>NC_092333.1:218047500-223260000 GCF_046630445.1 Rutidosis leptorrhynchoides | reverse complement strand
GATTTATAAAAGTTTGGGTTTGTGAGTATACCTCAAACGATCAATTAAACGACAATACTAGATGTAGAACGATGCGTAGAACAACTTTGATGCACAAGAGTTGCTTTAATTTTGAAGTTTGAGTGGTGATGGGGATGGTGGAAGTTGACGGTAAAAGGGAGCAAGGGGGAGAGCAAAAACTAGACTGGTTTGATTTGTGGGGAAGGGTTTCTAGTTAAATCTCTTAAATACTCACTTACGGCTTCCACTAAACACCACTACTAGTCCATTAAGCCCAACTTAGCAAATTAAAGGGGGTCTCCTAGGGGGTTCGGCTGAATGGCCCACTAGAGGTGTTTTTGGAATCGTTTTGCTTAACTCTTGGTACGCGTGTGGTCCGTTTCGAATGCCGTTAACCGTACCTGGTCTCCGGAACATTAACTAATCGTTGAAACAAAATCACCGGATTTAATTCACTAAATAAATAATAAATTAAATTAGTTTTTCTTAAAGTTAATAATTATTGAAAATAATTATTATTTCATCATTTTTCTGAGTTCCGTAAACTGAAAAGCTTTCTAGGCGATTTTCTTAATCGTAACGTTTCCTAGTTATTTCTCTATCCGAAACAAGTTCATAAATTAATATAACATATTAATTCAAGAATCTCTCTAATAAGCATGTATTTAATTCTATTAAACACACAAGGCTAAGTAAACACCGTTAAATACTTAACGGACAAGTAACGAAAGTAAACGGAAAAAGTCGGGTTGTTACACTAGTTATGGGGATTTACGAAGCCTTATTCTAGAAGAAGTCCACAAGTCAAGGTATTCGATTCATCCAGGAGCCGGTAAGATGTACCACGATCTCAAAGAACAGTATTGGTGGCCAAACCTTAATAAGGATGTTGCTATTTATGTATAACAACCCTCACTTTTCCCTTCTGAATTTACCAAGTTGTCCTTAGAGTTTCAACGACATATTCTGTGCGTCATCATTAGGGTTGTTATCCATTTCGACAAACGAATATTTATACTTTCATTAAATGATCGTAATTATTATTAAAACCCTAATATGATATAAAACCCTAAACCTAACCTTACCTATTAACTACAAAACCCTAATACCAGTTACTATTAAATAATAAACCCTAACCCTAATACTTAAAAAAATAATAATATAAACTATATATATATATATTAATACTTAAAAGTGACATGTAATAAACTATACAAATTAATATGTAAACGATTTGGAACCAAATAAAATTTAAAAAAGTTAGGGACAAATAAATAAATAAAATGTATTTAAATAAAATGTACCCTTAATAATAATAATAATAATAATAATAATAATAATAATAATAATAATAATAATAATAATAATAATAATAATAATAATAATAATAATAATAATAATAATAATAATAATAATAAATATATATATATATATATATAATACATAATAATTAAGAATGCCGTATAATATATAAAAAAAATATATAAAATACAAAATAAATAAAGGAAACTGTATAAAAAAAAGAAGAAGAACATGTAAGTTTACCAATAAATCGGCTGTAGGAAATCGTATAGGAAAGTAGACTAGATCCTTAAACTTCTTAGTCCTAGTTCAACTCTAATTAGAATTCTTGATCTCCAAGTAATTTGAGAGCATTTAGGAAAACAACTAAACTATAAATACCCTCATGATCTTCCAAGTGATTCACCCTAATTAAAACTGCAAATTTAGTCGACTATTATCTAGCTTTTGTTCCCTCCATCTGTCGACTAAAACCACACAAACAATTTGCAAATTAGCCGATCCAGACTCCTGCATTCCCTCAATAATTCAATCGACTAAACCACCTTTTTCCAGCCTACTTTGTCGACTTAAAACCTCCACCAAAAACCCTGCTGCAGTTGCCAATCATCAACATCAAAAGCCTGCTGTAGATCGCCATTGTTTCTGCTTCTGTTCAGTCCTTAAAATCTCATCAAACCTACTGCGTTTC
The DNA here is from genome assembly GCF_046630445.1 of Rutidosis leptorrhynchoides. Taxonomy (NCBI): domain Eukaryota; kingdom Viridiplantae; phylum Streptophyta; class Magnoliopsida; order Asterales; family Asteraceae; genus Rutidosis; species Rutidosis leptorrhynchoides. The sequence continues at coordinate 223,258,007 of NC_092333.1, read as the reverse complement.
CTTCTATTTTCTGCTGGTTCTGTACGTGATCAAGACAGGTTAGGAATCGTTCCAAGTTGCTGCATAACTGCTGTTATTCCTGCTATGATTCTGTCGAGCTTATTCTGACCCAAACAGACCCCTATTGGGTCGAACTGTTGCTGCTTGTTTTCTGAAAGGATCCGTTCATATACATTATAAACGATTCACAATAGTTGATTACATTGCGAGGTATTTGACCTCTATATGATATATTTTACAAACATTGCATTCGTTTTTAAAAGACAAACTTTCTTTACAACGAAAATTGACAGGCATGCATACCATTTCATAATATCCACTATCCAACTATAAATTGATTTAATAATAATCTTTGATGAACTCAATGACTCGAATGCAACGTTCTTCGAAATATGCTATGAAAGACTCCAAGTAATATCTTTAAAATGAGCAAATGCACAGCGGAAGATTTCTTTAACACCTGAGAATAAACATGCTTTAAAGTGTCAACCAAAAGGTTGGTGAGTTCATTAGTTTATCATAATCATTTATTTCCATCATTTTAATAGACCACAAGAATTTCATTTCCAGTTCTCATAAATATACGTCCCATGCATAGAGACAAAAATAATCATTCATATGGTGAACACCTGGTAACCGACATTAACTAGATACATATAAGAATATCCCCTATCATTCCGGGATCCTCCTTCGGACATGATATAAATTTCGAAGTACTAAAGCATTCGGTACTTTGGATGGGGTTTGTTAGGCCCAATAGATCTATCTTTAAGATTCGCGTCAATTAGGGTGTCTGTTCCCTAATTCTTAGATTACCAGACTTTAATAAAAAGGGACATATTCGATTTCGATAATTCAACCATAGAATGTAGTTTCAATTACTTGTGTCTATTTCGTCAAACATTTATAAAAGCGCATGTATTCTCAGTCCCAAAAATATAAAGGGTAAAAAGGCAAATGAAACTCACCATACTGTATTTCGTAGTAAAAATACATATAACGTCATTGAACAAGTGCAAGGTTGGCCTCGGATTCACGAACCTAAATTAATTATATATATTTATATGTTGGTCAATATTTGTCTAACAAATTAGGTCAAGTCATAGTATACCACAATCCTAATGCTCGAGACTAATATGCAAAAGTCAACAAAAGTAAATTTGACTCAAAATAATTTCCAAAAATCTATACATGATTAATATATAGTTTAAATATCGTCGTTTTATATTTTTAAATATTTTTTAAAAGATTTATTAGAGTAAATAATATAATTTATTTATTAATAAATAAAATTTTATATTAAATTTATATAATAAAATATACTTTTATATATATTAAGTAATAAAATTTATAGGGTTCATTTAATATCATAAAGATAATAGGATAGGTATTATTAAAGTAAGTTATTACACGTAGTAAAATATGTTTGTATCACATATTTATTTGATAAAATAATATCTATAATGATAGTAAGTAAAAGTTGTATTATTTTGTAATAATAATTATTATTATAAAAATATCAATATTTATAATTACTAAGATGATATTATGATAAAACGATAATTCTAATTATGATAACTTTAATATTTACGATAATTTTTAATATTATCTTTAAAATAATAATTCTATTTAAAATAATAATAATAATGATATTTTATAGTAACAATGACATTTCTATTAAAATGATAATTTTTATTAAAATGATAGTTTTAATACTAACGATGCTTTTAATAATAATAGTAATGATAAAAATAATAAGAACGATAATTTTATCTAAATCAATATCTTATAATATTTTAATTTCATCATGATACTCTTACTCATTATTTCCTAATTGTTTCGTTTAATAGCTTTTAATCGTCTTTTATATCGTGTTCATAATAATGATATTAATAGTAATCAAAATAATTAGGTGTTACAAATATTTGTTTTAATTACACTAATATTAATAATGATAGTTACTATAACATTATTAACGATAATACTAATAATTATCTTAATGATAATATATTAATAATAATAATAACAATAAAAATAACCATTTTTAAATAATGATATATATATTAATAATGATAATAATAATAATAATAATAATACTAATAATAATAATAATAATATAATAATAATAATAATAATAATAATAATAATAATAATAATAATAATAATAATAATAATAATAATAATAATAATAATAATTGGATAATAATAATAATACTAATTATAACTTTAACAATAATAACGATAGTAATAATAAAAAAAATAACAATTTTTAATGATAAATCCCTTTTATTGATAAAGATAATAATAATCATAATAATAAGATAAAACTAGAACGACGATAAAAATGACGATAATAATAATAATCATTTTTAATAAAAATATCGAGAATTCAATTGATTATAACTTCTAATCCATTCATCGAAACCATTCGATATCTAAAGGAAAAGTTCTTAATTTTTTGCTAGCTTTCCAAGGACATGCATATCTTATACCTTATCTCAACCGCAAGTGTAACTAATTCAAGATTCAACCTAACCTGTCTAAGGGCAATATCAAAAGTACAAGCATGCATAATCCTAAATACTCGAGCACTAGTCAGGGATACACTATTAGTATGTAAAAGTTAAATTATGAGTACTCACGTATCAATATTGAGATTCAATATTGCAGGAAAGGTACGTAGACGCAACGGAAATGATAAACACTATATTGACCTCACGAGCATACCCATGAACCATACTTAATCACTTCCATAGCTATAACCCATAATTTCCTTAATCCTATCCTACTCGAAAAACAATTTCGAAACCACTCGGACAGCACTCCGTCGTAATATTTTATGTATACTAATAATAGCTTGAAATAATACGGAGTAAATATATATATGTAAATCGATTGAGAGAGTTTAGAGAAAAATATTTTCAAGTTTCTATGAAATAATGAAACCTATTGAATTCTATTTATAATAGATTTTTGAATTATTAAAGTGAATTATTAAAGTATGAATTATTAAAGTGAATTATTAAAGTATGAATTATTAAAGTGAATTATTAAAGTATGAATTATTAAAGTATGAATTATTAAAGTGAATTATTAAAGTTAAAGTAAAGTAAAAATAAAGTAAAGGTAAAGTTTAAGTATAGTAAAAGTATAAAACTATGTACGTATAATACGCGTATAAATATATATAATATTAATTTAAATCGTTATATATATTTAATAAAATAAAATATAAATATCGTTATCTTTATCATACTAGTTAAGTAATTAGTTGTCAAAAGTGGTTCTAGATATTTATAAAAGTTATATACGTTTTAATAATAAAGTTCTTTTTAAACTGAAAACGTTTTTGTACGTTTGAAACTAAATAGCTCAATCGAGTCTTTATGAGATTCAATCTTCCACTATCCTTTGTCTAGTTCTCAATGATTGACAATTTGTTCTTATTTATAAATCACTTTACCATTTTCCGAATATTGTTAAAATGAAAAGATTTCTCAAATCAACGTGGGCCTTTCAACAGAGACTTGTAATCATAATTCAATATATCTGATAATTCAATCATTTGATCTTATCTTCTAATTCCATTGATAAACATTTTGAAACAGATACAATCATATAAAGTATTTAATCTAATATTTTGTTTACGTTTCAAGTTATAATATATATACACATATACATATATAATCATATTCGTTTAATGGTTTGTGAATCATTGGAACTTGGTCGAGGTTGAATGAATGTATGAACATAGTTTAAAATTCTTGAAATTTAACTTAACAAATATTGCTTATCGTGTCGGAAACATATAAAGATTAAAGTTTAAATTTGGTTGGAAATTTCCGGGTTGTCACATTTTCTGCCTCTGTTCGTACCAGACTCATCACCAATCCTTGTCTTCAATTTTGTTAAGGTAGTCTATAAAGCCTAGATCATTCATACTTTAAATCTATTAAGTTATAGTTGTATGTATTATGATAAAAGTTTATGATTTTATGAGGTAACTAGTAGGTATGAATAAAACTTATGAATATGAGTATGTATGATTAAAAAGGTTAGGGTTAATGAATTTAAGTATGAATATGAAGTATGATATTGATGAAGTATTACGATTAATAAAAAGTTAAGGTTATGAACAATTAGTAAATTTATTGATTTATGTAGGTGAAAAAGTTAAAAGGATAATTATAAGAGTATGATTATGATCTTATGTAAGTAGGATAGAAGATTATTTAACTAGTTATAATGAATAATGATAAAGACTAAGATTATGATTTTATGTGTAAGAAGATGATAATGAATACGATTATAAGAATATGAATATGAATAATTATTGTGATTAATGAATAAGGTATGATAAAAGATTATGGTTAAGTTAAAAGTAATAAGGTTATTATGATTATAAAGTGTTAATGATTTGTAAATTTATAAGAATGTTAAAAATTATAATTAATAAGTATTATGATATGGTGCATGAAAGATTGTGATTTGAGGTTAAGTAATTAATTTGATAAAGAACTAGTTTAATAAGTATGATTATGATGTAGTAATAATTTCTTAATGTTTAATGAAAAGGTTAAAAGTATGATCATGAGAATATGAATATGGCGTAAGATATGAGTATGAATTAATTAGATTAATAAGTTACTAGGTTATGAATAATTATTAAGATTATGATTTTTATGTGATTAAAAGATAATAAAGGTTATGTTTATAAGATTTTATATAAGTAAATAACTAGAAGATTAATTGGTTATGAGGAAAGATTAGTGTTTGATTAATAATTAGTTAATGATAATAGTTGGTTTGTAAATAATAACGAATATGATATAGATTATGAAGAGGTATTGTTTATGAATAAAAGGTTAGGGTTAAATATGATCATGAACTTTGTGTTGAAGATAGATTAAAATAGATAAAGATTATGAATTGATTATGGCTAAAAAGACTACTAGTTATTTTGTTAAAAACTTATGAATTTATGTTTAGTAAAGGGTAATGATAATAATGATACTTTGCATGCATGCATGCATGCGTATGTATGTGCATGTATACACTGTATGTATATGTGTGTGTGTATGTAAATATATACATACGTGTATATGTATGTATATGTACGTGTGATTGTATGTATGAATGTGTATTATGTAAGTATAAGTTAGTAAACTTAATAATAAGAAAAGTAATAAGTATATGTATATATACCATCTTACAATATTATATAAGTAACACATACACCTACTATATATATATATATATATATATATATATACATATATATATATATATATATATATACATATATATATATATATATATATATATATATATATATACATATATATATATATATACATATATATATATATACATATATATATATATATATATATATATATATATATATATATATATATATATATATATATATATATATATATATATATATATATATATATATATATATATATAGTATTGAACACATACATGTATAATAATAATAATAAAGAATATATATGTATGTATCACATAGATATAACTATATACGTAACATATAATGATAGTGATACATAGTAATTGATTAAAGTAAATAATAATACTATTATTAGTATAACTTATACACTTAATTTTATAGTAACACTTAATAACACTAAGTATAGTTTGATATAGTTTGCTATATTAATAAACAAACTTTATGTCTATTAGACATTAACTAATCAAACATAATATCTCTAGGTTGAGATCTCCGTGTTCAATACTCTGATCATATAACCTGAGTGGAATATCTATCTGCTATTAAGGTGAACTTCATAGCCCCTCTTTTTACTATTTCTTAACTGTTTTATAAACTTGGGGGTGAGACACATGCTTGTTTTTAAACTGTTTTATGATTAGACACAAGTACTCAAATGTTAACTATATACATGTTGTTTGTTAACAATAATGGTCACTGCTAATATAATTCATTATATTAGTAAACATACTTTGTCTATTGATAATAACGGTCACTATTAATATATTCATTATATTAATAAACATACTATAACGGTCACTGTTAATATATTCATTATATTAATAAACATACTATAACGGTCACTGTTAATATATTCATTATATTAACAAACATACTTTGTCTATTGACAATAATGGTCACTATTAATATATTCATTATATTAATAAACATACTATAATAGTCACTGTTAATATATTTACCATATTAACAAACATACTTTGTCTATTGACAATAATGGTCACTGTTAATATATTCATTATATTAATAAAACACTTCATTCTATTGATTGATTTTATATCAGTGAACCCTAAACTAAATCTTGTGGTCTAAAACTATATATATTAAACCTATTTTGTTCACTCAACCTTTTTGGTTGACACTTTAAGCATGTTTTGTCACATGTGAAGATTGCTAAAGATTATTTGCTATTTGGACTAAGAGCTTTTGGAGTCCGCATATAATCATTTATACTGTTGCATTAAAACATTTATTGTAATGACATAACACTTTCATGTGCTTTAATACATTGGTTATCAATTAAAACGTCTCATATAGAGTCATTCTCGTTTTTACATACTTGTGTTGTGATAGAGTGGTATCAGATCCAGGTTGTTATAGAGAACCAGGATTGCATTTTATGTGTGCCTTATGTGTTAGGTGCCTTAGCAATCTCTAGGACTATAACCTTTCCTATTTTAGTTCTTGTGCATTTTCCCCTTACATTTTATTCGTGCTTTTGCGTCATCTTTAGAACCTACTTAATCATCTCTCTTTCTATTCATTTAGGATGTCTCGCATTAGCCCGATCATCATCTCCGACAATGCCTTATGTGTTAGATATGTCCACACACTGGCTTATGGACCCGTTTCCCAGCCATTTTCACCAACTCACCCAAACTATGTCCCTGCTAGTCCACCACACTACCCTCATTTGGAAGAATCCCACACTAATGATAACCATGATGGTGATGACGTAGGGGAAGAATTTGTGGGGGAGATGATTAAAGAAGAAGAAGTTGAGGAAGAATCCAAGTCCGAGTCCTCTGTTCAAGGAAATGGAAACAATGGCGTACCGCGAAGCCTTTCGACTATTCGTTCTCATCAAAGTTTTATAAGCTACCCGCCCCCTACATACAAGAGTACTGAAAGACCTGGGCTCAGTAATATAGAAATGGTGAATGCTGATCTCATGAGCTACACCAACCGATTTCAAGAGTTTGCTCTCATGGCTACTCCTGAGTATCTAGGGATCCAATGCTATATCAATGGATTGCCTAATGAAGTCCGAAGAGATGTTATCTTGGAGAACCCGAGTACCATACAAGAAGCTGCTTGCATAGCAAGCTTTTTCATCGAAAAACATAAGGAGAAAGAAAGTGCAAAAAGGAAAAGAGAAGGAATGGGGCAAGAAAATTCTAAAAGCAAATTCAACAAGTTGTATAAGGGAAAACGTCCTTATTGTAAGAGATGTGAGAAACATCATAAAGGATGGTGTAAGGCCAAGTGCATCAAGTGCAAGAAGGTAGGTCATGTAGCCAAGAATTGTAGAGTTGTACTCCATCAGCCAAAACTCCAGTCACAAAGACAAATGCAACCGTTCCTACTTGCTATAACTGCAGAAGAGTAGGGCATTTTAAAAATCAATGTTTGGATAAGAAGAAGAATGAAGAGGCACAATGAAGAGTTTTTGGAAACCACTAGAGACATTTAAATTTTCATAGTATACTTTATGTTACCATTTAGTACTTCTATAGTTTGGAAGATTTCGTTAAGTTTCTATAATACTCTAGTTATTTTCTTTTAATGAATGATGTTATTTTCTTTTTTTTTATTTTCCATTGAATCATTCACCTCGATGAAGATGCATATTGACTAGATGACATAGTAGTAACCTTATGGAGTGATAAAAGTATGATTTAGAATAATATAATGATACTTGATCAACGTCATTATATTATGATAAGTCATACAAAAATCCTAATGGATCATGATGGGAATAAGATTTGATCAACCTTAGGACCACTGTGTACCATTACATACTCCTTATCACTATATTGTCAAAAAAAAAATATATATCAACCCTAGATATTATATATCTTTTACTTATCAGTTATCCACGCCCGGTGCTGTACCTATTGCATAGGTACCATACCTCTTAGCTCCATCCAAAAGGAAGGAATTATCTAACCAACTCCAAGAACCTTTGGAAAAAGGTTTCATTCGTCTTAGCTTGCCTCCATAAGGAGCACCCATTCTATTTGTTAAAAAGAAAGAGGGTACGTTGAGAATGTGTATTGATTACCGAGATCTCAGCAAGCTAACCATCAAGAATTGTTATTCATTCTTGCTTATTGATGTAGTTTGACCAACTGCAAGGATCAAGTATCTACTCGAAGATTGATCTTAGGTCGGGTTATCATCAATTGAGAGTCAAAGAAACTAATGTTTCTAAGACTACCTTCCGAACTCGTTATAAACACTATGAGTTTCTTGTCATGCCTTCTGGTTTAACCAATGCTCCTGCCGTATTCATGGATCTTATGAACCGTGTATGCCAACCTTATCTTGATAAATTCGTAATCGTTTTCATTGATGACATCTTAATCTATTCCCAGAGCGAGAAAGAGCATGAGCAACATTTGCGATTGATTCTAGAGCTCTTAAAGAAGGAACAACTGTATGCCAAGCTTTCTAAGTGTGAACTTTGGCTGCAAACCGTACAATTTCTTGGACAGGTAGTTAATAGTGAAGGAATACATGTCGATCCTATAAAAATCACCATTAATCAGAAATTTTCAAGAACTAGTCATGGAGGAAGTCCATAAGACTAGATATTCTAATCACGTAGGCTCTTTTAGCTAAAATTTCATGCAACATCAGCTCTTACTCAAATAGATCCCCACTATAATTAAGTGTGAACTTTGTTTTAACAAAAAGTTGACTAAATGGTAATTTTTAGTCAACACTTCCTGTTAAATAAAGTTCATACATTTCACATTTCAAATCTTAAAAAGTGTCTTGTTGACAACATACTCGTTATTCCTTGAATGATCTTCGCATTATTGATAAATTGCACTTCACCGAAAAACCTAGAGAAGTTCTGGATCATGAGGATAAACGTTTGAAACAAAACTCTATTCTTGTTGTTAAGATCCGTTGGAATTCACGTAGGGGCCCCGAGTATACCTGGGAACGTGAAGACCGAATGAAGCGAAAATATCTCTATCTATTCTAAAACGTTGATGCATCCGAGAAGTTCTACTGAAACTTCGGGATGCAGTTTAAATTAACGGGGAGGTACTATAACAACCCTCACTTTTCCCTTCTGAATTTACCAAGTTGTCCTTAGAGTTTCAATGACATATTCTGTGCATCATCATTAGGGTTGTTATTCATTTCGACAAACGAACATTTATACTTTCATTAAATGATCGTAATTATTATTAAAACCCTAATATGATATAAAACCCTAAACCTAACCTTACCTATTAACTACAAAACCCTAATACCAGTTACTATTAAATAATAAACCCTAACCCTAATACTTAAAAAAAAATAATATAAACTATATATATATATATATATATATATATATATATATATATATATATATATATATATATATATATATTAATACTTAAAAGTGACATGTAATAAACTATACAAATTAATATGTAAACGATTTGGAACCAAATAAAATTTATAAAAGTTAGGGACAAATAAATAAATAAAATGTATTTAAATAAAATGTACCCTTAATAATAATAATAATAATAATAATAATAATAATAATAATAATAATAATAATAATAAATATATATATATATATATATATATATATATATATAATACATAATAATTAAGAATGCCGTATAATATACAAAAAAATATATAAAATACAAAATAAATAAAGGAAACCGTATAAAAAAAAAGAAGAAGAACATGTAAGTTTAACAATAAATCAGCTGTAGGAAATCATATAGGAAAGTAGACTAGATCCTTAAACTTCTTAGTCCTAGTTCAACTCTAATTAGAGTTCTTGATCTCCAAGTAATTTGAGAGCATTTAGGAAAACAACTAAACTATAAATACCCTCATGATCTTCCAAGTGATTCACCCTAATTAAAACTGCAAATTTAGTCGACTATTATCTAGCTTTTGTTCCCTGCATCTGTCGACTAAAACCACACAAACAATTTGCAAATTAGCCGATCCAGACTCCTGCATTCCCTCAATAATTCAATCGACTAAACCACCTTTTTCCAGCCTACTTTGTCGACTTAAAACCTCCACCAAAAACCCTGCTGCAGTCACCAATCATCAACATCAAAAGCCTGCTGTAGATCGCCATTGTTTCTGCTTCTGTTCAGTCCTTAAAATCTCATCAAACCTGCTGCGTTTCCTTCTATTTTCTGCTAGTTCTATACGTGATCAAGACAGGTCAGGAATCGTTCCAAGTTGCTGCATAACTGCTGTTATTTTTGCTGTGATTCTGTCGAGCTTATTCTGACCCAAACAGACCCCTATTGGGTCGAACTGCTGCCGCTTGTTTTCTGCCTCTGTTCGTACCAGACTCATCACCAATCCTTGTCTTCAATTTTGTTAAGGTAGTCTATAAACCCTAGATCATTCCTACTTTAAATCTATTAAGTTATTGTTGTATGTATTATGATAAAAGTTTATGATTTTATGAGGTAACTAGTAGGTATGAATAAAACTTATGAATACGAGTATGTATGATTAAAAAGGTTAGGGTTAATGAATTTAAGTATGAATATGAAGTATGATATTGATGAAGTATTACGATTAATAAAAAGTTAAGGTTATGAACAATTAGTAAATTTATGATTTTATGTAGGTGAAAAAGTTAAAAGGATAATTATAAGAGTACGATTATGATCTTATGTAAGTAGGATAGAAGATTATTTAACTAGTTATAATGAATAATGATAATGATAAAGACTAAGATTATGATTTTATGTGTAAGAAGATGATAATGAATACGATTATAAGAATACGAATATGAATAATTATTGTGATTAATGAATAAGGTATGATAAAAGATTATGGTTAAGTTAAAAGTAATAAGGTTATTATGATTATAAAGTGTTAATGATTTGTAAATTTATAAGAATGTTAAAAATTATAATTAATAAGTATTATGATATGGTGCATGAAAGATTGTGATTTGAGGTTAAGTAATTAATTTGATAAACAACTAGTTTAATAAGTATGATTATGATGTAGTAATAATTTGTTAATGTTTAATTAAAGGTTAAAAGTATGATCATGAGAATATGAATATGGCGTAAGATATGAGTATGAATTAATAAGATTAATAAGTTACTAGGTTATGAATAATTATTAAGATTATGATTTTTATGTGATTAAAAGATAATAAAGGTTATGATTATAAGATTTTATATAAGTGAATAACTAGAAGATTAATTGGTTATACGGAAAGATTAGTGTTTGATTAATAATTAGTTAATGATAATAGTTGGTTTGTAAATAATAACGAATGTGATATAGATTATGAAAAGGTATTGTTTATGAATAAAAGATTAGGGTTAAATATGATCATGAACTTTGTGTTGAAGATAGATTAAAATAGATAAAGATTATGAATTGATTATGGCTAAAAAGACTACAAGTTATTATGTTAAAAACTTATGAATTTATGTTTAGTAAAGGGTAATGATAATAATGATACTTTGCATGCATGCATGCATGCGTACGTATGTGCATGTATACACTGTATGTATATGTGTGTGTCTATATGTAAATATATACATACATGTATATGTATGTGTATATATGTATGTATATGTACGTGTGAATGTATGTATGAATGTGTATTATGTAAGTATAAGTTAGTAAACTTAATAATAAGAAAAGTAATAAGTATATGTATATATACCATCTTACACTATTATATAAGTAACACATACACCTACTATATATACATATATATATATATATATATATATATATATATATATATATATATATATATATATATATATATATATATATAGTATTGAACACATACATGTATAATAATAATAAAGAATATATATGTATATATCACATATATATAACTATATACGTAACATATAATGATAGTGATACATAGTAATTGATTAAAGTAAATAATAATACTATTATTAGTATAACTTATACACTTAATTATATAGTAACACTTAATAACACTAAGTATAGTTTGATATAGTTTGCTATATTAATAAACAAACTTTATGTCTATTAGACATTAACTAATCAAACATAATATCTCTAGGTTGATATCTCCGTGTTCAACACTCCGATCATATAACTTGCGTGGAATATCTATCTGCTATTAAGGTGAACTTCATAGCCCCTCTTTTTACTATTTCTTAACTGTTTTATAAACTTTGGGGTGAGACACATGCTTGTTTTTAAACTGTTTTATGATTAGACACAATTACTCAAATGTTAACTATATACATGTTGTTTGTTAACAATAACGGTCACTGCTAATATAATTCATTATATTAGTAAACATACTTTATCTGTTGACAATAACGGTCACTATTAATATATTCATTATATTAATAAACATACTATAACGGTCACTGTTAATATATTCATTATATTAATAAACATACTATAACGGTCACTGTTAATATATTCATTATATTAATAAACATACTATAACGGTCACTGTTAATATATTCATTATATTAACAAACATACTTTGTCTATTGACAATAATGGTCATTGTTAATGTATTCATTATATTAATAAACATACTATAACAGTCACTGTTAATATATTCACCATATTAACAAACATACTTTGTCTATTGACAATAATGGTCACTGTTAATATATTCATTATATTAATAAACACACTTCATTCTATTGATTGATTTTATATCAGTCAATCCTAAACTAAATCTTGTGGTCTAAAACTATATATATTAAACCTATGTTGTTCACTCTACCTTTTTGGTTGACACTTTAAGCATGTTTTGTCGCAGGTGAATATTGCTAAAGATTATTTGTTATTTGGACTAAGAGCTTTTGGAGTCCGCATATCATCATTTATACTGTTGCATTAAAACATTTATTGTAATGACATAACACTTTCCGGTACTTTAATACATTGGTTATCAATTAAAACATCTCATATAGAGTCGTTCTCATTTTTACATACTTGTGTTGTGATATTGTGAAGTCATATTTCCCCGGCCCTATTTGGAGGTATGACATCATGTTGGAAAGTGTTTAACTTGTTCCAAGGTCAAGGCCGAACATCTAAGGCCATCTGGATTACTAGAACCACCCGAAATCCCACAATGGAAGTGGGAAAGGATAACGATGGACTTTATCACAAAACTACCAAAGACGGTAGGCGGATATGATACCATCTGGGTTATTATTGACCGTCTTACCAAATCTTCTCACTTCCTAGCCATTAAAGAAACCGATACGATGGACAAACTCGCGCAACTGTACATAAAAAAGTTGTATCTCGTCATGGTGTACCCTTATCGATTATTTCCGACCGAGATGCCCGTTTCACTTCTAGATTTTGGCGTTCCTTACAAGAAGCTTTCGGAACGCATTTAAACATGAGAACCGCATATCACCCGTAAATCTACGGACAAAGTGAACGCACTATTCAAACTTTAGAGGACATGTTGCGTGCTTGTGTTATTGATTTTGGAAAAGCTTGGGAAAAGCATTTGCCGCTAGCCGAATTCTCTTACAACAATAGTTACCATTCGAGTATTAATGCCGCACCTTTCGAAGCTTTGTATGGCCGCAAATGTCATTCTCCTATCTGTTGGGCCTAAGTAGGTGAAAAACAAATCACCGGATCCCAACTCATCCATGAAACAACCGAGAAGATCATTCAAATCCAAGCAAGGCTCAAGACGGCCCGTGATCGTCAAAAGAGCTATACCGACCTTAAGCGTAAAGATCTCAAATTCCAAGTAGGTGACCGCGTAATGTTGAAAGTCGCACCTTCGAAAGGTGTAATCTGTTTCGAAAAGCGTGGGAAGCTAAATCCGCGATATATTGGTCCTTTTGAAATCTTGGAGCGTGTTAGACCCGTTACTTACCGTTTGGATCTTCTGACTCAATTGAGTTCCATTCATCCTACTTTCCACATATCGAATCTAAAGAAGTGTCTTACTGAATCAGAACTTGTCATACCCCTCGATGAGCTTACGATTGATGACAAACTCCACTTTGTGGAAGAACCTGTTGAGATCATGGACCGTGAGGTCAAGACTTTAAAGCACAATAAGATTCCAATTGTCCGAGTCCATTGGAATGCTAAACGAGCACCTGAGTTTACTTGGGAACGGGAGAATCAAATGATGCAGAAATATCCTCACCTCTTCCTGACTCTACCGTCTACCTCAACTTAAAATTTCGGGACGAAATTTTCTTTAACATGTGGGTAATGTAACGACCCAACTTTTTTAACTTTTAATTATACTTTATACATTCACGAAACTGCGTATTTGTGCGTACTGAGCTATATTATATTCTGGGATCATAATTCATGTTAATTACTTTCGTTAATGCCTTGCAACGTGTTATTAAGTACTTAGTTACTTAACTTGATCCTCGAATGCCTTTATAACCGTTAGTGTCACTTATCGTTTAAAACACGCTACGTACTTGGTACACATTAAACTTTTGTCATAATTGGAGCGTTATGACGACTTAATCATAATTCTTATTTAATGGCAATTACTTGGCTCGTTGGTTTCTTAATTACGCTTAGTGTTTAATAAGGCACATTAGTTAGTCTTAGTGGACTTAACATCTTATTGTACTTAGCTTATTAAGGGCCCAATCTACTCAACTTAATAGACTAGTTTAGTGGGCTAGTTAATGGACTAGTTAGCCCATGTAATGTAAGACAAAACCCATGAGGAAATGAGACAAGTAACTAGCATGCCTTGTGTACTAATACTTATAAGTTTTAACCTTATATCCCATGCTACCCAACATCACAGCATCACCATGTACCACCACCCATGCAAAGCAAATGGTCCCCCCACCCCATGCTTGCTAACCGTCGACCTATATAGCTCAACCATCACCATTTCATTTTTTAAACACTCTCATTTCATTCTCTCAAAACACACACACATACACACACATTTCTCTAGTCTTCTCTCTAACTTTCTCACACTAAAGTTTGAAGAAATTGTAAGTTTCAACTTTAAATCTTCTTCTTTTTCTTCCATAATCACCAAATCATCATTATTCTTGTTTAAAGATTCAAGTTTTTAAGTTGAATCTTCATAAATCTTGTAGATTCAAATTTTAATTTGAAAGTCTTCAAGAACATGAAGGATTCAAGCTTATTAGCTTTGAATCTTCATTATATTGTTAGATCTAAGTTTTATAACTTAAGATCTCTTTATTTATGTTAAAAGATCAAAACTTATGTTTATGATCTTCATGTAACTTGTTGATCTAAATTTTTACTTTAAAGATCTTCAAGAACATTAGAAATCAAAGCTTTCTAGCTTGAGGTTTTTACAAAAAGTTATTGAAAGATCAAGTTCATAATCTTATGATCTTCTTTAATTTGTTGTATTTTAAATTTGTGACTTGTGTTTTCATTTAACAAAAGATACAAGCTTACTAGCTTGAAGTCTCATAAGTGTGTTAAGAAATCCAAGCTTTTTAGCTTAGGGTTTTATTATTGTGTTTAATCTAAGTTATGTAACTTATGGTCATCTAATTTATTTAAACAAAGCTCATGAGCTTACATTCATTTTACTTTACAAAATCTAAGTTTAATAACTTATGGTGTTGTAAAAGTTGAAAGTCTAAGTTGTATGACTTAGGGTTTTGATGTTATGCGAGGTGTATATGAAATAGCTTATATTTTACTAAGAAAAACTATTAAATACGATACAATTTTACACAAGATATTTATTTATTTATAGAATGGATATACTTAAACCTTGCTACAACACTATAGGCAGTGTACCTAATCGTAGAGTAGTATAGTTTTTAGTAAATCCGGTTCGTTCCACAGGGAGACGACTTATTTTACACTATATTTTAAACAACTATATTTGTACAAAATATATATTTTTATATATAATAATAATAATATAAAAGGGGGTTTACCGTTTAATGACTGGTTTGTCGATTTTAAAACTTTAGTCGCAGTTAAAACCTAATGTAAAATATTAAAAATAAATACAACTTAATTTAAAGCGTAAAGTAAATAACGATAATGAAATTGAGATAAATAAAATTGCGATAATTAAAAAGTACGATAATTAAAAGTGCAATTAAATATGAAACTAAAGGAATTATGCTTATTTAAACTTCCGTAATCATGATGTTTGACGTGTTGATTTTAGTTTTATGCCCATGGGTTAATTGTCCTTTGTCCTGGATTATTTAATATGTCCGTCTAGTTTTTTACCATAACAGTCCATAGGTCATAAATTTAAAGTGCGAGTGTCCTCGTCAAATTACCCTTATACCCGAGGTTAAATATTCCAACTAATTGGGGACTTAAACTGTAACAAGGTTTTATTACTTTGTTTAATAATTACACCAGGATATCGACTGCGTGTAACCCAAGGTTTTAAGACTTTGTTAACAATTACGCCAAGTGTCCTTGTACATAATTTCACCCCTGTTTTAATAATTCCATAGACTATTAATCCATTCCCGTGTCCGGTTAAATGAACGATTATTCGTGCATATAAATACCCCGCCCATCGTGTCCGATCGAGTGTATATGGTTATTTATAGATATGTCTAATTGTAAATCTTTATATTAAAATTAACAAACTATCATTTAGTTAAACAAATATAAAGTCCATTAATAGCCCATAGTCTAATTTCCACAAGTGTCGTTCTTTTGTCCAAACCCCAATTATGGTACAAAGCCCAATTACCCAATTTTAATATTTTTAGCCCAACATCATGATTACTTCGTCTTAAATAAGCTTAATAATAACTTAAGTACGAGACATTAATTTAAAAAGGAGAACATAGCTTACATTGATTATTTATCGCGTAGTGTTACACGGACAGAGCTCCGACTTTAAAACCCGTAAAATAACCTTTGCATAACCCAAAACTAATCTAATATAAAACTACCCTATACTATAATATATATATATATATATATATATATATATATATATATATATATATATATATATATATATATATATATATATTATTAGAGGAGTATTATTATTATGTTTATTATTCGTCGAATAAGCTGGCTATTTATAGAACCTGGCCAACTTTTTTGGGCCATGCGATCGCATGGGATATGTGCCTTCTGGCCATGCGATCGCATGGCCGCCTGGGACAGCTCAAATTTTTTTGTTTTCTTATTTGTCGACATAATATATAAATATATATAATTTATATATAATTTATATAATTATATATATATATATTATATTATATTCTTGTGCATAGTAGACTCATAATTTTTGGTCTGTTGCGTCGGGCGTTGAGAGTTGACTTTGGTCCCGGTTCCGGATTTTTGAACGTCCTTTCGTATAATTTAATATCTTGTACTTTGCGTTCCGCAACTTGTACTCCTGTCATTTTTAGACGTTTTTCATCAATAAATTGAACCACTTGGATTGTATCTTGTACATTTGATCTTTTTGGTCATTTGCGTCTTCAAATCGTCATTTTCGCCTTTTGTCTTCGCACTTATTTAATATAAACGATTACAACTTAAAATAGGAAAATTATAACTAAATAATTTACATATTGGGAGGATATTGCTACTAAATATATGTTCATTTGGAGCACTATCAAATATCCCCACACTTGAGCGTTGCTTATCCTCAAGCAATACAGAACTTAAAATTAAATTACACGAATCACTTCTTTATTCTTCACACTTTATACATTAGTGATTTTGATACGGCGGTATAAACAATGATAGTAACATTGTGGTTTACAGTACCACATGACTATAAAAATTTAGATCCTTTAGAAAATTGGATCTTTATGAAAATATTTGATCTTTTAAAAATTCAATCTAGCTTTTACCCTAGATAAGTTTTCCAGAATAACCCTTCACCGGTATTTGTAAATTGTTTTTGTGGGTTTGGTGGGTTTCAGATTTGAAAATTTTAGCTCAAAACTTGTGGTTTTGTATCACCCACTTGCTAACCTTGTATTGGGAAAGCAACACGTCCAGTATACTTGCTCCGAATATTACCTTTCGGTAAACTACCGTCCGGTTGTAAAGGAAAGCGTTGAACAAGCAATTGTTAAGGAAATGTCCCATGACATGCTTTTAATTATGGTCTATAACGTGTTAGATGCAATTACTATCCTTGGTAGGAGCAATAGTAAAGCTCACCCTATAGTTTTTCGGTCTGGCACAAGGTCCTGTCTTTGACCATGCTATGCAACCACCGTTCTTACGGTTGACACCCAATTAGGTTCAGGTGATCTAATGAATTCTAGGTGAATTCCTAGAATTTTACGTTCAATGGTAATGAACGCATTAAAAATGGGTTTTCAGAAAACAAATCGGTTTTAATTTGATCAAAATATTTTCTCGTTCATGCTCGAGTTTAGATATCATTGAATTCCATGAGTTTGTAATTCTCAATCTTTAAAGTCAATCTCAAGGATTGAGTAATATCAGGCTTAAATGCTGATTTTTAATCTTTAAGGAGATTATCCTTTCTGGATGTCTGATTCATTAGTCTTATCAAGCTAATTTGCACGGCGCCCTCCCCATTTTACGAGACAGATCCTCTCATGGTTAGGATAAGTCTGACCACTTGGCGACCCTGTTTGATGCTGAGGTCCGTGGATTTCCTGCTGATTTTAGAGATGACTTTTCTAGATTTTTCGTCAACCTACAGCTGGTCTGGACGACAACTTCTTGACCTAAATCAAGAAGGGCGTGTATTTTTTGGAAGACTTTACTTCCTTTTAATGATGGAATTGATTCATCGTGTAGATCCATCTATTCTTTCAAAAGTATTACAATAAATCGGGTAAAACAATTAATTTAGTCCAAAACAAAAGCACCTGCAATAACTTTACAGAAACATGTGATAGATAGTTTTTAATTGAATAACTTGGTACATTCTCCCCACACTTGGCTTTTTTCATGCGTCTTTTTATATCTTAATAAATAAATTCAAGCGTTTTAGTTGTTTCTCAATTTATGTCCTCTTTTTAGGGTAACAATAATTTCGGTATTAACACCTAGTTTTATCGTTCATAAATATATATAAACATGATTTTGAATTCATTTAGTTGAAAAATTTTAAAATTTTCACAAAATTTAGAAAATAAGCCAAGTATAAACCCGAGAGAATTTATAACCCTTCCCCACACTTGAGATCATGCAATGCCCTCATTTGCATGAAATCGGACTCTAATTATAAATTCATGAGGGTGATTAGTGTAGAAAAGTGATTGAAAATACCCAGTTTGTAATTACAAAGCTCATTGAATGATAGATGGCGCGCCTCATCGTTCATTCCTTCTTGTTTTATCACACATATTTTTCTTCAAAAATGGTTGCTTTTCTGAACTGTTTGCTAATCTTTAAAAATGCGTCTTTTACCCTAATTTATTATGCATGTTTATTAACGAGTTATGCACTAACCCGAACCCCGAATTTAACGTTAAGTGGGGTTAGACTTCCCCACACTTAGCTGATGATATGTGAAGTCAGTAGAATAAGTTCCACGAATTAGAATAGTGAGCCAGTTATTTACATCTCGGATGGTATAAAATATATCAATGGGTTTAAACTTTAGACCCACCCGATCGTCACTACTTAATTATTTCTTAAGTGTATCTTTTAGTAAATGGATATGTCTCTTTTCTGGTTCTTGGTCAAATGGATCGATATACACCGACATACATATTTCTATAGGGTGGATAATTCCTAACATTTCCTTCCGTTTATTCTCGGGATCAAAGTTTTCACATCTATTACCCAATTGGGTGAAATTCGAGGTGTCAATATCTATTACAGCTTGTAGTTCATCTTTGGTAGATGACTCGTCTATTGAGAATATTGGGTTGGAAGGTTGTGGAATGGTGAATTTCGAGATCGAAGCAAATTCTTCTTCATTAATGGTACTTATTGGTCTCACCATTTTGGTCTCGGGGGTAAAATTTTCAACGTTAACGTTTTCCCAAGAGTACCAATTTGTCACCCTTACTTCTTCTTCTTCATCCATTGATGGATCGTTGATTTCGTCGGTAGAGGCTAATGTGTCGATATGTTGTGAAATTGGTAAAGCTGAATAAAAAGTATCATCGGGATAATTGGTGATTTCGGAGCTCTCGAATTCATCAAAATTCGATGATATGAGATTTTCTTGCACACGACTCCTCAGATCAACAGGTGTGTAATCTGATAGAGTTTCAGCTTGCCGATTTACAAACTCTCTCATTTGTTCATTTTGAGCATCAAGTTCTTCGAGTTTGATTTTCATATAATCTAAAGAATTTTCAGGCACATAATTTTCCTCGTCTTCTGGTTGTTGAGTTTGTAAATATTCTTGGGAACAATCCCAATTTGAATTGTATTCTTCATAATCGTTCTATTCAGGTTCCGTGGGTGCGTAATTTTCCATAGGAACGTAATAAAAACATTCCCATGTTGAGTGATAATCTCCACAGATTTAACAACCATATTGTTTCGTCATTCGTGATCCATGATTGACCGAACGAATTGTCATCAACACCCGTTTGAGAGTATTGATTAAATTGATTTCGGATATCATAAAGAGTTTCCAAAATATTCTCGAGATTTTCCATAATGCGCTTATTACCAAATTTTAGCTACAATGTGGTGTATTTACTAATTATCCTATTAGTTATAAAATAAAAAAAATTTATATAAGTTTTCAAATTAATAGACTTTTCTGCTTTTGCCCACGTTTCGAATAGCCAATAGATGCAGCAGGGAGCCAGAACCCTTTAAATCGGAAGCTCACAACCCAGCCACTAACAAATCCAACTATTACTACGAAGCAGAAAATTTGGATGTCTATCAATTTAATCGCTTAAAATAATTTTTCATTTTTGAAATTTTAGAGAATAAATAGAAAAAAAAATTCTAAGTCCTAAAAACTAGAGCGTCGAGAAATAAGAAAGAAAAAGAGCGCGTCGAAAAACGTCGAAAAAAAATAAAAGGTCGAAAAATAATAGGCGTCGAAAAATAAAAATAAGAAAGTAGCGCGTCGAAACTTAAAAAGGAACTAAAAACTAAGAATTAAAAGTTGCGTCTAAAAATATTAAAGCTTACAAGAAATACTATATCTCAAAATGGCAATAATTTAAAAAGGTACTAAAAAAAATGGCGTCGCAAAACTCTAAAGCACCTAAATCTTAGTCTAAAGAAAAAGCACTTAAGGGATTTTACGGCAAAGCCTAAAAATCTAGAAATAAAAATAACTATGGCAAAACAAAGTTTAAAACTAAGTACGAGCGATAAAATACAAATATTACGCTAAAACAAATAAAAAGATACAAAATATAAAAATAATCTTAAAGTTGTAAAAAGTACAATTTTTATAAAAATATTATTTTTATATTATTATTTTTATAAAAGTATTAATTTTATAATTTATAAAACTAATTAAACTTAAAAATACAAATTAAATAAATAAAACTAAACTAATTAATATTAATTAACTAATAAACCCTAATTAGGGTTTTAATAATAATAATTAAAATATACTCCGTAATTAATGCAGTTGCAGAGTCAAACCTGGCGTGTCAGTTGGCTTCTTGCGATCGCATGGTTTAAAGGCACCCAGCTCATGCGATCGCATGGGTCTGGGTTCCAGTTTTTTTTTTATTGTTTTTCTAAAAATGATATATAAATATATGTATAAAAATATATATTAAAAATATAGCGTTTCGCCGAGTCCCCGGCAGCGGCGCCAAAAACTTGATGTTATGCGAGGTGTATATGAAATAGCTTATATTTTACTAAGAAAAACTATTAAATACGATACAATTTTACACAAGATATTTATTTATTTATAGAATGGACATACTTAAACCTTGCTACAACACTATAGGTAGTGTACCTAATCGTAGAGTAGTATAGTTTTTAGTAAGTCCGGTTCGTTCCACAGGGAGACGACTTATTTTACACTATATTTTAAACAACTATATTTGTACAAAATATATATTTTTATATATAATAATAATATAAAAGGGGGTTTACCGTTTAATGACCGGTTTGTCGATTTTAAAACTTTAGTCGCAGTTAAAACCTAATGTAAAATATTAAAAATAAATACAACTTAATTTAAAGCGTAAAGTAAATAACGATAATGAAATTGCGATAAATAAAATTGCGATAATTAAAAAGTACGATAATTAAAATTGCAATTAAATATGAAAATAAAGGAATTATGCTTATTTAAACTTCCGTAATCATGATGTTTGACGTGTTGATGTTAGTTTTATGCCCATGGGTTAATTGTCCTTTGTCCTGGATTAGTTAATATGTCCGTCTGGTTTTTGTCCATAACAGTCCATCGGTCATAAATTTAAAGTGCGAGTGTCCTCGTCAAATTATCCTTATACCAAAGGTTAAATATTCCAACTAATTGGGGACTTAAACTGTAACAAGGTTTTATTACTTTGTTTAATAATTACACCAGGATATCGACTGCGTGTAACCCAAGGTTTTAATACTTTGTTAACAATTACGCCAAGTGTCCTTGTACATAATTTCACCCCTGTTTTAATAATTCCATAGACTATTAATCCATTCCTGTGTCCGGTTAAATGAACGATTATTCGTGCATATAAATACCCCGCCCATCGTGTCCGATCGAGTGTATATGGTTATTTATAGATACGTCCAATTGTAAATCTTTATATTAAAATTAACAAACTATCATTTAGTTAAACAAATATAAAGCCCATTAATAGCCCATAGTCTAATTTCCACAAGTGTCGTTCTTTTGTCCAAACCCCAATTATGGTACAAAGCCCAATTACCCAATTTTAATATTTTTAGCCAAACATCATGATTACTTCATCTTAAATAAACATAATAATAACTTAAGTACGAGACATTAATTTAAAAAGCAGAACATAGCTTACATTGATTATTTATCGCGTAGTGTTACACGGACAGAGCTCCGACTTTAAAACCCGTAAAATAACCTTTGCATAACCCAAAACTAATCTAATATAAAACTACCCTATACTATAATATATATATATATATATATATATATATATATATATATATATATATATATATATATATATTATTAGAGGAGTATTATTATTATTATGTTTATTATTCATCGAATAAGCTGGCTATTTATAGAACCTGACCAACTTTTTTGGGCCATGCGATCGCATGCGATATGTGCCTTCTGGCCATGCGATCGCATGGCCGCCTGGGACAGCTCACATTTTTTTGTTTTCTTATTTGTCGACATAATATATAAATATATATATATATATTATATTATATTCTTGTGCATAGTAGACTCATAATTTTTGGTCCGTTGCGTCAGGCGTTGAGAGTTGACTTTGGTCCCAGTTTCGGATTTTCGAACGTCCTTTCGTATAATTTAATATCTTGTACTTTGCGTTCCGCAACTTGTACTCTTGTCATTTTTAGACGTTTCTCATCAATAAATTGAACCACTTGGATTGTATCTTGTATATTTGATCTTTTTGGTCATTTGCGTCTTCAAATCGTCATTTTCGCCTTTTATCTTCGCACTTATTTAATATAAACGATTACAACTTAAAATAGGACAATTATAACTAAATAATTTACATATTAGGAGGATATTGCTACTAAATATATGTTCATTTGGAGCACAATCAGGTTTCACCAAGAACATAAGATCTAGACTTTCTAGTCTAAGGTCTTCAATATTTAGCTAAGATCTAAGTTCTATAACTTAAGGTCTTGCTTATTTTAGTTTGAATCAAAGTTTATAGCTTAATAGAACTTGTACTTGTGTCGAAACTAAGAATTTGATGTAACTTTGGTTCATCATCTTGCTCAAACTCTCAAATGAGTTGTATTTCATTTCTTAGTCTTGACTTTGTGTGTTGATGGTTAAACCTTGGTTAAAGTGATGCTAAAATATCAAAAGTTGTACACTTGACGCATAAAGGATGAGAACCGTGATGAGCATCAAACACCAAGAAACCCACCGGAGCACTTGTTTTCTGTTTTTGGTTTCTGATCAGACACCTGGGACTTCTCATAAGTTGATATCCACATAATTCGGTTCGAGTAGATGACTTTTCATTCAAGACTCACCTAAATCCGATATACGGTTTGAGATTTATAGCCTTCCGAAAATCACTACGCCTTCGTAACGACGTGCTGAAATTTCTGACCTACTCGCGCTTGAACCATCGCCACGGTCAAACGACATCGAGTTAGGATTTGAAAATTGGATAGCAGTAAGAGGACTCATAAGCGGAGCCTTGACCACTGGCCGCGCATCATTTCAGTTTGTATAGAGGTCGTACCAGCTGTCCGAATCAGCCCTTTGTTTCGATCTCTATTCTTGTTGAAAACCTTACTTTATCTTTTACGTATGATGAAACGATGATGATAATGATGATCCTTAAGACTTAACTTACGTGATTTTAAATCTTTTGGAACGATTTACGGACTTAGCAACCACTGACTTAGGTTGAGGACCTTTTGGATCGACCAACTTACTTGTTTAGACCGACTTACTACTTACTTACGTTTTCGTATCGATTTTACCGCACATTCACTGTGAGTTATAGCTCCCTTTTTACTTTAACTATTTTTGGGACTGAGAATACATGCGCTTTTTATGTTTTAACATACTAGACATGAGTACTTTAACTTTATATATGTGTGGGTGACATAACGGTATAAACTTTCCCCTTAGCTCGGTAACGTTTAGTCATTGGTTTATGAACCAGTGAACGTGAATCTTAGATATGGATCCATAGGGTTTGACATCCCCACTCGGGATAGTCGTGCTAGCATTTAACGAGTGTTTAATACTTCGTCTATTTTAACGCACTCGCCAAGTGTACTATTAGGGGGTGATACTTTATTTTACGTTAAGTTAGTTACCAAGTGCCCACGGTTAAGCATATACTTTTCATACTGTTTTGAATACGAAATCTCGTGGTCTACATTACATTGTTGTTTACAATAAAACTATAGCTCACCAACATTCGTGTTGACATTTTAAAGCATGTTATTTCTCAGGTGCTTAGACGTTGTTGCTTTCGCTGTTTTAGACTTGCTGTTATAGACTCGCTGTGTTAGACTTCCGCTGCATTGTTTAGAGATGTCTCAATCATGGAACTTTTATTTTACATTCACAACTTATGTTATTTTGGAACTATGGCTTTGTAATGACCTTAGTGTCACGTACTTATGTTAATGCCTTCTATTCGTATAAGCACGTTATCTATTGTAAACATTTGACGTTGGTAAAAAAGTTTTCTTTTCATGAATGCAAAACTTGTTTTGAAATAGCATATAGTGTTGTAACCGTGTAATGGACCTGTTGTTGATGATCCGTACACATTGATTTTGTACGGGGCATCACAAAGGTTTAGCAAGCTTACTTGCAATATAACATATTGCATGATTAATGTGTAAGCACACATTAATGTCCAACACATGCACAAGGGAAGAGCAATCCCTAGTTGGGACTTGGTGACCATCCTAAATGTATCTAAGTGTATTTTAGGATTACAAGTCTTTACTCAAAAGTATTGTTCTTCATTTAGCCTTAATTTGTCACTAAGTAATCTTTAATTGTAATTAGTGTTCTAGTGACATTAGCTTATGTGTGTTGGTACTTGGTGATCATCCTAAGAATGTCTAGAAAAGTTTTAAGATCACAACTTATTGATTAACATTTATGTGTTATAACTAATCATGGTTAATTTGTCATTAAGATGTAATTAAGTGTAATTAACCAAGATTAGTGTTTTTATGACCAAGACTCAATTGAGTATAGAAAGGATATCTATTCTAAGCGTGTTGAAAAAGGTTTCATGAATTATAGATGTCGGGAAGTGGTCAAACTAAATTTGATAAAAAATGGTGACAGAGGATTCTGCGATCGCACTACGGTTGACCGTATTGGCAGCCGTGCAACTTGTTTTCACAAAACTGCATTGCAGATTCAGTCTGGGCTTCAACGGCTAAGTGTACGGTCGATCGTACTTTGACCGTGTATTTTAATTATCTTTGTTTTCATTCTATAAGTTTTGTTTGACTTGGTCATTTGCAAGATCAAGTATGGATTAGTGAACTTGCGTGTTTTATGTTAAGATGTCAATCATCACTTATGCTTATGTTTGTGTCATCATCAAAACATATTCTTTGGTTAAACATCATATTTAACTTTGTCGGTTAGTCCATTAACCAACATTCAACCAACTTTCTCCTCCTTTTTGATGATGACAAACATACAAGTGATGAGGGACATTTTGCTATAAATACACAAGTGTTAACATCACTTGTATCCATCTTTCTCCCCTTTTTGTCGAAGTAAAAAGGTTAGCTCCTCCTAGAACTATGGTCGCCCTTAGAGCAAAGCTCCCCCTTAAATTGTGCACGATGGAATATATTTATTATAAACATAACAAGCACACATTTTATTCATAGCAAACATGAAACATAGATATACATACATGGAAATATGCATGGATAATACAACGAGTCATTCCTAGATTTGTTCTACATGGGGCGAGAGGTGCTTGGTTGTGATGAGCACCTTCCAAAAACAAGGTTGTTCAGAAATCTACGTAAGATCTTGTGGGTTTGACGATTCTGACGATGAAGAATGGACATTTGAGTGGAGGATAATAGTGCAATGAACTGGTCATCTTCAATACTGGTGTGTGTGAGGTGTAGTACGAAATACTATTATATTTTACTACGAAATACTATCAAATACGATACAATTTACACAAGTTATTTATTTATTTATAGAATGGATATACCTAAACCTTGCTACAACACTTATAGGCAGTGTACCTAATCGTAGAGTAGTGTAGTTTTTAGTAAGTCCGGTTCGTTCCACAGGGAGCTAGCTAAGTTTAACGTTATATTTATTTTAAACTATATATATATATATATATATATATATATATATATATATATATATATATATATATATATATATATATATATATATATATATATATATATATATATATATGTAACGACCCGCACTTTTCCGATCGTTCTATACTTATGAGATTAATATTTACATAAATTAAACCTTACCAACATGATAAGCAATCCAAATTGTTGAGACTTATGTTTTTGAAAAGAGTTTTACACAACGTTTGACCGTCTAGTTTGACCGATGATATCACGAACTATACAATATATGATAATTATACATACATATTTAACATGATCTAAGGATGTTTTAATATCTCATTTTGTATTAATAACAAAAAGTCATAAGTATATTTTGAAACTACTAACTTAAGTTTTCAAAACAATAACCTACGTAACGTTATTTGACATAAATACTGATGATTTATAATGTTTATACATATATCGTATAAGTAATGTATTTAATCATTTTTAAAGGGCTTTTATACATAAAACAATATAAGTATATTTACAAAAGATAGTTATATTTGAATTCTCGTTCCGTTTCCTCAATAATCCTATACGTATATCTAGGGTACTATACACAGCTTCTAGAAGTATTTACTATTGGTATATACCAATAGAAATCTTCAATTATTGGAATAATATGTCATTCATGACATAATAAATTTTAACTTATCTTAGATATTTTCACTAAAAACCAAATTTTCAAGCCTATAAATAAGCACCATTTCTAACTCATTTTTACACATTCATTTTCTAAATTTTACTTCCAATTTTCACACACACTTGCAAGAACTCTCTCAACTTTTATTTTACTACTTCTTTCCAGCAACTTTACATTTTAAACTTGAGGTAAAAACTCTACTTCAACTCTTTTTCAATTCATATATTTAAAGCTATATATATAAGAGTTTATAAACTAGAACATAGTTTGAATGATTTCAAACTTGTTCGCAAACTAAATAGATCCTTCTAACTTAACTTTTAAAATACTTCAAGACCTGTAACATATCTTAATTATATGCTAACTTAACAAGGTATAACTTGGTTTTTCAAAGAACACCTTAAAAACTGAATTTACGACGTCGGAGTGCAACCGGGGGCTGTTTTGGGTTGGATAATTAAAAACCATCTTAAACTTTGAATTGGAGGTTTATTTTCTGGAAAAATGATTTTTACTATGAATATGATAACACATAAATATTTCATGATTTAACTCAAAGTATAAGTATTTTTAGAAAAATAATCATTTAAGGTTGTTTACATGATGGAAAATGATTAACTTCATAAGTTTCACTAAAGTTTGACCTATGCCGTGTGATTTTGAATACAAACTAAGGTATTTACAGTTCATAGTCTTAAAGAGGGATCGATCCAAGGAGATGACAAGTTGAATCAACGAAAACGGAGTTGTAACGAAGAAACTATGACCGAAACAAAATCGGATATCCAAGACTAGTTTAGCCACGAAAATAATTGGGAAAAAATTAAATAAATCACATCTTTTTAAGTTAACATGATATTTTATATATATGTACTTATAATTCAATTTTATATGGTTCAGGATCACCCGTAAACAACACGAGAAGATTAATCATAAGATCCCATGATTGTACGCAACACGTCATTTGACAACACCGGTACTTTATGTACGCAACACGTCATTTGACAACACCGGTACCATGGGTCAAGATTAATCTCGACCAATACATATACGATGGGTTTTTATTTATTTCGTTGGGGGTTTTATTTATTTCATTGCGGGTATATTAAACATCTAAAAATGAACCATTAAAATTGAATTACTAACAACGAACTGCTAACTACGGACTAAGGAATTATTCAAAGTATTAAAAGTATAACAAGTATATATATGTGACGTTTGTTTAAAAAGAAAAGGTATTGATATATTATATATGGATAGGTTCGTGATATCAACCGGAGACCAAGTCAAATTATATATATATCTTCAAGACGAAAGTGAGTATATAGTCCCACTTTTAAACTCTAAATATTTCGGGATGAGAATACATGTATTTTATGTTTTACGTTATGGACACAAGTAACTGAAAAATATATTCTACGTTGAGTTGTACCACTGGCATACTTCCCTGTAGCTTGGTAACTAATATTTACAGCGGTATTGTAAACGCGAATCCTGTTGATAGATCTATCGGGCCTGACAACCCCAACCGGACTGGACGACCAGTATTCAACGGTTGCACAGTACTTCGTTTCGTGACTACACTTGGTACGGTGTAGTAAGATTTCATATTAAAGGGAATATGCGACGTGATTAAATGTTAAGTATGGTTACCAAGTGCTCAACCACTTAGAATATTTTTATTAAACTGTTTATATACGAAATCTTGTGGTCTATATATATATATTGCTGCCGGCACTAAACCTATATCTCACCAACTTTATGTTGACCTTTTAAAACATGTCTATTCTCAGGTGATTACTAAAGCTTCCGCTGCATTATGTTGAATTTGAGCAGGATCTTGCGTACGCATATTTGTGTCAAAAATAAAACTGCATACCCGAGGATCTGTGTTGTAAAATATGCTAGAAACCGTGTTGTTATCATTATTTGTAAAGTTTGTAAGTGGAAGATTATCGCTAAACGATAATCATCTTTCTATCGTCTAAAGCTTGTATCAAAAATAAGATTTGTGGTTTGTAATGTAAAATATATGCAGTTTTCTTTTAAAAATGTCGCATATAGAGGTCAATACCTCGCAATGAAATCATACGTTATTTAACACGTTCTTATGGTTAAGGACGGGTTATGACATGTGGTATCAGAGCGGTGGTCTTAGCGAACCAGGTTTGCATTAGTGTGTCTAACCGATAAGTCGTTAGGATACATTAGTAAGTCTGGACTTTGACCGGGTCTGATTTAAAAACCATTGCTTATCATTGTTGGTTAAAATTTATATGTAAATATTATGTAGTACTAATGGGTTAGTTGTTGTATGATAGATGTCGGGCTCAAAACTTGTTATCACATTCAGCGACTCCGAACCAGAATCTTCAGATGGTGTTCCAGTCATTAACCTATCCGATGACGAAAATAATATCTTTGGGGAAGACTCACAAATTCCGGATGAACCGACTATAGAGAACCCGGAAAGTGAACCCGAGGAGGAAAGTGAACCCGAGGAGGAAAGTGAACCCGAGGAGGAAAGTGAACCCGAGGAAGAAATACAGGAAATTACAAAAGACGAGTTCGAACTTGGAAAGAAACGAAAGGCTAATGAATTAGAAAATTCAAATCCCGAGTTTAGTAAGGATGATGTGGCACCAACTCCACTAGACACTACCACCCCTATTCCCGCTATTCCTATTCGTGCTGTCCCGGCATCCAGTTCTTCAGCCCCACAGCCAAAATATAGGCAGACAGCTAGGATAAGCGTTAGGCCATTCCTTGAACCTAAACGTCCTAGAAAATAGACCAAACGATGCGCTGCCGTATTAAACCATGGGATCATATAATGTTTTGTATAATATTATTAGTGTGGTTTGCTTAATGTTCGATATAAGATAAGCATATGTAAAATAGTGAAGTGTGAAATGCAATAATTTTCCATGGTTAAGTATTATTTAGATGGTAGTAATTGATTCTGTACTAAGCTATTAAGTATGGACATTAACGGGTAGGTACTACCCTAGATATAATTATAAAACGCTAATAAGAAGAAAAGGCTTTTATAATAATACCTGGTTCATATTATTAATAAGCTATAATGTACTGTAAATATACACTACATCTATAATATTCCATGTGAATAATTATTTTCTTTTCATTCTTATAGAAGAATATGGCGCGATTGAACCGAATGACGGAACAAGAAATCCAGGAACTCATCAATCAACGAGTGAACGACAGAATGTTATGGGTCGAGGCTGCAAGAGGTGCTGCAGTTAACCCAAATCCTCGTGTGGGGTGCACTTACAAAACTTTTCAAGCTTGCAAGCCCTCATCATTCAGTGGAACAGAAGGACCAATCGGTTTAACCCGGTGGATAGAAAAGATGGAGACTGTGTTTAAAATCAGTGGTTGTGTTGAAAAGGACATGACCAAGTATGCATCGTGCACTTTACAAGATAGTGCACTCACGTGGTGGAAAAATTATGTGAAGGCTGTAGGAGGAGATGTAGCTTATGATACTCCGTGGGAAGAATTCAAAACAATGTTAATCAACGAATATTGTCCAAGGAACGAGGTTAGGAAGTTGGAAGATGAGTTACGAAGTCTGAAGGTTATTGGTACTGAAATCACCAACTACAATCAGCGATTCATGGAATTAGTTTTGCTATGTCCTGAATTGGTTCCAACCGAAGAACGGAAGATTGAAATGTACAAAGATGGTTTGCCCAAAAAGGTCAAGGCAAACGTTACAGCATCGAAACCTAAGACAATTCATGAAGCTACAACCATGGCAAACGAGCTAATGGATCAGGTCATCATGGATAAGAAAGCATCCAATACTGATGTGAAGGTATCAGGTAACAAAAGAAAGTGGAATGGAAATTATGATCGAGGTAACCAACAACAATCTTTTAAGAAACAAGAAACCATACAAGGTGCAGGTGGTGGTTCAAGCTTTGGTTACAAAGGACAAAATCCTTTATGCAACCGATGCCACAAACATCACTCTGGCTACTGTAATGTGGTATGCAACAAATGTAATCGAAAGGGTCATCTTGTTGAAGATTGTAGGGCTCTCGTTACAAATACAAATGGTACCAAGACTCCTGCCACCAATGCAAATAGAACTGCTTTGGCTACCATTACTTGTTATGGGTGTGGAAAACAAGGTCACTATAAGAGCCAGTGTCCGAATCCAGAGAAGAATAATGGATCTGCACGTGGAAGAGCATTTGTTATTAATGCTAGAGAGGCGTGTGAAGACCCGGAGCTTGTTACGGGTACGTTTACCATTAATAACTTATCCGCATCTATTATATTTGATACTGGTGCCGATAGAAGTTACGTGAGTAGAGGCTTTTACGCTAAATTGAATTGTTCATCATTACCTCTAGATGCTAAGTACATGATTGAGTTAGCTAATGGTAAACTAATTAAAGCCGATAAAATTTGCCGTGATTGTAAAATAAATTTAGCCGGAGAAACATTTAAAATTGACTTAATACCCGTAGAATTAGGAAGTTTTGATGTAATAGTCGGCATGGACTGGATGTCCAAAGTAGGAGCTGAAGTTGTGTGTGCCAAGAAGGCAATTCGCATTCCTTGTAAGGATAAAATGCCGGTGATGATTTATGGAGAGAAGGGTAACTCAAAGTTAAAACTCATTAGCTATTTGAAAGCCAAGAAGTGTTTAGAAAAGGGATGTTATGCTATTCTAGCACATGTTAATAAAGTCGAAAAGAAAGAAAAAGAGAAGTGCATCAATGATGTGCCTGTGGCAAGAGATTATCCTGAAGTTTTTCCGGAAGAGTTGCCAGGATTACCTCCATTTAGATCTGTAGAATTTCAAATAGATTTAGTACCAGGAGCTGCACCAGTGGCTCGTGCGCCATATAGACTTGCACCATCCGAATTAAAAGAACTTCAAAGTCAGTTAAAAGAATTACTAGACCGTGGATTCATACGACCAAGTACTTCACCGTGGGGAGCTCCAATTTTGTTCGTCAAGAAGAAAGACGGATCTTTCCGAATGTGTATAGATTATCGTGAATTAAATAAGTTAACTATCAAGAATCGGTATCCACTACCGAGAATTGACGACTTATTTGATCAACTCCAAGGATCATGTGTGTACTCGAAAATTGACCTAAGATCGGGCTATCATCAATTACGTGTCAAAGAAGAAGATATACCGAAAACTGCTTTTCGGACACGCTACGGTCATTACGAATTTTTGGTCATGCCGTTTGGATTGACGAATGCGCCAGCTGTATTCATGGACCTCATGAATCGAGTTTGTAGTCCATATTTAGATAAGTTTGTTATCGTTTTCATTGATGATATTCTTATCTATTCCAAGAGTGAGCAAGAGCATGAGCAGCATTTAAGGTTGATATTAGAGTTGTTGAGAAAAGAACAGCTATATGCTAAATTTTCTAAATGTGCTTTCTGGTTGAAAGAAGTGCAATTTCTTGGCCACGTTGTTAGTAGCAAAGGAATTCAGGTTGATCCAGCAAAAATTGAAGCCATTGAAAAATGGGAGACTCCTAAGACACCAACGCAGATACGCCAATTTTTGGGTTTAGCCGGTTATTATAGAAGGTTTATTCAAGATTTTTCCCGAATAGCTAAGCCGTTGACAGCATTAACGCAAAAAGGAAAGAAATACGAATGGACCTCGGAGCAGGAGAACGCATTTCAATTACTGAAGAAGAAGTTAACTACGGCGCCTATTTTATCGTTACCAGAAGGGAACGATGATTTTGAAATATATTGTGACGCTTCGCGACAAGGTTTTGGTTGCGTTCTTATGCAACGGAAGAAAGTTATTGCATACGCATCCCGACAATTGAAGATTCACGAGCGAAATTATACGACGCATGATCTAGAATTGGGAGCAGTCGTGTTTGCATTGAAGATGTGGAGACACTACTTGTATGGGGTTAAATGCACTGTGTTTACTGATCATAAAAGCCTTCAACATATTTTTGATCAGAAACAGCTGAACATGAGGCAACGTAGGTGGGTCGAGTTAATAAACGACTATGATTGTGAAATTCGTTATCATCCCGGGAAAGCGAATGTGGTGGCTGACGCACTAAGCAGAAAGGAACGAGAACCAATTCGAGTACGAGCGATGAACATAAAAATTCGCATGAATCTCAACTCACAAATCAAAGAAGTTCAACGAGAAGCACTTACTAAAGAAAATATAGGAAATGAAATAATGAAGAAGTATGAGAAGCAACTCGTTATGCGGGAAGATGGAATTCGATATTTTGCAAATCGTATTTGGGTACCGAAGTTGGGTGGATTAAGGAAGTTGATATTGAACGAGGCACATAAGACAAGATACTCGATACATCCTGGAGTTGGAAAGATGTATCAAGATCTTAAGACACATTATTGGTGGCCTAACTTAAAGACAGACGTTGCAACATATGTTGGGGAATGTTTAACTTGTTCCAAAGTCAAAGCAGAACACCAGAAGCCGTCAGGGTTACTTCAACAACCAGAAATCCCAGAATGGAAATGGGATGGTATTACCATGGATTTCATCATGAAGTTACCAAAGACTGCCTGGGGATACGACACCATTTGGGTGATTGTTGATCGTCTTACCAAATCTGCCCATTTCTTGCCTATAAAGGAAACGGATAGAATGGAGAAACTATTACGATTGTATATAAAGGAAATTGTTTCAAGGCATGGAATACCTATTTCCATTATATCCGATCGTGATAGTAGATTTACCTCAAAGTTCTGGCAATCACTGCAGGAGGCACTAGGAACTCGTTTAGATATGAGTACCGCATATCATCCGCAAACCGACGGGCAGAGTGAAAGAACGATTCAGACTCTTGAAGACATGCTCAGGGCATGTGTGATCGATTTTGGAAACGGATGGGATAAGTATCTACCGTTAGCAGAATTTTCGTATAATAATAGTTATCATGCAAGCATTAAAGCTGCACCATTCGAAGCATTGTATGGAAGGAAGTGTAGATCTCCTATCTGTTGGAATGAAGTAGGAGATCGACAATTAACTGGTCCCGAGATCATACACGAAACGACTGAGAAGATAGTACAAATCAAGGAGAGATTGAAAACAGCCCGAAGTCGCCAAAAGAGCTACGCCGATGTCCGAAGGAAACCATTAGAGTTTCAGATTGGGGACATGGTTATGCTAAAGGTGTCACCTTGGAAAGGTGTAATACGTTTCGGTAAAAGAGGTAAACTGAACCCAAGATATGTAGGCCCGTTCAAGATCATCGAACGCATTGGACCGGTAGCTTATCGACTCGAGTTACCGCAACAACTCGCCAGAGTACACAATACCTTTCACGTCTCAAACCTTAAGAAGTGTCTTGCAAAGGAAGACCTCACCATTCCTCTTGAAGAAATCCATGTCGATGAGAAACTACAATTCATCGAAGAACCAATCGAAATCATGGATCGTGAAGTTAAACAGCTCAAGCAGAGCAACATACCAATCGTTAAGGTTCGTTGGAATGCTCGAAGAGGTCCTGAGTTTACTTGGGAACGAGAGGATCAGATGAAACAAAAGTATCCACACTTGTTTCTCGATGACGCAAAATAGGTACAATTTTAAAATTTCGGGACGAAATTTATTTAACGGGTAGGTACTGTAACGACCCGCACTTTTCCGATCGTTCTATACTTATGAGATTAATATTTACATAAATTAAACCTTACCAACATGATAAGCAATCCAAATTGTTGAGACTTATGTTTTTGAAAAGAGTTTTACACAACGTTTGACCGTCTAGTTTGACCGATGATATCACGAACTATATAATATATGATAATTATACATACATATTTAACATGATCTAAGGATGTTTTAATATCTCATTTTGTATTAATAACAAAAAGTCATAAGTATATTTTGAAACTACTAACTTAAGTTTTCAAAACAATAACCTACGTAACGTTATTTGACATAAATACTGATGATTTATAATGTTTATACATATATCGTATAAGTAATGTATTTAATCATTTTTAAAGGGCTTTTATACATAAAACAATATAAGTATATTTACA
The DNA here is from genome assembly GCF_046630445.1 of Rutidosis leptorrhynchoides. Lineage (NCBI taxonomy): Eukaryota > Viridiplantae > Streptophyta > Magnoliopsida > Asterales > Asteraceae > Rutidosis > Rutidosis leptorrhynchoides. The sequence continues at coordinate 223,222,140 of NC_092333.1, read as the reverse complement.
AAAGATAGTTATATTTGAATTCTCGTTCCGTTTCCTCAATAATCCTATACGTATATCTAGGGTACTATACACAGCTTCTAGAAGTATTTACTATTGGTATATACCAATAGAAATCTTCAATTATTGGAATAATATGTCATTCATGACATAATAAATTTTAACTTATCTTAGATATTTTCACTAAAAACCAAATTTTCAAGCCTATAAATAAGCACCATTTCTAACTCATTTTTACACATTCATTTTCTAAATTTTACTTCCAATTTTCACACACACTTGCAAGAACTCTCTCAACTTTTATTTTACTACTTCTTTCCAGCAACTTTACATTTTAAACTTGAGGTAAAAACTCTACTTCAACTCTTTTTCAATTCATATATTTAAAGCTATATATATAAGAGTTTATAAACTAGAACATAGTTTGAATGATTTCAAACTTGTTCGCAAACTAAATAGATCCTTCTAACTTAACTTTTAAAATACTTCAAGACCTGTAACATATCTTAATTATATGCTAACTTAACAAGGTATAACTTGGTTTTTCAAAGAACACCTTAAAAACTGAATTTACGACGTCGGAGTGCAACCGGGGGCTGTTTTGGGTTGGATAATTAAAAACCATCTTAAACTTTGAATTGGAGGTTTATTTTCTGTAAAAATGATTTTTACTATGAATATGATAACACATAAAAATTTCATGATTTAACTCAAAGTATAAGTATTTTTAGAAAAATAATCATTTAAGGTTGTTTACATGATGGAAAATGATTAACTTCATAAGTTTCACTAAAGTTTGACCTATGCCGTGTGATTTTGAATACAAACTAAGGTATTTACAGTTCATAGTCTTAAAGAGGGATCGATCCAAGGAGATGACAAGTTGAATCAACGAAAACGGAGTTGTAACGAAGAAACTATGACCGAAACAAAATCGGATATCCAAGACTAGTTTAGCCACGAAAATAATTGGGAAAAAATTAAATAAATCACATCTTTTTAAGTTAACATGATATTTTATATATATGTACTTATAATTCAATTTTATATGGTTCAGGATCACCCGTAAACAACACGAGAAGATTAATCATAAGATCCCATGATTGTACGCAACACGTCATTTGACAACACCGGTACTTTATGTACGCAACACGTCATTTGACAACACCGGTACCATGGGTCAAGATTAATCTCGACCAATACATATACGATGGGGTTTTATTTATTTCGTTGGGGGTTTTATTTATTTCATTGCGGGTATATTAAACATCTAAAAATGAACCATTAAAATTGAATTACTAACAACGAACTGCTAACTACGGACTAAGGAATTATTCAAAGTATTAAAAGTATAACAAGTATATATATGTGACGTTTGTTTAAAAAGAAAAGGTATTGATATATTATATATGGATAGGTTCGTGATATCAACCGGAGACCAAGTCAAATTATATATATATCTTCAAGACGAAAGTGAGTATATAGTCCCACTTTTAAACTCTAAATATTTCGGGATGAGAATACATGTATTTTATGTTTTACGTTATGGACACAAGTAACTGAAAAATATATTCTACGTTGAGTTGTACCACTGGCATACTTCCCTGTAGCTTGGTAACTAATATTTACAGCGGTATTGTAAACGCGAATCCTGTTGATAGATCTATCGGGCCTGACAACCCCAACCGGACTGGACGACCAGTATTCAACGGTTGCACAGTACTTCGTTTCGTGACTACACTTGGTACGGTGTAGTAAGATTTCATATTAAAGGGAATATGCGACGTGATTAAATGTTAAGTATGGTTACCAAGTGCTCAACCACTTAGAATATTTTTATTAAACTGTTTATATACGAAATCTTGTGGTCTATATATATATATTGCTGCCGGCACTAAACCTATATCTCACCAACTTTATGTTGACCTTTTAAAACATGTCTATTCTCAGGTGATTACTAAAGCTTCCGCTGCATTATGTTGAATTTGAGCAGGATCTTGCGTACGCATATTTGTGTCAAAAATAAAACTGCATACCCGAGGATCTGTGTTGTAAAATATGCTAGAAACCGTGTTGTTATCATTATTTGTAAAGTTTGTAAGTCGAAGATTATCGCTAAACGATAATCATCTTTCTATCGTCTAAAGCTTGTATCAAAAATAAGATTTGTGGTTTGTAATGTAAAATATATGCAGTTTTCTTTTAAAAATGTCGCATATAGAGGTCAATACCTCGCAATGAAATCATACGTTATTTAACACGTTCTTATGGTTAAGGACGGGTTATAACAATATATATATAGTAGTATTATTATTATTAAAGGGGGTTTTTACCGTTTAATGACCGATTTGTCGATTTTATGTCTTAAGTCACAATTAAAACCTAATGTAAAATATTAAATATAAATATAACTTAATTTAAAGCGTAAAGTAAATGACGATAAATAAAAGTGCGATAAATAAAATTGCAGTAATTTAAAGTACAATAAATAAAATGACGATGAAATATAAATTAAGAGAATTATGCTTATTTAAACTTCCGTAATCATGATGTTTGACGTGTTAATTTTAATTTATTACCATGGGTTAATTGTCCTTTTGTCCATAACAGTCCATCGATCATAAATATAAAGTGCGAGTGTCCTCGTCAAATTACCCTTATACCCGAAGTCAAATATTCCAACTAATTGGGGACTTAAACTGTACTAAGGTTTTAATACATTGTTAATGATTACATCAGGTTATCGACTGTGTGCAATCCAAGGTTTTAATACTTTATTAACAATTACACCAAGTGTCCTTGTATGTAATCCACCCTGTTTTAATGAGACCATTGACTATTAATTCATTCCCGTGTCTGGTCAAATGAACAATTATTAGTATTTATAAATATCCCGCCCATCGTGTCCGATCGAGTGTATGTGGTTATTTATAATTATGTCAAATTGTAAATCTCTATATTAAATTAACGAACTATCATTCAGTTAAACAAATATAAAGCCCATTAATAGCCCATAGTCCAATTTCCACAAGTGTTGGTCTTTTGTCCAAATCCCAATTATGGTCCAAAGCCCAATAACCCCGTCTTAATATTTAGTCCAATATCACGATTACTTCGGCTTAAATAAACATAATAATAACTTAGCTACGAGACATTAATTTAAAAAGGTTGAACATAACTTACAATGAGTATTAATCGCGTAGCGTTACACAGATAGAGTTTCGACTTACAAAGTTGAAAAATTCGCCACTATAACCTTATTATTATTAAACTTAAATTAAAATTGAAGTTATATATATATATATATATATATATATATATATATATATATATATATATATATATATATATATATATATATATATATATATATATATATATATATATATATATAGGGGTAGGATCAAGAGGGAAGTAACCATTCGGGGGGAAGCGGGGGGAAGCAAATTTTTTTTTTTTGTTTTTTTTAAAAAAAACTTTGTTCACGAACATTATAGATGGGATGAAAATATGAACATTTAGTAGAGACACTTTGTGATAAATGTTTTTATTTTGGCGGGAAAACGTTCGAAGAAGTAATATATAACAATTATCGTGTTTTTCGAGCGTATGTTGAGGTTTTAACTATTGGGGTTTAGAAATTAGGGTTTAGATATTATGGTTTATAGGGTTTAGATATTAGGGTTTAGAAATTTAGGGTTTAGGGTTTAGATTTAGGGTTTAGATTTAGGATTTTGATTGAGTTTTTAACACGAACGGTTTAGAGTTTAGGGTTTAGGGTTTAGGGTTTAGGATTTGGTGTCTTGGTTTTACGGAATAAACCCAAAACACCAAACCCTAAACCCTAAACCCTAAACCCTAAACCGTAAACTCTAAATCGGGCTAAATTTTACTTCACAAAACATGGAAAAAAAACGTTCATATTCTTCACGAACAATATTATCTTGAATGTTATTTTTATCGATCGTTTTCACGCCTAAATAATAACATTGATCACGAAGTTTCTCTTCTAAATGTTCATATTTTCGTGTGATCTTGATGCCGGAAAAAAAAAGTTCAAAAAAAATGAAAAAAATAAATTTGCTTCCCCCCGCTTCCCCCCGAATGGTTACTTCCCCATTGATCCCGCACCTATATATATATATATATATATATATATATATATATATATATATATATATATATATATATATATATATATATATATTACGTTGATAGAAAGAAAGAAAAAGGGATGAGGAGATCGTCCGAATGCTTTGGCTTTTATATGCCCATTTTGCACTGTGTAGCTCCGCGATTGTGGTACATTTGTTCCTCACAGCTCCGCAGTCGCGGAGCTTTGGATTCCAGCTCACCATAGTGAATTAAACGTGGGCTGCTGATAAATATAATATATAATAATATATATAATTAATTATAAATTATATTATATTCTTGTGCATAGTTGACTTGTAATTTCATATCCGTTGAGTCGCACGTTGATAGTTGGTTCATGTCTCGGTTCCGGATTTTCGTACAATTTAATAGCTTGTACTTTGCTTTTTGCGACTTGTACTTTTGTAATTTTGAGACGTTTCTCATCAATAAATTGAACCACTTGGATTGTACTTTGTACTTTTTAGCTTTTTGGTCGTTTGCGTCTTCAAATCATCGAATCTGACTTTTGTCTTCACCTTTTTTTATTTAAACGAATATTACTTAGAAATAGAACAATTGCAACTAAAAGCTTGTCTTTCTTGAAGGATAATGCTATGAAATATATGTTCGTTTTTAGCATTATCAAATATTCCCACACTTGAGCATTGCTTGTCCTCAAGCAATATAGAACTTGAATATAACTTTACAAGAATCACTTCTTTATTCTTCACACTTTGTACATCAGTGATTTTAATACGGCTGTATGAACAATGGTAGTAACTGAAATGTCCCGTTCATATTAATTATAAACGTTCCATATTAATTGATTTCGTTGCGAGGTTTTGACCTCTATATGAGACGTTTTTCAAAGACTGCATTCGTTTTTAAAACAAACCATAACCTTTATTTTATCAACAAGGTTAAAAGGACACCACCTAGATTATCAGAAATGATAATATAAAAATAACACACTTACACACTACCAATACATATTGGTTTACAATATTAATATGTTACAACAAAGTAAATTTCGAATGCAGTTTTAAACAATATTATACAAGCATGCTGACTCCAAATCTTGTCCATATATTAGCATGCAACATCGGAAGCTCTTAATAATCACCTGAGAATAAACATGCTTTAAACGTCAACACAAATGTTGGTGAGTTATAGGTTTAACCTATATATTTATCAAATCGTAATAATAGACCACAAGATTTCATATTTCAATATACATCCCATACATAGAGATAAAAATCATTCATATGGCGAACACCTGGTAACCAACATTAACAAGATACATATAAGAATATTCCCATCATTCCGGGACATCCATCGGACATGATATAAAAACTCGAAGTACTAAAGCATCCGCTACAACGGATGGGGTTTGTTGGGCCCAATAGATCTATCTTTAGGATTCGTGTCAATTAGTAGACTGGTTTACTAATTCTTAGGTTACCAAGTAAAAGGGGCATATTCGGCTTCGATCGTTCAACCATAGAAAGTAGTTTCATGTACTTGTGTCTATTTTGTAAAACATTTATAAAGCTGCATATATTCTCATCCCAAAAATATTAGATTTTAAAAGTGGGACTATAACTCACTTTCACATATTTTTACTTCGCCGGGAAGTAAGACTTGGCCACTGGTCGATTCACGAACCTATAACAAATATGTACATATATATATCAAAGTATGTTCAAAATATATTTACAACATTTTTAATACGTTTTAATGTTTTAATTTTATTAAGTCAGCTGTCCTCGTTAGTAACCTACAACTAGTTGTCCACAGTTAGATGTACAGAAATAAATCGATATATATTATCTTGAAACAATCCACGACCCAGTGTATACAAGTCTCAGGCTAGATCACAACACAAAGTATATATATTTTTGGAATCAACCTCAACCTTGTATAGCTAACTCCAACATTACTGCATATAGATTGTCTATGGTTGTTCCAAATAATATATATACATGGGTTGATATGATATGTCAAAACATTTGCATACGTGTCTATGGTAACCCAAGATTACATAATATATTAGAATACATGTATAATACAATATGAGTTAGCTAGGATATGATTAATATAGATTTGTTACCAATTTTCACGTAGTTACAACAAGCAAAAATATCCAATCTTGTTTTACCCATAACTTCTTCGTTTTAAATCCGTTTTGAGTGATTCAAGTTGCTATGGTTTCATATTGAACTTAAGTTTATGAATCTAAATAGAAAAAGTATAAGTTTATAGTCATAAATACAGGTTACAAGTCATTTTTGTAAAGGTAGTCATTTCAGTCGAAAGAACGACGTCTAGATGACCATTTTGAAAAACATACTTCCACTTTGAGTTTAACCATGATTTTTGGATGTAGTTTCAGGTTCATAATAAAAATCATTTTCCCAGAAGAACAACTTTTAGATCAAAGTTTATCATAGTTTTTAATTAACTAACCCAAAACAGCCCGCGGTGTTACTACGACGGCGTATATCCAGTTTCACGGTATTTTTCGTGTTTTTAAGTTTTAAATCATTAAGTTAGAATATCATATAGATATAAAACATGTGGTTAGTTGATTTTAAAAGTCAAGTTAGAAGGATTAACTTTTGTTTGCGAACAAGTTAGAATTAACTAAATTATGTTCTAGTGATTACATGTTCAAATCTTCGAATAAGAAAGTTATACGTATATGAATCGAATGATGTTATTGTAACATCCCGCATTTTTCCGTTAAATTATTTTAACGTCCGTCTTTTTATTTTAAATAATATCCTTCGTATCTAGATTCGTATCCTCCGTTAGCTAACGTTCATAATATTTTCGTTATCGGATTATAATATCTCCCGTACTCTCATGTAATTTAAAATAATTTGTTCGGTTAATTTTCTCACCCGACTACAAACTGGAGGGACTAGTTTTGCCATTTAACCAAAAAGGTGACTAGTGGTTGACTAAGTCAACCACCTCCCACTTTCCTCATCCATTCATTCATTCATCTTTCTTTCTTTCTTACTTTCTTTTTTCTCTCAAGAACACAAACAAGAAATCATCATCTAAATCCGGATCAAGCGGCAAACATCAAAACAAATTACATTTTCGTGATCCTCTCTTCATCCTCTACATTTTGGTACCAATTTCATCAAGTTTGGGTAACTTTCTAAAAAACTAAATTTCTATAAATTCATTTTATATACTTGGAATGATGTTAGTTAGTGTCTATGGCTCGTGTATAACATGAATATATGATTTGTTTGCTCGATTTATTGTTTTGGAGTAACTAACAAGAACTTGAAAGTGGGTGTGCTTAATCCTTGATTTTGGATGAGTTAATATTGTTAGATTGTTAAAGTTCATGTTTTAATTGTGTTACTAGTATCAGTTGCTACATTTTGATGTGTAGGTTGATTAAGAAAAGCTTCATTTACATAATTGTTAAATTCTTGATTCTTGATTAGGGTTTGATAGTTCTTAAGATGAACTTTTGATGCCTTGTATGCCATGAAATGTTAATTGTAAGTGTTTAGTTGTAATGCATGTTTCATTACCTTCAAAACGGCATATCATATGTGTGAATTGGATTCCCGAATCTTAAAATGCATTTTTGTTAACTTGAAACTTGAAAATGGACTTTTAATGATCACTTGACGAGAAATCGGTTATTAAAATTGATGTTTTTGTTTGATGAAACATGTTTAGTTGTGTTCCTTGTCAAAAGAGCTTTCCAACGATATAAGATACACGTTTTAAGTGTTTACGGTTTGTAAATTATGCTTGATTGAATTTTGGGTTGGGACTTGAATAAATTCAGCAGACCAGGTACCAGACTACGGGCAATGCCGCGGCGCGGCACCCCTGGTCGCGGCGCAACCTAAAACATGTTTCAGATTCTGTTTTTCATGTCCATTTCACGTAAAATGTTTGGCATGCTACGGACCTCCAATTCACATCTAACTTGTTCTAACATGCATATATGTGAATAATTAGCACAGAAAAATAGTTCGGGACCTGACCCAAACGTGTTGACTTTTTCGTTGACTTTGACCCGACCAAAGTTTGAATTTTAGTCAAACTTAACCAAATGTTTGTGCAACCGTTCTAATCTTCTTTTATACATGATTCTTGCATGAAATTTGACAACGTGATTCACATGCTATACTATTCGAGTCGTAACGAGCCATAGGACTAATTGAACACATTTCGTCCGACCTTGTGTCGTAACTGATTAATTGATACAACTTACTTGTTTAGGTCAAGACTAAACAACTTTCATGCACATGTTTACTTTGTGAAGTACCTTTATTACTCGTGCACTCGAGGTAAGATCATAGTCCCATCTTTCAAACAACTTTTATACTTTTAAATCATGGGATGAGAAACATATACAGTTTTATACTAGATACTTTTATGCTTTGAACACAAGTACGAAAAAAAACATTCCACGTGCGAGTTTAGAACGAAATGCCTCAATTCGATTATCATTAGTTACACTTGCTGGGTGTAAGCGAGAACTTATGTTGTATGGATCCATATGGGTTTGACAAACCCTCATTCGGACGGTTCGCTACCGTTATGCGGATGAAATATATTTTCGTGTTTTAGTGTAGGTTCTAACACTGTGTGATGGGGTAACGTTGGTTAAGTCTTGATAATTGAGTGCTCGCGTATAACAACACTTTTGGAATGCAATTGATTTGGATAATCTACGTTATGGGAATACAAAATCTTGTGGCTCAAAAACAACGTTTATTACTACACCTATGATTTCACCAACGTTTTTCGTTGACAGTTTTCTATATGTTTTCTCAGGTTCTTGAATGATAAATGATACATGCTTCTGCTCACTTTTGATACTTGCTTGGATGTCGAGTATATATGCATACATGGAGCATCTTTTGACTTTACATTTACTTATGTCGCATGGGTTTCATTTGTACATATAAACTTTGTAACGTAACTCGTTGTAGAACTACTTTTGTAAACTTGAACCATCTTTACATTTGAAATGAATGCGACATGTTTTGGTCAAACGTCATTTTAAAGACTTATGACCACGTAACGGGACCTAAGTAGACGGTGCCGTCAATGACGATTTTGTCGGGTCGCTACAGATGGTATCAGAGCATTGGTTGTAGGGATTTAGAGTTCATTGGTGTTAACCCCGAGTCATAGTGTACATTAGTCGATCTAGACTACAACCGGCATATAGACTTGAAGTAGGAATTACTTGACTACTTGTGCATTTATACTCGAACTCTTCTATCATATCTAACTCTTATTCGATCTTGATCTCACGTTGTTAAATTTTATTGACACACTACCTTGACCTTATGAAGTAATGTTAAATGCACATGTGAATCAGGGTAATATAATTTCCGGGATTATATTACGGTGATTCACATGGACGTTCCGACATTATGACATAAAGAATTGAATGCGACTCAAGGAAAATATTCTCTACATCATCACTCCATATCATGATTAGTATTGTTGAGAATACTAATCAACGATATTATTGTGTTTTCAAGGAACAATGGCTCGTCGACGTACTACTCCCGAAACTCCCGAACAAGCTCTTCAACGCATGATAGCCACCGCCATAGGTGCGGCTATGGCTAGTATCTCCTCCGACATCAATAACAACAACCACAACCGCAACAATCATGGAGCCGGTAATTCAAACGAGGGATGCTCCTACAAAGCTTTCATGGGGTGCAAACCTCACACTTTCGATGGAACCGGGGGACCGGTTGTGCTCACCCGATGGTTTGAGCAAACAGAAGCCGTTTTTAGCATAAGTGGTTGTCAGGACCAAGACAAAGTCAAATATTCCACCCACACTTTCGCCGGTATCGCCCTCACATGGTGGAATACGTATGTGCTATCGGTGGGTATCGATGAAGCCCACTCTCTCTCATGGGCCGACTTAAAGAAAAAGATGATCACCGAATACTTTCCGCGCGAAGAGACCCGTAAGCTTAAACACGAGCCTAGAACTTTAAAAGCAGTCGGGAATGACCTAAGAGCCTATAATCAACGATTTTCTGAGCTAGCCTTGATGTGCCCAAACCTCGTGACCATCGAGTCTCTAAGGGTTGAACTTTACATGGATGGTCTCCCCAAGAGCATCAAACAAGGAGTAATGTCATCCAAACCCGCTAATCACCAAGAGGCCTTGAATATGGCCCGCCAATTGATCGAAACGGTGGACGAAATTGAAGTGCCGACATCTAAAGTCGAGGATGAGTCGGGTGACAACAAAAGAAAATGGGAAGCCCCCCAATCGAGCAACGACAACAACAACAACTTTTCCAAGGAACCTTTCACCTCGGTCGGCAAGAAGAGTTATGCTGGGACTCGACCTTTTTGCAACAAATGCCACAAGCATCACTTTAGTGAATGTGGCAAGCTAATTTTCCATCGGTGCCAAGGAAGTGGTCATATTGCCAAGTATTGTGGAAGTACCGCCCCCATCACTCAAAAGGGACCCAACACACAAAAGCTGGGTATTTGCTACAAATGTGGCCAATCGGGTCATTTTAGGAATGAATGCCCAAAGAACAAAGCTAGAACCAACGCACGCGGTTGAACTTTCAACATTTGCACCAAGGATGCCCGAGATGACAACGAACTAGTCACTGGTACGTTTCTTCTCAATAACTCATGTTTCTTACTTGTTCGATTCGTGTGTCGATAAATGTTTTATATCCGAGGCTAGGAGCCTACTCTTTGCACTTCACCATTTTCCCTATACACTACTTACGCCATTCAAGTGACCAACGAAAAACTATTACACACCGATAAATTTTATCGGGGGGTGTACGTTAAACTTATTGAATGGATAGTTTGAATTCTGACTTGATTCCTATAGAACTAAGGAGCTCAAAACCTATTCGTTAAGAAGAAATGTTTCCCTGCTATTATGTATAGATTATTGTGAACTAAGTAATTTCCGGTTGAGAACCGATATCCTTTTCCTCGTATCAATGACCTCATGATCAATTACGTGGATCCCGTATGTATTCCAAATCGACCTCTGTTCCGGTTATCATTAATTGAGGGTTAAGGGAGACGACGTCTCCTAAACCACTTTTCGAACTCGCTACGATAGTTATAAATTTCTTTTAGTACCGTTCGATTTATCTAGGGCTCCGTCCGTATTCATAGACCTCATGAACTGCGTATGTAAACTTATCTAGACAAATCCATTATCGTATTTACAAATGGTGTCTAAATCTATTCAAGTAAATGAACAATATCTCCGCCTTACGCTCGAACTCTTGAGAAAAGAGCAACTCCATGCCAAATTCTCCAAGTGCGGATTTTGGTTAAACGAAGTTCAATTTCTAGACCATGTTGTTAGTGGTCAAGGTATTTCAAATACATCTCGCAATCGGAACCACACGTAATCGGGAAACCCTCACGACTCAAACTTGTATTCGTAAAATCTTGGATCTCGCCGGTTATTACCGAAGATTCATTTCCGACCTTACTCGTGTTGCACGACCTTTAAACTCGTTAACTCATTGAGGAAAAAATTTAAACCTCTCCGTGCCCGAACCTTGAACGTAATTATTCACACAAACCTTACTAGCTAAATTCGTTTAGCACAATGGAACTCAAATATGGAAATATTTCTACTTGAACGCCTGAAAGGCATACTCTCTCGACTCGAAATCAAGGAAACTGAATTTCGTTAATTTGCTCGAAAAATTTAAATACCTGATTATGAATCTGAACAATCTTCTTGTCATCACGTGCCACATTACATAACTCTGTTAATTCACCGTTACCGTCTGATATTACTGGAACTTAAGATAACGCACAATCCAAGGATACTTCTTTCTTCTTTGACTTATCGTCCTTATGCTCCTGATATGGCCAACTACTACTCAACCCTGAACTATACAACTACGTGTACTATCTCGTTTTCCCACCAAGTCTCAACATCTGGCCACTAGATGCGCGATATGGCTACTTCCAGGTATAAACTCATCCTATTATAAGTTCTCACTTCACTTTTTTTTTCGCTCGTACTTCCGTATAAGGAAACTTTTTAGATAATTTCTCAATGGAGAGAGAGACTCTTCGCGTATTACTAGTATTCGCCATGAGGGTGACTAGCCCTTACGAACATTTTTCAGTAACCGATAAGAAACTTGTTCCAGCAAACGCTTTCGAGCCCTAACTAACTTGTTCAAGCATATTTTAGAGGATTCTATTGCAACACGGTGTACGATTGCCATTTATCTCGGATCGAAATACTCGTTTCATTTCTAGTTTTACAAGAAGCTTGAGGAACACGTTTAAACATGAGTACCGTGTCTCATCGACAAACCAACGGACCAAGCAAACGTACAATTCAAAACTTGAAAAGACATGTTACAAACTTGTATTGTCGCCTTTAGTTGATCCCTCTTACACGGTAGTTACCACTCGTATATTAACGCCGCACTTTTCGAAACCTTACAGCACCACAATTGTTGTTCTCTTATTCGTTGGACCGAAGTAGGTGACAAGCAAATCATCAGATCTGAAATTCATCCAAGAAATAATCGTTGAGATAATTCAAGTCCGAAAATGAAATGTCCCGTTCTTATTGATTAAAAACATTCCATATTAATTGATTTCGTTGCGAGGTTTTGACCTCTATATGAGACGTTTTTCAAAGACTGCATTCATTTTAAAACAAACCATAACCTTTATTTCATCAATAAAGGTTTACAAAACTTTACGTAGATTATCAAATAATGATAATCTAAAATATCCTGTTTACACACGACCATTACATAATGGTTTACAATACAAATATGTTACAACGAAATAAGTTTCTTGAATGCAGTTTTTACACAATATCATACAAGCATGGACTCCAAATCTCGTCCTTATTTAAGTATGCGATAGAGGAAGCTCTTAATAATCACCTGAGAATAAACATGCTTAAAACGTCAACAAAAATGTTGGTGAGTTATAGGTTTAACCTATATATTATCAAATCATAATAATAGACCATAAGATTTCATATTTCAATACACATCCCATACATAGAGATAAAAATCATTCATATGGTGAACACCTGGTAACCGACATTAACAAGATGCATATTTAAGAATATCCCCATCATTCTGGGACACCCTTCGGATATGATATAAATTTCGAAGTACTAAAGCATCCGGTACTTTGGATGGGGTTTGTTAGGCCCAATAGATCTATCTTTAGGATTCGCGTCACTTAGGGTGTCTATTCCCTAATTCTTAGATTACCAGACTTAATAAAAAGTCGCATATTCGATTTCGATAATTCAACCATAGAATGTAGTTTCACGTACTTGTGTCTATTTTGTAAATCATTTATAAAACCTGCATGTATTCTCATCCCAAAAATATTAGATTTTAAAAGTGGGACTATAACTCACTTTCATAGATTTTTTACTTCGTCGGGAAGTAAGACTTGGCCACTGGTCGATTCATGAACCTATAACAAATATGTACATATAGTATGTTCAAAATATATTTACAACACTTTTAATACATTTTGATGTTTTAAGTTTATTAAGTCAGCTGTCCTCGTTAGTAACCTACAACTAGTTGTCCACAGTTAGATGTACATAAATAAATCGATATATATTATCTTGAATCAATCCACGACCCAGTGTATATATATCTCAGTATTGATCACAACTCAAACTATATATATTTTGGAATCAACCTCAACCCTGTATAGCTAACTCCAACATTCACATATAGAGTGTCTATGGTTGTTCCGAAATATATATAGATGTGTCGACATGATAGGTCGAAATATTGTATACGTGTCTATGGTATCTCAAGATTACATAATATACAATACAAGTTGATTAAGTTATGGTTGGAATAGATTTGTTACCAATTTTCACGTAGCTAAAATGAGTAGCTTTTACCAATTTTGTTTTGCTCGCCATTTCTTCGTTTCTAAACCGTTTTGAGTGATTTAAGCGGCCACGATTTCGTATTGGACTTGACTTTATGAAACTAAACATAAAAGGTATAGGTTTATAGTCAGAAATACAAGTTACAATTCATTTTTTAAAGAGGTAGTCATTTCCGTCGAAAGAACGACATCTTGATGACTGTTTTGAAAAACATACTTTCACTTTGAGTTTAACCATGATTTTTGGATATGGTTTCATGTTCATAAGAAAAATCATTTTTCCAGAAGTATAGCTTTTAAATCAAAGTTTTTCATGGTTTTTAATTATCCAAACCAAAACAGCCCCCGGTTGTAACTATGACGGCGTAAATCCGGTTTTATGGTGTTTATCGTGTTTTCGAGTTTTAAATCATTAAGTTAGCATACCATATAGATATAGAACATGTGTATAGTTGATTTTAAAAGTTTAGTTAGAAGGATTAACTTTATTTGAGAACAAGTTTAGAATAAACTAAACTATGTTCTAGTGATTACAAGTTTACCACTTCGAATATGATAGCTTTTTATGTATGAATTGAATGATGTTATGAACATCATTACTACCTTAAGTTCCTTGGATAAACCTACTGGAAAAGATTAAAATGGATCTAGATTCAAAGGATCCTTGGATGGCTTGAAAGTTCTTGAAGCAGAATCATGACACGAAAACAATTTCAAGTAAGATTTCCACTCGAAATAAGATTGTTATAGTTATAGAAATTGAATTAAAGTTTGAATATGATTATTACCTTATATTATAAAGATAACCTACTGTAAGTAACAAAGGTTTCTTGATCTTGGATGATTACTTGGAATGGATTTAGAAAACTTGGAAGTAAACTTGCAATCTTAGAAGTATTCTTGATTTTATGAAACTAGAACTTTTGGAATTTATGAAGAACATTTAGAACTTGAAGATAGAACTTGAGAGAGATCAATTAGATGAATAAAATTGAAGAATGAAAGTGTTTGGAGGTATTTTTGGTCGTTGGTGTATGGATTAGATATAAAGGATATGTAATTTTGTTTTCATGTAAATAAGTCATGAATGATTACTCATATTTTTGTAATTTTATTAGATATTTCATGCTAGTTGCCAAATGATGGTTCCCACATGTGTTAGGTGACTCACATGGGCTGCTAAGAGCTGATCATTGGAGTGTATATACTAATAGTACATACATCTAAAAGATGTGTATTTTACGAGTACGAATACGGGTGCATACGAGTAGAATTGTTGATGAAACTGAACAAGGATGTAATTGTAAGCATTTTTGTTAAGTAGAAGTATTTTGATAAGTGTCTTGAAGTCTTTCAAAAGTGTATGAATACATATTAAAACACTACATGTATATACATTTTAACTGAGTCGTTAAGTCATCGTTAGTCGTTACATGTAAGTGTTGTTTTGAAACCTTTAGGTTAACGATCTTGTTAAATGTTGTTAACCTAACATTTATAATATCAAATGAGATTTTAAATTATTATATTATCATGATATTATGATGTATGAATATCTCTTAATATGATATATATACATTAAATGTCTTTACAACGATAATTGTTACATATATGTCTCGTTTCAAAATCATTAAGTTAGTAGTCTTGCTTTTACATATGTAGTTCATTGTTAATATACTTAATGATATATTTACTTATCATAATATCATGTTAACTATATATATAACCATATATATGTCATCATATAGTTTTTACAAGTTTTAACGTTCGTGAATCACCGGTCAACTTGGGTGGTCAATTGTCTATATGAAACCTATTTCAATTAATCAAGTCTTAACAAGTTTAATTGCTTAACATGTTGGAAACACTTAATCATGTAAATATCACTTTCATTTAATATATATAAACATGGAAAAGTTCGGGTCACTACAGTACCTACCCGTTAAATAAATTTCGTCCCGAAATTTTAAGCTGTTGAAAGTGTTGACGAATCTTCTAGAAATAGATGCGGGTATTTCTTCTTCATCTGATCTTCATGCTCCCAGGTGAACTCGGGTCCTCTACGAGCATTCCATCAAACCTTAACAATCGGTGTCTTGTTTTCTTTATGTCTCTTAACCTCACGATCCATTATTTCGACGGGTTCTTCAATGAATTGAAGTTTTTCATTGATTTGGATTTCGTCCAACGGAATAGTGAGATCTTATTTAGCAAAATATTTCTTCAAATTTGAGATGTGGAAAGTGTTATGTACAGTCGCGAGTTGTTGAGGTAGCTCCAGTTGGTAAGCTTTTGGTCCGACACGATCTATAATCTTGAATGGTCCAATGTACCTTGGATTTAGTTTCCCCCGTTTACCAAATCGAACGACGCCTTTCCAAGGTAAAACATTAAGCATGACCATTTCTCCAATTTCAAACTCTATATCTTTTCTTTTACTGTCCGCGTAGCTCTTTTGTCGACTCTGAGCGGTTTTCAATCTTTGTTGAATTTGGATGATTTTCTCGTTAGTTTCTTGTATTATCTCCGGACCCGTAATCTGTCTATCCCCCACTTCACTCCAACAAATCGGAGACCTGCACTTTCTACCATAAATGCTTCAAACTGCGCCATCTCAATGCTTTAATGATAGCTGTTGTTGTAGGAAAATTCTGCTAACGGTAGATGTCGATCCCAACTGTTTCCGAAATCAATAAACATGCTCGTAGCATGTCTTCAAGCATTTGTATCGTCCTTTCGCTCTGCCCATCGGTTTGTGGATGATAGGCAGTACTCATGTCTAGACAAGTTCCTAATGCTTGCTGTAATGTCTGCCAGAATCTTGAAATAAATCTGCCATCCCTATCAGAGATAATAGAGATTGGTATTCCATGTCTGGAGACGACTTCCTTTAAATACAGTCGTGCTAACTTCTCCATCTTGTCATCTTCTCATATTGGCAGGAAGTGTGCTGACTTGGTGAGACGATCAACTATTACCCAAATAGTATCATAACCACTTGCAGTCCTTGGCAATTTAGTAATGAAATCCATGGTAATGTTTTCCCATTTCCATTCCAGGATTTCAGGTTGTTGTAGTAGACCTGATGGTTTCTGATGCTCAGCTTTGACCTTAGAATACGTCAAACATTCTCCTACATATTTAGCAATATCGGCTTTCATACCTGGCCACCAAAAATATTTCTTAAGATCCTTGTACATCTTCCCCGTTCCAGGATGTATTGAGTATCTGGTTTTATGAGCTTCTCTAAGTACCATTTCTCTCATATCTCCAAATTTTGGTACCCAAATTCTATCAGCCCTATACCGGCTTCCATCTTCTTGAATATTAAGATGCTTCTCCGATCCTTTGGGTATTTCATTCTTTAAATTTCCCTCTTTTAAAACTCCTTGTTGCGCCTCCTTTATTTGAGTAGTAAGGTTATTGTGAATCATTATATTCATAGATTTTACTCGAATGGGTTCTCTGTCCTTTCTACTCAAGGCGTCGGCTACCACATTTGCCTTCCCTGGGTGGTAACGAATCTCAAAGTCGTAATCATTCAACAATTCAATCCACCTACGCTGCCTCATGTTCAGTTGTTTCTGATTAAATATGTGTTGAAGACTTTTGTGGTCGGTATATATAATACTTTTGACCCCATATAAATAGTGCCTCCAAGTCTTTAATGCAAAAACAACCGCGCCTAATTCCAAATCATGCGTCGTATAATTTTACTCGTGAATCTTCAATTGTCTAGACACATAAGCAATTACCTTCGTTCGTTGCATTAATACACAACCGAGACCTTGCTTTGAGGCGTCACAATATATCACAAAATCATCATTCCCTTCAAGCAATGACAATATAGGTGCCGTAGTTAGCTTTTTCTTCAATAACTGAAACGCCTTCTCTTATTCATCCTTCCATTCAAATTTCTTCCCTTTATGCGTTAATGCAGTCAAGGGTTTGGTTATTTTGGAGAAATCTTGGATGAATCTTCTGTAGTAACCATCCAATCCTAAAAATTGACGTATATGCTTCGGAGTTTTTGGGGTTTCCAACTTTTCAACGGTTTCGATCTTTTCCGGGTCCACCTGGATACCTTCTTTGTTCACTATGTGACTGAGGAATTGAACTTCTTCCAACCAAAATGCACACTTTGAAAACTTAGCGTACAGTTTTTCTTTCTTCAATACTTCTAGCACTTTTCTCAAATGTTCTTCGTGCTCTTGATCATTCTTTGAGTAAATAAGTATGTCATCGATGAAAACAATGACAAACTTGTCAAGATATGGCCCACACACTCGGTTCATAAGGTCCATGAACACAGCTGGTGTGTTAGTCAATCCAAACGGCATAACCATAAACTCGTAATGACCATAACGCGTCCTAAAAGCAGTTTTTGGAATATCATCCTCCTTTACTCGCATTTGATGATATCCAGAACGTAAATCGATCTTCAAATAAACTAACGAGCCTTGTAGTTGATCAAATAAGTCGTCAATTCTCGGCAGTGGATAACGGTTTTTGATGGTAAGTTTGTTCAACTCTCTGTAGTCAATACACAACCTAAATGTACCATCTTTCTTCTTGACAAACAAAACAGGAGCTCCCCATGGTGATGTGCTTGATCGAATGAAACCACGTTCTAATAGTTCTTGCAGTTGGCTTTGCAGTTCTTTTATCTCGCTGGGTGCGATTCTGTAAGGAGCACGAGCTATTGGTGCAGCTCCTGGTACAAGATCTATTTGAAATTCAACGGATCGATGTGGGGGTAATCCCGGTAATTCTTTCGGAAATACATCGGGAAATTCTTTTGCGACGGGAACATCATTGATGCTCTTTTCTTCAGTTTGTACTTTCTCGACGTGTGCTAGAACAGCATAGCAACCTTTTCTTATTAGTTTTTGTGCCTTCAAATTACTAATAAGATGTAGCTTCGTGTTGCCCTTTTCTCCGTACACCATTAAGGGTTTTCCTTTTTCTCGTATAATGCGAATTTCATTTTTGTAACAAACGATCTCTGCTTTCACTTCTTTCAACCAGTCCATACTGATTATCACATCAAAACTCCCTAACTCTACTGGTATCAAGTCAATCTTAAATGTTTCGCTAACCAGTTTAATTTCTCGATTCCGACATATATTATCTGCTGAAATTAATTTACCATTTGCTAATTCGAGTAAAAATTTACTATCCAAAGGCGTCAATGGACAACTAAATTTAGCACAAAAATCTCTACTCATATAGCTTCTATCCGTACCCGAATAAAATAAAACGTAAGCAGCTTTATTGTCAATAAGAAACATACCCGTAACAAGCTCCGTGTCTTCCTGTGCCTCTGCCACATTAATATTGAAAACTATTCTGCGGCCTTGTCCATTCGTGTTCTCCTGGTTCGGGCAATTTCTAATAATGTGGCCCGGTTTTCCACATTTATAACAAACTACATTGGCATAACTTGCTCCAACACTACTTGCTCCGCCATTACTCGTTCCGACACCATTTGTTCCTTTTGTTCTGTTAACCCCTGGTCCGTAGACCTCACTCTTCACCGCGCTATGACCATTTCTTTTACACTTGTTGCAAAATTTAGTGCAGAACCCCGAGTGATACTTTTCACACCTTTGGCATAGCTGCTTCTGATTGTTGTTATTGTTGCGGTTGTTATTGTTGTTGGGATGATTGTTGTAGTTGCTATTGTTGTTGTTGTTGTTGTTGTTGTTGTTGTTGTTGTTGTTGTTGTTGTTGTTGTTGTTGTTGTTGTTGTTGTTTATGTTGTTGTTGTTGTTGTTGTTGGGCCGTTTGTTGTAGTTGCGATTGATGTTGCGATTGTTGGGATAGTTGTTGCGATTATTGTTGTAATTGTTGTTGTTGTTGTTGTTGTTGTTGTTGTTGTTGTTGTATTGGTGATTCTTATCACCGTTTTCCTCCCACTTTCTTTTAACTTGCTTCACATTGGCCTCTTCAGTCGTCTGATCTTTAATTCTTTCCTCAATCTGGTTCACTAGTTTGTGAGCCATTCTACATGCCTGTTGTATGGAGGCGGGCTCGTGTGAACTTATATCTTCTTGGATTCTTTCCGGTAATCCTTTCACAAACGCGTCGATCTTCTCTTCCTCATCTTCGAATGCTCCAGGACACAATAGGCACAATTCTATGAATCGTCTTTCACACGTATTAATATCAAATCCTTGGGTTCGTAACCCTCTAAGTTCTGTCTTGAGCTTATTGACCTCGGTTCTGGGATGGTACTTCTCATTCATCAAGTGCTTGAATGCTGACCACGGTAGTGCGTAAGCATCATCTTGTCCCACTTGCTCTAGATAGGTATTCCACCATGTTAACGCAGAACCTGTGAAGGTATGCGTAGCGTACTTCACTTTGTCCTCTTTAGTACACTTACTTATGGCAAACACTGATTCGACCTTCTCGGTCCACCGTTTCAATCCGATCGGTCCTTCGGTTCCATCAAATTCCAAAGGTTTGCAGGCAGTGAATTCTTTGTAGGTGCATCCTACACGATTTCCTGTACTGCTAGATCCAAGGTTATTGTTGGTATGTAGCGCAGCCTGTACTGCGGCTATGTTCGAAGCTAGAAAAGTACAGAATTCCTCTTCACTCATATTCACAGTGTGTCGAGTAGTTGGTGCCATTTCCTTCAAAATAGTCAAATGGAACAAGTTAATCATACAGAATATTAAGAGTAGTCAATAGTATCTCGTAGCATAATATGAACTCATTTATAAAAGCTTTTTCTTCATATTAGCATTTTATAAGTTTAAATTCGGGTAGTACATACCCGTTAATTTCATACTTAGTAGCTAATATATAATTCAACTACTACAATTCTATATCAAAAACTGATCATAATAATATTTCGCGTTCAAACTTTTACACAATATTTTACAAACTTACAATACCGCTTATTTTACATATAGCATGCAATATAGCACACAATAAATTTGATACAAGATGGTTGTGAAGATAATTCTAGCTAGTACACAAGTCGTTCAGCAAAGGCAATAAAGACACGTAATTCATACGTCCAGAAACAAGTCATGCATTCTGGTTTTACTAGGACTACTTCCCATCCTTGGTCTTGTGAAACATAACTGTTATGGCCGTTGATAAGACAGTGTGTTGTAACGTCGTCAAAGGGACGAGGGTTACGTAATGTCCAACAGTCTCGTAACAATCTAAAAACCTCATTTCTTACCCCAATTACCGACTCCGTCACTTATGGGAACTTTTTGTTTAATAGTTGTAGCCCGATGTTCTTGTTCTCACTTTGGTGAAAAGCGAACATTACTAACCCGTAAGCATAACATGCTTCTTTATGTTGCATGATAGCTGCTTTTTCTAAATCACGAAGTACTATATTCGGATATATTGAGTCAAAATAATTTCTTAACCCGTTGCGTAAAATAGCATTTGGGTTCCCCGCAATATATGCGTCAAAGTAAACACATCGTAACTTATGGATTTCCCAATGTGATATCTCCCATCTTTTGAACGAAAGCCTTTTATAAACCAAGGCATTCTTGGAACGTTCTTCGAATGTCTTACAAACTGATCTCGCCTTAAATAGTTGTGCCGAGGAATTCTGACCGACTCTAGACAAGATTTCATCAATCATGTCTCCGGGTAGGTCTCTTAAAATATTGGGTTGTCTATCCATTTTGTGTTTTTATACTGTAAAATAGACAAGAGTTAGATTCATAAAAAAAATACTTATTAATACAAGCAATTTTTACATATAACATAAAGCATAAGCACACTATATTACATATATTACACCACACGAATACAACTATCTTATTCCGGCTCGCTCATTTCTTCTTCTTCGGTTTTGGTTCGTTTTGCCAAGTTTCTAGGGATATATGATGTTCCCCTAATACGAACCGTCGTTTTCCACATTGGTTTAGAAAAACCTGGTGGTTTAGAGGTTCCCGGGTCATTGTTACAACTTAAGGACTTCGGGGGTTGACGATACATATAAAGTTCATCGGGGTTGGAATTAGATTTCTCTATTTTTATGCCCTTTCCCTTATTATTTTCTTTTGCCTTTTTAAATTCAGTTGGGGTAATTTCTATAACATCATCGGAATTCTCGTCGGAATCCGATTCATCGGAGAATTGGTAATCCTCCCAATATTTTGCTTCCTTGGAGGAAACACCATTGACCATAATTAACCTTGGTCGGTTGGTTGAGGATTTTCTTTTACTTAACCATTTTATTATTTTCCCCACCGGTTCTATTTCTTCTTCCGGTTCCGATTCTTCTTCCGGTTCCGATTCTTCTTCCGGTTCCGACTCTTCTTCCGGTTCCGACTCTTCTTCCGGTTCCTCTTCGGGAACTTGTGAATCAGTCCACGAATCATTCCAATTTACATTTGACTCTTCATTATTATTAGGTGAGTCAATGGGACTTGTTCAAGAGGTAGACATCTATCACATAATATCAAACACGTTAAGAGATTAATATATCACATAATATTCACATGTTAAAAATATATAGTTTCCAACAAAATTTGTTAAGCAATCATTTTTCAAGTAAACACGGTCGAAGTCCAGACTCACTAATGCATCCTAACAAACTCGATAATACACACTAATGCAAAATTATGGTTCTCTAAGACCAACGCTCGGATACCAACTGAAATGTCCCGTTCTTATTGATTAAAAACGTTCCATATTAATTGATTTCGTTGCGAGGTTTTGACCTCTATATGAGACGTTTTTCAAAGACTGCATTCATTTTAAAACAAACCATAACCTTTATTTCATCAGTAAAGGTTTACAAAACTTTACGTAGATTATCAAATAATGATAATCTAAAATATCCTGTTTACACACGACCATTACATAATGGTTTACAATACACATATGTTACAACGAAATAAGTTTCTTGAATGCAGTTTTTACACAATATCATACAAGCATGGACTCCAAATCTCGTCCTTATTTAAGTATGCGACAGCGGAAGCTCTTAATAATCACCTGAAAATAAACATGCTTAAAACGTCAACAAAAATGTTGGTGAGTTATAGGTTTAACCTATATATTATCAAATAATAATAATAGACCACAAGATTTCATATTTCAATACACATCCCATACATAGAGATAAAAATCATTCATATGGTGAACACCTGGTAACCGACATTAACAAGATGCATATTTAAGAATATCCCCAACATTCTGGGACACCCTTCGGATATGATATAAATTTCGAAGTACTAAAGCATCCGGTACTTTGGATGGGGTTTGTTAGGCCCAATAGATCTATCTTTAGGATTCGCGTCAATTAGGGTGTCTGTTCCCTAATTCTTAGATTACCAGACTTAATAAAAAGGGGCATATTCGATTTTGATAATTCAACCATAGAATGTAGTTTCACGTACTTGTGTCTATTTTGTAAATCATTTATAAAACCTGCATGTATTCTCATCCCAAAAATATTAGATTTTAAAAGTGGGACTATAACTCACTTTCACAGATTTTTTACTTCGTCGGGAAGTAAGACTTGGCCACTGGTCGATTCACGAACCTATAATAAATATGTACATATATATCAAAGTATGTTCAAAATATATTTACAACACTTTTAAAACATTTTGATGTTTTAAGTTTATTAAGTCAGCTGTCCTCGTTAGTAACCTACAACTAGTTGTCCACAGTTAGATGTACATAAATAAATCGATATATATATTATCTTGAATCAATCCACGACTCAGTGTATACATATCTCAGTATTGATCACAACTCAAACTATATATATTTTGGAATCAACCTCAACCCTGTATAGCTAACTCCAACATTCACATATAGAGTGTCTATGGTTGTTCCGAAATACATATAGATGTGTCGACATGATAGGTCTAAATATTGTATACGTGTCTATGGTATCTCAAGATTACATAATATACAATACAAGTTGATTAAGTTATGGTTGGAATAGATTTGTTACCAATTTTCGCGTAGCTAAAATGAGTAGTTTTTACCAATTTTGTTTTGCTCGCCATTTCTTCGTTTCTAAACCGTTTCGAGTGATTTAAGCGGCCACGGTTTCGTATTGAACTTGACTTTATAAAACTAAACAGAAAAGGTATAGGTTTATAGTCGGAAATACAAGTTACAAGTCATTTTTGAAAGAGGTAGTCATTTCCGTCGAAAGAACGACATCTTGATGACTGTTTTGAAAAACATACTTTCACTTTGAGTTTAACCATGATTTTTGGATATGGTTTCCTGTTCATAAGAAAAATCATTTTCCCAGAAGTATAGCTTTTAAATCAAAGTTTTTCATGGTTTTTAATTATCCAAACCAAAACAGCCCCCGGTTGTAACTATGACGGCGTAAATCCAGTTTTATGGTGTTTATCGTGTTTTCGAGTTTTAAATCATTAAGTTAGCATACCATATAGATATAGAACATGTGTATAGTTGATTTTAAAAGTGTAGTTAGAAGGATTAACTTTATTTGCGAACAAGTTTAGAATAAACTAAACTATGTTCTAGTGATTACAAGTTTACCACTTCGAATATGATAGCTTTTTATGTATGAATCGAATGATGTTATGAACATCATTACTACCTTAAGTTCCTTGGATAAATCTACTGTAAAATAGAAAAATGGATCTAACTTCAAAGGATCCTTGGATGGCTTGAAAGTTCTTGAAGCGGAATCATGACACGAAAACAATTTCAAGTAAGATTTCCACTCGAAATAAGATTGTTATAGTTATAGAAATTGAATTAAAGTTTGAATATGATTATTACCTTGTATTAGAAAGATAACCTACTGTAAGTAACAAAGGTTTCTTGATCTTGGATGATTACTTGGAATGGATTTAGAAAACTTGGAAGTAAACTTGCAATCTTAGAAGTATTCTTGATTTTATGAAACTAGAACTTTTGGAATTTATGAAGAACACTTAGAACTTGAAGATAGAACTTGAGAGAGATCAATTAGATGAAGAAAATTGAAGAATGAAAGTTTTTGTAGGTGTTTTTGGCCGTTGGTGTATGGATTAGATATAAAGGATATGTAATTTTATTTTCATGTAAATAAGTCATGAATGATTACTCATATTTTTGTAATTTTATGAGATATTTCATGCTAGTTGCCAAATGATGGTTCCCACATGTGTTAGGTGACTCACATGGGCTACTAATATCTGATCATTGGAGTGTATATACCAATAGTACATACATCTAAAAGCTGTGTATTGTACGAGTACGAATACGGGTGCATACGAGTAGAATTGTTGATGAAACTGAACGAGGATGTAATTGTAAGCATTTTTGTTAAGTAGAAGTATTTTGATAAGTGTCTTGAAGTCTTTCAAAAGTGTATGAATACATATTAAAACACTACATGTATATACATTTTAACTGAGTCGTTAAGTCATCGTTAGTCGTTACATGTAAGTGTTGTTTTGAAACCTTTAGGTTAACGATCTTGTTAAATGTTGTTAACCTAACATTTATAATATCAAATGAGATTTTAAATTATTATATTATCATTATATTATGATGTATGAATATCTCTTAATATGATATATATACATTAAATATCGTTACAACGATAATTGTTACATATATGTCTCGTTTCAAAATCATTAAGTTAGTAGTCTTGCTTTTACATATGTAGTGTAGTGACCCGAACTTTTCCATATTTATATATATTAATTGAGATTGATATTTACATGATTAAATGTTTCCAACATATTAAGCAATCAAACTTGTTAAGACTTGATTAATTGAAATATGTTTCATATAGACAATTGACCACCCAAGTTGATCGGTGATTCACGAACGTTAAAACTTGTAAAAACTATATGATGACATATAAATGGATATATATATATAGTTAACATGATACTATGATAAGAAAACATATCATAAAGTATATTAACAATGAACTACATATGTAAAAACAAGACTACTAACTTAATGATTTTTAAACGAGACATATATGTAACGATTATCGTTGTAAAGACATTTAATGTATATATATCATATTAAGAGATATTCATACATGATAATATCATGATAATATAATAATTTAAAATCTCATTTGATATTATAAACATTGGGTTAACAACATTTAACAAGATCGTTAACCTAAAGGTTTCAAAACAACACTTACATGTAACGACTAACGATGACTTAACGACTCAGTTAAAATGTATATACATGTAGTGTTTTAATATGTATTTATACACTTTTGAAAGACTTAAATACACTTATCAAAATACTTCTACTTAACAAAAATGCTTACAATTACATCCTCGTTCAGTTTCATCAACAATTCTACTCGTATGCACCCGTATTCGTACTCGTACAATACACAGCTTTTAGATGTATGTACTATTGGTATATACACTCCAATGATCAGCTCTTAGCAGCCCATGTGAGTCACCTAACACATGTGGGAACCATCATTTGGCAACTAGCATGAAATATCTCATAAAATTACAAAAATATGAGTAATCATTCATGACTTATTTACATGAAAACAAAATTACATATCCTTTATATCTAATCCATACACCAACGACCAAAAACACCTACAAACACTTTCATTCTTCAATTTTCTTAATCTAATTGATCTCTCTCAAGTTCTATCTTCAAGTTCTAAGTGTTCTTCATAAATTCCAAAAGTTCTAGTTTCATAAAATCAAGAATACTTTCAAGTTTACTAGCTCACTTCCAATCTTGTAAGGTGATCATCCAACCTCAAGAAATCTTTGTTTCTTACAGTAGGTTATCATTCTAATACAAGGTAATAATCATATTCAAACTTTGGTTCAATTTCTATAACTATAACAATCTTATTTCAAGTGATGATCTTACTTGAACTTGTTTTCGTGTCATGATTCTGCTTCAAGAACTTCGAGCCATCCAAGGATCCATTGAAGCTATATCCATTTTTCTCTTTTCCAGTAGGTTTATCCAAGGAAATTAAGGTAGTAATGATGTTCATAACATCATTCGATTCATACATATAAAGCTATCTTATTCGAAGGTTTAAACTTGTAATCACTAGAACATAGTTTAGTTAATTCTAAACTTGTTCGCAAACAAAAGTTAATCCTTCTAACTTGACTTTTAAAATCAACTAAACACATGTTCTATACAACAACAACAACAGTACCCAATACCACTTGAGTGGTGTATGGGGGAGGTGAGATGTAGACAATCCTTCCCTTATCCGAGAATAAAAACAAGTCATTTCTCCACCCAGAAAAGTAGAGAAAGTCATCCCTCTCTTTATTCGGCGGATAAAGAGATTGCTTCCGAGTGGACCTCCGGCCTAAACACATGTTCTATATCTATATGATATGCTAACTTAATGATTTAAAACCTGGAAACACGAAAAACACCGTAAAACCGGATTTACGCCGTCGTAGTAACACCGCGGGCTGTTTTGGGTTACTTAATTAAAAACTATGATATACTTTGATTTAAAAGTTGTTATTCTGAGAAAATGATTTTTATTATGAACATGAAACTATATCCAAAAATTATGATTAAACTCAAAGTGGAAGTATGTTTTCTAAAATGGTCATCTAGACGTCGTTCTTTCGACTGAAATGACTACCTTTACAAAAACGATTTGTAACTTATTTTTTCGACTAGAAACCTATACTTTTTTTGTTTAGATTCATAAAATAGAGTTCAATATGAAACCATAGCAATTTGATTCACTCAAAACGGATTTAAAATGAAGAAGTTATGGGTAAAACAAGATTGGATAATTTTTCTCATTTTAGCTACGTGAAAATTGGTAACAAATCTATTCCAACCATAACTTAATCAACTTGTATTATATATTATGTAATCTTGAGATACCATAGACACGTATACAATGTTTCGACCTATCATGTCGACACATCTATATATATTTCGGAACAACCATAGACACTCTATATGTGAATGTTGGAGTTAGCTATACAGGGTTGAGGTTGATTCCAAAATATATATAGTTTGAGTTGTGATCAATACTGAGATACGTATACACTGGGTCGTGGATTGATTCAAGATAATATTTATCGATTTATTTCTGTACATCTAACTGTGGACAACTAGTTGTAGGTTACTAACGAGGACAGCTGACTTAATAAACTTAAAACATCAAAATATATTAAAAGTGTTGTAAATATATTTTGAACATACTTTGATATATATGTATATATTGTTATAGGTTCGTGAATCAACCAGTGGCCAAGTCTTACTTCCCGACGAAGTAAAAATCTGTGAAAGTGAGTTATAGTCCCACTTTTAAAATCTAATATTTTTGGGATGAGAATACATGCAGGTTTTATAAATGATTTACAAAATAGACACAAGTACGTGAAACTACATTCTATGGTTGAATTATCTAAATCGAATATGCCCCTTTTTATTAAGTCTGGTAATCTAAGAATTAGGGAACAAACACCCTAATTGACGCGAATCCTAAAGATAGATCTATTGGGCCTAACAAACCCCATCCAAAGTACCGGATGCTTTAGTACTTCGAAATTTATATCATATCCGAAGGGTGTCCCGGAATGATGGAGATATTCTTATATATGCATCTTGTTAATGTCGGTTACCAGGTGTTCACCATATGAATGATTTTTATCTCTATGTATGGGATGTGTATTGAAATATGAAATCTTGTGGTCTATTATTATTATGATTTGATATATATAGGTTAAACCTATAACTCACCAACATTTTTGTTGACGTTTTAAGCATGTTTATTCTCAGGTGATTATTAAGAGCTTTCGCTGTCGCATACTTAAATAAGGACGAGATTTGGAGTCCATGCTTGTATGATATTGTGTAAAAACTGCATTCAAGAAACTTATTTTGTTGTAACATATTTGTATTGTAAACCATTATGTAATGGTCGTGTGTAAACAGGATATTTTAGATTATCATTATTTGATAATCTACGTAAAGCTTTTTAAACCTTTATTGATGAAATAAAGGTTATGGTTTATTTTAAAATGAATGCAGTCTTTGAAAAACGTCTCATATAGAGGTCAAAACCTCGCAACGAAATCAATTAATATGGAACGTTTTTAATCAATAAGAACGGGACATTTCAGTTGGTATCCGAGCGTTGGTCTTAGAGAACCAGAAAATTTGCATTAGTGTGTCTTATCGAGTTTGTTAGGATGCATTAGTGAGTCTGGACTTCGACCGTGTTTATTTGAAAAATGATTGCTTAACAAATTTTGTTGGAAACTATATATTTTTAACATGTGAATATTATGTGATATATTAATCTCTTAACGTGTTTGATATTATGTGATAGATGTCTACCTCTAGAACAAGTCCCATTGACTCACCTAATAATAATGAAGAGTCAAATGTAAATTGGAATGATTCGTGGACTGATTCACAAGTTCCCGAAGAGGAACCGGAAGAAGAGTCGGAACCGGAAGAAGAATCAGAACCAGAAGAGGAGGAACCGGATGAAGAAATAGAACCGGTGGGGGAAATAATAAAACGGTTAAGTAAAAGAAAATCCTCAACCAACCGACCAAGGTTAATTATGGTCAATGGTGTTTTCGCCAAGGAAGCAAAATATTGGGAGGATTACCAATTCTCCGATGAATCGGATTCCGACGAGAATTCCGATGATGTTATGGAAATTACCCCAACTGAATTTAAAAAGGCAAAAGAAAATAATAAGGGAAAGGGCATAAAAATAGAGAAATCTAATTCCAACCCCGATGAACTTTTTATGTATCGTCAACCCCCGAAGTCCTTAAGTTGTAACAATGACCCGGGAACCTCTAAACCACCAGGTTTTTCTAAACCAATGTGGAAAATTACGGCTCGTATTAGGGGAACATCATATATCCCTAGAAACCTGGCAAAACGAACCAAAACCGAAGAAGAAGAAACGAGCAAGTCGGAATAAGATAGTTGTATTCGTGTGGTGTAATATATGTAATATAGTGTGCTTATGCTTTATGATATATGTAAAAATTGCTTGTATTAATAAGTATTTTTTTTATGAATCTAACTCTTGTCTATTTTACAGTTTAAAAACACAAAATGGATAGACAACCCAATATTTTAAGAGACCTACCCGGAGACATGATTGATGAAATCTTGTCTAGAGTCGGTCAGAATTCCTCGGCACAACTATATAAGGCGAGATCAGTTTGTAAGACATTCGAAGAACGTTCCAAGAATGTCTTGGTTTATAAGAGACTTTCTTTTGAAATATGGGGGATATCACATTGGGAAACCCATAAGTTACGATGTGTTTACTTTGACGCATATATTGCGGGGAACCCAAATGCTATTTTACGCAACCGGTTAAGAAATTATTTTGACTCAATATATCCGAATATTGGACTTCGTGATTTAGAAAAAGCGGCTAACATGCAACATAAAGAAGCATGTTATGCTTACGGATTAGTAATGTTCGCTTCTCACCAAAGTGAGAACAAGAACATCGGGCTACAACTATTAAACAAAACGTTTCCACAAGTGACGGAGTCGGTAATTGGGGTAAGAAATGAGGTTTTTAGATTATTACGGGACTGTTGGACATTACGTAACCCTCGTCCCTTTGATGACGTTACAACACGCTGTCTTATCAACGGCCATAACGGTTATGTTGCACAAGACCAAGGATGGGAAGTAGTCCTAGTAAAACCAGAATGCATGACTTGTTTCTGGACGTATGAATTACGTGTCTTTATTGCCTTTGCTGAACGACTTGTGTACTAGCTAGAATTGTCTTCACAACTATCTTGTATCAAAGTTATTGTGTGCTATATTTCATGCTTTATGTAAAATAAGCGGTATTGTAAGTTTGTAAAATATTGTATAAAAGTTTGAACGCGAAATATTATTATAATCAGTTTTTCATATAGAATTGTAGTAGTTGAATTGTATATTAGCTACTAAGTATGAACTTAACGGGTAGGTACTACCCGAATTTAAACTTATAAAACGCTAATATGAAGAAAAAGCTTTTATAAATGAGTTCATATTATGCTACGAAATACTATTAACTACTCTTAATATTCTGTATGATTAACTTGTTCCATTTAACTATTTTGAAGGAAATGGCACCGACTACTCGACACACCGTGAATATGAATGAAGAGGAATTCCGTACTTTTCTAGCTTCAAACATAGCCGCAGTACAGGCTGCGCTACATACCAACAATAACCTTGGATCTAGCAGTACAGGAAATCGTGTAGGATGCACCTACAAAGAATTCACTGCCTGCAAACCTTTGGAATTTGATGGAACCGAAGGACCGATCGGATTGAAACGGTGGACCGAGAAGGTTGAATCGGTGTTTGCCATAAGTAAGTGTACTGAAGAGGACAAAGTGAAGTACGCTACGCATACCTTCACAGGTTCTGCGTTAACATGGTGGAATACCTATCTAGAGCAAGTGGAACAAGATGATGCGTACGCACTACCGTGGTCAGCATTCAAGCACTTGATGAACGAGAAGTACCGTCCCAGAACCGAGGTCAATAAGCTCAAGACAGAACTTAGAGGGTTACGAACCCAAGGATTTGATATTACCACGTACGAAAGACGATTCACAGAATTGTGCCTATTGTGTCCGGGAGCATTCGAAGATGAGGAAGAGAAGATCGACACGTTTGTGAAAGGATTACCGGAAAGAATCCAAGAAGATATAAGTTCACACGAGCCCGCCTCCATACAACAGGCATGTAGAATGGCTCACAAACTAGTGAACCAGATTGAAGAAAGAATTAAAGAACAGACTGCTGAAGAGGCCAATGTGAAGCAAGTCAAAAGAAAGTGGGAGGAAAACGGTGATAAGAATCACCAATACAACAACAACAGCAATTACAACAATAATCGCAACAATTATCCCAACAATCGCAACATCAATCGCAACTACAACAAACGGCCCAACAACAACAACAACAACAACAACAACAACAGCAACTACAACAATCATCCCAACAACAATAATAACCGCAACAACAACAACAATCAGAAGCAGCTATGCCAAAGGTGTGAAAAGAATCACTCGGGGTTCTGCACCAAATTTTGCAACAAGTGTAAAAGAAATGGTCATAGCGCGGCGAAGTGTGAGGTCTACGGACCAGGGGTTAATAGAACAAAAGGAACAAATGGTGTCGGAACGAGTAATGGCGGAGCAAGTAGTGTCGGAGCAAGTTATGCCAATGTAGTTTGTTATAAATGTGGAAAACCAGGCCACATTATTAGAAATTGCCCGAACCAGGAGAACACGAATGGACAAGGCCGTGGAAGAGTTTTCAATATTAATGCGGCAGAGGCACAGGAAGACCCGGAGCTTGTTACGGGTACGTTTCTTATTGACAATAAATCTGCTTACGTTTTATTTGATTCGGGTGCGGATAGAAGCTATATGAGTAGAGATTTTTGTGCTAAATTAAGTTGTCCATTGACGCCTTTGGATAGTAAATTTTTACTCGAATTAGCAAATGGTAAATTAATTTCAGCAGATAATATATGTCGGAATCGAGAAATTAAACTGGTTAGCGAAACATTTAAGATTGATTTGATACCAGTAGAGTTAGGGAGTTTTGATGTGATAATCGGTATGGACTGGTTGAAAGAAGTGAAAGCAGAGATCGTTTGTTACAAAAATGCAATTCGCATTATACGAGAAAAAGGAAAACCCTTAATGGTGTACGGAGAAAAGGGCAACACGAAGCTACATCTTATTAGTAATTTGAAGGCACAAAAACTAATAAGAAAAGGTTGCTATGCTGTTCTAGCACACGTCGAGAAAGTACAAACTGAAGAAAAGAGCATCAATGATGTTCCCGTCGCAAAAGAATTTCCTGATGTATTTCCGAAAGAATTACCGGGATTACCCCCACATCGATCCGTTGAATTTCAAATAGATCTTGTACCAGGAGCTGCACCAATAGCTCGTGCTCCTTACAGACTCGCACCCAGTGAGATGAAAGAACTGCAAAGCCAATTATAAGAACTTTTAGAGCATGGTTTCATTCGACCAAGCACATCACCGTGGGGAGCTCCTGTTTTGTTTGTCAAGAAGAAAGATGGTACATTCAGGTTGTGTATCGACTACCGAGAGTTGAACAAACTTACCATCAAGAACCGCTACCCACTACCGAGAATCGACGACTTATTTGATCAACTACAAGGCTCGTCTGTTTATTCAAAGATTGACTTACGTTCCGGGTATCATCAAATGCGGGTGAAAGAAGATGATATTCCAAAGACTGCTTTCAGAACACGTTACGGTCATTACGAGTTTATGGTCATGCCGTTTGGTTTAACTAATGCACCAGCTGTGTTCATGGACCTTATGAACCGAGTGTGTGGACCATACCTTGACAAGTTTGTCATTGTTTTCATTGATGACATACTTATTTACTCAAAGAATGACCAAGAACACGGTGAACATTTGAGAAAGGTGTTAGAAGTATTGAGGAAGGAAGAATTGTACGCTAAGTTTTCAAAGTGTGCATTTTGGTTGGAAGAAGTTCAATTCCTCGGTCACATAGTGAACAAAGAAGGTATTAAGGTGGATCCGGCAAAGATAGAAACTGTTGAAAAGTGGGAAACCCCGAAAACTCCGAAACACATACGCCAGTTTTTAGGACTAGCTGGTTACTACAGAAGGTTCATCCAAGACTTTTCCAGAATAGCAAAACCCTTGACTGCATTAACGCATAAAGGGAAGAAATTTGAATGGAATGATGAACAAGAGAAAGCGTTTCAGTTATTGAAGAAAAAGCTAACTACGGCACCTATATTGTCATTGCCTGAAGGGAATGATGATTTTGTGATTTATTGTGACGCATCAAAGCAAGGTCTCGGTTGTGTATTAATGCAACGAATGAAGGTGATTGCTTATGCGTCTAGACAATTGAAGATTCACGAACAAAATTATACGACACATGATTTGGAATTAGGCGCGGTTGTTTTTGCATTAAAGACTTGGAGGCACTACTTATATGGGGTCAAAAGTATTATATATACCGACCACAAAAGTCTTCAACACATATTTAATCAGAAACAACTGAATATGAGGCAGCGTAGGTGGATTGAATTATTGAATGATTACGATTTTGAGATTCGTTACCACCCGGGGAAGGCAAATGTGGTAGCCGATGCCTTGAGCAGGAAGGATAGAGAACCCATTCGAGTAAAATCTATGAATATAATGATTCATAATAACATTACTACTCAAATAAAGGAGGCGCAACAAGGAGTTTTAAAAGAGGGAAATGTAAAGGATGAAATACCCAAAGGATCGGAGAAGCATCTTAATATTCGGGAAGACGGAACCCGGTATAGGGCTGAAAGGATTTGGGTACCAAAATTTGGAGATATGAGAGAAATGGTACTTAGAGAAGCTCATAAAACCAGATACTCAATACATCCTGGAACGGGGAAGATGTACAAGGATCTCAAGAAACATTTTTGGTGGCCGGGTATGAAAGCCGATGTTGCTAAATACGTAGGAGAATGTTTTACGTGTTCTAAGGTCAAAGCTGAGCATCAGAAACCATCAGGTCTACTTCAACAACCCGAAATCCCGGAATGGAAATGGGAAAACATTACCATGGATTTCATCACTAAATTGCCAAGGACTGCAAGTGGTTTTGATACTATTTGGGTAATAGTTGACCGTCTCACCAAATCAGCACACTTCCTACCAATAAGAGAAGATGACAAGATGGAGAAGTTAGCACGACTGTATTTGAAGGAAGTCGTCTCCAGACATGGAATACCAATCTCTATTATCTCTGATAGGGATGGCAGATTTATTTCAAGATTCTGGCAGACATTACAGCAAGCATTAGGAACTCGTCTAGACATGAGTACTGCCTATCATCCACAAACTGATGGGCAGAGCGAAAGGACGATATAAACGCTTGAAGACATGCTACGAGCATGTGTTATTGATTTCGGAAACAGTTGGGATCGACATCTACCGTTAGCAGAATTTTCCTACAACAACAGCTACCATTCAAGCATTGAGATGGCGCCGTTTGAAGCACTTTATGGTAGAAAGTGCAGGTCTCCGATTTGTTGGAGTGAAGTGGGGGATAGACAGATTACGGGTTCGGAGATTATACAAGAAACTACCGAGAAGATCATCCAAATTCAACAACGGTTGAAAACCGCCCAAAGTCGACAAAAGAGCTACGCTGACATTAAAAGAAAAGATATAGAATTTGAAATTGGAGAGATGGTCATGCTTAAAGTTTCACCTTGGAAAGGCGTTGTTCGATTTGGTAAACGAGGGAAATTAAATCCAAGGTATATTGGACCATTCAAGATTATTGATCGTGTCGGACCAGTAGCTTACCGACTAGAGTTACCTCAACAACTCGCGGCTGTACATAACACTTTCCACGTCTCGAATTTAAAGAAATGTTTTGCTAAAGAAGATCTCACTATTCCGTTAGATGAAATCCAAATCAACGAAAAACTTCAATTCATCGAAGAACCCGTCGAAATAATGGATCGTGAGGTTAAAAGACTTAAGCAAAACAAGATACCAATTGTTAAGGTTTGATGGAATGCTCGTAGAGGACCCTAGTTCACCTGGGAGCGTGAAGATCAGATGAAGAAGAAATACCCACATCTATTTCCAGAAGATTCGTCAACACCTTCAACAGCTTAAAATTTCGGGACGAAATTTATTTAACGGGTAGGTACTGTAGTGACCCGAACTTTTCCATGTTTATATATATTAATTGAGATTGATATTTACATGATTAAATGTTTCCAACATGTTAAGCAATCAAACTTGTTAAGACTTGATTAATTGAAATATGTTTCATATAGACAATTGACCACCCAAGTTGATCGGTGATTCACGAACGTTAAAACTTGTAAAAACTATATGATGACATATAAATGGATATATATATAGTTAACATGATACTATGATAAGAAAACATATCATAAAGTATATTAACAATGAACTACATATGTAAAAACAAGACTACTAACTTAATGATTTTTAAACGAGACATATATGTAACGATTATCGTTGTAAAGACATTTAATGTATATATATCATATTAAGAGATATTCATACATGATAATATCATGATAATATAATAATTTAAAATCTCATTTGATATTATAAACATTGGGTTAACAACATTTAACAAGATCGTTAACCTAAAGGTTTCAAAACAACACTTACATGTAACGACTAACGATGACTTAACGACTCAGTTAAAATGTATATACATGTAGTGTTTTAATATGTATTTATACACTTTTGAAAGACTTAAATACACTTATCAAAATACTTCTACTTAACAAAAATGCTTACAATTACATCCTCGTTCAGTTTCATCAACAATTCTACTCGTATGCACCCGTATTCGTACTCGTACAATACACAGCTTTTAGATGTATGTACTATTGGTATATACACTCCAATGATCAGCTCTTAGCAGCCCATGTGAGTCACCTAACACATGTGGGAACCATCATTTGGCAACTAGCATGAAATATCTCATAAAATTACAAAAATATGAGTAATCATTCATGACTTATTTACATGAAAACAAAATTACATATCCTTTATATCTAATCCATACACCAACGACCAAAAACACCTACAAACACTTTCATTCTTCAATTTTCTTAATCTAATTGATCTCTCTCAAGTTCTATCTTCAAGTTCTAAGTGTTCTTCATAAATTCCAAAAGTTCTAGTTTCATAAAATCAAGAATACTTTCAAGTTTACTAGCTCACTTCCAATCTTGTAAGGTGATCATCCAACCTCAAGAAATCTTTGTTTCTTACAGTAGGTTATCATTCTAATACAAGGTAATAATCATATTCAAACTTTGGTTCAATTTCTATAACTATAACAATCTTATTTCAAGTGATGATCTTACTTGAACTTGTTTTCGTGTCATGATTCTGCTTCAAGAACTTCGAGCCATCCAAGGATCCATTGAAGCTATATCCATTTTTCTCTTTTCCAGTAGGTTTATCCAAGGAAATTAAGGTAGTAATGATGTTCATAACATCATTCGATTCATACATATAAAGCTATCTTATTCGAAGGTTTAAACTTGTAATCACTAGAACATAGTTTAGTTAATTCTAAACTTGTTCGCAAACAAAAGTTAATCCTTCTAACTTGACTTTTAAAATCAACTAAACACATGTTCTATATCTATATGATATGCTAACTTAATGATTTAAAACCTGGAAACACGAAAAACACCGTAAAACCGGATTTACGCCGTCGTAGTAACACCGCGGGCTGTTTTGGGTTAGTTAATTAAAAATTATGATAAACTTTGATTTAAAAGTTGTTATTCTGAGAAAATGATTTTTATTATGAACATGAAACTATATCCAAAAATTATGATTAAACTCAAAGTGGAAGTATGTTTTCTAAAATGGTCATCTAGACGTCGTTCTTTCGACTGAAATGACTACCTTTACAAAAACGATTTGTAACTTATTTTTTCGACTAGAAACCTATACTTTTTTTGTTTAGATTCATAAAATAGAGTTCAATATGAAACCATAGCAATTTGATTCACTCAAAACGGATTTAAAATGAAGAAGTTATGGGTAAAACAAGATTGGATAATTTTTCTCATTTTAGCTACGTGAAAATTGGTAACAAATCTATTCCAACCATAACTTAATCAACTTGTATTATATATTATGTAATCTTGAGATACCATAGACACGTATACAATGTTTCGACCTATCATGTCGACACATCTATATATATTTCGGAACAACCATAGACACTCTATATGTGAATGTTGGAGTTAGCTATACAGGGTTGAGGTTGATTCCAAAATATATATAGTTTGAGTTGTGATCAATACTGAGATACGTATACACTGGGTCGTGGATTGATTCAAGATAATATTTATCGATTTATTTCTGTACATCTAACTGTGGACAACTAGTTGTAGGTTACTAACGAGGACAGCTGACTTAATAAACTTAAAACATCAAAATATATTAAAAGTGTTGTAAATATATTTTGAACATACTTTGATATATATGTATATATTGTTATAGGTTCGTGAATCAACCAGTGGCCAAGTCTTACTTCCCGACGAAGTAAAAATCTGTGAAAGTGAGTTATAGTCCCACTTTTAAAATCTAATATTTTTGGGATGAGAATACATGCAGGTTTTATAAATGATTTACAAAATAGACACAAGTACGTGAAACTACATTCTATGGTTGAATTATCTAAATCGAATATGCCCCTTTTTATTAAGTCTGGTAATCTAAGAATTAGGGAACAAACACCCTAATTGACGCGAATCCTAAAGATAGATCTATTGGGCCTAACAAACCCCATCCAAAGTACCGGATGCTTTAGTACTTCGAAATTTATATCATATTCGAAGGGTGTCCCGGAATGATGGGGATATTCTTATATATGCATCTTGTTAATGTCGGTTACCAGGTGTTCACCATATGAATGATTTTTATCTCTATGTATGGGATGTGTATTGAAATATGAAATCTTGTGGTCTATTATTATTATGATTTGATATATATAGGTTAAACCTATAACTCACCAACATTTTTGTTGACGTTTTAAGCATGTTTATTCTCAGGTGATTATTAAGAGCTTCCGCTGTCGCATACTTAAATAAGGACGAGATTTGGAGTCCATGCTTGTATGATATTGTGTAAAAACTGCATTCAAGAAACTTATTTTGTTGTAACATATTTGTATTGTAAACCATTATGTAATGGTCGTGTGTAAACAGGATATTTTAGATTATCATTATTTGATAATCTACGTAAAGCTTTTTAAACCTTTATTGATGAAATAAAGGTTATGGTTTATTTTAAAATGAATGCAGTCTTTGAAAAACGTCTCATATAGAGGTCAAAACCTCGCAACGAAATCAATTAATATGGAACATTTTTAATCAATAAGAACGGGACATTTCATGTAGTTCATTGTTAATATACTTAATGATATATTTACTTATCATAATATCATGTTAACTATATATATAACCATATATATGTCATTATATAGTTTTTACAAGTTTTAACGTTCGTGAATCACCGGTCAACTTGGGTGGTCAATTGTCTATATGAAACCTATTTCAATTAATCAAGTCTTAACAATTTCGATTGCTTAACATGTTGGAAACACTTAATCATGTAAATATCACTTTCATTTAATATATATAAACATGGAAAAGTTCGGGTCACTACAGAAAAGGGCTCAAGACGACCCGTAATCACCAAAGGAGTTACACCGAGGTTATATGAAAATCTCTCAAGTTCAAAGTCAATAACCGCGTAACATTGAAAAACCGCACCTTGGAAAGGTGTAACCCGTTTCGAGAAATCGAAGAAAGTTATATCCGCAATATTGATCCTTTTGAAAATCTTGAGGCGTATTGGAACCGCCTCATACCGTTTAGGTCTCCTGACTCAGTTAAAGTTTCCGTTTACCTTATGTTTTGTGTAACAAACTTAGAGACGTGCCATGCGGAACAGAAAGGCGCTATCCTTCTAGATAAACCTACTATTGATGACAAACTCCCCTCCATGGGAAAACCGGTTGAAATGGTGGATCGTAAACCAAGCCTTAATACAACGTGAAACCCCGACTATCCAAATTCGTGGAAATGCCCAAGGACATATCTTCACTTATTCATAGCTTTGACAACGCAGGGTCTCGAGGAAAAGACATCGACTATTGCTTCTAACTAAATTTCGGGACGAAATTTCTTTTAAGGTTTGGGTAATGTAACATCCCGCATTTTTCCGTTAAATTATTTTAACGTCCGTCTTTTTATTTTAAATAATATCCTTCGTATCTAGATTCGTATCCTCTGTTAGCTAACGTTCTTAATATTTTTGTTATCGGATTATAATATCTCCCGTACTCTCGTGTAATTTAAAATAAGTCGTTCGGTTAATTTTCACACCCGACTACAAACTGGAGGGACTAGTTTTGCCATTTAACCAAAAAGGTGACTAGTGGTTGACTAAGTCAACCACCTCCCACCTTCCTCATCCATTCATTCATTCATCTTTCTTTCTTTCTTACTTTCTTTTTCTCTCAAGAACACAAACAAGAAATCATTATCTAAATCCGGATCAAGAGGCAAACATCAAAACAAATTACATTTTCATGATCCTCTCTTCATCCTCTACATTTTGGTACCAATTTCATCAAGTTTGGGTAACTTTCTAAAAACACTAAATTTCTATAAATTCATTTTATATACTTGGAATGATGTTAGTTAGTGTCTATGGCTCGTGTATAACATGAATATATGATTTGTTTGCTCGATTTGTTGTTTTGGAGTAACTAACAAGAACTTGAAAGTGGGTGTGCTTAATCCTTGATTTTGGATGAGTTAATGTTGTTAGATTGTTAAAGTTCATGTTTTAATTGTGTTACTAGTATCATTTGCTACATTTTGATGTGTAGGTTGATTAAGAAAAGCTTCATTTACAAAATTGTTAAATTTTTGATTCTTGATTAGGGTTTGATAGTTCTTAAAATGAACTTTTGATGCCTTGTATGCCATGAAATGTTAATTGTAAGTGTTTAGTTGTAATGCATGTTTCATTACCTTCAAAACAGCATATCATATGTGTGAATTGGATTCCCGAATCTTAAAATGCATTTTATTTAACTTGAAACTTAAAAATGGACTTTTAATGATCACTTGAAGAGAAATCGGTTATTGAAATTGATGTTTTTGTTTGATGAAACGTGTTTAGTTGTGTTCCTTGTCAAAAGAGCTTTCCAACGATATAAGATACACGTTTTAAGTGTTTACGGTTTGTAAATTATGCTTGATTGAATTTTGGGTTGGGACTTGAATAAATTCAGCAGACCAGGTACCAGACTACGGGCAATGCCGCGGCGCGCCACCCCTGGTCGCGGCGCGACCTAAAACATGTTTCAGATTCTGTTTTTCTTGTCCATTTCACGTAAAATGTTTGGCATGCTACGGACCTCCAATTCACATCTAACTTGTTCTAACATGCTTCTATGTGAATAATTAGCACAGAAAAATAGTTCGGGACCCGACCCAAACGTGTTGACTTTTTCGTTAACTTTGACCCGACCAAAGTTTGACTTTTAGTTAAACTTAACCAAATGTTTGTGCAACCGTTCTAATCTTCTTTTATACATGATTCTTGTATGAAATTTGACAACGTGATTCACATGCTATACTATTCGAGTCGTAACGAACCATAGGACTAATTGAACACATTTCGTCCGACCTTGTGTCGTAACCGATTAATTGATACAACTTACTTATTTAGGTCAAGACTAAACAACTTTCATGCACACGTTTACTTTGTGAAGTACCTTTATTACTCATGCAATCGAGGTGAGATCATAGTCCCATCTTTCAAACAACTTTTATACTTTTAAATCATGGGATGAGAAACATATACAGTTTTATACTAGATACTTTTATGCTTTGAAAACAAGAATGAAAACAAACATTCCACGTGCGAGTTTAGAACGAAATGCCTCAATTCGATTATCATTAGTTACACTTGCCGGGTGTAAGCGAGAACTTATGTTGTATGGATCCATATGGGTTTGACAAACCCTCATTCGGACGGTTCGCTACCGTTATGGGGATGAAATATATTTTCGTGTTTTAGTGTAGGTTCTAACACTGTGTGATGGGGTAATGTTGGTTAAGTCTTGATAATTGAGTGCTCGCGTATAACAACACTTTTGGAATGCAATTGATTTGGATAATCTACGTTATAGGAATACAAAATCTTGTGGTTTAAAAACAACGTTTATTACTACACCTATGATTTCACCAACATTTTTCGTTGACAGTTTTCTATATGTTTTCTCAGGTTCTTGAATGATAAATGATACATGCTTCCGCTCACTTTTGATACTTGCTTGGATGTCGAGTATATATGCATACATGGAGCATCTTTTGACTTTACATTTACTTGTGTCGCATGGGTTTCATTTGTACTTATAAACTTTGTAACGTAACTCGTTGTAGAACTACTTTTGTAAACTTAAACCATCTTTACATTTGAAATAAATGAGACATGTTTTGGTCAAACGTCATTTTAAAGACTTATGACCACGTAACAGGACCTAAGTAGACGGCGCCGTCAATGACGATTTTGTCGGGTTGCTACAGTTATGAACATCATTACTACCTCAAGTTTAGTAGGTAAAAATACTGGAAATGATGAAAAAATAACTTGAGCTTCAAAGGATCTTTGATGGCTTGCAAGTTCTTGAAATAGAATCATGACACAAAAACAAGTTCAAGTAAGATTATTACTCGAATTAAGATAGTTATAGTTATAGAAATCGAATCAAAGCTTGAATATGAATATTACCTTGATTTAGAAAGATAACCTACTGTAAATAACAAAGGTTTCTTGGTCTTAGATGATTGGTTGGAATGGATTAGGAAACTTGGAAGTAAACTTGTAAACTTGGAAGTGTTCTTGATGTGTTCTTGAGTAATTGTTTTTATGATGATTATAGGTAATAACCAAAGCTTGTATTTGATGATTTTTGCTGGAAAAATAGTAACTTAGACGTTCATGGAAGAGTGTGTGTGTTTTGAGAGAGAATTGGGAAGAAAATTGGAAGTGAAATGGAGTAGGTGGTGAGTGATGAAGGTAAGTGGGGTTAAAAGGAGTTCTTATTTTTGTTTCCTTGCTCATAAGTCATGCTAGATGTTAAATGATGGTTTCCACATGGTTAGTTGACTTACATTGGCTGCTAAGAGCTGATCATTGGAGTGTATATACCAATAGTAAATACATTTAGAAGCTGTGTATTGTACAAGTACAAATACAAGTGCATACGAGTAGAATTGTTGATGAAACTAAACGAGGATATAATTGTAAGCATTTTTGTTAAGTAGAAGAATTTTGATAAGTGTCTTGAAGTCTTTCAAAAGTGTATGAATACATATTAAAACACTACATGTATATACATTTTAACTGAGTCGTTAAGTCATCGTTAGTCGTTACATGTAAGTGTTGTTTTGAAGCCTTTAGGTTAACGATCATGTTAAGTGTTGTTAACCCATTGTTTATTATATCAAATGAGATGTTAAATTATTACATTATCATGATATTATGATGTATTAATATATCTTAATATGATATATATACAATTAAATGTCGTTACAACGATAATCGTTACATATATGCCTCGTTTCGAAATCCTTAAGTTAGTAGTCTTGTTTTTACATATGTAGTTCATTGTTAATACACTTAATGACATGTTTACTTATCATTTATCATGATTAAACATAGTGTATCAATATTTTAATATGATTCATATGTATTTAGTAAGACGTTGTTATAACGATAATCGTTATATATATATATATATATATATATATATATATATATATATATATATATATATATATATATATATATATATATATATATATATATATATATATATATATATATATATATATATATATATATCATTTCGAGTTTCTTAATTCAATAAACTCAATTTTATGTATATAACTCATTGTTAAAATACCTAATGAGATACTTACTTATCATAATATCATGTTAACTATATATATAATCATATATATGTCATCATATAGTTTTTACAAGTTTTAACGTTCGTGAATCACCGGTCAACTTGGGTGGTCAATTGTCTATATGAAACCTATTTCAATTAATCAAGTCTTAACAAGTTTGATTACTTAACATGTTGGGAACACTTAATCATGTAAATAACAATTTAATTTAATATATATAAACATGGAAAAGTTCGGGTCACTACAGTAACGATGTGGTTTCCAGTCCTATATGACTATAAAAATTTAGATCCTTTAGGAAATTGGATCTTTATGAAAACATTTAATCTTTTGAAAATACATTCTAGCTTTTACCCTAGATAAGTTTTCCAGAATAACCCTTCACCAGTGTTTTCAAAATGTTTTTGTGGGTTTTGTGGGTTTCAGATTTGAAAATTTTAGCTCAAAACTTATGGTTTTGTGTCACCCACTTGCTAACTTTGTATTAGGAAAGCAACACGTCCAGTATACTTGCTCCGTATATTACCTTTCGGTAAACTACCGTCCAGTTGTAAAGGAAAGCGTTGAACAAGCAGCTGTTAAGGTAATGTCTAATGACATGCTTTTGATTATGGTCCATATCGTGTCAGATGCAATTACTATCCTTTGTAGGAGCAATAGTAAAGATCACCCTATAGTTTTTTGGTATCGCACAAGGTCCTATCTTCGACCATGCTATGCAACCACCGTTCTTACGGTTGACACCTGATTTGGTTCAGGTGACCTAATACATTCCAGGTGAATTTCTAGGATTTTACGTTCAATGGTAATGAACGCATTGAAAATGGGTTTTCAGAAAACAAATCGGTTTGTAATTTGATTAAAATATTTTCTCGTTCAAGCTCGAGTTTAGATATCATCG
Source organism: Rutidosis leptorrhynchoides (assembly GCF_046630445.1). Classification (NCBI taxonomy): domain Eukaryota; kingdom Viridiplantae; phylum Streptophyta; class Magnoliopsida; order Asterales; family Asteraceae; genus Rutidosis; species Rutidosis leptorrhynchoides. The sequence goes on along the minus strand of NC_092333.1, from coordinate 223,177,642 downwards.
AATTCCATGAGTTTGAATTCTCAATCTTTAAGGTCAATCTCAAGGATTGAGTAATATCAGGCTTAAAAGCTGATTTTTAATCTTTAAGGAGATTATCCTTTCTGGGGATCTGATTCATTAGTCTTATAAGCTAATTTGCATGGTGCCCCCCATTGTACGAGATAGATCCTCTCATGGTTAGGATAAGTCTGACCACTTGGCGACCCTGTCTGATGCTGAGGTCCGTGGATTTCCAGCTGATTTTTGAGAAAACTTTTCAAGGTTTTTCATAGACTCTACAACTGGTCTGGATGACAACTTCCTGACCTAAATCAAGAAGCGCGTGTCTTTTTTCTCGGAAGACTTTACTTCCTTTTAAATTCCATTTATATTACAATAAACTGGGTAAAACTGATTAATATCGTCCAAAACAAAAGTATCTTCAATTATTTATAAAAAAAATTTGTGATATATTTTCTAAACAACTTGGTAAATATTTCCCACACTTGGCTTTTATTTTTCTTTCTTTGCCTTTTTATTCTCTTCTATTCCATTTTAAATGAATTCAAGCGTTTTGGGTTGTTTCTCAATTTACGTCCTTTCCGAGGTAACAATAATTTCGGTGTTAACACCTAGTTTTATCGTTCATAAATATGTATAAACATGATTTTGAGTTCATTTAGTTGAAATTTTTTTAAATTTTTTTTCTAGAAGTGGGTAGTCAGTATATATGACTAGGGCTGTTCTTTATTATCAGAGAGCACTAGATTCTAATACAACTACTGCGTTACTAGTAAAGTTTAACGGTGGCTATTAAACAAAGTGTATAAGTCAAATTTTTAAAACCGAAAGAATTTAATCCCTTCCCACACTTAAGATCTTGCAATGTCCTCATTTGCAAGAAATCAGTAACAATTTAAATTATTGAGGGTGATTAGCGTAGAAAAATAATTAAATTTTACCAAAGTTTCCAAACATATTGTTGTTTGTTTGAATGATAAATGGTGCACATCATTTGTTAATTCCTGCAGTTGTTATTTCACATATATTTTGCATCTTGTCGTCAAAATTAGTTGCTTTTGCTGAACTTAATGTCAGTCTTTGAAAGTGCGTTGTTTTACCCTCTTTTGTACATAAGATAAACTACAATAAAAGTTAATATTCTTGAATTTGGGTATATCACCCCACATTCAAAAATTATTAAAATCTAATAATAAAAGTTAGAAAATTATAAAAACTATTACAGTATCAAAAGAAGTATTAAAAGTATAAAATTACAAGTTACAAAATAAATAAAAATAGCAATAAAAGAAAATTACGGTTGATGAGGATGGTTCCAGTAGGGATTCCATTCATAGCCGTAAGTGCTGTAGAATGCTTGAGCTGGGTTATATGTAGGGAACGGTGGTCGGGTCTGTATAGTCCAAAGAGGAAATATGGCCGGTTGAGTAGGAATGTAGTTTCTGTTATTGTAGGCACAATGGCTTATGATTTGGCTTTGATGATATTGCCAATCTGCAAATGCTCATTGTCTTGCCATTTCATACTCATTTTGGGCCAATAAAATTTGCATTTCATCTGATTCCCTCCTCCCGCATTACCTTGCTCCTGATCTCTTTCTACCTGTGGATGCGCACCATCATATGGTGCTACAGCGTTATGTCGTTTCTTTAAAACCTTTGCACCATGATATACTTGCAAACCAATTCTATCACGGGGTTCTGGTTCTGCAATTAATAATCCCCCATGACTTCTATCCACATTGAGATACTCATCAATTAAAGTAATAAAGATACCACCTCATATTATACTATTAGGCCGCATACCCCTAACCATTACCGATAAATAATAACCCACACAATAAGGTATACTCACAAAGCTCTGTGGGTCTCGAATACACATGAGGTAAAATAAATCATTTTCATTTACCTTCTCTTTGTTCCTACCTCGCTGTGTAATCGAGTTTGCTAAAAACCTATGGATCATTCTTAGCTCAGCTCTATTAATATCAGTATAAGAGTAATATCCCCCACGAAATCGGTTATGGCTAGTCATTCTACTCCATATTCCATCCATATCAAAATTTTCATCAACCCTCCTACCATTAATTATCAACCTTTAACAATCAGTAGATGCTAGTTTCTCAGGCGTATATATACACAAAGCCTGAGCCATATCTAATAGAGACATATGGCGCATCATACCTCCTAACAAAAATATAATAAAGCTCTGATCAGTTAAGATAGCTACCCGATCATTTATTTCAACACTACATAATAATTCTACACACCATTCTCTATATACCGGCCTACGTATATTGAATAATCATTCCCAATCATTAAAAGTAGAATTACCATACCTTTGTGTAAGTAATTCTCTGATTGGCTCGGCTAACCCCACTATTTCTAATGGTTCCTAATCTATCACCCTGGGTACTTCAACATTCTTTGACTGAAGAATGTTTAAGTTCCTCTGATATTTTGGATAATCTATCCAATGTCTGTCAAATCTTAAATTAGGGTGTAAATCTGCCAATTGTATATTTGAATATGAAATGAATTAATGCGGTAGATTTTTTCTGTATTGGTCGTTAATCTCCTGTTCGTCTGCATTCTTAGGAGGAGCATTGTGAGCCTGGGAAGTGGATGAAGATTCACCCTTTTCAGTCTGCAAAACATATCAAACACAATTTTTGTGCATCCAAATATGCATTAGTGTTATAAAAATTATAAATCAAAACAATCATAATGACATGTTTAAATAATATTAAACTTATACACAATTTCATAAAATTAACAATTCTACACTTTTTTCAATAAGCATATAAGAAAATTCATATAAAGTTCATAAGCATTCTACTCAAATAACATGTCAAAATAACCATTACTAGCAATTAAACAAGTTTCAAATGGAATTCATATCAAATTAATCAAGTTCATGTATTTTAGACTCAAAAAGTCCACTTTAACGTTCAAAAATCATGTTTAGGATCTAAGTTTTGATCATTTAGCAACCTAAACATGTTACAATACTTAATTAAGCATGAACTAACAACAAAATTCAGCCATAACTCGTTTATATCCAAAATCCCCAATTTTGCTCAAGAACACAAACCCTAGATTACTCAAAATTTGAAGTTTAAGGCTTCTAATCATGTTAAATAGCATCAATATAGGTTATACAAGAATAATATACAAACAATTTAAGCACAATTAAACTAGAAATCATCAAAATCAAATTAGGTATAATTTTGTTCAAGAACACTAAAAATCCAGATTATAGAGTGTTTAGATGTAGAAATTACCGATCTCCTTAAAAAACTTCTTGGTAGGATTCTTCTTAACATGTTTATATGAAAGATTTGATGATTTATTGTGAAAAATCGAGAATTTGTGAGTATTTTTTTGGGTATTTTTCGCAGAAAATATGAGATGGGTGTGTGTGGACTGGTCTGTCGACCAGTTTAACTGGTCTGGAAATTTTGAGCTCCGCGACTGCGGATGTGGGGACCCCAAAAAGCTTCGCGAGAACGGTAAATTTTTGTTTTAAAACCTTTATTCATAAAACAATTAATTGATTAATTTTTAAAATTTTGTTTCCTTTTTATTTAGACAGAGGTTGTGTCGGTACGTTTACCTAGTCCGTCCCTCGACAAAAATTAAAATTTGTCATTTTAAAGCGTTTGTTTTAAAAGCAAAGATTTTTGGGTTTTTTAATGTTTTTGGCATACTTTAAATCAATAATTAAAAATAATGATAACAAAATTTCTCGTCCCGCCCTCGGGTAAAGCAATTTCGGTTCAACGACCTCACGACGAATTTTAGAAATCAAATTTTTAACTTAATGAAATAAAGTAAATTTATGTTTTTAAATTCACACCAAACTTAAATTTAAAATGCATATTAAAATTTCATGTAAATATTAATAATATTTATACATTGGTTTTACAACTTTATATTTAAAATAATATAGTTATATATTGATTTTAAAAACAAGGTAAAATTAAAAATAAAAATCTTTTTGGTCTTTTATCCCACTTTAATCAATCAAATATTGACAAAAATATATGTGATGGCCCCGACAAAACACTTAACCACTCCGTCACTTGGTCTCACAGCTTGATCGAACTTAAATGAATTTAACAAACGACATTGCATTCTTTTATTTCAAAGTTTCCCAAAAAGGAAAGCATACCAAAATATGTAGTTTAAAAGTAACCCAACATATTAATAATCCAAAGTTGACACAAAACATTGTCAACAACGCATAAGTATTAATTATTCAAAAACCGAATGCAAGCCAAAGTTTCATAAATTGTTTCATAAAAATCTGCCCAAATGAATGCAGACTCTTCTAAACACAGCGGAAGCATCACATAAAGTCAAGTACCTGTGAAAACATGCGAGTAAACTGTCAACACAAAGGTTGAGTGAATTATATGTTTAAATAATTAAATAAACTTTAGACCACAAGATTTAAAAATGTTAGAAAATATTAAACATTATTCCATTATCAATGAGCCACTTGGTAACCAATTAACCCTTTATTTACCCTTGCCAAACACAATAAAAATATACACTGGACAGTGTATCTACAACAAAATACGAAGTACTAAACATTCCGATTATAAATTGCTAGCGCGATTAGCTCGAAATGGGGTTATCAAACCCGATAGATCTATCCGTAGGATTCGCGTTCACCGGTAGAAACCAATGATTACAGTTACCAGACTAGAGAATATTTTTGTCCAACTCACAATGAATAATTTAAATTTAATTGTCACTTGTGTCTAAACGTGAAATAAAATGCATGTAATCACATCCCAAAAACATACTTTGAAAAGTATGTAAAAACGGGACAATAACTCACCTTAATAGTAATGAAGTAACCAACACAATTAAGCGAACAACAAATGTAGTACAGTGATCAGGAATGATCACAATGCCGACCTATAAATAAAGCAGGTCGATATAAATAACTAACTTAGGTCAAGTCTTAGTATGATAGCTATTGTACATGTTGCAAGTAGACATAGAACAATACTCAATATGCATCGGTTTGATCGAAACAGCTTACGGACACACACTTTCTATTTTTAGAAAGTTTCTATTTTTAGCAGGTTTCCATTTTTGGAAAGTTTCTATTTATGGAAAGGTTCTATTTTTGAAAAGTTTCTATTTTTGGAAAGGTTCTATTTTTGGAAAGTTTCCAAATTTAGAAAGTTGCTATTTTAGGAAAGTTTATAAGTTAGGAAAGTTTCCTTAATTAGAAAGTCAACAAAAGTCAACTGAAAGTCAAAGTCAACCGAAAGTCAACTCAAAAGTCAACCTTGGTCAAACATAGTCAACGTTAATTTTAAAAGTGTAAGTTATAATAATAATATAAGTTATAACGTTTGTTAAAGTTAAATATGTCTAATTATGTCATAACATAAGTTTAATTAAATTAAAATGAATTATTAAAGTTAATATAAGTTTAATTGATATAATTAATATAACATAAGTATTTAATTAATTAATTAAATATTAGTCATAATGTAAGTATTATTAATTAATAATAATTTTTAAATCATATCATAAGTATTATTAATTAATAATGAATTATTAATCATATCATAATTTTCTAATTATAATTATTAAATCATAAGTATTTAATAATTAAATTATAATTAAATAATAACTAAGCCTTATAATAATTAAATAATTAATTAATCCTTATTATAAGTCTTATTATAGTAATCTCATAATGTAAGTTTAATACTTATCATAAGTATTTTCCATTAATAACGAAGTATTATTAATCATATGTTTAATTAAAATGTTAATTAAATCATAAGTATTAATTAAATGATATAATAAATATATATCATAAGCTGTAAATAATAATAATTACTTTTTTTATCATAAGTAATTAAATGATAATGAAATACATTATTTATATCATAAGTTTAATAATTAGTCATAAGTTTTAAATCAAAAGTTCATCGGGTCGTATCCTGAGCCCCGGGTGTCGGTTTTCGGCGAGCCTTACATATATCTCCGCCTAAGAAAACCACCCGAAACTTTGGTACACTCAAGAACACACCATGAACAGCCCACAAGTCGTGATATACAGCCAATACACTACTTGGAACTTCAATTCAATCAAAAACGTGTTTTAGACGTAACGGGTGATTCGTGGCTCGGATTGAGATGACCCGAACATGAAAGTTCACCCCACCTTCAGTCCTAACACACTAACACACCCTAAAGTCACCAATTATGGTCAAAAAGTCGGACCAAACCTGGTTCATACCAAAAATCACATTTCAATCTTAACAAAATACCACTTTGATCATATCTAGGGCTCCGGGAATCGAAACAACATGAATCCGGAGTCTAAAATTAATGTATTGATGAGAGGAACTCATCTAGATACTTTATTTTAACTTTTATATCAGTCACAAAGTCAGAAACACACGAAAAAGCTGCTGTCCCAAATATATCAAACCGAAAACATATGTTTACGAGCAATTCTACGCATACAAACATCATTACAACAATCAATGATCATCATACTACTAATAAATCATCAAAATACAGAAAAGTAATGAAAAATTAAAAGTTCTATGGCTAGGGTTTATACCCTAATCGAGAAACAATTGGTATGATCGCGTAGAGAACGGAACGAGGAATGCGTTGGTGTTAAACAATTGATGATCCAAGCTATAAAATTGTTGAAGATTGATGGTGTTGGGGAGGTGGATGGAGACGGCCAAATGGGGAGGGAGAGAGGAGAGCACCACAAAAATAGAATTAGGTTTTGATGAATTAATCTTGAAAATGAGAAAAATGAAAATAAAATACAAAGTGTAAAGGGGAATCCCCTCCCCCTTGGCTTCGGCCAAAATTGGGATGGGGTGGGCCCCATGGTGGGCCATCTCACTTAAATGTAAATTCCTTGTGGTTCAAAAGCCCGAACGAGTCCCGAAACGCGAAAACGCACTTACGCGATTAAAAATCCGGAGAAATAACAAACGCGCGACGAAAAATAAATATAAATACACTATATAATAATATTATCTTAAAATATCATATTTAAAATAATTAGGTTTTAAAAATCCCAAAAACGCGATCGTTGGTTTAAAAACCGAAAAGATTCGCCGAATAGAAATCCGCAACACGTAGAAACGTATAAATTAAAATATGAATACAATTATTCACATAACACTTAATAATTAATACATTATTATTAATATAATAATATAGGTCATGAAATGACGTAGCACAGTTAACAGTTAACGGTCGTTAAATAATTAACGGAAAAGATAATGAAAAAAGTAGGGTCGTGACAATATACGTCCCTCTTTTGGGTAAAGTAATTTCGGCTATATTACCTAGTTTTACTCCTGACAAATTTCTGAAATATTTTGAATTGATTGATTAAAGATATTTATACCTTATGAATAAACGGTAAATTTCGCAGTGATGCATTAAATTTTTGTATGATATCAATAATTTCGGTTTCGCATACCTAATTTTATTAAATATCAATTTAATACGTTATAGCCAACGGTTCAGCTTTTATTATCAAAAGGTTAAAAGTAATAAGTAAAAACAAATAAAAACTGTACATACTTACCTGTGAGATAGAATTCCCAGAGACCTGCTTTAGTCGACTCATAGGAGAGTCGTTCGATTTGATTTTCCATAGCTACATAGGCGTAACCTCGATTCTTCAATAACTTTTCTTCTAAACGTACGAAAGGTCCTTCTCTGCATAAAGTAACAAACTCAGAATTAGAATGTGTTTGATTGTTCGGACATTTACCTTCGTGTGACCATTTTCCGCATTTATGACATCTTTCAAGGTGTCGTGCTCTTCTTTTTGTTGCGGATTTTGATTTTCCTTTACTAAAATGTGTCTTATGATGATCTTTCCTGAGTTCTTTCCTCACTTCATCCATTTTGCCTATTATGAATGATACCAGTTCACTCGAGAAGGTGTTATTATTACGTTTAGTAATCATAGCGTGTAGTAGTAGACCATGGGTCAGATCAAAGGAATTCTTCATCTCGTAAAACCTAAAAGAAATAAAAATTTAGAATGGAGGGAGAAGACTAGTTCTTTAGGGTCTGCTAGGGAAAGACCATTCTGATTCCATTTTCGAAAACTACACGAAAATAGAACATCTAACTCTAACATAAATTCATATTACCCTTAAAATATTCGAATCTTCCCACACTTAGTTAGTTGTGGTGTCGAAATTGTGATTAACTTCATCTTCAACTTCCATTGGATTATCTATGTAATGTTTAACTCTGTGACCATTAACCTTAAATACAATCCTATTTAAATTTATTAACTCTACTGTTCCGTACGGGAAAACTCTTTTGACTATGAATGGTCCAGACCATCTTGATTTCAATTTTTCAAGAAATAACTTGAATCGTGAATTGAAAAGAAGAACGCTGTCTCCTTCCTTGAATTATTTTGAACTTTGGATTCTTTTATCATGCCATTTCTTCGTTCTTTCCTTATAGATTAACGAATTTTCATATGCATCATGTCTTAATTCTTCTAATTCGTTTAGTTGACTTAACCGTAGACGTCCGGCTTCATGTAAATCAAGATTACATGTCTTCAAAGCCCAAAATGCTTTGTGCTCAATTTCTACTGGAAGGTGACATGCTTTTTCGTAAACGAGTTTAAAAGGTGTGGTTCCATTGGAGTTTTGTAGGCTGTTCTAAAAGCCCAGAGTGCATCCTCCATTTTCATGGACCATTCCTTCGGATTTGATCCTAAAGTTTTCTCTAGAATACGTTTTAATGCTCGGTTGGTATTTTCAACTTGTCCACTTGTTTGTGGATGATAAGCGGTTGAGATTTTATGAGTTACTCCATATCTTTTGAGAACTTTTTCAAGTTGATTATTACAAAATTGAGTACCCCGATCACTTATTAAAGCTTTCGGTGTTCTGAACCTAGCAAAAAGACGTTTTAAAAAGTTGACTACAACTCGTGCATCGTTAGTTGGGAGAGCTTGTGCTTCTGCTCATTTAGATACATAATCAATGGCAACGAGAATGTAGAGATTATTATGAAATTTTGGAAATGGACCCATAAAGTTAATACCCCAAATGTCAAATACTTCACATACTTGAATGATATTTTGTGGCATTTCATCACGTTGACTTATTTTTCTGGCCCTTTGACAAGTATCACAGGATTTACAAAGAAGGTGTGCGTCTTTGAAAATTGAAGGCCAATAAAATCCAGCATCGTAGACTTTTCTTGCTGTGAGTTGAGGCCCATAATGCCCTCCTGTTGGTCCTGTGTGACAATGGTTTAAGATTTGACTAGCTTCGTCTCCGAATACACATCGGCGTATTATTCCATCGGGATAACTTTTGAATAAATGTGGATCTTCCCAAAAATAGTGTTTTATATCACTAAAGAATTTCTTTCGTTTTTGGTACGACAACCCTTTTTCAAGGAATCTACATACTAAGTAGTTTGCATAGTCTACAAATCATGGAAATTCATTATAATCGATTTTCAATAGATATTCATAAGGAAAGTTGTCTTGTATAGCCGATTCATTTAGAACTTCTAATTCAGAATTTTCAAGGCGAGAAAGATGATCAGCTGCGAGATTTTCTGCTCCCTTTTTGTCTCGGATTTCAATATTGAATTCTTGTAAGAGTAAGATCCAACGGATTAATCGTGGTTTGGCATCTTGTTTTGAAAATAGGTATCTAAGAGCAGAATGGTCAGTATAGACCACCGTTTTAGCTAGAACGAGATATGAACAAAATTTGTCAAAAGCAAAGACAATAGCAAGGAGTTCTTTTTTAGTAGTTGTGTAATTCGTTTGTGCTCCTTGTAATGTCTTCCTAGCGTAATAGATAGGTTGAAATCTTTTTTCAATCCTTTGACATAAAACGGCTCCCATTGAAAAATCACTTGCATCGCATATGAGTTCAAATGGTAGATTCCAATTTGGAGTTATCATGAATGGCACATTAGTGAGTTTTTCTTTAAGAATATTAAAATATTTGATGCATTCATCCGAAAAGATGAATGGAGCATCCTTTTCTAGGAGTTTATTCATATGAGTGACAATTTTAGAAAAGTCTTTTATGAAACGTCGGTAAAAACCGGCATGCCCTAGAAAACTCCTAACTCCTCTAACATTGGTAGGATGTGAAAGTTTAGCAATTACATCTACTTTAGCTCTATCCACTTCAATTCCTTCTTTTGAAATTTTATGACCAAGAACGATGCCTTCTTTAACCATGAAATGGCATTTCTCCCAATTAAGTACTAGATTTGATTGCTCGCATCTAATAAGCATTCGTTCAAGATTAACTAGACATGTTTCAAAAGTATCACCGAAGAATGAAAAGTCATCCATGAAAACTTCCATGCATTCTTCTATCATGTCATGAAAAATCGCCATCATGCACCTTTTAAAGGTTGTAGGGGCGTTGCAAAGTCCAAATGGCATGCGTTTGTAAGCAAAAGTACCATAAGGGCACGTGAAGGTGGTTTTCTCTTGGTCTTCGGGTGTGATTGGAATTTGAAAGTATCCGGAAAAACCGTCAAGAAAACAATAGTAACTATTCCCAGCTAACCTTTTCAACATTTGATAAATGAAAGGTAAGGGAAAGTGATCTTTTCTGGTGGTGTCATTTAGTTTCCTATAATCAATACAGACACGCCATCCTATTACAGTCCTAGTAGGAATAAGCTCATCTTTTTCATTTGTGATGACAGGCATGCCACCCTTCTTAGGTATGCATTGAACTGGGCTTACCCATGGACTATCAGAGATTGGATAAATTAAACCTACATCGAGCAGTTTAATAATTTCTTTATTAACAACATCTTGCATATTAGGATTTAGTCTTCGTTGGCTTTCTTCCATAATGTAAGAACCCGTCCTTATCCCCTGGACGAAATCATCAACATCTGGTCCCATCGCGAGGTACTGTCCTAAGTATGCCATGAATGACTCCAAGTAATATCTCTAAAATGAGCAAATGCACAGCGGAAGATTTAATTCGTACCTGAGAATAAACATGCTTTAAAAGTGTCAACCAAAAGGTTGGTGAGTTCATAGGTTTATCATAACAATCATTTCCATATGTTAATAGACCACAAGATTTCATGTGTACAAACGTTTTAATAAAAATATTCTAAGTGGTTGAGCACTTGGTAACCATACTTAACATTTAATCAACATCGCATATTCCCTTTATTATGAAATCTCACTACACCATACCAAGTGTAGTCACCAAAATGAAGTACTGTGCAACCGTTGAATACTGGTCATCCAGCCCGGTTGGGGTTGTGAAGCCCGATAGATCTATCAACAGGATTCGCGTTTACAATACCACATGTAAATAGTAGTTACCAAGCTATTAGGGAAGATATGCAGGGTGGTACAACTCAACGTAGAATATATTTTAAGTACTTGTGTCTATCTCGTAAACATTTATAAAAGCAGCGCATGTATTCTCAGCCCAAAAATATATATTGCAAAAGCAATTAAAAAGGGAGCAAATGAAACTCACCATACTGTATTTAGTAGTAAAAATACATATAACGACATTGAACAAGTATAGGGTTGGCCTTGGATTCACGAACCTATATCATTTATATATATATTAACACACATGATTGAAATTGAACAAATTTATGTATTAATCTTAGTGATATAATTATTATATTTAATAATTTATAGGTTTCTTAAATAATTTAATTAGATATATTTACTTTATTTACTTTAGATAGATAATTATTATTTATTATAAAAATACTAATAGAGTTATGTTATATGTATTAAATATATTTTTATATAATTAGGGTTTATTTGTTATAATGTTAATAATAAGAATATTATTAATAATAATGATAGTTAATGGTAATAATAATGATAATAAAACTAATGGTACATATAATAATGATAATACTAATAATGTTAATATGGATAATAAAAATGATAATAATAATAATAATAAAATATATAAATTTTTTTTAATGATGATAGTAATAATAACAAAATAAAAAGTTGTACTATTTTTACAGTAAAAATACTAATTTGATAGTAATTCTTAATACTAAAAATACTTAATAACAATACTTGATTATAATAATACTTATGTTAATAATAATAATAATAATAATATAATTATAATAATAATAATAATAATAATAATAATAATAATAATAATAATAATAGTAGTAGTCGTAATAATAATAATAATAATAATAATAATAATAATAATAATAATAATAATAATAATAATAATAATAATAATAATAATAATAATAATAATAATAATAATAATAATAATAATAATTATAATAATAATAATAATAATAATAATAATAATAATAATAATAATAATAATAATAATAATAGTAATAAAAATTAAAAGAGTTATACCCTTAAAAGCTTCAAGTAAAAAAGAAATGCTCGAGACAGGACTCGAACCCGCGATCTCCCGCTAACACACAAACACGCCCAACCATCCTTCTATTACTTTATTTCTGATTTAATACTAAACTTATTTTTTTATTTACCACGTTTTACACTGTTTTCCATTTTCATCTTTCTTCAATTCTCGCGTTTTTAATTCCCAACAGAAACAGCAAAACTTCATCAGTTGGATCTTGGCCATTTTTACGGCTCAAATAACAGCCCAACACCTAGTTTCTCAAGCCCACAACATAAACAATCACAGCCCATATAATTTCTAAGCCCACAACTCGATTTATGTCCAATATCTGATTATTGTATTTAGTGGTTTACGGGGAACATGAATCAACATGTGGGGCTTCGGTTTATATAAATAAAAACAAAAGAAAACCAATGATTTGCAGCCTTTGTGAGTTATTTTCGAGCAGCGACAATAAAGAAAAAAAATACTATATCCGTCTTAATAGAGGATTAAAAGAGTGGGGTTTGTTTTTGGAACTAGAAACATAAATAAAAATGGTGGCGGTTATGTGGTGATAGGTTGGTGAGGGTGGCGAATCAAGTGGTGGTGTTTATTGGGTTCCAATTAATCATAGAAAATAGAAAGACGTCGAGTAGCAGGTGATAGCAAAACAAACACAGCAGCAATCTTGTAAAAATATTGATCGTGATCGAGAAAAATAATATGGCAGCAGTCTGTTCGAGCATACATGATGTAGGAGAAGTTTATGGTGGATTTAGGTGGTCCAGTCGAATAGAATAATAAGAAACAAGATGCATGGTGTTCGATGATGTTTAATAAATGATGGTTGTTTATGGGTTTCGATGTTAGATTATGAACGTGAAACGATGGTGTGTTTGAAATAATAGAAAAGCAGAAAAACAAGAAAGAAACATAGTGGTGGGTTGTAAATGGGTCTTGATGTTACAACAGAAAATAGCTGCATCAAACCTGTTGGCGAGTTGGTGATGGTTGATCTTATTCGAAAACAGAAACAAGGTAGTGGTGGAAGTTAACCGGTGGTGGTTTAACAAAGTTGTTCACAGCAACAAACAGTGAACTAACCAGCTACGCCACAAGGATGATTCGTAAAGTTGAACTAGGGTGATCGTAGGTGGTTGTAATGGTGTTCTTCAAATGATAGTAGGGTGTTATATGGGTTGGTCTCGGCTACAAGAGGGAACCAAAAGGTGATGGTTGATTTTTGGTTGCGAGTTGATCAGGAACAAATTTTTAGTCGAGTAGTGGAAAGGATCAAGTGAAAATAAATAAGTGTGTGCAGGTACATGTATCAATATGCTTATATGTAATTATAAGCTTAAGAAGAAACAAAATATATAGTAATATTCAGTGTATTAAGTCAAGTTTTAGGAAAATATATTATATTAAAAAGGAAGAATTTTAACAAGTAATTGTAACCACAAAAATGAAATGTGTCATAAACAATTAGCAGCCTCTTCATTTGGAATTTAATTACTGACACCTGTAATAGGATATTATATCGTGTCCATTACTAAACAATTAAAATATAAAAATGTTCCTAAAAATTCTAAATTTTTAGATTAAATTTATTTAATTATTTCACTCATTAACTGTTTGAAACCTGATCAAAAAGGTTCGATAATTATTTATTTTCTGTTCTAATTTATATGTACGGAGTACTAGTATTTAGACTTAAAAAGGTAAAAATATTTTTAACAAATCTAACATCTTCGTAATCGATTTACAGTTCAACTTTTATTTCGATCCATCATGAATGTGTATTATTTTTATATTAAAACTAACAAAACGTCAACCGAGTATTACTGATGTTTACTAATTAGGCTCGAAATCATTTATTTTCCATATACTATATGTATATATAAATATATTTTAATATCAGGTTTTATTATATAACTAAATATATATTTTCAAATAAATATATTTACAATTAATATTTTATATATATATATATATATATATATATATATATATATATATATATATATATATATATATATATATATATATATATATATGTATGTATGTATCTATTTACAAAGAGTTGTTCGTGAATCGTCGAGAACAGTCGAAGGTCAATTGAATATATGAAACAGTTCAAAAATTTTGAGATTCAACATTACAGACTTTGCTTATCGTGTCAAAATACAATATCGTATCAAGAGTTTGGTTCAAAATTAGTCGAAATTTTCTGGGTCGTGACAATACCTATCCGTTAAAGAAATTTCGTCCCGAAATTTGAGTGAGGTCGTCATGGCTAACAATAAAAATGTGTTTATAACGATTATGAGTTGATTAAATAGAATTTTATCACCGTTGCGTAATATAGATAAGATAATTCGATCATGCAAAGAGTACGAATGAAGCTATCATAAAAAAAGTGAAATGGGAAAAAAAGATTCGTCTTGACTTTCGACGTAGTCCCGGTTGATTTTCGAAATTCATGGAATTTAAGGAAATCTTCTAATCAGATAGAAAATATAATAGTACGATTTATTAGCAACTGTTGGAATTATGAAAAGGATAGAAATATCAAGAGAATATTTTCTTGATATGTTTAGAGGTTAAATAGAATGAAAGAGTTATGTAACATGACTCGTGATGGTGGTATGATCTACTGTGAACTATCATCACGTTTCATTAGAAACTCAGCATGACTTACTGTAATATAATCACGTTGGCCAAGCGTCATTATATTATACTAACTCATGCATAAATTCCCAACACTTCTCCACAATTCATTCATAATTTATATTTAGATTTTTTGGAGAATTTTCCAATATAATGGAATACAGAGAACACGAAGACGTAGATAATTTCAGACAAGAATATTTATGAAAATATCCTCAGAAATATCGGAGATATTTATGATGATATTTTGGAATTTCTAAGTTCGAAGGTTGATAAGGAAAAATTTTCCGCAAGATTTTAACATGACTTTGGAGCAAGATATTCTCTAAAGATTTCGGTGGATCCAGAATTACCTGGATTCTTTGAATATAGGGTTTGGTCCTTGTATTTGTCCTTGGTCTCCTTCATGGTTAGCTCAATCCATTTTTCACTATCAAATTTTCTATCGAACGTTCCCAACACTCCATTCTTTATCATCAAACTCTTGGCCATTAGACCATATACAATTTTACTGTTTCCTCTGCATTTAATGCAGCCATATCCGAATCATCGATTATTAATCCGAGGTGTTTTTAAGTGAATTGTGTTTTTAGATGATTAAATGCTGATGGTAATATGGTGGAATATAAAAGGTTCTCTGATAACAATAACGAAAGGCAACTTATTTATCAAGGTTATAATAAGGTTGTTTCAGATGAAAAGTCGGAGTTAACTTGCTGGAGCTGTGACAAAATTTGCTACTTTGGAGAAAAACTGTAAAGTTATTTTCTTTAATAATAACGCGAAAGGAATTAGCACAGCTACGTGTTAAACGTTTACTTAGTTTCCGAGAGTTTTTCAGATGCATAACTATATGCATCAATCTTTTCCTTCCGTAGATGAAGTGCGGTTGGTTCATTCTCTCGATTGAGGTGTTTTCAATAATCATGAAAAGTTCGAACGTAGATTGAGATCGTCAAGATACAAATGAGGTTTAAGGTGAAATCAAGTGACAAACTTGAAGAATTGTTTAGTTTCATATGCTATAATCAATATTTTAATTCATTTTAATTGTCCAATGTTGATAATCCAATAATCGGTATATATATATATATATATATATATATATATATATATATATATATATATATATATATATATATATATATATAATCTTAGAATTATCCCACAACGTATTGTATAGGTATTGTCTTTGCATCAACCCAGTGACGTATTGTATACGTATTGTCTTAGAATTAACTAAGACGTATTGTGTACGTGTTGTCTTAGGATTTATCAAAACGTATTGTATACTTATTGTGTTAGGACGTACCAAATATTCGAATTAATAAATACGTATCATGACCCGTGTACAACTTATTGTCTCAGAATTAATCCGACGTATTGTGTACATGTGTCTCGATTTTAAAGTGCGTAAAATAAATAACAGAAATTAAATGACGATAAATAAAATTGCGAGAATAAAAATTGCGATAAATAAAATGTAACCAGTTACCTAGGAACAGTTATCGTGGATTCTTAACAATATTTCAATTAGTTAATTCGTTTGTTTCTAACAAATTTTATTTTTGTCCAATGTTTTCTTCATTATGCCACTTGTTGGATTTTGATAGGTCAAAATCCAAATATGAAATTGAATTTGAATGAAAATAGTTGTTCTTTGGTGAACGGATGAAAGGACCCGTTCATATACATTATAAACGATTCACAATAGTTGATTACATTGCGAGGTATTTTACCTCTATATGATACATTTTACAAACATTGCATTCGTTTTTAAAAGACAAACTTTCTTTGCATCAAAAATTGATAGGCATGCATACCATTTCATAATATCCACTATCCAACTATAAATTGATTTAATAATAATCTTTGATGAACTCAATGACTCGAATGCAACGTTCTTCGAAATATGCTATGAAAGACTCCAAGTAATGTCTTTAAAATGAGCAAATGCATAGCGGAAGATTTCTTTAACACCTGAGAATAAACATGCTTTAAAGTGTCAACCAAAAGGTTGGTGAGTTCATTAGTTTATCATAATCATTTATTTCCATCATTTTAATAGACCACAAGAATTTCATTTCCAGTTCTCATAAATATACGTCCCATGCATAGAGACAAAAATAATCATTCATATGGTGAACACCTGGTAACCGACATTAACTAGATACATATAAGAATATCCCCTATCATTCCGGGATCCTCCTTCAGACATGATATAAATTTTGAAGTACTAAAGCATCCGGTACTTTGGATGGGGTTTGTTAGGCCCAATAGATCTATCTTTAGGATTCGCGTCAATTAGGGTGTCTGTTCCCTAATTCTTAGATTACTAGACTTTAATAAAAAGGGGCATATTCAATTTTGATAATTCAACCATAGAATGTAGTTTCAATTACTTGTGTCTATTTCGTCAAACATTTATAAAAGCGCATGTATTCTCAGTCCCAAAAATATAAAGGGTAAAAAGGTAAATGAAACTCACCATACTGTATTTCGTAGTAAAAATACATATAACGTCATTGAACAAGTGCAAGGTTGGCCTCGGATTCACGAACCTAAATTAATTATATATATTTATGTGTTGGTCAATATTTGTCTAACAAATTAGGTCAAGTCATAGTGTACCACAATCCTAATGCTCGAGACTAATATGAAAAAGTCAACAAAAGTAAATTTGACTCAAAATAATTTCCAAAAATCTATACATGATTAATATATAGTTTAAATATCGTCGTTTTATATTTTTAAATATTTTTAAAAGATTTATTAGAGTAAATAATATAATTTATTTATTAATAAATAAAATTTTATATTAAATTTATATAATAAAATATATACTTTATATATATTAAGTTATTATGATAATATGATAGGTATTATAAAAGTAAGTTATTACACGTAGTAAAATATGTTTGTATCACATATTTATTTGATAAAATAATATCTATAATGATAGTAAGTAAAAGTTGTATTATTTTGTAATAATAATTATTATTATAAAAATATCAATATTTATAATTACTAAGATGACATTATGATAAAACGAATATTCTAATTATGATAACTTTAATATTTACGATAATTTTTAATATTATCTTTAAAATAATAATTCTATTTAAAATAATAATAATAATGATATTTTATAGTAACAATGACATTTCTATTAAAATGATAATTTTTGTTAAAATGATAGTTTTAATACTAACGATACTTTTAATAATAATAGTAATGATAAAAAATAATAAGAACGGTAATTTTATCTAAATCAATATCTTATAATATTTTAATTTCATCATGATACTCTTACTCATTATTTCCTAATCGTTTCATTTAATAGCTTTTAATCGTCTTTTATACCGTGTTCATAATAATGATAATAATAGTAATCAAAATAATTAGGTGTTACATGAAATGTCCCGTTCTTATTGATTAAAAACGTTCCATATTAATTGATTTCGTTGCGAGATTTTGACCTCTATATGAGACGTTTTTCAAAGACTGCATTTATTTTAAAACAAACCATAACCTTTATTTCATCAATAAAGGTTTAAAAAGCTTTACGTAGATTATCAAATAATGATAATCTAAAATATTCTGTTTACACACGACCATTACATAATGGTTTACAATACAAATATGTTACAACAAAATAAGTTTCTTGAATGCAGTTTTTACACAATATCATACAAGCATGGACTCCAAATCTCGTCCTTATTTAAGTATGCGACAGCGGATGCTCTTAATAATCACCTGAGAATAAACATGCTTAAAACGTCAACAAAAATGTTGGTGAGTTATAGGTTTAACCTATATATATCAAATCATAATAATAGACCACAAGATTTCATATTTCAATACACATCCCATACATAGAGATAAAAGTCATTCATATGGTGAACACCTGGTAACCGACATTAACAAGATGCATATATAAGAATATCCCCATCATTCCGGGACACCCTTCGGATATGATATAAATTTCGAAGTACTAAAGCATCCGGTACTTTGGATGGGGTTTGTTAGGCCCAATAGATCTATCTTTAGGATTCGCGTCAATTAGGGTGTCTGTTCCCTAATTCTTAGATTACCAGACTTAATAAAAAGGGGCATATTCGATTTCGATAATTCAACCATAGAATGTAGTTTCACCTACTTGTGTCTATTTTGTAAATCATTTATAAAACCTGCATGTATTCTCATCCCAAAAATATTAGATTTTAAAAGTGGGACTATAACTCACACATATAAATATTGTAAAACAGTTAATAAAGCATTTGCATGTATTCTCATCCCAAAAATGTAAAGAGTAAAAGGGAGCAAATGAAACTCACGCATATAAATATTGCAAAACAGTTAATAAAGCATTTGCATGTATTCTCAGCCCAAAAATGTATATAAAAAGGGAATAATGAAACTCACGCATATAAATATTGCAAAACAGTTAATAAAGCATTTGCATGTATTCTCAGCCCAAAAATGTATATAAAAAGGGAATAATGAAACTCACGCATATAAATATTGCAAAACAGTTAATAAAGCATTTGTATGTATTCTCAGCCCAAAAATGTATATAAAAAGGGAATAATGAAACTCACGCATGTAAATATTGCAAAACAGTTAATAAAGCATTTGCATGTATTCTCAGCCCAAAAATGTATATAAAAAGGGAATAATGAAACTCACGCATATAAATATTTCAAAACAGTTAATAAAGCATTTGCATGTATTCTCAGCCCAAAAATGTATATAAAAAGGGAATAATGAAACTCACGCATATAAATATTGCAAAACAGTTAATAAAGCATTTGCATGTATTCTCAGCCCAAAAATGTATATAAAAAGGGAATAATGAAACTCACCATACTGTATTTTGTAGTAAAAATACATATAACGACATTGAACAAGTATAGGGTTGGCCTCGGATTCACGAACCTCAAAGAAGTAGTCCTAAAAAAAATGCCCAAGTCCGGGTTTGAACCCGCGACGTCCCGCTAACTCGATAATATCCTTAACCATTACTCCATCATCGTTTATCCTAATCATCTTTATTATCATGATCTCATGATCATGATACTCGTATCCATCTATCATCATCATTATCAAGTCTATCATCTTTCTTATATCATATCATCATCAAACTACATCATAACCATATCAACATAATAATCATCATCAACGTCATGATCATAATCATCACGCGTATTATTATTATTATTAATTAACATCTTTATTATTATTAACTTTAGGAAAGTATTTTCATCATGTTATTATGATTGAAACATTATTATCAACATTTATATCATTAATACCACCGATATCATCCTCATCATCATCCCTACCATTCATCATCTTATCATTATTATCATGATCTTTCAATATCATCTAACATCGTTTTTCCATCTTTTATGATCATAATCATCACTCGTCCATCACCGTCATTATTATCCTAATCTAAACCTCATCATCTATCTTAGCCGTGACACCATCATTTAACCGTCATCATCCTGATTTTATGCATTATCAATTCATTTCATCATGTTTATTCAAACGGAGATGAAATTGGAATGTACCGCGATAATTATGGGCTGCAGGGGTCCAAGGTTATTTGTAGTTAGATTTAAGGGTTAATAGGCTAATCTACAAGCCCAATTTCGTAAGCCCAATGTGAAGGAGTAAGGTTTTACGGTTTCAATTGAAGAAAGGCTCCACGTACAGCATCCAATCACGATCTCTTTTTTTTCTTTTTTTTTTCTTTCCACAAAAACAACGATT
Organism: Rutidosis leptorrhynchoides; assembly: GCF_046630445.1. Classification (NCBI taxonomy): domain Eukaryota; kingdom Viridiplantae; phylum Streptophyta; class Magnoliopsida; order Asterales; family Asteraceae; genus Rutidosis; species Rutidosis leptorrhynchoides. The sequence continues at coordinate 223,156,788 of NC_092333.1, read as the reverse complement.
AAACTGTCATCTTCATGCTTTATTGACATCATGTTCCACGATCCAATCATTATTCTTTTTCTTTTATATTAAACCGACAGAAAATATCTCGTGTAGCAGGCAGTCAACAATAACAAGCTCGTGGGTCTGCTTCGAACAGAAAACAGACGAGAGTTGCAGGTATGATTGATCATGATTTGATGAAGGTGGGGTCTGTTTATTTGGAGTGAAGATTTGCAGCAAAATAATAATAATATTAATGGTTTATAACAGCTCGATAAGGTGGCGGTTGTGGTGGTTGTGATTTAGCACAAAACAGAAAATAATAGCAGCGTAGTAGTGAGGCTTGGACGATTTTGTTTGAAAAGAATAGAAACAGAAACATAGTAGTGGCAAGCGTTGGTGATTTAAGAAAGTGATCGGGGATGGTGGTTGTTTGTGATAGTTCCTAATCGTAACAGAAACAGATAACAAAGTAGCATTATGTAATATTAATTCAACAATTTGCACAATTGGCTTTTGGTGTTCGAATAGAAATAGGAAACGAGTAGCAGGAATATTTTAGCTTGGCTCATGGTTAGTGTCGAACTAACCCAGAACGGTAACAGTAGCAAAACTTAAAAGATTGCTTTAGGTTTCGTTGAACAACAACTAGTACTAGTGGTTTTAGTTTGATGGTGGTCTTGTTATAATCGGAGCAGGGACAGTAGCAATAGAAGAGGGTGAGAATGGTATCGTTTGAAGTTGAAACAGAAACAACAAAAAGGTTTTGAATAGTGGTGTTTGCATACGGTTGATGGTGGGTTATAGTGTCACAATTGGGTGATAGGAGGTGGCGGTTAACTTTGTTCTCAGACAGAAATATATAATAGCAGCAGGAGTTGATGGTGTTTATTAATGGTGATGGTTGTGATGGTTCACGAAGAAGGTGAAGAAACAAGAAAAGAAAAAGAAGAATAAGTTGGTGTGTGTGCTTTTGGTCAAGAAGAGAAAATGGAGGACATGGTGGTTTCCGGTGATGGCTCTCGGTTTGCAATAGTGGTGGTTGACGGTTATGATAGTGATGATGGCTATCGAGTAGAAGATATAACAAGAGTTGGTTATGTGTTCATGTAAATATGTCTCTAAGCATAAGCATGAATGCATATATAATATATGTATATTTTGTATAATGATATAATAATAAATATAATATAATAATAATAATTCTTAAAACGTCATGTGCAGGATAGACATGAAAAAGTTTAAAGGAGATTTAGAATCTCCAATTTGGTACAGTAATTGAATGAGTAATAGAATGATTGATGCATATTATATATTGATTGGTGGAACGATAGTAAACAAAAAGAAAAAAAATATCTATAAAGAAGATAGTGAAATCAAACTGTTATATATCTCTATCTCTATCATATATAATATAATAGAATAGAATCACAATTGGATTAAGAACACGGATCAAATAGTAGCCTCTTAATTGGAATTATGTACCGACATTGTTCTTTTAGGTATTTTATCGTTCTCCGTTATTAATCAGTGGCGGATAAAGGTTCTCAGAAAATCCCAAAATTTTATATTAAGTCTAATTATTTATTCTGATCATTAATGGTCATTAACTAATAAAAAAAAATTATTAAATCAATTATTAGTGCTCGATCCTGGATAAAATATAAAAAGTGTAGAAATTTAACAAGTAGTTCCTAAACACATTTTAAATAAGCTTATTATTTATATGATTCATTTTTGGATCACCGTTTATTTTAAAATCACATAAGTTCGAATTTAACTTGCTTAATATCAATCGGAACATCAAACAAGTATTACAATCATTTAAAATTTATTTTTAATATACTTGATTTATAGATATATGTTAATTAATAATTATTATAACATCATATTCTTATTTTATTAATTTTTAATAACAACAACATATAATACTTCCAATTATATTTTGAAATATTATTTATATATACATACACACATATCTATTTACAATTAATTGTTCGTGAATCATCGAGAGCAGTCAAAGGTCAAATGAATATATGCAACAGTTCAAAATTTTTGAGACTCAATATTACAGACTTTGCTTATCGTGTCGGAAACATATAAAGATTAAAGTTTAAATTTGGTCGAAAATTTTCGGGTCATCACATTACAAATATTTTTTTTAATTACACTAATATTAATAATATTAGTTACTATAACATTATTAACGATAATACTAATAATTATCTTAATGATAATATAGTAATAATAATAATAACAATAACAATAACCATTTTTAAATAATGATATATATATTAATAATGATAATAATAATAATAATACTAATAATAATAATAATAATTGGATAATAATAATAATACTAATTATAACTTTAACGATAATAACGACAGTAATAATAAAAAAATAACAATTTTTAATGATAAATCCCTTTTATTGATAATAATGATAATAATAAGATAAAACTAGAACGACGATAAAAACGACGATAATAATAATCATTTTTAATAAAAATATCGAAAATTCAATTGATTATAACTTCTAATCCGTTCATCGAAACCATTCGATATCTAAAGGAAAAGTTCTTAATTTTTCGCTAGCTTTCCAAAGACATGCATATCTTATACCTTATCTCAACCGCAAGTGTAACTAATTCAAGATTCAACCTAACCTGTCTAAGGGCAATATCAAAAGTACAAGCATGCATAATCCTAAATACTCGAGCACTAGTCAGGGATACAATATTAGTATGTAAAAGTTAAATTATGAGTACTCACGTATCAATATTGAGATTCAATATTGCAGGAAAGGTACGTAGACGCAACGGAAATGATAAACACTATATTGACCTCACGAGCATACCCATGAACCATACTCAATCACCTCCATAGCTATAACCCATAATTTCTTTAATCCTATCCTACTCGAAAAACAATTTTGAAATCACTCGGACAACACTCCGTCGTAATATTTTATGTATACTAATAATATCTTGAAATAATACGGAGTAAATATATATATGTAAATCGATTGAGAGAGTTTAGAGAAAAATATTTTCAAGTTTCTATGAAATAATGAAACCTATTGAATTCTATTTATAATAGATTTTTAAATTATTAAAGTGAATTATTAAAGTATGAATTATTAAAGTGAATTATTAAAGTATGAATTATTAAAGTGAATTATTAAAGTATGAATTATTAAAGTGAATTATTAAAGTATGAATTATTAAAGTGAATTATTAAAGTATGAATTATTAAAGTAAATTATTAAAGTTAAAGTAAAGTAAAAATAAAGTAAAGGTAAAGTTTAAGTATAATAAAAGTATAAAACTATGTACGTATAATACGCGTATAAATATATATAATATTAATTTAAATTGTTATATATATTTAATAAAATAAAATATAAATATCGTTATCTTTATCATACTAGTTAAGTAATGAGTTGTCAAAAGTGGTTCTAGATATTTATAAAAGTTATATACGTTTTAATAATAAAGTTCTTTTTAAACTGAAACCGTTTTTGTACGTTTGAAACTAAATAGATCAATCGAGTCTTTATGAGATTTAATCTTCCACTATCCTTTGTCTAGTTCTCAATGATTGATAATTTGTTCTTATTTATAAATCACTTTACCATTTTTCGAATATTATTATAATGGAAAGATTTCTCAAATCAACGTGGGCCTTTCAATAGGGACTTGTAATCATAATTCAATATATCTGATAATTCAATCATTTGATCTTATCTTCAAATTCCATTGATAAACATTTTGAAATAGATACAATCATATAAAGTATTTAATCTAATATTTTTTTTACGTTTCAAGTTATAATATATATACACATATACATATATAATCATATTCATTTAATGGTTCGTGAATCGTTGAAACTTGGTCGAGGTTGAAAGAATGTATGAACATAGTTTAAAATTCTTGAAATTTAACTTAACAAATATTGCTTATCGTGTCGAAAACATATAAAGATTAAAGTTTAAATTTGGTTAGAAATTTCCGAGTTGTCATAGTACCTACCCGTTAAAGAAATTTCGTCCCGAAATTTGAGTGGAAAGATTGTGAATGATAATAAGTATGTTTTCATGATGCATACGGGCTGAAAATTAGAGTTTTATCATCAGTTAATAATTTGGATAAACAATCCATTTATATGAAGAGTACGAATGAAGCTAACATAGAAGAGTGAAATGAGTAAGTGTAGATTCATCTTATCATTTGACGTAGATATGATTGATTCCCATATTTCAAGGGATTTAAAGAAAATCTTCTTAATAAGATTTGAATCTCCGATAATCAAGGGAATTAGGATCCGCTTTAAATGCGATTGTCCATTTTAATTGTTCTATCGGATATTTTCTTATAAATTTACCTCCTTTGTTTCCTTTCAACTCACACCTTCTGTTGATGCAGTTTATGCAAGTCCCTAGACATCTACCCACGTCCATTGCAGGTACAACAGTTTACAGGCCACCATGATTGCTCGTTATTATCCTATCCGTGTTTGTATGTGGTTACAAGAACTGTAGGAACGAGATTTAGATGTTTGACTATGTTAGACTTAGTCAGACGTACGAGTGAAGCCTCACTAGTACGGCTGACAGGCTCATACGCACGGTTGATGCTGAGCTAAGTCACAATTACAACCTAAATGAGAAGACACGAGTAAGTGATCACCCGTACAGCTGATGAAGCCAACTCGTACGTGTGATGAATGAATCGTATGGGTGAGTCAATAGCAGGGGTATATAAAGTCTTATGTTCTTCATTTTAGGTTAAGCCTCTCATTTGTTACACACACTCAGATCTAGTGAGCTCCTCCGATTCTCTCTCAGTCCAAATCACCCAGGTGGTGAATAATAGCTCTAGGTGTTGATCTAATCACACTTGATTTAGTTGTGGTTTGACTAAATTAATCAAAAAAACTTAACCTATTCACTAGAGGGTTTGATTCACTTATTCCGCCATTGTGTGAGTTAAATCTGTTGATTTCTAAGTTCCTAGTCATGTTTCATCACCTTCTATTCTTTCCCCCTCAACTCATATTTTAAAGTATTCATCAATATGCTCCATCCAGTTCTGATTCTCGATATACTTATAACTTTCATATCGGTCATTCTTCTTTTTCATCTACCGCCGGAAGAATCTATTTACTTCTACTATACTCTTGGATTTATAGTGTTTCTAGTTCTCCCGTGTCTTTATATTGCTATATGCATCGATATATATGGTTTATAATTTCCGGTTTGTAGTTGGGCTTTATATGTTCCCTTATATTTCAAAGTCTCTGCTTCTATCTTCTATAATCATTATCATTTACAGTTAATGCTCTCTTTTATTTGCTGCAATTTATACCCCAATTTCTATTTCGGAGTTTTGTCCTTTCGTTTCTTCTTCTTGCGATTAAGCACCGCTTGTAATGGTCCAGAATTCACAGATATGAATTTCAGAATGAACATTGTTAATGTTCTAGGAAGGAAATTGTGATGGCACGATCTTGACTTGTCAAATTACTAGAATACCTTGGAAAAGGCCGAATCATCAAGAAATATTTTCTTGATATTTTAGAGGTTAAATAGAATACAAGAGTCGAATAACATGGCACATGATGATGTTATGATCTATGAATCATCACGTTCCATTTAGAAACTCAGCATGACTTACTGTAATATAATCACATTGATCAAGTGTCATTATATTATACTAATTCATGCTTCAGTTCCCAACACTACTTCAAAATATTTCTATTTTAAACTTGAATGTTTCAGAATTTAGAAACTAAAATAGTTTCTTTTTTGATGTAATACAGATAGCGCGAAGAGGTAAATGATTTCAAATAAGAAAAATTAAGAAAATATCTTCAGAAATATGGAGGATATATATAATGAAAGATATGATGATATTTTAGAATTTCTAATATCAGAGGATGATAAAGAATATTGTCCGCAGGGGTTTAGAGTCAGGAGCAAGGTATTCGTTAATGACTTCAGCAGGTACTGAATCATTTGGATCCTTTGAAGTCAGGTTCAGTCATTGTAATTTGTCCACAACCTCCTTCCTACTTTGCTCAATCCATTTTTCAGTTTCAAAACTTCTCTTTTTCTGCGCTTTACCAACACACTTCATCATTATCATCCATCTTTTACTGTTTAAAGTTGTTTATAGTTTTTGCTGCTTCATCAGCATTTTTTCCATTTTCGGAGAACCAATTCGTAGTTCGGAGTGTTTTTCAGAAACTTCACATTTAAATTAAGTCCAGAAGATAGACGTTATATATACACATACAACTGTTGGCGTAGACATGCTGAGAGATTTCAAAATACTGATTGGTAATTCCCAATGATTTGTATGGCAATTCTCATTACAAGATGTGAATGAGTAAATGATGGGGTTTCAATGAATAATTATAATGACTTTTTGGAGAAGCTAAACTCAAAGGGTAATGAAGTTGTTGGTACATCTGTTAATAATGTGGTGGAATGTAAAAGGTTCCCTGGTAACGATGGTGTATATCTCAAGGTTATAATAAGGTTAGTCTGACTGAAAAGTCGAAGTTGACTTGCTGGAGCTGTGACAAAACTGGCAACTTTGAATAGGAGTCGCAAAGTTATTTTTGCTAATAAATGCCAAAGAATCTGACGCGGATACATTGTTTAAACTTTTACTTTGGTTTCAAGAGCTTTTCGGGTACATAACTGTGGGTAACATGTGGTTGGATCATCATCTCCATTGCTCATCATTTGAAGTGTCTTCAGAAATTTTTGAAGGGTTTGAACACAGATTGTAATCGTTAACATACATTTAATGTTCTAACACAGTTTTGAAGCCAAAATATAGCTTGTGAAAGATGTAAGGATCTAAGAGTGATGATTTTGGTCATATCTCAAGTTGAATTTTGAGATTTCAAAATCAGAATATGTAATTAAATTTTGAATGAGTATGGTTGTTTTGATTTCTATAAAAGAATGTATATTGTTGTGAAAGTAGGGAGTATAATGGATGATTTGTTGAATCAGATTCGAAGAATGTAACATATTAATTGTGAATTTATATATCTCTCGGGTATTACCTACCCGTTAAAAAAAAATTCACAATTAATATTTTATACAAATGAATTTTATTACAGTCTTTATGAAAATATATATATGTATATTTTCTTCAGATGTAACATAGAATTAATGAGCTAATGTTAAATTAAACTCATTTGATTTACGGTTGAAACTAGAATTGAATAATCCCTAAAGGCTTTAAAAAGTACATAACTTTTATGCAGTATTTCTTTAATGACATTGAAATTATGAATCAATACTTCGTTATTTGTTGATGTATGATGTTCGGTTCGTGGAATTCTTGTGAATTTCGCAAAGTACGAATGATGTTATCTGAAAAGTTTCGGGTACATCGATGATGAAAGTGTAAAATCAAATATATACTTGATTTATTATGAATTGGAATTTGTTGAATTGCGACAGAGATTGTAGTTAACGCTGGTTAAATTGCGGCCGAAGGACGTATTTTATTGCATATTTGTAATATGAATTAACCGAGTAGTTAAGATTCACACACAATAGCTTAGCACAGAAAGATTTATTTCAAATATATATATATATATATATATATATATATATATATATATATATATATATATATATATATATATATATATATATATATATATATAATATACATATAATTTCTTCAGAGGGAATGAGTTAATTCTTCATAACTCGTTGATACAATATACACGTTATTGATTCGTAATGATGTCCACAGTGATTCTTGAACTGACGGAGTTTGTGATGTTATCGGTGTTGTTGATTCGGATGTTGACTGTACTGACGATGCTGGTAACGCTGACGGTACTGTTGATGCTGTTGGTAAAGCAAGTTTAGCTTGTTAATCACACACCATTTTTTTCAGGGTTTCTACTCTTCCTTCTATCATTTTGGTTCGCTTAACTGATTTATGGTTAGGGCTAGATTAGATAATCTCTAAGACTTTAGAGATTACATAATCGCCGCGGAATATTTCTCCAATGAAGTTATGAATTAATACTTCGTCAGTTATTGTTGTTGGTACTCCTTGGTATCTATGGTGCGTATGAATTTGATGCTCGTGGGATAGATTGTGAAGTTGAGGTTTACGACGCGGTTGTGGTTGGAGGTGGTAATGGTACTGTTGGCGTTGATGATGGTGGTACTGGGTATGCTGCTGATACTGCTGCTGGTGTTTGTAATCTCTGCACCATATTCTCCAAAGCCACTACCCAAGCGCGAAGCTCGTTGACTTCTTCTATTACACCGAGGTGATTGTCGGTTCGGACGAGCGGATAAATAAAATCTAAAATTTGATGTAATATATAATCGTGACGAGATACTCTGGAAATTAGCGAGAAAATGATGTTTCGGACAGGTTCGCCGGTAAGTGCTTCAGGTTCTTCGTCAAGAGGGCAATGTGGTGGATGGAAGGGATCACCTTCTTCTTGTCTCCAATGATTGAGGAGGCTACGAACCCATCCCAAATTCATCCAGAATAGGTGATGACTGATTGGTTGATCTATTCCGGTCACACTGCTTTCGGAGCTTGAATGGGATTCCATTTCGGAATCTGAGTGACTTGAACTGATGAAGAATTCCATTTCGTACGATTGGATAAAGGATTTTTTTTTTCGATATGAAATGATTTTGGCTAACGGATGGTATTCTAATTACATAGAATATATATATATATATATATATATATATATATATATATATATATATATATATATATATATATATATATATATATATATATATATATATAGATCAAAAGATTTCGTAGATTACGGAGGACTTTGCGGGATATGTCAGGCAAAGTTTAAAGTAACAGATACGATAAGATATGATTTAGCAGATATGCTAAGATATGAATTTTTGTCTATACACTATTCATGCAATCAATGCAGCAAGACGTGTCTTAGACTAAAAATGATAAGCAGGTAATTTTCTGAGGATGATAAGTAGTTAATTTTCGACACAAAATGATAAGAAAAACTTTTGACATGCAGACACGGTCGAAGTCCAGACTCACTAATGCATCCTATCGACTTATCAGTTAGACACACTAATGCAGACCTGGTTCGCTAAGACCACCGCTCTGATACCAACTGAAAGGACCCGTTCATATACATTATAAACGATTCACAATAGTTGATTACATTGCGAGGTATTTGACCTCTATATGATACATTTTACAAACATTGCATTCGTTTTTAAAAGACAAACTTTCTTTACATCAAAAACTGACAGGCATGCATACCATTTCATAATATCCACTATCCAACTATAAATTGATTTAATAATAATCTTTGATGAACTCAATGACTCGAATGCAACATTCTTCAAAATATGCTATGAAAGACTCCAAGTAATGTCTTTAAAATGAGCAAATGCACAGCGGAAGATTTCTTTAACACCTGAGAATAAACATGCTTTAAAGTGTCAACCAAACGGTTGGTGTAGTGACCCGAACTTTTCCATGTTTATATATATTAATTGAGATTGATATTTACATGATTAAATGTTTCCAACATGTTAAGCAATCAAACTTGTTAAGACTTGATTAATTGAAATATGTTTCATATAGACAATTGACCACCCAAGTTGATCGGTGATTCACGAACGTTAAAACTTGTAAAAACTATATGATGACATATATATGGATATATATATATATATATAGTTAACATGATACTATGATAAGAAAACATATCATAAAGTATATTAACAATGAACTACATATGTAAAAACAAGACTACTAACTTAATGATTTTTGAACGAGACATATATGTAACGATTATCGTTGTAAAGACATTTAATGTATATATATCATATTAAGAGATATTCATACATGATAATATCATGATAATATAATAATTTAAAATCTCATTTGATATTATAAACATTGGGTTAACAACATTTAACAAGATCGTTAACCTAAAGGTTTCAAAACAACACTTACATGTAACGACTAACGATGACTTAACGACTCAGTTAAAATGTATATACATGTAGTGTTTTAATATGTATTTATACACTTTTGAAAGACTTCAATACAATTATCAAAATACTTCTACTTAACAAAAATGCTTACAATTACATCCTCGTTCAGTTTCATCAACAATTCTACTCGTATGCACCCGTATTCGTACTCGTACAATACACAGCTTTTAGATGTATGTACTATTGGTATATACACTCCAATGATCAGCTCTTAGCAGCCCATGTGAGTCACCTAACACATGTGGGAACCATCATTTGGCAACTAGCATGAAATATCTCATAAAATTACAAAAATATGAGTAATCATTCATGACTTATTTACATGAAAACAAAATTACATATCCTTTATATCTAATCTATACACCAACGACCAAAAACACCTACAAACACTTTCATTCTTCAATTTTCTTCATCTAATTGATCTCTCTCAAGTTCTATCTTCAAGTTCTTAGTGTTCTTCATAAATTCCAAAAGTTCTAGTTTCATAAAATCAAGAATACTTTCAAGTTTGCTAGCTCACTTCCAATCTTGTAAGGTGATCATCCAACCTCAATAAATCTTTGTTTCTTACAGTAGGTTATCATTCTAATATAAGGTAATAATCATATTCAAACTTTAGTTCAATTTCTATAACTATAACAATCTTATTTCAAGTGATGATCTTACTTGAACTTGTTTTCGTGTCATGATTCTGCTTCAAGAACTTCGAGCCATCCAAGGATCCATTGAAGCTAGATCCATTTTTCTCTTTTCCAGTAGGTTTATCCAAGGAAATTAAGGTAGTAATGATGTTCATAACATCATTCGATTCATACATATAAAGCTATCTTATTCGAAGGTTTAAACTTGTAATCACTAGAACATAGTTTAGTTAATTCTAAACTTGTTCGCAAACAAAAGTTAATCCTTCTAACTTGAATTTTAAAATCAACTAAACACATGTTCTATATCTATATGATATGCTAACTTAATGATTTAAAACCTGGAAACACGAAAAACACCGTAAAACCGGATTTACGCCGTCGTAGTAACACCGCGGGCTGTTTTGGGTTAGTTAATTAAAAACTATGATAAACTTTGATTTAAAATTTGTTATTCTAAGAAAATGATTTTTATTATGAACATGAAACTATATCCAAAAATTATGGTTAAACTCAAAGTGGAAGTATGTTTTCTAAAATGGTCATCTAGACGTCGTTCTTTCGACTGAAATGACTACCTTTACAAAAACGACTTGTAACTTATTTTTCCGACTATAAACCTATACTTTTTCTGTTTAGATTCATAAAATAGAGTTCAATATGAAACCATAGCAATTTGATTCACTCAAAACGGATTTAAAATGAAGAAGTTATGGGTAAAACAAGATTGGATAATTTTTCTCATTTTAGCTACGTGAAAATTGGTAACAAATCTATTCCAACCATAACTTAATCAACTTGTATTGTATATTATGTAATCTTGAGATACCATAGACACGTATACAATGTTTCGACCTATCATGTCGACACATCTATATATATTTCGGAACAACCATAGACACTCTATATGTGAATGTTGGAGTTAGCTATACAGGGTTGAGGTTGATTCCAAAATATATATAGTTTGAGTTGTGATCAATACTGAGATACGTATACACTGGGTCGTGGATTGATTCAAGATAACATTTATCGATTTATTTCTGTACATCTAACTGTGGACAACTAGTTATAGGTTACTAACGAGGACAGCTGACTTAATAAGCTTAAAACATCAAAATATATTAAAAGTGTTGTAAATATATTTTGAACATACTTTAATATATATGTATATATTGTTATAGGTTCGTGAATCAACAGTGGCCAAGTCTTACTTCCCGACGAAGTAAAAATCTGTGAAAGTGAGTTATAGTCCCACTTTTAAAATCTAATATTTTTGGGATGAGAATACATGCAGGTTTTATAAATGATTTACAAAATAGACACAAGTACGTGAAACTACATTCTATGGTTGAATTATCGAAATCGAATATGCCCCTTTTTATTAAGTCTGGTAATCTAAGAATTAGGGAACATACACCCTAATTGACGCGAATCCTAAAGATAGATCTATTGGGCCTAACAAACCCCATCCAAAGTACCAGATGCTTTAGTACTTCGAAATTTATATCATATCCGAAGGGTGTCCCGGAATGATGGGGATATTCTTATATATGCATCTTGTTATTGTCGGTTACCAGGTGTTCACCATATGAATGATTTTTATCTCTATGTATGGGATGTGTATTGAAATATGAAATCTTGTGGTCTATTGTTACGATTTGATATATATAGGTTAAACCTATAACTCACCAACATTTTTGTTGACGTTTAAAGCATGTTTATTCTCAGGTGAATATTAAGAGCTTCCGCTGTTGCATACTAAAATAAGGACAAGATTTGGAGTCCATGTTTGTATGATATTGTGTAAAAACTGCATTCAAGAAACTGATTTCGATGTAACATATTTGTATTGTAAACCATTATGTAATGGTCGTGTGTAAACAGGATATTTTAGATTATCATTATTTGATAATCTACGTAAAGCTTTTTAAACCTTTATTTATGAAATAAAGGTTATGGTTTGTTTTAAAAATGAATGCAGTCTTTGAAAAACGTCTCATATAGAGGTCAAAACCTCGCAACGAAATCAATTAATATGGAACGTTTTTAATCAATAAGAACGGGACATTTCAGTTGGTATCCGAGCGTTGGTCTTAGAGAACCAGAAAATTTGCATTAGTGTGTCTTATTGAGTTTGTTAGGATGCATTAGTGAGTCTGGACTTCGACCGTGTTTTCTTTAAAAATGATTGCTTAACATTTTTGTTGGAAACTATATATTTTTAACATATGAATATTATGTGATATATTAATCTCTTAACGTGTTTGATATTATGTGATAGATGTCTACCTCTAGAACAAGTCCCATTGACTCACCTAATAATAATGAAGAGTCAAATGTAAATTGGAATGATTTGTGGACTGATTCACAAGTTCCCGAAGAGGAACCAGAAGAAGAGTCGGAACCGGAAGAAGAATCGGAACCGGAAGAAGAATCGGAACCGGATGAAGAAATAGAACCGGTGGGGGAAATAATAAAACGGTTAAGTAAAAGAAAATCCTCAACCAACCGACCAAAGTTAATTATGGTCAATGGTGTTTCCGCCAAGGAAGCAAAATATTGGGAGGATTACCAATTCTCCGATGAATCGGATTCCGACGAGAATTCCGATGATGTTATAGAAATTACTCCAACTGAATTTAAAAAGGCAAAAGAAAATAATAAGGGAAAGGGCATAAAAATAGAGAAATCTAATTCCAACCCCGATGAACTTTATATGTATCGTCAACCCCCGAAGTCCTTAAGTTGTAACAATGACCCGGGAACCTCTAAACCACCAGGTTTTTCTAAACCAATGTGGACAACGACGGCTCGTATTAGGGGAACATCATATATCCCTAGAAACTTGGCAAAACGAACCAAAACCGAAGAAGAAGAAACGAGCGAGTCGGAATAAGATAGTTGTATTCGTGTGGTGTAATATATGTAATATAGTGTTCTTATGCTTTATGATATACGTAAAAATTGCTTGTATTAATAAGTATTTTTTATGAATCTAACTCTTGTCTATTTTACAGTTTAAAAACACAAAATGGATAGACAACCCAATATTTTAAGAGACCTACCCGGAGACATGATTGATGAAATCTTGTCTAGAGTCGGCCAGAATTCTTCGGCACAACTATTTAAGGCGAGATCTGTTTGTAAGACATTCGAAGAACGTTCCAAGAATGTCTTGGTTTATAAGAGACTTTCGTTTGAAAGATGGGGGATATCATGTGATGACCCGGGAATTTCCGACCAAATTTAAACATAATCTTATATGATTCGACTCGATAAGCAAAGTCTATTAAACCGAGTTTCATTATGTTTGAACTATTTCATGATAACATTTGACCTTTAACTATTTCCGACGATTCACGAACCTTTAATTGTAACTAAGAATGTAAATATAAATAATTATATATAAAACTAATTATATTAGTATTAATGAACTATTAAGTAATTTTGTTATTATAAAAGATAACATTTAATAACTAAAGATTTTCATTTTGAATATATATAGTATATTGTATATAAATGATTCAAACATATTTTACCAACGTTATCAAAATATTAAATGTACAATGTTATACTTTGTAGTTAATTGTTTAATATACATAATTAATCATCTACTCAACATTTAAAACATGATTTTATATATATGGTAGTATACATATATACATAAATATAACTATATATATATATATATGATTTTATACATAATTATTATATTATGTATATGTAGAAATTTATAATATATCTATGATGAAATAATGTACTATTTTAATAAATATATATAATACTTACATATATAAAACATTTATATTTTTCATAATTACATACATAAGTATAATATAATTAGTATGTAAATAAATATTATAATATATTTATATTAAAATGCATAAATATATAATATTCAGTATATGTTACAATACATATTACATAATTATTAAATATTACATAATAATAGATGATATTAATAAATTAAATTTAAATACAAATATAGTTGTTGTAGTAATGTTATTTGTATCGTCAAATATCAATATTTGTATTCATAATATCACTTTATATCATATAAAGATGAAATTGGATGTATAAATTAGATTATTATTACTAATATTATTATTATCGATAAAATATTAATATTATCATAATTAGTATGGTATTATTATTATTATTATTATTATTATTATCATTTTTACAATTATTATTATCATTAATATTATATTTATCATTATTATTAATTTTATTAATATTATTAGATATTAATAGTATTGTTATTATATATTATTATTATTAATTAAAAAAAAAGCAGTAAGGATCTATATTATACGCTTGACCTCTGTATCCTTTATCTCTATTATTATTATTTTTTTTGTTTCTTTCCTGCTCCCAACTCGTGAACCTGTGTTGACATTTTCTCCATTTTTTATCAACCGATCTCTATTATTACAACATGATTATGTATAATTGCAAATCAAATAAAAAGGAAATCCAATGGGATTAAAGAGCACAGCGATATTTTTGTTTTCTTCTTCTCTGCACGCTCCAATTTTTTTTTCTCTTAATTCAATTTCGAATAAAGTTTCAAAATCTAAAAATGCAGAAAGGTTAGAAATCTTTCTTTGAATCTATCTGCAAAATCTCAACTCTCAAATCTTTATATCGATCTTGAATTTTGAAGTCAAAGTTTAGTTTAAAAAAAGTCAACAATTGTTCTTGAGACAAATTCGCGTTCGTGTATATGTTTCTGATCAAATTGACGATTCCAGTAGTTTTTATACATGTTTAGAAAACTATTTCGTGTTATAAACATTATCTATAATGTTATCTATTACGAAATCAATTTTTTTTGTTTTGTTCCAAGAACCGACGCTGCAGTAGGCCTTAGTGTTTTTTTTTTTTATTTTAGAACCCAAATTATTTTTTTTCTGTAATGTTTTGAAGCTTTAAAGGGAACCCCGATTTTTTTATTTTTTTTTGGTTATTGATGTTTTGTTGAATCCATGAGACTTGTGGAGAAGAAGAGGAATAGAAGAAAAACAGTTTATATATAAAATTTAAATTCGATATTAGTACAGAGAATCAGAATTGGTGGGATGGTCGAGAGTGTTTGCGTGTGAGCATGTGGTCACGAGATCGAGTCCAGAGGACGGTAGTTTCTTTTTTTTTTTGAAACTCTTTTCATGTGAGGTAGTTTTCTTTTCTAATTTTTTTATTGTTATTATATATTAATTATTATTAGTATTATTATTATTATTGTGATTGTTTTGATTGTTATTGTTATTGTTATTATTAGTATCATACTTGTTATCATATTTGAAAGTATTATAGACATTACTATTATTATTATGATAGGTATTAATAATATTATTATTAGTAATAAACTTATCATTTTAGTATTTTATCATCATTAGGATTATGATTATGATTATCATTATTATTATTATGAAGGAAATAAAAATATATTATTATCATCAATATTAGAATTTGTACCGGTTTATAAATAATAGTATCATCAGTACATTTACAATTAATAATATCATATTTATCAGTATCATCATTAATATTTACTAGTATTATTATGATTATCATTTATCATTTTATAAATATTAGAACCCTTATTATTAACATAAGTATGGTATTAGTATTAATATTATTTTAGAGTTATTATTATTAGTATCATTAACAGTTATCATTTTCATTTTTTTTGCTATTAGTATTATCATTATTAATAAAATTATTATTATTATTAGTAAATCATTATTATCTAAATTATTATTTTAACAAATAAATCTTTTGTACACTATATATATACTTATGGTATATACTAGGATTGTATTAATAATTCACATAACAAACTAATAAAATTTCATAAATACAATACTAACCACAAATATATGTATATAAATATATTAATGTCACTATTTATATAAACGTAAATCATTATAGATATATACATAAAATCGATATATATATAAAATATAACTTAAAATATAATATAAGTATACGTTTTAAAATAAAGGTTAGAATAAATTCTACAAAACTATAATATATAAATAATACATATTAATAAATGAAATTTTGTAACTTACATTATACGTATTAATATATACACAATTGATATAGGTTCGTGAATCCGAGGCCAACCCTGCATTGTTCAATGACGTCATATGTATTTTTACTACAAAATACAGTATCGTGAGTTTCATTTGCCTTTTTACCCTTTATATTTTTGGGCTGAGAATACATGCGCAACTTTTATAACTGTTTTACGAAATTGACACAAGTACGTGAAACTACATTCTATGGTTGGATTATCGAAGTCGAATATGCCCCTTTTTATTAAGTCTGGTAATCTAAGAATTAGGGAACAGACACCCTAATTGACGCGAATCCTAAAGATAGATCTATCGGGCCCAACAAGCCCCATTCAAAGTACCGGATGTTTTAGTACTTCGAAATTTATATCATGTCCGAAGGAGGATCCCGGAATGATGGGGATATTCTTATATATGCATATTGTTAATGTCGGTTACCAGGTGTTCAATCCATATGAATGATATTTTTGTCTCTATGCATGGGACGTATGTTTATGAGAAATGGAAATCTGAAATCTTGTGGTCTATTAAAATGATGAAAACGATTGTTTAAGTTAAACTAATGAACTCACCAACCTTTTGGTTGACACTTTAAAGCATGTTTATTCTCAGGTACGAAAGAAATCTTCCGCTGTGTATTTGCTCATTTTATAGATATTACTTGGAGTCATTCATGGCATATTTCAAAAGACGTTGCATTCGAGTCGTCGAGTTCATCAAGATTATTATCAAGTCAATTATAGTTGGATATATTATGAAATGGTATGCATGCCTGTCAACTTTCGATGTAATGAAAGTTTGTCTTTTCAAAAACGAATGCAATGTTTGTAAAATGTATCATATAGAGGTCAAGTACCTCGCGATGTAATCAACTGTTGTGAATCGTTTATAATCGATATGGACTTCGTCCGGATGGATTAGGACGGGTCTTCACAGTTGGTATCAGAGCGGTGGTCTTAGCGAATCAGGTCTTGCATTAGTGAGTCTAACTGATAGTCGTTAGAATGCATTAATGAGTCTGGACTTCGACCGTGTTTGCATGTCAAAAGTTTTGCTTATCATTTAGTGTCGAAAAATTATTTGCTTATCATCCTTAAAGTCTAAGACACGTCTTACTGCCTTTATTGCATAGACAGTGTATAGTTAAATTCATATCTTAGCGTATCTGTTATTGTTACCTTTGCCTGACAGCTTCCGTAGATTCCTCCATAGCTTATGGGATTTTAGTATTATATATGCATATGTAAATTATGTATTGCAGGGTACTAATCTACATCCTATAATCTATTTCTTATCGAAAATCCTTCATCTGATCGTACGAGATGAATCCCTCAACCAGTTCGAGTCCATCAGATTTCGATAGCTATTTCGATAGTTATTCCGACAGCTATTTCGATATGGATTTCCACTCGAGCTCCGAAAGCAGAGTAACCGGAATGAATCGATCAATTAGCCATCATCTATTCTGAATGAATTGGAGATGGGTTCGTAGTCGACTTAATCAATGGAAACGCGAAGAAGGCGATCATTTCCACTAACCAAATTCACCTCTTGACAATGAACCTAAAACGTTTACCGGCGAACCTGTTCGAGACACCATTTTCTCTCTCATTTCCAAAGTATCTCATCACGATCATATACTATCTCAGATTCTAAACCTCATTCATCCGCTCGTCCGAACCGACAATCATCCCGGTGTAATAGAAGAAGTTAACGAACTTCGCGCATAAGTTGTAGTCTTGGAAAATATGGTGCAAAACGTACCAGCTTCATCCAAATCACCGGCACCAACAGTACCACCAACAACCCAAATTTCAATATCACATGCCTCAACATCTCAATCTATACCTCGAGTATAATCATCATTCTACATGACATTCTACATCAGTTATCTTCGTTCGACATGGTGATTATGTAATCTCTAATGTTTTAGAGATTATTTATTCTAGTTCCAACTGAAAACTAAATGAGTTTAATATCATGTTAACTCATTAAATTCATGATTACATCTGAAGAAAATATATATGTATATATGTTTTCATAAAGATTGTAATTAAAAATTCTTTTGTACAAACTGTTAATAATAAAAATATTTTAACGGGTAGGTAATACTCGAGGAATATTTAAATTTCACATTAATAAGTTACACTGTATATTCTTCGAATCTGATTCAACAGTTATTCACTATCCTATTTACAACCACCGGGATACTTATCCGTTCACCAAAGAATAACTATTTTTATTCAAATTCAATTTCATATTTGAATTTTGACCTATCAGAATCCAACAAGTGGCATAATGAAGAAATAATGGACACAATAAAAATTGATTAGAAACAGACTAATTAACAATATTAAATTTTATTAAGAAACCACGCTAACAAAATCCTAGCTAACTGTTCCTAGCTAACTGTTAATTCCGTATTACATTTTATTTATCGCAATTTATTTATCGCAATTTATTTATCGCAATTTATTTTATCGCAATTTATATTCTCGCAATTTTATTTATTGTCATTTAATTTCTGTTATTTACTTTACGCACTTTATTTATCGTCATTTAATTTCTGTTATTTATTTTACGCACTTTAAATATCGGGACACGTATACAAGGTTTTGACATATCATATCGACACATCTATATATATTATTTGGAATCACCATAGACACTCTATATGCAGTAATGATCGAGTTCTCTATACAGGGTTGAGGTTGATTCTATAATAATATATATACTTTGAGTTGTGATCGAGTCTGAGACATGTACACGGGTCACGATACGTATTAATTAATTCAAATATTATATATTAAACTATATATGAATGATTGCACTGTCAACTGTGGACTATCGACTGTGGACTAATAACATTGGACAATTAAAATGAATTAAAATATTGAATATAACATATGAAACTAAACAATTCTTCAAGTTTGCCACTTGATTTCGTCTTAAACCTCATTTGTATCTTCACGATTACATTCTGCGTTCAAACCTTTCATGATTCTTGAAAACACCTCAATCGATAGGATGAATCAACCGCACTTTATCTACGGAAGGAAAGATTTATGCATATAGTTATGCACCTGAGAAACTCTCGGCAATTGTGTAAAAGTTCAACACGTAGCCGCGTCAGATCCTTTGGCATTTATTAACAAAAACAACTTTGCGATCCCTTTTCAAAATTAGCCAATTTTGTCACAGCTCCAACAAGTCAACTTCGACTTTTCGTACGAAACAACCTTATTATAACGTTTATATATACGCGTGCTCTTTTATTGTTACCAGGTAACCTTTCATATTCCATCATATTACCATCAGCGTTTAATCATCTAAAAACACAATTCTCCTGAAACCACCTCGGATTAATAACCGATGATTCAGATATCATAGCATTAAATGCAGAGGAAACAGAAAAATGGTAGATGGTCTAAACGGACAAAAGTTTGATGATAAAGAAAGGAGTGTTAGGAACGCTCGATAGAAAATTGGGTATTGAAAAACAGATTGAGTTACCCATGAAGGAGACCAAGGACAAATACAAGGACCAAATCCTATATTTAAAGGATTCAGGTAATTCTGGATCCGTTGAAATCTTTAGAGAATATCTTGCTCCGAAGTCATGTTAAAATCTTGCGGAAAATCTTTCTCCATCAACCGTCGAACTTAGAAATTCCAAAATATCATCATCAATATCTTTGATATTTCTGAGGATATTTTCATAAATATTCTCGTCCGAAATTATATACCTCTTCGTGCTTCCTGTGTATCAATATATTGGAAACATTCAATAGAAAATATAGTACCGAAAAGCAGATTATGCGAAACTATGAAGAAAGCCGTGGATAAATCACAAAGAATAAGTTTGACTTCAAAAAATCCAAATAATTCAATGTCTGCTAAAGTCTATAGTGAATAACTTGCTCCTTACTCTAAACCCTTGCAGACAATAGTTTCTATCATCCTATGATCTTAGATATTCTGAGATATTATCGTACCTTTCATTATAAATATCCTCCATATTTCTGGAGATATTTTTATAACTATTCTTATCTGAAATCATTAATCTTTTCGTGCTATCAGTATTACATCATATAGAAACTGTTAGTTTCTATATTCTGTAAATTTTCAAGCTTAAAATATGAATGTTATTGTAGTAATGATGGGAACTAATGCATGAGTTAGTATAATATAATGACACTTGATCAACGTGATTATATTACAGTAAGTCATGCTGAGTTTCTAAATGAAACGTGATGATTCACAGATCATAACGTCATCATGTGCCATGTTACATAACTCTTTCATCCTACTTAACTCCGTAACAAATCAAGAAAATGTATTCTTGATGGTTCTATCTTCCGTGATGTTGATAAATTTGAAAATCAAATCGTGCTATCACGTTCCTTCATGCTTAGAACATTATAATCATTCGAAACTCTATATCTATAAATTCTGGACCATTATTCGCTTGACTTGAAGTCGGGAAGAGAAAACAAAAGCATAGAGCTTTGAAATATAAGGGAGAATATAAAGTCCGATAACAACACATAAATTACAAACCGTGTATATCAATGTTTATCGCAACATAAAGACACGGGAGAATTAAAAACATTATAATCCCGAGGGCGAAGTAGAAGAAAGCAGATTCCTCTGGTGGAAGTTGGAAAAGGAGAATGATTGTTGCGATAGTAAGGATGAGGACAAGGATCAGAACTGGATTAATCATTTTCAGAATCTTTTGGATGTATGAACTAAGAAAGAAAGTATAAGAATGGTGAGAATAATGGAAAGGAAGAGCTTAATTTATACTGGAAATATCAGACGTAGTAATCGGGACAGATCACCGTATTTAATTAAAGATATCTTAATTTCCATAAATCCCGAAGAATCAGATTTTATAGATCTTCAAGATTTTCTTTAAATCCCTTAAATTCCGGAATTCAACCAAGGCAATGTCAAAAGTTAAGACGCGCCTTATTTTCTAAATTCAAACCTGACTACGTCAAAAGTTAAAAACAAATCTTTGTTTCTCATTTCATCCTTTTGTGAATAGCTTCATTCGCACTCTTCGAATAATCGAATTATTTTTATCCATATTACTCAATGATGATAAAACTCAAGTTATCAACTCATATTCGTCAGGAAAACATATTTATTGTTAGCTATGACGACCTCACTCAAATTTCGGGACGAAATTTCTTTAACGGGTAGGTACTGTGATGACCCGGGAATTTCCGACCAAATTTAAACATAATCTTATATGATTCGACTCGATAAGCAAAGTCTATTAAACCGAGTCTCATTATGTTTGAACTATTTCATGATAACATTTGACCTTTAACTATTTCCGACGATTCACGAACCTTTAATTGTAACTAAGAATGTAAATATAAATAATTATATATAAAACTAATTATATTAGTATTAATGAACTATTAAGTAATTTTGTTATTATAAAAGATAACATTTAATAACTAAAGATTTTCATTTTGAATATATATAGTATATTGTATATAAATGATTCAAACATATTTTACCAACGTTATCAAAATATTAAATGTACAATGTTATACTTTGTAGTTAATTGTTTAATATACATAATTAATCATCTACTCAACATTTAAAACATGATTTTATATATATGGTAGTATACATATATACATAAATATAACTATATATATATATATATGATTTTATACATAATTATTATATTATGTATATGTAGAAATTTATAATATATCTATGATGAAATAATGTACTATTTTAATAAATATATATAATACTTACATATATAAAACATTTATATTTTTCATAATTACATACATAAGTATAATATAATTAGTATGTAAATAAATATTATAATATATTTATATTAAAATGCATAAATATATAATATTCAGTATATGTTACAATACATATTACATAATTATTAAATATTACATAATAATAGATGATATTAATAAATTAAATTTAAATACAAATATAGTTGTTGTAGTAATGTTATTTGTATCGTCAAATATCAATATTTGTATTCATAATATCACTTTATATCATATAAAGATGAAATTGGATGTATAAATTAGATTATTATTACTAATATTATTATTATCGATAAAATATTAATATTATCATAATTAGTATGGTATTATTATTATTATTATTATTATTATTATCATTTTTACAATTATTATTATCATTAATATTATATTTATCATTATTATTAATTTTATTAATATTATTAGATATTAATAGTATTGTTATTATATATTATTATTATTAATTAAAAAAAAAGCAGTAAGGATCTATATTATACGCTTGACCTCTGTATCCTTTATCTCTATTATTATTATTTTTTTTGTTTCTTTCCTGCTCCCAACTCGTGAACCTGTGTTGACATTTTCTCCATTTTTTATCAACCGATCTCTATTATTACAACATGATTATGTATAATTGCAAATCAAATAAAAAGGAAATCCAATGGGATTAAAGAGCACAGCGATATTTTTGTTTTCTTCTTCTCTGCACGCTCCAATTTTTTTTTCTCTTAATTCAATTTCGAATAAAGTTTCAAAATCTAAAAATGCAGAAAGGTTAGAAATCTTTCTTTGAATCTATCTGCAAAATCTCAACTCTCAAATCTTTATATCGATCTTGAATTTTGAAGTCAAAGTTTAGTTTAAAAAAAGTCAACAATTGTTCTTGAGACAAATTCGCGTTCGTGTATATGTTTCTGATCAAATTGACGATTCCAGTAGTTTTTATACATGTTTAGAAAACTATTTCGTGTTATAAACATTATCTATAATGTTATCTATTACGAAATCAATTTTTTTTGTTTTGTTCCAAGAACCGACGCTGCAGTAGGCCTTAGTGTTTTTTTTTTTTTATTTTAGAACCCAAATTATTTTTTTTCTGTAATGTTTTGAAGCTTTAAAGGGAACCCCGATTTTTTATTTTTTTTTGGTTATTGATGTTTTGTTGAATCCATGAGACTTGTGGAGAAGAAGAGGAATAGAAGAAAAACAGTTTATATATAAAATTTAAATTCGATATTAGTACAGAGAATCAGAATTGGTGGGATGGTCGAGAGTGTTTGCGTGTGAGCATGTGGTCACGAGATCGAGTCCAGAGGACGGTAGTTTCTTTTTTTTTTTTGAAACTCTTTTCATGTGAGGTAGTTTTCTTTTCTAATTTTTTTATTGTTATTATATATTAATTATTATTAGTATTATTATTATTATTGTGATTGTTTTGATTGTTATTGTTATTGTTATTATTAGTATCATACTTGTTATCATATTTGAAAGTATTATAGACATTACTATTATTATTATGATAGGTATTAATAATATTATTATTAGTAATAAACTTATCATTTTAGTATTTTATCATCATTAGGATTATGATTATGATTATCATTATTATTATTATGAAGGAAATAAAAATATATTATTATCATCAATATTAGAATTTGTACCGGTTTATAAATAATAGTATCATCAGTACATTTACAATTAATAATATCATATTTATCAGTATCATCATTAATATTTACTAGTATTATTATGATTATCATTTATCATTTTATAAATATTAGAACCCTTATTATTAACATAAGTATGGTATTAGTATTAATATTATTTTAGAGTTATTATTATTAGTATCATTAACAGTTATCATTTTCATTTTTTTTGCTATTAGTATTATCATTATTAATAAAATTATTATTATTATTAGTAAATCATTATTATCTAAATTATTATTTTAACAAATAAATCTTTTGTACACTATATATATACTTATGGTATATACTAGGATTGTATTAATAATTCACATAACAAACTAATAAAATTTCATAAATACAATACTAACCACAAATATATGTATATAAATATATTAATGTCACTATTTATATAAACGTAAATCATTATAGATATATACATAAAATCGATATATATATAAAATATAACTTAAAATATAATATAAGTATACGTTTTAAAATAAAGGTTAGAATAAATTCTACAAAACTATAATATATAAATAATACATATTAATAAATGAAATTTTGTAACTTACATTATACGTATTAATATATACACAATTGATATAGGTTCGTGAATCCGAGGCCAACCCTGCATTGTTCAATGACGTCATATGTATTTTTACTACAAAATACAGTATCGTGAGTTTCATTTGCCTTTTTACCCTTTATATTTTTGGGCTGAGAATACATGCGCAACTTTTATAACTGTTTTACGAAATTGACACAAGTACGTGAAACTACATTCTATGGTTGGATTATCGAAGTCGAATATGCCCCTTTTTATTAAGTCTGGTAATCTAAGAATTAGGGAACAGACACCCTAATTGACGCGAATCCTAAAGATAGATCTATCGGGCCCAACAAGCCCCATTCAAAGTACCGGATGTTTTAGTACTTCGAAATTTATATCATGTCCGAAGGAGGATCCCGGAATGATGGGGATATTCTTATATATGCATATTGTTAATGTCGGTTACCAGGTGTTCAATCCATATGAATGATATTTTTGTCTCTATGCATGGGACGTATGTTTATGAGAAATGGAAATCTGAAATCTTGTGGTCTATTAAAATGATGAAAACGATTGTTTAAGTTAAACTAATGAACTCACCAACCTTTTGGTTGACACTTTAAAGCATGTTTATTCTCAGGTACGAAAGAAATCTTCCGCTGTGTATTTGCTCATTTTATAGATATTACTTGGAGTCATTCATGGCATATTTCAAAAGACGTTGCATTCGAGTCGTCGAGTTCATCAAGATTATTATCAAGTCAATTATAGTTGGATATATTATGAAATGGTATGCATGCCTGTCAACTTTCGATGTAATGAAAGTTTGTCTTTTCAAAAACGAATGCAATGTTTGTAAAATGTATCATATAGAGGTCAAGTACCTCGCGATGTAATCAACTGTTGTGAATCGTTTATAATCGATATGGACTTCGTCCGGATGGATTAGGACGGGTCTTCACATATCACATTGGGAAACCCATAAGTTACGATGTGTTTACTTTGACGCATATATTGCGGGGAACCCAAACGCTATTTTACGCAACGGGTTAAGAAATTATTTTGACTCAATATATCCGAATATTGGACTTCGTGATTTAGAAAAAGCGGCTAACATGCAACATAAAGAAGCATGTTATGCTTACGGATTAGTAATGTTCGCTTCTCACCAAAGTGAGAACAAGAACATCGGGCTACAACTATTAAACAAAACGTTTCCACAAGTGACGGAGTCGGTAATTGGGGTAAGAAATGAGGTTTTTAGAATATTACGGGACTGTTGGACATTACGTAACCCTCGTCCCTTTGATGACGTTACAACACGCTATCTTATCAACGGCCATAACGGTTATGTTGCACAAGACCAAGGATGGGAAGTAGTCCTAGTAAAACCAGAATGCATGACTTGTTTCTGGACGTATGAATTACGTGTCTTTATTGCCTTTGCTGAACGACTTGTGTACTAGCTAGAATTATCTTCACAACTATCTTGTATCAAAGTTATTGTGTGCTATATTTCATGCTTTATGTAAAATAAGCGGTATTGTAAGTTTGTAAAATATTGTATAAAAGTTTGAACGCGAAATATTATTATAATCAGTTTTTCATATAGAATTGTAGTAGTTGAATTGTATATTAGCTACTAAGTATGAACTTAACGGGTAGGTACTACCCGAATTTAAACTTATAAAACGCTAATATGAAGAAAAAGCTTTTATAAATGAGTTCATATTATGCTACGAAATACTATTAACTACTCTTAATATTCTGTATGATTAACTTGTTCCATTTAACTATTTTGAAGGAAATGGCACCGACTACTCGACACACCGTGAATATGAATGAAGAGGAATTCCGTACTTTTCTAGCTTCAAACATAGCCGCAGTACAGGCTGTGCTACATACCAACAATAACCTTGGATCTAGCAGTACAGGGAATCGTGTAGGATGCACCTACAAAGAATTCACTGCCTGCAAACCTTTGGAATTTGATGGAACCGAAGGACCGATCGGATAGAAACGGTGGACCGAGAAGGTTGAATCGGTGTTTGCCATAAGTAAGTGTACTGAAGAGGACAAAGTGAAGTACGCTACGCATACCTTCACAGGTTCTGCGTTAACATGGTGGAATACCTATCTAGAGCAAGTGGGACAAGATGATGCGTACGCACTACCGTGGTCAGCATTCAAGCACTTGATGAACGAGAAGTACCGTCCCAGAACTGAGGTCAATAAGCTCAAGACAGAACTTAGAGGGTTACGAACCCAAGGATTTGATATTACCACGTACGAAAGACGATTCACAGAATTGTGCCTATTGTGTCCGGGAGCATTCGAAGATGAGGAAGAGAAGATCGACGCGTTTGTGAAAGGATTACCGGAAAGAATCCAAGAAGATATAAGTTCACACGAGCTCGCCTCCATACAACAGGCATGTAGAATGGCTCACAAACTAGTGAACCAGATTGAAGAAAGAATTAAAGAACAGACTGCTGAAGAGGCCAATGTGAAGCAAGTCAAAAGAAAGTGGGAGGAAAACGGTGATAAGAATCACCAATACAACAACAACAGCAATTACAACAATAATCGCAACAATTATCCCAACAATCGCAACATCAATCGCAACTACAACAAACGGCCCAACAACAACAACAACAACAACAACAACAGCAACTACAACAATCATCCCAACAAAAATAATAACCGCAACAACAACAACAATCAGAAGCAGCTATACCAAAGGTGTGAAAAGAATCACTCGGGGTTCTGCACCAAATTTTGCAACAAGTGTAAAAGAAATGGTCATAGCGCGGCGAAGTGTGAGGTCTACGGACCAGGGGTTAATAGAACGAAAGGAACAAATGGTGTCGGAACGAGTAATGGCGGAGCAAGTAGTGTCGGAGCAAGTTATGCCAATGTAGTTTGTTATAAATGTGGAAAACCAGGCCACATTATTAGAAATTTCCCGAACCAGGAGAACACGAATGGACAAGGCCGTGGAAGAGTTTTCAATATTAATGCGGTAGAGGCACAGGAAGACCCGGAGCTTGTTACGGGTACGTTTCTTATTGACAATAAATCTGCTTACGTTTTATTTGATTCGGGTGCGGATAGAAGCTATATGAGTAGAGATTTTTGTGCTAAATTAAGTTGTCCATTGACGCCTTTGGATAGTAAATTTTTACTCGAATTAGCAAATGGTAAATTAATTTCAGCAGATAATATATGTCGGAATCGAGAAATTAAACTGGTTAGCGAAACATTTAAGATTGATTTGATACCAGTAGAGTTAGGGAGTTTTGATGTGATAATCGGTATGGACTGGTTGAAAGAAGTGAAAGCGGAGATCGTTTGTTACAAAAATGCAATTCGCATTATACGAGAAAAAGGAAAACCCTTAATGGTGTACGGAGAAAAGGGCAACACGAAGCTACATCTTATTAGTAATTTGAAGGCACAAAAACTAATAAGAAAAGGTTGCTATGCTGTTCTAGCACACGTCGAGAAAGTACAAACTGAAGAAAAGAGCATCAATGATGTTCCCATTGCAAAAGAATTTCCTGATGTATTTCCGAAAGAATTACCGGGATTACCCCCACATCGATCCGTTGAATTTCAAATAGATCTTGTACCAGGAGATGCACCAATAGCTCGTGCTCCTTACAGACTCGCACCCAGCGAGATGAAAGAACTGCAAAGCTAATTACAAGAACTTTTAGAGCGTGGTTTCATTCGACCAAGCACATCACCGTGGGGAGCTCCTGTTTTGTTTGTCAAGAAGAAAGATGGTACATTCAGGTTGTGTATCGACTACCGAGAGTTGAACAAACTTACCATCAAGAACCGCTACCCACTACCGAGAATCGGCGACTTATTTGATCAACTACAAGGCTCGTCTGTTTATTCAAAGATTGACTTACGTTCCGGGTATCATCAAATGCGGGTGAAAGAAGATGATATTCCAAAGACTGCTTTCAGAACACGTTACGGTCATTACGAGTTTATGGTCATGCCGTTTGGTTTAACTAATGCACCAGCTGTGTTCATGGACCTTATGAACTGAGTGTGTGGACCATACCTTGACAAGTTTGTCATTGTTTTCATTAATGACATACTTATTTACTCAAAGAATGACCAAGAACACGGTGAACATTTGAGAAAGGTGTTAGAAGTATTGAGGAAGGAAGAATTGTACGCTAAGTTTTCAAAGTGTGCATTTTGGTTGGAAGAAGTTCAATTCCTCGGTCACATAGTGAACAAAGAAGGTATTAAGGTGGATCCGACAAAGATAGAAACTGTTGAAAAGTGGGAAACCCCGAAAACTCCGAAACACATACGCCAGTTTTTAGGACTAGCTGGTTACTACAGAAGGTTCATCCAAGACTTTTCCAGAATAGCAAAACCCTTGACTGCATTAACGTATAAAGGGAAGAAATTTGAATGGAATGATGAACAAGAGAAAGCGTTTCAGTTATTGAAGAAAAAGCTAACTACGGCACCTATATTGTCATTGCCTGAAGGGAATGATGATTTTGTGATTTATTGTGATGCATCAAAGCAAGGTCTCGGTTGTGTATTAATGCAACGAACGAAGGTGATTGCTTATGCGTCTAGACAATTGAAGATTCACGAAAAAAATTATACGACGCATGATTTGGAATTAGGCGCGGTTGTTTTTGCATTAAAGACTTGGAGGCACTACTTATATGGGGTCAAAAGTATTATATATACCGACCACAAAAGTCTTCAACACATATTTAATCAGAAACAACTAAATATGAGGCAGCGTAGGTGGATTGAATTATTGAATGATTACGACTTTGAGATTCGTTACCACCCGGGGAAGGCAAATGTGGTAGCCGATGCCTTGAGCAGGAAGGACAGAGAACCCATTCGAGTAAAATCTATGAATATAACGATTCATAATAACATTACTACTCAAATAAAGGAGGCGCAACAAGGAGTTTTAAAAGAGGGAAATTTAAAGGATGAAATACCCAAAGGATCGGAGAATCATCTTAATATTCCGGAAGACGGAACCCGGTATAGGGCTGAAAGGATTTGGGTACCAAAATTTGGAGATATGAGAGAAATGGTACTTAGAGAAGCTCATAAAACCAGATACTCAATACATCCTGGAACGGGGAAGATGTACAAGGATCTCAAGAAACATTTTTGGTGGCCGGGTATGAAAGCCGATGTTGCTAAATACGTAGGAGAATGTTTGACGTGTTCTAAGGTCAAAGCTGAGCATCAGAAATCATCAGGTCTACTTCAACAACCCGAAATCCAGGAATGGAAATGGGAAAACATTACCATGGATTTCATCACTAAATTGCCAAGGACTGCAAGTGGTTTTGATACTATTTGGGTAATAGTTTATCGTCTCACCAAATCAGCACACTTCCTACCAATAAGAGAAGATGACAAGATGGAGAAGTTAGCACGACTGTATTTGAAGGAAGTCGTCTCCAGACATGGAATACCAATCTCTATTATCTCTGATAGGGATGACAGATTTATTTCAAGATTCTGGCAGACATTACAGCAAGCATTAGGAACTCGTCTAGACATGAGTACTGCCTATCATCCACAAACTGATGGGCAGAGCGAAAGGACGATACAAACGCTTGAAGACATGCTACGAGCATGTGTTATTGATTTCGGAAACAGTTGGGATCGACATCTACCGTTAGCAGAATTTTCCTACAACAACAGCTACCATTCAAGCATTGAGATGGCGCCGTTTGAAGCACTTTATGGTAGAAAGTGCAGGTCTCCGATTTGTTGGAGTGAAGTGGGGGATAGACAGATTACGGGTCCGGAGATTATACAAGAAACTACCGAGAAGATCATCCAAATTCAACAACGGTTGAAAACCGCCCAAAGTCGACAAAAGAGCTACGCTGACATTAAAAGAAAAGATATAGAATTTGAAATTGGAGAGATGGTCATGCTTAAAGTTGCACCTTGGAAAGGCGTTGTTCGATTTGGTAAACGAGGGAAATTAAATCCAAGGTATATTGGACCATTCAAGATTATTGATCGTGTCGGACCAGTAGCTTACCGACTAGAGTTACCTCAACAACTCGCGGCAGTACATAACACTTTCCACGTCTCGAATTTAAAGAAATGTTTTGCTAAAGAAGATCTCACTATTCCGTTAGATGAAATCCACATCAACGAAAAACTTCAATTCATCGAAGAACCCGTCGAAATAATGGATCGTGAGGTTAAAAGACTTAAGCAAAACAAGATACCAATTGTTAAGGTTCGATGGAATGCTCGTAGAGGACCCGAGTTCACCTGGGAGCGTGAAGATCAGATGAAGAAGAAATACTCGCATCTATTTCCAGAAGATTCGTCAACACCTTCAACAGCTTAAAATTTCGGGACGAAATTTATTTAACGAGTAGGTACTGTAGTGACCCGAACTTTTCAATGTTTATATATATTAATTGAGATTGATATTTACATGATTAAATGTTTCCAACATGTTAAGCAATCAAACTTGTTAAGACTTGATTAATTGAAATATGTTTCATATAGACAATTGACCACCCAAGTTGATCGGTGATTCACGAACGTTAAAACTTGTAAAAACTATATGATGACATATATATGAATATATATATAGTTAACATGATACTATGATAAGAAAACATATCATAAAGTATATTAACAATGAACTACATATGTAAAAACAAGACTACTAACTTAATGATTTTTGAACGAGACATATATGTAACGATTATCGTTGTAAAGACATTTAATGTATATATATCATATTAAGAGATATTCATACATGATAATATCATGATAATATAATAATTTAAAATCTCATTTGATATTATAAACATTGGGTTAACAACATTTAACAAGATCGTTAACCTAAAGGTTTCAAAACAACACTTACATGTAACAACTAACGATGACTTAACGACTCAGTTAAAATGTATATACATGTAGTGTTTTAATATGTATTTATACACTTTTGAAAGACTTCAATACACTTATCAAAATACTTCTACTTAACAAAAATGCTTACAATTACATCCTCGTTCAGTTTCATCAACAATTCTACTCGTATGCACCCGTATTCGTACTCGTACAATACACAGCTTTTAGATGTATGTACTATTGGTATATACACTCCAATGATCAGCTCTTAGCAGCCCATGTGAGTCACCTAACACATGTGGGAACCATCATTTGGCAACTAGCATGAAATATCTCATAAAATTACAAAAATATGAGTAATCATTCATGACTTATTTACATGAAAACAAAATTACATATCCTTTATATCTAATCCATACACCAACGACCAAAAACACCTACAAACACTTTCATTCTTCAATTTTCTTCATCTAATTGATCTCTCTCAAGTTCTATCTTCAAGTTCTAAGTGTTCTTCATAAATTCCAAAAGTTCTAGTTTCATAAAATCAAGAATACTTTCAAGTTTGCTAGCTCACTTCCAATCTTGTAAGGTGATCATCCAACCTCAAGAAATCTTTGTTTCTTACAGTAGGTTATCATTCTAATACAAGGTAATAATCATATTCAAACTTTGGTTCAATTTCTATAACTATAACAATCTTATTTCAAGTGATGATCTTACTTGAACTTGTTTTCGTGTCATGATTCTGCTTCAAGAACTTCGAGCCATCCAAGGATCCATTGAAGCTAGATCCATTTTTCTCTTTTCTAGTAGGTTTATCCAAGGAAATTAAGGTAGTAATGATGTTCATAACATCATTCGATTCATACATATAAAGCTATCTTATTCGAAGGTTTAAACTTGTAATCACTAGAACATAGTTTAGTTAATTCTAAACTTGTTCGCAAACAAAAGTTAATCCTTCTAACTTGACTTTTAAAATCAACTAAACACATGTTCTATATCTATATGATATGCTAACTTAATGATTTAAAACCTGGAAACACGAAAAACACCGTAAAACCGGATTTACGCCGTCGTAGTAACACCGCGGGCTGTTTTGGGTTAGTTAATTAAAAACTATGATAAACTTTGATTTAAAAGTTGTTATTCTGAGAAAATGATTTTTATTATGAACATGAAACTATATCCAAAAATTATGGTTAAACTCAAAGTGGAAGTATGTTTTCTAAAATGGTCATCTAGACGTCGTTCTTTCGACTGAAATGACTACCTTTACAAAAACGACTTGTAACTTATTTTTCCGACTATAAACCTATACTTTTTCTGTTTAGATTCATAAAATAGAGTTCAATATGAAACCATAGCAATTTGATTCACTCAAAACGGATTTAAAATGAAGAAGTTATGGGTAAAACAAGATTGGATAATTTTTCTCATTTTAGCTACGTGAAAATTGGTAACAAATCTATTCCAACCATAACTTAATCAACTTGTATTGTATATTATGTAATCTTGAGATACCATAGACACGTATACAATGTTTCGACCTATCATGTCGACACATCTATATATATTTCGGAACAACCATAGACACTCTATATGTGAATGTTGGAGTTAGCTATACAGGGTTGAGGTTGATTCCAAAATATATATAGTTTGAGTTGTGATCAATACTGAGATACGTATACACTGGGTCGTGGATTGATTCAAGATAACATTTATCGATTTATTTCTGTACATCTAACTGTGGACAACTAGTTATAGGTTACTAACGAGGACAGCTGACTTAATAAGCTTAAAACATCAAAATATATTAAAAGTGTTGTAAATATATTTTGAACATACTTTAATATATATGTATATATTGTTATAGGTTCGTGAATCAACAGTGGCCAAGTCTTACTTCCCGACGAAGTAAAAATCTGTGAAAGTGAGTTATAGTCCCACTTTTAAAATCTAATATTTTTGGGATGAGAATACATGCAGGTTTTATAAATGATTTACAAAATAGACACAAGTACGTGAAACTACATTCTATGGTTGAATTATCGAAATCGAATATGCCCCTTTTTATTAAGTCTGGTAATCTAAGAATTAGGGAACATACACCCTAATTGACGCGAATCCTAAAGATAGATCTATTGGGCCTAACAAACCCCATCCAAAGTACCGGATGCTTTAGTACTTCGAAATTTATATCATATCCGAAGGGTGTCCCGGATTGATGGGGATATTCTTATATATGCATCTTGTTATTGTCGGTTACCAGGTGTTCACCATATGAATGATTTTTATCTCTATGTATGGGATGTGTATTGAAATATGAAATCTTGTGGTCTATTGTTACGATTTGATATATATAGGTTAAACCTATAACTCACCAACATTTTTGTTGACGTTTAAAGCATGTTTATTCTCAGGTGAATATTAAGAGCTTCCGCTGTTGCATACTAAAATAAGGACAAGATTTGGAGTCCATGTTTGTATGATATTGTGTAAAAACTGCATTCAAGAAACTGATTTCGATGTAACATATTTGTATTGTAAACCATTATGTAATGGTCGTGTGTAAACAGGATATTTTAGATTATCATTATTTGATAATCTACGTAAAGCTTTTTAAACCTTTATTTATGAAATAAAGGTTATGGTTTGTTTTAAAAATGAATGCAGTCTTTGAAAAACGTCTCATATAGAGGTCAAAACCTCGCAACGAAATTAATTAATATGGAACGTTTTTAATCAATAAGAACGGGACATTTCAGTTGGTGAGTTCATTAGTTTATCATAATCATTTATTTCCATCATTTTAATAGACCACAAGAATTTCATTTCCAGTTCTCATAAATATACGTCCCATGCATAGAGACAAAAATAATCATTCATATGGTGAACACCTGGTAACCGACATTAACTAGATACTTATAAGAATATCCCCTATCATTCCGGGATCCTCCTTCGGACATGATATAAATTTCGAAGTACTAAAGCATCCGGTACTTTGGATGGGGTTTGTTAGGCCCAATAGATCTATCTTTAGGATTCGCGTCAATTAGGGTGTCTTTTCCATAATTCTTAGATTACCAGACTTTAATAAAAAGGGACATATTCGATTTCGATAATTCAACCATAGAATGTAGTTTCAATTACTTGTGTCTATTTCGTCAAATATTTATAAAAGCGCATATATTCTCTGTCCCAAAAATATAAAGGGTAAAAAGGTAAATGAAACTCACCATACTGTATTTCGTAGTAAAAAAACATATAACGTCATTGAACAAGTGCAAGGTTAGCCTCGGATTCACGAACCTAAATTAATTATATATATTTATGTGTTGGTCAATATTTGTCTAACAAATTAGGTCAAGTCATAGTGTACCACAATCCTAATGATCGAGACTAATATGCAAAAGTCAACAAAAGTAAATTTGACTCAAAATAATTTCCAAAAATCTATACATGATTAATATATAGTTTAAATATCGTCGTTTTATATTTTTAAATATTTTTAAAAGATTTATTAGAGTAAATAATATAATTTATTTATTAATAAATAAAATTTTATATTAAATTTATATAATAAAATATACTTTTATATATATTAAGTAATAAAATTTATAGGGTTCATTTAATATCATAAAGATAATATGATAGGTATTATTAAAGTAAGTTATTACACGTAGTAAAATATGTTTGTATCACATATTTATTTGATAAAATAATATCTATAATGATAGTAAGTAAAAGTTATATTATTTTGTAATAATAATTATTATTATAAAAATATCAATATTTATAATTACTAAGATGCAATTATGATAAAACGATAATTCTAATTATGATAACTTTAATATTTACGATAATTTTTAATATTATCTTTAAAATAATAATTCTATTTAAAATAATAATAATAATGATATTTTATAGTAACAATGACATTTCTATTAAAATGATAATTTTTGTTAAATTGATAGTTTTAATACTAACGATACTTTTAATAATAATAGTAATGATAAAAAATAATAAGAACGATAATTTTATCTAAATCAATATCTTATAATATTTTAATTTCATCATGATACTCTTACTCATTATTTCCTAATCGTTTCGTTTAATAGCTTTTAATCGTCTTTTATATCGTGTTCATAATAATGATAATAATAGTAATCAAAATAATTAGGTGTTACAAATATTTGTTTTAATTACACTAATATTAATAATAATAGTTACTATAACATTATTAACGATAATACTAATAATTATCTTAATGATAATATAGTAATAATTCTAATAATAACAATAACAATAACCATTTTTAAATAATGATATATATATTAATAATGATAATAATAATACTAATACTAATAATAATAATAATAATAATAATAATAATAATAATAATAATAATAATAATAATAATAATAATAATAATAATAATAATAATAATAATAATAATAATAATAATAATAATAATAATTGGATAATAATAATAATACTAATTATAACTTTAACGATAATAACGACAGTAATAATAAAAAAAATAACAATTTTTAATGATAAATCCCTTTTATTGATAATAATGATAATAATAAGATAAAACTAGAACGACGATAAAAATGACGATAATAATAATCATTTTTAATAAAAATATCAAAAATTCAATTGATTATAACATCTAATCCGTTCATCGAAACCATTCGATATCTAAAGGAAAAGTTCTTAATTTTTCGCTAGCTTTCCAAGGACATGCATATCTTATACCTTATCTCAACCGCAAGTGTAACTAATTCAAGATTCAACCTAACCTGTCTAAGGGCAATATCAAAAGTACAAGCATGCATAATCCTAAATACTCGAGCACTAGTCAGGGATACACTATTAGTATGTAAAAGTTAAATTATGAGTACTCACGTATCAATATTGAGATTCAATATTGCAGGAAAGGTACGTAGATGCAACGGAAATGATAAACACTATATTGACCTCACGAGCATACCCATGAACCATACTCAATTACCTCCATAGCTATAACCCATAATTTCCTTAATCCTATCCTACTCGAAAAACAATTTCGAAATCACTCGGACAGCATTGCGTCGTAATATTTTATGTATACTAATAATATCTTGAAATAATACGGAGTAAATATATATATGTAAATCGATTGAGAGAGTTTAGAGAAAAATATTTTCAAGTTTTTTTGAAATAATGAAACCTATTGAATTTTATTTATAATATATTTTTGAATTATTAAAGTAAATTATTAAAGTATGAATTATTAAAGTGAATTATTAAAGTATGAATTATTAAAGTGAATTATTAAAGTATGAATTATTAAAGTGAATTACTAAAGTATGAATTATTAAAGTGAATTATTAAAGTATGAATTATTAAAGTGAATTATTAAAGTTAAAGTAAAGTAAAAATAAAGTAAATGTAAATTTTAAGTATCGTAAAAGTATAAAACTATGTACATATAATACGAGTATAAATATATATAATATTAATTTAAATCATTATATATATTTAATAAAATAAAATATAAATATCGTTATCTTTATCATACTAGTTAAGTAATGAGTTGTCAAAAGTGGTTCTAGATATTTATAAAAGTTATATACATTTTAATAATAAAGTTCTTTTTAAACTGAAAACGTTTTTGTACGTTTGAAACTAAATAGATCAATCGAATCTTTATGAGATTCAATCTTCCACTATCCTTTGTCTAGTTCTCAATGATTGACAATTTGTTCATATTTATAAATCACTTTACCATTTTCCGAATATTGTTAAAATGGAAAGATTTCTAAAATCAACGTGGGCCTTTCAACAGAGACTTCTAATCATAATATAATATATTTGATAATTCAATCATTTGATCTTATCTTCTAATTCCATTGATAAACATTTTGATACAGATACAATCATATAAAGTATTTAATCTAATATTTTGTTTACGTTTCAAGTTATAATATATATACACATATACATATATAATCATATTCGTTTAATAGTTCGTGAATCGTTGGAACTTGGTCGAGGTTGAATGAATGTATGAACATAGTTTAAAATTCTTGAAATTTAACTTAACAAATATTGCTTATCGTGTCGGAAACATATAAAGATTAAAGTTTAAATTTGGTTGGAAATTTCCGGGTTGTCACAACGGATACGTACATGTGTGGATTTGAGCAGTATAGTTAATGATTGTTGAATCTGAGTTGAAGAATGTACAGTGTAACTTATTAATGTGAAATCTAAATATTCCTCGGGTATTACCTACCCGTTAAAATATTTTCATCATTAACAGTTTGTACAAAAGAATTTTTAATTACAATCTTTATGAAAATATACATACATATATATTTTCTTCAGATGTAATCATGGATTTAATGAGTTAATATGATATTAATCTCATTTAACTTACTGTTAGAACGAGAATATATAATCTCTAATTGCCACGTGGGATGAAGATAAATGATGTAGAGCGATACGTAGAACGATGATTAGAATGAGATGTTGAGGCGTGTGATATTGAAACTTAGGTTGTTGGAGGTACTGGTGTCGATGTTGGTGTTGTTGTTGGTGCCGGTGATGTTGCTGAAGCTGGTAGGTTTTGCACCATATTTTTCAAAACTACAACTCGAGCGCGAAGTTCGTTGACTTCTTCTATTATTGCGGGATGATTGTCAGTTAGAACGAGTGGATGAATAAGGTTTAGAATTTTAGATAGAATGTAATTGTGACGAGCTACCCTGGAAATGAGGCTAAAAATGGTGTTTCGGATAGGTTCGCCGGTAAGTGCTTTAGGTTCTTCGCCGAGAGGTGAATTCGGTTGATTGAAAAGGATCGCCTTCTTTGTGTCTCCATTGATTAAGTCGACTACGAACCCATCCTCAATTCATCCAGAACTGATGATGGCTGATTGGTTGATCCATTCCGGTTATACTGCTTTTGGAGCTTGAGTGGGACTCCATATCGGAATCCGAGGGACTTGAACTAGTGGTGAGTTTCATTTTGTACGGTTAGATAAAGGGTTTTTGATAGGAAATAGATTATAGGATTTAGATTGGTATCCTTTAATACATAATTTACATATGTATATATAATACCAAAATCCCATAGATTACGGAGGAATCTTCGGAAGCTATCAGGCAAAGTTTATAGTAACGGATATGCTAAGATATGAATCTTTCTATAAACTATCGATGAAATAGTGGCAGTAAGACGCGTCTAGACTTAAGGATGATAAGCAAGTAATTTATGACAAGAAATGATAAACAAAACTTATAATATGCGGCTAAGGTCGAAGTCCAGACTCGCTAATGCATCCTAATAACTATCAGTTAGATACACTAATGCAAGACCTGGTTCGCTAGGACCAACGCTCTGATACCAACTGTAAGAACCCGTCCTTATCCCCTGGACAAAATTATCAACATCTGGTCCCATCGCGAGGTACTGTCCTAAGTATGCCATGAATGACTCCAAGTAATATCTCTAAAATGAGCAAATGCACAGCAAAAGATTTAATTCGTTCCTGAGAATAAACATGCTTTAAAAGTGTCAACCAAAAGGATGGTGAGTTCATAGGTTTATCATAACAATCATTTCCATATGTTAATAGACCACAAGATTTCATGTATACAAATGTTTT
Source organism: Rutidosis leptorrhynchoides (assembly GCF_046630445.1). Classification (NCBI taxonomy): domain Eukaryota; kingdom Viridiplantae; phylum Streptophyta; class Magnoliopsida; order Asterales; family Asteraceae; genus Rutidosis; species Rutidosis leptorrhynchoides. Next base: position 223,117,406 of record NC_092333.1, on the reverse strand, counting down.
AATAAAAATATTCTAAGTGGTTGAGCACTTGGTAACCATACTTAACATTTAATCAACATCGCATATTCCCTTTATTATGAAATCTCACTACACCGTACCAAGTGTAGTCACCAAAATGAAGTACTATGCAACCGTTGAATACTAGTCGTCCAGCCCGGTTGGGGTTGTCAAGCCCGATAGATCAATCAACAGGATTCGCGTTTACAATACCACATGTAAATAGTAGTTACCAAGCTATTAGGGAAGATATGCAGGGTGGTACAACTCAACGTAGAATATATTTTAAGTACTTATGTCTATCTCGTAAACATTTATAAAAGCAGCGCATGTATTCTCAGCCCAAAAATATATATTGCAAAAGCAATTAAAAAGGGAGCAAATGAAACTCACCATACTGTATTTCGTAGTAAAAATACATATAACGACATTGAACAAGTATAGGGTTGGCCTTGGATTCACGAACCTATATCAAATATTCAGATTCAAATTAAACCTGCTACCCTGTTCGTGTCTGTGAATTGCTCCAATTATCAAAATCTTCAAAGGATGATTCCTACAACAAATTAAGCAGTGATTTTCGATCCTTATATAAATCCTAAACTTCGTTCATCATCAATTCTAACAAACATCAACAGAATCATTGATTTTGATCTTGTTTTCTTTCATTTTATCCGGAAGGTTGAAATCGAACAGTTTCGAGTGAATCACAACACCTCAGGTTGAATTGAGAACAGTTTTGGAATCCTTGTTGCTCACTGGTGCTTCGTAACTCATTAAATCAAATCAAGGAATCACACAGAACTTAGAATCTTGAAGTCAACGTTTGAAGCAATTCGGTCAAGGTTTTAATTTGAATGATTTAGTCTGTTTCAGGATTAAAGGATGCTTGTCGAGTGTTTTTGGAGGTATTCTGAGCATGTTTCGTGTTGAGATCATTATCTAAATTGAATTCTCAATTTTTCAAGTTCCTTATCAATGGCGAATTTGTAGGTTCTTCATCATAGTGAAAAAAAGTGACAGTGGAAGGCCACGTTGACATTTAACCAAGAAAGTTAACGAAAGTTAACGAAACTCCTTTTTTAATTAACTTTGGAAAACTGACTCCTTTTTTTGTGACAAAATGAAATGCATTACCTAAAATAGGAAAATGGGTAAAATAGGTTACCTTTTTTTGGAATTTGCCCTTATATATATATTAACACACATGATTGAAATTGAACAAATTTATGTATTAATCTTAGTGATATAATTATTATATTTAATAATTTATAGGTTTCTTTAATAATTTAATTAGATATATTTACTTTATTTACTTTAGATAGATAGTTATTATTTATTATAAAAATACTAATAGAGTTATGCTATATGTATTAAATATATTTTTATATAATTAGGGTTTATTTGTTATAATGTTAATAATAAGAATATTATTAATAATAATGATAGTTAATAGTAATAATAATGATAATAAAACTAATGGTACATATAATAATGATAATACTAATAATGTTAATATGGATAATAAAAATGATAATAATAATAATAATAAAATATATAAATTTTTTTTAATGATGATACTAATAATAACAAAATAAAAAGTTGTACTATTTTTACAGTAAAAATACTAATTTGATAGTAATTCTTAATACTAAAAATACTTAATAACAATACTTGATTATAATAATACTTATGTTAATAATAATAATAATAATAATAATAATAATAATAATAATAATAATAATAATAATAATAATAATAATAATAATAATAATAATAATCGTAATAATAATAATAATAATAATAATAATAATAATAATAATAATAATAATAATAATAATAATAATAATAATAATAATAATAATAATAATAATAATAATAATAATGGTAATAAAAATTAAAAGAGTTATACCCTTAAAAGCTTCAAGTAAAAAGAAATGCTCGAGACAGGACTCGAACCCGCGATCTCCCGCTAACACACAAACACGCCCAACCATCCTTCTATTACTTTATTTCTGATTTAATACTAAACTTATTTTTTTATCTACCCCGTTTTACACTGTTTTCCATTTTCATCTTTCTTCAATTCTCGCGTTTTTAATTCCCAACAGAAATAGCGAAACTTCATCAGTTGGATCTTGGCCATTTTTACGGCTCAAATGACAGCCCAACACCCAGTTTCTCAAGCCCACAACATAAACAATCACAGTCCATATAATTTCTAAAGCCCACAACTCGATTTATGTCCAATATCTGATTATTGTATTTAGTGGATTTACGGGGAACATGAATCAACATGTGGGGCTTCGGTTTATATAAATAAAAACAAAAGAAAACCAATGATTTGCAGCCTTTGTGAGTTATTTTCGAGCAGCGACAATAAAGGAAAAAAAATACTATAGCCGTCTTAATAGAGGATTAAAAGAGTGGGGTTTGTTTTTGGAACTAGAAACATAAATAAAAATGGTGGCGGTTATGTGGTGATAGGTTGGTGAGGGTGGTGAATCAAGTGGTGGTGTTTGTTGGGTTCCAATTGATCATAGAAAATAGAAAGACGTCGAGTAGCAGGTGATAGCAAAACAAACACAGCAGCAGTCTTGTAAAAATATTGATCGTGATCGAGAAAAATAATATGGCAGCAGTCTGTTCGAGCATACATGATGTAGGAGAAGTTTATGGTGGATTTGGGTGGTCCAGTCGAATAGAATAACAAGAAACAAGATGCATGGTGTTCGATGATGTTTAATAAATGATGGTTGTTTATGGGTTTCGATGTTAGATTATGAACGTGAAACTATGGTGTGTTTGAAATAATAGAAAAGCTGAAAAACAGGAAAGAAACATAGTGGTGGGTTGTAAATGGGTCTTGATGTTACAATAGAAAATAGCTGCATCAAACTTGTTGGCGAGTTGGTGATGGTTGATCTCATTCGAAAACAGAAACAAGGTAGTGGTGGAAGTTAGCCGGTGGTGGTTTAACAAAGTTGTTCACAGCAACAAACAGTGAACTAACCAGCTACGCCACAAGGATGATTCGTAAAGTTGAACTAGGGTGATCATAGGTGGTTGTAATGGTGTTCTTCAAATGATAGTAGGGTGTTATATGGGTTGGTCTCGGCTACAAGAGGGAACCAAAAGGTGATGGTTGATTTTTGGTTGCGAGTTGATCAGGAACAAATTTTTAGTCGAGCAGTGGAAAGGATCAAGTGAAAATAAATAAGTGTGTGCAGGTACATGTATCAATATGCTTATATTTAATTATAAGCTTAAGAAGAAACAAAATATACAGTAATATTCAGTGTATTAAGTCAAGTTTTAGGAAAATATATTATATTAAAAAGGAAGAAGTTTAACAAGTAATTGTAACCACAAAAATGAAACGTGTCATAAACAATTAGCAGCCTCTTCATTTGGAATTTAATTATCGACACCTGTAATAGGATATTATATCGTGTCCATTGCTAAACAATTAAAATATAAAAATGTTCCTAAAAATTCCAAATTTTTAGATTAAATATATTTAATTATTTAACTCATTCACTGTTTGAAACCTGATCAAAAATGTTCGATAATTATTTATTTTTTGTTCAAATTTATATGTACGGAGTACTAGTATTTAGACTTAAAAAGGTAAAAATATTTTTAACAAATGTAACATCTTCGTAATCGATTTACAGTTCAACTTTTATTTCGATCCATCATGAACGTGTATTATTTTTATATTAAAACTAATGAAACGTCAACCGAGTATTACTGACGTTTACTAATTAGGCTCGGAATCATTTATTTTCCATATACTATATGTATATATAAATATATTTTAATATCAGGTTTTATTATATAACTAAATATATATATTTTCAAATAATTATATTTACAATTAATATTCATATATATATATATATATATATATATATATATATATATATATATATATATATATATATATATATATATATATATATATATATATATATATATATATATATATATATATGTATCTATTTACAAAGAGTTGTTCGTGAATCGTCGAGAACAGTCGAAGGTCAATTGAATATATGAAACAGTTCAAAATTTTTGAGATTCAACGTTACAGACTTTGCTTATCGTGTCAAAATACAATATCGTATCAAGAGTTTGGTTCAAAATTAGTCAAAATTTTCTGGGTCATGACACATAAGGATTTTATGTGTGCAATACGAAGGACTTATACCTTTAATGTCATGAATCTTCCATGCAATAGCTGGTTTATGAGCTTTTAGCACAGAAATGAGTTGAGATTTTTCATTTTCAGTAAGAGGAGTCGATATTATTACAGGTAATTCAGATTCACCATGTAAATAAGCGTATTTCAAATGGTTTGGAAGTGGCTTTAACTTTAATATCGATGGTTCTTCTATCGATGATTTGTATCGATATCTGTCTTCCTTATTTAGCATTTGAAGTTCTTCTGTTATTGGTTTGTATTCATTAGCCATGAGTGCGGCTAACAGTTCAGCTTCATCAATTGGTTCAGTTCCTTCTCCTAAAGAACATTCTCCTGTTCCTTGTAATTCTGGAAATTCTTGTTATAATTCTGCTTGTGAATCTATAGTTTGAATGTAATAACATGTATCATCTGCAGATTGCGATTGTTGCATGGCTCTATCAACAGAAAAGCTAACACTCTCGTCCTCTATACTTAGGGTCAGTTTCTTACCAAACATGTCTAATATTGCTTTAGCCGTGTTTAAGAATGGTCTTCCTAATATGCGAGGAACTCGAAAATCTTCTTCCATATCCAGAATAACGAAGTCTACTAGAAATACTAAAGTACCAACTTTAACTAGCATGTTCTACATTATCCCTCTAGGATATTTTACTAATTGGTCTGCTAATTGTATGTTTATTCGTGTTGGTTTCAATTCTCTAAGGTCTAGCTTAGCTTATAGTGAATACGACATTAAATTTATACTAGCACCTAAGTCTGCCAATGCTTCTATTGAACTAAGACTACCCAAAAAACATGGAATTGTGAAACTTCCTGGATCAGAAAGTTTTTCTGGTAGCTTATTCAATAGCACTGCAGAACAATTAGCATTCATTGTAACAGCCGAGAGTTCTTCCATTTTCTTTCTATTTGTGATTAGATCTTTCAGAAATTTAGCTTATCTTGGCATTCCTGAAATCACATCAATGAAAGGAAGGTTGACATTTATTTGTTTAAACATATCCAAGAATTTGGATTGCTCGGCATCAAGTCTTTCTTTTCTCATTTTACTCGGGTAAGGAAGCGGTGGTTGGTATGGTTTAACATAAGGTTTAGCCTTAACTGTATTATCTTCATTAACCTTTTCAACGAACGGTTCTGTTTCCTTATCATGCTCAGGCTGTGGTGCCTGTGTAGTAGGAATAGAGTCATCAGAAATTACAGGTATTTCAGGTGGTTTAAGTGTAATACCACTTCTCGTGGTAATGGCTTTAGCTGTTTCATTCCGGGGGTTAGCATTTGTATCGCTAGGTAGATTCCCCGGTTTCCTTTCACCTATCAACCTTGCTAGGTTTCTTACTTCTTGTTTCAGATTTTGGATTGAAGCTTGTTGATTTCTAAATGCTTGAGCATTTTGTTCATTAGTTTGTTTCTGAGATGTGAAAAACTGCGTTTGAGATTCAACTAGCTTCGATATCATATCTTCTAAATTTGGCTTTTTATCATCGGTTTGTGGTGGTTTATTTAGAAAAATATGTCTTTGCTGGTTGTAAGTATTATTAGATACTTGTTGATTGCTAGGACCTTATTGGCTATTGTATGGAATATTTCAGTTATAATTATGATTTTGATTGTAGTTCGGTATTGGCGGTTGATAATTATTTTGATAATTATTTTCAGGCCTTTGGTTCATGTATGAAACATTATCTCTTTGTTCCATTGTTTGTTCAATACTGAGACAATCTTTTGTCAAATGTGGTCCTCCACACTGCTCACAACTAATTCGTATAGCGTGAATATCTTTAGTCATCTTTTCCATTCGTCTCTCGAAAGCATCGAACTTTGTGGAAATGGAATCAAAGTCATGGCTAGAATTGGCTCTAGCCGCTTTAGATGATCTAACGATGTCTTTTTCTTGATGCCACTCATGTGAGTGGGAGGCTGTGTTATCAATAATTTTGTAAACTTCAGTTGCGGTTTTCTTCATAATGGAACCACCAGCTGCTATGTCGATGTCTTTTCGTGTAGTAATGTCGCATCCTTGGTAGAATATTTGTACTATTTGATAAGTATCTAACCCATGTTGAGGACATCCTCTCAACAACTTTCCAAATCTTGTCCACGCCTCATATAGAGTTTCATTTGGCTTCTGCGTGAACGTAACAATTTCTCCTTGAAGTCTCACAGCTTTAGATGCCGGAAAGAATCTTTTAAGAAATTTCTCAACTAAGACATCCCATGTATCAATCGCCCCTTCAGGTAACGATTCTAACCAATCTTTGGCTTCTCCCTTTAAAGTCCAGGGAAATAACATGAGATAGATCTGTTCATCCTCAACTTCTCTGATTTTGAATAGAGTACAGATCCTATTAAAGGTACGAAGATGTTCGTTTGGATCTTCTTTTGGCGTACCAATAAATTAGCATTGATTAGTTACCATGTGTAGGATTTGTCCTTTGATTTCATAATCTGGCGCATTAATGTCTGGTTGAGTAATGGCATAACCTTGGCCCGTGCGTATAGCTCTCATTCGGTCTTCCATACTTAGAGGTTCCTGATTTTCCATGATTGAATTTGTTGAATCTGAATCACTAGAAGATTCTGATTTAATGGTTTCTTCCTCGACAATCTCTGGTTGTATGATTTGTGGTTCAGGAGAAATGATTAGTGGTTCAGGATCTCTGAATTGTCCTTGAATATCCTCCGAGTTCTCAATTGTGAGGTCGGGTTCAAAAAATGGATTATCGAAAATTTGAATTGGAGTACTTGGTCGACTAGATGATGATTCTAAATAAAAATCAACGGCAACAATATTGGCTAGATGTCTTGATCTAGTTACAGGTGGTGAACGTATGAAAGGTGGTGAACGTTTTGCTCGGTGCACTCACTGAATATCCTATTAGTTATAAAAATAAAAAATTACATAAGTTATCAAATTAATAGACTTTTCTAATTTTGCCCACATTTCGAATAGGCAATAGATGCAGCAGGTAGCCAGGACCCTTTAAATCGGAAGCCCACAACTCGCCACTAACAAATCCAACTATTACTACGAATCAGAAAATTTCGGATGTCTATCAATTTAACCGCTTAAAATAATTTTTCGTCAAAATTTGAAGAAGATAAAAAAAAATTCTATGTCCTAAAAACTAGAGCGTCGAGAAATAAGAGGAAGAAAAAGAGTGCGTCGAAAAACGTCGAAAAATAAAAGGTCGAAAAATAATAATAAGAAAGTAGAGCGTCGAAACTTAAAAGTCTAAAAACTAAATATTAAAAGTTGCGTCTAAAGGTGTTAAAGCTTAAAGGAATTCTATATCCAAAACGGCAATAACTTAATAGGCACTAAAATCTATTAAATACTAAAGCGATAAGCGACGTCGTAAATTTCTAAAGCGCCTGATTCTTAATCTAAAGAAAAAGCACTTAAGGAATTTTACGGCAAAGCCTAAAAATCTAGAAATATAAAATAACTACGGCAAAAACTAAGCTTAAAACTAATTACGAACGATAAATATACAAATTACGAATTATATGATTAAAATATACAATTTATAAAAAGAAACAAAAATGATAAAATTGCTTATTTATTTAAAAATATTATTTTTATATTATTATTTTATAAAAATATTAATTTATATATTAATAAAACTAATTAAAACTAATAATCACAAATTATAATTAAACTAAACTAAATATATTAAATTAAAACCCTAATTAGGTTTAATAATAATTATAATTAATCAAAACCCTAAATTCGTAATTAATGCAGTCAAACAGCTATCAGAGCAGCTCCGTGACTACGGTATTCTATAAGTGTGGAGCTTCGCGATTGCGGAGCTATGCAGGCTCAGATGATGGCAGATTCAAACGATACAGGTGTAGTTTTCTTTTTATTTTTTATTTTTTTATTTTGATTTGTATTTCTGTTTTTCTGATTTTAATTTTTAGAAAATATAATTTAAGTAAAACTTATATTTTAACTAAAATTACTTATTAGTTTTTAAAAATAAAAACTTTTTAATTTTAAACACTTAAATATATATATATATATATATATATATATATATATATATATATATATATATATATATATATATATATATATATATATATTTTGTTTTTATATTTTTGTTTTTAATATTTAAAACTTATATAAATATATTTTTACAAAAATAACTTAAAAACTAATTTTTTATAGCGTTTCGCTTCGTTGTTGAGTGTTCCCCGGCAGCGGCGCCAAAAATACTTGGTGTGTGCGAGGTGTAGTACAAAATACTATTATATCTTACTACGAAATACTATTAAATACGATACAATTTACACAAGTTATTTATTTATTTATAGAATGGATATACCTAAACCTTGCTACAATACTTATAAGTAGTGTACCTAATCGTAGAGTAGTGTAGTTTTTAGTAAGTCCAGTTTGTTCCACGGGAGCTAGCTAAGTTTAACGCTATATTTATTTTTAACTATATTTGTGTGTGTATATATATATATATATATATATATATATATATATATATATATATATATATATATATATATATAAGTAGTAGTATTATTATTATTAAAGGGGGTTTTTACCGTTTAATGAACGGTTTGTCGATTTTATGTCTTAAGTCACAATTAAAACCTAATGTAAAATATTAAATATAAATATAACTTAATTTAAAGCGTAAAGTAAATGACGATAAATAAAAGTGCGATAAATAAAATTGCAGTAATTTAAAGTACAATAAATAAAATGACGATAAATAAAATGACGATGAAATATAAATTAAGAGAATTGTGCTTATTTAAACTTCCGTAATCATGATGTTTGACGTGTTGATTTTAATTTATTACCATGGGTTAATTGTCCTTTGTCCTGGATTATTCGATAAGTCCATCTGGTTTTTGTCCATAATAGTCCATCGGTCATAAATATAAGGTGCGAGTGTCCTCGTCAAATTACCCTTATACCCGAAGTCAAATATTCCAACTAATTGGAGACTTAAATTGTAATAAAGTTTTAATACATTGTTAATGATTACACCAGGTTATCAACTGTGTACAATCCAAGGTTTTAATACTTTATTAACAATTACACCAAGTGTCCTTGTATGTAATCCACCCATTTTTTAATGAGTCCATTGACTATTAATTCATTCCCGTGTCCGGTCAAATGAACAATTATTAGTATTTATAAATATCCCGCCCATTGTGTTCGATCGATTGTAAGTGGTTATTTATAATTACGTCAAATTGTAAATCTCTATATTAAATTAACGAACTATCATTCAGTTAAACAAATATAAATCCCATTAATAGCCCATAGTCCAATTTCCACAAGTGTCGGTCTTTTGTCCAAACCCCAATTATGGTCCAAAGCCCAATAACCGTGTGTTAATATTTAGTCTAACATCACGATTACTTCTGCTTAAATAAACATAATAATAACTTAGCTACGAGACATTAATTTAAAAATGTTGAACATAACTTACAATGAGTATTAATCGCGTAGCGTTACATGGATAGAGTTTCGACTTACAAACTTGAAACATTCGCCATTTAGGTTGTGATTAGAGTAGGCACTATAGAGGTCAGTGAACACTGTCTTACTCAAAAGCATGATTCGCGTCAGAAGCAATGTTCTTGAGATGTTGTAAGATGATCCGGGGTTGAATAAGTGATCGCAAAGGAGAGACCTCTAATCCAATTAGCAGTACCTTAGAATATCTAAGATTGCACGTATGTTAATGTTAAGGCATAGTGTAGTGTTAAGCGGTGGAATATTGCTTTAGTTAAGCCAACTAGGATTAAGAAAAGCTGAGACTTTCCTTTATAGGTATACCACTTTGTTCATGTACCTAGGATTCTATCTATAAGGTCGTTTAAACCCTTTTAGGTTAACGTTGGGAGTAGGGATATCCGTCTTATCCAGAATTTTCAAAGCCTAAACTCTTAGTGACAAATCAGTTAGGTTCATAGCCTAGTTGATTGAGGTTTAGTGTTTATTCTAGGAAGTTGAACTCTTGTGATAATTCACCATCAGAACTCTATTCTCCATACCTATCTATCTTTATCTTTCCAGTTAAATAGCCGTATTAATAGTTAATCATAATCTATCACCTCTTGTCACTAGGGTTAACTATATAGGCACTTTTGTGCCACGTTACTGAGCAAACATACAAAAATATGAACCTGAGTTATATTTACCACTTACTCGTTAAAAGGAAGACAAGTACGTGAGTTATAGCTAGGAAACCCCAGCTAAATATAAATGATAAAACCCTTACTCTCTTTTGGTAGCTGATTCTGACGTGTTGCGACCTAACGACACCGCACAAATAAAACCGTCCATTTTGGCCATATCAGTTGACTTCACTAGTCTTTCCTTGTTCGTCAAGCTTTCGAGCAGCTCTTTCAACTGCCGCCTAATCCCCCAAGATGCTCAAGAGAACTAGCTTGTGGAACAAAGTCTCCTACTTTGATTATCCTCCACAAGTAGTAATCCTTAGATTTGAGATAATATTCAAATCTTAATTTTCACACATTAATATCTTCTTTATCAAAGATTGGTGCTTCTTTCACCAATTCTTCCAAGTATTCCATAGTTCTAGTTGATCCGAGAATCGTTGACTCAAGTTTTTGCACAAAACGAATTTTGACACTTTGAAAAAAACATTAATAGAGCAATGATTTAAGCAACCGCTCTGATACCAATTGTAACTAAACTATGGGGTGAATAGTTACTTGATACGTTTTTAACACTTTTTCAATTGATCACCAAATTTGAGTAACTATGATCAACCAATTCAACTCAAACTTGATGTGTGTGGTGTGTATGTTCAACATGATAAGTAAAGTAATGTAAAGAACATAGACACAAGGACTTATAGTGGTTCGGGTGAATGTTAACTAATCCACCTTAATCCATTCACCGATTACACTAATCGGGATTTCTTGCTTCATTAAGCACTTTTCTCCAAACCCGGTAGAGATTCGATTTACAAGTATTAAACTTCTTTGGTAGACAACAAACCTAATCTTTCTATCCCTTTAAAAGACCAACTCTAACCTAGATCAACTTGTCTTCACCTTAGACAAGCATTAATCTTCAAATAAGATTAATCAACTTCCAGAGCCCTTTAAGGAAGTAGATCACTAAGCTAGCCTATGCTTCTACTAACTGAAATTACAAGACTCATACACTTTGCAATGATGATCCTAAGACAATACCAGGACATACATTACACCAAGTAAACTCACAAGATGAATAATTTTGATTAGTAAGTTTACAACAACCAAATTCTATATCTATAAGATCATAGAATCTTCTCTTGCTTGATCACATTTAAATAGTAATTAAAGCACTTGTGATCTCTGGAAATAAGCCTTTGAAATATGCAAGAGGGTCAGCTTCAAATGCTCTTCAATGCTTGCTATTTATAGTGAGATTTAAAAACTAGCCGTTGTCACACGGTCACCAGCACGGTCGACCGTGGTTCGACTACGCATAACCCAATCCAAAATATGTATCCGTTGTATAGCCATTTTACTCAGATTTGAACACCACATTTTAGAATCTTTACTCCATCTAGCACCTGCAAAAGAAACCCATTATCCTATACAAGTACTATATGCATTAAGTGTGTGAGATTTGGTCTTATTCAGTGAAAATGACCTAACACTCCAAATGTGGTAAATCCAACATTCTTGGAGAAGTGTCTTGATTGATATTTAGGGTAATCTCAATTTTGGTCAAGACTTAGTTAGGTTCATTAATGCATTTGGTTCAATCCTAAAGACTAGTCAACATGTCATTAACTTCCTAGCTTCAATTAATCACAAGTCATATTCATTTAAGACTAAGTAGAGATTAATTGGATGATGTCTCTCTAAATCAATCATTAAGTGTACAAAGACATCAATGTTAAGTTATACTTGGATATGTTACACAATGTGTTAGTTGGCCAAGACCAAATAGATTATTGACCATTATTCTTTTGTGAACCATTTTACACTTAATTCATTGAGGTAAACTAGTTACTTGAATCCTAGTATCCTAACTAGTAGCACATAGCAAGCATGTTAATTAAGTTGGCAAATTAATGAGTATTAAACATATTAACAAGTAGCAAGTAATACTCACATATAGCAAGAGATAGTTGTTATAAGATCAATCATATGGATATTTGCACAACACTATAGTTTAAGTTTTAGCAAGCTTACTTGCAATATAACATATTGCATGATTAATGTGTAAGCACACATTAATGTCCAACACATGTACAAGGGAAGAGCAATCTCTAGTTGGGACTTGGTGACCATCCTAAATGTTTCTAAGTGTATTTTTGGATTACAAGTCTTTACTCAAAAGTAGTATTCTTCATTTAGCCTTAATTTGTCACTAAGTAATCTTTAATTGTAATTAGTGTTCTAGTGACATTAACTTATGTGTGTTGGTACTTGGTGATCATCCTAAGAATGTCTAGACAAGTTTTAATATCACAAGTTATTGATTAACACTTATGTGTTATGCCTAATCATGGTTAATTTGTCATTAAGATGTAATTAAGCGTAATTAACCAACATTAGTATTTTTATGACCAAGACTCACTTGAGTATGGAAAGGACATCTATTCTAAGCGTGTTGAAAAAGGTTTCATGAATTGTAGATGTCGGGATGTGGTCAAACTAAATTTAATCAAAAACGGTGACAGAGGATTATGTGGTCGCACTACGGTTGACCGTGGTGGCAGCCGAGCAACTTTTTTTCACAAAACTGTGTTACATATTCAGTCTGGGCTTCTACGGCTAAGTGTACGCTCAACCGTACTTTGACCGTGTATTTTAATGATCTTTGTTTTCATTCTATAAGTTTTGTTTGACTTGGTCATTTGCAAGATCAAGTATGGATTAGTGATCTTGTGTGTTTTATGTTAAAATGTCAATCATCACTTATGCGTATGTATGTGCCATCATCAAAACATGTTCTTTGGTTAAGCATCATACTTAACTTTGTCGGTTAGTCCATTAACCAACATTCAACCATCAAATTATTTTATAATATTTGGAAAATATTATTTGGTTGATCCTATGTTGTAGGATTCTTAATTACAAACGTGTGGGCGCAAGAATCGCTTAAAACGGACAAGAAACGAAGAAGTTAGAGCGAAAACGGTGAACCCTGGAAACCTTCTAAAAAACGGTCTGCCATAATTTTAGACGGCCTGCCAGCTAATTGGATGACCTGCCATGATTTTATACTGCCAGCCAGCCAATTGGATAGCCTGCTAGCCAATTATGGATGGCCTACCAGCCAATTGGACGACCTGCTAGAAAAAGGCCTGCCCGGCAAGTACAATAAATTTGCTTATAAAAGGAGGGCTTCATTTCTCATTTTGACACACCATTTCTTTCACTTCTCTCTCTTAATATCTCTCTATAGTCGCTCTCTAGTGATCTATAGGATATTAGTTCTCTCTACTTTCTCTCTCTAGATTCTAGAGAGAATAGTACAGGGATTAGGAATGTAGTCATCTCTCTACTGTCGCTGTCTAGTGTTCAGTAGGAGATTAGTATGTAGTTAGCTGTAGAATCTATCAAGCATTGTAACGCTTTAGATATTATGAAGAAATACAAATGTTACTCTGTTCGCATTATTATTCGGCATATTATCAGGTACTATCTATCCTTTTTTTTTTATTAATTCGTCATAATGTTCTTGTTTGATGTTTGTGATTTATTAACGATTGAAATGCTTATTACCATGATATGTGAGTAATCGTTTGATTTTTTCCCCATGATTTAATAATGTTAGTAGGAATGATTATCGTTTTGTAGTTACATTCTGTCTATGATATTAAACCTCGTTATTATCGTCCTTCCACCAATAAACGTGATTAAAACCTTTTATAAAGTCGACATTATAAGGGTAATTAATTATCTGTGTTTATACATTGGTCAAGGTATGAACCCATCAAAAATACTATAAAGTACATGGGGAATTACCTTAGGACCAGATCAAGACTTTGGTCAAGAGTATAAAACTCGAGGATATACTGTCCAACAGTAGAGTACAGTGTTGATGTACTACGAGACCACTTGAGCATGGTCAAGGTTAGAAGCTATGGAGCCACCATAGGTGTAAGTACATTATAAAACCTCTATATGAGAAGTACATTCTAGGAAACACCGAGAGTGGAGTCCATTATGGATAACTAAGGGATTTATTGGGTAGATCATAAGGGTTGGTTTAAGTCATAAATGGGAATTTATGCACTACAATACAAACTAAGTTTATAAATCTTTAAGGATGAATGAGAACTAGAAGAGGTTCTAATTTGTCTATACACCTTAGATTTTACCAAACCATTGACAGAAAGGAATTCGAAACAAAACCATAACCACTCACTTTGGGTGATACACTAAAGTGTTAAGAAAGGTTGGATATTATATATATGGCTATGCTACTTTATTCGTGCACCCAAGGTATGCATTGCATCCAAGGTGGGCCGCTTATATTCTTAAACCGGATAAAGCGTCGGGAGTTGAGCATAGTCCATCCAATCAAAATCATGATAGCCTAGTTCCTCGTGACATGCTAATCGAGAAATCAATTAGTAGGGAATCTAGTGTTTAAACCAAGGTATATCTATCCAGTGAGTGTCTCACAATCATCCTGACACTACGTTATCTTAAATCATGGTAAACCATGTCTTCTCTGTCCTTAGCTGTTGCATGCTAGCTAGCTTATTTTAATTATATTGCTTTAATATTTTAAATACAATTATATGTCAAATCAACCCAACTATAGCCTTTACGCAATTTGATATTCCGGATAAAGTGATGTCAAGAATAAACCGGTTGGACCCTGTTATTGGATTTTCCGAAAAGTCGAAAATTTATTGGGACCAAAAGGATAGTGCCTCTCCATATAAGGTGTACCTGGCCACTAGTTTGGATACTAAATTGTGTACAAACCCATCTTAATCGCTAAATTATCTGAATAAGCTCTGTTTCAAATTCAACCGCTCAAGGAACGACCCTAGGTCATAATTGCCCTTGCTAACCCATAGGAAGGAACAATAGATTTAGGCCTAGCACATATAAATTAAATATTCAGACCCTGATGATATCCTGAATTGATGTTTAGTGACCTAATGACATCGCACTAAAATAAACCGTCCGTTTTGGTTATGTGAATGACTTTACCCTGTTGCATTAGAACACACCCGTGCCCATAGATTGAAGCATCACAATAAACCGTAATATCTTCAATTCCTTCCGGTAACACCAACACCGGAGCTTGACATAATTTTTCTTTCAATAATTGGAAAGCAATTTCTTGCTCATTTTCCCAATTAAATCTCACATTCTTCCCTGTCAACTTTGTCAATGGAGAAGCGATTTTAGAAAGTCTTGGATAAACCGATGATAGTAACCGGCCAATCCGAGGAAACTTCGAACTTTCCTTGGTGTAGTCAGTTTTTCCCAACCCTTTACTGCTTCTATCTTCCACGGATCTACTTGAATACCTTCTTCATTCACAATATGGCCAAGGAATTACACTTCCCTTAGCCAAAATTCACACTTGAAGAATTTAACATAAAACTTCTCATTCCGCAATGTCTTCAACATTTCATGCATATGATGTTCATGTTCCTTCTTACTCTTGGAGTAAACGAGTATGTCACCAATGAACATAATTACTGACTTATCCAATATAGGTTGGAACACTCGGTTCATAAGATCAATGAATGCCGCAGGCGCATTCGTAAGACCGAAAGGCATTACTACAAATTCAAAATGCCCATACCGAGTTCGAAAAGCCGTTTTCTCAATATCTTCCTCACGGACCCGCATTTGATGATAACCGGACCGTAAGTCAATTTTAAAAAAATAAGTCACGCCTTGGAGTTGGTCAAACAAATCGTCAATCTGAGGCAATGGATTAAGATTCTTGATTGTCACCTTGTTCAACTCCCGATAATCAATACACATCCGCATACCACCATCCTTCTTTTTCACAAACAAGACCGACCCATGGCGAAGCACTCGGTTGGATAAAACCCTTTTCGAGTAGCTCTTGGGTTTGATTCAATAAATCTTGCATTTCCGTTGGTGCTAAATGATAAGGCGTTTTAGCAATGGAGGTTGCCCCCGGAACCAACTCGATGCGAAATTCAACTTGTCTTTCCTCCGGAACCCCCGGTAACTCACTCGAAAACACGTATTCGAATTCATTAACCACCGAAATATCACGAATGGATAGAGGCTCTTCACGCGTATCAACTACATGTTCAAGAAAAGCCATGCCACCACTACCAAGAAGATGACGTGCCCGTGCATAAGTGCATAATGGTACAAGTCTTCTCCGTTTCTCACCATGAATAATTAACTCTCCCCCACTTGGGGTCTTTACATGAATAAATTTCTCATGGCATGTAATATCGACTCTATAACGATCGAGCCAATCCACACCAACAACAATATCAAACTCATCCAATGCATCGGGATAAGATCAATTTTAAAGGTTTCGGCACCAAACACAACATTACAATTTTTACACACGTCAACCCCTAGGAACGTCTTACCATCCGCTATTTCAACTTCTACCGGACGACTTAACTTAGCTAGCGGTTTATTAAGCTTAGGCACAAACCTTAGAGACACAAATGGTTAATTAGCACCGCTAAAAAATAGTATCCTTGCCGGATTAGAGTTAACCATGAAAGTACCTAAGACAACTTCATTGGACTTCTTAGCTTCGTCATTAGTCATCAAATAATATCGCCCCCTAGTCGTACCCGCCGCCTTTTCGAGCTTCTTGGCTTGATCACCCTGCAACTCAGGACATTGCGTCCTCCGATGTCCTTCCTTTTGACAACTAAAACATGTGAGTTTGTTTGAATATGGCTTCGGTAAATCATGAGCCATATGACATTTTTGCCCACAATTGTAACACGTAAAAGAAAAACCTCCGGAAGTACCCTTCTTCACACTACCGACGCTCTCGCACACTTTTACTCTTCTTGATGGAATGGATTGTAGCTTCAAACTTTCTCTTACTAAAAGTAAAGTCACTCTTTTTCGGAACAAGTGACTCATAACCTTTAGCCACATTAAACAACTCATCAAAAGATTTCACCGAACCCCTACTAATCTTCTCTTGGAGGATTTCATTCAAGGTTCGATAGAAATCTTCCATCAACATATGATCATTACCGACACTTAATCACAAGATTTAGAGTTTAAGACCTACCACACACACAAAAACATGCTCTGAGGTAGGAACACAAAGGATTAGACCCGATCTAGCAACAACCCACTTGAAAGCTTCACAAATCTACTTTCTCTCTCTACTCTCTCTCTAATTGAAGATGAAGATGATAAGGTTGGTGGATGAGTAAATGAGCCCCATCAGCCTTTTTGGTAGCAATAAATCCGGCCCTATGTGAAAAGTCCATTTTACCCTCCTTTAAAATAGAGGAAAAACGAAGTGAGCTGTCAGCAGCATTTGCGCGCCGCGCATTTCTTTAGACACGAATTCAGTAGCCCTTTTTAATACTTCTAGGAAAATTTACAATATGTACAACTTAGCTTCGGGTCTTACATAACTGCTAAGAAATAGTCCCCTTCAACCGCTTAATTTTTATTTTTAATTAATAATATTAAAGAAAACAGAAAACATCATTTTGTTATTATGTTTTTTTTCTTCTTCCATAAATGACTACATCTTTATTGATAACATAAATCACCACACGTGTTAAGAAAACATCATTATGTTATTATGTTATGGAATTGGGCCATTACATACATCTAATACTCCCACGTAATTTGAACGGCGAAATTCTAAAAGTTCGAGCTGAAAAAGAGAATGATAAATACTAAAAAAATAACCGTCGTTTTTTTCTTATTCGCGACGCTGAATTGATTGATATTCACCGATTTAGTTGCATATTGTTTTATTACGTACTCCTTTTTCGTAACTTTTTTTTCTTCTTTTACGTTGTCGCATACTTTGTCTAAGGATTGAACATGACTTATGCATAGAACTTTTATCAGCGATAACGGTCTTCTTCAAAGCTGCAAAAGCTAGAGTTTTTTTTTTCTTTTTTTTTACTTTTTTTTCTGTTCGGGGTTTGGAACCTAATCACAATTACTATTTTATTTTTCATAAAAGCCTACATTAAAACATTTGATTAAGACATGTATTTACATATGTAACGTAATTAATCCCGTAAAGAGAACTCAAATTTGAATAAAATAATAATAATATAATAATAAAGTTTTCTCTAAAATTGAGTATTTATATTTATAATAATAATTAATAGTAACAACAAATGGCTCATAAATTAAAAAAAATTAAAATAAAATTATTATATGAAGTTTGTAAAATATGTTTCGAAGTTTGTACAAGTGTTCATGGAGTGTTTTGTAAAAGATTGTACAATTTGTACAATGTTAATAAATGATAATCGATAGAGGGTTTATCATTTAACATGGTATTAGAGGATCTATTGATTAGAAAATCTTCTCTCTTCCACCATTTGCTTACTTTATCCAAACATCCTTGGCATGTTTGCATTTTATCAACGTGTGCTCTACGGTTTCTATCCTCGTCACATAATGAATATCTTACCGCGTCAAGATCTATCCCATGCTTATCCAACTCTACTCTAACAGGAATCCTCCCTTTTCTACTTCGCCAAATGAAGAGCTGAGCTCCACTTTTTTTGACACCAATGGATTATGAGAATTTCATTTTCCTTCCTGCAAGTAGCTAAGTAATTTGTCGTCCACCATATTTGATAACTCCTTTATTGTAAAGCACTTGTTCTTGTCCAACATCCATAACCATGAATCTTCCATTCTGTTGCAATGCTCAAAGTACCGAATTAATACAGCAACAAGATCTTAAAGCTCTCCCAATGCTCTACTTGATGGATTGTGACACCATGTTCACCAGAACTCCCACTCCCAGACGATCTTTCACTTTAGCATATTTGTTCTCTTCTAGTTGATAAAGCCACTTGAAGATGCCCTGTAATCAAACACTGATCGCTCCAAAGTCAATAGAAGCACTCTCACCAACTTGTAATGCAAACGAGTTAGTGAAAGGCATTCCCATTGCATTTATTTGACCTGCCCAAATGATATTTGGCCCATTTAAGGCTTGATTTTTAATGATTATTAGTATTAGTATCCCAACCCTAAATGCCTCCCCTTTACCATGAATGCTTTTGATGATCATGGCCGAAAATGAGTTATTTCATTTTTGAACCTCCACCACTATTTTCTCAAAAGTGCTAGATTTTACCCTTTAAAGTCCCTATTTGACCCACGAAGTTTTGTGACACTCAGCCGATCCACCACCAAAGAAATTTTGCCTTAAACTCTCAAATTTTTTGATCATGCTCAAGAGGGCTCGAAATAGTTGGTAAACTACCAAGAACCAATTTCACTAAGGTTAAATGACTACCGCAAGACATTTCTCTAGCTCTCGAATCCGCAAGTCTCAATTTAAATTTGTCAACCACCTCACTCCTATCACCATACCTTTTCATTTTTGAACCAATACGAAGCCCGAGATATTTAAACGGAAACTCACCAATACAACATGTTGGAAGCTTCGACGAGCCCAACACACCCACTATTGAGGACCTAGGTTATACTCACTTACTACACCAACACTTTGACGTTGGTTAGCCTTTAATTTTATAAATCTTTAGTGCACAATAATACTTAGGCGAAAGTGTCGACCATATATCATTCAGGCGGTATAACCGACCATATATCACTTAGGCGGAAGAGCCGACCATATAATAAAAATAACACAAGTGCACTAAGAATTTAAACACGAACTAAGGCTTAACCGGGAAACTTAACAAAGAACACTTTTATTAATACAAAGTACAATTACAATATTACTTACTTATAAGTTTTCTCTTCTCTAACTCACACTCTTCTTACTTCCTCACAACTCTCACTTCTCTACTTCACTCTTGTAACTTACTCACACCTTACACAAATGAACTACTCATCACCCATATTTATACTACCCAATGGAACATTCTAGAAACTAGATATTTCTATGGATAAATATCTAGATATTTTCTACACATACAAATATCTAGATTTTTCCTATCAAATACAAATTTCTAGATTTTTCCTACCATATTCTAAATTCTAGATATTTTCTTATACATATTAATATCTACATATTTTGCATATATACATTTACTAATTCCATATTTTATAATACCAAATTTGCATTGTATTTTAACACTCCCCCTCAATGCAAATTTTCTTCCAACGATGTCTTGCAGATCATTCCAAGTGCTTCTCTGAATTTTGTAAACTTCGGTTTACTTAGGCTCTTGGTGAATATATCTGTAACCTGTTCATCTGTCTTTGTTGGCATCATCTTGATTTTTCCTTCAAGGACCTTCTCTCGAACATAATGATAGTGCACTTCTATATGTTTTGTTCTTGCATGAAAGACTGGATTCTCTGCTAGACGAATAGCTGATAGGTTATCGCAGAAAAGCTTTACTTGATAATCTGTTGATTGATGAAGATCTTCCATTAGTTGCTTTAACCATATAATTTCTTGTGTTGCTGATGATGCCGATCAATATTCTGCTTCAGTGCTTGACAAGGATATTGTTGGTTGTCTCTTGCTGCGCCATGATATTACTCCTGATCCAAGACTAAACATGTATCCAGTTGTTGACTGTCGTGTATCATAGTCTCCAGCGTAATCGGTGTCACAATATCCAGTCACGTGACATTCTTCTGTCTTCTTGTATAAAATACAAAAGTTAGTAGTGCCTTTAACATAACTTAAGATGCGTCGTACAACATCAAGGTGAGGCTTCTTCGTATTGCTCATGTATCGACTAACCACTCCAACTGCATAAGATATGTCTGGCCGGCTTAGTGTGAGATAAATAAGACTTCTGACCATCTTTCGATACATGGTAACATATTGAAGACTTTTTCCTTCATCTGCTCGTGGTTTTGTATTCGGATCCATCGGAGTTGAGATAGGTTTGCAATTAAGCATTCCGTACTTTTGTAAAGGATCTCTCGCATATTTCTGTTGTCCCAGAAATAATCCTTCTCTTTTCTGCTCTATTTCGAGTCCAAGAAAATGTTTTAGTTCTCCAAGCTCCTTCATATGAAATCTGATAGAAAGATTCTCCTTTGTTCTTTGGATCTCCTCATAATGATCTCCCGTAATGATTAAGTCATCCACATATACTAGCACTATGGCTAGTTTTCCTTGATCTTGTTTCACAAATAAACTAGAATCTAAAGGAGCAACTGTAAAACCACTTTGTACCAAGAACTCACCAATTTTCCCGTACCAAGCTCTTGGAGCCTGCTTCAAGCCATATAGTAGTGCCTTCTTTAAATTGCAGACATGCTCAAGATGGAACTTGTTCTCAAAGCCTCTTGGTTGCTCCATATAAATTTCTTTGTCAAGTTCTCCATGTAAGAAAGCGTTCTTGACATCCATCTGCCACAACTTTCAAGATTTTCTAGCGGCTAAAGCTAGTAGAGCTCGAATTGTTGTGATCTTCGCCACTGGACTAAACGTTTCTTTATAATCCAGCCCATATTGTTGAGAAAAACCTCTAGCAACAAGTCGAGCTTTATACCTTTCAATGAAGCCATCTGATCGAGTCTTCACCTTGTAAACCCATTTACATGGTATTGGTTTTACATCTTTTGGCTTTGGAACTAAACTCCATGTCTGGTTTTCTTTTAGTGCATTAATTTCTTCTTCCATCGCTTTCTGCCATTCTCGATTTTGCGCTGCTTCTTCATAAGTAGAAGGCTCAATAGGTATTGATTCATCCACATGAGCAGCATTGGCATACCTTGGATTAGGTTATCTCGGCCTTGCTGACCTTCTTAATTCTTGTGCATCATCCTTGACTTCCATTTGGCTTGGACGAACCTCCTTGGATACAGATTGATGTACACCAGTTTTCCATGGACTCTTTTCCTTAGAGTATGACCCTTCTCCTTCTTTTATTGGATCCAATATTTGCTCTTTAGGTTCTTTTTCTTCTGGACCTTCTTCTAATCCATGAGATTCTGGAAGCTCTATCTTTTGAGGTGACCACCATGAAAAAGCTTCATAAAATACTACATTTCTTAAAGTATGGCACCTTCCAGTATTTAGATCACAACATCTCCATCCTTTTCTTGATTCATCATAACCGACAAAAATGCACTGAATTTCCTTCTTATCAAATTTGCTTCGTAGATGATCTGGCACGAAGACATAGCATACACATCCAAAAACCTTGAGATGGTTGACGTTGGCTTAATCTTCCATAATCTTTCATACGGTGAAATATGCCCCAACTTTGTCTATGGAAGCCTATTTATCACGTATGATGCCGTTCTCATACATTTAACCCAAAATCTTCCTGGCAAATTTTTACCATGAAGCATACTTCTACAAGTTTCGACAAGGTGACCATTCTTGCGTTCTGCGACTCCATTCTGTTGTGGAGTAATGGGACAAGTTAATTGTCTTCTAATCTTGTGCTTCTCAAGATAGATATTGAACTCAGTCGATAAATATTCTCCTCCATTATCTATGCGTAAGCAACTAATCTTATTATTGAGCTCACTTTCTATCTTCTTCTTGAACTCTTTAAACTTCTGAAAAGTCTTCGACTTTTCCTTCATGAAGTAAACCCACACATATGTTGAGAAATCATCAATGAATGTCACCATATACTTCATTCCTCCAAGTGGTGTTTGTTTAACTGGGCCAAAGACGTCTGAGTGTATGAGCTCTAGTGGTGTCTTGGACTGATGTTGTGACTCCTTGAATGGAAATTGGCGAGCTTTTCCAAATTGACATCCAGCACATATTGTATCTGTTCGGATATCAATTTGAGGAAGCCCATTTACTATGTGTTTCACCATCATCTCCTTTAACTTGTTGTAGCCCACATGCCCAAGACGTTCATGCCAAAGATCAGCCGTCTCATTTTTTCGAGTCTTATCCACATATGCTGTTTCAGTAGATAGTACATAGACCGACTCTATTCTTCTTCCTTGCATAATTGGATTGCCAACAACCTTCACTCTCTTGAATACGAACACATCTTCTGGTCCAAAGAGCACACAATTCCCTTCTGCTGTCAATTGTGGCACTGACAGTAAATTCTTCTTTAGGCCTGGGACAAGATACACCTTCTCGAGTTGGAGCTTATGAGAGCCGCCTTAATTTTGAATTATTGTCTTTCCAATATGAGAAATAGATAACCTTAAATTGTCAGCTGTCAATACGACTCTCTTTCCTTTGTAATCATCCATTTCTTGCAGCTTTATCCCACCGTTGGTCATATGATTTGAGCACCCAGAATCGATGATCCAATCATCTTTGTAGTTTATTTTTGACTTTAAGGTTGCTGCAAAAGCTTGATCATCCATGTCAGCTTCAACGGAGAGTCCTGCTTCTGCATCCCATGTTTCCTCATTAATGGTTGCTTCGAATGTGACCTCTTTCTTCTCATCTCTTGCGGCAACCACATTTCCTTCGAAAGTTCGCCTTCTGGGAAATCTACAATCTCGAACAAAATGACCCTTCTTGCCACAATTGAAGCATTCACCATTCTTTCTCTTATCATTTTCCCCGTATTGTTGGCGATAATCTCTTCTTCTTTGTTGAGCTCCCCCTGAAGCATTGCCTTTTGATTTTGGGTGACCCTTCCACCCATATGTCTTACTTTATTTCATCGCCTCTTGTCTTCGAGATGTTGCTTTCTTCTTATTGGTGAAGAGTGCATCTTCTCCATCTTTTATGGTTACTTCATTCACCTGCTTGGTTAATGTCTCTTGATTAGCCAATAAATTCTCCAGCTCTATTAATGATGGTTGAGTAGGCCATCCTCTCACAGCGGCTATAAATCCATTATACTCAGATATTAAGCTGTTGATGATAATTCTCTTCATCCTTACATCACTCACTTTCTCTTCAGGAGCAAGTTGAGATATCTCACGACAAATGGATTTCACCTTGGTGAAATATTGAGAAATAAATAGACTTCCTTGCGTGATACACGCAAGCTCATTTTCCAAGAGCTGGAGTCGTGCTTCATTCTTCTTTGAAAATAATTTTTCAAAAGTTTCCCAAGCTGCCTTTGGTGTTTTCTCATTACGGATGTGCTCCAAAAGATCCTCCTTGATTGTAGTCTTCAATATAAATAGAGCCTCCCCGGCCTTGATGTTCCATTTTCTCAAGGCTTTGGCATTTTTTTCAGTGGAGGCGTTGTGTCACTGCCAGCAACTATTTCCCATAAATCATGTCCTTGTAGGTAGGATTCTATGCAAGTTGTAGTGACCCGAACTTTTCCATGTTTATATATATTAAATGAAATTGATATTTATATTATTAAATGTTTCCAACATGTTAAGCAATCAAACTTGTTAAGACGTGATCAATTGAAATAGGTTTCATATAGACAATTGACCACCCAAGTTGACCAGTGATTCACGAACGTTAATATTTGTAAAAACTATATGATGATATATATATATATATATATATATATATATATATATATATATATATATGTAGATAACATGATATTATGATAAGTAAATATATCATTAAGTATATTAACAATGAACTACATATGTAAAAACAAGAATACTAACTTAAGGATTTCGAAACGAGTCATACATGTAACGATTATCGTTGTAACAACATTTAAATGTATATATATCATATTAAGATATATTAATACATCATTATATCATGATAAAGTAATGATTTAATATCTCATTAGATATAATAAACAATGGGTTAACAACATTTAACAAGATCGTTAACTTAAAGGTTTCAAAACAACACTTACATGTAACGACTAACGATGACTTAACGACTCAGTTAAAATGTATATACATGTAGTGTTTTAATATGTATTCATACAATTTTGAAAGACTTCAAGACACTTATCAAAGTACTTCTACTTAACAAAAATGCTTACAATTACATCCTCGTTCATTTTCATCAACAATTCTACTCGTATGCAACTGTATTCGTACTCGTACAATACCTAGCTTCTAAATGTATTTACTATTGGTATATACACTTCAATGATCTGCTCATAGCAGCCCTTGTGAGTCACCAACACATGTGGGAACCATTATTTGGCAACTAGCATGAATGATTACACAAAATAACAAACTTATGGAGCCTATATGGAGACCCATTTTCACGTGAACTTACACCTACCACAAACACATTTCCATTTCAATTTTTATGCATCAAACTCACCTCTCTCAAGTGTTCTTCCTTTGTTCTGAGTGTTCTTCATCATCTTCAACAAAATCTAGCTCAATCTATTTCATAAATCCATACATAAACCAAGTTATAAAACAACTACTCAAGAACACACCAACAACACTTCCAAGTTTGCTAGCTTACTTCCAATCTTGCAAATCCACTTTCAGTGATCATCCAACCTCAAGAAATCTTTCTTATTTACAGTAAGATATCTTTCTAATACAAGGTAATACTCATATTCAAACTTTGATTCAATTTCTATAACTTTAACAATCTTATTTCGAGTGGAAATCTTACTTGAACTTGTTTTCGTGTCATGATTCTACTTCAAGAACTTTCAAGCCATCCAAGGATCCTTTGAAGCTAGATCTATTTTTCTCATTTCCAATAGATTTATCCACAAAACTTGAGGTAGTAATGATGTTCATAACATCATTCGATTCATATATATAAAGCTACCTTATTCGAAGGTTTAAACTTGTAATTACTAGAACATAGTTTAGTTAATTCTAAACTTGTTCGCAAACAAAAGTTAATCCTTATAACTTGACTTTTAAAATCAACTAAACACATGTTCTATATCTATATTATATGCTAACTTAATGATTTAAAACCTGAAAACACGAAAAACACCGTAAAGCCGGATATAAGCCGTCGTAGTAACACCACGGGCTGTTTTGGGTTAGTTAATTAAAAACTATGATTAACTTTGATTTAAAAGTTATTCTTCTGGGAAAATGATTTTTCTTAGGAACATGAAACTATATCCAAAAATTATGGTTAAACTCAAAGTGGAAGTATGTTTCCAAAATGGTCATCTAGACGTCGTTCTTTCTACTGAAATGACTACCTTTCCAAAAATGACTTGTAACCTGTATTTCCGACTATAAGCTTATACTTTTTCTATTTAGATTCATAAACTTAAGTTCAATACGAAACCATAGCAAATTGAATCACTCAAAACGGAATTAAAACGAATAAGTTATGGGTAAAACAAGATTGGATAATTTTGCTTGTTGTAGCTACGTGAAAATTGGTAACAAATATATATTAATCATATCCTAGCTAACTCATATTGTATTATACATGTACTCTAATATATTATGTAATCTTGGGATACCATAGACATGAATACAATGTTTTGACATATCATATCGACCCATCTATATATATATTTCGGAACAACCATAGACACTCTATATGCAGTAATGTTGCAGTTAGCTATACAGGGTTGAGGTTGATTCCAAAATATTTTATATACTTTGAGTTGTGATCTATCCTAAGGTTTGTATACACGAGGTCGTGGATTGATTCGAGATAATATATATTGCTTTATTTTCTGTACATCTAAATGTGGACAACTAGTTGTAGGTTACTAACGAGGACAACTGACTTAATAAACTTAAAACAGTAAAACGTATTAAAAATGTTGTAAATATATTTTGAACATACCTTGATATATATGTACATATTTGTTATAGGTTCGTGATCAAGCAGTGGCCAAGTCTTACTTCCCGACGAAGTAAAAATCTGTGAAAGTGAGTTATAGTCCCACTTTTAAAATCTAATATTTTTGGGATGAGAATACATGAAATTTTATAAATGTTTTATGAAATAGACACAAGTAAATGAAACTACATTATATGGGTAAATGATCGAAGCCGAATATGCCCCTTTTTAGCTTGGTAGCCTAAGAATTTGGGAACAGACCCCCAAATTGACGCGAATCCTAAAGATAGATCTATCGGGCCCAACAAGCCCCATTCTGGAATTTGGAATGCTTTAGTACTTCGAAATTATCATGTTCGATGGGTGTCTCGGAATGATGGGGATATTCTATATGCATCTTGTTAATGTCGATTACCAGGTGTTCACCATATGAATGATTTTTATCTCTATGTATGAAATATAAAATCTTGTGGTCTATTATTACGATTTGATAAATATATAGGTTAAACCTATAACTCACCAATTTTTGTTGACGTTTAAAGCATGTTTATTCTCATGTGATTATTAAGAGCTTCTGTTGCTGCATGCTAAAATATGGACAAGATTTGGTGTCAGCATGTTTGTATAATATTGTTTAAAATTGCATTCAAGATTTACTTTGTTGTAACATATTAATATTGTAAACCAATATGTATTGGTAGTGTGGAAGTGTGATATTTTTATATTATCATTTTTGGATAATCTAGGTGGTGTCCTTTTAACCTTGTCGATAAAAATAAAGGTTATGGTTTGTTTTAAAAACGAATGCAGTCTTTGAAAAACGTCTCATATGGAGGTCAAAACGTCGCAACGAAATCAATTAATATGGAACGTTTATAATCAATATGAACGGGACATTTCAGTTTGTATCCGAGTTTTGGTCTTAGAGAAATAGAAATTTGCATTAGTGTGTCTTATCGAGTTTGTTAGGATACATTAACGAGTCTGGACTTTGACCGTGTTTTCTTTAAAAACGATTGCTTAACACTTTTGTTGGAAACTATATATTATTAACATGTAAATATTATGTGATATATTGAACTCTTAATGTGTTTGATATTTTGTGATAGATGTCTACCACTAGTACAAATCCCATCGACTCACCTAATAATAATGAAGAGTCAAATATATTTTGAGAAGATTCACAAATTCCCAAAGGAGAACCGGAAGAGGAGAAACCGAAAGAAGAGGAACCGAAAGAAGAGGAACTGGAAGAGGAGGAACCGGAAGAGGAAGAACCAGAAGAAGAAGAGGTTCCGGAGGAGGAAATATTGATACCTACAGTAAATCGATTAAATAAAAGAAAATCCTCGACCAACGGACCAAAGTTAAAAATGGTCAATGGTGTTTCCGCCGAGGAAGCAAAATATTGGGAAGATTACCAATTTTCCGATGATGTTATAGAAATTACCTCAACCCAATTTAATATAGCAAAAGAAAATAACAAGGGAAAAGGTGTAAAAATAGAGAAACATGATTCCAACCCCGATGAACTTTATATGTATCGGCAACGTCTGTATTTCCTAAATTGTAACAATAACCCGTGAACCTCTAAACCACCAGGTTTTTTTAAACCATTGTGGAAAATGACTGCTCGTATTAGAAGAACACCATACATCCCTAGAAAATTAGGAAAACGAACCAAGTCTGAAGAAGAAGAAACCAGTGATTCAGATTAGAGGGTTGTAATCATGTTGTGTATTATATGTATTGTAGTGTGCTTGTACTTTTATGTTCTATGTAAAGATTGCTTGTATTGTTTATTAATTATCTTTTACGAATCTAATCCTTGTCTATTTTACAGTATAAAAACAAAATGGACGTTAAGGGTAGACAACCGAATATTTTAGAAGACCTACCAGAGGATATGATTGAGGAAATCTTGTCTAGAGTCGGTCGGAATTCATCAGCACATTTAGTTATGGCGAAATTAACTTGTCAAACATTTGAAAGACTTTCCAGAAATGCCTTAGTTTATAAAAGGCTTTCCTTTGATAGGTGGGGTATATCACATTGGGGAGACCGTAAGTTACGCCGTGTTTTCTTTAAAGCATTAAATGCGGGGAACCTAAATGCAATTATACGCTACGGGTTAAGAACCTATTTTGACTCAACATATCCCAACATAGGATTTCTTAAGTTAGAAAGAGCTTCTAACATGCAACATAAAGAAGCATGTTATACTTACGGGTTAGTGATGTTCGCTTCTTACCAAAGTGAGAAGAAGAACATCGGATTACAACTTTTAAATAAAACCTTCCCACAAGTGACAGATTCAGTAATTGGGGTGAGAAACAAGGTTTTTATATTATTACGGGGCTGTTGGACATTACGAAACCCTCGTCCTTTTGACGACATTACAACATGATGCCTAGCCAATGGTCATAACGGTTACTTTCCACAAGACCAAGGATGGGAAGTCGTCTTAGTAAAACCAGAATGCATGACTTGTTTCTGGACTTATGAATTACGTGTATTTATTTCTTTTGCTGAACAACTTGCGTATTAACTAGAATTGCCTTTATAGCTGCCGAGTAGCTAAGTTACTATGTGTTATTGATGTGTGAAATCGTGTATATTATTTATCAATGGAAAATACCAGTTATTAAAAGATTACACACTAACCGGCAGTGTACCCGATCGTCTAGCAGTATAGATATTGGTAAAATCTAAGATCGTTCCAAGGACAGTTCAACTCAATTCAAGATTATAAACTAAGTGTAATTAACAAACAAGAAATAAAAGAAATAACGAGATATTGGGTTTTGGTTATTTAACAATTAACCAATCAAGATAGATTTAAATATAAAGACAATATTTTTGTGTTTTTAAGTTTATAGAAAATAAATGCAGACTCAACAAACAAATTAAAGATATTTTTGAATTGAATAGACAAAGAAATGCTCGCCTAGATCTTTTACCCTCAGTGTCGGATGATATAATATTAAGCACAAGTTATAGTGATAAAATGCATGCAATTACTAAGTCGGTTCGTTTAGAGTTCTCTTTTACGAACACTCAAGCTATGATTTATCGGCTTAGGGTTCCTTCTCACCAAAGACCTCGTTGCTTGTGGCTAAGTAATTAATTAATTTAGAGATTTAGATTAAATTGGTTATGCGTTCGCTCCACACAATTCACCCCTGTTTTGTTCAACATATGTTACCCAATTTACCCCCTTGGTCCAGTAAGCACCCAACTAATTAAGACAAATCAATTGGAAATTAATGTACTAAATTGAAACAGGGTTCCCTTTGTCCAAACAAGTACACTAATCAATCTCATAACATACATCAACACCCACAAGTGTGGTTCTTTATCCAAACTCTAATTTATCATGCAAAAAAAATCATATAGCTATAAAAGAAATCATCCAACACTAATGTTATTAATCTAGATGAACATAAAAAAATTTAGCTCATAACTTTAATATGAATTGAACACAAACACAAATAAATCATGCATACAAAATTCATTATCCGCATAAACACAAATAAATAAATTATAGTAGCAATAATAAACATGTGTTGATAACCAATCACTATTACACACTATGAGTTAAATGAATCAATTCTAAAAGTAGAATTAAAATTGAGTGGACCTCCTTTTCTTTCTCTGACGTCAACAAGCAAGACCACCAAATTAATTAATTGTTGCTTAACTTGCTTCTTCTCTTTTGTAGTAGTCGACTGAAACCCCAAGGGGTGACCCCATGGCTGCTGCTATCCCCAAAACACCTCTCTTTCTTTTTCTTTTGTGTCGAACAACCAAGAACAACAGGGGGTCCCACGACCTGCTGTACAGCCGCACCCAAAAAAACTACTTATCTCCCTTTTTTATTTGCCCCTTCTCTTGTATTTATAGGCTTAAACAACTTGGGGCTCAAATTTGTATAATTGGGTCTTAAAATTAATAAGAGCCCAAATATTATAAGTCCAACTAATTATATTCAGCTCATCTTCAATATAAATAAATCAGCCCACTTGCTGTCCCAATAATTAAGTGGCGCTTTTGTCACACAAGTAACGCTTTTCGTCTAAGCTTCTTTTCAGCTTCAATCTTCTTGACTTTATAACTCGATTCTCTATTTTACTCCAAAAAGTCATCAATACTCCATAATTATCTGAAATCAATTATAATTTATTAAGTATCGAAAGTTCGCATAATTAATTCAAATAAATACAAAATAACAACGATAGTGCCTATAAATAATATCTAAAAACATGTATAAAATTGGCACTATCAAACCCCTCCACACTTGGTTTTTGCTTGTCCTCAAGCAAATAAAGACAAAACAATTTAGAACTACACTCCCTAGGCAATATCATGTTAATCATTTTAAGTGAAAAATTTTCATTAAGTTCATAAGTACACGAAAACTATATCTTTCAAATTTTAAAGACTAACATCAACAAGTTAAACTCACCTAAGTATCGTATCAAAAGAAATATTAATTCGGGTAAATGTTCATGGGTTTATCAGGTAGGATATGACACAACATATAAAATGGTGTAAAAGTGGAAGTTAAATGCAAAGTCAAATAGATATGTAGCTACTAAAAAGCGAATTTATTATTAAGAACTACTATTACCTAAACACACGTGGTCCACATAGGAACTCTTTTTATTTCACATATATTTATATATCTGTTGTATATATTTTTTTATTTTATTTTTTTCAAATTTTTATTTTTTTTTTTTTGCATCAACCTTCTATACTCATTACTTTCAACCAACAACTCCCTTGGTCCGTGTAGCGAACTTTCAACCAACTTATCCAGACCGGAAAACGACCTTAGTAAGTTACGTGATAAAGCACCCCGCGGATCTAATTATTCGAACCTCAAAAATTATTGTGTCAATTACAATTTCATGCCGGCTTTCTATGGAACCCGCGTAATGAATTTTCGAACCAACCGATCCCAAATTCGGAAAGGACCTTAGGTGGTTAAGTGACAAGCACCCCAAAGGAACTACTTATTCGAATTCCAAAGGCTTATGCATCAAACTATATTTAACATGCTTCAAGTAATAATTACATTTTCAGGAATTATTTACATTTTCTGATTTTTCTCATCTTTTTTATTTTTTATTTTTCACACACACATATATTGTCGTAAGGAATGATGAAAATATCTGTTTACCCCCACCTTCATTGTGCTTTTTACACAACTACTCAAGTGAGTTTTAGGCACGCAAATAATTACACTCCCACTTCAATAATAACACAAGTAAACGTAGTTCTATTAACATTAAGATTAATATAGTAAGAAGATATAAACTTGACTAAGAATTTAAACTTCCGAAAATAGGGTAGAAAAGAGAATTGCTTTCATTTGGTTTTCATCTAAAGGCTAAGGCTTCTAAGGATTTCTAATTGGAATGTTAATACTCAAACCGAGCACTAATGACCTGGGTAAACTGGCTAAAAATTGGTGTTAAAATAAAAAGGCTAAAAATCCTACAATATTTCTTCATCATTTACAATACCTTTCACTAGGTGCTCTCATAAAAATTTAAAAATTTTACTACCTAGGGAGTCAAAAATCAGTCACTTTAATAACATATATTAATTAAACATAAAAGCAACCGTTTTCATGCAATCAAATAGACAAAAACCAAGTGTAAATAAACTGTAAACCCCCCTCCACACTTATTTCATGCTATGTCCTCACTAGCATTTTATACTACAAAGCAAAAGTGGAGTAAATAAAATAATAAACAATAAGAGTAAAGGAACTGAAACTTCCCGGGGTTTTAGCAGAAAAATCGTTGGACCGCGAAATAGTAAAATAGCTGCAACTCAAAAGTCAGCTTCCTCGCCTCTTTCAGAATTTCAAAACTTTACAAGTTGTGTAACCTTTCCCAAATTCGTGCACCCGACTCGACCCCTCATTATCAGCCTTCAATGGGGTCCTAACTCTTCCAAACTGATTTGGCGGTACGAGAAATCAGTAGAGTATGTTCCACGAATCAGCAAGGTCAACCAATCATTTACACCGGGAGTTGTGAACATTAAATTTGGAAGTTCTCCTAGATTCTTTATGGAGAACTTTAACATAACCCGGGTGTCGAGAAACGTGTCACCCTAAAAATCCGCTTGGGACACCCTAATGTAGTCCACGGTCATGCTCAAATCAGATGGGTCACTATAGATCGTCTTTTCCATGATATACACAGTGTAATATCCATCCAAAAATGAACCATTACTCTCCTCAATATCGACATCCTCTGAAATAAGTGTGGACTCGCTTTGAATCTTAACTATGGAATGGGACTCAACCTCTAACTTCAATTCCGTCAATTCTTCAGTTGTAGGCTTATAACCATTAGCAATAAGAACAGCCAACAAATCTTTTTCATCAACCATATCAACCTCTTCCTCACCAATAAATGAATAAGTATGCAAATCCTGCAATTATGGGAACTCCATCAATAACTCAAAATATGTGTCTATAGGGATAGGCTCTTGATCAACTTCATGTATCATCAAATCGTCCCCAATACCTGTACACTCTTGCTCACTCGGAATATGAACCAACACATGTGTTAGGTTACTTATCTGTCGCTCTAAATTTTGAATAGATAGCTCCTGATCTCTAAACATTTGTGCATACCTCTCATTATTTTGTGTTTGCGATGCAATAAACTCTATTTGTGTGGCAATAAACTTACACATCATATCCCCTAAGTTCAAATTTTGATCATTTAGTTCAACAACATCCTCTACAATTTCATTCCCAAAACTCGTGGTTACAATGCTTAGTTGCTCATCCTGAAGACCATATAACCATCTACAACTTTGATTCAAGTTCTCACGGGATGCCTCCATCTCTTTGTTCATTTGATCATAAAATCGGTTACTTTCTTCATTTAATCTGACCATCTTGTTAATTTCATCGTCTAAATGGCTCCAACAATTAAGCATTTTCCTGCAACTGACAAAAACAAAGAAAAGAATAAAAGCACCGACACAATACAATGTAAAATAAAATAAGATAGAAGGTAAAACTAAATCTAAGATAATACTACTAAAAACAAATAGACTAAAATAAATCATAAATAGCAAACAATCTCAAATTGACACACAACTGTCCCCGGCAGCGGCGCCAAAAACTTGATGTGTGAAATTGTGTATATTATTTATCAATGGAAAATACCAGTTATTAAAAGATTACACACTAACGGGTAGTGTACCCGATCGTGTAGCAGTATAGATATTGGTAAAATCTAAGATCGTTCCAAGGACAGTTCAACTCAATTCAAGATTATAAACTAAGTGTAATTAACAAACAAGAAATAAAAGAAATAACGAGATATTGGGTTTTGGTTATTTAACGATTAACCAATCAAGATAGATTTAAATATAAAGATAATATTTTTGTGTTTTTAAGTTTATAGAAAATAAATGCAGACTCAACAAACAAATTAAAGATAGTTTTGAATTGAATAGACAAAGAAATGCTCGCCTAGATCTTTTTCCCTCAGTGTCGGATGATATAATATTAAGCACAAGTTATAGTGATAAAATGCATGCAATTACTAATTCGGTTTGTTTAGAGTTCTCTTTTACGAACACTCAAGCTAGGATTTATCGGCTTAGGGTTCCTTCTCACCAAAGACCTCGTTGCTTGTGACTAAGTAATTAATTAATTTAGAGATTTAGATTAAATGGGTTACGCGTTCGCTCCACACAATTCACCCCTATTTTGTTCAACATATGTTACCCAATTTACCCCCTTGGTCCAGTAAGCACCCAACTAATTAAGACAAATCAATTGTAAATTAATGTACTAAATTGAAACAGGGTTCCCTTTGTCCAAACAAATACACTAATCAATCTCATAACATACATCAACACCCACAAGTGTGGTTCTTTATCCAAACTCTAATTTATCATGCAAAAAAATCATATAGCTATAAAAGAAATCATCCAACACTAAGGTTATTAATCTAATTGAACATAAAAAAATTTAGCTCATAACTTTAA
This sequence comes from Rutidosis leptorrhynchoides, assembly GCF_046630445.1. Lineage (NCBI taxonomy): Eukaryota > Viridiplantae > Streptophyta > Magnoliopsida > Asterales > Asteraceae > Rutidosis > Rutidosis leptorrhynchoides. The sequence continues at coordinate 223,082,430 of NC_092333.1, read as the reverse complement.
TATGAATTGAACACAAACACAAATAAATCATGCATACAAAATTCATTATCCGCATCAACACAAATAAATAAATTATAGTAGCAATATTAAACATGTGTTGATAACCAATCACTATTACACACAATGAGTTAAATGAATCAATACTAAAAGTAGAATTAAAATTGAGTGGACCTCCTTTTCTTTCTCTGACGTCAACAAGCAAGACCACCAAATTAATTAATTGTTGCTTAACTTGCTTCTTCTCTTTTGTACTAGCCGACTGAAACCCCAAGGGATAGCCCCACGGCTACTGCTATCCCCCAAACACCTCTCTTTCTTTTTCTTTTGTGTCGAACAATCAAGAACCACAGGGGGTCCCACGACCTGCTGCACAGCCGCACCCAAAAAACTACTTATCTCCCTTTTTTTATTTGCCCCTTCTCTTGTATTTATAGGCTTAAACAACTTGGGGCTCAAATTTGTATAATTGGGTCTTAAAATTAATAAGAGCCCAAATATTATAAGTCCAACTAATTATATTCAGCTCATCTTCAATATAAATAAATCAGCTCACTTGCTGTCCCAATAATTAAGTGGCGTTTTCGTCACACAAGTAACGCTTTTCGTCTAAGCTTCTTTTCAGCTTCAATCTTCTTGACTTTATAACTCGATTCTCTATTTTACTCCAAAAAGTCATCAATACTCCATAATTATCTGAAATCAATTATAATTTATTAAGTATCGAAAGTTCTCATAATTAATTCAAATAAATACAAAATAACAACGATAGTGCCTATAAATAATATCTAAAAACATATATAAAATTGGCACTATCAGTTATATTTCATCCTATATGTATAATAGTGGTATTGTAAGTTTGTAATTTTGTATAAAATTTGAACGCGAAATTTTATTATAATCAGTTTTTTCATATAGAATTGTAGTAGTTGAATTGTATATTAGCTACTAAGTATGAACTTAACGGGTAGGTACTACCCGAATTAAAACTATAAAATGCTAATATGAAGAAAAAGCTTTTATAAATGAGTTCATACTATGCTACGAATTACTATTGACTACTCTTAAAATTCTATATGATTAACTTAATTCTCTTGGGCTATTTTTGAAGGAAATGGCACCGGCAACTCGTCAGAATTTGAACATGAGTGAGGAAGACTTCCGTGTTTTCCTTGCAGCAAACATAGCCGCAGTACAGGCTGCGATGCAAAATAACAATAACTCTGGATCTAGCAGTGGAACTAATTTACAAGAAATCGTGTAGGATGCTCCTACAAAGAATTCACTGCCTGCAAACCTTTAGAATTTGATGGAACCGAAGGACCAATTGGATTGAAATGGTGGACCGAGAAATTCGAATCGGTGTTTGCCATAAGTAAGTGTACTGAAGAGGATAAAGTTAAGTACGCTACGCATACCTTCACAGGTACTGTGTTAACATGGTGGAACACCTATCTTGAACAGGTACGACAAAATGCTACTTACGCACTACCGTGGTCGGCATTCAAGCAATTGATGAACGAGCAGTACCGTCCTAGAAACAAGTCAATAAGCTCAAGGTGGAGCTTAGAGAGTTACGAACACAAGGATTCAACATTACCACATATGAACGACGATTCACTGAGTTGTGCCTATTGTGTCCGGGAATGTTCGAAGATGAAGAAGAGAAGATCGACGGGTTTATAAAAGGTTTACCAGTAAGGATTCAAGAAGATGTGAGTTTTCACGAGCCCGCTTCCATACAAAAGGCAAGTCGAATGGCTCATAAACTCATAAATCAGATTGAGGGAAGAATTAAAGAGCAGGCAGCCGAAGAAGCCAACACGAAACAACTCAAGAGGAAGTAGGAGGAAAACGGTGACAAGAATCACCAGTACAACAACAATAACAATTACAACCACAATCGCAACAACTATCCCAACAACCGCAACAACAATCGCAACAATAACCGCAATCCTAACAATAACTACAACAAACGTCCTAACAACAACAACAACTACAACAACCGTTCCAACAACAATAACAATCCTAACAACAACCTCAATAACAACAACGGCAACAAAAACCAAAAATGCCAAAAGTGTGAAGAGTACCACCAGAATGAGTTCTGTACGACATTTTGCACCAAGTGTAAAAGAACTGGCCATGGTGCAAAAAAGTGTGAGATCTATGGACCAAAGTTTAATAGAACTAAATGGACAAATAGTGTCAAAACAAGTAATGCCGCCTTTGTTTGTTATGGATGTAGAAAACCGGGCCACATTAGAAGTAATTGCCCGAATCAGGGGACTACTAATGGGCAGGGCTGCGGAAGAGTTTTCAATATTAATATGGCAGAAGCGCAGGAAGATCCGGAGCTTGTTACGTGTACGTTTCTTATTGACAATAAATCTGCTTATGTTTTATTTGATTCGGGTGCGGATAGAAGCTATACGAGTAGAGATTTTTGTGCTAAATTAAGTTGCCCATTGACACCTTTGGATAGTAAATTTTTACTCAAATTAGCAAAAGGTAAATTAATTTCAGCAGATAATATATGTCGGGATAGAGAAATTAAACTGGGGGATGAAACGTTTAAAATTGATTTAATACCAGTCGAGTTAGGGAGTTTTGATGTAATAATTGGCATGGACTAGTTAAAAAAGGTGAGAGCAAAGGTCGTTTGTTACAAAAATGCGATTCGCATTATGCGTGAAAAAGGAAAACCTTTAATGATGTACGGAGAAAAGAACAACGCAAAATTAATTATTAGTAGTTTGAAGGCAAAAAAACTAATAAGAAAAGGTTGTTACGTCATTCTAGCACACATCAAGGAAGTTAAACCTGAAGAAAAGAACATCAGTGATGTTCCCGTCACAAAAGAATTTCCCGATGTATTTTCGAAAGAATTACCGGGATTACCCCCACATCGATCCGTTGAATTTCAAATAGACCTTGTACCAGGAGCTGCACCAATAGCTCGTGCTCTATACAGACTCGCACCCAGCCAAATTAAAGAACTACAAAGTCAGTTACAGGAACTTTTAGAGCGTGGTTTCATTCGACCAAGCACATCACCGTGGGGAGCTCCTGTTTTGTTTGTCAAGAAGAAGGATAGTACATTTAGGTTGTGTATAGACTACTGAGAGTTGAACAAACTTACCATCAAGAACCGCTACCCACTACCGAGAATCGACGACTTTTAGGACGCGTTACGGTCATTACGAGTTTATGGTTATGCCATTTGGGTTGACTAACGCACCAGCTGTGTTCATGGACCTCATGAACCGAGTGTGTGGACCATACCTTGATAAGTTTGTCATTGTTTTCATCGATGACATACTTATTTACTCAAAGAATGACCAAGAGCACGAAGAACATTTGAGAAAAGTGCTAGAGTTGTTAAGGAAAGAAAAATTGTACGCTAAGTTTTCAAAGTGTGCATTTTGGTTAGAAGAAGTTCAATTCATCGGTCATATAGTGAACAAAGAAGGTATTCAGGTGGATCCAGCAAAGATTGAAACCGTTGAAAAGTGGGAAACTCCGAAAACTCCGAAGCATATACGCCAATTTTTAGGACTGGCTGGTTACTACAGAAGGTTGATCCAAGATTTTTCCAAAATAGCCAAACCTTTGACTGCATTAACGCATAAAGGGAAGAAATTTGAATGGAAGGATGAGCAGGAGAAAGCATTTCAATTGTTAAAGAAAAAGTTAACTACGGCACCTATATTGTCATTGCCTGAAGGGAATGATGACTTTGTGATATATTGTGACGCCTCAAAGCAAGGTATCGGTTGTGTATTAATGCAACGAACGAAAGTAATTGCTTATGTGTCTAGACAATTGAAGATTCACGAGCAGAATTATACGACGCATGATTTGGAATTAGGCGCGGTTGTTTTTGCAGTAAAGACTTGGAGGCACTACTTATATGGGGTCAAAAGTATTATATATACTGACCATAAAAGTCTTCAGCACATATTTAATCAGAAACAACCGAACATGAGGCAGCGCAGATGGATTGAATTGTTGAATGATTACGACTTTGAGATTCGTTACCACCCGGGGAAGGAAAATGTGGTAGCCGATGCCTTGAGCAGAAAGGACAGAGAACCCATTCGAGTAAAAGCTATGAATTTAATGATTCGCACTAACCTTACTACTTAAATAAAGGAGGTACAACAAGGAGTTTTAAAAGAGGGAAATTTAAAGGATGAAATACCCAAAGGATCAGAGAAGTATCTTAATATTCGGGAAGACGGAACCTGGTATAGGGCTGAAAGGATTTGGGTACCAAAATTTGGAGATATGAGAGAAATGGTACTTAGAGAAGCTCATAAAACTAGATACTCAGTACATCCTGGAACGAGGAAGATGTACAAGGATCTCAAGAAACATTTTTGGTGGCTGGGTATGAAAGCCAATGTTGCTAAATACGTAGGAGAATGTTTGACGTGTTCTAAGGTCAAAGCTGAGTATCAGAAACCATCAGGTCTACTTCAACAACCCGAAATCCCGGAATGGAAATGAGAAAACATTACCATTGATTTCATCACTACATTGCCAAGGACTGCAGGTGGTTTTGATACTATTTGGGTAATAGTTGACCGTTTCACCAAATCAGCACACTTCCTGCCAATAAGAGAAGATGACAAGATGAAGAAGTTAGCACGACTGTATTTGAAGGAAGTCGTCTCCAGACATGGAATACCAATCTCTATTATCTCTGATAGAGATGGCGGATTTATTTCAAGATTCTGGCAGACATTACAGCAAGCATTAGGAACTCGTCTAGACATGAGTACTACCAATCATCCACAAACTGATGGGCAGAGCTAAAGGACGATACAAATGCTTGAAGACATGCTATGAGCATGTGTTATTGATTTCGGAAATAGTTGGGATCGACACCTACCATTAGCAGAATTTTCCTACAACAACAGTTACCATTCAAGCATTGAGATGGCGCCGTTTGAAGCACTTTATGTAGAAAGTGCAGGTCTCTGATTTGTTGGAGTGAAGTGGGGGATAGACAGATTACGGGTCCGGAGATAATACAAGAAACTACCGAGATGATCATCTAAATTCAACAACGGTTGAAAACTGCCCAAAGTCGACAAAAGAGCTACGCTGACATTAAAAGAAAAGATATAGAATTTGAAATTAGAGAGATGGTCATGCTTAAAGTTGCACCTTGAAAAGGCGTTGTTCGATTTGATAAACGAGGGAAATTAAATCCAAGGTATATTGAACCATTCAAGATTATTGATCGTGTCGGACCAGTAGCTTACCGACTTGAATTACTTCAACAACTTGTGGCTGTACATAACACTTTTCACGTCTCAAATTTGAAGAAATGTTTTACTAATAAAGATCTCACTATTCCCTTAGACGAAATTCAAATCAACGAAAAACTTCAATTCATCGAAGAACCCGTCGAAATAATGGATCGTGAAGTTAAAAGACTTAAGCAAAACAAGATACCAATTGTTAAGGTTCGATGGAATGCTCATAGAGGACCCGAGTTTACCTGGGAATGAGAAGATTAGATGAAGAAGAAATACCCGTACTTATTTCCAGAAGATACGTCAACACCTCCAACTGCTTAAAATTTCGGGACGAAATTTATTTAACGGGTAGGTACTGTAGTGACCCGAACTTTTACATGTTTATATATATTAAATGAAATTGATATTTATATGATTAATTGTTTCCAACATGTTAAGCAATCAAACTTGTTAAGACTTGATTAATTGAAATAGGTTTCATATAGACAATTGACCACCCAAGTTGACCAGTGATTCACGAACGTTAATATTTGTAAAAACTATATGATGACATATGTATATATATGTATATATATATATATATGTATATGTAAAAACTATATGTATATATATATATGTATATATATATATGTATATATATATACATATGTATATATATGTATATATATATACATATATATATATATATATATATATATATATATATATATATATATATATATATATATATATATATATATATATATATATATATATATATAACATGATATTATGATAAGTAAATATATCATTAAGTATATTAACAATGAACTACATATGTAAAAACATGACTACTAACTTAAGGATTTTGAAATGAGTCATACATGTAACGATTATCGTTGTAACAACATTTAAATGTATATATATCATATTAAGATATATTAATACATCATTATATCATGATAATGTAATGATTTAATATCTCATTAGATATAATAAACAATGGTTTAATAACATTTAACAAGATCGTTAACTTAAAGGTTTCAAAATAACACTTACATGTAACGACTAACGATGACTTAACGAATCAGTTAAAATGTATATACATGTAGTATTTTAATATGTATTCATACACTTTTGAAAGACTTCAAGAAACTTATCAAAGTACTTCTACTTAACAAAAATTCTTACAATTACATCCTCATTCATTTTCATCAACAATTCTACTCGTATGCACCTGTATTCATACTCGTACAATACCTAGCTTCTAAATGTATTTACTATTGATATATACACTTCAATGATCAGCCCTTAGTAGCCCTTGTGAGTCACCAACACATGTGGGAACCATCATTTGGTAACTAGCATGAATGATTACACAAAATAACAAACTTATGGAGCCTATATGGAGACCCATTTTCACGTGAACTTACACCTACCACAAACACATTACCATTTCCATTTTTATGCATCAAACTTCCCTCTCTCAAGTGTTCTTCCTTTGTTCTAAGTATTATTCATCACCTTCAACAAAATCTAGCTCAATCTAGTTCATAAATCTATACATAAACTAAGTTTTAAAACAACTACTCAAGAACGCACCAACAACACTTCCAAGTTTGCTAGCTTACTTACAATCTTGCAAATCCACTTTGAGTGATCATCCAACCTCAAGAAATCCTTCTTATTTATAGTAAGATATCTTTCTAATACAATGTAATACTCATATTCAAACTTTGATTCAATTTCTATAACTTTAACAATCTTATTTCAAGTGGAAATCTTACTTGGACTTATTTTCGTGTCATGATTCTACTACAAGAACTTTCAAGCCATCCAAGGATCCTTTGAAGCTAGATCTATTTTTCTCATTTCCATTAGGTTTATCCACGAAACCTTAGGTAGTAACAATGTTCATAACATCATTCTATTCATATATATAAAGCTACCTTATTCGAAGGTTTAAACTTGTAATCACTAGAACATAGTTTAGTTAATTCTAAACTTGTTCGCAAACAAAAGTTAATCCTTCTAACTTGACTTTTAGAATCAATTAAACACATGTTCTATATCTATATGATATGCTAACTTAATGATTTAAAACTTGAAAACACGAAAAACACCGTAAAATCGGATATACGCCGTCGTAGTAACACCGCAGGCTGTTTTGGGTTAGTTAATTAAAAACTATGATTAACTTTGATTTAAAAGTTGTTCTTCTGGGAAAATAATTTTTCTTATGAACATGAAACTATATCCAAAAATCATGGTTAAACTCAAAGTGGAAGTATGTTTTCCAAAATGGTCATCTAGACGTCGTTCTTTCGACTGAAATGACTACCTTTATAAAAACAACTTGTAACCTGTATTTCTGACTATAAACTTATACTTTTTCTATTTAGATTCATAAAATTAAGTTCAATATGAAACCATAGCAACATGAATCACTCAAAACGGATTTAAAACGAAGAAGTTATGGGTAAAACAAGATTGGATAATTTTGCTTGTTGTAGCTACGTGAAAATTGGTAACAAATCTATATTAATCATATCCTAGCTAACTTATATTGTATTATGCATGAATTCTAATATATTATGTAATCTTGGAATACCGTAGACACGAATACAATGTTTTGACATATCATATCGACCCATCTATATGTATATATATTTCGGAACAACCATAGACACTCTATATGCAGTAATGTTGGAGTTAGCTATACAGGGTTGAGGTTGATTCCAAAATATTATATATACTTTGAGTTGTGATCTAGCCTGAGGCTTGAATACACGAGGTCGTGGATTGATTCGAGATAATATATATTGCTATATTTTCTATACATCTAACTGTGGACAACTAGTTGTAGGTCTAACGAGGACAGCTGACTTAATAAACTTAATCAGTAAAACGTATTAAAAATGTTGTAAATATATTTTGAACATACCTTGATATATATATATATATATATATATATATATATATATATATATATATATATATATATATATATATATATATATATATATATATATATATATATATATATATATATATATATACATATTTGTTATAGGTTCGTGAATCGATCAGTGGCCAAGTCTTACTTCTCGACGAAGTAAAAATCTGTGAAAGTGAGTTATAGTCCCACTTTTAAAATCTAATATTTTTGGGATGAGAATACATGGAATTTTATAAATGTTTTACGAAATAGACACAAGTAAATGAAACTACATTATATGGGTGAATGATCGAAGCCAAATATGCCCCGTTTTAGCTTGGTAGCCTAAGAATTTGGAAACAGACCCCCAAATTGACGCGAATCCTAAAGATAAATCTATCGAGCCCAACAAGCCCTATTCTGGAATTTGGAATGCTTTAGTACTTCGAAATTATCATGTCCGATGGGTGTCCCGGAATGATGGGGATATTCTATATGCATCATGTTAATGTCGGTTACCAAGTGTTCACCATATGAATGATTTTTATCTCTATATATGGGATGTATATTGAAATATGAAATCTTGTGGTCTATTATTACGATTTGATAAATATATAGGTTAAACCTATAACTCACCAACATTTTTGTTGACATTTAAAGCATGTTTATTCTCAGATGATTATTAAGAGCTTCCGCTGTTGCATGCTAAAATATGAACAAGATTTGGTGTCAGCATGTTTGTATAATATTGTTTAAAACAGCATTCGAGATTTACTTTATTGTAACATATTAATATTATAAACCAATATGTATTGGTAGTGTGTGAGTGTGATATTTTTAGATTATCATTTTTGGATAATCTAGTTGGTGTCCTTTTAACCTTGTCGATAAAAATAAAGATTATGGTTTGTTTTAAAAACGAATGCAGTCTTAGAAAAACGTCTCATATAGATGTCAAAACCTCGCAACGAAATCAATTAATATGGAACGTTTATAATCAATATGAACGAGACATTTCACAAGTCCGCCAATAACCATAGTTATGGTTATTGAGACTCTTGATTCCACTGCTCGTACTTGCAAGATCTACCATCATGACGTCCAACGTCCAATAAGCTTGGTCCCTGACTGACGAGCTTTCACAGTTCCTAACTGTGCTCCGACAGAATCTCCCTTATAGCCTTGGTGAAAACAAGTCGATGTAAACGTCCAACGTTTACCGATTTCCTCCACTAGAAATGGTCCCGAACGACCCGCTCTGATACCAATTGTTGGAAGCTTCGACCAGCCCAACACACCCACTATTGAGGACCTAGGTTAAACTCACTCACTACACCAACACTTTGATGTTGGTTAGCCTTTAATTTTATAAATCTTTAGTGCACAATAATACTTAGGCGACAATGTCGACCATATATCATTCAGGCGGTATAACCGACCATATATCACTTAGGCGGCAGAGCCGACCATATAATAAAAATAACATAAGTGCACTAAGAATTTAAACACGAACTAAGGCTTAACCGGGAAACTTAACAAAGAACACTTTTATTAATACAAAGTACAATTACAATATTACTTACTTATAAGTTTTCTCTTCTCTAAATCACACTCTTCTTACTTCCTCACAACTCTCACTTCTCTACTTCACTCTTGCAACTTACTCATACCTTACACAAATGAACTACTCATCACCCATATTTATACTACCCAATGGAACATTCTAGAAACTAGATATTTCCATTGATAAATATCTAGATATTTTCTACACATACAAATATCTAGATTTTTCCTATCAAATACAAATTTCTAGATTTTTCCTACCATATTCTAAATTGTAGATATTTTCTTATACATATTAATATCTAGATATTTTACATATATACATTTACTAATTTCATATTTTATAATACCAAATTTGCATTCTATTTTAACACAACAACCCGTCCTTATTACTTGTATTGTTTGGTGGTTGTTTTGTTTTGCTCATGGTCTTTTGAGTTTGTTTGGTTTCGGTTAGGCTCGTAGGTAGATAGTGTATGCTTTGTTTAGTGTTTTATTTTTTAGTTTTGTTTCTGTTTCTTTTCCTTTGTATTATTGTTTGTGTTGTTTTATTTTTCGATGAAAGATGTTCCGGTACATGATTATCGTTAATTTTTTGAAAAAAAAAACATATTAGAAACAACTTATATATATATATATATTTATTTATTAAAGAAAACATATTGAATGCAATTAATTAAACACTTTAACACTTCTTCCAGTCAAAATTATATTATCGAACTTTCTGTTCTAAAGATCTTTAACCATAACCTAGTCACAAGGAAGCCCAAACTTTTTGTGAAACGTATGAAGCTAGTCAATACATCTTCAAAAAAAACATTTGTTTCACTATAACCGAAGCACGGTTTACTAGTACTGTAACCTCATAAAGAAACCTGTAACCCACAAAGAGTCTTTGTAAAATCAATTTGCGTGAGAGAGAGAGAATGAGAGAGAGGGAAGGAGTTTTCCGAGCAGTTTATGGCTACGCCAGGAACACGGCGGTGGAGCATGGAGGCAATAATCGCAGTGTCTACAAATCTTCTACTTGGGTAAATGGCAGGAAAGTAACCTCATTTCTCTTCTTCAACTTCCCGATTTCTTGTACGGTGGCGGATCTATGGAAGACCTTTAAGAAACTTGGGAAACTTAATGACATATACATGGCAAGAAGTAGGCTAAAAAATAGACAACGATTTGGTTTCGTACGATATGAGGGAGTCAGGGAGTCAGGGATCCAGACTACTTTGCTTCTCATCTGAGCAAAATCCAGTTTGGTGAAATGGTTTTGAGGGTCTACAAAGCAAGATCTGAAAAGAATGAAAACAGAGAAACCAAGGGAGAAGGATGCAGACGAGATGATTATGGCAGGAATGATTCATGGTACGAGGATTTCCCCAAACTCAATACCACTCGAGGTTATCAATCAAATACACATCACAATTCTTTCCATGATGGAAGAAAGTTCAATGATATAGTGACAAACTCTACAAGAAAACCCCACCAACCTGTTCAACACACTCACCACCATTCTCTTAACCCTTCCCACCACCCGAACACCATTCGTAACCATCACATGGCATCAAATTACACACCCAACACCTCACACCAATACCCCAAAACCACTAACCCGAAGCCGACCACTCATCAAAACCTCAACTCCACTCACCCGAAACACCCTAAATCCCAACCTGAAACTACTGCCACTCACCCAAAAGACCAAAACAGATTAGTCGTTATAAAAAAAAAAGCAAAGCAAACATGGAGATGTATCAAATAACAATCATTGGAGAGGTTACAAATGTCAACACTCTAGAGCAAATACATTTTTTATGCGAAGAAGAGGGTTTGAATAACTTCACTTTAAAATATTTAGGTGGTCTCGATGTTATGTTCTGTTAGTCCCTTGATAAACAACATGAGTATTGTAGAGGGGGGTGAATACAATTCTTTTTAATTAACTTAACAGTTAAACACAATTTAGTATTCAAACAAGTAAATTAAATCGAGTCAAAGGTAATTTTTTAACGGTTATTCTTTATTGATTAAATCACAAAGAATTACAACTATCCTTGGCAGAATGATAGTTGGTTGATACAGATTTACCTAAGTATAGCTACAGAGTATGTTCTAAGCTATTACACGTTTTGGACTCTAAATAAACAAACCTACACCACTAGTTGTTACAATAGTGGATACATCAATTTATACTAGTCTTATTATCCGTGTAATTGTTCTATTGTCCACTGGTACATAGGATGTCTGTACTTGTGGGGACAACTGCATCAGAGAGCGTGCTCTCCTCTTTCCTCTTTGGTAGCTATTTGCAGGAACACCCCAATTCGGTTTGGCACCACTATTTGTTTAAACAAATATAATGTTGTGTTCCCTAGGTATTGACAAAGTATAACACATGTCTGCACATGCGTTAAACTTCTGCATTCCCATGTGGTCTTGTAAGGTCACTTGTCAGCCACCGACGCGTGTCCTTTTCTGTTCAACTTTGTCTTTGACTTCTGTTGAATAGTACGATTGATGTAGACCACTCAGGAAACCACTATGCTTTTAATGGAGCATAGCTATCTTGTGTAGTAAGCTGCATTCCAGCTATGCAGGTTCTTCATTGCTGAGTCACTAGATATTCTTGAATTGCAGAGTACACATCCTGTGCTTAATTGAAAAATAATGTCTACCTTGTGCTGGTAGACTAGGCAGTAAACTAAACACTCGACACAGCAATCTCTGCTGTCTATACATAAACAAACTTGTGCTGGCTGCACATAACATTTTAGTGCAAATAAATTACAGTTTTGTCATAATTAAATCCTTAATTATTTTGGGGACTCAACAATCTCCCCATATTTGATGATGAAAAAACCTATAACATAAATAGAAAACACTAAAGCCAGCACTAAGGGACCTAATAAAAATAGGCAGTAAATTTGTCCCTTTTTACGTTTGTTTTGGGATCTTTTGCTGAGTTATCTATATCCTATAATTTGATATGATTTTGAAGATAACCTCATTTCATTTTCATTACAGCAGAGTATATATATATACATTTACAGAATAGTATAATGAAAATGAAATAACAAAAGATACAATTAAATCACTAGAAGGCTATCTGTCTTTATCTTTGTCTTTCTCTTGTACATCACCAGATAGCTCTTCTTCTTTTACTTTGAGGGCTGCCCAGGCTTCAAGAAACAAGTAAGGCACTTCAGCAGGATCGAATACTGGAATCTGAGGGGGTAGAATGATGGGATCTCTTCTGTGTGGGCCATCACCAGTAGATTTCTTTCCTTTAGGCTTTTGAGAGAGAACTTCTTCTACATTCATTACTGGTGCATTCCCATACTTTACTGCTTTACTGAAAAGCTCTTGAAGTTCAGGTTTCAGTGTATCTTTAATACCACTTTTACCTTTGCCAATAAAGTACTGCAGTATCTCCATCCATTCACTAAACCCTAAGGTTCTTAGCTCAGTGTAGTCTATCCTCTCCTGAACATTACCTTCCCTGCTAATAGAGAAAGCCCTTTTTGTGCCTTTGTGCACCTTGATGATCTTACTAGGATTTGATCTTCTGGTTAGCACATCACCATATTTGCTCCTATAGAAATGATCAGATAACTCTATTGTTCGTTCAGTATCTATAGGGGTAGCAGCAGGTGCTTTCTCAGCAGCTTCCAGTTCATCGAATGCCTTGTCCTGTTCCTTAACAATAGCTTTGGCTAACTTGATGGACTCAGCCTCTTGTTTTCTATCACAGCCAACTTAGCTTCTTCTTCTTCCTGAAGCCTCAGCCTCTCAGCATATTCAGCATCAACATCCTCCCTTCTTTGCTTTTCAAGTTGAACACTCAAAAGATAATCATTGGAAGTAATGTTGAGGGATTTTGCTGTAGCAATCAACTGTCTGCCTTCATCAGTAGTCTGGCATCACAGTATTGCTTTAGATCCATGTCCATCTGTAGAGCCTCATAAAAGAGAGCTTTCTCTGCATCAGTATGTAGCCTTTGACCACTATTTTATAGATACACACCAACTTCAATGCCAAAATCTAAAGCATTGATGTAGAATTGCTGATCAAGTGGATGGTACAGCAATCTGATGTGGTGTATCCTTTCAGGTATAGCTGCTACTCGTTGTTCAAGTAGTTCTGGAATAGTGATCTCCAGCCTATAAGCCTATCTTTCGTCTGGATTCATCTTTCTTAAGTCTGGCTCACCTTGTGCAGCTGGATCATCTTTCCAAGTAGTATGTTTATCATGAAGTTTTGGGGAAGATGGTGGATACATACGTGATTCTGCTGTGCCAGAAGAACCTACTGAATAAAAATTAATACGTTCATCCAGTGTCCTGTCAAAGTAATCAAGAGTCAGGGAAGAAATAGGTGATTGAATAAATGTTGAACTCCCTCTGCCCCAGACTGTGAAATTAGCAGCATCAACAGAATCAGCATCTTTGTTAGCACCCAGCTCATCCAACTTTGCTGGGTCTTCATCACTTGTTACACCCAGCCGCACACTTCTGGATGGGTCTTCATTCACAGCACTCCTTGCTGTGTCTTCAGTACCAGTTGACTGATTAGTATCAGCTGGCACAAATGCCACAGTATCTTCATCAGCTGCCTCAAATAAGGGCTCTTTCCTTGGGGGCTGATTGTCCCTAGGGGCAGATTTTACCCTTTGTTTATCGATTGACATGGGTTCAGCTGATGGTTCTTGTGTTGATACTGGTTCTTGTAGAGGCAGATAGGGAGTAACAGCAAGATACTCCCCCTGAACATGATCATCATCAAGGTTGATGGTTTTTGCTGGTTGTGACTATGTAGCTGGCTGAGCAGTAGATGCGAATCGAGAGGATTGACTGGTTTCTAATATAGCATCCAACCACTTCATGAATACATTTGCTCTAACTCCTCCTGACTCAGTTGAAGCCAAGTAATCTTGGATCTCTTCAGGTATCATCTTCTTAATTCTGTCTGCTCGCTCAGCATACAGCTTTGCCTTCTTCTTGTCATATTTCACCATGAACTTAGCATTTCGTTTACGAGCATCTCTCTTGTATTTGTTTATGCTGATCAATTCATCTTGAATATCCATCTTTTCACGGTCTAGGCTTCTTCTATGCTCAATTCTATGTCATTTACGAGCAGCATAGGCTTTCCATTTAGCATTAAAGGAATCATTCAATTCCTGCTGTCTCTTCTGATGTCTCTCCATTTTTCTTTTCATTTTTCTTTCAATAGATTGAGAAACAACAAAAGATTCAGCAACAGCCAGTTCAGAAACATTACTGGGCTTACTGCCATAACCAATATCATCCACAGATGTGGCAGACACACTGGGTTGAGATTCACCAGCAGTCTTGACACCTTCTTCAGTATGAGCGTTGCTGGGCTTAGTGTCAGTACCTTGATCAGTACCATCACCATCATCATAACCATCTCTCCTTTACTGCTTTGGAGCCCTCTCATGCTCATGCTCCTCCTCAGTTTGTTTTCTCTTTCTGTGCTTTTTAGATTTCTTCTCCCCCTTTTTGTCATTACAGGGGCAGAAGGATGGTCTGGGGAAACATGAGTATCAAGGTCACTATCTGACTCTGGAAAAGAAAAGAAAAGTTGTTCCAGTCAGTATCAGCAGGAGAAAGATGGGCACCAAGATTCACGCCATATTGTCTGAGGCATAGGTTTGAAGTACGAACTTCATTCCTTGCAACACCCATGGCCATTTGATTTACGCTGGCCCTTACATCAGCTTGAAGAGCAGCCATGCGTTGTATTACCTCCACCATTTGAACATAAGCAGACGAAGGAACCATTATAGCCATTTGCTATTCCTGCGAATCAAACCTCTCTTCCAATACCCTATTCTCCTCATTAAGAAAGAGAATTCTTCGATTAGTAGCATCAAGATCAGCTTGAAGACGGGCAATATGATCAGCATATTCATTATGAGAGATGATTTGCCTTTTAAGGTCCTCCTCTTCCTCATGGTGTTGGACAATGGTATCCACCGCGAGATCTGCAAAAGCACCACTTGCTTGAGCTGGGCTTCAATAGTTGAAGTTGTAACATCCCGAGCTCTGCGTATGGCTTCAATCATTCGATCAGTAATAGTATCACGGATGGATCTTTGAATGTCTGGTGTGATTCTGGCTATAGTACGATAAACAGCCAGAGTGGAAATGGCAGCCACCTCAGTAGGATCAAAACTACTGGTTGAGGGGCGATCACTGGTAGCTACAACAGGAGTACCTCTGTGGGGTGGTGGAGGTGGAACGTCAGAATCTGAATCATCACCATTATCACAATCATTTTTACCTTCACCCAAAGGTTTAGAACCACTTGTATCCTTGTCAGCATCATTATCAGCATCATCAGTAAGATCCACTGGTTTGTCACATTATCATGAATGACTGGCTCGTCCTTACCAGCACCTTTATCAGCATCATCATCAGATGAAGAAGATGATGAGGAAGAAGCTGATGAATCAGAAGGTACTGGTGAATCAGGAACATTTTGCATGACACATTTACCAGTAGCAGGATCGATGATGAACTTGAGAGGCCTCCATGTACCAGGCCATGGAGAAGTAGCTGGAGCCATACCAAAGTAATGGTAGTATTGCTGCTCATTGACTTGTTGTAAAGTGGCCAGCCTCTCATAAACCTCTTCTCTTGCTGGTCGATCAAGCTGAGACAGTAGTTCAATCAGCTCTTCCTGTGGTAGCTTGCTGGCTGAGAC
Source organism: Rutidosis leptorrhynchoides (assembly GCF_046630445.1). Classification (NCBI taxonomy): domain Eukaryota; kingdom Viridiplantae; phylum Streptophyta; class Magnoliopsida; order Asterales; family Asteraceae; genus Rutidosis; species Rutidosis leptorrhynchoides. The sequence goes on along the minus strand of NC_092333.1, from coordinate 223,065,957 downwards.
TAAAGCACTTTGAAGATCAATAGTCAGCTGATCCACCAGCAAGGAAATCTTGGGAGTGATAGATGCTCCCTTATATATGAAGTTGGGCATAACTTCATCTAGATCTGGTACCTAGCACACATACTTGGGCTTTTCACTAGAAACAGAAGCTTGAGTAGTGTCAGTAGTAGTAGTAGTGAAGGTACCAGCATCCAAAGTGGGTTCCGTAGAACCAGTGACATGTGCAGAATAGGCAGTATTTGCTGCGATAAGCTCATCAGTAAGCACCACGTCACCCTGGTCACCACCTGTAGAAACTTCCTCAGTAGCTGAAATGTCCCATTCATATTGATTATAAACATTCCATATTAATTGATTTCGTTGCGAGGTTTTGACCTCTTTATGAGACGTTTTTCAAAGACTGCATTCGATTTTAAAACAAACCATAACCTTTAAAATATTACGAAGATTATCAAATAATGATAATCTAAAATATAGCATTTTCACACGACCATTACATAATGGTCTACAATAATATTACACATCAATATATGTCTTCGAATGCAGTTTTTAAATAATATTATACAAGCATGCTGACTCTAACTCTTGTCCATAAATTAGCATGCAACAGCGGAAGCTCTTAATAATCACCCGAGAATAAACATGCTTTAAACGTCAACAAAAATGTTGGTGAGTTATAGGTTTAGCCTATATATTTATCAAATCGTAATAATAGACTACAAGATTTTCATTTTCATTTCTCAACAACATGCAAACTGCATAAAAATCATTCATATGATGAACACCTGGTAACCGACATTAACAAGATGCATAAAGAATATCCCGATCATTCCGGGACTCACATCGGATATGATAAATCAAAATACTAAAGCATCCGTAACTTGGATGTGGCTTGTTGGGCCAAATAGATCTATCTTTAGGATTCGCGTCTATTGGTGGCAATTATCATAAACACCAATTCTTAGGCTACCAAGCTAAAAAGGGGCATATTCGGTTCGATAATTCAACATAAAATATAATTTTGATCACTTGTGTCTATTTTGTAAAACATTTATAAAACTGCATGTATTCTCATCCCAAAAATAATAGATTTGAAAAGTGGGACTATAACGCACTTTCACGTATTTTCACTTTGTTGGAAAATAAGACTTGGCCACTGGTCGATTCACGAACCTATAACAAATATGTACATATATATCAAAGTATGATCGAAATATATTCACAACATTTTTATTACGTTTTAACGATTTAAGTTTATTAAGTCAGCAGTCCTCGTTAGTAACCTAAAACTAGTTGTCCACAGTTAGATGTACAGAAATAAATCAATATAAATATTATCTCGAATCAATCCACGACCCAGTGTCTACAAGTCTCAGACTCAATCACAACTCAAAGTATATATATTATTTTGGAATCAACCTCAACCCTGTATAGCTAACTCAAACATTACTGCATATAGAGTGTCTATGGTTGTTCCGAAATATATTATATAGATGGGTCGATATGATATGTCAAAACATCGTATACATGTCTATGGTATCCCAAGATTACATAATATATGTTAGAATACATGTGTAATACAATATAAGTTAGTTAAGTTATGATTTGAATAGATTTGTTACAAATTTCACGTAGCTACAACAAGCAAAAATATCCAATCTTGTTTTACCCATAACTTCTTTGTTTTAAATCTGTTTTGAGTGATTCAAGTTGCTATGGTTTCATAATGAACTTAAGTTTATGAATATAAACAGAAAAAGTATAAGTTTATAGTCGGAAATACAAGTTACAAGTCATTTTTGTAGAGGTAGTCATTTCAGTCGAAAGAACGACGTCTTGGTGACCATTTTGAAAAACATACTTCCACTTTGAGTATAACCATGATTTTTGGATATAGTTTTATGTTCATAATAAAAATCATTTTCCCAGAAGTATAGAATTTAAATTAAAGTTTATCATAGTTTTTAATTATCCAAACCAAAACAGCCCCCGGTTTTACTACGACGACGTATATCCGGTTTTACGGTGTTCTTCGTGTTTTCAGGTTTTAAATCATTAAGTTAGCATATCATATAGATATAGAACATGTGTTTAGTTGATTTTAAAAGTTATGTTGGAAGGATTAACTTTGTTTGAGAACAAGTTTAGAATATACTAAACTATGTTCTAGTGTTTACAATTTTAAATCTTCGAATAAGATAGTTATATATATATGAATCAAATGATGTTAAGAACATCATTACTACCTCAAGTTTAGTAGGTAAACCTACTGGAAGTGAGAAGAAATGATCTAGCTTTAAAGGATCTTGGATGGCTTGAAAGTTCTTGAAGTAGGATCATGACACAAAAACAAGTTCAAGTAAGATTTTTACTCGAATTAAGATAGTTTATATTTATAGAAATCGAATCAAAGTTTGAATATGAATATTACCTTGAATAAGAAAGATAACCTACTGTAAATAACAAAGCTTTCTTGATCTTAGATGATTACTTGGAATGGATTAGAAAGCTTGGAAGTAAACTAGTAAACTTGAAAGGATTTTTGAAGTGTTCTTGAAGTGTTTTTCCTATGATGATTAAAGCTTGATTCTTGAAGTAATTTTTGATGAAGATGATGATTAGTTTACTGGAAAAATTCATTCATAAGTGTGTGTAGGTGTTGAGAGAGAATTAGAAAGAGAATTGGAAGTGAAATGGATTGATTGGTGAGTGGTGAATGGTGAGTGGTGAGTGGGGTTAAAAGGAGTTCTAGTTAGTTGACTAGTTCATGGTAGAAGTTAAATTTGATTAGTCATGCATGACATAATCAAGAGTGGAATCCCATGCTAGTTCCTATTGGTATATACCCATAGTAAGTGTAACGACCTGGATTTTTCTGATCGTTTTATACATATAAGATTAATATTTACATAAATTAAACATTACCAACATGATAAGCAATTAAATTGTTGAGTCTTGTGTTTTTGAAAAGAGTTTTACACAACGTTTGACCGTCCAATTTGATCGATGATATCACGAACTATATAACATACAATAATTATACGATTGTGTACATATACGTATTTATACATATTTAACATGATCTAAGGATGGTTTAACATCTCATTGTGTACTAATAACAATGAGTTATAAGTATACTTTGAGACTACTAACTTAAGTTTTCAAAACGGTAACTATACGTAACGTTCTTTGACATATATACCTATAACCTATAATGCTTATACAAGTATCGTATAGATACGTATTTAATCGCTTTTAAAGGGCTTAAATACATAAAACAATATAAGTATATTCACAAAAGATAGTTATAATTGAATTCTCGTTCCGTTTCCTCAAGATTTCTACAAGTATATCAAGGGTATATGTAACCGTATCATACCCAGCTTCTATACGTATTTACTATTGGTATATACACATCACAATCACTTTATTAGTAGCCATGAGTCAGCAAATTTTGGATCTTAGCAGGCATGATTAATCAATTTGGCATATTACAAGACTTTTACACAATATTACAAATTTATACATTATTTCACCGCCATTTATACTCCATTCCATTTTCATTTTTACTACACATTTTCTATAGCTAAAAACACCTACTTGTAAGCTTCATTCACATCTAAGAAATCCAGCAAAAACTCTCTCAAGAATCACCTTAATAACCATCATATTAAGATCAAACAAGAACACTACAAGATACTACTTTCATTTCAAGTCTATATTCTAAGTTTACTTCCAATCTTTCAATCCAACTTCACCACTCTTTAGGATCAAGATTATTTCCTATATTTTCCAGTAGCTTTATCCAAGTAACTTGAGGTAGTAACCTTGTTCATAATCTTATTCGATTCATATTCATATAACTATCTTATTTTGGGTTATAAATTATAATAACAAGAACATAGTTTGAATGATTTCAAACTTGTTCGCAAACTAAATAGATCCTTCTAACTTGACTTTTAAAACACTTCAAGACCTGTAATATATCATAATGATATGCTAACTTAACAAGATACAACTTGTTTTTACAAAGAACACCTTAAAACTGAATCTACATCGTTGGAGTGCAAACGGAGGCTGTTTTGGGTTGGATAATTAATAACCATCTTAAACTTTGAATTGGAAGTTTATATTCTGGAAAAATGATATTTCTTATGAATATGTTAATATATAAAAATTTCATGGTGTAACTCAAAGTGTAAGTATTTTTGTAAAAATGATCATCTAGATGTTGTTTTTACGACGAAAATGATCACTTTCATAAGATTCACCTAAGTTTGACCTATAACCTATGACTTCGAATACAAACTAAGGTATTTGCTGTTCATATTCATAAATAATGGCTCGATCCAAGGAAGTGGCAAGTTGAACCAACAAAAACGGAGATGTATTGAAGAAACTACGGCTAAAACAAAATCGGGTATCTGAAGCTAGTTTAGCTACGTAATTATTTGGAGTAAAACTAAACTAATCATATCTTTGCTAATAAATATGATATTTTATATATATTTACTTATGATTTGATTTTATATATTTCAGGGCCACCCGTAAACAACACGAGAAGATTAATTATAAGACCTCATGATTGTACGCAACACGTCATTTGACAACACGGTACTTTATGTACGCAACACGTCATTTGACAACATGGTAACATGGGTTGAGATTAATTTCGATCAATACGAATACCATGGGTCTTTATTTATTTTATTGAGCAACTAATTATGGACCACTAACATCGGACTGCTAACTACGGACTAATAGATTTTAAAAGTATTATAAGTATATATGTAACGATTATTTGAAAAGAAAATATGTTGATATATTATATATATGGTTAGGTTCGTGATATCTATCGGAGACCAAGTCGTGTTAAAAATCTTCAAGGCAAAAGTGAGTATATAGTCCCACTTTTAAACTCTAAATATTTCGGGATGAGAATACATGCATTTTATGATTTATGTTATGGACACAAGTGATAAAAAATATATATTCTACGTTGAGTTGTACCACTGGCATACCTCCCTGTAACTTGGTAACTATTATTTACATGCGGTATTGTAAACACGAATCCTGTTGATAGATCTATTAGGCCAGACAACCCCAACCGAACTGGACGACCAGTATTCAATGGTTGCACAGTACTTCGTTTCGGTGACTTCACTTGGTACGGTGTAGTAAGGTTTCATAATAAAGGGAATATGCGACGTTGATTAAATGTTAAGTATGGTTATCAAGTGCTCAACCACTTAGAATATTTTTATTAAAATGTTTATGTATATTAAATCTTGTGGTCTATATTTATAATGCTGCTAGCATTAAACCTATATCTCACCAACTTTATGTTGACGTTTTAAGCATGTTTATTCTCAGGTGATAATTAAAAGCATCCGCTGCATTATGCCGAATTTAAGCTGGATTTGGAGTATGCATATTTGTGTCAAAAATAAAACTGCATACCGAAAGATTTGTAATGTGAAATATGTTGGAAATCGTATTGTTATTATCAAATGTAAAGTTTGTAAGACTAAGATTATAGCTAAACGATAATCATTATTATGTTGTTTAAGCCTTTGGTTATAATAAAGGTTATGGTTTGTATCATAAAAACGTATGCAGATTTTGAAAAATGTCACATATATAGGTCAATACCTCGCACTGACACCAATAAGTACGTGACGTTTATAATCGATATGAATGGGACACTTCAGGTGGTATCAGAGCGTTGGTCTTAGAGAACCAGAAAATTTGCATTAGTGTGTCTTATCGAGTTTGTTAGGATGCATTAGTGAGTCTGGACTTTGACCATGTTTGATTTCGAAAACTATTGCTTATCCTTGTTGGTTAAAAATTAATATGTAAATATTATGTGGTACTAACATGCTAGTTGTTGTGTGATAGATGTATGGCTTAGAACTTGTTATCACATTCAGCGACTCCGAACCAGAATCCTCAGATAGTGTTCCAGTCATTAACCTATCCGATGATGAAAACGACACCTTTGGGGAAGACTCACAATTTTCGAATGAATCAATTAAAGAGGAACCAGAAAGTGATCCTGAGGAGGAAGAAATACAGGAAATTACGAAAGACAAGTTATAACGAGGAAAGAAACGAAAGGCTACTGAATTGGAAAATCCAAATCCCGAGTTTAGTGAGGATGTTGTGGTACCAACTCCACCAGACACTTCCACCCCTATTCCCGCTATTCCTATTAGTTCTATCCCGGAATCCAGTTCTTTGGCCCCTCAGCCAAAACGTAGGGAGACAACTAGGATTAGCGTTAAGCAATTCCCTAAACACAAACGTTTTGGGATATAGGCTAAATGATGCGTTGCTGTTTTAAACCATGGGATCATATAACGTTTTGTATAATATTACTAGTATGGTTTGCTTGATGTTTGATGTAAGATAAGCATATGTAAAATAGTGAAGTGTGAAATGCAATAATTTTCCATGGTTGAGTATTATTTGGGTGGTAGTAATTGATTTTCGTACTAAGCTATTAAGTACGAACTTTAACGGGTAGGTACTACCCTAGATATAATTATAAAACGCTAATAAGAAGAAAAGGCTTTTATAATAATAATTGGTTCATATTAATAATAAGCTATGATGTACTGTAAATACACACTACATCTATAATATTCCATGTGAATAATTATTTTTTTCATTCTTATTAAAGAATATGGCGCGATTGAACCGAATGACGGAACAAGAAATCGAGGAACTCATTAATCAGCGAGTGAATGACAGAATGTTATGGGTCAAGGCTGCAAGAGGTGTTGCAGTTAACCCAAATCCTCATGTGGGATGTACCTACAAAACTTTTCAAGGTTGCAAGCCCTCATCATTCAGTGGAACAGAAGGACCAGTCGGTTTGACCAGGTGGATCGAAAAGATTGAGTCTGTGTTTAAAATCAGTGGTTGTATTGAGAAGGACATGACCAAGTATGCATCGTGCACCATACAAGATAGTGCACTCACGTGGTGGAAAAACTATGTGAAGGCCATAGGAGGAGATGTAGCTTATGATACTCCATGGGAAGAATTCAAAACAATGCTAATCAACGAGTATTGTCCAAGGAACAAGGTTAAGAAGTTGGAAGCTGAATTATGAAGCCTGAAAGTTGTTGGTACTGAACTCACCAACTACAATCAGCGATTCATGGAATTAGCTTTGCTATGTCCCGAATTGGTACCAACCGAAGAACGGAAGATAGAACTGTACAAAGATGGTTTGCCTAAAAATGTCAAGGCAAATGTTACAGCATCGAAACCCAAGACTATTCATGAAGCCATCACCATGGCAAACGAGTTGATGGACTAAATTATTCTGGATAAGAACACCGATGTCAAGACATCGGAAAACAAAAGAAAGTGGGAAGGTAATCATCAACAATCCAACAAGAAACAAGAAACCACGCAAGGTGCGGGTAGTGGTTCAATCTCAGGTTACAAGGGACGAAATCCTTTATGTAACAGATGCCACAAACTTCACTATGGTTATTGTAATGTGGTATGCAACAATTGTAATCGAAGGGGTCATCTTACTGAAGATTGTAGGGTTCCCGTTACAAATGCAAATGGCACCAAGACTCCTGCCACCAATGCAAATGGAACTGCCTTGGCCACTGTTACCTGTTATGGGTGTGAAAAACAGGGTCATTATAAGAGCCAGTGCCCGAATCCAGAGAAAAATAACGGATCTGCACATGGAAGAGAATTTATTATTATTGCTAGAGAGACGTGTGAAGACCCGGAGCTTGTTACGGGTACGTTTACCATTAATAACTTATCAGCATCTATTATATTTGATACTGGTGCCGATAGAAGTTATATGTGTAGAGAATTTTATGCTAAATTGAATTGTTCATCATTACCTTTAGATGCTAAGTACATCATTGAGTTAGCTAATGGTAAACTAATTAAAGCCGATAAAATTTACCGTGATTGTAAAATAAATTTAACCGGAGAAACGTTTAAAATTGATTTGATACCCGTAGAATTAGGAAGTTTTGATGTAATAGTCGGCATGGACTGGATGTCCAAAATAGGAGCTGAAGTTGTGTGTGCCAAAAAGGCAATTCGTATTCCTCGTAAGGATAAAATGCCAGTAATGATTTATGGAGAGAAGAGTAACTCAAAGCTAAAACTCATTAGCTGTTTGAAAGCCCAAAAGTGCTTGAAGAAAGGGTGCTATGCTATCTTAGCACATGTTAATAATGTCAAAATGAAGGAAAAAGAGAAGAGCATCAACGACATTCCTGTAGCAAAAGATTTTCCTGAAGTCTTTCCGGAAGAGTTGTCGGGATTACCTCCATTTAGATCTGTAGAATTTCAAATAGATCTAGTACCAGGAGCTGCACCAGTGGCTCGTGCTCCATACAGACTTGCACTATCTGAGATGAAAGAGTTACAAAGCCAGTTACAAGAATTATTGGACCGTGGTTTCATTCGACCGAGCACTTCACCGTGGGGAGCTCCGATTTTAATCGTCAAGAAGAAAGATGGATCCTTCCGAATGTGTATAAATTACTGTGAATTAAATAAGTTAACTATCAAGAATCGGTATCTACTACCGAGAATTGACGACTTATTTGATCAACTGCATGGATCATGTGTTTACTCGAAAATCGACCTAAGATCGGGCTATCATCAACTACGCGTCAAAGAAGAAGATATTCTGAAAACTGCTTTCCGGACACGCTACGGTCATTACGAATTTTTGGTCATGCCGTTTGGATTGACGAATGCGCCAGCTGTATTCATGGACCTCATGAATCGAGTTTGTAGTCCGTATTTAGATAAGTTTGTTATCGTTTTCATTGACGATATTCTCATCTATTCCAAGAATGAGCAAGAGCATGAGCAGCATTTAAGGTTGGTATTAGAATTGTTAAGAAAAGAACAGTTATACGCCAAATTTTCTAAGTGTGCATTTTGGTTGAAAGAAGTGCAATTTCTTGGCCACGTTGTTAGTAGCAAAGGAATTCAGGTTGATCCAGCTAAAATTGAGGCCATTGAAAAATGGGAGACTCCTAAGACACCAACACAAATACGTCAATTTTTGGGTTTAGCCGGTTATTATAGCAAGTTTATTCAATATTTTTCCCGAATAGCTAAACCATTAACAGCGTTAACGCAAAAAGGGAAGAAGTACGAATGAACTTCTGAGCAGGAGAGCGCATTTCAATTACTGAAGAAGAAGTTGACTACGGCGCCTATTTTATCGTTACCTGAAGGGAACGATGATTTTGAGATATATTGTGACGCTTCACGACAAGGTTTTGGTTGCGCCCTTATGCAACGAAAGTAAGTTATTGCGTACGCATCCTGACAATTGAAGATTCACGAGCGAAATTATACGATGCATGATCTAGAACTGGGAGCAGTAGTGTTTGCATTGAAGATATAGAGACACTACTTATATGGGGTTAAATGCACTTTGTTTACCGATCATAAAAGCCTTCAACATATTTTCGATCAAAAACAGTTGAACATGAGGCAACGTAGGTGGGTCGAGCTGATAAACAACTATGATTGTGAGATTCGCTATCATCCCGGGAAAGCGAATGTAGTGGATGACGCTCTAAGCAGAAAGGAACGAGAGCCAATTCGAGTACGAGCGATAAACATAAAAATTCGCATGAATCTCAACTCACAAATCAAAGAGGTTCAACGAGAAGCTCTTACTAAAGAAAACATAGGAAATGAAATAATGAAGAAGTATGAGAAGCAACTCGTTATACGAGAAGACAGAATTTGATATTTTGCAAAACGTATTTGGGTATCAAAGTTTGGTGGATTAAGGAAGTTGATATTGAACGAGGCACATAAGACAAGATACTCGATACATCCTGGAGTTAGAAAGATGTATCAAGATCTTAAGACGCATTATTGGTGGCCTAATTTAAAGATAGACATTGAAACATATGTCGGGGAATGTTTAACTTGTTCCAAAGTCAAAGCAGAACACCAGAAGCCGTCAGGGTTACTTCAACAACCAGAAATCCCAGAATGGAAGTGGGACGGTATTACCATGGATTTTATCACGAAGTTACCCAAGACTGCATGGGGTTATGACACCATTTGGGTAATAGTTGATCGTCTCACCAAATCTGCACATTTCTTGCCTATAAAGGAAACAGATAGAATGGAGAAACTATTACGATTATACATAAAGGAAATTGTTTCAAGGCATGGAATACCTATTTCCATTATATCCGATCGTGATAGTAGATTTACATCAAAGTTCTGGCAATCACTATAGGAGGCCTTGGGAACTCGTTTGGATATGAGCACCGCATATCATTCGCAAACTGACGGGCAGAGTGAAAGAACAATTTAGACTCTTGAAGACATGCTCAGGGCATGTGTGATCGATTTTGGAAACGGATGGGATTAATATCTACCATTAGCAGAATTCTCGTATAATAATAGTTATCATGCGAGCATTAAAGCTGCACCATTTGAAGCACTGTATGGAAGGAAGTGTAGATCCCCTATTTTTTGGAATGAATTAGGAGATCTAAGATTAACTGGTCCCGAGATCATACACGAAACTACTGAGAAGATAGTACAAATCAAGGAGAGATTGAAAACAGCCCGTAGTCGCCAAAAGAGCTACGCCGATGTCCGAAGGAAACCATTAGAGTTTTAGATCGGTAACATGGTTATGCTAAAGGTGTCACCTTGGAAAGGTGTAATACATTTCGGCAAAAGGGGTAAACTGAACCCAAGGTATGTAGGCCCGTTCAAGATCATCGAACGCATTGGACCGGTAGTTTATCGACTTGAGTTACCACAACAACTCGCCAGAGTATATAATACATTTCACGTTTCAAACCTAAAGAAGTGTCTTGCAAAGGAAGACCTCACCATTCCTCTTGAAGAAATTCAAGTCGATGAGAAACTACAATTCATAGAAGAACCAGTCGAAATCATGGACCGTGAAGTTAAACAGCTCAAGCAAAGCAACATACCAATCGTTAAGGTTCTTTGGAATGCTCGAAGGGGTCCCGAGTTTACTTGGGAATGAGAGGATCAGATGAAACAAAAGTACCCACATTTGTTTCCCGAGAACGCAAAATAGGTACAACTTTAAAATTTCGGGACGAAATTTATTTAACGGGTAGGTACTGTAACGACCCGGATTTTTCCGATCGTTTTATATATATAAGATTAATATTTATATAAATTAAACATTACCAATATGATAAGCAATCCCAATTGTTGAGTCTTGTGTTTTTGAAAAGAGTTTTACACAACGTTTGACCGTCCAATTTGATCGATGATATCACGAACTATATAACATACAATAATTATATGATTGTGTACATATTCGTATTTATACATATTTAACATGATCTAAGGATGGTTTAACATCTCATTGTGTACTAATAACAATGAGTTATAAGTATACTTTGAGACTACTAACTTAAGTTTTCAAAACGGTAACTATACGTAATGTTCTTTGACATATATACCTATAACCTCTAATGCTTATACAAGTATCGTATAAATACGTATTTAATCACTTTTAAAGGGCTTAAATACATAAAACAATATAAGTATATTTACAAAAGATAGTTATAATTGAATTCTCGTTCCGTTTCCTCAAGATTTCTACAAGTATATCAAGGGTATATGTAACCGTATCATACCCAGCTTCTATACGTATTTACTATTGATATATACACATCACAATCACTTTATTAGCAGCCATGAGTCAGGAAATTTTAGATCTTAACATGCATGATTAATCAATTTGGCATAGTACAAGACTTTTACACAATATTACAAACTTATACATTATATCACCACCATTTATACTCCATTTCATTTTCATTTTTACTACACATTTTCTCTAGCTAAAAAAACCTACTTGTAAGCTTCATTCACCTCTAAAAAATCCAGAAAAAAATCTCTCAAGAATCACCTTAATAACCATCATATTAAGATCAAACAAGAACACTACAAGATACTACTTTCATTTCAAGTCTATATTCTAAGTTTACTTCCAATCTTTCAATCCAACTTCACCACTCTTTAGGATCAAGATTATTTTCTATCTTTTCCAGTAGCTTTATCTAAGTAACTTGAGGTAGTAACCTTGTTCATAATCTTATTCGATTCATATTCATATAACTATCTTATTTTGGGTTATAAATTATAATAACAAGAACATAGTTTGAATGATTTCATATTTCTTTATGCAAACTAAATAGATCCTTCTAAATTGACTTTTAAAACACTTCAAGACCTGTAATATATCATAATGATATGCTAACTTAACAAGATACAACTTGTTTTTACAAAGAACACCTTAAAACTGAATCTACATCGTTGGAGTGCAACCGGGGGCTGTTTTGGGTTGGATAATTAAAAACCATATTAAACTTTGAATTGGAAGTTTATATTCAAGAAAAATGATATTTCTTATGAATATGTTAATATATAAAAATCTCATGGTGTAACTCAAAGTGTAAGTATTTTTGTAAAAATGATCATCTAGATGTTGTTTTTACGACGGAAATGATCACTTTCATAAGATTCACCTAAGTTTGACCTATAACCTGTGATTTCAAATACAAACTAAGGTATTTACTGTTCATATTCATAAATAATGGCTCGATCCAAGGAAGTGTCAAGTTGAACCAACAAAAACGGAGTTGTATTGAAGAAACTACGGCTAAAACAAAATCGCGTATCCGAAGCTAGTTTATCTACGAAATTATTTGGAGTAAAACTAAACTAATCATATCATTGCTAATGAATATGATATTTTATATATATTTACTTATGATTTGATTTTATATATTTCAGGGCCACCCGTAAACAACACGAGAGGAATAATTATAAGACCTCATGATTGTACGCAACACGTCATTTGACAACACGGCACTTTATGTACGCAACACGTCATTTGACAACATGGTACCATGGGTCGAGATTAATTCCAATCAATACGAATACGATGGGGTCTTTATTTATTTTATTGAGCAACTAATTAGGAACCACTAACATCGGACTGCTAACTACGGACTAATATATATTAAAAGTATTATAAGTATATATGTAATGATTATTTGAAAAGAAAATATGTTGATATATTATATATATGGTTAGGTTCGTGATATCTATAGGAGACCAAGTCGTGTTAAATATCTTCAAGGCAAAAGTGAGTATATAGTCCCACTTTTAAACTCTAAATATTTAGGGATGAGAATACATGCATTTTATGATTTACGTTATGGACACAAGTGATACAAAATATATATTTTACATTGAGTTGTACCACTGGCATACCTCCCTGTAACTTGGTAACTACTATTTACATGCGGTATTGTAAACGCGAATCCTGTTGATAGATCTATCGGGCTTGATAACCCCAACCGGACTGGACGACCAGTATTCAACGGTTGCACAGTACTTCATTTCGGTGACTACACTTGGTACGGTGTAGTAAGATTTCATAATAAAGGGAATATGCGACGTTGATTAAATGTTAAGTATGGTTATCAAGTGTCAACCACTTAGAATATTTTTATTAAAATGTTTATGTATATTAAATTTTGTGCTCTATATTTATAACGCTTCTAGCATTAAACCTATATCTCACCAACTTTATGTTGACGTTTTAAGCATGTTTATTCTCAGGTGATAATTAAAAGCTTCCGCTGCATTATGCCGAATTTAAGCAGGATTTGGAGTATGCATATTTGTGTCAAAAATAAAACTGCATACCGAAAGATTTGTAATGTGAAATATGTTAGAAATCGTATTGTTATTATCAAATGTAAAGTTTATAAGACTAGGATTATCGCTAAACGATAATCATTATTATGTTGTTTAAGCCTTTGGTTATAATAAAGGTTATGGTTTGTGTCATAAAAACGTATGCAGATTTTGAAAAATGTCACATATAGAGGTCAATACCTCGCAATGACACCAATAAGTACGTGACGTTTATAATCGATATGAACGGTACGCTTCAGTAAGTACGTCTGGAAGCTGTGTATAATACGGGTACGAATACTGAATGACTACGAGTAGAATTGTTGATGAAAATGAATGTAAATGTAATTGTAAGAAATTTTGCTAAGTAGAAGTACGTTGATATGTGTCTTGAAGTCTTTCAAAAGTGTACTAATACATCTTAATACACTAGATGTATATTCATTTTAACTGAGTCATTAGGTCATCGTTAGTCGTTACTTGTAAGTGTTATTTTTGAAACCTTTAAGATAATGATCTTATTTAATGTAGTTAACCCATTGTTTATTATATTTAGTGAGATGTTAAATTATCATATTATCATGATAATATGGTTTATGAATATATCTTAATACGATATATATATATTAAAATGTCGTTACAACGATAATCGTTATATATATAACTCGTTTCGAAACTCTTAAATTAGTAGTCTTGTTTTTACATATGTAGTTTATTGTTACTCACTTAAGGATATATTTAATTATCATTTTATCATGTTAAACATCATATATTAATATCTTAATATGATACATATGTATTTAGTAAGACGTTGTTATAACGATAATCGTTATATATATCGTTTCGAGTTTCTGAATTCACTAGTCTCATTTTTATGTACATAAATCATTGTTAATATACTTAGTGAGATATTTACTTATAATAATCTCATGTTAACTATATATATATATATATATATATATATATATATATATATATATATATATATATATATATATATATATATATATATATATATATATATATATATATATATATATATATATATATATCCATATATATATATATATCATCATGTAGTTGTTACAAGTTTAAACGTTCGTGAATCGCCGGTAAACTTGGGTGATCAATTGACTACATAAACTCATTTCAATTAAACAAGTCTTCACAAATTTGATTGTTTAACATGTTGGAAACATTTAATCATGTAAATATAAATTTCATTTAATATATATAAACATGGAAAAGTTCGGGTCACTACAGTACCTACCCGTTAAATAAATTTCGTCCTGAAATTTTAAGCTGTTGAAGGTGTTGACGCATCTTCTGGAAATAGGTACGGTTATTTCAGCTTCATTTGATCTTCATGCTCCCAGGTGAACTCGGGTCCCCTACGAGCATTCCATTGAACCTTAACGATCGGTATCTTGTTTTGCTTGAGTCTTTTAACCTCACGATCCATTATCTCGACGGGTTCTTCAACGATTTGTAGTTTTTCGTTGATTTTGATTTCGTCTAAAGGAATAGTGAGATCTTCTTTGGCTAAGCATTTCTTCAAATTTGAGATGTGGAAGGTATTATGTACATTGGCGAGTTGTTGAGGTAATTCAAGTCGATAGGCTACTGGTCCGACACGATCTATAATCTTGAATGGTCCAATGTATCTTGGATTTAGTTTTCCCCGTTTACCAAATCGAACAACACCTTTTCAAGGTGAAACCTTAAGCATGACCATCTCCCCAATTTCAAATTCTATATCTTTTCTTTTAAGGTCCGCGTAGCTCTTTTGTCGACTCTGGGCGGTTTTCAACCGTTTTTGAATTTAGATGATTTTCTCGGTAGTTTCTTGTATTATCTCTGGACCCGTAATCTGTCTATCCCCTACCTCACTCCAAAAAATTGGAGACCTGCACTTTCTACCATAAAGTGCTTCGAACGGTGCCATTTCGATACTCGAGTGGTAACTGTTATTGTAGGAAAATTCTGCTAATGGTAGGTGTCGATCCCAACTGTTTCCAAAATCAATAACACATGTTTGTAGCATGTCTTTAAGTGTCTGTATCATCCTTTCACTCTGCCCATCAGTTTGTGGATGATATGCAGTACTCATATCTAGACGAGTTCCCAATGCTTGTTGTAATGTCTACCAAAACCTTGAAACAAATCTGCCATCTCTATCAGAGATAATAGAGATTGGTATTCCATGTCTGGAGACTACTTCCTTCAAGTATAAACTCGCTAACTTTTCCATTTTATCATCTTCTCTCATTGGTAGAAAGTGTGCTGACTTGGTGAGACGATCGACTATTACCCAAATAGTATCATAAGCACTTGCAGTCCTTGGCAATTTAGTAACGAAATCCATGGTAACGTTTTCCCATTTCCATTCCGGGATTTCAGGTTGTTGAAGTAGACCTGATGCTTTCTGATGTTCAGCTTTGACCTTAGAACAAGATAAACATTCTCTTACGTATTTAGCAATATCGGCTTTCATACCCGGCCACCAAAAGTGTTTCTTGAGATCTTTGTACATCTTTCCCGCTCCAGGATGTATTGAGTATCTGGTTTTATGTGCTTCCTTAAGTACAATTTCTCTCATATCTCTAAACTTTGGTACCCAAATTCTTTAAGCTCTATACCGGATTCCGTCTTCCCGAATATTAAGATGTTTTTCCATTCCTTTGGGTATTTCATCCTTCAACTTTCCCCCTTTTATAACCTCCGGTGGTGCATCTTTTATTTGAGTAGTAAGGTTAGTATGAATAATTATATTCATAGCTTTTACTCATATAGGTTCTCTATCCTTTCTGCTCAAGGCGTCGGCTACCACATTTGCCTTTCCCGGGTGGTAACGAATCTTAAAGTCGTAATCATTCAACAGTTCAATCCACCTACGCTGTCTCATGTTCAGTTGTCTCTGATTAAATATATGTTGGACACTTTTGTGGTGAAATGTCCCGTTCTTATTGATTAAAAACGTTCCATATTAATTGATTTCGTTGCGAGGTTTTGACCTCTATATGAGACATTTTCCTAAAGACTGCATTCATTTTTAAAACAAACCATAACCTTTATTTCGTCAATAAAGGTTTAAAAAGCTTTACGTAGATTATCAAATAATGATAATCTAAAATATCCTGTTTACACACGACCATTACATAATAGTTTACAATACAAACATGTTACATCGAAATACGTTTCTTAAATGTAGTTTTTATACAATATCATACAAGCATGGACTCCAAATCTTGTCCTTATTTTAGTATGCAACAGCGGAAGCTCTTAGTATTCACCTGAGAATAAACATGCTTTAAACGTCAACAAAAATGTTGGTGAGTTATAGGTTTAACCTATATATATCAAATCGTAACAATAGACCACAAGATTTCATATTTCAATACACATCCCATACATAGAGATAAAAATCATTCATATGGTGAACACCTGGTAATCGACATTAACAAGATGCATATTTAAGAATATCCCCATCATTCCGGGACACCCTTCGGATATGATATAAATTTCGAAGTAGTAAAGAATCCGGTACTTTGGATGGGGTTTGTTAGGCCCAATAGATCTATCTTTAGGATTCGCGTCAATTAGGGTGTATGTTCCCTAATTCTTAGATTACCAGACTTAATAAAAAGGGGCATATTCGATTTCGATAATTCAACCATAGAATGTAGTTTCACGTACTTGTGTCTATTTTGTAAATCATTTATAAAACCTGCATGTATTCTCATCCCAAAAATATTAGATTTTAAAAATGGGACTATAACTCACTTTCACAGATTTTTACTTCGTCAGGAAGTAAGACTTGGCCACTGGTCGATTAACGAACCTATAATAAATATGTACATATATATCAAAGTATGATCAAAATATAATTACAACCATTTTTTATGTTTTAAAGATTTGAGTGTATTAAGTCAGCTGTCCTCGTTAGTAACCTACAACTAGTTGTCCACAGTTAGATGCACAGAAATAAATCGACATATATTATCTTGAATCAATTCATGACCCAGTGTATACACGTCTCAGGCTAGATCACAACTCAAAGTATATATATTTTTGGAATCAACCTTAACCCTGTATAGCTAACTCCCACATTACTGCATATAGAGTGTCTATGGTTGTTCCAAATAATATATACACATGGGTCGATATGATATGTCAAAACATTTGCATACGTGTCTATGGTATCCCAAGATTACATAATATATTAGAATACATGTATAATACAATATAAGTTCGCTAGGATATGATTAATATAGATTTGTTACCAATTTTCACGTTGCTACAACAAGAAAAATTATCCAATCTTGTTTTACCCATAACTTCTTCATTTTAAATCCGTTTTGAGTGAATCAAATTGCTATGCTTTCATATTGAACTCTATTTTATGAATCCAAACAGAAAAGGTATAGGTTTATAGTCGGAAATATAAGTTACAAGTCATTTTTGTAAAGGTAGTCATTTCAGTCGAAAGAACGACGTCTAGATGACCGTTTTAGAAAACATACTTCCACTTTGAGTTTAACCATGATTTTTGGATATAGTTTCATGTTCATAAGAAAAATCATTTTCCCAGAAGAACAACTTTTAAATCAAAGTTTATCATAGTTTTTAATTAACTAACCCAAAACAGCCCGCGGTGTTACTACGACGGCGTATGTCCGGTTTTACAGTGTTCTTCGTGTTTCCAGGTTTTAAATCATTAAGTTAGCATATCATATAGATATAGAACATGTGTTTAGTTGATTTTAAAAGTCAAGTTAGAAGGATTAACTTTTGTTTGCGAACAAGTTTAGAATTAACTAAACTATGTTCTAGTGATTACAAGTTTAAACCTTCGAATAAGATAGCTTTATATGTATGAATCGAATGATGTTATGAACATCATTACTACCTCAAGTTCCTTGGATAAACCTACTGGAAATGAGAAAAATGGATCTAGCTTCAAAGGATCCTTGGATGGCTTGAAAGTTCTTGAAGCAGAATCATGACACGAAAACAATTTCAAGTAAGATTTCCACTCGAAATAAGATTGTTATAGTTATAGAAATTGAATTAAAGTTTGAATATGATTACTACCTTGTATTAGAAAGATAACCTACTATAAATAACAAAGGTTTCTTGATCTTAGATGATTACTTGGAATGGATTTAGAAAACTTGGAAGTAAACTTGCAATCTTGGAAGTATTCTTGATTTTATGAAACTAGAACTTTTGGAATTTATGAAGAACACTTAGAACTTGAAGATAGAACTTGAGAGAGATCAATTAGATGAAGAAAATTGAAGAATGAAAGTGTTTGTAGGTGTTTTTGGTCGTTGGTGTATGGATTAGATATAAAGGATATGTAATTTTGTTTTCATGTAAATAAGTCATGAATGATTACACATACTTTTGTAATTTTATGAGATATTTCATGCTAGTTGCCAAATGATGGTTCCCACATGTGTTAGGTGACTCACATGGGCTGCTAAGAGCTGATCATTGGAGTGTATATACCAATAGTACATACATCTAAAAGCTGTGTATTGTACGAGTACAAATACGGGTGCATACGAGCAGAATTGTTGATGAAACTGAACGAGGATGTAATTGTAAGCATTTTTATTAAGTAGAAGTATTTTGATAAGTGTCTTGAAGTCTTTCAAAAGTGTATGAATACATATTAAAACACTACATGTATATACATTTTAACTGAGTCGTTAAGTCATCGTTAGTCATTACATGTAAATGTTGATTTGAAACCTTTAAGTTAACGATCTTGTTAAATGTTGTTAACCCAATGTTTATTATATCTAATGAGATGTTAAATTATTATATTATCATGATATTATGATATATTAATATATCTTAATATGATATATATACAGTTAAATGTTGTTACAACGATAATCGTTACATATATGTCTCGTTTCGAAATCATGAAGTTAGTAGTCTTGTGTTTACAAATGTAGTTCATTGTTAATACACTTAATGACATGTTTAATTATCATTTATCTTGATTAAACATAGTGTATAAATATCTTAATATGATACATATGTATTTAGTAGACGTTATCATAACGATAATCGTTATATATATCATTTCGAGTTTCTTAACTTAGTAATCTCATTTCTTATGTATATCACACATTGTTAATATACTTAGTGAGATACTTACTCATCATAATCTTATGTCAACTATATATATATATATATATATATATATATATATATATATATATATATATATATATATATATATATATATACCACAGCATGTACTTTTTACAATTTTGTAACGTTCGTGAATCGCCGATCAACTTGGGTGATCAATTGTCTATATGAAACTTATTTCATTTAATCAAGTCTTAACAATTTTGATTGCTTAACAAGTTGGAAACATTTAGTCATGTAAATATCAATCTCAATTAATATATATAAACATGGAAAATTTCGGGTCACTACAGTACCTACCCGTTAAATAAATTGAGTCCCGAAACTTTAAGCTGTTGAAGGTGTTGACGAATATTTTAGAAATAGATGCGGGTATTTCTTATTCATCTGATCTTCACACTCCAAGGTGAACTCGGGTCCTCTACGAGCATTCCATCGAACCTTAACAATCGGTATCTTGTTTTGCTTAAGTCTCTTAACCTCACGATCCATTATTTCGACGGGTTCTTCAATGAATTGAAGTTTTTCATTGATTTGGATTTTGTCCAATGGAATAGTGAGATCTTCTTTAGCAAAACATTTCTTCAAATTCGAGATGTGGAAAGTGTTATGTACAGCCACGAGTTGTTGAGGTAGCTCCAGTTGGTAACCTACTGGTCCGACAAGATCTATAATCTTGAATGGTCCAATGTACCTTGGATTTAGTTTCCCCCGTTTACCAAATCGAACAACGCCTTTCCAAGGTGAAACCTTAAGCATGACCATTTCTCTAATTTCAAACTCTATATCTTTTCTTTTACTGTCTGCGTAGCTCTTTTGTCGACTCTGGGCGGTTTTCAATCGTTGTTAAATTTGGATGATTTTCTCGGTAGTTTCTTGTATTATCTCCGGACCCGTAATCTGTCTATCCCCCACTTCACTCCAACAAATTGAAGACCTACACTTTCTACCATAAAGTGCTTCAAACGACGCCATCTCAATGCTTGAATGGTAGCTGTTGTTGTAGGAAAATTCTGCTAATGGTAGATGTCGATCCCAACTGTTTCCGAAATCAATAACACATGCTCGTAGCATGTCTTCAAGCGTTTGTATCGTCCTTTTGCTCTGCCCATCAGTTTGTGGATGATAGGTAGTACTCATGTCTAGACGAGTTCCTAATGCTTGCTGTAATGTCTGCCAGAATCTTGAAATAAATCTGCCATCCCTAACAGAGATAATAGAGATTGGTATTCCATGTCTCGAGACGACTTCCTTCAAATAAAGTCGTGCTAACTTCTCCAACTTGTCATCTTCTCTTATTGGCAGGAAGTGTAACGACCCGCACTTTTTCGATCATTCTATACTTATAAGATTAATATTTACATAAATTAAACCTTGCCAACATGATAAGCAATCCAAATTGTCGAGACTGATATTTCCGAAAAGAGTTTTACACAACGTTTGACCGTCTAGTTTGACCGATGATATCACGAACCATACAATATATGATAATTATACGTTTGTGTATATATATGTATATATACATATTTAACATGATTAAGGAATGTTTTAATACCTCATTTTATATTAATAACAACAAGTTATATGTGTATTTTGAAACTACTAACTTAAGTTTTCAAAACGATAACTATACGTAACGTTATTTGACATAAATACTTAAGACATATAATGTTTATACATATATTGTATAAGTAATGTATTTAATCACTTTTAAGAACTTAAATACATAAAATCATATAAGTGTATTCACAAAAGATAGCTATATTTGAATCCTCATTCCATTTTTCACAAAATTTCTATACGTATACCTAGAGTATTTGTACTCGTATCATACCAAGCTTCTATACGTATTTACTATTGGTATATACACATCAAATCACCACCTAACCAGCCCTTATTCATGCCTTATGTATAAGGTAATTACTTTTGAATCATTGCAAGACTAATTACAAAAATACAAACTAAAATTTTGTCATGTTATCCTTAAAGATCACATTTTTAGGAGTATATATGTATCATCATTTTTGATTCATTTTTACTTCAATCTCTTAACTAAAAACACACACTCTTTCTTACTCTCTAAACTCCATAACAATCCAGCAAAGTTCCATAAAGATCTAGCTTCAAAAACCATACTAAAACACCATAAGAAAACCATACAAAAACACTTCAAGAAAACCCTCCAAGAACACCAACTTACTTCCAATATTTCATCCACTTCTATCACCCTTTTGATTCTAGCTTCTTACTCCTCTTTTACAGCAAACTTATCCAAGGAACTTGAGGTAGAATCTATGTTCATAACCTTATTCGATTCATATATATATAGCTATCTTATTTTGTGGTACAAAAGTTTAACAACAAGAACATAGTTTGAATGTTTTCAAACTTGTTTGCAAACTAAATAGATCCTTCTAACTTAACTTTTAAAATACTTCAAGACATGTAACATAACTTATTTATATGTTAATTTAACAAGGTAAAACTTGGTTTTTCAAAGTATAAGTATTTTTGGAAAAATGGTCATTAAATGATTTTGTTGTAACAAAATGTTTAACTTCATATGTTTCACTAAACTTTCACTTATGCCGTATGATTTTGAATACAAACCAAGGTATTTACAAATCATAGTCTTAAAGAAGAACTCGATCCAAGAAGATGGCAATTTGAATCAACGAAAACGGACTTGTAACGAAGAAACTATGACCGAAACAAAATTGGCTATCCTAGACATTTTCAACTTCGGGATTCATTGGAAAAATTTACATAAAATCACATACTTCTAAGATAACATGATATTTTATATATATGTACTCATAATTCAATTTCATATGGTTCAGGATCACCCGTAAGCAACACGAGAAGATTAATCATAAGATCCCATGTTTGTACGCAATACGTCATTTGACAACACCGGTACTTTATGTACGCAATACGTCATTTGACAACACCGGTACCGTGGGTCAAGATTAATCTCGACCAATACATATGCGATGGGGTTTTATTTATTTCGTTGGGGGTTTTGTTTATTGCGGGTATATTAAACATCTAAAAATGAACCATTAAAATTGAATTACTAACATCGAAATGCTAACTACGGACTAAGGAAATATTCAAAATATTAAAAGTATAACAAGTATATATATATATATAACGTTTGTTTTAAAATGAAAACATATTGATATATTATATATGGATAGGTTCGTGATATCAACCGGAAGACCGAGTCAAAATATATATATCATCAAGACAAGAGTGAGTATATAGTCCCACTTTTAAACTCTAAATATTTCGGGATGAGAATACATGTATTTTATGTTTTACGATATGGACACAAGTAACTGAAAAATATATTCTACGTTGAGTTGTACCACTGGCATACTTCCCTGTAGCTTGGTAACTAATATTTACAGCGGTATTGTAAACGCGAATCCTGTTGGTAGATCTATCGGGCCTGACAACCCCAACCGGACTGGACGACCAGTATTCAACGGTTGCACAGTACTTCGTTTTGTGACTACACTTGGTACGGTGTAGTAAGATTTCATATTAAAGGGAATATGCGACGTGAAAATGTTAAGTATGGTTACCAAGTGCTCAACCACTTAGAATATTTTTATTAAACTGTTTATATACGAAATCTTGTGGTCTATATATATATTGCTGCCGGCATTAAACCTATATCTCACCAACTTTATGTTGACCTTTTTAAAACATGTCTATTCTCAGGTGATTTCTAAAGCTTCCGCTGCATCATGTTGGATCTAACCAGGATCTTGCGTACGCATGTTTGTGTCAAAAATAAAACTGCATATCCGAGATGTTGTATTGTAAAATATGCTAGAAACCGTGTTGTTGTCATCATTTGTAAAGTTTGTAAGTCGAAGATTATCGCTAAACGTTAATCTTCTTTTTATTGTCTTAAGCTTGTAACAAAAATAATGGTTATGGTTTGTAATGTATAATATATGCAGTTTTCTTTCAAAAATGTCTCATATAGAGGTCAATACCTCGCAATGAAATCATACGTTATCTAACGCGTTCTTATGGTTAAGGACGGGTTATGACATGTGGTATCAGAGCGTTGGTCTTAGCGAACCAGGTTTGCATTAGTGTGTCTAACCGAGAAGTCGTTAGGATACATTAGTAAAGTCTGGACTTTGACCGGGGCTGATTTTAAAAACCATTGCTTATCACTGTTGGTTAAAATTTATGTGTAAATATTATGTAAGTACTAATGGGTTAGTTGTTGTGTGATAGATGTCGGGCTCGAAACTTATTATCACATTCAGCGACTCCGAATCAGAACCTTCAGATTGTGTTTCAGTCATTAACATATCCGATGACGAAAGTGGTATTTTTGGGGAAGACTCACAATTTCCGGATGAACCAACTATAGAAATATCGGAAAGTGAACCCGAGGAGGAAAGTGAACCCGAGGAGGAAAGTGAACCCGAGGAAATTACGAAAGAAAAATATGATCAAGGAAAGAAACGAAAAGCTAGTGAATTAGAAAATCCAAATCCCGAGTTTAATGAGAATGATGTGGCACCAATTCCACTCAACACTACCACCCCTATCCCCGCTATTCCTATTAGTGCTATCCCCGCATCTAGTTCTTCGGCTCCTCAGCCAAAACGTAGGGAGACAGCTAGGATTCGCGTTGGGGGATTCCCTGGACATAAATGTTTTGGGAAATAGACCAAATGATGCGCTGCCGTATTAAACCATGGAATCACATAATGTTTTGTATAATATTATTAGTGTGGTTTGTTCAAAGTTTGATGTAAGCATATGTAAAATAGCGAAGTATGAAATGCAATAATTTTCCATGGTCAAGTATTATTTAGATTGTAGTAATTGATTCTGTACTAAGCTATTAAGTATGAACATTAACGGGTAGGTACTACCCAAGATATAATTATAAAACGCTAATAAGAAGAAAAGGCTTTTATAATAATACCTGGTTCATATTATTAACAAGCTATAAATGTACTATAAATACACACTACATCTATAATATTCCATGTGAATAATTATTTTCTTTCATTAGGAAATGGCGCGATTGAATCGAATGACGGAACAAGAACTCGAGGAACTCATCAACCAGCGAGTGAACGACAGAATGTTATGGGTTGAGGCTGCAAGAGCTGCTGCAGTTAATCCAAATCCTCGTGTAGGATGCTCCTACAAGACGTTTCAAGCTTGCAAGCCCTCATCATTCAGTGGAACGGAAGGACCGATCGGTTTAACCCGATGGATAGAAAAGATGGAGACGGTGTTTAAAATCAGTGGTTGTGATGAAAAAGACATGACCAAGTTTGCATCGTGCACTTTACAAGATAGTGCACTCACATGGTGGAAGAATTATGTGAAGGCGGTAGGAGGAGATGTAGCTTATGATACTCCATGGGAAGAATTCAAAGCAATGATAATCACCGAGTATTGTCCAAGGAATGAGGTTATTAAGTTAGAAGATGAGTTACGAAGTTTGAAGGTGGTTGGTACTGAAATCACCAACTACAATCAGCGATTCATGGAATTGGTTTTACTATGTCCTGAATTGGTTCCAACCGAAGCACGGAAGATTGAAATGTACAAAGGTGGTTTGCCCAAAAAGGTCAAGGCAAACGTTACGGCGTCGAAACCTAAGACAATTCATGAAGCTATAACCATGGCGAACGAGTTAATGGATCAGGTCATTCTGGATAAGAAAGCATTCACTACTGAGGAGAAGGTATCGAGTAACAAAAGGAAGTGGAACGGAAATTATGATCGAGGTTACCAACAGCAATCTTTTAAGAAACCAGAAACCCCGAAAGGTGCGGGTAGCGGTTCAGGCTTTGGTTACAAAGGACAAAGTCCTTTATGCAACCGTTGTCACAAACATCATTTTGGTTACTGTAGTGTGTTGTGCACTAAATGCAATAGACAGGGACATCTTGCTGAAGATTGTAAGGCTCTCGTTACAAATGCAAATGGTAACAAGACTCCTGCCACCAACGCAAATAGAACTGCTTTGGCTAACATTACTTGTTTTGGGTGTGGAAAACAAGGTCACTATAAGAGCCAGTGCCCGAATCAGAATGGCGGACCTGCACGTGGAAGAGCGTTTGTTATTAATGCTAGAGAGGCACGAGAAGACCCGGAGCTTGTTACGGGTACGTTTACCATTAATAACTTATCAGCATCTATTTTATTTGATACTGGCGCCGATAGAAGTTACGTGTGTATAAATTTTTACACTAAATTGAATTGTTCATCATTACCTCTAGATGCTAAGTACTTGATTGAGTTAGCTAATGGTAAACTAATTAAAGCCGATAAAATTTGTCGTGATTGTGAAATAAATCTAGCCGGAGAAACGTTTAAAATCGACTTAATACCCGTAGAATTAGGAGGTTTTGATGTAATAGTCGGCATGGACTGGATGTCCAAAATAGGAGCGGAAGTTGTTTGTGCCAAGAAGGCAATTCGTATTCCTGGTAAGGATAAAATACCGGTGATGATTTATGGAGAGAAGGGTAATTCAAAGCTAAAACTCATTAGCTGTTTGAAAGCCAAGAAGTGTTTAGAAAAGGGATGTTACGCTATTTTAGCGCATGTTAATAAAGTCGAAAAGAAAGAAAAGTGCATCAACGACGTGCCTGTGGCAAGAGATTTTCCTGAAGTTTTTCCGGAAGAATTGCCGGGATTACCTCCATTTAGATCGGTAGAATTTCAAATAGATTTAGTACCAGGAGCTGCACCAGTGGCTCGTGCTCCATATAGACTTGCACCGTCCGAGTTAAAAGAACTTCAAAGTCAGTTAAAAGAATTACTGGACCGTGGATTCATACGACCGAGTACTTCACCGTGGGGAGCTCCAATTTTGTTTGTTAAGAAGAAAGATGGATCTTTTAGGATGTGTATAGACTATCGTGAATTAAATAAGTTAACTATCAAGAATCGGTATCCACTACCGAGAATTGATGACTTATTTGATCAATTGCAAGGATCATGTGTTTATTCAAAAATCGACTTAAGATCGGGCTATCATCAACTACGCGTCAAAGAAGAGGATATTCCGAAAACTGCTTTTCGGACACGTTATGGTCATTACGAATTTTTGGTCATGCCGTTTGGATTGACGAATGCGCCGGCTGTATTCATGGACCTCATGAATCGAGTTTGTAGTCCGTACTTAGATAAGTTTGTTATCGTTTTCATTGATGATATTCTTATCTATTCCAAGAGTGAGCAAGAGCATGAAGAGCATTTAAGGTTGATATTGGAGTTGTTGAGAAAAGAACAGCTATATGCTAAATTTTCTAAGTGTGCTTTTTGGTTGAAAGAAGTGCAATTTCTTGGTCACGTTGTTAATAGCAAAGGAATTCAGGTTGATCCAGCAAAAACTGAAGCCATTGAAAAATGGGAGACTCCTAAGACACCAACGCAGATACGCCAATTTTTGGGTTTAGCCGGTTATTATAGAAGGTTTATTCAAGATTTTTCCCGAATAGCTAAGCCGTTGACAGCGTTAACGCAAAAAGGGAAGAAATACGAATGGACTTCGAAGCAGGAGAACGCATTTCAAATACTGAAGAAGAAGTTAACTACGGCGCCTATATTATCGTTACCAGAAGGGAACGATGATTTTGAAATATATTGTGACGCTTCGCGACAAGGTTTTGGTTGTGTTCTTATGCAACGGAAGAAAGTGATTGCATTTGCATCCCGACAATTGAAGATTCACGAGCGGAATTATACGACGCATGATCTAGAATTGGGAGCAGTCGTGTTTGCATTGAAGATGTGGAGACACTACTTGTATGGGGTTAAATTCACTGTGTTTACTGATCATAAAAGCCTTCAACATATTTTTGATCAGAAACAATTGAACATGAGGCAACGTAGGTGGGTCGAGTTAATAAACGACTATGATTGTGAAATTCGTTATCATCCCGGAAAGGCGAACGTGGTGGCCGATGCTTTAAGCAGAAAGGAACGAGAACCAATTCGAGTTCGAGCAATGAATATAAAAATTCGCATGAATCTCAACTCACAAATCAAAGAAGTTCAACGAGAAGCACTTACTAAAGAAAATAAAGGAAATGAAATAATGAAGAAGTATGAGAAGCAACTCGTTATGCGGGAAGATGGAATTCGATATTTTGCAAATCGTATTTGGGTACCGAAGTTGGGTGGATTAAGGAAGTTGATATTGAACGAGGCACATAAGACAAGATATTCGATACATCCTGGAGTTGGAAAGATGTACCAAGATCTTAAGACGCATTATTGGTGGCCTAATTTGAAGACAGACGTTGCAACATATGTTGGGGAATGTTTAACTTGTTCCAAAGTCAAAGCAGAACAGCAGAAGCCGTCAGGGTTACTTCAACAACCAGAAATTCCAGAATGGAAATGGGATGGTATTACCATGGATTTCATCACGAAGTTACCAAAGACTGCCTGGGGATACGACACCATTTGGGTAATTGTTGATCGTCTCACCAAGTCTGCACATTTCTTGCCTATAAAGGAAACAGATAGAATGGAGAAACTATTACGATTGTATATAAAGGAAGTTGTTTCAAGGCATGGAATACCTATTTCCATTATATCCGATCGTGATAGTAGATTTACCTCAAAGTTTTGGCAATCACTACAGGAGGCACTAGGAACTCGTTTGGATATGAGTACCGCATATCATCCGCAGACCGACGGGCAGAGTGAAAGAACAATTCAGACTCTTGAAGACATGCTCAGGGCATGTGTGATCGATTTTGGAAACGGATGGGATAAATATCTACCGTTAGCAGAATTCTCGTATAATAATAGTTATCATGCGAGCATTGGAGCTGCGCCATTCGAAGCATTGTATGGAAGGAAGTGTAGATCTCCTATCTGTTGGAATGAAGTAGGAGATCGACAATTAACTGGTCCCGAGATCATACATGAAACGACTGAGAAGATAGTGCAAATCAAGGAGAGATTAAAAACAGCCCGCAGTCGCCAAAAGAGCTACGCCGATGTCCGAAGGAAACCATTAGAGTTTCAGGTCGGGGACATGGTTATGCTAAAGGTGTCACCTTGGAAAGGTGTAATACGTTTCGGCAAAAGGGGTAAATTGAACCCAAGATACGTAGGCCCGTTCAAGATCATCGAACGCATTGGACCGGTAGCTTATCGGCTCGAGTTACCGCAACAACTCGCCGGAGTACATAATACCTTTCACGTCTCGAACCTTAAGAAGTGTCTTGCAAAGGAAGACCTCACCATTCCTCTTGAAGAAATCCATGTCGACGAGAAACTACAATTCGTCGAAGAACCAATCGAAATCATGGACCGTGAAGTTAAACAACTCAAACAGAGCAATATACCGATTGTTAAGGTTCGTTGGAATGCTAGAAGAGGTCCTGAGTTTACTTGGGAACGAGAGGATCAGATGAAACGAAAGTATCCGCACTTGTTTCTCGATAACGCAAAATAGGTACAATTTTAAAATTTCGGGACGAAATTTATTTAACGGGGAGGTAATGTAACGACCCGCACTTTTTCGATCATTATATACTTATAAGATTAATATTTACATAAATTAAACCTTGCCAACATGATAAGCAATCCAAATTGTCGAGACTGATATTTCCGAAAAGAGTTTTACACAACGTTTGACCGTCTAGTTTGACCGATGATATCACGAACCATACAATATATGATAATTATACGTTTGTGTATATATATGTATATATACATATTTAACATGATTAAGGAATGTTTTAATACCTCATTTTATATTAATAACAACAAGTTATATGTGTATTTTGAAACTACTAACTTAAGTTTTCAAAACGATAACTATACGTAACGTTATTTGACATAAATACTTAAGACATATAATGTTTATACATATATTGTATAAGTAATGTATTTAATCACTTTTAAGAACTTAAATACATAAAATCATATAAGTGTATTCACAAAAGATAGCTATATTTGAATCCTCATTCCATTTTTCACAAAATTTCTATACGTATACCTAGAGTATTTGTACTCGTATCATACCAAGCTTCTATACGTATTTACTATTGGTATATACACATCAAATCACCACCTAACCAGCCCTTATTCATGCCTTATGTATAAGGTAATTACTTTTGAATCATTGCAAGACTAATTACAAAAATACAAACTAAAATTTTGTCATGTTATCCTTAAAGATCACATTTTTAGGAGTATATATGTATCATCATTTTTTATTCATTTTTACTTCAATCTCTTAACTAAAAACACACACTCTTTCTTACTCTCTAAACTCCATAACAATCCAGCAAAGTTCCATAAAGATCTAGCTTCAAAAACCATACTAAAACACCATAAGAAAACCATACAAAAACACTTCAAGAAAACCCTCCAAGAACACCAACTTACTTCCAATCTTTCATCCACTTCTATCACCCTTTTGATTCTAGCTTCTTACTCCTCTTTTACAGCAAACTTATCCAAGGAACTTGAGGTAGAATCTATGTTCATAACCTTATTCGATTCATATATATATAGCTATCTTATTTTGTGGTACAAAAGTTTAACAACAAGAACATAGTTTGAATGTTTTCAAACTTGTTTGCAAACTAAATAGATCCTTCTAACTTAACTTTTAAAATACTTCAAGACATGTAACATAACTTATTTATATGTTAATTTAACAAGGTAAAACTTGGTTTTTCAAAGTATAAGTATTTTTGGAAAAATGGTCATTAAATGATTTTGTTGTAACAAAATGTTTAACTTCATATGTTTCACTAAACTTTCACTTATGCCGTATGATTTTGAATACAAACCAAGGTATTTACAGTTCATAGTCTTAAAGAAGAACTCGATCCAAGAAGATGGCAATTTGAATCAACGAAAACGGACTTGTAACGAAGAAACTATGACCGAAACAAAATTGGCTATCCTAGACATTTTCAACTTCGGGATTCATTGGAAAAATTTACATAAAATCACATACTTCTAAGATAACATGATATTTTATATATATGTACTCATAATTCAATTTCATATGGTTCAGGATCACCCGTAAGCAACACGAGAAGATTAATCATAAGATCCCATGTTTGTACGCAATACGTCATTTGACAACACCGGTACTTTATGTACGCAATACGTCATTTGACAACACCGGTACCGTGGGTCAAGATTAATCTCGACCAATACATATGCGATGGGGTTTTATTTATTTTGTTGGGGGTTTTGTTTATTGCGGGTATATTAAACATCTAAAAATGAACCATTAAAATTGAATTACTAACATCGAAATGCTAACTACGGACTAAGGAAATATTCAAAATATTAAAAGTATAACAAGTATATATATATATATATATATATATATATATAACGTTTGTTTTAAAATGAAAACATATTGATATATTATATATGGATAGGTTCGTGATATCAACCGGAAGACCGAGTCAAAATATATATATCATCAAGACAAGAGTGAGTATATAGTCCCACTTTTAAACTCTAAATATTTCGGGATGAGAATACATGTATTTTATGTTTTACGATATGGACACAAGTAACTGAAAAATATATTCTACGTTGAGTTGTACCACTGGCATACTTCCCTGTAGCTTGGTAACTAATATTTACAGCGGTATTGTAAACGCGAATCCTGTTGGTAGATCTATCGGGCCTGACAACCCCAACCGGACTGGACGACCAGTATTCAACGGTTGCACAGTACTTCGTTTTGTGACTACACTTGGTACGGTGTAGTAAGATTTCATATTAAAGGGAATATGCGACGTGAAAATGTTAAGTATGGTTACCAAGTGCTCAACCACTTAGAATATTTTTATTAAACTGTTTATATACGAAATCTTGTGGTCTATATATATATTGCTGCCGGCATTAAACCTATATCTCACCAACTTTATGTTGACCTTTTTAAAACATGTCTATTCTCAGGTGATTTCTAAAGCTTCCGCTGCATCATGTTGGATCTAACCAGGATCTTGCGTACGCATGTTTGTGTCAAAAATAAAACTGCATATCCGAGATGTTGTATTGTAAAATATGCTAGAAACCGTGTTGTTGTCATCATTTGTAAAGTTTGTAAGTCGAAGATTATCGCTAAACGTTAATCTTCTTTTTATTGTCTTAAGCTTGTAACAAAAATAATGGTTATGGTTTGTAATGTATAATATATGCAGTTTTCTTTCAAAAATGTCTCATATAGAGGTCAATACCTCGCAATGAAATCATACGTTATCTAACGCGTTCTTATGGTTAAGGACGGGTTATGACAGGAAGTGTGCTGATTTGGTGAGACGATCAACTATTACCCAAATAGTATCAAAACCACTTGCACTCCTTGGCAATTTAGTGATGAAATCCATGGTAATGTTTTCCCATTTCCATTCCGGGATTTCGGGTTGTTGAAGTAGACCTGATGGTTTCTGATGCTCAACTTTGACCTTAGAACACGTCAAACATTCTCCTACATATTTAGCAACATCGGTTTTCATACCCGGCCACCAAAAATGTTTCTTGAGATCCTTGTACATCTTCCCCGTTCCAGGATGTATTGAGTATCTGGTTTTATGAGCTTCTCTAAGTACCATTTCTCTCATATCTCCAAATTTTGGTACCCAAATCCTTTTAGCCCTATACCGGGTTCCATCTTCCCGAATATTAAGATGCTTCTCCGATCCTTTGGGTATTTCATCCTTTAAATTTCCCTCTTTTAAAACTCCTTGTTGTGCCTCCTTTACTTGAGTAGTAAGGTTATTGTGAATCATTATATTCATAGATTTTACTCGAATGGGTTCTCTGTCCTTCCTGCTCAAGGCGTCGGCTACCACATTTGCCTTCCCCGGGTGGTAACGAATCTCAAAGTCGTAATCATTCAACAATTCAATCCACCTACGCTGCCTCATATTCAGTTGTTTCTGATTAAATATGTGTTGAAGACTTTTGTTGTCGGTATATATAATACTTTTGACCCCATATAAGTAGTGCCTCCAAGTCTTTAATGCAAAAACAACCGCGCCTAATTTCAAATCATGCGTCGTATAATTTTGCTCGTGAATCTTCAATTGTCTAGACGCATAAGCAATCACCTTCGTCCGTTGCATTAATACACAACCGAGACCTTGCTTTGATGCGTCACAATCAATCACAAAATCATCATTCCCTTCAGGCAATGACAATATAGGTGCCGTAGTTAGCTTTTTCTTCAATAATTGAAACGCCTTCTCTTGTTCATCCTTCCATTCAAATTTCTTCCCTTTATGCGTTAATGCAGTCAAGGGTTTTGCTATTTTGGAGAAATCTTAGATGAATCTTCTGTAGTAACCAGCCAATCCTAAAAATTGGCGTATATGCTTCGGAGTTTTTGGGGTTTCCCACTTTTCAACGATTTCGATCTTTGCCAGGTCCACCTGGATACCTTCTTTGTTCACTATGTGACCGAGGAATTGAACTTCTTCCAACCAAAATGCACACTTTAAAAACTTAGCGTACAGTTTTTCTTTCCTCAATACTTCTAGCACTTTTCTCAAATGTTCTTCGTGCTTTTGATCATTCTTTGAGTAAATAAGTATGTCATCGATGAAAACAATGACAAGCTTATCAAGATATGGCCCACACACTCGGTTCATGAGGTCCATGAACACAGCTGGTGCGTTAGTCAACCCAAATGGCATAACCATAAACTCGTAATGACCATAACTCGTCCTAAAAGCAGTTTTCGGAATATCATCCTCCTTTACTCGCATTTGATGATATCCAGAACGTAAATCAATCTTTGAATAAACTGACGAGCCTTGTAGTTGATCAAATAAGTCATCAATTCTCGGCAGTGGATAACGGTTTTTGATGGTAAGTTTGTTCAACTCTCTGTAGTCAATACACAACCTAAATGTACCATCCTTCTTCTTGACGAACAAAACAGGAGCTCCCCATGGTGATGTGCTTGGTCGAATGAAACCACGTTCTAATAGTTCTTGCAGTTGGCTTTGCAGTTCTTTCATCTCGCTGGGTACGAGTCTATAAGGAGCACGAGCTATTGGTGCAGCTCCTGGTACAAGATCTATTTGAAATTCAATAGATCGATGTGGAGGTAGTCCCGTTAATTCTTTCGAAAATACATCGGGAAATTCTTTTGCGACGGGAACATCATTGATGCTCTTTTCTTCAGTTTGTACTTTCTCGACGTGTGCTAGAACAGCATAGCAACCTTTTCTTATTAGTTTTTGTGCCTTCAAATTACTAATAAGATGTAGCTTCGTGTTGCCTTTTCTCCATACACCATTAAGGGATTTCCTTTTTCTCGTATAATGCGAATTGCATTTTTATAACAAACGATCTCTGCTTTCACTTCTTTCAACCAGTCCATACCGATTATCACATCAAAACTTCCTAACTCTACTGGTATCAAGTCAATCTTAAATGTTTCGCTAACCAGTTTAATTTCTCGATTCCGACATATATTATCTGCTGAAATTAATTTACCATTTGCTAATTCGAGTAAAAATTTACTATCCAACGGCGTCAATGGACAACTTAATTTAGCACAAAAATCTCTACTCATATAGCTTCTATCCGCACCCGAATCAAATAAAACGTAAGCAGATTTATTGTCAATAAGAAACGTACCCGTAACAAGCTCCGGGTCTTCCTGTGCTTCTGCCGCATTAATATTGAAAACTCTTCCACGGCCTTGTCCATTCATGTTCTCCTGGTTCGGGCAATTTCTAATAATGTGGCCCAGTTTTCCACATTTATAACAAACTACATTGGCATAACTTGCTCCGACACTACTTGCTCCACCATTACTCGTTCCGACACTATTTGTTCCTTTCGTTCTGTTAACCCCTGGTCCGTAGCCCTCACACTTCGCCGCGCTATGACCATTTCTTTTACACTTGTTGCAAAATTTGGTGCAGAACCCCGAGTGATACTTTTCACACCTTTGGCATAGCTGCTTCTGATTGTTTTTGTTGTTGTTGTGGTTGTTATTGTTGTTGGGATGATTGTTGTAGCTGCTATTGTTGTTGTTGTTGTTGTTTTTTTTGTTGTTGTTGTTGGGCCGTTTGTTGTAGTTGCGATTGATGTTGCGATTGTTGGGATAGTTGTTGCGATTATTGTTGTAATTGCTGTTGTTGTTGTATTGGTGATTCTTATCACCGTTTTCCTCCCACTTTCTTTTGACTTGCTTCACATTGGCCTCTTCAGACGCCTGTTCTTTAATTCTCGCCTCAATCTGGTTCACTAGTTTGTGAGCCATTCTACATGCCTGTTGTATGGAGGCGGGCTCGTGTGAACTTATATCTTCTTGGATTCTTTTCGGTAATCCTTTCACAAATGCGTCGATCTTCTCTTCCTCATCTTCGAACGCTCCCGGACACAATAGGCATAATTCTGTGAATCGTCTTTCGTACGTAGTAATATCGAATCCCTGTGTTGGTAACCCTCTAAGTTCTGACTTGAGCTTATTGACCTCGGTTCTAGGACGGTACTTCTCGTTCATCATGTGCTTGAATGCTGACCACGGTAGTGCGTAAGCAGCATCTTATCCCACTTGCTCTAGATAGGTATTCCACCATGTTAACGCATTACCTGTGAAGGTATGCGTAGCGTACTTCACTTTGTCTCCTTCAACACACTTACTTATGGCAAAGACCGATTCAACTTTCTCGGTCCACCGTTTCAATCTGATTGGTCCTTCGGTCCCATCAAATTCTGAAGGTTTGCAGGCAGTGAATTCCTTGTAGGAGCATCCTACACGATTTCTTGCGCCATTAGCTGTATTGCTAGATTTAGAGTTATTGTTGGTATGTAGCGCGGCCTGTACTGTGGCTATGTTTGAAGCAAGAAAGGCACGAAATTCCCCTTCGCTCATATTCAAGGTGTGTCGAGTAGTCGGTGCTATTTTCTTCAAAATAGTCAAATGAAACGAGTTAATCATATAGAATATCAAGAGTAGTCAATAGTATTTCGTAGCGTAATATGAACTTATTTATAAAAGCTCTTTCTTCATATTAGCGTTTTATACTCTTTAATTCGGGTAGTACCTACCCGTTAAGTTCATACTTAGTAGCTAACATACCATTTCAACTACTACAATTCTATATGAAAAACTAATCACAAAAACAAAAAAAAAATATATCATATTCAAGCCTTTATACAATAACTTGCAAACTTACAATACCGCTATTTTACATATAGCATGAAATATAGCACATAAAACTTTGATACAAAGTAGTTGTGAAGATAATTCTAGTTAATAAATAAGGCGTTCAGCAAAGGCAATAAAGACACGTAATTCACACGTCCAGAAACAAGTCATGCATTCTGGTTTTACTAATACCACTTCCCATCCTTGGTTTTGTGGAACATAACCGTTGTGACCGATAGTAAGGCAATGTGTTGTAACGTCGTCAAAAGGATGAAGGTTACGTAATGACCAACAATCTCGTAATAACCTAAAAACCCCATTTCTTACCCCAATTACCGACTCCGTCACTTGTGGGAACGTTTTGTTTAATAGTTGTAGCCCGATGTTCTTGTTCTCACTTTGGTGAGAAGCGAACATTACTAACCCGTAAGCATAACATGCTTCTTTATGTTGCATGTTAGCCGCTTTTTCTAAATCACGAAGTCCTATATTCGGATATATTGAGTCAAAATAATTTCTTAACCCGTTGCGTAAAATAGCATTTGGGTTCCCCGCAATATATGCGTCAAAGTAAACACATCGTAACTTATGGATTTCTCAATGTGATATCCCCCATCTTTCGAACGAAAGCGTTTTATAAACCAAGGCATTCTTGGAACGTTCTTCGAATGTCTTACAAACTGATCTAGCCTTAAATAGTTGTGACGAGGAATTCTGACCGACTCTAGACAAGATTTCATCAATCATGTCTCCGGGTAGGTCTCTTAAAATATTGGGTTGTCTATCCATTTTGTGTTTTTATACTGTAAAATAGAAAAGAGTCAGATTCATAAAAAAATACTTATTAATACAAGCAATTTTTACATATATCAAAAAGCATAAGCACACTATATTACATATATTACACCACACGAATACAACTATCTTATTCCGACTCGCTCGTTTCTTCTTCTTCGGTTTTGGTTCGTTTTGCCAAGTTTCTAGGGATATATGATGTTCCCCTAATACGAGCCATCGTTTTCCACATTGGTTTAGTAAAACCTGGTGGTTTAGAGGTTCCCGGGTTATTGTCACAACTTAAGAAATACGGGTGTTGACGATACATATAAAGTTCATCGGGTTTGGAATCAAATTTCTCTATTTTTATGCCCTTTTCCTTATTGTTCTCTTTTGCCTTATTAAATTGTGTTGGGGTAATTTCTTTAACATCATCGGAATCCTTGTCGGGATCCGATTCATCGGAGAATTGGTAATCCTCCCAATACTTTGCTTCCTTGGCGGAAACACCATTGACCATAAATAACTTTGGTCGGTTGGTTGAGGATTTTCTTCTACTTAACCGTTTTATTATTTCCCCCACTGGTTCTATTTCTTCTTCCGGTTCTGATTCTTCTTCCGGTTTCGATTCTTCTTCCGGTTTCGACTCTTCTTCCGGTTCCTCTTCGGGAACTTGTGAATCAGTTCATGAATCATTCCAATTTACATTTGACTCTTCATTATTATTAGGTGAGTCAATGGGACTTGTTCTAGAGGTAGACATCTATCACATAATATCAAACACGTTAAGAGATTAATATATCACATAATATTCACATGTTAAAAATATATAGTTTCCAACAAAAATGTTAAGCAATCATTTTTAAAGAAAACACGGTCGAAGTCCAGACTCACTAATGCATCCTAACAAACTCGATAAGACACACTAATGCAAATTTTCTGGTTCTCTAAGACCAACGCTCGAATACCAACTGAAATGTCCCATTCTTATTGATTAAAAACGTTCCATATTAATTGATTTCGTTGCGAGGTTTTGACCTCTATATGAGACATTTTTCCAAAGACTGCATTCATTTTTAAAACAAACCATAACCTTTATTTCGTCAATAAAGGTTTAAAAAGCTTTACGTAAATTATCAAATAATGATAATCTAAAATATCCTGTTTACACACGACCATTACATAATGGTTTACAATACAAATATGTTACATCGAAATACGTTTCTTAAATGCAGTTTTTATACAATATCATACAAGCATGGACTCCAAATCTTGTCCTTATTTTAGTATGCAACAGCGGAAGCTCTTAGTATTCACCTAGAATAAACATGCTTTAAACGTCAACAAAAATGTTGGTGAGTTATAGGTTTAACCTATATATATCAAATCGTAACAATAGACCACAAGATTTCATATTTCAATACACATCGCATACATAGAGATAAAAATCATTCATATGGTGAACACCTGGTAACCGACATTAACAAGATGCATATTTAAGAATATCCCCATCATTCCGAGACACCCTTCGGATATGATATAAATTTCGAAATACTAAAGCATTTGGTACTTTGGATGGGGTTTGTTAGGCCCAATAGATCTTTCTTTAGGATTCGCGTCAATTAGGGTGTTTGTTCCCTAATTCTTAGATTACTCGACTTAATAAAAAGGGGCATATTCGATTTCGATAATTCAACCATAGAATGTAGTTTCACGTACTTGTGTCTATTTTGTAAATCATTTATAAAACCTGCATGTATTCTCATCCCAAAAATATTAGATTTTAAAAATGGGACTATAACTCACTTTCACAGATTTTTACTTCGTCGGGAAGTAAGACTTGGCCACTGGTCGATTCACGAACCTATAACAAATATGTACATATATATCAAAGTATGATCAAAATATAATTACAACCATTTTTTATGTTTTAAATATTTGAGTGTACTAAGTCAGCTGTCCTCGTTATTAACCTACAACTAGTTATCCACAGTTAGACGTACAGAAATAAATCGACATATATTATCTTGAATCAATCCACGACCCAGTGTATACACGTCTCAGGCTAGATCACAACTCAAAGTATATATATTTTTGGAATCAGCCTTAACCTTGTATAGCTAACTCCCACATTACTGCATATAGAGTGTCTATGGTTGTTCCAAATAATATATACACATGGGTCGATATGATATGTCAAAACATTTGCATACGTGTCTATGGTATTCCAAGATTACATAATATATTAGAATACATGTATAATACAATATAAGTTAGCTTGGATATGATTAATATAGATTTGTTACCAATTTTCACGTTGCTACAACAAGAAAAATTATCCAATCTTGTTTTACCCATAACTTCTTCATTTTAAATCCGTTTTGAGTGAATCAAATTGCTATGGTTTCATATTGAACTCTATTTTATGAATCCAAACAGAAAAAGTATAGGTTTATAGTCAGAAATATAAGTTACAAGGCATTTTTGTAAAGGTAGTCATTTCTGTCGAAAGAACGACGTCTAGATGACCGTTTTAGAAAACATACTTCCACTTTGAGTTTAACCATGATTTTTGGATATAGTTTCATGTTCATAAGAAAAATCATTTTCCCAGAAGAATAACTTTTAAATCAAAGTTTATCATAGTTTTTAATTAACTAACCCAAAACAGCCCGCGGTGTTACTACGACGGCGTATGTCCGGTTTTACAGCGTTCTTCGTGTTTCCAGGTTTTAAAACATTAAGTTAGCATATCATATAGATATAGAACATGTGTTTAGTTGATTTTAAATGTCA
Organism: Rutidosis leptorrhynchoides; assembly: GCF_046630445.1. Lineage (NCBI taxonomy): Eukaryota > Viridiplantae > Streptophyta > Magnoliopsida > Asterales > Asteraceae > Rutidosis > Rutidosis leptorrhynchoides. Next base: position 223,026,302 of record NC_092333.1, on the reverse strand, counting down.
AGTTAGAAGGATTAACTTTTGTTTGCGAACAAGTTTAGAATTAACTAAACTATGTTCTAGTGATTACAAGTTTAAACCTTCGAATAAGATAGCTTTATATGTATGAATTGAATGATGTTATGAACATCATTACTACCTCAAGTACAAATACGGGTATTGTACGAGTATACATACATCTAAAAGCTGTGTATTGTACGAGTACAAATACGGGTGCATACGAGTAGAATTGTTGATGAAACTGAACGAGGATGTAATTGTAAGCATTTTTATTAAGTAGAAGTATTTTGATAAGTGTATTGAAGTCTTTCAAAAGTGTATGAATACATATTAAAACACTACATGTATATACATTTTAACTGAGTCGTTAAGTCATCGTTAGTCGTTACATGTAAATGTTGATTTGAAACCTTTAAGTTAACGATCTTGTTAAATGTTGTTAACCCAATGTTTATTATATCTAATGAGATGTTAAGTTATTATATTATCATGATATTATGATATATTAATATATCTTAATATGATATATATACAGTTAAATGTTGTTACAACGATAATCATTACATATATGTCTCGTTTCGAAATCATGAAGTTAGTAGTCTTGTTTTTACATATGTAGTTCATTGTTAATACACTTAATGACATGTTTAATTATCATTTATCATGATTAAACATAGTGTATCAATATCTTAATATGATACATATGTATTTAGTAGACGTTATCATAACGATAATCGTTATATATATCATTTCTAGTTTCTTAACTTAGTAATCTCATTTCTTATGTATATCACACATTGTTAATATACTTAGTGAGATACTTACTCATCATAATCTTATGTCAACTATATATATATGTCTATATATACCACAACATGTACTTTTTATAATTTTGTAACGTTCGTGAATCGCCGGTCAACTTGGGTGATCAATTGTCTATATGAAACTTATTTCATTTAATCAAGTCTTAGCAATTTTGATTGCTTAACACGTTGGAAACATTTAGTCATGTAAAGATCAATCTCAATTAATATATATAAACATGGAAAAGTTCGGGTCACTACATGTGGTCGGTGTATATAATACTTTTGACCCCATATAAGTAGTGCCTCCAATTCTTTAATGCAAAAACAACAGCACCTAATTCCAAATCATGAGTCGTATAATTTTGCTCGTGAATCTTCAATTATCTGGACGCATAAGCAATTACTTTTGTTCGTTGCATTAATACACAACCGAAACCTTGCTTTGATGCGTCACAATATATCACAAAATCATCATTCCCTTAAGGCAATGACAATATAGGTGCAGTAGTTAACTTTTTCTTCAACAATTGAAACGGTTTCTCCTGCTCATCCTTCCATTCAAATTTCTTCCCTTTATGCGTTAATGCAGTCAATGGTTTTGCTATTTTGGAAAAATCTTGGATGAATCTTCTGTAGTAACCAGCCAATCCTAAAAATTGGCATATATGCTTCGGAGTTTTCGGGGTTTCCCAGTTTTCAACGTTTTCAATCTTTGACGGATCAACCTGAATACCTAATTTGTTCACTACGTGTCCGAGGAATTGAACTTCTTCCAACCAAAATGCACACATTGAAAACTTAGCGTACAGTTTTTCTTTCCTCAACAATTCTAGCACTTTTCTTAAATGTTCTTCGTGTTCTTGATCATTCTTTGAGTAAATAATTATGCCATCAATGAAGACAATGACAAACTTATCAAGATATGGTCCATACACTCGGTTCATAAGGTCCATGAAGACAGCTAGTGCGTTAGTCAACCCAAACGGCATAACCATAAACTCGTAATGACCGTAACGCATTCTAAAAGCAGTCTTCAGAATATCATCCTCCTTCACCCGCATTTGATGATACCCAGAATGTAAATCGATCTTCGAATAAAATGACGAGCCTTGTAGTTGATCAAATAAGTCGTCGATTCTTGGTAGTGGATAACGGTTCTTAATGGTAAGTTTGTTCAACTCTCAGTAATCGATACACAACCTGAATGTACCATCCTTCTTTTTGACAAACAACACAGGAGCTCCCCTTGGTGATGTGCTTGGTCGAATGAAACCACGCTCAAAAAGTTCTTGCAATTGGCTCTGGAGTTCCTTCATATCGCTGGGTGCGAGTCTGTATGGAGCACGAGCTATCGGTGTAGCTCCTGGTACAAGAGCTATTTGAAATTCAACGGATCGGTGTGGAGGTAGTCCCGGTAATTCTTTCGAAAATACATCGGGAAATTCTTTTGCCACGGGAACATCACTGATGTCTTTTTCTTCGGTATTGATTTTCTTGACGTGTGCTAGAACAGCATAGCAACCTTTTCTTATTAGTTTCTGCGCCTTCAAATTACTAATAAGATTTAGCTTCGCGTTGCTCTTTTCTCCACACACCATTAAGGATTTTCCTTTTTCTCGTACAATGCAAATTGCATTTTTGTAACAAACGATCTCTGCTTTCACTTCTCTCAACCAGTCCATGCCGTTTATCACATCAAAACTTCCTAACTCTACTGGTATCAAATCAATCTTAAACGTTTCAGTAACCAGTTTAATTTCTCGATTTCGACATATATTATCTGCTGAAATTAATTTGCCATTGGCTAATTCGAGTAAAAATTTATTATCCAAAGGCGTCACTGGACAAATTAATTTAGCACAAAAATCCCTACTCATATATCTTCTATCCGCACCCGAATCAAATAAAACATAAGCAGGTTTATTGTCAATAAGAAACGTACCCGTAACAAGCTCCGGGTCTTCCTGCGCTTCTGTCGCATTAATATTGAAAACTTTTCCGCGGCCTTGCCCATTAGTATTCCCATGATTTGGGCACGTATTATTGAAGTGGCCCTTCTTCCCGCATCCGAAACAAACAATGTGGGCGTTATTTGTTACTCCAGTCGTTGGTCTGAAAGTTTCACACTTCATCGCACCATGACCCGGTCTTTTACATTTGGTACATACAACCTTACAGTATTTATCCAGATGATATCCATCACACCTATAGCATGGAGTTTTCTGATTGTTGTCACCATTGTTGTTTGTTAGGACCCCGAAGTTGTATAGTGTTAATGTGAATTAAGCTTTAAATGAAGGTTCCTTAGAAGAGGGCTATATAAGGAACCTAAGTAGTCCTAATTAGATAGCCATTGTATTGTAACCGAGTTCTAGAAGCTGTGGAATGTAATTTTACCGATTCTCTCTCATACCGAGTCTTCTTCCTATATACCGAATCTCACTCTATCTTATCTTTTATCTCAATCTCAACATGATCTGACCTATCATTTGGTATCAGAGCTTCCAGGAAGTGATTCTACATCACTATATCGATCCAGAGATTGTAGATTACAGAATCTGAATACTCTCGGTAAAATGAATCAGATTCGGTATTATCGAATTTGATAATCTGACGTTCAGATTCTTGTGATAAGTTCAGCGAAGGTGTATTAGGTCTATTAGAAAGAGTTTCGATCATCATTACAGCTTTTTAACTTCAATTATGGAGAATCAAGTTGATTTTTAGAGTTTGTGGCTAAAACTCTTGGTATTGCTTAATTCAAGCTTGATTCTGGTGTTTTGTGAAGATTTAAAGATCCAGTTGTGTTCGTGAGGTGTTAAATCACATTTCTGTCGGTTCAATTTCTTCAATTCTTCAAGTTTTGAAGATTTGATCAAAACTCGGTATCGTAACTGTCATACCGAATCTGCTTCATTACTGGAAATTCATCTTAAGTGTTGCAGATTTTGGTGTGTTTGTGATTCTATCACATTCAGTTTGATCATACGCAGCTAATTGGTGTGGTTTGAGAAAGGATTCTGTTATATTTCTAAGTTTAGACTTAGACTCGGTATTGTCAACTGCTACAGTTGACATTCGGTATCCTGAATCTTCGGTATCATTGATATTCTATTTGTTACTAACTTGTTTTCTTGTGCAGCAAGGTTACCGAATCTAATTCAAGGGAATTGGATTGAGTTTACACATATTATTTTATAGAATTTGACTACCGAGTCAATTACCGAATCAGAATCTCGGTTTCACTTAATTCTTTGGTTTTAAGTGTACTGAAGCTTCAAGTTTTGTGGTTACCGAATCCATACCGAATTTAGGTGTGTTACTTATGATTCTTATCAGTTTCTGATACAGAATCTGGTTTACCGAACTGTAATGACCCGAACTTTTCCATGTTTATATATATATTAAATGAAATTGTTATTTACATGATTAAGTGTTTCCAACACGTTAAGCAATCAAACTTGTTAAGACTTGATTAATTGAAATAGGTTTCATATAGACAATTGACCACCCAAGTTGACCGGCGATTCACGAACGTTAAAACTTGTAAAAACTATACGATGACATATATATGGTTATATATATAGTTAAAATGATTTTATTATAAGTATGTATCTCATTAGGTATTTTAACAATGAGTTATATACATAAAAATGAGACTATTAATTTAAGAAACTCGAAAACGATATATATAACGATTATCGTTATAACAACGTCTTACTAGGTACATATGAATCATATTAAGATATTGATACACTTGGTTAATTATGTTAAATGATAAGTAAATATATTATTAAGTGTATTAACAATGAAATACATATGTAAAAATAAGACTACTAACTTAATGATTTCGAAATGAGACATATATGTAACGATTATCGTTGTAACGACATTTAACTGTATATACATCATACTAAGATATATTATATATCATAATATCATGATAATATAACAATTTAACATCTCATTTTTTATAATAAACAATGGGTTAACAACATTCAACAAGATCGTTAACCTAAAGGTTTCAAAACAACATTTACATGTAACGATTAACGATGACTTAACGACTCAGTTAAAATGTATATACATGTAGTGTTTTAATATGTATTCATACACTTTTGAAAGACTTCAAGACACTTATCAAAATACTTCTACTTACCAAAAATGCTTACAATTACATCCTCGTTCAGTTTCATCAACAATTCTACTCGTATGCACCCGTATTCGTACTCGTACAATACACAGCTTTTAGATGTATGTACTATTGGTATATACACTCCAATGATCAGCTCTTAGCAGCCCATTTGAGTCACCTAACACATGTGGGAACCATCATTTGGCAACTAGCATGAAATATCTCATAAAATTACAAAAATATGAGTAATCATTCATGACTTATTTACATGAAAACAAAATTACATATCCTTTATATCTAATCCATACACCAACGACCAAAAACACCTACAAACACTTTCATTCTTCAATTTTCTTCATCTAATTGATCTCTCTCAAGTTCTATCTTCAAGTTCTAAGTGTTCTTCATAAATTCCAAAAGTTCTAGTTTCATAAAATCAAGAATACTTCCAAGATTGCAAGTTTACTTCCAAGTTTTCTAAATCCATTCCAAGTAATCATCCAAGATCAAGAAACCTTTGTTACTTACAGTAGGTTATCTTTCTAATACAAGGTAATAATCATATTCAAACTTTAATTCAATTTCTATAACTATAACAATCTTATTTCGAGTGGAAATCTTACTTGAAATTGTTTTCGTGTCATGATTCTGCTTCAAGAACTTTCAAGCCATCCAAGGATCCTTTGAAGCTAGATCTATTTTTCTCATTTCCAGTAGGTTTATCCAAGGAACTTTAGGTAGTAATGATGTTCATAACATCATTCGATTCATACATATAAAGCTATCTTATTCGAAGGTTTAAACTTGTAATCACTAGAACATAGTTTAGTTAATTCTAAACTTGTTCGCAAATAAAAGTTAATCTTTCTAACTTGACTTTTAAAATAAACTAAACACATGTTCTATATCTATATGATATGCTAACTTAATGATTTAAAACCTGGAAACACGAAAAACACCGTAAAACCGGATTTACGCCGTCGTAGTAACACCGCGGGCTATTTTGGGTTAGTTAATTAAAAACTATGATAAACTTTGATTTAAAAGTTATTATTTTGAGAAAATGATTTTTATTATGAACATAAAACTATATCCAAAAATTATGGTTAAACTCAAAGTGGAAGTATGTTTTCTAAAATGGTCATCTAGACGTCGTTCTTTCGACTGAAATGACTACCTTTACAAAAACGACTTGTAACTTATTTTTCTGACGATAAACCTATACTTTTTCTGTTTATATTCATAAAATATAGTTCAATATGAAATCATAGAAATTTGATTCACTCAAAACGGATTTAAAATGAAGAAGTTATGGGTAAAACAAGATTGGATAATTTTTCTCATTTTAGCTACGTGAAAATTGGTAACAAATCTATTCCAACCATAACTTAATCAACTTGTATTGTATATTATGTAATCTTGAGATACCATAGACATGTATACAATGTTTCGACCTATCATGTCGACACATCTATATATATTTCGGAACAACCATAGACACTCTATATGTGAATGTTGGAGTTAGCTATACAGGGTGGAGGTTGATTCCAAAATATATATAGTTTGAGTTGTGATCAATACTGAGATACGTATACACTGGGTTGTGGATTGATTCAAGATAATATTTATCGATTTATTTCTGTACATCTAACTGTGGACAACTAGTTATAGGTTACTAACGAGGACAGCTGACTTAATAAACTTAAAACATCAAAATATATTAAAAGTGTTGTAAATATATTTTGCACATACTTTGATATATATGTATGTATTGTTATAGGTTCGTGAATCAACCAGTGGCCAAGTTTTACTTCCCGACGAAGTAAAAATCTGTGAAAGTGAGTTATAGTCCCACTTTTAAAATCTAATATTTTTGGGATGAGAATACATGCAGGTTTTATAAATGATTTACAAAATAGACACAAGTACGTGAAACTACATTCTATGGTTGAATTATCGAAATCGAATATGCCCCTTTTTATTAAGTCTGGTAATCTAAGAATTAGGGAACAGACACCCTAATTGACGCGAATCCTAAAGATAGATCTATTGGGCCTAACAAACCCCATCCAAAGTACCGGATGCTTTAGTACTTCGAAATTTATATCATATCCGAAGGGTGTCCCGGAATGATGGGGATATTCTTATATATGCATCTTGTTAATGTCGGTTACCAGGTGTTCACCATATGAATGATTTTTATCTCTATGTATGGGATGTGTATTGAAATATGAAATCTTGTGGTCTATTGTTACGATTTGATATATATAGGTTAAACCTATAACTCACCAACATTTTTGTTGACGTTTAAAGCATGTTTATTCTCAGGTGAATACTAAGTACTTCCGCTGTTGCATACTAAAATAAGGACAAGATTTGGAGTCCATGTTTGTATGATATTGTGTAAAAACTGCACTCAAGAAACTGATTTCGATGTTACATATTTGTATTGTAAACCATTATGTAATGGTCGTGTGTAAACAGGATATTTTAGATTATCTTTATTTGATAATCTACATAAAGCTTTTTAAACCTTTATTTATGAAATAAAACTTATGGTTTGTTTTAAAAATGAATGCAGTCTTTGAAAAACGTCTCATATAGAGGTCAAAACCTCGCAACGAAATCAATTAATATGGAACTTTTTTAATCAATAAGAACGGGACATTTCACGAACTGTTACCGAATCTGCTACAGTACCGAACCACTTATCGAATCTGCTACTGTACCGAATCTTTACCGAATATGACATTCTTGTTAGATTTTATACTGAACCCTGATCATAGATTGTGTTTAATACCAAATCTATACCGAATCTAACTCAATTTAAGATGTCTACTCAAGATACTCTTATCATTGGATTAGATTCCCGACCTCCAGTGTTGTTTGATGGCAAGTACACTCAGTGGCTTCATCGTATTACTCAGTACATAGACTATAAGGGTGAGAAAGCTAAACATATTTGGGCTTCTCTGAGAGATGGTCCAGTTGTTGATTTTCATCCGGATACTGGTATGCTAATTCCAGTCTATGAACTTTCTGGTGATAAACGTGAAAGAGCTCAGGGTGACATAGAGGCTAAGAATATTGTCATGTAAGCTATCCCATATGAGCTATTTGAAAATTTTGATAGCAACACTACTACAAAAGATATATGGGATGAGATCAAACGACAACAAGAAGGTTATGACATGTCAGACGTTACTAAATTGAATAAGGCTCTGGGATTATATGAAGATTTCAAGCAGGAACCAGAAGAACAACTCAAGGATACCTACCGTCATTTCAATGGTGTTCTCAATGAGTTGAAAAGGTGCAAGATTGTAAAAGTACATGCTGAAGTCAACATGAAATTCCTCAAAAAGCTCAATGCTGATTGGCTTCCTTATGAAACCATTGTTCGATCTACCAAAGAGATTGACAAGTTGACTATTCATGAGCTTGTTGGAGTTCTTATGCATTACCAACCTGAGGTGTCTAAACTTCAAGAAGGAAGGAAAGAGTCTTCTCCGGGCGATCCTCTTGCTCTAATTGCCAAAAAGAAGAGCAAATCACTTTCCAAAAGCTTGTCCAAGAAAGTGCTTGTTGAAGAATCAACTGATTCTGAAGAGTTGAATCTTTCTGATGTTGATGATTCACACCTTGAATTAGTCAAGATGGCAGCCATGTTCACAAACACCTTGAACAAATACCAGTTTAAAGGCAAATCAAGCAATCAACGCAAACACTCATCATCTTCCTCGTACTACAAGAAAGCTGATCAATCCAAACAACAACGTGTTGATGATTTCAAGAAAGAAGATTCAATCGGTTTCAATTGTGGCAAAGCTGGTCATTACTCTCGTAAGTGCAAGATGCCTAAGAAGAAGGACGCAGCTTACTACAAGAAGAAAATGTTAATGGCTAAGATTGTGGAAACTGGGGGAGAGCTGAAACCGGTTGATGATACTTGGTTTAATTGGACTGATGATTCAGACTCAGAGGTGGAACATGCAAATGTTTGCAAGATGACTAAGCTCATCAAAGCTAAGGAAGTATTGGAGAATTCTGACTCAACATCTGACGATGATGAGGTACAATCAACTGAAATCTCACCTGATTTTATAAAAATGCAAAATGACTTGATGAAGAATCTGGTCTCAATGTCAAAAGAAGTCAAAGGCTTAAAATCTGAAAACAAGGTTTTAAAAGATAAAATCAAACTTTCTGAGACCAAACCATATTCATCCAAATTACAATCGGGATTGCAAAAGTTGACCGTCCAACTCATCTCCTCGGAATCTGAGTTGGAAGATCTTAAAAAGACAATTCATCCGATTAAAGTCGAACGAACTGATTATCGTTTAAAATCTGAACGACTTGCAGAAAAAGTTCAATTCTTAGAAAAAGATCTTTCTGATTTAAAAAACCAACATGAACCCACACTTTCAAAGCTAAACAAGAAAATTATTCATTTGGAAAACGCAATAATTGAAAAAGACACTGAAATCTCTTCGTTGTCAAAAGAGTCTATTCTAATGAAAGCTCAAGTTGCTCGATATGAGGAAAAACTCTATCGAACAGAGCAATCCAAAGCTATCATGGATATGGAACTTTCAAAACAAACGATTTTCATGAATAGAACAAAAACGATTCATGGTGAAAAGTGGGGGTTAGGTTTTGAAGATCCTAAGATCTTAGATGGAGCTTCTAAAAAGATTCCAGGATTATATCATTCTGATTACTTTCAAGCTGGTTTACCACCGCATTTTGTGCATTCTTCTGATGCTGATTTTGATGATATTATTGTTAATCGCAAATCTAAAAAATACCATCAAATTAGCTTAATGTATGAGAAAATTAATGCAAAAATGGGTAAATCAAATCCTGATTTCTTGAAGGAACTTGTTGAAACTGAAAAGAATGTGCAATGTGCTAATTATGTGCCGACACGTAGATTGGTTTACATTCCTACACTCATGCTAGAGAAATACATTTTAATACTTGAGAATGACGTGTTTAACAAACCTAGTTCTAGCATTGTCAACATAGATGAGGTGTTTGTTGAACCAACTTTTGATTTAAAACTGATGTGTGCGAGGTGTACTAGGAAATAGTATTAATTTTACAAGGAAATACTATTAAATACGATACAATTTTACACAAGATATTTGTTTATTTATAGAATGGATATACCTAAACCTTGCTACAACACTTATAGGCAGTGTACCTAATCGTATAGTAGTGTAGTTTTTAGTAAGTCCGGTTCGTTCCACAGGGAAAATTAAACAAGCTTAACGCTATAATTTTTAGCTTATACTATATATATAAAAATACAAAAATATATAAGTAGTATATTATTATTATAAAAGGGGGGTTTTTATCGTTTAATGACCAGTTTGTCGATTTTAAAACTTTAGTCGCAGTTAAAACCTAAAGTAAAATATTAAAAATAAATATAACTTAATTTAAAGCTTAAAGTAAATAACGATAATGAAATTGCGATAAATAAAAGTGCGATAAAATAAAATTACGATAATTAAAAAGTACGATAATTAAAAGTGCAATTAAATACAATGACAATAAATAAAAGTGCGATAATTAAAAGTGCAATTAAATTTGAAATAAAAGAATTATGCTTATTTAAACTTCCATAATCATGATGTTTGCGGTGTTGATTTTTAGTTTATTCCCATGGGTTAATTGTTCTTTGTCCTGGATTATTCAATATGTCCATACGGATTTGTCCATAATAGTACATCAGTCATAATCATAAAATACGGAAGTCTTCGTCAAATTATTCTTATTCCCGAAGTCAAATATTCCAACTAATTGGGGATTCGAATTGTAACAAGGTCTTAATACTTTGTTTAATGAATACACCAGGTTATCGACTGTGTGTAAATCAAGGTTTTACTACTTTGTTAAAAATTACACCAATTATCCTTGAATGTAATCCACCCCTGTTTCAACAAGTCTATTAACTATTAATCCAGTTCCATGTCCGGTAAAATGAACAATTATTGGTATTTATAGATATCCCGCCCACCGTGCCCAGTCAAGCGTATGTGGTTATATATAAATATGTCAAATTATAAGTCTATATATTAAATTAACGAGGTATCATTAGTTAATATAAAGCCCATTAATAGCCCATAGTCTAATTTCCACAAGTGTCGTCCTTTTATCCAAACCCCAATTATGGTACAAAGCCCAATTACCCAATCTTAATATTTTTAGTCCAACATCACGATTACTTCGGCATTAAATAAGCATAATAATAACTTAGCTACGAGCCATTAATTTAAAAATAACATTAACCATAAGTTACAGTGATTAAAAATAGCGTAGCGTTACACGGATAGAATTTCGACTTACACCCTTACAACATTCGCTAACATACCCTTATTATTAGAATTTAAAATTAAAATTAAAATTAAAATTAAAATTAAAATTATAATATATATATATATATATATATATGTTTACGTTCAGAGAAAGGAAAGAAAAAGATGTATATATTTGAACCAAAACACGCTAATTTATAGCAATGTGGTCTGCTACCAACTGCCATGCAATCGCATGGAAAATGCTCTTCCAGGCCATGTGATCGCATGGCTCCTTTTTCCAGCTCACTTGAGTTTGTTTCTTTGCTTGCCGACGGTTTATAATAATATATAAATAATTTTAAGAATTATTTAAATATTATATTATATTCGTGTGCATAGTTGACTTGTAATTTTTAGTCCGTTGAGTCGAGCGTTGAGAGTTGACTTTGGTCCCAGTTCCGGATTTTCGAACGTCCTTGCGTACAATTTAATATCTTGTATTTTGTGTTTCGCATCTTGTACTCTTGTAATTTTGAGACGTTTCTCATCAATAATTGGAACCACTTTGATTGTACTTTGTACTTTTGAGCTATTTGGTCGTTTGCGTCTTCAATTCGTCAAATCTGTCTTTTGTCTTCACTTTTTATTATTTAAACGAATATCACTTGTAAATAGAACAATTGCAACTAAAAGCTTGTCTTTCTTGAGGGATAATGCTATGAAATATATGTTCATTTTTAGCATTATCAAATATTCCCACACTTGAGCGTTGCTTGTCCTCAAGCAATATAATTTTGAAATAAAAATACTAGAATCACTTCTTTATTCTTCACACTTTGTACATCAGTGATTTCTATACGGCGGTATAAACAATGATAGTAACGATGTGGTTTACAGTCCCACATGACTATGAAAATTTAGATCCATTAAGGAAATTAGATCTTTATGAAAACATTTGATCTTTTGTAAATTTAATCTAGCTTTTACCCTAGATAAGTTTTCCAGAATAACCCTTCACCGGTGTTTGCAAATTGTTTTTGTGGGTTTGGTGGGTTTCAGATTTAAAAATTTTAGCTCAAAACTTATGATTTTGTGTCACCCACTTGCTAACCGTATATTAGGAAAGCAATACGTCCAGTATACTTGCTCTGTATATTACCTTTCGGTAAACTACCGTCCGGTTGTAAAGGAAAGCGTTGAACAAGCAACTGTTAAGGCAATGTCCCATGACATGCTTTTAATTATGGTCTATATGTAGTGACCCGAACTTTTCCATGTTTATATATATTAATTGAGATTGATATTTACATGATTAAATGTTTCCAACATGTTAAGCAATCAAACTTGTTAAGACTTGATTAATTGAAATAGGTTTCATATAGACAATTGACCACCCAAGTTGACCGGTGATTTCACGAACGTTAAAACTTGTAAAAACTATATGATGTCATATATATGGATATATATATAGTTAACATGATACTATGATAAGTAAACATATCATTAAGTTTATTAACAATGAACTACATATGTAAAAACAAGACTACTAACTTAATGATTTTTAAACGAGACATATATGTAACGATTATCGTTGTAAAGACATTTAATGTATATATATCATATTAAGAGATATTCATACATGATAATATCATGATAATATAATAATTTAAAATCTCATTTAATATTATAAACATTGGGTTAACAACATTTAACAAGATCGTTAACCTAAAGGTTTCAAAACAACACTTACATGTAACGACTAACGATGACTTAACGACTCAGTTAAAATGTATATACATGTAGTGTTTTAATATGTATTCATACACTTTTGAAAGACTTCAAGACACTTATCAAAATACTTCTACTTAACAAAAATGCTTACAATTACATCCTCGTTCAGTTTCATCAACAATTCTACTCCTATGCACCCGTATTCGTACTTATACAATACACAGCTTTTAGATGTATGTACTATTGGTATATACACTCCAATGATCAGCTCTTAGCAGCCCATGTGAGTCACCTAACACATGTGGGAACCATCATTTGGCAACTAGCATGAAATATCTCATAAAATTACAAAAATATGAGTAATCATTCATGACTTATTTACATGAAAATAAAATTACATATCCTTTATATCTAATCCATACACCAACGACCAAAAACACCTAAAAACACTTTCATTATTCAATTTTCTTCATCTAATTGATCTCTCTCAAGTTCTATCTTCAAGTTCTAAGTGTTCTTCATAAATTCCAAAAGTTCTTGTTTCATAAAATCAAGAATACTTCCAAGATTGCAAGTTTACTTACAAGTTTTCTAAATCCATTCCAAGTAATCATCCAAGATCAAGAAACCTTTGTTACTTACAGTAGGTTATCTTTCTAATACAAGGTAATAATCATATTCAAACTTTAATTCAATTTCTATAACTATAACAATCTTATTTCGAGTGGAAATCTTACTTGAAATTGTTTTCGTGTCATGATTCTGCTTCAAGAACTTTCAAGCCATCCAAGGATCCTTTGAAGCTAGATCCATTTTTCTCATTTCCAGTAGGTTTATCCAAGGAACTTGAGGTATTAATGATGTTCATAACATCATTTGATTCATACATATAAAGCTATCTTATTCGAAGGTTTAAACTTGTAATCACTAGAACATAGTTTAGTTAATTCTAAACTTGTTCGCAAACAAAAGTTAATCCTTCTAACTTGACTTTTAAAATCAACTAAACACATGTTCTATATCTATATGATATGCTAACTTAATGATTTAAAACCTGAAAACACGAAAAACACCGTAAAACCGGATTTACGCCGTCATAGTAACACCGCGGGCTGTTTTGGGTTAGTTAATTAAAAACTATGATAAACTTTGATTTAAAAGTTGTTATTCTGGGAAAATGATTTTTATTATGAACATGAAACTATATACAAAAATTATGGTTAAACTCAAAGTGGAAGTATGTTTTCTAAAATGGTCATCTAGACGCCGTTCTTTCGACTGAAATGACTACCTTTACAAAAATGACTTGTAACTTATTTTTCTGACAATAAACCTATACTTTTTCTGTTTAGATTCATAAAATAGAGTTCAATATGAAACCATATCAATTTTATTCACTCAAAAAGGATTTAAAATGAAGAAGTTATGGGTAAAACAAGATTGGATAATATTTCTCATTTAAGCTACGTGAAAATTGGTAACAAATCTATTCCAACCATAACTTAATCAACTTGTATTGTATATTATGTAATCTTGAGATACCATAGACACGTATACAATGTTTCGACCTATCATGTCGACACATCTATATATATTTCGGAACAACCATAGACACTCTATATGTGAATGTTGGAGTTAGCTATACAGGGTTGAGGTTGATTCCAAAATATATATAGTTTGAGTTGTGATCAATACTGAGATACGTATACACTGGGTCGTGGATTGATTCAAGATAATATTTATCGATTTATTTTTGTACATCTAACTGTGGACAACTAGTTGTAGGTTACTAACGAGGACAGCTGACTTAATAAACTTAAAACATCAAAATATATTAAAAGTGTTGTAAATATATTTTGAACATACTTTGATATATATGTATATATTGTTATAGGCTCGTGAATCAACCAGTGGCCAAGTCTTACTTCCTGACGAAGTAAAAATCTGTGAAAGTGAGTTATAGTCCCACTTTTAAAATCTAATATTTTTGGGATGAGAATACATGCCGGTTTTATAAATGATTTACAAAATAGACACAAGTACGTGAAACTACATTCTATGGTTGAATTATCGAAATCGAATATGCCCCTTTTTATTAAGTCTGGTAATCTAAGAATTAGGGAACAGACACCCTAATTGACGCGAATCCTAAAGATAGATCTATTGGGCCTAACAAACCCCATCCAAAGTACCGGATGCTTTAGTACTTCAAAATTTATATCATATCCGAAGGGTGTCCCGGAATGATGGGGATATTCTTATATATGCATCTTGTTAATGTCAGTTACCAGGTGTTCACCATAGGAATGATTTTTATCTCTATGTATGGGATGTGTATTGAAATATGAAATCTTGTGGTCTATTGTTACGATTTGATATATATAGGTTAAACCTATAACTCACCAACATTTTTGTTGAAGTTTAAAGCATGTTTATTCTCAGGTGAATACTAAGAGCTTCCGCAGTTGCATACTAAAATAAGGACAAGATTTGGAGTCCATGTTTGTATGATATTTTGTAAAAACTGCATTCAAGAAACTGATTTCGATGTAACATATTTGTATTGTAAACCATTATGTAATGGTCGTGTGTAAACAGGATATTTTAGATTATCATTATTTGATAATCTACGTGAAGCTTTTTAAACCTTTATTTATGAAATAAAGGTTATGGTTTGTTTTAAAAATGAATGCAGTCTTTGAAAAACTTCTCATATAGAGGTCAAAACCTCGCAACGAAATCAATTAATATGGAACGTTTTTAATCAATAAGAATGGGACATTTCAGTTGGTATCAGAGCGTTGGTCTTAGAGAACCAGAAATTTGCATTAGTGTGTCTTATCGAGTTTGTTAGGATGCATTAGTGAGTCTGGACTTCGACCGTGTTTTCTTTAAAAATGATTGCTTAACATTTTTGTTGGAAACTATATATTATTAACATGTATATATTATGTGATATATTAATCTCTTAACATGTTTGATATTGTTTGATAGATGTCTACCTCTAGCACAAATCCCATTGACTCACCTAATAATAACGAAGAGTCGAATATATATTGGACTGATTCACAAGTTCCCGAAGAAGAACCGGAAGAAGAATCAGAACCGGAATAAGAATCAGAACCGGAAGAGGAGGAACCGGAGGAGGAAATAGAACCAGTGGGGGAAATAATAAAACGGTTAAGTAAAAGAAAATCCTCAACCAACCGACCAAGGTTAATTATGGTCAATGGTGTTTCCGCCAAGGAAGCAAAATATTGGGAGGATTACCAATTCTCCGATGAATCGGATTCCGACGAGAATTCCAATGATGTTATAGAAATTACCCCAACTGAATTTAAAAAGGCAAAAGAAAATAATAAGGGAAAGGGCATAAAAATAGAGAAATCTAATTCCAACCCCGATGAACTTTATATGTATCGTCAACCCCCGAAGCCCTTAAGTTGTAACAATGACCCGGGAACCTCTAAACCACCAGGTTTTTCTAAACCGTTGTGGAAAACGACAGCTCGTACTAGGGGAACATCATATATCCCTAGAAACTTGGCAAAACGAACCAAAACCGAAGAAGAAGAAACGAGCGAGTCGGAATAAGATAGTTGTATTCGTGTGGTGTAATATATGTAATATAATGTGCTTATGCTTTATGATATATGTAAAAATTGCTTGTATTAATAAGTATTTTTTTATGAATCTAACTCTTGTCTATTTTACAGTTTAAAAACATAAAATGGATAGACAACCCAATATTTTAAGAGACCTACCCGGAGACATGATTGATGAAATCTTGTCTAGAGTCTGTCAGAATTCCTCGGCACAACTATTTAAGGCGAGATCAGTTTGTAAGACATTCGAAGAACGTTCCAAGAATGTCTTGGTTTATAAGAGACTTTCGTTTGAAAGATGGGGGATATCACACTGGGAAACCCATAAGTTACGATGTGTTTACTTTGACGCATATATTGCGGGGAACCCAAATGCTATTTTGCGCAACGGGTTAAGAAATTATTTTGACTCAGTGTATCCGAATATAGGACTTCATGATTTAGAAAAAGCGGCTAACATGCAACATAAAGAAGCATGCTATGCTTACGGGTTAGTAATGTTCGCTTCTCACCAAAGTGAGAAAAAGAACATCGGGCTACAACTATTAAACAAAACGTTCCCACAAGTGACGTAGTCGGTAATTGGGGTAAGAAATGAGGTTTTTAGGTTATTACGAGACTGTTGGTCATTACGTAACCCTCGTCCCTTTGACGACGTTACAACACGCTCTCTTATCATCGGCCATAACGGTTATGTTCCACAAGACCAAGGATGGGAAGTAGTCCTAGTAAAACCAGAATGCATGACTTGTTTCTGGACGTATGAATTACGTGTCTTTATTGCCTTTGCTGAACGACTTGTGTACTAGCTAGAATTATCTTCACAACTATCTTGTATCAAAGTTATTGTGTGCTATATTTCATGCTTTATGTAAAATAGGCGGTATTGTAAGTTTGTAAAATATTGTATAAAAGTTTGAACGCGAAATATTATTACAATCAGTTTTTCATATAGAATTGTAGTAGTTGAATTGTATATTAGCTACTAAGTATGAACTTAACGGGTAGGTACTACCCGAATTTAAACTTATAAAACGCTAATATGAAGAAAAAGCTTTTATAAATGAGTTCATATTATGCTACGAAATACTATTAACTACTCTTAATATTCTGTATTATTAACTTGTTCCATTTGACTATTTTGAAGGAAATGGCACCGACTACTCGACACACCGTGAATATGAATGAAGAGGAATTCCGTACTTTTCTAGCTTCAAACATAGCCGCAGTACAGGCTGTGCTACATACCAACAATAACCTTGGATCTAGCAGTACAGGAAATCGTGTAGGATGCACCTACAAAGAATTCACTGCCTGCAAACCTTTGGAATTTGATGGAACCGAAGGACCGATCGGATTGAAACGGTGGACCGAGAAGGTCGAATCGGTGTTTGCCATAAGTAAGTGTACTGAAGAGGACAAAGTGAAGTACGCTACGCATACCTTCACAGGTTCTGCGTTAACATGGTGGAATACCTATCTAGAGCAAGTGGGACAAGATGATGCGTACGCACTACCGTGGTCAGCATTCAAGCACTTGATGAACGTGAAGTACCGTCCCAGAACCGAGGTCAATAAGCTCAAGACAGAACTTAGAGGGTTACGAACCCAAGGATTTGATATTACCACGTATGAAAGACGATTCACAGAATTGTGCCTATTGTGTCCGGGAGCGTTCGAAGATGAGGAAGAGAAGATCGACGCGTTTGTGAAAGGATTACCGGAAAGAATCCAAGAAGATATAAGTTCACACGAGCCCGCCTCCATACAACAGGCATGTAGAATGGCTCACAAACTAGTAAACCAGATTGAGGAAAGAATTAAAGAACTGACGGCTGAAGAGGCCAATGTGAAGCAAGTCAAAAGAAAGTGGGAGGAAAACGGTGATAAGAATCACCAATACAACAACAACAGCAATTACAATAATAATCGCAACAATTATCCCAACAATCGCAACATCAATCGCAACTACAACAAACAGACCAACAACAACAACAACAACAACAACAACAACAACAACAACAACAACAACAACAACAACAACAACAACAACAACAACAACAACAACAACAGCAACTACAACAATCATCCCAACAACAATAACAACCGCAACAACAACAACAATCAGAAGTAGCTATGCCAAAGGTGTGAAAAGTATCACTCGGGGTTCTGCACCAAATTTTGCAACAAGTGTAAAAGAAATGGTCATAGCGCGGTGAAGTGTGAGGTCTACGGACCAGGGGTTAACAGAACGAAAGGAACAAATGGTGTCGGAATGAGTAATGGCGGAGCAAGTAGTGTCGGAGCAAGTTATGCCAATGTAGTTTGTTATAAATGTGGAAAACCGGGCCACATTATTAGAAATTGCGCGAACCAAGAGACACGAATGGACAAGGCCGCGGAAGAGTTTTCAATATTAATGCGGCAGAGGCACAGGAAGATCCGGAGCTTGTTACGGGTACGTTTCTTATTAGCAAATGGTAAATTAATTTCAGCAGATAATATATGTCGGAATCGAGAAATTAAACTGGTTAGAGAAACATTTAAGATTGATTTGATACCAGTAGAGTTAGGGAGTTTTGATGTGATAATCGGTATGGACTGGTTGAAAGAAGTGAAAGCAGAGATCGTTTGTTACAAAAATGCAATTCGCATTATACGAGAAAAAGGAAAACCCTTAATGGTGTACGGAGAAAAGGGCAACACAAAGCTACATCTTATTAGTAATTTGAAGGCACAAAAACTAATAAGAAAAGGTTGCTATGCTGTTCTAGCACACGTCGAGAAAGTACAAACTGAAGAAAAGAGCATCAATGATGTTCCCATTGCAAAAGAATTTCCCGATGTATTTCCGAAAGAATTACCGGGATTACCCCCACATTGATCCGTTGAATTTCAAATAGATCTTGTACCAGGAGCTGCACCAATAGCTCGTGCTCCTTACAGACTCGCACCCAGCGAGATGAAAGAACTGCAAAGCCAATTACAAGAACTTTTAGAGCGTGGTTTCATTCGACCAAGCACATCACCGTGGGGAGCTCCTGTTTTGTTTGTCAAGAAGAAAGATGGTACATTCAGGTTGTGTATCGACTACCGAGAGTTGAACAAACTTACCATCAAGAACCGCTACCCACTACCGAGAATCGACGACTTATTTGATCAACTACAAGGCTCGTCTGTTTATTTAAAGATTGACTTACGTTCCGGGTATCATCAAATGCGGGTGAAAGAAGATGATATTCCAAAGACTGCTTTCAGAACACGTTACGGTCATTACGATTTTATGGTCATGCCGTTTGGTTTAACTAATGCACCAGCTGTGTTCATGGACCTTATGAACCGAGTCTGTGGACCATACCTTGACAAGTTTGTCATTGTTTTCATTGATGACATACTTATTTACTCAAAGAATGACCAAGAACACGGTGAACATTTGAGAAAGGTGTTAGAAGTATTGAGGAAGGAAGAATTGTACGCTAAGTTTTCAAAGTGTGCATTTTGGTTGGAAGAAGTTCAATTCCTCGGTCACATAGTGAACAAAGAAGGTATTAAGGTGGATCCGGCAAAGATAGAAACTGTTGAAAAGTGGGAAACCCCGAAAACTCCGAAACACATACGTCAGTTTTTAGGACTAGCTGGTTACTACAGAAGGTTCATCTAAGACTTTTCCAGAATAGCAAAACCCTTGGCTGCATTAACGCATAAAGGGAAGAAATTTGAATGGAATGATGAACAAGAGAAAGCGTTTCAGTTATTGAAGAAAAAGCTAACTACGGCATATATATTGTCATTGCCTAAAGGGAATGATGATTTTGTGATTTATTGTGACGCACCAAAGCAAGGTCTCGGTTGTGTATTAATGCAACGAACGAAGGTGATTGCTTATGCGTCTAGACAATTGAAGATTCACGAACAAAATTATACGACGCATGATTTGGAATTAGGCGCGGTTGTTTTTGCATTAAAGACTTGGAGGCACTACTTATATGGGGTCAAAAGTATTATATATACCGACCACAAAAGTCTTCAACACATATTTAATCAGAAACAACTGAATATGAGGCAGCGTAGGTGGATTGAATTATTGAATGATTAGAACTTTGAGATTCGTTACCACCCGGGGAAGGAAAATGTGGTAGCCGATGCCTTGAGCAGGAAGGACAGAGAACCCATTCGAGTAAAATCTATGAATATAATGATTCATAATAACCTTACTACTCAAATAAAGGATGCGCAACAAGGAGTTTTAAAAGAGGGAAATTTAAAGGATGAAATACCCAAATGATCAGAGAAGCATCTTAATATTCGGGAAGACGGAACCCGGTATAGGGCTGAAAGGATTTGGGTACCAAAATTTGGAGATATGAGAGAAATGGTACTTAGAGAAGCTCATAAAACCAGATACTCAATACATCCTGGAATGGGGAAGATGTACAAGGATCTCAAGAAACATTTTTGGTGGCCGGGTATGAAAGTCGATGTTGCTAAATACGTAGGAGAATGTTTGACGTGTTCTAAGGTCAAAGCTGAGCATCAGAAACCATCAGGTCCACTTCAACAACCCTAAATCCCGGAATGGAAATGGGAAAACATTATCATGGATTTCATCACTAAATTGCCAAGGACTGCAAGTGGTTTTGATACTATTTGGGTAATAGTTGATCGTCTCACCAAATCAGCACACTTCCTGCCAATAAGAGAAGATGACAAGATGGAGAAGTTAGCACGACTGTATTTGAAGGAAGTCGTCTCCAGACATGGAATACCAATCTCTATTATCTCTGATAGGAATGGCAGATTTATTTCAAGATTCTGGCAGACATTACAGCAAGCATTAGGAACTCGTCTAGACATGAGTACTGCCTATCATCCACAAACTGATGGGCAGAGTGAAAGGACGATACAAACGCTTGAAGACATGCTACGAGCATGTGTTATTGATTTCGGAAACAGTTGGGATCGACATCTACCGTTAGCAGAATTTTCCTACAACAACAGCTACCATTCAAGCATTGAGATGGCGCTGTTTGAAGCACTTTATGGTAGAAAGTGCAGGTCTCCTATTTTTTGGAGTGAAGTGGAGGATAGACAGATTACGGGTCCGGAGATTATACAAAAAACTACAGAGAAGATCATCCAAATTCAACAACGGTTGAAAACCGCCCAAAGTCGACAAAAGAGCTACTCTGACATTAAAAGAAAAGATATAGAATTTGAAATTGGAGAGATGGTCATGCTTAAAGTTGCACCTTGGAAAGGCGTTGTTCGATTTGGTAAACGAGGGAAATTAAATCCAAGGTATATTGGACCATTCAAGATTATTGATCGTGTCGGACCAGTAGCTTACCGACTTGAGTTACCGCAACAATTCGCGACTGTACATAACACTTTCCACATCTCGAATTTAAAGAAATGTTTTACTAAAGAAGATCTCACTATTCCATTAGATGAAATCCAAATCAACGAAAAACTTCAATTCATCGAAGAACCCGTCGAAATAATGGATCGTGAAGTTAAAAGACTTAAGCAAAACAAGATACCAATTGTTAAGGTTCGATGGAATGCTCGTAGAGGACCCGAGTTCACCTGGGAGCGTGAAGATCAGATGAAGAAGAAATGCCCGCATCTATTTCCAGAAGATTCGTCAACATCTTCAACATCTTAAAATTTCGGGACGAAATTTATTTAACGGGTAGGTACCGTAGTGACCCGAACTTTTCCATGTTTATATATATTAATTGAGATTGATATTTACATGATTAAATGTTTCCAACATGTTAAGCAATCAAACTTGTTAAGACTTGATTAATTGAAATAGGTTTCATATAGACAATTGACCACCCAAGTTGATCGGTGATTTCACGAACGTTAAAACTTGTAAAAACTATATGATGACATATATATGGATATATATATATAGTTAACATGATACTATGATAAGTAAACATATCATTAAGTATATTAACAATGAACTACATATGTAAAAACAAGACTACTAACTTAATGATTTTTAAACGAGACATATATGTAACGATTATCGTTGTAAAGACATTTAATGTATATATATCATATTAAGAGATATTCATACACGATAATATCATGATAATATAATAATTTAAAATCTCATTTGATATTATAAACATTGGGTTAACAACATTTAACAAGATCGTTAACCTAAAGGTTTCAAAACAACACTTACATGTAACGACTAACGATGACTTAACGACTCAGTTAAAATGTATATACATGTAGTGTTTTAATATGTATTCATACACTTTTGAAAGACTTCAAGACACTTATCAAAATACTTCTACTTAACAAAAATGCTTACAATTACATCCTCGTTCAGTTTCATCAACAATTCTACTCGTATGCACCCGTATTCGTACTCGTACAATACACAGCTTTTAGATGTATGTACTATTGGTATATACACTCCAATGATCAGCTCTTAGCAGCCCATGTGAGTCATATAACACATGTGGGAACCATCATTTGGCAAATAGCATGAAATATCTCATAAAATTACAAAAATATGAGTAATCATTCATGACTTATTTACATGAAAATAAAATTACATATCCTTTATATCTAATCCATACACCAACGACCAAAAACACCTACAAACACTTTCATTCTTCAATTTTCTTCATCTAATTGATCTCTCTCAAGTTCTATCTTCAAGTTCTAAGTGTTCTTCATAAATTCCAAAAGTTCTAGTTTCATAAAATCAAGAATACTTCCAAGATTGCAAGTTTACTTCCAAGTTTTCTAAATCCATTCCAAGTAATCATCCAAGATCAAGAAACCTTTGTTACTTACAGTAGGTTATCTTTCTAATACAAGGTAATAATCATATTCAAACTTTAATTCAATTTCTATAACTATAACAATCTTATTTCGAGTGGAAATCTTACTTGAAATTGTTTTCGTGTCATGATTCTGCTTCAAGAACTTTCAAGCCATCCAAGGATCCTTTGAAGCTAGATCCATTTTTCTCATTTCCAGTAGGTTTATCCAAGGAACTTGAGGTAGTAATGATGTTCATAACATCATTTGATTCATACATATAAAGCTATCTTATTCGAAGGTTTAAACTTGTAATCACTAGAACATAGTTTAGTTAATTCTAAACTTGTTCGCAAACAAAAGTTAATCCTTCTAACTTGACTTTTAAAATCAACTAAACACATGTTCTATATCTATATGATATGCTAACTTAATGATTTAAAACCTGGAAACACGAAAAACACTGTAAAACCGGATTTACACCGTCATAGTAACACCGCAGGCTGTTTTGGGTTCGTTAATTAAAAACTATGATAAACTTTGATTTAAAAGTTGTTATTCTGGGAAAATGATTTTTATTATGAACAGGAAACTATATCCAAAAATTATGGTTAAACTCAAAGTGGAAGTATGTTTTCTAAAATGGTCATCTAGACGTCGTTCTTTCGACTGAAATGACTACCTTTACAAAAACGACTTGTAACTTATTTTTCCGACTATAAACCTATACTTTTTCTGTTTAGATTCATAAAATAGAGTTCAATATGAAACCATAGCAATTTGATTCACTCAAAAAGGATTTAAAATGAAGAAGTTATGGGTAAAACAAGATTGGATAATATTTCTCATTTTAGCTACGTGAAAATTGGTAACAAATCTAATCCAACCATAACTTAATCAACTTGTATTGTATATTATGTAATCTTGAGATACCATAGACACGTATACAATGTTTCGACCTATCATGTCGACACATCTATATATATTTCGAAACAACCATAGACACTCTATATGTGAATGTTGGAGTTAGCTATACAGGGTTGAGGTTGATTCCAAAATATATATAGTTTGAGTTGTGATCAATACTGAGATACGTATACACTGGGTCGTGGATTGATTCAAGATAATATTTATCGATTTATTTCTGTACATCTAACTGTGGACAACTAGTTGTAGGTTACTAACGAGGACAGCTGACTTAATAAACTTAAAACATCAAAATATATTAAAAGTGTTGTAAATATATTTTGAACATACTTTGATATATATGTATATATTGTTATAGGTTCGTGAATCAACCAGTGGCCAAGTCTTACTTCCCGACGAAGTAAAAATCTGTGAAAGTGAGTTATAGTCCCACTTTTAAAATCTAATATTTTTGGGATGAGAATACATGCAGGTTTTATAAATGATTTACAAAATAGACACAAGTACGTGAAACTACATTCTATGGTTGAATTATCGAAATCGAATATGCCCCTTTTTATTAAGTCTGGTAATCTAAGAATTAGGGAACAGACACCCTAATTGACGCAAATCCTAAAGATAGATCTATTGGGCCTAACAAACCCCATCCAAAGTACCGGATGCTTTAGTACTTCGAAATTTATATCATATCCGAAGGGTGTCCCGGAATGATGGGGATATTCTTATATATGCATCTTGTTAATGTCAATTACCAGGTGTTCACCATAGGAATGATTTTTATCTCTATGTATGGGATGTGTATTGAAATATGAAATCTTGTGGTCTATTGTTACGATTTGATATATATAGGTTAAACCTATAATTCACCAACATTTTTGTTGACGTTTAAAGCATGTTTATTCCCAGGTGAATACTAAGAGCTTCCGCTGTTGCATACTAAAATAAGGACAAGATTTGGAGTCCTTGTTTATATGATATTGTGTAAAAACTGCATTCAAGAAACTGATTTCGATGTAACATATTTGTATTGTAAACCATTATGTAATGGTCGTGTGTAAACAGGATATTTTAGATTATCATTATTTGATAATCTACGTAAAGCTTTTTAAACCTTTATTTATGAAATAAAGGTTATGGTTTGTTTTAAAAATGAATGCAGTCTTTGAAAAACGTCTCATATAGAGGTCAAAACCTCGCAACGAAATCAATTAATATGGAACGTTTTTAATCAATAAGAACGGGACATTTCACTATAAGTGTCGGATGCAATTACTATCCTTGGTAGGAGCAATAGTAAAGCTCACCCTATAGTTTTTTTTCGGTCTGGCACAAGGTCCTGTCTTTGACCATGCTATGCAACTACCATTCTTACGGTTGACACCCGATTTGGTTCAGGTGACCTAATGAATTCTAGGTGAATCCCTAGGATTTTACGTTCAATGGTAATGAATGCATTAAAAATAAGGTTTTCAGAAAACAAATTGGTTTGTAATTTTGATCAAAATATTTTCTCGTTCAAGCTCGAGTTTAGATATCATCGAATTCCATGAGTTTGTAATTCTCAATCTTTAAAAGTCAATCTCTAGGATTGAGTAATATCAGGCTTAAAAGCTGATTTTTAATCTTTAAGGAGATTATCCTTTCTGGAGATCTGATTCATTAGTCTTATCAAGCTAATTTGCATGGCGTCCTCCCCATTTTACGAGACAGATCCTCTCATGGTTAGGATAAGTCTGACCACTTGGCGACCCTGTTTAATGCTGAGGTCCGTGGATTTCCTGCTGATTTTAGAGATGACTTTTCTAGATTTTTCGTCAACCTACAGCTGGTCTGGATGACAACTTCATGACCAAACTCAAGAAGCGCGTTTCTTTTTCGGAAGACTTTACTTCCTTTTAATGATAGAATTGATTCATCGTGTAGATCCATGTTTCTTTTAATTATATTACAGTAAATTGGGTAAAACTGTTTAGATTAGTCCAAAGCAAAAGTATCTTCAGTTATTTGTACAAAAATATGTGATATATGTTTTAAATAACTTCGTAAATTTTCCCACACTTGGCTTTTATTTTCTTTTATTTACCTTTTTATTGTCCTCTATTCCATTTTAAATGAATTCTAACATTTTAGGCTGTTTCTCAATTTATATATTCTTTCCGAGGTAACAATAATTTCGGTGTTAACACCTAGTTTTATCGTTCATAAATATGTATAAACATGATTTTGAGTTCATTTAATTGAAAATTTTGAAAATTTTTACTAGAATTGGGTAGTCAGTATATAAGACTAGGGCTGTTCTTTATTATAAGAGAGCACTAGATTCTAATACAACTACTGCGTTACTAGTATTTCTAATGGTAACCAAGTGTATAAGTCAAAAAATTTTAAAATTCCGAAAGAATTTAACCCCTTCCCACACTTAAGATCTTGCAATGCCCTCATTTGCAAGAAATCAGTAACAATTTAAATTATTGAGGGTGATTAGCGTAGAAAAATGATTAAATTTTACCAAAGTTTCCAAACATATTGGCGTTTTTTTTTAATAAAAACCTTTCACTTTTAAAACATATAATTAATTAAATTTAAAATTTTGTTTCTTTTTAGGATGAGGGCGTTTCGGATCGTTGTCCTAGTCCGTCCCTTTAATGTTTTTGGCATACTTTAATTCAATAAGATTAAAAATAATGATAATAAAAGTTCGCGTCCCTCCCTTGGGTAGAGCAATTTCGGTTCAACGACCTAGTCTTCAACTCACGACGAATTTTTAGAAATCAATTTTTAACTTAGCGAAATAAAGTAAATTTTTGTTTTTAAATTCACACCAAACTTAAATTTAAAATGCATAAAATTAAAAATTCATATTATTAAAATTAAAAATTCACATCAAACTTATATTATAATTTTGTTTTTATACATACAAACTTATATTAAAAATATTAATTTTTCAAATATTTACAAACTTAAATATATTGATTTTAAAAAGTTTACAATATTAATTTAATATTAATTTTAAAAACAAAGTAAAAAAAATAAATTAAAAATATTTTTGGTCTTTTATACCACTTTAATCAATATATTATCAAAAATATACGCCCCTCTTTTCGGTAAAGTAATTTCGACTATTTTACCTAGTTTTACTCCTGACGAATTTTTGAAATATTTTAGGTTGATTGATTAAAGATATTTATACCTTAAGAATAAGCGGTAAATTTCGCAGTGAAGTAATAAATTTTTGTATGACATCAATAATTTCGGTCGCAAAACCTAATTTTATTGAATACCAATTTAATACTTTATAGCGAATGATTTAGCGTTTATTATCAAAAGGTTCAAAGCAATAAAAATAAAAATAAAAACTGTACATACTTACCTGTGAAATAGAATTCTCACTGACCTGCTTTAGCCCACTCTTAAGATAGTCGGACTAATTGGTTTTCCATAGCTACATAGGCGTAACCTCGAGCATTCAATGTTTTTTCTTCGAAACATATGAACGGTCCATCTCTGCATAAAGTAACGAACTCGGTATTGGAATATGTCTGATTCGTCGAGCATTTTCCTTCGTGTGCCCATTTTCCGAATTTGTGACATCTTTCAATGTGTTGTGCTCTTCTTTTTGCTGCAGATTTTGATTTTCCTTTACCAAACTGTAACTTATTATTTTTGTTCCTGGATTCTTTTCTTACTCCGTCCAATTTACCTCTGCTTAATGATACCAATTCACTTGGAAGGGTGTCATTATTACGTTTAGTGATCAAAGAGTGTAGCATTAGACCATGGTTTAATTCACAGGAAGTCTTCATCTCGTAAAACCTAAAAAAATAAAAATTCAGAATGGGGGGAGAAGAGTAGTTCTTTAGGGTCTGCAAGGGAAAGACCATTCGGATTCCATTCTCGAGAACTACACGAAAACAGAATATCTAACTCTAACAGAAATATATATTATCCTAAAAAGATTCGAACCTCCCCACACTTAGTTGAAATTGTGATTAACGTTATTTTCAATTGGATCATCAACAACTTGTATATCTCTGACTTTTTCTTCAATCCATTTGTTGATTTCCTCCGTAACTTTCACAAATTCAACTAACATTGCCTTTTCTTTTGGCGATAAATTGGATACTAATCGGTTACATAACTTAAAGTTTCCCTTAATCTTAGCATCGTGAATCAGTTTATAAAGTTTCTTCGTTGAACTGTTAAAAACGGGTTCATCTAATTTCGTATCGTCAACGGGGTTCTTTGTGATCGGATCATCATTAAGTGTTTCTTCATCTTCCCCACACTTATGCATTTTTATTGGTCTAACAGTTTTGGTTGGTGGAGATCTAAACTTTCGATTCACAAAGGTGATCGATTTATCACCATCCCTAAGTGTCATTCTACCTTCTCTTACATCAATGAATGCCTCGGTGGTTGCTAAAAATGGGCGACCTAAAATTAGAGGAATATCAAGGTTTTCTTCCATATTAATCACTATGAAGTTTGCAACAAAGGTCAAACTGAAACGACCCGTCAAAGTACACTTGACGACCATCGTTATCTTGGTCCCACAGCTTGGTCATAACTCTATATGAATTTGATAAATAACCTTGCATTCTTTATTTAAAAATGATTTCCTATAAAGGAAACCTACCAAAATGTGTAAGTTTAGAAGAACCATACATTATTACTTAACCAAAAGTTGACCAAAACAAGTCAACAACATCCACTATTAAATGTATCAAAATAGAATGCAAGTTAATGCTTAACAAAAGCTGCCATCATAAATATGCAGACTCTCTAAGCACAGCGGAAGCAATCAATTATGAACCTGAGAATAAAACATGCGAGTAACTGTCAACAAAAATGTTGAGTGAATTATATGTTTAATATTGCAAACAATATTTAATTTAAACCATAAAAATTTATGTTTGAAAATATAAAAACCCCTTTTGGACCACAAAATTATATGCTCGAAAACATATACAAACATTATTCCATTTTTCGTGAGTCACCTGGTAACCACTTAACCCTTTATTTACACTTGCCAAACACAATAAATAATATACACCGAACAAGTGTGTCTTCAACTAAATACAAAGTACTAAACATTCCGATTATAAATTGCTAGCGCGACTAGCTCGAAATGGGGTTGTCAATCCCGATAGATCTATCCATAGGATTCGCGTTCAGCAGTAGAAACCAGTGATTACAGTTACCAGACTAGGGAATATTTTTGTTCAACTCACAATGAATAATTTAAACCAACCTCCACTTGTGTCCAAAATATAAAATAAATTGCATGTATTCTCATCCCAAAAGATTTAAAATAGAAAAATGGGACTATAACTCACCTTAATAGTAACGAAGTAACCAACACAAATAAGCGAACATCAAATGGAGTATAGTGATCAGGAATGATCACAACGCCGACCTATAAATAAAGCAGGTCGATATAAATAACTAACTTAGGTTAAGTCTTAGTATGATAGCTATTGTACATGTTGCAAGTAGACATAAAACAATACTCAGCATGCATCGGTTTGATCGAAACAGCATACGAACACACACTTTCTATTTTTAGAAAGTTTCTATTTTTAGCAGGTTTCCATTTTTGGAAAGTTTCTATTTTAGGAAAGTTTCTATTTTAGGAAAGTTTCTATTTTAGGAAAGTTTCTATTTTTGGAAAGTTTATATTTTAGGAAAGTTTCTATTTTTGGAAAGTTTCCAAATTTAGGAAGTTTCTATTTTTAGAAAGTTTTTAAGTTAGGAAAGTTTTCTTATTTAGAAAGTCAACAAAAGTCAACTGAAAGTCAAAGTCAATCAAAAGTCAACTCAAAAGTCAACCTTAGTCAAACATAGTCAACATTAATTTTAAAAGTATAAGTTGTAGTAGTAATATAAGTTATAATGTTTATTAAAGTTAAATATGTATAATTATGTCATAACATAAGTTTAATTAAATTAAAATGAATTGTTAAGTTAACATAAGTTTAAATGATATAATTAATATAACCTAAGTATTTAACTAATTAATTAAATATTAGACATAATATAAGTATTATTATTTAATAATAAATTTTAATCATATTATAAGTATTATTAATTAATAATGAATTATTAATCATACCATAAGTTTCTAATTATAATTATTAAATCATAAGTATTTAATAATTAAATCATAATTAAATAATAACCAAGTCTTATAATAATTAAATAATTATTTAATCCTTATTATAAGTCTTATTATAATAATCTCATAATATAAGTTTAATATTTATCATAAGTATTTTTCATTATTAATAAAAGTATTATTAATCATAAGTTTAATTAAAAGTTTAATTAAATCATAAGTAATAATTAAATGATATAATAAATGTATATCATAAGTCTTAAATTATAATAATTACTTTTATATCATAAGTAATTTAATAATAATGAGAATCATTATTTATATCATAAGTTTTAATAATTAACCATAAGTTTTAATTAAAAGTTCATCGGGTCATAACTTGAGCTCCGGGAATCGGTTTTCGGCGAGTCTTATATATATCTTCACCTAACCAACCCACCCGATACATTAGTGTGCTCAAGAACATCCCAAGAACAGTCACCAAGTCGTGACTTACAGCTCTTAATCAGTTTGGACCTTTAATCCGCTCAAAAACGTGTTTTAGTCATAACGGGTGATCCGTGGCTTGGATTTCGATGATCCGAACATGAAAGTTAATCCCATCATCAATCCTAACACATTAGTACACCCTAAGAACTCTAAAAATGGTCACAAAGTCGGACCAACCTGGTTCAATTCGTTTTCATAGTTTAATCTCCACATAACACCATTTTAATCATAACTAGACATCCGGGAACCGAAATGACATGAATCCGGAGTCTAAAATTAATGTCTTAATGAGAGGAACTCATCTAGATACTTTAATTTCACTTTTATAACAGTTAAATTTCCAGAAAATAACAAACAATCTGTTGTCCCAAATTAATCAAACCAAAAACATGAATTAACGAGCATTTCTACGCATACAATCAACAATACAATAACATATAAGCATCATACTATCATTATAACATATAAAAACAGAAAAGTTAAAGAAAAATTGAAAAGCTAGGGTTATGATTTATACCCTAATCAAGAATTGATTTATATGAACGCGTAGAGAAGAACGAGAGCAATCCGATTATGTAAAAAGCCCTATGATCCAAGCTTGATTTGATGATGAATTGATGATGATGATGGTGAGAAGGTGACGGCCAAGAAAAAAAGAAAAGAGGAAGAGGAGAGAAATTAGGTTTAGGGAAAAACAAGGAAATGTAAAATGATAATGAAATGAAAAATGAAAAAAATGAAAATGGGGAGGGGGTCCCATTTGGCCGAATTTTTGATGGTGTAGGCCCCTTTGTGGCCCAACTTTGATAAATAAAAGAATTCTTGTGGCCCGAATGCCCGAACGAAAACCCGAAACGCGAAAACGCTACTACGCAATTGATTTTTCGGAGAGATAACAAATACGCGACGAATAAAATATATAAACACTATATATAATCATATGACATCAAAATATCGTATTTAAAATAATTTGGATTTAAAAATCCCAAAAGCTTGACCGTTGGTTTGAAAACCGAAAAGATTCGCCGGATAGAAATCCGCGGCACGTAGAAGCGTATAACTTAAAATATGAATACGAATATTCATTTAATATATAATAATTAATATATTATTACAAAAATAATAATATAGGTCATAGAAATGACGTGGCACGAATAACATTTAATGGTTGTTAAATAATTAACGGTAAAAGATAACGAAAAAAGTAGGGTCGTTACAGTTCCTTCCCGTTACGGAAATTTCGTCCCGAAATTTAAGCAGGTGCAGGGTTGACTCAGCATCTGGGAACAAATGCGGGTACTTCAGCCTCATCTGATCTTCACGTTCCCAAGTGAACTCGGGTCCGCGTCTGGCATTCCATCTAACTCGGACGATAGGAATTCTACCCTGCTTGAGAGTCTTAACCTCTCGATCCATAATTTCAACAGGTTCCTCAATAAAGTAGAGTTGTTTATCAACATGAAGCTCCTCAAGAGGAATAGTTTCATCGGCGTCGGCCAAACACTTCTTCAAATTCGATACATGAAAAATGTCATAAACAGTACTGAGTTCTTGTAGCAATTTCAAACGATAAGCCATGGTCCAACTCTCTCTGTAATTTCAAATGGTCTAACAAATTGAGGATTCAACTTTCCCCTTTTACCAAAATGTACCACACCCTTCCAAGGTGATACCTTCAACATAACAAGGTCACCGACCTGAAATTCTAAATCCTTCCTTCTAACATCGGCGTAACTCTTTTGCCGACTCCTGGCGGTTTTCAATCTCTCTTTAATCTGTACGATCTTCTCTGTAGTCTCATGAATAATTTCTGGGCCTGTGAGTTGAGCATCCCCAACCTTATTCCAACGGATAGGAGACCTACACTTTCAACCATACAGAGCTTCAAACGGTGCAGCCTTAATACTTGCATGATAGCTGTTATTATAAGAAAATTCAGCCAGTGGCAAATATCTATCCCACTCATTACCAAAGTCAATTACGCACGCTCGTAACATATCTTCCAATGTTTGGATGGTCCTTTCACTCTGACCATCCGTCTGTGGATGATAAGTGGTACTCATATCCAAATTTTGTTCCCAAAACTTCCTGTAAGGATTTCCAAAACCTCGATGTAAATCGACTGTCTCGGTCTGAAATAATCGATACAGGAACACCATGTCTAGAAACAATCTCCTTCAAATACAAACGAGTAAGCTTCTCCATCGAATATGTTTCCTTAATCGGAAAAAAGTGAGCTGACTTAGTGAGTCGGTCAACAATAACCCAAATGGTATCATAACTACCCACAACTCTCGGTAACTTCGTAATAAAGTCCATCGTAATACCTTCCCACTTCCATTCGGGAATTTCAGGTTGCACCAAAAGTCCTGACGGTTCTGATGTTCAGCTTTGACCTTAGCACAGGTCAAACACTTAGCCACATAAGTAGCCGCATCATTTTTCAAATTTGGTTACCAATACAACTCCTTAAGATCATGATGCATCTTCCCTGAACCAGGGTGAATAGAGTATCTTGACTTATGGGCTTCATCTAAACAAGTTGTCGCAAATCACCAAATTTAGGAACCTAAAGACGCCCCGCCAAATACCGAGTACCATCGGTACGTACCTTAAACTGTTTACTCAAGCCTCTGACCATCTCATTACAAAATTTTCCTCCTTCAAGGCTTCTTGTTGTCCCTCAAGAATTTGCCTAGCGAGGTTAGTTCGTATTGTCATATTCAAGGTTCTAAATGAAATGTCCCGTTCTTATTGATTAAAAACGTTCCATATTAATTGATTTCGTTGCGAGGTTTTGACCTCTATATGAGACGTTTTTCAAAGACTGCATTCATTTTAAAACAAACCATAACCTTTATTTCATCAATAAAGGTTTAAAAAGCTTTACGTAGATTATCAAATAATGATAATCTAAAATATCCTGTTTACACACGACCATTACATAATGGTTTACAATACAAATATGTTACAACAAAATAAGTTTCTTGAATGTAGTTTTTACACAATATCATACAAGCATGGACTCCAAATCTCGTCCTTATTTAAGTATGCTACAGCGGAAGCTCTTAATAATCACCTGAGAATAAACATGCTTAAAACGTCAACAAAAATGTTGGTGAGTTATAGGTTTAACCTATATATATCAAATCATAATAATAGACCACAAGATTTCATATTTCAATACACATCCCATACATAGAGATAAAAATCATTCATATGGTGAACACCTGGTAACCGACATTAACAAGATGCATATATAAGAATATCCCCATCATTCCGGGACACCCTTCAGATATGATATAAATTTCGAAGTACTAAAGCATCCGGTACTTTGGATGGGGTTTGTTAGGCCCAATAGATCTATCTTTAGGATTCGCGTCAATTAGGGTGTCTGTTCCCTAATTCTTAGATTACCAGACTTAATAAAAAGGGGCATATTCGATTTCGATAATTCAACCATAGAATGTAGTTTCACGTACTTGTGTCTATTTTGTAAATCATTTATAAAACCTGCATGTATTCTCATCCCAAAAATATTAGATTTTAAAAGTGGGACTATAACTCACTTTCACAGATTTTTACTTCGTCGGGAAGTAAGACTTGGCCTCTGGTTGATTCACGAACCTATAACAATATATACATATATATCAAAGTATGTTCAAAATATATTTACAACACTTTTAATATATTTTGATGTTTTAAGTTTATTAAGTCAGCTGTCCTCGTTAGTAACCTACAACTAGTTGTCCACAGTTAGATGTACAGAAATAAATCGATAAATATTATCTTGAATCAATCCACGACCCAGTGTATACGTATCTCAGTATTGATCACAACTCAAACTATATATATTTTGGAATCAACCTCAACCCAGTATAGCTAACTCCAACATTCACATATAGAGTGTCTATGGTTGTTCCGAAATATATATAGATGTGTCGACATGATAGGTCGAAACATTGTATACGTGTCTATGGTATCTCAAGATTACATAATATACAATACAAGTTGATTAAGTTATGGTTGGAATAGATTTGTTACCAATTTTCACGTAGCTAAAATGAGAAAAATTATCCAATCTTGTTTTACCCATAACTTCTTCATTTTAAATCCATTTTGAGTGAATCAAATTGCTATGGTTTCATAATAAACTCTATTTTATGAATCTAAACAGAAAAAGTATAGGTTTATAGTCAGAAAAATAAGTTACAAGTCGTTTTTGTAAAGTAGTCATTTCAGTCGAAAGAACGACGTCTAGATGACCATTTTAGAAAACATACTTCCACTTTGAGTTTAACCATAATTTTTGGATATAGTTTCATGTTCATAATAAAAATCATTTTCTCAGAATAACAACTTTTAAATCAAAGTTTATCATAGTTTTTAATTAACTAACCCAAAACAGCCCGCGGTGTTACTACGACGGCGTAAATCCGGTTTTACGGTGTTTTTCGTGTTTCCAGGTTTTAAATCATTAAGTTAGCATATCATATAGATATAGAACATGTGTTTAGTTGATTTTAAAAGTAAAGTTAGAAGGATTAACTTTTGTTTGCGAACAAGTTTAGAATTAACTAAACTATGTTCTAGTGATTACAAGTTTAAACCTTCGAATAAGATAGCTTTATATGTATGAATCGAATGATGTTATGAACATCATTACTACCTTAAGTTCCTTAGATAAACCTACTGGAAAAGAGAAAAATGGATCTAGCTTCAACGGATCCTTGGATGGCTCGAAGTTCTTGAAGCAGAATCATGACACGAAAACAAGTTCAAGTAAGATCATCACTTGAAATAAGATTGTTATAGTTATAGAAATTGAACCAAAGTTTGAATATGATTATTACCTTGTATTAGAATGATAATCTACTGTAAGAAACAAAGATTTCTTGAGGTTGGATGATCACCTTACAAGATTGAAAGTGAGCTAGCAAACTTGAAAGTATTCTTGATTTTATGTAACTAGAATTTGTAGAATTTATGAAGAACACTTAGAACTTGAAGATAGAACTTGAGAGAGATCAATTAGATGAAGAAAATTGAAGAATGAAAGTGTTTGTAGGTGTTTTTGGTCGTTGGTGTATGGATTAGATATAAAGGATATGTAATTTTGTTTTCATGTAAATAAGTCATGAATGATTACTCATATTTTTGTAATTTTATGAGATATTTCATGCTATTTGCCAAATGATGGTTCCCACATGTGTTAGGTGACTCAAATGGGCTGCTAATAGCTGATCATTGGAGTGTATATACCAATAGTACATACATCTAAAAGCTGTGTATTGTACGAGTACGAATACGGGTGCATACGAGTAGAATTGTTGATGAAACTGAACGAGGATGTAATTGTAAGCATTTTTGTTAAGTAGAAGTATTTTGATAAGTGTATTGAAGTCTTTCAAAAGTGTATAAATACATATTAAAACACTACATGTATATACATTTTAACTGAGTCGTTAAGTTATCGTTAGTCGTTACATGTAAGTGTTGTTTTGAAAACCTTTAGGTTAACGATCTTGTTAAATGTTGTTAACCCAATGTTTATAATATCAAATGAGATTTTAAATTATTATATTATCATGATATTATCATGTATGAATATCTCTTAATATGATATATATACATTAAATGTCTTTACAACGATAATCGTTACATATATGTCTTGTTTAAAAAATCATTAAGTTAGTAGTCTTGTTTTTACATATGTAGTTCATTGTTAATATACTTAATGATATGTTTACTTATCATAGTATCATATTAACTATATATATATCCATATATATGTCATCATATAGTTTCTACAAGTTTTAACGTTCGTGAATCACCGGTCAACTTGGGTGGTCAATTGTCTATATGAAACATATTTCAATTAATCAAGTCTTAACAAGTTTGATTGCTTAACATGTTGGAAACATTTAATCATGTAAATATCAATCTCAATTAATATATATAAACATGGAAAAGTTCGGGTCACTACAGTACCTACCCGTTAAATAAATTTCGTCCCGAAATTTTAAGCTGTTGAAGGTGTTGACGAATCTTCTGGAAATAGATGCGGGTATTCCTTCTTCATCTGATCTTCACGCTCCCAGGTGAACTCGGGTCCTCTGCGAGCATTCCATCGAACCTTAACAATTGGTATCTTGTTTTGCTTAAGTCTTTTATCCTCACGATCCATTATTTCGACGGGTTCTTCGATGAATTGAAGTTTTTCGTTGATTTGGATTTCATCTAACGGAATAGTGAGATCTTCTTTAGCAAAACATTTCTTCAAATTCGAGACGTGGAAAGTGTTATGTATAGCTGCGAGTTGTTGAGGTAACTCAAGTCGGTAAGCTACTGGTCCGACACGATCAATAATCTTGAATGGTCCAATATACCTTGGATTTAATTTCCCTCGTTTACCAAATCGAACAACGCCTTTCCAAGGTGCAACTTTAAGCATGACCATCTCTCCAATTTCAAATTCTATATCTTTTCTTTTAATGTCAGCGTAGCTCTTTTGTCGACTTTGGGCGGTTTTCAACCGTTGTTGAATTTGGATGATCTTCTCTGTAGTTTTTTGTATAATCTCCGGACCCGTAATCTGTCTATCCTCCACTTCACTCCAAAAAATAGGAGACCTGCACTTTCTACCATAAAGTGCTTCAAACAGCGCCATCTCAATGCTTGAATGGTAGCTGTTGTTGTAGGAAAATTCTGCTAACGGTAGATGTCGATCCCAACTGTTTCTGAAATCAATAACACATGCTCGTAGCATGTATTCAAGCGTTTGTATCGTCCTTTCGCTCTGCCCATCAGTTTGTGGATGATAGACAGTACTCATGTCTAGACGAGTTCCTAATGCTTGCTGTAATGTCTGCCAGAATCTTGAAATAAATCTGCCATCCCTATCAGAGATAATAGAGATTGGTATTCCATGTCTGGAGACGACTTCCTTCAAATACAGTCGTGCTAACTTCTCCATCTTGTCATCTTCTCTTATTGGCAGGAAGTGTGCTGATTTGGTGAGACGATCAACTATTACCCAAATAGTATCAAAACCACTTGCAGTCCTTGGCAATTTAGTGATGAAATCCATGGTAATGTTTTCCCATTTCCATTCCAGGATTTCGGGTTGTTGAAGTAGACCTGATGGTTTCTGATGCTCAGCTTTGACCTTAGAACACGTCAAACATTCTCCTACATATTTAGCAACATCGGCTTTCATACCCGGCCACCAAAAATATTTCTTGAGATCCTTGTACATCTTCCCCGTTCCAGGATGTATTGAGTATCTAGTTTTATGAGCTTCTCTAAGTACCATTTCTCTCATATATCCAAATTTTGGTACCCAAATCCTTTCAGCCCTATACCGGGTTCCGTCTTCCCGAATATTAAGATGCTTCTCCGATCCTTTGGGTATTTCATCCTTTAAATTTCCCTCTTTTAAAACTCCTTGTTGCACCTCCTTTATTTGAGTAGTAAGGTTATTATGAATCATTATATTCATAGATTTTACTTGAATGGGTTCTCTGTCCTTCCTGCTCAAGGCATCGGCTACCACATTTGCCTTCCCCGGGTGATAACGAATCTCAAAGTCGTAATCATTCAATAATTCAATCCACCTACGCTGCCTCATATTCAGTTGTTTCTGATTAAATATGTGTTGAAGACTTTTGTGGTCGGTATATATAATACTTTTGACCCCATATAAGTAGTGCCTCCAAGTCTTTAATGCAAAAACAACCGCGCCTAATTCCAAATCATGCGTCGTATAATTTTGTTCGTGAATCTTCAATTGTCTAGACGCATAAGCAATCACCTTCGTTCGTTGCATTAATGCACAACCGAGACCTTGCTTTGATGCGTCACAATAAATCACAAAATCATCATTCCCTTCAGGCAATGACAATATAGGTGCCGTAGTTAGCTTTTTCTTCAATAACTGAAACGCTTTCTCTTGTTCATCATTCCATTCAAATTTCTTCCCTTTATGCGTTAATGCAGTCAAGGGTTTTGCTATTCTGGAAAAGTCTTGGATGAACCTTCTGTAGTAACCAGCTAGTCCTAAAAACTGGCGTATGTGTTTCGGAGTTTTCGGGGTTTCCCACTTTTCAACAGTTTCTATCTTTGCCGGATCCACCTTAATACCTTCTTTGTTCACTATGTGACCGAGGAATTGAACTTCTTCCAACCAAAATGCACACTTTGAAAACTTAGCGTACAATTCTTCCTTCCTCAATACTTCTAACACCTTTCTCAAATGTTCACCGTGTTCTTGGTCATTCTTTGAGTAAATAAGTATGTCATCAATGAAAACAATGACAAACTTGTCAAGGTATGGTCCACACACTCGGTTCATAAGGTCCATGAACACAGCTGGTGCATTAGTTAAACCAAACGGCATGACCATAAACTCGTAATGATCGTAACGTGTTCTGAAAGCAGTCTTTGGAATATCATCTTCTTTCACCCCCATTTGATGTTACCCGGAACGTAAGTCAATCTTTGAATAAACAGACGAGCCTTGTAGTTGATCAAATAAGTCGTCGATTCTCGGTAGTGGGTAGCAGTTCTTGATGGTAAGTTTGTTCAACTCTCGGTAGTCGATACACAACCTTAATGTACCATCTTTCTTCTTGACAAACAAAACAGGAGCTCCCCACGGTGATGTGCTTGGTCGAATGAAATCACGCTCTAAAAGTTCTTGTAATTGGCTTTGCAGTTCTTTCATCTCGCTGGGTGCGAGTCTGTAAGGAGCACGAGCTATTGGTGCAGCTCCTGGTACAAGATCTATTTGAAATTCAACGGATCGATGTGGGGGTAATCCCGGCAATTCTTTCAGAAATACATCGGGAAATTCTTTTGCAATGGGAACATCATTGATGCTCTTTTCTTCATTTTGTACTTTCTCGACGTGTGCTAGAACAGCATAGCAACCTTTTCTTATTAGTTTTTGTGCCTTCAAATTACTAATAAGATGTAGCTTCGTGTTGCCCTTTTCTCCGTACACCATTAAGGGTTTTCCTTTTTCTCGTATAATGCGAATTGCATTTTTGTAACAAACGATCTCTGCTTTCACTTCTTTCAACCAGTCCATACCGATTATCACATCAAAACTCCCTAACTCTACTGGTATCAAATCAATCTTAAATGTTTCGCTAACCAGTTTAATTTCTCGATTCCGACATATATTATCTGCTGAAATTAATTTACCATTTGCTAATTCGAGTAAAAATTTACTATCCAAAGGCGTCAATGGACAACTTAATTTAGCACAAAAATCTCTACTCATATAGCTTCTATCCGCACCCGAATCAAATAAAATGTAAGCAGATTTATTGTCAATAAGAAACGTACCCGTAACAAGCTTCGGGTCTTCCTGTGCCTCTGCCGCATTAATATTGAAAACTCTTCCGCGGCCTTGTCCATTCGTGTTCTCCTGGTTCGGGCAATTTCTAATAATGTGGCCCGGTTTTCCACATTTATAACAAACTACATTGGCATAACTTGCTCCGACACTACTTGCTCCGCCATTACTCGTTTCGACACCATTTGTTCCTTTCGTTCTATTAACCCCTGGTCCGTAGACCTCACACTTCGCCGCGCTATGACCATTTCTTTTACACTTGTTGCAAAATTTGGTGCAGAACCCCGAGTGATACTTTTCACACCTTTGGCATAGCTGCTTCTGGTTGTTGTTGTTGTTGTTGCGGTTATTATTGTTGTTGGGATGATTGTTGTAGTTACTGTTGTTGTTGTTGTTGTTGTTGTTGTTGTTGTTGTTGTTGTTGTTGTTGGGCCGTTTGTTGTAGTTGCGATTGATGTTGCGATTGTTGGGATAATTGTTGCGATTATTGTTGTAATTGCTGTTGTTGTTGTATTGGTGATTCTTATCACCGTTTTCCTCCCACTTTCTTTTGACTTGCTTCACATTGGCCTCTTCAGCAGTCTGTTCTTTAATTCTTTCTTCAATCTGGTTCACTAGTTTGTGAGCCATTCTACATGCCTGTAGTATGGAGGCGGGCTCGTGTGAACTTATATCTTCTTGGATTCTTTCCGGTAATCCTTTCACAAACGCGTCGATCTTCTCTTCCTCATCTTCGAATGCTCCCGGACACAATAGGCACAATTCTGTGAATCGTCTTTCGTACGTGGTAATATCAAATCCTTGGGTTTGTAACCCTCTAAGTTCTGTCTTGAGCTTATTGACCTCGGTTCTGGGACGGTACTTCTCGTTCATCAAGTGCTTGAATGCTGACCACGGCAGTGCGTACGCATCGTCTTGTCCCACTTGCTCTAGATAGGTATTCCACCATGTTAACGCAGAACCTGTGAAGGTTTGCGTAGCGTACTTCACTTTGTCCTCTTCAGTACACTTACTTATGGCAAACACCGATTCGACCTTCTCGGTCCACCGTTTCAATCCGATCGGTCCTTCGGTTCCATCAAATTCTAAAGGTTTGCAGGCAGTGAATTCTTTGTAGGTGCATCCTACACGATTTCCTGTACTGCTAGATCCAAGGTTATTGTTGGTATGTAGCGCAGCCTGTACTGCGGCTATGTTTGAAGCTAGAAAAGTACGGAATTCCTCTTCATTCATATTCACGGTGTGTCGAGTAGTCGGTGCCATTTCCTTCAAAATAGTCAAATGGAACAAGTTAATCATACAGAATATTAAGAGTAGTTAATAGTATTTCGTAGCATAATATGAACTCATTTATAAAAGCTTTTTCTTCATATTAGCGTTTTATAAGTTTAAATTCGGGTAGTACCTACCCGTTAAGTTCATACTTAGTAGCTAATATACAATTCAACTACTACAATTCGATATGAAAAACTGATTATAATAATATTTCGCGTTCAAACTTTTACACAATATTTTACAAACTTACAATACCGCTTATTTTACATATAGCATGAAATATAGCACACAATAAATTTGATACAAGATGGTTGTGAAGATAATTCTAGCTAGTACACAAGTCGTTCAGCAAAGGCAATAAAGACACGTAATTTATACGTCCAGAAACAAGTCATGCATTCTGGTTTTACTAGGATTACTTCCCATCCTTGGTCTTGTGGAACATAACCGTTATGGCCGTTGATAAGACAGCGTGTTGTAACGTCGTCAAAGGGACGAGGGTTACGTAATGTCCAATAGTCCCGTAACAATCTAAAAACCTCATTTCTTACCCCAATTACCGACTCCGTCACTTGTGGGAACGTTTTGTTTAATAGTTGTAGCCCGATGTTCTTGTTCTCACTTTGGTGAGAAGCGAACATTACTAATCCGTAAGCATAACATGCTTCTTTATGTTGCATGTTAGCCGCTTTTTCTAAATCACGAAGTCCAATATTCGGATATATTGAGTCAAAATAATTTCTTAACCCATTGCGTAAAATAGCATTTGGGTTCCCCGCAATATATGCGTCAAAGTAAACACATCGTAACTTATGAATTTCCCAATGTGATATCCCCCATCTTTCGAACGAAAGCCTTTTATAAACCAAGGCATTCTTGGAACGTTCTTCGAATGTCTTACAAACTGATCTCGCCTTAAATAGTTGTGCCGAAGAATTCTGACCGACTCTAGACAAAATTTCATCAATCATGTCTCCGGGTAGGTCTCTTAAAATATTGGGTTGTCTATCCATTTTGTGTTTTTATACTGTAAAATAGACAAGAGTTAGATTCATAAAAAAAATACTTATTAATACAAGCAATTTTTACATATATCATAAAGCATAGGCACACTATATTACATATATTACACCATACGAATACAACTATCTTATTCCGACTCGCTTGTTTCTTCTTCTTCGGTTTTGGTTCATTTTGCCAAGTTTCTAGGGATATATGATGTTCCCCTAATACGAGCCGTCGTTTTCCACATTGGTTTAGAAAAACCTGGTGGTTTAGAGGTTCCCGGGTCATTGTTACAACTTAAGGACTTCGGGGGTTAACGATACATATAAAGTTCATCGGGGTTGGAATTAGATTTCTCTATTTTTATGCCCTTTCCCTTATTATTTTCTTTTGCCTTTTTAAATTAAGTTGGGGTAATTTCTATAACATCATCGGAATTCTCGTCGAAATCCGATTCATCGGAGAATTGGTAATCCTCCCAATATTTTGCTTCCTTGGCGGAAACACCATTGACCATAATTAACCTTGGTCGGTTGGTTGAGGATTTTCTTTTACT
This sequence comes from Rutidosis leptorrhynchoides, assembly GCF_046630445.1. Taxonomy (NCBI): domain Eukaryota; kingdom Viridiplantae; phylum Streptophyta; class Magnoliopsida; order Asterales; family Asteraceae; genus Rutidosis; species Rutidosis leptorrhynchoides. The sequence continues at coordinate 222,983,203 of NC_092333.1, read as the reverse complement.
TAACCGTTTTATTATTTCCCCCACCGGTTCTATTTCTTCATCCAGTTCCGATTCTTCTTCCGGTTCCGATTCTTCTTCCGGTTCGGACTCTTCTTCCGGTTCCTCTTCGGGAACTTGTGAATCAGTCCACGAATCATTCCAATTTACATTTGACTCTTCATTATTATTAGGTGCGTCAATGGGACTTGTTCTAGAGGTAGACATCTATCACATAATATCAAACGCGTTAAGAGATTAATATATCACATAATATTCACATGTTAAAAATATATAGTTTCCAACAAAATTTGTTAAGCAATCATTTTTCAAGTAAACACGGTCGAAGTCCAGACTCACTAATGCATCCTAACAAACTCGATAAGACACACTAATGCAAAATTCTGGTTCTCTAAGACCAACGCTCGGATACCAACTGAAATGTCCCGTTCTTATTGATTAAAAACGTTCCATATTAATTGATTTCGTTGCGAGGTTTTGACCTCTATATGAGACGTTTTTCAAAGACTGCATTCATTTTAAAACAAACCATAACCTTTATTTCATCAATAAAGGTTTAAAAAGCTTTACGTAGATTATCAAATAATGATAATCTAAAATATCCTGTTTACACACGACCATTACATAATGGTTTATAATACAAATATGTTACAACAAAATAAGTTTCTTGAATGCAGTTTTTACACAATATCATACAAGCATGGACTCCAAATCTCGTCCTTATTTAAGTATGCTACAGCGGAAGCTCTTAATAATCATCTGAGAATAAACATGCTTAAAACGTCAACAAAAATGTTGGTGAGTTATAGGTTTAACCTATATATATCAAATCATAATAATAGACCACAAGATTTCATATTTCAATACACATCCCATACATAGAGATAAAAATCATTCATATGGTGAACACCTGGTAACCGACATTAACAAGATGCATATATAAGAATATCCCCATCATTCCGGGATACCCTTCGGATATGATATAAATTTCGAAGTACTAAAGCATCCGGTACTTTGGATGGGGTTTGTTAGGCCCAATAGATCTATCTTTAGGATTCGCGTCAATTAGGGTGTCTGTTCCCTAATTCTTAGATTACCAGACTTAATAAAAAGGGGCATATTCGATTTCGATAATTCAACCATAGAATGTAGTTTCACGTACTTGTGTCTATTTTGTAAATCATTTATAAAACCTGCATGTATTCTCATCCCAAAAATATTAGATTTTAAAAGTGGGACTATAACTCACTTTCACAGATTTTTACTTCATCGGGAAGTAAGACTTGGCCACTGGTTGATTCACGAACCTATAACAATATATACATATATATCAAAGTATGTTCAAAATATATTTACAACACTTTTAATATATTTTATTGTTTTAAGTTTATTAAGTCAGCTGTCCTCGTTAGTAACCTACAACTAGTTGTCCACAGTTAGATGTACAGAAATAAATCGATAAATATTATCTTGAATCAATCCACGACCCAGTGTATACGTATCTCAGTATTGATCACAACTCAAACTATATATATTTTGGAATCAACCTCAACCCTGTATAGCTAACTCCAACATTCACATATAGAGTGTCTATGGTTGTTCCGAAATATATATAGATGTGTCGACATGATAGGTCGAAACATTGTATACGTGTCTATGGTATCTCAAGATTACATAATATACAATACAAGTTGATTAAGTTATGGTTGGAATAGATTTTTTACCAATTTTCACGTAGCTAAAATGAGAAAAATTATCCAATCTTGTTTTACCCATAACTTCTTCATTTTAAATCCGTTTTGAGTGAATCAAATTGCTATGGTTTCATATTAAACTCTATTTTATGAATCTAAAAGAAAAAGTATAGGTTTATAGTCGGAAAAATAAGTTACAAGTCGTTTTTGTAAAGGTAGTCATTTCAGTCGAAAGAACGACGTCTAGATGACCATTTTAGAAAACATACTTCCACTTTGAGTTTAACCATAATTTTTGGATATAGTTTCATGTTCATAATAAAAATCATTTTCTCAGAAGAAAACTTTTAAATCAAAGTTTATCATAGTTTTTAATTAACTAACCCAAAACAGCCCGCGGTGTTACTAAGACGGCGTAAATCCGGTTTTACGGTGTTTTTCGTGTTTCCAGGTTTTAAATCATTAAGTTATCATATCATATAGATATAGAACATGTGTTTAGTTGATTTTAAAAGTCAAGTTAGAAGGATTAACTTTTGTTTGCGAACAAGTTTAGAATTAACTAAACTATGTTCTAGTGATTACAAGTTTAAACCTTCGAATAAGATAGCTTTATATGTATGAATCGAATGATGTTATGAACATCATTACTACCTTAAGTTCCTTGGATAAACCTACTGGAAAAGAGAAAAATGGATCTAGCTTCAACGGATCCTTGGATGGCTCGAAGTTCTTGAAGCAGAATCATGACACGAAAACAAGTTCAAGTAAGATCATCACTTGAAATAAGATTGTTATAGTTATAGAAATTGAACCAAAGTTTGAATATGATTATTACCTTGTATTAGAATGATAACCTACTGTAAGAAACAAATATTTCTTGAGGTTGGATGATCACCTTACAAGATTGAAAGTGAGCTAGCAAACTTGAAAGTATTCTTGATTTTATGTAACTAGAATTTGTAGAATTTATGAAGAACACTTAGAACTTGAAGATAGAACTTGAGAGAGATCAAATAGATGAAGAAAATTGAAGAATGAAAGTGTTTGTAGGTGTTTTTGGTCGTTGGTGTATGGATTAGATATAAAGGATATGTAATTTTGTTTTCATGTAAATAAGTCATGAATGATTACTCATATTTTTGTAATTTTATGAGATATTTCATGCTAGTTGCCAAATGATGGTTCCCACATGTGTTAGGTGACTCACATGGGCTGCTAATAGCTGATCATTGGAGTGTATATACCAATAGTACATACATCTAAAAGCTGTGTATTGTACGAGTACGAATACGGGTGCATACGAGTAGAATTGTTGATGAAACTGAACGAGGATGTAATTGTAAGCATTTTTGTTAAGTAGAAGTATTTTGATAAGTGTATTGAAGTCTTTCAAAATTGTATAAATACATATTAAAACACTACATGTATATACATTTTAACTGAGTCGTTAAGTTATCGTTAGTCGTTACATGTAAGTGTTGTTTTGAAAACCTTTAGGTTAACGATCTTGTTAAATGTTGTTAACCCAATGTTTATAATATCAAATGAGATTTTAAATTATTATATTATCATGATATTATCATGTATGAATATCTCTTAATATGATATATATACATTAAATGTCTTTACAACGATAATCGTTACATATATGTCTTGTTTAAAAAATCATTAAGTTAGTAGTCTTCTTTTTACATATGTAGTTCATTGTTAATATACTTAATGATATGTTTACTTATCATAGTATCATGTTAACTATATATATATCCATATATATGTCATCATATAGTTTTTACAAGTTTTAACGTTCGTGAATCACCGGTCAACTTGGGTGGTCAATTGTCTATATGAAACATATTTCAATTAATCAAGTCTTAACAAGTTTGATTGCTTAACATATTGGAAATATTTAATCATGTAAATATAAATCTCAATTAATATATATAAACATGGAAAAGTTCGGGTCACTACACTAAACCTACGAGGTTCAACTCTCTCTTTTCAACTTAACGCATTGGCCACAACATTGGCCTTTCCCGGGTGATACAGGAGTTCGCAATCATAATCGTTCAACAACTCAACCCATCTTCGCTACCTCATATTCCACTGTCTTTGATCAAAGATATGTTGAAGACTTTTTTGTGATCAGTGTACACTGTACTTTTGACCCCATAAAGATAATGTCTCCAAATCTTAAGTGCAAACACAACAGCTCCCAATTCTAAATCTTGGGTTGTATAATTCTGCTCGTGGATCTTCAACTGACGTGACGCGTACGCAATGACTTTCTTTCGCTGCATCAAAATGCAGCCAAAGCCCTGACGCGAAGCATCACAATAAACAACAAAATTGTCATTACCCTCATGTAGTGATAATATCGGAGCGGTAGTAAACTTCTTCTTCAGAGTTTGAAAAGCAGTCTCTTGTTCATCCTTCCACTCATACTTCTTCCCCTTGTGCGTTAAAGCAGTCAGAGGTTTCGCTACTCGTAGAAAATCTTGAATGAACCTTCTATAATAGTCTGCCAAACCTAGAAACTGAAGAATCTGAGTAGGAGTCTTTGAAATTTCCCACTTCTCAATTGCCTCAATCTTAGCAGGATCAACTTGTATTCCCTGTTTACTAACAACATGTCCAAGGAACTGAACTTCTCTCAACTAGAAAGCACACTTAGAGAACTTAGCGTACAACTCTTCTTTCCTCAACAGATCAAGCACTAACTTCAAATTTTCTTCGTGCTCTTCATCACTCTTGGAATAAATAAGGATGTCGTCGATGAAAACAATAACGAACTTGTCCAGATAGGGTCTACACACACAGTTCATGAGGTCCATGAACACAACAGGTGCGTTTGTCAATCCGAATGGCATAACAAGGAATTCGTAGTAACCATAACGGGTGCGAAAAGCAGTTTTCGGAATATCAGGCTCTTTAACACGCAGCTGATGATAATCTGGAACAAAGATCGATCTTATAATAAATGGAGGAACCTTGAAGCTGATCGAATAGATCATATATTCTTGAAAGAGGGAAACGATGCTTAACAGTAAGCTTGTTCAACTTGCGATAATCAGTACACAATCGGAACGAACCATCTTTCTTCTTAACAAACAAAACAGGAGCTCCCCAAGGGGACGAACTGGGATGAACAAAATATAGTGGCAACCAATAAAGAAAACATTATATAGAGTAGTCACATCAGTGGTATAGATGTTTAAGACAATTCCTTCAAGGGGATAACGAGGATCATGAACTTCAAAGTAAATTTTCATTACATTTCTGAAAGGAAGACGTACGAAAGGTGTGATCTTTCAACGAGAGTGAACTTCCTCGCACAATGAGCAAGTCAATCTAGGATTCATCCTTATTCTTAAATTTATGTGGAGATGAAAAGAACGCGAATCATGGGTTATAAAGAATGGCCGACTCTAGGTGAGATGAATCTCAAAAAGTAATTTCGTGCACCTCAAAGTATTGAATCCTAGGATTGATGTTTACGAGGGTGTTGCGGTTAACAGCGAATATTGAGAGTAGAAACTCCTCAAACGGTCTAGTGTAATATATATCCATGATACCCACTATAACAACAGTTAGGGTAGAAACCCACCTAGCGCCTTTTCTACAATAGGGTGACCACCGAGTATACCCCAGAAAATTGATTTATCGGTCCGCGTGTCGGCCATATCCAACCATAAGAGGGAAAATTTTATGAGCGCAAAGACTTTCCAACAAATTTTATAAAACCGGCATCCAAAGTGGTGTAAGAGTTTCTATCAATGAATTTAATGGTAAGTTTCATCCCTAAACGGAGGATGAGAAGAACTAGGATACAAACACTCTGTAGAGTAATGCGAAAATTTGATAAAATCAATCAAAGGAGTTTTGAAAAAGCTCTAAACGTTTGACGTGACAACATAAATGAAACGAAGTTCTTAGTAATTTAGAAGCATGTACAACGTGTACCATTTTATATAAAGCAAATTGACTTTGTCAAACAGCTCAATAAATGAGTGGTTTTTAAAATAATTTTGAAGGTATGATTTAGTATATACTAGCCAAAATAGGTAAGGGTAAATTTATTCATTTGAATCTATACGTACAAATATGATTTTATAAATTATATACATGACGAAATATTTCATTACTTCTATTCACCCATAATCCCGTGAGAACCGCCCAATTAGACAAATTTGTAGAACTCCCGATGATAACCGAGTATCTGTATTTTAGAGGTTGCAAGTTGAAGTAAGATCGTGGAAGATCGAGTAAAATACTTGAATCGTCGTGCGACATTTGACCAACAAGGTTACGAGGTCATGAAAACCAAAGAATTAAATGTTGTTTTGACTATTATCAGGACATGAGTCCTTGGGCCAAAACTGTTCTCGAGCGAAGCTTTTGCTAACAAGCGAGTTATGAAGGATAGAGCATGAGATAGACAATCTGGTAAAAACGAGCTTCTCATATATCAACAAATAAGATAATGAGTATTTTTCTTACTCATGTAATACCTCGGAATTTCTGAATGAGCAGTGTAAAAATTTTCTTTGACTCGCTCTCTATTCCTCATGTCACAATATTGGGACTTCTTTATAGATTAACGTAATATAATCACGTTGGCCTGATGCCATTATATTTCACTAATTCATAGTTCCATTCCAATATCACTACATGAGGTCAGGACACGCGATCAACCTCAAATTTCCACACAATTTCTCTAAAATAATTTCTTAAACAATGTGCTAAGGATAGCACAAGAGACAAAACATCATAAGTAACGAATAGGAGTAACGATGACATAGAAATGTCTTCGAAGTACCAAAAATCTCTGAAAGTCAAAAATGATATTTTCTGGTTAAAAACCAAAGCACATAGGCACAACGGCACAAAGGCACGTAATATAACAAGAATGTTATATACCTAAACATAATAGCTGACATTGAAATGCCGAGCATTTAGAAGTCAAGAATGACATCTCACGTAATATAACTCAAACGTTATATACATAACCATAATAGATGACATAGAAATGTCTAGAATTTCAGAAGTCAAGAATGACATCCCTCGGTTTCACTTTCCGAGGTGTTTTTATAATGATAAACTCGTATGAGTCGGAGAATACGTTTAAATCAGAATGGGAGTTCCTCCCGGATTCAGAACATAACCAGATGTATGTATGATAACAATATACATACTAATACGATACAAATAATCATATATAATAATACATTATAGGCCGGGCTGTAGACTAGACTCACTAATGCACCCTATTGACTCGGGGTGACGACATCAATGCAGCCTAATTCCCTACAACCAAGGCTCTGATACCAACTGAAATGACCCGTCAAAGTACACTTGACGACCATCGTTATCTTGGTCCCACAGCTTAATCATAACTCTATATGAATTTGATAAATAACCTTGCATTCTTTATTTAAAAATGATTTCCTATAAAGGAAACCTACCAAAATGTGTAACTTTAGAAGAACCATACATTATTACTTAACCAAAAGTTGACCAAAACAAGTCAACAACATCCACTATTAAATGTATCAAAATAGAATGCAAGTTAATGTTTAACAAAAGCTGCCATCATAAATATGCAGACTCTCTAAGCACAGCGGAAGCAATCAATTATGAACCTGAGAATAAAACATGCGAGTAACTGTCAACAAAAATGTTGAGTGAATTATAGGTTTAATATTGCAAACAATATTTAATTTAAACCATAAAAATTTATGTTTGAAAACATAAAAACCCCTTTTGGACCAAAAAATTATATGCTCGAAAACATATAAAAACATTATTCCATTTTCCGTGAGTCACCTGGTAACCACTTAACCCTTTATTTACCCTTGCCAATCACAATAAATAATATACACCGAACAAGTGTATCTTCAACTAAATACGAAGTACTAAACATTCCGATTATAATTTGCTAGCGCGACTAGCTCGAAATAGGGTTGTCAAACCCAATAGATCTATCAATAGGATTCGCGTTCACCAGTAGAAACCAGTGATTACAGTTACCAGACTAGGGAATATTTTTGTTCAACTCACAATGAATAATTTAAACCAACCTCCACTTGTGTCCAAAATATAAAATAAATTGCATGTATTCTCATCCCAAAATATTTAAAATAGAAAAATGGGACTATAACTCACCTTAATAGTAACGAAGTAGCCAACACAAATAAGCGAACAACAAATGGAGTATAGTGATCAGGAATGATCACAACGCCGACCTATAAATAAAGCAGGTCGATATAAATAACTAACTTAGGTCAAGTCTTAGTATGATAGCTATTACACATGTTGTAAGTAGACATAGAACAATACTTAACATGCATCGGTTTGATCGGAACAGCGTACGGACACACACTTTCTATTTTTAGAAAGTTTCTATTTTTAGCAGGTTTCCATTTTTGGAAAGTTTCTATTTTAGGAAAGTTTCTATTTTTGGAAAGTTTCCAAATTTAGAAAGTTTCTATTTTTAGAAAGTTTTTAAGTTAGGAAAGTTTCCTTATTTAGAAAGTCAACAAAAGTCAACTAAAAGTCAAAGTCAACCGAAAGTCAACTCAAAAGTCAACCTTGGTCAAACATAGTCAACATTAATTTTAAAAGTATAAGTTGTAGTAGTAATATAAGTTATAATGTTTATTAAAGTTAAATATGTATAATTATGTCATAACATAAGTTTAATTAAATTAAAATGAATTGTTAAGTTAACATAAGTTTAAATGATATAATTAATATAACCTAAGTATTTAATTAATTAATTAAATATTAGACATAATATAAGTATTATTATTTAATAATAAATTTTAATCATATCATAAGTATTATTAATTAATAATGAATTATTAATCATACCATAAGTTTCTAATTATAATTATTAAATCATAAGTATTTAATAATTAAATCATAATTAAATAATAACTAAGTCTTATAATAATTAAATAATTATTTAATCCTTATTATAAGTCTTATTATAATAATCTAATAATATAAGTTTAATACTTATCATAAGTATTTTTCATTATTAATAAAAGTATTATTAATTAAAAGTTTAATTAAATCATAAGTAATAATTAAATGATATAATAAATGTATATCATAAGTCTTAAATTATAATAATTACTTTTATATCATAAGTAATTTAATAATAATGAGAATCATTATTTATATCATAAGTTTTAATAATTAACCATAAGTTTTAATTAAAAGTTCATAGGGTCATAACTTGAGCCCCGGGAATCGGTTTTCGGCGAGTCTTATATATATCTTTGCCTATCCAACCCACCCGACACAACAGTCACCAAGTTGTGACTTACAGCTCTTAATCAGTTTGAACCTTTAATCCGCTCAAAAACGTGTTTTAGTCATAACGGGTGATCCGTGGCTCGGATTTCGATGACCCGAAAATGAAAGTTCATCCCATCATCAAACCTAACACACTAGTACACCCTAAGGACTCTAAAAATGGTCACAAAGTCGGACCAAACCTGGTTCAATTCATTTTCATAGTTTAATCTCCACATAACACCATTTTAATCATAACTAGACTTCCGGGAATCGAAATGACATGTATCCGGAGTCTAAAATTAATGTCTTGATGAGAGGAACTCATATAGACACTTTAATTTCACTTTTATAACAGTTAAATTTCAGAAAATAACAAACAAGCTGCTGTCCCAAATTAATCAAACCGAAAACATGAATTAACGAGCATTTCTACGCATACAATCAACAATACAATAACATATAAGCATCATACTACCATTATAACATATAAAAATAGAAAAGTTAAAGAAAAATTGAAAAGCTAGGGTTATGGTTTATACCCTAATCAAGAATTGATTTATATGAACGCGTAAAGAAGAACGAGAGCAATTCGATTATGTAAAAAGCCCTATGATCCAAGCTTGATTTGATGATGAATTGATGATGATGATGATGATGATGATGGTGAGAAGGTGACGGCCAAGAAAAAAAAGAAAAGAGGAAGAGGAGAGAAATTAGGTTTAGAGAAAAACAAGGAAATGTAAAATGATAATGAAATGAAAAATGAAAAAAAATTGAAAATGGGGAGGGGTCCCATTTGGCCGAATTTTTGATGGTGTGGGCCCCTTTGTGGCCTAACTTTGATAAATAAAAGAATTCTTGTGGCCCGAATGCCCGAACAAAAACCCGAAACGCGAAAACGCTACTACGCGATTAATTTTCGGAGAGATAATAAATATGCGACGAATAAAATATATAAACACTATATATAATCATATGACATCAAAATATCATATTTAAAATAATTTGGATTTAAAAATCCCAAAAGCTTGACCGTTGGTTTGAAAACCAAAAAGATTCGCCAGATAGAAATCCGCGGCACGTAGAAGCGTATAACTTAAAATATGAATACGAATATTCATTTAACACATAATAATTAATATATTATTACAAAAATAATAATATAGGTCAAAGAAATAACGTGGCATGATTAACATTTAACGGTTGTTAAATAATTAACGGTAAAAGATAACGGAAAAAGTAGGGTCGTTACACAAACTTCCCACGTTAACAAGTAAATTCTTTGCTATTCCAACCGGGTGTTTAATGGTTAGGTCAAATGATTGATGAAAGGACCCGTTCATATACATTATAAACGATTCACAATAGTTGATTACATCGCGAGGTATTTGACCTCTATATGATACATTTTACAAACATTGCATTCGTTTTTAAAAGACAAACTTTCTTTACAACGAAAGTTGACGGCATGCACACCATTTCATAATACATCCAACTACAATTGACATAATAATAATCTTGATGAACTCAATGACTCGAATGCAACGTCTTTCAAAATATGCCATGAATGACTCCAAGTAATATCCTTAAAATGAGCTAATGCATAGCGGAAGATTTCTTTAATGAAAGGACCCGTTCATATACATTATAAACGATTCACAATAGTTGATTACATTGAGAGGTATTTGACCTCTATATGATACATTTTACAAACATTGCATTCGTTTTTAAAAGACAATATTTCTTTACATCGAAAATTAACAGGCATGCATACCATTTCATAATATCCACTATCCAACTATAAATTGATTTATTAATAATCTTTGATGAACTCAATGACTCGAATGCAACGTTCTTCGAAATATGCTATGAAAGACTCCAAGTAATATCTTTAAAATGAGCAAATGTGATGTCGTGCGAGGTGTACGTGAAATACTATATATTTTTGATACGAAAAGTGATACAAACTACACAAGTTTTAATTATTTATTTACAAAATGGATATACCTAAACCTTGCTACAACACTATAGGCAGTGTACCTAATCGTAGAGTAGTATAGTTTTTAGTAAGTCCGGTTCGTTCCACAGGGAGCGGGCTTATTGCACACTATATTTTTAAACAACTATATTTGTACAAAATATATAAATATATATATATATATATATATAATATATAAAAGGGGGTTTACCGTTTAATGACCGGTTTGTCGATTTATATTTTAAGCGAAGCGTAAAGTAAATGACGATATTTAACTAACAATATAAAATAAATAACAATAAATAAAATGACAATAAATAAAAGTACGAGGAAAAATGAAATAAAATATATTCTGCTTATTTAAGCTTCCGTAACCATGATGTTTGACGTTTTGATTATTTATTACCCTGGGTTAATTGTCCTTTGTCCTGGATTATTTGATAAGTCCATCTGGTTTTTGTCCATAACAGTCCATCAGTCATAAATATAAAGTGCGAGTATCCTCGTCAAATTATCCTTATACCCGAAGTCAAATATTCCAACTAATTGGGGACTTAAACTGTAACAAGATTTTAATACTTTGTTTAATAATTACATCAGGATATCAACTGCGTGTAATCCAAGGTTTTAATACTTTGTTATCAATTATGCCAAGTGTCCTTGTACATAATTTCACCCCTGTTTTAATAATTCTAGTGACTATTAATCCATTCCCGTGTCCGGTTAAATGAACGATTATTCGTACATATAAATACCCCGCCCATCGTGTCCGATCGAGTGTATATGGTTATTTATAGGGACGTCCAATTGTAAATCTTTATATTAAAATTAACAAACTATCATTTAGTTAAACAAATATAAAGCCCATTAATAGCCCATAGTCTAATTTTCACAAGTGTCGTTCTTTTATCCAAACCCCAATTATGGTACAAAGCCCAATTACCCCGTCTTTAATATTTAGTCCAACATCATGATTACTTTGGCTCAAATAAGCATAATAATAACTTAAGTACGAGACATTAATTTAAAAAGGAGAACATAACTTACATTGAGTATTTATCGCGTAGTGTTACACGGACAGAATTTCGACTTCAAAAACCCGTAAAATAACCTTTACATAACCCGAACTAATCTAATATAAAACTACCCTATACTATATATATTATATATATATTTATTTATTTATTTATTACAGAGTATTATTATTATTATTATTTATTATATATTTACTCGCAGAATTCGTGACCTTTTATAGGCATTTTGGAATTTGGCAGCTCCGCGAGTCGTGGAGTTTTTGGCCTTCAAACTCCACGAGTCGTGGAGTTTAAAAATCCAGCTCAGGATCCTTTGTCTCATAGCTTGTCGACATGATTATATATATATTTATAATATATAAATAATTTATATAATTATTTATATATTATATTTTATTCTTGTGCATAGTTGACTCATAATTTTTGGTCCATTGCATCGGGCGTTGATAGTTGACTCATGTCCCGGTTCCGGATTTTTGAACGTCTTTGCGTACAATTTAATATCTTGTACTTTGCATTTTGTAACTTGTACTCTTGTCATTTTGAGACGTTTCTCATCAATAAATTGAACCTTTTGAATTGTATTTTGTACATTTGAGCTTTTTGGACGTTTGTGTCTTCAAATCTTCATTTTCGCCTTTTGTCTTCGCACTTATTTATTTAAACAATTACAATGAAAATATAATACACTTACATATGAAAACCTATTAGTTAGGAGGGATATTGCTATAAAATATATGTTCCTTTTTAGCCTTATCAAATATCCCCACACTTGAGCGTTGCTTGTCCTCAAGCAATACAGAACTTGAAATTAAAACATACATGAATCACTTTTTTATTCATCACACTTTGTACGTTAGTGATTTTGATATGGTGGTATAAACAATGATAGTAATGATAGAACCATGGTTAAAGGTGGGTGTGTCATCCACAGTTGCCTCGGGTTTAGGTCAACGACACTTGCAATCAAATAGCCGATTTACTTTCGGTTTCCAAAGCAAAGTGCACATTTGAAAGGCAGTTTACAGTCCCACATGACTATGAAAATTTAGATCTTTTAGGAAATTGGATCTTTATGAAAACATTTGATCTTTTGAAAATTCAATCTAGCTTTTACCCTAGACAAGTTTTCCGGAATAACCCTTCACCGGTGTTTGCAAAATATTTTTGTGGGTTGTGTGGGTTTCAGATTTGAAAATTTTAGCTCAACACTTGTGGTTTTGTGTTACCCACTTGCTAACCTTGTATTAGGAAAGCAACACGTCCAGTTTACTTGTCCCGTATATTACCTTTCGGCAAACTACCGTCCGGTTGTAAAGGAAAGCGATGAACAAGAAACTGTTAAGGCAATGTCCCGTGACTTGCTTTTGATTATGGTCTATAAACGTGTCAGATGCTATTACTATCCTTTGTAGGAGAAATAGTAAAGATCATCCTATGATTTTTCGGTCTGGCACAAGGTCCTGTCTCCGACCATGCTATGCAACCACCGTTCTTACGGTTGACACCCGATTTGGTTCAGGTGACCTAACGAATTCCAGGTGAATTCCTAGGATTTTACGTTCAATGGTAATGAACGCATTGAAAATGGTTTTTCAGAAAACAAATCGGTTTGTATTTTTGATCAAAATATTTTCTCGTTCAAGCTCGAGTTTAGATATCATTGAATTCCATGAGTTTGTAATTCTCAATCTTTAAGGTCAATCTCAAGGATTGAGTAATATCAGTCTTAAAAGCTGATTTTTGATCTTTAAGGAGATTATCCTTTCTGGAGATCTGATTCATTAGTCTTATCAAGCTAATTTGCACGGTGTCCCCCCCATTGTACGAGATAAATCCTTCTCATGGTTAGGATAAATCTGACCACCTGGCGACCCTGTTTGATGCTGAGGTCCGTGGATTTCCTGCTGATTTTAGAGATGACTTTTCTAGATTTTTCGTCAACCTACAGCTGGTCTGGACGACAACTTCTTGACCTAAATCAAGAAGCGCGTGTCTTTTTCGGAAGACTTTACTTCCTTTTAATGATGGAATTGATTCATCGTGTAGATCCATCTTTTCTTTTCTTTCATCGGGTAAAATAGTTAATTTAGTCCAAAACAAAAGCATCTGCAATAAACTTTACAGAAACATGTGCTAGATAGTTTTTAATTGAATAACTAGGTACATTCTCCCCACACTTAGTTTCTTTCTTTGCCTTTTTATTCTCCTTTATTCCATTTTAAATGAATTCAAGCGTTTTGGGTTGTTTCTCAATTTATGTCCTTTTCGAGGTAACGATAATTTCGGTATTAACACCTAGTTTTATCGTTCATAAATATGTATAAACATGATTTTGAATTCATTTAGTTTAAAATTTTTCAAATTTTCATAAAATTTGGCAAATAAGCCAAGTATAAACCCGAGAGAATTTATAACCCTTCCCCACACTTAAGATCATGCAATGCCCTCATTTGCATGAAATCAGACTATAATTATAAATTCATGAGGGTGATTAGTGTAGAAAGTATTTAAAGATACCATAAAATTGCAGGATGATAGATGGTGCACCTCATCGTTCATTCCTTCTTGTTTTATCACACATGTTTTTCTTCAAAAACGGCTGCTTTTCTGAACTTTTTACTAATATTTGAAAATACGTCTTTTACCCTAACTCATCATGCATTTTTATTAAAGAAGTTATGCACTAACCCGAACCCCTAATTTAACGTTAAGTGGGGTTAGACTTCCCCACACTTAGCTGACGACATGTGAAGTCGGTAGAATAAGTTCCACGAATTAGAATAGTGAGCCAGTTATTTACATCTCGGGTGGTATAAAATATATGAATGGGTTTAAAGTTTAGACTCGCCCGATTGTCACTACTTAATTCTTTTTTAAGTGTAGCTTTTAGTAAATGGATATATCTCTTTTCTGGTTCTTGGTCAAATGGATCGATATACACCGACATATATATTATAGGGTGGACAATTCCTAACATTTCCTTCCTTTTATTCTCGGGATTAAAGGTTTCACCTCTATTACCTAATTGGGTGAAATTTGAGGTGTCAATATCTATTACATCTTGTAGTTCATTTTTGGTAGATGACTTGTCTATTGAGAATATTGAGTTGGAAGGTTGTGGAATGGTGAATTTCGGGATCAAAGCAAATTCTTCTTCATTAATCGGTCCCACCATTTTGGTCTCGGGGGTAAAATTTTCAACGTTATCGTTTTCCCATGAGTACCAATTTGTCACCCTTACTTCATCTTCATCCATTGATGGATCGATGATTTCGTTAGTAGAGGCTAATGTGTCGATATGTTGTGAAATTGGTAAAACTGAATAAAAAGTATCATCGGGATAGTTGGTGATTTCGGAGCTCTCGAATTCATCAGAATTCGATGATATGAGATTTTCTTGCACAATACTCCTCAGATCAACAGGTGTGTAATCTGATAGAGTTTCAGCTTGTCTATTTACAAACTCTCTTATTTGTTCATTTTGAGCATCGAGTTCTTCGAGTTTGATTTTCATATAATCTAAAGAATTTTCCGACACATAATTTTCCTCGTCTTCTGGTTGTTGAGTTTGGATATATTCTTGGAAATAATCCCAATTTGAATTGTATTCTTCATAATCGTTCCATTCAGGTTCCGTGGGTGCGTAATTTTCCATAGGAACGTAATAATAACATTCCCATGTTGAGTGATAATCTCCACAGATTTCATAACCAGTTATTGTTTCGTCATTCGTGATCCAAGATTGACCGAACGAATTGTCATCAACACCCGTTTGAGAGTATTGATTTAATTGATTTTGGATATCAAAAAGAGTTTCCATAGCCTTGTTTTCAAAATTTTCCATTTTATTGCGATGGCCAAATTTTAGCTACAATGTGGTGCATTTACTAATTATCCTATTAGTTATAAAAATAGAAAAACTTATATAAGTTGTCCAATTAATAGACTTTTCTTCTTTTGCCCACGTTTCGAATAGCCAAAAGATGCAGCAGGGAGCCATAACCCTTTAAATCGGAAGCTCACAACTCAGCCACTAACAAATTCAACTATTACTACGAAGCAGAAAATTGTCAACGTCCATTAATTTAACCACTTAAATAATTTTTCTTTCCGTTTGAGATATTAGATAAGAAATAGTGAAAATTTCTAAGTCCTAAAAAAAACTAAAGCGTCGAGAAATAAGAAAGAAAAAGAAGTGCGTCGAAAAATATCGAAAAATAAAAGTGTCGAAAAATAATAGGCGTCGAAAAATAAAAATAAGAAAGTAGCGCTTCGAAACTTAAAAAGGAATTAAAAACTAAGAATTAAAAGTTGCGTCTAAAAATATTAAAGCTTAAAAGAAAAACTATATCCCAAATGGTAATAACTTAAAAAGGTACTAAAATATAAAAACGGCGTCGCAAAATTCTAAAGCACCTAAATCTTAGTCTAAAGAAAAAGCTCTTAAGGGATTTTATGACAAAGCCTAAAAATCTAGAAATAAAAATAACTACGGCAAAAACTATGACTTAAAACTAAGTACGAGCGATAAAATACAAATATTAAGCTAAAACAAATAAAAAGATACAAAATATAAAAATAATCTTAAAGTTGTAAAAAGTACAATTTTTATAAAAATATTATTTTTATATTTTTATTTTATAAAAGTATTAATTTATATATAAATAAAACTAATTAAAATTTAAAATACAATTTAATTAAAATTAAAACTAATTATATTAAATTAATAAATTAATTAGGGTTTAAAAATAATAATAAATAATATTACTCCGTAATTAAAGCGAAAATAGGGTTTCTGTCAGCGCGTCAGAGCAGCTCCGCGAGTTGCGGCGTTTTAAGCCTGCAAACTCCGCGAGTCGTGGAGTTTGCATTTTCGGGTTTTTTTTTTTTTTTTTAACTTAAGTTTTATATTGTTTTTCTAAAAATATATATATTTATACAAAAATAAATTAAAAATATAGAGTTTAGCCGACTTCCCCGGCAGCGGCGCCAAAAACTTGATGTCGTGCGAGGTGTACGTGAAATACTATATATTTTTGATACGAAAAGTGATACAAACTACACAAGTTTTAATTATTTATTTACAAAATGGATATACCTAAACCTTGCTACAACACTATAGGCAGTGTACCTAATCGTAGAGTAGTATAGTTTTTAGTAAGTCCGGTTCGTTCAACAGGGAGCGGGCTTATTGCACACTATATTTTTAAACAACTACATTTGTACAAAATATATAAATATATATATATATATATATATATATATATATATATATATATATATATATATATATATATATATATATATATATATATATATATATATATATATATATATATATATATATATATAAAAGGGGGTTTACCGTTTAATGACCGGTTTGTCGATTTATATTTTAAGCGAAGCGTAAAGTAAATGACGATATTTAACTAACAATATAAAATAAATAACAATAAATAAAATGACAATAAATAAAAGTACGAGGAAAAATGAAATAAAATATATTCTGCTTATTTAAGCTTCCGTAACCATGATGTTTGATGTTTTGATTATTTATTACCCTGGGTTAATTGTCCTTTGTCCTGGATTATTTGATAAGTCCATCTGGTTTTTGTCCATAACAGTCCATCAGTCATAAATATAAAGTGCGAGTTTCCTCATCAAATTATCCTTATACCCGAAGTCAAATATTCCAACTAATTGGGGACTTAAACTGTAACAAGGTTTTAATACTTTGTTTAATAATTACATCAGGATACCAACTGCGTGTAATCCAAGGTTTTAATACTTTGTTATCAATTATGCCAAGTGTCCTTGTACATAATTTCACCCCTGTTTTAATAATTCTAGTGACTATTAATCCATTCCCGTGTCCGGTTAAATGAACAATTATTCGTACATATAAATACCCCGCCCATGGTGTCCGATCGAGTGTATATGGTTATTTAGAGGGACGTCCAATTGTAAATCTTTATATTAAAATTAACAAACTATCATTTAGTTAAACAAATATAAAGCCCATTAATAGCCCATTGTCTAATTTTCACAAGTGTCGTTCTTTTGTCCAAACCCCAATTATGGTACAAAGCCCAATTACCCCGTCTTTAATATTTAGTCCAACATCATGATTACTTTGGCTCAAATAAGCATAATAATAACTTAAGTACGAGACATTAATTTAAAAAGGAGAACATAACTTACATTGAGTATTTATCGCGTAGTGTTACATGGACAGAATTTCGACTTCAAAAACCCGTAAAATAACCTTTACATAACCCGAACTAATATAATATAAAACTACCCTATACTATATATATTATATATATATTTATTTATTTATTTATTACAGAGTATTATTATTATTATTTATTATATATTTACTCGCAGAATTCGTGACCTTTTATAGGCATTTTGGAATTTGGCAGCTCCGCGAGTCGTGGAGTTTGAAAATCCAGCTCAGGATCCTTTGTCTCATAGCTTGTCGACATGATTATATATATATTTATAATATATAAATAATTTATATAATTATTTATATATTATATTTTATTCTTGTGCATAGTTGACTCATAATTTTTGGTCCATTGCGTCGGGCGTTGATAGTTGACTCATGTCCCGGTTCCGGATTTTTGAACGTCCTTGCGTACAATTTAATATCTTGTACTTTGCATTTTGTAACTTGTACTCTTGTCATTTTGAGACGTTTCTCATCAATAAATTGAACCTTTTGAATTGTATTTTGTACATTTGAGCTTTTTGGACGTTTGTGTCTTCAAATCTTCATTTTCGCCTTTTGTCTTCGCACTTATTTATTTAAACAATTACAATGAAAATATAATACAATTACATATGAAAACCTATTATTTAGGAGGGATACTGCTATAAAATATATGTTCCTTTTTAGCCTTATCAAAATGCACAGCGGAAGATTTCTTTAACACCTGAGAATAAACATGCTTTAAAGTGTCAACCAAAAGGTTGGTGAGTTCATTAGTTTATCATAATCATTTATTTCCATCATTTTAATAGACCACGAGAATTTCATTTCTAGTTCTCATAAATATACGTCCCATGCATAGAGACAAAAATAATCATTCATATGGTGAACACCTGGTAACCAACATTAACAATATGCATATAAGAATATCCCCTATCATTCCGGGATCCTCCTTCGGACATGATATAAATTTCGAAGTACTAAAGCATCCGGTACTTTGGATGGGGTTTGTTAGGCCCAATAGATCTATCTTTAGGATTCGCGTCAATTAGGGTGTATGTTCCCTAATTCATAGATTACCAGGCTTTAATAAAAAGGGGCATATTCGATTTCGATAATTCAACCATAGAATGTAGTTTCAATTACTTGTGTCTATTTAGTCAAACATTTATAAAAGCGCATGTATTCTCAGTCCCAAAAATATAAAGGGTAAAAAGGCAAATGAAACTCACCATACTGTATTTCGTAGTAAAAATACATATAACGTCATTGAACAAGTGCAAGGTTGGCCTCGGATTCACGAACCTATATTAATTATATATATTTATATGTTGGTCAATATTTGTATAGCAATTTAGGTCAGGTCATAGTGTAATCCTATCCTATAGCTCGAGTCTGACTCTACAGTATAGTAACATGTTATATTACTCATGCTCAATTAAGATTCTAGTAAAAGGTGACGTGTGAAACAACGTAACACAAATGGTTTCATAATCATAAAATAGTATTTTAGGTTTTTTTTTTTTTTTTTTTTTTTTTTTTGGAGAAAATCAACACAAAAAGTTAACTGAAAAGTTAACAGGAGAAGTCAAAGTTCAAAGTCAAAAGTCAAAGGTTAAAGTCAAAAGTCAAAGGTCAAAGTAAAAATGAGGTCGCATGCAAATATATAATAACTTATACAAAAATGATTTTCGGTCAAACATGACTAAACGGGCCACTTCAGCTATTTTTAGAAAAATTATCGGAACTCCGATTGATAAACGGCCAAAGATAAAAGTTACACATTACCAAAAAGATTAAGCATAAATATTACAGAAGTAAACTAAACCTAGACAACTCGTAGTTGCCAACGCGTTTTCGGCGTTTCAAAGTTAATTTTTCAGCTTTAATAAATTTACAAAAGTGACCGAGTAGCCTACTTTGGAGATTTTTAGAAAATTCCTCAAAACTCGTATTGACAAACGGTCAAAGCCTGAAAATTCTCGTTACCACAAAGATATAACATGATTTTTGGCAAGAGTAAACACATATCAGGCCGACCACGACAACTGATACAAAACTGACATTTTTAAATAAAAAAGTTTCAGCTATTTTTAGAATTTTAAAATGTGACCAAACCGTCAACTTTGATGATTTTTAGAAAAATCGTCGAGACTCGAATTGAAAAACGGCCAGAGTCTTTTGTTAGACCTTACAGCAAAGAATTCAGTGGTATTTTTTTTTATATATGAAACAACGCAGATCAGCGAGAATTTCAGTTCCCGTTTCGACATTTCATCAAAATTTGCAAAACTTCTTTTGTCCATAACTTGACAACCGTTCAACGAAACGAGACGTGCTTTATATGAAAATTCATCTACTCGACGAGTAGAATCCGAATAACCACTTTTTATAACCCAAAAAAATTAGTTCACTAATTATCATCAACAATTTTAATTACGAAATTAATTATGCAATTTGTTTATTTCATAACTTTCTAACCGTTACTTGGATTCAAGTGATTCTTAAACCAAAATTCAACTATTTTTCGCTAGCTTTCAACGACATGCATATCTTATACCTTATCTCAATCGTATATGTAAATAATTCAGGAATCAACATAACCTATCTAATGGCAATATCAAAAGTACAAGCATGCATAATCCTATATACTCGAGCACTAGTCAGGGATACACTATTAGTATGTAAAAATTAAATTATGAGTACTCACATATCAATATTGAGATTCAATATTGCAGAAAAGGTACGTAAACGTAACGGAGATGATAAACACTATATTGACCTCACGAGCATACCCATGAACCATACTCAATCACCTCCATAGCTATAACCCATAATTTCCTTAATCCTATCCCACTCGAAAAAACAACTTCAAAATCACTCGGACAGCACTCCGTCGTAATATTTTATGTATACTAATAATATCTTGAGATAATACGGAGTAAATATATATATGTAAATCGATTGAGAGGGTTTAGAGAAAACTATTTTCAAGTTTCTATGAAATAATGAAACCTATTGAATTCTATTTATAATAGATTTTTGAATTATTAAAGTGAATTATTAAAGTATGAATTATTAAAGTGAATTATTAAAGTATGAATTATTAAAGTGAATTATTAAAGTATAAATTATTAAAGTGAATTATTAAAGTATGAATTATTAAAGTTAAAGTAAAGTAAAAATAAAGTAAATGTAAAGTTTAAGTATAGTAAAAGTATAAAACTATGTACGTATAATACGCGTATAAATATATATAATATTAATTTAAATCGTTATATATATTTAATAAAATAAAATATAAATATCATTATCTTTATCATACTAGTTAAGTAATGAGTTGTCAAAAGTGGTTCTAGATATTTATAAAAGTTATATACGTTTTAATAATAAAGTTCTTTTTAAACTGAAAATGTTTTTGTACGTTTGAAACTAAATAGATCAATCGAGTCTTTATGAGATTCAATCTTCCACTATCCTTCGTCTAGTTCTCAATGATTGATAATTTGTTCATATTTATAAATCACTTTACCATTTTCCGAATATTGTTAAAATGAAAAGATTTCTCAAATCAACGTGGGCCTTTCAACAGAGATTTGTAATCATAATTTAATATAGCTGATAATTCAATCATTTGATCTTATCTTCTAATTCCATTGATAAACATTTTGAAACAGATACAATCATATAAAGTATTTAATCTAATATTTTGTTTATGTTTCAAGTTATAATATATATACACATATACATATATAATCATATTCGTTTAATCGTTGGAACTTGGTCGAGGTTGAATGAATGTATGAACATAGTTTAAAATTCATGAAATTTAACTTAACAAATATTGCTTATCGTGTCTGAATCATATAAAGATTAAAGTTTAAATTTGGTTGGAAATTTCCGGGTTGTCACAGTACCTACCCGTTAAAGAAATTTCGTCCCGAAATTTGAGTGGAAAGGTCGTGAATGATAATAAGTATGTTTTCATGATGCATACGGGTTGAAAATTAGAGTTTTATCATCAGCGAATAATTTGGATAAACAATCCATTTATATGAAGAGTACGAATGAAGCTAACATAGAAGAGTGAAATGAGTAAGTGTAGATTCATCTTATCATTTGACGTAGATATGATTGATTCCCAGATTTTAAGGGATTTGAAGAAAATCTTCTTAATAAGATTTGACTCTCTGGTAATCTAGGGAATTAGGATCCGCTTTAAATGCGATCATCCATTTTAATTGTTCTGTCAGAGATTTTCTTATAAATTCACCTCCTTCGTTTCCTTACAACTCACACCATCTGTTGATGCATTTTATGCAAGTCCCTAGACATCTACCCACGTCCATTGCAGGTACAACAGTTTACAGGCCACCATGATTGCTCGTTATTATCCTATCTGTGTTTGTATATGGTTACAGGAACTGCAGGAACGAGATTTAGATGTTTGACTATGTTAGACTTAGTCAGACGTACGAGTGAAGCCTCACTAGTACGGCTGACAGGCTCATACGCATGGTTGATGCTGAGCTAAGTCACAATTACAACCTAAATGATAAGACACGAGTGAGTGATCACCCGTACGGTTGATGAAGCCAACTCGTACGTGTGATGAATGAATCGTATGGGTGTGTCAACAGCAGGGGAATATAAAGTCTTATGTTCTTCATTTTAGGTTAAGCCTCTCATTTGTTACACACACTTAGATCTAGTGAGCTCCTTCGATTCTCTCTCAGTCCAATTCACCCAGGTGGTGAATAATAGCTCTAGGTGTTGATCTAATCACACTTGATTTAGTTGTGGTTTGACTAAATTAATAAAAAAAAACTTAACCTATTCACTAGAGGGTTTGATTCACTTATTCTGCCATTGTGTGAGTTAAATCTGTTGATTTCTAAGTTCCTAATCATGTTTCATCACCTTCTATTCTTTTCCCCTCAACTCATATTTTAAAGTATTCATCAATATGCTCCATCCAGTTCTGATTCTCGATATACTTCTAACTTTCATATCGGTCATTCTTCTTTTTTTTCATCTACCGCCGGAAGAATCTATTTACTTCTACTATACTCTTGGGTTTATAGTGTTCCTAGTTCTCCCGTGTCTTTATATTGCTATATGCATCGATATATATGGTTTATAATTTCTGGTTTGTCGTTGGGCTTTATATGTTCCCTTATATTTCAAAGTCTCTGCTTCTGTCTTCTATAATCATTATCATTCACAGTTAATGCTCTCTTTTATTTGCTGCAATTTATACCCCAATTTCTATTTCGGAGTTTTGTCCTTTCGTTTCTTCTTCTTGCGATTAAGCACCGCTTGTAATGGTCCAGAATTCACAGATATGAATTTCGAAATGAACATTGTTAATGTTCTAGGAAGGAAATTGTGATGGCACGATCTTGACTTGTCAAATTACTAAAATACCTTGGAAAAGGCCGAATCATCAAGAAATATTTTCTTGATATTTTAAAGGTTAAATAGAATACAAGAGTCGTATAACATGGCACATGATGAAGTTATGATCTGTGAATCATCACGTTCCATTTAGAAACTCAGCATGACTTACTGTAATATAATCACATTGATCAAGTGTCATTATATTATACTAATTCATGCTTCAGTTCTCAACACTACTTCAAAATATTCCTATTTTAAACTTGAATGTTTCAGAATTTAGAAACTAAAATAGTTTCTTTTATGATGTAATACAGATAGCGCGAAGAGGTAAATGATTTCAAATAAGAAAAATTAAGAAAATATCTTCAGAAATATGGAGGATATTTATAATGAAAGATATGATGATATTTTAGAATTTCTAATATCAGAGGATGATGAAGAATATTGTCCGCAGGGGTTTAGAGTCAGGAGCAAGGTATTCGTTAATGACTTCAGCAGATACTGAATTATTTGGATCCTTTGAAGTCAGGTTCAGTCTTTGTAATTTGTCCACAGCCTCCTTCCTACTTTGCTCAATCCGTTTTCCAGTTCCAAGACATCTCTTTTTCTGCGCTTTGCCAGCACACCTATTCATTATCATCAAACTTTTACTGTTAAGGTCGTTTATAGTTTTTTTGCTGCTTCATCAGTATTTTTCCATTTTCGGAGAACCAATTCGTAGTTCGAAGTGTTTTTCAGAATCTTCACATTCAAATTAAGTCCAGAAGATATACGTTATATATACACATATAACTGTTGGCGTAGACATGCTGCGAGATTTCAAAATACTGATTGCTAATTCCCAATGATTCGTATGGAAATTCTCATTACAAGATGCGAATGAGTAAATGATGGGGTTTCAATGAATAATTATAATGACTTTTTGGAGAGGCTAAAGTCAAAGGGTAATGAAGTTGTTGATACATCTGCTAATAATGTGGTGGAATGTAAAAGGTTCCCTGATAACGATGGTGTATATCTCAAGGTTATAATAAGGTTAGTCTGACTGAAAAGTCGAAGTTGACTTGCTGGAGCTGTGACAAAACTGGCTACTTTGAATAGGAGTCGCAAAGTTATTTTTTCTAATAAATGCTAAAGAATCTGACGCGGATACGTTGTTTAAACTTTTACTTTGGTTTCAAGAGTTTTTCGGGTACATAACTGTGGGTAACATGTGGTTGGATCATCATCTCGATTGCTCATCATTCGAAGTGTCTTCAGAAATTTTCGAAGGGTTTGAACACAGATTGTAATCGTTAACATACATTTGATGTTCTAACACAGTTTTGAAGTCAAAATATAGCTTGTGAAAGATGTAAGGATCTAAGAGTGATGATTTTGGTCATATCTCAAGTTGAATTTTGAGATTTCAAAATCAGAATATGTAATTAAATTTTGAATGAGTATGGTTGTTTTGATTTCTATAAAAGAATGTATATTGTTGTGAAAGTAGGGAGTATATGAAAGGACCCGTCCTAATCTATCCGGACGAAGTCCATATCGATTATAAATGAATCACAATAGTTGATTACATCGCAAGGTACTTGACCTCTATATGATACATTTTACAAACATTGCATTCGTTTTTAAAAAAAAAACAAACTTTCATTTCACTGAAAGTTGACGACATGCATATCATTTCATAATACATCCAACTATAACTGACTTAATAATAATCTTGATGAACTCAACTACTCGAATGCAACGTCTTTTGAAATATGTCATGAATGACTTCAAGTAATATCTCTAAAGTGAGCAAATGCACAGCGGAAGATTTCTTTCATACCTGAGAATAAACATGCTTTAAAGTGTCAACCAAAAGGTTGGTGAGTTCATTAGTTTAGTATAAATAATCATTTCATAAATTTTAATAGACCACAAGATTTCATATTTCCAATTCTCATAAACATACGTCCCATACATAGAGACAAAAATATCATTCATATGGATTGAACACCTGGTAACCGACATTCACAATATGTATATAAGAATATCCCCATCATTCCGGGATCCTCCTTCGGACATGATATAAATTTCGAAGTACTAAAGCATCCGGTACTTTGGATGGGGCTTGTTGGGCCCGATAGATCTATCTTTAGGATTCGCGTCAATTAGGGTGTCTGTTCCCTAATTCTTAGATTACCAGACTTAATAAAAAGGGGCATATTCGATTTTGATAATTCAACCATAGAATGTAGTTTCGATTACTTGTGTTTATTTCGTAAAACATTTATAAAAATTGCGCATGTATTCTCAGCCCAAAAATATAAAGGGTAAAAAGGCAAATGAAACTCAAGCATATAAATATTGTAAAACAGTTAATAAAGCATTTGCATGTATTCTCAGCCCAAAAATGTAATGAAATAAAAAGGGAGTAAATGAACTCACCATACTGTATTTTGTAGTAAAAATACATATAACGACATTAAACAATTGAACAATGCAGGGTTGGCCTCGGATTCACGAACCTATATCATTTGTATATATATTAAAACATATAATCGTAATCGAATAAGTTTATATATATATATATATATATATATATATATATATATATATATATATATATATATATATATATATATATATATATATATATAATTTACTAATTATATCATTTTTATATTAAATATATATATATACGTCTCATATATTCATTTTGTGTATAAAACTAGTAATGTTGTTATGTTATATGTATCAAGTATATTTTTATATATGTATATATTATTCGTTTGAATAAAAAGAAATAATAATTTTATTAATGCTAATAATAATGATATTTATAATAATAATGGTAAAATATTAATTTTTCGGTTAATGATACTTATAATGATATTTTTAATACTGATAATAATTATAATACTAGTAATAATAATAATAATACTTAGATTAATAATAATCTGATAAAGTTAATAATAATGATAATAACAATATTAATAATACTTAATGATAATATAAATAATAATAACTATGATAATAATAATATTACTTATTTTAATGATAATAATATTCATAATAACCCTATTAGTAATGTTAATAGTAATAATGATAATATTAATAAAAATAATAATTTTAATAATAGCATTAATTTTAATAAAAATGTAATACTAGTAGTTTTAATGATGATAATAATAATATTACCAATTACTAATAATATTGATAGTAACAATAATAATAATTCATTTAACCTTAACTTAGTTATAATTATTTTCATAGCCATATCTTTATCTCATCTTAATTATAATCATTTTTATAATTATACTTCTCGATCTTAACTATATTCATGATCATAGTCATAATCATATTTGTCTTAATATTATACCATAATACTTCCGTCTTAATAACCTAATATCATTATAACTTTATGAAGATTACATCTTTATCATTTTTCTTATTAATATAATCCTTATCTTAATTACAATAATCATAATAATATAAATAATTACAATATTAACATTTCACAATAATAATAATAATAATAATAATAATAATAATAATAGTAACAATTTTTGTCATAAAAGCTACCTTCCAAACAAGCTTGTAAAAAAAATGCCCCGAATCGGGTTTGAACCCGCGACCTCTCGGTTAACACACAATACCCCTAACCATCCATCCATGCTCATTTTCTGTATTTAATAACACACATAAACCTATTTAACTCATCCAGTTTTGTTTCACTTTCTTCTTCATCCCAATCGACTCAAGCAGTGGTATAATTACCCATAACCTCAAAATACTAATTTGGTTTTTAGTCTTGAACAAACAGACACGGTTTATCATTGTATATGAAATTAATAGATATGAAAAAAAAATGAAATTACCTGTTTGCTGTTCGCGTAAAAAAAAAATACCAAATTCGATTTTCGATTTTGATTGTGTTTTAGACAATTGTTATAACACAAACCTAACTTCAAATCGTTCCTAAAATCATTCTCAATCTTCAATTTATCTTGAATCGTAGCAGAAAACACGAATTTGTTTGATGAACATTAGTTGACTTTTAAATCTCAAAAGTTTGACTCTAAAATTAACCATCAATAAGATGGATTGAGACTTGAAAATTTACACAGAGTTCGAGTACGAGAAGCCTAACAATCCTGCGTTAATGAAGTTTGAGATTAATTTTGAATTCAAGTTTTGGTAAAAAAAAAATGGAACGACCAGAGTGCCGACGGTTTTTCTTTTTCTTTTTTTTTTTGATTGAATTCCCCAGTATTAATAGCTGTAAAGGATGTTTATATTTACTATAAAATGGGAGTAGGTTGAGTGAGGTACCAATCAACTGACTTTTCTTCAATTAAGAATAGTATGTGATCCTTGATTTTCTCAATCAGACAAAACGAACAGAAATTTACAAAAAGGTAAAGAAAAAAAAATCAATTAGTTATCTGATTTGTACTATGGAATATGATAGAAAATGTTTTGATGACAGAACTTATAACTCGTCTACAGTCTTTAAAGAGATTGAAAAATGAATCATGTATGTTATTAGTATATCTATATCCGTAATTTTGTATATATATATATATATATATATATATATATATATATATATATATATATATATACATTTTATATATCTATATCTGTTTATATTTAAATCTGTATATATATATTAATTCATATATATCTCACCAATTTTTATATCTATATCTTTACTTGTATACGCATTTACATATATAAATCTAATATTTTGTATATGTATATGTATTTATATGTACCTGTGTTTATATAACTTTTTATATATGTATACATATCACTTTCTTAAATTTTGATATTTAGTAAGTATAAATTTATTAAGGTAATTAATAATACTAGTACTAATATCATTAATAGTATTATTAATAAAAAGTCTAATATTAATAGATGATAAATAATAATATTATTATTAGCAATTTTAATAAATTTAATTACTAAAAATGATAATAATAATCTTATTAGTTTTATTAATGATAATAGTAATATTGATAATAATATGATAACTTATACATATCAGTTATATTTATATATTATATATGTAAGTATGAATACTTTAATAATGTTATATATATATATAACTATTATATCTCTATTTGCTATATCATATTAGTTCATAATAGGAATTGATATTATAAATTTCAACACATAATATTTATATCTTTTATATTACAATGTACATATATATATACATACATAATTAGTTACAAACAATTGTTCGTGAATCGTTGGGAATAGTCAAAGGGTAATTGATTACATAAACACAGTTCAAAGTTTTTAAGATTTCAACATTACAGACTTTGCTTATCGTGTCGAAATCATATAAAGATTAAATTTAAATTTGGTCGGAAATTCCCGGGTCATCACAATATAATGGATGATTTGCTGAATCAGATTCGAAGAATGTAACATATTAATTGTGAATTTATATATCTCTCGGGTATTACCTACCCGTTAAAAAAAATTTCACAATTAATATTTTGTACAAAATAATTTTATTACAGTCTTTATGAAAATATATATATGTATATTTTCTTCAGATGTAACATAGATTTAATGAGTTAATGTTAAATTAAACTCATTTGATTTACGGTTGAAACTAGAATTGAATAATCCCTAAAGGCTTTAAAAAGTACATAACTTTTACGCAGTATTTCTTTAATGACATTGAAATTATGAATCAATACTTCATTATTTGTTGATGTATGATGTTCGGTTCGTGGAATTCTTGTGAATTTCGCAAAGTACGAATGATGTTATCTGAAAAGTTTCGGGTACATCGATGATGAAAGTGTAAAATCAAATATATACTTGATTTATTATGAATTGGAATTTGTTGAATTACGACAGAGATTGTAGTTAACGCTGGTTAAGTTGCGGCCGAAGGACGTACATTATTGCATATTTGTAATATGAATTAACCGAGTAGTTAAGATTCACACACAATAGCTTAGCACGGAAAGATTTATTTTTATTTCAAAATATATAAAATATACATATAATTTCTTTAAAGGGAATGAGTTAATTCTTCATAACTCGTTGATACAATATACGGGTTATTGATTCGTAATGATGTCCATAGTGATTCTTGAGCTGACGGAGTTTGTTATGTTATAGGTGTTGTTGATTCTGATGTTGACTGTACTGATGATGCTGGTGACGCTGACGGTACTGTTGATGCTGTTGGTAAAACAAGTTTAGCTTGTTAATCACACACCATTTTTGTCAGGGTTTCTACTCTTCCTTCTATCATTTTGGTTCGCTTAACTGATTTATGGTTAGGGCTAGATTAGATAATCTCTAAGACTTTAGAGATTACATAATCTGCGCGGAATGTTTCTCCAATGAAGTTATGAATTAATACTTCGTCGGTTATTGTTGTTGGTATTCCTTGGTATCTACAGGGCGTATGACATTGGTGCTCGTGGGACAGAGTGTAAAGTTGAGGTTTACGACGTTATTGTGGTTGGGGTGGTAATGGTACTATTGGCGTTGATGATGGTGTTACTGGTTATGCTGCTGATGCTGCTGCTGGTGTTTGTAATCTCTACACCATATTCTCCAAAGCCACTACCCGAGCGCGAAGCTCGTTGATGTAGTGACCCGAACTTTTCCATGTTTATATATATTAATTGAGATTGATATTTACATGATTAAATGTTTCCAACATGTTAAGCAATCAAACTTGTTAAGACTTGATTAATTGAAATATGTTTCATATAGACAATTGACCACCCAAGTTGACCGGTGATTCACGAACGTTAAAACTTGTAAAAACTATATGATGATATATATATATGGATATATATATATAGTTAACATGATACTATGATAAGTAAACATATCATTAAGTATACTAACAATGAACTACATATGTAAAAACAAGACTACTAACTTAATGATTTTTAAACGAGACATATATGTAACGATTATCGTTGTAAAGACATTTAATGTATATATATCATATTAAGAGATATTCATACATGATAATATCATGATAATATATTAATTTAAAATCTAATTTGATATTATAAACATTGGGTTAACAACATTTAACAAGATCGTTAACCTAAAGGTTTCAAAACAACACTTACATGTAACGACTAACGATGACTTAACGACTCAGTTAAAATGTATATACATGTAGTGTTTTAATATGTATTTATACACTTTTGAAAGACTTCAATACACTTATCAAAATACTTCTACTTAACAAAAATACTTACAATTACATCCTCGTTCAGTTTCATCAACAATTCTACTCGTATGCACCCGTATTCGTACTCGTACAATACACAGCTTTTAGATGTATGTACTATTGGTATATACACTCCAATGATCAGCTCTTAGCAGCATATGTGAGTCACCTAACACATGTGGGAACCATCATTTGGCAACTAGCATGAAATATCTCATAAAATTACAAAAATATGAGTAATCATTCATAACTTATTTACATGAAAATAAAATTACATATCCTTTATATCTAATCCATACACCAATGACCAAAAACACCTACAAACACTTTCATTCTTCAATTTTCTTCATCTAATTGATCTCTCTCAAGTTCTATCTTCAAGTTCTAAGTGTTCTTCATATATTCTACAAGTTCTAGTTACATAAAATCAAGAATACTTTCAAGTTTGCTAGCTCACTTCCAATCTTGTAAGGTGATCATCCAACCTCAAGAAATCTTTGTTTCTTACAGTAGGTTATCATTCTAATACAAGGTAATAATCATATTCAAACTTTGGTTCAATTTCTATAACTATAACAATCTTATTTCAAGTGATGATCTTACTTGAACTTGTTTTCGTGTCATGATTCTGCTTCAAGAACTTCGAGCCATCCAAGGATCCGTTGAAGCTAGATCCATTTTTCTCTTTTCCAGTAGGTTTATCCAAGGAACTTAAGGTAGTAATGATGTTCATAACATCATTCGATTCATACATATAAAGCTATCTTATTCGAAGGTTTAAACTTGTAATCACTAGAACATAGTTTAGTTAATTCTAAACTTGTTCGCAAACAAAAGTTAATCCTTCTAACTTGACTTTTAAAATCAACTAAACACATGTTCTATATCTATATGATATGCTAACTTAATGATTTAAAACCTGGAAACACGAAAAACACCGTAAAACCGGATTTACGCTGTAGTAGTAACACCGCGGGCTGTTTTGGGTTAGTTAATTAAAAACTATGATAAACTTTGATTTAAAAGTTGTTATTCTGAGAAAATGATTTTTATTATGAACATGAAACTATATCCAAAAATTATGGTTAAACTCAAAGTGGAAGTATGTTTTCTAAAATGGTCATCTAGACGTCGTTCTTTCGACTGAAATGACTTCCTTTACAAAAACGACTTGTAACTTATTTTTTCGACTATAAACCTATACTTTTTTTATTTAGATTCATAAAATAGAGTTCAATATGAAACCATAGCAATTTGATTCACTCAAAACGGATTTAAAATGAAGAAGTTATGGGTAAAACAAGATTGGATAATTTTTCTCATTTTAGCTACGTGAAAATTGGTAACAAATCTATTCCTACCATAAATTAATCAACTTGTATTGTATATTATGTAATCTTGAGATACCATAGACACGTATACAATGTTTCGACCTATCATGTCGACACATCTATATATATTTCGGAACAACCATAGACACTCTATATGTGAATGTTGGAGTTAGCTATACAGGGTTGAGGTTGATTCCAAAATATATATAGTTTGAGTTGTGATCAATACTGAGATACGTATACACTAGGTCGTGGATTGATTCAAGATAATATTTATCGATTTATTTCTGTACATCTAACTGTGGACAACTAGTTGTAGATTACTAACGAGGACAGCTGACTTAATAAACTTAAAACATCAAAATATATTAAAAGTGTTGTAAATATATTTTGAACATACTTTGATATATATGTATATATTGTTATAGGTTCGTGAATCAACCAGTGGCCAAGTCTTACTTCCCAACGAAGTAAAAATCTGTGAAAGTGAGTTATAGTCCCACTTTTAAAATCTAATATTTTTGGGATGAGAATACATGCAGGTTTTATAAATGATTTACAAAATAGACACAAGTACGTGAAACTACATTCTATGGTTGAATTATCGAAATCGAATATGCCCCTTTTTATTAAGTCTGGTAATCTAAGAATTAGGGAACAGACACCCTAATTGACGTGAATCCTAAAGATAGATCTATTGGGCTTAACAAACCCCATCCAAAGTACCGGATGCTTTAGTACTTCGAAATTTATATCATATCCGAAGGGTGTCCCGGAATGATGGGGATATTCTTATATATGCATCTTGTTAATGTCGGTTACCAGGTGTTCAACATATGAATGATTTTTATCTCTATGTATGGGATGTGTATTGAAATATGAAATCTTGTGGTCTATTATTATAATTTGATATATATAGGTTAAACCTATAACTCACCAACATTTTTGTTGACGTTTTAAGCATGTTTATTCTCAGGTGATTATTAAGAGCTTCCGCTGTCGCATACTTAAATAAGGACGAGATTTGGAGTCCATGCTTGTATGATATTGTGTAAAAACTGCATTCAAGAAACTTATTTTGTTGTAACATATTTGTATTGTAAACCATTATGTAATGGTTGTGTGTAAACAGGATATTTTAGATTATCATTATTTGATAATCTACGTAAAGCTTTTTAAACCTTTATTGATGAAATGAAGGTTATGGTTTGTTTAAAAATGAATGCAGTCTTTGAAAAACGTCTCATATAGAGGTCAAAACCTCGCAACGAAATCAATTAATATGGAACGTTTTTAATCAATAAGAACGGGACATTTCAGTTGGTATCCGAGCGTTGGTCTTAGAGAACCAGAATTTTGCATTAGTGTGTCTTATCGAGTTTGTTAGGATGCATTAGTGAGTCTGGACTTCGACCGTGTTTACTTGAAAAATTGTTGCTTAACAAATTTTGTTGGAAACTATATATTTTTAACATGTGAATATTATGTGATATATTAATCTCTTAACGCGTTTGATATTATGTGATAGATGTCTACCTCTAGAACAAGTCCCATTGACTCACCTAATAATAATGAAGAGTCAAATGTAAATTGGAATGATTCGTGGACTGATTCACAAGTTCCCAAAGAGGAACCGGAAGAAGAGTCGGAACCGGAAGAAGAATCGGAACCGGAAGAAGAATCGGAACCGGATGAAGAAATAGAACCGGTGGGGGAAATAATAAAACGGTTAAGTAAAAGAAAATCCTCAACCAACCGACCAAGGTTAATTATGGTCAATGGTGTTTCCGCCAAGGAAGCAAAATATTAGGAGGATTACCAATTCTCCGATGAATCGGATTCCGACGAGAATTCCGATGATGTTATAGAAATTACCCCAACTGAATTTAAAAAGGCAAAAGAAAATAATAAGGGAAAGGGCATAAAAATAGAGAAATCTAATTCCAACCCCGATGAACTTTATATGTATCGTCAACCCCCGAAGTCCTTAAGTTGTAACAATGACCCGGGAACCTCTAAACCACCAGGTTTTTCTAAACCAATGTGGAAAATAACGGCTCGTATTAGGGGAACATCATATATCCCTAGAAACTTGGCAAAACGAACCAAAACTGAAGAAGAAGAAACAAGCGAGTCGGAATAAGATAGTTGTATTCGTGTGGTGTAATATATGTAATATAGTGTGCTTATGCTTTATGATATATGTAAAAATTGCTTGTATTATAAGTATCTTTTTTATGAATCTAACTCTTGTCTATTTTACAGTATAAAAACACAAAATGGATAGACAACCCAGTATTTTAAGAGACCTACCCGGAGACATGATTGATGAAATCTTGTCTAGAGTTGGTCAGAATTCTTCGGCACAACTATTTAAGGCGAGATCAGTTTGTAAGACATTCGAAGAACGTTCCAAGAATGCCTTGGTTTATAAAAGGCTTTCGTTTGAAAGATGGGGGATATCACATTGGGAAATCCATAAGTTACGATGTGTTTACTTTGACGCATATATTGCGGGGAACCCAAATGCTATTTTACGCAATGGGTTAAGAAATTATTTTGACTCAAAATATCCGAATATTGGACTTCGTGATTTAGAAAAAGCGGCTAACATGCAACATAAAGAAGCATGTTATGCTTACGGATTAGTAATGTTCGCTTCTCACCAAAGTGAGAACAAGAACATCGGGCTACAACTATTAAACAAAACGTTCCCACAAGTGACGGAGTCGGTAATTGGGGTAAGAAATGAGGTTTTTAGATTGTTACGGGACTGTTGGACATTACGTAACCCTCGTCCCTTTGACGATGTTACAAAACACTGTCTTATCAACGGCCATAACGGTTATGTTCCACAAAACCAAGGATGGGAAGTAGTCCTAGTAAAACCAGAATGCATGACTTGTTTCTGGACGTATGAATTACGTGTCTTTATTGCCTTTGCTGAACGACTTGTGTACTACCTAGAATTATCTTCACAACTACCTTGTATCAAAGTTATTTTGTGCTATATTTCATGCTTTATGTAAAATAAGCGGTATTGTAAGTTTGTAAAATATTGTATAAAAGTTTGAACGCGAAATATTATTATAATCAATTTTTCATATAGAATTGTAGTAGTTGAATTGTATATTAGCTACTAAGTATGAACTTAACGGGTAGGTACTACCCGAATTTAAACTTATAAAATGCTAATATGAAGAAAAAGCTTTTATAAATGAGTTCATATTATGCTACGAAATACTATTAACTACTCTTAATATTCTGTATGATTAACTTGTTCCATTTGACTATTTTGAAGGAAATGGCACCGACTACTCGACACACCGTGAATATGAATGAAGAGGAATTCCGTACTTTTCTAGCTTCAAACATAGCCGCAGTACAGGCTGCGCTACATACCAACAATAACCTTGGATCTAGCAGTACAGGAAATCGTGTAGGATGCACCTACAAAGAATTCACTGCCTGTAAACCTTTGGAATTTGATGGAACCGAAGGACCGATCGGATTGAAACGGTGGACCGAGAAGGTCGAATCGGTGTTTGCCATAAGTAAGTGTACTGAAGAGGACAAAGTGAAGTACGCTACGCATACCTTCACAGGTTCTGCGTTAACATGGTGGAATACCTATCTAGAGCAAGTGGGACAAGATGATGCGTACGCACTACCGTGGTCAGCATTCAAGCACTTGATGAACGAGAAGTACCGTCCCAGAACCGAGGTCAATAAGCTCAAGACAGAACTTAGAGGGTTACGAACCCAAGGATTTGATATTACCACGTACGAAAGACGATTCACAGAATTGTGCCTATTGTGTCCGGGAGCGTTCGAAGATGAGGAAGAGAAGATCGACGCGTTTGTGAAAGGATTACCGGAAAGAATCCAAGAAGATATAAGTTCACACGAGCCCGCCTCCATACAACAGGCATGTAGAATGGCTCACAAACTAGTGAACCAGATTGAAGAAAGAATTAAAGAACAGACTGCTGAAGAGGCCAATGTGAAGCAAGTCAAAAGAAAGTGGGAGGAAAACGGTGATAAGAATCACCAATACAACAACAACAGCAATTAAAACAATAATCGCAACAATTATCCCAACAATCGCAACATCAATCGCAACTACAACAAACGGCCCAACAACAACAACAACAACAACAACAACAACAATAACAATAGCAACTACAACAATCATCCCAACAACAATAATAACTGCAACAACAACAACAATCAGAAGCAGCTATGCCAAAGGTGTGAAAAGTATCACTCGGGGTTCTGCACCAAATTTTGCAACAAGTGTAAAAGAAATGGTCATAGCGCGGCGAAGTGTGAGGTCTACGGACCAGGGGTTAATAGAACGAAAGGAACAAATGGTGTCGGAATGAGTAATGGCGGAGCAAGTAGTGTCGGAGCAAGTTATGCCAATGTAGTTTGTTATAAATGTGGAAAACCGGGCCACATTATTAGAAATTGCCCGAACCAGGAGAACACGAATGGACAAAGCCGCGGAAGAGTTTTCAATATTAATGCGGCAGAGGCACAGGAAGACCCAGAGCTTGTTACGGGTACGTTTCTTATTGACAATAAATCTGCTTACGTTTTATTTGATTCGGGTGCGGATAGAAGCTATATGAGTAGAGATTTTTGTGCTAAATTAAGTTGTCCATTGACGCCTTTGTTTAGTAAATTTTTACTCGAATTAGCAAATGGTAAATTAATTTCAGCAGATAATATATGTCGGAATCGAGAAATTAAACTGGTTAGCGAAACATTTAAGATTGATTTGATACCCGTAGAGTTAGGGAGTTTTGATGTGATAATCGGTATGGACTGGTTGAAAGAAGTGAAAGCAGAGATCGTTTGTTACAAAAATGCAATTCGCATTATACGAGAAAAAGGAAAACCCTTAATGGTGTACGGAGAAAAGGGCAATACGAAGCTACATCTTATTAGTAATTTGAAGGCATAAAAACTAATAAGAAAAGGTTGCTATGCTGTTCTAGCACACGTCGAGAAAGTACAAACTGAAGAAAAGAGCATCAATGATGTTCCCGTCGCAAAAGAATTTCCCGATGTATTTCCGAAAGAATTACCGGGATTACCCCCACATCGATCCGTTGAATTTCAAATAGATCTTGTACCAGGAGCTGCACCAATAGCTCGTGCTCCTTACAGACTCGCACCTAGCGAGATGAAAGAACTGCAAAGCCAATTACAAGAACTTTTAGAGCGTGGTTTCATTCGACCAAGCACATCACCGTGGGGAGCTCCTGTTTTGTTTGTCAAGAAGAAAGATGGTACATTCAGGTTGTGTATCGACTACCGAGAGTTGAACAAACTTACCATCAAGAACCGCTACCCACTACCGAGAATCGACGACTTATTTGTTCAACTACAAGGCTCGTCTGTTTATTCAAAGATTGACTTACGTTCCGGGTATCATCAAATGCGGGTGAAAGAAGATGATATTCCAAAGACTGCTTTCAGAACACGTTACGGTCATTACGAGTTTATGGTCATGCCGTTTGGTTTAACTAATGCACCAGCTGTGTTCATGGACCTTATGAACCGAGTGTGTGGACCATACCTTGACAAGTTTGTCATTGTTTTCATTGATGACATACTTATTTACTCAAAGAATGACCAAGAACACGGTGAACATTTGAGAAAGGTGTTAGAAGTATTGAGGAAGGAAGAATTGTACGCTAAGTTTTCAAAGTGTGCATTTTGGTTGGAAGAAGTTCAATTCCTCGGTCACATAGTGAACAAAGAAGGTATTAAGGTGGATCCGGCAAAGATAGAAACTGTTGAAAAGTGGGAAACCCCGAAAACTCCGAAACACATACGCCAGTTTTTAGGACTAGCTGGTTACTACAGAAGGTTCATCCAAGACTTTTCCAGAATAGCAAAACCCTTGACTGCATTAACGCATAAAGGGAAGAAATTTGAATGGAATGATGAACAAGAGAAAGCGTTTCAGTTATTGAAGAAAAAGCTAACTACGGCACCTATATTGTCATTGCCTGAAGGGAATGATGATTTTGTGATTTATTGTGACGCATCAAAGCAAGGTCTTGGTTGTGTATTAATGCAACGAACGAAGGTGATTGCTTATGCTTCTAGACAATTGAAGATTCACGAACAAAATTATACGATGCATGATTTGGAATTAGGCGCGGTTATTTTTGCATTAAAGACTTGGAGGCACTACTTATATGGGGTCAAAAGTATTATATATACCGACCACAAAAGTCTTCAACACATATTTAATCAGAAACAACTGAATATGAGGCAGCGTATGAGGATTGAATTGTTGAATGATTACGACTTTGAGATTCGTTACCACCCGGGGAAGGCAAATGTGGTAGCCGATGCCTTGAGCAGGAAGGACAGAGAACCCATTCGAGTAAAATCTATGAATATAATGATTCATAATAACCTTACTACTCAAATAAAGGAGGCGCAACAAGGAGTTTTAAAAGAGGGAAATTTAAAGGATGAAATACCCAAAGGATCGGAGAAGCATCTTAATATTCGGGAAGACGGAACCCGGTATAGGGCTGAAAGGATTTGGGTACCAAAATTTGGAGATATGAGAGAAATGGTACTTAGAGAAGCTCATAAAACCAGATACTCAATACATCCTGGAACGGGGAAGATGTACAAGGATCTCAAGAAACATTTTTGGTGGCCGGGTATGAAAGCCGATGTTGCTAAATACGTAGGAGAATGTTTGACGTGTTCTAAGGTCAAAGCTGAGCATCAGAAACCATCAGGTCTACTTCAACAACCCGAAATTCCGAAATGGAAATGGGAAAACATTACCATGGATTTCATCACTAAATTGCCAAGGACTGCAAGTGGTTTTGATACTATTTGGGTAATAGTTGATCGTCTCACCAAATCAGCACACTTCCTGCTAATAAGAGAAGATGACAAGATGGAGAAGTTAGCACGACTGTATTTGAAGGAAGTCGTCTCCAGACATGGAATACCAATCTCTATTATCTCTGATAGGGATGGCAGATTTATTTCAAGATTCTGGCAGACATTACAGCAAGCATTAGGAACTCGTCTAGACATGAGTACTGCCTATCATCCACAAACTGATGGGCAGAGCGAAAGGACGATACAAATGCTTGAAGACATGCTACGAGCATGTTTTATTGATTTCGGAAACAGTTGGGATCGACATCTACCGTTAGCAGAATTTTCCTACAACAACAGCTACCATTCAAGCATTGAGATGGCGCCGTTTGAAGCACTTTATGGTAGAAAGTGCAGGTCTCCGATTTGTTGGAGTGAAGTGGGGGATAGACAGATTACGGGTCCGGAGATTATACAAGAAACTACCGAGAAGATCATCCAAATTCAACAACGGTTGAAAACCGCCCAAAGTCGACAAAAGAGCTACGCTGACATTAAAAGAAAAGATATAGAATTTGAAATTGGAGAGATGGTCATGCTTAAAGTTGCACCTTGGAAAGGCGTTGTTCGATTTGGTAAACGAGGGAAATTAAATCCAAGGTATATTGGACCATTCAAGATTATTGATCGTGTCGGACCAGTAGCTTACCGACTTGAGTTACCTCAACAACTCGCGGCTGTACATAACACTTTCCACGTCTCGAATTTGAAAAAATGTTTTGCTAAAGAAGATCTCACTATTCCATTAGATGAAATCCAAATCAACGAAAAACTTCAATTCATCGAAGAACCCGTCGAAATAATGGATCGTGAGGTTAAAAGACTTAAGCAAAACAAGATACCAATTGTTAAGGTTCGATGGAATGCTCGTAGAGGACCCGAGTTCACCTGGGAGCGTGAAGATCAGATGAAGAAGAAATACCCGCATCTATTTCCAGAAGATTCGTCAACACCTTCAACAGCTTAAAATTTCGGGACGAAATTTATTTAACGGGTAGGTACTGTAGTGACCCGAACTTTTCCATGTTTATATATATTAATTGAGATTGATATTTACATGATTAAATGTTTCCAACATGTTAAACAATCAAACTTGTTAATACTTGATTAATTGAAATATGTTTCATATAGACAATTGACCACCCAAGTTGACTGGTGATTCACGAACGTTAAAACTTGTAAAAACTATATGATGATATATATATATGGATATATATATATATAGTTAACATGATACTATGATAAGTAAACATATCATTAAGTATATTAACAATGAACTACATATGTAAAAACAAGACTACTAACTTAATGATTTTTAAACGAGACATATATGTAACGATTATCGTTGTAAAGACATTTAATGTATATATATCATATTAAGAGATATTCATACATGATAATATCATGATAATATATTAATTTAAAATCTAATTTGATATTATAAACATTGGGTTAACAACATTTAACAAGATCGTTAACCTAAAGGTTTCAAAACAACACTTACATGTAACGACTAACGATGACTTAACGACTCAATTAAAATGTATATACATGTAGTGTTTTAATATGTATTTATACACTTTTGAAAGACTTCAATACACTTATCAAAATACTTCTACTTAACAAAAATACTTACAATTACATCCTCGTTCAGTTTCATCAACAATTCTACTCGTATGCACCCGTATTCGTACTCGTACAATACACAGCTTTTAGATGTATGTACTATTGGTATATACACTCCAATGATCAGCTCTTAGCAGCCCATGTGAGTCACCTAACACATGTGGGAACCATCATTTGGCAACTAGCATGAAATATCTCATAAAATTACAAAAATATGAGTAATCATTCATGACTTATTTACATGAAAACAAAATTACATATCCTTTATATCTAATCCATACACCAACGACCAAAAACACCTACAAACACTTTCATTCTTCAATTTTCTTCATCTAATTGATCTCTCTCAAGTTCTATCTTCAAGTTCTAAGTGTTCTTCATATATTCTACAAGTTCTAGTTACATAAAATCAAGAATACTTTCAAGTTTGCTAGCTCACTTCCAATCTTGTAAGGTGATCATCCAACCTCAAGAAATCTTTGTTTCTCACAGTAGGTTATCATTCTAATACAAGGTAATAATCATATTCAAACTTTGGTTCAATTTCTATAACTATAACAATCTTATTTCAAGTGATGATCTTACTTGAACTTGTTTTCGTGTCATGATTCTGCTTCAAGAACTTCGAGCTATCCAAGGATCCGTTGAAGCTAGATCCATTTTTCTTTTTTCCAGTAGGTTTATCCAAGGAACTTAAGGTAGTAATGATGTTCATAACATCATTCGATTCATACATATAAAGCTATCTTATTCGAAGGTTTTAAACTTGTAATCACTAGAACATAGTTTAGTTAATTCTAAACTTGTTCGCAAACAAAAGTTAATCCTTCTAACTTGACTTTTAAAATCAAATAAACACATGTTCTATATCTATATGATATGCTAACTTAATGATTTAAAACCTGGAAACACGAAAAACACCGTAAAACCGGATTTACGCTGTCGTAGTAACACCGCGGGCTGTTTTGGGTTAGTTAATTAAAAACTATGATAAACTTTGATTTAAAAGTTGTTATTCTGAGAAAATGATTTTTATTATGAACATGAAACTATATCCAAAAATTATGGTTAAACTCAAAGTGAAAGTATGTTTTCTAAAATGGTCATCTAGACGTCGTTCTTTCGACTGAAATGACTACCTTTACAAAAACGACTTGTAACTTATTTTTCGACTATAAACCTATACTTTTTCTATTTAGATTCATAAAATAGAGTTCAATATGAAACCACAGCAATTTGATTCACTCAAAACGGATTTAAAATGAAGAAGTTATGGGTAAAACAAGATTGGATAATTTTTCTCATTTTAGCTACGTGAAAATTGGTAACAAACCTATTCCTACCATAACTTAATCAACTTGTATTGTATATTATGTAATCTTGAGATACCATAGACACGTATACAATGTTTCGACCTATCATGTCGACACATCTATATATATTTCGGAACAACCATAGACACTCTATATGTGAATGTTGGAGTTAGCTATACAGGGTTGAGGTTGATTCCAAAATATATATAGTTTGAGTTGTGATCAATACTGAGATACGTATACACTGGGTCGTGGATTGATTCAAGATAATATTTATCGATTTATTTCTGTACATCTAACTGTGGACAACTAGTTGTAGGTTACTAACGAGGACAGCTGACTTAATAAACTTAAAACATCAAAATAT
Source organism: Rutidosis leptorrhynchoides (assembly GCF_046630445.1). Classification (NCBI taxonomy): domain Eukaryota; kingdom Viridiplantae; phylum Streptophyta; class Magnoliopsida; order Asterales; family Asteraceae; genus Rutidosis; species Rutidosis leptorrhynchoides. Next base: position 222,940,798 of record NC_092333.1, on the reverse strand, counting down.
ATTAAAAGTGTTGTAAATATATTTTGAACATACTTTGATATATATATGTATATATTGTTATAGGTTCGTGAATCAACCAGTGGCCAAGTCTTACTTCCCGACGAAGTAAAAATCTGTGAAAGTGAGCTATAGTCCCACTTTTAAAATCTAATATTTTTGGGATGAGAATACATGCAGGTTTTATAAATGATTTACAAAATAGACACAAGTACGTGAAACTACATTCTATGGTTGAATTATCGAAATCGAATATGCCCCTTTTTATTAAGTCTGGTAATCTAAGAATTAGGGAACAGACACCCTAATTGACGCGAATCCTAAAGATAGATCTATTGGGCTTAACAAACCCCATCCAAAGTACCGGATGCTTTAGTACTTCGAAATTTATATCATATCCGAAGGGTGTCCCGGAATGATGGGGATATTCTTATATATGCATCTTGTTAATGTCGGTTACCAGGTGTTCAAAATATGAATGATTTTTATCTCTATGTATGGGATGTGTATTGAAATATGAAATCTTGTGGTCTATTATTATAATTTGATATATATAGGTTAAACCTATAACTCACCAACATTTTTGTTGACGTTTTAAGCATGTTTATTCTCAGGTGATTATTAAGAGCTTCCGCTGTCGCATACTTAAATAAGGACGAGATTTGGAGTCCATGCTTGTATGATATTGTGTAAAAACTGCATTCAAGAAACTTATTTTGTTGTGAAATGTCCGCGACTAATCCTCCCGGACGGAATCTTCAACAGTTGGTCTCATTGCGATGATCGACTCCAAGTAAGGTCCTTAATATAAGCTATTGCACAGCGGAAGACTTAATTCGTACCTGAGAATAACATGCTTTAAAAGGTCAACATAAAGTTGGTGAGATATAGGTTTAATGCCGGCAGCAATATATATATATAGACCACAAGATTTCGTATATAAACAGTTTAATAAAAATATTCTAAGTGGTTGAGCACTTGGTAACCATACTTAACATTTAATCACGTCGCATATTCCCTTTATTATGAAATCTTACTACACCGTACCAAGTGTAGTCACGAAACGAAGTACTGTGCAACCGTTGAATACTGGTCGTCCAGTCCGGTTGGGGTTGTCAGGCCCGATAGATCTATCAACAGGATTCGCGTTTACAATACCGCTGTAAATAACAGTTACCAAGCTACAGGGAAGTATGCCAGTGGTACAACTCAACGTAGAATATATTTTTCAGTTACTTGTGTCCATAACGTAAAACATAAAATACATGTATTCTCATCCCGAAATATTTAGAGTTTAAAAGTGGGACTATATACTCACCTAATGTATTTTGTAGTAAAAATACATATAACATCATTGAACAAGTTTAAGGTTGGCCTCGGATTCACGAACCTATATCAAGTATGTATATTAACACATTTAATTGTAATCGAACAATTTCGTATATTATGACCTTGTATAATTAATTTTGTATATATATATTTGAAAATGATTATGATTTATATAGTTATTATATGTGTATTTGATATGCTTTTATATAATTACACTTGTTTGGTTAGAATAATGACTAAAATAATATTAATAATAATAACAATAATTAAATTTAATAATGACAATATTAATTTGATAATAATACTAGTAATAAAATAAAGATAATAATAATGATAACAATAATAATAATAATAATAATAATAATAATAATAAAAATCATTTTTAATGATAATAATAATAAAAATAATAATAATGGTAAAAATAATAATAATGATACTAATATTTAAAATGAAACTTTTAATGACAATTTTAATACATTTGATATTATTAATACATATATTGATGATAATAATTATATTACTAATAATAATAATAACAATAGAGTAATAATAGATTTTTGATAAGGAAAACTACCTCACATAATAAGCTTCAAAAAAAATATAAATGCCCCTTGTCCAGACTCGAACCCTCGACCTCTTGTTAACTGATCCATTACCCAAACCGTTACTCCGATTCCGTCTTTATGATTTATAGCCCAGATCGAATTTATTAAACCCATTTCCTGTTTTCACCCTTTTCCTTCTTCTTATCAAAACTACTACGATAAAAGTTAACTCGACAACTAATCAAGTTTACGGCCCTACTACCCTTGTATTCACGGCCCATCTCTTTTCAATAGAAAACCCGACACAATAATGGTTAAAGTTTTGGTCACATAAAATATTAATACAAATCGGTTGTTGCAAGTGGAAAAAAAAATCCTCATCATCATTTATAATCATCGACTATTGTTTTTTTTTTTTTTTTTGTCTTGAGTGAACTTTGTAGTGCCAATCCCTTTCATTGCCTCCTCTATTAAATTCCCATTATTATCCTAAACTCTTTTGAGTTTACCTTATCAATTTTTCTGTATCATCTATAGTATTGTATTTTCACTTGTGAAACCGTTATTGTTATAGTTCTTGAACATAAAAGAAATGACTGCAAAAGAAACTTTCGATGATGGTTCGTTCTTGGGTCGGTGTTGATTAACGAGACAGAAATATAATAGAACTATATCAGTTTTTATCAATAAGATAAATAGCAGTAGCGAACATGGATCAGTAGTAGCAACGAAGAAATTTTTGTGGTGTTGTTGGTGATGGGTCTTTCGAATAGAATATGAATTTAGCAGATGGTTTAATGGCGTGTCTTTAATAAAAGTGATGAGCCAAAGGTTGTAGGTTCATGTAATTGAGCTATAATGAATACAGGTTGTAACTTGGTTTAGTCACAGTTGTAGTAGATGTCCGGTGATGGTTGTTTATGGCGATGGAGGTGGGTTTGATGATGGGTCGATGATGATGTTGTTGGGTGTTTGGCTCGTTTGTACAGGAATAGAAAGTAGGTGACGGTTGAAGTGGTTGTGTTAAAATGGTGATGGTGGAAATGGTGGTGAAGGTGGCGGTTCTCTTTGGTTGTTCGATCTATAATCACCACAAGAGAGAGTGAGAGAGAATAAGAGAGATTGAACATGGCGAGGGTGGTGAGGATTCATACAGAAACGAAAGAAACAAAAGCAAAGAAATAACGATGATGAGGGTGGTTTCGTGGTTGTTTGTTAACGGTTTGATTGAAGAAGGTGGAAGGTGGCCGGTGGTGTGACGGTTCATGGTGATGATGGTTTAGTATGTTCACAGAGAAATAAGAAAAATAAAGGTGATGGTTTGGTGCTAAGAGACGAGAGGTGATGCTTGAGAAAACGAAGAGTAATTGGATGGTTTCTATCTCTTGTATTAAAGGTAGTAGTTTGATTTATAGCCGACGGAAAAGTAGGCAATTGAAAATCATGTAAACCAATTTTGTTAGCTTGTGTTTAGATTAGATTCTGATAATCGATTATAAAGACCAAAAACAAAATTAAAAAAAAAAAGATTGATAGGGATATATTAACAAATGTGTACCATTTATCAACGTTTATAGAATTTTAATAATTAATATTAATAATTAATAATTATTAATAATAGTAAATAATGATACTATAGTCATAAGATGATAATAATTATATTATAAATGTCAATAATAATATTTGTATTAATTTCAATTGATAATAATTATAAGGATAATAATGATATTAATAATACAAATAATAAAGATAATAATAATATGATAATATTGTTAATAACAAAAATGGTAATTTTTAATAATTTTAATTACCAGTTATAATAATATTAGTGATAATAATAATCTTATTTGTTGTACTAATATTATGAATGATAATAGTATATTATCACTTATATAAATCACATTTTATACATATATGTATATATATATATAGTTGTGTTTTAAATAATTAATTATTATAATATTTTATATATATTCACACACACATATATCTATTTACAATTAATTGTTCGTGAATCGTCAGGCTTGGTCAAAGGGTAACTGATTATCCGAATATAAATTTTCAAACTTTCTAGACTCAATATTAAGGTTTTTGCTTATCGTGTCGGAAACATATAGAGATTAGGGTTTAAATTTGGTCGGAAATTTCCGGGTCGTTACAGTACCCACCCGTTAAAGAAATTTCGTCCCCGAAATTTAGTAGAGGTTGTCATAGATAACAATGGGAATGTTTTCATGACGAATATGAGGGAATAATAGAGTTTTATCATTATTGGAAGATATGGATAAAACGTTTCGATCATGTGAAACGCACGAGTTAAGCTATCACAAAAGAATGAAATGAGTGGATGTAGAATTGCTTTAATCGATGATGTGATTAGAATTGATTTCCGAAATTTAAGGATTTAAAGAAAATCTTACGTAATAATATTTGGTTCTTCGGCGATCAGGATCTTCTTTGATTTAATATGGCAAATCTGTTTTGATTTCTTTGTCGGATATTTCACTATAAAGTTACTCCCTTCGTTTCTTCTTCCCGTCCTTGAGTCAGGCGAGCAATGATCTGGAATTCGTAGGTATGAAATTCGAAATGAACATAGCTAATGTTCTTAGAAAGAAATGGTAATGACACGATTTTAATTTGTCAATTTACAAGACTATCCTGGAAAAGATAGAACTATCAAGATGATATGTTCGTGATATGTTTGGAGATTGAATAGAATGTAAGAGTCGTATAACATGGCACATGATGATGGTACTGTGGATCATCACATTCCATTAGAACTCAACATGACTTACTGTAATATAATGAAGTTGATCAAGTTTCATTATATTATACTAATTCATGCATCAGTTCCCAACACTGCTTCAAAACATTCCTATTTTAAACTTGAAAGATTTAGAAACTAACACAGTTTCCTTTATATTGTAACGCAGATATTACGGAGAGATAAATGATTTCGGATAAGGATAGTTATGAAAATATCTTCAAAAATATTGAGGATATTTATGATGAAAGATATGATAATATCTTGGAATTTCTAATGTCGAAGGATGATAATGAAGATTTACCCGTAAGGGTTTAGATTCAGAAGCAAGGTGTCTGCTACAGAATCGTCATGATTCTTTATGTACAAGTTTAGTCCTTGTAACTTGTTCAGAGTCTCCTTCACGGTTTGCTCAATCCGGTTTTTTTTTTTTAATACCAAATTTTCTATCGAGCGTTCCTAACACTTCCTTCTTTTATCATCAACTTTTGGTCATTAAGACCATCTACAACATGCTGCTTCGTCAACAATTTTCAAAGTTTTCGGATCTGGGTCATCGGTTACTAAACCAAGATGGTTTCAGAAGAATTGTATTTTTTTAGATGATTGAATGCTGATGGTAGTATGATGGGATATAAAAGGTTCTCCGGTAACGATGGCGAAAGAACAACGTATATATATCGAGGTTATACTAAGAGTAATCTTACTGAGAAGTCGAAGTGGAGCTGTGACAAAATCAGCTTCTTGAAAAGGAATTGTGAGGTTGTTTTTGCTAATAAATGATAAGGAATTCGACGCGGATACGTTTTAACTATAATTTTGGTTTCGAAAGTTTTTCAGGTGCATAATGTATGCATAAATCTTTCTTCCGTTAGACGAGGTGCGGCTGGTTCAACTTCTCGATCGAAGTGTTTTCAAGAATCATGAAAAGATTTGAACGCGGAATTTAATTATTGAGGTACCAATGAGGTTTAAGATGAAATCAAGTGGCAAACTTGAAGAATTGTTTAGTTTCATATGTTATAATCAATATTTTAATTTAATTCATTTTAATTGTCCAAAGTTAGCAGTCTAATAGTCTGATGGTTCAATGATTCATATATAATTTAATATATAATATTCGAATTAAATAATACGTATCGTGACCCGTGTACCGGTCTCGGTGTCGATCACAACTCAAAGTATATATATATTTTGGAATCAACTCCGACCCTGTATAGCCAACTCCCACCTTCACATATAGAGTGTCTACGGTTGTTCCGAAATATATATATAGATGGGTCAATATGATAAGTCGAAACCTTGCATACGTGTCCCGTTATTTAAAGTGCGTAAAAATAAATAACAGAAATTAAATGACGATAAATAAAATTGCGAGAATGTAAATTGCGATAAATTAAATGTTAATCAGTTAGCTGGGAACAGTTAGCCGGAACAGTTAGCGTGAAATCCTATCACAATTCCAATTAATTAATTCGTTTGTTTCTAACACTTTTTATTTTTGTCCAATGTTTTCTTCGTTATGCCACTTGTTGGATTCTGATAGGTCAAAATCCAAATATGAAATTTAAATGAAAATGGTTAATCTGTGGTGAACGGATACGTATATCGGTAGTTGTAAGTAGGATAGTAAATGATCGTTGAATCAGATTCGAAGAATGTACAGTGTAACGTATTAATGTGAACTCTAAATATTCCTCGGGTACTACCCACCCGTTAAAATATTTTCATCATTAACAGTTTGTACTAAAGAATTTTTAATTACCATCTTTATGAAAATATACTTGCATATATATTTTCTTCAGATGTAATCATAGATTTAATGAGTCAATAAGATATTAAACTTATCAGGTTTATTGTTAATACTAGATTACATAATCTCTAAAGCATTAGAGATTACTTAGTCTCCATATTGAACGAAGGTAATGAGGTAGAATGGTACGTAAATCGAAAATAATCGATGTAGAACGATATGTAGAACGAAATAAAGTGGATAGAGTGATACATAGAACGGTGATTATACTCGAGATGTAATTTGTGACGTTGAGATTTATGACGTGGCTGTGGTTTGAGTGTTGAGAGTATTGACGGAGTTGATGATGATGATACAGATTATGCTGCCGGTGCTGCTGCTGATGTTTGTAACCTTCGCACCGTGTTCTCCAAAGCCGTCACACGAGCGCGAAGTTCGTTAATTTATGCTAGTACACCAGGATGATTGGCGGTTGGGGTGAGCGAATGAACAAGATCCGAAATATGGGATAGGATATAATCGTGACGAGATACTCGAGAAATGAGAGAGAAAATGGTTTCTCGAATAGGTTCGCCGGTAAGTGCTTCAGGTTCGTCGTCAATAGGGAAATTCGGTGGATGAAAGGGATCACCTTCTTCTTGTCTCCAATAATTTAGTACACTACGAACCCATCCCCAATTCATCCAGAATAGATGATGGGAAATTGGTTGATCCATTCCAGTGACGCTGCCTTCGGAGCCCGAATGAAAATCCATATCAGCGTAGCTGTCGGAGTCGGAGGAATTCGAACTGGGCGCGGAGTTCATCTTGTATAGTCGGGGAATGAATTTTTGATTTGGGATAAATTATAGGAGTTGGGTTTGATATTTTTCAATACATAACTTACATATGTATTTATAATACTCAAAATCCCGTGATTTGCGGAGAATCTTTGAAATTCGTCAGGCAATGTCTATAGCAACAGATACGCTTGGATACGAATTTTGTCTATACACTATCAATGCACTAAATTCAGTAAGACGTGTCTAGACTTAAGAATACTAAGCAGGCAATTCCTAAGGATGATAAGCAGATGATTTCCGACTAAATATGATAAGCAAAACTTTTGACATATAGACACGGTCAAAGTCCAGACACATTAATGTATTCTAACAACTACTAGTCAGACACACTAATGCAAGACCTGGTTCACTAAGACCAACGCTCTGATACCAACTGAAATGTCCGCGACTAATCCTCCCGGACGGAATCTTCAACAGTTGGTCTCATTGCGATGATCGACTCCAAGTAAGGTCCTTAATATAAGCTATTGCACAGCGGAAGACTTAATTCGTACCTGAGAATAACATGCTTTAAAAGGTCAACATAAAGTTGGTGAGATATAGGTTTAATGCCGGCAGCAATATATATATATAGACCACAAGATTTCGTATATAAACAGTTTAATAAAAATATTCTAAGTGGTTGAGCACTTGGTAACCATACTTAACATTTAATCACGTCGCATATTCCCTTTATTATGAAATCTTACTACACCGTACCAAGTGTAGTCACGAAACGAAGTACTGTGCAACCGTTGAATACTGGTCGTCCAGTCCGGTTGGGGTTGTCAGGCCCGATAGATCTATCAACAGGATTCGCGTTTACAATACCGCTGTAAATAACAGTTACCAAGCTACAGGGAAGTATGCCAGTGGTACAACTCAACGTAGAATATATTTTTCAGTTACTTGTGTCCATAACGTAAAACATAAAATACATGTATTCTCATCCCGAAATATTTAGAGTTTAAAAGTGGGACTATATACTCACCTAATGTATTTTGTAGTAAAAATACATATAACATCATTGAACAAGTTTAAGGTTGGCCTCGGATTCACGAACCTATATCAAGTATGTATATTAACACATTTAATTGTAATCGAACAATTTCGTATATTATGACCTTGTATAATTAATTTTGTATATATATATTTGAAAATGATTATGATTTATATAGTTATTATATGTGTATTTGATATGCTTTTATATAATTACACTTGTTTGGTTAGAATAATGACTAAAATAATATTAATAATAATAACAATAATTAAATTTAATAATGACAATATTAATTTGATAATAATACTAGTAATAAAATAAAGATAATAATAATGATAACAATAATAATAATAATAATAATAATAATAATAATAAAAATCATTTTTAATGATAATAATAATAAAAATAATAATAATGGTAAAAATAATAATAATGATACTAATATTTAAAATGAAACTTTTAATGACAATTTTAATACATTTGATATTATTAATACATATATTGATGATAATAATTATATTACTAATAATAATAATAACAATAGAGTAATAATAGATTTTTGATAAGGAAAACTACCTCACATAATAAGCTTCAAAAAAAATATAAATGCCCCTTGTCCAGACTCGAACCCTCGACCTCTTGTTAACTGATCCATTACCCAAACCGTTACTCCGATTCCGTCTTTATGATTTATAGCCCAGATCGAATTTATTAAACCCATTTCCTGTTTTCACCCTTTTCCTTCTTCTTATCAAAACTACTACGATAAAAGTTAACTCGACAACTAATCAAGTTTACGGCCCTACTACCCTTGTATTCACGGCCCATCTCTTTTCAATAGAAAACCCGACACAATAATGGTTAAAGTTTTGGTCACATAAAATATTAATACAAATCGGTTGTTGCAAGTGGAAAAAAAAATCCTCATCATCATTTATAATCATCGACTATTGTTTTTTTTTTTTTTTGTCTTGAGTGAACTTTGTAGTGCCAATCCCTTTCATTGCCTCCTCTATTAAATTCCCATTATTATCCTAAACTCTTTTGAGTTTACCTTATCAATTTTTCTGTATCATCTATAGTATTGTATTTTCACTTGTGAAACCGTTATTGTTATAGTTCTTGAACATAAAAGAAATGACTGCAAAAGAAACTTTCGATGATGGTTCGTTCTTGGGTCGGTGTTGATTAACGAGACAGAAATATAATAGAACTATATCAGTTTTTATCAATAAGATAAATAGCAGTAGCGAACATGGATAGTAGTAGCAACGAAGAAATTTTTGTGGTGTTGTTGGTGATGGGTCTTTCGAATAGAATATGAATTTAGCAGATGGTTTAATGGCGTGTCTTTAATAAAAGTGATGAGCCAAAGGTTGTAGGTTCATGTAATTGAGCTATAATGAATACAGGTTGTAACTTGGTTTAGTCACAGTTGTAGTAGATGTCCGGTGATGGTTGTTTATGGCGATGGAGGTGGGTTTGATGATGGGTCGATGATGATGTTGTTGGGTGTTTGGCTCGTTTGTACAGGAATAGAAAGTAGGTGACGGTTGAAGTGGTTGTGTTAAAATGGTGATGGTGGAAATGGTGGTGAAGGTGGCGGTTCTCTTTGGTTGTTCGATCTATAATCACCACAAGAGAGAGTGAGAGAGAATAAGAGAGATTGAACATGGCGAGGGTGGTGAGGATTCATACAGAAACGAAAGAAACAAAAGCAAAGAAATAACGATGATGAGGGTGGTTTCGTGGTTGTTTGTTAACGGTTTGATTGAAGAAGGTGGAAGGTGGCCGGTGGTGTGACGGTTCATGGTGATGATGGTTTAGTATGTTCACAGAGAAATAAGAAAAATAAAGGTGATGGTTTGGTGCTAAGAGACGAGAGGTGATGCTTGAGAAAACCAAGAGTAATTGGATGGTTTTTATCTCTTGTATTAAAGGTAGTAGTTTGATTTATAGCCGACGGAAAAGTAGGCAATTGAAAATCATGTAAACCAATTTTGTTAGCTTGTGTTTAGATTAGATTCTGATAATCGATTATAAAGACCAAAAACAAAATAAAAAAAAAAAAGATTGATAGGGATATATTAACAAATGTGTACCATTTATCAACGTTTATAGAATTTTAATAATTAATATTAATAATTAATAATTATTAATAATAGTAAATAATGATACTATAGTCATAAGATGATAATAATTATATTATAAATGTCAATAATAATATTTGTATTAATTTCAATTGATAATAATTATAAGGATAATAATGATATTAATAATACAAATAATAAAGATAATAATAATATGATAATATTGTTAATAACAAAAATGATAATTTTTAATAATTTTAATTACCAGTTATAATAATATTAGTGATAATAATAATCTTATTTGTTGTACTAATATTATGAATGATAATAGTATATTATCACTTATATAAATCACATTTTATACATATATATATATATATATATAGTTGTGTTTTAAATAATTAATTATTATAATATTTTATATATATTCACACACACATATATCTATTTACAATTAATTGTTCGTGAATCGTCAGGCTTGGTCAAAGGGTAACTGATTATCCGAATATAAATTTTCAAACTTTCTAGACTCAATATTAAGGTTTTTGCTTATCGTGTCGGAAACATATAGAGATTAGGGTTTAAATTTGGTCGGAAATTTCCGGGTCGTTACATGTTGTAACATATTTGTATTGTAAACTATTATGTAATGGTTGTGTGTAAACAGGATATTTTAGATTATCATTATTTGATAATCTACGTAAAGCTTTTTAAACCTTTATTGATGAAATGAAGGTTATGGTTTGTTTAAAAATGAATGCAGTCTTTGAAAAACGTCTCATATAGAGGTCAAAACCTCGCAACGAAATCAATTAATATGGAACGTTTTTAATCAATAAGAACGGGACATTTCAGTTGACTTCTTCTATTACACCGGGGTGATTGTCGGTTCGGACGAGCGGATAAATAAAATCTAAAATTTGATGTAATATATAATCGTGATGAGATACTCTGGAAATGAGCGAGAAAATGGTGTTTCGAACAGGTTCGCCGGTAAGTGCTTCAAGTTCTTCATCAAGAGGGCAATGTGGTGGATGGAAGGGATCACCTTCTTCTTGTCTCCAATGATTGAGGAGGCTACGAACCCATCCCCAATTCATCCAGAATAGGTGATGACTGATTGGTTGATCTATTCCGGTCACACTGCTTTCGGAGCTGGAGTGGGATTCCATTTCGAAATCCGAGGAACTTGAATTAATGATGAATTCCATTTCGTACGATTGAATAAGGATTTTTATTTTTTTTTTCGATATGAAATGATTTTCGGTTATCGGATGGTATTCTAATTACATAGAATATCCATATATATAGAACAAAAGATTTCGTAAATTACGGAGGAATTTACGGGATATATCAGGCAAGGTTTACAGTAATAGATACGATAAGATATGATTTAGCAGATACGCTAAGATATGAATTTTTTTTCTATACACTATTAATGCAATCAATGCAGCAAGACGTGTCTTAGACTAAAAATGATAAGCAGGTAATTTCCTGAGGATGATAAGTAGTTAATTTTTGACACAAAATGATAAGCAAAACTATTGACGTGCAGACACGGTCGAAGTCCAGACTCACTAATGCATTCTATCGACTTATCTATTAGACACACTAATGCAGATCTAGTTCGCTAAGACCACCGCTCTGATACTAACTGAAAGGACCCGTTCATATACATTATAAACGATTCACAATAGTTGATTACATTGCGAGGTATTTGACCTCTATATGATACATTTTACAAACATTGCATTCGTTTTTAAAAGACAATATTTCTTTACATCGAAAATTGACAGGCATGCATACCATTTCATAATATCCACTATCCAACTATAAATTGATTTAATAATAATCTTTGATGAACTCAATGACTCGAATGCAACGTTCTTCGAAATATGCTATGAAAGACTCCAAGTAATATATTTAAAATGAGCAAATGCACAGCGGAAGATTTCTTTAACACCTGAGAATAAACATGCTTTAAAGTTTCAACCAAAAGGTTGGTGAGTTCATTAGTTTATCATAATCATTTATTTCCATCATTTTAATAGACCACAAGAATTTCATTTCCAGTTCTCATAAATATACGTCCCATGCATAGAGACAAAAATAATCATTCATATGGTGAACACCTGGTAACCAACATTAACAATATGCATATAAGAATATCCCCTATCATTCTGGGATCCTCCTTCGGACATGATATAAATTTCGAAGTACTAAAGCATCCGGTACTTTGGATGGGGTTTGTTAGGCCCAATAGATCTATCTTTAGGATTCGCGTCAATTAGGGTGTTTGTTCCCTAATTCATAGATTACCAGACTTTAATAAAAAGGGGCATATTCGATTTCGATAATTCAACCATAGAATGTAGTTTCAATTACTTGTGTCTATTTCGTCAAACATTTATAAAAGCGCATGTATTCTCAATTCCAAAAATATAAAGGGTAAAAAGGCAAATGAAACTCACCATACTGTATTTCGTAGTAAAAATACATATAACGTCATTGAAAAAGTGCAAGGTTGGCCTCGGATTCACGAACCTATATTAATTATATATATTTATATGTTGGTCAATATTTGTATAGCAATTTAGGTCAGGTCATAGTGTAATCCTATCCTATAGCTCGAGTCTGACTCTACAGTATAGTAACATGTTATATTACTCATGCTCAATTAAGATTCTAGTAAAAGGTGACGTGTGAAATAACGTAACACAAATGGTTTCATAATCATAAAATAGTATTTTAGGTTTTTTTTTTTTGGAGAAAATCAACACAAAAAGTTAACTGAAAAGTTAACAGGAGAAGTCAAAGTTCAAAGTCAAAAGTCAAAGGTTAAAGTTAAAAGTCAAAGGTCAAAGTAAAAATGAGGTCGCATGCAAATATATAATAACTTATACAAAAATGATTTTCGGTCAAACATGACTAAACGGGCCACTTCAGCTATTTTTAGAAAAATTATCGGAACTCCGATTGATAAACGGCCAAAGATAAAAGTTACACATTACCAAAAAGATTAAGCATAAATATTACAGAAGTAAACTAAACCTCGACAACTCGTAGTTGCCAACGCGTTTTCGGCGTTTCAAAGTTAATTTTTCAGCTTTAATAAATTTACAAAAGTGACCGAGTAGCCTACTTTGGAGATTTTTAGAAAATTCCTCAAAACTCGTATTGACAAACGGTCAAAGCCTGAAAATTCTCGTTACCACAAAGATATAACATGATTTTTGGCAAGAGTAAACACATATCAGGCCGACCATGACAACTGATACAAAACTGACATTTTTAAATAAAAAAGTTTCAGCTCTTTTTAGAATTTTAAAATGTGACCAAACCGTCAACTTTGATGATTTTTAGAAAAATCGTTGAGACTCGAATTAACAAACGGCAAGAGTCTTTTGTTAGACCTTACAGCAAAGAATTCAGTGGTATTTTTTTTTTATATATGAAACAACGCAGATCAGCGAGAATTTCAGTTCCCGTTTCGACATTTCATCAAAATTTGCAAAACTTCTTTTGTCCATAACTTGACAACCGTTCAACGAAACGAGACGTGCTTTATATGAAAATTCATCTACTCGACGAGTAGAATCCGAATAACCACTTTTTATAACCCAAAAAAATTAGTTCACTAATTATCATCAGCAATTTTAATTACGAAATTAATTATGCAATTTGTTTATTTCATAACTTTCTAACCGTTACTTGGATTCAAGTGATTCTTAAACCAAAATTCAACTATTTTTCGCTAGCTTTCCAATGACATGCATATCTTATACCTTATCTCAATCGTATATGTAACTAATTCAGGAATCAACATAACCTATCTAATGGCAATATCAAAAGTACAAGCATGCATAATCCTATATACTTGAGCACTAGTCAGGGATACACTATTAGTATGTAAAAATTAAATTATGAGTACTCACATATCAATATTGAGATTCAATATTGCAGAAAAGGTACGTAAACGCAACGGAGATGATAAACACTATATTGACCTCACGAGCATACCCATGAACCATACTCAATCACCTCCATAGCTATAACCCATAATTTCCTTAATCCTATCCCACTCGAAAAAAAAACTTCGAAATCACTCGGACAGCACTCCGTCGTAATATTTTATGTATACTAATAATATCTTGAGATAATACGGAGTAAATATATATATGTAAATCGATTGAGAGGGTTTAGAGAAAACTATTTTCAAGTTTCTATGAAATAATGAAACCTATTGAATTCTATTTATAATAGATTTTTGAATTATTAAAGTGAATTATTAAAGTATGAATTATTAAAGTGAATTATTAAAGTATGAATTATTAAAGTGAATTATTAAAGTATGAATTATTAAAGTTAAAGTAAAGTAAAAATAAAGTAAATGTAAAGTTTAAGTATAGTAAAAGTATAAAACTATGTACGTATAATATGCGTATAAATATATATAATATTAATTTAAATCGTTATATATATTTAATAAAATAAAATATAAATATCGTTATCTTTATCATACTAGTTAAGTAATGAGTTGTCAAAAGTGGTTCTAGATATTTATAAAAGTTATATACGTTTTAATAATAAAGTTCTTTTTAAACTGAAAACGTTTTTGTACGTTTGAAACTAAATAGATCAATCGAGTCTGTATGAGATTCAATCTTCCACTATCCTTTGTCTAGTTCTCAATGATTGATAATTTGTTCATATTTATAAATCACTTTACCATTTTCCGAATATTGTTAAAATGAAAAGATTTCTCAAATCAACGTGGGCCTTTCAATAGAGACTTGTAATCATAATTTAATATAGCTGATAATTCAATCATTTGATCTTATCTTCTAATTCCATTGATAAACATTTTGAAACAGATACAATCATATAAAGTATTTAATCTAATATTTTGTTTACGTTTCAAGTTATAATATATATACACATATACATATATAATCATATTCGTTTAATGGTTCGTGAATCGTTGGAACTTGGTCGAGGTTGAATGAAAGTATGAACATGGTTTAAAATTCTTGAAATTTAACTTAACAAATATTGCTTATCGTGTCGGAATCATATAAAGATTAAAGTTTAAATTTGGTTGGAAATTTTCGGGTTGTCACATTTAATACCTGAGAATAAACATGCTTTAAAGTGTCAACCAAAAGGTTGGTGAGTTCATAGGTTTATCATAACAATCATTTCAATATATTAATAGACCACAAGATTTCCGTTTATAAATATATGTACACTCGCAAGTGTATAAAAGTATTCTATAAGTTGTAGGCACCCGGTAACAAGCCTTAACGTTCATGTTTTACCCTCTGAAGTACACCAGATCAGGTGTGTTTAAAATTACCTCGAAGTACTAAAGCATCCCATAGTCAGGATGGGGTTTGTCAGGCCCAATAGATCTATCTTTAGGATTCGCGCCTACCATACATAGACAAGTAGTTTAATGTTACCAAGCTAAGGGTATATTTCTGGTTTAAACCCACGTAGAATTTGTTTTAGTACTTGTGCCTATTTCGTAAAACATTTATAAAAACAGCGCATGTATTCTCAGTCCCAAAAATATATATAAAAGGGAGCAAATGAAACTCATCATACTGTATTTCGTAGTAAAAATACATATAACGTCATTTAACAAGTGAAAGGTTGGCCTCGGATTCACGAACCTATATTAATTATATATATTTATATGTTGGTCAATATTTGGTCAAGTCATGGTGTGCCACAATCCTAATGCTCGAGACTAATATGCAAAAGTCAACAAAAGTCAACTTGACCCAAAATGACTTCTAAAATTTATACATGTTTATTATATAACTTAACTATAGTCGTTTTATATATTTAAATATATTTATTAGATTTTATAATAATAAAAGTCATTTATTAATAAAAATTTATATTAACGTTTATATATGATAAAATATACTTTTATATATCTTAAGTAGTAAAATTTATAAAGTTCACTTAATATCGTAAAACTATAGTGGTAAGTATTATTAATGTAATTATATTACGCGTGGTGAAAAATATCTTTGTATCCCCTATTTATTTGATAAAATAATATTGATCATAATAATAATAAGTAAAAGTTGTATTATTTTGTAATAATAATTATTATTATTCTATAAAAAAAATAACAATATTTATATTTACTAAAAATGGTATTATGATAAAATGATAATACTAACATAATAGTAATAATGATATTTTATAATAACAATGATATTTCTATTAAAATAATAACGACGATAGTAATAATAATCATTTTAACAATAATACTAAAATTCAGTTGACTATAACTTCTAATCCGTTCATCGAAACCATTCGATATCTAAATGAAAAGTTCTTAATTTTTCGCTAGCTTTCCAATGACATGCATATAATATACCCTATCTCAGTAGCATATGTATCTAATTCAGAATTCAACAAACCTATCTAAGGACAATATCGAATGTACAAGCATGCATAATCCTATATACTCGAGCACTAGTCAGGGATACACTATTGATATATAAAAGTTAAGTTATGAGTGCTCACGTATCAATATTGAGATTCAATATTGCAGAAAAGTACGTAAACGCAACAGAGATGATAAACACTAGATTGACCTCACTAGCATACCCATGAACCATACCCATCACCTCCATAGCTATAACCCATAATTTCCATAGCTTCGACTCATTCAAAAAAGTATTTTGAAATCACTCGGACATCACTCCGTCGTAATATTTTATGTATACTAATAATATCTTAAAATAATACAGAGCAAATATATATATATATATATATATATATATATATATATATATATATATATATATATATATATATATATATATATATATATATATATATATATATATATATATATATATAAATTGATTGAGAGAGTTTAGAGAAATATATTTTCAAGTTTCTATGAAATAATGAAACCTATTGAATTCTATTTATAATAGATTTTTGAATTATTAAAGTGAATTATTAAAGTAAATTATTAAAGTATGAATTATTAAAGTGCATTATTAAAGTTAAAGTAAAGTAAAAGTAAAGTAAAGTAAAGGTAAAGTTAAATTATAGTAAAAGTATAAAAACTATGTATGTATAATACGCGTATAAATATATATAATATTAATTTAAATCGTTATATATATTTAATGAAATAAAATATAAATATCGTTATATTTATTATACTGGTTAAGTAATGAGTTGTCAAAGTGATTCTAGATATTTATAAAAGTTATATACGTTTTAATAATAAAGTTCTTTTTAAACTGAAAACGTTTTTGTACGTTTGAAAATAGATTAATAGAATATTATGGAAACCAATTCTCCACTAGCTTTTGTCTAACTTTCGTAAATGACACTTTTTATTTTTATTTATAAATAGCTTTACAAATTATTTCGAATATCGTTAAGAGGAATAGATTTTCTCAAATCATAGTGGACCTCTCAACAGAGACTTGTAATCATAATTCAATGTTTCTGATAATTCAATCATTTAATATATATATTTTTAATTTCTTCGATAATCATATTGAAACAAATACGTTCATATAAAGCATTATACATTTAAATACTTTGTTGACATTTTCAATTTATAACATATACAAATATACATACATATTCATATATGTTCATTTAATGGTTCGTGAATCATTGGAATTTGGTCGAGGTTTAAATGAATGTATAAACATAGTTTAAAATCCTTGAGATTTAACTTAACAAACATTGCTTATCGTGTCAGAATAATATAAAGATAAAGTTTAAATTTAGTCGGAAATTTTCGGGTCATCACAGTACCTACCCGTTAAAGAAATTTCGTCCCCGAAATTTGATAGAGGTCGTTATGGCTAACAATGAGAATGTTATTATGACGTAACGATTATGAAGTTTTATCATGTCTAAGAAGTATGGATAAAATAATTCGATTACTCGAAGCGTATGAGGGATGTTATCGTAAATGAAGGAAATAAGATTATAGTGATTCGTCATATCTTTTGACGTCATCACAATTCATCTCCGAATTTAAAGAAAATCTTTGTAATCTATGTTGGATTTGATGCTTTGATGATTAAGGAGATTATGATTCTCTTCGAATTAATACGATGATCCATCTTGATTTCTCTGTCGGGTATTTCACTATAAATCCACCTCCTTGGTTTCCTTACAACTCACACCTTCTATTCTTTCTCCCTCAACTCATATGTTAAAGTATTTGTCAATATGCTTCATCCAGTACTGATTCTCGATATACTCCTCACTTTCATATACGTCATTCTTCTTTTTCATCTGCCTCCGGAAGAATCTATTTACTTCTACTATACTCTCAGTTTTATAGTGTTTTTAGTTCTTCCGTGTCTTTATATTGCTATATGCATCGATATATACGGTTTATAATTTTTGGGTGGTTGTTGGGTTTTATATCTTCCCTTATATTTCAAAGCCCCTGCTTTTGTCTTCTATAATCATTGACATCCATAGTTAATGCTCCCTTCTATTTGCTGCGATTTATACTCCAATTTATATTTTGGAGTTTTGTCCTTTCGTTTCTTCTTCTTGCGATTAAGCAACGTTTGTAATGGTCCAGTATTCGCAGATATGAATTTCAGAATGAACATAGTTAATGTTCTAAGAAGGAAATGGTAATGGCACGATCTTGATTTGTTAATTTACCAGAATACCCTGAAAAGACCGAATCATCAAGAAAATATATTCTTGATATTTTTAGAGATTAAATAGAATACAAGAGTCGTGTAACATGGAACATGATGACGGCATGGTCTGTGAATCGTCATGTCCCATTAGAAACTCAACATGACTTACTGTAATATAATCACGTTGATCAAGTGTCATTATATTATACTAACTCATGCTTCAGTTCCCAACACTACTTCAAAACATTCATAATTTAAACTCGAAAGTTTATAGAATATAGAAACTAATAGTTTCTTATATGATGTAACACTGATAGCGCAAAGAGATAAATGACTTCAGATTAGATTAGTTGTGAAATTATCTTCAGAAATATCGCGGATATTTATAATGAAAGATATGATAATATCTTAGAATTTCTAATATTGATGGATGATGATGAAGATTTGTCTGTAAAGGTTTAGAATAAAGAGTAAGGTATTCGTTAATGACTTTAGCAGGCACTAAATCATTTGGATTCTTTGAAGGCAGATTTAGTCTTTGTGATTTGTCCACAGCCTCCTTCAGAGTCTGTTCAATCCGTTTTCCAGTTCCAAACCTTCTCTTTTTCTCAGCTTTACCACCTTACTATTCTTTGTCATCAAACTTTTTACTGTTAAGATCGTTTACAGTTTTTGATGCTTCTTCAGCATTTCAAGAACTAGTTTGCAGTTCAAAATATTTTTCAGAACTTCACATTAAAAGTATGTAAGTCCAGTAGATAGACGTTTTACGTACACATATAACTGTTGGCGTAGACATGCTGCGAGATTTCAAAATACTGGTTACTGTTTTTCGATGATTCGTATGACAATTCTCGTTACAAGATGCGAATGAGTAAATGATGTGATTTCAATAAATATAATGATTTTTTGAAAAGTCAAAGATAATTGAAGTTGTTGGTAAGTTTATTGCTAAGGTGGCGAGATATGAAAGGTCCCCAATAACGATGACGAAAGGGCAACGTATCTATCGAGGTTATAATAAGACTAGTCCGAATGAAAAGTCGAAGTTGACTTGCTGGAGCTGTGACAAAACTGTCTACTTTGAAAAGGAATTGAAAAGTCATTTTAGCTAATAAATGCCAAAGGGTCTGACACGGATACGCGTCGAACTATGACTTTGGCTTCGAGAGCTTTTTAGGTACATAAATGTGGGTAATATGTGGTTGGATCATCATCTCGATTGTTCATTGTCTGAAGTGTCTTCGAAAACTTCGGAGAGTTTGAACACAGTTTGTAATCGTTAATATACATATGATGTTCTAACACAGTTTTGAAGTCAAAGTATAGCTTTGAAAGATGTAGGAATCTAAGAGTGATGTCTTCTGTTAAATCATGACTTGGATTTTGATTTGTCAAAATCAGAATGCGTAATCAAATTTGGGTGAGAATGGTTGTTTTAATTACTATACAAGAATGTATATTGTTGTGAGATTTTGGGAGTATAGTTGATGATTTGCTTAATCAGATTCGAAAAATGTAACATATTAATTGTGAATTTATATATCTCTCGGGTATTACCTACCCGTTAAAAAAAATTTCACAATTAATATTTTGTACAACAGAATTTTATTACAGTCTTTATGAAAATATATACGTGCATATTTTCTTCAGATGTAACATAGATTTAATGAGTTAATATTAAATTAAGCTCATTTGATTTACGGTTGAAACTAGAACTAAATAATCCCTAAAGACTTTAGAAATTACATAACTTTTACGGAGTATTTATTCAATAAAATTTAAATTATGAATTATTACTTCGTTATTTGTTGGTGTTTGTTGAAATGCCTCGTCCCAATCCATCTGGACGAAGTCATCAACATTTGATCCCAGAGCGATGATCAACTCCAAGTAATGTCCTTAAATTGAGCAAAATGCACAGCGGAAGATTTCTTTCATACATGAGAATAAACATTCTTTAAAGTGTCAACCAAAAGGTTGGTGAGTTCATAGGTTTATTATAAAATAATAAAATTCATCATTTTGATAGACCACAAAATTTAAATCCTGCATGGTACAAATGGGCCCGAATCCTATACCCACCTGTAATGTACATGCGATATCTTTTAAATGCAGTACACCTTTCTCGTGTAAGAAATCATCTTTCATAAATCTTAGTAACCGTACACATATCTCGTGCACAAAAATAACATACACATAACCTGTGTATAAAATCATTCTCTCGATACATAACATTCATATCAATTGGTGGCAATTATCATGTCCACATAATTCAATGGTGGAAATTATCATGTCCACATAATTCAACGGTGGAAATTATCATGTCCACATAATTCAATAATAATTCGCAGAACTTCTATCTGCATAATAATTAATTCGAGGAATGTTTTGCTTGTGTCTATCTCGTCAAACATTTATAAAAGCATTTCATGTATTCGCAGTTCAAAATATATTTCAAAAGCATTTAATAAAGCAGTTATAAAAACAGCGCATGTATTCTCAGTCCCAAAAATGTAAAGAGTAAAAGGGAATCAAATGAAACTCACCATACTCTATTTTGTAGTAAAAATACATATGACAACATTGAACAAAATGTAGGGTTGGCCTTGGATTCACGAACCTATATCATTTGTATATTTATTAATATACATGGTTGTGATCGAACAAATATATATATATATATATATATATATATATATATATATATATATATATATATATATATATATATATATATATATATATATATATATATATATATTAGTTATATCTTTTTTTTTTTATTATATATGTTTCATATATTTACTTTGTATTTAAAAATATTAAATTTTGTTATGTTAGATGTATTAAATATATTTATATACAAATATCATTTGTTTGTTAATGTAGTATTTTAAGATAATATTTCAAGTGATAATAATAATAATAATAATGATAGTGCTAATATTAATAAATATGATAATAGTATTAATAATTCTATAAACAATGATATAAATGATAGTTTTTATAATAAATCTCATAATACTGATAATATTAGTAGTTTTTAATAGAATGAATAACTTAATAATAATAATAATCATGAAAATATTAATTTTTTTGTAATAATACGTAGTTCTTAATAATAATAATTATAAAAATATCTATTTTGTTAATATTGATAATAAATTTAATTATAACCATACTAATAATCATATTATCAATAATAATGATAATGATTTTATTACTAATACTTTTGTTGCTAATAACAATAATAATACTAACAATTTATAAAATGACATTACTAAATATATCTAAAATGATAAGCTGTATTATGTTTATAATAATGATAATAATAATAATAATAATAATAATAATAATAATAATAATAATATAACTAATAATAATAATAATAATGATAATAATATTAATTATATTAATGGTAGTAATAATAATAGTTATCTTAAACATTATAACACTAACCAATAATAATAATAATGGTAACAACAATAACAAATATAATTAATAATAACAAATATAACTTAACTACCTCAAAAGCTTTTCCAAAAAAAAACAAATTGCCCCAGACAGGGATCGAACCCACGATCTCTCGTTCCGTGCTCATACCCTTAAACCATCCATTTGTCTGTTCGTTTTTGATTAACTTGAATTCTTTATCTATTTAACCCTAACATTTTCTGTTTCATATTCTTAACATAAATCTATATCATCACCTTTTACCAATTAACATCGCCATCAATTTCTAATCATAATACCATTATCACTAACCATCATCCTAATTGTAAACATCATCTTTAAACCCGTTACTTCATAATGATCACCATCATCATCATATCTTTCATCAAGATTAAAATCATAAGATCATAATCATAATCATTTTCATTAAATCATCATCTTTACTCGCATCAATAATAATTCAACATCGTCCAGCTTAACATCATCATCAATATTCACTTATTATTCTCATCGTGGCATCCCACCATCATCATCATACTCATATCCTTCTATCACCTTTACAGCTTGTTCAGTGATTTAAATAGGGACGTAATATGGTCGTAGCTCAACAGAAATCATAATCTGGCTCATGGGCTCAATAAAAAAATAGAGAAACAGCCCAATTATTAAATCAGAAACTGGTGGCCCAACAGTGAACAAGTTTTCGGCCCAAGAAGAAGATAAACCCCAACAGAAAAATACGTGAACTTATTGATCTGGTCACAAGGGTTTGAACGGCACATACACAAAATAATACGACTGCAATCATCATGATTCCATCATGATCACTTCATCATCCACTATCCCTTATTAAATGATAGTTGTCGAGAACAAGGAGCTGTATCAAAAGGTTTATCACGTGAAAAAAGAAATAAGTGGGGTTTTTCAATTGTTATACTTGTCGACCATGGATTCCCTCTTGTTCCACTATCGAAGATAGCACTATAAATATATATCATGTGGGGGTTTATTAATCGAAATAGAAAAAAAATTATTAATCGACTTATCCTTGTCATCTTTCATCATTATATCATTAAAGTATCATTATTAGTTACCGGTTTTCTTGGAGGTTCTTTGCTCAAGAATAGAAGAGAGAAAAGGAAGAGAGGAACGTAAGAAAGAGTTGAAGGTGGTTAACGGGTTTAGATGGTTGTTGTGGTACTCGGACAGAAGAATCTTAAATAGGGGCTGCAGCAACAATAGCTTAAGAGTGGTTCGAGCTTGGTGATGATATTCATGGGTTGTGGTGGAAGGTTAGTTTTTAAATGGTTGTTTTTTGGTCTCGATCAAACAGTTAACCGTATAATGGTAATGGTTTGGTCGATTCCATAAGCAAGATAGAAGTTGCAGCAGTTTGATAAATGATAATGTTTTCAAAGTGGTTTCATGATAAATGATAACGTTTTCAAAGTGGTTCCATGATTGTAAGGTGGTGAACATGGTGGTGTCTAGGGTTGTTTTATTTTTTGGTTTATCGGGTTGAAGAAATTAGTAAATGTGAGTTTAGATGATACGACGGTGATGATATAAAACAAATGACAAGAGTTTCGAAAGTGGCGGTTTATGTTGACCGAAGGAAATGATAGAAATGGAAACGGTTTCATTTGTTGATAGTGGGTTTTGGCCGAGAGGATGAAGCAATCGATGATACAAAGGTAGTGAAGTGAAGTGGTGTGTTTGGTGATACCCGATGTGGGTTTTTATTTAGGTGTAAGTAATATATGTATATCTATCTTAATATCTCTGGTTTATGTTTAATTCATCATATGAAAGAAAATGATTTTGATTGTAATTGATATTGATAATGGTAATAATAATTTAAATGATGTTGTTCAAAACACAGATAACTTCTATTGTTTTATGGTAATTGCTGGTCGACAGAGAAATATTCCCAAGGACAGATAGATGAATAAAAAAATAAAAGTGGGTTACAAGGTATGACAGATCTTTGGATGTTTTCTTTGGATTGGAGCATGATTGGTACTTATTTGAAGATTTGCAAATCAATTTACAATAGATGAGAACGATGTGAAACAGATTACCTACTGTGTGTGTTTGTATATGTTCGTATATATATATATATATATATATATATATATATATATATATATATATATATATATATATATATATATATATATATATATATATATATATTTATATTTATCTATGTCTGATTATATATATAATTCAGTATTTTACATATGTGTATGTCTTTATATATATCTGTGATTATATATAATTTACATCTAGTTAATATTACTAACTATTAATGTACTAATAATAATAATATTATTAACATTTATATTAATAAGAATCCTAATATTAATAATAATAAATGATAATAATAAAATAATAATAATAATATTACTAAATCAAATATTAATATTAATATAAAAAAATATAATGAAAGTAATGATATTAATATTAATATATCAATTTACTCAAGCTTGTAACTTAATATAATACTATATACTACTACTACAGGTGATAATTTAGATATACAAGTTATACATATACTAATTTCATATCTATATATTTTATATCAGATATTGTAATATTACTATTACAGATATTAGTATTAATATTAATAATAATGAAGATTATTATATAACAATTATGTTTAAACTTGTAATTAAATTCAATATATTACTATTATATATTGTTATTTATCTCATATGGATAATATATTCTATGATAATACATCCTGAATATTTATTATATTACAATATATGTGTATGTATTTTTGTTAATAGCAACTTAATTATTTTATGTATTACTTTGAATATTCAATTCAGTTCAAATGATTGAATTGTATTTTATTATCTTAAGTTATTACATATACTATTATTTATATTTACATATATATATACATATTTTATTTATAACAATTGTTCGTGAATCGTCGGGAATAGTTGTAGGGTAAATGAATATATGAATGTAGTTCCAAAATTTTCAAGACTCGATAATACTTACTTTGCTTATCGTATCGAAATCAGATAAAGATTAGGTTTAAATTTAGTCGAAAATTTTCGGGTCGTCACAGTACCTACCCGTTAAAGAAATTTCTCCCGAAATTTGAGTAAGGTCGTCATGGTTAACCATAAAAATACTTTCATGATGAATATGAGCTGAAAATTAGAGTTCTATCATCGTTGAGTAATATAGATAAAACAATTCATTTATGTGAAGAGTACAAGTGAAGCTATCACAAAATAATGGAATGAGGAAAATAAGTTTCGTCATAACTTTTGGTGTAGTTTGATTTGAATTCCAGAATTCAAGGGATTCAAAAGAAAATCTTTGAAATCTATGAGATCCGATTCTTAGAGATTTAAGGAAATTAGGATCTCTTCAATTAAATGCGATCATCTATCTCGATTGCTTTGTCTGGTGTTTCCACTATAAATGTACTTCTTCCGTTCCATTATTTTCATCATTCCTATACTTTCGTTCTTACTTCTTACTTCTAAAAGATTGTGAAAATGCTTCACCCAGTTCTAATCCTTGATATTTTCCTAATTAACATTTCTGTCATCCTTCTTTTTAATCTTCCACCAGAAGAATTTGTTTACTTCTACTATTACCTTGGGGTGATACTATTCTTAATTATGCCGTATCTTTATATTGCTATTCGTGTTAATATCCACGGTTTGTAACCTCCATGTTGTTATTGTGATTTATATTTTCTTTTATATTTCGGAGCTCCATACCCTTATTTTCTCTTCCCGACCTCTAGTAAAGAGAGTAATGGTTCATAGTTCATAAGTATGGAGTTTCGAATGATTATAGTACTCTAAGTAGAAATGAATGTATTAGCACAATTTGATTTGTCAAATTACTAGAATCACTGAGGATAGAACTATCAAGAATATATTTTTCTTGATATGATCAGAGATTAATTAGAATGAAAGAGTTATGTCACATGGCACATGATGATGGTATGATCTACTGTGAATCATCACGTCCCATTAGAAACTCAGCATGACTTACTGCAATATAATCACGTTGGCCAAGCGTCATTATATTATACTAACCCATGCTTCAATTCCCAACACTTCTCCACAATTCATTCATAATTTATACTTAGATTTTACAGAAGTTTTCAATATAATAGAATACAGAAAACACGAAGAGATAGATAATTTCGGACAAGGATATTTATTAAAATATCCTCAGAAATATCGAAGATATTTATGATGATATTTTGGAATTTCTAAGTTCAAAGGTTGATGAAGAAAGATTTTCCGCAAGTTTTTAACATGAATAAGGAGCAAGATATTCATTGAAGACTTCATTGGATCCAGCGTTACCTGGATTCTTTGAATATAGGATTTGTTCCTTGTATTTGTCCTTGGTTTCCTTCATGGTTAGCTCAATCCATTTTTTAGTACCAAATTTTCTATCGAGCGTTCCCAACACTCCATTCTTTATCATCAAACCCTTGGCCATTCAGGCCATCTATAAATTTACTGTTTCGTCTGCATTTAATGTAGCCATATCTGAATCGTCGGTTATCAATCCGATATGTTTTCAGGAGAATTGTGTTTTTAGATGATTAAATGCTGATGGTAGTATGGTGGAATATAAAAGGTTCTCTGGTAACCATAAATGAGCATGCATATATATCAAGGTTATAATAAGGTTGTTTTGAATGAAAATTCGAAGTTGTCTTGCTGGAGCTGTGATAAAATTGGCTATTTTGAAAAAGAACTACAAGGTTATTTTGGGTAATAATAACACTAAAGGAATTAGCACAGCTACGTGTTAAACGTTTACTCAGCTTCCGAGAGTTTTTCAGGTGCATAACTATATGCATCAATCTTTTCTTCCGTAGATGAAGTGCGGTTAGTTCATCCTCTCGATTGAGATGTTTTCAAGAATCATGAAAGGTTTGAACGCAGATTGTAATCGTCAAGATACAAATGAGGTTTAAGATGAAATCAAGTGGCAAACTTGAAGAATTGTTTAGTTTCATATGTTATAATCAATATTTTAATTCATTTTAATTGTCCAATGTAAGCAGTCCACAGTTGATAGTTCACAGTTAACAGTCCAATAATTCATATATAGCTTAATATATAATATTCGAATTAATTAATACGTATCGTGACCCGTGTACATGTCTCAGACTCGATCACAACTCAAACTATATATATTATTGTAGAATCAACCTCTACCCTGTATAGCTAACTTCAGCATTACTGCATATAGAGTGTCTATGGTTATTCCAAATAATATATATAGTTGCGTCGATATGATATGTCAAAACCTTATATACGTGTCCCGATATTTAAAGTGCGTAAAATAAATAACAGAAATTAAATGACGATAAATAAAATTACGAGAATTAAAAACTCCGATAAATAAATTGCGGTAAATAAAAGGTAAAACGGAATTAACAGTTAGCTAGGAACAGTTAGCGTGGATTCTTAACAAAATTTCTCATAGTTAATTTGTTTGTTTCTAACAAATTTTATTTTGTCCAATATTTTCTTCATTATGCCACTTGTTGAATTCTGATAAGTCAAAATCAAATTATGAAATTAAATGAAAATGGTCACTCTGTGGTAAATGGATTCGTATAGCTGTGGGTGTAAGTAGGATAGTAAATTACCGTTGAATCAGATTCGAAGGATGTACAGTGTAACATGTTAATATGAAAGCTAAATATTTCCTCAGGTATTACCTACCCGTTAAAATATTTTCACCATTAACAGTTTGTACGAAAGAATTTTTAATTACAATCTTTATGAAAACTTATATACATATATATTTTTTTCAGATGTAATCATGGATTCAATGAGTTAATATGATATTAATCTCATATGATTTTCGGTTTGAGCTAGAATAAGTAAACTTTAAAACTATTAGGAACCACATATTCTTCGCAGAATATTTCTTCTTCACAGAATATTTCTTCAATGAAGTTATAGATTAATACTTCATCTTTCATTGTTGTTGGTACTCCTTAGTATTTATGGTGCGTATGATATTGATGTTCGTGGGACAGATTGTGAGATTTGAAGCATGTGTTGTTGATGGTACTAGTATTGATGTTGGTGGTATTGTTGGTGCCATTGATGTTGTTGAAGCTGGTACATTTTGCACCATATTTTTCAAGGCTACAATTCGGGCGCGTAGTTCGTTGACTTATTACTCCGGGATGATTGTCGGTAAAAACGGGTGAATGAATAAGGTTTAGAATCTGAGTTATGATATAGTCTTGGCGAGATATTCGAGAAATGAGGGTGGAAATGGTGTTTCGAAGAGGTTCGCCGGTAAGTGTTTCAGGTTCATCGCCAAGAGGTAAATTCGGTTAGTGAAAAAGATCGCCTTCTTCGCGTCTCCATTGATTAAGTCGACTACGAACCCATCAGATGAATTGGAGATAGATGATTGGTTGATTCATTCTGGTGACACTTCTTTCGGAGCTTAGGTAAAACTCCATATCGGAATAGCTGCCGGAATTCGAGAAATTCGAACTGGTTAAGGGATTCATCTCGTACGATCATATGAAGGACTTTCGATAAGAAATATATTATAGGATGTAGATCAGTACTCTGCAATACATAATTTACATATACGTATATAATACTAAAATCCCATAAGTTACGGAGAAATCTACGGAAGCTGTCAGGCAAAAGTAACAATAGCAGATACGCTAAGATATGAATTTATCTATACACAGTCTATGCAATAGAGGCAGTAAGAAGTGTCTAGACTTTAAGGATGATAAGAAAATAATTTTTTTTTTCGACACTAAATGATAAGCAAAACTTTTGACATGCAGACACGGTCGAAGTCCAGACTCACTAATGCATCTAAACAACTACTAGGTAGACACACTAATGCAAGACCTGATTCGCTAAGACCACCGCTCTGATACCAACTGAAATGCCCCGTCCCAATCCATCTGGACGAAGTCATCAACATTTGATCCCAGAGCGATGATCGACTCCAAGTAATGTCCTTAAATTGAGCAAAATGAACAGCGGAAGATTTCTTTCATACCTGAGAATAAATATTCTTTAAAGTGTCAACCAAAAGGTTGGTGAGTTCATAGGTTTATTATAAAATAATAAAATTCATCATTTTGATAGACCACAAAATTTAAATCCTGCATGGTACAAATGGGCCCGAATCCTATACCCACCTGTAATGTACATGCGATATCTTTTAAATGCAGTACACCTTTCTCGTGTAAGAAATTATCTTTCATAAATCTTAGTAACCGTACACATATCTCGTGCACAAAAATAACATACACATAACCTGTGTATAAAATCATTCTCTCGATACATAACATTCATATCAATTGGTGGCAATTATCATGTCCACATAATTCAATGGTGGCAATTATCATATCCACATAATTCAACGGTGGCAATTATCATGTCCACATAATTCAATAATAATTCGCAGAACTTCTATCTGCATAATAATTCATTCGAGGAATGTTTTGCTTGTTTCTATCTCGTCAAACATTTATAAAAGCATTTCATGTATTCGCAGTTCAAAATATATTTCAAAAGCATTTAATAAAGCAGTTATAAAAACAGCGCTTGTATTCTCAGTCCCAAAAATGTAAAGAGTAAAAGGGAATCAAATGAAACTCACCATACTGTATTTTGTAGTAAAAATACATATGACAACATTGAACAAAATGTAGGGTTGGCCTTGGATTCACGAACCTATATCATTTGTGTGACGACCCAGAAATTTCTGATCAAATTTAAACTTAATCTTTATATGTTTACGACACGATGAGCAAAGTCTGTAATGTTAAAGTCTCAAAAATTTTGAACTGTGTCCATGTATACATTTGACCTTTGAACTGTTCATTTACCCTTCGACTGCTCTCGGCGATTCACGAACAATTAAGTGTAAATAGATATGTGTGTATGTATATATAAATAATAATTCGAAATATAATTTGAAATATTATATGTTGTTGTTATAAAAAAATTAATAAAATAAAAATAGGATATAATAATAATTATCATTATTTAAAATATATCTCTATATATAAATAAAATATATTAAAAATAAATATTAAATGATTATAATACTCGTTTGATGTTTCGATTGATATTAAGTAAGTTAAATTTAAACCTATGTAATTTTAAAATAAACGGTGATACGAAAATGAGTTATATAGGTTATAGGCTTATTAAAAGTATATTTAGTATCTAATTATTTTATTTTAACACTTTTTATTTGTTTACCCTTAAATGAGAGGGACAATTAATGTAATTTTTATTTATTAAATTAATGACTGAATTTTATACCATAATGACTAAAATAAATAAATATAATTACTGTAAAAATTTGGGATTTTTCTGAACACTTTTATCCGCCGCTAATTTTGCACGATACACAGTTCGTGAATGGTTGTCGGTAAGGTAATCCAAATTGTGAGATGGCTATACTGTGTTGCACGAATTTTTAACACTTTACATATATATTATTATAATATCGATATTCTGTTATCTGTCTTGTTTCAATTAACACAAGTCTCACAGTATACTATCAATTATTGTTATTCCTTTTGACTTCTTCAACAAATCATTTGTCATATAAAAATATACCATATGTAAAGGAGATGTATATATTCAATCATCTCCTGCCCAAGTTTCTGATTCAGTTCACGACAATCATCACCACTTTGATCACCGGAACCACCACGCTCCACCACCAAGAACCACCGTGATTGCCACCTCCTTTGATCACACCCATATTGTCACTACTCCATCGCCACCTTAAACCGTCAACCACAAACCCACCATCTAACAACCACTTTAACTAACTACAGCGAATGTGTGAACAACCAATGAAGATCATCATCAAATTTGCAATGATTATGCTTCTATTACTGATCTGACCAGTCGCAACCACCATTCAACCACCAAACATCATAAACCACCATCACCTAAATCACTTGCGCCTACAAGGCTTCGGTTTTTATTTTATGCTTGAAACCCATCACCGGCCATCTTCACCTCCGTCACCTGCAGGTTTATGTTTCTTGTTGAATCCACTTTATATCGCCAACATCACTGTGCTGTTACAACAGCTCACCTTTTGTATCTACTTCAAACGAAAAAAAAATTAAATAAATAAATAATTATAATAATAATACAAACCTACAACACTTGTTTACTGTTACCGCTAGTTCCAGATTGAGTTTTCTTTCAAACCAACACTTTCATCGAATCAATATTGAAGCTACTTCTGCTCCTGTTGACATAAACATAAGCATAGGTACCATCTTCATAAACATCAATAACCCATTGAACTATACTTATTTTGTTATTTGATTAATTGTTTCGTTTGATAATCCAGGATCAAACCATTCGGTTTGTTGCCTCACTTATTTGAACCATCGCGAACTATTGCTACTCGACTGGTGACTTCTTTAATCATTATTGATCACCCAATAACACCACCTTAAACCTACAACCATAACCACGATTTAAGATGTTCTATATCCGGTTTATACTAATGTTTTCTGCTTCTGCGAACAGCGAAGACATCCAACAAACCAAACCACCATTTGTTTTCTCCTTCCTATTTCTTTTCGCTGCATGATCTCTGCCACTACACCATTCCTGTTTCGGTCTTGATAAAAAAAATAGAAAGCGTAAAAGATGAAATAATGATAATACAATGAAGAGAATGATTGGCGGCTGCTACTTTTTTTTTAATTGACAGACAAATAAATAAAGATGAAACCCCACTTGATTTAGACTTTTGAAGCCGTTCTATTTTTATTTGGAACTCCCTTTTGAGTCATATAAACAAAACAGAAAATCTGGACAAGTTGAAGTTGGACTAATGTTTAATGAATTGGGCCAAGGACTAGAGATCCTATTGGGCTGATATTTGTTTCAGTTGGGCCGAAATATGGTTAGGAATTGTTGTTGGGCCAAAACAGATAGTATACGGGTTATATCTTTATGATATGGGTGTATATTAGAAAAACTGAAGTGGTGAAATGGTTGAGAGGGTTGTTGGGGTTTTAAGAGTTCGCGAGTTCGAGTCTCTTCTGGGACATTTCTTTTTAGAAAAGCTTGGAGAGGGTATACACTTTTATTTTGATTCTGTCATTATTATTATTAGTTATAATTATGTTATTATTATTATTATTGTTATTATTATTATAATTATTATTAATAGAATTATTATAAGTATTATTAGAATTATTATTAATAGTAAATATCATTTTAATTTTATTGTCATTATTATTATTAGAAAAATCATTACTTTTAGAATTATTATTATTAGTATACATTATTATTAAGATTAATATTTTTATTAAAAGTATTATTTTTATTAAAGTTATTATTTTATCATTAATATTAAAAGTATCATTTTTAACTCTATTATCGTTATTATTATTATATTATTTTTATCATTTCTAATATTATATTAGTATTAATACAATTTTAACAAACAAAAGAGATATATATATATATATATATATACATATATATATATACATATATATATATATATATATACATATATATATATATATATATATATATATATATATATACATATATATATATACAAAAATGTATTAAATAGATATAACATAACAAAATTTATATTTTTATTTATTTTAAATATATAAAATAAATATATGAAATATATAGGTTATTAATATAAAAATGATATAACTAATAATTTGTTATATATATAAATTTCTTCGATTACAACGTGTTAATATATATAAATGATATAGGTTCGTGAATCTGAGGCCAACCCTGCATTGTTAAGTATCGTCGTATGAATATTTTTACTACAAAATATTGTATGGTGAGTTTCATTTGTTCCCTTTTACTCTTTACATTTTTGGAACTGAGAATACATGCGCTGTTTTTACAACTGCTTTATTAAATGTTTTTAAAATATGTTTTGAACTGCGAATACATGCAAATGCTTTACTAACTGTTTTACAATATACATATGCGTGAGTTTTCATTACTCCCTTTTTAAATGCTTTCGCGATATATATTTTTAGGACTGAGAATGCATGCGCTTCTTTTATAAATGTTTTACGAAATGGACACAAGTGATCGAAACTACATTCTATGGTTGGATTATCTAATCGAATATGCCCTTTTTATATAGTGTGGTAATCTAAGAATTAGGGAACAGAAACCCTAATTGACGCGATGTAGTGACCCGAACTTTTCCATGTTTATATATATTAATTGAGATTGATATTTACATGATTAAATGTTTCCAACATGTTAAGCAATCAAACTTGTTAAGACTTGATTAATTGAAATATGTTTCATATAGACAATTGACCACCCAAGTTGACCGGTGATTCACGAACGTTAAAACTTGTAAAAACTATATGATGACATATATATGGATATATATATATAGTTAACATGATACTATGATAAGTAAACATATCATTAAGTATATTAACAATGAACTACATATGTAAAAACAAGACTACTAACTTAATGATTTTTAAACGAGACATATATGTAACGATTATCGTTGTAAAGACATTTAATGTATATATATCATATTAAGAGATATTCATACATGATAATATCATGATAATATAATAATTTAAAATCTCATTTGATATTATAAACATTGGGTTAACAACATTTAACAAGATCATTAACCTAAAGGTTTCAAAACAACAATTACATGTAACGACTAACGATGACTTAACGACTCAGTTAAAATGTATATACATGTAGTGTTTTAATATGTATTTATACACTTTTGAAAGACTTCAATACACTTATCAAAATACTTCTACTTAACAAAAATGCTTACAATTACATCCTCGTTCAGTTTCATCAACAATTCTACTCGTATGCACCCGTATTCGTACTCGTACAATACACAGCTTTTAGATGTATGTACTATTGGTATATACACTCCAATGATCAGCTCTTAGCAGCCCATGTGAGTCACCTAACACATGTGGGAACCATCATTTGGCAACTAGCATGAAATATCTCATAAAATTACAAAAATATGAGTAATCATTCATGACTTATTTACATGAAAACAAAATTACATATCCTTTATATCTAATCCATACACCAACGACCAAAAACACCTACAAAAACTTTCATTCTTCAATTTTCTTCATCTAATTGATCTCTCTCAAGTTCTATCTTCAAGTTCTAAGTGTTCTTCATAAATTCCAAAAGTTCTAGTTTCATAAAATCAAGAATACTTTCAAGTTTGCTAGCTCACTTCCAATCTTGTAAGGTGATCATCCAACCTCAAGAAATCTTTGTTTCTTACAGTATGTTATCATTCTAATACAAGGTAATAATCATATTCAAACTTTGGTTCAATTTCTATAACTATAACAATCTTATTTCAAGTGATGATCTTACTTGAACTTGTTTTCGTGTCATGATTCTGCTTCAAGAACTTCGAGCCATCCAAGGATCCATTGAAGCTAGATCCATTTTTCTCTTTTCCAGTAGGTTTATCCAAGGAACTTAAGGTAGTAATGATGTTCATAACATCATTCGATTCATACATATAAAGCTATCTTATTCGAAGGTTTAAACTTGTAATCACTAGAACATAGTTTAGTTAATTCTAAACTTGTTCGCAAACAAAAGTTAATCCTTCTAACTTGACTTTTAAAATCAACTAAACACATGTTCTATATCT
Organism: Rutidosis leptorrhynchoides; assembly: GCF_046630445.1. Classification (NCBI taxonomy): domain Eukaryota; kingdom Viridiplantae; phylum Streptophyta; class Magnoliopsida; order Asterales; family Asteraceae; genus Rutidosis; species Rutidosis leptorrhynchoides. Next base: position 222,905,663 of record NC_092333.1, on the reverse strand, counting down.
ATATGATATGCTAACTTAATGATTTAAAACCTGGAAACACGAAAAACACCGTAAAACCGGATTTACGCCGTCGTAGTAACACCGCGGGCTGTTTTGGGTTAGTTAATTAAAAACTATGATAAACTTTGATTTAAAAGTTGTTATTCTGAGAAAATGATTTTTATTATGAACATGAAACTATATCCAAAAATTATGGTTAAACTCAAAGTGGAAGTATGTTTTCTAAAATGGTCATCTAGACGTCGTTCTTTCGACTGAAATGACTACCTTTACAAAAATGACTTGTAACTTATTTTTCCGACTATAAACCTATACTTTGATAAAATAGAGTTTAATGTGAAACCATAGCAATTTGATTCACTCAAAACGGATTTAAAATGAAGAAGTTATGGGTAAAACAAGATTGGATAATTTTTCTCATTTTAGCTACGTGAAAATTGGTAACAAATCTATTCCAACCATAACTTAATCAACTTGTATTGTATATTATGTAATCTTGAGATACCATAGACACGTATACAATGTTTCGACCTATCATGTCGACACATCTATATATATTTCGGAACAACCATAGACACTCTATATGTGAATGTTGGAGTTAGCTATACAGGGTTGAGGTTGATTCCAAAATATATATAGTTTGAGTTGTGATCAATACTGAGATACGTATACACTGGGTCGTGGATTGATTCAAGATAATATTTATCAATTTATTTCTGTACATCTAACTGTGGACAACTAGTTGTAGGTTACTAACGAGGACAGCTGACTTAATAAACTTAAAACATCAAAATATATTAAAAGTGTTGTAAATATATTTTGAACATACTTTGATATATATATGTATATATTGTTATAGGTTCGTGAATCAACCAGTGGCCAAGTCTTACTTCCCGACGAAGTAAAAATCTGTGAAAGTGAGTTATAGTCCCACTTTTAAAATCTAATATTTTTGGGATGAGAATACATGCAGGTTTTATAAATGATTTACAAAATAGACACAAGTACGTGAAACTACATTCTATGGTTGAATTATCGAAATCGAATATGCCCCTTTTTATTAAGTCTGGTAATCTAAGAATTAGGGAACAGACACCCTAATTGACGCGAATCCTAAAGATAGATCTATTGGGCCTAACAAACCCCATCCAAAGTACCGGATGCTTTAGTACTTCGAAATTTATATCATATCCGAAGGGTGTCCCGGAATGATGGGGATATTCTTATATATGCATCTTGTTAATGTCGGTTACCAGGTGTTCACCATATGAATGATTTTTATCTCTATGTATAGGATGTGTATTGAAATATGAAATCTTGTGGTCTATTGTTACGATTTGATATATATAGGTTAAACCTATAACTCACCAACATTTTTGTTGACGTTTAAAGCATGTTTATTCTCAGGTGAATATTAAGAGCTTCCGCTGTTGCATACTAAAATAAGGACAAGATTTAGAGTCCATGTTTGTATGATATTGTGTTAAAACTGCATTCAAGAAACTGATTTCGATGTAACATATTTGTATTGTAAACCATTATGTAATGGTCGTGTGTAAACAGGATATTTTAGATTATCATTATTTGATAATCTACGTAAAGCTTTTTAAATCTTTATTTATGAAATAAAGGTTATGGTTTGTTTTAAAAATGAATGCAGTCTTTGAAAAACGTCTCATATAGAGGTCAAAACCTCGCAACGAAATCAATTAATATGGAACGTTTTTAATCAATAAGAACGGGACATTTCAGTTGGTATCTGAGCGTTGGTCTTAGAGAACCAGAATTTTGCATTAGTGTGTCTTATCGAGTTTGTTAGGATGCATTAGTGAGTCTGGACTTCGACCGTGTTTACTTGAAAAATGATTGCTTAACAAATTTTGTTGGAAACTATATATTTTTAACATGTGAATATTATGTGATATATTAATCTCTTAACGCGTTTGATATTATGTGATAGATGTCTACCTCTAGAACAAGTCCCATTGACTCACCTAATAATAATGAAGAGTCAAATGTAAATTGGAATGATTCGTGGACTGATTCACAAGTTCCCGAAGAGGAACCGGAAGAAGAGTCGGAACCGGAAGAAGAATCGGAACCGGAAGAAGAATCAGAACCGGATGAAGAAATAGAATCGGTGGGGGAAATAATAAAACGGTTAAGTAAAAGAAAATTCTCAACCAACCGACCAAGGTTAATTATGGTCAATGGTGTTTCCGCCAAGGAAGCAAAATATTGGGAGGATTACCAATTCTCCGATGAATCGGATTCCGACGAGAATTCCGATGATGTTATAGAAATTACCCCAACTGAATTTAAAAAGGCAAAAGAAAATAATAAGGGAAAGGGCATAAAAATAGAGAAATCTAATTCCAACCCCGATGAACTTTATATGTATCGTCAACCCCCGAAGTCCTTAAGTTGTAACAATGACCCGGGAACCTCTAAACCACCAGGTTTTTCTAAACCAATGTGGATCACGACGGCTCGTATTAGGGGAACATCATATATCCCTAGAAACTTGGCAAAACGAACCAAAACCGAAGAAGAAGAAACAAGCGAGTCGGAATAAGATAGTTGTATTCGTGTGGTGTAATATATGTAATATAGTGTGCTTATGCTTTATGATATATGTAAAAATTGCTTGTATTAATAAGTATTTTTTTTATGAATCTAACTCTTGTCTATTTTACAGTATAAAAACACAAAATGGATAGACAACCCAATATTTTAAGAGACCTACCCGGAGACATGATTGATGAAATCTTGTCTAGAGTCGGTCAGAATTCTTCGGCACAACTATTTAAGGCGAGATCAGTTTGTAAGACATTCAAAGAACGTTCCAAGAATGCCTTGGTTTATAAAAGGCTTTCGTTCAGAAGATGGGGGATATCACATTGGGAAATCCATAAGTTACGATGTGTTTACTTTGACGCATATATTGCGGGGAACCCAAATGCTATTTTACGCAATGGGTTAAGAAATTATTTTGACTCAATATATCCGAATATTGGACTTCGTGATTTAGAAAAAGTGGCTAACATGCAACATAAAGAAGCATGTTATGCTTACGGATTAGTAATGTTCGCTTCTCACCAAAGTGAGAACAAGAACATCGGGCTACAACTATTAAACAAAACGTTCCCACAAGTGACGGAGTCGGTAATTGGGGTAAGAAATGAGGTTTTTAGATTGTTACGGGACTGTTGGACATTACGTAACCCTCGTCCCTTTGACGACGTTACAACACGCTGTCTTATCAACGGCCATAACGGTTATGTTCCACAAGACCAAGGATGGGAAGTAGTCCTAGTAAAACCAGAATGCATGACTTGTTTCTGGACGTATGAATTACGTGTCTTTATTGCCTTTGCTGAACGACTTGTGTACTAGCTAGAATTATCTTCACAACCATCTTGTATCAAATTTATTGTGTGCTATATTTCATGCTATATGTAAAATAAGCGGTATTGTAAGTTTGTAAAATATTGTGTAAAAGTTTGAACGCGAAATATTATTATAATCAGTTTTTCATATAGAATTGTAGTAGTTGAATTGTATATTAGCTACTAAGTATGAACTTAACGGGTAGGTACTACCCGAATTTAAACTTATAAAACGCTAATATGAAGAAAAAGCTTTTATAAATGAGTTCATATTATGCTACGAAATACTATTAACTACTCTTAATATTCTGTATGATTAACTTGTTCGATTTGACTATTTTGAAGGAAATGGCACCGACTACTCGACACACCGTGAATATGAATGAAGAGGAATTCCGTACTTTTCTAGCTTCAAACATAGCCGCAGTACAGGCTGCGCTACATACCAACAATAACCTTGGATCTAGCAGTACAGGAAATCGTGTAGGATGCACCTACAAAGAATTCACTGCCTGCAAACCTTTGGAATTTGATGGAACCGAAGGACCGATCGGATTGAAACGGTGGACCGAGAAGGTCGAATCGGTGTTTGCCATAAGTAAGTGTACTGAAGAGGACAAAGTGAAGTACGCTACGCATACCTTCACAGGTTCTGCGTTAACATGGTGGAATACCTATCTAGAGCAAGTGGGACAAGACGATGCGTACGCACTACCGTGGTCAGCATTCAAGCACTTGATGAACGAGAAGTACCGTCCCAGAACCGAGGTCAATAAGCTCAAGACAGAACTTAGAGGGTTACGAACCCAAGGATTTGATATTACCACGTACGAAAGACGATTCACATAATTGTGCCTATTGTGTCCGGGAGCATTCGAAGATGAGGAAGAGAAGATCGACGCGTTTGTGAAAGGATTACCGGAAAGAATCCAAGAAGATATAAGTTCACACGAGCCCGCCTCCATACAACAGGCATGTAGAATGGCTCACAAACTCGTGAACCAGATTGAAGAAAGAATTAAAGAACAGACTGCTGAAGAGGCCAATGTGAAGCAAGTCAAAAGAAAGTGGGAGGAAAACGGTGATAAGAATCACCAATACAACAACAACAGCAATTACAACAATAATCGCAACAATTATCCCAACAATCGCAACATCAATCGCAACTACAACAAACGGCCCAACAATAACAACAACAACAACAACAACAACAGCAACTACAACAATCATCCCAACAACAATAATAACCGCAACAACAACAACAATCAGAAGCAGCTATGCCAAAGGTGTGAAAAGAATCACTCGGGGTTCTGTACCAAATTTTGCAACAAGTGTAAAAGAAATGGTCATAGCGCGGCGAAGTGTGAGGTCTACGGACCAGGGGTTAATAGAACGAAAGGAACAAATGGTGTCGGAACGAGTAATGGCGGAGCAAGTAGTGTCGGAGCAAGTTATGCCAATGTAGTTTGTTATAAATGTGGAAAACCAGGCCACATTATTAGAAATTGCCCGAACCAGGAGAACACGAATGGACAAGGCCGTGGAAGAGTTTTCAATATTAATGCGGCAGAGGCACAGGAAGACCCGGAGCTTGTTACGGGTACGTTTCTTATTGACAATAAATCTGCTTACGTTTTATTTGATTCGGGTGCGGATAGAAGCTATATGAGTAGAGATTTTTGTGCTAAATTAAGTTGTCCATTGACGCCTTTGGATAGTAAATTTTTACTCGAATTAGCAAATGGTAAATAAATTTCAGCAGATAATATATGTCGGAATCGAGAAATTAAACTGGTTAGCGAAACATTTAAGATTGATTTGATACCAGTAGAGTTAGGGAGTTTTGATGTGATAATCGGTATGGACTGGTTGAAAGAAGTGAAAGCGGAGATCGTTTGTTACAAAAATGCAATTCGCATTATACGAGAAAAAGGAAAACCCTTAATGGTGTACGGAGAAAAAGGCAACACGAAGCTACATCTTATTAGTAATTTGAAGGCACAAAAACTAATAAGAAAAGGTTACTATGCTGTTCTAGCACACGTCGAGAAAGTACAAACTGAAGAAAAGAGCATCAATGATGTTCCCGTCGCAAAAGAATTTCCTGATGTATTTCCGAAAGAATTACCGGGATTACCCCCACATCGATCCGTTGAATTTCAAATAGATCTTGTACCAGGAGCTACACCAATAGCTCGTGCTCCTTACAGACTCGCACCCAGCGAGATGAAAGAACTACAAAGCCAATTACAAGAACTTTTAGAGCGTGGTTTCATTAGACCAAGCACATCACCGTGGGGAGCTCCTGTTTTGTTTGTCAAGAAGAAAGATGGTACATTCAGGTTGTGTATCGACTACCGAGAGTTGAACAAACTTACCATCAAGAACCGCTACCCATTACCGAGAATCGATGACTTATTTGATCAACTACAAGGCTCGTCTGTTTATTCAAAGATTGACTTACGTTCCGGGTATCATCAAATGCGGGTGAAAGAAGATGATATTCCAAAGACTGCTTTCAGAACACGTTACGGTCATTACGAGTTTATGGTCATGCCGTTTGGTTTAACTAATGCACCAGCTGTGTTCATGGACCTTATGAACCGAGTGTGTGGACCATACCTTGACAAGTTTGTCATTGTTTTCATTGATGACATACTTATTTACTCAAAGAACGACCAAGAACACGGTGAACATTTGAGAAAGGTGTTAGAAGTATTGAGGAAGGAAGAATTGTACGCTAAGTTTTCGAAGTGTGCATTTTGGTTAGAAGAAGTTCAATTCCTCGGTCACATAGTGAACAAAGAAGGTATTAAGGTGGATCCGGCAAAGATAGAAACTGTTGAAAAGTGGGAAACCCCGAAAACTCCGAAACACATACGCCAGTTTTTAGGACTAGCTGGTTACTACAGAAGGTTCATCCAAGACTTTTCCAGAATAGCAAAACCCTTGACTGCATTAACGCATAAAGGGAAGAAATTTGAATGGAATGATGAACAAGAGAAAGCGTATCAGTTATTGAAGAAAAAGCTAACTACGGCACCTATATTGTCATTGCCTGAAGGGAATGATGATTTTGTGATTTATTGTGACGCATCAAAGCAAGGTCTCGGTTGTGTATTAATGCAACGAACGAAGGTGATTGCTTATGCATCTAGACAATTGAAGATTCACGAGCAAAATTATACGACGCATGATTTGGAATTAGGCGCGGTTGTTTTTGCATTAAAGACTTGGAGGCACTACTTATATGGGGTCAAAAGTATTATATATACCGACCACAAAAGTCTTCAACACATATTTAATCAGAAACAACTGAATATGAGGCAGCGTAGGTGGATTGAATTGTTGAATGATTACGACTTTGAGATTCGTTACCACCTGAGGAAGGCAAATGTGGTAGCCGATGCCTTGAGCAGGAAGGACAGAGAACCCATTCGAGTAAAATCTATGAATATAATGATTCATAATAACCTTACTACTCAAATAAAGGAGGCGCAACAAGGAGTTTTAAAAGAGGGAAATTTAAAGGATGAAATACCCAAAGGATCGGAGAAACATCTTAATATTCGGGAAGACGGAACCCGGTATAGGGCTGAAAGGATTTGGGTACTAAAATTTGGAGATATAAGAGAAATGGTACTTAGAGAAGCTCATAAAACCAGATACTCAATACATCCTGGAACGGGGAAGATGTACAAGGATCTCAAGAAACATTTTTGGTGGCCGGGTATGAAAGCCGATGTTGCTAAATACGTAGGAGAATGTTTGACGTGTTCTAAGGTCAAAGCTGAGCATCAGAAACCATCAGGTCTACTTCAACAACCCGAAATCTCGGAATGGAAATGGGAAAACATTACCATGGATTTCATCACTAAATTGCCAAGGACTGCAAGTGGTTTTGATACTATTTGGGTAATAGTTGATCGTCTCACCAAATCAGCACACTTCCTGCCAATAAGAGAAGATGACAAGATGGAGAAGTTAGCACGACTGTATTTGAAGGAAGTCGTCTCCAGACATGGAATACCAATCTCTATTATCTCTGATAGGGATGGCAGATTTATTTCAAGATTCTGGCAGACATTACAGCAAGCATTAGGAACTCGTCTAGACATGAGTACTGCCTATCATCCACAAACTGATGGACAGAGCGAAAGGACGATACAAACGCTTGAAGACATGCTACGAGCATGTGTTATTGATTTCGGAAACAGTTGGGATCGACATCTACCGTTAGCAGAATTTTCCTACAACAACAGCTACCATTCAAGCATTGAGATGGCGCCATTTGAAGTACTTTATGGTAGAAAGTGCAGGTCTCCGATTTATTGGAGTGAAGTGGGGGATAGACAGATTACGGGTCCGGAGATTATACAAGAAACTACCGAGAAGATCATCCAAATTCAACAACGGTTGAAAACCGCCCAAAGTCGACAAAAGAGCTACGCTGACATTAAAAGAAAAGATATAGAATTTGAAATTGGAGAGATGGTCATGCTTAAAGTTGCACCTTGGAAAGGCGTTGTTCGATTTGGTAAACGAGGGAAATTAAATCCAAGGTATATTGGACCATTCAAGATTATTGATCGTGTCGGACCAGTAGCTTACCGACTAGAGTTACCTCAACAACTCGCGGCTGTACATAACACTTTCCACGTCTCGAATTTGAAGAAATGTTTTGCTAAAGAAGATCTCACTATTCCGTTAGATGAAATCCAAATCAACGAAAAACTTCAATTCATCGAAGAACCCGTCGAAATAATGGATCGTGAGGTTAAAAGACTTAAGCAAAACAAGATACCAATTGTTAAGGTTTGATGGAATGCTCGTAGAGGACCCGAGTTCACCTGGGAGCGTGAAGATCAAATGAAGAAGAAATACCCGCATCTATTTCCAGAAGATTCGTCAACACCTTCAACAGCTTAAAATTTCGGGACGAAATTTATTTAACGGGTAGGTACTGTAGTGACCCGAACTTTTCCATGTTTATATATATTAATTGAGATTGATATTTACATGATTAAATGTTTCCAACATGTTAAGCAATCAAACTTGTTAAGACTTGATTAATTGAAATATGTTTCATATAGACAATTGACCACCCAAGTTGACCGGTGATTCACGAACGTTAACTTGTAAAAACTATATGATGACATATATATGGATATATATATAGTTAACATGATACTATGATAAGTAAACATATCATTAAGTATATCAACAATGAACTACATATGTAAAAACAAGACTAATAACTTAATGATTTTTAAACGAGACATATATGTAACGATTATCGTTGTAAAGACATTTAATGTATATATATCATATTAAGAGATATTCATACATGATAATATCATGATAATATAATAATTTAAAATCTCATTTGATATTATAAACATTGGGTTAACAACATTTAACAAGATCGTTAACCTAAAGGTTTCAAAACAACACTTACATGTAACGACTAACGATGACTTAACGACTCAGTTAAAATGTATATACATGTAGTGTTTTAATATGTATTTATACACTTTTGAAAGACTTCAATACACTTATCAAAATACTTCTACTTAACAAAAATGCTTACAATTACATCCTCGTTCAGTTTCATCAACAATTCTACTCGTATGCACCCGTATTCGTACTCGTACAATACACAGCTTTTAGATGTATGTACTATTGGTATATACACTCCAATGATCAGCTCTTAGCAGCCCATGTGAGTCACCTAACACATGTGGGAACCATCATTTGGCAACTAGCATGAAATATCTCATAAAATTACAAAAATATGAGTAATCATTCATGACTTATTTACATGAAAACAAAATTACATATCCTTTATATCTAATCCATACACCAACGACCAAAAACACCTACAAAAACTTTCATTCTTCAATTTTCTTCATCTAATTGATCTCTCTCAAGTTCTATCTTCAAGTTCTAAGTGTTCTTCATAAATTCCAAAAGTTCTAGTTTCATAAAATCAAGAATACTTTCAAGTTTGCTAGCTCACTTCCAATCTTGTAAGGTGATCATACAACCTCAAGAAATCTTTGTTTCTTACAGTAGGTTATCATTCTAATACAAGGTAATAATCATATTCAAACTTTGGTTCAATTTCTATAACTATAACAATCTTATTTCAAGTGATGATCTTACTTGAACTTGTTTTCGTGTCATGATTCTGCTTCAAGAACTTCGAGCCATCCAAGGATCCATTGAAGCTAGATCCATTTTTCTCTTTTCCAGTAGGTTTATCCAAGGAACTTAAGGTAGTAATGATGTTCATAACATCATTCGATTCATACATATAAAGCTATCTTATTCGAAGGTTTAAACTTGTAATCACTAGAACATAGTTTAGTTAATTCTAAACTTGTTCGCAAACAAAAGTTAATCCTTCTAACTTGACTTTTAAAATCAACTAAACACATGTTCTATATCTATATGATATGCGAACTTAATGATTTAAAACCTGGAAACACGAAAAACACCGTAAAACCGGATTTACGCCGTCGTAGTAACACCGCGGGCTGTTTTGGGTTAGTTAATTAAAAACTATGATAAACTTTGATTTAAAAGTTGTTATTCTGAGAAAATGATTTTTATTATGAACATGAAACTATATCCAAAAATTATGGTTAAACTCAAAGTGGAAGTATGTTTTCTAAAATGGTCATCTAGACGTCGTTCTTTCGACTGAAATGACTACCTTTACAAAAATGACTTGTAACTTATTTTTCCGACTATAAACCTATACTTTTTCTGTTTATATTCATAAAATATAGTTCAATGTGAAACCATAGCAATTTGATTCACTCAAAACGGATTTAAAATGAAGAAGTTATGGGTAAAACAAGATTGGATAATTTTTCTCATTTTAGCTACGTGAAAATTGGTAACAAATCTATTCCAACCATAACTTAATCAACTTGTATTGTATATTATGTAATCTTGAGATACCATAGACACGTATAAAATGTTTCGACCTATCATGTCGACACATCTATATATATTTCGGAACAACCATAGACACTCTATATGTGAATGTTGGAGTTAGCTATACAGGGTTGATGTTGATTCCAAAATATATATAGTTTGAGTTGTGATCAATACTGAGATACGTATACACTGGGTCGTGGATTGATTCAAGATAATATTTATCAATTTATTTATGTACATCTAACTGTGGACAACTAGTTGTAGGTTACTAACGAGGACAACTGACTTAATAAACTTAAAACATCAAAATATATTAAAAGTGTTGTAAATATATTTTGAACATACTTTGATATATATATGTATATATTGTTATAGGTTCGTGAATCAACCAGTGGCCAAGTCTTACTTCCCGACGAAGTAAAAATCTGTGAAAGTGAGTTATAGTCCCACTTTTAAAATCTAATATTTTTGGGATGAGAATACATGCAGGTTTTATAAATGATTTACAAAATAGACACAAGTACGTGAAACTACATTCTATGGTTGAATTATCGAAATCGAATATGCCCCTTTTTATTAAGTCTGGTAATCTAAGAATTAGGGAACAGACACCCTAATTGACGCGAATCCTAAAGATAGATCTATTGGGCCTAACAAACCCCATCCAAAGTACCGGATGCTTTAGTACTTCGAAATTTATATCATATCCGAAGGGTGTCCCGGAATGATGGGGATATTCTTATATATGCATCTTGTTAATGTCGGTTACCAGGTGTTCACCATATGAATGATTTTTATCTCTATGTATGGGATGTGTATTGAAATATGAAATCTTGTGGTCTATTGTTACGATTTGATATATATAGGTTAAACCTATAACTCACCAACATTTTTGTTGACGTTTAAAGCATGTTTATTCTCAGGTGAATATTAAGAGCTTCCGCTGTTGCATACTAAAATAAGGACAAGATTTGGAGTCCATGTTTGTATGATATTGTGTTAAAACTGCATTCAAGAAACTGATTTCGATGTAACATATTTGTATTGTAAACCATTATGTAATGGTCGTGTGTAAACAGGATATTTTAGATTATCATTATTTGATAATCTACGTAAAGCTTTTTAAATCTTTATTTATGAAATAAAGGTTATGGTTTGTTTTAAAAATGAAGGCAGTCTTTGAAAAATGTCTCATATAGAGGTCAAAACCTCGCAACGAAATCAATTAATATGGAACGTTTTTAATCAATAAGAATGGGACATTTCACGCGAACTCTAAAGATAGATCTATCGGGCCCAACAAGCCCCATCCAAAGTACCGGACGCTTTAGTACTTCGAAATTTATATCATGTCCGAAGGAGGATCCCGGAATGATGGGGATATTCTTATATGTATATTATGAATGTCGGTTACCAGGTGTTCAATCCATATGAATGATATTTTTGTCTCTATGAATGGGACGTATGTTTATGAGAAATTGGAATATGAAATCTTGTGGTCTATTAAAATATTGAAATGATTGTTATGAGACACTTTAAAGCATGTTTATTCTCAGGTATGAAAGAAGTCTTCCGCTGTGCAATTTCTCATTTAAAAGATATTACTTGGAGTCATTCATGACATATTTTAAAAGACGTTGCATTCGAGTCGTCGAGTTCATCAAGATTATTATTTAGTCAATTATAGTTGAATATATTATGAAATGATTTGCATGTTGTCAAGTTTCGATATAAAGCAACTTTGTCTTTTAAAAACGAATGCAATGTTTGTAAAATGTATCATATAGAGGTCAAGTACCTCGCGATGTAACCAACTATTGTGAATCGTTTGTAATCGATATGGACTTTGTCCGGATGGATTAGGACGGGTCTTCACAATTGGTATCAGAGCGGTGGTCTTAGCGAACCAGGTCTTGCATTAGTGTGTCTAACTGATAGTCGTTAGGATGCATTAGTGAGTCTGGACTTCGACCGTGTCTGCATGTCAAAAGTTTTGCTTATCATTTCTAGTCGAAAATCATCTGCTTATCATCTTTAGGAAATTACCTGCTTATTATTCTTTGTCTAAGACATGTCTTACTACCTCTATTGCGTAGACAGTGTATAGATAAATTCATATCTTAGCGTATCTATTATTGTTACCTTTGCCTGACAGCTTCCGTAGATTCCTCCGTAACTTATGGAATTTTAGTATTATATATGCATATGTAAACTATGTATTGTAGGGTACTAATCTATATCCTATAATCTTTTTCTTATCAAAAATCCTTCATCTGATCGTACGAGATGAATCCCTCCACCAGTTCAAGTCGCTCAGATTTTGATAGCTATTCTGATAGTTATTCCTACAGCTATTCCGATATGGATATTCACCTAAGCTCCGAAAGCAGTGTCATCAGAATGTACCAACAAATCAACCATCCCCAATTCATCTGATGGGTTCGTAAACGACTTAATCAATGGAGATGCGAAGAAGGCAGTCCTTTTCACCAACCGAATTCATCTCTTAGTGAAGAACCTGAAGCACTTATCGGCGAACCAGTCTGAAACACCATTTTCATCCTCATTTTCCGAATATCTCGCTATGATTATATACTATCTCAAATTCAAAACCTTATTCAACTCGCTCGTTCCTACCGACAATCATCCCGAAGTAATAAGTCAACGAGCTTCGCACCCGAGTTGTAGCCTTGAAAGAAAATATGGTGCAAAACGTACCAGCTTCAGCAACATCACCGGTATCAACAGTATCACCAATATTAATACCAGTACCATCAACAATCCATGCCTCAACATCTCATTCTGTACCTCGAATATAATCATCATTCTACGTATTGTTCTACATCAATTATCTTCATTCTTCATGGCGATTAAGTAATCTCTAAATGTTTTAGAGATTATGTATTCTAGTTCTAACGGTAAACCAAATGAGTTTAATAACATATTAACTCAATGAATCAATGATTACATCTGAAGAAAATATATATGTATATATGTTTTCATAAAGATTGTAATTAAAAATTCTTTCGTACAAACTGATAATGGTGAAAATATTTTAACGGGTAGGTAATACCCGAGGAATATTCAGATTTCACATTAATAAGTTACACTGTACATTCTTCGAAGCTAATTCAACAGTCGTTTACTATCCTACTTACATCCACCGATATACAAATCCGTTCATCACAGAATAACCATTTTCATTCAATTTCATATTTGGATTTTGACTTCTCAGAATCCAACAAGTGGCATAATGAAGAAAACAGTGAACAAAATAAAATTTCTTAGAAACAAACGAATTAACTAATTAAAATATTGTTAAGAATCCACGCTAACTATTCCTAGCTAACTGTTCCTAGCTAACTGGTTACATTTTTATTTACCACCATTTAATTATCGCAATTTATATTCTCGCAAATTTATTTATCGTCATTTAATTTCTGTTATTTACTTTACGCACTTTATTTATAGTCATTTATTTTCTGTTATTCATTTTACGCACTTTAAATATCGGGACACGTATACAAGGTTTTGACATATCATATCGACGCATCTATATATATATTATTTGGAATCACCATAGACACTCTATGTGCAGTAAGGATCGAGTTCTCTATACACGGTTGAGGTTGATTCTACAATAATATATATAGTTTGAGTTGTGATCGAGTCTGAGACGAATACGGGTCACGATACGTATTAATTAATTTGAATATTATATATTAAATTATATATAAATTATTGGACTGTCAATTGTGGACTATCAACTGAGGTCTACCAACATTAGACAATTAAAATGAATTAAAATATTGATTATAACATATGAAACAAAACAATTCTTCAAGTTTGCCACTTGATTTCATCTTAAACTTCATTTGTATTTTGACAATTACAATCTACGTTCAAACTTTTCATGATTCTTGAAAACACCTCAATCGAGAGTATGAACCAACCGCACTTCATCTACGGAAGAAGAGATTGACGTATATAGTTATGCATTTGAAAAACTCTCGGAAACTGAGCAAACGTTTAACACATAGTTGTGCTAATTCCTTTAGTGTTATTATTACCCAAAATAACTTGGTAATTCCTTTCAAAGTAGCAAATTTTGTCACAGCTCCAGCAAATCAACTTCGAATTTTCGTTCGAAACAACCTTATTATCACCTTGATTTATATGTATACTCTTTTATTGTTACCGGGAAACCTTTTATATTCCACCACATTACCGTCAGCGTTTAATCATCTAAAAACACAATTCTATTGAAATCACCTCAGATCGATAACCAATGATTCAGATATGGTAGCAGTAAATGTAGAGGAATCGGCAATCAGTACTTTGAAAACTCACAGCATATCTACATCAACAGTTATATGTATAACATTTATCTCTTAGAATAATGATCTTCCATTCTGAAATTCTGAAAACCACCCAGTCTGCAAACTAATACTCTGAATTTTGAAAAGTTGAATGAAGCAACAAAAAACTGTAAACGGCCTTAATCATCGGAAGTTTGATGATAAAGAGTAGAATGTTGGAAAAACTCAGAAAAGTTGGAACTGAAAAACGGATTGAGCTAACCACGAAGGAGACCAAGGATAAATACAAGGACCATACCGTATATTTAAAGAATCCAGGTAATTAAGGATCTATTGAAATCTTTAGAGAATATCTTACTCTGTATCCATGTTAAAATCTTGCGGAAAATCTTTCTTCATCAACCATCGAACTTAGAAATTCCAAAATATCATCATAAATATCTTTGATATTTCTGAAGATATTTTTATAAATATTCTCGTCCGAAATTATATACCTCTTCGTGCTTCCTGTGTATCATTATATTGGAAACATTCAATAGAAAATTTAGTACCGAAAAGCAGATTATGCGAAACTATGAAGAAAGCCGTGGACAAATCACAAAGAATAAGTTTGACTTCAAAGAATCCAAATGATTCAATGTCTGCTAAAGTCTTTAGTAAATATTTTGCTCCTTACTCTAAACCCTTGCAGACAATAGTTTCTATCATCCTCTGATCTTAGATATTCCGAGATATTATCGTATCTTTCACTATAAATATCCTCCATATTTCTGAAGATATTTTTTTAACTATTATTATCTGAAATCATTAATCTCTTCGTACTATCAGTGTTACATCATATAGAAACTGTTAGTTTCTATATTCTGTAAATTTTCGAGCTTAACATATGAAAGCTATTGAAGTAATGTTGGGAAATTGATGCATGAGTTAGTATAATATAATGACACTTGATTAAACGTGATTATATTACAGTAAGTCATGCTGAGTTTCTAAATGGAACAGGATGATTCACATATTATAACGTCATCATGTGCCATGTTACATAACTCTTTCATTCCGCTTAACTTCTGAACATATCAAGAAAATATATTCTTGATAGTTCTATTCTCAGTGATTTAGGTAATTTGACAAAACAAATCGTGCTACTACCTTTCCTTTCTACCTTGTATATTATGATAATTCGAAACTCCGTACCTATGAATTCTGGACCGTTACTTGCGAAAAGTAAACAAAAGCATGAAGCTCCGAAATAGAAAGGGGGTATAAATCGCAGCAAATAAGAGAGCGCATTAACTGTGGATGACAATACTTATAGGAGACAGAAGCAGGGACATTGAAATATAAAGGAAGATATAAAACCCAATAACAACACAGAAGTTACAAACCGTGGATATTAATACGAATACCATTATAAAGACACGGTATAATTAAGAATAGTATCACCCCAAGGTAATAGTAGAAGTAAACAGATTCTTCTGATGGAAGATTGAAAAGAAGGATGACAGAAATGATAATTAGAAAAAATATCAAGGATTAGAACTGGATTAAGCATTTTCACAATCTTTTGGATGTATGAACTAAGAAAGAAAGTATAGGAATGGTGAGAATAATAAAATGGAAGAGGTAAATTTATAATGGAAAAATCCGACAGAGCAATAGAGACAGATGATTGCATTTAATTAAAGAGATCTTAATTTCCATAAAATCTTGAAGAATTAGATCTTATAGATTTCCTAGATTTTCTTTTAAATCTGTTGAATTCCAGAATTCAACCCTGACTCTGTCAAAAGTTAAGATGAATCTTTACTTTCCTATTTCACTCTTTGGTGATAGCTTCATTCGTACTCTTCGAATAATCGAATTATTTGTATCCATATTACTCAATGATGATAAAACTAAATTTATCTACTCATATTCGTCATGAAAACATTTTTATTGTTAGACATGACCACCTCACTCAAATTTCGGGACGAAATTTCTTTAACGGGTAGGTACTGTGACGACCCGGAAATTTCTGACCAAATTTAAACTTAATCTTTATATGTTTACGACACGATGAGCAAAGTCTGTAATGTTAAAGTCTCAAAAATTTTGAACTGTGTCCATGTATACATTTGACCTTTGAACTGTTCATTTACCCTTCGACTGCTCTCGGCGATTCACGAACAATTAAGTGTAAATAGATATGTGTGTATGTATATATAAATAATAATTCGAAATATAATTTGAAATATTATATGTTGTTGTTATAAAAAAATTAATAAAATAAAAATAGGATATAATAATAATTATTATTATTTAAAATATATCTCTATATATAAATAAAATATATTAAAAATAAATATTAAATGATTATAATACTCGTTTGATGTTTCGATTGATATTAAGTAAGTTAAATTTAAACCTATGTAATTTTAAAATAAACGGTGATACGAAAATGAGTTATATAGGTTATAGGCTTATTAAAAGTATATTTAGTATCTAATTATTTTATTTTAACACTTTTTATTTGTTTACCCTTAAATGAGAGGGACAATTAATGTAATTTTTATTTATTAAATTAATGACTGAATTTTATACCATAATGACTAAAATAAATAAATATAATTACTGTAAAAATTTGGGATTTTTCTGAACACTTTTATCCGCCGCTAATTTCGCACGATACACAGTCCGTGAATGGTTGTCGATAAGGTAATCCAAATTGTGAGATGGCTATACTGTGTTGCACGAATTTTTAACAATTTACATATATATTATTATAATATCGATATTCTGTTATCTGTCTTGTTTCAATTAACACAAGTCTCACAGTATACTATCAATTATTGTTATTCCTTTTGACTTCTTCAACAAATCATTTGTCATATAAAAATATACCATATGTAAAGGAGATGTATATATTCAATCATCTCCTGCCCAAGTTTCTGATTCAGTTCACGACAATCATCACCACTTTGATCACCGGAACCACCACGCTCCACCACCAAGAACCACCGTGATTGCCACCTCCTTTGATCACACCCATATTGTCACTACTCCATCGCCACCTTAAACCGTCAACCACAAACCCACCATCTAACAACCACTTTAACTAACTACAGTGAATGTGTGAACAACTAACGAAGATCATCATCAAATTTGCAATGATTATGCTTCTATTACTGATCTGACCAGTCACCACCACCATTCAACCACCAAACATCATAAACCACCATCACCTAAATCACTTGCGCCTACAAGGCTTCGGTTTTTATTTTATGCTCGAAACCCATCACCAGCCATCTTCACCTCCGTCACCTCCAGGTTTATGTTTCTTGTTGAATCCACTTTATATCGCCAACATCACTGTGCTGTTACAACAGCTCACCTTTTGTATCTACTTCAAACGAAAAAAAAAATTAAATAAATAAATAATTATAATAATAATACAAACCTACAACACTTGTTTACTGTTACCGCTAGTTCCAGATTGAGTTTTCTTTCAAACCAACACTTTCATCTAATCAATATTGAAGCTACTTCTGCTCCTGTTGACATAAACATAACCATAGGTACCATCTTCATAAACATCAATAACCCATTGAACTATACTTATTTTGTTATTTGATTAATTGTTTCGTTTGATAATCCAGGATCAAACCATTCGGTTTGTTGCCTCACTTATTTGAACCATCGCTAACTATTGCTACTCGACTGGTGACTTCTTTAATCATTATTGATCACCTAATAACACCACCTTAAACCTGCAACCATAACCACGATTTAAGATGTTCTATATCCGGTTTATACTAATGTTTTCTGCTTCTGCGAACAGCGAAGACATCCAACAAACCAAACCACCATTTGTTTTCTCCTTCCTATTTCTTTTCGCTGAATGATCTCTGCCACTACACCATTCCTGTTTCGGTCTTGATAAAAAAAAAAAAGCGTAAAAGATGAAATAATGATAATACAATGAAGAGAATGATTGGCGGCTGCTACTTTTTTTTTTAATTGACAGACAAATAAATAAAGATGAAACCCCACTTGATTTAGACTTTTGAAGCCGTTCTATTTTTATTTGGAACTCCCTTTTGAGTCATATAAACAAAACAGAAAATCTGGACAAGTTGAAGTTGGACTAATGTTTAATGAATTGGGCCGAGGATTAGAGATCCTATTGGGCTGAGATTTGTTTTAGTTGGGCCGAAATATGGGTAGGAATTGTTGTTGGGCCAAAACAGATAGTATACGGGTTATATCTTTATGATATGGGTGTATATTAGAAAAAATGAAGTGGTGAAATGGTTGAGAGGGTTGTTGGGGTTTTAAGAGTTCGCGAGTTCGAGTCTCGTCTGGGACATTTCTTTTTAGAAAAGCTTGGAGAGGGTATACACTTTTATTTTGATTCTCTCATTATTATTATTAGTTATAATTATGTTATTATTATTATTATTGTTATTATTATTATTATTATTATTAATAGAATTATTATAAGTATTATTAGAATTATTATTAATAGTAAATATCATTTTAATTTTATTGTCATTATTATTATTAGAAAAATCATTACTTTTAGAATTATTATTATTAGTATACATTATTATTAAGATTAATATTTTTATTAAAAGTATTATTTTTATTAAAGTTATTATTTTATCATTAATATTAAAAGTATCATTTTTAACTCAATTATCATTATTATTATTATATTATTTTTATCATTTCTAATATTATATTAGTATTAATACAAATTTAACAAACAAAAGATATATATATATATATATATATATATATATATATATATATATATATATATATATATATATATATATATATATATATATATATATATATATATATATATATATACAAAAATGTATTAAATACATATAACATAACAAAATTTATATTTTTATTTATTTTAAATATATAAAATAAATATATGAAATATATAGGTTATTAATATAAAAATGATATAACTAATAATTTGTTATATATATAAATTTGTTCGATTACAACGTGTTAATATATATAAATGATATAGGTTCGTGAATCCAAGGCCAACCCTGCATTGTTAAGTATCGTCGTATGAATATTTTTACTACAAAATATTGTATGGTGAGTTTCATTTGTTCCCTTTTACTCTTTACATTTTTGGAACTGAGAATACATACGCTGTTTTTACAACTGCTTTATTAAATGTTTTTGAAATATGTTTTGAACTGCGAATACATGCAAATGCTTTACTAACTATTTTACAATATACATATGCGTGAGTTTTCATTACTCCCTTTTTAAATGCTTTCGCAATATATATTTTTGGGACTGAGAATGCATGCACTGCTTTTATAAATGTTTTACGAAATGGACACAAGTGATCGAAACTACATTCTATGGTTGGATTATCTAATCGAATATGCCCTTTTTATATAGTCTGGTAATCTAAGAATTAGGGAACAAAAACCCTAATTGACGCGAACTCTAAAGATAGATCTATCGGGCCCAACAAGCCCCATCCAAAGTACCGGACGCTTTAGTACTTCGAAATGTATATCATGTCCGAAGGAGGATCCCGGAATGATGGGGATATTCTTATATGTATATTGTGATGTCGGTTACCAGGTGTTCAATCCATATGAATGATATTTTTGTCTCTATAAATGGGACGTATGTTTATGAGAAATTGGAATATGAAATCTTGTGGTCTATTAAAATATTGAAATGATTGTTATGATAAATTAATGAACTCACCAACCTTTTGGTTGACACTTTAAAGCATGTTTATTCTCAGGTATGAAAGAAGTCTTCCGCTGTGCAATTGCTCATTTAAAAGATATTACTTGGAGTCATTCATGACATATTTTAAAAGACGTTGCATTCGAGTCGTCGAGTTCATCAAGATTATTATTTAGTCAATTATAGTTGAATATATTATGAAATGATTTGCATGTTGTCAAGTTTCGATATAAAGCAAGTTTGTCTTTTAAAAACGAATGCAATGTTTGTAAAATGTATCATATAGAGGTCAAGTACCTCGCGATGTAACCAACTATTGTGAATCGTTTGTAATCGATATGGACTTTGTCCGGATGGATTAGGACGGGTCTTCACAATTTGTATATTTATTAATATACATGGTTGTGATCGAACAAATATATATATATATATATATATATATATATATATATATATATATATATATATTAGTTATATCTTTTTTTATATTATATATGTTTCATATATTTACTTTGTATTTAAAAATATTAAATTTTGTTATGTTAGATGTATTAAATATATTTATATACAAATATCATTTGTTTGTTAATGTAGTATTTTAAGATAATCTTTCAAGTGATAATAATAATAATAATAATGACAGTACTAATATTAATAAATATGATAATAGTATTAATAATTCTATAAACGATGATATAAATGATAGTTTTTATAATAAATCTCATAATACTGATAATATTAGTAGTTTTTAATAGAATGAATAACTTAATAATAATAATAATCATGAAAATATTAATTTTTTGTAATAATACGTAGTTCTTAATAATAATAATTATAAAAATATCTATTTTGTTAATATTGATAATAAATTTAATTATAACCATACTAATAATCATATTATCAATAATAATGATAATTATTTTATTACTAATACTTTTGTTGCTAATAACAATAATAATACTAACAATTTATAAAATGACACTACTAAATATATCTAAAATGATAAGCTGTATTATGTTTATAATAATGATAATAATAATAATAATAATAATAATAATAATAATAATAATAATGATATTACTAATAATAATAATAATGATAATAATATTAATTATATTAATGGTAGTAATAATAATAGTTATCTTAAACATTATAACACTAACCGATAATAATAATAATGGTAACAACAATAAAAAAATATAATTAATAATAACAAATATAACTTAACTACCACAAAAGCTTTTCCAAAAAAAAAAAACAAATTGCCCCAGACAGGGATCGAACCCACGATCTCTCGTTCCGTGCTCATACCCTTAAACCATCCATCTGTCTGTTCATTTTTGATTAACTCGAATTCTTTATCTATTTAACCCCAACATTTTCTGTTTCATATTCTTAACATAAATCTATATCATCACCTTTTACCAATTAACATCGTCATCAATTTCTAATCATAATACCATTATCACTAACCATCATCCTAATTGTAAACATCATCTTTAAACCCATTACTTCATAAAGATCACCATCATCATCATATCTTTCATCAAGATTAAAATCATAAGATCATAATCATAATCATTTTCATTAAATCGTCATCTTTACTCGCATTAATAATAACTCAACATCGTCCAGCTTAACATCATCATCAATATTCACTTATTATTCTCTTCGTGGCATCCCAACATCATCATCATACTCGTATCCTTCTATCACCTTTACAGCTTGTTCAGTGATTTAAATAGGGATGTAATATGGCAGTAGCTCAACAGAAATCATAATCTGGCTCTTGGGCTCAATAAAAAAATAGAGAAACAGCCCAATTATTAAATCAGAAACTGGTGGCCCAACAGTGAACAAGTTTTCAGACCAAGAAGAAGATAAACCCCAACAGAAAAATACGTGAACTTATTGATCTGGTCACAAGGGTTTGAACGGCACATACACAAAATAATACAACTGCAATCATCATGATTCCATCATGATCACTACATCATCCACTATCCCTTATTAAATGATAGTTGTCGAGAACAAGGAGCTGTATCAAAAGGTTTATCACGTGAAAAAAAGAAATAAGTGGGGTTTTTCAATTGTTATACTTGTCAACCATGGATTCCCTCTTGTTCCACTATCGAAGATAGCACTATAAATATATATCATGTGGGGGTTTATTAATCGAAATAGAAAAAAAATTATTAGTCGACTTATCCTTGTCATCTTTCATCATTATATCATTAAAGTATCATTATTAGTTACCGGTTTTCATGGAGGTTCTTTGCTCAAGAATAGAAGAGAGAAAAGGAAGAGAGTAACGTGAGAAAGAGTTGAAGGTAGTTAACGGGTTTAGATGGTTGTTGTGGTACTCGGACAGAAGAATCTTAAATAGGGGCTGCAGCAACAATAGCTTAAGAGTGTTTCGAGCTTGGTGATGATATTCAAGGGTTGTGGTGGAAGGTTAGTTTTTAAATGGTTGTTTGTTGGTCTTGATCAAATAGTTAATCATATAATGGTAATGGTTTGGCCGATTCCATAAGCAAGTTAGAAGTTGCAGTAGTTTGATAAATGATAACGTTTTCAAAGTGGTTTCATGATAAATGATAACGTTTTCAAAGTGGTTCCATGATTGTAAGGTGGTGAACATGGTGGTGTCTAGGGTCATTTTATTTTTTGGTTTATCGGTTGAAGAAATTAGTAAATGTGAGTTTAGATGATACGATGGTGATGATATAAAACAAATGACAAGAGTTTCAAAATTGGCGGTTTATGTTGACTGAAGGAAATGATAGAAATGGAAACGGGTTCATGTGTTGATAGTGGGTTTTGGCCGAGAGGATGAAGCAATCGATGATACAAAGGTAGTGAAGTGAAGTGGTGTGTTTGGTGATAACCGATGTGGGTTTTTATTTAGGTGTAAGTAATATATGTATATCTATCTTAATATCTCTGGTTTATGTTTAATTCATCATATGAAAGAAAATGATTTTGATTGTAATTGATATTGATAATGGTAATAATAATTTAAATGATGTTGTTCAAAACACAGATAACTTCTATTGTTTTATGGTAATTGCTGGTCGACAGAGAAATATTCCCAAGGACAGATAGATGAATAAAAAAATAAAAGTGGGTTACAAGGTATGACAGATCTTTGGACGTTTTCTTTGGATTGGAGCATGATTGGTACTTATTTGAAGATTTGTAAATCAATTTACAATAGATGAGGACGATGTGAAACAGATTACCTACTTTGTGTGTTTGTATATGTTCGTATATATATATTTATATTTATCTATGTCTGATTATATATATAATTCAGTATTTTACATATGTGTATGTCTTTATATATATCTGTGATTATATATACAATTTACATCTAGTTAATATTACTAACTAATAATGTACTAATAATAATAATATTATTAACATTTATATTAATAAGAATCCTAATATTAATAATAATAAATGATAATAATAAAATAATAATAATAATATTACTAACACAAATATTAATATTAATATAAAAAAAATATAATGAAAGTAATGATATTAATATTAATATATCAATTTACTCAAGCTTGTAACTTAATATAATACTATATACTACTACTACAGGTGATAATTTAGATATACAAGTTATACATATACTAATTTCATATCTATATATTTTATATCAAATATTGTAATATTACTATTACAGATATTAATATTAATATTAATAATAATGAAGATTATTATATAACAATTATGTTTAAACTTGTAATTAAATTCAATATATTACTATTATATATTGTTATTTATCTCATATGGATAATATATTCTATGATAATACATCCTGAATATTTATTATATTACAATATATGTGTATGTATTCCTGTTAATAGCAACTTAATTATTTTATGTATTACTTTGAATATTCAATTCATTTCAAATGATTGAATTGTATTTTATTATCTTAAGTTATTACATATACTATTATTTATATTTACATATATATATATATATATATATATATACATATTTTATTTATAACAATTGTTCGTGAATCGTCGGGAATAGTTGTAGGGTAAATGAATATATGAATGCAGTTCCAAAATTTTCAAGACTCGATAATACTTACTTTGCTTATCGTATCAAAATCAGATAAAGATTAGGTTTAAATTTAGTCGGAAATTTTCGGGTCGTCACATTTGTAACCCTTGCACCATATTCTCTAAAGCCACTACTCGAGCGCGAAGCGCGTTGACTTCTTCTATTACACCGGGGTGATTTTCGGTTCGAACGAACGGATAAATAAAATCTAGAATTTGATGTAGTATATAATCGTGACGAGATACTCTGGAAATGAGAGAGAAAATGGTGTTTTAGACCGGTTCGCTGGTAAGTGCTTCAGGTTCATCGCTAAGAGGGCAATGTGGTGGATGGAAGGGATCACCTTCTTCTTGTCTCCAATTATTGAGGAGGCTACGAACCTATCCTCAATTCATCCAGAATAGATGATGGCTAATTGGTTGATCCATTCCGATCACACTGCTTTCGGAGCTTGAGTGGGATTCCATATCGGAATTCGAGGGACTTGAACTAATGATGAATTCCATTTCGTTCGATTGAATAAAGGATTTTTCGATATGAAATGATTTTTCGGCTATCGGGTGGTATTCTAATTACATAGAATATCTATATATATAGCGCAAAAGATTTCATAGATTACAGAGGAATTTACGGAATATGTCAGGCAAAGTTTACAGTAACAGATACGCTAAGATATGGATTAGCAGGTACGCTAAGATATGAATTTTGTCTATACACTATTCATGCAATCAATGCAGTAAGACGTGTCTAGACTAAGAATGATAAGCAGGCAATTTCCGACAAAAATGATAAGAAAAACTTTTGACATGCAGACACGGTCGAAGTCCAGGCTCACTAATGCATCCTAACGACTATCAGTTAGACACACTAATGCAGACCTGGTTCGCTAAGACCACCGCTCTGATACCAACTGAAAGGACCCGTTCATATACATTATAAACGATTCACAATAGTTGATTACATCGCGAGGTATTTGACCTCTATATGATACATTTTACAAACATTGTATTCATTTTTAAAAGACAAACTTTCTTTACAACGAAAGTTGACGGCATGCACACCATTTCATAATACATCCAACTATAATTGACATAATAATAATCTTGATGAACTCAATGACTCGAATGCAACGTCTTTCAAAATATGCCATGAATGACTCCAAGTAATATCCTTAAAATGAGCTAATGCATAGCGGAAGATTTCTTTAATACCTGAGAATAAACATGCTTTAAAGTGTCAACCAAAAGATTGGTGAGTTCATAGGTTTATCATAACAATCATTTCAATATATTAATAGACCACAAGATTTCCGTTTATAAATATATGTACACTCGCAAGTGTATAAAAGTATTCTATAAGTTGTAGGCACTCGGTAACAAGCCTTAACGTTCATGTTTTACCCTCTGAAGTACACCAGATCAGGTGTGTTTAAAATAACCTCGAAGTACTAAAGCATCCCATAGTCAGGATGGAGTTTGTTAGGCCCAATAGATCTATCTTTAGGATTCGTGCCTACCGTACATAGACAAGTAGTTTAATGTTACCAAGCTAAGGGTATATTTCTGGTTTAAACCCACGTAGAATTAGTTTTAGTACTTGTGCCTATTTCGTAAAACATTTATATAAACAGCGCATGTATTCTCAGTCCCAAAAATATATATAAAAAGGAGCAAATGAAACTCACCATACTGTATTTCGTAGTAAAAATACATATAACGTCATTTAACAAGTGCAAGGTTTGAAATGTCCCGTTCTTATTGATTAAAAACGTTCCATATTAATTGATTTCGTTGCGAGGTTTTGACCTCTATATGAGACGTTTTTCAAAGACTGCATTCATTTTTAAAACAAACCATAACCTTTATTTCATAAATAAAGGTTTAAAAAGCTTTACGTAGATTATCAAATAATGATAATCTAAAATATCCTGTTTACACACGACCATTACATAATGGTTTACAATACAAATATGTTACATCGAAATCAGTTTCTTGAATGCAGTTTTTACACAATATCATACAAACATGGACTCCAAATCTTGTCCTTATTTTAGTATGCAACAGCGAAAGCTCTTAGTATTCACCTGAGAATAAACATGCTTTAAACGTCAACAAAAATGTTGGTGAGTTATAGGTTTAACCTATATATATATCAAATCATAATAATAGACCACAAGATTTCATATTTCAATACATATCCCATACATAGAGATAAAAATCATTCATATGGTGAACACCTGGTAACCGACATTAACAAGATGCATATATAAGAATATCCCCATCATTCCGGGACACCCTTCGGATATGATATAAATTTCGAAGTACTAAAGCATCCGGTACTTTGGATGGGGTTTGTTAGGCCCAATAGATCTATCTTTAGGATTCGCGTCAATTAGGGTGTCTGTTCCCTAATTCTTAGATTACCAGGCTTAATAAAAAGGGGCATATTCGATTTCGATAATTCAACCATAGAATGTAGTTTCACGTACTTGTGTCTATTTTGTAAATCATTTATAAAACCTGCATGTATTCTCATCCCAAAAATATTAGATTTTAAAAGTGGGACTATAACTCACTTTCACAGATTTTTACTTCGTCGAGAAGTAAGACTTGGCCACTGCTGATTCACGAACCTATAATAATATATACATATATATTAAAGTATGTTCAAAATATATTTACAACACTTTTAATATATTTTGATGTTTTAAGTTTATTAAGTCAGCTGTCCTCGTTAGTAACCTACAACTAGTTGTCCACAGTTAGATGCACAGAAATAAATCGATAAATATTATCTTGAATCAATCCACGACCCAGTGTATACGTATCTCAGTATTAATCACAACTCAAACTATATATATTTTGGAATCAACCTCAACCCTGTATAGCTAACTCCAACATTCACATATAGAGTGTCTATGGTTGTTCCGAAATATATATAGATGTGTCGACATGATAGGTCGAAACATTGTATACGTGTCTATGGTATCTCAAGATTACATAATATACAATACAAGTTGATTAAGTTATGGTTGGAATAGATTTGTTACCAATTTTCACGTAGCTAAAATGAGAAAAATTATCCAATCTTGTTTTACCCATAACTTCTTCATTTTAAATCCGTTTTGAGTGAATCAAATTGATATGGTTTCATATTGAACTCTATTTTATGAATCTAAACAGAAAAATTATAGGTTTATAGTCGGAAAAATAAGTTACAAGTTGTTTTTGTAAAGGTAGTCATTTCAGTCGAAAGAACGACGTCTAGATGACCATTTTAGAAAACATACTTCCACTTTGAGTTTAACCATAATTTTTGGATATAGTTTCATGTTCATAAAAAAAATCATTTTCTCAGAATAACAAATTTTAAATCAAATTTTATCATAGTTTTTAATTAACTAACCCAAAACAGCCCGCGGTGTTACTACGACGGCGTAAATCAGGTTTTACGGTGTTTTTCGTGTTTATAGGTTTTAAATCATTAAGTTAGCATATCATATAGATATAGAACATGTGTTTAGTTAATTTTAAAAGTCAAGTTAGAAGGATTAACTTTTGTTTGCGAACAAGTTTAGAATTAACTAAACTATGTTCTAGTGATTACGAGTTTAAACCTTCGAATAAGATAGTTTTATATATATGAATCGAATGATGTTACGAACATCATTACTACCTCAAGTTTAGTAGGTAAACCTACTGGAAGTTACAAGAAATGATCTAGCTTCAAAGGATTTTGGATGGCTTGAAAGTTCTTGAAGTAGGATCATGACACAAAAACAAGTTCAAGTAAGATTTTTACTCGAATTAGGATAGTTTATAGTTATAGAAATTGAATCAAAGTTTGAATATGAATATTACCTTGAATAAGAAAGATAATCTACTGTATATAACAAAGGTTTCTTGATCTTAGATGATTACTTGGATTGGATTAGAAAGTTTGGAAGTAAATTAGTAAACTTGAAGGGATTTTTGAAGTGTTCTTGAAGTGTTCTTCCTATGTTGATTATAGCTTGATTCTTGAAGTGATTTTTGATAAAGATGATGATTAACTACTGGAAAAATACGTTCATAATAGTGTGTGTGTGTGTGTGTGTGTTGAGAGAGAATTAGAAAGAGAATTGGAAGTGAAATGGAGTAAATGATGAGTGGTAATTGGTGAGTGGTGAGTGGGGTTAAAAGGAGTTCTAGTTAGTTGACTAGCTCATGGTAGAAGTTCAAATTGATTAGTCATACATGACATAATCAAGAGTGGAATTCCATGCTAGTTCCTATTGGTATATACTCATAGTAAGTACGTTTTGAAGCTGTGTATAATACGGGTAAGAATACGACTAGAATTCTTGATGAAAGAAAAGAATGGAAAAGTAACTGTAACCATTTTCGTTAAGTATGAGTGTTTTGATATATGTCTTGAAGTCTTCCAAAAGTATTTTAATACATCTAAATACACTACTTGTATATACATTTTAACTGAGTCATGAAGTCATCGTTAGTCGTTACATGTAAGTGTTGTTTTGAAACCTTTAAGTTAACGATCTCAATTAATGTTGTTAACCCATTGTTTATTATATCTAATGAGATGTTAAATTATTATATTATCATGATATTATGATATATTAATATATCTTAATATGATATATATACATTTAAATGTCGTTACAACGATAATCGTTATATATATGTCTCGTTTCGAAATCCTTAAGTTAGTAGTCTTGTTTATATGTATATAACTCATTGTTAATATACTTATGGAGATACTTACTTATCATAATCTCATGTTAACCATATATATATATCCATATATATATCGTCATGTCGTTTTTACAAGTTTTAACGTTCGTGAATCGCCGGTCAACTTGGGTGGTCAATTGTCTATATGAAACATATTTCAATTAATCAAGTCTTAACAAGTTGGATTGCTTAACATGTTGGGAACATTTAATCATTTAAATATCAATCTCAATTAATATATATAAACATGGAAAAGTTCGGGTCACTACAGTACCTACCCGTTAAATAAATTTCGTCCCGAAATTTTAAACTGTTGAAGGTGTTGACGAATCTTCTGGAAATAGATGCGGGTATTTCTTCTTCATCTGATCTTCATGCTCCCAGGTGAACTCGGGTCCTCTACGAGCATTCCATCAAACCTTAACAATTGGTATCTTTTTTTGCTTAAGTCTTTTAACCTCACGATCCATTATTTCGACGGGTTCTTCGATGAATTGGAGTTTTTCGTTGATTTGGATTTCATCTAACGGAATAGTGAGATCTTCTTTAGCAAAACATTTCTTCAAATTCGAGACGTGGAAAGTGTTATGTACAGGCGCGAGTTGTTGAGGTAACTCAAGTCGGTAAGCTACTGGTCCGACACGATCAATAATCTTGAATGGTCCAATATACCTTGGATTTAATTTCCCTCGTTTACCAAATCGAACAACGCCTTTCCAAGGTGCAACTTTAAGCATGACCATCTCTCCAATTTCAAATTCTATATCTTTTCTTTTAATGTCAGCGTAGCTCTTTTGTCGACTTTGGGCGGTTTTCAACCGTTGTTGAATTTGGATGATCTTCTCGGTAGTTTCTTGTATAATCTCCGGACCCGTAATCTGTCTATCCCCCACTTCACTCCAACAAATCGGAGACCTGCACTTTCTACCATAAAGTGCTTCAAACGGTGCCATCTCAATGCTTGAATGGTAGCTGTTGTTGTAGGAAAATTCTGCTAACGGTAGATGTCGATCCCAACTGTTTCCGAAATCAATAACACATGCTCGTAGCATGTC
The DNA here is from genome assembly GCF_046630445.1 of Rutidosis leptorrhynchoides. Lineage (NCBI taxonomy): Eukaryota > Viridiplantae > Streptophyta > Magnoliopsida > Asterales > Asteraceae > Rutidosis > Rutidosis leptorrhynchoides. The sequence goes on along the minus strand of NC_092333.1, from coordinate 222,875,409 downwards.
TTCAAGCGTTTGTATCGTCCTTTCGCTCTGCCCATCAGTTTGTGGATGATAGGCAGTACTCATGTCTAGGCGAGTTCCTAATGCTTGCTGTAATGTGTGCCAGAATCTTGAAATAAATCTGCCATCTCTATCAGAGATAATAGAGATTGGTATTCCATGTCTGGAGACGACTTCCTTCAAATACAGTCGTGCTAACTTCTCCATCTTGTCATCTTCTCTTATTGGCAGGAAGTGTGCTGATTTGGTGAGACGATCAACTATTACCCAAATAGTATCAAAATCACTTGCAGTCCTTGGCAATTTAGTGATGAAATCCATGGTAATGTTTTCCCATTTCCATTCTGGGATTTCGGGTTGTTGAAGTAGACCTGATGGTTTCTGATGCTCAGCTTTGACCTTAGAACACGTCAAACATTCTTCTTCGTATTTAGCAACATCGGCTTTCATACCCGGCCACCAAAAATGTTTCTTGAGATCCTTGTACATCTTCCCCGTTCCAGGATATATTGAGTATCTGGTTTTATGAGATTCTCTAAGTACCATTTCTCTCATATCTCCAAATTTTGGTACCCAAATCCTTTCAGCCCTATACCGGGTTCCGTCTTCCTGAATATTAAGATGCTGCTCCGATCCTTTGGGTATTTCATTCTTTAAATTTCCTTCTTTTAAAACTCCTTGTTGGGCCTCCTTTATTTGAGTAGTAAGATTATTATGAATCATTATATTCATAGATTTTACTTGAATGGGTTCTCTGTCCTTCCTGCTCAAGGCATCGGCTACCACATTTGCCTTCCCCAGGTGGTAAAGAATCTCAAAGTCGTAATCATTCAATAATTCAATCCACCTACGCTACCTCATATTCAGTTGTTTCTGATTAAATATGTGTTGAAGACTTTTGTGGTCGGTATATATAATACTTTTGACCCCATATAAGTAGTGCCTCCAAGTCTTTAATGCAAAAACAACCGCGCCTAATTCCAAATCATGCGTCGTATAATTTTGTTCGTGAATCTTCAATTGTCTAGACGCATAAGCAATCACCTTCATTCGTTGCATTAATACACAACCGAGACCTTGCTTTAATGCGTCACAATAAATCACAAAATCATCATTCCCTTCAGGCAATGACAATATAGGTTCCGTAGTTAGCTTTTTCTTCAATAACTGAAACGCTTTCTCTTGTTCATCATTCCATTCAAATTTCTTCCCTTTATGCGTTAATGCAGTCAAGGGTTTTGCTATTCTGGAAAAGTCTTGGATGAACCTTCTGTAGTAACCAGCTAGTCCTAAAAACTGGCGTATGTGTTTCGGAGTTTTCGGGGTTTCCAACTTTTCAACAGTTTCTATCTTTGCCGGATCCACCTTAATACCTTCTTTGTTCACTATGTGACCGAGGAATTGAACTTCTTCCAACCAAAATGCACACTTTGAAAACTTAGCGTACAATTCTTCCTTCCTCAATACTTCTAACACCTTTCTCAAATGTTCACCGTGTTCTTGGTCATTCTTTGAGTAAATAAGTATGTCATCAATGAAAACAATGACAAACTTGTCAAGGTATGGTCCACACACTCGGTTCATAAGGTCCATGAACACAGCTGGTGAATTAGTTAAACCAAACGGCATGACCATAAACTCGTAATAACCGTAACGTGTTCTGAAAGCAGTCCTTGGAATATCATCTTCTTTCACCCGCATTTGATGATACCCGGAACGTAAGTCAATCTTTGAATAAACAGACGAGCCTTGTAGTTGATCAAATAAGTCGTCGATTCTCGGTAGTGGGTAGCGGTTCTTGATGGTAAGTTTGTTCAACTCTCGGTAGTCGATACACAACCTGAATGTACCATCTTTCTTCTTGACAAACAAAACAGGAGCTCCCCACGGTGATGTGCTTGGTCGAATGAAACCACGCTCTAAAAGTTCTTGTAATTGGCTTTGCAGTTCTTTCATCTCGCTGGGTGCGAGTCTGTAAGGAGCACGAGCTATTGGTGCAGCTCCTGGTACAAGATCTATTTGAAATTCAACGGATTGCTGTGGGGGTAATCCCGGTAATTCTTTCGGAAATACATCGGGAAATTCTTTTGAAATGGGAACATCATTGATGCTCTTTTCTTCAGTTTGTACTTTCTCGACGTGTGCTAGAACAGCATAGCAACCTTTTCTTATTAGTTTTTGTGCCTTCAAATTACTAATAATATGTAGCTTCGTGTTGCCCTTTTCTCCTTACACCATTAAGGGTTTTCCTTTTTCTCGTATAATGCGAATTACATTTTTGTAACAAACGATCTCTGCTTTCACTTCTTTCAACCAGTCCATACCGATTATCACATCAAAACTCCCTAACTCTACTGGTATCAAATCAATCTTAAATGTTTCGTTAACCAGTTTAATTTCTCGATTCCGACATATATTATCTGCTGAAATTAATTTACCATTTGCTAATTCGAGTAAAAATTTACTATCCAAAGGCGTCAATGGACAACTTAATTTAGCACAAAAATCTCTACTCATATAGCTTCTATCCGCACCCGAATCAAATAAAACGTAAGCAGATTTATTGTCAATAAGAAACGTACCCGTAACAAGCTCCGGGTCTTCCTGTACCTCTACCGCATTAATATTGAAAACTCTTCCGCGGCCTTGTCCATTCGTGTTCTCCTGGTTCGGGCAATTTCTAATAATGTGGCCCGGTTTTCCACATTTATAACAAACTACATTGGCATAACTTGCTCTGACACTACTTGCTCCGCCATTACTCGTTCCGACACCATTTGTTCCTTTCGTTCTATTAACCCCTGGTCCGTAGACCTCACACGCTATGACCATTTCTTTTACACTTGTTACAAAATTTGGTGCAGAACCCCGAGTGATACTTTTCACACCTTTGGCATAGCTGCTTCTGATTGTTGTTGTTGTTGCGGTTATTATTGTTGTTGGGATGATTGTTGTAGTTGTTGTTGTTGTTGTTGTTGTTGTTGTTGTTGTTGGGCCGTTTGTTGTAGTTGCGATTGATGTTGCGATTGTTGGGATAATTGTTGCGATTATCGTTGTAATTGCTGTTGTTGTTGTATTGGTGATTCTTATCACCGTTTTCCTCCCACTTTCTTTTGACTTGCTTCACATTGGCCTCTTCAGCAGTCTGTTCTTTAATTCTTTCTTCAATCTGGTTCACTAGTTTGTGAGCCATTCTACATGCCTGTTGTATGGAGGCGGGCTCGTGTGAACTTATGTCTTCTTGGATTCTTTCCGGTAATCCTTTCACAAACGCGTCAATCTTCTCTTCCTCATCTTCGAATGCTCCCGGACACAATAGGCACAATTCTGTGAATCGTCTTTCGTACGTGGTAATATCAAATCCTTGGGTTCGTAACCCTCTAAGTTCTGTCTTGAGCTTATTGACCTCGGTTCTGGGACGGTACTTCTCGTTCATCAAGTGCTTGATTGCTGACCACGGTAGTGCGTACGCATCATCTTGTCCCACTTGCTCTAGATAGGTATTCCACCATGTTAATGCAGAACCTGTGAAACACCGATTAGACCTTCTTGGTCCACCGTTTCAATCCGATCGGTCCTTCGGTTCCATCAAATTCCAAAGGTTTGCAGGCAGTGAATTCTTTGTAGGTGCATCCTACACGATTTCCTGTACTGCTAGATCCAAGGTTATTGTTGGTATGTAGCGCAGCCTGTACTGCCGCTATGTATGAAGCTCGAAAAGTACGGAATTCCTCTTCATTCATATTCACGGTGTGTCGAGTAGTCGGTGCCATTTCCTTCAAAATAGTCAAATGGAACAAGTTAATCATACAAAATATTAAGAGTAGTTAATAGTATTTCGTAGCATAATATGAACTCATTTATAAAAGCTTTTTCTTCATATTAGCGTTTTATAAGTTTAAATTCGGGTAGTACCTACCCGTTAAGTTCATACTTAGTAGCTAATATACAATTCAACTACTACAATTCTATATGAAAAACTGATTATAATAATATTTCGCGTTCAAACTTTTATACAATATTTTACAAACTTACAATACCGCTTATTTTACATAAAGCATGAAATATAGCACACAATAACTTTGATACAAGATAGTTGTGAAGATAATTCTAGCTAGTACACAAGTCGTTCAGCAAAGGCAATAAAGACACGTAATTCATACGTCCAGAAACAAGTCATGCATTCTGGTTTTACTAGGACTACTTCCCATCCTTGGTCTTGTGGAACATAACCGTTATGGCCATTGATAAGACAGCGTGTTGTAATGTCGTTAAAGGGAAGAGGGTTACGTAATGTCCAACAGTCCCGTAACAATCTAAAAACCTCATTTCTTACCCCAATTACCGACTCCGTCACTTGTGGGAACGTTTTGTTTAATAGTTGTAGGCCGATGTTCTTGTTCTCACTTTGGTGAGAAGCGAACATTACTAATCCCTAAGCATAACATGCTTCTTTATGTTGCATGTTAGCCGCTTTTTCTAAATCACGAAGTCCAATATTCGGATATATTGAGTCAAAATAATTTCTTAACCCATTGCGTAAAATAGCATTTGGGTTCCCCGCAATATATGCATCAAAGTAAATACATCGTAACTTATGGATTTCCCAATGTGATATCCCCCATCTTTCGAACGAAAGCCTTTTATAAACCAAGGCATTCTTGGAACGTTCTTCGAATGTCTTACAAACTGATCTCGCCTTAAATAGTTGTGCCGAAGAATTCTGACCGGCTCTAGACAAGATTTCATCAATCATGTCTCCGGGTAGGTCTCTTAAAATATTGGGTTGTCTATCCATTTTGTGTTTTTATATTGTAAAATAGACAAGAGTTAGATTCATAAAAAAAAATACTTATTAATACAAGCAATTTTTACATATATCATAAAGCATAAGCACACTATATTACATATATTACACCACACGAATACAACTATCTTATTCCGACTCGCTTGTTTCTTCTTCTTCGGTTTTGGTTCATTTTGCAAAGTTTCTAGGGATATATGATGTTCCCCTAATACGAGCCGTCGTTTTCCACATTGGTTTAGAAAAACCTGGTGGTTTAGAGGTTCCCGGGTCATTGTTACAACTTAAGGACTTCGGGGGTTGACGATACATATAAAGTTCATCGGGGTTGGAATTAGATTTCTCTATTTTTATGCCCTTTCCCTTATTATTTTCTTTTGCCTTTTTAAATTCAGTTGGGGTAATTTCTATAACATCATCAGAATTCTCGTCGGAATCCGATTCATCGGAGAATTGGTAATCCTCCCAATATTTTGCTTCCTTGGCGGAAACACCATTGACCATAATTAACCTTGGTCGGTTGGTTGAGGGTTCTCTTTTACTTAACCGTTTTATTATTTCCCCCACCGGTTCTATTTCTTCTTCCGGTTCCGATTCTTCTTCCGGTTCTGACTCTTCTTCCGGTTCCTCTTCGGGAACTTGTGAATCAGTCCACGAATCATTCCAATTTACATTTGACTCTTCATTATTATTAGGTGAGTCAATGGGACTTGTTCTAGAGGTAGACATCTATCACATAATATCAAACACGTTAAGAGATTAATATATCACATAATATTCATATGTTAAAAATATATAGTTTCCAACAAAAATGTTAAGCAATCATTTTTAAAGAAAACACGGTCGAAGTCCAGACTCACTAATGCATCCTAACAAACTCGATAAGACACACTAATGCAAATTTTCTGGTTCTCTAAGACCAACGCTCGGATACCAACTGAAATGTCCCGTTCTTATTGATTAAAAACGTTCCATATTAATTGATTTCGTTGCGAGGTTTTGACCTCTATATGAGACGTTTTTCAAAGACTGCATTCATTTTTAAAACAAACCATAACCTTTATTTCAAAAATAAAGGTTTAAAAAGCTTTACGTAGATTATCAAATAATGATAATCTAAAATATCCTGTTTACACACGACCATTACATAATGGTTTACAATACAAATATGTTACATCGAAATCAGTTTCTTGAATGCAGTTTTTACACAATATCATACAAACATGGACTCCAAATCTTGTCCTTATTTTAGTATGCAACAGCGGAAGCTCTTAGTATTCACCTGAGAATAAACATGCTTTAAATGTCAACAAAAATGTTGGTGAGTTATAGGTTTAACCTATATATATATCAAATCATAACAATAGACCACAAGATTTCATATTTCAATACACATCCCATACATAGAGATAAAAATCATTCATATGGTGAACACCTGGTAACCGACATTAACAAGATGCATATATAAGAATATCCCCATCATTCCGGGACACCCTTCGGATATGATATAAATTTCGAAGTACTAAAGCATCCGGTACTTTGGATGGGGTTTGTTAGGCCCAATAGATCTATCTTTAGGATTCGCGTCAATTAGGGTGTCTGTTCCCTAATTCTTAGATTACCAGGCTTAATAAAAAGGGGCATATTCGATTTCGATAATTCAACCATAGAATGTAGTTTCACGTACTTGTGTCTATTTTGTAAATCATTTATAAAACCTGCATGTATTCTCATCCCAAAAATATTAGATTTTAAAAGTGGGACTATAACTCACTTTCACAGATTTTTACTTCGTCGAGAAGTAAGACTTGGCCACTGCTGATTCACGAACCTATAACAATATATACATATATATTAAAGTATGTTCAAAATATATTTACAACACTTTTAATATATTTTGATGTTTTAAGTTTATTAAGTCAGCTGTCCTCGTTAGTAACCTACAACTAGTTGTCCACAGTTAGATGTATAGAAATAAATCGATAAATATTATCTTGAATCAATCCACGACCCAGTGTATAAGTATCTCAGTATTGATCACAACTCAAAATATATATATTTTGGAATCAACTTCAACCCTGTATAGCTAACTCCAACATTCACATATAGAGTGTCTATGGTTGTTCCGAAATATATATAGATGTGTCGACATGATAGGTTGAAACATTGTATACGTGTCTATGGTATCTCAAGATTACATAATATATAATACAAGTTGATTAAGTTATGGTTGGAATAGATTTGTTACCAATTTTCACGTAGCTAAAATGAGAAAAATTATCCAATCTTGTTTTACCCATAACTTCTTCATTTTAAATCCGTTTTGAGTGAATCAAATTGATATGGTTTCATATTGAACTCTATTTTATGAATCTAAACAGAAAAAGTATAGGTTTATAGTCTGAAAAATAAGTTACAAGTTGTTTTTGTAAAGGTAGTCATTTCAGTCGAAAGAACGACGTCTAGATGACCATTTTAGAAAACATACTTCCACTTTGAGTTTAACCATAATTTTTGGATATAGTTTCATGTTCATAATAAAAATCATTTTCTCAGAATAACAAATTTTAAATCAAAGTTTATCATAGTTTTTAATTAACTAACCCAAAACAGCCCGCGGTATTACTACGACGGCGTAAATCCGGTTGTACGGTGTTTTTCGTGTGTCCAGGTTTTAAATCATTAAGTTAGCATATCATATAGATATAGAACATGTGTTTAGTTAATTGTAAAAGTCAAGTTAGAAGGATTAACTTTTGTTTGCGAACAAGTTTAGAATTAACTAAACTATGTTCTAGTGATTACGAGTTTAAACCTTCGAATAAGATAGTTTTATATATATGAATTGAATGATGTTACGAACATCATTACTACCTAAATTTTAGTAGGTAAACCTACTGGAAGTGACAAGAAATGATCTAGCTTCAAAGGATTTTGGATGGCTTGAAAGTTCTTGAAGTAGGATCATGACACAAAAACAAGTTCAAGTAAGATTTTTACTCGAATTAGGATAGTTTATAGTTATAGAAATTGAATCAAAGTTTGAATATGAATATTACCTTGAATAAGAAAGATAACCTACTGTATATAACAAAGGTTTCTTGATCTTAGATGATTACTTGGAATGGATTAGAAAGCTTGGAAGTAAATTAGTAAACTTGAAGGGATTTTTGAAGTGTTCTTGAAGTGTTCTTCCTATGATGATTATAACTTGATTCTTGAAGTGATTTTTGATGAAGATGATGATTAACTACTGGAAAAATACATTCATAATAGTGTGTGTGTGTTGAGAGAGAATTAGAAAGAGAATTGGAAGTGAAATGGAGTGAATGATGAGTAGTAATTGGTGAGTGGTGAGTGGGGTTAAAAGGAGTTCTAGTTAGTTGACTAGCTCATGGTAGAAGTTCAAATTGATTAGTCATACATGACATAATCAAGAGTGGAATCCCATGCTAGTTCCTATTGGTATATACTCATAGTAAGTACTTTTTGAAGCTGTGTATAATACGGGTAAGAATACGACTAGAATTCTTGATGAAAGAAAAGAATGGAAAAGTAACTGTAACCATTTTCGTTAAGTATGAGTGTTTTGATATATGTCTTGAAGTCTTCCAAAAGTATTTTAATACATCTAAATACACTACTTGTATATACATTTTAACTGAGTCGTTAAGTCATCGTTAGTCGTTACATGTAAGTGTTGTTTTGAAACCTTTAATTTAACGATCTCAATTAATGTTTTTAACCCATTGTTTATTATATCTAATGAGATGTTAAATTATTATATTATCATGATATTATGATATATTAATATATCTTAATATGATATATATACATTTAAATGTCGTTACAACGATAATCGTTACATATATGTCTCGTTTCGAAATCCTTAAGTTAGTAGTCTTGTTTATATGTATATAACTCATTGTTAATATACTTATGGAGATACTTACTTATCATAATCTCATGTTAACCATATATATATCCATATATATATCATCATGTCGTTTTTACAAGTTTTAACGTTCGTGAATCGCCGGTCAACTTGGGTGGTCAATTGTCTATATGAAACATATTTTAATTAATCAAGTCTTAACAAGTTGGATTGCTTAACATGTTGGAAACATTTAATCATGTAAATATCAATCTCAATTAATATATATAAACATGGAAAAGTTCGGGTCACTACAAGGTTGGCCTCGAATTCACGAACCTATATTAATTATATATATTTATATGTTGGTCAATATTTGTCTAACAATTTTTGGTCAAGTCATGGTGTACCACAATCCTAATGCTCGAGACTAATATGAAAAAGTCAACAAAAGTCAACTTGATGCAAATTTATATTAACGTTTATTATATAACTTAACTATAGTCGTTTTATATATTTAAATATATTTATTAGATTTTATAATAATAAAAGTCATTTATTAATAAAAATTTATATTAACGTTTATATATGATAAAATATACTTCTATATATCTTAAGTAGTAAAATTTATAAAGTTCACTTAATATCGTAAAACTATAGTGGTAAGTATTATTAATGTAATTATATTACGCGTGGTGAAAAATATCTTTGTATCCCCTATTTATTTGATAAAATAATATTGATCATAATCATAATAAGTAAAAGTTGTATTATTTTGTAATAATAATTATTATTATTCTATAAAAAAATAAAAATATTTATATTTACTAAAAATGGTATTATGATAAAATGATAATACTAACATAATAATAATAATGATATTTTATAATAACAATGATATTTCTATTAAAATAATAACGAAGATAGTAATAATAATCATTTTAACAATAATACTAAAATTCAGTTGACTATAACTTCTAATCCGTTCATCGAAACCATTCGATATCTAAATGAAAAGTTCTTAATTTTTCGCTAGCTTTCCAATGACATGCATATCATATACCCTATCTCAGTAGTATATGTATCTAATTCAGAATTCAACAAACCTATCTAAGGACAATATCGAATGTACAAGCATGCATAATCCTATATACTCGAGTACTAGTCAGGGATACACTATTGATATATAAAAGTTATGTTATGAGTGCTCACGTATCAATATTGAGATTCAATATTGCAAGAAAGTACGTAGACGCAACATAGATGATAAACACTAGATTGACCTCACGAGCATACCCATGAACCATACCCATCACCTCCATAGCTATAACCCATAATTTCCTTAGATTCGACTCATTCAAAAAACTATTTTGAAATCACTTGGACATCACTCTGTCGTAATATTTTATGTATACTAATAATATCTTAAAATAATACAGAGCAAATATATATATATATATATATATATATATATATATATATATATATATATATATATATATATATATATATATATATATATATATATATATATATATATATATAAATCGATTGAGAGAGTTTATAGAAATATATTTTCAAGTTTCTATAAAATAATGAAACCTATTGAATTCTATTTATAATAGATTTTTGAATTATTAAAGTGAATTATTAAAGTGAATTATTAAAGTATGAATTATTAAAGTGAATTATTAAAGTTAAAGTAAAGTAAAAGTAAAGTAAAGGTAAAGTTAAAGTATAGTAAAAGTATAAAAACTATGTATGTATAATACGCGTATAAATATATATAATATTACTTTAAATCTTTATATATATTTAATGATATAAAATATAAATATCGTTATATTTATTATACTTGTTAAGTAATGAGTTGTCAAAAGTGATTGTAGATATTTATAAAAGTTATATACATTTTAATAATAAAGTTCTTTTTAAACTGAAAACGTTTTTGTACGTTTGAAAATAGATTAATAGAATATTATGGAAACCAATTCTCCACTAGCTTTTGTCTAACTTTCGTAAATGACACTTTTTATTTTTATTTATAAATAGCTTTACAAATTATTTCGAATATCGTTAAGAGGAATAGATTTTCTCAAATCATAGTGGACCTCTCAACAGAGACTTGTAATCATAATTCAATGTTTCTGATAATTCAATCATTTAATATATATTTTTTTAATTTCGTCGATAATCATATTGAAACAAATACGTTCATATAAAGCATTATACGTTTAAATACTTTGTTGACATTTTCAATTTATAACATATACACATATACATACATATTCATATATGCTCATTTAATGGTTCGTGAATCATTGGAATTTGGTCGAGGTTTAAATGAATGTATAAACATAGTTTAAAATCCTTGAGATTTAACTTAACAAACATTGCTTATCGTGTCAGAATAATATAAAGATAAAGTTTAAATTTAGTCGGAAATTTCCGGGTCGTCACAATTGAACACCTATTTTGGTTGATTTTAATTTACCAATACCTAATCTATTGTATAAGGAAAGAGGCATAATATTTGCACTTGCTCTTAAATCTGCGAGTCCATTATATACAGCACCATCATTAAGTAAGCAAGAAATGATAAATTCGCCCGGGTCTCCTACTTTAGTAAGTCGAGTTGGTTTGTAAACCTTTTTTGGGTGTTCTTTTTATTGATTCTTTCACTTCTATTTGAACTTTTTGTTCACATTTTTCTTCGTTTCTTGGAATGGGAGGTTTGTATAAGAATTCTTCTTCATCACTCCAATTTGAATCCTCCCTATTTTCCAATTTTGATTTTTCATATGTTGTTGATAACATATTTATGTTTTCATTTTGAAGGTTTTCTTGGGTGGTGAAATTATGATTGACTTCATTGTCAACTTCCATCGGACCATGTATGTAATGTTTAACTCTGTGACCATTAACTTTAAATTCAATCCCATTTGAATTTATTAACTCTACTGTTCAATATGGGAAAACTCTTTTGACTATAAATGGTCCAGACCATCTTGATTTCAATTTTCCAGGAAATAGCTTGAATCGTGAATTGAAAAGAAGAACTCTATCTCCTTCTTTAAATTCTTTTAAACTTCTGATTCTTTTATCATGCCATTTCTTTATTCTTTCTTTATAGATTAACTAATTTTCATATGCTTCATGTCTTAATTCTTCTAATTCGTTTAATTGACTTAACCGTAGACGTCCAGATTCATGTAAATCAAGATTACATGTCTTCAAAGCCCAAAATGCTTTATGTTCAATTTCTACTGGAAGATGACATGCTTTTCCGTAAACGAGTCTGAAAGGTGTGGTTCCAATTGGAGTTTTGTAGGCTGTTCTAAAAGCCCAGAGTGCATCCTCCAATTTTATGGACCATTCTTTCGGATTTGATCCTACGGTTTTCTCTAGAATACGTTTTAAAGCTCGGTTGGTATTTTCAACTTGTCTACTTGTCTGTGGATGATAAGCAGTGGGGATTTTATGAGTTACTCCGTATCTTTTGAGAACTTTCTCAAGTTGATTATTACATAAATGAGTACCCCGATCACTTATTAAAGCTTTCGGTGTTCCAAACCTAGCAAAAATACATTTTAAAAAGTTGACTACAACTCGTGCATCGTTAGTCGGGAGAGCTTGTGCTTCCACCCATTTAGATACATAATCAATGGCAACGAGAATGTAGAGATTATTATGAGATTTTGGAAATGGACCCATAAAGTCAATACCCCGAATGTCAAATACTTCACATACTTGAATGACATTTTGTGGCATTTCATCACGTTGATTTATTTTTCTGGCCCTTTGACAAGCATCACAAGATTTGCAAAGAAGGTGTGCGTCTTTAAAAATTGTAGGCCAATAGAATCCAGCATCGTAAACTTTTCTTGCTGTGAGTTGAGGCCCATAATGCCCTCCTGTTGGTCCTGTGTGACAATGGTTTAAGATTTTACTAGCTTCATCTCCGAATACACATCGACGTATTATTCCATCGGGACAACTTTTAAACAAATGAGGATCTTCCCAGAAATAGTGTTTTATATCAGTAAAGAATTTCTTTCGTTTTTGGTACGACAACCCTTTTTCAAGAAATTCCACATACTAAGTAGTTTGCATAGTCTGCAAACCATGGAATTTCATTATAATCTATCTTCAATAGATATTCATCAAAAAAGTTGTCTTGTATGGCTGATTCATTTAGAACTTCTAATTCAGGATTTTCAAGACGAAAAAGATGATCAGCGGCGAGATTTTCTGCTCTCTTTTTATCTCGGATTTCAATATCAAACTCTTGTAAGAGTAAGATCCAACGGATTTATCGTGGTTTAGCATCTTATTTCGAAAATAGGTATCTAAGAGCAGAATGGTCAGTATAGACCACCGTTTTTGCTAGAACGAGATATGAACGAAATTTGTCAAAAGCAAAGACAATAGCAAGGAGTTCTTTTTCAGTAGTTGTGTAATTTTTTTGTGCTCCTTGTAACGTCTTACTAGCATAATAAATAGGTTGAAATCGTTTTTCAATCTTTTGTCCTAAAACGGCTCCCATTGCAAAATCACTTGCATCGCACATAAGTTCAAATGGTAGATTCCAATTTGGAGTTATCATAATCGGCGCATTAGTGAGTTTCTCTTTAAGAATATTAAAAGATTTGAAGCATTCATCTGAAAAGATGAATGGAGTATCCTTTTCAAGGAGTTTATTCATAGGAGTGGCAATTTTAGAAAAATCTTTTATGAAACGTCGGTAAAAATCGGCATGCCCTAGAAAACTCCTAACTCCTCTAACATTAGTGGGATGTGGAAGTTTAGCAATTACATCTACTTTAGCTCTATCCACTTCAATTCCTTCCTTTGAAATTTTATGTCCAAGAACGATGCCTTCTTTAACCATGAAATGACATTTCTCCCAATTAAGTACTAGATTTGATTGTTCGCATCTAATAAGCATTCGTTCAAGATTAACTAGACATGTTTCAAATGTATCATCGAAGACTGAAAATTCATCCATGAAAACTTCCATGCATTCTTCTATCATGTCGTGAAAAATCGCCATCATGCACCTTTGAAAGGTTTCAGGGGCGTTGCAAAGTCCAAATGGCATGCGTTTGTAAGCAAAAGTACCATAAGGGCACGTGAACGTGGTTTTCTCTTGATCCTCGGGTGCTATTGGAATTTGAAAATATCCGAAAAAACCATCAAGAAAACAATAGTAACTATTTTTGGCTAATCTTTCCAACATTTGATCAATGAAAAGTAAGGGAAAGTGATCTTTTCTGGTGGCGTCATTTAATTTTCTATAATCAATACAAAAATGCTATCCTATTACAGTCCTAGTAGGAATAAGCTCATTTTTCTCATTTTTGATGACAGTCATGCCACCCTTCTTAGGCACACATTGAACTGGGCTTACCCATGGACTATCAGAAATTGGATAAATTAAACCTGCATCTAGCAGTTTAATAATTTCTTTCTAAACAACATCTTGCATGTTAGGATTTAGTCTTCGTTGGCGTTGCACATACGTTTTATGACCTTCTTCCATAAGGATTTTATGTGTGCAATACGAAGGACTTATTCCTTTAATATCATGAATTTTCCATGCAATGGCTGGTTTATGAGCTTTTAGCACAGAAATAAGTTGAGATTTTTCATTTTCAGTAAGAGAAGACGATATTATTACAGGTAATTCAGATTCACCATGTAAATAAGCATATTCCAAATGGTTTGGAGGTGGCTTTAACTCTAATGTCGGTGGTTCTTCTATCGATGATTTATATCGATATCTGTCTTCCTCTTTTAGCATTTGAATTTCTTCTGTTGTTGGTTCATATCCATTAGCCATAAGTGTAGCTAACATTTCAGTTTCATCAATTGCTTCAGTTCCTTCTCCTAAAGAACTTTCTCATGTTCCTTGCAATTCTGGAAATTCTTCTAACAATTCTGCATGTGAATCTATAGTTTGAATATAATAACATGTATCATCTGCAGATTGCGGTTGTTGCATGGCTCTATCTACTGAAAAGGTAACACTCTCATCCTCTATACTTAGGGTCAGTTTCTTACCAAACATGTCTATTATTGCTTTAGCTGTGTTTAAAAATGGTCTTCCTAATATGAGAGGAACTCGAGAATCTTCTTCCATGTCCAGAATAACAAAATCTACTGGAAATACTAAAGTACCAACTTTAACTAGCATGTTCTCTATTATCCCTCTAGGATATTTTACTGATCGATCGGCTAGTTGTATAGTTATTCGTGTTGGTTTCAATTCTCCAAGGTCTAGTTTAGCGTATAGTGAATACGACATTAGATTTATACTAGCACCTAAGTCTGCCAATGCTTCTATTGAACTAAGACTACCCAGAAAACATGGAATTGTGAAACTTCCTGGATCTGATAGTTTTTCTGGTATCTTATTCAACAGTACTGCAGAACAATTAGCATTCATAGTAACAGCCGAGAGTTCTTCCATTTTCTTTCTATTTATGATTAGATCTTTCAAAAATTTAGCATATATAGGCATTCCTGAAATCACATCAATGAAAGGAAGATTTACATTTATTTGTTTAAACATATCCAAGAATTTAGATTGCTCGGCTTCAAGCCTCTCTTTTCTCATTTTACTAGGGTAAGGAAGTGGTGGTTGGTATGGTTTAACATAAGGTTTAGCCTTAACTGTGTTATCTTCATTAACCTTTTTAACTACCGGTTCTTTTTCCTTATCTTGATCAAATTGTGGTTCTTGTGGAGTAGGAATTGCTTCATCAGAAATTATAGGTATTTCAGGTGGTTTAAGTGTAATACCACTTCTTGTGGTAATGGCTTTAGCTGTTTTATTTCGGGGGTTAGCATTTGTATCACTAGGTAGACTTCTCGGTTTTCTTTCACTTATCAACCTTGCTAGGTTACTCACTTCTTGTTCCAAATTTTGAATAGAAGCTTGTTGATTTCTAAATGCTTGAGCATTTTGTTCATTGGTTTGTTTCTGAGATGTGAAAAATTGAGTTTGAGATTCAACTAGCTTCGACATCATATCTTCTAAATTTAGGTTTTTATCATCGGTTTGTGGTGGTTTGTCTTGAAAAATAGGTCTTTGCTGATTGTAAGTATTGTTGGATACTTGTTGATTGCTAGGACCTTGTTGATTGTTGTATGGAACATTTCGGTTATAATTCTAGTTTTGATTGTAGAATGGTCTTGGCGGTTGATAATTATTCTGATAATTATTTTCAGGCCTTTAGTTTATGTATGAAACATTCTCTCTTTGTTCCATTGTTAGTTCAATACTGAGACAATCTTTTGTTAAATGTGGTCCTCTACACTGCTCACAACTAATTTTTATTGAGTGAATATCTTTAGTCATCTTTTCCATTCGTCTCTCGACAGCATCTATCTTTGCGGAAATGGAATCAAAGTCATGGCTAGAATCGGCTCTAGCTTCTTTAGATGTTCTAACGATATCTTTTTCTTGGTGCCACTCATGTGAGTGGGAAGCAGTGTTATCAATAATTTTATAAGCATCAGTTGCTGTTTTCTTCATAATGGAACCACCAGCTGCTATATCGATGTCTTTCCTTGTAGTGATGTCGCATCCATGGTAGAATATTTGTACTATTTGACAAGTGTCTAAACCATGTTGCGGACATCCTCTTAATAACTTTCCAAATCTTGTCCAAGCCTCATATAAAGTTTCATTTGGCTTTTGTGTGAACGTAACAATTTCTCCTTGAAGTCTCACGGCTTTAGATGCCGGAAAGAATTGTTTAAGAAATTTTTTAACTAAAACGTCCCATGTATCAATCGCCTCTTCAGGTAACGATTCTAACCAATCTTTGGCTTCTCCCTTTAAAGTCCAGGGAAATAACATGAGATATATCTGTTCATCCTCCACTTCTCTTATTTTAAATAGAGTACAGATCCTATTAAAGGTACGAAGATGTTCATTTAGATCTTCCTTCAGCGCACCACTAAATTGGCATTGATTAGTCACCATGTGTAGAATTTGTCCTTTGATTTCGTAATCTGGCGCATTAACGTTTGGTTGAGTAATTGCATGACCTTGGCCAGTGCGTTTAGCTCTCATTCGATCTTCCATACTTAGAGGTTCCAGATTCTCCATGACTGAATTTGTTGAATCTGAATCACTAGAGTATTCTGATTTAATGGTTGGTTCCTCTACAATCTCTGTTTGAATGATTGGAGGTTCCGGAGGAAAGATTAGTGGTTCAGGATCTATGAATTGTCCCTGAAAATTCTCCGGGTTCTCAATTGTGAGGCTGGTTTCAAAAAATGGATTATCGGAAATTTGAATTGGAGTACTTGGTCTACTAGATGACGATTCTAAAGAAAATTCAATGGCGACAATATTTGCTAGATGTCTTGATCGAGTTACAGGTGGTGAACGTACAAAAGGTGTTGAACGTTTTGCTCGGTGCATTCACTGAATATCCTATTAGTTATAAAAGATAAAAATTATTAAAGTTATCAAATTAATAGACTTTTCTGCTTTTGCCCACGTTTCGAATAGCCAATAGATGCAGCAGAGAGCCAGAACCCTTTAAATCGGAAACTCACAACTCAGCCACTAACAAATCCAACTATTACTACGAAGCAGAAAATTTGGATGTCTATCAATTTAACCACTTATAATAATTTTTCGTTGAAATTTAAAGAAATTTTAGAGAAGAAATAGAAAATTCTAAGTCCAAAAAATAGAATGTCGAGAAATAAGAAAGAAAAAGAGCGCGTTGAAAAACGTCGAAAAATAAAAGGTCGAAAAATAATAGGCGTCAAAAAATAAAAATAAGAAAGTAGCGCGTCGAAACTTAAAAATGAACTAAAAACTAAGAATTAAAAGTTGCGTCTAAAAATATTAAAGCTTAAAAGAAATTCTATATCCCAAATGGCAATAACTTAAAAAGGTACTAAAATATAAAAACGGCATCCTAAAATTCTAAAGCACCTAAATCTTAGTCTAAAGAAAAAGCACTTAAGGGATTTTACGGCAAAACCTAAAAATCTAGAAATAAAAATAACTATGGCAAAAACTATATCTTAAAACTAAATTACAAATATTACGCTAAAACGAATAAAAATATACAAAATATAAAAATATACTTAAAGTTGCAAAAAGTACAATTTTTATAAAAATATTATTTTTATATTATTTATTTTATAAAAGTATTAATTTTAAAACTAATAAAACTAAATTAAAACTAAATAATACAAAATAATAAAAGTAAAACTAAATAATATAATAATTATACCCTAATTAGGGTTTATATTAATAATAATAATTATTACTCCGTAATTAATGCAGTACCAGGTCAACTGTGGCGTGTCAGTTCACTTCATGCGATCGCATGAAAATTTGCCTTCGGGCTCATTTGATCGCATGAGCTAGGGTTTCGGGCCAAGTTATGGGCTGCTACAGTACCAGGCCGAAGGATTTTTTTTCTGTTTTAATAAATAATTATATAAATAAATAAAAACTTGTATTTTAAAAACTAAAATAAAAATAAAGAAACTTTATAATTTTATAAATATATAACAAACTATTAAAAATATATAAATATTTTGTTTTTCTTTTTATATTTTTGTATTTTTAAAACGTATTTTTACAAAAGCGTATTTTTATAAAAGTAAACTAAACATTAATAAAAATCTTTTTTTTTATATAGCGTTGCGCTTCCGGCGTTTAAGCATTGTAATGACCCGGAAATTTCCGACTAAATTTAAACCTTAATCTTTATATGGATCCGACACGATAAGCAAAATCTGTAATTTTGAGTCTAGAAAGTTTGTAATCTATATTTAGGTAATCAATTACCTTCGACCATTCCCGACGATTCACGAACATTTGCATGTAAATAAATATAAATAGATATATATATATATAAATATCAACATGAGTGTATATATATGTATATAATATTTTAAATAAATCATTTGAATTGAAAATATAAAACAATATATAGAATTATTAAGTTGTTATCAAAATGAGTATATATATATATATATATATATATATATATAAATTCCATGTTTGAATATTAAATATTAAGTGCATATGTATTACATAATTAATAATATGTAATACTAATATTTAATATAATAAGTTTAATTATAAATTATATTTGTTATAATAATATTATTGTTACTTTAAAAATTAACATCTATATTAGTAATATTAATATGAAAATAGGTATGTATATAAATAAAATTGTTATATTATTACTAATTAGTATTATTATTATTATTATCATCAATATTATTACAATTATCATTTTTTTTACTTTTATTCTTATTATTAATATTAGTATAATTTCGATATAATTATTATTATTATTTTTCTATTAGTATTAGTATTCTTATTTAAATCCTTAAATTTATTAATAGATTTATAGTATTAGGTAATATAACAAAATTTAATATGATATATACATAAATATATACAGATAAAGGTATACATATAAATACAGTTATAAATTTATAATATATACAAATTCACACGCGTAACTAATACAGGGTATCAAATATCAGATTCATTTTTTTTCTTTGTCTGTTTCTTTTTTTTCTTCCCTGTCCTATTCTCCTACCCGTGATTTCTTGTCGAGGGATATCCCTTATAATGAAACGATTGTATCATGTTTAAGAATTATAATGAAACGATTGTATCATGTTTGAGAAAAATAAGTCGTTCAAATCCTTTCACTATATTCATTGATTACAAATTTCTTTTACAGGATCAATTTATATATTTTTCCTTCAGTAACCTGTGTTCAAGACAAATTATTCCATAATTCGAATTCGGTTATCTTTTAAAAATCTAAAAGTGCAGTTAGGATAGAATTCAATTGGCCGATCTTTCTGCAAAATATCATTTTTCAATTCTTCAAATCAAAGATGAATTTCGAAGTCAAAGATAACTTTTAAAAAGTCAAACCATGTGTTCATCCAAGAATTCAGATTCGTTTTACAGTTTCTGAGGCAATTGTTGATTGAGAAAGTTTTTAGAAGAAGTTTCCTACCTATTTCGTTTAGAATTCATCTTCTATAAGTGTCAAGATTTTGAAATTAGAATTTGAGTTCCAATTGTTTTTTTACAGCGACGGTTGCAAATTAATTTGAGTTATATATATTTTTTTTCTTTTGTTAATCAATAACAATTACAATAGTTGCTTCTGTTTCGTTTAATAAATTAAAACACATTATTTTTTATTTTTATTTTTTTTGTTTGGGGTTGCTATTATGATCCTGGGTTACTGATTGAAGAAGAAAGAAGATGAGAAACAGAATTATATAATAAATACCAATGGAAATCGTATATTAACAGAATAGTATGTATGGCAGAATGGTTAAGACTTAGTGTCGGTATCCGAGAGGTCTAGGGTTCTAGTCCCTCTTGTGGCAGTATATATTTTTTTGGGCCAACTTCTATGAAGGTAGCATTTATTTACTTCTTTTATTACTATTATTACTATTATTATTAATATTATTATTATTATTATTACTATTATTATTATTATTATTATTATTAAATCATTAAATCATTATTATTACTAAAATAAGTATTATTAGTATTAATATCATTATGAATATCAATATTAGTAAAAGTATTATTATTATAATTATTATTACTACTACTATCATTATGATCATTTTTATTTTCAAAAATATTAAAATTATCATTTTTATTATTGTTATCATTTTTAGTATTATTATCAGTATTAGAAAAATTATCGTTTTTATCAAAATTATTATTATTACTATCATTATTTTTAAACAAATACATCTTTTAATTATTATTATTAATGTTATTTTACTAAATAAATATTTGTTATATAAAAATTTATTTAAACATGTATGACTTAAATATATTAATATTTTTATAATAAATACTAATTATGTATATAAAGTATATGGAATAAAAATAGTTAATTAAGTTATTAATGAAACATATAAATTACTAAAATAACAAATACTATATAAATTCGTTTAGTTACAATTATGTGTGTTAATATATATAAATGATATAGGTTCGTGAATCCGAGGTCAACCTTATACGTGTTCAATGATGCTATATGTATTTTTACTACAAAATACATTAGGTGAGTATATAGTCCCTTTTAAACTCTAAATATTTTGGGATGAGAATAAATGCATTTTATGATTTACGTTATGGACACAAGTGATCAAAAATAAATTCTATGTTGAGTTGTACCATGGCATATTTCTTTATACTTGGTAGCTAATATTTACATGAGGAATGTAAACGCGAATTCTGTTGATAGATCTATCGGGCTTGAAAACCCCAACTGGGCTGGACGACCAGTTTTCAACGGTTGCACAGTACTTCGTTTCTGTATACTACACTTGGTACGGTGTAGCGATTATTTAAGAATATGCTGCGATGATTTAAATGTTAAGTATGGTTACCAAGTGCTCAACTACTTTTACATATACTTGCGAGTGTATTATGTTTAAATATATGAAATCTTGTGGTCCATAGTTATAACGCTGCTAGCATCAAACCTATATCTCACCAACTTTATGTTGACGTTTTAAAGCATGTTTATTCTCAGGTACGAATTAAGTCTTCCGCTGTGCATTAGCTCATACTAAAGACATTACTTGGAGACGATCATCGTAATGGAACCAAATGTTGAAGACTTTGTCCAGGTGTATAAGGACGGGTCTTTACAAGCATGAATGTTCCCCAGCAGCGGCACCAAAAATACTTGATGTGTGCGAGGTGTACTAGGAAATAGTATTAATTTTACAAGGAAATACTATTAAATACGATACAATTTTAAACAAGATATTTATTTATTTATAGAATGGATATACTTAAACCTTGCTACAACACTTATAGGCAGTGTACCTAATCGTACAGTAGTGTAGTTTTTAGTAAGTCCGGTTCGTTCCACAGGGAAAATTAAACAAGCTTAACTCTATAATTTTTAACTTATACTATATTTATAAAAATACAAAAATATATAAGTAGTATATTATTATTATAAAAGGGGGTTTTTACCGTTCAATGACCGGTTTGTCGATTTTAAAACTTTAGTCGCAGTTAAAACCTAATCTAAAATATTAAAAATAAATATAACTTAATTTAAAGCGTAAAGTAAATAACGATAATGAAATTGCGATAAATAAAAGTGCGATAAAATAAAATTACTATAATTAAAAAGTACGATAATTAAAACTGCAATTAAATACAATGACAATAAATAAAAGTGCGATAATTAAAAGTGCAATTAAATTTGAAATAAAAGAATTATGCTTATTTAAACTTCCATAATCATGATGTTTGACGTGTTGATTTTTAGTTTATTCCCATGGGTTAATTGTTCTTTGTCCTGGATTATTCAATATGTCCATACGGATTTGTCCATAATAGTCCATCAGTCATAATCATAAAATACGGAAGTCTTCGTCAAATTATTCTTATTCCCGAAGTCAAATATTCCAACTAATTGGGGATTCGAATTGTAACAAGGTCTTAATACTTTGTTTAATGAATACACCAGGTTATCGACTGTGTGTAAATCAAGGTTTTACTACTTTGTTAACAATTACACCAATTACCCTTGAATGTAATCCACCCCTGTCTCAACAAGTCTATTAACTATTAATCCAGTTCCGTGTCCGGTAAAATGAACAATTATTGGTATTTATAGATATCCCGCCCACCGTACCCAGTCAAGCGTATGTGGTTATATAATAATACGTCAAATTATAAGTCTATATATTAAATTAACAAGGTATCATTTAGTTAATATAAAGCCCATTAATAGCCCATAGTCTAATTTCCACAAGTGTTGTTCTTTTATCCAAACCCCAATTATGGTACAAAGCCCAATTACCCAATCTTAATATTTTTAGTCCAACATCACGATTACTTCGGCATTAAATAAGCATAATAATAACTTAGCTACGAGACATTAATTTAAAAATAACATTAACCATAACTTACAGTGATTAAAAATAGCGTAGCGTTACACGGACAGAATTTTGACTTACACCCTTACAACATTCGCTAACATACCCTTATTATTAGAATTTAAAATTAAAATTAAAATTAAAATTATAATATATATATATATATATATATATATATATATATATATATATATATATATATATATATATATATATATATATATATATATATATATATATATATATATGTTTACGTTCAGAGAAAGGAAAGAAAAAGATGTATATATTTGAACCAAAACACGCAAATTTATAGCAATGTGGCCTGCTACCTACTGCCATGCGATCGCATGGAAAATGCTCTTCCAGGCCAGCGATCGCATGGCTCCTTTTTCCAGCTCACATGAGTTTGTTTCTTTTCTTCCCGACGGTTTATAATAATCTATAATATATAAATAATTTTAAGAATTATTTAAATATGATATTATATTCGTGTGCGTAGTTGACTTGTAATTTTTAGTCCGTTGCGTCGAGCGTTGAGAGTTGACTTTGGTCCCGGTTCTGGATTTTTGAACGTCCTTGCGTACAATTTAATATCTTGTATTTTGCGTTTCGCATCTTGTACTCTTGTAATTTTGAGATGTTTCTCATCAATAATTGGAACCACTTTGATTGTACTTTGTACTTTTGAGCTTTTTGGTCGTTTACGTCTTCAATTCGTCGAATCTGTCTTTTGTCTTCACCTTTTATTATTTAAACGAATATCACTTGTAAATAGAACAATTGCAACTAAAAGCTTGTCTTTCTTGAGGGATAATGCTATGAAATATACGTTCGTTTTTAGCATTATCAGAAACCAATTCTACCTGCTTTACCTGCATGTTCTGATAATGTTTTCCGTAAAGACCTAGCACATGAACTAACTGTTTTCTTTGAGACAGAATCTCTAGATCAAAATTCTTTAGATGAAAAAATAGAACCTCATAATGAACCGATCATTGAACCTTTGATAGATTTTGAAAGTCAACTTGATCCTTTGCACGATTTTTATTTGCATTTACCTGCTGTACGTAATTTGAATCGTATAGTAGCTCAACTAGAAAAAGAGAATATTGACTTGCAACTTAAGTGCCAGTCATTAGAACAAATGCTTGCTCTGTGTGATAAATTGCCTTCACTGCCTAAGAAAGAATGTTCCTATGTTTTTAAGGAGGGTGAAGTGATAGTTTATGCTGAAAAATTATGTCTTGAGATTAAAAGCTTAAAATAAAAGATAATTCAACTGAAACAGGCAAACACACTTAAGCAATCGTCTAATGTTGAAACTAATGTGCATGAATGTATTGGTGGGATTACTATGAAGGGGAAGGGAACAACAACATCTAAGGATGTAAAACCCATTACTATTCTTAAAAATTCTCTACGCTCTCCATTAGGCAATCGTGGTTCAAAAGTTGTATCTACAGCTCAATTTGTTGTCAAAAAGGTTCATTCTCCCGATGGTACTGTGTCAACTGAAAAGATTCCTATGATTCCAATGACAAAAACTTCAAAAGCGAGTCTTTTAACGACATCAGTTAAGTCCACACAACACACAAGTCCTAAACCTGATTTAAGTGAGTATGATGCAAAAGAACGTAAAATCAAATTAGAAATTTTGCAAAATCAATCATCTCATGTGTCAACTGAAGAGTTTGGACGTCTAACTAACAAAGGTGTTTTTCGTGTCACAGGTCATAATCCAAACTTGAATTAAAAATCTGTATGGGTTCCTAAGTCCACGACTAAGAAAGTAGCAACCAAACCAACGCAATCTGCTAGTCGGCCTAGGAAATCATCTCATGTTTTTCAATTTTCGTCTGTGAACAAAACATCTACTTGGAATAAGTTGTGTGTTAAGACTTCTGATAACGATGTAAAACTTGATATTGCATATGATGCTTCATGTAATGTGGTTTTAAATGATGTTTTATTGTCTAAACTGCATGATGCTTTACGTGATTATCTTGTCGTTGATCCAAAGTTTATTGTTGGTACTACCCGTAGAGGACCCAAGAAACTTTGGGTACCTAAACTCTAGGAAATTCACATTTACAGGGTTTCGACGTCTGTGTTTGGTATATCGATTCCAGTTGTTCTCGACACATGACGGGCGATAAATCCTTGCTTGTCAACTTCATTGACAAATTCCTAGGAACGGTTACTTTTGGAAATGATGAAATTGTAGCGATAACGGGTTACGGAGATTTTGTGCAAAATGGCATAACAATCAAATGGGTTTCATATGTAGAAGGCTTGGGGTGCAGTTTATTTATTGTGAGTCAATTCTGCGATGGAGATCTTAAAGTTCTGTTTGAACGTCAACAATGCTCGGTGCAATCCACCGAAGGAAATGATCTTCTTGTTGGTAAACGTTGTGCTTCACTATACACTATTGACCTCAATGATGCACCTTCACATACAACCATGTATTTGGCCACTCGTTCTACCAAAGAAAATTAATGGTTATGGCATCATCGGATGTCACACCTGAATCACAAGGGTATCAATCGACTAGTCTCTAAAGACTTAGTTGATGGTATTCCAACCTTTCACTATGATAAGCATCATGTGTGTCCATCATGTATGATGGGTAAGCTGAAATGGACTAATCATCCGCTTAAGCAAAACTCCAGTACTTCATCGTCTTTGCAATTATTGCATATGGACTTATGTGGACCCATGCGTATTTCTAGCCTCGGTGGCAAGAAACATGTGCTTGTCATTGTCGATGACTATACCGGGTTTACATGGATTTTTCTTTTGCGAACTAAGTCAGAGACCCCCCGTCATTATCATTGAGTTCATTAAAAAGACTCAATGCTCTTTTAACAAACATGTTAAGAGCATTCGAACTGATAATGGGACGGAATTTAAGAATGACCTGCTTCATAGTTATTTGAAAGACCAAGGCATTGAACATCAGTTCTCTGCTACTCGGACCCCCCAACAGAATGGAGTAGTCAAACGACATAATCGTACGTTGTGCGAAGCAGCTCGAATGACGCTTGCTTACTCCAAACTACCTCCAAAATGGGGGGGGGGGGGAGGCCATTTCAACTGCATGCTATACCCAAAATCGTTGTATTGTTAATAAACCTTTTGATAAAACTCTATATGAGTTATTATATGGTAAACGCCCGAATGTCAAATATTTCTGTGTCTTTAGTTGTATATGCTATGTGCTTAACGATTTTGACAGCCTCAGAAAGTTTGATCCAAATGGCGATCAAGCCATATTTCTCGGTTATTCTTCGAATAAAATTGCTTATCTGGTTTATCACAAACGGACAAAAACGATTAAAGATAGCATAAATGTCAAGTTCGATGAATTTTCGGGAATGGATTTTGAACAACTCAGTTCAAAACCCGATCCTAACCAGGCTACTTCTTCTTCCGCGCAAAACTCAATTTTCTCGACGAAGGGTGTTCCTACAGTTACATCAGAGGAACTGGATATCTTGTTTGATAGTCTTTATGCTCCTCAACGGATTTCAAATGTTCAAGCCGTACCGGTTACACCGTCACAGTCAACTACTGTGGAGACTCAACATAGTCTTTTTGATGAAGATACAACACCAAATGATTCACCTGTTGCTTCTTCATCCTCCCTACCACCTCCTGTTACTGATAATCTTGAACCTATTCAAGATTCATCAGTTGATACAACTTCAGCTATTTCTCCAGATACTCTATTGAATCCATTAGATAATGTTACATCAGATCAAGCGGATCAAGGCTCAACGTCAACAATGGTTGATGTTTCAATGGATACCACTGATGTACAACCTCTTCCACACAACCGATGGACTAAAAGTCATCTAATAGATCTTATTATTAGTGATGCATCTGCTCCAGTCTCAACTCGAAGGGCTACTTGGAATATGTGTCTATACACTGCCTTTCTTAGTAAGATTGAACCAACAACAGTTGCTCAAGCTTTACTAGATCTGAACTGGGTGGTTGCAATGCAAGAAGAGATCAATTAATTTGAACGATTGAAAGTATGGCCATTGGTTCCAAGACCAACTGGTCAACGACCAATAGGGGTTAAGTGGATTTTTAAGAACAAAAAGGATTCTGATGGAATTGTGGTTCGGAATAAGGCACGTCTTGTGGCCAAGGGATATCGACAACAAGAGGGTATTGATTATGATGAAACGTTTGCTCCGGTTGCTAGGATTAAGGCTATTCATATTTTCCTTGCATTTGCTTCTCATATGAAGTTCACGGTGTTTCAAATGGATGTCAAAACTGCTTTTCTGAACGGTTATCTTCAAGAGGAAGTCTATGTTGATCAACCAGAAGGCTTTGTTGATCCCATTCATCCAAATCACGTATACTACTTGGAGAAAGCTTTGTATGGTCTGAAGCAAGCACCGCGTGCATGGTACGAGACCTTAACAAAGTATTTGTTGGACAACGGCTTCTCTCGTGGAACGATTGATACAACGCTATTCATCCGTAAAAACCACGGTCACATTCTCTTGGTTCAAATTTACATTGATGACATTATTTTTGGTTCTACGTCCCCGGCCTTATGCAAAGAATTTGGTGACCTTATGGCCAACAAATTCGAAATGAGCATGCTTGACCAGTTAAATTTCTTTTTAGGGTTACAAGTAAAACAATTACCAAACGGGATTTTTCTCAGTCAAACAAAGTATATCAATGATATGCTAAAACGTTTTAAAATGACTATTTTAAAACCAATGACAACCCCAATGAGGACTTTACTGGATGCTGATACTAATGGGGAACCCTTTGATGTTACACTTTATTGAAGCATGGTTGGTTCTTTAATGTATCTAACTGCAAGTCGACCCGACATTACAATTGCTGTAACTGTCTGTGCCCGCTTTTAGTCAAACCCTAAGAAATCTCATTCCAAAGCGGTTGTTAGGATTTTTTTAGTGCCTTTAAAGGTACACCTAACCTTGGGATCTGGTATCCTCATGGATCCGATTTCAATCTCACTGCTTACACTGATGCGGATCATGGCAGTTGCCATGTTGATCGAAAAAGCACATCTGGATCAATTCAGATGTTGGGAAATAGGCTAGTTGGTTGGTCATCCAAAAAGCAGAACTGTGTGTCTTTATCAACAGCTGAGTGTGAGTACATTGCTGCAGCTCATTGTTGTTCACAAGTTTTGTGGATGCAAATTCAACTTTCATACTATGGCTTTAAGTTTTCTAAGACCCCATTTTATTGTGTTTCACAAAGTGCTATTGCAATAACAAGCAATCCGGTCCAGCATTCTAAGACTAAACACATAGATATTCGCTATCATTTTATTAAGGACCATGTAGAGAAAGGGATGTAGAGTTATACTTTGTGCCTACCAAAGTGAAATTAGCTGACATGTTCATTAAGCCTTTAGATGAACTTAGGCTAAAGTTCTTGATCAAAGAGATTGGCATGGTAGAGTATAGTGCTTGATATTCCTTAGATATGTTTTGACTTATTCTTGGGATCTTGTGTTTAGGAGGAGTAGATACATTCTAGGGGGAGCAACTACTTTTATATGCTTTGGATATCATCTTTTAAGGGGGAGCCTTTAGATTTATGATAAATTCCTGGATATAATTGTTCAATGGTTACGTAAGGGGGAGGTAACTCATTGATATCATATTTCAAGGGGGATTTAATTCATTTTTTAGGGTAATTTATCAAAATGCTGATTTACTGAAATGTCCCGTTCTTATTGATTAAAAACGTTCCATATTAATTGATTTCGTTGCGAGGTTTTGACCTCTATATGAGACGTTTTTCAAAGACTGCATTCATTTTTAAAACAAACCATAACCTTTATTTCATAAATAAAGGTTTAAAAAGCTTTACGTAGATTATCAAATAATGATAATCTAAAATATCCTGTTTACACACGACCATTACATAATGGTTTACAATACAAATATATTACATCGGAATCAGTTTCTTGAATGCAGTTTTTACACAATATCATACAAACATGGACTCCAAATCTTATCCTTATTTTAGTATGCAACAGCGGAAGCTCTTAGTATTCACCTGAGAATAAACATGCTTTAAACGTCAACAAAAATGTTGGTGAGTTATAGGTTTAACCTATATATATCAAATCGTAACAATAGACCACAAGATTTCATATTTCAATACACATCCCATACATAGAGATAAAAATCATTCATATGGTGAACACCTGGTAACCGACATTAACAAGATGCATATATAAGAATATCCCCATCATTCCGGGACACCCTTCGGATATGATATAAATTTCGAAGTACTAAAGCATCCGGTACTTTGGATGGGGTTTGTTAGACCCAATAGATCTATCTTTAGGATTCGCGTCAATTAGGGTGTCTGTTCCCTAATTCTTAGATTACCAGACTTAATAAAAAGGGGCATATTCGATTTCGATAATTCAACCATAGAATGTAGTTTCACGTACTTGTGTCTATTTTGTAAATCCTTTATAAAACCTGCATGTATTCTCATCCCAAAAATATTAGATTTTAAAAGTGGGACTATAACTCACTTTCACAGATTTTTACTTCGTCGGGAAGTAAGACTTGGCCACTGGTTGATTCACGAACCTATAACAATATATACATATATATCAAAGTATGTTCAAAATATATTTACAACACTTTTAATATATTTTGATGTTTTAAGTTTATTAAGTCAGCTGTCCTCGTTAGTAACCTACAACTAGTTGTCCACAGTTAGATGTACAGAAATAAATCGATAAATATTATCTTGAATCAATCCACGACCCAGTGTATACGTATCTCAGTGTTGATCACAACTCAAACTATATATATTTTGGAATCAACCTCAACCCTGTATAGCTAACTCCAACATTCACATATAGAGTGTCTATGGTTGTTCTGAAATATATATAGATGTGTCGACATGATAGGTTGAAACATTGTATACGTGTCTATGGTATCTCAAGATTACATAATATACAATACAAGTTGATTAAGTTATGGTTGGAATAGATTTGTTACCAATTTTCACGTAGCTAAAATGAGAAAAATTATCCAATCTTGTTTTACCCATAACTTCTTCATTTTAAATCCGTTTTGAGTGAATCAAATTGCGATGGTTTCATAATGAACTCTATTTTATGAATCTAAATAGAAAAAGTATAGGTTTATAGTCAGAAAAATAAGTTACAACTCTTTTTTGTAAAGGTAGTCATTTCAGTCGAAAGAACGACGTCTAGATGACCATTTTAGAAAACATACTTCCACTTTGAGTTTAACCATAATTTTTGGATATAGTTTCACGTTCATAATAAAAATCATTTTCCCAGAATAACAAATTTTAAATCAAAGTTTATCATAGTTTTCAATTAACTAACCCAAAACAACCCGCGGTGTTACTACGACGGCGTAAATCCGGTTTTACGGTGTTTTTCGTGTTTCCAGGTTTTAAACCATTAAGTTAGCATATCATATAGATATAGAACATGTGTTTAGTTGATTTTAAAAGTCAAGTTAGAAGGATTAACTTTTATTTGCGAACAAGTTTAGAATTAACTAAACTATGTTCTAGTGATTACAAGTTTAAACCTTCGAATAAGATAGCTTTATATGTATGAATTGAATGATGTTATGAACATCATTACTACCTCAAGTTCCTTGGATAAACCTACTGGAAATGAGAAAAATAGATCTAGCTTCAAAGGATCCTTGGATGGCTTGAAAGTTCTTGAAGCAGAATCATGACACGAAAACAATTTCAAGTAAGATTTCCACTCGAAATAAGATTGTTATAGTTATAGAAATTGAATTAAAGTTTGAATATGATTATTACCTTGTATCAGAAAGATAACCTACTGTAAGTAACAAAGGTTTCTTGATCTTGGATGATTACTTGGAATGGATTTAGAAAACTTGGAAGTAAACTTGCAATCTTGGAAGTATTCTTGATTTTATGAAACTGGAACTTTTGGAATTTATGAAGAACACTTAGAACTTGAAGATAGAACTTGAGAGAGATCAATTAGATGAAGAAAATTGAAGAATGAAAGTGTTTGTAGGTGTTTTTGGTCGTTGGTGTATGGATTAGATATAAAGGATATGTAATTTTGTTTTCATGTAAATAAGTCATGAATGATTACCCATATTTTTGTAATTTTATGAGATATTTCATGCTAGTTGCCAAATTATGGTTCCCACATGTGTTAGGTGACTCACATGGGCTGCTAAGAGCTGATCATTGGAGTGTATATACCAATAGTACATACATCTAAAAGCTGTGTATTGTACGAGTACGAATACGGGTGCATACGAGTAGAATTGTTGATGAAACTGAACGAGGATGTAATTGTAAGCATTTTTATTAAGTAGAAGTATTTTGATAAGTGTATTGAAGTCTTTAAAAAGTGTATGAATACATATTAAAACACTACATGTATATACATTTTAACTGAGTCGTTAAGTCATCGTTAGTCGTTACATGTAAATGTTGTTTTGAAACCTTTAGGTTAACGATCTTGTTGAATGTTGTTAACCCATTGTTTATTATAACAATTGAGATGTTAAATTGTTATATTATCATGATATTATGATATATAATATATCTTAGTATGATATATATACAGTTAAATGTCGTTACAATGATAATCGTTACATATATGTCTCGTTTCGAAATCATTAAGTTAGTAGTCTTATTTTTACATATGTATTTCATTGTTAATACACTTAATAATATATTTACTTATCATTTAACATAATTAACCAAGTGTATCAATATCTTAATATGATTCATATGTACCTAGTAAGACGTTGTTATAACGATAATCGTTACATATATCGTTTTCGAGTTTCTTAAATTAATAGTGTCATTTTTATGTATATAACTCATTGTTAAAATACCTAATGAGATACATACTTATAATAAAATCATGTTAACTATATATATAACCATATATATGTCATCGTATAGTTTTTACAAGTTTTTAACGTTCGTGAATCACCAGTCAACTTGGGTGGTCAATTGTCTATATGAAACCTATTTCAATTAATCAAGTCTTAACAAGTTTGATTGCTTAACATGTTAGAAACACTTAATCATGTAAATAACAATCTCAATTAATATATATAAACATGGAAAAGTTCGGGTCACTACAGTACCTACCCGTTAAATAAATTTCGTCCCGAAATTTTAAGCAGTTGGAGGTGTTGACGTATCTTCTGGAAATAAATGCGGGTATTTCTTCTTCATCTGATCTTCACGCTCCCAGGTGAACTCGGGTCCTCTACGAGAATTCCATCAAACCTTAACAATCGGTATCTTGTTTCGTTTAAGTCTCTTAACCTCACAATCCATTATTTCGACGGGTTCTTCAATGAATTGAAGTTTTTCATTGATTTGGATTTCATCCAACGGAATAGTGAGATCTTCTTTAGAAAAACATTTCTTCAAATTTGAGACGTGGAAAGTGTTATGTACAGCCGCGAGTTGTTGAGGTAGCTCCAGTTGGTAAGCTACTGGTCCGACACGATCTATAATCTTGAATGGTCCAATGTACCTTGGATTTAGTTTCCCTCGTTTACCAAATCGAACAACGCCTTTCCAAGGTGAAACCTTAAGCATGACCATTTCTCCAATTTCAAACTCTATATCTTTTTTTTACTGTCCGCGTGGCTCTTTTGTCGACTCTGGGTGGTTTTCAATCTTTGTTGAATTTGGATGATTTTCTCGGTATTTTCTTGTATTATCTCCGGACCCGTAATCTGTCTATCCCCCACTTCACTCCAACAAATCGGAGACCTGCACTTTCTATCATAAAGTGCTTCAAACGGCGCCATCTCAATGCTTGAATGATAGCTGTTGTTGTAAGAAAATTATGCTAACGGTAGATGTCGATCCCAACTGTTTCCGAAATCAATAACACAAGCTCGTAGCATGTCTTCAAGCGTTTGTATCGTCCTTTTGCTCTGCCTATCAGTTTGTGGATGATAGGCAGTACTCATGTCTAGACGAGTTCCCAATGCTTGCTGTAATGTCTGCCAGAATCTTGAAATAAATCTGCCATCCCTATAAGAGATAATAGAGATTGGTATTCCATGTCTGGAGACGACTTCCTTCAAATACAGTCGTGCTAACTTCTCCATCTTGTCATCTTTTCTTATTGGCAGGAAGTGTGCTGACTTGGTGAGACGATCAACTATTACCCAAATAGTATCATAACCACTTGCAGTCCTTGGCAATTTAGTAATGAAATCCATGATAATGTTTTCCCATTTCCATTCCGAGATTTCAGGTTGTTGTAGTAGACCTGATGGTTTCTGATGTTCAGCTTTGACCTTAGAACACGTCAAACATTCTCCTACATATTTAGCAATATCGGCTTTCATACCTGGCCACCAAAAATGTTTCTTAAGATCCTTGTACATCTTCCCCGTTCCAGGATGTATTGAGTATCTGGTTTTATGAGCTTCTCTAAGTACCATTTCTCTCATATCTCCAAATTTTGGTACCCAAATTCTTTCAGCCCTATACCGGGTTCCGTCTTCCCGAATATTAAGATGCTTCTCCGATCCTTTGGGTATTTCATCCTTTAAATTTCCCTCTTTTAAAACTACTTGTTGCGCCTCCTTTATTTGAGTAGTAAGGTTAGTGTGAATCATTATATTCATAGATTTTACTCGAATGGGTTCTCTGTCCTTTCTGCTCAAGGCGTCGGCTACCACATTTGCCTTCCCCGGGTGGTAACGAATCTCAAAGTCGTAATCATTCAACAATTCAATCCACCTACGCTGCCTCATATTCAGTTGTTTCTGATTAAATATGTGTTGAAGACTTTTGTGGTCGGTATATATAATACTTTTGACCCCATATAAGTAGTGCCTCCAAGTCTTTAATGCAAAAACAACCGCGCCTAATTCCAAATCATGCGTCGTATAATTTTGCTCGTGAATCTTCAATTGTCTAGACGCATAAGCAATCACCTTCATCCGTTGCATTAATACACATCCGAGACCTTGCTTTGATGCGTCACAATAAATCACAAAATCATCATTCCCTTCAGGCAATGACAATATAGGTGCCGTAGTTAGCTTTTTCTTCAATAATTGAAACGCCTTCTCTTGTTCATCCTTCCATTCAAATTTCTTCCCTTTATGCATTAATGCAGTCAAGGGTTTTGCTATTTTGGAGAAATCTTGGATGAATCTTATGTAGTAACCAGCCAATCCTAAAAACTGGCGTATGTGTTTCAGAGTTTTCGGGGTTTCCCACTTTTCAACGGTTTCAATCTTTGCTGGATCCACCTGAATACCTTCTTTGTTCACTATGTGACCGAGGAATTGAACTTCTTCCATCCAAAATGCTCACTTTGAAAACTTAGCGTACAGTTTTTCTTTTCTCAATACTTCTAGCACTTTTCTCAAATGTTCTTCGTGCTCTTGATCATTCTTTGAGTAAATAAGTATGTCATCGATGAAAAGAATGACAAACTTATCAAGATATGGCCCACACACTCGGTTCATAAGGTCCATGAACAAAGCTGGTGCGTTAGTCAATCCAAACGGCATAACCATAAACTCGTAATGACCATAACGCGTCCTAAAAGCAGTTTTTGGAATATCATCCTCCTTTACTCGCATTTGATGATATCCAGAACGTAAATCGATCTTCGAATAAACCGACGAGCCTTGTAGTTGATCAAATAAGTCATCAATTCTCGGCAGTGGATAACGGTTTTTGATGGTAAGTTTGTTCAACTCTCTGTAGTCAATACACTACCTAAAGTACCATCCTTCTTCTTGACAAACAAAATAGGAGCTCCCCATGGTGATGTTCTTGGTCGAATGAAACCACGTTCTAATAGTTCTTGCAGTTGGCTTTGCAGTTCTTTCATCTTGCTGGGTGCGAGTCTATAAGGAGCACGAGCTATTGGTGCAGCTCCTGGTACAAGATCTATTTGAAATTCAACAGATCGATGTGGAGGTAGTCCCGGTAATTCTTTCGGAAATACATCGGAAAATTCTTTTGCGACGGGAGCATCATTGATGCTCTTTTCTTCAGTTTGTACTTTCTCGACGTGTGCTAGAATAGCATAGCAACCTTTTCTTATTAGTTTTTGTGCCTTCAAATTACTAATAAGATGTAGCTTCATGTTGCCCTTTTCTCCGTACACCATTAAGGGTTCTCCTTCTTCTCGTACAATGCGAATTGCATTTTTATAACATACGATCTCTGCTTTCACCTTCTTCAGCCAGTCCATGCCAACTATTACATCAAAACTCCCTAACTCTACTGGTATCAAATCAATCTTAAATATTTCGCTACCCAGTTTAATTTCTCGATTCCGGCATATATTATCTGCTGAAATTAATTTACCGTTTGCTAATTCGAGTAAAAATTTAGTATCCAACGGCATCAATAAGAAACGTAACAAGCTCCGGGTCTTCCTGTGCCTCTGCCACATTAATATTGAAAACTCTTCCGCGGCCTTGTCCATTCGTGTTCTCCTGGTTCGGGCAATTTCTAATAATGTGGCCCGGTTTTCCACATTTATAACAAACTACATTGGCATAACTTGCTCCGACACTACTTGCTCAGCCATTACTCGTTCCGACACCATTTGTTCCTTTTGTTTTGTTAACCCCTGGTCCGTAGACCTCACACTTCACCGCGCTATGACCATTTCTTTTACACTTGTTGCAAAATTTGGTGCAGAACCCCGAGTGATACTTTTCACACCTTTGGCATAGCTGCTTCTAATTGTTGTTGTTGTTGCGGTTGTTATTATTGTTGGGATGATTGTTGTAGTTGCTGTTGTTGTTGTTGTTGTTGTTGTTGTTGTTGGGCCATTTGTTGTAGTTGCGATTGATATTGCGATTGTTGGGTTAATTGTTGCGATTATTGTTGTAATTGCTGTTGTTGTTGTATTGGTGATTCTTATCACCGTTTTCCTCCCACTTTCTTTTGACTTGCTTCACATTGGCCTCTTCAGCCATCTGTTCTTTAATTCTTTCCTCAATCTGGTTTACTAGTTTGTGAGCCATTCTACATGCCTGTTGTATGGAGGCGGGCTCGTGTGAACTTATATCTTCTTGGATTCTTTCCGGTAATCCTTTCACAAACGCGTCGATCTTCTTTTCCTCATCTTCAAACGCTCCCGGACACAATAGACACAATTCTGTGAATCGTCTTTCGTACGTGGTAATATCAAATCCTTGGGTTCGTAACCCTCTAAGTTCTGTCTTGAGCTTATTGACCTCGGTTCTGGGACGGTACTTCTCGTTCATCAAGTGCTTGAATGCTGACTACGGTAGTGCATAAGCATCATCTTGTCCCACTTGCTCTAGATAGGTATTCCACCATGTTAACGCAGAACCTGTGAAGGTATGCGTAGCGTACTTCACTTTTTCCTCTTCAGTACACTTACTTATGGCAAACACCGATTCGACCTTCTCGGTCTACCGTTTCAATCCGATCGGTCCTTTGGTTCCATCAAATTCCAAAGGTTTGCAGGCAGTGAATTCTTTGTAGGTGCATCCTACACGATTTCCTGTACTGCTAGATCCAAGGTTATTGTTGGTATGTAGCGCAGCCTGTACTGCGGCTATGTTTGACGCTAGAAAAGTACGAAATTCCTCTTCATTCATATTCACGGTGTGTCGAGTAGTCGGTGCCATTTCCTTCAAAATAGTCAAATGGAACAAGTTAATCATTCAGAATATTAAGAGTAGTTAATAGTATTTCGTAGCATAATATGAACTCATTTATAAAAGCTTTTTCTTCATATTAGCGTTTTATAAGTTTAAATTCGGGTAGTACCTACTCGTTAAGTTCATACTTAATAGCTAATATACAATTCAACTACTACAATTCTATATGAAAAAGTGATTATAATAATATTTCGCGTTCAAACTTTTATACAATATTTTACAAACTTACAATACCGCTTATTTTACATAAAGCATGAAATATTGATGGAATTCAATATATCAACAAGTTCATAGTGTTTATAAATCACAAAACTAATATTATGAATATTAATACAAGCGGAAGCATTATGTTATTTATGAACAAATGTATATGTTAACCCATTTTAGATTGAATTCCATGAAGTTATCAAGTCTTGAAGCTATACTTACAAACTAAAGAGAAGGATAAGAGATAATACCTCCTCAATATAGATTGAGGGCTGTTTTGGACAGCAGGAATGTAGAAGAAGATGATGTAAAATGAGCTTCTAACTTGAAGCCTCAAGTGTGCAATACCCCAAGCAATTAACCCCAACACCTTTCTCTATGGTTAGGCTTTTGTTTGACACTTGATACAAGCTTGCAATACAATTTTAGAACCCCCTTTTGGTCCCAAAACTGCCACGGCCAGTAGGCCTGTTTCAGCAGAAAAAAATGCAGTTTTTTTTGAAGTGTTTTGCTTGTTTCTCTCTTGCCTTGAGTCTAGGAAATGCCTTGGTTAAAAGGAGACTTGCATGCTTAAGGAATATCTTGTTCCAAGTTACCAAGTAAGCATGGGAATCACACCTAGGAGTCCTAAAATCTGCATCCTTTTATTTATTTAAATAACAAGTGTAATATATATAAAACTAGTTAATACAATTACAAAACTTGTTAAATAAAACCATGCATTATTTATGTTACTTATATTTTATAAACTTTTTATAAAATATAACATAATATAATCATTTAAACCTATAAACAATTATATATAAATTATCCAAATAATTTACCTCAAGTGATAATACTTTAGAAAACCGATTTTTCTAAAATCCAAGTGTCGCGTATTTTCTTAACAATCCATTCGTTAAAATAAATACATATAAAGTGTTGGTAAGCTTGTTATTGGGTATGACCCGACTTGGATCATAACATAGTGGCCACGTTAATTTAATATGTCTCTCGGGCATACGAAATACCTTCAATCTCCCACTTGCACGAGAAACATAAGAAATTAATGCAAGTGATGGATACCACCTAACGACCGTCCATCACCCCCAATATGTTATGACTTTGTGCCATTCAATAACATCATCCCTTTCGAGTTCCCATCTCGAATATGAATAGGTGAATCTTTCATTATTTCCTTTTGTCCTAGATGTCATGTTATATCCAAGAGATACAGAGTGATCACTCTCTTCTAGATTTAACTTTATCAGGCCTTAGACATCTGACTCTCAACGAATAAGAGGGACAAATTCCATCTTGACTACATACGTCCTAAATATATACCTTGCATTATACCTGAGCTCTTCCTTATGAACTACCATATTTCAGAATAGCGAAGGAAAGAATCAAGGTACAATACTAGGTAAATATCCGAACCGAATATGTATCTCAGGTCAGAGGATATAATGATATTAGCCTTTACTCAAGATTACGTGTGATCAACCACAAAGGCTCCATTTAGTAAATCTTGAGAGCGGGTCTTCCAATATTTGTATCCCACAAATATCTATGAACCTTGGTTGCAACCTTGCCCCATATTCATCCCGTGAATGTATACCAATCCAAGTTCATAATAGTCTAAACCTCACACTTGTTCCCACAAATGTGATCGACTACGGAATTTAGAATAATTACTTATTCATGGATAAAATATGCAAAATAGGAACATAACTCAAAATAAAATAATACCATAATTATATTAATGAGTTTGAACAATTTCGTTCCGTTACAATACTTAAAACAGATCATGACCAATCACTAGAATATCGAAGCCCTAATGCACAAACATGTCCAGTATGTTTCGCTCCATGTAAGAGCTTCGTGAGAGGATCCGCTATATTAAGATCTGTGTGAACTTTGCGAATACATATCTTTCCTTTTTCAACTTCATCCCTTATGTAGTTGAATCTCCGCTCAATGTGACGGGTCTTTTGGTGAGCACGAGGTTCCTTGATTTGAGCAATCGCACCCTCGTTGTCACAAAAGATCTCAAGAGGGTCCTGAATGGAAGGGATTACTCCTAAGTCGTCGATGAATTTCTTCATCCATGCAGCTTCCTGAGCTGCCAATGATGCGGCGATGTACTCTGACTCTGTAGTGGATAAAGCAACAACATCCTGTTTTGAACTCTTCCAAGAGACCGCACCTCCATTTAACGTGAAGACATAACCGGATTGTGATCGAGAATCATCTCGATCAGTTTAGAAACTTGCATCTACGTAACCTTTTACAACGAGTTCCTCCTCACCAGACCCGTATATAAGAAACATATCCTTAGTCCTCCTAAGGTATTTCAATATACTTTTGACAGCAATCCAATGACTGTTTCCTGGGTTATTCTGGTATCTACTTGTCAGGCTAAGAGCGCATGACACATCCGGTCTAGTGCATATCATTGCATACATGATTGACCCAATAGCAGACGCATATGGGACTTTCTTCATTCTCTCCTGTTCATCTTTCGTGGTGGGGCACTGAGATGAACTGAGAAGTGTTCCCTTTTGAATAGGTACCAAACCTTTCTTAGAGTTCTCCATCTTGAACCTTTTCAAGATCTTTTCAATGTATGCACTTTGATTCAAACCTATCAGCTTCTTGGATCTATCCCTGTAGATCCCAATCCCCAAAACGTATTGTGCTTCTCCAAGATCCTTAATGGAGAAGCATTTACTTAACCAAGTTTTAACTCCTTGCATTGCCGGAACATCATTTCCAAATAGTAATATATCATCCACATATAATACAAGGAACATGATAGTGCTCCCACTAGCTTTCTTGTATACACAAGCTTCATCACCATTTTTAATGAAGTCAAATTTCTTGGCCTCCTCATTAAAACGATGATTCCACATTCTAGATGCTTGTTTCAATCCGTAGATCGACTTCTTTAACTTGCATACCTTCTTAGGATATTTCGGATCAACAAAACCTTCAGGCTGAACCATGTAGACATCTTCCTCAAGATGTCCGTTTAGGAAAGCGGTCTAGACATCCATTTGTCATATTTCATAATCATAATGAGCAGCAATGGCAAGTAATATCCTAATAGACTTTAGCATTGCCACAGGTGAAAAAGTTTCATCATAGTCAACCCCTTGAGTTTGAGTGAAACCTTTTACTACAAGTCTAGCTTTATATGTATCCAAGTTTCCATGTATGTCGGTTTTCATCTTGAAAAGCCATTTACAATCAACTAGCCTTGAGCCAGTAGGTTGTTCAACAAGTTCCCAAACTTGGTTGTCATACATGGATTGCATCTCAGCGTTCATGGCTTCCTGCCATTTATCCTTATCAATCCTTGATAAAGCATCTTGGTAGTTTGTTGGTTCATCCAAATCAACCACATAGCAACCATCCATGAGAAACCCATATCTCTCAGGAGGATTACTAATCCTACCAGATCTGCGAACGTCTTGTGTATTTTGATCATCCATTTGATCACTCTCAACATTTTCATGTTGAGTGCTAGTGTCAACCAATTGTGTATCATCTACTTGATCTTGAACCTCTTCAAGATCTATCTTCCTTTCACTATTTCCTTCCATTAGGAACTTAGTTTCAAGGAATTCAGCCTTTCGAGCAACAAATACATTTTGCTCGGATGGATCATAGAAATAATATCCCATATCATCCTTGGGGTATCCTATGAAGATACACTTCGTGGATCGAGCATTCAACTTATTAGGGACGTAACGCTTAGGATAAGCTTCACATCCCCATACATTTAAGTATGATAGAGATGGAGGTTTTCCAAACCACATCTCATGAGGAGTTCGTTCCACTTTCTTGGTTGGGGCCATATTTAAAATACGAGCCGCGGAGTATAGACAATAACCCCAAAATGACAGAGGTAACGAGCTTCTAGCCATCATTGATCGAACCATATCCATTAGGGTTCGGTTCCTCCTTTCGGATACACCATTAAGCTG
Organism: Rutidosis leptorrhynchoides; assembly: GCF_046630445.1. NCBI lineage: Eukaryota > Viridiplantae > Streptophyta > Magnoliopsida > Asterales > Asteraceae > Rutidosis > Rutidosis leptorrhynchoides. The sequence continues at coordinate 222,834,894 of NC_092333.1, read as the reverse complement.
TGGTGTCCCGGGTGGAGTAAGTTGCGAGATTATCCCACAACTTCTAAGATGATCTTGGAAGGCATCGCTTAGGTATTCACCTCCTCTATCGGTACGGAGTACCTTGATTGTCTTATTGAGTTGATTTTGTACTTCGTTTTGATACTCTTTGAATGCTTCAAAAGTTTCGTCCTTATGTCTTAACAAGTAGACATATCCGAAACGACTGAAGTCATCAATGAAATTAACGAAGTATTTTTCACCATTCCTAGTTATGGGCTTAAAGGGTCCACATACATCCGAATGTATTAATCCCAATAAGTCCTTAGCCCTTTCGTAGGTCCCTTTGAAAGGTGCTTTAGTCATTTTGCCTTGTAAACAAGATTCACATACATCAAACGAGTCTAGTTCATTTGATTTCAAAAGGCCATTCTTTTGAAGTGTATGCATTCGATTCTTGTTTATGTGACCAAGGCGACAATGCCATAAGTAGGAATCACTCAAATACCTTTTGAGTTTCTTGGTGCTAGTATGGTATATTGAGCTACTAGATGATGTTTCATCATGAACCAATTCATAAATTCCATTTGAAGGCGAAGCCTTAAAATAGAATACATTATCTAAATAAACGTGGATATCATCATTAACAAAATTAAGATAAAAACCACATTGTTTTAAACGGGAAACTGAAATAATGTTTCGACATAAATCCGGTGCATACAAAACATTGTTCAAAATAAGTTCCAAACCACTTGGAAGTTTTAATACAAAGTCTCCTTGAGCCTTCACTTGCACTTTGGCTCCATTACCCATAAAGAGACTTGATGTTCCCGTTTGCTTGCTACTTCTTTTGAACCCCTGCAAAGAATTGCAAATGTGAGTTCCACATCCAGTGTCTAATACCCATGTATTAGAAGAAGTAATACTAAGCTCTATATATACCATATATATATTACCTGTGACGACCCGGAAATTTCCGACTAAATTTAAACTTTATCTTTATATTATTCTGACACGATAAGCAATGCTTGTTAAGTTAAATCTCAAGGATTTTAAACTATGTTTATACATTCATTTAAACCTCGACCAAATTCTAATGATTCACGAACCATTAAATGAACATATATGAATATGTATGTATATGTGTATATGTTATAAATTGAAAATGTCAACAAAGTATTTAAAAGTATAATGCTTTATATGAACATAATTGTTTCAATATGATTATCGACGAAATTAAAAAAAATATATTAAATGATTGAATTATCAGAAACATTGAATTATGATTACAAGTCTCTGTTGAGAGGTCCACTATGATTTGAGAAATATATTCCTCTTAACGATATTCGGAATAATTTGTAAAGCTATTTATAAATAAAAATAAAAAGTGTCATTTACGAAAGTTAGACAAAAGCTAGTGGAGAATTGGTTTCCATAATATTCTATTAATCTATTTTCAAACGTACAAAAACGTTTTCAGTTTAAAAAGAACTTTATTATTAAAACGTATATAACTTTTATAAATATCTAGAATTACTTTTGACAACTCATTACTTAACCAGTATAATAAATATAACAATATTTATATTTTATTTCATTAAATATATATAACGATTTAAATTAATATTATATATATTTATACGCGTATTATACATACATAGTTTTTATACTTTTACTATACTTTAACTTTACCTTTACTTTACTTTTACTTTACTTTAACTTTAATAATTCACTTTAATAATTCATACTTTAATAATTCACTTTAATAATTCATACTTTAATAATTCACTTTAATAATTCATACTTTAATAATTCACTTTAATAATTCATACTTTAATAATTCACTTTAATAATTCATACTTTAATAATTCACTTTAATAATTCATACTTTAATAATTCAAAAATCTATTATAAATAGAATTCAATAGGTTTCATTATTTCATAGAAATTTGAAAATATATTTCTCTAAACTCTCTCAATCGATTTACATATATACATATATTTGCTCTGTATTATTTCAAGATATTATTAGTATACATAAAATATTACGACGAAGTGATGTCCGAGTGATTTCAAAATAGTTTTTTGAATGAGTCGAAGCTAAGGAAATTATGGGTTATAGCTATGGAGGTGATGGGTATGGTTCATGGGTATGCACGTGAGGTCAATCTAGTATTTATCATCTCCGTTACGTCTACATACTTTTCTACAATATTGAATCTCAATATTGATACGTGAGCACTCATAACTTAACTTTTATATATCAATAGTGTATCCCTGACTAGTGCTCGAGTATATAGGATTATGCATGCTTGTACATTCGATATTGTCCTTAGATAGGTTTGTTGAATCCTGAATTAGATACATATGCTACTGAGATAGGGTATATGATATGCATGTCATTGGAAAGCTAGCGAAAAATTAAGAACTTTTCATTTAGATATCGAATGGTTTCTATGAACGGATTTGAAGTTATAGTCAACTGAATTTTAGTATTATTGTTAAAATGATTATTATTACTATCGTCGTTATTATTTTAATAGAAATATCATTGTTATTATAAAATATCATTATTACTATTATGTTAGTATTATCATTTTATCATAATAACATTTTTAGTAAATATAAATATTGTTATTTTTTTATAGAATAATAATAATTATTATTACAAAATAATACAACTTTTACTTATTATTATGATGATCAATATTATTTTATCAAATAAATAGGGGATACAAAGATATTTTTCACCACGCGTAATATAATTACATTAATAATACTTACCACTATAGTTTTAAGATATTAAGTGAACTTTATAAATTTTACTACTTAAGATATATATAAAAGTATATTTTATCATATATAAACGTTAATATAAATTTTTATTAATAAATGACTTTTATTATTATAAAATCTAATAAATATATTTAAATATATAAAACGACTATAGTTAAGTTATATAATAAACACGTATAAATTTTAGAAGTCATTTTGGGTCAAGTTGACTTTTGTTGACTTTTGCATATTAGTCTCGAGCATTAGGATTGTGGTACACTATGACTTGACCAAAAATTGTTAGACAAATATTGACCAACATATAAATATATATAATTAATATAGGTTCGTGAATCCGAGGCCAACCTTGCACTTGTTAAATGATGTTATATGTATTTTTACTACGAAATACAGTATGGTGAGTTTCATTTGCTCCCTTTTATATATATTTTTGGGACTGAGAATACATGCGCTGTTTTTTATAAATGTTTTACGAAATAGGCACAAGTACTAAAACTAATTCTACGTGGGTTTAAACCAGAAATATACCCTTAGCTTGGTAACATTAAACTACTTGTCTATGTACGGTAGGCGCGAATCCTAAAGATAGATCTATTGGGCCTGACAAACCCCATCCTGACTATGGGATGCTTTAGTACTTCGAGGTTATTTTAAACACACCTGGTCTGGTGTACTTCAGCGGGTAAAACATGAACGTTAAGGCTTGTTACAGGGTGCCTACAATTTATAGAATACTCTTATACACTTGCGAGTGTACATATATTTATAAACGGAAATCTTGTGGTCTATTAATATATTGAAATGATTGTTATGATAAACCTATGAACTCACCAACCTTTTGGTTGACACTTTAAAGCATGTTTATTCTCAGGTATTAAAGAAATCTTCCGCTGTGCATTAGCTCATTTTAAGCATATTACTTGGAGTCATTCATGGCGAATTTTGAAAGACGTTGCATTCGAGTCATTGAGTTCATCAAGATTATTATTATGTCAATTATAGTTGGATGTATTATGAAATGGTGTGCATGCCGTCAACTTTCGTTGTAAAGAAAGTTTGTCTTTTAAAAACGAATGCAATGTTTGTAAAATGTATCATATAGAGGTCAAAATACCTCGCGATGTAATCAACTATTGTGAATCGTTTATAATGTATATGAACGGGTCCTTTCAGTTGGTATCAGAGCGGTGGTCTTAGCGAACCAGGTCTGCATTAGTGTGTCTAACTGATAGTCGTTAGGATGCATTAATGAGCCTGGACTTCGACCGTGTCTGCATGTCAAAAGTTCTGCTTATCATTTTTGTCGGAAATTGCCTGCTTATCATTCTTAGTCTATACACGTCTTACTGCATTGATTGCATGAATAGTGTATAGACAAAATTCATATCTTAGCATATCTGCTAATCCATATCTTAGCGTATCTGTTACTGTAAACTTTGCCTGACATATCCCGTAATTTTCTCCGTAATCTACGAAATCTTTTGCGCTATATATATAGATATTCTATGTAATTAGAATACCACCCGATAGCCAAAAAATCATTTCATATCGAAAAATTCTTTATTCAATCGAACGAAATGGAATTCGTCATTAGTTCAAGTCCCTCGAATTCCGATATGGAATCCCACTCAAGCTCGGAAAGCAGTGTGACCGGAATGGATCAACCAATTAGCCATCATCTATTCTGGATGAATTGGGGATAGGTTCGTAGCCTCCTCAATAATTGGAGACAGGAAGAAGGTGATCCCTTCCATTCACCACATTACCCTCTTGGCGATGAACCTGAAGCACTTACCGGCGAACCAGTCCGAAACACCATTTTCTCTCTCATTTTCAGAGTATCTCGTCACGATTATATACTACATCAAATTCTAGATTTTATTTATCCGTTCGTCCGAACCGACAATCACCCCGGTGTAATAGAAGAAGTCAACGAGCTTCGCGCTCGAGTAGTGGCTTTAGAGAATATGGTGCAAGGGTTACAAACACCAACAAATAACGAAGTATTAATTCATAATTTCAATTTTATTGAATAAATACTCCGTAAAAGTTATGTAATTTCTAAAGTCTTTAGGGATTATTCAGTTCTAGTTTCAACCGTAAATCAAATGAGTTTAATTTAATATTAACTCATTAAATCTATGTTACATCTGAAGAAAATATGCACATATATATTTTCATAAAGACTGTAATAAAATTCTGTTGTACAAAATATTAATTGTGAATTTTTTTAACGGATAGGTAATACCCGAGAGATATATAAATTCACAATTAATATATTACATTTTTCGAATCTGATTAAGTAAATCATCAACTATACTCCCAAAATCTCACAACAATATACATTCTTGTATAGAAATCAAAGCAACCATTCTCACCCAAATTTGATTACGCATTCTGATTTTGACAAATCAAAATCCAAGTCATGATTTAACAGAAGACATCACTCTTAGATTCCTACATCTTTCAAAGCTATACTTTGACTTCAAAACCGTGTTAGAACATCATATGGATATTGACGATTACAAACTATGTTCAAACTCTCCGAAGTTTTCGAAGACACTTCAAACAATGAACAATCGAGATGATGATCCAACCACATATTACCCACATTTATGTACCTAAAAAGCTCTCGAAGCCAAAGTCATAGTTCGACGCGTATCCGTGTCAGACCCTTTGGCATTTATTAGCTAAAATGACTTTTCAATTCCTTTTCAAAGTAGACAGTTTTGTCACAGCTCCAGCAAGTCAACTTTGACTTTTTAGTCGGACTAGTCTTATTATAACCTCGATAGATACGTTGCCCTTTCGTCATCGTTACTGGGGACCTTTCATATCTCGCCACCTTAGCAATAAACTTACCAACAACTTCAATTATCTTTGACTTTTCAAAAAATCATTATATTTATTGAAATCACATCACTTACTCATTCGCATCTTGTAACGAGAATTGTCATACGAATCATCGAAAAACAGTAACCAGTATTTTGAAATCTCGCAGCATGTCTACGCCAACAGTTATATGTGTACGTAAAACGTCTATCTCCTGGACTTACATACTTTGAATGTGAAGTTCTGAAAAATATTTTGAACTGCAAACTAGTTCTTGAAATGCTGACGAAGCATCAAAAATTGTAAACGATCTTAACAGTAAAAAGTTTGATGACAAAGAATAGTAAGGTGGAAAAGCTGAGAAAAAGAGAAGGTTTGGAACTGGAAAACGGATTGAACAGACTATGAAGGAGGCTGTGGACAAATCACAAAGACTAAATCTGCCTTCAAAGAATCCAAATGATTCAGTGCCTGCTAAAGTCATTAACGAATACATTACTCTTTATTCTAAACCTTTACAGACAAATCTTCATCATCATCCATCAATATAAGAAATTCTAAGATATTATCATATCTTTCATTATAAATATCCTCGATATTTCTGAAGATATTTTCACAACTAATCTTATCTGAAGTCATTTATCTCTTTGCGCTATCAGTGTTACATCATATAAGAAACTATTAGTTTCTATATTCTATAAACTTTCGAGTTTAAATTATGAATGTTTAGAAGAAGTGTTGGGAACTGAAGCATGAGTTAGTATAATATAATGACACTTGATCAACGTGATTATATTACAGTAAGTCATGCTGAGTTTCTAATGGGACATGACGATTCACAGATCATGCCGTCATCATGTTCCATGTTACACGACTCTTGTATTCTATTTAATCTCTAAAAATATCAAGAATATATTTTCTTGATGATTCGGTCTTTTTAGGGTATTCTGGTAAATTAACAAATCAAGATCGTGCCATTACCATTTCCTTCTTAGAACATTAACTATGTTCATTCTGAAATTCATATCTGCGAATACTGGACCATTACAAACGTTGCTTAATCGCAAGAAGAAGAAATGAAAGGACAAAACTCCAAAATAGAAATTGGAGTATAAATCGCAGCAAATAGAAGGGAGCATTAACTGTGGATGTCAATGATTATAGAAGACAAAAGTAGGGGCTTTGAAATATAAGGGAAGATATAAAACCCAACAACCACCCAAAAATTATAAACCGTATATATCGATGCATATAGCAATATAAAGACACGGAAGAACTAAAAACACTATAAAATCGAGAGTATAGTAGAAGTAAATAGATTCTTCCGGAGGCAGATGAAAAAGAAGAACGACAGATATGAAAGTGAGGAGTATATCGAGAATCAGTACTGGATGAAGCATATTGACAAATACTTTAAAATATGAGTTGAGGTAGAAAGAATAGAAGGTGTGAGTTGTAAGGAAACGAAGGAGGTGGATTTATAGTGAAATACCCGACAGAGAAATCAAGATGGATTATCGTATTAATTCGAAGAGAATCATAATCTCCTTAATCACCGAAGCATCAAATCCAACATAGATTACAAAGATTTTCTTTAAATTCGGAGATCAATTGTGATGACGTCAAAAGATATGACGAATCACTATAATCTTATTTCCTTCATTTACGATAACTTCCCTCATACGCTTTGAGTAATCGAATTATTTTATCCATACTTCTTAGACATGATAAAACTTCATAATCGTCATAATAACATTCTCATTGCTAGCCATAACGACCTCTATCAAATTTCGGGGACGAAATTTCTTTAACGGGTAGGTACTGTGACGACCCGAAAATTTCCGACTAAATTTAAACTTTATCTTTATATTATTCTGACACGATAAGCAATGCTTGTTAAGTTAAATCTCAAGGATTTTAAACTATGTTTATACATTCATTTAAACCTCGACCAAATTCTAATGATTCACGAACCATTAAATGAACATATATGAATATGTATGTATATGTGTATATGTTATAAATTGAAAATGTCAACAAAGTATTTAAAAGTATAATGCTTTATATGAACATAATTGTTTCAATATGATTATCGACAAAATTAAAAAAAAATATATTAAATGATTGAATTATCAGAAACATTGAATTATGATTACAAGTCTCTGTTGAGAGGTCCACTATGATTTGAGAAATATATTCCTCTTAACGATATTCGGAATAATTTGTAAAGCTATTTATAAATAAAAATAAAAAGTGTCATTTACGAAAGTTAGACAAAAGCTAGTGGAGAATTGGTTTCCATAATATTCTATTAATCTATTTTCAAACGTACAAAAACGTTTTCAGTTTAAAAAGAACTTTATTATTAAAACGTATATAACTTTTATAAATATCTAGAATCACTTTTGACAACTCATTACTTAACCAGTATAATAAATATAACAATATTTATATTTTATTTCATTAAATATATATAACGATTTAAATTAATATTATATATATTTATACGCGTATTATACATACATAGTTTTTATACTTTTACTATACTTTAACTTTACCTTTACTTTACTTTTACTTTACTTTAACTTTAATAATTCACTTTAATAATTCATACTTTAATAATTCACTTTAATAATTCATACTTTAATAATTCACTTTAATAATTCATACTTTAATAATTTACTTTAATAATTCATACTTTAATAATTCACTTTAATAATTCATACTTTAATAATTCACTTTAATAATTCATACTTTAATAATTCACTTTAATAATTCATACTTTAATAATTCAAAAATCTATTATAAATAGAATTCAATAGGTTTCATTATTTCATAGAAACTTGAAAATATATTTCTCTAAACTCTCTCAATCGATTTACATATATACATATATTTGCTCTGTATTATTTCAAGATATTATTAGTATACATAAAATATTACGACGAAGTGATGTCCGAGTGATTTCAAAATAGTTTTTTGAATGAGTCGAAGCTAAGGAAATTATGGGTTATAGCTATGGAGGTGATGGGTATGGTTCATGGGTATGCACGTGAGGTCAATCTAGTATTTATCATCTCCGTTACGTCTACATACTTTTCTACAATATTGAATCTCAATATTGATACGTGAGCACTCATAACTTAACTTTTATATATCAATAGTGTATCCCTGACTAGTGCTCGAGTATATAGGATTATGCATGCTTGTACATTCGATATTGTCCTTAGATAGGTTTGTTGAATCCTGAATTAGATACATATGCTACTGAGATAGGGTATATGATATGCATGTCATTGGAAAGCTAGCGAAAAATTAAGAACTTTTCATTTAGATATCGAATGGTTTCGATGAACGGATTTGAAGTTATAGTCAACTGAATTTTAGTATTATTGTTAAAATAATTATTATTACTATCGTCGTTATTATTTTAATAGAAATATCATTGTTATTATAAAATATCATTATTACTATTATGTTAGTATTATCATTTTATCATAATAACATTTTTAGTAAATATAAATATTGTTATTTTTTTATAGAATAATAATAATTATTATTACAAAATAATACAACTTTTACTTATTATTATGATGATCAATATTATTTTATCAAATAAATAGGGGATACAAAGATATTTTTCACCACGCGTAATATAATTACATTAATAATACTTACCACTATACTTTTAAGATATTAAGTGAACTTTATAAATTTTACTACTTAAGATATATATAAAAGTATATTTTATCATATATAAACGTTAATATAAATTTTTATTAATAAATGACTTTTATTATTATAAAATCTAATAAATATATTTAAATATATAAAACGACTATAGTTAAGTTATATAATAAACACGTATAAATTTTAGAAGTCATTTTGGGTCAAGTTGACTTTTGTTGACTTTTGCATATTAGTCTCGAGCATTAGGATTGTGGTACACTATGACTTGACCAAAAATTGTTAGACAAATATTGACCAACATATAAATATATATAATTAATATAGGTTCGTGAATCCGAGGCCAACCTTGCACTTGTTAAATGACGTTATATGTATTTTTACTACGAAATACAGTATGGTGAGTTTCATTTGCTCCCTTTTATATATATTTTTGGGACTGAGAATACATGCGCTGTTTTTTATAAATGTTTTACGAAATAGGCACAAGTACTAAAACTAATTCTACGTGGGTTTAAACCAGAAATATACCCTTAGCTTGGTAACATTAAACTACTTGTCTATGTACAGTAGGCGCGAATCCTAAAGATAGATCTATTGGGCCTGACAAACCCCATCCTGACTATGGGATGCTTTAGTACTTCGAGGTTATTTTAAACACACCTGATCTGGTGTACTTCAGAGGGTAAAACATGAACGTTAAGGCTTGTTACAGGGTGCCTACAATTTATAGAATACTCTTATACACTTGCGAGTGTACATATATTTATAAACGGAAATCTTGTGGTCTATTAATATATTGAAATGATTGTTATGATAAACCTATGAACTCACCAACCTTTTGGTTGACACTTTAAAGCATGTTTATTCTTAGGTATTAAAGAAATCTTTCGCTGTGCATTAGCTCATTTTAAGCATATTACTTGGAGTCATTCATGGCGTATTTTGAAAGACGTTGCATTCGAGTCATTGAGTTCATCAAGATTATTATTATGTCAATTATAGTTGGATGTATTAAGAAATGGTGTGCATGCCGTCAACTTTCATTGTAAAGAAAGTTTGTCTTTTAAAAACGAATGCAATGTTTGTAAAATGTATCATATAGAGGTCAAAATACCTCGCGATGTAATCAACTATTGTGAATCGTTTATAATGTATATGAACGGGTCCTTTCATTACCTGAGGTTTGCCCCGCATCCCTCTTTTCCTTCAACTCCTTAAGGTAGACCGGGCAGTTGCGTTTCCAGTGACCCATTTCACCGCAACCGAAGTACGGGTCTTCCTTGGGGTTTGCTTGTCCGACAACCTTTTGCTTCTTGTTCTTGTTTTTGGTTGGGGTAACCATCCTCCCCTTTCCCTTGCCTTGATGGGCGGGTCCTTTCCTCTTAGCCGCCTTTGGCTTAGAGGTGTTGTTACCTTTGGACCCACCATCATTGATCATTAGTACGGGTGAAGCCCTCTTACCCATGCTAGTTCCCGCCGTCCTAAGCATGCCATGAAGTTCGCCAATGGTCTTATCCATCCCATTCATATTGTAATTAATTACAAATTGGTCAAACCTCTTTGACAAGGAGTTTAGGATAAGATCTGTGGCTAGTTCATTAGATATGTTGAGATTAAGACGGTTTGCGCAATCAATGAGGCTTTTCATCTTAAGGACATAAGATGAAACGGATTGGGAGTCGTCCATATGACATGCATGAAGCGCTCGAACGGTCTCGAAGCGCTCGACACGTGCTTGTTGAAGGAACATCTCCTTCAATTGTGTGATCATGTCGTATGCAGTATGATGCTCGAAATCCTTTTGGAGTTCGGGTATCATAGTCCCAAGCATTAGGCAAGCGACTTGCACCGAATCGGTGCAATACTTATCCCAATAAGCCATGCCTTCCGTATCATCCTCGTCGGGTTGATCGGGAATGGGGTCCTCCAACACATACGCCTTATCCTCGAGTTTGAGGACAATCCTAAGATTGCGGAACCAATACATAAAGTTCGTATGGTTGAGTTTGTCTTTCTCGAGGAGAGACCTTAATGATAGGTTGTGTAAGTTAATTGGTGCATTTTGCGTGTTGTTGATGTTATTGGCGGCCATCTACAAAATTTAACAAAGTTCATTTAAGTATTGGTTTTGAATTTAATAAACAATACCCTTTTATATTTTAATTGACACATTAAATATTAGAATCCAACGGTAAATCAAATTTCGGTTAGGTGACCTTTATCCCGTTATTTGATTTAGCTAGGTAGCCATAATGACAATTGCAATCCTTTTGCAACTTCTAAATTATGGGATCATGCAATCCTTTTGCATGACATATTTATCCCATCAACGCCTATTTGTTCCTCATGCTTCGGTGACCCTAACTTCATGATTCCCAAATCAAGTCGTCCTACTTGTGTAAACTTGTAAATTTAACATACAAGTGGTTAGGTGACCTTTATCCCACAAGTGTGCAAAATTTACCTTAATCATATTAGTTTGCTCATAACGGTGACCTTTATCCCATCATGAGTTCCCTAATACGCCTAAGTGTCACACAATAGGATGGTGTTTAAACTTGTTTACCTTGTTGTTAAAAGGGATTTTAAGTTTTCGTTATTTCTAGTTTGAGAAAACATTTATGCCATACACCAACATGCATTTAGTGTATGGTACTTATGAAAATCCATTTTCATGTCATGTAATAATGCCAATTTTATTACTATGATATAAACCATTTAATCCGTTTCTTAATAACCATTTACTAACGTCTTTTGCCATTTCAATTTAACCAATTAAATTGTAGTTTTGTTCATTGCATATAGTTAATAATTTAACCAATTAAATTGTAGTTTTGTTTGTTGTTAACTTGTGTGATAACTTGTTGTAGTAACATACACAATCCACAATCATACAAGAAATTAAAACAACCACGCATGCAAAATAAATTTGTTCACAATCAAGCCTTTTGGTAAGCGTTTTGTTTAGCCGAAAACAAAATGCCACCGGGTAATGGGTCATAACACAAAGTAGGAGATTTTACCACTCCCACTTAATCTTGCATAAAAGTAGATTCTTCTTGTGTTCTTCCTTTGACTCCATCTTTTGCATCTTCATTTTTACAAAATTATATCCTAATACACTTTTCTAAAAAATGAAAATACAACCTAATCTATTTTACATACCAAAATAAAATAAATTACATAACCAAAATAATAATATTACAAACCAAATTGAATGAATATTACAACCACATGAATGAATTAATATTACATACTAAATGAATTATTAATAATCATCCAAACATGCAACCTTCAAACAAAAAGCCAAGGCTTGATTGTGAACTTCAACATACAACAAAATGACCAAAATGGAGGAACCAAACCCATTTTTGGGGCTTCCAAATTCGGCCAAAAAACAAACCCACCCAAAACCCATAATTTTTGCATTCTATTTTCATGCATGTACATAAAATGCAAAGTTATGGTGAGTTCAAAAACCATCTCGAAGCATATTTCAAGACTTCGGCTCTAGATACCATTGATGGAATTCAATATATCAACAAGTTCATAGTGTTTATAAATCACAAAACCAATATTATGAATATTAATACAAGCGGAAGCAATATGTTATTTATGAACAAATGTATATGTTAAACCATTTTAGATTGAATTCCATGAAGTTATCAAGTCTTGAAGCTATACTTACAAACTAAAGAGAAGGATAAGAGATAATACCTCCTCAATATAGATTGAGGGCTGTTTTGGACAGCAGGAATGTAGAAGAAGATGATGCAAAATGAGCTTCTAACTTGAAGCCTCAAGTGTGCAATACCCCAAGAAATTAACCCCAACACCTTTCTCTATGGTTAGGCTTTTGTTTGACACTTGATACAAGCTTGCAATACAATTTTAGAACCCCCTTTTGGTCCCAAAACTGCCACGGCCAGCAGGCCTGTTTCAGCAGAAAAAAATGCAGTTTTTTTTTAAGTGTTTTGCTTGTGTCTCTCTTGCCTTGAGTCTAGGAAATGCCTTGGTTAAAAGGAGACTTGCATGCTTAAGGAATATCTTGTTCCAAGTTACCAAGCAAGCATGGGAATCACACCTAGGAGTCCTAAAATCTGCATCCTTTTATTTATTTAAATAACAAGTGTAATATATATAAAACTAGTTAATACAATTACAAAACTTGTTAAATAAAACCATGCATTATTTATGTTACTTATATTTTATAAACTTTTTATAAAATATAACATAATATAATCATTTAAACCTATAAACAATTATATATAAATTATCCAAATAATTTACCTCAAGTGATAATACTTTAGAAAACCGATTTTTCTAAAATCCAAGTGTCGCGTATTTTCTTAACAATCCATTCGTTAAAATAAATACATATAAAGTGTTGGTAAGCTTGTTATTGGGTATGACCCGACTTGGATCATAACATAGTGGCCACGTTAATTTAATATGTCTCTCGGGCATACGAAATACCTTCAAATATAGCACACAATAACTTTGATACAAGATATAGTTGTGAAGATAATTCTAGCTAGTACACAAGTCGTTCAGCAAAGGCAATAAAGACACGTAATTCATACGTCCAGAAACAAGTCATGCATTCTGGTTTTACTAGGACTACTTCCCATCCTTGGTCTTGTGGAACATAACTGTTATGGCTGTTGATAAGACAACGTGTTGTAACGTTGTCAAAGGGACGAGGGTTACGTAATGACCAACAGTCTCGTAATAACCTAAAAACCTCATTTCTTACCCCAATTACCGACTCCGTCACTTGTGGGAACGTTTTGTTTAGTAGTTGTAGTCCGATGTTCTTTTTCCCACTTTGGTGAGAAGCGAATATTACTAACCCGTAAGCATAGCATGCTTCTTTATGTTGCATGTTAGCCGCTTTTTCTAAATCATGAAGTCCTATATTCGGATACATTGAGTCAAAATAATTTCTTAACCCGTTGCGTAAAATAGCATTTGGGTTCCCCGCAATATATGCGTCAAAGTAAACACATCGTAACTTATGGGTTTCCCAATGTGATATTGAAATGTCCCGTTCTTATTGATTAAAAACGTTCCAGATTAATTGATTTCGTTGCGAGGTTTTGACCTCTATATGAGACGTTTTTCAAAGACTGCATTCATTTTTAAACAAACCATAACCTTTATTTCATCAATAAAGGTTTAAAAAGCTTTACGTAGATTATCAAATAATGATAATCTAAAATATCCTGTTTACACACGACCATTACATAATGGTTTACAATACAAATATGTTACAACAAAATAAGTTTCTTGAACGCAGTTTTTACACAATATCCTACAAGCATGGACTCCAAATCTTGTCCTTATTTAAGTATGCGACAGCGGAAGCTCTTAATAATCACCTGAGAATAAACATGCTTAAAACGTCAACAAAAATGTTGGTGAGTTATAGGTTTAACCTATATATATCAAATCGTAACAATAGACCACAAGATTTCATATTTCAATACACATCCCATACATAGAGATAAAAATCATTCATATGGTGAACACCTGGTAACCGACAATAACAAGATGCATATATAAGAATATCCCCATCATTTCGGGACACCCTTCGGATATGATATAAATTTCGAAGTACTAAAGCATCCGGTACTTTGGATGGGGTTTGTTAGGCCCAATAGATCTATCTTTAGGATTCGCGTCAATTAGGGTGTCTGTTCCCTAATTCTTAGATTACCAGACTTAATAAAAAGGGGCATATTCGATTTCGATAATTCAACCATAGAATGTAGTTTCACGTACTTGTGTCTATTTTGTAAATCATTTATAAAACCTGCATGTATTCTCATCCCAAAAATATTAGATTTTAAAAGTGGGACTATAACTCACTTTCACAGATTTTTACTTCGTCGGGAAGTAAGACTTGGCCACTGGTTGATTCACGAACCTATAACAATATATACATATATATCAAAGTATGTTCAAAATATATTTACAACACTTTTAATATATTTTGATGTTTTAAGTTTATTAAGTCAGCTGTCCTCGTTAGTAACCTACAACTAGTTGTCCACAGTTAGATGTACAGAAATAAATCGATAAATATTATCTTGAATCAATCCACGACCCAGTGTATACGTATCTCAGTATTGATCACAACTCAAACTATATATATTTTGGAATCAACCTCAACCCTGTATAGCTAACTCCAACATTCACATATAGAGTGTCTATGGTTGTTCCGAAATATATATAGATGTGTCGACATGATAGGTCGAAACATTGTATACGTGTCTATGGTATCTCAAGATTACATAATATATAATACAAGTTGATTAAGTTATGGTTGGAATAGATTTGTTACCAATTTTCACGTAGCTAAAATGAGAAAAATTATCCAATCTTGTTTTACCCATAACTTCTTCATTTTAAATCCGTTTTGAGTGAATAAAATTGCTATGGTTTCATATTGAACTCTATTTTATGAATCTAAACAAAAAAAGTATAGGTTTCTAGTCAGAAAAATAAGTTACAAGTCGTTTTTGTAAATGTAGTCATTTCAGTCGAAAGAACGACGTCTAGATGACCATTTTAGAAAACATACTTCCACTTTGAGTTTAACCATAATTTTTGGATATAGTTTCATGTTCATAATAAAAATCATTTTCTCAGAATAACAACTTTTAAATCAAAGTTTATCATAGTTTTTAATTAACTAACCCAAAACAGCCCGCGGTGTTACTACGACGGCGTAAATCCGGTTTTACGGTGTTTTTCGTGTTTCCAGGTTTTAAATCATTAAGTTAGCATATCATATAGATATAGAACATGTGTTTAGTTGATTTTAAAAGTCAAGTTAGAAGGATTAACTTTTGTTTGCGAACAAGTTTAGAATTAACTAAACTATGTTCTAGTGATTACAAGTTTAAACCTTCGAATAAGATAGCTTTATATGTATGAATCGAATGATGTTATGAACATCATTACTACCTTAAGTTCCTTGGATGAACCTACTGGAAAAGAGAAAAATGGATCTAGCTTCAATGGATCCTTGGATGGCTCAAAGTTCTTGAAGCAAAATCATGACACGAAAACAAGTTCAAGTAAGATCATCACTTGAAATAAGATTGTTATAGTTATAGAAATTGAACCAAAGTTTGAATATGATTATTGCCTTGTATTAGAATGATAACCTACTGTAAGAAACAAAGATTTCTTGAGGTTGGATGATCACCTTACAAGATTGGAAGTGAGCTAGCAAACTTGAAAGTATTCTTGATTTTATGAAACTAGAACTTTTGGAATTTATGAAGAACACTTAGAACTTGAAGATAGAACTTGAGAGAGTTCAATTAGATGAAGAAAATTGAAGAATGAAAGTGTTTGTAGGTGTTTTTGGTCGTTGGTGTATGGATTAGATATAAAGGATATGTAATTTTGTTTTCATGTAAATAAGTCATGAATGATTACTCATATTTTTGTAATCTTATGAGATATTTCATGCTAGTTTCCAAATGATGGTTCCCACATGTGTTAGGTGACTCACATGGGCTGCTAAGAGCTGATCATTGGAGTGTATATACCAATAGTACATACATCTAAAAGCTGTGTATTGTACGAGTACGAATACGGGTGCATACGAGTAGAATTGTTGATGAAACTGAACGAGAATGTAATTGTAAGCATTTTTGTTAAGTAGAAGTATTTTGATAAGTGTATTGAAGTCTTTCAAAAGTGTATAAATACATATTAAAACACTACATGTATATACATTTTAACTGAGTCGTTAAGTCATCGTTAGTCGTTACATGTAAGTGTTGTTTTGAAACCTTTAGGTTAACGATCTTGTTAAATGTTGTTAACCCAATGTTTATAATATCAAAAGAGATTTTAAATTATTATATTATCATGATATTATGATGTACGAATATCTCTTAATATGATATATATACATTAAATGTCGTTGCAACGATAAACGTTACATATATGTCTCGTTTCAAAATCATTAAGTTAGTAGTCTTGTTTTTACATATGTAGTTCATTGTTAATATAATTAATGATATGTTTACTTATCATAATATCATGTTAACTATATATATAACCATATATATGTCATCATATAGTTTTTTTACAAGTTTTAACGTTCGTGAATCACCGGTCAACTTGGGTGGTCAATTGTTTATATGAAACCTATTTCAATTAATCAAGTCTTAACAAGTTTGATTGCTTAACATGTTGGAAACATTTAATCATGTAAATATCAATCTCAATTAATATATATAAACATGGAAAAGTTCGGGTCACTACAGTACCTACCCGTTAAATAAATTTCGTCCCGAAATTTTAAGCTGTTGAAGGTGTTGACGAATCTTCTGGAAATAGATGCGGGTATTTCTTCTTCATCTGATCTTCACGCTCCCAGGTGAACTCGGGTCCTCTACGAGCATTCCATCGAACCTTAACAATTGGTATCTTGTTTTTCTTAAGTCTTTTAACCTCACGATCCATTATTTCGACGGGTTCTTCGATGAATTGGAGTTTTTCGTTGATTTGGATTTCATCTAACGGAATAGTGAGATCTTCTTTAGTAAAACATTTCTTCAAATTCGAGACGTGGAAAGTGTTATGTACAGCCGCGAGTTGTTGAGGTAACTCAAGTCGGTAAGCTACTGGTCCGACACGATCAATAATCTTGAATGGTCCAATATACCTTGGATTTAATTTCCCTCGTTTACCAAATCGAACAACGCCTTTCCAAGGTGAAACTTTAAGCATGACCATCTCTCCAATTTCAAATTCTATATCTTTTCTTTTAATGTCAGCGTAGCTCTTTTGTCGACTTTGGGCGGTTTTCAACCGTTGTTGAATTTGGATGATCTTCTCGGTAGTTTCTTGTATAATCTCCGGACCCGTAATCTGTCTATCCCCCACCTCACTCCAACAAATCGGAGACCTGCACTTTCTACCATAAAGTGCTTCAAACGGCGCCATCTCAATGCTTGAATGGTAGCTGTTGTTGTAGGAAAATTCTGCTAACGGTAGATGTCGATCCCAACTGTTTCCGAAATCAATAACACATGCTCGTAGCATGTCTTCAAGCGTTTGTATCGTCCTTTCGCTCTGCCCATCAGTTTGTGGATGATAGGCAGTACTCATGTCTAGACGAGTTCCTAATGCTTGCTGTAATGTCTGCCAGAATCTTGAAATAAATCTGCCATCCCTATCAGAGATAATAGAGATTGGTATTCCATGTCTGGAGACGACTTCCTTCAAATACAGTCGTGCTAACTTCTCCATCTTGTCATCTTCTCTTATTGGTAGGAAGTGTGCTGATTTGGTGAGACGATCAACTATTACCCAAATAGTATCAAAACCACTTGCAGTCCTTGGCAATTTAGTGATGAAATCCATGGTAATGTTTTCCCATTTCCATTCCGGGATTTCGGGTTGTTGAAGTAGACCTGATGGTTTCTGATGCTCAGCTTTGACCTTAGAACACGTCAAACATTCTCCTACGTATTTAGCAACATCGGCTTTCATACCCGGCCACCAAAAATGTTTCTTGAGATCCTTGTACATCTTCCCCGTTCCAGGATGTATTGAGTATCTGGTTTTATGAGCTTCTCTAAGTACCATTTCTCTCATATCTCCAAATTTTGGTACCCAAATCCTTTCAACCCTATACCGGGTTCCGTCTTCCCGAATATTAAGATGCTTCTCCGATCCTTTGGGTATTTCATCCTTTAAATTTCCCTCTTTTAAAACTCCTTGTTGCGCCTCCTTTATTTGAGTAGTAAGGTTATTATGAATCATTATATTCATAGATTTTACTCGAATGGGTTCTCTGTCCTTCCTGCTCAAGGCATCGGCTACCACATTTGCCTTCCCCGGGTGGTAACGAATCTCAAAGTCGTAATCATTCAATAATTCAATCCACCTACGCTGCCTCATATTCAGTTGTTTCTGATTAAATATGTGTTGAAGACTTTTGTGGTCGGTATATATAATACTTTTGACCCCATATAAGTAGTGCCTCCAAGTCTTTAATGCAAAAACAACCGCGCCTAATTCCAAATCATGCGTCGTATAATTTTGTTCGTGAATCTTCAATTGTCTAGACGCATAAGCAATCACCTTCGTTCGTTGCATTAATACACAACCGAGACCTTGCTTTGATGCATCACAATAAATCACAAAATCATCATTCCCTTCAGGCAATGACAATATAGGTGCCGTAGTTAGCTTTTTCTTCAATAACTGAAACGCTTTCTCTTGTTCATCATTCCATTCAAATTTCTTCCCTTTATGCGTTAATGCAGTCAAGGGTTTTGCTATTCTGGAAAAGTCTTGGATGAACCTTCTGTAGTAACCAGCTAGTCCTAAAAACTGGCGTATGTGTTTCGGAGTTTTCGGGGTTTCCCACTTTTCAACAGTTTCTATCTTTGCCGGATCCACCTTAATACCTTCTTTGTTCACTATGTGACCGAGGAATTGAACTTCTTCCAACCAAAATGCACACTTTGAAAACTTAGCGTACAATTCTTCCTTCCTCAATACTTCTAACACCTTTCTCAAATGTTCACCGTGTTCTTGGTCATTCTTTGAGTAAATAAGTATGTCATCAATGAAAACAATGACAAACTTGTCAAGGTATGGTCCACACACTCGGTTCATAAGGTCCATGAACACAGCTGGTGCATTAGTTAAACCAAACGGCATGACCATAAACTCGTAATGACCGTAACGTGTTCTGAAAGCAGTCTTTGGAATATCATCTTCTTTCACCCGCATTTGATGATACCCGGAACGTAAGTCAATCTTTGAATAAACAGACGAGCCTTGTAGTTGATCAAATAAGTCATCGATTCTCGGTAGTGGGTAGCGGTTCTTGATGGTAAGTTTGTTCAACTCTCGGTAGTCGATACACAACCTGAATGTACCATCTTTCTTCTTGACAAACAAAACAGGAGCTCCCCATGGTGATGTGCTTGGTCGAATGAAACCACGCTCTAAAAGTTCTTGTAATTGGCTTTGCAGTTCTTTCATCTCGCTGGGTGCGAGTCTGTAAGGAGCACGAGCTATTGGTGCAGCTCCTGGTACAAGATCTATTTGAAATTCAACGGATCGATGTGGGGGTAATCCCGGTAATTCTTTCGGAAATACATCGGGAAATTCTTTTGCAATGGGAACATCATTGATGCTCTTTTCTTCAGTTTGTACTTTCTCGACGTGTGCTAGAACAGCATAGCAACCTTTTCTTATTAGTTTTTGTGCCTTCAAATTACTAATAAGATGTAGCTTCGTGTTGCCCTTTTCTCCGTACACCATTAAGGGTTTTCCTTTTTCTCGTATAATGCGAATTGCATTTTTGTAACAAACGATCTCCGCTTTCACTTCTTTCAACCAGTCCATACCGATTATCACATCAAAACTCCCTAACTCTACTGGTATCAAATCAATCTTAAATGTTTCGCTAACCAGTTTAATTTCTCGATTCCGACATATATTATCTGCTGAAATTAATTTACCATTTGCTAATTCGAGTAAAAATTTACTATCCAAAGGCGTCAATGGACAACTTAATTTAGCACAAAAATCTCTACTCATATAGCTTCTATCCGCACCCGAATCAAATAAAACGTAAGCAGATTTATTGTCAATAAGAAACGTACCCGTAACAAGCTCCGGGTCTTCCTGTGCCTCTACCGCATTAATATTGAAAACTCTTCCACGGCCTTGTCCATTCGTGTTCTCCTGGTTCGGGCAATTTCTAATAATGTGGCCTGGTTTTCCACATTTATAACAAACTACATTGGCATAACTTGCTCCGACACTACTTGCTCCGCCATTACTCGTTCCGACACCATTTGTTCCTTTTGTTCTATTAACCCCTGGTCCGTAGACCTCACACTTCGCCGCGCTATGACCATTTCTTTTACACTTGTTGCAAAATTTGGTGCAGAACCCTGAGTGATTCTTTTCACACCTTTGGCATAGTTGCTTCTGATTGTTGTTGTTGTTGCGGTTATTATTGTTGTTGGGATGATTGTTGTAGTTGCTGTGGTTGTTGTTGTTGTTGTTGTTGTTGTTGGGCCGTTTGTTGTAGTTGCGATTGATGTTGCGATTGTTGGGATAATTGTTGCGATTATTGTTGTAATTGCCGTTGTTGTTGTATTGGTGATTCTTATCACCGTTTTCCTCCCACTTTCTTTTGACTTGCTTCACATTGGCCTCTTCAGCAGTCTGTTCTTTAATTCTTTCTTCAATCTGGTTCACTAGTTTGTGAGCCATTCTACATGCCTGTTGTATGGAGGCGGGCTCGTGTGAACTTATATCTTCTTGGATTCTTTCCGGTAATCCTTTCACAAATGCGTCGATCTTCTCTTCCTCATCTTCGAATGCTCCCGGACACAATAGGCACAATTCTGTGAATCGTCTTTCGTACGTGGTAATATCAAATCCTTGGGTTCGTAACCCTCTAAGTTCTGTCTTGAGCTTATTGACCTCGGTTCTAGGACGGTACTTCTCGTTCATCAAGTGCTTGAATGCTGACCACGGTAGTGCGTACGCATCATCTTGTCCCACTTGCTCTAGATAGGTATTCCACCATGTTAACGCAGAACCTGTGAAGGTATGCGTAGCGTACTTCACTTTGTCCTCTTCAGTACACTTACTTATGGCAAACACCGATTCAACCTTCTCGGTCCACCGTTTCAATCCGATCGGTCCTTCGGTTCCATCAAATTCCAAAGGTTTGCACGCAGTGAATTCTTTGTAGGTGCATCCTACACGATTTCCTGTACTGCTAGATCCAAGGTTATTGTTGGTATGTAGCGCAGCCTGTACTGCGGCTATGTTTGAAGCTAGAAAAGTACGGAATTCCTCTTCATTCATATTCACGGTGTGTCGAGTAGTCGGT
The DNA here is from genome assembly GCF_046630445.1 of Rutidosis leptorrhynchoides. NCBI lineage: Eukaryota > Viridiplantae > Streptophyta > Magnoliopsida > Asterales > Asteraceae > Rutidosis > Rutidosis leptorrhynchoides. Next base: position 222,812,696 of record NC_092333.1, on the reverse strand, counting down.
GCCATTTCCTTCAAAATAGTTAAATGGAACAAGTTAATCATACAGAATATTAAGAGTAGTTAATAGTATTTCGTAGCATAATATGAACTCATTTATAAAAGCTTTTTCTTCATATTAGCGTTTTATAAGTTTAAATTCGGGTAGTACCTACCCGTTAAGTTCATACTTAGTAGCTAATATACAATTCAACTACTACAATTCTATATGAAAAACTGATTATAATAATATTTCGCGTTCAAACTTTTATACAATATTTTACAAACTTACAATACCGCTTATTTTACATAAAGCATGAAATATAGCACACAATAACTTTGATACAAGATAGTTGTGAAGACAATTCTAGCTAGTACACAAGTCGTTCAGCAAAGGCAATAAAGACACGTAATTCATACGTCCAGAAACAAGTCATGCATTCTGGTTTTACTAGGACTACTTCCCATCCTTGGTCTTGTGCAACATAACCGTTATGGCCGTTGATAAGACAGCGTGTTGTAACGTCATCAAAGGGACGAGGGTTACGTAATGTCCAACAGTCCCGTAATAATCTAAAAACCTCATTTCTTACCCCAATTACCGACTCCGTCACTTGTGGAAACGTTTTGTTTAATAGTTGTAGCCCGATGTTCTTGTTCTCACTTTGGTGAGAAGCGAACATTACTAATCCGTAAGCATAACATGCTTCTTTATGTTGCATGTTAGCCGCTTTTTCTAAATCACGAAGTCCAATATTCGGATATATTGAGTCAAAATAATTTCTTAACCCGTTGCGTAAAATAGCATTTGGGTTCCCCGCAATATATGCGTCAAAGTAAACACATCGTAACTTATGGGTTTCCCAATGTGATATCCCCCATCTTTCAAACGAAAGTCTCTTATAAACCAAGACATTCTTGGAACGTTCTTCGAATGTCTTACAAACTGATCTCGCCTTAAATAGTTGTGCCGAAGAATTCTGGCCGACTCTAGACAAGATTTCATCAATCATGTCTCCGGGTAGGTCTCTTAAAATATTGGGTTGTCTATCCATTTTGTGTTTTTAAACTGTAAAATAGACAAGAGTTAGATTCATAAAAAAAAATACTTATTAATACAAGCAATTTTTACATATATCATAAAGCATAAGAACACTATATTCCATATATTACACCACACGAATACAACTATCTTATTCCGACTCACTCGTTTCTTCTTCTTCGGTTTTGGTTCGTTTTGCCAAGTTTCTAGGGATATATGATGTTCCCCTAATACGAGCCGTCGTTGTCCACATTGGTTTAGAAAAACCTGGTGGTTTAGAGGTTCCCGGGTCATTGTTACAACTTAAGGACTTCGGGGGTTGACGATACATATAAAGTTCATCGGGGTTGGAATTAGATTTCTCTATTTTTATGCCCTTTCCCTTATTATTTTCTTTTGCCTTTTTAAATTCAGTTGGGGTAATTTCTATAACATCATCGGAATTCTCGTCGGAATCCGATTCATCGGAGAATTGGTAATCCTCCCAATATTTTGCTTCCTTGGCGGAAACACCATTGACCATAATTAACTTTGGTCGGTTGTTTGAGGATTTTCTTTTACTTAACCGTTTTATTATTTCCCCCACCGGTTCTATTTCTTCATCCGGTTCCGATTCTTCTTCCGGTTCCGATTCTTCTTCCGGTTCCGACTCTTCTTCCGGTTCCTCTTCGGGAACTTGTGAATCAGTTCACAAATCATTCCAATTTATATTTGACTCTTCATTATTATTAGGTGAGTCAATGGGACTTGTTCTAGAGGTAGACATCTATCACATAATATCAAACACGTTAAGAGATTAATATATCACATAATATTCATATGTTAAAAATATATAGTTTCCAACAAAAATGTTAAGCAATCATTTTTAAAGAAAACACGGTCGAAGTCCAGACTCACTAATGCATCCTAACAAACTCGATAAGACACACTAATGCAAATTTTCTGGTTCTCTAAGACCAACGCTCGGATACCAACTGAAATGTCCCGTTCTTATTGATTAAAAACGTTCCATATTAATTGATTTCGTTGCGAGGTTTTGACCTCTATATGAGACGTTTTTCAAAGACTGCATTCATTTTTAAACAAACCATAACCTTTATTTCATCAATAAAGGTTTAAAAAGCTTTACGTAGATTATCAAATAATGATAATCTAAAATATCCTGTTTACACACGACCATTACATAATGGTTTACAATACAAATATGTTACAACAAAATAAGTTTCTTGAACGCAGTTTTTACACAATATCCTACAAGCATGGACTCCAAATCTTGTCCTTATTTAAGTATGCGACAGCGGAAGCTCTTAATAATCACCTGAGAATAAACATGCTTAAAACGTCAACAAAAATGTTGGTGAGTTATAGGTTTAACCTATATATATCAAATCGTAACAATAGACCACAAGATTTCATATTTCAATACACATCCCATACATAGAGATAAAAATCATTCATATGGTGAACACCTGGTAACCGACAATAACAAGATGCATATATAAGAATATCCCCATCATTTCGGGACACCCTTCGGATATGATATAAATTTCGAAGTACTAAAGCATCCGGTACTTTGGATGGGGTTTGTTAGGCCCAATAGATCTATCTTTAGGATTCGCGTCAATTAGGGTGTCTGTTCCCTAATTCTTAGATTACCAGACTTAATAAAAAGGGGCATATTCGATTTCGATAATTCAACCATAGAATGTAGTTTCACGTACTTGTGTCTATTTTGTAAATCATTTATAAAACCTGCATGTATTCTCATCCCAAAAATATTAGATTTTAAAAGTGGGACTATAACTCACTTTCACAGATTTTTACTTCGTCGGGAAGTAAGACTTGGCCACTGGTTGATTCACGAACCTATAACAATATATACATATATATCAAAGTATGTTCAAAATATATTTACAACACTTTTAATATATTTTGATGTTTTAAGTTTATTAAGTCAGCTGTCCTCGTTAGTAACCTACAACTAGTTGTCCACAGTTAGATGTACAGAAATAAATCGATAAATATTATCTTGAATCAATCCACGACCCAGTGTATACGTATCTCAGTATTGATCACAACTCAAACTATATATATTTTGGAATCAACCTCAACCCTGTATAGCTAACTCCAACATTCACATATAGAGTGTCTATGGTTGTTCCGAAATATATATAGATGTGTCGACATGATAGGTCGAAACATTGTATACGTGTCTATGGTATCTCAAGATTACATAATATATAATACAAGTTGATTAAGTTATGGTTGGAATAGATTTGTTACCAATTTTCACGTAGCTAAAATGAGAAAAATTATCCAATCTTGTTTTACCCATAACTTCTTCATTTTAAATCCGTTTTGAGTGAATAAAATTGCTATGGTTTCATATTGAACTCTATTTTATGAATCTAAACAAAAAAAGTATAGGTTTCTAGTCGGAAAAATAAGTTACAAGTCGTTTTTTGTAAATGTAGTCATTTCAGTCGAAAGAACGACGTCTAGATGACCATTTTAGAAAACATACTTCCACTTTGAGTTTAACCATAATTTTTGGATATAGTTTCATGTTCATAATAAAAATCATTTTCTCAGAATAACAACTTTTAAATCAAAGTTTATCATAGTTTTTAATTAACTAACCCAAAACAGCCCGCGGTGTTACTACGACGGCGTAAATCCGGTTTTACGGTGTTTTTCGTGTTTCCAGGTTTTAAATCATTAAGTTAGCATATCATATAGATATAGAACATGTGTTTAGTTGATTTTAAAAGTCAAGTTAGAAGGATTAACTTTTGTTTGCGAACAAGTTTAGAATTAACTAAACTATGTTCTAGTGATTACAAGTTTAAACCTTCGAATAAGATAGCTTTATATGTATGAATCGAATGATGTTATGAACATCATTACTACCTTAAGTTCCTTGGATGAACCTACTGGAAAAGAGAAAAATGGATCTAGCTTCAATGGATCCTTGGATGGCTCAAAGTTCTTGAAGCAAAATCATGACACGAAAACAAGTTCAAGTAAGATCATCACTTGAAATAAGATTGTTATAGTTATAGAAATTGAACCAAAGTTTGAATATGATTATTGCCTTGTATTAGAATGATAACCTACTGTAAGAAACAAAGATTTCTTGAGGTTGGATGATCACCTTACAAGATTGGAAGTGAGCTAGCAAACTTGAAAGTATTCTTGATTTTATGAAACTAGAACTTTTGGAATTTATGAAGAACACTTAGAACTTGAAGATAGAACTTGAGAGAGTTCAATTAGATGAAGAAAATTGAAGAATGAAAGTGTTTGTAGGTGTTTTTGGTCGTTGGTGTATGGATTAGATATAAAGGATATGTAATTTTGTTTTCATGTAAATAAGTCATGAATGATTACTCATATTTTTGTAATCTTATGAGATATTTCATGCTAGTTTCCAAATGATGGTTCCCACATGTGTTAGGTGACTCACATGGGCTGCTAAGAGCTGATCATTGGAGTGTATATACCAATAGTACATACATCTAAAAGCTGTGTATTGTACGAGTACGAATACGGGTGCATACGAGTAGAATTGTTGATGAAACTGAACGAGAATGTAATTGTAAGCATTTTTGTTAAGTAGAAGTATTTTGATAAGTGTATTGAAGTCTTTCAAAAGTGTATAAATACATATTAAAACACTACATGTATATACATTTTAACTGAGTCGTTAAGTCATCGTTAGTCGTTACATGTAAGTGTTGTTTTGAAACCTTTAGGTTAACGATCTTGTTAAATGTTGTTAACCCAATGTTTATAATATCAAAAGAGATTTTAAATTATTATATTATCATGATATTATGATGTACGAATATCTCTTAATATGATATATATACATTAAATGTCGTTACAACGATAAACGTTACATATATGTCTCGTTTCAAAATCATTAAGTTAGTAGTCTTGTTTTTACATATGTAGTTCATTGTTAATATAATTAATGATATGTTTACTTATCATAATATCATGTTAACTATATATATAACCATATATATGTCATCATATAGTTTTTTTACAAGTTTTAACGTTCGTGAATCACCGGTCAACTTGGGTGGTCAATTGTTTATATGAAACCTATTTCAATTAATCAAGTCTTAACAAGTTTGATTGCTTAACATGTTGGAAACATTTAATCATGTAAATATCAATCTCAATTAATATATATAAACATGGAAAAGTTCGGGTCACTACAGATATCCCCCATCTTTCAAACGAAAGTCTCTTATAAACCAAGGCATTCTTGGAACGTTCTTCGAATGTCTTACAAACTGATTTCGCCGTAAATAGTTGTGCCGAAGAATTCTGACCGACTCTAGACAAGATTTCATCAATCATGTCTCCGGGTAGGTCTCTTAAAATATTGGGTTGTCTATCCATTTTGTGTTTTTATACTGTAAAATAGACAAGAGTTAGATTCATAAAAAAAATAATTATTAATACAAGCAATTTTTACATATATCATAAAGCATAAGCACACTATATTACATATATTACACCACACGAATACAACTATCTTATTCCGAATCGCTCGTTTCTTCTTCTTCGGTTTTGGTTCGTTTTGCCAAGTTTCTAGGGATATATGATGTTCCCCTAATACGAGCCGTCGTTTTCCACATTGGTTTAGAAAAACCTGGTGGTTTAGAGGTTCCCGGGTCATTGTTACATCTTAAGGACTTCGGGGGTTGACGATACATATAAAGTTCATCGGGGTTGGAATTAGATTTCTCTATTTTTGTGCCCTTTCCCTTATTATTTTATTTTGCCTTTTTAAATTCAGTTGGGGTAATTTCTATAACATCATCACAATTCTCGTCGGAATCCGATTCATCGGAGAATTGGTAATCCTCCCAATATTTTGCTTCCTTGGCGGAAACACCATTGACCATAATTAACCTTGGTCGGTTGGCTGAGGATTTTCTTTTACTTAACCATTTTATTATTTCCCCCACCGGTTCTATTTCCTCCTCCGGTTCCTCCTTTTCCGGTTCTGATTCTTCTTCCGGTTCTGATTCTTCTTCCTGTTCCTCTTCGGGAACTTGTGAATCAGTCTAATATATATTCGACTCTTTGTTATTATTAGGTGAGTCAATGGGACTTGTGCTAGAAGTAGACATCTATCACACAATATCAAACATGTTAAGAGATTAATATATCACATAATATTCACATGTTAAAAATATATAGTTTCCAACAAAAATGTTAAGCAATCATTTTTAAAGAAAACACGGTCGAAGTCCAGACTCACTAATGCATCCTAACAAACTCGATAAGACACACTAATGCAAATTTTTTGGTTCTCTAAGACCAATGCTCGGATACCAACTGAAATGTCCCGTTCTTATTGATTAAAAACGTTCCATATTAATTGATTTCGTTGCGAGGTTTTGACCTCTATATGAGACGTTTTTCAAAGACTGTATTCATTTTTAAAACAAACCATAACCTTTATTTCATAAATAAAGGTTTAAAAAGCTTTACGTAGATTATCAAATAATGATAATCTAAAATATCCTGTTTACACACGACCATTACATAATGGTTTACAATACAAATATGTTACATCGAAATCAGTTTCTTGAATGCAGTTTTTACACAATATCATACAAACATGGACTCCAAATCTTGTCCTTATTTTAGTATGCAACAGCGGAAGCTCTTAGTATTCACCTGAGAATAAACATGCTTTAAACGTCAACAAAAATGTTGGTGAGTTATAGGTTTAACCTATATATATCAAATCGTAACAATAGACCACAAGATTTCATATTTCAATACACATCCCATACATAGAGATAAAAATCATTCATATGGTGAACACCTGGTAACCGACATTAACAAGATGCATATATAAGAATATCCCCATCATTCCGGGACACCCTTCGGATATGATATAAATTTCGAAGTACTAAAGCATCCTGTACTTTGGATGGGGTTTTTTAGGCCCAATAGATCTATCTTTAGGATTCGCGTCAATTAGGGTGTCTGTTCCCTAATTCATAGATTACCAGACTTAATAAAAAGGGGCATATTCGATTTCGATAATTCAACCATAGAATGTAGTTTCACGTACTTGTGTCTATTTTGTAAATCCTTTATAAAACCTGCATGTATTCTCATCCCAAAAATATTAGATTTTAAAAGTGAGACTATAACTCACTTTCACAGATTTTTACTTCGTCGGAAAGTAAGACTTGGCCACTGGTTGATTCACGAACCTATAACAATATATACATATATATCAAAGTATGTTCAAAATATATTTACAACACTTTTAATATATTTTGATGTTTTAAGTTTATTAAGTCAGCTGTCCTCGTTAGTAACCTACAACTAGTTGTCCACAGTTAGATGTACAGAAATAAATCAATAAATAATATCTTGAATCAATCCACGACCCAGTGTATACGTATCTCAGTATTGATCACAACTCATACTATATATATTTTGGAATCAACCTCAACCCTGTATAGCTAACTCCAACATTCACATATAGAGTGTCTATGGTTGTTCAGAAATATATATAGATGTGTCGACATGATAGGTCGAAACATTGTATACGTGTCTATGGTATCTCAAGATTACATAATATACAATACAAGTTTATTAAGTTATGGTTGGAATAGATTTGTTACCAATTTTCACGTAGCTAAAATGAGAAAAATTATCCAATCTTGTTTTACCCATAACTTCTTCATTTTAAATCCGTTTTGAGTGAATCAAATTGCTATGGTTTCATATTGAACTATGTTTTATGAATTTAAACAGAAAAAGTATAGGTTTATAGTCGGAAAAATAAGTTACAAGTCATCTTTGTAAAGGTAGTCATTTCAGTCGAAAGAACGACGTCTAGATGACCATTTTAGAAAACATACTTCCACTTTGAGTTTAACCATAATTTTTGGATATAGTTTCATGTTCATAATAAAAATCATTTTCCCATAATAACAACTTTTAAATCAAAGTTTATCATAGTTTTCAATTAACTAACCCAAAACAGCCCGCGGTGTTACAACGACGGCGTAAATCCGGTTTTACGGTGTTTTTCGTGTTTCCAGGTTTTTAAATCATTAAGTTAGCATATAATATAGATATAGAACATGTGTTTATTTCATTTTAAAAGTCAAGTTAGAAGGATTAACTTTTATTTGCGAACAAGTTTAGAATTAACTAAACTATGTTCTAGTGATTACAAGTTTAAACCTTCGAATAAGATAGCTTTATATGTATGAATCGAATGATGTTATGAACATCATTACTACCTCAAGTTCCTTGGATAAACCTACTGGAAATTAGAAAAATAGATCTAGCTTCAAAGGATCTTTGGATGGCTTGAAAGTTCTTGAAGCAGAATCATGACACGAAAACAATTTCAAGTAAGATTTCCACTCGAAATAAGATTGTTATAGTTATAGAAATTGAATTAAAGTTTGAATATGATTATTAACTTGTATTAGAAAGATAACCTACTGTAAGTAACAAAGGTGTCTTGATCTTGGATGATTACTTGGAATGGATTTAGAAAACTTGGAAGTAAACTTGCAATCTTGGAAGTATTCTTGATTTTATGAAACTAGAACTTTTGGAATTTATGAAGAACACTTAGAACTTGAAGATAGAACTTGAGAGAGATCAATTAGATGAAGAAAATTGAAGAATGAAAGTGTTTGTAGGTGTTTTTGGTCGTTGGTGTATGGATTAGATATAAAGGATATGTAATTTTGTTTTCATGTAAATAAGTCATGAATGATTACTCATATTTTTGTAATTTTATGAGATATTTCATGCTAGTTGCCAAATGATGGTTCCCACATGTGTTAGGTGACTCACATGGGCTACTAAGAGCTGATCATTGGAGTGTATATACCAATAGTACATACATCTAAAAGCTGTGTATTGTACGAGTACGAATACGGGTGCATACCAGTAGAATTGTTGATGAAACTGAACGAGGATGTAATTGTAAGCATTTTTGTTAAGTAGAAGTATTTTGATAAGTGTCTTGAAGTCTTTCAAAAGTGTATGAATACATATTAAAACACTACATGTATATACATTTTAACTGAGTCGTTAAGTCATCGTTAGTCGTTACATGTAAATGTTGTTTTGAAACCTTTAGGTTAACGATCTTGTTGAATGTTGTTAACCCATTGTTTATTATAAAAAATGAGATGTTAAATTGTTATATTATCATGATATTGTGATATATAATATATCTTAGTATGATATATATACAGTTAAATGTCGTTACAATGATAATCGTTACATATATGTCTCGTTTCGAAATCATTAAGTTAGTAGTCTTATTTTTACATATGTATTTCATTATTAATACACTTAATAATATATTTACTTATCATTTAACATAATTAACCAAGTGTATCAATATCTTAATATGATTCATATGTACCTAGTAAGACACTGTTATAACGATAATCGTTACATATATCGTTTTCGAGTTTCTTAAATTAATAGTCTCATTTTTATGTATATAACTCATTGTTAAAATACCTAATGAGATACATACTTATAATAAAATCATGTTAACTATATATATAACCATATATATGTCATCGTATAGTTTTTACAAGTTTTTAACGTTCGTGAATCACCAGTGAACTTGGGTGGTCAATTGTCTATATGAAACCTATTTCAATTAATCAAGTCTTAACAAGTTTGATTGCTTAACATGTTGGAAACACTTAATCATGTAAATAACAATCTCAATTAATATATATAAACATGGAAAAGTTCGGGTCACTACATTTACGTTCTTGTATATCACGTTTTGAGGGGGAGAAAAAGGGAGAACATGAGAAAATTACTCAAAATTATTGTTTTTCAAAAGTGAATTCATAAATTATTTGTTTTATATTTGAAATAATTCACTAAGACTTGTATACATCTCAGTATGCAACCCGTTTTAACAATTGGTATCACTGAAGATTTGTACTTTGTTCACAAATTCAAAGTTCTTTTAAGTACAAATCTTATTTTGAAAAATTCATAAAAATTGGAAAAGATAAAATCCAAAAATATTTGATTTTTACTGAATAAATGCTATTTTTAGCATTATACCGAATCTGACATCCAACAATACAGATTCGGTAAGTTCAAAGTTTTTCAAAAATTGTCTCAGAATTGTTTTTCATGAAAAGATTGAAATGAATTTTAAGAGGAAAAGTCAATTTGTCAAGATTTTGAAGTTAAAATTGATAAAGTTTTGAAAAGTGGACTGTATTCGGTAAAATAGGCCCATTCGGTAAAGCCCATTCGGTATTTTATCTTCGGTATCTATAAAAGGAGGGTGAAAGTCAAACTAACTCTCTTACTGTGCTTAATTACCTACCGAGTCTTACTGATCATACCGAATCTGCCTAATCTGCCTAATCCGTTCTTCTATTTCTTCAAATCTTTGGTATAATTTCATTTTTATCATTGCTTTAGTTACATTCATGTAGATCTGAGATAATTAAATGTTTTTCAACCAGAAAAGATCAAAATAACTGGATTGTGACTCTCAATTTTGAAATTCTGTTGATTATACCGAGTCTGAGTCGTATTCTTCTAATCTTTGATTAAACTCAATTGATTTGGTTAATTAACATGAATTCTTGTCTACTCTGAGTTATATTAATTGATCTATCATTTGACCGTGTTTGATTACATGTTTAATTGATTCTTTGATGCATTCTGTATCTACCGAATATGTTCTGACTACTGTACCGAGTCTATTCATACGATTAACATGATGATCTGCTTCTAATTGAGTGGTTAATTGATTATGGTTGTGATTTTACATGATAGAATATGCATGTTTGAGCGACTTTATGTTAATTTTGGAGATACCGAATCTGTTCTTCTCTTGATGCCGAATCTGACTTTTGGTACTTTGAGACTTTCTGATTTTTATCTTCAAACACTTAACATGTTTATTCTATATCTTTCTGATCTGAAAACTCAAGCTTATTTGGTTACAGAATCTCAAGTTTTCATGACTACCAAATCTGCTTGAATTGTGTTTAAAAATTGACTAAGTGTTGTTCTGATTCTTTGTGTTATATAATTGACTTTTCATGATGAATTTGTATTGTGATGAATATCATATGAATGTCATGATTGTAAATTACTTGTTCATATTTGAGTATAAAGGATTTTTATATCTTTGAAAAATCATAAAAATCATAAAATATAAAAGATAAAACATATACAAAGGATTTCAAAGGAAAATAAGAATAGAGATATATGCTTAATGTTAAATATCTTGTGGTCTTCTATTTCTTATTTATACAGCTAAATGACGAATAATCACTTCATCAACTGTGAAACCAACATTCCCTACAACTACTGGACTGCAATTCTAGAGAGGCACACTCTGTGGCATGCTCTAAACTCTACAGTCAGTGTACCTGTAATAGATCTGGAGCTACTTAACAAAACAATTAGGTTTGTGGAAGCTTCACAACCTACTGCTGAAAATCCAGAGGGAACACAAGCTCGTTTTGAATTTCAACTGAGAGGAGTTCAAGGGAGGAGGAGTATAACTAAGGCTAATTTCAGGAGGATATTCAGACTTCCTGTTGTGCAGAATGCTCCTGCTTTTCCTGCTACTCAACAGATGATGTCATCTGTCTTCGATCTTGGTTATGTTGGAGCCCTCAATGTTCCTCCGGCTAAGTTTTAGAAGAAATATCTGCATTCAAGGTGGTACGTGATCTTCTCAATCATCAACCGATGCTTGCTAATGACAAGGAGTGGATCTGACAGCCTGACTATGCCTATGCTGAAGTTGTTCTACTCTTTCATAAGAGTAGAAACTCCTGACTATGGAGAACTAATATGGGATTTGGTTCAAGCTCAAGTTGATAAACCAAGGGGTTCATACATCCCTTGCGAAAGGTTTTTGTATCTTTATCCATGATGCTATAAATGCTTGCAGAAATGCAAATATATTTGTACCAGGTACACATGGATTACAGATGAAACGATTTGGGGAGCTGAAGATGAATACCCCGATGGTATCTGATAATCAATTTACTGTGCCGATTCCAAATTAGCTAGTGAGGCTAGCTGAACCCCAAGACACTCGTATGCGTTCTTATTTTGAGGTTGTAGGAATACCTCTTCCGAACCCGGTACAACAAGAACAAGTTGAACCCGCCGCGGTTCCAGCCCCAGAGGTTGTAGAGGAACCTGTAGTTCAACCACCCGGGCCAGCTAATCCTCCACTTAGGGTGAACCTTAAATGATCTAGGGCAGCACACCAAGCTCAACCTGAAAGGACCCGTTCATATACATTATAAACTATTCACAATAGTTGATTACATTGCGAGGTATTTGACCTCTATATGGTACATTTTACAAACATTGCATTCATTTTTAAAAGATAAACTTTCTTTACATCGAAAATTGACAGGCATGCATACCATTTCATAATATCCACTATCCAACTATAAATTGATTTAATAATAATCTTTGATGAACTCAATGACTCGAACGCAATGTTCTTTGAAATATGCTATGAATGACTCCAAGTAATATCTTTAAAATGAGCAAATGCACAGCGGAAGATTTCTTTAACACCTGAGAATAAACATGCTTTAAAGTGTCAACCAAAAGGTTGGTGAGTTCATTAGTTTATCATAATCATTTATTTCCATCATTTTAATAGACCACAAGAATTTCATTTCCAGTTCTCATAAATATAAGTCCCATGCATAGAGACAAAAATAATCATTCATATGGTGACCACCTGGTAACCGACATTAACTAGATACATATAAAAATATCCCCTATCATTCCGGGATCCTCCTTTGGACATGATATAAATTTCGAAGTACTAAAGCATCCGGTACTTTGGATGGGGCTTGTTGGGCCCGATAGATCTATCTTTAGAGTTCGCGTCAATTAGGGTGTCTGTTCCCTAATTCTTAGTTTACCAGACTTAATAAAAAGGGGCATATTCGATTTTGATAATTCAACCATAGAATGTAGTTTCAATTACTTGTGTCTATTTCGTCAAACATTTATAAAAGCGCATGTATTCTCAGTCCCAAAAATATAAAGGGTAAAAAGGCAAATGAAACTCACCATACTGTATTTCGTAGTAAAAATACATATAACGTCATTGAACAAGTGCAAGGTTGGCCTCGAATTCACGAACCTAAATTAATTATATATATTTATGTGTTGGTCAATATTTGTCTACCAAATTAGGTCAAGTCATAGTGTACCACAATCCTAATGCTCGAGACTAATATGCAAAAGTCAACAAAAGTAAATTTGACTCAAAATAATTTCCAAAAATCTATACATGATTAATATATAGTTTAAATATCGTCATTTTATATTTTTAAATATTTTTAAAAGATTTATTAGAGTAAATAATATAATTTATTTATTAAAAAATAAAATTTTATATTAAATTTATATAATAAAATATACTTTTATATATATTAAGTAATAAAATTTATAGGGTTCATTTAATATCATAAAGATAATATGATAGGTATTATTAAAGTAAGTTATTACTCGTAGTAAAATATGTTTATATCACATATTTATTTGATAAAATAATATCTATAATGATAGTAAGTAAAAGTTGTATTATTTTGTAATAATAATTATTATTATAAAAATATCAATATTTATAATTACTAAGATGACATTATGATAAAACGATAATTCTAATTATGATAACTTTAATATTTACGATAATTTTTACTATTATCTTTAAAATAATAATTCTATTTAAAATAATAATAATAATATATTTTATAGTAACAATGACATTTCTATTAAAATGATAATTTTTGTTAAAATGATAGTTTTAATACTAACGATACTTTTAATAATAATAGTAATGATAAAAATAATAAGAACGATAATTTTATCTAAATCAATATCTTATAATATTTTAATTTCATCATGATACTCTTACTCATTATTTCCTAATCGTTTCGTTTAATAGCTTTTAATCGTCTTTTATATCGTGTTCATAATAATGATAATAATAGTAATCAAAATAATTAGGTGTTACAAATATTTGTTTTAATTACACTAATATTAATAATGATAATTACTATAACATTATTAACGATAATACTAATAATTATCTTAATGATAATATAGTAATAATAATAATAAAAATAACAATAACCATTTTTAAATAATGATATATATATATTAATAATGATAATAATAATAATACTAATAATAATAATAATAATAATAATAATAATAATAATAATAATAATAATAATAATAATAATAATAATAATAATAATAATAATTGGATAATAATAATAATACTAATTATAACTTTAACGATAATAACGATAGTAATAATAAAAAAAAATAACAATTTTTAATGATAAATCCCTTTTATTGATACAGATAATAATAATGATAATAATAAGATAAAACTAGAACGACGATAAAAAACGACGATAATAATAATCATTTTTAATAAAAATATCGGAAATTCAATTGATTATAACTTCTAATCCGTTCATCGAAACCATTCGATATCTAAAGGAAAAGTTCTTAATTTTTAGCTAGCTTTCCAAGGACATGCATATCTTATACCTTATATCAACCACAAGTGTAACTAATTCAAGATTCAACCAAACCTGTCTAAGGGCAATATCAAAAGTACAAGCATGCGTAATCCTAAATATTCGAGCACTAGTCAGGGATACACTATTAATATGTAAAAGTTAAATTATGAGTACTCAAGTATCAATATTGAGATTCAATATTGCAGGAAAGGTACGTAGACGCAACAGAAATTATAAACACTATATTGACCTCATGAGCATACCCATGAACCATACTCAATCACCTCCATAGCTATAACCCATATTATCCTTAATCCTATCCTACTTGAAAAACAATTTCGAAATCACTCGGACAGCACTCCGTCGTAATATTTTATGTATACTAATAATATCTTGAAATAAAACGGAGTAAATATATATATGTAAATCGATTGAGAGAGTTTAGAGAAAAATATTTTCAAATTTCTATGAAATTATGAAACCTATTGAATTCTATTTATAATAGATTTTTGAATTATTAAAGTGAATTATTAAAGTATGAATTATTAAAGTGAATTATTAAAGTGAATTATTAAAGTATGAATTATTAAAGTGAATTATTAAAGTATGAATTATTAAAGTGAATTATTAAAGTTAAAGTAAAGTAAAAATAAAGTAAAGGTAAAGTTTAAGTATAGTAAAAGTATAAAACTATGTACGTATAATACGCGTATAAATATATATAATATTAATTTAAATTGTTATATATATTTAATAAAATAAAATATAAATATCGTTATCTTTATCATACTAGTTAAGTAATGAGTTGTCAAAAGTGGTTCTACATATTTATAAAAGTTATATACGTTTTAATAATAAAGTTCTTTTTAAACTGAAAACGTTTTTGTACGTTTGAAACTAAATAGATCAATCGAATCTTTATGAGATTCAATCTTCCACTATCCTTTACCTAGTTCTCAATGATTGACAATTTGTTCTTATTTATAAATCACTTTATCATTTTCCGAATATTGTTAAAATGGAAAGATTTCTCAAATCAACGTGGGCCTTTCAACAGAGACTTGTAATCATAATTCAATATATCTGATAATTCAATCATTTGATCTTATCTTCTAATTCCATTGATAAACATTTTAAAACAGATACAATCATATAAAGTATTTAATCTAATATTTTGTTTATGTTTCAAGTTATAATATATATACACATATACATATATAATCATATTCATTTAATGGTTCGTGGATCGTTGGAACTTGGTCGAGGTTGAATGAATGTATGAACATAGTTTAAAATTCTTGAAATTTAACTTAACAAATATTGCTTATCGTGTTGGAAACATATAAAGATTAAAGTTTAAATTTGGTTGGAAATTTCCGGGTTGTCACACAACCTGTGAGGATCAGGGAACCTAGTCCAACTAGGATTGAACCAACTCTTTCCATAACACCCGAAGTGAGCAGTGACACCGACACTTCAGCAACAGCATCTGAATCATCTCACGAACATTCTCCTAACAGAACTCGATATATACCTGATGAGATGATTCAGACTCCGCCAACCCAACGAGTAACTAGATCTAGGACTTCGACACCTATCGTCCGCAAACAGTTACTACAACCGTTGGTGATACGGACCAAGACCTAGAACCAATTAGGTCACCCTCACCCATCTCCGTATCACATCCAATAATAACAGCAAGTTTCGGTAGGCAAGAGATTTAAACGCACGGATGGTACAAAGAACACTAAGCCCATCCAATCTAAACAGGACTTAATAATAAATCCTATAAAGCAAGGTGCTTCGGTATCTAAGGAAGTAAAGTCTTCCTCTGCAGTAAAGTCTGCGTTGACTCAATCGATTGAGGAAACTCAATCATTGAAGTCCAGAACGGCCGAAGGGGAGTCGAAAATTCTTGAAAAGGCACCCTACGTATCGGCTGGAAATCCTCCCGTGCCTCAACGTACAACAAGGTCTTGAGGTCCGGCTTATCTTAATGAGGGAGATCTGCCGCGTCCCATGGAAACGAGTCAACATGACAATCCTTCGGGATATTTATCAGACTTCCAGCAGACTGATCCCTTGATTCATGAAAGTGATTCATTGGATCAAACCACTTCTCTTCCGAATTCTGAATCTCAGGGTCTGGAGGAAGAGTCTTTAACTGAAAGAGATGTGCCACCTCATGGTATATCAATGATTTCAAGAGTTGGAGATAGCAATATCTCTGCGAGAGCTAAACCGATGGGTAGTTCTGCTACTCTATCAGAGTCCCATGAGACTAAAGTCATGGAGGCGGATGCTTCGAAAGAAACTTCGCTGGTGACAACTCCGGTTGTTACCCAACCTCCATCAGAAGGGGATATAACGAATCTGACTAGTAGTATGTACAGCCCTACATATAAGAATAATACCGCACAATCATCCTTACCTGCCCTCACGGCAACTCAAACACTTCCATCGACATAGCCTTTAACAGATACTGCTAATGCTGCTTTTGTTCATGGTTACACCGTTGTTTCACCAACTGGGTCACCTTCTCGGATTTCAAATAGATATGGATTACAGTATCTCTCTGACAATGAGGTGGAGGAGCTCAATCTTGCTGAGTTTGCTAAACGAACTGTTCTTGATGAAGTTCGCGAGACTATGATGATTTATCTTGAGCAAGCAAGGATAGTGTATCCTTTCTCTCCATGCAAGTCACCTGGACCAATTCATATGCCTGATCATGATGATTTCGATCCCAATAATCTTCATGAGGGGGAGAATAGACAAAGTGGTCATCAGTCCAGTGGTTATGAAGCTGGTACATCTAGTCAACAGAAGGATAAAGATGTTGTTGATATATCTGATTCCGGTAGTGATGAAATTGACGAAATCCAGTGTGAAAGTTTTCTAGATGATTCAGAAAGTCAGAGAAAGGGTGACTCAGGGATGTTAATGATTATGGATACAGCTGATCAATCAGAGAATAAGTCATCTCAAGAGAACAATCAATATTTTGACAACATTGAAGATATTTTGAAGGGGTCATCAAGTATCGCCAATGAATTCAATAATCATCAATTTGTTAACTTGACATCTCCAACTGATGAATTTGGAATATACTTCGAAAAGGAGATTTTCTCTAATGGCAAAGAAGATACTACGAATCCTCCTGATTTGAATGTTCCATTTCAAACTGCAGAGATTGTTCTTGAGCGTGATTCTGATTACCAACTTAGTGAGGATGAAGAGAAAATGATTCTTCGTTCACCATTCATTGAACAACAAGCGTATAGAATCTATGGTGATTCTGATCTTGTCCTTTCTGCATCAATGAGTGTTCTGGGTGCATGGAAATATCATAAGAAGCCAGAATATCTCAAAGCTTATCTGAGTGTTCGCAATAAATTCAAATTGAAGAATGAAAAGAAACTTCAAATTCAGCGGAATTCAGAGATCAAAAGCATAAATAAGATTTTGATGATTAATAAGGATGAAGTGAAGATGCCATTGTTTCAAGTTACAAGAATTGATGATGAGGATTATCAATTTTCAGAAGCGGATTTTGATAAACTGAAGATGGACGACATTATTTTCATTTACAATTATTTGATTAACTTGAATGAATCTGCAACAACTTATCATGCTAAATCAAGTAATTGAAGAGCTAAGATACATGTCCTTAATTGAAGTGAGCGACTGTCCATATGGGTTTGTATTTGTCAATTCTCACTATACAAAGATCTTTATCAGAGTCTCAGATTTCAGAAGATACTCAGACGGAACATTGATGTATGCTTTCAAATACATAAGATGGAGACTGATCAATAACTGCTATTCAACTGAAGATAATGAGATTGTCAAATACATTCTCACAAGATTGAAAAGTCGTCTCAAAACAAGAGTGAATATACGAAGATATGAGAATCTCAAGGGATTCAAATCTAAAGTTCACTTCAGAGGAACAAAGTTCCTTTAGATTTAACAATAGGATTATATTGTAAAGTTCACATTTAACACTAAGGGGGAGATTGTTAGAACCCCAAAGTTGTATAGTGTTAATGTGAATTAAGCTTTAAATGAAGGTTCCTTAGGAGAGGGCTATATAAGGAACCTAAGTAGTCCTAATTAGATAGCCATTGTATTATAACCGAGTTCTAGAAGCTGTGGAATGTAATTTTACCGGTTCTCTCTCATACCGAGTCTTCTTCCTATATACCGAATCTCACTCTATCTTATCTTTTATCTCAATCTCAACATGATCTGACCTATCATTGTTATTGAGATTGTTGTTGGGATTGTTGTTGTTGTTATTGGGGCGTTTGTTGTAATTATTATTGTTGGGATGTTTGTTGTAGTAGTTGTTGGAATTGCGATTGTTGTTGTTGCGGTTGATGTTGTGGTTGTTGGGATAGTTGTTGCGATTGTGGTTGTGATTGTTGTTATTGTATTGGTGACTCTTGTCACTGGTTTCTTCCCACTTTCTCTTTACTTGCTTTGTTTTGGCCTCTTCGGCCACCTGCTCTTTAATCCTACCATCAATTTGGTTCACTAGTTTGTGAGCCATTTGACTTGCCTTTTGTATGGAGGTGGGCTCGTGTGAACTCACATCTTCCTGAATCCTTTCCGGTAACCCTTTTACAAATGCGTCGATCTTCTCATCTTCGTCTTCGAACGCTCTAGGACACAATAGGCACAACTCTGTGAATCGTCGTTCGTACGTGGTGATATCAAAACCTTGTGTTCGTAATTCTCTAAGCTCTACCTTGAGCTTATTGACCTCGTTTCTGGGACGATACTGCTCGTTCATCAAGTGCTTGAATGCTGACCACAGTAGTGCGTAAGCAGCTTCTTGTCCTACCTACTCGAGATAGGTATTCCACGATGTTAACGCACTACCTGTAAAGATCTGCATAGCGTACTTTACTTTGTCTTCTTCAGTACATTTACTTATGGCAAACACCGATTCAACCTTCTCGGTCCACCATTTTAATCCGATTGGACCCTCGGTTCCATCAACTTCCAAAGGTTTGCAGGCAGTGAATTCTTTGTAGGAGCATCCTACATGATTTCTAGTGGCGTTAGATTCATTGCTAGTTTCAGAGTTATTGTTGTTATTTCGCATTGCAGCCTGCACTGCGGCTACATTTGCAGCAAGGAAAAAATGGAAGTCTTCCTCGGTCATATTCAGAGTATTTCGAGTAGTCGGTGCCATTTCCTTCAAAAAATAATCAAATGAATCAAGTTAATCATACAGAATATTAAGAGTAGTTAATAGTATTTCATAGCATTTTATAAACTCATTTATAAAAGCTTTTTCTTCATATTAGCGTTTTATAATTTATAATTCGGGTAGTACCTACCCATTAAGTTCATACTTAGAAGCTAATATACAATTCAACTACTACAATTCTATATGAAAAACTGATAATAATATTTCGCGCTCAAACTTTTATACAATATTTTACAAACGTATAATACCGCAACTTTACATATAATATGAAATATATCACACAATAACTTTGATACAAGGTTGTTGCGAAGGCAATTCCAGTTAATACGCAAATTGTTCAGCAAAGGCAATAAAAACACGTAATTCATATGTCCAGAAACAGGTCATACATTTTGGTTTTACTAATATTATTTCCCATCCTTGGTCTTGTGGAAAATAACCGTTGTGGTCATTGGCTAGGCAGCATGTTGTAACGTCGTCAAAAGGACGAGGGTTACGTAATGCCCAACAGCCCTGTAACAATCTAAAAACCTTGTTTCTCACTCCAACTACTGAATCCGTCACTTATGGGAATGTTTTATTTAACAGTTGTAATCCGATGTTCTTTTTCTCAATTTGGTGAGAAGCGAACATTACTAATCCGTAAGCATAACATGCTTCTTTAAATTGCATGTTTGAAGCTCTTTCTAATGTACGAAGTTCTATGATAGGATAGGTTGAGTCAAAATAGGTTCTCAACCCGTAGCGTAAAATTGCATCTGGATTTCCCGCACTAAATGCCTTAAAGAACACTCGGCGTAACTTAAAGTCTCCCCAATGTGATATACTACATCTTTTAAAGGAAAGCCTCTTATAAACTAAGGCATGCCTGGAATGTTTTTCAAACGTTCGACAAACTAATTTCGCCGTAAATAATTGAGCTGATGAATCCTGCCCTACTCTAGACAAGATTTCATCAATCATATCCCCTGGTAGATCTTCTAAAAATTTTGGTTGTCTATCCTTAACGTCCATTTTTGTTTTTATACTGTAAAATAAACAAAGATTAGATTCGTAAAAGATAATTAACAAACAATACAAGCAATTTTTACATATATCTTAAAAGTACAAGCACACAACAATACATATATTACACAGCATGATTACAACTCTTTATTCCGACTCACTCGTTTCTTCTTCTTCGGACTTGGTTCGTTTGGCTAATTTCCTAGGGATACATGGTGATCCTCTAATACAAGCCGTCATTTTCATAAATGGTTTAGAAAAACCTGGTGGCCTAGATGTTCCTGGATTATTGTTAAAATCTAAGAAATATGGGCGTTTACGATACACATAAAGTTCATCAGGGTCGGAATCAGGTTTCTCTATTTTGATGTCCTTTCCCTTTTTATTCTCTTTTGCCTTATTAAATTGAGTTGGGGTAATTTCTATAACATCATCGGAATCCTCGTCGGGATCCAATTCATCAGAAAATTGGTAATTTTACTAATATTTTGCTTCCTTGGCGGAAACACCATTGACCATTTTTAACTTTGGTCCATTGGTTGAGGATTTATTTAATCCTTTTACTGTAGGTCTTAATATTTCTTCCTCCGGAACCTCTTCTTCTTCCGGTTCCTCCTCTTCCGGTTCCTCTTCTTCCATTTCCTCCTCTTCCGGTTCCTCTTCGGGAATTTGTGAATCTTCCCAAAATATATTCGACTCTTCATTATTATTAGGTGAATCGATGTGATTTGTACTAGAGGTAGACATCTATCACACAATATCAAACACGTTAATAGATTAATATTTCACATAATATTTACATGTTAGTAATATGTAGTTTCCAACAAAAAGTGTTAAGCAATCGTTTTTAATGAAAACACGGTCGAAGTCCAGACTCACTAATGCATCCTAACCAACTTGATAAGACACACTAATGCAATTTTTTGGTTCTCAAAGACCAACGCTCGGATACCAACTGAAATGTCGAGTTCATATTGATTATAAACGTTCCATATTAATTGATTTCATTACGAGGTTGTGACCTCTATATGAGACGTTTTTCAAAGACTGCATTCGATTTTAAAACAAACCATAACCTTTAAAATATTACGACGATTATCAAATAATGATAATCTAAAATATAGCATTTTCACACGACCATTACATAATGGTCTACAATAATATTACACATCAAAATATGTCTTCGAATGCAGTTTTTAAACAATATTATACAAGCATACTGACTCCAACTCTTGTCCATAAATTAGCATGTAACAGCGGAAGCTCTTAATAATCACCTGAAAATAAACATGCTTTAAACGTCAACAAAAATGTTGGTGAGTTATAGGTTTAGCCTATATATTTATCAAATCGTAATAATAGACCACAAGATTTTCATTTTCATTTCTCAACAACATGCAAACTGCATAAAAATCATTCATATGATGAACACCTGGTAACCGACATTAACAAGATGCATATAGAATATCCCCATCATTCCGGGACTCACATCGGATATGATAAATTGAAGTACTAAAGCATCCGTAACTTGGATGAGGCTTGTTGGGCCAAATAGATCTATCTTTAGGATTCGCGTTAATTGGTGGCAATTATCATAAACACCAATTCTTAGGCTACCAAGCTAAAAAGGGGCATATTCGGTTCGATAATTCAACATAGAATGTAATTTCGATCACTTGTGTCTATTTTGTAAAACATTTATAAAACTGCATGTATTCTTATCCCAAAAATAATAGATTTTAAAAGTGGGACTATAACTCACTTTTACGTATTTTCACTTTGTTGGAAAATAAGACTTGGCCACTGGTCGATTCACGAACCTATAACAAATATGTACATATATATCAAAGTATGATCGAAATATATTCACAACATTTTTATTACGTTTTAACGATTTAAGTTTATTAAGTCAGCAGTCCTCGTTAGTAACCTACAACTAGTTGTCCACAGTTAGATGTACAGAAATAAATCAATATTAATATTATCTCGAATCAATCCACGACCCAGTGTCTACAATTCTCAGACTTGATCACAACTCAAAGTATATATATTATTTTGGAATCAACCTCAACCCTGTATAGCTAACTCAAACATTATTGCATATAGAGTGTCTATGGTTGTTCCAAAATATATTATATAAATGGGTCGATATGATATGTCAAAACATCGTATATGTGTCTATGGTATCCCAAGATTACATAATATATGTTAGAATACATGTGTAATACAATATAAGTTAGTTAAGTTATGATTTGAATAGATTTGTTACAAATTTCACGTAGCTACAACAAGCAAAATTATCCAATCTAGTTTTACCCATAACTTCTTCGTTTTAAATCTGTTTTGAGTGATTCAAGTTGCTATGGTTTCATAATGAACTTAAGTTTATGAATATAAACAGAAAAAGTATAAGTTTATAGTCAGAAATACAAGTTACAAGTCATTTTTGTAGAGGTAGTCATTTCAGTCGAAAGAACGACGTCTTGATGACCATTTTGAAAAACATACTTCCACTTTGAGTTTAACCATGATTTTTGGATATAGTTTTATGTTCATAAGAAAAATCATTTTCCCAGATGTATAGCTTTTAAATCAAAGTTTATCATAGTTTTTAATTATCCAAACCAAAACAGCCCCCGGTTTTACTACGACGGCGTATATCCAGTTTTACGGTGTTCTTCGTGTTTCCAGGTTTCAAATCATTAAGCTAGCATATCATATAGATATAGAACATGTATTTAGTTGATTTTAAAAGTTAAGTTGGAAGGATTAACTTTGTTTGCGAACAAGTTTAGAATATACTAAACTATGTTCTAGTGATTACAATTTTAAATCTTCGAATAAGATAGTTATATATATATATATATATATATATATATATATATATATATATATATATATATATATATATATATATATATATATATATATATATATATATATATATATATATATGAATTGAATGATGTTAAGAACATCATTACTACCTCAAGTTTAGTAGGTAAACCTACTGGAAGTTACAAGAAATGATCTAGCTTCAAAGGATCTTGGATGGCTTGAAAGTTCTTGAAGTAGGATCATGACACAAAAACAAGTTCAAGTAAGATTTTTACTCGAATTAAGATAGTTTATAATTATAGAAATCGAATCAAAGTTTGAATATGAATATTACCTTGAATAAGAAAGATAACCTACTATAAATAACAAAGCTTTCTTGATCTTAGATGATTACTTGGAATGGATTAGAAAGCTTGGAAGTAAACTAGTAAACTTGAAAGGATTTTTGAAGTGTTCTTGAAGTGTTCTTCCTATGATGATTAAAGCTTGATTCTTGAAGTAATTTTTGATGAAGATGATGATTAGTTTACTGGAAAAATTCGTTCATAAGTGTGTGTAGGTGTTGAGAGAGAATTAGAAAGAGAATTGGAAGTGAAATGGATTGATTGGTGAGTGGTGAATAGGGTTAAAAGGAGTTCTAGTTAGTTGACTACTTCATGGTAGAAGTTAAATTTGATTAGTCATGCATGACATAATCAAGAGTGGAATCCCATGCTAGTTCCTATTGGTATATACCTATAGTAAGTACGTCTAGAAGCTGTGTATAATACGGGTACGAATACTGAATGATTACGAGTAGAATTATTCCTATCAAACGGGGAGATCTCTTCTTGCATATCTCCTGCCCAGCTTGGATCTTTGATTGCTTCTTCAGTACATGTAGGTTCAATGGTAGATACAAAATTTACATGCATACAAAAATTGCCAGATTACCAATAACTTGTTCAATTGGATGCTCCTTTGTTCATCTAGTATTATGAACATGTGAGCTTGTTGTGGAACACACAGCATCTTGATCATCAACTAGCTCAGAGGAATGAGTAGCAGTGGGAGACAGCTGTTCATTATGAGTGTAAGCACACCAGTAGACCTATGTTCAAGTTGTAAAACTTCAGTAGAGCCAGTAGGTCCACCTGGTTTAGACACAGATGGAACAGAGTGTTTCATCTCATCATCAGAGAACCCAGCAATATAGATTGGTGAGGGATTTGCTGCTGGTTCTTCTTCATCATCTAGAGCTTGTTGAGTTAGTTCTTCAAACAGTAACTCCTCATCTTCTTGACCAGAAGATGAAGTAGAGGAAGTTTCATCAAATGTAACATTAATAGATTCTTCAAAACAACCCCTTCTTTTATTGAAAACCCTATATGCCTTTGACATGTTGGAATATTCAAGAAATATACCTTCATCAGACTTAGCATCAAATTTGCCTAGCTGATCCCTATTGTTTAGAATGAAATAGGGAGTGCTAAATACACGAAGAAATGAAATTGAGGGTTTTCTGCCTTTGAGAACTTCATAAGCAGTTTTCTGATGTCTTTTCATAATTAAAGATCTATTCTTGGTAAACCAAGCAGTGTTCACAGCTTCTGCCCAGTATGAATTTTTCGGCCCAGACTCAACCAACATAGATGTTGCTGCTTCAATGAGAGTTCTGTTTCTTCTTTCTGCAACACCATTCTGTTGAGGTTTTCTCACAGCGGAAAAATTCTATGAAATACCTTTGTCAGCACAAAATTCTTCCAATGTAGCATTTCTAAATTCTGTACCATGATCACTTCTAAGCTACTTCACCAGTTGCCCATTCAGTAGTTCCATTCTTTTGATAAAATTGATAATTTCATCAGCAGCTTCACTCTTTTGCTTCAAAAAGAATACCCAAGTGTATCTGGAATATTCATCAACAATCACCAGTGTATACTTCTTCCCACTACAACTGGCTATATTAACATGACTAAAAAGATCCATATGAAGTAAGTGAAATAGTTTTTCAACAGATGAAATCTGCTTTGACTTGAATGAGGCATGCTGATGCTTCCCTTTTTCACATCTAGGACACAATCTGTCCTTTACATAAGACATTGTGGGTAGCCCAGACACCAAACTTTTACTAGATAATTTGTGAATATCTTTAAAGTTGAGATGTGAGAGTCTCTTATGCCATAACCATTTGAGGTTGTCTGCTACCTTTGAATAAAAACAAGTATCAGTTGTTATGACTGCTGTGTTCATGTCAATTTGATACATGTTCTCATGTCTTTTAGCTGTCAGCAGTGGCTTCCATGTCTTATAAAAAATAGTGCCAATTTTCCTTCTGAATTGAACTATCTTATTTTTGCTTGCCAATTGGCTTATACTGAGTAAGTTGAGTTTAAGCCCAATGACATATGCTACATTTGAAAATGTAACATTCCCATTTGTTAAATTATCAAAACCCGTTGTGTAACCCAACGAATTATCTCCATATGAAACAACTGGACCATCCTTTTCTTGATAGTCCATTAGCAGGGACTTACTTCCGGTCATATGTCTTGAACATCCACTATCGAGATACCAGATTTGCTTGTTTTGAATGCCCTGCATAGTAGCTAAGAGATTAGTTCTTTTTGGGAACCCATCCAAGGATGGGTTCTGAAAGGGTCATCTTTGATGATCTCTTCCTGTCTGCTGGTTTGCTTGAAGAGGCAGCAGCAGATGGAGTTAGGGTTAGAGTACAACGGTTAGCTAAGTGAAACTTGCTGCCATACTTGTAGCATTTTCTCATATTTGGTATCGGTGACTGGTCATATACTGAGTAAATGGGTGCAGTAAGATCAGGTCTGCTTTCAGATATGGCAGCTATGAGCTGGTCAAGCTTGACAGTCATTATCTCAGTGATAGATGACTCAGCACATGATTCCACAATTTGGTTCACATTAGCTTTTCTCTTAAGGGCATCTTTCTTTTTAGAACCAGTACCATAATTGTGACGACCAGGAAATTTCCGATCAAATTTAAACTTAATCTTCATATGTTTCTGACACGATAAGCAAAGTCTGTAATGTTGAAATCTTAAAAACTTTGAACTGTGTTTAATATATTCATTTGACCTTCGACTAGTTCCGACGATTTACGAATAACTATTTGTAAATAAGATACATATATATTTAAAAATTTATATATGTATATTTTAATATAATTTAAAATATTATATCATGTAGGTATTATAATTAATTTTGTAAAATAAAATAATATAAGTAATAATAAAATTTATTATTATAATAAATATATATAAAAAGTATATTGAAAATATATATATTTGGTTTCGAATTCATTCTGTAAACGATAGTAGCACTCGTTCATCATTCGATGGTTAATTAAGCAAGTTTAATTCAAACTTATGTAATTTTAAAATAAACGGTGATACAAAAATGAGTTTTATAAATTTTAGGCTTATTAAAAATGTATTTATGAACTATTTGTTAAGTTTTAACACTTTTTATATTTTACCCAGAATTGAGAGGGACAGTTGATGTAATTTTTTTATTTAATAGTTAATGATCGAATTTTATACCATAATGACCAAAATAAATAAATATAGTTAATTTAAAAATATGGGATTTTTCTGAACACTTTTATCCGCCACTGATTTCGCACGATACACAGTCCCTGAAAACTGTCGGCAGAGTAAGTTAAATTAAATGGCCTCTTACTATTAATTACTATTCCTCACTGTACATAATTGAGAATGATTGATTTTGTTTCTTTCTTTTGTCTAACTCCCATATCATATCAATAAATACAGATACATTTCATGTGTATGTTTAACTAACACTTTCACCTCAAAATCGTCCACCTATATAAACTTTCTGTACTATAATATACATATTGATATTAGAGATATAGATGGTAATTACAGAGATTATAAAACCCACTTAATTACGTCATAGTTTGAACTAATATCCATACAAACCCATTTCACCTTCACTCATCTCATGCTCGATCATTCAGTTTTGATCACAACTCGACATCAACCACATTCTTTCTGTTTCATTTTCGTTTACCAATCTAACCTGAACCACTCTTGATTACTACTACAACTAGTCGACAACCTCCACACCCACTTTCTCACTTCACTAAATAATTGAGTGTATCTCTTAAACCAATTCACAATCTTGCATCTCCTATTGCTCGGATGAGTCAAGAATCGACACACAACAACCTATCACCACCCGATCCTTTACTGCTACTATTGGGTTTAACTAACATCCCATCACCGAAATTGTTTTTATTTCTTTCTGTTTTGATCAAACCAAACACCACCAAGAACTACCTCCATCTTCGGTTATTGCTGTAATCGTCATATATTTATTTCCTGTTCGGGTTCAAACAAACCAAACATCACTTTCTCAAACCCATCTTCTTTATTATTATAGCTTTATAATGCTACTACGAGTGTTTCTATTACTACTCCTGCTCGAAATATTTGTACCTGCTATTCGTCTGAGAGTCACCCAACACACATACAATCATGCTTAATCTTGAATCCATAAATGCAAGAGTGATGAAGCTGGAGATAAAGATAAAGGTTGATTTAATAATGATAGTAAACGATTATATTATGATAATGATAGTAGGGTCGTATATGGCTGCTATCATTTGCCTTTCTTGTTATTTTTTTTTTACGAACCCCACAAAAAGGGAAGACCTCCAGCTACCATACAAGGTACGTGGCTTTTATTTAAACAAAAACAAATTTGGAATTGGGCCGTAAAACTTCTGTGGACTGCTACAAGAGAATTATATTTTGTTGAAGCCCAAACTGCATTTGTTCGAAGCCCATTTTCACAGCAACTGTTTTGTTTATTTTTTTTTCGAATGAAAAAGCTGGTTGATAATAATAGGAGACCGGTCTGTAACACCCTGTTTTTCTAAACATGACGCTCGGGGCGTCATTTGAAGTCCAAGAATGATTATTTAATAGTTTGGATGTAATGCATTGACCACGATTGACTTTGGGATGTTTTAAAAGTGAAATTGGAGTACATCAGGTAAACTGTCGAGTTTGAGTGTAGTTTGTCGCGTTCTGGTGCGTCGCGTTCCGTGACAAACATGCTTGAAACGAGACAACTTCTGATGGTGATTTCTGCCCACTTTGTCGCATTTGAGCGTTGTGTGTCGCGTATTGGTATCGCAAAACGCGACAAGGTGTCGCGAAATGTGACAAATGTCGCTGTAATGACATTATTAACCCATTTTAATGGAATCTTTTGAGGGTGTTTTGGAAAATTCACTTATGGCCGGTTCTAGAGCCTTAAGACTAATCCAAGGCTCAGTTTATCTTCATTTCCACTCAAAAACACTTTCACCTTCAAACCCTAGAGAGAGAGAAGAGTTTTAGAGAGAGAGAACTCCATTTAGAGAAGAAGGAGGTTGTTTCGGGTTAAACCTCAAGTGTTAAAGTTGTTCCACTCATCAACGGCATCACTTTGGCGGTATTGGTAAGTTCTAACTCCGAATTTCATCTTCATGATTTGATATTCAAGTTTAGGGTTTTGAGCTAGTTTGTTGTAAAACCCATTTAGGAGGTGAAATGGGTAATTGTAACTAGTTATTGTTGATTTTGGTGGGTTTTGGGTTGGTTAATGATTTAACCCTGTTTAAGGCTTGAAAGTAGTGTGTAATCACTAGTGTTAGTGATTATAGAAGTGTTGGAACCACTTTGGGTGTATTTTGGTTAACTAATTTTGAAATGGGTCGAAATTAGGGTTAAGGTGTCATATTGGGCAAGATTGGTGTTTAACACTTATGCTTGGGTTTAATTGGTATATTAGGACCATTTTCACTTATGTTAGTGACTGTTGGTTAGTTTTGGCATGCTTTGAGCTTGGAAGTGCAATTTGGGTCAAATTTGCACTAGTTGAAAATTTGGGTCGATTTGTAAATCCACCCTAATTGTGTTGTTGTATTTGTGTTAATGGAATAGGTACTTTCCATTGATGAGTTACGGATTACTTGGAAGCATTCATCAAGGCGACAAGGTGAGTGTTAATATCCTATGTGCATATGTATGTATAGGATGGGTGCAGGTCGGGTGAAGTGATTCTCGGTTATAGAGCTCACTTTACATATAGGTGGATTTGATGGACTTGTGTATGGGTCCAATTGGCACGGTTGTGCGTTTTGGTTGACCACCTTTGGTGAGGTACACGTTTTGTGTGTACATTATCACACATGGTTGTGATGTGGATGATATAACCCCAATGGCGAAGGTTTTGATGTTGAGAAGTGAGTCGCGTGTGTATTCAGATTCACGATGACGCATGTAGTTTTGGTCATCTTATTGAATTGTGAAAGTGAATCTCGTGTAGTTCGGATTCATGGTGACGCGTATAGTTCGGTCATCTTATTGAGGTAGTAATCTCGTGTGGTTTCGGATTACTAAGGCTCGTGTAGTTCGGCCAACCTCGATGTTGTTGTGTTAGTGAAGATAGTAGTCTCGTATGTATGCGGATTTACTAAGGCTCGTGTAGTTCGGCCAATCTTCATTGTGGTATTGGTTTTCGGTATTAGGTTAAGGGGTTAACCTTGGGCGTTTATATATATTGTATTATATATTGATGTATTGTTGTGATATAGCTAACCCTCCGGGTGTAGCTCATTGGTGTTATTCACATCGTCGTTGGTGAACTTATATTTTGTTGATGTATCTTTAGCTCGTTGCTTAGTGATCGTACGGTATGCTTAGACTAGCTTGCCTTTATGCTTGGATGCTCCGGTATGCGGTATTTGATTATTGTTGTGGCGTGGCCATCTTATGCATATATATGTATGTAGTATATTTTCACTCACTAAGCGTTAGCTTACCCTCTCGCTGTTTACATTTTTATAGGTTCGCATGCTTGGCGGCTCGGGTGAGCTTGGGGGATTAGAGATCTTGGCTAGGTTGCTTTAGAAGATCTTGCTTTTGGACTCGATTAGGATTTGGGTAGCGTAGTCCCAAATCACCATGCTCGGTTTTGTGTAAACGTAACTAGTCGGGTCATAATGATTATAACCGGTTTACGATTTAATTAATGAACCATTGCATTAGGGAGTTTAAACTATTAATGTATGTTTTAAGTTCGTTGAACTTACTTTGGTAACAAATATGTTTTGGAAATTGTGTAATGGGACCTAAAGTATTATTTAACGCGTATTAAAAGGAAAAAATTTTATGGGCCAATTTTAATACGGGTTGGGTTGTTTAAAGTGGTATCAGAGCATGGTCTAAGGGATTTAGGCGACTTGAGATAGGTGCCTAGACTTAGACTTTTTGTGTGTGCTTATTTGTTGCAGGACTTGTAGGATTACGGGTCGAAACGGATTATAGTTAGTGCCTTGTGTGTAGGTGGACTAACTAGGATTTTTGGCTTGTGTTGTGATGCTATTCCCTTGCGTGTGTTTATATCGCGTGGAATTGTTGTTGTGTTGGTTATATCATCGAGCGAGGCGGTCATTGTACTAACGAGTTGAGATAACGTGTGTGCGTAATAAGGAATTGCAAACCTTATTACAGGTGCAAATCGTGTCTAACACGGGATGTACGACGAGTGTTGAGCTAGATGGGGCGGTGTTATACGTGTTGTTTTATACGTTCGTGGACTAATCGTTTTGCATTCTTTAGAATGACGACGCGAAACAAGATCGAGACGAATGACGAGGAGTTTAACTCTAGAGTTGCGGCCGCCGTTGCAGAGCAAATGAGTGCGTTACAAGAAGAAATGGATAGGAAGTATTCCGAATTTCGGGGTAGTAGTGGAATGGAGCGTTGTCTTAAGAGCTTCATGAGGACTAAACCCCCAATGTACGACGGAAAACCGGATCCTTTGATAAGAACAACTTGGATCTCGGATATCGAAGGGTGTTTTTGTACTATTGAATGCCCTCCTGAGAAGAGGACAATACTCGCTACTAGTTTGTTGCGGAGTAGGGCGAAGGATTGGTTGGATGGTAAGATTGATCTTGTCGGTGGTGAAATGTTTATGGCTTTATCGTGGGATGAATTTAAGGAGGAATTCTTTGAGGAGTTCCGGACTTCAGCCGATTTGTGGGAATTGCGTAACGAGTTGCGAAATTTACGACAAGGATCTATGGATTTGGATACTCTCAAGACGACCTTTATGGCGAAGGCTCGTTTTTGCCCGGAGTATTTGGGGAATGATCGTTTGTTGATGGGGGATTTCTATCGGACCTTGAATGATGACTTGAAGAGTAAAATTAGTCGGGGTCAAGCGAAATCGTTTGCGGAATTATTCAACTTGGCTAGATGTTTCGAGTCGTATTCGCGATCCAAGAAGGGTGAACCTTCAAGTGAGAGAAGGGTTGTTTCGTATGGTGCTCCAAGTAAGAGGACTAAGGGTCCGAGTGTGAGCACGGGTGGTACACGAATGGGTATATCGGATTCTAGTGCGTCTAGATGTTACAATTGTGGCATGAGGGGTCACAAGTCTTGATAATGTTTGGTACCAAAGGGTGATGGCATGGTGTGCTTCAATTGCCAAGAAGAAGGACATCGTAAGTTTGAATGTCCTAAGTTAGCGGGGACGGGTGCAGTAAGGAGACGTTAAGGTACGTTTCATTTTAATTAATATGTCCTTGATTATTTATTATGTGCCATTGAATTTGAGATTGATTAAATGCCTTGTGTTGTGCATATTGTTGTTATGGGTGACGTTCCTAATGGAACTACCCTATGGTGACGTTTGATCGTCGGGCAAAGGGCGTAAGACTTGGTGCAACCAAGCATTCCTTAGTATTTGGGAAATGTTTCTACCATGCCATGGAAATGGGTTTTGGTGTTCGATTGTTAAGCGCATGTACGCTTGTGTGTTGAAGTTGATGAACCATGAGGTTCGACGAGTGAGATGAAACCCGAGGGATCGAGCGTTTAAAATCTCGATGTATGTTAGTAATGGAGCCTACATGACGCGACATTAGGTGCCTCTTTTATACCTACTAGCGTAGTGTTCGACTCCGATTGTGTTGCGGTTACATTGTACTTAGGGTACCGAAGTGAAACCCTTAGGTACATGAGTGATCAGGTGAAATTTGACAAACTAAAGCAATCGGATGATTGTGAGAGTATGGTTTGTGTAATTGTAGTACACTTTTCGTTCAAAGTGTTTGAGGATTGATCTAAATCCTTAGTATGCTCAAGGTTGGGGCAAGATATGGTGATGGGTCGTGTGAACCCAATTATTGGTAAAGTCTACCTTTGGTAGCATTGTACGGTTGTACGAGATGCGGTTATGGAACGTAGTTCCAAGTGGGGGAGTCACACTCCCACACGAGGAATTTTTAGTGTGAGATTTCGGATGATGCTTTTGGTAGATCCGAAAAATGTTGTCGAGACCTGGTTTTGGTCGATTTGTGGTTCATTACAATTTCGAATAAATTGTACTTATGGTTTGGATTTGAATTATCACCGAGGTGGTAATGTGGTAAAACTCATTGAGAGATAATGGACGTGTTTGGTGAGTAAGGTGAAATCCTTCGGTTAAGGGAGGTGTGTGTCGGATTCTCTTCTAGAGAATTATTGTTTTGTGCCTATGTTTGATATAGGTGGTTCTTGCTCGAGTGTGTGAATGGTTAGTGGTATCCTCTAGGATTCACTATGGCGTAGCAGAGCGCGATGTTACGCTACTCGTCGTTCGAGGCCAAAAGGGCGTTGATTGATGAAGCATGACCTTCGGGGTCCGCTGACTTCATCATGGTATTGGTGATTGATGAAGCATGACCTTTAGGGTCCGCTGACTTCATCATGGGAGTATGCGATTGGTGAAGCATGACCTTCGGGGTCCGCTGACTTCATCATGAGCGAGGTGATATATTGGTGAAGCATGACTTTCGGGTCCGCTGACTTCATCCGGTGTTGAGATTGGTGAAGCATGATCTTCGGGTTCGCTGACTTCATCATGGTAGTAGATCGCGTGTGGTTTCGGATTCACGATGACGCGTGTGGTTTGGGTCATCTTATTGTGGAAGTGAATCTCGTGTAGTTCGGATTCACAAATGACTCGTGTGGTTTTGGTCATTGTATTGAGGAGTGAGTCTCGTGTAGTTTGAAAGGACCCGTCCTAATCCATCCGGACGAAGTCCATATCGATTATAAACGATTCCCAACAGTTGATTGCATCGTGAGGTTCTTGACCTCTATATGATACATTTTACAAACATTGCATTCGTTTTGAAAAGACAATCTTTCATTACATCTGAAATTGACAGACATGCATACCATTTCATAATATATCCAACTGTAATTGACTTAATAATGATCTTGATAAACTCAATGACTCGAATGCAACGTCTTTTGAAATATGTCATGAATGACTCCAAGTAATATCTTTAAAATTATTAAATGCACAGCGGAAGATATCTTTCGTACCTGAGAATAAACTGTGAAGACCCATCCTAATCCATCCGGATGAAGTCCATATCGATTACAAACGATTCACAATAGTTGGTTACATCGCGAGGTACTTGACCTCTATATGATACAATTTTACAAACATTGCATTCGTTTTTAAAAGACAAACTTTCATTACATCTAAAGTTGACGACATGCATACCATTTCATAATATATCCAACTAAAATTGACTTAATAATAATCTTGATGAACTCGATGATTCGAATGCAACGTCTTTTGAAATATGCCATGAGTGACTCCAAGTAATATCTATAAAATGAGCAAATGCACAGCGGAAGATTTCTTTCGTACCTGAGAATAAACATGCTTTAAAGTGTCAACCAAAAGGTTGGTGAGTTCATTAGTTTAACATAAATAATCATTTCATAATTTTAATAGACCACAAGATTTCATATTTTCATTTCTCATAAACATACGTCCCGTGCATAGAGACAAAAGTATCATTCATATGGATTGAACACCTGGTAACCGACATTCACAATATGCATATAAGAATATCCCCATCATTTCGGGATCCTCCTTCGGACATGATATAAATTTCGAAGTACTAAAGCATCCGGTACTTTGGATGGGGCTTGTTGGGCCCGATAGATCTATCTTTAGAGTTCACGTCAATTAGGGTTTCTGTTCCCTAATTCTTAGATTACCAGACTATATAGGGTGATATTTGATTTGATAATTCAACCATAGAATGTAGTTTCGATCACTTGTGTCTATTTCGTAAAGCATTTATAAAAGCAGCGCATGTATTCTCAGTCCCAAAAATATATATAAAAGGGCAGTAATGAAAACTCACAGCAATGTATTTTGTAGTAAAAATACATATGACGGCATTAAACAACTGAACAATGCAGGGTTGGCCTTGGATTCACGAACCTATATGATTCATATATATATTAAAACATATAATTGTAACCGAGCAATTTATATATAAATATATATTTAGTTATGTATTAAAATTAAAATCCATATATAATTTTATTAATACTTATAATATATTGTAATACTTATTCGATAAGTAATTTAGTTATCATTATATCAATATAAATAATATTATGTCCTGATTTTAAGTACTATTAGTATACGTATATATTAAATATATTTTTATATACATTTCTTTTGTTTGCAAAAATAATATCTATAATAATATTAGAATAAGTATAATATTAATAGTAATAATAGTTTTAATACTAATAACAATGATAATGATAATAACAAGAATTTTTATTAACAATGGTAGTTTTTAATTAATATGATAATTTTTTTACTAAGGATACTACTACTAATAATAATAATAATAATGATAATAAAGATAATACTTAACCATTTTTACGATTACGTTTTATGATTATAACTTATAATCTTTCTTTTTGTCAAATTTATATAATAATAACATCATTCTTAATACTTAATATCTTAATTATATTATTAAGCGTAATCGTAGTCATTTTACACTTTTATATGTCGTACACGTTTTTCATGAGCGTATCAATTTTATATCTATACTTAACAATACAATATAATTATATTATTTTATCATGTCATAACTAATCATAAACATACTCATACTTATTTTATCCATAATACAATAACTATAGTAAAAGTTGAGTTATCTTTATAACATTAATTATAATAATGATAAACAATAATTTTATCAAAAATGATAATAATAATAATAATAATAATAATAATAATAATAATAATAATAATAATAATAATAATAATAATAATAATAATAATAATACTTATACTAGTAATAATAATAATAATAATAATGATAATAATTTCATTTATTGTCATAATAACAATGATAACAATAATACTAGTAATAATAATACTAACTAATAATAACAATATCAATAATAACAATAATATATATTAGTAATAATAATAATAATAACATAATAAATAAAATATTGGTAGATTACCTTCAATGAAAATCGTCCCAAAAATAATACTGCCCCAACAGGGACTCGAACCCCCGACCTCTCAAATACCCGTCACTTCTTTAAACAGTCCAGGCTGTTGCCTATTTTCTGACTAAACTCTCACCCATAAATTATTTAAACTGAATATCTATTTCTCTCATTATCTTCTCCATCTTCTCAATCAAATTCGAACCAGAGATCAAACCCAATTTACATCGATTAATAGGATTCGATAATGAACACAGAACAAGTAATTATGATTAATTGGTTTAACAAACAACAACAACAACAACAACAAAAAAAAAGAAAAAAAAAGAGCGCTGCTACTGTTACGACTTAAAGAAAAAAAATATTGATTTCGATTTAAGGACTGTTTTAGCTCATGATTTTTATATGAAATATGTTCTAAATGACCCATAGAAACTTTAGGGATGATCAATTTCAACAAAAACATTACAACACGTTCGAATTTTAGGATGAACATAATTGTTGACTTTTTTAAAATTAAATTTGACTTTGAAAATTGGAACTCGATATTAGAAGTTAGGATCTGAAATCTTACAGATAGTTTGAGCAGGGGATTTCAAAGATGACCGCACTTTTAGATTTTAAATTTTCATTCAAATTCGGATTTTTGATTAATACATACACAACAGAGGTATCGTACTGTAACATAAAAAAAATTTGTTTAATCAGATACTAAAACATACGAGCAGTTATAACATATAGTGGATATGAAGT
This sequence comes from Rutidosis leptorrhynchoides, assembly GCF_046630445.1. Lineage (NCBI taxonomy): Eukaryota > Viridiplantae > Streptophyta > Magnoliopsida > Asterales > Asteraceae > Rutidosis > Rutidosis leptorrhynchoides. The sequence continues at coordinate 222,775,906 of NC_092333.1, read as the reverse complement.
AGTGAATGGTTTTTCTCCATAACGTTAAATAATCCGTTGGATTTATAGAGGGTAGGATCGGCAGAACTTGTTCAGACAGGTATGAAAGCTAAATAAAAAAAATTAATAATAAAAACAGAAGTAAAAAGGAGACAGTGACCTTAAACTAATTTTTTAAATTACTGTGATTGAAATGGATTTGTGTACTGGATTGGATTGGGACAGATAACAAATTAGAGACATAATAGAAAATCCTCAACAACCATATCGTGATGGTGAAAACAGAAAACATAACATAAATATATATATTTTGTTATATCTATTTTTATATATAAATAGATAACTGAAATTTTCTTTTTATATATATAAGTATTTATACATATTTATATTTGTATATATATATATATATATTTATATATACAATAATGTCTTATATATTCATATGTACTTGTTTATATTTCTGTATTCATATATATAATCGATTATATATATGAAATCTATAGATTTTTATATTTACAAACATAATTATATTACATCTATTAATAATAATAATATTACTAACAAAAATGATAATTTTAATAAAATAATATTGATAATCTTATTAATAACAATACTAGTAACAATTATAATAATATTTAGTAGTAATAAGCATACTAATAATAAGTGTTAATTAATAATACTACTAATTATAATACTACTAATAATAATACTAATATTAATACCATTAATAGAAATTATATATAGATTTATATATGTAGTTATGTATATGTATATATATTCATTTTGATAGTAACTTATTTATTCTAATTATTATTTTACATTTTAAATCCAAATAATAATATTATATTTTTATTATTTCAATTCATAATATATATTTATATTTATTTTTATATTTTTATATTTATTCATGTTATTTACACACAAATGTTCGTGAATCGTCGGGAATGGTCGAAGTCAAATGAATGTACGAAAATAGTTAAAAAAAATTTGAGACTCATCATTAAAGACCTTGCTTATCGTGTCAAAGATATAAAGATTAAGTTTAAATTTGGTCGGAAATTCCCGGGTCATCACAGTACCTACCCGTTAAAGAAATTTTGTCCCGAAATTTGAGTGAGGTCGTCATGGCTAACAATAAATATGTTTTCCTGACAAAATGAGCTGATCAAAAGAGTTTTATCATCATTGAGTAATATGGATAAAACAATTTGATTATTTGAAGAGTACAAAAGAAGCTATCACAAAGATTGAGATAGAGATTTATTTTTTTGACGTAGTCATGATTGAATTTAGAAAATAAGGTGTTTCTTTGCTTTTGACGTTGTCTTGGTAGAATTCCGGAATTCCAGGGATTTAAAGAAAATCTTCGAAATTGATAAGATTTGGTTTTTCGGCGAATAAGGAAATTAGGATCTCTCTAATTAAATGCGGGGATCTTTCTTGCTTCCTCTATCAGACATTTTACTATAAATTAACTTCTCCCGTTCCATTACTTTTACCATTCCTATACTTTCTTTCTTAATTCATACATCCAAAAGATTGTGAAAATGCTTAATCCAATTCTGATCCTTGTCCTCATCCTTACTATCGCCACAATCATTCTCCTTTTCCAACTTCCACTGGAGGAATCTGTTTTCTTCTACTTTGCCCTTGGGGTTATAGTGTTTTTAATTCTACCGTGTCTTTATGTTGCAATAAACATTGACATACACGGCTTGTAATTTACGTGTTGTTATCGAGCTTTATATCCTCCTTTATATTTCGGAGCTCCATGCTTTTATTTTCTCTTCACAACCTATAGTAAAGCGAGTAATGGTCCGGAATTCGTAAGTATGGAGTTTCGAATGGACTTAATGTTCTAAACAAGAAAGAACGTAATAGCACGATTTGAGTTGTCAAATTACTAAAATCACTGAGAATAGAACTATCAAGAATATACTTTTTTGATATGTCCAGATGTTAAGCAGAATGAAAGAGTTATGTAACATGGCACATGATGATGTTATGATCTATGAATCATCACGTCCCATTAGAACTCAGCATGACTTACTGTAATATAATCACGTTGATCAAGTGTCATTATATTATACTAACTCATGCATCAATTTCCAACATTACTTCAAAAACATTCATATTTTAAATTCGAATGTTTACAAAATATAGAAACTAACAGTTTCTATATGATGTAACACTGATAGCACGAAGAGATTAATGATTTCAGATAAGATTAGTTATGAAAATATTTTCAGAAATATCAAGGATATTTATAATGAAAGATACGATAATATCTCGGAATATCTAAGATCAGAGAATGATAGAAACTATTGTCCGCAAGGGTTTATAGTAAAGAGCAAGATATTCACTAAAGACTTTAGCAAACATTGAATCTGTTTAATTCTTTGAAGTCAAACTTATTCTTTGTGATTTGTCCACGGCTTTCTTCATAGTTTCGCATAATCTGCTTTTCGGTACTAAATTTTCTATTGAATGTTACCAATATAATGATACACAGGAAGCACGAAGAGGTATATAATTTCGGACGAGAATATTTATGAAAATATCCTCAGAAATATCGAAGATATTGATGATGATATTTTGGAATTTCTAAGTTCGATGGTTGATGGAGAAAGATTTTCCGCAAGATTTTAACATGACTTCGGAGCAAGTTATTCTCTAAAGATTTCAACGGATCTAGATTTATCTGGGTTCTATGAATTTAGGGTATGTTACTTGTATTTCTCCTTGGTTTCCTTTATGGTTAGCTCAATCCGCTTTCCAGTTCTAACTTTTCTGAGCTTTTCCAACATACTAATCTTTATCATCAAACTTTCGGTGATTATGGTCGTTTACGGTTATCTACAGTTTCTGCTGCTTCGTTCAGCTTTTTCAACATTCAGCGTATTGATTTGTGACTGGGTGCTTTTCAGAATTTCAGAATGAGAGATCATAATTCTAAGAGATAAATGTCATACCTATAATTGTTGATGTAGATATGCTGTGAGTTTTCAAAGTACTGATTGCAGATTCCTGGTAATTGTTATGGCAGTTCTCATTATAAGATGCGGATGAGTATATAATAGGGCTTCAATGAATAAATATAATGACTTATCAGAGAGATTTAAGCCAAAAACAACGAGGTTTCTGGTACGTCTGCTGGTAATATGGTGGAATATAAAAGAATTCTCCGGTATCAAAAGGGTAATTGTATATATCAGGATTATAGTAAGGCTATTTCGAATGAAAAGTCGAAGTTGACTTGCTGGAGCTGTGACAAAATTGGCTACTTTTAAAAAAAATCGTAAAGTTATTTTTGCTAATAAATGTCAAATGATCTGACGAGGCTACATGTTAAACTTTTACTCAGTTGCTGAGAGTTTCTCAGGTGCATAACTATATGCATCAATCTTTCCTTCCGTTAATGATGTGCGGTTGATTTATCCTATCGATTGAGGTGTTTTCAAGAATCATGAAAGGTTTGAACGCAGATTGTAATCGTCAAGATACAAATGAGGTTTAAGATGAAATCAAGTGACAAACTTGAAGAATTGTTTAGTTTCATATGTTATAATCAATATTTTAATTCATTTTAATTGTCCACTATTGGTAGTCCTCAATTGATTAGTCCACAGTTAGCTAGGAACAGTTAGCTAGGATTTTGTTAGCGTGGATTCTTAACAAAATTTCTCATAGTTAATTTGTTTGTTTCTAACAAATTTTATTCCGTCAAATGTTTTCTTCATTATGCCACTTGTCAAATTTTGACTTGGATTCTGATCGGTCAAAATCCGAATATGAAATTGAACTTGGATGAAAATAGTTGTTCTTTGATGAACAGATACGTATATGTGTGGATGTAAGTAGGATAGGAAATGATTGTTGAATCAGATTTGAAGAATGTACAGTGTAACTTATTAATGTGAAATCTTAAATATTCCTCGGGTATTACCTACCCGTTAAAATATTTTCATCATCAACAGTTTGTACGAGAGAATTTTCAATCACAATCTTTATGAAAATATATATACATATATATTTTCTTCAGATGTAATCATGGTTTTAATGAGTCAATATAATATTAGAATCGTTTGATTTTTGATTTGAGCTAGAATAGGTAATCTCTAGAACTATTAGGATCCACATATTCTTCGCAGAATATTAATGAAGTTATGGATCAATACTTCATTGTTCATTACTGTTGGTACTCCTTGGTATCTATGGTGCGTATGATGTTGATGTTCGTGGGACAGATTGTGATGTCAAGACGTGTGATGCGGATGTTGTTGTTGTTGGGGGTAATGATACTGTTGATGTTGATGATGGTGGTACCGTTGATGCCGGTGATACTGCTGGTGCTTGTGGTATTGAGACTTGCGATGTAGATGTTACTGGCGGTATTGGTTAGGCTGCTGGTGCTGCTGATGGTGTTTGTAATCCTTGCACCATAATCTCCAAAGCCGTAACGCGAGCGCGAAGTTCGTTAACTTCTGCTAGTACACCGGGATGATTGGCGGTTGGAGCGAGCGGATGAATAAGATTCATAATATGGAATAGTATATAATTGTGATGAGATACTCTGGAAATGAGAGAGAAAATGGTGTTTCGAATAGATTCGCCGGTAAGTGCTTCAGGTTCATCGCCAAGAGGTGATTGTGGTGGGTGGAAGGGATCGCCTTCTTCTTGTCTCCAGTGATTTAGTATATTACGAACCCATCCCCAATTCATCCAGAATAGATGATGGGAAATTGGTTGATCCATTCCGGTTACACTGCTTTCGGAGCTTGTGTGGAAGTCCATATCGGCATAGCTGTCAGAATCTGAGGAGTTTGAACTGGTTGAGGGATCCATCCCGTATGATCAGGGAAAGAATTTTTGGTATGAAATAGATTGTAGAATTTAGATTAGGTATTCTTCAATTACATAATTTGCATATGTATATATAATACCAAAATCCCATAAATTACGGAGAATCTTTGAAAGATGTTAGTCAAAGTTCACAGTAATAGATACGCTAAGATATTAATTAGCAGATATGCTAAGATATGAATTCGTCTATACGCTAGTATGCAATAAATGCAGGAAAACGCATCTAGACTTAAGAATGATAAGCAGGTAATTTTCTATGGATAATAAGCAGAATATTTTTGACACGAAATGATAAGCAAAACTTTTTACATGCAGACACGGTCGAAGTCCAGACTCACTAATGTACCCTAACGACTTATCAGTTAGACACACTAATGCAGACTTGATTCGCTAAGACCACCGCTCTGATACCAACTGTGAAGACCCATCCTAATCCATCTGGACGAAGTCCATATCGATTACAAACGATTCACAATAGTTGGTTACATCGCGAGGTACTTGACCTCTATATGATACAATTTTACAAACATTACATTCGTTTTTAAAAGACAAACTTTCATTACATCTAAAGTTGATGACATGCATACCATTTCATAATATATCCAACTAAAATTGACTTAATAATAATCTTGATGAACTCGATGATTCGAATGCAACGTCTTTTGAAATATGCCATGAGTGACTCCAAGTAATATCTATAAAATGAGCAAATGCACAGCGGAAGATTTCTTTCGTACCTGAGAATAAACATGCTTTAAAGTGTCAACCAAAAGGTTGGTGAATTCATTAGTTTAACATAAATAATCATTTCATAATTTTAATAGACCACAAGATTTCATATTTTCATTTCTCATAAACATACGTCCCGTGCATAGAGACAAAAGTATCATTCATATGGATTGAACACCTGGTAACCGACATTCACAATATGCATATAAGAATATCCCCACCATTCCGGGATCCTCCTTCGGACATGATATAAATTTCGAAGTACTAAAGCATCCGGTACTTTGGATGGGGCTTGTTGGGCCCGATAGATCTATCTTTAGAGTTCGCGTCAATTAGGGTTTCTGTTCCCTAATTCTTAGATTACCAGACTATATAGGGTGATATTCGATTTGATAATTCAACCATAGAATGTAGTTTCGATCACTTGTGTCTATTTCGTAAAGCATTTATAAAAGCAGCGCATGTATTCTCAGTCCCAAAAATATATATAAAAGGGGAGTAATGAAAACTCACAGTAATGTATTTTGTAGTAAAAATACATATGACGGCATTAAACAACCGAACAATGCAGGGTTGGAATTGGATTCACGAACCTATATGATTCATATATATATTAAAACATATAATCGTAACCGAGCAATTTATATATAAATATATATTTAGTTATGTATTAAAATTAAAATTCATATATAATTTTATTAATACTTATAATATATTGTAATACTTATTCGATAAGTAATTTAGTTATCGTTATATCAATATAAATAATATTATGTCCTGATTTTAAGTACTATTAGTATACATATATATTAAATATGTTTTTATATATATTTCTTTTGTTTGCAAAAATAATATCTATAATAATATTAGAATAAGTATAATATTAATAGTAATAATAGTTTTAATACTAATAACAATGATAATGATAATAACAAGAATTTTTATTAACAATGGTAGTTTTTAATAAATATGATAATTTTTTTACTAAGGATACTACTACTAATAATAATAATAATAATGATAATAAAGATAATACTTAACCATTTTTACGATTAAGTTTTATCATTATAACTTATAATCTTTCTTTTTGTCAAATTTATATAATAATAACATCATTCTTAATACTTAATATCTTAATTATATTATTAAGCGTAATCGTAGTCATTTTACACTTTTATATGTCGTACACATTTTTCATGAGCGTATCAATTTTATATCTATACTTAACAATACAATATAATTATATTATTTTATCATGTCATAACTAATCATAAACATACTCATACTTATTTTATCCATAATACAATAACTATAGTAAAAGTTGAGTTATCTTTATAACATTAATTATAATAATGATAAACAATAATTTTATCAAAAATGATGATAATAATAATAATAATAATAATAATAATAATAATAATAATAATAATAATAATACTTATACTAGTAATAATAATAATAATAATGATAATAATTTCATTTATAGTCATAATAACAATGATAACAATAATACTAGTAATAATAATACTAACTAATAATAACAATATCAATAATAACAATAATATATATTAGTAATAATAATAATAATAACATAATAAATAAAATATTGGTAGATTACCTTCAATGAAAATCGTCCCAAAAATAATACTGCCCCAACAGGGACTCGAACCCCCGACCTCTCAAATACCCGTCACTTCCTTAAACCGTCCAGGCTGTTGCCTATTTTCTGACTAAACTCTCACCCATAAATTATTTAAACTGAATATCTATTTCTCTCATTATCTTCTCCATCTTCTCAATCAAATTCGAACCAGAGATCAAACCCAATTTACATCAATTAATAGGATTCGATAATGAACACAGAACAAGTAATTATGATTAATTGGTTTAACAAACAACAACAACAAAAAAAAAAGAAAAAAAAAAGAGCGCTGCTACTGTTACGACTTAAAGAAAAAAAAATATTGATTTCGATTTAAGGACTGTTTTAGCTCATGATTTTTATATGAAATATGTTCTAAATGACCCATAGAAACTTTAGGGATGATCAATTTCAACAAAAACATTACAACACGTTCGAATTTTAGGATGAACATAATTGTTGACTTTTTTAAAATTAAATTTGACTTTGAAAATTGGAACTCGATATTAGAAGTTAGGATCTGAAATCTTACAGATAGTTTGAGCAGGGGATTTCAAAGATGACTGCACTTTTAGATTTTAAATTTTCATTCAAATTCAGATTTTTGATTAATACATACACAACAGAGGTATCGTACTGTAAAATAAAAAAAAATTGTTTAATCAGATACTAAAACAAACGAGCAGTTATAACATATAGTGGATATGAAGTAGTGAATGGTTTTTCACCATAACGTTAAATAATTCGTTGGATTTATAGAGGGTACGATCGGCAGAACTTGTTCAGACAGGTATGAAAGCTAAATAAAAAAAAAAAAAAAAAAAAGAAGTAAAAAGGAGACAGTGACCTTAAACTAATTTTGTAAATTACTGTGATTGAAATGGATTTGTGTACTGGATTGGATTGGGACAGATAACAAATTAGAGACATAATAGAAAATCCTCAACAACCATATCGTGATGGTGAAAACAGAAAACATAACATAAATATATATATTTTGTTATATCTACTTTTATATATAAATAGATAACTGAAATTTTCTTTTTATATATATAAGTATTTATACATATTTATATTTGTATATATATATATATATATATATTTATATATACAACAATGTCTTATATATTCATATGTACTTGTTTATATTTCTGTATTCATATATATAATCGATTATATATATGAAATCTATAGATTTTTATATTTACAAACATAATTACATTACATCTATTAATAATAATAATATTACTAACAAAAATGATAATTTTAATAAAATAATATTGATAATCTTATTAATAACAATACTAGTAACAATTATAATAATATTTAGTAGTAATAAGCATACTAATAATAAGTGTTAATTAATAATACTACTAATTATAATACTACTAATAATAATACTAATATTAATACCATTAATAGAAATTATATATAGATTTATATATGTAGTTATGTATATGTATATATATTCATTTTGATAGTAACTTATTTATTCTAATTATTATTTTACATTTTAAATCCAAATAATAATATTATATTTTTATTATTTCAATTCATAATATATATTTATATTTATTTTTATATTTTTATATTTATTCATGTTATTTACACACAAATGTTCGTGAATCGTCGGGAATGGTCGAAGTCAAATGAATGTACGAAAATAGTTAAAAAAATTTTGAGACTCATCATTACAGACCTTGCTTATCGTGTCAAAGATATAAAGATTAAGTTTAAATTTGGTCGGAAATTCCCGAGTCATCACATAAACATGCTTTCAAGTGTCAACTAAAAGGTTGGTGAGTTCATTAGTTTAACATAAAAAAATTATTTCATAATTTTAATAGACCACAAGATTTCATATTTTCCATTTCTCATAAACATACGTCCCATGCATAGAGATAAAAATATCATTCATATGGATTGAACACCTGGTAACCGACATTAACAATATGCATATAAGAATATCCCCATCATTCCGGGATCCTCCTTCGGACATGATATAAATTTCGAAGTACTAAAGCATCCGGTACTTTGGATGGGGTTTGTTAGGCCCAATAGATCTATCTTTAGAGTTCGCGTCAATTAGGGTGTCTGTTCCCTAATTCTTAGATTACCAGACTTAATAATAAGGGCATATTTGATTTCGATAATTCAACCATAGAATGTAGTTTCACGTACTTGTGTCTATTTCGTAAAACAGTTATAAAAGCATCGCATGTATTCTAAGTCCCAAAAATATATATTGCAAGAGTATTTAAAAAGAGATTAATGAAACTCACCTAATGTATTTTGTAGTAAAAATACATATGTCGTCATTTAACTAATGTAGGGTTGACTTCGGATTCACGAACCTATATCAGTAATATATATCAAATAATATAAAGAAATTATTTTAGTACATTCTATATTTTAATTGTTATGTGTGTGTGTATATATATATATATATATATATATACTTTCATATTCGTTTTAATATTTTAATAATTAAAAAGTTAATTAAATATATTAGATACTTATTTCAAAATATGTTTATATATATCTAAGCTTATATAGGTTAAATTAGTATTTAAAAATAAAAATGGTTTTATATTTATTAATATTTACATAACTTATAAATATGATCTTTTAATAAGGATTACTTATAATTATATTCATGGTGTGTTATCACATTTTCTATAATTTTTTTTTGTGTTTAATGATAATAATAATAATAATAATAATAATAATAATAATAATAATAATAATAATAATAATAATAATAATAATAATAATAATAATAATAATTCACTACCTCAAGAATTAGGCCTTCTAAAAAAGAATACGCTCCTGCCCGAACTCGAACCCGCAACCTCCCGCTAACCCGCTAACACGCCTTTGCCAACCAAACCGTACCATTTTTCTCTAATTTAAATGCCTCGATTAGTTTATGTAACCTATACCTATTAGTTAAAATTGGGCCGAAATTTACATCAGGTCACCTCAGTTCCCAAGCCCAACAACATATTCATGGCCCAACACTTAGCCCGACCAATTATTTGAAAAAACAATAATAGCAGCAGCAAGGATTCGAACTCCAGACCATTCATTAACCCAACAACATTCCAAACCATTCCGCTACTTCTGCTTTTCTGTTTTGCTATCCGTTCTATATCTATGTATCGATTATATCTACTGTATTCATTTATCCTAAACATCATCATCAAATTTCATTATATCATCCATAAAGCATCTTGTTTTATCATCAAAGTTATAATCCTAATCCTAATTCATAATCATAATCATGAATCATAACGAATCTCATAATCACTTTTGTTTTAACATAAACGTCACCATAATTGTTATCACTCTTATCATCACATATTTGTATCAATGTTACTTCCTTCATCAAATTTATTTCATCATCCTTCCATCCTCTCGTCAACCACATCATTGTAATCTTTTTAACCTCTATTTGATCATGGTTTTATAAACCGAAATACTCAACAGCTCGGCTCCCCCCATATTTAAATATATCGTCCAATTGAAAACAAAACATGGCCCAAATACAGTTTTCAAAACACATGTGGCCCAACAAAAAAAATTTGTGGTTCTTTTGATTTGGACAATTGTTTTCGAATGGCAGAAGTAAAGAGAAAAAAAAATCAAACGCATGCCCAACTTACACCATATGGTCAGCCACTAAACTTTTATGTGTATCTTATAATAGACCACTAAAGCTTACCCACTTGCATATTCAATAAGGTATTGTAATATAATATATTTTCAAGTTGGCAAGACTCAAATAAATATGTGGCATAGCTTCCTTCATCTTTTGTTTTTATGATCCGAGAGTTCAATTTCATCATACAACAAAGACTTGTTTTCGGCTAATAACAGCAACAATGTTATCATCTTTATTTCAGAGGTAGATAGAAACGAGTGGTAGTCAATGGTGATAAATTTTCGGAGGTGTTAGTGGTGGTTTTGGGTAATGTTTGAGCTACAAACAGATGACAAATGACAACAACAAACAAGTCTACAGTCCGTTTTAGCTAGAGATGGAATAGAAACTGAAGTTAATAACATGAAGGTTTCGGTTGAGGTGGTTTCGAGTAACAAAGTTAGAAGATGGTAATGAGGACCGATGATATGTTGATAATGGTTGAATAAGAATTTAAGTATGGGTGGTTTAGTAAATTCGATGGTGATGGGGTGGTGTTTATTGTTGTTGTTATTCGAAAATGGTAGAGATGGTGGTGGCTTGTTGGAGTTGTCGATGGGTCTATGTTTATATGGGATTCCAAGGTGGCGATTTTGATAGTGATAATGGGTTGTGAGTTTTTGAATAGAAAACAGTGTTATCGAGCAGAATAACCACAAAGGTGGCCGATCATGGTTTGTTACATGATGTGGGTGTGACTCGATTTTGAAGTGGCTTCATGATTAAGTTTGATGGAGTTGGTTGAATCAAGAAGAGGAAGGGAAGAAAAATGGGTGTTCTTCTCATTACTCAATATGCATGTGTTTACATATAATATTGATATTTGATATGTGATCAATTATTAATACTATAATAGGGAAAGGAACTTTTCTGGTATCCAGTAATGAAACAAAGCATAAAGTAGTAGTAGGTATAATCTAGCACAATATTACCAACGAATCTATCAATCATATACAGTGGTGTGTTGTGTGTTCTTTTCTCTTGTATCTCTCCATATATACATATAATATTGATATATAGATAAAGATATGTAATAATAAATATATTGTAAAGTTTTCAATGAGTGAATCATAACACAATCCTCAAATAATTCAGCGGTCGTAAATTTTGTTTTCTTTCTACCGACAGTTTTACGGGCCGAAATATCGTACCCCGTTGTTAAATCAGTGGCGGATAAAAAGGTTTCAGAAAAATCCCAAACTTTTAAAGTAAATATATTTATTTATTTTGGGTCATTATGGCATAAAATTCGATCCTTAATTTGTTAAATAAAATTTACATAACTGTCCCTCCCATTTCTGGGTAAAATATAAAAAGTGTTAAAATTAAATAATTAGGACCTAAATATATTTTTAATAAGCCTATAACTTATATAACTCATTTTCGTATCACCGTTTATTTTAAAATCAAATAAGTTCCTTTTTAACTCGTTTACTATTAATCAAATTTACAATTGAGCGTTACTGTTGTTTACTAAATAATTTCGAAGTCACAAAATATATTTAGTATACTTTTTATGTATATATATAGATCTAATTTATATAATAATTTTATTACCTCGTATATTATTTTATAATTTAAATCATATATTAAATTAAATCAGCTATATTTCAAAGTACTATATATATTTATATATTTAAATATATATATATATATATATATATATATATATATATATATATATATATATATATATATATTATATATATATATATATTTATTTATTTATATGTAATAGTTCGTGAATCATCAGAAATGGTCGAAGTTAATTTGATTGTATGAAAGCAGTTCAAAATTTTTGAGACTCAACATTACACTCGTGTCGGAAACATATAAGGATTAAGTTTAAATTTGGTCAGAAATTCCCGGGTCATCACAGTACCTACCCGTTAAAGAAATTTCGTCCCGAAATTTGAGTGTGGTTGTCATGGTTAACAATAAATATGTTTTCATGATGAATATGAGTTGATAAAATAGAGTTTTATCATTATTGAGTAATATGGATAAAACAATTCGATTATTCGAAGAGTACGAATGAAACTATCGTAAGAGAGGTCCCAACGGCTCAATTTTTAGCCGTTAGTAAAAAAAAATCCCAACGGCCATCCCAACGGCCACTTTTATACTATATAACTACCAACCATATACTTCATTTTATACACTCAAACATATATTTCTTTTATATTTCCACCTTTCTCAAAATCAAAATCAAACACTCGCAAACTGCAAAATGCTAACACTTTCCCCAATGATTGTTTCATTCGATGTTTATTTTGGAGGTGATTTTCGTAATCAAATGAAGGAATACAAGTGGGGCGACAATATTTCGTTTGAAGATATCGACATTCGTGATGTTGGTTTATAAGACTTGCTATCCTTTCTAAAGGAAAAAGTTCCGTGTGAATTCACGTCTGTATTCTTCTATAAAGACGATTATGATGTAAGTTGTAGGGCAAGTTTTCTGTGTACCGATGATCAATGGTACTTTATAAAAGATACCATTGAAGATCGTGGTAAACGCGTTTCTTTGTATGCGGTTATTGAAGATGAAGAGACGTTCGGTTATCGTTACCTCGATGAATCCGCTGAAGCAGCAGTTGAGGCATCAAGAGAAATACTGATGTCTCCAGAGTACCTCACGGATGGTGAAATGACTGGTGAACGCTACTTTGCAGATGACAATTGACGACGACTAGTAGTTTGATTGTAATCTTTTAAATTTTTAATTTTCGTGATGTTTTAATTTTTAATTATTGTAATTTCAGTGTTGTTGTCGAGTTTTATATCTTCCTTTATGTTTCGGAGCTCTTCGTCTTTTTGATCTCCTCTCGATCTCTAGTTAAACGAGTAATGGTCTAGAATTTGTAAGTATGGAGTTTCGAATGAATTTAATGTTATAATCAAGAAAGAACGTAATAGCACGATTTGATTCGTCAAATTACCAGAATCATTGAGAATAGAGCTATCAAGAATATACTTTCTTGATATGTTCAGAAGTTAATTAGAATGAAAGAGTTATGTAACATGACACATGATGGTGGTATGATCTACTGTGAACCATCATGTCCCATTAGAACTCAGCATGACTTACTGTAATATAATCACGTTGATCAAGTGTCATTATATTATACTAAATCATGCATCAGTTCCCAACATTACTTCAATAACATTCATATTTTAAGCTCGAAAGTTTACAGAATATAGAAACTAATAGTTTCTATATGATGTAACACTGATAGCACGAAGAGATAAATGATTTCAGATAGTATTAGTTATAAAAATATATTCAGAAATATCGAGGATATTTATAATGCAAGATACGATAATATCTTTGAATATCTAAGATCAGAGGATGATGGAGACTATTGTCCGCAAGGGTTTAGAGTAATGAGCAAAATATTCGCTAAAGACTTCAGCAGACATTGAATCATTTAGATTCTTTGAAGTCAAACTTATTCTTTGTGATTTGCCCATGGCTTCTTTCATAGTTTCGCATAATCCGCTTTTCGGTACTAAATTTTCTATTGAATGTTTCCAATATAATGATACACAGGAAGCATGAGGAGGTATATAATTTCGAATGAGAATATTTATGAAAATATCCTCAGAAATATCGAAGATATTGATGATGATATTTTGGAATTTCTAAGTTCGATGGTTGATGAGGAAGACTTTTCGCAAGATTCTAACATGAGTACGTAGCAAGATATTAGTTGAAGGTTTCATCGGATCCAGAATTACCGGGATTCTTTGAATATATGGTATGGTCCTTGTATTTGTCCTTGGTCTCCTTCGTGATTAGCTCAATCCGTTTTCCAGTTCTAACTTTTCTGAGCTTTTCCAACATACTATTCTTTATCATCAAACTTTCAATGATTAAGGTCGTTAATGGTTGTCTATGGTTTCTACTGCTTCATTCAGCTTTTTCAACATTCAGAGTATTGGTTTGTGACTGAGTGCTTCTCAGAATTTCAGAATAAAAGATCATAATTCTAAGAGATGAATGTTATACATATAGCTGTTGATATAGATATGCTGTGAGTTTTTAAAGTACTAATTGCCGATTCCCGGTAATTGGTATGTCAGTTCTCGTTACAAGATGCAGATGAGTATATGATGGGGTTTCAATGAATAAATATAATGATTTATCGGAGAGATTTAAGTCAAGGAGCAATGGGGTTGCTGGTACGTCTGCTGGTAATATAGTGGAATATAAAAGAATTTTTCGGTATCGAAAGGGTAATCGTATATATCAGGATTATAGTAAGGCTACTTCGATTGAAAAGTCGATGTTGGTTTGCTGGAGCTGTGACAAAATTCGCAACTTTGAAAAGAGATTGTAAAGTTATTTTCGGTAATAATAACGCTAAAGGAATTAGCACAGCTATGCGTTAAACGTTTACTCAGTTTTCAAGAGTTTTCCGGTGCAATACTATATTCATAAATCTTTCCTTCTGTAGATGAAGTGCGGTTGGTTCATCCTCTAGATTGAGGTGTTTTCAAGAATTATAAAAGGTTTAAATGTAGATTGTAATCGTCAAGATACAAATGAGGTTTAAGATGAAATCAAGTGGCAACTTGAAGAATTATTTACTTTCATATGTTATAATTAATATTTTAATTCATTTTAATTGTCCAAAGTTGGCAGTCCACAGTTGATAGTCCACAGTTGACAGTCTAATAATTTATATATTTTTTAATATATAATATTCGAATTAATTAATAAATATCGTGACCAGTATACATGTCTCTGACTCGATTACAACTCAAAGTATATATATTATTATAGAATCAACCTCAACCCTGTATAGCTAACTCCCGCATTACTGCATATAGAGTATCTATGGTTATTCCAAATAATATATATAGATATATAGATGGGTCGATATGATATGTCAAAACCTTGTATACATGTCCCGATATTTAAAATGCGTAAAATAAATAACAGAAATTAAATGACGATAAATAAAGTGCGTAAAGTAAGTAAAAGAAATTAAATGACGATAAATAAAATTGCGAGAATGTAAATTGCGATAATTAAATTATGATAAATAAAGGGTAATCAGTTAGCTGGGAACAATTAGCTAGGAACAGTTAGCGTGGTTCCTTAACAAAATTCCTCATAGTTAATTTGTTTGTTTCTAACAAATTTTATTTTGTCAAATGTTTTCTTCATTATGCCACTTGTTGAATTCTGATAAATCAAAATCCAAATATGAGATGGGATGAATATGGTTATTCTGTGGTGAACGGATTTGTATATCGGTGGATGTAAGTAGGATAGTAAATGATAGTTGAATCAGATTCAAAGAATGTATAGTGTAACTTATTAAGGTGGAATCTAAATATTCATCGGGTATTACATACCCGTTAAAATATTTTCACCATTAACAGTTTGTACAATAAAACTTTTAATTACAATCTATATGAAAACATATATAACTATATATTTTCTTCAGACATAATCATGGGTTTAATGAGTCAATGTGATATTAAACTCATCAGATTTTCGGCTAGAACTAGAGTACATAATCTCTAAAACATTAGGAATTACATAATCGCCTTGAAGAACGAAGATAACTGATGTAGAACAATTCTTATAACGATAATTATACTCGAGGTACAGAATGAGATGTTGAGGCATGGATTGTTGATGGAAATGGTGCTGTTACTGATGGTACTGTTGGCACCGGTGATGTTGTTGAAGCTGGTACATTTTGCACCATATTTTCCAAATAGATTACTCGAGTGCGAAATTCGTTGACTTCTGGTATTACTCCGGGATAATTGTTGGTCGGAACGAGTGGATGAATAAGATTTAGAGTTATAGATAGAATATAATCGTGGTGAGATACTCTGGAAATGAGAGAGAAAATGGTGTCTCGAACAGGTTTGCCGGTAAACGCTTCAGGTTCATTGTCAAGAGGTGAATTCGGTTTGTGGAAGGGATCGCCTTCTTCACGTCTCCATTGATTAAGTCGACTACGAACCCATCAGATGAATTGGGGATGGTTGATTGATTGATTCATTCTGGTGACACCGCTTTCGGAGCTTAGGTGAATATCCTATGTCGGAATAGCTGTCGGAATAACTATCGGAATAGCTATCGAAATCTGTGGGACACGAACTGGTTGATGGATTCATCTCGTACGATCAGATGAAGGATTTTCAATAAGAAATAGATTATAGGATGTAGATTAGTATCCTGCAATACATAATTTGCATATGCGTATATAATACTAAAATCTCATAAGTTACGGAGGAATCTACGGAAGCTGTCAGGCAAAGATAACAATAACAGGTACGCTAAGATATGAATTAGCAGATACGCTAAGATATGAATTTTGTCTATACACTATTCATGCAGTCAATACAATAAGATGTGTCTAGATTAAGAATAATGAGCAGGTAATTTCCTAAGGATGATAAGCAGATGATTTCCGACAAAATGATAAGCAAAAATTTTGACATGCAGACACGGTCGAAGTCCAGACTCACTAATGCATCCTAACAACTATCAGTTAGACACACTAATGCAAGACCCGATGATACCAACTGAAAGGACCCGTCCTAATCCATCCGGACGAAGTCCATATCGATTATAAACGATTCCCAACAGTTGATTACATCGTGAGGTTCTTGACCTCTATATGATACATTTTACAAACATTGCATTCGTTTTGAAAAGACAATCTTTCATTACATCTGAAATTGACAGACATGCATACCATTTCATAATATATCCAACTATAATTGACTTAATAATGATCTTGATAAACTCAACGACTCGAATGCAACGTCTTTTGAAATATGTCATGAATGACTCCAAGTAATATCTTTAAAATGATTAAATGCACAGCGGAAGATTTCTTTCGTACCTGAGAATAAACATGCTTTCAAGTGTCAACCAAAAGGTTGGTGAGTTCATTAGTTTAACATAAAAAAATCATTTCATAATTTTAATAGACCACAAGATTTCATATTTTCCATTTCTCATAAACATACATCCCATGCATAGAGACAAAAATATCATTCATATGGATTGAACACCTGGTAAATGACATTAACAATATGCATATAAGAATATCCCCATCATTCCGGGATCCACCTTCAGACATGATATAAATTTCGAAGTACTAAAGCATCCGGTACTTTGGATGGGGTTTGTTAGGCCCAATAGATCTATCTTTAGAGTTCGCGTCAATTAGGGTGTCTGTTCCCTAATTCTTAGATTACCAGACTTAATAATAAGGGCATATTCGATTTCAATAATTCAACCATAGAATGTAGTTTCACGTACTTGTGTCTATTTCGTAAAACAGTTATAAAAGCATCGCATGTATTCTCAGTCCCAAAAATATATATTGCAAGAGTATTTAAAAAGTGATTAATGAAACTCACCTAATGTATTTTGTAGTAAAAATACATATGTCATCATTTAACTAATGTAGGGTTGACTTCGAATTCACGAACCTATATCAGTAATATATATCAAATAATATAAAGAACTTATTTTAGTACATTCTATATTTTAATTGTTATGTGTGTGTATATATATATATACTTTCATATTCGTTTTAATATTTTAATAATTAAAAAGTTAATTAAATATATTAGATACTTATTTCAAAATATGTTTATATATATCTAAGCTTATATAGGTTAAATTAGTATTTAAAAATAAAAATGGTTTTATATTTATTAATATTTACATAACTTATAAATATGATCTTTTAATAAGGATTACTTATAATTATATTCATGGTGTGTTATCACATTTTCTATTTTTTTTTTTTTTTTGTGTTTAATGATAATAATAATAATAATAATAATAATAATAATAATAATAATAATAATAATAATAATAATAATAATAATAATAATAATAATAATAATAATAATAATAATAATAATAATAATAATAATAATAATAATTCACTACCTCAAGAAATAGGCCTTCTAAAAAAGAATACGCTCCTGCCCGAACTCGAACCCGCAACCTCCCGCTAACCCGCTAACACGCCTTTGCCAACCAAACCGTACCATTTTTCTCTAATTTAAATGCCCCGATTAGTTTATGTAACCTATACCTATTAGTTAAAATTGGGCCGAAATTTACATCAGGTCACCTCAGTTCCCAAGCCCAACAACATATTCATGGCCCAATACTTAGCCCGACCAATTATTTGAAAAAAAAATAATAGCAGCAGCAAGGATTCGAACTCCAGACCATTCATTAACCCAACAACATTCCAAACCATTTCGCTACTTCTGCCTTTCTGTTTTGCTATCCGTTCTATATCTATGTATCGATTATATCTACTGTATTCATTTATCCTAAACATCATCATCAAATTTCATTATATCATCCATAAAGCATCTTGTTTTATCATCAAAGTTATAATCCTAATCCTAAATCATAATCATAATCATGAATCATAACGTATCTCATAATCACTTTTGTTTTAACATAAATGTCACCATAATTGTTATCACTCTTATCATCACCTATTTGTATCAATGTTACTTCCTTCATCAAATTTATTTCATCATCCTTCCATCCTCTCGTCAACCACATCATTGTAATCTTTTTAATCTCTATTTGATCATGGTTTTATAAACCGAAATACTCAACAGCTCGGCTCCACCCATATTTAAATATATCATCCAATTGAAAACAAAACATGGCCCAAATACAGTTTTCAAAACACATGTGGCCCAACAAAAAAAAATTCGTGGTTCTTTTGATTTGGACAATTGTTTTCGAATGGCAGAAGTAAAGAGAAAAAAAAAATCAAACGCATGCCCAACTTACACCATATGGTCAGCCACTAAACTTTTATTTGTATCTTATAATAGACCACTAAAGCTTACCCACTTGCATATTCAATAAGGTATTGTAATATAATATATTTTCAAGTTGGCAAGACTCAAATAAATATGTGGCATAACTTCCTTCATCTTTTGTTTTTATGATCCGAGAGTTCAACTTCATCATACAACAAAGACATGTTTTCGGCTAATAACAGCAACAATGTTATCATCTTTATTTCAGAGGTAGATAGAAACGAGTGGTAGTCAATGGTGATAAATTTTCGGAGGTGTTGGTGGTGGTTTTGGGTAATGTTTGAGCTACAAACAGATGACAAATGACAACAACAAACAAGTCAATAGTCCGTTTTAGCTAGAGATGGAATAGAAACTGAAGTTAATAACATGAAGGTTTCGGTTGAGGTGGTTTCGAGTAACAAAGTTAGAAGATGGTAATGAGGACCGATGATATGTTGATAATGGTTGAATAAGAATTTAGGTATGGGTGGTTTAGTAAATTCGACGGTGATGGGGTGATGTTTATTGTTGTTGTTATTCGAAAATGGTAGAGATGGTGGTGGCTTGTTGGAGTTGTCGGTGGGTCTATGTTTATATGGGATTCCAAGGTGGCGGTTTTGATAGTGATAATGGGTTGTGAGTTTTCGAATAGAAAACAGTGTTATCGAGCAGAATAACCACAAAGGTGGCCGATCATGGTTTGTTACATGATGTGGGTGTGACTCAATTTTGAAGTGGCTTCATGATTAAGTTTGATGGAGTTGGTTGAATCAAGAAGAGGAAGGGAAGGAAAATGGGTGTTCTTCTCATTACTCAATATGCATGTGTTTACATATAATATTGATATTTGATATGTGATCAATTATTAATACTATAATAGGGAAAGGAACTTTTCTGGTATCCAGTAATTAAACAAAGCATAAAGTAGTAGTAGGTACAATCTAGCACAATATTACCAACGAATCTATCAATCATATACAGTGTGTGTTGTGTGTTCTTTTCTCTTGTATCTCTCCATATATACATATAATATTGATATATAGATAAAGATATGTAATAATAAATGAAATGTCCCGTTCTTATTGATTAAAAACGTTCCATATTAATTGATTTCGTTGCGAGGTTTCGACCTCTATATGAGACGTTTTTCAAAGACTGCATTCATTTTAAAACAAACCATAACCTTTATTTCATCAATAAAGGTTTAAAAAGCTTTACGTAGATTATCAAATAATGATAATCTAAAATATCCTGTTTACACACGACCATTACATAATGGTTTACAATACAAATATGTTACAATAAAATAAGTTTCTTGAATGCAGTTTTTACACAATATCATACAAGCATGGACTCCAAATCTCGTCCTTATTTAAGTATGCGATAGCGGAAGCTCTTAATAATCACCTGAGAATAAACATGCTTAAAACGTCAACAAAAATGTTGGTGAGTTATAGGTTTAACCTATATATATCAAATCGTAACAATAGACCACAAGATTTCATATTTCAATACACATCCCATACATAGAGATAAAAATCATTCATATGGTGAACACCTGGTAACCGACATTAACAAGATGCATATATAAGAATATCCCCATCATTCCGGGACACCCTTCGGATATGATATAAATTTCGAAGTACTAAAACATCCGGTACTTTGGATGGGGTTTGTTAAGCCCAATAGATCTATCTTTAGGATTCGCGTCAATTAGGGTGTCTGTTCCCTAATTCTTAGATTACCAGACTTAATAAAAAGGGGCATATTCGATTTCGATAATTCAACCATAGAATGTAGTTTCACGTACTTGTGTCTATTTTGTAAATCATTTATAAAACCTGCATGTATTCTCATCCCAAAAATATTAGATTTTAAAAGTGGGACTATAACTCACTTTCACAGATTTTTACTTCGTCGGGAAGTAAGACTTGGCCACTGGTTGATTCACGAACCTATAACAATATATACATATATATCAAAGTATGTTCAAAATATATTTACAACACTTTTAATATATTTTGATGTTTTAAGTTTATTAAGTCAGCTGTCCTCGTTAGTAACCTACAACTAGTTGTCCACAGTTAGATGTACAGAAATAAATCGATAAATATTATCTTGAATCAATCCACGACCCAGTGTATACGTATCTCAGTATTGATCACAAATCAAACTATATATATTTTGGAATCAACCTCAACCCTGTATAGCTAACTCCAACATTCACATATAGAGTGTCTATGGTTGTTCCGAAATATATATAGATGTGTCGACATGATAGGTCGAAACATTGTATACGTGTCTATGGTATCTCAAGATTACATAATATACAATACAAGTTGATTAAGTTATGGTTGGAATAGATTTGTTACCAATTTTCACGTAGCTAAAATGAGAAAAATTATCCAATCTTGTTTTACCCATAACTTCTTCATTTTAAATCCGTTTTGAGTGAATCAAATTGCTATGGTTTCATATTGAACTATATTTTATGAATCTAAACAGAAAAAGTATAGGTTTATAGTCGGAAAAATAAGTTACAAGTCGTTTTTGTAAAGGTAGTCATTTCAGTCGAAAGAACGACGTCTAGATGACCATTTTAGAAAACATACTTCCACTTTGAG
This sequence comes from Rutidosis leptorrhynchoides, assembly GCF_046630445.1. NCBI lineage: Eukaryota > Viridiplantae > Streptophyta > Magnoliopsida > Asterales > Asteraceae > Rutidosis > Rutidosis leptorrhynchoides. Next base: position 222,753,537 of record NC_092333.1, on the reverse strand, counting down.
TTTAACCATAATTTTTGAATATAGTTTCATGTTCATAATAAAAATCATTTTCTCAGAATAAAAACTTTTAAATCAAAGTTTATCATAGTTTTTAATTAACTAACCCAAAACAGCCCGCGGTGTTACTACGACGGCGTAAATCCAGTTTTACGGTGTTTTTCGTGTTTCCAGGTTTTAAATCATTAAGTTAGCATATCATATAGATATAGAACATGTGTTTAGTTGATTTTAAAAGTCAAGTTAGAAGGATTAACTTTTGTTTGTGAACAAGTTTAGAATTAACTAAACTATGTTCTAGTGATTACAAGTTTAAACCTTCGAATAAGATAGCTTTATATGTATGAATAGAATGATGTTATGAACATCATTACTACCTTAAGTTCCTTGGATAAACCTACTAGAAAAGAGAAAAATGGATCTAGCTTCAACGGATCCTTGGATGGCTCGAAGTTCTTGAAGCAGAATCATGACACGAAAACAAGTTCAAGTAATATCATCACTTGAAATAAGATTGTTATAGTTATAGAAATTGAACCAAAGTTTGAATATGATTATTACCTTGTATTAGAATGATAACCTACTGTAAGAAACAAAGATTTCTTGAGGTTGGATGATCACCTTACAAGATTGGAAGTGAGCTAGCAAACTTGAAAGTATTCTTGATTTTATGAAACTAGAACTTTTGGAATTTATGAAGAACACTTAGAACTTGAAGATAGAACTTGAGAGAGATCAATTAGATGAAGAAAATTGAAGAATGAAAGTGTTTTTAGGTGTTTTTGGTCGTTGGTGTATGGATTAGATATAAAGGATATGTAATTTTGTTTTCATGTAAATAAGTCATGAATGATTACTCATATTTTTGTAATTTTATGAGATATTTCATGCTAGTTGCCAAATGATGGTTCCCACATGTGTTAGGTGACTCACATGGGCTGCTAAGAGCTGATCATTGGAGTGTATATACCAATAGTACATACATCTAAAAGCTGTGTATTGTACGAGTACGAATACGGGTGCATACGAGTAGAATTGTTGATGAAACTGAACGAGGATGTAATTGTAAGCATTTTTGTTAAGTAGAAGTATTTTTATAAGTGTATTGAAGTCTTTCAAAAGTGTATAAATACATATTAAAACACTACATGTATATACATTTTAACTGAGTCGTTAAGTCATCGTTAGTCGTTACATGTAAGTGTTGTTTTGAAAACTTTAGGTTAACGATCTTGTTAAATGTTGTTAACCCAATGTTTATAATATCAAATGAGATTTTAAATTATTATATTATCATGATATTATCATGTATGAATATCTCTTAATATGATATATATACATTAAATGTCTTTACAACGATAATCGTTACATATATGTCTCGTTTAAAAATCATTAAGTTAGTAGTCTTGTTTTTACATATGTAGTTCATTGTTAATATACTTAATGATATGTTTACTTATCATAGTATCATGTTAACTATATATATATCCATATATATGTCATCATATAGTTTTTACAAGTTTTAACGTTCGTGAATCACCGGTCAACTTGGGTGGTCAATTGTCTATATGAAACATATTTCAATTAATCAAGTCTTAACAATTTTGATTGCTTAATATGTTGGAAACATTTAATCATGTAAATATCAATCTCAATTAATATATATAAACATGGAAAAGTTCGGGTCACTACAATACCTACCCGTTAAATAAATTTCGTCCCGAAATTTTAAGCTGTTGAAGGTGTTGACGAATCTTCTGGAAATAGATGCGGGTATTTCTTATTCATCTGATCTTCACGCTCCCAGGTGAACTCGGGTCCTCTACGAGCATTCCATCGAACCTTAACAATTGGTATCTTGTTTTGCTTAAGTCTTTTAACCTCACGATCCATTATTTCGACGGGTTCTTCGATGAATTGAAGTTTTTCGTTGATTTGGATTTCATCTAACAGAATAGTGAGATCTTCTTTAGCAAAACATTTCTTCAAATTCGAGACGTGGAAAGTGTTATGTACAGCCGCGAGTTGTTGAGGTAACTCAAGTCGGTAAGCTACTGGTCCGACACGATCAATAATCTTGAATGGTCCAATATACCTTGGATTTAATTTCCCTCGTTTACCAAATCGAACAACGCCTTTCCAAGGTACAACTTTAAGCATGACCATCTCTCCAATTTCAAATTCTATATCTTTTCTTTTAATGTCAGCGTAGCTCTTTTGTCGACTTTGGGCGGTTTTCAACCGTTGTTGAATTTGGATGATCTTCTCGGTAGTTTCTTGTATAATCTCTGGACCCGTAATCTGTCTATCCCCCACTTCACTCCAACAAATCGGAGACCTGCACTTTCTACCATAAAGTGCTTCAAACGGCGCCATCTCAATGCTTGAATGGTAGCTGTTGTTGTAGGAAAATTCTGCTAACGGTAGATGTCGATCCCAACTGTTTCTGAAATCAATAACACATGCTCGTAGCATGTCTTCAAGCGTTTGTATCGTCCTTTCGCTCTGCCCATCAGTTTGTGGATGATAGGCAGTACTCATGTCTAGACGAGTTCCTAATGCTTGCTGTAATGTCTGCCAGAATCTTGAAATAAATCTGCCATCCCTATCAGAGATAATAGAGATTGGTATTCCATGTCTGGAGACGACTTCCTTCAAATACAGTCGTGTTAACTTCTCTATCTTGTCATCTTCTCTTATTGGCAGGAAGTGTGCTGATTTGGTGAGACGATCAACTATTACCCAAATAGTATCAAAACCACTTGCAGTCCTTGGCAATTTAGTGATGAAATCCATGGTAATGTTTTCCCATTTCCATTCCGGGATTTCGGGTTGTTGAAGTAGACCTGATGGTTTCTGATGCTCAGCTTTGACCTTAGAACACGTCAAACATTCTCCTACGTATTTAGCAACATCGGCTTTCATACCCGGCCACCAAAAATGTTTCTTGAGATCCTTGTACATCTTCCCCGTTCCAGGATGTATTGAGTATCTGGCTTTATGAGCTTCTCTAAGTACCATTTCTCTCATATCTCCAAATTTTGGTACCCAAATCCTTTCAGCCCTATACCGGGTTCCGTCTTCCCGAATATTAAGATGCTTCTCCGATCCTTTGAGTATTTCATCCTTTAAATTTCCCTCTTTTAAAACTCCTTGTTGCGCCTCCTTTATTTGAGTAGTAAGGTTATTATGAATCATTATATTCATAGATTTTACTCGAATGGGTTCTCTGTCCTTCCTGCTCAAGGCATCGGCTACCACATTTGCCTTCCCCGGGTGGTAACGAATCTCAAAGTCATAATCATTCAACAATTCAATCCACCTACGCTGCCTCATATTCAGTTGTTTCTGATTAAATATGTGTTGAAGACTTTTGTGGTCGGTATATATAATACTTTTGACCCCATATAAGTAGTGCCTCCAAGTCTTTAATGGAAAAACAACCGCGCCTAATTCCAAATCATGCGTCGTATAATTTTGTTCGTGAATCTTCAATTGTCTAGACGCATAAGCAATCACCTTCGTTCGTTGCATTAATACACAACCGAGACCTTGCTTTGATGCGTCACAATAAATCACAAAATCATCATTCCCTTCAGGCAATGACAATATAGGTGCCGTAGTTAGCTTTTTCTTCAATAACTGAAACGCTTTCTCTTGTTCATCATTCCATTCAAATTTCTTCCCTTTATGCGTTAATGCAGTCAAGGGTTTTGCTATTCTGGAAAAGTCTTGGATGAACCTTCTGTAGTAACCAGCTAGTCCTAAAAACTGGCGTATGTGTTTCGGAGTTTTCGGGGTTTCCCACTTTTCAACAGTTTCTATCTTTGCCGGATCCACCTTAATACCTTCTTTATTCACTATGTGACCGAGGAATTGAACTTCTTCCAACCAAAATGCACACTTTGAAAACTTAGCGTACAATTCTTCCTTCCTCAATACTTCTAACACCTTTCTCAAATGTTCACCGTGTTCTTGGTCATTCTTTGAGTAAATAAGTATGTCATCAATGAAAACAATGACAAACTTGTCAAGGTATGGTCCACACACTCGGTTCATAAGGTCCATGAACACAGCTGGTGCATTAGTTAAACCAAACGGCATGACCATAAACTCGTAATGACCGTAACGTGTTCTGAAAGCAGTCTTTGGAATATCATCTTCTTTCACCCGCATTTGATGATACCCGGAACGTAAGTCAATCTTTGAATAAACAGACGAGCCTTGTAGTTGATCAAATAAGTCGTCGATTCTCGGTAGTGGGTAGCGGTTCTTGATGGTAACTTTGTTCAACTCTCGGTAGTCGATACACAACCTGAATGTACCATCTTTCTTCTTGACAAACAAAACAGGAGCTCCCCACGGTGATGTGCTTGGTCGAATGAAACCACGCTCTAAAAGTTCTTGTAATTGGCTTTGCAGTTCTTTCATCTCGCTGGGTGCGAGTCTGTAAGGAGCACGAGCTATTGGTGCAGCTCCTGGTACAAGATCTATTTGAAATTCAACGGATCGATGTGGGGGTAATCCCGGTAATTCTTTCGGAAATACATCGGGAAATTCTTTTGCAATGGGAACATCATTGATGCTCTTTTCTTCAGTTTGTACTTTCTCGACGTGTGCTAGAACAGCATAGCAACCTTTTCTTATTAGTTTTTGTGCCTTCAAATTACTAATAAGATGTAGCTTCGTGTTGCCCTTTTCTCCGTACACCATTAAGGGTTTTCCTTTTTCTCGTATAATGCGAATTGCATTTTTGTAACAAACGATCTCCGCTTTCACTTCTTTCAACCAGTCCATACCGATTATCACATCAAAACTCCCTAACTCTACTGGTATCAAATCAATCTTAAATGTTTCGCTAACCAGTTTAATTTCTCGATTCCGACATATATTATCTGCTGAAATTAATTTACCATTTGCTAATTCGAGTAAAAATTTACTATCCAAAGGCGTCAATGGACAACTTAATTTAGCACAAAAATCTCTACTCATATAGCTTCTATCCGCACCCGAATAAAATAAAACGTAAGAAGATTTATTGTCAATAAGAAATGTACCCGTAACAAGCTCCGGGTCTTCCTGTGCCTCTGCCGCATTAATATTGAAAACTCTTCCACGGCCTTGTCCATTCGTGTTCTCCTGGTTCGGGAAATTTCTAATAATGTGGCCCGGTTTTCCACATTTATAACAAACTACATTGGCATAACTTGCTCCGACACTACTTGCTCCGCCATTACTCGTTCCGACACCATTTGTTCCTTTCGTTCTATTAACCCCTGGTCCGTAGACCTCACACTTCGCCGCGCTATGACCATTTCTTTTACACTTGTTGCAAAATTTGGTGCAGAACCCCGAGTGATACTTTTCACACCTTTGGCATAGCTGCTTCTGATTGTTGTTATTGTTGCGGTTATTATTGTTGTTGGGATGATTGTTGTAGTTGCTGTTGTTGTTGTTGTTGTTGTTGTTGTTGTTGTTGTTGTTGTTGTTGGGCCTTTTGTTGTAGTTGCGATTGATGTTGCGATTGTTGGGATAATTGTTGCGATTATTGTTGTAATTGCTGTTGTTGTTGTATTGGTGATTCTTATCACCGTTTTCCTCCCACTTTCTTTTGACTTGCTTCACATTGGCCTCTTCAGCAGTCTGTTCTTTAATTCTTTCTTCAATCTGGTTCACTAGTTTGTGAGCCATTCTACATGCCTGTTGTATGGAGGCGGGCTCGTGTGAACTTATATCTTCTTGGATTCTTTCCGGTAATCCTTTCACAAACGCGTCGATCTTCTCTTCCTCATCTTCGAATGCTCCCGGACACAATAGGCACAATTCTGTGAATCGTCTTTCGTACGTGGTAATATCAAATCCTTGGGTTCGTAACCCTCTAAGTTCTGTCTTGAGCTTATTGACCTCGGTTCTGGGACGGTACTTCTCGTTCATCAAGTGCTTGAATGCTGACCACGGTAGTGCGTACGCATCATCTTGTCCCACTTGCTCTAGATAGGTATTCCACCATGTTAACGCAGAACCTGTGAAGGTATGCGTAGCGTACTTCACTTTGTCCTCTTCAGTACACTTACTTATGGCAAACACCGATTCGACCTTCTCGGTCCACCGTTTCAATCCGATCGGTCCTTCGGTTCCATCAAATTCCAAAGGTTTGCAGGCAGTGAATTCTTTGTAGGTGCATCCTACACGATTTCCTGTACTGCTAGATCCAAGGTTATTATTGGTATGTAGCGCAGCCTGTACTGCGGCTATGTTTGAAGCTAGAAAAGTACGGAATTCCTCTTCATTCATATTCACGGTGTGTCGAGTAGTCGGTGCCATTTCCTTCAAAATAGTCAAATGGAACAAGTTAATCATACAGAATATTAAGAGTAGTTAATAGTATTTCGTAGCATAATATGAACTCATTTATAAAAGCTTTTTCTTCATATTAGCATTTTATAAGTTTAAATTCGGGTAGTACCTACCCGTTAAGTTCATACTTAGTAGCTAATATACAATTCAACTACTACAATTCTATATGAAAAACTGATTATAATAATATTTCGCGTTCAAACTTTTATACAATATTTTACAAACTTACAATACCGCTTATTTTACATATAACATGAAATATAGCACACAATAAATTTGATACAAGATGGTTGTGAAGATAATTCTAGCTAGTACACAAGTCGTTCAGCAAAGGCAATAAAGACACGTAATTCATACGTCCAGAAACAAGTCATGCATTCTGGTTTTACTAGGACTACTTCCCATCCTTGGTCTTGTGGAACATAACCGTTATGGCCGTTGATAAGACAGCGTGTTGTAACGTCGTCAAAGGGACGAGGGTTACGTAATGTCCAACAGTCCCGTAACAATCTAAAAACCTCATTTCTTACCCTAATTACCGACTCCGTCACTTGTGGGAACGTTTTGTTTAATAGTTGTAGCCCGATGTTCTTGTTCTCACTTTGGTGAGAAGCGAACATTACTAATCCGTAAGCATAACATGCTTCTTTATGTTGCATGTTAGCCGCTTTTTCTAAATCACGAAGTCCAATATTCGGATATATTGAGTCAAAATAATTTCTTAACCCATTGCGTAAAATAGCATTTGGGTTTCCCGCAATATATGCGTCAAAGTAAACACATCGTAACTTATGGATTTCCCAATGTGATATCCCCCATCTTTCGAACGAAAGCCTTTTATAAACCAAGGCATTCTTGGAACGTTCTTCGAATGTCTTACAAACTGATCTCGCCTTAAATAGTTGTGCCGAAGAATTCTGACCAACTCTAGACAAGATTTCATCAATCATGTCTCCGGGTAGGTCTCTTAAAATATTGGGTTGTCTATCCATTTTGTGTTTTTATACTGTAAAATAGACAAGAGTTAGATTCATAAAAAAGATACTTATTAATACAAGCAATTTTTACATATATCATAAAGCATAAGCACACTATATTACATATATTACACCACACGAATACAACTATCTTATTCCGACTCGCTTGTTTCTTCTTCTTCGGTTTTGGTTCGTTTTGCCAAGTTTCTAGGGATATATGATGTTCCCCTAATACGAGCCGTTATTTTCCACATTGGTTTAGAAAAACCTGGTGGTTTAGAGGTTCCCGGGTCATTGTTACAACTTAAGGACTTCGGGGGTTGACGATACATATAAAGTTCATCGGGGTTGGAATTAGATTTCTCTATTTTTATGCCCTTTCCCTTATTATTTTCTTTTGCCTTTTTAAATTCAGTTGGGGTAATTTCTATAACATCATCGGAATTCTCGTCGGAATCCGATTCATCGGAGAATTGATAATCCTCCCAATATTTTGCTTCCTTGGCGGAAACACCATTGACCATAATTAGCCTTGGTCGGTTGGTTGAGGATTTTCTTTTACTTAACCGTTTTATTATTTCCCCCACCGGTTCTATTTCTTCATCCGGTTCCGATTCTTCTTCCGGTTCCGATTCTTCTTCTGGTTCCGACTCTTCTTCCGGTTCCTCTTCGGGAACTTGTGAATCAGTCCACGAATCATTCCAATTTACATTTGACTCTTCATTATTATTAGGTGAGTCAATGGGACTTGTTCTAGAGGTAGACATCTATCACATAATATCAAACGCGTTAAGAGATTAATATATCACATAATATACACATGTTAAAAATATATAGTTTCCAACAAAATTTGTTAAGCAATCATTTTTCAAGTAAACACGGTCGAAGTCCAGACTCACTAATGCATCCTAACAAACTCGATAAGACACACTAATGCAAAATTCTGGTTCTCTAAGACCAACGCTCTGATACCAACTGAAATGTCCCGTTCTTATTGATTAAAAACGTTCCATATTAATTGATTTCGTTGCGAGGTTTCGACCTCTATATGAGACGTTTTTCAAAGACTGCATTCATTTTAAAACAAACCATAACCTTTATTTCATCAATAAAGGTTTAAAAAGCTTTACGTAGATTATCAAATAATGATAATCTAAAATATCCTGTTTACACACGACCATTACATAATGGTTTACAATACAAATATGTTACAATAAAATAAGTTTCTTGAATGCAGTTTTTACACAATATCATACAAGCATGGACTCCAAATCTCGTCCTTATTTAAGTATGCGATAGCGGAAGCTCTTAATAATCACCTGAGAATAAACATGCTTAAAACGTCAACAAAAATGTTGGTGAGTTATAGGTTTAACCTATATATATCAAATCGTAACAATAGACCACAAGATTTCATATTTCAATACACATCCCATACATAGAGATAAAAATCATTCATATGGTGAACACCTGGTAACCGACATTAACAAGATGCATATATAAGAATATCCCCATCATTCCGGGACACCCTTCGGATATGATATAAATTTCGAAGTACTAAAACATCCGGTACTTTGGATGGGGTTTGTTAAGCCCAATAGATCTATCTTTAGGATTCGCGTCAATTAGGGTGTCTGTTCCCTAATTCTTAGATTACCAGACTTAATAAAAAGGGGCATATTCGATTTCGATAATTCAACCATAGAATGTAGTTTCACGTACTTGTGTCTATTTTGTAAATCATTTATAAAACCTGCATGTATTCTCATCCCAAAAATATTAGATTTTAAAAGTGGGACTATAACTCACTTTCACAGATTTTTACTTCGTCGGGAAGTAAGACTTGGCCACTGGTTGATTCACGAACCTATAACAATATATACATATATATCAAAGTATGTTCAAAATATATTTACAACACTTTTAATATATTTTGATGTTTTAAGTTTATTAAGTCAGCTGTCCTCGTTAGTAACCTACAACTAGTTGTCCACAGTTAGATGTACAGAAATAAATCGATAAATATTATCTTGAATCAATCCACGACCCAGTGTATACGTATCTCAGTATTGATCACAAATCAAACTATATATATTTTGGAATCAACCTCAACCCTGTATAGCTAACTCCAACATTCACATATAGAGTGTCTATGGTTGTTCCGAAATATATATAGATGTGTCGACATGATAGGTCGAAACATTGTATACGTGTCTATGGTATCTCAAGATTACATAATATACAATACAAGTTGATTAAGTTATGGTTGGAATAGATTTATTACCAATTTTCACGTAGCTAAAATGAGAAAAATTATCCAATCTTGTTTTACCCATAACTTCTTCATTTTAAATCCGTTTTGAGTGAATCAAATTGCTATGGTTTCATATTGAACTATATTTTATGAATCTAAACAGAAAAAGTATAGGTTTATAGTCGGAAAAATAAGTTACAAGTCGTTTTTGTAAAGGTAGTCATTTCAGTCGAAAGAACGACGTCTAGATGACCATTTTAGAAAACATACTTCCACTTTGAGTTTAACCATAATTTTTGAATATAGTTTCATGTTCATAATAAAAATCATTTTCTCAGAATAAAAACTTTTAAATCAAAGTTTATCATAGTTTTTAATTAACTAACCCAAAACAGCCCGCGGTGTTACTACGACGGCGTAAATCCAGTTTTACGGTGTTTTTCGTGTTTCCAGGTTTTAAATCATTAAGTTAGCATATCATATAGATATATAACATGTGTTTAGTTGATTTTAAAAGTCAAGTTAGAAGGATTAACTTTTGTTTGTGAACAAGTTTAGAATTAACTAAACTATGTTCTAGTGATTACAAGTTTAAACCTTCGAATAAGATAGCTTTATATGTATGAATAGAATGATGTTATGAACATCATTACTACCTTAAGTTCCTTGGATAAACCTACTAGAAAAGAGAAAAATGGATCTAGCTTCAACGGATCCTTGGATGGCTCGAAGTTCTTGAAGCAGAATCATGACACGAAAACAAGTTCAAGTAATATCATCACTTGAAATAAGATTGTTATAGTTATAGAAATTGAACCAAAGTTTGAATATGATTATTACCTTGTATTAGAATGATAACCTACTGTAAGAAACAAAGATTTCTTGAGGTTGGATGATCACCTTACAAGATTGGAAGTGAGCTAGCAAACTTGAAAGTATTCTTGATTTTATGAAACTAGAACTTTTGGAATTTATGAAGAACACTTAGAACTTGAAGATAGAACTTGAGAGAGATCAATTAGATGAATAAAATTGAAGAATGAAAGTGTTTTTAGGTGTTTTTGGTCGTTGGTGTATGGATTAGATATAAAGGATATGTAATTTTGTTTTCATGTAAATAAGTCATGAATGATTACTCATATTTTTGTAATTTTATGAGATATTTCATGCTAGTTGCCAAATGATGGTTCCCACATGTGTTAGGTGACTCACATGGGCTGCTAAGAGCTGATCATTGGAGTGTATATACCAATAGTACATACATCTAAAAGCTGTGTATTGTACGAGTACGAATACGGGTGCATACGAGTAGAATTGTTGATGAAACTGAACGAGGATGTAATTGTAAGCATTTTTGTTAAGTAGAAGTATTTTGATAAGTGTATTGAAGTCTTTCAAAAGTGTATAAATACATATTAAAACACTACATGTATATACATTTTAACTGAGTCGTTAAGTCATCGTTAGTCGTTACATGTAAGTGTTGTTTTGAAACCTTTAGGTTAACGATCTTGTTAAATGTTGTTAACCCAATGTTTATAATATCAAATGAGATTTTAAATTATTATATTATCATGATATTATCATGTATGAATATCTCTTAATATGATATATATACATTAAATGTCTTTACAACGATAATCGTTACATATATGTCTCGTTTAAAAATCATTAAGTTAGTAGTCTTGTTTTTACATATGTAGTTCATTGTTAATATACTTAATGATATGTTTACTTATCATAGTATCATGTTAACTATATATATATCCATATATATGTCATCATATAGTTTTTACAAGTTTTAACGTTCGTGAATCACCGGTCAACTTGGGTGGTCAATTGTCTATATGAAACATATTTCAATTAATCAAGTCTTAACAATTTTGATTGCTTAATATGTTGGAAACATTTAATCATGTAAATATCAATCTCAATTAATATATATAAACATGGAAAAGTTCGGGTCACTACAATAAATATATTGTAAAGTTTTCAATGAGTGAATCATAACACAATCCTCAAATAATTCAGCGGTCGTAAATTTTGTTTTCTTTCTACCGACAGTTTTTACGGGCCGAAATATCGTACCCCGTTGTTAAATCAGTGGCGGATAAAAAGGTCTCAGAAAAATCCCAAACTTTTAAAGTAAATATATTTATTTATTTTGGGTCATTATGGTATAAAATTCGATCCTTAATTTATTAAATAAAATTTACATAACTGTCTCTCCCATTTCTGGGTAAAATATAAAAAGTGTTAAAATTAAATAATTAGGTCCTAAATATATTTTTAATAAGCCTATAACTTATATAACTCATTTTCGTATCACCGTTTATTTTAAAATCAAATAAGTTCCTTTTTAACTCGTTTACTATTAATCAAATTTACAATTGAGCGTTACTGTTGTTTAGTAAATAATTTCGAAGTCACAAAATATATTTAGTATACTTTTTATGTATATATATAGATCTAATTTATATAATAATTTTATTACCTCGTATATTATTTTATAATTTAAATCATATATTAAATTAAATCAACTATATTTCAAAGTACTATATATATTTATATATTTAAATATATATATATATATATATATATTTATTTATATGTAATAGTTCGTGAATCATCGGAAATGGTCGAAGTTAATTTGATTGTATGAAAGCAGTTCAAAATTTTTGAGACTCAACATTACACTCGTGTCGGAAACATATAAGGATTAAGTTTAAATTTGGTCAGAAATTCTCGGGTCATCACATAGTTCGGATTCACAAATGACTCGTGTAGTTCGGTCATTCCTCTGGGATAGTGACTCTCGTGTAGTTCGGATTCACTAAGGCATGTGTAGTTCGGCCAATCCCGATTGTTGTTGCGAGGAAGGTAGTGAGTCGCGTGTAGTTCGGATTTACTAAGGCGCGTGTGGTTTTCGGCCAGCCTTCGTGTTGTGTGTTCTATCGGTTGTTTTAGACACCGATGGTGGGGTCGTAAGGACCGTGTGGTGTGATCTATCGGTTGTTTTATACACTGATGGTGGGGTCGTGAAGACCATGTTGTATGATTAGTGATGCGATAGCCGTGTTTCGCTCACATGTTGTTACGGGTGTGATGATAGTCGATTTTGTTCACCTTTGTATTAGCGTTGCCATAGTCGTTTTAGGGGCTATCGGTTCTAGCTGTTTGTTTATGATGGTGCGGTAGTTGTGTATTGGTCGTATTGCGCACTACAAGGGATGTTAAGTGGTAAGTGTTATCCGTAAGGATTCGCTTTTATTCGGTCTTCTTCGGTTTGATGGTTGACTTTATTTTGGCTTGTAGTTGTTACTAGCGATGTACTTGGCATAATACGCTAGAAGTTGATATCTCGGTACGAGATTGGATGAGTTTTTCCCGATGTGAGGGATTGAGTTAATGTTAGTGCTCAGAATTATGGACTTGATAAATCACAGGTGACGATTTAGTTGTTAAGGGTAACTATTTAAGAAGGATTACCTAGAGGAGTTAGAAGAATACATGGTGATTCCTTGTATTCTAAGTAATTGTTGTAAACTTCGGTTGTTGCGTGTATTGCACGGCTCAGAATGCGTGCAAGTGTGTGTCTTAGTTAATGGATTAGTCCTTAGGTTAATGAGTAATGTGATGAAAGTCAGATTGAAACATTTGTTGAGAACCATAGTGTGTCGGTTTGGATTGATTAAGTGATTAGGATCACGAGGACTTGATCAAATCTAATGGGGGAGAGTTGTAACACCCTGTTTTTCTAAACATGACGCTCGGGGCGTCCTTTGAAGTCCAAGAATGATTATTTAATAGTTTGGATGTAATGCATTGACCACGATTGACTTTGGGATGTTTTAAAAGTGAAATTGGAGTACATCAGGTAAACTGTCGAGTTTGAGTGCAGTTTGTCGCGTTCTGGTGCGTCGCGTTCCGTGACAAACATGCTTGAAACGAGACACCTTTTGATGGTGATTTCTGTCCACTTTGTCGCGTTTGAGTGTTGTGTGTCGCGTATTGGTGTCGCGAAACGCGACAAGGTGTCGCGAAACGCGACAAATGTCGCTGTAATGACATTATTAACCCATTTTAATGGAATATTTTGAGGGTGTTTTGGTAAATTCACTTATGGCCGGTTCTAGAACCTTAAGACTGATCCAAGGCTCAGTTTATCTTCATTTCCACTCAAAAACACTTTCACCTTCAAACCTTAGAGAGAGAGAGGAGAGTTTTAGAGAGAGAGAACTCCATTTGGAGAAGAAGGAGGTTGTTTCGGGTTAAACCTCAAGTGTTAAAGTTGTTCCACTCGTCAACGGCATCACTTTGGCGGTATTGGTAAGTTCTAACTCCGAATTTCATCTTGATGATTTGATATTCAAGTTTAGGGTTTTGAGCTAGTTTGTTGTAAAACCCATTTAGGAGGTGAAATGGGTAATTGTAACTAGTTATTGTTGATGTTGGTGGGTTTTGGGTTGGTTAATGATTTAACCATGTTTAAGGCTTGAAAGTAGTGTGTAATCACTAGTGTTAGTGATTATAGAAGTGTTGGAACCACTTTGGGTGTATTTTGGTTAAATAATTTTGAAATGGGTCAAAATTAGGGTTAAGGTGTCATATTGGGCAAGATTGGTGTTTAACGTTTATGCTTGGGTTTAATTGGCATATTAGGACCATTTTCACTTGTGTTAGTGATTGTTGGTTAGTTTTGGCATGCTTTGAGCTTGGAAGTGCAATTTGGGTCGAATTTGCACTAGTTGACAATTTGGGTCGATTTGTAAATCCACCCTAATTGTGTTGTTGTATTTGTGTTAATGGAATAGGTACTTTCCATTGACGAGTTGCGGATTACTTGGAAGCATTCATCAAGGCGACAAGGTGAGTGTTAATATCCTATGTGCATATGTATGTATAGGATGGGTGCGGGTCGGGTGAAGTGATTCTCGGTTATAGAGCTCACTTTACATATAGGTAGATTTGATGGACTTGTGTATGGGTCCAATTGGCACGGTTGTGCATTTTGGTTGACCAACTTTGGTGATGTACACGTTTTGTGTGTACATTATCACACATGGTTGTGATGTGGATGATATAACCCCAATGGCGAAGGTTTTGATGTTGAGAAGTGAGTCGCGTGTGTATTCAGATTCACGATGACGCGTGTAGTTTCGGTCATCTTATTGAATTGTGAAAGTGAATCTCGTGTAGTTCGGATTCACGGTGACGCGTGTAGTTCGGTCATCTTATTGAGGTAGTAATCTCGTGTGGTTTCAGATTACTAAGGCTCGTGTAGTTCAGCCAACCTCGATGTTGTTGTGTTAGTGAAGATAGTAGTCTCGTGTGTATGCGGATTTACTAAGGCTCAGTGGCGTTGTTCACATCGTCGTTGGTGAACTTATATTTTGTTGATGTATCTTTAGCTCGTTGCTTAGTGATCGTACGGTATGCTTAGACTAGCTTTCCTTTATGCTTGGATGCTCCGGTATGCGGTATTTGATTATTGTTGTAGCGTGGCCATCTTATGCATATATATGTATGTAGTATATTTTCACTCACTAAGCGTTAGTT
This sequence comes from Rutidosis leptorrhynchoides, assembly GCF_046630445.1. Taxonomy (NCBI): domain Eukaryota; kingdom Viridiplantae; phylum Streptophyta; class Magnoliopsida; order Asterales; family Asteraceae; genus Rutidosis; species Rutidosis leptorrhynchoides. The sequence goes on along the minus strand of NC_092333.1, from coordinate 222,738,393 downwards.
TACCCTCTCGTTGTTTACATTTTTATAGGTTCGCATGCTTGGCGGCTCGGGTGAGCTTGGGGGATTAGAGATCTTGGCTAGGTTACTTTAGAAGATCTTACTTTTGGACTCGATTAGGATTTGGGTAGCGTAGTCCCAAATCACCATGCTCGATTTTGTGTAAACGTAACTAGTCGGGTCATAATGATTATAACCGGTTTACGATTTAATTAATGAACCATTGCATTAGGGAGTTTAAACTATTAATGTATGTTTTAAGTTCGTTGAACTTACTTTGGTAACAAATATGTTTTGGAAATTGTGTAATGGGACCTAAAGTATTATTTAACGCGTATTAAAAGGAAAAAATTTTATGGGCCAGTTTTAATACGGGTTGGGTTGTTTCACGGTCGTATCATTAATAGTCGAGATGATGATATAGAATGGTGATGACCATATGATATTTGGTAACGAATGAAGATGGTTACGTGGTATTAGAATGATAATGATATTACGTTTAATAGGTTAGTAATAATACGAAGATGATGAATGTTTATAATGAAATCGTGTTAATTATATGATGATGATAGTTGTTAAGATGTTTTATGATAAATAGTTTATGTCAATGATGATGAGATCACAATTAGATGATTGATGATGGGTCTCTGATCGATGTATTATGAAGGAGATGAAGAAAAATAGATAAAGGTTATATATTTAAATATGGGGTATCAAAACAGAAACGTAAGAACAGAAGCATGGTTAAGAGCGTTAGTGTGGAACGAGAGGTCTTGGGTTCGAATCTAGGTGGCTGCAAATATTTTTATCAAAGTTTAAAAACCAAATTAGCCTTTTAATTGGGCTACTGCTATTCCCATGACTGGACTGAAAATATTGGGCTTCTAATTTGCTATGTTGGGCCGAAATCTGGTTTGGCTGTTAACAGGCTAATAACAGAAACCATGATAAATGCAATTAGATCATGAAAAACTGATAATAATATTTCGCGCTCAAAATTTTATACAATATTTTACAAACGTATAATACCGCAATTTTACATATAATATGAAATATAGCACACAATAACTTTGATACAAGGTAGTTGCGAAGGCAATTCCAGTTAATACGCAAATCGTTCAGCAAAGGCAATAAAAACACGTAATTCATAGGTCCAGAAACAGGTCATACATTTTGGTTTTACTAATATTATTTCCCATCCTTGGTCTTGTGGAAAATAACCGTTGTGGTCGTTGACTAGGCAGCATGTTGTAACGTCGTTAAAAGGACGAGGGTTACGTAATGCCCAACAGCCCTGTAACAATCTAAAAACCTTGTTTCTCACTCCAACTACTGAATCCGTCACTTGTGGGAATGTTTTATTTAACAGTTGTAATCCGATGTTCTTTTTCTCAATTTGGTGAAAAGCAAAATTACTAATCCGTAAGCATAACATGCTTCTTTAAATTGCATGTTTGAAGCTCTTTCTAATGCACGAAGTTCTATGATAGGATAGGTTGAGTCAAAATAGGTTCTCAACCCGTAGCGTAAAATTGCATCTGGGTTTCCCGCACTAAATGCCTTAAAGAACACTCGGCGTAACTTAAAGTCTCCCAATGTGATATACCACATCTTTCAAAGGAAAGCCTCTTATAAACTAAGGCATGCCTGGAATGTTTTTCAAACGTTCGACAAACTAATTTCGCCGTAAATAATTGTGCTAATGAATCCTGCCCTACTCTAGACAAGGTTTAATCAATCATATCCCCTGGTAGATCTTCTAAAAATTTTGGTTGTCTATCCTTAACGTACATTTTTGTTTTTATACTGTAAAATAAACAAGGATTAGATTCGTAAAAGATAATTAACAAACAATACAAGTAATTTTTACATATATCTTAAAAGTACAAGCACACAACAATACATATATTACACATCATGATTACAACTCTTTATTCCGACTCACTCGTTTCTTCTTCTTCGGACTTGGTTCGTTTGGCTAATTTCCTAGGGATACATGGTGAGCCTCTAATACAAGCCGTCATTTTCATAAATGGTTTAGAAAAACCTGGTGGTCTAGATGTTCCTGGATTATTGTTAAAATCTAAGAAATATGGGCGTTTACGATACACATAAAGTTCATCAGGGTCGGAATCAGGTTTCTCTATTTTGATGCCCTTTCCCTTTTTATTCTCTTTTACCTTATTAAATTGAGTTGGGGTAATTTCTATAACATCATCGGAATCCTCGTCGCGATCCGATTCATCAGAAAATTGGTAATTTTCCTAATATTTTGCTTCCTTGGCGGAAACACCATTGACCATTTTTAACTTTGGTCCATTGGTTGAGGATTTATTTAATCCTTTTACTGTAGCTCTTAATATTTCATCCTCCGGAACCTCTTCTTCTTCCGGTTCCTCCTCTTCCGGTTCCTCTTCTTCCGTTTCCTCCTCTTCCGGTTCCTCTTCGGGAATTTGTGAATCTTCCCAAAATATATTCAACTCTTCATTATTATTAGGTGAGTCGATGGGATTTGTACTAGAGGTAGACATCTATCACACAATATCAAACACGTTAATAGATTAATATTTCACAAAATATTTACATGTTAGTAATATGTAGTTTCCAACAAAAAGTGTTAAGCAATCGTTTTTAATGAAAACACTGTCGAAGTCCAGACTCACTAATGCATCCTAACCAACTCGATAAGACACACTAATGCAATTTTTTAGTTCTCAAAGACTAACGCTCGGATACCAACTGAAATGTCCCGTTCATATTGATTATAAACGTTCCATATTAATTGATTTCATTGCGAGGTTGTGACCTCTATATGAGACGTTTTTCAAAGACTGCATTGGATTTTAAAACAAACCATAACCTTTAAAATATTACGACGATTATCAAATAATGATAATCTAAAATATAGCATTTTCACACGACCATTACATAATGGTCTACAATAATATTACACATCAATATATGTCTTCGAATGCAGTTTTTAAACAATATTATACAAGCATACTGACTCCAACTCTTGTCCATAAATTAGCATGCAACAGCGGAAGCTCTTAATAATCACCTGAAAATAAACATGCTTTAAACGTCAACAAAAATGTTGGTGAGTTATAGGTTTAGCCTATATATTTATCAAATCGTAATAATAGACCACAAGATTTTCATTTTCATTTCTCAACAACATGCAAACTGCATAAAAATCATTCATATGATGAACACCTGGTAACCGACATTAACAAGATGCATATAGAATATCCCCATCATTCCGGGACTCACATCGGATATGATAAATTGAAGTACTAAAGCATCCGTAACTTGGATGAGGCTTGTTGGGCCAAATAGATCTATCTTTAGGATTCGCGTTAATTGGTGGCAATTATCATAAACACCAATTCTTAGGCTACCAAGCTAAAAAGGGGCATATTCGGTTCGATAATTCAACATAGAATGTAATTTCGATCACTTGTGTCTATTTTGTAAAACATTTATAAAACTGCATGTATTCTTATCCCAAAAATAATAGATTTTAAAAGTGGGACTATAACTCACTTTTACGTATTTTCACTTTGTTGGAAAATAAGACTTGGCCACTGGTCGATTCACGAACCTATAACAAATATGTACATATATATCAAAGTATGATCGAAATATATTCACAACATTTTTATTACGTTTTAACGATTTAAGTTTATTAAGTCAGCAGTCCTCGTTAGTTACCTACAACTAGTTGTCCACAGTTAGATGTACAGAAATAAATCAATATAAATATTATCCCGAATCAATCCACGACCCAGTGTCTACAAGTCTCAGACTCAATCACAACTCAAAGTATATATATTATTTTGGAATCAACCTCAACCCTGTATAGCTAACTCAAACATTACTGCATATAGAGTGTCTATGGTTGTTCCGAAATATATTATATAAATGGGTCGATATGATATGTCAAAACATCGTATATGTGTGTATGGTATCCCAAGATTACATAATATATGTTAGAATACATGTGTAATATAATATAAGTTAGTTAAGTTATGATTTGAATAGATTTGTTACAAATTTCACGTAGCTACAACAAGCAAAATTATCCAATCTTGTTTTACCCATAACTTCTTCGTTTTAAATCCGTTTTGAGTGATTCAAGTTGCTATGGTTTCATAATGAACTTAAGTTTATGAATATAAACAGAAAAAGTATAAGTTTATAGTCAGAAATACAAGTTACAAGTCATTTTTGTAGAGGTAGTCATTTCAGTCGAAAGAACGACGTCTTGATGACCATTTTGAAAAACATACTTCCACTTTGAGTTTAACCATGATTTTTGGATATAGTTTTATGTTCATAAGAAAAATCATTTTTCCAGAAGTATAGCTTTTAAATCAAATTTTATCATAGTTTTTAATTATCCAAACCAAAACAGCCCCCGGTTTTACTACGACGGCGTATATCCAGTTTTACGGTGTTCTTCGTGTTTCCAGGTTTTAAATCATTAAGTTAGCATATCATATAGATATAGAACATGTATTTAGTTGATTTTAAAAGTTAAGTTGGAATTATTAACTTTTTTTGCGAACAAGTTTAGAATATACTAAACTATGTTCTAGTGATTACAATTTTAAATCTTCGAATAAGATAGTTATATATATATATATATATATATATATATATATATATGAATCGAATGATGTTAAGAACATCATTACTATCTCAAGTTTAGTAGGTAAACCTACTGGAAGTTACAAGAAATGATCTAGCTTCAAAGGATCTTGGATGGCTTGAAAGTTCTTGAAGTAGGATCATGACACAAAAAAAAGTTCAAGTAAGATTTTTACTCGAATTAAGATAGTTTATAATTATAGAAATCGAATCAAAGTTTGAATATGAATATTACCTTGAATAAGAAAGATAACCTACTATAAATAACAAAGCTTTCTTGATCTTAGATGATTACTTGGAATGGATTAGAAAGCTTGGAAGTAAAATAGTAAACTTGAAAGGATTTTTGAAGTGTTCTTGAAGTGTTCTTCCTATGATGATTAAAGCTTGATTCTTGAAGTAATTTTTGATGAAGATGATGATTAGTTTACTGGAAAAATTCGTTCATAAGTGTGTGTAGGTGTTGAGAGAGAATTAGAAAGAGAATTAGAAGTGAAATGGATTGATTGGTGAGTGGTGAATAGGGTTAAAAAGAGTTCTAGTTAGTTGACTAGTTCATGGTAGAAGTTAAATTTGATTAGTCATGCATGACATAATCAAGAGTGGAATCCCATGCTAGTTCCTATTGGTATATACCTATAGTAAGTACGTCTAGAAGCTGTGTATAATACGGGTACGAATACTGAATGATTACGAGTAGAATTATTCCTATCAAACGGGGAGATCTCTTCTTACATAGCTCATGCCCAGCTTGGATCTTTGATTGCTTCTTCAGTACATGTAGGTTCAATGGTAGATACAAAATTTACCTGCATACAAAAATTTCCAGATTACCAATAACTTGTTCAATTGGATGCTCTTTTGTTCATCTAGTATTATGAACATGTGAGCTTGTTGTGGAACACACAGCATCTTGATCATCAACTAGCTCAGAGGAATGAGCAGCAGTGGGAGACAGCTATTCATTATGAGTGTAATTAGTACCAGATTGAGATCCTTCAGAACCAGTAGACCGATGCTCAAGTTGTAAAACTTCAGTAGAGCCAGTAGGTCCACCTGGTTTAGACACAGATGGAACAAAGTGTTTCATCTCATCATCAGAGATCCCAGCAACATGGATTGGTGAGGGATGTGCTGCTGGTTCTTCTTCATCATCTAGAGCTTGCTGAGTTAGCTCTTCAAATAGTAACTCCTCATCTTCTTGACCAGAAGATGAAGTAGAGGAAGTTTCATCAAATGTAACATTAATAGATTCTTCAAAACAACCCCTTCTTTTATTGAAAACCCTATATGCCTTTGACATGTTGGAATATCCAATAAATATACCTTCATCTGCCTTAGCATCAAACTTGCCTAGCTGATCCCTATTGTTTAGAATGAAATAGGGAGTGCTAAATACACGAAGAAATGAAATTGAGGGTTTTCTGCCTTTGAGAACTTCATAAGCAGTTTTCTGATGTCTTTTCACAATTAAACATCTATTCTTGGTAAACCAAGCAGTGTTCACAGCTTCTGCCCAGTATGAATTTTTCGGCCCAGACTCAGCCAACATAGATCTTGCTGCTTCAATGAGAGTTCTGTTTCTTCTTTCTGCAACACCATTCTGTTGAGGTTTTCTCACAGCAGAAAAATTCTATGAAATACCTTTGTCAGCACAAAATTCTTCTAATGTAGCATTTCTGAATTCTGTACCATGATCACTTCTAAGCTACTTCACCAGTTGCCCATTCAGTAGTTCCATTCTTTTGATAAAATTGATAATTTCATCAGCAGCTTCACTCTTTTGCTTCAAAAAGAATACCCAAGTGTATCTGGAATATTCATCAACAATCACCAGTGTATACTTCTTCCCACTACAGCTGGCTATATTAACATGACTAAAAAGATCCATATGAAGCAAGTGAAATAGTTTTTCAACAGATGAAATCTGCTTTGACTTGAATGAGGCATGGTGATGCTTCCCTTTTTCACATCTAGGACACAATCTGTCCTTTACATAAGACATTGTGGGTAGCCCAGACACCAAACTTTTACTAGATAATTTGTGAATATCTGTAAAGTTGAGATGTGAGAGTCTCTTGTGCCATAACCATTTGAGGTTGTCTACTGCCTTTGAATAAAAACAAGTATCAGTTGTTGTGACTGCTGTGTTCATGTCAATTTGATACATGTTCTCATGTCTTTTAGCTGTCAGCAGTGGCTTCCATGTCTTATCAAAAATAGTGCCAATTTTCCTTCTGAATTGAACTATCTTATTTTTGCTTGCCAGTTGGCTTATGCTGAGTAAGTTGAGTTTAAGCCCAACGACATATGCTACATTTGAAAATGTAACATTCCCATTTGTTAAATTATCAAAACCCTTTGTGTAACCCAACGAATTATCTCCATATGAAACAACTGGACCATCCTTTCCTTGATAGTCCATTAGCAGGGACTTACTTCCGGTCATATGTCTCGAACATCCACTATCGAGATACTAGATTTGCTTGTTTTGAATGCCCTGCATAGTAGCTAAGAGATTAGTTCTTTTTGGAAACCCATCCAAGGATGGGTTCTAAAAGGGTCATCTTTGATGATCTCTTCCTATCTGCTGGTTTGCTTGAAAAGGCAGCAGCAGATGGAGTTAGGGTTAGAGTACACCGGTTAGCTAAGTGAACCTTGCTGCTATACTTGTAGCATTTTCTCATATTTGGTATCGGTGACTGGTCATACACTGAGTAAATGGGTGCGGTAAGATCAGGTCTGCTTTCAGATATGGCAGCTATGAGCTGGTCAAGCTTGATAGTCATTATCTCAGTGATAGATGACTCAGCACATGATTCCACAATTTGGTTCACATTAGCTTTTCTCTTAAGGGCATCTTTCTTTTTAGAACCAGTACCATAATTGTGACGATCTGGAAATTTCCGATCAAATTTAAACTTAATCTTCATATGTTTCCGACACGATAAGCAAAGTCTATAATGTTGAAATCTTAAAAACTTTGAACTGTGTTTAATATATTCATTTGACCTTCGACTAGTTCCGACGATTCACGAATAACTATTTGTAAATAAGATACATATATATTTAAAAATTTATATATGTATATTTTAATATAATTTAAAATATTATATCATGTAGGTATTAGAATTAATTTTGTAAAATAAAATAATATAAGTAATAATAAAATTTATTATTATAAAAAATATATATATATATAAAGTATATTGAAAATATATATATTTGGTTTCGAATTCATTCTGTAAACGATAGTAGCACTCGTTCATCATTCGATGGTTAATTAAGCAAGTTTAATTCAAACTTATGTAATTTTAAAATAAACGGTGATACGAAAATGAGTTTTATAAATTTTAGGCTTATTAAAAATGTATTTATGAACTATTTGTTAAGTTTTAACACTTTTTATATTTTACCCAGAATTGAGAGGGACAGTTGATGTAATTTTTTTATTTAATAGTTAATGATCGAATTTTATACCATAATGACTAAAATAAATAAATATAGTTAATTTAAAAATATGGGATTTTTCTGAACACTTTTATCCGCCACTGATTTCGCACGATACACAGTCCCTGAAAAATGTTTGTAGAGTAAGTTAAATTAAATGGCCTCTTACTATTAATTACTATTCCTCACTGTACATAATTGAGAATGATTGATTCTTTTTCTTTCTTTTGTCTAACTCCCATATCATATCAATAAATACAGATACATTTCATGTGTATGTTTAACTAACACTTTCACCTCAAAATCCTCCACCTATCTAAACTTTCTGTACTATAACATACATATTGATATTAGAGATATAGATGGTAATTACAGAGATTATAAAACCCACTTAATTACATCATAGTTTGAACTAATATCCATACAAACCCATTTCACCTTCACTCATCTCCATGCTCGATCATTCGGTTTTGATCACAACTCGACATCAACCACCTTCTTTCTGTTTCATTTTCGTTTACCAATCTAACCTGAACCACTCTTGATTACTACTACAACTAGTCGACAACCTCCACACCCACTTTCTCACTTCACCAAATAATTGAGTGTATCTCTTAAACCAATTCACAATCTTACATCTCCTATTGCTCGGATGAGTCAAGAATCGACACACAACAACCTATCACCACCCGATCCTTTACTGCTACTATTCGGTTTAACTAACATCCCATCACCGAAATTGTTTTTATTTCTTTCTGTTTTGATCAAACCAAACACCACCAAGAACTACCTCCATCTTCGGTTATTACTGTAATCGTCATATATTTATTTCCTATTCGGGTTCAAACAAACCAAACATCACTTTCTCAAACCCATCTTCTTTATTATTATAGCTTTATAATGCTACTAAGAGTGTTTCTATTACTGCTCCTGCTCGAAATATTTGTACCTGCTATTCGTCCGAGAGTCACCCAACACACATACAATCATGCTTGATCTTGAATCCATAAATGCAAGAGTGATGAAGCTGGAGATAAAGATAAAGGTTGATTTAATAATGATAGTAAACGATTATATTATGATAATGATAGTAGGGTCGTATATGGCTGCTATCATTTGCCTTTCTTGTTATTTTTTTTTTACGAACCCCACAAAAAGGGAAGACCTCCAGCTACCATACAAGGTACGTGGCTTTTATTTAAACAAAAACAAAATTGGAATTGGGCCGTAAAACTTCGGTGGACTGCTACAAGAGAATTATATGTTGTTGAAGCCCAAACTGCATTTGTTCGAAACCCATTTTCACAGCAACTATTTTGTATATTTTTTTTCGAATGAAGAAAGCTGGTTGATAATAATATGAGTCCGGTCTGTAACACCCCGTTTTTCTAAACATGACGCTCGGGACGTCATTTGAAGTCCAAGAATGATTATTTAATAGTTTAGATGTAATGCATTGACCACGATTGACTTTGGGATGTTTTAAAAGTGAAAATGGAGTACATCAGGTAAACTGTCGAGTTTGAGTGCAGTTTGTCATGTTCTGGTGCGTCGCATTCCGTGACAAACATGCTTGAAACGAGACAACTTCTGATGGTGATTTCTGTCCATTTTGTCGCATTTGAGTGTTGTGTGTCGCTTATTGGTGTCGCGAAACGCGACAAATGTCGCTGTAATGACATTATTAACCCATTTTAATGGAATCTTTTGAGGGTGTTTTGGTAAATTCACTTATGGCCGGTTCTAGAGCCTTAAGACTGATCCAAGGCTCAGTTTATCTTCATTTCCACTCAAAAACACTTTCACCTTCAAACCCTAGAGAGAGAGGAGAGTTTTAGAGAGAGAGAACTCCATTTGGAGAAGAAGGAGGTTGTTTCGGGTTAAACCTCAAGTGTTAAAGTTGTTCCACTCATCAACGGCATCACTTTGGCGGTATTGGTAAGTTCTAACTCCGCATTTCATCTTGATGATTTGAAATTCAAGTTTAGGGTTTTGAGCTAGTTTGTTGTAAAACCCATTTAGGAGGTGAAATGGGTAATTGTAACTAGTTAGTGTTGATTTTGGTGGGTTTTGGGTTGGTTAATGATTTAACCATGTTTAAGGCTTGAAAGTAGTGTGTAATCACTAGTGTTAGTGATTATAGAAGTGTTGGAACCACTTTGGGTGTATTTTGGTTAACTAATTTTGAAATGGGTTAAAATTAGGGTTAAGGTGTCATATTGGGCAAGATTGGTGTTTAACACTTATGCTTGGGTTTAATTGGCATATTAGGACCATTTTCACTTGTGTTAGTGATTGTTGGTTAGTTTTGACATGCTTTGAGCTTGGAAGTGCAATTTGGGTCGAATTTGCACTAGTTGACAATCTGGGTCGATTTGTAAATCCACCCTAATTGTGTTGTTGTATTTGTGTTAATGGAATAGGTACTTTCCATTGGCGAGTTGTGGATTACTTAGAAGCATTCATCAAGTCGACAAGTGAGTGTTAATATCCTATGTGCATATGTATGTATAGGATGGGTGTGGGCCGGGTGAAGTGATTCTCGGTTATAGAGCTCACTTTACATATAGGTGGATTTGATGGACTTGTGTATGGGTCCAATTGGCACGGTTGTATATTTTGGTTGACCACCTTTGGTGAGGTACACGTTTTGTGTGTACATTATCACACGTGGTTATGATGTGGATGATATAACCCCAATGGCGAAGGGTTTTGATGTTGAGAAGTGAGTCGCGTGTGTATTCATATTCACGATGACGCGTGTAGTTTCGGTTATCTTATTGAGGTAGTAATCTCGTGTGGTTTCGAATTACTAAGGCTCGTGTAGTTCGGCCAACCTTGATGTTGTTGTGTTAGTGAAGATAGTAGTCTCATATGTATGCGGATTTACTAAGGCTCGTGTAGTTCGGCCAATCTTCATTGTGGTATTGGTTTTCGGTATTAGGTTAAGGGGTTAACCTTGGGCGTTTATATATATTGTATTATATATTTATGTATTGTTGTGATATAGCTAACACTCCGGGTGTAGCTCATCGGTGTTATTCACATCGTCGTTGGTGAACTTATATTTTGTTGATGTATCTTTAGCTCGTTGCTTAGTGATCGTACGGTATGCTTAGACTAGCTTGCCTTTATGCTTGGATGCTCCGGTATGTGGTATTTGATTATTGTTGTGGTGTGGCCATCTTATGCATATATATGTATGTAGTATATTTTCACTCACTAAGCATTAGCTTACCCTCTCGCTGTTTACATTTTTATAGGTTCGCATGCTTGGCGGCTAGGGTGAGCTTGGGGGATTAGAGATCTTGGCTAGGTTGCTTTAGAAGATCTTGCTTTTGGACTCGATTAGGATTTGGGTAGCGTAGTACCAAATCACCATGCTCGGTTTTGTGTAAACGTAACTAGTCGGGTCATAATGATTATAACCGGTTTACGATTTAATTAATGAACCATTGCATTAGGGAGTTTAAACTATTAATATATGTTTTAAGTTCGTTGAACTTACTTTGGTAACAAATATGTTTTGGAAATTGTGTAATGGGACCTAAAGTATTATTTAACGCGTATTAAAAGGAAAAAATTTTATGGGCCGGTTTTAATACGGGTTGGGTTGTTTCAAGTGGTATCAGATCATGGTCTAAGGGATTTAGGCGACTTGAGATAGGTGCTTAGATTTAGACTTTTTGTGTGTGCTTATTTGTTGTAGGACTTGTAGGATTACGGGTCGGAACGGGTTATAGTTAGTGCCTTGTTTGTAGGTGGACTAACTAGGATTTTTGGCTTGTGTTGTGATGCTATTCCCTTGCGTGTGTTTATATCGCGTGGAATTGTCGTTGTGTTGGTTATATCATCGAGCGAGGCGGTCGTTGTACTAACGAGTTGAGATGACGTGTGTGCGTAATAAGGACTTGCAAACCTTATTACGGGTGCAAATCGTGTCTAACACGTGATGTACGACGAGTGTTGAGCTAGATGGGGCGGTGTTATGCGTGTTGTTTTATACGTTCGTGGACTAATCATTTTGCATTCTTTAGAATGATGACGCGAAACGAGATCGAGACGAATGATGAGGAGTTTAACTCTAGAGTTGCGGCCGCCGTTGCAGAGCAAATGAGTGCGTTACGAGAAGAAATGGATAGGAAGTATTCCGAATTTCGGGGTAGTAGTGGAATGGAGCGTTGTCTTAAGAGCTTCATGAGGACTAAACCCCCAATGTACGACGGAAAACCAGATCCTTTGATAAGAACAACTTGGATCTCGGATGTTGAAGGGTGTTTTCGTACTATTGAATGCCCTCCTGAGAAGAGGACTAGACTCGCTACTAGTTTATTGCGGGGTAGGGCGAAGGTTTGGTTGGATGGTAAGATTGATCTTGTCGGTGGTGAAATGTTTAGGGCTTTATCGTGGGATGAATTTAAGGAGGAATTCTTTGAGGAGTTCCGAACTTCAGCCGATTTGTGGGAATTGCGTAACGAGTTGTGAAATTTACGACAAGGATCTATGGATTTGGATACTCTCAAGACGACCTTTATGGCGAAGGCTCGTTTTTGCCCGGAGTATTTGAGGAATGATCGTTTGTTGATGGGGGATTTCTATCGGACCTTGAATGATGACTTGAAGAGTAAAATTAGTCGGGGTCAAGCGAAGTCGTTTTTGGAATTATTCAACTTGGCTAGAGGTTTCGAGTCGTATTCGCGATCCAAGAAGGGTAAACCTTCAAGTGAGAGAAGGGTTGTTTCGTATGGTGCTCAAAGTAAGAGGACTAAGGGTCCGAGTGTGAGCACGGGTGGTACATGAACGGGTATATCGGATTCTAGTGCGTCTAGATGTTACAATTGTGGCATGAGGGGTCACAAGTCTTGGGAATGTTTGGTACCAAAGGGTGATGGCATGGTGTGCTTCAATTTCCAAGAAGAAGGACATCGTAAGTTTGAATGTCCTAAGTTAGCGGGGACGGGTGCGGCAAGGAGACGTTAAGGTACGTTTCATTTTAATAAATATGTCCTTGATTATTTATTATGTGCCGTTGAATTTGAGATTGATTAAATGCCTTGTGTTGTGCATATTGTTGTTATGGGTGACGTTCCTAATGGAAGTACCCTATGGTGACGTATGATCGTCGGGCAAAGGGCGTAAGACTTGGTGCAACCAAGCATTCCTTAGTATTTGGGAAATGTTTCTACCAAGCCATGAAAATGGGTTTTGGTGTTCGATTGTTAAGCGCGTATACGCTTGTGTGTTGAAGTTGATGAACCATGAGGTTCGACGGGTGAGATGAAACCCAAGGGATTGAGCGTTTAAAATCTCGATGTATGTTAGTAATGGAGCCTACATAACGCGACATTAGGTGCCTCTTTTATACCTACTAGCGTAGTGTTCGACTCCGATTGTGTTGCGGTTACATTGTACTTAGGGTACCGAAGTGAAACCCTTAGGTACATGAGTGATCGGGTGAAATTTGATAAACTAAAGCAATCAGATGATTGTGAGAGTATGGTTTGTGTAATTGTAGTACACTTTTCGTTCGAAGTGTTTGAGGATTGATCTAAATCCTTAGTATGCTCAAGGTTGGGGCAAGATATGGTGATGGGTCGTGTGAACCCAATTGTTGGTAAAGTCTACCTTTGGTAGCATTGTATGGTTGTACGAGATGCGGTTATGGAACGTAGTTCCAAGTGGGGGAGTCACACTCCCGCACGAGGAAGTTTTAGTGTGAGATTTCGAATGATGCTTTTGGTAGATCCGGAAAATGTTGTCGAGACCTGGTTTTGGTCGATTTGTGGTAGATTACAATTTCGGATAAATTGTACTTATGGTTTGGATTTGAATTATCACCGAGGTGGTAATGTGGTAAAACTCATCGAGAGATAATGGACGTGTTTGGTGAGCAAGGTGAAATCCTTCGGTTAAGGGAGGTGTGTGTCGGATTCTATTCTAGAGAATTATTATTTTGTGCCTATGTTTGATATAGGTGGTTCTTGCTCGAGTGTGTGAATGGTTAGTGGTATCCGTTAGGATTCACTATGGCGTAGCAGAGCGCGATGTTACGCTACTCGTCGTTCGAGGCCAAAAGGGCATTGATTGATGAAGCATGACCTTCGGGGTCCGCTGACTTCATCATGGTATTGGTGATTGATGAAGCATGACCTTTAGGGTCCGCTGACTTCATCAATGGAGTATGCGATTGGTGAAGCATGACCTTCGGGGTCCGCTGACTTCATCATGAGTGAGGTGATATATCGGTGAAGCATGACTTTCGGGTCCGCTGACTTCATCCGGTGTTGAGATTGGTGAAGCATGATCTTCGGGTTCGCTGACTTCATCATGGTAGTAGATCGCGTGTGGTTTCGGATTCACGATGACGCGTGTGGTTTGGGTCATCTTATTGTGGAAGTGAATCTCGTGTAGTTCGGATTCACAAATGACTCGTGTGGTTTCGGTCATTGTATTGAGGAGTGAGTCTCGTGTAGTTTGGATTCACAAATGACTCGTGTAGTTCGGTCATTTCTCTGGGATAGTGACTCTCGTGTAGTTCGGATTCACTAAGGCGCGTGTAGTTCGGCCAATCCCGATTGTTGTTGCGAGGACGGTAGTGAGTCGCGTGTAGTTCGGATTTACTAAAGCGCGTGTGTTTTTCGGCCAGCCTTCGTGTTGTGTGTTCTATCGGTTGTTTTAGACATCGATGGTAGGGTCGGAAGGACCGTGTGGTGTGATCTATCGGTTGTTTTATACACTGATGGTGGGGTCGTGAAGACCATGTTGTATGATTAGTGATGTGAAAGCCGTGTTTCGCTCACATGTTGTTACGGGTGTGACGATATTCGATTTTGTTCACCTTTGGATTAGCGTTGCCATAGTCGTTTTGGGCGCTATCGGTTCTAGCCGTTTGTTTATGATGGTGCGGTAGTTGTGTATTGGTCGTATTGCGCACTATAAGGGATGTTAAGTGGTAAGTGTTATCCGTAAGGATTCGCTTTTATTCGGTCTTCTTCGGTTTGATGGTTGACTTTATTTTGGCTTGTAGTTGTTACTAGCGATGTACTTGGCATAGTACGCTAGAAGTTGATATCTCGGTACGAGATTGGTTGAGTTTTTCCCGATGTGAGGGATTGAGTTAGTGTTAGTGCTCAGAATTATGGACTTTATAAATCGCAGGTGACGATTTAGTTGTTAAGGGTAACTATTTGAGAAGGATTACCTAGAGGAGTTAGAAGAATACATGGTGATTCCTTGTATTCTAAGTAATTGTTGTAAACTTCGGTTGTTGCGTGTATTGCAAGGCTCAGAATGCGTGCAAGTGTGTGTCTTAGTTAATGGATTAGTCCTTGGGTTAATGAGTAATGTGATGAAAGTCAGATTGAAACGTTTGTTGAGAACCGTAGTGTGTCGGTTTGGATTGATTAAGTGATTAGGATCACGAGGACGTGATCAAATCTAAGTGGGGGAGAGTTGTAACACCCCGTTTTTCTAAACATGACACTCGGGGAGTCATTTGAAGTCCAAGAATGATTATTTAATAGTTTGGATGTAATGCATTGACCACGATTGACTTTGGAATGTTTTAAAAGTGAAATTGAAGTACATCAGGTAAACTGCCGAGTTGAGTGCAGTTTGTCGCGTTCTGGTGCGTCGCGTTCCGTGACAAACATGCTTGAAACGAGACAACTTCTGATGGTGATTTCTGTCCACTTTGTCGCGTTTGAGTGTTGTGTGTCGCGTATTGGTGTCGCAAAACGCGACAAGGTGTCGCGAAACGCGACAAATGTCGTTGTAATGACATTATTAACCCATTTTAATGGAATCTTTTGAGGGTGTTTTGGTAAATTCACTTACGGCCGGATCTAGAGCCTTAAGACTGATCCAAGGCTCAGTTTATCTTCATTTCCACTCAAAAACACTTTCACCTTCAAACCCTAGAGAGAGAGGAGAGTTTTAGAGAGAGAGAACTCCATTTGGAGAAGAAGGAGGTTGTTTTGGGTTAAACCTCAAGTGTTAAAGTTGTTCCACTCGTCAACGGCATCACTTTGGCGGTATTGGTAAGTTCTAACTCCGAATTTCATCTTGATGATTTGATATTCAAGTTTAGGGTTTTGAGCTAGTTTGTTGTAAAACCCATTTAGGAAGTGAAATGGGTAATTGTAACTAGTTATTGTTGATGTTGGTAGGTTTTGGGTTGGTTAATGATTTAACCATGTTTAAGGCTTGAAAGTAGTATGTAATCACTAGTGTTAGTGATTATAGAAGTGTTGGAACCACTTTGGGTGTACTTTGGTTAACTAATTTTGAAATGGGTCAAAATTAGGGTTAAGGTGTCATATTGGGCAAGATTGGTATTTAACGTTTATGCTTGGGTTTAATTGGCATATTAGGACCATTTTCACTTGTGGTAGTGATTGTTGGTTAGTTTTGGCATGCTTTGAGCTTGGAAGTGCAATTTGGGTCGAATTTGCACTAGTTGACAATTTGGGTCGATTTGTAAATCTACCCTAATTATGTTGTTGTATTTGTGTTAATGGAATAGGTACTTTCCAATGACGAGTTGAGGATTACTTGGAAGCATTCATCAAGGCGACAAGGTGAGTGTTAATATCCTATGTGCATATGTATGTATAGGATGGGTGCGGGTCGGGTGAAGTGATTCTCGTTTATAGAGCTCACTTTACATATAGGTGGATTTGATGGACTTGTGTATGGGTCCAATTGGCACGGTTGTGCGTTTTGGTTGACCAACTTTGGTGAGGTACACGTTTTGTGTGTACATTATCACACATGGTTGTGATGTGGATGATATAACCCCAATGGCGAAGGTTTTGATGTTGAAAAGTGAGTCGCGTGTGTATTCAGATTCACGATGACGCGTGTAGTTTCGGTCATCTTGTTGAATTGTGAAAGTGAATCTCGTGTAGTTCGAATTCACGGTGACGCGTGTAGTTCGGTCATCTTATTGAGGTAGTAATCTCGTGTGGTTTCGGATTACTAAGGCTCGTGTAGTTCGGCCAACCTCGATGTTGTTGTGTTAGTGAAGATAGTAGTCTCGTGTGTATGCGGATTTACTAAGGCTCATTGGCGTTGTTCACATCGTCGTTGGTGAACTTATATTTGGTTGATGTATCTTTAGCTCGTTGCTTAGTGATCGTACGGTATGCTTAGACTAGCTTGCCTTTATGCTTGGATGCTCCAGTATGCGGTATTTGATTATTGTTGTGGCGTGGCCATCTTATCTATATATATGTATGTGGTATATTTTCACTCACTAAGCGTTAGCTTACCCTCTCGTTGTTTACATTTTTATAGGTTCGCATGCTTGGCGGCTCGAGTGAGCTTGGGGGATTAGAGATCTTGTCTAGGTTACTTTAGAAGATCTTGCTTTTGGACTCGATTAGGATTTGGGTAGCGTAGTCCCAAATCACCATGCTCGGTTTTGTGTAAACGTAACTAGTCGGTTCATAATGATTATAACCGGTTTAGGATTTAATTAATGAACCATTGCATTAGGGAGTTTAAACTATTAATGTATGTTTTAAGTTCGTTGAACTTACTTTGGTAACAAATATGTTTTGGAAATTGTGTAATGGGACCTAAAGTAAAAAGTATTATTTAACGCGTATTAAAAGGAAAAAATTTTATGGGCCGGTTTTAATACGGGTTGGGTTGTTTCACGGTCGTATCATTAATAGTTGAGATGATGATATAGAATGGTGATGACCCTATGATATTTGGTAACGAATGAAGATGGTTACTTGGTATTAGAATGATAATGATATTACGTTTAATAGGTTAGTAATAATACGAAGATGATGAATGTTTATAATGAAATCGTGTTAATTATATGATGATGATAGTTGTTAAGATGTTTTATGATAAATAGTTTATGTCAATGATGATGAGATCACAATTAGATTATTGATGATGGGTCTCTGATCGATGTATTATGAAGGAGATGAAGAAAAATAGATAAAGGTTATATATTTAAATATGGGGTATCAAAACAGAAACGTAAGAACAGAAGCATGGTTAAGAGCATTAGTGTGGAAAGAGAGGTCTTGGGTTCAAATCTAGGTGGCTGCAAATATTTTTATCGAAGTTTAAAAACCAAATTAGGCTTTTAATTGGGCTACTGCTATTCCCATGACTGGACTAAAAATATTGGGCTTCTAATTTGCTATGTTGGGCCGAAATCTGGTTGGGCTGTTAACAGGCTAATAACAGAAACCATGATAAATGCAATTAGATCATGATATATAACATATAAGCAGCGTTAGAGGAATGGTTTAGATGGTATTCGGATTAGCGAAGGTTGAGGGTTCGAGACTGGTCTCGGGCATTTTTATTTTTATTTTAAGAAAAGAAGAAGAAGGATATAGAAGTAAAGGTTAAAAACAATTTTAGTTGGGTGTTATTTCATAATTGAAATACATAGTGTAATGGTTAAGGACGTTATCAGGTTAGCGGGACGTCGCGGGTTCAAACCCGGACTTGGTCATTTTTTTAAGGGCTACTCCTTTGAGGTAGTTATTACTAATACTCCTATTATTATTATTATTATTATTATTATTATTATTATTATTATTATTATTATTATTATTATTATTATTTTTATTATTATTATTATTATTATTATTATTATTATTATTATTATTATTAATATTTCATTATGATTATTGTTATTATTATTATTATTATTATTATTATTATTATTATTATTATTATTATTATTACTTATTATTGATTTTTGTTAAGTAATTATTATTATTACCAATACTAGAAATAAGATTATTAGTATTATTATTATTATTATAAGTATTATTATTATTAATAACATTATTATTATCATTTTAAAGAAATTTCAACTTTTACTTACTACTATTATTATTATTACCACTATTTTTAAAATAGGTATTATTATTATTAAAACTACTGATACTATTATTACAAAAATTTTACGACTTTTTAATTATTAGTAGTAATTTAACAAAATAAATATTAGTTACATAAAAATATATCTAATACATATAACCAAACTCTATCATTATTTTTATAATAAGTAAGATATATAAAATAAATATATGTAAGTTATTAATGGAATACATAAGTCTTTTAAATAACAAGTATATCACTAATTCGTTCAATTACGAGTATATGTGTTAATGTATATATAAATGATATAGGTTCGTGAATCCGAGGTCAACCCTGCATTGTTCAGTTCTGTCGTATGCATATTTTTACTACAAAATATCGTACTGTGAATTCATTTGCTTCCTTTTACTCTTTACATTTTTGGGACTGAGAATACATGCGCTGTTTTTACAACTGCTTTATTAAATGCTTTTGAAATATATTTTGAACTGAGAATACATGATATGATTTTATAAATGTTTGACGAGATAGACACAAGCAAAACATTCCTAGAATGAATTATTATGCAGACAGAAGTTCTGTGGATTATTATTGAATTAGTTGGTCGTGATAATTGCCACTAATTATTGTGAATATTTTCCCTGATTATTATTGCTTGATTATTATTGCTTGGTAACCTAAGAATTAGAAACGGGTATGGCCCTAATTCACACGAATCCTAAAGGTAGCTACTGGGTTTAACACCCCACCCAGAATGTTCACTAGACAGAAGAGCTAATGGGCGTGGTGTTTAGTACTTCGAAGTTTATATATTATACAGACGAGCTGTTCTGTTTTTGGGATATTATTGATGTGCATTATATGTTAAGGTCGGTTACCCTGTTGAGCAATGAAATCGAAATGAATGTTATGTATCGAGAGAATGATTTTTATACACAGGTTATGTGTATTAGTTTTGTGCACGAGATATGCGCACGATTATTTAAAAATCGCAAGGCAACCTACGGGGGAGAAAAGGATACGAACCTACTCTGCTAAGCATTATGAAAAAATGGTTTTGTACACGAGATAGGTGTACTGTATTTAAAAACTTGTGGTCTATCAAAATGATGAATTTTATTGTTTATGATAAACCTATGAACTCACCAACCTTTTGGTTGACACTTGAAAGCATGCTGTAACGTCCTCCCAAAAGGGTCTGGAAGGAACGTCACTAATATCAAAACATACCAACATATTATAATAAACGAGAACAATACTAAATGATGAATTTAACTTTAATGAGTACGCAGCAGAAAATGAAATGTCGTTACAATGACAGGAATAACAATATCGTAAATGTTCACATGCAGAAGTAATAAATGCGATATCTCTTGATCCTATGTCCAAGTAGCATCACATAAGCAGTAAGTATAAGAGCTTGAATCGAACAGCACCTGAGACAAAACATGCTAAAGTGTCAACCAAAAAGGTTGAGTGAAGTTCATAGGTTTAACAAAAAGTTTGTCGTTGTTTTAGACCACAAGATTTAGTTTGTAAAGTTGATCTCCATGACAAAACGTTCGGGGATCAAAAAGTTATGCAATGCGTGATATTTAGACTAAACGTTCAAGTTTGCCCCATGACAAGCTGTGTATGTCCTTGTCGGTTTAATTTCATTATTAAGTAATACAATGACTTGGTCAAATGTATCGGGGACGTTACTCCCGATAGGCCTACCCCAATAATTAAGCATGCCGCAGCAATTAAAAATATCACTGTAGGGACTTAGTCGGACATAGCCGGGTATAGCATAGTTTAACAGTTTGGTACTTGTGTCTAAAGTGTAAAAAGTAAAAACAGCATGTGTCTCACCCTAAGTAAAAGTAAGTTAGTTTGCTAGCAATTAAAGAGGGGCTATGAATTCACCTTAGTAAGTAGAGAAAGTGTTATTCCTCGGAATAAAGAGTTGAACGAGTGAGTAGGAAAGTCAACCTATTGACATTTAAGAGTAGTTAAGTGTTTTGCCCATGTTTAAGTTTAAGTATGTGTTTAAGTATAGTTTGTTTTACTAAGTTTCTATTCCTATTAAGTTACTATTTTTATAAAGTTTTCATTTTTAGAAAGTTTCTTATTTTACTAAGTTTCTATGACTAGAGAGTTTCTACTTTTATCAATGATTTCCATTTTAGGATACTTGCCGTATTAGATAAGCTTCCAATCACCCCTTTCCCTTCGAATGGCTAATTTAGATCTAGGGGCTTGAGCCATAGGACCCTTTAAATCGGAAATCCAAACCCTCTGCCTAGAATCTCATAGAAACCATTCGTCAAGAAAGTTCGAAGATCTATACATCTCTAATACATATCCCAAAATGTTTTTATGTTACAATATAAGTAGTAGGTTATAGGTGGTAGTAATAGTAATAGTGTATAAATGTTATTTATTTTATTTTTAATTGCATATAATTTATAACATTATTTACATGTTTCGGTAAAAATAATAACCGAAGTAAAAAAGTAAAAAGTAAAAAAGTAAAAAGTAAAAAGTAAAAAAATAAAAAGTAAGAAAAGAATACTTACTAGTAGTAATTCTTCAAAGAGAAAATGAGAGAAATTTTAGTGTGAGTTTGAATGAGAAATGAGGGGTATTTATATACTTGAAAAAATTAGGTAAAAGAATAAAATAATTAAAAGAAAAAGAATATTTAATTCTTAATGGAATTTTAAAATTAAAAAGTATTAAATGTTAGGTCATGGGATAATGCACAAAATAAAATAATAAAAGTAGTTTTTTTCATTACAATTTTTATTTAAAAAGTAATTTATTTATTTATTTATTTATTTATTTATTTTATATTTATTTTAAGGATTTTTTTTATGTAAATAAACAAATTTATTTAATGTTTTTCCAAGAATATTTGTCAATAATATTTTATTTTATTTTATTTTATTTTTTTATTTAATTAATAAATACAAATTTTGCATAAAAATAATAAATAATTCGGTATTTTGTATTTTTAATAATAATTATGATTTTAATTATTAAACTATAGCTTTAGTAAGTTTGTAAATATTATTACATTTATATATAATTGGATTTATTATATAGTTAAATATATAATACATTAACTAAATAATAAAAGTGATACAAAGTTTATATACTTGGTTAAATTATCTCAAATTATATAAATTAATAATATATTATTTATTTAAGCGTACATTGTTGACTAAAAATTACTATTCGGTCAATATTTAATTGTATATAACAACCCTTAATACATATAGTCAGACATATAACCCTAGGGTTAATTCAGTAATTTAGAAGTCGAAAAGTGAGGGTTGTTACAGTACCTCCCCGTTAATAAAAAACTTCGTGCCGAAGTTTTAGGTAGACTTCTCGGATGCATCAGCGGTTGAGAAGAGATGGGGATATTTCTGTTACATTTGGCCTTCAAGTTCCCAGGTATACTCAGGGCCACGTCGTGAATTCCAACGGATCTTAACAATAGGTATGGTGCTTTGTTTTAAGCATTTAGCGGATCGGTCCATGACTTCTACCGGTTCCTCTATGAAGTGCATTTTATCATCAATGCAAATGTCATCTAAAGGAATAACGAGAGTGTCATCAGCGAGACACTTTTTAAGATTCGAGACATGAAATACGTCGTGTACGCTGCTAAGTTCAGCAGGTAATTCTAATCGATAAGCCACGGGTCCGATCCTTTCAGTAATCTTGAAGGGTCCAACAAAACGAGGACTTAGTTTGCTTCGTTTACCAAAATGAACGACGCCTTTCCAAAGGGATACTTTCAACATGACTTTGTCACCAACTTGGAATTCCAAATCTTTCCCACCTTTATTAGCATAGCTCTTCTGTCGGCTGCGGGCAGTTTCTATTCGTTTCTTAATCTGAACTATCTTTTCGGTTGTCTCGTGTATGATTTCAGGACCAGTTAACTTTCTGTCCTCTAATTCATCCCAGCACAGTGGGGATCTACATTTCTGTCCGTATAAGGCCTCAAAAGGTGCAGCCTCAATACTTGAGTGGTAACTATTATTGTAAGAGAATTCAACCAAAGGCAAATGTCTATCTCAGCCTTTGCCGAAGTTGATAACACAAGCGCGAAGCATATCTTCCAATGTTTGAATGGTTCGTTCACTTTGACCATCAGTTTGCGGATGATAAGCAGTACTCATGTCGAGTTGAGTTCCAAGAGCAGTTTGAAAGGATTTCCAGAATCTGGAAGTGAATCTACTGTAGCGATCGGATATGATTGATATAGGAACACCATGACGAGAGACAATTTCTTTGATATACAGTTGTGACAATCTCTCCATCTTATCGGTCTCCTTGATCGGTAAGAAATGAGTAGATTTAGTAAGACGATCTACTATGACCCATATAGTATCATTGCCACTAGAAGTCTTGGGCAATTTAGTAATAAAGTCCATAGCGATACATTCCCACTTTCACTGCGGAATATCGGGTTGTGTCAACAGACCAGAAGGCTTTTGATGTTCAGCCTTGACTTTCAAACAAGTGAGACACTTACTAACATAAGTAGCAATGTCGGCTTTCATATTAGGCCACCAGTAGAATTCCTTCACATCGTGGTACATCTTACTGGAACCTGGATGAATAGAATACCTAGTCTTATGCGCTTCATCCAAGACTAGTTCACGGAGATTACCGAAGCGAGGAACCCAAATTCTGTTGCCAAAGTACCGTGTACCATTAGCTTTCACTTGGAGTTGGTTCTCGAAACCGAAAGGTCCGTCACCTTCGATAAGTGTTAGTTTAATAGCTTCCAGTTGAGCTTCGCAGATTCGTGATATAAGATTTGATTTGATTTTCAGGTTTAAGGCACGAACACGTTTAACATCGTCTTTTCGACTAAGGGCATCGGCAACTATGTTTGCCTTGCCAGGATGATATTCCATCTTACAGTCATAATCGTTCAATAACTCGAGCCATCGGCTTTGCCTCATATTCAGCTGTTTTTGATCAAAGATGTGTCAAGGACTTTTATGGTCAGTGTACACCGTAAACTGGGTACCATATAGATAATGCCTCCATATCTTTAATGCAGATACCACGGCACCTAACTCAATGTCGTATGTGGTATAGTTCTCCTCGTGTTTCTTCAACTGTCTAGATGCGTAGGCAATAACCTTTTCACGTTGCATTAAAACACAACCAGAGCCTTGCTTTAAGGCATCGCAGTAAACAACAAAATCATCAGTACCTTCAGGTAAAGATAGAATCGGGGCTGTTGTCAACTTCTCTTTTAGAATCTTGAAAGCAGATTCCTGTTCTTCGGACCACTCAAACTTCTTCCCTTTTTGAGTTAGCTTCGTAAGTGGTTTGGCAAGAAGGGAAATATCTTTTATGAATCTCCGATAGTAACCGGAAAGTCCCAAAAATTGACAAATATGCTTCGCAGTCTTTGGTATCTACTAATATCAAGATGATCTTTTTTCTTCTTGCATTTGGGTTTTTGATCAGATAGCTTGAGAGTTTTCTTTGAATCACTTTCTATTCCATACGTCATGATATTGGAATTTTTCTATGAATTACCGTAATATAATCATGTTAGCCACCGTCATTATATTTCACTAATTCATATTTTCATTCCAAGGTCACTCCATAAGGTCAGGATATGATAAATGATGATTTCTAATATAGTGTATTAAGGATAGCAGTAATCTTAGCTGGATCGACAACATATCGGTTTTAAGCCAAAAGTTGCACTTGGAAAAGTTTGCGTAGAGTTGTTCTTCTTCTTAAGAATGAATTTGCAAATGTTGCTCATGTTCTTTCTCACTCTTGGAGCAGATCAAAACGTCATCCATGAAAATAGTTACGAACTTGTCGAGTCATGGTTGGCTAGTTTTAAGTTGCAGTCTTTATAGACTTGGTCAACTTTCATACCTTTGAAAGTTATTGAAGTTGTGAAAGTTATGAAATGGACGTGGTTAAACGAGAAAGTTATGAGACATCGTGGTAAGAGTTGGTGCAGTTGGACGAACCATGATTCTCTACTACATAAGGGTGTATAGAAGTTTGATAAATCTGATAGGTCATAAGTTTAAGGACTTTTTAAGCGGGATAAAGATGAATATGATATGAACGAAACACTTTATATTATTAAGAATGAGGCATTAAACAAGCCTTTATTACACGATTCGGAAATAGAAATAGTTTAAGGAATAGCCTTTACATAGATAAGAAATTTGGAAAAATAAATTAGGAAATATTAAGATTGAAGTAGTCTTCATATCTCTTCTTCTCGTCCTCAACCTTCTTCATAAACTTCTCAACTTTCTCATTCTTCGCCTTTTGTTTCTTATGCAGGAATTCGAGATTATCATAAAGATTAGAAACACCATTGTTGATTACATGGTACTTGTGGTCCCTCATAGAAAGTTGATTATTCACGCGGTTTTCCTCCATCTTCAATCTAAAGTCAACATCTTCTCTTAGGTAGGAGAGAGATTGCTTCCCCCATCGGGCATTTCTTGTAAGGGTGTAAACCAAAGTCCACATCGGTCATGGGATAAAACAAATGTATGTATATAATCTCTTTCTTTAGCTCAGCATTTTCCTCCATGAGCTTCTTGATCGCTAGGTCTGTTTCCTTCATTTGAGCATCGATCCTTGCAATATGCCAAATAAGGTCATCGGTAGTTTTTCGCAGATTCATGAGCTCGTACTTGGCATCAACTTCATCGTAGGAAGGAGATCGGGATCTTTTCTTTGACGGCCCAATTTCTTCAAAACATTTCCTCTTGTATTTATTCCTCGGGGTTGGATAGTATTCAGGAGACTCATGTAACTTTAGAGTAGTATTTGGGCTATAATTTAGTGAGGGAGGACCACCAAAGTCATAAGGTGGACTTTGGACTGGTCTTTCTGTGGAAGACCTTTCAGTATCTTTTTCGGTTGGCATAAAAAGATTCATTTTGGTCGTTTGATGATAATTAGACATCCTAACATTAGGAAGGACATTTTGATTAAAATCTTTAAGTCAAGTTTATTAAAGCATAATCGTTAAGATTATGGGACAATCCTAAATGCTTTAATTCTAAGGCAGGAAAGGTTATAGTTTCCTAGATTGCTAAGGCACCCTAGCTAACAAGTAAGGCACACATAAAAATGCAATCCTGGTTCTCTATAATAGCCTGGTTATGCTCTGATACCAATCTGTAACGTCCGCCCAATAGGGTCTGGAAGGAACGTCACTAATATCAAAACATACCAACATATTATAATAAACGAGAACAATACTAAATGATGAATTTAACTTTAATGAGTACGCAGCGGAAAATGAAATGTCGTTACAATGACAGGAATAACAATATCGTAAATGTTCACATGCAGAAGTAATAAATGCGATATCTCTTGATCCTATGTCCAAGTAGCATCACATAAGCAGTAAGTATAAGAGCTTGAATCAAAGAGCACCTAAGACAAAACATGCTAAAGTGTCAACCAAAAAGGTTGAGTGAAGTTCATAGGTTTAACAAAAAGTTTTTCGTTGTTTTAGACCACAAGATTTAGTTTTTAAAGTTGATCTCCCGCAGGATCAAAAAGTTATGCCAATGCGTGATATTTAGACTAAACGTTCAAGTTTGCCCCATGACAAGTTGTGTCTGTCCTTGTCGATTTAATTTCATTATTAAGTAATACAATGACTTGGTCAAATGTATCGGGGACGTTACTCCCGATAGGCCTACCCCCAATAATTAAGCATGCCGCAGCAATTAAAAATATCACTGTAGGGACTTAGTCGGACATAGCTGGGTATAGCATAGTTTAACAGTTTGGTACTTGTGTCTAAAGTGTAAAAAGTAAAAACAGCATGTGTCTCACCCCAAGTAAAAGTAAGTAAGTTTGCTAGCAATTAAAGAGGGACTATGAATTCACCTTAGTAAGTAGAGAAAGTGTTATTCCTCGGAATAAAGAGTTGAACGAGTGAGCAGGAAAGTCAACCTATTGACATTTAAGAGTAGCTAAGTATTTTGCCCATGTTTAAGTTTAAGTATAGTTTGTTTTACTAAGTTTCTATTCCTAGTAAGTTACTATTTTTATAAAGTTTTCATTTTTAGAAAGTTTCTTATTTTACTAAGTTTCTATGACTAGAGAGTTTCTACTTTTATCAATGTTTTCCATTTTAGGATACTTGCCGTATTAGATAAGCTTCCAATCACCCCTTTCCCTTCGAATGGCTAATTTAGATCTAGGGGCTTGAGCCATAGGACCCTTTAAATCGAAAATCCAAACCCTCTGCCTAGAATCTCATAGAAACCATTCGTCAAGAAAGTTCGAAGATCTATACATCTCTAATACATATCCCAAAAAGTTTTTATGTTACAATATAAGTAGTAGGTTATAGGTGCTAGTAATAGTAATAGTGTATACATGTTATTTATTTTATTTTTAATTGCATATAATTTATAACATTATTTACATGTTTTGGTAAAAATAATAACCGAAGTAAAAAGTAAAAAGTAAAAATTAAAAAAGTAAAAAGTAAAAAGTAAAAAAATAAAAAGTAAGAAAAGAATACTTACTAGTAGTAATTCTTCAAAGAGAAAATGAGAGAAATTTTAGTGTGAGTTTGAATGAGAAATGAGGGGTATTTATACTTGAAAAAATTAGGTAAAAGAATAAAATAATTAAAAGAAAAAGAATATTTAATTCTTAATGGGATTTTAAAATTAAAAAGTATTAAATGTTAGATCATGGGATAATGCACAAAATACAATAATAAAAGTAGTTTTTTTCATTACAATTTTTAATTAAAAAGTAATTTATTTATTTATTTTTTATTTATTTTAAGGATTTATTTTAATTATTAAACTATAACTTTAGTAAGTTTGTAAATATTATTACGTTTATATATAATTGGATTTATTATATAGTTAAATATATAATACATTAACTAAATAATAAAAGTGATACAAAGTTTATATACTTAGTTAAATTATGTCAAATTATATAAATTAATAATATATTATTTATTTAAGCGTACATTGTTGACTAAAAATTACTATTCGGTCAATATTTAATTGTATATAACAACCCTTAATACATATAGTCAGACATATAACCCTAGGGTTAATTCAGTAATTTAGAAGTCGAAAAGTGAGGGTTGTTACACATGTTTATTCTCAGGTATGAAAGAAATCTTCCGCTGTGCATTTGCTCATATTAGAGACATTACTTGGAGTCATTCATGACATATTTCAAAAGACGTTGCATTCGAGTCGTTGAGTTCATCAAGATTATTACTAAGTTAATTATAGTTGGATATATTATGAAATGGTATGCATGCCGTCAATTTTCGATGTAAAGAAAGTTTGTCTTTTAAAAACGAATGCAATGTTTGTAAAATGTATCATATAGAGGTCAAATACCTCGCAATAAAATCAACTATTGTGAATCTTTTATAATTTATATGAACGGGTCCTTTCAGTTGGTATCAGAGCGGTGGTCTTAGCGAACCAGGTCTTACATTAGTGTGTCTAACTGATAGTTGTTTAGATGCATTAGTGGGTTTGGACTTCGATCGTATCTGCATGTCAAAAGTTTTGCTTATCAGTTAGTGTCGAAAATTATTTGCTTAGCATCCTTAAAGTCTAGACACATCTTACTGCCTCTATTGCATAGACAGTGTATAGATAAATTCATATCTTAGTGTATCTGTTATTGTTACCTTTGCCTGACAGCTTTCGTAGATTCCTCCGTAACTTATGGGATTTTAGTATTATATATGCATATGTAAATTATATATTGTAGGGTACTAATCTACATCCTATAATCTATTTCTTATCGAAAATCCTTCATCTGCTCGTACGAGATGAATCCCTCAACCAGTTCGAGTCCCTCAGATTCCGATAGCTATTCCGATATTTATTCCGACAGCTATTTCGACATGGATATTCACCTAAGCTCCGAAAACAGTATAAATGAAATGGATCAACCAACTAGTCATCTTCAATTCTGGATGAATTGAGGATGGGTTCATAGTTGAATTAATCAATGGAGACACTAAGAAGGCAATCCTTTCCATCAACCAAATTCACCTCTTGGCGATGAACCTGAAGCACTCACCGGTGAACCAATCCGAAACACCATTTTCTCTCTCATTTCCAGAGTATCTCGCCACGACTATATCATAAATCAGATTCTAAATCTTATACATTCACTCGTTTCTACCGAAAATCATCCCGTAGTAATAAGTTAACGAGCTTCGCACCCGAGTTGTAGCCTTGGAAAATATGGTGCAAAACGTACCAGCTTCAGTAACATCACCGGCACCAACATCAATACCTGTACCACTAACAACAACATTCGCATCACACGCCTCAACATCACAATCTATACGTCAAGCATAATCATCGTTATACATGACATTCTACATCATTTATCTTCGTTCGATATGGCAATTATGTAATCTCTAATGTTTTAGAAATTATATATTCTTGTTCTAACGGTAATTCAAATGAGTTTAATATTATATTGACTCATTAAATCCATGATTACATCTGAAGAAAATATATATGTATATATATGTTTATAAAGATTGTAATTGAAAATTCTTTTGTACAAACTGTTAATGGTAAAAATATTTTAACGGGTAGTAATACCCGAGGAATATTTAGATTTCACATTAATAAGTTGCACTGTACATTCTTCGAATCTGATTCAATAGTCATTTACTATCCTACATACATCCACCGATATACGTATCCGTTCATCGCAGAATAACCATTTTCATTTAATTTCATATTTGGATTTTGACCTATCAGAATTCAACAAGTGGCATAATGAAAAAACATGGGACATAATAAAATTTGTTAGAAACAAAAAAATTAACTATAATAAATTTTGTTAAGAATTCACGGCAACAAAATCCTAGCTAACTGTTCCTAGCTAACTGTTTATTCCTTATTACATTTATCGCAATTTAATTATCGCAATTTTAATTCTCGCAATTTTATTTATCGTCATTTAATTTCTGTTATTTACTTTACGCACTTTAAATATCGTCGGATAAGTCGGGACATATATACAATGTTTTGACATATCATATCGACGCATCTATATATATTATTTGCAATAACCATAGACACTCTATATGTGGTAATGATCGAGTTAGCTATAAAGGGTTGAGGTTGATTCTAAAATAATATATATACTTTGAGTTGTGATCAAGTTTGAGACATGTATACAATGGGTCACGATACGTATTAATTAATTCGAATATTATATATGAATTATTAAATTACTAACTATGGACTAATAACTGTGGACTACCAACATTGGACAATTAAAATGAATTAAAATATTGATTATAACATATGAAACTAATACATTTCTTCAAATTTGCCACTTGATTTCATCTTAAACCTCATTTGTATCTTGACGATTAAAATCTGCGTTCAAACCTTTCATGATTCTTGAAAACACCTCAATATAGAGGATGAACCAACCGCACTTCATCTACGGAAGAAAAGATTGATGGATATAGTTATGCACCTAAAAACACTCGGAACCTGAGTAAACGTTTAACACGTATCTGTGCTAGCTCCTTTTGAGTTGTTATTACCGAAAATAACTTTGCAATTCCTTTTCAAAATAGCAAATTTTGTCACAGCTCCAACAAGACAACTTCGACCTTTCATTCGAATAAACCTCATTATAACTTTGATATATAAGTTGCCTTTCGTCATTGATACCGGGAAACCGTGTATATCCCACCACATTAGCAGTAAACTTACCAGCAATTTCATCGATCTTTGATTTTCCGAAAAATCATTATATTCATTGAAACCTTATCATATACTCATCCGAATCTTGTAACAAGAATTGTCATACCCATTACCGAAAATCAGCAATCAGTATTTTGAAATCTCACAGCATGTCTACATCAACAGTTATAGGTATACATATAACCTCTATCTCTTAGAATTATGACTTTCCATTCTGAAATTCTAAAAATCACTCAGTCTACGAATCAATACTCGGAATGTTAAAAAAGCTGAATGAAGCAACAAAAACTGTAAATGACCTTAACCATCAAAAGTTTAATGATAAAGAATAGTATGTTGGCAAAGCTCAGAAAAGTTGGAACTAGAAAATGGATTGAGCAAATCATGAAGGAAGCTGTGGATAAATCACAAAGACTAAATCTGCCTTCAAAGAATCCAAATGATTCAGTATCTGCTGAAGTCATTAACGAATACCTTGCTCTTGACTCTAAACCTTTACGGACAAATCTTCATCACCATCCATCGATATTAGAAATTCTTAGATATCATCTTATCTTTCATTATAAATATCCTCGATATTTTTGAAAATATTTTCATGACTTTATTATCTGAATTCATCTATCTTTTCGCGATATCAGTGTTACATCAGAAAGGAAACTGTTTTAGTTTCTAGATTCTAAAAAATTCAAATTTAAATATGAATGTTTTTGAAGTAATGTTGGAAACTGAAGCATGAGTTAGTATAATATAATGACACTTGATCAATGTAATTATATTACAGTAAGTCATGCTGAGTTTTTAATGGAACGTGATGATTCACAGATTATAACGTCATCATGTGCCATGTTACTCGACTCTTACATTCTACCTAATCTCCAAACATATCGAGAACATATCTTCCTGATAGTTCTATCTTTTCTCTTGAATTCTGGTAATTCAACCAATCAATATCGTGCTATTACAATTTCTCTCTTAGAACATTAGTCACGTTCATTTGAAACTCCATACCTATGAAATTCTGGACCATTATTCGCTTGACTTAAAATCTGAAAGAGAAAACAAAAGGATGGAACTTCAAAATATAAAGGAAACGAAGAGGGTGGATTTATAGTGAAATATCCGACAGAGCAATCGAAATAGATTACCGAAGAATCAAATCTTATATAGATTTCGAAGATTTTCTTAAATCCCTTGAATTCCGGAATTCAACCAAGACAACGTCAAAAGTCAAGACGCACCTTATTTTCTAACCGTGACTACGTCACCGGTTAAGATGAACTTACATTTATTCATTTCACTCTTTTGTGATAACTTCATTCGTACTCTTTACATAAACAAATTGTTTTGTCTATATTACTCGATGATGGTAAAACTTTAATTTTCAGCTCGTATACGTCATGAAAACATACTTATTGTCAGCCATGACCATCCCAATTAAATTTCAGGATGAAATTTCTTTAACGGGTAGATACTGTGACGACCCGAAAATTTCCGATCAAATTTAAACTTAATCTTCATATGTTTCCGACACGATAAGCAAAGTCTGTAATGTTGAAATCTTAAAAACTTTGAACTGTGTTTAATATATTCATTTGACCTTCGACTAGTTCCGACGATTCACGAATAACTATTTGTAAATAAGATACATATATATTTAAAAATGTATATATGTATATTTTAATATAATTTAAAATATTATATCATGTAGTTTTTAGAATTAATTTTGTAAAATAAAATAATATAAGTAATAATAAAATTTATTCTTAAAATAAATATATATAAAAAGTATATTGAAAATATATATATTAGGTTTCGAATTCATTCTGTAAACGATAGTAACACTCGTTCATCATTCGATGGTTAATTAAGCAAGTTTAATTCAAACTTATGTAATTTTAAAATAAACGGTGATACGAAAATGAGTTCTATAAATTTTAGGCTTATTAAAAATGTATTTAGGAACTATTTGTTAAGTTTTAACACTTTTTATATTTTACCCAGAATTGAGAGGGACAGTTGATGTAATTTTTTTATTTAATAGTTAATGATCGAATTTTATACCATAATGACCAAAATAAATAAATATAGTTAATTTAAAAATATGAGATTTTTCTGAACACTTTTATCCGCCGCTGATTTCGCACGATACACAGTCCCTGAAAACTGTCAGCAGAGTAAGTTAAATTAAACGGCCTCTTACTATTAATTACTATTCCTCATGGTACATATGAAATGTCCCGTTTATATTGATTATAAACGTTCCATATTAATTGATTTCGTTGCGAGGTTTTGACCTCTATATGAGACGTTTTTCAAAGACTGCATTCGATTTTAAAACAAACCATAACCTTTATTTTATCGATAAAGGTTTAAAAATGATAATAAAAAATATAGCGTTCTCACACGACCATTACATGATGATTTACAATAATATTACACATCAATATATGTCTTCGAATGCAGTTTTCAAACAATATTATACAAGCATGGATTCCAAATCTTGTCCTTAATTTAGTATGCA
Source organism: Rutidosis leptorrhynchoides (assembly GCF_046630445.1). Classification (NCBI taxonomy): domain Eukaryota; kingdom Viridiplantae; phylum Streptophyta; class Magnoliopsida; order Asterales; family Asteraceae; genus Rutidosis; species Rutidosis leptorrhynchoides. The sequence goes on along the minus strand of NC_092333.1, from coordinate 222,705,153 downwards.
ACAGTGGAAGCTCTTAACAATTACCTGAGAATAAACATGCTTAAAACATCAACAAAATATTGGTGAGTTATAGGTTTAGCCTATATATTTATCAATCGTAATAATAGACTACAAGATTTCATATTTTCATTTTTCATAAACATCATCCCATTCATAGAGATAAAAATCATTTATATGGTGAACACCTGGTAACCGACATTAACAAGATGCATATAAGAATATCCCCATCATTTCGGGACATCCATCGGACATAATATAAAAACTCGAAGTACTAAAGCATCCGCTACAATGGATGGGGTTTGTTGGGCCCAATAGATCTATCTTTAGGATTCGCGTCAATTAGTAGACTGGTTTACTAATTCTTAGATTACCAAGCAAAAGGGGCATATTCGGTTTCGATCATTCAACAATAGAAAGTAGTTTCATGTACTTGTGTCTATTTTGTTAAACATTTATAAAATTGCATGTATTCTCATCCCAACAATATTAGATTTTTAAAATTGGGACTATAACTCACTTTCACAGATTTTTACTTCATCGGGAAGTAAGACTTGGCCACGGGTTGATTCACGAACCTATAACAAATATGTACATATATATCAAAGTATGATCAAAATATATTTACAACATTTTTATTACGTTTTAATGATTTGAGTTTGTTAAGTCAGCAGTCCTCGTTAGTAACCTATACCTAGTTGTCCACAGTTAGATGTACAAAAATAAATCAATATATAATATCTCGAATCAATCCACGACCCAGTGTATACAAGTCTCAGGCTAGATCACAACTCAAAGTATATATATTATTTTGGAATCAACCTTAACCCTGTATAGCTAACTCCAGCATTACTGCATATAGAGTGTCTATGGTTGTTCCAAAATATATATATATATATATAGATGGGTCGATATGATATGTTAAAACATTGTATTCGTGTCTATGGTATCCCAGGATTACATATTATATGTTAGAATACATGTATAATACAATATAGGTTAGTTAAGTTATGATTTGTATAGATTTGTTACAAATTTCACGTAGCTACAACAAGTAAAATTATCCAATCTTGTTTTACCCATAACTTCTTCGTTTTAAATCCGTTTTGAGTGATTCAAGTTTATATGGTTTCATATTGAACTTAAGTTTATGAATCGAAACAGAAAAAGTATAAGTTTATAGTCAAAATACAGATTACAAGTCATTTTTGTAAAGGTAGTTATTTTAGTCGAAAGAACGACGTCTAGATGACCATTTTGGAAAACATACTTCCACTTTGAGTTTAACCATGATTTTTGGATATAGTTTCATGTTCATAAGAAAAATAATTTTCTTAGAAGAATAGCTTTTAAATCAAAGTTTATCATAGTTTTTAATTAACTAACCTAAAACAGCACGCGGTGTTACTACGACGGCGTATGTCCGGTTTTACGGTATTTTTCGTGTTTTCAGGTTATAAATCATTAAGTTAGCATATCATATAGATATAGACCATGTGTCTAGTTGATTTTAAAAGTCAATTTAGAAGGATTAACTTTGTTTGTGAACAAGTTTAGAATTAACTAAACTATGTTCTAGTGATTACAAGTTCAAATCTTCAAATAAGATAGTTTTATATATATGAATCGAATGATGTTATGAACACCATTACTACCTCAGTTTAGTAGGTAAACCTACTGGAAGTGACAAGAAATGATCTAGCTTCAAATGATCTTGGATGGCTTAATAGTTCTTGAAGTAGAATCATGACACGAAAACAAGTTCAAGTAAGATTTTTATTCGAATTAAGATAGTTTATAGTTATAGAAATCGAATCGAAGTTTGAATATGAATATTACCTTGAATAAGAAAGATAAACTACTGTAAATAAAAAAGGTTTCTTGATCTTGGATGATTACTTGGATTGGATTAGAAAGTTTGGAAGTAATCTTGCAAACTTGATAGTATTCTTGATTTTATGAAACTAGAACTTATAGAATTTATGAAGAACACTTAGAACTTGAAGATAGAACTTTAGAGAGATCAACTAGATGAAGAAAATTGAAGAATGAAAGTGTTTGTAGGTGTTTTTGGTCGTTGGTATATTGATTAGATATAAAGGATGTGTAAGTTTGTTTTCATGTAAATAATTCATGAATGATTTATAATATTTTTTGTAATTTTGTGAGATATTTCATGTTATTTACCAAATGATGGTTCCCACATGTTTAATGACTCACATGGGCTGCTAAGGAGCTGATCATTGAAGTGTATATACCAATATTATATACATCTAGAAGTTGTGTATTGTACGAGTACGAATACGGGAGCATACGAGTAGAATTGTTGATGAAAATGAATGAGAATGTAATTGTAAGCATTTTTGTTAAGTAGAAGTACTATGATATGTGTCTTGAAGTCTTTCAAAAGTGTATAAATACATCTTAATACACTACATGTATATACATTTTAACTGAGTCGTTGAGTCATCGTTAGTCGTTACATGTAAGTGTTGTTTTGAAACCTTTAAGTTAACGATCTCATTTAATGTTGTTAACCCATTGTTTATTATATCTAATGAGATGTTAAATTATTACATTATCATGATATTAATATGTAAGAATATATCTTAATATGATATATATACATTAAATTGTCGTTACAACGATAATCGTTACATATATGTCTCGTTTCAAAATCCTTAAGTTAGTAGTCTTGTTTTTACATATGTAGTTCATGGTTAACACACTTAATGATATACTTAATTATCATTTTATCATGTTAAACATAGGTTAACTATATCTTAATATGATTCATATGTATTTAGTAAGACGTTGTTATAACGATAATCGTTATATATATCGTTTCGAGTTTCTTAATTCAATAATCTCATTTTTATGTATATCACTCATTGTTAATACACTTAGTAAGACCCTTATAATAATCTCATGTTATATATATATATATATATATATATATATATATATATATATATATATCCATATATATATATCATCATGTAGTTTTTACAAGTTTTTAACGTTCATGAATCGCCGGTCAACTTGGGTGGTCAATTGTCTACATGAAACTCATTTCAATTAATCAATTCTTAACAAGTTTGATTACTTAACATGTTGGAAATATTTAATCATGCAAATATTGTTTTAATTTAATATATAATCATAGAAAAGTTCAGGTCACTACAGTACCTACCCGATAAATAAATTTTTTCCCAAAATTTTAAGTGGTTGAAGGTGTTGACGCATCTTCTGGAAATAAGTGCGGGTATTCCTTCTTTATCTGGTCTTCACGTTCCCAGGTGAACTCGGGTCCTCTACGAGCATTCCATCGAACCTTATGAAAGGACCCATCCTAATCCATCCGGATGAAGTCCATATCGATTATAAATGATTCATAACAGTTGAATACATCGCGAGGTACTTGACCTCTATATGATACATTTTACAAACATTGCATTCATTTTTGAAAAGTCAATCTTTCATTACATCGAAAGTTGATGACTTGCACACCATTTTATAATATATCTAGCTATAATTGACTTAATAATAATCTTGATAAACTCAACGACTCGAATGCAACGTCTTTTGAAATATGTCATGAATGACTCCAAGTAATATCTTTAAAATGATCAATTGCACATCGGAAGACTTCGTTCATACCTGAGAATAAACATGCTTTCAAGTGTCAACCAAAAGGTTGGTGAGTTCATTAGTTTAACATAAATAATCAATTCATAATTTTAATAGACCACAAGATTTCATATTTCCATTTCTCATAAACATACATCCCATGCATAGAGACAAAAATATCATTCATATGGATTGAACACCTGGTAACCGACATTCACAATATGTATATAAGAATATCCCCATCATTCCGAGATCCTCCTTCGGACATGATATAAATTTCGAAGTACTAAAGCATTCGGTACTTTGGATGGGGCTTGTTGGGCCCGATAGATCTATCTTTAGAGTTCGCGTCAATTAGGGTGTCTGTTCCCTAATTCTTAGATTACCAGACTTAATAAAAAGGGGCATATTCGACTTCGATAATTCAACCATATAATGTAGTTTCAATTACTTTTGTCTATTTTGTAAAACAGTAATAAAAACAGCGCATGTATTCTCAGTCCCAAAAATATATATTGTAAAAGCATTTAAAAAGGGATTAATGAAAACTCACAGTACTGTATTTCGTAGTAAAAATACATATGACGTCATTGAACAAGTGTAGGGTTGGCCTCGGATTCACGAACCTATATCATTTGTATATTCATTTATATATATAATCGTAATTGAATAAATATATATATTATTATTAGTGATGTAAATTATATATTTAATAAGTTATATGTTTCGTTACGTATTTATATATTTTTATTTTATATATACAGAGGTTTTAATATAGTTAACTTAGGTGATTTAAAGATATTTTGTATATAAAAATCTTTATGTTTATACTTATAATTTTTAATAATATTAATAAAACTTTCATTTTTATATTCATAGATTATTTTAATTTTAATAATGATAATATCGATAGTAATTATAATAATAATATTGATAGTTTTTAAGAATTACAAAGAGATAACTTTAGTAAAAATTAATATTAATGATAATACTTTTAGTAGTATCAATATATATATTGAAAGTTCATGTTAAGTATAAATGACAATCTTTATAATAATAATAATAATAATAATAATAATAATAATAATAATAATAATAATAATAATAATAATAATAATAATAATAATAATAATAAGAAAATAAATCAAAATGTATACCCTTCTCTAAAAAGAATTGGCCCAGACGGGACTCGAACCCGTGACCTCCCGCTAACACGCTAACACCCAATCACGGCTCCGCTGGTTACCTTCTTGAATTAATTCTCGCATTTAATATTTTAACCTATTGTCTTATCGTCTTTAGGATCATCATCATTATTCATTATCAACCTCTTAAACTAATTATCCTCTTTATCATATGGTAACACAATCGTCATCATGGTCATGTAGCATCGCTATAACTTCACTAATCTTAGTTTCACTTGATTTTATACTATCAACACTATTAATCTTATTTTTCTTGCTAATCACAGTCCAATAAACCCCAACATCATTAACTTATTTAGGTTTTTGGATCAAACTACTTTAAGGGCCCAAGATCAAAAGTCCACTTAAACTAATCGGCCCCCCTGTGTGTCTCGGCCAAATGCAGAAACCGAACCCAGATCACCCTTTTGTGTTTAGAAGTCATACTTGCATTTTAATATAGTGTCAAATAGGGAAAGTGGGCCATGAATTGAGTGATCTAGATGTGCACCATATCAATCATGCGTTTAATAATTCTACATCCAACAACATCTTCTTTACAGCTCATTAACAATAACATAAAGTATTCATTAATCATCATCAATCATCTTTCCACTTATCACACATCATAATATATGATAGTCTCTTCTTCTTCTTTTTTTTTTTTTTAAATATCAACATCATTCACGGATTGCATAAAATTTCGAAACAGAAAATAGTTGCAGCAGTAATTCACTAGTCCTGGTGTTTTCTTTGGTTATAAATCGAATAGGAAAGAAGAGATAGAGGAGGGAGAGGGTGGCGATTAGGGTGGTTACGGTTTGTTGTGTTCGAACGTGTAACCTAAAACAGTAAGCATAGTTGGGGTGTTGGGTTTGTTTGGAAATAAGAAATAAAGAGGTAGTAGCAACAAGAATAGTTTATCATTTGGTTTTCAATAATGGTAGCAGACCGAGGTGTTTAGTTTAATAGGTTATTCTTGGTGATAGTGGTCGAAATAGTAGCAGGAATTAGTGAAGGGTTGTTTTGTGTTCAGCAACTATGTGATCGATCAAGGGAGTGATGATAACCTATAAGTGGTTTGTTTTCGGTCCAGATGAGAGCAAAAAAGATAGTTGTTTGATCAAGTTTGTACTAGAATGGAAGGAAACAAGAAAGAAGAGTATAGTTGGTGATTGTCAATGGTACCTGGCGATGTTTCTTGGCGGCTTAGGATGATGGGTTGCGGACTGAAACCGTAGTAGCAGTACTCTTGCAAAGAAGTCATAAATGGATGGTGTTTCTTGGTGGTGAGGTGGGTTGGTTGTTTGTAGTTGGTGACGGTTGAAAATAGAAAAGGTAGTGGCGGTTCACGATGAGTCTTCGAGGGTCGAAGGTGATGATATTGTGACAGTTGGGATGGTGATTGTTACAGTTTTGTAAGGGTGATGGTTATCAACGAAAATCATGGTGATTAAGTGGTAGTAAAGTTGGTGGTTTGAGGTGATTAAATGGAATGAACTAGGAAAAAGAAACTGAAGGTGGTGGTTTGGAATCGAACAGAACTAGAAGTAAAAACTTGTGCATCAGCAATCTGAGATGGATCTTTTGGTATTTTCGATTGGGACGGAAACAAAATGACAGTCGTAATTGTAGCTGTAGTAGTACTCCTAATTCATTTAGGTTTGATGGTGTGCAGGTGAGTGAAGAGGTGGTTTATTGAAGATAGTGAGTTGTGGGTTTAAGTGTTTGAGGTAGTTTATAATAGATTATGAATTTACATCAAATTATTAGAGCAGACAAATATATTAAAGTTGAGATTGACTCTAAACAGATTCTGTTTTGTTCTTGTTAAAAGGATTCGATTTACAGACAGGACTAATAGTGCAGATAGCGATTTAAAACTAATCCAACTCCTAAATTCGTGAAGTAATCATAAATGGATATCAATAAAAAGAATTTTATTAATTTTAAATAATAATGATTATAATTTTATTAATAATAATAATCTACATAAAAATAATACTAATTTCCTATTATAAATATTTATATTACATATATTACATATATGTATATCTCTACATACATATATAATTCGTAAATCTTGTTAATTACAACTATAAATATATTAATACTACAACAATAATATTACTAATAATAATAAAATTGTTGATGAAGGATCTAGTAATAATAATTGATAATTGATAATACTAATACTAAATATAATAATAATATCACTTTAACATTTATTTATAATTACATTTTATTGGTTATATAATATATATTATGTAATATCTTATTTATATATTTATTTATAATTAATTGTTCGTGAATCGTCGAGCATAGTTAAAGGGTAATTGATTACATGAATATAGATTTTCAAAACTTTCGAGACTCAACATTACAGATTTTTTTTTTTTGCTTATCGTATCGAAATCATATAAAGATTAAGTTTAAATTCGGTCAGAAATTCCCGGGTCATCACAGTACCTACCCGTTAAAGAAATTTCGTCCCGAAATTTGAGTGAGGTGATCATGGCTAACAATAAAAATGTTTTCATGACGAATATGAGTTGATAAATAGAGTTTTATCATCATTGAGTAATATGGATAAAAATAATTCGATCATTCGAAGAGTACGAATGAAGCTATTTACAAAAGAGTGAAATAAAGAAGTAAGGATTCATCTTAGCTTTTGACAGAGTCAGGGTTGAATTTATAAAATAAGGTGTTTCTTTACTTTTGACGTTGTCTTGTTGGAATTCCGGAATTCTAGGGATTCAAAGAAATTCTTCGATATCTAAAAGATTTGATTCTTCGGCGAATAAGGAAATTAAGGTCTTTATAATTAAATGCGGTGATCTACCTCGATTCCTCTGTCTGATATTTTCACTATAAATTTTTCCTTTTTCCGTTCCATTAATCTTCACCACTTCAATACTCAATTCCCAAATTTAAAAGATCGTGAAATGCTTAATCCAGTTTTGATCCGTGTCCTTATCCTGATTATCGCAACAATCATTCTCCTTTTCCAACTTCCACCGGAGGAATCTATTCTCTTCTACTATTGTCTTGGGGGGATACTATTCTTAATTCTACCGTGTCTTTATATTGCTATTCGTATTAATATCCACGGTTTGAAACCTCCGTGTTGTAATTGGGCTTTATATTTCCTCTTATATTTCGGAGTTCCATGTTTTTGTTTTCTCTTCCCGACTTTAAATCAAGCGAATAATGGTCCAGAATTCGTAAGTATGGATTTTCGAATGAACATCATGTTCTAAACAAGAAAGAACGTATTTGTACGATTTGATTTGTCAAATTACCAGAATCACTATGAATAGAACTATCAAGAATATATTTTCTGGATATGTTCAGAAGTTAAGTAGAATGAAAGAGTTATGTAACATGGCACATGATGACGTTATAATCTATGAATCATCATGTTCCATTTAGAAACTCAGCATGACTTACTGTAATATAATCACGTTGATCAAGTGTCATTATATTATACTAACTCATGCATCAGTTCCGAACATTACTTCAATAGCATTCATATTTTAAGCTCGAAAGTTTACAGAATATAGAAACTAACAGTTTCTATATGATGTAATATTGATAGCATGAATAGATTATTGATTTCAGATAAGAATAGTTATGAAAATATCTTCAGAAATATGGAGAATATTTATAATGAAAGATACGATGATATCTTGGAATTTCTAATATCAGAGGATGATAGAAACTATTGTCTGCAAGGGTTTAGAGTAAGGAGCAAGATATTCACTAAAGACTTTAGCAGACATTGAATCATTTAGATTCTTTGAAGTCAACTTATTCTTTGTGATTTTTCCACGGCTTTCTTCACAGTTTCGCATAATCTGCTTTTCGGTACAAAATTTTCTATTGAATGTTTCCAATATAATGATACACAGGAAGCACGAAGAGGTATATAATTTCGAACGAGAATATTTTTGAAAATATCCTCATAAATATCGAAGATATTGGTGATGATATTTTGGAATTTCTAAGTTCGATGGTTGATGGAGAAAGATTTTTCGCAAGATTTTAACATGACTTCGGAGCAAGATATTCTCTAAAGATTTCATCGGACTCAGAATTACCTGGATTATTTGAATATAGGGTTTGGTCCTTGTATTTGTCCTTGGTCTCCTTCACGGTTAGCTCAATCCATTTTTCAATACCGAATTTTTTATCGAGCGTTCCCAACACTCCATTCTTTATCATCAAACTCTTGGCCATTTAGGCCATCTACAATTTTACTGTTTCCTCTGCATTTAATGCAGCCATATTTGTATCGTCGGTTATCAATCCGAGGTGGTTTCAGAAGAATGGTGTTCTAAGATGATTAAACGCCGATGGTAATATGGTGGAATATAAAAGGTTCGCTGGTAACAATAAAAGAGCATGCATATAAATCACGGTGATAATAAGGTTGTTTCGAACGAAAAGATGAAGTTGACTTGCTGGAGCTGTGACAAAATTGGCTAATTTGGAAAAGGGATTGAAAAGTTATTTTCGGTAATAATAACGTCAAAGGAGTTAGCACAAATACGTGTCAAACGTTTGTTCAGGTTCTGAGAGTTTTTCAGGTGCATAACTATATGCATCAATCTTTTCTTTCGTAAATGAAGTGGGGCTGATTCATCCGCCCGATTGAGGTGTTTTCAAGAATTACGAAAGGTTTGAACGCAGATTGTGATCGTCAAGATACAAATGAGGTTTAAGATGAACGTCAAGTGGCAAATTTGAAGAATGTTTAGTTTCATATGTTATAATCAATATTTTAATTCCTTTTAATTGTCCAATGTTATTAGTCCACAGTAACAGTCCAATAATTCATATATAATTTAATATTCAATATTTGAATTAATTAATACGTATCGTGACCCGCATACGTCTCAGACTCGACCACAACTCAAAGTATATATATTATTATAGAATCAACCTCAACCCTGTATAGAGAACTCGATCATTACTGCATATAGAGTGTCTATGGTGGTTCCAAATAATATATATAGATGCGTCGATATGATATGTCAAAACCTTGTATACGTGTCCCGATATTTAAAGTGCGTAAAATAAATAACAGAAATTAAATAATGATAAATAAAGTGCGTAAAGTAAATAACAGAAATTAAATGACGATAAATAAAATTGCGAGAATGTAAATTGCGATAAATAAACTACTATAAATAAAATGTAATCAGTTAGCTAGGAACAGTTAGCTAGGATCTTGTTAGCGTGTTTTCTTAACAAAAATTTTATATTGTTAATTAGTCTGTTTCTAATCAATTTTTATTGTGTTCATTATTTCTTCATTATGCCACTTGTTAGATTCTCGTAAGTCAAAATCTAAATATGAAATTGAATTTGAATGAAAATGGTTATTCTGTGGTAAATGGATTCGTATATCGGTGAATGTAAATAGGATAGTAAATGACTGTTGAATCAGATTCGAAGAACGTACAATGTAACTTATTAATGTGAAATCTTAAATATCCCTCGGGTATTACCTACCCGTTAAAATGTTTTAACCATTAACAGTTTGTACAAAAGAATTTTTAATTACAATCATTATGAAAACATATATACATATATATTTTCTTCAGATATAATCATGGATTTAATGAGTTAACTTAATATTAAACTCATTTAGTTTTCGGTTGGAACTAGAATAAATAATCTCTAAAACTTTAGAGATTACATATTCGCCATGTCGAACGAAGATAACTGAGGTAGAACGATACGTAGAACGAAGATCATACTCAAAGTACGGATGATGATATTGAAGCATGGATTGTTGATGGTACTGGTGCTGTTATTGACGGTACTGTTGGTGCCGGTGATGTTGCTGAAGCTGGTACATTTTGCACCATATTCTCCGAATTGATTATTCGAGCGCGAAGTTCGTTGACTTATTACTCCAGGATGATTGTCGGTTGGAACAAACGGATGAATAAGGTTCAGAATTGTGGATAGAATATAATCTTGTCGAGTTACCCTGGAAATGAGACAGAAAATGGTGTCTCGAACAGGTTCGCCGGTATACGCTTCAGGTTCATTGTCAAGAGGTGAATTCGGTTGGTGGAAGGGATTGCCTTCTGTGCGTTTCCATTAATTAAGTCGACTACGAACCCATCAGATGAATTGATAATGGCTGATTGGTTGATTCTTGCCGATGACGCTGTTTTCGGAGCTTAGGTGAACATCTATGTCGTAATAGCTGTCGGAATAACTATCGGAATAGCTATCGGAATCTGAGGGACTCGAACTGGTTGCAGGATTCGTCTCATACGATCAGATGAAGGATTTTCGATAAGAAATAGATTATAGGATGTAGATTAGTACCCTGCAATACGTAATTTACATATGCATATATGATACTAAAATCCTATAAGTTACGGAGGAATCTACGGAAGTTGTCAGACAAAGTTACAGTAACAGATACGCTAAGATATGAAGTAGCAGATACGCTAAGATATGAGTTTTGTCTATACACTATTCATGCAGTCAATACAGTAAAATATGTCTAGACTAAGAATGATAAGCAAGTGATTCTCTAAGAATGATAAGCAGGTAATTTTTGACACAAAATGATAAGCAAAACTTTTGACATGCAGACACGGTTGAAGTCCAGACTCACTAATGCATCCTAACGACTTATCAGTTAGACACACTAATGCAGACATGGTTCGCTAAGACCACCGCTCTGATACCAACTGTGAAGACCCGTCCTAATCCATCCGGATGAAGTCCATATTGATTATAAACGATTCATAACAGTTGAATACATCGCGAGGTACTTGACCTCTATATGATACATTTTACAAACATTGCATTCATTTTTGAAAAGACAATCTTTCATTACATCGAAAGTTGACGACTTGCACACCATTTTATAATATATCTAGCTATAATTGACTTAATAATAATATTGATGAACTCAACGACTCGAATGCAACGTCTTTTGAAATATGTCATGAATGACTCCAAGTAATATCTTTAAAATGAGAAATTGCACAGCGAAAGACTTCTTTCATACCTGAGAATAAACATGCTTTCAAGTGTCAACCAAAAGGTTGGTGAGTTCATTAGTTTAACATAAATAATCAATTCATAATTTTAATAGACCACAAGATTTCATATTTCCATTTCTCATAAACATACGTCCCATGCATAGAGACAAAAATATCATTCATATGGATTGAACACCTGGTAACCGACATTCACAATATGCATATAAGAATATCCCCATCATTCCGGGATCCTACTTCGGACATGATATAAATTTCGAAGTACTAAAGCATCCGGTACTTTGGATGGGGCTTGTTGGGCCCGATAGATCTATCTTTAGAGTTCGCGTCAATTAGGGTGTCTGTTCCCTAATTCTTAGATTACCAGACTTAATAAAAAGGGGCATATTCGACTTCGATAATTCAACCATATAATGTAGTTTCAATTACTTGTGTCTATTTCGTAAAACAGTTATAAAAACAACGCATGTATTCTCAATCCCAAAAATATATATTGCAAAAGCATTTAAAAAGGGATTAATGAAAACTCACAGTACTGTATTTCGTAGTAAAAATACATATGACGTCATTGAACAAGTGTAGGGTTGGCCTCTGATTCACGAACCTATATCATTTGTATATTCATTAATATATATAATCGTAATTGAATAAATATATATATTATTATTAGTGATGTAAATTATATATTTAATAAGTTATATGTTTCGTTACGTATTTATATATTTTTATTTTATATATACAGAGGTTTTAATATAGTTAACTTAGGTGATTTAAAGATATTTTGTATATAAAAATCTTTATGTTTATACTTATAATTTCTAATAATATTAATAAAACTTTCATTTTTATATTCATAGATTATTTTAATTTTAATAATGATAATATCGATAGTAATTATAATAATAATATTGATAGTTTTTAAGAATTACAAAGAGATAACTTTAGTAAAAATTAATATTAATGATAATACTTTTAGTAGTAACAATATATATATTGAAAGTTCATGTTAAGTATAAATGACAATCTTTATAATAATAATAATAATAATAATAATAATAATAATAATAATAATAATAATAATAATAATAATAATAATAATAATAATAATAATAATAATAATAATAATAATAAGAAAATAAATCAAAAAGTATACCCTTCTCTAAAAAGAATTGGCCCAGACGGGACTCGAACCCGTGACCTCCCGCTAACACGCTAACACCCAATCACGGCTCCGCTGGTAACCTTCTTGAATTAATTCTCGCATTTAATATTTTAACCTATTGTCTTATCGTCTTTAGGATCATCATCATTATTCATTATCAACCTCTTAAACTAATTATCCTCTTTATCATATGGTAACACAATCATCATCATGGTCATGTAGCATCGCTATAACTTCACTAATCTTAGTTTCACTTGATTTTATACTATCAACACTATTAATCTTATTTTTCTTGCTAATCACAGTCCAATAAACCCCAACATCATTAACTTATTTAGGTTTTTGGATCAAACAACTTTAAGGGCCCAAGATCAAAAGTCCACTTAAACTAATCGGCCCCCTGTGTGTCTCGGCCAACTGCAGAAACCGAACCCAGCACACCCTTTTGTGTTTAGAAGTCATACTTGCATTTTAATATAGTGTCAAATGGGGAAAGTGGGCCATGAATTGAGTGATCTAGATGTGCACCATATCAATCATGCGTTTAATAATTCTACATCCAACAACATCTTCTTTACAGCTCATTAACAATAACATAAAGTATTCATTAATCATCATAAATCATCTTTCCACTTATCACACATCATAATATATGATAGTCTCTTCTTCTTCTTTTTTTTTAAATATCAACATCATTCACGGATTGCATAAAATTTCGAAAAAGAAAAGAGTTGCAGCAGCAATTCACTAGTCCTGGTGTTTTCTTTGGTTATAAATCGAATAGGAAACAAGAGAGAGAGGAGGGAGAGGGTGGCGATTAGGGTGGTTTCGGTTTGTTGTGTTCGAACGTGTAACCTAAAACAGTAAGCATAGTTGGGGTGTTGGGTTTGTTTGGAAATAAGAAATAAAGAGGTAGTAGCAACAAGAATAGTTTATCATTTGGTTTTCAATAATGGTAGCAGACCGAGGTGTTTGGTTTAATAGGTTATTCTTGGTGATAGTGGTCGAAATAGTAGCAGGAATTAGTGAAGGGTTGTTTTGTGTTCAGCAACTATGTGATCGATCAAGGGAGTGATGATAACCTATAAGTGGTTTGTTTTCGGTCCAGATGAGAACAACAAAGATAGTTGTTTGATCAAGGTTTTACTAGAATGGAACGAAACAAGAAAGAAGAGTATAGTTGGTGATTGTCAATGGTACCTGGCGATGTTTCTTGGTGGCTTAGGATGATGGGTTGCGGACTGAAACCGTAGTAGCAGTACTCTTGCAAAGAAGTCATAAATGGATGGTGTTTCTTGGTGGTGAGGTGGGTTGGTTGTTTGTAGTTGGTGACGGTTGAAAATAGAAAAGGTAGTGGCGGTTCACGATGAGTCTTCGAGGGTCGAAGGTGATGATATTGTGACAGTTGGGATGGTGATTGTTACGGTTTTGTAAGGGTGATGGTTATCAACGAAAATCATGGTGATTAAGTGGTAGTAAAGTTGGTGGTTTGAGGTGATTAAATGGAATGAACTAGGAAAAAGAAACTGAAGGTGGTGGTTTGGAATCGAACAGAACTAGAAGTAAAAACTTGTGCATCAGCAATCTAAGATGGATCTTTTGGTATTTTCGATTGGGACAGAAAAAAAATGACAGTCATAATTGTAGTTGTAGTAGTACTCCTAATTCATTTAGGTTTGATGGTGTGCAGGTGAGTGAAGAGGTGGTTTATTGAAGATAGTGAGTTGTGGGTTTAAGTGTTTGAGGTAGTTTATAATAGATTATGAATTTACATCAAATTATTAGAGCAGACAAATATATTAAAGTTGAGATTGACTCTAAACAGATTCTGTTTTGTTCTTGTTAAAAGGATTCGATTTACAGACAGGACTAATAGTGCAGATAGCGATTTAAAACTAATCCAACTCCTAAATTCGTGAAGTAATCATAAATGGATATCAATAAAAAGAATTTTATTAATTTTAAATAATAATGATTATAATTTTATTAATAATAATAATCTACATAAAAATAATACTAATTTCCTATTATAAATATTTATATTACATATATTACATATATGTATATCTCTACATACATATATAATTCGTAAATCTTGTTAATTACAACTATAAATATATTAATACTATTAATACTACAACAATAATATTACTAATAATAATAAAATTGTTGATGAAGGATCTAGTAATAATAATTGATAATTGATAATACTAATACTAAATATAATAATAATATCACTTTAACATTTATTTATAATTACATTTTATTGGTTATATAATATATATTATGTAATATCTTATTTATATATTTATTTATAATTAATTGTTCATGAATCGTCGAGCATAGTCAAAGGGTAATTGATTACATGAATATAGATTTTCAAAACTTTCGAGACTCAACATTACAGATTTTTTTTTGCTTATCGTATCGAAATCATATAAAGATTAAGTTTAAATTCGGTCAGAAATTCCCGGGTCATCACACCTTAACAGTTGGTATCTTGTTTTGCTTAAGCCTTTTAACCTCACGATCCATTATTTCGACGGGTTCTTCGATGAATTGAAGTTTTTCATTGATTTGGATTTCGTCTAATGGAATTGTGAGATCTTCTTTAGAAAAACATTTCTTCAAATTCGAGACGTGGAAAGTGTTATGTATAGCTGCGAGTTATTGAGGTAACTCAAGTTGGTAAGCTACTGGTCCGATACGATCTATAATCTTGAATGGCCCGATGTAACTTGGATTTAGTTTCCCCCGTTTACCAAATCGAACAACACCTTTCCAAGGTGAAACCTTAAGCATGACCATCTCTCCAGTTGTTGTAGAAAAATTCTGCTAATGGTAGATGTAGATCCCAACTGTTTTCAAAATCGATAACACATGCTCGTAGTATGTCTTCAAGCGTTTGTATCATCCTTTCGCTCTGCCCATCAGTCTGTGGATGATAGGCAGTACTCATGTCTAGACAAGTTCCTAATACTTGCTGTAATGTCTGCCAAAACCTTGAAACAAATCTGCCATCCCTATCAGAGATAATAGAGATTGGTATTCCATGTCTGGAGACAACTTCTTTCAAGTATAATCGTGCCAACTTCTCCATTTTGTCATCTTCTCTTATTGGCAGAAAATGTGCTGATTTGGTGAGACGATCGACAATTACCCAAATAGTATCATAACCACTTGCAGTCCTTGGAAAATAAGTAATGAAATCCATGGTAATGTTTTCCCATTTCCATTCCGGGATTTCAGGTTGTTGAAGTAGACTTGATGGTTTCTGATGTTCAGCTTTGACCTTAAAACACATCAAACATTCTCCTACATATCTCACAATATCGGCTTTCATACCCGGCCACCAAAAATGTTTCTTGAGGTCCTTGTACATCTTTCCCGCTCCGGGATGTATCGAGTATCTGGTTTTATGTGCTTCCCTAAGTACCATTTCTCTCACATCTCCAAACTTTGGTACCCAAATTCTTTCGGCTCTATACCGGGTTCCGTCTTCTTGAATATTAAGGTGTTTCTCCGATCCTTTGCGTATTTCATTCTTCAAATTCCCTTCTTTTACAACACCCTGTTGCGCCTCCTTTATTTGAGTAGTAAGGTTAGTGCGAATAATTATATTCATAGCTTTTACCCGTATAGGTTCTCTGTCCTTTCTACTTAAAGCGTCGGCTACCACATTCGCCTTCCCCGGGTGGTAACGAATCTCGAAATCGTAATCATTCAATAACTCAATCCACCTATGCTGCCTCATGTTCAGTTGTTTCTGATTAAATATGTGTTGGAGACTTTTGTGGTCGGTATATATAATACTTTTGACCCCATATAAGTAGTGCCTCCAAGTCTTTAATGCAAAAACAACAGTGCC
Source organism: Rutidosis leptorrhynchoides (assembly GCF_046630445.1). Taxonomy (NCBI): domain Eukaryota; kingdom Viridiplantae; phylum Streptophyta; class Magnoliopsida; order Asterales; family Asteraceae; genus Rutidosis; species Rutidosis leptorrhynchoides. Next base: position 222,688,275 of record NC_092333.1, on the reverse strand, counting down.
TAGTTCCAAATCGTGTGTCGTATAATTTTGCACGTGAATCTTCAATTGTCTAGACGCATAGGCAATTACCTTCGTTCGTTGCATTAATACACAATCAAGACCTTGCTTTAAGGCGTTAAAATATATCACAAAATCATCATTCCCTTCAGGCAATGAAAATATAGGTGCCGTAGTTAACTTTTTCTTCAACAATTGAAATGCTTTTTCTTGTTCATCATTCCATTCAAATTTCTTCCCTTTATGCGTTAATGCAGTTAAGGGTTTTGCTATTTTGGAAAAATCTTAGATGAATCTTCTGTAGTAACCAGCTAGTCCTAAAAATTGGCGTATGTGTTTCGGAGTTTTTGGGGTTTCCCATTTTTCAACGGTTTCAATCTTTGCCGGATCCACCTGAATACCTTCTTTGTTCACTATGTGACCGAGGAATTGAACTTCTTCCAACCAAAATGAACACTTTGAAAACTTAGCGTACAATTTTTATTTTCTCAGCAATTCTAGCACTTTTCTCAAATGTTCTTCGTGCTCTTGATAATTCTTCGAGTAAATAAGTATGTCATCGATGAAAACAATGACAAACTTGTCAAGATATGGCCCACACACTCAGTTCATGAGGTCTATGAACACAGTTGGTGCGTTAGTCAATCCAAACGGCATAACCATAAACTCATAATGACCGTAACGCGTCCTAAATGCTGTCTTCGGAATATCATCCTCCTTCACTCGCATTTGATGATACCCAAAACGTAAATCGATCTTTGAATAAACCGACGACCTTGTAGTTGATCAAATAAATCATCGATTCTCGGTAATGGATAACGGTTCTTGATGGTAAGTTTGTTTAACTCTCTATAGTCGATAAATAATCTAAATGTACCATCTTTCTTTTTGACAAACAAAAAGGAGCTCCTCACGGTGATGTGCTTGGTCGAATGAAACCACGCTCTAAAAGTTCTTGTAATTGGCTCTGAAGTTCCTTCATTTCGCTGGGTGCGAGTCTGTATGGAGCACGAGCTATTGGTGCAGCTCCCGGTACAAGGTCTATTTGAAATTCAACAGATCGGTGTGGAGGTAGTCCCGGTAATTCTTTCGAAAATATATCGGGAATTCTTTTGCGACGGGAACATCATTGATGTTCTTTTCTTCGGAATTGACTTTCTCGATGTGTGCTAGCACAGCATAGCAACCTTTTCTTATTAGTTTTTGCACCTTTAGGTTACTAATAAGATTTAACTTCGCATTGCTCTTTCCTCCGTACACCATTCAGGGTTTTCCTTTTTCTCGTATAATGCGAATTGCATTTTTGTAACAAATGATCTCTGCTTTCACTTCTTTCAACCAGTCCATACCGATTATCACATCAAAACTCCCTGACTCTACTGGTATCAAGTCAATCTTAAATGTTTCGCTAAACAATTTAATTTCTCGATTCCGAAATATATTATCTGCTGTAATTAATTTACCGTTTGCTAATTCGAGTAAAAATTTATTATCCAAGGGCGTCGGTGGGCAACTTAGTTTAGCACAAAAATCTCTACTCATATAGCTTCTATCCGCACCTGAATCAAATAAAACATAAGCAGATTTATTGTCAATAAGAAACGTACCCGTAACAAGCTCCGGGTCTTCCTGCGCTTCTGCCGTATTAATATTGAAAACTCTTCCGCGGCCCTGCCCATTAGTATTCCCCCGATAAGGGCAATTTCTACTAAAGTGGCCCGGTTTTCCACATCCAAAACAAATTATGGCGGTGTTATTTGTTCTGACATTATTTGTTCTTTTAGTTCTGTTATGCATTGGTTCGTAGATCTCACACTTCGTCACGCTATGACCATTTCTTTTACACCTGTTGCAAAATATCGTGCAGAACCCCAGGTGATGCTCTTCACACCTTTGGCATGGCTGTTTTTGGTTTTTGTTGCCATTGTTGTTATTGAGATTGTTGTTGGGATTGTTATTGTTGTTGTTGTTGTTATTGTTGTTGGGACGGTTATTGTAGTTGTTGTTGGGACGCGATTGATGTTGCGGTTGTTGTGATAGTTATTCTAAGTGGTTGTAAAGCATTAACTGTATTAAAGCATTCTAAGTGGTTGAGCACTTGGTAACCATACTTAACATTTAATCAACGTCGCATATTCCCTTTATTATGAAATCTCACTACACCGTACCAAGTGTAGTCACCGAAATGAAGTACTGTGCAACCGTTGAACACTGGTCGTCCAGTCCGGTTGGGGTTGTCAGGCCCGATAGATCTATCAACAGGATTCGCGTTTACAATACCCATGTAAATAGTAGTTACCAAGCTACAGGGAAATATGCCAGTGGTACAACTCAACGTAGAATGTATTTTTAAGTACTTGTGTCTATTTCGTAAACATTTATAAAAGCAGCGCATGTATTCTCAGCCCAAAAATATATATTGCAAAAGCAATTAAAAAGGGAGCAAATGAAACTCACAACACTGTATTTTGTAGTAAAAATACATATGACGGCATGGAACAAGTGTAGGGTTGGTCTTGGATTCACGAACCTCTATCATTTATATATATATTAACACCTATAATGGTAATCGAACAAATTTATGTATTATGCTTAGTGATGTAATTTTTATATTTAATAATTTATAAGTTCCTTTAATAATATATTTACTTTATTTACTTTAGATGGATATTTATTATAAGAATATTAATATAGCTATGTAAATAAAATAATAATAATAAAACATATAATATTTTTAATAATGATAGTAATAATAATAAAAATAAAAAGGTTGTATTATTTCTACAATAAAAATACTATTTTGATAAAAAATTTAATACTAATAATACTTAATAACAATATTTGTTAATAAATATATTAATGTTAATAATAGTAATAATAATGATAATAATAATTATAAAAATGATAGTAATAATAATATTAATGATAATAATAATATAATGTATTATTTTTATAATAATAATAATAACAATCCTAATAATATCAATAGTAATAATATTAATCATATTAATAATAATAATAATAAAAATAAAAATAATAATAATAATAAAAGAGTACAACCTTTGCAGAAAGGAGCTTTAAAAATAAAATGCCACTACCTAGGCTCGAACCCGCGACCTCATGCTCAACCAACTCCCTTCTAAACCACATGACTACCCTTATTTTTCTGATTTGAACACAATTTAGTTTTATATAACCCGTTTTCTGTTTTTCCCTCTTCTTCTCAAAATCAAATTCGACAATAATCATAATCCAATCTAAACAGCAAGTTACCCAAATGTTTGAGACTTGTGATTGAATATAAACAGATTGTGTGATCATCGTTATCTTATTTATCATTATATAATATCTCCAATACATCAAGGTTGTCTCGTATAAGATCATATAAGTAGCAGTCCAAAATTACGGCCCACTTAGAGATTAATAGTCCATGAAACAATTTAATCAAGCCCAAGATGATAACTAGTTTTTAACTGGCCCAAAAACTACATCAACCAAGTCCCTTTAAATTAAATTTAGGTATAATGAAAACAGCTAGAAAGCTATATCATTGAATGGGGTTCGTCTGGATTAAAAAAAATGTCTGCTATTTATCCTTAATAATTCAATATCAGAAATCGAATAGGACATAGAAACGAAATAGTAGTAGCGCATGGAAACAGTTGCAGGTGATCAAATAGTTGTTATCGGAACAGTAACCTTTGCAGGTTCTTTTCGAGCAACAATAAGTAGAAAATAGAAGATGATGGAACTTGGTGTGGTGGTGACGGTTTTGTTGATGTTTGTGAGTTACTCGTTTAACAGGAGAAACATTGTTCGAGTTGTAGGGTTTCGGTTCTTGAATTAAATAGAAATCAGGTAGCATGATAGCAGTGAACTATGGTTAATCTTGGTGGTTTTGATTGTGTTGTTTTGTGGATTTAACAAAAATAGGAAAGAAACATAGAAGTGGGTTGTAAATGGTCTTGATGTTACAACAGAAAACAACCCAAATAGTAGAAGGGTGGTGTGGTTTCAAGGTGGCGGTTTATGATGGTGTTAGGAGGTTGAAGATGGTGGTGGTTGTAATGATTACATGGCGGTTTGAGAGTGGTGTTCGAAGGTGGCTTGACGGTGGTTCTCATGGTTGATTGAAACAGAAAACCAACGCATAGTAAAGATGGTTACGGAGGTGATCACGAAGAAAAAGAGAGAAGGTGATTTGTGGTGACCTTCGGTGGTGGAAATGGTGGTTGAAGATGATGGTTCTTCGACGGGTCAATGGGTGGTGAGATTGGTAGCCGGTGATTGTGGGGTTTGGACAGAGAGAGAGAGACTAGGGAGTGAAGAGAGGGTTTATTCATGGTTGTTTGGGGTTGTTCCGGCGAGAGTGGAGATTAAGGGTGGCGGTGGTGACGATCAAGTATGGTGGCGGTATTAGAGGAAGAAGGAAAGTTAAACAAATAATGATGTATCCTACTGCATCTATATCTATATATATAACTAATCTAATAAATAATAATAATATAATAATAATAATAATAATAATAATAGTATAATAATAATACTATAATGTAAAGAAATTTATTACCTAAACATTTTAATTGAAAAAAAAAATTGTAATGCAGCCATGGTTAGGTATAGTTAGGTGTTTACAGTTTTTAATTTCTAGGAGTATATCGTGTCTTTTACTAAACAGTTAACAAAATAAAGTGTTCCTAAAAATCCCAGATTTTTAGATTAAATATATTTAATTATTTCACTCATTAACTGTTTGAAACCTGATCAAAAAGGTTCAAAAATTATTTATTTTCTGTTCCATTTAACATGTACGAAGTACTAACATTTAAACTAAAAGGGGTAAAAATATTTTTATCTAGCCCATAATCTCTTTAATCAATATGCGGATCAACTTTTATTTAAGTCCTCATAGATATATATTAGGTTTATATTAAAATCAACGAAACGTCAACCGAGTGTTCCAAAAGTTTACAGTTTAGACTCGAAATCATTTTTAGTGTATTCTCTTTCTTTATGCATACAATTTTAAATAGCAAGTTTTAAATACTAAAATAAATATATTATATATTTTTAATATAATTATATATATTTACAAGAAATATTTACATACATATATATATATATATATATATATATATATATATATATATATATATATATATATATATATATATATATATATATATATATACATGTATTTATTTACAATTAGTTGTTAGTGAATCGTCGAGTATGGTCGAAGGACAATTGAACATAGGGAACAGTTCAAAATTTTTGAGATCCAACCTAACAGACTTTGCTTATCGTGTCAAAAATATTAAATTATATCGAGAGTTTGGTTTAAAATTAGTCGGAATTTTCTGGGTCGTGACAGTACCTACCCGTTAAAGAAATTTCGTCCCCGAAATTTGATCGAGGTCATCATGGCTAACAATAAAAATGTTTTCATGACGAATAAGAGTAGACAAAATAGGGTTTTATCAACATTGAGTAATACTGATAAAATAATTGAGTTACTCGAAGCGTATGAGTGAAGCTATCACAAAAGAGGGAAATGAAGTAAATAGAGGTTAGTTTTAACTTTTGACGTAGTCACTGTTGAATTTCGGAATTCAAGGAATTTAAGGAAATCTTCTAATCCGAAGGAAAATGTATTAGCACGAATTATTAGCAACTGTTGGAATTACGGAAGAACGGAAATATCAAGGAAATATTTTCGTGATATGCTTAGAGATTAAGTAGAATGAAAGAGTCGTGTAACATGGCACATGATGAGGATAAGGTCTGTGAATCATCACGTTCCATTAGAAGCTCAGCATGACTTACTGTAATATAATCACGTTGACCAAGTGCATTATATTATACTAACTCATGCTTCAGTTCCCAACACTTCTCCACAATTCATTCATAATTTATACTTAGATTTTACAGAAGTTTCCAATATAATATAATACAGAAAACACGAAGAGGTAGATAATTTCAGACACGAATATTTATGAAAAGATCCTCAGAAATATCGAAAATATTTATGATGGTATTTTGGAATTTCTAAGTTCGAAAGTTGATAAGGAAAAATTTTCCGCAAGATTTTAACGTGGGTACGGAGCAAGATATTCTCTAAAGATTTCATCGGATCCAGATTTATCTGGATCCTTTGAATATAGGGTTTGGTCCTTGTATTTGTCCTTGGTCTCCTTCATGGTTTGCTCAATCCGTTTTTCAGTACCAAATTTTTTTTATCGAGTGCTCCCAACACTCCATTCTTTTATCATCACTTTTGGCCATTAAGACCATTTACTACTTGCTGCTTCGTCAGCATTTTTAAAGTTCCGGATCAGGATCATTGATTATCAAACCGCGGGGTTTTAAGAGAATTGTGTTTTTAGATGATTAAACGCTGATGGTAGTAGGATGGAATATAAAAGGTTTTCCGGTAACGATAAAAGGGCACGCATATATATCAAAGTTATAATAAGGTTGTTTCGAACGAAAAGTCGAAGTTGACTTGCTGGAGCTGTGACAAAATTTGCTACTTTGAAAAAGAACTGCAAAGTTATTTTGGGTAATAATAACACTAAAGGAATTAGCACAACTACTTGCTAAACGTTTACTCAGTTTCCGAGAGTTTTTCAGGTGCATAACTATATGCATAAATCTTTCCTTCCGTAGATGAAATGCGGTTGGTTCATTCTCTCAATCGAGGCGTTTTCAAGAATCATGAAAGGTTTGAACGCAGATTGTAATCGTCAACATACCAATGAGGTTTAAGATCAAATCAAGTGGCAAACTTGAAGAAGTGTTTAGTTTCATATGTTATAATCAATATTTTAATTCATTTTAATTGTCCAATATTATTAGTCCACAGTCGATAGTCCAAAGTTGACAGTCCAATAATTCATATATAGTTTAATATATAATATTTGAATTAATTAATACGTATCGTGACCCGTGTACATGTCTCAGACTCGATCACAACTCAAAATATATATATTATTGTAGAATCAACCTCAACCCTATATAGCTAACTCCCGCATTACTGCATATAGAGTGTATATGGTTATTCCAAATAATATATATAGATGCGTCGATATGATATGTCAAAACCTTGTATACGTGTCCCGATATTTAAAATGCGTAAAATAAATAACAGAAATTAAATGACGATAAATAAAATTACGAGAATTAAAATTGCGATAAATAAAAGGTAATACGGCATTAACAGTTAGCTAAGAACAGTTAGCTAGGATTTTGTTAGCGTGGATTCTTAATAGAATTTCTCATAGTTAATTTGTTTGTTTCTACAAATTTTATTTTGTCCAATGTTTTTTCATTATGCCACTTGTTGGATCCTGACAAGTCAAAATCCAAATATGAAATTGAATGAAAATGGTTGTATTGTGGTGAACGGATTCGTATATCTTGTGGATGTAAGTAGGATAGTAAATGACTGTTGAGTTAGATTTGAAAGAATGTACAGTGTATTTATTAATGTGAAGTATGAATATTTCTCGGGTATTACCTACCCGTTAAAATATTTTCACAATTAACACTTTGTACGAAGGAATTTTTAATTACAATTTTTATGAAAACATATATATACATATATATTTTCTTCAGATGTAATCATGGATTTAATGAGTTAATATGATATTAAACTCATTTGATTTATCGTTAGAACTAGAATACATAATCTCTAAAACATTAGAGATTACTTAATCGGCATGAAGAACGAAGATAATCGATGTAGAACGATACATAGAACAATGATTATACTCGAGGTACAGAATAAGATGTTGAGGCATGGATTATTCATGGTACTGGTGCTGTTACTGACGATACTATTGGTGCCGATGATGTTGCTGAAGCTGGTAAGTTTTGCACCATATTCTCCAAGTTTATTACTCGAGCGCGAAGTTCGTTGACTTCTTTGATTACTCCGGGATGATTGTCGGTAAGAACGGGTGAGTGAATAAGGTTTTGAATTTTAGATATAATATATTCGTGACGAGATATTCGGGAAATGGGGGTGAAAATGGTGTTACGAACAGGTTCGCCGGTAAGTGCTTCAGGTTCTTCATCAAGAGGTGAATTCAGTTGGTGGAAGGGATCGATTTCTTCGTGTCTCCATTGATTAAGTCGACTACGAACCCATCAGATGAATTGGGGATTGCTGATTGGTTGATTCATTCTGGTGACGCTGCTTTCGGAGCTTAGATGAAACTCCATATCAGAATAGCTGTTGGAATCCGAGGAATTCGAACTGGTTGAGGGATTCATCTCGTACGATCAGGTGAAGGATTTTCGATAAGAAATAGATTATAGGATGTAGATTAGTACCCTACAATACATAATTTACATATGCATATATAATACTAAAATCCCATAAGTTATGGAGGAATCTACGGAAGCTGCCAGGCAACGTCTATAGTAACAGATACGCTAAGATATGAATTATCAGATATGCTAAGATATGAATTTTGTCTATACACTATTCATGAAATCATTGCAGTAAGATGTGTCTAGACTAAGAATGATAAGCAGGTAATTTCCTAAGGATGATAAGCAGATAATTTCCGACTAGAAATGATAAGCAAAACTTTTGACATGCAGACACGGTCGAAGTCCAGACTCAATAATGCATCTAAACAACTATCAGTTAGACACACTAATGCAAGACCTGGTTCGCTAAGACAAACGCTCTGATACCAACTGTAACAACCCGTCCTTATCCCCCTGGACGAAGTCATCAACATCTGGCCCCATTGCGATGATAGACTCCAAGTAATGTCCTTAAAATGAGCAAATGCACAGCGGAAGACTTAATTCTTACCTGAGAATAAACATGCTTAAAAGTGTCAACCAAAAGGTTTGTGAGTTCATAGGTTTATCCTAACAATCATTTCAATATATTAATAGACCACAAGATTTCACTATCATAAACATAATACACTCGAAAGTGTATGTAAAGCATTCTAAGTGGTTGAGCACTTGGTAACCATACTTAACATTTAATCAACGTCGCATATTCTGTAATGACCCGAAATTTTCTGACCAAATTATACTTATGAGATTAATATTTACATAAATTAAACCATACCAACATGATAAGCAATCCAAATTGTTGAGACTTGTGTTTTTGAAAAGAGTTTTACACAACGTTTGACCGTCCAATATGACCGATGATATCACGAACTATATAACATACGATAATTATACGTTTGTGTATATATATGTATTTATATATATTTAACATGATTTAAGGATTGTTTAACATCTTATTGTGTACTAATGACAGTGAGTTATAAGTATATTTTGAAACTACTAACTTAAGTTTTCAAAACGATAACTATACGTAACATTCTTTGATATATATACTTATAATCTATAATGCTTATACATGTATCGTATATATAATGTATTTAATCACTTTTTAAGGACTTAAATACATAAAACAATATAAGTATATTGATAAAAGATAGCTATATTTGAATTCTCGTTCCGTTTCCTCAAGATTTCTATACGTATATCTAGGGTATATGTACCCGTATCATACCCAGCTTCTATACGTATTTACTATTGGTATATACACATTAAATCAACATCCTAATCAATATTATTACTGCCCTAGATATGAGGTAACTAGGATTTGTCAAGTAGTATGAATTATTAGTAAGAAAACAAAATTAGGAATCCTTTTCTTTCTTTATAAACTAAAAACGTTTTTATAAATGAACACCATTTCTTCACTCCATTTTCTCATATCTACACCCTCATTTATCTCTCAAAATACTCCTAACTTCATACTTGATCATCTCCAAGCATTTTCCACATCATTTAGCTTCAATTACAAGCCTTAAACACCATAAGAATACTCTTTCAAGAACATATCAAAATAACCACCCATTTGAAGAAGTTTACTTCCAACCTTTTGATCTAACTCCACCACTCTTTGATTCCAAGATTATTTCTTATCTTTTGTAGTAACTTTGTCCAAGTAACTTGAGGTAGTAACCTTGTTCATAATCTCATTCAATTCATATTCATATAGCTATCTTATTTTGTGGTATAAAATTTTAACAACAAGAACATGGTTTGAATGATTTCAAACTTGTTCGCAAACTAAATAGATCCTTCTAACTTGACTTTTAAAACACTTCAAGACCTGTAATATATCATAATGATATGCTAACCTAACAAAATATAACTTGGTTGTACAAAGAACATCTTAAAAACTGAATCTACGTCGTCAGAGTGCAACCGGGGGCTGTTTTGGGTTGGATAATTAAAAACCATCTTGAACTTTGAATTGAAAGTTTATGTTCTGGAAAAATGATATTTCTTATAAATATTTTAACACATAAAAATTTCATGGTTTAACTCAAAGTGTAAGTATTTTTAGAAAAAATGATCATTAAATGTTATTTTTATGATAGAAAATGATCACTTTCATAAGTTTCACCAAAGTTTGACCTATAACCTATGATTTCGAATACAAACTAAGGTATTTTTAGTTCATATTCTTAAAATTTGACTTGATCCAAGGAATTGGCAAGTTGAACAATAAAAACGGAGTTGTAATGAAGAAACTACGACTAAAACAAGATTTGGTATCCGAAGCTAGTTTAGCTACGAAAATATTTGAAGAAAAAGTAAATTAATCATATCTTTTCTAATTAATATGATATTTTATATATAATTACTTATGATTTAATTTTATATATTTCAGGACCACCCGTAAACAACACGAGAAGATTAATCATAAGACCTCATGATTGTACGCAACACGTCATTTGACAACACGGTACTTTATGTACGCAACACGTCATTTGACAACATGGTACCATGGGTCGAGATTAATTCTGATCAATACGAATACGATGGAGTCTTTATTTATTTTATTTAAGCAACTAATTGTGGACCACTAACATCGGACTGCTAACTACGGACTAAGAAAATATTAAAAGTATTAAAAGTATATATATGTAACGATTACTTAAAAAGAAAATATGTTGATATATTATATATATGGTTAGGTTCGTGATATCTATCGGAGACCAAGTCGAATTAAATACCTTCAAGGCAAAAGTGAGTTTCATTTGCTCCATTTTTAATTGTTTTTGCAATATATATTTTTGGGCTGAGAATACATGCGCTGCTTTTATAAATGTTTATAAAATAGACACAAGTACTTAAAAATATATTCTACGTTGAGTTGTACCACTGACATATTTCCCTGTAGCTTGGTAACTACTATTTACATGAGTATTGTAAACGCGAATCCTGTTGATAGATCTATCGGGCCTGACAACCCCAACCGGACTGGACGACCAGTATTCAACGGTTGCACAGTACTTCGTTTTGGTGACTACACTTGGTACGGTGTAGTGAGATTTCATAATAAAGGGAATATGCGACGTTGATTAAATGTTAAGTATGGTTACCAAGTGCTCAACCACTTAGAATGCTTTACATACACTTGCGAGTGTATTATGTTTATGATTATGAAATCTTGTGGTCTATTAACATATTAAAATGATTGTTATGATAAACCTATGAACTCACCAACCTTTTGGTTGACACTTTAAAGCATGTTTATTCTCAGGTACGAATTAAGTCTTCCACTGTGCATTTGCTCAATATAAGAACATTACTTGGAGCCGATAATCGCAATGGGACCAAATGTTGATGACTTCGTCCAGGTGGATTAGGACGGGTCCTTTCAGTTGGTATCAGAGCGGTGGTCGTAGCGAACCAGGTCTTGCATTAGTGTGTCTAACTAGTAGTTGTTAGGATGCATTAATGAGTCTGGACTTCGACCGTGTCTACATGTCAAAAGTTTTGCTTATCATTTCTAGTCGAAAATCATCTGCTTATCATCCTTAGGAAATTACCTGTTTATCATTCATAAGTCTAGACACGTTTTACTGCATTTACTGCATTGATAGTGTATAGACGAATTCTTATCTTAGCATATCTGTTATTGCGAACTTTGACTGATATCTTTTCAAAGATTCTCCGTAATTTACGGGATTTTGGTATTATATATACATTTGTAAATTATGTATTGAAGAGTACCAAATCTAACTCCTATAATCTATTCCATACCAAAAATTCATTTTCCCCATTATACAAGATGGATTCCGCAACTAGTTCGAATTCTTCAGATTCCGACAGTTATGCCGATATGAATTTCCATTCGGGCTCCGAAAGAAGCGTCACCGGAATGGATCAACCAATTTCCCATCATCTATTCTGGATGAATTGGGGATGGGTTCGTAATATACTAAATCACTGGAGACAAGAAGAAGGTGATCCATTCCATCCACCAAATTGCCCTCTTGGCGATGAACCTGAAGCACTTACCGGTGAACCTATTCGAAACACTATTTTCTCTCTCATTTCTAGAGTATCTCGTCACGATTATATACTATCCCATATTACAAATCTTGTTCATTCGCTCGCTCCAACCACCAATCATCCCGGTGTACTAGCAGAAATTAACGAACTTCGCGCTCGCGTGACGGCTTTGGAGAACATGGTACGAAGGTTGCAAACACCGGCAGCAGCACCAGCAGCATAATCAACACCACCATCAATAACATCAACAATACCATCATCACCACTAACAAACAACATCCGCATCACACGTCTCGACATCATAATCTGTCCCAAAAACATCAACATCATACGCACCATTGATACTAAGGAGTACCAACAATAATGAACGATGAAGTATTGATCCATAACTTCATTGATATTCTGCGAAGAATATGTGGTTTCAAAAAGTTTTAGAGATTTCTTATTCTAGCTCAAACCGAAAAGCAAATGAGACTAATATCATATTAACTCATTAAATTTATGATTTCATCTGAAGAAAATATATATGTATATATGTTTTCATAAAGATTGTAATTAAAAGTTCTTTTGTACAAAATATTAATGGTGAAATTTTTTTTAACGGGTAGGTAATACCCGAGGAATAATTAGATTTCATCTTAATAAGTTACATTGTACATTTGTCGAAGCTGATTCAACAGTCATTTACTATCCTACTTACAACCACCGATATACGTATCCGTTCACTGCAGAATAACCATTTTCATTCAATTTCATATTTGGATTTTAACTTCCCAGAATCCAACAAGTGGCATATGAAGAAAACATATGACAAAATAAAATCTGTTAGAAACAAACAAATTAACTATGAAAAATTTTGTTAAGAATTCACGCTAACTGTTCCAGCTAACTATTCCTAGATAACTGATTACATTTTATTTATCGCAGTTTATTTATCGCAATTTAATTATCGCACTTTTATTTATCGTCATTTAATTTCTGTAATTATTTTACGCACTTTAAATATCGGGACACGTATACAATGTTTTGACATATCATATCGACGCATCTATATATATTATTTGGAATCACCATAGACACTCTATATGCAGTAATGATCGAGTTCTCTATACAGGGTTGAGGTTGATTCTATAATAATATATATAGTTTGAGTTGTGATCGAGTCTGAGACGTATACGGGTCACGACACGTATTAATTAATTCGTATATTATATATTAAACTATATATGAATTATTCGACTGTTACTGTGGACTATCGACTGTGGACTAATGACATTGGACAATTAAAATGAATTAAAATATTGATTATAACATAGGAAACTAAACATTTCTTCAAGATTGCCACTTGATTTCATCTTAAACCTCATTGTATCTCGACGATTACAATCAGCGTTCAAATCTATCATGATTCTTAAAAACAACTCAACCGAGAGGATAAACCAACCGCACTTCATCTACGAAAGAAAAGATTGATGCTTATAGTTATGCACCTGAAAAACCCTCGGAAACTGAGTAAACGTTTGACACGTATCTGTTCTAGTTCCTTTGACATTATTATTACCGAAGATCGTTTTGCAATCCCTTTCTAAAGTAGCTAATTTTGTCACAGCTCCAGCAAGTCAACTCCGACTTTTCATCCGAAACAACTTTATTATAACCGCGATATATATGCGTACCCTTTATTGTTACTGGGGAACCTTTTATATTCCACAATATTACCATCAGCGATTAATCATTCTAAAAACACAATTCTCCTGAAACTACCTCGGTTTGATAACCGATGACCCAGATCAGTTAACTTTGAAAATGCTGACGAAGCAGCATGTTGTAGATGATCTTAATGGCCAAAAGTTTGATGATAAAGAAAGGAGTGTTAGGAACGCTGGATAGAAAATTTAGTACCGAAAAGCGGATTATGCGAAACTATGAAGAAAGTCGTGGACAAATCACAAAGAATAAGTTTGCCTTCAAAGAATCCAAATGATTCTGTGCCTGCTGAAATCGTTAGCAAACATCTTATTTCTTATTCTAAACCTTCACAGACAAATCTTCTTCATCATCCATTGATATTAGAAATTCTAAGATATTCTCGTATGTTCTATTATAAATATCCTCCATATTTCTGGCGATATTTTCACAACTATTCTTATCTGAGATCATTTATCTCTCCGTAATATCTGCAACATAAAAGAAACTGTGTTTGTTTCTAAATTCTGAAACCTTCGAGTTTAAAATATGAATGTTTTGAAGTAGTGTTGGGAACTGAAGCATGGATTAGTATAATATAATGACACTTGATCAACGTCATTATATTACAGTAAGTCATGCTGAGTTTCTAATGAAGCATGATGATTCACAGTATCGTCATCATGTGCCATTTACACGACTCTTACATTCTATCTAATCTCTAAACATATCAAGAGAATATTTTTCTGGATGACTCGGTCATCTCCAGGGTATTCTGGTAATTTAACAAATCAAAATCGTTCTATTACCATTTTCTTCTTAGAGCATTAGCTATGTTCATTCTGAATTTCATATCTACGAATTCCGGACCATTACTCGCTTGACTCGAAGTCGGGAAGAGAAAACGAAAGCATGAAGCTCCGAAAAATAAGGAAGAATATAAACTCCGATAATAACCCCGAAATTACAAACCGTGTATATCGATGCAGATAGCAATATAGAGACACGGGAGAATTAGAAACACTATAAACACAAGAGTATAGTAGAAGTAAATAGATTCTTCTGGTGGTAGATGAAAAAGAAGAATGACAGATATAAAAGTTAGGAGTATATCAAGAATCAGGACTGGATGGAGCATATTGATGAATGCTTTAAAGTAAGAATCAAGGGAGAAAGAATAGAAGGTGTGAGTCGTGGAAAATAAGGAAACGAAGGGGTGAATTTATAGTGAAATATCCGACAGAGCAATCGAAACAGATTATTGCATATAATCAAAGAAGATCCTGATTTCCTTAATCACCAAAGAACTAAATCTTATTACGTAAGATTCTCTTTAAATCCCTTAAATCCCGGAAATCAATCATAACTACGTCATCGGTTAAGACGAATATATTTTACTCATCTCACTCTTTTACGATAGTCTCATTTATATTCTTCGCATAATCGAATCATTTTATCTACATTACTCAATGATGATAAAACTCCATTATCACCTTATATTTGTCATGAAAACCTTCTTATTGTTATTCATAACAACCTCTATCAAATTTCGGGGACGAAATTTCTTTAACGGGTAGGTACTGTAATGACCCGAAATTTTCCGACCAAATTATACTTATGAGATTAATATTTACATAAATTAAACCATACCAACATGATAAGCAATCCAAATTGTTGAGACTTGTGTTTTTGAAAAGAGTTTTACACAACGTTTGACCGTCCAATATGACCGATGATATCACGAACTATATAACATACGATAATTATACGTTTGTGTATATATATGTATTTATATATATTTAACATGATTTAAGGATTGTTTAACATCTTATTGTGTACTAATGACAATGAGTTATAAGTATATTTTGAAACTACTAACTTAAGTTTTCAAAACGATAACTATACGTAACATTCTTTGATATATATACTTATAATCTATAATGCTTATACATGTATCGTATATATAATGTATTTAATCACTTTTTAAGGACTTAAATACATAAAACAATATAAGTATATTCATAAAAGATAGCTATATTTGAATTCTCGTTCCGTTTCCTCAAGATTTCTATACGTATATCTAGGGTATATGTACCCGTATCATACCCAGCTTCTATACGTATTTACTATTGGTATATACACATCAAATCAACATCCTAATCAATATTATTACTGCCCTAGATATGAGGTAACTAGGATTTGTCAAGTAGTATGAATTATTAGTAAGAAAACAAAATTAGGAATCCTTTTCTTTCTTTATAAACTAAAAACGTTTTTATAAATGAACACCATTTCTTCACTCCATTTTCTCATATCTACACCCTCATTTATCTCTCAAAATACTCCTAACTTCATACTTGATCATCTCCAAGCATTTTCCCCATCATTTAGCTTCAATTACAAGCCTTAAACACCATAAGAAAACTCTTTCAAGAACATATCAAAATAACCACCCATTTGAAGAAGTTTACTTCCAACCTTTTGATCTAACTCCACCACTCTTTGATTCCAAGATTATTTCTTATCTTTTGCAGTAACTTTGTCCAAGTAACTTGAGGTAGTAACCTTGTTCATAATCTTATTCAATTCATATTCATATAGCTATCTTATTTTGTGGTATAAAATTTTAACAACAAGAACATGGTTTGAATGATTTCAAACTTGTTCGCAAACTAAATAGATCCTTCTAAATTGACTTTTAAAACACTTCAAGACCTGTAATATATCATAATGATATGCTAACCTAACAAAATATAACTTGGTTTTACAAAGAACATCTTAAAAACTGAATCTACGTCGTCAGAGTGCAACCGGGGGCTGTTTTGGGTTGGATAATTAAAAATCATCTTGAACTTTGAATTGAAAGTTTATGTTCTGGAAAAATGATATTTCTTATAAATATTTTAACACATAAAAATTTCATGGTTTAACTCAAAGTGTAAGTATTTTTAGAAAAATGATCATTAAATGTTATTTTTATGATAGAAAATGATCACTTTCATAAGTTTCACCAAAGTTTAACCTATAACCTATGATTTCGAATACAAACTAAGGTATTTTCAGTTCATATTCTTAAAATTTGACTCGATCCAAGGAAGTGGCAAGTTGAACCAATAAAAACGGAGTTGTAATGAAGAAACTACGACTAAAACAAGATTGGGTATCCGAAGCTAGTTTAGCTACGAAAATATTTGAAGAAAAAGTAAATTAATCATATCTTTTCTAATTAATATGATATTTTATATATAATTACTTATGATTTAATTTTATATATTTCAGGACCACCCGTAAACAACACGAGAAGATTAATCATAAGACCTCATGATTGTACGCAACACGTCATTTGACAACACGGTACTTTATGTACGCAACACGTCATTTGACAACATGGTACCATGGGTCGAGATTAATTCTGATCAATACGAATACGATGGAGTCTTTATTTATTTTATTTAAGCAACTAATTGTGGACCACTAACATCGGACTGCTAACTACGGACTAAGAAAATATTAAAAGTATTAAAAGTATATATATGTAACGATTACTTAAAAAGAAAATATATTGATATATTATATATATGGTTAGGTTCGTGATATCTATCGGAGACCAAGTCGAATTAAATACCTTCAAGGCAAAAGTGAGTTTCATTTGCTCCCTTTTTAATTGCTTTTGCAATATATATTTTTGGGCTGAGAATACATGCGCTGCTTTTATAAATGTTTACAAAATAGACACAAGTACTTAAAAATATATTCTACGTTGAGTTGTACCACTGACATATTTCCCTGTAGCTTGGTAACTACTATTTACATGAGTATTGTAAACGCGAATCCTGTTGATAGATCTATCGGGCCTGACAACCCCAACCGGACTGGACGACCAGTATTCAACAGTTGCACAGTACTTCGTTTTGGTGACTACACTTGGTACGGTGTAGTGAGATTTCATAATAAAGGGAATATGCGACGTTGATTAAATGTTAAGTATGGTTACCAAGTGCTCAACCACTTAGAATGCTTTACATACACTTGCGAGTGTATTATGTTTATGATTATGAAATCTTGTGGTCTATTAACATATTAAAATGATTGTTATGATAAACCTATGAACTCACCAACCTTTTGGTTGACACTTTAAAGCATGTTTATTCTCAGTTACGAATTAAGTCTTCCACTGTGCATTTGCTCAATATAAGAACATTACTTGGAGCCGATCATCGCAATGGGACCAAATGTTGATGACTTCGTCCAGGTGGATTAGGACGGGTCCTTTCATATTCCCTTTATTATGAAATCTCACTACACCGTACCAAGTGTAGTCACCGAAACGAAGTACTGTGCAACCATTGAATACTAGTCGTCCAGTCCAGTTGGGGTTGTCAGGCCCGATAGATCTATCAACAGGATTCGCGTTTACAATACCCATGTAAATAGTAGTTACCAAGCTACGGGGAAATATGCCAGTGGTACAACTCAACGTAGAATGTATTTTTAAGTACTTGTGTCTATTTCGTAAACATTTATAAAAACAGCGCATGTATTCTCAGCCCAAAAATATATATTGCAAAAGCAATTAAAAAGGGAGTAAATGAAACTCACAATACTGTATTTTGTAGTAAAAATACATATGACGGCATGGAACAAGTGTAGGGTTGGTCTTGGATTCACGAACCTATATCATTTATATATATATTAACACCTATAATGGTAATCGAACAAATTTATGTATTATGCTTAGTGATGTAATTTTTATATTTAATAATTTATAAGTTCCTTTAATAATATATTTACTTTATTTACTTTAGATGGATATTTATTATAAGAATATTAATATAGCTATGTAAATAAAATAATAATAATAAAACATATAACATTTTTAATAATGATAGTAATAATAATAAAAATAAAAAGGTTGTATTATTTCTACCATAAAAATACTATTTTGATAAAAAAATTTAATACTAATAATACTTAATAACAATATTTGTTAATAAACATATTAATGTTAATAATAGTAATAATAATGATAACAATAATTATAAAAATGATAGTAATAATAATATTAATGAAAATAATAATATAATGTATTATTTTTATAATAATAATAATAACAATCCTAATAATATCAATAGTAATAATATTAATCATATTAATAATAATAATAATAATAATAATAATAATAATAATAATAATAATAATAATAATTATTATTATAAAAGAGTATAACCTTTGCAGAAAGGAGCTTTAAAAATAAAATGCCACTACCCAGGCTCGAACCCGCGACCTCATGCTCAACCAACTCCCTTCTAAACCACACGACTACCCTTATTTTTCTGATTTGAACACAATTTAGTTTTATATAACCCGTTTTCTATTTTTCCCTCTTCTTCTCAAAATCAAATTCGACAATAATCATAATCCAATCTAAACAGCAAGTTACCCAAATGTTTGAGACTTGTGATTGAATATAAATGGATTGTAAGATCATCGTTATCTTATTTATCATTATATAATATCTCCAATACATCAAGGTTGTCTCGTATAAGATCACAGAAGTAGCAGTCCAAAATTATGGCCCACTTAGAGATTAATAGTCCATGAAACAATTTAATCTAGCCCAAGATGATAAATAGTTTTTAACTGGCCAAAGAACTACATCAACCAAGTCCCTTTAAATTAAATTTAGGTATCGTGAAAACAGCTAGAAAGCTATATCATTGAGTGGGGTTCGTCTGGATTAAAAATAAGGTCTGCTATTTGTCCTTAATAATTCAATATCAGAAATCGAATAGGACATAGAAACGAAATAGTAGTAGCGCATGGAAACAGTTGCAGGTGATCAAATAGTTGTTATCGGAACAGTAACCTTTGCAGGTTCTTTTCGAGCAACAATAAGTAGAAAATAGAAGATGATGGAACTTGGTGTGGTGGTGACGGTTTTGTTGATGTTTGTGAGTTACTCGTTTAACAGGAGAAACATTGTTCGAGTTGTAGGGTTTCGGTTCTTGAATTAAATAGAAATCAGGCAGCATGATAGCAGTGAACTATGGTTAATCTTGGTGGTTTTGATTGTGTTGTTTTGTGGATTTAACGAAAATAGGAAAGAAACATAGAAGTGGGTTGTAAATGGTCTTGATGTTACAACTGGAAAACAACCCAAATTGTAGAAGGGTGGTGTGGTTTCAAGGTGGCGGTTTATGATGGTGTTAGGAGGTTGAAGATGGTGGTGGTTGTAATGATTACATGGCGGTTTGAGAGTGGTGTTCGAAGGTGGCTTGATGGTGGTTCTCATGGTTGATTGAAACAGAAAACCAACGCATAGTAAAGATGGTTACGGAGGTGATCACGAAGAAAAAGAGAGAAGGTGATTTGTGGTGACCTTCGGTGGTGAAAATGGGTTGAAGATGATGGTTCTTCGACGGGTCAATGGGTGGTGAGATTGGTAGCCGGTGATTGTTGGGTTTGGACAGAGAGAGAGACTAGGGAGTGAAGAGAGGGTTTGTTCATGGTTGTTTGGGGTTGTTCCAGCGAGAGTGGAGATTAAGGGTGGCGGTGGTGATGATCAAGTATGGTGTCGGTATTAGAGGAAGAAGGAAAGTTAAACAAATAATGATGTATCCTACTGCATCTATATCTATATATATAACTAATCTAATAAATAATAATAATAATAATAATAATAATAATAATAATAATAATAATAATAATAATAATAATAATAATAATAATAATAATAATAATAATAATAATAATAATAATAATAATACTATAATGTAAAGTAATTTATTACCTAAACGTTTTAATTGAAAAAAAAATTGTAATGCAGCCATGGTTAGGTATAGTTAGGTGTGCCGATAGTTTTTAATTCGAGGAGTATATCGTGTCTTTTACTAAACAGTTAATGAAATAAAGCGTTCCTAAAAATCCCAGATTTTTAGATTAAATATATTTAATTATTTCACTCATTAACTGTTTAAAACCTGATCAAAAAGGTTCAAAAATTATTTATTTTCTGTTCCATTTAACATGTACGGAGTACTAACATTTAAACTAAAAGGGGTAAAAATATTTGTATCTAGCCCATAATCTCTTTAATCAATATGCGGATCAACTTTTATTTAAGTCCTCATAGATATTGTAGTGACCCGAACTTTTCCATGTTTATATATATTAATTGAGATTGATATTTACATGATTAAATGTTTCCAACATGTTAAGCAATCAAACTTGTTAAGACTTGATTAATTGAAATATGTTTCATATAGACAATTGACCACCCAAGTTGATCGGTGATTCACGAACGTTAAAACTTGTAAAAACTATATGATGACATATATATGGATATATATATATAGTTAACATGATACTATGATAATAAAACATATCATAAAGTATATTAACAATGAACTACATATGTAAAAACAAGACTACTAACTTAATGATTTTTAAACGAGACATATATGTAACGATTATCGTTGTAAAGACATTTAATGTATATATATCATATTAAGAGATATTCATACATGATAATATCATGATAATATAATAATTTAAAATCTCATTTGATATTATAAACATTGAGTTAACAACATTTAACAAGATCGTTAACCTAAAGGTTTCAAAACAACACTTACATGTAACGACTAACGATGACTTAACGACTCAGTTAAAATGTATATACATGTAGTGTTTTAATATGTATTTATACACTTTTGAAAGACTTCAATACACTTATCAAAATACTTCTACTTAACAAAAATCCTTACAATTACATCCTCGTTCAGTTTCATCAACAATTCTACTCGTATGCACCCGTATTCGTACTCGTACAATACACAGCTTCTAAATGTATGTACTATTGGTATATACACTCCAATGATCAGCTCTTAGCAGCCCATGTGAGTCACCTAACACATGTGGGAACCATCATTTGGCAACTAGCATGAAATATCTCATAAAATTACAAAAATATGAGTAATCATTCATGACTTATTTACATGAAAACAAAATTACATATCCTTTATATCTAATCCATACACCAACGACCAAAAACACCTACAAACACTTTCATTCTTCAATTTTCTTCATCTAATTGATCTCTCTCAAGTTCTATCTTCAAGTTCTAAGTGTTCTTCATAAATTCCAAAAGTTCTAGTTTCATAAAATCAAGAATACTTTCAAGTTTGCTAGCTCACTTCCAATCTTGTAAGGTGATCATCCAACCTCAAGAAATCTTTGTTTCTTACAGTAGGTTATCATTCTAATACAAGGTAATAATCATATTCAAACTTTGGTTCAATTTCTATAACTATAACAATCTTATTTCAAGTGATGATCTTACTTGAACTTGTTTTCGTGTCATGATTCTGCTTCAAGAACTTCGAGCCATCCAAGGATCCATTGAAGCTAGATCCATTTTTCTCTTTTCCAGTAGGTTTATCCAAGGAAATTAAGGTAGTAATGATGTTCATAACATCATTCGATTCATACATATAAAACTATCTTATTCGAAGATTTGAACATGTAATCACTAGAACATAGTTTAGTTAATTCTAAACTTGTTCGCAAACAAAAGTTAATCCTTCTAACTTGACTTTTAAAATCAATTAAACACATGTTCTATATCTATATGATATGCTAACTTAATGATTTAAAACCTGGAAACACGAAAAACACCGTAAAACCGGATTTACGCCGTCGTAGTAACACCGCGGGCTGTTTTGGGTTAGTTAATTAAAAACTATGATAAACTTTGATTTAAAAGTTGTTATTCTGAGAAAATTATTTTTATTATGAACATGAAACTATATCCAAAAATTATGGTTAAACTCAAAGTGGAAGTATGTTTTCTAAAATGGTCATCTAGACGTCGTTCTTTCGACTGAAATGACTACCTTTACAAAAACGACTTGTAACTTATTTTTCCGACTATAAACCTATACTTTTTCTGTTTAGATTCATAAAATAGAGTTCAATATGAAATCATAGCAATTTGATTCACTCAAAACGGATTTAAAATGAAGAAGTTATGGGTAAAACAAGATTGGATAATTTTTCTCATTTTAGCTACGTGAAAATTGGTAACAAATCTATTCCAACCATAACTTAATCAACTTGTATTGTATATTATGTAATCTTGAGATACCATAGACACGTATACAATGTTTCGACCTATCATGTCGACAAATCTATATATATTTCGGAACAACTATAGACACTCTATATGTGAATGTTGGAGTTAGCTATACAGGGTTGAGGTTGATTCCAAAATATATATAGTTTGAGTTGTGATTAATACTGAGATACGTATACACTGGGTCGTGGATTGATTCAAGATAATATTTATCGATTTATTTCTGTACATCTAACTGTGGACAACTAGTTATAGGTTACTAACGAGGACAGCTGACTTAATAAACTTAAAACATCAAAATATATTAAAAGTGTTGTAAATATATTTTGAACATACTTTAATATATATGTATATATTGTTATAGGTTCGTGAATCAACAGTGGCCAAGTCTTACTTCCCGACGAAGTAAAAATCTGTGAAAGTGAGTTATAGTCCCACTTTTAAAATCTAATATTTTTGGGATGAGAATACATGCAGGTTTTATAAATGATTTACAAAATAGACACAAGTACGTGAAACTACATTCTATGGTTGAATTATCGAAATCGAATATGCCCCTTTTTATTAAGTCTGGTAATCTAAGAATTAGGGAACAGACACCCTAATTGACGCGAATCCTAAAGATAGATCTATTGGGCTTAACAAACCCCATCCAAAGTACCGGATGCTTTAGTACTTCGAAATTTATATCATATCCGAAGGGTGTCCCGGAATGATGGGGATATTCTTATATATGCATCTTGTTAATGTCGGTTACCAGGTGTTCACCATATGAATGATTTTTATCTCTCTGTATGGGATGTGTATTGAAATATGAAATCTTGTGGTCTATTGTTACGATTTGATATATATAGGTTAAACCTATAACTCACCAACATTTTTGTTGACGTTTAAAGCATGTTTATTCTCAGGTGAATATTAAGAGCTTCCGCTGTTGCATACTAAAATAAGGACAAGATTTGGAGTCCATGTTTGTATGATATTGTGTAAAAACTGCATTCAAGAAACTGATTTCGATGTAACATATTTGTATTGTAAACCATTATGTAATGGTCGTGTGTAGACAGGATATTTTAGATTATCATTATTTGATAATCTACGTAAAGCTTTTTAAACCTTTATTTATGAAATAAAGGTTATGGTTTGTTTTAAAAATGAATGCAGTCTTTGAAAAACGTCTCATATAGAGGTCAAAACCTCGCAACGAAATCAATTAATATGGAACGTTTTTAATCAATAAGAACGGGACATTTCAGTTGGTATCCGAGCGTTGGTCTTAGAGAACCAGAAAATTTGCATTAGTGTGTCTTATCGAGTTTGTTAGGATGCATTAGTGAGTCTGGACTTCGACCGTGTTTTCTTTAAAAATGATTGCTTAACATTTTTGTTGGAAACTATATATTTTTAACATATGAATATTATGTGATATATTAATCTCTTAACGTGTTTGATATTATGTGATAGATGTCTACCTCTAGAACAAGTCCCATTGACTCACCTAATAATAATGAAGAGTCAAATGTAAATTGGAATGATTTGTGGACTGATTCACAAGTTCCCGAAGAGGAACCGGAAGAAGAGTCGGAACCGGAAGAAGAATCGGAACCGGAAGAAGAATCGGAACCGGATGAAGAAATAGAACCGGTGGGGGAAATAATAAAACGGTTAAGTAAAAGAAAATCCTCAACCAACCGACCAAAGTTAATTATGGTCAATGGTGTTTCCGCCAAGGAAGCAAAATATTGGGAGGATTACCAATTCTCCGATGAATCGGATTCCGACGAGAATTCCGATGATGTTATAGAAATTACCCCAACTGAATTTAAAAAGGCAAAAGAAAATAATAAGGGAAAGGGCATAAAAATAGAGAAATCTAATTCCAACCCCGATGAACTTTATATGTATCGTCAACCCCCGAAGTCCTTAAGTTGTAACAATGACCCGGGAACCTCTAAACCACCAGGTTTTTCTAAACCAATGTGGACAACGACGGCTCGTATTAGGGGAACATCATATATCCCTAGAAACTTGGCAAAACGAACCAAAACCGAAGAAGAAGAAACGAGCGAGTCGGAATAAGATAGTTGTATTCGTGTGGTGTAATATATGTAATATAGTGTTCTTATGCTTTATGATATATGTAAAAATTGCTTGTATTAATAAGTATTTTTTTATGAAACTAACTCTTGTCTATTTTACAGTTTAAAAACACAAAATGGATAGACAACCCAATATTTTAAGAGACCTACCCGGAGACATGATTGATGAAATCTTGTCTAGAGTCGGCCAGAATTCTTCGGCACAACTATTTAAGGCGAGATCAGTTTGTAAGACATTCGAAGAACGTTCCAAGAATGTCTTGGTTTATAAGAGACTTTCGTTTGAAAGATGGGGGATATCACATTGGGAAACCCATAAGTTACGATGTGTTTACTTTGACGCATATATTGCGGGGAACCCAAATGCTATTTTACGCAACGGGTTAAGAAATTATTTTGACTCAATATATCCGAATATTGGACTTCGTGATTTAGAAAAAGCGGCTAACATGCAACATAAAGAAGCATGTTATGCTTACGGATTAGTAATGTTCGCTTCTCACCAAAGTGAGAACAAGAACATCGGGCTACAACTATTAAACAAAACGTTTCCACAAGTGACGGAGTCGGTAATTGGGGTAAGAAATGAGGTTTTTAGATTATTATGGGACTGTTGGACATTACGTAACCCTCGTCCCTTTGATGACGTTACAACACGCTGTCTTATCAACGGCCATAACGGTTATGTTGCACAAGACCAAGGATGGGAAGTAGTCCTAGTAAAACCAGAATGCATGACTTGTTTCTGGACGTATGAATTACGTGTCTTTATTGCCTTTGCCGAACGACTTGTGTACTAGCTAGAATTGTCTTCACAACTATCTTGTATCAAAGTTATTGTGTGCTATATTTCATGCTTTATGTAAAATAAGCGGTATTGTAAGTTTGTAAAATATTGTATAAAAGTTTGAACGCGAAATATTATTACAATCAGTTTTCATATAGAATTGTAGTAGTTGAATTGTATATTAGCTACTAAGTATGAACTTAACGGGTAGGTACTACCCGAATTTAAACTTATAAAACGCTAATATGAAGAAAAAGCTTTTATAAATGAGTTCATATTATGCTACGAAATACTATTAACTACTCTTAATATTCTGTATGATTAACTTGTTCCATTTAACTATTTTGAAGGAAATGGCACCGACTACTCGACATACCGTGAATATGAATGAAGAGGAATTCCGTACTTTTCTAGCTTCAAACATAGCCGCAGTACAGGCTGCGCTACATACCAACAATAACCTTGGATCTAGCAGTACAGGAAATCGTGTAGGATGCACCTACAAAGAATTCACTGCCTGCAAACCTTTGGAATTTGATGGAACCGAAGGACCGATCGGATTGAAACGGTGGACCGAGAAGGTTGAATCGGTGTTTGCCATAAGTAAGTGTACTGAAGAGGACAAAGTGAAGTACGCTACGCATACCTTCACAGGTTCTGCGTTAACATGGTGGAATACCTATCTAGAGCAAGTGGGACAAGATGATGCGTACGCACTACCGTGGTCAGCATTCAAGCACTTGATGAACGAGAAGTACCGTCCCAGAACCGAGGTCAATAAGCTCAAGACAGAACTTAGAGGGTTACGAACCCAAGGATTTGATATTACCACGTACGAAAGACGATTCACAGAATTGTGCCTATTGTGTCCGGGAGCATTCGAAGATGAGGAAGAGAAGATCGACGCGTTTGTGAAAGGATTACCAGAAAGAATCCAAGAAGATATAAGTTCACACGAGCCCGCCTCCATACAACAGGCATGTAGAATGGCTCATAAACTAGTGAACCAGATTGAAGAAAGAATTAAAGAACAGACTGCTGAAGAGGCTAATGTGAAGCAAGTCAAAAGAAAGTGGGAGGAAAATGGTGATAAGAATCACCAATACAACAACAACAGTAATTACAACAATAATCGCAACAATTATCCCAACAATCGCAACATCAATCGCAACTACAACAAACGGCCCAACAACAACAACAACAACAGCAACTACAACAATCATCCCAACAACAATAATAACCGTAACAACAACAACAATCAGAAGCAGCTATGCCAAAGGTGTGAAAAGAATCACTCGGGGTTCTGCACCAAATTTTGCAACAAGTGTAAAAGAAATGGTCATAGCGCGGCGAAGTGTGAGGTCTACGGACCAGGGGCTAATAGAACGAAAGGAACAAATGGTGTCGGAACGAGTAATGGCGGAGCAAGTAGTGTCGGAGCAAGTTATGCCAATGTAGTTTGTTATAAATGTGGAAAACCAGGCCACATTATTAGAAATTGCCCGAACCAGGAGAACACGAATGGACAAGGCCGTGGAAGAGTTTTCAATATTAATGCGATAGAGGCACAGGAAGACCCGGAGCTTGTTACGGGTACGTTTCTTATTGACAATAAATCTGCTTACGTTTTATTTGATTCGGGTGCAGATAGAAGCTATATGAGTAGAGATTTTTGTGCTAAATTAAGTTGTCCATTGACGCCTTTGGATAGTAAATTTTTACTCGAATTAGCAAATGGTAAATTAATTTCAGCAGATAATATATGTCGGAATCGAGAAATTAAACTGGTTAGCGAAACATTTAAGATTGATTTGATACCAGTAGAGTTAGGGAGTTTTGATGTGATAATCGGTATGGACTGGTTGAAAGAAGTGAAAGCGGAGATCGTTTGTTACAAAAATGCAATTCGCATTATACGAGAAAAAGGAAAACCCTTAATGGTGTACGGAGAAAAGGGCAACACGAAGCTACATCTTATTAGTAATTTGAAGGCACAAAAACTAATAAGAAAAGGTTGCTATGCTGTTATAGCACACGTCGAGAAAGTACAAACTGAAGAAAAGAGCATCAATGATGTTCCCATTGCAAAAGAATTTCCCGATGTATTTCCGAAAGAATTACCGGGATTACCCCCACATCGATCCGTTGAATTTCAAATAGATCTTGTACCAGGAGCTGCACCAATAGCTCGTGCTCCTTACAGACTCGCACCCAGCGAGATGAAAGAACTGCAAAGCCAATTACAAGAACTTTTAGAGCGTGGTTTCATTCGACCAAGCACATCACCGTGGGGAGCTCCTGTTTTGTTTGTCAAGAAGAAAGATGGTACATTCAGGTTGTGTATCGACTACCGAGAGTTGAACAAACTTACCATCAAGAACCGCTACCCACTACCGAGAATCGAAGACTTATTTGATCAACTACAAGGCTCGTCTGTTTTTTAAAAGATTGACTTACGTTCCGGGTATCATCAAATGCGGGTGAAAGAAGATGATATTCCAAAGACTGCTTTCAGAACACGTTACGGTCATTACGAGTTTATGGTCATGCCGTTTGGTTTAACTAATGCACCAGCTGTGTTCATGGACCTTATGAACCGAGTGTGTGGACCATACCTTGACAAGTTTGTCATTGTTTTCATTGATGACATACTTATTTACTCAAAGAATGACCAAGAACACGGTGAACATTTGAGAAAGGTGTTAGAAGTATTGAGGAAGGAAGAATTGTACGCTAAGTTTTCAAAGTGTGCATTTTGGTTGGAAGAAGTTCAATTCCTCGGTCACATAGTGAACAAAGAAGGTATTAAGGTGGATCCGGAAAAGATAGAAACTGTTGAAAAGTGGGAAACCCCGAAAACTCCGAAACACATACGCCAGTTTTTAGGACTAGCTGGTTACTACAGAAGGTTCATCCAAGACTTTTCCAGAATAGCAAAACCCTTGACTGCATTAACGCATAAAGGGAAGAAATTTGAATGGAATGATGAACAAGAGAAAGCGTTTCAGTTATTGAAGAAAAAGCTAACTACGGCACCTATATTGTCATTGCCTGAAGGGAATGATGATTTTGTGATTTATTGTGATGCATCAAAGCAAGGTCTCGGTTGTGTATTAATGCAACGAACGAAGGTGATTGCTTATGCGTCTAGACAATTGAAGATTCACGAACAAAATTATACGACGCATGATTTGGAATTAGGCGCGGTTGTTTTTGCATTAAAGACTTGGAGGCACTACTTATATGGGGTCAAAAGTATTATATATACCGACCACAAAAGTCTTCAACACATATTTAATCAGAAACAACTGAATATGAGGCAGCGTAGGTGGATTGAATTATTGAATGATTACGAGTTTGAGATTCGTTACCACCCGGGGAAGGCAAATGTGGTAGCCGATGCCTTGAGCAGGAAGGACAGAGAACCCATTCGAGTAAAATCTATGAATATAATGATTCATAATAACATTACTACTCAAATAAAGGAGGCGCAACAAGGAGTTTTAAAAGAGGGAAATTTAAAGGATGAAATACCCAAAGGATCGGAGAAGCATCTTAATATTCGGGAAGACGGAACCCGGTATAGGGCTGAAAGGATTTGGGTACCAAAATTTGGAGATATGAGAGAAATGGTACTTAGAGAAGCTCATAAAACCAGATACTCAATACATCCTGGAACGGGGAAGATGTACAAGGATCTCAAGAAACATTTTTGGTGACCGGGTATGAAAGCCGATGTTGCTAAATACGTAGGAGAATGTTTGACGTGTTCTAAGGTCAAAGCTGAGCATCAGAAACCATCAGGTCTACTTCAACAACCCGAAATCCCGGAATGGAAATGGGAAAACATTACCATGGATTTCATCACTAAATTGCCAAGGACTGCAAGTGGTTTTGATACTATTTGGGTAATAGTTGATCGTCTCACCAAATCAGCACACTTCCTACCAATAAGAGAAGATGACAAGATGGAGAAGTTAGCACGACTGTATTTGAAGGAAGTCATCTCCAGACATGGAATACCAATCTCTATTATCTCTGATAGGGATGGCAGATTTATTTCAAGATTCTGGCAGACATTACAGCAAGCATTAGGAACTCGTCTAGACATGAGTACTGCCTATCATCCACAAACTGATGGGCAGAGCGAAAGGACGATACAAACGCTTGAAGACATGCTACGAGCATGTGTTATTGATTTCGGAAACAGTTGGGATCGACATCTACCGTTAGCAGAATTTTCCTACAACAACAGCTACCATTCAAGCATTGAGATGGCGCCGTTTGAAGCACTTTATGGTAGAAAGTGCAGGTCTCCGATTTGTTGGAGTGAAGTGGGGGATAGACAGATTACGGGTCCGGAGATTATACAAGAAACTACCGAGAAGATCATCCAAATTCAACAACGGTTGAAAACCGCCCAAAGTCGACAAAAGAGCTACGCTGACATTAAAAGAAAAGATATAGAATTTGAAATTGGAGAGATGGTCATGCTTAAAGTTGCACCTTGGAAAGGCGTTGTTCGATTTGGTAAACGAGGGAAATTAAATCCAAGGTATATTGGACCATTCAAGATTATTGATCGTGTCGGACCAGTAGCTTACCGACTAGAGTTACCTCAACAACTCGCGGCTGTACATAACACTTTCCACGTCTCGAATTTAAAGAAATGTTTTGCTAAAGAAGATCTCACTATTCCGTTAGATGAAATCCAAATCAACGAAAAACTTCAATTCATCGAAGAACCCGTCGAAATAATGGATCGTGAGGTTAAAAGACTTAAGCAAAACAAGATACCAATTGTTAAGGTTCGATGGAATGCTCGTAGAGGACCCGAGTTCACCTGGGAGCGTGAAGATCAGATGAAGAAGAAATACCCGCATCTATTTCCAGAAGATTCGTCAACACCTTCAACAGCTTAAAATTTCGGGACGAAATTTATTTAACGGGTAGGTACTGTAGTGACCCGAACTTTTCCATGTTTATATATATTAATTGAGATTGATATTTACATGATTAAATGTTTCCAACATGTTAAGCAATCAAACTTGTTAAGACTTGATTAATTGAAATATGTTTCATATAGACAATTGACCACCCAAGTTGATCGGTGATTCACGAACGTTAAAACTTGTAAAAACTATATGATGACATATATATGGATATATATATATAGTTAACATGATACTATGATAAGAAAACATATCATAAAGTATATTAACAATGAACTACATATGTAAAAACAAGACTACTAACTTAATGATTTTTAAACGAGACATATATGTAACGATTATCGTTGTAAAGACATTTAATGTATATATATCATATTAAGAGATATTCATACATGATAATATCATGATAATATAATAATTTAAAATCTCATTTGATATTATAAACATTGAGTTAACAACATTTAACAAGATCGTTAACCTAAAGGTTTCAAAACAACACTTACATGTAACGACTAACGATGACTTAACGACTCAGTTAAAATGTATATACATGTAGTGTTTTAATATGTATTTATACACTTTTGAAAGACTTCAATACACTTATCAAAATACTTCTACTTAACAAAAATCCTTACAATTACATCCTCGTTCAGTTTCATCAACAATTCTACTCGTATGCACCCGTATTCGTACTCGTACAATACACAGCTTCTAAATGTATGTACTATTGGTATATACACTCCAATGATCAGCTCTTAGCAGCCCATGTGAGTCACCTAACACATGTGGGAACCATCATTTGGCAACTAGCATGAAATATCTCATAAAATTACAAAAATATGAGTAATCATTCATGACTTATTTACATGAAAACAAAATTACATATCCTTTATATCTAATCCATACACCAACGACCAAAAACACCTACAAACACTTTCATTCTTCAATTTTCTTCATCTAATTGATCTCTCTCAAGTTCTATCTTCAAGTTCTAAGTGTTCTTCATAAATTCCAAAAGTTCTAGTTTCATAAAATCAAGAATACTTTCAAGTTTGCTAGCTCACTTCCAATCTTGTAAGGTGATCATCCAACCTCAAGAAATCTTTGTTTCTTACAGTAGGTTATCATTCTAATACAAGGTAATAATCATATTCAAACTTTGGTTCAATTTCTATAACTATAACAATCTTATTTCAAGTGATGATCTTACTTGAACTTGTTTTCGTGTCATGATTCTGCTTCAAGAACTTCGAGCCATCCAAGGATCCATTGAAGCTAGATCCATTTTTCTCTTTTCCAGTAGGTTTATCCAAGGAAATTAAGGTAGTAATGATGTTCATAACATCATTCGATTCATACATATAAAACTATCTTATTCGAAGATTTGAACATGTAATCACTAGAACATAGTTTAGTTAATTCTAAACTTGTTCGCAAACAAAAGTTAATCCTTCTAACTTGACTTTTAAAATCAATTAAACACATGTTCTATATCTATATGATATGCTAACTTAATGATTTAAAACCTGGAAACACGAAAAACACCGTAAAACCGGATTTACGCCGTCGTAGTAACACCGCGGGCTGTTTTGGGTTAGTTAATTAAAAACTATGATAAACTTTGATTTAAAAGTTGTTATTCTGAGAAAATTATTTTTATTATGAACATGAAACTATATCCAAAAATTATGGTTAAACTCAAAGTGGAAGTATGTTTTCTAAAATGGTCATCTAGACGTCGTTCTTTCGACTGAAATGACTACCTTTACAAAAACGACTTGTAACTTATTTTTCCGACTATAAACCTATACTTTTTCTGTTTAGATTCATAAAATAGAGTTCAATATGAAATCATAGCAATTTGATTCACTCAAAACGGATTTAAAATGAAGAAGTTATGGGTAAAACAAGATTGGATAATTTTTCTCATTTTAGCTACGTGAAAATTGGTAACAAATCTATTCCAACCATAACTTAATCAACTTGTATTGTATATTATGTAATCTTGAGATACCATAGACACGTATACAATGTTTTGACCTATCATGTCGACACATCTATATATATTTCGGAACAACCATAGACACTCTATATGTGAATGTTGGAGTTAGCTATACAGGGTTGAGGTTGATTCCAAAATATATATAGTTTGAGTTGTGATTAATACTGAGATACGTATACACTGGGTCGTGGATTGATTCAAGATAATATTTATCGATTTATTTCTGTACATCTAACTGTGGACAACTAGTTATAGGTTACTAACGAGGACAGCTGACTTAATAAACTTAAAACATCAAAATATATTAAAAGTGTTGTAAATATATTTTGAACATACTTTAATATATATGTAT
Source organism: Rutidosis leptorrhynchoides (assembly GCF_046630445.1). Lineage (NCBI taxonomy): Eukaryota > Viridiplantae > Streptophyta > Magnoliopsida > Asterales > Asteraceae > Rutidosis > Rutidosis leptorrhynchoides. Next base: position 222,654,910 of record NC_092333.1, on the reverse strand, counting down.
ATATTGTTATAGGTTCGTGAATCAACAGTGGCCAAGTCTTACTTCCCGACGAAGTAAAAATCTGTGAAAGTGAGTTATAGTCCCACTTTTAAAATCTAATATTTTTGGGATGAGAATACATGCAGGTTTTATAAATGATTTACAAAATAGACACAAGTACGTGAAACTACATTCTATGGTTGAATTATCGAAATCGAATATGCCCCTTTTTATTAAGTCTGGTAATCTAAGAATTAGGGAACAGACACCCTAATTGACGCGAATCCTAAAGATAGATCTATTGGGCTTAACAAACCCCATCCAAAGTACCGGATGCTTTAGTACTTCGAAATTTATATCATATCCGAAGGGTGTCCCGGAATGATGGGGATATTCTTATATATGCATCTTGTTAATGTCGGTTACCAGGTGTTCACCATATGAATGATTTTTATCTCTCTGTATGGGATGTGTATTGAAATATGAAATCTTGTGGTCTATTGTTACGATTTGATATATATAGGTTAAACCTATAACTCACCAACATTTTTGTTGACGTTTAAAGCATGTTTATTCTCAGGTGAATATTAAGAGCTTCCGCTGTTGCATACTAAAATAAGGACAAGATTTGGAGTCCATGTTTGTATGATATTGTGTAAAAACTGCATTCAAGAAACTGATTTCGATGTAACATATTTGTATTGTAAACCATTATGTAATGGTCGTGTGTAGACAGGATATTTTAGATTATCATTATTTGATAATCTACGTAAAGCTTTTTAAACCTTTATTTATGAAATAAAGGTTATGGTTTGTTTTAAAAATGAATGCAGTCTTTGAAAAACGTCTCATATAGAGGTCAAAACCTCGCAACGAAATCAATTAATATGGAACGTTTTTAATCAATAAGAACGGGACATTTCAGATATATATTAGGCTTATATTAAAATCAACGAAGCATCAACCGAGTGTTCCAAATGTTTACAGTTTAGACTCGAAATCATTTTTAGTGTATTCTCTTTCTTTATGCAAACAGTTTTAAATACTAAAATAAATATATTATATATTTTTAATATAATTATATATATTTACAAGAAATATTTACATACATATATATATATATATATATATATATATATATATATATATATATATATATATATACATGTATTTATTTACAATTAGTTGTTAGTGAATCATCGAGTATGGTCGAAGGTCAATTGAACATAGGGAACAGTTCAAAATTTTTGAGATCCAACCTAACAGACTTTGCTTATCGTGTCAAAAATATTAAATTATATCGAGAGTTTGGTTTAAAATTAGTCGAAATTTTCCGGGTCGTGACAATCTTGTCCTACCTGCTCGAGATAGGTATTCTACCATGTTAATGCCGTACATGTGAAGGTAAGCGTAGCATACTTTACTTTGTCTTCTTCAGTACATTTACTAATGGCAAACACCAATTCAACCTTCTCGGTCCACCGTTTCAATCCGATTGGACCCTCGGTTCCATCAAATTCCAAAGGTTTGCAGGCAGTGAATTCTTTATAGGAGCATCCTATACGATTTCTTGTGGAATTTGTTCCACTGCTAGAACCAGAGTTATTGTTGATATTTTGCATTGCGGACTGCACTGCGGCTATATTCGCAGTAAGGAAAACACGGAAGTCTTCCTCACTCATGTTCAAGTTCTGACGAGTCATCGGTGCCATTTCCCTTAAAAATAGCAAAAAGAATTGAGTTAATCATATAGAATTTAAGAGAAGTCAATAGTATTTCGTAGCATAATATAAAAGCTTTTTCTTCATATTAGCATTTTATAGTTTTAATTCGGGTAGTACCTACCCGTTAAGTTCATACTTAGTAGCTACTATACAATTCAACTACTACGATTCTATATGAAAAACTTATTACAATAATATTTCACGTTCAAACTTTTATACAATATTTTACAAACATACAATACCACTATTATACATATAGGATGAAATATAGCACATAATAACTTTGCTACACGGCAGCTATAAAGGCAATTCTAGTTAATACGCAAGTCGTTCAACAAAGGCAATAAAGACACGTAATTCATAAGTCCAGAAACAAGTCATGCATTCTGGTTTTACTAAGACTATTTCCCATCCTTGGTCTTGTGAAAAATAACCGTTGTGACTGTTGACCAGGCAGCATGTTGTAATGTCGTCAAAAGGACGAGGGTTACGTAATGCCCAACAGCCCCGTAACAATCTAAAAACCTTGTTTCTCACCTCAACTACTGAGTCCGTCACTTGTAGAAATGTTTTATTTAAAAGTTGCAACCCAATTTTCTTTTTCTCAATTCGGTGAGAAGCGAACATTATTAACCTGTAAGCATAACATGCTTCTTTATGTTGCATGTTAGAAGCTCTTTCTAAAGAACAGAGTCCTATGTTGGGATATGTTGAGTCAAAATAGGTTCGTAACCCGTAGCGTTAAATTGCATCTGAGTTTTCCGCACTAAATGCCTTAAAGAAAACTTTACGTAACTTAAAGTCTCCCCAATGTGATATACTCCATCTTTCAAAGGAAAGCCTTTTATATACTAAGGCATGCCTGGAATGTCTTTCAAACATTTGACAAACTAATTTTGCCGTAAATAATTGTGCTGATGAATTCTGCACGACTCTAGACAAGATTTCATCAATCATATCCACTGGTAGGTCTTCTAAAATTTTTGGTTGTCTATCCTTAACGTCCATTTTTGTTTTTATACTGTAAAAAAAAACAAGGATTAGATTCGTAAAATATAATTAACAAACAATACAAGCAATTTTTACATATAACATAAAAATACAAACACACTACAATACATATATTACACAGCATGATTACAACTCTTTATTCCGACTCACTCATTTCTTCTTCTTTGGACTTAGTTCGTTTGGCTAATTTTCTAGGGATACATGGTGATCCTCTAATACGAGCCGTCATTTTTGAAATGTCCCGTTCTTATTGATTAAAAACGTTCCATATTAATTGATTTCGTTGCGAGGTTTTGACCTCTATATGAGACGTTTTTCAAAGACTGCATTCATTTTTAAAACAAACCATAACCTTTATTTCATAGATAAAGGTTTTAAAAAGCTTTACGTAGATTATCAAATAATGATAATCTAAAATATCCTGTTTACACACGACCATTACATAATGGTTTACAATATAAATATGTTACAACAAAATAAGTTTCTTGAATGCAGTTTTTACACAATATCATACAATCATGGACTCCAAATCTCGTCCTTATTTAAGTATGCGATAGCGGAAGCTCTTAATAATCACCTGAGAATAAACATGCTTAAAACGTCAACAAAAATGTTGGTGAGTTATAGGTTTAACCTATATATATCAAATCATAATAATAGACCACAAGATTTCATATTTCAATACACATCCCATACATAGAGATAAAAATCATTCATATGGTGAACACCTGGTAACCGACATTAACAAGATGCATATATAAGAATATCCCCATCATTTCAGGACACCCTTCGGATATGATATTAAGTACTAAAGCATCCGGTACTTTGGATGGGGCTTGTTGGGCCCGATAGATATATCTTTAGGATTCGCGTCAATTAGGGTGTCTGTTCCCTAATTCTTAGATTACCAGACTTAATAAAAAGGGGCATATTCGATTTCAATAATTCAACCATAGAATGTAGTTTCACGTACTTGTGTCTATTTTGTAAATCATTTATAAAACCTGCATGTATTCTCATCCCAAAAATATTAGATTTTAAAAGTGGGACTATAACTCACTTTCACAGATTTTTACTTCGTCGGGAAGTAAGACTTGGCCACTGGTTGATTCACGAACCTATAACAATATATACATATATATCAAAGTATGTTCAAAATATATTTACAACACTTTTAATATATTTTGATGTTTTAAGTTTATTAAGTCAGCTGTCCTCGTTAGTAACCTACAACTAGTTGTCCACAGTTAGATGTACAGAAATAAATCGATAAATATTATCTTGAATCAATCCACGACCCAGTGTATACGTATCTCAGTATTGATCACAACTCAAACTATATATATTTTGGAATCAACCTCAACCCTGTATAGCTAACTCCAACATTCACATATAGAGTGTCTATGGTTGTTCCGAAATATATATAGATGTGTCGACATGATAGGTCGAAACATTGTATACGTGTCTATGGTATCTCAAGATTACATAATATACAATACAAGTTGATTAAGTTATGGTTGGAATAGATTTGTTACCAATTTTCACGTAGCTAAAATGAGAAAAATTATCCAATCTTGTTTTACCCATAACTTCTTCATTTTAAATCCGTTTTGAGTGAATCAAATTGCTATGGTTTCATATTGAACTCTATTTTATGAATATAAACAGAAAAAGTATAGGTTTATAATCGGAAAAATAAGTTACAAGTCGTTTTTGTAAAGGTAGTCATTTCAGTCGAAAGAACGACGTCTAGATGACCATTTTAGAAAACATACTTCCACTTTGAGTTTAACCATAATTTTTGGATATAGTTTCATGTTCATAATAAAAATCATTTTCTCAGAATAACAACTTTTAAATCAAAGTTTATCATAGTTTTTAATTAACTAACCCAAAACAGCCCGCGGTGTTACTACGACGGCGTAAATCCGGTTTTACGGTGTTTTTCGTGTTTCCAGGTTTTAAATCATTAAGTTAGAATATCATATAGATATAGAACATGTGTTTAGTTGATTTTAAAAGTCAAGTTAGAAGGATTAACTTTTGTTTGCGAACAAGTTTAGAATTAACTAAACTATGTTCTAGTGATTACAAGTTTAAACCTTCGAATAAGATAGCTTTATATGTATGAATCGAATGATGTTATGAACATCATTACTACCTTAAGTTCCTTGGATAAACCTACTGTAAAAGAGAAAAAATGGATCTAGCTTCAACAGATCCTTGGATGGCTCGAAGTTCTTGAAGCAGAATCATGACACGAAAACAAGTTCAAGTAAGATCATCACTTGAAATAAGATTGTTATATTTATAGAAATTGAACCAAAGTTTGAATATGATTATTACCTTATATTAGAATGATAACCTACTGTAAGAAACAAAGATTTCTTGAGGTTGGATGATCACCTTACAAGATTGGAAGTGAGCTAGCAAACTTGAAAGTATTCTTGATTTTATGTAACTAGAACTTGTAGAATATATGAAGAACACTTAGAACTTGAAGATAGAACTTGAGAGAGATCAATTAGATGAAGAAAATTGAAGAATGAAAGTGTTTGTAGGTGTTTTTGGTCATTGGTGTATGGATTAGATATAAAGGATATGTAATTTTGTTTTCATGTAAATAAGTCATGAATGATTACTCATATTTTTGTAATTTTATGAGATATTTCATGCTAGTTGCCAAATGATGGTTCCCACATGTGTTAGGTGACTCACATGGGCTGCTAATAGCTGATCATTGGAGTGTATATACCAATAGTACATACATCTAAAAGCTGTGTATTGTACGAGTACGAATACGGGTGCATACGAGTAGAATTGTTGATGAAACTGAACGGGGATGTAATTGTAAGCATTTTTGTTAAGTAGAAGTATTTTGATAAGTGTATTGAAGTCTTTCAAAAGTGTATAAATACATATTAAAACACTACATGTATATACATTTTAACTGAGTCGTTAAGTCATCGTTAGTCGTTACATGTAAGTGTTGTTTTGAAACCTTTAGGTTAACGATCTTGTTAAATGTTGTTAACCCAATGTTTATAATATCAAATGAGATTTTAAATTATTATATTATCATGATATTATCATGTATGAATATCTCTTAATATGATATATATACATTAAATGTCTTTACAACGATAATCGTTACATATATGTCTCGTTTAAAAATCATTAAGTTAGTAGTCTTGTTTTTACATATGTAGTTCATTGTTAATATACTTAATGATATGTTTACTTATCATTGTATCATGTTAACTATATATATATATCCATATATATGTCATCATATAGTTTTTACAAGTTTTAACGTTCGTGAATCACCGGTCAACTTGGGTGGTCAATTGTCTATATGAAACATATTTCAATTAATCAAGTCTTAACAAGTTTGATTGCTTAACATGTTGGAAACATTTAATCATGTAAATATCAATCTCAATTAATATATATAAACATGGAAAAGTTCGGGTCACTACAGTACCTACCCGTAAAATAAATTTCGTCCCGAAATTTTAAGCTTTTGAAGGTGTTGACGAATCTTCTGGAAATAGATGCGGGTATTTCTTCTTCATCTGATCTTCACGCTCCCAGGTGAACTCGGGTCCTCTACGAGCATTCCATCGAACCTTAACAATTGGTATCTTGTTTTACTTAAGTCTTTTAACCTCACGATCCATTATTTCGACGGGTTCTTCGATGAATTGAAGTTTTTCGTTGATTTGGATTTCATCTAACGGAATAGTGAGATCTTCTTTAGCAAAACATTTCTTCAAATTCGAGACGTGGAAAGTGTTATGTACAGCCGCGAGTTGTTGAGGTAACTCAAGTCGGTAAGCTACTGGTCCGACACGATCAATAATCTTGAATGGTCCAATATACCTTGGATTTAATTTCCCTCGTTTACCAAATCGAATAACGCTTTTCCAAGCTGCAACTTTAAGCATGACCATCTCTCCAATTTCAAATTCTATATCTTTTCTTTTAATGTCAGCGTAGCTCTTTTGTCGACTTTGGGCGGTTTTCAACCGTTGTTGAATTTGGATGATCTTCTCGGTAGTTTCTTGTATAATCTCCGGACCCGTAATCTTTCTATCCCCCACTTCACTCCAACAAATCGGAGACCTGCACTTACTACCATAAAGTGCTTCAAACAGCGCCATCTCAATGCTTGAATGGTAGCTGTTGTTGTAGGAAAATTCTGCTAACGGTAGATGTCGATCCCAACTGTTTCCGAAATCAATAACACATGCTCGTAGCATGTCTTCAAGCGTTTGTATCGTCCTTTCGCTCTGCCCATCAGTTTGTGGATGATAGGCAGTACTCATGTCTAGACGAGTTCCTAATGCTTGCTGTAATGTCTGCCAGAATCTTGAAATAAATCTGCCATCCCTATCAGAGATAATAGAGATTGGTATTCCATGTCTGGAGACGACTTCCTTCAAATACAGTCGTGCTAACTTCTCCATCTTGTCATCTTCTCTTATTGGCAGGAAGTGTGCTGATTTGGTGAGACGATCAACTATTACCCAAATAGTATCAAAACTACTTGCAGTCCTTGGCAATTTAGTGATGAAATCCATGGTAATGTTTTCCCATTTCCATTCTGGGATTTCGGGTTGTTGAAGTAGACCTGATGGTTTCTGATGCTCAGCTTTGACCTTAGAACACGTCAAACATTCTCCTATGTATTTAGCAACATCGACTTTCATACCCGGCCACCAAAAATGTTTCTTGAGATCCTTGTACATCTTCCCCGTTCCAGGATGTATTGAGTATCTGGTTTTATGAGCTTCTCTAAGTACCATTTCTCTCATATCTCCAAATTTTGGTACCCAAATCCTTTCAGCCCTATACCGGGTTCCATCTTCCCGAATATTAAGATGCTTCTCCGATCCTTTGGGTATTTCATCCTTTAACTTTCCCTCTTTTAAAACTCCTTGTTGCGCCTCCTTTATTTGAGTAGTAAGGTTATTATGAATCATTATATTCATAGATTTTACTCGAATGGGTTCTCTGTCCTTCCTGCTCAAGGCATCGGCTACCACATTTGCCTTCCCCGGGTGGTAACGAATCTCAAAGTCGTAATCATTCAACAATTCAATCCACCTACGCTGCCTCATATTCAGTTGTTTCTGATTAAATATGTGTTGAAGACTTTTGTGGTCGGTATATATAATACTTTTGACCCCATATAAGTAGTGCCTCCAAGTCTTTAATGCAAAAACAACCGAGCCTAATTCCAAATCATGCGTCGTATAATTTTGTTCATGAATCTTCAATTGTCTAGATGCATAAGCAATCACCTTCGTTCGTTGCATTAATACACAACCGAGACCTTGCTTTGATGCGTCACAATAAATCACAAAATCATCATTCCCTTCAGGCAATGAAAATATAGGTGCCGTAGTTAGCTTTTTCTTCAATAACTGAAACGCTTTCTCTTGTTCATCATTCCATTCAAATTTCTTCCCTTTATGCGTTAATGCAGTCAAGGGTTTTGCTATTCTGGAAAAGTCTTGGATGAACCTTCTGTAGTAACCAGCTAGTCCTAAAAATTGACGTATATGCTTCGGAGTTTTTGGGGTTTCCCACTTTTCAACGGTTTCGATCTTTGTCGGGTCCACCTGGATACCTTCTTTGTTCACTATGTGACCTAGGAATTGAACTTCTTCCAACCAAAATGCACACTTTGAAAACTTAGCGTACAGTTTTTCTTTCCTCAATACTTCTAGCACTTTTCTCAAATGTTCACCGTGTTCTTGGTCATTCTTTGAGTAAATAAGTATGTCATCAATGAAAACAATGACAAACTTGTCAAGGTATGGTCCACACACTCGGTTCATAAGGTCCATGAACACAGCTGGTGCATTAGTTAAACCAAATGGCATGACCATAAACTCGTAATGACCGTAATGTGTTCTGAAAGCAGTCTTTGGAATATCATCTTCTTTCACCCGCATTTGATGATACCCGGAACGTAAGTCAATCTTTGAATAAACAGACGAGCCTTGTAGTTGATCAAATAAGTCGTCGATTCTCGGTAGTGGGTAGCAGTTCTTGATGGTAAGTTTGTTCAACTCTCGGTAGTCGATACACAACCTGAATGTACCATCTTTCTTCTTGACAAACAACACAGGAGCTCCCCACGGTGATGTGCTTGGTCGAATGAAACTACGCTCTAAAAGTTCTTGTAATTGGCTTTGCAGTTCTTTCATCTCGCTGGGTGCGAGTCTGTAAGGAGCACGAGCTATTGGTGCAGCTCCTGGTACAAGATCTATTTGAAATTCAACGGATCGATGTGGGGGTAATTCCGGTAATTCTTTCGGAAATACATCGGGAAATTCTTTTGCAATGGGAACATCATTGATGCTCTTTTCTTCAGTTTGTACTTTCTCGACGTGTGCTAGAACAGCATAGCAACCTTTTCTTATTAGTTTTTGTGCCTTCAAATTACTAATAAGATGTAGCTTCGTGTTTCCCTTTTCTCCGTACACCATTAAGGGTTTTCCTTTTTCTCGTATAATGCGAATTGCATTTTTGTAACAAACGATCTCTGCTTTCACTTCTTTCAACCAGTCCATACCGATTATCACATCAAAACTCCCTAACTCTACTGGTATCAAATCAATCTTAAATGTTTCGCTAACCAGTTTAATTTCTCGATTCCGACATATATTATCTGCTGAAATTAATTTACCATTTGCTAATTCGAGTAAAAATTTACTATCCAAAGGTGTCAATGGACAACTTAATTTAGCACAAAAATCTCTACTCATATAGCTTCTATCCGCACCCGAATCAAATAAAACGTAAGCAGATTTATTGTCAATAAGAAACGTACCCGTAACAAGCTCCGGGTCTTCCTGTGCCTCTGCCGCATTAATATTGAAAACTCTTTCGCGGCCTTGCCCATTCGTGTTCTCCTGATTCGGGCAATTTCTAATAATGTGGCCCGGTTTTCCACATTTATAACAAACTACATTGGCATAACTTGCTCCTACACTACTTGCTCCGCCATTACTCGTTCCGACACCATTTGTTCCTTTCGTTCTATTAACCCCTGGTCCGTAGACCTCACACTTCGCCGCGCTATGACCATTTCTTTTACACTTGTTGCAAAATTTGGTGCAGAACCCCGAGTGATACTTTTCACACCTTTGGCATAGCTGCTTCTGATTGTTGTTGTTGTTGCGGTTATTATTGTTGTTGGGATGATTGTTGTAGTTGCTGTTGTTGTTGTTGTTGTTGTTGTTGTTCGGCCATTTGTTGTAGTTGCGATTGATGTTGCGATTGTTGGGATAATTGTTGCGATTATTGTTGTAATTGCTGTTGTTGTTGTATTGGTGATTCTTATCACCGTTTTCCTCCCACTTTCTTTTGACTTGCTTCACATTGGCCTCTTCAGCAGTCTGTTCTTTAATTCTTTCTTCAATCTGGTTCACTAGTTTGTGAGCCATTCTACATGCATGTTGTATGGAGGCGGGCTCGTGTGAACTTATATCTTCTTGGATTCTTTCCGGTAATCCTTTCACAAACGCGTCGATCTTCTCTTCCTCATCTTCGAATGCTCCCGGACACAATAGGCACAATTCTGTGAATCGTCTTTCGTACGTGGTAATATCAAATCCTTGGGTTCGTAACCCTCTAAGTTCTGTCTTGAGCTTATTGACCTCGGTTCTGGGACGGTACTTCTCGTTCATCAAGTGCTTGAATGCTGACCACGGTAGTGCGTACGCATCGTCTTGTCCCACTTGCTCTAGATAGGTATTCCACCATGTTAACGCAGAACCTGTGAAGATATGTGTAGCGTACTTCACTTTGTCCTCTTCAGTACACTTACTTATGGCAAACACCGATTCGACCTTCTCGGTCCACCGTTTCAATCCGATCGGTCCTTCGGTTCCATCAAATACCAAAGGTTTGCAGGCAGTGAATTCTTTGTAGGTGCATCCTACACGATTTCCTGTACTGCTAGATCCAAGGTTATTGTTGGTATGTAGCGCAGCCTGTACTGCGGCTATGTTTGAAGCTAGAAAAGTACGGAATTCCTCTTCATTCATATTCACGGTGTGTCGAGTAGTCGGTGCCATTTCCTTCAAAATAGTCAAATGGAACAAGTTAATCATACAGAATATTAAGAGTAGTTAATAGTATTTCGTAGCATAATATGAACTCATTTATAAAAGCTTTTTCTTCATATTAGCGTTTTATAAGTTTAAATTCGGGTAGTACCTACCCGTTAAGTTCATACTTAGTAGCTAATATACAATTCAACTACTACAATTCTATATGAAAAACTGATTATAATAATATTTCGCGTTCAAACTTTTACACAATATTTTACAAACTTACAATACCGCTTATTTTACATATAGCATGAAATATAGCACACAATAAATTTGATACAAGATGGTTGTGAAGATAATTCTAGCTAGTACACAAGTCGTTCAGCAAAGGCAATAAAGACACGTAATTCATACGTCCAGAAACAAGTCATGCATTCTGGTTTTACTAGGATTACTTCCCATCCTTGGTCTTGTGGAACATAACCGTTATGGCCGTTGATAAGACAGCGTGTTGTAACGTCGTCAAAGGGACGAGGGTTACGTAATGTCCAACAGTCCCGTAACAATCTAAAAACCTCATTTCTTACCCCAATTACCGACTCCGTCACTTGTGGGAACGTTTTGTTTAATAGTTGTAGGCCGATGTTCTTGTTCTCACTTTGGTGAGAAGCGAACATTACTAATCCGTAAGCATAACATGCTTCTTTATGTTGCATGTTAGCCGCTTTTTCTAAATCACGAAGTCCAATATTCGGATATATTGAGTCAAAATAATTTCTTAACCCATTGCGTAAAATAGCATTTGGGTTCCCCGCAATATATGCGTCAAAGTAAACACATCGTAACTTATGGATTTCCCAATGTGATATCCCCCATCTTTCGAACGAATGCCTTTTATAAACCAAGGCATTCTTGGAACGTTCTTCGAATGTCTTACAAACTGATCTCGCCTTAAATAGTTGTGCCGAAGAATTCTGACCGACTCTAGACAAGATTTCATCAATCATGTCTCCGGGTAGGTCTCTTAAAATATTGGGTTGTCTATCCATTTTGTGTTTCTATACTGTAAAATAGACAAGAGTTAGATTCATAAAAAAAAAAAAAATACTTATTAATACAAGCAATTTTGACATATATCATAAAGCATAAGCACACTATATTACATATATTACACCACACGAATACAACTATCTTATTCCGACTCGCTTGTTTCTTCTTCTTCGGTTTTGGTTCGTTTTGCCAAGTTTCTAGGGATATATGATGTTCCCCTAATACGAGCCGTCGTTATCCACATTGGTTTAGAAAAACCTGGTGGTTTAGAGGTTCCCGGGTCATTGTTACAACTTAAGGACTTCGGGGGTTGACGATACATATAAAGTTCATCGGGGTTGGAATTAGATTTCTCTATTTTTATGCCCTTTCCCTTATTATTTTCTTTTGCCTTTTTAAATTCATTTGGGGTAACCGACATTAACAAGATGCATATATAAGAATATCCCCATCATTCCAGGACACCCTTCGGATATGATATAAATTTCGAAGTACTAAAGTATCCGGTACTTTGGATGGGGCTTGTTGGGCCCGATAGATCTATCTTTAGGATTCACGTCAATTAGGGTGTCTGTTCCCTAATTCTTAGATTACCGGACTTAATAAAAAGGGGTATATTCGATTTCGATAATTAAACCATAGAATGTAGTTTCACGTACTTGTGTCTATTTTGTAAATCATTTATAAAACCTGCATGTATTCTCATCCCAAAAATATTAGATTTTAAAAGTGGGACTATAACTCACTTTCACAGATTTTTACTTCGTCGGGAAGTAAGACTTGGCCACTGGTTGATTCACGAACCTATAACAATATATACATATATATCAAAGTATGTTCAAAATATATTTACAACACTTTTAATATATTTTGATGTTTTAAGTTTATTAAGTCAGCTGTCCTCGTTAGTAACCTACAACTAGTTGTCCACAGTTAGATGTACAGAAATAAATCGATAAATATTATCTTGAATCAATCCACGACCCAGTGTATACGTATCTCAGTATTGATCACAAATCAAACTATATATATTTTGGAATCAACCTCAACCCTGTATAGCTAACTCCAACATTCACATATAGAGTGTCTATGGTTGTTCCGAAATATATATAGATGTGTCGACATGATAGGTTGAAACATTGTATACGTGTCTATGGTATCTCAAGATTATATAATATACAATACAAGTTGATTAAGTTATGGTTGGAATAGATTTGTTACCAATTTTCACGTAGCTAAAATGAGAAAAATTATCCAATCTTGTTTTACCCATAACTTCTTCATTTTAAATCCGTTTTGAGTGAATCAAATTGCTATGGTTTCATATTTAACTCTATTTTATGAATCTAAACAGAAAAAGTATAGGTTTATAGTCAAAAAAATAAGTTACAAGTCGTTTTTTTAAAGGTAGTCATTTTAGTCGAAAGAACGACGTCTAGATGACCATTTTAGAAAACATACTTCCACTTTGAGTTTAACCATAATTTTTGGATATAGTTTCATGTTCATAATAAAAATCATTTTCTCAGAATAAAAACTTTTAAATCAAAGTTTATCATAGTTTTTAATTAACTAACCCAAAACAGCCCGCGGTGTTTCTACGACGGCGTAAATCCGGTTTTACGGTGTTTTTCGTGTTTCCAGATTTTAAATCATTAAGTTAGCATATCATATAGATATAGAACATGTGTTTAGTTGATTTTAAAAGTCAAGTTAGAAGGATTAACTTTTGTTTGCGAACAAGTTTAGAATTAACTAAACTATGTTCTAGTGATTACAAGTTTAAACCTTCGAATAAGATAGCTTTATATGTATGAATCGAATGATGTTATGAACATCATTACTACCTTAAGTTCCTTGGATAAACCTACTGTAAAAGAGAAAAAATGGATCTAGCTTCAACAGATCCTTGGATGGCTCGAAGTTCTTGAAGCAGAATCATGACACGAAAACAAGTTCAAGTAAGATCATCACTTGAAATAAGATTGTTATATTTATAGAAATTGAACCAAAGTTTGAATATGATTATTACCTTGTATTATAATGATAACCTACTGTAAGAAACAAAGATTTCTTGAGGTTGGATGATCACCTTACAAGATTGGAAGTGAGCTAGCAAACTTGAAAGTATTCTTGATTTTATGTAACTAGAACTTGTAGAATATATGAAGAACACTTAGAACTTGAAGATAAAACTTGAGAGAGATCAATTAGATGAAGAAAATTGAAGAATGAAAGTGTTTGTAGGTGTTTTTGGTCGTTGGTGTATGGATTAGATATAAAGGATATGTAATTTTGTTTTCATGTAAATAAGTCATGAATGATTACTCATATTTTTGTAATTTTATGAGATATTTCATGCTAGTTGCCAAATGATGGTTCCCACATGTGTTAGGTGACTCACATGGGCTTCTAAGAGCTGATAATTGGAGTGTATATACCAATAGTACATACATCTAAAAGCTGTGTATTGTACGAGTACGAATACGGGTGCATACGAGTAGAATTGTTGATGAAACTGAACGGGGATGTAATTGTAAGCATTTGTGTTAAGTAGAAGTATTTTGATAAGTGTATTGAAGTCTTTCAAAAGTGTATAAATACATATTAAAACACTACATGTATATACATTTTAACTGAGTCATTAAGTCATCGTTAGTCGTTACATGTAAGTGTTGTTTTGAAACCTTTAGGTTAACGATCTTGTTAAATGTTGTTAACCCAATGTTTATAATATCAAATGAGATTTTAAATTATTATATTATCATGGTATTATCATGTATGAATATCTCTTAATATGATATATATACATTAAATGTCTTTACAACGATAATCGTTACATATATGTCTCGTTTAAAAATCATTAAGTTAGTAGTCTTGTTTTTACATATGTAGTTCATTGTTAATATACTTAATGATATGTTTACTTATCATAGTATCATGTTAACTATATATATATATCCATATATATGTCATCATATAGTTTTTACAAGTTTTAACGTTCGTGAATCACCGGTCAACTTGGGTGGTCAATTGTCTATATGAAACATATTTCAATTAATCAAGTCTTAACAAGTTTGATTGCTTAACATGTTGGAAACATTTAATCATGTAAATATCAATCTCAATTAATATATATAAACATGGAAAAGTTCGGGTCACTACAATTTTCACAAATGGTTTAGAAAAACCTGGTGGCCTAGATGTTCCCGGATTATTGTTAAAATCTAAGAAATACGGGCGTTTACGATACATATAAAGTTTATCGGGGTCAGAATCAGGTTTCTCTATTTTGATGCCCTTTCCCTTATTATTCTCTTTTGCCTTATTAAATTGAGTTGGGGTAATTTCTATAACATCATAGAAATCCTCGTCGGGATCCGTTTCATCAAAAAATTGGTAATTTTCCCAATATTTTGCTTCCTTGGCGGAAACACCATTGACCATTTTTAACTTTGGTCCATTGGTTAAGGATCTTCTTTTATTTAATCGTTTTACTGTAGGTATTAATATTTCATCCTTCGAAACCTCTTCTTCCGGTTCCTCTTCTTCCGGTTCCTCCTCTTCCGGTTCCTCCTCTTCCGGTTCTTCCTCTTCCGGTTCTTCCTCGGGAATTTGTGAATCTTCCCAAAATATATTCGACTCTTCATTATTATTAAGTGAGTCGATGGGATTTGTACTAGAGGTCGACATCTATCACATAATATCAAACACGTTAAGAGATTAATATATCACATAATATTTACATGTTAATAATATATAGTTTCCAACAAAAAGTGTTAAGCAATCGTTTTTAAAGAAAACACGATCGAAGTCCAGACTCACTAATGCATCCTAACAAATTCGGTTAGACACTAATGCAAATTTCTGGTTCTCTAAGACCAACGCTCGAATACCAACTGAAATGTCCCGTTCATATTGATTATAAACATTCCATATTAATTGATTTCGTTGCGAGGTTTTGACCTCTATATGAGACATTTTTCAAAGACTGCATTCGATTTTAAAACAAACCATAACCTTTATTTTATCGATAAAGGTTTAAAAATGATAAATAAAAAATATAGCGTTCTCACACGACCATTACATAATGATTTACAATAATATTACACAACGATATATGTCATCGAATGCAGTTTTCAAACAATATTATACAAGCATGGACTCCAAATCTTGTCCTTAATTTAGTATGAAACAGCGGAAGCTCTTAACAATTACCTGAGAATAAACATGCTTAAAACGTCAACAAAAATGTTAGTGAATTATAGGTTTAACCTATATATTTATCAATCGTAATAATAGACCACAAGATTTCATATTTTCATTTTTCATAAACATCATCCCATTCATAGAGATAAAAATCATTCATATGGTGAACACCTGGTAACCGACATTAACAATATGCATATAAGAATATCCCCATCATTCCGGGACATCCATCGAACATGATATAAAAACTCGAAGTACTAAAGCATCCGCTACAACGGATGGGGTTTGTTGGGCCCAATAGATCTATCTTTAGGATTTGCATCAATTAGTAGACTGGTTTACTAATTCATAGGTTACCAAGCAAAAGAGGCATATTCGGCTTCGATCATTCAACCATAGAAAGTAGTTTCACGTACTTGTGTCTATTTTGTAAAACATTTATAAAATTGCATGTATTCTCATCCCAAAAATATTAGATTTTTAAAATTGGGACTATAACTCACTTTCACAGATTTTTACTTTGTCGGGAAGTAAGACTTGGCCACGGGTTGATTCACGAACCTATAACAAATATGTACATATATATCAAAGTATGATCAAAATATATTTACAACATTTTTATTACGTTTTAATGATTTGAGTTTGTTAAGTCAGCAGTCCTCGTTAGTAACCTATACCTAGTTGTCCACAGTTAGATGTACAAAAATAAATCAATATATAATATCTCGAATCAATCCACGACCCAGTGTATACAAGTCTTAGGCTAGATCACAACTCAAAGTATATATATTATTTTGGAATCAACCTCAACCCTGTATAGCTAACTCCAGCATTACTGCATATAGAGTGTCTATGGTTGTTCCAAAATATATATATATATAGATGGGTCGATATGATATGTCAAAACATTGTATTCGTGTCAATGGTATCTCAGGATTACATATTATATGTTAGAATACATGTATAATACAATATAGGTTAGTTAAGTTATGATTTGTATAGATTTGTTACAAATTTCACGTAGCTACAACAAGTAAAATTATCCAATCTTGTTTTACCCATAACTTCTTCGTTTTAAATCCGTTTTGAGTGATTCAAGTTTATATGGTTTCATATTGAACTTAAGTTTATGAATCGAAACAGAAAAAGTATAAGTTTATAGTCAAAATACAGATTACAAGTCATTTTTGTAAAGGTAGTCATTTCAGTCGAAAGAACGACGTCTAGATGACCATTTTGGAAAACATACTTCCACTTTGAGTTTAACCATGATTTTTGGATATAGTTTCATGTTCATAAGAAAAATCATTTTCTTAGAAGAATAGCTTTTAAATTAAAGTTTATCATAGTTTTTAATTAACTAACCCAAAACAGCCCGCGGTGTTACTACGACGGCGTATGTCCGGTTTTACGGTGTTTTTCGTGTTTTCAGGTTATAAATCATTAAGTTAGATATCATATAGATATAGAACATGTTTTTTAGTTTATTTTAAAAGTCAAGTTAGAAGGATTAACTTTGTTTGCGAACAAGTTTAGAATTAACTAAACTATGTTCTAGTGATTTCATGTTCAAATCTTCAAATAAGATAGTTTTATGTATATGAATCGAATGATGTTATGAACACCATTACTACCTCAAGTTTAGTAGGTAAACCTACTGGAAGTGACAAGAAATGATCTAGCTTCAAATAATCTTGGATGGCTTGAAAGTTCTTGAAGTAGAATCATGACACGAAAACAAGTTCAAGTAAGATTTTTATTCGAATTAAGATAGTTTATAGTTATAGAAATCGAATCAAAGTTTGAATATGAATATTACCTTGAATAAGAAATATAAACTACTATAAATAATAAAGGTTTCTTGATCTTGGATGATTACTTGGATTGGATTAGAAAGCTTGGAAGTAATCTTGCAAACTTGATAGTATTCTTGATTTTATGAAACTAGAACTTATAGAATCTTTGAAGAACACTTAGAACTTGAAGATAGAACTTAAGAGAGATCAATTAGATGAAGAAAATTGAAGAATGCAAGTTTTTGTGGGTGTTTTTGGTCGTTGGTATATGGATTAGATATAAAGGATGTGTAAGTTTGTTTTCATGTAAATAATTCATGAATGATTTATAATATTTTTTGTAATTTTGTGAGATATTTCATGCTAGTTGCCAAATGATGGTTCCCACATGTTTAATGACTCACATGGGCTACTAAGGAGCTGATCATTGAAGTGTATATACCAATAGTATATACATCTAGAACCTGTGTACTGTACGAGTACGAATACGGGTGCATACGAGTAGAATTGTTGATGAAAATGAATGAGAATGTAATTGTAAGCATTTTTGTTAAGTAGAAGTACTTTGTTATGTGTCTTGAAGTCTTTCAAAAGTGTACAAATACATCTTAATACACTACATGTATATACATTTTAACTGAGTCGTTAAGTCATCGTTAGTCGTTACATGTAAGTGCTGTTTTGAAACCTTTAAGTTAACGATCTCATTTAATGTTGTTGACCCATTGTTTATTATATCTAATGAGATGTTAAATTATTACATTATCATGATATTAATATGTATGAATATATCTTAATATGATATATATACATTAAAATTTCGTTACAAGGATAATCGTTACATATATGTCTCGTTTCGAAATCCTTAAGTTAGTAGTCTTGTTTTTACATATGTAGTTCATTGTTAACACACTTAATGATATACTTAATTATCATTTTATCATGTTAAACATAGTGTATCTATATCTTAATATGATTCATATATATTTAGTAAGACGTTGTTATAACGATAATCGTTATATATATCGTTTCAAGTTTCTTAATTCAATAATCTCATTTTTATGTGTATCACTCATTGTTAATACACTTAGTAAGATGCTTACTTATCATAATCTCATGTTAACCATATATATATATATATATATATATATATGTATATATATATGTATATATATATATATATATGTATATATATATATATATATATATATATATATCATCATGTAGTTTTTACAAGTTTTTAACGTTCGTGATGAAAGGACCCGTTCATATACATTATAAACGATTCACAATAGTTGATTACATTGCGAGGTATTTGACCTCTATATGATACATTTTACAAACATTGCATTCGTTTTTAAAAGACAAACTTTCTTTACATCAAAAATTGACAGGCATGCATACCATTTCATAATATCCACTATCCAACTATAAATTGATTTAATAATAATCTTTGATGAACTCAATGACTCGAATGCAACGTTCTTCGAAATATGCTATGAAAGACTCCAAGTAATATCTTTAAAATGAGCAAATGCACAGCGGAAGATTTCTTTAACACCTGAGAATAAACATGCTTTAAAGTGTCAACCAAAAGGTTGGTGAGTTCATTAGTTTATCATAATCATTTATTTCCATCATTTTAATAGACCACAAGAATTTCATTTTCAGTTCTCATAAATATACGTCCCATGCATAGAGACAAAAATAATCATTCATATGGTGAACACCTGGTAACCGACATTAACTAGATACATATAAGAATATCCCCTATCATTCCGGGATCCTCCTTCGGACATGATATAAATTTTGAAGTACTAAAGCATCCGGTACTTTGGATGGGGTTTGTTAGGCCTATGTAATGACCCGGAAATTTTCAACCAAATTTAAACCTCAATCTGTATATGTTTCCGACATGATAAGCAAAATCTGTAATGTTGAGTCTAAAAGTTTGAAATCTATATTCGGATAATTAGAAACCCTTTGACCATGCCTGACGATTCACGAACAATTATGTGTAAATAGATATGTGTGTATATATATATATATATATATTTATGAATATTACTTGTATATATATATATATATATATATATATATATATATATATATATATATATATATATATATATATATATTGATATATTAAAATTTAACTGTGTATCAATATTAATTTGTTATAATAATATTATTAATTTTATTAATATCATTATTAACAACAAGACATGTAATGAGATCTTAAAATATGTCGAAATTAAATATCTATGGCTGCTAACATATATTTTATTATTTTATGATGTGTGCACATGGGATATATGACTTTATTCAATTCTATTTCTTTGAATTGCCATTCACTAAATGAATTAGACAAATGAAAAGAGACCCCACATCTTCTGTATCACTGTGTTACCATTCTAACATTAACAATATCAATACTATAGATGTATATATAAATATAGGCATTACATGTATGATTAAACCCACTTATTTTACTTTATAGATTGTATTCATATTTCTCAACTCAACCATCACTTATCTCTGCTCTTCAAATTGTACGAACTATGTATCAACGACTACTATTGATGCATTTGCAAACCACTATCAAACCTCCTATCCCTTTTGTTTGATCACCACCCTATCAAAACCTTCATCAAACTATTTCTACTTAAAAACTAAACAGAATTCCATGTGTTGTGTTGTTATGCGAAACCCAGTTAACCACCACCAAGATCATCACCAAACCGAAACTCTAATGAAACCTCTATCGACCACCATTTCACCATTTTGTTTAACAACAACAAACCATCACTCTTAAATAAGGCCATCGTATTTTGTTTCATGGTTCATCCGAACACCACCGGCCATCATCATCATTATCATTCATATCGAACTACTACTGCAACTTTTATTATACTCTTGTAAACGACTAAACCTTTACTACTATACGACTCACTGGTTGGTCTAGAATCACCAACAAATAACCATCTACAGCTAACCTGTTTCTACAACTAATCGAGAGGTTACTACTACTATTTCCGTTTTTTTTTGCTACTTCAAATATTGTTCCTATAATTCTTTTGAACAACCCAAAACCAAACCCTGATTCGTTCACAATTAAACCCTCCATCTTCACACACAATAACATCTGTGAACCAACACCTTGAACTGTTGTTACTATGTTTCTGTTTCTATTCGACTAAACCAAAAACTACCAATCCAACACCCTCATGTTCACCATAACAACCGAAGCATTTTTTTTCGAATCACAAAACAACCATCAAACTGTTCTATTTCCATTTCTGTTTCGACCCATTTGACCACCATCATAATCACCGTAACCCCCTAGAACCGTCTCTCTTTCATCACTCACTCTCCCTTCATTTCTTCTGTTTTCAATCAATAACCACGCAACCCATTTTCTCGCTTGTTTTCTTCTTGTGAACCCTGACCACCATAGCAACCACCTTGACAACCCTCGCCTCCACTTCATCTCTGATCAACACCATTGCTAATACCTTCGATTATATTTTTTTTTATTTTGGTCTGAATCTGATGGCGAAGAGAGGATTCAATAATATGATGAAATAATAAGCAAGAGAAAGTGATTACACATATAAAGGATGATGATATGATTTCTTTTGTCGATTTTAAAATACTTGGTGTTTTCTTTTGGACGACCCATAATATGAAACTAATAGTGGAGAGTGACGTGATGATGGGGACCAGGCCACGTTGATACTGTATTTTTTTTTCTAGTCGAGTTCTTGTAAAAAGAAATATCAAACACCTCACAATTATGCTTTTGGGCTTGTTTTAACTAGTGGACCGAAATTATGGTTGGTGCCGAGTTCTTGATTACATGTTGGGCCAGAACTCTGTTGGGCCGGATTTATCCCATTTGTTTTTGAAGCAGCGAATGTTTAGGAAGTAAATAAAGATGACGATGGGTTAAAACAATTCAGGGTTAAATTAATTCAGATAAAACGAGTTGGAGGAATGGTTAAGGGTGTTAGGGTGTGAGCAGGAGGTCTTGAGTTCGAACCTTGTCGTGGGCAATTCTTTTTAGGAGACTTATTAAAGGGTATAACCATATTTTTTTTTATTTATCTATTATTATTACTATTATTATTATTATTATTATTATTATTATTATTATTATTATTATTATTATTATTATTATTACCATGATTATAATTATAAAAATAAAAGTTAAAAGACATAATTAAGATTTATAAGTATATAAATTGAAGATTATATATATGAAAATATATTTAAAATATATAACTTAGCTATATTAATATTATTAGGTACAAAATAAAATATGTAAATAAATAATGAAACTTATAAATTAACAAATAAAACAGATATATCACTAAAAATAAAATATATTTATTCGAGTACATGTATATGTTTTTAACATAAATATATGAATGATATAGGTTCGTGAATCCGAGGCCAACCTTATAATTGAACCATGGTGTTATATGTATTTTTACTACAAAATACAGTATGGTGAGTATATAGTCCCCTTTTAAACTCTAAATATTTTGGGCTGAGAATACATGCGCTGTTTTTATAAATGATTTACGTTATGGACACAAGTGATCAAAAATCTACGTTGAGTTGTACCATGGCATATTTCTTTATACTTGGTAGCTAATATTTACGTGAGAAGCGTAAACGCGAATCCTGTTGATAGATCTATCGGGCCTGACAACCCCAACCGGGCTGGACGACCAGTTTTCAACGGTTGCACAGTACTTCGTTTCTGTATACTACACTTGGTACGGTGTAGCGATTATTTAAGAATATGCTGCGATGATTTAAATGTTAAGTATGGTTACCAAGTGCTCAACTACTTTTACATACACTTGCGAGTGTATTATGTTTAAATATATGAAATCTTGTGTTCCATAGTTATTACGCTGCTAGCATCAAACCTATATATCTCACCAACTTTATGTTGACGTTTTAAAGCATGTTATTCTCAGGTACGAATTAAGTCTTCCGCTGTGCATTTGCTCATTTTAAGGACATTACTTGGAGTCGATCATCGCAATGGGACCAAATGTTAAGGACTTCGTCCGGGAGGATTAGGACGGGTTGTTACAGTTGGTATCAGAGCGTTGGTCTTAGCGAACCAGGTCTTGCATTAGTGTGTCTGACTAGTAGTTGTTAGGATACATTAATGAGTCTGGACTTTGACCATGTCTACATGTCAAAAGTTTTGCTTATCATTTCTAGTCGGAAATCATCTACTTATCATCCTTAGGGAATTGTCTGCTTACCATTCTTAAGTCTAGACATGCCTTACTGCCTTTATTGCATAGATAGTGTATAGACAAATTTATATCTTAGCGTATCTATTACGATAGACTTTGCTTAATATCTTCCGTAAATTTCTCCGTAATTTAAGGGATCCTGGTGCTATATATATCTATGCATATTATGCATTGAGAATACCATCCAACTATTATTTGCTGTCACTAAGCTTTTCATACCAAAAATCTTTTCTGTGATCGTGTACGATGGCCTCTACGAATCGACCAAGTTCTTCTGACTCCGAAGATAGCGTGACGGGAGGGCACCAACCGATCAACTATCGTGATTTCTTTAGAAAGTGGGGATGGGTTCGCGAAATACTTACCCTATGGAGAAATGAAGAAGGTACTCCATATCACGAGCCGAACTTACCACCTAACGTCGGAGTGCTCGACCCGCTCACCGGCGAACCTGTTCGCAACACCGTTTATACCCTTTTTGCAAGAATTTTTCGTCTTGAGGCTACCATTAACGGAACTAGAGAAGATATCCGACCTTTACCTCACACTGATAACCAACCAGGGTTAGTAGAAGAAGTTAAAGAACTCCGAGCTCGAGTGTTAACTTTAGAGAGCACGGTACACAATTTGCAAGCACCAGCAGTATCACCAACACCAGTAACATCACCAGCTTCAGCACCAACGGTACCAGTACCACCAATAACTCAAGTTTCAACAATCCATGCCTCACCATCTCATTCTGCAGCTCGAGTATAATCATCGTTCTACGAATCGTTCTACATCGATTATCTTCGCTCGACATGGCGATTATGTAATTTCTAAAGTTTTAGAGATTATGTAATCTACTATTAATGGTAAATCAAATGAGTTTAATATCTTATTGACTCATTAAATCCATGATTACATCTGAAGAAAATATATATGCAAATATATATTTTCATAAAGATTGTAATTAAAATTCTTTTGTACAAACTGTTAATGGTGAAAATATTTTAATGGGTAGGTAATACCCGAGGAATATTTAGATTTCACATTAATCAGCTACACGGTACATTCTTCGACTCTGATTCAACAGTCAGTCACTATCCTACTTGTATCCATAGATATACGTATCCGTTCACCACATAATCTATTTTCGTTCAATTTCATATTTGGATTTTGACCTATCAGAATCCAACAAGTGGCATAATGAAGAAAAACATTGGACAAAATAAAATTTGTTAGAAACAAACGAATTAACTAATTGAAATTTAGTTAAGAATCTACGCTAACTGTTCCAGCTAACTATTCCTAGCTAACTGATTACATTTTATTTATCGCAATTTAAGTATCGCAATTTTATTTATCGTCATTTAATTTCTGTTATTTATTTTACGCCCTTTAAATATCGGGACACGTATACAAGGTTTTGACATATCATATCGACGCATCTGTATATATTATTTGGAATAACCATAGACACTCTATATGCAGTAATGCGGGAGTTAGCTATACAGGGTTGAGGTTGATTCTCAAATAATATATATACTTTGAGTTGTGATCGACACTGAGACCGGTACACGGGTCACGATACGTATTATTTAATTCGAATATTATATATTAAATTATATATGAATCATTGAACTATTGAACTATTGGACTATCGGACTATTGGACTGCTAACTTTGGACAATTAAAAAGAATTAAAATATTGATTATAACATATGAAACTAAACAATTCTTCAAGTTTGCCACTTGATTTCATCCTAAACCTCATTTGTATCTCGATGATTACAATCCGCGTTCAAACCTTTCATAATTCTTGAAAACATTTCGATCGAGAGAATGAACCAACCGCACCTCATCTCTGGAAGAAAAGATTTATACACCTGAACAACTTTCGAATCCAAATTCATGGTTTAACACATATCGTGTTAAATCCTTTGCCATTTATTAGCAAAAACAACCCTACAATTTCTTTTCAGGAAGCTAATTTTGTCACAGCTCCACTTCGACTTCTCAGTGAGACTACTCCTATTATAATCTCGATATTTATACCTTGTCCTTTCGCCGTCGTTACCGGGGAACCTTTTATATTTCACAACATCATCAGCAGATGTACCAGCAACTCGTTATCTCTTTGGCGAAATCCGCAATCAGTATTTTGAAAATCTCGCAGAACTTCTCCAGTTATACCTACAACGTTTATCCCTAAGAATTTCATACTCCAAATGTGAAGCTCTGAAAAACATCTTGAACTACAGATAATTCTTGAAATGCTGATGAAGCAGCAAAAACTGTAAACGACTTAAACAGTCAAAAGTTTGACGATCAAGTACAGTATGTTGGTAAAGCTTAGAAAAAGAGAAGGTTGGGAATTGGAAAACGAATTGAGCAAAGTATGAAGGAAGCTGTGGACAAATCACAAAGAATAAGTTTGACTTCAAAGAATCCAAACGAGTCAGTGCCTGCTGAAACCGTTAGTAAGAACCCTATTTCTTATTCTAAACCTTTCCAGATGATATTCTTCATCATCATCTTATCTTAGATATTATAAGACATCTTCATATCTTCCGTTATACATATTCTCCATATTTCAGGAGATATTTTCACAACTATTCCTATCTGCGATCATGTATTTCTCCGTAATATCTGCGTTATAAAAGAAACTGTGTTAGTTTCTAAATTCTGAAACCTTCGAAATTAAAAATGAATGTTTTGAAGTAGTGTTGGGAACTGATGCATGAATTAGTATAATATAATGAAACTTGATCAACTTCATTATATTACAGTAAGTCATGTTAAGTTTCTAATGGAATGTGATGATTCACAGTACTATCATCATGTGACATGTTACACGGCTCTTACATTCTATATAAATTCTAAAAATAACAAGAATATATTTCTTGATAATTCAATCTTTTATAGAGTATTCTGGTAATTTGACAAATCAAAATCGTGCTATTATCGTTTCTTTCTAAGAGCATTAGCTATGTTCACACCTACGAAATTCCGGATCATTACTCGCTTGACTCGAAGTCGGGAAGAGAAAATGAAAGCTTGAGTCTCTAAAAAATTATGAAGAATACAAAGGCCGATAACAACCCAGAAATTACAAACCGTGTATATCAATACGTATTACAACATAAAGACACGGGAGAATTAGAAACATTGTAATTCCAAGGAAATTATAGAAGTGAATAGATTCTTCTGGCGGCAGATGAAAGGGAAAAATGAAAGATATGAAAGTTAGAAGTATATTTACTCATTTCACTCTTTAGTGATAGCTTCACTTGTACGCTCCATATGATCGAATCGTTTTATCTATATCTTCCAATAATGATAAAACTCCATTATTATCTCATATTCGTCATGAAAACATTCTTATTGTTATCTATGACAACCTCAACCAAATTTCGGGGATGAAATTTCTTTAACGGGTGGGTACTGTAATGACCCTGAAATTTTCAACCAAATTTAAACCTCAATCTGTATATGTTTCCGACATGATAAGCAAAATCTGTAATGTTGAGTCTAAAAGTTTGAAATCTATATTCGGATAATTAGAAACCCTTTGACCATGCCTGACGATTCACGAACAATTATGTGTAAATAGATATGTGTGTGTATATATATATATATTTATGAATATTACTTGTATATATATATATATATATATATATATATATATATATATATATATATATATATATATATATATATATATATTGATATATTAAAATTTAACTGTGTATCAATATTAATTTGTTATAATAATATTATTAATTTTATTAATATCATTATTAACAACAAGACATGTAATGAGATCTTAAAATATGTCGAAATTAAATATCTATGGCTGCTAACATATATTTTATTATTTTATGATGTGTGCACATGGGATATATGACTTTATTCAATTCTATTTCTTTGAATTGCCATTCACTAAATGAATTAGACAAATGAAAAGAGACCCCACATCTTCTGTATCACTGTGTTACCATTCTAACATTAACAATATCAATACTATAGATGTATATATAAATATAGGCATTACATGTATGATTAAACCCACTTATTTTACTTTATAGATTGTATTCATATTTCTCAACTCAACCATCACTTATCTCTGCTCTTCAAATTGTACGAACTATGTATCAACGACTACTATTGATGCATTTGCAAACCACTATCAAACCTCCTATCCCTTTTGTTTGATCACCACCCTATCAAAACCTTCATCAAACTATTTCTACTTAAAAACTAAACAGAATTCCATGTGTTGTGTTGTTATGCGAAACCCAGTTAACCACCACCAAGATCATCACCAAACCGAAACTCTAATGAAACCTCTATCGACCACCATTTCACCATTTTGTTTAACAACAACAAACCATCACTCTTAAATAAGGCCATCGTATTTTGTTTCATGGTTCATCCGAACACCACCGGCCATCATCATCATTATCATTCATATCGAACTACTACTGCAACTTTTATTATACTCTTGTAAACGACTAAACCTTTACTACTATACGACTCACTGGTTGGTCTAGAATCACCAACAAATAACCATCTACAGCTAACCTGTTTCTACAACTAATCGAGAGGTTACTACTACTATTTCCGTTTTTTTTTTGCTACTTCAAATATTGTTCCTATAATTCTTTTGAACAACCCAAAACCAAACCCTGATTCGTTCATAATTAAACCCTCCATCTTCACACACAATAACATCTGTGAACCAACACCTTGAACTGTTGTTACTATGTTTCTGTTTCTATTCGACTAAACCAAAAACTACCAATCCAACACCCTCATGTTCACCATAACAACCGAAGCATTTTTTTTCGAATCACAAAACAACCATCAAACTGTTCTATTTCCATTTCTGTTTCGACCCATTTGACCACCATCATAATCACCGTAACCCCCTAGAACCGTCTCTCTTTCATCACTCACTCTCCCTTCATTTCTTCTGTTTTCAATCAATAACCACGCAACCCATTTTCTCGCTTGTTTTCTTCTTGTGAACCCTGACCACCATAGCAACCACCTTGACAACCCTCGCCTCCACTTCATCTCTGATCAACACGATTGCTAATACCTTCGATTATATTTTTTTTTATTTTGGTCTGAATCTGATGGCGAAGAGAGGATTCAATAATATGATGAAATAATAAGCAAGAGAAAGTGATTACACATATAAAGGATGATGATATGATTTCTTTTGTCGATTTTAAAATACTTGGTGTTTTCTTTTGGCCGACCCATAATATGAAACTAATAGTGGAGAGTGACGTGATGATGGGGACCAGGCCACGTTGATACTGTATTTTTTTTTCTAGTCGAGTTCTTGTAAAAAGAAATATCAAACACCTCACAATTATGCTTTTGGGCTTGTTTTAACTAGTGGACCGAAATTATGGTTGGTGCCGAGTTCTTGATTACATGTTGGGCCAGAACTCTGTTGGGCCGGATTTATCCCATTTGTTTTTGAAGCAGCGAATGTTTAGGAAGTAAATAAAGATGACGATGGGTTAAAACAATTCAGGGTTAAATTAATTCAGATAAAACGAGTTGGAGGAATGGTTAAGGGTGTTAGGGTGTGAGCAGGAGGTCTTGAGTTCGAACCTTGTCGTGGGCAATTCTTTTTAGGAGACTTATTAAAGGGTATAACCATATTTTTTTTTATTTATCTATTATTATTACTATTATTATTATTATTATTATTATTATTATTATTATTATTATTATTATTATTATTATTATTATTATTATTATTATTATTATTATTATTATTATTACCATGATTATAATTATAAAAATAAAAGTTAAAAGACATAATTAAGATTTATAAGTATATAAATTGAAGATTATATATATGAAAATATATTTAAAATATATAACTTAGCTATATTAATATTATTAGGTACAAAATAAAATATGTAAATAAATAATGAAACTTATAAATTAACAAATAAAACAGATATATCACTAAAAATAAAATATATTTATTCGAGTACATGTATATGTTTTTAACATAAATATATGAATGATATAGGTTCGTGAATCCGAGGCCAACCTTATAATTGAACCATGGTGTTATATGTATTTTTACTACAAAATACAGTATGGTGAGTATATAGTCCCCTTTTAAACTCTAAATATTTTGGGCTGAGAATACATGCGCTGTTTTTATAAATGATTTACGTTATGGACACAAGTGATCAAAAATCTACGTTGAGTTGTACCATGGCATATTTCTTTATACTTGGTAGCTAATATTTACGTGAGAAGCGTAAACGCGAATCCTGTTGATAGATCTATCGGGCCTGACAACCCCAACCGGGCTGGACGACCAGTTTTCAACGGTTGCACAGTACTTCGTTTCTGTATACTACACTTGGTACGGTGTAGCGATTATTTAAGAATATGCTGCGATGATTTAAATGTTAAGTATGGTTACCAAGTGCTCAACTACTTTTACATACACTTGCGAGTGTATTATGTTTAAATATATGAAATCTTGTGTTCCATAATTATTACGCTGCTAGCATCAAACCTATATATCTCACCAACTTTATGTTGACGTTTTAAAGCATGTTATTCTCAGGTACGAATTAAGTCTTCCGCTGTGCATTTGCTCATTTTAAGGACATTACTTGGAGTCGATCATCGCAATGGGACCAAATGTTAAGGACTTCGTCCGGGAGGATTAGGACGGGTTGTTACACCCTAATAGATCTATCTTTAGGATTCGCGTCAATTAGGGTGTCTGTTCCCTAATTCTTAGATTACCAGACTTAATAAAAAGGGGCATATTCGATTTCGATAATTCAACCATAGAATGTAGTTTCACGTACTTGTGTCAATTTTGTAAAACATTTATAAAAGTTGCGCATGTATTCTCAGCCCAAAAATATAAAGGGTAAAAAGGCAAATGAAACTCACCATACTGTATTTCGTAGTAAAAATACATATAACGTCATTGAACAAGTGCAAGGTTGGCCTCGAATTCACGAACCTAAATTAATTATATATATTTATATGTTGGTCAATATTTGTCTAACAAATTAGGTCAAGTCATAGTGTACCACAATCCTAATGCTCGAGACTAATATGCAAAAGTCAACAAAAGTAAATTTGACTCAAAATAATTTCTAAAAATCTATACATGATTAATATATAGTTTAAATAGCGTCGTTTTATATTTTTAAATATTTTTAAAAGATATATTAGAGTAAATAATATAATTTATTTATTAATAAATAAAATTTTATATTAAATTTATATAATAAAATATACTTTTATATATATTAAGTAATAAAATTTATAGGGTTCATTTAATATCATAAAGATAATATGATAGGTATTATTAAAGTAAGTTATTACACGTAGTAAAATATGTTTGTATCACATATTTATTTGATAAAATAATATCTATAATGATAGTAAGTAAAAGTTGTATTATTTTGTAATAATAATTATTATTATAAAAATATCAATATTTATAATTACTAAGATGACATTATGATCAAACGATAATTCTAATTATGATAACTTTAATATTTACGATAATTTTTAATATTATCTTTAAAATAATAATTCTATTTATAATAATAATAATAATGATATTTTATAGTAACAATGACATTTCTATTAAAATGATAATTTTTGTTAAAATGATAGTTTTAATACTAACGATACTTTTAATAATAATAGTAATGATAAAAATAATAAGAACGATAATTTTATCTAAATTAATATCTTATAATATTTTAATTTCATCATGATACTCTTACTCATTATTTCCTAATCGTTTCATTTAATAGCTTTTAATCGTCTTTTATATCGTGTTCATAATAATGATAATAATAGTAATCAAAATATTTAGGTGTTACAATTATTTGTTTTAATTACACTAATATTAATAATGATAGTTACTATAATATTATTAACGATAATACTAATAATTATCTTAATGATAATATAGTAATAATAATAATAACAATAACAATAACCATTTTTAAATAATGATATATATATATATATATATATATACATATATATATATATATATATTAATAATGATAATAATAATAATACTAATAATAATAATAATAATGATAATTGGATAATAATAAGAATAATACTAATTATAACTTTAACGATAATAACGATAGTAATAAAAAAAACAATTTTTAATGATAAATCCCTTTTATTGATAAAGATAATAATAATGATAATAATAAGATAAAACTAGAACGACGATAAAAACGACGATAATAATAATCATTTTTAATAAAAATATCGAAAATTCAATTGATTATAACTTCTAATCCGTTCATCGAAACCATTCGATATCTAAAGGAAAAGTTCTTAATTTTTCTCTAGCTTTCCAAGGACATGCATATCTTATACCTTATCTCAACCGCAAGTGTAACTAATTCAAGATTCAACCTAACCTTTCTAAGGGCAATATCAAAAGTACAAGCATGCATAATCCTAAATACTCGAGCACTAGTCAGGGATACACTATTAGTATGTAAAAGTTAAATTATGAGTACTCACGTACCAATATTGAGATTCAATATTGCAGGAAAGGTACGTAGACGCAACAGAAATGATAAACACTATATTGACCTCACGAGCATACCCATGAACCATACTCAATCACCTCCATAGCTATAACCCATAATTTCCTTAATCCTATCCTACTCGAAAAACAATTTCGAAATCACTCGGACAGCACTCCGTCGTAATATTTTATGTATACTAATAATATCTTGAAATAATACGGAGTAAATATATATATGTAAATCGATTGAGAGAGTTTAGAGAAAAATATTTTCAAGTTTCTATGAAATAATGAAACCTATTGAATTCTATTTATAATAGATTTTTGAATTGTTAAAGTGAATTATTAAAGTATGAATTATTAAAGTGAATTATTAAAGTATGAATTATTAAAGTGAATTATTAAAGTATGAATTATTAAAGTGAATTATTAAAGTATGAATTATTAAAGTGAATTATTAAAGTTAAAGTAAAGTAAAAATAAAGTAAAGGTAAAGTTTAAGTATAGTAAAAGTATAAAACTATGTACGTATTATACGCGTATAAATATATATAATATTAATTTAAATCGTTATATATATTTAATAAAATAAAATATAAATATCGTTATCTTTATCATACTAGTTAAGTAATGAGTTGTCAAAAGTGGTTCTAGATATTTATAAAAGTTATATACGTTTTAATAATAAAGTTCTTTTTAAACTGAAAACGTTTTTGTACGTTTGAAACTAAATAGATCAATCGAGTCTTTATGAGATTCAATCTTCCACTATCCTTTGTCTAGTTCTCAATGATTGACAATTTGTTCTTATTTATAAATTACTTTACCATTTTCCGAATATTGTTAAAATGGAAAGATTTCTCAAATCAACGTGGGCCTTTCAACAGAGACTTGTAATCATAATTTAATATATCTGATAATTCAATCATTTGATCTTATCTTCTAATTCCATTGATAAACATTTTGAAACAGATACAATCATATAAAGTATTTAATCTAATATTTTGTTTACGTTTCAAGTTATAATATATATACACATATACATATATAATCATATTCGTTTAATGGTTCGTGAATCGTTGGAACTTGGTCGAGGTTGAATGAATGTATGAACGTAGTTTAAAATTCTTGAAATTTAACTTAACAAATATTGTTTATTGTGTCGGAAACATATAAAGATTAAAGTTTAAATTTGGTTGGAAATTTCCGGGTTGTCACAGTACCTACCCGTTAAAGAAATTTCGTCCCGAAATTTAAGTGGAAAGGTCGTGAATGATAATAAGTATGTTTTCATGATACATACGGGCTAAAAATTAGAGTTTTATCATCAGCGAATAATTTGGATAAACAATCCATTTATATGAAGAGTACGAATGAAGCTAACATAGAAGAGTAAAATGAGTAAGTGTTGATTCATCTTATCATTTGACGTAGATATGATTGATTCCCAGATTTCAAGGGATTAGAAGAAAATCTTCTTAATAAGATTTGACACTCCGATAATCAAGGGAATTAGGATCCGCTTTAAATGCGATCGTCCATTTTAATTATTCTGTCAGAGATTTTCTTATAAATTCACCTCCTTCGTTTCCTTACAACTCACACCTTCTGTTGATACATTTTATGCAAGTTCCTAGATATCTACCTACGTCCATTGCAGGTACAACAGTTTACAGGCCACCATGATTGCTCATTATTATCCTATCTGTGTTTGTATGTGGTTACAGGAACTGCAGGAACGAGATTTAGATGTTTGACTATGTTAGACTTAGTCAGACGTACGAGTGAAGCCTCACTAGTACGGCTGACAGGCTCATACGCACGGTTGATGCTGAGCTAAGTCACAATTACAACCTAAATGAGAAGACACGAGTGAGTGATCACCCGTACGGCTGATGAAGCCAACTCGTACATGTGATGAATGAATCGTATGGGTGAGTCAATAGTAGGGGTATATAAAGTCTTATGTTCTTCATTTTAGGTTAAGCCTCTTATTTGTTACACACACTCAGATCTAGTGAGCTCCTCCGATTCTCTCTCAGTCCAATCACCCAGGTGGTGAATAATAGCTCTAGGTGTTGATCTAATCACACTTGATTTAGTTGTGGTTTGACTAAATTAATAAAAAAAAACTTAACCTATTCACTAGAGGGTTTGATTCACTTATTCTGCCATTGTGTGAGTTAAATCTGTTGATTTCTAAGTTCCTAGTCATGTTTTATCACCTTCTATTCTTTCCCCCTCAACTCATATTTTAAAGTATTCATCAATATGCTCCATCCAGCTCTGATTCTCGATATACTTCTAACTTTCATATCGGTCATTCTTCTTTTTCATCTACCGCCGGAAGAATCTATTTACTTCTACTATACTCTTGGGTTTATAGTGTTTCTAGTTCTTCCGTGTCTTTATATTGCTATATGCATCGATATATGGTTTATAATTTCTGGTTTGTCATTGGGCTTTATATGTTCCCTTATATTTCAAAGTCTCTGCTTCTGTCTTCTATAATCATTATCATTCACAGTTAATGCTCTCTTTTATTTGCTGCAATTTATACCCCAATTTCTATTTCGGAGTTTTGTCCTTTCGTTTCTTCTTCTTGCGATTAAGCACCGCTTGTAATGGTCCAGAATTCACAGATATGAATTTCGGAATGAACATTGTTAATGTTCTAGGAAGGAAATTGTGATAGCACGATCTTGACTTGTCAAATTACTAGAATACCTTGGAAAAGGCCGAATCATCAAGAAATATTTTCTTGATATTTTAGAGGTTAAATAGAATACAAGAGTCGTATAACATGGCACATGATGATGTTATGATCTGTGAATCATCACGTTCCATTTAGAAACTCAGCATGACTTACTGTAATATAATCACATTGATCAAGTGTCATTATATTATACTAATTCATGCTTCAGTTCTCAACACTACTTCAAAATATTCCTATTTTAAACTTGAATCTTTCAGAATTTAGAAACTAAAATAGTGTCTTTTATGATGTAATACAGATAGCGCGAAGAGGTAAATGATTTCAAATAAGAAAAATTAAGAAAATATCTTCAGAAATATGGAGGATATTTATAATGAAAGATATGATGATATTTTAGAATTTCTAATATCAGAGGATGATGAAGAATATTGTCCGCAGGGGTTTAGAGTTAGGAGCAAGGTATTCGTTAATGACTTCAGCAGGTACTGAATCATTTGGATCCTTTGAAGCCAGGTTCAGTCTTTGTAATTTGTCCACAGCCTCCTTCCTACTTTGCTCAATCCTTTTTCAGTTTCAAAACTTCTCTTTTTCTGCGCTTTGCCAGCACACTTCATCATTATCATCCAGCTTTTACCATTTAAAGTCGTTTATAGTTTTTACTGCTTCATCAGCATTTTTTCCATTTTCGGAGAACCAATTCGTAGTTCGGAGTGTTTTTCAGAAACTTCACATTCAAATTAAGTCCAGAAGATAGACGTTATATATACACATATAACTGTTGGCGCAGACATGCTGCAAGATTTCAAAATACTGATTGCTAATTCCCAATGATTCGTATGGCAATTCTCATTACAAGATGCGAATGAGTAAATGATGGGGTTTCAATGAATAATTCTGATGACTTTTTGGAGAGGCTAAAGTCAAAGGGTAATGAAGTTGTTGGTACATCTGCTAATAATATGGTGGAATGTAAAAGGTTCCCTGGTAACGATGGTGTATATCTCAAGGTTATAATAAGGTTAGTCTGACTGAAAAGTCGAAGTTGACTTACTGGAGCTGTGACAAAACTGGCTACTTTGAATAGGAGTCGCAAAGTTATTTTTGCTAATAAATGCCAAAGAATCTGACGCGGATACGTTGTTTAAACTTTTACTTTGGTTTCAAGAGTTTTTCGGGTACATAACTGTGGGTAACATGTGGTTGGATCATCATCTCGATTGCTCATCATTCCAAGTGTCTTCAGAAATTTTCGAAGGGTTTGAACACAGATTGTAATCGTTAACATACATTTGATGTTCTAACACAGTTTTGAAGTCAAAATATAGCTTGTGAAAGATGTAAGGATCTAAGAGTGATGATTTTGGTCATATCTCAAGTTAAATTTTGAGATTTCAAAATCAGAATATGTAATTAAATTTTGAATGAGTATGGTTGTTTTGATTTCTATAAAACAATGTATATTGTTGTGAAAGTAGGGAGTATAATGGATGATTTGCTGAATTAGATTCGAAGAATGTAACATATTAATTGTGAATTTATATATCTCTCGAGTATTACCTACCCGTTAAAAAAAATTCACAATTAATATTTTGTACAAAAGAATTTTATTACAGTCTTTATGAAAATATATATATGTATATTTTCTTCAGATGTAACATAGATTTAATGAGTTAATGTTAAATTAAACTCATTTGATTTACGGTTGAAACTAGAATTGAATAATCCCTAAAGGCTTTAAAAAGTACATAACTTTTACGCAGTATTTCTTTAATGACATTGAAATTATGAATCAATACTTCGTTATTTGTTGATGTATGGTGTTCGGTTCGTGGAATTCTTGTGAATTTCACAAAGTACGAATGATGTTATCTGAAAAGTTTCGGGTACATTGATGATGAAAGTGTAAAATTAAATATATAATTGATTTATTATGAATTGGAATTTGTTGAATTGCGACATAGATTGTAGTTAACACTGGTTAAGTTGCGGTCGAAGGACGTACATTATTGCATATTTGTAATATGAATTAACCGAGTAGTTAAGATTCACACACAATAGCTTAGCACTGAAAGATTTATTTCAAAATATATATATATATATATATATATATATATATATATATATATATATATATATATATATATATATATATATATATATATATATATATATATAATATACATATAATTTCTTCAGAGGAAATGAGTTAATTCTTCATAACTCATTGATACAATATAAACGTTATTGATTCGTAATGATGTCCATAGTGATTCTTGAACTGACGGAGTTTGTGATGTTATCGGTGTTGTTGATTCGGATGTTGACTGTACTGACGATGCTGGTAACGCTGACGGTACTATTGATGTTGTTGGTAAAGCAAGTTTAGCTTGTTAATCACACACCATTTTGGTCAGGGTTTCTACTCTTCCTTCCATCATTTTGGTTCGCTTAACTGATTTATGGTTAGGGCTAGATTAGATAATCTCTAAGACTTTAGAGATTACATAATCACCGCAGAATGTTTCTTCAATGAAGTTATAAATTAATACTTCGTCAGTTATTATTGTTGGTACTCCTTGGTATCTATGGTGCGTATGACGTTGATGCTCGTGGGACAGATTGTGAAGTTGAGGTTTACGACGCGGTTGTGGTTGGAGGTGGTAATGGTACTGTTGGCGTTCATGATGGTGGTACTGGTTATGCTGCTGATGCTGATGCTGGTGTTTGTAATCTCTGCACCATATTCTCCAAAGCTACTACCCGAGCGCGAAGCTCGTTGACTTCTTCTATTACACTGGGGTGATTGTCGGTTCGGACGAGCGGATAAATAAAATCTAAAATTTGATGTAATATATAATCGTGACGATATACTCTGGAAATGAGCGAGAAAATGGTGTTTCGGACAGGTTCGCCGGTAAGTGCTTCAGGTTCTTCATCAAGAGGGAAATGTGGTGGATGGAAGGGATCACCTTCTTCTTGTCTCCAATGATTGAGGAGGCTACGAACCCATCCCCAATTCATCCAGAATAGGTGATGACTGATTGGTTGATCTATTCCGGTCACACTGCTTTCAGAGCTTGAATGGGATTCCATTTCGGAATCTGAGTGACTTGAACTGATGACGAATTCCATTTCGTACGATTGGATAAAGGATTTTTTTTTTTCGATATGAAATGATTTTGGCTAACGGATGGTATTCTAATTACATAGAATATATATATATATATATATATATATATATATATATATATATATATATATATATATATATATATATATATATATATATATATATATATATATATATATATAGATCAAAAGATTTCGTAGATTACGGAAGACTTTGAGGGATATGTCAGGCAAAGTTTAAAGTAACAGATACGATAAGATATGATTTAGCAGATATGCTAAGATATGAATTTTTGTCTATACACTATTCATGCAATCAATGCAGCAAGACGTGTCTTAGACTAAAAATGATAAGCAGGTAATTTCCTGAGGATGATAAGTAGTTAATTTTCGACACAAAATGATAAGAAAAACTTTTGACATGCAGACACGGTCGAAGTCCAGACTCACTAATGCATCCTATCGACTTATCAGTTAGACACACTAATGCAGACCTGGTTCGCTAAGACCACCGCTCTGATACCAACTGAAAGGACCCGTTCATATACATTATAAACAATTCACAATAGTTGATTACATTGCGAGGTATTTGACCTCTATATGATACATTTTACAAACATTGCATTCGTTTTTAAAGTCAAACTTTCTTTACATCGAAAATTGACAGGCATGCATACCATTTCATAATATCCACTATCCAACTATAAATTGATTTAATAATAATCTTTGATGAACTCAATGACTCGAATGCAACGTTCTTCGAAATATGCTATGAAAGACTCCAAGTAATATCTTTAAAATGAGCAAATGCATAGCGGAAGATTTCTTTAACACCTGAGAATAAACATGCTTTAAAGTGTCAACCAAAAGGTTGGTGAGTTCATTAGTTTATCATAATCATTTATTTCCATCATTTTAATAGACCACAAGAATTTCATTTTCAGTTCTCATAAATATACGTCCCATGCATAGAGACAAAAATAATCATTCATATGGTGAACACCTGGTAACCGACATTAACTAGATACATATAAGAATATCCCCTATCATTCCGGGATCCTCCTTCGGACATGATATAAATTTTGAAGTACTAAAGCATCCGGTACTTTGGATGGGGTTTGTTAGGCCTAATAGATCTATCTTTAGGATTCGCGTCAATTAGGGTGTCTGTTCCCTAATTCTTAGATTACCAGACTTAATAAAAAGGGGCATATTCGATTTCGATAATTCAACCATAGAATGTAGTTTCACGTACTTGTGTCAATTTTGTAAAACATTTATAAAAGTTGCGCATGTATTCTCAGCCCAAAAATATAAAGGGTAAAAAGGCAAATGAAACTCACCATACTGTATTTCGTAGTAAAAATACATATAACGTCATTGAACAAGTGCAAGGTTGGCCTCGAATTCACGAACCTAAATTAATTATATATATTTATATGTTGGTCAATATTTGTCTAACAAATTAGGTCAAGTCATAGTGTACCACAATCCTAATGCTCGAGACTAATATGCAAAAGTCAACAAAAGTAAATTTGACTCAAAATAATTTCTAAAAATCTATACATGATTAATATATAGTTTAAATATCGTCGTTTTATATTTTTAAATATTTTTAAAAGATATATTAGAGTAAATAATATAATTTATTTATTAATAAATAAAATTTTATATTAAATTTATATAATAAAATATACTTTTATATATATTAAGTAATAAAATTTATAGGGTTCATTTAATATCATAAAGATAATATGATAGGTATTATTAAAGTAAGTTATTACACGTAGTAAAATATGTTTGTATCACATATTTATTTGATAAAATAATATCTATAATGATAGTAAGTAAAAGTTGTATTATTTTGTAATAATAATTATTATTATAAAAATATCAATATTTATAATTACTAAGATGACATTATGATCAAACGATAATTCTAATTATGATAACTTTAATATTTACGATAATTTTTAATATTATCTTTAAAATAATAATTCTATTTATAATAATAATAATAATGATATTTTATAGTAACAATGACATTTCTATTAAAATGATAATTTTTGTTAAAATGATAGTTTTAATACTAACGATACTTTTAATAATAATAGTAATGATAAAAATAATAAGAACGATAATTTTATCTAAATTAATATCTTATAATATTTTAATTTCATCATGATACTCTTACTCATTATTTCCTAATCGTTTCATTTAATAGCTTTTAATCGTCTTTTATATCGTGTTCATAATAATGATAATAATAGTAATCAAAATATTTAGGTGTTCCAATTATTTGTTTTAATTACACTAATATTAATAATGATAGTTACTATAATATTATTAACGATAATACTAATAATTATCTTAATGATAATATAGTAATAATAATAATAACAATAACAATAACCATTTTTAAATAATGATATATATATATATATATATATATACATATATATATATATATATATATATATTAATAATGATAATAATAATAATACTAATAATAATAATAATAATGATAATTGGATAATAATAAGAATAATACTAATTATAACTTTAACGATAATAACGATAGTAATAAAAAAAACAATTTTTAATGATAAATCCCTTTTATTGATAAAGATAATAATAATGATAATAATAAGATAAAACTAGAACGACGATAAAAACGACGATAATAATAATCATTTTTAATAAAAATATCGAAAATTCAATTGATTATAACTTCTAATCCGTTCATCGAAACCATTCGATATCTAAAGGAAAAGTTCTTAATTTTTCTCTAGCTTTCCAAGGACATGCATATCTTATACCTTATCTCAACCGCAAGTGTAACTAATTCAAGATTCAACCTAACCTGTCTAAGGGCAATATCAAAAGTACAAGCATGCATAATCCTAAATACTCGAGCACTAGTCTGGGATACACTATTAGTATGTAAAAGTTAAATTATGAGTACTCACGTACCAATATTGAGATTCAATATTGCAGGAAAGGTACGTAGACGCAACAGAAATGATAAACACTATATTGACCTCACGAGCATACCCATGAACCATACTCAATCACCTCCATAGCTATAACCCATAATTTCCTTAATCCTATCCTACTCGAAAAACAATTTCGAAATCACTCGGACAGCACTCCGTCGTAATATTTTATGTATACTAATAATATCTTGAAATAATACGGAGTAAATATATATATGTAAATCGATTGAGAGAGTTTAGAGAAAAATATTTTCAAGTTTCTATGAAATAATGAAACCTATTGAATTCTATTTATAATAGATTTTTGAATTGTTAAAGTGAATTATTAAAGTATGAATTATTAAAGTGAATTATTAAAGTATGAATTATTAAAGTGAATTATTAAAGTATGAATTATTAAAGTGAATTATTAAAGTATGAATTATTAAAGTGAATTATTAAAGTTAAAGTAAAGTAAAAATAAAGTAAAGGTAAAGTTTAAGTATAGTAAAAGTATAAAACTATGTACGTATTATACGCGTATAAATATATATAATATTAATTTAAATCGTTATATATATTTAATAAAATAAAATATAAATATCGTTATCTTTATCATACTAGTTAAGTAATGAGTTGTCAAAAGTGGTTCTAGATATTTATAAAAGTTATATACGTTTTAATAATAAAGTTCTTTTTAAACTGAAAACGTTTTTGTACGTTTGAAACTAAATAGATCAATCGAGTCTTTATGAGATTCAATCTTCCACTATCCTTTGTCTAGTTCTCAATGATTGACAATTTGTTCTTATTTATAAATTACTTTACCATTTTCCGAATATTGTTAAAATGGAAAGATTTCTCAAATCAACGTGGGCCTTTCAACAGAGACTTGTAATCATAATTTAATATATCTGATAATTCAATCATTTGATCTTATCTTCTAATTCCATTGATAAACATTTTGAAACAGATACAATCATATAAAGTATTTAATCTAATATTTTGTTTACGTTTCAAGTTATAATATATATACACATATACATATATAATCATATTCGTTTAATGGTTCGTGAATCGTTGGAACTTGGTCGAGGTTGAATGAATGTATGAACGTAGTTTAAAATTCTTGAAATTTAACTTAACAAATATTGTTTATTGTGTCGGAAACATATAAAGATTAAAGTTTAAATTTGGTTGGAAATTTCCGGGTTGTCACAGTACCTACCCGTTAAAGAAATTTCGTCCCGAAATTTAAGTGGAAAGGTCGTGAATGATAATAAGTATGTTTTCATGATACATACGGGCTAAAAATTAGAGTTTTATCATCAGCGAATAATTTGGATAAACAATCCATTTATATGAAGAGTACGAATGAAGCTAACATAGAAGAGTAAAATGAGTAAGTGTAGATTCATCTTATCATTTGACGTAGATATGATTGATTCCCAGATTTCAAGGGATTAGAAGAAAATCTTCTTAATAAGATTTGACACTCCGATAATCAAGGGAATTAGGATCCGCTTTAAATGCGATCGTCCATTTTAATTATTCTGTCGGAGATTTTCTTATAAATTCACCTCCTTCGTTTCCTTACAACTCACACCTTCTGTTGATACATTTTATGCAAGTTCCTAGATATCTACCTACGTCCATTGCAGGTACAACAGTTTACAGGCCACCATGATTGCTCATTATTATCCTATCTGTGTTTGTATGTGGTTACAGGAACTGCAGGAACGAGATTTAGATGTTTGACTATGTTAGACTTAGTCAGACGTACGAGTGAAGCCTCACTAGTACGGCTGACAGGCTCATACGCACGGTTGATGCTGAGCTAAGTCACAATTACAACCTAAATGAGAAGACACGAGTGAGTGATCACCCGTACGGCTGATGAAGCCAACTCGTACATGTGATGAATGAATCGTATGGGTGAGTCAATAGTAGGGGTATATAAAGTCTTATGTTCTTCATTTTAGGTTAAGCCTCTTATTTGTTACACACACTCAGATCTAGTGAGCTCCTCCGATTCTCTCTCAGTCCAATCACCCAGGTGGTGAATAATAGCTCTAGGTGTTGATCTAATCACACTTGATTTAGTTGTGGTTTGACTAAATTAATAAAAAAAAAACTTAACCTATTCACTAGAGGGTTTGATTCACTTATTCTGCCATTGTGTGAGTTAAATCTGTTGATTTCTAAGTTCCTAGTCATGTTTCATCACCTTCTATTCTTTCCCCCTCAACTCATATTTTAAAGTATTCATCAATATGCTCCATCCAGCTCTGATTCTCGATATACTTCTAACTTTCATATCGGTCATTCTTCTTTTTCATCTACCGCCGGAAGAATCTATTTACTTCTACTATACTCTTGGGTTTATAGTGTTTCTAGTTCTTCCGTGTCTTTATATTGCTATATGCATCGATATATGGTTTATAATTTCTGGTTTGTCATTGGGCTTTATATGTTCCCTTATATTTCAAAGTCTCTGCTTCTGTCTTCTATAATCATTATCATTCACAGTTAATGCTCTCTTTTATTTGCTGCAATTTATACCCCAATTTCTATTTCGGAGTTTTGTCCTTTCGTTTCTTCTTCTTGCGATTAAGCACCGCTTGTAATGGTCCAGAATTCACAGATATGAATTTCGGAATGAACATTGTTAATGTTCTAGGAAGGAAATTGTGATAGCACGATCTTGACTTGTCAAATTACTAGAATACCTTGGAAAAGGCCGAATCATCAAGAAATATTTTCTTGATATTTTAGAGGTTAAATAGAATACAAGAGTCGTATAACATGGCACATGATGATGTTATGATCTGTGAATCATCACGTTCCATTTAGAAACTCAGCATGACTTACTGTAATATAATCACATTGATCAAGTGTCATTATATTATACTAATTCATGCTTCAGTTCTCAACACTACTTCAAAATATTCCTATTTTAAACTTGAATCTTTCAGAATTTAGAAACTAAAATAGTGTCTTTTATGATGTAATACAGATAGCGCGAAGAGGTAAATGATTTCAAATAAGAAAAATTAAGAAAATATCTTCAGAAATATGGAGGATATTTATAATGAAAGATATGATGATATTTTAGAATTTCTAATATCAGAGGATGATGAAGAATATTGTCCGCAGGGGTTTAGAGTCAGGAGCAAGGTATTCGTTAATGACTTCAGCAGGTACTGAATCATTTGGATCCTTTGAAGCCAGGTTCAGTCTTTGTAATTTGTCCACAGCCTCCTTCCGACTTTGCTCAATCCTTTTTCAGTTTCAAAACTTCTCTTTTTCTGCGCTTTGCCAGCACACTTCATCATTATCATCCAGCTTTTACCATTTAAAGTCGTTTATAGTTTTTACTGCTTCATCAGCATTTTTTCCATTTTCGGAGAACCAATTCGTAGTTCGGAGTGTTTTTCAGAAACTTCACATTCAAATTAAGTCCAGAAGATAGACGTTATATATACACATATAACTGTTGGCGCAGACATGCTGCAAGATTTCAAAATACTGATTGCTAATTCCCAATGATTCGTATGGCAATTCTCATTACAAGATGCGAATGAGTAAATGATGGGGTTTCAATGAATAATTCTGATGACTTTTTGGAGAGGCTAAAGTCAAAGGGTAATGAAGTTGTTGGTACATCTGCTAATAATATGGTGGAATGTAAAAGGTTCCCTGGTAACGATGGTGTATATCTCAAGGTTATAATAAGGTTAGTCTGACTGAAAATTCGAAGTTGACTTACTGGAGCTGTGACAAAACTGGCTACTTTGAATAGGAGTCGCAAAGTTATTTTTGCTAATAAATGCCAAAGAATCTGACGCGGATACGTTGTTTAAACTTTTACTTTGGTTTCAAGAGTTTTTCGGGTACATAACTTTGGGTAACATGTGGTTGGATCATCATCTCGATTGCTCATCATTCCAAGTGTCTT
Source organism: Rutidosis leptorrhynchoides (assembly GCF_046630445.1). Lineage (NCBI taxonomy): Eukaryota > Viridiplantae > Streptophyta > Magnoliopsida > Asterales > Asteraceae > Rutidosis > Rutidosis leptorrhynchoides. Next base: position 222,610,452 of record NC_092333.1, on the reverse strand, counting down.
CAGAAATTTTCGAAGGGTTTGAACACAGATTGTAATCGTTAACATACATTTGATGTTCTAACACAGTTTTGAAGTCAAAATATAGCTTGTGAAAGATGTAAGGATCTAAGAGTGATGATTTTGGTCATATCTCAAGTTAAATTTTGAGATTTCAAAATCAGAATATGTAATTAAATTTTGAATGAGTATGGTTGTTTTGATTTCTATAAAACAATGTATATTGTTGTGAAAGTAGGGAGTATAATGGATGATTTGCTGAATTAGATTCGAAGAATGTAACATATTAATTGTGAATTTATATATCTCTCGAGTATTACCTACCCGTTAAAAAAAATTAACAATTAATATTTTATACAAAAGAATTTTATTACAGTCTTTATGAAAATATATATATGTATATTTTCTTCAGATGTAACATAGATTTAATGAGTTAATGTTAAATTAAACTCATTTGATTTACGGTTGAAACTAGAATTGAATAATCCCTAAAGGCTTTAAAAAGTACATAACTTTTACGCAGTATTTCTTTAATGACATTGAAATTATGAATCAATACTTCGTTATTTGTTGATGTATGGTGTTCGGTTCGTGGAATTCTTGTGAATTTCACAAAGTACGAATGATGTTATCTGAAAAGTTTCGGGTACATTGATGATGAAAGTGTAAAATTAAATATATAATTGATTTATTATGAATTGGAATTTGTTGAATTGCGACATAGATTGTAGTTAACACTGGTTAAGTTGCGGTCGAAGGACGTACATTATTGCATATTTGTAATATGAATTAACCGAGTAGTTAAGATTCACACACAATAGCTTAGCACTGAAAGATTTATTTCAAATATATATATATATATATATATATATATATATATATATATATATATATATATATATATATATATATATATATATAATATACATATAATTTCTTCAGAGGAAATGAGTTAATTCTTCATAACTCATTGATACAATATAAACGTTATTGATTCGTAATGATGTCCATAGTGATTCTTGAACTGACGGAGTTTGTGATGTTATCGGTGTTGTTGATTCGGATGTTGACTGTACTGACGATGCTGGTAACGCTGACGGTACTATTGATGTTGTTGGTAAAGCAAGTTTAGCTTGTTAATCACACACCATTTTGGTCAGGGTTTCTACTCTTCCTTCCATCATTTTGGTTCGCTTAACTGATTTATGGTTAGGGCTAGATTAGATAATCTCTAAGACTTTAGAGATTACATAATCACCGCAGAATGTTTCTTCAATGAAGTTATGAATTAATACTTCGTCAGTTATTATTGTTGGTACTCCTTGGTATCTATGGTGCGTATGACGTTGATGCTAGTGGGACAGATTGTGAAGTTGAGGTTTACGACGCGGTTGTGGTTGGAGGTGGTAATGGTACTGTTGGCGTTCATGATGGTGGTACTGGTTATGTTGCTGATGCTGATGCTGGTGTTTGTAATCTCTGCACCATATTCTCCAAAGCTACTACCCGAGCGCGAAGCTCGTTGACTTCTTCTATTACACTGGGGTGATTGTCGGTTCGGACGAGCGGATAAATAAAATCTAAAATTTGATGTAATATATAATCGTGACGATATACTCTGGAAATGAGCGAGAAAATGGTGTTTCGGACAGGTTCGCCGGTAAGTGCTTCAGGTTCTTCATCAAGAGGGAAATGTGGTGGATGGAAGGGATCACCTTCTTCTTGTCTCCAATGATTGAGGAGGCTACGAACCCATCCCCAATTCATCCAGAATAGGTGATGACTGATTGGTTGATCTATTCCGGTCACACTGCTTTCAGAGCTTGAATGGGATTCCATTTCGGAATCTGAGTGACTTGAACTGATGACGAATTCCATTTCGCACGATTGGATAAAGGATTTTTTTTTTCGATATGAAATGATTTTGGCTAACGGATGGTATTCTAATTACATAAATATATATATATATATATATATATATATATATATATATATATATATATATATATATATATATATATATATATATATATAGATCAAAAGATTTCGTAGATTACGGAAGACTTTGAGGGATATGTCAGGCAAAGTTTAAAGTAACAGATACGATAAGATATGATTTAGCAGATATGCTAAGATATGAATTTTTGTCTATACACTATTCATGCAATCAATGCAGCAAGACGTGTCTTAGACTAAAAATGATAAGCAGGTAATTTCCTGAGGATGATAAGTAGTTAATTTTCGACACAAAATGATAAGAAAAACTTTTGACATGCAGACACGGTCGAAGTCCAGACTCACTAATGCATCCTATCGACTTATCAGTTAGACACACTAATGCAGACCTGGTTCGCTAAGACCACTGCTCTGATACCAACTGAAAGGACCCGTTCATATACATTATAAACGATTCACAATAGTTGATTACATTGCGAGGTATTTGACCTCTATATGATACATTTTAGAAACATTGCATTCGTTTTTAAAGTCAAACTTTCTTTACATCGAAAATTGACAGGCATGCATACCATTTCATAATATCCACTATCCAACTATAAATTGATTTAATAATAATCTTTGATGAACTCAATGACTCGAATGCAACGTTCTTCGAAATATGCTATGAAAGACTCCAAGTAATATCTTTAAAATGAGCAAATGCATAGCGGAAGATTTCTTTAACACCTGAGAATAAACATGCTTTAAAGTGTCAACCAAAAGGTTGGTGAGTTCATTAGTTTATCATAATCATTTATTTCCATCATTTTAATAGACCACAAGAATTTCATTTTCAGTTCTCATAAATATACGTCCCATGCATAGAGACAAAAATAATCATTCATATGGTGAACACCTGGTAACCGACATTAACTAGATACATATAAGAATATCCCCTATCATTCCGGGATCCTCCTTCGGACATGATATAAATTTCGAAGTACTAAAGCATCCGGTACTTTGGATGGGGTTTGTTAGGCCCAATAGATCTATCTTTAGGATTCGCATCAATTAGGGTGTCTGTTCCCTAATTCTTAGATTACTAGACTTAATAAAAAGGGGCATATTCGATTTCGATAATTCAACCATAGAATGTAGTTTCACGTACTTGTGTCTATTTCGTAAAACATTTATAAAAGTTGCGCATGTATTCTCAGCCCAAAAATATAAAGGGTAAAAAGGCAAATGAAACTCACCATACTGTATTTCGTAGTAAAAATACATATAACTTCATTGAACAACTGCAAGGTTGGCCTCGGATTCACGAACCTAAATTAATTATATATATTTATATGTTGGTCAATATTTGTCTAACAAATTAGGTCAAGTCATAGTGTACCACAATCCTAATGCTCGAGACTATTATGCAAAAGTCAACAAAAGTAAATTTGACTCAAAATAATTTCCAAAAATCTATACATGATTAATATATAGTTTAAATATCATCATTTTATATTTTTAAATATTTTTAAAAGATTTATTAGAGTAAATAATATAATTTATTTATTAATAAATAAAATTTTATATTAAATTTATATAATAAAATATAATTTTATATATATTAAGTAATAAAATTTATAGAGTTCATTTAATATCATAAAGATATTATGATAGGTATTATTAAAGTAAGTTATTACACGTAGTAAAATATGTTTGTATCACATATTTATTTGATAAAATAATATCTATAATGATAGTAAGTAAAAGTTGTATTATTTTGTAATAATAATTATTATTATAAAAATATAAATATTTATAATTACTAAGATGACATTATGATAAAACGATAATTCTAATTATGATAACTTTAATATTTAAGATAATTTTTAATATTATCTTTAAAATAATAATTCTATTTATAATAATAATAATAATGATATTTTATAGTAACAATGACATTTCTATTAAAATGATAATTTTTGTTAAAATGATAGTTTTAATACTAACGATACTTTTAATAATAATAGTAATGATAAAAATAATAAGAACGATAATTTTATCTAAATTAATATCTTATAATATTTTAATTTCATCATGATACTCTTACTCATTATTTCCTAATCGTTTCGTTTAATAGCTTTTAATCGTCTTTTATATCGTGTTCATAATAATGATAATAATAGTAATCAAAATATTTAGGTGTTACAATTATTTGTTTTAATTACACTAATATTAATAATGATAGTTACTATAATATTATTAACGATAATACTAATAATTATCTTAATGATAATATAGTAATAATAATAATAACAATAACAATAACCATTTTTAAATAATTATATATATATATATATATATATATATATATATATATATATATATATATATATATATATATATATATTAATAATGATAATAATAATAATAATACTAATAATAATAATAATAATAATAATAATGATAACTGGATAATAATAATAATAATACTAATTATAACTTTCACGATAATAACGATTGTAATAAAAAAACAATTTTTAATGATAAATCCCTTTTATTGATAAAGATAAGAATAATGATAATAATAAGATAAAACTAGAACGACGATAAAAACGACGATAATAATAATCATTTTTAATAAAAATATCGAAAATTCAATTGATTATAACTTCTAATCCGTTCATCGAAACCATTCGATATCTAAAGGAAAAGTTCTTAATTTTTCGCTAGCTTTCCAAGGACATGCATATCTTATACCTTATCTCAACCGCAAGTGTAACTAATTCAAGATTCAACCTAACCTGTCTAAGGGTAATATCAAAAGTACAAGCATGCATAATCCTAAATACTCGAGCACTAGTCAGGGATACACTATTAGTATGTAAAAGTTAAATTATGAGTACTCACGTATCAATATTGAGATTCAATATTGCAGGAAAGGTACATAGACGCAACGGAAATGATAAACACTATATTGACCTCACGAGCATACCCATGAACCATACTCAATCACCTCCATAGCTATAACCCATAATTTCCTTAATCCTATCCTACTCGAAAAACAATTTCGAAATCACTCGGACAGCACTCTGTCGTAATATTTTATGTATACTAATAATATCTTGAAATAATACGGAGTAAATATATATATGTAAATCGATTTAGAGAGTTTAGAGAAAAATATTTTCAAGTTTCTATGAAATAATGAAACCTATTGAATTCTATTTATAATAGATTTTTGAATTATTAAAGTGAATTATTAAAGTATGAATTATAAAAGTGAATTATTAAAGTATGAATTATTAAAGTGAATTATTAAAGTGAATTATTAAAGTATGAATTATTAAAGTATGAATTATTAAAGTGAATTATTAAAGTTAAAGTAAAGTAGAAATAAAGTAAAGGTAAAGTTTAAGTATAGTAAAAGTATAAAACTATATACGTATCATACGCGTATAAATATATATAATATTAATTTAAATCGTTATATATATTTAATAAAATAAAATATAAATATCGTTATCTTTATCATACTAGTTAAGTAATGAGTTGTCAAAAGTGGTTCTAGATATTTAATAATACGTTTTAATAATAAAGTTCTTTTTAAATTGAAAACGTTTTTGTACATTTGAAACTAAATAGATCAATCGAGTCTTTATGAGATTCAATCTTCCACTATCCTTTGTCTAGTTCTCAATGATTGACAATTTGTTCTTATTTATAAATTACTTTACCATTTTCCGAATATTGTTAAAATGGAAAGATTTCTCAAATCAACGTGGGCCTTTCAACAGAGACTTGTAATCATAATTTAATATATCTGATAATTCAATCATTTGATCTTATCTTCTAATTCCATTGATAAACATTTTGAAACAGATACAATCATATAAAGTATTTAATCTAATATTTTGTTTACGTTTCAAGTTATAATATATATACACATATACATATATAATCATATTCGTTTAATGGTTCGTGAATCGTTGGAACTTGGTCGAGGTTGAATGAATGTATGAACATAGTTTAAAATTCTTGAAATTTAACTTAAAAAATATTGCTTATTGTGTCGGAAACATATAAAGATTAAAGTTTAAATTTGGTTGGAAATTTCCGGGTTGTCATACGTGAATCGCCGGTCAACTTGGGTGGTCAATTGTCTACATGAAACTCATTTCAATTAATCAAGTCTTAACAAGTTTGATTGCTTAATATGTTGGAAACATTTAATCATGCAAAGATAGTTTTCATTTAATATATAATCATGGAAAAGTTCGGGTCACTACAACATAATTGAGAATGATTGATTTTTTTTCTTTCTTTTGTCTAACTCCCATATCATATCAATATGTGTATGTTTAACTAACACTTTCACCTCAAAATCCTCCACCTATCTAAACTTTCTGTACTATAATATACATATTGATATTAGACATATAGATGGTAATTGCAGAGATTATAAAACCCACTTAATTACATCATAGTTTGAACTAATATCCATACAAACCTATTTCACCTTCACTCATCTCCATGCTCGATCATTCGGTTTTGATCACAACTCGACATCAACCACCTTCTTTCTGTTTCATTTTCTTTTATCAATCCAACCCGAACCACTCTTGATTACTACTACAACTAGTCGACAACCTCCACACCTACTTTCTCACTTAGCCAAATAATTGAGTGTATCTCTTAAACTAATTCATAATCTTTCATCTCCTATTGCTCGGATGAGTCAAGAACCGACACACAACAACCTATCACCACCCGATCCTTTACTGCTACTACTGGGTTTAACTAACATCCCATCACCAAAATTGATTTTATTTCTTTCTATTTTGATCAAACCAAACACCACCAAGAACTACCTCCATCTTCGGTTGTTGCTGCAATCGTCATATATTTATTTCCTGTTCGGGCTCAAAAAAACCAAACATCACTTTCTCAAACCCATCTTCTTTATTATTATATCTTTATAATGCTACTACGAGTGTTTCTATTACTGCTCCTACTCGAAATATTTGTAACTGCTATTCGTCCGAGAGTCACCCAACACACATACAAACATGCTTGATCTTGAATCCATAAACGCAAGAGTGATGAAGATGGGGATAAAGATAAAGGTTGATTTAATAATGAAAGTAAACGATTATATTATGATAATGATAGTAGGGTCGTATATGGCTGCTATCATTTGCCTTTCTTGTTATTTTTTTTTACGAACCCCACAAAAAGGGAAGACCTCCAGCTACCATACAAGGTACGTGGCTTTTATTTAAACAAAAATAAATTTGGAATTGGGCCGTAAAACTTCTGTGGACTGCTACAAGAGAATTATATTTTATTGAAGCCCAAACTGCATTTGTTCAAATCCCATTTTCACAGCAACTATTTTGTTTATTTTTTTTTCGAATGAAGAAAGCTGGTTGATAATAATAGGAGACCGGTCGTATCATTAATAGTTGAGATGATGATATAGAATGGTGATGACCCTATGATATTTGGTAACGAATGAAGATGGTTACGTGGTATTATGTCACGTCCTCCAGATAGGGCCTGGAAGAATAACGTGACATAATATATCAATTCACAGTTGTATAAACGACAACGACTCTACATGAGACGTTTTGTTGAGTTTTTGAAAGGACCCGTTCATATACATTATAAACGATTCACAATAGTTGATTACATCACGAGGTATTTGACCTCTATATGATACATTTTACAAACATTGCATTCATTTTTAAAAGACAAACTTTCTTTACAACGAAAGTTGATGGCATGCACACCATTTCATAATACATCCAACTATATTTGGCTTAATAATAATCTTGATGAACTCAATGACTCGAATGCAACGTCTTTCAAAATATGCCATGAATGACTCAAAGTAATATCCTTAAAATGAGCTAATGCACAGCGGAAGATTTCTTTAATACCTGAGAATAAACATGCTTTAAAGTGTCAACCAAAAGGTTGGAGAGTTCATAGGTTTATCATAACAATCATTTCAATATATATTAATAGACTACAAGATTTCCGTTTATAAATATATGTACACTCGCAAGTGTATAAAAGTATTCTATAAGTTGTAGGCACCCAGTAACAAGCCTTAACGTTCATGTTTTACCCTCTAAAGTACACCAGATCAGGTGTGTTTAAAATAACCTCGAAGTACTAAAGCATTCCATAGTCAGGATGGGGTTTGTCAGGCCCAATAGATCTATCTTTAGGATTCGCGCCTACCGTACATAGACAAGTATTTTAATGTTGCCAAACTAAGGGTATATTTCTGGTTTAAACCCACATAGAATTAGTTTTAGTACTTGTGCCTATTTCGTAAAACATTTATAAAAACAGCGCATGTATTCTCAGTCCTAAAAATATATATAAAAGGGAGCAAATGAAACTCACAATACTGTATTTCGTAGCAATTATGTATATGACGGCACTGAACAAGTCATTTATTAAATAATACAAGTCATTTATTAATAAATAAAAATTTATATTTAAATTCATATATGATAAAAATATACTTTTATATATCTCAAGTAATAAAATTTATAAAATTCACTTAATATCATAAAAATATAGTGGTATGTATTATTAATGTAATTATATTACATGTGGTAAAAATATCTTTGTACGCATATTTATTTGATTAAATAATATTGATAATAATAATAATGATAAAAATAATAAAATGATAGTTTCAATAAAAATATTAATTTTTAGTAATAAAGATAATTTTGGTAATAACATCAATTGATAACAATTATAATAATCGTTTTAATAATAATATTAAAATTAATAATAATTCAGTTGACCATATCTTTTAATCCGTTCATCGAACCCACACGATTTCTAAATGAAAAGTTATTAATTTTTCTTTAGCTTTTCAACAACATGCATATCATATACCTTATCTCAGTAGCATATGTATCAAATTCTTGATTTGTCATAAACTATTTAACGATGCCTCATTCTCTCCTCTCTGCACTCCCGTTGGCGATTCTTCTTAAAATCTAGGGTTTCCCCAATTCGTTTACGCCTGGATTTTTTGGGGTTTCCTTGGTAAACAATCAGATAATCATAATCACGTGGTTTGTCTTTCGTATCGCGGTGGTCTCGATTTAACCCTAGGGTTTGATTTTTTTGTGGTGCCGTTGGAGGTGATGTTATGGTTGTCGGTTCCGCTGTCGCCGGTAGCATAAACGGCATCATAATCGTACCTGACAATCTGGTACTTGCGATGTGATAGCTGATGAAACTAAGCATACAAACATGCATAATCATATATACTCGAGCACTAGTCAGGAATACACTATTAATATATAAAAGATAAGATATGAATGCTCACGTATCAATATTGTGATTCAATATTGCAGGAAAGTACGTAGACGCAACGAAAATGATAAACGTTAGGTTGACCTCACGAACAATACCCTCGAACAATACCCATAACCTCCATAGCTATAACCCATAATTTCCTTAGCTCTATCCCGTTTGAAAACTTATTTTGAAATCTTCTGAATATAACTCCGTCATAGTATTTTATGTATACTAATAATATCTTGAAATAATACTAAATAAATATATATATGTAATTCGATTGAGAGAGTTTAGAGAAATATATTTTCAAGAATCTATGAAATAATGAAACCTATTGAATTCTATTTATAATAGATTTTTGAATTATTAAAGTGAATTATTAAAGTATGAATTATTAAAGTGAATTATTAAAGTATGAATCATTAAAGTGAATTATTAAAGTATGAATTATTAAAGTGAATTATTAAAGTATGAATTATTAAAGTGAATTATTAAAGTGAATTATTAAAGTATGAATTATTAAAGTTAAAGTAAAGTAAAAGTAAAGTAAAGGTAAAGTTAAAGTATAGTAAAAGTATAAAACTATGTACGTATAATACGCGTATAAATATATTTAATATTAATTTAAATCGTTATATCATAAAACATTTTAGAAAAGTATAATTATATATATTCATAATAGGTTTCAAGTTTTTAAATTACAGTCTGTTGGTGAAGCATGGGATAAAGTCCAAAGGTTTAATAAACGTATGAAATCATCTTAATGAAAAAAATGTCGAGTTACTTAACTTTGTCGATATCCAACATCTAAGTTATTTACACTCCACGTTCCTACTTATAGATCACTTTACCATTTTCCAAATATCGTCAAAAAGAATAGATTTCTTAAATCAAAGTAGACCTCATAACATTGGCCCGTAATCATATCATAATGTATCTGATAATTCAATCATTTAATATTATCTCTTAATTCTGTCGATAAATATAACGAAACAAATACGTTCATGTAAAGTATCATATATATCAAATACTTTGTTAATGTTTTCAGTTATTATATATTATATATACATATCTATATACATATAATTGTTCGTGAATCGTCGAACACGGTCAAAGGGTAATTGATTACATGAATGTAGTTCCAAACTTTTGAGATTCAACATTAAAAATTCTGCTTATCGTGTCGGAAACATATAAAGGTTAGGTTTAAATTTGGTCGAAAATTTTCGGGTCGTCACAGTACCTACCCGTTAAAGAAATTTCGTCCCGAAATTTGATCGAGGTCGTCATGGCTAACTTTAAAAATGTTTTCATGACGAATATGAGTTGATAAATAGAGTTTTATCATCATTGAGTAATATAGATAAAACAATTTGATTACGCGAAGAGTATAAGTGAAGCTATTGCAAGATAGTGAAATGAGTAAACGTATATCCGTTTTAACCGATGACGTAGTTATGATTGATTTCCGGAATTCATGGAAATTAAAGAAAATCTTTGCAATAAGATTTGGTTCTTTGGCGATTAAGGAAATCAGGATCTTATTTGATTAAATGCGATAATCTGTCTCGATTTCTCTGTCTGATATTTTACTATAAATCCACCCCCTTCGTTTCTTTATTTTCACAGCTCACACCTTCTAGTCTTTCTCCCCAATTCATACTTTAAAGCATTTGTTAATATGCTTCATCCAGTATTGATTCTTGATATACTCTTAACTTTAATATATGTCATTCTTCTTTTTCATCTACCACCGGAGGAAGTTATTTTCTTCTACCATTACCTTAGGGTTATTGTGTTTTTCATTCTCTCGTGTCTTTATATTGCTATACGCATTGATATACAAGATTTGTAATTTCGGGGTTGTTATCGGGCTTTATATTCTCCATTATATTTCGGAGCTTCATGCTTTCGTTTTCTCTTCCCGACCTTAAGTCAAGCGGATAATGGTCCAGAATTTGTAGATATGAATTTTTTGGATGAACATAGTTAATGTTCCAAGAAGAAAATCGTAATGGCACAATCTTGATTTGGCAAATTACCAGAATATCCGAAAATATAGAGCTATCAAGATGATATGTTCTTAATACGTTTGGAAATTGGGTAGAATGTAAGAGTCGTGTAAATAGTACATGATGACGGTATGTTGTGTAAATCATCATGTTCCATTAGAAACTCAGTATGACTTACTGTAATATAATCACATTGATCAAGTGTCATTATATTATACTAACTCATGCTTCAGTTCCCAACACTACTTCAAAAACATTCCTATTTTAAATTCGAATTTTTTTTTTCAGAATTTAGAAACTAACAAAGTTTCTTTTTATGTTGTAACGCAGATATTGCGAATAGATAGAAGATTTCGGATAAGAATAGTTTTGAAAATATCTTCAGGAATATCGAAGATATTTATAATAAAAGATACGATGATATCTTAGAATTCTTAACATAGATGGATGATGAAGAAGATTTGTCTGTGAATGTTTAGAATAAGAAGTAAGGTGTTTGCTAACAATTTCAGTAGACACTGAATCATTTGGATCCTTTGAAGGCAGGTTTAGTCTTTGTGATTTGTCCACAGCCTCCTTCATGGTCTGCTCAATCCGTTTTCCAGTTTTAAACCTTCTCTTTTTCTCAACTTTACCACCATACTATTCTTTATCATCAAACTTTTGACTGTTAAAGTCGTTTACAGTTTTTGCTGCTTCATCAGTAATTTTTCCAATTTCGGAGAACTAGTTCATAGTTTGGGATGTTTTTCAGAAAATTCACATTCGAAGTATGTAAGTCTAGGAGATAGACGTTATATGTATACATATAACTTTTGATGTAATATTGTCGCGAAATTCAAAATACTGATTGCTAATTCCCAGTAGTTGGTGTGACAATTATTGTTACAGGATGTAGGTGAGTACATGATGGGGTTTTAATGAATAAGTATAGTGGCTTTTCGGAGAGGCTTAAGTCGAAGGTTAATGAAGTTGTTGATAAGTTTACTGCTAATGTGGCGAGATATGAAAGGTTCCCCGATAACAATGATGAAGGGGTAATTGTTATAATAAGGTTTATTCGTATAAACAAATGAAGGTGATTTGTTGAAGCTATGATAAAACTGTCTATTTTGAAAAGAGATTGAAAAATTATATTTGGTAATAAATATCAAAGGATCTGACACGGATACGTGTTAAACTATAACTTTGGTTTCGAGAGCTTTTCAGGTGCATGACAGTGGGTAATGTATGGTTGGATCATCATCTCGCATGTCTTTAAGAATTTCGAAGTGTTTGAACACATATTGTAATTGTTTATATACATATGATGTTCTAAGATTTTGAATGATACAAATATTTTTGTGAGTTCCATGAATAGAAATGAGGTTCTAGGACAGTTTTGAAGTCAAAGTATAGTTTTGAAAGATGTAGAAATCTAAGAGTGATGATTTCGGTTATATCTTGAATCGAATTATGAGATTTCAAAATCAGAATATGTAATTAGATTTTGAATGAGTATGGTTGTTTTGATTTCTATAAAAGAATGTATATTGTTGTGAAAGTAGGGAGTATAATGGATGATTTGCTGAATCAGATTCGAAGAATGTAACATATTAATTGTGAATTTATATATCTCTCGGGTATTACCTACCCGTAAAAAAAATTTTCACAATTAATATTTTTTACAAAAGAATTTTATTACAGTCTTTATGGAAATATATATGTGTATATTTCTTCAGATGTAATATAGATTTAATGAGTTAATATTAAATTAAACTTATTTGATTTATGGTTAAGGCTAGGATAGATAATTTCTAAACTTTAGAAATTACATAATCGTCGTAGAATGTTTCCCCAATGAAGTTATGAATCAATACTTCATCGTTGTGGTATTCCTTGGTATCTACATGGCGTATGACATCGATGCTCGTGGGACAGACTGTGAAGTTTAGGTTTGCGATACGGTTGTTGTTGATGGTGGTAATAGTACTGTTGATGTTGTTGATGGTGGTACTGGTTATGCTGCTGGTGATGCTGCTGGTGTTTGTAACCTTTGCACCATATTCTCCAAAGCCACTACCCGAGCGCGAAGCTCGTTGACTTCTTCTATTATATCGGGGTGATTGTCGGTTCGGACGAGCGGATAGATAAGATCTAGAATTTGGTGTAGTATATAATCATGACGAGATACTCTAGAAATGAGAGAGAAAATGGTGTTTCGGACAGGTTCGCCGGTAAGTGCTTCAGGTTCTTCGCCAAGAGGGCAATGTGGTGGATGGAAGGGATCACCTTCTTCTTATCTCCAATGATTAAGGAGGCTACGAACCCATCCCCAATTCATCCAGAATAGATGATGACTAATTGGTTGATCCATTCCGGTCACACTGCTTTCGAAACTTGAGTGGGATTCCATTTCGGAAGCCGAGGGACTTGAACTAATGACGAATTCCATTTCGTACGATTGAATAAAGAATTTTTCGATATGAAATGATTTTCCGGCTATCGGGTGGTATTCTAATTATATAGAGCAAAAGGTTTTGTAGATTACGGAAGAATTTACGGAATATGTCAGGCAAAGATTACAGTAACAGATACGCTAATATATGAATTAGCAGATACGCTAAGATATGAATTTTTTCTATACACTATTCATGCAATCAATGCAATGAGATGTGTTTAGACTAAGAATGATAAGCAGGTAATTTCCGACAACAATGATGAGCAAAACTTTTGACATGCAGACACGGTCAAAGTCCAGACTCACTAATGCATCCTAACGACTATCAGTTAGACACACTAATGTAGACCTGGTTCGCTAAGACCACCGCTCTGATACCAACTGAAAGGACCCGTTCATATACATTATAAACGATTAACAATAGTTGATTACATCGCGAGGTATTTGACCTCTATATGATACATTTTACAAACATTGCATTCGTTTTTAAAAGACAAACTTTCTTTACAATGAAAGTTGATGGCATGCACACCATTTCATAATACATCCAACTATATTTGGCTTAATAATAATCTTGATGAACTCAATGACTCGAATGCAACGTCTTTCAAAATATGCCATGAATGACTCCAAGTAATATCCTTAAAATGAGCTAATGCACAGCGGAAGATTTCTTTAATACCTGAGAATAAACATGCTTTAAAGTGTCAACCAAAAGGTTGGTGAGTTCATAGGTTTATCATAACAATCATTTCAATATCTATTAATAGACCACAAGATTTCCGTTTATAAATATATGTACACTCGCAAGTGTATAAAAGTATTCTATAAGTTGTAGGCACCCGGTAACAAGCCTTAACGTTCATGTTTTACCCTCTGAAGTACACCAGATCAGGTGTGTTTAAAATAACCTCGAAGTACTAACGCATCCCATAGTCAGGATGGGGTTTGTCAGGCCCAATAGATCTATCTTTAGGATTCGCGCCTACCGTACATAGACAAGTAGTTTAATGTTGCCAAGCTAAGGGTATATTTCTGGTTTAAACCCACGTAGAATTAGTTTTAGTACTTGTGCCTATTTCGTAAAACATTTATAAAAACAGCGCATGTATTCTCAGTCCCAAAAATATATATAAAAGGGAGCAAATGAAACTCACAATACTGTATTTCGTAGTAATTATGTATATGACGGCACTGAATAAGTGCAGGGTTTGTCTCGGATTCACGAACCTATATTAAGTATATATATTTATATGTTGGTCAATATCTGTCTAACAATTTAGGTCAACTCGTAGTGTATCACAATCCTAATGCTCGAGACCGACATGCAAAAGTCAACAAAAGTCAACTTGACCCAAAATAACTTCCAAAATCTATACATGTTTATTATATAACTTATATATAGTCGTTTTATATATTTAAATATATTTATCAGATCTTATTATACTAAATAATACAAGTCATTTATTAATAAATAAAATTTTATATTTAAATTCATATATGATAAAAATATACTTTTATATATCTCAAGTAATAAAATTTATAAAATTCAATTAATATCATAAAAATATAGTGGTATGTATTATTAATGTAATTATATTACGTGTGGTAAAAATATCTTTGAACGCATATTTATTTGATTAAATAATATTGATAATAATAATAATGATAAAAATAATAAAATGATAGTTTCAATAAAAATATTAATTTTTAGTAATAAAGATAATTTTGGTAATAACATCAATTGATAACAATTATAATAATCGTTTTAATAATAATATTAAAATTAATAATAATTCAGTTGACCATATCTTTTAATCCGTTCATCGAACCCACACGATTTCTAAATGAAAAGTTATTAATTTTTCTTTAGCTTTTCAACAACATGCATATCATATACCTTATCTCAGTAGCATATGTATCAAATTAGTGATTTATCATAAACTATTTAACGATGAAACTAAGCATACAAACATGCATAATCATATATACTCGAGCACTAGTCAGGAATACACTATTAATATATAAAAGATAAGATATGAATGCTCACGTATCAATATTGTGATTCAATATTGCAGGAAAGTACGTAGACACAACGAAAATGATAAACATTAGGTTGACCTCACGAGCAATACCCTCAAACAATACCCATAACCTCCATAGCTATAACCCATAATTTCCTTAGCTCTATCCCATTTGAAAACTTATTTTGAAATCTTCTGAATATAACTCCGTCGTAGTATTTTATGTATACTAATAATATCTTGAAATAATACTAAGTAAATATATATATGTAATTTGATTGAGAGATTTTAGAGAAATATATTTTCAAGTTTCTATGAAATAATGAAACCTATTGAATTCTATTTATAATAGATTTTTGAATTATTAATGTGATGACCCGGAAATTTTCGATCAAATTTAAACTTTAATCTTTATATGTTTTCGATACGATAAGCAAAAATCTGTAATGTTAAGTCTCGAAAGTTTTGAAATTTATATTCATATAATCAATTACCTTTGACCGTGCTCGATGATTCACGAACGATTGTTTGTAAATAAATATATGATTATATTCTATTAAATATTTGAATATGTTATATGAATATTACATAATTAATAACATGTAATGATAATATATTATATGTAATTACAAGTTAAAATATTAATTGATATGTTAATATTAATATCATTATTTTATTATAATATTTGTATCATTAATATTACTATATAAAGTATATATGAAATTCGATAAGTATAAGTTGTTATATTGTTAATATTGTTATTATTAATATTATTGTTATACATTTTATAGTAATTATTATCATTATCATTAGTGATAATATTATTATGAGTACTACTATACTTGTATTATTATTAATTATAATATTAAGAGTATTATTAATATAAGTATATTTATTAAAAGATTACTTATAATCTATAAATAAAAATATATAAATATAAGAGAAATACAAATAAGAATATATATATATATGAATACCAATACATATACACATGTATAAATACATATACACGTATACATAAATATATAAATACCGTATAAATATATACATAAAGACAATCAAACACGTATTCTGTTCCCTATCAGTTTCAAGCTTTACCTAAATTGATTTCTGTCTCCTGAGTCGTACCAAATAAAGAATCAATCACAGATATATACAAAATTGATTGACAACCGATATCAGTCTTATTTATTATTATATGTACGATCGAATACCTTTTTCTAAATTTGTTATACATCCCAATCAGTTATGTAAGAAATATAGAAACTGAATTATCCAGTAACAGTCACGATTTGTTAGCACTTACAATCAAATTTTGTTGTTTTCCTTTATATTATTGTTCTTGTCAATATCCTTGTCTAAAATCAGTTGAACGTCCATATCAAGAATTAATTTGAATCGATTAAGATCAACCACAATTGTTGAAACATAGTACTCATTTCCATTATACTTATCCATCACCACAATTTGTAAATTAATCAATTATAAAGAGAGAAAAATAAACCCATGAATATCATTTACAACCTTTAATCACATCACCACCTTTACTGCTATAATCAATCACCACTTCAACCGGGAATCAAAACCACCAAATTCGTGACCCACTCTTGTTCCTAGTGGGCTGTTATGATAAATAAAAGAATGAAGATGAGATGATCTGCTACAGCTATTTCTTTTCCTTGTGTTTCTGTTTCAGCTGTAAGCCAACCATCACCCAAGAAGTTGTTCCCGTTTTTCTGCTGTACGTTCCAAAACTAAACCGAAAGCCACCACTTCAAAACCTCAAACCATTATCTGCACGTTACCCTAGTAGTCACTTGATTGTATCTTCAATCATTAGGTATTACTAATATTCTTTGATGCATGATTCCTGGATTTCGATTGAACATAAACCACATCACGTTTTTCTTCTTTCTCTATCTTCTTTTGCTAAAGTATTATTTCTTCGAATCAATCAGCACAACAACCCAAGACCAACCCTTTTTGATTTCTATGATTGCATGTGGAATTACGTATGCTTTTCTTTTCTTTTCCCTATCATGGCCGACATCTATCAAATCCCTAACCCCACTTCATCACTTAATTATATTGAAGATTAGTTACAAATTGCAATATACTCCGTATAAATAAAAAGGGAAACGGGACACGAGTTATTCGATGGGACAAGGATGATGTTAAAGTCGATGATGATAATGAAAGAAGGTAATCATAAACCAAACTTTAGTATGTTACAGCTGTTTTATTGATCAAAATTATTGGATTAATTTATAATCACGCCCCACTTCAAAAACCCAAACCCCACGAAGCTACTTTTGAGCAGGCTGTTATGATTATTTTTTTTTATGTTGGGACGGTTCACTAGTGGGTTTAAATTTGGAACAAGCAAATTGGGACTAGCTGAAACGAATTAACGGCTTATATATATATATATATATATATATATATATATATATATATATATATATATATATATATATATATATATATATATATATATATATATATATTACAACTAGATTACAAAGTGGCTTGTGATGACTCATTCCCCACTTGAGTTATTATTGATGGAATAATAAGATTATGATGGGTCATGATAGGAAAACGATTTCTTAGAGAAACAAGAGTGGCGAGTCTGTAAGTTAAAGGTGATAATGGACTGTGGATGATGAGGTTACTACGAGTGTAACACGATGATGATGATTTTGGGTCAACGAAATAGTATTGTTGATGCATATAGGGTTCCTGTTATTCCAGCTTTTAATATCACGAGAAAACCCAAAGATTTTAGACCGCTGTTACTATATTGAGCTGCCAAGTGGGTTGTGGTATTTAACTCTTGGGCCAAGATCATTTTCTTTCACTTAAGGACCGATGAGTTTTGGGCCAAAGCTCTATCCATCTGTTTTTGCAGGCGACTATGTTCTATATTTTTTTTGTTATGAACGAATGAAGTAATTAATAGAGACGATGATAATGAGTAGAGTTGATCATGTACTCAAATTAAAATGATGGCGATTAAATAATAAAGCTGATAATAAGTGTTACTAGGAATGATGATGATGATTAAGTGATGATTAGAATGATGATGTTTTGATATGTGTATGATGGTACGATAATGATAAGGATGATGGATGATGATAAAATGATTATGATATGATGATGATGACTATGATATCATGATAATAAAAATGATTATGATATAAGAAGGATGATGATAATATTAGATCATGATAATGATGATGAAATGATAAGTGTTTGATGAAGATGAACTAGTTAATCATGTGGGTTAATAACAAAACGAATCGTTGGTTCATTGGTTTAAAGGTGATAACGGGAGGTCGTGGGTTCAAACCCGGACTTGGGCATTTTTAAGGGCTACTCTTTTGAGGTAGTTTTTCTTATTATTCTTAATATTATTATTATTATTATTATTATTATTATTATTATTATTATTATTATTATTATTATTATTATTATTATTATTATTATTATTATTATTATTATTATTATTATTATCATTATTATCATTATTATTATTATTATTAGTAATATTATTTTTACTATCATATTTATTTAAAGTATCATTATTACAAAAATTCTAAAAATTACCATTTTTATTAAAATTATCATTTTTACTAAAACTATATTTTTATTAAACATAACATTATTAATAAAATTATCATTTTTTTGTTTATTTATTATTTTGAATTGACAATATTGATATCATTATTATTAACATTATAAAGAGATTACAACTTTTAATTACTAAGTATTAGTATTACTTTACCAATTAACAGCAAGTACATAACACTAAAATTAAAACATATAACATATAAGTTATTAAAATAATAAGTATATCACTAATAATATAAATTCGTTCGATTACAACCAAATGTGTTAATATATATATATATATATAAATGATATAGGTTTGTGAGTCCAAGGCCAACATTGCATTATTCAATATCATCATATGTATTTTTACTACAAAATACAGTATGGTGAGTTCATTTACTCCCTTTTTACTCTTTACGTTTTTGGACTGAGAATACATGCAAATGCTTTATTAACTGTTATATAATATTTATACGCGTGAGTTTTATTAATCCCTTTTTAAATTCTTTTGCAATATATATTATTGGGACTGAGAATACATGCGCTGCTTTTATAAATGCTTTACGAAATAGACACAAGTAATCGAAACTACATTCTATGGTTGGATTATCTAATCGAATATGCCCTTTTTATATAGTCTGGTAATCTAAGAATTAGGGAACAGAAACCCTAATTGACGCGAACTCTAAAGATAGATCTATCGGGCCCAACAAGCCCCATCCAAAGTACCGGATGCTTTAGTACTTCGAAATTTTATATCATGTCCGAAGGAGGATCCAGGAATGATGGGGATATTCTTATATGCATATTGTTAAGGTCGGTTACCAGGTGTTCAATCCATATGAATGATATTTTTGTCTCTATGCATGGGACGTTTATTTATGAGAAATGGAAATATGAAATCTTGTGGTCTATTAAAATTATGAAATGATTATTTATGTTAAACTAATGAACTCACCAACCTTTTGGTTGACACTTTAAAGCATGTTTATTCTCAGGTACGAAAGAAATCTTCCAATGTGCATTTTCTCATTATAGAGATATTACTTGAAGTCATTCATGACATATTTCAAAAGACGTTGCATTCGAGTCGTTGAGTTCATCAAGATTATTATTAAGTCAAATATAGTAAGATATATTACGAAATGGTATGCATGTTGTCAACTTTCGATGTAATGAAAGATTGTCTTTTCAAAAATGAATGCAATGTTTGTAAAATGTATCATATAGAGGTCAAGTACCTCGCGATGTAGTTAACTGTTGTGAATTGTTTATAATCGATATGGACTTCGTCCGGATGGATTAGGACGGGTCTCTACAGTTGGTATCAGAGCGGTGGTCTTAGCGAACCAGGTCTTGTATTAGTGTGTCTAACTGATAGTTGTTTAGATGCATTAGTGAGTCTGGACTTCGACCGTGTCTGCATGTCAAAAGTTTTGCTTATCATTTCGTGTCGGAAATCATCTGCTTATCATCCTTAGGAAATTATCTACTTATCATTCTTAGTCTAGACACATCTTACTGCAATGATTGCATGAATAGTGTATAAACAATATTCATATCTTAGCGTATCTGCTAATTCATATCTTAGCATATCTGTTACTGTAGACATTGCCTGACAGCTTCCGTAGATTCCTCCGTAACTTATGGGATTTTAGTATTTTATATGCAAATATAAATTATTTATTGCAGAGTACTAATCTACATCCTATAACCTATTTCTTATCGAAAATCCTTCATCTGATCGTATGAGATGAATCCCTCAACCAGTTCGAGTCCCTCAGGTTTCGATAGCTATTCCGATGGTTATTCCGACAGCTATTCCGATATAGAGTTTCACCTAAGCTCCGAAAGCAGTGTCACCAGAATGAATTAACCAATTATCCATCCCCAATTCATCTGATGGGTTCGTAGCCTCCTCAATCATTGGAGACAAGAAGAAGGTGATCCTTTCCATCCGCCACATTGCCCTATTGGCGAAGAACCTGAAGCACTTACCGGTGAACCTGTTCGAAACACCATCTTCTCTCTCATTTCCAGAGTATCTCGCCACGATTATATACTATACCAAATTATAGATTATATTTACCCGCTAGTCCGAACCGAAAATCACCCCGGTGTAATGGAAGAAGTCAACGAGCTTCGCGCCCGGGTAGTGGCTTTAGAGAATATGGTGCGAAGGTTACAAATAGCACCAGCAGCATAACCATTACCACCACCAATGTCAACAGTACCATCACCACCATCAACATCAACATCCGCATCCCATACCTTAACATCTTAATCTATACCTCGAACATCAACGTCATACGCACCATGGATAATAAGGAGTACCAACAACAACAACATCATCACACGTCTCAACCTCGCAATCTATACCTCAAGCATAATCATCGTTTTACGAATCGTTTTACGAATCGTTCCACATAAACTATCTTCGTCCTTCATGGTGATTATGTAATCTCTAATATTTTAGAGATTATATACTCTAGTTCTAGTCGTAAATCTGATGAGTTAAATATCACATTGACTCATTAAATCCATAATTATGTCTGAAGAAAATATATATGTATATATGTTTTCATAAAGATTGTAATTAAAATTTTTATTGTACAAACTGTTAATGGTGAAAATATTTTAACGGGTAGGTAATACCCGAGGAATATTTAGATTTCGAATTAATAAGTTACACTGTACCTTCTTCGAATCTGATTCAACAGTCATTTACTATCCTACTTGCAACCACAACTATACGAATCCGTTCATCACAGAAAAACCATTTTCATTCAATTTCATATTTGGATTTTGACCTATCAGAATCCGACAAGTGGCATAATGAAGAAAACATTTGACAAAATAAAATTTGTTAGAAACAAACAAGTTAACTATGATGAATTTTGTTAAGAATCTACGCTAACTGTTCCTAGCTAACTGATTACATTTTATTTATCGCGGTTTATTTATCGCAATTTAATTATCGCAATTTTATTTATTGTCATTTAATTTCTGTTATTTACTTTACACAATTTATTTATCGTCATTTAATTTCTGTATTTATTTTACGCACTTTAAACATCTGGACACGTATACAAGGTTTTGACATATCATATCGACGCATCTATATATATTATTTGGAATCACCATAGACACTCTATATACAGTAATGATCGAGTTCTCTATACAGGGTTGAGGTTGATTCTATAATAATATATATAATTTGAGTTGTGATCGAGTCTGAGGCATGTACATGGGTCACGATACGTATTAAATAATTCGAATATTATATATTAAACTATATATGAATTATTGGACTGTTACTGTGGACTATCTACTGTGGACTAAGAACATTGGACAATTAAAATGAATTAAAATATTGATTGTAACATATGAAACAAAACAATTCTTCAAGTTTGCTACTTGATTTCATCTTAAACCTCATTTGTATCTTGACGATTACCATCTGCGTTCAAACCTTTCATAATTCTTGAAAACACCTCAATCAAGAGGATGATCCAATCACACGTTATCTATGAAAGAGAGAACTTATGCATATGGGCATACACCTAAAAACACTCGGAACCTGTGTAAACGTTTACACGCGTAGCTGTGCTAATTCCTTTAGCGTTATTATTACCAAAAAAAATAACTTTACAGTCTCTTTCCAAAATAGCCAGTTTTGTCACAGCTTCAGCAAGTAAACTTCGACTTTTCATCCGGATTGGTCTTATTATAACCTTGATATATAAGTTTGCCTTTCGTCATCATTACCGGGGAACCGTTTATATTCTACCACCTTAGCAGTAAACTTACCAGCAACTTTATTACTCGTTGATTTAAGTCTCTCCGAAAAACCATTATATCTGTTTATTAAAACCCTATCATATCCATCCACATCTATTAACGAAAATTTTCACGCTAATCACTGAGAATTAGCCAACAGTATTTTGAATTTCGCAGCGTTTCTACATCAACAGTTATATATACATATAACAATTATCTCTTAGAATTATGATCTTCCATTATTAAATTCTGAAAAACACCCAGTCTACGAATCAATACTCTGAAGTTTGAAAAAGCTGAAAGAAGCAACAAAAACTGAGGACTGCCTTAACAGTCAAAAGTTTGATAATAAAGAATGGAGTGTTGGAAAAGCTCAAAGATTTTGATACTGAAAAATGAATTGAGCAAATCATGAAAGAGATTCTGAACAAGGACTAAACTTGTACATAAAAGAATCCTGACGATTCTGTTTCTGATGAAATCTTTAACGAATACCTTGCTCCTTAATCGCTCTAAATCATCGTGAATGAATTTCTTCATCACAATTTGATTCAGAAATTCTAAGATATTATCATATCTTTCATTATTAATATCCTTAATATTTCTGAAGATATCTTCATAAATATTCTCGTTTGATATTAAATATCTCTCCGCTCTATCTGTGTTATATTTTAAAAGAAACTGTTTTAGTTTCTAAAATTCTGAAAAATTAGAATTTAAATCATGAATGATTTTGAAGTAGTGTTGGGACCTGAAGCATGAGTTAGTATAATATAATGACACTTGATCAACGTGATTATATTACAGTAATTCATGCTGAGTTTCTAATGGAACGTGATGATTCACAGAACATACCGTCATCATGTGACATTTACATGACTCTTACATTCTACCCAATCTCCAAAAATAGTAAGCACATATTTTCTTGATAGTTCTATTTTTTTGAAGATTCTGGTAATTTGACAAATCACGATCCTGCCATTACGATTTCTCTCTTAGAGCATTAACAATGTTCATTCCGAAATCCATACCTATGAATTCCGGACCATTATTCGCTTGACTTGAAGTCGGGAAGAGGAGACAAAAGTATGGAACTCTTGAATATAAAATAAAATATAAAGCTCGACAATAACAAATAAATTACAAACCGTGCATATCAATACGTACTGTCACGTAAAGGCACGGGAAAAATTAAAATCACTAAAACCCCAAGGTAATAGTAGAAGTTAATAAAATCCTCCGGTGGTAGATGAAAGAGTAGAATGACAGATATAAAGGTTAGAAGTATATCGAGAACCAGAACTGGATGGAGCATATTAATGGATGCTTTAAAATGTGAACTGAGGGAGAAAGAATATAAGGTGTGAGTTGTAAGGAAACGACGGGGGTGAATTTATAATAAAATATCCGACAGAGCAATCAAAACAGATGATCGCATTTAAAGCGGATCCTAATTTCTTTAAATCACCGAAGCACCAAATCTTAGTACGAAGATTTTCTTTAAATTCCATGAATTCCGGAAATCAATCATAACTACGTCATCAGTTAAAACGATTCTACATTTCTCATTTCGCTCTTTTACGATAGCTTCACTCATACGCTTCGAGAATTCGAATTATTTTCCATATTTCTTAATCGTGATAAAACTTTATGTATCAGCTTATATACGTCATAATAACATTCTTACTGTTAGCCATGACGACCTCCATCAAATTTCGGGACGAAATTTCTTTAACGGGTAGGTACTGTGATGACCCAGAAATTTTCGATCAAATTTAAACTTTAATCTTTATATGTTTTCGATACGATAAGCAAAAATCTGTAATGTTAAGTCTCGAAAGTTTTGAAATTTATATTCATATAATCAATTACCTTTGACCGTGCTCGATGATTCACGAACGATTGTTTGTAAATAAATATATGATTATATTCTATTAAATATTTGAATATGTTATATGAATATTACATAATTAATAATATGTAATGATAATATATTATATGTAATTACAAGTTAAAATATTAATTGATATGTTAATATTATTATCATTATTTTATTATAATATTTGTATCATTAATATTACTATATAAAGTATATATGAAATTTGATAAGTATAAGTTGTTATATTGTTAATATTGTTATTATTAATATTATTGTTATACATTTTATAGTAATTATTATCATTATCATTAGTGATAATATTATTATGAGTACTACTATACTTGTATTATTATTAATTATAATATTAAGAGTATTATTAATATAAGTATATTTATTAAAAGATTACTTATAATCTATAAATAAAAATATATAAATATAAGAGAAATACAAATAAGAATATATATATATGAATACCAATACATATACACATGTATAAATACATATACACGTATACATAAATATATAAATATATAAATACCGTATAAATATATACATAAAGACAATCAAACACGTATTCTGTTCCCTATCAGTTTCAAGCTTTACCTAAATTGATTTCTATCTCCTGAGTCGTACCAAATAAAGAATCAATCACAAATATATACAAAATTGATTGATAACCGATATCAGTCTTATTTATTATTATATGTACGATCGAATACCTTTTTCTAAATTTGTTATACATCCCAATCAGTTATGTAAGAAATATAGAAACTGAATTATCCAGTAACAGTCACGATTTGTTAGCACTCACAATCAAATTTTGTTGTTTTCCTTTATATTATTGTTCTTGTCAATATCCTTGTCTAAAATCAGTTGAACGTCCATATCAAGAATTAATTTGAATCGATTAAGATCAACCACAATTGTTGAAACATAGTACTCATTTCCATTATACTTATCCATCACCACAATTTGTAAATTAATCAATTATAAAGAGAGAAAAATAAACCCACGAATATCATTTACAACCTTTAATCACATCACCACCTTTACTGCTATAATCGATCACCACTTCAACCGGGAATCAAACCCACCAAATTCGTGACCCACTCTTGTTCCTAGTGGGCTGTTATGATAAATAAAAGAATGAAGATGAGATGATCTGCTACAGCTATTTCTTTTCCTTGTGTTTCTGTTTCAGCCGTAAGCCAACCATCACCCAAGAAGTTGTTCCCGTTTTTCTGCTGTACGTTCCAAAACTAAACCGAAAGCCACCACTTCAAAACCTCAAACCATTATCTGCACGTTACCCTGGTAGTCACTCGATTGTATCTTCAATCATTAGGTATTACTAATATTCTTTGCTGCATGTTTCCTGGATTTCGATTGAACATAAACCACATCACGTTTTTCTTCTTTCTCTATCTTCTTTTGCTAAAGTATTATTTCTTCGAATCAATCAGCACAACAACCCAAGACCAACCCTTTTTGATTTCTATGATTGCATGTGGAATTACGTATGCTTTTCTTTTCTTTTCCCTATCATGGCCGACATCTATCAAATCCCTAACCCCACTTCATCACTTAATTATATTGAAGATTAGTTACAAATTGCAATATACTCCGTATAAATAAAAAGGGAAACGGGACACGAGTTATTCGATGGGACAAGGATGATGTTAAAGTCGATGATGATAATGAAAGAAGGTAATCATAAACTAAACTTTAGTATGTTACAGCTGTTTTATTGATCAAAATTATTGGATTAATTTATAATCACGCCCCACTTCAAAAACCCAAACCCCACGAAGCTACTTTTAAGCAGGCTGTTATGATTATTATTTTTTATGTTGGGACGGTTCACTAGTGGGTTTAAATTTGGAACAAGCAAATTGGGACTAGCTGAAACGAATTAACGGCTTATATATATATATATATTTTTTTACAACTAGATTACATAGTGGCTTGTGATGACTCATTCCCCACTTGAGTTATTATTGATGAAATAATAAGATTATGATGGGTCATGATAAGAAAACGATTTCTTAGAGAAACAAGAGTGGCGAGTCTGTAAGTCAAAGGTGATAATGGACTGTGGATGATGAGGTTACTATGAGTGTAACATGATGATGATGATTTTGGGTAAACGAAATAGTATTGTTGATGCATATAGGGTTCCTGTTATTCCAGCTTTTAATATCACGAGAAAACCCAAAGATTTTAGACCGCTGTTACTATATTGAGCTGCTAAGTGGGTTGTGGTATTTAACTCTTGGGCCAAGATCATTTTCTTTCACTTAAGGACCGATGAGTTTTGGGCCAAAGCTCTATCCATGTATTTTTGCAGGCGACTATGTTCTATATTTTTTTTGTTATGAACGAATGAAGTAATTAATAGAGACGATGATAATGAGTAGAGTTGATCATGTACTAAAATTAAAATGATGGCGATTAAATAATAAAGCGGATAATAAGTGTTACTAGGAATGATGATGATGATTAAGTAATGATTAGAATGATGATGTTTCGATATGTGTATGATGGTACGATAATGATAAGGATGATGGATGATGATAAAATGATTATGATATGATGATGATGACTATGATATCATGATAATAAAAATGATTATGATATAAGAATGATAATGATAATATTAGATCATGATAATGATGATGAAATGATAAGTGTTTGATGAAGATGAACTAGTTAATCATGTGGGTTAATAACAAAATGAATCGTTGGTTCATTGGTTTAAAGGTGATAACGGGAGGTCGTGGGTTCAAACCCGGACTTGGGCATTTTTAAGGGCTACTCTTTTGAGGTAGTTTTTATTATTATTATTATTATTATTATTATTATTATTATTATTATTATTATTATTATTATTATTATTATTATTATTATTATTATTATTATCATTATTATCATTATTACCATTATTATTATTATTATTATTAGTAATATTATTTTTACTATCATATTTATTTAAAGTATCATTATTACAACAATTCTAAAAATTACCATTTTTATTAAAATTATCATTTTTACTAAAACTATATTTTTATTAAACATAACATTATTAATAAAATTATCATTTTTTTGTTTATTTATTATTTTGAATTGACAATATTGATATCATTATTATTAACATTATAAAGAGATTACAACTTTTAATTACTAAGTATTAGTATTACTTTACCAATTAACAGCAAGTACATAACACTAAAATTAAAACATATAACATATAAGTTATTAAAATAATAAGTATATCACTAATAATATAAATTCGTTCGATTACAACCAAATGTGTTAATATATATATATATAAATGATATAGGTTTGTGAGTCCAAGGCCAACATTGCATTATTCAATATCATCATATGTATTTTTACTACAAAATACAGTATGGTGAGTTCATTTACTCCCTTTTTACTCTTTACGTTTTTGGACTGAGAATACATGCAAATGATTTATTAACTGTTATACAATATTTATACGCGTGAGTTTCATTAATCCCTTTTTAAATGCTTTTGCAATATATATTTTTGGGACTGAGAATACATGCGCTGCTTTTATAAATGCTTTACGAAATAGACACAAGTAATCGAAACTACATTCTATGGTTGGATTATCTAATCGAATATGCCCTTTTTATATAGTCTGGTAATCTAAGAATTAGGGAACAGAAACCCTAATTGACGCGAACTCTAATGATAGATCTATCGGGCCCAACAAGCCCCATCCAAAGTACCGGATGCTTTAGTACTTCGAAATTTTATATCATGTCCGAAGGAGGATCCCAGAATGATGGGGATATTCTTATATGCATATTGTTAAGGTCGGTTACCAGGTGTTCAATCCATATGAATGATATTTTTATCTCTATGCATGGAACGTTTATTTATGAGAAATGGAAATATGAAATCTTGTGGTCTATTAAAATTATGAAATGATTATTTATGTTAAACTAATGAACTCACCAACCTTTTGGTTGACACTTTAAAGCATGTTTATTCTCAGGTACGAAAGAAATCTTCCGATGTGCATTTGCTCATTATAGAGATATTACTTGAAGTCATTCATGACATATTTCAAAAGACGTTGCATTCCAGTCATTGAGTTCATCAAGATTATTATTAAGTCAAATATAGTAAGATATATTACGAAATGGTATGCATGTTGTCAACTTTCGATGCAATGAAAGATTGTCTTTTCAAAAATGAATGCAATGTTTGTAAAATGTATCATATAGAGGTCAAGTACCTCGCGATGTAGTTAACTGTTGTGAATCGTTTATAATCGATATGGACTTCATCCGGATGGATTAGGACGGGTCTCTACAATTAAAGTGAATTATTAAAGTATGAATTATTAAAGTGAATTATTAAAGTATGAATTATTATAGTGAATTATTAAAGTATGAATTATTAAAGTGAATTATTAAAGTATGAATTATTAAAGTGAATTATTAAAGTGAATTATTAAAGTATGAATTATTAAAGTTAAAGTAAAGTAAAAGTAAAGTAAAAGTAAAGTAAAGGTAAAGTTAAAGTATAGTAAAAGTATAAAACTATGTACGTATAATACGCGTATAAATATATTTAATATTAATTTAAATCGTTATATCATAAAACATTTTAGAAAATTAGAATTATATATATTCATAATAGGTTTCAAAATTTTAAATTACAGTCTGTTGGTGAAGAATGGGATAAAGTCCAAAGGTTTAATAAACGTATGAAATCATCTTAATGAAAAAAATGTCGAGTTACTTAACTTTGTCGATATCCAACATCTAAGTTATTTACACTCCACGTTCCTACTTATAGATCACTTTACCATTTTCCGAATATTGTCAAAAAGAATAGATTTCTTAAATCAAAGTGGACCTCATAACATTGGCCCGTAATCATATCATAATGTATCTGATAATTCAATCATTTAATATTATCTCTTAATTCTGTCAATAAATATAACGAAACAAATACGTTCATGTAAAGTATCATATATATCAAATACTTTGTTAATGTTTTCAGTTATTATATATTATATATACATATCTATATACACATAATTGTTCGTGAATCGTCGAACACGGTCAAAGGGTAATTGATTACATGAATGTAGTTCCAAACTTTTTGAGATTCAACATTTAAAATTCTGCTTATCGTGTCGGAAACATATAAAGGTTAGGTTTAAATTTGGTCGAAAATTTTTGGGTCGTCACAGTTTTGCAGCGGAAGATAAATATGTTTTCAATTGATATGATATGTAATGAAGACTCCAAGTATAGCAAGCAATCATCATCAAAGCAGTAGATATACAGTGGAAGCAATATTTTAGTACCTGAGAATAAACATGCTTAAAAAGTCAACACGAGGTTGAGTGAGTTCATAGGTTTGTCATAAATAATGATTTCAGTAATAGTGTTTGACCACAAGATTTGTTTTTCATAAGTAGATCACTCAGATCCAGTCAAGTTGATCTCCCGCAGGATCAAAAAATTATGCCAGTGCGTGATATTTAGACTAAACGTTGTTTGCCCCGTGACAAGTTGTTCTGTCCTTGTCGTTTAATTTCATTATCAAGTAATACAAAGACTTAGTCAAATGTATCGGGGACGTTACTCCCGAATGGCCTATCCCTAATAATTAAGAATGCCGCAGCAATTAAAAATATCACAGTAGGGACTTAGTCAGACATAGCCGGGTATAGCATAGTTTAATAGTTGGTACTGATATTTAGACTAGACTTTCAAGTTTGCCCCGTGACAAGTTATCATTTATACTTGTCGGTTGGGGACTTGCTGGTCATAGCCCAACATATCACAGTTTAATAGTTGATACGTGTAAAACAGTTATAAAAGTTGCGCATGTATTCTCAGCTCAAAAATATATAAAAAGGGAGCAGATGAACTCACATTAAATAGCAGTTGAAGTATTCCACGCAAGAAGGAAAGTAAAGCAAGTAAGTGATCTGGATATCAACCTTGAGGTATAACGTTTGATTAGTTAATGTCTAACTTGACATAAAGTATGTTTATTAATATAGCAACTATATTGACAGTGACGGTTCTCGAGAAAAGTTCCTATTTCTCAAAAGTTTCTATTTTTAAAAACCTACTATTTCTAAAAAACTTCCACTTATAGTAAGCTTCTAGTTTAAGAATGTTCGGGTTATAATTCTTAACAAAGATGTTGTACAATCTCGCCCAAACTTCATCGCTAACATGCAAGTCACTCGAATGATCTATTGTTACCAAGCGGCCCAGGATCTCTTGACCAGAATCTAAGTCTTGGCATTCGAGATCCACAAGCGTCCCATAATGGTAACAAGGATCACCCTAGTCCACAAGTAGCGGCGATGTTTGTAGTCATTGTACGCTATCTTTAATTATAACCTTCACGTTAGGTGCGTATATACATATATATTCATTAATTCGATTTTAATTATAACTCCTATATATTAATTCATTAAAATACTTGTATAATTTTTAGTAACATATATTACTAATTATAACATGTTATTTATTTTTATTTTAATTGCATATAATTTATAACATTATTTACATGTTTCGGTAAAAAAAATAATAAACCGAAGTAATTATTAAAAAGTAAAAAGTAAAAAGTAAGAAAATAATACTTACTAGTAGTAATTCTTCAAAGAGAGAATGAGAGAAATTTTTGTTGTGAGTTTGAATAAGAAATGAGGGGTATTTATACTTGAAAAAATTAGGTAAAAAGAATAAAATAATTAAAAGAAAAAGAAATATTTTAATTTTTAATGGGATTTTAAAATTCAAAAGTATTAAATGTTAGGTCATGGGATAATAATCAAAATAAAATAATAAAATTAGTTTTCCATTATAATTTTTAATTAAAAAGTAATTTATTTATTTATTTTATTAAAAAATCATTTATTTTAAGGATTTTTTTTATATATTTTTTTTAAAATAAACAAATTGATTTACTACTTTTCCAAGAATATTTGTCAATATTTTTTTTATTCATAATAACAATACTGATAATAAAGATATTAATTATTGATATCTTGTTTAAAAAGGATATTAATAATAATAATATTAATATATCAAATTAATGCGTAATTATTTACAAATAATTGTTCGTGAATCGTCAGAATTAGTCGAGGTTAAATGAAATCATATAAAGATTTTTGTTTAAATTTTGCCGAAAATTTACGGGTTGTCATAATATCCCCCTGTTAATAGAAATTTCGTCCCGAAATTTAGTTGTTGCCATCAGTCAGCGTTGTTTGTAAACAGGTGAGGATATTTTCGTTTTATTTGGTCTTCACGTTCCCAGTTATGCCCGGGGCCTTTCGTGAATTCCAACTAATAGGATATTGTTTTGTATCTAGCGTTTAATTCTTACGATCCATAAATTTTACGAAGTGCATTTTATTATTAATGCGGAGGTTATCTAAAGGATTTAACAAGAGTGTCATTGATTAGGTTTTCCTCAGAAAGAGATGATGACGTTATACAAGCATTTCAATATACATGAAATGTGTGATGAATAATAGTGAGCTTATTTAAACCTTGAGTGTTTATGCCACAATATTAGGGTAGACAAAATAGAGAGGAGTTCATGAAAATCATAATCATGAAATTTGATAGATATCGTCATTCTTTACAATAAGAATGATGAATATGAGTTGAAAAATAGAGTTTTTATCAACATTAGGTAATATGGATGAAACGATTCGATTACAAGAAGAGTATAAACGAAGCTATCGTAAAAGATTGAAATGGGGAAACTAAATGTTCGCCTTAACTTTTGATATGGTTAAAGTTGATTTCCGGAATTCAAGGGATTTAAAGAAATCTTCATAATCTTTATAAGATTTGATTCTCTGGTAATTAAGGAAATTGGGATTTTCTTTAATTAAATGCGGTGAATTGCCTCGATTGCTGTGTCTGGAATTTCGCTATAAATTAGCTTCTTCCGTTTCATTATCTTCACCACTTCTATACTTTCTTCCTCAATTCATACTTCCAAAAGATTTGTTAATATGCTCAATCCAGTTCTTGTTCTTGACCTTATATTGGTTATCGCCACAATCTTTCTTCTTTTTCAACTCCCACCAGAGGAGTCTGTTTACTTCTATTATGCTCTAGGATTTATTGCGTATTTAGTTCTCCCGTGTCTTTATATTACTATACGCATTGATATACACGGTCTGTAATTTCGGTGTTGTTATCGGGCTTTATATTTTCCCTTATATGTCGGAGCTCTTTGCCTTTTTATTCTCCTTTCGACTCTTAAGTAAAGCGAGTAATGGTCCAGAATTTGTAGGTATGAAGTTTCGAATGATCATAATATACAAAGCAGAAGGAAAGGTAATAGCATGATTTGATTTGTCAAATTACTAGAATATCCGGAAAAGACAGAATCATCAAGAAAATATTTTATTGATATGTTTGGAGGTTAAATAGAATGTAAGAGTCGTGTAACACGGCAAATGATGATTATAAATCTATGAATCATCATCTTCCATTAAAAATTTAGCATGACTTACTGTAATATAATCACGTTGGCCTGACGTCATTATATTATACTAACTCATGCTTCAATTCCCAACACTTCTTCAAAACATTTATAACTTGAATTTTACAGAATATAGAAACTAATACAGATTCCTTTATGATGTAATAAAGATATCGCAAAGAGACAATTAATTGCGGTCAAGAATTGTTATGAAGATATCTTCAGAAATATAGAGGATATTTATAACGAATGATACAATGATATCTTAGAATTTCTAAGATCGAAGGATGATAAAGAATATTTGTCCGTAAAGGTTTAGAGTCAGGAGTAAGGTATTCGTTAATGACCTCAGCAGATACTGAATCATTTGGATTCTTTGAAGGCAGGTTTAATCTTTGTGATTTATCCACAGCCTCCTTCATACTTTGCTCAATCCGTTTTCCAGTCCCAAATCTGAGCTTATACCATTCTTTATCATCAAAGTTTTGGCCCTTAAGACCTTCTACAATGCTTCCTCTGCATTTAATGCAGCCATATTTGAATCATCGGTTATCAATGGTTTCAAGAAATTTTATTTTTAGATGATTAAACGCTGACTGTAATCGTCAACGGATCTAATGGTTGACGAATAGGCGTTGTTGATTTCAAAAGTAATGAATGATAATTTCGGTGGTTTAATGTGATAATTCATCATAGAATATGAATAAATATAATTCATGAGAATCAGAATTGAAGAATGTAAAATGTAACATATTAATGTGAGATATAAATATTTCTTGGGTATTACCTACCCGTTAAAATATTTTCACAATTAACAGTTTGTACTAAAGAGTTTTAATTACAGTCTTTATGAAAATGTATGTACATATATATTTTCCTTCACATGTAATCATGGATTTAATGAGTTAATATAATATTAAACTCATTTGATTTACGGTTGAAGTGAGAATGAATAATCTCCAAAACCTTAGAGATTTCATAATTGTCGCGAAATATTTCGCTAATGAAGTTATGAATCAATACATTCATCGTTACACTTGATGTATTATGAAATGGAGTTTATTGTGTTAAAGCAGTGATTAACAATTGTTAAGTCATTAACAAAAGGTGTACATCATAGCATATTAGTGATATGAATTAACCAAGTAGTACATACTAGTTGAGATTCACACGTAATTGCTTAGTACGACGAGATTTATTATTGTTCCAAATCATATATATAAGGTATACATATATAATTCTTCACGAAGAATGAGTTAATACATCTTAACTCATTATTACTAATATTCCTTGGTATCTATGGGCGTATGATGTTGATGTTTGAGGTACTGAGTGTGATGTTGAGGCGTGGGATGCGGAAGTTGTTGTTGGTGGTGATGATGGTAATGGTGGTACTGGTCATGCTGCTGGCGCTGTTGATGCTTGTAGAATTCGCACCATATTCTCCAGAGCCACCACTCGAGCGCGAAGCTCGTTGACTTCTTCTACTATTCTGGGATGATTGGCGGTTGGAACAAGGGGGTGAATAAGATCTAGAATCTTTGATATTATATATTCGTGATGGGATACCCTGAAAAAAAGGAGAAAATAGTGTTTCGGACTGGTTCGCCGGTAAGTGCTTCAGGTTCTTCGCCAAGAGGTGAATTCGGTTGGTGGAAGGGATCACCTTCTTCTTGCCTCCATTCATTGAGTCGGCTACGAACCCATCCCCAATTCATCCAGAATAGATGATGGCTGATTGGTTCGTTTGTTCCGGTTACGCTGCCGTTGGAGCTCGAAGAGTTCTAGAAATTCATATTATGTGTTTGGAATAGGGTTTGATATGAAATGGGTATTGAATACTAAATGATATAAATGATATATTCGTCTTCTTGAATACGTATTTATAGCAAAAAGATTTCCGTGATTTACGGAGGAAATTTAGGAAAAGTGGTAGACAAAGTTTACTGGGATAGATATGATAAGATATAATAAGATATGATGTGTCTATATTCCAATAATGGCAGTATGACGTGTCGAGATCATAAAATGATAAGTATGTAATCTGATAATCTTTTGACTAAAGACTTTCAATTCGTAATGGCCTATTCAGGTCTAGGGGCTTGAGCTATAGGATCCTTTAAATCGGTAATCCAAACCCTTCCATTCTAGAGTTTCGTAGACGCCATCCGTCAAGAAAATTCAATGATCAAAAATAACGAGAAATCAAAGATTTTGAAAGTAATGAATATGAATAGTAGAGCTTTCAAGAATCATTGATAACATTTCATGTAATACATATGTAATACACAAAACCATGATAGATGACAAACCAATGTCGAGAATTTCAGAAATCATGGTGTCGCATTTAAATATGGTGGCGGAATTGGATAGTACTTAGGAGAATGAGTAGAGTTCTTAGATTGGCTTGGCATTCTAAGATAAGTAAAGTTTCTAAAGTATAGGGTAGCATTTAACAGTTAAAGGTAACAATTAAAGGCACTATGGTCAAGGAAAGTTGTAGTCCTACATTGCTAAGGTACCTAATTGATAAGGCACACATAAAATGCAATCCTGGTTCTCTACAACAACCTGCTCTGATACCAATCTGTCACGTCCTCCAGATAGGGCCTGGAAGAATAACATGACTTAATATATCAATTCACAGTTGTATAAACGAGAACGACTCTACTTGAGACGTTTTGTTGAGTTTTACAGCGGAAGATAAATATGTCTTTAATTGATATGATATGTAATGAAGACTCCAAGCATAGCAAGCAATCATCATCAAAGCAGTAGATATACAGTGGAAGCAATATTTAAGTACCTGAGAATAAACATGCTTAAAAAGTCAACACGAGGTTGAGTGAGTTCATAGGTTTGTCATAAATAATGATTTCAGTAATAGTGTTTGACCACAAGATTTGTTTTTCATAAGTAGATCACTCAGATCCAGTCAAGTTGATCTCCTGCAGGATCAAAAAGTTATGCCAGTGCGTGATATTTAGACTAAACGTTGTTTGCCCCGTGACAAGTTGTTCTGTCCTTGTCGTTTAATTTCATTATCAAGTAATACAAAGACTTAGTCAAATGTATCGGGGACGTTACTCCCGATAGGCCTATCCCCAATAATTAAGAATGCCGCAGCAATTAAAAATATCACAGTAGGGACTTAGTCGGACATAGCCGGGTATAGCATAGTTTAATAGTTGGTACTGATATTTAGACTAGACTTTCAAGTTTGCCCCGTGACAAGTTATCGTGTATACTTGTTGGTTGGGGACTTGCTGGTCATAGCCCAACATATCACAGTTTAATAGTTGATACGTGTAAAACAGTTATAAAAGTTGCGCATGTATTCTCAGCCCAAAAATATATAAAAAGGGAGCAGATGAACTCACATTAAATAGCAGTTGAAGTATTCCACGCAAGAAGGAAAGTAAAGCAAGTAAGTGATCTGGATATCAACCTTGAGGTATAACATTTGATTAGTTAATGTCTAACTTGACATAAAGTATGTTTATTAATATAGCAACTATATTGACAGTGACGGTTTTCGAGAAAAGTTCCTATTTCTCAAAAGTTTCTATTTTTGGAAATCTACTATTTATAAAAAACTTCCACTTATAGTAAGCTTCTAGTTTAAGAATGTTCGGGTTATAATTCTTAACAAAGATGTTGTACAATCTCGCCTAAACTTCATCGCTAACATGCAAGTCACTCGAATGATCTATTGTTACCAAGCGGCCCAGGATCTCTTGACCAGAATCTAAGTCTTGGCATTCGAGATCCACAAGCGTCCCATAATGGTAACAAGGATCACCCTAGGCCACAAGTAGCGGCGATGTTTGTAGTCTTTGTACGCTATCTTTAATTATAACCTTCACATTAGATGCGTATATACATATATATTCATTAATTCAATTTTAATTATAACTCCTATATATTAATTCATAAAAATACTTGTATAATTTTTAGTAACATATATTACTAATTATAACATGTTATTTATTTTAATTTTAATTGCATATAATTTATAACATTATTTACATGTTTCGGTAAAAAAATAATAAACTAAAGTAAATAGTAAAAAGTAAAAGTAAAAAGTAAGAAAAGAATACTTACTAGTAGTAATTCTTCAAAGAGAGAATGAGAGAAATTTTTGTTGTGAGTTTGAATGAGAAATGAGGGGTATTTATACTTGAAAAAATTAGGTAAAAAGAATAAAATAATTAAAAGAAAAAGAAATATTTTAATTTTTAATGGGATTTTAAAATTCAAAAGTATTAAATGTTAGGTCATGGGATAATGCACAAAATAAAATAATAAAATTAGTTTTCCATTATAATTTTTAATTAAAAAGTAATTTATTTATTTATTTTATTAAAAAATCATTTATTTTAAGGATTTTTTTTATATATATTTTTTTAAAATAAACAAATTGATTTACTACTTTTTCAAGAATATTTGTCAATATTTTTTTATTCATAATAACAATACTGATAATAAAGATATTAATTATTGATATCTTGTTTAAAAAGGATATTAATAATAATAATATTAATATATCAAATTAATGCGTAATTATTTACAAATAATTGTTTGTGAATCGTCAGAATTAGTCGAGGTTAAATGAAATCATATAAAGATTTTTGTTTAAATTTTGCCGAAAATTTACGGGTTGTCACATATTAGAATGATAATGATATTACGTTTAATAGGTTAGTAATAATACGAAGATGATGAATGTTTATAATGAAATCGTGTTAATTATATTATGATGATAGTTGTTAAGATGTTTTATGATAAATAGTTTATGTTAATGATGATGAGATCACAATTAGATGATTGATGATGGGTCTCTGATCGATGTATTATGAAGGAGATGAAGAAAAATAGATAAAGGTTATATATTTAAATATGGGGTATCAAAACAGAAACGTAAGAACAGAAGCATGGTTAAGAGCGTTAGTGTGGAACGAGAGGTCTTGGGTTCGAATCTAGGTGGCTGCAAATATTTTAATCAAAGTTTAAAAACCAAATTAGGCTTTAAATTGGGCTACTACTATTCCCATGACTGGACTAAAAATCTTGGGCTTCTAATTTGCTATGTTGGGCCAAAATCTGGTTGGGCTGTTAACAGGCTAATAACAGAAACCATGATAAATGCAATTAGATCATGATATATAACATATAAGCAGCGTTAGAGGAATGGTTTAGATGGTATTCGGATTAGCGAGAGGTTGAGGGTTCGAGACTGGGATCGAGTATTTTTTTTTTTTTTAGAAAAGAAGAAGAAGGATATAGAAGTAAAGGTTAAAAACAATTTTAGTTGGGTGTTATTTTAGAATTGAAATACATAGCGTAATGGTTAAGGACGTTATCAGGTTAGCAGGACATCGCAGGTTCAAACCCGGACTTGGTCATTTTTTTAAGTGCTACTCCTTTGAGGTAGTTATTACTAATACTCCTATTATTATTATTATTATTATTATTATTATTATTATTATTATTATTATTATTATTATTATTATTATTATTATTATTATTATTATTATTATTATTATTATTATTATTATTATTATTATTATTATTATTATTATTATTATTATTATTATTATTATTATTGTTATTATTATTATTATTATTATTATTATTATTATTATTATTATTATTATTATTATTTCATTATTATTATTGTTATTATTATTATTACTTATTATTGATTGTTGTTAAGTAATTATTATTATTACCAATATTAGAAATAAGAATATTAGTAGTATTATTATTATAAGTATTATTATTATTAATAACATTATTATTATCATTATAAAGAAATTTCAACTTTTACTTACCACTATTATTATTATTACCATTATTTTTAAAATGGGTATTATTATTATTAAAACTACTGATATTATTATTACAAAAATATTACGACTTTTTAATTATTAGTATTAATTTACCCAAATAAATATTAGTTACATAAAAATATATCTAATACATATAACCTAACTCTATCATTATTTTTATAATAAGTAAGATATAATAAATAAATATATGTAAGTTATTAATGGAATACATAAATCTATTAAATAACAAGTATATCACTAATTCGTTCAATAACAAGTATATGTGTTAATGTATATATAAATGATATAAGTTCGTGAATCTGAGGTCAACCCTGCATTGTTCTGTTCTGTCGTATGCATATTTTTACTACAAAATATCGTACTGTGAGTTCATTTTCTCCCTTTTACTCTTTATATTTTTAGGACTGAGAATACATGCGCTGTTTTTACAACTGCTTTATTAAATGCGTTTGAAATATATTTTGAACTGAGAATACATGAAATGATTTTATAAATGTTTGACGAGATAGACACAAGCAAAACATTCCTCGAATGAATTATTAAGCAGACAGAAGTTCTGTGGATTATTATTGATTTAGTTGGACGTGATAATTGCCACTAATTGTTGTAAATATTTTCCCCTGATTATTATTGCTTGGTAACCCAAGAATTAGAAACGGGTATGGCCCTAATTCACGCGAATCCTAAAGGTAGCTACAGGGTTTAACACCCCCACCCAGAATGTTCACTAGACGGAAGAGCTAGTGGGCATGGTGTTTAGTACTTCGAAGTTTATATA
Source organism: Rutidosis leptorrhynchoides (assembly GCF_046630445.1). NCBI lineage: Eukaryota > Viridiplantae > Streptophyta > Magnoliopsida > Asterales > Asteraceae > Rutidosis > Rutidosis leptorrhynchoides. The sequence continues at coordinate 222,570,294 of NC_092333.1, read as the reverse complement.
TTATATAGACAAGATGTTCTGTTTTGGGGATATTATTGATGCGCATTATATGTTAAGGTCGGTTACCATGTTGATCAATGAAATCGAAATAAATGTTATGTATCGAGAGAATGATTTTTATACACAGGTTAGGTGTATTAGTTTTGTGTACAAGATATGTGCATGATTATTTAAAAATTGCGAGGCAACCTACGGGGGAGAAAAGGATACGAACCTACTCTGCTAAGCATTATGAAAAAATGGTTTCGTACACGAGATAGGTGTACTGTATTTAAAATCTTGTGGTCTATTTAAATGATGAATTTTATTGTTTATGATAAACCTATGAACTCACCAACCTTTTGGTTGACACTTGAAAGCATGTTTATTCTCAGGTATGAAAGAAATCTTCCGCTGTGCATTTGCTCATATTAGAGACATTACTTGGAGTCATTCATGACATATTTCAAAAGACGTTGCATTCATCAAGATTATTACTAAGTCAATTATAGTTAGATATATTATGAAATGGTATGCATGCCGTCAATTTTCGATGTAAAGAAAGTTTGTTTTTTAAAAATGAATGCAATGTTTGTAAAATGTATCATATAGAGGTCAAATACCTCGCAATGAAATCACCTATTGTGAATCGTTTATTATGTATATGAATGGGTCCTTTCAATAATCATGATATACTGTTTGCCTTTGTTGTTCAACAAGCCAGTGTGGGAAGTTATTGACCCGTCAGCTGATACCGGTCGATTCGTGTGAATCTTGATTGCTGCCTTTGACTTGCCAGTATTGCGTTTTGCTGGCTTGTCAGTGGCTACTGGTTGACCAGTACAATTTTCATCAGCTGGCTCAGCATTGGTGAAATTTGAACACGGAGGGGAATCAATTCTTTTTGACTTTCTTTGATTGTATTCAGTAATTTCCCTTTTAATTCGTCTTTCCTTTAGAGTCATATAGTAAATGCTTGAGGGATCAGTAGTTTCATCAATTGAAGTACTGATTTCCTTGGCTTTTACTTCATCCTCCAAAATTTCTTTCATGGACGGTGGTGGGGTCTCTGTAGGTCTGACAAACTTATTTGTTAAGACCTTTTTACCCTTAACTATCTTGGCAAAAGTATTTGGCAAGACAGCTTCAGGATCAGTTTCAAAAATGGGGTCCATAAAAGTAACTTCTACAAGAGCAGCAGCAGCAGCATAGTCACCAGCAAAGAAGGCTTCAACTTGGGCAGGCACCTGCTCAATTACACACTTAGCTGTGCGTTGAGCAGATATACACCATGAAGCAACAACCTTCTTGAGGTCGTTTAGCAGGTTCTTAACATCAGCTGCCTCAACGTGAAGAGACTTTAAAGCAAAATTTTGTTTTTTCAGTTTTGAAATTTCATCCTTCAAGATCTTAATTTCATCAGCTTTGCTTTTAAGTTTATCATTTAAAGATTTGTTATCATTTTTCAAAACTTCTTCACATTTACTGCCGCTACATAGATCAACTCTTAGGTAGTCAAACATTTCAGCTTTTTCATCATCAGTATAAGTTCGAAAATTATCAACCTTATACAGCATTTCAGTTTTCCATTGAGGTGAATCCTTTTTTAGGTCAGCTTAACTCTTATCAGACATAAATGTACTACCATTATCATCCTCATCAGACTCCTCGACCTCCTTGGCCATCAAACACAGCTTTTTACCAGAAGCATAACCAGCATCATCATCATCAGTATCACTATCAAAAGATGAAGAAGAGCTGGTTTCATCCCAGTCATGATGCTCAGTAACTAGAACTTTTTCTATCTTCTTTCCCTTCTTATCAGTCTTTGCATTCTCCTTCATCTGAGCTTTCATAGATTTGTACTTGTTCTTGTACTTACCAGCTTTTGAGAAAGAGTTAACATGTGAGATTGAAGATTTCCTGGACATGCATTCAGCAGCAAAATGTCTAACCTTCCCAATATTGTAACACTCAGATTTAGGACCTTTGACTGATTTGCTATTATACCTAGCACTCGGCTTCTTACTCCCTTTATATGACTTACTGGTTCTATTACGATTGAACCTTTTGAACTGCTTAGCCAGCAAATCCATACCTTCAGCAAACCCTTCCACATCATTTTCATCATCACTGCTTTCTTCAGACCCAGTACCACTCTTCACATCATCTTCAGCTGACTCTTCTTCTGCTATCAACTTTTGAACCAGTAAAGCCTTTTGAGCTTTCTTTTTAGCAGCAGCAATAAGAGCAGTATCATCTGTTTTAGAAGATTTTGAATTGGTGGGGGCAGACTTAAAGTTTTCTTTCAAGTTTATTTCAAGTTTAGCTTCTGCCTTCTCATGGTTTCAAAGTGTACCATAGAGAGAAGACATGTTAAAATTCTTTAAAGTCTGGGTGGTTCTTAGAGGGCCAGTCACAGGTTTCCATTTAGCAGACAGTGAGTCAATGAATTTGTTTACTTGTTCAAAATCAGTATATGTGATTTTCAAAGTAAGCAGGTCAGCAACTAAGGAGTTAAACCTAATGAATGTTTTCTTAAGGGTATCATTCTTATAGGCAAAGAACATTTCATACTCTCTTTTCAAAGCAACAATCTTGTTCGGCCTAATCTCATCCATGCCTTCATAAGTAACATCTAGATAGTCTAACATAAGCTTAGCATTCAGTTTTCCCTTAATCAGTTTGAACAGGTGGTTAGGTAAAGTTATAGCTAACAGAGTTCTGATCTTAGGGTCAAGTCCAACACGATGTTTGTCCTCAGCATCCCATTTGGCTGGAGTGAGAACAACCTCTCTGCTACGAATGGCAGGAGTGTCAGCAGTTGCTGGAATGCTATCAATAGTCTTAGTTGGGACAAATGGACCATCTGTGGCAATACCAGGCATGAGTGGGTCAATAGACTCCAGGTGAATCATGAACCTTGCCTTCCAAGTTTCATAGTCATCTTCATCAAATTTGGGTGGTCTATTGGATGAGCCATTTTCAAGGTAAGTTGTATTTGAATATGCAGCCATTAGAGAATTCAAATTCAAGATATTAAATTATCAAGACTAAAGCTCTGATACCAGTTGTTGGTCCCTTGATAAAAAACATGAGTACTGTAGAAGGGGGGAGGGGGGTTGAATACAATTCTTTTTAATTAACTTTACAGTTAAACACAATTTAGTATTCAAGCAAGTATATTAAATAGAGTTAAAGGTAATTTTTCAACGGTTATTCTTTATTGATTAAATCACAAAGAATTACAACTATCCTTGGCGGAATTATAGTTGGTTGATACAGATTTACCTAAGTATAGCTACAGAGTGTGTTTTAAGCTATTACACGTTTTGGACTCTAAATAAAAAAACCCACACCACAAGTTGTTACAATAGTGGATACATCAATTTATACTAATCCTATTATCCGTGTAATTGTTCTATTGACCACTGGTACATAGGATGTCTGTACTTGTGGGGACAACTGCATCAGAGAGCGTGCTCTTCTCTTTCCTCTTTGGTAGCTATTTGCAGGAACACCCCAATTCAGTTTGGCACCACTATTTGTTTAAACAAATAGAATGTTGTGTTCCATAAGCATTGACAAAGTATAACACATGTCTGCACATGCGTTAAACTTCTACATTCCCACGTGGTCTTGTAAGGTCACTTGTCAACCGCCGACGCGTGTCCTTTTCAGTTCAACTTTGTCTATGACTTCTGTTGAATATTACGATTGATGTCGACCACTCAGGAAACCACTATGCTTGTAATGGAGCATAACTGTCTTGTGTAGTAAGCTGCATTCCAGCTATGCTGGTTCTTCATTGCTGAGTCACTTGATATTCTTGAATTGCCAAGTACACATCCTGTGCTTAATTGAAGAATACTGTCTACCTTGTGCTGGTAGACTAGGCAGTAAACTAAACACTCGATACAGCAATATCTGCTGTCTATACATAAACAAACTTGTGCTGGTTGCACATAACATTTTAGTGCAAATAAATTACAGTTTTGTCATAATTAAATCCTTAATTATTTTGGGGACTCAACATGTTCATTCTTGATTCGGTGGAAACGGTAGAGAATATCATGAAGGCTGAACACCATAGCCTTAAAAAATGGGTTTTAAATCTTTAGAGATGGGAAAATAGTTACATGACGCCATATCGACTAACATGGGTCAGTATCTTTGGGATTCCTATATCTTGCTGGGATGAGAACAACTTCAAAAGGATTGCATCATGGTATGGTCAAGTTCTAGATACAAAAAATTGCAATATAGATGAAAAAAAATCAAAATCTCATTGCAGGAAATGTTTTGGTCAAAGTAAGATGCACCAACCCCATTCATGAAACTATCAGGGTTAAGATCGATACAACCATCATGTATGTAAGAGTCTCTGAAGAAATCCAAGATATAGTTGAACTGGATATGGATGAAGAGGATCAGAACTGGTCATGGGAGTCAAATGGAAACTATAATGACGATGAAGATACCGACGCGGAATCAGTACTGGAAACAGTTAGTCCGGCAGATCTCGGTGTAGAAGACCAAGGGTCCAAATGTTTCGAAACTAGTGATAACTTTAAAATAGTAATGATAACAAAGTCGGCAGCACAACTCCAAAGGATGATTGCAACATAGACGAGGAAGCAATTAATAATTACTCAAAAAATCTGGAGAAAAAATAGAGCAGTGGCGCCCATGTGTCCCCTGTACAGGTAAATAGTCATCCACCCCCAACCTATCATAGCACTAGCCCCGTAAGGTCGAATTTCCCGAACCCTATAAACCACCACTTCAGCCCAAGTATGCGTCCCTCAGCAACCTCTGGCCCAACTAAAATTCACAAGCCCAATACCAACCTCATTAGCCCAAAAACCCCCTTTAAATCACTCTCCCAAAATCCCCTGAACCTTACCCCTTCCCACGAAAGTAACTCATCACACACCCCTAACCTTAAGCCCAATCAAAACAGCCCAGTTAGAGTATTCAATCTGTTCCAATCCGGCCAAAAGCCCTACAGCAATCATGGGCCTCCTAAACCCAATATTCATACTCGTTATTCCAAACCTCAAACCTATAATGTCTCGACTGCCCCCAAACCCCTCCCAATGGGTACACCCCACCCAAATACATCAAAACACCAAGCCAAAATCGCAGCCAAATCCTATTTTAAGATAACTCAGATGTTCCTAAAGTTCAAAATTGTAATCTCAAACCAAGACAAAGTGACATGGTCAAATCCGGGAAAGTACAATCTTTGAATAGCGTGAGAAAGTGGAATGGATCATAACGAATTCTTCACTTCAAGAACCTAGCGAGAGCCACACCAAGGAGATCGAAACAGAGGTCAGTAACTGTTACAGCTAAGGAAAAAAAGGTTTCAAAAAAAAAAAGACTCATAATTCTTCAAGCAGCATTGGCTTGAAGGAATTTGGTTCCAAGCTTGGGGTGAATTGGGAGGATCTACCCCCAATAAACTCAAATCACTAATCGAACGTCATGTATCAAATGAAGATTATGTCCCTCAATATTCGTGGTTTCAGAAAAGATAAATTCGGAGCGAGCAAAGTTTCTTGGTTTAAGAAATTGAGACTGTCAGAACTTCTAGACATCGTCCTAATTTAAGAATCAAAATGTAATATGGTGGATAACAAATGGGTCGAATTAATATGGGGTTCACCAAATTTCAACTTCATCCAAAAACCCAAAGTTGGAAAGGCATGAGGCATGCTTATGATTTGGGATCCAAACATTTTTAAGGTAAACGAAGCTGTCAAAAAACCATACTATCTAGCTATTAAAGGAAAGTGGATCGGAAAGGTTAACGAAACAATCGTGGTGAATATATACGGACCTCACAAAGATCATGAGAAAAAGATATTATGGGAAAGTTTGAAATGGAATGGGTACTTGCAGGCGATTTCTACGAGGTTAGAAACCAAGGGGAAAGACAAAACAGCTTCTTCAACGAAAGACGAGCCACTCTTTTTAATAACTTCATTGAGAACACAGGACTAATAGAGATCCCATTCCTCGGTAAATGATTCACAAGGATCTGTGATAATGGAATTAAATTCAGTAAATTAGACCATTTCCTGGCTTCCGACCAATTTCTTAGTACGTGGGGAGACATTTCAGCGGTGTCTTTAGATAGGAATACTTAGGATCATTGTCCGATAATGTTAAGGGAAAAATACGACTATTTTTGTAGAGACCCGTCCTAATCCATCTGGACGAAGTCTTCAACATTTGGTCTCATTGCGAGGTACTGTCCTAAATATGCCATGAACGACTCCATGTAATATCCTTAAAATGAGCAAATGCACAGCGGAAGATTTCTTTCATACCTGAGAATAAACATGCTTTAAAGTGTCAACCAAAAGGTTGGTGAGTTCATAGGTTTATCGTAATCAATCATTTCCATAATTTTAATAGACCACAAGATTCTCATTTTTCATAAATATCATTACACTCACAACTGCTTAAAAATCATTCATATGGTGAACACCTGGTAACCGACATTAACAAAATACATCTAGAATATCCCCAAATATACCGGTACACTCATCTATATATAAAAATCGAAGTACTAAAGCATCCATAACATGGATGGGGTTTGTTAGGCCCAATAGATCTATCTTTAGGATTCGCGTCAATTTGGGGTCTGTTCCCAAATTCTTAGGCTACCAAGCTAAAAAGGGTGATATCCGGTATAATAATCCAGCCATAGAATGTAGTTTTAAGTACTTGTGTCTATTTCGTAACACAGTTATAAAAGCAGTGCATGTATTCTCAGTCCCAAAAATATATATTGCAAAATCATTTAAAAAGGGAGCAAATGAAACTCACGATACGATATTTTGTAGTAAAAATATGCATACGACGGTACTGAACAAGTGCAGGTTGGCCTCGGATTCACGAACTTATATCATTTATATATATATATATATTAACACATATAATGGTAATCGAACAAATTTATGTATTATTAGTGTATTTTAATTATGTGTTTCATTAATAACCTAATTAATTACATTTATTATTAATATTTATTATAAAACTATTAATATAGTTATGTTATATGTAGTAAATATGGTTTTATATAACTAATAGTTATTTGATAAAATAATATTGGTAATAATAAATAAAAAGTTATTTCATTCTATAATAATAACAATAATAGTTATAATAATAAAAATGATAATGTTTATAAAAATGATACTTTTAATAATAATGAATACTAATAATAATAACTATAAAAATAATGATTTTACTAATAATAATAATACTAATAATTATATTAATAACTATATTGATAACAATACTACTAATAATAATACTAATACTCATGATGATAATAATAATAATAATAATAATAATAATAATAATAATAATAATAATAATAATAATAACAAGAATAATAATAATAATAATAATAATAATAATAATAATAATAATAATAATAATAATAATAATAATAATAATAATAATAATAATAATAATAATAATAATAATAAAAGGGAATACTACCTCAAAGTACAGGCTTCCTAAAAACAATTTGCCTCATCCCGGACTCGAACCCGTGACCCCTCAATAACCAACAACAACCTTAACCATTCCTCCATTTCCGTTTTTTCTGAAATTAGTAACACCCCAAATATATATAACCCGTTTATTTATCAGTTTCCTGTTTCTAGCCTGCTAACAACCCAATTAGAGTTCGGCCCAACATAAAAACTGGATCTTACAACAGCCCACTTCTGATTTAATTGATCCAAGATCTAAATTTTTTTCGTGTCCTGATAATTCACGAAGCAGGCCAGAAGTCGACAACCCTAAAAAGGGTTTCAGTGTTTTATTTTATTTTTATTTTTTATTTCTTCTTTTTATCCGACTTTACACCTAAACCGCACTAACACTTTCATCATTCTCTTTATATTATAATCACCGTATGTTCATAATCATCATTGCCATTCATCTTTAATTAATAGAAGCAAGGAGAGCAGTTGTAGGCTGGATTGAGAAAAGGAATATAGTGACAATAGCAAAAGCTGGATAGAATTAGAAAAGGAAAACACAGCAGGTACCGAAATCGTTTCATTATTGTTCATTTTCTTCTTCGATCTTTAATATCAATTAAATGGGTTTTTGTTTATTAAAATAAACTAACAAAGGTTGAAGGATTGCAAGTGGGTTCGATTAGTTTATTGAATGAAATAACATCTCAGCAATGGCAGCTAAAATAGTGAAGAAAAAAATAGTAGCTGTACGAATAGAATGGTGGTTGGTGTCGGGGTTTACAGCAGTAATTTATCACGGTTTCTTGGCGTTTATGGCTATAGAATAGTAACAGATAATAGTAAATTTATGCTGCACAACAGTAGCGTGCAGGTGGGAGTTGATGGTGGGTGTTCGTTGTGTAACAGGAAACAAACGGCAGAGAGGAGAAAAAGAATATAACAGTTGCAACAATAACACAACAATGGGGTTTTATGGTTTGTTGGTTGTTTGTAAATTAAGGTTGAAGAAACAGAAACAATTCATACCGTAGCAGCAAGATGTGGTGGCGGTTTGTGAGGTTTCGAACAAGACAGGAAACAGAAGACAAGTGCAGTAGCGAAATCAATAGTGGAAGACACGATCATTGTAGCAGTTTATGTGTGTACTTTAAACAAAAAAAGTAACGTGCAGCAACAATGGTTAGTCATGGTGGTTGTTTATATGATGAGGGTGGCCGATGGTGAAACTATGGTGGCGGTGGAGGTGGTGATATGGTTTGTGATGGATGGTCAGAAAAAAAATGAGATGCAGATGGTAAGGTGGGTTTAGGGTGGTGATTCTTTGTGATGGTGGCTCGATGATCATGGTGGTGATAGAGGTGGATGATAGTTTGTAAGTGTTTCATTTATTTATGTTTGTCTTATTTGCAATTATGCTAGGTTATAAATGTATATATAATCCGTTAGACGGGAATCAAAATATAGATTAGCAATAATTGTGAGTCTCAATTACACAGTTAAAACAGTATACTTCTTTGTTATTTAGTAATGGTGGTCGACAAAGGATCTCGATTAATAGAAGGAGGGACAGGAAATAGAATAAAATAAAGTTTGATTGAGATTAATTTCTAACTTAATTTGCAATTTGTTTCAGTGTATTTCCTTTTTTATTCTTCCAATAGCATTAGATACATAGCGAGCAATTGATCGAATCTTATGCAGTAATAATATCTAAACAAACTTAGATCTTAGTGATGGTGTCGATAGGTTTATCAATCAGGAGCAGAAGAAGAAGTTAAAGAAAAATGGAAAGGGATAATGACAGGCAACAGATTCTTGTTAGTTTGTGTGAATTGAGATCGACTTGTGTACGTTTGCATACAGGAAGAATCACTCATGAAAATTAAAAGAAATTTTGATAATGACATTAAACAGATTTGTACAATTTAATTGATCTTTAAGGATTTGTATCTGTATGTATCGTTTTATATATATATAATTAATATTAATTCATAGATATAAATATTATAATATTAATACTTTTAATATTAATAATAATAAATAATAATAAGAATGATAATATTAATAAATTGATTATAATAAAAAAATTTAATAATTTTGGTAATAATAATCTCAATCTCAATATTAATAATAGTAATAATGATTATTAATGATAATGGTAATAATTATAATTATAATAAATTACATGTATAGTTATTTATATATACATTTCTATTTACGATTAAAGGTTCGTGAATCGTCGGGAACAGTTAAAGGTTAAATGAGTCCATGTAATTTGTTCAAAAATTTTGAGACTCAACATTACAGACTTTGCTTATTGTGTCAAAAATAATAAATCGTATCGAGAGTTTGGTTTAAAATTATTCAAAATTTTTCGGGTCGTCTGATGTGCGCAGAGGTGTATATAAAATAGCTTATATTTTACAAGGAAAAACTATTAAATACGATACAATTTTACACAAGATATTTATTTATTTATAGAATGGATATACTTAAACCTTGCTACAACACTTATAGGCAGTGTACCTAATCGTACAGTAGTGTAGTTTTTAGTAAGTCCGGTTCGTTCCACAGGGAAAAATCTTTAAAAGTAAAGCTTAACGCTATATTAGTTTTATTTTATAAAAATACAAATATATAAATAAGTAATATTGTTACTATAAAGGGGGGTTTTTACCGTTTAATGACCGGTTTGTCGATTTTTAAAACTTTAGTCGCAGTTAAAACCTAATGTAAAATATTAAAAATAAATACAAGACTTAATTTAAAGCGTAAAGTAAATAACGATAATGAAATTGCGATAAATAAAAGTGCGATGAAATAAAATACAATAATTAAAAAGTGCGTTAATTAAAAGTGCAATTAAATATAAAATACAATAAATAAAAATGCAATAATTAGAAGTGCAATTAAATATGAAAATAAAGGAATTAAATATGAAATAAAAGAATTATGCTTATTTAAACTTCCGTAATCATGATATTTGACGTGTTGATTTTAGTTTTATGCCCATGGGTTAATTGTCCTTTGTCCTGGATTATTTAATATGTCCGTCTGGTTTTTGTCCATAACAGTCCATCGGTCATAAATATAAAGTGCGAGTGTCCTCGTCAAATTATCCTTATATCCGAATTCAAATATTCCAACTAATTGGGGACTTAAACTGTAACAAGGTTTTAATACTTTGTTTAATAATTACACCAGGATATCGACTGCGTGTAACCCAATGTTTTAATACTTTGTTAACAATTACGCCAAGTGTCCTTGTACATAATTTCACCCCTGTTTTAATAATTCCATAGACTATTAATCCATTCCCGTGTCCGGTTAAATGAACGATTATTCGTACATATAAATACCCCGCCCATCGTGTCCGATCGAGTGTATATGGTTATTTATAGGGACGTCCAATTGTATATATTTATATTAAAATTAACAAACTATCATTTAGTTAAACAAATATAAAGCCCATTAATAGCCCATAGTCTAATTTTCACAAGTGTCGTTCTTTTGTCCAAACCCCAATTATGGTACAAAGCCCAATTACCCAATTTTAGTAATTAGCCCAACATCATGATTACTTCGTTTTAAATAAGTATAATAATAACTTAGCTACGAGACATTAAATTAAAAAGGTTGAACATAACTTACAATGATTAAAAATAGCGTAGCGTTACACGGACAGAATTTCGACTTACACCCTTACAACATTCGCTAACATACCCTTATTATTAGAATTAAAATTAAAATTAAAATTAAAATATATATATATATATATATATATATATATATATATATATATATATATATTACGTATATAGATAGAGAGATTGATATATGGATCGATATATGGTGCACCAAACACTCGTTTTTATAGGGCATGTGAACTGAAAAAAGTTGGCCTTGCGATCGCATGGCTTTTGTGCCTCCAGGCCATGCGATCGCATGGTGGTAGGTGACAGCTCAAAATCCTTGTTTTCTTGTTTGTCGACGTTTTAATTAAATAAATATAATATATAAATAATTATAAGAATTATTTAAATATTATATTATATTTATGCGCATAGTTGTCTTGTAATTTTTAGTCCGTTGCGTCGAGCGTTGAGAGTTGACTCTGGTCCCGGTTCCGGATTTTCGAACGTCCTTGCGTATAATTTAATATCTTGTACTTTGCGTTTTGAATCTTGTACTCTTGTAATTTTGAGACGTTTCTTATCAATAATTGGAACCTCTTTGATTGTATTTTGTACTTTTGAGCTTTTTGGTCGTTTGTGTCTTCAATTCGTCGAATCTGTGTTTTGTCTTCACCTTTTATTATTTAAACGAATATCACTTGTAAATAGAACAATTGCAACTAAAAGCTTGTCTTTCTTGAGGAATAATGCTATGAAATATATGTTCGTTTTTAGCATTATCAAATATTCCCACACTTGAGCGTTGCTTGTCCTCAAGCAATATAGTCTTGAAATACTAGAATCACTTCTTTATTCTTCACACTTTTTACATCAGTGATTTCTATACGGCGGTATAAACAATGGTAGTAACGATGTGGTTTACAGTCCCACATGACTATAAAAATTTAGATCCTTTAAAAAATTGGATCTTTATGAAAACATTTGATCTTTTTGAAAATTCAATCTAGCTTTTACCCAAGATAAGTTTTTCGGAATAACCCTTCACCGGTGTTTGCAAAATATTTTTGTGGATTTGGTGGGTTTCAGATTTGAAAATTTTAGCTCAAAACTTGTGGTTTTGTGTCACCCACTTGCTAACCTTGTATTGGGAAAGCAACACGTCCAGTATACTTGCTCCGAAATATTACCTTTCGATAAACTACCGTCCGGTTGTAAAGGAAAGCGTTGAACAAGCAACTGTTAAGGCAATGTCCCCTGACATGCTTTTAATTATGGTCTATAACGAGTCGGACGCAATTACTATCCTTTGTAGGAGCAATAGTAAAGCACACCCTTATAATTTTTCGGTCTGGCACAAGGTCCTGTCTTTGACCATGCTATGCAACCACCGTTCTTACGGTTGACACCCGATTTGGTTCAGGTGACCTAATGAATTCCAGGTGAATTCCTAGGATTTTACGTTCAATGGTAATGAACGCAATGAAAATGGGTTTTCAGAAAGTAAATCGGTTTATAATTTGATCAAAATATTTTCTCGTTCAAGCTCGAGTTTAGATATCATTGAATTTCATGAGTTTGAATTCTCAATCTTTAAGGTCAATCTCAAGGATTGAGTAATATCAGGCTTAAAAGCTGATTTTTGATCTTTTAAGGAGATTATCCTTTCTGGGGATCTGATTCATTAGTCTTATTAAGCTAATTTTCACGGTGCCCCCCATTGTACGAGATAAATCCTTCTCATGGTTAGGATAAATCTGACTACCTGGCAACCCTGTTTGATGCTGAGGTCCATGGATTTCCTGCTGATTTTAGAGATGACTTTTCTAGATTTTTCGTCAACCTACAGCTGGTCTGGACGACAACTTCATGACCTAAATCAAGAAGCGCGTTTCTTTTTCGGAAGACTTTACTTCCTTTTAATGATGGAATTGATTCATCGTGTAGATCCATCTTTCTTACAGATATATTACAGTAAATCAGGTAAAACTATTTAGTTTAGTCCAAAGCAAAAGTATTTTCAGTTATTTGTACAAAAATATGTGATATATATTTTGAATAACTTGGTAAAAATTTCCCACACTTGGCTTTTATTTTCTTTTATTTGCCTTTTTGTTCTCCTCTATTCCATTCTTAAATGAATTCTAACATTTTGGTTTGTTTCTCAATTTATGTCCTTTTTGAGGTAACAATAATTTCGGTGTTAACACCTAGTTTTATCGTTCATAAATATGTATAAACATGATTTTGAGTTCATTTAATTGAAAATTTTGAAATTTTTTTACTAGAAGTGGGTAGTCAGTATATAAGACTAGGGCTGTTCTTTGTTATCAGAGAGCACTAGATTCTAATACAACTACTATGTTACTAGTATTTTTAATGGTAACCAAGTGTATAAGTTAAAAATTTTAAAAATCCGAAATAATTTAACCCCTTCCCACACTTAAGATCTTGCAATGCCCTCATTTGCAAGAAATCAGTAACAATTTAAATTATTGAGGGTGATTAGCGTAGAAATGATTAAATTTTACCAAAGTTTCCAAACATATTGGCGTTTGTTTGCTGAATGATAAATGGTGCATATCATTTGTTCATTCCATCTTGTTGTTACAACACATTTATTTTTCATCTTGTCGTCAAAATTAGTAGCTTTTGCTGAACTTAATGCCAGTCTTTGAAAATGCGCTGTTTTACCCTGTTTTGTACAATCGACAATATACATACATACAAATATAAACATGCATGGCAATTTGAAATGGGACTTAATATCCCACTTTCAAATCCTAAATGTGAAATATTAGTACACAATAATAATAAAAATGTTAAAAATTACACAAATATATCCAATAACATAAGTTTAAACATGAATAAGTAAAAAGATAAAAATATAAAAATCATATAAATAACCAAATGGAACCTAATCAGTCTGGATAGGGGTTCCAGTTCATCTTGTCAGGCGGGTTCCATTGTTGATTATAGGTGTCCTGATAGGCTTGGTTATAGTCATACCGGTTAAAGGGTGGTCGGATCTCGGGGCTGTGTGGCGGAAAATAAGCAGGTCGAGTAGGTACATAGTTATTTGGTACCTGATATGATAGCTGGCTCATGATTTGGTGTTGATGAACTAACCAGCTATCGTGTTGACGTCGCCTATAATTATCGTATACTCTCTCGGAGTTCCACTGCTCGTACATACTATGTCTGGCCGCGCTCGTCATTGATTCATCATCTATGCGAACATGCACGTCAAGAATAGCATCTCGAATGACATCCCTGATGTCTTCCGCTTCCTCCATTTCTTCGTCTGAACCCCTTTCTACCTGTGTATGATTACCTTCATAGGGTACTGCCTGGTTGCGTCTACTTTTCAATACCTTAGCACCCACATAAACTTTCAATCCTAAAGGCTCAACCTGTTCTCTACAAACCTGTAATGGACCCCCTCGATTCCTATCAACACCTAAATACTCTCCAATGAGAGTAACAAAAATACCTCCTCCTATTATACTCCCTTCCTGCATTCCTTCTACCATTTTAGATAAATAAAAACCAACACAGTACGGGATATTAACAAAGCTTCTCGGGTCTCGAATACACTTTAGGTAGAATAAATCATGTAAGGTCAGTTTCTCCTTATTGTGACCTCTTTGTGTAATCGAGTTAGCCAAAAATCTATGAATCACACGAAGCTCGGCTTTGTTAATATGTAAGTAGGAGTGTTTCCCTCCTAGTGTAAAAACATTATAGTTTGACATACGCCTCCAAACGGCGTCAGCGTCAAAGTTCCTATCTACCCTTTCCCCCCGATAAATCAAACTCATACAATCAGGTAGTAGCAACTCACTAGGAGTGTAAATCTGTAATGCCCTGGCCATGTCCATCATGGACATTCTGTACATCCTACAGCCAAGGATAAATCTAAGAAAACTTCTATCATCTAACCTATCTACATCTACATTTAACGCTATAGTACTCATTAACTCTACACACCATTCCTTATATACAGGTCTACGAATGGTGAAAAGATGTTCCCAATCTGTAAAAGAAGAACTGCCATACCTTTGTACCAAATGCTGTCTAACACGGTCAGCTAGATGGACCGTTTCCATAGGATTCCAATCAATTACCCTTGGCACCTCTACCTCTTTTGTTACTAATTTGAACTTATTACTTTGATATGATGGATAATTTGATATGATGGATAATCTCTCCATCGTCTATCGAATTTCAAATTAGGATGCAATGTGTGTTCCGGAATTGTTGGGTATTCAACAGGCGGATGCGGGGGAAATACTGTGAATTCATTAGGTAACTGTAGCGGATCATAATAGGGTACATGCTGATCAGGCTGTTGTTGTGGTTCCTGTTGTGGTTGTTGTTCAGGTTCATATTGCATTTCTGGTTCTGGTTCTGGAGCTGGAGCAGGCTGTCTAGATGATGATGCTCCTGAACCTCCAGTATCGGCTTTCTGCAAAACACATTAAACACAAAGTTTGTGCATCCAAATATGCATTAGTGTTAGCAAAATAACAACTTAAAACAATCACAATAACATGTTAAATTAAAATTAAACTTATAAACATTTTCACAATTTTTCACAATTCTACACTTTTCCAAATAAGCTCTGATGTCGTACGAGGTGTACGTGAAATACTATTATATTTTTGATACGAAAAGCGATACAGATTACACAAGTTTTAATTATTTATTTACAAAATGGATATACCTAAACCTTGCTACAACACTATAGGCAGTGTACCTAATCGTAGAGTAGTATAGTTTTTAGTAAGTCCGGTTCGTTCCACAGGGAGCGGGCTTATTGCACACTATATTTTTAAACAACTATATTTGTACAAAATATATATAATTATATATAATAATATATAAAAGGGGGTTTACCGTTTAATGACCGGTTTGTCGATTTATATTTTAAGCGAAGCGTATAGTAAATGATGATATTTAAATAACAATAAAATAAATAACAATAATTAAAATGACAATAAATAAAAGTACGAGAAAAAATGAAATAAAATATATTATGCTTATTTAAACTTCCGTAACCATGATGGTTGACGTGTTGATTTTAGTTTTATGCCCATGGGTTAATTGTCCTTTGTCCTGGATTATTTAATATGTCCGTCTGGTTTTTGTCCATAACAGTCCATCAGTCATAAATATAAAGTGCGAGTGTCCTCGTCAAATTATTATTATACCCGAAGTTAAATATTCCAACTAATTGGGGATTCGAATTGTAACAAGGTTTTAATACTTTGTTTAATGAATACACCAGGTTATCGACTGCGTGTAAACCAAGGTTTTACTACTTTGTTAACAATTACACCAATTACCCTTGAATGTAATTTCACCCCTGTTTTAATTATTCTAGTGGCTATTAATCCATTCCCGTGTCCGGTTAAATGAACGATTATTCGTACATATAAATACCCCGCCCATCGTGTCCGATCGAGTGTATATGGTAATTTATAGGGACGCCCAATTGTAAATCTTTATATTAACATTAACAAACTATCATTTAGTTAAACAAATATAAAGCCCATTAATAGCTCATAGTCTAATTTCCACAAGTGTCGTTCTTTTGTCCAAACCCCAATTATGGTACAAAGTCCAATTACCCAATTTTAGTGATTAGCCCAACATCATGATTACTTCGGCTCAAATAAGCATAATAATTGCTTAGCTACGAGACATAAATTTAAAAAGGAAGAACATAGCTTACATTGAGTATTTATCGCGTAGTGTTAAATGGACAGAGTTCCGACTTTAAAACCCGAAAAATAACATTTACGTAACCCAATCTAATCTAATATACCACTAATCTATATATATATAATATATATATATATATATATTTGTTTATTATTATTATTATTACACACGGAGTATTATTATTATTTTTATTATATATTTTACATGCAGAACTCGAGAGCTTTTATAGCCAGAACTGAAATTCACTGCTCCGCAAGTCGCGGCCATTTTGGCCTTCCAGCTCCGCAAGTCGCGGAGGTTCCAAAACCAGCCCACAAGTTCAAGATCCAAGGCTGCCGACGGTTTTTATTTAAATATATATAATATATAAATAATTTTTATAATTATTTATATATTATATTATATTATATTTATATATACATAGTAGACTCGTAATTTTTTTTCCCGTTGCGTCGAGCGTTGAGAGTTGGTTCATGTACCGGTTCCGGATTTTCGAACGTCCTTGCGTACGCTGAGATATTTTGTACTTTGCGTTTCGTAACTTGTACTCTTGTCATTTTTAGACGTTCCTTATCAATAAATTGAACCTTTTTAATTGTATCTTGTACTTTTGAGTTTTTTGGACCTTTGCGTCTTCAATTCGTTGTTTTCGCCTTTTGTCTTCGCACTTATTTAATATAAATGAATATTACATGAAAATGGAACAATTGCAACTGAAATCTTTACATATCGGAGGGATATTGATACTAAATATATGTTCATTTGGAGCACTATCAAATATCCCCACACTTGAACGTTGCTTGTCCTCAAGCAATACAGTCTTGAAATAAAACACACTAGAATCACTTCTTTATTCTTCACACTTTGTACATCAGTGATTTTGATACGGCGGTATAAACAATGATAGTAGCATTTGTGGTTTACAGTCCCACATGACTATGAAAATTTAGATCCGTTAGGAAATTGGATCTTTATAAAAACATTTGATCTAAATTAAATTTAGTTTTTTACCCTAGATAAGTTTTCCGGAATAACCCTTCACCGGTGTTTGCAAACTATTTTTGTGGATTGTGTGGGTTTCAGATTTGAAAATTTTAGCTCAACACTTGTGGTTTTGTGTTACCCACTTGCTAACCTTGTATTGGGAAAGCAACACGTCCAGTATACTTGCTCCGTATATTACCTTTCGGTAAACTACCGTCCGGTTGTAAAGGAAAGCGATGAACAAGAAACTGTTAAGGCAATGTCTAATGACATGCATTTGATTATGGTCCACAAACGTGTCGAATGTTAGTACTATCCTTTGTAGGAGCAATAGTAAAGATCATCCTATGATTTTTTCGGTCTGGCACAAGGTCCTGTCTTTGACCATGCTATGCAACCACCGTTCTTACGGTTGACACCTGATTTGGTTCAGGTGACCTAATGAATTCCAGGTGAATTCCTAGGATTTTACGTTCAATGAACGCATTGAAAATGGGTTTTCAGAAAACAAATCGGTTTTATTTTTGATCAAAATATTTTCTCGTTCAAGCTCGAGTTTAGATATCATTGAATTCCATGAGTTTGTAATTCTCAATCTTTAAGGTCAATCTCAAGGATTGAGTAATATCAGGCTTAAGAGCTGATTTTTAATCTTTAAGGAGATTATCCTTTCTAGGGATCTGATTCATTAGTCTTATCAAGCTAATTTGCACGGTGCCCCCCCATTGTACGAGATAAATCCTTCTCATGGTTAGGATAAATCTGACCACCTGGCGACCCTGTTTTATGCTGAGGTCCGTGGATTTCCTGCTGATTTTAGTGTTGACTTTTCTAGATTTTTCGTCAACCTACAGCTGGTCTTGAACGACAACTTCTTGACCTAAATCAAGAAGCGCGTTTCTTTTTCGGAAGACTTTACTTCCTTTAAATGATGGAATTGATTCATCGTGTAGATCCATCTTTCATTACAGTAAATCGGGTAAAACAGTTAATTTAGTCCAAAACAAAAGCACTTGCAATAAACTTTACAGAAACATGTGATAGATAGTTTTTAATTGAATAACTTGGTACATTCTCCCCACACTTAGTTTCTTTCTTTGCCTTTTTATTCTCCTTTATTCTATTTTAAATGAATTCAATCGTTTTAGGGTGTTTCTCAATTTATGTCCTTTCCGAGGTAACGATAATTTCGGTATTAACACCTAGTTTTCACCGTTCATAAATATATATAAACATGATTTTAAATTCATTTAGTTGAAAATTTTTTCAAATTTTTATAAAATTTGGCAAATAAGCCAAGTATAAACCCGAGAGAATTTATAACCCTTCCCCACACTTGAGATCATGCAATGCCCTCATTTGCATGAAATCAGACTATAATTATAAATTCATGAGGGTGATTAGTGTAGAAAAGTGATAAAAACTACCCATTTTGTAATTACAAAGCTCATCGAATGATAGATGGCGCGCCTCATCGTTCATTCCTTCTTGTTTTATCACACATGTTTTTTCTTCAAAAACGGTTGCTTTTCTGAATTGTTTGCTAATATATGAAAATGCGTCTTTTACCCTAATCATGCATTTTTATTAACGAGTTATGCAATAACCCGAACCCCTAATTTAACGTTAAGTGGGGTTAAACTTCCCCACTCTTAGCTGACGACATGTGAAGTCGGTAGAATAAGTTCCACGAATTAGAGTAGTGAGCCAGTTATTTACATCTCGGGTGGTGTATAATATATCAATGGGTTTAAAGTTTAGACTCGCCCGATTGTCACTACTTAATTCTTTTTTAAGTGTAGCTTTTAGTAAATGGATATGTCTCTTTTCTGGTTCTTGGTCAAATGGATCGATATACATTGACATACATATTTCTATAGGGTGGATAATTCCTAACATTTCCTTCCGTTCATTCTCGGGATCAAAGGTTTCACCTCTATTACCCAATTGGGTGAAATTCAAGGTGTCATTATCTATTAAAGCTCGTAGTTCATCTTCGCTAGATGACTCGTCTATTGAGAATATTGGGTTGGAAGGTTGTGGAATGGTGAATTTCGGGATTGGAGTAGATTCTTCTTCATTAACGGTACTTATTGGTCTCACCATTTTGGTCTCGGGGGTAAAATTTTCAACGTTATCGTTTTCCCAAGAGTGCCAATTTGTCACCCTTACTTCTTCTTTATCCATTGATGGATCGATGATTTTGTCTGTAGAGGCTAATGTGTCGATATGTTGTGAATTTGGTAAGACTGGATAAAAAGTATCATCGGGGTAGTTGGTGATTTCGGAGCTCTCGAATTCATCAAAATTCGATGATATGGGATTTTTTTGAACATGTCTCCTTAGATCAACAGGTGTGTAATTTGATAGAGTTTCAGCTTGCCGGTTTACAAACTCTCTCATTTGTTCATTTTGAGCATCGAGTTCTTCGAGTTTGATTTTTATAATGTTTAAAGAATTTTCGGACACGTAATTTTCCTCGTCTTCTGGTTGTTGACTTTGGATATATTCTTGGGAATAATCCCAATTTGAATTGTGTTCTTCGTAATCGTTCCATTCAGGTTCCGTGGGTGCGTAATTTTCCATAGGAACGTAATAGTAACATTCCCATGTTGAGTGATAATCTCCACAGATTTCACAACCAGTTATTGTTTCGTCGTTCGCGATCCAAGATTGACCGAATGAATTGTTATCAACACTCGTTTGAGGGTATTGATTTAATTGATTTTGGAGTTCAAAAAGAGTTTCCAAGGCCCTGTTTTCAAAATTTTCCATTTTATTGCGATGGACAAATTTTTAGCTACAATGTGGTGCGTTCACTAATTATCCTATTAGTTATAAAAATAGAAAAAACTTATATAAGTTGTCCAATTAATAGACTTTTCTGTTTTGCCCACGTTTCGAATAGCCAAAAGATGTAGCAGGGAGCCAGGCACCTTTAAATCGGAAAAGCCACAACTCAGCCACTAACAAATCCAACTATTACTACGAAGCAGAAAAATGTCAACGTCCATTAATTTAACCGCTTAAATAATTTTTCTTTCCGTTTGAGATATTAGATAAGAAATAGAGAAAATTTTAAGTCCTAAAAACTAGAGCGTCGAGAAATAAGAAAGAAATAGATTGCATGTCGAAAAACGTCGAAAAATAAAAAGGTAGAAAAATAGGCGTCGAAAAATAAAAATAAGAAAGTAGCACAAAAAACGGCGTCGCAAAATTCTAAAGCACCTAAATCTTAGTCTAAGGAATAAGCACTTAAGGGATTTTACGGCAAGACCTAAAAATCTAGAATTAAAAATAAACTACGGCAAATACTAAACTTAAAACTAATTACGAGCGAAAAATATACAAATTACGCTAAAACAAATAAAAAAATACGACAATATAAAAAGATATAAAAAGTGATAAAATTACTTATTGTTATAAAAATATTATTATTATTTTTTTTTTATTATTTATTTTATAAAACTATTAAATTATATATTTATAAAAACTAGATTAAAATTTAAAAATAACAAAGTAAATAAATAAACTAAACTAAATAATTAATTAAGATAACCTAATTAGGGTTTAAATAAAAATAATAATAATTATTACACTGTAATTAATGTGTCGACAGAGGTTACCAGACATGTCTGAGGGGCTCCGCGAGTTGCGAGGTTCCCAGTTCAAAACCTCCGCGAGTCGCGGGGGTTCAAAATTCAAACGTGACAGGTCAGTTTTACAGGTTCAACGTATTTATTTTATTTTTATTTTATTTATTTTTCTGTTTTGTATTTTTACAAAATATTTTTATATAGTAAATAAACACTTATATTTAAAAAAAAACCAAAATAGAAATGAAAATATTTTATAAAAACAGATTTATATATATATATATATATATTTTTTTTTCGGTGTTTAATTTTTTTTTTAGATTTTATATTGTTTTTCTAAAAATAAAATATAAATATACAAAAATAAATTAAAAATATAAAGTTTCGCCGACTCCCCGGCAGCGGCGCCAAAAACTTGATGTCGTACGAGGTGTACGTGAAATACTATTATATTTTTGATACGAAAAGCGATACAGATTACACAAGTTTTAATTATTTATTTACAAAATGGATATACCTAAACCTTGCTACAACACTATAGGCAGTGTACCTAATCGTAGAGTAGTATAGTTTTTAGTAAGTCCGGTTCGTTCCACAGGGAGCGGGCTTATTGCACACTATATTTTTAAACAACTATATTTGTACAAAATATATATAATTATATATAATAATATATAAAAGGGGGTTTACCGTTTAATGACCGGTTTGTCGATTTATATTTTAAGCGAAGCGTATAGTAAATGATGATATTTAAATAACAATAAAATAAATAACAATAATTAAAATGACAATAAATAAAAGTACGAGAAAAAATGAAATAAAATATATTATGCTTATTTAAACTTCCGTAACCATGATGGTTGACGTGTTGATTTTAGTTTTATGCCCATGGGTTAATTGTCCTTTGTCCTGGATTATTTAATATGTCCGTCTGGTTTTTGTCCATAACAGTCCATCAGTCATAAATATAAAGTGCGAGTGTCCTCGTCAAATTATTATTATACCCGAAGTTAAATATTCCAACTAATTGGGGATTCGAATTGTAACAAGGTTTTAATACTTTGTTTAATGAATACACCAGGTTATCGACTGCGTGTAAACCAAGGTTTTACTACTTTGTTAACAATTACACCAATTACCCTTGAATGTAATTTCACCCCTGTTTTAATTATTCTAGTGGCTATTAATCCATTCCCGTGTCCGGTTAAATGAACGATTATTCGTACATATAAATACCCCGCCCATCGTGTCCGATCGAGTGTATATGGTAATTTATAGGGACGCCCAATTGTAAATCTTTATATTAACATTAACAAACTATCATTTAGTTAAACAAATATAAAGCCCATTAATAGCTCATAGTCTAATTTCCACAAGTGTCGTTCTTTTGTCCAAACCCCAATTATGGTACAAAGTCCAATTACCCAATTTTAGTGATTAGCCCAACATCATGATTACTTCGGCTCAAATAAGCATAATAATTGCTTAGCTACGAGACATAAATTTAAAAAGGAAGAACATAGCTTACATTGAGTATTTATCGCGTAGTGTTAAATGGACAGAGTTCCGACTTTAAAACCCGAAAAATAACATTTACGTAACCCAATCTAATCTAATATACCACTAATCTATATATATATAATATATATATATATATATATTTGTTTATTATTATTATTATTACACACGGAGTATTATTATTATTTTTATTATATATTTTACATGCAGAACTCGAGAGCTTTTATAGCCAGAACTGAAATTCACTGCTCCGCAAGTCGCGGCCATTTTGGCCTTCCAGCTCCGCAAGTCGCGGAGGTTCCAAAACCAGCCCACAAGTTCAAGATCCAAGGCTGCCGACGGTTTTTATTTAAATATATATAATATATAAATAATTTTTATAATTATTTATATATTATATTATATTTATATATACATAGTAGACTTGTAATTTTTTTTCCCGTTGCGTCGAGCGTTGAGAGTTGGTTCATGTACCGGTTCCGGATTTTCGAACGTCCTTGCGTACGCTGAGATATTTTGTACTTTGCGTTTCGTAACTTGTACTCTTGTCATTTTTAGACGTTCCTTATCAATAAATTGAACCTTTTTAATTGTATCTTGTACTTTTGAGTTTTTTGGACCTTTGCGTCTTCAATTCGTTGTTTTCGCCTTTTGTCTTCGCACTTATTTAATATAAATGAATATTACATGAAAATGGAAAAATTGCAACTGAAATCTTTACATATCGGAGGGATATTGATACTAAATATATGTTCATTTGGAGCACTATCAAGCTCATATGAAAATGTAGACAACGTTCATAAGCATTTAACTCAAATAACATGTCAAAATAGTCATTACTAACAATTAAACAAGTCTCAATTGGCAATTATATCAAATTAATCAAGTTCATGAATTTTGGACTAAAAAGTTCACTTTAATCTCCAAAAATCATGTTTAGGATCAATGTTTGCATTTAACTACCTAAACATGTTACATTACTCAATTTAGCAATAATTCATGACAAAAATCGGCCATAACCTGTTTATATCAAAAAGCCCCAAATTGCTCAAGAACACAAACCCTAGATTTCTAAAAATTTTGAAGTTTTTGGCTTCAAATCATGTTAAATAGCATCAATCTAGGTTATACATGCATAAAATACTAACAATTTAACACTAATTACACTAGAAATTAACAAAATTGCATTAGGTAAAATATTGGTAATTATCACAAAACCTAGAAATTTATAGAGTTTAGGGGTGTAATTTTTACCTTTTTGCTGAAGAATGAGAATCTAGGCATGATTAGAGAAAGAAAAATGACGAATTACGGTGAAAAATTGCGAATTTTAGAGGTGATTTGGGAGTGTTTTCGAATATGTGTGTGTGTTTGTGGATGAAGAACAGGCGACTGAGCTATATGTTTCTGGCCAGTTTTTTCTCCCCATGCGATCGCATGGCACCTAAGGCCAAACTCCATGCGATCGCATGGAGTCCCGGGAACAGTACTTTTGCAATTTTTTTTATTTTTTTTATTTTTTTTATATAAAACCTTATACTTTATAAAATATATAATTAATAAAATTCTAAAAATTTTGTTTTTCTTTAGGAGCGAGGGCGTTTCGGATCGTCGTCCTAGTCTGTCCCTCGACAAAATTTTAAAATTTGTCAATTCAAAGCGCGGTTTTAAAAGTAAAGATTTTTGGGTTTTTTAATGTTTTTGGCATACTTTAATTCAATAAGATTGAAAATAATGATAATAAAAGTTCTCGTCCCTCCCTCGGGTAAAGCAATTTCGGTTCAACGACCTAGTCTTCAACTTACAACGAATTTTAAAAATCATATTTTTAACTTAGAGAAATAAAGTAAATTTTTGTTTTTAAATTCACACCAAACTTAAATTAAAAATGCATAAAATTAAAAATTCACACCAAACTTAAATTAAAAATGCATAAAATTAAAAATTCACACCAAACTTAAATTAAAAATGTATAAAATTAAATTTACACCAAACTTAATTTATATTTTTGTTTTTATACATACAAACTTATATTAAAAAGATTAATTTTTCAAATATTTACAATTTTAAATATATTAATTTTAAAAATTGCACAATATTAATTTAATATTTATATATATTAATTAAAAACATGGTAAAAATAAAATTAAAAATCTTTTTGGCTTTTATCCCACTTTAATCAATCAAATATTATCAAAAATATACGCCCCACTTTTCGGTAAAGTAATTTCGGTTCCATGACCTAATTTAACTCATGACGAATTTTTGAAATATTTTGTTTTGATTGATTAAAGATATTTATACCTTAAGAATAAACGTTAAATTTCGCAGTGATGTAATAAATTTTTGAATGATATCAATAATTTCGGTCGCCAAACCTAATTTCATCGAATACCAATTTAATACTTTATAGCGAACAAATTAGCGTTTATTATCAAAAGGTTAAAAATAAAAATAAAAATAAAAACTGTACAGTCTTACCTGTGAGATAGTATTCTTAGTGATATGATCTATCCCACTCATAAGGTAGTCGGTTTAATTGGTTTTCCATAGCTACATAGGCGTAACCTCGAGCATTCAGTGTTTTTTCTTCTAAACATATGAACGGTCCATCTCTGTATAAAGTAACAAATTCGGTGTTTGAATAGGTTTGATTATTTGAACATTTACCTCCATGTGACCATTTTTCGCATTTGTGATATTTTTCAAGGTGTCGTGCTCTTCTTTTCGCTGCGGATTTTGATTTTCCTTTACCAAATTGTAACTTATTATCTTCGCATCTGGATTCTTTTCTTACTCCGTCCAATCTTTCTCTGATTACTGATACTAGTTCACTCGGAAGTGTGTCATTATTACATTTAGTGATCAAAGCGTGTAGCATTAGACCATGGTTTAGTTCACAGGAAGTCTTCATTTCGTAAAAACCTAAAAAAAATAAAAATTCAGAATGGGGGGAGAAGACTAGTTCTTTAGGGTCTGCTAGGGAAAGACCATTCGGGTTCCATTTTCGAGAACTACACGAAAACAGAAAATCTAACTCTAACATAAATACATATTATCCTTTAAAAACTCGATTCTCCCCACACTTAGTTAGCTGTGGTATCGAAATTGTGATTAACTTCGTTGTCGACTTCCATCGGACTATCTATGTAGTGTTTAACTCTGTGACCATTAACCTTAAATTCAATCCCATTTGAATTTATCAATTCTACTGTTCCGTATGGGAAAACTCTTTTGACTATGAATGGTCCAGACCATCTTGATTTCAATTTTCTAGAAAATAGCTTGAATCGTGAATTGAAAAGAAGAACTCTGTCTCCTTCTTTAAATTCTTTTGAACTTCTGATTCTTTTATCATGTCATTTCTTCGTTCTTTCTTTATAGATTCACGAATTTTCGTATGCTTCATGTCTTAATTCTTCTAATTCGTTTAATTGACTTAATCGTAGACGTCCGGCTTCATGTAAATCAAGATTACATGTCTTTAATGCCCAAAATGCTTTGTGTTCAATTTCTACTGGAAGATGACATGCTTTTCCATAAATGAGTCTAAAAGATGTGGTTCCAATTGGAGTTTTGTAGGCTGTTCTAAAAGCCCAGAGTGCATCCTCCAATTTTATGGACCATTCCTTCGGATTTGATCCTACGGTTTTCTCTAGAATACGTTTTAAAGCTCGGTTGGTATTTTCAACTTGTCCACTTGTCTGTGGATGATATGCAGTGGAGATTTTATGAGTTACTCCATATCTTTTAAGAACTTTCTCAAGTTGATTATTACAAAAATGAGTTCCCTGATCACTTATTAAAGCTTTCGGTGTTCCAAACCTTGCAAAAAGATGTTTTAAAAAGTTGACTACAACTCGTGCATCGTTAGTTGGGAGAGCTTGTGCTTCCGCCCATTTAGATACATAATCAATGGCTACGAGAATATAGAGATTATTATGAGATTTTGGAAATGGACCCATAAAGTCAATACCCCAAATGTCAAATACTTCACATACTTGAATGACATTTTGTGGCATTTCATTACGTTGACTTATTTTTCCAGCCCTTTGACAAGCATCACAGGATTTGCAAAGAAGGTGTGCATCTTTGTAAATTGTAGGCCAATAGAATCTAGCATCATAAACTTTTCTTGCTGTGAGTTGAGGCCCATAATGCCCTCCTGTTGGTCCTGTGTGACAATGGTTTAAGATTTTACTAGCTTCATCTCCGAATACACATCGGCGTATTATTCCATCGGGACAACTTTTAAACAAATGTGGATCTTCCCAGAAATAGTGTTTTATATCAGTGAAGAATTTCTTTCGTTTTTGGTATGACAATCCTTTTTCAAGGAATCCACATACTAAGTAGTTTACATAGTCTGCAAACCATGGAATTTCATTATAATCTATCTTCAATAGATATTCATCAGGAAAGTTGTCTTGTATGGCCGATTCATTTAGAACTTCTAATTCAGGATTTTCAAGACGAGAAAGATGATCAGCTGCGAGATTTTCTGCTCCTCTTTTATCTCGGATTTCAATATCGAACTCTTGTAATAGTAAGATCCAACGGATTAATCTTGGTTTGGCATCTTGTTTCGAAAATAGGTATCTAAGAGCAGAATGGTCGGTATAGACCACCGTTTTAGCTAGAACGAGATATGAACGAAATTTGTCAAAAGCAAAGACAATAGCAAGGAGTTCTTTTTCAGTAGTTGTGTAATTTGTTTGTGCTCCTTGTAACGTCTTACTAGCATAATATATAGGTTGAAATCGTTTTTCAATCCTTTGTCCTAAAACGGCTCCCATTGCAAAATCACTTGCATCGCACATAAGTTCAAATGGTAGATTCCAATTTGGTGTTATCATGATCGGCGCATTAGTGAGTTTCTCTTTAAGAATATTAAAAGATTTGATACATTCATCTGAAAAGATGAATGGAGCATCTTTTTCTAGGAATTTATTCATAGGAGTGGCAATTTTAGAAAAATCTTTTATGAAACGTCGGTAAAAACCGGCATGCCCTAGAAAACTCCTAACTCCTCTAATATTGGTGGGATGTGGAAGTTTAGCAATTACATCTACTTTAGCTCTATCCACTTCAATTCCTTCCTTTGAGATTTTATGTCCAAGACCGATGCCTTCTTTAACCATGAAATGGCATTTCTCCCAATTAAGAACTAGATTTGATTGTTCGCATCTAATCAGCATTCATTCTAGATTAACTAGACATGATTCAAAGGTATCACCGAAGACTGAAAAGTCATCCATGAAAACTTCCATGCATTCTTCTATCATGTCGTGAAAAATCACCATCATGCACCTTTGAAAGGTTGCAGGGGCGTTGCAAAGTCCAAATGGCATGCGTTTGTAAGCAAAAGTACCATAAGGGCACGTGAACGTGGTTTTCTCTTGGTCCTTGAGTGCTATTGGAATTTGAAAATATCCGAAAAAACCATCAAGAAAACAATAGTAACTATTTCCGGCTAATCTTTCCAACATTTGATCAATGAAAGGTAAGGGAAAGTGATCTTTTTTATTGGCGTCATTTAATTTTCTATAATCAATACATACACGCCATCCTGTTACAGTCCTAGTAGGAATAAGCTCATTTTTCTCATTTGTAATGACAGTCATGCCACCCTTCTTAGGTACGCATTGAACTGGGCTTACCCATGGACTATCAGAAATTGGATAAATTAAACCTGCATCTAGTAGTTTAATAATTTCTTTCTTAACTACATCTTGCATATTAGGATTTAGTCTTCGTTGGCGTTGCACATACGTTTTATAAACTTCTTCCATAAGGATTTTATGTGTGCAATACGAAGGACTTATTCCTTTTATATCATGAATCTTCCATGCAATAGCTGGTTTATGAGCTTTCAACACAGAAATGAGTTGTGATTTCTCATTTTCAGTAAGAGAAGATGATATTATTACAGGTAATTCAGATTCACCATGTAAATAAGCGTATTCTAAATGGTTTGGAAGTGGCTTTAACTCTAATGTCAGAGGTTCTTCTATCGATGATTTATATCGATATCTGTCTTCCTCTTTTAGCATTTGAATTTCTTCTGTTGTTGGTTCATATCCATTAGCCATTAGTGTAGCTAACATTTCAGTTTCATCAATTGGTTCAGTTCCTTCTCCAAAAGAACATTCTCCTGTTCCTTGTAATTCTGGAAATTCTTCTAATAATTCTGCATGTGAATCTATAGTTTGAATATAATAGCATGTATCATCTGCAGATTGCGGTTGTTGCATTGCTCTATCAACTGAAAAGGTAACACTCTCATCCTCTATACTTAGGGTCAGTTTCTTACCAAACACGTCTATCATTGCTTTAGCCATGTTTAAGAATGGTCTTCCTAATATGAGAGGAACTTGAGAATCTTCTTCCATGTCCAGAACAACAAAATCTACTGGAAATACTAAAGTACCAACTTTAACTAGCATGTTCTCCATTATCCCTCTAGGATATTTTATTAATCGATCGGCTAGTTGTATACTTATTCTTGTTGGTTTCAATTCTCCGCGGTCTAGTTTAGTGTATAATGAATACGGCATTAAATTTATACTAGCACCTAAGTCTGCCAATGCTTCTATTGAACTAAGACTACCCAGAAAACATGGAATTGTGAAACTTCCTGGATCAGATAATTTTTCTGGTATCTTATTCAACAGTACTGCAGAGCAATTAGCATTCATAGTAACGGCCGAGAGTTCTTCCATTTTCTTTCTATTCGAGATTAGATCTTTTAGAAATTTAGCATATCTAGGCATTCCTGAAATCACATCAATGAAAGGAAGATTTACATTTATCTGTTTAAACATATCCAAGAATTTGGATTGCTCGGCTTCAAGTTTCTCTTTTTTCATCTTACTTGGGTAAGGAAGTGGTGGTTGGTATGGTTTAACATAAGGTTTATCCTTAACTGTGTTATCTTCATTAACCTTTTCAACTACCAGTTCTTTTTCCTTATCTTGTTCAGGTTGTGGTTCTTGTGGAGTAGGAATAGCTTCATCAGAAGTTATAGGTATTTCAGGTGGTTTAAGTGTTGTACCACTTCTTGTGGTAATAGCTTTAGCTGTTTCATTCCGGGGGTTAGCATTTGTATCACTAGGTAGACTTTCCGGTTTTCTTTCACCTATTAACCTTGCTAGGTTACTCACTTCTTGTTCCAAATTTTGAATAGAAGCTTGTTGATTTCTAAATGCTTGAGCATTTTGTTTATTGGTTTGTTTTTGAGATGTGAAAAACTGCGTTTGAGTTTCAACTAGCTTCGTCATCATATCTTCTAAATTCGGCTTTTTATCATCGGTTTGTGGTGATTTGTTTTGAAAATTAGGTCTTTGCTGGTTGTAAGTATTATTGGATACTTGTTGATTGCTAGGACCTTGTTGATTGTTGTATGGAACATTTCGATTATAATTCTGGTTTTGATTGTAAATCGGTCTTGGCGGTTGATAATTATTCTGATAATTATTTCCAGGCCTTTGGTTTAGATATGAAACATTCTCTCTTTGTTCCATTGTTAGTTCAATACTGAGACAATCTTTTGTCAAATGTGGTCCTCCACACTGCTTACAACTAATTCTTATTGAGTGTATATCCATAGTCATCTTTTCCATTCGTCTCTCGACAGCATCTATCTTTGCGGAAATGGAATCTAAGTCATGGCTAGAATCGGCTCTAGCTGCTTTAGATGATCTAACGATATATTTTTCTTGGTGCCACTCATGTGAGTGGGAAGCAGTGTTATCAATAATTTTATAAGCATCAGTTTAAGTTTTCTTCATAATTGAACCACCAGCTGCTATATCGATGTCTTTCCTTATAGTGATGTCGCATCCTTGGTAGAATATTTGTACTATTTGACAAGTATCTAAACCATGTTGTGGACATCCTCTCAATAACATTCCAAATCTTGTCCATGCCTCATATAGAGTTTCATTTGGTTTCTAGGTGAACGTAACAATTTCTCCTTGAAGTCTTACGGCTTTAGATGCCGAAAAGAATTGTTTAAGAAAATTTTCAACTAAAACGTCCCATGTATCAATTGCCCCTTCAGGTAACGATTCCAACCAATCTTTGGCTTCTCCCTTTAAAGTCCAGGGAAATAACATGAGATATATCTGTTCATCTTCAACTTCTCTTATTTTAAATAGTGTGCAGATCCTATTAAAGGTACGAAGATGTTCATTTGAATCTTCCTTCGGCGCACCACTAAATTGGCATTGATTAGTCACCATGTGTAGAATTTGTCCTTTGATTTCATAATCTGGCGCATTAATGTCTGGATGAGTAATTACGTGACCTTGGTCAGTGCGTTTAGCTCTCATTCGGTCTTCCATACTTAGAGGTTCCATATTCTCCATGATTGAATTTGTTGAATCGGAATCACTAGAGGATTCTGATTTAATGGTTCGTTCCTCAACAATCTCTGTTTGAATGATTGGTGGTTCCGGAGGAAAAATTAATGGTTCAGGATCTACGAATCATCCCTGAATATTCTCCGGATTCTCAATTGTGAGGTCGTGTTCAAAAAATGGATTATCGGAAATTTGAATTGGAGTACTTGGTCGACTGGATGACGATTCTAAAGAAAAATCAACGGTGGTAATATTTGCTAGATGTCTTGATCTGGTTACAGGTGGTGAACGTACAAAAGGTGGTGAACGTCTTGCTCGGTGCATTCACTGAATATCCTATTAGTTTTTAAAAGGAAAGAAAAATTATATAAGTTATCCAATTAATAGACTTTTCTGATTTTGCCCACGTTTCGAATAGCCAAAAGATGCAGCAGAGGGGCAGGATTCGTTTGGTCTCAATATAATTGAGTACTGTTTGGCTCCAATAACCCGGTCCACGTACAAATCCAACTATTACTACGAACCAGAAAATTTTGATGTCTATCAATTTAACCACTTAAAATAATTTTTTGTAATTTTAAGAAATTTAGATAAGAAGTAGAATAAAAATCTATGTCCTAAAACTAGAATGGCGAGAAATAAGAAAGAAAAAGAGCGCGTCGAAAAAGGTCGAAAAAGAAAAGGGTCGAAAAATAAAAGGCGTCGAAAAATAAGAAAGAAAAAGAGTGACTTATAAAACTTAAAAACACTCGACTAACCCAACCTTATTACTATCACTAACTTAAAATTAAAATTGCAAATTGAGATTACTAATTGGAGTGATAATTGATACATAGGTAAAAGGCGTCTAAAAATATTAAAGCTTACAAATAAAACTATATCCCAAATGGTAATATCTTAAAAAGGTACTAAAACTTAAAAAGGCGTCGCAAAATTCTAAAGCACTTAAATCTTAGTCTAAAGAAAAAAACACTTAAGGGATTTTACGGCAAAGCCTAAAAATCTAGAAATAAAAATAACTATGGCAAAAACTATATCTAAAACTAAATACGAGCGAAAATTACAAAAGTTACGCTAAAAACAAATAAAAAGGGACAAAATATAAAAATATACTAAAAGTTGTAAAAAGTACAATTTTTATAAAAATATTATTTTTATATTATTTATTTTATAAAACTATTAATTTTTATAATTTAAAACTAATTAAAACTAAATAAAACAAATTAAATCTAAAAGCTAAACTATATTAATTAAATACTAAACCCTAATTAGGGTTTTTATAATAATAATTATTAATTAATTAAACCCTAAACTCGGCGGCTGAGGTTAGCAGTCATGTCAAATCAGCTCATGCAATCGCATGAGCTGAACGTTGTAATACCATGCGATCGCATGATCTGCGAATTCGGGCCAGACTTTGGGCTGCTACAGTAGCAGGCTCGAGTGTTTTTATTATTTTTTTTTTCAGTTTTCTGTTTTAATTTTTCTGTTTTATATATTTATGTAATATATTTATATAAATTAATTAAAACTTATATTTTTATAAAATAAAGATAAAGAAACTTTTATATAACTTATATATTTAACAAACTCTTAAAAATATTTATATTTTTATTTTTTTTATATATTTTTGAATATTTAAAACGTATTTTTACAAAAGCGTATTTTTTATAAAAGTAAACTAGAAATAAAAATCTTTTTTTTTATATATATTAGCGTTGCGCTTCCGGCTTTTAAGCTAGATTTAAGTTCCCCGGCAGCGGCACCAAAAATACTTGATGTGCGCAGAGGTGTATATAAAATAGCTTATATTTTACAAGGAAAAACTATTAAATACGATACAATTTTACACAAGATATTTATTTATTTATAGAATGGATATACTTAAACCTTGCTACAACACTTTTAGGTAGTGTACCTAATCATACAGTAGTGTAGTTTTTAGTAAGTCCGGTTCGTTCCACAGGGAAAAAATCTTTAAAAGTAAAGCTTAACGCTATATTAGTTTTATTTTATAAAAATACAAATATATAAATAAGTAATATTGTTATTATAAATGGGGGTTTTTACCGTTTAATGACCGGTTTGTCTATTTTTAAAACTTTAGTCGCAGTTAAAACCTAATGTAAAATATTAAAAATAAATACAAGACTTAATTTAAAGCGTAAAGTAAATAACGATAACGAAATTGCGATAAATAAAAGTGCGATGAAATAAAATACAATAATTAAAAAGTGCGTTAATTAAAAGTGCAATTAAATATAAAATACAATAAATAAAATTGCAATAATTAGAAGTGCAATTAAATATGAAAATAAAGGAATTAAATATGAAATAAAAGAATTATGCTTATTTAAACTTCCGTAATCATGATGTTTGACGTGTTGTTTTTAGTTTTATGCCCATGGGTTAATTGTCCTTTGTCCTGGATTATTTAATATGTCCGTCTGGTTTTTATCCATAACAGTCCATCGGTCATAAATATAAAGTGCGAGTGTCCTTGTCAAATTATCCTTATATCCGAAGTCAAATATTCCAACTAATTGGGGACTTAAACTGTAACAAGGTTTTAATACTTTGTTTAATAATTACACCAGGATATCGACTGCGTGTAACCCAATGTTTTAATACTTTGTTAACAATTACGCCAAGTGTCCTTGTACATAATTTCACCCCTGTTTTAATAATTCCATAGACTATTAATCCATTCCCGTGTCCGGTTAAATGAATGATTATTCGTACATATAAATACCCCGCCCATCGTGTCCGATCGAGTGTATATGGTTATTTATAGGATGTCCAATTGTAAATCTTTATATTAAAATTAACAAACTATCATTTAGTTAAACAAATATAAAGCCCCCTTTAATAGCCCATAGTCTAATTTCCACAAGTGTCGTTCTTTTGTCCAAACCCCAATTATGGTACAAAGCCCAATTACCCAATTTTAGTAATTAGCCCAACATCATGATTACTTCGTTTTAAATAAGCATAATAATAACTTAGCTACGAGACATTAAATTAAAAAGGTTGAACATAACTTACAATGATTAAAAATAGCGTAGCGTTACACGGACAGAATTTCGACATACACCCTTACAACATTCGCTAACATACCCTTATTATTAGAATTAAAATTAAAATTAAAATTAAAATATAAATATATATATATTACGTATATAGATAGAGAGACTGATATATGGATCGATATATGGTGCACCAAACACTCGTTTTTATAGGGCATGTGAACTGAAAAAAGTTGACCATGCGATCGCATGGCTTTTGTGCCTCCAGGCCATGCGATCGCATGGTGGTAGGTGACAGCTCAAAATCCTTGTTTTCTTGTTTGTCGACGTTTTAATTAAATAAATATAATATATAAATAATTATAAGAATTATTTAAATATTATATTATATTTATGTGCATAGTTGTCTTGTAATTTTTAGTCCGTTGCGTCGAGCGTTGAGAGTTGACTCTGGTCCCGGTTCCGGATTTTCGAACGTCCTTGCGTATAATTTAATATCTTGTACTTTGCATTTTGAATCTTGTACTCTTGTAATTTTGAGATGTTTCTTATCAATAATTGGAACCTCTTTGATTGTATTTTGCACTTTTGAGCTTTTTGGTCGTTTGTATCTTCAATTCATCGAATCTGTCTTTTGTCTTCACCTTTTATTATTTAAACGAATATCACTTGTAAATAGAACAATTGCAACTAAAAGCTTGTCTTTCTTGAGGAATAATGCTATGAAATATATGTTCGTTTTTAGCATTATCATCGTCACAGTACCTACCCGTTAAAGAAATTTTGTCCCGAAATTTGATCGAGATCGTCATGGCTACCAATAAGAATGTTTTCCTGACGAATATGAGTTGATAAATAGAGTTTTATCATCATTGAGTAATATTGATAAAAAAATTCGATTACGCGAAGAATATAAGTGAAGCTATCGCAAAAGATTGAAATAAAGAAATAGATATTCGTCTTAACTTTTGACGTAGTCATGGTTGATTTCCGGAATTCAAGGAATTTAAAGAAAATCTTCGAAATCTATATGAGATTTGATTCTTCGATAATTAAGGAAATTAGGATCCTATTTAAGTAAATGCGATCATCTGCCTCGATTGCTAGCCTGATATTTCGCTATAAATTCATCTCTTCCGTTCCATTATTTTCACCCCTCCTATATTTTCTTTCTCAATTCATACTTTCAAAGATCAGGGAAATGCTTAATCCAGTTCTGATGCTTGATATTTCCTGACTATCGTATCTGTCATTCTTCTTTTCCATTTACCACTAGAGGAATCTATTCACTTCTACTATTACCTTGGGGTTATAATATTTCTAATTCTCCCGTATCTTTATATGGCTATACGCATTGATATACACGGTTTGTAATTTCTTGTTTGATGTCGCTCATATTCTTATTTGTATTCCAAATCTCCATGTTTTTGTTTATCTTCGTTTCTAAGTAAAGCGATTAAGATGTCTCGAATTTGTAGATTAAATTTTTGAATTTCTAATGATCATGGCTAACGTTCTAAGAAAGAAATGGTAATAGCACGATCTGACTTATTAAATTACCAGAAAAGCCGAAAAATATAGAACTATCAAGAAATTATATTCTTGATATGTTTAGAGGTTAAGTAGAGTGAAAGAGTTATGTAACATGGTACATGATGAGAGTAAGGTCTGTGAATCATCATGTTCCATTAGAAATTCAACATGACTTACTGTAATATAACCACGTTGACCCGGCGTCATTATATTATACTAACTCATGCTTCAATTCTCAACACTTCTCTAAAAATCATTCATTTAAACTCAAATTTTACAGAAAGATAGAAACTAAAACACTTTCTTTTATGATGTAACATAGATAGCACCAGGAGATAGATAATTTCGGAAAAAGATATTTGTGAAGGTATCTTCAGAAATATCGAAGATATTTATAACGAAAGATACGACGATATCTTAGAACTTAAAATATCAAGAATCAAAGGATGTTGCAGAACTTTTCCGCAGGATTTAAAATAAGTAAGGAGCAAAGTATTCGCTAAAGATTTTAGCAGATACTGAATCATATAGATTCTGTAAGTACAGATTTTGTGATTTATCCACAGTCTCTGTCATAGTCGGCTCAATCCGTTTTTCAGTTCCAAAACTGAGCCTTTTCAACTCACCATTCTTTATTATTAAGCTTCTGGTCTTTAGGACCATCTATAGCTTTTGCTGCTTCTTCAGCACTCTCATAATAACTTATCTGAATCATTGGTTATCAATTCGAGGTGTTTTCAAGAATTTCAAAGGGTTTGAATGAAGATTGTAATCGTCAAGATACAAATGATGTTTAAGATGGAATCATGTGGCAAACTTGAAAAAATGTTTAACTTGAGACGACCCGACCCAATCCATAGGGACGAATACAATAACATATGATAACATTGCGAGGTACTTGACCTCTATATGATACATTTTACAAACGTTGCATTTATTCTTAAAAGGCAAACTATCATTACATCAATATTTGACATTTTCGTCTAACATTTCATAATATCCAAATGACCTAATCTGTCATTTACTTATTTATATTCTCTATTGAACTCCAATGACTCGAATGCAACGTCTTTGTATCATGGCTTAAAAGGTCCCAAGTAGTATCCTTAACATGAGC
Organism: Rutidosis leptorrhynchoides; assembly: GCF_046630445.1. NCBI lineage: Eukaryota > Viridiplantae > Streptophyta > Magnoliopsida > Asterales > Asteraceae > Rutidosis > Rutidosis leptorrhynchoides. Next base: position 222,533,308 of record NC_092333.1, on the reverse strand, counting down.
TAATGCACAGCGGAAGACTTAATTCATACCTGAGAATAACATGCTTTAAAACGTCAACATAAAGTTGGTGAGATATATAGGTTTGATGCTAGCAGCGTTATAACAATGGAACACAAGATTTCATATATAAACATTTTAATAAAAATATTCTAAGTGGTTGAGCACTTGGTAACCATACTTAACATTTAATCACGTCGCATATTCCCTTTATTATGAAATCTTACTTCACCGTACCAAGGTGTAGTCACGAAACGAAGTACTGTGCAACCGTTGAATACTGGTCGTCCAGTCCGGTTGGGGTTGTCAGGCCCGATAGATCTATCAACAGGATTCGCGTTTACAATACCGCTGTAAATATTAGTTACCAAGCTACAGGGAAGTATGCCAGTGGTACAACTCAACGTAGAATATATTTTTCAGTTACTTGTGTCCATAGCATAAAACATAAAATACATGTATTCTCATCCCGAAATATTTAGAGTTTAAAAGTGGGACTATATACTCACTTTTGTCTTGAAGATATGTAATTTCGACTTGGTCTCCGATTGATATCACGAACCTATCCATATATAATATATCAATACCTTTTCTTTTTAAACAATCGTCACATATATATACTTATAATACTTTTAATACTTTTAATAATTCCTTAGTCCGTAGTTAGCAGTCCGATGTTAGTAATTCAATTTTAATGGTTCATATTTAGTTGTTTAATAAACCCCCAATGAAATAAATAAAACCCCCATCGTATATGTATTGGTCGAGATTAATCTTGACCCATGGTACCGGTGTTGTCAAATGACGTGTTGCGTACATAAAGTACCGGTGTTGTCAAATGACGTGTTGCGTACAATCATGGGATCTTATGATTAATCTTCTCGTATTGTTTACGGGTGATCCTGAACCATATAAAATTAAATTATGAGTACATATGTATAAAATATCATGTTACTTTAGGAAGATGTGATTTATTTAATTTTCTCCAATTATTTTCGTGGCTAAACTAGTCTTGGATATCCGATTTTGTTTTGGTCATAATTTCTTCGTTACAACTCCGTTTTCGTTGATTCAACTTTCCACTTCCTTGGATCGAGTCCCTCTTTAAGAATATGAACTGTAAATACCTTAGTTTGTATTCGAAATCATAGGTCATAGGTCAAATTTTGGTGAAACTTATGAAGTTAATCATTTTTGTTACAAAAACATCATTTAATGACCATTTTTCTAAAAATACTTATACTATGAATTAAATCATGAAATTTTTATGTGTTAACATATTCATAAGAAATATCATTTTTCCAGAATATAAACCTCCAATTCAAAGTTCAAGATGGTTTTTAATTATCCAACCCAAAACAGCCCCCGGTTGCACTCCGACGTCATAAAAACAGTTTTTTTAAGGTATTCTTTGAAAAACCAAGTTATACCTTGTTAAATTAGCATATATTTAAGTTATATTACAGGTCTTGAAGTATTTTAAAAGTTAAGTTAGAAGGATCTATTTAGTTTGCAAACAAGTTTGAAATCATTCAAACTATGTTTTTGTTGTTAAAATTGTATACCATACAATAAGATAGCTATATATATATGAATCGAATAAGGTTATGAACAAAGTTACTACCTCAAGTTACTTGGACAAGATTGCTGTAAAAGAGGAGTAAAAACCTAGAACCAAAAGAGTGATGAAATTGGATGAAAGATTGGAAGCAACTTAAGACATAAACTTGTATTGAAAGTTGTATTTTTGTAGTGTTTTTGTTGATCTTTTTATGGTGGTGTTTAAGGTGATTCTTGAGAGGATTTTTGCTGGAGTTCTTAGAGAGACATGAGGCTAGTAAGTGTGTATGTTTAGCTAGAGAAATGATGTTCCAAAAATTGAAAATGGATGCATGTATTTATGGTGGTGTAAAAGGTGTATAAATTTGTAATTTTGTGAAAAGATCTTTTAATCATGTGAAATTGTCATACTAAATAACAAAAGTAGTTACCTTATACATAAGGCATGAACAAGGGCTGGTTGGTGGTGATTTGATGTGTATATACCAATAGTAAATACGTATAGAAGCTAGGTATGATACGAGTACATATACTCTAGATATACGTATAGAAATCTTGTGAAAAATGGAATGAGGATTCAAATATAGCTATCTTTTGTGAATATACTTATATTGTTTTATGTATTTAAGTCTTTAAAAGTGATTAAATACATTATATATACGATATATGTATAAACATTATAGGTCGTAAGTATTTATGTCAAATAACGTTACGTATAGTTATCGTTTTGAAAGCTTAAGTTAGTAGTTTCAAAATATACTTATAACTTATTGTTATTAATACAAAATGAGATATTTAAACATCCTTAAATCATGTTAAATATGTATATATACATATATATACACAAACGTATAATTAACATATATTGTATAGTTCGTGATATCATCGGTCAAACTAGACGGTTAAACGTTATGTAAAACTCTTTTCAAAATCATAAATCTCAACAATTTAGATTGCTTATCATGTTGGTAAGTTTTAATTTATGTAAATATTAATCTTATAAGTGTAAAACGATCGGAAAAATCCGGGTCGTTACAGTACCCACCCGTTAAAGAAATTTTGTCCCGAAATTTGGTAGAGGTTGTCATAAATAACAATAGGAATGTTTTCATGACGAATATGAGGTATTAATAGAGTTTTATCATTATTGGAAGATATGGATAAAACGATTCGGTCATGTGAAGCGCACGAGTGAAGCTATCACAAAAGAATGAAATGAGTGAATATAGAATTGTTTTAACCGATGTCGAGATTAGGATTGATTTCCAGAATTTAAGGGATTTAAAGAAAATTTTATGTAATAAGATTTGGTTCTTCGATGATTTAGAAAACAGGATCTCCTTTGATTTAATGCGATAATCTGTTTCGATTTCTTTGTCGGATATTTCACTATAAATCCACCTCCTTCCCTTTCTTACTTCCATACCTCACATCTCTTACTCTTCCTCCTCTAATTCATACCTTAAGGTATCCTTTAAAATGCTTCATCCCGTTCTGATTTTTGTTATACTTCTAACTTTCATATCTTTCATTCTTCTCTTTCATCTACCGCTAGAAGAATCTATTCACTTTTATGATTTTCTTGGAATTATAATGTTTCTAATTCTCCCGTGTCTTTACGTCGCCATACGTATTGATACACACGGTTTGTAGTTTCTGGGTGGTTATTGGGTTTGATATCTTTCCTTATATTTCGATGCTCCTGCTTCTATTTTCCATAATCATTGTCATCCATAGTTAATACTCTCTCCTATTTGCTGTAATCTATACCCCAATTTCTATTTTGGGACTTTGTCCCTTCGTTTCTTCTTCCCGTCCTTGAGTCAAGCGATCAATAGTTCGAAATTCGTAGGTATAAAATTCGGAATGAACATAGCTAATGCTCTAAGAAAGGAATGGTAATGGCACGATTTTGATTTTTCAAATTACCAGAATATCCAGGAAAATAGAGCTATCAAGATGATTTGTTCTTAATATGTTTCGGAATTGGATAGAATGTAAAAGTCGTGTAACATGGCACATGATGACGGTACTGTGAATCATCATATTCCATTAGAAACTTAACATGACTTACTGTAATATAATGAAGTTGATCAAGTTTCATTATATTATACTAGTTCATGCATCAGTTCCCAACACTGCTTCAGAACATTCCTATTTTAAACTTGAAGGATTTAGAAACTAACACAGTTTCCTTTATATTGTAACGCAGATATTACAGAGAGATAAATGATTTCAGGTAAGGATAGTGGTGAAAATATCTTCAGAAATATTGAGGATATTTATAATGAAAGATATGATAATATCTTGGAATTTCTAATGTCGAAGGATGATGATGAAGATTGACCCGTAAGGGTTTAGATTCAGAAGCAAGGTGTTTGCTACAGAATCGTCATAATTCTTTATGTACAAGTTTAGTCCTTGTAACTTGTTCAGAGTCTCCTTCATGGTTTGTTCAATCCGGTTTTCAGTACCAATTTTCTATCGAGCGTTCCTAACACTTCCTTCTTTTATCATCAACATTTGGTCATTAAGACCTTCTACAACATGCTGCTTCGTCAGTATTTTCAAAGTTATCGGATCTGGGTCATTGGTTATCAAACCAAGATGGTTTAAGGAGAATTGTATTTTTAGATGATTAAACGCTGATGGTAATATGATGGAATATAAAAGGTTCTCCGGTAACGATGGCGAAAGAACAACGTATATATATATATCGAGATTGTAATAAGAGTAGTCTTACTGAGATACCGAAGTGGAGCAGTGACAAAATTAGTTAATTGAAAAGGAATCGCGTGATTGTTTTTGCTAATGGATGATAAGGAATTCGATGCGGATACGTTTTAACTATAACTTCGAGTTCAAAAATTTTTAGGTGCATAACTGTATGCATAAATCTTTATTCCGTAGAAGAGGTGCGGCTGGTTGAACTTCTCGATCGAGATGTTTTCAAGAATCATGAAAAGTTGTGAATGCGAATTGTAATCGTCAAGATACAAATGAGGTTTAAAATAGAATCAAGTGGCAAACTTGAAGGATTGTTTAGTTTCATATGTAATAATCATCATTTTAACTCATTTTTAATTGTCCAAAGTTAGCAGTCCAATAGTCCGATTGTCCAATGGTTCAATAAATTCATATATGAACTAAATATATAATATTCGAATTACTTAATACGTATCGTGACCCGTGTACTGGTCTCGGTGTCGATCACAACTCAAAGTATATATATATTTTGGAATCAACTCCGACCCTGTATAGCCAACTCCCACCTTCACATATAGAGTGTCTATGGTTGTTCCGAAATATATATATAGATGGATCAATATGATAAGTCGAAACCTTGTATACGTGTCCCGTTATTTAAAATGCGTAAAATAAATAAATATATATCATGACCCATTATACAACGTGTTGTCTCAGAATTAATCCGACGTGTTGTTGTACATGTGTCCCGACGGTATGTAAAGTACAGAAATTAAAATTGCAAGAATGTAAATTGCGATAAATTAAATATTAATCAGTTAGCTGGGAACAGTTAGCCGGAACAGTTAGCGTGTAATCCTATCACAATTTCAATTAATTAATTCATCTGTTTCTAACAATTTTTATTTTGCCAATGTTTCTTCATTATGCCACTTGTTGGATTCGGATAGGTAAAAATCCAAATATGAAATTTAAATGGAAATGGTTAATCTGGGGTGAACGGATACGTATATCGGTAATTGTAAGTAGGATAATAAATGATCGTTGAATCAGATTCGAAGAATGTACAGTGTAACTTGTTAATGTGAATTCTAAATATTCCTTGGGTACTACCCACCCGTTAAAATATTTTCATCATTAACAGTTTGTACGAATGAAATTTTTAATTACAATCTTTATGAAAATATATTTGCATATATATTTTCTTCGGAGGTAACTATGAATTTAATGAGTCAATAAAATATTCAACTCATTTGATTTATCGTTATTACTAGATTACATAATCTCCAAAACATTAGAGATTACATAATCGTCATGTCGAACGAAGAACGATACGTAAAGAAGAGGTAATCGGTGTAGAATGATATGTAGAACAAAGATCATATTCGAAGTTCAGATGATGATGTTGAGGTACGTGGTGCGGATGTGATTGTTGGTGGTGGTAATGATACGGTTGGTGTTGATGCTGATGATGTCGTTGACGTCGATGATGCTACTGGTACTGAAGATTGCGAGGTTGATGTTGTTAACGGTACTGGTTATGCTGCTGGTGCTGCTGCTGGTGTTTGTAACCTTCGCACCGTGTTCTCCAAAGCCGTCACACGAGCGCGAAGTTCGTTAATTTCTGCTAGTACACCAGGATGATTGGCGGTTGGAGTGAGCGAATGAACAAGATCTGAAATATGGGATAGGATATAATCGTGACGAGATACTCGAGAAATGAGAGAGAAAATGGTTTCTCGAACAGGTTCGCCGGTAAGTGCTTCAGGTTCGTCGCCAATGGGGCAATTCGGTGGGTGAAAGGGATCACCTTCTTCTTGTCTCCAATAATTTAGTATACTACGAACCCATCCCCAATTCATCCAGAATAGATGATGAGAAATTGGTTGATCCATTCCAGTGACGCTGCCTTCAGAGCCCGAATGGAAATCCATATCAGCGTAGCTGTCGGAGTCGGAGGAATTCGAACTGGACGCGGAGTTCATCTTGTACAGTCGGGGAAATGAATTTTTGGTTTGGAATAGATTATAGGAGTTGGGTTTGGTATTCTTCAATACATAATTTACATATGTATTTATAATACTCAAAATCCCGTGAATTACGGAGAATCTTTGAAATTCATCAGGCAATGTCTATAGCAACAGATACGCTAGGATACGAATTTTGTCTATACACTATCGATGCACCAAATGCAGTAAGACGTGTCTAGACTTAAGAATACTAAGCAGGCAATTCTTAAGGATGATAAGCAGATGATTTTCGACTAGATATGATAAGCAAAACTTTTGACATGTAGACACGGTCAAAGTCCAGACTCACTAATGCATCCTAACAACTACCAGTTAGACACACTAATGCAAGGCCTGGTTCGCTAAGACCAACACTCTGATACCACATGAGACGACCCGACCCAATCCATAGGGACGAATACAATAACATATGATAACATTGCGAGGTACTTGACCTCTATATGATACATTTTACAAACGTTGCATTTATTCTTAAAAGGCAAACTATCATTACATCAACATTTGACATTTTCGTCTAACATTTCATAATATCCAAATGACCTAATCTGTCATTTACTTATTTATATTCTCTATTGAACTCCAATGACTCGAATGCAACGTCTTTGTATCATGGCTTAAAAGGTCCCAAGTAGTATCCTTAACATGAGCTAATGCACAGCGGAAGACTTAATTCATACCTGAGAATAACATGCTTTAAAACGTCAACATAAAGTTGGTGAGATATATAGGTTTGATGCTAGCAGCGTTATAACAATGGAACACAAGATTTCATATATAAACATTTTAATAAAAATATTCTAAGTGGTTGAGCACTTGGTAACCATACTTAACATTTAATCACGTCGCATATTCCCTTTATTATGAAATCTTACTTCACCGTACCAAGGTGTAGTCACGAAACGAAGTACTGTGCAACCGTTGAATACTGGTCGTCCAGTCCGGTTGGGGTTGTCAGGCCCGATAGATCTATCAACAGGATTCGCGTTTACAATACCGCTGTAAATATTAGTTACCAAGCTACAGGGAAGTATGCCAGTGGTACAACTCAACGTAGAATATATTTTTCAGTTACTTGTGTCCATAGCATAAAACATAAAATACATGTATTCTCATCCCGAAATATTTAGAGTTTAAAAGTGGGACTATATACTCACTTTTGTCTTGAAGATATGTAATTTCGACTTGGTCTCCGATTGATATCACGAACCTATCCATATATAATATATCAATACCTTTTCTTTTTAAACAATCGTCACATATATATACTTATAATACTTTTAATACTTTTAATAATTCCTTAGTCCGTAGTTAGCAGTCCGATGTTAGTAATTCAATTTTAATGGTTCATATTTAGTTGTTTAATAAACCCCCAATGAAATAAATAAAACCCCCATCGTATATGTATTGGTCGAGATTAATCTTGACCCATGGTACCGGTGTTGTCAAATAACGTGTTGCGTACATAAAGTACCGGTGTTGTCAAATGACGTGTTGCGTACAATCATGGGATCTTATGATTAATCTTCTCGTATTGTTTACGGGTGATCCTGAACCATATAAAATTAAATTATGAGTACATATGTATAAAATATCATGTTACTTTAGGAAGATGTGATTTATTTAATTTTCTCCAATTATTTTCGTGGCTAAACTAGTCTTGGATATCCGATTTTGTTTTGGTCATAATTTCTTCGTTACAACTCCGTTTTCGTTGATTCAACTTTCCACTTCCTTGGATCGAGTCCCTCTTTAAGAATATGAACTGTAAATACCTTAGTTTGTATTCGAAATCATAGGTCATAGGTCAAATTTTGGTGAAACTTATGAAGTTAATCATTTTTGTTACAAAAACATCATTTAATGACCATTTTTCTAAAAATACTTATACTATGAATTAAATCATGAAATTTTTATGTGTTAACATATTCATAAGAAATATCATTTTTCCAGAATATAAACCTCCAATTCAAAGTTCAAGATGGTTTTTAATTATCCAACCCAAAACAGCCCCCGGTTGCACTCCGACGTCATAAAAACAGTTTTTTAAGGTATTCTTTGAAAAACCAAGTTATACCTTGTTAAATTAGCATATATTTAAGTTATATTATAGGTCTTGAAGTATTTTAAAAGTTAAGTTAGAAGGATCTATTTAGTTTGCAAACAAGTTTGAAATCATTCAAACTATGTTTTTGTTGTTAAAATTGTATACCATACAATAAGATAGCTATATATATATGAATCGAATAAGGTTATGAACAAAGTTACTACCTCAAGTTACTTGGACAAGATTGCTGTAAAAGAGGAGTAAAAACCTAGAACCAAAAGAGTGATGAAATTGGATGAAAGATTGGAAGCAACTTAAGACATAAACTTGTATTGAAAGTTGTATTTTTGTAGTGTTTTTGTTGATCTTTTTATGGTGGTGTTTAAGGTGATTCTTGAGAGGATTTTTGCTGGAGTTCTTAGAGAGACATGAGGCTAGTAAGTGTGTATGTTTAGCTAGAGAAATGATGTTCCAAAAATTGAAAATGGATGCATGTATTTATGGTGGTGTAAAAGGTGTATAAATTTGTAATTTTGTGAAAAGATCTTTTAATCATGTGAAATTGTCATACTAAATAACAAAAGTAGTTACCTTATACATAAGGCATGAACAAGGGCTGGTTGGTGGTGATTTGATGTGTATATACCAATAGTAAATACGTATAGAAGCTAGGTATGATACGAGTACATATACTCTAGATATACGTATAGAAATCTTGTGAAAAATGGAATGAGGATTCAAATATAGCTATCTTTTGTGAATATACTTATATTGTTTTATGTATTTAAGTCTTTAAAAGTGATTAAATACATTATATATACGATATATGTATAAACATTATAGGTCGTAAGTATTTATGTCAAATAACGTTACGTATAGTTATCGTTTTGAAAGCTTAAGTTAGTAGTTTCAAAATATACTTATAACTTATTGTTATTAATACAAAATGAGATATTTAAACATCCTTAAATCATGTTAAATATGTATATATACATATATATACACAAACGTATAATTAACATATATTGTATAGTTCGTGATATCATCGGTCAAACTAGACGGTTAAACGTTATGTAAAACTCTTTTCAAAATCATAAATCTCAACAATTTAGATTGCTTATCATGTTGGTAAGTTTTAATTTATGTAAATATTAATCTTATAAGTGTAAAACGATCGGAAAAATCCGGGTCGTTACATAACTGTAGAAGATGTAACTTATTAACGATATTTTAAATCAAAATGCATTATAATTAATATCTCCTACTCTTTTAATACTTTTTAATTGTCCAAGGTTAGTAGTCTAATGTTAGTAGTCTAATAGTCCAATAGTTCAATATATAATCTAGTTAATCAAGGTTATATTATATTGTCTCGGGATTAATCAAGACTAATATATTATGACAGTATTTAATTGACGATATTTAAAGTGCGTAAAATAAATAACAGTATTTAAATGACGATAAATAAAATTAAGAGTATTAAAATTGCGATAATTAATTGCGATAATTAAAATGACAATAAATAAAATGTAATAAGGAAATAGTCATAACAGATATAGGAACAGTTAGCTAGAATTTGGTTAGTATAGATTTAAAAAATTTCGTAGTTAGTTAATTGGTTACTAATAAATTTTATTTTATCCATTATTTTCTTCATTATGATACTTGTCAAATCTTGACTTGGATTTTGATTTGTCAAAATCAGAATATGTAATTGAATGAAAATGACTGTTCTTCGGTGAACGGATACATATACTTGCGGATGCAAATAGGATAGTTAAAGACTGTTGAATCGAATTTGAAGAATGTACAGCGTAATATATTAATGTGAAATCTAAATATTTTCTCGGGTATTACCTACCCGTTAAAATATTTTCACCATTAACAGTCTGTGCAAAAGAATTTTTAATTACAATCTTTATGAAAATATACTTACATATATATTTCCTTCAGACGTAATCATGAATTTAATGAGTCAATTTGATATTAAACTCATTTGATTTATCGTTAGAACTAGAATACATAATCTCTAAAACATTAGAGATTACATAATCGTCATGTAAAGCGAAGAAGAATGATGTAGAAGGATATGTAGAACGAAGATAATTGATGTAGATCGATGATTATGCTCGAGGTATAGATTGTGATGTTGAGGCTTGTGTTGTTGGTGTTACTGGAGCTGTTGATGCTGGTGGTACTGTTGGTGCCGGTGATGTTGCTGATGCTGGTAAGTTTTGTACCATATTCTCCAAAGCTACTACTTGAGCGCGAAGTTCGTTGACTTCTTTGATTACTCTAGATGATTGGCGGTTGGAACGAGTGGATGAATAAGGTTTAGAATCTGAGATATGATATAGTCATTGCGAGATATCCTAGAAATGAGAATGAAAATGGTGTTTCGGACTGGTTCGCCCGTAAGTGCTTCAGGTTCTTCGTCAAGAAGGTAATTTGGTTGATGGAAGGGATCGCCTTCTTATCGTCTCCACTGATTAAGTCGACTATGAACCCATCTCCAATACATCCAGAATTGATGATGGCTAATTGGTTGATCCATTCTGGTTACACTGCTTTTGGAGCTCGAGTGGAAATCCATATCGAAAGAGCTGTCGGAATCCGAGGGACTCGAACTGGTTGAGGAATTCATCTTGTATGATCAGGGAATTGATTTTCGATGTGAGATAGATTATATGACATAGATTAGTACCCTACAATACATAATTTACATATGCATATATAATACCAAAATCCCATAAGTTACAGAGGAATCTTCGGAAGTTGTCAGGAAATGTTTACAGTAATAGATACACTAAGATATGAATTTGTCTATACAATATCAATGCACTAAATGCAGTAAGATGTGTCTAGACTAAGAATGATAAGCAGGTAATTTTAGACAAGAAATGATAAGCAAAACCTTTGACATGTAGCTAAGGTCGAAGTCCAGAATCACTAATGCATCTTAACAACTATCAGTTAGACACAATAATGCAAGACCTGGTTCGCTAAGACCACTGCTCTGATACCACCTGTAGAGACCCGCCCTAATCTATCTGGACGAAGTCATCAACATTTGGTCCCATTGCGAGGTACTGTCTAAAATATGCCATGAACGACTCCATGTAATATCCTTAAAATGAGCAAATGCACAGCGGAAGATTTCTTTCATACCTGAGAATAAACATGCTTTAAAGTGTCAACCAACAGGTTGGTGAGTTCATAGGTTTATCGTAATCAATCATATCCATAATATAATAGACCACAAGATTCTCATTTTTCATAAATATCATTACACTCGCAAGTGCATAAAAATCATTCATATGGTGAACACCTGGTAACCGACATTAACAAAATGCATCTAGAATATCCCCAAATATACAGGTACACTCATCTGTATATAAAAATTGAAGTACTAAAGCATCCATAACCTGGATAGGGTTTGTTAAGTGTCATAACCCGTCCTTAACCATAAGAACGCGTTAGATAACGTATGATTTCATTGCGAGGTATTGACCTCTATATGAGACATTTTTGAAAGAAAACTGCATATATTATACATTACAAACCATAACCATTATTTTTGTTACAAGCTTAAGACAATAAAAAGAAGATTAACGTTTAGCGATAATCTTCGACTTACAAACTTTACAAATGATGACAACAACACGGTTTCTAGCATATTTTACAATACAACATCTCGGATATGCAGTTTTATTTTTGACACAAACATGCGTACGCAAGATCCTGATTAGATCCAACATGATGCAGCAGAAGCTTTAGAAATCACCTGAGAATAGACATGTTTTAAAAGGTCAACATAAAGTTGGTGAGATATAGGTTTAATGCCGGCAGCAATATATATATAGACCACAAGATTTCGTATATAAACAGTTTAATAAAAGTATTCTAAGTGGTTGAGCACTCGGTAACCATACTTAACATTTTCACGTCGCATATTCCCTTTAATATGAAATCTTACTACACCGTACCAAGTGTAGTCACAAAACGAAGTACTGTGCAACCGTTGAATACTGGTCGTCCAGTCCGGTTGGGGTTGTCAGGCCCGATAGATCTATCAACAGGATTCGCGTTTACAATACCGCTGTAAATATTAGTTACCAAGCTACAGGGAAGTATGCCAGTGGTACAACTCAACGTAGAATATATTTTTCAGTTACTTGTGTCCATATTGTAAAACATAAAATACATGTATTCTCATCCCGAAATATTTAGAGTTTAAAAGTGGGACTATATACTCACTCTTGTCTTGATGATATATATATTTTGACTCGGTCTTCCGGTTGATATCACGAACCTATCCATATATAATATATCAATATGTTTTCATTTTAAAACAAACGTTATATATATATATACTTGTTATACTTTTAATACTTTGAATATTTCCTTAGTCCGAAGTTAGCTGTCCGAGGTTAGCAATTCAATTTTTAATGGTTCATTTTTAGATGTTTAATATACCCGCAATAAATAAAACCCCCAACGAAGTAAATAAAACCCCAACGTATATGTATTGGTCGAGATTAATCTTGACCCATGGTACCGGTGTTGTCAAATGACGTGTTGCGTACATAAAGTACCGGTGTTGTCAAATGACGTGTTGCGTACAATCATGGGATCTTATGATTAATCTTCTCGTGTTGTTTACGGGTGATCCTGAACCATATAAAATTGAATTATAAGTACATATATATAAAATATCATGTTATCTTAGAAATATGTGATTTATATCATTTTTTTCCAATTGATCCCGTAGTTGAAATGATCTAGGATAACCAATTTTGTTTCGGTCATAGTTTCTTCGTTACAAGTCCGTTTTCGTTGATTCAAATTGCCATCTTCTTGGATCGAGTTCTTCTTTAAGACTATGAACTGTAAATACCTTGGTTTGTATTCAAAATCATACGGCATAGGTGAAAGTTTAGTGAAACATATGAAGTTAAACATTTTTGTTACAACAAAATCATTTAATGACCATTTTTCTAAAAATACTTATACTTTGAAAAACCAAGTTTTACCTTGTTAAATTAGCATATACATAAGTTATATTACAGGTCTTGAAGTATTTTAAAAGTTAAGTTAGAAGGATCTATTTAGTTTGCAAACAAGTTTGAAAACATTCAAACTATGTTCTTGTTGTTAAACTTGTATACCACAAAATATGATAGCTATATATATATGAATCGAATAAGGTTATGAACATAGATTCTACCTCAAGTTCCTTGGATGAAGTTGCTGTAAAATAGAAGTAAGAAGCTAGAATCAAAAGGGTACTAGAGGTGGATGAAAGATTGGAAGTAAGTTGGTGTTCTTGGAGGGTTTTCTTGAAGTGTTTTTGTATGGTTTTCTTATGGTGTTTTAGTATGGTTTTTGAAGCTAGATCTTTATGGAACTTTGCTGGATTGTTATGGAGTTTAGAGAGTAAGAAAGAGTGTGTGTTTTTAGTTAAGAGATTGAAGTAAAAATGAATCAAAAATGATGATACATATATACTCCTAAAAATGTGATCTTTAAGGATAACATGACAAAATTTTAGTTTGTATTTTTGTAATTAGTCTTGCAATGATTCAAAAGTAATTACCTTATACATAAGGCATGAATAAGGGCTGGTTAGGTGGTGATTTGATGTGTATATACCAATAGTAAATACGTATAGAAGCTTGGTATGATACGAGTACAAATACTCTAGGTATACGTATAGAAATTTTGTGAAAAATGGAATGAGGATTCAAATATAGCTATCTTTTGTGAATACACTTATATGATTTTATGTATTTAAGTTCTTAAAAGTGATTAAATACATTACTTATATAATATATGTATAAACATTATATGTCTTAAGTATTTATGTCAAATAACGTTACGTATAGTTATCGTTTTGAAAACTTAAGTTAGTAGTTTCAAAATACACATATAACTTGTTGTTATTAATATAAAATGAGGTATTAAAACATTCCTTAATCATGTTAAATATGTATATATACATATATATACACAAACGTATAATTATCATATATTGTATGGTTCGTGATATCATCGGTCAAACTAGACGGTCAAACGTTGTGTAAAACTCTTTTCGGAAATATCAGTCTCGACAATTTGGATTGCTTATCATGTTGGCAAGGTTTAATTTATGTAAATATTAATCTTATAAGTATAGAATGATCGAAAAAGTGCGGGTCGTTACATTACCTCCCCGTTAAATAAATTTCGTCCCGAAATTTTAAAATTGTACCTATTTTGCGTTATCGAGAAACAAGTGCGGATACTTTCGTTTCATCTGATCCTCTCGTTCCCAAGTAAACTCAAGACCTCTTCTAGCATTCCAACGAACCTTAACAATCGGTATATTGCTCTGTTTGAGTTGTTTAACTTCACGGTCCATGATTTCGATTGGTTCTTCGACGAATTGTAGTTTCTCGTCGACATGGATTTCTTCAAGAGGAATGGTGAGGTCTTCCTTTGCAAGACACTTCTTAAGGTTTGAGACGTGAAAGGTATTATGTACTCCGGCGAGTTGTTGCGGTAACTCGAGTCGATAAGCTACCGGTCCAATGCGTTCGATGATCTTGAACGGGCCTACGTACCTTGGGTTTAGTTTACCCCTTTTGCCGAAACGTATCACACCTTTCCAAGGTGACACCTTTAGCATAACCATGTCCCCGACCTGAAACTCTAATGGTTTCCTTCGGACATCGGCGTAGCTCTTTTGGCGACTACGGGCTGTTTTCAATCTCTCCTTGATTTGTACTATCTTCTCGGTCGTTTCGTGTATGATCTCGGGACCAGTTAAATGTCGATCTCCTACTTCATTCCAACAGATAGGAGATCTACACTTCCTTCCGTACAATGCTTCAAATGGCGCAGCTCCAATGCTCGCATGATAACTATTATTATACGAGAATTCTGCTAACGGTAGATATTTATCCCATCCGTTTCCAAAATCGATCACACATGCCCTGAGCATGTCTTCGAGAGTCTGAATCGTTCTCTCACTCTGCCCGTCGGTCTGCGGATGATATGCGGTACTCATATCCAAACGAGTTCCTAGTGCCTCCTGTAGTGATTGCCAAAACTTTGAGGTAAATCTACTATCACGATCAGATATAATGGAAATAGGTATTCCATGCCTTGAAACAACTTCCTTTATATACAATCGTAATAGTTTCTCCATTCTATCCGTTTCCTTTATAGGTAAGAAATGTGCAGACTTGGTGAGACGATCAACAATCACCCAAATGGTGTCGTATCCCCAGGCAGTCTTTGGTAACTTCGTGATGAAATCCATGGTAATACCGTCCCATTTCCATTCTGGAATTTCTGGTTGTTGAAGTAACCCTGACGGCTTCTGGTGTTCTGCTTTGACTTTGGAACAAGTTAAACATTCCCCAACATATGTTGCAACGTCTGTCTTCAAATTAGGCCACCAATAATGCGTCTTAAGATCTTGGTACATCTTTCCAACTCCAGGATGTATCGAATATCTTGTCTTATGTGCCTCGTTCAATATCAACTTCCTTAATCCACCCAACTTCGGTACCCAAATACGATTTGCAAAATATCGAATTCCATCTTCCCGCATAACGAGTTGCTTCTCATACTTTTTCATTATTTCATTTCCTTTATTTTCTTTAGTAAGTGCTTCTCGTTGAACTTCTTTGATTTGTGAGTTGAGATTCATGCGAATTTTTATATTCATTGCTCGCACTCGAATTGGTTCTCGTTCCTTTCTGCTTAAAGCATCGGCCACCACGTTCGCCTTTCCGGGATGATAACGAATTTCACAATCATAGTCGTTTATTAACTCGACCCACCTACGTTGCCTCATGTTCAATTGTTTCTGATCAAAAATATGTTGAAGGCTTTTATGATCAGTAAACACAGTGAATTTAACCCCATACAAGTAGTGTCTCCACATCTTCAATGCAAACACGACTGCTCCCAATTCTAGATCATGCGTCGTATAATTTCGCTCGTGAATCTTCAATTGTCGGGATGCAAATGCAATAACTTTCTTCCGTTGCATAAGAACACAACCAAAACCTTGTCGCGAAGCGTCACAATATATTTCAAAATCATTGTTCCCTTCTGGTAACGATAAAATAGGCGCCGTAGTTAACTTCTTCTTCAGTAATTGAAATGCGTTCTCCTGCTCCGAGGTCCATTCATATTTCTTCCCTTTTTGCGTTAACGCTGTCAACGGTTTAGCTATTCGGGAAAAATCTTGAATAAACCTTCTATAATAACCGGCTAAACCCAAAAATTGGCGTATCTGTGTTGGTGTCTTAGGAGTCTCCCATTTTTCAATAGCTTCAGTTTTTGCTGGATCAACCTGAATTCCTTCGCTATTAACAACGTGACCAAGAAATTGCACTTCTTTCAACCAGAAAGCACACTTAGAAAATTTAGCATAAAGTTGTTCTTTTCTCAACAACTCCAGTATCAACCTTAAATGCTCTTCATGCTCTTGCTCACTCTTGGAATAGATAAGAATATCATCAATGAAAACGATAACAAACTTATCTAAATACGGACTACAAACTCGATTCATGAGGTCCATGAATACAGCTGACGCATTCGTCAATCCAAACGGCATAACCAAAAATTCGTAATGACCATAACGTGTCCGAAAAGCAGTTTTCGGAATGTCCTCTTCTTTGACGCGTAGTTGATGATAGCCCGATCTTAAGTCGATTTTCGAATAAACACATGATCCTTGCAATTGATCAAATAAGTCATCAATTCTCGGTAGTGGATACCGATTCTTGATAGTTAACTTATTTAATTCACGATAGTCTATACACATCCTAAAAGATCCATCTTTCTTCTTAACAAACAAAATTGGAGCTCCCCACGGTGAAGTACTCGGTCGTATGAATCCACGGTCCAGTAATTCTTTTAACTGACTTTGAAGTTCTTTTAACTCGGACGGTGCAAGTCTATATGGAGCACGAGCCACTGGTGCAGCTCCTGGTACTAAATCTATTTGAAATTCTACCGATCTAAATGGAGGTAATCCCGGCAATTCTTCCGGAAAAACTTCAGGAAAATCTCTTGCCACAGGCACGTCGTTGATGCACTTTTCTTTCTTTTCGACTTTATTAACATGCGCTAAAATAGCGTAACATCCCTTTTCTAAACACTTCTTGGCTTTCAAACAGCTAATGAGTTTTAGCTTTGAATTACCCTTCTCTCCATAAATCATCACCGGTATTTTATCCTTACCAGGAATACGAATTGCCTTCTTGGCACAAACAACTTCCGCTCCTATTTTGGACATCCAGTCCATGCCGACTATTACATCAAAACCTCCTAATTCTACGGGTATTAAGTCGATTTTAAACGTTTCTCCGGCTAGATTTATTTCACAATCACGACAAATTTTATCGGCTTTAATTAGTTTACCATTAGCTAACTCAATCAAATACTTAGCATCTAGAGGTAATGATGAACAATTCAATTTAGTGTAAAAATTTATACACAAGTAACTTCTATCGGCGCCAGTATCAAATAAAATAGATGCTGATAAGTTGTTAATGGTAAACGTACCCGTAACAAGCTCCGGGTCTTCTCGTGCCTCTCTAGCATTAATAACAAACGCTCTTCCACGTGCAGGTCCGCTATTCTGATTCGGGCACTGGCTCTTATAGTGACCTTGTTTTCCACACCCAAAACAAGTAATGTTAGCCAAAGCAGTTCTATTTGCGTTGGTGGCAGGAGTCTTGTTACCATTTGCATTTGTAACGAGAGCCTTACAATCTTCAGCAAGATGTCCCTGTCTATTGCATTTAGTGCACAACACACTACAGTAACCAAAATGATGTTTGTGACAACGGTTGCATAAAGGACTTTGTCCTTTGTAAGCAAAGCCTGAACTACTACCCGCACCTTTCGGGGTTTCTGGTTTCTTAAAAGATTGCTGTTGGTAACCTCGATCATAATTTCCGTTCCACTTCCTTTTGTTACTCGATACCTTCACCTCAGTAGTGAATGCTTTCTTATCCAGAATGACCTGATCCATTAACTCGTTCGCCATGGTTATAGCTTCATGAATTGTCTTAGGTTTCGATGCCGTAACGTTTGCCTTGACCTTTTTGGGCAAACCACCTTTGTACATTTCAATCTTCCGTGCTTCGGTTGGAACCAATTCAGGACATAGTAAAACCAATTCCATGAATCGCTGATTGTAGTTGGTGATTTCAGTACCAACCACCTTCAAACTTCGTAACTCATCTTCTAACTTAATAACCTCATTCCTTGGACAATACTCGGTGATTATCATTGCTTTGAATTCTTCCCATGGAGTATCGTAAGCTACATCTCCTCCTACCGCCTTCACATAATTCTTCCACCATGTGAGTGCACTATCTTGTAAAGTGCACGATGCAAACTTGGTCATGTCTTTTTCATCACAACCACTGATTTTAAACACCGTCTCCATCTTTTCTATCCATCGGGTTAAACCGATCGGTCCTTCCGTTCCACTGAATGATGATGGCTTGCAAGCTTGAAACGTCTTGTAGGAGCATCCTACACGAGGATTTGGGTTAACTGCAGCAGCTCTTGCAGCTTCAACCCATAACATTCTGTCGTTCACTCGCTGGTTGATGAGTTCCTCGAGTTCTTGTTCCGTCATTCGATTCAATCGCGCCATTTCCTAATGAAAGAAAATAATTATTCACATGGAATATTATAGATGTAGTGTGTATTTATAGTACATTTATAGCTTGTTAATAATATGAACCAGGTATTATTATAAAAGCCTTTTCTTCTTATTAGCGTTTTATAATTATATCTTGGGTAGTACCTACCCGTTAATGTTCATACTTAATAGCTTAGTACAAAATCAATTACTACAATCTAAATAATACTTAACCATGGAAAATTATTGCATTTCATACTTCGCTATTTTACATATGCTTACATCAAACTTTGAACAAACCACACTAATAATATTATACAAAACATTATGTGATTCCATGGTTTAATACGGCAGCGCATCATTTGGTCTATTTCCCAAAACATTTATGTCCAGGGAATCCCCCAACGCGAATCCTAGCTGTCTCCCTACGTTTTGGCTGAGGTGCCGAAGAACTAGATGCGGGGATAGCACTAATAGGAATAGCGGGGATAGGGGTGGTAGTGTTGAGTGGAATTGGTGCCACATCATTCTCATTAAACTCGGGATTTGGATTTTCTAATTCATTAGCCTTTCGTTTCTTTCCTAGTTCGAACTCGTCTTTTGTAATTTCCTGTATTTCTTCCTCGGGTTCACTTTCCTCCTCGGGTTCACTTTCCTCCTCGGGTTCACTTTCCTCCTCGGGTTCACTTTCCTCCTCGGGTTCACTTTCCGGTATTTCTATAGTTGGTTCATCCGGAAATTGTGAGTCTTCCCCAAAAATACCACTTTCGTCATCGGATATGTTAATGACTGAAACACAATCTGAAGGTTCTGATTCGGAGTCGCTGAATGTGATAATAAGTTTCGAGCCCGACATCTATCACATAACAACTAACCCATTAATACTTACATAATATTTACATATAAATTTTTAACCAACAGTGATAAGCAATGGTTTTTAAAATCAGACCCGGTCAAAGTCCAGACTTTACTAATGTATCCTAACGACTTCTCGGTTAGACACACTAATGCAAACCTGGTTCGCTAAGACCAACGCTCTGATACCACATGTCATAACCCGTCCTTAACCATAAGAACGCGTTAGATAACGTATGATTTCATTGCGAGGTATTGACCTCTATATGAGACATTTTTGAAAGAAAACTGCATATATTATACATTACAAACCATAACCATTATTTTTGTTACAAGCTTAAGACAATAAAAAGAAGATTAACGTTTAGCGATAATCTTCGACTTACAAACTTTACAAATGATGACAACAACACGGTTTCTAGCATATTTTACAATACAACATCTCGGATATGCAGTTTTATTTTTGACACAAACATGCGTACGCAAGATCCTGATTAGATCCAACATGATGCAGCGGAAGCTTTAGAAATCACCTGAGAATAGACATGTTTTAAAAGGTCAACATAAAGTTGGTGAGATATAGGTTTAATGCCGGCAGCAATATATATATAGACCACAAGATTTCGTATATAAACAGTTTAATAAAAGTATTCTAAGTGGTTGAGCACTCGGTAACCATACTTAACATTTTCACGTCGCATATTCCCTTTAATATGAAATCTTACTACACCGTACCAAGTGTAGTCACAAAACGAAGTACTGTGCAACCGTTGAATACTGGTCGTCCAGTCCGGTTGGGGTTGTCAGGCCCGATAGATCTATCAACAGGATTCGCGTTTACAATACCGCTGTAAATATTAGTTACCAAGCTACAGGGAAGTATGCCAGTGGTACAACTCAACGTAGAATATATTTTTCAGTTACTTGTGTCCATATTGTAAAACATAAAATACATGTATTCTCATCCCGAAATATTTAGAGTTTAAAAGTGGGACTATATACTCACTCTTGTCTTGATGATATATATATTTTGACTCGGTCTTCCGGTTGATATCACGAACCTATCCATATATAATATATCAATATGTTTTCATTTTAAAACAAACGTTATATATATATATACTTGTTATACTTTTAATACTTTGAATATTTCCTTAGTCCGAAGTTAGCTGTCCGAGGTTAGCAATTCAATTTTTAATGGTTCATTTTTAGATGTTTAATATACCCGCAATAAATAAAACCCCCAATGAAGTAAATAAAACCCCAACGTATATGTATTGGTCGAGATTAATCTTGACCCATGGTACCGGTGTTGTCAAATGACGTGTTGCGTACATAAAGTACCGGTGTTGTCAAATGACGTGTTGCGTACAATCATGGGATCTTATGATTAATCTTCTCGTGTTGTTTACGGGTGATCCTGAACCATATAAAATTGAATTATAAGTACATATATATAAAATATCATGTTATCTTAGAAATATGTGATTTATATCATTTTTTTCCAATTGATCCCGTAGTTGAAATGATCTAGGATAACCAATTTTGTTTCGGTCATAGTTTCTTCGTTACAAGTCCGTTTTCGTTGATTCAAATTGCCATCTTCTTGGATCGAGTTCTTCTTTAAGACTATGAACTGTAAATACCTTGGTTTGTATTCAAAATCATACGGCATAGGTGAAAGTTTAGTGAAACATATGAAGTTAAACATTTTTGTTACAACAAAATCATTTAATGACCATTTTTCTAAAAATACTTATACTTTGAAAAACCAAGTTTTACCTTGTTAAATTAGCATATACATAAGTTATATTACAGGTCTTGAAGTATTTTAAAAGTTAAGTTAGAAGGATCTATTTAGTTTGCAAACAAGTTTGAAAACATTCAAACTATGTTCTTGTTGTTAAACTTGTATACCACAAAATATGATAGCTATATATATATGAATCGAATAAGGTTATGAACATAGATTCTACCTCAAGTTCCTTGGATGAAGTTGCTGTAAAAGAGAAGTAAGAAGCTAGAATCAAAAGGGTACTAGAGGTGGATGAAAGATTGGAAGTAAGTTGGTGTTCTTGGAGGGTTTTCTTGAAGTGTTTTTGTATGGTTTTCTTATGGTGTTTTAGTATGGTTTTTGAAGCTAGATCTTTATGGAACTTTGCTGGATTGTTATGGAGTTTAGAGAGTAAGAAAGAGTGTGTGTTTTTAGTTAAGAGATTGAAGTAAAAATGAATCAAAAATGATGATACATATATACTCCTAAAAATGTGATCTTTAAGGATAACATGACAAAATTTTAGTTTGTATTTTTGTAATTAGTCTTGCAATGATTCAAAAGTAATTACCTTATACATAAGGCATGAATAAGGGCTGGTTAGGTGGTGATTTGATGTGTATATACCAATAGTAAATACGTATAGAAGCTTGGTATGATACGAGTACAAATACTCTAGGTATACGTATAGAAATTTTGTGAAAAATGGAATGAGGATTCAAATATAGCTATCTTTTGTGAATACACTTATATGATTTTATGTATTTAAGTTCTTAAAAGTGATTAAATACATTACTTATACAATATATGTATAAACATTATATGTCTTAAGTATTTATGTCAAATAACGTTACGTATAGTTATCGTTTTGAAAACTTAAGTTAGTAGTTTCAAAATACACATATAACTTGTTGTTATTAATATAAAATGAGGTATTAAAACATTCCTTAATCATGTTAAATATGTATATATACATATATATACACAAACGTATAATTATCATATATTGTATGGTTCGTGATATCATCGGTCAAACTAGACGGTCAAACGTTGTGTAAAACTCTTTTCGGAAATATCAGTCTCGACAATTTGGATTGCTTATCATGTTGGCAAGGTTTAATTTATGTAAATATTAATCTTATAAGTATAGAATGATCGAAAAAGTGCGGGTCGTTACATTAAGCCTAATAGATCTATCTTTAGGATTCGCGTCAATTTGGGGGGTCTGTTCCCAAATTTTTAGGCTACCAAGCTAAAAAGGGTGATATCCGGTATAATAATCCATCCATAGAATGTAGTTTTAAGTACTTGTGTCTATTTCGTAAAACAGTTATAAAAGCAGCGCATGTATTCTCAGTCCCAAAAATATATATTGCAAAAGCATTTAAAAAGGGAGCAAATGAAACTCACGATACGATATTTTGTAGTAAAAATATGCATACGACAGCACTGAACAAGTGCAGGTTGGCCTCGGATTCACGAACCTATATCATTTATATATATATATATATTAACACATATAATGGTAATCGAACAAATTTGTGTATTATTAGTGAATTTATTATGCTTTTTCTTCAATAACTGAAACGCTTTCTCTTGTTCATCATTCCTTTCAAATTTCTTCCCTTTATGCGTTAATGCAGTCAAGGGTTTTGCTATTCTGGAAAAGTCTTGGATGAACCTTCTGTAGTAACCAGCTAGTCCTAAAAACTGGCGTATGTGTTTCGGAGTTTTCGGGGTTTCCCACTTTTCAACAGTTTCTATCTTTGCCGGATCCACCTTAATACCTTCTTTGTTCACTATGTGACCGAGGAATTGAACTTCTTCTAACCAAAATGCACACTTTGAAAACTTAGCGTACAATTCTTCCTTCCTCAATACTTCTAACACCTTTCTCAAATGTTCACCGTGTTCTTGGTCATTCTTTGAGTAAATAAGTATGTCATCAATGAAAACAATGACAAACTTGTCAAGGTATGGTCCACACACTCGGTTCATAAGGTCCATGAACACAGCTGGTGCATTAGTTAAACCAAACGGCATGACCATAAACTCGTAATGACCGTAACGTGTTCTGAAAGCAGTCTTTGGAATATCATCTTCTTTCACCCGCATTTGATGATACCCGGAACGTAAGTCAATCTTTGAATAAACAGACGAGCCTTGTAGTTGATCAAATAAGTCGTCGATTCTCGGTAGTGGGTAGCGATTCTTGATGGTAACTTTGTTGAACTCTCGGTAGTCGATACACAACCTGAATGTACCATCTTTCTTCTTGACAAACAAAACAGGAGCTCCCCAAGGTGATGTGCTTGGTCGAATGAAACCACGCTCTAAAAGTTCTTGTAATTGGCTTTGCAGTTCTTTCATCTCACTGGGTGCGAGTCTGTAAGGAGCACGAGCTATTGGTGCAGCTCCTGGTAAAAGATCTATTTGAAATTCAACGGATCGATGTGGGGGTAATCCCGGTAATTCTTTCGGAAATACATCGGGAAATTCTTTTGCGACAGGAACATCATTGATGCTCTTTTCTTCAGTTTGTACTTTCTCGACGTGTGCTAGAACAGCATAGCAACCTTTTCTTATTAGTTTTTGTGCCTTCAAATTACTAATAAGATGTAGCTTCGTGTTGCCCTTTTCTCCGTACACCATTAAGGGTTTTCCTTTTTCTCGTATAATGCGAATTGCATTTTTGTAACAAACGATCTCTGCTTTCACTTCTTTCAACCAGTCCATACCGATTATCACATCAAAACTCCCTAACTCTACTGGTATCAAATCAATCTTAAATGTTTCGCTAACCAGTTTAATTTCTCGATTCCGACATATATTATCTGCTGAAATTAATTTACCATTTGCTAATTCGAGTAAAAATTTACTATCCAAAGGCGTCAATGGACAACTTAATTTAGCACAAAAATCTCTACTCATATAGCTTCTATCCGCACCCGAATCAAATAAAACGTAAGCAGATTTATTGTCAATAAGAAACGTACCTGTAACAAGCTCCGGGTCTTCCTGTGCCTCTGCCGCATTAATATTGAAAACTCTTCCGCGGCCTTGTCCATTCGTGTTCTCCTGGTTCGGGCAATTTCTAATAATGTGGCCCGGTTTTCCACATTTATAACAAACTACATTGGCATAGCTTGCTCCGACACTACTTGCTCCGCCATTACTCGTTCCGACACCATTTGTTCCTTTTGTTCTATTAACCCCTGGTCCGTAGACCTCACACTTCGCCGCGCTATGACCATTTCTTTTACACTTGTTGCAAAATTTGGTGCAGAACCCCGAGTGATACTTTTCACACCTTTGGCATAGCTGTTTCTGATTGTTGTTGTTGTTGCGGTTATTATTGTTGTTGGGATGATTGTTGTAGTTGATGTTGTTGTTGTTGTTGTTGTTGTTGTTGTTGTTGTTGTTGTTGTTGAGCCGTTTGTTGTAGTTGCGATTGATGTTGCGATTGTTGTTGTTGTATTGGTGATTCTTATCACCATTTTCCTCCCACTTTCTTTTGACTTGCTTCACATTGGCCTCTTCAGCAGTCTGTTCTTTAATTCTTTCTTCAATCTGGTTCACTAGTTTGTGAGCCATTCTACATGCCTGTTGTATGGAGGCGGGCTCGTGTGAACTTATATCTTCTTGGATTCTTTCCGGTAATCCTTTCACAAACGCGTCGATCTTCTCTTCCTCATCTTCGAATGCTCCCGGACACAATAGGCACAATTCTGTGAATCGTCTTTCGTACATGGTAATATCAAATCCTTGGGTTCGTAACCCTCTAAGTTCTGTCTTGAGCTTATTGACCTCGGTTCTGGGACGGTACTTCTCGTTCATCAAGTGCTTGAATGCTGACCACGGTAGTGCGTACGCATCGTCTTGTCCCACTTGCTCTAGATAGGTATTCCACCATGTTAACGCAGAACCTGTGAAGGTATGCGTAGCGTACTTCACTTTGTCTTCTTCAGTACACTTACTTATGGCAAACACCGATTCGACCTTCTCGGTCCACCGTTTCAATCCGATCGGTCCTTCGGTTCCATCAAATTCCAAAGGTTTGCAGGCAGTGAATTCTTTGTAGGTGCATCCTACACGATTTCCTGTACTGCTAGATCCAAGGTTATTGTTGGTATGTAGCGCAGCCTGTACTGCGGCTATGTTTGAAGCTAAAAAAGTACGGAATTCCTCTTCATTCATATTCACGGTGTGTCGAGTAGTCGGTGCCATTTCCTTCAAAATAGTTAAATGGAACAAGTTAATCATACAGAATATTAAGAGTAGTTAATAGTATTTCGTAGCATAATATGAACTCATTTATAAAAGCTTTTTCTTCATATTAGCGTTTTATAAGTTTAAATTCGGGTAGTACCTACCCGTTAAGTTCATACTTAGTAGCTAATATACAATTCAACTACTACAATTCTATATGAAAAACTGATTATAATAATATTTCGCGTTCAAACTTTTATACAATATTTTACAAACTTACAATACCGCTTATTTTACATAAAGCATGAAATATAGCACACAATAACTTTGATACAAGATAGTTGTGAAGATAATTCTAGCTAATACACAAGTCGTTCAGCAAAGGCAATAAAGACACGTAATTCATACGTCCAGAAACAAGTCATGCATTCTGGTTTTACTAGGACTACTTCCCATCTTTGGTCTTGTGCAACATAACCGTTATGGCCGTTGATAAGACAGCGTGTTGTAACGTCATCAAAGGGACGAGGGTTACGTAATGTCCAACAGTCCCGTAACAATCTAAAAACCTCATTTCTTACCCCAATTACCGACTCCGTCACTTGTGGAAATGTTTTGTTTAATAGTTGTAGCCCGATGTTCTTGTTCTCACTTTGGTGAGAAGCGAACATTACTAATCCGTAAGCATAACATGCTTCTTTATGTTGCATGTTAGCCGCTTTTTCTAAATCACGAAGTCCAATATTCGGATATATTGAGTCAAAATAATTTCTTAACCCGTTGCGTAAAATAGCATTTGGGTTCCCCGCAATATATGCGTCAAAGTAAACACATCGTAACTTATGGGTTTCCCAATGTGATATCCCCCATCTTTCAAACGAAAGTCTCTTATAAACCAAGACATTCTTGGAACGTTCTTCGAATGTCTTACAAACTGATCTCGCCTTAAATAGTTGTGCCGAGGAATTCTGGCCGACTCTAGACAAGATTTCATCAATCATGTCTCCGGGTAGGTCTCTTAAAATATTGGGTTGTCTATCTATTTTGTGTTTTTAAACTGTAAAATAGACAAGAGTTAGATTCATAAAAAAAAATACTTATTAATACAAGCAATTTTTACATATATCATAAAGCATAAGAACACTATATCACATATATTACACCACACGAATACAACTATCTTATTCCGACTCGTTCGTTTCTTCTTCTTCGATTTTTGTTCGTTTTGCCAAGTTTCTAGGGATATATGATGTTCCCCTAATACGAGCCGTCGTTATCCACATTGGTTTAGAAAAACCTGGTGGTTTAGAGGTTCCCGGGTCATTGTTACAACTTAAGGACTTCGGGGGTTGACGATACATATACAGTTCATCGGGGTTGGAATTAGATTTCTCTATTTTTATGCCCTTTCCCTTATTATTTTCTTTTGCCTTTTTAAATTAAGTTGGGGTAATTTCTATAACATCATCGGAATTCTCGTCGGAATCTGATTCATCGGAGAATTGGTAATCCTCCCAATATTTTGCTTCCTTGGCGGAAACACCATTGACCATAATTAACCTTGGTCGGTTGGTTGAGGATTTTCTTTTACTTAACCGTTTTATTATTTCCCCCACCGGTTCCGATTCTTCTTCCGGTTCCGATTCTTCTTCCGGTTCCGACTCTTCTTTCGGTTCATCTTCGGGAACTTGTGAATCAGTCCACGAATCATTCCAATTTACATTTGACTTTTCATTATTATTAGGTGAGTCAATGGGACTTGTTCTAGAGGTAGACATCTATCACATAATATCAAACGCGTTAAGAGATTAATATATCACATAATATTCACATGTTAAAAATATATAGTTTCCAACAAAATTTGTTAAGCAATCATTTTTCAAGTAAACACGGTCGAAGTCCAGACTCACTAATGCATCCTAACAACCTAGATAAGACACACTAATGCAAAATTCTGGTTCTCTAAGACCATCGCTCTGATACCAACTGAAATGTCCCGTTCTTATTGATTAAAAACGTTCCATATTAATTGATTTCGTTGCGAGGTTTTGACCTCTATATGAGACGTTTTTCAAAGACTGCATTCATTTTTAAACAAACCATAACCTTTATTTCATCAATAAAGGTTTAAAAAGCTTTACGTAGATTATCAAATAATGATAATCTAAAATATCCTGTTTACACACGACCATTACATAATGGTTTACAATACAAATATGTTACAACAAAATAAGTTTCTTGAATGCAGTTTTTACACAATATCATACAAGCATGGACTCCAAATCTTGTCCTTATTTAAGTATGCGACAGCGGAAGCTCTTAATAATCACCTGAGAATAAACATGCTTAAAACGTCAACAAAAATGTTGGTGAGTTATAGGTTTAACCTATATATATCAAATCATAATAATAGACCACAAGATTTCATATTTCAATACACATCCCATACATAGAGGTAAAAATCATTCATATGGTGAACACCTGGTAACCGACATTAACAAGATGCATATATAAGAATATCCCCATCATTCCGGGACACCCTTCGGATATGATATAAATTTCGAAGTACTAAAGCATCCGGTACTTTGGATGGGGTTTGTTAAGCCCAATAGATCTATCTTTAGGATTCGCGTCAATTAGGGTGTTTGTTCCCTAATTCTTAGATTACCAGACTTAATAACAAGGGGCATATTCGATTTCGATAATTCAACCATAGAATGTAGTTTCACGTACTTGTGTCTATTTTGTAAATCATTTATAAAACCTGCATGTATTCTCATCCCAAAAATATTAGATTTTAAAAGTGGGACTATAACTCACTTTCACAGATTTTTACTTCGTCGGGAAGTAAGACTTGGCCACTGGTTGATTCACGAACCTATAACAATATATACATATATATCAAAGTATGTTCAAAATATATTTACAACACTTTTAATATATTTTGATGTTTTAAGTTTATTAAGTCAGCTGTCCTCGTTAGTAACCTACAACTAGTTGTCCACAGTTAGATGTACAGAAATAAATCGATAAATATTATCTTGAATCAATCCACGACCCAGTGTATACGTTTCTCAGTATTGATCACAACTCAAACTAAATATATTTTGGAATCAACCTCAACCATGTATAGCTAACTCCAACATTCACATATAGAGTGTCTATGGTTGTTCCGAAATATATATAGATGTGTCGACATGATAGGTCGAAACATTGTATACGTGTCTATGGTATCTCAAGATTACATAATATACAATTCAAGTTGATTAAGTTATGGTTGGAATCGATTTGTTACCAATTTTCACGTAGCTAAAATGAGAAAAATTATCCAATCTTGTTTTACCCATAACTTCTTCATTTTAAATCCGTTTTGAGTGAATCAAATTGCTATGGTTTCATATTGAACTCTATTTTATGAATCTAAACATAAAAAGTATAGGTTTATTGTCGGAAAAATAAGTTACAAGTCGTTTTTGTAAAGGTAGTCATTTCAGTCGAAAGAACGACGTCTAGATGACCATTTTAGAAAACATACTTCCACTTTGAGTTTAACCATAATTTTTGGATATAGTTTCATGTTCATAATAAAAATAATTTTCTCAGAATAACAACTTTTAAATCAAAGTTTATCATAGTTTTTAATTAACTAACCCAAAACAGCCCGCGGTGTTACTACGACGGCGTAAATCCGGTTTTACGGTGTTTTTCGTGTTTCCAGGTTTTAAATCATTAAGTTAGCATATCATATAGATATAGAACATGTGTTTAGTTGATTTTAAAAGTCAAGTTAGAAGGATTAACTTTTGTTTGCGAACAAGTTTAGAATTAACTAAACTATATTCTAGTGATTACAAGTTTAAACCTTCGAATAAGATAGCTTTATATGTATGAATTGAATGATGTTATGAACATCATTACTACCTTAAGTTCCTTGGATAAACCTACTGGAAAAGAGAAAAATGGATCTAGCTTTAATGGATCCTTGGATGGCTCGAAGTTCTTGAAGCAGAATCATGACACGAAAACAAGTTCAAGTAAGATCATCACTTAAAATAAGATTGTTATAGTTATAGAAATTGAACCAAAGTTTGAATATGATTATTACCTTGTATTAGAATGATAACCTACTGTAAGAAACAAAGATTTCTTGAGGTTGGATGATCACCTTACAAGATTGGAAGTGAGCTAGCAAACTTGAAAGTATTCTTGATTTTATGAAACTAGAACTTTTGGAATTTATGAAGAACACTTAGAACTTGAAGATAGAACTTGAGAGAGATCAATTAGATGAAGAAAATTGAAGAATGAAAGTGTTTGTAGGTGTTTTTGGTCGTTGGTGTATGGATTAGATATAAAGGATATGTTATTTTGTTTTCATGTAAATAAGTCATGAATGATTACTCATATTTTTGTAATTTTATGAGATATTTCATGCTAGTTGTCAAATGATGGTTCCCACATGTGTTAGGTGACTCACATGGGCTGCTAAGAGTTGATCATTGGAGTGTATATACCAATAGTACATACATCTAAAAGCTGTGTATTGTACGAGTACGAATACGGGGGCATACGAGTAGAATTGTTGATGAAACTGAACGAGGACGTAATTGTAAGCATTTTTGTTAAGTAGAAGTATTTTGATAAGTGTATTGAAGTCTTTCAAAAGTGTATAAATACATATTAAAACACTACATGTATATACATTTTAACTGAGTCGTTAAGTCATCGTTAGTCGTTACATGTAAGTGTTGTTTTGAAACTTTTAGGTTAACGATCTTGTTAAATGTTGTTAACCCAATGTTTATAATATCAAATGAGATTTTAAATTATTATATTATCATGATATTATCATGTATGAATATCTCTTAATATGATATATATACATTAAATGTCTTTACAACGATAATCGTTACATATATGTCTCGTTTAAAAATCATTAAGTTAGTAGTCTTGTTGTTACATATGTAGTTCATTGTTAATATACTTAATGATATGTTTACTTATCATAGTATCATGTTAACTATATATATATCCATATATATGTCATCATATAGTTTTTACAAGTTTTAACGTTCATGAATCACCGGTCAACTTGGGTGGTCAATTGTCTATATGAAACATATTTCAATTAATCAAGTCTTAACAAGTTTGATTGCTTAACATGTTGGAAACATTTAATCATGTAAATATCAATCTCAATTAATATATATAAACATGGAAAAGTTCGGGTCACTACAATGAGCATCAAGCACCAAGAACCCACCGAAACACCTTTAGCTACTGTTTCTGGAACTGATCAGACTACCTGGGCTACTGTAAAGTTGATTTTCAGTTAGTTCGGTTCGAGTAGATGATTTTCCATTTAGACCTCGTCTTAATCCGAGTTAAGGTTTAGGATATATGGCCTCCAGAAAGTCACTACACCTTATTAACGTTGTGCTGAAATTTCTGACCTACTCGCACTTAAACCGTCACCACGGTTAAAGAAAGATGAGTATGGTTCTAGAAATTGTTCAGCCTCTAGGGGACTCATATACGGAGCCATGGCCACTGGTCTCACCTCATTTGAGTTTGTATAGAGGTTGTGGCGACTGAACCCTAGTCTTGACTTAAAACTTACTTTACACTTTTTGTTTAATGATGAATGATGATGGTACTTAAGACCTAATTTACATATATTTAAACCTTTGGAAACAATTTACTGACTTAGTAACTTTTGACTTAGGTTGAGGACTTTTCAGACCAACCACTTTGCTTACCTTTCCGCGTATCGACTTTTACTACTTTTCACTGTGAGTTATAGCATCCCATTTTACTTTAACTATTTTGGGAACTGAGAATACATGTGCATTTTTACGTTTTACATACTAGGCACGAGTACTTAACTTTATATATGTGTGGTTTATACAACGGCATTAACTTTCCCCTTAGCTCGGTAACGTTTAGTCATTGGTCTTTGAACCGGTGAACTCGAATATTAGATATGGATCCATAGGGTTTGACATCCCCACTCGGGCTAGTAGCGCTAGCATTTAACGGGTGTTTAATACTTCGTAAACATACGCACTCGCCAAGTGTACTATTAGGGGGTTATAAACGTTAAGTTAGTTACTAAGTGCCCACGGTTGAACATATACTTTACATACTGTTTTGAAACGCTCTTTGTAGCACTGAAATCTCGTGGCCTACCTTACATTACTGTTATACTTAAACTATAGCTCACCAACCTTTGTGTTGACGTTTTTAAGCATGTTTTTCTCAAGTGCTTAAGGTGTGCTTGCTTCCGTTGTACTAGTCATGCCTTTTAGACTTTCGTTGTGCTTACTAGAGATGTCACCGCATGAAACGTTTATTTTGCATTCAAACAATATTACTTTTGAACAATGATTTGTAACGACCATTGGGTCACGTACTATTATTACTTGCTTCCATTCATAGAAGCATACTTTTGGTTGTAAAACATTTGATGTTGGTTAAGACATCACCTTTTCGTATGAATGCAAACTTCTTTTGAAACAACATATAGTGTTTGACCTTGTAATGATCCTGTTGTTGATGGTCCATACATGTTGATTTAGTACGGGGCATAACATGTAGGCTGGATTGAGAAAAGGAATACAGTGACAATAGCAAAAGCTGGATAGAATTAGAAAAGGAAAACACAGCAGGTACCGAAATCGTTTCATTATTGTTCATTTTCTTCTTCGATCTTTAATATCTATTAAACGGGTTTTTGTTTATTAAAATAAACTAACAAATGTTGCAGGCTTGCAAGTGGGTTCGATTGGTTTATTGAATGAAATAACATCACAGCAATGGCGGCCAAAATAGTGAAGAAAAAAATAGTAGCTGTACGAATAGAATGGTGGTTGGTGTCGGGGTTTACAGCCGTAATTTATTATGGTTTCTTGGTGTTTATGACTGTAGAATAGTAACAGATAATAGTAAATTTATGCTGCACAACAGTAGCGTGCAGGTGGGTGTTGATGGTGGGTGTTCGTTGTGTAACAGGAAACAAACGGTAGAGAGGATAAAAAGAATATAGCAGTTGCAACAATAACACAACAATGGGGTTTTATGGTTTGTTGGTTGTTTGTAAATTAAGGTTGAAGAAACAGAAACAATTCATACCGTAGCAGCAAGATATGGTGGCGGTTTGTGAGTTTTTGAACAAGACAGGAAACAGAAGACAAGTGCAGTAGTGAAATCAACAGTGGAAGACACGATCGTTGTTGCAGGTTATGTGTGTACTTTAAACAGAAAAAGTAACATGCAACAATAATGGTTAGTCATGGTGGTTGTTTATATGATGAGGGTGGCCGATGGTGAAACTATGGTGGCGGTGGAGGTGGTGATATGGTTTGTGATGGATGGTCAGAAAAAAATGAGATGAAGATGGTGAGGTGGGTTTAGGGTGGTGATTCTTTGTGATGGTGGCTCGATGATCATGGTGGTGATAGAGGTGGATGATAGTTTGTAAGTGTTTCATTTATTTATGTCTGTCTTATTTGCAATTATGTTAGGTTATATATGTATATATAATCCGTTAGACGGGAATCAAAATATAGATTAGCAATAATTGGGAGTCTCAATTACACAGTTAAAACAGTATACTTCTTTGTTATTTAGTAATGGTGGTCGACAAAGGATCTCGATTAATAGAAGGAAGGACAGGAAATAGAATAAAATAAAGTTTGATTGAGATTAATTTCTAACTGAATTTGCAATTTGTTTCAGTGTATTTCCTTTTTGATTCTTCCAATAGCATTAGATACATAGCGAGCAATTGATCGAATCTTATACAGTAATAATATCTAAACAAACTTGGATCTTAGTGATGGTGTCGACAGGTTTATCAATCAGGAGCAGAAGAAGAAGTTAAAGAAAAATGGAAAGGGATAGTGATAGGCAACAGATTCTTGTTAGTTTGTGTGAATTGAGTATAATGACCCGTCCTAATCCATCTTGGACGAAGTCCATATCGATTATAAACGATTCACAATAGTTGATTTCATTGCGAGGTACTTGACCTCTATATGATACATTTTACAAACATTGCATTCGTTTTTAAAAAGACAAACTTTCATTACATCAAAAGTTGACGGCATGCATACCATTTCATAATATATCCAAACTATAAAGGACTTGATAATAATCTTGATGAACTTAACGACTTGAATGCAACGTCTTTTGAAAGATGTCATGAATGACTCCAAGTAATATCCTTAAAATGAGCAAATGCACAGCCGAAGATTTCTTTCATACCTGAGAATAAACATGCTTTAAAGTGTCAACCAAAAGGTTGGTGAGTTCATTAGTTTATCATAAACATTCATTTCCATCATTTTAATAGACCACAAGATTTTCATTTTTTTCATAAACATCCATCTCATATCAGGTATTTCACAAACTGCATAGAGATAAAAATCATTCATATGGATTGAACACTTGGTAACGGCCCTTAACAAGATGCGTATAGAATATCCCCCAGTATACAGCGCGCAGCTAATATACTAAATAATACCTCAAAGTACTAAAGCATCCATACCCTGGATGGGGCTCGTTGGGCCCGACAGATCTACCTTTAGGATTCGCGTCAATTAGGGGCCATTTCCATAATTTTTAGGTTACCAGACTTGAAGGGGCGATATTCGGTTTAATAATCCAACCATATAATGTAGTTTTGATTACTTGTGTCTATTTCGTCAAACATTTATAAAAACAGCGCATGTATTCTCAGTCCCAAAAATATATATTGCAAAAGCATTTAAAAAGGGAGCAAATGAAACTCACACTACTGTATTTTGTAGTAAAATACATATGACGAAACTGAACAATGCAGGGTTGGCCTTGGATTTATGAACCAATATCAATTATATATATTAAAACATATAATATAAATTAACTAACTTTATATATACTTTGTTATGTATTAAGATTAATATTTCTATATATAATTTTATTAATACTTATAACATGTTATAATACTTATTTGCTATGTAATTAATGTTATAATAATAATATATTAGTTAATATATTAAAACATAGTAGTTCGTAATATTAGTTATAATACTACTAATAATAAATAAGAATAATAATACTACATGTGAAGAAAAAGCATCAAAAACAAGTAAACTGCTCTAGCCCGGGCTCGAACCTGAGACCTCTAGTTCACATCAAACACCTCTAACCACTCGAATGTTTTTCTGAAATTTTATGGATCTTAATTCCTTTTATCCCTTATTTTCGTATCCTTCTTCCTCATAAGGCATTTTAGCCATTTCCCTACTCTTCACCCTAGTTGTCATTTTCCAAACACAATCACTTTCTTTATATCATTATCATTTCTTAACATCGCCACCTTCCCGTAACTGTATTATCATCACCGTCCATGTACATCATCATCCTTATTGATATCATTTTCATTTTCATCATACATTCACCATTCAAAATACTAATCAATTATCAACAATTTGGTTTCGGCCCAAAAACACAAATTGTAACGGCCAAGAAGAAAATTTCATAGATTATCTTAATGAATTTGTGGTTGTTTGATAAATGAAGAATCTCATTGCCGTCCCATGCTGTCCCCTCCCCTTCTACTTTTCTTTCTTTTTTTTTAATCGGAAGTGGAGTCATTTCACCATTATTTTAATAACATCTTTATCTTTTGAAATCAAATGTGAAAAGATTAGTAGACTTGGAATTAGAAAACAGGAAGTGGCAGCGAGAATCCATGGTCATCTTTATGATCTTGATACATCATCTTTTGGCATTATGTAACCACTTTAATAAGTCAAGTGGTTTAGAAATTTGTCTGTCAAAAAAATGTATACGTCGATTCAAGTGTCCCATGTACTCCACGGCTCAAAGAAAAGAAAAAACGGAACATGGTGGTCCACAAAGATATTTGTATCGATTGATTTATTAAAGAGGATAGGAATAGAAATTTTTGAATCCAAGGTATTCTCCACTTGCCTACCCTTCGACCACCTTTTTAATTGTTTAAATTGTATCAAACAAACAAACCATTTCCATTACTTCTTTTGGTCTCTTGTGTTCGAAAAATCAGAAACAAGTGCAGTAATAAAACTGCTGTACGAGCAGCTGTAGCGGTGACAGAATTAATAAAAGAAAAACAGAAATAAGTTGGAAGGTGGTTGTGAGTGATGATCATGAGGAAGAAAAGAGATGAAGCGATGGTGGCCGTATGGTGGGTCTAGTTGTTGTTATGATGGCTGTTTACAGGTAATAGTAATTCGTGACAGTAGTAGAAGGTAATAATAACGATCTAGGAGAAAAATTAATAAAGATGATAATGGTGGTGTTTGGTTTCGAGGCTAAACAGGCGAAAGTAGCAGTCATTAGCTGCGTGGTGGATGCAAAATAGAAAGAATCCAACGGCTGTAACGGTGGTGGTTCAACGGTTGAAGACGAAAAGGAAAAGAAAGAAGAAGAAAAAAATGCAAGTGATGATGTGTTGCTCGAGGGTTGCAGGTTTCAAGAGGAAAACGAAGGTGGTGGCTCGTTGCTCATGGTGAGTCGATTGCGGTGTTGATCTAACGGTTCTCGAATACAAGATAAGAGAGAAAGATAAAAAGTGGTGGGTTTCAACAATAATGAAAATATAAGGGTGAATGGAATCCGTTAACAACTTGTATTAATCACATTATATAATGAATGTGGTGTCGACAGAATTATTCGAGCCAGGAAGTAACAAACAACAATTTATAAAGTAGAAAGGAAAGTGCAACGGATTCGTACGATTGCTATTGATTTTTACCAACTTGATTTAATGGGGTTTGTATTGTTGTGATAATGAGATCGACATGTAACAGGAATCAGATACGAAGGACAGAATTTTCTATGAGAAGAAATGAATCAGATAGCTATGTTCAACAGATTTTGGTTGTATCTGCAGATTCGATTGTAATATGTAATAATTAGGAGACAGAAACAAAACTTAGCTAAATATTGATAGTTACATGAAACTGATTCCGTTCATTTTTCTAATTTTTATAAATTATATAGTTAATATTAATAATTACTAAATATATTAGTAATAATAATAATAATAATAATAATAATAATAATAATAATAATAATAATATTATTATTATTATTATTATTATTATTATTATTATTATTATTATTATTGTTGATAAGATAATAATAATAAATAAATAAAAGAAATGACAATAATAATAATAGTAATAATATTCATAATATTATTAATAATTATAAAATACTAATAACAATAATAATAGAAATATAATGATAATATTAATGATCAAAATAATAAGATCAAAATTTTATTACTACTTAATAATGATAATCAATAATATAATATTTGTAATAATAATAATTCAACAAATCAAAATGTATTAAATTTCATATTATAATTTTAATATTATTAATAATATTGATATTAATATTAGTATTAATATTTATTGATATAATAATAATATTATAATAACTATATCTTAACTTGGAGTTTCCTTTAATATGTTAATATTACCATTTATTATTTATATATAATATATATATAATTGAATATTTATACATTGCAATATATATGTAATAAAAATAATCATATATAGAAATAATATATATATATATATATATATATATATATATATATATATATATATATATATATATATATATATATATATATATATCAACTTAATTATTCTATATCTTAATTTACATTTTTAATTCTAATGAGTTAATTGTATTTTATTAAATTTATATGTATATATACGCATATTTATTTACAACACTTGTTCGTGAATCGTCGGAAATGGTCGAATGGTAATTGCATATATGAAAACAGTTCAAAATTTTAGATTTCAATTAACTAGACCTTGCTTATCGTGTCGAAATCATATAAGAATAAAGTTTAAATTTGGTCGAAAATTTCCGGGTCGTCACAGTACCTACCCGTTAAAGAAATTTTGTCCCCGAAATTTGATCGAGGTCGTCATGGCTAATGATAAAAATGTTTTCATGACGAATATGAGTTGATAAATAGAGTTTCATCATCATTGAGGACTGTGGATAAAACAATTCGATTATTCGAAGAATACGAATGAAGCTATCACAAAAGAGTGGAATGAATAAATGCATATTCGTCTTGTTTGGTGACGTAGTCACGGTTGATTTCCGGAATTCAAAGGATTTAGAGAAAATCTTCGAAATCTAAAAGATTTGATTCTTTGACTAATAAGGAAATTAAGATCTCTATAATTAAATACGGTGATCTGCCTCGATTGTTACGTCCGATTTTTCCATTATAAATTAAGCTCTTCCGTTCTATTATTCTCACCATTCCTATAATTTCTTTCTTAGTTCATACATCCAAAAGATTGTGAAAATGCTTAATCCAGTTCTGATCATTGTCCTTATTCTTACTATCGCAACAATCATTCTCCTTTTCCAACTTCCACCGGAGGAATCTATTTACTTCTACTTTGTGTAACGTCCCAAACCAACCCGAGAACAAACCACGTGAAAATACAAAAAAAATAAAAAAATTGCTGGACAGTGAGGTGGCGCGGCGCGCCAGGATGGCCGCGCGGTGCGCCATTCAGGCCTGTCTGGAAAGTTTCAAAATGCGAAATAGATCGACTAGTTCCCGACATTTTTAGATAAGACGCTTTTAACCACACATTCAAATATGTAAAACTAACACAATTCAAACATAAAATGAGTTTTACAAAGCGGGGCCCACTTCGGCCGTTTTGCGAGTTTAATACTAAATATGAGTTTCGACCGCCAAAAGTTTAAGTACCAAACTACACTACGAGCATGGCGTTTGGGATTTAACTACCCAAGTCTCGGTCAAACTCCAAGAACTAAACTTCCAAAAAGCGTCCCCTAATCAACAAAGCGGGATCTCTATTCCAAGATAATGCCCTTACCCTTGTCCACATCCGAACCTATAAAAGTAGTAAACAATGAGAGGGTAAGCAAAGCTTAGTGAATGCAATAATTATACGAATACATATATAATTATACCTACTTGCATACACTTACACAAACCGCAACCACGCTAGCATACACATTTAGCTTATCGTCACAATAACAAGCTATAAATCTCCAATACCACAAGCTAGCATAACAACCGCATAAGAATATAACTCGAATAATATAATATGCTTACAACACAAATAACCATGGTTAACCAATAGTACAAGGGAACGACGCTCGCGAAAACGCCATCGGTGTTCACAACATCCGTTAGGGCACTTAACACCTCGTACCACTAACCCCTAGGGTGGCACCTTAACACCTCGGCACATTACCCCGAGTGGCATCTTAGCACCTCGATGCATCACTCATTAATTTACAGAGTGGTGTCTTAACACCTCGACACTACACTCCTAGGTGGCATCTTAACACCTCGATGCTACACCCGAGTGGCATCTTAACACCTCGATGCTACACTCTTCACGTGAAACATGGTGTCTTAGCACCTCGACACTACACATTTCACGCTACAACAAATAGATACATTATATACATACGCATATAATTATTCCACTCACCTCAAAGTCTTGTGAAAAGATACCCGAGCTTGCAAAACCTCAAAGTAACGTACCTATCACATTATACATATAATCAAACGCAAACTCAAATCGGTCAACCAAACCCTTTCACCATTCAAGGCCATTTTGACCCAAGGTGCAATTTCAACCCATTTGCACCCTTAACCCTAATTTGGGTCAACACACACCAAAACCCTAATCATTCATCAAGATGGGTTTAAAACACATTTAGGTCACAAGGATAACTCATTTTCATACTTGCTAGGCCACTTAGGTCATTAAAGACTCATTTGACCCATTTCAAGGTCAACACACCCATTTGGGTCATCCATACCCAATTAACACCCATTTACATATCATTAAAGTGTTCTAGTACTTTAACTAACCAATTAAGTTCATAGTCATCAATATAACACTTGAAAACCCTAGTTAGTCATCTTTGAGTCTTCATGACCCAAATTCATCCAAAAATACCCCATTCACCCACAAATGGGTTTTAAGTTCATCATTAACCCTAACTCTAACCCTTTCACAAATTAAACAAGGAAATCAAGATTAGAGCATACCACTATGATCAAAACGTAGCTAGAGGAAAGATGAACAACTTTAATACCCGCACTTTGACCCGAAATCGCCTCATTCTTCCTTGATTCAAGCTTTCCCCCACTAAGAATCTCTCTCTCTAGAAACTAAATTGGAAGAAGTGAAGTAGATGAAAATGGAGTTATGAGGCTCCCCAAAACTGATCTAGGGCCTTAAGGTCGGCCCTCAAGTGAATTTACCCAATTGCCCTCAAAAAATCTAATTTAAAAAGGAAAGGGAATCTGTCGCAGACAACTGGCGCGGCGCGCCAGGACTGTGACGACCCGGAAATTTCTGACCAAATTTAAACTTTAATCTTTATATTATTCCGACATGATAAGTAAAGTTTGTTAAGTTAAATCTCAAGAATTTTAAACTGTGTTCATACATTCATTATAACCTCAACCAAATTCCGACGAGTCACGAACCGTTATATATAAATAGATATGTATAAGTATATATATTATAACTTGAGAATATTAATAAAGTATTAAACGTATAATACTTTACACGAATGTATTTGTATCAATATGATTTTCGACGAAATTAAAAAGAAATATATTAAATGATTGAATTATCAGAAACATTGAATTATGATTACAAGTCTCTGTTGAGAGGTCCACTATGATTTGAGAAAATCTATTCCTCTTAACGATATTCAGAATAATTTGTAAAGCTATTTATAAATAAAAACAAAAAGTGTCATTTACGAAAGTTAGACAAAAGTTAGTGGAGAATTGGTTTCCATAATATTCTATTAATCTATTTTCAAACGTACAAAGACGTTTTCAGTTTAAAAAGAACTTTATTATTAAAACATATATAACTTTTATAAATATCTAGAATCACTTTTGACAACTCATTACTTAACCAGTATAATAAATATAACGATATTTATATTTTATTTCATTAAATATATATAACGATTTAAATTAATATTATATATATTTATACGCGTATTATACATACATAGTTTTTGTACTTTTACTATACTTTAACTTTACTTTTACTTTACATTTACTTTACTTTAACTTTAATAATTCACTTTAATAAGTCATACTTTAATAATTCACTTTAATAATTCATACTTTAATAATTCACTTTAATAATTCATACTTTAATAATTCACTTTAATAATTCATACTTTAATAATTCACTTTAATAATTCATACTTTAATAATTCACTTTAATAATTCAAAAATCTATTATAAATAGAATTCAATAGGTTTCATTATTTTATAGAAACTTGAAAATATATTTCTCTAAACTCTCTCAATCGATTTATATATATATATATATATATATATATATATATATATATATATATATATTTGCTCTGTATTATTTCAAGATATTATTAGTATACATAAAATATTATGACGGAGTGCTGTCCGAGTGATTTCAAAATAGTTTTTTTTTTTAATGAGTCGAAGCTAAGGAAATTATGGGTTATAGCTATGGAGGTGATGGGTATGGTTCATGGGTATGCTCGTGAGGTCAATCTAGTGTTTATCATCTCCGTTGCGTCTACGTACTTTCCTGCAATATTGAATCTCAATATTGATACGTTCGTGAATCCGAGGCCAACCTTGCACTTGTTAAATGACGTTATATGTATTTTTACTACGAAATACAGTATTGTGAGTTTCATTTGCTCCCTTTTTAATTGCTTTTGCAATATATATTTTTGGGATGAGAATACATGCGCTGTTTTATAAATGTTTTACGAAATAGGCACAAGTACTAAAACTAATTCTATGTGGGTTTAAACCAGAAATATACCCTTAGCTTGGTAACATTAAACTACTTGTCTATGTACGGTAGGCGCGAATCCTAGAGATAGATCTATTGGGCCTGACAAACCCCATCCTGACTATGGGATGCTTTAGTACTTCGAGGTTATATTAAACACACCTGATCTGGTGTACTTCAGAGGGTAAAACATGAACGTTAAGGCTTGTTACCGGGTGCCTACAACTTATAGAATACTTTTATACACTTACGAGTGTACATATATTTATAAACGGAAATCTTGTGGTCTATTAATATATTGAAATGATTGTTATGATAAACCTATGAAATCACCAACCTTTTGGTTGACACTTTAAAGCATGTTTATTCTCAGGTATTAAAGAAATCTTCCGCTGTGCATTAGCTCATTTTAAGGATATTACTTGGAGTCATTCATGGCATATTTTGAAAGACGTTGCATTCGAGTCATTGAGTTCATCAAGATTATTATTAAGCCAATTATAGTTGGATGTATTATGAAATGGTGTGCATGCCATCAACTTTCGTTGTAAAGAAAGTTTGTCTTTTAAAAACGAATGCAATGTTTGTAAAATGTATCATATAGAGGTCAAATACCTCGCGATGTAATCAACTATTGTGAATCGTTTATAATGTATATGAACGGGTCCTTTCAAGGACCCTGCGCGGTGCGCGACACCCCCAGCACAGAATTTTCCTTACTTTTAAATATATACAACAAAAGCCCGCTTCAAGTATCGATAATTACACTTATGTACTCAACAAATAAACGGGTCTTACAACTCTCCCCCACTTAGATTGGATCACGTCCTCGTGATCCGCACAGATTACTAGAAGTTAAGCACTTATATCTTGAACATTTCCGTCTCCAATGCGGAAATTACACATGTAGCAACCACCCATCCGGTTCTCACTTTACACTAACGCATTATATTACAACAACCGTACTTCACGCTTCCATTCGATCAAAATCTCCACCACTTACTCGGAGGTACACCGTGAAAACACCATAATATTTTTCCAAAGGCCTTATCATTCCATTATTTCAACAATATCGGGTAATCAACCCTACGAGACAAAACAACCACAACCGTTTGCTCCTACGCCGAGTATCCAAACTCGTATCCTACACTCCACAATCGTCCTAAAAGTAGCAAAATTCACCGACAATCATCGTCGTTACGCCTTTCAATCGTGGAATATTCGAGAATCATCCCGACGCTTTCCGAAAATCTCTTGTATCCCCCTATCGGGAACCTCGCCATTCTGACTCACGTCGCTAACTAATTTCGCAATGAATTCCAAAGTCCAACTTGGGACTTTTCAAAGACCATCAAAGCTTTCCTTTCCTAAATAAGCGACCCCCGATCGCTCCTCACGTCTACTAGATAGGAACCTTTTTCGCATTCTTCGGTACTTAACTCCCCCATTTAGGGTTTCAACCCCGTACTTTCACCGTCGATATAATACACCCCGCGGAATCTCGACTTTCCTCGACGTACATTTCCTTCCAGCATTGGTCATACTAAATAGTCCTTCCAAGGACTCGCTATAAGATATTCGAACCTCGATCTTTCAAATCATTTGAGTGCTAACGCCCGCTAAACATCACAATATACCACCGTCGTACCTTCGGGGTCCTCACCGGTACCCAAAGTCAAAGTAATCACACCATCGGAGTCAAAAGTTACACTAGCAGGTATAAGGAGGCACCTGTCGTTGTGTTATCCAACTCCAATTACTAATACCGAGTCTCTAAGGATTCGACCCTTACGGGGTCTACCCCCGATGTCACACGTCCCCTAACTACACGCGGTCACACAATTCTAAC
This sequence comes from Rutidosis leptorrhynchoides, assembly GCF_046630445.1. NCBI lineage: Eukaryota > Viridiplantae > Streptophyta > Magnoliopsida > Asterales > Asteraceae > Rutidosis > Rutidosis leptorrhynchoides. Next base: position 222,489,743 of record NC_092333.1, on the reverse strand, counting down.
GAACCTTGCAGCTCAATGCCCATAACTTCCTAGCGACACGCGTTAGTCACCATCCACCTAGGCCGCATAACTAGCCTATTGGTCTTTCGACTCAACACTAAGGAGGCGCTTGAAAACACCAAGGCTTACACCTTTCTAACGTTGTCGTACCCATTAACCCGGTTACCTACATACTTAAGAATAGTTACCCAGCAAGACTCTACTCGCACACGAACGTGGTTAACGAAACTGCCTCTCGAACGGCATACCCCGTACACCACCAAAAATCAAAAAAGAAAAGAGTGGCCGTCAAGAGCGTACAACACTCGCCACTCAGTCAAAAAACCGCCATCGAAATCAAACCGCCAATTAATCATTAACTCGAAGATTATTCCTTTTAACCATTTCACACTGGCACGCATTCTGGAACATGCAACGCACACAATATCCGAAGTCTACTGCAATTAGTTTAGTATACACATAATCATCACGCGTTTTTCCAACTTCTCTCACCAAAATTTCATACCGAGACATTGTCTCTATCATATACCCTAACAAGCACAATGCTATAGTAATCCCGACCCCAATATGAAGTCAACAAACCAACCGATGATGACCGACAAAAGTGAATCCTTACTGGTAAATTAAAATCACAACTATACAAGTAATGGTTCTTTCCGGGAACTGCTTACCATCATTCACAACCAAGGGTGGTAACGAAGAGCTAATCCTTCCGGATATCCCTCATCACCTATCACAAGTCAAACGCGGTCAACAGAGAGATGACCCCAAATAAACACATATATCTAATTTCCTCGTAGTACACAAAATGGCTATTTTGTAACTACTACCCAAAGTATACGACAATGAGACAACGTACCCTTTCTCAAATCCCATTACGCTTCCTCGGTAGGAATATAAATCCTAATAAAGTCGACACAATTTCTTTGATGTAACACTACCAACTTCCCAACGTAGAACCTCGTTCCTAAATCAAATCGTCAAGATTACAAAGTCAAACGATTTCGCCATTTACAGTCGTACACGACCATACTAGGCGTCGGTCCCTCTTCCTGAATTCTCGAGAGCTCAATTCGATAATAATAAATACTAACGTCTACCGTCACCCGATTGCGCCACTAAAGTGATGACACAATGTCAACATAACACGTATCCTTTTAGAATGAAATTACCGCTACCCGCAAGGTAGACTTTTCCAACTATCAAATCCTTTCTACCCGTTACCACTACGAAAGCATCCGGTCAACGATACACACATGCTCTCAAGGATTTCACCCCTTTCACTACAAAAGCGAACCCGCGCTCACAACCTAATATCAAAGTCCGTTCTCATGGCCTAGTAGAATCATTTACCCCATCACTAAGAAATGCTTGGTTGCACCAAGTCTTACGCCCTTGTCCAACAATACAAACATCATCATAGGGTGTTTCCATTAGGAATGCCACCCATACTAATACTACGTATTACCGCCATGCATTTGTCCCCAGGGCGCATTTTCCACGAGTCAACGACTCAAAAGCTACCCTGGTGCACCATCATCAAAATCGCTAACAAACCGAATCTTCACCGATTCACTAATCCCGCACCCTTATGGGTACCTTTGAAACATACACTCACTTGAGACTAATTAGACCACGAAACAAGGTTTAAGTCTCTAATACATACATGAATCCACCGGCACATAATAAACAATAAGGCATATTTGTACCAAAGACGAAAATACCTGAAACATCATCGTTGGACCCTTGCGCTTCACTGACCCTCAGATAGTCACGCTCTAACCTCCTAACCCGATCGACAAACGATTCGGAGCAATCCGACTTACGGTGTCCCTTCTTTTGGCAAATAAAGCACTTGATTGTGCTTAAAGGTACACTCGTACAATCCCGTTCCAAATGACCTCGTCCTCCACACCTAAAGCACGTAGGCCCATAACCTCCCTTAATCCTCTTCTTCACTTTTTCAACACCTTCGGGCGTACTTCTCGCCCTCTTACTAGGAGCACCTCTTGATTCCAACTTTCTCTTACCCAAAGAGTGATCCGCAAATTTTGGAGCATGAGATTTAATCCCCATAGTTGCTCCTTTGTCACCGACACCTTGAGGTTTAGGAAACCTCTTTTCTAACTCTCCCTTCACGACCTTAGGCACTTGGTCTCGGACCATCTCGGTCACTATTCCCTCGAACGACTCTTGGAGAACTTGTTTAACCTTGTCGGTGAAAATTGAAATATAGCGTTCGAACTCGGTCTCAATCCTTAATGTTAACTCATCCTTCCCTTCGTGAATAGGCTCACTCGTTCCACATCCATCTTCCGTTTTCATTCTAAGGAATGCAAACGATTAGATCACAAGCGTGTAAACCATACGCACAACACCGTTCCACCTTGCTAAACACTCATCGTACATCACTTGTTAGACATGATTTGCACCCGTAATAAGGTTTGCAAGTCCTTATTACGCATACACACCGTATCGACTTGTTAGTACAACGACCGCCTCGCTCGATGATATAAACAAACACAAACAAATTCTACACGACAAATCACACGCGAGAATTATTATCACAACACAATAATATATTAATAATATCCGCATTACTAATATAAACGTTAGTCCACTTACAAACGAGGCACTAACTATAACCCGTTCCGACCCGTAATCCTACAATTCCCGCAACAAATTAAGCACACACAAAAGTCTAAGTCTAGGCACCTATCTCAAGTCACCTAAATCCCTTAGACCATGCTCTGATACCACTTGTAACGACCCAAACCAACCCGCGAACAAACCACGTGAAAATACAAAATAAAAAAATTTGCTGGACAGTGAGGTGGCGCGGCGTGCCAGGATGGCCGCGCGGCGCGCCATTCAGGCCTGTCCGAAAAGTTTCAAAATGCGAAATAGATCGACTAGTTCCCGAAATTTTTAGATGACACGCTTTTAACCACACATTCAAATATGTAAAACTAACACAATTCAAACATAAAATGAGTTTTACAAAGCGGGGCCCACTTCGACCGTTGTCACACCACCAAATAGGGCCTGGGGTATTTGTGACTAATTATATCAAATCACAGTTGTATAAACGAGAACGACTCTACATGAGACGTTTTGTTGAGTTTTGCAGCGGAAGATAAATATGTCTTTAATTGATATGATATGTAATGAAGACTCCAAACATAGCAAGCAATCATCATCAAAGCAGTAGATATACAGCGGAAGTAATATTTAAGCACCTGAGAATAAACATGCTTAAAAAGTCAACACGAGGTTGAGTGAGTTCATAGGTTTGTCATAAATAATGATTTTGGTAATAGTGTTAGACCACAAGATTTAGTTTGTAAAGTAGATCCCGCAAGATCCAAAAGTTGATCTCCCGCAGGATCAAAAAGTTATGCCAGTGCGTGATATTTATACTAAACGTTGTTTGCCCCGTGACAAGTTGTTCTGTCCTTGTCGTTTAATTTCATTATCAAGTAATACAAAGACTTAGTCAAATGTATCGGGGACGTTACTCCCGATAGGCCTATCCCCAATAATTAAGAATGCCGCAGCAATTAAAAATATCACTGTAGGGACTTAGTCGAACATAGCCGGGTATAGCATAGTTTAACAGTTGGTACTGATTTTTAGACTAGACTTTCAAGTTTACCCCATACAAGTTATCGTTTATACTTATCGGTTGGGGACTTGCTGGTCATAGCCCAACATATCACAGTTTAATAGTTGGTACTGATATTTAGACTAGACTTTCAAGTTTGCCCCGTACAAGTTATCGTTTATACTTGTCGGTTGGGGACTTGCTGGTCATAGCCCAACATATCACAGTTTAATATTTGATACGTGTAAAACAGTTATAAAAGTTGCGCATGTATTCTCAGCCCAAAAATATATAAAAAGGGAGCAGATGAACTCACGAAAAATCAGTTTTAGTATTTGTATTCATTTCATAAAAACAGTTATAAAAGTTGTGCATGTATTCTCAGCCCAAAAATGTAAAGAGTAAAAGGGATCATATGAAACTCACATTAAATAGCAGTTCGAGTATTCCACGCAAGAAGGAAAGTAAAGCAAGTAAGTGATCTGGATATCAACCTTGAGGTATAACGTTTGATTAGTTAATGTCTAACTTGACATAAAGTATGTTTATTAATATAGTAACTATATTGACAGTGACGGTTTTCGAGAAAAGTTCCTATTTCTCAAAAGTTTCTATTTTTGGAAACCTACTATTTATGAAAAACATCCACTTATAGTAAGCTTCTAGTTTAAGAATGTTCGGGTTATAATTCTTAACAAAGATGTTGTACAATCTCGCTCAAACTTCGTCACTAACATGCAAGTCATTCGAATGATCTATTGTTACCGAGCGGCCCAGGATCTCTTAACCAGAATCTAAGTCTTGGCATTCGAGATCCACAAGCGTCCCATAATGGTAACAAGGATCACCCTAGGCCACAAGTAGCGGTGATATTTGTAGTCTTTGTACGCTATCTTTAATTATAACCTTCACGTTAGGTGCGTATATACATATATATTCATTAATTCGATTTTAATTATAACTCCTATATATTAATTCATAAAAATACTTTTATAATTTTTAGTAACATATATTACTAATTATAACATGTTATTTATTTTAATTTTAATTGCATATAATTTATAACATTATTTACATATTTCGGTAAATAAATAATAAACCGAAGTAAATAGTAAAAAGTAAAAAATAAAAAGTAAAAAGTAAAAAGTAAGAAAAGAATACTTACTAGTAGTAATTCTTCAAAGAGAGAATGAGAGAAATTTTGGTGTGAGTTTGAATGAGAAATGAGGGGTATTTATACTTGAAAAAATTAGGTAAAAATAATAAAATAATTAAAAGAAAAAGAAATATTTTAATTTTTAATGGAATTTTAAAAATCAAAAGTATTAAATGTTAGGTCATGGGTTAATGCACAAAATAAAATAATAAAAGTAGTTTTCCATTATAATTTTTAATTAAAAAGTAATTTATTTATTTATTTATTTTATTAAAAAAATCATTTATTTTAAGGATTTTTTTAATATATTTTTTTAAAATAAACAAATTGATTTACTACTTTTCCAAGAATATTTGTCAATATTTTTTTTATTCATATTAACAATACTGATAATAAAGATATTAATTATTGATATCTTGTTTAAAAAGGATATTAATAATAATAATATTAATATATCAAATTAATACATAATTATTTACAAATAATTGTTCGTGAATCGTCGGAATTAGTCGAGGTTAAATGAAATCATATAAAGATTTTTGTTTAAATTTTGCCGAAAATTTACGGGTTGTCACAGTATCCCCCTGTTAATAGAAATTTCGTCTCGAAATTTTAGTTGTTGCCATCCATCGGCGTTGTTTGTAAACAGGTGAGGATATTTTTGTTTTATTTGGTCTTCACGTTCCCAGGTATGCTCGGGGCCTTGCGTGAATTCCAACGGATAGAATATTGTTTTGTTTCAAGAGTTTAAATCATACGAATCCATAAATTTTACGAAGTGCATTTTATTATTAATGCGGAGGTTATCTAAAGGATTTAATAAGAGTGTCATTGATTAGGTTTCCTCAGAAGGAGATGATGACGTCATACAAGCATTTCAATATACATGAAATATGTTATGAATAATAGTGAACTTATTTAAACCTTGAGCGTTTATGCCACCATATTAGGGTGGTCAAAATAGAGAGGAGTTCATGAAAATCATAATCATGAAATTTGATAGAGATCATCATTCTTTACAACAAGAATGATGAATATGAGTTGAAAAATAGAGTTTTATCAACATTGGGAAATATGGATAAAATATTTCGATTATAGGAAGAGTATAAAAGAAGCTATTGTAAAAGATTGAAATAAGGAAATATCTGTTTGCCTTAACTTTTTTGACATAGTTAAAGTTGATTTCTGGAATTCAAGGAATTAAAGAAAACCTTTATAAGATTTGATTCTCCGGTAATTACGGAAATTAGGATTTTCTTTAATTAAATGCGGTGAATTGCCTCGATTGTTGTGTCTGGAATTTTGCTATAAATTAGCTTCTTCTGTTTCATTATCTTCACTACTTCTATACTTTCTTTCTCAATTCATACTTCCAAAAGTTTTGTTAATATGCTCAATCCAGTTCTTGTTCTTGACCTTATATTGGTTATCGTCACAATCATCCTTCTTTTCCTACTCCCACCAGAGGAGTCTGTTTACTTCTACTATGCTTTAGGATTTATTGTGTTTTTAGTTCTCCCGTGTCTTTATATTGCTATACGCATTGATATACACGGTTTGTAATTTCAGTGTTGTTATCGGGCTTTATATTTTCCCTTATATGTCGGAGCTCTTTGCCTTTTTATTCTCCTCTCGACTCTAAGTAAAGCGAGTAATGGTCCAGAATTTGTAGGTATGAAGTTTTGAATGATCATAATATATAAAATAGAAAGGAAAGGTAATAGCACGATTTGATTTGTCAAATTACCAGAATATCCGAAAAAGATCGAATCATCAAGAAAAATATTTTCTTGATATGTTTAGAATTTAAATAGAATGTAAGAGTCATGTAACATGGCGAATGATGATTATAAAGTCTATGAATCATCATCTTCCATTAAAAATTTAGCATGGCTTACTGTAATATAATCACGTTGGCCTGACGTCATTATATTATACTAACTCATGCTTCAATTCCCAACACTTCTTCAAAACATTTATAATTTAAACTTGAATATAGAAACTAAAACAGTTTCCTTTATGATGTGATAAAGTTATCGCAAAGCGATAATTAATTGCGGACAAGAATCGTTATAAAGATATTTTCAGAAATATAGAGGATATTTATAACGAAAGATACGGTGATATCTTATAATTTCTAAGATCGAAGGATGATAAAGAAGATTTATCCGTAAAGGTTTAGAGTCAGGGGCAAGGTATTCGCTGATGACTTCAGCAGATACTGAATCGTTTGGATTCTTTGAAGGCAAATTTAATCTTTGTGATTTGTCCACAGCCTCCTTCATAGTTTGCTCAATCCATTTTCTAGTTCCAAATCTGAGCTTATACCATTCTTTATCATCAAACTTTTGGCCCTTAAGACCTTCTAAAATTTTGCTATTTCCTCTGCATTTAATGCAGTCATATTTGAATCTTCGGTTATCAATGGTTTCAAGAAATTTTATTTTTAGATGATTAAACGCTGATTATAATCGTCAACGGATCTAATGGTTAACGAATAGGCATTATTGATTTTAAAAGTAATAAATGATAATTTCAGTGGTTTGATATGATAATTCATCATAGAATATGAATGAATACAATTCATGAGAATCAGAATTGAAGAATGTAACATATTAATGTGAGATATAAATATTTCTAGGGTATTACCTACCTGTTAAAATATTTTCACAATTAACAGTTTGTACAAAAGAGTTTTAATTATAGTCTTTATGAAAATATACATACATATATATTTTCCTTCAGATGTAATCATGGATTTAATATAACATTAAACTCATTTGATTTACGGTTGAAACGAGAATGAATAATCTCCAAAACCTTTAGAGATTTCATAATTGTCACGAAATATTTCGTTAATGAAGTTATGAATCAATACATTCATCGTTACACTTGATTTATTATGAAATGGAGTTTATTGTGTTGAAGCAGTGATTAACAATTGTTAAGTCATTAACGAAGGGTGTACATCATAGCATATTAGTTATATTAATTAACCAAGTAGTACATACTAGTTGAGATTCACACGTAATTGCTTAGTACGACAAGATTTATTATTGTTCCAAATCATATATATAAGGTATACATATATAATTCTTCGCGAAGAATGAGTCAATACATCTTAACTCATTATTACTAATGATGTAGCGTGAGGGTACGAAATAGTATTATTTTTAATACAAAATACTACAAAATATGACACAAGTTTTATTAATTTACGGATGGGATATACCTAAACCTTGCTACAACACTATAGGCAGTGTACCTAATCGTAGAGTAGTGTAGTTTTTAGTAAGTCCGGTTCGTTCCACAGGAAGCTGGTGATACTTACTATATTTTTAACTATATTTATACAAAATATATATAATTATATAAGTAGTAATATTATTATAAAAGGGGGGTTTTACCGTTTAATGACCTGTTTGTCGATTCTATATTTTAAGCGTAAAGATAAATGACGATAATTAAAGTGCGTAAAATAATGACAATAAATAAAATGACAGTAAATAAAATTGCGAGTAATAAAATGACAGTAAATAAAGATACGATGAGAAATATAATAAAAGAATTATGCTTATTTAAACTTCCGTAATCATGATGTTTGACGTGTTGATTTTAATTTATTACCATGGGTTAATTGTCCTTTGTCCTGGTTTATTTGATACGTCTATCTGGTTTTTGTCCATAATAGTCCATCGGTCATAAAAATAAAGTGCGAGTATCCTCGTCAAATTACCCTTATACCCGAAGTCAAATATTCCAACTGATTAAGGATTTAAACTGTGACGCAGTTATCACTTCTGTCAACAATTACACCAGTTATCACTGTATGTAATCCACCCCTGTTTTAATTAGTTTATGAATATTAATTCATCCACTTGATCAGAATGAATAATCAATTACCCAACCCAATTGATTAATTAAATGATTATAACAGATTCCATATGAACATCACTAAATAGGACAACCATAATCATTATTAATTATTAGGTTAATTAATTTGAAGATAGGTTCGACAGACTCCAATGAGTTGTCACTCAATTAGACAATACCCCCCATCTATTAATAGTCAATAGTCCAATTTCCACAAGTGTCGGTCTTTTGCCCAAACCTTAATTATGGTACAAAATCCAATAACCCCGTCTTAATATTTAGTCAAACATCACGATTACTTCGGCTTAAATAAGCATAATAATAACTTAGTTACGAGACATTAATTTAAAAAGGAAGAACATAACTTACAGTGATTATTAATCGCGTAGCGTTACACGGACAGAGTTCCTACTTTAAAACCCGTAAAACATTTCTTACAATAACCCAATTATTATTAATCTTAAATTAAACTTAATATTATAAATATAAATATAAATTACATAAGAAAGAAAGAAGATTGGAAAAAGGTGTACATTTTCATTACTACGTGAATTCCATTTTATAGGCAAATGTTGATTTGAAATTTTCACTTATGACCCCTTAACTATGCTCAATTAACAACTTTTTATTATTTATTATTATTCTTATTATGAATTATTTAAATATTATATTATATTCTTGTGCATAGTTGACTTGTACTTTCAGCACCGTTGCGTCGAGCGTTGATAGTTGGCTCGGGTACCGGTTTCGGATTTTTGAACGTCCTTTCGTATAATTTAATATCTTGTACTTTGCGTTTTGTAACTTGTACTCTTGTCATTTTTAGACGTTTCTCATCAATAAATTGAACCTTTTTAATTGTATCTTGTACTTTTGAGCTTTTTGGACCTTTTTGTCTTCAATTTGTCGAATCTGCCTTTTGTCTTCGCACTTATTTAATATAAACGAATATCACTTGAAAATGGAACAATTGCAACTAAAATCTTGTCTTTCTTGGGGGATAATGCTATGAAATATATGTTCCTTTTTAGCCTTATCAATATCCCCACACTTGAGCGTTGCTTGTCCTCAAGCAATATAGTCTTGAAATACTAGAATCACTTCTTTATTCTTCACACTTTGTACATCAGTGATTTTGATATGGCGGTATAAACAATGGTAGTAACGATATGGTTTACAGTCCCACATGACTATAAAAATTTAGATCCATTAAGGAAATTGGATCTTTATGAAAACATTTGATCTTTTGAAAATTCATTCTAGCTTTTACCCTAGATAAGTTTTCTGATTTGATCCATCATCGGTGTTGCAAAATATATTTGTGGATCAATATTTTGGCTAAAACTTTTAGGTTCGTGTAATCCACTGCTATCCCGGTATCGGAAAGCACACATCCAGTTTACTTGTTCCGTATATTACCTTTCGGTAAACTACCGTCCGGTTGTAAAGGAAAGCGATGAACAAGAAACTGTTAAGGCAATGTCCCGTGACATGCATTTGATTATGGTCTAAAAACGTGTCGGATGCTAGTACTATCCTTGGTAGGAGCAATAGTAAAGATCATCCTATAATTTTTCGGTCTGGCACAAGGTCCTGTCTCCGACCATGCTATGCAACCACCGTTCTTACGGTTGACACCCGATTTTGTTCAGGTGACCTAATGAATTCCAGGTGAATTCCTAGGATTTTACGTTCAATGGTAATGAACGCATTGAAAATGGGTTTTCAGAAAACAAATCGGTTTGTAATTTTTGATCAAAATATTTTCTCGTTCAAGCTCGAGTTTAGATATCATTGAATTCCATGAGTTTGAATTCTCAATCTTTAAGGTCAATCTCAAGGATTGAGTAATATCAGGCTTAAAAGCTGATTTTTAATCTTTAAGGAGATTATCCTTTCTGGGGATCTGATTCATTAGTCTTATCAAGCTAATTTGCACGGTGCCTCCCCATTGTACGAGATAAATCCTTCTCATGGTTAGGATAAATCTGACCACTTGGCGACCCTGTTTGATGCTGAGGTCCGTGGATTTCCTGCTGATTTTAGAGATGACTTTTCTAGATTTTTCGTCAACCTACAGCTGGTCTGGACGACAACTTCATGACCTAAATCAAGAAGCGCGTGTCTTTTTCGGAAGACTTTACTTCCTTTTAATGATGGAATTGATTCATCGTGTAGATCCATCTTTCTTTCAAAAGTATCACAATAAACCGGGTAAAACTGTTAATTTAGTTCAAAACAAAAGCACCTGCAATAACTTTATAGAAACATGTGATAGATAGTTTTTAATTGAATAACTTGGTACATTCTCCCCACACTTAGTTTCTTTCTTTGCCTTTTTATTCTCCTTTATTCCATTTTAAATGAATTCTAGCGTTTTAGGTTGTTTCTCAATTTATGTCCTTTTCGAGGTAACGATAATTTCGGCATTAACACCTAGTTTTCATCGTTCATAAATATGTATAAACATGATTTTGACTTCATTTAATTGAAAAATTTTCAAATTTTCACAAAATTTGGCAATTAAAACCAAGTGTAAACCCGAGAGAATTTATATCCCTTCCCCACACTTGAGATCATGCAATGCCCTCATTTGCATGAAATCAGACTATAATTATAAATTCACGAGGGTGATTAGTGTAGAAAAGTGATTAGAAATACCGAGTTTGCAAACATATTGTTGTTATTTCACATTTGATATTTTGCGTCTTCTCGTCAAAATTAGTAGCTTTTGCTGAACTTGATGACAGTCTTTGAAAGTGCGCTGTTTTACCCTGTTTTGTACATAAGATAAACTGCAAACATATATATATATATTTTTGAAGTTTGGTATATAACCCCACGTTCAAAAATTTATAAAATATCATATTTTTGGCATACTTTATATCAATAAAATTAAAAATAATGATAACAAAATTTGTCGCCCCGTCCTTGGGTAAAGCAATTTCGGCTCAACGACCTAGTCTTCAACTTACGACGAATTTTAAAAATCATATTTTTAACTTAAAGAAATAAAGTAAATTTTATTTTTTAAAATCACACAAAACATTAAATTTAAAAAAAAACATATTAATTTTATATAAAACCTAAAAAACAAAAATTCAGAATGGGGGGAGAAAACTAGTTCTTTAGTGTCTGCTAGTGGAAAAGACCAATCGGATTCCATTCTCGGAACTACACGAGAACAGAACAACTAACTCCAAACAGCATTTTCTTTTTAGAATATTTGAATCTCCTCACACTTAGGTAGATGTGGTGTCGAAATTGTGATTAACTTCATCGTCAATTTCTCTTGGACCATAATCAACTTGCATATCTGTGACTTTTGCTTTAAGCCAGTGACCAGCTTTTTCCGTAATATCCACAAATTCAACTAGCTTCGCCTTTTCTTTAGGCGACAGATTGGATACTAACCGGTTATATAACTTAAAGTTTCCCTTACTTTTAGCATCAATAACCCGTTTAAAAAGTTTCTTCATTGAACTGTTAATAACGGGGTTATTTAATTTCGTATCAACTATGGGGTTCTTTATTATCAAGTCATCATTAGGTGTTACTTCATTTTCCCCACACTTAGGCGTTCTATTATTGTTAAGCATTACCGTTGGAGTTGGTAAAACAACATGGTTCTTACCAATCGTTTTTGTCGGTTCAACGGTTTTGGTTTGTGGATATTTAGACTGTCGAATCATAAAGGTGATCGATTTCTCATCATTACTAAGTGTCATTCTACCCTTTCTTACATCAAATAACGCCCCGGTGGACGCTAAGAATGGTCGACCTAAAATTAGAGGAACGTTTGAGTCCTCTTCTATGTCAATGACAATGAATTCGACTAGAAAGGTTAAATTACCTACTTGAACGGGTAGGTTGTCAGCAATTCCAACTGGGTGCTTAATGGTTTGATCAAGGAGTCGAACACTCATATCCGTTGGAGTTAACTCACCTACACCTAATCTCTTATATAATGAAAGAGGCATAACACTCACACTTGAACCTAAATCTGCTAGTGCATCATACATGACACAATCGCTAAGTAGACAAGGAACAATAAATTCACCCGGATCACCTACTCTAGGTGGAGGTTTTGGTGGAACTGTATTCACCGGGTTTACTTCTACGGTTTTTGTTTCTTGTACTTTCTTATTCTTTTTCTTCTTCTTCTTTCCAGAAGTATCACAATCTTTATTACTTATTACTTGCTCATACTCAACTCCTTTTCTTGGAAACGGGATGGGTGGTTTGTATGGTGTCACCACTGGCTTTACATACTCGGGTGGTGGTGGTGGTGTAACTTCTTCATTGTTACTCACATCTAAAACCTTCCCATCTTCTGGAGCTGGTTTTTCAGAATTTGTTGACACCATATTAACATTCTCTTTCCGAGGATTTACTTCATTATTACTCGGTAGCTTTCCTTGTTCCCTTTCACTCATCAATCTAACAAGAGTACCTACTTGTTTTTCTAGATTCAAAATGGAAGCTTGTTGAGTTCTAAATGACTGATCAAACCTCTCATTCGTTTGGGTTTGAGTTTCAATAAATTGTGTTTGAGATTCAACTAGCTTAAATACCACTTCTTCCAGATTTGACTTCTTCTCGTCGGTTTGTTGTGGTGGTTTATACAAGCCATGTCTTTGTTGATTGAAAGTGTTGTTTTGAGTTGGTTGGTTATTCGGACCTTGTTGGTTATACGAGTTATTGTCGGGTCCTTTTGGATTGTAAAGAATGTTTTGATTTCGATTGAAGTTTGGCCTTGGCGGTTGATAATTATTCTGATAACTATTTTCCAGCCTTTGGTTCCTGTAGACAACATTCTCACGTTGTTCCATCGTTTGTTCAATGTGACAGTCTTTCATTAAGTGTGGTCCACCGCATTGCTCACAACTAATTCGTATTGCGTGAATATCTTTATTCATCTTTTCCATTCGTCTCTCGAAAGCATCTATTTTTGCGGAAACGGAATCAAAGTTATGGCTAGAATCGGCTCTAGCCGCTTTAGATGAACGATATATATCTTTCTCTTGGTGCCACTCATGAGATTGGGAGGCTGTGTTATCAATAATTTTGTAAGCTTCAGTTGCGGTTTTCTTCATAATGGAACCACCAGCTGTTATGTCGATGTCTTTTCGTGTAGCAACGTTGACACCTTGGTAGAATATTTGTACTATTTGATAAGTGTCTAAACCGTGTTGAGGACATCCTCTCAACATCCTTCCGAATCTTGTCCACGCCTCATATAATGTTTCATTTGGCTTTTGTGTGAACATAACAATTTCTCCTTGAAGTCTCACGGCTTTAGATGCCGGAAAGAATCTTTGAAGAAATTTTTCAACTAAGACATCCCATGTGTCAATCGCCCCTTCAGGTAACGATTCTAACCAATCTTTGGCTTCTCCCTTTAAAGTCCAGGGAAACAACATGAGATATATCTGTTCATCCTCCACTTCTCGGATTTTGAATAGTGTACAAATTCTTTTAAACGTACGAAGGTGTTCGTTAGGATCTTCATTCGGTGCACCACTGAATTGGCATTGGTTAGTTACCATGTGTAGAATTTGTCCTTTGATTTCATAATCTGGCGCATTAACTTCTGGCTTAATAATGGCGTGACCTTGGCCCGTGCGTGTGGCTCTCATTCGATCTTCCATACTTAGAGGTTCCGTTACTTCCATAATTGAATTTGTTGAATACGAATCACTAGAGGATTCTGATTTAATGGTTTGTGGCTCAGGAGGAATAATTAGTGGTTCAAGATCTTGAAATTGTCCTTGAATATGCTCCGGGTTCTTAATTGTGAAGTCGGGTTCAAAAGATGGATTATCGGAAATTTGAGTTGGAGTTCTTGTTCGACTAGATGATGATTCTAAAGAAAAATCAACGGCGACAATATTGGCTAGATGTCTTGATCGAGTTATAGGTGGTGAACGTATGAAAGGTGGTGAACGTTTTACTCGGTGCATTCACTGAATATCCTATTAGTTTTTAAAAGGAAAGAAAAATTATATAAGTTATCCAATTAATAGACTTTTCTGATTTTGTCCACGTTTCGAATAGCCAAAAGATGCAGCAGAGGGGCAGGATTCGTTTGGTCTCAATATAATTGAGTACTGTTTGGCTCCAATAACCCGGTCCACGTACAAATCCAACTATTACTACGAACCAGAAAATTTTGATGTCTATCAATTTAACCACTTAAAATAAATTTTCGTAATTTTAAGAAATTTAGATAAGAAGTAGAATAAAAATCTTATCCTAAAACTAGAATAGCGAGAAATAAGAAAGAAAAAGATTGCGCGTCGAAAAAGGTCGAAAAATAAAAGGTCGAAAAATAGGCGTCGAAAAATAAAAATAAGAAAGTAGCGCGAAAAACGGTGTCGCAAAATTCTAAAGCACATAAATCTTAGTCTAAGGAATAAGCACTTAAGAGATTTTACGGCAAACCTAAAAATTCTAGAAATAAAAATAACTATGGCAAAACTAAACTTAATACTAAAAATTGTAACTAGAGTCTTAAAATCTAAAGGTAATAAAAAAAAACTTTTTTTTTAATTTTTTTTTTTATTTCGTTTTTTAAGGATTTTAAATTTTTTTTTTATATAAATTTTTTTTTAAAACTTTTTTTTTTTTTTAATTTTTTAAAAAAAAAGATTTTTTTTTTACAATTTTTTTTTCTTAAAAACAAATATTTTTTTTTACACAAATTTTTTTTTTTTTTTTTAAAAACGAAATTTTTTTTTCTGAAAAAAAAACGATTTTTTTTTTTTTTAAAACGATTTTTTTTACAAATTAATAATTTTTTTATAATTATAATTTTTTTTTCAAATCTTTTTTTTTTAATTCATTTACTATTCATGAATAGTAAATGAAAATAAATTAATTAATTTACTATTCACATGAAAGCGACATGATAAAAATTATTAATTATAAGTTACATAATATACCCCTGAAGTATTTAATAAATACGACTTTTTAAAACTTTACGTATCAAATTTGATTCTAAAATATTATTATATTATTATATTCTATTTCAATATTATTATATTATTATATTCTATTTCAATATTATTATATTTTATTTCAATATTATTATAATTAAAAATATAGCGTTTTAGCGCTCCCCGGCAGCGGCGCCAAAAACTTGATGATGTAGCGTGAGGGTACGAAATAGTATTATTTTTAATACAAAATACTACAAAATATGACACAAGTTTTATTAATTTACGGATGGGATATACCTAAACCTTGCTACAACACTATAGGCAGTGTACCTAATCGTAGAGTAGTGTAGTTTTTAGTAAGTCCGGTTCGTTCCACAGGAAGCTGGTGATACTTACTATATTTTTAACTATATTTATACAAAATATATATAATTATATAAGTAGTAATATTATTATAAAAGGGGGGTTTTACCGTTTAATGACCGGTTTGTCGATTCTATATTTTAAGCGTAAAGATAAATGACGATAATTAAAGTGCGTAAAATAATGACAATAAATAAAATGACAGTAAATAAAATTACGAGTAATAATAAAATGACGGTAAATAAAGATACGATGAGAAATATAATAAAAGAATTATGCTTATTTAAACTTCCGTAATCATGATGTTTGACGTGTTGATTTTAATTTATTACCATGGGTTAATTGTCCTTTGTCCTGGTTTATTTGATACGTCTATCTGGTTTTTGTCCATAATAGTCCATCGGTCATAAATATAAAGTGCGAGTATCCTCGTCAAATTACCCTTATACCCGAAGTCAAATATTCCAACTGATTAAGGATTTAAACTGTGACGCAGTTATCACTTCTGTCAACAATTACACCAGTTATCACTGTATGTAATCCACCCCTGTTTTAATTAGTTTATGAATATTAATTCATCCACTTGATCAGAATGAATAATCAATTACCCAACCCAATTGATTAATTAAATGATTATAACAGATTCCATATGAACATCACTAAATAGGACAACCATAATCATTATTAATTATTAGGTTAGTTAATTTGAAGATAGGTTCGACAGACTCCAATGAGTTGTCACTCAATTAGACAATACCCCCCATCTATTAATAGTCAATAGTCCAATTTCCACAAGTGTCGGTCTTTTGCCCAAACCTTAATTATGGTACAAAATCCAATAACCCCGTCTTAATATTTAGTCAAACATCACGATTACTTCGGCTTAAATAAGCATAATAATAACTTAGTTACGAGACATTAATTTAAAAAGGAAGAACATAACTTACAGTGATTATTAATCGCGTAGCGTTACACGGACAGAGTTCCTACTTTAAAACCCGTAAAACATTTCTTACAATAACCCAATTATTATTAATCTTAAATTAAACTTAATATTATAAATATAAATATAAATTACATAAGAAAGAAAGAAGATTGGAAAAAGGTGTACATTTTCATTACTACGTGAATTCCATTTTATAGGCAAATGTTGATTTGAAATTTTCACTTATGACCCCTTAACTATGCTCAATTAACAACTTTTTATTATTTATTATTATTCTTATTATGAATTATTTAAATATTATATTATATTCTTGTGCATAGTTGACTTGTACTTTCAGCTCCGTTGCGTCGAGCGTTGATAGTTGGCTCGGGTACCGGTTTCGGATTTTCGAACGTCCTTTCGTATAATTTAATATCTTGTACTTTGCGTTTTGTAACTTGTACTCTTGTCATTTTTAGACGTTTCTCATCAATAAATTGAACCTTTTTAATTGTATCTTGTACTTTTGAGCTTTTTGGACCTTTTTGTCTTCAATTTGTCGAATCTGCCTTTTGTCTTCGCACTTATTTAATATAAACGAATATCACTTGAAAATGGAACAATTGCAACTAAAATCTTGTCTTTCTTGGGGGATAATGCTATGAAATATATGTTCCTTTTTAGCCTTATCAATTACTAATATTACTTGGTATCTATGGGCGTATGATGTTGATGTTTGAGGTACTGAGTGTGATGTTGAGGTGTGGGATGCGGATGTTGTTGTTGATGAAGCAGATGCTGTTGGTGGTGATGTTGATGGTACTGTTGGTACTGGTGTTGCTGTTGCTGATACTGGTGCCTTCAGTGCTTGTGGTGTTGGTGATGTTGGCGGTATTGCTAGTACTGGTGGTGCTGGTTATGCTGCTGGTGTTGCTCGTGGTACTTGGGTAGTAGGTGTGAGCCTAGCTTCCAAATCGTGCACCGTTTCCTCCAGGGTTTCTACTTTACGCTCGAGTCTATGGATTTGTTCTACCCATTCCTCCGTAAGGTTTATCAATTCTTGATATTTAGTTCAAAGTCTTCTAACTTCTTCTAATAACCCAATCTGGTTAGAATTCGGGAGTAGAGGACGAATACTGTCTTGGGCTACATCGAGTCGACCTTCGAGGTGGAAAATCCTTGCGAAAAGAGTGTAAATGGTATTATGAATAGGTTCGCCAGTAAGCGGATCGAGTACTCCGACGTTTGGTGGTAAGTTTGGCTCATGATAAGGATTACCTTCTTCGTTTCTCCATAGGGTGAGTATTTCGCGAACCCATCCCCATTTTCTGAAGAAATTACGGTAATTGATCGGTGGGTGTGCTCCCGTCACATTATCTTCGGAGCTAGAGGAACTTGAGGAATCAGGTGAGAAATCCATATTATGTGTTTGGAATAGTGTTTGATATGAAATGGGTGTTGAATATTAAATGATATATTCGTTTCCTTGAATACATATATATAGCAAAAAGGTATCCGTAATTTACGGAGGGAATTTAGGAAAAGCATTAGACAAAGTCTATTGGGATAGATATGATAAGATATGATTTGTCTATACTCCATTTATGTAATAATGGCGGTATGACGTGTCGAGATTATAATGATAAGTATGTAATCAGATAAACTTCCGATTAAAGACTTTCAATTCGTATACTGTGATAACCCAATGATATTTTTCGGTTCGCAAACCGATGCATAAAGGTATAAGGCATATAGGTACGTGATGTAACAGGGAGTTATATACGTTTGAGTATGAATAGTAACAATTATAGGAGTTTCAAAAATCATGGATAATATTTCATGTAATACATATGTAATACACAAAACCATGATAGATGACATAGGAATGTCAAGAATTTCAGAAATCATGGTGTTGCATTTAAATACGGCGGCGTAATTGGATAATACTTAGGAAAGTGAGCAGAGTTCTTAGGTTGGCTCGGCATTCTAAGATAAGTAAAGTTTCTAAAGCATAGTGTAGCATTTAACAGTTAAAGGTAACAAGTAAAGGCACTACGGTCAAGGAAAGTTGTAGTCCTACATTGCTAAATTACCTAATTGTATAAGGCACACATAAAATGCAATCCTGGTTCTCTACAACAACCTGCTCTGATACCAATCTGTCACACCCCCAAATAGGGCCTGGGGTATTTGTGACTAATTATATCAAATCACAGTTGTATAAACGAGAATGACTCTACATGAGACGTTTTGTTGAGTTTTGCAGCGGAAGATAAATATGTCTTTAATTGATATGATATGTAATGAAGACTCCAAACATAGCAAGCAATCATCATCAAAGCAGTAGATATACAGCGAAAGCAATATTTAAGCACCTGAGAATAAACATGCTTAAAAACTCAACACGAGGTTGAGTGAGTTCATAGGTTTGTCATAAATAATGATTTCGGTAATAGTGTTAGACCACAAGATTTAGTTTGTAAAGTAGATCTCGCAAGATCCAAAAGTTGATCTCCCGCAGGATCAAAAAGTTATGCCAGTGCGTGATATTTATACTAAACGTTGTTTGCCCCGTGACAAGTTGTTCTGTCCTTGTCGTTTAATTTCATTATCAAGTAATACAAAGACTTAGTCAAATGTATCGGGGACGTTACTCCCGATAGGCCTATCCCTAATAATTAAGAATGTCGCAGCAATTAAAAATATCACTGTAGGGACTTAGTCGGACATAGCCGGGTATAGCATAGTTTAACAGTTGGTACTGATATTTAGACTAGACTTTCAAGTTTACCCAGTACAAGTTATCGTTTATACTTGTCGGTTGGGGACTTGCTGGTCATAGCCCAACATATCACAGTTTAATAGTTGGTACTAATATTTAGACTAGACTTTCAAGTTTGCCCCGTACAAGTTATCGTTTATACTTGTCGGTTGGGGACTTGCTGGTCATAGCCCAACATATCACAGTTTAATATTTGATACGTGTAAAACAGTTATAAAAGTTGCGCATGTATTCTCAGCCCAAAAATATATAAAAAGGGAGCAGATGAACTCACGAAAAATCAGTTTTAGTATTTGTATTCATTTCATAAAAACAGTTATAAAAGTTGCGCATGTATTCTCAGCCAAAAAATGTAAAGAGTAAAAGGGATCATATGAAACTCACATTAAATAGCAGTTGGAGTATTCCACGCAAGAAGGAAAGTAAAGCAAGTAAGTGATCTGGATATCAACCTTGAGGTATAACGTTTGATTAGTTAATGTCTAACTTGACATAAAGTATGTTTATTAATATAGTAACTATATTGACAGTGACGGTTTTCGAGAAAAGTTCATATTTCTCAAAAGTTTCTATTTTTGGAAACCTACTATTTATGAAAAACTTCCACTTATAGTAAGCTTCTAGTTTAAGAATGTTCGGGTTATAATTCTTAACAAAGATGTTGTACAATCTCGCCCAAACTTCGTCGCTAACATGCAAGTCACTCGAATGATCTATTGTTACCGAGCGGCCCAGGATCTCTTGACCAGAATCTAAGTCTTGGCATTCGAGATCCACAAGCGTCCCATAATGGTAACAAGGATCACCCTAGGCCACAAGTAGCGGTGATGTTTGTAGTCTTTGTACGCTATCTTTAATTATAACCTTCACGTTAGGTGCGTATATACATATATATTCATTAATTCGATTTTAATTATAACTCCTATATATTAATTCATAAAAATACTTTTATAATTTTTAGTAACATATATTACTAATTATAACATGTTATTTATTTTAATTTTAATTGCATATAATTTATAACATTATTTACATATTTCGGTAAATAAATAATAAACTGAAGTAAATAGTAAAAAGTAAAAAATAAAAAGTAAAAAGTAAGAAAAGAATACTTACTAGTAGTAATTCTTCAAAAAGAGAATGAGAGAAATTTTGGTGTGAGTTTTAATGAGAAATGAGGGGTATTTATACTTGAAAAAATTAGGTAAAAAGAATAAAATAATTAAAAGAAAAAGAAATATTTTAATTTTTAATGGGATTTTAAAAATCAAAAGTATTAAATGTTAGGTCATGGGATAATGCACAAAATAAAATAATAAAAGTAGTTTTCCATTATAATTTTTAATTAAAAAGTAATTTATTTATTTATTTATTTTATTAAAAAAAATCATTTATTTTAAGGATTTTTTTTTAATATATTTTTTTTAAATAAAAAATTGATTTACTACTTTTCCAAGAATATTTGTCAATATTTTTTTTATTCATAATAACAATACTGATAATAAAGATATTAATTATTGATATCTTGTTTAAAAAGGATATTAATAATAATAATATTAATATATCAAATTAATGCGTAATTATTTACAAATAATTGTTCATGAATCGTCGGAATTAGTCGAGGTTAAATGAAATCATATAAAGATTTTTGTTTAAATTTTGCCGGAAATTTACGGGTTGTCACAGCCGTTTTGCGAGTTTAATACTAAATATGAGTTTCGACCGCCAAAAGTTTAAGTACCAAACTACACTACGAGCATGGCGTTTGGGATTTAACTACCCAAGTCTCGGTCAAACTCCAAGAACTAAACTTCCAAAAAGCGTCCCCTAATCAACAAAGCGGGATCTCTATTCCAAGATAATGCCCTTACCATTATCCACATCCGAACCTATAAAAGTAGTAAACAACGAGAGGGTAAGCAAAGCTTAGTGAATGCAATAATTATACGAATACATATATAATTATACCTACTTGCATACACTTACACAAACCGCAACCACGCTAGCATACACATTTAGCTTATCGTCACAATAACAAGCTATAAATCTCCAATACCACAAGCTAGCATAACAACCGCATAAGAATATAACTCGAATAATATAATATTCTTACAACACAAATAACCATGGTTAACCAATAGTACAAGGGAACGGCGCTCGCGAAAACGCCATCGGTGTTCACAACATCCGTTAGGGCACTTAACACCTCGTACCACTAACCCCTAGGGTGGCACTTTAACACCTCGGTACATCACCCCGAGTGGCATCTTAGCACCTCGATGCATCACTCATTAATTTACGGAGTGGTGTCTTAACACCTCGACACTACACTCCTAGGTGGCATCTTAACACCTCGATGCTACACCCGAGTGGCATCTTAACACCTTGATGCTACACTCTTCACATGAAACATGGTGTCTTAGCACCTTGACACTACACATTTCACGCTACAACAAATAGATACATTATATACATACGCATATAATTATTCCACTCACCTCAAAGTCTTGTGAAAAGATACCCGAGCTTGCAAAACCTCAAAGTAACGTACCTATCACATTATACATATAATCAAACGCAAACTCAAATCGGTCAACCAAACCCTTTCACCATTCAAGGCCATTTTGACCCAAGGTGCAATTTCAACCCATTTGCACCCTTAACCCTAATTTGGGTCAATACACACCAAAACCCTAATCATTCATCAAGATGGGTTTAAAACACATTTAGGTCATAAGGCTAACTCATTTTCATACTTGCTAGGCCACTTAGGTCATTAAAGACTCATTTGACCCATTTCAAGGTCAACACACCCATTTGGGTCATCCATACCCAATTAACACCCATTTACATATCATTAAAGTGTTCTAGTACTTTAACTAACCAATTAAGTTCATAATCATCAATCTAACACTTGAAAACCCTAGTTAGTCATCTTTGAGTCTTCATGACCCAAATTCATCCAAAAATACCCCATTCACCCACAAATGGGTTTTAAGTTCATCATTAACCCTAACTCTAACCCTTTCACAAATTAAATAAGGAAATCAAGATTAGAGCATACCACTATGATCAAAACGTAGCTAGAGGAAAGATGAACAACTTTAATACCCGCACTTTGACCCGAAATCGCCTCCTTCTTCCTTGATTCAAGCTTTCCCCCACTAAGAATCTCTCTCTCTCTAGAAACTAAATTGGAAGAAGTGAAGTAGATGAAAATGGAGTTATGAGGCTCCCCAAAACTGATCTAGGGCCTTAAGGTCGGCCCTCAAGTGAATTTACCCAATTGCCCTCAAAAAATCTAATTTAAAAAGGAAAGGGAATCTGTCGCAGACAACTGGCGTGGCGCGCCAGGACCCTGCGTGGCGCGCGACACCCCAGCACAGAATTTTCCTTACTTTTAAATATATACAACAAAACCCCGCTTCAAGTATCGATAATTACACTTATGTACTCAACAAATAAACGGGTCTTACAATTTGCCCTTGGGATTATAGTGTTTTTTTAATTCTCCCGTGTGTTTATGTTGCGATAAATATTGATATACACGGTTTGTGATTTATGTATTGTTATCGGGCTTTATATTCTCCCTTATATTTCGGAGCTCCATGCTTTTGTTTTCTCTTCCCGACTTCAAGTCAAGCGAATAATGGTCCAAAATTCGTAGGTATGAAGTTTTGGATGAACATGACTAATGTTCTAAGAGAGAGATTGTATTAGCATGATCTTGATTGGTTGAATTACCAGAAGTCACGGAAAAGATAGAACTATCAAAAAATATGTTCTTGAAATGTTTAAAGATTTGGTAGAATGTAAGAGTCGTGTAACATGGTACATGATGACGTTATAGTCTGTGAATCATCACGTTCCATTAGAAACTCAGCATGACTTACTGTAATATAATCACGTTGATCAAGTGTCATTATATTATACTAACTCATGCATCAGTTCCCAACACTACTTCAAAACATTCTTATTTTAAATTTGAATCTTTCAGAATTTAGAAACTAAAATAGTTTCCTTTCTGATGTAACACGGATATTGCGAAGGGATGAATGATTTCAGATAAGAATACTTATGAAAATATCTTCAGAAATATCGAGGATATTTATAATGAAATATACGATGATATCTTAGAATTTCTGATATCGATGGATGATGATGAAGATTTGTTCGTAAAGGTTTAGAGTCAGGAGCAAGGTATTCGTTAATGACTTCAGCAGATACTGAATCATTTGGATTCTTTGAAGACAGGTTTAGTCCTTGTGATTTGTCCACAGCCTTCTTCATAGTTTGCTCTATTCGTTTTTCAGTATCAAAACTTTTGAGCTTTTTCAGCATGTCGCTCTTTATTATCAAACTTTTAACTGTTTAAACAGTCTTCAGTTTTCGTTGCTTCATCAGCTTTTTCAGAATTCAGAGATCTGATTCGTAGATTGGGTGCTTTTCAGAATTTCAGAATAGAAGATCATAATTCTAAGAGTTAAATGTTATATGTATACATATAGCTGTTAATGTAGAAACACTGCGAGATTCGAAATACTGATTGCTAATTTCGGGTAATTGGTATGGTCATTCTCGTTATAAGGTGTGGATGAGTATATGATAGGGTTTCAATGAATAGTATGATTTTTCAAAAAGTCAAAGATCAATGAAGTTGCTAGTAAGTTTACTGCTAATGTGGTGGGATATAAACGGTTTCCCAATATTGATGACGAAAGACAACTTATATATCAAAGTTATAATAAGACTAATCCGAATGAAAATCGAAGTTGATTTGCTGGAGTTGTGACAAAATTGGCTAATTTGAAAAGGGATTACAATGTTATTTTTGGTAATAACAATGCCAAAGGAGCTATCACAGATACATGTTAAACGTTTACTCAGATTTTGAGTGTTTTCAGGTGCATAACTATATGCATCAATCTTTTCTTCCGTAGATGAAATGCGGTTGGTTCGTTCTCTCGATTGAGGTGTTTTCAAGAATCATGAAAGGTTTGAACGCAGATTGGAATTGTCAAGAAATAAATGAGGTTTAAGATGAAATCAAGTGGCAAACTTGAAGAATTGTTTAGTTTCATATGTTATAATCAGTATTTTAATTCATTTTAATTGTCCAATGTTAGTAGTCCACAGTTGATAGTCCACAGTTAACAGTCCAATAATTCATATATAGCTTAATATATAATATTCAAATTAATTAATACGTATCGTGACCCGTGTACATGTCTGATAATGCTAAAAACGAACATATATTTCATAGCATTATTCCTTAAGAAAGACAAGCTTTTAGTTGCAATTGTTCTATTTACAAGTGATATTCGTTTAAATAATAAAAGGTGAAGACAAAAGACAGATTCGACGAATTGAAGACGCAAACAACCAAAAAGCTCAAAAGTACAAAAGACAATCAAAGAGGTTCCAATTATTGATAAGAAACGTCTCGAAATTACAAGAGTACAAGATTCAAAACGCAAAGTACAAGATATTAAATTGTACGCAAGGACATTCGAAAATCCGGAACCGGGACATGAGTCAACTCTCAACGCTCGACGCAACGGACTAAAAATTACAAGTCAACTATGCACATAAATATAATATAATATTTAAATAATTCTTATAATATTTTATATATTATATAATATATTATAAACCATCGGCAAGAAAGGCTCCAAACTTGGTTGAGCTGTAAAAGCAAACTCCGCGACTCGCGGAGTTTGAAGGCAAAAAGGGCCGCGAGTCGCGGAGACCCAAATTCTGAAACTCCCTATAAAAGCAAACGAATTCTGATCGCAAAAATAACATATATCCATCTCTCTATCTATATACGTAAATATATATATATATATATATATATATATATAAATATATATATATATATATATATATATATATATATATATATATATATATATATATATTATATTTTAATTTTAATTTTAATTTTAATTCTAATAATAAGGGTATGTTAGCGAATGTTGTAAGGGTGTAAGTCGAAATTCTGTCCGTGTAACGCTACGCTATTTTTAATCATTGTAAGTTATGTTCAACCTTTTTAATTTAATGTCTCGTAGCTAAGTTATTATTATGCTTATTTAATCCGAAGTAATCATGATGTTGGGCTAATTACTAAAATTGGGTAATTGGGCTTTGTACCATAATTGGGGTTTGGACAAAGGAACGACACTTGTGGAAATTAGACTATGGGCTATTAATGGGCTTTATATTTATTTAACTAAATGATAGTTTGTTAATGTTAATATAAAGATTTACAATTGGGCGTCCCTATAAATTACCATATACACTCAATCGGACACGATGGGCGGGGTATTTATATGTACGAATAATCGTTCATTTAACCGGACACGGGAATGGATTATTAGCCACTAGAATAATTAAAACAGGGGTGAAATTATGTACAAGGACACTTGGTATAATTGATAACAAAATATTAAAACCTTGGGTTACACTCAGTCGACATCCTGGTGTAATTATTAAACAAAGTATTAAAATCTTGTTACAGTTTAAGTCCCCAATTAGTTGGAATATTTAACTTCGGGTAGAAGGATAATTTGACGAGGACACTCGCACTTTATATTTATGACTGATGGACTGTTATGGACAAAAACCAGACGGACATATTAAATAATCCAGGACAAAGGACAATTAACCCATGGGCATAAAACTAAAATCAACACGTCAAACATCATGATTACGGAAGTTTAAATAAGCATAATTCTTTTATTTCATATTTAATTTCCTTTATTTTATATTTAATTGCACTTCTAATTATCGCATTTTTATTGTTATTGTATTTAATTGCATTTTTAATTATCGTACTTTTTAATTATCGCAAGTTTATTTTATCGCTTTTTTATTAATCGCAATTTCATTATCGTTATTTACTTTACGCTTTAAATTAAGTCTTGTATTTATTTATTATTTTACATTTGGTTTTAACTGCGACTAAAGTTTTAAAATCGACAAACCGGTCATTAAACGGTAAAAACCCCCTTTATAATAATAATATTACTTATATATATATTTGTATTTTTATAAAAGTAAACTAATATAGCGTTAAGCTTTGTTTAAAGATTTTCCCTGTGGAACGAACCGGACTTACTAAAAACTATACTATTGTACGATTAGGTACACTGCCTATAAATGTTGTAGCAAGGTTTAAGTATATCCGTTCTCTAAATAAATAAATATCTTGTGTAAAATTGTATCGTATTTAATAGTATTTTCTGCTAAAATTAATAGCTATTTTATATACACCTCGCAAAACATCAAGTTATTTTTGGCGCCGCTGCCGGGGAACTCAATTTCCTGCTTAAAAGCCAGAAGCGCAATGCTATATATATAAAAAATAAAAAAAATTATTTTTAAGTTTACTTTTATAAAAAAAAATACGCTTTTCTAAAAATACGTTTTAAATATTCTAAAATATAAAAAGAAAAACAAAAATATAAATATTTTTAGGAGTTTGATAAATATTTAAGTTTTATAAAGTTTCTTTAGTTTGTAAAAATATAAGTTTTATTTAATTTATTTTATAAATATATTTCATAAAAAAACCGAAATAAAAAATATACATATAAATCTAGTTTTAAGATTTTTATTTATAAAATTATAAAGTAGTTCTATTTTTATTCTAGTTTTTAAAATATAAGTTTTTATTATATAAAAAATTTTAGATTATAAAACAGAAAATATAAAACAGAAAATACATAAAAAAAAATATATAAAAAAACGTCAAATTTCAAAACTGTACCAGAGTTGAATTTTGGAACCCCGTGACTCGCGGGGTTTGCTGCTTGGAATACCGCGACTCGCGGAGCCACTCTGACACCGACAGAACCCTAATTTAGCATTTATTATGGGTAATTATTAATTATTATTATTATTAACCCTAATTAGTTTAATTATTATTATAATTTAGTTTAAGTTTTAATTTAATAAGTATAATTAATTATAATTAGTTTTAATATATATAAAAATTAATGCTTTTATAAAATAATATAAAAATAATATTTTTATAAAATTTGTACTTTTTACAACTTTTTGTATAATTTTTATATTTTGTCCCTTTTTAATCGTTTTAGCGTAATATTTGTATTTTTAGCTCATATTTAGTTTTAAACTTAATTTTTGCCATAGTTATTTTTACTTCTAGATTTTTAGGCTTTGCCGTAGAATTCTTTAAGTGCTTTTTCTTTAGACTAAGATTTATGTGCTTTAGAATTTTGCGACGCCTTTTTAAGTTTTAGTTTCTTTTTAAGTTATTTCCATTTGGGATTTAGTTTTTCCTGTAAGCTTTAATATTTTTAGACAACTTTTACCTATGTATCAATTATCATTCCAATTAGTAATCTCAATTTGATTATAATTTTAAGTTAGTTGTGGTAATAAGGTTAGGTTAGTCAAGTATTTTTAAGTTTTATAAGTTTCTTTTATTTTTCCGTCACCTTTTATTTTTCAACCATTTTTCTTTTTCGACCTTTTTCGACGCGCTCTTTTTCTTTCTTATTTCTCGCTATTCTAGTTTTAGGACATAGATTTTTATTCTACTTCTTATCTAAATTTCTTAAAATTACGAAAATTTATTTTAAGTGGTTAAATTGATAGACATCAAAATTTTCTGGTTCATAGTAATAGTTGGATTTGTATGTGGACCGGGTTATTGGAGCCAAACAGTCCTCAATTATATTGAGACCAAACGAATCCTGCCCCTCTGCTGCATCTTTTGGCTATTCGAAACGTGGGCAAAATCAAAAAAGTCTATTGATTGGATAATTTATTATAATTTTTCTTTCCTTTTAAAAACTAATAGGATATTCAGTGAATGCACCGAGCAAGACGTTCACCACCTTTTGTACGTTCACCACCTGTAACTAGATCAAGACATTTAGCAAATATTACCACCATTGATTTTTCTTTAGAATCGTCATCCAGTCGACCAAGTACTCCAGTTCAAATTTTCGATAATCCATTTTTTGAACCCGACCTCACAATTGAGAATCCGGAGAATATTCAGGAACGATTCGTAGATCCTGAACCATTAAATTTTCCTCCGGAACCACCAATCATTCAAACAGAGATTGTTGAGGAACGAACCATTAAATCAGAATCCTCCAGTGATTCCGATTCAACAAATTCAATTATGGAGAATCTGGAACCATTAAGTATGGAAGACCGAATGAGAGCTAAACGCACTGGCCAAGGTCACGCAATTACTCATCCAGACATTAATGCGCCAGATTATGAAATCAAAGGACAAATTCTACACATGGTGACTAATCAATGCCAATTTAGTGGTGCGCCGAAGGAAGATCCAAATGAACATCTACGTACCTTTAATAGGATCTGCACACTATTTAAAATCCGAGAAGTGGAGGATGAACAGATATATCTCATGTTATTTCCCTGGACTTTAAAGGGAGAAGCCAAAGATTGGTTGGAATCGTTACCTGAAGGGGCGATTGATACATGGGACGTTTTAGTTGAAAAATTTCTTAAACAATTCTTTCCTGCATCTAAAGCCGTAAGACTTCAAGCAGAAATTGTTACGTTTACACAAAAGCCAAATGAAACTCTATATGAGGCGTGGACAAGATTTGGAAAGTTATTAAGAGGATGTCCGCAACATGGTTTAGACACCTGTCAAATAGTACAAATATTCTACCAAGGATGCGACATCACTACAAGGAAAGACATAGATATAGCAGCTGGTGGTTCTATTATGAAGAAAACCGAAACTGATGCTTACAAAATTATTGATAACACTGCTTCCTACTCACATGAGTGGCACCAAGAAAAAGATATCGTTAGATCATCTAAAGCAGCTAGAGCCGATTCTAGCCATGACTTAGATTCCATTTCCGCAAAGATAGATGCTGTTGAGAGACGAATGGAAAAGATGACTAAAGATATTCACTCAATACGAATTAGTTGTGAGCAGTGTGGAGGACCACATTTGACAAAATATTGTCTCAGTATTGAATTAACAATGGAACAAAGAGAGAATATTTCATACATAAACCAAAGGCCTGGAAATAATTATCAGAATAATTATCAACCGCCAAGACCGATTTACAATCAAAACTAGAATTATAACAGAAATATTCCATACAACAACCAACAAGGTCCTAGCAATCAACAAGTATCCAATAATACTTACAACCAGCAAAGACCTAATTTTCAAAATAAACCACCACAACAAACCGATGATAAAAAGCCGAATTTAGAAGATATGATGACGAAGCTAGTTGAAACTCAAACGCAGTTTTTCACATCTCAGAAACAAACTAATGAACAAAATGCTCAAGCATTTAGAAATCAACAAGCTTCTATTCAAAATCTGGAACAAGAAGTAAGTAACCTAGCAAGGTTAATAGGTGAAAGAAAACCGGAAAGTCTACCTAGTGATACAAATGCTAACCCCCGGAATGAAATAGCTAAAGCCATTACCACAAGAAGTGGTACAACACTTAAACCACCTGAAATACCTGTAACTTCTGATGAAGCTATTCCTACTCCACAAGAACCACAACCTGATCAAGATAAGGAAAAAGAACCGGTAGTTGAAAAGGTTAATGAAGATAACACAGTTAAGGCTAAACCTTATGTTAAACCATACCAACCACCACTTCCTTACCCGAGTAAAATGAAGAAAGAGAAACTTGAAGCCGAGCAATCCAAATTCTTGGATATGTTTAAACAGATAAATGTAAATCTTCCTTTCATTGATGTGATTTCAGGAATGCCTAGATATGCTAAATTCTTGAAAGATCTAATCTCAAAAAGAAAGAAAATGGAAGAACTCTCGGCTGTTACCATGAATGCTAATTGTTCAGCAGTGCTATTGAATAAGATACCATAAAAACTATCTGATCCAGGAAGTTTCACAATTCCATGTTTTCTGGGTAGTCTTAGTTCAATAGAAGCATTGGCAAACTTAGGTGCTAGTATAAATCTAATGCCGTATTCACTATACGCTAAACTAGACCTTGGAGAATTGAAACCAACAAGAATAAGCATACAACTAGCCGATAGATCAATAAAATATCCTAGAGGGATAATGGAGAATATGCTAGTTAAAGTTGGTACTTTAGTATTTCCAGTAGATTGTGTTGTTCTAGACATGGAAGAAGATTCTCAAGTTCCTCTCATATTAGGAAGACCATTCTTAAACACGGCTAAAGTAATGATAGACGTGTTCGGTAAGAAATTGACCCTAAGTATAGAGGATGAGAGTGTTACCTTTTTAGTTGATAGAGCAATGCAACAACCACAATCTGCAGATGATACATGTTATTATATTCAAACTATAGATGCACATGCAGAATTATTAGAAGAATTTCCAGAATTACAAGGAACAGGAGAATGTTCTTTAGGAGAAGGTAATGAACCAATTGATGAAGCTGAAATGTTAGCTATACTTACAGCTAATGGATATGAACCAACAACAGAAGAAATTGAAATGCTAAAAGAAGAAGATAGATATCGATACAAATCATCGATAGAAGAACCTCCGAAATTAGAGTTAAAGCCACTTCCAAACCATTTGGAATACGCTTATTTACATGGTGAATCTAAATTACCTGTAATAATATCGTCTTCTCTTACTGAAAATGAGAAATCACAACTCATTTCTGTGTTGAAAGCTCATAAACCAGCCATTGCATGGAAGATTCATGATATTAAAGGAATAAGTCCTTCGTATTGCACACATAAAATCCTTATGAAAGAAGGTCATAAAACGTATGTGCAACGCCAACGAAGACTAAATCCTAATATGCAAGATGTAGTTAAGAAAGATATTATTAAACTGCTAGATGCAGGTCTAATTTATCCAATTTCTGATAGTCCATGGGTAAGCCCAGTTCAATGCGTGCCTAAGAAGGGTGGCATGACTGTCATTACAAATGAGAAAAATGAGCTTATTCCTACTAGGACTGTAACAGGATGGCGTGTATGTATTGATTATAGAAAATTAAATGACGCCACCAGAAAAGATCACTTTCCCTTACCTTTCATAGATCAAATGTTGGAAAGATTAGCCGGAAATAGTTACTATTGTTTTCTAGATGGATTTTCCGGATATTTTCAAATTCCAATAGCACCCGAAGATCAAGAGAAAACCACATTCACGTGCCCTTATGGTACTTTTGCTTACAAACGCATGCCATTTGGACTTTGTAACGCCCCTGCAACCTTTCAAAGGTGTATGATGGCGATTTTTCACGACATGATAGACGAATGCATGGAAGTTTTCATGGATGACTTTTCAGTCTTCGGTGATACATTTGAATCATGTCTAGTTAATCTGGAACGAATGCTTATTAGATGCGAACAATCAAATCTAGTACTTAATTGGGAGAAATGCCATTTCATGGTTAAAGAAGGCATCGTTCTTGGTCATAAAATTTCAAAAGAAGGAATTGAAGTGGATAGAGCTAAAGTAGATATAATTGCTAAACTTCCACATCCCACCAATGTTAGAGGAGTTAGGAGTTTTCTAGGGCATGCTGATTTTTACCGACGTTTCATAAAAGATTTTTCTAAAATTGCCACTCCTATGAATAAACTCCTAGAAAAGGATGCTCCATTCATCTTTTCCGATGAGTGTATCAAATCTTTTAATATTCTTAAAGAGAAACTCACTAATGCATCGATCATGATAACACCAAATTGGAATTTACCATTTGAACTAATGTGCGATGCAAGTGATTTTGCAATGGGAGCTGTTTTAGGACAAAGGATTGAAAAACGATTTCAACCTATATATTATGCTAGTAAGACGTTACAAGGAGCACAAACGAACTATACAACTACTGAAAAAGAATTCCTTGCTATTGTCTTTGCTTTTGACAAATTTCGATCATATCTCGTTCTAGCAAAAACGGTGGTCTATACCGACCATTCTGCTCTTAGATACCTATTTTCAAAACAAGATGCTAAACCAAGATTAATCCGTTGGATCTTACTCTTACAAGAGTTTGATATTGAAATCCGAGATAAAAGAGGAGCAGAAAATCTCGCCGCTGATCATCTTTCTCGTCTTGAAAATCCTGAGTTAGAAGTTCTAAATGAATCGGCCATACAAGACAACTTTCCTGATGAATATCTATTGAAGATAGATTATAAAGAAATTCCATGGTTTGCAGACTATGCAAACTACTTAGTTTGTGGATTCCTTGAAAAAGGATTATCGTACCAAAGACGAAAGAAATTCTTTAGTGATATAAAACACTATTTCTGGGAAGATCCACATCTGTTTAAAAGTTGTCCCGATGGAATAATACGCCGATGTGTATTTGGAGATGAAGCAAGTAAAATTTTAAACCATTGTCACACAGGACCAACAGGAGGGCATTATGGGCCTCAACTAACAGCAAGAAAAGTTTATGATACTGGATTCTATTGGCCTACAATTTACAAAGACGCACACCTTCTTTGCAAATCCTGTGATGCTTGTCAAAGGGCCGGAAAAATAAGTCAACGTGATGAAATGCCACAAAATGTCATACAAGTATGTGAAGTATTTGACATTTGGGGTATTGACTTTATGGGTCCATTTCCAAAATCTCATAATAATCTATATATACTCGTAGCCATTGATTATGTATCTAAATGGGCGGAAGCACAAGCTCTCCCAACTAACGATTCACGAGTTGTAGTCAACTTTTTAAAACGTCTTTTTGCAAGGTTTGGAACACCAAAAGCTTTAATAAGTGATCGGGGTACTCATTTCTGTAATAATCAACTTGAGAAAGTTCTTAAAAGATATGGAGTAACTCATAAAATCTCCACCGCATATCATCCACAAACAAGTGGACAAGTTGAAAATACCAACCGAGCTTTAAAACGTATTCTAGAGAAAACCGTAGGATCAAATCCGAAGGAATGGTCCATTAAATTGGAGGATGCACTCTGGGCTTTTAGAACAGCCTACAAAACTCCAATTGGAACCACACCTTTTAGACTTGTTTATGGAAAAGCATGTCATCTTCCAGTAGAAATTGAACACAAAGCATTTTGGGCTTTGAAGACATGTAATCTTGATTTACATGAAGCCGGACGTCTACGATTAAGTCAACTAAACGAATTAGAAGAATTAAGACATGAAGCATACGAAAATTCGTTAATCTATAAAGAAAGAACGAAGAAATGGCATGATAAAAGAATCAGAAGTTTAAAAGAATTTAAAGAAGGAGACAGAGTTCTTCTTTTCAATTCATGATTCAAGCTATTTCCTGAAAAATTGAAATCAAGATGGTCTAGACCATTCATAGTCAAAAGAGTTTTCCCATACGGAACGATAGAATTAATAAATTCAAATGGGATTGAATTTAAAGTTAATGGTCACAGAGTTAAACATTACATACATGGTCCGATGGAAGTCGACAACGAAGTTAATCACAATTTCGACACCACAGCTAACTAAGTGTAGGGAGAATCAAATCTTTAAAGGATAATATGTATTTCTGTTAGAGTTAGATTGTCTGTTTTCGTGTAGTTCTCGAAAATGGAACCCGAATGGTCTTTCCCTAGCAGACCCTAAAGAACTAGTCTTCTCCCCCCATTCTGAATTTTTATTTTTTTTAGGAAATGAAGACTGCCTGTGAACTAAACCATGGTCTAATGCTACATGTTTTGATCACTAAACGTAATAATGACACACTACCGAGTGAAATAGTATCAGTAATCAGAGAAAGATTGGACGGAGTTAGAAAAGAATCCAGATGCGAAGATAATAAGTTACAATTTGGTAAAGGAAAATCAAAATCCGCAGCGAAAAGAAGAGCACGACACCTAGAAAGATGTCACAAATGCAGAAAATGGTCACATGGAGGTAAATGTTCAAATAATCAAACCTATTCAAACACTGAATTTGTTACTTTATGCAGAGACGGACTGTTCATATGTTTAGAAGAAAAGACACTGAATGCTCGAGGTTACACCTATGTAGCCATGGAAAACCAATTAAACCGACTATCTTATGAATGGGATAGATCATATAACTAAGAAATCTATTTCATAGGTATGTCTGTACAGTTTTTATTTTTTATTTATTTTTATTTTTAACCTTTTGATAATAAACGCTAATTTGTTCGCTATAAAGTATTAAATTGGTATTGAATAAAATTAGGTTTGGCGACCGAAATTATTGATATCATTCAAAAATTTATTACATCACTGTGAAATTTAACGTTTATTCTTAAGGTATAAATATCTTTAATCAATCAACCAAAAATATTTCAAAAATTCGTCATGAGTTAAATTAGGTCTTGGAACCGAAATTACTTTACCGAAAAGAGGTGCGCATATTTTTGATAATATTTGATTGATTAAAAGTGGGATAAAAAGCCAAAAAGATTTTTAATTTTATTTTTACCATGTTTTTAAAATTAATATATAAATCTTAAATTAATATTGTAAACTTTGTAAAAACAATATATTTAAAATTGTAAATATTTGAAAAATTAATATAAGTTTGGTGTGAATTTATAATATGAATTTTTAAATTAAGTTTGGTGTGAATTTTTAATTTTTAAAATATGAATTTTTAATTTTATGCATTTCAAATTTTAAGTTTGGTGTGAATTTTTAATATTAATTTTGAATTTTATATTTAAATTGTGTGAATTTAAAAAAAAATTTACTTTATCTCATTAAGTTAAAAATATGATTTTTAAAATTCGTCGTAAGTTGAAGACTAGGTCTTTGAACCGAAATTGCTTTACCCGAGGGAGGGACGAGAACTTTTATTATCATTATTTTTAATCTTATTGAATTAAAGTATGCCAAAAACATTAAAAAAACCCAAAAATCTTAGCTTTTAAAACAATCGCTACAAAAAGACAAATTTTAAAATTTTGTCGAAGGACGGACTAGGACATCGATCCGAAACGACCTCGTCCTAAATAACAAGGGAAACAAAATTTTAAAATTAATTACTTAATTGTTTTAATTAGTATAAGATATAAAAAAAAAAAATACAAACTCCGCGAGTCGTGGAGTTTGAAGGTTTAAACCCCGCGACTCGCGGAGGGACCGAATTACAGAAAAAAATAAAAGGAGCTGGAACAGCTCAGTTGCACACCTCAAACAAGAAAAATACTGCGAAAATACTCCGCAAAAACACCCCCAAAATCACAATTTTTAACCGTTAATCATCAAATCTTTTACTAAAATCATGTTGAGAAGGATGCTATCAAGGAATTACTCAAGAAAAACGGTAAATTTCTACACCTAAACACCATTTAATCCGAAAATTAGTGTTCTTGAGCAATTTTTTCCCCAATTTGATTTTGATGCTTTTTAGTGTAATTATGCTTAAATTGTTTATGTATTATGCTTGTATAACCTAGATTGATGCTATTTAACATGATTAGAAGCCTTAAACTTTAAATTTTGAGTAATCTAGGGTTTGTGTTCTTGAGCAAATTTGGGGCTTTTTGATATAAACAGGTTATGGCCGATTTTTGTCATGAATTGTTGCTAAATTAAGTAGTGTAACATGTTTAGGTAGTTAAATGATCCAAACTTTGAGCCTAAACATGATTTTGAGAATTAAAGTGGACTTTTTCAAGTCTAAAAATTCATGAACTTGATTTTTGAAAGATAATGCCATTTGAAACTTATTTAATTGCTAGTAATGATTATTTTGATATGTTATTTGAGTTAAATGCTTATGAACTTGGCGAACATTTTCATATATGCTTATTTGAAAAAGTGTAGATTTGATAAAAATATGAAAATGAGCTTAAGTTTGATAT
The DNA here is from genome assembly GCF_046630445.1 of Rutidosis leptorrhynchoides. Taxonomy (NCBI): domain Eukaryota; kingdom Viridiplantae; phylum Streptophyta; class Magnoliopsida; order Asterales; family Asteraceae; genus Rutidosis; species Rutidosis leptorrhynchoides. The sequence continues at coordinate 222,453,315 of NC_092333.1, read as the reverse complement.
AAATTGATCATGTCATTGTAATTATTTTGATTGATGATTTTGCTGACACTAATGCATATTTGGATGCACAAAAATTGTGTTTGATGTGTTTTGAAGACTGAAAGGGGTGAATCTTCATCCCAAGCTCGCAATGCTCCTGCTGAGAATGCGGAACAACAGGAGGTGGATAACTACTACAAGCAAGATATACCTCATCCAGTCATGACATTTTCTGATATGCACTTGGAAGATTTGCAACCGAACCTGAGATTTGACAGACTTTGGATAGATTATCCAAAATACCAAAGGGGTTTGCATACTCTTCATTCTAAAGTTGTTGAGGTACCTAGGGTCATAGAATGGGGACCCTTAGAAGCTGTAGAATTGGCCGGGCCAATTAGGGAATTACTTGCACAGAGGTATGGTAATTCTACTTTTAACGACTGGGTACGTTTATTCACCATGCGTAGACCTGTATATAAAGTATGGTGTGAAGAATTGTTGTGTAATATAGAATTAAATGATCGGGTAGCTAGTTTAACCGATCGATCTTTTATTAGATTTTTGTTAGGAGGTTCGATGTGCCACATGTCTTTACTAGACATGGCTCAGGCTTTACGTATATATACGCCTGAGGAGTTAGCATCTACCGATTGTAGAGGGTTGATACTAAATGGTAGAAAGATAGATGAAAATTTTGATACACATGGTGTATGGAGTCAAATGACAAGCCATCACCGATTCAAAGGGGGAAATTACTCTTATTTGGATATAGATAGAGCTGAATTAAGAGTGATTCATAGGTTTTTAGCTAATTCGATTACACAAAGAGGTAAGAACAAGGAAAAGGTAAATGAACAGGATTTGTTTTACCATATGTGTATTCGAGACCCACAAAGCGCTGTAAGTATACCTTATTGTGTGGGTTATTATTTATCAGCTATGGTTAGGGGGATGAGACCGCATAGCATAATAGGAGGTGGTATATTTATTACTTTGATTGCTGAATATCTCGGTGTGGATATAAGTCGGGGGGGATTATTAGTCGAAGAACCAGAACCCCGCGATACAATAGGTTTAAATGTATACCATGGTGCGAAAGTTTTGAAGAGGCGAAATAACGCCGCAGTACAATACCATGGTAGACATCCACAGGTTGAGAGAAACCAACAGCAAGGTAATGTAGGAGGGGGAAATGAAATACAAGAAATGCAAAGGTTTATAGCTGCACAGGAGTACGAAAATGCTAGACAGAGAGCATTTGAAGATTGGCAAGTTCATCAAAACCAAATCATAGCTCATTACCAACATATAGGTAGAAACTATATTCCTACTCCAAAACCCATATTCCCTCCCTGGTCTGTAGCGACCCGACCAAATCATGTTTGACGGCGCCGTCTACTTAGGTCCCGTTACGTGGTCATAAGTCTTTAAAACAACGTTTGACCTAAAGATATGTCGCATTCATTTCAAATGTAAAGATTGTTCAAAGTTTACAAGAATAGTTCCACCACAAGTTACGATACAAAGTTTTAAGTACATATGAAACTTATGCGACACAATTTAAAAGTAGCCAAAAGACGCTCCATGTATGCATATATACTCGACATCCAATGCAAGTATCAAAATAATGAGCGGAAGCATGTATCATGTATCGTTCAAGGACCTGAGAAAAACATAGAAATCTGTCAACGAAAACGTTGGTGAAATCATAGGTTTAAGTAAGTAAGTACAAGTGAACCACAAGATTTGCAACCATGAGATAATAGTAATACATTCCAAAAGTTTGTTTCACGAGCACCCAATTATCAATGCTTAACATTCCTTCCATAGAACCCCATCACAATAGTGTTAGAACATACACTGTTTCTCGAAAATACATTTCATTCGTAAACGGTAGCGAACCGTTTGAATGAGGGTTTGTCAAACCCATATGGCCATATAACATAAGTTCTCGCTTACACCCGGCAAGTGTAACTAATGATAATCGAATTGAGGATTTTTGTTCAAACTCGTATGTAGAATGTTTGTTTTCCTGTACTTGTGTTCACTTAGTAAAAAGAAACGTTTATGTTTTTCTCATCCCAAATGTAAGTGCAAAAGAGTAAAAGTGGGACTATGATCTCACCTTGAGTGCACGTACGAAAAGTACTTCACAAAATAACGTGTGCGAAGGATAGTGCTAGTCTTGACCTAAACAAATAGGTCGTATCAATAACGGTAAACACGATAGGTCAAAGATGTTCAATTAGTCATATGGCTCGTTACGACTCGATTATGTAGCATGTAAAATCAAATTGTCAAGTTTCATGCAAGATACAAGTATATAAACAAGTTAGGAAGGTTGCATAATCATTTGGTTAAGTTTGACAAAAAGTCAAACTTTGGTAGGTCAAAGTCAACGAAAAAGTCAACACGTTCGGGTCGGGTCCCGAACTATTTTTCTGAGGTTTTTAATCATGTATGAGCATGTTAGAACAAGTTACATGTGAATCGGAGGTGCGTAGCATAGCAAACATTATTCGAAAATTGACAAAGTTGGACAGACCACTTTGGCGTGCCGCGCGGGTATATGGCGCGCCGCGCCATTACCTGTGCAGAGAATTCTGGCAGTTTTTAAGTTTTATGCACGAACCTAACTTCAAACAATCACCATTTATGATCCGCAAACAATCAAGACAAGTATCTTATACCGTTGGGAAGGCAATTTGACGAGGAAAACAACTAAACACATTTTATCAATCAATCTACCTATTACAACAACCAAAACCGCATCTAATGCTTAACATTAACCGCATACAAGTTCATAAATGCAATTCAATGATTCGGGCAACCAATTTACATGAATGATATGCCGTTTCGAAGGTAATCAAGCATACAATCCAACTAAACACTTACCAATAATAATCCATGGCATTCAATGCATCAAAAGTCCATTTCAAGTTCATCAAACCCTAACCCAAATTCACCAAAATCAATAATCAAGTTCATGAAGTTTTCTAAGGCAACCTACACATCAAATTGAAGCTAGTGATGCTAGTAACACAATTAAAACATCAACTTTTAACATCTAACAACATATGATCATCCTAAATTCAAGAACAACACACCAAAATTCAAGTTCATGCTAGTTACACTAAAACAACGAGATCGAGCATATAAATCATATATTCATGTTAGACTTGAGCCATAGACACTAATTAACACTTTTATAAGTTAAAAACATCAAGAACACAAAATCTAGTGATTTTAGAAAGTTACCCAAATGTAATGAAATCGGTATGGAATCGAAGAGGAAGATGCAAGGATCACGAATTTGCAATTTGTTTTGTTGCTAGCTTCCTAATCCGAATTTAGATGATGAATTCTTTTTGGTGTTCTTGAGAGAAAAAAAGGGAGTAGAAGAAAGATGGAGATGTTGAAATGAGAGGAGGAGGTTGAAGGTTTGACTAGTTGACCTAGTCACATCTTTGGCCTCTTGGCAAGTTTAGTCCCTCTAATTTGGATCGGGTGCGTGAATTACCTAAACGAGATAATTTAAAACGCGTATTAACGGGAGATGTTATAAACATATAACGGAGTTTAAATTAATATAACGGAAAAGTAAATGGAAAAAGGCGGGATGTTACATTACCTACTCCTTAAAAGAAATTTCGTCCCGAAATTTAAGTAGGCGTAGTAGTCGTTGTTTCTTCCTCGAGATCTTGAATTTTAAGTAGATGAGGATACTTCCTTTGCATTTGATCTTGCCTTTCCCAAGTAAACTCGGGTCCCCTTTTGGCGTTCCAACGGACTTTAACAATCGGGATTCGGCTTTGTTTCAATGTCTTGACGGAGGTGTCCACAATTTCAACCGGTTCCTCCACAAAATGAAGTTTGTCATCAATAGTAAGTTCCTCGAGAGGAATGACGATATCGGGTTCGGCAAGACACTTTTTCAAGTTAGATACATGGAAGGTAGGATGAACGGAGTTCAATTGAGGCGGAAGATCTAAACGATAAGCAACGGTTCCAATACGCTCCAAGATTTCGAAAGGACCAATATACCGTGGATTTAGCTTCCCGCGTTTCCCAAAACGGATTACACCCTTCCAAGGTGCGACTTTTAAAATGACGCGGTCACCGACTTGAAATTCAAGGTCGTTGCGTCTTTTGTCGGTATAGTACTTTTGACGACTCCGGGCCGTCCGAAACCTATCTCGGATTTGAACGATCTTCTCGGTGGTTTCGTGAATTAGTTCGGGTCTGGTGATTTGTACGTCGCCTACTTCGGCCCAACAAAGAGGTGAACGGCATTTTCGGCCATATAACGCTTCAAAAGGTGCAACTTTAATACTCGCGTGATAACTATTGTTGTAAGAGAACTCGGCGAGAGGTAAGTGCTTGTCCCAAGCTTTTCCGAAATCAACCACGCAAGCTCGTAACATGTCCTCTAAGGTTTGAATTGTACGTTCGCTTTGTCCATCGGTTTGAGGATGATATGCGGTGCTCATGTCTAAACGCGTTCCCAATGCTTCTTGCAAAGTACGCCAAAATCTAGAAAAGAAACGGCCATCTCGGTCGGAGATAATCGATAAAGGTACACCGTGTCGGGCTACGATCTCCTTAATGTAAAGTTGTGCAAGTTTCTCCATTTTGTCCGTTTCTTTCATGGCAAGGAAGTGTGCGGATTTGGTGAGACGGTCAACAATAACCCAAATGGTATCATAACCGCCCGTCGTTTTTGGTAGCTTGGTGATAAAATCCATCGTTATCCTTTCCCACTTCCATTGCGGGATCTCGGGTTGTTGAAGTAGTCCGGACGGTCTTTGGTGTTCGGATTTGACTTTGGAACATGTCAAACACTTGGAAACATAAGTAGCTACGTCCCTTTTGATGTTCGGCCACCAATATAGTTGTTTAAGGTCGTGGTACATCTTATTGGCAACGGGGTGAATCGAGTATCGTGACTTATGGGCTTCATCTAAAATAAGGCTTCGTAGGTCCCCATAACTAGGCACCCAAATCCTTCCGGCGTAATATCGGAGTCCGGTCTCCCTAATTTCGAATCGAGAGACGAGAATGTTCAAGAGCTCGTGTGAAAGGTTTTCATCCTTGAGAGCCTCTTCTTGGGCTACTCGAATTTGGCTATTAAGGTTGGTGTGAATGGTGATGTTTAAAGCTCGGACACAAAGAGGCACCGCTCTTTCTTTTTGACTTAAGGCATCGGCTACTACGTTTGCCTTCCCGGGATGGTAACGAAGCTCGCAATCGTAATCGTTCAAAGTTTCAATCCACCGTCGTTGTCTCATGTTTAGTTGCTTTTGATCGAAGATGTGTTGAAGGCTTTTGTGATCGGTGAAGATAGTACTCTTGGTTCCATAAAGATAGTGTCTCCACATTTTAAGTGCAAAGACAACGGCTCCGAGTTCGAGATCATGTGTCGTATAGTTTCGTTCATGAATTTTGAGTTGTCGAGAAGCATAAGCAATGACTTTCGTTCGTTGCATCAATACACACCCAAAACCATGTTTCGAGGCATCGCAATATACAACAAAGTCATCATTGCCTTCGGGAAGTGACAAGATAGGAGAGGTGGTTAGCTTCGTTTTCAAGATTTGGAATGCGGATTCATGTTCGGTTGCCCAAATGAATTTCTTTCCCTTGTGAGTCAATGCGGTTAGAGGACGTGCAACCAAAGAGAAGTTTTCGATGAATATACGATAGTACCCGGCGAGACCCAAGAATTGACGAATGTGAGTAGGAGTAGTAGGAGTCTCCCATTTACTAATGGCTTCGATTTTCGTGGGATCGACTTTAATACCTTGATCACTTACAACATGACCAAGAAATTGAACTTCCTTTAACCAAAATTCACACTTGGAGAATTTGGCATAAAGTCGTTCTTGTCTCAAGAGTTCAAGCACAAGTCGGAGATGTTGTTCGTGCTCTTCTTCATTTTTAGAATAGATCAATATGTCATCGATGAACACAATAACGAATTTATCGAGATACGGTTTGCACACGCGGTTCATAAGATCCATGAACACCGCCGGTGCGTTAGTGAGACCAAATGGCATGACAAGGAATTCATAACTACCATAACGAGTTCGGAAAGCGGTTTTGGAGACATCTTCCCCCTTAACCCTCAATTGATGATAACCCGAGCGGAGATCGATTTTCGAATATACACAAGACCCTTGTAGTTGATCAAAGAGGTCATCGATGCGAGGAAGAGGATATCGGTTCTTAACCGTCAATTTATTTAGTTCACGATAGTCAATGCACATTCGTAGGGATCCGTCTTTCTTTTTAACAAACAAAATCAGAGCGCCCCATGGTGAATGGCTAGGTTGGATAAAACCACGATCAAGTAGTTCTTGGATTTGACTTTACAATTCTTTCATTTCGGATGGAGCAAGTCTATACGGTGCACGTGCTACGGGTGCGGCTCCCAGAATAAGATCGATTTGGAATTCAACCGGTCGATGAGGTGGAAGACCCGGCAATTCGTCGGGAAATACATCGGAAAAGTCACTAACAATTTGCACATCATCGATATGCTTCTCATCGGACTCGACTTTCTTAACGTGGGCAAGGATCGTAAAACAACCCTTACGGAGTAGTTTTCTAACTTTAAGGCACTAAACGAGGTTGAGTCTGGTGCAACTCTTATCGCCATAAACAATCAAAGGTTCACCATTCTCGATAGGAATTCGGATTGCGTTAAGATCACAAAGGATGTGAGATTTCATTTTGACTAACCAATTCATACCGATTATTACATCAAAGCTTCCTAGTTCCATGGGTATCAAGTCAATTTCAAATTCCTTACCCAAAATGTTTAACGTACACCCTCGATAATATGTGTCGGCACTTAATAGTTTCCCGTTAGCCATTTCAATGGTATAAGTGGTATCTAATGGAAGAGGTGGAGTGCTAAAAGAATGAGTCAAAGTCTTGGATACAAAGCATTTATCGGCACCCGAATCGAATAAGCAAGAGACATAAGAATTGTTGAGAAGAAACGTACCCGTGACTAGTTCAGTGTCATCCCGGGCTTCCTCGGTGTTGATGTTGAAAGCTAGGCCGCGCGTATTGGGGTTATCTTTCTTCTTTGGGCATGCATTTCTATAATGACCCGTTTGGCCACATTCGTAACAAGTGCCCGTCTTTGGTGCATTGGGCCACTTTCGAGCGACGGGAGTGGCACTTTTACAATCGTTGGCCTTATGACCAACTCCTGGGCACCGGTGGCAAATTAACTTACTACATTCTCCAAAGTGATGTTTGTTGCATTTGTTGCAAAGAGGTAGGTTCCCGGCATAACCCTTCTTGCTGTCGGAGGTGTAAGGCTTCTTAGCAAAGTTGTTGTTGTTTGATTGGGAGGGTTCCCACTTTCTTTTGTTGCCGCCCGATTTATCCTCGGCCTTAGGTGCCGGAACTACGATTTCGTCAACCGTTTCTATCAATTTACGGGCCATGTTCAAAGCTTCTTGATGATTAGTGGGTTTGGATGACATTACTCCGTGTTTGATACTCTTTGGAAGACCATCCATGTAAAGTTCAACCCTTAAAGCTTCGGGGTTCACAAGATTTGGGCACATCAAGGCTAGTTCGGAAAATCATTGATTGTAAGCCTTGAGATCATTTCCAATCGCCTTTAAAGTTCTTAGCTCTTGTTCGAGCCTTCGGGTTTCTTCACGAGGGAAATATTCGACAATCATCTTTTCCCTCAAGTCGGCCCAAGAGAGGGCGTGAGCTTCATCGGTACCCACCGATTGTACATAAGTATTCCACCATGTAAGAGCGACACCGGCGAAGGTGTGAGTGGAGTATTTGACCTTGTCTTGGTCCCGACAACCGCTTATGCTAAAGACGGCTTCCATTTGCTCAAACCATCGGGTGAGCACGACCGGTCCCCCGGTTCCATCAAAAGTGTGAGTTTTGCACCCCATGAAAGCTTTATAGGAGCATCCCTCGTTTGAGTTTCCGGCTCCATTGTTGTTGTTGTTGTTGTTGTTGTTGTTGTTGTTGTTGTTGTTGTTGTTGTTGTTGTTGTTGTGGTTGTTATTATTATTGTTGTTGGATGAGTGATCGGCCATGGCCGCATCTACGGCGGTGGCTATCATCCGTTCGAGAGCTTGTTCGGGAGTTTCATTGCGGCGTACACGACGAGGAGCCATTGTTCCTTCAAGACACAAGAATATCATTGATTAGTATTCTCAATAATACTAACCGTGATATAAAATAAAGAAAAGATAAAATTTTCTTAACCCGCCTTAAATTCTTTATGTCATAATGTCAGAACGTCCATGTAAACCACCGTAATATAATCCCGGAAATTATATTACCCTGATTCACATGTGCATTTAACACTACTTCATAAAGTCAAGGTGGCGTGTCAATCAAATTTAACAACGTGATATCAAGATCGAATAAGAGTTAGATATGATAGGAGAGTTCGAGTATAATGCACAAATAGTCAAGTAGTTCCTACTTCGGTCTATATACCGGTTGTAGTCTAGATTCACTAATGTACCCTATGAATCGGGGTCGACACCAATGAACTCTAAATCCCTACAACCAACGCTATGATACCATCTGTAGCGACCCGACCAAATCATGTTTGACGGCGCTGTCTACTTAGGTCTCGTTACGTGGTCATAAGTCTTTAAAACAACGTTTGACCTAAAGATATGTCGCATTCATTTCAAATGTAAAGATTGTTCAAAGTTTACAAGAATAGTTCCACCACAAGTTACGATACAAAGTTTTAAGTACAAATGAAACTTATGCGACACAATTTAAAAGTAGCCAAAAGACGCTCCATGTATGCATATATACTCGACATCCAATGCAAGTATCAAAATAATGAGCGGAAGCATGTATCATGTATCGTTCAAGGACCTGAGAAAAACATAGAAATCTGTCAACGAAAACGTTGGTGAAATCATAGGTTTAAGTAAGTAAGTACAAGTGAACCACAAGATTTGCAACCATGAGATAATGGTAATACATTCCAAAAGTTTGTTTCACGAGCACCCAATTATCAATGCTTAACATTCCTTCCATAGAACCCCATCACAATAGTGTTAGAACATACACTGTTTCTCGAAAATACATTTCATTCGTAAACGGTAGCAAACCGTTTGAATGAGGGTTTGTCAAACCCATATGGCCATATAACATAAGTTCTCGCTTACACCCGGCAAGTGTAACTAATGATAATCGAATTGAGGATTTTTGTTCAAACTCGTATGTAGAATGTTTGTTTTCCTGTACTTGTGTTCACTTAGTAAAAAGAAACGTTTATGTTTTTCTCATCCCAAATGTAAGTGCAAAAGAGTAAAAGTGGGACTATGATCTCACCTTGAGTGCACGTACGAAAAGTACTTCACAAAATAACGTGTGCGAAGGATAGTGCTAGTCTTGACCTAAACAAATAGGTCGTATCAATAACGGTAAACACGATATGTCAAAGATGTTCAATTAGTCCTATGGCTCGTTACGACTCGATTATGTAGCATGTGAAATCAAATTGTCAAGTTTCATGCAAGATACAAGTATATAAACAAGTTAGGAAGGTTGCATAATCATTTGGTTAAGTTTGACAAAAAGTCAAACTTTGGTAGGTCAAAGTCAACGAAAAAGTCAACACGTTCGGGTCGGGTCCCGAACTATTTTTCTGAGGTTTTTAATCATGTATGAGCATGTTAGAACAAGTTACATGTGAATCGGAGGTGCGTAGCATAGCAAACATTATTCGAAAATTGACAAAGTTGGACAGACCACTTTGGCGTGCCGCGCGGGTATATGGCGCGCCGCGCCATTACCTGTGCAGAGAATTCTGGCAGTTTTTAAGTTTTATGCACGAACCTAACTTCAAACAATCACCATTTATGATTCGCAAACAATCAAGACAAGTATCTTATACCGTTGGGAAGGCAATTTGACGAGGAAAACAACTAAACACATTTTATCAATCAATCTACCTATTACAACAACCAAAACCGCATCTAATGCTTAACATTAACCGCATACAAGTTCATAAATGCAATTCAATGATTCGGGCAACCAATTTACATGAATGATATGCCGTTTCGAAGGTAATCAAGCATACAATCCAACTAAACACTTACCAATAATAATCCATGGCATTCAATGCATCAAAAGTCCATTTCAAGTTCATCAAACCCTAACCCAAATTCACCAAAATCAATAATCAAGTTCATGAAGTTTTCTAAGGCAACCTACACATCAAATTGAAGCTAGTGATGCTAGTAACACAATTAAAACATCAACTTTTAACATCTAACAACATATGATCATCCTAAATTCAAGAACAACACACCAAAATTCAAGTTCATGCTAGTTACACTAAAACAACGAGATCGAGCATATAAATCATATATTCATGTTAGACTTGAGCCATAGACACTAATTAACACTTTTATAAGTTAAAAACATCAAGAACACAAAATCTAGTGATTTTAGAAAGTTACCCAAATGTAATGAAATCGGTATGGAATCGAAGAGGAAGATGCAAGGATCACGAATTTGCAATTTGTTTTGTTGCTAGCTTCCTAATCCGAATTTAGATGATGAATTCTTGTTGGTGTTCTTGAGAGAAAAAAAGGGAGTAGAAGAAAGATGGAGATGTTGAAATGAGAGGAGGAGGTTGAAGGTTTGACTAGTTGACCTAGTCACATCTTTGGCCTCTTGGCAAGTTTAGTCCCTCTAATTTGGATCGGGTGCGTGAATTACATAAACGAGATAATTTAAAACGCGTATTAACGGGAGATGTTATAAACATATAACGGAGTTTAAATTAATATAACGGAAAAGTAAATGGAAAAAGGCGGGATGTTACATGGTCTATAGAGATGCAACCACCGTATCCTACATATAACCCAGCCGAAGCATTCTATAGCACCTATGGTTATGCTTGGAACCCCTATTGGTATCAGTATCATCCCTAGTCTACTTAGTTTTATTTATTTTGTAATTTGTAATGTTAATACGTTTAATACTTATGTTAATATTGTAATAGTTTTTATAATTTTCTAACTTTTATTCTTAGATTTTAATAATTTTTGAATGTGGGGTAATATACCAAACTTCAAAAATATGTATATATGTTTGCAGTTTATCTTATGTACACAACAGGGTAAAACAACGCATTTTCAAAGACTGGCATTAAGTTCAGCAAAAGCAACTAATTTTGATGACAAGATGCAAAATATATGTGAAATAACAACAAGACGGAATGAACAAATGATGTACACCATTTATCATTCAGCAAACAAACGCCAATATATTTGGAAACTTTGGTAAAATTTAATCATTTTCACACAAATCACCCTCAATAATTTAAATTGTTACTAATTTCTTGCAAATGAGGGCATTGCAAGATCTTAAGTGTGGGAATGGGTTAAATTCTTTCGGATTTTAAAATTTTTATTTTAAACACTTGGTTACCATTAAAAATACTAGTAAAGCAGTAGTTGTATTAGAATCTAGTGCTCTCTGATAATAAAGAACAGCCCTAGTCTTATATACTGACTACCCAATTCTAGTAAAATTTTTCAAAATTTTCAATTAAATGAACTCAAAATCATGTTTATACATATTTATGAACGATAAAACTAGGTTTTGACACCGAAATTATTGTAACCTCGGAAAGGACATAAATTGAGAAACAAACCAAAATGTTAAAATTCATTTAAAATGGAATAGAGGACAATAAAAAGGAAAATAAAAGCCAAGTGTGGGAAAAATTACCAAGTTATCTTAAACATATGTCACATATTTCTGTACAAATAACTGAAAATACTTTTGCTTTGGACTAAACTAAAAAGTTTTACCTGATTTACTGTAAGAAAGATGGATCTACACGACGAATCAATTCCATCATTAAAAGAAGTAAAGTCTTCCGAAAAAGACACGCGCTTCTTGATTTAGGTCAAGAAGTTGTCGTCCAGACCAGCTGTAGGTTGACGAAAAATCTAGAAAAGTCATCACTAAAATCAGCAGGAAATCCACGGACCTCATCATCAAACAGGGTCACCAAGTGGTCAGATTTATCCTAACCATGAGAAGGATTTATCTCGTACAATGGGGGGCACCGTGCAAATTAGCTTGATAAGACTAATGAATCAGATCCCCAGAAAGGATAATCTCCTTAAAGATCAAAAATCAGCTTTTAAGCCTGATATTACTCAATCCTTGAGATTGACCTTAAAGATTGAGAATTACAAACTCATGGAATTCAATGATATCTAAACTCGAGCTTGAACGAGAAAATATTTTGATCAAAAATAAAACCGATTTGTTTTCTGAAAACCCATTTTCAATGCGTTCATTACCTTTGAACGTAAAATCCTAGGAATTCACCTGGAATTCATTAGGTCACCTGAACCAAATCGGGTGTCAACCGTAAGAACGGTGGTTGCATAGCATGGTCGGAGACAGGACCTTGTGCCAGACCGAAAAATCATAGGATGATCTTTACTATTGCTCCTACAAAGGATAGTAATAGCATCCGACACGTTTATAGACCATAATCAAAAGCAAGTCACGGGACATTGCCTTAATAGTTTCTTGTTCAACGCTTTCCTTTACAACCGGACGGTAGTTTACCGAAAGGTAATATACGGGACAAGTAAACTGGACGTGTTGCTTTCCAAATACAAGGTTAGCAAGTGGGTGACACAAAACCATAAGTTTTGAGCTAAAATTTTCAAATCTGAAACCCACCAAACCCACAAAAATAATTTGCAAACACCGGTAAAGGGTTATTCCGGAAAACTTATCTAGGGTAAAAACTAGATTTAATTTTCAAAAGATCAAATGTTTTCATAAAGATCCAATTTCCTTAATGGATCTAAATTTTTATAGTCATGTGGGACTGTAAACCATATCGTTACTACCATTGTTTATACCGCCGTATAGAAATCACTGATGTACAAAGTGTGAAGAATAAAGAAATGATTCTAGTATTTCAAGACGATATTGCTTGAGGACAAGCAACGCTTAAGTGTGGGAATATTTGATAATGCTAAAAACGAACATATATTTCATAGTATTATTCCTCAAGAAAGACAAGCTTTTAGTTGCAATTGTTCTATTTACAAGTGATATTCGTTTAAATAATAAAAGGTGAAGACAAAAGACAGATTCGACGAATTGAAGACGCAAACGACCAAAAAGCTCAAAAGCACAAAAGACAATCAAAGAGGTTCCAATTATTGATAAGAAACGTCTCGAAATTACAAGAGTACAAGATTCAAAACGCAAAGTACAAGATATTAAATTGTACGCAAGGACATTCAAAAATCCGGAACCGGGACATGAGTCAACTCTCAACGGTCGACGCAACGGACTAAAAATTACAAGTCAACTATGCACATAAATATAATATAATATTTAAATAATTCTTATAATTATTTATATATTATATAATATATTATAAACCGTCGGCAAGAAAGGCTCCAAACTTGGTTGAGCTGTAAAAGCAAACTCCGCGACTCGCGGAGTTTGAAGGCAAAAAGGGCCGCGAGTCGCGGAGACCCAAATTCTGAAACTCCCTATAAAAGCAAACGAATTCTGATCGCAAAAATAACATATATCCATCTCTCTATCTATATACGTAAATATATATATATTTTTTATATTTTAATTTTAATTTTAATTTTAATTCTAAATATAAGGGTATGTTAGCGAATGTTGTAAGGGTGTAAGTTGAAATTCTGTCCGTGTAACGCTACGCTATTTTTAATCATTGTAAGTTATGTTCAACCTTTTTAATTTAATGTCTCGTAGCTAAGTTATTATTATGCTTATTTAATCCGAAGTAATCATGATGTTGGGCTAATTACTAAAATTGGGTAATTGGGCTTTGTACCATAATTGGGGTTTGGACAAAGGAACGACACTTGTGGAAATTAGACTATGGGCTATTAATGGGCTTTATATTTGTTTAACTAAATGATAGTTTGTTAATGTTAATATAAAGATTTACAATTGGGCGTCCCTATAAATTACCATATACACTCAATCGGACACGATGGGCGGGGTATTTATATGTACGAATAATCGTTCATTTAACCGGACACGGGAATGGATTATTAGCCACTAGAATAATTAAAACAGGGGTGAAATTATGTACAAGGACACTTGGTATAATTGATAACAAAATATTAAAACCTTGGGTTACACTCAGTCGACATCCTGGTGTAATTATTAAACAAAGTATTAAAATCTTGTTACAGTTTAAGTCCCCAATTAGTTGGAATATTTAACTTCGGGTAGAAGGATAATTTGACGAGGACACTCGCACTTTATATTTATGACTGATGGACTGTTATGGACAAAAACCAGACGGACATATTAAATAATCCAGGACAAAGGACAATTAACCCACGGGCATAAAACTAAAATCAACACGTCAAACATCATGATTACGGAAGTTTAAATAAGCATAATTCTTTTATTTCATATTTAATTTCCTTTATTTTATATTTAATTGCACTTCTAATTATCGCATTTTTATTGTTATTGTATTTAATTGCACTTTTAATTATCGTACTTTTTAATTATCGCAAGTTTATTTTATCGCATTTTTATTAATCGCAATTTCATTATCGTTATTTACTTTAAGCTTTAAATTAAGTCTTGTATTTATTTATTATTTTACATTTGGTTTTAACTGCGACTAAAGTTTTAAAATCGACAAACCGGTCATTAAACGGTAAAAACCCCCCTTTATAATAATAATATTACTTATATATATATTTGTATTTTTATAAAAGTAAACTAATATAGCGTTAAGCTTTGTTTAAAGATTTTCCCTGTGGAACGAACCGGACTTACTAAAAACTACACTACTGTACGATTAGGTACACTGCCTATAAGTGTTGTAGCAAGGTTTAAGTATATCCATTCTCTAAATAAATAAATATCTTGTGTAAAATTGTATCGTATTTAATAGTATTTTCTGCTAAAATTAATAGCTATTTTATATACACCTCGCGAAACATCAATGTCTCAGACTCGATCACAACTCAAAGTATATATATTATTGTTGAATCAACCTCAACCCTGTATAGCTAACTCAAGCATTACTGCATATAGAGTGTCTATGGTTATTCCAAATAATATATATATAGATGCGTCGATATGATATGTCAAAACCTTGTATACGTGTCCCGATATTTAAAGTGCGTAAAATAAATAACAGAAATTAAATGACGATAAATAAAGTGCGTAAAGTAAATAACAGAAATTAAATGACGATAAATAAAATTGCAATAATTAAATTGCGATAAATAAACTGCGATAAATAAAATGTAATCAGTTAGCTAGGAACAGTTAGCTGGAAACAGTTAGCGTGGATTCTTAACAAAAATTTTCATAGTTAATTTGTTTGTTTCTAATAATTTTTATTTTTGTCCAATATATTCTTCATTATGCCACTTGTTGGATTCTGATAAGTCAAAATCCAAATATGAATTTGAATGAAAATGGTTGTTCTGCGGTAAACGGATACGTATATCTGTGGATGTAAGTAGGATAGTAAATAACTGTTGAATCAGATTCGAAGAATGTACAGTTTAACTTATTAATGTGAAATCTAAATATTTCTCGGGTATTACCTACCCGTTAAAATATTTTCACCATTAACAGTTTGTACAAAAGAATTTTTAATTACAATCTTTATGAAAACATATATACATATATATTTTCTTCAGATGTAATCATGGATTTAATGAGTTAATATAATATTAATCTCATTTGATTTACCGTTAAAACTAGAATACATAATCTCTAAAACATTAGAGATTACATAATCGCCATGAAGAACGAAGATAATTGATGTAGAACGATACGTAGAACGATGATTATACTCGAGGTACAGAATGAGATGTTGAGGAATGGATTGTTGATGGTATGGGTGCTGTTACTGATGGTACTGTTGGTGCCGGTGATGTTGCCGAAGCTGGTAAGTTTTGCACCATATTCTTCAAATTGATTATTCAAGCGCGAAGCTCGTTGACTTTTTCCATTATTTCGGGATGATTGTTGGTCGGAACGTGCGGATGAATAAGGTTTAGAATTGTGGATAGAATATAATCGTGTCGAGCTACTCTGAAAATGAGGCTGAAAATGGTGTTTTGAATAGGTTCGCCGGTAAGTGCTTCAGGTTCATCGCCAAGAGGACAATATGGTGGATGGAAGGGATCACCTTCTTCTTGTCTCCAATATTAAGTAGGCTACGAACCCATCTTCAATTCATCCAGAATAGATGATGGTTAATCGGCTGGTTCATTCTGGTCACACTGTTTTCGGAGCTCGAGTGAATTCTATATCGGAATCAGAGGGACATGAACTAATGGCGAATTCCATTTCGTTCGATTGAATAAAGGATTTTTTTCCGATATGAAATGATTTTCGAATATTGGATGTTATTCTAATTACATAGAATATCTATATATATATATATATATATATATATATATATATATATATATATATATATATATATATATATATATATATATATATATATATATATATAGTGGACCAATCCATGGATAAGCACTAAATGGGGCACAAACGGGATAAGTAAAATTTCAAATTTTTTATTATAAAAAAACGAACCTTTAATATGCAAATAGAAGAAAACGAAAAAATTTTAAAAAGTTTTTTAACAAAATCGTTCGAAAATCGATGATGAATGGTAAAATTAACCATTCATCTAGTTAATTTATCATTCATTTTGTTCGCGATGAATGGTAAAATTAATCAATGCTAAAAAAAAGCAGATGAATGGTTAATTTAACCATTCATCTGTTTATGATGAATGATAAAAAAACAGATGAATGATTAATTTAACCATTCATCTGGTTTTTTATAGCATTGATTAATTTTATCATTCATCGCGAACAAAATGAATGATAAATTAACCAGATGAATGGTTAATTTTACCATTCTTCATCAATTTTTGAAAGATTTTGAACTTTTTTTTTATGAAAAAAATTGATTAGAGGTGCATTTTAATGCAGATTTATGAATGTAAAAAAAATTCAAAAAAAAAAAATGTATTTTGCTTATCCCGTTTGTACTCCTTTTAAGCTTATCCATGGATCGTGCCCCTATATATATATATATATATATATATATATATATATATATATATATATATATATATATATATATATATATATATATATAGAACAAAGGATTTCGTAGATTACGGAGGGATTTACAGAATATGTCAGGCAAAGTTTACAGTAACAGATACGCTAAGATATGAATTAGTAGATACGCTAAGATATGAATTTTTTCTATACACTAATCATGCAGTTAATGCAGTAAGATGTGTCTAGACTAAGAATAATGAGCAGGTAATTTCTTAAGGATGATAAGCAGGTACTTTTCGACACGAAAATGATAAGCAAAACTTTTGACATGCAGACACGGTCGAAGTCCAGACTCACTAATGCATCCTAACAACTATCAGTTAGACACACTAATGCAAGACCTGGTTCGCTAAGACCACCGCTCTGATACCACCTACAATGACCCGTCCTAATCCATCTTAGACGAAGTCCATATCGATTATAAACGATTCACAATAGTTGATTTCATTGCGAGGTACTTGACCTCTATATGATACATTTTACAAACATTGCATTCGTTTTTAAAAAGACAAACTTTCATTACATCGAAAGCTGACGGCATGCATACCATTTCATAATATATCCAAACTATAAATGACTTGATAATAATCTTAATGAACTTAACGACTCGAATGCAACGTCTTTTGAAATATGTCATGAATGACTTCAAGTAATATCCTTAAAATGAGCAAATGCACAGCGAAAGATTTCTTTCATACCTGAGAATAAACATGCTTTAAAGTGTCAACCAAAAGGTTGGTGAGTTCATTAGTTTATCATAAACATTCATTTCCATCATTTTAATAGACCACAAGATTTTCATTTTTTTCATAAACATCCATCTCATATCAGGCATTTCGCAAACTGCATAGACATAAAAATCATTCATATGGATTGAACACCTGGTAACCGACCTTAACAAGATGCATATAGAATATCCCCCAGTATACAGCGCACAGCTAATATACTAAATAATACCTCGAAGTACTAAAGCATCCATACCCTGGATGGGGCTCGTTGGGCCCGATAGATCTACCTTTAGGATTCGCGTCAATTAGGGGCCATTTTCCTAATTCTTAGGTTACCAGACTTGAAGGGGCGATATTCGGTTTAATAATCCAACCATATAATGTAGTTTTGATTACTTGTGTCTATTTCGTCAAACATTTATAAAAGCAGCGCATGTATTCTCAGTCCCAAAAAATATATATTGCAAAAGCATTTAAAAAGGGAGCAAATGAAACTCACACTATTGTATTTTGTAGTAAAATACATATGACGAAACTGAACAATGCAGAGTTGGCCTTGGATTCACGGACCTATATCAATTATATATATTAAAACATATAATATAAATTAACTAAGTTTATATATACTTTGTTATGTATCAAGATTAATATTTCTATATATAATTTTATTAATACTTATAACATGTTATAATACTTATTTGCTATGTAATTAATGTTATTATAATAATATATTAGTTAATATATTAAAACATAGTAGTTCGTAATATTAGTTATAATACTACTAATAATAAATAAGAATAATAATACTACCTTTGAAGAAAAAGCATCAAAAACAAGTAAACTGCTCTAGCCCGGGCTCAAACCCGAGACCTCTCGTTCACATCAAACACCTCTAACCACTCGACTGTTTTTCTATTTTTCTGAAATTTTATGGATCTTAATTCCTTTTATCCCTTATTTTCGTATCCTTCTTCCTCATAAGGCATTTTAGCCATTTCCCTACTCTTCACCCTAGTTATCATTTTCCAAACACAATCACTTTCTTTATATTATTATAGTTTCTTAACATCGCCACCTTCCGGTAACCGTATTATCATCACCGTCCATGTACATCATCATCCTTATTGATATCATTTTCATTTTCATCATACATTCACCATTCAAAATACTAATCAGTTATCAACAATTTGGTTTCGGCCCAAAAACACAAATTGTAACGGCCAAGAAGAAAATTTCATAGATTATCTTAATGAATTTGTGGTTGTTTGATAAATGAAGAATCCCATTGTCGTCCCATGCTGTCCCCTCCCCTTCTACTATTCTTTTTTTTTTAATCGAAAGTGGAGTCATTTCACCATTATTTTAATAACACCTTTATCTTTTGAAATCAAATGTGAAAAGATTAGTAGACTTGCAAATAGAAAACAGGAAGTGGCAGCGAGAATCCATGGTCATCTTTATGATCTTGATACATCATCTTTTGGCATCATGTAACCACTTTAATAAGTCAAGTGGTTTAGAAATTTGCCTGTCAAAAAAATGTATACGTCGATTCAAGTGTCCCATGTACTCCACGGCTCAAATAAAAAAAAACGGAACATGGTGGTCCACAAAGATATTTGTATCGATTGATTTATTAAAGAGGATATGAATGGAAATTTTAGAATCCAAGGTATTCTCCACTTGCCTACCCTTCCACCACCTTTTGAAGTGTTTAAATTGTATCAAACAAACAAACCATTTCCATTACTTCTTTTGGTCTCTTGTGTTCGAACAATCAGAAACAAGTGCAGTAATAAAACTGCTGTATGAGCAGCTGTCGCGGTGACAGAATTAATAAAAGAAAAACAGAAATAAGTTGGAAGGTGGTTGTGAGTGATGATCATGAGGCAGAAAAGAGATGATGCGATGGTGGCCGTATGGTGGGTCTAGTTGTTGTTGTGATGGCTGTTTACAGGTAATAGTAATTCGTGACAGTAGTAGAAGGTAATAATAATGATCTAGGAGAAAAATTAATAAAGATGATAATGGTGGTGTTTGGTTTCGAGGCTAAACAGGCGAAAGTAGCAGTGTTAGCTGCATGGTGGATGCAAAATAGAAAGAATCCAACGGCTGTAACGGTGGTGGTTCAACGGTTGAAGACGAAAAGGAAAAGAAAGAATAAAAAAAATGCAAGTAATGATGTGTTGCTCGAGGGTTGCAGGTTTCAAGAGGAAAACGAAGGTGGTGGCTCGTTGCTCATGGTGAGTCGATTGTGGTGTTGATCTAACGGTTCTCGAATACAAGATAAGAGAGAAAGATAAAAAGTGGTGGGTTTCAACAATAATGAAAATAGAAGGGTGAATGGAATCCCTTAACAACTTGTATTAATCACATTATATAATGAATGTGGTGTCGACAGAATTATTCGAGCCAGGAAGTAACAAACAACAATTTATAAAGTAGAAAGGGAAGTGCAACGGATTCGTACTATTGCTATTGATTTTTACCAACTTGATTTAATGGGGTTTGTATTGTTGTGATAATAAGATCATCATGTAACAAGAATCAGATACGAAGGACAGAATTTTCAATGAGAAGAAATGAATCAGATAGCTATGTTCAATAGATTTTGGTTGTATCTGCATATTCGATTGTAATATGTAATAATTAGGAGACAGAAACAAAACTTAGCTACATATTGATAGTTACATGAAACTGATTCCGTTCATTTTTCTGATTTTTATAAATTATATAATTAATATTAATAATTACTAAATATATTAGTAATAATAATAATACTAAATAATAATAATAATAATAATAATAATAATAATAATAATAATAATAATAATAATAATACTAATAATAATAATATTATTATTATTATTATTATTATTATTATTGTTGATAAGATAATAATAATAAATAAATAAAAGAAATGACAATAATAATAATAGTAATATAATATTCATAATATTATTAATAATTATAAAATACTAATAACAATAATTATAGAAATATAATAATAATATTACTGATCAAAATAATAAGATCAACATTTTATTACTACTTAATAATGATAATCAATAATATTTGTAATAATAATAATTCAACAAATCAAAATGTATTAAATTTCATATTATAATTTTAATATTATTAATAATATTGATATTAATATTAGTATTAATATTTATTGATATAATAATAATATTATAATAACTATATCTTAACTTGGAGTTTCCTTTAATATGTTAATATTACCATTTATTATTTATATATAATATATATAATTGAATATTTATACATCGCAATATATATATATATATATAATAAAAATAATCATATATAGAAATAATATATATATCAACTTAATTATTCTATATCTTAATTTACATTTTTAATTCTAATGAGTTAATTGTATTTTATTAAATTTATAATTATATATATATATATATATATATATATATATATATATATATATATATATATATATATATATATATATATATATATATATACACACGCATATTTATTTACAACACTTGTTCGTGAATCGTCGAAAATGGTCGAATGGTAATTGCATATATGAAAACAGTTCAAAATTTTAGATTTCAATTAACTAGACCTTGCTTACCGTGTCGAAATCATATAAGAATAAAGTTTAAATTTGGTCAAAAATTTTCGGGTCGTCACATTGAGATCGACTTGTGTACGTTTGCAGACAGGAAGAATCACTCATGAAAATTAAAAGAAATTTGGATAATGACATTAAACAGATTTGTACAATTTAATTGATCTTCAAGGATTTGTATCTGTATGTATCGTTTTATATATATAATTAATATTAATTCATAGATATAAATATTATAATATTAATACTTTTAATATTAATAATAATAAATAATAATAAGAATGATAATATTAATAAATTGATTATAATAAAAAATTTAATAATTTTGGTAATAATAATCTCAATATTAATAATAGTAATAATGATTATTAATGATAATGGTAATAATTATAATTATAATAAATTACATGTATAGTTATTTATATATACATTTCTATTTACGATTAAAGGTTCGTGAATCGTCGGGAACAGTTAAAGGTTAAATGAGTCCATGTAATTTGTTCAAAAATTTTGAGACTCAACATTACACACTTTGCTTATTGTGTCAAAAATAATAAATCGTATCGAGAGTTTGGTTTAAAATTAGTCGAAATTTTTCGGGTCGTCACAATTTTGGTCCTACACCCTTCAAATTTTTTGACGTCTGGCTTGAATCGAAGGAGATAGAAAAGATCATTGTGGAAGCCTGGAATAAGCCTGTTAATAGCAGAAGAGCCGATTGTTCTTTCCGAGACAAATTAAAAAATATTAAGGCGGCCCACAGATTGTGGAGTAATCATACATATGGTGCTTTAGATGAAGAAATAGAATCATATAAAAAAGAAACAGCTGTTCTAGAATCAAAAGCAGAAGTTGCGGTTCTTTCGGATGCAGAGCGCGATAGATAGTTGAATGCGAGAGTTTTCTGGCTAAAAAAGGAAAAAGAAAAGTCAGATATGTTAAAACAAAGGCCAGGATGAAATGGGCAGCAGGGGGCGATGACAACACGGCTTTTTTCCATGCTGCTATCCGGCGAAAAAACACCAAGACGAATATTAGAGGGCTGAACATTAATGGAATTTGGGATGAAAATCCGGTTGCAATTAAAAACGAGATCTTCAATTTTTACAGCAAAGTTTTCGAAGCCAAGCACTCGCATAGGCCTGACTTTCAAACACTTGATAGCATGGATTTTAATCGTATCAGTCAAGAGGATGTTTTGATGCTAGAAGAGCGTTTCTCAGATTCTGAAATATGGAGTGCCATAAGCGGATGTGAGCCATCAAAGGCACCGGGACCCAACGGATTTAATTTTAATTTCTTCAAAAAGTTTTTTTGGCTCATTAAGGATGATCTCAAAGCGGCTATCGACAAATTCTGGTCCCAAGAATCAATCTCCAGAGGATGTAATGCTAGTTTTCTTACCTTGATCCCTAAGAGAAGTGATCTGATGAATCTAGGCGACTATCACCCTATAAGTCTTATCGGTTGTTACTACAAAATTAACTCGAAGATGCTTTCAAATCGGTTATAGAGGATACTACACAAAATCATAGGAGTGGAACAAAGTGCCTTTCTAAAAGGTAGATACATTCTTGACGGGATCCTTGTAGCATATGAGAAGATTGATGAACTAAAAAGGCAAAAGAAAAGTTGCCTAATCTTTAAAGCGGATTTCGAGAAGGCGTTTGATAGTATTCATTGGGAATTCTTGTTCAAGGTTCTTGAAAGAATGGGTTTTGGAATTAAATGGAGAAATTGGATCAAATCCTGTCTAGCATCGGCCTCAATTTCGGTTTTTGTAAACGGTTCTCCGACAAGTGAATTCTCACTTGGTAGGGGTGTCCGTCAAGGGGACCCTTTATCACCATATCTCTTCATCATAGCAGCGGAAGGACTAAGTACTTTGATAAAACGTGCGGTGCAAGTTAATTTGATCAAAGGGATAGAAGTCGGCAATGACAAAATTTTAATCTCCCATCTTTAATACGCCGACGATACTATCCTTTTTGGAGAGTGGAGTACAAAGAATGTGGGAAACATACTCAAAACACTAATATGTTTTGAATTTTTCTCGGGTCTAAAAGTTAATTACTCCAAGAGTTCCCTATATGGAAGCGGTATCCAAAAAGTGATGATAGAGGATTGGGCATATCATTTCGGGTGTCAAGCCGGGAGCTTCCCGATCTCTTATCTCGGGTTACCCATAGGAAAAAAAAATGAACAACGAACGTGATTGGGAGCCTTTCATAGAGAAGTTTCATTCAAGGCTATCGGATTGAAAAGCGAAATCGATGTCATTTGGCTGTCGGCTTACCCTAATCAAATCGGTTCTTAGTAGTTTGCCATTGTATGCCTTCTCCCTATTCCGTGCTCCATCGTGTGTCATCAACTTGCTCGAAGGTTTGAGGCGTAAATTCTTTTGGGGCGGGTCGGGGGATAATTCAAAAATATCGTGGGTTAAATGGGATAATATCTTACTACCATACGAGGGTGGGGGTTTGAACATTGGGTCCGTCAAAGCTAAAAATATGGCTTTATTGAGGAAATGGTGGTGGCGTTTTCACAATGAAAAAGACGCATTATGGGTCAAAATAATCACTAGTCTTTATGGGCGGGATGGGGGTTTGGGTTGTCGGGCTCAAAGTAATATTTCGGGTATGGGAATGACATGGAAAAATATATGTAAAGCAGGACACCTTATAGATGAACTAGGTATTCCATTTACTAATTCATTTGTCAAGGTTGTATGTAAAGGAGACAATACACGTTTTTGGCTGGATTTATGGCTCGATAACCAGGTACTTAGAGACAAATTTGGGCGACTGTTTAGTTTGGAGTCTGATCCTAATGTGCTTCTGGCAGAAAGATTTCGTGAGCAGGGTTCGTCTAAGTCATTTTGTTGGAACTGGGTACGCAGCCCTTTTGGACGAAAGCAAACTGAACTTAATGATCTTATAGCACTTTTAAATAATTTCAAGTTCATGGATGGTGAGAGACACTTGGTAGTGGAAGTTACAAAATAATGGGGTGTTCTCCACAAATAAACTGACCAAAATCATTGACGAAATGATATTGCAAAGGCCTTCGACACACAAAGAAACGGCTCGTAATAAGCTGCTTCCACAGAAAATTGGGTTATTCGTTTGGCGGGCAAATCTCGAGAGGCTTCCGGTTCGGGTTGAGTTGGACAAAAGAGGAATCGACTTGGACTCGGTTAGATGCCCCATATGCAATAACGATATAGAAACAGTCGCACACATTCTTCTACATTGCTCGTTTGCAAAGGACCTATGGTCTCGGGTGTTTAGATGGTGGAACCTAAACCGACCTATGTATGCGAATATGGGTAAAATGTTTCAAGGGAATAGAAATGCGCTTTCGAGTCAGACTTCTAAATTATGGCAATCCGTTGAGTGGGTTTGTGGATATATTATTTGGCGAAATCGAAACTTAAACGCTTTCCAAAAGAAGAAGGGCAATGGCCCTACGGCGCTAAATGAGGTTCAACTCAAATCTTACGAACGGATCTCAAGACGCTCGAAGGAATTAGCTATGGAGTGGAATCAGTGACTAGTAAACCCAATCACATATGACGACAATGGCTATCTCTTCTCCATTTGGTCTCCCTCTGTTTCCTAGTTGTTTATTTAATAAAGGGTCCAGAAAATGTATTTCCCTTCTGTTTACAAGCATGACCTCACATGCTTTGTTATGATCTTGTACTATAATTTATTCTCTTTTTAATGAAAGTTGCCTGCTTTTCAAAAAAAAAAAAAAAAAAAAAAAAAAAAAAATGTTTACTGGGTTATATGTTCAAAGACCGATTAAATGAAAATTATTATTTACGTTAAAGGTATAAATAAAAATAAAAATAAAATTTACAATGATTAAATAAATAAACAAAGAAAAATGGTTTTGTATCCCGTCCATGGACAATGAGCATTCCGGTATCTCAAAATACGTCTCGATATCATTTCAAACCCTAATAACCTTAAATCAGATCTCAAATTAAAATGTCTGATCACTTACCATTCGAAATTCAGACGGAAATCATCAAAAAGCTTCCGATAAAATCATTGATTCAATACAGATCCGTTTCAAAATCATGGAAGTCGTTGATCGATAGCTCGAAGTTTATTGCCGATCACAGCGTACGTCCCAATCAATCGCATCATTTACTTGTAAGGTACAAAGATAATTCTGAACGAAAATATATCTCAATTGCTGATAATGATGATAATTTTCCCCACATTAAATTATCCATTACTCCTCCTTTATCTGTTAACCTACTTCGTAACGCGTTAGTCCTCGGTTCATCTCACGGATTAGTGTGTTTATATGGTTTATATTTGCATCAAGGCGATAGAAAAGAGATGGTTGTGTTGTGGAATCTTTCAATTCGAAAGTCGATTGGTATTGCTATTCATGATCATTTATATTTGGACGATGGACTTACAGTTGTTGGTTTTGGAGTTTGTTCTAACACTATTGACCCTAAGCTTGTCAAGATCACCACTCGTGTTGATAAAACGTCAGGAAACGATACTTTCACTTGGGAAGTCGAGGTTTATGCCGTAAGCTCACGGGCTTGGAGAAGTAACCTCCGTCCTTGCTTGTAACATGATCATTTCATTTGATTTGACAAGTGATGAATTCAGAGAAGTGTTACTACCCGATTGTTTAGTATGTTTTAATGGGAATTTGTGTTCGGCTAAGCTAAAGGAGTCTCTTGTTGTGGTTAAAAGTTATTATGAGGCTGATAAACCGGTTTGTGATGTATGGATGCTGAGCCATGGCGTTCCAAAATCTTTTACTAAACTGTTCAATATCGTGGCTCCCAATGGTTCGGTGTATAGTGATATACACGCATTTAGGAAGAATGGTGAAGTTATTATGGAAATTGATTATATAGATTCAAACCTCAACCACACTTCAAGTTGTGGAACCCTACTCAAAACAAATAAGTGATCTTGGGATTTTTAGAAATGCTGGTTCAGTGACTTCACTCAAAGTTAGCTCCTACACGGAAACACTACTTTTACTAAACCAGTCCGATTTTGTTCTCCACTGATGACCATGTTGGTTGCCACCCAAAAAGGTACTACGATATATATGCTGATTAGTTTAGGTTTTTCCCTTTCAATATTCTTAAGGATATGCACTTTATGTTGCATGATGCAATTTCATTTGTTCTCCGTATTCAATTCCTTCATGATTTATTTTTAACTCGTATCAGTTTTCACGATTCTAGTAGTCTGGTAATGTCATTACGTATTCACGACTTCAGAGTTACTAGCTGTCTTATTACATTGTTATCCGATTCTTACCCAGTGAGTTAATTCTAACATGGATTTTGGTATTCACTCATTTCTCTTAATAATTTCCAGTTAACTAAAGCAGATAATTTAGTTCCTCTATAATGCCGGTGTTCGTTGTACTGGTTAAAGTAGTTCAGGTTAAAGGGTTATTCCTGTGTGCAACTTGCATTTTCTGTAGTGATATATGTTCTTATCCTTTAGTATTGTATTTGATAGATTTCAGTAACTTGTGTTCGTTGATTATAAAAAAATTTTCAACATGTCACCATTTTCTTTTAGAAAATTTCAGAGTTATGTTTATCTCTATACCTAGTTTACTACTATATGTGCTACTATCCTAAAGCTTGACTAAAAGCTAACCAAATTTGTAGTTTGTATGTGTTACACACTCAACAGTTAAAGGCGTCTATTATCACCCACTTGCAACTTTAAGTCAGTGGTTCCTACTCTAACATATCAGTGGCGGAGTTTGAACGTTGCGGTTGGAGGGGCCAAATTTTGTCTAATGTGTGATATGTTTTTAGCAAGAAAAAACGCTAAATTTTGTTGAACAAAATTGCATATTTCTACACATCTTAGGTGACAATATCGATCCTAATTGTGCATCATCCAAGTTAACTTCTTAAAATTTAGTTTTAAAATTGATTTCAAGGTGAAAATGGCCAAGAGATATGAAAGAATGAAGTAGATTGTTGATGAAAACAAAATCTGCGTGCCTTCACCATTTTCGTCATATCTTTTTCATACAGACTCCGATTTAGTTGATTCAAAAGCCCAAACGTCCGTAACGCAAAGGGCTACAAAATACCATTACTTACTGAAACTTTTGGAGGGGTGAGAGGCCCCTCCTGTTCCTAATAAGGTCGCCGCTGCTGATATGAATTACTTGTGATCTTCGTTTAGTTGTCTTTGATTAACCTGAGTATTCAACCCGCATTAAGGACAGAGACTAATGATAGGGTGACTACCCGCAAACGTAACCCGGAGTTATCCCAGGTGACCCTCCGTGGGGTATATTTTTTTCTTCTAGTATTCGAACTTGGGACCTATAGGATTTTTCACTCTTTAAGAGTTAAGTGTTTACCACTAGGCCACCACCCTCATGGTTTAGAGCAGTTAGCAAATAGTTATTTTCAAGAGAAGCATTTAACCGGTCTCGGATCTATGTCATATTAACCAATTCATCTACATTAGCCTCCGAAGACATGATCTCTAGTAAAAAAGTAGATATGGTACAAATGGAATTCAGAATGAGCTCTTCCCTTTTTGGGGTGTTCTGTTATTGAAAGGGATGATCGGATCCAATCGAATTAGCTAGATGTGGTTTATCAGGTTTAATTTGTGTTTTATAACATTTAAAACTTCTATAACATGTATATCTTGGCCATCAAACTGATTATAGATGATTTTTGTATCTCCATGAAATGCATTTCCCATACAACATTAGCCAACATTATGCGAGAATCTCACTAAAATCAGCGAGATGCCCTTTCTCTTAGTGAAAAACATCATATTTGAAGTTTTTATGGGATCTCCTCCTTTAGGTTACTCGAGAGGATAAACATATTGAGAGGATAAATATAGCGAGACAATTATGAGTTGTAATCCCTTGAATCCAAAAATTTGCTTGAAATTCAACGGACCAATCAGAGCGCGACATATGGCGCGACAATCACATGTGATTAAAAAAAATTAATTTTTTTTTCTTTTTTTTCTGAAAATTTAATTTTTTTTTTGATTTTTTTTTTAAATTTTTTTTAAATTTAACATGTCAAATCCAATCACATCTGATTGTAAAACCCAATCACATGTAATTTTGCATGTTAAATCCAATCACATTTTTTTTAATCACATGTGATTGGATTTGACATGCAGAATCACATGTGATTCGATTTGACATGCAGAATCACATGTGATTGGGTTATACAATCACATGTGATTGGCGTGCAGAATCACCTGTGATTTACTGCATGTCAAATCCAATCACATGTGATTGAAAAAAAAAATTAAAAAAAAAAATTCGGTGATTGTCGCTCCACATGTCGCACTCTGATTCGTCTCTTGGATTTCAACTTAAAAGTTGGATTAATTTGAAAATCCCTCAGACAATTATACATTTAAACCTTCATTAATTAGTTCTTAGAAATAACGAGGATCAGATTTTTCAATTTCCAAAATGAAGAAAACCATACATCTATAAAAAGCCTAGGGTAAACGTTTTGGGGCCTTGACACTATTTTTTTTTCCCAATACCTTATCTAAGCCGGAGATTTTTTATGGACGACTTTTCAATTTTTGGTCAATCTTTTGAGTCGTGTCTTGAGATGTTGGAAAAAGTGTTACGGCGGTGTACCGAGACCAACCTTCTTTTAAGTTGGGAAAGAGTCAATTCATGGTAAGGGAAGGGTGGTTTTGGGTTACATTATGTCGGAAAGGGGATATGAGGTTGATAGGGCAAAGGTGCAACTTATCTCAACGTTGCCACCACCAACCAACATTAAGGGGGTTAAATCATTCTGGGTCATGCAGGAATTTACCGTAGGTTTATTAAGGACTTTAGTGCTATCTCAAAACCATTGTGTAACTTCTTTTAAAAGACGCACCATTTGACTTTAATGACCAATGTTTAGAGGCTTTTACTGCCTTGATACGTAAGTTGACCGAGTCCTCCATTTTACAATCCCCCGATTGGACCAAACCCTATGTGTGATGCGAGTGATTATGCAGTTGAGGCTGTTTTGGGACAAAGGGTAGACCGGAAACCGGTAGTGATATATTATGCTAGTAAGACCTTTTCGGAAGCACAACCTAATTACACTACTACAAAAAAGGAACTATTAGCTGTTGTTTTTACCCTAGACAAGTTTCGCTCGTACCTTTGGGGGTCCAAAGTGATAGTCTTTTTGGACCATAGTGCTTTAAGGTATCTTTTAGAGAAAAAGGAAACTAAACCATGGTTAAGTAGATGGATTCTCTTGTTGCAGAAATTTGACCTTGAGATTAGGGATACGAAGGGAGTAGAGAATGTAGTGACCGACCATCTATCTAGGAATCCCCCGCCCACTTTTGACGCTACTAAACCGATCCAGGATTTATTCCCGGCCGAGTGTTTGTTTAGTGTTGTGCAAGTACCATGGTTCGCACATATTGTCAACTATCTTGTGACCAACAAGTTACCAAATCATTGGAATAAAAACAAGCGGGATCACTTCTTTGCACAGGTGAAGAATTACATTTGGGATCGAATTGGACCCGACCAAATCATATAAAGATGTGTCGCGGAAGAAGAACATAAGGATATATTGGCTCATTGTCATACTTTTGCATGCGGAGGACACTATGAGATAAAGAAAACCGGGTACAAAGTACTCAACTCAGGCTTCTTTTAGCCTTTTATTTTTAAGGATGCATGTGAGTATGTTAAAAATTGTGATAGGTGTCAAAGGATGGTGGAATTTGTTGAGGTGTAGGCTTCGGTATTTGAGCCCAATAAAAACAGGCCAGGATTTTACTTGGTGACCAAGTCAGGGTCTGGCCAACCCTAATTTGTTGAGCCGTTTTTTATTGGTGGTACTAGTCTATATATAGTCTCTCATTGTACATGTTTTGCAACACCCTCCAAATTAATAATAATACTCTCTAGTTCCAAAGTGGATGTAGGTTTCACCTAGAAACCGAACCACTATAATTCTCGTATTCTTTTATTCTGTGTTTATATTTTTGGTTATTGCTTGTTTGTGATTGCTAATCGATTAGGGTTTCTACTTTGATAAAAGGCAGATTCTAGCCTTAACAATTGGTATCTAGAGCTCAGGTTCTAACCCTAGCTGTCAATCATAGTTGTTGCTGTTACAGATCCAGACGCTGCTGCAGTTGTTGCTGTTTTTACAGATCAGATTGCAGATCAGATTGCAGATCAGATTGCAGGTGCTAAACCCTAGCAGCCACCAGACTCTGCTGATCAACCCTAGCCGTCACCAGACTCTGCAGATCAACCCTAGCCGCCACCAGACTCTGATGTTACAGATCTAATCCAGATCAACCCTAGCCGCCACCAGACTCTGCTGTTACAGATCTATTGCAACTGTTACTGATCAGATTGCTTGCTGTTGTCCTCAGATCCAATAAATATTTTTTTTTACAATGGCAGAAGAAGGAAGGATCAAGATCGACAAGTTTGACGGGCAAGATTTTGGGTGGTGGAAGATGTAGGTTGAAGATTTGTTATGTCAGAAGGATCTGATCGAAGCCTTGAATGAGAATAAACCAGAAGGAATGAAAGATGACGAGTGGAAAACACTTGACAGGAAAGCCCTAGCAGTTGTCAGACTCACGTTGACAAAAAGTGTTGCCTTTAACATTGTGAACGAAACCACGACACATGGTTTGATGAAGACCTTAGCAAATATGTATAAGAAGCAGTCTGTGAAGCGACCCGTCCTAATCCATAAGGACGAATACAATAACATATGATTACATCGCGAGGTAATTGACCTCTATATGATACATTTTACAAACATTGCATTCGTTTTTAAAAGACAAACTGTCATTTCATCGAAAGTTGACGGCATGCATACCATTTCATAATATATCCAACTATAATTGATTTAATAATAATCTTGATGAACTCAACGACTCGAATGCAACGTCTTTTGAAATATGTCATGAATGACTCCAAGTAATATCTCTAAAATGAGCAAATGCACAACGGAAGATTTCTTTCATACCTGAGAATAAACATGCTTTAAAGTGTCAACCAAAAGGTTGGTGAGTTCATTAGTTTATCATAAACAATCATTTTCAATAATATAATAGACCACAAGATACTCATAAATATACGTCCCATGCATAGAGACAAAAATCATTCATATGGATTGAACACCTGGTAACCGACCTTAACAAGATGCATATAGAATATCCCCTATCATTCCGGGACTCCCTTCGGACATGATGAATTCGAAGTACTAAAGCATCCGGTACTTTGGATGGGGCTCGTTGGGCCCAATAGATCTATCTTTAGGATTCACGTCAATTAGGGTGTCTGTTCCCTAATTCTTAGATTACCAGACTAAAAAGGGGCATATTCGGTTTAATAATCCAGCCATAGAATGTAGTTTTTGATTACTTGTGTCTATTCCGTAAAACATTTATAAAAATTGCGCATGTATTCTCAGCCCAAAAATATAAAGGGTAAAAAGGCAAATGAAACTCACGATACTGTATTTTGTAGTAAAAATACATATGACGACATTGAACAATGCAGGGTTGGCCTCGGATTCACGAACCTATATCAATTGTATATCTATTAAAACATATAATGGCAAT
Organism: Rutidosis leptorrhynchoides; assembly: GCF_046630445.1. Lineage (NCBI taxonomy): Eukaryota > Viridiplantae > Streptophyta > Magnoliopsida > Asterales > Asteraceae > Rutidosis > Rutidosis leptorrhynchoides. Next base: position 222,421,187 of record NC_092333.1, on the reverse strand, counting down.
CACATAATTTCATTTATTAATATATATTATTTATATATTTATGGTTATATAGAATTTATACTAAATTCCATTTAAAACGTAATACTCATATTATCTCTTAAATTACATACTATTTATAGTTATTCGTTAAAATAATAGTTTTGATAATAATAATTTACTAATAATAATAATAATAACAACTTTATTGATAATGATAATACTAATAATAAAAATGATAATGATACTCTTTAATAATAATAATAAGTTATTTCATTTTTTTATAATGAAAACAATAATATTGATAATATTACCTAATACTAATAATTAGTAATAATAATACTAATAATGATAATAATGATAAAAATAATAATTTTATTAATAATGTTAATCATAATAACATGATAATTTTTATTAATAATAATGATAATAATAATAATTATATTCCTAACAATAATAATAATAACAAATAAGACTACCTTTCAAATGGTTAAATGAGCTTTCTAAAAAAAATTTGCCCTAGCCCAGACTCGAACCCGCGACCTCTCGCGCACCCACAACACCCTCAAAGCATTCCTCCCTTTCTATTTTCCTGTTAAATACCACCACTTAAGTGTATCTATATCGTATTTTTCTGTTTCTCCTTCTTCATGATACATTCAGTATCATATTTATCAATTCCATTACCATCAATAACACCCGTTATCTAGCATCTGATATCAAGTAATATGTTTTATCTCATGATACTGTAGCATCACTGACATGTATCAAATTATCATTATCTTCTAATTATTCTAACCCCGACATCACTCTTTATTGTTTTCTTATATCATCTTAATCTACCTGGGGTCTTTCTGGTCGGATTTCATGGTTCTTTCTGGTCGGAGGTCCCTAGGAAGCAGCCTCTCTGCTCTACAGAATAGGGAGGGACGACTTCCTCTACCTGGGGACCGATAGGTATCCTGGGTAGAAGAATGACTTCCCTTTTGCTTTAGGGTAGAGGAAAGGACTGCCTACATCTAACCTCCCCCATACTCCACTTTAGTGGAATTGGGTATTGTTGTTGTTGTTGTTATATCATCTTAATCATCATGATCCTAATATCATAATCGAATTCATTGTACGCACCATTTTTATCCAAATCGATCACCATCTATTTAGTCATCATCTTAATTCATAATCATATTTATCACGACAGACCCTAACTCGTCTATTGCTCCCGATGGCCCAAGTAGACAAATCTATTACACGACCCAATTAGAAGCCTATCAAACAATTGGTCTATTTAACGATTTAAAGGAAGCCCAAGATACAAAAAAAAATCCAATTCACGGCCCAACCTCTTAAATAAACTTACGGCCCATCAATAACTCTGAATTTGCTGACTCCATTGCTGGCTTCGTGACATAATAGAAAATAAAAGGAGCAGCCCAAGTTGTGGTGGTGATTTATTTTCAACGTGTTATAATAACATCATGTTATCATCCTGATTAAAATAAAATGTCCCTTTCTAAATGACCCATTTTGGTCGGTTAAAGTAATGCACCATGCCACAATTACAGACGTTGATTTCATTTGCTTCTAAATCACCTCATGCTTGATTACGTTTATCCTCATACTTCATTTTCTTCGCGGTTTAAATCACACAGAGACAAATGAGCTGTGCAGCTACAACAGTAAAAAAAAATTAACCAGGAATTGATGGTTTCATAGTGGTTTCCAGTTGGGATTTAAACGAGGCAGAAGAATATGCAGGTGGCTTTTAATTGAGATTAGGAGAGAGATATAAATAGAGAGAGATGGTGGTGATAGTTGTAGTTCAATAGGTGATACCGGTGGTTGTGGTGGTGAATCGTTGGTGAGGTTAAGGGTGGTGGTGATTTAGCATAATAAAGGATGGTTGATGGATGGCGTATATGGTGATGGGTTCTCAAAGAAACAAGAAAGAGAGAAAGAGAGAAGGATGAGGGTTGTGTTCAAATGGGTTTGTGTTGGTTTTTGTTCTTCACGGTTGCAACAGGAAACCGAAAGATTTTATATATAAATAGGTGGTTGTCGTGCGTGTTCAAAAAAAGAATGATAACGAGGTCGTGAGTTCGTGAGGTGATCATGTGGTGATCGGTTGTGATGTAGACAAAACAGAAAAATAGGAACGGGTAGTAGCAATATCAAGTTGCATATGGATTATGGAGTATAGTACTTGTCAACAAAGTGGTTGTGGTTTTCATGATGCAGCAGTAGCTCATAATCGTTACTTGGTGATTCGGTTATGATTACAACAGAAAGAAATACATTTGCAGGTTGTTCTTGGTCACAATAAGAGAGAGGGATGAGTGAGAGAAAAATAGGTGACGGTTGTTGATGGTGGCGGTTGCAGGAGGAAAGTGGCCGCCGGTGAAAGTTGAAAGTAGTGAGTGATAGGGATGTAGGTGATCGTGTGAATTACAAATGGATCGAGCATCGTGTTGTTTATATAACTATATTCATAAGTATATAATATAAGTATACTATATATCTATCAATCTATGTGTATTTATGTAACTTTAACTTCAAATTTAATATTATAATATAAATAAATAGAAATTTGGTCGCGCAGACAGATTATTCGGATGGTAGTAACAAACAAATGGGGTAGTAACAAACAAATGGGTTATTGTGATAATTCATTCCACTTGCAATTATATATATATATATATATATATATATATATATATATATATATATATATATATATATATATATATATATATATATATATATATATATATATATATATATATAAAATATATATATAATAATAAGCTAAAGTAACTCTATATAATAATACTATAATGTAATCAGGAAATAAAAACGTGTGAATCAATATTAAATTCTACCGACAGGTTTCACGGACTATGTATCGTGCGCAATCAGTGGCGAATAAAAGTGTTCAGAAAAATCCCATATTTTTAAATTAACTATATTTATTTATTTTGGTCATTATGTTATACAATTCGATCATTAACTATTAAATAAAAATTACATTAATTATTCACTCCCAACCCCAAGTAAAATATAAAAAGTTTTAAAATTCAACAAATAGTTTCTAAATACATTTTTAATAAGCCTAAAATTTATAGAACTCATTTTCGAATTACCGTTTATTTTAAAATCATATAAGTTCGAATTTAACTTACTTACTATCAATCGGGACATCAAATGAGTATTACAATCATTTAATATTTATTTTTAATATACTTTATATATATATATATATATATATATATATATATATATATTATAATAATTATTATAATATCCTATTTTTATTTTATTAATTTTTAATAACAACAACATATAATACTCCAAATTAAATTTCGAATTATTATTTATATATATACATACACACATATCTATTTACAATTAATTGTTTGTGAATCGTCGAGAGCGGTCGAAGGTCAATTGAATACATGAACATAGTTCCAAAATTTTCGAGACTCAACATTATAGACTTTGCTTATCGTGTCGGAAACATATAAAGATCAAGTTTAAATTTGGTCGAAAACTTCCGGATCGTCACAGTACCTACCCGTTAAAGAAATTTCGTCCCGAAATTTGATAGGGATGGTCATGGCTAACAATAAAAATATTTTCATGACGATTATGAGTTGATAAATAGAGTTTATCACCAATGAGTCATATAGATATAATAATTCAGTTACTCGAAGAGTACGAGTGAAACTATCACAAAAGATTGAGATAGAGATTTAACTTCTGACATAATCAAGGTGGATTTTCGGAATTCTAGGGATTTAAAGAAAATCTTCGAAATCTAAAAGATTTGATTCTTCGGCGAGTAAGGAAATTAAGATCTCTATAATTAAATACGGTGATTTGCCTCGATTACTCTGTCTGATATTTCCCATTATAAATTAAGCTCTTCCGTTCCATTATTCTCACCATTCCTATACTTTCTTTCTTAGTTCATACATCCAAAAGATTGTGAAAAAGCTTAATCCATTTCTAATCCTTGATATTTTTCTAGTTATCATTTCTGTCATCCTTCTTTTCAATCTTCCACCAGAAAAATCTGTTTACTTCTACTATTACCTTGGGGTGATACTATTCTTAATTATACCGTGTCTTTATATTTCTATTCGTATTAATATCCACGATTTGTAACTTCCGTATTATTATTGGGCTTTATATTTTCTCTTATATTTCGGAGTCCCTACTTCCGTCTTCTATAATCATTGTCATTCACAGTTAATGTTCTCTATTATTTGCTGCAATTTATACCCCCTTTCTATTTCGGAGTTTCATGCTTTTGTTTTCTTTCCGCAAGTAATGGTCCAGAATTCGTAGGTATGGAGTTTCAAATTATCATAATATACAAGGTAGAAAGGAAAGGTAGTAGCACGGTTTGATTTGTCAAATTTCCTGAATCACTGAGAATAGAACTATCAAGAAAATATGTTCTTGATGTGTTTAGAGGTTAGCTAGAATGTAAGAGTAGTGTAACATGACACATGATGATGGTATGTTCTGTGAATCATCACGTTCCATTAGAAACTCAGCATGACTTACTGTAATATAATTACGTTGATCAAGTGTCATTATATTATACTAACTCATGCATCAATTTCCAACACTACTTCAAAATCATTCATATTTCAAATTCGTATTTTTCAGAATTTAGAAACTAAAATAATTTCCTTTATGATGTAATATGGATAGCACGAAGAGATAAATAATTTCGGACGAGAATATTTATGAAAATATCTTTAGAAATATCGAAGATATTTATGATGATATTTTGGAATTTCTAAGTTCGATGGTTGATGAAGAAAGATTTTCTGCAAGATTTTAACATGAGTACGGAGAAAGATATTCGTTGAAGGTTTCATCGGATCCATAATTACCTGGATTCTTTGATTATAGGGTTTGGTCCTTGTATTTGTCCTCGGTTTCCTTCATGGTTAGCTCAAACCGTTTTCCAGTTTCAACTTTTCTGAGCTTTTCCAACATACTATTTTTTTATCATCAAATTTCCGACAATTAAGGTCGTTTACGGTTGTCTACAGTTTTCTGCTGCTTCATTCAGCTTTTTCAAAGTTCAATGCTTTAATTCGTAGGCTGGGTGCTTTTCAAAATTTCAGAATGGAATATCATAATTCTAAGAGATAAATGTTATATGTATACATATAACTGTTGATGTAGAAATGCTGCGAAATTCAAAATACTGATTGCTGATTCTCGATAATTGGTATGGCAATTATCGTTACAAGATGCGAATAAGGTTTCGATAATTATAATGATTTTTTCCGGAAAGTCAACAAAGTTGTTGGTAAGTTTACTACTAATGTGGTGGAATATAAACGGTTCCTCGGTAACGATGACGAAAGGCAACTTATATATCAAGGTTATAATAGAGCTTATTCGAATGAAAGGTCGAAATTGATTTGCTGAAGCTGTGACAAAACTGACTAATTTGAAAATGAATTGCAAAGTTATTTTCGGTAATATCAACGCCAAAGGAGCTAGCACAGATACGTGTTAAACGTTTACTCAAGTTCCGAATGTTTTCAGGTGCATAACTACATGCATCAATCTCTTTTTCCGTAGATGGAGTGCGGTTGGTTCATCCTCTCGATTGAGGTGTTTTAAAGAATCATGAAAGATTTGAACTCTGATTATAATCGTCAAGATACAAATGAGGTTAAGATGAAATCAAGTGGCAAACTTGAAGAAATGTTTAGTTTCATATGTTATAATCAATATTTTAATTTATTTTAATTGTCCAATGTTATTAGTCCACAGTCGATAGTCCACAGTTAACAGTCCAATAATTCATATATAGTTTAATATATAATATTCGAATTAATTAATACGTCTCGTAACCCGTGTACATGTCTCAGACTCGATCACAACCCAAAGTATATATATTATTATAGAATCAACCTCAACCCTGTATAGAGAACTTGATTATTAATGCATATAGAGTGTCTATGATTATTCCAAATAATAATATAGATGCGTCGATATGATATGTCAAAACTTTGTATACGTGTCCCGATATTTAAAGTGCGTAAAATAAATAACAGAAATTAAATAACGATAAATAAAATTGCGAGAATTTAAATTGCGATAAATAAATTGTGATACGGAATTAACAGTTAGCTATGATTTTGTTAGCGTGGTTTCTTAACAGAATTTCTCATAGTTAATTCGTTTGTTTCTAATAAATTTTATTTTTTTGTCCAATGTTTTCTTCATTATGCCACTTGTTTGATTCTGATAGGTCAAAATTCAAATATGAAATTGAATGAAACTGGTTATTTCGTGGTGAACGGATTTGTATATCGGTGGTTATAAATAGGATAGTAAATGATTGTTGAATCAGATTCGAAGAATGTACAGTGTAACTTATTAATGTGCAATTTAAATATTCTTTGGGTATTACCTACCCGTTAAAATATTTTCACCATTAACAGTTTGTACAAAAGAATTTTTAATTACAATCTTTATGAAAACATATATACATATATATTTTCTTCAGATGTAATCATGGATTTAATGAGTTAATATGATATTAAACTCATTTGGTTTACTGTTAGAACAAGAATATATAATCTCTAAAACATTAGAGATTACATAATCGCCATGTCGAACGAAAATAAATGATGTAGAACGATACGTAGAACGATGATTATACTCTAGGTACAGAATGAGATGTTGAGGCATTGATTGTTGATGGTACTGGCGCTGTTATTGATGATACTGTTGGTGCCGATGATGTTGCTGAAGCTGGTACGTTTTGCACCATATTTTCCAAGGCTACAACTCGGGCGCGAACCTCGTTGACTTATAACTCCGGGATAATTATCGGTAGGAATGAGCGAATGAATAAGGTTTAGAATCTGAGTTATGATATAGTTGTGGCGAGATACTCTGGAAATGAGAGAGAAAATGGTGTCTCGAACAGGTTCGCCGGTAAGTGCTTCAGGTTCATTATCAAGAGGGTAATTTGGTTGGTGGAAAGGATCGCCTTCTTCGCGTCTCCATTGATTAAGTCGACTACGAATCCCTCAGATGAATTGGGGATGGCTGATTGATTGATTCATTCTGGTGACACCGCTTTCAGAGCTTCGGTGAATATCCATGTCGGAATAGCTGTCGGAATAACTATCAGAATAGCTATCGAAATCTGAGGGACTCGAACTGGTTGAGGGATTCATCTCGTACGATCAGATGAAGGATTTTCGATAAGAAATAGATTATAAGATGTAGATTAGTACCCTGCAATACATAATTTACATATGCATATATAATACTAAAATCCCATAAGTTACGGAGGAATCTACGGAAGCTGTCAGGAAAAATCTATAGTAACAGATACGCTAAGATATGAATTTTGTCTATACACTATCGATGCACTAAATGCAGTAAGACGTGTCTAGACTTAATATGATAAGCAAGTGATTCCCTAAGAATGATAAGCAGGTAATTTTCGACACGAAATGATAAGCAAAACTTTTGACATGCAGACACGGTCGAAGTCCAGATCCACTAATGCATCTAAACAACTATCAGTTAGACACACTAATGCAAGACCTGGTCCGCTAAGACCACCGCTCTGATACCACATGAAGCGACCCGTCCTAATCTATAAGGACGAATACAATAACATATGATTACATCGCGAGGTAATTGACCTCTATATGATACATTTTACAAACATTGCATTCGTTTTTAAAAGACAAACTTTCATTTCATCGAAAGTTGACGGCATGCATACCATTTCATAATATATTCAACTATAATTGATTTAATAATAATCTTGATGAACTCAACGACTCGAATGCAACGTCTTTTGAAATATGTCATGAATGACTCCAAGTAATATCTCTAAAATGAGCAAATGCGCAGCGGAAGATTTCTTTCATACCTGAGAATAAACATGCTTTAAAGTGTCAACCAAAAGGTTGGTGAGTTCATTAGTTTATCATAAACAATCATTTTCAAAAATATAATAGACCACAAGATACTCATAAATATACGTCTCATGCATAGAGACAAAAATCATTCATATGAATTGAACATCTGGTAACCGACCTTAACAAGATGCATATAGAATATCCCCTATCATTCCGGGACTCCCTTCGGACATGATGAATTCGAAGTACTAAAGCATCCGGTACTTTAGATGGGGCTCGTTGGGCCCAATATATCTATCTTTAAGATTCGCGTCAATTAGGGTGTCTGTTCCCTAATTCTTAGATTACCAGACTAAAAAGGGGCATATTCGGTTTAATAATCTAGCCATAGAATGTAGTTTTCAATTACTTTTGTCTATTTCGTAAAACATTTATAAAAATTGCGCATGTATTCTCAGCCCAAAAATATAAAGGGTCAAAAGGCAAATGAAACTCACGATACTGTATTTTGTAGTAAAAATACATATGACGACATTGAACAATGCAGGGTTAGCCTCGGATTCACGAACCTATATCAATTGTATATCTATTAAAACATATAATGGCAATCACATAATTTCATTTATTAATATATATTATTTATATATTTATGGTTATGTAGAATTTATACTAAATTCCATTTAAAACGTATACTCATATTATCTCTTAAATTACATACTATTTATAGTTATTCGTTAAAATGATAGTTTTGATAATAATAATTTACTAATAATAATAATAATAACTTTATTGATAATGATAATACTAATAATAAAAATGATAATGATACTCTTTAATAATAATAATAATAATAAGTTATTTCATTTTTTTATAATGAAAACAATAATATTGATAATAATACCTAATACTAATAATTAGTAATAATAATACTAATTATGATAATTATGATAATAATGATAAAAATAATAATTTTATTAATAATGTTAATCATAATAACATGATAATTTTTATTAATAATAATGATAATAATAATAATTATATTCCTAACAATAATAATAATAACAGTAATAATAATAACAAATAAGACTACCTTTCAAATGGTTAAATGAGCTTTCTAAAAAAAAATTTCCCTAACCCGAGCTCGAACCCGCGACCTCTCGCCCACCCAAAACACCCTCAAACCATTCCTCCCTTTTAAATACCACCACTTAAGTGTATCTATATCGTATTTTTCTGTTTCTCCTTCTTCATGATACATTCACTATCATATTTATCAATTCCATTACCATCAATAACACCCGTTATCTAGCATCTGATATCAAGTATTATGATTTATCTCATGATACTGTAACATCACCGACATGTATCAAATTATCATTATCTTCAAATTATTCTGACCCCGACATCACTCTTTATTGTTTTCTTATATCATCTTAATCATCATGATCCTAATATCATAATCGAATTCATTGTACGCACCATTTTTGTCAAAATCGATCACCATCTATTTAGTCATCATCTTAATTCATAATCATATTTATCAAGACAGACCCCAACTCGTCTACTGCTCCCGATGGCCCAAGTTGACAAATCTATTACACGACCCAATTAGAAGCCTATCAAACAATTGGTCTATTTAACGATTTAAAGGAAGTCCAAGATTAAAAAAAAAATCCAATTCACGGCCCAACCTCTTAAATAAACTTACGGCCCATCAATAACTCTGAATTTGCTGACTCCATTGCTGGCTTCGTGACATAATAGAAAATAAAAGGAGCAGCCCAAGTTGTGGTGGTGATTTATTTTCAACGTATGTGGAAACAGAAATAATCCATTATTATAATAACATCATGTTATCATCCTGATTAAAATAAAACGTCCCTTTCTAAATGACCCATTTTGGTCAGTTAAAGTAATGCACCATGCAACAATTACGGATGTTGATTTCATTTGCTTCTAAATCACCTCATGCTTGATTACGTTTATCCTCATACTTCATTTTCTTCGCCGTTTAAATCACACAGAGACAAATGAGCTGTGCAGCTACAGCAGTAAAAAAAAAATTAAACAGGAAGTGATGGTTTCATAGTGGTTTCCAGTTGGGATTTAAACGAGGCAGAAGAATATGCAGGTGGCTTTTGATTGAGATTAGGAGAGAGATATAAATAGAGAGAGATGGTGGTGATAGTTGTAGTTCAATAGGTGATACCGGTGGTTGTGGTTGTCGTGCGTGTTCAAAAAAAGAATGATAACGAGGTCGTGAGTTCGTGAGGTGGTCATGTGGTGATCGGTTGTGATGTATACAAAACAGAAAAAAAGGAACGGGTAGTAGCAATATCAAGTTGAATATGGAGTATAGTACTTGTCAACAAAGTGGTTGTGGTTTTCATGATGCAGCAGTAGCTCATAATCGTTACATGGTGATTCGGTTATGATTACAATAGAAAGAAATACATTTGCAGGTTGTTCTTGGTCACAATAAGAGAGAGGGATGAGTGAGAGAAAAATAGGTGACGGTTGTTGATGGTGGCAGGTGCAGGAGGAAAGTGGCTGCCGGTGAAAGTTGAAAGTAGTGAGTGATAGGGATGTAGGTGATCGTGTGAATTACAAATGGGTTATTGTGATAATTCATTTCACTTGCAATTGTATATATAATATATATATAATAATAAGCTAAAGTAACTCTATAATAATACTATAATGTAATCAGGAAATAAAAACGTCTGAATCAATATTAAATTCTACCGACAGTTTTCACGGACTATGTATCGTGCGCAATCGGTGGCGAATAAAAGTGTTCAGAAAAATCCAATATTTTTAAATTAACTATATTTATTTATTTTGGTCATTATGGTATACAATTCGATCATTAACTATTAAATAAAAATTACATTAATTATTCACTCTCAACCCCAAGTAAAATATAAAAAGTTTTAAAATTCAACAAATAGTTTCTAAATACATTTTTAATAAACCTAAAATTTATAGAACTCATTTTCGAATTACCGTTTATTTTAAAATCATATAAGTTTGAATTTAACTTACTTAATATCAATCGGGACATCAAATGAATATTACAATCATTTAATATTTATTTTTAATATACTTTATATATATATATATATATATATATATATATATATATATATATATATATATATATATATATATATATATATATATATATATATTTTAAATAATAATTATTATAATATCCTATTTTTATTTTATTAATTTTTAATAACAACAACATATAATACTCCAAATTAAATTTCGAATTATTATTTATATATGTATACATACACACATATCTATTTACAATTAATTGTTTGTGAATCGTCGAGAGCGGTCGAAGGTTAATTGAATACATGAACATAGTTCCAAAATTTTCGAGACTCAACATTAAAGACTTTGTTTATCGTGTCGGAAATATATAAAGATCAAGTTTAAATTTGGTCGAAAATTTCCGGGTCGTCACAGTCTGCTTCTAACAAGGTGTTTTTGATCAGACAGTTGGTAAACACCAGGTTGAAAGAAGGTGCTTCAGTAACAAATCATGTTAATAACTTCAACAATATTATCTCTCGGTTACTGTCAGTTGATAACAAGTTCGATGACGAAGTCAAAGCTCTTCTATTATTATCTTCGTTACCTGAAAGCTGGTCAGGTTCAGTCACAGCTATCAGTGGATCCACAGAGTCCTCAAAGCTCAAGTTTGAGAGCATTCGTGATTTTATTCTTGGGGAAGATATAAGAAGAAAGAGCTCAAGAGAACCATCAGGAAACTTGCTGAGCACAGAAGAGAGGGGTAGGAGAAAAGGCAGAAGTAACACCACCAGGGGCAGGTCAAAGTCAAGAAGGAGGAGTGTGTCGAGAACGAGGAATGATATTAAATGTTGGAATTTTTAGTGAGACCGGGCACTTCAGAAACCAGTACACTAAGCTAGTAACATCATCAAAGCCAAAGGAAGTTAATGTTGCAGTTGCAACAGATTATGATAACGTCCTTGTTTTCTGCATTGAGAATACAATTGATGCGTGGGTTATGGATTCAGGAGCATCGTTTCATGCTACTCCAAGTCCACATTTGATGAAGAATCTACGAATAGGTAATCTTGGTAAAGTTCGTTTGGCTAATGATCATTGTCTTAACATTACAGGGATTGGAGACTTAGAGATGAAGACCTCTTTGGGCACTAATTGGACCTTGGAAAATGTCCGAGTTATTCCTGGCCTAAAGAAGAAACTAATCTCTGTTAGACAGCTTGATGATCAAGGATATAATGTGCTATTTGGTGAAGGTCAGTGGAAAGTAATAAAGGGGAACTTAGTAATAGCCAAGGGTAAGAAGAGAGGCACTCTTTATATGGTAGAAGTTCCAGCTAACGAAGTAAATACATTTTCCAATGATCGAAGCTTAACCAGTCAGTGGCACCAACGTTTAGGTCACATGAGTGACAAAGGGATGAAAATGCTAGTGTCAAATGGTAAAATTCCTGGTTTGAAGAGAGTTGAATCGGACTTTTGCGAGTCATGTTTTCTAGAAAAGAAAAAGAAGGTCACCTTTGCAAAAGCAGGCAGAACTTTAAAAGCTCAGAAGTTGGAGCTAGTACACACGGATGTGTTCGGGCCTACTCCCGTTTCTTCATTGGGAGGAGCACGCTATTATGTTACTTTCATCGATGATTCAACACGCAAGGTATGGGTTTACTTTCTTAAAAATAAATCTGATGTATTTGAAGCTTTTAAGAAATGGAAATCTGCTGTTGAATTATCTTGTGATTTGAAGGTAAAATGCTTGAAGTCGGATAATGGATGAGAATACATCAGCACTGAATTCGTTAACTATTGTGCTGATCATGGCATTCGAATGATCAAGACGGTTCCAGGTACTCCACAACAAAACGGAGTTGCAGAAAGAATGAATCGTACTTTAAATGAGAGAGCACGTAGCATGAGACTTAATTGTGGGCTACCAAAGACTCTATGGGCTGATGCAGTAAGCACTGCCGCTTATTTGATCAACCGTTCTCCATCAGCTCCGCTTGATTTCAAAATACTCGAAGAAGAATGGAGAGGTAAAGCAATCAGTTATGAGCATCTAAAAATCTTTGGGTGCAGTGCATATGATATTAATAAAGATAGTGACAAACTCGATGCAAAAGCAAAGAAATACGTGTTCATTGGTTATGGGGGAGATGACATGGGTTACAAGTTATGGGATAACAAGGGAAAACATGTTATCAGAAGTAAACACGCCACCTTCAATGAAGCAGAATTGTACAAGGATTTCAACTCAACACCAAAAGAAAAAGAATCAGTTGAATTTGAGGTTGACACAGAGACAACTAGAGAAGATGAAAGGGAAACTCCAGAGTATGAAACTGAAGTTCCAGTGGGAGTTCCTAACAGTGAAAGCTCGGAGTCTGATCACAAGCAGACTTCAGATAGTGGGAGCTCAGATTCTGATGATGACCCACATCCCCCACCACAATTTGACCAGTCCAATTGGGTTAGGAGATCTACAGGAGTTACAAGACAACCAGAGAGGTTTAGTCCAATAGTTAACTATCTTCTTTTGACAGAAAATGGGGAACCAGAAAGTTATTCTGAGGCAATGAAGGTGAAAGATTCGTTCCAGTGGGAGCAGGCTATGAAAAGCGAGATGGAATCTTTATTGAAAAATCAAACTTGGAAGTTGACCAAGTTACCACCAGGAAAAAGGGTCTTACATAATAAATGGGTTTTCAGAGTCAAAGATAAAGCGGATGGTTCTAAACGATACAAAGCAAGATTAGTTGTCAAAGGATTTCAACAAAAGAAAGGAGTTGACTATGCTGAAATCTTTTCTCCAGTAGTGAAGATGACGACTATCAGATTGGTTCTAAGTATGGTGGTAACCGAGAAGTTACACTTAGAACAGTTGGACGTTAAAACAATCTTTCTTCATGGCGACATTGAAGAAGACATTTATATGTCTCAACCAGAGGGGTTTCGTGTCAAAGGAAAGGAAAATCTTGTGTGTAATCTAAAGAGAAGCTTGTATGGTTTGAAACAAGCTCCCAGACAGTGATACTTGAAATTTGATAATTTCATGGAGAAGACGGGATTCGTGAGAAGTTCTACAGATCATTGCTGTTATTTGAAGAAGTTCAAGAGCTCCTATATTATATTGCTTCTTTATGTCAATGATATGTTAATTGCAGGTTCTGATATGGTTGAAATACGCAATTTGAAGAAGAAATTATCTAGAGAATTTGAAATGAAGGATCTCGGGCCAGCTAAGCAGATTCTCGGTATGAGTATATGCAAGAATAAAGATGGGTCAGTTTCTTTATCTCAAGAAAAGTATATCCGCAAGGTTCTTGAAAAGTTTAGAATGAATGGTGAGTCTACAAAGCCAAGAAACACACCATTGGGAAGTCATCTAAAGCTTTCTAAACATCAGTTTTCTAAAACTGAAGTAGAAAAAGTAGAAATGGCTAAGGTTCCTTATGCATCCGCAGTGGGTAGTCTAATGTATGCTATGGTGTGTACAAGACCTGATATAGCACATGCAGTTGGGATGGTTAGTCACTTTATGTCAGCTCCAGGGAAAGAACATTGGGAAGCAGTGAAGTGGATACTGCGGTATTTAAAGGGTACTCCCAAAGTTGGGTTAAGTTTCAAGGGCAGGGATACTACTCTCAGGGGTTATTCTGATGCAGATCTGGGCAGATGCAATAATACCTTCAAGAGCACCACCGGGTATGTATTCACTATAGGAGGAACAACAGTGAGTTAGATGTCTAGTCTTCAAAAGAGCATGGCTCTATCTACTACTGAAGCAGAATACATGGCCTTGACTGAAGCCAGTAAAGAACTAGTGTGGTTGAAGACATTCATGAAAGAACTGGGCAGCAAACAGACAGAATTTGTCTTATATTGTGATAATGAGAGCGCAATCAAGTTAGCAAAGAATCCAGTCTATCATGCTAAAATGAAACACATTGGCATGAAGTATCACTTTATCAGAGAACGGATAAGCAAGGGAACATTTAATCTGGAGAGCATTCCAGGTTCAAAGAATCCAGCAGATATGTTTACCAGACCAATAATGCTGGATAAGTTGAAGCTGTGCATAGCTTCAACTGGCCTTCAGGAACATTGAAGAGAAGACAGGAACTAGAGAAAGAAGAGATGAGCTGAGTCTTGCATTGCAGAAGTACAAGAGTGCAGATCGATGATATTCGAAGCCTCCAAGTGGGAGATTGTTGAGGTGTAGGCTTTAGTATTTAAGCCCAATAAAAATAGGCCAGGAGTTTACTTGGTGACCAAGTCAGGGTCTGACCAACCCTAATTTGTTGAGCCGTTTTTTATTGGTGGTACTAGTCTATATATAGTCTCTCATTGTACATGTTTTACAACACCCTCCAAATTAATAATAATACTCTCTAGTTCTAAAGTGGATGTAGGTTTCACCTAGAAACCGAACCACTATAATTCTCGTGTTCTTTTATTTCGTGTTTATATTTTCGATTATTGCTTGTTTGTGATTGCTAATCGATTAGGGTTTCTACTTTGATAAAAGGCAGATTCTAGCCTTAACATAATTTATAGACGAAATGAGATTCCTATGACCCCAATTTTGGTTTGTGAGATTTTTGAGGTTTGGGGTATTGACTTTATGGGACCCTTTCCACCTTTCTTCGGGTTTGAATATATATTAGTGGCTGTCGACTATGTTTCCAAGTGGGTGGAACCTAAGGCCACTATGACCAACGATCATAAGGTTGTCCTTAGGTTTTTCAAGAAGAATATTTTTTGTCGTCATGGTATCCCTCAGGCTATCATTAGTGATGGGGGTTCTCATTCTTAAGAATTCTTATTTTGCTAAACTTTTAAGGGACTATGGGGTAAATCATTGAATTCCTACGACTTACCATCTCCAAACAAGTGGGCAAGTGGAGGTGTCAAATAGGGAAATTAAAAGAATTTTTAAAAAAACTGTGAATCCTAATCGCAAAGGTTGGTCTTTAAGACTAGACGATGCGCTTTGGGCTTATTGGACTGCTTATTAAACCACTATTGGCACTTCACCTTACCGACTTGTATATGTGAAGGCATGCCACTTACCCGTTGAATTTGAGAATCGTGCAAAATGGGCTATAAAACAGGTGAATATGAATATGAAAGAAGCAGGTAAAGCGAGGAAATTGGAACTTTCAGAAATAGAGGAATTAAGAAGGGATGCATATGAGAGCTCCAGGATCTACAAGGAGAAGACAAATGCGTTTCATGATAAGCAAATCATAAGAAGGACTTTTGTGGTAGGACAAAGTGTTTGGTTGTTCTATTCGAGGTTGAAGCTATTTGCAGGGAAAGTGAAGAGTAAATGGGATGGGCCGTATGTTATTACCAAGGTTAATCCACATGGAGCAATTGAAATTCGGGATCCAAAGGGAGGGGAAACTTTCATGGTAAAGGGCCAACGGTTGAAGATTTTTCATCAATCGTTGTTAAAAGACAACAATGAAGTGGAAACCGTCTATATTGAACCTTTAAAGCAACTGGTGGAAAGACTCATTGCGGTTCGCCTAGTAGAGCCCCAACGAAGAATGGATTTTGATTGGAAGGAAATATATACATGGTCCGGTGCTAAAGAAGAGGTGAGTAACAAGAAAGAAACAAACGTTGAATGGCCAGAAGCTTGTCCTAATCTATATGATAACTCTGATGGGCGTTTTAATGACGCTCTGGGAGATCTTTCCGAGACTTCCGAGGTGATTTCGGATGAGTGTTTTTTAGATTTTGAAGATTTACTACCACCGACTATTATTGACTAAGATGATGATCCGGGTGAAATTTTACTAGAGCTGAAATTTGTAAGTTCACCACCGTATGTAGTATATGATACACGATCATATAAGGCATTGGCGGATTCAGGTGCATCACTTAACACCATGCCTTATTTGTTATTCAAAAGAATAATGGGTGGTGGAGAACCGGTAAGCTCTAACGGGAAGATCACACTTGAAAATCAATCGGTATGTGATGGGAATGTTATATAATATTGTGATTGATGTAAAGGGTATGTTGTTCCGGGTGGATTTTCATGTGTTGGGAATGGAAGAAGATGAAGTGTTCCATTGGTCATGGGAAGAAGTTTTCTTTGGGAAGCATGTGGTGATTTTGATATAGCAGGTGGTGCACTCACTTTAGAGATGGTAGCCGAAAGGTTACATTTGTGAATTTTCTAACTACACAATACCCAAATGCATATGAGGTTGCTCGAACTATCCCCAAGGGTTTTCCTTTTATGATGATGGGGGAACAATTAGATGGTGTTGATGATAATGATGCCATGGGTGATCTTGATGCGGAAAGGATCAGCATGGAAGAGATATATGCAAGTATCGAGTGTGGGGGAAATGTACCCGATCAACGATTGAATTCAGAATTGGATGAGGATGAAAGCATAATGTTATTATATAATTCAATGCGACAAAAGTACAAGGAATTTCGCAAGGCACAACATGATTACAAGTTGACTAATCGGTTGCTATTTGAGTTGAAACCTAGAAGAGAGAGACAAGTACTTTTGGAAATCATTGAAGAAGAAAACTCGTTTAACTTTAACTTGGTGAAACAATTGAAGCAACATGCTGATAAAGGAAAGAGTGAGTCTGAAATGGATCGAGTGACGAAGGTTGAAAATACATTCATGAGTCGACTCCATCAATAGATGATTTGGTTCCAAAGCTATAAAATCTATTGGAGCCAAAGAAAGTTAGCAAGTCACTAGAAGATGAAGATGATGGTGATTGGATAAACAAAGAATTCGAATGTAGGGAGCCATTACCAAAGTCCCAATGCAAGCCTAGACAAATATTAAGAGATCTGGGTGCGTTTGAGGTGACATGTCAATTTGATAATGAAATGGAATATACCACTTTGTTGGATTCCGGGGCAAGTGTGAATACTATACCGGTTAAAGTGTGTAAAGCTTTGGGTATTAGGGAGCTTACTCGGACGGGAACGGGAATTCGATATGGTAACCAATTGATTGATCGACCAATCAGATTAGCCGAGGGTTGTTGCTATTGTCATTCATGGGTTAAGGTTTAAAGAAGACTTTTTCATTATGGACGTTGAACCGGATGAGAGGGCACCGTTAGTATTGGGGCGAGGATTTTTAGCGACCGCGTGACTCTTAATGGATTTTGACACGGGATCATTAGTAATGAAAGTGGAGGATGTCAAGGTTACGCTAAATCATCAGTTTGAGTTGAAGAGCGATTCCGGAGAAACCGGAGTCGATGATCCGGGAGATAATTAAAAGAGGGAAATGAGTCGAGTGGGCGACTCGTGAACAAAAAAATCGTACCACCGTGTAAAGTTTGTAAGTTGAAGTTTAGATTTCATTTGTAATTTTGTACACTCGGGCGGAGAAAAGGACCAAGATTTGGGTTGGATTTATGGACTATCTCTATTTTAAGCATTGAGAACAATGCTTTGCACAAAGTGTGGGAGGGGGTCAATGTTTAAGTCCTAAGTTAAAACTAAAAATCGCGTGAAAAGTGAAAAAAAAATGGCTAGAATAACACATACCGTAATTTGTGGTACCTCAACCGAAGGATGCGGTGGGGATTTTTTTTTTACAACGGAACCCAGATCACCGCAAGATTTCAGTGAAATTATGCGGATAAAAAACAAAGACCGCAATTTGCGGTGGACCCCGGATTTTAACCCTTATTTAAAATTTTTCAGCGGGTTTTGGGATTTCATCCCCTTTTCTTTTTCTTGAACAGCGACGAACACAACACCCCCAAACCCTAAAAATTTGATTTTTAAACATCAAATTCGTTCTCAAATCTTCATCTAATTTTCATTATACTTCATCAAAACACAAAAATCATTCTAATAATGAAGTTTTTTTGGGTCAATTGGGTGTTCTTGAGTAAAAACCCAAATTCAAGGGTTTCAAATTGGGTTTGATTTCACCACTTTTTGCTTGAATTAGTGTTATCATCTATCAAGGTATGTACTTTCTAGTGTTTTTCTTATCTTTTCTTTATTTAATTTTCAATTTTAGTGATATTCATATGCAGGGTTAGTATTAATCCGAATTTGTGTTAGGGATATTCTTGTAATTGTTTAAATCCGTGTTTGTGATGTTAATCGGAGTGTTTCAAACATGTAAGCATGATTGATTTATGATTTAGGTTAAACTTTAGCAATTGCTTGATGATGGTTGACTAGGGTTGACTTTGATGACTAATTGACCATGTTTTTGTTTTGCTTTTATGTGTTTAGTAGGTAAGTGCCTCGACTCGGATTTGTTTTATTCTAAGTATGTTAATAAATACTTTGAGGATAAATTTTAAGTTTAAGGAATGGAGGTTATAATTAACTTGGAGATTGTAGTGGTGTTGACTAGTTGAGATACTTGTGATAGTTAGGGTTTATACTTGAGATAGAGATGCAAGAGGTTAGTGTGGCTTGGCTTAAGTGATGATTGTAATTAGATAACATGCTAAGCTAGTGGTTTGAGGATTACATGTATGGTTTCATGTTTAGTAGAATATTGATAAACAAATGCATGTGGAGTATGTGTTATTGGGATACTAATTGTGTGTATGAGTTTATTTGTTCATAGAAAATGCCTAAACGACCAAGAGGAAAGAAAGCTACTGCAGAAGTTAGTGAGACACCACACTGGGTAATCATAAAAGGTTAAGGGATGTCAGAGAGGATTGGCAACCAACGCTATACATGGAAAAGAGGAATATACTCATCAACGGGTTGATGTATGAAAGGGATATTATGGTGTGTACATTGAGAAGGTATGGGATTTTTCAAGTGTTTAAAAATTGGGCATTGAAGTCGGTACTTCTATATTGGGATGAAAGTGAGTTGCCTTGTTCTAATCAAGTGAGTTATCCTACTCATCTAATGAAATGGATGTCAACACTCAAGTGGATTGAAGGTGATGATTTTTCGCATAGTTTGATGTTGGTAGGGAATGTGAACAATAGGGATATTCCATTGACTATAGAATCATTCAATCGGCTTGCTCACCCAACTTGTCTTTATGATGCGGGTATTGATATTCCGGTGAAAACCACATACGACTACCTCATGTTGCAACAATTCTTTGAGCCACCTAAGGATTTGTATAGTACCATAGTTCATGACCTCTTTCATGTCGACGGGCCAATGGATAAATTCAAGCTTGAAAGGAAAAAATTGAAAATAGTTCCAAGACTTCTTACAATTGTGGTTAATTAAAACATATTGTCGAGACGAAGCAACACCACCATTATTCGTGATTATGAGTAATCTCTTCTATATGCAATGGTTACAAATTCGTGTGTTCCATCTTTAAGACTGTTAATGATGAGTTGGATTTGGGAGTGTAGAGATATGATTCACAGGAAGGCAATCATTCCATATGCCCGTTTCCTATCTTCTTTTCTGTTCAGAAATCCAGGGATCCCAGCAAGTGCAAGTGTAGCTAAGAAAGGGATCAAGGTTATCAAAAATTCGGTTTGTGGGTTGACTTTCAGGAATCAAGGGGGAGTGTATATGATTGAGGATAGGGAACACGATTGCATGCATGGTGTCGGTATAGATGAAGGTATTGGTGAAGGGAAGGAGAATATGAATATGATGAGGGTACAAAGGATTTTATAACAAGGGGAATAGATGAAGCTGATAACTTTAGGGACCCGAATTTTAATCCGGATGGTGAAGGAATGAGTGGTGGAAGGAGGCATGTTTTTTGTAGATGAAGGGCGGTTGGGTAGGATAGAAGAGCAAAATGCACTTCTACTGGATACGGCACGGGCTCAACTGTACTTGACTGAGAACTATCAACCGGAGGCCTTTCTTTGAAATAATCGAAGGCTTCAATATGAGGATGAGTTGCAGAGGCGACCGATTACGCCTTACTATGAGTCAGTCGATTACACACCATGGGGTTCTCAGTTCCGTTCAGAAGTTGAGTATGTTGACCCGACCACCTGCCCCGTCCATTGCACCACCACTGTTTTACCAGCAGCCCGAGCCACTACCTCATGAGATGGAAAGAGTGAGAGAGGAAACGAGACAATCGGTGTATCACATGTCTTCGCAATCAAGGAGTTGGTTTGATAGTATTTTTGGTCCCATCCTTATTTTTGGTCCCGATCATAGGATGGTATGAGCCTCTCTAATTTTTAAATTAGGTCATGTGCTCCATTTGTAATAAGATTATGTACACTTTTTGTTTTTGTTTTCTTTTTATTTGTAGGTAAATGAACTTTGTGGGTATGTTCACTGCAAGCCCTCACGAGACAAAACTTGTCCACCCGAGGGAATCAGGTGGTTTAAAGGCTTGTTGCACGAGCTAAGTGCAATCGTGTTCCCTATGAAAGTGGGCTAGTTAGATTTTAAACGTCTTATCTTTTTGTTTTTGTTTTGTGAGAATAAAGTTGTATGGAAGGAAACATATGTATGTGTTGAATTTTGGGAGGTTCGTGTGCATCATTCAGTTACGATGGAAAGTTAATTTAATCTTCGGGTAATATTGTTCTTTTCTTTTTATCTATGTTTAATTTCCCGAATTTTGTTCAATTTTTTTTTAACATGCATACGAGGGCGAAGGCATGACTTAAGTGTGTGTGGGTGTGGGGGTGGGGGTGGAGGGGGGGGGGGATTTGCACATTTTGCTTAGCTTGACCATAATTGAATTATTTGTTTGTTGCTTAAATTATTGTTTTATGAGTAAATGAATTTTAATCGCCTAGGTGGTCAAATTTTTAAAATTTTGAGGCTATAATTGAGATGTTTACCCATGAAAGCACCGTAGTGATTAAGAATTAACTTGGAGTTTTTGGACTTGGCCGAGGGTATAATAGTAGTAAGTGACTTATTAGATAATTTTGACCTTATTGAGCTTGGCCTATTAATTCTAAGTATATAAATGCTCGAGGAAAATAGAAGTTGAAAATGAGATCTCATGTTATACTTTAGGTAATATGGATGATAAAGAAAAATGTTAGGATATTTAAACCATTTTTTCATTTTACACCATTTATAAGCCAATCCACCCAGGTCGTTAGTACACAGTTGTGTGCTAGAAACAATTAGTTACCATTAGCAGCCCGAGCCTTTAGAATAACAACCTAAAGTAAAACTAATTTCCCATTCCTACCCTTATTTTTGGTTATTAATGTCGAGTTTAATCTTACTTTATCCTGTTTAGATTTAGTAACATTAGGTGACAACACAACTCATTTTTGCTTAGACATAATTGGTTTAAATTATAATTTAGAATTTCAATTATAACTGGCTATCATATTATAGTGGTTATATCTTTTTGATTAGTCTGACTCAGAGTGGTTTTCTAGGTTCCACATCGGATTCCACGATTTACTCATTAGCACGTAAGTGCATAACTATAATAATACTACTGGTGCAACCCTTATAGAGTTTAACTCTTTCCTAGGCAAAGGTTGAACAAAAGTCTTTATATCACAAGGTATGACAATGATACTTACCACACCCAATACCCATTATCTACATCCTATATATATATATATATATATATATATATATATATATATATATATATATATATATATATATATATATATATCATTGTCATCATCACCACATATTCATCGTTACATCATTAAAGTTCCAAATATATCACATCTTTTGTGCTAATTATCTGAGAAAAAAAAGGAGACAGTTGACGGAGAACGAATTGAAAAAAAAAGAGAGAAGAAGCAGATTATTGTGTCAAAAATTGTGAAACGAGTGCCTTATAAAGCATGGACCACTAAGGCATAGAATTCGTTCTCATCGAGTATAAAGTTAAATCCAAAATTAAGACTTCTAGTTACCTCACAAATCTTCCATGTGATGCCTTGTATAAATGGGCAATGTAAGCAACATCCTTTTCACCCAGCTTGTGGTATAGGGTATTTCTAACTAGACTTCGGAGGTTCATTGGTCTAATTGGAATCTAACTTTTATGCACTTAATATTAATGTAGACAAGGGTATTGGTTTGGCTAGTTAAGAAGTTAAGGAGGACAAAAACACAAACATATCCATGATTCTAGTTATAATTGACATTTCAATTTAAATTTTGTAATTTTATTATCTTTGATAATATTATTAATTAATTTATCTTCGTACGAATGAGGGTCACATTAATATTTCTAAACCTTATAAAGTTTGATTGGTTCGACATTCGTAACCGTTTTACACCAATTTTATCCGAGTCATGACCAACTCGATAAACTCAAACGGATGTAACTTAACCCATTTTGTGTTTCCTTTGACATTTTACCTTGGTATGTGAGTATTAATTAGTGATCAAGTGGGGATTATGAAAACGTTTGTGGAGAATATTATCTTTAATTAGTTTTAAGTGTTGATTCATTTGATGATTATAGAGGATTATAATTTCATGAATAGCGTTTGGAATTTAAAGTTAAGGAATGTGTTCTATAAGGAAAAGCTTTGTGGTTTATGTATTGGAAGTTGTTGAAATTGTTTGAGGTTTGAGAGTTTGACCCGAATTGTCTTTACATCTCAATTGATAGGTGATTATTTTTTTTTTTTTTTTTTTTTGCAAAAAGTTGTTTGATTTGTAAAATGAAGATAACCTAGGTGATGTTGTTCTTATGGTTAAAAACAGATTTGCTTGAGGACAAGCAAAATCCAAGTGTGGGGGATTTGATAGGTCATTATTTGAAGCGATTATTTGTATTTAAAAGCAATGAAATTGTATGTGTTTAGATAAAAAAACAAGTTACTTTATTATATTTTCATGTATTTCAGGTTTGTGGAAAGTTGAAGCAAAAAGACGCTAAAAACAAAGACGTGTGGTCGAAACAGTGAAACGGCAAATTGCAATCGGTACAACGCAATCTGCGGTGGGAGGCATTTTTCAAACAAAACCGGTTGGGCCAAAAAATTGCGGTGGCTTTTTGCAGAAGAGACAAAGAAGACTGCAATTTTCGGTCTCACAACCGCAAATTGTGGTGGTGACGGGCTGTTGAAGTTTTTTGGATGCTGAATTTGAGGGTTTTTGGCTTGGGGGTTAAGTCACTGGTCTCCTATAAATACTAACCCTAAGAGCTACGAATTACAGACTTTTTATCTCAGTTTTTAGAGCCCTAAACACTCCCAAAACCATCATTAATCATCATCAATCAAGGATTCAAGTCTGGATCAAGGAGGTGTTCTTCATGCAACTTTAACAATTCATCATGTTCATCATCTTTAGCATGAGTGGCTAGTCTCCTTACTTAATTCCTTTCATGAATGATTAGTATATGTATATTTCATTCAAGTTTTTTGTGATTCGCAATATTGTAATGCTCAAGTCTTTTGTGTTATGAATATTGTGAATTGATCAAGTTTTATTTAATGTATGTTGATTATTGCAAGACCATTATCATTGCTTAACATATTGTGATTAATCCACCTTGGTGTTAATTAGTTAAGGATAAAGACAAGTGTGTAAGTGTCATAATCGTACCCAAGATAATCACTTTAGGAAACTCAAGAGTTCCTGTCTATTAGATTTGAGTAGAACTTGGCAGCACATGACTTGTTTGATGTATGCATATCTAATCTGGATTGAAAAGGAGTAAAGGTTTTTTAATTATTGTTTACAAGTTTCATTCTTTGCTTAGGTTCACAATTGCTTAGTTTTATTGCTCAAGTAGTTATTCATTTAGTTAACCGTTGTTAATTACAAAACCAAATCGTTAGAATTGCTTGCTTTTAACCACTACTTCTCGTGGAACGAATCCTATTTACCGTAGCTAAGTTAGAGTAATTAGATCATTTTTGATGGGTACTTCGATGCCCATCACTTCACCATCATGTTCTGTCACTAGATTGTTTTTTTTCTTCGGTTCTTTTCCATGATCTGCATTCACTTGCATAATGATCATGCTTACCGAATTGTAGCAATCAACATTTAGGTGGTGTCCGCGACCGCCTCTGCCTCTTCCACGTCCACATCCTCTACCATGGGAATTTTGTTGAAACTGTTTTTTTGACTGTTGCCTTTCATGGTAATTACTCTCTCTACCACGACCACAGCCTCTCCTACCAGAATTGTTTCCTTTTCCACGGTTATTCTGTTGTGCATATAAGGCCTTTTCATCCTTGATTGTTTCCTTCGTTTGCAATGCTTTATCAAGGGATTCCTTCTTCTTTTTCGTTTTTTGTTTGGGTGCCTCAAGTGTAACATCCCGCATTTTTCCGTTAAATTATTTTAACGCCCATCTTTTTATTTTATATAATACTCTTCGTATCAAGATTCGTATCTTCCGTTACTTAGCGTTTCTAATATTCACGTTGTTTAATTTTAACATCTCTCGTTTACTCTAGCGTATTTAAAATAATTCGTTCGGTTAATTCACGCACCCGCTTTGAAACTTGAGGGACTAAACTTGCCAAGAGACCAAACTCTTGACTAGGTCAACTAGTCAACCATGAACTCTCATCCATTCATTCACCTTCTTCTCTCTTTCAATACTTCAACTTTTTCTCTCAAACACCAATTCAAAGATTCATCATCCATTTCCAATCTAGCAATCAAACATCAAAACAAATTACATATTTGGAATCCTTGCATCTTCCTCTTCAATTCCATACCGATTTCATCAAGTTTAGGTAACTTTCTAAAAACACTAGATTCTTTGTTCTTGGTGTTTTTAACTTATAAAAGTGTTAGTTAGTGTCTATGGCTCGAGTCTAACATGAATATACGATTTGTATGCTCGATCTTGCTATTTTGAGTAACTAGCACGAACTTGATAATTGAAAGTGTTTGATCTTGAGATTTAGTTGCTTAAATGTTGTTAGATGTTAAAATTTCATGTATTAAATGTGTTACTAGCATCACTAGCTTCATTTTGATGTGTAGGTTGATTAAGAAAACTTCACTAACATGATTAAGGATTTATTGATTGTTAGTTAGGGTTTGGTAGCCTTGAATGTGATTTTTGATGCATTAAAAGACTTGAAATGTTATTGGTAAGTGTTTAGTTGTATTTTATGCGTAATTACCTATGAAACGGCGTATTATATGTGAGCATTCAATTTTCGAATCATCAATGTGCATTTATGAACTTGGATGCAATTAATGGTGAACATTTAATGCGGTTTTGGTTGTTATAAATTCTCGAATCATCAATGTGCATTTATGAACTTGGATGCAATTAATGGTGAACATTTAATACGGTTTTGGTTGTTATAAATGTTGAATTGATTGATAAAATGTGTTTAGTTGTTTTCCTCGTCAAAATTCTTTTCCGACGATATAAGATACATGTTATAATTGTTTGCGGATCATAAATTGTGTTTGTTTGAGTTTTGGTTCGAGACTTGTGAAATTTCAGCAACTTCAACTGTCCAGGTGTTTGGACGCCGTCCAGCCCTTTACATCTGGAAGCCGTCCAAATGAACTGCCAGATTCTGCTTTGCTTGGTCATTTTTCGTTTAATTCCAACTATGCTACGCACCTCCGATTAACATGTAACTTGTTCTAACATGCTCATATATGATTATAAAACTCAGAAAAATTGTCCGATACCCGACCCGAACGTGTTGACTTTTTCGTTGATTTGACTTGACCAAAGTTAACTTTTATTCAAACTTAATCAAACACTTATGCAATCGTTCTAACATGTTATATACTTATATCTTGCATGAAACTTGGAAATTTGATTCACATGCTATATAATCGAGTCGTAACGAGCCATAGGCTTAATTGAACAACTTTGACCAATCGTGTTTACTGTTATTGATACAACCTATTTGTTTAGGTCAAGACTAGCATCCGTTCTTACACACATTTACTTGTGAAGTGCTTTTACACTCTTGCACTCAAGGTGAGATCATAGTCCCACTTTTACCCTTTTAAACTTACATTTGGGATGAGAAAACATAATCGTTTCATTTTACAAAGTGAACACAAGTATGAAAACAAACATTCTACATACGAGTTAGAGCAAAAATCCTCAATTCGATTATCATTAGTTACACTTGCCGGGTGTAAGCGAGAACTTATGTTGTATGGCCATACGGGTTTGACAAACCCTCATTCGGACGGTTCGCTACCGTTATTGGATGAAATATATTTTTGAGAAACAGTGTATGTTCTAACACTATTGTGATGGGGTTCTATGGATGGAAAGTTAAGCCTTGATAATTGGTGCTCGTGAAAATTTTTTTTAGAATGGTTTACTATTATTTCAATGTTATAAATCTTGTGGTTCATTTGTACTTACTTACTTAAACCTATGATTTCACCAACGTTTTCGTTGACAGATTTTCTATGTTTTTCTCAGGTCCTTGAACGATATGTGTTACATGCTTCCGCTCACTATTTTTGATACTTGTTTGGATGCCGAGTATACATGCATACATGGAGCATCTTTTGACTTACTTTTAAATCATGTCGCATAGGTTTCATTTGTACGTTAAATGTTGTAATGTAACTATTCGTTGAACTACTTTTGTAAACTTGAAACATCTTTACATTTGAAATGAATGCGACATATTTTGGTCAAACGTCATTTTAAAGACTTATGACCACGTAACGGGACCTAAGTAGACGGCGCCGTCAATGACGATTTTTTCGGGTCGCTACAGATGGTATCAGAGCATTGGTTGTAGGGATTTAGAGTTCATTGGTGTCAACCTAGAGTCATAGGGTACATTAGTGAGTCTAGACTACAACCGGCATATAGACTTGAAGTAGGAATTACTTGACTATTTGTGCATTTATACTCGAACTCTTCTATTCATATCTAACTCTTATTCCATCTTAATCTTACGTTGTTTAATTTGATTGACACGCCACCCTGACTTTGTGAAATAATGATGAATGCACATATGAATTAGGGTAATATAATTGCCGGGATTATATTACGGTGACTCATATGGACATTTCGACATTATGACATAAAGAATTTAAGGCGAGTCAAGGAAAATTTTCTTGCTATCTTTATTCCATATCACGATTAGTATTATTGAGAATACTAATCAACGATATTCTTACGTTTTCAAGGAACAATGGCTCACCGAGGTCAACACGATACTTCTCCCGAAACTCTCGAACAAGCTCTCCAACGAATGATAGCCACCGCCATAGACGCGGCCATGGCCAGCCACTCCAACAACAACAACGACCATGGATCCCAAAATTCAAACGAGGGATGTTCTTACAAGAATTTCATGTGGTGCAAACCTCCCACTTTCGATGGAACCGGGGGACCGGTTGCTCTCACCCGATGGTTTGAGCAAACAGAAACCATTTTTAACATAAGCGGTTATTGGGACCAAGATAAGGTCAAGTTTTCCACCCTCACTTTCGCCGGTATTGCTCTCTCATGGTGGAACACGTATGTACAATCGGTGGGTACCGATGAAGCCCACAAGCTCTCTTGGACCGAACTAAGAGAAAGAATGATCACCCAAATACTTCCCGCGCGATGAGGCTCGAAGGCTCTAACAGGGGCTAAGAAATTTAAAAATAGTCAGGGATGATCTCGAAGCTTATAATCAACAGTTTTTCGAACTAGCCTTAATGTGTCCAACCCTCATGACTCCCGAGTCCCTAAGAGTTGAATTTTACATGGATGGCCTCCCCAAGAGCATTTAACACGGGGTAATGTCATCAAGACCCGTTAACCTACAAGAGGATTTAATGATGGCCCACTAATTTATAGAAACGGTGGATGAATTTGAAGCGCCAGCACCAACGATCGAGGATCGCTCGGGTAGCAACAAAAGAAAAAGGGAAGCCTCTCAATCAAGCAACCTCAACCGCAACAACTTCACCAAGAAGCCTTTCACCCCCGGCGGCAAGAAGGGGTATGCCGGAAACCTACCTTATTGTAACAAGTGCCGCAAACATCATTTGGGTGAATGTGGCAAACCTTTTTGCAAAAAGTGTTAAAGAAGTGGCCATGTGGCCCATGATTGTAAAAGTACCGCCCCCCGTCGCTCAAAAGGGGCCCAATGTACCAAAAACGGGTGTTTGTTTCAAATGTGGCCAACCGGGTCATTTTAGAAATGCATGCCCAAAGAATAAAGTTAAAACCAACGCACGCCGTTGAGCTTTCAACACTAACGCCAAGGATGCCCGAGATGACAATGAACTAGTCATGGTACGTTTCTTCTCAACAACTCTTATATTTCTTGTTTATTCGATTCGGGTGCTGATGAATGTTCTGTATCCAAGGCTTTGACTCCTACTCCTTGCACTCCACCATTTTCCTTACATACTACTTATGCCATTCAAGTGACCAACGGAAACTATTGCGTGCCGATAAATTTTATCGGAGGGTGTACGTTAAACTTTTTGGGTAAAGAATTCGAAATTGACTTGATACCTATAGAACTAGGGAGCTTTGATGTAATCATTGGTATGGATTAGTTAGCCAAAACGAAATCTCACACCCTTTGCGATCTTAAAGCAATTCAAATTCCTATCGAAAATGGTGAACCCTTGATTGTCTATGGAGATAAGAGTTGCACCGGACTCAACCTCGTCTCGTGCCTTAAAGTTGAAAAATACCTTCGTAAAGGTTGTTTCGCGATTCTAGCCCATGTCAAGAAAGTCAAGATCGACGAGAAGCATATCGATGATGTGCTAATTGTTAGTGACTTTTTCGATATTTTTCCCGACGAATTGCCGGGCCTTCCACCTCATCGACCGGTAGAATTCCAAATAGATCTTATTCCGGGAGCCACACCCGTAGCACGTTTACCGTATAGACTTGCTCCATCCGAAATGCAAGAATTGCAAAGTCAAATCCAAGAACTACTTGACCGTGGTTTTATCCTACCTAGCCATTCACCATGGGGTGCATCGATTTTATTCGTTAAGAAGAAAGATGGATCCCTACGAATGTGCATCGACTATCGTGAACTAAACAAATTGATGGTTAAGAACCAATATCCTTTCCCTGTATCAATGACCTCATGATCAATTACAAGGATCTCGTGCGTATTCCAAAAATCGACCTCCATTCCGGTTATCATCAATTGAGGGTTAAGGGAGAAGATGTCTCCAAAACCGCTTCCCAACTCGTTACGATAGTTATGAATTTCTTTTAGTGTCGTTTAGTTTAACTAAGGCTTCGTCCGTATTCATGGGCCTTATAAATCGCGTATGTAAACTGTAACGACCCTGGATTTTCCAACGTTTAATTATTAATATTTATAATTAATACTTGTGTTCTAATAAATGTATTTTTATACATTTACTTGTTATCTTATTTAACTTTACTTGGCCCGACTTGTCTTTGTGACACACGTACTTTTCACGAATAATATTTTTGAATATTATTTACATTCATGATTAATTTTTATTTAATCATTTTTAATTAGCTAAGGTTAGTAGTTAATTACTTGGGCTTTTTATTTATTTATTGGTTACTTGGGCTTGGACTTTTATTACATGGACTAGTAAGCCCACCCTGCACTCTTAATGGACTCTTAAGCCCATGTATTATGCTAGTATTACATTAAGGAAAAGCATGGGTTAATTAAGCTAATTAGGAGACAAATTACTTCAAGCATGCTACACCTTTCTCTCATGCATTTAACTTACTACCCTTTCCTAGCATTACCACCATTCCAACACATGAAAGTAGCAATTGACTTCCCTCTTTTATCCTTGCAAACCGACGGCTTTTTGAGAAGTGAGGAGGAGTTCAAATTTCTTTTACCTTGTTACTTATTTACTTGCATTTCATTTCCTTTACACACACTTACATACAACACTTCATTTTTCTCTCATTTCTCTCTCAAAATATTGTAAGTAACAACATTATTCCTCTCCTTTTTCTCTTCTAAAAACCGTAACATATATACATCATCATCATCTTAATTACTTGCTTGTTACTTGTTGTTTGTTGGTTGTTATTCAAGATTAAACTTCCTAGTTTGCATCTTCATGGATCTTGGTTACTTCCATCTCTTGTTTGATGAAGAACCAAGAACAAGAACCTAAAACTTGTTAGTTTGTGGTTCTATACTTAAGTGTTTTCAAGATCTAGAGTTCATAAACTTGATGATCTTCTTTGTTTTCATGTTTGTAGACTTAAATCCTAAGATTCAAACTTTGATTTGAATCTTCCTAAGTATGAAACAAACATGAATATTATACTTGTAGATCTATTTTATTTCTTTCTTTTGTACTTAAAGCAATTCGTGATTCTTATTGTTATGGGTCAAGTATTACTAGTTAATCTTGATTTCATTCTTCTTGAACTAAAATTAACTTGTAAGTTCAATAACATGGAAGTTTAACTTACTAGTTATAACTTCATATACTTATGTTGGATCTAAGTTTCTATAGCTTATGGTCTTCTTATTTTGTTGTAAACAAGAGCTTATAAGCTTATATACACTTTGCAAGATGAAAATATAAGTTTCATGACTTATGGTTTCATTAAAGTAAAGATCCAAGACTTATAACTTAAGATCTAACTTAAGAACTTTAGATCTAGACTTTTGGGTCTAGGATCTTCAAGTTCTACCTAAGAACTATGTTCTACAACTTAAGATCTTGTTTATTTAGTTTACTTTCAAGTTTATAGCTTTATATTACTTTTAGAACTCATGTATGTGTCGGATCTAAGATCTTGATGTAACTTTGGTTCATCAAACTACTTACAACACTTAAGTGAGTTGTGCTACATATCTTAGACTTACATTAGTTGTTATGATGGTTAAAACTTGGTAAAGATGATGCAAGCCCATCAACGAGTTGTACACTTGAAGCTACAAGCATCAAAGATGAGAACCGTGATGAGCATCAAGCACCAAGAACCCGCAGGAACACCTTTAGCTACTGTTTCTGGAACTGATCAGACCACCTGGGCTTCTGTAAAGTTTATTTTCAGTTTTCTCAGTTCGTGTAGATGACTTTTCATTTAAGACTCGTCTTAATCCGAGTTACGGTTTAGGATTTATGGCCCTCCGAATGTCACTATGTCCTTTTAATGTTGTGCTGAAATTTCTGACCTACTCGCACTTAAACCGTCACCACGGTCAAATGAAGATGAGTTTGGTTCTGGAAATTGGTCATCATCTAGGGGACTCATATACAGAGCCATGGCCACTGGTCTCACCTCTTTTCAGTTTGTATAGAGGCCGTGGCGACTGAACGAAGTCAGCCTTTGTTTCAAACCTTATTCTTGAATGAAACTTACTTTGTACTTTTTGTTTGATGATGAATGATGATGATACTTAAGACCTAATTTACTTACTTTTAAACCTTTGGGAACGATTTGCTGACTTAGTAACTTTTGACTTAGGTTGAGGACCTTTTGGACAACATACTTGCTTACTTTTCCCGAACCAACTTTACTACTACTTTCCACTGTGAGTTATAGCATCCCTTTTTACTTTAACTATTTCGGGAACTGAGAATACATGCGCATTTTATGTTTTACATACTAGGCACGAGTACTTAAACTTTATATATGTGTGGGTTATACAACGGCATAAACTTTTCCCTTAGCTCGGTAACGTTTAGTCATTGGTTTTTGAACCGGTGAACGCGAATCTTAGATATGGATCCATAGGGTTTGACATCCCCACTCGGGCTAGTAGCGCTAGCATTTAACGGGTGTTTAATACTTTGTAAACATACGCACTCGCCAAGTGTACTTTTAGGGGGTGATAAACGTTAAGTTAGTTACCAAGTGCCCACGATTATACATATACTTTTCATACTGTTTTGAAACGCTGTTGAAGCACTGAAATCTCGTGGCCTACCTTACATTACTGTTATACTTAAACTATAGCTCACCAACCTTTGTGTTGACATTTTTAAGCATGTTTTTCTCAGGTGCTTAAGGTTTGCTTGCTTCCGTTGTACTAGTCATGCCTTGTAGACTCCCGCTGTGTTTACTAGAGATGTCTTCGCATGAAACATTTTATCTTGCATTCAAACTTTATTACTTTTGAAACGATGTATTTGTAATGACCTATGGGTCACGTACTATTATTTTTTCCTGCTGTTCGTAGAAGCATACTTTCGGATGTTAAACATTTGACGTTGGTTAAAACGTCACATTTATTCATGAATGCAAACTTGTTTTGAAACACCATATAGTATTTGACCTTGTAATGATCCTGTTGTTGATGATTCGTACACGATGGTTTTGTACGGGGCATCATATTTGGTACCAGAGCATTGGTTGTAGGGAATTAGGTTGCATTAGTGAGTCAAGACCCAACCGAGTATGATTCACTAATAGGACTAATCTACAACTTGCTAGTTTACTTGTTTTTGTGGAACTTGCTGCATGCTGCTGCTTAATTTTACTGCTATATGTCGTATACTGCTACATGTTTACTCTACTGCATGATATTATTTGCTTTTGATTGCATGCTACTTCTGTAGGATTCATTGTTATTGCCATGCTATTTACTGCTATACATGATCTAGACTGTCTTAGTTACTTTGCCTAATACGTGCTTGCTTTATGACTTACTGACATGGAAAAAGTTATTTTTCCTTGTTCAGATGTCGGATATTCCACCTGTTATCATTTTGGAGAGCAGTTCAGACTCGTCCGCCACCTCGCCTGCCGTCATTGCCGATCCTCAAATCCCGTTGTCGACACCCTCCAGTGACTCCGGTGCTTCATCCTCCGGAGCTAGTAGCCATGCACCCGGCCCAGTGATTACCTCAGACGGAGCCGAGGACCCACCGGAGATTCCAGCTCCACTTGCCCCAGGACCCCCGGAGCCACAGCACCATCCCGGTGGTGCTATGATTCCCGCAGAACTTGGGGAAGGTCCGGTCCGTAATGAGCATAACTATTGGTGCCGACGCCTTCCTGATGGACGTTTAGTGCCGATCCCGCCTTTTAGATACCGACTGATGATGGCTGCCCGAGGAGAGCCACCCGTGCAGCCACCCCCAGCCGATTTAGACGACCCATCATCCACCGACTCTTCATCCAACGACTCATCCTCTGACGACACTAGTGACAAGGATTCCGATGAGGACCCTGATGAGGCACCCGTGCAGCCACCCTCTACCCCGCCAAAGAAGCGGTATCGTTTCGACGGTACTGTTATTCCTGGGGTTAACGGATGGAGATCGTCCATTAACGCACATGGATTGAGGACTAGAGTTACCGCTCGTAAGCGGCTTGTGCCGTACCCTGCTGATCCCTTTATCCGTAAGCGTTACCGCTATGCAGCATCTACTTCTGGTGCCGGACCGTCTGCACCACCCGCACCACCAGCACTACCTGTACCATCAGCACTGCCTGCTCCATCAGCCTCTCCCTCTGTCGAGGAACTGACGAGGGAGGTGGATATCCTCCGTGCTCGGGTAACTGAGCTCAAGGACCAGGTGTCCAACATGATGGATGATAGGACCCTTGACACATGAATATCAATGAATGTGAAGAATAGCCATTAAGATTGAGAGAGAAAGTCAATCAGTCAAGATTGACTTTCCACAGCTCTCTTGAATATCTCTACATAACAGTGGCTAAGCTTAGCTAATCTAGGGAGCCTTGGATCCTTTATATAGGCTTGTATAAAGGATCCTCCATAAGGCTAGGGAAACTCGTATTACTCCTTTCTCGGGTACCTAACAATCTCCCCTCAGGAGTGAGACGGGTTTCCAAAAACTAACTCCCTAGCAAACATACAACATTACAAGGAAAGAATCAACTATTGCTAACTAACTCCCCCCCCCCCCCCCCCCGAATGATGTACGGCCGTTGATGAAGATCTTGAATCTTTAAATCTTGATATCATTGTTCTTTCAACGGTCTTTGAGTTTGCACAGCGTAATGCGCAAGGTAGACATTCATCATTGCATCACTTCATGTTGATGAAGAATACCTCGAAGTCTTAGAATCTCCCCCTTCAAAGTACTTGGGCTTTCCTACGTGAACTAAGAACGATCTTGAAACAAGCATCTTCCAACTTAGCACGATTATCGGAAAATTGCTAAAGTCCCGGCTTTTGACTAAACCCCAATGGAGAAAGATCTTCTTTGAAATCACTTAGCTCCCCCCCAACACTTGACTTGATTAGTAAGCTCGAAAAACTTGAGAAACTCCCCCCGGAATGTATTGGGCATACGGCCAATCAAGTGTCTACTCATCACATCTTTGATAGCCTCAATTATTCATATATTGCCGGTATCAATATAGTTGGCTTTGACGTGGCTCCTTCGAAGTTCCTTACGTCTCCAATACTCCCCCAAGGATGTGGAAGTCCTTTTCGTTTTCCTTTGCTCACTCGTCAAACAAGTAATGCTTTGACTTTGTCTCTTTGAAGTCCGAGTCCAATACCGTACGCGTATTGAAGTCATACGCACATCAACCATATCTATATCTCCCCCACAATGATGCTCGCATGAATATCATATGAAATAAGATCGTCATTGTTTAAAATGGTTGACGTGCTCGGTAAATCTCCAAAATATCGTAGATAACGCATATAAGAAAAGCCGTGTGAATCTGAGCCTCAAAAGTAATTGAAAAATAAGCTTTGAAAGGCTAGATTCGGTAAAGGACCATCCTTGAAAATCTGACATTCTGTAAGGGGCCAAAAGTGTCAATTTTGTAGCAAGATTCGGTAAAGGGACTGCCCTTGCAACATTCTAAAACATATCAGGGACTAAATGTGCCAAAATATCCACCAAATTCCAATTGTTGGGCTATGTAGATTCGGTAAGCCCAACAAGTAAGCCATTAGTCCATTAAGATCCAAGTTGCATACTAGGCTTATAAGGATTCGGTAGGCCCACTAACATGTAACTGTATAGACTCGGTTACCAAGTATCAACAAGAACAGTATGTCCACGTAGCATACCGAATTCAATCAATGATATGAATCATCACTTTGATATGAATACCGAATGTATACCGAATCATCATCAATACCGAGTCTCATAACAAACATTACCAAATCATGAAACTGACATTTACCGAATGAAGAACTAAATTAGGATCATACCGGATCATAATAGCGTTTACCGAATCAGATTCATCAAGTTTCGTGGTTTCCTAACTCGCTGATGAACACAATATTCATGAATCAAAAAATTTGATACACGAATCCAATTGTTAATCACTCCAACAGCAGCGTTTTAACTTTATGAGAAGGATTCAGATCCAAAATTGTAACAAAATTCATAAATCATCGATGAACATGTGAAAAACCGCCATTGAGGTGCTTGCAAGGCAAAATCGAATCCAATGAGTTTTACGCTTTGATTTCCACATGATAAACGCTTGAAATCCATTGACTAACACTCGACAATCACCATATGCAACTGAAACATTACAGAAAACTCGATTTTGATTCATTACGAGTTGTTGACTTTTTACTCATGAACTTTGACTCCGAAATTCGTCCTTGTTTTTACGAATTAAGATCTGAGATTTTAAACACAGCTTCATGAAGCTATTGCTCACAACTCTGCATTATTACTTTCCTTCAATTCGTTTCAAATCAGTTCAGAGGTCAAATCGGTGGAGTTGTTTAATGAAGATAAACTCGGATCAAACTAGCACGAATCTGTTAGTGTTGTTGTAATTTTATGATCAACGAGGTTTAGGTTTTTGATAAGGATCACGAATTTAATATCAATTTAATGTAATCATCACTATTTAAAGAAATGAAGAATTGAGCTCATGATAATACTTCATACAGTAGCTATCGAATGAATATGAATCTGATTTCTGAAATGAATATAATAATAAAATGAATCAGAGATGTGTTTGTTGTAGGTGATTTGTGTTTTGGAATAATTGTGGGTGTAAATTTTATTTTGATTTGGATAAGTGTCGATGTTAATTCAGTAAATGAGATTCGGTAACGAATGAATCTCATTTAGTTGTGTTTGTGTGTTGGTTAGATTCGGTATCGAAAAATTTTTCGAAAATTTTTCGAAGATCTTCATATCTTCATGATGAAGATGATGAAGGTTTGAAGGTTTTGGTTGAAGATATATGTGTGTAGGTTTGAAGGTTTGAAGGTGGAGGGAAAACATTCATGATATTCAATAGGATCTCCTTCGTTTCGTTGAAGGTCTTGCTCTGAAACCAATTGATAGGACCCTTGACACATGAATATCAATGAATGTGAAGAATAGCCATTAAGATTGAGAGAGAAAGTCACTCAGTCAAGATTGACTTTCCACGGCTCTCTTGAATATCTCTACATAACAGTGGCTAAGCTTAGCTAATCTAGGGAGCCTTGGATCCTTTATATAGCCTCGTATAAAGGATCCTCCATAAGGCTAGGGAAACTCGTATTACTCCTTTCTCGGGTACCTAACAATGGACATCCTTTACCCACCTTCACCATAGGGCTTTTGTATTAGATTTCTTTATGTAATCTCATTTGTAGTTTCATGTATTACTTATGTATTGTACGAACCTATGCGGATGTATGCAACTTTTTATTAATGAATGGAACTTTGTGTTGTTTAATTCTTGCACGGTGTTCTATTTACGTTACTGTATGATGATTCCGTGGTATTTGTACCTAGTTGCATTACTTAATAAACATGTGATGTGTTGATTCCATGTTGGTTACCATATACTGTATTATTATTTATTGAATGCTGGATTTTGACTTGAGTCAAAATTTTTGTTTAGAACATCAATGGCCAACGGAAGATCAACACCCACCGCAGCCCAAATCGAGAAAATGATCAATGAACGAGTCCCCACAGCTTTAGCGGAAATGAACCCCCAAGCTCCACCGCCACCGGTTATCCAGCCCATTCGTAATGGGTGTACATACAAAGAGTTTCAAAGCTGCAAGCCCCACAACTTTAGTGGAACTGAGGGGCCAGTTGGTCTCACTAGGTGGTTTGAGAAATTAGAATCTGTGTTTCGAGTTAGTAACTACTCAGAGGCGAACAAAACCAAGTATGCTTCATGTACGCTGTCAGTCGGCGCACTAACTTGGTGGAACACTCTGGCTCAAGCAAAGGGTATTGATGAGGCATATGCCACTCCATGGGAAGAGTTTAAGGGGGCCATGATTGAGGAATATTTCCCTAGGACAGAGATCCAGAAAATGGAGATTGAGTTTATGCAGTTGAAGGTTGTGGGAAACGATCTCGATGGTTACAACCATAGGTATCTAGAATTAGCCCTGATGTGTCCTACCATGGTTACCCCGGAGTTTAAGCGTATGGAAAGGTACTTGTGGGGACTTCCTAAGTCCATTAAGGGAAATGTCACCTCGTCTAAGCCACCTAATGTCCCGGAAGCAATGCGCATGGCGCACACCTTAATGAACCAAATTATCAGCGATGAACCGAAGAAGGCAAAATTCGAAGCGGGTGGTAGTGATAAGCGTAAGTGGGACAACAACAAGGGGAGAGCCTAGGATCAAACCCCCACTAAGAGGCACAACAACGGTGGGAATCCCAGTCCGAACACCAACTCGAACCCCAACTACAAGGGCAGTCTGCCACAGTGCAAGAGGTGCTACAAGAACCATACCAGGTACTGTAACGTTATTTGTGAAAAGTGCAAAAGGACCGGGCATATTGGCAAGGACTGCAAGATCACCACCATGACTGGGAAGCCGAAACCCAATGGACCGAGAAAATGCTATGAATGCGGACAGACGGGCCACTTCAGAAATGAGTGTCCCAACAAGCGAAAGGACGGCGGACAACTGCGTGAATGAGCTTTCAATGTAAATGCAAGGGATGCTCGTGAAAACCCCGACTTGGTCACATGTATATTCACTATCAACAATTTATTAGCTTCTGTCCTATTTGATACTGGTGCTGATAGAAGTTATGTATGTAGACACTTTTGCTCTAAGATAAATTGGTCATTAGTTCCTTTAAAGGAGAGTATGCTTGTAGAGGTAGCCAATGAAAAACTTGAGAAAGTTGACCAAATTAGCGGAGGAGCTATTATCAACATAGCTGGTGTGGATTTCGAGATTGACTTGATACCCATTAAGTTGGGAAGCTTTGATGTTATTGTTGGTATGGACTAGTTGACCAAGATAAAGGCTGACATTATCTGTGGAGATAAAGCTCTTCGTATACCACAAGGAGATGGTGAGTCACTGATCATTTACGGAGAGAGATGTACCTCGAAGCTAAACCTCACTAGTTGCGTGAAAGCGTAAAAGATCATGAAGAAAGGACGTCTTGCTGTTTTAGCACATGTGAAAACGTTAGAAACCGAGGTGAAGAGTGTGAACGATGTTCGAATTGTGAACGATTTTTCCTATGTATTTCCCGAAGAGTTGCCTGGATTACCGCCATCAAGAGCAATGGAGTTTCAGATCGATTTAGTGCCAGGAGCTGCACCTGTAGCTCGCGCACCTTATAGACTCGCACCTTCTGAGATGCAAGAATTGCAAAGCCAACTACAAGAACTGCTTGACCGTGGATTTATCCAACCAAGCTTCTCGCCTTGGGGCGCACCGGTTTTATTTGTGAAGAAGAAGGACGGATCCTTCCGTATGTGTATCGACTACCGTGAACTTAACAAATTGACTATCAAGAATCGGTATCCTCTTCCCCGAATTGACGATCTTTTCGACCAGTTGCAGGGATCAAGTGTTTACTCTAAGATCGATTTGCCATCTGGTTATCACCAGTTGAGGGTGAAAGAGAGCGATG
Source organism: Rutidosis leptorrhynchoides (assembly GCF_046630445.1). Taxonomy (NCBI): domain Eukaryota; kingdom Viridiplantae; phylum Streptophyta; class Magnoliopsida; order Asterales; family Asteraceae; genus Rutidosis; species Rutidosis leptorrhynchoides. The sequence continues at coordinate 222,381,636 of NC_092333.1, read as the reverse complement.
TGATGAAGACTGCATTCATAATCCGTTATGGCTATTATGAGTTTCTCGTGATGCCATTCGGTTTAACCAATGCACCTGCCGTATTCATGGACCTCATGAATCGTGTCTACAAGACATACCTGGATAAGTTCATTATCGTCTTCATAGATGATATCCTCATCTACTCTAAAAGCGAAGAAGAACATGAGCAACATCTTCGATTAGTGCTTGAACTCTTGAGATAAGAGCAACTTTATGCCAAATTCTCCAAGTGTGAATTTTGGTTGAAGGTAGTCAATTTCTAGGTCACGTTGTGAGTGATCAAGGTATCAAGGTTGATCTCGCAAAGATCGAAGCTATCAGCAAGTGGGACGACTCACATTCGCCAATTTTTAGGCCTCGCCGGTTACTACCGAAGATTTATTGTAGGTTTCTCTCTGATTGTGCGTCCTTTGACCGCGCTGGCTCACAAAGGGAAGAAGTTCATTTGGGAACCCGGACATGAATCTGCATTTCAAACCTTGAAGAAGAAGTTAACCACCGCACCTATCTTATCACTTCCTGAAGGCAGTGAAGATTTCGTCGTTTATTGTGAAGCTTCGAAAAGTGGTTTGGTTGTGTACTGATGCAACGCACAAAGGTTATCGCTTACGCCTCCCGACAACTGAAGATTCACGAGCGAAATTACACTACGCACGATCTCGAGCTTGGAGCCATTGTCTTTGCATTAAAACTGTGGAGACACTATCTTTATGGAATAAAGAGCACTATTTTCACCGATCATAAAAGTCTCCAACACATCTTTGATCAGAAGCAACTAAATATGAGACAGCATCGATGGATCGAGACGCTGAACGACTATGATTGTGAACTTCGTTATCACCCTGGCAAGGCCAATGTTGTAGCTGACGCTTTGAGCCGAAAGGAGAGGATGGCACCTCTTCGTGTTCGGGCACTGAACATCACCATTCATTCGAACCTCAATAGTCAGATCCGAGCAGCCCAAGATGAGTCTCTCAAGGAGGAGAATATATCTCATGAATACTTGAACATTCTCGTTTCTCGATTTGAAGTTAAGGAGACTGGACCCCGATGCTATGCCAGAAGAATTTGGGTACCTCGTTATGGGGATCTACGGAACCTTATACTAGATGACGCCCATAAGTCGAGATATTCGATTCATCCAGGAGCCGGTAAAATGTACCACGATCTTAAGGAACAGTACTGGTGGCTTAATCTTAAGAAGGACGTTGCAACTTATGTTGGTAAGTGTTTGACTTGCTCAAAAGTTAAGGCCGAACATCAGAGGCCCTCTAGGTTACTTCAGCAACCGGAAATCCCGCAATGGAAGTGGGAAAGGATAACGATGGATTTCATTACGAAGCTACCAAAGACGGTAGGCGGATACGATACCATCTGGGTTATCGTTGACTCTTACCAATTCTGCACACTTCTTAGCCATGAAGGAAACTGATGCGATGGAGAGACTCACTCAACTATACATCAAAGAGGTTGTATCTCGTCATGGTTTACCCTTATCGATTATCTCAGATCGCGATCCTCATTTTGCTTCCAGATTTTGGCGTTCTTTACAAGAAGCCTTGGGAACTCGTCTCGACATGAGTACTGCATATCACCCGCAGACCGATGGACAAAGTGAACGCACGATTCAGACTTTGGAGGACATGTTGCGTGCATGTGTTATTGATTTCGGAAAGGCCTGGGAAAGGCATTTGCCGTTAGCCGAATTCTCTTACAACAACAGTTATCATTCGAGTATTAATGCCGCACCTTTTGAAGCGTTGTATGGCCGCAAGTGTCGATCTCCTATTTGTTGGGCCGAGGTAGGCGAAACGCAAATCACCGGACCCGAGATAGTCCATGAAATAACTGAGAAAATTGTCCAAATTCAAACGAGACTTAAGACGGCTCATGATCATCAAAAGAGTTGTGCCGACCTTAAACGTAAAGACTTTGAATTCAACGTGGGTGACTGTGTAATGTTGAAGGTCGCACCTTGGAAAGGTGTGATCCGGTTTGGAAAATGTGGAAAGTTAAACCCGCGATACATTGGTCCTTTTGAAATCTTGGAGCGTGTTGGACCCGTTGCTTACCGTCTGGATCTTCCAACACAATTGAGCTCAGTTCATCCTACCTTTCATGTATCGAATTTGAAGAAGTGTCTTGCTCCACCGGAACTCGTCATACCATTGGAGGAACTTACGATTGATGACAAACTCCACTTCGTGGAAGAACCTGTAGAGATTATGGACCGTGAGGTCAAAACTTTAAAACACAACAAGATTCCGATCTTCCGAGTACGATGGAATGCCAAACGAGGACCTGAGTTTACCTAGGAATGAGAGGATCAAATGATGCAGAAGTATCCTCACCTTTTCCCAACTCCTCCATCTACCTCAGCTTAAATTTTCGGGATAAAATTTTCTTTAACAGGTGGGTAATGTAACGACCCTGTATTTTCCAACGTTTAATTATTAATATTTATAATAAATACTTGTGTTCTAATAAATGTATTTTTATACATTTACTTGTTATCGTATTTAACTTTACTTGGCCCGACTTGTCTTTGTGACACACGTACATTTCACGAATAATATTTTTGAATATTATTTACATTCATGATTAATTTTTATTTAATCATTTTTAATTAACTAAGGTTATTAGTTAATTACTTGGGCTTTTTATTTATTTATTGGTTACTTGGGCTTGGACTTTTATTACATGGACTAGTAAGCCCACCCTACACTCTTAATGGACTTGTAAGCCCATGTATTATGCTAGTATTACATTAAGGAAAAGCATGGGTTAATTAAGCTAATTAGGAGACAAATTACTTCAAGCATGCTACACCTTTCTCCCATGCATTTAACTTACTACCCTTTTCTAGCATTACCACCATTCCAACACATGAAAGTAGCAATTGACTTCCCTCTTTTATCCTTGCAAACCGACAGCTTTTTGAGAAGTGAGGAGGAGTTCAAATTTCTTTTACCTTGTTACTTATTTACTTGCATTTCATTTCCTTTACACACACTTACATACAACACTTCATTTTTCTCTCATTTCTCTCTCAAAATATTGTAAGTAACAACATTATTCCTCTCCTTTTTCTCTTCTAAAAACCGTAACATATATACATCATCATCATCTTAATTACTTGCTTGTTACTTGTTGTTTGTTGGTTGTTATTCAAGATCAAACTTCCTAGTTTGCATCTTCATGGATCTTGATTACTTCCATCTCTTGTTTGATGAAGAACCAAGAACAAGAACCTAAAACTTGTTAGTTTGTGGTTCTATACTTAAGTGTTTTCAAGATCTAGAGTTCATAAACTTGATGATCTTCTTTGTTTTCATGTTTGTAGACTTAAATCCTAAGATTCAAACTTTGATTTGAATCTTCCTAAGTATGAAACAAACATGAATATTATACTTGTAGATCTATTTTATTTCTTTCTTTTGTACTTAAAGCAATTCGTGATTCTTGTTGTTATGGGTCAAGTATTACTAGTTAATCTTGATTTCATTCTTCTTGAACTAAAATTAACTTGTAAGTTCAAGAACACGGAAGTATAACTTACTAGTTATAAATTCATATACTTATGTTGGATCTAAGTTTCTATAGCTTATGGTCTTCTTATTTTGTTGTAAACAAGAGCTTATAAGCTTATATACACTTTGCAAGATGCAAATCTAAGTTTCATGACTTATGGTTTCATTAAAGTAATGATCCAAGACTTATAGCTTAGGATCTAACTTAAGAACTTTAGATCTAGACTTTTGGGTCTAGGATCTTCAAGATCTAACTAAGAACTATGTTCTACAACTTAAGATCTTGTTTATTTAGTTTACTTTCAAGTTTATAGCTTTATATTACTTTTAGAACTCATGTATGTGTTGGATCTAAGATCTTGATGTAACTTTGGTTCATCAAACTACTTACAACAGTTAAGTGAGTTGTGCTACATATCTTAGACTTACACTAGTTGTTATGATGGTTAAAACTTGGTAAATATGATGCAATCCCATCAACAAATTGTACACTTGAAGCTACAAGCATCAAGGATGAGAACCGTGATGAGTATCAAGCACCAAGAACCCACCGGAATACCTTTAGCTACTGTTTCTGGAACTGATCAGAACACCTGGGCTACTGTAAACTTGATTTTCAGTTTTCTCAGTTCGTGTAGATGACTTTTCATTTAAGACTCGTCATAATCCGAGTTACGGTTTAGGATTTATGGCCCTCCGAATGTCACTATGTCCTTTTAACGTTGTGCTGAAATTTATGACCTACTCGCACTTAAACCGTCACCACGGTCAAATGAAGACGATTTTGGTACTGGAAATTGGTCATCATCTAGGGGACTCATATACAGAGCCATGGCCACTGGTCTCACCTCTTTTCAGTTTGTATAGAGGCCGTGGCGACTGAACGAAGTCAGCCTTTGTTTCAAACCTTATTCTTGAATGAAACTTACTTTGTACTTTTTGTTTGATGATGAATGATGATGATACTTAAGACCTAATTTACTTACTTTTAAACCTTTGGGAACAATTTACTGACTTATTAACTTTTGACTTAGGTTGAGGACCTTTTGGACAACATACTTGCTTACTTTTCCCGAACCAACTTTACTACTATTTTCCACTGTGAGTTATAGCATCCCTTTTTACTTTAACTATTTTGGTAACTGAGAATACATGCGCATTTTACGTTTTACATACTAGGCATGAGTACTTAAACTTTATATATGTGTGAGTTATACAACGGCATAAACGTTCCCCTTAGCTCGGTAACGTTTAGTCATTGGTCTTTGAACCGTTGAACGCGAATCTTAGATATGGATCCATAGGGTTTGACATCCCCACTCGGGCTAGTAGCGCTAGCATTTAATGGGTGTTTAATACTTCGTAAACATACGCACTCGCCAAGTATACTTTTAGGGGGTGATAAATCGTAAGTTAGTTACCAAGTGCCCACGGTTATACATATACTTTTCATACTGTTTTGAAACGTTGTTGAAGCACTGAAATCTGGTGGCCTACCTTACATTACTGTTATACTTAAACTATAGCTCACCAACCTTTGTGTTGAAGATTTTAAGCATGTTTTTCTCAGGTGCTTAAGGTTTGTTTGCTTCCGTTGTACTAGTCATGCCTTGTAGACTCCCGCTGTGCTTACTAGAGATGTCTTCGCATGAAACATTTTATCTTGCATTCAAACTTAATTACTTTTGAAATGATGTATTTGTAACGACCTATGGGTCACATACTATTATTTTTTTCTGCTGTTCGTAGAAGCATACTTTCGGATGTTAAACATTTGATGTTGGTTAAAACGTTACCTTTATTCATGAATGCAAAATTGTTTTGAAACAACATATAGTATTTGACCTTGTAATGATCATGTTGTTGATGATTCGTACACGATGGTTTTGTACGGGGCATCACATAAACTTATCTACACAAATCCGTTATCATATTCATAGGTGATGTCTTAACCTATTCAATTCAAGCGAAGAAGAAAACGAACAACGTCTCCGTCCTACGCTCGAACTCTTGAGAAAATAGCAACTCTATACCGAATCCTCCAAATGAGATTTTTGGTTAAACGAAGTCCAAATTCTAAACCATGTTGTTAGTGGTCAAGGTATTAAAGTAGATCTCGCGAAAATCGAAGCCACACATAATCGAGAAAACCCTCGCGACTCTGACTTGTATTCGAAAAATCTTGGATCTCGCTGATTATTACCGAAGATTCATTTCCGACTTTTCCCGTATTGCCCGTCCTTTAACCTTGTTAAATCACTAAGGGAAAGATTTAAACCTCTCTATGTCCGGACCTTGAACGTGATTATTCATACCCACCTTACTAGCCAAATTCGTGTAGCACAAAATGGAACTCAGATATGGAAATATTTCTACGTGAACGCCTGAAAGGTATACTCTCTCGACTCGAAATCAAGGAAACTGAAATTCGTTATTTTGCACGAAGAATTTGAAAACTTAATTATAGATCCAATCAATTTTCTCATCATCAAGTACCACGATACATAACTCTGTTATTCACTGTCACCGTCTGATTTTACCGGAACCTAAATAACACACAATCCAAGGATACCTCTTTCTTCTTTGACTTATCGTCCTTATGGTTATGATATACGGCCAACTACTACTCAACACCGAACTATACAACTATGTGTACTATCCCGTTCCCACCAAGTCTCAACATTTGGCCACAAGATGTGCGATGTGACTACATCAAGATGAAAACTCATACTATTTAAAAACTCTCATTTCGCTCCTACCTTTTTCGCTCATACTTCCATATAAGGAAACCTTTTATCTAAATTCTCCATGGAGAGAGAGACTCTTCACGTATTACTAGTATTCTCCACGAGGGTGAATAGCCATGACGAACGTTTTATGTAGCTGATAAGAAACTTGTTCCAGCAAACGTTTTTGAGCCCTAACTAACTTGTTCAAACACATCTTAAAGAATTCTATTCCAACGCGGAGTACCATTGTCAATTATCTCGGATCAAAATATTCGTTTCACTTCTAGTATTACAAGAAGCCTTAGGAACACGTTTAAACATGAGTACCGTGTATCATCCACAAACCGACGGACCAAGCAAACGTACAATTCAAATCTTGGAAAGACATGTTACAAACATGTAATGTTGCCTTTAGTTGTTTCCCTCTTACAACAGTAGTTACCACTCGTGTATTAACGCCGCACTTTTCGAAACTTTATATGACCGCAAATGTCATTCTCATATTCGTTGGGCCGAAGTAGGTGGCAAGCAAATCACCGGATCCGAACTCATTTAAGAAATAACTGTTAAGATCATTCTAGTCTGAGAAGGGCTCAAGAAGACCCGTAGTCGCCAAAAGAGCTATGCCGATATTAGACGTAAGCCTCTCGAATCTCAAGTGGGTAACCACGAAATGTTAAAAGTCGCACCTTGGAAGGGTGTAATCCGTTTTGGGAAAACGAAGGAAGTTAAACCCGCGATATTGATCCTTTTGAAATCTTGGGGCATATTGGACCCGCTACATACCATCTAGATCTTCCGACTCAATTAAGTTTCCGTTTATCCTACCTTCTAGATACCAAAGTTAGAGAAGTGTCATGCGGAACAAGAACTTGATATTCTTTTAGATGAGCTTACTATTGATGACAAACTCCACTTCATAGGAGAACCGGTTGAAATTATGGATCGTAAAACCAAACCTTAAGACAACGTAGACCCCGACTGTTCAAGTTCGTTGGAATGCCAATAGGGGACCCGAGTTTACGTGGGAGAGACAAGACCAAAGGAAAAGGAAATATCTTCACTCAATTGTAGAATTGACAACGCAAGGTCTCGAGGAAGAGATATCGACTACTACTTCCGGCTAAATTTCGGGACGAAATTTCTTTTAAGGTGTGGGTAATGTAACATCCCGCATTTTTCCGTTAAATTATTTTAACGCCCGTCTTTTTATTTTATATAATACTCTTCGTATCTAGATTCGTATCTTCCGTTACTTAGCGTTTCTAATATTCACGTTGTTTAATTTTAACATCTCTCGTTTACTCTAACGTATTTAAAATAATTTGTTCGGTTAATTCACGCACCCGCTTTGAAACTTGAGGGACTAAACTTGCATAGAGACCAAACTCTTGACTAGGTCAACTACTCAACCATGAACTCTCATCCATTCATTCACCTCCTTCTCTCTTTCAATACTTCAACTTTTTCTCTCAAACACCAATTTAAAGATTCATCATCCATTTCCAATCTAGCAATCAAACATAAAAAAAAATTACATATTTGGAATCCTTGCATCTTCCTATTCAATTCCATACCGATTTCATCAAGTTTGGGTAACTTTCTAAAAGCACTAGATTCTTTGTTCTTGATATTTTTAACTTATAAAAGTGTTAGTTAGTGTCTGTGGCTCGAGTCTAACATGAATATACGATTTGTATGCTCGATCTTGCTATTTTGAGTAACTAGCATGAACTTGATAATTGGAAGTGTTTGATCTTGAGATTTAGTTGCTTAAATGTTGTTAGATGTTAAAAGTTCATGTATTAAATGTGTTACTAGCATCACGAGCTTCATTTTGATGTGTAGGTTGATTAAGAAAACTTCACTAACATGATTAAGGATTTATTGATTGTTAGTTAGGGTTTGGTAGCCTTGAATGTGATTTTTGATACATTAAAAGCCTTGAAATGTTATTGGTAAGTGTGTAGTTGTATTGTACGCGTAATTACCTACGAAACGGCGTATTATATGTGAGCATTCAATTCCCGAATCATCAATGTGCATTTATGAACTTGGATGCAATTAATAGTGAACATTTAATGCGGTTTTGGTTGTTATAAATGTTGAATTGATTGATGAAATGTGCTTAGTTGTTTTCCTCATCAAAATACCTTTATGACGATATAAGATACATGTTATAATTGTTTGCGGATCATAAATTATGTTTGTTTGAGTTTTGGTTCGACACTTGTGAAATTTCAGCAACTTCAATTGTCCAGGTGTTTGGACGCCGTCAACCCTTTGGACGCCGTCCAACCCTTTACATTTGGACGCTATCCAGTCAATCTGGACGCCGTCCAAATGAACTGCCAGATTCTACTTTGCTTGGTCATTTTTCATTTAATTTCAACTACGCTATGCACCTCCGATTAACATGTAACTTGTTCTAACATGCTCATATATGATTATAAAACTCAGAAAAATTGTCCGAGACCCGACCCGAACGTGTTGACTTTTTCGTTGATTTGACTTGACCAAAGTTGACTTTTATTCAAACTTAACCAAACACTTATGCAATCTTTCTAACATGCTTATATACTTATATCTTGCATGAAACTTGGCAATTTGTTTCACATGCTATATAATCGAGTCGTAACGAGCCATAAGACTAATTGAACAACTTTGACCAATCGTGTTTACCGTTATTGATACAACCTATTTGTTTAGGTCAAGACTAGCATCCGTTCTTACACACATTTACTAGTGAAGTGGTTTTACACTCTTGCACTCAAGGTGAGATCATAGTCCCACTTTTACCCTTTTAAACTTACATTTGGGATGAGAAAACATAAACGTTTCATTTTACAAAGTGAACACAAGTACGAAAACAAACATTCTACATACGAGTTAGAACAAAAATCCTCAATTCGATTATCATTAGTTACACTTGCCGGGTGTAAGCGAGAACTTATGTTGTATGGCTATACGGGTTTGACAAACCCTCATTCGGACGGTTCGCTACCGTTATTGGATGAAATGTATTTTCGAGAAACAGTGTATGTTCTAACACTATTGTGATGGGTTTCTATGGATGGAAAGTTAAGCCTTGATAATTGGGTGCTCGTGATAACAAATTTTAGAATGGTTTACTATTATTTCAATGTTATAAATCTTGTGGTTCATTTGTACTTACTTAGTTACTTAAACCTATTATTTCACCAACGTTTTCGTTGACAGATTTTCTATGTTTTTCTCAGGTCCTTGAACGATATGTGTTACATGCTTCCGCTCACTATTTTTGATACTTGTTTGGATGTCGAGTATACATGCATACATGGAGCATCTTTTGACTTACTTTTAAATCGTGTCGCATAGGTTTCATTTGTACGTTAAACGTTGTAATGTAACTAGTCGTTGAACTACTTTTGTAAACTTGAAACATCTTTACATTTGAAATGAATGCGACATATTTTGGTCAAACGTCATTTTAAAGACTTATGACCACATAACGGGACCTAAGTAGACGGCGCCGTCAATGACGATTTTTTCGGGTCGCTACATCAAGCGAACCTACAACAAGTTCTTTTATAGTCAAGTCCTCCAGGGCTTTTGACTCTTCAATTGCACACACAACATTCTCAAAATTCTCGGTTAATGATCGGAGAATTTTCTCTTTAATTCTTGTATCGGGCAGAGAGTTTCACTGTTGCGTTTTAGTTGATTCGCAACTGTTTGTACACGGGTGCTGTAATTAGAAATCCCCCCTGTCTCCTTCATTTTGATGGCCTCCAATTCACTAAGAAGATTTTGAAGTCGCACTTGCTTGATTCGATCAGCGCCTTTAAACGTTCTCTCCAATGTGTCCCATGCATCTTTTGATATTTTTGCACCCGCAATTTTTCAAATCCCGATTCTTCAACAGATTGAAACACAAGGAATAGAGCAGCATTATCCTTATTCTGATCAGCGCTCATGGTACCAATTTCGTTTGCACTTTTTTCTTCATATCCGTTTGTAACACATTCCCACACATCTTGAGCACCCAACAGTGCTTTCATTTGAACGCTCTAATTATCATAATTAGACTTAGTCAATTTTAGAATTGATATATGATCAAATGATGTAGTGGCATTCATCTTTGAAATAGTCTGAAACAATTTGTGCAATCTGTGAAAGTAGTGGCTATTGATACCAATTTGTAAAACGAATTGAAATCAACACCTGTGATTTGGGACACAACCATACAAAAGTACAAATCAGAATATTTGATACTTTTGTATTCAACCAAATAGTTACTCTACGTGAAGGGATAACAAGGATGGAAATGATGTATTATGCTTTCTTATTCACAGAATACCAGTTTCCTTGTTTTTGCAACAACATAATTACAAATGTACACACACCTTTATATATATATATATATATATATATATATATATATATATATATATATATATATATATATATATATATATATATATATATATATATATATACACTAGGTTTTAGAGCCCGTGCGTTGCACGGGTGTGTAAAAAGTCGTGCAAAAATCGTAACAGATTATATTATTCAAGTATGGAAATAGCGAAGGTAAATAAAACATTAGAGAATGTGTGTTGCACATGTGGGTAAAATAAAAGTGTAAAATGAATTGATTTTTTTAAATAATTATTATTTTGAGTTTAAGAGCCTGTGTTGTTAACAAATTTTAAAAGTTGATTTGAGTTTAAGAGTCCGTAGTGTTAAAATTTTTAAAAGTGAGTTTATTTGCTTAAACTCGACTTGTCACATGTATAATATATAATATATAATATTATATTATGTAATATATATCTATTTATGTATTAAATATTAATTGTAATGTATATTTTATGTATATATCTATACGTATATATTAAATTATAATTAATAATTATATTATATTATAATATGAAATAAAAGGTATTATGGAACAATATAAAATATAGGTTTACAAATATTTCATTTTTACCCAATAACATATATTAAGCTCACAATCTTTTATCATTATTTAATTACTCCATATTAAAATTATGAGAAATAAAAGGAAATTGTAATTGTTGAGTGTAAATATACCCATGTTAGCTGGAAAAATATTTCAAGGTCACATGTAATCTTGACAAGTTAATCCCTCAATTACTAATTACGGAGTACTAATTAGATTTTATATTTATTATTTTATATAATATAAAAGTAATAATTGTAAATAATATATATATTCTATACATATAACAATCTATAAATAACTTTCAACCACAATCAATAAAAACTTTTTCTTTTATATATATATATATATATATATATATATATATATATATATATATATATATATATATATATATATATATATATATATATATATATATATATATATAGTGGTAGGATCAAGGGGGAAGTAACCAATCAGGGGAAGCGGGGGGAAGCAAATTTTTTTTTCTTCGTTTTTTGAAAAAACTTTGTTCACGAACATTATAGATTGGATGAAAATATGAACATTTAATAAAGACATTTTATGATAAATGTTTTTATTTTGGCGGAAAAATGCTCGAAGTATTAATATATAACAATTATCGTGTTTTTCGAGCGTATGTTGACGTTTTAGATATTAGGGTTTAGATATTAGGGTTTATAGGGTTTAGATATTAGGGTTTAGAAATTTAGGGTTTAGTGTTTAGATTTAAGATTTAGATTGAGTTTTTAACACGAACGGTTTAGAGTTTAGGGTTTAGGGTTTGGGGTTTTGGGTTTAGGGACTAAACTCAAAACACCAAACCCTAAACCCTAAACCCAAAAATCTAAATCGGGTTAAATTTTACTTTACAAAACATGGAAAAAAACGTTAACATTCTTCACGATCAATATTATCTTGAATGTTATTTTTGTCGATCGTTTTCCCGCCTAAATAATAACATTCATCACGAAATGTCTTTTTTAAATGTTCATATTTTCGTGTGATCTTGATGCCTGAAAAAAATTCAAAAAAAAAAAACGAAAAAAATTATTTTTTACTTCCCCCGATTGGTTACTTCCCCATTGATCCTGCCCATATATATATATATATATATATATATATATATATATATATATATATATATATATATATATATATATATCACAACAGTCGTGTCTTTTATGAAGCATTGTAACTTTTCCAGATGAGTGAGTGTGACTTTCCCATACATTGTGACTTTCCCCAATAATTGTCAATACAGGAAATAACTTTTCCAGTTCACTAGTTTGATCTGAGTTTATTATAAACACATGTGTTGTGCAAAATCCTTGTGTCAAATGAGATGCCAAAGGTGATGAAAATTCAAAGCTTTTCATGGTTTATTGAAGCACCGATGAAGTACGCAAATGGTGTGAGGCATCATAGTAAAAGGAGAATGGTTTAGTGAACCAACGGAAATTATAGCGGCTTTTTATTCATTTACAAACGGAAGTTTGGACGTGATCTGCATGTTTCGGTTTCTAACAATATTCGTCCCGTTTTGGTTTTGAATGCAGGTGATCGTCAATTATTGGATATGGATGTTTCTGAAGACGAAATTCATGATGCCATTTAATATTGCGGGAATGACAAAGCCCCAGGTCCGGACAGGTTCACTTTCAGGTTCATTAAAACGTTCTAGAACACTCTAAAATCCGATTTGGTTGATACGATTAAAGCTTCTTTTGTTAATTGTTGTCTTCCTAAAGTTGCATCATTGATAACTCCTAAATTATACATATTTTCACACATTTTAAAGAGTTATTTTAGCATTTTAAAGTTATTTTAAGTACTTTAACATACAAAAATGGATAAAATCATGAAAAATGTATTTTTAATATTTTGTTTGAGAAATGTGTTAAAACATGACAAAAAAGCAGGAAAAGCAGAAAAGTTGATCAAAGCCGCCGGCTGGATAAGGAAGCTGCCGGCTAAAGTGAAGAAATTCGAGAATATTCCAGAAAAGAGTCAAAAATCGAAGAACTTTGAGAACAAGTAAAAGCAACAGAAGCCGTCGGCTAAAGAAATGAAACCGCTGACTAGATCCACAGAAGCCTCCGGCTAAAGTAACGACTACAGAATTGTTTAAGGAAGAAACTTGGCGACCAAATAACTTTGAAAGAGTTGTAGATTCGATTTTTTGGCCATAACTCACTCATACGATCTCCGATTAAGGCGTTCCAGGTGTCCAGACGTTCGTATGTCATAGCTCTACAACTTCCGTTTTATAAGTTTGTCTAAATCGGCCCGGTTTAGAAGCTAGAAGGCAATAAATGGCTGCTGAAATTCAAATATGGGATTTACATGTTTTTTACCTACTTTTTGTCCCACATTGCTCCAAAATAAATGTAAAAGACTCCTCCTTCACCTATAACAGGAGGCCTTCACCCTCATAGTTACATGTACCCTTTTGTATTCTTTTTTCTCTTTTGAGAATTGAATCTTCCTCCCCATATGAGGTTATGGAGTTAAGGTGTACATTAGTTTAATATTTTTATGCTATGACGTCGAGGTTCTGCCCGAACGTTTTCTTTCCATTTTTGTAAGTATTTCTCCTTTTAATTTAAGCATTTCTTTTATTTATTGTCTTTCATTTAATCTTTTATTTATCGTCTTTTATTTATTTGTCTTTAGTTTATTTTATTACTTTAATTTATTTAATTTTTTTATTTAATTTGCTTTATTTTCGTCTCTAACTATGAACTAAATGTTCATAGTGGTTGCGTGGACGAAATCAACTTTTTCTGGGAATCAGATGAAGCTGCCGGCTTCACCAGTCCATGCCGCCGGCTTTACTGGAACAAGCCGCCAGCTTCATGGTTTATTTTGTGCAGTTTCTGGTTTTTTTCACATCTGTACAAACTGAGTTTCTGTGATAATTGTTAAACTGTTTTGAATCTACTATGTTTTAATATGCTTGTTCGCCATGCTTAATGATTAGATAACATGATTTTAGGATTGATTAGCACTTGATCCAACGATCTATTATTCGATTCATGCTACTTGTTTAGATCTAGTTAATCAAACTTGCTAAATTGAATTGCATGCAATTAAGTTAAACAGCATGGTTAGTGATAAATCTGTTGAATATGAGTTACACTTATAAAATAGAGTTTAATATTGTTAGGCTTAGTTGAAGATCCTCCGTTTGGATGTGTTTGATTAATGATTGCATGAGAACTGGGTAATGATTAGCTTTCAACTAGTAACTTGAGTTGATATACTTGATGTTTAATAGTTTATATATTTGTCAATCTATTTGCATGTTAATTAATCCTCATCATAAGATTAAATTGATATGTATCATGTAATTGAATTGAACACTAAGAATTGAGATGTTAGCCATGAACATCACGTGTCTAGCATATGCTTTAAGTCCTACCTATTGAATGATATGCAACACTTAGCTTAGCCTGCTTAGGGATAATAGTTGGTCTATGATTATTGTCTTGCTTTGTTTTAATATAAGTCATGAAGCTTATCTAATATGATTCCCGCATAAGTTATTTGTTAATTAACTGCTTTTATTTATAATTGTTTATCTTAATCTTTATTAATTTCTTAATATTTAATTATTTAATTCATTAAGAACGTACCTTCGATTATCTCTTTCCTAAGAGATAATAATTTATACTTAAACAACAACCAAAAACATAAATAAATATTTCTAATTCTTTAATAACAACACCAAAGATTAAAAGAACAACTCTTATCTTATCTGCTTCCACGCTCTCTTGGGATGGTAACCTAAAATACTATATCTGACCGAGTCTTGTTGCTCGTTAGGGTGTTAAAAGTAAAATAAAGGTTTTATAAATTTAAAAGTTGAAAGGCAAATTAAGCACTACTGCACACACTTTTGACACATTAATCATCCACTTTCATCTCTTTGTTACCTAAATTTCTCGAACCCATCATTTATAAAAGACTATAGGTTGATATATTTAATAAGGGTTGTATACAAGATCATCTTGAAAATACTTGCCAACAGAATGGCGAAGCCTATTGATAATGTAATATCCAAAGAACAATCGGTTATTAGAAGTCAAGGTAGAGGTGGGAAATTTTAATGGAGCTTTGGTCGAGACCTCCTGTTATAGTGTCCCATTTATTCAATGTAGATGACGCTATTTTTTTATCCGATTGGGCAAGAGAAAACCTTGAATGTATGCTACTAATTCTCAACAAGTTTTATGAGATTTCAGGGTTGTAGATCAATATCAAAAAGTCACATGTATACGGTTTTGGTGTTGAAAATTTGGAGGTTGATTTGTTTGCGTAGTTCTCGGGGTGTGCTAAAAGAGTGTTTCCATTTACGTACTTAAGCCTTCCTATGGGTGTTAATATGGGTCAGGTCTTGAATTGGGATACACTCATCGAACGATTCAAAAAAGATTGTCAGGATGGAAGGCGAATCTCCTCTATATAGGTGGACGACTAACTCTCGTTAAATCGATGTAAGGAAGTTAAGGTATTTATTAATTGTCATTATATAATTGTCATTATATAATTGTCCTGTAGTTTTCGCTAACATATGAGAGAGTATATGATCCGGGTTCTTTTAGGGTAGCACGACGGACAACAAGAAACTGCATTGGGTTCGATGGGAGCAAATCTTAGCCTCTCAGGATCAAGGAGGTTTAGGAATTAGGAGTCTCGTGCTTTCAATCAAGCTATTTTATTCAAGTGGTTATGGCGTATAAAGGTAAAACTAGATTCGAAATAGGCCACGATAATTCTTGCTATTCGAAATATCGAGTCTTGTTATGAAGAACTAAAGATGGCAACCTGCTTATTATATATATACAGTAGTCATGACACAATCACCCCAAAACTGAAGTGGGAGACTTGATTAAAATCTTAAGGCTCTAGCTATTTCAAGAATATGCTTATGATTTCTTTCAACTCTTTCATTTGGTTGTGGTCTATCTTACAACACCCCGTCAAATACCATTAACGGTGCGTCAATCATCGGGTTTCACAATAACGGTCACGCCCTCTAAATGAGACGTATTCCAAAAGTATTTGCATTTATTGATAAAAAAAATTTAACTTAAAACATAAGTCTCCATAAGTAATAAATATCAAAGGTGTTGTAGTACATAGGCAACAATATTTAATAAAAGAAAGCAGTTTTAAATGCGAATAGTAATAAAGTCTTTATGAAAGCATGTGAACCCCAAGTATGCCATGCACCTCTAGTTATAGTGGAAGCTTATCATTCAAGTACATGAGATAAAACATGCAAAACGAGTCAACAATAATATTGAGTGAATCTACAGGTTTAAGTAAGACATCGTTTATTAGTAATCAGTATCTGAAATCAGTATTCAGAAATCAGTTTTCAATAATCAGATATCATTAAACGTTTATCGTTATTAGACCACAAAGGATTCGTATCAAAAGTTTGTAGACAACAATGTGTACTATTTCAGATGTTTGTAGACAATACCCTGTCCTGTATCTATTGTGTAAGAAAACAAAAATGTTTTGTTTCTCTTGTTTGTAAGCCACAAGTTTAAGTAATCAAACGAAAAGTGTCAGACCACGAGATTTCGTACACCTCAATTGTAATAGCATATACATTCCTATGAGCACTTGAATACAAAGCTTAACACCACGAGTAGTATAACACTACGCGATTTCCTTTACCCTATATCAGTATACACCTGTTCAAGTGTACAGTTTACGAAGTAAAAAGCACCACAATATGTAGCGGTGAGGCTGTCAAACCTAACGGCTCTATCCCTATGATTCGCGCTTACAAAAGTAACTATGGTATTCAAGCTAAGGGATTTCCGAACTGAACTCATATTTATATGTTTAGTATTCGTGTCTAACGTGTAAAACAGTTATAAAAAACCGTTTGAAAGTAGCATGTTATCTCATCCCAAAAGTACAAGTGAAAATGGGACTGTAGACTCACCTTGAGTGCTTAATAAGTAGTGCAATAATCACAAATAAAGAGGACAGTTACAACCGTGTAAATCAACCTAGATACATATATAGGTTGTCTCATAAGTCTATTCCAAATATTAGTTGATTCATAGTATTAGTTGTCCTATTGCTCAAACCGACTCGATTATGTAGTAAAAGTCAACACATAGTCAACATAGTTCATGCAAGTCAACATCAGTAGGTCATGTTATGAAAGTCGTGGAGTCACACCCAAGTCAATATACAAGTTTCAGAACCCAGTTTATCGTTACAGTGTTTCTAGCACAATTGTCATACGATTTCTTCTCAAGAGTGCTCAAATAGTTGCACATAAGTCAAAATGTATATAACCTGGAAATATGAGACTTGGTAGGTGTTTAGGTAATTCAATTACCTCTTCAAAAATGTAAGCCATCATGTCATATCATTATAGAATTATACATATAGTTCAATTTGCACACAATAGTTTCTGCTCGCGCATCCGTTTTAAAACATTTATCATTTATTCTAGAAAAATGAAAAACACATAAGACCAACGGGAGGTGATCACAAACATCCTAATGTTTAATTGGTAAAAATGTCTAAGATATTGGTGTAGCCAATTCGTACAATTTTTCACCAAAAGTCTGGTTTTCTCATTTGGACATATTCTAAATATAGCATTTTACGACCCATATAGCACACAATGAATAAAGTTTTAAATGTTAAAATACAAATGAAATTTTCTTCTTAACATGAAAATATTAACATACCAGAAGGCCAAGTCTCAAATAAACACACATTTCATGTTATGCTATTTTCTGTGTACTCGGGACAGATTCGTTCTCATCTAGGTGGTCATTTTCGAATGCATATATCTCAACATATAGGAACATTTAGGATGCAATATCTATATGAATAGTCAAGTAATAATATCAAAATTTTCAAATCTCATATGCATATGTTCCAGAAATCAAAGCAATTAGTCATACAAACCCGTTTTAAGTTACAATCAACTGAAGTTGCTACCAATGTTCGAATGGGCATAAAACGAGTTTAAAAATCCAAATTAAGTGATATCCAAGTCTAACTTGCAAGATTTTTCATAAATTTCAGTTTACAAATAATTAATAGATCATATCCCAATGCAAATCGTCCAGCAAGTCTGATTTACACAAAACATAACCCGAAAACTTTAAACAAGTGTATCAGGTGAACCGTTAATCAAAAACATGCGATTCTTAAGTCCAAATTCAATAGTTTTTCGATAGAAATCCAATTATACACATATAATCTACTAATTTTCAATAAAACTTTCAGTTATGGTCTGACCTAAAAACGAATTTCAAGCATGTTGCACAAACAAGTAAATCAGGTAGCCAAACACATGCAATTGGTCATGGACTTGAGCTCTAACAACTTTCACCATGATTTTAAGTAAAAATACAGAAATTAAAAGTTGGGTCTTCATTTATTATACCTATAGAGATGAAATTGTATATATCAAATCGTAGAGAACGACGCGGCGAATGATTTCTATCAAACAAGCAAGAGCAAATTCAAAGTTTTTGATGGGGATTTGGTGTAGAGAAGGTGGCGGTCGAATGGGGTTGTCCCAATCGATGGCTAGCCGTTTTTGGGAGTATAGGGAACGAATGATGCATGCTATATTTAATTTTGGATTAAATTAGGGCCTTAATTAATCACAAGTTGGGTTTAAGATACTACATGGGCCAAAATTAAAAAGCAAAAGGGGTGGTGGACATGGGTTCGGCTGAATGGCCAATAGTGTGTGTTCTCGGGGCTCGTTTTGATTAATTAAGTGCTTGTGTTGTTCGTTTCTAGTTGTCGTTAACCGAAATCGAATTCCCGGAACGTTAACCGATCGTTTAAGCGAATCCACAAAGTTGAATTTATTAAAAATACTAATAAATTAATTATATTTTTCTAAGTTAATAATTATTAAAATAATTATTAATAATTACTCCGGGTGTTTCGTTATCCCGAAAAACATCTTTTGCAGTTATCAAAACCGTATCATTTTCTTCGTGTTTCAA
The DNA here is from genome assembly GCF_046630445.1 of Rutidosis leptorrhynchoides. NCBI lineage: Eukaryota > Viridiplantae > Streptophyta > Magnoliopsida > Asterales > Asteraceae > Rutidosis > Rutidosis leptorrhynchoides. The sequence continues at coordinate 222,362,393 of NC_092333.1, read as the reverse complement.
TATTCAAAATAAGTTATTCAATTAATATCTAATTATATTAATTATAGTAATCCTCAAAGGATTAAGTATGCATTTATTAAGCTAAATACATAAAATTCAAGTAATCACCATTAAGATTAACTAACAGACAGTTAATTGAAGTAACGAAAAAGTAGAGTTGTTACATATCTAAAAAAAAGTTTGTTGTATAATACCTTTTTGAGCCAAATATACTCCCAATTCACCCCTTATGAACTCTAAGGCATTGTCGGAGCTAACAACTTGAATATTCTTATTGAACTGAGTATTAACAAACTTTATGAAGGACTTAAATATTTCATAACAATCACTTTTGTTTAGCAACAAATATATTCAAGTTGCTCTGCTATAGTGTTGGTAAGAAAATACCTAAACTTGCCTTGTGTTGGTACTTTGTATGGACCCCATATGTCAATATGAACCATTTGAAAAATAGTATCAAAATGAGAATCACTTAGCTTGTAAGGTAATTTAGTGAACTTAGTCATGGGACAAGAAACACAAACAGTTTCATTTTGCTTAATCCAACTAGAAGAAATAGAAGGTATGCATTTAAGCTTTGCATCAGATACATGTCCTAGTCTATGATGCCAAAGACTATAGGACATTACAAGCATACTAGAATTTGCACTATGACCTTCTTTTATTGAAAACAAACAAAGTTACAGAATCAGAAATCAGCCTAACAAGCCTTTTCTCAACTTGATGTAGAGGTTCATTCACTAGGTAGGTCCTTTTTTATTTCACCCATTCCTATCACCTTCTTGGTTACCAAGTCATGGATAACACAGAATTGAAAGTAAAAGCTAACACTCTAGGGGTTATCTTTTGTGAACTTTGAGACAGATAACAAACTAAATCTGAATTAAGGCACAACTAACACATCCTACAACTTCATTTGATTACCAAGTTTTACTTGCCCAATATGAGTAATGATAGAGGTATTACCATTAGGTAGTTTAATATGAGGTTTGAATAACAATGATTTTGACTCAAATAGTAAACTATTATTTGGAGTCATGTGATCTGTGGCTCATGTGTTTAAGATCTACCTTGTAACAAAAGATGAATTAGTTAGCATACCCGCAGCAAAATGATGATCAATCTCATTATCAGATTTAGCCACAATGCCTTGTATCTCATTTTGTGACAGTTGAGGTAAGCATTTAAGTAGTTGTTCAAACTGTTCTGAAGTGAAGATCACATTGTTTCCCTGTACAGCAGCTGCGGTCTTTTTGTTGAACTTGCCTGTACATTCACTCCAGATTTGACTTAAATTTGTTTTGAGCCTTGCCTACTTTTATAGTGCCAAGCAGGGTAACCTATTTTCTCCCAACATTTCTCAGGTGGATGCCAGTTATAACCAAATATTGAGCACTTATCTTTAGAATTCAATTTGCTGTACAGAGAAGTAGAATCCACATTACCAAATATTTCTCTTTTAGATTCCTTTTGTTAAAGCATAGAATAAAAAGCTTCTACAATAGGTAAAGGTGTCATTAACATCAGCTGACTCCTCAAAGCACTAAAATTTTCATCCAAGCCATTCAAGAACTGAAACAAATGCTGCTCTTCTTTCTGGTGATTCATAGCATTCAAAAAGTTCACAATTTCAGGAGTATTATCAGTAATTCTTGGTAGATCACTCATAGAATCAATCTCCTCCCAGATACACTTCAACTTCGTGTAATATTCATTCACAGTAACTCCTTGTTGTTCAGTTGAATATATCTCTTTATAAAGCTTATACTTTCTAGATTCGTTACTTAAAGCAAATCTCGTTTCTAATTGTTGCCACATTTCAGAAGAAGTAGGAACAAACATGATAGACTTGACAATTGAATCATAAACAGAGTTCATAATCCAACTGTAACATCCCGCATTTTTCCGTTAAATTATTTTAACGCCGTCTTTTTTTTTTATTTATTTAATATCCTCAGCATCTCGATTCGTATCCTCTTTTAGCTACATTCTTAAAATATTTTCGTTATTGGATTATAACGTCCCCCGTACTCTCGTGAAGTTAAATATTTTGTTTGGTTAATTCCCGCACCCGACAACAAACTTGAGGGACTAGTTTCGCCAAGGTGCCAAACATTTGACTAGGTCAAATGGTCAACACCTCCTCTTATCCACTCATTTCACCTCCCACTTTCTTTTTTTTTTCTTTTCTCTCCACCATTTTTGAACTCAAAACACCCATTCACTAAATTCATCATCTATTTCCATTCAAGCAATCAAACATCAAAACAAATTATATATTCGTGATCCTCTCTTCATCCTCTTCGATTTGGTACCAATTTCATCACATTTGGGTAACATTTCTAAATCACTAGATTTCTTTAAATTCATGTTCTTGAGTTAAAAGGTTGTTAATTAGTGTCTATGGCTCAAGTCTAGTATGATTATGTGTTTTGTATGCTTGTTCTTGCTATTTTGGTGTAACTAGCTCATATTGAAAGAATGCTTGTTTAATCTTGAGTTTTAGGTGTACATATGTTATTTGATGATGAAAATTCATGTTTTAATTGTGTTCCTAACATCACTAGCTTCAAATTGGTATGTAGTTTGACATGGATTAGTTTCATAAGCAAGATTGTTGATTTTATGATTTTGGGTTAGGGTTTGATAAAAGTAAATTGAATATTTGATGCATTAAATGCTTAGCAATGTTAATTGTAAGTGTCTAGTTGTGTTGTATGCTTGATTATCTTCAAAACGGCGTATTACACATGTGCATTAATTTACCGAATCATAATATGGCATTTATGAACTTGGAGTAATAAATGATGAGCATTAATGGTGATTTTGATATAAGTTGTTTGGTTTTGATTGAGTAAATGCGTTTAGTTATTCTCCTTGTCAAATTACCTTTCTCATGTTATATGATATGCGTTTTAAGTGTTTTCGGTGCATGAAATATGTTAAAATGAGTTTTGGTTCGTTACTTAAGTTATTTTTTTCTGCAATCAGCACTTCCCCAGGTTATGCGCGCCGCGCGTGCACCTACGCACCGCGCAAATCATAAAAACCAAATAAATGGTTCCCTTGGTCGAGTTCTGACCTGGTATTGCACATGGGTGCACGCCGCGCAACCCATTGCGCACCGCGCAAATGGCCCAGGCCAACTTCCTTGTCTTTAAACGCTCCCAAAATGTTTCCCGCTTAACCGTAACTCCGATTAATATGAAACTTGACTATTATGCTCGTATATGACTTCTCATCATGAGAAAATTGTCAGACACCCGACCCGACCTCGTTGACTTTGACTTTGACCAAGTTTGACTTTTAGTCAAACTTAACCAAACAATTATACGATCGTTCTAACATGCTTAATTACTTGTATCGTGCATGAAACTTGACTAATTGATTCACATGCTACATAATCGAGTTGTAACGAGCCATAGGACTAATTGAACATCTTTGACCGTTTGTGTTTACCGTTATTGATATAACCTATATGTTTAGGTCAAGACTAGCTTTGTCTTTGCACGCGTTTACTTGTTGAAGTACTTTATTAACTCTTGCACGCAAGGTGAGATCATAGTCCCACTTTTACTCTTTTTGAACTTATATTTGGGATGAGAAAACATAAACGATTCTTTTGAACTAAGTGAACACAAGAACGGGAAAACAAACATTCTACATACGAGTTTAGAACAAAAACCCTCAATTTGATTATCATTAGTTACACTTGACGGGTGTAAGCGAGAACTTATGTTATATGGCCATATGGGTTGACAACCCTCATCTTTGACGGTTCGCTACCGTCTACAGATGAAATATATTTTCGAGAATCAGTGTTTGTTCTAGCACTATGGATGGGGTATACAATGGATGGAATGTTAAGCTTTGATAATTGGGTGCTCGTGAATATTAACTTTTAGAATGTATTACTATTATTTAAACTTTTCAAACCTTGTGGTTCGACTTACTTACTTTTACTCACTTACTTACTTAAACCTATGATTTCACCAACGTTTTCGTTGACAGATTTCTATGTTTTTCTCAGGGCTTGCACGATATGTGAAACATGCTTCCGCTTACTATTTGATACTTGCATTGGATGTCGAGTATACATGCATTTCATGGAGCGTCTTTTGACTTTACTTTAAACCGTGTCATCTAGATTTCATTTGTACTTATAACCTTGTAACTTAACTTTTGGTTGAACAATTCTTGTAAACTTTGGAAACAATCTTTATTTTGAAATGAAGGCGACATATTTTGGTCAAACGTTGTCATAAAGACTTATGACCAGGTGATGGGACCCATGTAGACGACGCCGTCACTTGACGATTTGTCGGGGTCGTTACAAGTGGTATCAGAGCCTTGGTTGTAGGGATTTAGAGTTCATTTGTGTCCACCCCGAGTCATAGGGTACATAGGTGAATCTAGACTACAACCGGCATATAGACTGAAGTAGGAATTACTTGACTATTTGTGCATTTATACTCGAACTCTTCTATCATATCTAACTCGTATTCGATCTTGATCTTACATTGATAAATTTTGTTGACGCACCACCTTGACTTTATAAAGTAATGTTAAATGCACATGTAAATCAGGGTAATATAATTTCCGGGATTATATTACGGTGATTCACATGGACGTTCCGACATTATGACGTAAAGAATTTAAGGCGAGTCAAGGAAAAATTTCCTCTCTATCCTTATTCCATACTCCGGTTAGTATTGTTGAAAATACTAACCAACGATATTCTTGTGTCATGAAGGAACAATGGCTCACCAAGGTCAACACAATACTCCTCTCGAAACCCTAGAACAAGCTCTTCAACGAATGATAACCACCACCGTGGGTACGGCCGTGGCCGATCACTTTTCTAACAACAACAATCATGGAACCGGTAATTCAAACGAAGGTTGCTCCTACAAGAACTTCATGAAGTACAATCCTTCCACTTTCGATGGAACTGGAGGACCGGTTACTCTCACCCGATGGTTTGAACAAATGGAGACCGTTTTTAACACAAGCGGTTGTCGAGACCGAGATGAGGTCAAGTTTTCCACCCTCACTTTCACCGACATTGCTCTCTCGTGGTGGAACACGTATGTACAATTGGTGGGAAGCGATGAAGCCCACACACTCTCTTGGACCGAATTAAGAGAAAGAATGATCACCGAATACTTCCCGCGCGACGAGACTCGAAGGCTTGAGCAGGGTCTAAGGAATTTAAAAACGGTCGGGAACGACCTCGAAGCTTATAATCAACGGTTTACCGAACTAGTCACAATGTGTACAAATATCATGACTCCCGAATCCCTAAGAGTCGAACTTTACATGGATGGCCTCCCTAAGAGCATTCAACACAGGGTAATGACACCTCGACCCACTAACCTACAAGAGGCTTTAACAATGGCCCGCCATACTTTAGACACGGCGAATGAAATGGAAACGCCGGCACCAATGGTCGAGAACCAATCGAGCGGCAATAAAAGAACATGGGAAGCCTCTCAATCAAGCAACCACAACCACAACAACCTCTCCAAGAAGCCTTTCGCCTCCAACGACAAGAAAGGCTATACCGGAAAACTACCTTTTTGTAACGAATGCCGCAAGCATCACTTTGAAGGATGTGGCAGGTTCCGCCACCGGCGCCAAGGAAGTGGTCACATCGCCAAACATTGTGGAAGTGCCACCCCCATCACTCAAAAGGGACCCAACCCACGAAAGTTGGTCACTTGCTACGCATGTGGCCAAACGGGTCATTTTAGGAATGAATGCCCAAATAAGAAAATCAACCCCAACGCACGCTGTTGAACTTTCAACATCAACGCCTAGGATGCCCGAGACGACGATGGACTTGTCACGGGTACGTTTCTTCACAACAAACCGTATGTTTCATACTTATTCGATTCAATTACCGCTAGACGTTTTACAACCAAGACTTTGACTTGTACTCATTACATTCCACCTTTTTCCCTTAGATACTACTTAGGCAATTTAAGCGACCAACGGAAAGATATTGTGTGTCTATAAATTCTATCGGAGGATATACGTTAAGAATATTGACTTGACACCTATAGAACTAGGGAGCTCAGAACCTATTCGTTAAGGAGAAATTGTTTCCCTACAACTAGGTATAGATTATTGTGAACTAAATAATTTTCGGTTGAAAACCGATACCCTCTTCCTCGTATCCATGACCACCTGATTACTTGCATGAATCCCGTGTGCATTCCAAAACGACCTCCGTTCCGGTTATCATCAATTGGGGGTTAAGGGAGACGATGTCTCCTAAGCCATTTCCGAACTCGCAACGTTAGTTGTAAATCTCTCTTAGTACCGTTTGATTTATTTAGGACTCCGTCCGTATTCATGAACCTCCTAAACCACGTATGCAACTTATCTAGACAAATCTATTATCGTATTTATAGATGACATCTTAACTTATTTAAGTAAAGAAGGAAAACGAACAACATCACCATCTTACGCTCGAACTTTTGAGAAAAGAGCAACTTTATACCAAATTCTCCGAGTGAGAATTTCTGTTGAACGAAGTCCAATTTTCTAGACCATGATGTTAATGGTCAAGGCATTACAATCAATCTCGAAATCAAGCCACATGTAATCAGGAAACTCTCCCAACTCAGACTTGTATTCGTAAAAATCTTAGATCTCACCGGTTGTTACCGAAGATTCATTTCTGACTTTTCTCGTGTTACACAACTTTAAACCTCTTCATGTCTGAGCCTTGAACGTGATTCTTCACACCAACCTTCCTAGCTAAATTCGTATAGCACTAGATGGAACTCAAACATGGAAATATTTCTACTTGAACGCCGAAAGGCATACTCTCTCGACTCAAAATCAACGTAACTAAAATTCGTTATTTTGCGCGAAGAATTCGAATACTAAATTGTGGATCCGATCAACTTTCTCGTCATCACGTACCACACTACATACCTATGTTATTTCACCGTTACCGTCTGATATTACTGGAATTTAAGGTAACACACAATCCAACGATACTTCACTCTTCTTTGACTTAACGCCCTTGCGTTGCTGATAATCGTCCAACCACTATTCAACCCCGAACTATACAACTACGTGTACTACCTCGTTTCTCTTTCAGACTTCAATTTTTGACAACTAGAGGCACGTTATGGCAACCCCGAGATGTAAGCTCATCCTATTCTAAGTCCTCATTTCACTCCTATCTTTATCGCTCGCATTTCCGTTTAAGGAAACTCCTTGTAACATTTCTCCATGGATACAGAAACTCTTCATATTACAATAGTATTCGCCACGAGGGTGAATAGTTCTAACGAACATTTTCGAACCCTAACTAACTTGTTCAAATGTATATTAAGAGATTCTATTCCAACACGGTGCATCTTTGTCAATTATCACGTATCGAAATACTCGTTTCACTTCTAGTTTTGCAAGAAACCTTGGAGATCCGCTTAGACATGAGTACCACGTACCACCCACAAACCGACGAACCGAGCAAACGAACGATTTATGTCTTGGAAAGACATGTCACAAACTCGTATTGTCACCTTTAGTAGATCACTCTTACAACAGTAGATACCACTCGTGTGTTCACACGCACTTTCCGAAACCCTATATGACCGCTAATGTCATACCCCTGTTCATTTAACCAAAGCATCAACCACCGAAATCTGAACTCCATCAAGAAACAACAATTGAGATCGTTCAAGTCCGAGAAGGGCTCGAGACAACCCATTGTCGCCAGAAGAGTTATACCAAACTTAGATGAAAACCTCACCAAACCCAGTGTGTAACCGCGTAATATTGAGAAACCGCACCTTGGAAGGGTGTAATCCATTTTGGGAAATCGAGAAAGGCTATATCCGCAATATTGAACCTTTTGAAACCTTGGGGCGTATTGGAACCGCTTCCTACCGTTTAGAACTTCCGACTCAATTAAGTTTCCGTTTACCCTACATTTCGTGTAACAAACTTAGAAACGTGTCCTGCGGAACAGGAGCGTGCAATCCTGCTAGATACATCAACTATCGATGACAAACTACTCTTCATAGGAAAACCAGTTGAAACCAGGGATCGTAAAAACCAAACCTTAATACAACGTGAAACCCTAACTATCCAAATTCATGAGAACACTCAAGGACGTACCTTCACTTATTCATAGCATTAACATCTCCGGTCTCGAGTGAGAGGCATCGATTATTACTTCCAACTAAATTTCGGGACGAAATTTCTTTTGAGGTGTGGATAATGTAACATCCCGCATTTTTCCGTTAAATTATTTTAACGCCGTCTTTTTTTATTTATTTATTTAATATCCTCAGCATCTCGATTCGTATCCTCTTTTAGCTACATTCTTAAAATATTTTCGTTATTGGATTATAACGTCCCCCGTACTCTCGTGAAGTTAAATATTTCGTTTGGTTAATTCCCGCACCCGACAACAAACTTGAGGGACTAGTTTCGCCAAGGTGCCAAACATTTGACTAGGTCAAATGGTCAACACCTCCTCTTATCCACTCATTTCACCTCCCACTTTCTTTTTTTTTTCTTTTCTCTCCACCATTTTTGAACTCAAAACACCCATTCACTAAATTCATCATCTATTTCCATTCAAGCAATCAAACATCAAAACAAATTATATATTCGTGATCCTCTCTTCATCCTCTTCGATTTGGTACCAATTTCATCACATTTGGGTAACATTTCTAAATCACTAGATTTCTTTAAATTCATGTTCTTGAGTTAAAAGGTTGTTAATTAGTGTCTATGGCTCAAGTCTAGTATGATTATGTGTTTTGTATGCTTGTTCTTGCTATTTTGGTGTAACTAGCTCATATTGAAAGAATGCTTGTTTAATCTTGAGTTTTAGGTGTACATATGTTATTTGATGATGAAAATTCATGTTTTAATTGTGTTCCTAACATCACTAGCTTCAAATTGGTATGTAGTTTGACATGGATTAGTTTCATAAGCAAGATTGTCGATTTTATGATTTTGGGTTAGGGTTTGATAAAAGTAAATTGAATATTTGATGCATTAAATGCTTAGCAATGTTAATTGTAAGTGTCTAGTTGTGTTGTATGCTTGATTATCTTCAAAACGGCGTATTACACATGTGCATTAATTTACCGAATCATAATATGGCATTTATGAACTTGGAGTAATAAATGATGAGCATTAATGGTGATTTTGATATAAGTTGTTTGGTTTTGATTGAGTAAATGCGTTTAGTTATTCTCCTTGTCAAATTACCTTTCTCATGTTATATGATATGCGTTTTAAGTGTTTTCGGTGCATGAAATATGTTAAAATGAGTTTTGGTTCGTTACTTAAGTTATTTTTTTCTGCAATCAGCACTTCCCCAGGTTATGCGCGCCGCGCGTGCACCTGCGCACCGCGTAAATCAGAAAAACCAAATAAATGGTTCCCTTGGTCGAGTTCTGACCTGGTATTGCACATGGGTGCGCGCCGCGCAACCCATTGCGCACCGCGCAAATGGCCCAGGCCAACTTCCTTGTCTTTAAACGCTCCCAAAATGTTTCCCGCTTAACCGTAACTCCGATTAATATGAAACTTGACTATTATGCTCGTATATGACTTCTCATCATGAGAAAATTGTCGGACACCCGACCCGACCTCGTTGACTTTGACTTTGACCAAGTTTGACTTTTAGTCAAACTTAACCAAACAATTATACGATCGTTCTAACATGCTTAATTACTTGTATCGTGCATGAAACTTGACTAATTGATTCACATGCTACATAATCGAGTTGTAACGAGCCATAGGACTAATTGAACATCTGTGACCGTTTGTGTTTACCGTTATTGATATAACCTATATGTTTAGGTCAAGACTAGCTTTGTCTTTGCACGCGTTTACTTGTTGAAGTACTTTATTAACTCTTGCACGCAAGGTGAGATCATAGTCCCACTTTTACTCTTTTTGAACTTATATTTGGGATGAGAAAACATAAACGATTCTTTTGAACTAAGTGAACACAAGAACGGGAAAACAAACATTCTACATACGAGTTTAGAACAAAAATCCTCAATTCGATTATCATTAGTTACACTTGACGGGTGTAAGCGAGAACTTATGTTATATGGCCATATGGGTTGACAACCCTCATCTTTGACGGTTCGCTACCGTCTACAGATGAAATATATTTTCGAGAATCAGTGTTTGTTCTAGCACTATGGATGGGGTATACAATGGATGGAATGTTAAGCTTTGATAATTGGGTGCTCGTGAATATTAACTTTTAGAATGTATTACTATTATTTCAACTTTTCAAACCTTGTGGTTCGACTTACTTACTTTTACTCACTTACTTACTTAAACCTATGATTTCACCAACGTTTTCGTTGACAGATTTCTATGTTTTTCTCAGGGCTTGCACGATATGTGAAACATGCTTCCGCTTACTATTTGATACTTGCATTGGATGTCGAGTATACATGCATTTCATGGAGCGTCTTTTGACTTTACTTTAAACCGTGTCGTCTAGATTTCATTTGTACTTATAACCTTGTAACTTAACTTTTGGTTGAACAATTCTTGTAAACTTTGGAAACAATCTTTATTTTGAAATGAAGGCGACATATTTTGGTCAAACGTTGTCATAAAGACTTATGACCAGGTGATGGGACCCATGTAGACGACGTCGTCACTTGACGATTTGTCGGGGTCGTTACACCAACTTATCACCATGTTGTTGCAGGTATCCCATTGATCTTTTCTAACATCATCATTCACAGGTCTAGTTTAACGACCCGTCCTAATCCATCTGGATGAATACATTACATTTGGTTACATCGCGAGGTACTTGACCTCTATATTATACATTTTACAAATATTGCATTCGTTTTTAAAAGACAAACTTTCATCACATCGAAAGTTGACAGCATGCATACCATTTCATAATATATCCAACTATAAATGACTTAATAATATTCTTGATGAACTCAACGACTCGAATGCAATGTCTTTTGAAATATGCCATGAATGATTCCAAGTAATATCTCTATAATGAGCAAATGCACAGCGGAAAATTTCTTTCAAACCTGAGAATAAACATGCTTTCAAGTGTCAACCAAAATGTTGGTGAGTTCATTAGTTTATCGTAATCAATCATTTCAATCATTTTAATAGACCACAGATTTTCATTTTCATTTCTCATAAATATACATCTCATATCAGGCATTTCGCAAACTGCATAGAGATAAAAATCATTCATATGAATTGAACACCTGGTAACCAATGTTAACTTTAATGCATAGAATATCCCCACAGACATCTCGTCTGTATAATAATAATCTCGAAGTACTAAAGCATTCGTACCCCGAATGGGACTTGTCAAGGTCCATAGATCTATCTTTAGGATTCGCGTCAACTAGGGGCCATTTTCCTAAATTCTTAGGTTACCTGACTTGAAGGGCGATATTCGATTTAGATAATCCAACCATATAATGTAGTTTCGATTACTTGTGTCTATTTCGTCAAACATTTATAAAAGCGCATGTTGTCACGACCCTACTTTTTCCGTTATCTTTTTCAGTTAATTATTTAACGACCGTTAACTGTTAGTGTGTCACGTCATTTCTATGATCTATATTATTATTTTTTGTAATAATATATATATATATATATATATATATATATATATATATATATATATATATATATATATATATATATATATATATATATATATATATATATATATTAATTATATATATATATATATATATATATATATATATATATATATATATATATATATATATATATATTAATTATTATGTGTTATGTGAATATTTGTATTCATATTTTAATTTATACGTTTCTACGTCTCGCGGATTTCCATCCGGCGAATCTTTTTGGTTTTCAAACCAACGGTCGAGTTTTTGGGACATTTAAATCCTAAATATTTTAAATATGATATTTTAAGATCATATTATTATATAGTGTATTTATATTTATTTTTCGTCGCGCGTTTGTTATCTTTCCGGATTTTTAATCGCGTAAGTGCGTTTTCGCGTTTCGGGATTCGTTCGGGCTTTCGGGCCATTAGGAATTAAACTTTAAGTGAGACGGGCTAGTGGGGCCCACCCCACTCCCTTGGATCAGCCAAACCAATGGGGGTATACCCCTTTCAATTTTGCAAAACACCTCATTTATCTTTTAACTCCAAAATAATCAAACCTAACTCTAATTTTGAGCTCTCCTCTCTCCCTCTCCCTTTTTGGCCATCGCCATCCTCACCCATAATCACCATCATCATCTAAAATTAAAGCTTGGATCAAGGAGTGATTAGTACCAACGCGTTCCTCTCGTTCTTCTCTACGCGATTACATAGATCGTTTCTCGATTAGGGTATAAACCCTAACCCTAGAATTTTCAAATTTTCATTTATTTACTGTATTTTGATGATTATTTAGTAGTATGATGTTTGTGGATTATTGTAATGGTGTTTGTATGCATAGATGTACTCATAATCACATGTTTTCGGTTTGTTAAATTCTGGACAGCAGCTATTTCGTGTATTCTGGGTTTGTGACTGAGATAAATGTTAAAATAAAGTATGTAAATGAGTTTCTCTCATCAAGACATTAATTTTAGACTCCGGATTCATGTCGTTTCGATTCCCGGAGCCCTAGTTATGATCAAATTACTATTTTGTTAAAATTGAAATGTGGATTGACATGAAACAGGTTTGGTCCGACTTTTTGACCATCCTTGATGTCTTTAGGGTTGTGTTAGTGTGTTAGGACTGATGGTGGGATGAACTTTCATGTTTGGGTCACCTAAATCCGAGCCACGGTTCACCCGTTACGACTAAAACACGGTTTTGAGTAAATTGAAGGTCCAAGTGGTGTCATGGCTGATTACCATGACTTGTGGACTGTTCTTGGTGGGTTCTTAAGTGCACCTTTGTATCGGGTGGTTTGAATAGGCGGAGATGCATATAAGGCTCGCCAGAAATCGACACCCGGGGCTCAAGATACAACCCGATGAACTTTTGAATTAAAACTTATGTTTAATTCTAAAACTTATGATAAAAATAATGAATTACATTATTAATTAATTACTTATGATAAAAGAAGTAATTATTATTATTTAAGACTTATGATATAAATATTTATTATATCATTTAAATTATTATTTATGATTTAATTAACATTTTAATTTAACTTATGATTAATAACACTTTTATTGTTAATGGAAAATACTTCTGATAAGTATTAAAATTATTTTATAAGAATATTATTATAAGACTTATAATGAATATTAAATAATTATTTAATTATTATAAGACTTAATTATTATTTAATTATGATTTAATTATTAAATACTTATGATTTAATAATTATAATTAGAAACTTATGATATGATTAATAATTCATTATTAATTAATAATACTTATGATATGATTTAAAAATTATTATTAATTAATAATATTTATATTATGACTAATATTTAATTAATTAATCAAATACTTATGTTATATTAATTATATCATTTCAACTTATATTAACTTTAATAATTCATTTTATTTAATTAAACTTATGTTATGACATAATTATACACTTTTAACTTTAATAAACATTATAACTTATGTTATTATTATAACTTACACTTTTCAAATTAACGTTGACTATGTTTGACCAAGTTTGACTTTTGAGTTGACTTTCAGTTGACTTTGACTTTCAGTTGACTTTTATTGACTTTCTAAATAAGGAAACTTTCCTAACTTAAAAACTTTCTAAAAATAGAACTTTCTAAATTTGGAATTAGATTTCTCTATTTTTATGCCCTTTCCCTTATTATTTTCTTTTGCCTTTTTAAATTCAGTTGGGGTAATTTCTATAACATCATCGAAATTCTCGTCGGAATCCGATTCATCGGAGAATTGGTAATCCTCCCAATATTTTGCTTCCTTAGCGGAAACACCATTGACCATAATTAACCTTGGTCGGTTGGTTGAGGATTTTCTTTTACTTAACCGTTTTATTATTTCCCCCACCGGTTCTATTTCTTCACCCGGTTCTGATTCTTCTTCCGGTTCCGATTCTTCTTCCGGTTCCGACTCTTCTTCCGGTTCCTCTTCGGGAACTTGTGAATCAGTCCACGAATCATTCCAATTTACATTTGACTCTTCATTATTATTAGGTGAGTCAATGGGACTTGTTCTAGAGGTAGACATCTATCACATAATATCAAACACGTTAAGAGATTAATATATCACATAATATTCATATGTTAAAAATATATAGTTTCCAACAAAAATGTTAAGCAATCATTTTTAAAGAAAACACGGTCGAAGTCCAGACTCACTAATGCATCCTAACAAACTCGATAAGACACACTAATGCAAATTTTCTGGTTCTCTAAGACCAATGCTCGGATACCAACTGAAATGTCCCGTTCTTATTGATTAAAAACGTTCCATATTAATTGATTTCGTTGCGAGGTTTTGACCTCTATATGAGACGTTTTTCAAAGACTGCATTCATTTTAAAACAAACCATAACCTTTATTTCATCAACAAAGGTTTAAAAAGCTTTACGTAGATTATCAAATAATGATAATCTAAAATATCCTGTTTACACACGACCATTACATAATAGTTTACAATACAAATATGTTACAACAAAATAAGTTTCTTGAATGCAGTTTTTACACAATATCATACAAGCATGGACTCCAAATCTCGTCCTTATTTAAGTATGCGACAGCGGAAGCTCTTAATAATCACCTGAGTATAAACATGCTTAAAACGTCAAAAAAAATGTTAGTGAGTTATAGGTTTAACCTATATATATCAAATCATAATAATAGACCACAAGATTTCATATTTCAATACACATCCCATACATAGAGATAAAAATCATTCATATGGTGAACACCTGGTAACCGACATTAACAAGATGCATATATAAGAATATCCCCATCATTCCGGGACACCCTTCGGATATGATATAAATTTCGAAGTACTAAAGCATCCGGTACTTTGGATGGGGTTTGTTACGCCCAATAGATCTATCTTTAGGATTCGCGTCAATTAGGGTGTCTGTTCCCTAATTCTTAGATTACCAGACTTAATAAAAAGGGGCATATTCGATTTCGATAATTCAATCATAGAATGTAGTTTCACGTACTTGTGTCTATTTTGTAAATCATTTATAAAACCTGCATGTATTCTCATCCCAAAATATTAGATTTTAAAAGTGGGACTATAACTCACTTTCACAGATTTTTACTTCGTCGGGAAGTAAGACTTGGCCACTGGTTGATTCACGAACCTATAACAATATATACATATATATCAAAGTATGTTCAAAATATATTTACAACACTTTTAATATATTTTGATGTTTTAAGTTTATTAAGTCAGCTGTCCTCGTTAGTAACCTACAACTAGTTGTCCACAGTTAGATGTACAGAAATAAATCGATAAATATTATCTTGAATCAATCCACGACCCAGTGTATACGTATCTCAGTATTGATCACAACTCAAACTATATATATTTTGGAATCAACCTCAACCCTGTATAGCTAACTCCAACATTCACATATAGAGTGTCTATGGTTGTTCCGAAATATATATAGATGTGTCGACATGATAGGTCGAAACATTATATACGTGTCTATGGTATCTAAAGATTACATAATATACAATACAAGTTGATTAAGTTATGGTTGGAATAGATTTGTTACCAATTTTCACGTAGCTAAAATGAGAAAAATTATCCAATCTTGTTTTACCCATAACTTCTTCATTTTAAATCCGTTTTGAGTGAATCAAATTGCTATGGTTTCATATTGAACTCTATTTTATGAATCTAAACAGAAAAAGTATAGGTTTATAGTCGGAAAAATAAGTTACAAGTCATTTTTGTAAAGGTAGTCATTTCAGTCGAAAGAACGACGTCTAGATGACCATTTTAGAAAACATACTTCCACTTTGAGTTTAACCATAATTTTTGGATATAGTTTCATGTTCAGAATAAAAATCATTTTCTCAGAATAACAACTTTTAAATCAAAGTTTATCATAGTTTTTAATTAACTAACCCAAAACAGCCCGCGGTGTTACTACGACGGCGTAAATCCGGTTTTACGGTGTTTTTCGTGTCTCCAGGTTTTAAATCATTAAGTTAGCATATCATATAGATATAGAACATGTGTTTAGTTTATTTTAAAAGTCAAGTTAGAAGGATTAACTTTTGTTTGCGAACAAGTTTAGAATTAACTAAACTATGTTCTAGTGATTACAAGTTTAAACCTTCGAATAAGATAGCTTTATATGTATGAATCGAATGATATTATGAACATCATTACTACCTTAATTTCCTTGGATAAACCTACTGGAAAAGAGAAAAATGGATCTAGCTTCAACGGATCCTTGGATGGCTCGAAGTTCTTGAAGCAGAATCATGACACGAAAACAAGTTCAAGTAAGATCATCACTTGAAATAAGATTGTTATAGTTATAGAAATTGAACCAAAGTTTGAATATGATTATTACCTTGTATTATAATGATAACCTACTGTAAGAAACAAAGATTTCTTGAGGTTGGATGATTACCTTACAAGATTGGAAGTGAGCTAGCAAACTTGAAAGTATTCTTGATTTTATGTAACTAAAACTTGTAGAATATATGAAGAACACTTAGAACTTGAAGATAGAACTTGAGAGAGATCAATTAGATGAAGAAAATTGAAGAATGAAAGTTTTTGTAGGTGTTTTTGGTCGTTGGTGTATGGATTAGATATAAAGGATATGTAATTTTGTTTTCATGTAAATAAGTCATGAATGATTACTCATATTTTTGTAATTTTATGAGATATTTCATGCTAGTTGCTAAATGATGGTTCCCACATGTGTTAGGTGACTCACATGGGCTGCTAAGAGCTGATCATTGGAGTGTATATACCAATAGTACATACATCTAAAAGCTGTGTATTGTACGAGTACGAATACGGGTGCATACGAGTAGAATTGTTGATGAAACTGAATGAGGATGTAATTGTAAGAATTTTTGTTAAGTAGAAGTATTTTGATAAGTGTATTGAAGTCTTTCAAAAGTGCATAAATACATATTAAAACACTACATGTATATACATTTTAACTGAGTCGTTAAGTCATCATTAGTCGTTACATGTAAGTGTTGTTTTGAAACCTTTAGGTTAACGATCTTGTTAAATGTTGTTAACCCAATGTTTATAATATCAAATGAGATTTTAAATTATTATATTATCATGATATTATCATGTATGAATATCTCTTAATATGATATATATACATTAAATGTCTTTACAACGATAATCGTTATATATATGTCTCGTTTAAAAATCATTAAGTTAGTAGTCTTGTTTTTACATATGTAGTTCATTGTTAATATACTTTATGATATGTTTTCTTATCATAGTATCATGTTAACTATATATATATCCATATATATGTCATCATATAGTTTTTACAAGTTTTAACGTTCGTGAATCACCGATCAACTTGGGTGGTCAATTGTCTATATGAAACATATTTCAATTAATCAAGTCTTAACAAGTTTGATTGCTTAACATGTTGGAAACATTTAATCATGTAAATATCAATCTAAATTAATATATATAAACATGGAAAAGTTCGGGTCACTACAGTACCTACCCGTTAAATAAATTTCGTCCCGAAATTTTAAGCTGTTGAAGGTGTTGACGAATCTTCTGGAAATAGATGCGGGTATTTCTTCTTCATCTGATCTTCACGCTCCCAGGTGAACTCAGGTCCTCTACGAGCATTCCATCGAACCTTAACAATTGGTATCTTGTTTTGCTTAAGTCTTTTAACCTCACGATCCATTATTTCGACGGGTTCTTCGATGAATTGGAGTTTTTCGTTGATTTGGATTTCATCTAACGGAATAGTGAGATCTTCTTTAGCAAAACATTTCTTCAAATTCGAGACGTGGAAAGTGTTATGTACAGCCGCGAGTTGTTGAGGTAACTCAAGTCGGTAAGCTACTGGTCCGACACGATCAATAATCTTGAATGGTCCAATATACCTTGGATTTAATTTCCCTCGTTTACCAAATCGAACAACGCCTTTCCAAGGTGCAACTTTAAGCATGACCATCTCTCCAATTTCAAATTCTATATCTTTTCTTTTAATGTCAGCGTAGCTCTTTTGTCGACTTTGGGCGGTTTTCAATCGTTGTTGAATTTGGATGATCTTCTCGGTAGTTTCTTGTATAATCTCCGGACCCGTAATCTGTCTATCCCCCACTTCACTCCAACAAATCGGAGACCTGCACTTTCTACCATAAAGTGCTTCGAACGGCGCCATCTCAATGCTTGAATGGTAGCTGTTGTTGTAGGAAAATTCTACTAACGGTAGATGTCGATCCCAACTGTTTCCGAAATCAATAACACATGCTCGTAGCATATCTTCAAGCGTTTGTATCGTCCTTTCGCTCTGTCCATCAGTTTGTGGATGATAGGCAGTACTCATGTCTAGACGAGTTCCTAATGCTTGCTGTAATGTCTGCCAGAATCTTGAAATAAATCTGCCATCCCTATCAGAGATAATAGAGATTGGTATTCCATGTCTGGAGACGACTTCCTTCAAATATAGTCGTGCTAACTTCTCCATCTTGTCATCTTCTCTTATTGGCAGGAAGTGTGCTGATTTGGTGAGACGATCAACTATTACCCAAATAGTATCAAAACCACTTGCAGTCCTTGGCAATTTAGTGATGAAATCCATGGTAATGTTTTCCCATTTCCATTCTGGGATTTCGGGTTGTTGAAGTAGACCTGATGGTTTCTGATGCTCAGCTTTGACCATAGAACACGTCAAACATTCTCCTACGTATTTAGCAACATCGGCTTTCATACCCGGCCACCAAAAATGTTTCTTGAGATCCTTGTACATCTTCCCCGTTCCAGGATGTATTGAGTATCTGGTTTTATGAGCTTCTCTAAGTACCATTTCTCTCATATCTCCAAATTTTGGTACCCAAATCCTTTCAGCCCTATACCGGGTTCCGTCTTCCCGAATATTAAGATGCTTCTCCGATCCTTTGGGTATTTCATCCTTTAAATTTCCCTCTTTTAAAACTCCTTGTTGCGCCTCCTTTATTTGAGTAGTAAAGTTATTATGAATCATTATATTCATAGATTTTACTCGAATGGGTTCTCTGTCCTTCCTGCTCAAGGCATCGGCTACCACATTTGCCTTCCCCGGGTGGTAACGAATCTCAAAGTCATAATCATTCAATAATTCAATCCACCTACGCTGCCTCATATTCAGTTGTTTCTGATTAAATATGTGTTGAAGACTTTTGTGGTCGGTATATATAATACTTTTGACCCCATATAAGTAGTGCCTCCAAGTCTTTAATGCAAAAACAACCGCGCCTAATTCCAAATCATGCGTCGTATAATTTTGTTCGTGAATCTTCAATTGTCTAGACGTATAAGCAATCACCTTCGTTCGTTGCATTAATACACAACCGAGACCTTGCTTTGATTCGTCACAATAAATCACAAAATCATCATTCCCTTCAGGCAATGACAATATAGGTGCCGTAGTTAGCTTTTTCTTCAATAACTGAAACGCTTTCTCTTGTTCATCATTCCATTCAAATTTCTTCCCTTTATGCGTTAATGCAGTCAAGGGTTTTGCTATTCTGGAAAAGTCTTGGATGAACCTTCTGTAGTAACCAGCTAGTCCTAAAAACTGGCGTATGTGTTTCGGAGTTTTCGGGGTTTTCCACTTTTCAACAGTTTCTATCTTTGCCGGATCCACCTTAATACCTTCTTTGTTCACTATGTGACCGAGGAATTGAACTTCTTCCAACCAAAATGCACACTTTGAAAACTTAGCGTACAATTCTTCCTTCCTCAATACTTCTAACACCTTTCTCAAATGTTCACCGTGTTCTTGGTCATTCTTTGAGTAAATAAGTATGTCATCAATGAAAACAATGACAAACTTGTCAAGGTATGGTCCACACACTCGGTTCATAAGGTCCATGAACACAGCTGGTGCATTAGTTAAACCAAACGGCATGACCATAAACTCATAATGACCGTAACGTGTTCTGAAAGCAGTCTTTGGAATATCATCTTCTTTCACCCGCATTTGATGATACCCGGAACGTAAGTCAATCTTTGAATAAACAGACGAGCCTTGTAGTTGATCAAATAAGTCGTCGATTCTCGGTAGTGGGTAGCGGTTCTTGATGGTAAGTTTGTTCAACTCTCGGTAGTCGATACACAACCTGAATGTACCATCTTTCTTCTTGACAAACAAAACAGGAGCTCGCCACGGTGATGTGCTTGGTCGAATGAAACCACGCTCTAAAAGTTCTTGTAATTGGCTTTGCAGTTCTTTCATCTCGCTGGGTGCGAGTCTGTAAGGAGCACGAGCTATTGGTGCAGCTCCTGGTACAAGATCTATTTGAAATTCAATGGATCGATGTGGGGGTAATCCCGGTAATTCTTTCGGAAATACATCGGGAAATTCTTTTGCAATGGGAACATCATTGATGCTCTTTTCTTCAGTTTGTACTTTCTCGACGTGTGCTAGAACAGCATAGCAACCTTTTCTTATTAGTTTTTGTGCCTTCAAATTACTAATAAGATGTAGCTTCGTGTTGCCCTTTTCTCCGTACACCATTAAGGGTTTTCCTTTTTCTCGTATAATGCGAATTGCATTTTTGTAACAAACGATCTCTACTTTCACTTCTTTCAACCAGTCCATACCGATTATCACATCAAAACTCCCTAACTCTACTGGTATCAAATCAATCTTAAATGTTTCGCTAACCAGTTTAATTTCTCGATTTCGACATATATTATCTGCTGAAATTAATTTACCATTTGCTAATTCGAGTAAAAATTTACTATCCAAAGGCGTCAATGGACAACTTAATTTAGCACAAAAATCTCTATTCATATAGCTTCTATCCGCACCCGAATCAAATAAAACGTAAGCAGATTTATTGTCAATAAGAAACGTACCCGTAACAAGCTCCGGGTCTTCCTGTGCCTCTGCCGCATTAATATTGAAAACTCTTCCGCGGCCTTGTCCATTCGTGTTCTCCTGGTTCGGGCAATTTCTAATGATGTGGCCCGGTTTTCCACATTTATAACAAACTACATTGGCATAACTTGCTCCGACACTACTTGCTCCGCCATTACTCGTTCCGACACCATTTGTTCCTTTCGTTCTATTAACCCCTGGTCCGTAGACCTCACACTTCGCTGTGCTATGACCATTTCTTTTACACTTGTTGCAAAATTTGGTGCAGAACCCCGAGTAATACTTTTCACACCTTTGGCATAGCTGCTTCTGATTGTTGTTGTTGTTGCGGTTATTATTGTTGTTGGGATGATTGTTGTAGTTGCTGCTGCTGCTGTTGTTGTTGTTGTTGTTGTTGTTGTTGTTGTTGTTGTTGTTGTTGTTGTTGTTGTTGTTGTTGGGCCGTTTGTTGTAGTTGCGATTGATGTTGCGATTGCTGGAATAATTGTTGCGATTATTGTTGTAATTGCTGTTGTTGTTGTATTGGTGATTCTTATCACCATTTTCCTCCCACTTTCTTTTGACTTGCTTCACATTGGTCTCTTCAGCAGTCTGTTCTTTAATTCTTTCTTCAATCTGGTTCACTAGTTTGTGAGCCATCCTACATGCCTGTTGTATGGAGGCGGGCTCGTGTGAACTTATATCTTCTTGGATTCTTTCCGGTAATCCTTTCACAAACGCGTCGATCTTCTCTTCCTCATCTTCGAACGCTCCCGGACACAATAGGCACAATTCTGTGAATCGTCTTTCGTACGTGGTAATATCAAATCCTTGGGTTCGTAACCCTCTAAGTTCTGTATTGAGCTTATTGACCTCGGTTCTGGGACGGTATTTCTCGTTCATCAAGTGCTTGAATGCTGACCACGGTAGTGCGTACGCATCGTCTTGTCCCACTTGCTCTAGATAGGTATTCCACCATGTTAACGCAGAACCTGTGAAGGTATGCGTAGCGTACTTCACTTTGTCCTCTTCAGTACACTTACTTATGGCAAACACCGATTCGACCTTCTCGGTCCACCGTTTCAATCCGATCGGTCCTTCGGTTCCATCAAATTCCAAAGGTTTGCAGGCAGTGAATTCTTTGTAGGTGCATCCTACACGATTTCCTGTACTGCTAGATCCAAGGTTATTGTTGGTATGTAGCGCAGCCTGTACTGCGGCTATGTTTGAAGCTAGAAAAGTACGGAATTCCTCTTCATTCATATTCACAGTGTGTCGAGTAGTCGGTGCCATTTCCTTCAAAATAGTCAAATGGAACAAGTTAATCATACAGAATATTAAGAGTAGTTAATAGTATTTCGTAGCATAATATGAACTCATTTATAAAAGCTTTTTCTTCATATTAGCGTTTTATAAGTTTAAATTCGGGTAGTACCTACCCGTTAAGTTCATACTTAGTAGCTAATATACAATTCAACTACTACAATTCTATATGAAAAACTGATTATAATAATATTTCGCGTTCAAACTTTTACACAATATTTTACAAACTTACAATACCGCTTATTTTACATATAGCATGAAATATAGCACACAATAAATTTGATACAAGATGGTTGTGAAGATAATTCTAGCTAGTACACAAGTCGTTCAGCAAAGGCAATAAAGACACGTAATTCATACGTCCAGAAACAAGTCATGCATTCTGGTTTTACTAGGATTACTTCCCATCCTTGGTCTTGTGGAACATAACCGTTATGGCCGTTGATAAGACAGCGTGTTGTAACGTCGTCAAAGGGACGAGGGTTACGTAATGTCCAACAGTCCCGTAACAATCTAAAAACCTCATTTCTTACCCCAATTACCTACTCCGTCACTTGTGGGAACGTTTTGTTTAATAGTTGTAGCCCGATGTTCTTGTTCTCACTTTGGTGAGAAGCGAACATTACTAATCCGTAAGCATAACATGCTTCTTTATGTTGCATGTTAGCCGCTTTTTCTAAATCACGAAGTCCTATATTCGGATATACTGAGTCAAAATAATTTCTTAACCCGTTGCGTAAAATAGCATTTGGGTTCCCCGCAATATATGCGTCAAAGTAAACACATCGTAACTTATGGATTTCCCAATGTGATATCCCCCATCTTCCGAACGAAAGCCTTTTATAAACCAAGGCATTCTTGGAACATTCTTCGAATGTCTTACAAACTGATCTCGCCTTAAATAGTTGTGCCGAGAAATTCTGACCGACTCTAGACAAGATTTCATCAATCATGTCTCCGGGTAGGTCTCTTAAAATATTGGGTTGTCTATCCATTTTGTGTTTTTATACTGTAAAATAGACAAGAGTTAGATTCATAAAAAAAATACTTATTAATACAAGCAATTTTTACATATATCATAAAGCATAAGCACACTATATTACATATATTACACCACACGAATACAACTATCTTATTTTGACTCGCTCGTTTCTTCTTCTTCGGTTTTGGTTCGTTTTGCCAAGTTTCTAGGGATATATGATGTTTCCCTAATACGAGCCGTCGTTTTCCACATTGGTTTAGAAAAACCTGGTGGTTTAGAGGTTCCCGGGTCATTGTTACAACTTAAGGACTTCGGGGGTTGACGATACATATAAAGTTCATCGGGGTTGGAATTAGATTTCTCTATTTTTATGCCCTTTCCCTTATTATTTTCTTTTGCCTTTTTAAATTCAGTTGGGGTAATTTCTATAACATCATCGGAATTCTCGTCGGAATCCGATTCATCGGAGAATTGGTAATCCTCCCAATATTTTGCTTCCTTAGTGGAAACACCATTGACCATAATTAACCTTGGTCGGTTGGTTGAGGATTTTCTTTTACTTAACCGTTTTATTATTTCCCCCACCGGTTCTATTTCTTCACCCGGTTCCGATTCTTCTTCCGGTTCCGATTCTTCTTCCGGTTCCTCTTCGGGAACTTGTGAATCAGTCCAAGAATTACTCCAATTTACATTTGACTCTTCATTATTATTAGGTGAGTCAATGGGACTTGTTCTAGAGGTAGACATCTATCACATAATATCAAACACGTTAAGAGATTAATATATCACATAATATTCATATGTTAAAAATATATAGTTTCCAACAAAAATGTTAAGCAATCATTTTTAAAGAAAACACGGTCGAAGTCCAGACTCACTAATGCATCCTAACAAACTCGATAAGACACACTAATGCAAATTTTCTGGTTCTCTAAGACCAACGCTCGGATACCAACTAAAATGTCCCGTTCTTATTGATTAAAAACGTTCCATATTAATTGATTTCGTTGCGAGGTTTTGACCTCTATATGAGACGTTTTTCAAAGACTGCATTCATTTTAAAACAAACCATAACCTTTATTTCATCAACAAAGGTTTAAAAAGCTTTACGTAGATTATCAAATAATGATAATCTAAAATATCCTGTTTACACACGACCATTACATAATGGTTTACAATACAAATATGTTACAACAAAATAAGTTTCTTGAATGCAGTTTTTACACAATATCATACAAGCATGGACTCCAAATCTCGTCCTTATTTAAGTATGCGACAGCGGAAGCTCTTAATAATCACCTGAGAATAAACATGCTTAAAACATCAACAAAAATGTTGGTGAGTTATAGGTTTAACCTATATATATCAAATCATAATAATAGACCACAAGATTTCATATTTCAATACACATCCCATACATAGAGATAAAAATCATTCATATGGTGAACACCTGGTAACCGACATTAACAAGATGCATATATAAGAATATCCCCATCATTCCGGGACACCCTTCGGATATGATATAAATTTCGAAGTACTAAAGCATCCGGTACTTTGGATGGGGTTTGTTAGGCCCAATAGATCTATCTTTAGGATTCGCGTCAATTAGGGTGTCTGTTCCCTAATTCTTAGATTACCAGACTTAATAAAAAGGGGCATATTCGATTTCGATAATTCAACCATAGAATGTAGTTTCACGTACTTGTGTCTATTTTGTAAATCATTTATAAAACCTGCATGTATTCTCATCCCAAAAATATTAGATTTTAAAAGTGGGACTATAACTCACTTTCACAGATTTTTACTTCGTCGGGAAGTAAGACTTGGCCACTGGTTGATTCACGATCCTATAACAATATATACATATATATCAAAGTATGTTCAAAATATATTTACAACACTTTTAATATATTTTGATGTTTTAAGTTTATTAAGTCAGCTGTCCTCGTTAGTAACCTACAACTAGTTGTCCACAGTTAGATGTACAGAAATAAATCGATAAATATTATCTTGAATCAATCCACGACCCAGTGTATACGTATCTCAGTATTGATCATAACTCAAACTATATATATTTTGGAATCAACCTCAACCCTGTATAGCTAACTCCAACATTCACATATAGAGTGTCTATGGTTGTTCCGAAATATATATAGATGTGTCGACATGATAGGTCGAAACATTATATATGTGTCTATGGTATCTCAAGATTACATAATATACAATACAAGTTGATTAAGTTATGGTTGGAATAGATTTGTTACCAATTTTCACGTAGCTAAAATGAGAAAAATTATCCAATCTTGTTTTACCCATAACTTCTTCATTTTAAATCCGTTTTGAGTGAATCAAATTGCTATGGTTTCATATTGAACTCTATTTTATGAATCTAAACAGAAAAAGTATAGGTTTATAGTCGGAAAAATAAGTTACAAGTCGTTTTTGTAAAGGTAGTCATTTCAGTCGAAAGAACGACGTCTAGATGACCATTTTAGAAAACATACTTCCACTTTGAGTTTAACCATAATTTTTGGATATAGTTTCATGTTCATAATAAAAATAATTTTCTCAGAATAACAACTTTTAAATCAAAGTTTATCATAGTTTTTAATTAACTAACCCAAAACAGCCCGCGGTGTTACTACGACGGCGTAAATCCGGTTTTACGGTGTTTTTCGTGTCTCCAGGTTTTAAATCATTAAGTTAGCATATCATATAGATATAGAACATGTGTTTAGTTTATTTTAAAAGTCAAGTTAGAAGGATTAACTTTTGTTTGCGAACAAGTTTAGAATTAACTAAACTATGTTCTAGTGATTACAAGTTTAAACCTTCGAATAAGATAGCTTTATATGTATGAATCGAATGATGTTATGAACATCATTACTACCTTAATTTCCTTGGATAAACCTACTGGAAAAGAGAAAAATGGATCTAGCTTCAACGGATCCTTGGATGGCTCGAAGTTCTTGAAGCAGAATCATGACACGAAAACAAGTTCAAGTAAGATCATCACTTGAAATAAGATTGTTATAGTTATAGAAATTGAACCAAATTTGAATATAATTATTACCTTGTATTAGAATGATAACCTACTGTAAGAAACAAAGATTTCTTGAGGTTGGATGATCACCTTACAAGATTGGAAGTGAGCTAGCAAACTTGAAAGTATTCTTGATTTTATGTACCTAGAACTTGTAGAATATATGAAGAACACTTAGAACTTGAAGATAGAACTTGAGAGAGATCAATTAGATGAAGAAAATTGAAGAATGAAAGTGTTTGTAGGTATTTTTGGTCGTTGGTGTATGGATTAGATATAAAGGATATGTAATTTTGTTTTCATGTAAATAAGTCATGAATGATTACTCATATTTTTGTAATTTTATGAGATATTTCATGCTAGTTGCCAAATGATGGTTCCCACATGTGTTAGGTGACTCACATGGGCTGCTAAGAGCTGATCATTGGAGTGTATATACCAATAGTACATACATCTAAAAGCTGTGTATTGTACGAGTACGAATACGGGTGCATACGAGTATAATTGTTGATGAAACTGAACGAGGATGTAATTGTAAGCATTTTTGTTAAGTAGAAGTATTTTGATAAGTGTATTGAAGTCTTTCAAAAGTGTATAAATACATATTAAAACAATACATGTATATACATTTTAACTGAGTCGTTAAGTCATCGTTAGTCGTTACATGTAAGTGTTGTTTTGAAACCTTTAGGTTAACGATCTTGTTAAATGTTGTTAACCCAATGTTTATAATATCAAATGAGATTTTAAATTATTATATTATCATGATATTATCATGTATGAATATCTCTTTGATATATATACATTAAATGTCTTTACAACGATAATCGTTATATATATGTCTCGTTTAAAAATCATTAAGTTAGTAGTCTTGTTTTTACATATGTAGTTCATTGTTAATATACTTTATGATATGTTTTCTTATCATAGTATCATGTTAACTATATATATATCCATATATATGTCATCATATAGTTTTTACAAGTTTTAACGTTCGTGAATCACCGATCAACTTGGGTGGTCAATTGTCTATATGAAACATATTTCAATTAATCAAGTCTTAACAAGTTTGATTGCTTAACATGTTGGAAACATTTAATCATGTAAATATCAATCTAAATTAATATATATAAACATGGAAAAGTTCGGGTCACTACAGATGTTGTGAAAGGGAAGTTGCGTAAGTATGAGGATCCTGCCGAGACTCATGCTGGACCAGCTTATCACACCCGCTATAAGCGAATGTGATGTGATTATTCATATTGATTATCTATTTCATCAGACTTAATGTCCTTTTTATACATACATTTTGGGTTATGTACAACGTTTTGCCGAGGATTTTATTAAGATTTTGTTATGGGATATTTTTCATTATGTATGGATGGTTATTTTTATGACATCTATTATCATTATCATGTTTTATTTCTGTTGTTGTGGCTCTTGGCATGTTATATTATGCGTCATGTATGTTAGGTGCTATGTATGTTGTATGATGTTATCATAAAATATGTATGCATGTGATGGTTACTTCTATAACAATCATAACTGTCATGTTATTACTCATAGTGTTTGTTAACTATTATTTATGATGGTTAATCTTTTCGTGTTTTGATCTATTCCTTTATGACACTAGTATTATTCTTGGTACTAACGGATGTGTTATTCTATTTTGAAGATCATGCCTCCAAGAGAGTCCACTGAAGCGCGTATGCAACGCCTGATCAATGAAGGAATTGCTGCTGCTATGGCAGCAAATGCTAATGTTAACGCCAATGCGAACAACAACAATCAGGTGGGATGCTCCCGCAAAACTTTTATGGCTGGTCGACCCCAAGAATTCAGTGGTACGGAGGGACCAATAGGGCTTACTCGTTGGTTCGAGAAAATTGGATCTATTTTCAGGGTCAGTCAGGTCCGTGAAGAGGACAAAGTTAGTTTCGCTAGTTGCACTCTCAAGGATAGTTCCTTGACATGGTGGAAAAATCTGGTTAGTAGTTTGGGGAACGATGTAGCTTATGGTTTGGCCTGGAATGATTTTAAGGAAAGATTGATCACCCGCTATAGACCTCGGGGTGAGCTTAAGAAGCTAGAGGTTGAGCTCAAGAATTTGAAAATGCATGGCACCGAGTTAGATGCCTATGAATGAAGGTTTTTCGAGTTAACTTTGCTGTGTCCTAGGGTTTATGCGGATGAGGATCGCAAAATTGAGGCTTACATTGATGGTTTGTCCGAGAAGATTGAACACGGGGTTGAGTCTAGTAAACCCCAGACTATTGAGGCGGCTATGTCTATGGCCCACAAACTTAATGACAAGGTGTTGAGAAGAAGCAAGACTACAGTTGTTGAAAGTAGTGAGGATGTTGTCAAGAAGGCTGATAATGGGAAACGAAAGTGGGATAACAACCGCAATCAAAACCAAAATCAGCAGAAGAAACAGGATACCTCAGGTTCTAACCACAGAAATCAGTGTGTGCGTCCTTGTTGCTATAAAGCTCATGATGGTTACTGCACAGTTACTTGTAAGAGGTGCTCCAAGCAAGGACACATTGCTAAAGATTGTACAGTGCTTTTGCCGGGTTCTGCTACTCCCGCGGCTGGTGGTAATAATAATGTTGGTAATAGAGGTGGTAATGGTAATGGGAAACCGAATACTGGAAGTAATCAAAGGGTTTGTTATGAGTGTGGGAAGCCGGGGCATTTCCGAGATGCTTGTCCCAACAAGAAGACTGCTGAAACTGCACGCGGCCGAGCGTTCAACATTAATGCTAAGGATGCGGAGGAAGATCCTAAGCTTGTTACTGGTACGTTCTCAGTCAACGATTTATCAGTTTATGTATTATTTGATTCAGGGGCTGATTTAAGTTTCGTGTCGAGTAAATTAAGTCCGAGAATCAAAACACCGTTAACTCCCTTAGACAATACTTATGTTGTTGAAGTAGCTAATGGTAAGGAACTTACTGCTAAGACTGTACATCGTAAATGTAACATTAATCTGGGTGGTAGGGATTTCGAGATAGATTTGATACCGATTGAACTTGGTAGTTTTGATATTGTTATTGGTATGGATTGGTTGTCTGCGAACTGTGCTGAGATCGTGTGTTATGATAAGGCTATTCATATTACTGATGTGATTGGAGAGCCACTGATGGTCTTTGGAGATAAGAAATGCACACAGTTAAATCTTATTAGCGGTATGAAAGTTCGTAAACATCTCCGCAAAGGCTGTCATGCTATTCTTGCTCATGTTGTTGATCCTAGTAAGGAAGTAAAGAACGTTGATGACATTCACATTGTTAGGGATTTTCCCGAGGTGTTTCCCGATAACTTACTCGGCCTTCCACCACAACGCGCGGTAGAATTTCAAATTGATCTTGTTCCCGGCGCTGCTCTTGTAGCACGTGCTCCTTATCGTCTTGCGCCTTCCGAACTTCAAGAATTGTCGAGTCAACTTCGTGAGTTGTTAGACAAAGGTTTCATTCATCCTAGCTCATCCCCTTGGGGAGCTCCCGTTCTGTTTGTTAAGAAGAAAGATGGTTCTTTTCGTTTATGCATTGATTACCGTGAATTGAATAAGCTCACTGTTAAAAATCGTTATCCTCTTCCGAGAATTGATGATCTGTTCGATCAGCTTCATGGTTCTTCTGTTTATTCAAAAATTGATCTTCGTTCTGGCTATCATCAGTTGCGTGTTAAAGAATATGATGTTTCAAAAACTGCTTTTCGCACCAGTTACTGTCACTTTGAATTTCTTGTTATGCCGTTCGGATTGACAAATGCACCTGCTGTGTTCATGGACCTCATGAACCATGTATGTAGACCCTATCTGGACAAGTTCGTTATTGTTTTCATCGACGACATCCTTATCTATTCTAAGAGTGATGAAGAGCACGAAGAACACTTGAGGTTAGTGCTTGATTTGTTAAAGAAAGAAGAGTTGTACGCTAAGTTCTCTAAGTGTGCTTTTTGGTTAAGAGAAGTTCAGTTCCTTGGTCATATTGTTAATAAACAGGGAATACAAGTTGATCCTGCTAAAATTGAGGCGATTGAAAAGTGGGAAACCCCAAAAACTCCTACTCAGATTCGTCAATTCTTAGGGTTGGCAGGTTACTATCGAAGGTTCATTCAGGATTTCTCTCATATTGCGAAACCTCTGACTGCTTTAACGCATAAGGGGAAGAAGTATGAGTGGAAGGATGAACAAGAGAATGCTTTTCAGATTTTGAAGAAGAAGTTGACTACCGCTCCGATTTTGTTACTACCAGAGGGTAATGACGATTTTGTTGTTTATTGTGATGCATCGCGACAAGGCTATGGTTGCGTTTTGATGCAACGAAAGAAGGTTATTGCGTATACGTCACGACAGTTGAAGATTCACGAACAGAACTATACAACTCATGATTTAGAGTTGGGAGCTGATGTTTTTGCGCTTAAAATTTGGAGACACTATCTTTATGGTGTTAAGAGTACTGTGTACACCGATCACAAGAGTCTTCAACATATCCTCGATCAGAAACAGTTGAACATGAGACAACGAAGATGGATTGAGACGTTGAATGATTATAATTGTGACCTTTTGTATCACCCGGGTAAGGCCAATGTTGTGGCTGATGCATTGAGTCGTAAAGAAAGGACTGAACCTCGCAGGGTTAGGGCCTTGAATATGACAGTCAGATCAAACCTCGTAAGTCAGATTCTTGAGGCACAACAAGAAGCCTTAAAGGAGGAGAATTTCGTGAAGGAGAATGTAGAAAAGGTAGCTAAGAAGTTTGAAGTACGAGCTGATGGTACTAGGTATTTTGCGGGACGTCTTTGGGTTCCAAAATTTGGAGGTCTTCGACAACTTGTTTTGGATGAGGCTCATAAGTCTAGAAACTCTATTCATCCTGGTTCAGGAAAAATGTATCAGGATCTTAAGGAGCTGTATTGGTGGCATAATTTGAAAGGTGATGTGGCTACGTATTTGGCTACGTATGTGACCTGTGCTAAGGTCAAAGCTGAACATCAAAAACCGTCTGGACTTTTGGTGCAACCAGAAATTCCCGAGTGGAAGTGGGAAGGTATCACTATGGATTTTATTACTAAGTTACCAAGAGTTTCGGGTGGCTATGATGTGATTTGGGTGATTGTAGATTGACTCACTAAGTCGGCTCACTTTTTGCCAATTAGGGAAACGAATTCGATGGAGAAACTCACCCGTTTGTATTTGAAAGAGATTGTTTATAGGCATGGTGTTCCCATGTCCATTATTTCCGACCGAGACAGTCGATTTGTGTCGAGGTTTTGGCGATCTTTACAGGAAGCCTTGGGTACTAGGTTGGATATGAGCACCGCTTATCATCCTCAAACGGATGGTCAAAGTGAAAGGACCATTCAGACATTAGAAGATATGTTGCGAGCGTGCGTCATTGATTTTGGAAATAGGTGGGATAAATATTTGCCGCTAGCTGAGTTTTCTTATAACAACAGTTACCACGCAAGTATTAAACCGTTTGAAGCTTTGTACGGTAGGAAATGTAGGTCTCCTATTTGTTGGAATGTGGTAGGGGATGTACAAAAATTACAGGTCCAGAGATTATTCACGAGACTACTGAGAAGATTGTACAAATTAAAGAAAGGTTGAGAACTGCTAGAAGTCGGCAAAAGAGTTATGCCGATAAGGGAAGGAAAGATGTTGAATTTCAAGTTGGTGATCATGTTATGTTAAAGGTTTCGCCTTGGAAGGGCGTAATCCGTTTTGGTAAAAGAGGGAAGTTAAGTCCTCGTTTCGTGGGACCTTTTGAGATCATTGAAAGAGTTGGACCGGTGGCTTATCGTTTGAAATTGCCACAAGAACTCAGTGCTGTTCACGATGTCTTCCATATTTCGAATTTAAAGAAGTGCTTGGCTGAATTTGATCAGACTATTCCTTTAGAGGAACTTCAAGTTGATAAGCAATTGCATTTTATTGAGGAGCCTGTTGAAATCATGGACCGAGAGGTTAAGACTCTTAAACAGAGCAGAATTCCTATTGTTCGGGTTAGATGGAATGCTAGACGCAGTCCCGAGTTCACTTGAGAGCGTGAAGACCAGATGAAGCAGAAATACCCGCATTTGTTCTCAGATGCCGAGTCAACGCCTGCGCCTGCTTAAATTTCGGGACGAAATTTCCGTAACGGGAAGGTACTGTCACGACCCTACTTTTTCCGTTATCTTTTTCAGTTAATTATTTAATGACCGTTAACTGTTAGTGTGCCACGTCATTTCTATGATCTATATTATTATTTTTTGTAATAATATATATATTAATTATTATGTGTTATGTGAATATTTGTATTCATATTTTAATTTATACGTTTCTACATCTCGCGGATTTCCATCCGGCGAATCTTTTTGGTTTTCAAACCAACGGTCGAGTTTTTGGGACATTTAAATCCTAAATATTTTAAATATGATATTTTAAGATCATATTATTATATAGTGTATTTATATTTATTTTTCGTCGCGCGTTTGTTATCTTTTCGGATTTTTAATCGCGTAAGTGCGTTTTCGCGTTTCGGGATTCGTTCGGGCTTTCGGGCCATCAGGAATTAAACTTTAAGTGAGACGGGCTAGTGGGGCCCACCCCACTCCCTTGGATCGGCCGAACCAAAGGGGGTATACCCCTTTCATTTTTGCAAAACACCTCATTTATCTTTTAACTCCAAAATAATCAAACCTAATTCTAATTTTGAGCTCTCCTCTCTCCCTCTCCCTTTTTGGCCATCGCCATCCTCACCCATAATCACCATCATCATCATCTAAAATTAAAGCTTGGATCAAGGAGTGATTAGTACCAACGCGTTCCTCTCGTTCTTCTCTACGCGATTACATAGATCGTTTTTCGATTAGGGTATAAACCCTAACCCTATAATTTTCAAATTTTCATTTATTTAATGTATTTTGATGATTATTTAGTAGTATGATGTTTGTGGATTATTGTAATGGTGTTTGTATGCATAGATGTACTCATAATCACATGTTTTCGGTTTGTTAAATTCTGGACAGCAGCTATTTCGTGTATTCTGGGTTTGTGACTGAGATAAATGTTAAAATAAAGTATGTAAATGAGTTCCTCTCATCAAGACATTAATTTTAGACTCCGGATTCATGTCGTTTCGATTCCCGGAGCCCTAGTTATGATCAAATTACTATTTTGTTAAAATTGAAATGTGGATTGACATGAAACAGGTTTGGTCCGACTTTGTGACCATCCTTGATGTCTTTAGGGTGTGTTAGTGTGTTAGGACTGATGGTGGGACGAACTTTCATGTTCGGGTCACCTAAATCCGAGCCACGGTTCACCCGTTACGACTAAAACACGGTTTTGAGTAAATTGAAGGTCCAAGTGGTGTCATGGCTGATTACCACGACTTGTGGACTGTTCTTGGTGTGTTCTTGAGTGCACCTTTGTGTCGGGTGGTTTGAATAGGTGGAGATGCATATAAAGCTCGCCAGAAATCGACACCCGGGGCTTAAGATACAACCCGATGAACTTTTGAATTAAAACTTATGTTTAATTCTAAAAATTATGATAAAAATAATGAATTACATTATTACTTAATTACTTATGATAAAAGAAGTAATTATTATTATTTAAGACTTATGATATAAATATTTATTATATCATTTAAATTATTATTTATGATTTAATTAACATTTTAATTTAACTTATGATTAATAACACTTTTATTGTTAATGGAAAATACTTATGATAAGTATTAAAATTATTTTATAAGAATATTATTATAAGACTTATAATGAAGATTAAATAATTATTTAATTATTATAAGACTTAATTATTATTTAATTATGATTTAATTATTAAATACTTATGATTTAATAATTATAATTAGAAACTTATGATATGATTAATAATTCATTATTAATTAATAATACTTATGATATGATTTAAAAATTATTATTAATTAATAATATTTATATTATGACTAATATTTAATTAATTAATTAAATACTTATGTTATATTAATTATATCATTTCAACTTATATTAACTTTAATAATTCATTTTATTTAATTAAACTTATGTTATGACATAATTATACACTTTTAACTTTAATAAACATTATAACTTATGTTATTATTATAACTTACACTTTTCAAATTAACGTTGACTATGTTTGACCAAGTTTGACTTTTGAGTTGACTTTCGGTTGACTTTGACTTTCAGTTGACTTTTGTTGACTTTCTAAATAAGGAAACTTTCCTAACTTAAAAACTTTCTAAAAAATAGAACTTTCTAAATTTGGAAACTTTCCAAAAATAGAAACTTTCCAAAAATAGAAACTTTCCAAAAATAGAAACTTTCCTAAAATAGAAACTTTCCAAAAATGGAAACCTGCTAAAAATAGAAACTTTCTAAAAATAGAAAGTATGTGTCCGTACGCTGTTCCAGTCAAACCGATGCTTGCCGAGTATTGTTCTATGTCTACTTGCAACATGTACAATAGCTATCATACTAAGACTTGACCTAAGTTAGTTATTTATATCGACCTGCTTTATTTATAGGTCGGCGTTGTGATCATTCCTGATCACTTTATTCTATTTGCTGTTCGCTTGTTTGTGTGGTTTCTTCAGTTGCTTTTAAGGTGAGTTATAGTCCCGTTTTTACATACTTTTCAAAGTATATTTTTGGGATGTGATTACATGCATTTTCATTTACGTTTAGACACAAGTAACAGTTAAATTTAATTATTCATTGTGAGTTGGACAAAAATATTCCCTAGTCTGGTAACTGTAATCATTGGTTTCTACTGGTGAACGCGAATCCTATGGATAGATCTATCGGGTTTGACAACCCCATTTCGAGCTAGTCGCTCTAGCAATTTATAATTGGAATGTTTAGTACTTCGTAATTTGTTGTAGATACACTGTCCAAGTGTATATTTTTATTGTGTTTGGCAAGGGTAAATAAAGGGTTAAGTGGTTACCAGGTGGCTCATTGATAATGGAATAATGTTTAATGTTTTCTAACATTTTTAAATCTTGTGGTCTAAAGTTTATTTGTTTATTTAAACCTATAATTCACTCAACCTTTGTGTTGACAGTTTACTTGCATGTTTTCACAGGTACTTGAGTTTTGTGATGCTTCCGCTGTGTTTAGAAGAGTCTGCATGCATTTGGGCAGATTTTATGAAACAATTTATGAAACTTAAGCTTGCATTCTATTTTTGGATAATTTAAATTTGTGGGTTTGTTGGCAAGGTTTTGTGTCAACTTTTGGTTTATTACTGTGGTTGGTTGTTTAAAACTACATATTTAGGTTTGTTTCCTTTTTGGGAAACTTTTGAGATAAAAGAATGCAACTTTATTTATTTAATTCATTTAAGTTCGATCAAGCTGTGGGACCAACTGACGGATCCGTTAAGTGTTTTGACGGGGTCGTCTCACATGTATTCTCAGTCTCAAAAATATATATTGCAAAAACATTTAAAAAGGGAGCAAATGAAACTCACAATACTGTATTTTGTAGTAAAAATACATATGACGACATTGAACAATTGAACAATGCAGGGTTGGCCTCGGATTCACGAACCTATATCATTTATATATATATATATATTAAAACATATAATCGTAACTGAACCAATTTATTTATTATACCCTTAATTTATATCTTATGTATATTTAATTTGTGTATATATATTCAAAATGGTTAATATTTATATAGTTATATTAATGTATTTATATACATACTTGTTTAATATTATATTTAAAAATCGATAGTTTGTTATTTATAAGTATTTATATACATAATCTTAGTAGGTTTGATATATATAGTTATGTGAAATTTTAATATAAGTATAGTATATATAATAAGTATATTTTATGTACAAAATATTTATCTGCTTAAAAATGATAGTGTTGATATTAATAATTTACTAATAATAATAATAATAACTTTATTAAAATGATAATATTAATAATAATAATGTTGATATTGTTAATAATAATACTAATAGTTACAAAAGTGTTACTAATACTAATATTAATGAAAATAATGATAACTTATATTATTTTCATAATATTGATCCTAATCATGATAATAATAATAATAATACAGCTGTTAGTGATAGTAATAATAATATTCATACTTGTATTTATAGTCATAATAAATGAAAATTTTATCATAATACTTATATTAGTGATAATAATAGTATTAATAATTATAATACTTGTAGTAATAACATTAATTAATGATGATAATCATAATCCTAACAATGATAATAATACTAAAAATAATAATACTTATATAAATAATACTTTGTAAGAACCTGTTTTCATAGAAGGTTGGGACGTCGTCCATATTATGGAACATCGTCCCAGTGTGAAGGACTGGACGCCGTCCAGACTCTTTGGACGCCGTCCGAATGGTCTAGCGGGCCACCGGTCTTGTTTTTAGATATTTAAATGGGTATTTTGGTAATTTCACATGAGGGTCGAATTTAAAGCCCTAGATCAATTTTTGGAGCATCATTTACTCCATCTACAACCACCACACCTCTTCCACTTGAATTCTAGAGAGAGAGAGAGAGAGAGTGATTCTTGTGTGAGAAAGCTCAAATCGAAGAGGAAGAAGCTTGTTTCGGGTTAGAGCTCAAGTATTAAAGTTGTTCATCTCCTCACTAGCTACATTTTGATTGTAGTGGTAAGCCTTAACCTTGATTTCCTTGTTTTAATTGTTTAAAGGGTTAGGGTTTGGGTTATAGATGAGCATAAAACCCATTTATTAGTTATTTGGGGGTTTTTAGGGTAAGTTTGGGTCATGAGGACTCAAATACGACTAACCTAGGGTTTTGAAATGTTGAGTTGTGTTTATGGGTCATAAATGTTAGTAAATCACTAGCACATTTAGTGTTTAAAGTGAATGGGTGTATTTGGGTTTGTTAGTGACCCAAATGAGTGTGTTAACCTTGAAATGGGTCAAATGAGTCTTTGATGACCTAAGTGGGTTAATGGGCGTGAAAATGTGATAACCTTGTGTTAAAAGGTGTATTAAGACCATAATTGAAGTATTGGTAAGGGTTTGACATAATCCCGACCTAGTGTCAGAATGAATGGTGCAAATGGGTCACGTTTGCACTATGGGCCGAAAGGCACTAAAATGGCAAATAAGTTGGTTGACCAACTTAAATGAATGATTGATATATGTGCATAATGTGATAGGTACGTTACCTTAAAGTTGCGAGCTTGGTTTATCAATTCACCAAAGGCGTTAGGTGAGTGGAATAATTATGCGTGTACGTATATAATGTATTTATTTGTGTAGTATGAATGTGGCATTGTCGCGGTGTTCAAGAAACCACATTCTAAGTAACGAGTAGTATTGTCGATGTGTTCAAGACACTACTCATTGTTTGATTGACATGTGGTATTGTCGCGGTGTTTAAGACACCACATTGTCATGGGAGTGGATGCCGCAGTGTTCAAGGCACCACTCATTGTTTTGATTGACATGTGGAATCATCGCGGTGTTCAAGACCCCACATTGTCATGGGGGTGAGTTAGTCACGTTGTTCAAGACATCACCCGGGGATTAGTGATTACGCGGTGTTTAAGTAACAGTAATGGATGTTATGAACTCCGACGATCTTTTACGAACACCGTTCCCTAGTACGATTGGTTAACCATGGTTGTATGAATTTTGTATTAGCATATTTAATTGTGAACTATATGCTATTGGTATTGCTAGCTCATTATGAATTGCGGATATTGGTATATGCCTAATGTTTTGCATGGTTGTTGAATTGCTAGCTTGTGTGTGGTATTGTATATGTAATGCAAGTAAGTAGGTTATATATGTATATGTATAACTATTGCACTCACTAAGCTTTAGCTTACCCTCTCGTTGTTTATCTTTTTAGGCTCAGGCTTGGATAAAGGCAAAGGTATTCAATTGGATTAGTGGTCTCCCGCTCCTTTTGATAGGGGATGCTTTTGGGTGTTAGCTTTTGAAGTTTGACCGAGATTGGGTAGTTTAACCCCAAACACCGTGCTCTAGGTGTCTTTTGGAATTTAAACTCTTAAGGTCGAAACTTGTATTTTGAACGAAACTTGTAAAATGGGCGTTTGTGGGTCCGGTGATGTAAAACTTGTTTTGATGATGGAAATCTCTTAGTTTTACTTATTATGACTTGTAGTAAAAGGGTTTTCGTTTAAAAGTGTCGGGAAGCGAGATTTCTGCTTGTGTAAATTGGAACCCGAGATCAGAACCTGGCAGTTCATTGGGACGCCGTCCCAAAAGGTTGGACGCCGTCCAAGCCTTCGTTACTGGATGCAGTCCAGATTTCTGGACGCTGTCCAGATGTACTGTCCCAGAAAAAAAAATTTAGGGTGTTTTTGGACTATCGAAGTCGGGTTGTTACATACTTATACTAATATTAATGATAATAATAATAATAATAATAACAATAATAATAACAATAATGATTTATAATAATAATAATAATAATAATAATAATAATAATAATAATAGTAGTAGTAGTAGTAGTAGTAGTAGTAGTAGTAGTAGTAGTAGTAGTAGTAGTAGTAGTAGTAGTAGTAGTAGTAGTAAGAAAAACTACCTCAAAAATCAGCCTAAAAAAATAATGACCCTGCCAAGGCTCGAACCCGAGACCTCTCGAAACCCGACACCACCCTCTAACCATTCGATCCAGACTGTTTTTCTAATAATCTATACAATCCCATTTATTTAAACCTGTTTTCTTTTATGCATCATCTTCTTCATCATAATCAAGCCAATCGACCAGGGTTTAAAACAGATTACTAGTAATTTATTTAACTCATTTTAGGACACAGAAACCTATTGAGATATACTGGATTAATTGAAACAACAAAAATTTTATAAAGATTGCTGTAAAAGAAAACAATAAACACGATATAAACTCACATTCAATTTCGGAATTTAAGTATGTTTTAGGCAAAGATTAAAACATGAAAAAGGTTGTAAATCTTCTTTATAAACTATCTGGATTATCAATTTGACTCAAAACACTAAAACAATTTCGAATTTCAGCTAGAACATATCGTTTGACTTTTGAGTTTTGAACTTTGACTCGTAAATTAGGATTCATTAAAAGGAATTGGAAGTTGAAACTTTAGAGATAGTCTACCTAAAGTATTCCTAACAACCCAGTATTTACAGATTTTGAACTTAAAATCGAATTCTAGTTTTTCAGAAATTTAAACACGAACAGGGAAGTCGGCTTGTTCTTCATAT
Source organism: Rutidosis leptorrhynchoides (assembly GCF_046630445.1). NCBI lineage: Eukaryota > Viridiplantae > Streptophyta > Magnoliopsida > Asterales > Asteraceae > Rutidosis > Rutidosis leptorrhynchoides. The sequence continues at coordinate 222,322,765 of NC_092333.1, read as the reverse complement.
ATTTTTTTAAAAAAATTCGACAATTTGGAGCTGATAAGAATATGAGTGATTGATAATTGATATTGAGGACGTAATATTGATTGAGTGTGGTAATATCTCAGTGTAATTCTTGTTTTATATCAATTTGATTTGACCAAAATAATTAATCAGAGAATAAATATAATTAAAAAGAATTTAAAAGGATTAAGACGGGTAACTGATTTTGGATGCTATTGTGACATTAAGTCGTGATTTGTACTATTTTTTGAAACACAAAACAAAATCAACTACAGGTCGATAGGTACATGAAACGGTTTTGATTCCTTTTCTGATTTTTAAATAAACAATATTCATAATTTGTAATTATAAATATTTAATAATAATTCTCATATTAGTAATACTAAAAATAATAATAAAAATGTTACTATCAAATATAATGATAATTATTAATAATAATGTTAATAATGTTATTGATATTAATAATTTTAAATATTGTAATAATAATTATAAAGATGATAATAATAATATTATTAATGATAATAATAAAAATAATGATTATGAAACATATAACTATGATAATTAATAATAATAATAATTGTAATACTAATAATAATTATAATACTAGTAATAATAATAATAATATTACTAAAAATCAATAAATGATACATGTATCAATCATATTAGCTAATAATATCCAACTTACAACTAAATAATAATTTTAATCATTCTTATGGTAATATTTATATTTTAAGTATTTGTTTTGATAATAATTACATTTAAATATTTAATATTTATGAATATTACTATTATTGATATTAGTACTAATAGTATTTGTCATAACAGTTATATTTTTAACTCGCAGTTACATTTAAAATATTTATTTTACAATTTATTACTTGTATAATGTCTACTAATTATATTCATATCTTTAATATTTATATGTGTTAATATGTTACAATATATATGAAATCATTAACTATATAGAAATCATATTCATATATATATATATATATATATATATATATATATATATATATATATATATATATATATATATATATATATATATATATATATATATATATATATATATATATATATATATATATATATATATATATATATATAACTTTATTTTAACAAACTTATTATCTTACATATTATTTTACTTATTTGTTATTATTTCAAATTATTATATATATACCTACATTTATATATATATATTTATGTATATATTAATTTGTAACCCATAGTTCGTGAATCGTCGGTAATAGTCAAAGGTCAAATGTATTCATGAAAAATAGTTCAAACATTTTGAAACTCGGTTTAATAGACTTTGCTTGTCGTGTCAGAATCTTATAAAAATTAAAGTTTAAATTTGTTCAGAAATTTCCGGGTCGTCACATCTAGCTATGGTACCTGTCAATGGAAAAGATTTTAAGTTATTAATAATAGTTTATGTCAATGTGATGTGTGCAGCGGAGGCATATGAAATACTATTATTTTTAATACGGAATACGATACTAATTACACAAGTTTTATATATTTAATTTACAGATGGGATATACCTAAACTCTGCTACAACACTATAGGTTGTAGTGACCTGAACTTTTCCATGTTTATATATATTAATTGAGATTGATATTTACATGATTAAATGTTTCCAACATGTTAAGCAATCAAACTTGTTAAGACTTGATTAATTGAAATATGTTTCATATAGACAATTGACCACCCAAGTTGACCGGTGATTCACGAACGTTAAAACTTGTAAAAACTATATGATGACATATATATGGATGTATATATAGTTAACATGATACTATTATAAGTAAACATATCATTAAGTATATTAACAATGAACTACATACGTAAAAACAAGACTACTAACTTAATGATTTTTAAACGAGACATATATGTAACGATTATCGTTGTAAAGACATTTAATGTATATATATCATATTAAGAGATATTCATACATGATAATATCATGATAATATAATAATTTAAAATCTCATTTGATATTATAAACATTGGGTTAACAACATTTAACAAGATCGTTAACCTAAAGGTTTCAAAACAACACTTACATGTAACGACTAACGATGACTTAACGACTCAGTTAAAATGTATATACATGTAGTGTTTTAATATGTATTTATACACTTTTGAAAGACTTCAATACACTTATCAAAATACTTCTACTTAACAAAAATGCTTACAATTACATCCTCGTTCAGTTTCATCAACAATTCGACTCGTATGCACCCGTATTCGTACTCGCACAATACACAGCTTTTAGATGTATGTACTATTGGTATATACACTCCAATGATTAGCTCTTAGCAGACCATGTGAGTCACCTAACACATGTGGGAACCATCATTTGGCAACTAGCATGAAATATCTCATAAAATTACAAAAATATGAGTAATCATTCATGACTTATTTACATGAAAACAAAATTACATATCCTTTATATCTAATCCATACACCAACGACCAAAAAAACCTACAAACACTTTCATTATTCAATTTTCTTCATCTAATTGATCTCTCTCAAGTTCTATCTTCAAGTTCTAAGTGTTCTTCATAAATTCTACAAGTTCTAGTTACATAAAATCAAGAATACTTTCAAGTTTGCTAGCTCACTTCCAATCTTGTAAGGTGATCATCCAACCTCAAGAAATCTTTGTTTCTTACAGTAGGTTATCATTCTAATACAAGGTAATAATCATATTCAAACTTTGGTTCAATTTCTATAACTATAACAATCTTATTTCAAGTGATGATCTTACTTGAACTTGTTTTCGTGTCATGATTCTGCTTCAAGAACTTCGAGCCATCCAAGGATCCGTTGAAGCTAGATCCATTTTTCTCTTTTCCAGTAGGTTTATCCAAGGAACTTAAGGTAGTAATGATGTTCATAACATCATTCGATTCATACATATAAAGCTATCTTATTCGAAGGTTTAAACTTGTAATCACTAGAACATAGTTTAGTTAATTCTAAACTTGTTCGCAAACAAAAGTTAATACTTCTAACTTGACTTTTAAAATCAACTAAACACATGTTCTATTTCTATATGTTATTCTAACTTAATGATTTAAAACCTGAAAACACGAAAAACATCGTAAAACCGGATTTACGCCGTCGTAGTAACACCGCGGGCTGTTTTGGGTTAGTTAATTAAAAACTATGATAAACTTTGATTTAAAAGTTGTTATTCTGAGAAAATGAGTTTTATTATGAACATGAAACTATATCCAAAAATTATGGTTAAACTCAAAGTGGAAGTATGTTTTCTAAAATGGTCATCTAGACGTCGTTCTTTCGACTGAAATGACTACCTTTACAAAAACGACTTGTAACTTATTATTCCGACTATAAATCTATACTTTTTCTGTATTGATTCATTAAATAGAGTTCAATATGAAACCATAGCAATTTGATTCACTCAAAACGGATTTAAAATGAAGAAGTTATGGGTAAAACAAGATTGGATAATTTTTCTCATTTTAGCTACGTGAAAATTGGTAACAAATCTATTCCAACCATAACTTAATCAACTTGTATTGTATATTATGTAATCTTGAGATACCATAGACACGTATACAATGTTTCGACCTATCATGTCGACATATCTATATATATTTCGGAACAACCATAGACACTCTATATGTGAATGTTGGAGTTATCTATACAGGGTTGAGGTTGATTCCAAAATATATATAGTTTGAGTTGTGATCAATACTGAGATACGTATACACTGGGTCGTGAATTGATTCAAGAAAATATTTATCAATTTATTTCTGTACATCTAACTGTGGACAACTAGTTGTAGGTTACTAACGAGGACAGCTGACTTAATAAACTTAAAACATCAAAATATATTAAAAGTGTTGTAAATATATTTTGAACATACTTTGATATATATGTATATATTGTTATAGGTTCGTGAATCAACCAGTGGCTAAGTCTTATTTCCCGACGAAGTAAAAAAATATGTGAAAGTGAGTTATAGTCCCACTTTTAAAATCTAATATTTTTGGGATGAGAATACATGCAGGTTTTATAAATGATTTACAAAATAGACACAAGTACGTGAAACTACATTCTATGGTTGAATTATCGAAATCGAATATGCCCCTTTTTATTAAGTCTGGTAATCTAAGAATTAGGGAACAGACACCCTAATTGACGCGAATCCTAAAGATAGATCTATTGGGCCTAACAAACCCCATCCAAAGTACCGGATGCTTTAGTACTTCGAAATTTATATCATATCCGAAGGGTGTCCCGGAATGATGGGGATATTCTTATATATGCATCTTGTTAATGTCGGTTACCAGGTGTTCACCATATGAATGATTTTTATCTCTATGTATGGGATGTGTATTGAAATATGAAATCTTGTGGTCTATTATTATGATTTGATATATATAAGTTAAACCTATAACTCACCAACATTTTTGTTGACGTTTTAAGCATGTTTATTCTCAGGTGATTATTAAGAGCTTCCGCTGTTGCATACTTAAATAAGGACGAGATTTGGAGTCCATGCTTGTATGATATTGTGTAAAAACTGCATTCAAGAAACTTATTTTGTTGTAACATATTTGTATTGTAAACCATTATGTAATGGTCGTGTGTAAACATGATATTTTAGATTATCATTATTTGATAATCTACGTAAAGCTTTTTAAACCTTTATTGATGAAATAAAGGTTATGGTTTGTTTTAAAATGAATGCAGTCTTTGAAAAACGTCTCATATAGAGGTCAAAACCTCGCAACGAAATCAATTAATATGGAACGTTTTTAATCAATAAGAACGGGACATTTCAGTTGGTATCAGAGCGTTGGTCTTAGAGAACTAGAATTTTGCATTAGTGTGTCTTATCGAGTTTGTTAGGATGCATTAGTGAGTCTGGACTTCGACCGTGTTTACTTGAAAAATGATTGCTTAACAAATTTTGTTGGAGACTATATATTTTTAACATGTGAATATTATGTGATATATTAATATCTTAACGCGTTTGATATTATGTGATAGATGTCTACCTCTAGAACAAGTCCCATTGACTCACCTAATAATAATGAAGAGTCAAATGTAAATTGGAATGATTCGTGGACTGATTCACAAGTTCCCGAAGAGGAACCGGAAGAAGAGTCGGAACCGGAAGAAGAATCGAAACCGGAAGAAGAATCGGAACCGGATGAAGAAATAGAACCGGTGGGGGAAATAATAAAACGGTTAAGTAAAAGAAAATCCTCAACCAACCGACCAAGGTTAATTATGGTCAATGGTGTTTCCGCCAAGGAAGCAAAATATTGGGAGGATTACCAATTCTCCGATGAATCAGATTCCGACGAGAATTCCGATGATGTTATAGAAATTACCCCAACTGAATTTAAAAAGGCAAAAGAAAATAATAAGGGAAAGGGCATAAAAATAGAGAAATCTAATTCCAACCCCGATGAACTTTATATGTATCGTCAACCCCCGAAGTCCTTAAGTTGTAACAATGACCCGGGAACCTCTAAACCACCAGGTTTTTCTAAACCAATGTGGAAAATTACGGCTCGTATTAGGGGAACATCATATATCCCTAGAAACTTGGCAAAACGAACCAAAACTGAAGAAGAAGAAACAAGCGAGTCGGAATAAGATAGTTGTATTCGTGTGGTGTAATATATGTAATATAGTGTGCTTATGCTTTATGATATATGTAAAAATTGCTTGTATTAATAAGTATTTTTTTTATGAATCTAACTCTTGTCTATTTTACAGTATAAAAACACAAAATGGATAGACAACCCAATATTTTAAGAGACCTACCTGGAGACATGATTGATGAAATCTTGTCTAGAGTCGGTCAGAATTCTTCGGCACAACTATTTAAGGCGAGATCAGTTTGTAAGACATTCGAAGAACGTTCCAAGAATGCCTTGGTTTATAAAAGGCTTTCGTTCGAAAGATGGGGGATATCACATTGGGAAATCCATAAGTTACGATGTGTTTACTTTGATGCATATATTGTGGGGAACCCAAATGCTATTTTACGCAATGGGTTAAGAAATTATTTTGACTCAATATATCCGAATATTGGACTTCGTGATTTAGAAAAAGCGGCTAACATGCAACATAAAGAAGCATGTTATGCTTACGGATTAGTAATGTTCGCTTCTCACCAAAGTGAGAACAAGAACATCAGGCTACAACTATTAAACAAAACGTTCCCACAAGTGACGGAGTCGGTAATTGGGGTAAGAAATGAGGTTTTTAGATTGTTACGGGACTGTTGGACATTACGTAACCCTCGTCCCTTTGAAGACGTTACAACACGCTGTCTTATCAACGGCCATAATGGTTATGTTCCACAAGACCAAGGATGGGAAGTAATCCTAGTAAAACCAGAATGCATGACTTGTTTTTGGACGTATGAATTACGTGTCTTTATTGCCTTTGCTGAACGACTTGTGTACTAGCTAGAATTATCTTCACAACCATCTTGTATCAAATTTATTGTGTGCTATATTTCATGCTATATGTAAAATAAGCGGTAATGTAAGTTTGTAAAATATTGTGTAAAAGTTTGAACGCGAAATATTATTATAATCAGTTTTTCATATAGAATTGTAGTAGTTGAATTGTATATTAGCTACTAAGTATGAACTTAACGGGTAGGTACTACCCGAATTTAAACTTATAAAACGCTAATATGAAGAAAAAGCTTTTATAAATGAGTTCATATTATGCTACGAAATACTATTAACTACTCTTAATATTCTGTATGATTAACTTGTTCCATTTGACTATTTTGAAGGAAATGGCACCGACTACTCGACACACCGTGAATATGAATGAAGAGGAATTCCGTACTTTTCTAGCTTCAAACATAGCCGCAGTACAGGATGCGCTACATACCAACAATAACCTTGGATCTAGCAGTACAGGAAATCGTGTAGGATGCACCTACAAAGAATTCACTGCCTGCAAACCTTTGGAATTTGATGGAACCGAAGGACCGATCGGATTGAAACGGTGGACCGAGAAGGTCGAATCGGTGTTTGCCATAAGTAAGTGTACTGAAGAGGACAAAGTGAAGTACGCTATGCATACCTTCACAGGTTCTGCGTTAACATGGTGGAATACCTATCTAGAGAAAGTGGGACAAGACGATACGTACGCACTACCGTGGTCAGCATTCAAGCACTTAATGAACGAGAAGTACCGTCCCAGAACCGAGGTCAATAAGCTCAAGACAGAACTTAGAGGGTTACGAACCCAAGGATTTGATATTACCACGTACGAAAGACGATTCACAGAATTGTGCCTATTGTGTCTGGGAGCATTTGAAGATGAGGAAGAGAAGATCGACGCGTTTGTGAAAGGATTACCGGAAAGAATCCAAGAAGATATAAGTTCACACGAGCCCGCCTCCATACAACAGGCATGTAGAATGGCTCACAAACTAGTGAACCAGATTGAAGAAAGAATTAAAGAACAGACTGCTGAAGAGGCCAATGTGAAGCAAGTCAAAAGAAAGTGGGAGGAAAACGGTGATAAGAATCACCAATACAACAACAACAGCAATTACAACAATAATCGCAACAATTATCCCAAAAAATCGCAACATCAATCGCAACTACAACAAACGGCCCAACAACAACAACAACAACAACAACAACAGCAACTACAACAATCATCCCAACAACAATAATAACCGTAACAACAACAACAATCAGAAGCAGCTATGCTAAAGGTGTGAAAAGTATCACTCGGGGTTCTGCACCAAATTTTGCAACAAGTGTAAAAGAAATGGTCATAGCGCGGTGAAGTGTGAGGTCTACGGACCAGGGGTTAATAGAACGAAAGGAACAAATGGTGTCGGAACGAGTAATGGCGGAGCAAGTAGTGTCGGAGCAAGTTATGCCAATGTAGTTTGTTATAAATGTGGAAAACCGGGCCACATTATTAGAAATTGCCCGAACCAGGAGAACACGAATGGACAAGGCCGCGGAAGAGTTTTCAATATTAATGCGGCAGAGGCACAAGAAGACCCGGAGCTTGTTACGGGTACGTTTCTTATTGATAATAAATCTGCTTACGTTTTATTTGATTCGGGTGCGGATAGAAGCTATATGAGTAGAGATTTTTGTGCTAAATTAAGTTGTCCATTGACGCCTTTGGATAGTAAATTTTTACTCGAATTAGCAAATGGTAAATTAATTTCAGCAGATAATATATGTCGGAATCGAGAAATTAAACTGGTTAGCGAAACATTTAAGATTGATTTGATACCAGTAGAGTTAGGGAGTTTTGATGTGATAATCGGTATGGACTGGTTGAAAGAAGTGAAAGCAGAGATCGTTTGTTACAAAAATGCAATTTGCATTATACGAGAAAAAGGAAAACCCTTAATGGTGTACGGAGAAAAGGGCAACACGAAGCTACATCTTATTAGTAATTTGAAGGCACAAAAACTAATAAGAAAAGGTTGCTATGCTGTTCTAGCACACGTCGAGAAAGTACAAACTGAAGAAAAGAGCATCAATGATGTTCCCATTGCAAAAGAATTTCCCGATGTATTTCCGAAAGAATTACCGGGATTACCCCCACATCGATCCGTTGAATTTCAAATAGATCTTGTACCAGGAGCTGCACCAATAGCTCGTGCTCCTTACAGACTCGCACCCAGCGAGATGAAAGAACTGCAAAGCCAATTACAAGAACTTTTAGAGCGTGGTTTCATTCGACCAAGCACATCACCGTGGGGAGCTCCTGTTTTGTTTGTCAAGAAGAAAGATGGTACTTTTAGGTTGTGTATCGACTACCGAGAGTTGAACAAACTTACCATCAAGAACCGCTACCCACTACCGAGAATCGATGACTTATTTGATCAACTACAAGGCTCGTCTGTTTATTCAAAGATTGACTTACGTTCCGGGTATCATCAAATGCGGGTGAAAGAAGATGATATTCCAAAGACTGCTTTCAGAACACGTTACGGTCATTACGAGTTTATGGTCATGCCGTTTGGTTTAACTAATGCACCAGCTGTGTTCATGGACCTTATGAACCGAGTGTGTGGACCATACCTTGACAAGTTTGTCATTGTTTTCATTGATGACATACTTATTTACTCAAAGAATGACCAAGAACACGGTGAACATTTGAGAAAGGTGTTAGAAGTATTGAGGAAGGAAGAATTGTACGCTAAGTTTTCAAAGTGTGCAGTTTGGTTGGAAGAAGTTCAATTCCTCGGTCACATAGTGAACAAAGAAGGTATTAAGGTGGATCCGGCAAAGATAGAAACTGTTGAAAAGTGGGAAACCCCGAAAACTCCGAAACACATACGCCAATTTTTAGGACTAGCTGGTTACTACAGAAGGTTCATCCAAGACTTTTCCAGAATAGCAAAACCCTTGACTGCATTAATGCATAAAGGGAAGAAATTTGAATGGAATGATGAACAAGAGAAAGCGTTTCAGTTATTGAAGAAAAAGCTAACTACGACACCTATATTGTCATTGCCTGAAGGGAATGATGATTTTGTGATTTATTGTGACGCATCAAAGCAAGGTCTCGGTTGTGTATTAATGCAACGAACGAAGGTGATTGCTTATGCGTCTAGACAATTGAAGATTCACGAACAAAATTATACAACGCATGATTTGGAATTAGGCGCGGTTGTTTTTGAAGTAAAGGCTTGGAGGCACTACTTATATGGGGTCAAAAGTATTATATATACCGACCACAAAAGTCTTCAACACATATTTAATCAGAAACAACTGAATATGAGGCAGCGTAGGTGGATTGAATTATTGAATGATTACGACTTTGAGATTCGTTACCACCCGGGGAAGGCAAATGTGGTAGCAGATGCCTTGAGCAGGAAGGACAGAGAACCCATTCGAGTAAAATCTATGAATATAATGATTCATAATAACCTTACTACTCAAATAAAGGAGGCGCAACAAGGAGTTTTAAAAGAGGGAAATTTAAAGGATGAAATACCCAAAGGATCGGAGAAGCATCTTAATATTCGGGAAGACGAAACCCGGTATAGGGCTGAAAGGATTTGGGTACCAAAATTTGGAGATATGAGAGAAATGGTACTTAGAGAAGCTCATAAAACCAGATACTCAATACATCCTGGAACGGGGAAGATGTACAAGGATCTCAAGAAACATTTTTGGTGGCCGGGTATGAAAGCTGATGTTGCTAAATACGTAGGAGAATGTTTGACGTGTTCTAAGGTCAAAGTTGAGCATCAAAAACCATCAGGTCTACTTCAACAACCCGAAATCCCGGAATGGAAATGGGAAAACATTACCATGTATTTCATCACTAAATTGCCAAGGACTGCAAGTGGTTTTGATACTATTTGGGTAATAGTTGATCGTCTCACCAAATCAGCACACTTCCTGCCAATAAGAGAAGATGACAAGATGGAGAAGTTAGCACGACTGTATTTGAAGGAAGTCGTCTCCAGACATGGAATACCAATCTCTATTATCTCTGATAGGGATGGCAGATTTATTTCAAGATTCTGGCAGACATTACAGCAAGCATTAGGAACTCGTCTAGATATGAGTACTGCCTATCATCCACAAACTGATGGGCAGAGCGAAAGGACGATACAAACGCTTGAAGACATGCTACGAGCATGTGTTATTGATTTCGGAAACAGTTGGGATCGACATCTACCGTTAGCAGAATTTTCCTACAACAACAGCTACCATTCAAGCATTGAGATGGCGCCGTTTGAAGCACTTTATGGTAGAAAGTGCAGGTCTCCAATTTGTTGGAGTGAAGTGGGGGATAGACAGATTACGGGTCCGGAGATTATACAAGAAACTACCGAGAAGATCATCCAAATTCAACAACGGTTGAAAACCGCCCAAAGTCGACAAAAGAGCTACGCTGACATTAAAAGAAAAGATATAGAATTTGAAATTGGAGAGATGGTCATGCTTAAAGTTGCACCTTGGAAAGGCGTTGTTCGATTTGGTAAACGAGGGAAATTAAATCCAAGGTATATTGGACCATTCAAGATTATTGATCGTGTCGGACCAGTAGCTTACCGACTTGAGTTACCTCAACAACTCGCGGCTGTACATAACACTTTCCACGTCTCGAATTTGAAGAAATGTTTTGCTAAAGAAGATCTCACTATTCCGTTAGATGAAATCCAAATCAACGAAAAACTCCAATTCATCGAAGAACCCGTCGAAATAATGGATCGTGAGGTTAAAAGACTTAAGAAAAACAAGATACCAATTGTTAAGGTTCGATGGAATGCTCGTAGAGGACCCGAGTTCACCTGGGAGCATGAAGATCAGATGAAGAAGAAATACCCGCATCTATTTCCAGAAGATTCGTCAACACCTTCAACAGCTTAAAATTTCGGGATGAAATTTATTTAACGGGTAGGTACTGTAGTGACCCGAACTTTTCCATGTTTATATATATTAATTGAGATTGATATTTACATGATTAAATGTTTCCAACATGTTAAGCAATCAAACTTGTTAAGACTTGATTAATTGAAATATGTTTCATATAGACAATTGACCACCCAAGTTGACCGGTGATTCACGAAAGTTAAAACTTGTAAAAACTATATGATGGCATATATATGGATGTATATATAGTTAACATGATACTATGATAAGTAAACATATCATTAAGTATATTAACAATGAACTACATATGTAAAAACAAGACTACTAACTTAATGATTTTTAAACGAGACATATATGTAACGATTATCGTTGTAAAGACATTTAATGTATATATATCATATTAAGAGATATTCATACATGATAATATCATGATAATATAATAATTTAAAATCTCATTTTATATTATAAACATTGGGTTAACAACATTTAACAAGATCGTTAACCTAAAGGTTTCAAAACAACACTTACATGTAACGACTAACGATGACTTAACGACTCAGTTAAAATGTATATACATGTAGTGTTTTAATATGTATTTATACACTTTTGAAAGACTTCAATACACTTATCAAAATACTTCTACTTAACAAAAATGCTTACAATTACATCCTCGTTCAGTTTCATCAACAATTCTACTCGTATGCACCCGTATTCGTACTCGTACAATACACAGCTTTTAGATGTATGTACTATTGGTATATACACTCCAATGATCAGCTCTTAGCAGCCCATGTGAGTCACCTAACACATGTGGGAACCATCATTTGGCAACTAGCATGAAATATCTCATAAAATTACAAAAATATGAGTAATCATTCATGACTTATTTACATGAAAACAAAATTTCATATCCTTTATATCTAATCCATACACCAACGACCAAAAACACCTACAAACACTTTCATTCTTCAATTTTCTTCATCTAATTGATCTCTCTCAAGTTCTATCTTCAAGTTCTAAGTGTTCTTCATAAATTCTACAAGTTCTAGTTACATAAAATCAAGAATACTTTCAAGTTTGCTAGCTCACTTCCAATCTTGTAAGGTGATCATCCAATCTCAAGAAATCTTTGTTTCTTACATTAGGTTATCATTCTAATACAAGGTAATAATCATATTCAAACTTTGGTTCAATTTCTATAACTATAACAATCTTATTTCAAGTGATGATCTTACTTGAACTTGTTTTCGTGTCATGATTCTGCTTCAAGAACTTCGAGCCATCCAAGGATCCGTTGAAGCTAGATCCATTTTTCTCTTTTCTAGTAGGTTTATCCAAGGAACTTAAGGTAGTAATGATGTTCATAACATCATTCGATTCATACATATAAAGCTATCTTATTCGAAGGTTTAAACTTGTAATCACTAGAACATAGTTTAGTTAATTCTAAACTTGTTCGCAAACAAAAGTTAATCCTTCTAATTTGACTTTTAAAATCAACTAAGCACATGTTCTATATCTATATGATATTCTAACTTAATGATTTAAAACCTGGAAACACGAAAAACACCGTAAAACCGGATTTACGCCGTCGTAGTAACACCGCGGGCTGTTTTGGGTTAGTTAATTAAAAACTATGATAAACTTTGATTTAAAAGTTGTTATTCTGAGAAAATGAGTTTTATTATGAACATGAAACTATATCCAAAAATTATGGTTAAACTCAAAGTGGAAGTATGTTTTCTAAAATGGTCATCTAGACGTCGTTCTTTCGACTGAAATGACTACCTTTACAAAAATGACTTGTAACTTATTTTTCCGACTATAAACCTATACTTTTTCTGTTTAGATTCATAAAATAGAGTTCAATATGAAACCATAGCAATTTGATTCACTCAAAACGGATTTAAAATGAAGAAGTCTTGTTTAAAACAAGATTGGATAATTTTTCTCATTTTAGCTACGTGAAAATTGGTAACAAATCTATTCCAACCATAACTTAATCAACTTGTATTGTATATTATGTAATCTTGAGATACCATAGACACGTATACAATGTTTCGACCTATCATGTCGACACATCTATATATATTTCGGAACAACCATAGACACTCTATATGTGAATGTTGGAGTTAGCTATACAGGGTTGAGGTTGATTCCAAAATATATATAGTTTGAGTTGTGATCAATACTGAGATACGTATACACTGGGTCGTGGATTGATTCAAGATAACATTTATCAATTTATTTCTGTACATCTAACTGTGGACAACTAGTTGTAGGTTACTAACGAGGACAGCTGACTTAATAAACTTAAAACATCAAAATATATTAAAAGTGTTGTAAATATATTTTGAACATACTTTGATATATATGTATATATTGTTATAGGTTCGTGAATCAACCAGTGGCCAAGTCTTACTTCCCGACGAAGTAAAAAAATCTGTGAAAGTGAGTTATAGTCCCACTTTTAAAATCTAATATTTTTGGGATGAGAATACATGCAGGTTTTATAAATGATTTACAAAATAGACACAAGTACGTGAAACTACATTCTATGGTTGAATTATCGAAATCGAATATGCCCCTTTTTATTAAGTCTGGTAATCTAAGAATTAGGGAACAGACACCCTAATTGACGCGAATCCTAAAGATAGATCTATTGGGCCTAACAAACCCCATCCAAAGTACCGGATGCTTTAGTACTTCGAAATTTATATCATATCCGAAGGGTGTCCCGGAATGATGGGGATATTCTTATATATGCATCTTGTTAATGTCGGTTACCTGGTGTTCACCATATGAATGATTTTTATCTCTATGTATGGGATGTGTATTGAAATATGAAATCTTGTGGTCTATTATTATGATTTGATATATATAGGTTAAACCTATAACTCACCAACAGTTTTGTTGATGTTTTAAGCATGTTTATTCTCAGGTGATTATTAAGAGCTTCCAATGTCGCATACTTAAATAAGGACGAGATTTGGAGTCCATGCTTGTATGATATTGTGTAAAAACTGCATTCAAGAAACTTATTTTGTTGTAACATATTTGTATTGTAAACCATTATGTAATGGTCGTGTGTAAACAGAATTTTTTAGATTATCATTATTTGATAATCTACGTAAAGCTTTTTAAACATTTATTGATGAAATAAAGGTTATGGTTTGTTTTAAAATGAATGCAGTCTTTGAAAAACGTCTCATATAGAGGTCAAAACCTCGCAACGAAATCAATTAATATGGAACGTTTTTAATCAATAAGAATGGGACATTTCATAGGTAGTGTACCTAATCGTAGAGTAGTATAGTTTTAGTAAGTCCGGTTCGTTCCACAGGGAGACGATTTATTTTACACTATATTTTAAACAATTATTATTATAAAAAGGGGGTTTTACCGTTTAATGACTGGTTTGTCGATTTTATATTTTAAGCGTAAAGATAAATGACGATATTTAAATAACGATAAAATAAATAACAATAATTAAAATGACAATAAATAAAAGTACGAGGAAATATAAAATAAAATATATTATGCTTATTTAAACTTCCGTACTCATGATGTTTGACGTTTTGATTTTAATTTATTACCCTGGGTTAATTGTCCTTTGTCCTGGTTTATTTGAAACCTATCTGGTTTTTGCCTATAATAGTCCATCGGTCATAATTATAAAATGCTCGTCAAATTAACCTTATTTCCGAAGTCAAATATTCAACTAATTGGGGACTTAAACTGTAACAAGGTCTTAATACTTTGTTAATGATTACGCCAGGTTATCGACTGCGTGTAATCCAATGTTTTAATACTTTGTTAACAATTACACCAATTACCCTTGAATGTAATCCACCCCTGTTTTAATGAGTCCATTGACTATTAATCCATCCCCGTATCTGGTCAAATGAACAATTATTTGTATTTATAAATATCCCGCTTATCGTACCTAGTCAAGCGTATGTGGTTATATATAAATACGTAAAATTATAAATCTCTATATTAAATTAACGAGATATCATTTAGTTAATATAAAGCCCATTAATAGCCCATAGTCCAATTTCCACAAGTGTCGGTCTTTTGTCCAAATCTCAATTACGGTCCAAAGCTCAATAACTCCGTCTTAATATTTAGTCCAACATCACGATTACTTTGGCTCAAATAAGCATAATAATAACTTAAATATGAGATATTAATTTAAAAAGGAAGAACATTGCTTACAGTGGTTATTAATCGCGTAGCTTTACATGGACATAACTTCAACTTTAAAACCCGTAAATAACCATTACATTACCTAATCTAAACTAATATAAAACTAAACTAATTTATATTATATATATATATATATATATATATATATATATATATATATATATATATATATATATATATATATATATATATATATATATATATATATATACAGAGGGAGAGATAGATTAATGATGTTGTGTGAAACTCGCCCGAAAAATGGCCAATTTATAGACCTGACCAAACTTTTCACTCCATGCGATCGCATGGAAATGCTTCTTCCAGGCCATACGATCGCATGGCCAACCTGGATCCAGATATTTTGCTCTAAAAACATGGGCTGCTGAGTATTTAATTAATATAATATAATATATATAATTATATATATATTATTTTATATTCTTGTGCATTGTTGACTTGTAATTTTAGGCCCTTGACTCACGCTTTGATGCTCGGTTTATGTCTCGGTTCCGGATTTTTGAGCGTCTTTTCGTACGCTTTAATATCTTGCACTTTATGTTTCGCAACTTATAATTTGCACAAAAAATTATTTTCCTTAACTCCCAAAATCCGCGCAAGTCTTTAACTCACTTTTAGTGGCACTTTTGAGTGCACTATGGCTTTAGTGGCACTTTTCCAGCTTTACTGGCACTTTTTCTTCAATTCTTTAATATTCGTGCTCCGTCTTCGCATTTATTTATTTAAACGATTACAACTTAAAAATAGAATAATTACAACTAAAACTTTACATATTGGGATGATATTGCGACTAAATATATGTTCGTTTGGAGCAATATCAAATATAGCCACACTTGAACGTTGCTTGTCCTCAAGCAATACAGAACTTGAAATTAAATCACACTTCACTCGAATCACTTTTTTATTCTCACACTTTATACATCAATGATTTTGATACGGCGGTATGAACAATGATAGTAACAATAGAACCATGGTTAAAGGTGGGTGTGCCATCTACAGTTACCTCGGGTTCAGGTCAACGACACTTGCTATCAAATAGCCGATTTACTTTCGGTTTCCAAAGCAAAGTGCACATTTGAAAGGCGGTTTAAAGTCCCACGTGACTATGAAAATTTAGATCCTTTAGGAAATTGGATCTTTATGAAAATATTTGATCTTTTGAAAATTTAAGCTAGATTTTATCCTAGATAAGTTTTCCGGAATAACCCTTCACCGGTGTTTGCAAAATATTTTTGTGTGTTGCGCGGGTTTTAGATTTTAAAAATTTAGCTCAAAACTCGCGGTTTTGTGTCACCCACTTGCTAACCTTGTATTAGGAAAGCACACGTCCAGTTTACTTGCTCCGTATTTTACCTTTTGGTAAACTACCATCCGGTTGTAAAGGAAAGCGATGAACAAGCAACTGTTAAGGCAATGTCTAATGACATGCTTTTGATTATGGTCCACATCGTGTCGGATGCAATTACTATCCTTTGTAGGAGAAATATTAAAGATCACCCTATAGTTTTTAGGTCTGGTACAAGGTCCTGTCTTCGACCATGCTATGCAACCACCGTTCTTACGGTTGACATCCGATTTGGTTCAGGTGACCTAACGAATTATGATGAATTCTCAGGATTTTACGTTCAATGGTAATGAACGCATTGAAAATGAGTTTTCAGAAAACAAATCGGTTTGTAACTTTGATCAAAATATTTTCTCGTTTAAGCTTGAGTTTAGATATCATCGAATTCAATGAGTTGTAATTCTCAATCTTTAAGGTCAATCTCAAGGATTGAGTAATATTAGGCTTAAAAGCTGATTTTTAATCTTTAAGGAGATTATCCTTTCTGGGGGTCAAATTCATTAGTCTTATCAAGCTAATTTGCACGGCGCCCTCCCCATTTTACGAGACAGATCCTCTCATAGATAGGATAAGTCTGACCACTTGGCGACCCTGTTTGATGCTAAGATCCGTGGATTTCCAGTTGATTTTCGAGAAAACTTTTCAAGGTTTTTCATAGACTCTATAACTGGTCTGGATGACAACTTCCAGACCTAAATCAAGAAGTGCATTTCTTTTTCAGAAGACTTTACTTCCTTTTAATGATGGAATTGATTCATCGTGTAGATCCATCTTTTCTTTCAAATGTATTACAATAAGCCGGGTAAAACAGTTAATTTAGTCCAAAACAAAAGCACCTGCAATAACTTTACAGAAACATGTGATAGAGAGTTTTTAATTGAATAACTTGGTATATTCTCCCCACACTTGGCTTTTATTTATTTCTTTCTTTGCCTTTTTATTCTCCTTTTTTTTCATTTTAAATGAATTCAAGCATTTTAGGTTGTTTCTCAATTTATGTCCTTTTCGAGGTAACGATAATTTCGGTATTAACACCTAGTTTTTATCGTTCATAAATATGTATAAACATGATTTTGAATTCATTTAGTTGAAAATTTTTCAAATTTTCATAAAATTTGGCAAATAAACCAAGTATAAACCCGAGAGAATTTATAACCCTTCCCCACACTTGAGATCATGCAATGCCCTCATTTGCATGAAATCAGACTATAATTATAAATTCATGAGGGTGATTAGTGTAGAAAAGTAATTAAAAACACCCAGTTTGTAATTATAAAGCTTGTCGAATGATAGATGGCGCTCCTCTTTGTTCATTACTTTTGTTGTTTTATCACATATTTTTCTTCAAAAACGGTTGCTTTTCTGAACTGTTTACTAACTTTTGAAAATGCGTCTTTTACCCTTACTCATTGTGCATGTTCATTAATGAGTTATGCACTAACCCGAACCCCTAATTTAACGTTAAGTGGGGTTAGACTTCCCCACACTTAGCTGACGACATGTGAAGTCAGTAGAATAAGTTTCACGAATTAAAATAGTGATCCAGTTATTTACATCTCGGGTGGTGTATAATATATCAATGGGTTTAAAGTTTAGACTCACCCGATCGTCACTACTTAATTCTTTTTCAAGTGTAGCTTTTAGTAAATGGATATGTTTCTCTTTTGGTTCTTGGTCAAATGGATCATTATACACCGACATACATACTTCTATAGGGTGGACAATTCCTAACATTTCCTTCCGTTCATTCTCGGGATCAAAGGTTTCACCTCTATTACCCAATTGAGTGAAATTCGAGGTGTCATTATCTATTACAGCTCGTAGTTCATCTTCGGTAGATGACTCGTCTATTGAGAATATTGGGTTGGAAGGTTGTGGAATTGTGAATTTCTGGATCGAAGCAAATTCTTCTTCATTAATGGTCTTTATCGATCCCACCACTTTGATCTCTGGGGTAAAATATTCAACGTTATCGTTTTCCCAAGAGTACCAATTTGTCACCCTTACTTCTTCTTCATTCATTGATGGATCAGTGATTTTGTCGGTTGAGGCTAATGCGTCGGTATATTGTAAAATTGGTAAAACTGAATAAAAAGTATCATCGGGATAATTGGTGATTTCGGAGCTCTCGAATTCATCAAAATTCGATGATATGAGATTTTTTTACATACGACTCCTCAGATCAACAGGTGTGTAGTCTGATAGAGTTTTAGCTTGCCTATTTGCAAACTCTCTCATTTGTTCATTTTGAGCGTCAAATTCTTCGAGTTTGATTTTCATATAATCTAATAAATTTTCAGACACATAATTTTCCTCATTCTCTGGTTGTTGAGTTTGGAAATATTCTTGAAAATAATTCCAATTTGAATTGTATTCCTCATAATCATTCAATTCAGGCTCTATGGGTGCATAATTTTTCATAGAAATGTAATAATGACATTCCCATGTTGAGTGATAATCTCCACAGATTGCACAACCAGTTATTGTTTCGTTATTCATGATCCAAATTTGACCGAACGAATTTTCATCAACACTCGTTTGAGAGTATTGATTTAATTGATTTTGCATGTCAGAAAGAGTTTCCAACATATTCTCGAAATTTTCCATAATATACTTATTACCAAATTTTAGCTACAATGTGGTGCATTTACTAATTATCCTATTAGTTATAAAACTATAAAAATTATATAAGTTGTCAAATTAATAGACTTTTCTGATTTTTCCACGTTTTGAATAGCCAATAGATGCAGCAGGTAGCCAGGACCCTTTAAATCGGAAGCCCATAACTCGCCATTAACAAATCCAACTATTACTACGAACCAGAAAATTAGCGTCTATTAATTTAATCGTTTGCAATAATTTTTTCGTCGAAATTTAAAGAAAATAAAGAAAATTCTATGTCCTAAAAACTAGAGCGTAGAAATGAAAAAGAAAAAGCACGCCGAAAAATAAGAGTTGAATAAACAAAAAGTCGAAAAATAATAATAAGAAAGTAAAGCGTCGAAATTTAAAAGTTTAAAAATTAAATCTAAAAAGTTGCGCCTAAAGGTATTAAAGTTTAACAGAATTCTATATCAAAAAAGGCAATAACTTAAAAGGCACTAAAATCTATAAACTGCGTCGCAAAATTCTAAAGCGCCTAAATCTTAATCTAAAGAAAAAGCACTTAAGGGATTTTACGGCAAAGCCTAAAAATCTAAAAATATAAAATAACTACGGCAAAATTATAAGTTTAAAACTAAATACGAATGACAAATATAAAAATTACGAATTTAAACGAATAAAAAGATACAGAATATAAAAATAAAACTAAAGTTATAAAAATACAATTTTTATAAAAATATTATTTTTATATTTATTTATATAAAAGGATTAAATTTATATAATTAATAAAACTAATAAAACTTAAATTACAAATTAAAACTAAAAACTAAACTAATTAATATTTTAATTAAACCCTAATTGATTTAAATATTAATAATTAATTTAACCTAGTTCGTATTAATTGCATCCGAGGTTAGGTCTGTCAGCACAAACCATGCGACCACATGGTTATATGGTGATGGGGTCATGCGATCGCATGGCCCAGTAAACCAGAAATGTTCTCGGGCTGGAACCAGTTTCGGCCCAATTTAATTTTTAATTATTGATTTTTGATTTTAATTATACAAATAATAGTATAAAGAAAATTTATAAAAATAAACTTATATTTTTTTAAAAACTAAAAATTAAATTACTTTATAAAGACAAAATCTAAAAAATATATATATAATTTTTTTTTTAATTTTAAAATTTTTACTTATTATAAATACAAAATATTTTTACGAAATAAGAAATAATATATTTTTACAAAAATTTAGTAATAAAAATATATATGTTTTTCACCTAGTCCCCGGCAGTGGCGCCAAAAACTTGATGTGTGCAGCGGAGGCGTACGAAATACTATTATTTTTAATACGGAATACGATACTAATTACACAAGTTTTATATATTTAATTTACAGATGGGATATGCCTAAATTCTGCTACAACACTATAGGCAGTGTACCTAATCATAGAGTAGTATAGTTTTTAGTAAGTCCGGTTCGTTCCACAGGGAGACGACTTATTTTACACTATATTTTAAAAAATTATTATTATAATAGGGGGGTTTTACCGTTTAATGACTGGTTTGTCGATTTTATATTTTAAGAGTAAAGATAAATAACAATATTTAAATAACGATAAAATAAATAACAATAATTAAAATGACAATAAATAAAAGTACGAGGAAATATAAAATAAAATATATTATGCTTATTTAAACTTCCGTACTCATGATGTTTGACGTTTTAATTTTAATTTATTACCCTGGGTTAATTGTCCTTTATCATGGTTTATTTGAAACCTATCTGGTTTTTGCCCATAATAGTCCATCGATCATAATTATAAAATGCTCGTCAAATTAACCTTATTTCTGAAGTCAAATATTCAAACTAATTGGGGACTTAAACTGTAACAAGGTCTTAATACTTTGTTAATGATTACGCCAGGTTATCGACTACGTGTAATCCAAGGTTTTAATACTTTGTTAACAATTACACCAATTACCCTTGAATGTAATCCACCCCTGTTTTAATGAGTCGATTGACTATTAATCCATCCCCGTGTCTGGTCAAATGAACAATTATTTGTATTTATAAATATCCGGCTCACCGTACCCAGTCAAGCGTTTGTGGTTATATATAAATACGTCAAATTATAAATCTCTATATTAAATTAACGAGATATCATTTAGTTAATATAAAGCCCATTAATAGCCCATAGTCCAATTTCCATAAGTGTCGGTCTTTTGTCCAAAGCCCAATAACCCCGTCTTAATATTTAGTCCAACATCACGATTACTTCGGCTCAAATAAGCATAATAATAACTTAAATATGAGACATTAAATTAAAAAGGAAGAACATAGCTTACAGTGGTTATTAATCGCATAGCTTTACATGGACAGAACTTTGACTTTAAAACCCGTAAAAAACCATTACATTACCTAATCTAAACTAATATAAAACTAAACTAATTTATATTATATATATATATATATATATTATATATTATACAGAGGGAGAGATAGATTAATGATGGTGTGTAAAACTCGTCCGAAAAATGGCCAATTTATAGACCTGACCAAACTTTTCACTCCATGCGATCGCATGGAAATGCTTCTTCCAGGCCATGCAATCGCATGGCCAGCCTGGATCCAGATAATTTGCTCTAAAAACGTGGGCTACTGAGTATTTAACTAATATAATATAATATATATATAATTATATATATATTATATTATATTCTTATGCATTGTTGACTTGTAATTTTAGGCCCATTGATTCACGCGTTGATGCTCGATTTATGTCTCGGTTTCGGATTTTCGAGCGTCTTTTCGTACGCTTTAATATCTTGTACTTTATGTTTCGCAACTTATAATTTGCACAAAAAATTATTTTCCTTAACTCCCAAAATCCGCGCAAGTCTTTAACTCACTTTTAGTGGCACTTTTGAGTGCACTATGGCTTTTGTGGCACTTTTTTAGCTTTACTGGCACTTTTTCTTCAATTCTTTTATCTTCATGCTCCGTCATGCATTTATTTATTTAAACGATTACAACTTAAAAATAGAATAATTACAACTAAAAACTTTACATTTTGGGATGATATTACGAATAAATATATGTTCGTTTGGAGCAGTATCATAATGGTTTAGAGACAATTGGCATTTTTTATGAAGTTCTGATGAGTTCGAAGTCGAATATAGGTATGGATCAAAAAAGGTCAAAATGACCTAATCCAGTGTAATTTGTTGGCAGCGTCATGGCCATGAGAGTCTAATTGTCATTTTTGTCGTCGATCAAACCCCACAACGGAGATATCATTAATTGATTCATTCTCTTTCATCTTTAGCATTTGGAATTCGTTTCTCAATGTTTTCAACCTTGCTTTTTGAACTAATTCAGCCCCTACATATCGTGTTTTGATTGATTCCCAAACTTCTTTTACATTATTGTGTTTAAAAACTTGCAAAAGAACATCTTCATGTAGGGTTTGATAAATTATACCTTTGGTAGTATAATTTTTATTCTCATCAAACTCATCTTCGGTGATAGCATCCCAATATCCATATGCCCTTAGCACGATTTCGATCATAATAGACCAAGTAGTGTAGTTAGTCTTAGTTAATTTTGGACATTGAATTGGTACTGTTCCTTGCTCACGAACGGTTAGAGATCGGCCGTTTCTGCCATTTCTTTTCAAGAAACTTCTTTTCTTCTTGCGAAGGAACTTCTGACCATGTCTCGTAATGTTTCGAAAACTTCGCGTTCCTAACAACACTCTCTATCAAACGATTAAATTTCGCACTATGTGGGCTTATCGCAGTAGCCGTATTATATTTAATATCAAAATCAATATCTAAATTCTTCCCCAGCGCATCGCGCATTTTCCTTAACCCGGTCCCCGTTTCCTCCCACTGCCCCTCGCACCGTTCATAAGAACATGGAGACAAAACAAACATATCTGCATAAACACAAGTAAAGTGAACATATATGTGACGACCGGGAAATTTATGACCAAATTTAAACTTAATCTTTATATGTTTCTGACACGATAAGCAAAGTTTGTAATGTTGAGTCTCAAAAATTTTGAAACTATATTCATGTAATCAATTACCCTTTGACTGTGCTCGACGATTCACGAACATTTACGTGTATATATATATATATATATATATATATATATATATATATATATATATATATATATATATATATATATAATATATTGTTATATTAATTGAAAACGTTAACAAAGTATTAGACGTATAATACTTTACATGAACGTAATTGATTCAATATATGTTTAAGATATTTATCGACGGAATTATAAGATAATATCAAATGATTGATTTATCAGATATATTATGATATGGTTACAGGTCTCTGTTGTGAGGTCCACTGTGATTTAAGAAATCTGTTCTTTTTAACAACATTCAGAAAATGGTAAAGTGATTTACATGTAAGAACAAAAGTGTTAATTAACGAGAACTAGACAAAAGTTTGTGGAGATTCCTGCTTAATTTTCAAAGCATGCTTTACAATATTTTCCTCGTGACTCTTGATAAGTTAATTATTTAGCTTTCAGAATATTTAATGTAAAAGTGAAATCATGTAGAGTAAATGATTAGGATAATGGTTATCGACAAGATAAACCCATTTGACATGTTACATCAAAATGAGTTCATACGTTTGATTATTCATTGGACTTAACCCTACGAGTCACGAATAAATTGAAACTTAAAAACATGAAACCCGTGATACTTTATATGTGATTTTACCTTCTTAAATAAAAATATTTTATGATATAACAATTTCTATTAAAACCTTTTAATAAAATAATTTTGAATAAATTGTTATATTAATATTATTATCATTATTTACATTATTTAATGTTAATATTAATATTAATAATTGTATTATTAATATTATTATTATTATAATATATATATATATATATATATATATATATATATATATATATATATATATATATATATATATATATATATATATATATATATATATATATATATGTATGTATAAGTTGTTATATTATTATTATTATTAATATTATTATTATCATTAATAATATTAATATTATTATAACTAATATTATTATTAGTATCATTAATATTATTATTATTATGATTTTTATTACTAATATCATAATTAGTATTATTATAATTATTATTATCATATTCATTAAAAGTCATTATTATTATAGTTATCATAATAAAAATAAATACAATTTATTATTATAAATAATAATAATATTGTTATTATCATTTTATAATTAGTATTACTAATATTATTATTTTAAATATATAGTACATGGATATGAAATTTGATATATATAAATTGTTATATTATTACTAATATAATTATTATCAGTAATAATATCAATGTTATTATAATCAGTATTAGTGTCATTAATAATATTATTATTTTTATTTTTATTATTATTATCATCATTAATATTATTATCATAATATTGTTTTAAATCAGATAAACGAGTACAGTAGAATGGTTAGGCACATGTCGGGTGAGCGAGAGGTCTCGGATTCGATCCCGGCTTTGGGCAATTTTTTAAAAAAAAAAGGACTTATAAGGTAGTTTTCAATTTTTATTTATTTATTAGTATTATTATTATTATTATTATTATTATTATTAGTGTTATTATTAAGTATTAATATTATTATTATTATTAATATTAGTATTATTATTATCATAATTATTAGTATTAGTATTAGCATTATAATTATAAGTATCAAAATCATTATTATTATTATTAGTATTATTATCATTGATATAAGTATTATTAATATATTTATTATTGTTAATTTTATCATTTAAGTATTATTATCATTAATAGAATTATTAACATTATTATCTTTATTAGTAATATTAAGTATTATAATTATTATCAATTTTACCAATATTAATATTATTTTAGTATTATTATAATTACTATTTTCAACAAACAAATGATATACATATATATATATATATATATATATACAAATACATATAACATAACAAAATTAATATTTGAATAAACAAAATGAATATATGAAACATATATATATATATATATATATATATATATATATATATATATATATATATATATATATATATGTATATATATATATATATGTATATATATATATATATGTATATGTATATATATATATATATATATATATATATATATATATATTTGTTCGACTACAATTATGTGTGTTAATATATATACAAATGATATAGGTTTGTGAATCTGAGGTCAACCTTGCATTGTTCAGTTCAGTCGTATGCATATTTTTACTACAAAATATCGTATTATGAGTTTCATTACTCCCTTTTTAAATGCTTTTGCAATATATATTTTTGGGACTGAGAATACATGCGCAGTTTTATAAATGTTTGATGAAATAGACACAAATACTCGAAAATTACATTCTATGGTTGGATTATCGAAATTGAATATCACCCCTTTTAGCTTGGTAGCCTAAGAATTAGGGAACATACACCCTAATTGACGTGAATCCTAAAGGTAGATCTACGGGCACTAACACCCCCATACTCGAAAATGGTATGCTTTAGTACTTCGATTTAAAAAGGTGATTGTGATTGCCGTTATATAGTATACTTGGGAGTATGCGGGGGATATTCTATATGCTTACTTGTTAGTTCGGTTATCAAGCGTTCACCATATGAATGATTTTTATGCACTTGCGAGTGTAATGTTATTTATGAAAAATGAGAATCTTGGATATATTATGAAATGGTATGCATGCCTGTCAAATTTTGATGAAATGAAAGTTTGTCTTTTAAAAACGAATGCAATGTTTGTAAAATGTATCATATAGAGGTCAAATACCTCGCAATGTAACCATATGTTATTGTATTCATCCTCATAGATTAGGACGGGTCGTCTCAATATATATATATATATATATAGTTGCTAAAAAAAGAAAAAAAACTGCTAGTGCAGCAGGATTTTTTTATAAAACAGGAGCAGCAGTTTTTTTTTATTTTTTTAGTGTATATATATATATATATATATATATATATATATATATATAACATAGCACATCAATTTTTTTTAACAACTAGATACATATATATATATATATATATATATATATATATATATATATATATATATATATACATATACATATATATATATATACATATACATATATATATATATATACATACATATATATATATATATACACATATATAGATATACATAAACATATTCATTGAAATATTAAACATTTGATTACAACAACTAGTGTTTTTTAATAAAGACAACAATTACATATCAATAATCTGATTCATTGCTAGAGTAAGCTCCATTTTCAGGAATTTAGGAATCGAGCTCATCATCGGCCACTGCATCATTATCATCATCACTTATATCATGAGGAAGGATAAAAGGATCTAGATCACAAATGTAATCATCATCATCATCATTAACTACTTGTGTAGGTAGATTAAAATGAATTGATGTTGATTCTCCGAGTACACTCATACTTATATAAGTCATATTATCCGAATCCGCATCAAGACTAAAATCGGATGAATTGATGTCGTGTACAACATCAAGCTGTGTGGTGTCTTTGATAATGTCTCTGTCCCATAATTTTCGATGATTTACCTCATGAACGACCTTCCAAATAGAATTTTTAGAAGGATCGTCGATGGAAAAGACTTGTTGAGCTTGTGTTTCCAAAATGTATTGATCATCTTTGTACCACTCATCTTTCATTTCAATACTAGTTATGTTATTTACTATAATTTTACGTTTATGTTTTCGGGTGTTGTCAGTCTTGAACCAATGACATCTGAATAACACCACACTATATACACCACCATAATGCAGCCCAACAATATCTTCCAACTGGCCATAATACATAGTTTTATTTTCTGAGGGTGTTGCAATTCCATTATTTTGTATTATGCGTCGATCATCACAACTGCAAACCACAAACCTGACACCGTTCACATTGCAGGCACTGTAATGGTTAGAGGTACCCAACGGTCCTTCAGCTAGAGAGAACAATTCATCGGTAACCTTTGACGGGTCAACTAACCGTAGTTCACGTACCTATTATAAAAATATAAAAATTGAAAGTTTGAATAAAAATAGTTATCAAATGTAAATCATATATGCATATGTACATATACAATGAGCTTACCTTCTTGGTCAACCAACAAGGAAAATGTGTTTTCATGTCAACGCCGGTATTCTCTGCTGCAAACTGACTGTAAATGTTCAAAAGAATAGTTAATATGATCAACATTTACAAAGTTAAGTCATTATAATATAATTTGTAGATAAATGACTTATAGTTTGTATCCTTCGATGTCAGAACAATTGTTGAGTACATACCAATGAAGGTTATCTTGAATAGCCCGGGCCAGAGACTTGAACACACCTTTACTGATAAATTTACATAGCGATTTGAACACACAATTTAACGACCCGTCAAAGTACACTTGACGACCATCGTTATCTTGATCCCACAGCTTGATCATAACTCTATAGAATTTGATAAATAACCTTGCATTTTTTATTTAAAAATGATTTCCTATAAAGGAAACCTACCAAAATGTGTAAGTTTAGATAAACCATACATTATTACTTAACCAAAAGTTGACCAAAACAAGTCAACAACATCCACTATTAAATGTATCAAAATAGAATGCAAGTTAATGTTTAACAAAAGCTGCCATCATAAATATGCAGACTCTCTAAGCACAGCGGAAGCAATTAATCATGAACCTGAGAATAAAACATGCGAGTAACTGTCAACAAAAATGTTAAGTGAATTATAGATTTAATATTGCAAACAATATTTAATTTAAACCATAAAAATTTATGTTCAAAAACATAAAACCTCCCTTTTTGGATCACAAAATTATATATGCTAGAAAACATATAAAAACTTTATTCCATTTTCCGTGAGCCACCTGGTAACCACTTAACCATTTATTTACCCTTGCCAAACACAATAAATAATATACACCAAACAAGTGTATCTTCAACTAAATACGAAGTACTAAACATTCCGATTATAAATTGCAAGCGCGACTAGCTCGAAATGGGGTTGTCAAACCCGATAGATCTATCCATAGGATTCGCGTTCACCAGTAGAAACCAGTGATTACAGTTACCAGACTAGGAAATATTTTCGTTCAACTCATAATGAATAACTTAAACCAACTTTCACTTATGTCCAATATAAAAATATAAAATGCATGTATTCTCATCCCAAAAGATATAAAATAGAAAAATGGGACTATAACTCACCTTAACGTAAATGAAGTAATAACACAGAACGTGAACCGCAGAAAGTAAAGTGATCAAGAATGATCACAACGCTAACCTAAAAATAAAGCAGGTCGATATAAATAACTAACTTAAGTCAAGTTTTAGTATGATAGCTATAGTACTTATTGCAAGTAAACATAGAACAGCACTCAGTATGCTTCGGTTTGATCAGGACAACGTAAGGACACGTACCTTCTATTTTTAGAAAGTTTCTATTTTTGTCAGGTTTCCATTTTTGGAAAGTTTCTATTTTAGGAAAGTTCCAATTTTAGGAAAGTTTATATTTTAGGAAAGTTTCTATTTTAGAAAGTTTATATTTTTGGAAAGTTTTCATATTTAGAAAGTTGCTATTTTTGGAAAGTTTACAAGTTAGGAAAGTTTCCTTAATTAGAAAGTCAACAAAGGTCAACTGAAAGTCAAAGTCAACCGAAAGTCAACCGAAAGTCAACTCAAAAGTCAACTTTGGTCAAACATAGTCAACATTGAATTTTAAAGTATAAATTATATTAATAATATAAGTTATAATGTTATTTAAAGTCATATATGTATAATCATGTCATATCATATGTTTAATTAAATTAAAATAAATTATTAAAGTTAACATAAGTTGAAATGATATAATTAATATAAAATAAGTATTTAATTAATTAATTAAATATTAATCATAACATAAGTATTATTAATTAATAATAATTTTTTTTTATCATATCATAAGTATTATTAATTAATAATGAATAATTAATCATATCATAAGTTTTAATTAAAATTATTAAATCATAAGTATTTAATAATTGAATTATAATTAAATAATAACTAAGCCTTATAATAATTAAATAATTAATTAATCTTTATTATAAGTCTTATTATAATATTCTCATAACATAAGTTTAATACTTACCATAAGTATTTTTCATTAATAATAAAAGTATTATTATTCATAAGTTTAATTAAAAGTTTCATTAATCAAAATGTAATTAATAATGATATAATAAATATGTATATCATAAGTCTTAAATTTAATTAATCAATTTTATATAATAGGTAACTTAATGATAATGAAAATCATTACTTTATATCATAAGTTCCATTTTATAACCATACGTGTTAATTAAAAGTTCATCGGGTCATAACTTGAGCCCCGGGTGTCGGTTTTTGGTGAGTCTTATATATATCCTCGCCTAACCAAACCACCTAACACATTAGTGCACTCAAGAAAACTCCAAGAATAGCCCCCAAGTCGTGATCAACAGCCATATATCAACTTGGAGCTTTAATCCATTCAAAAACTTGTTTTAGTCATACCGGGTGAACCGTGGCTCGGATTTCGATGACCCGAACATGTATGCTCATCCAATCATCAATCCTAACATACTAGTACACCCTAGAGACTCCAAAAATGGTCACAAAGTCGGACCAAAACTGATCAAGTCGTTTTTATATCTTAATTCCATCAAAACCCTAAATCGGGCATAACTTTTGATCCGAAACTCAAAATAACATGAATCCAAAGCCAAAAATTATTGTCTTGATGAGAGGAACTCATATATACACTTTATTGAATCAAAAATCCATGTTAAGTTTACTGATTTTAACTAACAAGCTGCTGTCCAAAATTAATCAAACCGAAAACATAACAAATCGAGTATTTCTACGCATCAAATCACCAATACAACAACATACAAGTACTATAGAATCAACATGTAATCAAAATCAGAAAAAATGAAAGAGAAATGAAAAATTAGGGTTCATGAATATACCCCAATCAAACAATCAAGAGTATGGTTGCGTAGATCTTGAAATGGTGAATCCGGATATGATAAAAGCCCTAAATCTTCAATATAAAATTGTTGAAGAAGATGATGATGATGGTTGCTGATGGTGAATGTCCAAGGGAGAGAAAAAGAGAGGGGGATTTGAAAAATAAAATGTAATTAGGTTAAATGAAGGAGTAGTGTACCAATTTTGATCAAGGGATAAATAAGTTCCAAGTTTTGCCTAATTACCTCCCTCCCCATGGGGTCTCGGCCGAAATATGCACATGTGTGGGCCCCATGGCCCACTTTGATGTATAAATAGTTTACTTGTGGCCCGAAAGCTCGAACGGAACCCGAAATTCGAAAACGCCGCTACGCGATTAAATTTTCGGAGGAATAACGCACACGCGACAAATAAAATATATAAACACAATATATAATCATATGATATAAAAATATCATATTTAAAATAATTTAGATTTAAAAATCCCAAAAGTTTGATCGTTGGTTTGAAAATCGAAAAGATTCGCCGGATACAAATCCACGACATGTAGAAACGCACGTTTTAAAATACGAATACAAATATTCATATAACACATAATAATTAATATATTATTACTAAAATAATAATATAGGTCATAGAAATGACGTGACGCGAATAACAATTAACGGACGTTAAATAATAAACGGTAAAAGATAACGAAAAATTAGGGTCGTTACAGTACCTTCCCGTTACGGAAATTTCGTCCCGAAATTTAAGCAGGTGCAGGGGTTGACTCGCCATCTGAGAACAA
The DNA here is from genome assembly GCF_046630445.1 of Rutidosis leptorrhynchoides. NCBI lineage: Eukaryota > Viridiplantae > Streptophyta > Magnoliopsida > Asterales > Asteraceae > Rutidosis > Rutidosis leptorrhynchoides. Next base: position 222,291,322 of record NC_092333.1, on the reverse strand, counting down.
ATGTGGGTACTTCTGCTTCATCTGAACTTTATGGTCCCAAGTGTACTCGGGTCCGCGTCTAGCGTTCCATCTAACTCGGGCGATAGGAATCTTACCTTGGTTGAGTGTCTTAACCTCTCGATCCATAATCTCGACAGGTTACTCAATAAAATGGAGTTGTTTATCAACATGAAGTTCATCAAGAAGAATGGTTTCATTGGCCTCAGCCAAACACTTCTTCAAATTCGATACATGAAAACGTTATGAAAAGCGCTAAGCTCTTGTGGCAATTTCAAATGATAAGCCACGGGTCCAATTCTTTCGATAATCTCAAACGGTCCAACAAATCGAGGATTCAACCTTCCTCTCTTACCAAATCGTACTATACCCTTCCAGAGTGATACCTTCAACATGACAAGATCACCAACTTGAAATTCTAAATCTTTTCTTCTAACATCGGCATAACTCTTTTGCCGACTCCTGGCAGTTCTTAACCTTTCTTTGATCTATACGATCTTCTCGGTAGTCTCATGAATAATCTCTGGGCCTGTGAGTTGAGCATCCCCAACCTCATTCCAACATATAGGAGACCTACACTTTCTACCATACAGAGCTTCAAACGGTGCGGCTTTAATACTTGCGTGATAACTGTTGTTATAAGAAAATTCAGCTAGCAACAAGTACCTACCCAACCATTACCAAAATTGATAACGCACGCTTGCAACATGTCTTCTAATGTTTGAATGGTCCTTTCACTCTGACCATCCATCTGTGGATGATAAGCGGTGCTCATATCCAATTTTGTTCCCAAAGCTTCCTGTAAGGATTGCCAAAACCTCGATGTAAATCGACTTTCTCGGTCTGAAATAATAGATATAGGAACACCATGCCTCGAAACAATTTCCTTCAAATATAAACGGGTAAGCTCCTCCATTGAATCAGCTTCTTTAATCGACAAGAAATGAGTTGACTTATGAGTCAATCTACAATCACCCAAATGGTATCATATACACCCACAACTCTTGGTAACTTAGTAATAAATTCCATCGTAGTACCTTCCAACTTTCACTCAGGAATCTCAGGTTGCACCAGAAGTCTGGACGGTTTCTGATGTTCAGCTTTAACCTTAGCACGGGTCAAACACTTAGCCACATAAGTAGCCACATGAGTTTTCAAATTTGGCCACCAATATAACTCCTTAAGATCATGATACATCTTCCCTGAACCAGGGTGAATAGAGTATCTTGACTTATGGGCTTCATCTAAACAAGTTGTCGCAGATCACCAAATTTCGGAACACAAAGGCGTCCCGCAAGATACTGAGTGCCATCGGTTTGTACCTTAAACTATTTACTCAAGCCTCTGACCTTCCCGTCATGAAATTCTCCTCCTTCAAGGCTTCTTGTTGAGCTACAAGAATCTGCCTTGCGAGGTTTGTTCGAATTGTCATATTAAAAGTTCTACACCTACGAGGTTCAACCCTCTCTTTTTGACTTAACACATCGGCCACAATATTGGCCCCTCCTAGGCGATGAAGGAGTTCACAATCATAATCGTTCAATAACTCAATCCATCTTCACTGTCTCATATCGAGCTGTACACTGTACTTTTGACCCAATATAGATAATGTCTCCAAATCTTAAGCGCAAACACAACAGCTCCCAACTCTAAATCATGGGTTGTATAATTCTGTTCGTGAATCTTCAACTGATGTGACACGTACGCAATAACTTTCTTTCGTTGCATCAAAACACAACCAAAGCCCTGACGCGAAGCATCACAATAAACAACAAAATCATCATTACCCTCAGGTAGTGACAATATCAGAGCGGTAGTCAACTTCTTCTTTAGAGTTTGAAAAGCAGTCTCTTACTCATCCTTCCACTCATACTTCTTCCCCTTGTGCGTTAAAGTAGTCAGAGGTTTCGCTATACGAGGGAAATCTTAAATGAACCTTCTATAGTAATCTACCAACCCTAGAAACTGACGAATCTGAGTAGGAGTCTTCGGAATTTCCCACTTCTCAATTGCCTCAATATTGGTAGGATCAACTTGTATTCCCTATTTACTAACAACATGTCCAAGAAATTTAACTTCTCTTAACCAAAAATCACACTTAGAGAACTTAGCGTACAACTCTTCTTTCCTCAACCAATCAAGTACCAACTTCAAGTGTTCTTCGTGTTCTTCATCACTCTTGGAATAGATAAGAATGTCGTCGATGAAAACAATAACGAATTTGTCCAGATAGGGTCTACACGCACGGTTCATGAGGTCTATGAACACAGCAGGTGCGTTTGTCAATCAGGACAGCATAACAAGGAATTCAGAGTGACCATAACGGGTGCGGAAAGCAGTTTTCGGAATATCAGATTCTTTAACCTGCAGTTGATGATAACTGGAACGAAGATTGATCTTAGAATAAACGGACGAACCTTGGGGCTGATCGAACAGATCATCAATTCTCAGAAGGGGATAACAATTCTTAACAGTAAGCTTGTTCAACTCGGGATAACCAGTACACCATCGGAACGAACCATCTTTCTTCTTAACAAACAAAACAGGAGCTCCCCAAGGGGACGAACTGGGACGAATGAAATATAGTTGCAACAATGAAGGAAGAAATTTATGGAGTAGTCACATCGGTGGCATAGATATTTAAGGCAATTCTCTCAAAGGAGATAATGAGAATCACAGACTTCAAAGTAAATTTTCATTACATTTTCGAAAGGAAGACGTACGAAAGGTGTGATATTTCAACGAGAGTGAACTTCCTCACACAATGAACGAGTCAACCTAGGAACCATCCTTATTCTTAAATTTAGGTGTGGCTGAAAAGGAACGTGAATCATGGGTAATAACGAATAGTCGTCTCCAGGTGAGATGAATCTCCAAAAATGATTTCGTGCACCTCAAAGTATTGAATCATGGGGTTGATGTTTACGAGGATGTTGCGATTAGCTGACAATATCGAGAGTAGAAACTTCTCAAATGGTCTAGTGCAATATCTATCTGTGATACCAACTATAACAATAGTTGGGGCAAAAACCCACCCAGTGCCTTTCCTGATAACAGGATGACCACTGAACGTACCTCAGAAAACTGGTTTATCGGTCCGCGTTTCGCTCATGTCCAACCAATAGAGGGAAAATTTTATGAACGTAAAGACTTCCCAACAATTTTATAAGACCGCCATCCAAAGTGGCGTAAGAGATTCTATCAATGAACTTAAAGATAAGTTTCATCATTAAATAGAGGATGAGAAGAACTGTGATCCACACTCTGTATAGTGATGCGAAAATTTGATAAAATCAATCAAAGGAGTTTTGGAAAAGCTTTAAACGTTTGATGTGACAACATAAACGGAACGAAGTTCTTAGTAAATTTAGAAGTATATACAACGTGTACCATTTTATATAAAACAAATTGACTTAGTCAAACAGCTCAATAAATGAGTGGTTTTAAAATAATTTTGAAGGTATGATTTAGTATACACTAGCCAAAATAGGTAAGGGTAAATTTATTCATTTGAATCCATACGTACATATATGATTTTATAAATTGTATACATGACAAAATATGTTATTACTTCTATTCGCCCATAAATCTCGTGAGAACCGCCCAATTAAACAAATGTATAAAAATTCTGTAAAAATTCTGTAAAAGAGTATTTTATAAATGCTGTTGTGTTTGCGCTTAAGATTTAAAAAGTTTCTATTTTTGTCAAGTTTCCATTTTTGTCAAGTTTCGATTTTAGGAAAGTTTCTATTTTAGGAAAGTTTCTATTTTAGAAAGTTTATATTTTTGGAAAGTTTCCATATTTAGAAAGTTGCTATTTTTGAAAAGTTTACAAGTTAGGAAAGTTTCCTTAATTAGAAAGTCAACAAAGGTCAACTGAAAGTCAAAGTCAACCGAAAGTCAACTCAAAAGTCAACCTTGGTCAAACATAGTCAACATTGAATTTTAAAGTATAAATTATATTAATAATATAAGTTATAATGTTATTTAAAGTCATATATGTATAATCATGTCATATCATATGTTTAATTAAATTAAAATGAATTATTAAAGTTAACATAAGTTGAATTGATATAATTAATATAACATAAGTAATTAATTAATTAATTAAATATTAATCATAACATAAGTATTATTAATTAATAATAATTTTTTATCATATCATAAGTATTATTAATTAATGATGAATTATTAATCATATCATAAGTTTTAATTAAAATTATTAAATCATAAGTATTTAATAATTGAATTATAATTAAATAATAACTAAGCCTTATAATAATTAAATAATTAATTAATCTTTATTATAAGTCTTATTATAATAATCTCATAACATAAGTTTAATACTTACCATAAGTATTTTTCATTAATAATAAAAGTATTATTATTCATAAGTTTAATTAAAAGTTTCATTAATCAAAATGTAATTAATAATGATATAATAAATATGTATATAATAAGTCTTAAATTTAATTAATCAATTTTATATAATAAGTAACTTAATGATAATGAAAATCATTACTTTATATCATAAGTTCCATTTTATAACCATAAGTTTTAATTAAAAGTTCATCGGGTCATAACTTGAGCCCCGGGTGTCGGTTTTTGGTGAGTCTTATATATATCCTCATCTAACCAAACTACTGACACATTAGTGCACTTAAGAACACTCCAATAACAGCCCCCAAGTCATGACCAACAGCCATATATCAAGTTGGAGCTTTAATCCGTTCAAAAACTTGTTTTAGTCATAACAGGTGATCCGTGGCTCGGATTTCGATGACCCGAACATGAATGTTCATCCAATCATCAATCCTAACACTATAGTACACCATAGAGACTCCAAAAATGGTCACAAAGTCGGACCAAAACTGATCAAGTCGTTTTTATATCTTAATTCCGTCAAAACCCTAAATCGGGCATAACTTTTGATCCGAAACTCAAAATAACATGAATCCAAAGCCTAAAATTATTGTCTTGATGAGGGGAACTCATCTATTCACTTTATTGAATCAAAAATCCATGTTAAGTTTACTGATTTTAACTAACAAGATGCTGTCCAAAATTAATTAAACCGAAAACATAACAAATCGAGTATTTCTACGAATCAAATCACCAATACAACAACATACAAGTACTAAAGCATCAACATGTAATCAAAATCAGAAAAAATGAAAGAGAAATGAAAAATTAGGGTTCATGAATATACCCCAATCAAAGAATCAAGAGTATGGTTGCGTAGATCTTGAAATGGTGAATCCGGATATGATAAAAGCCCTAAATCTTCAATATAAAATTGTTGAAGAAGATGATGATGATGATGGTTGATGATGGTGAACGTCCAAGGGAGAGAAAAAGAGAGGGGGAGGTGAAAAATAAAATGTAATTAGGTTAAATGAAGGAGTAGTGAACCAATTTTGATCAAGGGATAAATAAGTTCCAAGTTTTACCAAATTACCCCCCTCCCCATGGGGTCTCGGCCGAAATATGCACAATGTGGGCCCCATGGCCCACTTTGATGTATAAAGAGTTTATATGTGGCCCAAAAGCTCGAACGGAACCCGAAACGCGAAAACGCCGCTACGCGATTAAATTTTCTGAGGAATAACGCACACGTTACAAATAAAATATATAAACACAATATATAATCATATGATATAAAAATATCATATTTAAAATAATTTAGATTTAAAAATCCCAAAAGTTTGATCGTTGGTTTGAAAACCGAAAAGATTCGCCGGATAGAAATCCATGACATGTAGAAACGCACGTTTTAAAATACGAATACAAATATTCATATAACACATAATAATTAATATATTATTACTAAAATAATAATATAGGTTATAGAAATGACGTGACGCGAATAACAATTAACGGAAGTTAAATAATAAACGGTAAAAGATAACGGAAAAAGTAGGGTCGTTACACACGAAACTCACTCGACCTAGATGGTGCTTCCGCATATCTGTCAGGACGATTAAATATTGTCTGTACACCTTCAAGAGACATTGAACATGCGGTTAATGGTTCATCAGCAACGTAACCCTCAGCTATACAACCTTCAGCCTTAGCTTTATTTCTAACATAATTTTTTAGCTTTTTCATGTATCTTTCAATTGGATACATCCACCTCATGTAAACAGGCCCTCCATTTATAGTCTCTTCAGGTAAATGCATCACCAAATGAATCATTATGTCAAAAAAGCCGGGGGATAAATTAACTCAAAAGCACATAAAAGTTTAATCAATTGTTTTTGAGCTTTTAACATGTCTGCTACCATTAAATCTTGAGCACAAATTTGCTTAAAGAATGCGCATAACTTTATTATTGGTGTAGAGATAGTTGAGTCCAAAAACGCGTTAAATCCGACCAGTAATAATCTTTGCATCATGATATGACAATCATGAGACTTCATGTTCGTTATGTTGGTATCATCCTTTACTTTATTCCTGAAGTTTGATCCAAACCCGTCCGGAAGTTTAAATTCTTTAATAAATTTACAAAAACGTACCCTGTCTTCGGGTATTAATGAGTATTTTGGGAAGAGGTTTGTAGAATTACCCGTCTTTTTTACCTTTGGTCTTAGGTTTGAGCCACAACTCTTCTCGAATTCCCAATTTTTCCATGTCAACTAGTGCATTGTGAGTGTCTTTGAATTTTTCGTTCATTAATAAGGTACCTAAAATAGCCTCCAACACATTCTATTCGATATGCATGACATCAAGTTGCGTTGCGGTGGAATATGTTTCCAATATTCAAGTTCTCTAAAAATGGAAACTTTAGTCCAGTTGTGAGGAGACTTATAATTAGAGGGATATTTTTTGTTTCACCAATATTTTTATGATTTTTCCCGGGATTACCAACTGGCAGTATATCTTTAAGTTGTCTTTCAATCATTTTTCAGTTAAACTTTCTAGGTTTAGGGGTATGATCAACCTTACCATTGAATTGAGTGTTTTCTCTGTAAGGGTGATCCATTTCTAGGTTCTGTCTAGAGCCGAAATATACAACTTTGTTTTGAACACGCATTGAAGGAGTGTCCTCGTTACATGTAGGGCATGCTTTATAGCCTTGGCCACTCCAACCAGACAAACTACTACGTGTAAAATAATCATTTATAGTCCAAATAAGCATTGCTTTCATTTGAAAATATGTGTTTGTAACTCAGTCTCTCGTAATAACTCCTACGGACCATAAACTCTTCAATTTATCAACTAAAGGCCTCAAGTAAACATCAATATCTTTTCCTGGTGATTTTGGACCAGGAATTAACAAAGTCAACATGAGAGAACTTTCTTTCATACATATCCACAACGGCGTATTGTACACTGTCAATATTACTGACCACATGCTGTAAGCAGTAGACGTGTGGATTAAAACCATCAGCAGCTAACCCTAGTTGAACGTTTCTGGGTTCACGTGCAAAATCCGAATATCTTTTGTCAATTTCTTTCCACGCTCGACCATCTACCGGATGACACATCTTACACTCTTCGGTGCACCGTCCAGTAGCATTCCAGGTCATATCCTTTCCAGTGTGTCTGGAACTATACAAACGTTTTAGTCGTGGTGTTATAGGAAAATAACGCAAAACTTTATTAGGAACTTTCTTCCCCATTGTGCATTCAGCTTTCCATCTACTCTCCTTACATATTGGACAATTTTCTAAATCTTGGTATTCCTTATAAAACAAACAACAATCATTCTTACAAGCATGTATCGCTTCATACCTTAAACCGATCTTTTTCATCCACTTCTTAGTTTCGTAATATGATGGCGAAATTGTGTTATCTTCGGGATGTGATTGTTTGAGTAATTCTAACAATTGGTTAAATGAAGTATTTGTCCATTTATTCAAGACCATAATGTGTGTTAACTTGGCTAAAAACTCTAATGAGGACATCTTGCTACCAGCATATAGCTCGATTTGGGTGGAGTCAATGAAATCCTCCAGATCAGTTGCGGTCGTGTCATTCATAGTCTCATCATCATCATCCGTTCCTTCCTCCGGATTAACATTAGGGGCTTCTTCCCCCTGAATATCATGCAGAACATTTCTGAGAGGGTCCGGTGTGTTGTGTAATTCTGGCGGTTGTGGTTGTTCACCATGATGCCACCATATTTTATAAGAAGTTTCAAACCCATGTTGCATTATATGTTTTTTTTATTTCTTTAAGTTTATGTATTATCATATTACCATAATCTTTACACGGGCAACTACACTTACCCTCATGATTCAAATGGTTTTTACACCTCTCAATAAAGGCTCCGAGACCAACACGAAATGTAGGTTCAAATTGATGTCGTATAGTAATCCGACTCTTATCAATCGTCATAGATATTACCTGATTAAATCAAGTTTACAACAACAAAAAACTTTTATAGTACATGATGTGTGCAGCTGTGTATACGAAATACTTATATTTTTATTACGAAATACTACGAAATACGATACAATTTTACACAAGTTATTTATTTATTTATAGAATGGATATACCTAAACCTTGCTACAACACTTATAGGCAGTGTATCTAATCGTAGAGTAGTGTAGTTTTTAGTAAGTCCGGTTTGTTCCACAGGGATCCACTTATTGCGTACACTATATTTTTAACAACTATATTTATAAATATATATATATATATATATATATATATATATATATATATATATATATATATATATATATATATATATATATATATATATATATATATATATAAGTAGTAATATTATTATAAAAGGGGGGTTTACCGTTTAATGACCGGTTTGTCAATTTTTATATTTTTGCATAAAGATAACTGACAAAAAAATAAATTGCAATAATTAAAATGACAGTAAATAAAAGTACGATGAAATATGAAATAAAAGTATTATGCTTATTTAAACTTCCGTAATCATGATGTTTGATGTTTTGATTTTAATTTATTACTCTGGGTTAATTGTCTTTTATCCTGGATTATTTGAAACCTATCTGGTTTTTTGTGCATAATAGTTCATCGGTCATAATTATAAAATGCTCGTCAAATTAACTTTATTCCCGAAATCAAATCTTCCAACTAATTAGGGATTCGAACTGTAACAAGGTTTTAATACTTTGTTAATAATTACACCAGGTTATCGACTGCATGTAATCCAAGGTTTTAATACTTTGTTAACAATTACACCAATTACCCTTGTATGTAATCCACCCCTGTTATAATTAGTCCATGATACATTAATTTATTCACTTGGCCATAATGAATAATAAATTACCCAATCCAATTGATTAAATTAAATGATTTGTAAAAGATGTCGTATAAACGTCACTAAATAGGACATGCATAATCATTTAACAATTATTAGATTAACTAATTTGAAGATAGGTTCGACAGATTCCAATGAGTTGTCATTCAATTAGACAATACCCCCATCTATTAATAGTCCATAGTCCAATGTTCACAAGTGTCGGTCTTTTGTCCAAACCCAAATTATGGTACAAAATCGAATAACCACGTCTTAATATTTAGTCCAACATCACGATTACTTCGGCTCAAATAAGCATAATAATAATTTAGTTACGAGACATTAATTTAAAAAGGAAGAACATAGCTTATAGTGGTTATTAATCGCGTAGCGTTACACGGACAGAACTCCGACTTTAAAACCCGTAAAACATTTCTTACAATAACCCAACTAAACCATAACTTATTATTAATCTAAAATTAAAATTATAATTATAATATAAATATAATTATAAATATTATAGAAGAGAGAAGAGTGTGTAGATGTGTATGTTACTCATCCAATTCGCTGGCCTTTTATAGATGTGATCTGAGTTTGGGATCCAAGCGATCGCATGGGTTCCCTTTGTTATTTCCATGCAATCGCATGGACAGGCTGGCCAGCATACATCCTTCAATTAAATGTGGGCAGCTTGTTTTAAAATAATATATAGTATAATATATATAATTTTATATAATTTTATATAATTATATATATATTATATTATATTCTTGTGCATAGTTGACTCGTAATTTTAGGTCCGTTGACTCGCGCGTTGATGCTCGGTTCATGTCTCGGTTCCGAATTTTTGAACGTCTTTTTGTACGCTTTGAAATCTTGTACTTTGCGTTTCACGGCTTGTACTCTTGCAATTTTTAGATGTTAATTATCAATAAATGGAACCACTTGGATTGTGTCTTGTACATTTGAGCTTTTTGGTCATTTGCGTCTTCAAATCGTCGTTTTCTTCTTTTGTCTTCGCACTTATTTATTTAAACGATTACAACATAAAAATAGAACAATAGTAACTAAATCTTTACATATTGGAAGGATATTGATACTAAATATATGTTCATTTGGAGCACTATCAAATATCCCTACACTTGAACGTTGCTTGTCCTCAAGCAATACAGAACTTGAAATTAAATCACACTTCACTCGAATCACTTTTTTATTCTCATAATTTATACATCAGTGATTTTAATACGGCGGTATAAACAATGATAGTAACGATGTGGTTTACAGTCCCACATGACTATAAAAATTTAGATCCTTTAAGAAAATTGGATCTTTATGAAAACATTTGATCTTTTGAAAATTCATTCTAGCTTTTACCCTAGATAAGTTTTTCGGAATAACCCTTCACCGGTGTTTGTAAAATGTTTTTGTGGGTTTTGTGGGTTTCAGATTTTAAAATTTTAGCTCAAAACTTGAGGTTTTGTGTCACCCACTTGCTAACCTTGTATTATGAAACAAACACGTCCAGTATACTTGCTCCGTATATTACCTTTCGGTAAACTACCATCTGGTTGTAAAGGAAAGCGTTGAACAAGCAACTGTTAAGGCAATGTCTAATGACATGCAGATGTTCATGGTCCACAACGTGTTGGATGCAATTACTATCCTTTGTAGGAGAAATAGTAAAGGTCACCCTATAATTTTTTGGTCTGGCACAAGGTCCTGTCTTCGACCATGCTATGTAACCCCCGTTCTTACGGTTGATACCCGATTTGGTTCAGGTGACCTAATGAATTCCGATGAATTCTCGAGATTTTACGTTCAATGGTAATGAACGCATTGAAAATAGGTTTTCATAAAACAAATCGATTTTAATTTGATCAAAATATTTTCTCGTTCAAGCTCGAGTTTAGATATCATTGAATTCCATGAGTTTATAATTTTCAATCTTTAAGGTTAATCTCAAGGATTGAGTAATATCAGGCTTAAAAGCTGATTTTTAATCTTTAAGGAGATTATCCATTCTGGAGGTCTGATTCATTAGTCTTATCAAGCTAATTTTCACGGCGCCCTCCCGATTTTACGAGACAGATCCTCTCATGGATAGGATAAGTCTGACCACATGGCAACCCTGTTTGATGCTGAGGTCCATGGATTTCTTGCTGATTTTAGAGATGACTTTTCTAGATTTTTCGTCAACCTACAGCTGGTCCGGACGACAACTTCCTGACCTAAATCAAGAAGCGCATGTCTTTTTTCGAAAGACTTTACTTCCTTTTAATGATGGAATTGATTCATCGTGTAGATCCATCTTTCTTTCAAATATATTACAGTAAATCGGATAAAACTGATTAGTTTAGTCCAAAGCAAAAGTACCTGCAATAATCTGTACAAAAATATGCGATATATGTTTTAAAGAACTTGGTGAATTCTTCCCACACTTAGCTTTTATTTATTTCTTTCTTTGCCTTTTTATTCTCCTTTTTTCCATTTTAAATGAATTCTAGCGTTTTGGGTTGTTTCTCAATTTATGTCCTTTCCGAGGTAACAATAATTTCGGTATTAACACCTAGTTTTACCGTACATAAATATGTATAAACATGATTTGGAATTCATTTAATTGAAAATTTTTCAAATTTTCACAAAATTTGGCAATTAAACCAAGTGTAAACCCGAGAGAATTTATAACTCTTCCCCACACTTGAGATCTTGCAATGCCCTTATTTGCAAGAAATCAGTAAAAATTTAAATTCATGAGGGTGATTAGCATAGAAAAATTATTAAAAATACCGAGTTTGCAAATATATTTTTTATATCACATTTGATATTTTAAGTCTTGTCGTTAGTCTTTGAAAGAGCGCTGTTTTACCCTGTTTTACATAAGATAAACTACAATATATATATATATATATATATATATATATATATATATATATATATATATATATATATATTGGCATACTTTAGATCAATAATATTAAAATAATGATAATAAAATTTTTCGCCCCGCCCTCGGGTAAAGCAATTTCGGTTCAATGACCTAGTCTTTAACTTACGACGAATATTAGAAATCATTTTTTTAAACTTAATGAAATAAAGTAAATTTTGTTTTTAAAATCACACAAAACTTAAATTTAAAAAGCGTATTAATTTCATACAAAACCTACAAAACAGAAAAAATTCAGAATGGGGGGAGAAAACTAGTTCTTTAGTGTCTGCTAGCGTAAAAGACCAATCGGATTCCATTCTCGGAACTACACGAGAACAAAACAATTAACTCTAGACAGCATTATTTCTTAGAACATTTGAATCTCCCTACACTTAGGTAGATGTGGTGTCGAAATTGTGATTAACTTCATTTTCAATTTCTTTTGGACCTTAATCAACTTGCATATCTATGACTTTTTGCTTTAAGCCATTGGTCGAATTCCTGTGTAATATCCACAAATTCAACTAGTTTAACCTTTTCTTTAGGCGATAGATTTGATACTAACCGTTGCATAACTTAAAGTTCCCCTTAATTCTAGCATCGTAAACCCGTTTATAAAGTTTCTTCATTGAACTGTTAACAACGTGGTCATTTAATTTCGTATTAACAACGGGGTTCTTTGTTATTAAGCCATCATTAGGTGTTACTTCATTTTCCCCACACTTAGGCATTTTATTATTGTTAAGCACTACCGTTGGAGTTGGTAAAACAACATGGTTCTTACCAATCATTTTTGTTGGTTCAACGGTTTTGGTTGGTGGATATTTAGACTTTCGATTCACAAAGGTGACCAATTTTTCACCATCACTAAGTGTCATTCTACCCTCTCCTACATCAAATAACGCCCTTGTGGATGCTAAGAATGATCGACCTAAAATTAGAGGAATGTTTGAGTCCTCTTCTATGTCAATGACAATAAATTTGACTAAAAAGGTTAAATTACCTACTTGAACGGGTAGGTTGTCAGCAATTCCAACTGGGTACTTAATGGTTTGATCTAAGAGTCGAAAACTCATTTCCGTTGGACTTAACTTACCTATACCTAATCTCTTATATAATGAAAGAGGCATAACACTTACACTTGCACCTAAATCTGCTAGTGCATCATACATGACACAATCACTAAGTAGACAAGGAATAATAAATTTACCCGGATCACCCAACCTGGGTGGAACTTTTGGTGGAACTGTCTTCACTGGGTTTACTTTTACGGTTTTTGTTTCTTGCGCTTTCTTATTCTTCTTCTTCTTTCCAGAGGTATCACAAACTTGCTCATACTCAACTCCTTTTCTTGGAAACGGGATGGGTGGTCTGTATGGTGCCACCACTGGCTTTACATACTCGGGTGGTGGTGTTGTAACTTCTTCATCGTTACTCACATCTAAAACCTTCCCATCTTCTGGAGCTGGTTTTTCAGAATTTGTTGAAACCATGTTAACGTTTTCATTCCTAGGATTTTCTTCAGTATTACTCAGTAGCTTTCCTTGTTCCCTCTCACTCATCATGCTAGCAAGAGTACCTACGTGTTTTTCTAGATTCAAAATGAAAGCTTGTTGAGTTCTTAATGACTGATCAAACCTCTCATTTGTTTGGGTTTGAGTTGCAATAAATTGTGTTTGGGATTCCATTAGCTTTCCCATCATTTCTTCCAGATTTGGATTTTTCTCTTCGGTTTGTTGTGGTGGTTTATACAAGCCAGGTCTTTGTTGATTGGAAGTGTTGTTTTGAGTTGGTTGGTTATTCGGACCTTGTTGGTTATACGAGTTATTGTTGCATCCATTTGGATTGTAAAGAATGTTTTGATTTCGATTGAAGTTTGGCCTTGGGGGTTGATAATTATTTTGATAATTATTTCCCGAACTTTGGTTCATGTAGGAAACATTCTCATGTTTTTCCATCATTTGCTCAATGTGACAATATTTCGTTAAGTGTGGTCCACCGCATTGCTCACAACTGATTCGTATTGCGTGAATATCTTTAGTCATCTTTTCCATTTGTCTCTCGAAAGCATCTATTTTTGCGTAAACGGAATCAAAGTCATGGCTAGAATCAGCTCTAGCCACTTTAGATGAATGAAAGATATCTTTTTCCTGATGCCACTCATGTGAGTGGGAGGCTGTGTTATCAATGATTTTGTGAGCTTCGGTTGCGGTTTTCTTCATAATGGAACCACCAGCTGCTGTGTCGATGTCTTTTCGTGTATTAACATCGACATCTTGGTAGAATATTTGTACTATTTGATAAGTGTCTAAACCGTATTGAGGACATCCTCTCAACAACTTCCCGAATCTTGTCCACGCCTCATATAATGTTTCATTTGGCTTTTGCGTGAACGTAACAATTTCTCCTTGAAGTCCCACAGCTTTAGATGTCGGAAAGAATCTTTTAAGAAATTTCTCAACTAAAACTTCCCATGTATCAATCGTTCCTTCGGGTAACGATTCTAACCAATCTTTGGCTTCTCCCTTTAAAGTCCAGGGAAACAACATGAGATAGATATGTTCATCATCAACTTCTCTGATTTTGAATAGAGTATAAATCTTATTAAAGGTTTGAAGGTGTTCGTTTGGATCTTCTTTTGGCGTACCACTATATTGGCATTGATTAGTTTCCATGTGTAGGAATTGTCCTTTTATTTCGTAATCTGGCGCATTAATGTCTGGTCATGTAATGGCATGTCCTTGGCCAGTGCGTGTAGCTCTCATTCGATCTTCCATACTTAGAGGTTCCGTTATTTCCATAATTGAATTTGTTAAATATGAATCACTAGAGGATTCTGATTTAACGGTTTGTGGTTTAGGAGGAATGATTAGTGGTTCAGGATCTTGGAATTGTCCTTAAATATCCTCCGGGATCTCAATTGTGAAGTTGGGTTCAAAAAATGGATTATCGGAAATTTGAATTGGAGTACTCGTTCGACTAGATGATGATTCTAATGAAAAATCAACGGCGACAATAATGGCTAGATGTCTTGATCGAGTTACAGTTAGTGAACGTATGAAAGGTGGTGAACGTTTTGCTGGGTGCATTCACTGAATATCCTATTAGAAATTATATACGTTATCAAGCTTTTGCCCACATTTCGAATAGCCAAAATATGCAGCAGGGAGCCAGGATCCTTTAAGTCGGAAAATTCACAACTCAGCCACTAACAAATCCAACTATTACTACGAAGCAAAAAAATTTGGATGTCTATCAATTTAATCACTTAAAATAATTTTTCGTCGAACTTTAAAGAAAATAAAGAAAATTCTATGTCCTAAAAACTAGAGCGTAGAAATGAGAAAGAAAAAGCGCGTCGAAAAACAAGAGGTCGAAAAACAAGCTCTAAAGCTTAGTGTCTAAAAATCTAAAACTAAAAGTTACGACTAACGTTCTAAAGGAACTAAAAATGCAATTCTAAAAGGAAAATCAGCAATTACTTAGAAGGTATTAAAATTTATAAACTAAAGCGATAAGCGACGTCATAAAATTTTAAAGCGCATAAGTCTTAATCTAAAGAAAAAGCATTTAAGGGATTTTACGGCAAGGCCTAAAAATCTAGATATATAAAATAACTACGGCAAAAACTAAGTTTTAAAACTAATTACGAACGATAAATATACAAATGTTTAAAATATACAATTTATAAAAAGAGACAAAAAAAATGATAAAATTACTTATTTCTATAAAAATATTATTTTTATATTGTTATTTTATTATAAAAGTATTGATTTTAAAATTAATAAAACTAATTAGAACTTAAAAATACAATTTAATTAAAAACTAAAACTAGATATTAAATAAATAAACCCTAATTACTAATTAATTAATTATAATTATTATTAAAAATCAAACCCTACTCTGTACTGCAGAGGATTCAGGTCCTGTCACCTCAGCATATGCGAACGCATGATTTTGAGGTTATAAATCCATGCGATCGCATGGTATGTGGATCCAGGCCAGAAGTGTTTGGGCTGCTACAGTGTTGGGCCCAATTACTTTTTATATTTTTTTTATATTTTCTGATTTATTACCAAATATTTATATAAATTAAATTAAACTTATATTTTAAATCTAAAAATAAAAGTACTTGTTAATATTATATATAAAATCTTAAAATATATATATATATATATATATATATATATATATATATATATATATATATATATATATATATATATATGTATATATATATTATTTTTGTAACACTTATTATAAATACAAAATATTTTTATGAAATAACAAATAATATAATTTTAAAAAAAAATATAGTTTTACTAAAATATAGCCTAAAAATATAGAATTTCGCCAGGTCCCCGGCAGCGGCACCAAAAAAACTTGATGTGTGCAGCGGTGTATACGAAATACTTATATTTTTATTACGAAATACTACGAAATACGATACAATTTTACACAATTTATTTATTTATTTATAGAATGGATATACCTAAACCTTGCTACAACACTTATAGGTAGTGTACCTAATCGTAGAGTAGTGTAGTTTTTAGTGAGTCCGGTTCGTTCCACAGGGTTCCACTTATTGCGTACACTATATTTTTAACAACTATATTTATAAAAATATATATATAAATAAGTAGTAATATTATTATAAAAGGGGGGTCTACCGTTTAATTACCGGTTTGTCTATTTTTATATTTTTGCGTAAAGATAAATGACAATAAAATAAATTGCAATAATTAAAATGACAGTAAATAAAAGTACAATGAAATATGAAATAAAAGTATTATGCTTATTTAAACTTCCGTAATCATGATGTTTGACGTTTTGATTTTAATTTATTACTCTCAGTTAATTGTCTTTTGTCCTGGATTATTTGAAACCTATCTGGTTTTTTGTCCATAATAGTTCATCGGTCATAAATATAAAATGCTCGTCAAATTAACCTTATTCCCGAAGTCAAATATCCCAACTAATTAGGGATTCGAACTGTAACAAGGTTTTAATACTTTGTTAAAAATTACACCAGGTTATCGACTGCGTGTAATCCAAAGTTTTAATACTTTGTTAACAATTACCCCAATTACCCTTGTATGTAATCCACCCCTGTTATAATTAGTCCATGATACATTAATTTATTCACTTGGCCATAATGAATAATAAATTACCCAATCCAATTGATTAAATTAAATAATTTGTAAAAGATGTCCTATAAACGTCACTAAATAGGACATGCATAATCATTTAACAATTATTAGATTAACTAATTTGAAGATAGGTTTGACAGATTCCAATGAGTTATCATTCAATTAGACAATACCCTCATCTATTAATTGTCCATAGTCCAATGTTCACAAGTGTCGGTATTTTGTCCAAACCCAAATTATGGTACAAAATCAATAACCCCGTTTTAATATTTAGTCCAACATCACGATTACTTCGGCTCAAATAAACATAATAATAATTTAGTTACGAGACACTAATTTAAAAAGGAAGAACATAGCTTATAGTGGTTATTAATCGCGTAGCATTACACGGACAGAACTCCGACTTTAAAACCCGCAAAACATTTCTTACAATAACCCAACTAAACCATAACTTATTATTAATCTAAAATTAAAATTATAATTATAATATAAATATAATTATAAATATTACAGAAGAGAGAAGAGTGTGTAGATGTGTATGCTACTCGTCCAATTCGCTGGCCTTTTATAGATGTGATCTGAGTTTGGGAGCCATGTGATCGCATGGGTTCCCTTTGTTATTTCCATGCGATCGCATGGACAGGCAGGCCAGCATACATCCTTCAATTAAACGTGGGCGGCTTGTTTTAAAATAATATATAATATAATATATATATAATTTTATATAATTATATATATTATATTATATTCTTGTGCATAGTTGACTCATAATTTTAGGTCCGTTGACTCGCGCGTTGATGCTCGGTTCATGTCTCGGTTCCGGATTTTTGAACGTCTTTTCGTACGCTTTGAAATCTTGTACTTTGCGTTTCACGGCTTATACTCTTGTAATTTTTAGACGTTAATTATCAATAAATGGAACCACTTGGATTGTATCTTATACATTTGAGCTTTTTGGTCATTTGCGTCTTCAAATTGTCGTTTTCTTCTTTTGTCTTCGCACTTATTTATTTAAACGATTACAATATAAAAATAGAACAATAGTAACTAAGTCTTTACATATTCGAAGGATATTGATACTAAATATATGTTCATTTGGAGAACTATCAGTACAATAACTTGTTATATATATAATCAAGGTCGGGTAGTCCAACTATGGATGACAACCTAACCCACTCTTTGAATGTTTTGTCTCAACTATGGATGCGTATGATGAATTTACTAGTTACAAAAATTCGACAGTATTTCCCCTAAACTCCCCAAATATGTCGTATTAAACGCATATTTGTAGGAGTAAAGGGAAAATGTTTACCAAATTTTTCATACCTAGTAAATTCATTATGCGCATCCACATCCTAAAAGAGACAAAATACGCAAAAAGCAGTCCCAAAAAGGGGACCTTCCAAAGTTAATTGCTAATAAATTAACCTTGGACAGGTATTCTATAGGATTGGTTAATTTCGAACATAAGGTATCACTAATGCGAAATTAACCACTAAACCTAACAATGTTCATACAAAAATAACCAAATGTCAAACATAATACTTATACTTATTTATAAAACAATAATAAACATAATAACATTTACACAACGATAAACATAATAACAATTATACAACAATAAACATAATCAAACATAATACTTATACTTGTATATATATATATATATATATATATATATATACACTTATATATACATATATATATATATATACTTATATATACATATATATATATATATAAACTTATATATACATATATATATATATATATATATATATATATATATATATAAACTTATATATATATATATATAAACTTATATATATATATATATATATATATATATATATATATATATATATATATATATATATATATATATATATATATACTTATTAACTTATAACCCTTAATCCAACCAAACACAACTATCTTCCAAAATCCACCACTTCTACTTATATATTCAATTTTATTAATTTTAATTACATGTTCTTGACAATTTCTTCACCAAACCCACCACTTTAATATCTAAATTCGGATTTAAAATCTCAAATATTCAAAGAATCATCAAACAAAAGCAAAATTACAAACTAAGCATGAAAATCATAAGCCTAAACATAATCAAACACAACAATCTTCCTAAACTAACCCAAACTTTTGGAATTTATAAATTAATAAATGAAGAACAACCAAACTTATCAAAAAAAAAAAAAAAAAAATGAAGAACATACCTTGTTAGCACTTTGGGATGGAAGATTAGGTTAGATTGTGTATTGAATAACTTGAAATTGCCTGAAATCGCTGGAGTAATTTTAGTTGTGTTTTTTGGTAATAGTGAGAAAAAGTGCAGCTTCATTCTGTCTTACTGTCTTTTTTTTCTAGACGACCCCTTTGCGGACGACTAGTCATCCGAAAAGGTGATGGAGGGAAACGAAAAAGATAAGGCCCGCCAGTTTTTTCGTGAAAAGTCAAATATTTATTAATTTTCTATTTATTGTTAATTAAAACTTATATTTACTTACATAATTTATATTTAACTTATATTTACTTATATCATTTATAATTAAATTATATTTTTTATATAAATTATATTTAACTAATTAAATTATATTTTTTATATAAATTATATTTAACTAATGTAATTATTATATTTACTTTTTTACTATATTACTAATTGTTAATAAATATATTATTATTATTTAAATAATTATAAATTTTATTAATTAAAATAAATCTAAATATGTGTTTTATATGAATGTATAATTTCAATAAATATTTCATATATATTTTGGTGAAATTTTTAATATATAATTAATTTGAAATCTTTTAGTTACTTGTATTTTTTATCATCGTCAAAAATCATTGTCATCATCATTTTTTTTAAATAGCAACTAATATTATAGAAAGGAGCAAAAAGCCAAAGCACACAAGAATCCTTGGATTGCCTCTCCATTCGCCAAAATCACATGTGATCTTTTTGTTCCTGCTTATCAACCACAAGTGGGATAACAATTTAACACCGCTAAGAATATCTTCATTGAGAATGGCCGTTTTGTTCTCCAAAGGTGTGTGAACTCCTTTGTTTCTCCACTTCCATATAGACCATAAGAGAACATAATAAGCTACTTTGTGAACTACTTTGTTTCTTCACCTTCCATTAGGAATTGGAGTTGAGATACCCCACCAACACAATAAGCTATGCCATAAAGGAGTGATACGTGAGCATTGAGTGATCAAATGATCACGATCTCCCAATGAACAATACCATCTGTCGGGGAAGTTATCACTGTCGGGGAAGTTATCAAGGAGGCAGGCAACTATAAGAAGCCTTTTCCTAAACAAACCCTAATTAAACCATAAACAAACCCTAACATTGTTAACAGATGTATTTTTCTTTCGGCAGGAAACTTTGGGTGGGAAAACATTGGTGGGAAAACATTGGCGGGAAAACGGGTGGTGGGTTTTTGGGCGGGAAAATTCTTTTATATAACAACCCCACTAGTCACAACACTAGGTGACTGCAACAATATGAATGAAAATTACCAGTATGGTCCACGTAAAACTTTGGCTGTTAAGTCTTGTCGAACTTGTGGTTCAAAGATGGTTATCAAAACTTGCTTGACTGATGAATACTAGTACGGTCGACGATATTATGGTTGTGGTGGTCGGTTTGGAAGCTTGATGTCTGAACATTGTAGAAGGCGATAAATTTGGATTGATTCACTCTGGTCTAACCGGGCTCTTGAAGTGATACCGTCATTGTTAAGGTCCAATAGAGCTCTAGAACGTTCACTTGAAATCGCAAAAAGTCAAGCAAAAAGTTTGAAACTGATGTTAATTTGTAGTTTGGTAGCATTTGTGTTGTGTTTCATTTTCAACTAAGTAATGTAATTCTTTTGGAAGTAGTGTGTTGTAGTTTGTAGTTTCGGAAGTAATTTCAGTTTCTAGTAACTGATGTATTGTCTTTTGGAAGTAACTGATGTATTTTCTTTTGAAAATAATTTCTACTTCACAATTGCGTGTTATAAACACTGTTACATTACACCGACACATAAACATTGTTACATAACACCGACACATAAACACTGTTACATAACAACGTTACATAACACCGACACATAAACACTATTACATAACAACGTTACATTACACCGACACATAAACACCGTTATATTACACTGACACATAAACACTGTTACATAATAACGTTACATAATACCATTACATTACACCGACACATAAAAACTGTTACATAACAATGTTACATTAATCGACACATAAACACCGTTACATTACACCGACACATAAACACTGTTACATAGCAACGTTACACAATACCGTCAAATTATACCGACACATAAACACCGTTGCATTAGGGCGGGAAACATTTGGGCAGGGAACATTTTTGCAGGAGTTCTTGGTGGCAGTTTATATCTACTTAAAGAGTATCCAAACACACTCTTTTCATCCATATCTACCCATTCAAATCTCTCTCTCTCTCTCTCTCTCTATAATCACACTATGAATCAACCATTAAATAATAGACCTATTAGTGAAGGTTGAGAAGTCAGTCTACAAGATTTTCCAGAGATCGACCATGAATTCAGAAGAATGGGTTGGCTTTCTTTCCTTTTGGTTGATAGGTTCTTTTTACTGCACTCGTGCATCAATTCTATTCCAACTTTGAATTCACTAATGAACAAATAGTGAGGCTTCAAATCTATGGCTGGCAACACGAGTATACTCTTCAACAATTTGGTATGCTATTGGGCGTACCATTTGAGGGTAGAAATATCTATTTTCCCGGTGAAGACCTCGAAGCTCTTCCTCAGGATATTCCAAAACATGAAATGACCATACTTGTGTGTCGTACTGCGGTTCCATACAGGACCGTAGAACGTTCAGGCATCCTTGATGAATATCTTCGTCTGGGAAATATTAATACAAGACATGCAATTATTAGGAGTAACATGTACCACCGTGAACCAAATGTCACTCGATTGTCAATCACTGAAGCATGTCTTCACTGGTGCATAACTCACAACATCCAAGTAAATATTTCTCATTTAGTCGCTTAACGAATGAATCAACTTCGTTATGCAGAAACAAGACCTCATCTTTCGTACGGAGCATTTCTGAACCACGTATTTACTAGTATTGGTGTGGTTGAAGGTCTGGTGGGACGACATCCGATAACCACGTTACCTATCTGTAGTGACCCGAACTTTTCCATGTTTATATATATTAAATGAAATTAATATTTACATGATTAAGTGTTTCCAACATGTTAAGCAATCAAACTTGTTAAGACTTGATTAATTGAAATAGATTTCATATAGACAATTGACCACCCAAGTTGACCGGTGATTCACGAACGTTAAAACTTGTAAAAACTATATGATGACATATATATTATTATATATATAGTTAACATGATATTATGATAAGTAAGTATCTCATTAGGTATTTTAACAATGAGTTATATACATAAAATTGTGTTTATTGAATTAAGAAACTAGAAACGATATATATAACGATTATCGTTATAACAACGTCTTACTAATTACATATGAATCATATTAAGATATTGTTACACTATGTTTAATCATGATAAATGATAAGTAAACATGTCATTATGTATATTAACAATGAACTACATATGTAAAACAAGACTACTAACTTAAGAATTTCGAAACAAGACATATATGTAACGATTATCGTTGTAACAAAATTTAACTGTATATATATCATACTAAGATATATTAATATATCATAATATCATGATAATGTAATAATTTAATATCTCTTTAGATATAATAAACAATGGGTTAACAACATTTAACAAGATTGTTAACCTAAAGGTTTCAAAACAACATTTACATGTAACGACTAACGATGACTTAACGACTCAGTTAAAATGTATATACATGTAGTGTTTAAATATGTATTCATAAACTTTTTAAAGACTTCAAGACACTTATCAAAATACTTCTACTTAACAAAAATGCTAACAATTACATCCTCGTTCAGTTTCATCAACAATTCTACTCGTATGCACCCGTATTCGTACTCGTACAATACACAACTTCTAAATGTATG
This sequence comes from Rutidosis leptorrhynchoides, assembly GCF_046630445.1. NCBI lineage: Eukaryota > Viridiplantae > Streptophyta > Magnoliopsida > Asterales > Asteraceae > Rutidosis > Rutidosis leptorrhynchoides. The sequence continues at coordinate 222,267,921 of NC_092333.1, read as the reverse complement.
TACTATTGGTATATACACTCCAATGATCAGCTCTTAGCAGCCCATGTTAGTCACCTAACACATGTGGGAACCATCATTTGGCAACTAGCATGAAATATCTCATAAAATTACAAGAATATTAGTAATCATTCATGACTTATTTACATGAAAATAAAATTACATATCATTTATATCTAATCCATATACCAACGACCAAAAACACCTACAAATACTTTCATTCTTCAATTTTCTTCATCTAATTGATCTCTCTCAAGGTCCATCTTCAAGTTCTAAGTGTTCTTCATAAATTCTACAAGTTCTAGTTTCATAAAATCAAGAATACTTCCAAGTTTACTAGCTCACTTCCAATCTTGTAAAGTGATCATCCAACCTCAAGAAATCCTTGTTGTTTACAGTAATATATCATTCTAAATCAAGGTAATACTCATATAAAAACTTTGATTCAATTCCTATAACTATAACTATCTTAATTCGAGTGATAATCTTACTTGAACTTGTTTTCGTGTCATGATTCTACTTCAAGAACTTTCAAGCCATCCAAGATCCTTTGAAGCTAGATCATTTCTTGTCACTTCTAGTAGGTTTACCTACTAAACTAGAGGTAGTAATGATGTTCATAACATCATTCGATTCATACATATAAAACTATCTTATTCGAAGATTTGAACATGTAATCACTAGAACATAGTTTAGTTAATTCTAAACTTGTTTGCAAACAAAAGTTAATCCTTCTAACTTGACTTTTAAAATCAACTAAACACATGTTCTATATCTATATGATATTCTAACTTAATGATTTAAAATCAGAAAACACGAAAAACACCGTAAAACCGGATATACGCCGTCGTAGTAACACCGCGGGCTGTTTTGGGTTAGTTAATTAAAAACTATGATAAACTTTGATTTAAAAGTTGTTCTTCTGGGAAAATGATTTTTCTTATGAACATGAAACTATATCCAAAAATCATGGTTAAACTCAAAGTGAAAGTATGTTTTTTAAAATGGTCATCTAGACGTCGTTCTTTCGACTGAAATGACTACCTTTACAAAAACGACTTGTGACCTGTATTTTTGACTATAAATCTATACTTTTTTCTGTTTTGATTCATAAAATAGAGTTCAATATGAAACCATAGCAATTTAATTCACTCAAAACGGATTTAAAACGAAGAAGTTATGGGTAAAACAAGATTGGATATTTTTTGATTGTTGTAGCTACGGGAAATATTGTAACAATTCTATACAAATCATATCCTAGCTAACTTATATTGTATTATACATGTATTCTAATATATTATGTAATATTGGGATACCATAGACACGTATGCAAATGTTTTGACATATCATATCTACCCATGTATATATATTGTTTGGAACAACCATAGACACTCTATATGCAGTAATATTGGAGTTAGCTATACAGGTTTGAGGTTGATTCCAAAAATATATATACTTTGAGTTGTGATCTAGCCTAAGATGTGTATATACTGGGTCATGGATTGATTCAAGATAATATATATCGATTTATTTCTGTACATCTAATTGTGGACAACTAGTTGTAGGTTACTAACGAGGACAGCTGACTTAATAAACTTAAAACAGTAAAACGTATTAAAAACATTGTAAATATATTTTGAACATACTTTGATGTATATGTACATATTTGTTATAGGATCGTGAATCGACCAGTGGCCAAGTCTTACTTCCTGACGAAGTAAAAATCTGTGAAAGTGAGTTATAGTCCCACTTTTAAAATCTAATATTTTGGGATGAGAATACATGCAGTTTTATAAATGTTTTACGAAATAGACACAAGTAAATAAAACTACATTATATGGGTGAATGATCGAAGCCGAATATGTCCCTTTTGCTTGGTAACCTAAGAATTAGTAAACCGATCTACTAATTGACACGAATCCTAAAGATAGATATATTGGGCCTAAAAAACCCCATCCAAAGTACCGGATGCTTTAGTACTTCGAATTCGTTTTTATCATGTCCGAAGGATTTCCCGGAATGATAGGAGATATTCTTATATGCATCTTGTTAATGTCGGTTACCAGGTGTTTACCATATGAATGAATTTTATCTCTATGTATGGGATGTATATTGAAATATGAAATCTTGTGGTCTATTATTATGATTTGATAATATATAGGTTAAACATATAACTCACCAACATTTTTTTTGACGTTTTAAGCATGTTTATTCTCAGGTGATTATTAAGAGCTTCTGCTGTTGCATACTAAAATAAGGACAAGATTTGGAGTCCATGCTTGTATGATATTATGTAAAAACTGCATTCAAGAAACTTATTTTTGATGTAATATATTCTTATTGTAAACCATTATTTAATGGTCGTGTGTAAACGGTATATTTTAGATTATCATTATTTGATAATCTACGTAATGCTTTTTAAACATTTATCGATAAAATAAAGGTTAGGGTTGTTTTTAAAAATGAATTCAGTCTTTGAAAAAAGTCTCATATAGAGGTCAAAACCTTGCGACGAAATCAATTAATATGGAACATTTATAATCAATATGAACGGGACATTTCAGTTGGTATCCGAGCGTTGGTCTTAGAGAACCAGAAATTTGCATTAGTGTGTCTTATCGAGTTTGTTAGGATACATTAGTGAGTCTGGACTTCGACCATGTTTTCTTTAAAAACGATTGCTTAACACTTTTGTTGGAAACTATATATTATTAACATGTGAATATTATGTGATATATTAACCTCTTAATGTGTTTGATATTGTGTGATGGATGTCTACCACTAGTACAAATCCCATCGATTCACCTAATAATAACGAAGAGTTGAATATATTTTGGGAAGATTCACAAATTCCCGAAGAGGAACCGGAAGAGGAGGAACCGGAAGAGGAGGAACCGGAAGAAGAGGAACCAGAAGAGGAGGAATCGGAAGAGGAGGAACCAGAAGAAGAAGAGGTTCCGGAGGAAGAAATATTGATACCTATAGTAAATCGATTAAATAAAAGAAAATCCTCAACCAACGGACCAAAGTTAATAATGGTCAATGGTGTTTTCGCCGAGGAATCAAAATATTGGGAAGATTACCAATTTTCCGATGAATCGGATCCCGATGAGGATTCCAATGATGTTATAGAAATTACCTCGACCCAATATAATAAAGTGAAAGAAAATAATAAGGGAAAAGGTATAAAAATAGAGAAACCCGATTCCAACCCCGATGAACTTTATATGTATCGGTAACATCCATATTTTCAAAAATGTAACAATGACCCGGGAACCTCTAAACCACCAGGTTTTTCTAAACCATTGTGGAAAATGAGGGCTCGTATTAGAGGAACACCATATATTCCTAGAAAATTAGGAAAACGAACCAAGTCCGAAGAAGAAGAAACCAGTTATTCAGATTATAGGGTTGTAATCATGTTGTGTATTATATGTATTGTAGTGTGCTTGTACTTTTATGTTCTATGTAAAAAAAATTGCTTGTATTGTTTGTTATTACGAATCTAATCCTTGTCTATTTTACAGTATAAAAACAAAATTGACGTTAAGGGTAGACAACTGAATATTTTAGAAGACCTACCAGAGGATATGATTGAGGAAATCTTGTCTAGAGTCGGTCAGAATTCATCAGCACATTTAGTTATGGCGAAATTAACTTGTCAAACATGTGAAAGACTTTCCAGAAATGCCTTACTTTATAAAAGGCTTTCCTTTGATAGGTGGGGTATATCACATTGGGGAGACCGTAAGTTACGCTGTGTTTTCTTCAAAGCGTTAAATGCGGGGAACCCAAATGCAATTTTATGCTACGGGTTAAGAACCTATTTTGACTCAACATATCCCAACATAGGATTTCGTGAATTAGAAAGAGCTTCTAACATGAAACATAAAGAAGCATGTTATGCTTACGGGTTAGTGATGTTCGCTTCTTACCAAAGTGAGAAAAAGAACATCGGATTGTAACTTTTAAATAAAACCTTCCTACAAGTGACGGATTCAGTAGTTGGGGTGAGAAACAAGGTTTTTAGATTATTACGGGGCTGTTGGACATTATGAAACCCTCGTCCTTTTGACGACATTACAACATGCTGCCTACCCAATTGTCATAACAGTTATTTTCCACAAGACCAAGGATGAGAAGTCATCTTAGTGAAACCAGAATGCATGACTTGTTTCTGGACTTATGAATTACGTGTCTTTATTTCCTTTGCTGAACAACTTACGTATTAACTAGATTTATCTTCAAAACTGTCATGTATCATAGTGTACTATATTTCATGTTATATGTAATATAGCGAAGTTGTAAGTTTGAAGAATATTTATATGTGATATATTATTATAATCAGTTTTTCGTATGGAATTGTAGTAGTTGAATTGTATATTAGCTACTAAGTATGAACTCAACGGGTAGGTAGTACCCGAATTTAAACTTATAAAACGCTAATATGAAGAAAAAGCTTTTATAAATGAGTTCATATTATGCTACGAAATACTATTGACTACTCTTAATATTCTGTATGATTAACTCGATTCAGTTGGCTATTTTGAAGGAAATGGCACCGACTACTCGACACACCATGAATATGACCGAAGAGGAATTTCGTACCTTTCTTGCTGCAAACATAGCCGCAGTACATTCTGCGCTACATACCAACAATAACTCTGAATCTAGCAATGCAGCTAACGGTGCAAGAAATTATGTAAGATGCTCCTACAAAGAATTCACTGCCTGCAAACTTTGGAATTTGATGGAATCGAAGGACCAATTGGATTGAAACGGTAGTCTGAGAAAGTTGAATCGGTGTTTGCCATAAGTAAGTGTACTGAAGAGGACAAAGTTAAGTACGCTAAGCTTACCTTCACAGGTACTGCGTTAACGTAGTGGAACACCTATCTTGAACAGGTAGGACAAAATGCTGCTTACGCACTACCGTGGTCGGCATACAAGCAATTGATGAACGAGCAGTACCGTCCTAGAAATGAAGTCAATAAACTCAAGGCAGAACTTAGAGAGTTACGAACACAAGGGTTTGACATTACCATGTATGAATGACGATTCATAGAGTTGTGCCTATTGTGTCCGGGAGCATTCGAAGATGAAGAAGAGAAGATCGACGCGTTTGTAAAAGGGTTACCAGTAAGGATTCAAGAAGATGTGAGTTCACACGAGCCCGCTTCTATATAGAAGGCAAGTCGAATGGCTCATAAACTCATAAATCAGATTGAGGGAAGAATTAAAGAGCAGGCGGCCGAAGAAGCCAACACGATACAACTCAAGAGGAAATGGGAAGAAAACGGTGACAAGAGTCACCAGTACAACAACAACAACAACAACAACAACAACAATTACAACCACAATCGCAACAACTATCCTAACAACCGCAACAACAATCGCAACAATAACTGAAATCCTAACAATAACTACAACAAACATCCCAACAACAACAACAACTACAACAACCGTTTCAACAACAATAACAATCCCAACAACAACCTCAATAACAACAACGGAAACAAAACCAAAAACAGCCAGGTCATAGGTGTGAAGAAAATCATCAGGGGTTTTGCACGACATTTTGAAACAGGTGTAAAAGAAATGGTCATAGCGCGGCAAAGTGTGAGGTCTACGGACCAAAGTTTAACTGAACTAAAGGAACAAATAATGTCGGGACAAGTAATGCCGAAACGAATAGTGTCAGAGCAAGTAATACCAACGCTGTTTGTTATAAATGTGGAAAACCGGGCCACATTATTAGAAATTGCCCGAATCAGGGGAATACTAATAGGCAGGGCCGTGGAAGAGTTTTCAATATTAATGCGGCAGAAGCACAGGAAGACCCGGAGCTTGTTACGGGTACGTTTCTTATTGATGATAAATCTGCTTATGTTTTATTTGATTCGGGTGCGAAAAGAAGCTATATGAGTAGAGAATTTTATGCTAAATTAAGTTGCCCATTGACACCTTTGGATAGTAAATTTTTTACTCGAATTAGCAAACGGTAAATTAATTTCAGCAGATAATATATGTCGGGAGAGAGAAATTAAACTGGGGGATAAAACGTTTAAAATTGATTTAATACCAGTCGAGTTAAGGAGTTTTGACGAAATAATTGGCATGGACTGGTTGAAAAAGGTGAGAGCAGAGGTCGTTTGTTACAAAAATGCGATTCGCATAATGCGTGAAAAAGGAAAACCTTTAGTGGTGTACGGAGAAAAGAACAACGCGAAGTTAAATCTTATTAGTAGTTTGAAGGCACAAAAACTAATAAGAAAAGGTTGTTACGTCATTCTAGCACACATCAAGGAAGTTAAACCTGAAGAAAAGAACATCAGTGATGTTCCCGTCGCAAAAGAATTTCCCGATGTATTTCCGAAAGAATTACCGGGATTACCCCCACATCGATCCGTTGAATTTCAAATAGACCTTGTACCAGGAGCTGCACCAATAGCTCGTGCTCCATACAAACTCGCGCCCAACAAAATGAAAGAATTACAAAGTCAGTTACAGGAACTTTTAGAGCGTGGTTTTATTCGACCAAGCACATCACCATGGGGAGCTCCTGTTCTGTTTGTCAAGAAGAAAGATGGTACATTCAGGTTGTGTATCGACTACCGAGAGTTGAACAAACTTACCATCAAGAACCGTTACCCATTACCGAGAATTGACGACTTATTTGATCAACTACAAGGCTTGTCGATTTATTCAACGATCGATTTATGTTCTGGATATCACCAAATGCGGGTGAAAGAGGATGACATTCCGAAGACTGCTTTTAGGACGCGTTACGGTCATTACGAGTTTATGGTTATGCCGTTTGGATTGACTAACGCACCAGTTGAAATGTCCCATTCATATTGATTATAAACGTTCCATATTAATTGATTTCATTGCGAGGTTTTGACCTCTATATGAGACGTTTTTCAAAGACTGCATTCATTTTTAAAACAACCATAACCTTTATTTTATCAATAAAGGTTTTAAAAACATTACGTAGATTATCAAATAATGATAATCTAAAATATACTGTTTACACACGACCATTACATAATGGTTTACAATAGAAATATATTACATCGACATATGTTTCTTGAATGCAGTTTTTACACAATATCATACAAACATGGACTCCAAATCTTGTCCTTATTTTAGTATGCAACAGCGGAAGCTCTTAGTATTCACCTGAGAATAAAAATGCTTTAAAGGTAAAAAAAAATGTTGGTGAGTTATAGGTTTAACCTATATATATCAAATCATAACAATAGACCACAAGATTTCATATTTTAATACACATCCCATACATAGAGATAAAAATCATTCATATGGTGAACACCTGGTAACCGACATTAACAAAATTCATATATAAGAATATCCCCATCATTTCGGGACACCCTTCGGATATGATATAAATTTCGAAGTACTAAAGCATCCGGTACTTTGGATGGGGTTTGTTAGGCCCAATAGATCTATCTTTAGGATTCGCATCAATTAGGGTGTCTGTTCCCTAATTCTTAGATTGCCAGACTTAATAAAAAGGGGCATGTTCGATTTCGATAATTCAACCATAGAATGTAGTTTCACGTACTTGTGTCTATTTTGTAAATCATTTATAAAACCTGCATGTATTCTCATCCCAAAAATATTAGATTTTAAAAGTGAGACTGTAACTCACTTTCAAAGATATTTCCTTCCTCGAAAATAAGACTTGGCCACGGATCGATTCACGAAACTCTACAAATATGTACATATATATCAAAGTATGATCAAAATATAATTACAACCATTTTTATTATATTTTAAAGATTTGAGTGTATTAAGTCAGTTGTCCTCGTTAGTAACCTACAACTAGTTGTCCACAGTTAGATGTACAGAAATAAATCGATATATATTATCTTGAATCAATCCACAACCCTGTGTATACACATCTCAGGATAGATCACAACTCAAAGTATATATATTTTTGGAATCTACCTCAACCCTGTATAGCTAACTCCAACATTACTGCATATAGAGTGTCTATGGTTGTTCCAAATAATATATATACATGGGTCGATATGATATGTCAAAACATATGCATACGTGTCTATGGTATCCCAAGATTACATAATATATTAGAATACATGTATAATACAATATAAGTTAGCTAGGATATGATTTGTATAGATTTGTTAAACATTTCCCGTAGCTAAAAAGATCAAAAATATCCAATCTTGTTTTACCCATAACTTCTTCATTTTAAATCCGTTTTGAGTGAATCAAATTGCTATGGTTTTGCTATGGTTTCATATTGAAATCTAATTTAAGAATGTAAACAGAAAAAGTATAGGTTTATAGTCGGAAATTTAAGTTACATGTCAATTACTAAAGAGGTAGTCATTTCCGTCGAAAGAACGACATCTTGATGCCCATTTTGAAAAACATACTTTCACTTTGAGTTTAACCAAGATTTTTGGATATAGTTTCATGTTCAAATGAAAAATCATTTTCCCAGAAGAACAACTTTTAAATCAAAGTTTATCATAGTTTTTAATTATCCAAACCAAAACAGCCCCCGGTTTCACTACGACGGCGTATATCCGATTTTATGGTGTTCATCGTGTTTTCAGGTTTTAAATCATTAAGTTAGCATATCATATAGATATAGAACATGTGTTTAGTTGATTTTAAAAGTCAAGTTAGAAGGATTAACTTTTGTTTGCGAATAAGTTTAGAATTAACTAAACTATGTTCTAGTGATTACAAGTTTAAACCTTCGAATAAGATAGCTTTATATGTATGAATCGAATGATGTTATGAACATCATTACTACCTCAAGTTTTCTGGATAAAACTACTGGAAATGAGAAAAACGGATCTAGCTTCAAAGGATCCTTGGATGGCTTGAAAGTTCTTGAAGCAGAATCATGACACCAAAACAGTTCAAGTAAGATTTTCACTTGAAATAAGATTGTTATAGTTGTAGAAATGGAATCAAAGTTTGAATATGAATATTACCTTGAATTAGAAAGATAACCTACTGTAAATAACAAAGGTTCCTTGATCTTAGATGATTACTTGGAATGAATTAGAAAGCTTGGAAGTAGACTTGCAAACTTGGGAGTATTCTTGATTTTTATGAAACTATACTTATGGAATTTATGAAGAACACTTAGAACTTGAAGATGGAACTTGAGAGAGATCAATTAGATGAAGAAAATTGAAGAATTAAAGTGTTTGTAGGTGTTTTTGGTCGTTGGTATATGGATTAGATATAAAGGATATGTAATTTTGTTTTCATGTAAATAAGTCATGAATGATTACTCATATTTTTGTAATTTTATGAGATATTTCATGCTAGTTGCCAAATGATGGTTCCCACATGTGTTAGGTGACTCACATGGGCTGCTAAGAGCTGATCATTGAAGTGTATATACCAATAGTACATACATCTAAAAGCTGTGTATTGTACGAGTACGAATACGGGTGCATACGAGTAGAATTGTTGATGAAACTGAACGAGGATGTAATTGTAAGCATTTTTGTTAAGTAGAAGTATTTTTATAAGTGTCTTGAAGTCTTTCAAAAGTGTATGAATACATATTAAAACACTAGATGTATATACATTTTAACTGAGTCGTTAAGTCATCGTTAGTCGTTACATGTAAATGTTGTTTTGAAACCTTTAGGTTAACGATCTTGTTAAATGTTGTTAACCCATTGTTTATTATATCAAATGAGATGTTAAATTGTTACATTATCATGATATTATGATATATAATATATCTTAGTATGATATATATACAGTTAAATGTCGTTACAACGATAATCGTTACATATATGTCTCGTTTCGAAATCATTAAGTTAGTAGTCTTATTTTTACATATGTAGTTCATTGTTAATACACTTAATGATATAATTACTTATCATTTAACATAATTAACCAAGTGTATCAATATCTTAATATGATTCATATGTACCTAGTAAGACGTTGTTATAACGATAATTGTTATATATATCGTTTTTGAGTTTCTTATTTTAATAGTCTTATTTTTATGTATATAACTCATTGTTAAAATACCTAATGAGATACTTACTTATAATAAAATCATGTTAACTATATATATAACCATATATATTTCATCGTATAGTTTTTACAAGTTTTAACGTTCGTGAATCACCGGTCAACTTGGGTGGTCAATTGTCTATATGAAACCTATTTCAATTAATCAAGTCTTAACAAGTTTGATTGCTTAACATGTTGGAAATATTTAGTCATGTAAATATCAATCTCAATTAATATATATAAACATGGAAAAGTTTGGGTCACTACAGCACCTACCCGTTAAATAAATTTCGTCCCGAAATTTTAAGCTGATGAAGGTGTTGACGAATCTTCTGGAAATAGATGCGGGTATTTCTTCTTCATCTGATCTTCATGCTCTCAGGTGAACTTGGGTCCTCTACGAGCATTCCATCAAACCTTAACAATCGGTATCTTGTTTTGCTTAAGTCTTTTAACCTCACGATCCATTATTTCGACGGGTTCTTCAATGAACTGAAGTTTTTCATTAATTTGGATTTCGTCCAATGGAATAGTGAGATCTTCTTTAGCAAAACATTTCTTCAAATTCGAGACGTGGAAAGTGTTATGTACAGCCGCGAGTGGTTGATGAAATGTCCCGTTCTTATTGATTAAAAACGTTCCATATTAATTGATTTCGTTGCGAGGTTTTGACCTCTATATGAGACGTTTTTCAAAGACTGCATTCAGTTTAAAACAAACCATAACCTTTATTTCATCAATAAAGGTTTAAAAAGTTTTACGTAGATTATCAAATAATGATAATCTAAAATATCCTGTTTACACACGATCATTACATAATGGTTTACAATACAAATATGTTACAACAAAATAAGTTTCTTGAATGCAGTTTTTACACAATATCATACAAGCATGGACTCCAAATCTCGTCCTTATTTAAATATGCGACAGCGGAAGCTCTTAATAATCACCTGAGAATAAACATGCTTAAAACGTCAACAAAAATGTTGGTGAGTTATAGGTTTAACCTACATATATCAAATCATAATAATAGACCACAAGATTTCATATTTCAATACACATCCCATACATAGAGATAAAAATCATTCATATGGTGAACACCTGGTAACCGACATTAACAAGATGCATATATAAGAATATCCCCATCATTCCGGGACACCCTTCGGATATGATATAAATTTCGAAGTACTAAAGCATCCGGTACTTTGGATGGGGGTTGTTAGGCCCAATAGATCTATCTTTAGGATTCGCGTCAATTAGGGTGTCTGTTCCCTAATTCTTAGATTACCAGACTTAATAAAAAGGGGCATATTCGATTTCGATAATTCAACCATAGAATGTAGTTTCACGTACTTGTGTCTATTTTGTAAATCATTTATAAAACCTGCATTTATTCTCATCCCAAAAATATTAGATTTTAAAAGTGGGACTATAACTCACTTTCACAGATTTTTACTTCGTCGGGAAGTAAGACTTGGCCACTGATTGATTCACGAACCTATAACAATATATACATATATATCAAAGTATGTTCAAAATATATTTACAACACTTTTAATATATTTTGATGTTTTAAGTTCAATAAGTCAGCTGTCCTCGTTAGTAACCTACAACTAGTTGTCCACAGTTAGATGTACAGAAATAAATCGATAAATATTATCTTGAATCAATCCACGACCCAGTGTATACGTATCTCAGTATTGATCATAACTCAAACTATATATATTTTGGAATCAACCTCAACCCTGTATAGCTAACTCCAACATTCACATATAGAGTGTCTATGGTTGTTCCGAAATATATATAGATGTGTCGACATGATAGGTCGAAACATTGTATACGTGTCTATGGTATCTCAAGATTACATAATATACAATACAAGTTGATTAAGTTATGGTTGGAATAGATTTGTTACCAATTTTCACGTAGCTAAAATGAGAAAAATTATCCAATCTTGTTTTACCCATAACTTCTTCATTTTAAATCCGTTTTGAGTGAATCAAATTGCTATGGTTTCATATTGAACTCTATTTTATGAATCTAAACAGAAAAAGTATAGGTTTATAGTCGGAAAAATAAGTTACAAGTCGTTTTTGTAAAGGTAGTCATTTCAGTCGAAAGAACGACGTCTAGATGACCATTTTAGAAAACATACTTCCACTTTGAGTTTAACCATAATTTTTAGATATAGTTTCATGTTCATAATAAAAATCATTTTCTCAGAATAACAACTTTTAAATCAAAGTTTATCATAGTTTTTAATTAACTAACCCAAAACAGCCCGCGGTGTTACTACGACGGCGTAAATCCGGTTTTACGGTGTTTTTCGTGTTTCCAGGTTTTAAATCATTAAGTTAGCATATCATATAGATATAGAACATGTGTTTAGTTGATTTTAAAAGTCAAGTTAGAAGGATTAACTTTTGTTTGCGAACAAGTTTAGAATTAACTAAACTATGTTCTAGTGATTACAAGTTTAAACCTTCGAATAAGATAGCTTTATATATATGAATCGAATGATGTTATGAACATCATTACTACCTTAAGTTCCTTGGATAAACCTACTGGAAAAGAGAAAAATAGATCTAGCTTCAACGGATCCTTGGATGGCTCGAAGTTCTTGAAGCAGAATCATGACACGAAAACAAGTTCAAGTAAGATCATCACTTAAAATAAGATTGTTATAGTTATAGAAATTGAACTAAAGTTTGAATATGATTATTACCTTGTATTAGAATGATAACCTACTGTAAGAAACAAAGATTTCTTGAGGTTGGATGATCCCCTTACAAGATTGGAAGTGAGCTAGCAAACTTGAAAGTATTCTTGATTTTATGTAACTAGAACTTGTAGAATATATGAAGAACACTTAGAATTTGAAGATAGAACTTGAGAGAGATCAATTAGATGAAGAAAATTGAAGAATGAAAGTGTTTGTAGGTGTTTTTGGTCATTGGTGTATGGATTAGATATAAAGGATATGTAATTTTGTTTTCATGTAAATAAGTCATGAATGATTACTCATATTTTTGTAATTTTATGAGATATTTCATGCTAGTTGCCAAATTATGGTTCCCACATGTGTTAGGTGACTCACATGGGCTGCTAAGAGCTGATTATTGGAGTGTATAGACCAATAGTACATACATCTAAAAGCTGTGTATTGTACGAGTATGAATACGGGTGCATACGAGTAGAATTGTTGATGAAACTGAACGAGGATGTAATTGTAAGCATTTTTGTTAAGTAGAAGTATTTTGATAAGTGTATTGAAGTCTTTCAAAATTGTATAAATACATATTAAAACACTACATGTATATACATTTTAACTGAGTCGTTAAGTCATCGTTAGTCGTTACATGTAAGTGTTGTTTTGAAACCTTTAGGTTAACGATCTTGTTAAATGTTGTTAACCCAATGTTTATAATATCAAATGAGATTTTAAATTATTATATTATCATGATATTATCATGTATGAATATCTCTTAATATGATATATATACATTAAATATCTTTACAACGATAATCGTTACATATATGTCTCGTTTAAAAATCATTAAGTTAGTAGTCTTGTTTTTACATATGTAGTTCATTGTTAATATACTTAATGATATGTTTACTTATCATACTATCATGTTAACTATATATATATCCATATATATGTCATCATATAGTTTTTACAAGTTATAACGTTCGTGAATCACCGGTCAACTTGGGTGGTCAATTGTCTATATGAAACATATTTCAATTAATCAAGTCTTAACAAGTTTGATTGCTTAACATGTTGGAAACATTTAATCATGTAAATATCAATCTCAATTAATATATATAAACATAGAAAAGTTCGGGTCACTACAGTACCTACCCGTTAAATAAATTTCGTCCCGAAATTTTAAGCTGTTGAAGGTGTTGACGAATCTTCTGGAAATAGATGCGGGTATTTCTTCTTCATCTGATCTTCACGCTCCCAGGTGAACTCGGGTCCTCTACGAGCATTCCATCGAACCTTAACAATTGGTATCTTGTTTTGCTTAAGTCTTTTAACCTCACGATCCATTATTTCGACGGGTTCTTCGATGAATTGAAGTTTTTCGTTGATTTGGATTTCATCTAACGGAATAGTGAGATCTTCTTTAGCAAAACATTTATTCAAATTCGAGACGTTGTAAGTGTTATGTACAGCCGCGAGTTGTTGAGGTAACTCAAGTCGGTAAGCTACTGGTCCGACACGATCAATAATCTTGAATGGTCCAATATACCTTGGATTTAATTTCCCTCGTTTACCAAATCGAACAACGCCTTTCCAAGGTGCAACTTTAAGCATGACCATCTCTCCAATTTCAAATTCTATATCTTTTCTTTTAATGTCAGCGTAGCTCTTTTGTCGACTTTGGGCGGTTTTCAACCGTTGTTGAATTTGGATGATCTTCTCGGTAGTTTCTTGTATAATCTCCGGACCCGTAATCTGTCTATCCCCCACTTCACTCCAACAAATCGGAGACCTGCACTTTCTACCATAAAGTGCTTCAAACGGCGCCATCTCAATGCTTGAATGGTAGCTGTTGTTGTAGGAAAATTCTGCTAACGGTAGATGTCGATCCCAACTGTTTCCGAAATTAATAACACATGCTCGTAGCATGTCTTCAAGCGTTTGTATCGTCCTTTCGCTCTGCCCATCAGTTTGTGGATGATAGGCAGTACTCATGTCTAGACGAGTTCCTAATGCTTGCTGTAATGTCTGCCAGAATCTTGAAATAAATCTGCCATCCCTATCAGAGATAATAGAGATTGGTATTCCATGTCTGGAGACGACTTCCTTCAAATACAGTCGTGCTAACTTCTATATCTTGTCATCTTCTCTTATTGGCAGGAAGTGTGCTGATTTGGTGAGACGATCAACTATTACCCAAATAGTATCAAAACCACTTGCAGTCCTTGGCAATTTAGTGATGAAATCCATGGTAATGTTTTCCCATTTCCATTCCGGGATTTCGGGTTGTTGAAGTAGACCTGATGGTTTCTGATGCTCAGCTTTGACCTTAGAACACGTCAAACATTCTCCTACGTATTTAGCAACATCGGCTTTCATACCCGGCCACCAAAAATGTTTCTTGAGATCCTAGTACATCTTCCCCATTCCAGGATGTATTGAGTATCTGGTTTTATGAGCTTCTCTAAGTACCATTTCTCTCATATCTCCAAATTTTGGTACCCAAATCCTTTCAGCCCTATACCGGGTTCCATTTTCCCGAATATTAAGATGCTTCTCCGATCCTTTGGGTATTTCATCCTTTAAATTTCCCTCTTTTAAAACTCCTTGTTGCGCCTCCTTTATTTGAGTAGTAAGGTTATTATGAATCATTATATTCATAGATTTTACTCGAATGGGTTCCCTGTCCTTCCTGCTCAAGGCATCGGCTACCACATTTGCCTTCCCCAGGTGGTAACGAATCTCAAAGTCGTAATCATTCAATAATTCAATCCACCTACGCTGCCTCATATTCAGTTGTTTCTGATTAAATATGTGTTGAAGACTTTTGTGGTCGGTATATATAATACTTTTGACCCCATATAAGTAGTGCCTCCAAGTCTTTAATGCAAAAACAACCGCGCCTAATTCCAAATCATGCGTCGTATAATTTTGTTCTTGAATCTTCAATTGTCTAGACGCATAAGCAATCATCTTCGTTCGTTGCATTAATACACAACCGAGACCTTGCTTTGATGCGTCACAATAAATCACAAAATCATCATTCCCTTCAGGCAATGACAATATAGGTGCCTTAGTTAGCTTTTTCTTCAATAACTGAAACGCTTTCTCTTGTTCATCATTCCATTCAAATTTCTTCCCTTTATGCGTTAATGCAGTAAAGGGTTTTGCTATTCTGGAAAAGTCTTGGATGAACCTTCTGTAGTAACCAGCTAGTCCTAAAAACTGGCGTATGTGTTTCGGAGTTTTCGGGGTTTCCCACTTTTCAACAGTTTCTATCTTTGCCGGATCTACCTTAATACCTTCTTTGTTCACTATATGACCGAGGAATTGAACTTCTTTCAACCAAAATGCACACTTTGAAAACTTAGCATACAATTCTTCCTTCCTCAATACTTCTAACACCTTTCTCAAATGTTCACCGTGTTCTTGGTCATTCTTTGAGTAAATAAGTATGTCATCAATGAAAATAATGACAAACTTGTCAAGGTATGGTGCACACACTCGGTTCATAAGGTCGATGAACACAGCTGGTGCATTAGTTAAACCAAACGGCATGACCATAAACTCGTAATGACCGTAACGTGTTCTGAAAGCAGTCTTTGGAATATCATCTTCTTTCACCCGCATTTGATGATACCCGGAACGTAAGTCAATCTTTGAATAAACAGACGCGCCTTGTAGTTGATCAAATAAGTCGTCGATTCTCGGTAGTGGGTAGCGGTTCTTGATGCTAAGTTTGTTCAACTCTCGGTAGTCGATACACAACCTGAATGTACCATCTTTCTTCTTGACAAACAAAACAGGAGCTCCCCACGGTGATGTGCTTGATCGAATGAAACCACGCTCTAAAAGTTCTTGTAATTGGCTTTGTAGTTCTTTCATCTCGCTGGGTGCGAGTCTGTAAGGAGCACGAGCTATTGGTGCAGCTCCTGGTACAAGATCTATTTGAAATTCAACGGATCGATGTGGGGGTAATCCCGGTAATTCTTTCGGAAATACATCGGGAAATTCTTTTGCAATGGGAACATCATTGATGCTCTTTTCTTCAGTTTGTACTTTCTCGATGTGTGCTAGAACAGCATAGCAACCTTTTCTTATTAGTTTTTGTGCCTTCAAATTACTAATAAGATGTAGCTTCGTGTTGCCCTTTTCTCCGTACACCATTAAGGGTTTTCCTTTTTCTCGTATAATGCGAATTGCATTTTTGTAACAAACGATCTCTGCTTTCACTTCATTCAACCAGTCCATACCGATTATCACATCAAAACTCCCTAACTCTACTGGTATCATATCAATCTTAAATGTTTCGCTAACCAGTTTAATTTCTCGATTCCGACATATATTATCTGCTGAAATTAATTTACCATTTGCTATTTCGAGTAAAAATTTACTATCCAAAGGCGTCAATGGACAACTTAATTTAGCACAAAAATCTCTACTCATATAGCTTCTATCCGCACCCGAATCAAATAAAACGTAAGCAAATTTATTGTCAATAAGAAACGTACCCGTAACAAGCTCCGGGTCTTCCTGTGCCTCTGCCGCATTAATATTGAAAACTCTTCCGCGGCCTTGTCCATTCGTGTTCTCCTGGTTCGGGCAATTTCTAATAATGTGGCCCGGTTTTCCACATTTATAACAAACTACATTGGCATAACTTGCTCCGACACTACTTGCTCCGCCATTACTCGTTCCGACACCATTTGTTCCTTTCGTTCTATTAACCCCTGGTCCGTAGACCTCACACTTCGCCGCGCTATGACCATTTCTTTTACACTTGTTTCAAAATTTGGTGCAGAACCCCGAGTGATACTTTTCACACCTTTGGCATAGCTGCTTCTGATTGTTGTTGTTGTTGCGGTTATTATTGTTGTTGGGATGATTGTTGTAGTTGCTATTGTTGTTGTTGTTGTTGTTGTTGTTGTTGTTGTTGGGCCGTTTGTTGTAGTTGCGATTGATGTTGCGATTGTTGGAATAATTGTTGCGATTATTGTTGTAATTGCTGTTGTTGTTGTATTGGTGATTCTTATCACCGTTTTCCTCCCACTTTCTTTTGACTTGCTTCACATTGGCCTCTTCAGCAGTCTGTTCTTTAATTCTTTCTTCAATCTGGTTCACTAGTTTGTGAGCCATTCTACATGCCTGTTGTATGGAGGCGGGCTCGTGTGAACTTATATCTTCTTGGATTCTTTCCGGTAATCCTTTCACAAACACGTCGATCTTCTCTTCCTCATCTTCGAATGCGCCCGGACACAATAGGCACAATTCTGTGAATCGACTTTCGTACGTGGTAATATCAAATCCTTGGGTTCGTAACCCTCTAAGTTCTGTCTTGAGCTTATTGACCTCGGTTCTGGGACGGTACTTCTCGTTCATCAAGTGCTTGAATGCTGACCACGGTAGTGCGTACGCATCGTCTTGTCCCACTTGCTCTAGATAGGTATTCCACCATGTTAACGCAGAACCTGTGAAGGTATGCGTAGCGTACTTCACTTTGTCCTCTTCAGTACACTTACTTATGGCAAACACCGATTCGACCTTCTCGGTCCACCGTTTCAATCCGATCGGTCCTTCGGTTCCATCAAATTCCAAAGGTTTGCAGGCAGTGAATTCTTTGTAGGTGCATCCTACACGATTTCCTGTACAGCTAGATCCAAGGTTATTGTTGGTATGTAGCGCAGCCTGTACTGCGGCTATGTTTGAAGCTAGAAAAGTACGGAATTCCTCTTCATTCATATTCACGGTGTGTCGAGTAGTCGGTGCCATTTCCTTCAAAATAGTCAAATGGAACAAGTTAATCATACAGAATATTAAGAGTAGTTAATAGTATTTCGTAGCATAATATGAACTCATTTATAAAAGCTTTTTCTTCATATTAGCGTTTTATAAGTTTAAATTCGGGTAGTACCTACCCGTTAAGTTCATACTTAGTAGCTAATATACAATTCAACTACTACAATTCTATATGAAAAACTGATTATAATAATATTTCGCGTTCAAACTTTTACACAATATTTTACAAACTTACAATACCGCTTATTTTACATATAGCATGAAATATAGCACACAATAAATTTGATACAAGATGGTTGTGAAGATAATTCTAGCTAGTACACAAGTCGTTCAGCAAAGGCAATAAAGACACGTAATTCATACGTCCAGAAACAAGTCATGCATTCTGGTTTTACTAGGATTACTTCCCATCCTTGGTCTTGTGGAACATAACCGTTATGGCCGTTGATAAGACAGCGTGTTGTAACGTCGTCAAAGGGACGAGGGTTACGTAATGTCCAACAGTCCCGTAACAATCTAAAAACCTCATTTCTTACCCCAATTACCGACTCCGTCACTTGTGGGAACGTTTTGTTTAATAGTTGTAGCCCGATGTTCTTGTTCTCACTTTGGTGAGAAGCGAACATTACTAATCCGTAAGCATAACATGCTTCTTTATGTTGCATGTTAGCCGCTTTTTCTAAATCACGAAGTCCAATATTCGGATATATTGAGTCAAAATAATTTCTTAACCCATTGCGTAAAATAGCATTTGGGTTCCCCGCAATATATGCGTCAAAGTAAACACATCGTAACTTATGGATTTCCCAATGTGATATCCCCCATCTTTCGAACGAAAGCCTTTTATAAACCAAGGCATTCTTGGAACGTTCTTCGAATGTCTTACAAACTGATCTCGCCTTAAATAGTTGTGCCGAAGAATTCTGACCAACTCTAGACAAGATTTCATCAATCATGTCTCCGGGTAGGTCTCTTAAAATATTGGGTTGTCTATCCATTTTGTGTTTTTATACTGTAAAATAGACAAGAGTTAGATTCATAAAAAAAAAAATACTTATTAATACAAGCAATTTTTACATATATCATAAAGCATAAGCACACTATATTACATATATTACACCACACGAATACAACTATCTTATTCCGACTCGCTTATTTCTTCTTCTTCGGTTTTGGTTCGTTTTGCCAAGTTTCTAGGGATATATGATGTTCCCCTAATACGAGCCGTCGTTTTCCACATTGGTTTAGAAAAACCTGGTGGTTTAGAGGTTCCCGGGTCATTGTTACAACTTAAGGACTTCGGGGGTTGACGATACATATAAAGTTCATCGGGGTTGGAATTAAATTTCTCTATTTTTATGCCCTTTCCCTTATTATTTTCTTTTGCATTTTTAAATTCAGTTGGGGTAATTTCTATAACATCATCGGAATTCTCGTCGGAATCCGATTCATCGGAGAATTGGTAATCCTCCCAATATTTTGCTTCCTTGGCGGAAACACCATTGACCATAATTAACCTTGGTCGGTTGGTTGAGGATTTTTTTTTACTTAACCGTTTTATTATTTCCCCCACCGGTTCTATTTCTTCATCCGGTTCCGATTCTTCTTCCGGTTCCGACTCTTCTTCTGGTTCCTCTTCGGGAACTTGTGAATCAGTCCACGAATCATTCCAATTTACATTTGACTCTTCATTATTATTAGGTGAGTCAATGGGACTTGTTCTAGAGGTAGACATCTATCACATAATATCAAACGCGTTAAGAGATTAATATATCACATAATATTCACATGTTAAAAATATATAGTTTCCAAAAAAATTTGTTAAGCAATCATTTTTCAAGTAAACACGGTCGAAGTCCAAACTCACTAATGCATCCTAACAAACTCGATAAGACACACTAATGCAAAATTCTGGTTCTCTAAGACCAACGCTCGGATACCAACTGAAATGTCCCGTTCTTATTGATTAAAAACGTTCCATATTAATTGATTTCATTGCGAGGTTTTGACCTCTATATGAGACGTTTTTCAAAGACTGCATTCATTTTAAAACAAACCATAACCGTTATTTCATCAATAAAGGTTTAAAAAGCTTTACGTAGATTATCAAATAATGATAATCTAAAATATCCTGTTTACACACGATCATTACATAATGGTTTACAATACAAATATGTTACAACAAAATAAGTTTCTTGAATGCAGTTTTTACACAATATCATACAAGCATGGACTCCAAATCTCGTCCTTATTTAAATATGCGACAGCGGAAGCTCTTAATAATCACCTGAGAATAAACATGCTTAAAACGTCAACAAAAATGTTGGTGAGTTATAGGTTTAACCTATATATATCAAATCATAATAATAGACCACAAGATTTCATATTTAAATACACATCCCATACATAGAGATAAAAATCATTCATATGGTGAACACCTGGTAACCGACATTAACAAGATGCATATATAAGAATATCCCCATCATTCCGGGACACCCTTCGGATATGATATAAATTTCAAAGTACTAAAGCATCCGGTACTTTGGATGGGGGTTGTTAGGCCCAATAGATCTATCTTTAGGATTCGCGTCAATTAGGGTGTCTGTTCCCTAATTCTTAGATTACCAGACTTAATAAAAAGGGGCATATTCGATTTCGATAATTCAACCATAGAATGTAGTTTCACGTACTTGTGTCTATTTTGTAAATCATTTATAAAACCTGCATTTATTCTCATCCCAAAAATATTAGATTTTAAAAGTGGGACTATAACTCACTTTCACAGATTTTTACTTCGTCGGGAAGTAAGACTTGGCCACTGGTTGATTCACGAACCTATAACAATATATACATATATATCAAAGTATGTTCAAAATATATTTACAACACTTTTAATATATTTTGATATTTTAAGTTCATTAAGTCAGCTGTCCTCGTTAGTAACCTACAACTAGTTGTCCACAGTTAGATGTACAGAAATAAATCGATAAATATTATCTTGAATCAATCCACGACCCAGTGTATACGTATCTCAGTATTGATCACAACTCAAACTATATATATTTTGGAATCAACCTCAACCCTGTATAGCTAACTCCAACATTCACATATAGAGTGTCTATGGTTATTCCGAAATATATATAGATGTGTCGACATGATAGGTCAAAACATTGTATACGTGTCTATGGTATCTCAAGATTACATAATATACAATACAAGTTGATTAAGTTATGGTTGGAATAGATTTGTTACCAATTTTCACGTAGCTAAAATGAGAAAAATTATCCAATCTTGTTTTACCCATAACTTCTTCATTTTAAATCCGTTTTGAGTGAATCAAATTGCTATGGTTTCATATTGAACTCTATTTTATGAATCTAACAGAAAAAGTATAGGTTTATAGTCGTAAAAATAAGTTACAAGTCGTTTTTGTAAAGGTAGTCATTTCTGTCGAAAGAACGACGTCTAGATGACCATTTTAGAAAACATACTTCCACTTTGAGTTTAACCATAATTTTTAGATATAGTTTCATGTTCATAATAAAAATCATTTTCTCAGAATAACAACTTTTAAATCAAAGTTTATCATAGTTTTTAATTAACTAACCCAAAACAGCCCGCGGTGTTACTACGACGGCGTAAATCCAGTTTTACGGTGTTTTTCGTGTTTCCAGGTTTTAAATCATTAAGTTAGCATATCATATAGATATAGAATATGTGTTTAGTTGATTTTAAAAGTCAAGTTAGAAGGATTAACTTTTGTTTGCGAACAAGTTTAGAATTAACTAAACTATGTTCTAGTGATTACAAGTTTAAACCTTCGAATAAGATAGCTTTATATATATGAATCGAATGATGTTATGAACATCATTACTACCTTAAGTTCCTTGGATAAACCTACTGGAAAAGAGAAAAATGGATCTAGTTTCAACGAATCCTTGGATGGCTCGAAGTTCTTGAAGCAGAATCATGACACGAAAACAAGTTCAAGTAAGATCATCACTTAAAATAAGATTGTTATAGTTATAGAAATTGAACCAAAGTTTGAATATGATTATTACCTTGTATTAGAATGATAACCTACTGTAAGAAACAAAGATTTCTTGAGGTTGGATGATCACCTTACAAGATTGGAAGTGAGCTAGCAAACTTGAAAGTATTCTTGATTTTATGTAACTAGAACTTGTAGAATATATGAAGAACACTTAGAACTTGAAGATAGAACTTGAGAGAGATCAATTATATGAAGAAAATTGAAGAATGAAAGTGTTTGTAGGTGTTTTTGGTCGTTGGTGTATGGATTAGATATAAAGGATATGTAATTTTGTTTTCATGTAAATAAGTCATGAATGATTACTCATATTTTTGTAATTTTATGAGATATTTCATGCTAGTTGCCAAATGATGGTTCCCACATGTGTTAGGTGACTCACATGGGCTGCTAAGAGCTGATCATTGGAGTGTATATACCAATAGTACATACATCTAAAAGCTGTGTATTGTACGAGTACGAATACGGGTGCATACGAGTAGAATTGTTGATGAAACTGAACGAGGATGTAATTGTAAGCATTTTTGTTAAGTAGAAGTATTTTGATAAGTGTATTGAAGTCTTTCAAAAGTGTATAAATACATATTAAAACACTACATGTATATACATTTTAACTGAGTCGTTAAGTCATCGTTAGTCGTTACATGTAAGTGTTGTTTTGAAACCTTTAGGTTAACGATCTTGTTAAATGTTGTTAACCCAATGTTTATAATATCAAATGAGATTTTAAATTATTATATTATCATGATATTATCATGTATGAATATCTCTTAATATGATATATATACATTAAATGTCTTTACAACGATAATCGTTACATATATGTCTCGTTTAAAAATCATTAAGTTAGTAGTCTTGTTTTTACATATGTAGTTCATTCTTAATATACTTAATGATATGTTTACTTATCATACTATCATGTTAACTATATATATATATCCATATATATGTCATCATATAGTTTTTACAAGTTTTAACGTTCGTGAATCACCGGTCAACTTGGGTGGTCAATTGTCTATATGAAACATATTTCAATTAATCAAGTCTTAACAAGTTTGATTGCTTAACATGTTGGAAACATTTAATCATGTAAATATCAATCTCAATTAATATATATAAACATGGAAAAGTTCGGGTCACTACAGTTGAGGTAGCTCCAGTTGGTAAGCTACTAGTCCGACACGATCTATAATCTTGAATGGTCCAATGTACCTTGGATTTAGTTTCCCCCGTTTACCAAATCGAACAACGCCTTTCCAAGGTTAAACTTTAAGCATGACCATTTCTCCAATTTCAAACTCTATATCTTTTCTTTTACTGTCCACGTAGCTCTTTTGTCGACTCTGGGTGGTTTTCAATCGTTGTTGAATTTGGATGATTTTCTCGGTAGTTTCTTGTATTATCTCCGTACCCGTAATCTGTCTATCCCTCACTTCATTCCAACAAATTGGAGACCTGCACTTTCTACCATAAAGTGCCTCAAACGGTGCCATCTCAATACTAGAATGATAACTGTTGTTGTAGGAAAATTCTGCTAACGGTAGGTGTTGATCCCAACTGTTTCCGAAATCAATAACACATGCTCGTAGCATGTCTTCAAGCATTTGTATCATCCTTTTGCTCTGTCCATCAGTTTGTGGATGATAGGTAGTACTCATGTCTAGACGAGTCCCCAATGCTTGTTGCAATGTCTGCCAGAACCTTGAAACAAATCTACCATCCCTATCAGAGATAATAGATACGGGTATTCCATGTCTGGAGACAACCTCCATCAAATACAATCGCGCCAACTTCTCCATTTTGTCATCTTCTCTCATTGGCAGGAAGTGTGCTGACTTGGTGAGACGATCAACTATTACCCAAATAGTATCATAACCACTTGCAGTCCTTGGCAATTTAGTAATGAAATCCATGGTAATGTTTTCCCATTTCCATTCCGGGATTTCAGGTTGTTGTAGTAGACCTGATGGTTTCTGATGTTCAGCATTGACCTTAGAACACGTCAAACATTCTCCTACATATTTAGCAATATCGGCTTTCATACCCGACCACCAAAAGTGTTTCTTGAGATCTTTATACATCTTCCCCGCTCCGGGATGTATTGAATATCTGGTTTTATGTGCTTCTTTAAGTACCATTTCTCTCACATCTCCAAACCTTGGTACCCAAATTCTATCATCCCTATATCGGGTTCCATCTTCCCGAATATTAATATGTTTCTCTGATCCTTTGGGTATCTCATTCTTCAACATTCCTTCTTTTACAACCCCCTGTTGCGCCACCTTTATTTGAGTAGTAAGGTTAGTACGAATAATTATATTCATAGCTTTTACCCGTATAGGTTCTCTGTATTTTCTACTCAAAGCGTCGGCTACCACATTCGCCTTCCCCGGGTGGTATCGAATCTCAAAATCATAATCATTCAACAGTTCAATCCACCTGCGTTGTTTCATATTCAGTTGCTTCTGATTAAATATATGATGGAGACTTTTGTGGTCGGTATATATAATACTTTCGACCCCATATAAATAATGCCTCCAAGTCTTTAATGCAAAAACAATAGCACCCAATTCCAAATCGTGAGTTGTATAATTTTGCTCGTGAATCTTCAATTGTCTAGACCCATAAGCAATCACCTTCATTCGTTGCATTAATACACAACCGAGACCTTGCTTTGATGCATCACAATAAATCACAAAATCATCATTCCCTTCAGGCAATGATAATATAGGTGCCGTAGTTAGCTTTTTCTTTAATAACTGAAACGACTTCTCTTGTTCATCCTTCCATTCAAATTTCTTCCCTTTATACGTTAATGCAGTCAAGGGTTTTGCTATTTTGGAGAAATCTTGGATGAATCTTCTGTAGTAACCAGCCAATCCTAAAAATTGACGTATATGCTTCGGAGTTTTTGGGGTTTCCCACTTTTCAACGGTTTTGATCTTTGCCGGGTCCACCTGGATACCTTCTTTGTTCACTATGTGACCGAGGAATTGAACTTCTTCCAACCAAAATGCACACTTTGAAAACTTAGCGTACAGTTTTTCTTTCCTCAATACTTCTAGCACTTTTCTCAAATGTTCTTCGTGCTCTTGATCATTCTTTGAGTAAATAAGTAAGTCATCAATGAAAACAATGACAAACTTGTCAAGATATGGCCCACACACTCGGTTCATAAGGTCCATGAACACAGATGGTGCGTTAGTCAATCCAAACGGCATAACCATAAACTCGTAATGACCATAACGCGTCGTAAAAACAGTTTTTGGAATATCATCCTCCTTTACTCGCATTTGATGATATCCAGAACGTAAATCGATTTTCGAATAAACCGACGAGCCTTGTAGTTGATCAAATAAGTCGTCAATTCTCAGCAGTGGATAACGGTTTTTGATGGTAAGTTTATTCAACTCTCGGTAGTCAATACACAACCTAAATGTACCATCCTTCTTCTTGACAAACAAAATAGGACCTCCCCATGGTGATGTGCTTGGTCGAATGAAACCACGTTCTAATAGTTCTTGCAGTTGGCTTTGCAGTTCTTTCATCACACTGGGTGCGAGTCTGTAAGGAGCACGAGCTATTGGTGCAGCTCCTGGTACAAGATCTATTTGAAATTCAACAGATCGATGTGGAGGTAGTCCCGGTAATTCTTTCAGAAATACATCGGGAAATTCTTTTGCGACGGGAACATCATTGATGCTCTTTTCTTCGGTTTGTACTTTCTCGACGTGTGCTAGAACAGCATAGCAACCTTTTCTTATTAGTTTTTGTGCCTTCAAATTACTAATAAGATGTAGCTTCGTGTTGCCCTTTTCTCCGTACACCATTAACGGTTCTCCTTCTTCTCGTACAATGCGAATTGCA
The DNA here is from genome assembly GCF_046630445.1 of Rutidosis leptorrhynchoides. Lineage (NCBI taxonomy): Eukaryota > Viridiplantae > Streptophyta > Magnoliopsida > Asterales > Asteraceae > Rutidosis > Rutidosis leptorrhynchoides. The sequence continues at coordinate 222,241,459 of NC_092333.1, read as the reverse complement.
TTTTTGTAACATACGATCTCTGCTTTCATCTCCTTCAGCCAGTCCATGCCAACTATTACATCAAAACTCCCTAACTCTACTGGTATCAAATCAATCTTAAATATTTCGCTACCCAGTTTAATTTCTCGATTCCGGCATATATAATCTGCAGAAATTAATTTACCGTTTGCTAATTCGAGTAAAAATTTACTATCCAACGGCGTCAATGGACAACTTAATTTAGCACAAAAATCTCTACTCATATAACTTCTATCCGCACCCGAATCAAATAAAACGTAAGCAGATTTATTGTAAATAAGAAACGTACCCGTAACAAGCTCCGGGTCTTCCTGTGCCTCTGCCGCATTAATATTGAAAACTCTTCCGCGGCCTTGTCCATTCGTGTTCTCCTGGTTCGGGCAATTTCTAATAATGTGGCCCGGTTTTCCACATTTATAACAAACTACATTGGCATAACTAGCTCCGACACTACTTGCTCCACCATTACTCGTTTCGACACCATTTGTTCCTTTCGTTCTGTTAACCCCTGGTCCGTAGACCTCACACTTCGCCGCGCTATGACCATTTCTTTTACACTTGTTGCAAAATTTGGTGCAGAACCCTGAGTGATACTTTTCACACCTTTGGCATAGCTGCTTCTGATTGTTGTTGTTGTTGCGGTTGTTGTTGTTGTTGGGATGATTGTTGTAGTTGTTGTTATTGTTGTTTTGCCGTTTGTTGTAGTTGTGATTGATGTTGCGATTGTTGGGATAGTTGTTGTTGTTCTGGTGACTCTTATCACCATTTTCCTCCCACTTTCTTTTGACTAGCTTCACGTTGGCCTCTTCGGCCACATGTTCTTTAATTCTTCCCTCAATCTGGTTCACTAGTTTGTGAGCCATTCTACATGCCTTTTGTATGGAGGCAGGCTCGTGTGAACTTATATCTTCTTGGATTCTCTCCGGTAACCCTTTCACAAACGCGTCGATATTCTCTTCCTCATCTTCGAACGTTGTCGGACACAATAGGCACAATTCTTTGAATCGTCTTTCGTACGAAGTAATATCGAATCCCTGTGTTCGTAACCCTCTAAGTTCTAACTTGAGCTTATTGACCTCGGTTCTGGGACGGTACTTCTCATTCATCAAGTGCTTGAATGCTGACCATGGTAGCGCGTAAGCAGCATCTTGTCCCACTTGCTCTAGATAGGTATTCCACCATGTTAACGCAATACCTGTGAAGGTATGTGTAGCGTACTTCACTTTGTCTCCTTCAGCACACTTACTTATGGCAAACACCGATTCAACTTTCTCGGTCCACCGTTTCAATCCGATTGGTCCTTCGGTCCCATCAAATTCTGAAGGTTTGCAGGCAGTGAGTTCCTTGTAGGAGCATCCTACACGATTTCTTGTGCCGTTAGCTGTATTGCTAGATTCAGAGTTATTATTGGTATGTAGCGCGGCATGTACTGCGGCTATGTTTGAAGCAAGAAAGGCACGAAATTCCTCTTCGCTCATATTCAAGGTGTGTCGAGTAGTCGGTGCCATTTCCTTCAAAATAGTCAAATGAAACAACTTAATCATACAGAATATTAAGAGTAGTTAATAGTATCTCGTAGCATAATATGAACTCATTTATAAAAGCTTTTTCTTCATATTAGCGTTTTATAAGTTTAAATTCGGGTACTACCTACCCGTTAAGTTCATACTTAGTAGCTAATATACAATTCAACTACTACAATTCCATATGAAAAACTGATTATAATAATATATCACATACAATTATTCTTCAAACATACAGCTTCGCTATATTACATATAACATGAAATATAGTACACTATGATACAGGACAGTTTTGAAGATAAATCTAGTTAATACGCAAGTTTTTCAGCAAAGGAAACAAAGACACTTAATTCATAAGTCCAGAAACAAGTCATGCATTCTGGTTTTACTAAGACGACTTCCCATTCTTGGTCTTGTGGAAAATAACCGTTATGACCATTAGCTAGGCAGCATGTTGTAATGTTGTCAAAAGGACGAGGGTTTCGTAATGTCCAACAGCCCCGTAATAATCTAAAAACCTTGTTTCTCACCCCAACTACTGAATCCGTCACTTGTGGAAAAGTTTTATTTAAAAGCTGCAATCCGATGTTCTTTTTCTCATTTTGGTAAGAAGCGAACATCACTAACCCGTAAGCATAACATGCTTCTTTATGTTGCATGTTAGAAGCTGTTTCTAATTCACGAAATCCTATGTTGGGATATGTTGAGTCAAAATAGGTTCTTAACCCGTAGCGTAAAATTGCATTTGGGTTCCCCGCATTTAATGCTTTAAAGAAAACACGGCGTAATTTACGGTCTCTCCAATGTGATATACCCCACCTATCAAAGGAAAGCCTTTTATAAACTAAGGCATTTCTGGAAAGTCTTTCAAATGTTTGACAAGTTAATTTCGCCATAACTAAATGTGCTGATGAATTCTGACCGACTCTAGACAAGATTTCCTCAATCATATCCTCTGGTAGGTCTTCTAAAATATTCGGTTGTCTACCCTTAACGTCCATTTTGTTTTTATACTATAAAATAGACAAGGATTAGATTCGTAATAACAAACAATACAAGCAATTTTTACATAGAACATAAAAGTACAAGCACACTACAATACATTTATTACACAACATGCTCACACCCCTCTAATCTGAATCACTGATTTCTTCTTCTTTGGAATTGGTTCTTTTTCCTAATCTTCTAGGGATATATGATGTTCCTCTAATACGATTCGTCGTTTTCCACATTGGTTTAGAAAAACCTGGTGGTTTAGAGGTTCCCGGGTTATTGTCACGATATTGAAAATACGGGTGTTGACGGTACATATAAAGTTCATCGGGGTCGGAATCAGATTTCTCTATTTTGATGCCTTTTCCCTTATTATTTTCTTTTGCTTCATTAAATTAGGTCGGGGTAATTTCTATAACATCATCGGAATCCTCATCAGGATCCGATTCATCGGAAAATTGGTAATTTTCCCAATATTTTGCTTCCTTAGCGGAAACACCATTGACCATTATTAACTTTGGTCCATTGGTTGAGGATTTTCTTTTATTTGACTGGTTTTCTGTGTTTCCTACTATTCCCCCCTCCGGAACCTCTTCTTCTTCCGGTTCCTCTTCTTCTGGTTCCTCTTCTTCTAGTTCCTCATCTTCCGGTTCTGTTTCCTCTTCTTCCGGTTCTTCGAGAACTTGTGAATCTTGCCAATATATATTCGACTCTTCGTTATTATTAGGTGAGTCAATGGAATTTGTGGTAGAGGTAGACATCTATCACACAATATCAAATATGTTAAGAGATTAATATATCACATAATATTTACCATTTTCATGGCGTCCCCCCTATATTTTATTATTATTATTATTATTATTATTATTATTATTATTTTTATTATTATTTTTTATTTATCTTTGTATGTTTTAATTTATTTTTTAATTTCTATTTTCTAGTTTAAAAAAAAAAAAAAAAAAAGAGTCTTTTTTTTAGCCGGAGGTCCTCACGGAAGCAATCTCTCTACCCTGGAGTAGAGAGGGGGATGAATTTCCTTTACCGTGGGTGGAGAATTCTCTCGACTCATGGTAACAGAAACGACTTCTCTTCTAGTTTAGGGTAGAGGAAGGATTGTCTACACCTTACCTCCCCCATACCTCGCAGGCGCGGGATTGGGTATTGTTGTTGTTGTTGTTGTTGTTGTATAATATTTACATGTTAATAATATATAGTTTCCAACAAAAATGTTAAGCAATCATTTTTAAAGAAAACACGGTCAAAGTCCAGACTCACTAATGCATCCTAACAAAATCGATAAGACACACTAATGCAAATTTTCTGGTTCTCTAAGACCAATGCTCGGATACCAACTGAAATGTCCCGTTCATATTGATTATAAACGTTCCATATTAATTGATTTCGTTGCGAGGTTTTGACCTCTATATGAGACGTTTTTCAAAGACTGCATTCATTTTTAAAACAACCAAAACCTTTATTTTATCAATAAAGGTTTTAAAAACATTACGTAGATTATCAAATAATGATAATCTAAAATATACTGTTTACACACGACCATTATATAATGGTTTACAATAGAAATATATTACATCGACATATGTTTCTTGAATGCAGTTTTTACACAATATCATACAAACATGGACTTCAAATCTTGTCCTTATTTTAGTATGCAACAGCGGAAGCTCTTAGTATTCACCTGAGAATAAACATGCTTTAAACGTCAACAAAAATGTTGGTGAGTTATAGGTTTAACCTATATATATCAAATCATAACAATAGACCACAAGATTTCATATTTCAATACACATCCCATACATAGAGATAAAAATCATTCATATGGTGAACACCTGGTAACCGAAATTAACAAGATGCATATATAAGAATATCCCCATCATTCCGGGACACCCTTCGGATATGATATAAATTTCGAAGTACTAAAGCATCTGGTACTTTGGATGGGGTTTGTTAGGCCCAATAGATCTATCTGTAGGATTCATGTCAATTAGGGTGTCTGTTCCCTAATTCTTAGATTACCAGACTTAATAAAAAAGGGCATATTCGATTTCGATAATTTAACCATAGAATGTAGTTTCACGTACTTGTGTCTATTTTGTAAATCATTTATAAAACCTGCATGTATTCTCATCTCAAAAATATTAGATTTTAAAAGTGGGACTATAACTCACTTTCACAGATATTTCCTTCCTCGGAAATAAGGCTTGGCCACGGATCGATTCACGAACCTATACAAATATGTACATATATATCAAAGTATGATCAAAATATAATTACAACCATTTTTATTATGTTTTAAAGATTTGAGTGTATTAAGTCAGCTGTCCTCGTTAGTAACCTACAACTAGTTGTCCACAGTTAGATGTACAGAAATAAATCAATATATATTATCTTGAATCAATCCACGACCTAGTGTATACACGTATCAGGCTAGATCACAACTCAAAGTATATATATTTTTGGAATCTACCTCAACCCTGTATAGCTAACTCCAACATTACTGCATATAGAGTGTCTATGGTTGTTCCAAATAATATATATACATGGGTCGATATGATATGTCAAAACATTTGCATACGTGTCTATGGTATCCCAAGATTAAATAATATATTAGAATACATGTATAATACAATATAAGTTAGCTAGGATATGATTTGTATAGATTTGTTAAACATTTCCCGTAGCTAAAAAGATCAAAAATATCCAATTTTGTTTTACCCATAACTTCTTCATTTTAAATCCGTTTTGAGTGAATCAAATTGGTATGGTTTTATATTGAACTCTAATTTAAGAATCCAAAAAGAAAAAGTATAGGTTTATAGTCGAAAATTTAAGTTACATGTCAATTACTAAAGAGGTAGTCATTTCCGTCAAAAGAACGACATCTTGATGACCATTTTGAAAAACATACTTTCACTTTGAGTTTAACCAAGATTTTTGGATATAGTTTCATGTTCAAATGAAAAATCATTTTCTCAGAAGAACAACTTTTAAATTAAAGTTTATCATAGTTTTTAATTATCCAAACCAAAACAGCCCCCGGTTTCACTACGACGGCGTATATCCGATTTTATGGTGTTCATCGTGTTTTCAGGTTTTAAATCATTAAGTTAGCATATCATATAGATATAGAACATGTGTTTAGTTGATTTTAAAAGTCAAGTTATAAGGATTAACTTTTGTTTGCGAACAAGTTTAGAATTAACTAAACTATGTTCTAGTGATTACAAGTTTAAACCTTAGAATAAGATAGCTTCACATGTATGAATCGAATGATGTTATGAACATCATTACTACATCAATTTTTATGGATAAAACTACTGAAAATGAGAAAAATGGATCTAGCTTCAAAGGATCCTTGGATGGCTTGAAAGTTCTTGAAGCAGAATCATGACACGAAAACAGTTCAAGTAAGATTTTCTCTTGAAATAAGATTGTTATAGTTGTAGAAATTGAATCAAAGTTTGAATATGAATATTACCTTGAATTAGAAAGATAACTTACTATAAATATCAAAGGTTCCTTGATCTTAGATGATTACTTGGAATGAATTAGAAAGCTTGGAAGTAGACTTGCAAACTTGGAAGTATTCTTGATTTTTATGAAACTATACTTATGGAATTTATGAAGAACACTTAGAACTTGAAGATGGAACTTGAAAGAGATCAATTAGATGAAGAAAATTGAAGAATGAAAGTGTTTGTAGGTGTTTTTGATAGTTGGTATATGGATTAGATATAAAGGATATGTAATTTTGTTTTCATGTAAATAAGTCATGAATGATTACTCATATTTTTGTAATTTTATGAGATATTTCATGCTAGTTGCCAAATGATTGTTCTCACATGTGTTAGGTGACTCACATGGGCTGCTAATAGCTGATCATTGAAGTGTATATACCAATAGTACATACATCTAAAATCTGTGTATTGTACGAGTACGAATACGGGTGCATACGAGTAGAATTGTTGATGAAACTGAACGAGGATGTAATTGTAAGAATTTTTGTTAATTAGAAGTATTTTTATAAGTGTCTTGAAGTCTTTCAAAAGTGTATGAATACATATTAAAACACTACATGTATATACATTTTAACTGAGTCGTTAAGTCATCGTTAGTCGTTACATGTAAATGTTGTTATGAAACCTTTAGGTTAACGATCTTGTTAAATGTTGTTAACCTATTGTTTATTATATCAAATGAGATGTTATATTGTTACATTATCATGATATTATGATATATAATATATCTTAGTATGATACATATACAGTTAAATGTCGTTACAACGATAATCGTTACATATATGTCTCGTTTCGAAATCATTAAGTTAGTAGTCTTATTTTTACATATGTAGTTCATTGTTAATACACTTAATGATATAATTACTTATCATTTAACATAATTAACCAAGTGTATCAATATCTTAATATGATTCATATGTACCTAGTAAGACGTTGTTATAACGATAATCGTTATATATATCGTTTTTGAGTTTCTTAAATTAATAGTCTCATTTTTATGTATATAACTCATTGTTAAAATACCTAATGAGATACTTACTTATAATAAAATCATGTTAACTATATATATAACCATATATATGTCATCGTATAGTTTTTACAAGTTTTAACGTTCGTGAATCACCGGTCAACTTGGGTGGTCAATTGTCTATATGAAACCTATTTCAATTAATCAAGTCTTAACAAGTTTGATTTCTTAACACGTTGGAAACATTTAGTCATGTAAATATCATTCTCAATTAATATATATAAACATGGAAAAGTTTGGGTCACTACACCAGCTGTGTTCATGGACCTCATGAACCGAGTGTGTGGCCCATATCTTGATAAGTTTGTCATTGTTTTCATCGATGACATACTTATTTACTCGAAGAATGATCAAGAGCACGAAGAACATTTGAGAAAAGTGCTAGAGTTGCTGAGAAAAGAAAAACTGTACGCTAAGTTTTCAAAGTGTGCATTTTGGTTGGAAGAAGTTCAATTTCTCGGTCATATAGTGAACAAAGAAGGTATTCAGGTGGATCCAGCAAAGATTGAAACCGTTGAAAAGTGGGAAACCCCGAAAACTTGGAAACACATACGCCAATTTTTAGGGCTAGGTGGTTATTACAGGAGATTCATCCAAGATTTTTCCAAAATAGCAAAACCCTTGACTGCATTAACGCATATAGGGAAGAAATTTGAATGGAAGGATGAACAAGAAAAAGCGTTTCAATTGTTAAAGAAAAAGTTAACTACGGCACCTATATTGTCATTACCTGAAGGGAATGATGATTTTGTGATATATTGTGACGCCTCAAAGCAAGGTCTCGGTTGTGTATTAATGCAACGAATGAAAGTAATTGCTTATGCGTCTAGACAATTGAAGATTCACGAGCAGAATTATACGACGCATGATTTGGAATTAGGCGCGGTTGTTTTTGCATTAAAGACTTGGAGGCACTACTTATTTGGGGTCAAAAGTATTATATATACCGACCACAAAAGTCTTCAACACATATTTAATCAGAAACAACTGAACATGAGGCAGCGCAGATGGATTGAATTGTTGAATGATTACAACTTTGAGATTCGTTATCACCCGGGGAAGGCAAATGTGGTAGCCGACGCCTTGAGCAGAAAGGACAGAGAACCCATTCGAGTAAAAGCTATGAATATAATGATTTACACTAACCTTACCGCTTAAATAAAGAAGGCGCAACAAGGAGTTTTAAAAGAGGGAAATTTAAAAGATGAAATACCCAAAGGATCGGAAAAGCATCTTAATATTCGGGAAGACGGAACCCGGTATAGGGCTGAAAGGATTTGGGTACCAAAATTTGGAGATATGAGAGAAATGGTACTTAGAGAAGCTCATAAAACCAGATACTCAATACATCCTGGAACGGGAAAGATGTACAAGGATCTCAAGAAACATTTTTGGTGGCCGGGTATGAAAGCCGATGTTGCTAAATACGTAGGAGAATGTTTGACGTGTTCTAAGGTCAAAGCTGAGCATCAGAAGCCATCAGGTCTACTTCAACAACCCGAAATCCCAGAATGGAAATGGGAAAATATTACCATGGATTTCATCACTAAATTGCCAAGGACTGCAAGTGGTTTTGATACTATTTGGGTAATAGTTGATCGTCTCACCAAATCAGCACACTTCCTGCCAATAAGAGAACATGACAAGATGGAGAAGTTAGCATGACTGTATTTGAAGGAAGTCGTCTACAGACATGGAATACCAATCTCTATTATCTCTGATAGGGATGGCAGATTTATTTCAAGATTCTGGCAGACATTATAGCAAGCATTAGGAACTCGTCTAGACATGAGTACTGCCTATCATCCACAAACTGATGGGCAGAGCGAAAGGACGATACAAACACTTGAAGACATGCTACGAGCATGTGTTATTGATTTCGGAAACAGTTGGGATCGACATCTACCATTAGCAGAATTTTCCTACAACAACAGCTACCATTCAAGCATTGAGATGGCGCCTTTTGAAGCACTTTATGGTAGAAATTGCAGGTCTCCGAATTATTGGAGTGAAGTAGGGGATAGACAGATTACAGGTCCAGAGATAATACAAGAAACTACCGAGAAGATCATCCAAATTCAACAACGGTTGAAAACCGCCCAAAGTCGACAAAAGAGCTACGCCGACATTAAAAGAAAAGATATAGAATTTGAAATTGGAGAGATGATCATGCTTAAGGTTGCACCTTGGAAAGGCGTTGTTTGATTTGGTAAACGAGGGAAATTAAATCCAAGGTATATAGGACCATTCAAGATTATTGATCGTGTCGGACCAGTAGCTTACCGACTTGAATTACCACAACAACTTGCAGCTGTACATAACACTTTCCACGTCTCAAATTTGAAGAAATGTTTTGCTAAAGAAGATCTCACTATTCCGTTAGATGAAATCCAAATCAATGAAAAACTTCAATTCGTCGAAGAACCCGTCGAAATAATGGATCGTGAGGTTAAAAGACATAAGCAAAACAAGATACCAATTGTTAAAGTTCGATGGAATGCTCGTAGAGGACCCGAGTTCACCTGGGAATGAGAAGATCAAATGAAGAAGAAATACCTGCACTTATTTCCAGAAGATACGTCAACACTTCCAACTGCTTAAAATTTCGGGACGGAATTTATTTAACGGGTAAGTACTGTAGTGACCCGAACTTTTCCATGTTTATATATATTAAATGAAATTGATATTTACATGATTAAGTGTTTCCAACATATTAAGCAATGAAACTTGTTAAGACTTGATTAATTGAAATAGGTTTCATATAGACAATTGACCACCCAAGTTGACCGGTGATTCACGAACGTTAAAACTTGTAAAAACTATATGATGACATATATATGATTATATATATAGTTAACATGATATTATGATAAGTAAGTATCTCATTAGGTATTTTAACAATGAGTTATATACATAAAATTGTGTTTATTGAATTAAGAAACTTGAAACGATATATATAACGATTATCGTTATAACAACGTCTTACTAATTACATATGAATCATATTAAGATATTGTTACACTATGTTTAATCATGATAAATGATAAGTAAACATGTCATTATGTATATTAACAATGAACTACATATGTAAAACAATACTACTAACTTAAGAATTTCGAAACGAGACATATATGTAACGATTAACGTTGTAACAACATTTAACTGTACATATATCATACTAAGATATATTAATATATTATAATATCATGATAATGTAATAATTTAACATCTCTTTAGATATAATAAACAATAGGTTAACAACATTTAACAAGATCGTTAACCTAAAGGTTTCAAAACAACATTTACATGTAACGACTAACGATGACTTAACGACTCAGTTAAAATGTATATACATGTAGTGTTTTAATATGTATTCATACATTTTAAAGACTTCAAGACACTTATCAAAATACTTCTACTTAATAAAAATTCTTACAATTACATCCTCGTTCAGTTTCATCAACAATTCTACTCGTATGCACCCTTATTCGTACTCGTACAATACACAGCTTCTAAATATATGTACTATTGGTATATACACTCCAATTATCATCTCTTAGCAGCCCATGTAAGTCACCTAACACATGTGGGAACCATCATTTGGCAACTAGCATGAAATATCTCATAAAATTACAAAAATATTAGTAATCATTCATGACTTATTTACATGAAAACAAAATTACATATCCTTTATATCTAATCCATATACCAACGACCAAAAACACCTACAAACACTTTCATTCTTCAATTTTCTTCATCTAATTGATCTCTCTCAAGTTCCATCTTCAAGTTCTAATTGTTCTTCATAAATTCTACAAGTTCTAGTTTCATAAAATCAAGAATACTTCCAAGTTTACTAGCTCACTTCCAATCTTGTAAAGTGATCATCCAACCTCAAGAAATCCTTGTTGTTTACAGTAAGATATCATTATAAATTAAGGTAATTCTCATATACAAACTTTGATTCAATTCCTATAACTATAACTATCTTAATTCGAGTGATAATCTTACTTGAACTTGTTTTCGTGTCATGATTCTACTTCAAGAACTTTCAAGCCATCCAATATCCTTTGAAGCTAGATCATTTCTTATCACTTCCAGTAGGTTTACCTACTAAACTTGAGGTAGTAATGATGTTCATAACATCATTCGATTCATACATATAAAACTATCTTATTCGAATATTTGAACATGTAATCACTAGAACATAGTTTAGTTAATTCTAAACTTGTTTGCAAACAAAAGTTAATCCTTCTAACTTGACTTTTAAAATCAACTAAACACATGTTTAATATCTATCTGATATGCTAACTTAATGATTTAAAACCGGAAAACACGAAAAACACCGTAAAACCGGATAGACGCCGTCGTAGTAACATCGCGGGCTATTTTGGGTTAGTTAATTAAAAACTATCATAAACTTTGATTTAAAAGTTTTTCTTCTGGAAAAATGATTTTTCTTATGAACATGAAACTATATCCAAAAATCATGGTTAAACTCAAAGTGGAAGTATGTTTTCCAAAATGGTCATCTAGACGTCGTTCTTTCGACTGAAATGACTACCTTTACAAAAACGACTTGTAACCCGTATTTTTGACTATAAACCTATACTTTTTATATTTAGATTCATAAAATAGAGTTCAATATGAAACCATAGAAATTTGATTCACTCAAAACGGATTTAAAACGAAGAAGTTATGGGTAAAACAAGATTGGATATTTTTTGATTGTTGTAGCTACGGGAAATATTGTAACAATTCTATACAAATCATATCCTAGCTAACTTATATTGTATTATACATGTATTCTAATATATTATGTAATCTTGGGATACCATAGACACGTATGCAAATGTTTTGACATATCATATCGACCCATGTATATATATTATTTGGAACAACCATAGACACTCTATATGCAGTAAAGTTGGAGTTAGCTATACAGGGTTGAGGTAGATTCCAAAAATATATATACTTTGAGTTTTAATCTAGCCTGAGACGTGTATACACTGGGTCGTGGATTGATTCAAGATAATATATATCGATTTATTTCTGTACATCTAACTGTGGACAACTAGTTGTAGGTTACTAACGAGGACAGCTGACTTAATACACTCAAATCTTTAAAACATATTAAAAATGTTGTAAATATATTTTGAACATACTTTGATATATATGTACATATTTGTTATAGGTTCGTGAATCGACCAGTGGTCAAGTCTTGCTTCCCGCCGAAGTAAAAATCTGTGAAAGTGAGTTATAGTCCCACTTTTAAAATCTAATATTTTGTAATGAGAATACATGCAGTTTTATAAATGTTTTAAGAAATAGACACAAGTAAATGAAACTACATCATATGGGTGAATTATCGAAGCCGAATATGCCCCTTTTGCTTGGTAACCTAAGAATTAGTAAACCGATCTACTAATTGACGTGAATCCTAAAGATAGATCTATTGGGCCTAACAAACCCCATCCAAAGTACCAGATGCTTTAGTACTCCGAATTCGCTTTTATCATGTCCGAAGGATTTCCCGGAATGATAGGGGATATTCTTATATGCATCTTGTTAATATCGGTTACCAGGTGTTCACCATATGAATGAATTTTATCTCTGTGTATGGGATGTATATTGAAATATGAAATCTTGTGGTCTATTATTATGATTTGATAATATATAGGTTAAACCTATAACTCACCAACATTTTTGTTGACGTTTTAAGCATGTTTATTCAGGTGATTATTAAGAGCTTCCGCTGTTGCATACTAAAATAAGGACAAGATTTGGAGTCTATGCTTGTATGATATTATGTAAAAACTGCATTCAAGAAACTTATTTTTGATGTAATATATTCTTATTGTAAACCATTATGTAATGGTCGTGTGTAAACGGTATATTTTAGATTATCATTATTTGATAATCTACGTAATGCTTTTTAAACATTTATCGCTAAAATAAAGGTTATGGTTGTTTTTAAAAATGAATGCAGTCTTTGAAAAACCTCTCATATAGAGGTCAAAACCTCGCGACGAAATCAATTAATATAGTACGTTTATAATCAATATGAACGGGACATTTCACTATCGACCGGTCCTTCATTTCTGAAACATCGGCAGCATTGAGCTCAGGTTCTGAAAATTCATCCACTTTGTCGGATGCTCGTAGTCATCCTCGTCGTCGTTATTAGTGTTTCATTAATATGTTTTCCAACTAGTTCGTATGCTTGTCGTTATTAGTGTGATTTTAATTTCAGTAACTTTGTATGATTTCCATTTAATGTTCATCGTTGTAATGTGATTTAATTCAGTAACTTTGTTAAAAATCGAAATTAAATGCGATTTTTTATTCATTTAATAAACTACAACAACATAATTAAAATACAACACAATAAAATATTAAAACAACAATATAATTAAACTGAAACACAATAAAATATTAAAAAAACAACATAATTAAACTGAAACACAATAAAATATTATATAAACGACATAATTAAACTAATACATAATAAAAGTTTCTTCATCTTCCAAAAGTATGTAAAGAGAAATTCGTCCGAAATGCCAATTGACGGTTTCTTTTATACCGCACCACTGTTCTTCGGTACGAAGATACGTAACGCACAATTCTGGAACACAATCATCTTCAAAATACAACACGTCTGTGTGTTCAAACGGTACATTTTCTTTCAAGAATTCTAACAAATCCTCTAAAACTAGGTCGCGAATGTCAATTTCTTCGAACGAAGATTTTGAACTACGCGTATAGTCGTACTCTTTATTTTCATTACGGAATTTACTACCGTAATACACGTCAAATGAGACGATAATCGGTGAAATCGTTATCATTTCTAAGTTGAGAAGTTTAATAAATATTTAGTTGATGAGTTTGTTAATTGTGTGTAGGTGTATATATACACAAAAACAATCTGATGCAAAAATCGTCCGAAAAGCTTCCTGGACGACAAATCGTCCGGAAAAAACCCCCGCCAAACTTTTGGAGCCAAAATTTTCCGTCAGACACATTTCCAGACGACTTGGTGTCGTCCGGAAAAACATGGTCAACATTTTAGAAAAAGTGAAACTGAAAAGCTGTTTTTTTTTTTGTCATTTAGCTGGCCTTTGTAGACGACAAAAGTCGTCCGGAAAGGTATCGTCCAGAAAAGTGCTTTTTCTAGTAGCGAACTTCGGTCAACCAAATACTAATTCAACTAACCACATTTGACTCCTTTAATTAAACTAAACATAGACTAAAACTTAATTAAATAATAACACCATGCTTATCTAACATGACATAACCGATTAATTAGTGCCAACAGTGTCTACGTTTGTTTCACTACAAATAATCTTTGTTTATTTGTTTAGGCAGTTTCATGTGTTTTTTTTTTTTTTTTTAAATCTTTCTTGCGATTTCATATGCGTTTGTCTTGGTGAGTGATTGTTTATAATAATGTGATTACTTAGAGACCTTTTTTATGGATTACTAACAGTTATTTATTCTTTGTACTTCAATTATATGGTTTTGGTTTACTTACTTTGCATGTTCATGGTTTTGTGAAAGTGGTACACGCTGATGATGGTGAAGATTCCCTGAAGAAGGTGGAATTGGTGTCTGATCATGAATATACAGAAAAGATTTTAATTTGTTAATAATAGTTTATGTCAATGGTCTAGAGACAATTGGTATTTTGTATGAAGTTCTGATGAGTTTGAAGTCGAAAATAGGTATGGATCTGACCTAATCGATTGTAATTTGTAGGCAGCATCATGGCCATGAGAGTCTAATTGTCACTTTTGTCGCCGTTCAAACCCCGCATCGGAAGTCGGAGCAGGGGCCATTTAACTAGTTCAATATAAATTAGGGAGTACATGAATAACGATCAACATTATGTAACAAGATTTCTGAAAATATCCATCCACAAATATACATATAATATAATATATAGAAGCATGCATGCATGTGATACAAAGTACATATATGAAAATAGGGAACTTATTCAGATCGTGCCACGATCGACCACACAGTCACACAACATATTGATACAACCTAGGAAAGTTATTAAACAGGAAAGACAAGATGATAAATATGAAAGATACTAATATATATATGTTCCCGCAAACTTGATGCATGCTTTGATATTCTCCAAGTAAAACTCGGGAGCCTTATTAAATATAATCAGGAGAAAGGATGGCTCCAATACTGTCAAGGTAATTCCCATATTTGCCATAAAATCCAACAATTCTACCCTCAGTCAGAGACAGTGAGAAAGGAGTTCCTCCACTTGGTTGGAGCTGGGTACCAAAAGCCAATGACGTAATAACTGTAATGTTACTATAGTCTCCATATTCACCCTTAATCTCAACAATCTTACGACCTTTGCTGAAGTTATACTGTGATCAATGTGTAAATAGAAACCATATAAGAAAACATGATCCATAAGAACATAGTACTTACTATTCAAATATAAGGAATATATTTATATAGGGTAGCTAGCTCATGTATTATATGAAAGATCACCTTTATATCATAACCACGAGTTTGACCTCCAACTTTTGAAATGTGTATGTGTTTGTCAGCATCCTCATAAATGAAGGTGAGGGCAATTACAGATCTCTGGTCGGTAGTACTAGTGACAGTAATCTCTTTGATCCAATATGGAGCAGGACCTTCATCTGGGAAGAATGTCCATTCATTATCTCCGCCATTACCCCCCCATGTTGCAACCTTAACTACGTTACTAGATGCCTGCATATACATATACATTACATATTAGATTACATATTACATTACATTACATACAGTTATTATATTAAAAACTCAAATTGTTTAATTAGTAAACTAATTAACATATTTAGCATTCCTGAAAATTAGCATACCATTCGTATTCTTCTTCTATATGTAATATTAGAGAAGTATTGATGTATGTGCTGTATCTAATTCCCTTCCATGAACGCCTATATATATAGGCATGAATCAGGGGTTGTATAGTAAATATAAATATATTTGTAAACCTTAATTAATTATTTACGAGACACGTATAAAACACAACTAAGGCATGACATGATCTTATATTAATTACGTGGCATTGATCCGTCATGCTTACACACCCACTGTAATACTCCGTAGTACACTAACTTTAATTTCTAGAAACGTACTATGATATAATATAAACCCCTTTTTTCTTCTTGGTATGGAATTTAATATTTTAATTGTCATTCGAACAATGGCATTCTCATATATGGAGACGAAAATTATACAGTAACTTTATATTGTACAAATGAAAACCAGAAAAAATTGTATAAAACTGCGAGAACCAATATAGACCGTACCATTGATTATATTTAGATCTTAACATATTTTTTATTAAATCAATAGGGCATATATGATATATGTAAAAGTGTAGAATGATAGAAAACCCCGTAAATATAAATATGACTTTATTATTGATACGATATATATAGAGATACAAATCCTAGAATGCTAAGAACCCTACCGGACCCAAGCCCACGTATCGGACTTGGGCCGAACTATTATTTAACACTCCCCGCAGTCCGAACGGCGAAATCACGAAAGTTCGGACTGGAGAGAAAACAATAAGTCGTTTAACAATGTTGGGCTAACATATTATCTAACAAAAGGTCGTTTAACTGTCATTTAATTTGTTACAACTAATGCATTTATGTTTATACATCAACACTCATAAATTGGGTTTATGTTAGTATAGAATGCGTAAAATTACCATGCATGTAAAATATGTTGTAAAAACTTAGATGAATAACGTGTGATTTCACCAACCTGGACACAAATAATTATATGGTCGAGTGACATATATTAGTAATTATTCAGTGAGTTTTGTAGTCCTTGACAATGACTTTAAAACGAGTTAAAGAGTATCCAAAACGGATTAAAGGTGAAAGAGATATCGAATCTCAAAGTTCTTAGTTTGGTGCAAAATCTATAAGTTTTAGTATTTGTCCCACATCGGTTGTGGGAGCAAACCTAAGGCTATAGTCTCCATAAATAAAGGTCTTAGGCTTTGTAGAAAAACACACCAAAAATTGTATAAGCATTTTTATACTAAAAGTGTTTTCCTCTTAGCTGCAACATGGTCTCCCCGTTCGATTACCTTTCAATCAAGTGTTCAAGTCCGGCAGTACGCTGCTTCATCAGTGGCGAGTTTACTTAGATGTTAGATGCCCGTGGGGTCACGGGACACCACTAGTTTAAATTTTTTACGTACAAATTACTTTTAAAATTTTGTAGGACACCACTAAATATAATTACAGGAACACATATATTTTTCGAATTTATAGTTTTTCATTTACATTGTATAGGACTCCGCTAAATTTAACTACTCGGACCACATATATTTTTCAAATTTTTAGTTTTTAAAGGTAAATAACTACTAAAATAATATTCAAATATAATTTGTACTGGAAAAAATTTTGAGACCCCATTGAGTTATCTTTCTGGAATCGCCACTGTGCTTCATACCGATGTACCATGTGATCAGATAAAGAATCTGTTTAAGTTTGTAGGTGAGATTGTATACGAAGCTGAAAATAATATATAAACTAATCGGATTATAATACTCGCACAAAATAAATAATTAGATTAAGAACGGAGAATAAAACGATCTAACCGAATTGAAGGTTGAGCGGGCTTAATATATTGTCGAAACAAAGTTGCTCTTTATCCTCAATTTATGATATTGCTGTATTCTATTAAAATAGTGGTGCAAGGTATATGCATCAGTATTTTTATTGTTTAGATGAGTTACCGGCTTTCATTTTCGAACAGATTTTATATAACATATTAGAGTTGTTCTATAAAGGAAAATTAACAGTTTACGTAATTGACCTATCATGTATCAGATACTTTGAACCGATTTTCAAACAATTTTAATTACATGATAAACTGTGTTCGTAATTTAATATGTGACATAAACGTTTATATCTGCTATAGATTATTATATAACATCTATGCTACTGACCCTTAGGCTATACATTTATGGGTATGCTTGTAAAGTTACTTCATATTTAGTTTGTTTACCCTGTTGACTAATTAATTGGGAGCACAATACATATCAGCATGTCGGCATATATTTGTGTTATTTAATTGGTTTATTTTCTTTTAAGTATATGGAAATGATATTGATATTGATATTGATTATTATTATTTTTTTTTAAAAGCATGATATATTACCTCGAATTGCAAGTACAGTTACATGACTTACAGTGCATCTATGATGCATACATGACACGCATGCTTACACAAATATAGCATGGACACGAAAATAAATTTGGGTTGCGAAGGGTGCAACCCTTACAATACAGCACACGAATTAAAGTAAATATATACTAGGATTTCTTATCCACGTTTGCCAATCGAAATTCCTGCCTTTTGCTCTATTAGAATTCCACTCAAAGGACTTGACTTGTATCTCATTTAGAGAAACCGGCGAGTTCCAAGCTTTGTTTTGAAAGATCAAGGATTTCCGATTCTTCCAAACGAGATATGCACAAGTCCAACAAATTGCTTGCAAAATCATACGTCCTTGTTTCGATCCCTGATTCGTTTGATCTATATTGAGTAGCTCTTCAAGACTTGATGTAGGAACATTCCCAAGATTCCACCAATTATACACTCGATTCCAAATATCGTAGACCCGATTGCAAAAGATAACCGAATGATCCACCGACTCCAAATCGTCGTCACATAATGGGCACCGCACACTATGCAAGTCGATTCCCCTTTTATCAAGTTCTAACCTTACCGGGATTTTTTTCTTTAAAGCTCTCCAAATAAATATCTTCACTTTTTTCGGCACCAAGTTGTTTCTTGTTTCCTTCACGTTGATGATAGGACCTAAAAGCTGAACATCTACGAGGGTAGAAAGCTTCTTCACTGTAAAGGTGCCATCGGAAGATAGACCCCATCTCCATGAATCCAAATTATTTGAATCCAGTGAGACCGAGGCTATCAGCTCCAATAGCGCATCCAGCTCGTTTGTTGTACGACCCATTGGTTCTCTAATCCACCTCCACGAAACACGATCACCAGTTAGCCGCTCACTGACAGTTGCTGATTTTGAAGCCTTGAGTCTGTATAAACTTGGAAAGAGGCGCAAAACTTCACAGGACCGCACCATTATTCTTCCCAAAATAGAGTATTCGAACCATTGCCCACCTTTTTGACAAAAGAACTTTTGAAAGGGATGTTTAGGCTTTCGATTGAATTACTTGCAGCAATTATATCACGCTAAATACACGTACGACATCGATTAGTAGCATCTGTTTGAGAGGAAAGACCTCCATCAGGTTCGTACATACTTCGAATGACTTTAACCCATAAAGTGTCGGTCTCGGTTAAAACCTCCACCACCACTTTTCAAGTAAAGACAAATTTTTACTTTTGAGAAAACCAATATTTAACCCCCCCCCCCCCCCCCCCCCCCCACATATGAAGAAATAACGGTTTCCCATTTAACCCCAACCATTTTAGAGCCCAATCCCGACCCGCCCAAAAAAAATGAACGTCTTACATTCTCAAGAATTTTTAACACACAAGGCGCATCACGAAAGAGCGAGAAGTAGTACAGCGAGAGACTCGAAAGGACCGATTTTATGAGAACTAATCTACTACCGAATGACATCGATCGCATCCTCCATTTCGAGAGCCTGTCTTTTATTTTTTCGATTACCGGGTTCCACAATTTATATTTGCTCATTTTAGTGCCAATTGGGTTCCCAAGGTAGATAAACAGAAATTTCCCCATTTGACAACCGACACAACTAGCCAATGTGTTGATTTCCTCCTAAGTGGATCCAATTCCGTACATGGAACTTTTGTGAAAGTTTACTTTTAATCCTGACGCCATTTCAAAGCATTTGAGAAGCTTTATTAGGTTAAAAATGTTGCCCCGATTCCATTCCTCGAAAAAATGTGGTGTCGTCCGCGTATTGAAGATGTGATATGGTTACCTTTTCGGCACCTACTTCAACCCCTTTGAACATACCTTTTTCTATTGCTGCTTTCACCAGAATATTAAGGCCTTCAGCTGCTAGAATGAAAAGAAAAGGCGATAACGGATCGCCTTGCCCGATGCCTCTTTCAAGTGTGAATTCCTTAGTAGGCGACCCGTTTATTAAAACCGAGACAATTGCTGAATTAATACATGCACTAATCCATTTTATCCACCTCAAAAAAAAAAAATATATATATATATATATATATATATATATATATATATATATATATATATATATATATATTGATTATTAACAATTCCTAGTTTATTATCAATTTAATGACTTTAAGTTCATATGTATAAACAAGCATGCATCGTAAGTATTTTGTAATAAATTCAAGGGTTAAAGCTACAAATAGGCATTATATTTTTTCAAATGTCTCGATGCCGTCCATATACCTATTTGTGTCTCAATGTCCGCTATATATACTTTCAAAAAGTGTAGCAACGTTAAAATTTTGTTACTAGTTACCTGCTGAATCCGTAAAGTTAATTATTTAACATTTTTTTTTTCATTTTATATAGCAATAAATAGGTCATATACTTTCAGTTTTGTTCTGATGTAGGCTATATAATTTCAATTTTTGTTCGGATGTATCACCAACGTGTCATGACTACTTAGAAGCCGTGTCATTGATTGTTTTCGTTGCAGGTAACATAAGTATAGTGGCTTACATTGGTACACTTTATGAAAGTATATAACCGCCAGTGAGACATAAATAGGTATATGAGCGACATCGAGATATTTGAGAAAGTATATAGCCTATTTGTAACTTTACCCTAAATTCAATAAGATATTTGGTATTATATATGCGTATTACTCCGTGGTTCTTGGTGAATGCATAATCACAAGACCTTGGATCTATATGTAAAATCTTGTTATAATTAGTTATTATTTATGAGCATGTCTAGTATGCTAATGCTTTTAGGGATTTTTATCTATACAATATGTTAGGCCTACATATTGAGAAGATAATATAATTTGTTTGCTAAATGCGATTTATATGGTCTTGTTTTTACATTCACATGGTTATATGTTACATGTGCCGAGTAATTGGTCGAGATTTATGAGCGAACTATATTAAATTAATTAATGTGACTATTGATTATTATTTGTAAGTTCGGCATTGTTATTAGTAATTGTTGCGATCAATTTTCAAGTGGAATATGGCCCCGACCACTCAACCAATCATGACCTCTACTACTAGTATTGTTACTAGCTCGATTCTTGCACCGTTTCATAACGCGGTTCTTTCTCATGTTGAAAAAATTGAGAAGTTCACATGTGTGAACTTTAAGCGTTGGCAGCAAAAGATGTTCTTTTATCTGACCACCCACGCTGAACCTTGCGAGGTTCTTGACTGAAACCGCTTCTCAAGTTTGCTGAAGGGGAACATGATGCGGTTCTTACTCAGGTTCAAAGACCTGAGAAGTTCACTTGTGTGAACTTCAGGCGTTGGTAGAAAAGATTTTCTTTTATCTAACCACGCTAAACCTTGTGAGGTTCTTAACTGAAACCGTTCCCCATCTTATTGAGGGGAAGATGATGCTTAAGTTGTGAGTGCGGTTCAGACTTGGAATCACTCGGTTGAGCCGAAACTAAGTCTTAAATGACATGGACCATTCATTTTATAACGTGTATTCGAATAGTTCTTGGACCGTTTCAGGACTGTTTTCCAATATGACTCCGAATAGGCTTTTGGAGCATTTCAGGATGCTTTCGGACTACTTCCGGACAGTGTCCAGACAGTATTCGAAACTGGTTTTGGATTGTCTTCGGGACATTATTGAGACAGTTTTAGACTGTTATTGGACTGGTTTTAAAGTTGTTTGTTTAACACTTTGGTTCAACCGTTTGTGTTGAAATGGTTTAGTCTAACCGTTTAGTTGAAACTTTTGGTTAACCTATTAGGTTTTGACATTACATGATTGCGTTAAAACCCGTTCCGCTTACGTGTAAGGGTTGAACCCTATTCGGGTTTTTTTCTTGTTTAGGTTAAAACCTGATTGGTTTTGAAACATGTTTGGCTTATCTCAGTTTGTTCATGATAAACCGAAACTTTTATTTTGAGTTGTAATCTCAACTTAATTCAATTCACGTGATACTTGTTGTTTTATTAACAACAATTGAGCCATTGAAACTTTTTGTTTTGTTAAAACAGTTTAGTTGAGTTCAAATTTTAGATGATCTCTAAAGTTAACTTGGTTGCTTCTAACACCAAGGAATGGTAGATTTATACTGGGATTATCAGTCATGTATGTGTAATGGAGAAAAGCTCTTCATGGATAACTGCGCCTTTGATGATATCAATGGCGAGGAGATTGTAATCCTGAAATGAACTCCAGGAAATGAACTTACATTGAACAATGTGTTATATGCTCTTAAGATTCGCAGGAATCTGGTGTCCAGATGGTTGTTAACCATATTTGCTATCGAAATAGGGTTTGGATATGATAGGGTTTTCTTGACCAAGAATGGAATGTTTGTTCAAATTAAGTGCAATGCTTGTTAACGATGATATGAATTAGATTGTTTCCAGTCCTGCTTACGTTATTGTGTCTTCAAATGTGTAGCATGGAAGACATGGTCATTGTTAACTAAATTCTATTTTTGGTTTGATGACACTAAACTTTTTACCACATTTTATATTGATTGTGTGTTAAATAAAAGTAAACGAGATTTATCCTTCAACACGGTTGAAAGAATAACCAAACCCTTGATATGGTCTACACTGATGTACGTGATTTGAAATCCATTCCAACGAGGAATGGTAACAAGTACTGCATTATGTTTATCGATGATAGAACGAAGTATTGTTATGTTTACTTGTTGAAAAGTAAAGATGAAGCAATTGAGAAGTTTATTGCTTATAAAAATGAAGTTGAGAATCAACTTGAACAGAAAATCAAGGTTGTTCGTAGTGATAGAGGTGGTGAATATGTCACACCTTTTGCTGAATTTTGTTCACAAAATAGCATTAGACATGAATTCACTGCACCTTACTCACCCCAATCGAATGAGAGTATTGAACGCAAGAATAGAACCTTGAAAGATATGGTGAATGCCATGTTGGTAAGTTCTGGTGTAAGCCAGTAAATGTGGGGGAATGTCATCCTATCGGCAAACTATCTTTTAAATAAGATACCCCAAAAGAAAAGGGATAAAGCCCCATACGAGTTATAGTGGAAAAGAAAACCATCCTAAGAGTACCCCCAAAGTGTGGGGGTTCCTAGCAAAGGTAGTTGTTCCACTACCTAAGGCACAAAACATGTCAAAGACTGTTGACTGCATATTTTCGGATATGCTGAGCACAGTATGGCTTATCGGTTCCTTGTGCATGAATCCAGGATTTCAGATATACACAAAGGTGTTGAAATGTCCCGTTCTTATTGATTAAAAACGTTCCATATTAATTGATTTCGTTGCGAGGTTTTGACTCTATATGAGACGTTTTTCAAAGACTACATTCATTTTAAAACAAACCATAACCTTTATTTCATCAATAAAGGTTAAAAAAGCTTTACGTAGATTATCAAATAATGATAATCTAAAATATCCTGTTTACACACGACCATTACATAATGGTTTACAATACAAATATGTTACAACAAAATAAGTTTCTTGAATGCAGTTTTTACACAATATCATACAAGCATGGACTCCAAATCTCGTCCTTATTTAAGTATGCGACAGCGGAAGCTCTTAATAATCACCTGAGAATAAACATGCTTAAAACGTCAACAAAAATGTTGGTGAGTTATAGGTTTAACCTATATATATATCAAATCATAATAATAGACCACAAGATTTCATATTTCCATACACATCACATACATAGAGATAAAAATCATTCATATGGTGAACACCTGGTAACCGACATTAACAAGATGCATATATAAGAATATCCCCATCATTCCGGGACACCCTTCGGATATGATATAAATTTCGAAGTACTAAAGCATCCGGTACTTTGGATGGGGTTTGTTAGGCCCAATAGATCTATCTTTAGGATTCGCGTCAATTAGGGTGTCTGTTCCCTAATTCTTAGATTACCAGACTTAATAAAAAGGGGCATATTCGATTTCGATAATTCAACCATAGAATGTAGTTTCACGTACTTGTGTCTATTTTGTAAATCATTTATAAAACCTGCATGTATTCTCATCCCAAAAATATTAGATTTTAAAAGTGGGACTATAACTCACTTTCACAGATTTTTACTTCGTCGGGAAGTAAGACTTGGCCACTGGTTGATTCACGATCCTATAACAATATATACATATATATCAAAGTATGTTCAAAATATATTTACAACACTTTTAATATATTTTGATGTTTTAAGTTTATTAAGTCAGCTGTCCTCGTTAGTAACCTACAACTAGTTGTCCACAGTTAGATGTACAGAAATAAATCGATAAATATTATCTTGAATCAATCCACGACCCAGTGTATACGTATCTCAGTATTGATCACAACTCAAACTATATATATTTTGGAATCAACCTCAACCCTGTATAGCTAACTCCAACATTCACATATAGAGTGTCTATGGTTGTTCCGAAATATATATAGATGTGTCGACATGATAGGTCGAAACATTGTATACGTGTCTATGGTATCTCAAGATTACATAATATACAATACAAGTTGATTAAGTTATGGTTGGAATAGATTTGTTACCAATTTTCACGTAGCTAAAATGAGAAAAATTATCCAATCTTGTTTTACCCATAACTTCTTCATTTTAAATCCGTTTTGAGTGAATCAAATTGCTATGGTTTCATATTGAACTCTATTTTATGAATCTAAACAGAAAAAGTATAGGTTTATAGTCGGAAAAATAAGTTACAAGTCGTTTTTGTAAAGGTAGTCATTTCAGTCGAAAGAACGACGTCTAGATGACCATTTTAGAAAACATACTTCCACTTTGAGTTTAACCATAATTTTTGGATATAGTTTCATGTTCATAATAAAAATCATTTTCTCAGAATAACAACTTTTAAATCAAAGTTTATCATAGTTTTTAATTAACTAACCCAAAACAGCCCGCGGTGTTACTACGACGGCGTAAATCCGGTTTTACGGTGTTTTTCGTGTCTCCAGGTTTTAAATCATTAAGTTAGCATATCATATAGATATAGAACATGTGTTTAGTTGATTTTAAAAGTCAAGTTAGAAGGATTAACTTTTTTTTGCGAACAAGTTTAGAATTAACTAAACTATGTTCTAGTGATTACAAGTTTAAACCTTCGAATAAGATAGCTTTATATATATGAATCGAATGCTGTTATGAACATCATTACTACCTTAATTTCCTTGGATAAACCTACTGGAAAAGAGAAAAATGGATCTAGCTTCAACGGATCCTTGGATGGCTCGAAGTTCTTGAAGCAGAATCATGACACGAAAACAAGTTCAAGTAAGATCATCACTTGAAATAAGATTGTTATAGTTATAGAAATTGAACCAAAGTTTGAATATGATTATTACCTTGTATTAGAATGATAACCTACTATAAGAAACAAAGATTTCTTGAGGTTGGATGATCACCTTACAAGATTGGAAGTGAGCTAGCAAACTTGAAAGTATTCTTGATTTTATGTAACTAGAACTTGTAGAATATATGAAGAACACTTAGAACTTGAAGATAGAACTTGAGAGAGATCAATTAGATGAAGAAAATTGAAGAATGAAAGTGTTTGTAGGTGTTTTTGGTCGTTGGTGTATGGATTAGATATAAAGGATATGTAATTTTGTTTTCATGTAAATAAGTCATGAATGATTACTCATATTTTTGTAATTTTATGAGATATTTCATGCTAGTTGCCAAATGATGGTTCCCACATGTGTTAGGTGACTCACATGGGCTGCTAAGAGCTGATCATTGGAGTGTATATACCAATAGTACATACATCTAAAAGCTGTGTATTGTACGAGTACGAATACGGGTGCATACGAGTAGAATTGTTGATGAAACTGAACGAGGATGTAATTGTAAGCATTTTTGTTAAGTAGAAGTATTTTGATAAGTGTATTGAAGTCTTTCAAAAGTGTATAAATACATATTAAAACACTACATGTATATACATTTTAACTGAGTCGTTAAGTCATCATTAGTCGTTACATGTAAGTGTTGTTTTGAAACCTTTAGGTTAACGATCTTGTTAAATGTTGTTAACCAAATGTTTATAATATCAAATGAGATTTTAAATTATTATATTATCATGATATTATCATGTATGAATATCTTTTAATATGATATATATACATTAAATGTCTTTACAACGATAATCGTTACATATATGTCTCGTTTAAAAATCATTAAGTTAGTAGTCTTGTTTTTACATATGTAGTTCATTGTTAATATACTTTATGATATGTTTTCTTATCATAGTATCATGTTAACTATATATATATATATCCATATATATGTCATCATATAGTTTTTACAAGTTTTAACATTCGTGAATCACCGATCAACTTGGGTGGTCAATTGTCTATATGAAACATATTTCAATTAATCAAGTCTTAACAAGTTTGATTGCTTAACATGTTGGAAACATTTAATCATGTAAATATCAATCTCAATTAATATATATAAACATGGAAAAGTTCGGGTCACTACAGTACCTACCCGTTAAATAAATTTCGTCCCGAAATTTTAAGCTGTTGAAGGTGTTGACGAATCTTCTGGAAATAGATGCGAGTATTTCTTCTTCACGCTCCCAGGTGAACTCGGGTCCTCTACGAGCATTCCATCGAACCTTAACAATTGGTATCTTGTTTTGCTTAAGTCTTTTAACCTCACGATCCATTATTTCGACGGGTTCTTCGATAAATTGGAGTTTTTCGTTGATTTGGATTTCATCTAACGGAATAGTGAGATCTTCTTTAGCAAAACATTTCTTCAAATTCGAGACGTGGAAAGTGTTATGTACAGCCGCGAGTTGTTGAGGTAACTCAAGTCGGTAAGCTACTGGTCCGACACGATCAATAATCTTGAATGGTCCAATATACCTTGGATTTAATTTCCCTCGTTTACCAAATCGAACAACGCCTTTCCAAGGTGCAACTTTAAGCATGACCATCTCTCCAATTTCAAATTCTATATCTTTTCTTTTAATGTCAGCGTAGCTCTTTTGTCGACTTTGGGCGGTTTTCAACCGTTGTTAAATTTGGATGATCTTCTCGGTAGTTTCTTGTATAATCTCCGGACCCGTAATCTGTCTATCCCCCACTTCACTCCAACAAATCGGAGACCTGCACTTTCTACCATAAAGTGCTTCAAACGGCGCCATCTCAATGCTTGAATGGTAGCTGTTGTTGTAGGAAAATTCTGCTAACGGTAGATGTCGATCCCAACTGTTTCCGAAATTAATAACACATGCTCGTAGCATGTCTTCAAGCGTTTGTATCGTCCTTTCGCTCTGCCCATCAGTTAGTGGATGATAGGCAGTACTCATGTCTAGACGAGTTCCTAATGCTTGCTGTAATGTCTGCCAGAATCTTGAAATAAATCTGCCATCCCTATCAGAGATAATAGAGATTGGTATTCCATGTCTGTAGACGACTTCCTTCAAATACAGTCATGCTAACTTCTCCATCTTGTCATGTTCTCTTATTGGCAGGAAGTGTGCTGATTTGGTGAGACGATCAACTATTACCCAAATAGTATCAAAACCACTTGCAGTCCTTGGCAATTTAGTGATGAAATCCATGGTAATATTTTCCCATTTCCATTCTGGGATTTCGGGTTGTTGAAGTAGACCTGATGGCTTCTGATGCTCAGCTTTGACCTTAGAACACGTCAAACATTCTCCTACGTATTTAGCAACATCGGCTTTCATACCCGGCCACCAAAAATGTTTCTTGAGATCCTTGTACATCTTTCCCGTTCCAGGATGTATTGAGTATCTGGTTTTATGAGCTTCTCTAAGTACCATTTCTCTCATATCTCCAAATTTTGGTACCCAAATCCTTTCAGCCCTATACCGGGTTCCGTCTTCCCGAATATTAAGATGCTTCTCCGATCCTTTGGGTATTTCATCCTTTAAATTTCCCTCTTTTAAAACTCCTTGTTGCGCCTCCTTTATTTGAGTAGTAAGGTTATTATGAATCATTATATTCATAGATTTTACTCGAATGGGTTCTCTGTCCTTCCTGCTCAAGGCATCGGCTACCACATTTGCCTTCCCCGGGTGGTAACGAATCTCAAAGTCGTAATCATTCAATAATTCAATCCACCTACGCTGCCTCATATTCAGTTGTTTCTGATTAAATATGTGTTGAAGACTTTTATGGTCGGTATATATAATACTTTTGACCCCATATAAGTAGTGCCTCCAAGTCTTTAATGCAAAAACAACCGCGCCTAATTCCAAATCATGCGTCGTATAATTTTGTTCATGAATCTTCAATTGTCTAGACGCATAAGCAATCACCTTCGTTCGTTGCATTAATACACAACCGAGACCTTGCTTTGATGCGTCACAATAAATCACAAAATCATCATTCCCTTCAGGCAATGACAATATAGGTGCCGTAGTTAGCTTTTTCTTCAATAACTGAAACGCTTTCTCTTGTTCATCATTCCATTCAAATTTCTTCCCTTTATGCGTTAATGCAGTCAAGGGTTTTGCTATTCTGGAAAAGTCTTGGATGAACCTTCTGTAGTAACCAGCTAGTCCTAAAAACTGGCGTATGTGTTTAGGAGTTTTCGGGGTTTCCCACTTTTCAACAGTTTCTATCTTTGCCGGATCCACCTTAATACCTTCTTTGTTCACTATGTGACCGAGGAATTGAACTTCTTCCAACCAAAATGCACACTTTGAAAATTTAGCGTACAATTCTTCCTTCCTCAATACTTCTAACACCTTTCTCAAATGTTCACCGTGTTCTTGGTCATTCTTTGAGTAAATAAGTATGTCATCAATGAAAACAATGACAAACTTGTCAAGGTATGGTCCACACACTCGGTTCATAAGGTCCATGAACACAGCTGGTGCATTAGTTAAACCAAACGGCATGACCATAAACTCATAATGACCGTAACGTGTTCTGAAAGCAGTCTTTGGAATATCATCTTCTTTCACCCGCATTTGATGATACCCGGAACGTAAGTCAATCTTTGAATAAACAGACGAGCCTTGTAGTTGATCAAATAAGTCGTCGATTCTCGGTAGTGGGTAGCGGTTCTTGATGGTAAGTTTGTTCAACTCTCGGTAGTCGATACACAACCTGAATGTACCATCTTTCTTCTTGACAAACAAAACAGGAGCTCCCCACGGTGATGTGCTTGGTCGAATGAAACCACGCTCTAAAAGTTCTTGTAATTGGCTTTGCAGTTCTTTCATCTCGCTGGGTGCGAGTCTGTAAGGAGCACGAGCTATTGGTACAGCTCCTGGTATAAGATCTATTTGAAATTCAACGGATCGATGCGGGGGTAATCCCGGTAATTCTTTCGGAAATACATCGGGAAATTCTTTTGCAATGGGAACATCATTGATGCTCTTTTCTTCAGTTTGTACTTTCTCGACGTGTGCTAGAACAGCATAGCAACCTTTTCTTATTAGTTTTTGTGCCTTCAAATTACTAATAAGATGCAGCTTAGTGTTGCCCTTTTCTCCGTACACCATTAAGGGTTTTCCTTTTTCTCGTATAATGCAAATTGCATTTTTGTAACAAACGATCTCTGCTTTCACTTCTTTCAACCAGTCCATACCGATTATCACATCAAAACTCCCTAACTCTACTGGTATCAAATCAATCTTAAATGTTTCGCTAACCAGTTTAATTTCTCGATTCCGACATATATTATCTGCTGAAATTAATTTACCATTTGCTAATTCGAGTAAAAATTTACTATCCAAAGGCGTCAATGGACAACTTAATTTAGCACAAAAATCTCTACTCATATAGCTTCTATCCGCACCCGAATCAAATAAAACGTAAGCAGATTTATTGTCAATAAGAAACGTACCCGTAACAAGCTCCGGGTCTTCCTGTGCCTCTGCCGCATTAATATTGAAAACTCTTCCGCGGCCTTGTCCATTCGTGTTCTCCTGGTTCGGGCAATTTCTAATGATGTGGCCCGGTTTTCCACATTTATAACAAACTACATTGGCATAACTTGCTCCGACACTACTTGCTCCGCCATTACTCGTTCCGACACCATTTGTTCCTTTCGTTCTATTAACCCCTGGTCCGTAGACCTCACACTTCGCTGCGCTATGACCATTTCTTTTACACTTGTTGCAAAATTTGGTGCAGAACCCCGAGTGATACTTTTCACACCTTTGGCATAGCTGCTTCTGATTGTTGTTATTGTTGCGGTTATTATTGTTGTTGGGATGATTGTTGTAGTTGCTGCTGCTGTTGTTGTTGTTGTTGTTGTTGTTGTTGTTGGGCCGTTTGTTGTAGTTGCGATTGATGTTGCGATTGCTGGGATAATTGTTGCGATTATTGTTGTAATTGCTGTTGTTGTTGTATTGGAGATTCTTATCACCATTTTCCTCCCACTTTCTTTTGACTTGCTTCACATTGGTCTCTTCAGCAGTCTGTTCTTTAATTCTTTCTTCAATCTGGTTCACTAGTTTGTGAGCCATTCTACATGCCTGTTGTATGGAGGCGGGCTCTTGTGAACTTATATCTTCTTGGATTCTTTCCGGCAATCCTTTCACAAACGCGTCGATCTTCTCTTCCTCATCTTCGAACGCTCCCGGACACAATAGGCACAATTCTGTGAATCGTCTTTCGTACGTGGTAATATCAAATCCTTGGGTTCGTAACCCTCTAAGTTCTGTCTTGAGCTTATTGACCTCGGTTCTGGGACGGTATTTCTCGTTCATCAAGTGCTTGAATGCTGACCACGGTAGTGCGTACGCATCGTCTTGTCCCACTTGCTCTAGATAGGTATTCCACCATGTTAACGCAGAACCTGTGAAGGTATGCATAGCGTACTTCACTTTGTCCTCTTCAGTACACTTACTTATGGCAAACACCGATTCGACCTTCTCGGTCCACCGTTTCAATCCGATCGGTCCTTCGGTTCCATCAAATTCCAAAGGTTTGCAGGCAGTGAATTCTTTGTAGGTGCATCCTACACGATTTCCTGTACTGCTAGATCCAAGGTTATTGTTGGTATGTAGCGCAGCCTGTACTGCGGCTATGTTTGAAGCTAGAAAAGTACGGAATTCCTCTTCATTCATATTCACGGTGTGTCGAGTAGTCGGTGCCATTTCCTTCAAAATAGTCAAATGGAACAAGTTAATCATACAGAATATTAAGAGTAGTTAATAGTATTTCGTAGCATAATATGAACTCATTTATAAAAGCTTTTTCTTCATATTAGCATTTTATAAGTTTAAATTCGGGTAGTACCTACCCGTTAAGTTCATACTTAGTAGCTAATATACAATTCAACTACTACAATTCTATATGAAAAACTGATTATAATAATATTTCGCGTTCAAACTTTTACACAATATTTTACAAACTTACAATACCGCTTATTTTACATATAGCATGAAATATAGCACACAATAAATTTGATACAAGATGGTTGTGAAGATAATTCTAGCTAGTACACAAGTCGTTCAGCAAAAGCAATAAAGACACGTAATTCATACGTCCAGAAACAAGTCATGCATTCTGGTTTTACTAGGATTACTTCCCATCCTTGGTCTTGTGGAACATAACCATTATGGCCGTTGATAAGACAGCGTGTTGTAACGTCGTCAAAGGGACGAGGGTTACGTAATGTTCAACAGTCCCGTAACAATCTAAAAACCTCATTTCTTACCCCAATTACCGACTCCGTCACTTGTGGGAACGTTTTGTTTAATAGTTGTAGCCCGATGTTCTTGTTCTCACTTTGGTGAGAAGCTAACATTACTAATCCGTAAGCATAACATGCTTCTTTATGTTGCATGTTAGCCGCTTTTTCTAAATCACGAAGTCCAATATTCGAATATATTGAG
This sequence comes from Rutidosis leptorrhynchoides, assembly GCF_046630445.1. Lineage (NCBI taxonomy): Eukaryota > Viridiplantae > Streptophyta > Magnoliopsida > Asterales > Asteraceae > Rutidosis > Rutidosis leptorrhynchoides. The sequence continues at coordinate 222,209,356 of NC_092333.1, read as the reverse complement.
TCAAAATAATTTCTTAACCCATTGCGTAAAATAGCATTTGGGTTCCCCGCAATATATGCGTCAAAGTAAACACATCGTAACTTATGGATTTCCCAATGTGATATCCCCCATCTTTCGAACGAAAGCCTTTTATAAACTAAGGCATTCTTGGAACGTTCTTCGAATGTCTTACAAACTGATCTCGCCTTAAATAGTTGTGCCGAAGAATTCTGACCGACTCTAGACAAGATTTCATCAATCATGTCTCCGGGTAGGTCTCTTAAAATATTGGGTTGTCTATCCATTTTGTGTTTTTATACTGTAAAATAGACAAGAGTTAGATTCATAAAAAAAACTTATTAATACAAGCAACTTTTACATATATCATAAAGCATAAGCACACTATATTACATATATTACACCACACGAATACAACTATCTTATTCCGACTCGCTTGTTTCTTCTTCTTCGGTTTTGGTTCGTTTTGCCAAGTTTCTAGGGATATATGATGTTCCCCTAATACGAGCCGTAATTTTCCACATTGGTTTAGAAAAACCTGGTGGTTTAGAGGTTCCCGGGTCATTGTTACAACTTAAGGACTTCGGGGGTTGACGATACATATAAAGTTCATCGGGGTTGGAATTAGATTTCTCTATTTTTATGCCCTTTCCCTTATTATTTTCTTTTGCCTTTTTAAATTCAGTTGGGGTAATTTCTATAACATCATCGGAATTCTCGTCGGAATCCGATTCATCGAAGAATTGGTAATCCTCCCAATATTTTGCTTCCTTGGCGGAAACACCATTGACCATAATTAACCTTGGTCGGTTGGTTGAGGATTTTCTTTTACTTAACCGTTTTATTATTTCCCCCAACGGTTCTATTTCTTCATCTGGTTCTGATTCTTCTTCCGGTTTCGATTCTTCTTCCGGTTCCGACTCTTCTTCCGGTTCCTCTTCGGGAACTTGTGAATCAGTCCACGAATCATTCCAATTTACATTTGACTCTTCATTATTATTAGGTGAGTCAATGGGACTTGTTCTAGAGATAGACATCTATCACATAATATCAAACGCGTTAAGAGATTAATATATCACATAATATTCACATGTTAAAAATATATAGTTTCCAACAAAATTTGTTAAGCAATCATTTTTCAAGTAAACACGGTCGAAGTCCAGACTCACTAATGCATCCTAACAAACTCGATAAGACACACTAATGCAAAATTCTGGTTCTCTAAGACCAACGCTCTGATACCAACTGAAATGTCCCGTTCTTATTGATTAAAAACGTTCCATATTAATTGATTTCGTTGCGAGGTTTTGACCTCTATATGAGACGTTTTTCAAAGACTACATTCATTTTAAAACAAACCATAACCTTTATTTCATCAATAAAGGTTAAAAAAGCTTTACGTAGATTATCAAATAATGATAATCTAAAATATCCTGTTTACACACGACCATTACATAATGGTTTACAATACAAATATGTTACAACAAAATAAGTTTCTTGAATGCAGTTTTTACACAATATCATACAAGCATGGACTCCAAATCTCGTCCTTATTTAAGTATGTGACAGCGGAAGCTCTTAATAATCACCTGAGAATAAACATGCTTAAAACGTCAACAAAAATGTTGGTGAGTTATAGGTTTAACCTATATATATCAAATCATAATAATAGACCACAAGATTTCATATTTCAATACACATCCCATACATAGAGATAAAAATCATTCATATGGTGAACACCTGGTAATCGACATTAACAAGATGCATATATAAGAATATCCCCATCATTCCGGGACACCCTTCGGATATGATATAAATTTCGAAGTACTAAAGCATCCGGTACTTTGGATGGGGTTTGTTAGGCCCAATAGATCTATCTTTAGGATTCGCGTCAATTAGGGTGTCTGTTCCCTAATTCTTAGATTACTAGACTTAATAAAAAGGGGAATATTCGATTTCGATAATTCAACCATAGAATGTAGTTTCACGTACTTGTGTCTATTTTGTAAATCATTTATAAAACCTGCATGTATTCTCATCCCAAAAATATTAGATTTTAAAAGTGGGACTATAACTCACTTTCACAGATTTTTACTTCGTCGGGAAGTAAGACTTGGCCACTGGTTGATTCACGATCCTATAACAATATATACATATATATCAAAGTATGTTCAAAATATATTTACAACACTTTTAATATATTTTGATGTTTTAAGTTTATTAAGTCAGCTGTCCTCGTTAGTAACCTACAACTAGTTGTCCACAGTTAGATGTACAGAAATAAATCGATAAATATTATCTTGAATCAATCCACGACCCAGTGTATACGTATCTCAGTATTGATCACAACTCAAACTATATATATTTTGGAATCAACCTCAACCCTGTATAGCTAACTCCAACATTCACATATAGAGTGTCTATGGTTGTTCCGAAATATATATAGATGTGTCGACATGATAGGTCGAAACATTGTATACGTGTCTATGGTATCTCAAGATTACATAATATACAATACAAGTTGATTAAGTTATGGTTGGAATATATTTGTTACCAATTTTCACGTAGCTAAAATGAGAAAAATTATCCAATCTTGTTTTACCCATAACTTCTTCATTTTAAATCCGTTTTGAGTGAATCAAATTGCTATGGTTTCATATTGAACTCTATTTTATGAATCTAAACAGAAAAAGTATAGGTTTATAGTCGGAAAAATAAGTTACAAGTCGTTTTTGTAAAGGTAGTCATTTCAGTCGAAAGAACGACGTCTAGATGACCATTTTAGAAAACATACTTCCACTTTGAGTTTAACCATAATTTTTGGATATAGTTTCATGTTCATAATAAAAATCATTTTCTCAGAATAACAACTTTTAAATCAAAGTTTATCATAGTTTTTAATTAACTAACCCAAAACAGCCCGCGGTATTACTACGACGGCGTAAATCCGGTTTTACGGTGTTTTTCGTGTCTCCAGGTTTTAAATCATTAAGTTAGCATATCATATAGATATAGAACATGTGTTTAGTTGATTTTAAAAGTCAAGTTAGAAGGATTAACTTTTGTTTGCGAACAAGTTTAGAATTAACTAAACTATGTTCTAGTGATTACAAGTTTAAACCTTCGAATAAGATAGCTTTATATGTATGAATCGAATGATGTTATGAACATCATTACTACCTTAATTTCCTTGGATAAACCTACTGGAAAAGAGAATAATGGATCTAGCTTCAACGGATCCTTGGATGGCTCGAAGTTCTTGAAGCAGAATCATGACACGAAAACAAGTTCAAGTAAGATCATCACTTGAAATAAGATTGTTATAGTTATAGAAATTGAACCAAAGTTTGAATATGATTATTAAATTGTATTAGAATGATAACCTACTATAAGAAACAAAGATTTCTTGAGGTTGGATGATCACCTTACAAGATTGGAAGTGAGCTAGCAAACTTGAAAGTATTCTTGATTTTATGTAACTAGAACTTGTAGAATATATGAAGAACACTTAGAACTTGAAGATAGAACTTGAGAGAGATCAATTAGATGAAGAAAATTGAAGAATGAAAGTGTTTGTAGGTGTTTTTGGTCGTTGGTGTATGGATTAGATATAAAGGATATGTAATTTTGTTTTCATGTAAATAAGTCATGAATGATTACTCATATTTTTGTAATTTTATAAGATATTTCATGCTAGTTGCCAAATGATGGTTCCCACATGTGTTAGGTGACTCACATGGGCTGCTAAGAGCTGATAATTGGAGTGTATATACCAATAGTACATACATCTAAAAGCTGTGTATTGTACGAGTACGAATACGGGTGCATACGAGTAGAATTGTTGATGAAACTGAACGAGGATGTAATTGTAAGCATTTTTGTTAAGTAGAAGTATTTTGATAAGTATATTGAAGTCTTTCAAAAGTGTATAAATACATATTAAAACACTACATGTATATACATTTTAACTGAGTCGTTAAGTCATCGTTAGTCGTTACATGTAAGTGTTGTTTTGAAACCTTTAGGTTAACGATCTTGTTAAATGTTGTTAACCCAATGTTTATAATATCAAATGAGATTTTAAATTATTATATTATCATGATATTATCATGTATGAATATCTCTTAATATGATATATATACATTAAATGTCTTTACAACGATAATCGTTACATATATGTCTCGTTTAAAAATCATTAAGTTAGTAGTCTTGTTTTTACATATGTAGTTCATTGTTAATATACTTTATGATATATTTTCTTATCATAGTATCATGTTAACTATATATATATATATATATCCATATATATGTCATCATATAGTTTTTACAAGTTTTAACGTTCGTGAATCACCGATCAACTTGGGTGGTCAATTGTCTATATGAAACATATTTCAATTAATCAAGTCTTAACAAGTTTGATTGCTTAACATGTTGGAAACATTTAATCATGTAAATATCAATCTCAATTAATATATATAAACATGGAAAAGTTCGGGTCACTACAGGTGTTATAATGGAATCTAGAAATACTTCATTATCGTGGAAGTTCTTCTAGAATAGACGATGAAGGTGTTCAAGATGAGACACCTAAAGCTAGTAATTAAAGAAACTTCCTCGATAAATAGCATACACATTTAAGGTGGTGTATAAGTATATGAAGTCGATTTTGTCATGATTCCTGGGATATGGTATAACATTCTTTGTGAAAAAAGCTACGGAGAACATGAATGATGTGTCTTCTATTCTAATGCTTTGGACAAAGTCTGTGGAGTACTAGAATTGGACTTGTTAATGATGATCATCTGCAGAGATAAATTAACAACTAATATTTCACTGTGTTGAATTTATTAAAGACAAAATCACTTTTATTTAGTAATAGAAGCATTTGGTATATTGTGAAATCAGATTTGTACATTGATGATGTGAATTATTCCATTTTATGTGAATTTTATGATATTGAAAATAATTATAAATATAAAGATGTCAATCTTTATTATATTATTATCTTGAGATTTGAATTACCTAGTCAGAATTCAGATGTGGAAATATAATTTGAGTGTGAGAGCTTTGTTAAGTTTTCATAATTCGACATCTCTAATTCAAACCTAGAATATGACTAAGAATTGCTCAAATATGGTAAAATATATGGATCACAAAAGATGTAAATCTTATGTGTGGGCATTTGAACGTTGCATTGATTAAAATCATATTAGATATATATGATTATGATATCAAGTTGCAAGAAATGTGGGGGAAGCTTTGAAATGATAAGAAATAACCCTTGTTAGTTGTGTAAAATGAACCCAATAGCTTGAAAATGTGAGGGTGTCTTGTCTTTTAATATCAAGAACATGATTCACGATAACACGTTGTAATGTATCTAATGAGTTGTACTAGATCTGACTTAACATATGCTATAAGCAAGCTAAGTAGATACAAGAGTAATCCAAGTATATCTCATTAGAGTTGTATGATTAGGTTAATTTAGTAACAGATATCCTGCAGTGATCGAGGGACACTGTGATGCAAACTACATATCTGATACAAATGATTCCAGAGCGACAAGTGGGTATATATTCACACTTAGAGGTGCTGTTATATCGTGGAAATCGTTTAAACAAGTGATTATTGATATATCCACGATGGAATCATAATTCATAGCTTTAGATAAAGCTGTGAAGAGGCATAATGGCTACGTTAATTCGTTAAAGAAATACAAGATGGCCTAAACCGGTGTCGGCCATATGTATACATTGTGATAGCCAATCGGTGATTGGCAGAGCTCATAGTACAATGTGTAATGATATGAATAAACATATGAGACGTAGACATAATACAGTACGACAACTAATCTCTAAAGGAATTATCAATATTGACTATGTGAAGTCAATCGATAATATTACGAATCCGCTGACAAAAGGCTTAAGCAGAGAGTTAGCGTATAAGTCGTGTGTGGGAATGGAAATGAAGCCATTGAAAGGCTAAGTTTATATGAAGGAAAACCTAACTCGATTGACTGGAGATCCCAATATCTGAGTTCAATAGGACAACCTACTTATATGAATTGATGAAGTCACTGTGGGGGAGTTAATTACTAAACTAGCAACCGCTACACCTTTTAAAAGGAGTTTACTAATTATAGACTTCCTAGTCCTTTCCTTAAAGTGACAATGAAGAGGATAAGCCTATAGCTTTTATTGATTCAATTGAAATAACTATGTGTGGTTAATCAATAGCCATTCGGTGGTGAATCACATATGTGAGAGAGAAGTTGGGTCACTTCGAAGGGTATTGTTGGGGCACAATACTTGATAAGCTCTCGTAGAACCAGGCTAATTCTCATGACCATAATGAACATAATTATGAGGACTTGACGTTGTCAGGGAGACTCTTGTGTGAAGCGTATTGTCGCCTACACAAACTGCAGACGAGTTCAAAGACATCGTCGTCTACTCAGAGCTAGCAGACTAAGTGCGTTTTTACAAGCGAAAGTTCAAAGGATAAAACCTACTTATCATATGCAAGATTCAACCGATAAAACTTAATCGAAATATTCTTGTTTCTGAGATCGATCTCCATTCATGTGGGGGATTGTTGGAAAAACTTGATGAAAAACGCGTGTTTTAACCAAACTTTGGACACAAATACTTATATGGTCGAGTGACATATATTAGTAATTATTGAGTGAGTTTTGTAGTCCTTGACAATGGCTTTAAAACGAGTTAAGGAGTGTCCAAAACGGATTAAAGATAAAAGAGATATCGAATTTCAAAGTTGTTAGTTAGGTGCAAAATCTAGAAGATTTAATATTTGTCCCACATCGGTTGTAGGAGCAAACCTAAGGCTATAGTCTCCACTATAGATAAAGGCCTTAGGCTTTGTAGAATAACACACCAAAAATTGTATAAGCTTTTTTATACAATAAGAGTTATCCTCTTAGCCGCAACATGGTCTCCCTGTTCCGGTTACCTTTCAGGAAAGTGTTCAAGTTCGGACCGGTGTACTCTGGGAACAGACGAAGAATCTGTTTAAGGGAATTGCGTTAAACACAAGCCCGATCAACCTTCAATTCGATTATATCGTTTTATTCTCTGTTCTTAATTTGATTATTTATTTTGTGTGAGTATTATAATTCGATTAGTTTATATATTATTTACACTTTCATGTACAATTTTATCTACAAAATAACGATTGAATCCATTGATGAATAACTTTGCCACCTTGACAATTAATAAATCGGATTTATCAAATTCCATCATTTAATCAGTTATGTGTAGCCAGTAACATGACTACACCCATGAACTGCATCTTTTTATTTATTTTTATATTATTATTATTATTATTATTATTAATTATTATTCCTAGTATTAAAATAAAAAAGAGATTAGATAAAATGTGTTCCAACTTGATTTTTCTTCATGTTCACATATAAACTATACTCGTATTTCTTTTAGTTACCAATGTGCACACGTAAACGGTTCAAACTCCACTTTCTTTCAAATCCGCTGTGCACATATGAACGATTTGATCCCCGTTTTCTTTCGAGTCCGATGTGCACATATCTTCTTCCAAAACCAAGCCGTGTATCGAACCCCGCTTTCTCTCGAGTCCGATGTTCATTAGATGTGCGAATATATATCGAGTCCGATGTCAGGGCCGTCTCATTACTTTGAAAGGCCATGTACGGGATATTAAATGAGCCTTCATAAAAAATTAAAATTTTAACATCCTCATCATCACGTTTTATCAAATGCCTCAATTTTCGTGTCCGCTTAATACAAATAAGTGATCACACGCCCAGTATCCCGTTTAACAAAACGACCCGTATTCAAAATTTTGAGCCCTGTGCGATTGGCTTACTCGCACACCCTCTGAGACGCCCATGTCTGATGTGCACATATGATATACTACAGGTTTGTTTCGTGTCCAATGTAAACATATGAACAAGTCTTCTTCATTCAAATCCGATAAGTTTTGTACGTTCACATCTGAACAACCCGTAGTTGTTACATATGCACACATGAACAATTTCTTTGTCATCATCTTCATTCATGTATTTAACCCAAATAACATAATGTGAAAACGTATAATTTGGTGTGTAGCAATACTAACTAATCAATAACCCTTTTCACGAAATCAAACTTGATCGAAACACAAAATTTAATTCGGTATGATAAAAAAAATTAAAAATAAACAAAAAAACCTCACAAATACTTTATAAGAAACTCACCTTTACTAACAAAAAAACTTTAACATAAAACATGTTGATATATTTGTTCAAAAGTTTATTAGTTTGGTATATTTTTTTCCCAAGCCAAAAGGATTAATAATCATCTGTAGACTGTAGTGTTGTTGTTCTATTGATCTAAGATGAAAATTTGAGATGTCAATGAAAGAAAAAAAGGGAAAGAATGGTTTTATTCAACTTTTTCCCGTAAAAGTTGCGTTTTGTTTCATTGTCGGGAAATCATTTAATAAGGAGTAGTGTAAATGACTACATTACCCATTTCTCTATTTTAAATATTAATTTCTTTATATATAATTACTACATTGCCATCTTCAATTCAACTCGCAGTTCTCGTCTTTAGCTTAGTTTGCTTAAGGCTCGAGCTTAGTTAGCTTTTGTTCTTTGTTGAGTGTTTAGAGTTGTTCTCTTCTTCCGAGCCTTGTAGTGCTTTTATCTCGTTTGCATCTTTTGTTTAATCTTTTTCATCTATTGATGAACAAAATTTATTTTTATATTATCATTATTTTAGTAAAATAAAAAAAAAATTTAGTATTTGTCGGCACATACAGATGACAAAAGACAAAAGGAGCTGGGCAATAAGCTCTCGTATACTAAGTATTTGGTTGTGTTGGGAATTATGATCTGATGAGTCAAAAAGTATTTTGCAGATTCTAGAGTCTGCAAATGTAGAGTCTGAAGTTGCAGACTCTGGTGTTTACTGAAGTCAACGGTTTTAGATTTCTTGATGGCTAAGCTAATGAATATTCTGGAGATATGTTTAACTTTTAAGAAGATTTGTTTTGATTCGGGTTTATCCCCAGAAGATTGACTTTAAAGTTATTAGCGTATAAGTTTGGTTTTTAAGTTTATCTTTTCCTTATTTGTAGCAAAGTAATTTTGGAAACCAAATCTCCAGATTTGATTTTGATCTGTATAAATAGGGACGTGTGTTTTTCATTCGATGTATCTTTTGGCACGATCAATATTATCAAACATATATTTCATATCGTGTTCTCTCAATTCTTGTACTTATAATTCTTATTTATTGTTCAATTGAGAGTCTGGTGTTCATAGATCAAATACTGTGAACTTATAACTGGTATCAGAGCGGGTAAGGTGTAAATCCTATTACGGTAATCTTTACAAACAATCCATATTTTTATAAATATGTCTACCAGTACCATTCCTACTCCAGTTATGGCTGGAAAAGGTGTGCCAATATTCGATGGCACAGACTTTGCAACTTTAAATTTGAAAGTCCTATGGTTTTTAGGATCTATTCATGAAGAAGCTGAGCATGTTCTTACAACAGGACCTATTATTCCTGGTTCTATGATAGCTGCTGTTCCTACCACAGATACTGTTGCTGCTCAACCTGCCTACTTTCGTGACACACCAAGAGAAAGGTGGACTGAAGCAGAAGCTATCAAGTACAAACTAGATAGCAAAATAAGGAGTATTATTGGGAATGCTGTTACTGTTCCAATTCTCAGAAAGATCAGTCATGCCAAGACTGCTAAAGCTATGTGGGATCTGTTCCTTAATGACTATGAAGGAGTCACTGTTGTTAAGACTCAGAAGAAAAAGAATCTGATTAGATGTTATGAAAATTTTGCTGCTCAGCCTAAAGAATCTTTGAGTGATCTTCATTCAAGATTTCAGGTTCTGATAAATGATCTTGAAAGTGTTGGGGTAGAGAAAACACAACAAGTGTTGTGTCAAAAGTTCATTGAACTGTTACCCTCAAACTTTGAATCTGTGATTACATCTATGGTAATCAGTGAAAAGATAGATAACTATGAGTTAAGTGAATTGTTTGGCATACTGTCAAACTTTGAGGAAACTCAATTAAAGAACAAGATCAATGCTAAGAAAACTGCTAAAGATCCAGAAGCTGCATTGGTGGCTACCACAAAGAAGAATAAGCAATTGTTCTCTAGTTACTCTAGCAAAGTTGAATCTAAAAGTGATGAAACTTCTGATGATGATAGTGAATCTGATGAAGATGAGGAGATCAAAGATTTGGAAGTTCAGATGGCTCTTTTGACTCAAAGGACTGGGCAGAAAAAGTTTGGTTATAAGAAAGGTAAAGGCAAGGGTACTTTTGATCCAAAGAAAGCTAAACGCTTTAAGTGTGGCAAGATAGGACACATAGCTGCTGATTGCTGGTGTAAGGGTGAAGGAGGTTCAAATACCAACAAGTCTGTTGACAAAGCAAGAAAGTATAAGCTCAAGTACATGAAGTTAAAGAGTGAAGCAGAAAAATCAAAGAACAAAGAACAGGAAAAGGCTTTGTACACAGAAGCATGGGAAGATGAAGACTCATCATCTGATGAGGAGGAAGATAAGTATCTTATGGCTTTAATTTGTAACATCCCGCATTTTTCCGTTAAATTATTTTAACGTCCGTCTTTTTATTTTAAAAATATCCTTCGTAACTAAATTCGTATCCTCCGTTAGCTAACATTCTTAATATTTTTCCGTTATTGGATTTTAACATCCTCCGTTAATACGCGTTTTAAAATATTCCGTTTAGGTAATTCCCGCACCCGACTACAAACGCGAGGGACTAATCTCGCCACTCGGACAAACTTGGCTAACTAGTAACCCACCATCCACCACCAACCTCCCATTTCTCTCTATCTCTTTTTCTTACTTCCCTTTTATGCTCTCAAAACCTTCAAACACAAAATCATCATCCAAATTCGATTTAGGGAGCTAGCAACAAAATAAATTACATATTCGTGATCCTCTCTTCATCCTCTTCATTTTGGTACCAACTTCATCTCATTTGGGTAACATTTCTAAAACTCTAGATTTCTCTAAATTCATGTTTTTGATTTGAAATGGTGTTAGTTAGTGTCTATGGCTCATTGTGATGTCGTGTATGTAATTTGTATGCTCGATCTTGTTATTTGGTGTAACTAGCATGAACACTTGAAATGGGTTAGTTAATCTTTGATTTTGATTGATTAAATATTGTTAGATATTAAACCTATTGTGTTAAAAGTGTTACTAGCATCGTTAGTTTCGTTTTGGTATGTTGGATGATATGAAATCCTTGCGTTAACATGATTATTGATTTTGTGATTCTTAATTAGGGTTTGATGAAACTTGAAATGAACTTTTGATGCATTGAATGCTTGTTAATATTGTTAGTAAGTGTTTAGTTGCAATGTGTGTTTGATTACCTTCGAAACGGCATATCATACATGTAAATTGGTTACCCGAATCATGAAATGCGTTTTTAGAACTTGGACCTTTGATTATGAACGTTTAATGCGGTTTTGGGTTGTTGTAGGTGTTGAATTACTTGTTGAAATGTGTCTAGTCGTTTTCTTCGTCAAATTACCTTCCCAACGGTATAAAATACTTGACTTGATTGTTTGCGGATCATAAATTGTGTTTATTTGGTTTTTGGTTCGTGCACTTGAGAGTTGCTGTAAACAGGCCTGGATAATAATCTGGACACCGTCCAGCATTTTGGACGCCGTCCAGGCTTTCAAACTTGGACGCCGTCCAGCATTTTGGACGCCGTCTAGGCCTTCAAAGCTGGACGCCGTCCAGACAATCTGGACGCCGTCCAGATACCCTGGCAGGCTACTGTCTTCGTTGGTCATTTTTCAAAAAATGTTTACTATGCTACGCACCTCCGATTCACATGTAACTTGTTCTAACGTGCTCATATATGATTAAAAACCTCAGAGAAATAGTTCGAGACCCGACCCGAACGTGTTGACTTTTTCGTTGACTTTGACCCGACCAAGTTGACTTTTAATCAACTTAACCAAATGTTTGTGCAAATTGTTCTAACATGCTTTTATACTCGTATCTTGCATGAAACTTGACAATTTGATTCACATGCTACTTAATCGAGTCGTAACGAGCCATAGGACTAATTGAACATCCTTGACCAATCGCGTTTACCATTATTGATACAACTTACTTGTTTAGGTCAAGACTAGCATTGTTCTTTGCACACGTTTACTTGTTGAAGTACTTTATTACTCGTGCACTCAAGGTGAGATCATAGTCCCACTTTTACTCTTTTTGAACTTACATTTGGGATGAGAAAACATAAACATTTCTTTTACTAAGTGAACACAAGTACAGGAAAACAAACATTCTACATACGAGTTTAGAACAAAATCCTCAATTCGATTATCATTAGTTACACTTGCCGGGTGTAAGCGAGAACTTATGTTGTATGGATCCATATGGGTTTGACAAACCCTCATTCAAACGGTTCGCTACCGTTTACGAATGAAATATATTTTCGAGAAACAGTGTATGTTCTAGCACTAAGTGATGGGGTTCAATGGGAGAAATGTTAAGCATTGATAATTGGGTGCTCGTGAAACAAATTTTGGAATGGTTAACTATTAATTCGATGTTGCAAATCTTGTGGTTCAATCTACTTATTTACTCACTTACTTACTTAAACCTATGATTTCACCAACGTTTTCGTTGACAGATTTCTATGTTTTTCTCAGGTCTTTGAACGATATGTGTTACATGCTTCCGCTCATTATTTTGATACTTGCTTTGGATGTCGAGTATTTATGCATACATGGAGCATCTTTTGGCTACTTTTAAATTGTGTCGCATAGGTTTCATTTGTACTTATAACTTTGTAACGTAACTTTTGGATGAACAATTCTTGTAAACTAGGGAACAATCTTTACTTTTGCAATGAATGCGACATATTTTGGTCAAACGTTATTTTAAAGACTTATGACCACGTAACGGGACCTAAGTAGTCGACGCCGTCAAATGCCAATTTTGTCGGGTCACTACAATTGGTATCAGAGCGTTGGTTGTAGGGATTTAGAGTTCATTGGTGTCAACCCCGAGTCATAGGGTACATTAGTGAGTCTAGACTACAACCGGCATATAGACTTGGAGTAGGAATTACTTGACTACTTGTGCATTTATACTCGATCTCTTCTATTCACGTCTAACTCTTATTCTACCTTAATCTCACGTGGTTGATTTGATTGACACGCCACCTTGACTATCTGAAATGATGTCGAATGCACATATGAATCAGGGTAATATAATTTCCGGGATTATATTACGGTGACTCATATGAACATTCCGACATTATGACATAAAGAATTTAAGGCGAGTCAAGGAAAAATTTCCTCTTTATCTTGATTTCCATATCACGATTAGTATTATTGATAATACTAAACACCGGTATTCTTGTGTCATGAAGGAACAATGGCTCACCAAGGTCAACCCAATACTCCTTCCGAAACTCTCGAACAAGCTCTTCATCGAATGATAACCACCGCCGTGGGTACGGCCGTGGCCGATCACTTTTCCAACAACAATAATCATGGAGCTGGTAATTCAAACGAGGGGTGCTCCTACAAGAACTTCATGGGGTGCAAACCTCCCACTTTCGATGGAACCGAGGGACCGGTTGCTCTCACCAGATGGTTTGAACAAACGAAAGCCGTTTTTAACATAAGCGGTTGTCGGGACCAAGATAAGGTCAAGTTTTCCACCCTCACTCTCACCGGTATTGCTTTCTCATGGTGGAACACGTATGTACAATCGGTGGGTATCGATGAAGCCCACGCACTCTCTTGGACCGAATTTCGGTGGGTATAGATTGGCGAATACTTTCTGCGCGACGAAACTCAAAGGCTCGAACAGGGGCTAAGAAATTTACAAACGGTCCGGAATGACCTCGAAGCTTATAATCAACGGTTTGCTGAACTAGTCTTAATGTGTCCAAACCTCATGACTCTCGAGTCCCTAAGAGTTAAACTTTACATGGATGGCCTTTCGAAGAGCATTCAACACAGGGTAATGTCATCCAAACCCGCCAACCTACAAGAGGCTTTAACGATGGCTCGCCAATCTATAGAAACGGTGGATGAAATTGAAGCACCGGCACCAACGGCCGAGGACCAACCGGGTAACAACAAAAGAAAATGGGAAGCCTCTCAATCCAGCAACTACAACAGCAACAACTTTGCCAAGGAACTTTTCACCTCCATCGGCAAGAAAAGTTATGCTGGAACTCGACCTTTTTGCAACAAATGCCCCAAGCATCACTTTGGTGAATGTGGCAAGCTAATTTGCCACCGGTGCCAGGGAAGTGGTCATATTGCCAAATATTGTGGAAGTACCGCCCCCGTCAGTCAAAAGGGACCCAACACACAAAAGCCAGGTGTTTGTTTCGAATGTGGTCAACCGGGTCATTTTAGGAATGCATGTCTAACGAAGAAAGCCAACCCCAACACACGCGGCCGAACTTCCAACATTAGCACCGAGGATGCTCGAGACGACATGAACTAGTCACGGGTACGTTTCTTCTTAACAACTCCTATACTTCATGTTTATTCGATTCGGATGTCGATAAATGTTTTGTATCCAAGGCTTTGGAGCCTACTATTTGCACTCCACCACCCCCTAGATATTACTTAGGCCATTCAAGTGACCAACGGAAAACTATTGCGTACCGACAAATTTATCGGAGAGTGTACGTCAAACTTATTGGGTAGGTAATTTGAACTTTGATTTGACATCTATAGAACTAGGGAGCCCAAAACCTATACGTTAGGAAGGGAATGTTTTCCCCACATATATGTGATTTTAGTGAACTAAATAATTTCCGTTTAAGAACCGATATCCTCTTCCCCGTATCAACAACCTCTTGAACCGTTACACGGATCTCGCGTATATTCTAAAATCGACCTTCATTCTGGTTATCATCAATTGAGGGTTAAGGGAGAAGATGTCTCCTAAACCGCTTTCCGAACTCGCTACGATAGTTATAAATTTCTTTTAGTGCCGTTCAGTTTATCTAAGGCTCCGCCCGTATTCATAGACCTCCGGAACCGCGTATGCAAACTTATCTAGACAAATCCGTTACCGTACTTATAATTTTAAGCTATTCAAGCGGAAAGGAAAAACGAACAACGTCTCCGTCTTACGCTCGAACTCTTGAGAAAAGAGCAACTCTATGCCGAATTCTCCAAGTGAGAATTTTGGTTAAACGAAGTCCAAATTCTAAACCATATTGTTAGTGGTCAAGGTATTACAGTAGATCTCGCAAAAAAAAAAAAATTTTTTTAATTAATTAATTAATTTTGGAGAAACCCTCACGACTCCGACTTGTATTCGTAAAATTTTGGATCTCGCGATTATTACCAAAGATTAATTTCCGATTTTTCCCGTATCGCTCGTTCTCTAACCTCGTTAACGTACTAAAAAAAAAAAATTAAACATTTTTCCGTGTCCGGACTTTGAACGTGATTTTTCACACCAACCTTACTAGATAAATTCGTGTGGCACAAAATGGAACTCAAATATAGAAATACTTCTACGTGAACGCCTGAAAGGCAACCCCTCTCGACTCGAAATCAAGGAAGCTGAAATTCGTTATTTTACACGGAGAATTTGAATACTTATTTATGGATCCGATCAATCTTCTCGTCATCGCGTACCACGATACATAGCTCTGCTATTTCACTATTACCGTCTGATATTACTGAGACCAAAGATAACACACAATCCAAGGATACCCCTTTCTCCTTTGACTTAACGTCCTTGTGCTTCTGTTATACGGCCAACTACTACTCAACCCCGAGCTATACAACTACGTGTACTATCTCGTTTCCCACCAAGTCTCAACATTTGGCCACTAGATGCGCGATATGGCTACCTCAAAATGTGAACTCATCCTATTCTAAGTTCTCATTTCACTCCTATCTTTTCGCTCGTACTTCCGTATACGAAAACCTTTTTATATAATTTCTCAATGGAGAGAGAGACTCTTCACGTGTTACTAGTATTCGCCACGAGGGTGACTAGCCCTTACGAACATTTTTCAGTAGCCGACAAGAAACCTGTCCCAACAAACGCTTTCGAACCCTAACTAACTTGTCCAAGCATATCTTAAGAAATTATATTCCAACACGGTGTATCATTGTCAATTATCCCGGATCGAAAATGCTCGTTACACATCTTGTTTACAAGAAGCCTTCGGAACACGTTTAGACGTGAGTACTGCGTATCTTCCACAAACAGACGAGCTAAGCAAACGAACAATTTACATCTTGAAAAGACATGTTACAAACTTGTATTGTCGCCTTTAGTTGATCCCTCTTACAACAGTAGTTACCACTCGCGTGTTAACGCGCACTTTTCGAAACTTTATATAACCACAAATGTTGTTCTCCTATTCGTTGGACCGAAGTAGGTGACAAGCAAATCATCAGATCCGAAATCATTCAAGAAACAACCTTTGAGATAGTTCAAGTCCGAGAAGGGCTCAAGACGGCCCGTGGTAGCCAAAGGAGTTATACCAATGTTAGATGAAAATCTCTCAAATTTAAAGTCAGTAACTGTGTAATATTGAAAACCACACCTTGGAAAGGTGTAATCCGTTTCGGGAAATCGAGGAAATTTATATCCGCAATATTGATCCTTTTGAAATCTTGGGGCGTATTGGAACCGCTTCCTACCGTTTAGAACCTCCGACTCAATTAAGTTTCCGTTTACCTTACGTTCCATGTAACAAACTTAGATACGTGTCCTGCGGAACAGGAACGTGCTATCTGTAGTGACCCGAACTTTTCCATGTTTATATATATTAATTGAGATTGATATTTACATGATTAAATGTTTCCAACATGTTAAGCAATCAAACTTGTTAAGACTTGATTAATTGAAATATGTTTCATATAGACAATTGACCACCCAAGTTGACCGGTGATTCACGAACGTTAAAACTTGTAAAAACTATACGATGACATATATATGGTTATATATATAGTTAACATGTTTTTATTATAAGTATGTATCTCATTAGGTATTTTAACAATGCGTTATATACATAAAAATGAGACTATTAATTTAAGAAACTCGAAAACGATATATATAACGATTATCGTTATAACAACGTCTTACTAGGTACATATGAATCATATTAAGATATTGATACACTTGGTTAATTATGTTAAATGATAAGTAAATATATTATTAAGTGTATTAACAATGAAATACATATGTAAAAATAAGACTACTAACTTAATGATTTCGAAACGAGACATATATGTAACGATTATCGTTGTAACGACATTTAACTGTATATACATCATACTAAGATATATTATATATCATAATATCATGATAATATAACAATTTACAAACTCATTTGTTATAATAAACAATGGGTTAACGACATTCAACAAGATCGTTAACCTAAAGGTTTCAAAACAACATTTACATGTAACGACTAACGATGACTTAACGACTCAGTTAAAATTTATATACATGTAGTGTTTTAATATGTATTCATACACTTTTGAAAGACTTCAAGACACTTATCAAAATACTTCTACTTAACAAAAATGCTTACAATTACATCCTCATTCAGTTTCATCAACAATTCTACTCGTATGCACCCGTATTCGTACTCGTACAATACACAGCTTTTAGATGTATGTACTATTGGTATATACACTCCAATGATCAGCTCTTAGCAGCCCATGTGAGTCACCTAACACATGTGGGAACCATCATTTGGAAACTAGCATGAAATATCTCATAAAATTACAAAAATATGAGTAATCATTCATGACTTATTTACATGAAAACAAAATTACATATCCTTTATATCTAATCCATACACCAACGACCAAAAACACCTACAAACACTTTCATTCTTCAATTTTATTCATATAATTGATCTCTCTCAAGTTCTATCTTCAAGTTCTAAGTGTTCTTCATATATTCTACAAGTTCTAGTTACATAAAATCAAGAATACTTTCAAGTTTGCTAGCTCACTTCCAATATTGTAAGGTGATCATTCAACCTCAAGAAATCTTTGTTTCTTACAGTAGGTTATCATTCTAATACAAGGTAATAATCATATTCAAACTTTGGTTCAATTTCTATAACTATAACAATCTTATTTCAAGTGATGATCTTACTTGAACTTGTTTTCGTGTCATGATTCTGCTTCAAGAACTTCGAGCCATCCAAGGATTCGTTGAAGCTAGATCCATTTTTCTCTTTTCCAGTAGGTTTATCCAAGGAACTTAAGGTAGTAATTATGTTCATAACATCATTCGATTCATACATATAAAGCTATCTTATTCGAAGGTTTAAACTTGTAATCACTAGAACATAGTTTAGTTAATTCTAAACTTGTTCGCAAACAAAAGTTAATCCTTCTAACTTGACTTTTAAAATCAACTAAACACATGTTCTATATCTATATGATATGCTAACTTAATGATTTAAAACCTGGAAACACGAAAAACACCGTAAAATCGGATTTACGCCGTCGTAGTAACACCGCGGGCTGTTTTGGGTTAGTTAATTAAAAACTATGATAAACTTTGATTTAAAAGTTGTTATTCTGAGAAAATGATTTTTATTATGAACATGAAACTATATCCAAAAATTATAGTTAAACTCAAAGTGGAAGTATGTTTTCTAAAATGGTCATCTAGACGTCGTTCTTTCGACTGAAATGACTACCTTTACAAAAACGACTTGTAACTTATTTTTCCGACTATAAACCTATACTTTTTCTGTTTAGATTCATAAAATAGAGTTCAATATGAAACCATAGCAATTTTATTCACTCAAAACGGATTTAAAATGAAGAAGTTATGGGTAAAACAAGATTGGATAATTTTTCTCATTTTAGCTACGTGAAAATTGGTAACAAATCTATTCCAACCATAACTTAATCAACTTGTATTGTATATTATGTAATCTTGAGATACCATAGACACGTATACAATGTTTTGACCTATCATGTTGACACATCTATATATATTTCAGAACAACCATAGACACTCTATATGTGAATGTTGGAGTTAGCTATACAGGGTTGAGGTTGATTCCAAAATATATATAGTTTGAGTTGTGATCAATACTGAGATACGTATACACTGGGTCGTGGATTGATTCAAGATAATATTTATCGATTTATTTCTGTACATCTAACTGTGGACAACTAGTTGTAGGTTACTAACGATGACAGCTGACTTAATAAACTTAAAACATCAAAATATATTAAAAGTGTTGTAAATATATTTTGAACATACTTTGATATATATGTATATATTGTTATAGGTTCGTGAATCAACCAGTGGCCAAGTCTTACTTCCCGACGAAGTAAAAATCTGTGAAAGTGAGTTATAGTCCCACTTTTAAAAATCTAATATTTTTGGGATGAGAATACATGCAAGTTTTATAAATGATTTACAAAATAGACACAAGTACGTGAAACTACATTCTATGGTTGAATTATCGAAATCGAATATGCCCTTTTTTATTAAGTCTGGTAATCTAAGAATTAGGGAACAGACACCCTAATTGACGCGAATCCTAAAGATAGATCTATTGGGCCTAACAAACCCCATCCAAAGTACCGGATGCTTTAGTACTTCGAAATTTATATCATATCCGAAGGGTGTCCCGGAATGATGGGGATATTCTTATATATATGCATCTTGTTAATGTCGGTTACCAGGTGTTCACCATATGAATGATTTTTATCTCTATGTATGGGATGTGTATTGAAATATGAAATCTTGTGGTCTATTATTATGATTTGATATATATAGGTTAAACCTATAACTCACCAACATTTTTGTTGACGTTTTAAGCATGTTTATTCTCAGGTGATTATTAAGAACTTCCGCTGTCGCATACTTAAATAAGGACAAGATTTGGAGTCCATGCTTGTATGATATTGTGTAAAAACTGCATTCAAGAAACTTATTTTGTTGTAACATATTTGAATTGTAAACCATTATGTAATGGTCTTGTGTAAACAGGATATTTTAGATTATCATTATTTGATAATCTACGTAAAGCTTTTTAAACCTTTATTGATGAAATAAAGGTTATGGTTTGTTTTAAAATGAATGCAGTCTTTGAAAAACGTCTCATATAGAGGTCAAAACCTCGCAACGAAATCAATTAATATGGAACGTTTTTAATCAATAAGAACGGGACATTTCAGTTGGTATCAGAGCGTTGGTCTTAGAGAACCAGAAAATTTGCATTAGTGTGTCTTATCGAGTTTGTTAGGATGCATTAGTGAGTCTGGACTTCGACCGTGTTTTCTTTAAAAATGATTGCTTAACATTTTTGTTGGAAACTATATATTTTTAACATATGAATATTATGTGATATATTAATCTCTTAACGTGTTTGATATTATGTGATAGATGTCTACCTCTAGAACAAGTCCCATTGACTCACCTAATAATAATGAAGAGTCAAATGTAAATTGGAATGATTCGTGGACTGATTCACAAGTTCCCGAAGAGGAACCGGAAGAAGAGTCGGAACCGGAAGAAGAATCGGAACCGGAAGAAGAATCGGAACCGGAAGAAGAAATAGAACCGGTGGGGGAAATAATAAAACGGTTAAGTAAAAGAGAATCCTCAACCAACCGACCAAGGTTAATTATGGTCAATGGTGTTTCCGCCAAGGAAGCAAAATATTGGGAGGATTACCAATTCTCCGATGAATCGGATTCCGACGAGAATTCCGATGATGTTATAGAAATTACCTCAATCGAATTTAAAAAGGCAAAAGAAAATAATAAGGGAAAGGGCATAAAAATAGAGAAATCTAATTCCAACCCCGATGAACTTTATATGTATCGTCAACCCCCGAAGTCCTTAGGTTGTAACAATGACCCGGGAACCTCTAAACCACCAGGTTTTTCTAAACCAATGTGGACAATGACGGCTCGTATTAGGGGAACATCATATATCCCTAGAAACTTGGCAAAACGAACCAAAACCGAACAAGAAGAAACGAGCGAGTCGGAATAAGATAGTTGTATTCGTGTGGTGTAATATATGTAATATAGTGTGCTTATGCTTTATGATATATGTAAAAATTGCTTGTATTAATAAGTATTTTTTTATGAATCTAACTCTTGTCTATTTTACAGTTTAAAAACACAAAATGGATAGACAACCCAATATTTTAAGAGACCTACCCGGAGACATGATTGATGAAATCTTGTCTAGAGTCGGTCAGAATTCCTCGGCACAACTATTTAAGGCGAGATCAGTTTGTAAGACATTCGAAGAACGTTCCAAGAATGTCTTGGTTTATAAGAGACTTTCGTTTGAAAGATGGGGGATATCACATTGGGAAACCCATAAGTTACGATGTGTTTACTTTGACGCATATATTGCAGGGAACCCAAATGCTATTTTACGCAACGGGTTAAGAAATTATTTTGACTCAATATATCCGAATATTGGACTTCGTGATTTAGAAAAAGCGGCTAACATGCAACATAAAGAAGCATGTTATGCTTACGGGTTAGTAATGTTCGCTTCTCACCAAAGTGAGAACAAGAAAATCGGGCTACAACTATTAAACAAAACGTTCCCACAAGTGACGGAGTCGGTAATTGGGGTAAGAAATGAGGTTTTTAGATTGTTACGGGATTGTTGAACATTACGTAACCCTCGTCCCTTTGACGAGGTTACAACACGCTGTCTTATCAACGGCCATAACGGTTATGTTCCACAAGATCAAGGATGGGAAGTAATCCTAGTAAAACCAGAATGCATGACTTGTTTCTGGACGTATGAATTACGTGTCTTTATTGCCTTTGCTGAACGACTTGTGTACTAGCTAGAATTATCTTCACAACCATCTTGTATCAAATTTATTGTGTGCTATATTTCATGCTATATGTAAAATAAGCGGTATTGTAAGTTGTAAAATATTGTGTAAAAGTTTGAACGCGAAATATTATTACAATCAGTTTTTCATATAGAATTGTAGTAGTTGAATTGTATATTAGCTACTAAGTATGAACTTAACGGGTAGATACTACCCGAATTTAAACTTATAAAACGCTAATATGAAGAAAAAGCTTTTATAAATGAGTTCATATTATGCTACGAAATACTATTAACTACTCTTAATATTCTGTATGATTAACTTGTTCCATTTGACTATTTTGAAGGAAATGGCACCGACTACTCGACACACCGTGAATATGAATGAAGAGGAATTCCGTACTTTTCTAGCTTCAAACATAGCCGCAGTACAGGCTGCGCTACATACCAACAATAACCTTGGATCTGGCAGTACAGGAAATCGTGTAGGATGCACCTACAAAGAATTTACTGCCTGCAAACCCTTGGAATTTGATGGAATCGAAGGACCGATCGGATTGAAACGGTGGACCGAGAAGGTCGAATCGGTGTTTGCCATAAGTAAGTGTACTGAAGAGGACAAAGTGAAGTACGCTACGCATACCTTCACAGGTTCTGCGTTAACATGGTGGAATACCTATCTAGAGCAAGTGGGACAAGATGATGCGTACGCACTACCGTGGTCAGCATTCAAGCACTTGATGAACGAGAAGTACCGTCCCAGAACCGAGGTCAATAAGCTCAAGACAGAACTTAGAGGGTTACGAACCCAAGGATTTGATATTACCACGTACGAAAGACGATTCACAGAATTGTGCCTATTGTGTCCGGGAGCATTCAAAGATGAGGAAGAGAAGATCGACGCGTTTGTGAAAGGATTACCGGAAAGAATCCAAGAATATATAAGTTCACACGAGCCCGCCTCCATACAACAGGCATGTAGAATGGCTCACAAACTAGTGAACCAGATTGAAGAAAGAATTAAAGAACAGACTGTTGAAGAGGCCAATGTGAAGCAAGTCAAAAGAAAGTGGGAGGAAAACGGTGATAAGAATCACCAATACAACAACAACAGCAATTACAACAATAATCGCAACAATTATCCCAACAATCGCAACATCAATCGCAACTACAACAAACGGCCCAACAACAACAACAACAACAACAACAACAACAACAACAACAGCAACTACAACAATCATCCCAACAACAATAATAACCGCAACAACAACAACAATCAGAAGCAGCTATGCCAAAGGTGTGAAAAGTATCACTCGGGGTTCTGCACCAAATTTTGCAACAAGTGTAAAAGAAATGGTCATAGCGCGGCGAAGTGTGAGGTCTACGGACCAGGGGTTAATAGAACGAAAGGAACAAATGGTGTCGGAACGAGTAATGGTGGAGCAAGTAGTGTCGGAGCAAGTTATGCCAATGTAGTTTGTTATAAATGTGGAAAACTGGGCCACATTATTAGAAATTGCCCGAACCAGGAGAACACGAATAGACAAGGCCGCGGAAGAGTTTTCAATATTAATGCGGCAGAGGCACAGGAAGACCCGGAGCTTGTTACGGGTACGTTTCTTATTAACAATAAATCTGCTTACGTTTTATTTGATTCGGGTGCGGATAGAAGCTATATGAGTAGAGATTTTTGTGCTAAATTAAGTTGTCCATTGACGCCTTTGGATAGTAAATTTTTACTCGAATTAGCAAATGGTAAATTAATTTCAGCAGATAATATTTGTCGGAATCGAGAAATTAAACTGGTTAGCGAAACATTTAAGATTGATTTGATACCAGTAGAGTTAGGGAGTTTTGATGTGATAATTGGTATGGACTGGTTGAAAGAAGTGAAAGCAGAGATCGTTTGTTACAAAAATGCAATTCGCATTATACGAGAAAAAGGAAAACCCTTAATGGTGTACGGAGAAAAGGGCAACACGAAGCTACATCTTATTAGTAATTTGAAGGCACAAAAACTAATAAGAAAAGGTTGCTATGCTGTTCTAGCACACGTCGAGAAAGTACAAACTGAAGAAAAGAGCATCAATGATATTCCCATTGCAAAAGAATTTCCCGATGTATTTCCGAAAGAATTACCGGGATTACCCCCACAGCGATCCGTTGAATTTCAAATAGATCTTGTACCAGGAGCTGCACCAATAGCTCGTGCTCCTTACAGACTCGCACCCAGCGAGATGAAAGAACTGCAAAGCCAATTACAAGAACTTTTAGAGCGTGGTTTCATTCGACCAAGCACATCACCGTGGGGAGCTCCTGTTTTGTTTGTCAAGAAGAAAGATGGTACATTCAGGTTGTGTATCGACTACCGAGAGTTGAACAAACTTACCATCAAGAACCGCTACCCACTACCGAGAATCGACGACTTATTTGATCAACTACAAGGCTCGTCTGTTTATTCAAAGATTGACTTACGTTCCGGGTATCATCAAATGCGGGTGAAAGAAGATGATATTCCAAAGACTGCTTTCAGAACACGTTACAGTCATTACGAGTTTATGGTCATGCCGTTTGGTTTAACTAACGCACCAGCTGTGTTCATGGACCTTATGAACCGAGTGTGTGGACCATACCTTGACAAGTTTGTCATTGTTTTCATTGATGACATACTTATTTACTCAAAGAATGACCAAGAACACGGTGAACATTTGAGAAAGGTGTTAGAAGTATTGAGGAAGGAAGAATTGTACGCTAAGTTTTCAAAGTGTGCATTTTGGTTGGAAGAAGTTCAATTCCTCGGTCACATTGTGAACAAAGAAGGTATTAAAGTGGATCCGGCAAAGATAGAAACTGTTGAAAAGTGGGAAATCCCGAAAACTCCGAAACACATACGCCAGTTTTTAGGACTAGCTGGTTACTACAGAAGGTTCATCCAAGACTTTTCCAGAATAGCAAAACCCTTGACTGCATTAACGCATAAAGGGAAGAAATTTGAATGGAATGATGAACAAGAGAAAGCGTTTCAATTATTGAAGAAAAAGCTAACTACGGCACCTATATTGTCATTGCCTGAAGGGAATGATGATTTTGTGATTTATTGTGACGCATCAAAGCAAGGTCTCGGTTGTGTATTAATGCAACGAACGAAGGTGATTGCTTATGCGTCTAGATAATTGAAGATTCACGAACAAAATTATACGACGCATGATTTGGAATTAGGCGCGGTTGTTTTTGCATTAAAGACTTGGAGGCACTACTTATATGAGGTAAAAGTATTATATATACCGACCACAAAAGTCTTCAACACATATTTAATCAGAAACAATTGAATATGAGGCAGCGTAGGTGGATTGAATTATTGAATGATTACGACTTTGAGATTCGTTACCACCCGGGGAAGGCAAATGTGGTAGCCGATGCCTTGAGCAGGAAGGACAGAGAACCCATTCGAGTAAAATCTATGAATATAATGATTCATAATAACCTTACTACTCAAATAAAGGAGGCGCAACAAGGAGTTTTAAAAGAGGGAAATTTAAAGGATGAAATACCCAAAGGATCGAAGAAGCATCTTAATATTCGGGAAGACGGAACCCGGTATAGGGCTGAAAGGATTTGGGTACCAAAATTTGGAGATATGAGAGAAATCGTACTTAGAGAAGCTCATAAAACCAGATACTCAATACATCCTGGAACGGGGAAGATGTACAAGGATCTCAAGAAACATTTTTGGTGGCCGGGTATGAAAGCCGATGTTGCTAAATACGTAGGAGAATGTTTGACGTGTTCTAAGGTCAAAGCTGAGCATCAGAAACCATCAGGTCTACTTCAACAACCCGAAATCCCGGAATGGAAATGGGAAAACATTACCATGGATTTCATCACTAAATTGCCAAGGACTGCAAGTGGTTTTGACACTATTTGGGTAATAGTTGATCGTCTCACCAAATCAGCACACTTCCTGCCAATAAGAGAAGATGACAAGATGGAGAAGTTAGCACGACTGTATTTGAAGGAAATCATCTCCAGACATGGAATACCAATCTCTATTATCTCTGATAGGGATGGTAGATTTATTTCAAGATTCTGGCAGACATTACAGCAAGCATTAGGAACTCGTCTAGACATGAGTACTGCCTATCATCCACAAACTGATGGGCAGAGCGAAAGGACGATACAAACGCTTGAAGACATGCTACGAGCATGTGTTATTGATTTCGGAAACAGTTGGGATCGACATCTACCGTTAGTAGAATTTTCCTACAACAACAGCTACCATTCAAGCATTGAGATGGCGCCGTTTGAAGCACTTTATGGTAGAAAGTGCAGGTCTCCGATTTGTTGGAGTGAAGTGGGGGATAGACAGATTACGGATCCGGAGATTATACAAGAAACTACCGAGAAGATCATCCAAATTCAACAACGGTTGAAAACCGCCCAAAGTCGACAAAAGAGCTACGCTGACATTAAAATAAAAGATATAGAATTTGAAATTGGAGAGATGGTCATGCTTAAAGTTGCACCTTGGAAAGGCGTTGTTCGATTTGGTAAATGAGGGAAATTAAATCCAAGGTATATTGGACCATTCAAGATTATTGATCGTGTCGGACCAGTAGCTTACCGACTTGAGTTACCTCAACAACTCGCGGCTGTACATAACACTTTCCACGTCTCGAATTTGAAGAAATGTTTTGCTAAATAAGATCTCACTATTCTGTTAGATGAAATCCAAATTAACGAAAAACTCCAATTCATCGAAGAACCCGTCGAAATAATGGATCGTGAGGTTAAAAGACTTAAGCAAAACAAGATACCAATTGTTAAGGTTCGATGGAATGCTCGTAGAGGACCCGAGTTCACCTGGGAGCGTGAAGATCAGATGAAGAAGAAATACCCGCATCTATTTCCAGAAGATTCGTCAACACCTTCAACAGCTTAAAATTTCGGGACGAAATTTATTTAACGGGTAGGTACTGTAGTGACCCGAACTTTTCTATGTTTATATATATTAATTGAGATTGATATTTACATGATTAAATGTTTCCAACATGTTAAGCAATCAAACTTGTTAAGACTTGATTAATTGAAATATGTTTCATATAGACAATTGACCACCCAAGTTGACCGGTGATTCACGAACGTTAAAACTTGTAAAAACTATACGATGACATATATATGGTTATATATATAGTTAACATGTTTTTATTATAAGTATGTATCTCATTAGGTATTTTAACAATGAGTTATATACATAAAAATGAGACTATTAATTTAAGAAACTCGAAAACGATATATATAACGATTATCGTTATAACAACGTCTTAGTAGGTACATATGAATCATATTAAGATATTGATACACTTGGTTAATTATGTTAAATGATAAGTAAATATATTATTAAGTGTATTAACAATGAAATACATATGTAAAAATAAGACTACTAACTTAATGATTTCGAAATGAGACATATATGTAACGATTATCGTTGTAACGACATTTAACTGTATATACATCATACTAAGATATATTATATATCATAATATCATGATAATATAACAATTTACAAACTCATTTGTTATAATAAACAATGGGTTAACGACATTCAACAAGATCGTTAACCTAAAGGTTTCAAAACAACATTTACATGTAACGACTAACGATGACTTAACGACTCAGTTAAAATGTATATACATGTAGTGTTTTAATATGTATTCATACACTTTTGAAAGACTTCAAGACACTTATCAAAATACTTCTACTTAACAAAAATGCTTACAATTACATCCTCGTTCAGTTTCATCAACAATTCTACTCGTATGCACCCGTATTCGTACTCGTACAATACACAGCTTTTAGATGTATGTACTATTGGTATATACACTCCAATGATCAGCTCTTAGCAGCCCATGTGAGTCACCTAACACATGTGGGAACCATCATTTGGAAACTAGCATGAAATATCTCATAAAATTACAAAAATATGAGTAATCATTCATGACTTATTTACATGAAAACAAAATTACATATCCTTTATATCTAATCCATACACCAACGACCAAAAACACCTACAAACACTTTCATTCTTCAATTTTCTTCATCTAATTGATCTCTCTCAAGTTCTATCTTCAAGTTCTAAGCGTTCTTCATATATTCTACAAGTTCTAGTTACATAAAATCAAGAATACTTTCAAGTTTGCTAGCTCACTTCCAATCTTGTAAGGTGATCATCCAACCTCAAGAAATCTTTGTTTCTTACAGTAGTTTATCATTCTAATACAAGGTAATAATCATATTCAAACTTTGGTTCAATTTCTATAACTATAACAATCTTATTTCAAGTGATGATCTTACTTGAACTTGTTTTCGTGTCATGATTCTGCTTCAAGAACTTCGAGCCATCCAAGGATCCGTTGAAGCTAGATCCATTTTTCTCTTTTCCAGTAGGTTTATCCAAGGAACTTAAGGTAGTAATTATGTTCATAACATCATTCAATTCATACATATAAAGCTATCTTATTCGAAGGTTTAAACTTGTAATCACTAGAACATAGTTTAGTTAATTCTAAACTTGTTCGCAAACAAAAGTTAATCCTTCTAACTTGACTTTTAAAATCAACTAAACACATGTTCTATATCTATATGATATGCTAACTTAATGATTTAAAACCTGGAAACACGAAAAACACCGTAAAATCGGATTTACGCCGTCGTAGTAACACCGCGGGCTGTTTTGGGTTAGTTAATTAAAAACTATGATAAACTTTGAATTAAAAGTTGTTATTCTGAGAAAATGATTTTTATTATGAACATGAAACTATATCCAAAAATTATGGTTAAACTCAAAGTGGAAGTATGTTTTCTAAAATGGTCATCTAGACGTCGTTCTTTCGACTGAAATGACTACCTTTACAAAAACGACTTGTAACTTATTTTTCCGACTATAAACCTATACTTTTTCTGTTTAGATTCATAAAATAGAGTTCAATATGAAACCATAGCAATTTGATTCACTCAAAACGGATTTAAAATGAAGAAGTTATGGGTAAAACAAGATTGGATAATTTTTCTCATTTTAGCTACGTGAAAATTGGTAACAAATCTATTCCAACCATAACTTAATCAACTTGTATTGTATATTATGTAATATTGAGATACCATAGACACGTATACAATGTTTCGACCTATCATGTCGACACATCTATATATATTTCGAAACAACCATAGACACTCTATATGTGAATGTTGGAGTTAGCTATACAGGGTTGAGGTTGATTCCAAAATATATATAGTTTGAGTTGTGATCAATACTGAGATACGTATACACTGGGTCATGGATTGATTCAAGATAATATTTATCGATTTATTTCTGTACATCTAACTGTGGACAACTAGTTGTAGGTTACTAACGAGGACAGCTGACTTAATAAACTTAAAATATCAAAATATATTAAAAGTGTTGTAAATATATTTTGAACATACTTTGATATATATGTATATATTGTTATAGGTTCGTGAATCAACCAGTGGCCAAGTCTTACTTCCCGACGAAGTAAAAATCTGTGAAAGTGAGTTATAGTCCCACTTTTAAAAATCTAATATTTTTGGGATGAGAATACATGCAGGTTTTATAAATGATTTACAAAATAGACACAAGTACGTGAAACTACATTCTATGGTTGAATTATCGAAATCGAATATGCCCTTTTTTATTAAGTCTGGTAATCTAAGAATTAGGGAACAGACACCCTAATTGACGCGAATCCTAAAGATAGATCTATTGGGCCTAACAAACCCCATCCAAAGTACCGGATGCTTTAGTACTTCGAAATTTATATCATATCCGAAGGGTGTCCCGGAATGATGGGGATATTCTTATATATATGCATCTTGTTAATGTCGGTTACCAGGTGTTCACCATATGAATGATTTTTATCTCTATGTATGGGATGTGTATTGAAATATGAAATCTTGTGGTCTATTATTATGATTTGATATATATAGGTTAAACCTATAACTCACCAACATTTTTGTTGACGTTTTAAGCATGTTTATTCTCAGGTGATTATTAAGAACTTCCGCTGTCGCATACTTAAATAAGGACGAGATTTGGAGTCCATGCTTGTATGATATTGTGTAAAAACTGCATTCAAGAAACTTATTTTGTTGTAACATATTTGAATTGTAAACCATTATGTAATGGTCTTGTGTAAACAGGATATTTTAGATTATCATTATTTGATAATCTACGTAAAGCTTTTTAAACCTTTATTGATGAAATAAAGGTTATGGTTTGTTTTAAAATGAATGCAGTCTTTGAAAAACGTCTCATATAGAGGTCAAAACCTCGCAACGAAATCAATTAATATGGAACGTTTTTAATCAATAAGAACGGAACATTTCACTATCCTTCTAGATAAACTTACTATTGATGACAACTCCTCTTCGTAGAAAGACCGGTTGAAATTTTGGATCGTAAAACCAAGCCTTAATACAACATAAAACCCCGACTGTCCAAATTCGTGGGAATGCCCAAGGACGTATCTTCACTTGTTCATAGCATTGACAATGCAAGGTCTCAAGGAAGAGACATCGACTATTACTTCCAACTAAATTTCGGGACGAAATTTCTTTTAAGGTGTGGGTAATGTAACATCCCGCATTTTTCCGTTAAATTATTTTTACGCCCGTCTTTTTATTTTAAAAATCTCCTTCGTAACTAAATTCATATCCTCCGTTAGCTAACATTCTTAATATTTTTCCGTTATTGGATTTTAACATCCTCCGTTAATACGCGTTTTAAAATATTCCGTTTAGGTAATTCCCGCACCCGACTACAAACGCGAGGGACTAATCTCGCCACTCGGACAAACTTGGCTAACTAGTAACCCACCATCCACCACCAACCTCCCATTTCTCTCTATCTCTTTTTCTTACTTCCCTTTTATGCTCTCAAAACCTTCAAACACAAAATCATCATCCAAATTCGATTTAGGGAGCTAGCAACAAAATAAATTACATATTCGTGATCCTCTCTTCATCCTCTTCATTTTGGTACCAACTTCATCTCATTTGGGTAACATTTCTAAAACTCTAGATTTCTCTAAATTCATGTTTTTGACTTGAAATGGTGTTAGTTAGTGTCTATGGCTCATTGTGATGTCGTGTATGTAATTTGTATGCTCGATCTTGTTATTTGGTGTAACTAGCATGAACACTTGAAATGGATTAGTTAATCTTTGATTTTGATTGATTAAATGTTGTTAGATGTTAAACCCATTGTGTTAAAAGTGTTACTAGCATCGTTAGTTTCGTTTTGGTATGTTGGATGATATGAAAACCTTGCGTTAACATGATTATTGATTTTGTGATTCTTAATTAGGGTTTGATGAAACTTGAAATGAACTTTTGATGCATTGAATGCTTGTTAATGTTGTTAGTAAGTGTTTAGTTGCAATGTATGTTTGATTACCTTCGAAACGGCATATCATACATGTAAATTGGTTACCCGAATCATGAAATGCGTTTTTAGAACTTGGACCTTTGATTATGAACGTTTAATGCGGTTTTGGGTTGTTGTAGGTGTTGAATTACTTGTTGAAATGTGTCTAGTCATTTTCTTCGTCAAATTACCTTCCCAACGGTATAAAATACTTGACTTGATTGTTTGCGGATAATAAATTGTGTTTATTTGGTTTTTGGTTCGTGCACTTGAGAGTTGCTGTAAACAGGCCTGGATAATAATCTGGACGCCGTCCAGCATTTTGGACGCCGTCCAGGCTTTCAAACTTGGACGCCATCCAGGCCTTCAAAGCTGGACGCCGTCCAGACAATCTGGACGCCGTCCAGATACCCTGGCAGGCTACTGTCTTCGTTGGTCATTTTTCGAAAAATGTTTACTATGCTACGCACCTCCGATTCATATGTAACTTGTTCTAACGTGCTCATATATGATTAAAAACCTCAGAGAAATAGTTCGGGACCCGACCCGAACGTGTTGACTTTTTCGTTGACTTTGACCCGACCAAGTTGACTTTTAATCAACTTAACCAAATGTTTGTGCAAATTGTTCTAACATGCTTTTATAATCGTATCTTGCATGAAACTTGACAATTTGATTCACATGCTACTTAATCGAGTCGTAACGAGCCATAGGACTAATTGAACATCCTTGACCAATCGCGTTTACCATTATTGATACAACTTACTTGTTTAGGTCAAGACTAGCATTGTTCTTTGCACACGTTTACTTGTTGAAGTACTTTATTACTCGTGCACTCAAGGTGAGATCATAGTCCCACTTTTACTCTTTTTGAACTTACATTTGGGATGAGAAAACATAAACATTTCTTTTACTAAGTGAACACAAGTACAGGAAAACAAACATTCTACATACGAGTTTAGAACAAAATCCTCAATTCGATTATCATTAGTTACACTTGCCGGGTGTAAGCGAGAACTTATGTTGTATGGATCCATATGGGTTTGACAAACCCTCATTCAAACGGTTTGCTACCGTTTACGAATGAAATATATTTTCGAGAAACAGTGTATGTTCTAGCACTAAGTGATGGGGTTCAATGGGAGAAATGTTAAGCATTGATAATTGGGTGCTCGTGAAACAAATTTTGGAATGGTTAACTATTAATTCGATGTTGCAAATCTTGTGGTTCAATCTACTTATTTACTCACTTACTTACTTAAACCTATGATTTCACCAACGTTTTCGTTGACAGATTTCTATGTTTTTCTCAGGTCTTTGAAAGATATCTGTTACATGCTTCCGCTCATTATTTTGATACTTGCTTTGGATGTCGAGTATTTATGCATACATGGAGCATCTTTTGGCTACTTTTAAATTGTGTCGCATAGGTTTCATTTGTACTTATAACTTTGTAACGTAACTTTTGGATGAACAATTCTTGTAAACTAGGGAACAATCTTTACTTTTGCAATGAATGAGACATATTTTGGTCAAACGTTATTTTAAAGACTTATGACCACGTAACGGGACCTAAGTAGTCGGCGCCGTCAAATGACAATTTTGTCGGGTCGCTACATAATTGATGGTAGTTCTAGCAAGTTTGAGAAAGATCTGAAAGCTATTGAGAAGATGGATAAAGACTCTACTTGTAATAAAGTTTCTGCTTATAAGGTACAAAACTTTGTGAACTATCTTGATAATGAAAAAGTGAGAATGTTTCAGTATTTTCTGCTTGACTTTCAATGGTGTTTAGATGATATTGATAGGTTAAAAACACAAATTTTTGATCTTAAAAACACTATCAAAGACAAAGAAGCTGAAATTAAAATCTTGAAAAAATGTGAGGTAGAACTTGACACATATAAAATGGCATACACAGAAGAAACTAAAAGATTAAATACTAAATTAGGAAGATCGATGAAAAGGTCAAAATACTATGAATCAATTTGTAAATCTTAGTGTGTATCTTCCAAAAAGAATTCTGATGCTATTGCCAAACAAATTCCAAATGATGTCAAAGCTATACTAGGTGAAAACTACATATTAGATAATAATGTGGAAGTTGATCCAAGTGTATTCAACCCTGACATTCTACCAAACACATTCGTAAAATTTGATGGTGACAAAAGGATTTTAACCAATGCTTTTGTAAGATCATTAGATCCTGTTGAACCTTCTGAGACTATAATACTTGAAAGTAAAAATCCATTAGAGTCTGAACTTTTGAAACCTTCAGACTCTAGCATTTTAGTCTCTCAAAATAATAGTGTACGTTCTGACCTAGAGTCTGACACCCAAGAGTCAAGTTGCAATAACAACTCTGAATCATCCTCTGAAACTGACACTTGTCCAGATTCAAAAGTGTTAACTAAAAGAAGGTCAAAGTCAAAACAAGCTAAGATAATTCAAAAACTCAAAAAGGAAATTTCTAAGCTCAATGAAAAAATCAAGAGTCAAGAAAAACCTTCAGTTAAAAGAACATCTTGTTTTCCTAAGGAAATTAAGAAGATATGAAAACCTAAAGTTTGTGAAAATAAAAGTGTCTTAAAATCTGTTAAGGAAAAGTTGATTTGGATTGGAAACAAAGCTTTTGTTTGGAGAGTGAAAAGCACTCCAACTGAACCCACTGAAAAGTGGGTTCCCCTTAAAAACTAACCATTTTCTTTTGTTTGTGTCTTGTGTAACTGGGTAACATGTGGTATTTGGATAGTGGTTGCTCAAGACACATGACTGGGTGCAAAGAGCATCTTGTAGGGTTTGTTGAAGAAAAAGGTCATTCTGTAAGATATGGTGATAATTCAGTTGCAAAGACTATTGGTTATGGTACTGTTATAGCTGGAAGTGTTTCATTTAAGAAAGTTGCTTTGGTTGAAGGGTTGAAGCATAATCTGCTAAGTGTAAGCCAAATTGCTGATGAAGATTGTGAGATCAGAATAAGAAAGAAAGCTGGTATTATTTATGATCCCAAAGGAAGGCCAACACTTGTAGCCTGGAGATTTCAAAATGTGTATATGCTGGATCTAGATTCTGTTGATGCTGGAATTAAAACTTGTCTGTACTCTCAGACTGTCCCTGAACTTAATTGACTTTGGCACAAAAGGCTTTCTCTTCTCAATTTCAAAAATATTAATGAGCTTTCCAAAAAGAAGCTTGTTAGAGGTCTGCCTCAACAGCCTTTCAAGAAAGATAAACCTTGTTCTGCTTGTATTATGGGTAAACAGACCAAAACAAAGTTTCCCTCAAAAACCCTAGCTACTATTAATGATATGCTTCACATGGATATGTTTGGTTCAATGAACACTAGTAGTCTGGGTGAGAAAAGATATACTCTGGTAATTGTTGATGAGTATTCTAGATTTACATGGGTTATTTTCTTATCTGCAAAGAGTGATGCTCCTGAAGAAATCATCAATTTGATCAAGAGAGAGCAGGTTCAAAAAGGTGTTCTTGTTAAACAGTTGAGAAGTGATCATGGTACTGAGTTCAAGAATGTTACATTAATTGATTTTTGTGAAGAATCTGGAATTGGTCAAAATTTTTCTGCTGTTTGAACTCCTCAACAAAATGGAGTTGCTGAAAGAAGAAATAGAACCCTTGTTGAAGCAGCCAGAACCATGTTATGTCAATCAAATGTTGCTCTAAGGTTCTGGACAGAGGCAGCCAACACAACATGTTATACTCAAAATAGGTCCTTGATTGTGAAAAAACATGGCAAAACTCCCTATGAGTTATATCATAAAAAGGTGCCTACTATTCATTACTTCCATGTATTTGGGTGTAAGTGCTATATTTTAATTCAAATAGATCAGCTTAAAAAGATGAGGCCAAAATCTGATGAAGGTGTGTTCATGGGATATTCTTCTGTATCTAAAGCTTATAGAGTATATAATAAGAGGAGAATGAAGATTGAAGAATCCATTAATGTTTCTTTTGATGAAAGTTTTATAGAAATGGATCAGTCATCCAACACTGAGCAATCTACACTTAGTGAATTGTCAAATTTAATTTCTGGAAACAGTGTTCAGACTCTAGATTCAGAGTCTGAGTCAGATGAACCTAATTTGTCTGGGTTGAAAAATGATTCTGCAGATGATTCTCATACAGAAGAAGTCCACAAGAAGATGAGTCTGTTGTTATTCAAGAGGGTATTCAATCATCAAATACCACCTTGGATCCTGCTGTTCCTACTAGAAAATTATCTAGAAATATAGTTCCTCCAAAGCATCTTGAGGATTATGTTGTGGATCCTACTGCTTTGCCTAAACCTAGTTCTTCTTCTCAGACACCTATGTCTGACTTTGCTATTGCAAACTATTGCTTCTTTTCTTGTTTTCTTTCACTAATTGAGCCCAAAGAAGTATAGGAAGCATTGGCTGACAATGATTGGGTTGAGGCTATGACTGAAGAGTTGACAGAATTTGAAAGGAATGATGTATGGGAGTTGGTTCCAAAAGCTGATGATAAAACTGCTATAGGCACAAAATGGGTTTTTAGAAACAAGGTTGATAAAGATGGTATTGTAATCAGAAATAAAGCAAGGTTGGTTTCTCAAGAGTATAGACAAGAAGAAGGAATAGACTATGATGAGACTTTTGCTGCTGTTGCTAGAATTGAAGCTATTAGACTGTTTCTGGCATATGCTGCATACAAAGATTTCAAGGTGTTTCAAATGGATGTGAAGAGTGCTTTCCTGAATGGTAAATTGCAAGAAGAGGTGTATGTGAAACAACCTCCTGGTTTTGTAAGTAAGAAATTTCCTAAGCATGTTTACAGATTGAAGAAAGCATTGTATGTTCTGAAGCAAGCTCCCAGAGCCTGGTATGATACCTTGTCAACATTTCTTCTAGAAAAGAATTTTTCTAGAGGAGCCATTGATAAGACTTCATTTATCAAAAAGGACAAAGGTGATGTGTTACTTGTTCAAATTTATGTTGATGACATTATTTTTGGGTCTACTAATCCACACTTAAGAAAATGGTTTTCTGATATTATGTCTGAAGAGTATAGAATGAGCAATTTATGTACTTTAAACTATTTTCTTGGGTTGCAAATTAAACAGAGTTCTGAAGGCATTTTTATTAACCAAAGTAACTACATTTCTGACATGTTAACTAAATTTGGTTTTAAAAATTGTTCTACTTTAAGAACTCCAATGAGTGTTTCTGAAAAGCTTGATAAAGATGAATCTGGGAAAATCACTTGTCAATTAACCTATAGAGGTATGATTGGATCTTTGCTATGCTTAACTGCTAGTATACCTGATATAATGTTTGCTACATGTCTTTGTGCACGTTACCAATCAGATCCTAGGGAGTCTCATTATAAAGCTGTGAAAAGAATTTTTTAGGTATTTAAAGGTACCCCTAACCTGGGTCTTTGGTACTCTAAAGACTCAGGGTTTGATGTAATTGGTTACACAGATGCAGACTATGCAGGTTGCAAATTAGACAGAAAAAGCACTTCTGGTGGATGTCAATTGCTAGGTGGAAAATTGGTAAGCTGGTCTAGCAAAAAGCAGAATTCTGTGGCCACTTCTATAGCAGAAGCTGAATATGTTACTGCAGGAAGTTGTTGTGCTCAGTTACTTTGGATGCAACATCAACTTTTGGATTTTGGGTTATCATTGACCAAAACTCCAATAATGTGTGATAATGAAAGTGTAATTGCTATTACTGAGAATCCAGTGTTTCACTCCAGAACCAAGCATATTGAAATCAGGCATCATTTTATAAGGGATTGTGTTGAGAAGGGCAAAGTGTTTTTAAAGCATATTGGTACTAAAGATCAATTGGCAGATATTTTCACTAAAGCACTTCCTGAAGAAAGGCATTTTTATCTTCTTGGGCAACTTGGAATGTTAAATCCATCAACTGAAATGTTGTCCAGTGATGATACTCTCTAAACTGTTGTTATAAAAAAAAATATATATATATATAAAATATAAAAAAATATATATAAAAAAAATTAGAGTCTGGATTACGTCATATTCAGAGTCTGGGTGACATCATGTTATTCAGAGTCTGGAAAGATTTACTCTACTGGAGTAAGTTTGTGAAATATTTGTTTCCTTATTTGGTTTTTACTTACGTTTGTCTAAAGTGAAAAGGGTTATTTTTAAAGGGGGTAAAAGGTAACTTCTTTTGGGGGTTAAAAGTAACTTTTTGAAATTGTGTCAGGAGTATTTAATCCCTCCTCTTCTTCAAATCAATATCAAATTATAAAACCCTAATCCCTCTTTTCGATCATCATCTTCAAAAATTCCCTCAATCTTCAAAATTCTCTCTTTCTTAAAGCTAAATGGCAAGATCAAAGTTCGTTCCATTCGTTCTTGTACCCACTGCTAACATGGTTCGAGCTACAGAAATCAAAGGAAACAAGGATGTGATGGTTTCGGCTAACAACAGAGTTGCATGTGATTCTATTCGTGAAAACTTTGCTAACGAAGGTTATGAAGAGTTGGTTCAGTTCATGCGAAATCATCCTCTGAAGGATGCTTTCTTTAAAACAACGACTATGTTTCCAGAGTTGTTAGGTGAATTCTGGTATACTTGTGTTGGAAATAGGGAAGCTCGAACAATCACTGGCACTTATCGCAATGGTAACAATACTTTAGTTCTTACTGAAAATCATTTAAGATTGGCTTTGAATCTTCCTATGTGAGATGATTTTGTTAGAATCGTATCAAGGTATGCTGTGAGGTCTTGTTTTACTTTGGTTGGTCAACCTTTGACTGACTCATCTGTTAAGATACGTATGTTTTCACCCAGGTGGATGTTTGTGTTGTCTAATGTACTTAGAAGCTTGAGTTTTAAGTGTGGGAGCTTGACTGAGATTAATGATTTTGAGGCTTATTTGTTTCATGCTATAGTAACAGGAAGAAATATTGATTTTGCTCGTTCGTACTTTAATGAATTGTTGGTTCTTACTGAAAAGACTCCTAGGGATCATAATGTGCCATTTATCAGGATTTTGAGTCTTATGATTGAACAAGCCATGACTCCAGCTTTATATGATGGGCTTAAGGTGTTTCGTGTGTATGAGTATACAACTTTTCCAGAGTGTAGTACACGAATGTTTCACAGCCATATTGTCAATGATGAATAAGTTACTCTCACACCAGCTATGATGCAATGGGTCAATATTGGCCATGATGACCAACCTATAGTTCCTGAGCAATCAGGATCTGCAGGGGCATCTTCTTCAGGGTCTGAGCAATCAGGGTCTGCAGAAGATCACAACAATGGTCAACCTATCATAGAGTCTGAGCAAACAGATTCTACCCCCCCCCAGAAACTCTACCCCATGTTGTTTCACAAATAGAGCAGGCTGAAGGTATGAGTGAGGACAACCCACTTCATTCTAACCCGCCTTCTCCCACTATTAATGAATAAAATCTCCAATCAACCATCCTTATGAACTCACCAGTTCATATTGAGAACATCACCATAACTGAAACCCCAGATGATTCAGCACTTATGGATTCACATCAATAATCTATTAGGCAAGGTGCTACTAGTGCTTCTCCATCACCTCTGCTAGAGGTTGGTGAGGGGAGTACTTTGACCCAACCTAAACCTGATAGGATAGTCAACTTGGATACCCATGTTACAGTTGCTGAAGAATCCCACTCATTTAACTTAAATGAAGAAGTCCCAATCCTGAACTCAAACAACCAAATCCAAAAACCAGCTACAATGGCCAAGCCTACTATTACCTCAGACTCAAGTCTGTCACTACCCACTCCAAATATTCCTTCCTTACACTTACTTGCACAGGCTGACAATGTTAAACTTATGTCACAAGGTGTAATACAGACCTCCAATCTTTCTATGTCCAAGGATCGCCCTACTTTTCAACAGGAAGGTTGTGAGGACATGCCAACCCTACCCCTAACTATTGGTAACACTTCACAGACTGAGGCACCAGTCAATATGGTTGGCCTGAACCAGGCTTTGACCACTTTGACTAAAAAGTTTGATGCCAAGCTTTCTGGTGTGGAGTCTCAATTTGATAAAATTAATCTCCACTTGAATAATAATTTTGTTTCTAAAAATGAGTTGATGCAGGTAAGGAGGATGGTTGGGGATGTACAGGGTGTGGCTGGTACAAGTGGTGTAGGGGGTGTGACAAATATTGCTGACAGATTGACAGCTTTGGAAAAGAAAATGGCAGGTGTTGATGAAGTTAAAGAATGTTTTACAGGTTTTGCTTCTGATGTTAAGTCTCTTCAAAATCAACAAACTGAAATTTGGAAGTTTTTATCTACTCTCCCTTTAGATGATGTCGAAAAGGGGGAGAAAAGAAAAAGATTGAATGTTGAAGGCATTGAGGGGGAGCAATCTAAGAGAGCTCAAGTTGAGGGGGAGCATCAGGCTGAGAGGGAGAATATAGCTGATAGAGGTGTTGATACTCAGGTGGTTGTTGTTGATAGAGGTACTGGTGATACTCAAATGGTTGATGTTGATACTCAGGTGGTTGTTGCTGGTGATACTCAAATAGGTGGTGTTGGTTATGTTCAAGGAAGCACTAGTGCTGTTGTGGTTGGTGCTATGCAAGGTGATTTAAGGGCTCAGATGAACAAGAGATTTAGATTCAGAAGATATGAAGGTGATGTTGTCATGGTTGAGGTTGATAAATCTAAATTTGAAGGTGTAATTCTACTGCTAACAATGACACACTTACTGTAACAACCCAACCCGATAACCGACCATAAACAGTCCCAAGAAAAAAAAAAAATTAAAAGCTGCTGGACAGGGGAGTGCGCGGCGCGCATCCCCTGTAGTGCGCGGCGCGCACAGAGCACTCCAGCTTCTGTCCGAACTGTTTTTAACACACAAAAAGATGGACCACTTCCCGACATTTTTAGACCGAACGCTTTTCACAACAAACTTATATATGTAAAACTAACACGAATCAAACATAAAAATGATGTTTTACAAGCGAGGACCACACGACCCAAAATACAAGTTTAATACAAGTTTAGAGTTTCGACCACCAAAAAGTTTAAGTTCCAAACTACACAATGAGCATGGCGTTTGGGATTAAACTACCCAACTACCGGTCAAACTCCAAGAGCTACTAAAGCCAAAAGCGTCCCCTAGCATTAAGCGGGATCTCTAGTCCAATTCGATGCCCTTACCCTTGTCCAAAACCGAACCTATAAAATGGTAAACAACGAGAGGGTAAGCAAAGCTTAGTGAATGCAATAATTATACGAATACATATATAATTATACCTACTTGCATACACTTACACAAACCTCAAACATGCTAGCAACACAATTAGCTTATCGTCACATTAACAAGCTATAATCTCCAATACCACAAGCTAGCAACAACCGCATAATAATATAACTCGAAATGATAAAATATGCTTACAACACAAGTAACCATGGTCGACCAATAGTACAAGGGAACGGCGCTCGCGAAAACGCCATCGGTGTTCATAACATCCATTAGGGCACTTAACACCTCGCACCACTAACCCCTAGGGTGGCACCTTAACACCTCGGCACATCACCCTGAGTGGCATCTTAACACCTCGATGCAACACTCATTATTTTATGGAGTGGTGTCTTAACACCTCGACACTACACTCCTAGGTGGCATCTTAACACCTCGATGCTACACCCGAGTGGCATTTTAACACCTCGATGCTACACCCTTCACGTGAAACGTGGTGTCTTAACACCTCGACACTACACCTTTCACGCTACAACAAATAGATACATTATATACATACGCATATAATTATTCCACTCACCTTAACAATTAGATGACGATTTCAACCTCCACAAGCTTCAAAGCAAAGTACCTAATATAATAAGTACTTGATCAACACACAAGCTAAGTGGACTCAATACTAACACTTACACATGAGCATTTAATGACCTAATGTATTAAATCGCCCATTTATACCAAAACCGCCCAATTAAAGTCAAGACCACCACTAATCACTTAAAAGCTAGTGATTAAGGTCCAACAATACCAACAAATACATAATTAGGGTAATTCATACCCATCTTTCCAAACTAGGTCAATTTATTACCCAAATAACCATTTTTAGACAACACACCCATTTCGGGTCATCCACTAACTAACCAACACCCATTTACTAAATAACTAGGTGTGTTAGCAATTAACTCACCAATTAGGGTTCATAAACATCATTTGATACTTTGAAACCCTAGACTAGTCACCAATTAGTATTCAAGACTCAATTTTACCCAAGAACACCCAAAATCACCAATAATGGGTTTTGTGTTCGTCATTTACTCAAACCCTAACCCTTACACTAAATCAAAGTAAGGAAAATAAAATTAGAACATACCACAACTACCACAACGAAGCTAGAGATAAGATGAACGACTTTAATGCTTGAACTTTAACCCAAAACAAGCTCCTTCCTCTTGGATTTAAGCTTTCTCTCTCAAAAATCACAATCTCTCTCTAGAATTAAAGTTAAAGTGATAAGGTTGTTGATAATGGAGTAATGGTGCTCCACAAACTGACCTATCTGTCTTTAACCCGTCCATAAGTGAATTTACCAAAATGCCCATCAAAATATCTGATTTAAAAAGCTGGAACCCGGCTACAGTAAGGGTGCGCGACGAGCTCCCTTTAGTGTGCGCGGCGCGCACTAGGCTCAGCTCACTCAGTGACTTCTGTTTAACTGCACAACATCACCCACACTCTATGTAACATATTTACACTGCTGTACAAACTGATTAGGGTCTTACAACTCTCCCCCACTTAGATTGGATCACGTCCTCGTGATCCGCACCAAATACTTGAAGTTAAGCACTCTACCTTGAACATTTCCGTCTC
This sequence comes from Rutidosis leptorrhynchoides, assembly GCF_046630445.1. NCBI lineage: Eukaryota > Viridiplantae > Streptophyta > Magnoliopsida > Asterales > Asteraceae > Rutidosis > Rutidosis leptorrhynchoides. Next base: position 222,167,187 of record NC_092333.1, on the reverse strand, counting down.
CAATTCGGAATTACACTTGGAGCAATCACTCATCCGGGTTCTCACTTCGTACACTAACGCATCATAATAAAACAACCGTACTTCACACTTCCATTCGATCCAAATTCTCACCACTCACTCAGAAATACACCGCGAAAACATCATAATATATCTTTCCAAAAGCCATAGCACTCCATCATTTCACGATATCGGGTAACCAACCCACGAGACCCAATAACTACAACCGTTTGCTCTTACGCCGAGTATCCAAACTCGTACCCTACACTCCACAATCGTCCTAAAAGTAGTACAATCCACCGACAATCATTGTCGTCACGCCTATAAATCGTGGAATATTCAGGAATCATCCCGACACTTTTTGAAAACCTCTCGTATCCTTCTATCGGGAACTTCGCCATACCGTCTCACGTCGCTAACTACCTTCGCAATTAACTCCAAAGTCCAACTTGGGGCTTTTTCGAAGACCATCGAAGCTTTCCTTTCCTAAATGAGCGACACCCGTTCGCTCATCACATCTACTAGATAGGAACTTTTCCGCATTCTCCGGCGTTGGTCATACTAAATAATCCTTCCAAGGACTCGCTATAAGATATTCGATCCTCGGTCTTTCAAATCATTTGAGTGTCAACGCCCGCTAAACATCACACTATACCACCGTTGTAAATTCGAGTTTCTCACCGGTACCCAAAATCAAAGCAATCACATCATCGGGGTCAAAAGTTACACTAGTAGGTATAAGGAGGCACCTGACGTTGTGTTATCCAACTCCGATTACTAACACCGAGTCTCCCAGACTCGACCCTTATGGGGTCTACTCCTGATGTCACACGTCACCTAACTACACGCGGTCACACAAATCTAACGAACCTTACGGCTCGACACCCATGACTTCCTAGCGGTACCTGCTAGTCACTATCCACCTAGGCCGCATAGCTAGTCTACTTATATTCCATCTCAACACTAAGGAGGCGCTTGGAACACCAAGGCTTACACCTTTCCAACTTGGTCCTAACCATTAACCCGGTTACCTACATACATAAGGATAGTTAACCACCAAGACTCTACTCGCACACGAACGCGATTAACGGAAATGCCTCTAGAACGGCACACCGCGTACACCCCCAAAATCATAAAGGAAAAGAGTGGCCGTCAAGAGCGTACAACACTCGCCACACAATCACAAAACCGCCATTGAAATCGAATCGTCAATTAATCATTAATTCGAAGATTATTCCAATAACTAAATGCACACTTGCACGCATTCCGAAACATGCAATACACACAACATCCGAAGTCTATAATGATCACTTAGAATACGCGAAGTCGTCACGTATTCTTCTAGCTTCTCTAGGCAATCATTCTCTAAGAGTCAACATTAATAACCAAATTGTCACCCGCAATTTACTAAAGTCCACAAGTCCGAGTACAAAGTTTGCTCAATCCCTTATATCGGGAAGAACTTAACCGATCTCGTGCCAAGATATCAATCCCCTAGCGTACCCTTACCAAGTACAATGCTAAAAACCACCAAGTCTCAACCTAATGTCAACAACCCAAAAGATGAAGGCCAAGTAAAAATGAATCCTTACGGATAACACCTTCCACCTAACACCCCTCTTAGTACGCATACACGACTAATACGCATCTACCACAAGTATTTGATCAGAACACGGCTATTGTATCACTAGTCACACAACATGGTCCTCATGACCGAACCACCGGCGTATACAACCAGTAGTTTTCAATACTAACAATAAGAAGGTTATTCAATACAAAACTCAAGGTGTACAATAACGGTTATCGTGATATATCCGTAGTGCGCAAAAACGGCTATTGCAACACTACCAACAATATGTGTGTGAAACACGGCTACCGCACTATTAATACCAATGTGTGATTAAAACCGACTATTACTCACAACCATGAGCACAAAACGGCTATGTGCACAATTCCTACGGGCAATTAAAATCGTAAATATACAAGTAACGGTTCTTCCCGAGAGCCGCTTGCCATCCATCACAACCAAGGGTGGTAACGAAGAGTTAATCCTTTCGGATATCCCTCATCACCTATCACAAGTCAAACGCGGTCAACAGAGAGATGACCCCAAATAAACACATATATCTAATTTCCTCGTAGTACACAAAATGGCTATTTTGTAACTACTACCCAAAGTATACGACAATGAGGCATCGTACCCTTTCTCAAATCCCATTACGCTTCCTGGGTAGGAATATAAATCCTAATAAAGTCGACACAATTTCTTTGATGTAACACTACCAACTTCCCAACGTAGAACCTCGTTCCTAAATCAAATCGTCAAGATTACAAAGTTAAATGATTTCGCCATTTACCGTCGTACACGACCATACTTGGCGTCGGTCCCTCTTCCTGAATTCTCGAGAGCTCAATTCGATAATAATAAATACTAACGTCTACCGTTACCCTATTGCGCCACTAAAGTGATGACACAATGTCCACATAACACGTATCCTTTTAGAACGAAATTACCGCTACCCGCAAGGTAGACTTTTCCAACTATCAAATCCTTTCTACCCGTTACCACTACGAAAGCATCCGGTCAACGATACACACATGCTCTCAAGGGTTTCACCCACTTCACTACAAATGCGAACACGCGCTCACAACCTAACGCCAAAGTTCGTTCTCATGGCTTAGTGGATTCATTTATCCTATCACTAAGAAATGCTTGGTTGCACCAAGTCTTACGCCCTCGTCCGTCAATACAAATGTCATCATAGGGTGTTTCCATTAGGAATGTCACCCGCATCAGTACTACGTATTACCACTATGCATTCGTCCCCAGGGCACGTTTCCACGAGTCAACGACTCAGGCGCTACCCTGGTGCACTATCATCAAAACCATCAACAAACCGAATCTTCACCGAGTTCACTTGAGTCTAAATAGATCTCGAAGCAAAGTTTAAGTCCCTAATACATACACGAATCCATCGGCACAAATAAACAATAATAAGGCATATTTGTACCAAAGACGAAAATACCTGAAACATAATCGTTGGACCCTTGCGCTCCACTGATCATCAGATAGTCACGCTCTAACCTCTTAACCCGATCTACAAACGATTCGGAACACTCCGACTTACGGTGTCCCTTCTTTTGGCAAATAAAGCACTTGATCGTGCTTAAAGGTACACTCGTACAATCCCGTGAAAAATGACCTCGTCCTTCACACCGAAAGCACGTAGGCCCATAACCTGTCTTACTCCTCTTCTTCACTTTTTCAACACCTCCGGGCGTACTTCTCGCCCTTTTACTAGGAGCACCTCTTGATTCTAACTTTCTCTTACCCAAAGAGTGATCAGCAAATTTTGAAGCATGAGATTCAATCCCCATAGTTGCTCCTTCGTCACCGTCACCTTGAGGTTTAGGAAACCTCTTTTCTAACTCTTCCTTCACGACCTTAGGCACTCGGTCTCGAACCATCTCGGTCACTATTCCCTCGAACGACTCTTGGAGAACTTGCTTAACCTTGTTGGCGAAAATCAAGATATAACGTTCGAACTCCGCCTCAATCCTTAATGTTAACTCATCCTTCCCCTCATGAATAGGCGCGTCCGTTCCGGTTCCATCTTCCGTCTTCATTCTAAAGAATGCATATAGATTAAACAACGAAATGAAAAGGAACGACATACATATACCACACCGCCCCATCTTGGTTGATACTCGTCGTACATTGCTTGTTTGACACGTCTTGAACCCGTAACAATGGTAGAAAATCATTTTTACGCGAGCACGTCGCATTAACTTGCTAGTACAACGTCTATCTCGCTTGATGATTGCTAAAACAACACAAAACGATTAGTGCAAGGTTAGTTCACATAGACCTAAGCACTAACCAAATCCCCGGTCCGACCCGTCTCCTACAAGTCCCGCAAAAAGCGCATACACATTAAAGTCTAAGTCTAGGCACCTATCTCAAGTCGCCTAAATCCCTTAGACCATGCTCTGATACCACTTGTAACAACCCAACCCGATAACCGACCATAAACAGTCCCAAGAAAAAAAATTTAAAAGCTGCTGGACAGGGGAGTGCGCGGCGCGCATCCCCTGTAGTGCGCGGCGCGCACAGAGCACTCCAGCTTCTGTCCGAACTGTTTTTAACACACAAAAAGATGGACCACTTCCCGACATTTTTAGACCGAACGCTTTTCACAACAAACTTATATATGTAAAACTAACCCGAATCAAACATAAAAATGATGTTTTACAAGCGGGGCCCACACGACCCAAAATACAAGTTTAATACAAGTTTAGAGTTTCGACCACCAAAAAGTTTAAGTTCCAAACTACACAATGAGCATGGCGTTTGGGATTAAACTACCCAACTACCGGTCAAACTCCAAGAGCTACTAAAGCCAAAAGCGTCCCCTAGCATCAAGCGGGATCTCTAGTCCAATACGATGCCCTTACCCTTGTCCAAAACCGAACCTATAAAATGGTAAACAACGAGAGGGTAAGCAAAGCTTAGTGAATGCAATAATTATACGAATACATATATAATTATACCTACTTGCATACACTTACACAAACCGCAAACATGCTAGCAACACAAATAGCTTATCATTACATTAACAAGCTATAATCTCCAATACCACAAGCTAGCAACAACCGCATAATAATATAACTCGAAATGATAAAATAAGCTTACAACACAAGTAACCATGGTCGACCAATAGTACAAGGGAACGGCGCTCTCGAAAACACCATCGGTGTTCATAACATCCATTAGGGCACTTAACACCTCGCACCACTAACCCCTAGGGTGGCACCTTAACACCTCGGCACATCACCCTGAGTGGCATCTTAACACCTCGATGCAACACTCATTATTTTACGGAGTGGTGTCTTAACACCTCGACACTACACTCCTAGGTGGCATCTTAACACCTCGATGCTACACCCGAGTGGTATTTTAACACCTCGATGCTACACCCTTCACGTGAAACGTGGTGTCTTAACACCTCGACACTACACCTTCCACGCTACAACAAATAGATACATTATATACATACGCATATAATTATTCCACTCACCTTAACAATTAGATGACGATTTCAACCTCCACAAGCTTCAAAGCAAAGTACCTAATATAATAAGTACTTGATCAACACACAAGCTAAGTGGACTTAATACTAACACTTACACATGAGCATTTAATGACTTAATGTATTAAATCGCCCATTTATACCAAAACCGCCCAATTAAAGTCAAGACCACCACTAATCACTTAAAAGCTAGTGATTAAGGTCCAACAACACCAACAAATACATAATTAGGGTAATTCATACCCATCTTTCCAAACTAGGTCAATTTATTACCCAAATAACCATTTTAAGACAACACACCCATTTCGGGTCATCCACTAACTAACCAACACCCATTTACTAAATAACTAGGTGTGTTAGCAATTAACTCACCAATTAGGGTTCATAAACACCATGTAATACTTTGAAACCCTAGAGTAGTCACCAATTAGTATTCAAGACTCAATTTTACCCAAGAACACCCAAAATCACCAATAATGGGTTTTATGTTCATCATTTACTCAAACCCTAACCCTTACATTAAATCAAAGTAAGGAAAATAAAATTAGAACATACCACAACTACCACAACGAAGCTAGAGATAAGATGAACGACTTTAATGCTTGAACTTTAACCCAAAACAAGCTCCTTCCTCTTGGATTTAAGCTTTCTCTCTCAAAAATCACAATCTCTCTCTAGAATTAAAGTTAAAGTGATAAGGTTGTTGATAATGGAGTAATGGTGCTCCACAAACTGACCTATCTGTCTTTAACCCGTCCATAAGTGAATTTACCAAAATGCCCATCAAAATATATGATTTAAAAAGCTGGAACCCGGCTACAGTAAGGGTGCGCGGCGCGCACTAGGCTCAGCTCACTCAATGACTTCTGTTTAACTGCACAACATCACTCACACTCTATGTAACATATTTACACTGCTGTACAAACTGATTAGGGTCGTACACTTACCAGATAGGAGGTTGAGAGTTAAAATAAATCAAATTGTTCGTTTGGGTTTTTGTGAGTGGAAAGGCATAGCTGTGTGTATCAAGGAGTATGCAGAAGATCAAGTTGTTGTGAAAGAAGTGTTGAAGAGAGTTTTTATGCTGGTACATTTGGTGTTTGAAGAAGGTTTATAAGTCTTAAGGATTATGAGGTATTTTGTGGAATGTTTGATCTAGAGATGAAAGAAAGGAGAGCTAAGGGACATGTTGAAAGGTATGCTGTCCCTGAACATTTAGAGTTTGTTGATGATAAGTATGTTGAGTATTTGGATGGTTTGATGTTTAAGACAAATGGAAATCAAAGAATGTTGGTTAGGGTTGATCAGTTTGAAGGAGCTAGCATTGAGATGTTGATCAGTTTATTATCCAGATGTGAGACAGAGCAAACTTTTCCTTTTAGGGTACAATTGTTGAATCACTTGTATAGCAAGTTGTCCATGTTGAAGAAAATTCATTTTATGAAGAGCAAGTGTAAACTGATTGAAAAGGAGTATGCAAAGTTGAAGAAGTAGGTGAACAGGTTGTTTTGACATCATCAGATAGGGGGAGATTGTTGGGAATTATGATCTGATGAGTCAAAAAGTATTTTGCAGATTCTAGAGTCTGGAGATGTAGAGTCTGAAGTTGCAGACTCTGGTGTTTACTGAAGTCAACGGTTTTAGATTTCTTGATTGCTAAGCTAATGAATATTCTGGAGATATGTTTAACCTTTAAGAAGATTTGTTTTGATTCGGGTTTATCTCCAGAAGATTGACTTTAAAGTTATTAGCGTATAAGTTTGATTTTTAAGTTTATCTTTTCCTTATTTGTAGCAAAATAGTTTTGGAAACCAAATCTCCAGATTTGGTTTTGATCTGTATAAATAGGGACGTGTGCTTTTCATTCGATGTATCTTTTGGCACGATCAATATTATCAAACATATATTTCATATCGTGTTCTCTCAATTCTTGTACTTATAATTCTTATTTATTGTTCAATTGAGAGTCTGGTGTTCATAGATCAAATACTGTGAACTTATAGGTTGATTTGATTTCTAGATACCATGGGAAAAAGGATCACTGGAAGAAACAATTCAAAACGCAATAAAGTCATGAGAGACGGAGCTTAGTTACAAGACTTTAAATACACACAAGTTAAAAGTCATCGTCAACGGTAAATTATATTCCGTGTATCATTGCTTTCACGATAACTTATGTAACTAAAAAAATACGTCTCTTTTCTTTATTCAAAAAAAGAAAAACAAAAATAAAGACGCTTCTTTTATCTTTTCGTAAGTACTGTTATCAAACAATTTAATTCCTACTTGATCTTCTATAAAATAGAATGCTAGCCACCCATTACAAATATAACGTTAAGTTAATGACCATTATTTATTTGTACATCGGAACATAATCAAAGACGAAATCGTTTGGGCTTTCAATCAGTTTGGGAGACGGGGGATATCTCAAAAGGATGCAACTCATCCTTCGTTGCTCTAATGCCTAAAGAAAGTGACCCTCAAAGTTTTGATGACTATAGGCCGATAAGTCTATTAGACATATATTATAAAGTTTTATCTAAAGTGCCTCAAAGTAGTTGTCTTCATTTATATCATCGGTGGTCGGTATCGAACAAAGTCTATTGTCAAAAATAGATATATTCTAGATGGTATTTTAATTGCTAACGAGGCATTGAGCGATATGAAGGCTAATAAAAAGAAATATTTCATGTTCAAGGTAGACAGAGGCGAAGCTAGAAACTTTTATTGAGGGTGGCATAATTTATTTTGAAATAGTAACATCAAAAATGTTTCATAGCTTAAAAACGAAAAAATAAAAATTCTTTTGAAGTACACAACATATACACGTTAAAATACCATATTATAGGGAGGGAGTATGAGTTATTGACGAAAGTCAACTTTTAATATTTCTTATGGATATAATATTAGTAGTAGAAATTTATTTAGACATTTTATGTATTCTAGAAAAAAATAGTACTGTATACAATCTTTGTGATATATATTAAACTAAATTGGAGGCTAAAGTGTACGTGACTATTTCCAAAATTTTTGTAACAATTTGGTTTCTCGTTAAATGATACTCTGTATTCATTTATATCTTGGTGAAATTGATCAACTGTAAACCTAAAGGATTTAAATGATATATTACAAACACTTAAGGGACTTATAATGTAACATATAATTAAAGAAACCACATCTTCTTCCCCACTAACCACCTGTAACTACACTTTACATATCCGAAACCCAAATTTATCAATTGGAGCTTTCAGTATTTCATTATTAAATCACGATTGGACATCATATACAAGACCAAAGTTGAGGGTGGCTCAACACCCCCATGCCACTCTATTGGCTCCGCCATTGAAGGTAGACTTCGAGAAGGCTTTTAATAGTATTAATTGGACGCTTCTAATGGAATTTATACGTCTTATGGGCTTTGAAAATCGTTTGAGGAAATGGATTCTCGCATGTCTCTCAACCGCTACATTATCCGTTCTTGTTAATGGTGCTAGTATGAAATGGTCTAAAGAATGGTCACTGGTTTTTGATAAAATTCGAAAGAGGCTTATGTTGTTTTCATGTCATATAGATTATGAACATGTCTCTAATATTTTTATTATTATTAATAGGGTGGTTAAAGAGATAATTTAGTTAAACCATCACATCTACATATGTTGTTTTCATGTCATATAAATTATTAGTTACGAGTATTAATTATTAATATTAAATTATTAATATAATTATAAAAATAGATGCTTCAACAACCGATCTATCAAGATAAATCATGAAAAAAGTTATCCGAATTAAATAATCACAAAGCAACTTAGTTAATTTTGTCAATTCCTAAAAGTTTTCGTTAGCATTACCCCTTTATTAAATACGGTCAAGTCTTGATTCATAAAGTCTGTACTCTCATTTGTTACAATTTATTGTTACCCCATTCTAACCTTTTCATAAAGTTTGTACTCTAAATTGCATGCTCTATAGCGAGTATATATATTTAATCTTTCAATAAACGGAAGTAATTTTTATTGAGATGTATTAAGATATACTCGGCATATTTGAGTTTTCAGTTAGTAAAATTTGAACGTGAAATCTTTTGAGAAGAATTCAAAGCCTCAATCACGGACTATGTTGTTGATAATTTATAGTAGAAATTTAATGGGAAAATACAGGAAGGGAAGTGATCGAGCCCAAACTAGACTATATGATCCGAATTCAGTTTCAGTGCAATGAGATGAACATTGTTTTGATATTTGAGGGACCTTATAATTGTCTTTGATTCTAAAAGCTTACTTTAAAATCATAGATCACCATGTCCCGGTCTACCTTGAAATTACTTTGATTCAAATGTAGAATTGTCTTTTATGAGCTTAAAATATAAAATGGCATTAATGTAGTGCCCCGTCCTAATCCATATGGGCGAAGTCTTCAACAGTTGGTCCCATTGCGAGGTTCTGACCTCTATATGCCATAAACGACTCCATGTATTATGAGCAAATGCACAACGGAAGATTTCTTTCATACCTGAGAATAAACATGCTTTAAAGTGTCAACCAAAAGGTTGGTGAGTTCATAAGTTTATCATAAAACAATAAAAAAAATTCTGTAATTTTGATAGTCCACAAGATTTAAATCCTGCATGGTACAAATGGGCCCGAATCCTATACCCACCTGTAATGTACATGCGATATCTTTTAAATACAGTACACCTTTCTCGTGTACGAAATCATCTTTCATAAATCTTAGTAACCGTACACATATCTCGTGCACAAAAATAACATACACATAACCTGTGTATAAAATAATTCTCTCGATACACAACATTCATATCAATTGGTGGCAATTATCATGTCCACATAATTCATTGGTGGCAATTATGATGTCCACATAATTCAACGGTGTCAATTATCATGTCCACATAATTCAATAATAATCCGCAGAACTTCTGTCTGCATAATAATTCATTTGAGGAATGTTTTGCTTGTGTCTATCTCGTCAAACATTTATAAAAGCATTGTATTCGCAATTCAATATATCTTTCAAAAGCATTTAATAAAGCAGTTGTAAAAATAGCGCATGTATTCTCAGTCCCAAAAGTGTAAAGATTAAAAGGGAATCAAATGAACTCACTCTACAATATTTTGTAGTAAAAATATTCATACGACGGAACTGAACAATGCAGAGTTGACCTCGGATTCACGAACCTATATCAAGTATATATATTAACACATATAATAGTAATCAAATAATTTTATTTATATTATTAGTAATATGTATATTTTAATCTGTTAAGGAAGTGGCAGAGAGATACAACAATACTCTTTATGGTTACTTTTTGGGTAAGCGGGTTGCATATCCGGTTGTTAATAATTATGTCACTAATGTTTGGAAGAAATTTGGTTTAGAGAAAACAATGATGAACTCTAAGGGTTTTTTCTTCTTCAAATTCTCCACGGATACGGGAATGAAAGAAGTGCTTGAGAATGGTCCATGGATTATTCGAACTATTCCCATAATTCTAAATGAGTGGGCACCAGACATTACATTGATGAAAGAAGACCTAACTCGTGTTCCGGTTTGGGTCAAGCTGCATGACATACCTATTGCGGGCTTTACAGAAGATGGACTTAGTGCCATTGCATCAAAAGTAGGTAATCCTATGATGCTGGATTCCTATACTAGTACAATGTGCCTTGAATCATGGGGACGTCCCAACTATGCGCGGGCAATGATTGAGGTATCATCAGCAACTGATTTGAAAGAAAACATAAAAGTGGCGATTCCAAGCTTGAAAGGTAATGGTACCACACAAAGTATTGTTAGAGTTGAATACGAATGGAAGCCTCCTAGGTGCTCTAACTGTGCTATCTTTGGTCACAAGGCCACACAGTGTCCTAAAAATCTGGCTGTTGTGGTTCAACCAGAAGTTAAGAAACAGGTTGATGCTGATGGTTTTGTCACTATTGGGATAAAGAAATATGATACAAAAAAGAATGCAAAAGTTTCTGATGGATTTGTTGTTGGAAGGAATAAACAAAAGATGGTGTACCGCCCAGTTAAAAAGCCTCTACCTGAAGCTAATAATGTGGCTAGGAATAGCGAACAACCTGAGAAGGTTGTTGTTGATAACCCATTTGATGGCCTTAATAATATAACTGAAGAAAATGAGCAGCAACCTATTCAAACTGTGGGTGTTCTGGTGGATGAGGAAAGCGATGTCGAGCTCAATGAAGATGAAACGTCGGTTTATATGGGAACCAATCCTGAGGGGGCAAGCACTCCCATTAACAAGGTTCCCAATGTTTAGTCTAGCTACTTGGAACATTCGAGGCTTGAACCGGTCTCCGAAACACAAAGAGGTTCATGATATTGTAGTAGAAAATGGTTTAAGTGTGTGCTCTATTCTTGAGTCACACATTGGCATTCATAAACTTAGTAATATATGTAATTCTATATTTCCTAATTGGGGGTGGACGTCTAACCAATCTGCTTGTGAAGGTGGTACTCGTATCATCCTTGGTTGGAACCCGGAGACAGTTAATCTTATGGTCATTCATACCTCTGATCAGGTAATTCATTGTTTGGTCAAGAATGTGGTAGACGGTAAACAGTTCTTTCTATCTATTATTTATGCAGACAATTACTATGTGAAGCGGCGTGATTTGTGGAAGGACATATGTTATTTTAAAAACTTAGTAGGTAATCATCCTTGGGCTATGATGGGAGATTTCAATGTTTCGCTAGAGTTAGATGACTCGACTACTGGTGGTTCTCGTGTTACCATTGCCATGCGAGAATTTAGAGAATGTGTTGAACATGTTCGTATGTCTGATATTAACCGAACTGGAATGCACTTTACGTGGAACCAAAGACCTCAAACTTCTGATGGTATTTTTAAAAAGATAGATAGAATTATGGTTAATGATGTCTTTCTGGATGAATATACGAATGCTTATGCCCTATTCCAACCATATCGAGTGTCGGATCACTGTCCTGCTATTCTTAAAATCCCGTCGACCATTACCACTTGCCCGAAACCATTCAAATTTTGTAATTTTATTGTCTACAATGAAGGGTTTGATGATGTTGTTTTGAAAGGGTGGAAAAGAGTCTTGGTGGGTTACAAAATGTTTCAAGTAGTAAAGAAACTGAGATTCCTAAAAAAGCCATTGCGTAAACTGATGTGGGACAAAGGTAGCTTACACAGTAGGGTTGAAAAGCTCAAGATTGAGTTGGATGAGGCCCAACGTGCTCTTGATTTGAATACTTTCTCTAGTGAACTTAGAGATGAGGCAGGTTGCTTACTACGTGCATATTCAAGTGCGGTGTTAGACGAAGAGAGATTCTTGAAACAGAAGGCAAAAGTGGAGTGGCTTAGGGTTGGTGATCAAAATTCAAGTTACTTCCATAAAGTTGTGAAAGGTAAAATTAACAGAAGTCGGATAGCTGACCTCATTGATATTGATAATAATGTCATAGAAGGTAAGGATATACCCATTGCTTTTGTTAATCACTTCAAGTCCTTTCTTGGTTCTTGTCCTAAAGTGATCCCTCTGAATGATCCGGATTCATTGTTTACCAAAACTATTCCGCTTGACAAAGCCGCTTCTATGATCAGGCCGGTGACTGCGGTAGAGGTGAAATCTGCAATGTTTGACATTGGAAACAACAAGTCTCCTGGCCCGGACGGTTATTCAGCTTCCTTTTTTAAGTCATCCTGGCATATTGTAGGTGATGAAATTGTTGAAGCTGTCCAAGAGTTCTTCAGTAATGGCAAGCTTCTCAGTGATCTGAACCATACTATTATTGCCCTCGTGCCTAAAGTTCAATCAGCAAATAAAGTAACGGAATATAGACCGATTGCCTGTTGTAATACTCTTTACAAATGCATAAGTAAAATTATTACCAATCGGTTGAAGGATAGTCTTGATGACATTGTTAATGTGAACCAGTCCGCCTTTGTCCCTGGCCGTCGAATAACTGATAATGTGTTGCTTACTCAGGAACTAATGAAGAACTATCACTTGTCGAATGGTAGACCTCGTTGTGCCTTTAAAGTTGACATTCAAAAAGCCTACGACACGGTTGATTGGGATTTCTTGGAAACAATTCTTTTCCGATTTGGTTTCCACATATTAATGATAAAGTGGATTATGCAATGTGTTCGCTCGGTTTCCTATTCGATCAATATAAATGGTGAGCTTCACGGCTATTTCAAAGGTAAACGCGGGCTAAGACAAGGGGACCCAATGTCACCCTATTTATTCACTTTAGTAATGGAAGTGTTAACCCTCATGCTCATTCGTAACGCACAGAATTCTGACTCGTTCAAATTCCACCCAAAATGCGACAAACATGAAATCATAAACTTATGTTTTGCTGACGATCTGTTTATGTTTTCACATGGTGATATCAATTCAGTGGCTGTTATTAGTACAACTTTAGATGAGTTTAAAGTGTCGTCGGGCCTGGTTCCTAGCATGCCAAAGAGTGTTGCCTTTTTTGCCAATGTTCCTGTGCACGTCAAAAACCATATTCTTACTCTTCTGCCATTTGATGAAGGAACGCTTCCGGTAAAATATCTTGGAGTCCCCTTGATTTCTTCCAGACTTCGATATAGTGACTGTAAAATATTAGTTGATCGTGTTAGAAGTCAAGTCAACGATTGGAAGAACAAGTTTCTTTCATTTGCAGGGCGTGTTCAGTTGATCGTTTCTGTATTGGCCTCGATACAGATTTATTGGCAGTCTATTTTTATCCTCCCAGTGGGTATTATTAATGAGATTGAATCAAATATGAGGGGCTTCCTTTGGTGCCAAGGTGAGATGAAGAAAGGCAAAGCGAAAGTAAAGTGGGACGATCTTTGCTTACCAAAATCAGAGGGTGGGTTAGGTATAAAGCCTTTAAAATATTGGAATATTGCTCTCATGACTACTCATATATGGAGGCTTCTAACTCATTCGGAATCCCTGTGGGTTAAATGGATCCATGAGTATAGGTTACGTGAACGTAATTTCTGGGATGTACCAATTCCGACTAATTCTAGTTGGTGTTGGCGTAAACTACTTGGTATTCGAGATATCCTTAAGGGCAGATTTTTTCATCATATAGGTAATGGTATGCTGACCTCGGCCTGGTATGATAAATGGTGTGCCCAAGGCCCTTTAAGTTCTTATCTTACAGTGCGTGATATCTCTCGTGAAGGGTTTAGTGCTTTGAATAGTTTTAATGTGGTGTTTTCTAATGATAATTGGTGTTGGCCTGCTCGATGGTTGGATAAAGCTCCGGTTATAGCAGAAATAAACATTCCTCCTATAAGTGATGAGCATGATTCGGTTTTGTGGTTCAACTCTGATGATACTTCTAATGCGTTTGCTGTTCGGCAAGTGTGGCATGATATTCGTCCCAAATCGCAGCAAGTTAGATGGTATGATATGGTGTGGTTCTCCCATTGTATCCCTAAGCATGCATTTCTGCTTTGGTTGCTCATGAGGGAAAAGATGAAGACCCAAGACAAACTTCGGCCATGGGAAATCCGTGATGATAGTCTGCTTGTTTGTCCTCTTTGTAAGTTAGTCCCAGACTCCCAAGATCACCTTTTCTTTACATGTATGTTTTCGCATAAAGTATGGGATATGGTTAAAGTGCATATGGACTTTCCAATCTTTACTGATGGTTGGAAAGACTTCTCTGAATTAGTAATTCCTTTCGCTTCTCGGAAGATTGCTCGAATCATTATTATAAAGTTGCTTTTTGGTGCCTCGATTTACTTTATTTGGCAGGAACGGAATAATCGTCTGTTCAAGAAAACTTCGAGATCAAACGATCAGATCTACAAGCTTATATATGGTACGGTTCGGCTAAAGCTTATGTCTTTCAAGTGGAAAAATTCTACTAAGGTTCTCCGGATGAAAGAAGATTGGAAGATCCCTTAAGTGTTTTGTGTTTTTTGTTATGTTTTGAGCTTTTGTCTCGTGTTTCTCATGTTTTATGGCTTGAGTTGGTTGTTTGTGAGGCTTGTTTGTGAGGCTTTAGGGCTTATCCTATAGTCGTTGCTTTGTAACGTTTATTCTTTTATTCGTTAATATATTTCACCGGGTGATACCCATTACCCCCCCAAAAAAAAAAAAAAAAAAAAAAAAAAAAAAAAAAAAAAAAAAAAAAAATATTTTAAATTATTTAATGTTTATTATTAAATTACCATAATAAATTTATTAATATTAATATATTAAATACTTATTAAAATATTTTATTCAATAATCAATATGTTTAAATATTCATAATATACTTCTATCATATTACTAATATCCTTATTTCATTTATTTTATTATTTTATTTTAATTTAATTATATTATATTTATTAGTAAGTTTACATAGTCTTACTACTCAAGAATTAAATTTCTCGACTGTAATTATTTATAATTAATATACTCACATTTCATAAGGGGGCTAAATTGTACATAAACAATTCTGAGTGTTTAATGCATAAAATAGTACTTACTCCAGGGACTATAAAAATATAAATTAATATGTCATCATCTTGTTTCTGGTTCCTAGCTAACGTAAACAGAGACTTTAAAAGTCTCTTTTACTTTTCTTTTATTAGTTGGAGTGATTATAATTATTATCTAATACCTATTGTAACAAATAATATAACATTTACGTATGTTTGTTTAATCGATTTATCTAAACTGTTTATTTTAACTTTTCGACATCGTGATCCGAACGGGTAACTTTCAATTGGTATATATGAATATCATATCATTACTAAAAATTATGGCTGTAAATGAGCCGAGCTACTCGTGAGCTACTCGAATTCGGCTCGCAAAAAGCTCGATTTGAGCCGATCCTAAACGAGCACTAATATTTATAATATATATATTTTTTTTATATTTTATCATATTATAATATATATATAAATAAATATAACAATAATAATAATAATAATAATAATAATAATAATAATAATAATAATAATAATAATAATAATTTATAAGTTTGATATAGAGAGTAGAGACTAAAGTGAAATAGTGGTTCACCACCAACTTCGTTTAAATAGACTTTTGAGTTTACTATTTAAAATTCGTTTACCATCCTACCTTCATATTTCTTTTCTCATCTTTCAAGTATGTTGTATGCATCTTCATCGTTTTTTTTTTTTTTTATGGAACATACAACAGCATCAAATTTTGTTTTATTACCATATATACATATTTCTTTAATTCTTATTCTTAATTCTTAATTATAACATAGCATAAATACTTGAAGTATTAATCAAAAGTTTGGATAAAGGTTTTATACCTTTGGTTTAAACAACGAACTAGAGATGATCGGGTGTTTGCGGGTGTCAAAGCCCGACCAAAAAAAAAAAACAGCAGTGGCCGCAGCAAATAGTCGACCAAAGTCGACTTTGTTGATGGCTCGGTTTGTCTAACAGTAACAACAACAAAAAGTTTTAGTTTAGGGTTGGCAACCACAATTAGTAGCAATAGTGACCGTACAATCGATGGTGCGGGTGTGGAAGTTCGACAAACAGTAGCAGCTCGCAATAGCTTGTATTGGTGGTTGTGTAGATGACCGGAACGTTAGTAGGAGGTGGCGGAAGGTGGTGATCATTAGTGATTTATGGTGGGGTTGTGGTGGTGTTTTGGGTAAAAGGTGGCGGTTTTATGTAGACATCGCAACAAGAGAGCACAATAGTAATGGGTGTATCATAGTGTGTGGTGTTGAGTTGAAATACAAAAAAAAAAAAAAAAAAAAAAATAAGCGTAGCAGACTTGGGGTGTTCGAAGTGGGTTTCGGGTGGTTATTTGGACAAAATTATAATAAAAGACGAGTAGCAGTGTAGCAACAACATGATGGAGATGATAGTGAAGCGGTGGTGATTAATGATTGAGGGTGGCGATGGTAGTGATCTTGGTGGTGGTTTAACATGGACAATAAAATACAAAGGTGGTGAGGTGGTGTAGGATAGTAACATGCGGTTAACGGTGTTGGTTATGGGTCGAACAACCAAGAAAAGGTTTTTAACGAATATGGGTTGTGGTGAAGGTTGTTTCAATGATGTTCACGAAGGAGGAGAGATCAACCACGGTGGTAACATATAAAAGAATAAGTGGTTTGGTTTAAGAAAAATATTGAAGTGGGTTTAGTGAAGGTTACATCTATCTGCGTATGTATATGTATATCACATATGGTGAATTGAGATGGTTTGGTTAAATGGGTTTATTGCCTTAAAGATACATATAGATAGATAGATAGTGTTGGTGCATGCACTATATATTAAATTACAAACTACTTAAACATAGACTTTAGCATTAGAATTATTACTCGAGAAAAAATATGGTGACTTATTACTTTCAAACAACAATAGTAATATGTTAAAGAATCAAAACGTGTTTTGAAAAAAATGAAGAATTTGGCAGGTAACAACCTAATGATTCATTTTTAATTAATACATGTTTGTCTCAATTGATAGATAAGTTTACACATAAAGTAATAGAGATATTATTAGCCGCCTTACAATTCTATTACTCTACCGACAGTTTTTCCCAGATGGTAAGTCGTGTCCATTGCTAAACAGTTAATATATAAAAGTGTTCCTAAAAATCCCAAATTTTTAGATTAAGTCTATTTAATTATTTCAGTCATTTACTGTTTAAAACCTGATAAAAAAGGTTCGATAATTATTTATTT
The DNA here is from genome assembly GCF_046630445.1 of Rutidosis leptorrhynchoides. NCBI lineage: Eukaryota > Viridiplantae > Streptophyta > Magnoliopsida > Asterales > Asteraceae > Rutidosis > Rutidosis leptorrhynchoides. Next base: position 222,149,419 of record NC_092333.1, on the reverse strand, counting down.
TCTGTTCCAATTTATATGTGTGGAGTACTAATATTTAAACTTAAAAATGGAAAAATATTTTTAACAAACCTAAAATCTTTGTAATCGATTTACAGTCCAACTTTTATTTCAATCCTTCATGTACATGTACAATATCTATATTATAACTAACAAAATATCAACCGAGTGTTACTGACGTTTACTAATTAAGCTCGAAATCATTCATTTTCCATTTACTCTCTCTCTATATATAACCAGTTTTAAATAACAAGTTTTATCACATAAATATATATTATATATTTTTAAACAAATAAATTTGATATTATTTTATATATTTCCAAGTAGTATTTATATATATATTTATATACACACACACACACACATACATACATACATACACACACACACATATATATATATATATATATATATATATATATATATATATATATATATATATATATATATATATATATATATATATATATATATATATATATCTATTTACAAATAGTTGTTCGTGAATCATCGAGAACAGTCGAAGGTCAATTGAATATATGAAACAGTTCAAAATTTTTGAGATCCAACCAACAGACTTTGCTTATCGTGTTGAAAATACAATATCGTATCGAGATTTTGATTTAAAATTAGTCGAAATTTTCCGGGTCACTACAGTACCTACCCGTTAAAGAAATTTCGTCCCGAAATTTGAGTGAGGTCGTCATGGCTAACAATAAAAATGTTTTCATGACGAATATGAGTTGATAAATAGAGTTTTATCATCATTGAGTAATACGCATAAAATAATTTGATTACTAATGAAGTTATCACTAAATAGTGAAATGAGAAAGACATGTGTCATCATAACTTTTGACTAGTCATGGTTGTATTCCGGAATTCAAGGAATATAAAGAAAATCTTCAAAATCTAAAAGATTTGATTCTTCGGTGAATAGGGGAATTAAGATCTCTTTTAATAAATACGGTGATCTGTCTCGATTGCTCTGTCGGATATTTCCATTATAAATTCACTTTTTCTGTTCCATTAGTTTTCGCCACCTCAATACTTTCTTTCTCAGTTCATATATCCAAAAGATTATAATAATGCTTAATCCGGTTCTAATCCTTGTTCCTATTCTGACCATCACAATGATCGTACTTCTTTTCCAACTCCCACCGGAGGAATCTGTTTTCTTCTACTTCGCCCTTGGGGTTATAGTATTTTTAATTCTCCCGTGTCTTTATGTTGCGATAAACATTGATATACACGGTTTGTAATTTATGTGTTGTTATCGAGCTGTATATTCCCTCTTATATTTTAGAGTTTCATACTTTTGTTTTCTCTTCCCGACTTTAAGTCTATAGAATAATTTTCCAGAATTCATAGATATAGAGTTTCGAATGATTATAATGTTCTAAGCAGGAAGGAATGTAATAGCACGATTTGATTTAGTAAACTACCAAAATCACTAAGAATGGAACTATCAAGAATATAATTTCTTGATACGTTCAGAGATTAAGCAGAATGAAAGAGTTATGTAACATGACACATGATGACGTTATGGTCTGTGAATCATCACGTCCCATAAGAAACTCAGCATGACTTACTGTAATATAATCACGTTGATCAAGTGTCATTATATTATACTAACTCATGCATCAGTTCCCAACATTACTTCAATAACATTCATATTTTAAATTCAAAAGTTTACAGAATATAGAAACTAACAGCTTCTATATAATGTAACACTGATAGCACTAAGAGATTAATGAGTTCAGATAAGAATAGTTATGAAAATATCTTCAGAAATATGGAGGATATTTATAATGAAAGATACGATGATATCTTGAAATTTCTATTATCGAAGGATGGTGAAGAAAATTTATTCGCAGGAGTTTGGAGTCAGAAGCAAGGTATTCACTAAAGATTTTATCCGAAATAGAATCATCAGGATTCTTAATGTACAAGTTTAGTCCTTTTAATTTGTTCAGAGTCTCCTTCATGGTTTGCTCAATCCGGTTTCCAGTTCCAACTTTTCTGAGCTTTTCCAACATACTATTTTTTTATCATCAAACTTCCAGCGATTAAGGTCATTTACGGTTGCCTACAGTTTCTGCTGCTTCATTCAGCTTTTTGAAAGTTCAGTGTATTAATTCGTAGGTTGGGTGCTTTTCAAAATTTCAGAATTGAAGATCGTAATTCTAGGATATAATTGTTATATGTATACATATAACTATTAATGTAGAAATGCTACGAGATTCGAAATACTGATTGTTGATTCTCGGTAATTGGTATGGCAATTCCCGTTACAAGATGCGGATGAGTACATGATAAGACTTCAATAGGTAAATATAGTGATTTGTCGGAGAGATTTAAACCAAAGAGCGACGAGGTTGCTGGTACATCTGCTGGTAATATGGTGGAATATAAAAGGTTCCCCGGTAACAATAAAAAAACACGCATATATATCAAGGTTATAGTAAGGCTAGTCCGACTGAAAAGTCGAAGTTGGCTTCCTGGAGTTGTGACAAATTTGGCTAATTTGAAAAGTAATTGCAAGGTTATTTTTCGGTAATAACAATGCCAAATGAGTTACCACAGATAAGTGTTAAACGTTTACTCAGGTTTTGAGTGTTTTCAGGTGCATCACTATATGCATCTACCTTTCCTTCCGTAGATGATGTGCGGTTAGTTCATCCTCTCGATTGAGATGTTCTCAAGAATCATGAAAAGTTTGAACGTAGATTGGAATCGTCAAAATACAAATGAGGTTTAAGATGTAATTAAGTGGCAAACTTGAAGAATTGTTTAGTTTCATATGTTATAATCAATATTTTAAATTAATTTTAATTGTCCAATATTGGTAGTTCTCAGCTGATAGTCCACAGTTAGCAATTCAATAATTCATATATGATTTAATATATAGTATTTGAATTAATTAGTAAGTATCGTGACCCGTGTACATGTCTCAGACTCGATCACAACTCAAAGTATATATATTATTGTAGAATCAATCTCAACCCTGTATAGCTAACTCCCGCATTACCGCATATAGAGTGTCTATGGTTATTCCAAATAATATATATACATGTGTCGATATGATATGTCAAAACTTTGTATACGTGTCCCGATATTTAAAGTGCGTAAAAAAATAACAGAAATTAAATGACGATAAATAAAATTGCAAGAATATAAAGTGCGATAATTAAATTGCGGTAAATAAAATGTAACCAGTTAGCTAGGAACAATTAGCGTGGATTCTTAACAATATTTCAATTAGTTAATTCGTTTGTTTCTAACAAATTTTATTTTATTCAATGTCTTCTTCATTATGCCACTTGTTGGATTCTGAGAAGTTAAAATCCAAATATGAAATTGAATAAAAATGGTTATTCTGTGGTGAACGGATTCGTATATCTGAAGATGTAAGTAGGATAGTAAATGATTGTTGAATCAGATCCGAAGAATATACAGTGTAACTTATTAATGTGAAGTCTAAATATTTCTAGGGTATTACCTACCCGTTAAAATATTTTCACCATTAACAGTTTGTACAAAAGAATTTTTAATTACAATCTTTATGAAAACATATATACATATATATTTTTTTCAGATGTAATTATGGATTTAATGAGTCAATATGATATTAAACTCATTTGATTTATCGTTAGAACAAGAATATATAATCTCTAAAACGTTAGAGATTACATAATCATCATGAAGATGAAGATAATTGATGCAGAACGATACGTAGAACGATGATTATAATCGAGGTACAGAATGAGATGTCGAGGCATGGTTTGTTGATAGTACTAGTGCTGTCAGTACCGATGTTGGTGGTACTGTTGGTGCCGGTGATGTTGCTGAAGTTGGTAAACGTTTTGCACCATATTCTCCCAATTGATTATTCGAGCGCGAAGTTCGTTGACTTCTTATATTAATCCGGGATGATTGTCGATAGGAACGAGCTGATGAATAAGATCTTGAATTTTATATAGATTATAATCGTGGCGAGATATTCTGGAAATGAGAGAGAAAATAGTATCATGAACAGGTTCGCGGGTAAGTCCTTTTGGTTCTTCGCTAAGAGGTGAATTTGGTTGATGGAAAGGATCGCCTTCTTCTCGTCTCCATTGATTAAGTCGACTACGAACACATCCTCAATTCATCCAGAACAGATGATGGCTAATTGGTTGATCTATTTCGGTCATACTGCTTTCGGAGCTCGAGTGAAAATCCATGTCGGAATAACTGTCGGAATAACTATCGGAATAGCTATCGGAATCTGAGGGACTCGAACTAGTTTAGGGATTCATCTCGTACGATCAGATGAAGGATTTTCGATAAGAATTAGATTATAGGATGTATCCTGCAATACATAATTTACATATGCATATAAAATACTAAAATCTCATAAATTACGGAGGAATCTATGGAATCTGTCAGGCAAAGGTAACAATAACAGATACGCTAAGATATGAATTAGCAGATACGCCAAGATATGAATTTTGTCTATACACTATTCATGCAATCATTGCAGTATGATGTGTCTATACTAAGAATGATAAGCAAGTGATTCCCTAAGATTGATAAGCAGGTAATTTTCGACACGAAATGATAAGCAAAACTTTTGACATGCAGACACGGTCGAAGTCCAGACTCCCTAACGCATCTAAATAACTATCAGTTAGACACACTAATGCATGACCTGGTTCACTAAGTCCACCGCTCTGATGCCACCTGTAGTGCCCCGTCCTAATCCATATGGACGAAGTCTTCAACAGTTGGTCCCATTGCGAGGTTCTGACCTCTATATGCCATAAACGACTCCATGTATTATGAGCAAATGCACAACGGAAGATTTCTTTCATACCTGAGAATAAACATGCTTTAAAGTGTCAACCAAAAGTTTGGTGAGTTCATAAGTTTATCATAAAACAATAAAAAAAATTCTGTAATTTTGATAGTCCACAAGATTTAAATCCTGCATGGTACAAATGGGCCCGAATCCTATACCCACTTGTAATGTAGATGCGATATCTTTTAAATACAGTACACCTTTCTCGTGTATGAAATCATCTTTCATAAATCTTAGTAACCGTACACATATCTCGTGCACAAAAATAACATACACATAACGTGTGTATAAAATCATTCTCTCGATACACAACATTCATATCAATTGGTGGCAATTATCATGTTCACATAATTCATTAGTGGCAATTATGATGTCCACATAATTCAATGGTGGCAATTATCATGTCCACATAATTCAATAATAATCCGCAGAACTTCTGTCTGCATAATAATTCATTCGAGGAATGTTTTGATTGTGTCTATCTCGTCAAACATTTATAAAAGCATTGTATTCGCAATTCAATATATCTTTCAAAAGCATTTAATAAAGCAGTTGTAAAAACAACGCATGTATTCTCAGTCCCAAAAGTGTAAAGAGTAAAAGGGAATCAAATGAACTCACTCTACAATATTTTGTAGTAAAAATATTCATTCGACGGAACTGAACAATGCAGGGTTGACCTCGGATTCACGAACCTATATCAAGTATATATATTAACACATATAATAGTAATCAAATAAGTTTATTTATATTATTAGTAATAAATTATGTTATTTTAATATATAAATAAAAGATGTATATTAAATATATTTTAAATTATTTAATGTTTATTATTAAATTACCATAATAAATTTATTAATATTAATATATTAAATACTTATTAAAATATTTTATTCAATAATCAATATGTTTAAATATTCATAATATACTTCTATCATATTACTAATATCCTTATTTCATTTATTTTATTATTTTAATTTAATTATATTATATTTATTAGTAAGTTTACATAGTCTTACTACTCAAGAATTAAATTTCTCTACTGTAATTATTTATAATTAATATACTCACATTTCATAAGGGGGCTAAATTGTACATAAACAATTCTGAGTGTTTAATGCATAAAATAGTACTTACTCCAGGGACTATAAAAATATAAATTAATATGTCATCATCTTGTTTCTGGTTCCTAGCTAACGTAAACAGAGACTTTAAAAGTCTCTTTTACTTTTCTTTTATTAGTTGGAGTGATTATAATTATTATCTAATACTTATTGTAACAAATAATATAACATTTACGTATGTTTGTTTAATCGATTTATCTAAACTGTTTATTTTAACTTTTCGACATCGTGATCCGAACGGGTAACTTTCAATTGGTATATATGAATATCATATCATTACTAAAAATTAGGGTTGTAAATGAGCCGAGCTACTCGTGAGCTACTCGAATTCGGCTCGCAAAAAGCTCGGTTTGAGCCGATCCTAAACGAGCACTAATATTTATAATATATATATATTTTTTTATATTTTATCATATTATAATATATATAAATAAATATAACAATAATAATAATAATAATTTATAAGTTTGATATAGTGAGTAGAGACTAAAGTGAAATAGTGGTTAATTCTTAATTCTTATTCTTAATTCTTAATTATAACATAGCATAAATACTTGAAGTATTAATCAAAAGTTTGGATAAAGGTTTTATACCTTTGGTTTAAACAACGAACTAGAGATGATCAGGTGTTTGCGGGTGTCAAAGCCCGATAAAAAAAAAAAGCAGTGGCCGCAGCAAATAGTCGACCAAAGTCGACTTTGTTGATGGCTCGGTTTGTCGAACAATAACAACAAAAAAAGTTTTAGTTTAGGGTTGGCAACCACAATTAGTAGCAATAGTGACTGTACAATCGATGGTGCGGGTGTGGAAGTTCGACAAACAGTAGCAGCTCGCAATAGCTTGTGTTGGTGGTTGTGTGGATGACTGGAACATTAGTAGGAGGTGGTGGAAGGTGGTGATCATTAGTGATTTATGGTGGGGTTGTGGTGGTGTTTTGGGTAAAATGTGACAACCCGGAAATTTCCAATCAAATTTAAACTTTATCTTTATATTATTCTGACACGATAAGCAAAGTTTGTTAAGTTAAATCTCAAGAATTTTAAACTGTGTTCATACATTCATTATAACCTCGACCAAATTCCGACGATTCATGAACCGTTATATATAAATAGATATGTATATATATGTGTGTATATATATATATATATATATATATATATATATATATATATATATATATATATTATAACTTGAGAATATTAATAAAGTATTAAACGTATATTACTTTACACGAACGCATTTGTTTCAATATGTTTATCGATGGAATTAGAAGATAATATCAAATGATTGATTTATCAGATACATTGTGATATGATTACGGGTCTATGTTATGAGGTCCACTGTGATTTAAGAAATCTATTCTTTTTGACAACATTCGGAAAATGGTAAAGTGATTTATAAGTAAGAACGTGGAGTGTAAATAACTTAGATGTTGGATATCGACAAGTTAAGTAACTCAACATTTTTCATACGTTTATTTAACCTTTGGACTTTATCCCATGCTTCACCAACAGACCGTAATTTAAAAACTTGAAACCTATTATGTATATATATGATTCTACTTTTCTAAAACGTTTTATGATATAACGATTTCCATTATTTTAACCTTTTAACAAAATGATTCTTAAATATATTTAGTTTTGGAAAACAAAATTATCATATTTATTTGATTTATTTTCAAACGTACAAAAACGTTTTTAGTTTAAAAAGAACTTTATTATTAAAACGTATATAACTTTTATAAATATCTAGAACCACTTTTGACAACTCATTACTTAACCAGTATGATAAAGATAACGATATTTATATTTTATTTTATTAAATATAAATAATGATTTAAATTAATTTTATATGTATTTATACGCGTATTATACGTACATAGTTTTATACTTTTACTATACTTTAACTTTATCTTTACTTTACTTTTACTTTACTTTAACTTTAATAATTTACTTTAATAATTCATACTTTAATAATTCACTTTAATAATTCATACTTTAATAATTCACTTTAATAATTCATACTTTAATAATTCACTTTAATAATTCATACTTTAATAATTCACTTTAATAATTCAAAAATCTATTATAAATAGAATTCAATAGGTTTTATTATTTTATAGAAACTTGAAATATATTTCTCTAAACTCTCTCAATCGACTTACATATATATATTTACTCAGTATTATTTCAAGATATTATTAGTATACATAAAATACTACGACGAGGTCATGAGCGTATTATTTCAAAATGGATTTTTCGAGCGGGATAGAGCTAAGGAAAACATGGGTTATAGCTATGGAGGTGATGGGTATGGTTCATGGGTATGCTTGTGAGGTTAATCTAGTGTTTATCGTCTCCGTTACGTCTACGTACCTTTCCTGCAATATTGAATCTCAATATTGATACGTGAGTACTCGTAAATTATTTTTACATATTAATAGTGTATCCCTGACTAGTGCTCGAGAATATAGGATTATGCATGCTTGTACTTTTGATATTGCCCGTAGATAGGTTATGTTGAATCCTGAATTAGTTACACTTGCGGTTGAGATAAGGTATAAGATATGCATGTCCTTGGAAGGCTAGCGAAAAATTGAGAACTTTTCATTTAGAAATCGAATGGGTTCGATGAACGGATTAGAAGTTATAGTCAATTGAATTTTTATAAAAATGATTATTATTATCGTAAATTTTTATCGTCGTTCTAGTTTTATCTTATTATTATCATTATTAATAAAAGGAATTATCATTAAAAATTGTTATTTTTATTATTATTACTATTGTTATCATCGTTAAAGTTATAATTAGTATTATTATTATTATTATTATTATTATTATCTTATTATTATTATTATTATTATTATTATTATCATTATTAATATATATATCACTATTTAAAAATGGTTATTGTTATTGTTATTATTATTATTATTATCATTAAAATAGTTATTAGTATTATTAATAATATCATAGTAATTATCATTATTAGTATTATTGTAATTAAAACTAATATTAGTAACACCTAATTCTTTTTAGTACTATTATTATTAGTATTATAAACACAATATAAAAGACGATTAAAAGCTATTAAACGAAACGATTAGGAAATAATGAGTATGAGTATCATGATGAAATTAAAATATTATAAGATATTGATCTAGATAAAATTATCATTCTTATTATTTTTATCATTACTATTATTATTAAAAGTATCGTTAGTATTAAAACTATCATTTTAACAAAAAATATCATTTTAATAGAAATGTCATTGTTATTATAAAATATCATTATTATTATCATTTTAAATAGAATTATTATTTTAAAGTTAAAATTAAAAAGTATCATAAATATTAAAGTTATCATAATTAGAATTATCGTTTTATTATAATATCATTATTAGTAAATATAAATATTGATATTTTTAAAAGAATAATAATAATTATTATTGCAAAATAATACAACTTTTACTTATTATTATTATCAATGTTATTTTATCAAATAAATATGTAATACAAATAATATAATTACCTTAATAAAACCTATCATAATATTTTTTTTAAATTAACTTTATAAATTTTATTACTTAAGATATATAAAAGTATATTTTATATAAAATTTTATTTATTAATAAATGAATTATATTATTTACTCTATTAAATCTTTTAAAAATATTTAAAAATATAAAACGACGATATTTAAACTATATAATAATCATGTATAAATTTTGGAAATCATTTTGAGTCAAATTAACTTTTGTTGATCTTTGCATATTAGTCTCGAGCATTAGGATTGTGGTACACTATGACTTGACCTAATTTGTTAGACAAATATTGACTAGCACATATATATACATAATTAATTTAGGTTCGTGAATCCGAGGCTAACCTTGCACTTGTTCAATGACGTTATATGTATTTTTACTACGAAATACAGTATGGTGAGTTTCATTTGCCTTTTTACCCTTTATATTTTTGGGCTGAGAATACATGCGCAATTTTTATAAATGATTTACAAAATAGACACAAGTACGTGAAACTACATTCTATGGTTGAATTATCAAAATCGAATATGCCCCTTTTTATTAAGTCTGGTAATCTAAGAATTAGGGAACAGACACCCTAATTGACGCGAATCCTAAAGATAGATCTATTGGGCCTAACAAACCACATCCAAAGTACCGGATGCTTTAGTACTTCGAAATTTATATCATGTCTGAAGGAGGATCCCGGAATGATGGGGATATTATTATATGCATATTGTTAATGTCGGTTACCAGGTGTTCAATCCATATGAATGATTATTTTTGTCTCTATGCATGGGACGTATATTTATGAGAATTGGAAATGAAATTCTTGTGGTCTATTAAAATGATGGAAATGAATGATTATGATAAACTAATGAACTCACCAACCTTTTGGTTGACACTTTAAAGCATGTTTATTCTCAGGTATAAAAGAAATCTTCCGCTGTGCATTTGCTTGTTTTAAAGATATTACTTGGAGTATTTGCTAAATCATATCTTATCGTATCTATTACTGTAAACTTTGCCTGACATATTCTGTAAATTCCTCCGTAATATACGAAATCTTTTGATCTATATACATATATGGATATCCTATGTAAATAGAATACCACCCGATAGCCAGAAAATCATTTTATATCGAAAACTCCTTTATCCAATCGTACGAATTGGAAGTTGTCATCAGTTCAAGTCACTCGGATTCTGAAATGGAATCTCACTCAAGCTCCAAAGGTAGTGTGACCGGAATGGATCAACCAATCAATCATCATCTATCCTGGATCAATTGGGGATGGGTTCGTAGTCTCCTCAATCATTGGAGACAAGAAGAAGGCGATCCTTTCCATCCACCACATTGCCCTCTTGACGAAGAACCTGAAGCACTTACCGGCGAACCTGTCCGAAACACCATTTTCTCTCTCATTTCCCGAGTATCTCGTCACGATTATATACTCCATCAAATTCTAGATTTTATTTATCCGCTCGTCCGAACCGACAATCACCCCGGTGTAATAGAAGAAGTCAACGAGCTTCGCGCTCGGGTAGTGGCTTTGGAGAATATGGTGCAAAAATTACAAACACCAGTAGCAGCACCAGCAGCATAACCAGTACCACCATCATCAACGCCAACAGTACCATTACCACCTCCAACCACAACCGCGTCGTAAACCTCAACTTCACAATCTGTCCCACGAGCATCAACGTCATACGCACCATAGATATCAAGGAATACCAGCAACAATAACTGACGATGTATAAATTCTTAACTTCATTGGAGAAACATTCCACGGAGATTATGTAATCTCTAAAGTCTTAGAGATTATCTAATCTAGCCCTAACCATAAATCAGTTAAGCGAACCAAAATGATAGAAGGAAGAGTAGAAACCCTGACAAAAATGGTGTGTGATTAACAAGCTAAACTTGTTTTACCAACAGCATCAACAGTACCGTCAGTGTCACCAGCATCGTCAGTACAGTCAACATCAGAATCAACAATACCTATAACATCACAAACTCCGTCAGTTCAAGAATCACTGTGGACATCTTTACGAATCAATAACGCGTATATTATATCAAGGAGTTATGAAGAGTTAACTCATTCCCTCTGAAGAAATTATATGTATATTTTATATATACATATTTTGAAATAAAAATAAATCTTTCCGTGCTAAGCTATTGTGTGTGAATCTTAACTACTCGGTTAATTCATCTTACAAATATGCAATAATGTACGTCCTTCACCCGCAACTTAACCATCGTTAACTACAATCTCTGTCTCAATTCAACAAATTCCAATTCATAATAAATCAAGTATATATTTGATTTTACACTTTCATCATCGATGTAACCGAAACTTCTCAGATACCATCACTCGTACTTTGCGAAGTTCATAAGAATTTAACAAAAATCAACATCACGCGTCAACAAATAACGAAGTATTGATTCGTAATTTCAATATTATTGAAGAAATACTTATGTAATCTCTAAAGCCTTCAAGGGATTATTCAATTCTAGTTTCAACCGTAAATCGAATGAGTTTAATTTAGTATTAACTCATTAAAATTTATGTTATATCTGAGGAGAATATATACATATATATTTTCACAAAGACTGTAATAAAATTCTTATGTACAAAATATTAATTGTGAAATTTTTTAACGGGTAGGTAATACCCGAGAGATATATATATTCACAATTAATATGTTACATTCTTCGAATCTGATCAAGCAAATTATCAACTATACTTCCTACTTTCACAATAATATACATTCTTTCATAGAGATCAAAACAACCATACTCATTCAAACCCAATTACAAATTTTGATTTTGAAACCTCAGAATTCAATTCGAGATATAACCGGTATCATCACTTTTAGATTCCTACATCTTTCAAAGCTATACTTTGACTTCAAAACTGTGTTAGAACATCAAATGTATATTAACGATTACAATCTGTGTTCAAACCCTTCGAAAATATCTGAAGACACTTCAAATAATGAGCAATCGAGATGATGATCCAACCACATATTACCCACAGCTAGGTACTTAAAAAGCACTCGAAACCAAAGTCATAATTCCACACATATCTGTGTCAGATTCTTTGGCATTTATTAGCAAAAATAACTTTGCAATTCCTTTTCAAAGTAGCCAATTTTGTCACAGCTCCAGCAAGTCAACTTCGACTTTTCAGTCAGACTAACCTTATTATAACTTTGAGATATACACCATCGTTACCAGGGAACCTTTTACATCCCACCACATTATTAGCAGATGTACCAACAACTTCATTACCCTTTGACTTTAACCTCTCCAAAAAGTCATTATAGTTATTCATTGAAACCCCACCATTTACTCATTCGCATCTTGTAACAAGAATTGCCATACGAATCATCGGGAATTAGCAATCATTAATTTGAAATCTCGCAGCATGTCTACGCCAATAGTTATATGTGTACGTACAACGTCTATCTCCTGGACTTACATACTTTGAATGTGAAGTTTCTGAAAAACACCTTGAACTGTGAACTAGTTCTTGAAATGCTGACGAAGCAGCAACAACTGTAAACGATCTTAACAGTAAAAAGTTTGATGATAAAGAATAGTGTATTGGCAAAGCTCAGAAAAAGAGAAGTTTTGGAACTGGAAAACGGATTGAGCAAAATATGAAAGAGGCTGTGGACAAATCACAAGGGCGAAACATGCCTTCATAGAATCTAAATGATTCAGTACCTGTTGAAGTCATTAAAGGAATACCTTGCTCTTGACTCTAAACCCCTGCGGACAATATTCTTCATCATCCTCTGATATTAGAAATTCTAAGATATCATCATATCTTTCATTATAAATATCCTCCATATTTCTGAAGATATTTTCTTAATTATTCTTATCCGAAATCATTTACCTCTTCGCGCTATCTGTATTACATCATAAAAGAAACTATTTTAGTTTCTAAATTCTGAAACATTCGAGTTTAAAATAGGAATATTTTTTTTTTTTTGAAGTAGTGTTGGGAGCTGAAGCATGAGTTAGTATAATATAATGACACTTGATCAACGTGATTATATTACAGTAATTCATGCTGAGTTTCTAAATGGAACGTGATGATTCACAGATCATAACGTCATCATGTGCCATGTTACACGACTCCTATATTCTATTTAATCTCTAAAATATCAAGAAAATATTTCTTGATGATTCGGTCTTTTCTAGGGTATTCTGGTAATTTAAAAATCAAGATCGTGCCATTACAATTTCCTTCTTAGAACATTAACTATGTTCATTCATAAATTCATATCTACGAATTCTAGACCATTACATACGGTGCTTAATCTCAAGAAGAGGAAACGAAAGAATGAAGCTCCGAAATAGAAATAGGAGTATAAATCGCAGCAAATAGAAGGGAGCATTAACTGTGGATGACAATAATTATAGAAGACAGAAGCAGGGACTTTGAAATATAAAGGAGGATATAAAGCCCAACGACGACCCAGAAATTATAAACCATATATATCGATGCATATAGCAATATAAAGACATGGGAGAACTAAAAACACTATAAAACTAAGAGTATAGTAAAACTAAATAGATTCTTCCGGTGGCAGATGAAAGAAAAGAATGACAGATATGAAAGTTATGAGTATATCAAGAATCAGAACTGGATGGAGCATATTAGTGAATAAAAGGTGTGAGTTGTGGAAATAAGGAAACGAAGGGGGTGGATATATAGTAAATATCCGACAGAGCAATCAAAACATATTATCGCATTTAATCAAAGCTGATCTTAACTTCCTTAATTTTCGAAGAACCAAATCTTATTACGTAGATTTTCTCTAAATTCCTTGAATTTCGAAAATCAACCGTGACTATGTCATTGGTTAAAAAGAACGTGCATTTACTCATTTCATTCTTTTGTGATAACTTCACCCGTACCCTTCACAAAAATCAAATTGTTTTATCTATATTACTTGATGATAATAAAACTCTAATTTTCAACTCGTATACGTCATGAAAACATACTTATTGTCAGCCATGACCATTCCATTCAAATTTCGGGATGAAATTTCTTTAACGGGTAGGTACTGTGACAACCCGGAAATTTCCAATCAAATTTAAACTTTATCTTTATATTATTTCGACACGATAAGCAAAGTTTGTTAAGTTAAATCTCAAGAATTTTAAACTATGTTCATACATTCATTATAACCTTGACCAAATTCTGACGATTCATGAACCATTATATATAAATAGATATGTATATATATGTATATATATATATTATAACTTGAGAATATTAATAAAGTATTAAACGTATATTACTTTACACGAACGCATTTGTTTCAATATGTTTATCGATGGAATTAGAAGATAATATCAAATGATTGATTTATCAGATACATTGTGATATGATTACGGGTCTATGTTATGAGGTCCACTGTGATTTAAGAAATCTATTCTTTTTGACAACATTCGGAAAATGGTAAAGTGATTTATAAGTAAGAACGTGGAGTGTAAATAACTTAGATGTTGGATATCGACAAGTTAAGTAACTCAACATTTTTCATACGTTTATTTAACCTTTGGACTTTATCCCATGCTTCACCAACAGACCGTAATTTAAAAACTTGAAACCTATTATGAATATATATGATTCTACTTTTCTAAAACGTTTTATGATATAACGATTTCCATTATTTTAACCTTTAAACAAAATGATTCTTAAAAATATATTTAGTTTTGGAAAACAAAATTATTATATTTATTTGATTTAGTTTCAAACGTACAAAAACGTTTTCAGTTTAAAAAGAACTTTATTATTAAAACGTATATAACTTTTATAAATATCTAGAACCACTTTTGACAACTCATTACTTAACCAGTATGATAAAGATAACGATATTTATATTTTATTTTATTAAATATATATAACGATTTAAATTAATATTATATATATTTATACGCGTATTATACGTACATAGTTTTATACTTTTACTATACTTAAACTTTACCTTTACTTTATTTTTTACTTTACTTTGACTTTAATAATTCACTTTAATAATTAATACTTTAATAATTCACTTTAATAATTCATACTTTAATAATTCACTTTAATAATTCATACTTTAATAATTCACTTTAATAATTCATACTTTAATAATTCACTTTAATAATTCAAAAATCTATTATAAATAGAATTCAATAGGTTTCATTATTTTATAGAAACTTGAAATATATTTCTCTAAACTCTCTCAATCGACTTACATATATATATTTACTCAGTATTATTTCAAGATATTATTAGTATACATAAAATACTACGACGAGGTCATGAGCGTATTATTTCAAAATGGATTTTTCGAGCGGGATAGAGCTAAGGAAAACATGGGTTATAGCTATGGAGGTGATGGGTATGGTTCATGGGTGTGACAACCCGGAAATTTCCATCCAAATTTAAACTTTATCTTTATATTATTCCAACACGATAAGCAAAGTTTGTTAAGTTAAATTTCAAGAATTTTAAATTGTGTTCATGCATTCATTATAACCTCGACCAAATTCCAACGATTCACGAACCGTTATATATAAATAAATATGTATATATATGTATATATATTATAACTTGAGAATATTAATAAAGTATTAAACGTATAATTCTTTACATGAACGTATTTGTTTCAATATGTTTATCGATGGAATTAGAAGATAATATCAAATGATTAATTTATCAGATACATTGTGATATGATTACGGGTCTATGTTATGAGGTCCACTGTGATTTAAGAAATCTATTCTTTTTTACAACATTCAGAAAATGGTAAAGTGATTTATAAGTAAGAACGTGAAGTGTAACTAACTTAGATGTTGGATATCGACAAGTAACTAACTCGACATTTTTCATTAAGATGATTTCATACGTTTATTTAACCTTTGAACTTTATCCCATGCTTCACCAACAGACTGTAATTTAAAAACTTGAAACCTATTATGAATATATATGATTCTACTTTTCTAAAACGTTTTATGATATAACGATTTCCATTATTTTAACCTTTAAACAAAATGATTCTTAAAAATATATTTGGTTTTGGAAAACAAAATTATTATATTTATTTGATTTAGTTTCAAACGTACAAAAACGTTTTCAGTTTAAAAAGAACTTTATTATTAAAACGTATATAACTTTTATAAATATCTAGAACCACTTTTGACAACTCATAACTTAACCAGTATGATAAAGATAACGATATTTATATTTTATTTTATTAAATATATATAATGATTTAAATTAATATTATATATATTTATACGCGTATTATACGTACATAGTTTTATACTTTTACTATACTTAAACTTTACCTTTACTTTATTTTTTACTTTACTTTGACTTTAATAATTCACTTTAATAATTAATACTTTAATAATTCACTTTAATAATTCATACTTTAATAATTCACTTTAATAATTCATACTTTAATAATTCACTTTAATAATTCAAAAATCTATTATAAATAGAATTCAATAGGTTTCATTATTTCATAGAAACTTGAAAATATTTTTCTCTAAACTCTCTCAATCGATTTACATATATATATTTACTCCATATTATTTCAAGATATTATTAGTATACATAAAATATTACGTCGGAGTGCGGTCCGGGTGATTTCGAAATTGTTTTTTGAGTGGGATTGGATTAAGGAAATTATGGGTTATAGCTATGGAGGTGATTGGGTATGGTTCATGGGTATGCTCATGAGGTCAATATAGTGTTTATCATCTCCGTTGCGTCTACATACCTTTCCTGCAATATTGAATCTCAATATTGATACGTGAGTACTCATAATTTAACTTTTACATACTAATAGTGTATCCCTGACTAGTGCTCGAGTATATAGGATTATGCATGTTTGTACTTTTGATATTGCCTTTAGTTAGATTATGTTGAATCCTGAATTAGTTAAATATGCGACTGAGATAAGGTATAAGATATGCATGTCGTTGGAAAGCTAGCGAAAAATTAAGAACTTTTTATTTAGATATCGAATGATTTCGATGAACGGATTTGAAGTTATAGTCCATCGAATTTTTGTATTATTATTAAAAATGATTATTATTATCGTCGTTATTATCGTCGTTCTAGTTTTATCTTATTATTATTATTATTATTATTATCTTTATCAATAAAAGGATTTATCATTAAAAATTGTTTTTTTATTATTATTACTATCGTTATTATCATTAAAGTTATAATTATTATTATTATTATTATTATCTATTTATTATTATTATTATCTAATTATTATTATTATTATTATTATTATTATTATTATTATTATTATTATTATTATTATTATTATTATCATTATTATTATTATCATTATTAATATATATATCATTATTTAAAAATGGTTATTGTTATTATTATTATTATTATTATATTATCATTATCGTTAATAATGTCATAGTAATTATCATTATTAGTATTATTGTAATTAAAACTAATATTAGTAACACCTAATTATTTTGATTACTATTATTATCATTATTATGAGCACGATATAAAAGACGATTAAAAGCTATTAAACGAAACGATTAGGAAATAATGAGTAAGAGTATCATGATGAAATTAAAATATTATAAGATATTGATTTAGATAAAATTATCGTTCTTATTATTTTTATCATTACTATTATTATTAAAAGTATCGTTAGTATCAAAACTATCATTTTAACAAAAATTATCATTTTAACAAAAATTATCATTTTAATAGAAATGTCATTGTTACTATAAAATATCATTTTTATTATCATTTTAAATAGAATTATTATTTTAAAGATAATATTAAAAATTATCGTAAATATTAAAGTTATCATAATTAGAATTATCGTTTTATCATAATATCACCTTAGTAATTATAAATATTGATATTTTTATAATAATAATTATTATTACAAAATAATACAACTTTTACTTACTAACATTATAGATATTATTTTATCAAATAAATATGTAATACAAACATATTTTACTACGTGTAATAAATTACTTTAATAATACCTATCATATTATCTTTATGATATTAAATGAACCCTATAAATTTTATTACTTAATATATATAAATTTTATTACTTAATATATATAAAAGTATATTTTATTATATAAATTTTAATATAAAATTTTATTTATTAATAAATGATTTATATTATTTACTCTAATAAATCTTTTAAAAATATTTAAAAATATAAAACGACGATATTTAAAATATATTATAATCATGTATAAATTTTGGAAATCATTTTGAGTCAAATTGACTTTTGTTGACTTTTTCATATTAGTCTCGAGCATTAGGATTGTGGTACACTATGACCTGACCTAATTGTTAGACAAATATTGACCAACGTATAATTATATATAATTAATTTAGGTTCGTGAATCCGAGGCCAACCTTGCACTAGTTCAATGACGTTATATGTATTTTCACTACGAAATACGGTATGGTGAGTTTCATTTGCCTTTTTACCCTTTATATTTTTGGGCTGAGAATACATGCGCAATTTTTATAAATGTTTTACGAAATAGACACAAGTAATCGAAACTACATTATATGGTTGAATTATCGAAATCGAATATGCCCCTTTTTATTAAGTCTGGTAATCTAAGAATTAGGGAACAGACACCCTAATTGACGCGAATCCTAAAGATAGATCTATTGGGCCCAACAAGCCCCATCCAAAGTACCGGATGCTTTAGTACTTCGAAATTTATATCATGTCCGAAGGAGGATCCCGGAATGATGGGGATATTCTTATATGCATATTGTGAATGTCGGTTACCAGGTGTTCAATCCATATGAATGATTTTTGTCTCTATGCATGGGACGTATATTTATGAGAACTGGAAATGAAATTCTTGTGGTCTATTAAAATGATGAAAATGAATGATTATGATAAACTAATGAACTCACCAACCTTTTGGTTGACACTTTAAAGTATGTTTATTCTCAGGTATTAAAGAAATCTTCCGCTGTGCATTTGCTCATTTTAAAGATATTAATTGGAGTCTTTCATGGCATATTTCAAAGAACGTTGCATTCAAGTCATTGAATTCATTAAAGATTATTATTATTAAGTCAATTTATAGTTGAATAGTGGATATTATGAAATGGTATACATGCCTGTCAATTTTCGATGTAAAGAAAGTTTGTCTTTTAAAAACAAACGCAATGTTTGTAAAATGTATCATATAGAGGTCAAATACCTCGCGATGTAATCAACTATTGTGAATAGTTTATAATGTATATGAACGGGTCCTTTCAGTTGGTATCAGAGCGGTGGTCTTAGCGAACCAGGTCTCCATTAGTGTGTCTAACTGATAAGTCGTTAGGATGCATTAGTGAGTCTGGACTTCGACCGTGTCTGCATGTCAAAAGTTTTGCTTATCATTTCTAGTCAGAAATCATCTACTTATCATCCATAGGAAATTACCTGCTTATCATTATTAGTCTAGACACGTCTTGCTACATTAATTGCATGAGTAGTGTATAGACAAAATTTATATCTTAGCGTATCTGCTAAATCATATCTTATCGTATCTGTTACTTCAAACTTTGCCTGACATATCCCGCAAATTCCTCCGTAATCTATGAAATCTTTTGATCTCTATATATAGATATCCTAGGTAAATAGAATACCACCCGATAGCCGAAAAATCATTTTATATCGAAAAATCCTTTATCCAATCGTACGAAATGGAATTTGTCATCAGTTCAAGTCAATCGGATTCCGAAATAGAATCTCACTCAAGCTCCGAAAGCAGTGTGACCGGAATGGATCAACCAATCAGTCATCACCTATTCTGGATGAATTGGGGATGGGTTCATAGCCTCCTCAATCATTGGAAACAAGAAGAAGGCGATCCTTTCCATCCACCACATTGCCCTCTTGGCGAAGAACCTGAAGCACTTACCGGCGAACCTGTTCGAGACACCATTTTCTCTCTCATTTCCAGGGTATCTCGTCACGATTATATACTACATCAAATTCTACATTTTATTTATCCGCTCGTTCCGACCGACAATCATCCTGGAATAATAGAAGAAGTCAACGAACTTCGCGCTCGGGTAGTGGCTTTGGAGAATATGGTTCAAAGATTACAAACACCAGCAGCAGCATCAGCAACATAACCAGTACCACCATTATCAACGCCAACAGTACCATTACCACCTCCAACCACAACCGCGTTGTAAACCTCAACTTCACAATCTGTCCCACGAGTATCAACGTCATACGTACCATAGATACCAAGGAGTACCAACAACAATAACTGACGAAGTATTAATTCATAACTTCATTGGAGAAACATTCCGCGGCGATTATATAATCTCTAAAGTCTTAGAGATTATCTAATCTAGCCCTAACCATAAATCAGTTAAGCGAACCAAAATGATAGAAGGAAGAGTAGAAACCCTGACAAAAATGGCGTGTGATTAACAAGTTAAACTTGTTTTACCAATAGCATCAACAGTACCGTCAGCGTCACCAGCATCGTCAGTACAGTCAACATCAGAATCAACAACACCTATAACATCACAAACTCCGTCAGTTCAAGAATCACTGTTTACATCATTACGAATCAATAACGTGTATATTGTATCAACAAGTTATGAAGAATTAACTCATTCCCTCTGAAGAAATTATATATATATATTATATATATATATATATATATATATATATATATATATATATATATATATATATATATATATATATATATATATATATATATATATATATATATATATATTTTGAAATAAAAAAATAAATCTTTCCGTGTTAAAGCTATTGTGTGTGAATCTTAACTACTCGGTTAATTCATATTACAAATATGCAATAATGTACGTCCCTCACCCGCGACTTAACCATCGTTAACTACAATCTCTGTCTCAATTCAACAAATTCCAATTCCTAATAAATCAAGTATATATTTGATTTTACACTTCATCATTGATGTAACCGAAACTTTTCAGATAACATCATTCGTACTTTGCGAAGTTCACAAGAATTTAACAAAAACCAGCATCACATCTCAACAAATAACGAAGTATTGATTCATAATTTCAATATTATTGAAGAAATACTTATGTAACCTCTAAAGCCTTAAAGGAATTATTCAATTCTAGTTCCAACCGTAAATCGAATGAGTTTAATTTAGTATTAACTCATTAAAATCTATGTTACATCTGAGAAGAATATATACATATATATTTTCATAAAGACTGTAATAAAATTCTTATGTACAAAATATTAATTGTGAAAATTTTTTTAACGGGTAGGTACTACCCGAAAGATATATATAAATTCACAATTAATATGTTACATTCTTCGAATCAGATTAAGCAAATTATCAATTATACTTTCCTACTTTCACAATAATATACATTCTTCCATAGAAATCAAAACAACCATACTCATTCAAACCCAATTACATGTTCTGATTTTAAAATCTCAGAATTCAATTTGAGATATAACCGGTACCATCACTTTTAGATTCCTACATCTTTCAAAGCTATACTTTGACTTCAAAAGTGTGTTAGAACATCAAATGTATACAAACGATTACAATCTGTGTTCAAACCCTTCGAAAATCTCTGAAGACACTTCAAATAATGAGCAATCGAGATGATGATCCAACCACATATTACCCACAGTTATGTACTTAAAAAGCTCTCGAAACCAAAGTCATAATTCAACACATATCTGTGTCAGATCTTTTGGCATTTATTAGCAAAAATAACCTTGCAATTCCTTTGCAAAGTAGCAAATTATATCACAGCTCCAGCAAGACAACTTCGATTTTTTTCATTCGGAGTAGCCTTATCATAATTTTGATATATGTGATTACCCTTTTGTTACCAGAGAACCTTTCATATTCCACCACATTAGCAATAAACTTACCAACAACTTCACTGATCTTGGGCATTCCGAAGAATCATTATATTTATCAAAACCTCATCATTTACTCATCTGCCTCTTGTAACGAGAATTGCCATATGAATCATTGGGAATTAGAAATCAGTATTTTGAAATCTCACAGCATGTTGACGCCAACAGTTATACATAACGTCTATTTCCAAGGCTTACATACTTCGAATGTGAAGTTTCTGAAAAACACTCTGAACCGCGAACTAGTTCTCGAAATGCTGATGAAGTAACAAAAACTGTAAATGACCTTAGCAGTAAAAAGTTTGATGATAAAGATTAGTGTATTAGCAAAGCTCAGAAATAGAGAAGTTTTGGAACTGGAAAACGGATTGAGCAAAGTATGAAGGAGGCCGTGGACAAATCACAAAGACTGAACTTGCCTTCAAAGAATCCAAATGATTCAGTGTCTGTTGAAGTCATTAACGAATACCTTGCTCCTGACACTAAACCCTTACAGACAACATACTTCATCATCCTCTGATATTAGAAATTCTAAGATATCATCGTATCTTTCATTATAAATATCCTCCATATTTCTGAAGATATTTCCATAACTATTCTTATCTGGAATCATTTATCTCTTTGCACTATCTGTATTACATCAAAAAGGAAACTGTTTAGTTCCTATACTCTGTAAACCTTTGAGTTTAAAATATGAATATTTTTGAAGTAGTGTTGGAAACTGAAGCATGAGTTAGTATAATATAATGACACTTGATCAACGTGATTATATTACAGTAATTCATGCTGAGTTTCTAAATGGAACGTGATGATTCACAGATCATAACATCATCATTTGCCATGTTATACGACTCTTGTATTCTATTTAACCTCTAAAATATCAAGAAAATATTTCTTGATGATTCGGCATTTTCTGAGGTATTCTGGTAATTTGACAAGTCAAGATCGTGCCATTACAATTTTCTTCCTAGAACATTAACAATGTTCATTCCAAAATTCACATCTGCAAATTCTGGACCATTACAAGCGGTGCTTAATCGCAAGAAGAAGAAACGAAAGGACAAAACTCCGAAATAGAAATTGGGGTATAAATTGCAGCAAATAAAAGAGAGCATTAACTGTGGATGACAATGATTATAGAAGATAGAAACAGAGACTTTGAAATATAAGGGAAGATATAAAGCCCAACGACAAACCAAAAGTTATAAACCATATATATCGATGCATATAGCAATATAAAGACACGGGAGAACTAGAAACACTATAAACCCAAGAGTATAGTAGAAGTAAATAGATTCTTCTAGCGGTAGATGAAAAATAAGAATGACCGATATGAAAGTTAGAAGTATATCGAGAATCAGAACTGGATGGAGCATATTGATGAATACTTTAAAATATGAGTTGAGGGGGAAAGAATAGAATGTGATGAAACATGACTAGGAACTTAGAAATCAACAGATTTAACTCACACAATGACGGAATAAGTGAATCAAACCCTCTAGTGAATAGGTTAAGCTTTTTGGGATTAATTTAGTCATACCACAACTAAATCAATTGTGATTAGATCAACACTTAGAGCTATTATTCACCACCTGGGTGATTTGGGTTGAGAGAGAATCGGAGGAGATCACCAGATCTGAGTGTGTGTAACAAATGAGAGGCTTAACCTAAAATGAAGAACATAAGACTTTATATACCCCTGCTATCGACTCACCCGCACGATTCATCCATCACACATATGAGTTGGCTTCATCAGCCGTACGGGTGATCACTCACTCGTGTCTTCTCATTTAGGTTGAAATTGTGACTTAGCTCAGCATCAACCGTGCGTATGAGCCTATCAGCCGTACGAGTGAGGCTTCACTCGGACGTCTGACTATGTCATAGTCAAACATCCAAATCTCGTTCCTGCAGTTCCTGTAACCACATACAAACACGGATAGGATAATAACGAACGATCATGGTGGCCTGTAAACTGTTGTACCTGCAATGAACGTGGGTAGATGTCTAGGGACTTGCATAAAATGCATCAATAGAAGGTGTGAGTTGTAAGAAAACGAAGGAGGTGAATTTATAAGAAAATTTTCGACAGAACAATTAAAATGGATGATCGCATTTAAAGCGGATCCTAATTCCCTTTGTTACCGGAGAATCAAATCTTATTACAAAGATTTTCTTCAAATCCCTTGAAATCTGGAAATCAATCATATCTACGTCAAATGATAAGATGAATCTACACTTACTCATTTCACTCTTCTATGTTAGCTTCATTCGTACTCTTCATATAAATGGATTGTTTATCCAAATTATTCGCTGATGATAAAACTCTAATTTTCAGCCTGTATGCATCATGAAAACATACTTATTATCATTCATGACCTTTCCACTCAAATTTTGGGACGAAATTTCTTTAACGGGTAGGTACTGTGACAACCCGGAAATTTCCAACCAAATTTAAACTTTATCTATATATTATTCCAACACGATAAGCAAAGTTTGTTAAGTTAAATCTCAAGAATTTTAAATTGTGTTCATGCATTCATTATAACCTCGACCAAATTCCAACGATTCACGAACCGTTATATATAAATAAATATGTATATATATGTATATATATTATAACTTGAGAATATTAATAAAGTATTAAACGTATAATACTTTACATGAACGTATTTGTTTCAATATGTTTATCGATGGAATTAGAAGATAATATCAAATGATTAATTTATCAGATACATTGTGATATGATTACGGGTCTATGTTATGAGGTCCACTGTGATTTAAGAAATCTATTCTTTTTTACAACATTCGGAAAATGGTAAAGTGATTTATAAGTAAGAACGTGAAGTGTAACTAACTTAGATGTTGGATATCGACAAGTAAGTAACTCAACATTTTTCATTAAGATGATTTCATACGTTTATTTAACCTTTGAACTTTATCCCATGCTTCACCAACAGACTGTAATTTAAAAACTTGAAACCTATTATGAATATATATGATTCTACTTTTCTAAAACGTTTTATGATATAACGATTTCCATTATTTTAACCTTTAAACAAAATGATTCTTAAAAATATATTTGGTTTTGGAAAACAAAATTATTATATTTATTTGATTTAGTTTCAAACGTACAAAAACGTTTTCAGTTTAAAAAGAACTTTATTATTAAAACGTATATAACTTTTATAAATATCTAGAACCACTTTTGACAACTCATTACTTAACCAGTATGATAAAGATAACGATATTTATATTTTATTTTATTAAATATATATAACGATTTAAATTAATATTATATATATTTATACGCGTATTATACGTACAAAGTTTTATACTTTTACTATACTTAAACTTTACCTTTACTTTATTTTTTACTTTACTTTGACTTTAATAATTCACTTTAATAATTCATACTTTAATAATTCACTTTAATGATTCATACTTTAATAATTCACTTTAATAATTCATACTTTAATAATTCACTTTAATAATTCATACTTTAATAATTTACTTTAATAATTCAAAAATCTATTATAAATAGAATTCAATAGGTTTCATTATTTCATAGAAACTTGAAAATATTTTTCTCTAAACTCTCTCAATCGATTTACATATATATATTTACTCCGTATTATTTCAAGATATTATTAGTATACATAAAATATTACGTCGGAGTGCGGTCCGGGTGATTTCAAAATTGTTTTTCGAGTGGGATTGGATTAAGGAAATTATGGGTTATAGCTATGGCGGTGATTGGGTATGGTTCATGGGTATGCTCATGAGGTCAATATAGTGTATATCATCTCCGTTGCGTCTACGTACCTTTCCTGCAATATTGAATCTCAATATTGATACGTGAGTACTCATAATTTAACTTTTACATACTAATAGTGTATCCCTGACTAGTGCTCGAGTATATAGGATTATGCATGTTTGTACTTTTGATATTGCCTTTAGTTAGATTATGTTGAATCCTGAATTAGTTATATATGCGACTGAGATAAGGTATAAGATATGCATGTCGTTGGAAAGCTAGCGAAAAATTAAGAACTTTTTATTTAGATATCGAATGATTTCGATGAACGGATTTGAAGTTATAGTCCATCGAATTTTTGTATTATTATTAAAAATGATTATTATTATCGTCGTTATTATCGTCGTTCTAGTTTTATCTTATTATTATTATTATTATTATTATTATTATTATCTTTATCAATAAAAGGATTTATCATTAAAAATTGTTTTTTTATTATTATTACTATCGTTATTATCATTAAAGTTATAATTAGTATTATTATTATTATTATCTAATTATTATTATTATTATCTAATTATTATTATTATTATTATTATTATTATTATTATTATTATTATTATTATTATTATTATTATCATTATTATTATTATCATTATTAATATATATATCATTATTTAAAAATGGTTATTGTTATTATTATTATTATTATATTATCATTATCGTTAATAATGTCATAGTAATTATCATTATTAGTATTATTGTAATTAAAACTAATATTAGTAACACCTAATTATTTTGATTACTATTATTATCATTATTATGAGCACGATATAAAAGACGATTAAAAGCTATTAAACGAAACGATTAGGAAATAATGAGTAAGAGTATCATGATGAAATTAAAATATTATAAGATATTGATTTAGATAAAATTATCGTTCTTATTATTTTTATCATTACTATTATTATTAAAAGTATCGTTAGTATCAAAACTATCATTTTAACAAAAATTATCAATTTAACAAAAATTATCATTTTAATAGAAATGTCATTGTTACTATAAAATATCATTTTTATTATCATTTTAAATAGAATTATTATTTTAAAGATAATATTAAAAATTATCGTAAATATTAAAGTTATCATAATTAGAATTATCGTTTTATCATAATATCACCTTAGTAATTATAAATATTGATATTTTTATAATAATAATTATTATTACAAAATAATACAACTTTTACTTACTAACATTATAGATATTATTTTATCAAATAAATATGTAATACAAACATATTTTACTACGTGTAATAAATTACTTTAATAATACCTATCATATTATCTTTATGATATTAAATGAACCATATAAATTTTATTACTTAATATATATAAATTTTATTACTTAATATATATAAAAGTATATTTTATTATATAAATTTTAATATAAAATTTTATTTATTAATAAATGAATTATATTATTTACTCTAATAAATCTTTTAAAAATATTTAAAAATATAAAACGACGATATTTAAAATATATTATAATCATGTATAAATTTTGGAAATCATTTTGAGTCAAATTGACTTTTGTTGACTTTTGCATATTAGTCTCGAGCATTAGGATTGTGGTACACTATGACCTGACCTAATTGTTAGACAAATATTGACCAACATATAATTATATATAATTAATTTAGGTTCGTGAATCCAAGGCCAACCTTGCACTAGTTCAATGACGTTATATGTATTTTCACTACGAAATACGGTATGGTGAGTTTCATTTGCCTTTTTACCCTTTATATTTTTGGGCTGAGAATACATGCGCAATTTTTATAAATGTTTTACGAAATAGACACAAGTAATCGAAACTACATTATATGGTTGAATTATCGAAATCGAATATGCCCCTTTTTATTAAGTCTGGTAATCTAAGAATTAGGGAACAGACACCCTAATTGACGCGAATCCTAAAGATAGATCTATTGGGCCCAACAAGCCCCATCCAAAGTACCGGATGCTTTAGTACTTCGAAATTTATATCATGTCCGAAGGAGGATCCCGGAATGATGGGGATATTCTTATATGCATATTGTGAATGTCGGTTACCAGGTGTTCAATCCATATGAATGATTTTTGTCTCTATGCATGGGACGTATATTTATGAGAACTGGAAATGAAATTCTTGTGGTCTATTAAAATGATGAAAATGAATGATTATGATAAACTAATGAACTCACCAACCTTTTGGTTGACACTTTAAAGCATGTTTATTCTCAGGTATTAAAAAAATCTTCCGCTGTGCATTTGCTCATTTTAAAGATATTAATTGGAGTCTTTCATGGCATATTTCGAAGAACGTTGCATTCAAGTCATTGAGTTCATTAAAGATTATTATTATTAAGTCAATTTATAGTTGAATAGTGGATATTATGAAATGGTATACATGCCTGTCAATTTTCGATGTAAAGAAAGTTTGTCTTTTAAAAACAAATGCAATGTTTGTAAAATGTATCATATAGAGGTCAAATACCTCGCGATGTAATCAACTATTGTGAATCGTTTATAATGTATATGAACGGGTCCTTTCAATGGGTATGCTTGTGAGGTCAATCTAGTGTTTATCGTCTCCGTTGCGTCTACGTACCTTTCCTGCAATATTGAATCTCAATATTGATACGTGAGTACTCGTAAATTATTTTTACATATTAATAGTGTATCCCTTACTAGTGCTCGAGAATATAGGATTATGCATGCTTGTACTTTTGATATTGCCCTTGGATAGGTTATGTTGAATCCTGAATTAGTTACACTTGCGGTTGAGATAAGGTATAAGATATGCATGTCCTTGAAGGCTAGCGAAAAATTGAGAACTTTTCATTTAGATATCGAATGGGTTCGATGAACGGATTAGAAGTTATAGTCAATTGAATTTTTATAAAAATGATTATTATTATCGTCGTTATTATCGTCGTTCTAGTTTTATCTTATTATTATCATTATTAATAAAAGGAATTATCATTAAAAATTGTTATTTTTATTATTACTACTATTGTTATCATCGTTAAAGTTATAATTATTATTATTATTATTATTATTATTATTATTATTATTATTATTATTATTATTATTATTATTATTATTATTATTATTATTATTATTATTATTATTATTATTATCTTATTATTATTATTATTATTATTATTATTATTATTATTATTATTATTATTATTATTATTATTATTATTATTATTATTATTATTATTATTATTATTATTATCATTATTAATATATATATCACTATTTAAAAATGGTTATTGTTATTGTTATTATTATTATTATTATCATTAAAATAGTTATTAGTATTATTAATAATATCATAGTAATTATCATTATTAGTATTATTGTAATTAAAACTAATATTAGTAACACCTAATTATTTTTAGTACTATTATTATTAGTATTATAAACACAATATAAAAGACGATTAAAAGCTATTAAACGAAACGATTAGGAAATAATGAGTATGAGTATCATGATGAAATTAAAATATTATAAGATATTGATCTAGATAAAATTATCATTCTTATTATTTTTATCATTAATATTATTATTA
Organism: Rutidosis leptorrhynchoides; assembly: GCF_046630445.1. Classification (NCBI taxonomy): domain Eukaryota; kingdom Viridiplantae; phylum Streptophyta; class Magnoliopsida; order Asterales; family Asteraceae; genus Rutidosis; species Rutidosis leptorrhynchoides. The sequence continues at coordinate 222,119,625 of NC_092333.1, read as the reverse complement.
GAAGTATCGTTAGTATTAAAACTATCATTTTAACAAAAAATATCATTTTAATAGAAATGTCATTGTTATTATAAAATATCATTATTATTTTCATTTTAAATAGAATTATTATTTTAAACTTAATATTAAAAAGTATCATAAATATTAAAGTTATCATAATTAGAATTATCGTTTTATTATAATATCATTATTAGTAAATATAAATATTGATATTTTTAAAAGAATAATAATAATTATTATTGCAAAATAATACAACTTTTACTTATTATTATTATCAATGTTATTTTATCAAATAAATATGTAATACAAATAATATAATTACCTTAATAAAACCTATCATAATATTTTTTTTAAATTAACTTTATAAATTTTATTACTTAAGATATATAAAAGTATATTTTTATATAAAATTTTATTTATTAATAAATGAATTATATTATTTACTCTATTAAATCTTTTAAAAATATTTAAAAATATAAAACGATGATATTTAAACTATATAATAATCATGTATAAATTTTGGAAATCATTTTGAGTCAAATTAACTTTTGTTGATCTTTGCATATTAGTCTCGAGCATTAGGATTGTGGTACACTATGACTTGACCTAATTTGTTAGACAAATATTGACTAGCACATATATATACATAATTAATTTAGGTTCGTGAATTCGAGGCCAACCTTGCACTTGTTCAATGACGTTATATGTATTTTTACTACGAAATACAGTATGGTGAGTTTCATTTGCCTTTTTACCCTTTATATTTTTGGGCTGAGAATACATGCGCAATTTTTATAAATGATTTACAAAATAGACATAAGTACGTGAAACTACATTTTATGGTTGAATTATCAAAATCAAATATGCCCTTTTTATTAAGTATGGTAATCTAAGAATTAGGGAACAGACACCCTAATTGACGCGAATCCTAAAGATATATCTATTGGGCCTAACAAACCACATCCAAAGTACCGGATGCTTTAGTACTTCGAAATTTATATCATGTCCGAAGGAGGATCCCGGAATGATGGGGATATTCTTATATGCATATTGTTAATGTCGGTTACCAGGTGTTCAATCCATATGAATGATTATTTTTGTCTCTATGCATGGGACGTATATTTATGAGAACTGGAAATGAAATTCTTGTGGTCTATTAAAATGATGGAAATGAATGATTATGATAAACTAATGAACTCACCAACCTTTTGGTTGTCACTTTAAAGCATGTTTATTCTCAGGTATAAAAGAAATCTTCCGCTGTGCATTTGCTTGTTTTAAAGATATTACTTAGAGTATTTCGTGGCATATTTCGAAGAACGTTGCATTCGAGTCATTGAGTTCATCAAAGATTACTATTAAGTTAATTTATAATTGGATAGTGGATATTATGAAATGGTATGCATTCCTGTCAATTTTCGATGTAAAGAAAGTTTGTGTTTTAAAAATGAATGCAATGTTTGTAATATGTATCATATAGAGGTCAAATACCTCGCGATGTAATCAACTATTGTGAATCGTTTATAATGTATATGAACGGGTCCTTTCATAAAAGGTGGCGGTTTTATGTAGACATCGCAACAAGAGAGCACAATAGTAATGGGTGTATCATAGTGTGTGGTGTTGAGTTGAAATACAAAAAAATAAAATAAGCGTAGCAGACTTGGGGTGTTCGAAGTGGGTTTCGGGTGGTTATTTGGACAAAATTATAATAAAAGACGAGTAGCAGTGTAGCAACAACATGATGGAGATGATAGTGAAGCGGTGGTGATTAATGATTGAGGGTGGCGATGGTTGTGATCTTGGTGGTGGTTTAACATGGACAAGAAAATACAAAGGTGGTGAGGTGGTGTAGGATAGTAACATGCGGTTAACGGTGTTGGTTATGGGTCGAACAACCAAGAAAAGATTTTTAACGAATATGGGTTGTGGTGAAGGTTGTTTCAATGATGTTCACGAAGGAGGAGAGATCAACCACGGTGGTAACATATAACAGAATAAGTGGTTTGGTTTAAGAAAAATATTGAAGTGGGTTTAGTGAAGGTTACATCTATCTGCGTATGTATATGTATATCACATATGGTGAATTGAGATGGTTTGGTTAAATGGGTTTATTGCCTTAAAGATATATATAGATAGATAGATAGTGTTGGGTGCATGCACTATATATTAAATTACAAACTACTTAAACATAGACTTTAGCATTAGAATTATTACTCGAGAAAAAATATGGTGACTTATTACTTTCAAACAACAATAGTAATATGTTAAAGAATCAAAACGTGTTTTGAAAAAAATGAAGAATTTGGCAGGTACAACCTAATGATTCATTTTTAATTAATACATGTTTGTCTCAATTGATAGATAAGTTTACACATAAAGTAATAGAGATATTATTAGCCGCCTTACAATTCTATTACTCTACCGACAGTTTTTCCCAGATGGTAAGTCGTGTCCATTGCTAAACAGTTAATATCTAAAAGTGTTCCTAAAAATCCCAAATTTTTAGATTAAGTCTATTTAATTATTTCAGTCATTTACTGTTTAAAACCTGATCAAAAAGGTTCGATAATTATTTATTTTCTGTTCCAATTTATATGTGTGGAGTACTAATATTTAAACTTAAAAATGGAAAAATATTTTTAACAAACCTAAAATCTTTGTAATCGATTTACAGTCCAACTTTTATTTCAATCCTTCATGTACATGTACAATATCTATATTATAACTAACAAAATATCAACCGAGTGTTACTGACGTTTACTAATTAAGCTCGAAATCATTCATTTTCCATTTACTCTCTCTCTATATATAACCAGTTTTAAATAACAAGTTTTATCACATAAATATATATTATATATTTTTAAACAAATAAATTTGATATTATTTTATATATTTCCAAGTAGTATTTATATATATATTTACACACACACACACACACACACACACACACATATATATATATATATATATATATATATATATATATATATATATATATATATATATATATATATATATATATATCTATCTATTTACAAATAGTTGTTCGTGAATCATCGAGAACAGTCGAAGGTCAATTGAATATATGAAACAGTTCAAAATTTTTGAGATCCAACCAACAGACTTTGCTTATCGTGTTGAAAATACAATATCGTATCGAGAGTTTGATTTAAAATTAGTCGAAATTTTCCGGGTCACTACAATTAATATGCTCTAGAAGAATTCCAGTTCAACAACCCTCAAATGAGAACCCGAGTTTCCTATTCATAGGTTTTAAATGTTTGCGGATTGTTTATAAAATGTTAACCATTGCGCATAATCTGCAAATTATCGCTCAGTTATTACAAACATTGCGTATAATCCACAACCTATCGCATAGTTAATTATTTTCTCCATAACTGTAAGACCCTTATTTTCTAACATGCCAGAACGGCGTTCCAGGTATAAGGAACGGCATTCCATGAGCAGGAACGACGTTCCATTAGCGAGAACGGCATACCAAAGGGAAGAAAGGAGTTCTGAATATGGAAAACTGCAAAAATCAACAGAATTGGTTTAGAGGCCGTTTGGGGAACGGCGTTCCTTTTTATGGAAGGACGTTCCTGGTGCCTGACGGATTTGTTTTGTTACTTTGTAAAAGGGTCTTTTCACATGTGAACGTTTATATGACTTTAGACCAAATCTTGTCCTCACTCTTATCTTCATTCGTCACCTACCAAACATCTTAGAGAGAAGGAGAGGGAGAAGGGTTAGTGAGAGAAAGCTTGAATGCATGAAGATGGTGGTTATTTCTTGATAATGCTAAAAACGAACATATATTTCATAGCATTATTCCTCAAGAAAGACAAGCTTTTAGTTGCAATTGTTCTATTTACAAGAGATATTCGTTTAAATAATAAAAGGTGAAGACAAAAGACAGATTCGACGAATTGAAGACGCAAACGACCAAAAAGCTCAAAAGAATAAAAGACAATCAAAAAGGTTCCAATTATTGATAAGAAACGTCTCGAAATCACAAGAGTACAAGATTCAAAACGCAAAGTACAAGATATTAAATTGTACGCGAGGACGTTCGAAAATCCGGAACCGGGACCAGAGTCAACTCTTAACGCTCGACGCAACGGACTAAAAATTACAAGTTAACTATGTATATAAATATAATATAATATATAATTAATTATATTAATTATATATATATTATATATATATATATTAAAAACCGTCGGCAGCAAGAAACTCCAAGGGTGTGAGCTGTAAATACCTCTCCGCGACTCGCGGAGTTTTAAGGGCATTTTGCCGCGAGTCGCGGAGCCCCAAAAATCAAGTCTGGCTATAAAGCCAACCGAATTCTGATCAAAAAAAACACATCTTTTTCTCTTCCTCTTCATACGTAAATATATTTATTTATAATTTATATTTTAATTTTAATTATAATTCTAATAATAAGGGTATGTTAGCGAATGTTGTAAGGGTGTAAGTCGAAATTCTGTCCGTGTAACGCTACGCTATTTTTAATCATTGTAAGTTATGTTCAACCTTTTTATATTAATGTCTCGTAGCTAAGTAATTATTATGCTTGTTTAAAACGAAGTAATCATGATGTTGGGCTAATTACTAAAATTGGGTAATTGGGCTTTGTACCATAATTAGGGTTTGGATAAAAGAACGACACTTGTGGAAACTAGACTATGGGCTATTAATGGGCTTTATATTTGTTTAACTAAATGAAAGTTTGTTAATGTTAATATAAAGATTTACAATTGGGCGTCCCTATAAATTACCATATACACTCGATCGGACACGATGGGCGGGGTATTTATATGTACGAATAATCGTTCATTTAACCGGACACGGGAATGGATTAATAGCCACTAGAATAATTAAAACAGGGGTGAAATTACATTCAAGGGTAATTGGTGTAATTGTTAACAAAGTAGTAAAACCTTGGTTTACACGCAGTCGATAACCTGGTGTATTCATTAAACAAAGTATTAAAACCTTGTTACAATTCGAATCCCCAATTAGTTGGAATATTTAACTTCGGGTATAATAATAATTTGACAAGGACACTTGCAATTTATATTTATGACTGATGGACTGTTATGGACAAAAACCAGACGGACATATTGAATAATCCAGGACAAAGGACAATTAACCCAAGGGCATAAAACTAAAATCAACACGTCAAACATCATGATTACGGAAGTTTAAATAAGCATAATTCTTTTATTTCATATTTTATTTCCTTTATTTTATATTTAATTGCACTTCTAATTATCGCACTTTTATTGTTATTTAATCGCACTTTTAATTATCGTACTTTTAATTATCGCAATTTAATTTTATCGCATTTTTATTATTCGCAATTTCATTATCGTTATTTACTTTACGCTTTAATTTAAAGTCTTGTATTTATTTTATATTTTACATTAGGTTTTAACTGCGACTAAAGTTTTAAAATCGACAAACCGGTCATTAAACGGTAAAAACCCCCCTTTATAATAATAATATTACTTATATATAAATTTGTATTTTTATAAAAGTAAACTAATATAGCGTTGAGCTTTGTTTAAAGATTTCCCTGTGGAACGAACCGGACTTACTAAAAACTACACTACTGTACGATTAGGTACACTGCCTATAAGTGTTGTAGCAAGGTTTAAGTATATCCATTCTATAAATAAATAAATATCTTGTGTAAAATTGTATCGTATTTAATAGTATTTTCCTAGTAAAATTATAAGCTATTTTATATACACCTCGTTCGACATCAAGTATTTTTGGCGCCGCTGCCGGGGATTTATCTTAAAAACCGGAAGCGCAACGCTAATATATAAAAAAAAAAAAAAAAAAAAAAGAGATTTTTAGTTACTTTTATTAAAAGTCGTTTTTGTAAAAATACGTTTTAAATATTCAAAAATATAAAAAGAAAAACAAAAATATATGTATTTTTAAGATTTTGTAAATATTTAAGTTTTATAAGTTTCTTTATTTCTATTTTAGTTTATAAAAACATAAGTTTTATTTTAAAATCGTTTATTTAAATTAAAAACAGAAAACATAAAAAAAAAAAAAAAAAAAAATAAAGAAAAACGCGTAAAAACACAAAGCTGTCAACTGAATTCTGGAACCCCGCGACTCGCGGGGATTTCTTCTTTATTTGCCGCGACTCGCGGAGACCCTCTGACAGGCGACAAGGAAACCCTAATCAAGCATTGATTACGGGTATTTTTAATTATTATTATTAAAACCTAATTATTATTATTATTATTATTAGTTTTAATTTTACTTTTACTTTTTATTTATATATTTTAGTTAAATTAGTTTTAATAAAATTGTAAAATTAATAGTTTTATAAAATAAATAATATAAAAATAATATTTTTATAAAAATTGTACTTTTTACAACTTTTTGTATATTTTTATATTTTGTACCTTTTTAATCGTTGTAGCGTAAAATTTGTATTTTTTAGCTCATAATTAATTTTAAACTTAGTTTTTGCTATAATTATTTTTAGTCCTAGATTTTTAGGCTTTGCCGTAGAATTCCTTAAGTGCTTTTTCTTTAGACTAAGATTTAGGTGCTTTAGAATTTTGCGACGCCCTTTTTAAATTTTAGTTTCTTTTTAAGTTATTTCCATTTGGGATTTAGTTTTTCCTTGTAAGCCTTAATATTTTTAGACACCTTTTACTATGTATCAATTATCATTTCAATTAGTAATCTCAATTTGCGATTATAATTTTAAGTTAGTTGTAGTAATAAGGTTAAATTAGTTAAGTATTTTTAAGTTTTTATAAGTTTCTTTTATTTTTCCGTCACCTTTTATTTTTCAACCATTTTTTTTCTTTTTCGACCTTTTTCGACGAACTCTTTTTCTCTCTTATTTCTCGCCATTCTAGTTTTTAGGACTTAGAATTTTATTCTACTTCTTATCTAAATTTCTTAAAATTACGAAAATTTATTTTAAGTGGTTAAATTGATAGACATCAAAATTTTCTGGTTCGTAGTAATAGTTGGATTTGTACGTGGACCGGGTTATTGGAGCCAAACAGTCCTCAATTATATTGAGACCAAATGAATCCTGCCCCTCTGCTGCATTTTTTGGCTATTCGAAACGTGGGCAAAATCAGAAAAGTCTATTGATTGGATAACTTATTATAATTTTTCTTTCCTTTTAAAAACTAATAGGATATTCAGTGAATGCACCGAGCAAGACGTTCACCACCTTTTGTACGTTCACCACCTGTAACTCGATCAAGACATCGTTTAACAAATATAACCGCCGTTGATTTTTCTTTAGAATCGTCATCCAGTCGACCAAGTACTTCAGTTCAAATTTCCGATAATCCAGTTTTTGAAACAAACCTCACAATTGAGAATCCAGAGAATATTCAGGAACGGTTCATAGATCCTGAACCATTAAACTTTCCTCCGGAACCACCAATCATTCAAACAGAGATTGTTGAGGAACGAACTATTAAATCAGAATCATCTAGTGATACCGATTCAACAAATTCAATTATGGAGAATCTGGAACCTTTAAGTATGGAAGACCGAATGAGAGCTAAACGCACTGGACAAGGTCACGCAATTACTCATCCAGACATTAATGCACCAGATTATGAAATCAAAGGACAAATTTTACACATGGTGACTAATCAATGCCAATTTAGTGGTGCGCCGAAGGAAGATCCAAATGAACATCTACGTACCTTTAATAGGATCTGCACACTATTTAAAATACGAGAAGTGGAGGATGAACAGATATATCTCATGTTATTTCCCTGGACTTTAAAGGGAGAAGCCAAAGATTGGTTGGAATCGTTACCTGAAGGGGCGATTGATACATGGGACGTTTTAATTGACAAATTTCTTAAACAATTCTTTCCTGCATCTAAAGCCGTAAGACTTCAAGCAGAAATTGTTACGTTCACACAGAAGCCAAATGAAACTCTATATGAGGCGTGGACAAGATATGGAAAGTTACTAAGAGGATGTCCGCAACATGGTTTAGACACTTGTCAAATAGTACAAATATTTTACCGAGGATGCGACATCACTACAAGAAAAGACATAGATATAGCAGCTGGTGGTTCTATTATGAAGAAAACCGAAACTGATGCTTACAAAATTATTGATAATACTGCTTCCCACTCACATGAGTGGCACCAAGAAAAAGATATCATTAGATCATCTAAAGCAGCTAGAGCCGATTCTAGCCATGACTTAGATTCCATTTCGGCAAAGATAGATGCTTTCGAGAGACGAATGGAAAAGATGACTAAGGATATTCACTCAATACGAATTAGTTGTGAGCAGTGTGGAGGACCACATTTGACAAAAGATTGTCTCAGTATTGAATTAACAATGGAACAAAGAGAGAATATTTCATACATAAACCAAAGGCCTGGAAATAATTATCAGAATAATTATCAACCACCAAGACCGATTTACAATCAAAACCAGAATTATAACCGAAATATTCCATACAACAACCAACAAGGTCCTAGCAATCAACAAGTATCCAATAATACTTACAATCAGCAAATACCGAATTTTCAAAACAAACCACCACAACAAACCGATGATAAAAAGCCAAATTTAGAAGATATGATGACGAAGCTAGTTGAAACTCAAACGCAGTTTTTCACATCTCAAAAACAAACAAATGAACAAAATGCTCAAGCATTTAGAAATCAACAAGCTTCTATTCAAAATCTGGAACAAGAAGTAAGTAACCTAGCAAGGTTAATAGGTGAAAGAAAACCGGGAAGTCTACCTAGTGATACAAACGCTAACCCCCGGAATGAAACAGCTAAAGCTATTACCACAAGAAGTGGTACAACACTTAAACCACCTGAAATACCTGTAACTTCTGATGAAACTATTCCTACTCCACAAGAACCACAACCTGATCAAGATAAGGAAAAAGAACCGGTAGTTGAAAAGGTTAATGAAGATAACACAGTTAAGGATAAACCTTATGTTAAACCATACCAACCACCACTTCCTTACCCGAGTAAAATGAAGAAAGAGAAACTTGAAGCCGAGCAATCCAAATTCCTGGATATGTTTAAACAGATAAATGTAAATCTTCCTTTCATTGATGTGATTTCAGGAATGCCAAGGTATGCTAAATTCTTGAAAGATCTAATCACGAATAGAAAGAAAATGGAAGAACTCTCGGCTGTTACTATGAATGCTAATTGTTCAGCAGTGCTGTTGAATAAGATACCAGAAAAACTATCTGATCCAGGAAGTTTCACAATTCTATGTTTTCTGGGTAGTCTTAGTTCAATAGAAGCATTAGCAGATTTAGGTGCTAGTATAAATCTAATGCCGTATTCACTATACGCTAAACTAGACCTTGGAGAATTGAAACCAACCAGAATAAGCATACAACTAGCCGATAGATCAATAAAATATCCTAGAGGGATAATGGAGAACATGCTAGTTAAAGTTGGTACTTTAGTATTTCCAGTAGATTTTGTTGTTTTGGACATGGAAGAAGATTCTCAAGTTCCTCTCATATTAGGAAGACCATTCTTAAACACGGCTAAAGCAATGATAGACGTGTTCGGTAAGAAACTGACCCTAAGTATAGAGGATGAGAGTGTTACCTTTTCAGTTGATAGAGCCATGCAACAACCACAATCTGCAGATGATACATGTTATTATATTCAAACTATAGATGCACATGCAGAATTATTAGAAGAATTTCCAGAATTACAAGGAACAGGAGAATGTTCTTTAGGAGAAGGTAATGAACCAATTGATGAAGCTGAAATGTTAGCTACACTTATAGCTAATGGATATGAACCAACAACAGAAGAAATTCAAATGCTAAAAGAAGAAGACAGATATCGATATAAATCATCGATAGAAGAACCTCCGAAATTAGAGTTAAAGCCACTTCCAAACCATTTGGAATACGCTTATTTACATGGTGAATCTGAATTACCTGTAATAATATCGTCTTCTCTTACTGAAAATGAGAAATCACAACTCATTTCTGTGTTGAAAGCTCATAAACCAGCCATTGCATGGAAGATTCATGATATTAAAGGAATAAGTCCTTCGTATTGCACACATAAAATCCTTATGGAAGAAGGTCATAAAACGTATGTGCAACGCCAACGAAGACTAAATCCTAATATGCAAGATGTAGTTAAGAAAGAGATTATTAAACTGCTAGATGCAGGTTTGATATATCCAATCTCTGATAGTCCATGGGTAAGCCCAGTTCAATGCGTGCCTAAGAAGGGTGGCATGACTGTCATTACAAATGAGAAAAATGAGCTTATTCCTACTAGGACTGTAACAGGATGGCGTGTATGTATTGATTATAGAAAATTAAATGACGCCACCAGAAAAGATCACTTTCCCTTACCTTTCATAGATCAAATGTTGGAAAGATTAGCCGGAAATAGTTACTATTGTTTTCTAGATGGATTTTCCGGATATTTTCAAATTCCAATAGCACCCGAAGATCAAGAGAAAATCACATTTACGTGCCCTTATGGTACTTTTGCTTACAAACGCATGCCATTTGGACTTTGTAACGCCCCTGCAACCTTTCAAAGGTGTATGATGGCGATTTTTCACGACATGATAGAAGAATGCATGGAAGTATTCATGGATGACTTTTCAGTCTTCGGTGATACATTTAAATCATGTCTAGTTAATCTGGAACGAATGCTAATTAGATGCGAAAAATCAAATCTAGTACTTAATTGGGAGAAATGCCATTTCATGGTTAAAGAAGGCATCGTTCTTGGACATAAAATTTCAAAAGAAGGAATTGAAGTGGATAGAGCTAAAGTAGATGTAATTGCTAAACTTCCACATCCCACCAATGTTAGAGGAGTTAGGAGTTTTCTAGGGCATGCCGGTTTTTACCGACGTTTCATAAAAGATTTTTCTAAAATTGCCACTCCTATGAATAAACTCCTAGAAAAGGATGCGCCATTCATCTTTTCAGATGAATGTATCAAATCTTTTAATATTCTTAAAGAAAAACTCACTAATGCACCGATCATGATAACACCAAATTGGAATCTACCATTTGAATTAATGTGCGATGCAAGTGATTTTGCAATAGGAGCCGTTTTAGGACAAAGGATTGAAAAACGATTTCAACCTATATATTATGCTAGTAAGACGTTACAAGGAGCACAAACGAACTATACAACTACTGAAAAAGAACTCCTTGCTATTGTCTTTGCTTTTGACAAATTTCGATCATATCTCGTTCTAGCAAAAACGGTGGTCTATACCGACCATTCTGCTCTTAGATACCTATTTTCAAAACAAGATGCTAAACCAAGATTAATCCGTTGGATCTTACTCTTACAAGAGTTTGATATTGAAATCCGAGATAAAAAAGGAGCAGAAAATCTCGCCGCTGATCATCTTTCTCGTCTTGAAAATCCCGAATTAGAAGTTCTGAATGAATCGGCCATACAAGACAACTTTCCTGATGAATATCTATTGAAGATAGATTATAAAGAAATCCCATGGTTTGCAGACTATGCAAACTACTTAGTTTGTGGATTCCTTGAAAAAGGATTATCGTACCAAAGACGAAAGAAATTCTTCAGTGATATAAAACACTATTTCTGGGAAGATCCACATCTGTTTAAAAGTTGTCCCGATGGAATAATACGCCGATGTGTATTTGGAGATGAAGCTAGTAAAATATTAAACCATTGTCACACAGGACCAACAGGAGGGCATTATGGGCCTCAACTAACAGCAAGAAAAGTTTATGAAGCTGGATTCTATTGGCCTACAATTTACAAAGACGCACACCTTCTTTGCAAATCCTGTGATGCATGTCAAAGGGCCGGAAAAATAAGTCAACGTGAAGAAATGCCACAAAATGTCATCCAAGTATGTGAAGTATTTGACATTTGGGGTATTGACTTTATGGGTCCATTTCCAAAATCACATAATAATCTATATATACTCGTAGCCATTGATTATGTATCTAAATGGGCGGAAGCACAAGCTCTCCCAACTAACGATGCACGAGTTGTAGTCAACTTTTTAAAACGTCTTTTTGCAAGGTTTGGAACACCGAAAGCTTTAATAAGTGATCGGGGTACTCATTTCTGTAATAATCAACTTGAGAAAGTTCTTAAAAGATATGGAGTAACTCATAAAATCTCCACCGCATATCATCCACAAACAAGTGGACAAGTTGAAAATACCAACCGAGCTTTAAAACGTATTCTAGAGAAAACCGTAGGATCAAATCCGAAGGAATGGTCCATTAAATTGGAGGATTCACTCTGGGCTTTTAGAACAGCCTACAAAACTCCAATTGGAACCACACCTTTTAGACTTGTTTATGGAAAAGCATGTCATCTTCCAGTAGAAATTGAACACAAAGCATTTTGGGCTTTGAAAACATGTAATCTTGATTTACATGAAGCCGGACGTCTACGATTAAGTCAACTAAACGAATTAGAAGAATTAAGACATGAAGCATACGAAAATTCGTTAATCTATAAAGAAAGAACGAAGAAATGGCATGATAAAAGAATCAGAAGTTCAAAAGAATTCAAAGAAGGAGACAGAGTTCTTCTTTTCAATTCACGATTCAAGCTATTTCCTGGAAAATTGAAATCAAGATGGTCTGGACCATTCATAGTCAAAAGAGTTTTCCCATACGGAACGATAGAATTAATAAATTCAAATGGGATTGAATTTAAAGTTAATGGTCACAGAGTTAAACATTACATACATGGTCCGATGGAAGTCGACAACGAAGTTAATCACAATTTCGACACCACAGCTAACTAAGTGTGGGGAGAATCAAGTCTTTAAAGGATAATATGTATTTCTGTTAGAGTTAGATTGTCTGTTTTCGTGTAGTTCTCGAAAATGGAACACGTATGGTCTTTCCCTAGCAGACCCTAAAGAACTAGTCTTCTCCCCCCATTCTGAATTTTTATTTTTTTTTAGGTTTTTACGAAATGAAGACTGCCTGTGAACTAAACCATGGTCTAATGCTACACGCTTTGATCACTAAAAGAAATAATGACATACTACCGAGTGAATTAGTATCAGTAATCAGAGAAAGAATGGACGGAGTTAGAAAAGGATCCAGATGCGAAGATAATAAGTTACAATTTGGTAAAGGAAAATCAAAATCCGCAGCGAAAAGAAGAGCACGACACCTAGAACGATGTCACAAATGCGGAAAATGGTCACATGGAGGTAAATGTTCAAATAATCAAACCTATTCAAATACCGAATTTGTTACTTTATGCAGAGACGGACCGTTCATATGTTTAGAAGAAAAGACAATGAATGCTCGAGGTTACGCTTATGCAGCCATGGAAAATCAATTAAACCGACTATCTTATGAATATAATAGATCATATAACTAAGAAATCTATTTCACAGGTATGTCTGTACAGTTTTTATTTTTATTTTTATTTTTAACCTTTTGATAATAAACGCTAATTTGTTCGCTAAAAAGTATTAAATTGGTATTGAATAAAATTAGGTTTGGCGACCGAAATTATTGATATCGTTCAAAAATTTATTACATCACTGCGAAATTTAACGTTTATTCTTAAGGTATAAATATCTTTAATCAATCAACCCAAAATATTTCAAAAATTCGTCATGAGTTAAATTAGGTCTTGGAACCGAAATTACTTTACCGAAAAGAGGGGCGCATATTTTTGATAATATTTGATTGATTAAAGTGGGATAAAAAGACAAAAAGATTTTTAATTTTATTTTTACCATGTTTTTAATCTTAATATTTAAATCTTAAATTAATATTGTAAATTTTGTAAAAACAATATATTTAAAATTGTAAATATTTGAAAAATTAATATAAGTTTGGTATGAATTTATGAATTTTTAAATTAAGTTTGGTGTGAATTTTTAATTTTTAAAATATGAAATTTTAATTTATGCATTTCAAATTTTAAGTTTGGTGTGAATTTTGAATTTTTAATATTAATTTTGAATTTTATATTTAAGTTGTGTGAATTTAAAAACAAAAATTTACTTTATCTCATTAAGTTAAAAATATGATTTTTAAAATTCGTCGTAAGTTGAAGACTAGGTCTTTGAACCGAAATTGCTTTACCCGAGGGAGGGACGAGAACTTTTATTATCATTATTTTTAATCTTATTGATTTAAAGTATGCCAAAAACATTGAAAAAACCCAAAAATCTTAGCTTTTAAAACAATCGCTACAAAAAGACAAATTTTAAAAATTTTGTCGAGGGACGGACTAGGACATCGATCCGAAACGACCTCGTCCTAAATAACAAGGGAAACAAAATTTTAAAATTAATTTCTTAATTGTTTTATAAGTTAAAAATTATAAAAAAAAAAAAAAAAAAAAGGGTAAACTCCGCGAGTCGCGGAGTTTACAGTGCAAACCTCCGCGACTCGCGGAGGGATCAAAACCCAGAAAAAAAATAAAAATAGCTGAACGATCAGTATACTCCCACACACAAAAACAACCCGAATTCTGCTGCGAAAACCCACGAAAATACACCCAAAAACACTCCAAAAATCCCAATTTTTAACCGTTAATCACCAAATTTTTTGCTAAAATCATGTTGAGAAGGATGATATCTAAGAACTACTCAAGAAAAACGGTAAATTTCTACACCTAAACACCATTTAATTCGAATTTTAGTGTTCTTGAGCTAATTTTTACCCAATTTGATTTTGATGCTTTTTAGTGTAATTAGACTTAAATTGTTTATGTATTATGCTTGTAAAACCTAGATTGATGCTGTTTAACATGATTAGAAGCCTTAAACTTCAAATTTTGAATAATCTAGGGTTTGTGTTCTTGAGCAAATTTGGGGCTTTTTGATATAAACAGGTTATGGCCGATTTTTGTCATGAATTGTTGCTAAATTGAGTAGTGTAACATGTCTAGGTAGTTAAATGATCCAAACTTTGAGCCTAAACATGATTTTGAGAATTAAAGTGGACTTTTTCAAGTCCAAAATTCATGAACTTGATTTTTGAAAGATAATGCCATTTGAGACTTGTTTATTTGCTAGTAATGATTATTTTGACATGTTATTTGAGTTGAATGCTTATGAACTTGGAGAAAATTTTCGTATATGCTTATTTGAAAAAGTGTAGATTTGATAAAAATGTGAAAATAAGCTTAAGTTTGATATAAATTGATAATGTCATTGTAATTATTTTGATTGATGATTTTGCTGACACTAATGCATATTTGGATGCACAAAATTTGTGTTTGATGTGTTTTGCAGAATGAAAGGGGTGAATCTTCATCCCAAGCCCGCCATGCTCCTGCTGAGAACTTGGAACAACAGGAGGTAGATAACTACTACAAGCAGGATGTACCTCATCCAGTCATGACCTTTTCAGATATGCACTTGGAACAGTTGCACCCGAACCTGAGATTTGACAGACTTTGGATAGATTATCCAAAATATCAACGGGGTTTGCATACTCTTCATTCCAAGGTTGTTGAGGTACCAAGGGTCATAGAATGGGGACCCTTGGAAGCTGTAGAATTGGCCGGGCCAATTAGGGAATTACTGGTACAGAGGTATGGTAATTCTTCTTTTAATGACTGGATATGTTTATTCACCATACGCAGACCTGTATATAAAGTATGGTGTGAAGAGTTGTTATGTAGTATAGAGTTGAATGATCGGGTAGCTAGTTTAACCGATCGTTCTTTTATTAGATTTTTGTTAGGCGGTTCGATGCGCCACATGTCTTTACTGGACATGGCTCAGGCTTTACGTATATATACGCCTGAGGAATTAGCGTCTGCCGATTGTAGAGGATTGATACTAAACGGTAGAAAGATAGATGAGAATTTTGATACACACGGTGTGTGGAGTCAAATGACAAGCCATCACCGTTTCAAAGGGGGGAACTACTCTTATTTGGATATAGATAGAGCCGAATTAAGAGTAATACATAGGTTTTTAGCTAATTCGATTACACAAAGGGGTAAAAACAAAGAAAAGGTAAATGAACAAGATTTGTTTTACCATATGTGTATTCGAGACCCACACAGCGCTGTAAGTATACCATATTGTGTGGGTTATTATTTATCAGCTATGGTTCGAGGGATGCGTCCACATAGCATAATAGGAGGTGGTATTTTTATTACTTTGATTGGTGAATATCTCGGTGTGGATATAAGTCGGGGGGATTATTAGTAGAAGAGCCGGAACCCCGCGACACTATAGGTTTAAATGTATACCATGGTGCGAAAGTTTTGAAGCGGCGAAATAACGCCGCAGTACGATACAATGGTAGACATCCACAGGTAGAGAGAAACCAGGAACAAGGTAATGTAGGAGGGGGGAATGAGATGCAAGAAATGCATAGGTTTATAGCTTCTCAGGAATACGAAAATGCTAGACAGAGAGCATTTGAAGATTGGCAAGTTCATCAGAACCAGATCATAGCGCATTGCCAACATATAGGTAGAAACTATATTCCTACACCGAAACCCGTCTTCCCTCCTTGGTCGATAGAGATGCAGCCACCATATCCTACGTATGACCCTGCCGAAGCATTCTATAGCACTTATGGTTATGCGTGGAACCCCTATTGGTACCAATATCATCCTTAGTTTACTTATTATTTATTATTATTTTGTAATTTGTAATTATTGATGCATTTAATATTTTTGTTAATATTGTAATCATTTTTATAATTTCTAACTTTTATTCTTAGATTTTAATAATTTTTGAATGTGGGGTAATAAACCAAACTTCAAAAATATGTATATATGTTTGCAGTTTATCTTATGTACACAACAGGGTAAAACAACGCATTTTCAAAGACTGGCATTAAGTTCAGCAAAAGCAACTAATTTTGACGACAAGATGCAAAATACATGTGAAATAACAACAAGACAGAATGAACAAATGATGTGCACCATTTAGCATTCAGCAAACAAACGCCAATATATTTGGAAACTTTGGTAAAAATTTAATCATTTTCACACAAATCACCCTCAATAATATAAATTGTTACTGATTTCTTGCAAATGAGGGCATTGCAAGATCTTAAGTGTGGGAAGGGATTAAATTCTTTCGGATTTTAAAATTTTTATATTAAACACCTGGTTACCATTAAAAATACTAGTAAAGCAGTAGTTGTATTAGAATCTAGTGCTCTCTGATAAAAAAGAACAGCCCTAGTCTTATATACTGACTACCCAATTCTAGTAAAATTTTTCAAAATTTTCAATTAAATGAATTCAAAATCATGTTTATACATATTTATGAACGATAAAACTAGGTTTTAACACCGAAATTATTGTTACCTCGGAAAGGACATAAATTGAGAAACAAACTAAAATGTTAAAATTCATTTAAAATGGAATAGAGGACGATAAAAAGAAAAATAAAAAGCCAAGTGTGGGAAAATTTACCAAGTTATTTTAAACATATGTCACATATATTTGTAACAAATAACTGAAAATACTTTTGCTTTGAACTAAACTAAAATGTTTTACCCGATGAAAGAAAAGAAGAGATGGATCTACACGATGAATCAATTCCATCATTAAAAGGAAGTAAAGTCTTCCGAAAAAGAAACGCGCTTCTTGATTTAGGTCATGAAGTTGTCGTCCAGACCAGCTGTAGGTTGACGAAAAATCTAGAAAAGTCATCACTAAAATCAGCAGGAAATCCACGGACCTCAGCATTAAACAGGGTCGCCAAGTGGTCAGATTTATCCTAACCATGAGAAGGATTTATCTCGTACAATGGGGAGGCACCGTGCAAATTAGCTGGATAAGACTAATGAATCAGATCCCCAGAAAGGATAATCTCCTTAAAGATTAAAAATCAGCTTTTAAGACTGATATTACTCAATCCTAGAGATTGACCTTAAAGATTGAGAATTCAAACTCATGGAATTCAATGATATCTAAACTCGAGCTTAAACGAGAAAATATTTTGATCAAAATTATAAACCGATTTGTTTTCTGAAAACCCTATTTTCAATGCGTTCATTACCATTGAACGTAAAATCCTAGGAATTCACCTGGAATTCATTAGGTCACCTGAACTAAATCGGGTGTCAACCGTAAGAACGGTGGTTGCATAGTGGTCAAAGACAGGACCTTGTGCCAGACCGAAAAAATTATAAGGGTGAGCTTTACTATTGCTCCTACCAAGGATAGTAATTGCGTCCGACACGTTATAGACCATAATCAAAAGCATGTCACGGGACATTGCCTTAACAGTTGCTTGTTCAACGCTTTCCTTTACAACCGGACGGTAGTTTGCCGAAAGGTAATATACGGGACAAGTAAACTGGACGTGTTGCTTTCCAAATACAAGGTTAGCAAGTGGGTGACACAAAACTGCAAGTTTTGAGCTAAAATTTTCAAATCTGAAACCCACCAAACCCACAAAAATATTTTGCAAACACCGGTAAAGGGTTATTCCGGAAAACTTATCTAGGGTAAAAACTAGATTTAATTTTCAAAAGATCAAATGTTTTCATAAAGATCCAATTTCCTTAATGGATCTAAATTTTTATAGTCATGTGGGACTGTAAACCATATCGTTACTACCATTGTTTATACCGCCGTATAGAAATCACTGATGTACAAAGTGTGAAGAATAAAGAAGTGATTCTAGTATTTCAAGACGATATTGCTTGAGGACAAGCAACGCTCAAGTGTGGGAATATTTGATAATGCTAAAAACGAACATATATTTCATAGCATTATTCCTCAAGAAAGACAAGCTTTTAGTTGCAATTGTTCTATTTACAAGAGATATTCGTTTAAATAATAAAAGGTGAAGACAAAAGACAGATTCGACGAATTGAAGACGCAAACGACCAAAAAGCTCAAAAGAATAAAAGACAATCAAAAAGGTTCCAATTATTGATAAGAAACGTCTCGAAATCACAAGAGTACAAGATTCAAAACGCAAAGTACAAGATATTAAATTGTACGCGAGGACGTTCGAAAATCCGGAACCGGGACCAGAGTCAACTCTTAACGCTCGACGCAACGGACTAAAAATTACAAGTTAACTATGTATATAAATATAATATAATATATAATTAATTATATTAATTATATATATATTATATATATATATTAAAAACCGTCGGCAGCAAGAAACTCCAAGGGTGTGAGCTGTAAATACCTCTCCGCGACTCGCGGAGTTTTAAGGGCATTTTGCCGCGAGTCGCGGAGCCCCAAAAATCAAGTCTGGCTATAAAGCCAACCGAATTCTGATCAAAAAAAACACATCTTTTTCTCTTCCTCTTCATACGTAAATATATTTATTTATAATTTATATTTTAATTTTAATTATAATTCTAATAATAAGGGTATGTTAGCGAATGTTGTAAGGGTGTAAGTCGAAATTCTGTCCGTGTAACGCTACGCTATTTTTAATCATTGTAAGTTATGTTCAACCTTTTTATATTAATGTCTCGTAGCTAAGTAATTATTATGCTTGTTTAAAACGAAGTAATCATGATGTTGGGCTAATTACTAAAATTGGGTAATTGGGCTTTGTACCATAATTAGGGTTTGGATAAAAGAACGACACTTGTGGAAACTAGACTATGGGCTATTAATGGGCTTTATATTTGTTTAACTAAATGAAAGTTTGTTAATGTTAATATAAAGATTTACAATTGGGCGTCCCTATAAATTACCATATACACTCGATCGGACACGATGGGCGGGGTATTTATATGTACGAATAATCGTTCATTTAACCGGACACGGGAATGGATTAATAGCCACTAGAATAATTAAAACAGGGGTGAAATTACATTCAAGGGTAATTGGTGTAATTGTTAACAAAGTAGTAAAACCTTGGTTTACACGCAGTCGATAACCTGGTGTATTCATTAAACAAAGTATTAAAACCTTGTTACAATTCGAATCCCCAATTAGTTGGAATATTTAACTTCGGGTATAATAATAATTTGACAAGGACACTTGCAATTTATATTTATGACTGATGGACTGTTATGGACAAAAACCAGACGGACATATTGAATAATCCAGGACAAAGGACAATTAACCCAAGGGCATAAAACTAAAATCAACACGTCAAACATCATGATTACGGAAGTTTAAATAAGTATAATTCTTTTATTTCATATTTTATTTCCTTTATTTTATATTTAATTGCACTTCTAATTATCGCACTTTTATTGTTATTTAATCGCACTTTTAATTATCGTACTTTTAATTATCGCAATTTAATTTTATCGCATTTTTATTATTCGCAATTTCATTATCGTTATTTACTTTACGCTTTAATTTAAAGTCTTGTATTTATTTTATATTTTACATTAGGTTTTAACTGCGACTAAAGTTTTAAAATCGACAAACCGGTCATTAAACGGTAAAAACCCCCCTTTATAATAATAATATTACTTATATATAAATTTGTATTTTTATAAAAGTAAACTAATATAGCGTTGAGCTTTGTTTAAAGATTTCCCTGTGGAACGAACCGGACTTACTAAAAACTACACTACTGTACGATTAGGTACACTGCCTATAAGTGTTGTAGCAAGGTTTAAGTATATCCATTCTATAAATAAATAAATATCTTGTGTAAAATTGTATCGTATTTAATAGTATTTTCCTAGTAAAATTATAAGCTATTTTATATACACCTCGTTCGACATCATTTCTACCCAAATTGGAGTTCATCTAGGTTCTTCTTGATGTTTCTAGCTACTAGCTCGGTTTGGATTTGAGGTAAACCCTAGATACGATTTTATTTACTTCGATTTTCATTTGGGGTAAGGGTTTATGTTTATGTTGGGATATAAACCCCATTTTTCATGAAATTGGGGGATTTTAGTGTCTGATTTGGGTATGTAAACCCTAATGAAATGGACTTAGGGTTAGATAACGAATTTGGTTATATTTGTCATGAGTTTGGGTGTCAATCACTAGTTTGGAAGTTTGTTGGTGGGTCTGATGTTCATAGTTGCTAGACAAATTGGGTGTTGAAATGGTTTTGGTGTTAAAACTAGGTTTTGAGACTAGCTTTGGTGAATTAAGTATGTAATTACTTGAATTGAAGTTTTAAATGGTATATTGGTGCATAATCACTAGTTAATGGTGATTATGGGTCATGTTTGGCATAAGTCAAGAGAGGTCAAGTGTGATATGGGTTAATATTGCACGTGTTGTAGTTTTGGTGTAAATGGCGTTTTGAAATGATCACTACCTAAGTAGTAATCTAGTGTCGGGACCTAGGTTGGTCAATTTGGTGTCAAGTATAATTTGGGTTAAATTGAACTTTGTATAGTGGGTTTGAATTACCACCCGAAGAAGTAATTGGATTGTGTCCATTAGGTGTTAAATGGGCGGATTTTGGCGAGCAAGGTGTGATCCCTCGGCTAAGAGATGATTGTGTCGGATTCTCTTTTAGAGAATGTATATTTATGTGATTACTGTGCCTATGTGTGATATAGGTGGTTACTTTCTCGGATTTGATGACGGAGATCATGTTATACATGACTTGTGCTGGCATTCCAAGGTGAATGAAATAATTATACATGTATGTATATTGTGTATTTATTTGTGCTATGGTATAAACCAAACAGCCGGTAGTACCATAGCATTTGTAAAGGGGTGCTATGATGTGAACCAAAGAGCCGGTAGGATAATGGCATGTGTTTTGTAGTGTGAACCAAAGAGTCGATAGCGCTATAGCACGGGTTGTTAGGGTGTGAACCAAGGAGTCGGTAGCTCCTTAGCGTGAGTATGACTAAGTGTTATAATGTGAACTAAAGAGCCGGTAGCATCATGACAAATGCGTAATGGCATGAACCAAAGAGCCGGTAGCACCATAGAATGTGACGTATGGTGTGAACCAAAGAGCCGGTAGCACCATAACGCGGGTAAGGTTAACCATATTGTGTGCGTGTGTGTTGTTTATTTAGCATTTTATATTGTGATGAATATATGTTATTGGTGATGCTAGCATGTTGTGAATTGTGACTATTTAGCATTATACATTGTGATTTTATGCTAATTGGATTGCTAGTTCGTATGCGGTATTTGTGTAAGTGTCTGTAAGTAAGTAGATTATATATGTATATGTATAATTATTGCATTCACTAAGCGTAAGCTTACCCTCATTGTTGTTACCTTTTTATAGGTACCATTTGTTAAGGAGACGACTTCTAGTTGCCAGACTAGTTGCTTTTAGTTGATCGAGCTTATGATGGAGGTTGCTTTTGGATATTCGGGCGGAAGGAGGACTTGGTGAATCTCCGTGATTATGCTCTTGGTATCGGGTTGGGTTATTGAGTCTTAACCCGGTTTGTATTGTAAAGGGGTCTTAATTACCCACTTGTTGTGTAATGGGTCTAAAGGTGTCGAATTGAACGTTTTGGGCTTGGTCATATGCAAACATGTGTTTTGTTGTTTAATGAATTCGTTGAACTGGTTATGATTTATTTTGAATCAAATGGGGTTTAACGGTGGTATGTATAACAATATTGTTTATTATAAAAAGGTTATCGTTTTCGGATAACCGGATTTGGGGTGTTACAAGTTGGTATCAGAGCATGGTCTAAGGGTCTACGTTACTTTGAGATAGGTGCCTAGTTAGACTGAATTGTGAACATATTATGTGTGGGACTTGTAGGAATATGGGTCGAACCTGGAACAGCTAGTGCCTTAGCGTATAGGTGAACTAACTAGGAGTTGTGTTTGTCCAAAGTGTAATTATGTGGGGCCTTATTTCATGCATAAATTGGTGCCTTAGATAGCTAGTGCCTAATGTAAGTAGGCGAACTTGGATGTTGTTTTGCTGCTAGTCACCTAGGGAGTAGGTTGACTTGTTGTTGCGTTGTACGTATATGTATATATAGTGTAAGTTGTCTTAGTGATGAGTCCAGTGGTTACGCTCAGGTGTTCGGGGGTTTAGGATAGTCCAGTCTAATGACGGGGCTTCGATTGTTCGAAGGTACTAGAAGTATTATGTGTTGTATTGTGTGAATGTTGCATCAGTCCAGGTAAAGTACTTTGCGTGACCATGTGGAAATGGTAAGGTACGCAATTGTAATAGTTACTGATCACCATTATTACGAAAATGTATCTTGACACCAATCATGACACGAAGAGTACCGAACGGGTGAAACGTAGCATAGATGGGATAGACTCGGGGTGAATTAGGAATCGTGTAGTGGTTCCTAGGATATAGTGGTCTTCAGTGACGTGCCAGTGGTCACA
This sequence comes from Rutidosis leptorrhynchoides, assembly GCF_046630445.1. Lineage (NCBI taxonomy): Eukaryota > Viridiplantae > Streptophyta > Magnoliopsida > Asterales > Asteraceae > Rutidosis > Rutidosis leptorrhynchoides. The sequence continues at coordinate 222,096,385 of NC_092333.1, read as the reverse complement.
TCGGGTTCATTGTGAGCCGGGAAGTGTTACGGTGGATTTCATTAGCTAAGGTGAGTGAGCGAACTCACGAGTTCGGCGCGTGCGTAGTCACCCTAAGTAGTTGGTGCACTATTGAGATTGTCATTGGTTGTAGTTACCCATCATAACTAAGATGACCGAATAATATGTGTGGGTGTGTATGATGAGGACTTGAATTCCGTAATGGGATGCAACAAGTCCGATGTTTGTGGTATTGGGTTACACTCGGTAGAGTGTATGGTTAAAGAATCGTGTAAGGATTCTAGTTGTGAGTTACCTTAGAATTGGCGAATCGAGGAGTCTTCGGTTCGTTAAACTCACGGGAGTGAGAATCGTATGACGATGATTGTGTTAGTTGTTAGTGTGTTGTGGATTATAGGGTAACATTCTAACGGAATATCCCTTTTAGTAGTGGTTGTATTGATGTGTGGAAGGGTGTAAGACTTGATGTTCCTAAGCATCTCTTTAGTATCAGATGAAAGGTTTCGTTAGGCTATATCATTTGGCCTTGTGGGATTGTGGGTAGCGTGTGATCGCTAGAAACTTTTGGATAAGACAATAAACCGTAAGGTTTATCGGGTAGGTATGACTTCGGGTCATTATTGTGGAGAGATGAGTGACATCGTGTGTATGGAACCTAAAGATAGAGTTTCTACTTTTTCGATAGATAGTGGAGGGAGTCTGCATGACACTGCGTGAGGTGCATTCTTATACCTGCTAGTGTAATGTTCAACTCCGATGAGGTGTGATCATTTTGTGCTTAGGGTGCCCGTGAGATACCCTTAGAAGCAGCGGTGATTACAAAGGTGATCGATGGGTAAAGATGACCGGTGATGGATTTAATGGCCGGTTAGGCCGAAGGTTATGATGAAGTGATGATATTGCGTTCGACGCAATTACTGTGTCAGATTGGTCACTCTTCTCCATGAAAGTGAGCAATTGATGATACAGGTTCGCTGAGTGGAAGGTCTAGTGATCTTAACTAAGAAGCACGACTAATTAAGCGGAGTGGCATATGCCTAGGCTTAGAGGCGTATGTAGGACTTTGGTGGAGTTTACTTTGCGAACGATGAAAGGTTGTTATTTGTGATTTGTGGTATGAAGGTACGATGTCGTCGCGTGTACGACATCTCAAATGATTATCTATGTCGGCTCTTAGAGCTTGAAGTGAATTTAGGGTGCTTTGGTTTATATGACCAATGATGAGAATGGTCATGTGTCTCATGGAATGACAATTTCGCGGCATGTTATCATCTTAGCAGTAAGAATGTGGAGCTGAATCCTAAGTGGGGGAGTTTTTACTACCGCCCGAGGAAGCTCCAGTGGAGTTAAGTATAGAGAAGTGTCATAGTGTACCGTGCTAGGTCTCAATAGGGATCAGAGTTCCTAACGAGGAAGAGTGACGGGTTATGGATAGAGTTTGTGATGATGGGATCGAGTGAAGTGTAAGTCTTCCTAGGTGGGGTGGTCGTGTAGTACCAAGGTGCGGTATGAGACCAAAAGGGAACACTTAAATCCTGGAGTAAAGGATTGAAGCTGTCATTGCGGGTGCTCTCGTAGTGTAAATATGGGTTGTTATGAAACTCGGATAGTACGTTTGAGTGAGTACGAGTTTGATATTGTGGTAAATGCTGTGTTTTCTCTGTCTGGAAACGTGATCGTGGAAATCGTCAGTGGATTATTCCTCTTTATGGACGATTGTGAGGTGGGTAGTGCCGGTTCCGATTGTCTTACATAAAGACATGAGGATGCTGTTAGTGTGCGAGGGCGTTCCCTGGTATTGTGAGCTGTTGATTGCGGTTGAATGCTGAGGACCTCCTTAACAGACGATCGAGGCAAGAGGATTTACCCGGCGTTGGTGGATATTTTTGTGGGTCGTGTGGCAGATTCGAAATTTTTGTGATGATAATTCGCTGTTGACTGGATTCTAGTATATAAATAGCTTCCATTCTAGTACTAGGAATCCATCTTGTGTGGTTGTGTGGTAGGGTTTAGAGGAGAAACTTGTGTCTAGTACTGATGTATTGTCTAGCACGTGGTGTACTGTTGTCTTCCTGGATTAATCCAGAGATGGATGGTCGTGTGCAAATCGATTGATGGGAAGATTGTGTTCTAGTGTGATTATTTGGTGATAATGAAATTTCTTCGTTGAAGGAATAACTCGGTTATGATGACGGGGGAAGTTGGTTCTTGAATTAGAGAACATCCTTGATTGAACGATATTAATATGGCTTATTGCCATCAGTGGAATCTCATTACAGTAATAGCCTTGTGCTAAGTGTTGGAGCGCCACCGTAATAAGTGCTCATCGGAGGAGTGTGTCGACTGCCTTGTTAGCATCGACGTGTCAGATTGTGAATTGCCGGTTTTATGGGGTGGAAAGCAAATACTTGCGCATAAGCGGATGTGCAACCGGTTGAGTGGTACGTTTATGAGCCGTTGAAGTACGCCATATTATTGCGGCATGAATCCTTCTTGATGTGGATTAATGCAAGACGTGGGTCACGTCGTAATGGATCTGGTAGATCGCGTTGGGTGATATAGTTATCGACTTAGCTTTTCACGGGTCGTAGCCCGAGAGAACTTGTAGAGGTACATGATGTTTTTCGTATTTCCTATGTTGGCATTTTAAACGTTGAGTGTATGAGATACCGCTTGTTGCGATGATGCACGATAGTGATTATTAGCGTGTGGTGAGATCCTTATATTAATGGAAGATATTATGGACATCGGGCTTGATCTTTTGTCAAAGGGTTGTAGAGTATGGGTCATGTTTGTAAAATGGTAAGGATCACGGGAATGTGATCCAGTTCAAGTGGGGGAGAGTTGTAAGACCCTGATTTTTTAACAGGCTAGAACAGTGTTCCAAGTAGAAGGAACTGTGTTCCATGAGCAGGAACGACGTTCCATTAGCGGGAACGACGTACCAAAGGGAAGAATGGAGTTCTGAATATGGAAAATTGCAAAAATCAACATAATGGGTTTAAAGGCCGTTTGGGGAACGACGTTCCTGGTGCCTGACGGATTTGTTTTGTTATATTGTAAAATTGATGAGGTTAATTGGGTCTTTTCACATGTGAAAGTTTATATGGCTTGAGACCAGATCTTATCCTCATTCTTTTCTTCATTTCTCACCTACCAAACATCTTAGAGAGAGAGAAGGGTTTAGTGAGAGAAAGCTTGAATAGATGAAGATGGTGGTGATTTCTACCCAAATTGGAGTTCATCTTGGTTGTTCTCGATATTTCTAGCTACTAGCTCGGTTTTGGAATTGAGGTAAACCCTAGATCCGATTTTATTTACTTTGATTTTGATTTGGGGTTAGGGTTTGTGTTTGTGTTGGGTTATAAACCCCATTTCTCATGAAATTGGGGGGTTTAGTGTGTGATTTGGGTATGTAAACCCTAATGAAGTGGGTTTAGGGTTAGATAACGAACTTGGTTATATTTGTCATGATTATGGGTGTGAATCACTATTTTGGAAGTGTGTTGGTGGGTCTGATGTTCATAATTGCTAGTCAAATTGGGTGTTGAAATGGTTTTGGTGTCAAAACTAGGTTTTGAGACTAGCTGTGACGACCCGGGAATTTCTGACCAAATTTAAACTTAAGCTGTATATGAAATCGACATGATAAGCAAAGTCTGTAATGTTAAATCTCAAGTATTTTAAAGTGTTTTCATTTATGAAATTACCCTTTGACTGTGCTCGACGATTCACGAACAATTAATTGTAAATAGAGATGCATATATTTAAATATATATGTATGTACATATATGTATATAATAATATGAATTATTATAAATTGTAATTGCTAGAATTAATGGTGTAAAATAAAATGTAGTATTACAATGAATCTATATATAAATATATGATTTCTATACATGATTATTATTATTATTATATATATATATATATATATATATATATATATATGTATATATATATATATATATATATATATATATATATATATATATATATATATATATATATATATATATATATATATATATATATATATATATATCATGATATATATAAAATGTGGAAATATTCAAATATATATTGTATACAATTATTATTATACATTACATAATTGATAAATTGTAATATTGATATACCAAAAGTGAATACAAGTTAAAATATGGTTATTATGACTATAAATATTAATATCAGTATTATGAATGTTATTATATAATATTTAAGCACAAGTTAAAGTATTAAAGTTATATTATTAACCTCACTTTCATTATTATTATTAATACTAGTAATAATATTACCATTAATGTTATTATTCTCAATATATAATATATAGATATAAAGTTGGTACATATAATTTGTTAATATTATTTTTATAATTATTATTACTATTATCATTAAATATCATTATTTTATTATTATTATTATTATTATTATTATTATTAGTTATTATTTTCATTTAAAATGATCATTTTCAAAACTCTTATTATCTTTATCATTATTATTAATATTAATAGTATAATTTTATAAATGTTAATATTATAAATTTTACTAAAGATATTAAAAGTATTATTATTATTATTTAGATAATTATGTTTAATAATTATTAATATCAATTATATTATATATATATATATATATATATATATATATATATATATATATATATATATATATATATATATATATATATATATATATATATATAATCAAATTACTCGTACTAATTCAGTCGGGTGTCTTTCTCAATCTGTAGTAAAACTTTGTTTATGTCCCTAATCAGTTGAACGTCGATTTCAAATCCTTAGAAACAGCCAAAATTTGTTGAATGTCTCGATTCACCTTTTATTTGTTTAATTATTTTTTTTTCTCCGAATTATTCTTGCTGTCGAGGAGTTTTGATATAAAACTCGATTAAATCCTGTTGTAAACGAAATCAAAACAATTCACATTATCAACTACCAATTCCCAAAAACCCTTAACAGCTTTTATTTAGTCAAATTTAATTAAAAGAACTAGTGAAACAGACGTGAACCCTGTTCTCGGTTCCATTTTTCAAATAGCTCGATTTCTCAATGAATTTCAAAAGTTAAAAGTGCAGAGTTGTTGTAAATCATATGTCCAAACTATCTGGAAAGCTTCAAATCTTAATTTTTCATAACCAATTCGAATTTTGAAGTCAAAGGTAATTTTCTAAAAGTCAAACAAATTGTTCATCACAAAATTTGAATCATTTTTAGTGTTTTAAGTTGAATTAATAATTCAAATAGTTTATAAGGAGGATCTGCAACCTTTTTCATTCAGGATTCATTGTCTAAAACTTCCTAAATTTTCGAAATTGATTTTGTGTTCTTGAAAAGCTTGAACGAACTGTTACAGAATTATATATATTTTTTATTTTTTTTGTTTTAATTAATTTAATTAAACTCTAATCATTTCTGTTTATACTTTAAATCATAAAACTCATTGATAATTGGTTTTGATATCTGGTCGATTCAATTTTCAAAGAAGAAGAAGAATATGGAAACAGAAGTTATAGAGGTTAAATAAAATTTAATGTGGGTTTTAATCAGAAAATGAGCATCAACTCAGTTGGTTAAGGTGTGTTCGGGGTTCGAGAGGTCATGGGTTCGAGCCTGTCTTGTGGCATAATTTTTTTCACGGCTGATATGAGGTAGCCCTTATTTTTTTTCTTATTATTATTATTATTATTATTATTATTATTATTATTATTATTATTATTATTATTATTATTATTATTATTATTATTATTATTATTATTATTATTATTATTATTATTATTATTATTATTATTATTATTATTATTATTATTATTATTGTTATTATTATTATTATTATTATTGTCATTATTAAGATTGTTAATGTTATTATTATTATTAGAAATATAGTTAGTAGTATTATTACCATTATTATTATTTTTACTAACAATAGAATATATTTAGTATTATTATTAGTGATATTATCCCTAAGTATTAATATTAAGTATTGTTAGTTTTAATATTACTATCATAATGAAATATAATATATCTATCATGAATATTAGTAGTATCATCACAATTGTAATTATTATTATCATTATTATTATAAGTATTATAAGTATTACTGATTACTGATGTTATTATTATTAAAGATTGTTATTGATTAGGTTAATATAGATAATAGGAGTAATATTATTATCTTTTTTGTTATTACTAATTAATATCACTAAGTACTATTATTATTATTATTATTATTATTATTATTATTATTATTATTATTATTATTATTATTATTATTATTATTATTATTATTATTATTATTATTGGTACAAGTATTATTATTATTATGATTATCATTATTAATTATTGATATAATTAAAAGTATTATAATTATCAATACCATTATTATTACTAACATACGTATTTTTATGATTATAGTTACAAATAAGATTTTTAGTATTATTAATGCTATTACTAATATTAATATTATCTTTCAGAGTATAAATTATATCATTTTACCACAAGTATGAGTAATATTATCATTGTTATAATTATTATGATTAATTATTACTATTATTATTATACATATCATTATTATTATTATTATCATTAATATAATTATTGACATAAATACCTTTACTAGTAATATTAAATATTAAAACTATTATCATCTTTACCAATATTAATATGAATTTACTATTATTAGCATTAGTAATATCATTATTCTTATTAACATTATTATTATTATTATTATCACTTTTATCATTACTATTATAAAATATCATTATTATTACTAAAATTAATAGCATCATAATTAACATTTTCACAAACAAAGGATCTTCATATAAAATATATTTAACATACAAAACTTAATTATATTAATATCCTTAAAATATATGAAATGAATACATTTAAACAAATAATGAAACCTATAAATTTTTAATGATATCACTAATAAATATATATATTTGTTCGACTACAAGTATATGATTTAATATATATATATATATATATATATATATATATATATATATATATATATATATATATATATATATATATATATATATATATATATATATATATATATATATATATATATATATATATATATATATATATATATATACACAAATGATATAGGTTCGTGAATCCGAGGCCAACCCTGCATTGTTCAATATAGTCATATGTATTTTTACTACAAAATACATTAGGTGAGTTTTATTTGCCTTTTTACCCTTTATATTTTTGGGCTGAGAATACATGCGCAATTTTTATAAATGTTTTACAAAATAGACACAAGTAATTGAAACTACATTATATGGGTGAATGATCAAAGCCGAATATACCCCTTTTACTTGGTAACCTAAGAATTAGTAAACCGATCTACTAATTGACGCGAATCCTAAAGATAGATCTATTGGGCCTAACGAACCCCATCCAAAGTACCGTATGCTTTAGTACTTCGATGTTGTTTTTATCATGTCTGATTGATTTCCCGGAATGATAGGGGATATTCTTATATGCATCTTGTTAATGTCAGTTACCAGGTGTTCACCATATGAATGATTTTTGTCCCTATGTATGAGACGTATATTTATGAGAACTGGAAATGAAAATCTTGTGGTCTATTAAAATGATGAAAATGAATGATTACGATAAACTAATGAACTCACCAACCTTTTGGTTGACACTTTAAAGCATGTTTATTCTCAGTTATGAAAGAAATCTTCCGCTGTGCATTTGCTCATTAGAGATATTCCTTGGAGTCACTCATGACATATTTCAAAAGACGTTACATTTGAGTCGTCGAGTTCATCAAGATTATTATTAAGTCATTTATAGTCAGATATATTAGAAAATGGTATACATGCCGTCAACTTTCGATGTAATGAAAGTTTGTCTTTTAAAAAAATGAATGCAATGTTTGTAAAATGTATCATATAGAGGTCAAGTACCTCGCGATGTAATCAACTATTGTGAATCGTTTATAATTGATATGAACGGGTCCTTTCACTAGCTTTGATGAATTAAGTATGAAAGTACTTGAATTGAGGTTTTAAATGGTATATTGGTGCATACTCACTAGTTAATGGTGATTATGGGTCGTGTTTGGCATAAGTTAAAAGAGGTCAAGTGTGATATGGGTCAATATTGCACGTGTTGTAGTTTTGGTGTAAATGGCGTTTTGAAATTATCACTACCTAAGTAGTAATCTAGTATCGGGACCTAGATTGGTCAATTTGGTGTCAAGTATAATTTGGGTTAAATTGTACTTTGTAGAGTGGGTTTGAATTACCACCCGAAGTGGTAATTGGATTGTGTCCATTAGGTGCTAAATGGGCTGGTTTTGGCGAGCAAGGTGTGATCCCTTGGCTAAGAGATGATTGTGTCGGATCCTCTTTTAGAGAATGTATATTTATGTGATTATTATGCCTATGTGTGATATAGGTGGTTAGTTGCTCCATTACAAGAAAATTGGCTTTATAGGACCCCCATAAGTGTCCTAAAAAGCTCATTCTTAGGACCTTTGGCCTAATAGAACCCTTAAAACGTGCGCCATAACAAGAGCGGTCATGATAGATAAAAAGTGTCCTAAAAGCCATATAGGCTTATAGGACCTTTTTGAGTCTTATAACTACATCGAAAGGGTCCTATCAGGTGACATATTAGAACACTTTATAATATTTTGAGACGGTCAAAAGGTTCCTTAAAACACTGTATGACGCCTAAATTTGTATTGTTAGAGCATATTAGGACCCTAAAAAAGTGTTCTAATATAAAGATAAACTATGTTAGTACCAAAAAAAGCGTCCTAATCTAATTATAAACTATTTAAGTACCCAATAAAGGGTCCTATTATAAAAATATAGTATGTTAGTACCAAGGAAAAAGAATCATAAGTTAATTTAGTACCACAAAAGGGTCCTAAGTTAATTTAGTACCACAAAAGAGAGTCCTAAAATAACTAGATGTTAATTAGTACCACAAAAGGGTCCTAAGTACTACAAAAAGAGTCCTAATATAAGTAGATGTTTGTTTAGTACCATTTCGGGTTTTGGGCCGGGTTATAGTAATTGGGCCTTTCGAGCCCAGTTCAGACAATTGGGTCTTTTAGGTCCGCTTTTGATAATTGGGCATGTCGCCACGTTTAAGCTTACTAGGCCTTTTGTGCCTGGTAATGATATTTAGGCCTTACGGGCCAGATTTGGCCATTTGGGCCTTTCGAGCCTGATTCAGCCATTTGGGCCTTTCGGGCCTACTTCAGCTATTTGAGCCTTTTGGGCCCGGTTCTGATCCAGTTTTCTTTTAATGCATCAATCAATGTATTATTCATTACAATTACAATAATTTTAAAATTTTAAATTACAAAACAAATATCAAATATAAAACTGATATTGGCTAAAAAGTCACGTTTTCACCCCGGTATTAAGGCCTGAAAATAATAAAGTTCCAAGCTTTATCGCCAAAATATCCGCTTTGTCAGTTAAAATTGAAGAACAAGTGATTACAAAGATGGATAAAAAAGAATCAAGAGAATCGGAGCTAAAACGAAGATTCTAGAGCGAAAAAGGTGAAAGACAAGAAATCAAGTTACTATCCAGGAAATCAATAAGCCAAACGGGCTTCCAAACGGCTTGCCACATGGCTAAATCAAAGGGGCATAAAAAACGGGCCACCTTGCAAACGGGCCCTGCAAACAGCTTGCCAAACGGCCTGCCAGCCTTTTTTAGGCAAAAATTAAGTCTATTTAAAGGGTCTTTGTCATCCATTTTTATACGCACTTCAATTTAGTTCTTTCTCTCTCTTTCTATAATATTAGTCATACTTTCAAGGTCTTCGACTCCGTGCGGGAAACCTAGTACCCGGAGAAGAAAGCCTGAGATTGTATTAGGAGCAGTCTGGATTTTGAAGTTGTCACTTTTGTATTCAGAACTCGTTTAATCTACTGGTACTTCTATTCTATATCTTTATATAATGTTTTCCATTATTATGCATTGTGATATTGTTGCCATGATTAGCAAGTAGTTATCTTTAGTGTATGTTATGATGTAGTAAGTTATAATGCCGAAATAATATTATGGCTTGTGTATGTTGTCGAGATGCTTTCAGATTATGCTTTAAACTCAATCGCTTTTCCAACTAATAGAACGTAGTTATTGGCTCTGTTGTTTGGAAGTCGTGAACCCCGATTCAGAGTACACTATCTGTGTCACCCCTTAGTAAGAGAAGTCTATCGGATACAACGTAAGTTTGACTGAGGCACACCGGTTGTAGTAGGTCCACCGAGGCTTGGATTCTGACTGAGGACTCTTTCGTAATGAAACAGCTAACTAGACCCCTAGTACATTGTCGGTCCTAGACCATGCTAGTGTAGTCACTAAGCATATAAACTTCGTACGTACACGCTGAAGCACAACGGTTGTTGTAAGCTGTACCTCTGCTAAGTAAGGCCATGGAACCCGGTCAGTGCTGATTAGTACACTTCACCATAACGCGGTCTCAAGCATTGCACTCCGCTTGAGGGATTCTTAGTTAATTAAGGAACTGTTTGTTTAAACACATAAATGATTGGACCGTTAGGATAACTGAACGTGTTCATGGAAGTCAAATCCGGCTTGGCCATAGTGTTCTTTATGGTTGAACTCTTTTAAGGGCCTAACTATCTTTTAAACCCAATCATTAACGAAAGCATTGAAGCACATCAGGTCTCTCATATATGGCAAACCCTGTATTCTATTATTCTTAAGAAAGTTTAGACCTTTGTGGAATGTTAATACGTCACCCAACCAAGTAGCTCAATTGGATGAGCCGTCTGAATGTGTATGCCTGTTGTCAGACTGCACGGGCTTTGGGGGTAAGGGACATTGCTGTCTATTCAGAATCTTAAAGCCTATTGCATTACCCAGTGACATGTCTTACGACATGGGCGTTTAGGACCAGTGTAATGAATACAAGGTCAATACCTATTCATGAGCCATCATTCCATAATCTTATCTGAATTACAAATTTTATTGCATTTACTTTACTTGTCTTATAAGCTAGAAAACCCAAAATTAGGTAACAAACCAGTACTCCTTCACCTTAGTATTATCTTAAGCTTTAATTATAGGTTCGATTCTACTGATATCTTAAAAATACGACCCTAGGTCATACTTCCCTTACTCATAATAAGGAGTAGTACGATTTAGACCCCGCTAAATATAAATTTAAAACTATTGTTCGCTACCCTGATCTGCTTAGTCTGACGTCGTGCAACCTAACAACACCGCACAAATAAAACCGTCTGTTTCGGCCATATCATTGTGGTAACAAGTTTTCGGTGCCGCTGCCGGGGAACTGGTATTAGACAATACTGCTTTTATTAAACTCATTCACATGCATTTAGTGGTGTCTAAGAAAGACAATTATACACGGACTTGGTTGTTGGATTTTCCAAACAGTCTCCAATTATATTGGAACTAAAAGGATCCTGCCTCTCCGTAGTCGACCTAGCCACTTGGTTTGTTGAATAGTTCGTGCAAGGCTCTATTATCAAAATGCCAGGGAATCAGTAGGAAGAACCAAAAACATATTTAAACTTAGGATAATTAGATTACTTTAGAACAATGTAGATTACTTTAGATTAAAGCTACCTTAGTATAACATCCCGTCAAAATCCATTAACGGAATGTTAACTCTGGTCCCAGTGCTTGACTTGACTTCTACGCAACAGCAATATTTCTACAGCGGAAACAATAAATACCTGAGAATAAAACACGCAAAACAGATCAACAATAATGCTGAGTGAATCTACAGGTTTTAGGTAAACACTTTAGTATGTTGAAGAAATAATATTCCGAAAACATTTATTAGTGGAAGGCCACCAAGGGTTAACGTTAAAAGTTTGCATACAAGAATGTCAAGAGTTAACTGTTCGTAATCAGCGATGTCGAGTTTCAAATGTGTGTGACATCAATAAGTGTTTCTTTTCATGTAATTGTAGACATTACCATGTCTAGTTTCAAATGTTTGTAGACCACAGTTTTAAGTAACGTATCATAGTATCTGAAAACATCATTCAGAAAAGTAGTTCAAGTTCATTGACCACGAGATTTTAAAAGTACAACTCCAAGTTGCAAAATGTTTACATAATCCATGAGCACCTGAATACTAGCAATGACCAGAGTATAGCATCCACTATACCCCCTTTAAAAAAATATAAAATTGATAGTGTGTATCTAATGTTTAAAGTAAATGCACTACAGTTATAAAGTAGGGTGAGGTTGTCAACCTAACGTATCCGTCCATTTAAATTGTGCTTACCCGATGGTATTAAAAGTATTCAAGCTAGGGGCTTTGTGATCAAACTCAATATGTATAATAAGTACTCGTGTCAATATAAAAGCATTTGAAAATGTAAGTAACAGCGTGTATTCTCATCCCTAAAAACATGTAAAAAGCGGTACTGTAGACTCACCTTTGATTGGCTCTTGATTGTAACGTAGACAAATAACTTGTACGAATTATAGCCGAGTAATGCAACCTAAGTATACGTATTTAGGTTGATCAATAAATATGTCCAAAACAAGTGTGGTTTCATAGGATAAGTTGTCTTATTGCTCGACTCGACGTGTTTCAAAGTAGAAGTTAACATGTAGTCAACTAGTTCATGCAAGTCAAACAAAGTCAACCAAAGTCAAACCAAAAGTCAAACTTGGTCAAAGTAGTAAACTAAAGACAACATCAGTAAGTACATGTCAAATGTTGGTCAACATGTCAAACCTAAGTCAAGTGATCAAGCATATTTTCACGAGGTCAAGGTGAACTTACGCTTGAGTGCGTGATAGGGTTTAAGGACTAACAACATTTGGACCTCCGACACTTAGTCGTGGATAACCTACATCGATATCGTTTCGATTCCGACAGGGTGGCCGATTTGAGAGTCCACCAACAACCTTGCATACGAGGTTGAGTGGCCCAAAGACATGAAGGTTTTATAGTTCAAGACATACCTGAAAGTCTTTAAGATCGTATGAAGCTTTGTTCTTACGATGAAGATTTGTATGCTGTTGTTTATGTATGAGTAAACGAATGTATTTTTAGGGTTTATGAGTTGTGTATTTATAGGCTCACGAATTAGGGTTTCGATAGAATCTCTTCCCTAATTAAATGCAATTTTATCCAAACTAACTTTCGTTATTTAAGGAAAAGTGTCACGACCGGGAAATTTCGGTCAAATTTAAACTCTTATAACTCCGACAAGATAAGAAAATTGATGTGTTGCATTAAAATATTTTTTTCATACATTTAATTAACCATTGGACTTTACCCTACGATTCACGAACAACCTATAATTTAAAACTCGAACCCGTCATGATTTATATATGATTTTACTTTCTTAAATGAAAACGTTTTATGATATAATAATTTCTATTATTATAACCACTTAATAAAATGATTTTGAATATAATTAGTTCTAGAAAACTAGATTTTATAATATTTATATATGAAATGATAAAAAAATTTACTATTAAACGATGCTATTTCAAATTAAAAATTTTACGTATTAAGTCATATTATTTTTATGATATAATTTTTGTAATTTTTTTAAGAAACGAAGTTAAATTAAAAATATACAATTTGTAAAGCACAACGTACAACAACGTATAGCTTAAATGGTTAAATTTAAATTAATTCATTTACTATTCATTGAATAGTAAATGAAACGAAATTAATTTATTTACTATTCACATGAAAGCGACATGATAGAAATTAGTAATTATAAGTTACATAATATACCCCTGAAGTATTTAATAAATACGACTTTTTAAAAATTTACGATTCAAATTTGATTCTAAATTTATTATTATATTATTATATTTTATTTCAATATTATTATATTTATTATATTATTATATTAAAATTTATATTATATTATATATCTTTGTCGAGTCAAAAACTAGGAAAACACATATTACGCTTATAAACTTTATACACGAACCTTTTTACAACTAAATTTATAAAACTTAAGACTAAAACAGATATATATATATATATATATATATATATATATATATATATATATATATATATATATATTCAAATATAAAAAGTGGAATTTTTATTCATATTTTTACCCGTCAATTATTAGCAACAGAGTACGAAATGCCGGCCCGTGAAAACTGTCGGCAGATATTATTGAATTCTAATTCACATGTTTTTATTTTCATATTATTTTATTATTATTATATTATTACTTTATTATAATATTATATTATTATATTCTATTTCAATATTATTATATTAATATATTTACTTATATATACTACGTTCATGTTCTAGTTGAAATCACACATATCACATATAGATAATATGTTACTCCGTAATTAACTATATTATTGTTATTATTATTATAATTATTATTCTTAATATTATTATTCTTAAACTTATTATTAATTAGTAGTATTAATATTATGGTTACAAAATATACATAAAATACTATGACGAGGTTATGTTCAAGTGATTTCAAAATGGGTTTTTCAAATGGTTTAAAGCTAAGGAATTCATGGGAATTAAATAAGGAGGTTATGGGTATTGATCGGGAGTATTGTTCGTGAATCAAAGGTCAACCTTGCATTTATCATTTCCGTTGTGTCTGCATACTTTTCCTGCAATATTGAACCACAATATTGATACGTGAGTTTTCATAGCTCCCTTTTTATATATATTTTTGGGCCGAGAATACATGTGTATTTTATAACTGTTTTATGAAATGGACACAAGTACTAAAAACATATTCTACGTTGAGTTGTACCACTTTGTATATTTTTTTCTAATAGCTTGGTAACTAATATTTACATGTTGTAAGAGGATGTAAGCGCGAATTCTATTGATAGATCTATCAGGTTTGACAACCCCAACCGGGCTAGTCGCTCTAGTATCGTAAACGGTTGCATAGTACTTCGTTTTTACTACACTTGGTACAGTGTAGGAAGATTTCATAATAAAGGGAATATGCCACCTTAATTGTTAAGTATGGTTACCGAAGCGCTCAACAACTTATAGAATACTTTTATACACTTGCGAGTGTACGGATATTTATGGAAACTGAAATATTGTGGTCTATTGCTATTACGGAAATGATTGATTATGATAAACTATGAACTCACCAACCTTTTTGGTTGACACTTTAAAGCATGTTTATTCTCATGTATTAAAGAAGCTTCCGCTGTTTAACTGCTATGTGCATGGAGTCTTACGTGGCATATTTTTCAAGGAAACTTTGCATTCAAACATTAATATATATTATATTTTAATTGTTTAGTCAACTGATGTATTATTATGAAATTTTCTATACGTAGAAATCACCACAAGTCGAAAACATTTATATACATGTTTTAAAAATGTATACAGATTTTAAAACTTTCTTATATAGAAAGCGCGTCTTTTGAAATGAATGAAATGTTTGTAAAACGTATCATATAGAGGGCAAACCTCGTAATGGGACCGATGAATGATGTGCTGCATCAATAGGGATTTTGGTGGGCCATCACAGTTGGCATCAGAGCGTTGGTCTTAGCGAACTAGAATTTGCATTAGTGTCTCTAACCAGTAATTGTTAGGATGCATTAGTGAGTCTAGACTTCGACCGTATCTGCATATTAAAAATTTTGCTTATCATTTCTTGTCGGAAATTACCTGCTTATCGTTCTTAAGTCTAGACGCATTTTCCTGCATTTATTGCATAAATAGTGTATAGAAGAATTCCTATCTTAGCATATCTATTACCGCGAACTTTGCCTAACATCTTCCAAAGATCTCTCCGTAATTTATGGAATTTTGATATTATATATACATATGTAAATTATGTATTGAAGAATACTAAATCTAAGTCCTATAATCTATTTAATACCAAAAATTCTTTCCCTGATTATACAAGATGGATCCCACATCTAGTTCAAATTCCTCGGATTCCGACAGCTATTCTGATATGGAATTCGACCGGAGCTCCGAAAGCAGTGTAACCGGAATGGATCAACCAATTAGCCAACATCTATTCTGGATGAATTGGGGATGGGTTCGTAATCTACTTAACCATTGGAGATAAGAAGAAGGTGTTCCCTTCCATCCACCACATTCACCTCTTGGCGAAGAACCTGAAGCACTTACCGGCGAACCTATTCGAAACACCCTTTTCTCTCTCATTTCCAGAGTATCTCGTCACGATTATATACTATCCCAAATTCTGAATCTTATTCATCCGTTCGTCCGAACCGACAATCATCCCGGTGTAATAGAAGAAGTCAACGAGCTTCGCGATCGCGTGACGGCTTTGGAGAATATGGTGCAAGGATTACAAGCACCATCAACAACACCAGTACCGCTAACAACATCCACATCGGAAGCCTCAATACCACAAACACCAGTAGCATCATCAACATCAACAGTACCATCATCAACATCAACAGTATCATTACCACCACCAACAACCACATCCGCATCCCACACCTCCATATCACATCTAAAATCTGTACTTCGAGCATCAACATCATACGCACCATAGGTACATTAAACGACCCGTCCATATTACTATAAACGCAGTACATTATTCATTGGTCTCATAGCGAGGTATTTGACCTCTATATGATACGTTTTAGAAAAATATTGCATTCATTTCATAAAAAGCACACCATTATTATACATAATGCATGTTTTAAACAAGTGGGCGATTATTTAAGAAATAATCCCCTTGATACATCGGTTTCCAAATACTACACACGTGACATAACAATCGAATATAATACATGACAAAGGTTTTATTGAATGTAACACTTCATTTAAACAAAAGCATGAGACTCCATGCACAGCTTGCTCAGATAATGCAACAGCGGAAGACTTTTTTAAGGACCTGAGAATAAACATGCTTAAACAGTTAACACAAATGTTGGTGAGATATATAGGTTTAGCATCGATATAAATGTAGACTACAAGATTTTGATAGTTATAGATATATGTACACTCGCAAGTGTATAAAAGTATTCTATAAGTTATTGAGCGCTTCGGTAACCATACTTAACCATTAATGTGGCATATTCCCTTTGTTATGAAATCTCTCTACACTGTACCAAGTGTAGTAAAAACGAAGTACTATGCAACCGTTTATGATACTAGAGCGACTAGTCCGGTTGGGGTTGTCAAACCCGATAGATCTATCAATAGGATTCGCGCTTACATGTTTTTACAACATGTAAATATTAGTTACCAAGCTATTAGGGAAGATATGCAAGGTGGTACAACTCAACGTAGAATATATTTTAAGTAATTGTGTCCATGGCGTAAAACATAAAATGCATGTATTCTCATCCCAAAATATTTGTAGAGTTTAAAAATGTGACTATATACTCACGGTAGTAAAAGTATATTAATAATAAGTTGTTAACTTATTAAAAATATGGCCGTCGTCCTTGGATTCACGAACCTATAATAATAATAACGATTCAGATAATAATACATGTGAACAAAATTAATATAGCAAGTTCATATCATATATTCAATCACATGTGATTGTTTAAGTTTATATTTTCAATCACATGTGATTATTTATATTTTCAATCACATATGATTATTTAAGTTGTCAAGTTTAGTAGTCCAAAATAGTCCGAAAAGTCCAACAGTCCAATAATCGGTATACCATATATATATATATATATATATATATATATATATATATATATATATATATATATATATATATAATCTTAGAATTATCCCACGGCGTATTGTGTACGTATTGTCTTGCATCAATCCAGAGACATATTGTATACGTATTGTCTTAGAATTAACTAAGACGTATTGTGTACGTATTGTCTTAGGATTTATCAAAACGTATTGTGCACGTATTGTCATGGAACGTACCAAGATTATTATATATGTACAATCTCAAAATTAATCAAGATGATAATATTTTGTTATACTAATGATAACATGTCCAAATATATATAGGATATAGGAAAAGTTAACAAGGATATGGTTAATATAGTTTTTATAATATAAATTTCGTCCATACCACGTTAATTTTAGCAGATTTTTTTTTGCGCACCAAATATTCATTGCTTATCAAGTCGGATTTATATAAAGATTAAGTTTAAATTTGGTCGGAAATTTCCGGGTCGTCACAGTACCTACCCGTTAAAGAAATTTCTTCCCGAAATTTGACCGAGGTCGTCATGGCTAACAATAAGAATGTTATTATGACGAATATAAGTTGATTCATAGGGTTTTATCATGATTGAGAAATATGGATAAAATAATTCGATTACTCGTCACGTATGAGTGAAGCTATCGTAAAAGAGTGAAATGAGAAAATAGGGATTTGTCTTATCTTTTAACGTCATCACGGTTGATCTCCGGATTATAGAAAATCTTTGTAATCTATATAGGATTTGATTCTTCGGTGATTAAGGAAATTATGATCCTCTTCGATTTAATGCGACGATTCATTTCGATTTTTCTGTCGGATATTTCACTATAAATCCACCTCCTTCGTTTCCTTTTAATTCACACCTTCTATTCTTTCTCCCTTAATTCTTACTTTAAAATTATTTTTCAATATGCTTCATCTAGTGCTGATTCTCGATATACTCCTCACTTTCATATCTGTCGTTCTTCTTTTTCATCTACCTCCGGAAGAATCTATTTACTTATACTATACTCTTGGTTTTATAGTGTTCTTAGTTCTCCCATGTCTTTATATTGCTATATGCATCAATATATACAGTTTATAGTTTCTGGGTTGTCTTCATGCTTATATTTTTCCTTATATTTTGGAGTTTCATGCTTCCGTCTTCTTTTCCCGACTTCAAGTCAAGCGAATAATAGATATGAAATTCGGAATGAATATAGCTAATGCTCTAAGAGAGAAATTGTAATAGCACAATTTGACTTGTGAAATTACTAGAATCCAAAGGAAAAGATAGAACTATCAATAGAATATATTCTTGATATATTTAGAGATTAGATTGAATGTAAGAGTCATGTTACATGGCACATGATGACGTTATGGTCTGTGAATTATTACGTTTCATTTAGAAACTCAGCATGACTTACTGTAATATAATCACGTTTATCAAGTGTCATTATATTATACTAACTCATGCTTCAGTTCCCAACACTACTTCAAAAACATTCATACTTTACACTCAGAGGTTTCAGATATTTAGACACTAAAACAGTTTTCTTTATGATGTGATACAGATAACGCGAAGGAATAAATGATTTCAGATAAGAATGGTTATGAAAATATCTTTAGAAATATGAAGGATATTTATAATGGAAGATACGATGATATCTTAGAATATTTAAGATAAGAGGATGATGAAGAATATTGTCCGCAAGAGTTGAGAGTAAGGAGCAAGGTATTCGCAAAAGACTTCAGCAGACACTGAATCATTTGGATTCTTTGAAGGCAGATTTAGTCTTTGTGATTTGTCCACAGTCTCCTTCATGGTTTGCTCAATCCGTTTTCCAATTCCAAACTTTCTCTTTTTTTGAGCTTTGCCAACACACTATTCTTTATCATCAAACTTTTGACTGTTATGGTTGTCTAGAGTTTCTGCTGCTTCATTCAGCTTTTTCAAAATTCAGGGTATTGATTCGTAGACTGGGTGCCTTTTCAGAAATTCAGAATTGAAGATCAAAATTTACAGGAGTTACACATTATATGTATACATATAATTGAAGTGAAAACGCTGCGAGATTGATGATTGATGATTCCCGGTAATTGGTATGACAATTATTGTTACAGGATGTAGGTGAGTACATGATGAGGTTTCATGAATAATATAGATATTTTTCAGAGAGACTAAAGCCGAAGTTGCTGGTACATCTGCTGATAATATAGTAGAATATAAAAGGTTCTTCGGTAATGATGGCTAAAGGGCAACGTATATATTGAGGTTATAATACGGCTAATCCGACTGAAAAGTCGAAGTTGACTTGCTGGAGCCGTGACAAAACTGGCTACTTTAAAAAGAAATTGCAAGGTTATTTTCGGAAACAACAACGCTAATGGCTCACGGATTTGTGTTAAACTTCTACTTAGGTTCCGGGAGTTTTCCAGATGCATGATTGTCGATAACATATGGTTGGATCATCATCTCGATTGTTTCTTAATTGAGGTGTTTTCAAGAATCATGAAGGGTTTGAATGTAGATTGCAATGAATTTTTGAATAACAAAAAAAAAAAATTATGGGTTTAATGAATAGAAGTGATGTTTTAGCACAGTTTTGAAGTCAAAGTATAGCTTTGAAAGATGTAGAGATTTAAGAGTGATGTCTCCCGTTGAGTCTTGACTTGGATTCTGATCTGTCAAAATTAGAATATGAAATTGAATTTGGATGAGAACGGTTGTTTTGATTTCTATGAAAGAATATATATCGTTGTGAAAGTATTGAGTATAGTTGATGATTGCTGAATCAGATTCAAAGAATGTATTATATTAATTGTGAATTTATATATATCTCGGGTATTACCTACCCGTTAAAAGTTTCACAAGTAATATTTTGGTACATGAGAATTTTTATTACAGTCTTTATAAAAATATATGTATATTTTCTTCAGATGTAATACAGATTTGATGAGTTAATATTAAATTAAGCTCATTTGATTTTCGGCTGGAATTAGAAATGAATAATCTCTAAAACAATAGAGATTACATAATCTTCGCTAAGTATTTCACTTATGTAATCAATACTTTATTATTTATTCTTATTGACATTCCTTGGTGACTGATGTTGATGCTTGTGAATTCTTGCGAACTTCGTAAGATATGAATGATGTTTTCTAGAAAGCTTCAAGTATATGTAAGTGTAAAATCAAACATGTAATTGAATAATACACTTAGTTTATTATGAAACGGAATTCATGGAGTTGAAACAGAGGTCGTAGTTAACGACGGTTAAGTTGCTAAGGAAGGATGTACGTCATAGCCAATGGTATCTAGAGCCAAAGTTGTTGAAATATGCTTCGAGATGATTTATTAAACCCATTATATTTTTGCATTTTATGAACATGCATGATATTAGAATGCAAAAATTTCGGGTTTGGGTGGGTTTCCTTTTTGGCCGAATTTCATGGGTCCCAAAATGGGTTTTGGGTTGTTCCATGTTGTTCATATGTTGGTTGTATGATAATGTTCACAATCTAAGCCTTGACCTTGTGTTTGATTGAATGTTTGGTTGATTTAATTCATTCATTTGGTTTGTAATATTAATTATTCATTTGGTATGTAATATTAATTTTGGCTATGTAATTTATTTTATATTTGGTATGTAAAATAGATTAGGTTGTATTTTCATTTTCTAGATAAAAATGTATTAGGATATACTTTTGTAAAAATGAAGATGCAAGATGAAGACAAGGAAGATGCAAGATTAAGTGGGAGATTTGAAATCTCCTACTTTGTGTTATTACCCTTAACCGGTGGCATTTGTTTTCGGCTAAACAAATGTCTATCAAAATGGTTTGATTGTGAACACATTTGTTTTGCATGCATGGTTGTTTATTGTGTTTGTATGTTTGGTAACTACAAGAATATCTC
This sequence comes from Rutidosis leptorrhynchoides, assembly GCF_046630445.1. Lineage (NCBI taxonomy): Eukaryota > Viridiplantae > Streptophyta > Magnoliopsida > Asterales > Asteraceae > Rutidosis > Rutidosis leptorrhynchoides. The sequence continues at coordinate 222,074,808 of NC_092333.1, read as the reverse complement.
AAGTTAACAACAAGCAAGATGAAAATTTAATTGGTTAAATTTGACATTATTAACATGCAAAATGACAATTTAATTGGTTAAATTAAAAGTGGCAAAAGGACATTAATAAATGGTTATTAAGAACACTAAAAGGATCACATATATAAAATGGTTTATATCAAGTAATTGGCTTAATTACAAGACATGAAAATGATTTTTCATAAGTACCATACACTAAATGCATGTTGGTGTATAGCGTAGAAGTTTTCTCAAACTAGAATTAATGAAAACTCAAAATCCCTCATTAATAAGGCAAACAAGTTAAACGCCATCCTTTTGTATGACACTTAAAAATATTAGGGAACTCTTAATGGGATAAAGGTCACCTAACCATTATGAACAAACTAATATGATTAAGGTGAATTTCGCACACTTGTGGGATAAAGGTCACCTAACCACTTGTATGTTAAATTTACACGTTTACACAAGTAGGACGACTTGATTTGAGAATCATGAACTTAAGGTCACCGAAGCATGATGAACTAATAGGCGTTGATGGGATAAATATGCCATGTAAAAGGATTGCATGATCGCATAACTTAGAAGTTGCAAAAGGATTGCAATTGTCATATAATGACTACCTAGCTAAATCAAATGACGGGATAAAGGTCACCTAACCGAAATTTGGTTTACCGTTGGATTCTAAAATTTAATAAATATCAATTGGATTTAAAGGGTATTGATTGTTAAATTAAAATTGATACTCAAACAACTTTGTTAAATTTTGTAGATGCCCGCCAATAACAACAACATTCCAAATGCACCTATCAACTTTAACAACCTATCGTTGAAGTCAATCCTCGAAAAGGAAAAACTCAACCATACGAACTTCATGGATTGGTTCCGCAATCTAAGAATTGTCCTCAAACTAGAGGATAGGGCGTATGTGTTGGAAGACCCCATTACCGATCAACCGGGCGAGGATGATACTGAAGGCATGGCTTATTGGGAGAAATATTGCACCGATTCGGTGCAAGTTTCTTGCCTCATGCTTGGGACTATGATACCAGAACTCCAAAAGGATTTTGAACATCATAGTGCATATGACATGATCACACAGTTGAAGGAGATTTTCCTTCAACAAGCTCGTGTCGAGCGCTTTGAAACGGTCCAAGCACTTCATGCATGTCGGATGGACGACTCCCAATCCATTTCATCTTATGTCCTTAAGATGAAAATCCTAATTGATCGAGCGAACCGTCTAAACTGCAACGTGTCTAATGAATTAGCCACGGACCTTATCCATAATTCCTTGTCAAAGAGGTTTGACACATTTGTAATGAATTACAACATGAATGGATGGGATAAGAGCATTGGCGAATTACATGCCATGCTAAAGATGGCCGAAGCGAGCATGGGTAAAAGGGCTTCACCCATGTTTATGATCAATGAAGGCGGGTCCAAAAACAATAACACTTCTAAGCCGAAGATGGCTAAGAGGAAAGGACCCGCCTACCAAGGCAAGGGAAAAGGAAAAGGGAAGATGGTTACCCCAACCAACAACAAGAAGCAAAAGGTTGCTGGTAAAGCTAACCCCAAGGAAGATCCGTGCTTCGGTTGTGGTGAAATGGGTCACTGGAAACGCAACTGCCCGGTCTACCTGAAGGAGTTGAAAGAAAAGAGGGATGCAGGGAAAACCTCAGGTAATGTATATATGGTATACGTTGAGCTTAGTATTACTTCTTCTAATACATGGGTATTAGACACAGGATGTGGAACTCATATTTGCAATTCTTTGCAGGGGTTCAAAAGAAGTAATCAAGATGCGGGAACAACAAGTCTCTTCTTGGGAAATGGAGCAAGGGTGCAAGTGAAAGCTCAAGGAGACTTTGTTTTAAAGCTTCCAAGTGGTTTGGAGCTTATTTTGAAAAATATTTTGTATGCACCCGATTTATCACGAAACATTATTTTTGTATCCCGTTTGAAACAATATGGTTTTAATCTTAATTTCATTAATGATGATATCCATGTTTATTTAGATAACGTGTTCTATTTCAAGGCTTCGCCTGTGAATGGTATTTATGAATTGGTTCATGATGACACATCATACAATAGCTCAATATACCATGCAAACACCAAGAAACTCAAAAGGGATTTGAGTGATTCCTACTTATGGCATTGTCGCCTTGGTCACATAAACAAGAATCGAATGCATACACTTCAAAAGAATGGACTTTTGAAATCAAATGAACTAGACTCGTTTGATGTATGTGAATCTTGTTTACAAGGCAAAATGACTAAAGCACCTTTCAAAGGGACCTATGAAAGGGCTAAAGACTTATTGTGATTAATACATTCGGATGTATGTGGACCCTTTAAGCCCATGACTAGAAAAGGTGAAAGATACTTCGTCACATTCATTGATGACTTTAGTCGTTTCGGATATGTCTACTTGTTAAGACATAAGGACGAAACTTTTGAAGCATTCAAGGAATATCAAAATGAAGTACAAAATTAACTCAACAAGAAAATCAAGGTACTTCGTACCGATAGAGGAGGTGAATACCTAAGCGATGCTTTCCAAGATCATCTTAAAAGTTGTGAGATTATCTCGCAACTCACTCCTCCTTGAACACCCCAACTTAATGGAGTTTCCGAAAGGAGGAACCGAACCCTAATGGATATGGTTCGATCTATGATGGCTAGAAGCTCGTTGCCTCTATCATTTTGGGGTTATTGTCTATGCTCCGCGGCTTGTATTCTAAATATGGCCCCAACCAAGAAAGTGGAACGAACTCCTCATGAGATGTGGTTTGGAAAACCTCCATCTCTATCATACTTAAAGGTATAGGGATGTGAAGCTTATCCTAAGCGTTACGCCCCTAATAAGTTGAATGCTCGATCCACGAAGTGTATCTTCATAGGATATCCCAAGGATGATATGGGATACTATTTCTATAATCCAATCGAGCAAAATGTATTTGTTGCTCGAAAGGCTGAATTCCTTGAAACTAAGTTCCTAATGGAAGGAAATAGTGAAAGGAAGATAGATCTTGAAGAGGTTCAAGATCAAGTAGATGATACGCAATTGGTTGACACTAGCACTCAACATGAAAATGTTGAGAGTGATCAAATGGATGATCAAAATACAAAAGACGTTCGCAGATCTGGTAGGATTAGTAATCCTCCTGAGAGATATGGGTTTCTCATGGATGGTTACTATGTGGTTGATTTGGTTGAACCAACAAACTACCAAGATGCTTTATCAAGGATTGATAAGGATAAATGGCAAGAAGCCATGAACGCTGAGATGCAATCCATGTATGACAACCAAGTTTGGGAACTTGTTGAACAACCTACTGGCTCAAGGCTAGTTGATTGTAAATGGATTTTCAAAATGAAAACCGACATACATGGAAACTTGGATACATATAAAGCTAGACTTATAGTAAAAGGTTTCACTCAAGCTCAAGGGGTTGACTATGATGAAACTTTTTCGCCTGTGGCAATGCTAAAGTCTATTAGGATATTACTTGCCATTGCTGCTCATTATGATTATGAAATATGGTAAATGGATGTCAAAACCGCTTTTCTAAATGGACATCTTGAGGAAGATGTCTATATGGTTCAGCCTGAAGGTTTTGTTGATCCGAAATATCCTAAAAAGGTATGCAAGTTAAAAAAGTCAATCTACGGATTGAAACAAGCATCTAGAATGTGGAATCATCGTTTTAATGAGAAGGCCAAGAAATTTGGCTTCATTAAAAATGGTGATAAAGCTTGTGTATACAAGAAAGCTAGTGGGAGCACAATCATGTTCCTTGTACTATATGTGGATGATATATTGTTATTTGGAAATGATATACCGGAAATGCAAGGTGTTAAAACTTGGCTAAGTAAATGCTTCTCCATTAAGGATCTTGGAGAAGCACAATACATTTTAGGGATTGGGATCTATAGGGATAGATCTAAGAAACTGATAGGTTTGAATCAAAGTGCATACATTGAAAAGATCTTAAAAAGGTTCAAGTTGGTGAACTCTAAGAAAGGTTTGGTACCTATTCAAAAGGGAACGCATCTCAGTTCATCTCAGTGCCCTACCACAAAAGATGATCAAGAGAGAATGAAGAAAGTCCTATATGCATCTGCTATTGGGTCAATCATGTATGCAATGATATGCACTAGACCGGATGTGTCATGCGCTCTTAGCTTGACAAGTAGATACCAGAATAACCCAGGAAACAGTCATTGGATTGCGGTTAAAGGTATATTGAGATACCTTAGGAGGACTAAGGATATGTTTCTTATATACGGGTCTGGTGAGGAAGAACTCGCTGTAAAAGTTTACGTGGACGCGAGTTTCCAAGCTGATCGAGATGATTCTCGATCACAATCCGGTTATGTCTTCACTTTAAATGGAGGTGCAGTCTCTTGGAAAAGTTCAAAACAGGATGCTGTTGCCTTATCCACTACAGAGTCAAAGTACATTACTGCCTCATTAGCAGCTCAGGAAGCTGCATGGATGAAGAAATTCATCGAAGACTTAGGAGTAGTCCCTTCCATTCAGGACCCTCTTGAGATCTTTTGTGACAACGAAGGTGCGATTGCTCAAATCAAGGAACCTCATGCTCACCAAAAGACCCGTCACATTGAGCAAAATTCAACTACATAAGGGATAAAGTTGAAAACGGAAAGATATGTATTTGCAAAGTTCACACAGATCTTAATATAGCGGATCCTCTCACGAAGCTCTTACATGGAGCAGGACATGTTTGTGCATTAGCACTTCGATATTCTAGTGATTGGTCATGATCTGTTTTAAGTATTGTAACGGAATGAAATTGTTCAAACACATTAATATAATTATGGTATTAATTTATTTTGAGTCATGTTCCTATTTTGCATATTTTATCCATGAATAAGTAATTATTCTAAATTCCGTAGTCGATCACATTTGTGGGAACAAGTGTGAGGTTTAGACTATTATGAACTTGGATTGGTATGCATTCACGGGATGAATGTGGGGCAAGGTTGCAACCAAGGTTCATAGATATTTGTGGGATACAAATATTGGAAGACCCGCCCTCAAGATTCACTAAATGGAGCCTTTGTGGTTGATCACATGTAATCTTGAGTAAAGGCGAATATCATTGTATCCTCTGACCTGAGATACATATTGGGTTCGGATATTTGCTAAGTATTGTGCCTTGATTCTTCCCTTTGCTATTCTGAAATATGGTAGTTCATAAGGAAGAACTCAGGTGTGATACAAAGTATATATCTAGGACGTATGTAGTCAAGATGGAATTTATCCCTCTTATTCGTTGAGAGTCAGATGTCTAAGGCCTGATAAAGTTAAATCTATAAGAGAGTGATCACTCTGTATCTCTTGGAATTAACATGACATCTAGGATGAAAGGATAAATGAAAGATTCACCTATTCATATTCGAGATGGGAACTTGAAAGGGATGATGTTATTGAATGGCACAAAGTCATAACATATTGGGGGTGATGGACGGTCGTTAGGTGGTATCCATCACTTGCATTAATTTCTTATGTTTCTCGTGCAAGTGGGAGATTGAAGGTATTTCGTATGCCCGAGAGACATATTAAATTAACGTGGCTAATATGTTTTGATCCAAGTCAGGTCATACCCAAGTTAAATCTATAAGAGAATGATCACTCTGTATCTCTTGTATTTAACATGACATCTAGGATGAAAGGATAAATGAAAGATTCACATATTCATATTCGAGATGGGAGCTCGATAGGGATGATGTTATTGAATGGCACAAAGTCATAACATATTGGGGGTGATGGAAGGTCGTTAGGTGGTATCCATCACTTGCATTAATTTCTTATGTTTCTCGTGCAAGTGGGAGATTGAAGGTATTTCGTGTGCCCGAGAGACATATTAAATTAACGTGGCTAATATGTTTTGATCCAAGTCGGGTCATACCCAAGTTAAATCTATAAGAGAATGATCACTCTGTATCTCTTGGATTTAACATGACATCTAGGATGAAAGGATAAATGAAAGATTCACCTATTCATATTCGAGATGGGAACTCGAAAGGGATGATGTTATTGAATGGCACAAAGATATAACATATTGGGGGTGATGGAAGGTCGTTAGGTGGTATCCATCACTTGCATTAATTTCTTATGTTTCTCGTGCAAGTGGGAGATTGAAGGTATTTTGTGTGCCCGAGAGATATATTAAATTAACGTGGCTAATATGTTTTGATCCAAGTCGGGTCATACCTAATAACAAGCTTACCGACACCTTATACGCATTTAATCGTAACGATTGGATCATTGATTAAATACGCGACACTTGAACTTTAAGAAAAATGGTTTTCTGAAATATTACTTGATGTGTATATATAAATTATGGAATAATTTATATAATAAGAGTTTAATTATTTATAGGTTAAATAATTAATAATGTTATGTTACATTTTATATAATTAGTTTTATATAAAATGTATATATATATATATATATGTATATATATATATATATATATATATATATATATATATACATTTAATTATGGAAGTTTATAAAAATAGTTTTATAAAAACTAATACTTTTATAAAACTAATTTTTTATAAGCAAGATGGTAGTGGCCTTGGAGTTGAAGTACACATGCTTGTGACTTAGATTCCTTGACCATGCATTCCATATTTCCATATACTTGTGTCTTGGCTCTTGTAACAATACACACACATGCTAGTACACAAGAAAACACATCAAAAAAACTGTAGAATTCTGCTCATTTTGAGCTGTAGGCCGTGGCCTTTTTGGTGCCAAAGGAGGTTCTAAATTCAATTTTGCAAAGCTATATTCAAGTGTAATTAAATCCTTACCAAAGGCTAGGTGTTGGTGCATAAGTTTGGGGTATAACTACTTGAGGTTTCATCCATTTGAAGCTCTATTCTTCATCATCATCTTCATCACTCACTACCAAGCTTGGAGTAGGTATAAACTCTTTTCTTGCTTGCAGTTTGTAAGTATGTTTCACAACTTGATCCTAATTGGGATTTAACTTCAGTTGGTTAAAGTATAACAAGTCTAAAATTGGTACTTACATGATTCCGCTTTAATTTGATTCTTAAAATGTTTTAAGTATATTTTGTAACTTGTTAAATCCCAACAATAGCATATTAGTAATATGAATTTAACCGAGTAGTATCTACCGTTATTCAATTCATACATAATAGCTTAGTACGAAAAGATATATTTTGATCTCAAAATTCATATATATATATATATATATATATATATATATATATATATATATATATATATATATATATATATATATATATATATATATATATATATATATATATATATATATATATATATATATATATATATATATATATATATATATATATATATATATATAATATACATATAATTTCTTCAGGGGTAATGAGTTAATACTTCATAACTCGTTGATACAATATACGCGTTATTGATTTGTGATGATGTTGATGATTATGGAATTAGCGGAGCTCGTAGTGCTACAGGTTTTACCGGTGTTGGTGATACTGATGGTGATGCTGGTGGTACTACCGGTGGTGCTTGTATAACAAGTCTAGCTTGTAAACCACACACCATTCTTGTCAGGGTTTCTACTCTTCCTTCTATCATTTCGGTCCACTCATCTGATTTATGGTTAAGGTTGGAATAGATAATCTCTAAGACTTTAGAGATTACATAATTGCCGCAGAATTTTTCTCCAATGAAGTTATGAATCAGTACTTCATCGTTGATTTTTATTAGTACTCCTTGTTATCTATGGTGCGTATGACGTTGATGCTCGAGGTACAGATTGTGACGTTGAAGTGTAGGATGCGGATGTTGTTGTTGATGGTGGTAATGGTACTGTTGATGTTGCTGATGGTGGTACTGTTGATGCTGGTGATGCTGCTGGTGCTTGTAACCATTGCACCATATTATCCAAAGCCACTACCCGAGTGCGAAGCTCATTGACTTCTTCTATTACACCGGGATGATTATCGGTTCGGACGAGCGGATGAATAAGATCTAGAATGTGAGATATTATACAATCATGACGAGATACTCTGGAAATGAGAGAGAAAATAGTGTTTCGGACAGGTTCGCCGGTAAGTGCTTCAGGTTCTTCGCCAAGAGGGAAATGTGGTGGATGGAAGGGATCACCTTCTTATTATCTCCAATGATTAAGTAGACTGCGAACCCATCCCCAATTCATCCAGAATAGATGATGGCTAATTGGTTGATCCATTCCAGTCACACTGGTTTCGGAGCTCAAGTGAAACTCCATATCGGAATCCAAGGGACTTAAACTAGTGGCGACTTCCATTTCGTACGATTGAATAAATGATTTTTCGAAATGAAATGATTTCCGGCTATCGGATGGTATTCTAATAACATAGAATATATATATATATATATATATATATATATATATATATATATATATATATATATATATATATATATATATATATAGAACAAAAGATTTCGTAGATTACAGAGGAATTTACGGGATATGTCAAGCAAAGTTTACAGTAACAGATACGCTAAGATATGATTTAGCAATATACTAGGATATGAATTTTGTCTATACACTATCTATGCAATAATTGCAGTAAGACACGTCAAGACTTAAGATGATAAACAGGTAATTTCTGACAAGAAATGATAAGCAAAACTTTTGACATGTAGACATGGCCGAAGTCCAGACTAACTAATGCATCCTAACAACTATCAGTTAGACACACTAATGCAAGACCTGGTTCGCTAAGACCACTGCTCTGATGCCAACTGAAACGACCCGTCCATATAACTATAAATGCAGTACGTTATTCATTGGTCCCATAGCTAGGTATTTGACCTCTATATGATACATTTTAGAAAAATATTGCATTCATTTCATAAAAAGCGCACCATTATTATACATAATGCATGTTTTAAACAAGTGGGCGATTATTTAAGAAATAATCCCCATGATACATCGGTTTCCAAATACTATACACGTGACATAACAATCGAATATAATACATGACAAAGGTTTTATTGAATGCAACACTTCATTTAAAAAAAGCATGAGACTCCATGCACAGCTTGCTCAGATAATGCAACAACGGAAGACTTTCTTAAGGACCTGAGAATAAACATGCTTAAATAGTTAACACAAAGGTTGGTGAGATATATAGGTTTAGCATCGATATAAATATAGACCACAAGATTTTCATAGTTATAGATATATGTACACTCGCAAGTGTATAAAAGTATTCTATAAGTTGTTGAGCGCTTCGGTAACCATACTTAACCATTAATGTGGCATATTCCCTTTATTATGAAATCTCCCTACACTGTACCAAGTGTAGTAAAAACGAAGTACTATGCAACCGTTTACGATACTAGAGCGACTAGCTCGATTGGGGTTGTCAAACCCGATAGATCTATCAATAGGATTCGCGCTTACATGTTCTTACAACATGTAAATATTAGTTACCAAGCTATTAGGAAAGATATGCAAGGTGGTACAACTCAACGTAGAATATATTTTAAGTACTTGTGTCCATGGCGTAAAACATAAAATGCATGTATTCTCATCCCAAAATATTTGTAGAGTTTAAAAATGTGACTATATACTCAAGGTAGTAAAAGTATATTAATAATAAGTTGTTAACTTATTAAAAATATGGCCGTCGTCTTTGGATTCACGAACCTATAATAATAATAACGATTCAGATAATAATACATGTGAACAAAATTAATATAGCAAGTTCATATCATATATTCAATCACATGTGATTGTTTAAGTTTATATTTTCAATCACATGTGATTATTTATATTTTCAATCACACGAGATTATTTAAGTTGTCAAGTTTAGTAGCCCAAAATAGTCCGAAAAGTCCAACAGTCCAATAATCATTATATATATATATATATATATATATATATATATATATATATATATATATATATATATATATATATATATATATATATATATATATATATATATATATATATATATATATAATCATATATATATATAATCATAGAATTACCCCACGGCGTATTGTGTACGTATTGTATTGCATCAATACAGAGACATATTGTATACGTATTGTCTTAGAATTAACTAAGACGTATTGTGTACGTATTGTCTTAGGATTTATCAAAACGTATTGTGCACGTATTATCATGGAACGTACCAAGATTATTATATATATACAATCTCGAAATTAATCAAGATTATAATATTTTGTAATACTAATGATAACATGTCCAAATATATATAGGATATCGGAAAAGTTAACAAGGATATGGTTAATATAGTTTTTATAATATAAATTTCGTCCATACCACGTTAATTTTAGCAGATTTTGTTTTGCTCGCCAAATATTCATTGCTTATCAAGTCGGAATTATATAAAGATTAAGTTTAAATTTGGTCGGAAATTTCTGGGTCGTTACAGTACCAAGGAGTACCAACAATAACAAACGATGAAGTATCGATTCATCACTTCATTGAAGCAATATTCTGCAGAGAATATGTAATTTCTAAAATTTTTTAGAGATTACTTATTCTAGTTCTAACCATAAACCAGAAGAGTAGATAGATAGAGATGATAGAGGAAACCCTGACAAGAATGATGTGTGATCTACAAGCTATACTGGTTATACAAGCGCCACCAGAAGTACCACCAGCATCACCATTAGTATCACCAACACCAGTAAGACGTGTTGCACCACAAGCTCCACCAACTCCATAACCACCGACGATATCGACACCACCATCACCGAGGAGTATATTGGAATAATGAGTTATGAAGTATTAACTCATTATATCCAAAGAATTTATATTTATATATTATATATATGAATTTTGGAAACCATAATATATTTTTTCTTTATAAGCTATTAAGTATGAATTGAAAAAGGGTAGATACTGCTCGGTTAATTCATATTACTAATATGCTATGATGTACATTCTTAGTTAACTACAATCTCTATTTCAAACCAATGAATTCCATTTCATAATAAACCAAGTGTATTATTCAACTACATGTTTGATTTTACACTCCCATTTTCGATATACTCGAAACTTTCCAGAAAACATCATTCGTACTTTGAAGAATTCACAAGTATTTCATGAGCATCAACATCCTTCACCAAAGAATATCAATAAGAATAAATAATGATGTATTAATTACATTAGTGAAATACTCCACAAAGATTATGTAATCTCTAAAGTTTTAGGGATTATTCATTTCTAGTTCCAACCGTAAACCAAATGAGATTAATATAATATTAACTCATTAAATCCATATTACATCTGAAGAAAATATACATACATATATTTTCATAAAGACTGTAATAAAAATTCTTTTGTACAAAATATTACTTGTGAAATTTTATTTTAACGGGTAGGTAATACCCGAGAAATACTTAAGTTCACATTAATATGTTACGCTGATGTTTCGACAATTGTTAATTATACTCTCTCCTTTCATAGCAATATACATCATTTTACAAAAATCAAGACAACCATTTTCCATGCCAATTCAATTACATATTCTGATTTTGACAAATCAAAATCCAAGTCAAGATTTAAGAATTATCATCAATCTTAAATTCCTACATCCTTCGAAACCATACTTTGAATTCAAAATGTTATTCATAAAACTGAGGAGAATATTATTCGTATCTTTCATAATTCACGATGATTTCACCTCCACCATTATATACTAACGGATACAACCTGCGTTCAAACACTCCAATTCAAAATTCTTGAAAGCACCTCAGATTGAAAATCAACGAATCGGACTCGTTATATATGAGAATGCGGATGAAGCAGCCAAAGCTGTTGATGGTCTTAATAGTCAAAACTAGATAATAAAGAAAAGTATGTTAGAAAAGAAATTTGGAACTGAAAAACGGATTGAGCAAACTATGAAGGAGGCTGTTGACAAATCACAAGGACTAAACTCGTACCTAAAGAATTTAGATAATTCAGTTTCTGATGGAAATCTCAGAAGATATGCAATCTCTTTACGTATTCTAAATCCTTGTGGAAGAATTTTGTTCATCATCTTTTGATTTTAATTCTTTTTAAATTCTAAGATATCAACGTATCTTCCTTTATAAATATCCTCAATATTTCTGAAAAATACTTCCATAACTATTCTTGTCTGAAATTAATTATCTCTTCGCTTTATCTGTATTACATCATAACGGAAACTGTTTTAGTTTCAAAATTTTTGTAACATTCGAATTTAAGTTCATTGAAATTATAGAGTAATGTTGGAATGAAAGCATGAGTTAGTGTAATACAATGACGCCCGATCAACGTGATTATATTATAGTAAGTCATGCGGAAGTTCTAATCGCACACGATGAAGGTAGTACTTGATCAACATTACCCTCACCATGTACCATGTTACGTGACTCTTTTATTTTACGTAACATCTGAACATACCAAGAATGTATTTTCTTGATAGTTCTATACTTTCCGTGATTCCAGTAGCTTGCTAATATAATCGTGCCATTACATTTTTCTTTCTGCTTATAACACTCGTTATGCTCATTTGAAATCCTATCTATCGTATTTTCGGAGAAATCTTTATCATTTCATTTGTATTTCTCAATAGTGAGAAATTTATTGAACTTGTGCTTATCATAAAACGGAACCCGACCCATTTAGGGTACTCGAAATACTCCATTCATCGATCTTATCATTTTCTTTGATAATGATTATACTAACAATCGAATTCATTTAAAGAATTCAAGTTATATCATATCTCGTTATACGAAAATATCCTCGTTTTCGTTATCAACTTTCCTTAGCCAAATTTCGGGACGAAATTTCTTTTAACGGGTAGGTACTGTCATCACCCAGAAATTTCGGTCAAATTTAAACTCTGATAACTCTGACAAGATAAGCAAATTGATGTGTTGCATTAAAATATTTTTTCATACATTTAATTAACCATTGGACTTTATCCTACGATTCACGAACAACCTATAATTTAAAACTCGAACCCATCATGATTTATATATGATTTTACTTTCTTAAATGAAAACGTTTTATGATATAATAATTTCTATTATTATAACCTCTTAATAAAATGCTTTTGAATATAATTAGTTCTAGAAAACTAAATTTTATAATATGTATATATAAAATGATAAAAAATTTACTATTAAACGATGCTATTTCAAATTAAAATTTTTACGTATTAAGTCATTTTATTTTTATGATATAATTTTTGTAATTTTTTTAAGAAACAAAGTTAAATTAAAAATATACAATTTGTAAAGCACAACGTGATGGAATTCAACACAACAAGAAGTTCTTAGATTTAACATTATCACAAAACCAATTTTGTATAATTAAAGCAAGCGGAAGCATAATTATTAAGAAAACAAGTTTATATGTTAAACCATTTTAAGTGAATACCATGAATGTATCAAGTCATGAATATATACTTACATATAACAAGAAGGAAGTAAGAATATACCTCCTTAAGATTACTTGAGGGCTGAATTTGATAAGCAAAATGATGATGAAGATGATGGAAATAGCTTCTAACTTGAAGCCTCAAGTGTGTTATACCCACAAGCCCTTTTGCACCAACACTGTAGTGACCCGAACTTTTCCATGTTTATATATATTAATTGAGAGTGATATTTACATGATTAAATGTTTCCAACATGTTAAGCAATCAAACTTGTTAAGACTTGATTAATTGAAATAGGTTTCATATAGACAATTGACCACCCAAGTTGACCGGTGATTCACGAACATTAAAACTTGTAAAAACTATATGATGACATATATATGGTTATATATATAGTTAACATTATATTATGATAATTAAACATATCATTAAGTATATTAACAATGAACTACATATGTAAAAACAAGACTACTAACTTAATGATTTTGAAACGAGACATATATGTAACGATTATCGTTGTAACGACATTTAATGTATATATATCATATTAAGAGATATTCGTACATCATAATATCATGATAATATAATAATTTAAAATCTCTTTTGATATTATAAACATTGGGTTAACAACATTTAACAAGATCGTTAACCTAAAGGTTTCAAAACAACATTTACATGTAACGACTAACGATGACTTGACGACTCAGTTAAAATGTATATACATGTAGTGTTTTAATATGTATTTATACACTTTTGAAAGACTTCAATACACTTATCAAAATACTTCTACTTAACAAAAATGCTTACAATTACATCCTCGTTCAGTTTCATCAACAATTCTACTCGTATGCACCCGTATTCGTACTCGTACAATACACAGCTTTTAGATGTATGTAGTATTGGTATATACACTCCAATGATCAGCTCTTAGCAGCCCATGTGAGTCACCTAACACATGTGGGAACCATCATTTGGCAACTAGCATGAAATATCTCATAAAATTACAAAAATATGAGTAATCATTCATGACTTATTTACATGAAAACAAAATTACATATCCTTTATATCTAATCCATACACCAACGACCAAAAACACCTACAAACACTTTCATTCTTCAATTTTCTTCGTCTAATTGATCTCTCTCAAGTTCTATCTTCAAGTTCTAAGTGTTCTTCATAAATTCCAAAAGTTCTAGTTTCATAAAATCAAGAATACTTTCAAGTTTGCTAGCTCACTTCCAATCTTGTAAGGTGATCATCCAACCTCAAGAAATCTTTGTTTCTTACAGTAGGTTATCATTCTAATACAAGGTAATAATCATATTCAAACTTTGGTTCAATTTCTATAACTATAACAATCTTATTTCAAGTGATGATCTTACTTGAACTTGTTTTCGTGTCATGATTCTGCTTCAAGAACTTCGAGCCATCCAAGGATCCATTGAAGCTAGATCCATTTTTATCTTTTCCAGTAGGTTTATCCAAGGAAATTAAGGTAGTAATGATGTTCATAACATCATTCGATTCATACATATAAAGCTATCTTATTCGAAGGTTTAAACTTGTAATCACTAGAACATAGTTTAGTTAATTCTAAACTTGTTCGCAAACAAAAGTTAATCCTTATAACTTGACTTTTAAAATCAACTAAACACATGTTCTATATCTATATGATATGCTAACTTAATGATTTAAAACCTGGAAACACGAAAAACACCGTAAAACCGGATTTACGCCGTCGTAGTAACACCGCGGGCTGTTTTGGGTTAGTTAATTAAAAACTATGATAAACTTTGATTTAAAAGTTGTTATTCTGAGAAAATGATTTTTATTATTAACATGAAACTATATCCAAAAATTATGGTTAAACTCAAAGTGGAAGTATGTTTTCTAAAATGGTCATCTAGACGTCGTTCTTTCGACTGAAATGACTACCTTTACAAAAACGACTTGTAACTTATTTTTCCGACTATAAACCTATACTTTTTCTGTTTAGATTCATAAAATAGAGTTCAATATGAAACCATAGCAATTTGATTCACTCAAAACGGATTTAAAATGAAGAAGTTATGGGTAAAACAAGATTGGATAATTTTTCTCATTTTAGCTACGTGAAAATTGGTAACAAATCTATTCCAACCATAACTTAATCAACTTGTATTGTATATTATGTAATCTTGAGATACCATAGACACGTATACAATGTTTCGACCTATCATGTCGACACATCTATATATATTTCGGAACAACCATAGACACTCTATATGTGAATGTTGGAGTTAGCTATACAGGGTTGAGGTTGATTCCAAAATATATATAGTTTGAGTTGTGATCAATACTGAGATACGTATACACTGGGTCGTGGATTGATTCAAGATAATATTTATCGATTTATTTCTGTACATCTAACTGTGGACAACTAGTTGTAGGTTACTAACGAGGACAGCTGACTTAATAAACTTAAAACATCAAAATATATTAAAAGTGTTGTAAATATATTTTGAACATACTTTGATATATATGTATATATTGTTATAGGTTCGTGAATCAACCAGTGGCCAAGTCTTACTTCCCGACGAAGTAAAAATCTGTGAAAGTGAGTTATAATCCCACTTTTAAAATCTAATATTTTTGGGATGAGAATAAATGCAGGTTTTATAAATGATTTACAAAATAGACACACGTACGTGAAACTACATTCTATGGTTGAATTATCGAAATCGAATATGCCCCTTTTTATTAAGTCTGGTAATCTAAGAATTAGGGAACAGACACCCTAATTGACGCGAATCCTAAAGATAGATCTATTGGGCCTAACAAACCCCATCCAAAGTACCGGATGCTTTAGTACTTCGAAATTTATATCATATCCGAAGGGTGTCCCGGAATGATGGGGATATTCTTATATATGCATCTTGTTATTGTCGGTTACCAGGTGTTCACCATATGAATGATTTTTATCTCTATGTATGGGATGTGTATTGAAATATGAAATCTTGTGGTCTATTGTTACGATTTGATATATATAGGTTAAACCTATAACTCACCAACATTTTTGTTGACGTTTAAAGCATGTTTATTCTCAGGTGAATACTAAGAGCTTCCGCTGTTGCATACTAAAATAAGGACAAGATTTGGAGTCCATGTTTGTATGATATTGTGTAAAAACTGCATTCAAGAAACTAATTTCGATGTAACATATTTGTATTGTAAACCATTATGTAATGGTCGTGTGTAAACAGGATATTTTAGATTATCATTATTTGATAATCTACGTAAAGCTTTTGAAACCTTTATTTATGAAATAAAGGTTATGGTTTGTTTTAAAAATGAATGCAGTCTTTGAAAAACGTCTCATATAGAGGTCAAAACCTCGCAACGAAATCAATTAATATGGAACGTTTTTAATCAATAAGAACGGGACATTTCAGTTGGTATCAGAGCGTTGGTCTTAGAGAACCAGAAAATTTGCATTAGTGTGTCTTATCGAGTTTGTTAGGATGCATTAGTGAGTCTGGACTTCGACCGTGTTTTCTTTAAAAATGATTGCTTAACATTTTTGTTGGAAACTATATATTTTTAACATATGAATATTATGTGATATATTAATCTCTTAACGTGTTTGATATTATGTGATAGATGTCTACCTCTAGAACAAGTCCCATTGACTCACCTAATAATAATGAAGATTCAAATGTAAATTGGAATGATTCGTGGACTGATTCACAAGTTCCCGAAGAGGAACCGGAAGAAGAGTCGGAACCGGAAGAAGAATCGGAACCGGAAGAAGAATCGGAACCGGTGGGGGAAATAATAAAACGGTTAAGTAAAAGAGAATCCTCAACCAACCGACCAAGGTTAATTATGGTCAATGGTGTTTCCGCCAAGGAAGCAAAATATTGGGAGGATTACCAATTCTCCGATGAATCGGATTCTGACGAGAATTCCAATGATGTTATAGAAATTACCCCAACTGAATTTAAAAAGGCAAAAGAAAATAATAAGGGAAAGGGCATAAAAATAGAGAAATCTAATTCCAACCCCGATGAACTTTATATGTATCGTCAACCCCCGAAGTCCTTAAGTTGTAACAATGACCCGGGAACCTCTAAACCACCAGGTTTTTCTAAACCAATGTGGACAACGACGGCTCGTATTAGGGGAACATCATATATCCCTAGAAACTTGGCAAAACGAACCAAAACTGAAGAAGAAGAAACGAGCGAGTCGGAATAAGATAGTTGTATTCGTGTGGTGTAATATATGTAATATAGTGTTCTTATGCTTTATGATATATGTTAAAATTGCTTGTATTAATAAGTATTTTTTTTATGAATCTAACTCTTGTCTATTTTACAGTTTAAAAACACAAAATGGATAGACAACCCAATATTTTAAGAGACCTACCCGGAGACATGATTGATGAAATCTTGTCTAGAGTCGGCCAGAATTCCTCGGCACAACTATTTAAGGCGAGATCAGTTTGTAAGACATTCGAAGAACGTTCCAAGAATGTCTTAGTTTATAAGAGACTTTCGTTTGAAAGATGGGGGATATCACATTGGGAAACCCATAAGTTACGATGTGTTTACTTTGACGCATATATTGCGGGGAACCCAAATGCTATTTTACGCAACGGGTTAAGAAATTATTTTGACTCAATATATCCGAATATTGGACTTCGTGATTTAGAAAAAGCGGCTAACATGCAACATAAAGAAGCATGTTATGCTTACGGATTAGTAATGTTCGCTTCTCACCAAAGTGAGAACAAGAACATCGGGCTACAACTATTAAACAAAACGTTTCCACAAGTGACGGAGTCGGTAATTGGGGTAAGAAATGAGGTTTTTAGATTATTACGGGACTGTTGGACATTACGTAACCCTCGTCCCTTTGACGACGTTACAACACCCTGTCTTATCAACGGCCATAACGGTTATGTTCCACAAGACCAAGGATGGGAAGTAGTCCTAGTAAAACCAGAATGCATGACTTGTTTCTGGACGTATGAATTACGTGTCTTTATTGCCTTTGCTGAACGACTTGTGTACTAGCTAGAATTATCTTCACAACTATCTTGTATCAAAGTTATTGTGTGCTATATTTCATGCTTTATGTAAAATAAGCGGTATTGTAAGTTTGTAAAATATTGTATAAAAGTTTGAACGCGAAATATTATTATAATCAGTTTTTCATATAGAATTGTAGTAGTTGAATTGTATATTAGCTACTAAGTATGAACTTAATGGGTAGGTACTACCCGAATTTAAACTTATAAAACGCTAATATGAAGAAAAAGCTTTTATAAATGAGTTCATATTATGCTACGAAATACTATTAACTACTCTTAATATTCTGTATGATTAACTTGTTCCATTTGACTATTTTGAAGGAAATGGCACCGACTACTCGACACACCGTGAATATGAATGAAGAGGAATTCCGTACTTTTCTAGCTTCAAACATAGCCGCAGTACAGGCTGCGCTACATACCAACAATAACCTTGGATCTAGCAGTACAGGAAATCGTGTAGGATGCACCTACAAAGAATTCAATGCCTGCAAACCTTTGGAATTTGATGGAACCGAAGGACCGATCGGATTGAAACGGTGGACCGAGAAGGTCGAATCGGTGTTTGCCATAAGTAAGTGTACCGAAGAGGATAAAGTGAAGTACGCTACGCATACCTTCACAGGTTCTGCGTTAACATGGTGGAATACCTATCTAGAGCAAGTGGGACAAGACGATGCGTACGCACTACCGTGGTCAGTATTCAAGCACTTGATGAACGAGAAGTACCGTCCCAGAACCGAGGTCAATAAGCTCAAGACAGAACTTAGAGGGTTACGAACCCAAGGATTTGATATTACCACGTACGAAAGACGATTCACAGAATTGTGCCTATTGTGTCCGGGAGCATTCGAAGATGAGGAAGAGAAGATCGACGCGTTTGTGAAAGGATTACCGGAAAGAATCCAAGAAGATATAAGTTCACACGAGCCCGCCTCCATACAACAGGCATGTAGAATGGCTCACAAACTAGTGAACCAGATTGAAGAAAGAATTAAAGAACAGACTGCTGAAGAGGCCAATGTGAAGCAAGTCAAAAGAAAGTGGGAGGAAAACGGTGATAAGAATCACCAATACAACAACAGCAATTACAACAATAATCGCAACAATTATCCCAACAATCGTAACATCAATCGCAACTACAACAAACGGCCCAACAACAACAACAACAACAGCAACAGCAACTACAACAATCATCCCAACAACAATAATAACCGCAACAACAACAACAATCAGAAGCAGCTATGCCAAAGGTGTGAAAAGTATCACTCGGGATTCTGCACCAAATTTTGCAACAAGTGTAAAAGAAATGGTCATAGCGCGGTGAAGTGTGAGGTCTACGGACCAGGGGTTAATAGAACGAAAGGAACAAATGGTGTCGGAACGAGTAATGGCGGAGCAAGTAGTGTCGGAGCAAGTTATGCCAATGTAGTTTGTTATAAATGTGGAAAACCGGGCCACATTATTAGAAATTGCCCGAACCAGGAGAACACGAATGGACAAGGCCGCGGAAGAATTTTCAATATTAATGCGGCAGAGGCACAGGAAGACCCGGAGCTTGTTACGGGTACGTTTCTTATTGACAATAAATCTGCTTACGTTTTATTTGATTCGGGTGCGGATAGAAGCTATATGAGTAGAGATTTTTGTGCTAAATTAAGTTGTCCATTGACGCCTTTGGATAGTGAATTTTTACTCGAATTAGCAAATGGTAAATTAATTTCAGCAGATAATATATGTCGGAATCGAGAAATTAAACTGGTTAGCGAAACATTTAAGATTGATTTGATACCAGTAGAGTTAGGGAGTTTTGATGTGATAATCGGTATGGACTGGTTGAAAGAAGTGAAAGCAGAGATCGTCTGTTACAAAAATGCAATTCGCATTATACGAGAAAAAGGAAAACCCTTAATGGTGTACGGAGAAAAGGGCAACACGAAGCTACATCTTATTAGTAATTTGAAGGCACAAAAACTAATAAGAAAAGGTTGCTATGCTGTTCTAGCACACGTCGAGAAAGTACAAATTGAAGAAAAGAGCATCAATGATGTTCCCATTGCAAAAGAATTTCCCGATGTATTTCCGAAAGAATTACAGGGTTTACCCCCGCATCGATCCGTTGAATTTCAAATAGATCTTGTACCAGGAGCTGCACCAATAGCTCGTGCTCCTTACAGACTCGCACCCAGCGAGATGAAAGAACTGCAAAGCCAATTACAAGAACTTTTAGAGCGTGGTTTCATTCGACCAAGCACATCACCGTGGGGAGCTCCTGTTTTGTTTGTCAAGAAGAAAGATGGTACATTCAGGTTGTGTATCGACTACCGAGAGTTGAACAAACTTACCATCAAGAACCGCTACCCACTACCGAGAATCGACGACTTATTTGATCAACTACAAGTCTCGTCTGTTTATTCAAAGATTGACTTACGTTCCGGGTATCATCAAATGCGGGTGAAAGAAGATGATATTCCAAAGACTGCTTTCAGAACACGTTACGGTCATTACGAGTTTATGGTCATGCCGTTTGGTTTAACTAATGCACCAGCTGTGTTCATGGACCTTATGAACCGAGTGTGTGGACCATACCTTGACAAGTTTGTCATTGTTTTCATTGATGACATACTTATTTACTCAAAGAATGACCAAGAACACGGTGAACATTTGAGAAAGGTGTTAGAAGTATTGAGGAAGGAAGAATTGTACGCTAAGTTTTCAAAGTGTGCATTTTGGTTGAAAGAAGTTCAATTCCTCGGTCACATAGTGAACAAAGAAGGTATTAAGGTGGATCCGGCAAAGATAGAAACTGTTGAAAAGTGGGAAACCCCGAAAACTCCGAAACACATACGCCAGTTTTTAGGACTAGCTGGTTACTACAGAAGGTTCATCCAAGACTTTTCCAGAATAGCAAAACCCTTGACTGCATTAACGCATAAAGGAAAGAAATTTGAATGGAATGATGAACAAGAGAAAGCGTTTCAGTTATTGAAGAAAAAGCTAACTACGGCACCTATATTGTCATTGCCTAAAGGGAATGATGATTTTGTGATTTATTGTGACGCATCAAAGCAAGGTCTCGGTTGTGTATTAATGCAACGAACGAAGGTGATTGCTTATGCATCTAGACAATTGAAGATTCACGAACAAAATTATACGACGCATGATTTGGAATTAGGCGCGGTTGTTTTTGCATTAAAGACTTGGAGGCACTACTTATATGGGGTCAAAAGTATTATATATACCGACCACAAAAGTCTTCAACACATATTTAATCAGAAACAACTGAATATAAGGCAGCGTAGGTGGATTGAATTGTTGAATGATTACGACTTTGAGATTCGTTACCACCCGGGGAAGGCAAATGTGGTAGCCGATGCCTTGAGCAGGAAGGACAGAGAACCCATTCGAGTAAAATCTATGAATATAATGATTCATAATAACCTTACTACTCAAATAAAGGAGGCGCAACAAGGAGTTTTAAAAGAGGGAAATTTAAAGGATGAAATACCTAAAGGATCGGAGAAGCATCTTAATATTCGGGAAGACGGAACCCGGTATAGGGCTGAAAGGATTTGGGTACCAAAATTTGGAGATATGAGAGAAATGGTACTTAGAGAAGCTCATAAAACCAGATACTCAATACATCCTGGAACGGGGAAGATGTACAAGGATCTCAGGAAATATTTTTGGTGGCCGGGTATGAAAGCCGATGTTGCTAAATACGTAGGAGAATGTTTGACGTGTTCTAAGGTCAAAGCTGAGCATCAGAAACCATCAGGTCTACTTCAACAACCCGAAATCCCGGAATGGAAATGGGAAAACATTACCATGGATTTCATCACTAAATTGCCAAGGACTGCAAGTGGTTTTGATACTATTTGGGTAATAGTTGATCGTCTCACCAAATCAGCACACTTCCTGCCAATAAGAGAAGATGACAAGATGGAGAAGTTAGCACGACTGTATTTAAAGGAAGTCATCTCCAGACATGGAATACCAATCTCTATTATCTCTGATAGGGATGGCAGATTTATTTCAAGATTCTGGCAGACATTACAGCAAGCATTAGGAACTCGTCTAGACATGAGTACTGCCTATCATCCACAAACTGATGGGCAGAGTGAAAGGACGATACAAACGCTTGAAGACATGCTACGAGCATGTGTTATTGATTTCGGAAACAGTTGGGATCGACATCTACCGTTAGCAGAATTTTCCTACAACAACAGCTACCATTCAAGCATTGATATGGCGCCGTTTGAAGCACTTTATGGTAGAAAGTGCAGGTCTCCTATTTGTTGGAGTGAAGTGGGGGATAGACAGATTACGGGTCCGGAGATTATACAAGAAACTACCGAGAAGATCATCTAAATTCAACAACGGTTGAAAACCGCCCAAAGCCGACAAAAGAGCTACGCTGACATTAAAAGAAAAGATATAGAATTTGAAATTGGAGAGATGGTCATGCTTAAAGTTGCACCTTGGAAAGGCGTTGTTCGATTTGGTAAACGAGGGAAATTAAATCCAAGGTATATTGGACCCTTCAAGATTATTGATCGTGTCGGACCAGTAGCTTACCGACTTGAGTTACCTCAACAACTCGCGGCTGTACATAACACTTTCCACGTCTCGAATTTGAAGAAATGTTTTGCTAAAGAAGATCTCACTATTCCGTTAGATGAAATCCAAATCAACGAAAAACTTCAATTCATCGAAGAACCCGTCGAAATAATGGATCGTGAGGTTAAAAGACTTAAGCAAAACAGGATACCAATTGTTAAGGTTCGATGGAATGCTCGTAGAGGACCCGAGTTCACCTGGGAGCATGAAGATCAGATGAAGAAGAAATACCCGCATCTATTTCCAGAAGATTCGTCAACACCTTCAACAGCTTAAAATTTCGGGACGAAATTTATTTAACGGGTAGGTACTGTAGTGACCCGAACTTTTACATGTTTATATATATTAATTGAGAGTGATATTTACATGATTAAATGTTTCCAACATGTTAAGCAATCAAACTTGTTAAGACTTGATTAATTGAAATAGGTTTCATATAGACAATTGACCACCCAAGTTGACCGGTGATTCACGAACATTAAAACTTGTAAAAACTATATGATGACATATATATGGTTATATATATAGTTAACATTATATTATGATAATTAAACATATCATTAAGTATATTAACAATGAACTACATATGTAAAAACAAGACTACTAACTTAATGATTTTGAAACGAGACATATATGTAACGATTATCGTTGTAACGACATTTAATGTATATATATCATATTAAGAGATATTCGTACATCATAATATCATGATAATATAATAATTTAAAATCTCTTTTGATATTATAAACATTGGGTTAACAACATTTAACAAGATCGTTAACCTAAAGGTTTCAAAACAACATTTACATGTAACGACTAACGATGACTTGACGACTCAGTTAAAATGTATATACATGTAGTGTTTTAATATGTATTTATACACTTTTGAAAGACTTCAATACACTTATCAAAATACTTCTACTTAACAAAAATGCTTACAATTACATCCTCGCTCAGTTTCATCAACAATTCTACTCGTATGCACCCGTATTCGTACTCGTACAATACACAGCTTTTAGATGTATGTACTATTGGTATATACACTCCAATGATCAGCTCTTAGCAGCCCATGTGAGTCACCTAACACATGTGGGAACCATCATTTGGCAACTAGCATGAAATATCTCATAAAATTACAAAAATATGAGTAATCATTCATGACTTATTTACATGAAAACAAAATTACATATCCTTTATATCTAATCCATACACCAACGACCAAAAACACCTACAAACACTTTCATTCTTCAATTTTCTTCATCTAATTGATCTCTCTCAAGTTCTATCTTCAAGTTCTAAGTGTTCTTCATAAATTCCAAAAGTTCTAGTTTCATAAAATCAAGAATACTTTCAAGTTTGCTAGCTCACTTCCAATCTTGTAAGGTGATCATCCAACCTCAAGAAATCTTTGTTTCTTACAGTAGGTTATCATTCTAATACAAGGTAATAATCATATTCAAACTTTGGTTCAATTTCTATAACTATAACAATCTTATTTCAAGTGATGATCTTACTTGAACTTGTTTTCGTGTCATGATTCTGCTTCAAGAACTTCGAGCCATCCAAGGATCCATTGAAGCTAGATCCATTTTTATCTTTTCCAGTAGGTTTATCCAAGGAAATTAAGGTAGTAATGATGTTCATAACATCATTCGATTCATACATATAAAGCTATCTTATTCGAAGGTTTAAACTTGTAATCACTAGAACATAGTTTAGTTAATTCTAAACTTGTTCGCAAACAAAAGTTAATCCTTCTAACTTGACTTTTAAAATCAACTAAACACATGTTCTATATCTATATGATATGCTAACTTAATGATTTAAAACCTGGAAACATAAAAAACACCGTAAAACCGGATTTACGCCGTCGTAGTAACACCGCGGGCTGTTTTGGGTTAGTTAATTAAAAACTATGATAAACTTTGATTTAAAAGTTGTTATTCTGAGAAAATGATTTTTATTATGAACATGAAACTATATCCAAAAATTATGGTTAAACTCAAAGTGGAAGTATGTTTTCTAAAATGGTCATCTAGACGTCGTTCTTTCGACTGAAATGACTACCTTTACAAAAACGACTTGTAACTTATTTTTCCGACTATAAACCTATACTTTTTCTGTTTAGATTCATAAAATAGAGTTCAATATGAAACCATAGCAATTTGATTCACTCAAAACGGATTTAAAATGAAGAAGTTATGGGTAAAACAAGATTGGATAATTTTTCTCATTTTAGCTACGTGAAAATTGGTAACAAATCTATTCCAACCATAACTTAATCAACTTGTATTGTATATTATGTAATCTTGAGATACCATAGACACGTATACAATGTTTCGACCTATCATGTCGACACATCTATATATATTTCGGAACAACCATAGACACTCTATATGTGAATGTTGGAGTTAGCTATACAGGGTTGAGGTTGATTCCAAAATATATATAGTTTGAGTTGTGATCAATACTGAGATACGTATACACTGGGTCGTGGATTTATTCAAGATAATATTTATCGATTTATTTCTGTACATCTAACTGTGGACAACTAGTTGTAGGTTACTAACGAGGACAGCTGACTTAATAAACTTAAAACATCAAAATATATTAAAAGTGTTGTAAATATATTTTGAACATACTTTGATATATATGTATATATTGTTATAGGTTCGTGAATCAACCAGTGTCCAAGTCTTACTTCCCGACGAAGTAAAAATCTGTGAAAGTGAGTTATAATCCCACTTCTAAAATCTAATATTTTTGGGATGAGAATACATGCAGGTTTTATAAATGATTTACAAAATAGACACAAGTACGTGAAACTACATTCTATGGTTGAATTATCGAAATCGAATATGCCCCTTTTTATTAAGTCTGGTAATCTAAGAATTAGGGAACAGACACCCTAATTGACGCGAATCCTAAAGATAGATCTATTGGGCCTAACAAACCCCATCCAAAGTACCGGATACTTTAGTACTTCGAAATTTATATCATATCCGAAGGGTGTCCCGGAATGATGGGGATATTCTTATATATGCATCTTGTTATTGTCGGTTACCAGGTGTTCACCATATGAATGATTTTTATCTCTATGTATGGGATGTGTATTGAAATATGAAATCTTGTGGTCTATTGTTATGATTTGATATATATAGGTTAAACCTATAACTCACCAACATTTTTGTTGACGTTTAAAGCATGTTTATTCTCAGGTGAATACTAAGAGCTTCCGCTGTTGCATACTAAAATAAGGACAAGATTTGGAGTCCATGTTTGTATGATATTGTGTAAAAACTGCATTCAAGAAACTAATTTTGATGTAACATATTTGTATTGTAAACCATTATGTAATGGTCGTGTGTAAACAGGATATTTTAGATTATCATTATTTGATAATCTACGTAAAGCTTTTGAAACCTTTATTTATGAAATAAACGTTATGGTTTGTTTTAAAAATGAATGCAGTCTTTGAAAAACGTCTCATATAGAGGTCAAAACCTCGCAACGAAATCAATTAATATGGAACGTTTTTAATCAATAAGAACGGGACATTTCAAACACCACCTTTGATTAGTTAGGATTTTTAGACACTTAATTAGCAAGATACCACCCTCTCTATTTTCTCTCTAAATTTCGGCCAGAATCAGTCCCAAAAGAATGCAAGAGTGTTTTGAACTTGTAACTCTAGAGAATGAGTCAAATGCTTCGTATATGAACTCACATGCAACCTATGGAAGTGTGTTATTAAAAGTAACAAGATTCTAGCATGGAATGGACTTCTTGGAGCCCTCAAAACCGTCCTCCCATGTTTAGTATATAATAAGTTTTGTATTTTATAAAACTTATTATATAATTCCATGTATTTGTTAATTTACTTGCATTTTATAAACCATTTTATAAAATATAACGCAACATAATTATTTAAACCTATAAATAATTAAATCCATATCATATATAAATTATCCAAATAATTTATCTTAAGTGATTATAATTTAGAAAACCCATTTTCTAAAATCCAAGTGTCACGTATTTATTTAACGATCCATTCGTTAAGATTAAATACATATAAGGTGTCGGTAAGCTTGTTATTGGGTATGACCCGACTTGGATCATAACATATTAGCCACATTGATTTAATATGTCTCTCGGGCATATGAAATACCTTCAATCTCCCATTTGCACGAGAAACATAAGAAATTAATGCAAGTGACGGATACCACCTAACTACCGTCCATCACCCCCATTATGTTATGACTTTGTGCCATTCAATAACATCATCCTTTTCGAGTACCCAACTCGAATATGAATAGGTGAATCTTTTCATTATTTCCTTTCATCCTAGATGTCATGTTAAATCCAAGAGACACAGATTGATCACTCTCTTCTAGATTTAACTTTATCAGGCCTTAGACATCTGACTCTCAACGAATAAGAGGGACAAATTCCATCTTGACTACATACGTCCTAAATACATACTTTGTATTATACCTGAGCACTTCCTTAGGTACTACCATATTTCAGAATAGTGATGGAAAGAATCAAGGCGTAATACTTAGTGAATATCCGAACCCAATATGTATCTCAGGTCAGAGGATATAATGATATTCGCCTTTACTCAAGATTACATGTGATCAACCACAAAGGCTCCATACAGTAAGTCTTGAGAGCGGGTCTTCCAATATTTGTTTCCCACAAATATCTATGAACCTTGGTTGCAACCTTGCCCCACATTCAGCCAGTGAATGTATACCAATCCAAGTTCATAATAGTCTAAACCTCACACTTGTTCTCACAAATGTGATCGACTACGGAATTTAGAATAATTACTTATTCATGGATAAAATATGAAAAATAGGAACATAACTCAAAATAAATTAATACCATAATTATATTAATGAGTTTGAACAATTTCGTTCCGTTACAATACTTAAAACAAATCATGACCAATCACTAGAATATCGAAGCCCCAATGCACAAACATGTCCTGCATGTTTTGATCCATGTAAGAGCTTTGTGAGAGGATCCGCTATATTAAGATATGTGTGAACTTTGCGAATACATATCTTTCCCTTTTCAACTTCATCCCTTATGTAGTTGAATCTCCGCACAATGTGACGGGTCTTTTAGTGAGCACGAGGTTCCTTGATCTGAGCAATCGCACCCTCGTTGTCACAAAAGATCTCAAGAGGGTCCTGAATGAAAGGGACTACTCCTAAGTCGTCGATGAATTTCTTCATCCATGCAGCTTCCTGAGCTGCCAATGAGGTGGCAATGTACTCCGACTCTATAGTGGATAATGCAACAACATCCTATTTTGAACTCTTCCAAGAGACCGCACCTCCATTTAACGTGAAGACATAACCGGACTGTGACCGAGAATCATCTTGATCAGTTTGGAAACTCGCGTCCACGTAACCTTTTACAGCGAGTTCCTCCTCACCAGTCCCATATATTAGAAACATATCCTTAGTCCTCCTAAGGTATTTCAATATACTTTTGACAGCAATCCAATGACTGTTTCCTGGGTTATTCTGGTATCTACTTGTCAGGCTAAGAGCGCATGACACATCCGGTCTAGTGCATATCATTGCATACATGATTGACCCAATCGCACATGAGTACAGGACTTTCTTCATTCTCTCTTGTTCATCTTTCGTGGTAGGACACTGGGATGAACTGAGAAGCGTTCCTCTTTGAATAGGTACCAAACCTTTCTTAGAGTTCTATAACTTTTCAATGTATGCACTTTGATTCAAACTTATCAGTTTCTTGGATCTATCCCTGTAGATCCCGATCCTCAAAACGTATTATGCTTATCCAAGATCCTTAATGGAGAAGCATTTACTTAACCAAGTTTTAACACCTTGCATTGTAGGAATATCGTTCCCAAATAATAATATATCATCCACATATAATACAAGGAACATGATAGTGCTCCCACTAGCTTTCTTGTATACACAAGCTTCATCACCATTTTTAATGAAGCCAAATTTCTTGGCCTCCTCATTAAAACGATGATTCCACATTCTAGATGCTTGTTTCAATCCGTAGATTGATTTCTTTAACTTGCTTACCTTTTTAGGACACTTCGGATCAACAAAACCTTCAGGCTGAACCATATAGACATCTTCCTCAAGATGTCCATTTAGGAAAGCGGTCTTGACATCCATTTGCCATATTTCATAATCATAATGAGCAGCAATGGCAAGTAATATCCTAATAGACTTTAGCATTGCCACAGGTAAAAAAGTTTCATCATAGTCAACCCCTTGAGTTTGAGTGAAACCTTTTGCTACAAGTCTAGCTTTATATTTATCCAAGTTTCCATGTATGTCAGTTTTCATTTTGAAAAGCCATTTACAATTAACTAGCCTTGAGCCAGTAGGTTGTTCAACAAGTTCCCAAACTTGGTTGTCATACATGGATTGCATCTCAGCATTCATGGCTTCCTGCCATTTATCCTTATCAATCCTTGATAAAACATCTTGGTAGTTTGTTGGTTCATTCAAATCAACCACATAGCAACCATCTATGAGAAACCCATATCTCTCAGGAGGATTACTAATCCTACCAGATCTGTGAACGTCTTGTGTATTTTGATCATCCATTTGATCACTCTCAACATTTTCATGTTGAGTGCTAGTGTCAACCAATTGTGTATCATCTACTTGATCTTGAATCTCTTTAAGATCTATCTTCCTTTCACTATTTCCTTCCATTAGGAACTTAGTTTCAAGGAATTCAGCCTTTCGAGCAACAAATACATTTTGCTCGGTTGGATCATAGAAATAGTATCCCATATCATCCTTGGGATATCATATGAAGATGCACTTCGTGGATCGAGCATTCAATTTATTAGGGACGTAACGCTTAGGATAAGCTTCACATCCCCATACCTTTAAGTATGATAGAGATGGAGGTTTTCCAAACCACATCTCATGAGGAGTTCGTTCCACTTTCTTGGTTAGGGCCATATTTAAAATACGAGCCGCGGAGCATAGACAATAACCCCAAAATGATAGAGGTAACGAGCTTCTAGCCATCATAGATCGAACCATATACATTAGGGTTCGGTTCCTCCTTTCGTTAACTCCATTAAGTTGGGGTGTTCCAGGAGGAGTGAGTTGCAAGATAATCCCACAACTTTTAAGATGACCTTGGAAGGCATCACTTAGGTATTCACCTCCTCTATCGGTACGAAGTACCTTGATTGTCTTGTTGAGTTGATTTTGTACTTCGTTTTGATACTCTTTGAATGCCTCAAAAGTTTCGTCCTTATGTCTTAACAAGTAGACATATCCGAAATGACTGAAGTCATCTATGAATGTAACGAAGTATCTTTCACCATTCCTAGTCATGGGCTTAAAGGGTCCACATACATCCGAATGTATTAATCCTAATAAGTCCTTAGCCCATTCATAGGTCCCTTTGAAAGGTGCTTTAGTCATTTTACCTTGTAAACAAGATTCACATACATCAAACGAGTCTAGTTCATTTGATTTCAAAAGTCCATTCTTTTAAAGTGTATGCATTCGGTTCTTGTTTATGTGACCAAGGCGACAATGCCATAAGTAGGAATCACTCAAATCCCTTTTGAGTTTCTTGGTGTTTGCATGGTATATTGAGCTATTGTATGATGTGTCATCATGAACCAATTCATAAATACCATTCAAAGCAAAACCTTAAAATAGAACACATTATCTAAAGAAACATGGATATCATAATTAATGAAATTAAGATTAAAACCACATTGTTTCAAACGGGATACAGAAATAATGTTTCGAGATAAATCGGGTGCATACAAAACATTTTTCAAAATAAGCTCCAAACCACTTGGAAGCTTTAAAATAAAGTCTCCTTGAGCTACTACGTGCACCTTAGCTCCATTTCCCATGTAGAGACTTGATGTTCCCGCTTCTTGTTTACTTCTTTTGAACCCCTGCATAGAATTGCAAATGTGAGTTCCACATCCTGTGTCTAATACCCATGTATTAGAAGAAGTAATACTAAGCTCAATGTATACCATATATACATTACCTGAGATTTGCCCTGCATCCCTCTTCTCTTTCAACTCCTTCAGGTAGACCAGGTAGTTGCGTTTCCAGTAACCCATCTCACCGCAACCAAAGCACGGATCTTCCTTGGGGTTTGCTTTACCAGCAACCTTTTACTTCTTATTGTTGTTGGTTGGGGTAACCATCTTCTCCTTTCCCTTGCCCTTTCCTTGGTAGGCGGGTCCTTTCCTCTTAGTCACCTTTGGCTCAGAAGTGTTATTGTTTTTGGACCCTCCTTCATTGATCATAAACAAGGGTGAAGCCCTTTTACCCATGCTCGCTTCAGCCGTCTTAAGCATGGCATGTAATTCGCCAATGCTCTTATCCCATCCATTCATGTTGTAATTCATTACAAATGTGTCAAACCTCTTTGACAAGGAATTAAGGATAAGGTCCGTGGCTAATTCATTAGACACGTTGCAGTTTAGACGGTTCGTTCGATCAATTAGGCTTTTCATCTTAAGGACATAAGATGAAACGGATTGGGAGTCGTCCATCCGACATGCATGAAGCGCTCAAACCGTTTCGAAGCGCTCAACACGAGCTTGTTGAAGGAACATCTCCTTCAATTGTGTGATCATGTCATATGCACTATGATGATCGAAATCCTTTTGGAGTTCTGGTATCATAGTCCCAAGCATGAGGCAAGAAACTTGCACCGAATCAGTGCAATATTTCTCCCAATAAGCCATGCCTTCCGTATCATCCTCGTCTGGTTGATCAGGAATGGGGTCCTCTAACACATACGCCCTATCCTCTAGTTTGAGGACTATTCTTAGATTGTGAAACCAATCCATGAAGTTCGTATGGTTGATTTCCTTTTCGAGGATTGACCTCAACGATAGGTTGTTAAAGTTGATTGGTGAGTTGGGAATGTTGTTGTTAATGGCGGCCGTCTACAAAATTTAACAAAGTTGTTTAAGTACTAATTTTAATTTAACAATCAATACCCTTTAAATCCAATTGATATTTATTAAATTTTAGAATACAACGGTAAACCAAATTTCAGTTAGGTGACCTTTATCCCGTCATTTGATTTAGCTAGGTAGTCAATATATGACAATTGCAATCCTTTTGCAACTTCTAAGTTATGGGATCATGCAATCCTTTTGCATGACATATTTATCCCATCAACGCCTATTTTTTACTCATGCTTCGGTGACCATAAGTTCATGATTCCCAAATCAAGTCGTCATACTTGTGTAAATGTGTAAATTCAACATACAAGTGGTTAGGTGACCTTTATCCCACAAGTGTGCGAAATTCACCTTAATCATATTAGTTTGCTCATAATGGTTAGGTGACCTTTATCCCATCTTGAGTTCCCCAATATGTTTTAAGTGTCACACAAAAGGATGGCGTTTAACTTGTTTGCCTTGTTAATAAAAGGGATTTTAAGTTTTCATAATGTCTAGTTTAAGAAAACATATATACCATACACCAACATGCATTTAGTGTATGGTTTATTTGAAAATCCATTTTCATTTTATGTAATAAAGCCAATTTCTTTACATTGATATAAACCATTTTATATGTCTAATCCTTTTGTTCTTAATAACCATTTATTAACGTCCTTTTGCCATTTCAATTTAACCATTTAAATTATCGTTTTGCCTTTTGCATGTGGTTAATAATTTCTAATTTAACCAATTAAATTAAAGTTTTTTTTTGTCAATTTTCTTGTAGTAACCAAACATACAATCCATAATCAACCAAATAAACAACCACGCATGCAAAACAATATGTTCACAATCAAGCCTTTTGGTAAGCATTTTGTTTAGCCGAAAACAAAATGCCACCGGTCAATGGGTTATAACACAAAGTAGAAGATTTCAAAATCTCCCACTTAGTCATGCATCCAAGTACAATCTTCTTGTGTTCTTCCTTTTCTTCTTGTATCTTCATTTTGTTACAAAATATATCCTAATACATTTTGTCTAGAAAATGAAATACAACCTAATCTATTTTACATACCAAATATAAAATAAATTACATAACCAAAATAATATTATTACAAACCAATTGAATAAATATTATTACAAACCAAATGAATGAATAATAAATCAACCATGCATGCAACCATTCAAACACAAGGTCTTGGCTATGATTGTGAACATTAACATACAACTAATATGAACCAAATGTCAACCCAAAACCATTTTTGGAACCCCCATAATTAGGCCTAAATTAAGTACCCACCTCAAATCCATCAATTTTGCATTCTACTTTCATGAATGTTAATAAAATGCAAAGTTGGTGGGTTTTAAAGACCATATATAAGAAGCATATTTCATAGACTTCGGCTCTAGATACCATTGATGGAATTCAACACAACAACAAGTTCTTAGATTTAACATTATCACAAAACCAATTTTGTATAATTAAAGCAAGCAGAAGCATAATTATTAAGAAAACAAGTTTATATGTTAAACCATTTTAAGTGAATCCCATGAATGTATCAAGTCATGAATATATACTTACATATAACAAGAAGGAAGTAAGAATATACCTCCTCAAGATTACTTGAGGGCTGAATTTGATAAGCAAAATGATGATGAAGATGATGGAAATAACTTCTAACTTGAAGCCTCAAGTGTGATATACCCACAAGCCCTTTTGCACCAACACCACCTTTGATTAGTTAGGATTTTTGGACACTTAATTAGCAAGATACCAAGCAAGAAACCCTCTCTATTTGCTCTCTAAATTTCGGCCAGAATCAGTCCCAAAAGAATGCAAGAGTGTTTTGAACTTGTAAGTCTAGAGAATGAGTCAAATGCTTGGTATATGAACTCACATGCAACCTATGGAAGTGTGTTATTAAAAGTAACAAGATTCTAGCATGGAATGGACTTATTGGAGCCCTCAAAACTGTCCTCCCATGTTTAGTATATAATAAGTTTTGTATTTTATAAAACTTATTATATAATTCCATGTATTTGTTAATTTACTTGCATTTTATAAACCATTTTATAAAATATAACGCAACATAATTATTTAAACCTATAAATAATTAAATCCATATCATATATAAATTATCCAAATAATTTATCTTAAGTGATTATAATTTAGAAAACCCATTTTCTAAAATCCAAGTGTCGCGTATTTATTTAACGATCCATTCGTTAAGATTAAATACATATAAGGTGTCGGTAAGCTTGTTATTGGGTTTGACCCGACTTGGATCATAACATATTAGCCACATTGATTTAATATGTCTCTCGGGCATATGAAATACCTTCACAACGTACAACAACATGTAGCTTAAATAGTTAAATTTAAATTAATTCATTTATTATTCATTGAATAGTAAATGAAACTAAATTAATTCATTTGCTATTCACATGAAAGCGACATGATAAAAATTATTAATTATAAGTTACATAATATACCCCTAAAGTATTTAATAAATACGACTTTTTAAAAATTTACGATTCAAATTTGATTCTAAATTTATTATTATATTATTATATTTTATTTCAATATTATTATATTATTATATTTATTATATTAAAATTTATTTATATTATATATCTTTGTCCAGTGAAAAAGTAGGAAAAAACATATTACGCTTATAAACTTTATAAACGAACCTTTTTACAACTAAATTTATAATGCTTAAGACCAAAATAGATATATATATATATATATATATATATATATATATATATATATATATATATTCAAATATAAAAAGTGGAATTTTTATTCATATTTTACCCGTCAATTATTAGCAACAGAGTACGAAATGCCGGTCCGTAAAAACTGTCGGCAGATATTATTGAATTCTAATTCACACGTTTTTATTTTCATATTATTATATTATTATTACTTTATTATAATATTATATTATTATATTCTATTTCAATATTATTATATTATTTTATTTACTTATATATATACTACGTTCATGTTCTAGTTGAAATCACACATATCACATATAGATAATATGTTACTTCGTAATGAACTATATTATTGTTATTGTTATTATAATTATTATTATTAATATTATTATTCTTAATCTTATTATTAATTAGTAGTATTAGTATTATGGCTACAAAATATACATAAAATACTACAACGAGGTTATGTTCAAGTGATTTCAAAATGGGTTTTTCAAATGGTTTAAAGCTAAGGAATTTTAATGGGAATTAAATAAGGAGGTTATGGATATTGATCGGGGGTATTGTTAGTGAATCAAAGGTCAACCTTGCATTTATCATTTCCATTGCGTCTGCATACTTTTCCAGCAATATTGAACCACAAGATTGATACGTGAGTTTTCATAGCTCCCTTTTTATATATATTTTTGGGCTGAGAATACATGCGTATTTTATAACTGTTTTACGAAATGGACACAAATACTAAAAACATATTCTACGTTGAGTTGTACCACTTTGCATATTTTTCCCTAATAGCTTAGTAACTAATATTTACATGTTGTAAGAGCATGTAAGCGTGAATTCTATTGATAGATTTATCGGGTTTGACAACCCCAACCGGGCTAGTCGCTCTAGTATCGTAAACGGTTGCATAGTACTTCATTTTTACTACACTTGGTACAGTGTAGGGAGATTTCATAATAAAGGGAATATGCCACATTAATTGTTAAGTATGGTTACCGAAGCGCTCAACAACTTATAGAATACTTTTATACACTTGCGAGTGTACGGATATTTATGAAAACTGAAATCTTGTGGTCTATTACTATTACGAAAATGATTGATTATGATAAACTATGAACTCACCAACCTTTTTGGTTGACACTTTAAAGCATGTTTATTCTCAGGTATTAAAGAAGCTTCCGCTGTTTAACTGCTATGTGCATGGAGTCTTACATGACATATTTTTCAAGGAAAAGTTGCATTCAAACATTAATATATATTATATTTTGACTGTTTAGTCAACTGATGTATTATTAAGAAACTGTCTATATGTAGAAATCAGCACAAGTCGAAAACATTTATATACATGTTTTAAAAATGTATACAGATTTTAAAACTTTCTTATATAGAAAGTGCGTCTTTTGAAATGAATGCAATGTTTGTAAAACGTATCATATAGAGGGCAAACCTCGCAATGGGACCGATGAATGATGTGCTGCGTCAATAGGAATTTTGGCGGGCCATCACAAAAAGAATCCAAATTGATTATACCGTACATTCTTCTAGAATATACTGGACCCTTATGCAAGTATACGAAACTCGCATCAGATGGTATAAGCGTATAGAGTGTGACTATACCCGTCTCATAGGTCTTACATGAGAATTTGTGTGCGGTTCAGGGCTTTGGATGTGTAATCCGCACAGTCTTGTGGATTTGCGTATCATTAAGTCCCCCCAGTTAGATGTTATATACAATGAAAATTAGTGTATGATGTCGAACTAGTAAGAAAAATGTACACAATGAACCACAACAACACTCTTGCCCCAACTTAACATGATTAGTATTTCAGCTAAAAAATCCTAGTTGGATTCCAAATGTAACCGGACAGTGCATAAGATTATTTAAATATATATGTGTAACCGGATACTGTATTAGCATTAAATGCAATGTATGCGTGTAGGCACCAAACTGTCTTTTCAGCTGCATTTCCTGCACCCGAGGTGACAACTGTCACTGTTTACCGAAAAGGTAATGATTGTAATTATGCAACCGCCTGTTGATGCTAACGTGCACCGGACCTCTTAACAAAGTATTTAGCTTAAGATTGATACACGTGTACGGCTACTATTATACTCTCGTTACTTTTTGACTCCCGTATTTTCTCTATAAATAGGATTTTGGCTTTCTCGTATCTCACAATCTTTTCCCTTTTTAACCATTCAACCCTTTTCATCTTCTCTGCAAAAACCTGTTCTTGATTGTAAAAAAGGTATATTTCATACTCTTATAATTTGTATTATACTATGTAACCCTAGTTACATTTTTTATGTATCACTC
Organism: Rutidosis leptorrhynchoides; assembly: GCF_046630445.1. Taxonomy (NCBI): domain Eukaryota; kingdom Viridiplantae; phylum Streptophyta; class Magnoliopsida; order Asterales; family Asteraceae; genus Rutidosis; species Rutidosis leptorrhynchoides. Next base: position 222,037,656 of record NC_092333.1, on the reverse strand, counting down.
ATTTGTTGTTCTGATTTGTGATATTGTAGATGAAGTTGTAATCTTACGCACCCAATCCTACCACCGATTCTGATAACCATTCCAGTTCACCGGTTAGTCATTCAGACATAATACCTTCACTATACCAAACTCCTGGTACTAGAAGCCTAGGTAACCACAAAAGGTTACATGACGAAGGTATTAATTTCAATCGTCTGACTTTTATTGAATATTGACGCTAAGTTTTTTATACGCCATGTTTATCATATTTGCTGGTCCAAGTGGTGTATCTCATCATTCCAAATGTGTATGTCCGAATCCTGATGATTCATCCTTACTGATTCCGAATGCTAATGAGTTCATGAAGGTTCCTGTTCCAGTTTTTGCACAACAATTTTTTTACAATCATGCGCCCCTCCGCAATTAATGCAGAAATTCTCCTCACTTTCACCTTTCGAAGAACTTTACATGGACACGCAATCGACATTGTTCAACTTTTCCAAGGACCTAAATCGTTTGCAACTCAAATATGATGCGCTTGCTCATCCACCACCGCCGTCATCAACATAGACTTCCAAGATACATGCCTTACAAGAGGATAATGCAAAGCTAACTGCCCAGCTCGCTGTTGTGATAACTGCGCACGTGCAGGCGGAAGAGCGGATTAATGTTTTGATGTTTAAAAGGCAGCAAGAAGAGGATCAACTTGTTGCTAAAAAGAGTTTTATGGAGTCCGAGATTGCGCCTCTTTCTGCGAAACTGAAGGAAGCTGAGGGCCATGTTGTGTTTTTAAATGAAAGCTTCAGCGACTGGATTTCAACCCAAGAATCGTGGGGTGCCAAGCATGGTGCTATAAAGGGGGAGTATGACATTCTCCGACACGGCCTTCCAACTATAATCCAGCATGAGCTTGACTTCAAAGTGGTCGAGCAGCATTTTGGCGCAGCTATGGTTGCTGCTCGTGCTTATGAGCGTACCCTCTTTTGGAATGTCATCTGCCGTGAAATGTTCGTGCCTCCCGTGATTCCCCCAACGTTGCTGAGTTGCTCACTGATGGAGCCAAGGAAAGATGTGAAGAAGCTTGTTCCCAACTTCAACAAATCCCGATCCCCAGTTTACAATCTCTCATCAATGATCCTACCATCTCCGCACATGAGATAATTAATGACAAACTCGACTGAGTTTGTTAAGCTACCTCGGATGGATATTATTTATCCATGCTTGGGTGGGGTTTTTTTTGCTAGTGAAGGATGGGCCTTGCAATCTTGGAGGTTTCGCATCCCTATATTATATTTTTCTTTTCTGTTTAAAGCGGGTTATGCATCTGATCACTGCGTGTGAGGATGACATACTCTCCTTAGTGTAGGGCAAATGTTCCAGCCAATGCCACCCCCTTTTTTATTTTTATATTAGCTTATATTAGGTCAAATTTTGGTAAATGTCCCGCTTTTATGCTAAGCGGTTGACTTTATATCTTCTGACTGTAATTTGATAGCTTTTGATTGAATATAATTCGATATCTCTTTTGGTTAAAGTGCATTTATTGTGTTATTTATGAGACCACTATGGCGGTTATAATGATTTGTTACAATATTATGCATTCAATAACTCTTATTTAGAATAAATGCCATGACTTCATGACGGGAGCGACCCTTCAATCGTTTCATGATCTTTTTATTCTTGAGCCAACAATCCAATGTTGTACGCAACAGTAAGCAAACCAATGCTTATAAGTTTATACTCAAGACTTTTATAAAATTTTTTATAAGTATGTACGTTTATACAATCCAATGTAAATTACCCGTACTATAGACAAACCAATGTCTATACTCGAGAGTCTTCAGGCCACGCCAATGTCCGGGTTATTTAAACAAGTAAACCAAACTTATGTTTTATAGTCTACACTGTGCAAGTCTCCGTCTTGGCAGTGTACGAGCGTTTGAAACAAACCAATATTTTACTACTGTCACCATTAAAAATTGTATTAGTAACCAAACTAAACTATGCCACTTGAGACTCGGAGTGTGTCCCTGTGCAGCTTAAGGGGCATGTAATCAACAAATGTAAATATACACAAGTTATTGGCTTAAATTGCATGATTCAATTTATTTCAAACATATCATTTGACCAACACTTAGTTGTCATGTTTACATTGGAAAATAAAAAATTCACATAATAAAAACTTTAAACAGTTGTCTGGGGTGATCAATCCCTCTGTAGTTTTTTCATACGTAGCATTGTTTCAGTGTTTGCACATGCCAAGTGCGCTTAACTTCTTTTCCATCTAAACTTGCTAGCCGATACGCCCCTGTATCGCTTACACCAATAACCTTGTAGGGCCCTTCCCAATTATGTCCAAGTTTACCCGTATCCTCTGCTCTGCTTGCTTCGTTTTTCTGCCACACCAAGTCATCCAATTGGAAAGATAATGGTTGTACGCGCTTATTATAGTAGCTTGCGATTCTTTGCTTGTTGATTGCTTCTTTTATGGCCGCCATTTCCCTACATTCTTCAACTAAGTTTAGATTTTCACGCAATTCTTCGCTATTGCTACTTTCATCGAAGGAAGTATGCGCATAGTTGGCACATTTATTTCAGCGGGTATTACAGCCTAGGACCCATACACCAAACTGAAAGGTGTTTCATTAGTTGTGCCTTTTGAAGTTGTGTGGTGCGCCCATAATATGTTTGGCAGCTCATCTATCCAACCCCTTCGACATAATCCAAGCCTTGCTTTGATTCCTAACACGATATCCTGATTCGTGACCTCACACTGACCGTTCACCTGAGGGTGTGCGACTGATGTGAATGTTTGCTTTATGTTCAGTTCTTGGCACCAATTGCGGAATGGATTTCCTTCAAACTGTGTACCATTGTCACTTACTATTTCATTTGGTATTCCAAACCAACAGACGATGTTCTCCCATACGAAATTTCGGATTTGCTTGCCCGAAATTTTTTTCATCGGTTTGGCTTCTACCCACTTCGTAAAATAATCAATGGCTACTACCAGGAACTTTACACCCCCAGGTCCTGCGGGGAATGGCCCCACTAGGTCAATTGCCCATTTGCAGAATGGCCATGGAGACACGACCAGTATCATTGGATGTCGCGGAGCCTTGCTTACTGGTGCGTGAAGCTGAAGCGACTGACATTTGCGTATTACTTCTGCAGCATCTCTTTACATTGACGGTCAGTAGTATCTGAGCCACATTATTTTGGATGCAAATGTTTTGGCCAGTAGTATCTGAGCCGCATTATTTTGGACGCAACTGTTTTGTGTCCTGAGTGCAAAGAGCATATATATATATATATATATATATATATATATATATATATATATATATATATATATATATATATTCCCTCGTGTACTTCCCGTATGATTGAATCTGCTTGAGTTGGATTAAGACACCGCAAATGGGGTCCCAGAAAAGAATTTCTGTATAGAATTCCTTTGTCTAACAAATACATTAATGCTTTCATCTAAATCTTTCTTGCTTCAATTGAATCTATCGGCAGTGTACATTTGTTTAGGAATTCTACTATTGGTGTCATCCAACTCCGCTCCTCTTCTTCAACTGCGGCGGATATATCGTCTATCTCAATGGATTTTACTTTAACTTCCTCAACCCAGATTTCTTTCTTAAAATGGCTGAATGTTAAGGCGGCTAACTTACTAAGCGCATCAGCCTTTTTATTCAACGTTCTTGAAACCTGAGTTATCTGAAATAAATTGAAGTCCACCACCAGCTCTTGCACAAGTTTTAGATATTTTTGCATTGATTCATCATGTGTTTCAAATATTCCTTTGAATTGGTTTACAACTAACTGCGGATCAACATATACTGACAGTTCTTTTACCTCCAGATATTTTGCTACCCACATTCCAGATAACAATGCTTCATATTTAGCTTCATTGTTTGTGACAGGGAAGCTAAATCGCAGCGCGAAGGTATATTTTTCTCCTTCTGGACTTTTCAGGACTATTCTTTCCCCTGCGCCTTCTGGACCACAAGCCCCATCTGTGTGCATTTCCCACAGCTGTTCGGGCGGAGGTGGTATTTCTTTTGATTCATGCGAGACTTTGATATCTCCGGCTATTTCAGCCAGATAATCTGCTCGGACTTGCCCTTTTACCGCACCTCTTGGTGAGAAGCTTATCTCATGCTCACCTAGTTCAATAGCCCATTTGTCCATGCGACCAGAATTTTCTGGTTTATATAGCACCTGCTTTATTGGCTGATCTGTTAGGACCATTATTGGATGCGCTTGGAAATATCTCCTTAAGCGTCTAGCCGTATGCACGAGTGCATAAACTAGTTTTTCAATTGCAGGATAGATTAATTCGCTCCCTGTTAAAGCTTTGCTAACAATATATACAGGCATTTGTACATGTCCCCTGTTCGCTATCAATGCTGAACTTATTGCTTCTTTTGATGCTGCTAAGTATAGTATCAATGTTTCTCCCGCAATCGGTGCAGTCATTATCGGCAACTCTTTCAGCAACTTTTTCATTTCATGAAACGCCACTTCTGCTTCCTCCGTCCACTTAAAATCCGTTTTCTTTAAGCAATTCTTTAATGTCCCGAAAAAGGGGAGTGATCGCTCTGCAGATTTTGATAAGAACCTTGTTAATGCCGCCAATTTATCCGTTAAACTTTGTACATCTTTTTTATTTCTGGGTGACGGCATATTCTCGATTGCCTCTATTTTCTTTGGATTTGCGCGTATCCCGCTCTCAGTTATTATATGACCAAGAAACTTTCCTTCCTCTTCTCCAAAACTGCACTTCGACGGGTTGAGCTTCATATTTATCTTTCTTAATGATGTAAACATTTCTAATATATCTTCCAACAAACCTTGTTCAGTTGTGCTTTTTATAACTAAATCTACAACGTACGCTTCTAAATTTCTGCCAATCTGACCTTTAAAAGCCTCGTCTATTACGCGTTGGTATGTTGCTCTGACATATTTTAAACCAAATGGCACTATATGCCCTGGCTTGTATGAAAAGCAGTTTTATCCTCATCGTCTGCTACCATCTGTATCTGATGGTATCCTTTGTACTCATCCAGAAAACATTTATATCGGAAGCCAGCTAGCGACTCAACTTTCTAGTCTATTTCTGGTAGAGGATAGATGTCCTTGGGACAGGCTTTATTAATGTCCGTGAAGTCAACACACATGCGCCAAGATCCATCAGGCTTTTTTACCAGTACTGGGTTTGCTACCCACGTTTGGTACCTTACTTCTCGTAATATGTATGCTTTGACCAACTTGTCGAATTCTGCCTTCAACCATTCGCTTCTTTCTGGTGCCATACCGCATTTCTTTTGTCGTACTGGCGTCAAACTTAGATTTGCATTAAGTTTATGCTCAACAATTTATCTTGATACGCCAGTCATGTCCGCTTCTTTCCATGCAAATAAGTCCGTATTAGAAGCTAATATATGATAACTCCTAAATTATACATGTTTTTAGATACATTTTGAGGAGTTATTTGGACATTTTAAAGTCATTTTGATACTAAAACACACAAAAATGGGTAAAAATAGGAAAATGTATTTTTAATGTATTATTGAGAAATGTGTTAAAATAGGACTCAAACAGGAAAAAGGAGCTAAGTGAAATGCTGAAAATCTACGTGCTATCACCGTTTTGGCTATATCTTAAGCATCCGGACTCCGTTTCTGACGATCCACCTGTCAAAACGACCGCAAGACAAATATCTACGACATAGCGGAGGAAGTCGCTGGCTTGGTCTAAGGGAAGCTGAAAGGACCCGTCCTAATCCATCCGGACGAAGTCCATATCGATTATAAACGATTCACCACAGTTGATTACATCGCGAGGTACTTGACCTCTATATGATACATTTTACAAACATTGCATTCGTTTTTGAAAAGACAATCTTTCATTACATCGAAAGTTGATAGGAATGCATACCATTTCATAATATATCCAACTATAATTGACTTAATAATAATCTTGATGAACTCGACGACTCAAATGCACGTCTTTTGAAATATGCCATAAATGACTTCAGGTAATATCTATAAAATGAGCAAATGCACAGCAGAAGATTTCTTTCGTACCTGAGAATAAACATGCTTTAAAGTGTCAACCAAAAGGTTGGTGAGTTCATTAGTTTAACATAAATAACCATTTCATAATTTTAATAGACCACAAGATTTCATATTTCCATTTCTCATAAACATACGTCCCATGCATAGAGACAAAAATATCATTCATATGGATTGAACACCTGGTAATTGACATTCACAATATGCATATAAGAATATCCCCATCATTCCGGGATCCTCCTTCGGACATGATATAAATTTCGAAGTACTAAAGCATCCGGTACTTTGGATGGGGCTTGTTGGGCTCGATAGATCTATCTTTAGAGTTCGCGTCAATTAGGGTGTCTATTCCCTAATTCTTAGATTACCAGACTTAATAAAAAGGGGCATATTCGATTTCGATAATTCAACCATATAATGTAGTTTTGATTTACTCGTGTCTATTTCGTAAAACAGTTATAAAAGCAGCGCATGTATTTTCAGCCCAAAAATGTAAAGGGTAAAAAGGCAAATGAAACTCACGCATATAAATATTGTAAAACAGTTATTAAAACAGTGCATGTATTCTCAGCCCAAAAATGTAATGAGTAAAAGGGAGCAAATGAAATTCACGCATATAAATATTGTAAAACAGTTAATAAAGTATTTGCATGTATTCTCAGTCCAAAAACGTAAAGAGTAAAAGGGAGCAAATGAAACTCACCATACTGTATTTTGTAGTAAAAATACATATGACTATATTGAACAATGCAGGGTTGGCCTCGGATTCACGAACCTATATTATTCATATATATGTTAACGCATATAATTGTAATTGAACCAACTTATATATATATATTTTTTATTAATTGTTATTTTGGTAACTTATGTGTTTCATTAATGACTTAATTAACTATATTTATTTTATATATACTAGATAGATAATTTGTATTTATTATAAAAATATCAATGTAGTTAAGTTATATGTAATAAATATATTTTTCTTATATATATAATATTTATTTAGTAATTTAATAATACTAATATTAATAGTGATAATGAAAATACTAATTTTGATAATAATAATAATAATAATAATAATAATAATAATAATAATAATAATAATAATAATAATAATAATAATAACAATAATAACAATAATAATATTATTATTAATAATAATAGTAATAATAGCTACCTCAAGAAAGAGCTTCCAACAAAAATAAAGAACATTAAGTGTCACCGCTGGGGCTCGAACCCGAAACCTCTCGTTACACCCAAACACTCCTATATAGTTGAACCATTCCATTTTTCTGTCTTAATTCGTAACTTAGTCCCTTTAAACTCTTAAATCGGTCTATCTCCTTCTTTTTAAGAAAAAAAATAATAATAATGTCACAACCTAGAGTCGAACATGCGACCTTGCGATTAACAACCCCCACATCCAACCATTCCTCTACTGGATGACTTCTGTTTCTTTTTACAACTTAAATCCATTAAACCTTTAACTGATTTCCTTTTTCTTCTTCTTAATTTCATCATCATCATTTTCATCATTTCATGTAAACATCATCAAAGTATTATCTATCTCGTCCTCATTTCCTTAATATATCACGACTTCATCATCATAATATAATCTATCCGTAATCATCACCTTAATCATTACCCTCTGATATCATTTCATCATGATATTATCATTATCATTCATCGTCAACAATAATCAACCCTCATCTTCGGTATTTACTCCGTATCATGTATAATAGGTAAATAAAAATGGGAAATGTACTGTATCATGGAAATCAATTTGCAGAAGTGGGTTTGGATATTGGTTAACAAAGAAAAGCAAATGGGTTTTGCATTAGCCCAACAGAAATTGGATTTACGGCCAAAGGAAAAACCGGAGCCCAACAATGAGAAATGAAATCATGGCTCAAAAGAAAACGCTGGTCCAACATGACTTCTAAACAGGCCCTCGATCCAATAACTTGTCAAATGGTAGGTTATCTAGGACAAGTAATCGTACCATATAGTTTAGTATGCGAAAAGAAAAAAAAATGGAGTTTTCAATTTCCATTGTCGGCCAATACTTTCCCATCACAATCCACTTGCATAATAAATAAAAAAAAACTCTATAATAATATTATCTGCACTCATAGTGGTAACTTTTAAAAAGTGCACCTATATTATTCAAAGTCGTGTATTTAATGCCCACTAGAGAATAGAATTCGCAGCTGTGATTGAAGGCTGAGTTCGTTCAACAACACGACATAGAAACAAGTAGCAGTACAGCAGGTTTGTTGTGATCTAATCGAAGAAATAACGAGTAGTTCTTTGTGGTTGTGATCCAACGAAAAGGGTGATAGCAGCAGCATAGCAGCTGTATCTTTGTGGCAGTTTCGTTTGAGTAGAATTAAAGATACAACGTTTATGATGGTAATTGTCATAAACTGAAAAATCATGAAGGTGTGATTGTTTTCAAGGTGTGAAGTGGTGTGGCGGTTTGTGATGATGGGTTCAAGATCATAAGCTGAAACTAAATAGTGGTGATGGTTGTTTTGATCAATACTGAAAAAGAAATAAATCGTTCAGATAGTTATTGGGTTTATGGTTGTTCGAACAAAACAGAAAAATTTGAGTGATGGATGATGCTTTGGTTATAGTGGTGACGGTTGTGTTTGAACTCGATTGAAACAGAAGGAAAGTACATGCTGCACTTGAGGTACGTGGTTATGATGGTTAAAAGCTAGTGGCTGATTATTTGCATATGGGCTTCACGAGTAAAAATACAAGGTGTTGAATGATTGTTAGGGTGGTACAAGGTGGCGGTTCTTTATGGTGTTTAGAGGTGGTTGTCGACTAATTTTAGTAGTAATCAAGAGTGATTCGGGTTGGATTGGTAAACGAAAATGAAACAGAAAGAAGGTGGTTGATGTCGGATGGTGATGTAAGTTTATGTTCGATGGTGGTTTTCAATAGACGAGGGTAGTGATGGATTGGTGATCCTTGTTTGTGTATATGTAAAGAGAGTAGGTTGTCGTTATTTGAAAAGGTTTTCTTGAATTTATTCTTTTCTCTTTCAATTTGCAGTCCGTGAATGATAAAGTGTAGCCAGTACACGATTTAATAGTATTATGGAATTGTAATTGATCTGTGATATGGACAGGAAATCAATTTGTAGACAAGTGGTACCAGTTTTCAACAATCGAATAAAAAGAAAAGAATAAGACAGATGAAACAATCCAATTCTGTTACATATCCTTGTTGTACTAATATGTATAATTAAATATTATTAAATAATAAATATATTAATACTAATAATACTAAATTGATATTAATAATATCGTATAATAGTAGAAAATACTAATAATAAATAATAGTACTGATTTCCAATATATATATATATATATATATATATATATATATATATATATATATATATATATATATATATATATATACATTTGTACATGTATATAAGTGTGTTCTTATATTTGTTTATATAGATTTGTATATAGATATGTTTTAAATTATAATTATTATTTTTTACATAAATAATTTCTAACAATTACATCATAAATTATATTTCAAATCACATATATATTTATTTAAATATATATACATACCTATTTACAAATAGTTGTTCGTGAATCGTTGGGAACAATTTAAGGTCAATTGAATATATAAACATAGTTTCAAAATTTTCGAGACTCAACATTACAGACTTTGCTTATCGTATCGAGATCATATGATGATTAAGTTTAAAATTTGGTCGGAATTTTTCCGGGTCACTACAGTACCTACCCGTTAAAGAAATTTCGTCCCGAAATTTGAGTGAGGTGATCATGGCTAACAATAAAAATGTTTTCATGACGAATATGAGTTGATAAATAGAGTTTTATCATCATTGAGTAATATGGATAAAATTAATTCGATTATTCGAAGAGTACGAATGAAGCTATTTACAAAAGAATGAAATGAAAAACAAAGATTTGTTTTTAACTTTTGACGTAGTCAGGCTTGAATTCCGGAATTCAAGGAATTTAAAAGAAAATCTTGAAGATCTTTAAGATCAGATTCTTCGGCGAATAAGGAAATTAAGATCTCTCGAATTAAATGCGGTGATCTGCTTTGATTACTCTGTCTGATATTTCCATTATAAATTAAACTCTTCCGTTCCATTATTATCACCATTCCTATACTTTCCTTCTTGTTTCATATATCCAAAGGATTCTGAGAATGCTTAATTTAGTTCTGATCCTCGTCCTCATCCTTATTATCGCAACAATCATTCTCATTTTCCAACTTCCACCAGAGGAATCTGCTTTCTTCTACTTCGCCCTCGGGATTATAATGTTTTTAATTCTCTCGTGTCTTTATGTTGCGATAAACATCGATATACACGGTTTGTAATTCATGTGTTGTTATCGGGCTTTTTATTCTCCCTTATATTTCAAAGCTCTATGCTTTTGTTTTCTCTTCCCGACTTCAAATCAAACGAATAATGGTCCAGAATTCGTGGATATAGAGTTTTGAATGATTATAATGTTCTAAGCAGGAAAGAACGTGATAGCACGATTTGATTTTCAAATTTTTCAACATCACAGAAGTTAGATCCATCAAGAATACATTTTCTTGATATGTTCAGAAGTTAAGTATAATGAAAGAGTTATGTAACATGACACATGATGACGGTATGATCTACTGTGAACCATCATCATGTTTCATTAGAAACTCATCATGACTTACTGTAATATAATCACGTTGATCAAGTGTCATTATATTATACTAACTCGTGCATCAGTTCCCAACACTACTTCAAAAACATTCATATTTTAGACTCGAAAGTTTACATAATATAGAAACTAACATTTTCTATATGATGTAACACTGATAGCATAAAGAGATTAATGATTTCAGATAAGAATAATTATAAAAATATCTTCAGAAATATGGAGGATATTTATAATGAAAGATACGATAATATCTTTGAATATCTAAGATCAGATAATGACAGAGACTATTGTCTGCAAGGGTTTAGAGTAACGAGCAAGATATTCGCTAAAGACTTCAGCAGACATTGAATCATTTAGATTCTTTGAAGTCAAACTTATTCTTTGTGATTTGTCCACGGCTTTCTTCATAGTTTCGCATAATCTACTTTTCGGTACCAAATTTTCTTTTGAATGTTTCCAATATAATGATACATAGGAAGCACGAAGAGGTATATAATTTTGGACGAAAATATTTTTGAAAATATCCTCAGAAATATCGAAGATATTAATGATGATATTTTGGAATTTCTAAGTTCGATGGTTGATGGAGAAAGATTTTCCGCAAGATTTTAACATGACTTCGGAGCAAGATATTCTCTAAAGATTTCATCGCTAAGGAATATAGGGTTTGGTCCTTGTATTTGTCGTTGGTCTCCTTCGTGGTTAGTTCAATCCGTTTTCCAGTTCTAACTTTTCTGAGCTTTTCCAACATAACATTCTTTATCATCAAACTTCCGATGATTAAGGTCGTTTACGGTTGTCTATGGTTTCTGCTGCTTCATTCAACTTTTTCAACATTCATAATATTGATTTGTGACGGAGTGCTCTTCAGAAGTTCAGAATGAGAGATCATAATTCTAAGAGATAAATGTCATACATATAACTGTTGATGTAGATATGATGTGAGTTTTTAAAATACTGATTGCTGATTCCCGGTAATTGGTATGGCAGTTCTCGTTACAAGATGCGGATGAGTATATGATAGGGTTTCAATGAATAAATATAATGATTTGTCAGAGAGATTTTAGCCAAGAAGCAACGAGGTTGCTGGTACATCTGCTGGTAATATGGTGGAATATAAAAAAATTCCCCGGTATCAAAAGGGTAATCGTATATATATCAGGATTACAGTAAGGCTACTTCAAATGAAAAGTCGAAGTTGACTTGCTGGAGTTGTGACAAAATTGGCTACTTTGAAAAGGGATCGCAAAATTATTATTATTTTTTTTAATAAATTCCAAAGGATCTAACGCGGCTACGTGTTAAACTTTTACTCAGTTGCCGAAAATTTCTCAGGTGCATAACTATAGGCATAAATCTTTCCTTCTGTAGATAAAGTGCGGTTGATTCATCCTATCGATTGAGGTGTTTTCAAGAATCATGAAAGGTTTGAACACAGACTGGAATTGTCAAGATACAAATGAGGTTTAAGATGAAATCAAGTGGCAACTTGAAGAAGTATTTAGTTTCATATGTTATAATCAGTATTTTAATTCATTTTAATTGTCCAATATTATTCGTCCACAGTTAACAGTTCAATAATTTATATACAGTTTAATATATAATATTCGAAGTAATTAATACGTGTCGTGACCCGTATACGTCTCAGACTCGATCACAACTCAAAGTATATATATTATTGTAGAATCAACCTCAACCCTGTATAGAGAACTCGATCATTACTACATATAGAGTGTATATGGTGATTCCAAATAATATATATAGATGCGTCGATATGATATGTCAAAACCTTGTATACGTGTCCCGATATTTAAATTGCGTAAAATAAATAACAGAAATTAAATAACTATAAATAAAGTGCGTAAAGTAAATAACAGAAATTAAATGACGATAAATAAAATTGAGAATGTAAATTGCGATAAAATAAATTGCGATAAACAAAATGTAATCAGTTAGCTAGGAACAGTTAGCTAGGATTTTGTTAGCGTGGATTCTTAATAGAATTTCATATTGTTAATTAATCTATTTCTAATCAATTTTTATTGTGTCCATTATTTCTTCATTATGCCACTTGTTGGATTCTGATAGGTCAAAATAAAAATATATAATTGGATGAATATGGTTATTCTGTGGTGAACGGATTTGTATATCGGTGGATGTAAATAGGATAGTATATGACTGTTGAAATAGATTCGAAGAACGTACAATGTAACTTATTAATGTGAAATTTAAATAGTCCTCGGGTATTACCTACCCGTTAAAATATTTTCACCATTAACAGTTTGTACAAGAGAATTTTTAATTACAATCTTTATGAAAACATATATACATATATATTTTCTTCAGATGTATTCATGGATTTAATGAGTTAATATAATATTAAACTCATTTGCTTTTCGATTGGAACTAGAATAAATAATCTTTAAAACTTTAGAGATTACATATTCAACATGTCGAACGAAGATCATACTCAAAGTACAGATGATGATATTGAAGCATGGATTGTTGATGGTACTGGTGCTGTTAATGATTGTACTATTGGTGCCAGTGATGTTGCTGAAGCTGGTACATTTTGCACCATATTATCCGAATTGATTATTCGAGCGCGAAGTTTGTTGACTTATTACTCCAGGATGATTGTCGGTCGGAACGAGCGGATGAATAAGGTTCAGAATTGTGGATAGGATATAATCTTGTCAAATTACCCCAGAAATGAGACTGAAAATGGTGTCTCGAATAGGTTCGCCGGTAAACGCTTCAGGTTCATTGTCAAGAGGTGAATTCGGTTGGTGGAAGGGATTGCCTTTTGCGCGTTTCCATTAATTAAGTCGACTACGAACCCATCAGATGAATTGGAGATGGATGATTGGTTGATTCATTCTACTGACGTTGCTTCCGGAGCTTAGATCACTATCCATTCGGAATAACTGTCAGGATAACTATCGGAATAGCTGTCGAAATCCGAGGGACTCGAACTAGTTGAAGGATTCATCTCGTACGATCAGGTGAAGGATTTTCGATAAGAAATAGATTATAGAATGTAGATTAGTATCCTGCAATACATAATTTATATATGCATATGTAATACTAAAATCTCATAAGTTACGGAGGAATCTACGGAAGCTGTCAGCTAAAGATAACAATAACAGATACGCTAAGATATGAATTAGTAGATACGCTAAGATATGAATTTTGTCTATACACTATTCATGCAGTCAATGCAATAAGATGTGTCTAGACTAAGAATAATAAGTAGGTAATTTACTAAGGATGAATAACAAATGATTTCTGACAAAAATGATAAGCAAAACTTTTGACATGCAGACACGGTCGAAGTCCAGACTCATTAATGCATCCTAATGACTTATCAGTTAGACACACTAATGCAGACCCGGTTCACTAAGACCACCGCTCTGATACCAACTGAAAGGACCCGTCCTAATCCATCCGGACGAAGTCTATATCGATTATAAACGATTCACCACAGTTGATTACATCGCGAGGTACTTGACCTCTATATGATACATTTTACAAACATTGCATTCGTTTTTGAAAAGACAATCTTTCATTACATCGAAAGTTGACAGGCATGCATACCATTTCATAATATATCCAACTATAATTGACTTAATAATAATCTTGATGAACTCGATGACTCAAATGCACGTCTTTTGAAATATGCCATAAATGACTTCAGATAATATCTATAAAATGAGCAAATGCACAGCGGAAGATTTCTTTCGTACCTGAGAATAAACATGCTTTAAAGTGTCAACCAAAAGGTTGGTGAGTTCATTAGTTTAACATAAATAATCATTTCATAATTTTAATAGACCACAAGATTTCATATTTCCATTTCTCATAAACATACGTCCCATGCATAGAGACAAAAATATCATTCATATGGATTGAACACCTGGTAATTGACATTCACAATATGCATATAAGAATATCCCCATCATTCCGAGATCCTCCTTCGGACATGATATAAATTTCGAAGTACTAAAGCATCCGGTACTTTGGATGGGGCTTGTTGGGCCCGATAGATCTATCTTTAGAGTTCGCGTCAATTAGGGTGTCTGTTCCCTAATTCTTAGATTACCAGACTTAATAAAAAGGGGCATATTCGATTTCGATAATTCAACCATATAATGTAGTTTTGATTTACTCGTGTCTATTTCGTAAAACAGTTATAAAAGCAGCGCATGTATTTTCAGCCCAAAAATGTAAAAGGTAAAAAGGCAAATGAAACTCACGCATATAAATATTGTAAAACAGTTATTAAAACAGTGCATGTATTCTCAGCCCAAAAATGTAATGAGTAAAAGGGAGCAAATGAAACTCAGGCATATAAATATTGTAAAACAGTTAATAAAGTATTTGCATGTATTCTCAGCCCAAAAACGTAAAGAGTAAAAGGGAGCAAATGAAACTCACCATACTGTATTTTGTAATAAAAATACATATGACTATATTGAACAATGCAGGGTTGGCATCGGATTCACGAACCTATATTATTCATATATATGTTAACGCATATAATTGTAATTGAACCAACTTATATATATATTTTTTATTAATTGTTATTTTGGTAACTTATGTGTTTCATTAATGACTTAATTAACTATATTTATTTTATATATACTAGATAGATAATTTATATTTATTATAAAAATATCAATGTAGTTAAGTTATATGTAATAAATATATTTTTCTTATATATATAATATTTATTTAGTAATTTAATAATACTAATATTAATAGTGATAATGAAAATACTAATTTTGATAATAATAATAATAATAATAATAATAATAATAATAATAATAATAATAATAATAATAATAATAATAATCACAATAATAACAATAATAATATTATTATTAATAATAATAGTAATAATAGCTACCTCAAGAAAGAGCTTCCAACAAAAATAAAGAACATTAAGTGTCACCGCCGGGGCTCGAACCCGAAACCTCTCGTTACACCCAAACACTCCTATATAGTTGAAGCATTCCATTTTTCTGTCTTAATTCGTAACTTAGTCCCTTTAAACTCTTAAATCGGTCTATCTCCTTCTTTTTAAGAAAAAATAATAATAATAATGTCACAACCTAGATTCGAACATGCGACCTTGCGATTAACAACCCCCACATCCAACCATTCCTCTACTGGATGACTTCTGTTTCTTTTTACAACTTAAATCCATTAAACCTTTAACTGATTTCCTTTTTCTTCTTCTTAATTTCATCATCATCATTTTCATCATTTCATGTAAACATCATCAAAGTATTATCTATCTCGTCCTCCTTTCCTTAATATATCACGGCTTCATCATCATAATATAATCTATCCGTAATCATCACCTTAATCATTACCCTCTGATATCATTTCATCATGATATTATCATTATCATTCATCGTCAACAATAATCAACCCTCATCTTCGGTATTTACTCCGTATCATGTATAATAGGTAAAGAAAAATGGGAAACGTACTGTATCATGGAAATCAATTTGCAGAAGTGGGTTTGGATATTGGTTAACAAAGAAAATCAAATGGGTTTTGCATTAGCCCAACAGAAATTGGATTTACGGCCAAAGGAAAAACCGGATCCCAACAATGAGAAATGAAATCATGGCTCAAAAGAATATGATGGTCCAACATGACTTCTAAACAGGCCCTCGATCCAATAACTTGTCAAATGGTAGGTTATCTAGGACAAGTAATCGTACCAGATAGTTTAGTATGCGAAAAGAGAAAAAAAAAATGGAGTTTTCAATTTCCATTGTCGGCCAATACTTTCCCATCACAATCCACTTGCATAATAAATAAAAAAAAACTCTATAATAATATTATCTGCACTCATAGTGGTAACTTTTAAAAAGTGCACCTATATTATTCAAAGTCGTGTATTTAATGCCCACTAGAGAATAGAATTCGTAGCTGTGATTGAAGGCTGAGTTCGTTCAACAACACGACATAGAAACAAGTAGCAGTACAGCAGGTTTGTTGTGATCTAATCGAAGCAATAACGAGTAGTTCTTTGTGGTTGTGATCCAACGAAAAGGGTGATAGCAGCAGCATAGCAGCTGTATCTTTGTGGCAGTTTCGTTTGAGTAGAATTAAAGATACAACGTTTATGATGGTAATTGTCGTAAACAGAAAAATCATGAAGGTGTGATTGTTTTCAAGGTGTGAAGTGGTGTGGCAGTTTGTGATGATGGGTTCAAGATCATAAGCTGAAACTAAATAGTGGTGATGGTTGTTTTGATCAATACTGAAAAAGAAATAAATCGTTCAGATAGTTATTGGGTTTATGTTTGTTCGAACAAAACAGAAAAATTTGAGTGATGGATGATGCTTTGGTTATAGTGGTGACGGTTGTGTTTGAACTCGATTGAAACAAAAGGAAAGTACATGCTGCACTTGAGGTACGTGGTTATGATGGTTAAAAGCTAGTGGCTGATTATTTGCATATGGGCTTCACGAGTAAAAATACAAGGTGTTGAATGATTGTTAGGGTGGTACAAGGTGGCGGTTCTTTATGGTGTTTAGAGGTGGTTGTCGACTAATTTTAGTAGTAATCAAGAGTGATTCGGGTTGGATTGGTAAACGAAAATGAAACAGAAAGAAGGTGGTTGATGTCGGGTGGTGATGTAAGTTTATGTTCGATGGTGGTTTTCAATAGACGAGGGTAGTGATGGATTGGTGATCCTTGTTTGTGTATATGTAAAGAGAGTAGGTTGTGGTTATTTGAAAAGGTTTTCTTGAATTTATTCTTTTCTCTTTCAATTTGCAGTCCGTGAATGATAAAGTGTAGCCAGTACATGATTTAGTAGTATTATGGAATTGTAATTGATCTGTGATATGGACAGGAAATCAATTTGTAGACAAGTGGTACCAGTTTTCAACAATCGAATAAAAAGAAAAGAATAAGACAGATGAAACAATCCAATTCTGTTACATATCCTTGTTGTACTAATATGTATAATTAAATATTATTAAATAATAAATATATTAATACTAATAATACTAAATTGATATTAATAATATCGTATAATAGTAGAAAATACTAATAATAAATAATAGTACTGATTTCCAATATATATATATATATATATATATATATACATTTGTACATGTATATAAGTGTGTTCTTATATTTGTTTATATTGATTTGTATATAGATATGTTTTAAATTATAATTATTATTTTTACATAAATAATTTCTAACAATTACATCATAAATTATATTTCAAATCACATATATATTTATTTAAATATATATACATAGCTATTTACAAATAGTTGTTCGTGAATCGTTGGAAACAATTTAAGGTCAATTGAATATATAAACATAGTTTCAAAATTTTTGAGACTCAACATTACAGACTTTGCTTATCGTACCGAGATCATATGATGATTAAGTTTAAATTTTGGTCAGAATTTTTCCGGGTCACTACAGAAGCCGTCGGCTTGGGGCAAGGAATCCGCCGGCTTTAGTCAAAAAGTCAACATTTTTGCCCGAACACGTTTATGTTGGCCTCCAAGCTCAGATCTGAAGTGAAGCTACCGGATTGACCCTGAAGCCTCCGGCTTGGCACAAGCCGCCGGCTTGGACCTAAAATGCGTTTTCTTGAGCGTAACGATCAAGTTTTGAGTGGAGAATAAGTCACCGCCATGGGAAGCCGCCGGCTTGGCCACCATCCTAGAATACTATAAATACTGGCCGAATTCTACAGTTTTCAATGTACTTTTTCAATATCTCTCTCTCTAGTTACGAAACTCTTTAGTTTTAGGGTTAGTTTAGGTTTTACTTTCAATGTAACATTGTAATCTTGCATTGGAATTCAAATTTCTTTCATTTAATCAAGGTATCTTTTTTTTTTATAATTCCTGTATCTCTTTAATTATGTTTTTATTCACTGTTATATGCTTCTGTTCGTCTCCAACTATGAACTAAACGTTCATAGTGGTTACTTGGACGAAAACTGTGACTTTCATCTGGGAATCTGATGAAGCAGCCGGCCTCACTCCCAAGCCGCCGGCTTGGTGTGAAGGAAGCCGCCGGCTTCGTACTTCAGTCCGTATGGTTTCTGGTTCTTTTCCAGATCTGTATGTTCATGTTTCTGTGATGATTATTTAAACTGTTTATATCTTGCATGATTCAATAACTTGTTTGCCATGCTTAATGATTAAATATTATGAATCTAGGATTAACTAGTCATTGATTCTATGATCTTATATTAGATTCATATCACTTGTTTAGAACTAGTCCATCAAATATAGTGTTTGGATTGCATGAAAATTAGGTAAACATCATTGGTATTTATACAATTAGTTGAACTTGAATCGTACTTATATAATAGAATTCATTATTGTTAGGCTTAATCGAAGAACCTTTCTCTATGTGTGTTTAATTGTCAATTGCATGAGAACTTGATTAAGATTAATTTTCAGCTAGTAACTTGAGTTGATCTGATTAAGTTTATTAGCTTATATAATTTGTCAGTCTAATTAAATGTTGCCTTGGATCCACATCAGGTTTAGGTAATATTTATCATGTGATTATTTGAATGCCATGAATGAAGACATTAGCTATGAACTCACTTAGTTAATGTATGCTTTAGGTCCTAACTTATGAATGATATGCGAAATTTAGCTTAACCTTTTAGGGATAATGATTGGTCTATGATTATTATCTTGCTATTTGTTAATATAAGTTATGAAATAATTAATATATTTCCCTTATTATTCACACGTCCTTGTAATCACTTATCTTTTATAATTGTTTATTTTAAATCTTTACTTTCTTGCTTTATTATTTTGTTATTTTTTTTAGCTTAAATCATCTCTTTCCTAAGAGATAAGAATCTATCCTTAAAAACACATAAAAATCTATCTTTAGTTCTTTAATAAGAGCTAAGCTATATAATAAACAATTCTTATCCACTTCTACGCTCTCTTGGGACGATAACCTAAAATACTACATCTGACCGGGTTTTGTTGCTCGTTAGGGTGTTAAAGTATATTAAATAAAGGTTTATAAATTTAAAAGTTGAAATAAAAGATAAAGCACAACTGCACACACTTTTCAACACATCAACTTTTTGGCGTCGCTGCCGGGTAGCGCGGTAAAAACGGAAATTAGATATACTTTGGTTATTGATATTTCTTGAAAATGAGTTATGACTGTCTTCCTTTAGGGGAGGGTTGTTGGGGTTCCGATTTAAAGGCTCCTGCCAGAACCTAGACGCTGACGGGTCACTTAAGTATTGAAAGATTCAATAGGTCGTGTATGTTTGATTATTCGTTGTTAAGCGATAAAAGTTGTTTTATTATTTAATCATTTTATATCTATTTATATATTATTAAAATCCTAATTCCTTTCCCAACTTGTATTCTAAAATATCTTTAATTTTGTTATTTTTAGTTATTCAATCCTTTCATGAGAATTTATTTTCGCGAAAGTTACTTGCTTTATTTTCTTTTCTTTTCTTTTGTGTGTTTTTGTATTCTGTGGTGTAATTACAGCTAGGATCAAAGCATAATGTCGAATCTTAGAGATATGTCTATGAAGGATATGTTGAGAAACCTAGGTATTTGTGAAACATGTGGAGGATCTTATTGTGGAATGAGTTGTGATAAGAATATGAGTATGGAGCAATTGATGAGAACCATCATGGGTTATTTAGCGAATATTTCAAGTTATCAACCAAGCTTGGATGAGTTAATGCAGGAAAACGAAAGAAGACTAACCATGCAATATGAGACTTCTGCTCAGCTCCATCAAAAAGGATTAATAGGTCATGAGTTTATGTGGGAGTTAGCACAAATCAAGGCAACAATTGCCAAATCCTCAATTCCTACATTTAATTCATAAGAGGAGTTCGAAGCATTTCAGACAAAACCTTGTAAAGAAGAAGAAGTGGATGAAGAAGATGAATCCGCAGAGTCTATGATCATAGAACCATTTGAGGAATTTCCATATCATCTAAAATTTGGATATCTTCCTGAACTTAAACGATGGACGGTGATAGATGTTGAATTGTTTGAACAAGAGAATGAGAAGGAGGAGTATGCTTTGACTCCACAACCTACCACTCCACCACCTATGTTAGTAGCCTCGCCATTTAAGGATGAAATTTTAGATGAAGAATCACCGGGTATAGATTGGGATCCTTCGGATACCGAAGACGATGATGAGTTCCATCCGATCAAATGGGATTCTTCTGATGATGAAGAAGATGATTCTTATCTTAATTTTGAGGTGTATGGATTATTAGAAAACACTAAGTTAGTGGAAACTGCTCCAAATTTATGGTTATATGAAATTGATTCTTCTCTTGAGAAAGATTTTCGAGAATTAATGGATGTAGACATGGGGGATTTCACACCAATAAGTATTAAGGATGAAAATCTAGATGCCGAGTTGGACTAGTTTATGAAGGTCGAAATCAATGATGAATCCGAGGATGAACTGTTTGAAATAATTACTAAGAAAGAACTTATACCGGCTAACACCATTTGAAATATGTATAACTCCGATAGACTTCGTGTATCCTAAAGAAATTATTAGATGTGAAATGGTATTTGAAGACCCGTTTTGGCAAGAACCCGCAACAAAAACAAACTTATTGCCGCAAGACCTACACAATGGGAAACTATTAATTGACACTCAGGTTAATTTCAAAATTTTGAACAAACAACAAATTAAATATATCTTTACAACCCGAGGTGTTAATGACTGGTTAACGTTACTAATTCGTGGAACATTTTCCACCGATTTTATATGTCGCTCGATAAGTGTGGAGGAAGTTAAACCCCACTAAGGAAATATTTAAATGGGGATGAGTAAAGCTTATGACTCATTAATCAATAAGCATGTTTTGTGTTGTGTTTCGTATGTTGGCCATGTATGAGTAGTGTTCGAAGCTGACTGGCGCATGCTGATCTTCACGCTCATCCTTTCACCTGCAGCTTATAAAACCATGTGATGTTTTCTCTCCCTTTTACTTTTACATTTTTGTCTTCCTTTATTTTATCGTTGTAGTATAAATTCATGCAAGTGAGGACATTGCATAAAATAAGTGTGGTGGAGGGAAGTGAATTCTTCACTAAATTAAAAAACCTAAGATATTTTTTGAAAATTGCTAAGGAAATATCAATAAAATGAGGTTTTTATAATAAAAAAAATAAAATCACACTTGATTTTGTTTGTCCTACATTATAAAAAATTGTTGCTTTTTGATTAATAATTCATACCCTTAAAAGTAACTAGTTTTTAACTCCCTATATGGTAAAAATTTAAATTTTGAGATAGAAGAAAAATAAACGCCTAAAATCAAGGTAATGTAAATGATAAAGAAATATGTAGGATTTTATTTTTTTTGTTAGCCTTTTATTTTAAAACCAATTTAAGCCAGTACCCAGGTCGTTAGCACTTGAATACATATCCAAATATATAGAGTGCTAACAAAATTCCAATTAGTTACCATTAGAAACTTTAACCTTTAGATAAAAACCCAAATTAAACCAAATTTCCATTCCTAACCCTATATTTTTAGAAGTATAAATTCTTAGTCAAACTTATGTCTTTTCATTAAACTAATCTTAAAGCTAATAGAACTACTCTCAACTTCGAGATCGGACTACTTGTTTAAGATATGAAGTAAACGCCAAAAATTGTGAAACGTGTGCAAACTTATAGCCACTACCATATGGCATAAGAAGCATGGACCACTGAGGCAGCAAAAGAGTCCCAATGAGGGCCAACTTAGAAAAAATTGCCAAATGTAAAGCTAAAAGCTAAGCATAAAGTAAAAGAAATGAAAAGCAAAAGAGCCCAATGAAGGCCAAAAAGAAGTGATGAAAGCGAGAGAAAAGAGTTCCAATGAGAACCACACACTTATAAAAGCTCTAGTTAGAAAATAAAAGAGTCCAATGATGACCAACTGTTGTATAAATCAGGATTAATGAACATTAGGACCACTTGTACTCCTTGGTCTGGTTCAGACTAGTTCTTATAATAATAACTAAACTTTAATGATTAGACATCTTTTTGACTTTGTATTTTCTTTCCGCTTTTACACCAATTTTATCTCGTGTCATAACCAACCCGATAAACCAAACTCCGATATAAACTACCCATTTAATATTTCTTTTGATACATTACCTAGGTGAAATTCTTATATAAGTGTTAATCTTTGAAAAATTCAAAGATAATTTTCAGCTGAAAACACAAGATTAACCGAAGTAATGTTAAAACATCTCATTAAATACTATGTTTGATTAAAATACCAAAGGGAGTATACTTTTAAATGTTTAAATTTTTATTTGCTTGAGGACAAGCAAAAGCTTAAGTGTGGGGGCATTTGATAACTCCTAAATTATACATGTTTTTAGATACATTTTGAGGAGTTATTTGGATATTT
The DNA here is from genome assembly GCF_046630445.1 of Rutidosis leptorrhynchoides. Taxonomy (NCBI): domain Eukaryota; kingdom Viridiplantae; phylum Streptophyta; class Magnoliopsida; order Asterales; family Asteraceae; genus Rutidosis; species Rutidosis leptorrhynchoides. The sequence continues at coordinate 222,014,442 of NC_092333.1, read as the reverse complement.
TAAAGTCATTTTGATACTAAAACACACAAAAATGGGTAAAAATAGGAAAATGTATTTTTAATGTATTATTGAGAAATGTGTTAAAATAGGACTCAAACAGAAAAAAGGAGCTAAGTGAAATGCTGAAAATCTGCGTGTTGTTACCGTTTTGGCTATATCTTAAGCATCCGGACTCCGTTTCTGACGAGCCACCTGTCAAAACGACCGTAAGACAAAAATCTACAATATAGTGGAGATGGGAATCCGTCGGCTTGGGGTAAGGAAGCCGCTGGCTTCAGTCAAAAAGTCAACATTTTTGCCCGAACACGTTTTTGTTGGCCTCCAAGCTCAGATCTGAAGTGAAGCTGCCGACTTGACCCTGAAGTCACTGGCTTGGCACGAAGCCGCCGTCTTAGACCTAAAATGCATTTTCTTGAGTGTAACAATCAAGTTTTGAGTGGAGAACAAGTCACCGCCATGGGAAGCCGCCGGCTTGGCCACCGTCCTAGAATACTATAATTACTGGCTGAATTCTATAGTTTTCAATGTAATTTTTCAATATATCTCTCTCTAGTTACGAAACTCTTTAGTTTTAGGGTTAGTTTAGGTTTTACTTTCAATGTAACATTGTAATCTTGCTTTGGAATTCAAATTTCTTTCATTTAATCAAGGTATCTTTTCTTTATAATTCTCGTATCTATTTAATTATGTTTTTATTTACTGTTATATGCTTCTGTTCGTCTCCAACTATGAACTAAACGTTCATAGTGGTTACTTGGACAAAAACTGTGAACTTCATCTGGGAATCAGATGAAGCCGCCGGCCTCACTCCCAAGTCACCGGCTTGGTGTGAAGGAAGCTGCCGGCTTCATGCTTCAGTCCGTATGGTTTTTGGTTCTTTTTCAGAACTGTATGTTCATGTTTCTGTGATGATTATTTAAACCGTTTATATCTGCCATGATTCAATAACTTGTTTGCCATGCTTAATGATTAAATATTATGAATCTAGGATTAACTAGTCATTGATTCTATGATCTTATATTCGATTCATATCACTTGTTTAGATCTAGTCCATCAAATATAGTGTTTGGATTGCATGCAAATTAGGTAAACATCATTGGTAGTTATACAATTAGTTGAACTTGAATCACACTTATATAATAGAATTCATTATTGTTAGGCTTAATCGAAGAACCTTTCTCTATGTGTGTTTAATTATTGCATGAGAACTTGATTAAGATTAATTTCCAGCTAGTAACTTGAGATGATCTGATTAAGTTTATTAGCTTATATAATTTGTCAGTCTAATTAAATGTTGCCTTGGATCCACATCAGGTTTAGGTAATATTTATCATGTGATTATTTGAATGCCATGAATGGAGACATTAGCTATGAACATCACTTAGTTAATGTATGCTTTAGGTCCTGCCTTATGAATGATATGCGACATTTAGCTTAACCTTTTAGGGATAATGATTGGTCTATGATTATTATCTTGCTAGTTGTTAATATAAGTTATGAAATAATTAATATATTTCCCTTATGATTCACACGTCCTTCTAATCACTTCTCTTTTATAACTGTTTATTTTAAATCTTTACTTTCTTGCTTTATTATTTTGTTATTTTGTTTACCTTAAATCATCTCTTTCCTAAGAGATAACAATCTATCCTTAAAAACACATAAAAATCTATCTTTAGTTCTTTAATAAGAGCTAAGTTATATAATAAACAACTCTTATCCGCTTCTACGCTCTCTTGGGACGATAACCTAAAATACTACATCTGACCGGGTTTTGTTGCTCATTAGGGTGTTAAAGTGTATTAAATAAAGGTTTTATAAATTTAAAAGTTGAAATAAAAGATAAAGCACAACTGCACACACTTTTCAACACATCAATATGTTACGAAGCTTGAACTTTGTCTCATCAGACAATCCTCTGCCGATTTTATTTTTTTGCTCTGGGTGCCGTGGGTTTGTGATGATCATGCAGCTTCGAAGCTGTTCTCCCTCACTTGGCTATTTTTCCGCTTGGTCTACAGCCGCAACACTTGCATCTTGTTTTTCTGACCTTATCGTTGCAATTCCTAATTGTGTTGGGAACTTGATAAGGCCATGCACTATGGAAGGGATAGCTGCCAACTTTTGCAAAGTTGTGCGTCCTAAAAGCGCATTGTATTTTGAGTAAGACCTTACGACAACAAATTCTACTGTTGTACTTCTTACTAACTCCTTGTTATCATCATCTACCATCTCTAGTTCTAAGTCAATGATCCCGATTGGCCATGCAGACTCCCCAGAAAATCCTGATAATGCGGTGCTAGGAGCCACTAGCTTGGCTCGCACAGCCCCTGGCAGCAAGCGAAAACAATGTTCGTACATTATATCAACACCGCAGCCAGTGTCTATATGCAATCGCTTGATGATATACCCGCAGCCCTTAACGCGCCCTTTAATTGTGATGGGCGCATCCGAGGGCTCCTGTGCTATGGCCGAGAACATGATAGGAGTGTTTTCCCATTCTTCAGATACTTCTAACTTGCGTCTCTGATTTGCTCCTCCGCTGGTTACCATATTAATGGTTTTATCATTTTCCTCATTCTTCTTTTACCACGGATATTCCTTTTCTCCTTTCGGCTTATCGCTTGATGCTTTTCCACTCTTCTTCAAGTATTGCAATCTTCCTCTTTTGAGTTCGGCAACTACTTTTTCGATTAGATGCCGACATTCGTTGGTTTAATGACCATAATCATCATGAAAATCACAAAATTTTCTTTTATCTCTATCCCATACTATGACAAAGGCACTGGGGGGTCGAAGCTTTTGCATACTGCCTCTGTAGCTAAAATTTCTTTTGGTGTTTTTGTGAGGTCTTTTATTAACGTAACATTATCGATGTGGTTGCTTTTGAACCTCTGACTTCCTCCCCCTTTATTGTTATTGAATTTGCGATACTTATCATTATGATAGTTACCACTCCTGGGTTGCCCATTACTACCATAGCGCTTGCCAGACTCTGATTCTCTTCCCTGCATTCGATAATAATCATCGTCGATATCCATACTTGAAGAGATATTTCCGCAATTTTGCTTTATGTCTTCTTGTGCCCGCATATAATCATGCGTTTCTTTTACAGCTTCTGCGAAAGTTTCTAGCACTCTTCTGCGTAACCACTGCCATAAAGATAGGTGTCTGTCGGTATCTATACAATGTATAAAGCCGGACACCTTCTGGCTTTCTGGCAAGTCCTGTATTTTGGCTACCTCCTTGGTGTACCTATCTATTATCTCTCCTAAGCTTTCTTTCGGTCTCTGCTTAATGTCGTGACATTCGACGTGTGTTCTTTTGCGGGCGCGCAAGTTGTAAAAGTTTAATAAAAATCTTGAGGGCAAATCCACAAAACCTGTAATGCTTTGGGCAGGTAAATTATTGAACCACTCCCTTGCTACTCCTTGCAGCACTATTGGTAGCATATGGCAGGCTACTGCATCACCCCAGCTGTGTGTTCTTGCAGTTCCTTCAAATTTCTACAAAAAGTCATCTGGATCTGGTAACCCATCGTAACTTCCAAGTGTTAGAGGCAACACAGGTGCGACTTTGAAGGGATGAGTGGCAATATGTGGCACAAAATTTTCCGTTGCGGGAGCTAACTCAAGACTTTGCTTAGATTTTTGCCCTTGCATTACCGCGAACCAATTGCTCATAAATTCTTGTACCCGTGCTGGCTCATTGAAAGCTGGTTCCAAGTGTGGCGGCACAACTTAGTGCAATTGAGATATGAAGCTGTTAAATTGAGTCGCGAGATAGTGCGCCCCACTAAATTTATTGCTTGCAACAGTATGGATTGGTTGCAAAGATGCATACGTCGTTAACCCTTTTTGTGGTGTCAGCGAAATATATGAACCATCTGGATTTCTCAGACCCATCTTCCTGATTTTTTCCCGAGCCTTCTCGGTAGTAACCCTTTCAATCGAAGTTTCGGGTTCAACCGAGGTGATGATCGGTATGGTACCCACACAAGTAGTTTTAACTTTGAAACCTGGTGGAACGGTTTCACTTGGAGAACCGAAGCTCAAATTTTTTGGAGGCAAATCCTCGAATGGTTTGAAGCTAGTTCCTGTTTTCAGTAAACTTCCATCAGGAGAGTGCCACCAACTCTTAGATGATTCTTTCAGGACTGTTTCTAATGTAACTGGCCCTGTTTCAACATTTGATGTCGATGGAGGCTTTGATGCGCCTTTGACTGGTGCTGGTGTTGTCGATGGTGTATTCGTAACAGTCGTCGTAGGTCTTTTAAACCCTGGACTTTCTGGAGAATCCGATCGCCCTTGATTTTTGGCACTCTTACTTCCTCCACCCATTCTTGCTAACAATTTTTAAAACCTGAAAGTGACCGATTAATTAAACAAAAAGGTTTTACAGAAAAAAGATACGTATAATAAATCATACACAACATAAATTCCAATCTTGTTTGTTTCATATAACCGGTCCTACGTATGGTGCCAAATGATCAAGCATATTTTCACGAGGTCAAGGTGAACTTACGCTTGAGTGCATGATAGGGTTTAAGGACTAACAACATTCGGACCTCCGACACTTAGTCATGGATAACCCACATCGGTATCGTTTCGATTTCGACAGGGTGGCCGATTTGAGAGTCCACCAACAACCTTGCATAAAAGGTTGAGTGGCCCAAAGACATGAAGGTTTTATAGTTCAAGACATAGCTGAAAGTCTTTAAGATTGTATGAAACTTTGTTCATACGATGAAGATTTGTATGTTGTTGTTTACATATGAGTAAACGAATGTGTTTTTAGGGTTTATGAGCTGTGTATTTATAGGCTCACGAATTAGGGTTTCGATAGAATCTCTTCCCTAATTAAATGCAATCTCTTCCCTAATTGATTATACTGTACATTCTTATAGAATATACTGGACCCTTATGCAAGTATACGAAACTCGCATCAGATGGTATAGGCTCATAGAGTGCGACTATACCCGTATCATAGGTCTTACATGGTAATTTGTGTGCGGTTCAGGGCTTTGGATGCGTAATCCACACAGTCTTGCGGATATGTGTATCATTATCAAGCAACTCATTTTGGTTCATAAATGGTCAATTTCACAATCACAGTTTATCGTTACGCATAGCGTTTATGTACATGCAGCAGACTTCGTCTAATAACACATAGCACATAATTCAAGCAAACATGGCAAGCTCCGGATCATAATAGGACTCAAAATCAATTCCAAAAAGTCCAGCCAGGTTCCCATACGATGTCTATAGGTTGAGAATCAGAAGGGGTACATTTATGGTTTGTTTAATCGATTTCTGACCGCGCATTGATTTTGTTTTGTCTATAACCGGAGCTAGGGATATGAAATTCATGCTAGGTCAGTGGACATGGTTCAAGGACAAGTCACACTAACACATATCCAAAAATGAACAACTTTTGTTTAGCCAATTTATACAGTTTATTCAAAAAAGTTGGAAATGCAGTTTTCAACTCAATTCAGAAGTTACACAATCTATGACACTAGTGTGCCCATTTCATTAAGTTTCAGAGGTTAAAATAAACTAAACATTTTCCACATAACATATGAAGATTCATATTCCAGAAGTCCAAGGTCTAAAAACATGCACAAGTCCACTTATACAGCAAAAGGTGCATACATTACAGCTTTGATCAGCATACATGTTACCATTTCGACATGCACATAACACAAGCTTCACAAACCCGAACGATGCAAAGCCTAGATGAAAAGTTAATTACAACTTGTGAAATTTTCAGATATGCAAAGACTTTAAACAATATCACACTTTAAACCAATTAAAATGTCAGTTTCCTCATACCGAGCAATTCAGTTTTTCGCATATGATCAAACAAGCATAACGAGAGCATTATAAATTCAAATCTCATGATATCCTAGTCTAACTTGAGTAATTTTAAATTATGTATCCAATGGTACCAAAATTATAACCCAATTCGTGGCCTATCAAACCCAGATTTCTGATCAAGCAACAAAAACACAACGTTAATTTCAAATGGACATAACTTGATCATCCGGAAACGAAATCAAGCGAATACAAAGCCTAAAATCAATAGTTTTTCATGAGGATTCTAATTACATCAAAATAATTAACATTTAGTAAAGTCAATTTTCCTGTACACACAAGAACCAATTAGTTTTTAAACCCTAACGCATCAAACGATCAAATTAACGACACCAATCAACAATAACGTGTATAGACTTGAGCAATTGACAACATAAACTATGAAACTTTGTAAAATCAGAATTTTTAGAGTTAGGATTTGTACAATTATACCTTTGATCAACAATTAAAGCACACGAATACGTAGAGGATGATGCGAATTGCAAGTTTCGTGTTCAAGGTTTTATCTAAAAGTCAATTTTTGATGGTGATAGTATGGTGGTGGTGGTCGTCGTTCATGCGGGCGGGAGGAAGAAAAAATAATGTCGACTGGTAATTGTGAAGTGGGGATTAGGGTAGTATTAGGTTTACTAGTAGTATTACACGTAGACCCTAATTGCTCACAATTTACACTTAAGTCCCCAAACTAATCCAAAACATAAATTAAATGGGTGAGGTGGGGTGGTCACGGCCGAATGGCCCAATGGGGAAATTCTCGGGCTCTCGTTGTCTAGTACTGTGCAATCGTGGTTCGTTTCAAGTGCCGTTTAAACGTATCGAAGGGCCAGAACGCTAAACCGATCGTTAAGACACAACCAAACCTTTAATTTATTAAAAATCCAATAAATTAAATAATTTTAAAAAGTTAATAATTATTAAAATAATTATTAAAATAAACCCAAGCGTTTCGTTGCTCAAAAAGTAGTTATCCAAACCGCATCGTTTTTATCGTATTTCTTTATCCGAAATATATTTTCAAATTAATACTATCCTATATTAATTATCGTAACCCTCCAAGGATCAAGTATGTATTTATTACACATAAACACATAAACGTCAAGTAATCATCGATAAATAAACTAACAGAAAGTTAACGAAAATGACGGAAAAAGCAGGGTTGTTACACTTAGACTACCTTAGGTTACTTTAGATTACTCTAGAATAACCTTAGATTGCTTTAGACTAAATTAGGAACTTAGCTTATTTGCTTAAAATTTAAAAACAAAAAGGCATACCCAGTGTATGACTCAAACCCGATCTAGACCAAGGTCGTTGTTATTCGTACCTAATCTAGACACAATAATCTCTAAAGCACACAAGGAAGAACGAATCAGAAATCGAATGGTGTTATGCATTACTTTAGCAGGAAACACCAAACTCTCGATTGAAGGTTGAGGAGGACTGATCAGATTCCCAGAGATTCAAGGACACTCGTTCCAGTTAAAACATCACATTATACAGCTTATCGAAAATGGCTGTCAATTTCATGGATTACCGAATGATGATCCTAACTCTCACCTTAATAAATTTATATCTCTTTCAAACTCCTATAAATAGCCAGGGATAGGACAAGATATAGTCCGGCTATACTTGTTTCCCTATTCTCTCACTCATCATGCATAAACATGGTTTGAAGGATTAGAAAAAGATTCCATCACGTCATGAACGGAGATGGCTGCTAAATTCCTAACCAGATATTTCCTTCCTTCTAAACAAACCAAACTTAAGAATGACATCATTAACTTTAAACAAAGTTATGATGAATCTCTTTACACTGCATGGGAGCGATTCAAAACCCTGCTGAAGAAATGCCCTAATCACCAGTAAGAACGGTCAGCTCAAATTTGTACCTTCTACAATGGTCTTACGGTAAATCATAGGACAACGATCAATGCAGCAGCTTAAGGAAATCTGATGAACCAAACCACATATGAAGCATGAGAAATGCTCGAGAACATGACAATGCATAATCATGACTGGAACAGTGGTGAAACAACTTCATCATCTACCCCAATCTCCGTATAGTGACCCGAACTTTTCCATGTTTATATATATTAAATGAAATTGATATTTACATGATTAAGTGTTTCCAACATGTTAAGTAATCAAACTTGTTAAGACTTGATTAATTGAAATAGGTTTCATATAGACAATTGACCACCCAAGTTGACCGGTGATTCACGAACGTTAAAACTTGTAAAAACTATATGATGACATATATATGATTATATATATAGTTAACATGATATTATGATAAGTAAGTATCTCATTAGGTATTTTAACAATGAGTTATATACATAAAATTGTGTTTATTGAATTAAGAAACTTGAAACGATATATATAACGATTATCGTTATAACAACGTCTTACTAATTACATATGAATCATATTAAGATAATGTTATACTATGTTTAATCATGATAAATGATAAGTAAACATATCATTATGTATATTAACAATGAACTACATATGTAAAACAAGACTACTAACTTAAGAATTTCGAAACGAGACATATATGTAACGATTATCGTTGTAAAAACATTTAACTGTATATATATCATACTAAGATATATTAATATATCATAATATCATGATAATGTAATAATTTAACATCTCTTTAGATATAATAAATAATGGGTTAACAACATTTAACAAGATCCTTAACCTAAAGGTTTCAAAACAACATTTACATGTAACGACTAACGATGACTTAACGATTCAATTAAAATGTATATACATGTAGTGTTTTAATATGTATTCATACACTTTTGAAAGACTTCAAGACACTTATCAAAATACTTCTACTTAACAAAAATGCTTACAATTACATCCTCGTTCAGTTTCATCAACAATTCTACTCGTATGCACCCGTATTCGTACTCGTACAATACACAGCTTCTAAATGTATGTACTATTGGTATATACACTCCAATGATCAGCTCTTAGCAGCCCATGTGAGTCACCTAACACATGTGGGAACCATTATTTGACAACTAGCATGAAATATCTCATAAAATTACAAAAATATTAGTAATCATTCATGACTTATTTACATGAAAACAAAATTACATATGCTTTATATCTAATCCATATACCAATGACCAAAAACACCTGCAAACACTTTCATTCTTCAATTTTCTTCATCTAATTGATCTCTCTCAAGTTCCATCTTCAAGTTCTAAGTGTTCTTCATAAATTCTGCAAGTTCTAGTTTGATAAAATCAACAATACTTCCAAGTTTACTAGCTCACTTCCAATTTTGTAAAGTGATCATCCAACCTCAAGAAATCCTTGTTGTTTACAGTAAGAAATCATTCTAAATCAAGGTAATACTCATATACAAACTTTGATTCAATTCCTATATCTATAACTATCTTAATTCGAGTGATAATCTTACTTGAACTTGTTTTCGTGTCATGATTCTACTTCAAGAACTTTCAAGCCATCCAAGATCCTTTGAAGCTAGATCATTTCTTGTCACTTCCAATAGGTTTAACTACTAAACTTGAGGTAGTAATGATGTTCATAACATCATTCGATTCATACATATAAAACTATCTTATTCGAAGATTTGAACATGTAATCACTAGAACATAGTTTAGTTAATTCTAAACTTGTTTGCAAACAAAAGTTAATCCTTATAACTTGACTTTTAAAATCAACTAAACACATGTTATATATCTATATGATATGCTTACTTAATGATTTAAAACCGGAAAACACGAAAAACACCGTAAAATCGGATATACGCTGTCGTAGTAACACCGCGGGCTGTTTTGGGTTAGTTAATTAAAAACTATGATAAACTTTGATTTAAAAGTTGTTCTTCTGAGAAAATGATTTTTCTTATGAACATGAAACTATATCCAAAAATCATGGTTAAACTCAAAGTGAAAGTATGTTTTCCAAAATGGTCATCTAGACGTCGTTCTTTCGACTGAAATGACTACCTCTATAAAAATGACTTGTAACCCATATTTCCGACTATAAACCTATAATTTTTCTATTTAGATTCATAAAATAGAGTTCAATATGAAACCATATCAATTTGATTCACTCAAAATGGATTTAAAACAAAGAAGTTATGGGTAAAACAAGATTGGATATTTTTTGATTGTTGTAGCTACGGGAAATATTGTAACAATTCTATACAAATCATATCCTAGCTAACTTATATTGTATTATACATGTATTCTAATATATTATGTAATCTTGGGATACCATAGACACGTATGCAAATGTTTTGACATATCATATCGACCCATGTATATATATTATTTAGACCAACCATAGTCACTCTATATGCAGTAATGTTGGAGTTACCTATACAGGGTTGAGGTTGATTCCAAAAATATATATACTTTGAGTTGTGATCTAGCCTGAGACGTGTATACACTGGGTCATGGATTGATTCAAGATAGTATATATCGATTTATTTCTGTACATCTAATTGTGGACAACTAGTTGTAGGTTACTAACGAGGACAGCTGACTTAATAAACTTAAAGCAGTAAAACGTATTAAAAATGTTGTAAATATTTTGAACATACTTTGATATATATGTACATATTTGTTATAGGTTCATGAATCGACCAGTGGCCAAGTCTTACTTCCCGACGAAGAAAAAATATGTGAAAGTGAGTTATAGTCCCACTTTTAAAATCTAATATTTTAGGATGAGAATACATGCAGTTTTATAAATGTTTTACGAAATAGACACAAGTAAATGAAACTACATTATATGGCTGAATGATCGAAGCCGAATATACCCCTTTTGCTTGGTAACCTAAGAATTAGTAAACCGATCTACTAATTGACGCGAATCCTAAAGATAGATCTATTGGGCCTAACAAACCCCATCCAAAGTACCGGATGCTTTAGTACTTCGAATTCGTTTTTATCATGTCCGAAGGATTTCCCGGAATGGTAGGGGATATTCTTATATGCATCTTGTTAATGTCGGTTACCAGGTGTTCACCATATGAATGAATTTTATCTCTATGTATGGGATGTATATTGAAATATGAAATCTTGTGGTCTATTATTATGATTTGATAATATATAGGTTAAACCTATAACTCACCAACATTTTTGTTGACGTTTTAAGCATGTTTATTCTCAGATGATTATTAAGAGCTTCCGCTGCTGCATACTAAAATAAGGACAAGATTTGGAGTCCATGCTTGTATGATATTATGTAAAAACTGCATTCAAGAAACTTATTTTTGATGTAATATATTCGTATTGTAAACCATTATGTAATGGTCGTGTGTAAACGGTATATTTTAGATTATCATTATTTGATAATCTACGTAATGCTTTTTAAACATTTATCGATAAAATAAAGGTTATGGTTGTTTTTAAAAATGAATGCAGTCTTTGAAAAACGTCTCATATAGAGGTCAAAACCTATTAATATGGAACGTTTATAATCAATATGAACGGGACATTTCAGTTGGTATCCGAGCGTTGGTCTTAGAGAACCAGAAATTTGCATTAGTGTGTCTTATCGAGTTTGTTAGGATACATTAGTGAGCCCGGACTTCGACCGTGTTTCCTTTAAAAACGATTGCTTAACACTTTTGTTGGAAACTATATATTATTAACATGTAAATATTATGTGATATATTAAACTCTTAATGTGTTTGATATTGTGTGATAGTTGTCTACCACCAGTATAAATCCCATCGATTCACTTAATAATAATGAAGAGTCGAATATATTTTGGGAAGATTCACAAATTCCCGAAGAGGAACCGGAACAGGAGGAACCAGAAGAAGAGGAACCAGAAGAGGAGGAACCAGAAGAAGAAGAGGTTTCGGAGGAACAAATATTGATACCTATAGTAAATCGATTTAATAAAAAAAATCCTCAACCAACGAACCAAAGTTAATAATGGTCAATGGTGTTTCCGCCGAGGAAGCAAAATATTGAGAAGATTACCAATTTTTCGATGAATCGGATCCCGATGAGGATTCCGATGATGTTATAGAAATTACCTCGACCCAATTTAATAAAGCGAAAGAAAATAATAAGGGAAAAGGTATAAAAATAGAGAAACCCAATTCCAACCTCGATGAAATTTATATGTATCGGTAACATCCGTATTTCCTAAAATGTAACAATGACCCGGGAACCTCTAAACCACCAGGTTTTTCTAAACCATTGTGGAAAACGACGGCTCGTATTAGAGGAACACCATATATTCCTAGAAAATTAGGAAAACGAACCAAGTCCGAAGAAGAAGAAACCAGTGATTCAGATTAGAGGGTTGTAATCATGTTGTGTATTATATGTATTGTAGTGTGCTTGTAGTTTTATGTTCTATGTAAAAAAAATTGTTTGTATTGTTTGTTATTACGAATCTAATCCTTGTCTATTTTACAGTATAAAAACAAAATGGACGTTAAGGGTAGACAACCGAATATTTTAGAAGACCTACCAGAGGATATGATTAAGGAAATCTTGTCTAGAGTCGGTCAGAATTCATCAGCACATTTAGTTATGGCGAAATTTACTTGTCAAACATTTGAAAGACTTTCCAGAAATGCCTTAGTTTATAAAAGGCTTTCCTTTGATAGGTGGGGTATATCACATTGGGGAGACCGTAAGTTATGCCGTGTTTTCTTCAAAGCGTTAAATGCGGGGAACCCAAATGCAATTTTACGCTACGGGTTAAGAACCTATTTTGACTCAACATATCCCAACATAGGATTTCGTGAATTAGAAAGAGCTTCTAACATGCAACATAAAGAAGCATGTTATGCTTACGGGTTAGTGATGTTCGCTTCTTACCAAAGTGAGAAAAAGAATCCTGCTTTTTCCGTTACTTTCGTTAACCTTTAGTTAGTTTATTTAACGGCGATTATTTAACTTTTATGTGTTTACGTGTATTAAATGCGTACTTGACCTTTGGAGGGTTTCGATAATTAATATGGGTTGATATTGATTCAAATAAATATTTCGGATAATGAAATACGATAAAAACGATACGATTTTGATAATAGCTTTTTGAGCAACGAAAAGCTCGGGTTTATTTTAATAATTAATTTTATTAATTATTAACTTTTTAAAATATTTAATTTATTGGGTTTTTAATAAATTAAGCGATTGGTTGCGTTTAACGATCGAATTAGCGTTCCGGGCCTTCGGTACGACTAAACGGCACTTAAAACGGACAACGGATACACGGGATTACAAAACGAGAGCCCGGGAACCCCCTGAGGGCCCCATTCGGCCGACCCCTCCCCATACCCCCCTTATATTTTAATTTTTGATAAGTTTAGGGGCTTATGTGCTAATTTGTAAAACTAGGGTTTAATATAAATTAATTTGTGAGGATTAAACACTGCCATAATCCCAACCCTATTATTCCAGTCGACTTTTTTTGGCTCCTCCCTCCCCTTTGGCCGTCGACATCATCACCACCACCATACCATCAATTTTTGATTTTTAGATTAAACCTTGAACACGAAAGTTGTAATTCCCAATCTCCTCTACGCGTTGGTGTATTTAATTTAGCGATCAAAGGTATAATTGCATAAACCCTAAATCTTAAAAATCTGATTTTCATGTGAGTTTCATAGTTATGTTGTCAATTGCTCAAGTCTATACGCGTACGTGTTAATTGTAATCGTTATTTTGATTGTTTGATGCGCTAGGGTTTAAAAACGAATTTGTATTTGTTTGATCAAAAAAATTAAGTTTTTCAAATATTAATTATTATGTTATAATCAGATTCCTTGCGAAAAACTATTGAGTTTAGGCTTTGGATTCGGTTGATTTCGTTTCCGTATGATTAAGTTATGTCGATTTGAATTATCGTTGTGTTTTTGTTGCTTGATCAGAAATCTGGTATCGATAGACAATGAATTGGCATGTGAGACTTATACCAATAGAAATATAATTTAAAAACACTCAAGTTAGACTAGGATATCATGTCATTTGCTTATGTATAGCCCGAGATATGCTAGAATTAGTGTAAATGTAGTTTTATACAGCACTTGCATGATAATAACCTTGTATGATAAAATGTGTTAATCTCTGTGATTAAATCTTTGCATATTTGAAAAGTAGACAAAAAGTACTTCATCTTTAATGTGGATATCATAGGCTAATTGTATCTAGATCTTCGGATAATCGCGTGCGAATGTGACTAATGAAATGGGAATCGAATCTGTAACTTGAACACGGTTTTGTACTTTGTGAATTTTTTTTATTGATTGAGCATGTATGATTCTGGAAAATGAAACTTAATATGATATATGACTTATTGTTAGTTTATGTCAATCTCTGAAACCTTATGCATTGGGCACAATAGAGCTATACATTATGTGAATTCTGACTTGAACTGAAAACTGAATGATCAAATTGCACGAATAAACTGTACAAATTGGCTAAACAAAAGTTTCTAGATTTTTGATATGTGTTACTTTGATTTGTACTTGAACTATGGCCACTGGTCTTGTATCAATTTCATGTTCCTAACTCCGGATATATCCAACATGAAATCAGTGCGCGGTCAGAAACTGACTTGGCAAACTCCAAATGTATTCCTTCTGATTCCTGACTTTTAATTGTTGTATGAGTCCCTGGCAGGACTTTTTGGAATCTATTTTGAGTCTAGTTATGATCTTGAGTTTTTCATATTTACTTGAATTTTGTACTATGAGATAATATGCTAAGTATGCTACGTGTTCATAAACTTTGTGCATAACGATAAACTAAAATTGTGAAAATGATCATTCATGACCTAAAACGTATTGTTTGACTTAGTTTTGATTTATTGACCAATATTTGACATGAACCTACTGATGTTGACTTTAGTTGACCACATTGACCAAGTTTGACTTTCAGTTTGACTTTGGTTGACTTTGTTTGACTTGCATGATATAGTTGACTTTTTACTTTGAAACGCGTCGAGTCGAGCAATAAGACAACATACACTATGAAACCACACTTATTTAAGATACATATATTGATGAACCTACATACATATACTTAGGTTACATTACCCGGGTCTAAACCGTACAAGTCATTTGTCTTTCATTCCGAGCTTATTCAAAGGTGAGTCTACAGTCCCGCTTTTTACATGTTTTCAGGGATGAGAATACATGCTGTTACATTTACATTTTCAATTACTTTTATATAGACATGAGTACTACACATATACATAATGAGTTTGTTCAAAAAGCCTCTAGCTTGAATACTTTTAATACCATCGGTGTAAGCACAATTTAGATGGACGGATCCGTTAGGTTGACAACCTCACCCACTATAAAAGCAGTGGTGCATTTATTTTGAACATTAAATACATTTGAACAAGTGTATAATATTTTACGAGGTAAGGTCAGGTGTAGTGGTTTCTATACTCGGATTAATGCTAGTATTCAGGTGCTCGGTTTATGCAAGCGATAGAATCTCGTGGTCAATGAAATTAAACTATTTTTCTGATAACTGTTTTTCAGATACTATTACATTACTTTAAACCTGTAGATTCACCAACATTATTTGTTGACCTGTTTTTGTGTGTTGTTATTCTCAGGTCCTTAAGAGGTATGCTTCCGCTGTGTTTGCTGCATGACTGGCCGTGTAGTCAGCATTTGATTTTTAAAGAACATTATTTACTTTCGCATTTAAAACTTTTAAACTGTTTAAATACTGTTGGTTTGTGGTTACGATTACAACAGTGTTTCTATTTTGGGATTTTTGACTTTTATTTTTGAAAGTTATTATTTTAAATAGAATTAAATGCGATTGCTTTAAACGTCTCATATAGAGGGCGTAACTGTTAACTGTGGGACCGGAATTAACACGCCGTCAGATGGTATTTTGGCGGGGTGTTATAGTTGGTATCATAGCTAACGGTTCGTAGGGAAACTAGGACTTGCATTAGTGTGTCTGATTTGGTCATTAGGACACCTTGATGAGTCTAGACTACGACCGGGACTTAGTCATTACATGAGTACTTTGTGACTAACGTTATTTACTTGACTAATCTGTTTCATTTGTGTTCTTGTACTATGAGTTAGATGTCACAGGATTCAGGAAGCAGTGACAGCGACTCCAGTGTGGCTGAGGTGAATGCTCCAGCCCCAGCACCAGCACCTGCCCCGCATCGGATACCTAACCATCCCGTGAACCTTTATGCATTGGATTTGGTTCATACTAACCGTAACAAGGATATTGTTGATCGTGTTAACGCCTTGAGCGATATTTCTAGGACATATCCGCACCCCGATGATCTAGAGAGGATGGAGGAAAGAGTCACAAGTATAAATACTTATACGTATGAGGCTGAAGCGAGGTTCGTTGAGATGATGAGATTGATAGCAGCCTTAACTGCCAGGGTTGCTGCGTTAGAGGTGGAACGTAATAGGCCGAGGAATGATGGACCTGCCTTCCGTACCCAACAGAAGAGGAAGTGAAGGGTCGTTAACCATGAGCTTCTTTTCCTTTTCCATCCGCCATACTTTCTTTATATAAGACTTATCGGGTGTTATAAACCGGGCTATTAGCACATTATGTTTATTGTTTGGTTTACTACTTTGGAATTTGGTTTATCACTTCCGGATTTTTATTTATATTAATGGTGGATTATGCTATTAGTAACTATTATCTTTTATTGTATGCGGTAATATTCTGTATTTAGTAAATTGTATGATCATAATACTTGTGTTATGTTATACTACTACTATTGCCATTAATGTTACTACTTAGTGTTACTACTATCAGTACTATCACTACATAACACTAGCACCACTACTACTACCACTAGTGTTACTACTAACACTACTATCACTACTTACACTACTTCTCACTACTAGAGAATCTTTTCGTACTATTATTTACTAGTCTTCAACAGTCGTTACTAGTATATTTTTAATAACTCTGTTTTTCATTGATCTTACCACGATGTATCATTTGTGTAGAAGGAGGCCATGTTTACTACTGAAATGCTCTAGGCTCAATTGGAAGAACTCGTTAACCAGCGTGTGACGAAAGCTCTTATAGCTGCAGGTTTTGATTGCACGATTGAGAAATACTGTCCCCGACGAGAGCGGATAAGATGGAAAAATGAACTTCTGAACCTAAGGGTAATTGGAAACGACATTGCTAGTTACACTAACTGATTCCAGAAGCTATCGTTGCTTTGCCCACATTTGGTCTCATCAGTGGAAAGAGCAATCGAGAGGTACATGTCGAGATTGCCGATGGAAGTGTTTGGTTTTGTCCTTTCCCATCAACCAAAAACAATACTCGGAGTCATCAACATGGCGATAAATAGAATGAAGCAAGTGAGTCGATCGGAAGGAAAAGAGATGCCTGTTACAGGAAATGAAGTTAATGGGAAAAGGAAACGATGTGAGAATTATACTGGAAATCTCGCACAGAATCGAGGTGAGAAGCAAGAGATGCCCCGTAACTTTGAGAAGGGATCTTCATCCAACACGAATTACAAGGGAAAACTACCATTGTATGGAAGATGCGGAAAGCACCATCGTGAGGAATGCAAAGTGCTGGCCTGTACCAAGTGTAAGAAGTTTGGTCATTTGTCAAAAGATTGCAAGGTTAACCTCAACGGCAACACCAACAACAACAGCACTGCAAGCAACGCGAACAATGCTAATGGTGGTAAGAACTGTTATGGTTGTGGACAGCCGGGTCATTTCAAAAGGAATGTCCTAAGAACAACAATGGGAATGCTCGAGGAAGGGCGTTCAACATTAATTCTGCAGAAGCTCGTGATAATCCAAAGCTAGTCACGGGTACGTTTTCACTTGATGATCAACTTGTTTATGTTTTGTTTGATACTGGCACTGATAGAAGTTTTATATGAAAGGATATTTGTCACTATGTTAAGAAACCTGTTTCTTCCTTAGATAACGTGTATTCCATAGAACTAGGGAATGGTAACTTGATGAGAGCTGATAAGATTTATCGTGATTGCACTTTGACATTAGAAAGTAAGCCTTTTAGCATTGATGTGATACCTATTAAACTGGGAAGTTTTGACCTTGTGGTTGGAATGGACTAGTTAGCTGGTAACAAAGCCGAGGTGGTCTATGACCTAAAGGCTATTCATATTCCTATTGCTGATGGTGAACCTATGATGATTTATGGTGAAAAGAATGGCTCATAATTACATCTCATTAACTGCTTGAAAGTCCAAAAGTATGTGAGAAAGGGATGTATCGCGTTCTTGGCTCATGTAAGCCAAATTGTACCAGAAGAAAGGAGACCCGAAGACGTTCGTATAGTTAAGGAATTTCTTGAATTTTTTTCGAAGGAATTACCTGGTCTCCCACCGCATCGAGAAATTGAGTTTCAGATAGACTTAGTGCCAGGATCGACACCGGTGGCTCGCGCACCGTACAGACTTGCACCCCCAGAACTTCTAGAGTTGTCTAGTCAATTTCAAGAGTTGTTAGACAAGGGATTTATTAGACCGAGTTCTTCGCCTTGGGGATCTCCGATCCTGTTCGTTAAGAAGAAGGATGGGTCGATGAGATTGTGTATCAACTACAGAGAATTGAACAAGCTAACAATCAAGAATCGGTATCCGCTACCGAGGATTGATGACTTATTTGATCAGCTACAAGGATCTAGTTGTTATTTAAAGATTGATTTGAGATCCGGGTATCATCAATTGAGAGTCAAAGAAGCTAATGTCCCGAAGACAGCGTTTAGAACACGTTATGAGCATTATGAGTTTACAGTGATGTCGTTTGGTTTGACGAACACACCAGTAGTGTTCATGGACCTCATGAACTGTGTGTGTAAGACATATCTAGATAAATTTGTCATTGTGTTTATTGATGATATATTGGTGTACTCCAAGAACAGAGAAGAGCACGAACAACATCTACGTTCGATATTGACTATGCTTAGAAAAGAGCAGTTGTATGCAAAGTTCTGTAAGTGTGACTTTTGGTTACCAGAAGTACAATTTCTTGGCCATGTTGTAGGGGCCAAGGGAATACAGGTCGATCCAGCAAAGATTGAGTCGGTTAAGAATTGGGAAACTCCAAAGATGCCAACGCAGATTAGGAAATTTTTGGGTCTAGCTGGTTACTACCGTAGATTCATTGAAGGATTCTCTAAGATCGCCCGACCATTAACCGCATTGACTCATAAGGGCAAGAAGTTTGAGTGGTCAGAACCACAAGAGACTGCGTTTCAGTTGTTGAAAGAGAAGTTAACGACTGCACCAGTATTATCTCTACCCGAGGGAAGTGAAGATTTTGTTGTTTATTGTGATGCCTCACGTCAAGGAATGGGTTGCGTGCTTATGCAACGAAACAAAGTTATTGCTTATGGATCGCGTCAGTTAAAGATTCACGAGCAGAACTACACTACGCATGAACTTGAGTTAGGAGCTGTTGTCTTTGCACTTAAAATGTGGAGACACTACCTGTTTGGAACCAAGTTTACTATCTTCACCGACCATAAGAGTTTACAGCACATATTCGATCAGAAGAAACTCAACATGAGACAACGACGTTGGATGGAACTACTTAGCGATTATAACTGCGAACTTCAATACCATCCGGGCAAGGCGAATGTTGTGGCAGATGCTTTAAGCAGAAAAGAGCGAGAGAGACCTCTTAGGGTTAAAGCGCTTAACATAGTTGTCTGTACGAATCTCACATCACAAATTCGCGAAGCACAACAAGAAGCCATGAAACAGGAGAATGTTGATGTTGAATTTCTTAAAGGGATGTATAAGAAGTTTGACATCAAGGAGGACGGAACACGGTACTTTACTAACAGAATTTGGGTACCAAAGTTTGGTGGAATGAGAGAACTAGTGTTGGAGGAAGCACACAAGTCGAGATACTCAATTCATACGGGATCAGATAAGATGTACCAAGATTTGAAGGCATTTTATTGGTGGTCGAACTTGAAAGCTGACATTGCTACTTATGTCGGGAAATGCTTGACTTGCGCCAAAGTCAAGGCTGAGCATCAGAAGCCATCAGGATTACTGATTTAACCAGAGATTCCCCAGTGGAAGTGGGAAGGAATTTCCATGAACTTCATTACGAAACTGCCGAGAATGGCGGGAGGTCACGATACTATTTGGGTTATCGTGGATTGTCTCACTAAGTCCGCACACTTCTTACCGATAAGGGAAACTGATAAGATGGAGAAGTTGGCTCAGATTTACATTAAGGAAGTCGTCTCAAGGCATGGAGTGCCTCTATCTATTATATCCGACCGCGGCAGCAGATTTACTTCCAGGTTTTGGCAATCAATGCAGAAAGCAATGGGGACTCATTTAGATATGAGTACAGCATATCACCCCCAGACGGATGGCCCGAGCGAACGAACTATTCAGACTTTTGAGGACATGTTGAGAGCGTGTGTCATTGATTTCGGAAATGAATGGGATAAGTATTTACCACTAGCTGAGTTCTCATACAATAAAAGTTACCATGCGAGCATTAAAGTTGCACCATTTGAAGCCTTGTATGGAAGGAAGTGTAGATCTCCCGTTTGTTGGAGCGAGTTGGGAGATAGTCAGTTGACGGGTCCTGAGATTATTCAGGAGACAACTGAGAAAGTTCTACAGATCCAGGAACGATTGTGAACTGCCCGAAGTCGTCAAAAGAGTTATGTCGATGTTAGACGGAAGGACATAGAGTTCCAAGTTGGGGACAAAGTTATGCTTAAAGTATCACCTTGGAAGGGTGTTGTACGATTTGGGAAACGAGGTAAACTGAGTCCTAGATATATTGAACCGTTTGAGATAACTGAAAGAGTTGGACCAGTAGCTTACAGATTGGAACTACCACAAACACTCAGCGGTATTCATGACGTTTTCCATGTATCCAATCTAAAGAAGTGCCTAGCCGATGATAATTTGATTATTCCTTTAGAGGAACTACGTATCGACGAAAAACTTCATTTCATTGAGGAACCTGTTGAAATTTTGGGCCGTGAGGTCAAACAGTTGAAGCAAAGCAGAATCCTATCGTTAAAGTTCGGTGGAACGAGGGAAAAGCACCAGAGTTCACGTGGGAGCGTGAAGACCTGATGAGGCTGAAGTATCCACAATTGTTTCCAGAGGAAACTACTTCATTGGAGGATCACTAAAATTTCGGGACGAAAATTTCAATAACAGGTGGGTAATGTAACAACCCTGATTTTTCCGTTACTTTCGTTAACCTTCTGTTAGTTTATTTAACGGCGATTATTTAACTTTTATGTGTTTACGTGTATTAAATGCGTACTTGACCTTTGGAGGGTTTCTATAATTAATATGGGTTGATATTTATTCAAATAAATATTTCGGATAATGAAATACGATAAAAACGATACGATTTTGAGAATAGCTTTTTGAGCAACGAAACGCTCGGGTTTATTTTAATAATTAATTTTATTAATTATTAACTTTTTAAAATATTTAATTTATTGGGTTTTTAATAAATTAAGCGATTGGTTGCGTTTAACGATCGGATTAGCGTTCCGGGCCTTCGGTACGACTAAACGGCACTTAAAACGGACCACGAATACACGGGATTACAAAACGAGAGCTCGGGAACCCCCTGAGGGCCCCATTCAGCCAACCCCTCCCCATACCCCCCCTTATATTTTAATTTTTGATAAGTTTAGGGGCTTATGTGCTAATTTGTGAAACTAGGGTTTAATATAAATTAATTTATGAGGATTAAACACTGCCATAATCCCAATCCTATTATTCCAGTCGACTTTTTTTAGCTCCTCCCTCCCCTTTGGCTGTTGACATCATCACCACCACCATACCATCAATTTTTTATTTTTAGATTAAACCTTGAACACGAAAGTTGTAATTCCCGATCTCCTCTACGCGTTGGTGTATTTAATTTAGCGATCAAAGGTATAATTGCATAAACCCTAAATGTTAAAAATCTGATTTTCATGTGAGTTTCATTGTTATGTTGTCAATTGCTCAAGTCTATACGCGTACGTGTTAATTGTAATCGTTATTTTGATTGTTTGATGCGCTAGGGTTTAAAAACGAATTTGTATTTGTTTGATCATAAAAATTAAGTTTTTCAAATGTTAATTATTATGTTATAATCAGATTCCTTGCGAAAAACTATTGAGTTTAGGCTTTGGATTCGCTTGATTTCGTTTCCGTATGATTAAGTTATGTCGATTTGAATTATCGTTGTGTTTTTGTTGCTTGATCAGAAATCTGGTATCGATAAACAATGAATGGGCATGTGAGACTTATACCAATAGAAATATAATTTAAAAACACTCAAGTTAGACTAGGATATCATGTCATTTGCTTATGTATAGCCCAAGATATGCTAGAATTAGTGTAAATGTAGTTTTATACAGCACTTGCATGATAATAACCTTGTATGATAAAATGTGTTAATCTCTGTGATTAAATCTTTGCATATTTGAAAATTAGACAAAAAGTAATTCATCTTTCATGTGGATATCATTGGCTAATTGTATCTAGATCTTCGGATAATCGCGTGCGAATGTGACTAATGAAAAGGGAATCGAATCTGTAAATTGAACACGGTTTTGTACTTTGTGAATTTTGTATATTGATTGAGCATGTATGCTTCTGGAAAATGAAAATTAATATTATATGTGACTTATTGTTAGTTTATGCCAATCTCTGAAACCTTATGCATTGGGCACAATAGAGCTATACTTTATGTGAATTCTGACTTGAACTGAAAACTGAATGATCAACTTGCACGAATAAACTGTACAAATTGGCTAAACAAAAGTTGCTAGATTTTTGATATGTGTTACTTTGATTTGTCCTTGAACTATTTCCACTGGTATTGTATCAATTTCATGTTCCTAACTCCGGATATAGCCAAAATGAAATAAGTACGCGGTCAGAAACTGACTTGGCAAACCCCAAATGTATTCATTCTGACTCCTGACTTTTAATTGTCGTATGAGTCCCTGGCCGGACTTTTTGGAATCAATTTTGAGTCTAGTTATGATCTGCAGTTTTTCATATTTACTTGAATTTTGTACTATGAGATAATATGCTAAGTATGCTACGTGTTCATAAACTTTGTGCATAACGATAAACTGAAATTGTGAAAATGATCATTCATGACCTAAAACGTATTATTTGACTTAGGTTTGACTTATTGACCAATATTTGACATGAACCTACTGATGTTGACTTTAGTTGACCACATTGACCAAGTTTGACTTTCAGTTTGACTTCGGTTGACTTTGTTTGACTTGCATGATGTAGTTGACTTTTTACTTTGAAACGCGTCGAGTCGAGCAATAAGACAACGTACACTATGAAACCACACTTATTTAAGATACATATATTGACCAACCTACATACATATACTTAGGTTACATTACTCGAGTCTAAACCGTACAAGTCATTGGTCTTTCATTCCGAGCTTATTCAAAGGTGAGTCTACAGTCTCGCTTTTTACATGTTTTCAGGGATAAGAATACACGTTTTTTACATTTACATTTACATTTTCAATTACTTTTATATTGACATGAGTACTACACATATGCATAATGAGTTTGTTCAAAAAGCCTCTAGGTTGAATACTTTTAATACCATCGGTGTAAGCACAATTTAGATGGACGGATCCATTAGGTTGATAACCTCACCCACTATAAAAGCAGTGGTGCATTTATTTTGAACATTAAATACATTTGAACAAGTGTATAACATTTCACGAGGTAAGGTTGGGTGTAGTGGTTTCTATACTCGGGTTAATGCTAGTATTCAGGTGCTCGGTTTATGCAAGCGATAGAATCTCGTGGTCAATGAAATTAAACTATTTTTCTGATAACTGTTTTTCAGATACTGTTACATTAATTTAAACCTGTAGATTCACCAACATTATTTGTTGACCTATTTTTGCGTGTTGTTATTCTTAGGTCCTTAAGAGGTATGCTTCCGCTGTGTTTGCTGCATGACTGGCCGTGGAGTCAGCATTTGATTTTTAAAGAACATTATTTACTTTCGCATTTAAAACTTTTATACTGTTTAAATACTGTTGGCTTGTGGTTACGATCACAACAGTGTTTCTATTTTGGGATTTTTGACTTTTGTTTTTGAAAGTTATTATTTTAAATAAAATTAAATGCGATTGCTTTAAACGTCTCATATAGAGGGCGTAACTGTTAACTGTAGGACCGGAATTAATACGCTGTCAGATGGTATTTTGGCGGGGTGTTATATAAAACCTTCCCACAAGTGACGGATTCAGTAGTTGAGGTGAGAAACAAGGTTTTTTGATTATTATGGGACTGTTGGACATTACAAAACCCTCGTCCTTTTGACGACATTACAACATGCTGCCTAGCCAATGGTCATAACAGTTATTTTCCACAAGACCAAGGATGGGAAGTCGTCTTATTAAAACCAGAATGCATGACTTATTTCTGGACTTATGAATTACGTGTCTTTATTTCCTTTAGTGAACAACTTGCGTATTAACTAGATTTATCTTCAAAACTGTCCTGTATCATAGTGTACTATATTTCATGTTATATGTAATATAGCGAAGTTGTAAGTTTGAAGAATATTTGTATGTGATATATTATTATAATCAGTTTTTCATATGGAATTGTAGTAGTTGAATTGTATATTAGCTACTAAGTATGAACTTAACGGGTAGGTAGTACCCAAATTTAAACTTATAAAACGCTAATATGAAGAAAAAGTTTTTATAAATGTGTTCATATTATGCTACGAAATACTATTAACTACTCTTAATATTCTGTATGATTAACTCGATTCAGTTGGCTATTTTGAAGGAAATGGCACCGACTACTCGACACACCATGAATATGAGCGAAGAGGAATTTTGTACCTTTCTTGCTGCAAACATAGCCGCAGTACAGGATGCGCTACATACCAACAATAACTCTGAATCTAGCAATGCAGCTAACGGCGCAAGAAATCATGTAGGATGCTCCTACAAAGAATTCACTGCCTGCAAACCTTTGGAATTTGATGGAACCGAAGGACCAATTGGATTGAAACGGTGGACCGAGAAAGTCAAATCGGTGTTTGCCATAAGTAAGTGTACTAAAGTGGACAAAGTTAAGTACGCTACGCATACCTTCACAGGTACTGCGTTAACGTGGTGGAACACCTATCTTGAACATGTAGGACAAAATGCTGCTTACGCACTACCGTGGTCGGCATTCAAGCAATTAATGAACGAGCAGTACCGTCCTAGAAACGAAGTCAATAAACTCAAGGCAGAACTTAGAGAGTTACGAACACAAGGGTTCGACATTACCACATATGAACGACGATTCACAGAGTTGTGCCTATTGTGTCCGGGAGCATTCGAAGATGAAGAAGAGAAGATCGAAGCGTTTGTAAAAGGGTTACCAGTAAGGATTCAAGAAGATGTGAGTTCACACGAGCCTGCTTCTATACAGAAGGCAAGTCGAATGGCTCATAAACTCATAAATCAGATTGAGGGAAGAATTAAAGAGCAGGCAGCCGAAGAAGCCAACACGAAACAACTCAAGAGGAAATGGGAAGAAAACAGTGACAAGAGTCACCAGTACAACAACAACAATTACAACCACAATCACAACAACTATCCCAACAACCGCAACAACAATCGCAACAATAACCGCAATCCAAACAATAACTACAACAAACATCCCAACAACAACAACAACAACTACAACAACCGTTTCAACAACAATAACAATCCCAACAACAACCTCAATAACAACAACGACAACAAAAACCAAAAACAGCCATGTCATAGGTGTGAAGAAAATCATCAGGGGTTTTGCACGACATTTTGCAACAGGTGTAAAAGAAATGGTCATAGCGCGACAAAGTGTGAGGTCTACGGACCAAAGTTTAACAGAACTAAAGGAACAAATAATGTCGGGAAAAGTAATGCCGAAACGAGTAGTGTCGGAGCAAGTAATACCAACGCTATTTGTTATAAATGTGGAAAACCGGGCCACATTATTAGAAATTGCCTGAATAAGGGGAATACTAATGGGCAGGGCTGTGGAAGAGTTTTCAATATTAATTCGGCAGAAGCACAGGAAGACCCGGAGCTTGTTACGGGTACATTTCTTATTGATGATAAATCTGCTTATGTTTTATTTGATTCGGGTGTGGATAGAAGCTATATGAGTAGAGAATTTTGTGCTAAATTAAGTTGCCCATTGACGCCTTTGGATAGTAAATTTTTACTCGAATTAGCAAACGGTAAATTAATTTCAGCAGATAATATATGTCGGGAGAGAGAAATTAAACTAGGGGATGAAACGTTTAAAATTGATTTAATACCAGTCGAGTTAGGGAGTTTTGACGTAATAATTGGCATGGACTGGTTGAAAAAGGTGAGAGTAGAGGTCGTTTGTTACAAAATTGCGATTCGCATTATGCGTGAAAAAGGAAAACCTTTAATGGTGTACGGAGAAAAGAACAACACGAAGTTAAATCTAATTAGTAGTTTGAAGGTGCAAAAACTAATAAGAAAAGGTTGTTATGTCATTCTAGCACACATCGAGGAAGTTAAACCTGAAGAAAAGAACATCAGTGATGTTCCCGTCGCAAAAGAATTACCGATGTATTTTCGAAAGAATTTCCGGGATTACCCCCACATCGATCCGTTGAATTTCAAATAGACCTTGTACCAGGAGCTGTACCAATAGCTCGTGCTCTATACAGACTCGCACCCAGCAAAATGAAAGAATTACAAAGTCAGTTACAGGAACTTTTAGAGCGTGGTTTCATTCGACCAAGCACATCACCATGGAGAGCTCCTGTTCTGTTTGTCAAGAAGAAAGATGGTACATTCAGGTTGTGTATCGACTACCGAGAGTTGAAAAAACTTACCATCAAGAACCGTTACCTAATCGACGACTTATTTGATCAACTACAAGGCTCGTTGGTTTATTCAAAGATCGATTTACGTTCTGGATATCACCAAATGCGGGTGTAAGAGGATGACATTCCGAAGACTGCTTTTAGGACGCGTTACGGTCATTACGAGTTTATGATTATGCCGTTTGGATTGACTAACGCACCAGCTGTGTTCATGGACCTCATGAACCGAGTGTGTGGGCCATATCTTGACAAGTTTGTCATTGTTTTCATCGATGACATACTTATTTACTCGAAGAATGATCAAGAGCACGAAGAACATTTGAGAAAAGTGCTAGAGTTGCTGAGAAAAGAAAAACTGTACGCTAAGTTTTCAAAGTGTGCATTTTGGTTGGAAGAAGTTCAATTCCTCGGTCATATAGTAAACAAAGAAGGTATTCAGGTGGATCCAGCAAAGATTGAAACCGTTGAAAAGTGGGAAACCCTGAAAACTCCGAAACACATACGCCAATTTTTAGGGCTAGCTGGTTATTACAGGAGATTCATCCAAGATTTTTCCAAAATAGCAAAACCCTTGACTGCATTAACGCATAAAGGGAGGAAATTTGAATGGAAGGATGAACAAGAAAAAGCGTTTCAATTGTTAAAGAAAAAGTTAACTACGGCACCTATATTATCATTACCTGAACGGAATGATGATTTTGTGATATATTGTGATGCCTCAAAGCAAGGTCTCGGTTGTATATTAATGCAACGAATGAAAGTAATTGCTTATGCGTCTAGACAATTGAAGATTCACGAGCAGAATTATATGACGCATGATTTGGAATTAGGTGCGGTTGTTTTTGCATTAAAGACTTGGAGACACTACTTATATGGGGTCAAAAGTATTATATATACCGACCACAAAAGTCTTTAACACATATTTAATTAGAAACAACTGAACATGAGGCAGCGCAGATGGATTGAATTGTTGAATGATTACGAATTTGAGATTCGTTATCACCCGGGGAAGGCAAATGTGGTAGCCGACGCCTTGAGCAGAAAGGACACAGAGAACCCATTCGAGTAAAAGCTATGAATATAATGATTCACAATAACCTTACTGCTCAAATAAAGGAGGCGCAACAAGGAGTTTTAAAAGAGGGAAATTTAAAAGATGAAATACCCAAAGGATCGGAAAAGCATCTTAATATTTGGAAAACGAAACCAGGTATAGGGCTAAAAGGATTTGGGTACCAAAATTTGGAGATATGAGAGAAATGGTACTTAGAGAAGCTCATAAAACCAGGTACTCAATACATCCTGGAACGGGGAAGATGTACAAGGATCTCAAGAAACATTTTTGGTGGCCAGGTATGAAAGCCGATGTTGTTAAATACGTAGGAGAATGTTTGACGTGTTCTAAGGTCAAAGCTGAGCATCAGAAACCATCAGGTCTACTTCAACAACCCAAAATCCCAGAATGGAAATGGGAAAACATTACCATGGATTTCATCACTAAATTTCCAAGGACTGCAAGTGGTTTTGATACTATTTGGGTAATAGTTGATCGTCTCACCAAATCAGCACACTTCCTGCCAATAAGAGAAGATGACAAGATGGAGAAGTTAGCAATACTGTATTTGAAGGAAGTCATCTCCAGACATGGAATACCAATCTCTATTATCTCTGATAGGGATGGCAGATTTATTTCAAGATTCTGGCAGACATTACAGCAAGCATTAGGAACTCATCTAGACATGAGTACTGCCTATCATCCACAAACTGATGGGTAGAGCGAAAGGATGATACAAATGCTTGAAGACATGCTACGAGTATGTGTTATTGATTTCGGAAACAGTTGGGATCGACATCTACCATTAGCAGAATTTTCCTACAACAACAGCTACAATTCAAGCATTGAGATGGCGCCGTTTGAAGCACTTTATAGTAGAAAGTGCAGGTCTCCGATTTGTTGGAATGAAGTGGGGGATAGACAGATTATGGGTCCGAAGATAATACAAGAAACTACCGAGAAGATCATCCAAATTCAACAACGGTTGAAAACCGCCCAAAGTCGACAAAAGAGCTACGCCGACATTAAAAGAAAAGATATAGAATTTGAAATTGGAGAGATGGTCATGCTTAAGGTTGCACCTTGGAAAGGCCTTGTTCGATTTGGTAAACGAGGGAAATTAAATCCAAGGTATATAGGACCATTCAAGATTATTGATCGTGTCGGACCAGTAGCTTACCGACTTGAATTACCACAACAACTCGCGGCTGTACATAACACTTTCCACGTCTCAAATTTGAAGAAATGTTTTGCTAAAGAAGATCTCACTATTTCGTTAGATGAAATCCAAATCAACGAAAAACTTCAGTTCGTCGAAGAACCCGTCGAAATAATGGATCGTGAGGTTAAAAGACTTAAGCAAAACAAGATACCAATTGTTAAAGTTTGATGGAATGCTTGTAGAGGACCCGAGTTCACCTGGGAATGAGAAGATTAGATGAAGAAGAAATACCCGCACTTATTTCTAGAAGATACGTCAACACTTCCAACTGCTTAAAATTTCGGGACGAATTTATTTAACGTGTAGGTACTGTAGTGACCCAAACTTTTACATGTTTATATATATTAAATGAAATTGATATTTACATGATTAAGTGTTTCCAACATGTTAAGCAATCAAACTTGTTAAGACTTGATTAATTGAAATAGGTTTCATATAGACAATTGACCACCCAAGTTGACCGGTGATTCACGAACGTTAAAACTTTTAAAAACTATATGATGATATATATATGATTATATATATAGTTAACATGATATTATGATAAGTAAGTATCTCATTAGGTATTTTAACAATGAGTTATATACATAAAATTGTGTTTATTGAATTAAGAAACTTGAAACGATATATATAACGATTATCGTTATAACAACGTGTTACTAATTACATATGAATCATATTAAGATATTGTTACACAATGTTTAATCATGATAAATGATAAGTAAACATGTCATTATGTATATTAACAATGAACTACATATGTAAAACAAGACTACTAACTTAAGAATTTTGAAACGAGACATATATGTAACGATTATCGTTGTAACAACATTTAACTGTATATATATCATACTAAGATATATTAATATATCATAATATCATGATAATGTAATAATTTAACATCTCTTTAGATATAATAAACAATGGGTTAACAACATTTAACAAGATCGTTAACCTAAAGGTTTCAAAACAACATTTACATGTAACGACTAACGATGACTTAACGACTCAGATAAAATGTATATACATGTAGTGTTTTAATATGTATTCATACACTTTTGAAAGACTTCAAGACACTTATCAAAATACTTCTACTTAACAAAAATGCTTACAATTACATCCTCGTTCAGTTTCATCAACAATTCTACTCGTATGCACCTGTATTCGTACTCTTACAATACACAGCTTCTAAATGTATGTACTATTGGTATATACACTCCAATGATCAGCTCTTAGCAGCCCATGTGAGTCACCTAACACATGTGGGAACCATCATTTGGCAACTAGCATGAAATATCTCATAAAATTACAAAAATATGAGTAATCATTCATGACTTATTTACATGAAAACAAAATTACATATCCTTTATATCTAATCCATACACCAACGACCAAAAACACCTACAAACACTTTCATTCTTCAATTTTCTTCATCTAATTGATCTCTCTCAAGTTCCATCTTCAAGTTCTAAGTGTTCTTCATAAATTCTACAAGTTCTAGTTTCATAAAATCAAGAATACTTCCAAGTTTACTAGCTCACTTCCAATCTTGTAAAGTGATCATTAAACCTCAAGAAATCCTTGTTGTTTACAGTAAGATATCATTCTAAATCAAGGTAATACTCATATACAAACTTTGATTCAATTCCTATAACTATAACTTTCTTAATTCGAGTGATAATCTTACTTGAACTTGTTTTCGTGTCATGATTCTACTTCAAGAACTTTCAAGCCATCCAAGATCCTTTGAAGCTAGATCATTTCTTGTCACTTCCAGTAGGTTTACCTACTAAACTTGAGGTAGTAATGATGTTCATAACATCATTTAAATCATACATATAAAACTATCTTATTCGAAGATTTGAACATGTAATCACTAGAACATAGTTTAGTTAATTCTAAACTTGTTTGCAAAAAAAAGTTAATCCTTCTAACTTGACTTCTAAAATCAACTAAACACATATTCTATATCTATATGATATGCTAACTTAATGATTTAAAACCGTAAAACACGAAAACACCGTAAAACCGGATATACGCCGTCGTAGTAACACCGCGGGCTGTTTTGGGTTCGTTAATTAAAAACTATGATAAAATTTGATTTAAAAGTTGTTCTTCTGGGAAAATGATTTTTCTTATGAACATCAAACTATATCCAAAAATCATGGTTAAACTCAAAGTGGAAGTATGTTTTCCAAAATGGTCATATAGACGTCGTTCTTTTGACTGATATGACTACCTTTACAAAAATGACCTGTAACCCGTATTTCCGACTATAAACCTATACTTTTTCTGTTTAGATTCATAAAATAGAGTTCAATATGAAACCACAGCAATTTGATTCACTCAAAATGGATTTAAAACGAAGAAGTTATGGGTAAAATAAGATTGAATATTTTTTTATTGTTGTAGCTACGAGAAATATTGTAACAATTCTATACAAATCATATCCTAGCTAACTTATATTGTATTATACATGTATTCTAATATATTATGTAATCTTGGGATACCATTGACACGTATGCAAATGTTTTGACATATCATATCGACCCATGTGTATGCCCCTTTTGCTTGGAACAACCATAGACACTCTATATGCAGTAATGTTGGAGTTACCTATACAGGGTTGAGGTTGATTCCAAAAATATATATACTTTGAGGTGTGATCTAGCCTGAGACGTGTATACACTGGGTCGTGGATTGATTCAATATAATATATACCGATTTATTTCTGTACATCTAATTGTGGACAACTACTTGTAGGTTACTAATGAGGACAGCTGACTTAATAAACTTAAAACAGTAAAACGTATTAAAAATATTGTAAATATATTTTGAACATACTTTGATATATATGTACATATTTGTTATAGGTTCGTGAATCGACCAGTGGCCAAGTCTTACTTCCCGACGAAGTAAAAATCTGTGAAAGTGAGTTATAGTCTCACTTTTAAAATCTAATATTTTGGGATGAGAATACATGCAGTTTTATAAATGTTTTATGAAATAGACATAAGTAAAGGAAACTACATTATATGGGTGAATGATCGAAGCTGAATATACCCCTTTTGCTTGGTAACCTAAGAATTAGTAAACCGATCTACTAATTGACGCGTATCCTAAAGATAGATCTATTGGGCCTAACAAACCCTATCCAAAGTACCGGATGCTTTAGTACTTCGAATTCGTTTTTATCATGTCCGAAGGATTTCCCGGAATGATAGGGGATATTCTTATATGCATCTTGTTAATGTCGGTTACCAGGTGTTCACCATATGAATGAATTTTATCTCTATGTATGGGATGTATATTGAAATATGAAATCTTGTGGTCTATTATTATGATTTGATAATATATAGGTTAAACCTATAACTCACCAACATTTTTGTTGACGTTTTAAGCATGTTTATTCTCAGGTGATTATTAAGAGCTTCCGCTGTTGCTTATTAAAATAAGGACAAGATTTGGAGTCCATGCTTGTATGATATTATGTAAAAACTGCATTCAAGAAACTTATTTTTGATGTAATATATTCTTATTGTAAACCATTATGTAATGGTCGTGTGTAAACGGTATATTTTAGATTATCATTATTTGATAATCTACGTAATGCTTTTTAAACATTTATCGATAAAATAAAGGTTATGGTTGTTTTTAAAAATGAATGCTGTCTTTGAAAAACGTCTCATATAGAGGTCAAAACCTCGCGACGAAATCAATTAATATGGAACGTTTATAATCAATATGAACGGGACATTTCACTCCGCACTTAACAATCAAACAGAGGCCATCAAATCCATCACGAATAAGATGGAATCTGAAACGACCCGACCCAATCCATAGGGACGAATACAATAACATATGATTACATCGTGAGGCATTTGACCTCTATATGATACGTTTTATAAACTTTGAATTCTTTTGAAAAGATATACCATAAATGAATATTTAAAATTCAATGTTTTTGACATCTGATGATTTCTACATATAGACAATCACCGTAAATAACAGTTTACAAGAATACTTCCGTTGACAATGCAGTCAAAATAAATACACAGTGATGATTTTGTGAATGCAATGCTTCCTCGAATAAAACATGTATGACTCCATGCACATGGTTTCTCTAATATATATTCAAACAGCGGAAGACTTCTAGGAACCTGAGAATAAACATGCTTTTATCGTCAACATAAAGTTGGTGAGATATAGGTTTAATGCTAGTAGCGTTATAAATATAGAAAACAAGATTTCGTATACATAAATGTTTTAATAAAAATATTCTAAGTGGTTGAGCACTTGATAACCATACTTAACATTTAATCAACGTCGCATATTCCCTTTACTATGAAATCTCACTACACTATACCAAATATAGTAACGAAACGAAGTACTGTGCAACCGTTGAATACTGGTCGTCCAGTCCGGTTGGGGTTGTCAGGCCCGATAGATCTATCAACAGGATTCGCGTTTACAATACCACATGTAAATAGTAGTTACCAAGCTACAGGGAAGTATGCCAGTGGTACAACTCAACGTAGAATATATTTTTTTTTATCACTTGTGTCCATAACGTAAATCATAAAATGCATGTATTCTCATCCCAAAATATTTAGAGTTTAAAAGTGGGACTATATACTCACTTTTGCCTTGAAGATATATAAAATGACTTGGTCTCCGATAGATATCACGAACCTAACCATATATAATATATCAACATATTTTCTTTTCAAATAATTGTTACATGTATACTTATAATACTTTTAATATCTAATAGTCCGTAGTTAGCAGTCCGATGTTAGTAGTCCACAATTAGTTGTTCAATAAAATAAATAAAGACCCCATCGTATTCGTATTGATCGGAATTAATCTCGACCCATGGTACCGTGTAGTCAAATGACGTGTTGCGTACATAAAGTACCGTGTTGTCAAATGACGTGTTGCGTACAATCATGAGGTCTTATAATTAATCCTCTCGTGTTGTTTACGGGTGGTCCTGAAATATATAAAATCAAATCATAAGTAAAATATCATATTAATTAGCAAAGATATGATTAGTTTAGTTTTACTCCAATTAATTTCGTAGCTAAACTAGCTTTGGATACCCAATTTTGTTTTAGCCGTAGTTTCTTCAATACAACTCCGTTTTTGTTGGTTCAACTTGCCACTTCCTTGGATCGAGCCATTATTTATGAATATGAACAGTAAATACCTTAGTTTGTATTCAAAATCACAGGTTATAGGTCAAACTTTGGTGAATCTTATGAAAGTGATCATTTCCGTCGTAAAAACAACATCTAGATGATCATTTTTACAAAAATACTTACACTTTGAGTTACACCATGAGATTTTTATATATTAACATATTCATAAGAAATATCATTTTTCCAGAATATAAACTTCCAATTCAAAGTTTAAGATGGTTTTAATTATCCAACCCAAAACAGCCCCCGGTTGCACTCCGACGACGTAAATTTAGTTTTAATGTGTTCTTTGTAAAATCAAGTTGTTTCTTGTTAAGTTAGCATATAATTATGATATATTACAGGTCTTGAAGTGTTTTAAAAGTCAAGTTAGAAGGATCTATTTAGTTTGCGAACAAGTTTGAAATCATTCAAACTATGTTCTTGTTGTTATAATTCGTAACTCAAAATAAGATAGCTTTATGAATATGAATCGAATAAGATTATGAATAAGGTTACTACCTCAAGTTACTTGGATAAAGCTATTGGAAAGGAAGTATAATTCTTGATCTTCAAAGAGTTTTTGAAATGGGTTCAAAAGATTGAAAGTATAAACTTGAAATGGATGATCTTCATGAAGTGTTCTTGTTTGGTTTTTCTTATGATAATTTTAGGTTGTTTTAAGGCTTATAATTGAAGTGTTTTTGTTGAATTGAAGTAGTAGAACAAAGTATTTCAAGTGTGTGTTTTTAGGGAGTAAAATCTTAGAATAAAAATTGAAATGGAAATGATATAGATATAGATATATAAAATGTCATATGTATATAGATATAAAGAGATTCCAATTTGAAATTTTAGCTAGAAGTTTAATACTAGATGTTAAGAGTTGTTAAACATGTCTCCCCCATGATTAAAAAGGTTGAAAATGATGTTTTACTATTGGTATATATGAATAGTAAATACATTCAGAAGTTGTGTATAATACGGGTATAAATACAAAATTATTTTGTTTATGTGTTTAAAGATGTCTCATGAGTCATATGTAATAACAAGGATGTCATTTTCCATGATAAAAGGTTGAAAATGATGTTTTCCTATTAGTATATTCCAATAGTAAATACATCTAGAAACTGTGTATTAATACATCTTAATACAATACATATATATTTATTTTAACTTAGAAGTTATAACATATATATATATATATATATATATATATACATATATATATACATATATATATATACATACATATATATATACATATATATATACATATATATATATATATATATATATATATACATATATATATACATATATATATATATATATATATATATATATATATATATATATATATATATATATATATATATATATATATATATATATATATATATATCGTTTCGAAGTCCTTAAGTTAGTAGTCTCATTTTATGTATATAATCCATTGTTAATATATTTAATGAGATACTTAATTATCATATATTCAAGTTAGATATAATCCATATATATACATAAGTATATAATTAATACAAGTTATGACGTTCGTGAATCGTCGGACAAATGGATGGTCAATTGTTTGTATAAAACTCATTTCAAAAGCCTTAAAACTTGTCAAAATTCATTGCTTATCATGACGAAATTATTAAATCATATAGAGAATTGGTTTAAAATAAGTTGAAATTTTCCGGGTCGTCACAGAATCTCTTGCCAAACAACTCAAAGATGGCCACAGTAGGTTAACCAGGTTCAAGCTTGTGTTAATTGTACCAACCCACAACCCATTGAAGAATATCAAGTTGAGTACAAGAACGCTGACGGTTCAGTCTGTTACGTTCAATACCCAGGTCGTCAATCAAATCCCGGATACAATCAACAACCTAGGGTTAACCAGTTTCAACGAAACAACCAGCCTTTTCGCTATCATTACCCACCTTATTCACCCCAACAATCTCAATTGACCTACGATCAACCACTTTCACTCACTGGTCCACCAACTGAGGAAAATTCCCCAACCAGCCAAATTATGAAATTAATCAACCCTACTCTAGGGACTGATGATCAGCTGACTCATGATCAGATAATTGCATCTAGGCAAGACCAAATGGAGATACTAATGAGAAATCAATTGGCTCTGCTCAAAAGTATAGAAACACAGCTCGGACAGTTATCCCAACGCCTTGAAACCCGACCACAAGGGAGATTACATAGTAATACTATACAAAATCCCTACAGAGAGAAAGCTAAGCAAATGGATTCGGTAATCCCAGAGGAAGAACCACAGAGAAGGTCGGCTAGGCTCAAGAACAAATCAACATATACTCAGAAGCTGTCCACTGCAACTCCAGTTCATGTACCTTACTTGGAAGGCTACAAGAGGAACCATCCAAGCTTGATTCCTTCAAACTTGATGGAAGATTCTAGGAAACCATATCCAAGGTCCCCAATCAGAAGAGATATATCTGAAGGCTTCTCTCTACGAAGGAAAGGATACCAGATTCTAGCAAAATTTCACTGAGTGAAGAATGCTCGACATTACTCATAAACTCTCTACCGCAAAAGCTAGGAGATACAGGCCAATTCATTTTTCCGTGTTCAATCTACCAGTCTGGAACCAATCATGCGCTAGCAGATTTAGAAGCAAGTATCAACCTAATCCCCTAGTCTCTCTACAACTCTACAAGAGATTAGAGTTAGGAGACTTCTCACCATCAAAAATGACAATCCAACTTTCCGATCACACAATTCGATATCCTAAGGCCATAGTAAAGAATGTCTTGGTGAAAGTCAACAAATTCTTGTATCCTACAGATTTCGTAGTAAGGAAAATTAAGGAAGGCCTATACACACCAATAGTGTTAGGAAGACCTTTCATGAATACGGCTACGACTATCATTGATGTGTACAATAAAACCTTGATCTTGAAATCACACGGGGAGAGTATTACCTTCAAAATTGACTTACCTACCGATCTTTCTGGACATGCGGAGATGTTTGCTATTTCCACCAGACGAATCACTTCTGATGATGAGTCCCCAACACCAGCCGATGATATTGAGATGGGTGTCGAATCACAGTCTGTTGACGACCCAGAGATGGAAGAAGAGGATCCTAGCGAAGAAATAGAGGAAGAGGAAGAACCTGAGGAGGAAGAGGAAATGGGAGACATAAAATAAACTACGATGATACCCTCTATAATCTTAGAACGTCACGAAGAACTAATGAGGCTAGAGACGGAAAATCACAGTTGAATCATTCATTTCAAGAAGAAAATTGATAAGGTTGAGGTTAAAGATATAGAAATTGCCCCTGCAAGTGTCGAAGTGAAGAACCAGAGAAGCCCATTCATCAGATGAATCCTCAGAAGAATATTATACCGATGATGACGAAGAAGAGCAAAAAGAAAACATTCTGGATAACTCATATTCTCCACCCGAACCAAATCAGGAGGAGCCGGACTCTTCTTCAGATCGAATTTCGGTCATATTTACTCACACCGACATGATAACCTTCATCAAT
This sequence comes from Rutidosis leptorrhynchoides, assembly GCF_046630445.1. NCBI lineage: Eukaryota > Viridiplantae > Streptophyta > Magnoliopsida > Asterales > Asteraceae > Rutidosis > Rutidosis leptorrhynchoides. The sequence goes on along the minus strand of NC_092333.1, from coordinate 221,976,723 downwards.
GACACCGATGAATTTGAAGATATTTTCGAAGCCATCTGTAAATCAACAATTGATTTTATGCTACGCTTAACAGAACGGATCATGGCTATCAAAGACGAGTACAACCTCTATCTACAGAGAGAATACAATAATGTTGAAATCTTAGAAGAGCGCATTCAAGAGTTTATCAACACTCTTCACGATCATATCTACCGTGAAGAAAGGCAACAAGAGCACAACTCAGTGGTTCACACTATTCTAGAGACAAGATTTTGTCGAGATCAGAAGATCATTTACTCTAAGGTTTAAAATGCCTTAGCCTGATCTGCACTTCCGTTTTCAGCAAATCAACGAGCACTACTGACTCTCATCTTAAAAATTATGGATCTCTACACTGAACGCCCGACTTATCACTCTGATTTGCAAATGGTCGAAGATATTCACAGCTTCTTCGCTCTCTTGGAAAAAGATAATTTCGAAGGCACACTAGAGAGGCTAGTGATTTACGTAACAATTGATCACCACGCTGATCTGATTATCAAGGAATTACAAGACGTAGTAGCAGAAGAAGGAAGACGGAACAATCCATTAACACATCTTGAACCAGACCGAGTCAACATTGCCACCTATGTTACGAAGCAGATAGCACATATCTTCCATGAATCCACGGATCCTAATTTCACATTCAAAGCTACATGTCGGGAGATATACTCAAAGACGGTGATATTAATGCTTGGGTCAGGGCTGCTCTTCACTTCTTTTAAGCTTCGCCTCTTAGTAAATCTGTGCAAGGCTACAGACTCCTACTGTGGAGACCACTGTTCAGAAGATTTTGAGATACTGAAGATACAGTTTCTGACATTATTTGAAGACCTCCGAAATAAGCATCCTATCAGAGAAGTAATCACTACAAGCACTGCCTCAATGATTGACATTCATGGATCAATCAGCAGAGCCGTGGATCATATTCTCATCGGACTTCAAGATTTTTCACGAGCCAAAACCGCACATTATCTCTCTTTCAGAAGATCTTTAAGAGAAGTACCGGATAGAGAAGTATCGGATCTGCTACCACTTTTGGTCCAACACTTGCTCATGATTTATCCATCAAGACTCACATTCCCTTGAGAAGACCAAGATCACAACTACCAGAGGGGAATGTATACTTTTTAGGCATCATTACGGTCGAGCCAACGACCTTAAACAAAAGCACTTCTCGGGAGGCAACCCATGCAATAAAGTAGAGTAGAAGAATAAAGGATGACAAATGAGCCGATCAATAAAGGTCGTAACTTCCAAGATTGCTGAAACAACCTGTCTTCATCCACCAGGGGTACTCCTTTCTTTCCGTTACTAGCTCAAATTTTAAATTATGCCGCATCCTAGCTTATCACTAAGTGTGGGATTCCAACTCAAATAAACACTAGACAAATATTCCCAAATCTTTAACTAAAACTCCTAAGTGTGGGATACACTAGGAACATTGAGGAAAATGTTCTTCTAAGTGTGGGATGTTGGTATAATCTTCTTATGCTGTGTTAAATAACCCATTACAAAGATTCCGAGTTCTTAAGCCAAATTTCAAAATTTTTAATAAAAGAAAACCTTTTCGAAAAAGTATTTTCTAAAACCTGAAACGTTTGTAAATAAAATTAAGGCTTAAGTAAGGTAGAAATCTTGAACCGAATTTCTAAAAGAGCATTGTATGACCATTCATTATTGACCAAAATTGATTATGGTAAGGCACACAAATAAGACCAGCATTCCTATTTAATGCTTCGCTATTTTCCATTGAGAGTGCCGATGTCTGTACTCAGAATCAGAACTTTCTCTAGATCTGCATTTCCAAGTAACGAAATGTTATTCGGTTATAATCAGAAGAGCTAGCCATTTGTCAAAATAAGCCTTTCACACCTCCACCACTTCTACCACACCACCTTATCCACATCATCTTTACTATTACTCGAAAAATACAGAAAATAAAATTCCTTCCGAAAACCCGATGTTATAAACCTCTCAAGTATCATGGCAAAGGTCTTGAAAAAGTTTACCGACAAAAAGTTTCTCGAGATAAAATCTCCAAATATATATATATATATATATATATATATATATATATATATATATATATATATATATATATATATATATATATATATATATATATATATATATATATATTCATTCAAAGTTCTGAAAAAAATAGCAGAACTTATAAAGAGAAACGTCGAAGAAGAACTTGACCGCACATGCTTATTACTCGAAAGGAGAAAAAGTTCAAAGGTGCTTCTCAAAAATATCAGCACTCCTATCTATCTTAAATTTTTCAAAATTCCGAATAGAAGTCTTGAAAAAGACTATATTACCTTTTCTCACTCCCTTAAAACAACTTCACCACCACTCCAAAATTCCTTTCCATAATTCCAATTGACAAATGACCTAGAAACTATGGTTACCACCATTCTCCCATTAGTAGCTAGGATTTGAGTCTTTATCAAGCCTATGACGATGGGTGCAACATGACTGGCTATGAGTGAATTCATTTCTTAGATCTATAGGGAACCCTAAACACTTGTGTGATTTGAGCGACCCGTGAAAGCTATCCAAAGTCATGTAACCTCCTCGAATGCTTGCAGATATAGTTTCAACCCCAACATAGATAACTTACCTTACCTTTCGCACTTATAATAAGAAGCAAACCGCTCAGGCTATTAGAAAAGAAACCCCGAAAATATTTCTTAAGGTAAAAAACGAGAAGTTTGCTTGAGGACAAGCAAAGTCTAAGTGTGGGATATTTGATATCGGCTAAAAAGTCACGTTTTCACCCCGGTGTTAAGGCCCGAAACAATAAAGTTCCAAGCTTTATCACCAAAATAACCACTTCGTTGGTTAAAATTGAAGAACATGTGATTACGAAGATGGTGCAAAAAGAATCAAGAGAATCGGAGCTAAAATGAAGATTCTAGAACGAAAACAGTGAAAGATAAGAAATCAAGTTACGATCCAGCAAATCAGCAAGCCAAACGGCCTGCCAAACGACCTGCCAAATGACCTGCCAAATGGGCTGCCAAATAGGTCACCATAATGAAAAAAGGCTTGCCACATGGTGAAATCAAATGGGCCCTGCAAACAACTTTCCAAATGGCTAGCCAAATGGGCCCTACAAACGGCTTGACAAACGGCCTGCCAGCCATTTGCAAGCAAAAATCAAGTCTATTTAAAGGGTATTTGTCATCCATTTTTACACACACTTCAATTCACTTCTTTCTCTCTCTTTCTACAATAATAGTCATACTTTCAAGGTCTTCGACTCCGTGCTGGAAACCTATTACCTGGAGAAGAACGACGAAGATTGTATTAGGAGCGGTCAGGAGTTTGAAGTTGTCACTTTTGTATTCGGAACTCATTTAATCTACTAGTACTTCTATCCTTTGTCTTTATATAATGTTTTCCATTATTATGCGTTATGATATTGTTGCCATGATTAGCGAGTAGTTATATTTAGTGTATGCTATGATGTAGTAAGTTATAATGCCGAAATAATATTATGGCTTGTGTATGTTATCAAGATACATTCCAATTATGCTTTAAACTCAATCTCTTTTCCAACTAATAGAATGTAGTTATTGGCTCTGTTGTTGAGAAGTCGCGAACCCCGATGCAGAGTATACTATTTGTGTCACCCCTTAGTAATAGAAGTCTATCGGATACAACGTAAGTTTGACTGAGGCACACGGGTTGTAGTAGGTCCACCGAGCCTTGGATTCCGACGGAGGACTCTTTGGTAGTGAAACATCTTACTAGACCCCTAGTACATTGTCGGTCCTAGACCATGCTAGTGTAGTCACTAAGCAAATAAACTTCGTACGTACACGCTGAGGCACAACGGTTGTTGGAAGCTGTACCTATACTAAGTAAGGCCATGGAACCCGGTCAGTGCTGATTAATACATTTCACCATAATGTGGTCTCAAGCATTGCACCCCGCTTGAGGGATTCTTAGTTAATTAAGGAACTGTTTGTTTAAACACATAAAGGATTGGACCGTTAGGATAACCGAACGTGTTCATGGAAGTCAAATCCGGCTTGGCCATGGTGTTCTTTATGGTTGAACTCTTTTAAGGGCCTAACTATCTTTTAAACCCAATTATTAACGAAAGTATCAAAGCACATCACGTCTCTCAGATATGGCAAACCCTGTATTCTATTATGCTTAAGAAAGTTTAGACCTTTGTGGAATGTTAATACGTCACCTAACCAAATCGCTCAATTGGATGAGCCGTCTGAACGTGTATGCCTGTAGTCAGACTGCACGGGCGTCGGGGGTAAGGGACGTTGCTGTCTATTCAGAATCTTCAAGCCTATCGCATTACCCAGTGACATGTCTTACGACAGGGGCGTTTAGGACCAGTGTAATGAATACAAGGTCAATACCTATTCATGAGCCAGTATTCCATAATCTCGGCAAAGTAACTGATGAAATCATAGTATGCGCTTGTTTTAACCTTATCTGAATTACAAATTTTATTGCATTTACTTTACTTATCTTATAAACTAGAAAACCCAAAATTAGTTAACAAACCACTACTCCTTCACCTTAGGATTAGCTTAAGCTTTAATTATAGGTTTGATTCTACTGATATCTTAAAAATATGACCTTAGGTCATACTTCCCTTACTCATAATAAGGAGTAGTACGATTTAGGTCCGCTAAATATAAATTTAAAACTATTGTTCGCTACCCTGATCGGCTGATTCTGACGTCGTGCGACCTAACACTGCACAAATAAAACCTTCCGTTTCGGCCATATCAAAAACATAATATTGATCACTACATTACAATTACAATAACATTGTTTCAATCAATATAACATCACAAAAGGAACATGTTTAACATCAACAGATCATTGTCTCAAACACACAAACTCATAAACCAATAATAGATTGTCTCAAACACACAAACTCATAAAAACAATATTCGTGTTCAAACATTCATAATTAAATTAGCCAAACATTAACAGACACACAAAGTCTTCAATCCACCATCATCCATCTTGATCAATCATCACATACAACCTACATTTAAACCATCCATGTATAAGCACAAAGGTGCACATTATAAAATTAATCTTAATCTTAATTATTACAAATTTAACAAGGACATACCTCAATTAACGAAGTAGGCCAAGCAATAGACGTACCAGGGACGCCATGAATGTACACCAAATGATAATGTGGCCTAAACAAAGCTTGATCTTTATTTATGGCCACTTGAACCTCGACCTCACACCAATTAGGTCCAAATTCTATCCCCAAAACAACCGTTCTTGGATCCAGGCTCCTCAACTTTCCTCTTGCCACCTTCTCATTGTTTGAAATGCCTTTTATAAAACCTCGTCTCTCACCTAAAATTTAGTTTTAAAAAAACCATTCATGAACGCTAAAAGGGTAGAAAAACAGTAAGTTATTAAATTGAAACATACCTTTAAACGTTGAACACCTGAAGCATGAACAACCGAACCATCATTCTGCACACCCGAACCATTCTGCTTTTCTGCCAACTAGGCTTTTAACCTAACATTTTCATCAACAATTTTTGCTTTTTCGGACTTCAGCTGAGCATTCTCTTTGCGAATAGCTGAAAGAATAGGTGCACCCCATAAATCTTTGGCACGAACACCCATTCCATACGTTTTAGTAGAACCATATGTATCTTAACCCATTATCTTGGCATAAACATCATCTGGTCCAGGTGCATCAGTTGCACCATCACCCAATTTCTCAGTAAGTTCTTTCATTTGTTCCTGCATAAAAACCATAGTATTTAAACAGGTATATAAATATATGTCATGCGACATATTTAAACAAGTGGTCACTATCAATTGAAGACTCTATTAATAGTCACCATCCTTACATCTGTCACTTTTTTATTTAGAAGTGTCAACTACAACTAATTAAATTAAAGATAAAATAACCTAACTAAAGTGCAGGAACATATCACAAAGGTAAAAGTCACTAAAAGTATACTTCAAAAGCAATAAAAACATCACAAGTGGTTTATAGTGATTAATTAACATATAAATATACATCTACTGATATCATGTGTAGGATATATTTGATCCACTTTTGATCTACTCCAATATTCAAGAAGTCGTCTCCAATGTTTTTTGGTGAGTTCTAGAGGTGGTTACTTTAATTGAACCTCCATTGATACATACGCGTCGTAGTAATAGTCCTTCAATCTCGCCCTCCAATTTATCAATTTGCGCCCAAATGACAGGAGTATCCAAGAATCAGCAGTTGGTGTTATATCAAACTTTGTCTACAAATTATAAAAATAAAAAACATATCACATGAGAATAAAAAAAAGACTTATTATCACACATATTTTAAAATATATACCCTTAACTCCTTCAGTAGCTTCTGTTTTTTTATTTAACTTTATTTCACGGTCTATAAACTGGACAATACTGGTAACTCCGTGATAAGTAACCAATAAAATGGGTGAGTTTACTACTGTTAGGACCAATTGGTTGTCCATGTTCATTTACAACTACAGGAAGTCTAACAGATGGCTTCGCTTCTGTTTCCAAATTTTCCGCATCAGTGTCAGTCCTCTAACTTTGTAGACTTGTTTAACTACAAAATATGTGCACTTCATTTACAACTGATATACTAAACAAGCAACAATACAAATAAAATATACAAACCAAATTAGAAAAACAAAAAATAATCTGGTTCATCTTGTTCTTATATGGTTTGTTGCTCATCTCTCACACGTGTATCATTCACATTTAATTCTTTACTCGCATAATTGGCATGCATATAACAGTAAAAGAAAATGAAAGTTAGAATACATTATTTAACATAATAAAAAGAATCAAGCATCAAGCAATATAGAACAAATAAACCTTCTTCAATTTTTCATTGTTGATGCTCTTCAAGATATTCATAATAGCCATTGTCATATATGTTATCCTCGTATTCATCGTTCGCTTCATCATCGAGCTCTATATCCATTTCCTCATCTCTAAGACTTCCAACTATAACTTTTTCATGTCTAGATCGCTTGGGTCTCGACTCAACATTTTCTTCTGTATTTTCATCTTCAAGCTCCTCTGCAGTTGCAAAAAGTTACACAACAAAAGTATTCAACTGAATGTGGGATTAATGATGACTATTTTTGTAGGATGATAGGTTAGTGGTCCAACCCGATTGTTGGGTCACTAACCTATCATCTAACACTTTTAATATGAACTCACCAAATCTGACCCTTGTTCCATCTTGAACTTTACTTTTTTTACCCTCGGCCTCATATCAATTGCTTGGCCCCTTTGCATCTGTGATTTTGAGGTTAATACTTTGGAGACATTAGGACTAACAATAACTCGTTTATTTGTTAAAGTCACATGTCTCATGGTATTGGGAGCAATGAACTGTTTGGTTTTCTTTTGTTTGGTTGTTTGAATCGTAGTAGCCTCAACCTGTTTAGAGGATTTAAGGAAAGTCTTTTTGTTTCCTTCCATTGCCATAATCTAAAAAGAATGTAAAGAACAATACTCAGCAATTATATGAATAGCATCTATTCATTTAACATAGAACAATTAACGAAACAGAGTTTTAAACAATTTTATATACAGAGTAGTTAGCAAAAATATATGTTATAAACAATTAAAATTAAAGAAACGTTAAGAAAATCAAATACGAATAACCCAATATGGTAAAAAAGAGAGATACCTGTGTACTTTGGTGAAAAAAGAGATAATTGAGTTCTTCGGTGAAAAAAGAGTTACAAAGTTGTTCAGAAACCTTTTAGCTAACCCCAATTTGATTTGGCGCCTTTGAATTTTTGGGAGGTGATCTTTCCAGACTAGTATTTGATCCATCCATACCAAAATAATATAAACTTCCTATTTTACCCTTAAACTACTATAGGTCAACATACTATTTTTAAAGGGTAAAATAGGTAATTTTATTGTTTTGGTGTGGATGGATCAAAACTAGTGTGGCAGGATCAACCCAAATTTTTTTAATTTACCATAATTTTTGAACGAAAAAATTTGGATCAGCTTCAAAATTTGGCTCCGTAATCCGTGATATTGGTGATACTGTTTGACAGGGTAAGTTTTGGTGAAAATTAATTGAAAACTTCTATATATATTTACGTACATATGGTATTAAATAAATACTAGTACAATATTTAACTAAAAAAAATATAAGTATAAGTTATAAGTTAAATATAATTAAATATATAATATAAGTTATACCAAATGTATTTGATACTATCAATACTTAATAGATAATTTATAAACTTTATAAAATAAATGTACACATAATTAATTTAATTAGTCATAAAATGTATTTTTTTAAAATTATATATAAATTGCGTCTCGAAAATCGGCAATATATAAGTTCATGTTGGTTAACCTACCTGAACATATCGTCTATCATAATTGATCCTAATTGAACATCGTTTATCATATAATATATTAATTTGTTTAACGTACATACAGTGCATTATCAATATATATGAATCACCATTATTAAGATCATCGATCGCCTGATAAGCTACCATTTAGACCGAGCGTTCGATATCCTTTAAGTTTATCATGATAATTAACCTACCTCAGCTCATTCAATCAAGGATATATTATATTATAATTGCGATCGCCTGATTGAGTCCATATATGGTCTCCGTCAAGTTCTAAATTAATGCATGAATAACTTGTCTAATGATACACATGCATTAAGTTCTTCTGATAAGCCTAATTAAAGATCATTCTCGATCATCATTAAGATGGCTTTAAATCCTAAACCCTAAACCATAAAGCTTATACCCTAGCTATACCCCTAAACCCTATCTAAACCTTATACCTTAAACCATAAACACTATACCCAAAACCCTAAACCATATATAAACCCTAAACCATAAACATTAAATTAACCATAAACCCTAACCCTAAACCATAAACCCTACTACACTAAACCCTAAACCATAAACCTTATACCCTAAACGCTATCCTATACTCTAAACCATAAACCCTATACCCAATTCCTAAACCCAAAACCTTAAACCCTAAACCATAAACCATAAACCATAAAAACCCTAAACATTGCACCATAAACCCTAAACCATGAACCGTACACTAAACCCTAAACCATAAACCTTCCAAAATGATAAACCCTAAACCCTAAACCCTATACCCAATTCCTAAAGCCAAAACCTTAAATCCTAAACCATAAACCATAAACCCTAAACATTAAACCATAAACAATACTAAACCATAAACCGTACACTCCTAAGCCCTAAACCCGACCTATACCCTAATCCATAAACCCTATACCCAAAACCCTAAACCCAAAATAAACCATAAACCATATATAAACCCTAAACATTAAACCATATATAAACCCTAAACATTAAACCATAAAAACCCTAAACCCCTTAAACTGTAAACCATAAACTTAATGTTACACCCTAAACCCTAAACCATACCAATGTAGCAGTAGATCACCTGATACCTTAGAAGCTGGGACCCATTGCCATTTGGAAGCTTGACCGAATATGGCGTAGGTTTAATAATTCCCACTTGAGTCAATAATTTGCAACTATAGATAGTGGGTCGATGATTGGCCGATCACATGGTTGGGGACCCGGTGGAGGCCAGTAATTTTTCAGCATCTGACCCTTTCAGGTTGGGTTTGGTGGTTTTCCATAAGAAACACAGGGTTGAGGTGTCCCAGCCAAAGTTACACCTTAATTTTGATGAAACCCAAAAACCTAGCTAAGTCCTAAACTCGGACTAAACCTTGAATATTAAACCATATATGCCCAAACCATATATTATATTAAACCATAGACCTCAAACCCTAAATCATTAGTGTCGTACGTCTATTAATAACCTAGCTTTAAGCTAGCCTGTCTAAGTCGATCTTATGATTATACGACACTCTTAAGATCTTCCGATATATATGCTTTAACAGCTCGTTCGATAAGGTGTGGTATATATACAATCATAAGATCTATTCGGATCAAGCTTAACCTACATTATTCATATTATTTTATATTTTATTAATTATTTGAATTATTATCTTAAACTTATATTACGTACATCTTATTAAATGTATCATATTACTATTAACAAATTATAATAACATCGTATTTACTTGCAATCATCATTTGTTATTGAAGATTGAAGATGTGTTTGCAGATCTAAGTTAATTACAATCATCCCGTATGTATCATACGAAGTAATTATTAATCAGATAATACGTAATTGAAGATATAAGTTAATTGCAATCAGTCAAAATTTGGGTCAGCTTGTTTCAATGCGCCTTCCAAACTGTACAAAATTACATAAATGCTAAAAGGTTTTATAGAGTATTGGGAGATGCAAAGAAAGAACTATATCCCGGCTGTAAGTTCTTCCATCCATGTGTTCGACAAATTTTTTCTTTCAAACTTCATCCAGAAGGTTACCGATGTAACAGAAGGTTCAAAATTAAATTTGCTAACAAAATCCCGATGAAACGCTTCAGAAGGTCCCTCATTTAAGACTTCTATTTGTACAGCATGAGTCGATGTTTGACAAATTGGTGCTGTTGGATGCTTTTGAGCGGATGTTTATAACTCCTAAATTCGAAATTGTAGTCATCAACGGGCTTGAATAGCATAATGCTACAAAGCTTGACATTCATGGTTTGGAGGAATGATTTCCATCAATTGGTAAAACATAAGTGGACACCATCGTATTGCATCTTAATCTCCACACGATGGTCGGTAATTGTATTGATGAAGACTGAGGTTTCAGTATTAGGGTTCGGCCGATATCTAATATAAACCCACATAAATGGTATTACCTGCATGAAATTAAATGGAATATTTGTTACATATAACATAATTATCATGTAATTCATTAACATAAATATTAGCACATAAGAGATTATGCTTACTTGAGTGAAAGGATGGAGAAGCCATAAGCTCAAAGTAGGGATGTTGATCTTCTTCTTGAACCTCTCACTTAGATGATGGAAATTAGAGTAAGTATATAATGATGTGTTATTGTGATGATTTAGGAGGTGAGACATAAACCTCTATTTATAGGAGAGTTCAAGGAAGGGATCAACTCCATGCATTTAGGGAGATGCAACTCAATAGTCTTCCATCAAGACTAGTTAAGTGCATTTCATTATGGTGTTTAAGTAGACTCATAATTAAGATGATTAATAAGGTGACCTCAAAGGTCTAATCACAAAGTCTAAGTATAAATGGTTAGGACATAATAGTGAGAAATAATAATGATAATAAATAATAATTCTAACATTCTCCCACTTGGCCGTATACCAATTTTGTTTTGAATAAATTATATTTGGCCAAATTGATTTAATAATCGATAATCATTAGGTAGAACAACTAACGCAAACTGATATAGTCACTTGTATCATTTTCGACATAGGACCCCTATCAATTATACAGTTAGTCATTCACATAATTCTTAATTTTCATAATCCATAATGAATTTGAATGGTAATTAGAACATAAGTGGTAACCAACATAAACCATTCATAATAATGATCCATTAATTATTGTTTGTTAATAATATCTCATAATGTGCACAATATAGAGAATAACAAACTTCAACATGATGTGGATAAAACATAATAGAAAAGAACCTAATCCTTAAACAAGGTTATTACATAATCCCATGCAGGCAACATGTTCTAGAAAGAGCTTGGGAGGTAAACCTTTGGTAAGAGGATCAGCCAACATGTCATTAGTGCATACGTACTCAATGGCAATGCTCTTTTCTTCAACTCTTTCTCGCACGTACAAGTACTTAGTGTCGAGATACAAACCAGCTCCACTAGAACTAGTACTATTTAAGAAACTAACAACAACACTATTATCACAGTATAGTCTAATGGGTCATGATATGGAGTCAACCACCTTAAGTCCAAAAATTAAGTTCTTGAGCAAAATAGCATGACTAGTAGCGTGATAGCATGCAACATACTCAGCCATCATGGTAGAAGTGGTGGTTAATTCTTGTTTGTGACCCTTCCATGAAATAGGACCCCTTGAAAGCATAAAAATGTACCCTGAAGTGGATTTCTTATCATCCTTACATTTGGCGAAATCGGAGTCCGAGTAACCCATGACTTCAAGGTTATCCGTTCTTCGATAAGTCAACATTAGATCCTTAGTTCCTTGAAGATATCGCAAGACCTTTTTGGCTGCTTTCTAATGATCCATTCCTGGATTAGATTGATAACATCCAAGCATGCCAGTTATATATGCAATATCGGGACGTGTACAAACTTGAGCGTATACAAGACTTCCAACAATCGAAGCATAAGGTATGAGTCTCATCTGTTCGCGTTCCAACTCATTTTTAGGACATTGAAATGAGCTAAATCGGTCACCCTTAACAACAGGGGCAACTGCCGGTGAGCATTTATGCATGTTGTATTTCTTTAGGACTTTTTCAATATAAGCCTTTTGTGACAAACCCAAAATGCCACGAGACCTATCTCGGTGTATTTTGATGCCAATTACATAAGAGGCTTCCTTGAGATCCTTCATGTCAAAATTACTTGAAAGGAATCTTTTAGTCTCATACAACATATCTTTATCATTACATGCCAAAACAAATATCATCAACGTATAATACTAGGATAGCAAATTTGCTCCCACTGATCTTAAGGTATATACATTGATCCACTGCATTTTTCTTGAACTGAAACTTATCAATAACTTCATGAAATTTCAGATACCATTGTCGAGAAGCTTGCTTTAACCCATATATGGATTTTTTTTAACTTACAAACCATGTGTTCCTGGCCTTTAACCTTAAAACCTTCAGGTTGTGTCATATAGACATCTTCATGCAAGTTACCATTTAGTAATGCAGTTTTAACATCCATTTGATGCAATTCCAAATCATAATGAACTACTAAAGCCATAACGATCCTTAATGATTCTTTTCTCAAAACAGGAGAAAACGTTTCATTATAATCTATTCCTTCCTTTTGAGTGTAGCCTTTAGCAACCAGTCGTGCTTTATATCGTTCAATGTTGCCTTTCGGGTCTAATTTTGTCTTATAGACCCACTTACACCCAACAGGTTTTGCACCATTAGGTAATTCTGTAAGTTCCCAGACATCATTTATTTCCATTGACTTCAACTCGTCATGCATGGCATCAACCCATTGAGTTGATTGATTGCTCGTAATGGCTTTTTTATAGGAAGTAGGATCTTCAATTTACTTAAGTCATAGTCAACCTCATTTAGGTAGACTACAAAGTCATCATAGTTGATAGATCTTCTAGCTCTCATAGACCTTCATAATGGTTGCAGAGTATCGGGTTCATCATTTGCTTCTTCATCATGTGTTTGTTCATTGATGATGGGAGTATCATGTGATAACTCATTATGTTGTGATTCATTAACAACAGGGACTCCATCCTCATTTTGTACTAATGATGGTGTAGTTACCATGTTCAGTGGTAATTGAATATCAGAATTATGAGTGTTTACACTCTCTTAAAGTTCAATATTTCTTTCCCCACTCCCACTATTTTCACCATTCTCAATGAACTCAACATTTCTTGATTCGACAATTTTTGTAGTATGATTAGGGTAATAGAAGTGATAACTATACCCTTACCACGTTCAGGATATCCGATAAAATAACAACTAATGGTTTTGGAGTCAAGTTTCTTTATTTGAGGATTGAAAACTTTAACCTCGGCTGGACAACCCCATACCCTAAGATAGTTCAAGTTAGGTAACCTTCCTGTCCAAAGTTCAAACGGCATTTTAGGGACAGACTTAGAAGGCACTCTATTGAGGATATGAGTGGCTGTTTTTAATGCCTCACTCCACAAGTACTTTGGGAGACTTGAATTACAAATCATACTTCAAACCATATCTATAAGGGTTCGGTTACGCTATTCGGCAACACCATTTTGTTACGGTGTCCCCGACATAGTAAATTAATTTATAATTCCATGTTCACGAAAAAATAAGGCAAATGGACCGGGGCTTTGTCCAACATCAGAGTGTTTACCATAATACTCTCCACCCCTATCCGATCTCACAATCTTAACCTTGCATTTAAGTTGATTTTCAACTTCAGCCTTATAGATTTTGAAAACATCAAGAGATTCAGATTTTTCTTTAATCAAGTAAACATAAGCATAACGAGAATAGTCATCAATGAAAGTGATAAAATACTTATGTCCTCCTATATCAGTGATGAAAGGTCCACAAATGTCAGTATGAATAATTTCAAGAAGTTCTTTACTTCTTGTGGACCCTTTCTTATTTATTTTCACAAATTTTCCCTTAACACATTCAATACATTGGCTATAATCGAAAAAATCTAGAGTAGGAAGAATTCCTTCTTTAGTTAGACGTTGCAATCTGTCTTTTGATATGTGGCCTAAACGTTTATGCCACAATCTTGAGGAATTTTCATTTTCTAGTTTTTTCCTTTTCCCATTAGTGATTACATTTACGTCCATGGTCAATAAGGATTCCGCAAAGTTGTTATCTAAATGAAGCTTATAGAGGTCATCTTCTAATGAACTAGTACCGATAACACGAGAATCAAAATACACTTCGAAACAATTATGTCCAAACTTAAAATCATAACCAAAACGATCAAGTTTAGAAATAGAAATAAGGTTCCGAGTCATTAATGGAACATAAAGTGTATTATTTAAGTACAAATTGAAACCACCCTCTAAAACTAATAAGAGAGTCTCAATAGCTTCAACATGTAACTCATCTCCATTACCGACCTTAATGATTCTTTCCCCCTTTTGTAGTTGCTTTTTTGAAAGGAATCCCCGCAATGAGTTAGTAACATGAACCATAGCACCACTACCAACCCACCAAGTATTAGAGGGAACATTAATTGAAAAACATTCATGATAAGTAATATAGGATATATATACGAACCTTTCTTGTCTAACCATTCTCGAAACTTTGGGCATTCTCTTTGAATGTGTCCATGTTTCTTACAAAACTTACATTTTGGACCAGTTTCCTTGCCCTTACTTGAACTTGCCTTTAAAGAACTTTCTTTTTCGAAACTTCCTTTCTCCCATTTTGTTCCTTTGTTATTTTTGAAAACTTTCTTACGAGTAGTCTTAGCGGTGGTGATGTGAGCAACATCGGGTTTTTCAATTTTCAACCTTTCCTCTTCTTGGACACACATGGCAATCAACTCGTTCATTTTCCATTTCTCCCTTTGGGTGTTATAATTGATCTTAAAAGGACCAAACTGAGAAGGGAGAGATCTCATAATGAAGTGAATGAGAAAACCCTCAGATATTTCCATGTACATGCCTTTTAGTTTTGAGGCCATGTCATTCATCATCATGATGTAATCACGTACCCCACTAACACCATCATACTTCGTGGTAAGCATCTTAAGAATAAGGGTACTCGCATAAGATTTGGATGAGCCCTTAAATTGTTCCTCGACTGATGCTAAGAATTCTTTAGCATTCTCGGAGTCAGGAATGGCTCCTCGAATAGCAGGCGTTATATAATTCTTCATTATCATTAGGGACATGCGATTTGATCTTTCCCATATATCATAAGTCCTCTTTTGTTCAACCGTACTTTCATCGGTTAAAGGTACTGGTTGATCAAATCTTAAAGCATATTCCAAATCAATTATGCCGAGAGAAATCTTAATTTGATCTTTCCACGATTCAAAATTGGTTCCGTTCAAGTGTTCTATGCTAGGAATACAGTTTGCAATAGCAGTGGGTGTTAAAGCTGAAATGTAATGCTCATACTCATTATTATGCTCATTAAGGACTATAATCATTTCCATGGTACATCAATAAAAATTTATGAAAATAGACTATATTAATGACATAATAATAATAATAATAATAATAATAATAATAATAATAATAATAATAATAATAATAATAATAATAATAATAATAATAATAATAATAATAATAATAATAATAATAATAATAATAATAACACCAACTATCGGGCCAACGTTAGTATTTATAAATTTAATCACAACACAAGATTAAATTTATCAAAGAAGTTGGGTGAAATTATTGACTTCTCGTTGGTTCCGTCAATAAATTTAAACTTCTTTATTAAATTATGTAAAATTAGACTACAAATATATCACCGTTGGGCAGAAATATAAATAAACTAATTATAACTAATTTGCCAAATACCGTACGATATTTCAAAATTGAGAGTCACTCTTGGGCTATCTCACAATCCGTGAGCATCAAACGTAACATAATATGACTGTTCATTCACCTAATTATTTTAATTAGTAGTCTTCCGTTGGGCCGACAACTAATCTTCATAACTAGGTAGTCAACTAAACATGTTAAAACATATATATAAACATGTTCCATAATGCCCTTTAGATAAACAAACTTCACACAATGACCGTTCGGAAAATCCAATAACCAAGTCCAAGTAAAATTTTCTAGACACCGTCTATTAAGTCATTTTTCGTGGAAAGCAAGTTTACATAATACCATAAGCTTATAACATAAAACCATAAGCTTATAACATAAGTGTGACAATAGAAATGTCTTAATCATCATGAGCACACTTAAATTGTATAATTGTAAGTTACATTAAGCACGTTAGTTATCAAAACGGAATACACTCATTATCTAACATGTATAATACGTTTAGCATCTTATGACATTCAAACAAGTCATATTATTTCATCATATTAGTAACTTATTAGTCATTAAAAATCATGATTAAATGACCATTTAAGATGATAAATACTTAATAATTGTAACGTAACAGTAAGCATGCTCGATTTATCAAAATAAGATAAAACAAAAAAATAATGATAATCCATCATATGGAAACACATAAACATCACAGCAATGTCAATAGAACATATATATTTATATTTATATACATCACAAAGAAAGAAAACAGAATCATTATAAACAATAAGAAAACGTTTCTTTCAATTCCATAAGGTAATTTAAAACTAAGATTATTACGGCTTATATATCCATTTATACAGTCAAAAAAAAAAAAAAAATAATTAATCCTCGTCAAGGTTTTTATTTATTTATTTATTTATTTATTTTTTGTTGAATCAATATAGCCACATAAACATTACACTATGTGGATATGTGCTACAACCTTATGAGTGTTATTAACATGTTAGACAATTGTACGTATACCATAATCATCTTGGCAACAAATAATGAATTTACATGAAGCGTTATTATATGGATCATCATCTAACTATCCTAATATTCATACAATTCAAGATTTAGACAATTAATCATGAATTTTTTTATTTTTTTTTATTTATCATAAACATAATTCGGATCTAATATATATGATAACAATTTGCTCGGATACCACATGTTAGATATAACATAATCATCATGTAATTCATTAACATAAATATTAGCACATAAGAGATTATGCTTACTTGAGTGAAAGGATGGAGAAGCCATAAGCTCAAAGTAGGGATGTTGATCTTCTTCTTGAACCTCTCACTTAGATGATGGAAACTAGAGTAAGTATATGATGATGTACGTGTTGTTGTGATGATTTAGGAGGTTAGACATAAACCTCTATTTATAGGAGAGTTCAAGGAAAGGATCAACTCCATGCATTTAGGGAGATGCAACTCAATAGTCTCCTATCAAGACTAGTTAAGTGCATTTCATTATGGTGTTTAAGTAGACTCATAATTAAGATGATTAATAAGGTGACTTCAAAGGTCTAATCACAAAGTCTAAGCATAAATGATTAGGACATAATAGTGAGAAATAATAATGATAATAAATAATAATTCTAACAATAATAGATTAGATTTATAAGTTTTGTACATTAATATCTTCAAGTAAATTGCATTAGTAAAATACCATTTTTTGGCTCGTCTATGTCTAGCAACCATTTAAGGAACATAGGAGGTCGATGTGGAGGACAATCCTTTTCCACAAAATCATCATTAAATACATTCAGTTCTAAAGAGGTATCATCAATTAATGTTAAACGCAGGAGGTCAAATTCTTTTATGTTGAGATCAGATATAACATGCTCCCATCCAGTCGAAAAAAATACATCTTCTCCTTGACATTTAAATTCAACTTGCCATTGGTCGTCGGTTCGCGTAAAGATGATCATACAACAGGTCAATTTATATGTGTTGTTGAGATCCTTTAAGAACTGCTGTGAATAATTCTGCAAAATAAATATACATGTTAGTTAACTTAAATTTCTTTAGATATGTTTTTCAATACGTTCAACATATCCGTGGAAAGTGAATAAAGTATTTGAAATATTTGTATTATGAAACCTGGAAATGTGTACCTATAGTTCTAAAGACAATCATATTCGAAGGTAGTTGTAATGAGTGTGACATTATATTATTTGCTTAAATACCTGTACAAAACATGATGTAATGGTTAACACATAAATGTTATATAGTAGCAGTTAGGTTATACAGGTAGTCATGTCAATATAATTTGTAAAAAAACATAATTTAACACATTTTTAACAGAATAGGAACAAATTTTTTTCAAAAATATGAAACAATGAAGTTCAAAAAATATATTAATTAAATGAAAACAATTTCTTATAATAGTGTGATCCACATATTTATATAACCTAGTAAAATTTGAATAAGTTGCCCCCTATTATTTGTGTATAATATTATGGATCAATACTTAAATTCAGTCATTTAAAGGGAGATAACTTACAACCAATTTACAAAGGATCTAATCGGGTATGCATGAATATCTATTGAAAACAATAAATTGAAAAACAATAAAAAAAATAAACATAAGTTTGAAACCCTAATCAATCTGACAATCTAAACAATAAATAAACAATAAATAAACATACTCTTAGTTAACACCAAAAATACGGAGAACAGGAGATGACAATATGTGAGTAAACAGAGTAAAAGTAGGATTTACTTACTGAAAAATACGGAGTATCTAACGGAGGTCGTTAGTGAAGATCGAAAAGAACCGTCCAAGTGTTTGAGGAATTCAAAGAGACAACCTTGAATTTTTTCCACCTATCTTGTTGGTTTTTCCACTATCCAAATTACTTCATCCACCACAAACCGTGCATTAATAGATTGTACTGTACAACTAAATAATGCATATTTGTGGTGGATGGGAAGATTGCAAACCTTATTTGAATTTGGCACTTCGTGACATTCTACGATTTTCATATGTGGAGGACCAAACCTATGAAGTGACACATTTCATAGAAAAAGATGATTTCTGTGAATGTTTTTCAACCATCAAAGCATCTCGTTCCTTTATAACGATGGGGTTGGATCCAAATGAATACGGACTGATATTGTACTTGTTTTTAATAGTGTTAAAAATTATGTTCTACTTTATATTATCTATTGGCAATCCATTTTAATGTAAGGTACATTATATTAAACATTATGTTTGTTAACAGGTTATGCCAAGCAAATGGATAGGGAATGCGTTTATGCCTTGTCAGAAGAAAGTTCATATAAATATCATGAACATTGGAGGTTATAAATGTGATGTGGAGATGGTTCCTGATGGACAAACATTATTGCTGACAGAAGGTTTTTAAAAAATAGTGGAAGATCTTGGAGTTGGTATGTCTGATGTGCTTTGCTTGTTGATGGTTGACTTGGAATATGGAGTTGAAAAGGAATACATGTACTTGCTAAATTCTAAAAATCATCAACATGGGGATCATTCAAGTCTCAAACCTTCTTCATCAATTGAAGTCATTGTTATATCCGATTCATCAAGTGAGAGTTATGATTCATCAAGTGAGAGTGATGATCTGTTCAATGAAGCAATGGGTGAGGATTCAACAAATGGTGTTGAGAATTCAAAAGTTAGTGTTCATCTTAAAAATTAAGAATGCAAATGTGTTGGTAAGCGTCACTAATTTTTGTTTTTTAATGGAAACTCATGTAGTATTTATTATGATTTATGTATAAAACATTTTCATTTATGATCATATGTATTTTTGTATAGCGTTTACCTGAAGAATTAGCTTGTTTGGTGAAAGTGCAAGCTGAAGCAGAGTTTCCTGTAATAAATGAAGATGGTACGAAAAGTTTATGGGGTTTGAAAACCGATTTGAGTAAGCCACAACCAAATATATATGTATCTGGTGGTTGGTTACCTTTTAAGCGAGTCAATGATCTTAAAGTATGGGATGAAGCAGTTCTCACTTTCGATAGAAATGAAGAGAAGTTTATTTTGTCTCGGGTGAAGTGAATTCGAATGATATAAGGAAGGACCAAGTCGCTAACAATAATCTCCTTTTGGAAAAAGTATAGAAACTTTTATGAAACAACCCAACCCGTATTCCATACGATAAATATTTTTTTTTTATAATACACATTTACGTGCCAATTAAATGTGTAAACCATTCCACAAGTTCCATTTAAATGTACAACTGTTTAAATGTTTACAAAAGGCTCGAAGGCCATTAATTAAGTTTGATACAAGTTTGACCTACTACAATGATAGTTTATAATCCAAACGACTCTCGAGCATGGTTTGGGGCTAAACTACCCAAAACGTTAAGCCAACTTCAAAAAGCTCACACCAAAAGCATCCCCTGTCAACATAAACGGGACACAACTAGTCCAACCATATGTCCTTACCCTTGTCCAAGCCGGAACCTATAAAATGGTAAACAACGAGAGGGTAAGCAAGGCTTAGTGAATGCAATAATTATACATACATATATAACCCATCTATTTGCAATCACAATTACCAAATACCTCGTACGTGTAGTGACCCGAACTTTTCCATGTTTATATATATTAATTGAGATTGATATTTACATGATTAAATGTTTCCAACATGTTAAGCAATCAAACTTGTTAAGACTTGATTAATTGAAATATGTTTCATATAGACAATTGACCACCCAAGTTGACCGGCGATTCACGAACGTTAAAACTTGTAAAAACGACATGACGATATATATATATGGATATAAATATGGTTAACATGAGATTATGATAAGTAAGTATCTCCATAAGTATATTAACAATGAGTTATATACATATAAACAAGACTACTAACTTAAGGATTTCGAAACGAGACATATATGTAACGATTATCGTTGTAACTACATTTAAATGTATATATATCATATTAAGATATATTAATATATCATAATATCATGATAATATAATAATTTAACATCTCATTAGATATAATAAACAAAGGGTTAACAACATTAATTGAGATCGTTAACTTAAAGGTTTCAAAACAACACTTACATGTAACGACTAACGATGACTTAACGACTCAGTTAAAATGTATATACATGTAGTGTATTTAGATGTATTAAAATACTTTTGGAAGACTTCAAGACATATATCAAAACACTCATACTTAACGAAAATGGTTACAGTTACTTTCCCATTCTTTTCTTTCAACAAGAATTCTAGTCGTATTCTTACCCGTATTATACACAGCTTCAAAACGTACTTACTATGGGTATATACCAATAGGAACTAGCATGGGATTCCACTATTGATTATGTCATGTATGACTAATCAATTCTAACTTCTACCATGAGCTAGTCAACTAACTAGAACTCCTTTTAACCCCACTCACCACTCACCAATTACCACTCATCATTCACCCCATTTCACTTCCAATTCTCTTTCTAATTCTCTCTCAACACACACACACACACTATTATGAACGTATTTTTCCAGTAGTTAATCATCATCTTCATCAAAAATCACTTCAAGAATCAAGCTATAATCATCATAGGAAGAACACTTCAAGAACACTTCAAAAATCCCTTCAAGTTTACTAATTTACTTCCAAGCTTTCTAATCCATTCCAAGTAATCATCTAAGATCAAGAAACCTTTGTTATATACAGTAGGTTATCTTTCTTATTCAAGGTAATATTCATATTCAAACTTTGATTCAATTTCTATAACTATAAACTATCTTAATTCGAGTAAAAATCTTACTTGAACTTGTTTTTGTGTCATGATCCTACTTCAAGAACTTTCAAGCCATCCAAGATCCTTTGAAGCTAGATCATTTCTTGTCACTTCCAGTAGGTTTAACTACTAAACTTGAGGTAGTAATGATGTTCATAACATCATTCGATTCATATATATAAAACTATCTTATTCGAAGGTTTAAACTCGTAATCACTAGAACATAGTTTAGTTAATTCTAAACTTGTTCGCAAACAAAAGTTAGTCCTTCTAACTTGACTTTTAAAATTAACTAAACACATATTCTATATCTATATGATATGCTAACTTAATGATTTAAAACCTGGAAACACGAAAAACACCGTAAAACCGCGGGCTGTTTTGGGTTAGTTAATTAAAAACTATGATAAACTTTGATTTAAAAGTTGTTATTCTGAGAAAATGATTTTTATTATGAACATGAAACTATATCCAAAAATTATGGTTAAACTCAAAGTGGAAGTATGTTTTCTAAAATGGTCATCTAGACGTCGTTCTTTCGACTGAAATGACTACCTTTACAAAAACGACTTGTAACTTATTTTCCCGACTATAAACCTATACTTTTTCTGTTTAGATTCATAAAATATAGTTCAATATGAAACCATAGCAATTTGATTCACTCAAAACGGATTTAAAATGAAGAAGTTATGGGTAAAACAAGATTGGATAATTTTTCTCATTTTAGCTACGTGAAAATTGGTAACAAATCTATTCCAACCATAACTTAATCAACTTGTATTGTATATTATGTAATCTTGAAATACCATAGACACGTATACAATGTTTCGACCTATCATGTCGACACATCTATATATATTTCGGAACAACCATAGACACTCTATATGTGAATGTTGGAGTTAGCTATACAGGGTTGAGGTTGATTCCAAAATATATATAGTTTGAGTTGTGATCAATACTGAGATACGTATACACTGGGTCGTGGATTGATTCAAGATAATATTTATCGATTTATTTTTGTACATCTAACTGTGGACAACTAGTTGTAGGTTACTAACGAGGACAGCTGACTTAATAAACTTAAAACATCAAAATATATTAAAAATGTTGTAAATATATTTTGAACATACTTTAATATATATGTATATATTGTTATAGTTTCGTGAATCAACAGTGGCCAAGTCTTACTTCTCGACGAAGTAAAAATCTGTGAAAGTGAGTTATAGTCCCACTTTTAAAATCTAATATTTTGGGATGAGAATACATGCAGGTTTTATAAATGATTTACAAAATAGACACAAGTACGTGAAATTACATTCTATGGTTGAATTATCGAAATCGAATATGCCCCTTTTTATTAAGTCTGGTAATCTAAGTATTAGGGAACAGATACTCTAATTGACGCGAATCCCAAAGATAGATCTATTGGGCCTAACAAACCCCATCCAAAGTACCGGATGCTTTAGTACTTCGAAATTTATATCATATCCGAAGGGTGTCCCGGAATGATGGGGATATTCTTATATATGCATCTTGTTAATGTCGGTTACCAGGTGTTCACCATATGAATGATTTTTATCTCTATGTATGGGATGTGTATTGAAATATGAAATCTTGTGGTCTATTATTATGATTTGATATATATAGGTTAAACCTATAACTCACCAACATTTTTGTTGACGTTTTAAGCATGTTTATTCTCAGGTGATTATTAAGAGCTTCCGCTGTCGCATACTTAAATAAGGACGAGATTTGGAGTCCATGCTTGTATGATATTGTGTAAAAACTGCATTCAAGAAACTTATTTTGTTGTAACATATTTGTATTGTAAACCATTATGTAATGGTCGTGTGTAAACAGGATATTTTAGATTATCATTATTTGATAATCTACGTAAAGCTTTTTAAAACCTTTATCTATGAAATAAAGGTTATGGTTTGTTTTAAAAATGAATGCAGTCTTTGAAAAACGTCTCATATAGAGGTCAAAACCTCGCAACGAAATCAATTAATATGGAACGTTTTTAATCAATAAGAACGGGACATTTCAGTTGGTATCAGAGCGTTGGTCTTAGAGAACCAGAATTTTGTATTAGTGTGTCTTATCGAGTTTGTTAGGATGCATTAGTGAGTCTGGACTTCGACCGTGTTTACTTGAAAAATGATTGCTTAACAAATTTTGTTGGAAACTATATATTTTTAACATGTGAATATTATGTGATATATTAATCTCTTAACGCGTTTGATATTATGTGATAGATGTCTACCTCTAGAACAAGTCCCATTGACTCACCTAATAATAATGAAGAGTCAAATGTAAATTGGAATGATTCGTGGACTGATTCACAAGTTCCCGAAGAGGAACCGGAAGAAGAGTCGGAACCGGAAGAAGAATCGGAACCGGAAGAAGAATCGGAACCGGATGAAGAAATAGAACCGGTGGGGGAAATAATAAAACGGTTAAGTAAAATAAAATCCTCAACCAACCGACCAAGGTTAATTATGGTCAATGGTGTTTCCGCCAAGGAAGCAAAATATTGGGAGGATTACCAATTCTCCGATGAATCGGATTCCGACGAGAATTCCGATGATGTTATAGAAATTACCCCAACTGAATTTAAAAAGGCAAAAGAAAATAATAAGGGAAAGGGCATAAAAATAGAGAAATCTAATTCCAACCCCGATGAACTTTATATGTATCGTCAACCCCCGAAGTCCTTAAGTTGTAACAATGACCCGGGAACCTCTAAACCACCAGGTTTTTCTAAACCAATGTGGATAACGACGGCTCGTATTAGGGGAACATCATATATCCCTAGAAACTTGGCAAAACGAACCAAAACCGAAGAAGAAGAAACAAGCGAGTCGGAATAAGATAGTTGTATTCGTGTGGTGTAATATAAGTAATATAGTGTGCTTATGCTTTATGATATATGTAAAAATTGCTTGTATTAATAAGTATTTTTTTTATGAATCTAACTCTTGTCTATTTTACAGTATAAAAACACAAAATGGATAGACAACCCAATATTTTAAGAGACCTACCCGGAGACATGATTGATGAAATCTTGTCTAGAGTCGGTCAGAATTCTTCGGCACAACTATTTAAGGCGAGATCAGTTTGTAAGACATTCGAAGAACGTTCCAAGAATGCCTTGGTTTATAAAAGGCTTTCGTTCGAAAGATGGGGGATATCACATTGGGAAATCCATAAGTTACGATGTGTTTACTTTGACGCATATATTGCGGGGAACCCAAATGCTATTTTACGCAATGGGTTAAGAAATTATTTTGACTCAATATATCCGAATATTGGACTTCGTGATTTAGAAAAAGCGGCTAACATGCAACATAAAGAAGCATGTTATGCTTACGGATTAGTAATGTTCGCTTCTCACCAAAGTGAGAACAAGGACATCGGCCTACAACTATTAAACAAAACGTTCCCACAAGTGACAGAGTGTGACGACCCAGAAATTTCCGACCAAATTTAAACTTAACCTTTATATGTTTCTGACACGATAAGCAGAATTTGTAATGTTGAATCTCAAAAAGTTTGGAACTACATTCATGTAATCAATTACCCTTTGACCGTGTTCGACGATTCACGAACAATTATGTGTATATAGATATGTATATATAATATATAATATTAACTGAAAACATTAACAAAGTATTAGATATATGATACTTTACATAAACATATTTGTTTCGATATATTTATCGACAGAATTAAGAGATAATATCAAATGATTGAATTATCAGATACATTATGATATGATTACGGGCCTATGTTATGAGGTCCACTGTGATTTAAGAAATTTATTTTTTTGACAACTCATTACTTAACCAGTATGATAAAGATAACGATATTTATATTTTATTTTATTAAATATATATATATATATATATATAACGATTTAAATTAATATTATATATATATTTTATACGCGTATTATACGTACATAGTTTTATACTTATACTATACTTTAACTTTACCTTTACTTTACTTTTACTTTACTTTAACTTTAATAATTCACTTTAATAATTCATACTTTAATAATTCACTTTAATAATTTATACTTTAATAATTCACTTTAATAATTCATACTTTAATAATTCACTTTAATAATTCATTTTAATAATTCATACTTTAATAATTCACTTTAATAATTCATACTTTACTAATTCATACTTTAATAATTCACTTTAATAATTCATACTTTAATAATTCACTTTAATAATTCATACTTTAATAATTCACTTTAATAATTCAAAAATCTATTATAAATAGAATTCAATAGGTTTCATTATTTCATAGAAACTTGAAAATATATTTCTCTAAACTCTCTCAATCGAATTACATATATATATTTACTTAGTATTATTTCAAGATATTATTAGTATACATAAAATACTACGACGGAGTTATATTCAGACGATTTCAAAATAAGTTTTCAAACGGGATAGAGCTAAGGAAATTATGGGTTATAGCTAAGGAGGTTATGGGTATTGTTCGAGGGTATTGCTCGTGAGGTCAACCTAACGTTTATCATTTTCGTTGCGTCTACGTACTTTCCTGCAATATTGAATCACAATATTGATACGTGAGCATTCATATCTTATTTTTTTTATATTCATAGTGTATCCCTGACTAGTGCTCGAGTATATATGATTATGCATGTTTGTATGCTTAGTTTCGTCGTTAAATAGTTTATGATAAATTACGAATTTGATACATATGCTACTGAGATAAGGTATATGATATGCATGTCGTTAAAAAGCTAAAGAATAATTAATAACTTTTCATTTAGAAATCGTGTGGGTTCGATGAACGGATTAAAAGATATGGCCAACTGAATTATTATTAATTTTAATATTATTATTAAAACTATTATTATAATTGTTATCAGTTGATGTTATTACTAAAATTATCTTTATTACTAAAAATTAATATTTTTATTGAAACTATCATTTTATTATTTGTATCATTATTATTATTATCAATATTATTTAATCAAATAAATATGCGTACAAAGATATTTTTACCACACGTAATATAATTACATTAATAATACATACCACTATATTTTTATGATATCAAGTAAATTTTATAAATTTTTATTACTTGAGATATATAAAAGTATATTTTTATCATATATGAATTTAAATATAAATTTTTATTTATTAATAAATGACTTTTATTATTTAGTATAATAAGATCTGATAAATATATTTAAATATATAAAACGACTATATATAAGTTATATAACAAACATGTATAGATTTTGGAAGTCATTTTGGGTCAAGTTGACTTTTGTTGACTTTTGCATGTCGGTCTCGAGCATTAGGATTGTGATACACTACGACTTGACCTAAATTGTTAGACAGATATTGACCAACATATAAATATATATACTTAATATAGGTTCGTGAATCCGAGACAAACCCTGCACTTGTTCAGTTCCGTCATATACATAATTGCTACGAAATACAGTATTGTGAGTTTCATTACTCCCTTTTTATATATATTTTTGGGCTGAGAATAATGCGCTGTTTTATAAATATTTTACGAAATAGGCACAAGTACTAAAACTAATTCTATGTGGGTTTAAACCAGAAATATACCCTTAGCTTGGTAACATTAAACTACTTGTCTATGTACGGTAGGCGCGAATTCTAAAGATAGATCTATTGGGCCTGACAAACCCCATCCTGACTATGGGATGCTTTAGTACTTCGAGGTTATTTTAAACACACCTGATCTGGTGTACTTCAGAGGGTAAAACATGAACGTTAAGGCTTGTTACTGGGTGCCTACAACTTATAGAATACTTTTATACACTTGCGAGTGTACGAATATTTATAGAAACTGAAATCTTGTGGTCTATTACTATTACGGAAATGATGGATTATGATAAACTAATGAACTCACCAACCTTTTGGTTGACACTTTAAAGCATGTTTATTCTCAGGTATTAAAGAATTCTTCCGCTGTGCATTAGATCATTTTAAGGATATTACTTGGAGTCATTCAAGACATACTTTGAAAGACGTTGCATTCGAGTCGTTGAGTTCATCAAGATTAATATTAAGTCAATTATAGTTGGATGTAATATGAAATGGTATGCATGCCGTCAATTTTTGATGTAAAGAAAGTTTGTCTTTTAAAAACGAATGCAATGTTTGTAAAACGTATCATATAGAGGTCAAATACCTCGCGATGTAATCAACTATTGTGAATCGTTTATAATGTATATGAACGGGTCCTTTCAGTTGGTATCAGAGCGGTGGTCTTAGCGAACCAGGTCTTGCATTAGTGTGTCTAACTGATAGTTGTTAAGATGCATTAGTGAGTCTGGACTTCGACCGTGTCTGCATGTCAAAAGTTTTGCTTATCATTTTTAGTCTGAAATCATCTACTTACCACCCTTAGGAAATTACCTGCTTATCATTCTTAAGTCTAGACGCGTTTTCCTACATTTATTGCATAATAGTGTATAGACGAATTCTTATCTTAGCATATCTGTTAATGTGAACTTTGACTGACATCTTTCAAAGATTCCTCCGTAATTTATGGGATTTTGGTATTATATATACATATGTAAATTATGTATTGAAGAATACCAAATCTAAATTCTACAATCTATTTCATACAAAAAAATTCTTTCCCTGATCATACAAGATGGATCCCTCAACCAGTTTGAGTTCCTCGGATTCCGACAGCTATGCCGATATGGATTTCCACATGAGCTCCGAAAGCAGCGTGACCGGAATGGATTAACCAATTAGCCATCATCTATTCTGGATGAATTGGGGATGGGTTCGTAATCTACTTAACCATTAGAGACAAGAAGAAGGTGATCCCTTTCATCCACCACATTGCCCTCTTGGCAATGAACCTGAAGCACTTTCTGGCGAACCTGCCGAAACACCATTTTCTCTCTCATTTCCAGAGTATCTCGTCATGATTATATACTACACCAAATTCTAGATCTTATTTATTCGCTCGTCCGAACCGACAATCACCCCGGTGTAATAGAAGAAGTCAACGAGCTTCGTGCTCGGGTAGTGGCTTTGGAGAATATGGTGCAAAGGTTACAAACACCAGCAGCAGCACCGACAACATAACCAGTACCACCATCAACAACATCAACAGTACCATTACCACCACCAACAACAACCGCATCGCAAACCTCAACTTCACAATCTGTCCCACGAGCATCGACGTCATACGCCATGTAGATACCAAGGAATACCACAACGATTAAGTATTGATTCATAACTTCATTGGGGAAACATTCTACGGCGATTATGTAATTTCTAAAGTTTAGAAATTATCTATCCTAGCCTTAACCATAAATCAAATGAGTTCAATTTAATATTAACTCATTAAATCTATATTACATCTGAAGAAATATACACATATATATTTCCATAAAGACTGTAATAAAATTCTTTTGTACAAAATATTAATTGTGAATTTTTTTTTTTAACGGGTAGGTAATACCCGAGAGATATATAAATTCACAATTAATATGTTACATTCTTCGAATCTGATTCAGCAAGTCATCCATTATACTCCCTACTTTCACAACAATATACATTCTTTTATAGAAATCAAAACAACCATACTCATTCAAAATCTAATTACATATTCTGATTTTGAAATCTCAGAATTCGATTCAAGATATAACCGAAATCATCACTCTTAGATTCCTACATCTTTCAAAACTATACTTTGACTTCAAAACTGTCCTAGAACCTCATTTCTATTCATGGAACTCACAAAAATATTTGTATCATTCAAAATTTTAGAACATCATATGTATATTAACAATTACAATATGTGTTCAAACACTTCGAAATTACTAAAGACATGCGAGATGATGATCCAACCACATATTACCCACTGTCATGCATCTGAAAAGCTCTCGAAACTAAAGTTATAGTTTAAAACGTATCCGTGTCAGATCCTTTGATATTTATTACCAAATATAATTTTTCAATCTCTTTCCAAAATAGATAGTTTTGTCACAGCTCCAGCAAATCACCTTCATTTGTTTATACAAATAAACCTTATTATAACAATTACCCCTTCATCATTGTTACCGGGGAACCTTTCATATCTCGCCACATTAGCAGTAAACTTATCAACAACTTCATTAACCTTTGACTTAAGCCTCTCCGAAAAGTCACTATACTTATTCATTAAAACCCCATCATGTACTCACCTACATCCTGTAACAATAATTGTCACACCAACTACTGGGAATTAGCAATCAGTATTTTGAATTTCGCGACAATTTTACGTCAAAAGTTATACATATAACGTCTATCTCCTAGACTTACATACTTCGAATTTGAATTTTCTGAAAAACATCCCAAACTATGAACTAGTTCTCCGAAATTGGAAAAATGCTGATGAAGCAGCAAAAACTGTAAACGACTTTAACAGTCAAAAGTTTGATGATAAAGAATAGTATGGTGGTAAAGCTGAGAAAAAGAGAAGGTTTGAAACTGGAAAACGGATTGAGCAGACCATGAAGGAGGCTGTGGACAAATCACAAAGACTAAACTTGCCTTCAAAGGATCCAAATGATTCAGTATCTACTGAAATCGTTAGCAAGCACCTTACTTCTTATTCTAAACCTTCACAGACAAATCTTCTTCATCGTCCATATTATCTTATCTTTTATTATAATATCATCGATATTCCTGAAGATATTTTCACAACTATTCTTATCCGATATCTTTTATCTCTTCGCAATATCTGCGTTACAACATAAAAAGAAACTGTGTTAGTTTCTAAATTCTAAAACCTTCGAGTTTAAAATATGAATGTTTTGAAGTAGTGTTGGGAACTGAAGCATGGATTAGTATAATATAATGACACTTGATCAACGTGATTATATTACAGTAAGTCATGCTGAGTTTCTAATGGAACGTGATGATTCACAGAACATACCGTCATCATGTATTGTTTACACGACTCTTACATTCTACCCAATTTTCAAACATATTAAGAACATATCATCTTGATAGCTCTATATTTTCGGATATTCTGGTAATTTGCCAAATCAAGATCGTGCCATTACAATTTTTTTCTTGGAACATTAACTATGTTCATCCAAAAATTCATATCTACGAATTCTGGACTATTATCCGCTTGACTTAAGATCGGGAAGAGAAAACGAAAGCATGAAGCTCCGAAATATAATGGAGAATATAAAGCCCGATAACAACCCCGAAATTACAAACCGTGTATATAAATGCGTATACCAATATAAAGACACGGGAGAATGAAAAACACAATAACCCCAAGGTAATGGTAGAAGAAAATAACTTCCTCCGGTGGTAGATGAAAAAGAAGAATGACAGATATGAAAGTTAAAAGTATATCAAGAATCAATACTGGATGAAGCATATTAACGAATGCTTTAAAGTATGAATTGGGGAGAAAGACTAGAAGGTGTGAGCTGTGAAAATAAAGAAACGAAGGGGGTGGAATTATAGTAAAATATCAGACAGAGAAATCGAGACAGATTATCGCATTTAATCAAAGAAGATCCTGATTTCCTTAATCGCCGAAGAACCAAATCTTATTGTAAAGATTTTCTTTAAATCCCATGAATTTCGGAAATCAGTCATAACTACGTCATCGGTTAAAACGAACATACGTTTACTCATTTCACTCTCTTGCGATAGCTTCACTTATACTCTTCGCGTAATCAAATTGTTTTATCTATATTACTCAATGATGATAAAACTCTATTTATCAACTCATATTCGTCATGAAAACATTTTTATAGTTAGCCATGACGACCTCGATCAAATTTCGGGACGAAATTTCTTTAACGGGTAGGTACTGTGACGACCCGGAAATTTCCGACCAAATTTAAACTTAACCTTTATATGTTTCTGACACGATAAGCAGAATTTGTAATGTTGAATCTCAAAAAGTTTGGAACTACATTCATGTAATCAATTACCCTTTGACCGTGTTCGACGATTCACGAACAATTATGTGTATATAGATATGTATATATAATATATAATATTAACTGAAAACATTAACAAAGTATTAGATATATGATACTTTACATAAACATATTTGTTTCGATATATTTATCGACAGAATTAAGAGATAATATCAAATGATTGAATTATCAGATACATTATGATATGATTACGGGCCTATGTTATGAGGTCCACTGTGATTTAAGAAATTTATTTTTTTGACAACTCATTACTTAACCAGTATGATAAAGATAACGATATTTATATTTTATTTTATTAAATATATATATATATATATAACGATTTAAATTAATATTATATATATATTTTATACGCGTATTATACGTACATAGTTTTATACTTATACTATACTTTAACTTTACCTTTACTTTACTTTTACTTTACTTTAACTTTAATAATTCACTTTAATAATTCATACTTTAATAATTCACTTTAATAATTCATACTTTAATAATTCACTTTAATAATTCATACTTTAATAATTCACTTTAATAATTCACTTTAATAATTCATACTTTAATAATTCACTTTAATAATTCATACTTTAATAATTCACTTTAATAATTCATACTTTAATAATTCACTTTAATAATTCATACTTTAATAATTCACTTTAATAATTCATACTTTAATAATTCACTTTAATAATTCAAAAATTTATTATAAATAGAATTCAATAGGTTTCATTATTTCATAGAAACTTGAAAATATATTTCTCTAAACTCTCTCAATCGAATTACATATATATATTTACTTAGTATTATTTCAAGATATTATTAGTATACATAAAATACTACGACGGAGTTATATTCAGACGATTTCAAAATAAGTTTTCAAACGGGATAGAGCTAAGGAAATTATGGGTTATAGCTAAGGAGGTTATGGGTATTGTTCGAGGGTATTGCTCGTGAGGTCAACCTAACGTTTATCATTTTCGTTGCGTCTACGTACTTTCCTGCAATATTGAATCACAATATTGATACGTGAGCATTCATATCTTATTTTTTTTTATATTCATAGTGTATCCCTGACTAGTGCTCGAGTATATATGATTATGCATGTTTGTATGCTTAGTTTCGTCGTTAAATAGTTTATGATAAATTACGAATTTGATACATATGCTACTGAGATAAGGTATATGATATGCATGTCGTTAAAAAGCTAAAGAATAATTAATAACTTTTCATTTAGAAATCGTGTGGGTTCGATGAACGGATTAAAAGATATGGCCAACTGAATTATTATTAATTTTAATATTATTATTAAAACTATTATTATAATTGTTATCAGTTGATGTTATTACTAAAATTATCTTTATTACTAAAAATTAATATTTTTATTGAAACTATCATTTTATTATTTGTATCATTATTATTATTATCAATATTATTTAATCAAATAAATATGCGTACAAAGATATTTTTACCACACGTAATATAATTACATTAATAATACATACCACTATATTTTTATGATATCAAGTAAATTTTATAAATTTTTATTACTTGAGATATATAAAAGTATATTTTTATCATATATGAATTTAAATATAAATTTTTATTTATTAATAAATGACTTTTATTATTTAGTATAATAAGATCTGATAAATATATTTAAATATATAAAACGACTATATATAAGTTATATAACAAACATGTATAGATTTTGGAAGTCATTTTGGGTCAAGTTGACTTTTGTTGACTTTTGCATGTCGGTCTCGAGCATTAGGATTGTGATACACTACGACTTGACCTAAATTGTTAGACAGATATTGACCAACATATAAATATATATACTTAATATAGGTTCGTGAATCCGAGACAAACCCTGCACTTGTTCAGTTCCGTCATATACATAATTGCTACGAAATACAGTATTGTGAGTTTCATTACTCCCTTTTTATATATATTTTTGGGCTGAGAATACATGCGCTGTTTTATAAATGTTTTACGAAATAGGCACAAGTGCTAAAACTAATTCTATGTGGGTTTAAACCAGAAATATACCCTTAGCTTGGTAACATTAAACTACTTGTCTATGTACGGTAGGCGCGAATCCTAAAGATAGATCTATTGGGCTTGACAAACCCCATCCTGACTATGAGATGCTTTAGTACTTCGAGGTTATTTTAAACACACCTGATCTGGTGTACTTCAGAGGGTAAAACATGAACGTTAAGGCTTGTTACTGGGTGCCTACAACTTATAGAATACTTTTATACACTTGCGAGTGTACGAATATTTATAGAAACTGAAATCTTGTGGTCTATTACTATTACGGAAATGATGGATTATGATAAACTAATGAACTCACCAACCTTTTGGTTGACACTTTAAAGCATGTTTATTCTCAGGTATTAAAGAATTCTTCCGCTGTGCATTAGATCATTTTAAGGATATTACTTGGAGTCATTCAAGACATACTTTGAAAGACGTTGCATTCGAGTCGTTGAGTTCATCAAGATTAATATTAAGTCAATTATAGTTGGATGTAATATGAAATGGTATGCATGCCATCAATTTTTGATGTAAAGAAAGTTTGTCTTTTAAAAACGAATGCAATGTTTGTAAAACGTATCATATAGAGGTCAAATACCTCGCGATGTAATCAACTATTGTGAATCGTTTATAATGTATATGAACGGGTCCTTTCACAGAGTCGGTAATTGGAGTAAGAAATGAGGTTTTTAGATTGTTACGGGACTGTTGGACATTACGTAACCCTCGTCCCTTTGACGACGTTACAACACGCTGTCTTATCAACGGCCATAACGGTTATGTTCCACAAGACCACGGATGGGAAGTAGTCCTAGTAAAACCAGAATGCATGACTTGTTTCTGGACGTATGAATTACGTGTCTTTATTGCCTTTGCTGAACGACTTGTGTACTAGCTAGAATTATCTTCACAACTATCTTGTATCAAAGTTATTGTGTGCTATATTTCATGCTTTATATAAAATAAGCGGTATTGTAAGTTTGTAAAATATTGTATAAAAGTTTGAACGCGAAATATTATTATAATCAGTTTTTCATATAGAATTGTAGTAGTTGAATTGTATATTAGCTACTAAGTATGAACTTAACGGGTAGGTATTACCCGAATTTAAACTTATAAAATGCTAATATGAAGAAAAAGCTTTTATAAATGAGTTCATATTATGCTACGAAATACTATTAACTACTCTTAATATTCTGTATGATTAACTTGTTCCATTTGACTATTTTGAAGGAAATGGCACCGACTACTCGACACACCGTGAATATGAATGAAGAGGAATTCCGTACTTTTCTAGCTTCAAACATAGCCGCAGTACAGGCTGCACTACATACCAACAATAACCTTGGATCTAGCAGTACAGGAAATCGTGTAGGATGCACCTACAAAGAATTCACTGCCTGCAAACCTTTGGAATTTGATGGAACCGAAGGACCGATCGAATTGAAACGGTGGACCGAGAAGGTCGAATCGGTGTTTGCCATAAGTAAGTGTACCGAAGAGGATAAAGTGAAGTACGCTACGCATACCTTCACAGGTTCTGCGTTAACATGGTGGAATACCTATCTAGAGCAAGTGGGACAAGATGATGCGTACGCACTACCGTGGTTAGTATTCAAGCACTTGATGAACGAGAAGTACCGTCCCAGAACCGAGGTCAATAAGCTCAAGACAGAACTTAGAGGGTTACGAACCCAAGGATTTGATATTACCACGTACGAAAGACGATTCACAGAATTGTGCCTATTGTGTCCGGGAGCATTCGAAGATGAGGAAGAGAAGATCGACGCGTTTGTGAAAGGATTACCGGAAAGAATCCAAGAAGATATAAGTTCACACGAGCCCGCCTCCATACAACAGGCATGTAGAATGGCTCACAAACTAGTGAACCAGATTGAAGAAAGAATTAAAGAACAGACTGCTGAAGAGGCCAATGTGAAGCAAGTCAAAAGAAAGTGGGAGGAAAACGGTGATAAGAATCACCAATACAACAACAACAGCAATTACAACAATAATCGCAACAATTATTCCAACAATCGCAACATCAATCGCAACTACAACAAACGGCGAAACAACAACAACAACAACAACAACAACAGCAACTACAACAATCATTCCAACAACAATAATAACCGCAACAACAACAACAATCAGAAGCAGCTATGCCAAAGGTGTGAAAAGTATCACTCGGGGTTCTGCACCAAATTTTGCAACAAGTGTAAAAGAAATGGTCATAGCGCGGCGAAGTGTGAGGTCTACGGACCAGGGGTTAATAGAACGAAAGGAACAAATGGTGTCGGAACGAGTAATGGCGGAGCAAGTAGTGTCGGAGCAAGTTATGCCAATGTAGTTTGTTATAAATGTGGAAAACCGGGCCACATTATTAGAAATTGCCCGAACCAGGAGAACACGAATGGATAAGGCCGCGGAAGAGTTTTCAATATTAATGCGGCAGAGGCACAGGAAGACCTGGAGCTTGTTACGGGTACGTTTCTTATTGACAATAAATCTGCTTACGTTTTATTTGATTCGGGTGCGGATAGAAGCTATATGAGTAGAGATTTTTGTGCTAAATTAAGTTGTCCATTGACGCCTTTGGATAGTAAATTTTTACTCGAATTAGCAAATGGTAAATTAATTTCAGCAGATAATATATGTCGGAATCGAGAAATTAAACTGGTTAGCGAAACATTTAAGATTGACTTGATGCCAGTAGAGTTAGGGAGTTTTGATGTGATAATCGGTATGGACTGGTTGAAAGAAGTGAAAGCAGAGATCATTTGTTACAAAAATGCAATTCGCATTATACGAGAAAAAGGAAAACCCTTAATGGTGTACGGAGAAAAGGGCAACACGAAGCTACATCTTATTAGTAATTTGAAGGCACAAAAACTAATAAGAAAAGGTTGCTATGCTGTTCTAGCACACGTCAAGAAAGTACAAACTGAAGAAAAGAGCATCAATGATGTTCCCGTCGCAAAAGAATTTCCCGATGTATTTCCGAAAGAATTACCGGGATTACCCCCACATCGATCCGTTGAATTTCAAATAGATCTTGTACCAGGAGCTGCACCAATAGCTCGTGCTCCTTACAGACTCGCACCCAGCGAGATGAAAGAACTGCAAAGCCAATTACAAGAACTTTTAGAGCGTGGTTTCATTCGACCAAGCACATCACCGTGGGGAGCTCCTGTTTTGTTTGTCAAGAAGAAAGATGGTACATTCAGGTTATGTATCGACTACCTAGAGTTGAACAAACTTACCATCAAGAACCGCTACCCACTACCGAGAATCGACGACTTATTTGATCAACTACAAGGCTCGTCTGTTTATTCAAAGATTGACTTACGTTCCGGGTATCATCAAATGCGGGTGAAAGAAGATGATATTCCAAAGACTGCTTTCAGAACACGTTACGGTCATTACGAGTTTATGGTCATGCCATTTGGTTTAACTAATGCACCAGCAGTGTTCATGGACCTTATGAACCGAGTGTGTGGACCATACCTTGACAAGTTTGTCATTGTTTTCATTGATGACATACTTATTTACTCAAAGAATGACCAAGAACACGGTGAACATTTGAGAAAGGTGTTAGAAGTATTGAGGAAGGAAGAATTGTACGCTAAGTTTTCAAAGTGTGCATTTTGGTTGGAAGAAGTTCAATTCCTCGGTCACATAGTGAACAAAGAAGGTATTAAGGTGGATCCGGCAAAGATAGAAACTGTTGAAAAGTGGGAAACCCCGAAAACTCCGAAACACATACGCCAGTTTTTAGGACTAGCTGGTTACTACAGAAGGTTCATCCAAGACTTTTCCAGAATAGCAAAACCCTTGACTGCATTAACGCATAAAGGGAAGAAATTTGAATGGAATGATGAACAAGAGAAAGCGTTTCAGTTATTGAAGAAAAAGCTAACTACGGCACCTATATTGTCATTGCCTGAAGGGAATGATGATTTTGTGATTTATTGTGACGCATCAAAGCAAGGTCTCGGTTGTGTATTAATGCAACGAACGAAGGTGATTGCTTATGCGTCTAGACAATTGAAGATTCACGAACAAAATTATACGACGCATGATTTGGAATTAGGCGCGGTTGTTTTTGCATTAAAGGCTTGGAGTCACTACTTATATGGGGTTAAAAGTATTATATATACCGACCATAAAAGTCTTCAACACATATTTAATCAGAAACAACTAAATATGAGGCAGCGTAGGTGGATTGAATTGTTGAATGATTACGACTTTGAGATTCGTTACCACCCGGGGAAGGCAAATGTGGTAGCCGATGCCTTGAACAGGAAGGACAGAGAACCCATTCGAGTAAAATCTATGAATATAATGATTCATAATAACCTTACTACTCAAATAAAGGAGGCGCAACAAGGAGTTTTAAAAGAGGGAAATTTAAAGGATGAAATAACCAAAGGATCGGAGAAGCATCTTAATATTCGGGAAGACGGAACCCGGTATAGGGCTGAAAGGATTTGGGTACCAAAATTTGGAGATATGAGAGAAATGGTACTTAGAGAAGCTCATAAAACCAGATACTCAATACATCCTGGAACGGGGAAGATGTACAAGGATCTCAAGAAACATTTTTGGTGGCCGGGTATGAAAGCCGATGTTGCTAAATACGTAGGAGAATGTTTGACGTGTTCTAAGGTCAAAGCTGAGCATCAGAAACCATCAGGTCTACTTCAACAACCCGAAATCCCGGAATGGAAATGGGAAAACATTACCATGAATTTCATCACTAAATTGCCAAGGACTGCAAGTGGTTTTGATACTATTTGGGTAATAGTTGATCGTCTCACCAAATCAGCACACTTCCTGCCAATAAGAGAAGATGACAAGATGGAGAAGTTAGCACGACTGTATTTGAAGGAAGTCGTCTCCAGACATGGAATACCAATCTCTATTATCTCTGATAGGGATGGCAGATTTATTTCAAGATTCTGGCAGACATTACAGCAAGCATTAGGAACTCGTCTAGACATGAGTACTGCCTATCATCCACAAACTGATGGGCAGAGCGAAAGGACGATACAAACGCTTGAAGACATGCTACGAGCATGTGTTATTGATTTCGGAAACAGTTGGGATCGACATCTACCGTTAGCAGAATTTTCCTACAACAACAGCTACCATTCAAGCATTGAGATGGCGCCATTTGAAGCACTTTATGGTGTAAAGTGCAGGTCTCCGATTTGTTGGAGTGAAGTGGGGGATAGACAGATTACGGGTCCGAAGATTATACAAGAAACTACCGAGAAGATCATCCAAATTCAACAACGGTTGAAAACCGCCCAAAGTCGACAAAAGAGCTACGCTGACATTAAAAGAAAAGATATAGAATTTGAAATTGGAGAGATGGTCATGCTTAAAGTTGCACCTTGGAAAGGCGTTGTTAGATTTGGTAAACGAGGGAAATTAAATCCAAGGTATATTGGACCATTCAAGATTATTGATCGTGTCGGACCAGTAGCTTACCGACTTGAGTTACCTCAACAACTCGCGACTGTACATAACACTTTCCACGTCTCGAATTTGAAGAAATGTTTTGCTAAAGAAGATCTCACTATTCCGTTAGATGAAATCCAAATCAACGAAAAACTTCAATTCATCGAAGAACCCGTCGAAATAATGGATCGTGAGGTTAAAACACTTAAGCAAAACAAGATACCAATTGTTAAGGTTCGATGGAATGCTCGTAGAGGACCCGAGTTCACCTGGGAGCGTGAAGATCAGATGAAGAAGAAATACCCGCATCTATTTCCAGAAGATTCGTCAACACCTTCAACAGCTTAAAA
Organism: Rutidosis leptorrhynchoides; assembly: GCF_046630445.1. NCBI lineage: Eukaryota > Viridiplantae > Streptophyta > Magnoliopsida > Asterales > Asteraceae > Rutidosis > Rutidosis leptorrhynchoides. Next base: position 221,936,919 of record NC_092333.1, on the reverse strand, counting down.
TTTCGGGACGAAATTTATTTAACGGGTAGGTACTGTAGTGACCTGAACTTTTCCATGTTTATATATGTTAATTGAGATTGATATTTACATGATTAAATTTTTCCAACATGTTAAGCAATCAAACTTGTTAAGACTTGATTAATTGAAATATGTTTCATATAGACAATTGACCACCCAAGTTGACCGGCGATTCACGAACGTTAAAACTTGTAAAAACAACATGACGATATATATATGGATATACATATGGTTAACATGAGATTATGATAAGTAAGTATCTCCATAAGTATATTAACAATGAGTTATATACATATAAACAAGACTACTAACTTAAGGATTTCGAAACGAGACATATATGTAACGATTATCGTTGTAACGACATATAAATGTATATATATCATATTAAGATATATTAATATATCATAATATCATGATAATATAATAATTTAACATCTCATTAGATATAATAAACAAAGGGTTAACAACATTAATTGAGATCGTTAACTTAAAGGTTTCAAAACAACACTTACATGTAACGACTAACGTTGACTTAGCGACTCAGTTAAAATGTATATACATGTAGTGTATTTAGATGTATTAAAATACTTTTGGAAGACTTCAAGACATATATCAAAACACTCATACTTAACGAAAATGGTTACAGTTACTTTCCCATTCTTTTCTTTCATCAAGAATTCTAGTCGTATTCTTACCCGTATTATACACAGCTTCAAAACATACTTACTATGGGTATATACCAATAGGAACTAGCATGGAATTCCACTCTTGATTATGTCATGTATGACTAATCAATTTTAACTTCTACCATGAGCTAGTCAACTAACTAGAACTCCTTTTAACCCCACTCACCACTCACCAATTACCACTCATCATTCACTCCATTTCACTTCCAATTCTCTTTTTAATTCTCTCTCAACACACACACACACTATTATGAACGTATTTTTTTAGTATTTAATCATCATCTTCATCAAAAATCACTTCAAGAATCAAGCTATAATCATCATAGGAAGAACACTTCAAGAACACTTCAAAAATCCCTTCAAGTTTACTAATTTACTTCCAAGCTTTCTAATCCATTCCAAGTAATCATCTAAGATCAAGAAACCTTTGTTATATACAGTAGGTTATCTTTCTTATTCAAGGTAATATTCATATTCAAACTTTGATTCAATTTCTATAACTATAAACTATCTTAATTCGAGTAAAAATCTTACTTGAACTTGTTTTTGTGTCATGATCCTACTTCAAGAACTTTCAAGCCATCCAAGATCCTTTGAAGCTAGATCATTTCTTGTCACTTCCAGTAGGTTTAACTACTAAACTTGAGGTAGTAATGATGTTCATAACATCATTCGATTCATATATATAAAACTATCTTATTCGAAGGTTTAAACTCGTAATCACTAGAACATAGTTTAGTTAATTCTAAACTTGTTCGCAAACAAAAGTTAATCCTTCTAACTTGAATTTTAAAATTAACTAAACACATGTTCTATATCTATATGATATGCTAACTTAATGATTTAAAACCTGGAAACACAAAAAAACCGTAAAACCGGATTTACGCCGTCGTAGTAACACAGCGGGCTGTTTTGGGTTAGTTAATTAAAAACTATGATAAACTTTGATTTAAAAGTTGTTATTCTAAGAAAATGATTTTTATTATGAACATGAAACTATATCCAAAAATTATGGTTAAACTCAAAGTGGAAGTATGTTTTCTAAAATGGTCATCTAGACGTCGTTCTTTCGACTGAAATGACTACCTTTACAAAAATGACTTGTAACTTATTTTCCCGACTATAAACCTATACTTTTTCTGTTTAGATTCATAAAAGAGAGTTCAATATGAAACCATAGCAATTTGATTCACTCAAAACGGATTTAAAATGAAGAAGTTATGGGTAAAACAAGATTGGATAATTTTTCTCATTTTAGCTACGTGAAAATTGGTAACAAATCTATTCCAACCATAACTTAATCAACTTGTATTGTATATTATGTAATCTTGAGATACCATAGACACATATACAATGTTTCGACCTATCATGTCGACACATCTATATATATTTCGGAACAACCATAGACACTCTATATGTGAATGTTGGAGTTAGCTATACAGGGTTGAGGTTGATTCCAAAATATATATAGTTTGAGTTGTGATCAATACTGAGATACGTATACACTGGGTCGTGGATTGATTCAAGATAATATTTATCGATTTATTTCTATACATCTAACTGTGGACAACTAGTTGTAGGTTACTAACGAGGACAGCTGACTTAATAAACTTAAAACATCAAAATATATTAAAAGTGTTGTAAATATATTTTGAACATACTTTAATATATATGTATATATTGTTATAGTTTCGTGAATCAATAGTGGCCAAGTCTTACTTCTCGATGAAGTAAAAATCTGTGAAAGTGAGTTATAGTCCCACTTTTAAAATCTAATATTTTGGGATGAGAATACATGCAGGTTTTATAAATGATTTACAAAATAGACACAAGTACGTGAAACTACATTCTATGGTTGAATTATCGAAATCGAATATGCCCCTTTTTATTAAGTCTGGTAATCTAAGAATTAGGGAACAGACACCCTAATTGACGCAAATCCTAAAGATAGATCTATTGGGCCTAACAAACCCCATCCAAAGTACCGGATGCTTTAGTACTTCGAAATTTATATCATATCCGAAGGGTGTCCCGGAATGATGGGAATATTCTTATATATGCATCTTATTAATGTCGGTTACCAGGTGTTCACCATATGAATGATTTTTATCTCTATGTATGGGATGTGTATTGAAATATGAAATCTTGTGGTCTATTATTATGATTTGATATATATAGGTTAAACCTATAACTCACCAACATTTTTGTTGACGTTTTAAGCATGTTTATTCTCAGGTGATTATTAAGAGCTTCCACTGTCGCATACTTAAATAAGGACGAGATTTGGAGTCCATGCTTGTATGATATTGTGTAAAAACTACATTCAAGAAACTTATTTTGTTGTAACATATTTGTATTGTAAACCATTATGTAATGGTCGTGTGTAAACAGGTTATTTTAGATTATCATTATTTGATAATCTACGTAAAGCTTTTTAAAACCTTTATCTATGAAATAAAGGTTATGGTTTGTTTTAAAAATGAATGCAGTCTTTGAAAAACGTCTCATATAGAGGTCAAAACCTCGCAACGAAATCAATTAATATGGAACGTTTTTAATCAATAAGAACGGGACATTTCAGTACGAACATGTAACTCAAATAGCATGTCAACATACCCGTAACTCTAACAAGTCGTACATCATCACACCACATCATTAGCATATACTCAACCCAAATATATATTATATGCTAAACAAATCAACAATCTCAATATGGTTAACCAAATAATGCTATGGTGCTACCGGCTCGTGGTTCACACCATATGCTTGAGTCATACTCTTTTATAGTGCTACCGGCTCGTGGTTCACACTCGATGCTACCGGCTCGTGGTTCACATCTTATTTTATAGTGCTACCGGCTTGTGGTTCACACTCGATGCTACCGGCTCATGGTTCACATCTTATTTTATAGTGCTACCGGCTCGTGGTTCACACTCGATGCTACCGGCTCGTGGTTCACATCTTATTCCACACATGTCATGGCACTACCGGCACGTAGTTCATACCATAACATTCACAAATAAACACGCCATATACATGAACGCATAATTATTCCACTCACCTTGTCACAAGGATGATGATTTAGCACTTCTGAGCTTCGACGCAATGTACCTAAATCATTAAGTGCACATTCAATTTCACAACTAGTGGGATTAACCACAATACTCTCACTTGAGCATTTAATGTCCCAATTTGCATTAAATGACACAACTACTCACAACTGCCCATAAATGGCCAAAACTCGACTTTAATTACTAAGACTAGTGAATTAAAGTCTATTAACTTCAATTAACACAAAACTTAGGGTAATCCATACCCATTTCATCTAATTAGGTCAACTAGTTCATTTTGACCCATTTTATATCACTTAAACTCACAATCAAGTCAAACTTACCCATTAACACTTCTTTCATAAATCTTAAAGTGTATTAGTAACTAACAACACCAATTGACACTTAAAACCCCAAATCACAAGGTCAAAACCCTAGATTGTGGCTATTAGGGTTTCATTACAACATAACCCAAACTCACCCATTTTACCCTCAAATGGGTCATACACATCTCTAGTAACCAAAACCCTAGCCATTAACCAATTAAAACTTAAATCATAAAGCTAGAACTTACCAAGACTATCTTCTTGTAGCTAGTAACAAGGAGAACAACTTTAAATCTCGCTCCTAGGTTTGATTCACAAATCTCCAACTCCAAATCTCAAGATTAAACCAAGTAGGTTTTGTGTTTTGGGAGAGAAATAGGAAAGGAAAAGGAAAAGGAAATGAAATAAATGAATATGTGGTGGAGAGTTAATGCTCCCATCAGATTCACATGTCAATTTACCATTTTACCCCTTGAAAACCCTTAAAATGAGCTAAATCCGACACCAGTTCAACAGAACTGTCGCGGCGCGACACATAAAGGGAAATTAGACCCTTCTTAAACCAACTTCTGATCCAAATTTGCTTGTTATACCGCGGCGCGGACCCAAATGTCGCGGCGCGGCCTAAGGCTAGAACTGGACAGCTCAACCAACTTAAACACTTTTCGATTTTATTTAATTTGTTCATTCCAAAATCGCTTCCTATATTCACCTAGCCTTCACAATAGTCTCACAAGACTTAACGCAAACCAAACCCATGATTAAACTTATACTTGCACCCATTATCAAGTATACATACATATTCATACGTTTACGCATAAGCTAACGAGTTATTAGCGTATAAATGATTAAGTAAGTACCTTTCGATACGTACGGGAAAAACGGGATGTTACAACTCTCCCCCACTTGAATCGGAGCGCGTCCTCGCGATCCAAGCCGCATGACAAGAAGGAAGATAAACCAACACAAACTCTTCGGGCTCCCAAGTAAACTCGGAACTCTTACTACGACGCCATTGAACTTTAAAAGTTCTAACCTCTTTATGTCTCAACCTTTTGACCTTCTCATCAAGTATGGCAATCGGTTCCTCGATGTACTCTAACTTATTATTTAGCTCAATCTCGTCTAATGGCACCCAAGATGAATCATCCGCAAGACACCTACGGAGATGGGAAACATGAAATGTATTATGGATCCCCGCAAGCTCTTCGGGTAATTCCAAACTATACGCGACTTCACCAACACGAGCTAAAACCTTAAATGGTCCAATAAACCGAGGAGCTAACTTTCCTCATTTTCGGAATCGAATAATACCTTTCCATAGCAAAACCTTAAGCATCACCATGTTACCTTCTTGAAATTTGATCGTTCATCTACGTTTGTCGGCATACGACTTTTGCCTATCTTGAGCCTTTTTCAAATGCTCTTGAATCACATCAATCTTGCTATTCGTCTCTAAAACCAAATCGGTACTCCTGATTTCCTTTTGTCCCACTTCACCCCAACAAATCGGGGTTCGACACCTACGCCCATAAAGCATCTCATAAGGTGGCATCCCAATACTAGTATGATAACTATTATTGTACGAGAATTCCACCAAAGGTAAGTGCTCGTCCCAACTACCACCAAAATCGATAATACAAGCCCGTAACATATCCTCCAAAGTTTGATTCGTACGTTTGGTTTGACCGTCTGTTTGAGGATGATACGCCGTGCTCAACTTCAATTGCGTACCCATATCTTCATGAAACTTTTCCCAAAACCGAGATGTAAAACGAGTATCTCGATCCGAAATAATAGATATAGGAACACCGTGTTGAGAGATGACTTCCTTGATAAACAACTTCGCCAAGGTCTCCGACGATATCGCTTCCTTAATGGGAAGAAACAAAGCACTCTTCGTCAGTCGATCAACTATAACCCAAATCGAATCAAACTGGGTTCTCGCCGTTTTAGGTAACTTTGTGATGAAATCCATGGTAATGTGCTCCCATTTCCATTTCGGGATTTCTAATGGTTGTAACTTACCATACGGCTTTTGGTGCTCGGCTTTAACTTGCAAACACGTGACGCATTGCTCAACATGCTTCACAACATCACGTTTCATGCCCGGCCACCAATAATCTTTCCTTAAATCAAGATACATTTTCGTCGCGCTCGGATGAATGGAATACTTTGACCTATGTGCTTCATCAAGTAGCACCCGTCGATAGTCACCCATCTTAGGCACCCACACCCTTCCTTGAAAGGACAACAAACCCTGCGAGCCCATAGTGATGAACTCCGATTGTCCCACAATTCGCTCCGCATGCTTGTTGTGAACGTAAGCCTCTATTTGAATCACGCCGAGTTTTTCTAGAAAATCGTTAGTAATAATCATACGTAACAATCCCAATCGTAACGCCGGGTGATGACTCTTTCAACTTAACGTATCCGCGACCACATTCGCCTTGCCCGGATGATAAAGTATCTCACAATCATAGTCTTTTACCACATCCATCCACCTACGTTGACGATAATTCAAATCTCATTGATTAAAGAGATGTTTCAAACTCTTATGATCCGAATAAATCGTACACTTGACACCATACAAGTAATGGCGCCAAATTCTCAACGCATGCACAATCGCCGCCAACTCAAGATCATGAGTCGGATATCTCGTCTCGTGTTCCTTTAATTGTCGAGAGGCATAAGCGATGACTTTACCTCTTTGCATTAGAACACACCCGAGTCCATTTAACGAAGCATCACAATAAACCGTCATGTCTTCCACCCCTTCCGGCAAAACTAACACCGGAGCTTGACATAACTTCTCTTTTAACAATTGAAAAGTAATTTCTTGCTCGTTCTCCCAAACAAACCTCACGTTCTTCCTCGTCAATTTCGTCAATGAAGAAGCGATCTTAGAAAAGTCTTGGATAAACCGACGATAATAACCGGCCAATCCGAGAAAACTTCGGACCTCCGTAGGCGTAGTCGGTTGTCTCTAACTCTTCATCTATATCTTCCCTGGATCCACTTGAATACCCTCCTTGTTCACAAGACGTTCATGCTCGTTCATACTTTTCGAGTAGACTAGTATGTCGTCAATGAACACAATCACCGACTTGTCCAACATAGGTTGGCACACTCGGTTCATAAGATCCATGAATGCCGCCGGTGCATTCGTAGGACCAAAAGACATAACTACAAACTAGAAATGCCCATAACGCGTTCGAAAAGCCGTTTTCTCAATATCTTCCTCACGGACCCGCATTTGGTGATAGCCGGACCGTAGGTCGATCTTAGAGAAATACGTTGCACCTTGGAGTTGGTCAAACAAATCGTCAATCCGAGGCAATGGATAACGATTCTTGATCGTCACTTTATTCAACTCCCGGTAATCGATGCACATCCGCATACTACCATCCTTCTTTTTTACGAATAAAACCGAAGAGCCCCATGGCGAAGCACTCGTTCGAATAAAACCCTTCTCAAGAAATTCTTGGATTTGATTTAACAACTCTTGCATTTCCGTTGGTGCTAAACGATAAGGAGTTTTAGCAATGGGAGTAGCTCCCGGAACCAACTCAATACGAAATTCAACTTGTCTTTCCGCCGGAACACCCGGTAACTCATCCGGAAAAACGTCTTCAAATTCACTTACCACCGGAATTTCACGAATGGATGGTGGCTCATCTCGAGTATCAACAACATGGGCTAGAAAAGCCATGCTACCACTAACAAGGAAACGACGCGCCCGTACAAAAGTGAATATCGGCACAAGTCTTCTTCGTTTATCACCGTGAATAATTAACTCTCCCCCACTTGGGGTCTTCACACGTATAAACTTTTCATGGCATGCAATATCGGCTCTATTTCAATCGAGCCAATCCATACCAACAACGATATCAAAATCACCCAAAGTCATTGGAATGAGATCGATTTTAAAATTTTCGGCACCAAACACAACATTACAATTTTTACACACATCAACCACTAGCGCCGTCTTGCCATCCGCTATTTCAACTTCTACCAGATGACTTAACTTAACTAGCGCTTTATTTAACTTAGGCACGAATCTTGGAGAAATAAACGATAAATTGGCACCACTATCAAATAGGATTCGTGCCGGATTAGAGTTAAACATGAAAGTACCTGAAACGACTTCATTGGATTGCTTGGCCTCCTCATTCGTTATCAAATAGTTGCGACCCCTAGCCGTGCCCGCCGCTTTCTCTAACCGCTTAACGTTATCATTATTCAAGTCGGGGCATTCCTGCCTCTTGTGCCCCTCTTTACCACAATTAAAGCAAGTAACTTTGGTCGATGCCTTGGTGCAATCACGGGCCATGTGTCCTCTTTGATTACAATTATAACACGTGGGCCCGAAACCCCCGGAAGCACCCTTCTTCACACTATTAACGCTTTCGAAGCCTTTCTTGTTCTTTTTATTGGAAAAGTTCGAATGACTGGAACCTTCAAACCTTCTTTTAGAAAAAGTGAAATCACTCTTCCTTGGAACCTCCGGCTCAAAACCCCGAGCCAACTCGAATAGCTCTTCGAAAGTCTTAGCCATTCCCCGACTAATCTTACCCTTTAACTCATCGTTCAAGGTACGGTAGAAATATTTCATTAGCTTGTGATCGTCACCAACATATTCCGGGCAAAAGCGAGTCTTTGCCAAAAAGGTAGACTTGAGAGTAACCAAGTCCATCGTACCTTGTTGCAAATGATGCAACTCGTCCCGGATTCTATCAAGGTCGGAAGAAGTTCGGTATTCTTGGAAGAATTCCTTCTTAAACTCCTCCCATGTCAAGCTCATGCATTGCTCTTTACCATATAAATTGATTTTATTGTCCCACCACAACTTGCCTTCTTCACGTAACATGCTAGACCCATATCTCGTCTTCTTCTCGGGAGGACACTCCGCGGTACGGAACGATCCCTCGATATCGGAAATCCAACAAGTGATTTTCAATGGATCCCTCACCCCATTAAACATCAGAGGTTGAGTATCCTTGAAATTTTTATAGTGGAAGTCCCGCCTTCCTTCACCTCCTTCACCGCGAGGATAAACGTTTCTAGCATCAAGGGCCTCTTCGATAGTGGCCTTCATTCGTTCATTTATCAAATCGGTCACTTGCCCATCGACCGAATCTTGAAAGACCTTTCGGACATCCATAAGAAAATCCGCTTTTAACTTTTTAAAGAAGGCCTCAACCTTAGCCGAAAACTCGGCGTCCTAGCTCGTACTTCCGTTATCATGATCGGGACCGTTTCTCGTCTTCATTCTATAAAACGGAATAGGTTAAACCATGTAACGATAAGACATAACACGTAAGTATATACATGTACACCACACTACCTCATCTTCCTCAACAATCGTCGTACATTACTCGTTTGACACGATTTTCTCCCGTAACAACGGTAGCTAATCGTTGTTACGTGAGAACGTCGCATTAACTCGCTAGTACAAAGTCCGTCTTGCTTGGTGATTGCTAAACACACTACAAAATAACTAGTACAAGGTTAGTTCACATAAACCAAGGCACTAACAATTCCGGATTAGACCCAAAGTCCTACAAGTCTCACATAAAGCGCTCACACAATAAAGCCTAAGTCTAGGCACCTATCTCAAGTCACCTAAATCCCTTAGACCATGCTCTAATACCACTTGAAACAACCCAACCCGTATTCCATACGATAAATTTTTTTTATAATACACATTTACACGCCAATTAAATGTGTAAACCATTCCACAAGTTCCATTTAAACGTACAACAGTTTAAATGTTTACAAAAGGCTCGAAGGCCATTAATTAAGTTTGATACAAGTTTGACCTACTACAATGATAGTTTATAATCCAAACGACTCTCGAGCATGGTTTGGGGCTAAACTACCCAAAATGTTAAGCCAACTTCAAAAAGCTCACACCAAAAGCATCCCCTGTCAACATAAACGGGAGACAACTAGTCCAACCGTATGCCCTTACCCTTGTCCAAGCCGGAACCTATAAAATGGTAAATAACGAGAGGGTAAGCAAGGCTTAGTGAATGCAATAATTATACATACATATATATAACCCATCTATTTGCAATCATAATTACCAAATACCTCGTACGAACATGTAACTCAAATAGCATGTCAACATACCCGTAACTCTAACAAGTCGTACATCATCACACCACATCATTAGCATATACTCACCCCAAATATATATTATATGCTAAACAAATCAACAATCTCAATATGGTTAACCAAATAACACTATGGTGCTACCGGCTCCTGGTTCACACCATACGCTTGAGTCATACTCTTTTATAGTGCTACCGGCTCGTGGTTCACACTCGATGCTACCGGCTCGTGGTTCACATCTTTTTTTATAGTGCTACCAGCTCGTGGTTCACACTCGATGCTACCGGCTCGTGGTTCACATCTTATTTTATAGTGCTACCGGCTCGTGGTTCACACTCGATGCTACCGGCTCGTGGTTCACATCTTATTCCACACATGTCATGGCACTACCTGTACGTGGTTCATACCATAACATTCACAAATAAACATGCCATATACATGAACGCATAATTATTCCACTCACCTTGTCACAAGGATGATGATTTAGCACTTCCGAGCTTCAACGCAATGTACCTAAATCATTAAGTGTACATTCAATTTCACAACTAGTGGGATTAACCACAATACCCCCACTTGAGCATTTAATGTCCCAATTTGCATTAAATGACACAACTACTCACAACCGCCCATAAATGGCCAAAACTCGACTTTAATTACTAAGACTAGTGAATTAAAGTCTATTAACTTCAATTAACACAAAACTTAGGGTAATCCATACCCATTTCATCTAATTAGGTCAACTAGTTCATTTTGACCCATTTTATATCACTTAAACTCACAATCAAGTCAAACTTACCCATTAACACTTCTTTCATAAATCTTAAAGTGTATTAGTGACTAACAACACCAATTGACACTTACAACCCCAAATCACATGGTCAAAACCCTAGATTGTGGCTATTAGGGTTTCATTACAACAACATAACCCAAACTCACCCATTTTACCCTCAAATGGGTCATACACATCTCTAGTAACCAAAACACTAGCCATTAACTAATTAAAACTTAAATCATAAAGCTAGAACTTACCAAGACTATCTTCTTGTAGCTAGTAACAAGGAGAACAACTTTAAATCTCGCTCCTAGGTTTGATTCACAAATCTCCAACTCCAAATCTCAAGATTAAACCAAGTAGGTTTTGTGTTTTGGGAGAGAAATAGGAAAGAAAAAGGAAAAGGAAATGAAATAAATGAATATGTGGTGGAGAGTTAATGCTCTCATCAGATCTACATGTCAATTTACCATTTTGCCCCTTGAAAACCCTTAAAATGAGCTAAATCTGACACCAGTTCAGCAGAACTGTCGTGGCGCGACCTTACTCGTCGCGGCGCGACACATAAAGGGAAATTAGACCCTTCTTAAACCAACTTCTGATCCAAATTTGCTTGTTATGCCGCGGCGCAGACCCAAATGTCGTGGCGCGGCCTAAGGCTAGAATTGGACAGCTCGACCAACTTTAACACTTTTCGATTTTATTTAATTTGTTCATTCCAAACTCGCTTCCTATATTCACCTATCCTTCACAATAGTCTCACAAGACTTAACGCTAACCAAACCCATGATTAAACTTATACTTGCACCCATTATCAAGTATACATACATATTTATACGTTTACGCATAAGCTAACGAGTTATTAGCGTATAAATGATTAAGTAAGTACCTTTCAATACGTACGGGAAAAACGGGATGTTACATTTTATTTGGTGGTATTCGCATAGCTAGTTGGATATTATGTGGAGATTGATATTATGTATATTCTTTTGGGATTGTTAGTTTGTTAACTCAGGTATTATGTGTTGGCATTGTTACTTAACTATGTAGTGTACATCAGTAATCCTTTTACTTTTGTACTAACTTGTTTGTGTACCTGTTGTAGCCTTACTTTAAGGTTCTAAGTGTTAACCGTCAAGCAACCAAGGTATTTGTTTAATGTTTTCTAAAATGTATGTTATAAGAATATGTATAACGTGTTTGTTTAGTTTTTGATACCTTGGTTGAACTTGAAACATGAGATGTAGTTGCTTCTTTAAGTGGTGATGAAAGAGGATTGGGCCAATCCTTGCATATCATCTTCAGCATGATTGGCCAAACACATAAAAGATAATAAGGATTCAGCATGATTGGGCTAAACAAATAAAATGTAATAAGTCCGATTTGTTATATATTTTTAATTTTTGAATAAAAAAGAACATAAGACGGATTTGAACCTGGGTCAATGATTTGAAAAAAACACACACAAGCCAATACGCTATCAATGCTCTTGAATAATCAATGGAAGTTCACTTATATAATACTTGAATAATTTTTGTAACAAAAGTGAAGTAATACGACTTTAGTAAAGGTCTAATATGTCCTAATAGTCATATGATAATTAGGACCTCAAATACCCAAGCGTCCTATTTTTGTGACCTTATTATCTTGTTGGTTGATCATTATGAGACACGAACAAGATAATGTCCTATTAAGTACATTTTTATGCAATCATAAATCTAAAGGTCCTAATAGTCATATGATAATTAGGACCTCAAATACCAAGCGTCCTATTTTTGTGACCTTATGCAACCATAAATCTAAGGGTCCTAATAGTCATACGATAATTAGGACCTAAAATACTAAGCATCCTATTTTTGTGACCTTATTATCTTGTTGGTTGATCATTATGAGACACCAACAAGATAATGTCCTATTAAGTACATTTTTATGCAACCACAAATTTAAGGGTCCTAATAGTCATATGATAATTAGGACCTCCAATACCAAGCATTCAATTATTGTGACCTTATAATCTTGTTGGTTGATCATTATGAGACAACAAAACGATAATGTCCTATTAAGGACATTTTTATGCAACCACAAATTTAAGGGTCCTAATAGTCATATGATAATTAAGACCTCAAATACGCAAGCGTCTTATTTTTGTAACCTTATTATCTTCTTGGTTGATCATTATGAGACACCAACAAGATAATATTCTATTAAGTACATTTTTATGCATCTACAAATTTAAGGGTCCTAATAGTTATATGATAATTAGGACCTCAAATACCCAAGCTTCCTATTTTTGTGACCTTATTATCTTCTTGGTTGATCATTATGAGACACCAACAAGATAATGTCCTATTAAGTACACTTTTATGCAACCGCAAATTTAAGGGTCCTGTCATATGATAATTAGGACCTCAAATACCCAAGCGTCCTATTTTTGTGACCTTATTATAAAAGTGACCCAACGCGTTGCAGTATAATAAGACTCACAAATAAAATGTCCTATGAAACATATCAAGTGTCCTATAAACACCTATGATAATAGGACCACAAAATTATGCGTCCTATCATATAGATTTTTTGACACCATGCGACTCACCTTCTAAGTGTCCTATAAAAATATAGAATAATAGGACACCAACAAATTATGTGTCATATTAAATAGTTTTTTAGGACACAGATTTATAAGCGTAAGGCATAAAGGGACCCAAAAATCATGTGTCATATTCTATAGCTTTTTAGGACCCCACTTTATAAGTGTATTGCGTTTTAGGACAGCATTTCTTTTGCCTGAATCATATGGGACCCCATAAATTTCCCCATCCTATTTTTTGGTTGCTTATGACCCGTTTTTACCGGGGTCCTAGATGAAGGGTCCTATAAAGCCAGTTTTCTTGTGGTTCTCAGATTTGAGGACAGAGATCATGTTATACATGACTTGTGCGGACATTCCAAGGTGAGTGGAATAATTATACGTGAATGTATGTAATGTATTTATTTGTGCTATGGTATGAACCAAAGAGCCGGTAGTACCATAGCATGTGCGAAGGGGTGCTATGATGTGAACCAAAGAGCTGGTAGCATAATGAAATATGTGTTGTAGTGTGAACCAAAGAGCCGGTAACGCTATAGCACGGGTTGTTGGGGTGTGAACCAAAGATCCGGTAGCACCTTAGCGCGATTATGACTCAGTGTAATGATGTGGCCAAAGGGCCGGTAGCATCATGACAAATGCATAATGGCATGAACCAAAGAGCCGGTAGCGCCATAACATGTGACGTATGGTGTGAACCAAAGAGTTGGTAGCACCATAGCGTGGGTATGGTTAACCATATTGTGTGTATGTTGTTTAGTTAGCATTTTATATTCTGATGAATATATGCTATTAGTGATGCTAGCTTGTTGTGAATTGTGAGTATTTAGCGTTATACATTGTGATTGTATGCTAATTGGATCGCTAGCTCGTATGCGGTATTTGTGTAAGTGTTTGCAAGTAAGTAGATTATATATGTATATGTATAATTATTGCATTCATTAAGCGTAAGCTTACCCCTCGTTGTTGTTACCTTTTTATAGGTACCATTTGTTAAGGAGACGACTTCTACTTGCTAAACTAGTTGCTTTTGGTTGATCGAGCTTATGATGGGGTATCTTTTGGATATTCGGACGTGGAAGGGGACTTGGTGAATCCCCGGGATTATGCTCTTGATATAGGGTTGGGTTATTGAGTCTTAACCCAATTTGTATTGTAAAGGGTTCGTAATTACCCACTTGTTGTGTAATGGGTCAAAAGGTGTCAAATTGAACGTTTTGGGCTTGGTCATATGTCAAACATGTGTTTTGTTGTTTAATGAATTTGTTAAACTGGTTATGATTTATTTGGAATCAAATGGGGTTTAACGGTTTGGGTCGAAAATATAATGTACATATAACAACCTTGTTTATTAAAAAAAAATGTTATCATTTTTGGATAACCGGATTTGGGGTGTTACAGCAACTTATACATGTTCAACGCCTAAAAGCGCATACATATGCGTAACTACGTATATGATCAAGTCCACCCCAGTTCATTGTGATATATTTTATTTAAAATTAACCCAATGAACTCTTAAATAGGCATATTAGAAAATTAAAACGTGCAATATATCTCAGAAGTTGAACCCCATGATGATTTCTGTTGTAACCGGCTGATTGACTAGGGACGTCCCATAAAACTCTCGCAACGACTATTTCTACTAACACGCGGTTGCACAACCGTTTAACTTTTAACGCGTCATCGATCCACCTTTCATTTTTGCTTATAAATATTGCGTTTTTTCACCCTTGCTTATTTACGTACACTTCACAAATATTTACAAAAACGCTGTGCAAAACTTAATACCCTCTACGCTTTGTTCATCTTCATCTTCTTCATCCGATTTAAAATCAAAATCAAACTAATCTTAGTTTTTTTTCCTTCCTTTTTCCTCAATCAACCTGTTAATTTTACAAATCTATTATGTCTATCTATACTAGTTCTTCTCCATCTGTAATAATCAACAATAAGTTGGTTGATAATGTTTCGTCATTTATTACGGATGAGAAGACTAAAAAACTTATCGAATTTTACCCAAACTTAGCGGATTTTGCCCCTTCAGCACCTAATCCCTCTGATCGAGCAAACCAACCACCACCTTGCAAAGTTTCAATCTACGAGACCTCAATATTTCATGGGAGCCTACGAATTCTTGAACCGATTTTTTTCTTGGTGTCATTCAATCTTATTTCATTGGAATCAGTCAATTACATCCATACGCTGATGCACAAATTATACTTTTTGAACTATTTTGCAACGTAAACAACACCTAACCTTTATTAGATGTTTTTTTACCACATCAACAGGATTGTGCCCAAGTATCTTTGTTGGTTTTCTTTTAAATCACGCTTCGAATTTATCAAAACGCCTATTGATATCGCCTATTTTGTACATGTTTTTATATATCATTTATAGGCAATATCATGTATGTTTTGAGTACTTTGGAGTTAATTATATGAACTTTCCGTACTTAATGCTTTATAATTGATATCAAGTGATTTTGATTAATGATGAAGATGTATACGGGAGGAAGATGGGTGAGAAGAAAGAATAAATCTGATCTGCTAAAAAAGAGTAGGAAGCGCCGCCTACACTTCAAAGCGCCACTTCCTGACTAAAAGTTGAAGAGAAAGTGTTAGATACAGGCACCGCTTGGGTATAAAGTGTTGTATAGAATTATTGACAGAACTTCAGAAGATTAGATACAAGTGTCGCTTGGTAAGTGAAGCGCCGCTTGGAATGTTAGACGATGAGTTGAAGATGAAGAATAAGTCGCCCCTTAGGATGACAAAGTGCCTCTTACAAAGAGAAAACATCATAAAAAGCCGCTTACATATGGGGTTTGAGTGAAATTCCACCGCGGAAGTGCCACTTGGCTTCTAAAGCGACCCTTTCTGTGACGACCGGGAAATTTTTGACCAAATTTAAACTTAATCTTATTATAATTCCGACACGTTAAGCAAAGTCTGTAAGGTTGAGTCTCAAAAAGTTTGAACTGTTTCATATATCTAATTGACCTTCGACTGCTCTCGATGATTCACGCATAATTAATTGTAATTAGATATGTGTGTATGTATATATAAATAATAATTTGAAATAATATTTCAAGTATTATATGTTGATATTATTAAAGCTAAGTATATACAATAAAATAAAAATATGATATTATGATAATTAATATTTAAAACATATCTATGTACATAAATAAAGTATATTAAATATATATTTTATGATTTCGAATTTATTTCGTAAATGATGGTAACGCTCAATTGTTATTAAATGAATAGTAAATGAGTTAAAAAGGAACTTATGTGATTTTAAAATAAACGGTGATTCGAAAATGAGTTTTATAAATTTTATGCTTATTAATAATATATTTAGAAGTTGTTTGTCAAATTTTGAAACTTTTTATATTTAACTTGAGAGTTGGGAGTAATAATTAATGTAATTTTTATTTAATAGTTAGTGACCAAATTTTATACCATAATGACCAAAATAAATAAATATAGTTAATTTAAAAATATGGAAATTTTCTGAACACTTTTATCTGTCACTGAATATGAACGGAGTACGAATTTAGGTCCGTGAATGAAATAGTAGGCGACGACTAATATTATCACACGTTTTATTTTATTAATTATTATTATATTTATTTAATTATTCATGTCGACGGATAGATTCAATTTAGGAAAACGTTATTACTATTCGATCACTATACTTGATTTGAATTAATCTAAACTTTATGCCTATTATGTTCACTGTTTCTTTTGGATTCCATTCACAGCTATATCTTTCCTATCTCAATATATTATACATATGTAAATGGATACATATTACTTACACAAACATAAAACCACAAACATAAAAATCACAAGCCAGTCATCCTCACGAACCACCACCGGATACACCGGGGCACCACCTAAGCACCACGACCACCACCTTGGGAACAAACTCTCACCACCAGACAACCACCATCATCACATGTTCTTTTTCTAATTTTTTTTCCTATTTCGTTTCATGCTGAACACAACCCACCATTTATGCTGCGTGAATTTTCTTTTCCGTTTCAATCCTTGCAACCAATCACCAATCCATGCTGCTGTTTACAGTTTTAAATCATTGTTGGTTTTTTTTCGTTCCCTGTTACGAAAATGATTATGGAAGATGATGAACAGTGACTATATTATTCGATGATCATGATGATAAAATCGCGAGTTAAGATGATTACAAGGTACAATGATGATAAATAAGTTAATGATGATAACGGTGATGAAGACGAAGGTTAATGATATTAGCATGATGGGATGAAGAAGTTGTGGAAGATGATTCATTGATGATGATTAAAGATGATAAGCAGTGATTATGACGATAAGAATGAATGTGAGAATGATCGAGAAATTAATGGACTAGCATGATGATCGATGATAAACATACATGATGATAAATTGGGTTTTTAGTTTAAGAAGGAAAAATGAACAGTTTATTATATGTTAATTAATTAAACGTTCAAGCTAGTACAAGAAACAATTACGGTTAAGTGGTTTAGGTAGGTGATTGGTAGAGTAGGGGTCTTGAGTTCTAATCTTGGCGGTGACAGTTTATTTATTTATTTTTGACACAGCAGCTGATCAATTAAGGCCCAACAACCTAAGCCCATCAAAATTTTAAATGGGTTATCTGATTTCGTTGATGATAAACAATTGATATTGCTCTGTTCTGCGAGTTAAATAAAATTAGGATACTAAGTATTTGAGAAAGATAACAGACAGAGCATTGGTTAGTCGCGTGTGTTGGTTAACGAGAGGTCTCGGGTTCGACCCCTGCTTGGTGCAGTTATTTTTAAAATGAGCTTCAAAGGTAGTTTTACATATTAAAATTCATTATTATTATTATTTATTGTTATTATTACTATACTAATTATTCTTGTTATTGTTATTAGTATTATTATTATCATTGTTATTAGTATTATTACTATTAAGATCATCATTAATATAATTATCAATATTGTTATTATTAGTAACATAATTATTATTATCTTTACAAATATAAGCATTATGATAAAATTATGATTATAAATACAAGTATGAAGATTACTATTATATATCACTAATAGTTGTATTTTTATTATTATTATGATTATGATTATGATTAGGATTATTATTATTATTATGAAAAATAATACAAGTTATCATTAATCTCATTAATATTAGTATTAGTATCACTTTTGTAACTATTATTATTATTATAATTATTATTATTATTATTATTAAATAAATGTATCATTATTAACAATATCATTATTATTATTAATATTATAATTTTAATAAAGTTATTATTATTATTATTATTAAATCATTAATATCATAATTATCATAAACAGTAAAATTAATATTTTTACAAGTATTATTATTAATACCATTGTTATTATCACTAATAGGGTTATTATTAACATAGGTATATTATTAATATTATTATTATCATTACTAATTTTAACTTAGTATAATAGAACTACTGTTTTGGATAAACAAATAAAATACATACATAAATATATATATTTATCACATATAACAAAACAGAATTTAATATTTTAATGTACAAAATGAAAATATGAAATATATATATATTATTAATATAAAAAGGATATAACTAATAAATTTATATATACATTTATTTGATTACAACTATGTATATTAATAAACATACAAATGATATAGGTTCGTGAATCCGAGGCCAACCCTGCACTTGTTCAGTGCCGTCATATGAATAATTACTACGAAATACAGTATTGTGAGTTTCATTTGATTCCCTTTTACTCTTTATATTTTGGGACTGAGAATACATGCGCTATTTTACAACTGCTTTATTAAATGCTTTTGAAATATATTTTGAACTGCGAATACATGAAATACTTTTATAAATGTTTGACGAGATAGACACAAGCAAAACATTCCTCGAATGAATTATTATGCAGACAGAAGTTCTGTGGATTATTATTGAATTAGTTGGACGTGATAATTACCACTAATTGTTGTGAATATTTTTCCCCTGATTATTATTGCTTGGTAACCTAAGAATTAGAATCGGGTA
Source organism: Rutidosis leptorrhynchoides (assembly GCF_046630445.1). Taxonomy (NCBI): domain Eukaryota; kingdom Viridiplantae; phylum Streptophyta; class Magnoliopsida; order Asterales; family Asteraceae; genus Rutidosis; species Rutidosis leptorrhynchoides. The sequence goes on along the minus strand of NC_092333.1, from coordinate 221,917,294 downwards.
TGGCCCTAATTCACGCGAATCCTAAAGGTAGCTACCGGGTTTAACACCTCCACCCAGAATGTTCACTAGACGAAAGAGCTAGTGGGCGTGGTGTTTAGTACTTCGAGGTTTATATATTATACAGACGAGATGTTCTGTTTTTGGGGATATTATTTATGCGCATTAAATGTTAAGGTCGGTTACCAAGCCAAGCAATGAATGAAAAGTGAATGTTATGTATCGAGAGAATGATTATATACACAGGTTATGTGTATGATATTTTTGTACACGAGATATGTGTACGGTTACTAAGATTTATGAAAGTGGTTTTGTACACGAGAATCAAAATGATGAATTTTATTGTTTACGATAAACTTATGAACTCACCAACCTTTTGATTGACACTTGAAAGCATGTTTATTCTCAGGTATGAAAGAAATCTTCGGCTATGTATTTGCTCATATTAGAGATATTACTTAGAGTCATTCATGACATATTTCAAAAGACGTTGCATTCGAGTCATCGAGTTCATCAAGATTATTATTAAGTTAATTATAGTTGGATATATTATGAAATGGTATGCATGCCGTCAACTTTCGATGTAAAGAAAGATTGTCTTTTAAAAACGAATGCAATGTTTATAAAATGTATCATATAGAGGTCAAATACCTCGCGATGTAACCAAATGTAATGCATTCGTCCAGATGCATTTGGATGGGTCATTAGACTTTCCTCTGTCGGTTTAAGAAAACTATCAATACGAGATTTAGGGTTTTGAGCCCATATGCATTTTTTAAGAGAATCCGTCCAAAGGCTGATCATAGGCGATTTTTGAAGGTTTTCAAGGCATTTTGGAGCATTCTAACGCGTTGCAATCATCAAGAGAAGGCTATTCACATCGGTTGATTCCATAAACACTTTATTCTTAAGTTTCATTCTTGCGTATTTCATTATGAATTTTACTTTGAATAATTGTTTAGCTATTTTTATTATGGTTGTTGGCTAAATTTGTTATTTTTGCTTAGGCCAATACTTATTTTGTTGGGATTGTTTTAATTTAATGATTATGGATTTGATTGCATGATGGATTATTGTTTAGTAAACATTGACTCTTGTATGGTATTATTTAATTGTACGTTGATTATGGATTTTATCTGATTGAATTGACAACTCGTTAGATATAATTAATAGTTAATAACAAAGTGACAATAGGATTTTGAATGCTATCTAACAATTAGGTGAAACTGATTGATTAGAGAAACCAGCAGGTGTGAATTGTTGCGAAGACTAGTTAGCGCAGTTGTTCTAGATTAGTAATTTAGTTGCCAAGTTTTTGAAATTGTATAGACGGTTTGTTACATGATTTAGTATAAGAATGAGTGAAACTTTTGAATGCTAATTTATGTAGTTGCGTCTGGAATACATGATTATACTACGAATAATATGCATGATATCAAATTATCTATCCTATATGAAATCCCAACATAAGAAAGTGAAAAGTGTCTAAGTAAACATATTTGTTTGATATTGGTTATTTGTTATTTATCCAATTGCTTATGTCTTTAATTTTTTTTTATTGAATCGTCACTTTGACATTTTGATCGTTAAACGATAAAACCCCCCTTATTTACTATTTCTGTAATTTAGATTTGCATGTTACTGATTACTAGGAATTACTATTAGTTACTATCACTAGGAACGAAACCTGGATTTACCAATTTTATGCTATACTTGATCGGGTACACATTCATGTAATTAAGTGTTAAGTGATTTTTGTTATTTTCTTGTTTATAAATTATATAACCTAATTTAGCACATCAAGTTTTTGGCGCCATTGTCGGGGACAGTTGTGTTTAATTTTTGTGATCATTACGTGCAGGTTCGTTTGTTTCCGTTATTTTATAGTGTAGGTGCTTTTAATTAGTTGATTGTTTTTTTATTTTTGCAGGGTTTAGGTAGTGTACATGTTAGACACATGTGATCAAAAGTTATAAATTATTCATTGTGAGTTGTATGAAAATATACCTTAGCTTTGTAACTTGTAACTACTAGTTTCTACACCGGTAGGCGCGAATCCTATTGATAGAACTATCTGGCCTGACCACCCCATTCCTTGCTAGTAGCGCTAGTCTTCAAAGGAATGTTTAGTACTTTGTAAAAGATACACCTGTACAATGTATGGTCCATATAAGGGTAGAGAAAATGAATTAAGTTGGGTTGCTAAGTGCTCACGGAAAATGGAATAATAATTTTTATACATTTCTCAACATTAAATCTTGTGGTCTAAAATAAAGTCTTTATGTTTCCAAACATAAATCTTATAGTTTAAATTAAATTTTGTCTGCAATATTAAACCTATAATTCACCAACATTATTGTTGACGTTTTCTTGCATGTTTTATTCTCACGTAAATAATTGATAGCTTGTTGCTTCCGCTATTTAGAGAGTCTACATGGAGTCGCAGATTTAAAAACTATATTTTGCATTCAAGTTTTTTTATACATCATACCATGTCGTGGTATTAGTTGGCGGTTGTGTCAACATACTTTAAATGTTTGTTTTATCTTTAAAAATTACTATTTATATAGATTTCCATTTTTGAGTTGTAATCAGGAGAAAACAAGGAAAAGGTAGAGATCCAAGGAGCACATCTCAGCCCTTGGATTTTTTTTGATCAATGCACCAGATTAAACCACCAATTTGTACAGGGAGGGTATTATCATCATTTTCCAATTACACCCTTACGTACGTAACAAAACCATGAAGGCTATCGACCAAATCCTTCAAAAACCCTAACAGGCTGCTAGCGATCGGAGATTAACGTTTCTCCGGCGAACAATCAGTCATCTTCAACCTTGTTAACACCATTATAGCTCCGATTGATGATCATACGATTCCGTAATGTATTTAACGTTGATTCATAAAAGTAGTCGATCACTCAAAAATTGCAGGGTATACGAATTTGTTCTCAAAATCAATTGATATTCACTTTCAATTTAAGCAAATGGACCCAGAAATCGATATCAGTGACGAAGAACAAATCGAAATCCAGAATGCTGAAGGTATGTGTATTGTTTCTTCTTCAATCACATGTGATTACATTTGGATGAAACAATATTTACTTTAAATTTGAGTAATTTCTTCGTCAATCACATGTAATTTTCAGTTAGAAAACTGAAAAATCACATGTAAGTGTTTTATGATATGCATTACTGTGATATAAAGTGATAATGATAAATAGAATGAAGACATAAACTGAATTGTTGTAAATTTCCAGTTAGTCAATCACATGTGATTGAGTTTAATAATATGTATTTTGTTGCTTGATCGTTTCACTACTGCGAATCAAATTGTCCAATCAATTAATCAATGGAAGCAGAATACGAAGCAATAGATCCAAAAACGAACCAACTGAAGTAGAATACAAGATCAGTGATGAAGAAATTATAGATAATGCTACAGGTACGTTTTTTGTTTTGTATTGGTTTACATGTGATTGCGTTTTTATGATAATACATTACTGTGAAATAAAATTGATTAGTGATCACATGTGAATGTGATTGCGTTTTATGTTAATACCTGTGATTATATGTATGATGAAATCAAACAGATTGTAAATTTTTGCATATTGGATCACATGTGATTGGGTATTATGATGATACATTACTGTGATTTAATACCTGTGATTATACTATGATTGTATATATTCAATCACATGCGATTATCTTTATTTAATCACATGTGATTTTGTTTAATGATAATACATGTGCTTATACGTATGATGAAATAAAACAGATTGTAAATTTTTTCGTATTGGATCACATGTGATTGGGTATTATGATGATACATTACTGTGATTTAATACCTGTGATTATACTGTGATTGTAATTATTCAATCACATGTGATTGTCTTTATTTAATCACATGTGATTTTGTTTTATGATAATACTATATGTGATATGTATATCTGTGTCTCTTATCATGCACTTGTTTCTTGTTAAAAATCACTTGTGATTGTTAAAGTCATTTGTCATATGAATAAGTGAATAACAGTTAAATCACATGTGATTATCTTTATTAGATATGAATGAGTGAAAGTAACATATTAGTCATCGATCATGTGTTAGTTGTTTAAGTTATATTTAGTGAACATTTAAATCACATGTGATTGTTTTTTTTTTTTTTTTTTTTTTGACAGCTTTAGATACACCAAAAGTAGCTACAACACATAAAAACGAAACACCAGGTGGTTCATTATATTATGTACCAATCGTTGATGAAAGTTTACTACCAGTTGTTGGAAAAACTTATGGAACACTTGAAGAGTGTGAAAAAATGTATAGGTTATACGCGTTTAATGCATGTTTTGACATAAGAAAGTCGACTCAAAAGACTTCAAAATCTCGGTTAGTAAAGCAGAAATATTACTTGTGCAATAGGGGTGGCACACCAATGCAAGTGAACTTTGACACATTGCAAAGTAATAAAAAGCCAATTAGGAAAAGCAACATGGAATGCACCGGATGTAGGGCTAGGGTTAAATTTGACTGGGTGTATGAAACTAATACATTTATACTGTTCGACTTTCAATAACAACATAATCATGAGTTTCTACCCCTAGAGTGCCGACATTTAAGTAAAGCGGAAAGACAGATGAAGTATGCAGAGTAGTTGTTTGTATAACATTCGCCAGTGTCAAATATTGGCCCAACAAAAGCATACGAAGTTTATAGCAATATGAAATGATCTGAGAAAAATGTGCATGGGACTGTAACTGATTTCAGAAACTGGAGACGAGATTTGAATGTTTTTATCAATGCAAGTGATTCTCAAATGCTCGTTAACAAAATGGAAGAATGGAAGAAATATGTTCCTGGTTTTTCTTTTGAGTACAAGCTTGAAAAAAGGCAACTACATTAAAATTTCTGGGCCGATGAAATTGAAAAATGCTACTACAAGGAGTTTACTAACATAATCTCATTTGATGCAACGTACAGAACGAACAAGTATGTTTTCTGGCTTACTAGAGTTTCTAATCACTTGTGATTGACATGTTTTCTGGATCATTAAAGTTTACAATCACTTGTGATTGACATGGTTTCTTGGCACATTATAGTTTCTGATCACATGTGATTGACATGTTATTTGGCTCATTACAATTTCTAATCACATGTGATTGACGTGTTATTTGGCTTATTTGAGTTTCTAACATTATCTTTATATTGACAGGTACAACATCAAGTTTGTACCATTTACTGGCATACATAACCACCGTAGGTGTGTCACTGTTGCTGCGGGATTGATCAGGGATGAAACAACCGAGAGTTACACATAGCTTCTTACATGTTTCATGAAGACATTCGGGAAAGAGACAAACATGATAGTGTAACGACCCAACTTCGATTACCCAAAACACGACACATTTTTTTTATAAAACAGTAGTCTGGCCTGGGGGATTTGCGTGGTGCGCGTACGCTTGTGCGGCACGCATTTGTGCATTAAAACAGGTCAGTTATAAACCCAAGGGCCAAACATCTGCAGAGCGCGCCGCGCTCTAGTACATAAATGATGCTGTTGGCCGAATTTCACATATAAAGCCAAAACTTAAAAAAAAAAAAAAACAAATTTCACACAACATTAATTCGATTACGACCCAATATACTTTACATGATTCCGAAGATTTGAGTTTACAAAAGGGCACAATGACCCGTACAACACCAATAGTATTTTCGACCCACGAGTTTAAATACCAAACAAAAGACGAGCATGGAATTTGGGGTTACACTACCCAAAGCCTAGGTCGAAATACAAAAGCCACCACTATCATAACCAAAGTGGGAAATCTCTAATCCAAATGAATACCCTTGCCTTTGTCCACGCCGGAGCCTAAAAAGGTAAATAACGAGAGGGTAAGCAAAATGCTTAGTGAATGCAATAATTATACACATACGTATATAACCTACTTACTTGCAATCACATACACAATTACCTCATACACGCTAGAAATCTAATTAGCATACCATCGCAAAGTATAACGCTAAATCTCCGATAACACATACATGCTAGCAATCTAATTAGCAATCTAATTGCAATCACATACACAGTTACCTCATACACGCTAGCAATATAATTAGCATACCATCGCAAAGTATAACGCTAAATTTCCGATAACACAAGCTAGCACAACAATAGCATATAACACGAACAATATAATATGCTACATTACAACACGCGACCATGGTTAACCAATCATACAAGGGGATGGTACTCTCATTTCCCATCGGTGTTCACAACAACCATTAGAGTACTTAATACGTCATACACTAACCCCATGGGTGGCATCTTAACACGTCGATACTTCATCCCGGGTGGCATCTTAACAAATCGACGCTTCACCCGTGATAGTCCTTGAAGTGGCATCTTAACACGTCGATACTTCACTCCGGGTAGCGTCTTAACACATCGACACTTCACCCTTCATAATTCCCGGAGTGGTGTCTTAGCACGTCGACACTTCATTCTTCACGTGAAACGTGGTGTCTTAACACGTCGACACTTCACATTTCGCGCTACACAAATAAATACATTATATACCTACACATATAATTATTCCACTCACCTTAATCCAAAACGAAGGTAAGCAAATAAGCTCTTCACCCATCAATGAAATCACCTATTACATTAACATAAAATCAACACTTATCCGAATAGGGCTTCCAACCCGCCCAAAAGGACACCTAGTGCAAATGTTCATCATTTGCACTTACAACTCCAAACATAAGCCTAAATCACCAATTATCGCTAAGTTAGTGACCATGGCAGTTAATCATCCATCTACACACCACTAAGTCATTTAAAAGCTCATTTGACCCATTTCAAAGTTAACACACCCATTTGATTCACCATTAACCCAAATAACACCCATTCACTTAATCACAAAGTGTGCTAGTAATTTACTTGATCAATTAAGACCCATAAACACCATTTAATCACTTGAAACCCTAGGTTAGTCATTCTTGAGTCCTCATGACTCAAACTTACCCAAAACCCCCAAATTACTAACAAATGGGTTTTAAGTTCATCACTAACCCAAACCCTAACCCTTAAACTAATTTAAAGTAAGGAAATCAAGATTACGACTTACCACTACAACCAAAACGTAACTAGTGACTAGATGAAAAACTTTAATACTCGTGCATAAACTCGAAATTAGCTTCTTCCTCCTTGGATTGAGCTTTCTCACACTAAAAACCTCTTCTCTCTCTAGTATTAAAGTGGAAGTGAAAATGGTAGATGAAAATGAAGTAATGGCACCCACCAAACTGATCTTGGGGCCTTAAACTCATCCCACATTTGAAAATACCAATTTGCCCCTTTAAAATATCTAAAAAAACGAAGTGAGCTGTCAGCCCAGTCTGCGCATCGCGAGTCCCAGTGCGCGCCGCGCACTTCTTCTGTCATAGATTCCACTAGCAAGTTTATTTATATAGAAAATGTACAAATCAGATTCAGGTCTTACAGATAGTGACAGATCAGGACAAATCAATGGCGATAGCGATAAAAGAGGTTTTTAAGACAGCAAAACATAGACTATGCATGTGGCAATTATGCGAAAGGTGCCATCAAAGGTATGAATTTTGTTATCAAACAATAAATGTATTAAATCACATGTGATAGATATGTTTAATGATACATGATTTGTTTAATATGAATGATTAAAAAATGATATGTATTTACAGATTCAAGAAGCAATTCCTACTATTGAAGACGAAGTTGAAAAAGACTTCAAGAATAGACTTAATAAGCTTGTTTAGAATATGTTCATCGAACCAAATGTTTTTGAAGAAAGATGGGAAAAGTTAATGCACGATTTCTCATTGAAAAATGATAGTTGGTTCAAACATATTTTGATATTAGATCAACTAGGATAACAGCATATTTTATCGACACTAAAATGTTTGGTTTGATGCGAACTACTTCAAGATCAGAGAGTGAGAATGCTTTTTTTCAAAGTTTACAAGATCAGCAGCAAATCTGTTAACTTTTATTGATGGCTTTGAATATGCAATTTTAAAACAGAGGTCAAAGCAAAAATCTTTGGATGCACACACAATCAAGAAAAATCCAAAATTGTTAACTCAGCTGAAAATTGAAAAGCATGCATTAAAGGTTTACACACATGCTATTTTTGCAATCGTTCAAAAAGAGATTTATGAAGCATTGTGTAGCTGTTTATTGGATAAAATGGACAAGGAGGAAGAAACAGAAATCTATATTGTTAAAGAGGAAAAAGAGAAGACAAAAGAGGGCTCGAATGAAGAAAAACAGTTCTTCCATTACAAGGTAAAATTTAATTACATCTATGTTTATGTATATAACCACATGTGATTGCTGATTCAAAAATGTAGCCACTTATATCAGAACATTTGAAAAACATTTACATGTCTGTTTATATATGTAATCACCTGTGATTGGCCAATCTCATCAAAAACTTTTTATCAATCACATGTGATTGATAATATTTTTTTTTTGAAGGTACTTCATATAAGCAAAGACAGATCAATGGTATGTACATGTAGACACTATCTACGATATGGTCTTCTGTGTAGGCACTGTTTTTGTGTTTTAAAGAACAAAAACATAGAAGACATCCCTGAAAAATACATAATGAGACGTTGGAGAAGGGACATAATACCACCCGAGTTAAGATCAAGGTGAAATATATATGGCAATGAAAACATAGTTGTACAAGATTCTGTTAATGAAGTTACCTCAGTTGTTTTTTATTGTGTGGAACTTATAGGCAGTGATGAAAAAATGCTACAAGTGGTTCTTGAAAAACTTAAATTGTTGAAGAAAGAAGTTGAAGCTCAAGTGCCAAAACAGTAAAAGAAGAAAGATGATATAATTGGAAACATGATTGAAGTTTCAAAGCCTAGTACAATAGAAATACAAAACCCACCCGTTGGGAATTACAAAGGATGTGCAAATGATAAGCGTCTAATGAGTGGAAAAGAGAAGGGAATAAAGGAAAGCAAAAAGAGAAAGATTACTTGCGGTAAATGTGGATGTGATGATCACAATCAGAGGACTTGTGACAAACAAAAGAAACCAAATGAAAAAGATGAAACTTCATAAATCTGATGATAATGAATTATTGAACGTTTTTTTTATTCACTTTCGTATAATTGTGAAATTCTGATGTTACTATGAAATGATTGCATTACATTTTTTATGTTTGTTATTTACATACAATTGTGATAAAAGAAGTATTTCAATCACATGTGATTAGATAAGCCAATGACATGGTAAACTATTTTCTTATAATTGATTGCTTTGTAGAAATCACATGATTGCCTTTTACAAAATCACAAGCTTATATCACATGTGTTACTTAAGTTACAGTGATTAACAATGCAGAATTACAAGTGATTGGTGGATAATATATAAGTGATTAAAAACACAAGTGATTGCCAATACAGAATCACAAGTGATTAACAATGCAGAATCACAAGTGATTGGTGATTAACGATGAAGAATCACAAGTGATTGCCAATACAGAATCACAAGTGATTGGTGATTGCCAATGAAGAATCACAAGTGATTGGTAGATAATAAATAAGTGATTAAAAACACAAGTGATTGCCAATACAGAATCACAAGTGATTAACAATGCAGAATCACAAGTGATTGCCAATAAAGTGATTGGTGGTTGCCAATGAAGAATCACAAGTGATTGGTATATAATAAATAAGTGATTAAAAACAAGTGATTGCCAATACAGAATCACAAGTGATTAACAATGCATAATCACAAGTGATTGCCAATGCTAAATCTTAAGTGATTGGTAGATAATAAATAAATGATTAAAAATACAAGTGATTGCCAACCATAAACCATAGTAGATACAAGTGATTAATCAACCATAGTCCATACAATGTGATTTACCATTCAACAAAAACATAGATATGCTAAAAAATATCGTGTACCAAATAACATATTTGTTAACACATAAAACGTTCAACAAAAATAAAATCTGTTTTTTTTTTCATCATAACACTTCACTTGATTTTTGGCAAGGACTCCTTTGATTTCTCAACCCGCTCATCTCTTAAGTTTTTTACAGTCGCAACAACGTTCCTATAGTCTTCTTTTGGATGAAGGATGTTGAACCTACTTGCATTTATAATCATCTAATTGGCATGCGAATTTAGAGGATGTGTTAAAAATTTTACTGCATACCGAACTCTCAACTTAGTGAGCTGATTATTTTGAACCAGCAATTCCGGAGCCAATTCCTCTGTCCAATCTGTCTCAGGTGTGGCTTTGAATCTGTCCATGTGGTACATGGCAAAAACTCCACAATCAACAACATTATCTCTCATTATCCATGGCATATTGATTCTACTTGGATGAATTTCTTCAATCTTCTTCGTCATTGGATGATTTTGCGATTTAAGATGCTCACCAAAGCAATATTTCTGAGAAAACAAATCAGAACAATAAAAGATCAGCTTTTTAAAATCTCATGTGCTAATGATTGTTTGTAATCACATGTGATTGTATCATTCAATCACATATGATTGAATAGTCTAATGACATGTCCACTGAAATAAATATAAAGTGCTAATTCATATATGAAATATTATACAATAAACAATATGCAGAAAACATATTTAAATTTGTAAAACAAGTAAATTAAAAAAAAAGATAAACTAACCACAAGGTTGCAAACTTTGGCATATTTTGCGTGGAAGTGAATAGTTAGTTTAGCATTGTCAAGTATGAAGAGCTTTGGAACTTTCAAATCAAACACAAGGACAAAGAAATGATCATGTTTGCAGACTGGTAAAAACGCCTGTAGAAAAGAATTAAAATAAAATAATTAATTTTCAGCATAAAATAATAATTGATTATTATATTACAGAAAAATAAACAAAAATGTAAAGTAAAATAGCATACTAGCTCAGTTTTGCGAAAAGAAACATCGTTGGGATACACTTTAAACAATGATGACGCATTTTCTTGAAATGACTTGAGTTTATCTTATTTTTTCAACTTGTTGTCATACATGTATGACCACTGTATAAAATAAATGAACATATATTAAAAATTGTAACAAATAAATGTAAACAATAAATATGATTGGCATGCTGAATCACAAGTGATTGGCATGTTGTATCACAAGTGATTGGCATGCTGAATCTCAAGTGATTGGCATGCTGAATCACAAGTGATTGGCATGCTGAATCATAAGTGATTGTACAATATGATATATGTACCTAAAATTTAAAAGTTAACTTACAATGATCGACGTTGGGAAGAAAAACTTTGTTCGACTGGTTGGATCTCTATACTTACGCTCACGATTTAGTATAAAACTCCAAATATCAATCACACCAGCCTCAACATATAAATCAGGACAAAGTGATTCCAACGTAACACGATGAACAGTCCAACCGGCATTTTTAACTTCAAATACAAGATCACTAAAAAATACAATAAAAACAGAATTACGATTTGTCAAATAGTGATTCTATGTTTGATTAATAACATGTGACTGCAAAACATAATCACTTGTGATTGACTAATATAATCACATGTGAATCAAATAATATAAAGTGCTAGTTAGATTAAGAAAAAATTATAGAAAACTCACCAAGGGTTTCTTTGCATTGAAAATAAATCCATAGCCAAAGCTAGTTCGGAGTTAGTCAAAAGGTCCGAAACTGCCGTCAACCTATTGACATATGGTGAAGTAATAGAAACTTTCGCAGATCTCATAATCGGGTTTTTTTTCCTTCTTAGTTTTCTTCTCCTCACTAACCTTCTCCTAAGATAAAAGATGAAAAGTTGGAGGGGTTAAACTCTTAAATGTTGGTGTATTATGAACAGGTAACATTGGAAGACTATGCAATATTGTGGGTGCATTAACAAATAAAGAAACAATTTCACAACATTCAACAACCTCGTTGACATTGAGATCAAACCATTGGGTCAAAGAAGCTTGCTCTTCTGCAATTACAACTTTTTCAACATCTTCGTCAATTATCGGCAGTTTCACAAACTTCTTTTACAACATCTTCGGGACCCTTACCCTTACCCTCATCATCTTGATCAAGCCGGACTTCTTCTTCATTGAAATTCGATTCTTTCTCATTTTCATGACCACTAACCTCATCATCTTCATCAGACTCGATATTTTCTTCTTCATCATCATCATGCTTATCTTTATCCTTATCATCATCATCATCATCACGATCACCACCACCATCATCGTTATGATCATCATCAGCATCATCATCCTCATTATCATCATCATTAACATCATCATCATTATCATCACCATCAGTAGCTTCCTTCTCGCACTCTACCATCTTCGAATCATTTTTAACCTTAATCTCTTTATCCTCAGCCTTATTCTCAAGCGTTTCATCAACCTTCTTCTCATCATCCTCAGACTTCTTTTCAAGCTTCTCATCAACATCACCCTCATTGATTCTAAAAACTTGCTTCATTCTACTTTGATAATATATCAAAGTCTTCTCAGTTGGAAATTTTGATAAACCTTTAGTTATTTCTTCGACAGAAATTGTTTCAAGTCATCAACCATTTTGAATTTCTCGTTAATAACTTGAAAAAAATTCCTGCATATAATATGAAAAAAGGTTGGAATAAGTATGAAAAATCACAAGTGATTATGTAAATTCATTCACAGGTGATTGGCATGCATAATCACAAGTGATTGGCATGCATAATCACAAGTGATTGGAATGCATAATCACAAGTGATTGGCATGCATAATCACAAGTGATTGGCATGCATAATCACAAGTGATTGGCAGAATCACATGTGATTGGCATGCAGAATCACAAGTGATTGGCATGTGATTGGCATGCAGAATCACAAGTGATTGTCATGCAGAATCACAAGGGATAGTAATAAGTATGAATGAGTTTAAAAAATCTTGCAGAATCACAAGTCATATGAATGAGTTTAAAAAATACCTCAAGTAGACCAAAATTATCCTTGTTATCTTCAATTTCTAAAAACCCCTCTCCATCTGCTTCAGGATCATAGTTTAGTGCAAGTTCTAAAGTACCAAATGATCAAAGTGAAGCCTCTTTCTTTGTACGAACAGTAATGGCCCCTTTCCAGTTCTTGAAAACTGGACGTCCACGAACAACAGGAAAGAGATGAAACATGGTCTTGTCCAGATATAGCAGCTAAGACAAAAAGATAAAAAAAACCAAAGTTATTAACCAAATTGTCAAAATAGATGTAACAAGCATAAAAACAATGGAGAACACAACTCACAGAAAGAAAGGTTGCAGCACCATTGTAGTAACTCTTCATGGGAAATTTTATGTACCAAAAATTTTCGCTATACTTCAAAGAATTAAGAAGATAACTACACCAATTGATGCTTGATATATCAACCTCAACAGCCAGCCTTGTCAACACATAATAACTCAACAGCCCGTTTCTTTCACACGTAACCATCGTGTTCATGAATACCATTGTAAAATTCATCTCAAAAATGCTACCAACTTCAGTTGAGCTCGGAATCAAATTACAAAGTGTTGATGAACGGCGGGCCTACCTTCCTTAAGCTGAGCCATCCAAGTTTGAACAAAAGTACTATCACTCTTAATTTCCAAAGAGTCTATCAACACCATCGTCTTCGATTCCAAAGAAGTCTTTAATTGCTTCAGCATCAACTTTAATATCACCTTTTTCTCATGCGTATAACCATAGCATCAGCATCAAAGTTATCAACAACATAGTAAGTTATGTTACCGGGTAACTCATCTATGTTGAAGCCAATTAAAGAACCAAACCCAAGTCTACGAACACATTCTTTCTGCAAAGGAGTCAAATTGCACATAACCTTCGCAAATTGCACAGGAGTGGTCCTAAGCAACACCACCTTTTCATTTCAGTTTTGGTTTACTTTCTTCATTGCTAGGGGGATGATCTTTCCTCTTACCTGTAAAAAAAACATTTTACAAAAGTAAATCAGTAACATTAAACCAAACAAATAATAGATGAGGTCAATTGTTAACATCTATTTGTAATCAAATGTGATTGAAACCACCAAATTATTGGTAATGCACAATCACAAGTGATTGGTAATGTACAATCATAAGTGATTGGTAAAGCAGAATCACAAGTGATTGGCAAAGCAGAATCACAAGTGATTGGCAAAGCAGAATCACAAGTGATTGGTAAATGCAGAATCACAAGTGATTGGTAAATGCATAAATCACAAGTGATTGGCGGTAAAAACAATCAATCATAGGTGAGGCATTAAATCACTAACATTACAAAGGACAAAATGCATTCAGAGAAATAACTGTAAAACATGTAAATTATGAAACATTAAAACAATGAATCACAAGTGATGGCATGTGTTAACATTAAAACAATAACTGTAAATGCATATAAGTAATTTCAACAACAAAAAAACTGTATTTTAACATCTAATACTGACTTTCAAATAATTTCATTGTATAATCATAAGTGATTGAAACCATAAAAATTACAATCCGATGACTAATATTGTATAAAAAAACCCTAAATGTTACATTAAAACAAAAACAATCATATGTGATGGCATTTGGTAACATCTAAAAGATACAACCAGCTGATTTCTATAAGAATCAAATGTGATTAAAAACCTAACAATTAAGTTCTGATAACAAAAATTGTATACTGATCTTTTCAACAACAACAAATGCAACTAAATATAATGGTAAATAACACACATAAGATAATCACAAAAAATCACATGTGATTTGAGAAACAAACACGAATCACTATATCTCTAAAAACCCTAAAAATTTAAGAAAACAATGAAATACAATAAAGAGTTGATTGATTGCTGAATAAAACATAGTAAACATAAACAAATCACATGTGATTTTGGAAACAAAAACACGAAGCAATATCTCTAAAAACCCTAAAAAATTAAGAAAACAATGAAAATAGAACAAACAGTTGATTAATTGTGAAATAAAATTACCTAGAGCTTTGGCCGGAGCCTTTAGTTTAGCTTTGGCAGGAGCCTTTAGTTTAGCCAGAGCTTGTATTTTGGTCGGAGCTTGTGCTTTAGCCGGACTTTGTGCTTTAACTGAAACTTGTGCTTGATGTGACTACAACGATACGGTTGAAACGGACATTTTTACTCGTACGGTGTCGTTAGGCCGCAGGACGTCTGATTCAGTGGATCAAGGTAGCACACCGTGGTTTTGTTTATTTATATTATGCAGGGGCCTAAATTTATTTTTACTTTCTAAGGTGTAGAAGGTGTAAGTTCACCTAGTAGCGTGTTTTTGAATGGTTTAACGGATTGAAAATCAAGTGGATAATTGTCTTTTATTTAAATTACCTAGATAAAGGATAGTAGTTGGTTTAAGCTAAAAGTCCTAAGTGCGGAAAAGTAAATAAGTGGAAGAATATCCGGAGTATGCAGATCAGGGAAATGTTGACCAAGATATCAGTGTTGGGTTAGGGAAATGTAATTATGCTTATGTTAAGACTATGCTTAGAATGATGTAGATCTGGTTGGATGAGCTAATTACACAGACCTACTTGTCTCTGAACTCTCGGAGTTCTCTTTGAGCAGTGAGAAGTATGTCACTTGGTTGTATAATTGAAAGGTAGCTATACCTCGGAGGTAATCCTCAATAAGTACTAGGTTTATTAGTGAGTTGAGCTCTAATCCTAACCCTCATTATCAGTTTAGTTAATTGAATAATAACGTACCGTGTTGATTGAACACTGATCACAAACGGAAGGAGTCCGTCGGTTTAAGTTGGAAAAACCTTAAGTGAAAACTAACAACCATTCCATCGTACTAATGAGATCTTATAAGTTCAAGCATTATACAGCATTACAGTTGATATATTGAAAGTAAAGCAGATAAAAACCTAATAGATACCTAAACAGATGATATAACTTAGTCATAAGGCAACAATCAAACAAGAACATGCAATAGGTTTGGGTCATATAGTAAAAGCACTAACTAGATCTTAACAGCACCTAAGAGGTCTCTTCGGAACATTCAACAGGCGTACTAGGTCATTCCTGTGTCAATTCCTAAGTTCCGTGTCCTAAAAGCGCATTAAATGCCTCTCGGGAACTCCGGCCATACCGAGTTCATAGAATCTTCAGATATAGTATAATCAGGGGTCATAATCCTATGAAGTAGCTAATTTCATATAGGTTGACAAGTCCTGATCACAGCCTAGGTTGGTCAATCCTTAAGATGCTAGCATACAAATCTATCAGACTTCCTAGTTCAGTATTACGACAGTAATCGTACTAAATTAATATAATTACGCTAACCCAAACTTCTATCATGGCAACATACAGATTAATTAAGCTATCATGGTAATATCGAAACGCATTATTAAACATTAAAAGTAAGAACACATGTTTATTACAAAAGACAAGCGTTTTGGATAAAAGCCTGAAAAGGCCGAAGAAATATGCCCGAGATCGCAGGGATTGGGATATCCTCCGAAAAATAAAAGCTAAGCTGTAACATCCTGCCTTTTTCCGTTTACTTTTTCATTTTGCTATTTAAAATCCGTTATATGATTATAACATCCCTCGTTAATACTCGTTTTAAAAATATCTCGTTTAGGTAATTCACGCACCCGCAACCGAACTCGAGGGACTAAAATCGCCAAAGTATCAAAGTGGTGACTAGCTTTTTTACTAGTCAACCCACCTCCCCATTCTTTTCATTTCATTTCCATTTTCTTTAATTACTTTCCAATTTTCTCTCAAATCTTCAAACAAGAATTCATCATCTAAAACAAATCGATCAAGCTTCAATCAAAACAAATTACATATTTGGAATCCTTGCAATTTCCTCTTCGATTCCATACCGACTTCATTACATTTGGGTAACTTTCAAAAATCACTAGATTTTGTGTTCTTGATGTTTTAACTTATAAAGTTGTTAGTTAGTGTCTATGGCTCAAGTCTAACATGAATATATGATTTATATGTTTGATCTTGTTATTTTTTTTAGTAACTAGCATGAACTTGAAAGTTTGGTGTGTTTGATTCATGATTTGGTTGCTTAAATATTGTTGTCATGGTAAAGTGCAAGTATTAAATGTGTTACTAGTAGCACTAGCTTCAATTTGATGTGTAGGTTGTTTAAGAAAACTTCATAAACTTGATTATTGGTTTTGGTGGATTTGGGTTAGGGTTTGATGAACTTGAAATGGACTTTTGATGCTTCGAATGACATGAAATGTTATTTGTAAGTGTTAGGTTGTATTGTATGTTTGATCACCTTCTAAACGGCATATTATTCATTTAAATTGGTTGCCGAATCATCGAATTTCATTTATGAACTTGAATGCATTTAATGAGGAGCTTTGAATGTGATTTTGGTTGTTTTAAAAGTAAATGTGATTGACGAAATGTGTTTAGTTGTTTTCCTTGTCAAAATACCTTTCCGATGATATAAGATACATGCTTTGGTTGTTTGCGGGTCATAAATGGTGATTGTTTGAAGCTAGGTTCGTGCATAAAACTTAAAAACTGCCAGAATTCTCTGCACAGGTAATGGCGCGGCCCGCCATATACCCGCGCGGCGTGCTAAAGTGGGCTGTCCAATTTTGTCAATTTTCAAAAAATGTTTGCTATGCTACGCACCTCCGATTCACATGTAACTTGTTCTAACATGCTCATATATGATTAAAAACCTCAGAAAAATAGTTCGGGACCCGACCCGAACGTGTTGACTTTTTCGTTGACTTTGACCGACCAAAGTTTGACTTTTTGTCAAACTTAACCAAATGATTATGCAATCTTTCTAACTTGTTTCTATACTTGTATCTTGCATGAAACTTGACAATTTGATTCACATGCTACATAACCGAGTCGTAACGAGCCATAGGACTAATTGAACACTTTGATCGACCGTGTTTACCAATATTGATATAAACCTATTTGTTTAGGTAAAGACTAGCATTCGTTCTTGCACACGTTTACTTGTTGAAGTACTTTTACCTACGTGCACTCAAGGTGAGATCATAGCCCCACTTCTCAAATACTTTTATACTTTTAAAATCGTGGGATGAGAAAACATATACATTACATACTTATATATACTTTTCACATGTATATATATGCTTTTCATACTTTGATACTTTGAATACTATACGAAAGCAAAGATACATACGAGTTAGAACGAAAATCCTCAAGTCCAATTATCATTAGTTACACTTGTAGGGTGTAAGCGAGAAATTGTGTTGTGTGGCCATGCGGGTTTGACGAACCCTCATTCAGATGAATGAAATGTATTTTTGATGTATAGTGTAGGTTCTAACACTATTATGCAGAGGTAAGACTCAGTTAAGCTTGATAATTGGGTGCTCGTGATACAAACACATCTTTTGAGATGTATACGCTTGATAAACGATTTATACTAAACCTTGTGATACAAAAATACTTTATGCATACAACTATGATTTCACCAACGTTTTCGTTGACAGATTCTTTTATGTTTTCTCAGGTCCTTGAATGCTTAATGATACATGCTTCTGCTCATTCTTTTTGATACTTGCTTTGGATGTCGAGTATACTTGCATACGTGGAGCGTCTTTTGACTACTTTCAAATTGTGTCGTATATGTTTCATTTGTACTTTAAACTTTGTTATGTAACTAGTTGTCGAACTACTTTGTAAACCTTGAAACATCCATACTTATGAAATGAATGCGACATATTTTACGGTCAAACGTTACCTTAAAGACTTATGACCATGTAATGGGACCTACGTAGATGGCGCCGTCAAACATGATTTGGTCGGGTGGCTACAGATGGTATCAGAGCGTTGGTTGTAGGGATTTAGAGTTCATTGGTGTCAACCCCGAGTCATAGGGTACATTAGTGAGTCTAGACTACAACCAGCATATAGACTTGAAGTAGGAATTACTTGACTACTTGTGCATTTATACTCAAATGTTTTTACTCATATCTATTCTTATTCTATCTTAATCTCACGTTGTTTAATTTGATTGACACGCCACCTTGACTATATGAAGCAATGTCGAATGCACATATGAATTAGGGTAATATAATTTCCGGGATTATATTACGGTGACTCATATGAACGTTCCGACATTGTGGCATAAAGAATTTAAGGCGAGTCAAGGAAAATTTTTCTATCTATCCTTATTCCATATCATGATTAGTATTATTGAAAATACTAATCAACGGTATTCTTGTGTTTTGAAGGAACAATGCCTCCTCGTCGCGTGCCACGCCATGAGACTCCCGAACAAGCACTACAACGAATGGTGGCCACCGCCGTAGAGGTGGCCATGGTCGGTCACTCCTCCAACAACAACAATAACAACAACCACAACAACAACCAAGGGGCCGGTAACTCTAGCGAAGGGTGCTCCTACAAGGCTTTTATGGGGTTTAAACCTCACACTTATGATGGAACCGGGGGACCAGTTACACTCACTCGATGGTTCGAACAAACAGAGGCCGTCTTTAGCATAAGCGGTTGTCGGGACCAAGACAAGGTCAAATACTCCACTCACACTTTCGCCGGTATCGCCCTCACGTGGTGGAACACCTATGTTCAATCGGTGGGTACCGATGAAGCTCATGCCCTCTCTTGGGCCGATTTAAGGGAGAAAATGATTGTTGAATACTTCCCTCGTGAAGAAACCCGAAAGCTCGAACAAGAGCTAAGAACTTTAAAGGCGGTCGAAAACGATCTCAAGGCCTATAACCAACGCTTCGTCGAGCTATCCTTGATGTTTCCTAATCTCGTGAACCCCGAATCTCAAAGGGTTGAACTCTATATGGACGGTCTTCCAAAGAGCATCAAACAAGGTGTGATGTCCTCCAAACCCGCTAATCATCAAGCCGCTTTGAACATGGCCCGCCAATTAATAGAAACGGTGGATGAAGTAGTAGTGTCAGCTCCTAAGGCCGAGGATAAAACGGGCGGCAACAAAAGAAAGTGGGAACCCTCTCAATCAAGCAACTACAACAACAACCCCGCCAAGAAGCCTTTCACTCCCGACGATAAGAAAGGTTATGCCGGAACTTTACCGTTTTGCAACAAGTGCCACAAACATCATTTGGGCGAATGTGGAAGGCCATATTGCATCAAGTGTCAAAAGAGTGGCCATTTGGCCCACGAATGTATAAACACCGCTCCCGTTTCTCAAAAGGGGCCGAATGCACGAAAGACGGGCACTTGTTTTGAATGTGGCCAAACAGGCCATTATAGAAACGCATGCCCGAAGAAGAAAGATAACCCCAATATGCGCGGCCGAGCTTTCAACATCAACACCGAGGAAGCCTGAGATGACAATGAATTAGTCACGGGTACGTTTCTTCTCAACAACACTTATGTTACTTGTTTATTCGATTCGGGTGCCGATAAATGCTTTGTATCCAAGACTTTGATTCATTCTTTTAGCACTCCACCACTCCCACTAGATACCACTTATACCATTGAAGTGGCCAACGGGAAACTATTGAGTGCCGACACATATTACCGGGGGTGCACATTAAACATTTTGGGTAACGAGTTTGAAATTGACTTGATACCCATGGAACTAGGAAGCTTTGATGTAATAATCAGTATGAATTGGTTAGCCAAAATGAAATCTCACATCCTTTGTGATCTTAACGCAATCCGAATTCCTATCGAGAATGGTGAACCTATGATTGTTTATGGCGATAAGAGTTGCACCGGACTCAACCTCGTTTCGTGCCTTAAAGTTAGAAAAATACTCCGTAAGGGTTGTTTTGCGATCCTTGCCCATGTTAAGAAAGTCGAGTCCGATGAGAAGCATATTGATGATGTGCCAATTGTTAGTGACTTTTCCGATGTATTTCCCGAAGAATTGCCGGGTCTTCCACCTCATCGACCGGTTGAATTCCAAATCGATCTTATTTCGGGAGCCGCACCCGTAGCACGTGCACCATATAGACTTGCTCCATCCGAAATGTAAAAATTGCAAAGTCAAATCCAAGAACTACTTGATCGTGGTTTTATCCAACCTAGCCATTCACCATGGGGTGCTCCGATTTTGTTCGTTAAGAAGAAAGAAGGATCCCTACGAATGTGCATTGATTATCGTGAACTAAACAAATTGACGGTTAAGAACTGATATCCTCTTTCTCGCATCGATGACCTCTTTGATCAATTACAAGGGTCTTGTGTATATTCAAAAATCGATCTCCGTTCGGGTTATCATCAATTAAGGGTTAAGGGGGAAAATTTCTCCAAAACTGCTTTTCGGACTCGTTATGGTAGTTATGAATTTATTGTCATGCCATTTGGTCTCACTAATGCACCGGCGGTGTTCATGGATCTTATGAACCGCGTGTGCAAACCGTATCTTGATAAATTCGTTATTGTGTTCATCGATGACATCTTGGTATATTCTAAAAGCGAAGAAGAACACGAACAACATCTCCGACTTGTGCTTGAACTATTGAGACAAGAACGACTCTATGCCAAATCTCCAAGTGTGAATTTTGGTTGAAAGAAGTTCAATTTCTTGGTCTTGTTGTAAGTGATCAAGGTATTAAAGTCGATCCATCAAAAATCGAAGCCATTAGTAAATGGTAGACTCCTACTACTCCTACTCACATTCGTCAATTCTTGGGTCTCGCCGGATACTATCGTAGATTCATCAAATATTTTTCTTTGGTTGCACGTCCTCTAACCGCGTTAACTTACAAAGGAAGAAAATTCGTTTGGGCAACCGAACATGAATCCGCATTTCAAATCTTGAAAACGAAGCTAACCACCGCTCCTATCTTGTCACTTTCTGAAGGCAACGATGATTTTGTTGTGTATTGCGACGCCTCGAAACATGGTTTTGGGTGTGTGTTGATGCAACGAACGAAAGTCATTTCTTATGCTTCTCGACAACTCAAAATTCATGAACGAAATTACACGACACATGATCTCGTACTCAGAGCCGTTGTCTTTGCACTTAAAATGTGGAGACACTATCTTTATGGAACCAAGAGTACCATCTTTACCGATCACAAAAGTCTCCAACACATCTTCGATCAAAAGCAACTAAACATGAGACAACGAAGGTGGATTGAAACCTTAAACGACTACGATGACGAGCTTTGTTACCATCCCGGAAAGGCAAATGTAGTAGCGGATGCCTTAAGTCAAAAAAAAAGATCGGTGCCTCTTCGTGTCCGAGCCTTAAACATCGCCGTCCACACCAACCTTAATAGCCAAATTCGGGTGGCCCAAGATGAGGCTCTCAAGGATGAAAACGTTTCACACGAGCTCTTGAACATTCTCGTCTCTCGATTCGAAGTTAGGGAGACCGGACTTCGATATTTCGCCGGAAGGATTTGGGTGCCTAGATACGGGGACCTACGAAGCCTTATTTTGGATGAAACCCATAAGTCACGATACTCGATTCACCCCGGTGCCAATAATATGTACCACGACCTTAAACAACAATATTGGTGGCCAAACATCAAAAGGGACGTAGCTACTTATGTTTCTAAGATTTTGACATGTTTCAAAGTCAAGGCCGAACACCAAAGACCGTCCGGACTACTTCAACAACCCGAGATCCCGCAATGGAAGTGGGAAAGGATAATGATGGATTTTATCACCAAACTACCAAAAACGATGGGCGGTTATGATACCATTTGGGTTATTGTTGACCGTCTCACCAAATCCGCACATTTTCTTGCCATGAAGGAGACCGACAAAATGGAGAAACTTGCACAACTTTACATCAAGGAGATCATAGCCCGACACGGTGTACCTTTATCGATTATCTCCGACCGAGATGGCCGTTTTATTTCTAGATTTTGGCGTACCTTGCAAGAAGCATTGGGAACGCGTTTAGACATGAGCACCGCATATCATCCTCAAACCGATGGGAAAAGCGAACGCACAATTCAAACTTTAGAGGACATGTTACGGGCTTGTGTTGTCGATTTTGGAAAAGTTTAGGACAAGCACTTACCTCTCGCCGAGTTCTCTTACAATAATAGTTATCACGCGAGTATAAAAGCCGCACCTTTTGAAGCATTATATGGCCGAAAATGTCGCTCTCCTCTTTGTTGGGCCGAGGTAGGCGACGTGCAAATCACCGGACCCGAACTCATTCACGAAACTACCTAAAAAATCGTACAAATCCGAGATAAGCTTCGGACGGCCCGGAGTCGTCAAAAGTGCTACACCGACAAAACACTCAACGACCTCGAATTTCAAGTCGGTGACCGAGTAATGTTAAAAGTTGCACCTTGGAAAGGTGTAATCCGTTTTGTGAAACGCGGGAAGCTAAATCCGCGGTATATTGGTCCTTTCGAAATCTTGGAGCGTATTGGAACCGTTGCTTATCGTTTAGATCTTCTGCCTCAATTGAATTCCGTTCATCCTACCTTCCATGTATCTAACTTAAAAAAGTGTCTTGCCGAACCCGATATCGTCATCCCCTTCGAGGAACTTACTATTGATGACAAACTTCATTTTGTGGAGGAACCGGTTGAAATTGTGGACACCTCCATCAAGACATTGAAACGAAGCCGAATTCCGATTGTTAAGGTCCGTTGGAACGCCAAAAGGGGACCCAAGTTTACTTGGGAAAGGCAAGACCAAATGCAAAAGAAATACCCTCACTTGTTCCCGGTTCCGGAAACGCAAGATTCCGAGGAAGAAACAACGACTACTACGCCTACTTAAATTTCGGGAAGAAATTTCTTTTAAGGAGTAGGTAATGTAACATCCCGCCTTTTTCCGTTTACTTTTCCGTTTTGCTATTTAAAATCCGTTATATGATTATAACATCCCTCGTTAATACTCGTTTTAAAAATATCTCGTTTAGGTAATTCACGCACCCGCAACCGAACTCGAGGGACTAAAATCGCCAAAGTATCAAAGTGGTGACTAGCTTTTTTACTAGTCAACCCACCTCCCCATTCTTTTCATTTCATTTCCATTTTCTTTAATTACTTTCCAATTTTCTCTCAAATCTTCAAACAAGAATTCATCATCTAAAACAAATCGATCAAGCTTCAATCAAAACAAATTACATATTTGGAATCCTTGCAATTTCCTCTTCGATTCCATACCGACTTCATTACATTTGGGTAACTTTCAAAAATCACTAGATTTTGTGTTCTTGATGTTTTCATTTATAAAGTTGTTAGTTAGTGTCTATGGCTCAAGTCTAACATGAATATATGATTTATATGTTTGATCTTGTTATTTTTTTTAGTAACTAGCATGAACTTGAAAGTTTGGTGTGTTTGATTCATGATTTGGTTGCTTAAATATTGTTGTCATGGTAAAGTGCAAGTATTAAATATGTTACTAGTAGCACTAGCTTCAATTTGATGTGTAGGTTGTTTTAGAAAACTTCATAAACTTGATTATTGGTTTTGGTGGATTTGGGTTAGGGTTTGATGAACTTGAAATGGACTTTTGATGCTTCGAATGACATGAAATGTTATTTGTAAGTGTTAGGTTGTATTGTATGCTCGATCACCTTCAAAACGGCATATTATTCATTTAAATTGGTTGCCGAATCATCGAATTTCATTTATGAACTTGAATGCATTTAATGAGGAGCTTTGAATGTGATTTTGGTTGTTGTAAAAGTAAATGTGATTGACGAAATGTGTTTAGTTGTTTTCCTTGTCAAAATACCTTTCCGATGATATAAGATACATGCTTTGGTTGTTTGCGGGTCATAAATGGTGATTGTTTGAAGTTAGGTTCGTGCATAAAACTTAAAAACTGCCAAAATTCTCTGCACAGGAAATGGCGCGGCGTGCCATATACCCGCGCGGCGTGCCAAAGTAGGCTGTCCAATTTTGTCAATTTTCAAAAAATGTTTGCTATGCTACGCACCTCCGATTCACATGTAACTTGTTCTAACATGCTCATATATGATTAAAAACCTCAGAAAAATAGTTCGTGACCCGACCCGAACGTGTTGACTTTTTCGTTGACTTTGACCGACCAAAGTTTGACTTTTTGTCAAACTTAACCAAATGATTATGCAATCTTTCTAACTTGTTTCTATACTTGTATCTTGCATGAAACTTGACAATTTGATACACATGCTACATAACCGAGTCGTAACGAGCCATAGGACTAATTGAACACTTTGATCGACCGTGTTTACCAATATTGATACAAACCTATTTGTTTAGGTAAAGACTAGCATTCGTTCTTGCACACGTTTACTTGTTGAAGTACTTTTACCTACGTGCACTCAAGGTGAGATCATAGCCCCACTTCTCAAATACTTTTATACTTTTAAAATCATGGGATGAGAAAACATATACATTACATACTTATATATACTTTTCACATGTATATATATGCTTTTCATACTTTGATACTTTGAATACTATACGAAAGCAAAGATACATACGAGTTAGAATGAAAATCCTCAAGTCCAATTATCATTAGTTACACTTGTAGGGTGTAAGCGAGAAATTGTGTTGTGTGGCCATGCGGGTTTGACGAACCCTCATTCAGATGAATGAAACGTATTTTTGATGTATAGTGTAGGTTCTAACACTATTATGTAGAGGTAAGACTCAGTTAAGCTTGATAATTGGGTGCTCGTGATACAAACACATCTTTTGAGATGTATACGCTTGATAAACGATTTATACTAAACCTTGTGATACAAAAATACTTTATGCATACAACTATGATTTCACCAACGTTTTCGTTGACAGATTCTTTTATGTTTTCTCAGGTCCTTAAATGCTTAATGATACATGCTTCCGCTCATTCTTTTTGATACTTGCTTTGGATGTCGAGTATACTTGCATATGTGGAGCGTCTTTTGACTACTTTTAAATTGTGTCGCATATGTTTCATTTGTACTTTAAACTTTGTTATGTATCTAGTTGTCGAACTACTTTGTAAACCTTGAAACATCTATACTTATGAAATGAATGCGACATGTTTTGTGGTCAAACGTTACCATAAAGACTTATGACCATGTAATGGGACCTACTGAAATGTCCCGTTCTTATTGATTAAAAACGTTCCATATTAATTGATTTCGTTGCGAGGTTTTGACCTCTATATGAGACGTTTTTCAAAGACTGCATTCATTTTAAAACAAACCATAACCTTTATTTCATCAATAAAGGTTTAAAAAGATTTACGTAGATTATCAAATAATGATAATCTAAAATATCCTGTTTACACACGACCATTACATAATGGTTTACAATACAAATATGTTACAACAAAATAAGTTTCTTGAATGCAGTTTTTACACAATATCATACAAACATGGACTCCAAATCTCGTCCTTATTTAAGTATGCGACAGCGGAAGCTCTTAATAATCACCTGAGAATAAACATGCTTAAAACGTCAACAAAAATGTTGATGAGTTATAGGTTTAACCTATATATATCAAATAATAATAATAGACCACAAGATTTCATATTTCAATACACATCCCATACATAGAGATAAAAGTCATTCATATGGTGAACACCTGGTAACCGACAATAACAAGATGCATATATAAGAATATCCCCATCATTCCGGGACACCCTTCGGATATGATATAAATTTCGAAGTACTAAAGCATCCAGTACTTTGGATGGGGTTTGTTAGGCCCAATAGATCTATCTTTAGGATTCGCGTCAATTAGGGTGTCTGTTCCCTAATTCTTAGATTACCAGACTTAATAAAAAGGGGCATATTCGATTTCGATAATTCAACCATAGAATGTAGTTTCACGTACTTGTGTCTATTTTGTAAATCATTTATAAAACCTGCATGTATTCTCATCCCAAAAATATTAGATTTTAAAAGTGGGACTATAACTCACTTTCACAGATTTTTACTTCGTCGGGAAGTAAGACTTGGCCACTGGTTGATTCACGAACCTATAACAATATATACATATATATCAAAGTATGTTCAAAATATATTTACAACACTTTTAATATATTTTGATGTTTTAAGTTTATTAAGTCAGCTGTCCTCGTTAGTAACCTACAACTAGTTGTCCACAGTTAGATGTACAGAAATAAATCGATAAATATTATCTTGAATCAATCCACGACCCAGTGTATACGTATCTCAGTATTGATCACAACTCAAACTATATATATTTTGGAATCAACCTCAACCCTGTATAGCTAACTCCAACATTCACATATAGAGTGTCTATGGTTGTTCCGAAATATATATAGATGTGTCGACATGATAGGTCGAAACATTGTATACGTGTCTATGGTATCTCAAGATTACATAATATACAATACAAGTTGATTAAGTTATGGTTGGAATAGATTTGTTACCAATTTTCACGTAGCTAAAATGAGAAAAATTATTCAATCTTGTTTTACCCATAACTTTTTCATTTTAAATCCGTTTTGAGTGAATCAAATTGCTATAGTTTCATATTGAACTCTATTTTATGAATCTAAACAGAAAAAGTATAGGTTTATAGTCGGAAAAATAAGTTACAAGTCATTTTTGTAAAGGTAGTCATTTCAGTCGAAAGAACGACGTCTAGATGACCATTTTAGAAAACATACTTCCACTTTGAGTTTAACCATAATTTTTGGATATAGTTTCATGTTCATAATAAAAATCATTTTCTCAAAATAACAACTTTTAAATCAAAGTTTATCATAGTTTTTAATTAACTAACCCAAAACAGCCCGCGATGTTACTACGACGGCGTAAATCCGGTTTTACGGTGTTTTTCATGTCTCCAGGTTTTAAATCATTAAGTTAGCATATCATATAGATATAGAACATGTGTTTAGTTGATTTTAAAAGTCAAGTTAGAAGGATTAACTTTTATTTGCGAACAAGTTTAGAATTAACTAAACTATGTTCTAGTGATTACAAGTGTAAACCTTCGAATAAGATAGCTTTATATGTATGAATCGAATGATGTTATGAATATCATTACTACCTTAAGTTCCTTGGATAAACCTGCTGGAAAAGAGAAAAATGGATCTAGCTTCAGCGGATCCTTGGATGGCTCGAAGTTCTTGAAGCAGAATCATGACACGAAAACAAGTTCAAGTAAGATCATCACTTGAAATAAGATTGTTATAGTTATAGAAATTGAACCAACGTTTGAATATGATTATTACCTTGTATTAGAATTATAACCTACTGTAAGAAACAAAGATTTCTTGAGGTTGGATGATCACCTTACAAGATTGGAAGTGAGCTAGCAAACTTGAAAGTATTCTTGATTTTATGAAACTAGAACTTTTGGAATTTATGAAGAACACTTAGAACTTGAAGATAGAACTTGAGAGAGATCAATTAGATGAATAAAATTGAAGAATGAAAGTGTTTGTAGGTGTTTTTGGTCGTTGGTGTATGGATTAGATATAAAGGATATGTAATTTTGTTTTCATGTAAATAAGTCATGAATGATTATTCATATTTTTTTAATTTTATGAGATATTTCATTCTAGTTGCCAAATGATGGTTCCCACATGTGTTAGGTAACTCACATGGGCTGCTAAGAGCTGATCATTGGAGTGTATATACCAATAGTACATACATCTAAAAGCTGTGTATTATACGAGTACGAATACGGGTGCATACGAGTAGAATTGTTGATGAAACTGAACGAGGATGTAATTGTAAGCATTTTTGTTAAGTAGAAGTATTTTGATAAGTGTATTGAAGTCTTTCAAAAGTGTATAAATACATATTAAAACACTACATGTATATACATTTTAACTGAGTCGTTAAGTCATCGTTAGTCGTTACATGTAAGTGTTGTTTTGAAACCTTTAGGTTAACGATCTTGTTAAATGTTGTTAACCCAATGTTTATAATATCAAATGAGATTTTAAATTATTATATTATCATGATATTATCATGTATGAATATCTCTTAATATGATATATATACATTAAATGTCTTTACAACGATAATCGTTACATATATGTCTCGTTTCAAAATCATTAAGTTAGTAGTCTTGTTTTTACATATGTAGTTCATTGTTAATATACTTAATGATATGTTTACTTATCATAATATCATGTTAACTATATATATAACCATATATATGTCATCATATAGTTTTTACAAGTTTTAACGTTCGTGAATCACCGGTCAACTTGGGTGGTCAATTGTCTATATGAAACATATTTCAATTAATCAAGTCTTAACAAGTTTGATTGCTTAACATGTTGGAAACATTTAATCATGTAAATATCAATCTCAATTAATATATATAAACATGGAAAAGTTCGGGTCACTACAGTACCTACCCGTTAAATAAATTTCGTCCCGAAATTTTAAGCTGTTGAAGGTGTTGACGAATCTTCTGGAAATAGATGCGGGTATTTCTTCTTCATCTGATCTTCACGCTCCCAGGTGAACTCGGGTCCTCTACGAGCATTCCATCGAAGCTTAACAATTGGTATCTTGTTTTGCTTAAGTCTTTTAACCTCACGATCCATTATTTCGACGGGTTCTTCGATGAATTGAAGTTTTTCGTTAATTTGGATTTCATCTAACGGAATAGTGAGATCTTCTTTAGCAAAACATTTCTTCAAATTCGAGACATGGAAAGTGTTATGTACAGCCGCGAGTTGTT
The DNA here is from genome assembly GCF_046630445.1 of Rutidosis leptorrhynchoides. NCBI lineage: Eukaryota > Viridiplantae > Streptophyta > Magnoliopsida > Asterales > Asteraceae > Rutidosis > Rutidosis leptorrhynchoides. Next base: position 221,887,699 of record NC_092333.1, on the reverse strand, counting down.
GAGGTAACTCAAGTCGGTAAGCTACTGGTCCGACACGATCAATAATCTTGAATGGTCCAATATACCTTGGATTTAATTTCCCTCGTTTACCAAATCGAACAACGCCTTTCCAAGGTGCAACTTTAAGCATGACCATCTCTCCAATTTCAAATTCTATATCTTTTCTTTTAATGTCAGCGTAGCTCTTTTGTCGACTTTGGGCGGTTTTCAACCGTTGTTGAATTTGGATGATCTTCTCGGTAGTTTCTTGTATAATCTCTGGACCCGTAATCTGTCTATCCCCCACTTCACTCCAACAAATCGGAGACCTGCACTTTCTACCATAAAGTGCTTCAAACGGCGCCATCTCAATGCTTGAATGGTAGCTGTTGTTGTAGGAAAATTCTGCTAACGGTAGATGTCGATCCCAACTGTTTCCGAAATCAATAACACATGCTCGTAGCATGTCTTCAAGCGTTTGTATCGTCCTTTCGCTCTGCTCATCAGTTTGTGGATGATAGGCAGTACTCATGTCTAGACGAGTTCCTAATGCTTGCTGTAATGTCTGCCAGAATCTTGAAATAAATCTGCCATCCCTATCAGAGATAATAGAGATTGGTATTCCATGTCTGGAGATGACTTCCTTCAAATACAGTCGTGCTAACTTCTCCATCTTGTCATCTTCTCTTATTGGCAGGAAGTGTGCTGATTTGGTGAGACGATCAACTATTACCCAAATAGTATCAAAACCACTTGCAGTCCTTGGCAATTTAGTGATGAAATCCATGGTAATGTTTTCCCATTTCCATTCCGGGATTTCGGGTTGTTGAAGTAGACCTGATGGTTTCTGATGCTCAGCTTTGACCTTAGAACACGTCAAACAATCTCCTACGTATTTAGCAACATCGGCTTTCATACCCGGCCACCAAAAATGTTTCTTGAGATCCTTGTACATCTTCCCCGTTCCAGGATGTATTGAGTATCTGGTTTTATGAGCTTCTCTAAATACCATTTCTCTCATATCTCCAAATTTTGGTACCCAAATCCTTTCAGCCCTATACAGGGTTCCGTCTTCCCGAATATTAAGATGCTTCTCCGATCCTTTGGGTATTTCATCCTTTAAATTTCCCTCTTTTAAAATTCCTTGTTGCGCCTCCTTTATTTGAGTAGTAAGGTTATTATGAATCATTATATTCATAGATTTTACTCGAATGGGTTCTCGGTCCTTCCTGCTCAAGGCATCGGCTACCACATTTACCTTCCCCGGGTGGTAACGAATCTCAAAGTCGTAATCATTCAATAATTCAATCCACCTACGCTGCCTCATATTTAGTTGTTTCTGATTAAATATGTGTTGAAGACTTTTGTGGTCGGTATATATAATACTTTTGACCCCATATAAGTAGTGCCTCCAAGTCTTTAATGCAAAAACAACCGCGCCTAATTCCAAATCATGCGTCGTATAATTTTGTTCGTGAATCTTCAATTGTCTAGACGCATAAGCAATCACCTTCGTTCGTTGCATTAATACACAACCGATACCTTGCTTTGATGCGTCATAATAAATCACAAAATCATCATTCCCTTCAGGCAATGACAATATAGGTGCCGTAGTTAGCTTTTTCTTCAATAACTGAAACGCTTTCTCTTTTTCATCATTCCATTCAAATTTCTTCCCTTTATGCGTTAATGCAGTCAAGGGTTTTGCTATTCTGGGAAAGTCTTGGATGAACCTTCTGTAGTAACCAGCTAGTCCTAAAAACTGGCGTATGTGTTTCGGAGTTTTCGGGGTTTCCCACTTTTCAACAGTTTCTATCTTTGCCGGATCCACCTTAATACCTTCTTTGTTCACTATGTGACCGAGGAATTGAACTTCTTCCAACCAAAATGCACACTTTGAAAACTTAGCGTACAATTCTTCCTTCCTCAATACTTCTAACACCTTTCTCAAATGTTCACCGTGTTCTTGGTCATTCTTTGAGTAAATAAGTATGTCATCAATGAAAACAATGACAAACTTGTCAAGGTATGGTCCACACACTCGGTTCATAAGGTCCATGAACACAGCTGGTGCATTAGTTAAACCAAACGGCATGACCATAAACTCGTAATGACCGTAACGTGTTCTTTCACCCGCATTTGATGATACCCGGAACGTAAGTCAATCTTTGAATAAACAGACGAGCCTTGTAGTTGATCAAATAAGTCGTCGATTCTCGGTAGTGGGTAGCGGTTCTTGATGGTAAGTTTGTTCAACTCTCGGTAGTCGATACACAACCTGAATGTACCATCTTTCTTCTTGACAAACAAAACAGGAGCTCCCCACGGTGATGTGCTTGGTCGAATGAAACCACGCTCTAAAAGTTCTTGTAATTGGCTTTGCAGTTCTTTCATCTCGCTGGGTGCGAGTCTGTAAGGAGCACGAGCTATTGGTGCAGCTCCTGGTACAAGATCTATTTGAAATTCAACGGATCGATGTGGGGGTAATCCCGGTAATTCTTTCGGAAATACATCGGGAAATTCTTTTGCAATGGGAACATCATTGATGCTCTTTTCTTCAGTTTGTACTTTCTCGACGTGTGTTAGAACAGCATAGCAACCTTTTCTTATTAGTTTTTGTGCCTTCAAATTACTAATAAGATGTAGCTTCGTGTTGCCCTTTTCTCCGTACACCATTAAGGGTTTTCCTTTTTCTCGTATAATGCGAATTGCATTTTTGTAACAAACGATCTCTGCTTTCACTTCTTTCAACCAGTCCATACCGATTATCACATCAAAACTCCCTAACTCTACTGGTATCAAATCAATCTTAAATGTTTCGCTAACCAGTTTAATTTCTCGATTCCGACATATATTATCTGCTGAAATTAATTTACCATTTGCTAATTCGAGTAAAAATTTACTATCCAAAGGCGTCAATGGACAACTTAATTTAGCACAAAAATCTCTACTCATATAGCTTCTATCCGCACCCGAATCAAATAAAACGTAAGCAGATTTATTGTCAATAAGAAACGTACCCGTAACAAGCTCCGGGTCTTCCTGTGCCTCTGCCGCATTAATATTGAAAACTCTTCCACGGCCTTGTCCATTCGTGTTCTCCTGGTTCGGGCAATTTCTAATAATGTGGCCCGGTTTTCCACATTTATAACAAACTACGTTGGCATAACTTGCTCCGAAACTACTTGCTCCGCCATTACTCGTTCCGACACCATTTGTTCCTTTCGTTCTATTAACCCCTGGTCCGTAGACCTCACACTTCGCCGCCCTATGACCATTTCTTTTACACTTGTTGCAAAATTTGGTGCAGAACCCCGAGTGATACTTTTCACACCTTTGGCATAGCTGCTTCTGATTGTTGTTGTTGTTGTGGTTATTATTGTTGTTGGAATGATTGTTGTAGTTGTTGTTGTTGTTGTTGTTGTTGTTGTTGTTGTTGGGCCGTTTTTTGTAGTTGCGATTGATGTTGCGATTATTAGGATAATTATTGCGATTATTGTTGTAATTGCTGTTGTTGTTGTATTGGTGATTCTTATCACCGTTTTCCTCCCACTTTCTTTTAACTTGCTTCACATTGGCCTCTTCAGCAGTCTGTTCTTTAATTCTTTTTTCAATCTGGTTCACTAGTTTGTGAGCCATTCTACATGCCTGTTGTATGGAGGCGGGCTCGTGTGAACTTATATCTTCTTGGATTCTTTCCGGTAATCCTTTCACAAACGCGTCGATCTTCTCTTCCTCATCTTCGAATGCTCCCGGACACAATAGGCACAATTCTGTGAATCGCCTTTCGTACGTGGTAATATCAAATCCTTGGGTTCGTAACCCTCTAAGTTCTGTCTTGAGCTTATTGACCTCGGTTCTGGGACGGTACTTCTCGTTCATCAAGTGCTTGAATGCTGACCACGGTAGTGCGTACGCATCGTCTTGTCCCACTTGCTCTAGATAGGTATTCCACCATGTTAATGTAGAACCTGTGAAGGTATGCGTAGCGTACTTCACTTTGTCCTCTTCATTACACTTACTTATGGCAAACACCGATTCGACCTTCTCGGTCCACCGTTTCAATCCGATCGGTCCTTCGGTTCCATCAAATTCCAAAGGTTTGCAGGCAGTGAATTCTTTGTAGGTGCATCCTACACGATTTCCTGTACTGCTAGATCCAAGGTTATTTTTGGTATGTAGCGCAGCCTGTACTGCGGCTATGTTTGAAGCTAGAAAAGTACGGAATTCCTCTTCATTCATATTCACGGTGTGTCGAGTAGTCGGTGCCATTTCCTTCAAAATAGTCAAATGGAACAAGTTAATCATACAGAATATTAAGAGTAGTTAATAGTATTTCGTAGCATAATATGAACTCATTTATAAAAGCTTTTTCTTCATATTAGCGTTTTATAAGTTTAAATTCGGGTAGTACCTACCCGTTAAGTTCATACTTAGTAGCTAATATACAATTCAACTACTACAATTCTATATGAAAAACTGATTATAATAATATTTCGCGTTCAAACTTTTATACAATATTTTACAAACTTACAATACCGCTTATTTTACATAAAGCATGAAATATAGCACACAATAACTTTGATACAAGATAGTTGTGAAGATAATTCTAGCTAGTACACAAGTCGTTCAGCAAAGGCAATAAAGACACGTAATTCATACGTCCAGAAACAAGTCATGCATTCTGGTTTTACTAGGATTACTTCCCATCCTTGGTCTTGTGGAACATAACCGTTATGGCCGTTGATAAGACAGCGTGTTGTAACGTCGTCAAAGGGACGAGGGTTACGTAATGTCCAACAGTCCCGTAACAATATAAAAACCTCATTTCTTACCCCAATTACCGACTCCGTCACTTGTGGAAACGTTTTGTTTAATAGTTGTAGCCCGATGTTCTTGTTCTCACTTTGGTGAGAAGCGAACATTACTAATCCGTAAGCATAACATGCTTCTTTATGTTGCATGTTAGCCGCTTTTTCTAAATCACGAAGTCCAATATTCGGATATATTGAGTCAAAATAATTTCTTAACCCGTTGCGTAAAATAGCATTTGGGTTCCCCGCAATATATGTGTCAAAGTAAACACATCGTAACTTATGGGTTTCCCAATGTGATATCCCCCATCTTTCAAACGAAAGTCTCTTATAAACCAAGACATTCTTGGAACGTTCTTCGAATGTCTTACAAACTGATCTCGCCTTAAATAGTTGTGCCGAGGAATTCTGACCGACTCTAGACAAGATTTCATCAATCATGTCTCCGGGTAGGTCTCTTAAAATATTGGGTTGTCTATCCATTTTGTGTTTTTAAACTGTAAAATAGACAAGAGTTAGATTCATAAAAAAATACTTATTAATACAAGCAATTTTTACATATATCATAAAGCATAAGCACACTATATTACATATATTACACCACACGAATACAACTATCTTATTCCGACTCGCTCATTTCTTCTTCTTCGATTTTGGTTCGTTTTGCCAAGTTTCTAGGGATATATGATGTTCCCCTAATACGAGCCGTCGTTATCCACATTGGTTTAGAAAAACCTGGTGGTTTAGAGGTTCCCGGGTCATTGTTACAACTTAAGGACTTCGGGGGTTGACGATACATATAAAGTTCATCGGGATTGAAATTAGATTTCTCTATTTTTATGCCCTTTCCCTTATTATTTTCTTTTGCCTTTTTAAATTCAGTTGGGGTAATTTCTATAACATCATCGGAATTCTCGTCGGAATCCGATTCATCGGAGAATTTGTAATCCTCCCAATATTTTGCTTCCTTGGCGGAAACACCATTGACCATAATTAACCTTGGTCGGTTGGTTGAGGATTTTCTTTTACTTAACCGTTTTATTATTTCCCCCACCGGTTCTATTTCTTCATCCGGTTCCGATTCTTCTTCCGGTTCCGATTCTTCTTCCGGTTCCGACTCTTCTTCCGGTTCCTCTTCGGGAACTTGTGAATCAGTCCACGAATCATTCCAATTTACATTTGACTCTTCATTATTATTAGATGAGTCAATGGGACTTGTTCTAGAGGTAGACATCTATCACATAATATCAAACACGTTAAGAGATTAATATATCACATAATATTCATATGTTAAAAATATATAGTTTCCAACAAAAATGTTAAGCAATCATTTTTAAAGAAAACACGGTCGAAGTCCAGACTCACTAATGCATCCTAACAAACTCGATAAGACACACTAATGCAAATTTTCTGGTTCTCTAAGACCAACGCTCGGATACCAACTGAAATGTCCCGTTCTTATTGATTAAAAACGTTCCATATTAATTGATTTCGTTGCGAGGTTTTGACCTCTATATGAGACGTTTTTCAAAGACTGCATTCATTTTAAAACAAACCATAACCTTTATTTCATCAATAAAGGTTTAAAAAGATTTACGTAGATTATCAAATAATGATAATCTAAAATATCCTGTTTACACACGACCATTACATAATGGTTTACAATACAAATATGTTACAACAAAATAAGTTTCTTGAATGCAGTTTTTACACAATATCATACAAACATGGACTCCAAATCTCGTCCTTATTTAAGTATGCGACAGCGGAAGCTCTTAATAATCACCTGAGAATAAACATGCTTAAAACGTCAACAAAAATGTTGGTGAGTTATAGGTTTAACCTATATATATCAAATAATAATAATAGACCACAAGATTTCATATTTCAATACACATCCCATACATAGAGATAAAAGTCATTCATATGGTGAACACCTGGTAACCGACAATAACAAGATGCATATATAAGAATATCCCCATCATTCCGGGACACCCTTCGGATATGATATAAATTTCGAAGTACTAAAGCATCCGGTACTTTGGATGGGGTTTGTTAGGCCCAATAGATCTATCTTTAGGATTCGCGTCAATTAGGGTGTCTGTTCCCTAATTCTTAGATTACCAGACTTAATAAAAAGGGGCATATTCGATTTCGATAATTCAACCATAGAATGTAGTTTCACGTACTTGTGTCTATTTTGTAAATCATTTATAAAACCTGCATGTATTCTCATCCCAAAAATATTAGATTTTAAAAGTGGGACTATAACTCACTTTCACAGATTTTTACTTCGTCGGGAAGTAAGACTTGGCCACTGGTTGATTCACGAACCTATAACAATATATACATATATATCAAAGTATGTTCAAAATATATTTACAACACTTTTAATATATTTTGATGTTTTAAGTTTATTAAGTCAGCTGTCCTCGTTAGTAACCTACAACTAGTTGTCCACAGTTAGATGTACAGAAATAAATCGATAAATATTATCTTGAATCAATCCACGACCCAGTGTATACGTATCTCAGTATTGATCACAACTCAAACTATATATATTTTGGAATCAACCTCAACCCTGTATAGCTAACTCCAACATTCACATATAGAGTGTCTATGGTTGTTCCGAAATATATATAGATGTGTCGACATGATAGGTCGAAACATTGTATACGTGTCTATGGTATCTCAAGATTACATAATATACAATACAAGTTGATTAAGTTATGGTTGGAATAGATTTGTTACCAATTTTCACGTAGCTAAAATGAGAAAAATTATCCAATCTTGTTTTACCCATAACTTCTTCATTTTAAATCCGTTTTGAGTGAATCAAATTGCTATGGTTTCATATTGAACTCTATTTTATGAATCTAAACAGAAAAAGTATAGGTTTATAGTCGGAAAAATAAGTTACAAGTCGTTTTTGTAAAGGTAGTCATTTCAGTCGAAAGAACGACGTCTAGATGACCATTTTAGAAAACATACTTCCACTTTGAGTTTAACCATAATTTTTGGATATAGTTTCATGTTCATAATAAAAATCATTTTCTCAGAATAACAACTTTTAAATCAAAGTTTATCATAGTTTTTAATTAACTAACCCAAAACAGCCCGCGATGTTACTACGACGGCGTAAATCCGGTTTTACGGTGTTTTTCGTGTCTCCAGGTTTTAAATCATTAAGTTAGCATATCATATAGATATAGAACATGTGTTTAGTTGATTTTAAAAGTCAAGTTAGAAGGATTAACTTTTATTTGCGAACAAGTTTAGAATTAACTAAACTATGTTCTAGTGATTACAAGTGTAAACCTTCGAATAAGATAGCTTTATATGTATGAATCGAATGATGTTATGAACATCATTACTACCTTAAGTTCCTTGGATAAACCTACTGGAAAAGTGAAAAATGGATCTAGCTTCAACGGATCCTTGGATGGCTCGAAGTTCTTGAAGCAGAATCATGACACGAAAACAAGTTCAAGTAAGATCATCACTTGAAATAAGATTGTTATAGTTATAGAAATTGAACCAAAGTTTGAATATGATTATTACCTTGTATTAGAATGATAACCTACTGTAAGAAACAAAGATTTCTTGAGGTTGGATGATCACCTTACAAGATTGGAAGTGAGCTAGCAAACTTGAAAGTATTCTTGATTTTATGAAACTAGAACTCTTGGAATTTATGAAGAACACTTAGAACTTGAAGATAGAACTTGAGAGAGATCAATTAGATGAATAAAATTGAAGAATGAAAGTGTTTGTAGGTGTTTTTGGTCGTTGGTGTATGGATTAGATATAAAGGATATGTAATTTTGTTTTCATGTAAATAAGTCATGAATGATTACTCATATTTTTGTAATTTTATGAGATATTTCATGCTAGTTGCCAAATGATGGTTCCCACATGTGTTAGGTGACTCACATGGGCTGCTAAGAGCTGATCATTGGAGTGTATATACCAATAGTACATACATCTAAAAGCTGTGTATTATACGAGTACGAATACGGGTGCATACGAGTAGAATTGTTGATGAAACTGAACGAGGATGTAATTGTAAGCATTTTTGTTAAGTAGAAGTATTTTGATAAGTGTATTGAAGTCTTTCAAAAGTGTATAAATACATATTAAAACACTACATGTATATACATTTTAACTGAGTCGTTAAGTCATCGTTAGTCGTTACATGTAAGTGTTGTTTTGAAACCTTTAGGTTAACGATCTTGTTAAATGTTGTTAACCCAATGTTTATAATATCAAATGAGATTTTAAATTATTATATTATCATGATATTATCATGTATGAATATCTCTTAATATGATATATATACATTAAATGTCTTTACAACGATAATCGTTACATATATGTCTCGTTTCAAAATCATTAAGTTAGTAGTCTTGTTTTTACATATGTAGTTCATTGTTAATATACTTAATGATATGTTTACTTATCATAATATCATGTTAACTATATATATAACCATATATATGTCATCATATAGTTTTTACAAGTTTTAACGTTCGTGAATCACCGGTCAACTTGGGTGGTCAATTGTCTATATGAAACATATTTCAATTAATCAAGTCTTAACAAGTTTGATTGCTTAACATGTTGGAAACATTTAATCATGTAAATATCAATCTCAATTAATATATATAAACATGGAAAAGTTCGGGTCACTACACCTACGTAGACGGCGCCGTCAAACATGATTTGGTCGAGTCGCTACATAAGCTAACTACTACTAAAAGCTTGAAAATATGAAATGAATTACAAATTGAGTGTGTGTTGGAATGGATAGAGAAAGCCCTTTAAATATCTAACTACCCGTCCTAATCTATCTGGACGAATACATTACAATTGATTACATCGTGAGGTACTTGACCTCTATATGATACATTTTACATACATTGCATTTGTTTTTAAAAGACAAACTTTCATTTCATCGAAATTTTACGGCATGCATACCACTTCATATACCCAACTATAATTGACTTAATAATAATCTTGATGAACTCAATGACTCGAATGCAACGTCTTTTGAAATATATCATGAATGACTCCAAGTAATATCTCTAAAATGAGCAAATGCACAGCGAAAGATTTCTTTCATACCTGAAAATAAACATGCTTTCAAGTGTCAACCAAAAGGTTGGTGAGTTCATTAGTTTAACATAAATAATCATTTCCATCATTTTAATAGACCACAAGATTTTCATTTTTCATTTCTCATAAATATACGTCCCATGTATAGAGACAAAAATCATTCATATAGATTGAACACCTGGTAACCGACCTTAACAAGATGCATATAGAATATCCCCATCATTCCGGGACACCCATCGGACATGATAAACTCGAAGTACTAAAGCATTCCAAATTCCAGAATGGGGCTTGTTGGGCCCGATAGATCTATCTTTAGGATTCGCGTCAATTAGGGGGTCTGTTCCCCAATTCTTAAGCTACCAAGCTAAAAGGGGCATATTTGGCTTCGATCCATTCAACCATATAATGTAGTTTCAATTACTTGTGTCTATTTCGTAAAACGGTTATAAAAATAGCGCATGTATTCTCAGTCCCAAAATTATATATTGCAAAAAGGGAGCAAATGAAACTCACCATACTGTATTTTGTAGTAAAAATACATATGACGTCATTTAACAAGTGTAGGGTTGACCTTGGATTCACGAGCCTAAATCATTTATGTATATATTAACACACATAATTGTAATCAAATAAATTCATATATTATATCTTAAATTATATATCTTATATATTTAATTAATATTAATATAGTTTAATATTATATTTGAAATCAATAATTTGTTATATGTAAATATTTATGTAAATAATATATATATAATTATATGTAAAATTTTGGTAGTTGGAACATATATACACTTATATAGAAAATATTTATTTGTTATAATAATATTGTTAATGTAAAGTAGTAATCATAATAATAATAATAATAATAATAATAATAATAATAATAATAATAATAATAATAATAATAATAATAATAATAATAATAATAATAATAATAATAATAATAATAATAATAATAATAAAAATAAAAATAATAATGATAATAATATTAATATTAATGATAATGATAATAATACTACTAATAATAATAACTATAAATATAATGATTTTACTAATAATAATATTACTAACATTTATTTTAATAACTATAATAATATTAATATTAATGATAAGAATAATAATAATGATAAGTAAATAAATAAATAACTACCTCAATGAAGTATTCCCTAAAAAAAATACCCAAGTCCGGGTTTGAACCCGCGACGTCCTGCTAACCCAATAACATTCCAAACCATTACTCTGTCTTTGCTTTTCTGAAACAATCACTACTCTAAATCATTATAACTCAAATAACCATGCTGCCTTCTTCTTAGTTCACATAAAACCATGGTTATTATTGTGATCAAATCATCATTATCATAACCATAATCAATACCATCATCATTATTGTTTATGTATCATCATTTTTATTGTCGTGATCACTTCATCAACATCACTCACCTTCAATCGTCATCATCTTTAACATAAATCTCGTTCATCATCGACACTTAACTAAGGTGCGTGTGTTTGTGTTGTCGTCTAACAACAAAAAGAAAAAGAACCCGATTAGTTGCAACTCGGGCTCAAGTTGGCTCAAGAATCCAAGAATCCAAGTAACAAATACTAGCCCAACAAATCAAGAATTGGCCCAAATCTAGAAACAGAAACATGTGGCCCAACTAGACAGCCCAAATTGACATATTCCAAGAATAGATTTAGAAGTCAAGAGAGAAAAAAAAAATACACGTTGGTTTCTCTATCAGTCGATAGTAGCTGCTAGGGTACGGTATTTTCTTGATTTGGTGTATTCGAACAGCTAACAGGAACGTAGTGATAGCTGCATCACTCGTTGATAATAGTAAAACATAATCAATTTATTAGTTTTCACACAGTACATCGCTTCATTCCTTATCATCATCGTCATCCTAATCATTTTCCTAATTCCTTGTCTTAAACATCAAGTGGGAGTTGGTTTGGTAACTTTCAGCAAAACAATTATAGAAAAGTAGCAGCTCATTCGTCGATTAAATAAACAGTAGTAGGTTACAAGGCCCCACGATGTCATCACCTCCCTTAACAAACGCGTATAAGAGGAATCGAAATAGCAGCTATGATAAGTTTTTGTACGGCCCAAGTTTTATTACGTTTAATTTTTATAACCAGGACTATAACCAGTCGCTATCCACTCCTCTTTACAGCTCTTCTTACATCATCAATTATCATCGCTTTTGGATCAAATTTCAAATCTTTTAATAGAAGCAAAAGTGGTAGGCCACTCGAATTTTAGACAAATAATTTGTCTGCCACTAATATTTGCTACATCAAGATTCAATATAATCTAATGGACTTCAGTTCACTAATGTTATTTAACAGTTATATCATAATTGTGTCATCATCCAATAAACATTCATCATCAACCATTATCATTCATCATTAACATCGTTTATTCGTAATATGAACAAAAGGAACAGAAGTAATCGCAGCTGAGTTTGTGTGGTTTATAGTTGTAATAACAGAAAAAGGAAAATGGTATTGGTGATGGTTTACAACGACCGAAGAACCAGAAAAAATATAGTGTCGGATGACAATTTAATTAGAAGATGTCGATTAATTATTTGTGGTTCTCGTTTGCAACACAGAAAGTAAAGACCGAAAAGATGTGGGTTCATTATAGCAGCAACAAAAAAAAAATATAGGTGGCGGTTTCATAGTTGTTACAATCGAGAAAAGAAAGGGTTTTCTTTTGGGTTTGGCCCGTCTAACCGAAAGATATAACTGGGTTGATGGTAGAGTTGTCATGGGTTTACGATGGTGTGGTGGATGTCGAAGAAACAGACCCAGATTATATTGTGAGAGATAAAAGAAATAGATAGTTAGATAGTTTCCTGGTTCCACATGTATGTAGGTGTGAAGTGGAAAGGTGGTTGTCTTCATCATTAGTAGCCATAAGCTCAATCAATATGTGGCTGTGTTCCTGGGTTATATACGTGCGTTGAGCCAAAATATAAAAAGATAAGAAGTAGCGAATAGTTGTAAGTTGATGTGGTTGATCGAGTTAGTTGTTCTCAAAGGTGGTGCTGGTGCGTGACGAACCGAAACAGTAACTAGGTGATGATTAATAAGATGGTTGATGTTGTATGATTGTTCTCAGTTGTAGCATGGTGATGGTTCGTAGTTGTGATGTTAAACCGAAATACAAACGGTATATTAGCTAGTGGTGATCAAGAATAAAATAAGAGTGGGTTTCATGCTTAGGTTGTTCAAACAGAAATAGTAACATTGTGGTAATAATGATCGAACAGGTGGTGGTGAAAGAGGAGAGAAAAGTTTTGTATCTATATGTATATTATCTTTCCCATATGTATATGTTATATATGTATATATGTAGTGGTTGAATTTTAAACAGAAGGATAGAACATTATTAATGCGAATCCTTAAAACACGGATATGATAATTGATTATACAGTAATCTTCTACTTTACAGATCATGCAAAAATTCAATTCTAGTTAATCGATAATAATCCACAAAGAAAAGAATGGAAAGTTGATGTTAAAGTGAAAGGACCCGTTCATATACATTATAAACGATTCACAATAGTTGATTACATCGCAAGGTATTTGACCTCTATATGATACATTTTACAAACATTGCATTCGTTTTTAAAAGAAAACATTCTTTACAATGAAAGTTGATGGCATGCACACCATTTCATAATACATCCAACTATAATTGGCTTAATAATAATCTTGATGAACTCAATGACTCGAATGCAACGTCTTTCAAAATATGCCATGAATGACTCCAAGTAATATCCTTAAAATGAGCTAATGCACAACGGAAGATTTCTTTAATACCTGAGAATAAAAATGCTTTAAAGTGTCAACCAAAAGGTTGGTGAGTTCATAGGTTTATCATAACAATCATTTCAATATATTAATAGACCATAAGATTTCCGTTTATAAATATATGTACACTCGCAAGTGTATAAAAGTATTCTATAAGTTGTAGGCACCCGGTAACAAGCCTTAACGTTCATGTTTTACCCTCTGAAGTACACCAGATCAGGTGTGTTTAAACTAACCTCGAAGTACTAAAGCATCCCATAGTCAGGATGGGGTTTGTCAGGCCCAATAGATCTATCTTTAGGATTCGCGCCTACCGTACATAGACAAGTAGTTTAATGTTACCAAGCTAAGGGTATATTTCTGGTTTAAACCCACGTAGAATTAGTTTTAGTACTTGTGCCTATTTCGTAAAACATTTATAAAACAGCGCATGTATTCTCAGCCCAAAAATATATATTGCAAAAGCAATTAAAAAGGGAGTAAATGAAACTCACAATACTGTATTTCGTAGTAAAAATACATATAACGTCATTTAACAAGTGCAAGGTTGGACTCAGATTCACGAACGTATCAATATTGAGATTCAATATTGCAGGAAAGTACGTAGACGCAACGGAGATGATAAACAATAGATTGACCTCACGAGCATACCCATGAACCATACCCATCACCTCCATAGCTATAACCTATAATTTCCTTAGCTTCGACTCATTCAAAAAAACTATTTTGAAATCACTCGGACAGCACTCCGTCGTAATATTTTATGTATACTAATAATATCTTGAAATAATACAAAGAAAATATATATATGTAATTCGATTGAGAGAGTTTAGAGAAATATATTTTCAAGTTTCTATGAAATAATGAAACCTATTGAATTCTATTTATAACAGATTTTTGAATTATTAAAGTGAATTATTAAAATATGAATTATTAAAATGAATTATTAAAGTATGAATTATTAAAGTGAATTATTAAAGTATGAATTATTAAAGTAAATTATTAAAGTATGAATTATTAAAGTGAATTATTAAAGTGAATTATTAAAGTATGAATTATTAAACTGAATTATTAAAGTGAATTATTAAAGTATGAATTATTAAAGTGAATTATTAAAGTATGAATTATTAAATTGGATTATTAAAGTATGAATTGTTAAAGTTAAAGTAAAATAAAAGTAAAGTAAAGGTAAAGTTAAAGTATAGTAAAAGTATAAAACTATATACGTATAATACGCGTATAAGTATATATAATATTAATTTAAATCGTTATATATATTTAATAAAATAAAATATAAATATCGTTATCTTTATCATACTGGTTAAGTAATGAGTTGTCAAAAGTGGTTCTAGATATTTATAAAAGATATATACGTTTTAATAATAAAGTTCTTTTTAAACTGAAAACGTTTTTTGTACTTTTGAAACTAAATTAATAGAATATTATGGAAACTAATTCTCCACTAACTTTTGTCTAACTTTCGTAAATGACACTTTTTGTTTTTATTTATAAATAGCTTTACAAATTATTCTGAATATCGTTAAGAGGAATAGATTTTCTCAAATCATAGTGGACCTCTCAACAGAGACTTGTAATATAATTCAATGTTTCTGATAATTCAATCATTTAATATATTTTTTTAATTTCATCGAAAATCATATTGAAACAAATACGTTCGTGTAAGGTATTATACGTTTAATACTTTATTAATATTCTCAAGTTATAATATATATACATATACATATCTATTTATATATAACGGTTCGTGAATCGACGGAATTTGGTCGAGGTTATAATGAATGTATGAACACAGTTTAAAATTCTTGAGATTTAACTTAACAAACTTTGCTTATCGTGTCAGAATAATATAAAGATTAAAGTTTAAATTTGGTCAGAAATTTCCGGGTCGTCACAGTACCTACCCGTTAAAGAAATTTTGTCCCCGAAATTTGATAGAGGTCGTCATGACTAACAATGAGAATGTTATTATAACGATTATAGAGTTTTATCATGTTCAAGAAGAATGGATAAAATAATTCGATTAATCGAAACGTGTGAGTGAAGTTATCGTAAATGAATGAAATAAGATAGTAGTGATTTGTCGTATCTTTTGACGTCATCACGATTGATCTCCGAAAATAAAATCTTTGTAATCTATATTGGATTTGATTATTCGGCGATTAAGGAAATTACGATCCTCTTCGAATTAATGCGATAATCCATTTTGATTTCTCTGTCGGATATTTCACTATAAATCCACCTCATTTGTTTTCTTACAACTCACACCTTCTCAACTCATATTTTAAAGTATTTGTCAATATGCTTCATCCAATGCTGATTCTTGATATACTCCTCACTTTTATATCTGTCGCTCTTCTTTTTCATCTGCCTCCGAAAGAATCTATTTACTTCTACTATACTCTTGGTTTTATAGTGTTTTTAGTTCTCCCGTGTCTTTATATTGCTATATGCATTGATATATACGGTTTGTGATTTCTGGGTTGTTGTTGGGTTTTATATCTTCCCTTATATTTCAAAGTCCTTGCTTCTTCTATAATCATTGTCATCCCCAATTAATGCTCTCTTTTATTTGCTGCGATTTATACCCCAATTTCTATTTCGGAGTTTTGTCCTTTCGTTTCTTCTTCTTACGATTAAGCACCGCTTGTAATGGTCCAGAATTTGCATATATGAATTTTGGAATGAACATTGTTAATGTTCTAAGAAGTAAATTGTAATGGCACGATCTTGACTTGTCAAATTACTAGAATACCTCGAAAAAGGCCGAATCATCAAGAAATATTTTCTTGATATTTTAGAGGTTAAAGAGAATACAAAAGTCGTGTAACATAGCACATGATGACGTTATGATCTGTGAATCATCACGTTCCATTTAGAAACTCAGCATGACTTACTGTAATATAATCACGTTGATCAAGTGTCATTATATTATACTAGTTCATGCTTCAGTTCACAACACTACTTCAAAAATATTCCTATTTTAAATTCGAAAGTTTCAGAATTTAGAAACTAAAATAGTTTCTTTTATGATGTAATACAGACAGCACGAAGAGGTAAATGATTTCAGATAAGAATAATTATGGAAATATCTTGAGAAATATGGAGGATATTTATAATGAAAGATACGATGATATCTTAAAATTTCTAATATCAGAGGATGATGAAGAATATTGTCCGTAAGGGTTTAGAGTCAGGAGCAAGGTATTCGATAATGACTTCAGCAGATACGGAATCATTTGGATTCTTTGAAGGTACATTTCGTCCTTGTGATTTATCCACAACCTTCTTCATGGTTTGCTCAATCCGTATTTTTCAGTACCAAATATTCTCTTTTTCCGAGCTTTGCCAACACACTACTCTTTATCATCAAACTTTTTACTGTTAAGGTCATTTATAGTTTTTGCTGCTTCATTAGTATTTCGAGAACTAGTTTGCAGTTTAGGGTGTTTTTCAGAAACTTCACATTCAAAGTATATAAGTCCAGAAGATAGACACATATAATTGTTGGCCTAGACATGCTGCGAGATTTCAAAATACTGATTGCTAATTTCCGATGATTCGTATGGCAATTCTCGTTACAAGATGCAGATGAGTAAATGATGGGGATTTGATAAATATAAAGATTTTTCAGAAAGTCAAAGATCAATGAAGTTATTAATAAGTTTACTGCTAATGTGGCGAGATATGAAAGGTTCCCCGGTAATATTGATGAAGAGGTAACCATTATAATAAGGCTTATTCGATTGAACAATTGAAGTTGGTTTGCTGGAGCTGTGACAAAACCGTCTATTTTTAGAAGGGATTGAAAAGTTATTTTAGCTAGTATATGCCAAAAGGTCTGACATGGATACATGTTAAATTATGACTTTGGTTTCAAGAGTTTTTCAGGTACGTAACTGTGGATAACATGTGGTTGGATCATCATCTCGATTGTTCATTATTTGAAGTGTCTTCAGGTATTTCAAAGGGCTTGAACACATATTATAATCGTTAATATACATACGATGTTTTAACACAGTTTTGAAGTTAAAGTATAGCTTTGAAAGATGTAAGAATCTAAGAGTGATGATACCAGTTATAACTTGAATTGAATTCAGCGATTTCAAAATCAGAATATGTAATTAGATTTTTGAATGAGTATGGTTGTTTTGATTTCTATAAAAGAATGTATATTGTTGTGAAAGTAGGGAGTATAATGGATGATTTGCTGAATCGGATTCGAAGAATGTAACATATTAATTGTGAATTTATATATCTCTCGGGTATTACCTACCCGTTAAAAAAAATTGTCACAATTAATATTTTGTACAAAAGAATTTTATTACAGTCTTTATGGAAATATATGTGTAGATTTCTTCAGATGTAATATTGATTTAATGAGTTAATATTAAATTAAACTCACTTAATTTATGGTTAAGGCTAGGATAGATAATTTCTAAACTTTAGAAATTACATAATCGTCATAGAATGTTTTCCCAATGAAGTTATGAATCAATACTTCATCGTTGTGGTATTCCTTTGTATCTACAGGGCGTATGACGTCGATGCTCATGGGACAGATTGTGAAGTTGAGGTTTGCGATGCGGTTGTTGTTGGTGGTGGTAATGGTACTGTTGATGTTGTTGATGGTGGTACTGGTTATGTTGTTGGTGCTGCTGCTGGTGTTTGTAACCTTTGCACCATATTCTCCAAAGCCACTACCCGAGCGCGAAGCTCGTTGACTTCTTCTATTACACCGGGGTGATTGTCGGTTCGGACGAGCGGATAAATAAGATCTAGAATTTGGTGTAGTATATAATCATGACGAGATACTCTGGAAATGAGAGAGAAAATGGTGTTTCGAATAGGTTCTCCGGTAAGTGCTTCAGGTTCTTCGCCAAGAGGGCAATATGGTGGATGGAAGGGATCACCTTCTTCTTGTCTCCAATGATTAAGGAGGCTACGAACCCATCCCCAATTCATCCAGAATAGATGATGACTAATTGGTTGATCCATTCCGGTCACACTGCTTTCGGAACTTGAGTGGGATTCCATTTCGGAATCCGAGGGACTTGAACTAATGACGAATTCCATTTCGTACGATTGAATAAAGAATTTTTCGATATGAAATGATTTTCCGGCTATCAGGTGGTATTCTAATTATATAGAGCAAAAGGTTTCGTAGATTACGGAGGAATTTACGGAATATGTCAGGCAAAGTTTACAGTAACAGATACGCTAAGATATGAATTAGCAGATACACTAAGATATGAATTTTGTCTGTACACTATTCATGCAATCAATCCAATAAGATGTGTCTAGACTAAGAATGATAAGCAGATAATTTTCGACAAAAATGATGAGCAAAACTTTTGACATGCAGACACGGTCGAAGTCCGGACTCACTAATGCATCCTAACGACTATCAGTTAGACACACTAATGCAGACCTGGTTCGCTAAGACCACCGCTCTGATACCAACTGAAAGGACCCGTTCATATACATTATAAACGATTCACAATAGTTGATTACATCGCAAGGTGTTTGACCTCTATATGATACATTTTACAAACATTGCATTCATTTTTAAAGACAAACTTTCTTTACAACGAAAGTTGATGGCATGCACAACATTTCATAATACATCCAACTATAATTGGCTTCATAATAATCTTGATGAACTCAATGACTCGAATGCAACGTCTTTCAAAATATGCCATGAATGACTCCAAGTAATATCCTTAAAATGAGCTAATGCACAGCGGAAGATTTCTTTAATACCTGAGAATAAACATGCTTTAAAGTGTCAACCAAAAAGTTGGTGAGTTCATAGGTTTATCATAACAATCATTTCAATATATTAATAGACCACAAGATTTCCGTTTATAAATATATGTACACTCGCAAGTGTATAAAAGTATTCTATAAGTTGTAGGCACCCGGTAACAAGCCTTAACGTTCATGTTTTACCCTCTGAAGTACACCAGATCAGGTGTGTTTAAACTAACCTCGAAGTACTAAAGCATCCCATAGTCAGGATGGGGTTTGTCAGGCCCAATAGATCTATCTTTAGGATTCGCGCCTACCGTACATAGACAAGTAGTTTAATGTTACCAAGCTAAGGGTATATTTCTGGTTTAAACCCACGTAGAATTAGTTTTAGTACTTGTGCCTATTTCGTAAAACATTTATAAAACAGCGCATGTATTCTCAGCCTAAAAATATATATTGCAAAAGCAATTAAAAAGGGAGCAAATGAAACTCACAATACTGTATTTCGTAGTAAAAATACATATAACG
The DNA here is from genome assembly GCF_046630445.1 of Rutidosis leptorrhynchoides. Classification (NCBI taxonomy): domain Eukaryota; kingdom Viridiplantae; phylum Streptophyta; class Magnoliopsida; order Asterales; family Asteraceae; genus Rutidosis; species Rutidosis leptorrhynchoides. Next base: position 221,867,663 of record NC_092333.1, on the reverse strand, counting down.
TCATTTAACAAGTGCAAGGTTGGACTCGGATTCACGAACGTATCAATATTGAGATTTAATATTGCAGGAAAGTACGTAGACGCAACGGAGATGATAAACACTAGATTGACCTCACGAGCATACCCATGAACCATACCCATCACCTCCATAGCTATAACCCATAATTTCCTTAGCTTCGACTCATTCAAAAAAACTATTTTGAAATCACTCGGACAGCACTCCGTCGTAATATTTTATGTATACTAATAATATCTTGAAATAATACAAAGAAAATATATATATGTAATTCGATTGAGAGAGTTTAGAGAAATATATTTTCAAGTTTCTGTGAAATAATGAAACCTATTGAATTCTATTTATAACAGATTTTTGAATTATTAAAGTGAATTATTAAAGTATGAATTATTAAAATGAATTATTAAAGTATGAATTATTAAAGTAAATTATTAAAGTGAATTATTAAAGTATGAATTATTAAAGTGAATTATTAAAGTGAATTATTAAAGTATGAATTATTAAAGTGAATTATTAAAGTGAATTATTAAAGTATGAATTATTAAAGTGAATTATTAAAGTATGAATTATTAAAGTGAATTATTAAAGTATGAATTATTAAATTGAATTATTAAAGTATAAATTATTAAAGTTAAAATAAAATATAAGTAAAGTAAAGGTAAAGTTAAAGTATAGTAAAAGTATAAAACTATATACGTATAATACGCGTATAAGTATATATAATATTAATTTAAATCGTTATATATATTTAATAAAATAAAATATAAATATCGTTATCTTTATCATACTGGTTAAGTAATGAGTTGTCAAAAGTGGTTCTAGATATTTATAAAAGATATATACGTTTTAATAATAAAGTTCTTTTTAAACTGAAAACGTTTTTTGTACTTTTGAAACTAAATTAATAGAATATTATGGAAACCAATTCTCAATAACTTTTGTCTAACTTTCGTAAATGACACTTTTTGTTTTTATTTATAAATAGCTTTACAAATTATTCTGAATATCGTTAAGAGGAATAGATTTTCTCAAATCATAGTGGACCTCTCAACAGAGACTTATAATCATAATTCAATGTTTCTGATAATTCAATCATTTAATATATTTTTTAATTTCATCGAAAATCATATTGAAACAAATACGTTCGTGTAAGGTATTATACGTTTAATACTTTATTAATATTCTCAAGTTATAATATATATACATATACATATCTATTTATATATAACGGTTCATGATTCGTCAGAATTTGGTCGCGGTTATAATGAATGTATGAACACAGTTTAAAATTCTTGAGATTTAACTTAACAAACTTTGCTTATCGTGTCGGAATAATATAAAGATTAAATTTAAATTTGGTCGGAAATTTCCGGATCGTCACATAAAGTATAAAGGACTCAAATCATTATTTGATTATTATTTGATTATATATATATATATATATATATATATATATATATATATATATATATATATATATATATACATATATAAAATTAATAAATATAAATACATTAATAATAATAATACCGTAATATTATTAATAATAACAAAATAATAATACTGTTAATTGAATGCAAATACACAGTTCAAATTTTTTGAGACTCAACCTAACAGACTTTGATTATCGTGTTGAAATCGTATAATGATTTAGTTTAAATTTGGTCGGAAATTTTCGGGTCATCACAGTACCTACCCGTTAAAGAAATTTCGTCCCGAAATTTGATCGAGTTCGTCATGGGTAACCCTAAAAATGTTTTCATGACGAATATGAGTTGATAAATAGAGTTTTATCATCATCGAATAATATGGATAAAACAATTCGATTACTCGAAGAGTACGAATGAGGCTATCACTAAATAGTGAAATATGAAAGACAAGTGATAGTGCTCCAAATGAACATATATTTAGGCACAATATCCTTCCAATATGTAAAGCTTTTAGTTGTAATTGTTCTATTTTTATGTAATATTCGTTTAAATAAATAAGTGCGAAGACAAAAGAAGAAAACGAAGATTTGAAGACGCAAATGACCAAAATGCTAAAAGGTACAAAGTACAATCCAAGTGGTTCAATTTATTGATAAGAAACGTGTCAAAATTACAAGAGTACGAGCCGCGAAACGTAAAGTACAATATTAAATAGTACGCAAGGACGTTCGAAAATCCGGAACCGGGACCTGAGGCAACTATCAACGCACGACACATCGTACCCAAAATTACAAGTCAACTATGCACAAGAATATAATATAATATTTAAATAATTATATAAATTATTTATATATTATATATATTTAAATATAACGTCGACAAGCTAGAGTACAAAGCAATGTGAGCTGTCCCAGATGGCCATGCGATCGCATGGCCTGGAAGAGTTAATTCCATGCGATCGCATGGCTGAAAAATCCAGCCCAAGTCCCATAAATGCAACGTTTTCTGGCCGAAATATGTACCTATTTTTCATCTCAATCTCACTCTATCTTTATATATATTTATATTTATATTTTTAATTTTAAGTTAAGTTAATAATAATAATAAGGTTATTGTAAGAAATATTTTACGGGTTTTAAGTCGAAATTTTGTCCGTGCAACGCTACGCGATTAATCACCACTGTAAGCTATGTTCTTCCTTTTTAAATTAATGTCTCGTAACTAAGTTATTATTATGCTTATCTGAGCCAAAGTAATCGTGATGTTAGACTAAAAATTAAGATTGGGTTATTAGATTTTGTACTATAATTAAGGTTTGGACAAAAGACCGACACTTGTGGACATTGGACTATGACTATTAATAGATAAGGGGTATTGTCTAATTGAGCGACAACTCATTGGAACCTGTCGAATCTATCTTCAAATTAGTTAATCTAATAATTATTAAAATGATTATGTATGTCCTATTTAGTGACGTTTATACGACATCTTTTACGATCATTTAATTAATTATTTGGGTTGGGTAATTGATTATTCATTCTGATCAAGTGGGTAAATTAATATTCATATCTCATTAAAACATGGGTGGATTACATACAAGGATAATTGATGTAATTGTTAACAAAGTATTAAAACCTTGTTACAGTTCGAATCCCTAATTAGTTGGAATATTTGACTTCGGGAATAAGGTTAATTTGACGAGCATTTTATAATTATGACCGATGGACTATTATGGACAAAAACTAAATAGGTATCAAATAATCCAGGATAAAGGACAATTAACCCGGGTAATAAATTAAAATCAACACGTCAAACATCATGATTACGGAAGTTTAAATAAGCATAATATTTTTATTTCATATTTCATCGTACCTTTATTTACTGTCATTTTAATTACGGAAATTTACTTTATCGCAATTTAAATTCTGTCATTTATATTTTCGTCATTTATCTTTACGCTTTATTTAAAATCGACAAACCGGTCATTAAACGGTAAAAACCCGCTTTTATAATAATATTACTATATATAATTGTATATATTTTATATAAATATAGTTGTTAAAAATATAGCGTTAAACTCAGCTAGCTCCCAGTGGAACGAACCGGACTTACTAAAAACTACACTACTCTACGATTAGGTACACTGCCTATAAGTGTTGTAGCAAGGTTAAGGTATATCCACTCTATAAATAAATAAATAACTTGTGTAAAATTGTATTTTATTTAATAGTATTTCTCAATAAAAATATAACTATTTCGTACACACCGCTGCACACATCAAGTTTTTGGCGCCGCTGCCGGGGACCCGAAAGCGAAACGCTATATATAAAAAAAAATATTTTTATTAAGTTTTAATTTCTTTTTGTAAAAATACGTTTTAAATATTAAAAATACAAAAATATAAAAAGAAAAACAAAATATATATTTTTAAGAGTTTGTTTAAAATATATAAAATTATAAAGTATTTTTATTTCTATTTTAGTTTTTAAAATATAAGTTTTATTTAATTTATATAAATATTTTGTAACAAAAAAAAACAGAAAAAAATATAAGTAAAAGTAAACGGGCCTAACTGTAGCAGCCCAATCTTCTAGCTTGGAAACCGAAGCCACGCGGTCGCATGACCAAACTAAAGAAACCTCATGCGGTAGCATGAGGTGATTTGACAGCCCAGGTACCTGGTACGACAGGATTAGGGTTAGGTTATTAATAATTATTATTATTAATTAATATTAATTAGGGTTTTAATTTAATATTAGTTAGTTTTAGTTTTAATTAATTTGTATTTTAAGTTTTAATTAGTTTTAAACTTAATACTTTTATAAAATAATAATATAAAAATAATATTTTTATAAAAAATTGTATTTTTATAACTTTAGTTTTATTTTTATATTTCGTATCTTTTAATCGTTTATTTCGTAATTTGTATATTTATCGTTCGTAACTAGTTTTAAACTTAGTATTTTGCCGTAGTTAATTTTTATTTCTAGATTTTAAGACTTTGCCGTAAAATCCCTTAAGTGCTTTTTCTTTAGATTAAGATTTAGGCGCTTTAGAATTTTGCGACGCCGTTTATGAATTTTAGTACCTTTTTAAGTTATTGCCGTTTTGGATGTAGAATTCCTTTCAAGCTTTAATACCTTTAGACGTAAGTTTTAATATTTAGTTTTTAGACTTTTAAGTTTCGACGCTTATTTTCTTATTTTTATTTTTCGACTGTTTGTTTTTCAACCTTTTATTTTTCGACGCGCTCTTTTTCTTTCTTATTTCTCGACGCTATAGTTTTTAGGACATAGAATTTTCTATTTCTACTATAAAATTTTAAAACGAAAAATTATTTTAAGCGGTTAAATTGATAGACATCCAAAATTTTATGGTTCGTAGTAATAGTTGGATTTGTTATTGGCGAGTTGTGGGCTTCCGATTTAAAGGGTCCTGGCTACCTGCTGCATCTATTGACTATTCAAAATGTGGGCAAAATCAGAAAAGTCTATTAATTTGATAGCTTATATAATTTTTATCTTTTATAACTAATAGGATATTCAGTGAATGCACCGAGCAAAACGTTTACCACCTTTCATACGTTCACCACCTGTAACTCGATCAAGACATCTAGCCAATATTGTCGCCGTTGATTTTTCTTTAGAATCGTCATCTAGTCGACCAAGTACTCCAACTCAACTTTCCGATAATCCATTTTTTGAACCCGACTTTACTACCGAGAACCCGGAGGATATTCAAGGACAATTCCAAGATCCTGAACCACTAATCATTCCTCCTGAACCACAAACCATTAAATCAGAATTCTCTGGTGATTCGTATTCAACAAATTCAATTATGGAAGTAACTGAACCTCTATGTATGGAAGACCGAATGAGAGCCACACGCACTGGCCAAGGTCACGCCATTATTAAGCCAGACATTAATGCGCCAGATTATGAAATCAAAGGACAAATCCTACACATGGTAACTAATCAATGCCAATATAGTGGTACGCCGAAGGAAGATCCAAACGAACATCTTCAAACCTTTAATAGGATCTGTACTCTATTTAAAATTCGAGAAGTTGAGGATGAACAGATCTATCTCTTGTTGTTTCCCTGGACTTTAAAGGGAGAAGCCAAAGATTGGTTAGAATCGTTACCTGAAGGGGCGATTGATACATGGGATGTCTTAGTTGAAAAATTTCTTAAACAATTCTTTCCGGCATCTAAAGCCGTGATACTTCAAGGAGAAATTGTTACGTTCACGCAAAAGCCAAATGAAACTCTATATGAGGCGTGGACAAGATTTGGAAAACTGTTAAGAGGATGTCCGCAACATGGTTTAGACACTTATCAAATAGTACAAATATTCTACCAAGGATGTGACATTGCTACACGAAAAGACATCGACATTGCAGCTGGTGGTTCCATTATGAAGAAAACCGCAACTGAAGCTTATAAAATTATTGATAACACAGCCTCCCACTCACATGAGTGGCATCAAGAAAAAGATAGTTTTCGTTCATCTAAAGCGGCTAGAGCCGATTCTAGCCTTGACTTTGATTCCATTTCCGCAAAAATAGATGCTTTCGAAAGACGAATGGAAAAGATGAATAAAGATATTCACGCAATACGAATCAGTTGTGAGCAATGCGGTGGACCACACTTAATGAAAGATTGTCACATTGAGCAAACGATGGAACAACGTGAGAATGTTTCCTACATGAACCAAAGGCAGGGAAATAATTATCAAAAGTTCCACCAAAAGTTCCACCCAGGTTGGATGATCCGGGTGAATTTATTGTTCCTTGTCTACTTAGTGATTGTGTCATGTATGATGCACTAGCAGATTTAGGTGCAAGTGTGAGTGTTATGCCTCTTTCATTATATAAAAGATTAGGTGTAGGTGAGTTAAGTCCAACGGAAATGAGTGTTCGACTCTTTGATCAAACCATTTGTAATGACCCAGAATTTTCCGACCAAATTATACTTATGAGATTAATATTTACATAAATTAAACCATACCAACATGATAAGCAATCCAAATTGTTGAGACTTGTGTTTTTGAAAAGAGTTTTACACAACGTTTGACCGTCCAATATGACCGATGATATCACGAACTATATAACATACGATAATTATACGTTTGTGTATATATATGTATTTATATATATTTAACATGATCTAAGGATGGTTTAACATCTCATCGTGTACTAATGACAATGAGTTATAAGTATATTTTGAAACTACTAACTTAAGTTTTCAAAACGATAACTATACGTAACATTCTTTGATATATATACTTATAATCTATAATGCTTATACATGTATCGTATATATAATGTATTTAATCACTTTTTAAGGACTTAAATACATAAAACAATATAAGTATATTCATAAAAGATAGCTTTATTTGAATTCTCGTTCCGTTTCCTCAAGATTTCTATACGTATATCTAGGGTATATGTACCCGTATAATACCCAGCTTCTATACTTATTTACTATTGGTATATACACATCAAATCAACATCCTAATCAACATTATTACTGCCCTAGATATGAGGTAACTAGGATTTGTCAAGTAGTATGAATTATTAGTAAGAAAACAAAATTAGGAATCCTTTTCTTTCTTTATAAACTAAAAACGTTTTTATAAATGAACACCATTTCTTCACTCCATTTTCTAATACCTACACCCTCATTTCTCTCTCAAAATACTCCTAACTTTATACTTGATCATCTCCAAGCATTTTCCCCATCATTTAACTTCAATTACAAGCCTTAAACACCATAAGAAAACTCTTTCAAGAACATATCAAAATAACCACCCATTTGAAGAAGTTTACTTCCAACCTTTTGATCTAACTCCACCACTCTTTGATTCCAAGATTATTTCTTATATTTTGCAGTAACTTTGTCCAAGTAACTTGAGGTAGTAACCTTGTTCATAATCTTTTTCAATTCATATTCATATAGCTATCTTATTTTGTGGTATAAAATTTTAACAATAAGAACAGTTTGAATGATTTCAAACTTGTTCGCAAACTAAATAGATCCTTCTAACTTGACTTTTAAAACACTTCAAGACCTATAATATATCATAATGATATGCTAACCTAACAAGATATAACTTGGTTTTACAAAGAACATCTTAAAAACTGAATCTACATCAACGGAGTGCAACCGGGGGCTGTTTTGGGTTGGATAATTAAAAACCATCTTGAACTTTGAATTGGAAGTTCATGTTCTGGAAAAATGATATTTCTTATGAATATGTTAACACATAAAAATTTCATGGTTTAACTCAAAGTGTAAGTATTTTTAGAAAAATGATCATTAAATGTTGTTTTATGATGGAAAATGATCACTTTCATAAGTTTCACCAAAGTTTGACCTATAACCTATGATTTCGAATACAAACTAAGGTATTTTCAGTTCATATTCTTAAAATTTGACTCAATCCAAGGAAGTGGCAAGTTGAACCAACAAAAACGGAGTTGTAATGAAGAAACTACGACTAAAACAAGATTGGGTATCCGAAGCTAGTTTAGCTACGAAAATATTTGGAGAAAAAGTAAATTAATCATATCTTTTCTAATTAATATGATATTTTATATATAATTACTTATGATTTGATTTTATATATTTCAGGACCACCCGTAAACAACACGAGAAGATTAATCATAAGACCTCATGATTGTACGCAACACGTCATTTGACAACACGGTACTTTATGTATGCTACACGTCATTTGACAACATGGTACCATGGGTCAAGATTAATTCTGATCAATACGAATACGATGGGGTCTTTATTTATTTTATTTAAGCAACTAGTTGTGGACCACTAACATCGGACTGCTAACTACGGACTAAGAAAATATTAAAAGTATTAAAAGTATATATATATATATATATATATATATATATATATATATATATATATATATATATATATATATATATATATATATATATATATATATATATATATATATATATATATATGTAACGATTACTTAAAAAGAAAATATGTTGATATATTATATATATGGTTAGGTTCGTGATATCTATCGGAGACTAAGTCGAATTAAATACCTTCAAGGCAAAAGTGAGTTTCATTTGCTCCCTTTTTAATTACTTTTGCAATATATATTTTTGGGCTGAGAATACATGCGCTGCTTTTATAAATGTTTACAAAATAGACACAAGTACTTAAAAATATATTCTACGTTGAGTTATACCACTGGCATATTTCCCTGTAGCTTGGTAACTACTATTTACATGGGTATTGTAAACGCGAATCCTGTTGATAGATCTATCGGGCCTGACAACCCCAACCGGACTGGACGACCAGTATTCAACTGTTGCACAGTACTTCGTTTTGGTGACTACACTTGGTACGGTGTAGTGAGATTTCATAATAAAGGGAATATGCGACGTTGATTAAATGTTAAGTATGGTTACCAAGTGCTCAACCACTTAGAATGCTTTACATACACTTGCGAGTGTATTATGTTTATGACTATGAAATCTTGTGGTCTATTAACATATTGAAATGATTGTTATGATAAACCTATGAACTAACCAACCTTTTGGTTGACACTTTAAAGCATGTTTATTCTCAGGTACGAATTAAGTCTTCCGCTGTGCATTTGCTCAATTTAAGGACATTACTTGGAGCCGATCATCGCAATGGGACCAAATGTTGATGACTTCGTCCAGGTGGATTAGGACGGGTCCTTTCAGTTGGTATCAGAGCGGTGGTCATAGCGAACCAGATCTTGCATTAGTGTGTCTAACTAGTAGTTGTTAGGATGCATTAATGAGTCTGGACTTCGACCGTGTCTACATGTCAAAAGTTTTGCTTATCATTTCTAGTCGAAAATCATCTGCTTATCATCCTTACGAAATTACCTGCTTATCATTCATAAGTCTAGACACATTTTACTGCATTTACTGCATTGATAGTGTATAGACGAATTCTTATCTTAGCATATCTGTTATTGCGAACTTTGACTGATATCTTTTCAAAGATTCTCCGTAATTTACGGGATTTTGGTATTATATATACATATGTAAATTATGTATTGAAGAGTACCAAATCTAACTCCTATAATCTATTCCATACCAAAAATTTATTTTCCCCATTATACAAGATGGATTCCGCATCTAGTTCGAATTCTTCAGATTCCGACAGTTATGCCGATATAGATTTCCATTCGGGCTCCGAAAGCAGCGTCACCAAAATGGATCAACCAATTTCCCATCATCTATTCTGGATGAATTGGGGATGGGTTCGTAATATACTAAATCACTTGAGACAAGAAGAAGGTGATCCATTTCATCCACCAAATTGCCCTCTTGGCGATGAACCTGAAGCACTTACCGGCGAACCTATTCGAAACACCATTTTTCTCTCTCATTTCTCGAGTATCTCTTCACGATTATATACTATCCCATATTACAAATCTTGTTCATTCACTCGCTCCAACCGCCAATCATCCCGGTGTACTAGCAGAAGTTAACGAACTTCGCGCTCGCGTGACGGCTTTGGAGAACATGGTGCGAAGGTTGCAAACACCAGCAGCAGCACCAGCAGCATAATCAGCACCACCATTAATAACATCAACAATACCATCATCACCACCAACAAACAACATCCGCATCACACGTCTCGACATCATAATCTGTCCCACAAACATCAACATCATACGCACCATAGATACCAAGGAGTACCAACAATAATGAACGATGAAGTATTGATCCATAACTTCATTGATATTCTTTGAAGAATATGTGGTTTCAAAAGTTTTAGAGATTTCTTATTCTAGCACAAACCGAAAAGCAAATGAGATTAATATCATATTAACTCATTAAATTCATGATTTCATCTAAACAAAATATATATGTATATATGTTTTCATAAAGACTGTAATTAAAAGTTCTTTTCTACAAAATAATAATGGTGAAACATTTTTTTAACGGGTAGGTAATACCCGAGGAATAATTAGATTTCATCTTAATAAGTTACATTGTACATTCGTCAAAGCTGATTCAACAGTCATTTACTATCCTACTTACAACCACCGATATACGTATCCGTTCACCGCAGAATAACCATTTTCATTCAATTTCATATTTGGATTTTGACTTCCCAGAATCCAACAAGTGGCATAAGAAGAAAACATATGACAAAATAAAATCTGTTAGAAACAAATAAATTAACTATGAAAAATTTTGTTAAGAATCCACGCTAACTGTTCCAGCTAACTGATTACATTTTATTTATCGCAGTTTTTTTTATCGCAATTTAATTATCGCACTTTTATTTATCGTCATTTAATTTCCGTAATTATTTTACGCACTTTAAATATCGGGATACGTATACAATGTTTTGACATATCATATTGACGCATCTATATATATTATTTGGAATCACCATAGAAACTCTATATGCAGTAATGATCGAGTTCTCTATACAGGGTTGAGGTTGATTCTACAATAATATATATAGTTTGAGTTGTGATCGAGTCTGAGACGTATACGGGTCACGACACGTATTAATTAATTCGTATATTATATATTAAACTATATATGAATTATTGGACTGTTACTGTGGACTATCGACTGTGGACTAATGACATTGGACAATAAAAATGAATTAAAATATTGATTATAACATATGAAACTAAATATTTCTTCAAGATTGCCACTTGATTTCATCTTAAACCTCATTGTATCTCGACGATTACAATCAGCATTCAAATCTATCATGATTCTTAAAAACACCTCGATCGAGAGGATAAACCAACCGCACTTCATCTACGGAAGAAAAGATTGATGCATATAGTTATGCACCTGAAAAACCCTCGGAAACTGAGTAAACGTTTGACACGTATCTGTTCTAGTTCCTTTGACATTGTTATTACCGAAGATCGTTTTGCAATCCCTTTCCAAAGTAGCTAATTTTGTCACAGCTCCAGCAAGTCAACTCTGAATTTTCATCCGAAACAACTTTATTATAACCGCGATATATATGCGTACTCTTTATTGTTACTGGGGAACCTTTTATATTCCACAATATTACCATCAGCGATTAATCATTCTAAAAAATACAATTCTCTTGAAACTACCTCGGTTTGATAACCGATGACTCAGATCAGTTAACTTTGAAAATGCTGACGAAGCAGCATGTTGTAGATGATCTTAATGGCCAAAATTTTGATGATAAAGAAAGGAGTGTTAGGAACGCTCGATAGAAAATTTAGTACCGAAAAGCGGATTATGCGAAACTATGAAGAAAGCTGTGGACAAATCACAAAGAATAAGTTTGCCTTCAAAGAATCCAAATGATTCTGTGCCTGCTGAAATCGTTAGCAAACATCTTATTTCTCATTCTAAACCTTCACAGACAAATCTTCTTCATCATCCATTGATATTAGAAATTCTAAGATATTCTCGTATGCTCTATTATAAATATCCTCCATATTTCTGGCGATATTTTCACAACTATTCTTATCTGAGATCATTTATCTCTCCGTAATATCTGCAACATAAAAGAAACTGTGTTAGTTTCTAAATTCTAAAACCTTCGAGTTTAAAATATGAATGTTTTGAAGTAGTGTTGGGAACTGAAGCATGGATTAGTATAATATAATGACACTTGATCAACGTCATTATATTACAGTAAGTCATGCTGAGTTTCTAATAAAGCATGATGATTCACAGTACCGTCATCATGTGCCATTTACATGACTCTTACATTCTATCTAATCTCTAAACATATCAAGAGAATATTTTTTGGATGACTCGGTCTTCTCCCAGGTATTCTGGTAATTTAACAAATCAAAATCGTTCTATTACTATTTTCTTCTTAGAGCATTAGCTATGTTCATTCTGAATTTCATATCTACGAATTCCGGATCATTACTCGCTTGACTCGAAGTCGGGAAGAGAAAACGAAAGCATGAAGCTCCGAAAAATAATGAAGAATATAAACTCCGATAATAACCCCGAAATTACAAACCGTGTATATCGATGCAGATAGCAATATAGAGACACGGGAGAATTAGAAACACTATAAACACAAGAGTATAGTAGAAGTAAATAGACTCTTCTGGTGGTAGATGAAAAAGAAGAATGACAGATATAAAAGTTAGGAGTATATCAAGAATCAGGACTGGATGGAGCATATTGATGAATGCTTTAAAGTAAGAATCAAGGGAGAAAGAATAGAAGGTGTGAGTCGTGGAAAATAAGGAAACGAAGGGGTGAATTTATAGTGAAATATCCGACAGAGCAATCGAAACAGATTATTGCATATAATCAAAGAAGATCCTGATTTCCTTAATCACCAAAGAACCAAATCTTATTACGTAAGATTCTCTTTAAATCGCTTAAATTCCAAAAATCAATCATAACTACGTCATCGGTTAAGACGAATATATTTTACTCATCTCACTCTTTTAATATAGTCTCATTTATATTCTTCGCATAATCGAATCGTTTTATCTACATTACTCAATGATGATAAAACTCCATTATCACCTTATATTTGTCATGAAAACCTTCTTATTGTTATCCATAACAACCTTTATCAAATTTCGGGGACGAAATTTCTTTAATGGGTAGGTACTGTAATGACCCGGAATTTTCCGACCAAATTATACTTATGAGATTAATATTTACATAAATTAAACCATACCAACATGATAAGCAATCCAAATTGTTGAGACTTGTGTTTTTGAAAAGAGTTTTACACAACGTTTGACCGTCCAATATGACCGATGATATCACGAACTATATAACATACGATAATTATACGTTTATGTATATATATGTATTTATATATATTTAACATGATCTAAGGATGGTTTAACATCTCATTGTGTACTAATGACAATGAGTTATAAGTATATTTTGAAACTACTAACTTAAGTTTTCAAAACGATAACTATACGTAACATTCTTTGATATATATACTTATAATCTATAATGCTTATACATGTATCGTATATATAATGTATTTAATCACTTTTTAAGGACTTAAATACATAAAACAATATAAGTATATTCATAAAAGATAGCTATATTTGAATTCTCGTTTCGTTTCCTCAAGATTTCTATACGTATATCTAGGGTATATGTACCCGTATCATACCCAGCTTCTATACGTATTTACTATTGGTATATACACATCAAATCAACATCCTAATCAACATTATTACTGCCCTAGATATGAGGTAACTAGGATTTGTCAAGTAGTATGAATTATTAGTAAGAAAACAAAATTAGGAATCCTTTTCTTTCTTTATAAACTAAAAACGTTTTTATAAATGAACACCATTTCTTCACTCCATTTTCTCATACCTACACCCTCATTTCTCTCTCAAAATACTCCTAACTTTATACTTGATCATCTCCAAGCATTTTCCCCATCATTTAGCTTCAATTACAAGCCTTAAATACCATAAGAAAACTCTTTCAAGAACATATCAAAATAACCACCCATTTGAAGAAGTTTACTTCCAACCTTTTGATCTAACTCCACCACTCTTTGATTCCAAGATTATTTCTTATCTTTTGCAGTAACTTTGTCCAAGTAACTTGAGGTAGTAACCTTGTTCATAATCTTATTCAATTCATATTCATATAGCTATCTTATTTTGTGGTATAAAATTTTAACAATAAGAACATAGTTTGAATGATTTCAAACTTGTTCGCAAACTAAATAGATCCTTCTAACTTGACTTTTAAAACACTTTAAGACCTGTAATATATCATAATGATATGATAACCTGACAATATATAACTTGGTTTTACAAAGAACATCTTAAAAACTGAATCTACATCATCGGAGTGCAACCGGGGGCTGTTTTGGGTTGGATAATTAAAAACCATCTTGAACTTTGAATTGGAAGTTCATGTTCTGGAAAAATGATATTTCTTATGAATATGTTAACACATAAAAATTTCATGGTTTAACTCAAAGTGTAAGTATTTTTAGAAAAATGATCATTAAATGTTGTTTTTATGATGGAAAATGATCACTTTCATAAGTTTCACCAAAGTTTGACCTATAACCTATGATTTCGAATACAAACTAAGTTATTTTCAGTTCATATTCTTAAAATTTGACTCGATCCAAGGAAGTGGCAAGTTGAACCAACAAAAACGGAGTTGTAATGAAGAAACTACGACTAAAACAAGATTGGGTATCCGAAGCTAGTTTAGATACGAAAATATTTGGAGAAAAAGTAAATTAATCATATCTTTTCTAATTAATATGATATTTTATATATAATTACTTATGATTTGATTTTATATATTTCAGGACCACCCGTAAACAACACGAGAAGATTAATCATAAGACCTCATGATTGTACGCAACACGTCATTTGACAACACGGTACTTTATATACGCAACACGTCATTTGACAACATGATACCATAGGTCGAGATTAATTCTGATCAATACGAATATGATGGGGTCTTTATTTATTTTATTTAAGCAACTAATTGTGGACCACTAACATCGGACTGCTAACTACGGACTAAGAAAATATTAAAAGTATTAAAAGTATATATATATGTAACGATTACTTAAAAAGAAAATATATTGATATGTTATATATATGGTTAGGTTCGTGATATCTATCGGAGACCAAGTCGAATTAAATACCTTCAAGGCAAAAGTGAGTTTCATTTGCTCCCTTTTTAATTGCTTTTGCAATATATATTTTTGGGCTGAGAATACATGCGCTGCTTTTATAAATGTTTACAAAATAGACACAAGTACTTAAAAATATATTCTACGTTGAGTTGTACCACTGGCATATTTCCCTGTAGCTTGGTAACTACTATTTACATGGGTATTGTAAAATGCGAATCCTGTTGATAGATCTATCGGGCCTGACAACCCCAACCGGACTGGACGACTAGTATTCAACGGTTGCACAGTACTTTGTTTTGGTGACTACACTTGGTACGGTGTAGTGAGATTTCATAATAAAGGGAATATGTGATGTTGATTAAATGTTAAGTATGGTTACCAAGTGCTCAACCACTTAGAATGTTTTACATACACTTGCGAGTGTATTATGTTTATGACTATGAAATCTTGTGGTCTATTAACATATTGAAATGATTGTTATGATAAACCTATGAACTCACCAACCTTTTGGTTGACACTTTAAAGCATGTTTATTCTCAGGTACGAATTATGTCTTCCGATGTGCATTTGCTCAATATAAGGACATTACTTGGAGCCGATCATTGCAATGGGACCAAATGTTCATGACTTCATCCAGGTGGATTAGGACGGGTCCTTTCACCATTAAGCACCCAATTGGAATTCCTAACAACCTACCCATTCAAGTAGGTAATTTAACCTTTTTAGTCGAATTTATTGTCATTGACATAGAAGAGGACTCAAACATTCCTCCAATTTTAGGTCGACCATTCTTAGCGTCCACCGGGGCGTTATTTGACGTAAGAGAGGGTAGAAAAACACTTAGTAATGATGAAAAATCGATCACCTTTGTGAGTCAAAAGTCTAAATCTCCACTAACCAAAACCGTTGAACCAACAAAAACGATTGGTAAGAAGCATATTGTTTTACCAACTCCAACGGTAGTGCTTAACAATAATAAAACGCCTAAGTGTGGGGAAGATGAAGTAACACCTAATGATGACCTAATAACAAAGAACCCCATTGTTGATACAAAATTAAATGACTCCGTTATTAACAGTTCAATGAAGAAACTTATTAAACGGATTCGCGATGCTAGAACCAAGGGGAACTTTAAGTTATGTAACCGGTTAGTATCCAATCTACCGCCTAAAGAAAAGGCAAAACTAGTAGAATTTGTGGATATTACACAGGAATCCGACCAATGGCTTAAAGCAAAAGTCACAGATATGCAAGTTGATTATGGTCCAAGAGAAATTGACAATGAAGTCAACAACAATTTCGACACCACAGCTACCTAAGTGTGGGGAGATTCAAATGTTCTAAGAAATAATGCTGTCTAGAGTTAGTTGTTCTGTTCTCGTGTAGTTCCGAGAATGGAATCCGATTGGTGTTTTCTGTAACGACCCGGAAATTTCCGACCAAATTTAAACCTTGATCTTTATACGATTCCGACACGATAAGCAAAAATCCTAATATTGAGTCTAGAAAATTTGAAATCTATATTCGGATAACTAATTACCTTTTGACCATGCCTGACGATTCACGAACTAATATGTGTATTAATTATTTTACTATTTTCAATCTATATTATATGAAAGTGAACACATGTATTTTATATTACTTTTAATCATTGTTACATTATTATTACTATCAATATTACTATCGAGACTATTGTCATTTAAATATATAGTCTATAGATACGAACTTGAATATATATAATTTAATAATATATTATTATTATTATTATTAATATTATGGTTATTATTAGTAATATTAGTATTATTATAACCAGTACAATTGTTATTAATAATGTTATTGTTATACATTTTATAATAATAATAATTATTATTAATAGTATTATTATTATTAATATATTTATATTAAATAATAAAATTAAAATTTATTATATGCAAGGTAACAGCTTTTGTTTGATTGCATATGTATTTTTCATTTTTTTTTCTTTATTCGTTGATTGATAAGTGACTAATTTTTGTCTATAATCAATCCCAGTCAATTTCATAAATCAATTAGAATCTACTTTAACTGTTAAATTATGTACTAACACATTATATATATAATACTAGTTTACAGTGCAAATCAAAAAGGAAAAACATGATCACTTTGATCACCACAACCATCTACTCTTTGTTCTTTTTCTGTTTTGATCAAGTATTACCCGTATCACCATGATCACCCTTTTTGCTCAACACTTCTGCTAAACCATCCTCCTTCCACCATCAACAACCGTCGTACGATCACCACTATCTTCCATCGTGAGCCACCTATTTTTGATTCTTTTCTTGCTAAATATCGATCACCAAGAACACCATGTAAAACCCAACACAAACCTATCGAAACCCATTTGTTGTAGTTGAACCGAGACAAAAGAACCACCACCATGATACTCTCAAACCCGCCACCACCATCACCCATGATCCACCAACACAAACCCAAGAACACCTTAACCCGCTAACATATGCCTACTATAGTGTCTTTTCCGTTGAAGTCACCACCACTCTACTACAATCACCAACTCACCACCTATGTCCAATTACAACCGTAAGCATGCACGCACCTTGTTCCTGTTTCAACATTCACGAATCACCATTTATAAACACCCGTCAAAAAAAAAAAAAAAACAATACCTGTAGCTGCCTTTGTTTTCTGTCATAATATTTTTTTCCTTCGATTAGATCCGCACCAAAATCCTCAAAACTAATATCAAAGCTTCTGTTGTCTTCCTGTTTTAATCCATCAAAAACCGCCACTACCTTCAACCCTACAACCATCTTCACCTCGCCATTCTTGCTCCTGCCACCTGTCGTTTATTTTTATCTATCTATTATGTTTTACAGCTCAAACTCAACAAAACCACGAATTTGTCTCGAGTTAAAAACTTAGACTTTTGATTATACTTTTGGCGTGTTCTTTATATCTTGTGGCCAACAAGTTATAAACAATAAAACCCCACTTGGAAGATTATTGAGATAGTGGGACACATATTATTTAATTTAAAAGTTAACCAAATATACCTGTGAACTGTTTTTGGTACGTCAATGAAACGATCCATACAACTAGACTTTAATTAAGTTGGGCTATTATGATTTCGTGATTGGGCCGAAGATTTCTTTTCTGGTGGGCCGAACAAGTTAAGGGATGGAATACGTCCCTTTTTCTTTCTCTGTGTCCCATTATTGCACTAAACGATCGGTCCCCTAAATTAATAAAGATAATGATGTTGATAACAATGGAAATAATGATGATGAAGGAAGGATTAACGAATGATACATAAAATAACACGAGGTGATGATGTATGATTTTAGATGAGGATGATTCAGTCGATTAATTTGAAGAAGAAAGAGATAAGCACTGTAACATACGGGTTATGTATATTCGGATTTCAATATAAAACAGAAACTGGGCAATAGCCCAACGGTTAGAGTGTTATGTTCGTGAGCGAGGGGTCTCGGGTTCGAACCCTGGCAGGGTCAATATAATTCTTTTAGGGTCGAATTTTGAGGTAGTTTTCTTTTATCATTATTTTTATTATTACTATTATTATTATTATTATCATTTAAAAAAAAAATCTATATTAGTATTAAAATTATTATTAAAGATTATTATCATTATTATTTTTAACAATATAACAAATAAATATTTTCTACATAAGAGAATATTATTTACAACCACCATAATATATTTAATTAAATATATTAAGATTATTTATAAATGATTACATATAACAACTTGTTAATTTTTTTTTTATATATATAACTATAATAAATATATACAAATTAAATATATAAATATATAATTTAGAATATAATATATAACTTTGTTCAATTACAATTATGTGTATTAATGAATATACAAATGATATAGGTTCGTGAATCCGAGGCCAACCATATACTTGTTCAACGATGTTATATGTATTTTTACTACAAAATACAGTATGGTGAGTATATAGTCCCTTTTAAACTCTAAATATTTTTGGGCTGAGAATACATGCGCTGTTTTTATAAATGATTTACGTTATGGACACAAGTGACGAAAATATATATTCTACGTTGAGTTGTACCACTGGCATATTTCCCTGTAGCTTGGTAACTAATATTTACAGCGGTATTGTAAACGCGAATCCTGTTGATAGATCTATCGGGCCTGACAACCTCAACCGGACTGGACGACCAGTATTCAACGGTTGCACAGTACTTCGTTTCGTGACTACACTTGGTACAGTGTAGTAAGATTTCATAATAAAGGGAATATGCGACGTGATTAAATGTTAAGTATGGTTACCAAGTGCTCAACCACTTAGAATATTTTTATTAAATGTTTATATATGAAATCTTGTGGTCCATAGTTATAACGCTGCTAGCAACAAACCTATATATCTCACCAACTTTATGTTGACGTTTTAAAGCATGTTATTCTCAGGTACGAATTAAGTCTTCCGCTGTGCATTTGCTCATACTAAAGACAATACTTGGAGTCGATCATCGCAATGGAACCAGATATTGATGATTTCGTCCAGGGGGACTTGGACGGGGTCTGACAGAATGGTATTAGAGCGGTGGTCTTAGTGAACCAGGTCTTGCATTAGTGTGTCTGACTAGTAATTGTTAGGATACATTAATGAGTCTGGACTTTGACTGTGTCTTCATGTCAAAAAGTTTTGCTTATCATTTCTAGTCGGAAATCATCTGCTTATCATCCTTAGAAAATTGTCTGCTATCATTCTCAAGTCTAGACACGTTCTACTGCATTTAGTGCATCGATAGTGTATAGACGAAATTCATATCTTAGCGTATCTGATAATTCCTATCTTGTCGTATCTGTAGATTTGCCTGATATATGCCGCATTCCTTCGTAGTCTACGAAATCTTTAGAACCATATATATAGATATTCTATATAGTTAAAGTATCATCCGACATACGAAAAAAATCATTTCACATCGAAGGTCCTTTTCATTCACCAAATTGTCCTCTTGACGATGAACTTAAAAGTACTTACCGGCGAACCTGTTCGAGAAACCATGTACCCTCTCATTTCTAGAATATCCCGTCACGATTATATAATATCCTATATTTCGAATCTTACTCACCCGCTCGTTTCAATCGTCAATCATCCCGACATAATATAAGAAGTTAACGAACTACATGCTCGAGTAATGGCTTTGGAGAATCTGGTGCGGAAATTACAAACACCAGCAGCAGCACCAGCAGCATAATCCATACTACCATCATCAACGCCGACAGTACCCTTATCACCCCTATACCACAACCGCGTTGTAAACCTCAACATCGTAACATGTACCTCGAATATCAATATCACACGCCTCAATATTACCATCTGTATTTAAAGTATGATCTTCGTTCTACATATCGTTCTACATCGATTAATTTCGCTTTACATATCGTTTTACCTCATTTATCTTCGTTCAACCTGGCGATTATGTAATCTCTAATGCTTTAGAAATTATGTAATCTAATATCAACGATAAATCAAATGAGTTTAATATCTTATTGACTCATTAAATCTATGATTACATCTGAAGAAAATATATATGCAAGTATATTTTCATAAAGATCGTAATTAAAAATTCTTTCGTACAAACTGTTAATGATGAAAATATTTTAACGGGTGGGTAGTACCCGAGGAATATTTAGAATTCACATTAACAAGTTACACTGTACATTCTTCGAAGCTGATTCAACGATCATTTATTATCCTACTTACGACTACCGATATACGTACCCTTTCACCACAGAATAACCATTTCTATTCAAATTTCATATTTGGATTTTGACCTATCAAAATCCAACAAGTGGCAAAACGAAGAAAACATTGGACAAAAATAAAAAGTGTTAGAAACAAACTAATTAATTAATTGGAATTGTGATAGGATTTCACGCTAACTGTTCCGGCTAACTGTTCCCAGCTAACTGATTAACATTTAATTTATCGCAATTTACATTCTCGCAATTTTATTTATCGTCATTTAATTTCTGTTATTTATTTTTACGCACTTTAAATAACGGGACACGTATACAAGGTTTCGACTTATCATATCGACCCATCTATATATATATTTCGGAACAACCGTAGACACTCTATATGTGAAGGTGGGAGTTGGCTATACAGGGTTGGAGTTGATTCCAAAATATATATATGGTTTGAGTTGTGATCTATACTGAGACCGGTACACGGGTCACGATACGTATTAATTAATTCGAATATTATAACTGTATATGAATCATCGGACTATTGAACTGCTAACTTTGGACAATTAAAATGAATTAAAATGTTGATTATAACATATGAAACTAAACAATTCTTCAAGTTTGCCACTTGAATCCATCTTAAACCTCATTCGTATCTTGATTATTACAATCCGCGTTCAAACCTATCATGATTCTTGAACACACCTCGATCGAGAAGATGAACCAGCTGCACCTCATCTATGGAAGAGAGATTTATGCATACAGTTATGCGCCTGAAAAACTTTCGAAACCAAAGTGATAGTTAAAACCTAACCGTGTCGAATTCCTTATCATTCATTAAGCAAAAACAACCATACGATTTCTTTTCAAATTAGCCAATTTTGTCACAGCTCCAGCAAGTTAACCTCGACTTCTCAGAAAGGTTAGTTTCGATATATATACACGTTATTCTTTCGCTGTCGTTACCGGAGAATCTTTTATATTCCATCATCAGCTTTAACCATCTAAAAACACAATTCTCCTGAAACCACCTCAGTTTGATAACCGATGACCCAGATCCGTTAACTTTGAGAATGCTGACGAAGCAGCATGTTGTAGATGGTCTTAATAGCCAAAAGTTGATGATAAAGAACGGAGTATTGGAAACACTCAATAGAAAATTTAGTACCAAAAAGTGGATTATGCGAAATTATGAAGTAAGCCGTGGACAAATCACAAAGAATAAGTTTGACTTCAAAGAATTTAAAAGATTCAGTGCCTGCTGAAATCCTTAGTACATACCCTACTCTTTACTCTAAAACCTTTGCTGACACTATTCTTCATCATCATCCTTCAGCATTAGAAGTTCCAAGATATTATCATATCTTTCATTATAAATATCCTCAATGTTTCTGAAGATATTTTTATAACTATTCTTATCGGAAATCATCTATCTTCTCGCGCTATCTGTATCACATCATAAAAGAAACGGTGTTAGTTTCTAAATTCTGAAACCTCCGAATTTAAAATATGAATGTTTTGAAGTAGTATTAGGAACTGATACATGAATTAGTATAATATAATGAAACTTGATCAACTTCATTATATTACAGTAAGTCATGTTAAGTTTCTAATGGGATGTGATGATTCACAGTACCGTCATCATATGCCATGTTACACGGCTCTTACATTCTATCCAATTCCAAAGCATTATAATTCCAAGGAAATCATAAAAGTAAATAGATTCTTCTGGCGGCAAATGAAAAAGAAGAATGATAGATATGAAAGTTAGAAGTATAATAAGAATCAGGATTGGATGGAGCATATTAAGAATGAGTAGAGGAAGAAAGAATAAAAGGTGTGGAGAATAAGGAAACGAAGGGGGTGGATTTATAGCAATATATCTGACAGAGAAATTAGAACAGATTATTGCATTAATCAAAGAAGATTTTGATTTCCTAAATCACCGCAGAACTAGATCCTATTACGGAAATTTTCTTTCCGTAAATTTCAGAAATCAATCATAAATACGTCATCGGTTAAAACAATTTCATGTTACTCATTTCACTCTTTTGTGATAGCTTCGCTCGTGCGCTTCATATGATCGAATCATTTTATTTATAATGATAAAACTTCATTATTACCTCATATTCGTCATGAAAACATTCCTATTGTTATTTATGACAACCTCCACCACATTTCGGGGACGAAATTTCTTTAACGGGTGGGTACTGTAACGACCCGGAAATTTCCGACCAAATTTAAACCTTGATCTTTATACGATTCCGACACGATAAGCAAAAACCCTAATATTGAGTCTAGAAAATTTGAAATCTATATTCGGATAACTAATTACCTTTTGACCATGCCTGACGATTCACGAACTAATATGTGTATTAATTATTTTACTATTTTCAATCTATATTATATGAAAGTGAACACATGTATTTTATATTACTTTTAATCATTGTTACATTATTATTACTATCAATATTACTATCGAGACTATTGTCATTTAAATATATAGTCTATAGATACGAACTTGAATATATATAATTTAATAATATATTATTATTATTATGGTTATTATTAGTAATATTAGTATTATTATAACCAGTACAATTGTTATTAATAATGTTATTGTTATACATTTTATAATAATAACAATTATTATTAATAGTATTATTATTATTAATATATTTATATTAAATAATAAAATTAAAATTTATTATATGCAAGGTAACAGCTTTTGTTTGATTGCATATGTATTTTTCATTTTTTTTCTTTATTCGTTGATTGATAAGTGACTAATTTTTGTCTATAATCAATCCCAGTCAATTTCATAAATCAATTAGAATCTACTTTAACTGTTAAATTATGTACTAACACATTATATATATAATACTAGTTTACAGTGCAAATCAAAAAGGAAAAACATGATCACTTTGATCACCACAACCATCTACTCTTTGTTCTTTTTCTGTTTTGATCAAGTATTACCCGTATCACCATGATCACCCTTTTTGCTCAACACTTCTGCTAAACCATCCTCCTTCCACCATCAACAACCGTCGTACGATCACCACTATCTTCCATCGTGAGCCACCTATTTTTGATTCTTTTCTTGCTAAATATCGATCACCAAGAACACCATGTAAAACCCAACACAAACCTATCGAAACCCATTTGTTGTAGTTGAACCGAGACAAAAGAACCACCACCATGATACTCTCAAACCCGCCACCACCATCACCCATGATCCACCAACACAAACCCAAGAACACCTTAACCCGCTAACATATGCCTACTATAGTGTCTTTTCCGTTGAAGTCACCACCACTCTACTACAATCACCAACTCACCACCTATGTCCAATTACAACCGTAAGCATGCACGCACCTTGTTCCTGTTTCAACATTCACGAATCACCATTTATAAACACCCGTCAAAAAAAAAAAAAAAAAACAATACCTGTAGCTGCCTTTGTTTTCTGTCATAATATTTTTTTCCTTCGATTAGATCCGCACCAAAATCCTCAAAACTAATATCAAAGCTTCTGTTGTCTTCCTGTTTTAATCCATCAAAAACCGCCACTACCTTCAACCCTACAACCATCTTCACCTCGCCATTCTTGCTCCTGCCACCTGTCGTTTATTTTTATCTATCTATTATGTTTTACAGCTCAAACTCAACAAAACCACGAATTTGTCTCGAGTTAAAAACTTAGACTTTTGATTATACTTTTGGAGTGTTCTTTATCTCTTGTGGCCAACAAGTTATAAACAATAAAACCCCACTTGGAAGATTATTGAGATTGTGGGACACATATTATTTAATTTAAAAGTTAACCAAATATACCTGTGAACTGTTTTTGGTACGTCAATGAAACGATCCATACAACTAGACTTTAATTAAGTTGGGCTATTATGATTTCGTGATTGGGCCGAAGATTTCTTTTCTGGTGGGCCGAACAAGTTAAGGGATGGAATACGTCCCTTTTTCTTTCTCTGTGTCCCATTATTGCACTAAACGATCGGTCCCCTAAATTAATAAAGATAATGATGTTGATAACAATGGAAATAATGATGATGAAGGAAGGATTAACAAATGATACATAAAATAACACGAGGTGATGATGTATGATTTTAGATGAGGATGATTCAGTCGATTAATTTGAAGAAGAAAGAGATAAGCACTGTAACATACGGGTTATGTATATTCGGATTTCAATATAAAACAGAAACTGGGCAATAGCCCAACGGTTAGAGTGTTATGTTCGTGAGCGAGGGGTCTCGGGTTCGAACCCTGGCAGGGTCAATATAATTCTTTTAGGGTCGAATTTTGAGGTAGTTTTCTTTTATCATTATTTTTATTATTACTATTATTATTATTATTATCATTTAAAAAAAAATCTATATTAGTATTAAAATTATTATTAAAGATTATTATCATTATTATTTTTAACAATAAAATAAATAAATATTTTCTACATAAGAGAATATTATTTACAACCACCATAATATATTTAATTAAATATATTAAGATTATTTATAAATGATTACATATAACAACTTGTTAATTTTTTTTTATATATATAACTATAATAAATATATACAAATTAAATATATAAATATATAATTTAGAATATAATATATAACTTTGTTCAATTACAATTATGTGTATTAATGAATATACAAATGATATAGGTTCGTGAATCCGAGGCCAACCATATACTTGTTCAACGATGTTATATGTATTTTTACTACAAAATACAGTATGGTGAGTATATAGTCCCTTTTAAACTCTAAATATTTTTGGGCTGAGAATACATGCGCTGTTTTTATAAATGATTTACGTTATGGACACAAGTGATGAAAATATATATTCTACGTTGAGTTGTACCACTGGCATATTTCCCTGTAGCTTGGTAACTAATATTTACAGCGGTATTGTAAACGCGAATCCTGTTGATAGATCTATCGGGCCTGACAACCCCAACCGGACTGGACGACCAGTATTCAACGGTTGCACAGTACTTCGTTTCGTGACTACACTTGGTACAGTGTAGTAAGATTTCATAATAAAGGGAATATGCGACGTGATTAAATGTTAAGTATGGTTACCAAGTGCTCAACCACTTAGAATATTTTTATTAAATGTTTATATATGAAATCTTGTGGTCCATAGTTATAACGCTGCTAGCAACAAACCTATATATCTCACCAACTTTATGTTGACGTTTTAAAGCATGTTATTCTCAGGTACGAATTAAGTCTTCCGCTGTGCATTTGCTCATACTAAAGACAATACTTGGAGTCGATCATCGCAATGGAACCAGATATTGATGATTTCGTCCAGGGGGACTTGGACGGGGTCTGACATTTTCCACTAGCAGACACTAAAGAACTAGTTTTCTTCCCCCATTCTGAATTTTTTGTTTTATAGGTTTTATATGAAATTTATATGCATTTTTAAATTTAAGTTTTGTGTGAATTTAAAAACAAAATTTACTTTATTTCATTAAGTTTAAAAAATAATTTCTAAAAAATTCATCGTAAGTTGAAGACTAGGTCATAGAACCGAAATTGCTTTACCCGAGGGCGGGGCGAAAAATTTTGTTATCATTATTTTTAATTTATTGATCTAAAGTATACCAAAAAAAATTAAAAAAACCAAAAAAATCTTTGCTTTTAAAACATTCGCTTCAAAAACGACAAATTTTAAATTTTGTCGAGCGACGGACTAGGTAAACATACCGAAACTACCTAAAGTAAAAGGAAACAAAATTTAAAAAAAATTATTTATTTAAATTGTTATATATATATATATATATATATATATATATATATATATATATATATATGTATATATATATATATATATATATATATATATATATGTATATATATATATATATGTATATATATATATATATATATATATGTATATATATATATATATGTATATATATATGTTTGTATTTTATGTTATGTACAAAACAAGATAAAACAGCGCACTTTTAAAGATTAAGTTCAGCAAAAGCTACTAATTTTGACGACAAGACGCAAAATATCAAATGTAATATAAAATAATATGTTTGCAAACTCGGTATTTTTAATCACTTTTCTACACTAATCACCCTCATGAATTTATAATTACAGTCTGATTTCATGCAAATGAGGGCATTGCATGATCTCAAGTGTGGGGAAGGGTTATAAATTCTCTCAGGTTTACACTTAGTTTAATTGCCAAATTTTGTGAAAATTTGAAAATCTTTCAATAAAATGAATTCGAAATCATGTTTATACATATTTATGAACGATAAAACTAAGGTTTTATTACTGAAATTATTGTTACCTCGGAGAGAACATAAATGGAGAAACAACCCAAAATGTTAGAATTCATTTAAAATAGAATAGAGGAGAATAAAAAGGCAAAGAAAAAAATAAATAAAAGCTAAGTGTGGGAAGAATTTACCAAGTTATTTAAAACACATATCACATATGTTTGTACAAGATTATTACAGGTACTTTTGCTTTGGACTAAACTAATCAGTTTTACCCGATTTACTTTAATATATTTGAAAGAAAGATGGATCTACACGATGAATCAATTCTATCATCAAAAGGAAGTAAAGTCTTTCGAAAAAGACACGTGCTTCTTGATTTAGGTCAAGAAGTTGTCGTCCAGACCGGCTGTAGGTTGACGAAAAATCTAGAAAAGTCATCTCTAAAATCAGCAGGAAATCCACGGACCTCAGCATCAAACAGGGTCGCCAAGTGGTCAGACTTATCCTAACCATGAGAGGATCTGTCTCGTAAAATGGGGAGGGCGCCATGCAAATTAGCTTGATAAGACTAATGAATCAGACCCCGGAAAGGATAATCTCCTTAAAGATTAAAAATCAGCTTTTAAGTCTGATATTACTCAATCCTTGAGATTGACTTTAAAGATTGAGAATTACAAACTCATGGAATTCAATGATATCTAAACTCGAGCTTGAATGAGAAAATATTTTGATCAAATTAAAACCGATTTGTTTTCTGAAAACCTATTTTCAATGCGTTCATTACCGTTGAACGTAAAATCCTACGAATTCACTCGGAATTCATTAGGTCACCTGAACCAAATCGGGTGTTAACCGTAAGAACGGTGGTTGCATAGCATGGTCGAAGACAGGACCTTATGCCAGACCGAAAAACTATAGGGTGATCTTTACTATTGCTCCTACAAAGGATAGTAATTGCATCCGAAATGTTTTTGACCATAATCAAAAGTATGTCACGGGATATTGCCTTAACAGTTACTTGTTCAACGCTTTTCTTTACAACCGGATGGTAGTTTACCGAAAGGTAATGTACGGAGTAAGTAAACTGGACGTTTTGCTTTCCCAATACAAGGTTAGCAAGTGGGTGACACAAAACCATAAGTTTTGAGCTAAAATTTTCAAATCTGAAACCCACAAAACCCACAAAAAATAAAAATAATAATAATTTGCAAACACTGGTGAAGGGTTATTCCGGAAAACTTATCTAGGATAAAATCTAGAATGAATTTTCAAAAGATCAAATGTTTTCATAAAGATCCAATTTCCTTAAAGGATCTAAATTTTTATAGTCATGTGGGACTGTAAACCACATCGTTACTATCATTGTTCATACCGCCGTATCAAAATCACTGATGTATAAAGTGTGAGAATAAAAAAAGTGATTCGAGTGAAGTGTGATTTTATTTTAAGTTCTGTATTGCTTGAGGACAAGTAACGCTCAAGTGTGGGGATATTTGATAGTGCTCCAAATGAACATATATTTAGGCACAATATCCTTCCAATATGTAAAGCTTTTAGTTATAATTGTTCTATTTTTATGTAATATTCGTTTAAATAAATAAGTGCGAAGATAAAAGAAGAAAACGAAGATTTGAAGACACAAATGACCAAAAAGCTAAAAAGTACAAAGTACAATCCAAGTGGTTCAATTTATTGATAAGAAACGTCTCAAAATTACAAGAGTACGAGCCGCAAAACGTAAAGTACAAGATATTAAATAGTACGCAAGGACGTTCGAAAATTCGAAACCGGGACCTGAGGCAACTATCAACGCATGACACATCGGACCCAAAATTACAAGTCAACTATGCACAAGAATATAATATAATATTTAAATAATTATATAAATTATTTATATATTATATATATTTAAATATAACGTCGACAAGCTAGAGTACAAAGCAATGTGAGCTGTCCCAGATGGCCATGCGATCGCATGGCCTGGAAGAGTTAATTCCATGTGATCGCATGGCTGAAAAATCCAGCCCAAGTCCTATAAATGCAACGTTTTCTGGCCGAAATATGTACCCATTTTTCATCTCAATCTCACTCTGTCTTTATACATATTTATATTTATATTTTTAATTTTAAGTTAAGTTAATAATAATAAGGTTATTGTAAGAAATGTTTTACGAGTTTTAAGTCGAAATTCTGTCCATGCAATGCTACGTGATTAATCACCACTGTAAGCTATGTTCTTCCTTTTTAAATTAATGTCTCGTAACTAAGTTATTATTATGCTTATTTGAGCCAAATTAATTGTGATGTTAGACTAAAAATTAAGATTGGGTTATTAGATTTTGTACCATAATTAAGGTTTGGACAAAAGACCGACACTTGTGGACATTGGACTATGACTATTAATAGATAAGGGGTATTGTCTAATTGAGCGACAACTCATTGGAACCTGTCGAACCTATCTTCAAATTAGTAAATCTAATAATTATTAAAATGATTATGTATGTCCTATTTAGTGACGTTTATACGACATCTTTTACGATCATTTAATTAATTATTCGGGTTGGGTAATTGATTATTCATTCTGATCAAGTGGGTAAATTAATATTCATATCTCATTAAAACAGGGGTGGATTACATACAAGGATAATTGGTGTAATTGTTAACAAAGTATTAAAACCTTGTTACAGTTCGAATCCCTAATTAGTTGGAATATTTGACTTCGGGAATAAGGTTAATTTGACGAGCATTTTATAATTACGACCGATGGACTATTATAGATAAAAACCAAATAGGTATCAAATAATCCAGGACAAAGGACAATTAACCCGGGTAATAAATTAAAATCAACACGTCAAACATCATGATTACAGAAGTTTAAATAAGCATAATACTTTTATTTCATATTTCATCGTACCTTTATTTACTGTCATTTTAATTACTGCAAGTTACTTTATCGAAATTTAAATTCTGTCATTTATATTTTCGTCATTTATCTTTACGCTTTATTTAAAATCGACAAACCGGTCATTAAACGGTAAAACCCCCCTTTTTATAATAATATTACTATATATAATTATGTATATTTTATATAAATATAGTTGTTAAAAATATAGCGTTAAACTCAGCTAGCTCCCAGTGGAAAGAACCGGACTTACTAAAAACTACACTACTCTACGATTAGGTACACTGCCTATAAGTGTTGTAGCAAGGTCTAGGTATATCCACTCTATAAATAAATAAATAACTTGTGTAAAATTGTATTGTATTTAATAGTATTTCGCAATAAAAATATAACTATTTCTTACACACCGCTGCACACATCAACAAGTTTCATCATAACTTTTGACTAGTCATGGTTGAATTCCTGAATTCAAGGGATTTGGAGAAAATCTTCGTGATAAAATTTGATTCTTCGGTAATTAATGGAATTAGGATCTCTATAATTAAATGCGGTTATCATTCCTGATTGCTCCGTCGGACATTTTTACTATAAATCAACTTCCCCCGTTCCATTACTTTCTTCATTTCAATACTTTCTTTCTTAATTCATGCATACTAAAGATTGTGGAATGCTTAATCCAGTTCTAATCCTTGATATTTTCTTAATTATCATTTCTGGCATCCTTATTTTCAATCTTTTACCAGGAGAATCTGGTTACTTCTACTATTACCTTGGGGTGATACAATTCTTAATTCTACCGTGTCTTTATATTGCTATTCGTATTAATATCCACGGTTGGTAACCTCTGCGTTGTTATTGGGCTTTATATTTTCTCTTATATTTTGGAGCTCTTTGCCTTTTTATTCCCTTCTCGACCTCTAGTACAGCGAGTAATGGTCCAGAATTCGTAAGTATGAATTTTCGAATGAATTTAGTGTTTTAAACAAGAAAGAACGTAATCGCACGATTTAATTTGTCAAATTACCTGAATTTCTGAGAATAGAACTATCAAGAATATTCTTTCTTGATATGTTCAAAAGTTAGCAGAACAAAAGAGTTATGTAACATGGCACATGATGACATTATGATCTGTGAATCATCACGTCCCATTAGAAACTCAGCATGACTTACTGTAATATAATCACGTTGATCAAGTGTCATTATATTATACTAACTCATGCATCAGTTTCTTTACATTTCTCCAGAATTCATTCATAAATTAAACTTAGATTTTACGGAAGTTTCCAATATAATGAAACACATGAAGCACGAAGAGGTATATAATTTCGGACGAGAATATTTATGAAAATATCCTCAAAAATATCAAAGATATTTATGATGATATTTTGGAATTAAGTTCGATGGTTGATGAAGAAAGATTTTCTGCAATATTTTAACATGAGTACGGAGAAAGATATTCGTTGAAGGTTTCGTCGGATCCAGAATTTCCTGGTTTCTTTGAATATAGGGTATGGTCCTTGTATTT
The DNA here is from genome assembly GCF_046630445.1 of Rutidosis leptorrhynchoides. Classification (NCBI taxonomy): domain Eukaryota; kingdom Viridiplantae; phylum Streptophyta; class Magnoliopsida; order Asterales; family Asteraceae; genus Rutidosis; species Rutidosis leptorrhynchoides. The sequence continues at coordinate 221,836,120 of NC_092333.1, read as the reverse complement.
GTCCTTGGTCTCCTTCGTGGTTAGCTCAATCCGTTTTCCAGTTCCAACTTTTCTGAGCTTTTCTAACATACTATTCTTTATCATCAAACTTTCGATGATTAAGGTCATTTACGGTTGTCTACGGTTTCTGCTGCTTCATTCAGCTTTTTCAACATTCAGAGTATTGATTTATAGACTGAGTGCTTTTCAGAATTTCAGAATGAAAGATCATAATTCTAAGAGATAAATGTCATACATATAGTTGTTGATGTAGATATGCTGTGAGTTTTCAAAGTACTGATTGCTGATTCCTGGTAATTGGTATGGCAGTTTTCGCTACAAGATGCGGATGAGTATATGATAGGGTTTCAATGAATAAATATAATGATTTATCAGAGAGATTTAAGCCAAGAAGCAACGAGGTTGCTGGTACGTCTGCTGGTAATATGGTGGAATATAAAAGGTTCCCTGGTAACAATAAAAGAGCACGCATATATATCAAAGTTATAATAAGGTTGTTTCGAATGAAAAGTCAAAGTTGACTTGCTGGAGATGTGACAAAATTGACTAATTTGGGAAGAGATTGCAAAGTTATTTTCGGTAATAATAACACTAAAGGAATTAGCACAGCTACGTGTTAAACGTTTACTCAGTTTCTGAGAGTTTTTCAGGTGCATAACTATATCCATAAATCTTTCCTTCCGTAGATGAAGTTGTGGTTGGTTCATGTAACGACCTGGAATTTTCCGATCGTTCTATACTTATGAGATTAATATTTACATAAATTAAACCTTACCAACATGATAAGCAATCCAAACTGTTGAGACTTATATTTTTGAAAAGAGTTTTACATAACGTTTGACCGTCCAATTTGATCGATGATATCACGAACTATATAACACACGATAATTATACGATTATGTATATGTACATATCTATACATATTTAACATGATTTAAGGATGGTTTAATATTTCATTGTGAACTAACAACAATGAGTTATAAGTATACTTTGAGACCACTAACTTAAGTTTTCAAAACGATAACTATATGTAACGTTCTTTGACATATATACTTACAATCTATAATGTGTTGTGATTTATGTCACCAATATGATTTAAGTGTAATGGGATTAATTTGTAACCAAAATAATCTTGATAAATATCGAACAAGTTTGGGGAAGTGTGGAGTGCACATTTGTTTGAACTTATCTTGATTATGACGGGGGTTTGGGGGCAGTGCCCCCGATAAGCGGGGTCCAAGGGGTGGCAACCCCTGGCGGGGTCCAAGGGGCAGAGCCCCTGGCTGGGGTCGAGCTGACATTGCTTTATTAAAAATGTCTTAAAATTTTATTTTTGGCCCGGTTGGACCCAAAATAAAAGCCCGATTTTGAGCTTCTTTTACCGTATCATACCCATCATCCATACGTATTTACTATTGGTAAATACACATCAAATCAATATCCTTATCAGCTTTAGATCTGCCCTAGATAAGAGGGAATCTTATTTGTAAGCTAGCATACATTATTACTCAAAAATTCAACACAATAATTTGTCCTTGTTCCCTCAACAACCAGACTGTCCTATAAGTATCACCATCACCTTGGTTTTTCATTTCATTCTTACAACCATCTTTCTCTAACAAAAAAAAAACACACTCTTAGGAACTCTAAGTGTTCTTCACAATCTCAGCAAATACTCATGAAGAACTAGCTTCATGAACAACCTATAATCATCATAAGAAAGTTTGATCAAGATTATTTTCTATCTTTTCCAGTAGCTTTATCCAAGTAACTTGAGGTAGTAACCTTATTCATAATCTTATTCGATTCATATTTATATAGCTATCTTATTTTGTGTTATAAAATTTTTAACAACAAGAACATAGTTTGAATGATTTCAAACCTGTTCGCAAACTAAATAGATCCTTCTAATTTGATTTTTAAAACACTTCAAAACCTGTAATATATCATATTATGACAAAATCGGATTAATCATATCTTGGCTAACTAACATAATATTTAATATATATTTACTTATGATTTGATTTTATATATTCCATGACCACCCGTAAACAACACGAGAAGATTAATCATAAGACCTCATGATTGTACGCAACACGTCATCTGACAACACGGTACTTTATGTACGCAACACGTCATTTGACAACATGGTACCATGGGTCGAGATTAATTCTGATCAATACGAATACGATGGGGTCTTTATTTATTTTATTGAGCAACTAATTATGGACCATTAACAACAGACTGCTAACTACGGACTAAGAAAATATTAAAAGTATTATAAGTATATATATATATATATATGTAACGATTACTTGAAAAGAAAATATGTTGATATATTATATATATGGTTAGGTTCGTGATATCTATCGGAGACCAAGTCGAGTTAAATACCTTCAAGGAAAAGGTGAGTATATAGTCCCACTTTTAAACTCTAAATATTTCGGGATGAGAATACATGCATTTTATGATTTACGTTATGGACACAAGTGATTAAAAATATATATTCTACGTTGAGTTGTACCACTGGCATACTTCCCTGTAACTTGGTAACTAATATTTACATGAGGTATTGTAAACGCGAATCCTGTTGATAGATCTATCGGGCCTGACAACCCCAACCGGACTGGACGACCAGTATTCAACGGTTGCACAGTACTTCGTTTCGGTAACTACACTTGGTACGGTGTAGTAAGATTTCATAATAAAGGGAATATGCGACGTTGATTAAATGTTAAGTATGGTTATCAAGTGCTCAACAACTTAGAATATTTTTATTAAAACGTTTATATATGAAATCTTGTGGTCTATATTTATAACGCTGCCGGCATTAAACCTATATCTCACCAACTTTATGTTGACATTTTAAGCATGTTTATTCTCAGGTGATAACTAAAGGCTTCCGCTGCAACATGTTGAATTTAAGCAAGATTTTGAGTATGCATATTTGTGTCAAAAATAAAACTGCATATCGGAGGATTTGTAATGTAAAATATGTTGGAGGTCGTATTGTTATTATCACATGTAAAGTTTGTAAGTCTAAGATTATCGCTAAACGATAATCATTATTAAGTTGTTTAAACCTTGTATTTGTAATAAAAGCTATGGTTTGTATTGTAAAAACGAATGCAGTTTTTGAAAAATGTCGCATATAGAGGTCAATACCTCGCGATGAAATCATATGTTATTGTATTCGTCCTTATGGTTAAGGTCGGGTTATGACATGTGGTATCAGAGCGTTGGTCTTAGAGAACCAGAGAATTTGCATTAGTGTGTCTTATCGAGTTTGTTAGGATGCATTAGTGAGTCTGGACTTTGACCGTGTTTGATTTCGAAAACTATTGCTTATCCTTGTTTGTTAAAAATTAATATATAAATATTATGTAGTATTAACGTGCTAGTTGTTATGTGATAGATGTCTGGCTTAGAACTTATTATCACATTCAGTGACTCCGAACCAGACTCTTCAGATGGTGTTCCAGTCATTAATCTATCCGATGATGAAAACGACACCTTTGGGGAAGACTCACAAGTTTCGGATGAATCAATTGAAGAGGAACCGGAAAGTGATCCTGAGGAGGAAGAAATACAGGAAATTACGAAAGACAAGTTCAAACGAGGAAAGAAACGAAAGGCTACTGAAATGGAAAATCTAAATCCCGAGTCTAGAGAGGATGTTGTGGAACCAACTCCACCAGATACTTCCACACCTATTCCCGCTATTCCTATTAGTTCTATCCCGACATCCAGTTCTTCGGTTCCTCAGCCAAAACGCAGGGAGACAACCAGGATAACCTTTAAGCGATTTCTTTGAACACAAACGCTTTGGGTTAAATGATGCGCTGTTGTTTTAAACCATGGGATTATATAATGTTTTGTATAATATTACTAGTGTGGTTTGCTTAATGTTTGATGTAAGATAAGCATATGTAAAATAGTGAAGTGTGAAATGCAATAATTTTCCATGGTTAAGTATTATTTGGGTGGTAGTAACCGATTTTCATACTAAGCTATTAAGTATGAACTTTAACGGGTATGTACTACCCTAGATATAATTATAAAACGCTAATAAGAAGAAAAGGCTTTTATAATAATAACTGGTTCATATTATTAATAAGCTACGATGTACTGTAAATACATACTACATCTATAATATTCCATGTGAATAATTATTTTTTCATTCTTATTGAAGATTATGGCGCGATTGAACCGAATGACGGAACAAGAAATCCAGGAACTCATCAATCAGCGAGTGAACGACAGAATGTTATGGGTCGAGGCTGCAAGAGGTGATGCAGTTAACCCAAATCCTCGTGTGGGGTGCACTTACAAAACTTTTGAAGGTTGCAAGCCCTCATCATTCAGTGGAACAGAAGGACCGGTCGGTTTAACCCGGTGGATCGAAAAGATTGAGTCTGTGTTTAAAATCAGTGGTTGTATTGAGAAGGACATGACCAAGTATGCATCGTGCACCCTACAAGATGGTGCACTCACGTGGTGGAAAAATATGTGAAGGCCGTAGGAGGAGATGTAGCTTATGATACTCCTTGGGAAGAATTCAAAATAATGCTAATCAACGAATATTGTCCAAAGAACGAGGTTAGGAAGTTGGAAGCTGAATTACGAAGCCTGAAAGCTGTTGGTACTGAACTCACCAACTACAATCAGCGATTCATGGAATTAGCTTTGCTATGTCCCGAATTGGTACCAACCGAAGAACGGAAGATTGAACTGTACAAAGACGGTTTGCCTAAAAAGGTCAAGGCAAATGTTACAGCATCCAAACCCAAGACTATTCATGAAGCTATCACCATGGCGAACGAATTGATGGACCAGATTATTCTGGATAAGAACACCGATGTCAAGACATTGGGAAACAAAATAAAGTGGGAAGGTAATCATCAACAATCCAACAAGAAACAAGAAACCACGCAAGGTGCGGGTAGCGGTTCAAACTCAGGTTACAAAGGACGAAATCCTTTATGTAACAGATGCCACAAACATCACTCTGGTTATTGTAATGTGGTGTGCAACAATTGTAATCAAAAAGGTCATCTTGCTGAAGATTGTAGGGTTCCTGCTACAAATACAAACGGTACCAAGACTCCTGCCACCAATGCAAATAAAACTGCCTTGGCCACTATTACTTGTTATGGGTGTGGGAAACAGGGTCATTATAAGAGCCAGTGTCCGAATCCAGAGAAGAATAATGGATCTGCACGTGGAAGAGCATTTGTTATTAATGCTAGAGAGGCGTGTGAAGACCCGGAGCTTGTTACGGGTACGTTTACCATTAATAACTTATCCGCATCTATTATATTTGATACTGGTGTCGATAGAAGTTACGTGAGTAGAGACTTTTATGCTAAATTGAATTGTTCATCATTACCTCTAGATGCTAAGTACATGATTGAGTTAGCTAATGGTAAACTAATTAAAGTCGATAAAATTTGCCGTGATTGTAAAATAAATTTAGCCGGAGAAACATTTAAGATTGATTTGATACCCGTAGAATTAGGAAGTTTTGATGTAATAGTCGGCATGGACTGGATGTCCAAAATAGGAGCTGAAGTTGTGTGCGCCAAGAAGGCAATTCGCATTCCTCGTAAGGATAAAACGCCAGTAATGATTTATGGAGAGAAGGGTAACTCAAAGCTAAAACTCATTAGTTATTTGAAAGCTCAAAAGTGCTTGAAGAAAGGGTGCTATGCTATCTTAGCATATGTTAATAAATTCGAAACGAAGGAAAAAGTGAAGAGCATCAACGACGTGCCTGTGGCAAGAGATTTTCCTGAAGTATTTCCGGAAGAGTTACCAGGATTACCCCATTTAGATCTGTAGAATTTCAAATAGATCTAGTACCGGGAGCTGCACCAGTGGCTCGTGCTCCATATAGACTTGCACCATCTGAGATGAAAGAGTTACAAAGCCAGTTACAAGAATTACTGGACCGTGGTTTCATTCGACCGAGCACTTCACCGTGGGGAGCTCCGATTTTATTCGTCAAGAAGAAAGACGGATCTTTCCGAATGTGTATAGATTATCGTGAATTAAATAAGTTAACTATCAAGAATCGGTATCCACTACCGAGAATTGATGACTTATTTGATCAATTGCAAGGATCATGTGTTTACTCGAAAATCGACCTAAGGTCGGGCTATCATCAACTACGCGTCAAAGAAGAAGATATTCCGAAAACTGCTTTTCGGACACGCTACGGTCATTATGAATTTTTGGTCATGCCGTTTGGATTAACGAATGCACCAGCTGTATTCATGGACCTAATGAATCGAGTTTGTAGTCCGTATTTAGATAAGTTTGTTATCGTTTTCATTGACGATATTCTTATCTATTCCAAGAGTGAGCAAGAGCATGAGCAGCATTTAAGATTGGTATTAGAATTGTTAAGAAAAGAACAATTATACGCCAAATTTTCTAAGTGTGCGTTTTGGTTGAAAGAAGTGCAATTTCTTGGCCATGTTGTTAGTAGCAAAGGAATTCAGGTTGACCCAGCTAAAATTGAGGCCATTGAAAAATGGGAGACTCCTAAGACACCAACGCAGATACGCCAATTTTTGGGTTTAGCTGGTTATTATAGAAGGTTTATTCAAGATTTTTCCCGAATAGCTAAACCATTAACAGCGTTAACATAAAAAGGGAAGAAGTACGAATGGACTTCTGAGCAGGAGAGTGCATTTCAATTACTGAAGAAGAAGTTGACTACAGCACCTATTTTATCGTTACCTGAAGGGAACGATGATTTTGAGATATATTGTGACGCTTCACGACAAGGTTTTGGTTGCGTCCTTATGCAACGGAAGAAAGTTATAGCATACGCATCCCGACAATTGAAGATTCATGAGCAGAATTATACGACGCATGATTTAGAACTGGGAGCAGTAGTGTTTGCATTGAAGATATGGAGACACTACTTATATGGGGTTAAATGCACTGTGTTTACCGATCATAAAAGCCTTCAACATATCTTCGATCAGAAATAGCTGAACATGAGGCAACGTAGGTGGGTCGAGCTGATAAACGACTATGATTGTGAGATTCGTTATCATCCTGGGAAAGCGAATGTAGTGGCCGACGCTCTAAGCAGAAAGGAACGGGAACCAATTCAAGTACGAGCAATGAACATAAAAATTCGCATGAATCTCAACTCACAAATCAAAGAGGCTCAACGAGAAGCTCTTACTAAAGAAAACATAGGAAATGAAATAATGAAGAAGTATGGGAAACAACTCGTTATACGGGAAGATGGAATTCGATATTTTGCAAACCGTATTTGGGTACCAAAGTTGGGTGGATTAAGGAAGTTGATATTGAATGAGGCACATAAGACAAGATACTCGATACATCCTGGAGTTGGAAAGATGTATCAAGATCTTAAGACGCATTATTGGTGGCCTAATTTGAAGACAGATGTTGCAACATATGTTGGGAAATGTTTAACTTGTTCAAAAGTCAAAGCAGAACACCAGAAGCCGTCAGGATTACTTCAACAACCAGAAATCCCAGAATGGAAATGGGACGGTATTACCATGGATTTCATCACAAAATTACCTAAGACTGCCTGGGGTTATGACACCATTTGGGTAATAGTTGATCGTCTCACCAAATCTGCACATTTCTTGCCTATAAAGGAAACGGATAGAATGGAGAAACTATTACGATTATACATAAAGGAAATTGTTTCAAGGCATGGAATACCTATTTCCATTATATCCGATCGTGATAGTAGATTTACATCAAAGTTTTGGAAATCACTACAGGAGGCCCTGGGAACTCGTTTGGATATGAGCACCGCATATCATCCACAAACTGACGGGCAGAGTGAAGAAAAATTCAGACTCTTGAAGACATGCTCAGGGCATGTGTGATCAATTTTGGAAACGGATGGGATAAATATCTACCATTAGCAGAATTCTCGTATAATAACAGTTATCATGCGAGCATTAAAGCTGCACCATTCGAAGCACTGCATGGAAGGAAGTGTAGATCCCCTATCTGTTGGAATGAAGTAGGAGATCGACAATTAACTGGTCCCGAGATCATACACGAAACGACTGAGAAGATAGTACAAATCAAGGAGAGATTGAAAACAGCCCGTAGTCGCCAAAAGAGCTGCGCCGATGTTCGAAGGAAACCATTAGAGTTTCAGATCGGTGACATGGTTATGTTAAAGGTGTCACCTTGGAAAGGTGTAATACGTTTTGGAAAAAGAGGTAAACTGAACCCAAGGTATGTAGGCCCGTTCAAGATCATCGAACGCATTGGACCGGTAGCTTATCTACTCGAATTACCACAACAACTCGCCGGAGTACATAATACATTTCACGTTTCAAACCTTAAGAAGTGTCTTGCAAAGGAAGACCTCACCATTCCTCTTGAAGAAATCCAAGTCGATGAGAAACTACAATTCATAGAAGAACCGGTCGAAATCATGGACCGTGAAGTTAAACAACTCAAGCAGAGCAACATACCAATCGTTAAGGTTTGTTGGAATGCTCGAAGGGGTCCCGAGTTTACTTGGGAACGAGAGGATCAGATGAAACAAAAGTACCCACATTTGTTTCCCGAGAACGCAAAATAGGTACAATTTTAAAATTTCGGGACGAAATTTATTTAACGGGTAGGTACTGTAACGACCCGGAATTTTCTGATCGTTCTATACTTATGAGATTAATATTTACATAAATTAAACCTTACCAACATGATAAGCAATCCAAACTGTTGAGACTTATGTTTTTGAAAAGAGTTTTACATAACGTTTGACCGTCCAATTTGACCGATGATATCACGAACTATATAACACACGATAATTATACGATTATGTATATGTACATATCTATACATATTTAACATGATTTAAGGATGGTTTAACATTTCATTGTGAACTAACAACAATGAGTTATAAGTATACTTTGAGACCACTAACTTAAGTTTTCAAAACGATAACTATATGTAACGTTCTTTGACATATATACTTACAATCTATAATGTGTTGTGATTTATGTCACCAATATGATTTAAGTGTAATGGGATTAATTTGTAACCAAAATAATCTTGATAAATATCGAACAAGTTTGGGGAAGTGTAGAGTGCACATTTGTTTGAACTTATCTTGATTATGACGGGGGTTCGGGGGCAGTGCCCCCGATAAGCGGGGTCCAAGGGGTGGCAACCCCTGGCGGGGTCCAAGTGGCAGAGCCCCTGGCTGGGGTCGAGCTGACATTGCTTTATTAAAAATGTCTTAAAATTTTATTTTTGGCCCGGTTGGACCCAAAATAAAAGCCCGATTTTGAGCTTCTTTTACCGTATCATACCCATCATCCATACGTATTTACTATTGGTAAATACACATCAAATCAATATCCTTATCAGCTTTAGATCTGCCCTAGATAAGAGGGAATCTTATTTGTAAGCTAGCATACATTATTACTCAAAAATTCAACACAATAATTTGTCCTTGTTCCCTCAACAACCAGACTGTCCTATAAGTATCACCATCACCTTGGTTTTTCATTTCATTCTTACAACCATCTTTCTCTAACCAAAAAAAAAACACACTCTTAGGAACTCTAAGTGTTCTTCACAATCTCAGCAAATACTCATGAAGAACTAGCTTCATGAACAACCTATAATCATCATAAGAAAGTTTGATCAAGATTATTTTCTATCTTTTCCAGTAGCTTTATCCAAGTAACTTGAGGTAGTAACCTTATTCATAATCTTATTTGATTCATATTTATATAGCTATCTTATTTTGTGTTATAAAATTTTTAACAACAAGAACATAGTTTGAATGATTTCAAACCTGTTCGCAAACTAAATAGATCCTTCTAATTTGATTTTTAAAACACTTCAAAACCTGTAATATATCATATTATGACAAAATTGGATTAATCATATCTTGGCTAATTAACATAATATTTAATATATATTTACTTATGATTTGATTTTATATATTCCAGGACCACCCGTAAACAACACGAGAAGATTAATCATAAGACCTCATGATTGTACGCAACACGTCATCTGACAACACGGTACTTTATGTACGCAACACGTCATTTGACAACATGGTACCATGGGTCGAGATTAATTCTGATCAATACGAATACGATGGGGTCTTTATTTATTTTATTGAGCAACTAATTATGGACCATTAACAACAGACTGCTAACTACGGACTAAGAAAATATTAAAAGTATTATAAGTATATATATATATGTAACGATTACTTGAAAAGAAAATATGTTGATATATTATATATATGGTTAGGTTCGTGATATCTATCGGAGACCAAGTCGAGTTAAATACCTTCAAGGAAAAGGTGAGTATATAGTCCCACTTTTAAACTCTAAATATTTCGGGATGAGAATACATGCATTTTATGATTTACGTTATTGACACAAGTGATTAAAAATATATATTCTACGTTGAGTTGTACCACTGGCATACTTCCCTGTAACTTGGTAACTATTATTTACATGAGGTATTGTAAACGCGAATCCTGTTGATAGATCTATCGGGCCTGACAACCCCAACCGGACTGGACGACCAGTATTCAACGGTTGCACAGTACTTCGTTTCGGTAACTACACTTGGTACGGTGTAGTAAGATTTCATAATAAAGGGAATATGCGACGTTGATTAAATGTTAAGTATGGTTATCAAGTGCTCAACAACTTAGAATATTTTTATTAAAACGTTTATATATGAAATCTTGTGGTCTATATTTATAACGCTGCCGGCATTAAACCTATATCTCACTAACTTTATGTTGACGTTTTAAGCATGTTTATTCTCAGGTGATAACTAAAAGCTTCCGCTGCAACATGTTAAATTTAAGCAAGATTTTGAGTATGCATATTTGTGTCAAAAATAAAACTGCATATCGGAGGATTTGTAATGTAAAATATGTTGGAGGTCGTATTGTTATTATCACATGTAAAGTTTGTAAGTCTAAGATTATCGCTAAACGATAATCATTATTAAGTTGTTTAAACCTTGTATTTGTAATAAAAGCTATGGTTTGTATTGTAAAAACGAATGCAGTTTTTGAAAAATGTCGCATATAGAGGTCAATACCTCGCGATGAAATCATATGTTATTGTATTCGTCCTTATGGTTAAGGTCGGGTTATGACAGTTCATCCTCTCGATTGAGGTGTTTTCAAGATTCGTGAAAGGTTTGAACGCAGATTGTAATTGTCAAGATACAAATGTGGTTTAAGATGGAATCAAGTGGCAAACTTGAAGGATTGTTTAGTTTCATATGTTATAATCAATATTTTAATTCATTTTAATTGTCCAATGTTATTAGTCCACAGTCGATAGTCCATAGTTAACAGTCCAATAATTCATATATAGTTTAATATATAATATTCGAATTAATTAACACGTATCGTGACCCGTGTACATGTCTCAGACTCGATCACAACTCAAAGTATATATATTATTGTAGAATCAACCTCAACAATGTATTGCTAACTTGATCATTATTGCATATAGAGTGTCTATGGTTATTCCAAATAATATATATAGATGCGTCGATATGATATGTCAAAACCTTGTATACGTGTCCCGATATTTAAAGTGCGTAAAATAAATAACAGAAATTAAATGACGATAAATAAAATTGCGAGAATATAATTTGCGATAATTAAATTGTGATAAATAAAATGTAATAAGGAATTAACAGTTAGCTAGGAACAGTTAGTTAGGATTTTGTTAGCGTGGATTCTTAACAAAATTTTCTCATGGTTAATTTGTTTGTTTCTAACAAATTTAATTTTTTTGTCCAATGTTTTCTTCATTATGCCACTTGTTGGATTCTGGTAAGTCAAAATCCAAATATGAAATTTGAATGAAAATGGTTATTCTGTAGTGAACGAATTCATATATCTGTGGATGTAAGTAGGATAGTAAATGACTGTTAAATCAGATTCGAAGAATGTACAATGTAACTTATTAATGTGAAATCTAAATATTCCTCGGGTATTACCTACTCGTTAAAATATTTTCACCATTAACAGTTTGTACGAAAGAATTTTTAATTATAATCTTTATGAAAAAATATATATACATATATATTTTCTTCAGTTGTAATCTTGGATTTAATGAGTCAATATGATATTAAACTCATTTGATTTTCCATTAGAACAATAATATATAATCTCTAAAACATTAGAGATTACATAATCGCCATGTCGAACGAAGATAAATGATGTAGAACGATTCGCAGATTGATGATTATGCTCGAGGTACATAATGAGACGTTGAGGTGTGTGATGTTGATTGTACTAGTGTTGTTACTGATGGTACTGTTGGTGCCAATGATGTTGCTGAAGCTGGTAAATTTTGCAGCATATTCTCTAAATTGAATACTCGAGCGCGAAGTTCGTTGACTTCTTCTATTATTCCGGGATGATTGTCGGTCGGAACGAGAGGATGAATAAGGTTTAGAATTTTAGATAGAATATAATCATGGCGAGGTATTCGGGAAATGAGGGTGAAAATGATATTTCGGACTGGTTCACCGGTAAGTGCTTCAGGTTCTTTGCTAAGAGGTGAATTTGGTTGATGGAAAGGATCACCTTCTTTTTGTCTCCAATAATTAAGTAGGCTACGAACCCATCAGATGAATTGGTTGATTCATTCTGGTGACACTGCTTTTGGAGCTTAGGTGAAACTCCATATCGGAATAGCTGTCGGAATCCGAGAAATTCGAACTGGTTGAGGGATTCATCTCGTACGATCAGATGAAGGATTTTTCGATAAGAAATAGATTAGAGGATGTAGATTAGTACCCTGAAATACATAATTTACATATGCATATATAATACTAAAAATCCCATAAGTTACGGAGAAATCTACGGAAGCTGTCAGGCAAAGGTAACAATAACAGATACGCTAAGATATGAATTTATCTATACACAGTCTATGCAATAGATGCAGTAAGACGTGTCTAGACTTTAAGGATGATAAACAAATAATTTTTGACACTAAATGATAAGCAAAACTTTTGACATGCAGACACGGTCGAAGTCCAGACTCACTAATGCATCTAAACAACTATCAGTTAGACACACTAATGCAAGACTTGGTTTGCTAAGACCATCTCTCTGATACCAACTCTAAGATAGTTGGGGACACCACACGTCCCACCCAGTGCCTTCCCAGCTAACCGCCTGGTGACCACTGAGTGTACCTCAGACACTAATTTTACGGCCATGCCTCTTGGCAAAGCCAACCATATTCGTACCGCAAGGAGTAAGAGACAATGCTTCATCACAGGTAACAATATGAGAACCCCCTCAACGATTAAGCCGATGACACATCTTAAACCAGCTCCAATACCAACTCTAACTACCCGTCCTAATCCATCTGGACGAATACATTACAATTGATTACATCGCGAGGTACTTGACCTCTATATGATACATTTTACATACATTGCATTTGTTTTTAAAAGACAAACTTTCATTTCATCGAAAGTTGACGGCATGCATACCACTTCATAATATACCCAACTATAATTGACTTAATAATAATCTTGATGAACTCAATGACTCGAATGCAACGTCTTTTGAAATATATCATGAAGGACTCCAAGTAATATCTCTAAAATGAGCAAATGCACAGCGGAAGATTTCTTTCATACCTGAGAATAAACATGCTTTCAAGTGTCAACTAAAAGGTTGGTGAGTTAATTAGTTTAACATAAATAATCATTTCCATCATTTTAATAGACCACGAGATTTTCATTTTTCATTTCTCATAAATATACGTCCCATGCATAGAGACAAAAATCATTCATATGGATTGAACACCTGGTAACCGACCTTAACAAGATGCATATAGAATATCCCCATCATTCCAGGACATCCATCGGACATGATAAACTCGAAGTACTAAAGCATTTCAAATTTCAGAATGGGGCTTGTTGGGCCCAATAGATCTATCTTTAGGATTCGCTTCAATTAGGGGGTCTGTTCCCTAATTCTTAGGCTACCAAGCTAAAAGGGGCATATTCGGCTTCAATCCATTCAACCATATAATGTAGTTTCAATTACTTGTGTGTATTTCATAAAACAGTTATAAAAATGCTCATGTATTCTCAGTCCCAAAATTATATATTGCAAAAGCATTTAAAAAGGGAGCAAATGAAACTCACCATACTGTATTTTGTAGTAAAAATACATATGACGTCATTTAACAAGTGCAGGGTTGACCTTGGATTCACGAACCTAAATCATTTATGTATATATTAACACACATAATTGTAATCAAATAAATTCATATATTATATCTTAAATTGTATATCTTATATATTTAATTAATATTAATATAGTTTAATATTATATTTGAAATCAATAATTTGTTATATGTAAATATTTATGTAAATAATATATATATAATTATATGTAAAAATTTGGTAGTTGGAACATATATACACTTATATAGAAAATATTTATTTGTTATAATAATATTGTTAATGTAAAGTAGTAATCATAACAATAATAATAATAATAATAATAATAATAATAATAATAATAATAATAATAATAATAATAATAATAATAATAATAATAATAATAAAAATAATAATGAAAATAATAATAATATTAATGATAATGATAATAATACCACTAATAATAATAACTATAAAAATAATGATTTTACTAATGATAATATTACTAACATTTATTTTAATAACTATAATAATAATATTAATGATAAGAATAATAATAATGATAAGTAAATAAATAAATAACTACCTCAAAGAAGTATTCCCTAAAAAAAATACCCAAGTCCGGGTTTGAACCCGCGACGTCCCGCTAACCCAATAACACTCCAAACCATTACTCTGTCTTTGCTTTTCTAAAACAATCACTACTCTAAATCATTATAACTCAAATAACCATGCTAGTTCACATAAAATCATGGTTATTATTGTGATCAAATCATCATTATCATAACCATAATCAATACCATCATCATTATTGTTTATGTATCATCATTTTTATTGTAGTGATCACTTCATCAACATCACTCACCTTTGATCGTCATCATCTTTAACATAAATCTCGTTCATCATCGACACTTAACTAAGGTGCGTGTGTTTGTGTTGTCGTCTAACAACAAAAAGAAAAAGAACCCAATTAGTTTCAACTCGGGCTCAAGTTGGCTCAAGAACCCAAGAATCCAAGTAACAAATACTAGCCCAACAAATCAAGAATCGACCCAAATTTAGAAACAGAAACATGTGGCCCAACTAGACAGCCTAAATTGACATATTCCAAGAATCGATTTAGAAGTCAGGAGAGAAAAAAATACACGTTGGTTTCTGTATCAGTCGTTAGTAGCTGCTAGGGTACAGTATTTTCTTGATTTGGGGTATTTGAACAGCTAACAGGAACATAGTGATAGCTACATCACCCATTGATAATAGTAAAACATAATCAATTTATTAGTTTTCACACAGTACATCGCTTCTTTCCTTATCATCATCGTCATCCTAATCATTTTCCTAATTCCTTTTCTTAAACATCAAGTGGGAGTTGGTTTGGTAACTTTTAGCAAAACAATTATAGAAAAGTAGCAGCTCATTGGTCGATTAAATAAACAGGAGTAGGTTACAAGGCCCCACAATGTCATCAGCTCCCTTAACAAACACGTATAAGAGAAATCGAAATAGCAGCTATGATAAGTTTTTGTACTGCCCAAGTTTTATTACGTTTAAGTTTTATAACCTAGACTATAACCAGTCGCTATCTACTCCTCTTTACAGGTTTTCTTACATCATCAATTATCATAGCTTTTGGATCAAATTTCAAATCTTTTAATAGAAGCAAAAGTGGTAGGCCACTCGAATTTTAGACAAATAATTTATCTGCCACTAATATTTGCTACATCAAGATTCAATATAATCTAATGGACTTCAGTTCATTAATGTTATTTAACAGTTATATCATAATTGTGTCATCATCCAATAAACATTCATCATCAACCATTATCATTCATCATTAACATCGTTTATTCGTAATAGGAACAGAAGTAAGGAACATAAGTAATCGCAGCTGAGTTTGTGTGGTTTATGGTTGTAATAACAGAAAAAGGAAAATGGTATTGGTGATGGTTTGCAACGACCGAAGAACCAGAAAAAAAATATAGTGTCGGATGGCGATTTAATTAGAAGATGACGATTGATTATTTGTGGTTCTCGTTTGCAACACAGAAAGTAAAGACCGAACAGATGTGGGTTCATTATAGCAGCAGCAACAAAAAAAATATAGGTGGCGGTTTCATAGTTGTTAAAATCGAGAAAAGAAAGGGTTTTCTTTTGGGTTTGGCCCGTCTAACCGAAATATATAACTGGGTTGATGGTAGAGTTGTCCTGGGTTTACGATGGTGTGGTGGATGTCAAAGAAATAGACCCAGATTATAATGCGAGAGATAAAAGAAATAGATAGTTAGATAGTTGCCTGGTTCCACTTGTATGTAGGTTTGAAGTGGAAAGGTGGTTGTCTTCATCATTAGTAGCCATAAGCTCAATCAATATGTGGCTTTGTTCCTGGGTTATTTACGTGCGTTGAGCCAAAATATAAAAAGATAAGAAGTAGCAAATAGTTGTAAGTTGATGTGGTTGATCGAGTTGGTTGTTCTCAAAGGTGGTACTGGTGCGTGACGAATCGAAACAGTAACTAGGTGATGATTAATAAGATGGTTGATGTTGTATGATTGTTCTCAGTTGTAGCATGGTGATGGTAACCGAAATACAAACGGTATATTAGCTAGTGGTGATCAAGAAGAAAATAATAGTGGGTTTCATGCTTAGGTTGTTCAAACAGAAATAGTAACATTGTGGTAATAATGATCGAACAGGTGGTGGTGAAAGAGGAGAGAAAAGTTTTGTATCTATATGTATATTATCTTTCCCATATGTATATGTTATATATGCATATATGTAGTGGTTGAATTTTAAACAGAAGGATAGAAAATTATTAATGCGAATCCTTAAAACACGGATATGATAATTGATTATACAGTAATCTTCTACTTTACAGATCATGCAAAAATTTGATTCTAGTTAATCGAGAATAATCCACAAAGAAAAGAATGGAAAGTTGATGTTAAAGTATAAAGGACTCAAATCATTATTTGATTATATATATATATATATATATATATATATATATATATATATATATATATATATATATATATATAATAAATATAAATACATTAATAATAATAATACCGTAATATTATTAATAATAACAAAATAATAATACTGTTAATTGAATGCAAGAACACAGTTCAAAATTTTTGAGACTCAACCTAACAGACTTTGATTATCGTGTTGAAATTGTATCATGATTTAGTTTAAATTTGGTTAAAAATTTCCGGGTCGTCACAAAATAGACTTGGATTTTGCCTGCAAACGGCTAGCAGGCCGTTTGGCAGGCCGTTTGCAGGGGTTGTTTATCATGGCCGTTTGGCAGGCCGTTTGTGAGCCAGGCAGGCCGTTTGGCAAGCCATTTGGTCTGCCTGGTTAGCTGGTTTTCACTGGATCATAACTTGATTTCTTATCTTTCACCTTTTTCGCTCTAGAATCTTCGTTTTAGCTCCGTTTTACTTGATTCTTTTTGCATCGCCTTCGTAATTACTTAATCTACAAAATCAACCGGAAAAACGATAATTTTGTTGACAAAGTTTGAACTTTGTTGTTCTAGGGCTTAATATTGAGGATAAAAATGTGACTTTTTGGCCGATATCAAATACCCCACACTTAGCTTTGCTTGTCCTCAAGCAAAAAGTGGGAATATAAGGTTCTTTCTAATAGATTACCCCTTACCCCACCCGTAGATCTTTTTATTATGCCTTCATCAGAAGTCGTCACATCTTTTGAAAGTATTAGAAAAAGTTTCGAGCTTCGATGATTTGGTTGCTAGATTTTAATTGCGTCCATAGAGAAAAAGGCGTACTTTCCAAATCTCAGATGTAGAGTATACATGATCAGGCTCCACACTAGCTGATCACTCATATCACTCAAGTGTTTAGGGTGTCCTATTCTAATTGTATTTTCGCTAAGAAGCCAGTCGTGTAACAGTTCTCATCATAGGCTTGGTAAAAGCATCGATATCTCTATCGGTTAAGTAAGGACTGATGGAATTTAACATTTTCAACAACATGTTCTTATAGTTAACTTGATCATTAAAATAATTTAATGTAGTTAAAACGAGCGGAAGCATAATGTAAAGTTCATGTTAACATGTTAAGCTATTAAGTTAAATTCCATGATAATATCAAGTCTTGGATAAATGCTTACAAATATAACAAGTAGAGAAGATGTATACCTCCTCAAGCAAGTTGAGTGTTATTCACAAATGAGCAAGATGATGATGAAGATGATGGAAAGTGAGCTTCTAACTTGAAGCTTCAAGTGTGTAATACCCCAAGCTATGACCCCAACACTCTTGCCTTTAGTTAGGATTTGTTTTACACTTGAATTGAGCTTGTAAATAAAAATTAAGAACCCTCCTTTGAGTCCCTTAGGCTCACGGCCAGCACACTCTAAAAACTAAACTGTGCAGTTTTTTTTACAAGCTAAATGTGTAGTATTTACTTGAGAGAATCATTCAAACTTAGGTCCAAGAGTTGTCCATGCACCTAAGGACTTGTGTAGTCTTAAAAGCAACAAAACAAGACAAGCATGTGAGTGTCTAGGAGACCCAAAATTCTGCCCGCTTATTTTATACAACAATGTTTTAATATATATATATATATAAACATGTAATATATATATATATATATATATATATATATATATATATATATATATATATATATATATATATATATATATATATATATATATATATATATATATATAACATGTATTTGTTTTTTGTTACTTTTACATTTTATAAACCCTTTTATAAAATATAACACAATATAATCATTTAAAACATATAAACAATTATATACAAATTATCCAAATAATTTATCTCAAGTGATATTATTTTAGAAAACCGATTTTCTAAAATCCAAGTGTCGCATATTTATTTAACGATCCAACCGTTAAGATTAAATACTTGTAGAGTGTCGGTAAGCTTGTTATTAGTTATGACCTGACTTGGATCATAACACATTAGCCACATGAATTTAATATGTCTCTCGGGCATACGAAATACCTTCAATCTCCCACTTGCACGAGAAACATAAGAAATTAATGCAAGTGATGGATACCACTTAACGACCGTCCATCACCCCCAATATGTTATGACTTTGTGCCATTCAATAACATCATCCTTTTCGAGTTCCCATCTCGAATATGAATAGGTGAATCTTTTCATTATATCCTTTCTTCCTAGATGTCATGTTAAATCGAAGA
The DNA here is from genome assembly GCF_046630445.1 of Rutidosis leptorrhynchoides. Taxonomy (NCBI): domain Eukaryota; kingdom Viridiplantae; phylum Streptophyta; class Magnoliopsida; order Asterales; family Asteraceae; genus Rutidosis; species Rutidosis leptorrhynchoides. The sequence goes on along the minus strand of NC_092333.1, from coordinate 221,816,710 downwards.
GATACAGAGTGATCACTCTCTTCTAGATTTAACATTATTAGGCCTTAGACATCTGACTCTCAACGAATAAGAGGAACAAATTCCATCTTGACTACATACGTCCTAAATATACACCTTGCATTATACCTGAGCTCTTCCTTATGAACTACCATATATCAGAGTAGCAAAGGAAAGAATCAAGGCACGATACTTGGTAAATATCCGAACCTAATATGTATCTCAGGTCAGAGGATACAATGATATTCGCCTTTACTCAAGATTACATGTGATCAACCACAAAGGCTCCATTTAGTAAATCTTGAGGGCGGGTCTTCCAATATTTGTATCCCAAAAATATCTATGAACCTTGGTTGCAACCTTGCCCCACATTCATCTCATGAATGTATACCAATCCAAGTTCATAATAGTCTAAACCTCACGCTCGTTCCCACAAATGTGATCGACTACGGAATTTAGAATAATTACTTATTCATGGATAAAATATGCAAAATAGGAACATAACTCAAAATAAATTAATGCCATAATTATATTAATGAGTTTGAAAAATTTCGTTCCGTTACAATACATAAAACAGATCACAACCAATCACTAGAATATCGAAGCCCTAATGCACAAACATGCCCTTGATGTTTTGCACCATGTAAGAGCTTCGTGAGTGGATCCGCTATGTTTAGATCTGTGTGAACTTTGCAAATATATATCTTTCCCTTTTCAACTTCATCCCTTATGTAGTTGAATCTCCGCTCAATGTGACGGGTCTTTTGGTGAGCACGAGGTTCTTTGATTTGAGCAATCGCACCCTCGTTGTCACAAAAGATCTCAAGAGGGTCCTAAATGGAAGGGACTTCTCCTAAGTCGTCGATGAATTTCTTCATCCATGCAGCTTCCTGAGCTACCAATGAGGCGGCAATGTACTCCGACTCTGTAGTGGATAAGGCAATAACATCCTGTTTTGAACTCTTTCAAGAGACCGCACCTCCATTTAATGTGAATACATAACTGGATTGTGATCGAGAATCATCTCGATCAGTTTGGAAACTCGCATCCACGTAACCCTTTACTGCGAGTTCCTCCTCACTAGACCCATATATTAGAAACATATCCTTAGTCCTCCTAAGGTATTTCAATATACTTTTAACAGCAATCCAATGACTATTTCCTGGGTTATTCTGGTATCTACTTGTCAGGCTAAGAGCGCATGACACGTCTGGTCTAGTGCATATCATTGCATACATGATTGACCCGATAGCAGATGCGTACGGGACTTTCTTCATTCTCTCCTGTTCATCTTTCGTGGTGGGGCACTGAGATGAACTGAGAAGTGTTCCCTTTTGAATATGTACCAAACCTTTCTTAGAGTTCTCTATCTTGAACCTTTTCAAGATCTTTTCAATGTATGCACTTTGATTCAAACCTATCAGTTTCTTGGATCTATCCCTGTAGATCCCAATCCCTAAAACGTATTGTGCTTCTCCAAGATCCTTAATGGAGAAGCATTTACTTAATCAAGTTTTAACTCCTTGCATTGTCGGAATATCATTTCCAAATAATAATATATCATCCACATATAATATAAGGAACATGATAGTGCTCCCACTAGCTTTCTTGTATACACAAGATTCATCACCATTTTTAATGAAGCCAAATTTCTTGGCCTCCTCATTAAAATGATGATTCCACCTTCTAGATGCTTGTTTCAATCCGTAGATTGACTTCTTTAACTTGCATACCTTCTTAGGAAATTTCGGATCAACAAAACCTTCAGGCTGAACCATATAGACATCTTCCTCAAGATGTCCATTTAGGAAAGCGGTCTTGACATCCATTTGCCATATTTCATAATCATAATGAGCAGCAATGGCAAGTAATATCCTAATAGACTTTAGCATTGCCATAGGCAAAAAAGTTTCATCATAGTCAACCCCTTGAGTTTGAGTGAAACCTTTTGCTACAAGTCTTGTTTTATATGTATCCAAGTTTCCATGTATGTCAGTTTTCATTTTGAAAGGCCATTTACAATCAACTAGCCTTGAGCCAGTAGGTTGTTCAACAAGTTCCCAAACTTGGTTGTCATACATGGATTGCATCTCAGCGTTCATGGCTTTCTGCCATTTATCTTTATCAATCCTTGATAAGGCATCTTGGTATTTTGTTGGTTCATCCAAATAAACCACATAGCAACCATCCATGAAAAACCCATATCTCTCAGGAGGATTACTAATCCTACCAGACCTGCGAACGTCTTGTATACTTTGATCATACATTTGATCATCCTCAACATTTTCATGTTGAGTGCTAGTGTTAACCAATTGTGTATCATCTGCTTGATCTTGAACCTCTTCAAGATCTATCTTCCTTTCACTATTTCCTTCCATTAGGAACTTAGTTTCAAGGAATTCAGCCTTTCGAGCAACAAATACATTTTTCTCGACTGGATCATAGAAATAGTATCCCATATCATCCTTGGGATATCCTATGAAGATACACTTTGTGGATCGAGCATTCAACTTATTAGGGACGTAATGCTTAGGATAAGCTTCACATCCCCATACCTTTAAGTATGATAGAGATGGAGGTTTTCCAAACCACATCTCATAAGGAGTTCGTTCCACTTTCTTGGTTGGGGCCATATTTAGAATACGAGCCGTGAAGCATAGACAATAAACCCAAAATGATAGAGGTAACGATCTTCTAGCCATCATAGATCGAACCATATCCATTAGGGTTCAGTTCCTCCTTTCGGAAACTCCATTAAGTTGGAGTGTTCCAGGAGGAGTGAGCTGCGAGATAATCCCACAGCTTTTAAGATGATCTTGGAAAGCATCGCTTAGGTATTCAACTCCTCTATCAGTACGAAGTACCTTGATTGTCTTATTGAGTTGATTTTATACTTTGTTTTGATATTCCTTGAATGCTTCAAAAGTTTCGTCATTGTGTCTTAATAAGTAGACATATCCGAAACGACTAAAGTCATCAATGAAAGTGACGAAGTATCTTTCACCATTCCTAGTTATGGGCTTAAAGGGTACACATACATCCGAATGTATTAATCACAATAAATCCTTAGCCCTTTCATAGGTCCATTTGAAAGGTGCTTTAGTCATTTTGCCTTGTAAACAAGATTCACATACATCAAACGAGTCTAGTTCATTTGATTTCAAAAGTCCATTCTTTTGAAGTGTATGCATTCGATTCTTGTTTATGTGACCAAGGCGACAATGCCATAAGTAGGAATAACTCAAATCCCTTTTGAGTTTCTTGGTGTTTGCATGGTTCATTGAGCTATTGTATGATGTGTCATCATGAATCAATTCATAAATACCATTCGAAGGCGAAGCCTTGAAATAGAACACATTATTTAAAGAAACATGGATATCATCATTAATGAAATTAAGATTAAAACCATATTGTTTCAACCGGGATACAGAAATAATGTTTCGTGATAAATCGGGTCCATACAAAACATTTTTCAACATATGCTCCAAACCACTTGGAAGCTTTAAAACAAAGTCTCCTTGAGCTTTCACTTGCACCCTTGCTCCATTTCCCATGAAGAGACTTGTTGTTCCCGCATCTTGATTACTTCTTTTGAACCCCTGCAAAGAATTGAAAATATGAGTTCCATACCCTGTGTCTAATACCCATGTATTAGAAGAAGTAATACTAAGCTCAACGTATACCATATATACATTACCTGAGGTTTGCCCTGCATCCCTCTTTTCTTTCAACTCCTTTAGGTAGACCGGGCAGTTGCGTTTCCAGTGACCCATTTCACCGCAACCAAAGCACGAATCTTCCTTGGGGTTAGCTTTACCGGCAACCTTTTGCTTCTTATTATTGTTGGTTGGGGTAACCATCTTCCCCTTTCCCTTGCCCTTACCTTGGTAGGCGGGTCCTTTCCTCTTAGCCGCCTTCGGCTTAGAAGCGTTATTGGTTTTGGACCCGCCTTCATTGATCATAAACATGGGTGAAGCCCTTTTACCCATGCTCGCTTCGGCCGTCTTAAGCATGGCGTGTAATTCGCCAATGCTCTTATCCCATCCATTCATGTTGTAATTCATCACAAATGTGTCAAACCTCTTTGACAAGGAATTAAGGATAAGGTACGTGGCTAATTCATTAGACACGTTGCAGTTTAGACGGTTCACTCGATCAATTAGGCTTTTCATCTTAAGGACATAAGATGAAACGGACTGGGAGTCGTCCATCCGACATGCATGAAGCGCTCGAACCGTTTTGAAGCGCTCGACACGAGCTTGTTGAAGGAACATCTCCTTCAACTGTGTGATCATGTCATATGCACTATGATGCTCAAAATCCTTTTGGAGTTCGGGTATCATAGTCCCAAGCATGAGGCAAGAAACTTGCACCGAATCGGTGCAATATTTCTCCCAATAAGCCATACCTTCCGTATCATCCTCATTCGGTTGATCGAGAATGGGGTCTTCCAACACATACTCCCTATCCTCTAGTTTGAGCACAATTCTTAGATTGCGAAACCAATCCACGAAGTTCGTATGGTTTAGTTTTTCCTTTTCGAGGATTGACCTCAACGATAGGTTGTTAAAGTTGATTGGTGCGTTTGGAATGTTGTTGTTATTGGCGGCCATCTACAAAATTTAACAAAGTTGTTTAAGTATTAATTTTAATTTAACAATCAATACCCTTTAAATCCAATTGATATTTATTAAATTTTAGAATCCAACGGTAAACCAAATTTCGGTTAGGTGACCTTTATCCCGTCATTTGATTTAGCTAGGCAGTCATTGTATTGCAATTGCAATCCTTTTACAACTTCTAAGTTATGGGATCATGCAATCCTTTTGCATGGCATATTTATCCCATCAACGCCTATTTGTTCCTCATGCTTCGGTGACCCTAAGTTCATGATTCCCAAATCAAGTCGTCCTACTTGTGTAAACGTGTAAATTTAACATACAAGTGGTTAGGTGACCTTTATCCCACAAGTGTGCGAAATTCACCTTAATCATATTAGTTTGCTCATAACGGTTAGGTGACCTTTATCCCATTATGAGTTCCCTAATATTTTTAAGTGTTGCACAAAAGGATGGCGTTTAACTTGTTTACCTTGTTAATAGAAGCGATTTTAAGTTTCCATTAATTCTAGTTTAAGAAAACTTTTATGCCATACACCAACATGCATTTAGTGTATGGTTTATTTGAAATCCATTTTCAAGTCTTGTAATTTTAGCCAATTACTTGATATAAACCATTTTATATATATGATCCTTATCATGTTCTTAATAACTATTTATTAATGTCCTTTTAGCCATTTTTAATTTAACCATTTAAATTGACGTTTTGCATGTCGTTTACTAATGTCTAATTTAACCAATTAAATTGCCATTTTGCTTGTTGTTAACTTGTGTGATTAACTTGTAGCATACAAACATACAATCCACAATCATACAAAAAACAACCATGGCAAAACAAATATGTTCACAATCAAGCCAATTAGGTAGACATTTGTTTAGCCGAAAACAAATGCCACCGGTAAGGGTTATAACACAAAGTAGGAGATTTTAAATCTCCCACTTAATCTTGCATCCAAATGCTTCTTCTTGTGTTCTTCAAGTCTTCATTATCTTCATCATTTTACAAAATATATGCTAATACATTTTTCTAAAAAATGAAAATACAACCTAATATATTTTACATACCAAATATACAATAAATTACATAACCAAAATAATATTATTACAAACCAATTGAATAAATATTATTACAAACCAAATGGATAATAAATAATCATCAAACATGCAACCAAACAAACACAAGGTCTAGGCATTGATTATGAACATTTACATACAACAAAATATGAAAAAATGGAAGCACCCAAAACCCATTTTGGGTCTCCAAATTTTCGGCCAAAATTAGATACCCACCCAAACCCGATAATTTTTGTATTCCATTTTCATGCATGTACTTGGAATGCAAATATAGTGGGTTTAAAGACAATATAAGAAGCATAATCCATAGACCTCGGCTCTAGATACCATTGATGGAATTTAACATTTTCAACAATATGTTCTTATAGTTAACTTGATCATTAAACCAATTTAATGTAGTTAAAACGAGCGGAAGCATAATGTTAAGTTCATGTTAACATGTTAAGCTATTAAGTTAAATTCCATGATAATATCAAGTCTTGGATAAATGATTACAAATATAACAAGTAGAGAAGATGTATACCTCCTCAAGCAAGTTGAGTGTTATTCACAAATGAGCAAGATGATGATGACGATGGTGGAAAGTGAATTTCTAACTTGAAGCCTCAAGTGTGTAATACCCCAAGCTATGACCCCAACACTCTTGCCTTTAGTTAGGATTTTTTTTACACTTGAATTGAGCTTGTAAATAAAAATTAAGAACCCTCCTTTGAGTCCCTTAAGCTCACAGCCAGCACACTCTAAAAACTGAACTGTGCAGTTTTTTTTACAAGCTAAATTTGTAGTATTTACTTGAGAGAATCATTCAAACTTAGGTCCAAGAGTTGCCCATGCACCTAAGGACTTGTGTAGTCTTAAAAGCAACAAAACAAGACAAGCATGTGAGTGTCTAGGAGACCCAAAATTCTGCCCACTTATTTTATACAACAATGTTTTAATATATATATATATATAAACATATAATATATATATATATATATATATATATATATATATATATATATATATATATATATATATATATATATATATATATATATATATATATATATATATATATAACATAATATAAACCCTTTTATAAACCCTTTTATAAAATATAACATAATATAATCATTTAAAACATATAAACAATTATATACAAATTATGCAAATAATTTATCTCAAGTGATATTATTTTAGAAAACCGATTTTCTAAAATCCAAGTGTCGCGTATTTATTTAACGATCCAACCGTTAAGATTAAATACTTGTAAAGTGTCGGTAAGCTTGTTATTGGGTATGACCCGACTTCGATCATAACACATTAGCCACATGAATTTAATATGTCTCTTGGGCATACGAAATACCTTCAAGGACGTCACTGATCTTCTTCCTAGGCATTCTTTTAAGAGGAAGACGGGTTGTAGGGTTTGGTTGGGAGTTCTTAATGGATTGGTGAAAGGTATCCAAATCTTTTGATTTCGAGATAATTGATAGACTTTGATTCTTCATAGTATCCATTTAAGGATAGAGAATGGCTTGGAATCCATAAAAAGTTTTCTTTAGAAGAGGCGGATTTTTCTAAGACTTTGTCTAGAATTTTCTTTGGCTCCTCCGGTGTCCTTCTTTAGGGCAACTTCTCGGGTTTTTCTTTGCCTTTATTCATAAAGACTTTGCTCTTTCAAACATATTTTTTTTTTCGGCATACCCTTTCTTCATAACATTTGTCTTTCGTTCCTGGTGCTCAGAGAGGAGGTGATAATCCACTGAAAATAGGTCTTTAACCTATCAAAAACAGTCAGGGGTTCAGAATCTTTTAACAAGTGCTTTTGAAGCGAATTTGATCGATCTATCTCTTCATTAATCTCTGGATCTTTTGATGAATAGAAAGGGGAATGAAGGTGAATAGGTAGTGTATTTTTGGGAGTGAATTTGGGGTGAATATTTTTGATTCATCAACTCTTATGTGAGTTGGTTGGTTTAAATTGCATGGAGTGGAAACATAAATGGATGGCGTTTTGTCTTCTCTATTCAGAATGATTTCGGAAGGAGTATCGCACCTGCACCACGTATGTCGCTTACTAACCATTGGTCTTGAAACATATGTCAGAACCAAGTTCTAACTTGAACCGTACACCGGCACGCTCATCAAATGAAATGATAAAGTACTGTAGATTTGATGGGTCGTACAGATACTTTGGGTCCAAGATTCCTTACCTTTTGGGAGTAGGGGTTGTGCTTGATCATGCGTAGCCTTTTATATATTTTTTTAAAAGAAATCTGTTGACACAAAACATAAGTTTCAGCTTAATCATTTCATTCTAATGAATGTTCTGAAAACCGATTTCTAGCAATTTTATTGGATCTTTTGGGCAAAATAAGGTAAGAATTATTTTCGGAATCACCCAATATCCATTGCTTAATTACTTTCTAGACAAAAGAATTTTTTTAAAACTTGGAATTTTACGGTTACTCGTCCTTTAAACCTTTACCCAATACCCCACACATAGAAGAACATTGTCCCTAATGTTCTCTGAAAAAGAATATTTTAATACTTTATAAATTAAGGACATTGTCTTCTGAAATTTCTAAGTTAGTTGTGAGGGTTACCCCACACTTAGAGATTTTAGTGAGTAATAATTGAAATAGGTTTGAGGAAGGATTACTTCCCTATAGTCATGTTACTTTCCTAGTGCTGTGCCTTTCTAATTGCTGGAAAGGTCCAGTCTCTTTTGATATGATTTCTGCATGAAGAACAAAAAGAGAAAGGCAGCATTTCTACTATATATAACTTTTTAGTACAATGCTTCAAAAAGATAAAACTAAAAGTAAAATAAAGTAAAGTAGTCTATGGAATACTATCCTGGTCAATGTGCTGAGTTGTATCTGCGAAGTATCCATGAAATCCGAAGGGATCATCATCATCCTCTAGTCTCGGAAAATATTCAAGTGGTTGCCCTATATCAAACTCAGGGCCTAGTAGTGAATCTAGACAAAGGTCTGACAGTAACTCCAGGTGTGATAGGCAGTGGGTGGCTCAACTGATATGGGAATCGTGACTAGGTGACAACCTTCAGGTAGCTCAGTGACTGGGACTGCGTCGGTGATTGGAGCAGGTGAACGGCTAAGATAGGTGGCCTGATGGGAACATGAGTAGTATGTGCTGGGATGGCAGCTGAAGCAACTGAGTGAACTAAGACCGGTGTGGAGTGCCTGAGGGTAGCTTGTCGTGTCGGCTGAACACGGTGTGCTAGTCTAAATGACGATGGGTCCAGAGTACTGCGCGGCATCCCCTCGCGCTGAAGGTATAATCTAAGAGCTCAATAAAGCCTTTGCTGATCTCTGAGTAATGCCCATGCAACATCTGGGTCATTCAAGGTGGCTCTATAGTGTATCACCATCTATGGCTCATGTGCCTCTTGTGGTTGTGTATGCTCATCAGGTCTCCTGGCAAAACGTCTAGATCGTCGAACAGGAGGAGCTGGGGGTGCTGTGCCAATATCCTCCTCAACACTCTCCAATATCAATCGCCTTGGTCCTAGTTGCCTTGTTGATGGCCTGTTCTGATCAGCACTGCTTCCGGATGAGTAAACTCTAGTAGTCCTCCTCCTACGAACTGGAATGTAAACTGAAGCTCCTGAACTTGGCATTTTGCCTGAACACATTCAACAAACTTGTAAGTACTAAGTGCAAGTATGGCACTTAGTTGTTAGTACACAGAGATAATAGACTGAAAATAATTGAAATAATAAATAATAAAAATAAAAAGGATAAGCAATGGGTGCCTCCCAAGAGCGCTTTGTTTATCAAGTCATTACAGCTCGACTTTTCTTTGCCAAATCTTCATAATGGATCAAAGGAGAAGATGTGCTCCTCCTTATCATGGTATTCTAGATAAACTTTTAGCCAGTGGCCGTTGAATTTAAAGTTGCCAGTAGGTCCTTCTAGTTCCACGGCTCCGTGTGGAAAAGTATGTATAACTTTGTATGGCCCACTCCATCTTGATCTAAATTTTCCAGCGAACTTCTTAAATCCAGAATTAAATAGCAGAACCTTATCTCCAGGAGTGAACTTTGTAGGAATCAATTTTGCATCATGTGTCAGCTTCGTTCATTCCTTGTATATGTATGACATTTCGTACGCTTGGTCTCTTAACTCAGCAAGTTCATTCATCTGCATCTTCCGATGCTTAGCGGTAACTGAGGGATCAAGGTTGCAGGTCTTCAGGACCCAGAGAGCTTTATATTCGAGTTCCAGCAGAAGGTGACAGGCTTTTCCATAGATCATGCGGTAGGGTGCAGTCCATAGAGGATTCTTGTAAGCAGTTCAGAATGCCCACAGAGCATTGTCTAATTTCTCGGCCCATTTATTTCCATGATGGCCGATGGTGCATTCGAGGATTCTCTTGAGTGCTCTATTCGTGACCTATGATTGTCCGTTAGTCTGCGGATGATAGGAAGTGGACATTTTGTGGGTAACTACGTATTGTTGCATCACCTTCATAAACTGAGTATTGCAGAAGTGTGTGCCTCTATTATTTATTATAGCGCGGGGAGCTCCAAATCGGCAGAAGAGTCTCTTCAGGAAGTTGGTGACGACCTTGGCATCATTAGTTGGAAATGATTGGGCTTCGACCCATCTAGAGACGTAATCTACTGCTACGAGGACATATTCTTTCCCATTAGACTTTGGGAACGGCCCCATGAAGTCTAATACCCATATATCGAAGATCTCGCAAGCTTGGTTATTAGTCCAAGACATCTCATTCTTCATAGAGATAATACCTTGCCTTTGGCATGCGTCACAACGCTTTACAAGCTCTTGTGCATCTTGGAATATAGACGGCTAATAAAATCCCGATTCGTAGAATTTTTTTGCAGTTAAATTTTCTCCATGATGACCTCCAGTTGGTCCGTGGTGACATTGGTGAAGAATCCCTGCTACTTGTTTTTCATCTACGCACCTCCCGATTATGATCAGGGCAAATTCTAAACAGGTAAGGGTCTTCCCAGTAGTAGTACTTGGCATCCCTGAAGAACTTCCTTATTTGGGAGGTGCTCATTCCCTTCTGTACTACTCCAGCAACTAGGTAGTTGGCCATGTCGGCATAACAAGGAGTATCAGTGAATTGTGATTCTATATGAGTTTGTCCTAAACTCATAAGCTGTTCTTCCGAAAATTTATCTCTGATATCTTGTTCAGAAAGTTGTTCCATCGCTGGGTTCTCCAAACGACTAAGATGGTCTACTGTGACGTTCTCTACTCCTTTCTTATCTTTAATTTCAATATCGAATTCCTGAAGAAGTAAGATCCATCGTAGGAGTCTTAGTTTAGCGTCTTGCTTAGTGAATAGATATTTAAGGGCTGAATGATCTGTATAAACCGTACATTTGGACAGGATGAGATAGGAACGGAATTTGTCGAAGGCGAATGCTACAGCTAGCAGCTCCTTTTCCGTAGTAGTGTAATTCTCTTGAGCTCCGATTAAGGTTTTGCTGGCGTGATAGATTGGATGAAAGTGTTTATCTGTCCGTTGTCCGAGTACAGATCCAACTGCGAAGTCACTCGCATCACACATGATTTTGAATGGTAAACTCCAATCAGGAGCTATCATGATGGGTGCATGTGTGAGATGTTTCTTCAGATAGTTGAATGCTTTAATACATTCTTCATCGAAGATAAACGGAACTTCCTTTCCTAGGAAGTGAGTGAGAGGTCGTGTTACCTTTGAGAAATCTTTAATGAAGCGTCGGTAAAAACCGGCGTGTCCAAGGAAACTCCTTACTGCTTTTACTGTGGTAGGTTCTGGAAGTTTAGTTATTGTCTCAATCTTAGCCTTATCAACTTCTATTCCTGCTTTTAAAATCTTATGTCCTAAAACTATCCCTCTTCTTTAACCATGAAGTGACATTTTTCCCAATTTAGAACTAAATTTGTATCTTCACACCGGGTGAGCATCTTGTCAAGGTTAGAAAGGCACGAATTAAAGGTACTACCAAAGACTGAGAAGTCGTCCATGAAGACTTCCATACAACGTTCAATCATGTCGTGGAATATTGCTACCATGCATCGCTGAAATGTAGCTGGTGCATTATATAACCCAAAGGGCATGCGTCGATAGGTAAATGTTCCATAAGGATAGGTAAAGGTTGTCTTTTCTTGGTCCTTTGGATCGAGGGGAATTTGAAAGTAGCCAGAAAAACTGTTCAGGAAACATTAGTATTCATTTCCTGATAGACGTTCCAACATTTGATCGATGAAAAGTAATGGAAAATGATCTTTTCGGGTTGCATCATTTAGTTTACGATAATCTATGCAAACCCTCCAACCGGTGACCTTCCGTGTTGGAATAAGCTCATTATTCTCATTTTGAATTACGGTTGTCCCTCCCTTTTTGGGTACCACTTGGACAGGACTAACCCATGGTGAATCAGAAATGAGATAGATCAGACCAGCATCCAGAAGTTCGATTACTTCTTTCTTGACGACTTCTTGAATCATAGGGTTGACCCTTCTTTGCCTCTGAACTGAAAGTTTGAAATCATCTTCCATGAATATCTTGTGGGTGCAATAGTTGGGGCTCATTCCTTTTATGGCGAAGATCTTCCAAGCAATTACCTTCTTATATGATTTCAAAACTTGAATCAATTTCACCTTTTCTTGTGGCGTGAGGTCTTTTGAGGTGATTACGGGGAGTTTCGATTCTCCTTCTAAGAATGCATACTCCAGATTATCGGGTAACTTCTTTAATTCCAATTCTGGAAGTTCCTCGATAGATGGCTTCATCCTAGCTATCTCCTTTCGGTCTAACGAGTCATACTTCTTCTAAAATTCTGATTCTTCAGTAGCGGTCACTCATGCTATCTGTTCTTCATTTTTGGAATTTGTCCTTCTTAATGCTTCCTCTTCAGAAACGTCTTCCTTAGTTTCGAAGGTAAGTTCAGGAATTTCCACACAATCCTCTTTTGACTGAGGTTCCGGATATACCGGAATAAAATCTGTTTCTTCATTCGGTCTTCTCCTTAACTGAGGTAGGGGAATGCCTTGTCCTAGCGGTGCTATTCGGATAGTTTTGCCAAGAAAATTACTTTCAGAGAGAGGAGATTTGTGTTGACTAAGGTTTATGGTTGAATGGGTGTCGAGATTTCCTTCAGGAGGTGTAAAGAATAGATCCTTAGAAATTTGATCTTGACTACATATAGCCATGGTTTCTTCCAGGTATTCGTTGACGAGTTCTTGAAAAGAATCAGAGAGATTTACATCTTCTTCGAGAGGATGGTTCATGATATGATCAACATTAAATGTGATTTCTTCTCCTCCAACTCTTAGTTTCAATGATTTCTCGTGCACATCAATTATGGCCTTGACAGTATTCAGGAATGGTCTGCCAAGAATGAGTGAGACCTTTGTATCTTCCTCAATATCTATAATGACGAAATCAACGGGAAATGCGAACTTATCCACTCTAACTAGGACATCTTCAATTATTCCTTGAGGAATCTTAACTGATCTGTCCGCGAGTTGGATAGTCATTCTGGTAGGCCTTAAGTCATTTAATCCTAGCTTTTTGAATAACGAATAGGGCATTAGGTTTACACTGGCTCCTAAGTCTGCTAACACATTGCTAATTTGGACATCTTGCAGGTAGCAAAGTACTGTAAATCTTCCTGTATCTCCTAACTTAAGAGGAATTCCATGTTGTAACACTAATGAGCATTCTTCACTTAAAGGCAAGCTAACTATCTCTCTTAATCTCTCTTTGTTTGAAAGAAATTCTTTGAAAAATTTAGCGCAGTTTGGCATTTCTACAAAAGCATCTACTAGTCGTACATTCAAATGCAAATTCTTGATAATATCCTAATACTTAGCAAATTGCGCTCCTTGTTTTTCCTTCCTAAGCCTACCTGGGAAAGGTATGCGGGCGCGCGGAATAATTTCTTTGGCCTTAGGAGAGATAGGTTCCGGTGGATTGATAACTTGGTCAATTGACCTTTTTGTTTCAGTTTCCTCAACAACAACACCACCTTTTCGTTTCAATTTTGGTTTACTTTCTTCATTGGTAGGGGGATGATCTTTCCTCTTATCTGTAAAAAAAAACATTTTAAAAAAGTATATAAGTAACATTAAACCAAACAAATAACAGATGAGGGCAATTGTTAACATCTATTTGTAATCACATGTGATTGAAACCACCAAGTGATTGGTAATGCACAATCACAAGTAATTGGTAATGCACAATCACAAGTGATTGGGAAAGCAGAATCACAAGTGATTGGCAAAGCAGAATCACAAGTGATTGGCAAAGCAGAATCACAAGTGATTGGTAAATGCAGAATCACAAGTGATTGGCTATAAAAACAATTAATCACAGGTGAGGCATTAAATCACTAACATTACAAAGGACAAAATGCATTCAGAGAAATAACTGTAAAACATGTAAATTACGGAACATTAAAACAATGAATCACAAGTGATGGCATGTGTTAACATTAAAAAAATAACTGTAAATGCATATAAGTAATTTCAACAACAAAAAAACTTTATGTAAACATCTAATACTGACTTTCAAATAATTTCATTGTATAATCACAAGTGATTGATGTATAATTTCATTGTATAATCAGATGAAGAAGAAATACCCGCATCTATTTCTAGAAGAATCGTCAATACCTTCAACAGCTTAAAATTTCGGGACGAAATTTATTTAACGGGTAGATACTGTAGTGACCCAAACTTTTCCATATTTATATATATTATTTGAGATTGATATTTATATGACTAAATGTTTCCAACATGTTAAGCAATCAAACTTGTTAAGACTTGATTAAATGAAATAAGTTTCATATAGACAATTGATCACCCAAGTTGACCGACGATTCACGAACGTTACAAAATTGTAAAAACTACATGTTGTGGTATATATAGACATATATATATGGTTGACATAAGATTATGATGAGTAAGTATATCACTAAATATATTAACAATGTGTGATATACATAAGAAATGAGATTACTAATTTAAGAAAGTCGAAATGATATATATAACGATTATCGTTATGATAACGTCTACTAAATACATATGTATCATATTAAGATATTGATACACTATATTTAACATGATAAAATGATATTTAAATACATCATTAAGTGTGTTAACAATGAACTACATATGTAAAAACAAGACTACTAACTCAAGAATTACGAAACGAGACTTATATGTAAAGATTATCGTTGTAACGATTATCGTTGTAACGATTATCGTTGTAACGATTATCGTTGTAACGATTATCGTTGTAATGATATTTTAATGTATATATCATATTAAGAGATATTCATACATCATAATATCATGATAATATAATAATTTAACATCTCATTTGATATAATAAACATTGGGTTAACAACATTAATTGAGATCGTTAACTTAAAGGTTTCAAAACAACACTTACATGTAACGACTAACGAAAACTTAACGACTCCATTAGAATGTATATACATGTTGTGTTTTGATATGTATTCTTACACTTTTAAAAGACTTCAAGACACATATCAAAGTACTTCTACTTAACAAAAATAATTACAATTACATCCTTGTTTAGTTTCATCAACAATTCTACTCGTATGCACCCGTATTCGTACTCGTACAATACACAGCTTTTAGATGTATGTACTATTGGTATATACACTCCAATGATCAGCCCTTAGCAGCCAATGTGAGTCACCTAACACATGTGAGAACCATCATTTAGCAACTAGCATGAAATATCTCATAAAATTACAAAAATATTAGTAAATATTCATGACTTATTTACATGAAAACAAAATTACATATCCTTTATATCTAATCCATATACCAACGACCAAAAACACCTACAAACACTTTCATTCTTTAATTTTATTCATCTAATTGATCTCTCTCAAGTTCCGTCTTCAAGTTCTAAGTGTTCTTCATAAATTCCATAAGTATAGTTTCATAAAAATCAAGAATACTACCAAGTTTGCAAGTTTACTTCCAAGCTTTCTAATCCATTCCAAGTAATCATCTAAGATCAAGGAACATTTATTATTTACAGTAGGTTATCTTTCTAATTCAAGGTAATATTCATATTCAAACTTTGATTCAATTTCTACAACTATAACAATCTTATTTCGAGTGAAAATCTTACTTGAACTGTTTTCGTGTCATGATTCTGCTTCAAGAACTTTCAAGCCATCTGATGATGTAGCATGAGGGTACGAAATAGTATTATTTTTAATACAAAATACTACAAAATATGACACAAGTTTTATTAATTTACGGATGGGATATACCTAAACCTTGCTACAACACTATAGGCAGTGTACCTAATCGTAGAGTAGTGTAGTTTTTAGTAAGTCCGGTTCGTTCCACAGGGAGCTGGTGATACTTACTATATTTTTAACTATATTTATACAAAATATATATAATTATATAAGTAGTAATATTATTATAAAAGGGGGGTTTTACCGTTTAATGACCGGTTTGTCGATTCTATATTTTAAGCGTAAAGATAAATGACGATAATTAAAGTGCGTAAAATAATGACAATAAATAAAATGACAGTAAATAAAATTGCGAGTAATAAAATGACAGTAAATAAAGATACGATGAGAAATATAATAAAAGAATTATGCTTATTTAAACTTCCGTAATCATGATGTTTGACGTGTTGATTTTAATTTATTACCATGGGTTAATTGTCCTTTGTCCTGGTTTATTTGATACGTCTATCTGGTTTTTGTCCATACTAGTCCATCGGTCATAAATATAAAGTGCGAGTATCCTCGTCAAATTACCCTTATACCCGAAGTCAAATATTCCAACTGATTAAGGATTTAAACTGTGACGCAGTTATCACTTCTGTCAACAATTACACCAGTTATCACTGTATGTAATCCACCCCTGTTTTAATTAGTTTATGAATATTAATTCATCCACTTGATCAGAATGAATAATCAATTACCCAACCCAATTGATTAATTAAATGATTATAACAGATTCCATATGAACATCACTAAATAGGACAACCATAATCATTATTAATTATTAGGTTAATTAATTTGAAGATAGGTTCGACAGACTCCAATGAGTTGTCACTCAATTAGACAATACCCCCCATCTATTAATAGTCAATAGTTCAATTTCCACAAGTGTCGGTCTTTTGCCCAAACCTTAATTATGGTACAAAGCCCAATTACCCAATTTTAGTAATTAGCCCATCATCATGATTACTTCATTTTAAATAAGCATAATAATAACTTAGCTACGAGACATTAATGTAAAAAGGTTGAACATAACTTACAATGATTAAAAATAGCGTAGCGTTACACGGACAGAATTTCGACTTACACACTCAAACGATCTCTATCATAAATCTTATTATTATCATAATTTAAAATTAAAATTAAGATTATTGTTATATCTTATTAAGTTAACATTATGATAGAGATATAGAATATAGATATTGATAATTGATATAGATATTTGATCGGATAAAAAAAAGATAGAAAAATTCTCCCTGGCTTCCATCGTTACATAGCCTTTTATAGGCCAAATTAGAAATTGAATTTTCATTTACGACCCCTGAACTATGCTCAATTAACAACTTTTTATTATTTAATATTATTCTTATTATGAATTATTTAAATATTATATTTTATTCTTGTGCATAGTTAACTCGTAATTTTTACACCGTTGCGTCGAGCGCTGAAAGTTGGTTCATGCCCCGGTTCCGGATTTTTGAACGTCCTTTCGTACAATTTTATATCTTGTACTTTGCGTTTTGTAACTTGTACTCTTGTCATTTTTAGACGTTCTTCATCAATAAATTGAACCTTTTGAATTGTATCTTGTACATTTGAGCTTTTTGGACGTTTTGGTCTTTCAAATCTTCGTTTTTGTCTTTAAATCTTCATTTTCGAGCGATTTGCGTCTTTCGTCTTCGCACTTATTTATTTAATTATTACAACTAAAAATAAGGAAATTACATTTAAAAACTTTACATATTGGAACGATATTGCTACTAAATATATGTTCATTTGGAACACTATCAAATATCCCCACACTTGAGCGTTGCTTGTCCTCAAGCAATACAGAACTTGAAATAAAAACATACATGAATCACTTTTTTATTCATCACATTTTGTACATCAGTGATTTTGATATAGCGGTATAAACAATGACAGTAATGATGGTTAAAGGTGGGTGTGTCATCCACAGTTGCCTTGGGTTTAGGTCAACGACACTTGCAATCAAATAGCCGATTTACTTTCGGTTTCCAAAGCAAAGTGCACATTTGAAAGGCGGTTTACAGTCCCACATGACTATAAAAATTTAGATCCTTTAGGAAATAGGATCTTTATGAAAACATTTGATCTTTTGAAAATTCAATCTAGCTTTTACCCTAGATAAGTTTTCTGATTTGATCCACCATTGGTGTTGCAAAATATATTTGTGGATCAATATTTTGGCTAAAAACATTTAGGTTCGTGTAATCCACTGCTATCCCGGTATCGGAAAGCACACATCCAGTTTACTTGTTCCGTATATTACCTTTCGGCAAACTACCGTCCGGTTGTAAAGGAAAGCGATGAACAAGAAACTGTTAAGGCAATGTCCCGTGACATGCAGATGATTATGGTCTTTTAACGTGTCGGATGCTAGAACTATCCTTGGTAGGAGCGATAGTAAAGATCATCCTATGATTTTTCGGTCTGGCACAAGGTCCTGTCTCCGACCATGCTATGCAACCACCGTTCTTACGGTTGACACCCGATTTAGTTCAGGTGACCTAATGAATTCCAGGTGAATTTCTTAGGATTTTACGTTCAATGGTAATGAACGCATTGAAAATGGTTTTTCAGAAAACAAATCGGTTTGTATTTTTGATCAAAATATTTTCTCGTTCAAGCTCGAGTTTAGATATCATTGAATTCCATGAGTTTGAATTCTCAATCTTTAAGGTCAATCTCTAGGATTGAGTATTATCAGTCTTAAAAGCTGATTTTTAATCTTTAAGGAGATTATCCTTTTCTGGGGATCTGATTCATTAGTCTTATCAAGCTAATTTGCACGGTGCCTCCCCATTGTACGAGATAAATCCTTCTCATGGTTAGGATAAATCTGACCACTTGGCGACCCTGTTTGATGCTGAGGTCCGTGGATTTCCTGCTGATTTTAGAGATGACTTTTCTAGATTTTTCGTCAACCTACAGCTGGTCTGGACGACAACTTCTTGACCTAAATCAAGAAGCACGTGTCTTTTTCGGAAGACTTTACTTCCTTTTAATGATGGAATTGATTCATCGTGTAGATCCATCTTTCTTTCAAATATATTACAGTAAACCGGGTAAAACTGATTAGTATCATCCAAAACAAAAGTACCTGCAATAATCTTGTACAAAGATATGTGATAGATAATTTTTAATTGAATAACTTGGTACATTCTCCCCACACTTAGTTTCTTTCTTTGCATTTTTATTCTCCTTTATTCCATTTTAAATGAATTCAAGCATTTTAGGTTGTTTCTCAATTTATGTCCTTTCCGAGGTAACGATAATTTCGGCATTAACACCTAGTTTTATCGTTCATAAATATGTATAAACATGATTTTGAATTCATTTAGTTAAAAAATTTTAAAATTTTCATAATATTTAGAAAATAAGCCAAGTATAAACCCGAGAGAATTTATAACCCTTCCCCACACTTGAGATCATGCAATGCCCTCATTTGCATGAAATCAGACTATAATTATTAATTCATGAGGGTGATTAGTGTAGAAAAGTGATTAAAAATACCCAGTTTGTAATTACAAAGCTCGTCGAATGATAGATGGCGCGCCTCATCGTTCATTCCTTCATTTATTATATCACATTTGTTGTTTTGCATCTTGTCGTCAAAATCAGTACCTTTTGCTGAACTTAATGTTAGTCTTTGAAAGTGCGTTGTTTTACCCTGTTGTTTACATGATAAAATACGAACATATATACATATTTTTAAAGTTGGGTATATTACCCCACGTTCAAAAATTTATAAAATCAAATATATTTTTTTTTGCCATACTTTAAATCAATAAAATTAAAAATAATGATGAAAAAATTTTTCGCCCCGCCCTCGGGTAAAGTAATTTCGGCTCAACGGCCTAGTCTTCAACTCACGACGAATTTTAGAAATCATTTTTTTTCAACTTAATGAAATAAAGTAAATTTTTGTTTTTAAATTCACACAAAACTTAAAAAGAAAACATATTAATTTCATATAAAACCTAAAAAACAAAAAAAATTCAGAATGGGGGGAGAAAACTAGTTCTTTAGTGTCTGCTAGCGGAAAAGACCAATCGAATTCCATTCTCGGAACTACACGAGAACAGAACAACTAACTCTAGATAACATTTTCTTAGAACATTTGAATCTCCCCACACTTAGGTAGCTGTGGTGTCGAAATTGTGATTAACTTCATCGTCAATTTCTTTTGGTCCATAATCAACTTGCCTATCTGTGACTTTTTCTTTAAGCCAGTGCCCGGCTTCTTCCGTAATATCCCATAATTCAACTAGCTTCGCCCTTTCTTTAGGCGACAGATTGGATACTAACCGGTTACATAACTTAAAGTTCCCCTTACTTCTAGCATCAATAGCCCGTTTAAAAAGTTTCTTCATTGAACTGTTAATAACGGGGTCATTTAATTTCGTATCAACAACGGGGTTCTTTATTATCAAGTCATCATTAGGTTTTACTTCATTTTCCCCACACTTAGGCGTTTTATTATTGCTAAGCACTACCGTTGGAGTTGGTAAAACAACATGGTTATTACCAATCGTTTTTACTGGTTCAACGGTTTTAGTTGGTGGAGATTTAGACTTTCGAATCATAAAGGTGATTGATTTGTTACCACTTTTAAGTGTCATTCTTCCATTTCCTACATCAAATAACGCCCCGGTGGACGCAAAGAATGGTCGACCTAAAATTAGAGGAACGTTTGGGTCCTCTTCTATGTCAATGACAATAAATTCGACTAGAAAGGTTAAATTGCCTACTTGAACGGGTAGGTTGTCAGCAATTCCAACTGGGTGCTTAATGGTTTGATCAAAGAGTCGAACACTCATATCCGTTGGACTTAACTTACCTACACCTAATCTCTTATATAAGGAAAGAGGCATAACACTTACACTTGCACCTAAATCTGCTAGTGCATCATACATGACACAATCACTAAGTAGACAAGGAACAATAAATTCACCCGGATCACCTACCCTAGGTGGAGGTTTTGGTGGAACTGTCTTCACCGGGTTTATATTTACGGCTTTTGTTTCTTGCACTTTCTTATTCTTTTTCTTCTTCTTCTTTCCAGATGTATCACAATCTTTATTACCTATCACTTGCTCATACTCAACTCCTTTTCTTGGAAACGGGATGGGTGGTTTGTATGGTGCCACCACTGGCTTTACATACTCGGGTGGTGGTGGTGTAACTTCTTCATTGTTACTCTCATCTAAAACCTTCCCATCTTCTGGTGCTGGTTTTTCAGAATTCGTTGAAACCATATTAACATTCTCATTCCGAGGATTTACTTCAGTATTACTCGGTAGCTTTCCTTGTTCCCTCTCACTCATCATGCTAGCAAGAGTACCTACGTGTTTTTCTAGATTCAAAATGGAAGCTTGTTGAGTTCTTAATGACTGATCAAATCTCTCGTTCGTTTGGGTTTGAGTTTCAATAAATTGTGTTTGAGATTCAACTAGCTTGAATACCACGTCTTCCATATTTGACTTTTTCTCTTCGGTTTGTTGTTGTGGTTTATATAAGCCAGGTCTTTGTTGATTGAAAGTGTTGTTTTGAGTTGGTTGGTTATTCGGACCTTGTTGGTTATACCAGTTATTTTCGGGTCCTTTTGGATTGTAAAGAATGTTTTGATTTCGATTGAAGTTTAGCTTTGGCGGTTGATAATTATTTTGATAATTATTTCCAGGCCTTTGGTTCATATAGGAAACATTCTCTCGTTGTTCCAATGTTGGTTCAATGTGACAATCTTTCAATAAGTGTGGTCCACCGCATAGCTCACAACTGATTCGTATTGCGTGAATATCTTTATTCATCTTTTCCATTCGTCTTTCGAAAGCATCTATTTTTGCGGAAACGGAATCAAAGTCATGGCTAGAATCGGCTCTAGCTGAAATGTCCCGTTCTTATTGATTAAAAACGTTCCATATTAATTGATTTCGTTGCGAGGTTTTAACCTCTATATGAGACGTTTTTCAAAGACTGCATTCATTTTAAAACAAACCATAACCTTTATTTCATCAATAAAGGTTTAAAAAGCTTTAAGTAGATTATCAAATAATGATAATCTAAAATATCCTGTTTACACACGACCATTACATAATGGTTTACAATACAAATATGTTACAACAAAATAAGTTTCTTGAATGCAGTTTTTACACAATATCATACAAGCATGGACTCCAAATCTCGTCCTTATTTAAGTATGCGACAGCGGAAGCTCTTAATAATCACCTGAGAATAAACATGCTTAAAACGTCAACAAAAATGTTGGTGAGTTATAGGTTTAACCTATATATATCAAATCATAATAATAGACCACAAGATTTCATATTTCAATACACATCCCATACATAGAGATAAAAATCATTCATATGGTGAACACCTGGTAACCGACAATAACAAGATGCATATATAAGAATATCCCCATCATTCCGGGACACCCTTCGGATATGATATAAATTTCGAAGTACTAAAGAATCCGGTACTTTGGATGGGGTTTGTTAGGCCCAATAGATCTATCTTTAGGATTCGCGTCAATTAGGGTGTCTGTTCCCTAATTCTTAGATTACCAGACTTAATAAAAAGGGGCATATTCGATTTCGATAATTCAACCATAGAATGTAGTTTCACATACTTGTGTCTATTTTGTAAATCATTTATAAAACCTGCATGTATTCTCATCCCAAAAATATTAGATTTTAAAAGTGGGACTATAACTCACTTTCACAGATTTTTACTTCGTCGGGAAGTAAGACTTGGCCACTGGTTGATTCACGAACCTATAACAATATATACATATATATCAAAGTATGTTCAAAATATATTTACAACACTTTTAATATATTTTGATGTTTTAAGTTTATTAAGTCAGCTGTCCTCGTTAGTAACCTACAACTAGTTGTCCACAGTTAGATGTACAGAAATAAATCGATAAATATTATCTTGAATCAATCCACGACCCAGTGTATACGTATCTCAGTATTGATCACAACTCAAACTATATATATTTTGGAATCAACCTCAACCCTGTATAGCTAACTCCAACATTCACATATAGAGTGTCTATGGTTGTTCCGAAATATATATAGATGTGTCGACATGATAGGTCGAAACATTGTATACGTGTCTATGGTATCTCAAGATTACATAATATATAATACAAGTTGATTAAGTTATGGTTGGAATAGATTTGTTACCAATTTTCACGTAGCTAAAATGAGAAAAATTATCCAATCTTGTTTTACCCATAACTTCTTCATTTTAAATCCGTTTTGAGTGAATCAAATTGATATGGTTTCATATTGAACTCTATTTTATGAATCTAAACAAAAAAAGTATAGGTTTCTAGTCGGAAAAATAAGTTACAAGTCGTTTTTGTAAAGGTAGTCATTTCAGTCGAAAGAACGACGTCTAGATGACCATTTTAGAAAAACATACTTCCACTTTGAGTTTAACCATAATTTTTGGATATAGTTTCATGTTCATAATAAAAATAATTTTCTCAGAATAACAACTTTTAAATCAAAGTTTATCATAGTTTTTAATTAACTAACCCAAAACAGCCCGCGGTGTTACTACGACGGCGTAAATCCGGTTTTACGGTGTTTTTCGTGTTTCCAGGTTTTAAATCATTAAGTTAGCATATCATATAGATATAGAACATGTGTTTAGTTGATTTTAAAAGTCAAGTTAGAAGGATTAACTTTTGTTTGCGAACAAGTTTAGAATTAACTAAACTATGTTCTAGTGATTACAAGTTTAAACCTTCGAATAAGATAGCTTTATATGTATGAATCGAATGATGTTATGAACATCATTACTACCTTAAGTTCCTTGTATGAACCTACTGGAAAAGAGAAAAATGGATCTAGCTTCAATGGATCCTTGGATGGCTCAAAGTTCTTGAAGCAAAATCATGACACGAAAACAAGTTCAAGTAAGATCATCACTTGAAATAAGATTGTTATAGTTATAGAAATTGAACCAAAGTTTGAATATGATTATTACCTTGTATTAGAATGATAACCTACTGTAACAAACAAAGATTTCTTGAGGTTGGATGATCACCTTACAAGATTGGAAGTGAGCTAGCAAACTTGAAAGTATTCTTGATTTTATGAAACTAGAACTTTTGGAATTTATGAAGAACACTTAGAACTTGAAGATAGAACTTGAGAGAGTTCAATTAGATGAAGAAAATTGAAGAATGAAAGTGTTTGTAGGTGTTTTTGGTCGTTGGTGTATGGATTAGATATAAAGGATATGTAATTTTGTTTTCATGTAAATAAGTCATGAATGATTACTCATATTTTTGTAATCTTATGAGATATTTCATGCTAGTTGCCAAATGATGGTTCCCACATGTGTTAGGTGACTCACATGGGCTGCTAATAGCTGATCATTGGAGTGTATATACCAATAGTACATACATCTAAAAGCTGTGTATTGTACGAGTACGAATACGGGTGCATACGAGTAGAATTGTTGATGAAATTGAACGAGAATGTAATTGTAAGCATTTTTGTTAAGTAGAAGTATTTTGATAAGTGTATTGAAGTCTTTCAAAAGTTTATAAATACATATTAAAACACTACATGTATATACATTTTAACTGAGTCGTTAAGTCATCGTTAGTCGTTACATGTAAGTGTTGTTTTGAAACCTTTAGGTTAACGATCTTGTTAAATGTTGTTAACCCAATGTTTATAATATCAAAAGAGATTTTAAATTATTATATTATCATGATATTATGATGTACGAATATCTCTTAATATGATATATATACATTAAATGTCGTTACAACGATAAACGTTACATATATGTCTCGTTTCAAAATCATTAAGTTAGTAGTCTTGTTTTTACATATGTAGTTCATTGTTAATATAATTAATGATATGTTTACTTATCATAATATCATGTTAACTATATATATAACCATATATATGTCATCATATAGTTTTTTTTACAAGTTTTAACGTTCGTGAATCACCGGTCAACTTGGGTGGTCAATTGTCTATATGAAACCTATTTCAATTAATCAAGTCTTAACAAGTTTGATTGCTTAACATGTTGGAAACATTTAATCATGTAAACATCAATCTCAATTAATATATATAAACATGGAAAAGTTCGGGTCACTACAGTACCTACCCGTTAAATAAATTTCGTCCCGAAATTTTAAGCTGTTGAAGGTGTTGACGAATCTTCTGGAAATAGATGCGGGTATTTCTTCTTCATCTGATCTTCACGCTCCCAGGTGAACTCGGGTCCTCTACGAGCATTCCATCGAACCTTAACAATTGGTATCTTGTTTTGCTTAAGTCTTTTAACCTCACGATCCATTATTTCGACGGGTTCTTCGATGAATTGGAGTTTTTCGTTGATTTGGATTTCAGCTAACGGAATAGTGAGATCTTCTTTAGCAAAACATTTCTTCAAATTCGAGACGTGGAAAGTGTTATGTACAGCCGCGAGTTGTTGAGGTAACTCAAGTCGGTAAGCTACTGGTCCGACACGATCAATAATCTTGAATGGTCCAATATACCTTGGATTTAATTTCCCTCGTTTACCAAATCGAACAACGCCTTTCCAAGGTGAAACTTTAAGCATGACCATCTCTCCAATTTCAAATTCTATATCTTTTCTTTTAATGTCAGCGTAGCTCTTTTGTCGACTTTGGGCGGTTTTCAACCGTTGTTGAATTTGGATGATCTTCTCGGTAGTTTCTTGTATAATCTCCGGACCCGTAATCTGTCTATCCCCCACTTCACTCCAACAAATCGGAGACCTGCACTTTCTACCATAAAGTGCTTCAAACGGCGCCATCTCAATGCTTGAATGGTAGCTGTTGTTGTAGGAAAATTCTGCTAACGGTAGATGTCGATCCCAACTGTTTCCGAAATCAATAACACATGCTCGTAGCATGTCTTCAAGTGTTTGTATCGTCCTTTCGCTCTGCCTATCAGTTTGTGGATGATAGGCAGTACTCATGTCTAGACGAGTTCCTAATGCTTGCTGTAATGTCTGCCAGAATCTTGAAATAAATCTGCCATCCCTATCAGAGATAATAGAGATTGGTATTCCATGTCTGGAGATGACTTCCTTCAAATACAGTCGTGCTAACTTCTCCATCTTGTCATCTTCTCTTATTGGTAAGAAGTGTGCTGATTTGGTGAGACGATCAACTATTACCCAAATAGTATCAAAACCACTTGCAGTCCTTGGCAATTTAGTGATGAAATCCATGGTAATGTTTTCCCATTTCCATTCTGGGATTTCGGGTTGTTGAAGTAGACCTGATGGTTTCTGATGCTCAGCTTTGACTTTAGAACACGTCAAACATTCTCCTACGTATTTAGCAACATCGGCTTTCATACCCGGCCACCAAAAATGTTTCTTGAGATCCTTGTACATCTTCCCCGTTCCAGGATGTATTGAGTATCTGGTTTTATAAGCTTCTCTAAGTACCATTTCTCTCATATCTCCAAATTTTGGTACCCAAATCCTTTCAGCCCTATACCGGGTTCCGTCTTCCCGAATATTAAGATGCTTCTCCGATCCTTTGGGTATTTCATCCTTTAAATTTCCCTCTTTTAAAACTCCTTGTTGCGCCTCCTTTATTTGAGTAGTAATGTTATTATGAATCATTATATTCATAGATTTTACTCGAATGGGTTCTCTATCCTTCCTGCTCAAGGCATCAGCTACCACATTTGCCTTCCCCGGGTGGTAACGAATCTCAAAATCGTAATCATTCAATAATTCAATCCACCTACGCTGCCTCATATTCAGTTGTTTCTGATTAAATATGTGTTGAAGACTTTTGTGGTCGGTATATATAATACTTTTGACCCCATATAAGTAGTGCCTCCAAGTCTTTAATGCAAAAACAACCGCACCTAATTCCAAATCATGCGTCGTATAATTTTGTTCGTGAATCTTCAATTGTCTAGACGCATAAGCAATCACCTTCGTTCGTTGCATTAATACACAACCGAGACCTTGCTTTGATGCGTCACAATAAATCACAAAATCATCATTCCCTTCAGGCAATGACAATATAGGTGCCGTAGTTAGCTTTTTCTTCAATAACTGAAACGCTTTCTCTTGTTCATCATTCCATTCAAATTTCTTCCCTTTATGCGTTAATGCAGTCAAGGGTTTTGCTATTCTGGAAAAGTCTTGGATGAACCTTCTGTAGTAACCAGCTAGTCCTAAAAACTGGCGTATGTGTTTCGGAGTTTTCGGGGTTTCCCACTTTTCAACAGTTTCTATCTTTGCCGGATCCACCTTAATACCTTCTTTGTTCACTATGTGACCGAGGAATTGAACTTCTTCCAACCAAAATGCACACTTTGAAAACTTAGCGTACAATTCTTCCTTCCTCAATACTTCTAACACCTTTCTCAAATGTTCACCGTGTTCTTGGTCATTCTTTGAGTAAATAAGTATGTCATCAATGAAAACAATGACAAACTTGTCAAGGTATGGTCCACACACTCGGTTCATAAGGTCCATGAACACAGCTGGTGCATTAGTTAAACCAAACGGCATGACCATAAACTCGTAATGACCGTAACGTGTTCTGAAAGCAGTATTTGGAATATCATCTTCTTTCACCCGCATTTGATGATACCCGGAACGTAAGTCAATCTTTGAATAAACAGACGAGCCTTGTAGTTGATCAAATAAGTCATCGATTCTCGGTAGTGGGTAGCGGTTCTTGATGGTAAGTTTGTTCAACTCTCGGTAGTCGATACACAACCTGAATGTACCATCTTTCTTCTTGACAAACAAAACAGGAGCTCCCCACGGTGATGTGCTTGGTCGAATGAAACCACGCTCTAAAAGTTCTTGTAATTGGCTTTGCAGTTCTTTCATCTCGCTGGGTGCGAGTCTGTAAGGAGCACGAGCTATTGGTGCAGCTCCTGGTACAAGATCTATTTGAAATTCAACGGATCGATGTGGGGGTAATCCCGGTAATTCTTTCGGAAATACATCGGGAAATTCTTTTGCAATGGGAACATCATTGATGCTCTTTTCTTCAGTTTGTACTTTCTCGACGTGTGCTAGAACAGCATAGCAACCTTTTCTTATTAGTTTTTGTGCCTTCAAATTACTAATAAGATGTAGCTTCGTGTTGCCCTTTTCTCCGTACACCATTAAGGGTTTTCCTTTTTCTCGTATAATGCGAATTGCATTTTTGTAACAAACGATCTCCGCTTTCACTTCTTTCAACCAGTCCATACCGATTATCACATCAAAACTCCCTAACTCTACTGGTATCAAATCAATCTTAAATGTTTCGCTAACCAGTTTAATTTCTCGATTCCGACATATATTATCTGCTGAAATTAATTTACCATTTGCTAATTCGAGTAAAAATTTACTATCCAAAGGCGTCAATGGACAACTTAATTTAGCACAAAAATCTCTACTCATATAGCTTCTATCCGCACCCGAATCAAATAAAACGTAAGCAGATTTATTGTCAATAAGAAACGTACCCGTAATAAGCTCCGGGTCTTCCTGTGCCTCTACCGCATTAATATTGAAAACTCTTCCACGGCCTTGTCCATTCGTGTTCTCCTGGTTCGGGCAATTTCTAATAATGTGGCCTGGTTTTCCACATTTATAACAAACTACATTGGCATAACTTGCTCCGACACTACTTGCTCCGCCATTACTCGTTCCGACACCATTTGTTCCTTTCGTTCTATTAACCCCTGGTCCGTAGACCTCACACTTCGCCGCGCTATGACCATTTCTTTTACACTTGTTGCAAAATTTGGTGCAGAACCCCGAGTGATTCTTTTCACACCTTTGGCATAGTTGCTTCTGATTGTTGTTGTTGTTGCGGTTATTATTGTTGTTGGGATGATTGTTGTAGTTGTTGTTGTTGTTGTTGGGCCGTTTGTTGTAGTTGCGATTGATGTTGCGATTGTTGGGATAATTGTTGCGATTATTGTTGTAATTGCTGTTGTTGTTGTATTGGTGATTCTTATCACCGTTTTCCTCCCACTTTCTTTTGACTTGCTTCACATTGGCCTCTTCAGCAGTCTGTTCTTTAATTCTTTCTTCAATCTGGTTCACTAGTTTGTGAGCCATTCTACATGCCTGTTGTATGGAGGCGGGCTCGTGTGAACTTATATCTTCTTGGATTCTTTCCGGTAATCCTTTCACAAACGCGTCGATCTTCTCTTCCTCATCTTCGAATGCTCCCGGACACAATAGGCACAATTCTGTGAATCGTCTTTCGTACGTGGTAATATCAAATCCTTGGGTTCGTAACCCTCTAAGTTCTGTCTTGAGCTTATTGACCTCGGTTCTGGGACGGTACTTCTCGTTCATCAAGTGCTTGAATGCTGACCACGGTAGTGCGTACGCATCATCTTGTCCCACTTGCTCTAGATAGGTATTCCACCATGTTAACGCAGAACCTGTGAAGGTATGCGTAGCGTACTTCACTTTGTCCTCTTCAGTACACTTACTTATGGAAAACACCGATTCAACCTTCTCGGTCCACCGTTTCAATCCGATCGGTCCTTCGGTTCCATCAAATTCCAAAGGTTTGCAGGCAGTGAATTCTTTGTAGGTGCATCCTACACGATTTCCTGTACTGCTAGATCCAAGGTTATTGTTGGTATGTAGCGCAGCCTGTACTGCGGCTATGTTTGAAGCTAGAAAAGTACGGAATTCCTCTTCATTCATATTCACGGTGTGTCGAGTAGTCGGTGCCATTTCCTTCAAAATAGTTAAATGGAACAAGTTAATCATACAGAATATTAAGAGTAGTTAATAGTATTTCGTAGCATAATATGAACTCATTTATAAAAGCTTTTTCTTCATATTAGCGTTTTATAAGTTTAAATTCGGGTAGTACCTACCCGTTAAGTTCATACTTAGTAGCTAATATACAATTCAACTACTACAATTCTATATGAAAAACTGATTATAATAATATTTCGCGTTCAAACTTTTATACAATATTTTACAAACTTACAATACCGCTTATTTTACATAAAGCATGAAATATAGCACACAATAACTTTGATACAAGATAGTTGTGAAGACAATTCTAGCTAGTACACAAGTCGTTCAGCAAAGGCAATAAAGACACGTAATTCATACGTCCAGAAACAAGTCATGCATTCTGGTTTTACTAGGACTACTTCCCATCCTTGGTCTTGTGCCACATAACCGTTATGGCCGTTGATAAGACAGCGTGTTGTAACGTCATCAAAGGGACGAGGGTTACGTAATGTCCAACAGTCCCGTAATAATCTAAAAACCTCATTTCTTACCCCAATTACCGACTCCGTCACTTGTGGAAACGTTTTGTTTAATAGTTGTAGCCCGATGTTCTTGTTCTCACTTTGGTGAGAAGCGAACATTACTAATCCGTAAGCATAACATGCTTCTTTATGTTGCATGTTAGCCGCTTTTTCTAAATCACGAAGTCCAATATTCGGATATATTGAGTCAAAATAATTTCTTAACCCGTTGCGTAAAATAGCATTTGGGTTCCCCGCAATATATGCGTCAAAGTAAACACATCGTAACTTATGGGTTTCCCAATGTGATATCCCCCATCTTTCAAACGAAAGTCTCTTATAAACCAAGACATTCTTGGAACGTTCTTCGAATGTCTTACAAACTGATCTCGCCTTAAATAGTTGTGCCGAAGAATTCTGGCCGACTCTAGACAAGATTTCATCAATCATGTCTCCGGGTAGGTCTCTTAAAATATTGGGTTGTCTATCCATTTTGTGTTTTTAAACTGTAAAATAGACAAGAGTTAGATTCATAAAAAAAAAATACTTATTAATACAAGCAATTTTTACATATATCATAAAGCATAAGCACACTATATTACATATATTACAACACACGAATACAACTATCTTATTCTGACTCGCTCGTTTCTTCTTGTTGGGTTTTGGTTCGTTTTGCCAAGTTTCTAGGGATATATGATGTTCCCCTAATAC
This sequence comes from Rutidosis leptorrhynchoides, assembly GCF_046630445.1. Lineage (NCBI taxonomy): Eukaryota > Viridiplantae > Streptophyta > Magnoliopsida > Asterales > Asteraceae > Rutidosis > Rutidosis leptorrhynchoides. Next base: position 221,785,751 of record NC_092333.1, on the reverse strand, counting down.
GAGCCGTCGTTGTCCACATTGGTTTAGAAAAACCTGGTGGTTTAGAGGTTCCCGGGTCATTGTTACAACTTAAGGACTTCGGGGGTTGACGATACATATAAAGTTCATCGGGGTTGGAATTAGATTTCTCTATTTTTATGCCCTTTCCCTTATTATTTTCTTTTGCCTTTTTAAATTCAGTTGGGGTTATTTCTATAACATCATCGGAATTCTCGTCGGAATCCGATTCATCGGAGAATTGGTAATCCTCCCAATATTTTGCTTCCTTGGCGGAAACACCATTGACCATAATTAACCTTGGTCGGTTGGTTGAGGATTCTCTTTTACTTAACCGTTTTATTATTTCCCCCACCGGTTCTATTTCTTCTTCCGGTTCCGATTCTTCTTCCGGTTCCGATTCTTCTTCCGGTTCCGACTCTTCTTCCGGTTCCGACTCTTCTTCCGGTTCCTCTTCGGGAACTTGTGAATCAGTCCACAAATCATTCCAATTTACATTTGACTCTTCATTATTATTAGGTGAGTCAATGGGACTTGTTCTAGAGGTAGACATCTATCACATAATATCAAACACGTTAAGAGATTAATATATCACATAATATTCATATGTTAAAAATATATAGTTTCTAACAAAAATGTTAAGCAATCATTTTTAAAGAAAACACGGTCGAAGTCCAGACTCACTAATGCATCCTAACAAACTCGATAAGACACACTAATGCAAATTTTCTGGTTCTCTAAGACCAACGCTCGGATACCAACTGAAATGTCCCGTTCTTATTGATTAAAAACGTTCCATATTAATTGATTTCGTTGCGAGGTTTTAACCTCTATATGAGACGTTTTTCAAAGACTGCATTCATTTTAAAACAAACCATAACCTTTATTTCATCAATAAAGGTTTAAAAAGCTTTAAGTAGATTATCAAATAATGATAATCTAAAATATCCTGTTTACACACGACCATTACATAATGGTTTACAATACAAATATGTTACAACAAAATAAGTTTCTTGAATGCAGTTTTTACACAATATCATACAAGCATGGACTCCAAATCTCGTCCTTATTTAAGTATGCGACAGCGGAAGCTCTTAATAATCACCTGAGAATAAACATGCTTAAAACGTCAACAAAAATGTTGGTGAGTTATAGGTTTAACCTATATATATCAAATCATAATAATAGACCACAAGATTTCATATTTCAATACACATCCCATACATAGAGATAAAAATCATTCATATGGTGAACACCTGGTAACCGACAATAACAAGATGCATATATAAGAATATCCCCATCATTCCGGGACACCCTTCGGATATGATATAAATTTCGAAGTACTAAAGCATCCGGTACTTTGGATGGGGTTTGTTAGGCCCAATAGATCTATCTTTAGGATTCGCGTCAATTAGGGTGTCTGTTCCCTAATTCTTAGATTACCAGACTTAATAAAAAGGGGCATATTCGATTTCGATAATTCAACCATAGAATGTAGTTTCACATACTTGTGTCTATTTTGTAAATCATTTATAAAACCTGCATGTATTCTCATCCCAAAAATATTAGATTTTAAAAGTGGGACTATAACTCACTTTCACAGATTTTTACTTCGTCGGGAAGTAAGACTTGGCCACTGGTTGATTCACGAACCTATAACAATATATACATATATATCAAAGTATGTTCAAAATATATTTACAACACTTTTAATATATTTTGATGTTTTAAGTTTATTAAGTCAGCTGTCCTCGTTAGTAACCTACAACTAGTTGTCCACAGTTAGATGTACAGAAATAAATCGATAAATATTATCTTGAATCAATCCACGACCCAGTGTATACGTATCTCAGTATTGATCACAACTCAAACTATATATATTTTGGAATCAACCTCAACCCTGTATAGCTAACTCCAACATTCACATATAGAGTGTCTATGGTTGTTCCGAAATATATATAGATGTGTCGACATGATAGGTCGAAACATTGTATACGTGTCTATGGTATCTCAAGATTACATAATATATAATACAAGTTGATTAAGTTATGGTTGGAATAGATTTGTTACCAATTTTCACGTAGCTAAAATGAGAAAAATTATCCAATCTTGTTTTACCCATAACTTCTTCATTTTAAATCCGTTTTGAGTGAATCAAATTGATATGGTTTCATATTGAACTCTATTTTATGAATCTAAACAAAAAAAGTATAGGTTTCTAGTCGGAAAAATAAGTTACAAGTCGTTTTTGTAAAGGTAGTCATTTCAGTCGAAAGAACGACGTCTAGATGACCATTTTAGAAAAACATACTTCCACTTTGAGTTTAACCATAATTTTTGGATATAGTTTCATGTTCATAATAAAAATCATTTTCTCAGAATAACAACTTTTAAATCAAAGTTTATCATAGTTTTTAATTAACTAACCCAAAACAGCCCGCGGTGTTACTACGACGGCGTAAATCCGGTTTTACGGTGTTTTTCGTGTTTCCAGGTTTTAAATCATTAAGTTAGCATATCATATAGATATAGAACATGTGTTTAGTTGATTTTAAAAGTCAAGTTAGAAGGATTAACTTTTGTTTGCGAACAAGTTTAGAATTAACTAAACTATGTTCTAGTGATTACAAGTTTAAACCTTCGAATAAGATAGCTTTATATGTATGAATCGAATGATGTTATGAACATCATTACTACCTTAAGTTCCTTGGATGAACCTACTGGAAAAGAGAAAAATGGATCTAGCTTCAATGGATCCTTGGATGGCTCAAAGTTCTTGAAGCAAAATCATGACACGAAAACAAGTTCAAGTAAGATCATCACTTGAAATAAGATTGTTATAGTTATAGAAATTGAACCAAAGTTTGAATATGATTATTACCTTGTATTAGAATGATAACCTACTGTAAGAAACAAAGATTTCTTGAGGTTGGATGATCACCTTACAAGATTGGAAGTGAGCTAGCAAACTTGAAAGTATTCTTGATTTTATGAAACTAGAACTTTTGGAATTTATGAAGAACACTTAGAACTTGAAGATAGAACTTGAGAGAGTTCAATTAGATGAAGAAAATTGAAGAATGAAAGTGTTTGTAGGTGTTTTTGGTCGTTGGTGTATGGATTAGATATAAAGGATATGTAATTTTGTTTTCATGTAAATAAGTCATGAATGATTACTCATATTTTTGTAATCTTATGAGATATTTCATGCTAGTTGCCAAATGATGGTTCCCACATGTGTTAGGTGACTCACATGGGCTGCTAAGAGCTGATCATTGGAGTGTATATACCAATAGTACATACATCTAAAAGCTGTGTATTGTACGAGTACGAATACGGGTGCATACGAGTAGAATTGTTGATGAAACTGAACGAGAATGTAATTGTAAGCATTTTTGTTAAGTAGAAGTATTTTGATAAGTGTATTGAAGTCTTTCAAAAGTGTATAAATACATATTAAAACACTACATGTATATACATTTTAACTGAGTCGTTAAGTCATCGTTAGTCGTTACATGTAAGTGTTGTTTTGAAACCTTTAGGTTAACGATCTTGTTAAATGTTGTTAACCCAATGTTTATAATATCAAAAGAGATTTTAAATTATTATATTATCATGATATTATGATGTACGAATATCTCTTAATATGATATATATACATTAAATGTCGTTACAACGATAAACGTTACATATATGTCTCGTTTCAAAATCATTAAGTTAGTAGTCTTGTTTTTACATATGTAGTTCATTGTTAATATAATTAATGATATGTTTACTTATCATAATATCATGTTAACTATATATATAACCATATATATGTCATCATATAGTTTTTTTTACAAGTTTTAACGTTCGTGAATCACCGGTCAACTTGGGTGGTCAATTGTCTATATGAAACCTATTTCAATTAATCAAGTCTTAACAAGTTTGATTGCTTAACATGTTGGAAACATTTAATCATGTAAACATCAATCTCAATTAATATATATAAACATGGAAAAGTTCGGGTCACTACACTAGCCACTTTAGATGAACGAAAAATATCTTTTTCTTGGTGCCACTCATGCGAGTGGGAGGCTGTGTTATCAATAATTTTGTAAGCTTCAGTTGCGGTTTTCTTCATAATGGAACCACCAGCTGTTATGTCGATGTCTTTTCGTGTAGCAACGTTGACACCTTGGTAGAATATTTGTACTATTTGGTAAGTGTCTAAACCGTGTTGAGGACATCCTCTCAACATCCTTCCGAATCTTGTCCACGCCTCATATAATGTTTCATTTGGCTTTTGCGTGAACGTAACAATTTCTCCTTGAAGTCTCACGGCTTTGGATGCCGGAAAGAATTGTTTAAGAAATTTTTCAACTAAAACATCCCATGTGTCAATCGCCCCTTCAGGTAACGATTCTAACCAATCTTTGGCTTCTCCCTTTAAAGTCCAGGGAAACAACATGAGATAGATCTGCTCATCTTCCACTTCTCGGATTTTGAATAGTGTACAAATTCTTTTAAACGTACGAAGGTGTTCGTTAGGATCTTCATTCGGTGCATCACTGAATTGGCATTGGTTAGTTACCATGTGTAGAATTTGTCCTTTGATTTCATAATCTGGCGCATTAACTTCTGGCTTAATAATGGCGTGACCTTGGCCCGTGCGTGTGGCTCTCATTCGATCTTCCATACTTAGAGGTTCCGTTACTTCCATAATTGAATTTGTTGAATACGAATCACTAGAGGATTCTGATTTAATGGTTTGTGGCTCAGGAGGAATAATTAGTGGTTCAGGATCTTGGAATTGTCCTTGAATATGCTCCGGGTTCTTAATTGTGAAGTCGGGTTCAAAAGATGGATTATCGGAAATTTGAGTTGGAGTTCTTGTTCGACTAGATGACGATTCTAAAGAAAAATCAACGGCGACAATATTTGTTAGATGTCTTGATCGAGTTACAGGTGGTGAACGTATGACCGGCGGCGAACGTCTTGCTCGGTGCATTCACTGAATATCCTATTAGTTTTTAAAAAGGAAAGAAAAATTATAATAAGTTATCCAATTAATAGACTTTTCTGATTTTGCCCACGTTTCGAATAGCCAAAAGATGCAGCAGAGGGGCAGGATTCGTTTGGTCTCAATATAATTGAGTACTGTTTGGCTCCAATAACCCGGTCCACGTACAAATCCAACTATTACTACGAACCAGAAAATTTTGATGTCTATCAATTTAACCACTTAAAATAAATTTTCGTAATTTTAAGAAATTTAGAGAAGAAGTAGAAAAAATTCTAAGTCCTAAAAACTAGAATGGCGAGAAATAAGAGAGAAAAAGAGTGCGCGTCGAAAAGTGTCGAAAAATGAAAAAGACGAAGAGTGGTTTGTAAACACGCGGTTAATCCAACCCTATAACGATCACTATCTTAAAATTAAAGCTACAAATGGAGATCACTAATTGGAATTGTAATTGATACATAGGTAAAAGGCATCGAAAAATAAAAATAAGAAAATAACTATGGCAAAACTAAACTTAATATTAAAAGTTGCGACTATAGTCTAAAAATCTAAAGGTAATAAATAAAAAAAAACATTTTTTTTTATAGACAAAATCTTAAAATATATTTTTTTTTAATAAATTTTTTTTTTTTTTAAAACGATTTTTTTTCTTAAAAAAACGTATTTTTTTTTTACATTTTTTTTTTTTTTTTATAAAAAATGAATTTTTTTTTTCTTTAAAAAAAACGTTTTTTTTTTTACACAAAATTTTTTTTTAACTCATTTACTATTCATGAATAGTAAATGAAAAGAAATTAATTAATTTATTATTCACATGAAAGCGACATGATAGTAATTATTAATTACAAGTTACATAATATACCCCTGAAGTATTTAATAAATACGACTTTTTAAAACTTTTACGATTATATTTTGATTCTAAAATATTATTATATTATTATATTCTATTTCAATATTATTATATTATTATATTCTATTTCAATATTATTATATTATTATATTTATTTCAATATTATTATATTATTAAAAATATAGCGTTTTAGCGTCCCCGGCAGCGGCGCCAAAAACTTGATGATGTAGCGTGAGGGTACGAAATAGTATTATTTTTAATACAAAATACTACAAAATATGACACAAGTTTTATTAATTTACGGATGGGATATACCTAAACCTTGCTACAACACTATAGGCAGTGTACCTAATCGTAGAGTAGTGTAGTTTTTAGTAAGTCCGGTTCGTTCCACAGGGAGCTGGTGATACTTACTATATTTTTAACTATATTTATACAAAATATATATAATTATATAAGTAGTAATATTATTATAAAAGGGGGGTTTTACCGTTTAATGACCGGTTTGTCGATTCTATATTTTAAGCGTAAAGATAAATGACGATAATTAAAGTGCGTAAAATAATGACAATAAATAAAATGACAGTAAATAAAATTGCGAGTAATAAAATGACAGTAAATAAAGATACGATGAGAAATATAATAAAAGAATTATGCTTATTTAAACTTCCGTAATCATGATGTTTGACGTGTTGATTTTAATTTATTACCATGGGTTAATTGTCCTTTGTCCTGGTTTATTTGATACGTCTATCTGGTTTTTGTCCATACTAGTCCATCGGTCATAAATATAAAGTGCGAGTATCCTCGTCAAATTACCCTTATACCCGAAGTCAAATATTCCAACTGATTAAGGATTTAAACTGTGACGCAGTTATCACTTCTGTCAACAATTACACCAGTTATCACTGTATGTAATCCACCCCTGTTTTAATTAGTTTATGAATATTAATTCATCCACTTGATCAGAATGAATAATCAATTACCCAACCCAATTGATTAATTAAATGATTATAACAGATTCCATATGAACATCACTAAATAGGACAACCATAATCATTATTAATTATTAGGTTAATTAATTTGAAGATAGGTTCGACAGACTCCAATGAGTTGTCACTCAATTAGACAATACCCCCCATCTATTAATAGTCAATAGTTCAATTTCCACAAGTGTCGGTCTTTTGCCCAAACCTTAATTATGGTACAAAGCCCAATTACCCAATTTTAGTAATTAGCCCATCATCATGATTACTTCATTTTAAATAAGCATAATAATAACTTAGCTACGAGACATTAATGTAAAAAGGTTGAACATAACTTACAATGATTAAAAATAGCGTAGCGTTACACGGACAGAATTTCGACTTACACACTCAAACGATCTCTATCATAAATCTTATTATTATCATAATTTAAAATTAAAATTAAGATTATTGTTATATCTTATTAAGTTAACATTATGATAGAGATATAGAATATAGATATTGATAATTGATATAGATATTTGATCGGATAAAAAAAAGATAGAAAAATTCTCCCTGGCTTCCATCGTTACATAGCCTTTTATAGGCCAAATTAGAAATTGAATTTTCATTTACGACCCCTGAACTATGCTCAATTAACAACTTTTTATTATTTAATATTATTCTTATTATGAATTATTTAAATATTATATTTTATTCTTGTGCATAGTTGACTCGTAATTTTTACACCGTTGCGTCGAGCGCTGAAAGTTGGTTCATGCCCCGGTTCCGGATTTTCGAACGTCCTTTCGACCAATTTTATATCTTGTACTTTGCGTTTTGTAACTTGTACTCTTGTCATTTTTAGACGTTCTTCATCAATAAATTGAACCTTTTGAATTGTATCTTGTACATTTGAGCTTTTTGGACGTTTTGGTCTTTCAAATCTTCGTTTTTGTCTTTAAATCTTCATTTTCGAGCGATTTGCGTCTTTCGTCTTCGCACTTATTTATTTAATTATTACAACTAAAAATAAGGAAATTACATTTAAAAACTTTACATATTGGAACGATATTGCTACTAAATATATGTTCATTTGGAACACTATCACCATCCAATGATCCTTTGAAGCTAGATCCATTTTTCACATTTCCAGTAGTTTTATCCAGAAAACTTGAGGTAGTAATGATGTTCATAACATCATTCAATTCATACATATAATGCTATCTTATTCGAAGGTTTAAACTTGTAATCACTAGAACATAGTTTAGTTAATTCTAAACTTGTTCGCAAACAAAAGTTAATCCTTCTAACTTGACTTTTAAGATCAACTAAACACATGTTCTATATCTATATGATATGCTAACTTAATGATTTAAAACCTGGAAACACGATGAACACCATAAAATCGGATATACACCGTCGTAGTGAAACCGGGCGCTGTTTTGGTTTGGATAATTAAAAACTATGATAAACTTTGATTTAAAAGTTGTTCTTCTGGGAAAATGATTTTTCATATGAACATGAAACTATATCCAAAAATCTTGGTTAAATTCAAAGTGAAAGTATATTTTTCAAAATGGTCATCAAGATGTCGTTCTTTCGACGGAAATGACTACCTCTTTAGTAATTGACATGTAACTTAAATTTCCGACTATAAACCTATACTTTTTCTGTTTGGATTCTTAAATTAGAGTTCAATATGAAACCATAGTGTAACACCCCATTTTTCCCCGTACATGATTTATAGGTGTATTGTGTATGTACGACAGGCGTATGAAGGGTTCGATACATGTTTGGATGTTAAAGTCTTGTATACGAGAAAATGTGTCAGGCCACGTTGAGTGTCACGGCGCGACAAAGGGAGCCGCGGCGCGGCGTTTTGAATAAATCCATATCAGAAAGCTTGTTAACAAAGTCACCAGTTCGAGGCAATCGTCGTGGCGCGACGAATTAGGCCGCGGCGCGGCAAATGGTGCGAACTGGCACCAGATTCTTGTAAATTTAAATGAAGTTCAAGGGCAATTTGGTCTTTTTGCGTTTGAGCCAGATTTGAGGATTTAACCTCATCCATTCATTTCATTTCTCATTTTAATTTCCCTTTTCTTTTCATTTTTCCTCTCAAACTCAAACACCCATTTGATTTCAAAAGGATTTTTGAAAAGGAAGGATCGGGAGTTGATCTTTGGCGTAGTTGACAAGTGTGTTCTCCTCGTTCTTAGCTACACGGTAATACTAGTGGTAAGCTCTAACTCCGAAATTTGTTTTTGTGTTCTTCATTCAAGTTTAGGGCTTTTGATTGTATGATTCATAGATGGAACCCATTTAGTTGTTAATTGGAGATTAACACCAAGATTCGGGTTTATAAGTGTTAAAGGCGGGTTTTGGGTTGGTTAATGATTTAACCATGTTTAAGACTTGAGAATGGTGTATAATCACTAGTATTAGTGATTATTGATGTTTTGGAGACTTTTAGGGTTCTTGTGGTTGACTAATTTTGACTAGAGTCAAAATTAGGGTTTGTTGATGATTATGACCCGAATGTCGATTCGTTAAGGTTTATAAACTTAAAATGGATTAAGTTGAAGTATATAACCGAGTTAAACGTGTTTTGGTGTCAAAACTTGTAAATGGTGAGATTTTGACCTTATGGGTCAAAATTAGGGTTTAAGTGTCATTTTGGGCAAGATAGGTATTTAACACCTATGATTGGGTCTAATTGGTATATTAGGACCATTCTCACTTGTGTTAGTGATTATTGGTTAGTTTGGGCACGGTTTGTGCTTGAAAGTGCAATTGGGTCGAAATTTGCACTAGTTGCCAATTTGGGTTGATTTGTAAATCCACCCTAATTGTGTTGTTGTATTTGTGATTAATGGAATAGGTACTTTCCATTAGCGTGTTGCGGATTATTCGGTTGCATTCATCAAGGCTTAAGGTGAGTGTTAATATCCTATATGCATATGTATGTGTAGGATGGGTGCGGGTCGGGTGAAGGGGTTATCGGTTATAGAGCTCACTTCTCATATAGGTGGAATTGTTAGACTTGTGTATAGGTCCAATTGGCACGGTTGTGCATTTTGGTTGACGACCTTGGTTAGGTGCACACTTTGTGTGTACGTTATCACATGGGCGTGTGATGTGGATTATATAACCCCAATGGCGAAGGGTTAATATTGTGAGTGGAATATCTATATATGTATGTATATGATTTATGTGCCGTATTGATGGTGTCACATAGCCTTTTTTGTGACCATAGTTGTGGGACATAGCCGTTTTGTCCAATTGATAATTATGCACATAGCCGTGTTTGTGCATTTGGTGGTGAGTAATAGCCATGTTTTACTCCTACGTTGTTGCCCGTATTAATTGTTGCACATAGCCGTGTTTGTGCACATGATTGTGAGTAATAGCCATGTTTTACTCACACATTGATCAAGTGATGCCATAGCCGTTTTTTGGAACACTTGGGGGTGATGCCATAGCCGTTTTTGGAACACCTTGGGGGTGATGTAATAGTCGGCATGGACTGGATGTCCAAAATAGGAGCTGAAGTTGTGTGCGCCAAGAAGGCAATTCGCATTCCTCGTAAGGATAAAACGCCAGTAATGATTTATGGAGAGAAGGGTAACTCAAAGCTAAAACTCATTAGTTATTTGAAAGCTCAAAAGTGCTTGAAGAAAGGGTGCTATGCTATCTTAGCATATGTTAATAAATTCGAAACGAAGGAAAAAGTGAAGAGCATCAACGACGTGCCTGTGGCAAGAGATTTTCCTGATGTATTTCCGGAAGAGTTACCAGGATTACCTCCATTTAGATCTGTAGAATTTCAAATAGATCTAGTACCGGGAGCTGCACCAGTGGCTCGTGCTCCATATAGACTTGCACCATCTGAGATGAAAGAGTTACAAAGCCAGTTACAAGAATTACTGGACCGTGGTTTCATTCGACCGAGCACTTCACCGTGGGGAGCTCCGATTTTATTCGTCAAGAAGAAAGACGGATCTTTCCGAATGTGTATAGATTATCATGAATTAAATAAGTTAACTATCAAGAATCGGTATCCACTACCGAGAATTGATGACTTATTTGATCAATTGCAAGGATCATGTGTTTACTCGAAAATCTACCTAAGGTCGGGCTATCATCAACTACGCGTCAAAGAAGAAGATATTCCGAAAACTGCTTTTCGGACACGCTACGGTCATTATGAATTTTTGGTCATGCCGTTTGGATTAACGAATGCACCAGCTGTATTCATGGACCTCATGAATCGAGTTTGTAGTCCGTATTTAGATAAGTTTGTTATCGTTTTCATTGACGATATTCTTATCTATTCCAAGAGTGAGCAAGAGCATGAGCAGCATTTAAGATTGGTATTAGAATTGTTAAGAAAAGAACAATTATACGCCAAATTTTCTAAGTGTGCGTTTTGGTTGAAAGAAGTGCAATTTCTTGGCCATGTTGTTAGTAGCAAAGGAATTCAGGTTGACCCAGCTAAAATTGAGGCCATTGAAAAATGGGAGACTCCTAAGACACCAACGCAGATACGCCAATTTTTGGGTTTAGCTGGTTATTATAGAAGGTTTATTCAAGATTTTTCCCGAATAGCTAAACCATTAACAGCGTTAACACAAAAAGGGAAGAAGTACGAATGGACTTCTGAGCAGGAGAGTGCATTTCAATTACTGCAGAAGAAGTTGACTACAGCACCTATTTTATCGTTACCTGAAGGGAACGATGATTTTGAGATATATTGTGACGCTTCACGACAAGGTTTTGGTTGCGTCCTTATGCAACGGAAGAAAGTTATAGCATACGCATCCCGACAATTGAAGATTCATGAGCAGAATTTTACGACGCATGATTTAGAACTGGAAGCAGTAGTGTTTGCATTGAAGATATGGAGACACTACTTATATGGGGTTAAATGCACTGTGTTTACCGATCATAAAAGCCTTCAACATATCTTCGATCAGAAACAGCTGAACATGAGGCAACGTAGGCGGGTCGAGCTGATAAACGACTATGATTGTGAGATTCGTTATCATCCTGGGAAAGCGAATGTAGTGGCCGACGTTCTAAGCAGAAAGGAACGGGAACCAATTCGAGTACGAGCAATGAACATAAAAATTTGCATGAATCTCAACTCACAAATCAAAGAGGCTCAACGAGAAGCTCTTACTAAAGAAAACATAGGAAATGAAATAATGAAGAAGTATGGGAAACAACTCGTTATACGGGAAGATGGAATTCGATATTTTGCAAACCGTATTTGGGTACCAAAGTTGGGTGGATTAAGGAAGTTGATATTGAATGAGGCACATAAGACAAGATACTCGATACATCCTGGAGTTGGAAAGATGTATCAAGATCTTAAGACGCATTATTGGTGGCCTAATTTGAAGACAGATGTTGCAACATATGTTGGGAAATGTTTAACTTGTTCAAAAGTCAAAGCAGAACACCAGAAGCCGTCAGGATTACTTCAACAACCAGAAATCCCAGAATGGAAATGGGACGGTATTACCATGGATTTCATCACAAAATTACCTAAGACTGCCTGGGGTTATGACACCATTTGGGTAATAGTTGATCGTCTCACCAAATCTGCACATTTCTTGCCTATAAAGGAAACGGATAGAATGGAGAAACTATTACGATTATACATAAAGGAAATTGTTTCAAGGCATGGAATACCTATTTCCATTATATCCGATCGTGATAGTAGATTTACATCAAAGTTTTGGCAATCACTACAGGAGGCCCTGGGAACTCGTTTGGATATGAGCACCGCATATCATCCACAAACTGACGGGCAGAGTGAAGAACAATTCAGACTCTTGAAGACATGCTCAGGGCATGTGTGATCAATTTTGGAAACGGATGGGATAAATATCTACCATTAGCAGAATTCTCGTATAATAACAGTTATCATGCGAGCATTAAAGCTGCACCATTCGAAGCACTGTATGGAAGGAAGTGTAGATCCCCTATCTATTGGAATGAAGTAGGAGATCGACAATTAACTGGTCCCGAGATCATACACGAAACGACTGAGAAGATAGTATAAATCAAGGAGAGATTGAAAACAGCCCGTAGTCGCCAAAAGAGCTACGCCGATGTCCGAAGGAAACCATTAGAGTTTCAGATCAGTGACATGGTTATGTTAAAGGTGTCACCTTGGAAAGGTGTAATACGTTTTGGAAAAAGAGGTAAACTGAACCCAAGGTATGTAGGCCCGTTCAAGATCATCGAACGCATTGGACCGGTAGCTTATCGACTTGAATTACCACAACAACTCGCCGGAGTACATAATACATTTCACGTTTCAAACCTTAAGAAGTGTCTTGCAAAGGAAGACCTCACCATTCCTCTTGAAGAAATCCAAGTCGACGAGAAACTACAATTCATAGAAGAACCGGTCAAAATCATGGACCGTGAAGTTAAACAACTTAAGCAGAGCAACATACCAATCGTTAAGGTTCGTTGGAATGCTCGAAAGGGTCCCGAGTTTACTTGGGAACGAGAGGATCAGATGAAACAAAAGTACCCACATTTATTTCCCGAGAACGCAAAATAGGTACAATTTTAAAATTTCGGGACGAAATTTATTTAACGGGTAGGTACTGTAACGACCCGGAATTTTCCGATCGTTCTATACTTATGAGATTAATATTTAGATAAATTAAACCTTACCAACATGATAAGCAATCCAAACTGTTGAGAATTATATTTTTGAAAAGAGTTTTACATAACGTTTGACCGTCCAATTGGACCGATGATATCACGAACTATATAACACACGATAATTATACGATTATGTATATGTACATATCTATACATATTTAACATGATTTAAGGATGGTTTAACATTTCATTGTGAACTAACAACAATGAGTTATAAGTATACTTTGAGACCACTAACTTAAGTTTTCAAAACGATAACTATATGTAACGTTCTTTGACATATATACTTACAATCTATAATGTGTTGTGATTTATGTCACCAATATGATTTAAGTGTAATGGGATTAATTTGTAACCAAAATAATCTTGATAAATATCGAACAAGTTTGGGGAAGTGTGGAGTGCACATTTGTTTGAACTTATCTTGATTATCGAACAAGCTTGGAAATTTTTTTTGGGCTAACATTGCTTTATTAAAAATGTCTTAAAATTTTATTTTTGGCCCGGTTGGACCCAAAATAAAAGCCCGATTTTGAGCTTCTTTTACCGTATCATACCCATCATCCATACGCATTTACTATTGGTAAATACACATCAAATCAATATCCTTATCAGCTTTAGATCTGCCCTAGATAAGAGGGAATCTTATTTGTAAGCTAGCATACATTATTACTCAAAAATTCAACACAATAATTTGTCCTTGTTCCCTCAACAACCAGACTGTCCTATAAGTATCACCATCACCTTGGTTTTTCATTTCATTCTTACAACCATCTTTCTCTAACAAAAAAAAAACACACTCTTAGGAACTCTAAGTGTTCTTCACAATCTCAGCAAATACTCATGAAGAACTAGCTTCATGAACAACCTATAATCATCATAAGAAAGTTTGATCAAGATTATTTTCTATCTTTTCCAGTAGCTTTATCCAAGTAACTTGAGGTAGTAACCTTATTCATAATCTTATTCGATTCATATTTATATAGCTATCTTATTTTGTGTTATAAAATTTTTAACAACAAGAACATAGTTTGAATGATTTCAAACCTGTTCGCAAACTAAATAGATCCTTCTAATTTGATTTTTAAAACACTTCAAAACCTGTAATATATCATATTATGACAAAATCGGATTAATCATATCTTGGCTAATTAACATAATATTTAATATATATTTACTTATGATTTGATTTTATATATTCCAGGACCACCCGTAAACAACACGAGAAGATTAATCATAAGACCTCATGATTGTACGCAACACGTCATCTGACAACACGGTACTTTATGTACGCAACACGTCATTTGACAACATGGTACCATGGGTCGAGATTAATTCTGATCAATACGAATACGATGGGGTCTTTATTTATTTTATTGAGCAACTAATTATGGACCATTAACAACAGACTGCTAACTACGGACTAAGAAAATATTAAAAGTATTATAAGTATATATATATATATGTAACGATTACTTGAAAAGAAAATATGTTGATATATTATATATATGGTTAGGTTCGTGATATCTATCGGAGACCAAGTCGAGTTAAATACCTTCAAGGAAAAGGTGAGTATATAGTCCCACTTTTAAACTCTAAATATTTCAGGATGAGAATACATGCATTTTATGATTTACGTTATGGACACAAGTGATTAAAAATATATATTCTACGTTGAGTTGTACCACTGGCATACTTCCCTGTAACTTGGTAACTATTATTTACATGAGGTATTGTAAACGCGAATCCTGTTGATAGATCTATCGGGCCTGACAACCCCAACCGGACTGGACGACCAGTATTCAACGGTTGCACAGTACTTCGTTTCGGTAACTACACTTGGTACGGTGTAGTAAGATTTCATAATAAAGGGAATATGCGACGTTGATTAAATGTTAAGTATGGTTATCAAGTGCTCAACAACTTAGAATATTTTTATTAAAACGTTTATATATGAAATCTTGTGGTCTATATTTATAACGCTGCCGGCATTAAACCTATATCTCACCAACTTTATGTTGACGTTTTAAGCATGTTTATTCTCAGGTGATAACTAAAAGCTTCCGCTGCAACATGTTGAATTTAAGCAAGATTTTGAGTATGCATATTTGTGTCAAAAATAAAACTGCATATCGGAGGATTTGCAATGTAAAATATGTTGGAGGTCGTATTGTTATTATCACATGTAAAGTTTGTAAGTCTAAGATTATCGCTAAACGATAATCATTATTAAGTTGTTTAAACCTTGTATTTGTAATAAAAGCTATGGTTTGTATTGTAAAAACGAATGCAGTTTTTGAAAAATGTCGCATATAGAGGTCAATACCTCGCGATGAAATCATATGTTATTGTATTCGTCCTTATGGTTAAGGTCGGGTTATGACAGTTCATCCTCTCGATTGAGGTGTTTTCAAGATTCGTGAAAGGTTTGAACGCAGATTGTAATTGTCAAGATACAAATGTGGTTTAAGATGGAATCAAGTGGCAAACTTGAAGGATTGTTTAGTTTCATATGTTATAATCAATATTTTAATTCATTTTAATTGTCCAATGTTATTAGTCCACAGTCGATAGTCCATAGTTAACAGTCCAATAATTCATATATAGTTTAATATATAATATTCGAATTAATTAACACGTATCGTGACCCGTGTACATGTCTCAGACTCGATCACAACTCAAAGTATATATATTATTGTAGAATCAACCTCAACCATGTATAGCTAACTCGATCATTATTGCATATAGAGTGTCTATGGTTATTCCAAATAATATATATAGATGCGTCGATATGATATGTCAAAACCTTGTATACGTGTCCCGATATTTAAAGTGCGTAAAATAAATAACAGAAATTAAATGACGATAAATAAAATTGCGAGAATATAATTTGCGATAATTAAATTGTGATAAATAAAATGTAATAAGGAATTAACAGTTAGCTAGGAACAGTTAGTTAGGATTTTGTTAGCGTGGATTCTTAACAAAATTTTCTCATGGTTAATTTGTTTGTTTCTAACAAATTTTATTTTTTTTGTCCAATGTTTTCTTCATTATGCCACTTGTTGGATTCTGGTAAGTCAAAATCTAAATATGAAATTTGAATGAAAATGGTTATTCTGTAGTGAACGAATTCATATATCTGTGGATGTAAGTAGGATAGTAAATGACTGTTAAATCAGATTCGAAGAATGTACAGTGTAACTTATTAATGTGAAATCTAAATATTCCTCGGGTATTACCTACTCGTTAAAATATTTTCACCATTAACAGTTTGTACGAAAGAATTTTTAATTATAATCTTTATGAAAAAATATATATACATATATATTTTCTTCAGTTGTAATCTTGGATTTAATGAGTCAATATGATATTAAACTCATTTGATTTTCCATTAGAACAATAATATATAATCTCTAAAACATTAGAGATTACATAATCGCCATGGCGAACGAAGATAAATGATGTAGAACGATTCGCAGATTGATGATTATGCTCGAGGTACATAATGAGACGTTGAGGTGTGTGATGTTGATTGTACTAGTGTTGTTACTGATGGTACTGTTGGTGCCAATGATGTTGCTGAAGCTGGTAAATTTTGCACCATATTCTCTAAATTGAATACTCAAGCGCGAAGTTCGTTGACTTCTTCTATTATTCCGGGATGATTGTCGGTCGGAACGAGAGGATGAATAAGGTTTAGAATTTTAGATAGAATATAATCATGGCGAGGTATTCGGGAAATGAGGGTGAAAATGATATTTCGGACTGGTTCACCGGTAAGTGCTTCAGGTTCTTTGCTAAGAGGTGAATTTGGTTGATGGAAAGGATCACCTTCTTTTTGTCTCCAATAATTAAGTAGGCTACGAACCCATCAGATGAATTGGTTGATTCATTCTGGTGACACTGCTTTTGGAGCTTAGGTGAAACTCCATATCGGAATAGCTGTCGGAATCCGAGAAATTCGAACTGGTTGAGGGATTCATCTCGTACGATCAGATGAAGGATTTTTCAATAAGAAATAGATTAGAGGATGTAGATTAGTACCCTGAAATACATAATTTACATATGCATATATAATACTAAAAATCCCATAAGTTACGAAGAAATCTACGGAAGCTGTCAGGCAAAGGTAACAATAACAGATACGCTAAGATATGAATTTATCTATACACAGTCTATGCAATAGATGCAGTAAGACGTGTCTAGACTTTAAGGATGATAAACAAATAATTTTTGACACTAAATGATAAGCAAAACTTTTGACATGCAGACACGGTCGAAGTCCAGACTCACTAATGCATCTAAACAACTATCAGTTAGACACACTAATGCAAGACTTGGTTTGCTAAGACCATCTCTCTGATACCAACTCTATGATAGTTGGGGACACCACACGTCCCACCCAGTGCCTTCCCAGCTAACCGCCTGGTGACCACTAAGTGTACCTCAGACACTAATTTTACGGCCATGCCTCTCGGCAAAGCCAACCATATTCGTACCGCAAGGAGTAAGAGACAATGCTTCATCACAGGTAACAATATGAGAACCCCCTCAACGATTAAGCCGATGACACATCTTAAACCAGCTCCAATACCAACTCTAACTACCCGTCCTAATCCATCTGGACGAATACATTACAATTGATTACATCGCGAGGTACTTGACCTCTATATGATACATTTTACATACATTGCATTTGTTTTTAAAAGACAAACTTTCATTTCATCGAAAGTTGACGGCATGCATACCACTTCATAATATACCCAACTATAATTGACTTAATAATAATCTTGATGAACTCAATGACTCGAATGCAACATCTTTTGAAATATATCATGAAGGACTCCAAGTAATATCTCTAAAATGAGCAAATGCACAGCGGAAGATTTCTTTCATACCTGAGAATAAACATGCTTTCAAGTGTTAACTAAAAGGTTGGTGAGTTCATTAGTTTAACATAAATAATCATTTCCATCATTTTAATAGACCACGAGATTTTCATTTTTCATTTCTCATAAATATACGTCCCATGCATAGAGACAAAAATCATTCATATGGATTGAACACCTGGTAACCGACCTTAACAAGATGCATATAGAATATCCCCATCATTCCAGGACATCCATCGGACATGATAAACTCGAAGTACTTAAGCATTTCAAATTTCAGAATGGGGCTTATTGGGCCCAATAGATCTATCTTTAGGATTCGCTTCAATTAGGGGGTCTGTTCCCTAATTCTTAGGCTACCAAGCTAAAAGGGGCATATTCGGCTTCGATCCATTCAACCATATAATGTAGTTTCAATTACTTGTGTGTATTTCATAAAATAGTTATAAAAATTGCTCATGTATTCTCAGTCCCAAAATTATATATTGCAAAAGCATTTAAAAAGGGAGCAAATGAAACTCACCATACTGTATTTTGTAGTAAAAATACATATGACGTCATTTAACAAGTGCAGGGTTGACCTTGGATTCACGAACCTAAATCATTTATGTATATATTAACACACATAATTGTAATCAAATAAATTCATATATTATATCTTAAATTATATATCTTATATATTTAATTAATATTAATATAGTTTAATATTATATTTGAAATCAATAATTTGTTATATGTAAATATTTATGTAAATAATATATATATAATTATATGTAAAAATTTGGTAGTTGGAACATATATACACTTATATAGAAAATATTTATTTGTTATAATAATATTGTTAATATAAAGTAGTAATCATAACAATAATAATAATAATAATAATAATAATAATAATAATAATAATAATAATAATAATAATAATAATAAAAATAATAATGAAAATAATAATAATATTAATGATAATGATAATAATACCACTAATAATAATAACTATAAAAATAATGATTTTACTAATGATAATATTACTAACATTTATTTTAAAAACTATAATAATAATATTAATGATAAGAATAATAATAATGATAAGTAAATAAATAAATAACTACCTCAAAGAAGTATTCCCTAAAAAAAATACCCAAGTCCGGGTTTGAACCCGCGACGTCCCGCTAACCCAATAACACTCCAAACCATTACTCTGTCTTTGCTTTTCTGAAACAATCACTACTCTAAATCATTATAACTCAAATAACCATGCTGCCTTCTTCTTAGTTCACATAAAATCATGGTTATTATTGTGATCAAATCATCATTATCATAACCATAATCAATACCATCATCATTATTGTTTATGTATCATCATTTTTATTGTAGTGATCACTTCATCAACATCACTCACCTTTGATCGTCATCATCTTTAACATAAATCTCGTTCATCATCGACACTTAACTAAGGTGCGTGTGTTTGTGTTGTCGTCTAACAACAAAAAGAAAAAGAACCCAATTAGTTTCAACTCGGGCTCAAGTTGGCTCAAGAACCCAAGAATCCAAGTAACAAATACTAGCCCAACAAATCAAGAATCGACCCAAATTTAGAAACAGAAACATGTGGCCCAACTAGACAGCCTAAATTGATATATTCCAAGAATCGATTTAGAAGTCAGGAGAGAAAAAAATACACGTTGGTTTCTGTATCAGTCGTTAGTAGCTGCTAGGGTACAGTATTTTCTTGATTTGGGGTATTTGAACAGCTAACAGGAACATAGTGATAGCTACATCACCCATTGATAATAGTAAAACATAATCAATTTATTAGTTTTCACACAGTACATCGCTTCTTTCCTTATCATCATCGTCATCCTAATCATTTTCCTAATTCCTTTTCTTAAACATCAAGTGGGAGTTGGTTTGGTAACTTTTAGCAAAACAATTATAGAAAAGTAGCAGCTCATTGGTCGATTAAATAAACAGGAGTAGGTTACAAGGCCCCACAATGTCATCAGTTCCCTTAACAAACACGTATAAGAGAAATCGAAATAGCAGCTATGATAAGTTTTTGTACTGCCCAAGTTTTATTACGTTTAAGTTTTATAACCTAGACTATAACCAGTCGCTATCTACTCCTCTTTACAGGTCTTCTTACATCATCAATTATCATAGCTTTTGGATCAAATTTCAAATCTTTTAATAGAAGCAAAAGTGGTAGGCCACTCGAATTTTAGACAAATAATTTATCTGCCACTAATATTTGCTACATCAAGATTCAATATAATCTAATGGACTTCAGTTCATTAATGTTATTTAACAGTTATATCATAATTGTGTCATCATCCAATAAACATTCATCATCAACCATTATCATTCATCATTAACATCGTTTATTCGTAATAGGAACAGAAGTAAGGAACATAAGTAATCGCAGCTGAGTTTGTGTGGTTTATGGTTGTAATAATAGAAAAAGGAAAATGGTATTGGTGATGGTTTGCAACGACCGAAGAACCAGAAAAAAAATATAGTGTCGGATGGCGATTTAATTAGAAGATGACGATTGATTATTTGTGGTTCTCGTTTGCAACACAGAAAGTAAAGACCGAACAGATGTGGGTTCATTATAGCAGCAGCAACAAAAAAAATATAGGTGGCGGTTTCATAGTTGTTACAATCGAGAAAAGAAAGGGTTTTCTTTTGGGTTTGGCCCGTCTAACCGAAATATATAACTGGGTTGATGGTAGAGTTGTTCTGGGTTTACGATGGTGTGGTGGATGTCAAAGAAATAGACCCAGATTATAATGCGAGAGATAAAAGAAATAGATAGTTAGATAGTTGCCTGGTTCCACTTGTATGTAGGTTTAAAGTGGAAAGGTGGTTGTCTTCATCATTAGTAGCCATAAGCTCAATCAATATGTGGCTTTGTTCCTGGGTTATTTACGTGCGTTGAGCCAAAATATAAAAAGATAAGAAGTAGCAAATAGTTGTAAGTTGATGTGGTTGATCGAGTTGGTTGTTCTCAAAGGTGGTACTGGTGCGTGACGAATCGAAACAGTAACTAGGTGATGATTAATAAGATGGTTGATGTTGTATGATTGTTCTCAGTTGTAGCATGGTGATGGTTCGTAGTTGTGATGTTAAACCGAAATACAAACGGTATATTAGCTAGTGGTGATCAAGAAGAAAATAATAGTGGGTTTCATGCTTAGGTTGTTCAAACGGAAATAGTAACATTGTGGTAATAATGATCGAACAGGTGGTGGTGAAAGAGGAGAGAAAAGTTTTGTATCTATATGTATATTATCTTTCCCATATGTATATGTTATATATGCATATATGTAGTGGTTGAATTTTAAACAGAAGGATAGAAAATTATTAATGCGAATCCTTAAAACACGGATATGATAATTGATTATACAGTAATCTTCTACTTTACAGATCATGCAAAAATTTGATTCTAGTTAATCGAGAATAATCCACAAAGAAAAGAATGGAAAGTTGATGTTAAAGTATAAAGGACTCAAATCATTATTTGATTATATATATATATATATATATATATATATATATATATATAATAAATATAAATACATTAATAATAATAATACCGTAATATTATTAATAATAACAAAATAATAATACTGTTAATTGAATGCAAGAACACAGTTCAAAATTTTTGAGACTCAACCTAACAGACTTTGATTATCGTGTTGAAATTGTATCATGATTTAGTTTAAATTTGGTCGAAAATTTCCGGGTCGTCACAAAATAGACTTGGATTTTGCCTGCAAACGGCTAGCAGGCCGTTTGGCAGGCCGTTTGCAGGGGTTGTTTATCATGGCCGTTTGGCAGGCCGTTTGTGAGCCAGGCAGGCCGTTTGGCAAGCCATTTGGTCTGCCTGATTAGCTGGTTTTCACTGGATCATAACTTGATTTCTTATCTTTCACCTTTTTCGCTCTAGAATCTTCGTTTTAGCTCCGTTTTACTTGATTCTTTTTGCATCGCCTTCGTAATTACTTAATCTACAAAATCAACCGGAAAAACGATAATTTTGTTGACAAAGTTTGAACTTTGTTGTTCTAGGGCTTAATATTGAGGATAAAAATGTGACTTTTTGGCCGATATCAAATACCCCACACTTAGCTTTGCTTGTCCTCAAGCAAAAAGTGGGAATATAAGGTTCTTTCTAATAGATTACCCCTTACCCCACCCGTAGATCTTTTTATTATGCCTTCATCAGAAGTCGTCACATCTTTTGAAAGTATTAGAAAAAGTTTCGAGCTTCGATGATTTGGTTGCTAGATTTTAATTGCGTCCATAGTGAAAAAGGCGTACTTTCCAAATCTCAGATGTAGAGTATACATGATCAGGCTCCACACTAGCTGATCACTCATATCACTCAAGTGTTTAGGGTGTCCTATTCTAATTGTATTTTCGCTAAGAAGCCATTCGTGTAACAGTTCTCATCATAGGCTTGGTAAAGCATCGATATCTCTATCGGTTAAGTAAGGACTGATGGAATTTAACATTTTCAACAACATGTTCTTATAGTTAACTTGATCATTAAAATAATTTAATGTAGTTAAAACGAGCGGAAGCATAATGTAAAGTTCATGTTAACATGTTAAGCTATTAAGTTAAATTCCATGATAATATCAAGTCTTGGATAAATGCTTACAAATATAACAAGTAGAGAAGATGTATACCTCCTCAAGCAAGTTGAGTGTTATTCACAAATGAGCAAGATGATGATGAAGATGATGGAAAGTGAGCTTCTAACTTGAAGCTTCAAGTGTGTAATACCCCAAGCTATGACCCCAACACTCTTGCCTTTAGTTAGGATTTGTTTTACACTTGAATTGAGCTTGTAAATAAAAATTAAGAACCCTCCTTTGAGTCCCTTAGGCTCACGGCCAGCACACTCTAAAAACTAAACTGTGCAGTTTTTTTTACAAGCTAAATGTGTAGTATTTACTTGAGAGAATCATTCAAACTTAGGTCCAAGAGTTGTCCATGCACCTAAGGACTTGTGTAGTCTTAAAAGCAACAAAACAAGACAAGCATGTGAGTGTCTAGGAGACCCAAAATTCTGCCCGCTTATTTTATACAACAATGTTTTAATATATATATATATATATATATATATATAAACATGTAATATATATATATATATATATATATATATATATATATATATATATATATATATATATATATATATATATATATATATATATATATATATATATATATATATATATATATATAACATGTATTTGTTTTTTGTTACTTTTACATTTTATAAACCCTTTTATAAAATATAACACAATATAATCATTTATAACATATAAACAATTATATACAAATTATCCAAATAATTTATCTCAAGTGATATTATTTTAGAAAACCGATTTTCTAAAATCCAAGTGTCGCATATTTATTTAACGATCCAACCGTTAAGATTAAATACTTGTAGAGTGTCGGTAAGCTTGTTATTAGTTATGACCTGACTTGGATCATAACACATTAGCCACATGAATTTAATATGTCTCTCGGGCATACGAAATACCTTCAATCTCCCACTTGCACGAGAAACATAAGAAATTAATGCAAGTGATGGATACCACTTAACGACCGTCCATCACCCCCAATATGTTATGACTTTGTGCCATTCAATAACATCATCCTTTTCGAGTTCCCATCTCGAATATGAATAGGTGAATCTTTTCATTATATCCTTTCTTCCTAGATGTCATGTTAAATCCAAGAGATACAGAGTGATCACTCTCTTCTAGATTTAACATTATTAGGCCTTAGACATCTGACTCTCAACGAATAAGAGGAACAAATTCCATCTTGACTACATACGTCCTAAATATACACCTTGCATTATACCTGAGCTCTTCCTTATTAACTACCATATTTCAGAGTAGCAAAGGAAAGAATCAAGGCAAGATACTTGGTAAATATCCGAACCTAATATGTATCTCAGGTCAGAGGATACAATGATATTCGCCTTTACTCAAGATTACATGTGATCAACCACAAAGGCTCCATTTAGTAAATCTTGAGGGCGGGTCTTCCAATATTTGTATCCCAAAAATATCTATGAACCTTGGTTGCAACCTTGCCCCACATTCATCTCATGAATGTATACCAATCCAAGTTCATAATAGTTTAAACCTCACGCTCGTTCCCACAAATGTGATCGACTACGGAATTTAGAATAATTACTTATTCATGGATAAAATATGAAAAATAGGAACATAACTCAAAATAAATTAATGCCATAATTATATTAATGAGTTTGAAAAATTTTGTTCCGTTACAATACATAAAACAGATCACAACCAATCACTAGAATATCGAAGCCCTAATGCACAAACATGCCCTTGATGTTTTGCACCATGTAAGAGCTTCGTGAGTGGATCCGCTATATTTAGATCTGTGTGAACTTTGCAAATATATATCTTTCCCTTTTCAACTTCATCCCTTATGTAGTTGAATCTCCGCTCAATGTGACGGGTCTTTTGGTGAGCACGAGGTTCTTTGATTTGAGCAATCGCACCCTCGTTGTCACAAAAGATCTCAAGAGGGTCCTAAATGGAAGGGACTTCTCCTAAGTCGTCGATGAATTTCTTCATCCATGCAGCTTCCTGAGCTACCAATGAGGCGGCAATGTACTCCGACTCTGTAGTGGATAACGCAACAACATCCTGTTTTGAACTCTTTCAAGAGACCGCACCTCCATTTAATGTGAATACATAACTGGATTGTGATCGAGAATCATCTCGATCAGTTTGGAAACTCGCATCCACGTAACCCTTTACTGCGAGTTCCTCCTCACTAGACCCATATATTAGAAACATATCCTTAGTCCTCCTAAGGTATTTCAATATACTTTTAACAGCAATCCAATGACTATTTCCTGGGTTATTCTGGTATCTACTTGTCAGGCTAAGAGCGCATGACACGTCTGGTCTAGTGCATATCATTGCATACATGATTGACTCGATAGCAGATGCGTACGGGACTTTCTTCATTCTCTCCTGTTCATCTTTCGTGGTGGGGCACTGAGATGAACTGAGAAGTGTTCCCTTTTGAATATGTACCAAACCTTTCTTAGAGTTCTCTATCTTGAACCTTTTCAAGAACTTTTCAATGTATGCACTTTGATTCAAACCTATCAGTTTCTTGGATCTATCCCTGTAGATCCCAATCCCTAAAACGTATTGTGCTTCTCCAAGATCCTTAATGGAGAAGCATTTACTTAACCAAGTTTTAACTCCTTGCATTGTCGGAATATCATTTCCAAATAATAATATATCATCCACATATAATACAAGGAACATGATAGTGCTCCCACTAGCTTTCTTGTATACACAAGATTCATCACCATTTTTAATGAAGCCAAATTTCTTGGCCTCCTCATTAAAATGATGATTCCACATTCTAGATGCTTGTTTCAATCCGTAGATTGACTTCTTTAACTTGCATACCTTCTTAGGAAATTTCGGATCAACAAAACCTTCAGGCTGAACCATATAGACATCTTCCTCAAGATGTCCATTTAGGAAAGCGGTCTTGACATCCATTTGCCATATTTCATAATCATAATGAGCAGCAATGGCAAGTAATATCCTAATAGACTTTAGCATTGCCATAGGCAAAAAAGTTTCATCATAGTCAACCCCTTGAGTTTGAGTGAAACCTTTTGCTACAAGTCTTGCTTTATATGTATCCAAGTTTCCATGTATGTCAGTTTTCATTTTGAAAGGCCATTTACAATCAACTAGCCTTGAGCCAGTAGGTTGTTCAACAAGTTCCCAAACTTGGTTATCATACATGGATTGCATCTCAGCGTTCATGGCTTTCTGCCATTTATCTTTATCAATCCTTGATAAGGCATCTTGGTAGTTTGTTGGTTCATCCAAATAAACCACATAGCAACCATCCATGAAAAACCCATATCTCTCAGGAGGATTACTAATCCTACCAGACCTGCGAACGTCTTGTATACTTTGATCATACATTTGATCATCCTCAACATTTTCATGTTGAGTGCTAGTGTTAACCAATTGTGTATCATCTGCTTGATCTTGAACCTCTTCAAGATCTATCTTCCTTTCACTATTTCCTTCCATTAGGAACTTAGTTTCAAGGAATTCAGCCTTTCGAGCAACAAATACATTTTTCTCGACTGGATCATAGAAATAGTATCCCATATCATCCTAGGGATATCCTATGAAGATACACTTTGTGGATCGAGCATTCAACTTATTAGGGACGTAATGCTTAGGATAAGCTTCACATCCCCATACCTTTAAGTATGATAGAGATGGAGGTTTTCCAAACCACATCTCATAAGGAGTTCGTTCCACTTTCTTGGTTGGGGCCATATTTAGAATACGAGCCGTGAAGCATAGACAATAACCCCAAAATGATAGAGGTAACGATCTTCTAGCCATCATAGATCGAACCATATCCATTAGGGTTCAGTTCCTCCTTTCGGAAACTCCATTAAGTTGGAGTGTTCCAGGAGGAGTGAGCTGCGAGATAATCCCACAGCTTTTAAGATGATCTTGGAAAGCATCGCTTAGGTATTCAACTCCTCTATCAGTACGAAGTACCTTGATTGTCTTATTGAGTTGATTTTATACTTCGTTTTGATATTCCTTGAATGCTTCAAAAGTTTCGTCATTGTGTCTTAATAAGTAGACATATCCGAAACGACTAAAGTCATCAATGAATGTGACGAAGTATCTTTCACCATTCCTAGTTATGGGCTTAAAGGGTACACATACATCCGAATGTATTAATCCCAATAAATCCTTAGCCCTTTCATAGGTCCATTTGAAAGGTGCTTTAGTCATTTTGCCTTGTAAACAAGATTCACATACATCAAACGAGTCTAGTTCATTTGATTTCAAAAGTCCATTCTTTTGAAGTGTATGCATTCGATTCTTGTTTATGTGACCAAGGCGACAATGCCATAAGTAGGAATAACTCAAATCCCTTTTGAGTTTCTTGGTGTTTGCATGGTTCATTGAGTTATTGTATGATGTGTCATCATGAATCAATTCATAAATACCATTCGAAGGCGAAGCCTTGAAATAGAACACATTATTTAAAGAAACATGGATATCATCATTAATGAAATTAAGATTAAAACCATATTGTTTCAACCGGGATACAGAAATAATGTTTCGTGATAAATCGGGTCCATACAAAACATTTTTCAACATAAGCTCCAAACCACTTGGAAGCTTTAAAACAAAGTCTCCTTGAGCTTTCACTTGCACCCTTGCTCCATTTCCCATGAAGAGACTTGTTGTTCCCGCATCTTGATTACTTCTTTTGAACCCCTGCAAAGAATTGAAAATATGAGTTCCATACCCTGTGTCTAATACCCATGTATTAGAAGAAGTAATACTAAGCTCAACGTATACCATATATACATTACCTGAGGTTTGCCCTGCATCCCTCTTTTCTTTCAACTCCTTTAGGTAGACCGGGCAGTTGCGTTTCCAGTGACCCATTTCACCGCAACCAAAGCACGGATCTTCCTTGGGGTTAGCTTTACCGGCAACCTTTTGCTTCTTATTATTGTTGGTTGGGGTAACCATCTTCACCTTTCCCTTGCCCTTGCCTTGGTAGGCGGGTCCTTTCCTCTTAGCCGCCTTCGGCTTAGAAGCGTTATTGGTTTTGGACCCGCCTTCATTGATCATAAACATGGGTGAAGCCCTTTTACCCATGCTCGCTTCGGCCGTCTTAAGCATGGCGTGTAATTCGCCAATGCTCTTATCCCATCCATTCATGTTGTAATTCATCACAAATGTGTCAAACCTCTTTGACAAGGAATTAAGGATAAGGTACGGGGCTAATTCATTAGACACGTTGCAGTTTAGACGGTTCACTCGATCAATTAGGCTTTTCATCTTAAGGACATAAGATGAAACGGACTGGGAGTCGTCCATCCGACATGCATGAAGCGCTTGAACCGTTTCGAAGCGCTCGACACGAGCTTGTTGAAGGAACATCTCCTTCAACTGTGTGATCATGTCATATGCACTATGATGCTCAAAATCCTTTTGGAGTTCGGGTATCATAGTCCCAAGCATGAGGCAAGAAACTTGCACCGAATCGGTGCAATATTTCTCCCAATAAGCCATACCTTCCGTATCATCCTCATTCGGTTGATCGAGAATGGGGTCTTCCAACACATACTCACTATCCTCTAATTTGAGCACAATTCTTAGATTGCGAAACCAATCCACGAAGTTCGTATGGTTTAGTTTTTCCTTTTAGAGGATTGACCTCAACGATAGGTTGTTAAAGTTGATTGGTGCGTTTGGAATGTTGTTGTTATTGGAGGCCATCTACAAAATTTAACAAAGTTGTTTAAGTATTAATTTTAATTTAACAATCAATACCCTTTAAATCCAATTGATATTTATTAAATTTTAGAATCCAACGGTAAACCAAATTTCGGTTAGGTGACCTTTATCCCGTCATTTGATTTAGCTAGGCAGTCATTGTATTGCAATTGCAATCCTTTTACAACTTCTAAGTTATGGGATCATGCAATCCTTTTGCATGGCATATTTATCCCATCAACGCCTATTTGTTCCTCATGCTTCGGTGACCCTAAGTTCATGATTCCCAAATCAAGTCGTCCTACTTGTGTAAACGTGTAAATTTAACATACAAGTGGTTAGGTGACCTTTATCCCACAAGTGTGCGAAATTCACCTTAATCATATTAGTTTGCTCATAACGGTTAGGTGACCTTTATCCCATTATGAGTTCCCTAATATTTTTAAGTGTTGCACAAAAGGATGGCGTTTAACTTGTTTACCTTGTTAATAGAAGCGATTTTAAGTTTCCATTAATTCTAGTTTAAGAAAACTTTTATGCCATACACCAACATGCATTTAGTGTATGGTTTATTTGAAATCCATTTTCAAGTCTTGTAATTTTAGCCAATTACTTGATATAAACCATTTTATATATATGATCCTTATCATGTTCTTAATAACTATTTATTAATGTCCTTTTAGCCATTTTTAATTTAACCATTTAAATTGACGTTTTGCATGTCGTTTACTAATGTCTAATTTAACCAATTAAATTGCCATTTTGCTTGTTGTTAACTTGTGTGATTAACTTGTAGCATACAAACATACAATCCACAATCATACAAAAAACAACCATGCATGCAAAACAAATATGTTCACAATCAATCCAATTAGGTAGACATTTGTTTAGCCGAAAACAAATGCCACCGGTAAGGGTTATAACACAAAGTAGGAGATTTTAAATCTCCCACTTAATCTTGCATCCAAATGCTTCTTCTTGTGTTCTTCAAGTCTTCATTATCTTCATCATTTTACAAAATATATGCTAATACATTTTTCTAAAAAATGAAAATACAACCTAATATATTTTACATACCAAATATAAAATAAATTACATAACCAAAATAATATTATTACAAACCAATTGAATAAATATTATTACAAACCAAATGGATAATAAATAATCATCAAACATGCAACCAAACAAACACAAGGTCTAGGCATTGATTATGAACATTTACATACAACAAAATATGAAAAAATGGAAGCACCCAAAACCCATTTTGGGTCTCCAAATTTTCGGCCAAAATTAGATACCCACCCAAACCCGATAATTTTTGTATTCCATTTTCATGCATGTACTTGGAATGCAAATATAGTGGGTTTAAAGACAATATAAGAAGCATAATCCATAGACCTCGGCTCTAGATACCATTGATGGAATTTAACATTTTCAACAACATGTTCTTATAGTTAACTTGATCATTAAACCAATTTAATGTAGTTAAAACGAGCGGAAGCATAATGTTAAGTTCATGTTAACATGTTAAGCTATTAAGTTAAATTCCATGATAATATCAAGTCTTGGATAAATGATTACAAATATAACAAGTAGAGAAGATGTATACCTCCTCAAGCAAGTTGAGTGTTATTCACAAATGAGCAAGATGATGATGACGATGGTGGAAAGTGAATTTCTAACTTGAAGCCTCAAGTGTGTAATACCCCAAGCTATGACCCCAACACTCTTGCCTTTAGTTAGGATTTTTTTTACACTTGAATTGAGCTTGTAAATAAAAATTAAGAACCCTCCTTTGAGTCCCTTAGGCTCACAGCCAGCACACTCTAAAAACTGAACTGTGCAGTTTTTTTTACAAGCTAAATGTGTAGTATTTACTTGAGAGAATCATTCAAACTTAGGTCCAAGAGTTGCCCATGCACCTAAGGACTTGTGTAGTCTTAAAAGCAACAAAACAAGACAAGCATGTGAGTGTCTAGGAGACCCAAAATTCTGCCCACTTATTTTATACAACAATGTTTTAATATATATATATAAACATGTAATATATATATATATATATATATATATATATATATATATATATATATATATATATATATATATATATATATATATATATATATATATATATAACATAATATAAACCCTTTTATAAACCCTTTTATAAAATATAACATAATATAATCATTTAAAACATATAAAAAATTATATACAAATTATGCAAATAATTTATCTCAAGTGATATTATTTTTGAAAACCGATTTTCTAAAATCCAAGTGTCGCGTATTTATTTAACGATCCAACCATTAAGATTAAATACTTGTAAAGTGTCGGTAAGCTTGTTATTGGGTATGACCCGACTTCGATCATAACACATTAGCCACATGAATTTAATATGTCTCTTGGGCATACGAAATACCTTCAAGGACGTCACTGATCTTCTTCCTAGGCATTCTTTTAAGAGGAAGACGGGTTGTAGGGTTTGGTTGGGAGTTCTTAATGGATTGGTGAAAGGTATCCAAATCTTTTGATTTCGAGATAATTGATAGACTTTGATTCTTCAGAGTATCCATTTTTGGATAGAGAATGGCTTGGAATCCATAAAAAGTTTTCTTTAGAAGAGGCGGATTTTTCTAAGACTATGTCTAGAATTTTCTTTGGCTCCTCCGGTGTCCTTCTTTAGGGCAACTTCTCGGGTTTATCTTTGCCTTTATTCATAAAGACTTTGCTCTTTCAAACATATTTTTTTTTCGGCATACCCTTTCTTCATAACATTTGTCTTTCGTTCCTGGCGCTCAGAGAGTAGGTGATAATCCACTGAAAATAGGTCTTTCACCTATCAAAAATAGTCAGGGGTTCAGAATCTTTTAACAAGTGCTTTTGAAGCGAATTTGATCGATCTATCTCTTCATTAATCTCTGGATCTTTTGATGAATAGAAAGGGGAATGAAGGTGAATGGGTAGTGTATTTTTGGGAGTGAATTTGGGGTGAATATTTTTGATTCATCAACTCTTATGTGAGTTGGTTGGTTTAAATTGCGTGGAGTGGAAACATAAATGGATGGCTTTTTGTCTTCTCTATTCAGAATGATTTCGGAAGGAGTATCGCACCTGCACCACGTATGTCGCTTACTAACCATTGGTCTTGAAACATATGTTAGAACCAAGTTCTAACTTGAACCGTACACCGGCACGCTCATCAAATGAAATGACAAAGTACTGTAGATTTGATGGGTCGTACAGATACTTTGGGTCCAAGATTCCTTACCTTTTGGGAGTAGGGGTTGTGCTTGATCATGCGTAGCCTTTTATATATTTTTTTAAAAGAAATCTTTTGACACAAAACATAAGTTTCAGCTTAATCATTTCATTCTAATGAATGTTCTGAAAACCGATTTCTAGCAATTTTATTGGATCTTTTGGGCAAAATAAGGTAAGAATTATTTTCGAAATCACCCAATATCCATTGCTTAATTACTTTCTAGACAAAAGAATTTTTTTAAAACTTGGAATTTTACGGTTACTCGTCCTTTAAACCTTTACCCAATACCCCACACATAGAAGAACATTGTCCCTAATGTTCTCTGAAAAAGAATATTTTAATACTTTATAAATTAAGGACATTGTCTTCTGAAATTTCTAAGTTAGTTGTGGGGGTTACCCCACACTTAGAGATTTTAGTGAGTAATAATTGAAATAGGTTTGAGGAAGGATTACTTCCCTATAGTCATGTTACTTTCCTAGTGCTGTGCCTTTCTAATTGCTGGAAAGGACCAGTCTCTTTTGATATGATTTCTGCATGAAGAACAAAAAGAGAAAGGCAGTATTTCTACTACATATAACTTTTTAGTACAATGCTTCAAAAAGATAAAACTAAAAGTAAAATAAAGTAAAGTAGTCTATGGAATACTATCCTGGTCAATGTGCTGAGTTGTATCTGCGAAGTATCCATGAAATCTGAAGGGATCATCATCATCCTCTAGTCTCGGAAAATATTCAAGTGGTTGCCCTATATCAAACTCAGGGCCTAGTAGTGAATCTAGACAAAGGTCTGACGGTAACTCCAGGTGTGATAGGCAGTGGGTGGCTCAACTGATATGGGAATCGTGACTAGGTGACAACCTTCAGGTAGCTCAGTGACTGGGACTGCGTCGGTGATTGGAGCAGGTGAACGGCTAAGATAGGCGGCCTGATGGGAACATGAGTAGTATGTGCTGGGATGGCAGTTGAAGCAACTGAGTGAACTGAGACCGGTGTGGAGTGCCTGAGGGTAGCTTGTCGTGTCGGCTGAACACGGTGTGCTAGTCTAAATGACGATGGGCCCAGAGTACTGCGCGGCATCCCCTCGCGCTGAAGGTATAATCTAAGAGCTCAATAAAGCCTTTGCTGATCTCTGAGTTGTGATGACCCGGGAATTTTCGACCAAATTTAAACCTAAATCTTTATATGATTTCGACAAAATAAGCAAAGTCTATTTAACTGAGTCTCAAAAAGTTCGAACTGTTTCATATATTCAATTGACCTTTGACTGCTCTCGACGATTCACGAACAAATAAATTGTAAATAGATATGTGTGTAAGTATATATAAATAAATAATTCGAAATATAATTTAAAATATTATATGTTGTTATTATTAAAATTTAATAAAAAAAATATGATATTATAATAACTATTATTTAAAATATATCTCTATATATAAATAA
Organism: Rutidosis leptorrhynchoides; assembly: GCF_046630445.1. Taxonomy (NCBI): domain Eukaryota; kingdom Viridiplantae; phylum Streptophyta; class Magnoliopsida; order Asterales; family Asteraceae; genus Rutidosis; species Rutidosis leptorrhynchoides. Next base: position 221,752,284 of record NC_092333.1, on the reverse strand, counting down.
AGTATATTAAAAATAAATATTAAATGATTCTAATACTCGTTTGATGTTTTGATTGATATTAAGCAAGTTAAATTCAAACTTATGTAATTTTAAAATAAACGGTGATACGAAAATGAGTTCTATAAATTTTAGACTTATTAAAAATGTATATAGGAGTCACTTGTTAAATATTAAAACTTTTTATATTTTATCTGGGATTGAGCGTGGACAGTTGATCTAATTTTTATTTAATAATTTTAAATAGTTAATGATCGAATTTTATATCATAATGACTAAAATAAATAAATATAGTAAATTTAAAAATATGGGATTTTTTTTCTTAACACTTTTATCCGCTACTGATTATCAACGGAGTACAATTTACTATTCGCATTAAAAGTGTCGATAGAAGCAACCAGGGATCCGGCTGTCAAACTGTATCATATTGTCTCCTTTCTATTTACTCCATGGGATTAAGAATCGTAGTTTATTGATTAATTATTATTAATAGAATACTATTACTTTAAAGTGATACATTATATCCGTGAATTTGCAATGAATCTGTCCTTGTCCCTCATCACCTAAAAGCATGTATATACATATATGTATAGACCCAGATGATATATATCTCTTTTGATCAACCAACAATTCAACACCATCATCCACTATCAAACACACCTTGGACTATCTTAATATTTCACTGTCTGCTTTCCGTTTACAGCCTATTATTACCATGAATCACCATTAAACTGCTGACCAATTGCTCGCTTGTTCCTCCTTAATCTTTCCTTCTGATCAAACACGTACAACCTTTTTTAATAAACTACACAACCGCTATATATTCGAACAATTGTCTACAAATAATAATTCAAACTACCTTTTTACATGTTACTTCTCTTTTTGGCCGAAATTTTCAAACATGATTACCAACAAGAAGTCTTATTTATTCAATATGAGAATATTATATATTAATATTCATTAGCAAGTGGGACTAGTACTAGCTAAAATGGCCGACCACCTTTAGAATTCCATTTACAATTATTCTACTTAGTGGGTACCATGGAAAGTGAAATGAAAACTGACTCCCTTTATATTCTTTTAATGGACACGTGAAGATCAACAAATATTGTATTTTTTTTTCCTTTGCGAAGTAGACGGGCCAAGATTGCACACCTATATTATTATTTTTTTCGGACCCGCATGGATTATTAAGGCTGCTATTTAAGTAATATTTGTTTCTATCCCCATTCAAGAACCACTCTACAACCATCACCTCACCATCCTCACTACTACGCACCAACCTACTGTCCGGTTCTACTCAAAGCAAGACACCAACGGTTTCTTCCGTTTCCTTGTTACATCATCATTGATCTAGCTGTTATATATATATTATTATTATTTTTTTTGATCACACAATAAACACCATCAATTGAACCATAAGCAATGGTTGTTACTATTCCAATCAACAAGCTTGTTGTTGTTCGATTTTTTTTACTGCTCCTGCTAGACACACCATTGCTTACTTTCTGTGATTACAGCCCAAGAACTACCATATTGAAACCACCCTTGCATCCACTTCTGTGTTGGTCTATTTCGATCAACAAAACTCATTTAATCATCAAACCATCACAGCCACCCATTAACCGATTGCTAATACATTTATATCTTTATGTTTCCTGGTTACAACCGATGCAAACCTTGCACTATTGTTACAGCTACCGTCGTCATTCCTGTTTGAAGAATAAAACCCAAACTACAACCTTGTGTTCAATACAACCACGACACGAACACCATAGTTATTACCCGACCACGGTTGTTACTGTTCGAATGTAACCCAAAATACATATATATTACGAACTACCTGCAACCTGCTCGATCATCTCAATTACGGCCATGTTTAATGTCTTCAATTTTCTTCAATCGCCACCATCATCGAATAAACACCTTCGTTTTTTTCTGTTTCCTGTCGAAAAGCCAAGCATCACCCATCGACCCATCAAAGAACCATCACCTCATCACCACTTCAATTTGTGACCCATTAAAACTCATCAAACACCATTAAATTAAACTGCAGCTTTACGATATGTTTCTAATCATGCGTATGATAATGATAATACCTGGATAATGATGTTGATGAGAGCGTACTTTTTTTTTCTTTTTGTCGGCTAAAAAGAAGGGGATGAAAAAGACCGTGTATCTTCTTTTGTAGTGGACCGAAATTTTTATTTCTGTTATTGGGTCGAATGGCTTTTTGGACTTGAACGTATATATAGGTTTTATTTCTTTAAAACTTGAGTCGTTACCCATGTGTTCCAATCAAGGCCCGTTATCATTTGATTAAATGACGATGCTAATTTTTAAATGGCAAGATAAACAATTATGATGATGGTTGTTACGATGTATGATGATGATAATGGGTTCGGTATTATGATGATGAGGTGGTAAATTGATAATGATAATCGAGAACTATGATGGTGTGTACATAGAATACTAATAATGATAATGATAAAGATGATATGAAAGTTATAATAATAATACTTGATGTTGATGACGATGATGACCATAAAGGTGATCGAAATGATATGAGGATGATATCTAGGTTGAATGATGATGATGATTATGATGATGAAGGAAAACAGAAACATGGGTTAATAAATGATAGATTGGTATAAATTCAGAAAATCATGGACAAACGAGTGGTTTAGGTTGTTATAGGGTTAGCGGGAGGTCGCGGGTTCGAGCCCTGTCCGGGGTATCTTTTTAGGAAAAGCTTTATGATGTAGTTATTATTTTTTTTTATATATATATATTATTATTATTATTATTATTATTATTATTATTATTATTATTATTATTATTATTATTATTATTATTATTATTATTATTATTATTATTATTATTAGTATTATTAATATATCAAATGAAGATTTTCTATATAAAAATATATTTGTGACATAAAACCTAACCATATTAATACCTTTGTAATAGATGTTAATTATCTATATAAGGATAAATATATCTAATAAAGTTGTTAATAAAACACATAATATAAAATAACAAATAAAATCACTAATAACATATATAATTGTTCGAATACCATTACATGTATTAATATATATGATTGGATATAGGTTCGTGAATCCGAGACCAACCCTACACTTGTTCAATGATGTCATATGTATTTTTACTACAAAATACAGTATTGTGAGTTCATTTGATTCCCTTTTACTCTTTACATTTTTGGGATTGAGAATACATGCGCTACTTTTACAACTGCTTTATTAAATGCTTTTGAAATACATTTTGAACTGCGAATACATGAAATGCTTTTATAAATGTTTGACGAGATAGACACAAGTAAAACATTCCTCGAATGAATTATTATGCAGACAGAAGTTCTGCGGATTATTATTGAATTATGTGGACATGATAATTGCCACCATTGAATTATATGGACATGATAATTGCCACCATTGAATTATGTGGACATGATAATTGCCACCGGTTGTTGTGAATGTTATATATCGAGAGAATGATTTTATACACAGGTTATGTGTATGTTATTTTTGTGGACAAGATATGTGTACGGTTACTATGATTTATGAAATTGGTTTCGTACACGAGAAAGTTGTACTGTATTTAAAAGATATAGCATGTACATTACAGGTGGGTATAGGATTCGGGCCCATTTGTACCATGCAGCATTTAAATCTTGTGGTCTATCAAAATGATGAATTTTATTGATTTATGATAAACTTATGAACTCACCAACCTTTTGGTTGACACTTGAAAGAATGTTTATTCTTAGGTATGAAAGAAACTTTCCGCTGTGCATTTGCTCATTTTAAAGACATTATTTGGAGTCGATCATCGCAATGGAACCAGATGTTGGTGACTTCGTCCAGATGGATTAGGACGGGTCTTCACAGTTGGTATCAGAGCAGAGGTCTTAGCGAACCTGGTCTGCATTAGTGTGTCTAACTGATAAGTTGTTAGGAGGCATTAGTGAGTCTGGACTTCGACCGTGTCTGCATGTCATAAGTTTTGCTATTTATTTCTAGTCGGAATTCATTTGCTTATCATCCTTAGTAAATTACCTGCTCATTATTCTTAGTCTAGACACATCTTATTGCATTGACTGCATGAAAAGTGTATAGACAAAATTCATATCTTAGCGTATCTACTAATTCATATCTTAGCGTATCTGTTATTGTTATCTTTGCCTGACAGTTTCCGTAGATTCCTCCGTAATTTATGGAATTTTAGTATTATATATGCATATGTAAATTATGTATTGCAGGGTACTAATCTACATCCTATAATATATTTCTTATCAAAAAAAAAAAATCCTTCATCTGATCGTACGAGATGAATCCTGCAACCAGTTCGAGTCCCTCAGATTCCGATAGTTATTCCGACAGCTATTCCGACATAGACGTTCACCTAAGCTCCGAAAACAGCGTCATCGGCATGAATCAACCAATCAGCCATTATCAATTCATCTGATGGGTTCGTAGTCGACTTAATTAATGGAAACACGCAGAAGGTAATCCCTTCCACCAGCCGAATTCACCTCTTGACAATGAACCTGAAGCGTTTACCGGTGAACCTGTTCGAGACACCATTTTCAGTCTCATTTCCAGGGTAACTCGACAAGATTATATTCTATCCACAATTCTGAACCTTATTCATCCGCTCGTTCCGACCAACAATCATCCTGGAGTAATAAGTCAACGAACTTCGCGCTCGAATAATCAATTCGGAGAATATGGTGCAAAAATGTACCAGCTTCAGCAACATCACCGGCACCAACAGTACCATCAATAACAGCACCAGTACCATCAACAATCCATGCTTCAATATCACCATCTGTACTTCGAGTATGATCTTCGTTTGACGTATCGTTCTACCTCATTTATCTTCGTTCGACATGGCGAATATGTAATCTCTAAAGTTTTAGAGATTATTTATTCTAGTTCCAACCGAAAACTAAATGAGTTTAATATTAAGTTAACTCATTAAATCCATGATTACATCTGAAGAAAATATATATGTATATATGTTTTCATAAAGATTGTAATTAAAAATTCTTTTGTACAAACTGTTAATGGTGAAAATATTTTAACGGGTAGGTAATACCCGAGGAATATTTAAATTTCACATTAATAAGTTACATTGTACGTTCTTCGAATCTGTTTCAACAGTCATATACTATCCTACTTACATCCACCGATATACGTATCCGTTCACCAAAGAATAACTATTTTCATTCAAATTCAAATTTCATATTAGGATTTTGACATATCAGAATCCAATAAGTGGCATAATGAAGAAAAAAAATGGACACAATAAAAATTGATTAGAAACACACTAATTAACAATATGAAATTTTGTTAAGAATCCACGCTAACAAAATCCTAGCTAACTGTTCCTAGCTAACTGTTAATTTCGTATTACATTTTATTTATCGCAATTTATTTTATCGCAATTTAATTCTCGCAATTTTATTTATCGTTATTTAATTTATGTTATTTATTTTACGTACTTTAAATATCGGGACACGTATTTAAGGTTTTGACATATCATATCGACGCATCTATATATATTATTTGGAATCACCATAGACACTCTATATGCAGTAATGATCGAGTTCTCTATACAGGGTTGATGTTGATTCTACAATAATATATATAGTTTGAGTTGTGATCGAGTCTGAGACGTATACGGGTCACGACACGTATTAATTAATTCGAATATTATATATTAAACTATATATATGAATTATTGGACTGTCAACTATGGACTATCGACTGTGGACTAATAACATTAAACAATTAAAATAAATTAAAATAAATTAAAATATTGATTATAACATATGAAACTAAACAAGTCTTCACGTTTGTCACTTGATTTCGTCTTAAACATCATTTGTATCTTCACGATTACATTCTGCGTTCAAACCTTTCACGATTCTTGAAAACACCTCAATCAAGAGGATGAACCAACCGCACTTCATTTACAGGAGAAAAGATTGATGCATATAGTTATGCACCTGAAAACACTCGGAACCTGAATAAACGTTTAACACGTAGCTGTGCTAATTCCTTTAGCGTTATTATTACCGAAAATAACTTTGCATCTACTGTTCGAGATAGCCAGTTTTGTCACAGCTCCAGCAAGACAACTTCGGCTTTTCATACGAAACAACCTTATTATAACGTTGATATATACCCGTGCTCTTTTATTGTTACCAGGGAACCTTTCATATTCCACTATATTACCATCAGCGTTTAATCATCTAAAAACACAATTTTCCTGAAATCACCTCGGATTAATAACCGATGATTCAGATATCATAGCATTAAATGCAGAGGAAACAGAAAAATGGTAGATGGTCTAAATGACCAAAAGTTTGATGATAAAGAAAGGAGTGTTAGGAATGCTCGTTAGAAAATTGGGTATTGAAAAACAGATTGAACTACCCATGAAGGAGACCAAGGACAAATACAAGGACCAAACCCTACATTCAAAGGATTCAGGTAATTCTGGATCCGTTGAAATCTTTAGCGAATATCTTGCTCGGAAGTCATGTTAAAATATTGCGGAAAATCTTTTTCCATCAACCATCGAACTTAGAAATTCCAAAATATCATCATCAATATCTTCAATATTTCTGAGGATATTTTCATAAATATTCTCGTCCGAAATTATATACCTCTTCGTGCTTCCTGTGTATCATTATAATGAAAATATTCAATAGAAAATTTAGTATCGAAAAGCAGATTATGGGAAACTATGAAGAAAGCCGTGGACAAATCACAAAGAATAAGTTTGACTTCAAAGAATCCAAATGATTCAATGTCTGCTAAAGTCTTTAGCGAATATTTTGCTCCTTACTCTAAACCCTTGCAGACAATAGTTTCTATCATCCGCTGATCTTAGATATTCCGAGATATTATTGTATCTTTCATTATAAATATCCTCCATATTTCTGGAGATATTTTTATAACTATTCTTATCTGAAATCATTAATCTCTTCGTGCTATCAGTATTACATCATATAGAAACTGTTAGTTTCTATATTCTGTAAACTTTAGAGCTTAAAATATGAATGTTATTGAAGTAATATTGGGAACTGATGCATGAGTTAGTGTAATATAATGACACTTGATCAACGTGATTATATTACAGTAAGTCATGCTGAGTTTCTAATGGGACGTGATGATTCACAGATCCTAACGTCATCACATGCCATGTTACATAACTCTTTCATTATGCTTAACTTCTGAACATATCAAGAAAGTATTTTCTTGATAGTTCTATTCTCAGTGATTCTGGTAATTTGATAAATCAAATCATGCTATCACGTTCCTTCCTGCTTAGAACAGTATAATCATTCAAAACTCTATATCTACAAATTATGGACCATTATTCGCTTGACTTGAAGTCGGGAGGAGAAAACAAAAGCATAGAACTTTGAAATATAAGGGAGAATATAAAGCCCGATAACCACACATAAATTACAAACCGTGTATATCAATGTTTAACGCAACATAAATACACGGAAGAATTAAAAACATTATAATCCCAAGGGCGAAGTAGAATAAAGCAGATTCCTCTGGTGAAAGTTGGAAAGGGAGAATGATTGTTGCGATAATCAGGATAGGGACAAGGATCAGAACCGGATTAAGCATTTCACGATCTTTTGAATTTGGGAATTGAGTATTGAAGTGGTGAAGATTAATGGAACGGAAAAGGTAAAATTTATAGTGAAAATATCAGACAGAGGAATCGAGGCAGATCACCGTATTTAATTATAGAAATCTAAATTTCCTTATTCGCAGAAGAATCAAATCTTTTAGATTTCGAAGATTTTCTTCAAATCCCTTAAATTCCGAAATTCAATCAAGACAACGTCAAAAGATAAGACGCATCCTATTTTCTAAATTCAATCCTGACTCTGTCAAAAGTCAAGAATGTATCTTTACTTTCCTATTTCACTCTTTGGTGATAACTTCACTCGTACTCTTCGAGTAATCGAATTATCTTATCCATATTACTCAACAGTGATAAAACTCAATTTATCAACTCATATTCGTCATGAAAACATTTTTATTGTTAGCCATGACCACCTCACTCAAATTTCGGGACGAAATTTCGTTAACGGGTAGGTACTGTGATGACCCGGGAATTTCCGACCAAATTTAAACCTAAATCTTTATATGATTTCGACAAAATAAGCAAAGTCTATTTAACTGAGTCTCAAAAAGTTCGAACTGTTTCATATATTCAATTGACCTTTGACTGCTCTCGACGATTCACGAACAAATAAATTGTAAATAGATATGTGTGTAAGTATATATAAATAAATAATTCGAAATATAATTTGAAATATTATATGTTGTTATTATTAAAATTTAATAAAAAAAATATGATATTATAATAACTATTATTTAAAATATATCTCTATATATAAATAAAGTATATTAAAAATAAATATTAAATGATTCTAATACTCGTTTGATGTTTTGATTGATATTAAGCAAGTTAAATTCAAACTTATGTAATTTTAAAATAAACGGTGATACGAAAATGAGTTCTATAAATTTTAGACTTATTAAAAATGTATATAGGAGTCACTTGTTAAATATTAAAACTTTTTATATTTTATCTGGGATTGAGCGTGGACAGTTGATCTAACTTTTATTTAATAATTTTAAATAGTTAATGATCGAATTTTATATCATAATGACTAAAATAAATAAATATAGTTAATTTAAAAATATGAGATTTTTTTTCTTAACACTTTTATCCGCTACTGATTATCAACGGAGTACAATTTACTATTCGCATTAAAAGTGTCGATAGAAGCAACCAGGGATCCGGCTGTATAACTGTATCATATTGTCTCCTTTCTATTTACTCCATGGGATTAAGAATCGTAGTTTATTGATTAATTATTATTAATAGAATACTATTACTTTAAAGTGATACATTATATCCGTGAATTTGCAATGAATCTGTCCTTGTCCCTCATCACCTAAAAGCATGTATATACATATATGTATAGACCCAGATGATATATATCTCTTTTGATCAACCAACAATTCAACACCATCATCCACTATCAAACACACCTTGGACTATCTTAATATTTCACTGTCTGCTTTCCGTTTACAGCCTATTATTACCATGAATCACCATTAAACTGCTGACCAATTGCTCGCCTGTTCCTCCTTAATCTTTCCTTCTGATCAAACACGTACAACCTTTTTTAATAAACTACACAACCGCTATATATTCGAACAATTGTCTACAAATAATAATTCAAACTACCTTTTTACATGTTACTTCTCTTTTTGGCCGAAATTTTCAAACATGATTACCAACAAGAAGTCTTATTTATTCAATATGAGAATATTATATATTAATATTCATTAGCAAGTGGGACTAGTACTAGCTAAAATGGCCGACCACCTTTAGAATTCCATTTACAATTATTCTACTTAGTGGGTACCATGGAAAGTGAAATGAAAACTGACTCCCTTTATATTCTTTTAATGGACACGTGAAGATCAACAAATATTGTATTTTTTTTTTCCTTTGCGAAGTAGATGAGCCAAGATTGCACACCTATATTATTATTTTTTTCGGACCCGCATGGATTGTTAAGGCTGCTATTTAAGTAATATTTGTTTCTATCCCCATTCAAGAACCACTCTACAACCATCACCTCACCATCCTCACTACTACGCACCAACCTACTGTCCGGTTCTACTCAAAGCAAGACACCAACGGTTTCTTCCGTTTCCTTGTTACATCATCATTGTTCTAGCTGTTATATATATATTATTATTATTTTTTTTGATCACACAATAAACACCATCAATTGAACCATAAGCAATGGTTGTTACTATTCCAATCAACAAGCTTGTTGTTGTTCGATTTTTTTTACTGCTCCTGCTAGACACACCATTGCTTACTTTCTGTGATTACAGCCCAAGAACCACCATATTGAAACCACCCTTGCATCCACTTCTGTGTTGGTCTGTTTCGATCAACAAAACTCATTTAATCATCAAACCATCACAGCCACCCATTAACCGATTGCTAATACATTTATATCTTTATGTTTCCTGGTTACAACCGATGCAAACCTTGCACTATTGTTACAGCTACCGTCGTCATTCCTGTTTAAAGAATAAAACCCAAACTACAACCTTGTGTTCAATACAACCACGACACGAACACCATAGTTATTACCTGACCACGGTTGTTACTGTTCGAATGTAACCCAAAATACATATATATTACGAACTACCTGCAACCTGCTCGATCATCTCAATTACGGCCATGTTTAATGTCTTCAATTTTCTTCAATCGCCACCATCATCGAATAAACACCTTCGTTTTTTTCTGTTTCCTGTCGAAAAGCCAAGCATCACCCATCGACCCATCAAAGAACCATCACCTCATCACCACTTCAATTTGTGACCCATTAAAACTCATCAAACACCATTAAATTAAACTGCAGCTTTACGATATGTTTCTAATCATGCGTATGATAATGATAATACCTGGATAATGATGTTGATGAGAGCGTACTTTTTTTTTCTTTTTGTCGGCTAAAAAGAAGGGGATGAAAAAGACCGTGTATCTTCTTTTGTAGTGGACCGAAATTTTTATTTCTGTTATTGGGTCGAATGGCTTTTTGGACTTGAACGTATATATAGGTTTTATTTCTTTAAAACTTGAGTCGTTACCCATGTGTTCCAATCAAGGCCCGTTATCATTTGATTAAATGACGATGCTAATTTTTAAATGGCAAGATAAACAATTATGATGATGGTTGTTACGATGTATGATGATGATAATGGGTTCGGTATTATGATGATGAGGTGGTAAATTGATAATGATAATTGAGAACTATGATGGTGTGTACATAGAATACTAATAATGATAATGATAAAGATGATATGAAAGTTATAATAATAATACTTGATGTTGATGACGATGATGACCATAAAGGTGATCGAAATGATATAAGGATGATATCTAGGTTGAATGATGATGATGATTATGATGATGAAGGAAAACAGAAACATGGGTTAATAAATGATAGATTGGTATAAATTCAGAAAATCATGGACAAACGAGTGGTTTAGGTTGTTATAGGGTTAGCGGGAGGTCGCGGGTTCGAGCCCTGTCCGGGGTATCTTTTTAGGAAAAGCTTTATGAGGTAGTTATTTTTTTTTTTTATATATATTATTATTATTATTATTATTATTATTATTATTATTATTATTATTATTATTATTATTATTATTTTTATTATTATTATTATTATTATTAGTATTATTAATATATCAAATGAAGATTTTCTATATAAAAATATATTTGTGACATAAAACCTAACCATATTAATACCTTTGTAATAGATGTTAATTATCTATATAAGGATAAATATATCTAATAAAGTTGTTAATAAAACACATAATATAAAATAACAAATAAAATCACTAATAACATATATAATTGTTCGAATACCATTACATGTATTAATATATATGATTGGATATAGGTTCGTGAATCCGAGACCAACCCTACACTTGTTCAATGACGTCATATGTATTTTTACTACAAAATACAGTATTGTGAGTTCATTTGATTCCCTTTTACTCTTTACATTTTTGGGACTGAGAATACATGCGCTACTTTTACAACTGCTTTATTAAATGCTTTTGAAATACATTTTGAACTGCGAATACATGAAATGCTTTTATAAATGTTTGACGAGATAGACACAAGTAAAACATTCCTCGAATGAATTATTATGCAGACAGAAGTTCTGCGGATTATTATTGAATTATGTGGACATGATAATTGCCACCATTGAATTATATGGACATGATAATTGCCACCATTGAATTATGTGGACATGATAATTGCCACCGGTTGTTGTGAATGTTATATATCGAGAGAATGATTTTATACACAGGTTATGTGTATGTTATTTTTGTGGACAAGATATGTGTACGGTTACTATGATTTATGAAATTGGTTTCGTACACGAGAAAGTTGTACTGTATTTAAAAGATATAGCATGTACATTACAGGTGGGTATAGGATTCAGGCCCATTTGTACCATGCAGCATTTAAATCTTGTGGTCTATCAAAATGATGAATTTTATTGATTTATGATAAACTTATGAACTCACCAACCTTTTGGTTGACACTTGAAAGCATGTTTATTCTTAGGTATGAAAGAAACTTTCCGCTGTGCATTTGCTCATTTTAAAGACATTATTTGGAGTCGATCATCGCAATGGAACCAGATGTTGGTGACTTCGTCCAGATGGATTAGGACGGGTCCTTTCATGAGTAATGCCCATGCAACATCTGGGTCATTCAAGGTGGCTCTATAGTGTATCACCATCTATGGCTCATGTGCCTCTTGTGGCTGTGTATACTCATCAGGTCTCCTGGCAAAACGTCTAGATCGTCGAACAGGAGGAGCTGGGGGTGCTGTGCCAATATCCTCCTCAACACTCTCCAATATCAATCGCCTTGGTCCTAGTTGCCTTGTTGATGGCCTGTTCTGATCAGCACTGCTTCCGGATGAGTAAACTCTAGTAGTCCTCCTCCTACGAACTGGGATGTAAACTGAAGCTCCTGAACTTGGCATTTTGCCTGAACACATTCAACAAACTTGTAAGTACTAAGTGCAAGTATGGCACTTAGTTGTTAGTACACAGAGATAATAGACTGAAAATAATTGAAATAATAAATAATAAAAATAAAAAGGATAAGCAATGGGTGCCTCCCAAGAGCGCTTTGTTTATCAAGTCATTACAGCTCGACTTTTCTTTGCCAAATCATCATAATGGATCAAAGGAGAAGATGTGCTCCTCCTTATCATGGTATTCTAGATAAACTTTTAGCCAGTGGCCGTTGAATTTAAAGTTGCCAGTAGGTCCTTCTAGTTCCACGGCTCCGTGTGGAAAAGTATGTATAACTTTGTATGGCCCACTCCATCTTGATCTAAATTTTCCAGCGAACTTCTTAAATCCAGAATTAAATAGCAGAACCTTATCTCCAGGAGTGAACTTTGTAGGAATCAATTTTGCATCATGTGTCAGCTTCGTTCATTCCTTGTATATGTATGACGTTTCGTACGCTTGGTCTCTTAACTCAGCAAGTTCGTTCATCCGCATCTTCCGATGCTTAGAGGTAACTGAGGGATCGAGGTTGTAGGTCTTCAGGACCCAGAGAGCTTTATATTCGAGTTCCAGCGGAAGGTGACAGGCTTTTCCATAGATCATGCGGTAGGGTGCAGTCCATAGAGGATTCTTGTAAGCAGTTCGGAATGCCCACAGAGCATTGTCTAATTTCTCGGCCCATTTATTTCCATGATGGCCGATGGTGCATTCGAGGATTCTCTTGAGTGCTCTGTTCGTGACCTATGATTGTCCGTTAGTCTGCGGATGATAGGAAGTGGACATTTTGTGGGTAACTCCGTATTGTTGCATCACCTTCATAAACTGAGTATTGCAGAAGTGTGTGCCTCTATTATTTATTATAGCGCGGGGAGCTCCAAATCGGCAGAAGAGTCTCTTCAGGAAGTTGGTGACGACCTTGGCATCATTAGTTGGAAATGATTGGGCTTCGACCCATCTAGAGACGTAATCTACTGCTACGAGGACATATTCTTTCCCATTAGACTTTGGGAACGGCCCCATGAAGTCTAATACCCATATATCGAAGATCTCGCAAGCTTGGTTATTAGTCCAAGACATCTCATTCTTCATAGAGATAATACCTTGCCTTTGGCATGCGTCACAACGCTTTACAAGCTCTTGTGCATCTTGGAATATAGACGGCTAATAAAATCCCGATTCGTAGAATTTTTTTGCAGTTAAATTTTCTCCATGATGACCTCCAGTTGGTCCGTGGTGACATTGGTGAAGAATCCCTGCTACTTGTTTTTCATCTACGCACCTCCCGATTATGATCAGGGCAAATTCTAAACAGGTAAGGGTCTTCCCAGTAGTAGTACTTGGCATCCCTGAAGAACTTCCTTATTTGGGAGGTGCTCATTCCCTTCTGTACTACTCCAGCAACTAGGTAGTTGGCCATGTCGGCATAACAAGGAGTATCAGTGAATTGTGATTCTATATGAGTTTGTCCTAAACTCATAAGCTGTTCTTCCGGAAATTTATCTCTGATATCTTGTTCAGAAAGTTGTTCCATCGCTGGGTTCTCCAAACGACTAAGATGGTCTACTGTGACGTTCTCTACTCCTTTCTTATCTTTAATTTCAATATCGAATTCCTGAAGAAGTAAGATCCATCGTAGGAGTCTTAGTTTAGCGTCTTGCTTAGTGAATAGATATTTAAGGGCTGAATGATCTGTATAAACCGTACTTTTGGACAGGATGAGATAGGAACGGAATTTGTCGAAGGCGAATACTACAGCTAGCAGCTCCTTTTCCGTAGTAGTGTAATTCTCTTGAGCTCCGATTAAGGTTTTGCTGGCGTGATAGATTGGATGAAAGTGTTTATCTGTCCGTTGTCCGAGTACAGATCCAACTGCGAAGTCACTCGCATCACACATGATTTTGAATGGTAAACTCCAATCAGGAGCTATCATGATGGGTGCATGTGTGAGATGTTTCTTCAGATAGTTGAATGCTTTAATACATTCTTCATCGAAGATAAACGGAACTTCCTTTCCTAGGAAGTGAGTGAGAGGTCGTGTTACCTTTGAGAAATCTTTAATGAAGCGTCGGTAAAAACCGGCGTGTCCAAGGAAACTCCTTACTGCTTTTACTGTGGTAGGTTCTGGAAGTTTAGTTATTGTCTCAATCTTAGCCTTATCAACTTCTATTCCTGCTTTTAAAATCTTATGTCCTAAAACTATCCCTCTTCTTTAACCATGAAGTGACATTTTTCCCAATTTAGAACTAAATTTGTATCTTCACACCGGGTGAGCATCTTGTCAAGGTTAGAAAGGCACGAATTAAAGGTACTACCAAAGACTGAGAAGTCGTCCATGAAGACTTCCATACAACGTTCAATCATGTCGTGGAATATTGCTACCATGCATCGCTGAAATGTAGCTGGTGCATTATATAACCCAAAGGGCATGCGTCGATAGGTAAATGTTCCTTAAGGACAGGTAAAGGTTGTCTTTTCTTGGTCCTTTGGATCGAGGGGAATTTGAAAGTAGCCAGAAAAACTGTTCAGGAAACATTAGTATTCATTTCCTGATAGACGTTCTAACATTTGATCGATGAAAAGTAATGGAAAATGATCTTTTCAGGTTGCATCGTTTAGTTTACGATAATCTATGCAAACCCTCCAACCGGTGACCTTCCGTGTTGGAATAAGCTCATTATTCTCATTTTGAATTACGGTTGTCCCTCCCTTTTTGGGTACCACTTGGACAGGACTAACCCATGGTGAATTAGAAATGAGATAGATCAGACCAGCATCTAGAAGTTCGATTACTTCTTTCTTGACGACTTCTTGAATCATAGGGTTGACCCTTCTTTGCCTCTGAACTGAAAGTTTGAAATCATCTTCCATGAATATCTTGTGGGTGCAATAGTTGGGGCTGATTCCTTTTATGGCGGAGATCTTCCAAGCAATTACCTTCTTATATGATTTCAAAACTTGAATCAATTTTGCCTTTTCTTTTGGCGTGAGGTCTTTTGAGATGATTACGGGGAGTTTCGATTCTCCTTCTAAGAATGCATACTCCAGATTATCGGGTAACTTCTTTAATTCCAATTCTGGAAGTTCCTCGATAGATGGCTTCATCCTAGCTATCTCCTTTCGGTCTAACGAGTCATACTTCTTCTAAAATTCTGATTCTTCAGTAGCGGTCACTCATGCTATCTGTTATTCATTTTTGGAATTTGTCCTTCTTAATGCTTCCTCTTCAGAAACGTCTTCCTTAGTTTCGAAGGTAAGTTCAGGAATTTCCACACAATCCTCTTTTGACTGAGGTTCCGGATATACCGGAATAAAATCTGTTTCTTCATTCGGTCTTCTCCTTAACTGAGGTAGGGGAATGCCTTGTCCTAGCAGTGCTATTCGGATAGTTTTGCCAAGAAAATTACTTTCAGAGAGAGGAGATTTGTGTTGACTAAGGTTTATGGTTGAATGGGTGTCGAGATTTCCTTCAGGAGGTGTAAAGAATAGATCCTTAGAAATTTGATCTTGACTACATATAGCCTTGGTTTCTTCCAGGTATTCGTTGACGAGTTCTTGAAAAGAATCAGAGAGATTTACATCTTCTTCGAGAGGATGGTTCATGATATGATCAACATTAAATGTGATTTCTTCTCCTCCAACTCTTAGTTTCAATGATTTCTCGTGCACATCAATTATGGCCTTGACAGTATTCAGGAATGGTCTGCCAAGAATGAGTGAGACCTTTGTATCTTCCTCAATATCTATAATGACGAAATCAACGGGAAATGCGAACTTATCCACTCTAACTAGGACATCTTCAATTATTCCTTGAGGAATCTTAACTGATCTGTCCGCGAGTTGGATAGTCATTCTGGTAGGCCTTAAGTCATTTAATCCTAGCTTTTTGAATAACGAATAGGGCATTAGGTTTACACTGGCTCCTAAGTCTGCTAACACATTGCTAATTTGGACATCTTGCAGGTAGCAAGGTACTGTAAATCTTCCTGTATCTCCTAACTTAAGAGGAATTCCATGTTGTAACACTAATGAGCATTCTTCACTTAAAGGTAAGCTAACTATCTCTCTTAATCTCTCTTTGTTTGAAAGAAATTCTTTGAAAAATTTAGCGCAGTTTGGCATTTCTACAAAAGCATCTACTAGTCGTACATTCAAATGCAAATTCTTGATAATATCCTAATACTTAGCAAATTACGCTCCTTGTTTTTCCTTCCTAAGCCTACCTGGGAAAGGTATGCGGGTGCGCGGAATAATTTCTTTGGCCTTAGGAGAGATAGGTTCCGGTGGATTGATAACTTGGTCAATTGACCTTTTTGTTTCAGTTTCCTCAACAACAACACCACCTTTTCGTTTCAGTTTTGGTTTACTTTCTTCATTGGTAGGGGGATGATCTTTCCTCTTATCTGTAAAAAAAAAACATTTTAAAAAAGTATATAAGTAACATTAAACCAAACAAATAACAGATGAGGACAATTGTTAACATCTATTTGTAATCACATGTGATTGAAACCACCAAGTGATTGGTAATGCACAATCACAAGTAATTGGTAATGCACAATCACAAGTGATTGGGAAAGCAGAATCACAAGTGATTGGCAAAGCAGAATCACAAGTGATTGGTAAATGCAGAATCACAAGTGATTGGCTATAAAAACAATTAATCACAGGTGAGGCATTAAATCACTAACATTACAAAGGACAAAATGCATTCAGAGAAATAACTGTAAAACATGTAAATTACGGAACATTAAAACAATGAATCACAAGTGATGGCATGTGTTAACATTAAAAAAATAACTGTAAATGCATATAAGTAATTTCAACAACAAAAAAACTTTATGTAAACATCTAATACTGACTTTCAAATAATTTCATTGTATAATCACAAGTGATTGATGTATAATTTCATTGTATAATCAGATGAAGAAGAAATACCCGCATCTATTTCTAGAAGATTCGTCAATACCTTCAACAGCTTAAAATTTCGGGACGAAATTTATTTAACGGGTAGATACTGTAGTGACCCAAACTTTTCCATGTTTATATATATTAATTGAGATTGATATTTACATGACTAAATGTTTCCAACATGTTAAGCAATCAAACTTGTTAAGACTTGATTAAATGAAATAAGTTTCATATAGACAATTGATCACCCAAGTTGACCGGCGATTCACGAACGTTACAAAATTGTAAAAACTACATGTTGTGGTATATATAGACATATATATATGGTTGACATAAGATTATGATGAGTAAGTATCTCACTAAATATATTAACAATGTGTGATATACATAAGAAATGAGATTACTAATTTAAGAAAGTCGAAATGATATATATAACGATTATCGTTATGATAACGTCTACTAAATACATATGTATCATATTAAGATATTGATACACTATATTTAACATGATAAAATGATATTTAAATATATCATTAAGTGTGTTAACAATGAACTACATATGTAAAAACAAGACTACTAACTCAAGAATTACGAAACGAGACTTATATGTAACGATTATCGTTGTAACGATTATCGTTGTAACGATTATCGTTGTAATGATATTTTAATGTATATATCATATTAAGAGATATTCATACATCATAATATCATGATAATATAATAATTTAACATCTCATTTGATATAATAAACATTGGGTTAACAACATTAATTGAGATCGTTAACTTAAAGGTTTCAAAACAACACTTACATGTAACGACTAACGAAGACTTAACGACTCCATTAGAATGTATATACATGTTGTGTTTTGATATGTATTCTTACACTTTTGAAAGACTTCAAGACACATATCAAAGTACTTCTACTTAACAAAAATAATTACAATTACATCCTTGTTTAGTTTCATCAACAATTCTACTCGTATGCACCCGTATTCGTACTCGTACAATACACAGCTTTTAGATGTATGTACTATTGGTATATACACTCCAATGATCAGCCCTTAGCAGCCAATGTGAGTCACATAACACATGTGAGAACCATCATTTAGCAACTAGCATGAAATATCTCATAAAATTACAAAAATATTAGTAAATATTCATGACTTATTTACATGAAAACAAAATTACATATCCTTTATATCTAATTCATATACCAACGACCAAAAACACCTACAAACACTTTCATTCTTTAATTTTATTCATCTAATTGATCTCTCTCAAGTTCCGTCTTCAAGTTCTAAGTGTTCTTCATAAATTCCATAAGTATAGTTTCATAAAAATCAAGAATACTACCAAGTTTGCAAGTTTACTTCCAAGCTTTCTAATCCATTCCAAGTAATCATCTAAGATCAAGGAACATTTGTTATTTACAGTAGGTTATCTTTCTAATTCAAGGTAATATTCATATTCAAACTTTGATTCAATTTCTACAACTATAACAATCTTATTTCGAGTGAAAATCTTACTTGAACTGTTTTCGTGTCATGATTCTGCTTCAAGAACTTTCAAGCCATCCAAGGA
This sequence comes from Rutidosis leptorrhynchoides, assembly GCF_046630445.1. Lineage (NCBI taxonomy): Eukaryota > Viridiplantae > Streptophyta > Magnoliopsida > Asterales > Asteraceae > Rutidosis > Rutidosis leptorrhynchoides. The sequence goes on along the minus strand of NC_092333.1, from coordinate 221,733,100 downwards.
TCCTTTGAAGCTAGATCCATTTTTCACATTTCCAGTAGTTTTATCCAGAAAACTTGAGGTAGTAATGATGTTCATAACATCATTCGATTCATACATATAAAGCTATCTTATTCGAAGGTTTAAACTTGTAATCACTAGAACATAGTTTAGTTAATTCTAAACTTGTTCGCAAACAAAAGTTAATCCTTCTAACTTGACTTTTAAAATCAACTAAACACATGTTCTATATCTATATGATATGCTAACTTAATGATTTAAAACCTGGAAACACGATGAACACCATAAAATCGGATATACACCGTCGTAGTGAAACCGGGCGCTGTTTTGGTTTGGATAATTAAAAACTATGATAAACTTTGATTTAAAAGTTGTTCTTCTGGGAAAATGATTTTTCATATGAACATGAAACTATATCCAAAAATCTTGGTTAAATTCAAAGTGAAAGTATATTTTTCAAAATGGTCATCAAGATGTCGTTCTTTCGACGGAAATGACTACCTCTTTAGTAATTGACATGTAACTTAAATTTCCGACTATAAACCTATACTTTTTCTGTTTGGATTCTTAAATTAGAGTTCAATATGAAACCATAGTGTAACACCCCATTTTTCCCCGTACATGATTTATAGGTGTATTGTGTATGTACGACAGGCGTATGAAGGGTTCGATACATGTTTGGATGTTAAAGTCTTGTATGCGAGAAAATGTGTCAGGCCACGTTGAGTGTCGCGGCGCGACAAAGGGAGCCGCGGCGCGGCGTTTCAAATAAATCCATATCAGAAAGCTTGTTAACAAAGTCACCAGTTCGAGGCAATCGTCGTTGCGCGACGAATTAGGCCGCGGCGCGGCAAATGGTGCGAACTGGCACCAGATTCTTGTAAATTTAAATGAAGTTCAAGGGCAATTTAGTCTTTTTGCATTTGAGCCAGATTTGAGGATTTAACCTCATCCATTCATTTCATTTCTCATTTTAATTTCCCTTTTCTTTTCATTTTTCCTCTCAAACTCAAACACCCATTCGATTTCAAAAGGATTTTTGAAAAGGAAGGATCGAGAGTTGATCTTTGGCGTAGTTGACAAGTGTGTTCTCCTCGTTCTTAGCTACACGGTAATACTAGTGGTAAGCTCTAACTCTGAAATTTGTTTTTGTGTTCTTCATTCAAGTTTAGGGCTTTTGATTGTATGATTCATAGATGGAACCCATTTAGTTGTTAATTGGAGATTAACACCAAGATTCAGGTTTATAAGTGTTAAAGGCGGGTTTTGGGTTGGTTAATGATTTAACCATGTTTAAGACTTGAGAATGGTGTATAATCACTAGTATTAGTGATTATTGATGTTTTGGAGACTTTTAGGGTTCTTGTGGTTGACTAATTTTGACTAGAGTCAAAATTAGGGTTTGTTGATGATTATGACCCGAATGTCGATTCGTTAAGGTTTATAAACTTAAAATGGATTAAGTTGAAGTATATAACCGAGTTAAACATGTTTTGGTGTCAAAACTTGTAAATGGTGATATTTTGACCTTATGGGTCAAAATTAGGGTTTAAGTGTCATTTTGGGTAAGATAGGTATTTAACACCTGTGATTGGGTCTAATTGGTATATTAGGACCATTCTCACTTGTGTTAGTGATTATTGGTTAGTTTGGGCACGGTTTGTGCTTGAAAGTGCAATTGGGTCGAAATTTGCACTAGTTGCCAATTTGGGTTGATTTGTAAATCCACCCTAATTGTGTTGTTGTATTTGTGATTAATGGAATAGGTACTTTCCATTAGCGTGTTGCGGATTATTCGGTTGCATTCATCAAGGCTTAAGGTGAGTGTTAATATCCTATATGCATATGTATGTGTAGGATGGGTGCGGGTCGGGTGAAGGGGTTCTCGGTTATAGAGCTCACTTCTCATATAGGTGGAATTGTAAGACTTGTGTATAGGTCCAATTGGCATGGTTGTGCATTTTGGTTGACGACCTTGGTTAGGTGCACACTTTGTGTGTACGTTATCACATGGGCGTGTGATGTGGATTATATAACCCCAATGGCGAAGGGTTAATATTGTGAGTGGAATATCTATATATGTATGTATATGATTTATGTGCCGTATTGATGGTGTCACATAGCCTTTTTTGTGACCATAGTTGTGGGACATAGCCGTTTTGTCCAATTGATAATTATGCACATAGCCGTGTTTGTGCATTTGGTGGTGAGTAATAGCCGTGTTTTACTCCTACATTGTTGCCCGTATTAATTGTTGCACATAGCCGTGTTTGTGCACATGATTGTGAGTAATAGCCATGTTTTACTCACACATTGATCAAGTGATGCCATAGCCGTTTTTTGGAACACTTGGGGGTGATGCCATAGCCGTTTTTGGAACACCTCGGGGGTTAGCATGCCATAGCAGTGTTTGGAAGCTAACGGTTGTTATGAACATCGATGACTTGTTTCGCGAAGTCATTCCCTTGTGAAGATTTGGTTAACCATGGTTATTGTGTTGTAAGCGTAAGCAAATTATGTTATTCGATATATATATATATATATGTATATATATATATATATATATATATATATATATATATATATATATATATATATATATATATATATATATTGTATACGTATATTGTTGTATTGTTGTGATGTAGCTAATCCTCCGGGTGTAGCTTATTGGCGTTGTTCACATCGTCGTTGGTGAACTTATACTTTGTTGATATCTTTAGCTTGTTGCTTAGAGATCGTACGGTATGCTTAGGGTAGTTGCCTTATACATGGATGCTTCGGTATGTGGTATTTGATATTTGTGTGGCGTGTCCATTTTATACATATATATGTATGTAGTATATTCTCACTCACTAAGCGTTAGCTTACCCTCTCGTTGTTGATATTTTTATAGGTTCGCATGCTTGGCGGCTCGGGTAAGCTTGGGGATTAGAGATCTTGGCTAGGTTGCTTAGAAGATCTTGCTTTTGTACTTGATTAGGATTTGGGTAGCGTAGTCCCAAATCAGCATGCTCGGTTTTGTGTAAACGTAACTAGTCGGGTCATAATGATTATAACCGGTTTATGATTTAACTACATATTATTGTATTGAGAAGTTTAAATTATTAATGTATGTTTTAAGTTCGTTGAACATACTTTGGTAACAAATATGTTTTGTTAAATGGGTAATGGGACCTAAAGTATTATTTAATGTATATTAAAAGGAAAAATTTTTATGGGCCGGATTAATATGGGTTGGGGTTGTTACAAGTGGTATCAGAGCAGGGTCTAAGGGATTTAGGTAAGTTGAGATAGGTGCCTAGACTTAGACTTTTGTGTGTGCTTAATTTGTGGCGGGACTTGTAGGATTACGGGTCGGAATGGGTTATAGTTAGTGCCTTGTTTGTAGGAGGACTAACGTTTATATTAATATGTGGATATTATTAATATGTGATTGCGTTGTGTTTTGTTTATGTTTGCGTTTGCATATATCGTCGAACGAGGCGGTCGTTGTACTAACGAGCCGATACGGCGTGTATGAGTAATAAGGACTTGCAAACCTTATTATGGGTGTAAATCGTGTCTAGCAAGTGATGTACGATGAGTGTTTAGCAAGATGGCGCGGTGTTATATGTGTGCTTTATACGTTCGTGATCTAATCGCTTTGCATTCCTTAGAATGGCGACGGGAAACGGGATCGAGACGAACGATTTGGAGTTTAACGCTAGAGTTGCGGCCGCTGTTGCGGAGCAAGTGGGTGCGTTACGAGAAGAAATGGATAGGAAGTATTCCGAATTTCGGGGTAGTGGTGAAATGGAGCGTTGTCTTAAGAGCTTCATGAGGACTAAACCCCCCCGATGTATGAGGGAAACCGAATCCTTTGATAAGCACAAATTGGATCTCGAATGTCAAAGGGTGTTTTCGTACTATTGAATGCCCTCCCGAGAAAAAGACAAGACTCGCTATTAGTTTGTTGCGGGGTAGGGCAAAGGATTGGTTGGATGGTAAGATTGATCTTGTCGGTGGTGAGCCGTTTATGGCTTTATCGTGGGACGAGTTTAAGAAGGAATTCTTCGAGGAGTTTCGGACTTCGGCCGACTTGTTGAAATTGCATAATGAGTTGCGAAATTTGCAACAGGGTTCTATGGATTTAAATACTCTCAAGACGACCTTTATGGCGAAGGCTCGTTTTTGCCCGGAGTATTTGGGGAATGATCGTTTGTTGATGGAGGATTTCTATCGGACTTTGAATGATGAATTGAATAATAAGATTAGTCGGGGTCACGCGAAATCGTTTGCGGAATTATTCGCCATGGCTAGAGGTTTCGAGTCGTATTCACGATCGAAGAAGGGTGAACTTTCAAGTGAAAGAAGGGTTGTTTCTTATGGTGCTCCAAGTAAGAGGACTAAGGGTCCGAGTGTGAGCGCGGGTGGTACATGGACGGGTGTAATAGATTCTAGTACGTCTAGATGTTACAATTGTGGCGTGATGGGTCACAAGTCTTGGGAATGTTCGGTACCAAAGGGTGATGGCATGGTGTGCTTCAATTGCCAAGAAGAAGGACATCGTAAGTCGGAATGTCCCAAGTTAGCCGGGACAGGTGCGGCAAGGAGATGTTAAGGTACGTTTCGTTTTAATAAATATGCCCTTTGATTATTTATTAAGTGTCGTTTGAGTTTGAACTGTTAAATGCCTTGTGTTGTGCATATTGCTGTTATGGGTGACGTTCCTAATGGAAGTACCCTATGGTGACATTTGGTTGTTGGGCGAAGGGCGTAAGACTTGGTGCAACAAAGCATTCCTTAGTTGTGGGAAATGTTTCTACCAAACCATGGAAATGAGTTTTGGTGTTCGATTGTTAAGCGCGTGTTCGCTTTCGTGTTGAAGTTGATGAACCATGAGGTTCGTCAGGTGGATTGGAACCCGAAAAAGATCGAGTGTTTGATCTCGATGTATGTTGGTAAAGGAGTCCACGTGAAGCGACATTAGGTGCCTCTTTTATACCTACTAGCGTGGTGTTCGACTCCGGTTGTGTTGGGGTTACATTGTACTTAGGGTACACTTTTCGTTCGAAGTGTTTAAGGATAGGTTAAAATTCTTCGTATGCTCAAGGTTGGAGCAAGATATGATGATGGGTCGTGTGAACCCAATTGTTGGTAAAGTCTGCCTTTGGTAGCATTGTACGGTTGTACGAGTTGTGGATATGGAACGTAGTTCCAAGTGGGAGAGTTACACTCTCGCACGAGGAGACCTTAGGGTGAGAATTCAGATAATGCTTATGGTAGATCCGAAACTTGTGTTGAGACCTAGTTTTGGTCGCTTTGTAGTAGAATACAATTTCGGTTAAATTGTACTTATGGTTTTTGGATGTAAATTATCACCGAGGTGATAATGTGGTAATCTCGTTGAGAGATAATGGAAGTGTTAAATGAGCAAAGTGAAATCCCTCGGTTAAGGGATGTGTGCGTCGGGTTCTCTTCTAGAGAATTATTGTTTTGTACCTATGTTTGATAAAGGTGGTTTGTGCTCGATTGTGTTAATGGTTAGTGGTATCCGTCAGGATTCACTATAGTGTAGCAGAGCGCGATGTTGCACTACTCGTTGTTCGAGGCCAAAAGTGCGTATGTGATTGGTGAAGCATGACCTTCGGGGTCCGCTGACTTCCTCATGGGTGTAGTGTTATATCGGTGGAGCATGACCTTCGGGGTCCGCTGACTTCATCCGGTGTCGAGATTTGGGAATGTGGGTCGCGTATAGTTTTCGGCCAGCCTTCATGTTGTGTGATCTATCGGTTGTTTGTATACACCGATGGTGGGGTCGTAAGTACCATGATTTTTGATCTATTGGTTGTTTTATACACCAATGGTGGGGTCGCGAGGACCGTGTTGCGTGATCTATCAGTTGTTTGATACACCGATGGTGGGGTCGTGAGGACCATGTTGTATGATTAGTGGTGCGATATCCGTGTTTCGCTCACAGGTTGTTACGGGTGTGACAATAGTCGATTTTGTACACCTTGGGTTTAGCGTTTCCATGATTCGTTTTGGGCGCTATCGGTTTTAACCGTTGGATTATGATGTTACGGTAGTTGCGTATTGGTCGTATTGCGCACTACAAGGGATGTTTAGTGATTGGTGTTATCCGTCAGGATTCGTTTGGTTCGGTCTTCATCGTTACGGGTTGTTGACCTTAGGTTGAGACTTGGTTGTTTTTAGCGTCATACTCGGTAAGGGTACGCTAAGGGGTTGATATCTCGGTACGAGATTGGTTGAGTTTTTCCAATGTGAGGGATTGAGTTGGTGCTAGTGCTCGAAATCGTGGAATTTGATAAATCGCGGGTGACGATTTAGTTGTTAAGGGTAACTCTTTGAGAAAAATTGTCTAAGGGATCGTTGTAGACTTCGGTTGTTGCGTGTATTGTACGTCTCGGGATGCGAGCAAGTGTGTGACTTGTCATTGGATTAACCTTCGGGTTAGTGAAATTGGGGTAGAAGACGGTTTGAAATGCATGTTCGAGGACCATTGAGGGTGGGTCCGTTTGGGTTTGTGACTAGGATCACGAGGACGCGATCGAATTTAAGTGGGGGAGAGTTGTAACACCCCGTTTTTCCCCGTACATGATTTATAGGTGTATTGTGTATGTACGACAGGCGTATGAAGGGTTCGATACATGTTTGGGTGTTAAAGTCTTGTATGCGAGAAAATGTGTCAGGCCACGTTGAGTGTCGCGGCGCGACAAAGGGAGCCACGGCGCGGCGTTTCGAATAAATCCAGATCAGAAAGCTTGTTAACAAAGTCACCAGTTCGAGGCAATCGTCGCGCCGCGATGAATTAGGCCGCGGCGCGGCAAATGGTGCGAACTGGCACCAGATTCTTGTAAATTTAAATGAAGTTCAAGGGCAATTTGGTCTTTTCGCGTTTGAGCCAGATTTGAGGATTTAACCTCATCCATTCATTTCATTTCTCATTTTAATTTCCCTTTTCTTTTCATTTTTCCTCTCAAACTCAAACACCCATTTGATTTCAAAAGGATTTTTGGAAAGGAAGGATCGAGAGTTGATCTTTGGCGTAGTTGACAAGTGTGTTCTCCTCGTTCTTAGCTATACGGTGATACTAGTGGTAAGCTCTAACTCCGAAATTCATTTTTGTGTTCTTCATTCAAGTTTAGGGCTTTTGATTGTATGATTCATAGATGGAACCCATTTAGTTGTTAATTGGAGATTAACACCAAGATTCGGGTTTATAAGTGTTAATGGTGGGTTTTGGGTTAGTTAATGATTTAACCATGTTTAAGACTTGAGAATGGTGTATTGATGTCGTAGCGTGGGGGTATGAAATAGTTTATATTTTTACTAGGAAAAGAGATACAAATTACACAAGTTTTAATTATTTATTTACAAATGGGATATACCTAAACCTTGCTACAACACTATAGGCAGTGTACCTAATCGTAGAGTAGTGTAGTTTTTAGTAAGTCCGGTTCGTTCCACAGGGAGCTGGCTTATTTCACACTATATTTTAAACAATTATATTCGTACAAAATATATTATATTAATAATATATAAAAGGGGGTTTTACCGTTTAATGACCGGTTTGTCGATTTTATATTTTAAGCGAAGCGTAAAGTAAATGACGATATTTAACTAACAATATAAAATAAATAACAATAATTAAAATGACAATAAATAAAAGTACGAGGAAATATGAAATAAAATATATTATGCTTATTTAAACTTCCGTAACCATGATGGTTGACGTGTTGATTTTAGTTTTATGCCCATGGGTTAATTGTCCTTTGTCCTGGATTATTTAATATGTCCGTCTGGTTTTTGTCCATAACAGTCAATCGGTCATAAATTTAAAGTGCGAGTGTCCTCGTCAATTTATTCTTATACCTGAAGTCAAATATTCCAACTAATTGGGGACTTAAACTGTAACAAGGTTTTAATACTTTGTTTAATAATTACACCAGGATATCGACTGCGTGTAACCCAAGGTTTTAATACTTTGTTATCAATTATGCCAAGTGTCCTTGTACATAATTTCACCCCTGTTTTAATAATTCTAGTGGCTATTAATCCATTCCCGTGTCCGGTTAAATGAACGATTATTCGTACATATAAATACCCCGCCCATCGTGTCCGATCGAGTGTATGTGGTTATTTCTAGGTACGTCCAATTGTAAATTTTTATATTAAAATTAACAAACTATCATTTAGTTAAACAAATATAAAGCTCATTAATAGCCCATAGTCTAATTTCCACAAGTGTCGTTCTTTTGTCTAAACCCCAATTATGATACAAAGCCCAATTACCCCATCTTTAATATTTAGTCCAACATCATGATTACTTTGGCTCAAATAAGCCTAATAATAACTTAAGTACGAGACATTAATTTAAAAAGGAGAACATAACTTACATTGAGTATTTATCGCGTAGTGTTACACGGACAGAATTTCGACTTCAAAACCCGTAAAATAACTTTTAGATAACCCAAACTAATCTAATATAACACTAATCTATACTATATATATATATATATATATATATATATATATATATATATATATATATATATATATATATATATATATTTATATATATATATTTATATTTATTTATATTATACTACAGAGTATTATTATTATTTTTTATATTTTTATATATAAAACTCGGCAGAATGCATGGCCTTTTATAGGCGTTTTGATTTCTGATAGCTCCGCGAGTCGTGGAGTTTTTGGCCTTCAAACTCCGCGAGTCGTGGAGTTTGAAAATCCAGCTCACAAACTTTTGGCTCCTAGCTTGTCGACGTTATTAAATAATAATATAATATATATATATAATTTTTAAGAATTATTTATATATTATATTTTATTTATGTGCATACTTGACTTGTAATTTTTGCACCGTTGCGTCGCGCGTTGAGAGTAGACTCATGTCCTGGTTCCAGATTTTCGAACGTCCTTGCGTACAATTTAATATCTTGTACTTTGCGTTCCGCAACTTGTACTTTTGTCATTTTTAGACGTTTCTTATCAATAAATTGAACCACTTGGATTGTATCTTGTACATTTGAGCTTTTTGGACGTTTGTGTGTTCAAATCTTCGTTTTCGCCTTTTGTCTTCGCACTTATTTATTTAAACAATTACAATGAAAATATAATACAATTACAAATGAAAACCTATTATTTAGGAGGGATATTGCTATGAAATATATGTTCCTTTTTAGCCTTATCAAATATCCCCACACTTGAGCGTTGCTTGTCCTCAAGCAATACAGAACTTGAAATAAAAACATACATGAATCACTTTTTTATTCATCACACTTTGTACATCAGTGATTTTGATATGGTGGTATAAACAATGATAATAACGATAGAACCATGGTTAAAGGTGGGTGTGTCATCCACAGTTGCCTCGGTTTTAGGTCAACGACACTTGCAATCAAATAGCCGATTTACTTTCGGTTTCCAAAGCAAAGTGCACATTTGAAAGGCGGTTTACAGTCCCACATGACTATGAAAATTTAGATCCTTAAGGAAATTGGATCTTTATGAAAACATTTGATCTTTTGAAAATTCAATCTAGCTTTTACCCTAGATAAGTTTTCCGGAATAACCCTTCACCGGTGTTTGCAAAATATTTTTGTGGGTTTTGTGGGTTTCAGATTTGAAAATTTTAGCTCAAAACTTATGGTTTTGTATCACCCACTTGCTAACCTTGTATTGGGAAAGCAACACGTCTAGTATACTTGCTCCGTATATTACCTTTCGATAAACTACCGTCCGGTTGTAAAGGAAAGCGTTGAACAAGCAACTGTTAAGGCAATGTCCCCTAACATGCTTTTAATTATGGTCTATAACGTGTCGGACGCAATTACTATCCTTTGTAGGAGCAATAGTAAAGCTCACCCTTATAATTTTTCGGTCTGGCACAAGGTCCTGTCTTCGACCATGCTATGCAACCACCGTTCTTACGGTTGACACCCGATTTGGTTCAGGTGACCTAATGAATTCCAGGTGAATTCCTAGGATTTTACGTTCAATGGTAATGAACGCATTGAAAATGGGTTTTCAGAAAACAAATCGGTTTATAATTTTGATCAAAATATTTTCTCGTTCAAGCTCGAGTTTAGATATCATTGAATTCCATGAGTTTGAATTCTCAATCTTTAAGGTCAATCTCAAGGATTGAGTAATATCAGTCTTAAAAGCTGATTTTTAATCTTTAAGGAGATTATCCTTTCTGAGGATCTGATTCATTAGTCTTATCAAGCTAATTTGCACGGTGTCCCCCCCATTGTACGAGATAAATCCTTCTCATGGTTAGGATAAATCTGACCACTTGGTGACCCTGTTTGATGCTGAGGTCCGTGGATTTCCTGCTGATTTTAGTGATGACTTTTCTAGATTTTTCGTCAACCTACAGCTGGTCTGGATGACAACTTCTTGACCTACATCAAGAAGCGCGTGTCTTTTTCGGAAGACTTTACTTCCTTTTAATGATGGAATTGATTCATCGTGTAGATCCATCTTTTCTTTTCTTTCATCGGGTAAAATAGTTAATTTAGTCCAAAACAAAAGCACCTGCAATAACTTTACGGAAACATGTGCTAGATAGTTTTTAATTGAATAACTAGGTACATTCTCCCCACACTTAGTTTCTTTCTTTGACTTTTTATTCTCCTTTATTCCATTTTAAATGAATTCAAGCGTTTTAGGGTGTTTCTCAATTTATGTCCTTTCCGAGGTAACGATAATTTCGGTAGTAACACCTAGTTTTCACCGTTCATAAATATATATAAACATGATTTTAAATTCATTTAGTTGAAAATTTTTCAAATTTTCATAAAATTTGGCAATTAAACCAAGTATAAACCCGAGAGAATTTATAACCCTTCCCCACACTTGAGATCATGCAATGCCCTCATTTGCATGAAATCAGACTCTAATTATAAATTCATGAGGGTGATGAGTGTAGAAAAATGATTGAAAATACCCAGTTTGTAATTACAAAGCTCGTCGAATGATAGATGGCGCGCCTCATCGTTCATTCCTTCTTGTTTTATCACACATGCTTTTTTTTTCTTTCAAAAACGGTTGCTTTTCTGAACTGTTTGCTAATATTTGAAAATGCGTCTTTTACCCTTACTTATTATGCATGTTTATTTAACGAGTTATGCACTAACCCGAACCCCGAATTTAACGTTAAGTGGGGTTAAACTTCCCCACACTTAGCTGACGACATGTGAAGTCGGTAGAATAAGTTCTACGAATTAAAATAGTGAGCCAGTTATTTACATCTCGGGTGGTATAAAATATATCAATGGGTTTAAAGTTTAGACCCACCAGATCGTCACTACTTAATTCTTTTTTAAGTGTAGCTTTTAGTAAATGGATATGTCTCTTTTATGGTTCTTGGTCAAATGGATCGATATACACCGACATACATATTATAGGGTGGACAATTTCTAACGTTTCCTTCCTTTTATTCTCAAGATCAAAGTTTTCACCTCTATTACCCAATTGGGTGAAATCCGAGGTGTTATTATCTATTACAGCTCGTAGTTCATTTCTAGTGGATGACTCGTCTATTGAGAATATTGGGTTGGAAGGTTGTGAAATGGTGAATTTCGGGATCAAAGCAAATTCTTCTTCATTAATGGTACTTATTGGTCTCACCATTTTGGTCTAGGGGGTAAAATTTTCAACGTTATCGTTTTCCCAAGAGTACCAATTTGTCACCCTTACTTCTTCTTCATTCATTGATGGATCGATGATTTTGTCGATAGAGGCTAATGTGTCGATATGTTGTGAAATTGGTAAAACTGAATAATGTAGCGACCCCGACAAATCGTCAAGTGACGGCGTCGGCTACGTGGGTCCCATTACCTGATTATAAGTCTTTGAGATAACGTTTGACCAAAATATGTCGCCTTCATTTCAAAATAAGGATTGTTTCAAAGTTTACAAGAATTGTTCAACCAAAAGTTAAGTTACAACGTTATAAGTACGATTGAAATCTAGGCGACACGGTTTAAAGTAAAGTCAAAAGACGCTCCATGAAATGCATGTATACTCGACATCGGATGCAAGTATCAAATAGTGAGCGGAAGCATGTATCACATATCGTGCAAGACCTGAGAAAAACATAGAAATCTGTCAATGAAAACGTTGGTGAAATCATAGGTTTAGTAAGTATTAAACGTTGTTTTTGAACCACAAGATTTTGTATTCCCATAACGTAGATTATCCAAATCATTTGCATTCCAAAAGTGTTGTTATACGCGAGCACTCAATTATCAAGACTTAACCAACGTTACCCCATCACACAGTGCTAGAACCCACACTAAAACACAAAAATATATTTCATCCGCATAACGGTAGCGAACCGTCCGAATGAGGGTTTGTTAAACCCGTATGGCCACACAATATAAGTTCTCGCTTACACCCTGCAAGTGTAACTATTGATAATCGAATTGAGGCATTTTTGTTCTAACTCGCACGTGGAATGTTTGTTTTCACACTTGTGTTCAAAACATAAAAGTAAGTAGTACAAGATGTAACAAAGTACATGTTTTCTCAGCCCACGATTTAAAAGTATAAAAGTTGTTGAAAAGGTGGGACTATGATCTCACCTTGAGCGCGATAGTTAATAAAGTACTTCAACAAGTAAACGCGTGCAAAGACAAAGCTAGTCTTGACCTAAACAATAGGTTTGTATCAATAACGGTAAACACGATAGGTCAAAGATGTTCAATTAGTCCTATGGCTCGTTACGACTCAATAATGTAGCATGTGAATCAAGTTGTCATGTTTCATGCAAGATACAAGTATAAAAGCATGTTAGAACGATTGCACAACCATTTGGTTAAGTTTGATTAAAAGTCAAACTTGGTCAAAGTCAAAGTCAACGGGGTCGGGTCGGGTATCCGACAATTTTTCTAAGTTATATAATCATATATGAGTATGTTGGCCAAGTTTCATGTTAATCGGAGGTCCGTAGCATAGCAAACATTTTTACGTCAAACGACAACCCAAACAGCCAGTTTTAGTACAATGGGACGGCGTCCCAATTGGCTAGACGGCGTCCAGGTTTTAAGGTTGGGACGGCGTCCCGAGAAGCTAGACGGCGTCCCGATTTTAAGTTTGGAACGGCGTCCCGAGAAGCTAGACGGCGTCCAGATCGTTTTCCAGGCCCTGTTTGCTGTATTTCCTAAGTGCACGAACCAAAACACAAACCAACACATTTCATGACCCGCAAACAATCAAGATATGTATCTTATATCATCGGAAAGCTCTTTCGACAAGGAACGCAACTAAGCACTTTTCATCAAGCAAAAACATCATATACTATAACCGAAATCCCGACAAGTGATCAATAGAGGTTTATTTTCAAGTTTCAAGTTTATCAATTGCAATTTAAGTTTCGGGAATCCAATTTATACATATGATATGCCGTTTTGAAGGTAATGAAACATGTAATACAACTAAACACTTATCAATAACATTAACAAGCATTCAACGCATCAAAAGTTCGTTTTAAGAGTTGTCAACCCTAACCAAAAGTTCACAAAATCAATAATCGCGTTTATGAAGTTTCTTTAATCAATCTATACATCAAAATGAAGCTAACGATACTAGTAACACTTTTAAAACATGCACATTAACAATCTAATAACATTTGATCATCCAAAATCAAGGATTTAGCAAGTAATTTTCATATTGAACTAGTTACACCAAAAACAACGAATCGAGCATACAAATTACATACACGACATCACAATGAGCCATAGACACTAATTAACAACATTTCAAGTCAAAAACACGAATTTAGAGAAATCTAGAGTTTTAGAAATGTTACCCAAACTTGATGATATTGGTATCAAAATGTAGAGGATGAAGAGAGGATCACGAAAATGTAATTTGTTTTGATGTTTGCTTCTCCAATCGGATTTAGATGATGATTGAATGAATTTGGAATTTGGGTGTGTTCTTGCTAGAGAGAAAGAGAGAGAGAGGGAGATGGTTGAATGGTGGTGATTGGGGTGGACTAGGTGACCTAGTCAACTAGTTTGCCCCGTGTCAATTTTAGTCCCTCGAGTTTGTAGTCGGGTGCGGAAAATACCTAAACGGAATATTTTAAAACGCGTATTAACGGAAGATATTAAAATCTGATAACGAGAAATTTAGAATGTTAGCTAACGGAGGTTACGAATCTAGATACGAGGAATATTATCTAAAAGGAAAAAGACGGCGTTAAAAATAATTTAACGGAAAAATGCGGGATGTTACATTATCCACACCTCAAAAGAAATTTCGTCCCGAAATTTAGTTGGAAGTAATAATCGATGCCTCTCACTCGAGACCGGAGATGTCAATGCTATGAATAAGTGAAGGTACGTCCTTGAGTGTTCTCATGAATTTGGATTTTTACGATCCCCGGTTTCAACTGGTTTTCCTATGAAGAGAAGTTTGTCATCGATAGTTGATGTATCCAGCAGGATTGCACGTTCCTGTTCCGCAGGACACGTTTCTAAGTTTGTTACACGAAATGTAGGGTAAACGGAAACTTAATTGAGTCGGAAGTTCTAAACGGTAGGGAGCGGTTCCAATACGCCCCAAGGTTTCAAAAGGGTTAACATGTCGCGGATTTAACTTTCCCTGATTCACGAAACGGATTACACCCTTCCAAGGTGCGGGTTCTCAATATTACACTGTTACTAACTTGGGATTCGAGAGGTTTACGTCGAATATCGGTATAGCCCCTTTGGCGACTACGGGTCGTCTTGAGTAAACGATCTTAAATGTTGTTTCTTGATGGAGTTCAGATTCGGTGATTTGCTTTGGTTAAATGAACAGGGGTATGACATTAGCGGTCATATAGGGTTTCGGAAAGTGCGTGTGAACACACGAGTGGTAACTACTGTTGTAAGAGGGATCTACTAAAAGCGACCATGCAAGTTTGAAACATGTCTTTCGAAGACGTAAATCGTTCGTTTGTTCGGTTCGTCTGTTTGTGGGTGGTACGCGGTACTCATGTCTAAGCGGTCTCCAAGGTTTCTTGTAAAACTAGAAGTGAAACGAGTATTTCGATACGGGATAATTGACAAGGATACACCGTGTTGGAACAGAATCTCTTAAGATATGTTTGAACAAGTCAGTTAGGGTCCACAAAAAAAATGTTCGTTAGGACTATTCACCCTCGTGGCGAATACTAATGTAATGTGAGGAGTTTCTCTATCCATGGAGAAATGTTACAAGGAGTTTCTTTAAACGGAAATGCGAACGGTAAAGATAGTAGTGAAATGAGGACTTAGAATAGGATGAGTTTACATCTCGAGGTTGCCATAACGTGCCTCTAGTTGTCAAAAGTTGAAGTCTGAAAGAGAAACGAGGTAGTACACGTAGTTGTATAGTTCGGGGTTGAATAATAGTTGACCGATTATCAGAAACACAAGGGCGTTAAGTCAAAGAAGAGTGAAGTATCGTTGGATTGTGTGCTATCTTAAATTCCAGTAATATCAGACGGTGACGGTGAAATAATAGAGGTATGTAGTGTGGTACGTGATGACGAGAAGATTGATCGGATCCACAATTTAGTATTCGAATTCTTCGTGTAAAATAACGAATTTTAGTTATGTTGATTTTTGAGTCGAGAGAGTATGCCTTTCGGCGTTCAAGTAGAAATATTTCCATGTTTGAGTTCCATCTGTTGCTATACGATTTTAACTAGAAATGTTGGTGTGAAGAATCACGCTCAAGGTTCGAACACGGAGAGGTTTAGAGTTTTCCTTAGTGAGTTAACGAGTTTAAAAGTCGTGTGACACGAGAAAAGTCAGAAATGAATCTTCGGTAACAACCGGTGAGATCTAAGATTTTTACGAATACAAGTCTGAGTTGAGAGAGTTTCATGATTACGTGTGGCTTGATTTCGAGATTGATTGTAATGCCTTGACCATTAACATAATGGTCTAGAAAATTTGACTTCGTTTAACAGAAATTCTCACTCGGAGAATTTGATATAGAGTTGCTCTTTTCTCAAAGTTCGAGCGTAAGATGTTGATGTTGTTCGTTTTCCTTCTTTACTTAAATAAGTTAAGATGTCATCTATAAATACGATAACAGATTTGTCTAGATAAGTTGCATACGTGGTTTAGGAGGTTCATGAATACGGACGGAGTCCTAAATAAATCAAACGGTACTAAGAGAGATTTACAACTAACGTTGCGAGTTCGGAATTGGCTCAGGAGACATCGTCTCCCTTAACCCCCAATTGATGATAACCAGAACGGAGGTCGATTTGGAATACACGGGGTCCACGCAAATAATCATGAGGTAATGGATACGAGGAAGAGAGTATTGGTTTCCAACCAAAAGTTACTTAGTTCACAATAATCTATACATAAATGTAGGGCAACAATTTCTCCTTAATGAATAGGTTTTGAGTTCCTTAGTTCTATAGGTGTCGAGTCCAATTTCTTAACGCATATCCTCCGATAAAATTTATAGGCACACAATATTTTCCGTCGGTCACTTAAATCGTCTAAGTAGTATCTGGGGGAAAGAGGTGGAATATAAAGAGCACGAGTCAAATCCTTGGTTATAAAACGTCTAACGGTACTCGAATCGAATAAGTATGAAATATACGGTTTGTTGTGAAGAAACGTACCCGTGACTAGTCCATCATCGTCTCGGGCATCCTAGGTGTCGATGTTGTAAGTTCAACGGCGCGCGTTGGTTTTTGCTTTATTCTTTGGGCATTCATTCCTGAAATGACCCGATTGGCCACATTTGTAGCAAATACTCGGCTTTGGTGCGTCGGGCCCCTTTTGAGTGACGGGGGCGGTACTTCCACAATACTTGGCAATATGACCACTACCTTGGCACCGATGGCAAATTAGCTTGCCACATTCACCAAAATGATGCTTGTGGCATTTGTTGCAAAAAGGTCGTGTCCCGGCATAACTTTTCTTGCCGACGGGGGTGAGAGGTTCCTTGGCAAAGTTGTTGTTGTAGTTACTCGATTGGGGGGCTTCCCATTTTCTTTTGTTGTCACCCGACTCATCCTCGGCTTTAGGTGCCGGCACTTCAATCTCGTCTACCGTTTCGATCAATTGACGGGCCATATTCAGGGCCTCTTGGTGATTACTGGGTTTGGATGACATTACTCCTTGTTTGATGCTCTTGGGAAGACCATCCATGTAAAGTTCAACCCTTAGAGGTTCGGGGGTTACGAGGTTTGGGCACATCAAGGATAGCTCAGAAAATCGTTGATTATATGCCTTTAGGTCATTCCCGACTGCTTTTAAAGTTCTTAGTTCGTTTTCGAGCTTACGGGTCTCTTCGCGCGGGAAGTATTCGGTGATCATCTTTTTCTTTAAGTCGGCCCATGAGAGAGTGTGAGCTTCATCGATACCCACCGACAGCACATACGTATTCCACCATGTGAGGGCGATACCGGCAAAAGTGTGGGTGGAATATTTGACTTTGTCTTGGTCCCGACAACCGCTTATGCTAAAAACGGCTTCTGTTTGCTCAAACCATCGGGTGAGCACAACCGGTCCTCCGGTCCCATCGAAGGTGTGAGGTTTGCACCCCATGAAAGTTTTGTAGGAGCAACCCTCGTTTGAATTACCGGCTCCATGGTTGTTGTGGTTGTGGTTGTCATTGATGTCGGAGGAGATACTAGCCATAGCCGCACCTATGGCGGTGGCTATCATGCGTTGAAAAGCTTGTTCGGAAGTTTCATTACGTGATCCGCGACGGGGAAGCATTGTTCCTTCAAGACACAAGAATATCGTTGATTAGTATTCTCAATAATACTAATCATGATAGGGAATGATGATGTAGAGAAAATTTTCCTTGACTCGCCTTAAATTCTTTATGTCATAATGTCGGAATGTCCATATGAATCACCGTAATATAATCCCGGAAATTATATTACCCTGATTCTCATGTGCATTTAACATTACCTCATAAAGTCAAGGTGGCGCGTCAACAAAATTTATCAACGTAAGATCAAGATCGAATACGAGTTAGATATGATTGAAGAGTTCGAGTATAAATGCACAAATAGTCAAGTAATTCCTACTTCAGTCTATATGCCGGTTGTAGTCTAGATTCACCTATGTACCCTATGACTCGGGGTGGACACAAATGAATTCTAAATCACTACAACCAAGGCTCTGATACCACTTGTAGCGACCCCGACAAATCGTCAAGTGACGGCGTCGGCTACGTGGGTCCCATTACCTGATTATAAGTCTTTAAGATAACGTTTGACCAAAATATGTCGCCTTCATTTCAAAATAAGGATTGTTTCAAAGTTTACAAGAATTGTTCAACCAAAAGTTAAGTTACAACGTTATAAGTACGATTGAAATCTAGGCGACACGGTTTAAAGTAAAGTCAAAAGACGCTCCATGAAATGCATGTATACTCTACATCGGATGCAAGTATCAAATAGTGAGCGGAAGCATGTATCACATATCGTGCAAGACCTGAGAAAAACATAGAAATCTGTCAACGAAAACGTTGGTGAAATCATAGGTTTAGTAAGTATTAAACGTTGTTTTTGAACCACAAGATTTTGTATTCCCATAACGTAGATTATCCAAATCATTTGCATTCCAAAAGTGTTGTTATACGCGAGCACTCAATTATCAAGACTTAACCAACGTTACCCCATCACACAGTGCTAGAACCCACACTAAAACACAAAAATATATTTCATCCGCATAACGGTAGCGAACCGTCCGAATGAGGGTTTGTTAAACCCGTATGGCCACACAATATAAGTTCTCGCTTACACCCTGCAAGTGTAACTAATGATAATCGAATTGAGGCATTTTTGTTCTAACTCGCACGTGGAATGTTTGTTTTCACACTTGTGTTCAAAACATAAAAGTAAGTAGTACAAGATGTAACAAAGTACATGTTTTCTCAGCCCACGATTTAAAAGTATAAAAGTTGTTGAAAAGGTGGGACTATGATCTCACCTTGAGCGCGATAGTTAATAAAGTACTTCAACAAGTAAACGCGTGCAAAGACAAAGCTAGTCTTGACCTAAACAATAGGTTTGTATCAATAACGGTAAACACGATAGGTCAAAGATGTTCAATTAGTCCTATGGCTCGTTACGACTCAATAATGTAGCATGTGAATCAAGTTGTCATGTTTCATGCAAGATACAAGTATAAAAGCATGTTAGAACGATTGCACAACCATTTGGTTAAGTTTGATTAAAAGTCAAACTTGGTCAAAGTCAAAGTCAACGGGGTCGGGTCGGGTATCCGACAATTTTTCTAAGTTATATAATCATATATGAGTATGTTGGCCAAGTTTCATGTTAATCGGAGGTCCGTAGCATAGCAAACATTTTTACGTCAAACGACAACCCAAACAGCCAGTTTTAGTACAATGGGACGGCGTCCCAATTGGCTAGACGGCGTCCAGGTTTTAAGGTTGGGACGGCGTCCCGAGAAGCTAGACGGCGTCCCGATTTTAAGTTTGGAACGGCGTCCCGAGAAGCTAGACGGCGTCCAGATCGTTTTCCAGGCCCTGTTTGCTGTATTTCCTAAGTGCACGAACCAAAACACAAACCAACACATTTCATGACCCGCAAACAATCAAGATATGTATCTTATATCATCGGAAAGCTCTTTCGACAAGGAACGCAACTAAGCACTTTTCATCAATCAAAAACATCATATACTATAACCGAAATCCCGACAAGTGATCAATAGAGGTTTATTTTCAAGTTTCAAGTTTATCAATTGCAATTTAAGTTTCGGGAATCCAATTTATACATATGATATGCCGTTTTGAAGGTAATGAAACATGTAATACAACTAAACACTTATCAATAACATTAACAAGCATTCAACGCATCAAAAGTTCATTTTAAGAGTTGTCAACCCTAACCAAAAGTTCACAAAATCAATAATCGCGTTTATGAAGTTTCTTTAATCAATCTATACATCAAAATGAAGCTAACGATACTAGTAACACTTTTAAAACATGCACATTAACAATCTAATAACATTTGATCATCCAAAATCAAGGATTTAGCAAGTAATTTTCATATTGAACTAGTTACACCAAAAACAACGAATCGAGCATACAAATTACATACACGACATCACAATGAGCCATAGACACTAATTAACAACATTTCAAGTCAAAAACATGAATTTAGAGAAATCTAGAGTTTTAGAAATGTTACCCAAACTTGATGATATTGGTATCAAAATGTAGAGGATGAAGAGAGGATCACGAAAATGTAATTTGTTTTGATGTTTGCTTCTCCAATCGGATTTAGATGATGATTGAATGAATTTGGAATTTGGGTGTGTTCTTGCTAGAGAGAAAGAGAGAGAGAGGGAGATGGTTGAATGGTGGTGATTGGGGTGGACTAGGTGACCTAGTCAACTAGTTTGCCCCGTGTCAATTTTAGTCCCTCGAGTTTGTAGTCGGGTGCGGAAAATACCTAAACGGAATATTTTAAAACGCGTATTAACGGAAGATATTAAAATCCGATAACGAGAAATTTAGAATGTTAGCTAACGGAGGTTACGAATCTAGATACGACGAATATTATCTAAAAGGAAAAAGACGGCGTTAAAAATAATTTAACGGAAAAATGCGGGATGTTACAAATAAAAAGTATCATCGGGATAGTTGGTGATTTCGGAGCTCTCGAATTCATCAAAATTCGATGATATGAGATTTTCTTGCACAATACTCCTCAGATCAACAGGTGTGTAATCTGATAGAGTTTCAGCTTACCGATTTACAAACTCTCTCATTTGTTCATTTTGAGCATCGAGTTCTTCGAGTTTGATTTTCATATTGTCTAATAAATTTTCAGACACGTAATTTTCCTCGTCTACTGGTTGTTGAGTTTGGAAATATTCTTGGGAATAATCCCAATTTGAATTGTATTCTTCGTAATCATTCCATTCAGGTTCCGTGGGTGCGTAATTTTCCATAGGAACGTAATAATAACATTCCCATGTTGAGTGATAATCTCCACAGATTTCACAACCAGTTATTGTTTCATCATTCGTGATCCAAGATTGACCGAACGAATTGTCATCAACACCCGTTTGAGAGTATTGATTTAATTGATTTTGGATATCAAAAAGAGTTTCCATAGCCTTGTTTTCAAAATTCTCCATTTTATTGCGATGGCCAAATTTTAGCTACAATGTAGTGCATTTACTAATTATCCTATTAGTTAATAATAATAGAAAAACTTATATAAGTTGTCCAATTAATAGACTTTTCTGCTTTTGCCCACGTTTCGAATAGCCAAAAGATGCAGCAGGGAGCCAGAACCCTTTAAATCGGAAGCTCACAACTCAGCCACTAACAAATCCAACTATTACTACGAAGCAGAAAATTATCAATGTCCATTAATTTAACCACTTAAATAATTTTTCTTTCCGTTTGAGATATTAGATAAGAAATAGAGAAAATTTCTAAGTCCTAAAAACTAAAGCGTCGAGAAATAAGAAAGAAAAAGAATGCGCGTCGAAAACGTCGAAAAATAAAAATAAGAAAATAGTGCGTCGTAACTTAAAAGTCTAAAAATTATATCTAAAAAGTTGCGCCTAAAGGTCTAAAGGTAAATGCAATTTTATTCAGAAAATGACAATTAATTAAAGGCACTAAAATCTATTTAAAACTAAAGCGAAAAACGGCGTCGCAAAATTCCAAAGCGCCTAAATCTTAATCTAAAGAAAAAGCACTTAAGGGATTTTACAGCAAAGCCTAAGAATCTATACATATAAAATAACTACGGAAAAACTAATTTTAAAACTAATTGCGAACGAAAAATATACAAAATATTACAATTACACTAAATAAAAGGATACAAATTTAAAAATAAAAAGTGATAAAATTACTTATTTTTATAAAAATAATATTTTTATATTTATTTTATAAAAGTATTAATTTTTATATATAATAAAACTAATTATAATACAAAATACAAATTAATTTAAAAACTAAAACTAAATATTAATAATAATAAATTAAATAGGGTTTATAAATAATAATAATTAATAATATTCCGCAATTAATGTGAAATAGGGTTTCTGGTCAGGCTGGTCAGGGCGGCTCCTCGAGTCGTGGAGTTTTAAGCCTACAAACTCCGCGAGTCGTCGAGTTTGAAAAACGTTTTTTTTTTAATTTTATATTGTTTTTCTAAAATGATATATAAATATATTTATACAAAAATAAATTAAAAATATAGCGTTTCGCCGACGTCCCCGGCAGCGGCGCCAAAAACTTGATGTCGTAGCGTGGGGGTATGAAATAGTTTATATTTTTACTAGGAAAAGCGATACAAATTACACAAGTTTTAATTATTTATTTACAAATGGGATATACCTAAACCTTGCTACAACACTATAGGCAGTGTACCTAATCGTAGAGTAGTGTAGTTTTTAGTAAGTCCGGTTCGTTCCACAGGGAGCTGGCTTATTTCACACTATATTTTAAACAATTATATTCGTACAAAATATATTATATTAATAATATATAAAAGGGGGTTTTACCGTTTAA
Organism: Rutidosis leptorrhynchoides; assembly: GCF_046630445.1. NCBI lineage: Eukaryota > Viridiplantae > Streptophyta > Magnoliopsida > Asterales > Asteraceae > Rutidosis > Rutidosis leptorrhynchoides. Next base: position 221,710,549 of record NC_092333.1, on the reverse strand, counting down.
TGACCGGTTTGTCGATTTTATATTTTAAGCGAAGCGTAAAGTAAATGACGATATTTAACTAACAATATAAAATAAATAACAATAATTAAAATGACAATAAATAAAAGTGCGAGGAAATATGAAATAAAATATATTATGCTTATTTAAACTTCCGTAACCATGATGGTTGACGTGTTGATTTTAGTTTTATGCCCATGGGTTAATTGTCCTTTGTCCTGGATTATTTAATATGTCCGTCTGGTTTTTGTCCATAACAGTCCATCGGTCATAAATTTAAAGTGCGAGTGTCCTCGTCAATTTATTCTTATACCCGAAGTTAAATATTCCAACTAATTGGGGACTTAAACTGTAACAAGGTTTTAATACTTTGTTTAATAATTACACTAGGATATCGACTGCGTGTAACCCAAGGTTTTAATACTTTGTAATCAATTATGCCAAGTGTCCTTGTACATAATTTCACCCCTGTTTTAATAATTCTAGTGGCTATTAATCCATTCCCGTGTCCGGTTAAATGAACGATTATTCGTACATATAAATACCCCGCCCATCGTGTCCGATCGAGTGTATGTAGTTATTTCTAGGTACGTCCAATTGTAAATCTTTATATTAAAATTAACAAACTATCATTTAGTTAAACAAATATAAAGCTCATTAATAGCCCATAGTCTAATTTCCACAAGTGTCGTTCTTTTGTCTAAACCCCAATTATGGTACAAAGCCCAATTACCCCATCTTTAATATTTAGTCCAACATCATGATTACTTTGGCTCAAATAAGCATAATAATAACTTAAGTACGAGACATTAATTTAAAAAGGAGAACATAACTTACATTGAGTATTTATCGCGTAGTGTTACACGGACAGAATTTCGACTTCAAAACCCGTAAAATAACTTTTACATAACCCAAACTAATCTAATATAACACTAATCTATAATATATATATATATATATATATATATATCTATATATATTTATATTTATTTATATTATACTACAGAGTATTATTATTATTTTTTATATTTTTATATATAAAACTCGGCAGAATGCATGGCCTTTTATAGGCGTTTTGATTTCTGATAGCTCTGCGAGTCGTGGAGTTTTTGGCCTTCAAACTCTGCAAGTCGTGGAGTTTGAAAATCCAGCTCACAAACTTTTGGCTCCTAGCTTGTCGACGTTATTAAATAATAATATAATATATATATATATATAATTTTTAAGAATTATTTATATATTATATTTTATTTATGTGCATAGTTGACTTGTAATTTTTGCACCGTTGCGTCGCGCGTTGAGAGTAGACTCATGTCCCGGTTCCGGATTTTCGAACGTCTTTGCGTACAATTTAATATCTTGTACTTTGCGTTCCGCAACTTGTACTTTTGTCATTTTTAGACGTTTCTTATCAATAAATTGAACCACTTGGATTGTATCTTGTACATTTGAGCTTTTTGGACGTTTGTGTCTTCAAATCTTCATTTTCTTCAAATCTTCATTTTCGCCTTTTGTCTTCGCACTTATTTATTTAAACAATTACAATGAAAATATAATACAATTACAAATGAAAACCTATTATTTAGGAGGGATATTGCTATGAAATATATGTTCCTTTTTAGCCTTATCATGTATAATCACTAGTATTAGTGATTATTGATGTTTTGGAGACTTTTAGGGTTCTTGTGGTTGACTAATTTTGAGTAGAGTCAAAATTAGGGTTTGTTGATGATTATGACCCGAATGTCGATTCGTTAAGGTTTATAAACTTAAAATGGATTAAGTTGAAGTATAAAACCGAGTTAAACATGTTTTGTTGTCAAAACATGTAAATGGTGAGATTTTGACCTTATGGGTCAAAATTAGGGTTTAAGTGTCATTTTGGGCAAGATAGGTGTTTAACACCTATGATTGGGTCTAATTGGCATATTAGGACCATTCTCACTTGTGTTAGTGATTATTGGTTAGTTTGGGCACGGTTTGTGCTTGAAAGTGCAATTGGGTCGAAATTTGCACTAGTTGCCAATTTGGGTTGATTTGTAAATCCACCCTAATTGTGTTGTTGTATTTGTGATTAATGGAATAGGTACTTTCCATTGGCGTGTTGCAGATTATTCGGTTGCATTCATCAAGGCTTAAGGTGAGTGTTAATATCCTATATGCATATGTATGTGTAGTATGGGTGCGGGTCGGGTGAAGGGGTTCTCGGTTATAGAGCTCACTTCTCATATAGGTGGAATTGTTGGACTTGTGTATAGGTCCAATTGGCACGGTTGTGCGTTTTGGTTGACCACCTTGGCGAGGTGCACACTTTGTGTGTACGTTATCACATGGGCGTGTGATGTGGATTATATAACCCCAATGGCGAAGGGTTAATATTGTGAGTGAAATATCTATATATGTATGTATATGATTTATGTGTCGTATTGATGATTTCACATAGCCGTTTTTGTGACCATAGTTGTGGGACATAGCCATTTTGTCCAATTGATAATTATGCACATAGCCGTGTTTGTGCATATGGTGGTGAGTAATAGTCGTGTTTTACTCCCACGTTGTTGCCCGTATTAATTGTTACACATAGCCGTGTTTGTGCACATGATTGTGAGTAATAGCCGTGTTTTACTCACACATTGATCAAGTGATGCCATAGCCGTTTTTGGAACACTTGGGGGTGATACCATAGCCATTTTTGGAACACCTCGGGGGTTAGCATGCCATAGCCGTGTTTGGAAGCTAACGGTTGTTATGAACATCGATGACTTGTTTCGCGAAGTCATTCCCTTGCGAAGATTTGGTTAACCATGGTTATTGTGTTGTAAGCGTAAGCAAATTATGTTATTCGATAAATATATATATATATATATATATATATATATATATATATATATATATATATATATATATATATATATATATATATATATATATATATATATATATATATGTTGTATACGTATATTGTTGTATTGTTGTGATGTAGCTAATCCTCCGGGTGTAGCTTATTGGCGTTGTTCACATCGTCATTGGTGAACTTATACTTTGTTGATATCTTTAGCTTGTTGCTTAGAGATCGTACGGTATGCTTAGGGTAGTTGCCTTATACATGGATGCTTTGGTATGCAGTATTTGATATTTGTGTGGCGTGTCCATTTTATAAATATATATGTATGTAGTATATTCTCACTCACTAAGCATTAGCTTACCCTCTCTTTGTTGATATTTTTATAGATTTGCATGCTTGGCGGCTCGGGTAAGCTTGGGGATCAGAGATCTTGGCTAGGTTTCTTAGAAGATCTTGCTTTTGTACTCGATTAGGATTTGGGTAGCGTAGTCCCAAATCACCATGCTCGGTTTTGTGTAAACGTAACTAGTCAGGTCATAATGATTATAACCAGTTTATGATTTAACTACGTATTATTGTATTGAGAAGTTTAAATTATTAATGTATGTTTTAAGTTCGTTGAACTTACTTTGGTAACAAATATGTTTTGTTAAATAGGTAATGGGACCTAAAGTATTATTTAATGTATATTAAAAGGAAAAATTTTTATGGGCCAGATTAATATGGGTTGGGGTTGTTACACATAGCAATTTGATTCACTCAAAAAGGATTTAAAATGAAGAAGTTATGGGTAAAACAAGATTGGATATTTTTGATCTTTTTAGCTACGGGAAATGTTTAACAAATCTATATAAATCATATCCTAGCTAACTTATATTGTATTATACATGTATTCTAATATATTATGTAATCTTGGGATACCATGGACACGTATTCAAATGTTTTGACATATCATATCGACCTATGTATATATATTATTTGGAACAACCATAGACACTCTATATGTAGTAATGTTGGAGTTAGCTATACAGGGTTGAGGTTGATTCCAAAAATATATATACTTTGAGTTGTGATCTAGCCTGAGACGTGTATACACTGGGTTGTGGATTGATTCAAGATAATATATATCAATTTATTTCTGTACATCTAACTGTGGACAACTAGTTGTAGGTTACTAACGAGGACAGCTGACTTAATACACTCAAATCTTTAAAACATAATAAAAATGGTTGTAATTATATTTTGATCATACTTTGATATATATGTACATATTTGTATAGGTTTGTGAATCGATCCGTGGCCAAGTCTTATTTCCGAGGAAGGAAATATCTGTGAAAGTGAGTTATAGTCCCACTTTTAAAATCTAATATTTTTGGGATGAGAATACATGCAGGTTTTATAAATGATTTACAAAATAGACAAAAGTACGTGAAACTACATTCTATGGTTGAATTATCGAAATCGAATATGCCCCTTTTTATTAAGTCTGGTAATCTAAGAATTAGGGAATAGACACCCTAATTGACGCGAATCCTAAAGATAGATCTATTGGGCCTAACAAACCCCATCCAAAGTACCGAATGCTTTAGTACTTCGAAATTTATATCATATCTGAAGGTTGTCCCGGAATGATGGGGATATTCATATATATGCATCTTGTTAATGTCGGTTACCAGGTGTTCACCATATGAATGATTTTTATCTCTATGTATGGGATGTGTATTGAAATATGAAAACTTGTGGTCTATTGTTACGATTTGATATATATAGGTTAAACCTATAACTCACCAACATTTTTGTTGACGTTTAAAGCATGTTTATTCTCAGGTGAATATTAAGAGCTTCCGCTGTTGCATACTAAAATAAGGACAAGATTTGGAGTCCATGTTTTGTATGATATTATGTAAAAACTGCATTCAAGAAACATATGTCGATGTAATATATTTCTATTGTAAACCATTATGTAATGGTCGTGTGTAAACAGTATATTTTAGATTATCATTATTTGATAATCTACGTAATGTTTTTAAAACCTTTATTGATAAAATAAAGGTTATGGTTGTTTTAAAAATGAATGCAGTCTTTGAAAAACGTCTCATATAGAGGTCAAAACCTCGTAACGAAATCAATTAATATGGAACGTTTATAATCAATATGAATGGGACATTTCAGTTGGTATCCGAGCGTTGATCTTAGAGAACCAGAAAATTTGCATTAGTGTGTCTTATCGAGTTTGTTATGATTCATTAGTGAGTCTGGACTTCGACCGTGTTTTCTTTAAAAATGATTGCTTAACATTTTTGTTGGAAACTATATATTATTAACATGTAAATATTATGTGATATATTAATCTCTTAACATGTTTGATATTATGTGATAGATGTCTACCTCTAGCGTAAATCCCATTGACTCACCTAATAATAACGAAGAGTAGAATATATATTGGCAAGATTCACAAGTTCCCGAAGAACCGGAAGAAGAGGAAACAGAACCGGAAGAAGAGGAACCGGAAGAAGAGGAACCAGAAGAAGAGGAACCGGAAGAAGAAGAAGAAGAGGTTCCGGAGGGGGAATAGTAGGAACCACAGAAAACCGATCAAATAAAAGAAAATCCTCAACCAATGGACCAAAGTTAATAATGGTCAATGGTGTTTCTGCTAAGGAAGCAAAATATTGGGAAAATTACCAATTTTTCGATGAATCGGATCCTGATGAGGATTCCGATGATGTTATAGAAATTACCCCGACCCAATTTAATGAGGCAAAAGAAAATAATAAGGGAAAAGGCATCAAAATAGAGAAATCTGATTCTGACCCCGATGAACTTTATATGTACCGTCAACACCCGTATTTTCAATATCGTGACAATAACCCGGGAACCTCTAAACCACCAGGTTTTTCTAAACCAATGTGGAAAACAATGACTCATATTAGAGGAACATCATATATCCCTAGAAGATTAGGAAAAAGAACCAAGTCCGAAGAAGAAGAAACCAGTGATTCAGATTAGAGGGGTGTGAGCATGTTGTGTAATAAATGTATTGTAGTGTGCTTGTACTTTTATGTTCTATGTAAAAATTGCTTGTATTGTTTGTTATTACGAATCTAATCCTTGTCTATTTTACAGTATAAAAACAAAATGGACGTTAAGTGTAGACAACCGAATATTTTAGAAGACCTACCAGGGGATATGATTGAGGAAATCTTGTCTAGAGTCGGTCAGAATTCATCAGCACATTTAGTTATGGAGAAATTAACTTGTCAAACATTTGAAAGACTTTCCAGAAATGCCATAGTTTATAAAAGGCTTTCCTTTGATAGGTGGGGTATATCACATTGGGGAGACTTTAAGTTACGCCGTGTTTTCTTTAAAGCGTTAAATGCTGGGAACCCAAATGCAATTTTACGCTACGGGTTAAGAACCTATTTTGACTCAACATATCCCAACATAGGATTTCGTTAATTAGAAAGAGTTTCTAACATGCAACATAAAGAAGCATGTTATGCTTACGGGTTAGTGATGTTTACTTCTTACCAAAGTGAGAAAAAGAACATCGGATTGCAGCTTTTAAATAAAACTTTCTCACAAGTGACGGATTCAGTAGTTGGGGTGAGAAACAAGGTTTTTATATTATTACGGGGCCGTTGGACAATACAAAACCCTCGTCCTTTTGACGACATTACAATATGCTGCCTAGCTAATGGTCATAATGGTTATTTTCCACAAGACCAAGGATGGGAATTCGTCTTAGTAAAACCAGAATGCATGACTTGTTTCTGGACTTATGAATTACGTGTCTTTATTTCCTTTGCTGAACAACTTGCGTATTAACTAGATTTATCTTCAAAACTGTCCTGTATCATAGTGTACTATATTTCATGTTATATGTAATATAGCGAAGTTGTAAGTTTGAAGATTTTTGTATGTGATATATTATTATAATCAGTTTTTCATATAGAATTGTAGTAGTTGAATTGTATATTAGCTACTAAGTATGAACTTAACGGGTAGGTAGTACCCGAATTTAAACTTATAAAACGCTAATATGAAGAAAAAGCTTTTATAAATGAGTTCATATATGCTACGAGATACTATTGACTACTCTTAATATTCTGTATGATTAAATTGTTTCATTTGACTATTTTGAAGGAAATGGCACCGACTACTCGACACACCTTGAATATGAGCGAAGAGGAATTTCGTGCCTTTCTTGCTTCAAACATAGCCGCAGTACAGGCCGCGCTACATACCAACAATAACTCTGAATCTAGTAATACAGCTAACGACGCAAGAGATCGTGTAGGATGCTCCTACAAGGAATTCACTGCCTGCAAACCCTCAGAATTTGATGGGACCAAAGGACCAATCGGATTGAAACGGTGGACCGAGAAAGTTGAATCGGTGTTTGCCATAAGTAAGTGTGCTGAAGGAGACAAAGTGAAGTACGCTACGCATACCTTCACAGGTATTGCGTTAACATGGTGGAATACCTATCTAGAGCAAGTGGGACAAGATGCTACTTACGCGCTACCGTGGTCAGCAATCAAGCACTTGATGAACGAGAAGTACCGTCCCAGAACTGAGGTCAATAAGCTCAAGTCAGAACTTAGAGGGTTACGAACACAGGGATTCGATATTACTTCGTACGAAAGACGATTCACAGAATTGTGCCTATTTTGTCCGAGAGGGTTCGAAGATGAGGAAGAGAAGATCGACGCGTTTGTGAAAGGGTTACCGGAGAGAATCCAAGAAGATATAAGTTCACACGAGCCTGCCTCCATACAAAAGGCATGTAGAATGGATCACAAACTAGTGAACCAAATTGAGGGAAGAATTAAAGAACATGCGGCCGAAGAGGCTAATGTGAAGGTAGTCAAAAGAAAGTGGGAGGAAAACGGTGATAAGAGTCACCAAAACAACAACAACTATCCCAACAATCGTAATATCAATGGCAACTACAACAAATGGCACAACAACAACAACAACTACAACAATCATCCCAACAACAATAACAACCGCAACAACAACAACAATCAGAAGCAACTATGCCAAAGGTGTGAAAAGTATCACTCGGGGTTCTGCACCAAATTTTGCAACAAGTGTAAAAGAAATGGTCATAGCGCGGCGGAGTGTGAGGTCTATAGACCAGGGGTTAACAGAACGAAAGGAATAAATGGTGTCGGAACGAGTAATGGCGGAGCAAGTAGTGTCGGAGCAAGTTATGCCAATGTAGTTTGTTATAAATGTGGAAAACCGGGCCACATTATTAGAAATTGCCCGAACTAGGAGAACACGAATGGACAAGGCCGCGGAAGAGTTTTCAATATTAATGCGGCAGAGGCACAGGAAGACCCGGAGCTTGTTACGGCTACGTTTCTTATTGATAATAAATCTGCTTACATTTTATTTGATTCGAGTGCGGATAGAAGCTATATGAGTAGAGATTTTGTGCTAAATTAAGTTGTCCATTGACGCCGTTGGATAGTAAATTTTTACTCGAATTAGCAAACGGTAATTTAATTTCAGCAGATTATATATGCCGGAATCGAGAAATTAAACTGGGTAGCGAAATATTTAAGATTGATTTGATACCAATAAAGTTAGGGAGTTTTGATGTAATAGTTGGCATGGACTGGCTGAAGGAGATGAAAGCAGAGATCGTATGTTACAAAAATGCAATTCGCATTGTACGAGAAGAAGGAGAACCCTTAATGGTGTACGGAGAAAAGGATAACACGAAGCTACATCTTATTAGTAATTTGAAGGAACAAAAACTAATAAAAAAAGGTTGCTATGATGTTCTAGCACACGTCAAGAAAGTACAAACTGAAGAAAAGAGCATCAATGATGTTCCCGTCGCAAAAGAATTTCCCGAAGTAGTTCCGAAAGAATTACCGGGACTACCTCCACATCGATCTGTTAAATTTCAAATAGATCTTGTACCAGGAGCTGCACCAATAGCTAGTGCTCCTTACAGACTCGAACCCAGCGAGATGAAAGAACTGCAAAGCCAACTGCAAGAACTATTAGAACGTGGTTTTATTCGACCAAGCACATCACCATGGGGAGCTCCTGTTTTGTTTGTCAAGAAGAAGGATGGTACATTTAGGTTGTGTATTGACTACAGAGAGTTGAATAAACTTACCATCAAAAACCGTTATCCACTGCCAAGAATTGACGACTTATTTGATCAACTACAAGGCTCGTCGGTTTATTCGAAAATCGATTTATGTTCTGGATATCATCAAATGCGAGTAAAGGAGGATGATATTCCAAAAACTTCTTTTAGGACGCGTTATGGTCATTACGAGTTTATGGTTATGCCGTTTGGATTGAATAACGCACCAGCTATGTTCATGGACCTTATGAACCGAGTGTGTGGGCCATATCTTGACAAGTTTGTCATTGTTTTCATCGATGACATACTTATTTACTCAAAGAATGATTAAGAGCACGAAGAACATTTGAGAAAAGTGCTAGAAGTATTGAGGAAAGAAAAACTATACGCTAAGTTTTCAAAGTGTGCATTTTGGTTGGAAGAAGTTCAATTCCTCGGTCACATAGTGAACAAAGAAGGTATCCAGGTGGACCCGGCAAAGATCGAAACCGCTGAAAAGTGGGAAAACCCAAAAACTCCAAAGCATATACGTCAATTTTTAGGATTGGCTGGTTACTACAGAAGATTCATCCAAGATTTCTCCAAAATAGCAAAACCGTTGACTGCATTAACACATAAAGGGAAGAAATTTGAATGGAAGGATGAACAAGAGAAAGCATTTCAGTTATTGAAGAAAAAGCTAACTACGGCACCTATTTTGTCATTGCCTGAAGGGAATGATGATTTTGTGATTTATTGTGACGCATCAAAGCATGGTCTCGGTTGTGTATTAATGCAATGAATGAAGGTGATTGCTTATGCGTCTAGACAATTGAAGATTCACGAGCAAAATTATACAACTCACGATTTGGAATTGGGTGTTGTTGTTTTTGCATTAAAGACTTGGAGGCATTATTTATATGGGGTCAAAAGTATTATATATACCGACCACAAAAGTCTCCAATATATATTTAATCAGAAGCAACTGAATATGAGACAACGCAGGTGGATTGAACTGTTGAATGATTAGGATTTTGAGATTCGATACCACCCGGGGAAGGCGAATGTGGTAGCTGACGCTTTGAGTAGAAAGGACAGAGAACCTATACGGGTAAAAGCTATGAATATAATTATTCGTACTAACCTTACTACTCAAATAAAGGAGGCGCAACAGGGGGTTGTAAAAGAAGGAAAGTTGAAGAATGAGATACCCAAAGGATCAGAGAAACATCTTAATATTCGGGAAGACGGAACCCGATATAGGGCTGATAGAATTTGGGTACCAAGGTTTGGAGATGTGAGAGAAATGCTACTTAAAGAAGCACATAAAACCAGATATTCAATACATCCAGGAGCGGGGAAGATGTATAAAGATCTCAAGAAACACTTTTGGTGGCCGGGTATGAAAGCCGATATTGCTAAATATGTAGGAGAATGTTTGACGTGTTCTAAGGTCAAAGCTGAACATCAGAAACCATCAGGTCTACTACAACAACCTGAAATCCCGGAATGGAAATGGGAAAACATTACCATGGATTTCATTACTAAATCGCCAAGGACTGCAAGTGGTTATGATACTATTTGGGTAATAGTTGATCGTCTCACCAAGTCAGCACACTTCCTGCCAATGAGAGGAGATGACAAAATGGAGAAGTTGGCGCGATTGTATTTGAAGGAGGTTATCTCCAGACATGGAATACCCGTCTCTATTATCTCTGATAGGAATGGTAGATTTGTTTCAAGGTTCTGGCAGATGTTGCAACAAGCATTGGGGACTCGTCTAGGCATAAGTACTGCCTATCATCCACAAACTGATGGGCAGAGCGAAAGGACGATACAAATGCTTGAAGACATGCTACGAGCATGTGTTATTGATTTCGGAAACAGTTGGGATCGACACCTAACGTTAGCAGAATTTTCCTACAACAACAGTTATCATTCTAGTATTGAGATGGCGCCGTTTGAGGCACTTTATGGTAGAAAGTGCAGGTCTCCGATTTGTTGGAATGAAGTGGGGGATAGACAGATTACGGGTCCGGAGATAATACAAGAAACTACCGAGAAAATCATCCAAATTCAACAACGATTGAAAACCGCCCAGAGTCGACAAAAGAGCTACGCGGACAGTAAAAGAAAAGATATAGAGTTTAAAATTGGAGAAATGGTCATGCTTAAGGTTTCATCTTGGAAAGGCGTTGTTCGATTTGGTAAACGGGGGAAACTAAATCCAAGTACATTGGACCATTCAAGATTATAGATCGTGTCGGACCAGTAGCTTACCAACTGGAGCTACCTCAACAACTCGCGGCTGTACATAACACTTTCCACGTCTCGAATTTGAAGAAATGTTTTGCTAAAGAAGATCTCACTATTCCATTTGAAAGGACCCGTTCATATACATTTTAAACGATTCACAATAGTTGATTACATCGCGAGGTATTTGACCTCTATATGATACATTTTACAAACATTGCAATCGTTTTTAAAAGACAAACTTTCTTTACAACGAAAATTGACGGTATGCACACCATTTCAAAATACATCCAACTATAATTGACTTAATAATAATCTTGATGAACTCAATGACTTGAATGCAACGTCTTTCAAAATATGCCATGAATGACTCCAAGTAATTTCCTTAAAATGAGCTAATGCACAGTGGAAGATTTCTTTAATACCTGAGAATAAACATGCTTTAAAATGTCAACCAAAAGGTTGGTGAGTTCATAGGTTTATCATAACAATCATTTCAATATATTAATAGACCACAAGATTTCCGTTTATAAATATATGTACACTCGCAAGTGTATAAAAGTATTCTATAAGTTGTAGGCACCCGGTAACAAGCCTTAACGTTCATGTTTTACCCTCTGAAGTACACCAGATCAGGTGTGTTTAAAATAACCTCGAAGTACTAAAGCATCCCATAGTCAGGATGGGGTTTGTCAGGCCCAATAGATCTATCTTTAGGATTCGCGCCTACCGTACATAGACAAGTAGTTTAATGTTACCAAGCTAAGGGTATATTTCTGGTTTAAACCCACGTAGAATTAGTTTTAGTACTTGTGCCTACTTCGTTAAACATTTATAAAACAGCGCATGTATTCTCAGCCCAAAAATATATATTGCAAAAACAATTAAAAAGGGAGAAAATGAAACTCACAATACTGTATTTTGTAGTAAAAATACATATGACGTCATTGAACAAGTGCAATGTTGGCCTTGGATTCACGAACGTATCAATATTGAGATTCAATATTGCAGGAAAAGTACGTAGATGCAACGGAGATGATAAACACTAGTTTGACTCACGAGCAATACTCCCGAACCATACCCATAACCTCCATAGCTTTAACCCATAATTTCCTTAGCTCTATCCCGCTCGAAAAACAATTTCGAAATCACTCGGACAGCACTCCGTCATAATATTTTATGTATACTTATAATATCTTGAAATAATATGGAGTAAATATATATATGTAAATCGATTGAGAGAGTTTAGAGAAAATATTTTCAAGTTTCTATCAAATAATAAAACCTATTGAATTCTATTTATAATAGATTTTTGAATTATTAAAGTGAATTATTAAAGTATAAATTATTAAAGTGAATTATTAAAGTATGAATTATTAAAGTGAATTATTAAAGTATGAATTATTAAAGTGAATTATTAAAGTATGAATTATTAAAGTGAATTATTAAAGTATGAATTATTAAAGTTAAGGTAAAGTAAAAATAAAGTAAAGGTAAAGTTTAAGTATAGTAAAAGTATAAAACTATGTACATATAATACGCGTATAAATATATATAATATTAATTTAAATCATTATATATATTTAATAAAATAAAATATAAATATCGTTATATATATTTAATAAAATAAAATATAAATATCGTTATCTTTATCATACTGGTTAAGTAATGAGTTGTTAAAAGTGGTTCTAGATATTTATAAAAGTTATATACGTTTTAATAATAAAGTTCTTTTTAAACTGAAAACGTTTTTGTACGTTTGAAACTAAATCAAATAAATATGATAATTTTGTTTTCCAAAACTAAATATATTTAAGAAGCATTTTGTTTAAAGGTTAAAATAATGGAAATCGTTATATCATAAAACGTTTTAGAAAAGTAAAATCATATATTTTCATAATAGGTTTTAAGTTTTTAAATTACAGTTTGTTGGTGAAGCATGCGATAAAGTTCAAAGGTTAAATAAACGTATGAAATAATCTTAATGAAAAATGTCGAGTTACTTAACTTGTCGATATCCAACATCTAAGTTATTTACACTCCACGTTCTTACTTATAAATCACTTTACCATTTTCAGAATGTCGTCAAAAAGAATAGATTTCTTAAATCACAGTGGACCTTATAACATAGACATGTAATCATATCACAATGTATCTGATAAATCAATCATTTGATATTATCTTCTAATTCCATCGATAAACATATTGAAACAAATACGTTCATGTAAAGTATTATACGTTTAATACTTTATTAATATATTTAAGTTATAAAATATATATATATACATATATATACATATTTATTTATATATAACGGTTCGTGAATCGTCGAAATTTGGTCGAGGTTATAATGAATGTATGAACACAATTTAAAATTCTTGAGATTTAACTTAACAAACTTTGCTTATCGTGTCAGAATAATATAAAGATAAAGTTTAAATTTGGTCAGAAATTTCCGGATCGTCACACCGTTGGACGAAATCCAAATCAATGAAAAACTTTAATTCATTGAAGAACCAGTCGAAATAATGGATCGTGAGGTTAAGAGACTTAAGCAAAACAAGATACCGATTGTTAAGGTTACATGGAATGCTCGTAGAGGACCCGAGTTCACCTGGGAGCATGAAGATCAGATGAAGAAGAAATACCCGCATCTATTTCTAGAAGATTTGTCAACACCTTCAACAGCTTAAAATTTCGGGACGAAATTTATTTAACGGGTAGGTACTGTAGTGACCCGAACTTTTCCATGTTTATATATATTAATTGAGATTGATATTTACATGACTAAATGTTTCCAACATGTTAAGAAATCAAACTTGTTAAGACTTGATTAAATGAAATAAGTTTCATATAGACAATTGATCACCCAAGTTGACCGGTGATTCACGAACGTTACAAAATTGTAAAAACTACATGTTGTGGTATATATAGACATATATATATGGTTGACATAAGATTATGATGAGTAAGTATCTCACTAAATATATTAACAATGTGTGATATACATAAGAAATGAGATTACTAATTTAAGAGACTCGAAATGATATATATAACGATTATCGTTATGATAATGTCTACTAAATACATATGTATCATATTAAGATATTGATACACTATATTTAACATGATAAAATGATATTTAAATATATCATTAAGTGTGTTAACAATGAATTACATATGTAAAAACAAGACTACTAACTCAAGAATTACGAAACGAGACTTATATGTAACGATTATCGTTGTAATGATATTTTAATGTATATATCATATTAAGAGATATTCATACATAATAATATCATGATAATATAATAATTTAACATCTCATTTGATATAATAAACATTGGGTTAACAACATTAATTGAGATCGTTAACTTAAAGGTTTCAAAACAACCCTTACATGTAACGACTAACGAAGACTTAACGACTCCATTAGAATGTATATACATGTTGTGTTTTGATATGTATTCTTACACTTTTTAAAGAATTCAAGACACATATCAAAGTACTTCTACTTAACAAAAATGCTTACAATTACATCCTCGTTCAGTTTCATCAACAATTCTACTCGTATGCACCCGTATTCGTACTCGTACAATACACAGCTTTTAGATGTATGTACTATTGGTATATACACTCCAATGATCAGCTCTTAGCGGCCCATGTGAGTCACCTAACACATGTGGGAACCATCATTTAGCAACTAGCATGAAATATCTCATAAAATTACAAAAATATTAGTAATCATTCATGACTTATTTACATGAAAACAAAATTACATATCATTTATAACTAATCCATATACCAACGACCAAAAACACCTACAAACACTTTCATTCTTCAATTTTCTTCATCTAATTGATCTCTCTCAAGTTCCATCTTCAAGTTCTAAGTGTTCCTCATAAATTCCATAAGTATAGTTTCATAAAAATCAAGAATACTACCAAGTTTGCAAGTTTACTTCCAAGCTTTCTAATCCATTCCAAGTAATCATCTAAGATCAAGGAACCTTTGTTATTTACAGTAGGTTATTTTTCTAATTCAAGGTAATATTCATATTCAAACTTTGATTCAATTTCTACAACTATATCAATCTTATTTCGAGTGAAAATCTTACTTGAACTGTTTTCGTGTCATGATTCTGCTTCAAGAACTTTCAAGCCATCAAAGGATCCTTTGAAGCTAGATCCATTTTTTTCATTTCCGGTAGTTTTATCCAGAAAACTTGAGGTAGTAATGATGTTCATAACATCATTCGATTCATACATATAAAGCTATCTTATTCGAAGGTTTAAACTTGTAATCACTAGAACATAGTTTAGTTAATTCTAAACTTGTTCGCAAACAAAAGTTAATCCTTCTAACTTGACTTTTAAAATCAACTAAACACATATTCTATATCTATATGATATGCTAACTTAATGATTTAAAACCTGGAAACACGATGAACACCATAAAATCGGATATACGCCGTCGTAGTGAAACCGGGGGCTGTTTTGGTTTGGATAATTAAAAACTATGATAAACTTTGATTTAAAAGTTGTTCTTCTGGGAAAATGATTTTTCATATGAACATGAAACTATATCCAGAAATCTTGGTTAAACTCAAAGTGAAAATATTTTTTTCAAAATGGTCATCAAGATGTCGTTCTTTTGACGGAAATGACTACATCTTTAGTAATTGACATGTAACTTAAATTTCTAACTATAAACCTATACTTTTTCTATTTGGATTCTTAAATTAGAGTTCAATATGAAACCATTGCAATTTGATTCACTCAAAATGGATTTAAAATGAAGAAGTTATGGGTAAAAACAAATTGGATATTTTTGATCTTTTTAGCTACGGGAAATGTTTAACAAATTTATACAAATCATATCCTAGCTAACTTATATTGTATTATACATGTATTCTAATATATTATGTAATCTTGGGATATCATAGACACGTATGCAAATGTTTTGACATATCATATCGACCCATGTATATATATTATTTAGAACAACCATAGACACTCTATATGCAGTAATGTTGGAGTTAGCTATACAGAGTTGAGGTTGATTCCAAAAATATATATACTTTGAGTTGTGATCTAGCCTGAGACGTGTATACACTGGGCCGTGGATTGATTCAAGATAATATATATCGATTTATTTCTGTACATCTAACTGTGGACAACAAGTTGTAGGTTACTAACGAGGACAACTGACTTAATACACTCAAATCTTTAAAACATAATAAAAATGATTGTAATTATATTTTGATCATACTTTGATATATATATGTACATATTTGTATAGGTTTGTGAATCGATCCGTGGCCAAGTCTTATTTCCGAGGAAGGAAATATCTGTGAAAGTGAGTTATAGTCCCACTTTTAAAATCTAATATTTTTGGGATGAGAATACATGCAGGTTTTATAAATGATTTACAAAATAGACACAAGTACATGAAACTACATTCTATGGTTGAATTATCGAAATCGAATATGCCCCTTTTTATTAAGTCTGGTAATCTAAGAATTAGTTAACAGACACCCTAATTGACGTGAATCCTAAAGATAGATCTATTGGGCCTAACAAACCCCATCCAAAGTACCGGATGCTTTAGTACTTCGAAATTTATATCATATTCGAAGGGTGTCCCGGAATGATGGGGATATTCTTATATATGCATCTTGTTAATGTCGGTTACCAGGTATTCACCATATGAATGATTTTTATCTCTATGTATGGGATGTGTATTGAAATATGAAATCTTGTGGTCTATTGTTACGATTTGATATATATAGGTTAAACCTATAACTCACCAACATTTTTGTTGACGTTTAAAGCATGTTTATTCTCAGGTGAATATTAAGAGCTTCCGTTGTTGCATACTAAAATAAGGACAAGATTTGGAGTCCATGTTTGTATGATATTGTGTAAAAACTCCATTCAAGAAACATATGTCGATGTAATATATTTCTATTGTAAACCATTATGTAATGGTCGTGTGTAAACAGTATATTTTAGATTATCATTATTTGATAATCTACGTAATGTTTTTAAAACCTTTATTGATAAAATAAAGGTTATGGTTGTTTTAAAAATGAATGCAGTCTTTGAAAAACGTCTCATATAGAGGTTAAAATCTCGCAATGAAATCAATTAATATGGAACGTTGATAATCAATATGAACGGGACATTTCAATTGAAACCATAGAAATTACAATCCGATGACTAATATTGTATAAAAAACCCTAAATGTTACATTAAAACAAAAACAATCATATGTGATGGCATTTGGTAACATCTAAAAGATACAACCAGCTAATTTCTGATTTCTGTAAGAATCAAATGTGATTAAAAACCTAACAATCAAGTTCTGATAACAAAAATTGTATACTTATCTTTTCAACAACAACAAATGCAACTAAATATAATGGTAAATAACACACATAAGATAATCACAAACAAATCACATGTGATTTGAGAAACAAATACGAATCACTGTATCTATAAAAACCCTAAAAATTTAAGAAAACAATGAAATACAATAAACAATTATTTGATTGCTGAATAAAACATAGTAAACACAAACAAATCACATGTGATTGTGGAAACAAAAACACGAAGCAATATCTCTAAAAACCCTAAAAAAATTAAGAAAACAATGAAAATAGAACAAACACTTGATTAATTGCGAAATAAAACGTAGTAAAATTACCTAGAGCTTTGGCCGGAGCTTTTAGTTTAGCCGGAGCTTTTGTTTTCGCTGAAGGTTGTATTTTGGTCGGAGCTTATGCTTTAGCAGGACCTTATGCTTTAACCGAAACTTGTGCTTGATGTGACTACAACAATACGGTTGAAATGGACGGTTTTATTCGTGCGGTGTCGTTAGGCCGCAGGACGTCTAATTCAGTGGATTAAGGTAGCACACCGTGGTTTTGTTTATTTATATTATGCGGGGGCCTAAATTTACTTTTACTTTCTAAGGTGTAGAAGGTGTAAGTTAACCTAGCGTCGTGTTTTTGAATGGTTTAACGAATTGAAAAACAGGTAGATAATTGTCTTTTATTTAAATTACCTAGATAAAGGATAGTAGTTGGTTTAAGCTAAAAGTCCTAAGTGCGGAAAAGTAAATAAGTGGAAGGATATAGTATGCAGATCAGGGAAATGTTGACCAAGATATCAGTGTTGGGATAGGGAAAGGTAATTATGCTTATGTTAAGACTATGCTTGGAATGATGTAGATCTGGTTGAATGAGCCAATTACACAGACCTACTTGTCTCTGAACTCTCGGAGTTCTCTTTGAGCAGTGAGAAGTATGTCACTTGGTTATATAATTGAAAGGTAGATATACCACGTAGGTTATCCTCAGTAAAGTACTAGGTTTATTAGTGAGTTGAGCTCTAATCCTAACCCTCGTTATCCGTTTAGTTAACTGAATAACAACGTACCGTGTTGATTGAACACTGATCACAAATGGAATTAGTCTGTCGGTTTAAGTTGGCAAAACCTTAAGTGAAAACTTACAACCATTCCATCATACTAATGAGATCATATCAGTTCAAGCATTATACAGCATTATAGTTTATATATTGAAAGTAAAGCAGATAAAACCTAATAGATACCTAAACAGTTGATATGACTTAGTCCTAAGGCAACAATCAAACAAGAACATGCAATAGGTTTGGGTCATACAGTATGTAGTGACCCGAACTTTTCCATGTTTATATATATTAATTGAGATTGATATTTACATGATTAAATGTTTCCAACATTTTAAGCAATCAAACTTGTTAAGACTTGATTAATTGAAATATGTTTCATATAGACAATTGACCACCCAAGTTGACCGGTGATTCACGAACGTTAAAACTTGTAAAAACTATATGATGACATATATATGGGTATATATATATATATAGTTAACATGATACTATGATAAGTAAACATATCATTAAGTATATTAACAATGAACTACATATGTAAAAACAAGACTACTAACTTAATGATTTTTAAACGAGACATATATGTAACGATTATCGTTGTAAAGACATTTAATGTATATATATCATATTAAGAGATATTCATACATGATAATATCATGATAATTTAATAATTTAAAATCTCATTTGATATTATAAACATTGGGTTAACAACATTTAACAAGATCGTTAACCTAAAGGTTTCAAAACAACACTTACATGTAACGACTAACGATGACTTAACGACTCAGTTAAAATGTATATACATGTAGTGTTTTAATATGTATTTACACACTTTTGAAAGACTTCAATACACTTATCAAAATACTTCTACTTAACAAAAATTCTTACAATTACATCCTCGTTCAGTTTCATCAACAATTCTACTCGTATGCACCAGTATTCGTACTCGTACAATACACAGCTTTTAGATGTATGTACTATTGGTATATACACTCTAATGATTAGCTCTTAGCAGCCCATGTGAGTCACCTAACACATGTGGGAACCATCATTTGGCAACTAGCATGAAATATCTCATAAAATTACAAAAATATGAGTAATCATTCATGACTTATTTTCATGAAAACAAAATTACATATCCTTTATATCTAATCCATACAAAAACGACCAAAAATACCTACAAACACTTTCATTCTTCAATTTTCTTCATCTAATTGATCTCTCTTAATTTCTATCTTCAAGTTCTAAGTGTTCTTCATAAATTCTACAAGTTCTAATTACATAAAATCAAGAATACTTTCAAGTTTGCTAGCTCACTTCCAATCTTGTAAGGTGATCATACAACCTCAAGAAATCTTTGTTTATTACAGTAGGTTATCATTCTAATACAAGGTAATAATCATATTCAAACTTTGGTTCAATTTCTATAACTATAACAATCTTATTTCAAGTGATGATCTTACTTGAACTTGTTTTCGTGTCATGATTCTGCTTCAAGAACTTCGAGCCATCCAAGGATCCGTTGAAGCTAGATCCATTTTTCTATTTTCTAGTAGGTTTATCCAAGGAACTTAAGGTATTAATGATGTTCATAACATCATTCGATTCATACATATAAAGCTATCTTATTCGAAGGTTTAAACTTGTAATCACTAGAACATAGTTTAGTTAATTCTAAACTTGTTCGCAAACAAAAGTTAATCCTTCTAACTTGACTTTTAAAATCAACTAAAAACATGTTCTATATCTATATGATATGCTAACTTAATGATTTAAAACCTGGAAACACGAAAAACACCGTAAAACCGGATTTACGCCGTCGTAGTAACACCGCGGGCTGTTTTGGGTTACTTAATTAAAAACTATGATAAACTTTGATTTAAAAGTTGTTATTCTAAGAAAGTGATTTTTATTATGAACATGATACTATATCCAAAAATTATGGTTAAACTCAAAGTGGAAGTATGTTTTCTAAAATGGTCATCTAGACGTCGTTCTTTCGACTAAAATGACTACCTTTACAAAAACGACTTGTAACTTATTTTTTTGACAATAAACCTATACTTTTTCTATTTATATTCATAAAATAGAGTTCAATATGAAACCATAGCAATTTGATTCACTCAAACCGGATTTAAAATGAAGAAGTTATGGGTAAAACAAGATTGGATAATTTTTCTCATTATAGCTACGTGAAAATTGGTAACAAATCTATTCCAACCATAACTTAATAAACTTGTATTGTATATTATGTAATCTTGAGATACCATAGACACGTATACAATGTTTCGACCTATCATGTCGACACATCTATATATATTTCGGAACAACCATAGACACTCTATATGTGAATGTTGGAGTTAGCTATACAGGGTTGAGGTTGATTCCAAAATATATATAGTTTGAGTTGTGATCAATACTGAGATACGTATACACTGGGTCGTGGATTGATTCAAGATAATATTTATCAATTTATTTCTGTACATCTAACTGTGGACAACTAGTTGTAGGTTACTAATGAGGACAGCTGACTTAATAAACTTAAAACATCAAAATATATTATAAGTGTTGTAAATATATTTTAAACATACTTTGATATATATGTATATATTGTTATAGGTTCGTGAATCAACCAGTGGCCAAGTCTTACTTCCCGACGAACTAAAAATCTGTGAAAGTGAGTTATAGTCCCACTTTTAAAATCTAATATTTTTGGGATGAGAATACATGCAGGTTTTATAAATGATTTACAAAATATACACAAGTACGTGAAACTACATTCTATGGTTGAATTATCGAAATTGAATATGCCCCTTTTTATTAAGTCTGGTAATCTAAGAATTAGGGAACAGACACCCTAATTGACGCGAATCCTAAAGATAGATCTATTGGGCCTAACAAACCCCATCCAAAGTACCGGATGCTTTAGTACTTCGAAATTTATATCATATCCGAAGGGTGTCCCGGAATGATGGGGATATTCTTATATATGCATCTTGTTAATGACGGTTACCAGGTGTTCACCATATGAATGATTTTTATCTCTATGTATGGGATGTGTATTGAAATATGAAATCTTGTGGTCTATTATTATGATTTGATATATATAGGTTAAACCTATAACTCACCAACATTTTTGTTGACGTTTTAAGCATGTTTATTCTCAGGTGATTATTAAGAGCTTCCGCTGTCACATACTTAAATAAGGACGAGATTTGGAGTCCATGCTTGTATGATATTGTGTAAAAACTGCATTCAAGAAACTTATTTTGTTGTAACATATTTGTATTGTAAACCATTATGTAATGGTCGTGTGTAAACAGGATATTTTAGATTATCATTATTTGATAATCTACGTAAAGCTTTTTAAACCTTTATTGATGAAATAAAGGTTATGGTTTGTTTTAAAATGAATGCAGTCTTTGAAAAACGTCTCATATAGAGGTCAAAACCTCGCAACGAAATCAATTAATATGGAACGTTTTTAATCAATAAGAACGGGACATTTCAGTTGGTATCCGAGCGTTGGTCTTAGAGAACCAGAATTTTGCATTAGTGTGTCTTATCGAGTTTGTTAGGATGCATTAGTGAGTCTGGACTTCGACCGTGTTTACTTGAAAAATGATTGCTTAACAAATTTTGTTGGAAACTATATATTTTTAACATGTGAATATTATGTGATATATTAATCTCTTAACGCGTTTGATATTATGTGATAGATGTCTACCTCTAGAACAAGTCCTATTGACTCACCTAATAATAATGAAGAGTCAAATGTAAATTGGAATGATTCGTGGACTGATTCACAAGTTCTCGAAGAGGAACCGGAAGAAGAGTCGGAACCGGAAGAAGAATCGGAACCGGATGAAGAAATAGAACCGGTGGGGGAAATAATAAAACGGTTAAGTAAAAGAAAATCCTCAACCAACCGACCAAGGTTAATTATGGTCAATGGTGTTTCCGCCAAGGAAACAAAATATTGGGAGGATTACCAATTCTCCGATGAATCGGATTCCGACGAGAATTCCGATGATGTTATAGAAATTACCCCAACTGAATTTAAAAAGGTAAAAGAAAATAATAAGGGAAAGGGCATAAAAATAGAGAAATCTAATTCCAACCCCGATGAACTTTATATGTATCATCAACCCCCGAAGTCCTTAAGTTGTAACAATGACCCGGGAACCTCTAAACCACCAGGTTTTTCTAAACCAATGTGGAAAATGACGGCTCGTATTAGGGGAACATCATATATCCCTAGAAACTTGGCAAAACAAACCAAAACCGAAGAAGAAGAAACAAGCGAGTTGGAATAAGATAGTTGTATTCGTGTGGTGTAATATATGTAATATAGTGTGCTTATGCTTTATGATATATGTAAAAATTGCTTGTATTAATAAGTATTTTTTTTATGAATCTAACTCTTGTCTATTTTACAGTATAAAAACACAAAATGGATAGACAACCCAATATTTTAAGAGACCTACCCGGAGACATGATTGATGAAATCTTGTCTAGAGTCAGTCAGAATTCTTCGGCACAACTATTTAAGGCGAGATCAGTTTGTAAGACATTCGAAGAACGTTCCAAGAATGCCTTGGTTTATAAAAGGCTTTCGTTCGAAATATGGGGGATATCACATTGGGAAATCCGTAAGTTACGATGTGTTTACTTTGACGCATATATTGCGGGGAACCCAAATGCTATTTTACGCAATTGGTTAAGAAATTATTTTGACTCAATATATCCGAATATTGGACTTGGTGATTTAGAAAAAGCGGCTAACATGCAACATAAAGAAGCATGTTATGCTTACGGATTAGTAATGTTCGCTTCTCACCAAAGTGAGAACAAGAACATCGGGCTATAACTATTAAACAAAATGTTCCCACAAGTGACGGAGTCGGTAATTGGGGTAAGAAATGAGGTTTTTAGATTGTTACGGGACTGTTGGACATTACGTAACCCTCGTCCCTTTGACGACGTTACAACACGATGTCTTATCAATGGCCATAACGGTTATGTTCCACAAGACCAAGGATGGGAAGTAATCCTAGTAAAACCAGAATGCATGACTTGTTTCTGGACGTATGAATTACGTGTCTTTATTGCCTTTGCTGAACGACTTGTGTACTAGTTATAATTATCTTCACAACCATCTTGTATCAAATTTATTGTGTGCTATATTTCATGCTATATGTAAAATAAGCGGTATTGTAAGTTTGTAAAATATTGTGTAAAAGTTTGAACGCGAAATATTATTATAATCAGTTTTTCATATAGAATTGTAGTAGTTGAATTGTATATTAGCTACTAAGTATGAACTTAACGGGTATGTACTACCCGAATTTAAACTTATAAAACGCTAATATGAAGAAAAAGCTTTTATAAATGAGTTCATATTATGCTACGAAATACTATTAACTACTCTTAATATTCTGTATGATTAACTTGTTCCATTTGACTATTTTGAAGGAAATGGCACCGACTACTCGACACACCGTGAATATGAATGAAGAGGAATTCCGTACTTTTCTAGCTTCAAACATAGCCGCAGTACAGGCTGCGCTACATACCAACAATAACCTTGGATCTAGCAGTACAGGAAATCGTGTAGGATGCACCTACAAAGAATTCACTGCCTGCAAACCTTTGGAATTTGATGGAACCGAAGGACCGATTGGATTGAAACGGTGGACCGAGAAGGTCGAATCGGTATTTGCCATAAGTAAGTGTACTGAAGAGTACAAAGTGAAGTACGTTACGCATACCTTCACAGGTTCTGCGTTAACATGGTGGAATACCTATCTAGAGCAAGTGGGACAAGACGATGCGTACGCACTACCGTGGTCAGCATTCAAGCACTTGATGAACGAGAAGTACCGTCCCAGAACCGAGGTCAATAAGCTCAAGACAGAACTTAGAGGGTTACGAACCCAAGGATTTGATATTACCACGTACGAAAGACGATTCACAGAATTGTGCCTATTGTGTCCGGGAGCATTCGAAGATGAGGAAGAGAAGATCGACGCGTTTGTGAAAGGATTACCGGAAAGAATCCAAGAAGATATAAGTTCACACGAGCCCGCCTCCATACAACAGGCATGTAGAATGGCTCACAAACTAGTGAACTAGATTGAAGAAAGAATTAAAGAACAGACTGCTGAAGAGGCCAATGTGAAGCAAGTCAAAAGAAAGTGGGAGGAAAACGGTGATAAGAATCACAAATACAACAACAACAGCAATTACAACAATAATCGCAACAATTATCCCAACAATCGCAACATCAATCGCAACTACAACAAACGGCCCAACAACAACAACAACAACAACAGCAACTACAACAATCATCCCAATAACAATAATAACCGCAACAACAACAACAACAATCAGAAGCAGCTATGCCAAAGGTGTGAAAAGTATCACTCGGGGTTTTGCACCAAATTTTGCAACAAGTGTAAAAGAAATGGTCATAGCGCGGCGAAGTGTGAGGTCTACTGACCAGGGGTTAATAGAACGAAAGGAACAAATGGTGTCGGAACGAGTAATGGCGGAGCAAGTAGTGTCGGAGCAAGTTATGCCAATGTAGTTTGTTATAAATGTGGAAAACCGGGCCACATTATTAGAAATTGCCCGAACCAGGAGAACACGAATGGATAAGGCCGCGGAAGAGTTTTCAATATTAATGCGGTAGAGGCACAGGAAGACCCAGAGCTTGTTACGGGTACGTTTCTTATTGACAATAAATCTGCTTCCATTTTATTTGATTCGGGTGCGGATAGAAGCTATATGAGTAGAGATTTTTGTGCTAAATTAAGTTGTCCATTAACGCCTTTGGATAGTAAATTTTTACTCGAATTAGCAAATGGTAAATTAATTTCAGCAGATAATATATGTCGGAATCGAGAAATTAAACTGGTTAGTGAAACATTTAAGATTGATTTGATACCAGTAGAGTTAGGGAGTTTTGATGTGATAATTGGTATGGACTGGTTGAAAGAAGTGAAAGCAGAGATCGTTTGTTACAAAAATGCAATTCGCATTATACGAGAAAAAGGAAAACCCTTAATGGTGTACGGAGAAAAGGGCAACACGAAGCTACATCTTATTAGTAATTTGAAGGCACAAAAACTAATAAGAAAAGGTTGCTATGCTGTTCTAGCACACGTCGAGAAAATACAAACTGAAGAAAAGAGCATCAATGATGTTCCCATTTGTGACGACCCGGAAATTTCCGACTAAATTTAAACTTTATCTTTATATTATTCTGACACGATAAGCAATGTTTGTTAAGTTAAACCTCAAGGATTTTAAACTATGTTTATACATTCATTTAAACCTCGACCAAATTCCAATGATTCACGAACCATTAAATGAACATATATGAATATGTATGTATATGTGTATATGTTATAAATTAAAAATGTCAACAAGGTATTTAAACGTATAATACTTTATATGAACGTATTTGTTTCAATATGATTATCGACGAAATTAAAAAAATATATATTAAATGATTGAATTATCAGAAACATTGAATTATGATTACAAGTCTCTGTTGAGAGGTCCACTATGATTTGAGAAAATCTATTCCTCTTAACGATATTTGGAATAATTTGTAAAGCTATTTATAAATAAAAATAAAAAGTGTCATTTATGAAAGTTAGACAAAAGCTAGTGGAAAATTGGTTTCCATAATATTCTATTAATCTATTTTCAAACGTACAAAAACATTTTCAGTTTAAAAAGAACTTTATTATTAAAACGTATATAACTTTTATAAATATCTAGAATCACTTTTGACAACTCATTACTTAACCAGTATAATAAATATAATGATATTTATATTTTATTTCATTAAATATATATAACGATTTAAATTAATATTATATATATTTATACGCGTATTATACATACATAGTTTTTATACTTTTACTATACTTTAACTTTACCTTTACTTTACTTTTAATTTACTTTAACTTTAATAATTCACTTTAATAATTCATACTTTAATAATTCACTTTAATAATTCATACTTTAATAATTCACTTTAATAATTCATACTTTAATAATTCACTTTAATAATTCATACTTTAATAATTCACTTTAATAATTCATACTTTAATAATTCACTTTAATAATTCAAAAATCTATTATAAATAGAATTCAATAGGTTTCATTATTTCATAGAAACTTGAAAATATATTTCTCTAAACTCTCTCAATCGATTTATATATATATATATATATATATATATATATATATATATATATATATATATATATATATATATATATATATATATATATATATATATATATATATATATATATATATATATATATATATATTTATATATATATATTTGCTCTGTATTATTTCAAGATATTATTAGTATACATAAAATATTACGACGGAGTGATGTCCGAGTGATTTCAAAATAGTTTTTTGAATGAGTCGAAGCTAAGGAAATTATGGGTTATAGCTATGGAGGTGATGGGTATGGTTCATGGGTATGCTCGTAAGGTCAGTCTAGTGTTTATCATCTCCGTTGCGTCTACGTACTTTCCTGCAATATTGAATCTCAATATTGATACGTGAGCACTCATAACTTAAATTTTATATATCAATAGTGTATCCCTGACTAGTGCTCGAGTATATAGGATTATGCATGCTTGTACATTCGATATTGTCCTTAGATAGATTTGTTGAATCCTGAATTAGATACATATGCTACTGAGATAGGGTATATGATATGCATGTCATTGGAAAGCTAGCGAAAAATTAAGAACTTTTCATTTAGATATCGAATGGTTTCGATGAACGGATTAGAAGTTATAGTCAACTAAATTTTAGTATTATTGTTAAAATGATTATTATTACTATCGTCGTTATTATTTTAATAGAAATATCATTGTTATTATAAAATATCATTATTACTATTATGTTAGTATTATCATTTTATAATAATACCATTTTTAGTAAATATAAATATTGTTATAGAATAATAATAATTATTATTACAAAATAATACAACTTTTACTTATTATTATTATGATCAATATTATTTTATCAAATAAATAGGGGATACAAAGATATTTTTCACCACGCGTAATATAATTACATTAATAATACTTACCACTATAGTTTTACGATATTAAGTGAACTTTATAAATTTTACTACTTAAGATATATAAAAGTATATATTATATATAAACGTTAATATAAATTTTTATTAATAAATGACTTTTATTATTATAAAATCTAATAAATATATTTAAATATATAAAACGACTATAGTTAAGTTATATAATAAACATGTATAAATTTTAGAAGTCATTTTGGGTCAAGTTGACTTTTGTTGACTTTTGCATATTAGTCTCGAGCATTAGGATTGTGGTACACTATGACTTGACCAAAAATTGTTAGACAAATATTGACCAACATATAAATATATATAATTAATATAGGTTCGTGAATCCGAGGCCAACCTTGCACTTGTTAAATGACGTTATATGTATTTTTACTACGAAATACAGTATGGTGAGTTTCATTTGCTCCCTTTTTAATTGCTTTTGCAATATATATTTTTGGGCTGAGAATACATGCGCTGTTTTATAAATGTTTTACGAAGTAGGCACAAGTACTAAAACTAATTCTATGTGGGTTTAAACCAGAAATATACCCTTAGCTTGGTAACATTAAACTACTTGTCTATGTACGGTAGGCGCGAATCCTAAAGATAGATCTATTGGGCCTGACAAACCCCATCCTGACTATGGGATGCTTTAGTACTTCGAGGTTATTTTAAACACACATGATCTGGTGTACTTCAGAGGGTAAAACATGAATGTTAAGGCTTGTTACCGGGTGCCTACAACTTATAGAATACTTTTATACACTTGCGAGTGTACATATATTTATAAACGAAAATCTTGTGGTCTATTAATATATTGAAATGATTGTTATAATAAACCTATGAACTCACCAACCTTTTGGTTGACACTTTAAAGCATGTTTATTCTCAGGTGTTAAAGAAATCTTCCGCTATGCATTTGCTCATTTTAAAGATATTACTTGGAGTCTTTCATAGCATATTTCGAAGAACGTTGCATTCGAGTTATTGAGTTCATCAAAGATTATTATTAAATCAATTTATAGTTGGATAGTGGATATTATGAAATGGTATACATGCCTGTCAATTTTCAATGTAAAGAAAGTTTGTCTTTTAAAAACGAATGCAATGTTTGTAAAATGTATCATATAGAGGTCAAATACCTCGCAATGTAATCAACTATTGTGAATCGTTTATAATGTATATGAACGGGTCCTTTCAGTTGGTATCAGAGCAGTGGTCTTAGCGAACCAGGTCTGCATTAGTGTGTCTAACTGATAGTCATTAGGATGCATTAATGAGCCTGGACTTCGACCGTGTCTGCATGTCAAAAGTTTTGCTTATCATTTTTGTCGGAATTGCCTGCTTATCATTCTTAGTCTAGACACGTCTTACTGCATTGATTGCATAAATAGTGTATAGACAAAATACATATCTTAGCGTATCTGCTAATCCATATCTTAGCGTATCTGTTACTGTAAACTTTGCCTGACATATCACGTAAATTCCTCCGTAATCTACGAAATCTTTTGCGCTATATATATAGATATTCTATGTAATTAGAATACCACCCGATAGCCGAAAAATCATTTCATATCGAAAAATCCTTTATTCAATCGAACGAAATGGAATTCGTCATTAGTTCACGTCCCTCGAATTCCGATATGAAATCCCACTCAAGCTCCGAAAGCAGTGTGACCGGAATGGATCAACCAATTAGCCATCATCTATTCTAGATGAATTGGGGATAGGTTCGTAGCCTCCTCAATAATTGGAGACAAGAAGAAGGTGATCCCTTCCATCCACCACATTGCCCTCTTGGCGATGAACCTGAAGCACTTACCGACGAACCGGTCTGAAACACCATTTTCTCTCTCATTTCCAGAGTATCTCGTCACGATTATATACTACATTAAATTCTAGATTTTATTTATCCGCTCGTCCGAACCGACAATCACCCCGGTGTAATAGAAGAAGTCAACGAGCTTCGCGCTCGAGTAGTGGCTTTAGAGAATATGGTGCAAGGGTTACAAACACCAACAAATAACGAAGTATTAATTCATAATTTCAATTTTATTGAATAAATACTCCGTAAAAGTTATGTAATTTCTAAAGTCTTTAGGGATTATTCAGTTCTAGTTTCAACCGTAAATCAAATGAGTTTAATTTAATATTAACTCATTAAATCTATGTTACATCTGAAGAAAATATGCACATATATATTTTCATAAAGACTGTAATAATATTCTGTTGTACAAAATATTAATTGTGAAAATTTTTTTAACGGGTAGGTAATACCCGAGAGATATATAAATTCAAAATTAATATGTTACATTTTTCGAATCTGATTAAGCAAATCATCAACTATACTCCCAAAATCTCACAACAATATACATTCTTGTATAGTAATCAAAACAACCATTCTCACCCAAATTTGATTACGCATTCTGATTTTAACAAATCAAAATCCAAGTCATGATTTAACAGAAGACATCACTCTTAGATTCCTACATCTTTCAAAGCTATACTTTGGCTTCAAAACTGTGTTAGAACATCATATGTATATTAACGATTACAAACTGTGTTCAAACTCTCCGAAGTTTTCGAAGACACTTCAAACAATGAACAATCGAGATGATGATCCAACCACATATTACCCACATTTATGTACCTAAAAAGCTCTCGAAGCCAAAGTCATAGTTCGACGCGTATCCGTGTCAGACCCTTTGGTATTTATTAGCTAAAATGACTTTTCAATTCCTTTTCAAAGTAGACAGTTTTGTCACAGCTCCAGCAAGTCAACTTCGACTTTTCAGTCGGACTAGTCTTATTATAACCTCGATAGATACGTTGCCCTTTCGTCATCGTTACTGGGGACCTTTCATATCTCGCCACCTTAGCAATAAACTTACCAACAACTTCAATTATCTTTGACTTTTCGAAAAATCATTATATTTATTGAAATCACATCATTTACTCATTCGCATCTTGTAACGAGAATTGTCATACGAATCATCGAAAAACAGTAACCAGTATTTTGAAATCTCGCAGCATGTCTACGCCAATAGTTATATGTGTACGTAAAACGTCTATCTCCTGGACTTACATACTTTGAATGTGAAGTTCTGAAAAATATTTTGAACTGCAAACTGGTTCTTGAAATGCTGATGAAGCATCAAAAACTGTAAACGATCTTAACAGTAAAAAAGTTTGATGACAAAGAATAGTAAGGTGGTAAAGCTAAGAAAAAGAGAAGGTTTGGAACTGGAAAACGGATTGAACAGACTATGAAGGAGGCTGTGGACAAATCACAAAGACTAAATCTGCCTTCAAAGAATCCAAATGATTCAGTGCCTGCTAAAGTCATTAACGAATACCTTACTCTTTATCTGAAGTCATTTATCTCTTTGCGCTATCAGTGTTACATCATATAAGAAACTATTAGTTTCTATATTCTATAAACTTTCGAGTTTAAATTATGAATGTTTTGAAGTAGTGTTGGGAACTGAAGCATGAGTTAGTATAATATAATGACGCTTGATCAACTTGATTATATTACAGTAAGTCATGCTGAGTTTCTAATGGGACATAACGATTCATAGACCATGTCGTCATCATGTTCCATGTTACACGACTCTTGTATTCTATTTAATCTCTAAAAATATCAAGAATATATTTTCTTGATGATTCGGTCTTTTCAGGGTATTCTGGTAAATTAATAATCAAGATCGTGCCATTACCATTTCCTTCTTAGAACATTAACTATGTTCATTCTGAAATTCATATCTGCGAATACTGGACCATTACAAACGTTGCTTAATCGCAAGAAGAAGAAACGAAAGGACAAAACTCCAAAATAGAAATTGGAGTATAAATCGTAGCAAATAGAAGGGAGCATTAACTGTGGATGTCAATAATTATAGAAGACAAAAGCAGGGGCTTTGAAATATAAGGGAAGATATAAAACCCAACAACCACCCAAAAATTATAAACCGTATATATCGATGCATATAGCAATATAAAGACACGGAAGAACTAAAAACACTATAAAACCGAGAGTATAGTAGAAGTAAATAGATTCTTCCAGAGGCAGATGAAAAAGAAGAACGACAGATATGAAAGTGAGGAGTATATCGAGAATCAGTACTGGATGAAGCATATTGACAAATACTTTAAAATATGAGTTGAGGGAGAGAGAATAGAAGGTGTGAGTTGTAATAAAACGAAGGAGGTGGATTTATAATGAAATACCCGACAGAGAAATCAAGATGGATTATCGTATTAATTCGAAGAGAATCATAATCTCCTTAATCACCGAAGCATCAAATCTAACATAGATTACAAAGATTTTCTTTAAATTCGGAGATCAATTGTGATGATGTCAAAAGATATGACGAATCACTATAATCTTATTTCCTTCATTTACAATAATTTCCCTCATACGCTTCGAGTAATCGAATTATTTTATCCATACTTCTTAGACATGATAAAACTTCATAATCGTTACGTCATAATAACATTCTCATTGTTAGCCATAACGACCTCTATCAAATTTCGGGGAAGAAATTTCTTTAACGGGTAGGTACTGTGACGACCCGGAAATTTCCGACTAAATTTAAACTTTATCTTTATATTATTCTGACACGATAAGCAATGTTTGTTAAGTTAAACCTCAAGGATTTTAAACTATGTTTATACATTCATTTAAACCTCGACCAAATTCCAATGATTCACGAACCATTAAATGAACATATATGAATATGTATGTATATGTGTATATGTTATAAATTGAAAATGTCAACAAGGTATTTAAACGTATAATGCTTTATATGAACGTATTTGTTTCAATATGATTATCGACGAAATTAAAAAAATATATATTAAATGATTGAATTATCAGAAACATTGAATTATGATTACAAGTCTCTGTTGAGAGGTCCACTATGATTTGAGAAAATCTATTCCTCTTAACGATATTTGGAATAATTTGTAAATCTATTTATAAATATAAATAAAAAGTGTCATTTACGAAAGTTAGACAAAAGCTAGTGGAAAATTGGTTTCCATAATATTCTATTAATCTATTTTCAAACGTACAAAAACATTTTCAGTTTAAAAAGAACTTTATTATTAAAATGTATATAACTTTTATAAATATCTAGAATCACTTTTGACAACTCATTACTTAACCAGTATAATAAATATAACGATATTTATATTTTATTTCATTAAATATATATAACGATTTAAATTAATATTATATATATTTATACGCGTATTATACATACATAGTTTTTATACTTTTACTATACTTTAACTTTACCTTTACTTTACTTTTAATTTACTTTAACTTTAATAATTCACTTTAATAATTCATACTTTAATAATTCACTTTAATAATTCATACTTTAATAATTCACTTTAATAATTCATACTTTAATAATTCACTTTAATAATTCATACTTTAATAATTCATACTTTAATAATTCACTTTAATAATTCATACTTTAATAATTCACTTTAATAATTCAAAAATCTATTATAAATAGAATTCAATAGGTTTCATTATTTCATAGAAACTTGAAAATATATTTCTCTAAACTCTCGCAATCGATTTACATATATATATATATATATATATATATATATATATATATATATATATATATATATATATATATATATTGCTCTGTATTATTTTAAGATATTATTAGTATACATAAAATATTACGACAGAGTGATGTCTGAGTGATTTCAAAATAGTTTTTTGAATGAGTCGAAGCTAAGAAAATTATGGGTTATAGCTATGGAGGTGATGGGTATGGTTCATGGGTATGCTCGTGAGGTCAATCTAGTGTTTATCATCTCCGTTGCGTCTACGTACTTTCCTGCAATATTGAATCTCAATATTGATACGTGAGCACTCATAACTTAACTTTTATATATCAATAGTGTATCCCTGACTAGTGCTCGAGTATATAGGATTATGCATGCTTGTACATTCGATATTATCCTTAGATAGGTTTGTTGAATCCTAAATTAGATACATATGCTACTGAGATAGGGTATATGATATGCATGTCATTGGAAAGCTAGCGAAAATTTAAGAACTTTTCATTTAGATATCGAATGGTTTGATTGAACGGATTAGAAGTTATAGTCAACTGAATTTTAGTATTATTGTTAAAATGATTATTATTACTATCGTCGTTATTATTTTAACAGAAATATCATTGTTATTATAAAATATCATTATTACTATTATGTTAGTATTATCATTTTATCATAATACCATTTTTAGTAAATATAAATATTGTTATAGAATAATAATAATTATTATTACAAAATAATACAACTTTTACTTATTATTATTATGATCAATATTATTTTATCAAATAAATAGGGGATACAAAGATATTTTTCACCACGCGTAATATAATTACATTAATAATACTTACCACTATAGTTTTACGATATTAAGTGAACTTTATAAATTTTACTACTTAAGATATATAAAAGTATATATTATATATAAACGTTAATATAAATTTTTATTAATAAATGACTTTTATTATTATAAAATCTAATAAATATATTTAAATATGTAAAACGACTATAGTTAAGTTATATAATAAACATGTATAAATTTTAGAAGTCATTTTGGGTTAAGTTGACTTTTGTTGACTTTTGCATATTAGTCTCGAGCATTAGGATTGTGGTACACTATGACTTGACCAAAAATTGTTAGACAAATATTGACCAACATATAAATATATATAATTAATATAGGTTCGTGAATCCGAGGCCAACCTTGCACTTGTTAAATGACGTTATATGTATTTTTACTACTAAATACAGTATGGCGAGTTTCATTTGCTCCCTTTTTAATTGCTTTTGCAATATATATTTTTGGGCTGAGAATACATGCGCTGTTTTATAAATGTTTTACGAAGTAGGCACAAGTACTAAAACTAATTCTATGTGGGTTTAAACCAGAAATATACCCTTAGCTTGGTAACATTAAACTACTTGTCTATGTACGGTAGGCGCGAATCCTAAAGATAGATCTATTGGGCCTGACAAACCCCATCCTGACTATGGGATGCTTTAGTACTTCGAGGTTATTTTAAACACACATGATCTGGTGTACTTCAGAGGGTAAAACATGAATGTTAAGGCTTGTTACCGGGTGCCTACAACTTATAGAATACTTTTATACACTTGCGAGTGTACATATATTTATAAACGAAAATCTTGTGGTCTATTAATATATTGAAATGATTGTTATGATAAACCTATGAACTCACCAACCTTTTGGTTGACACTTTAAAGCATGTTTATTCTCAGGTGTTAAAGAAATCTTCCGCTGTGCATTTGCTGATTTTAAAGATATTACTTGGAGTCTTTCATAGCATATTTCGAAGAACGTTGCATTCGAGTTATTGAGTTCATCAAAGATTATTATTAAATCAATTTATAGTTGGATAGTGGATATTATGAAATGGTATGCATGCCTGTCAATTTTTAATGTAAAGAAAGTTTGTCTTTTAAAAACGAATGCAATGTTTGTAAAATGTATCATATAGAGGTCAAATACCTCGCAATGTAATCAACTATTGTGAATCGTTTATAATGTATATGAACGGGTCCTTTCACCATTGCAAAAGAATTTTCCGATGTATTTCCGAAAGAATTACCGGGATTACCCCCACATCGATCCGTTGAATTTCAAATAGATCTTGTACCAGGAGCTGCACCAATAGCTCGTGCTCCTTACAGACTCGCACCCAGCGAGATGAAAGAACTGCAAAGCCAATTACAAGAAATTTTAGAGCGTGGTTTCATTCGACCAAGCACATCACCGTGGGGAGCTCCTGTTTTGTTTGTCAAGAAGAAAGATGGTACATTCAGGTTGTGTATCGACTACCGAGAGTTAAACAAACTTACCATCAAGAACCGCTTCCCACTACCGAGAATCGACGACTTATTTGATCAACTACAAGGCTCGTCTGTTTATTCAAAGATTGACTTACGTTCCGGGTATCATCAAATGCGGGTGAAAGAAGATGATATTCCAAAGACTGCTTTCAGAACACGTTACGGTCATTACGAGTTTATGGTCATGACGTTTGGTTTAACTAATGCACCAGCTGTGTTCATGGACCTTATGAACCGAGTGTGTGGACCATACCTTGACAAGTTTGTCATTGTTTTCATTGATGACATACTTATTTACTCAAAGAATGACCAAGAACACGGTGAACATTTGAGAAAGGTGTTAGAAGCATTGAGGAAGGAAGAATTGTACACTAAGTTTTCAAAGTGTGCATTTTGGTTGGAAGAAGTTCAATTCCTCGGTCACATAGTGAACAAAGAAGGTATTAAGGTGGATCCACCAAAGATAGAAACTGTTGAAAAGTGGGAAACCCCGAAAACTCCGAAACACATACGCCAGTTTTTAGGACTAGCTGGTTACTACAGAAGGTTCATCCAAGACTTTTCCAGAATAGCAAAACCCTTGACTGCATTAACGCATAAAGGGAAGAAATTTGAATGGAATGATGAACAAGAGAAAGCGTTTCAGTTATTGAAGAAAAAGCTAACCACGGCACCTATATTGTCATTGCCTAAAGGGAATGATGATTTTGTGATTTATTTTTACGCATCAAAGCAAGGTCTCAGTTGTGTATTAATGCAACGAACGAAGGTGATTGCTTATGCGTCTAGACAATTGAAGATTCACGAACAAAATTATACGACGCATGATTTGGAATTAGGCGCGGTTGTTTTTGAAATGTCCCGTTCTTAATGATTAAAAACGTTCCATATTAATTGATTTCGTTGCGAGGTTTTGACCTCTATATGAGACGTTTTTCAAAGACTGCATTCATTTTTAAAACAAACCATAACCTTTATTTCATAAATAAAGGTTTAAAAAGCTTTACGTAGATTATCAAATAATGATAATCTAAAATATCCTGTTTACACACGACCATTACATAATGGTTTACAATACAAATATGTTACATCGAAATCAGTTTCTTGAATGCAGTTTTTACACAATATCATACAAACATGGACTCCAAATCTTGTCCTTATTTTAGTATGCAACAGCGGAAGCTCTTAATATTCACCTGAGAATAAACATGCTTTAAACGTCAACAAAAATGTTGGTGAGTTATAGGTTTAACCTATATATATCAAATCGTAACAATAGACCACAAGATTTCATATTTCAATACACATCCCATACATAGAGATAAAAATCATTCATATGGTGAACACCTGGTAACCGACAATAACAAGATGCATATATAAGAATATCCCCATCATTCCGGGACACCCTTCGGATATGATATAAATTTCGAAGTACTAAAGCATCCGGTACTTTGGATGGGGTTTGTTAGGCCCAATAGATCTATCTTTAGGATTCGCGTCAATTAGGGTGTCTGTTCCCTAATTCTTAGATTACCAGACTTAATAAAAAGGGGCATATTCGATTTCGATAATTCAACCATAGAATGTAGTTTCACGTACTTGTGTCTATTTTGTAAATCATTTATAAAACCTGCATGTATTCTCATCCCAAAAATATTAGATTTTAAAAGTGGGACTATAACTCACTTTCACAAATTTTTACTTCGTCGGGAAGTAAGACTTGGCCACTGGTTGATTCACGAACCTATAACAATATATACATATATATCAAAGTATGTTCAAAATATATTTACAACACTTTTAATATATTTTGATGTTTTAAGTTTATTAAGTCAGCTGTCCTCGTTAGTAACCTACAACTAGTTGTCCACAGTTAGATGTACAGAAATAAATCGATAAATATTATCTTGAATCAATCCACGACCCAGTGTATACGTATCTCAGTATTGATCACAACTCAAACTATATATATTTTGGAATCAACCTCAACCCTGTATAGCTAACTCCAACATTCACATATAGAGTGTCTATGGTTGTTCCGAAATATATATAGATGTGTCGACATGATAGGTCGAAACATTGTATACGTGTCTATGGTATCTCAAGATTACATAATATATAATACAAGTTGATTAAGTTATGGTTGGAATAGATTTGTTACCAATTTTCACGTAGCTAAAATGAGAAAAATTATCCAATCTTGTTTTACCCATAACTTCTTCATTTTAAATCCGTTTTGAGTGAATCAAATTGCTATGGTTTCATATTGAACTCTATTTTATGAATCTAAACAAAAAAAGTATAGGTTTCTAGTCGGAAAAATAAGTTACAAGTCATTTTTGTAAAGGTAGTCATTTCAGTCGAAAGAACGACGTCTAGATGACCATTTTAGAAAACATACTTCCACTTTGAGTTTAACCATAATTTTTGGATATAGTTTCATGTTCATAATAAAAATCATTTTCTCAGAATAACAACTTTTAAATCAAAGTTTATCATAGTTTTTAATTAACTAACCCAAAACAGCCCGCGGTGTTACTACGACGGCGTAAATCCGGTTTTACGGTGTTTTTCGTGTTTCCAGGTTTTAAATCATTAAGTTAGCATATCATATAGATATATAACATGTGTTTAGTTGATTTTAAAAGTCAAGTTAGAAGGATTAACTTTTGTTTGCGAACAAGTTTAGAATTAACTAAACTATGTTCTAGTGATTACAAGTTTAAACCTTCGAATAAGATAGCTTTATATGTATGAATTGAATGATGTTATGAACATCATTACTACCTTAAGTTCCTTGGATGAACCTACTGGAAAAGAGAAAAATGGATCTAGCTTCAATGGATCCTTGGATGGCTCAAAGTTCTTGAAGCAAAATCATGACACGAAAACAAGTTCAAGTAAGATCATCACTTGAAATAAGATTGTTATAGTTATAGAAATTGAACCAAAG
The DNA here is from genome assembly GCF_046630445.1 of Rutidosis leptorrhynchoides. Taxonomy (NCBI): domain Eukaryota; kingdom Viridiplantae; phylum Streptophyta; class Magnoliopsida; order Asterales; family Asteraceae; genus Rutidosis; species Rutidosis leptorrhynchoides. Next base: position 221,671,915 of record NC_092333.1, on the reverse strand, counting down.
TTTGAATATGATTATTACCTTGTATTAGAATGATAACCTACTGTAAGAAACAAAGATTTCTTGAGGTTGGATGATCACCTTACAAGATTGGAAGTGAGCTAGCAAACTTGAAAGTATTCTTGATTTTATGAAACTAGAACTTTTGGAATTTATGAAGAACACTTAGAACTTGAAGATAGAACTTGAGAGAGTTCAATTAGATGAAGAAAATTGAAGAATGAAAGTGTTTGTAGGTGTTTTTGGTCGTTGGTGTATGGATTAGATATAAAGGATATGTAATTTTGTTTTCATGTAAATAAGTCATGAATGATTACTCATATTTTTGTAATCTTATGAGATATTTCATGCTAGTTGCCAAATGATGGTTCCCACATGTGTTAGGTGACTCACATGGGCTGCTAAGAGCTGATCATTGGAGTGTATATACCAATAGTACATACATCTAAAAGCTGTGTATTGTACGAGTACGAATACGGGTGCATACGAGTAGAATTGTTGATGAAACTGAACGAGGATGTAATTGTAAGCATTTTTGTTAAGTAGAAGTATTTTGATAAGTGTATTGAACTCTTTCAAAAGTGTATAAATACATATTAAAACACTACATGTATATACATTTTAACTGAGTCGTTAAGTCATCGTTAGTCGTTACATGTAAATGTTGTTTTGAAACCTTTAGGTTAACGATCTTGTTAAATGTTGTTAACCCAATGTTTATAATATCAAAAGAGATTTTAAATTATTATATTATCATGATATTATGATGTACAAATATCTCTTAATATGATATATATATACATTAAATGTCGTTACAACGATAATCGTTACATATATGTCTCGTTTCAAAATCATTAAGTTAGTAGTCTTGTTTTTACATATGTAGTTCGTTGTTAATATAATTAATGATATGTTTACTTATCATAATATCATGTTAACTATATATATAACCATATATATGTCATCATATAGTTTTTTTTACAAGTTTTAACGTTCGTGAATCACCGGTCAACTTGGGTGGTCAATTGTCTATATGAAACCTATTTCAATTAATCAAGTCTTAACAAGTTTGATTGCTTAACATGTTGGAAACATTTAATCATGTAAACATCAATCTCAATTAATATATATAAACATGGAAAAGTTCGGGTCACTACAGTACCTACCCGTTAAATAAATTTCGTCCCGAAATTTTAAGCTGTTGAAGGTGTTGACGAATCTTCTGGAAATAGATGCGGGTATTTCTTCTTCATCTGATCTTCACACTCCCAGGTGAACTCGGGTCCTCTACGAGCATTCCATCGAACCTTAACAATTGGTATCTTGTTTTGCTTAAGTCTTTTAACCTCACGATCCATTATTTCGACGGGTTCTTCGATGAATTGGAGTTTTTCGTTGATTTGGATTTCATCTAACGGAATAGTGAGATATTCTTTAGCAAAACATTTCTTCAAATTCGAGACGTGGAAAGTGTTATGTACAGCCGCGAGTTGTTGAGGTAACTCAAGTCGGTAAGCTACTGGTCCAACACGATCAATAATCTTGAATGGTCCAATATACCTTGGATTTAATTTCCCTCGTTTACCAAATCGAACAACGCCTTTCCAAGGTGCAACTTTAAGCATGACCATCTCTCCAATTTCAAATTCTATATCTTTTCTTTTAATGTCAGCGTAGCTCTTTTGTCGACTTTGGGCGGTTTTCAACCGTTGTTGAATTTGGATGATCTTCTCGGTAGTTTCTTGTATAATCTCCGGACCTGTAATCTGTCTATCCCCCACTACACTCCAACAAATCGGAGACCTGCACTTTCTACCATAAAGTGCTTCAAACGGCGCCATCTCAATGCTTGAATGGTAGCTGTTGTTGTAGGAAAATTCTGCTAATGGTAGATGTCGATCCCAACTGTTTCCGAAATCAATAACACATGCTCGTAGCATGTCTTCAAGCGTTTGTATCGTCCTTTCGCTCTGCCCATCAGTTTGTGGATGATAGGCAGTACTCATGTCTAGACGAGTTCCTAATGCTTGCTGTAATGTCTGCCAGAATCTTGAAATAAATCTGCCATCCCTATCAGAGATAATAGAGATTGGTATTCCATGTCTGGAGATGACTTCTTTCACATACAGTCGTGCTAACTTCTCCATCTTGTCATCTTCTCTTATTGGCAGGAAGTGTGCTGATTTGGTGAGACGATCAACTATTACCCAAATAGTATCAAAACCACTTGCAGTCCTTGGCAATTTAGTGATGAAATCCATGGTAATGTTTTCCCATTTCCATTCCGGGATTTCAGGTTGTTGAAGTAGACCTGATGGTTTCTGATGCTCAGCTTTGACCTTAGAACACGTCAAACATTCTCCTACGTATTTAGCAACATCGGCTTTCATACCCGGCCACCAAAAATGTTTCTTGAGATCCTTGTACATCTTCCCCGTTCCAGGATGTATTGAGTATCTGGTTTTATGAGCTTTTCTAAGTACCATTTCTCTCATATCTCCAAATTTTGGTACCCAAATCCTTTCAGCCCTATACCGGGTTCCGTCTTCCCGAATATTAAGATGCTTCTCCGATCCTTTGGGTATTTCATCCTTTAAATTTCCCTCTTTTAAAACTCCTTGTTGCGCCTCCTTTATTTGAGTAGTAATGTTATTATGAATCATTATATTCATAGATTTTACTCGAATGGGTTCTCTATCCTTCCTGCTCAAGGCATCGGCTACCACATTTGCCTTCCCCGGGTGGTAACGAATCTCAAAATCGTAATCATTCAATAATTCAATCCACCTACGCTGCCTCATATTCAGTTGTTTCTGATTAAATATGTGTTGAAGACTTTTGTGGTCGGTATATATAATACTTTTGACCCCATATAAGTAGTGCCTCCAAGTCTTTAATGCAAAAACAACCGCGCCTAATTCCAAATCATGCGTCGTATAATTTTGTTCGTGAATCTTCAATTGTCTAGACGCATAAGCAATCACCTTCATTCGTTGCATTAATACACAACCGAGACCTTGCTTTGATGCGTCACAATAAATCACAAAATCATCATTCCCTTCAGGCAATGACAATATAGGTGCCGTAGTTAGCTTTTTCTTCAATAACTGAAACGCTTTCTCTTGTTCATCATTCCATTCAAATTTCTTCCCTTTATGCGTTAATGCAGTCAAGGGTTTTGCTATTCTGGAAAAGTCTTGGATGAACCTTCTGTAGTAACCAGCTAGTCCTAAAAACTGGCGTATGTGTTTCGGAGTTTTCGGGGTTTCCCACTTTTCAACAGTTTCTATCTTTGCCGGATCCACCTTAATACCTTCTTTGTTCACTATGTGACCGAGGAATTGAACTTCTTCCAACCAAAATGCACACTTTGAAAACTTAGCGTACAATTCTTCCTTCCTCAATACTTCTAATACCTTTCTCAAATGTTCACCGTGTTCTTGGTCATTCTTTGAGTAAATAAGTATGTCATCAATGAAAACAATGACAAACTTGTCAAGGTATGGTCCACACACTCGGTTCATAAGGTCCATGAACACAGCTGGTGCATTAGTTAAACCAAACGGCATGACCATAAACTCGTAATGACCGTAACGTGTTCTGAAAGCAGTCTTTGGAATATCATCTTCTTTCACCCGCATTTGATGATACCCGGAACGTAAGTCAATCTTTGAATAAACAGACGAGCCTTGTAGTTGATCAAATAAGTCGTCGATTCTCGGTAGTGGGTAGCGGTTCTTGATGGTAAGTTTGTTCAACTCTCGGTAGTCGATACACAACCTGAATGTACCATCTTTCTTCTTGACAAACAAAACAGGAGCTCCCCACGGTGATGTGCTTGGTCGAATGAAACCACGCTCTAAAAGTTCTTGTAATTGGCTTTGCAGTTCTTTCATCTCGCTGGGTGCGAGTCTGTAAGGAGCACGAGCTATTGGTGCAGCTCCTGGTACAAGATCTATTTGAAATTCAACGGATCGATGTGGGGGTAATCCCGGTAATTCTTTCGGAAATACATCGGGAAATTCTTTTGCAATGGGAACATCATTGATGCTCTTTTCTTCAGTTTGTACTTTCTCGACGTGTGCTAGAACAGCATAGCAACCTTTTCTTATTAGTTTTTGTGCCTTCAAATTACTAATAAGATGTAGGTTCGTGTTGTCCTTTTCTCCGTACACCATTAAGGGTTTTCCTTTTTCTCGTATAATGCGAATTGCATTTTTGTAACAAACGATCTCCGCTTTCACTTCTTTCAACCAGTCCATACCGATTATCACATCAAAACTCCCTAACTCTACTGGTATCAAATCAATCTTAAATGTTTCGCTAACCAGTTTAATTTCTCGATTCTGACATATATTATCTGCTGAAATTAATTTACCATTTGCTAATTCGAGTAAAAATTTACTATCCAAAGGCGTCAATGGACAACTTAATTTAGCACAAAAATCTCTACTCATATAGCTTCTATCCGCACCCGAATCAAATAAAACGTAAGCAGATTTATTGTCAATAAGAAACGTACCCGTAACAAGCTCTGGGTCTTCCTGTGCCTCTGCCGCATTAATATTGAAAACTCTTCCACGGCCTTGTCCATTCGTGTTCTCCTGGTTCGGGCAATTTCTAATAATGTGGCCCGGTTTTCCACATTTATAACAAACTACATTGGCATAACTTGCTCCGACACTACTTGCTCCGCCATTACTCGTTCCGACACCATTTGTTCCTTTCGTTCTATTAACCCCTGGTCCGTAGACCTCACACTTCGCCGCGCTATGACCATTTCTTTTACACTTGTTGCAAAATTTGGTGCAGAACCCCGAGTGATTCTTTTCACACCTTTGGCATAGCTGCTTCTGATTGTTGTTGTTGTTGCGGTTATTATTGTTGTTGGGATGATTGTTGTAGTTGTTGTTGTTGTTGTTGTTGTTGGGCCGTTTGTTGTAGTTGCGATTGATGTTGCGATTGTTGGGATAATTGCTGCGATTATTGTTGTAATTGCTGTTGTTGTTGTATTGGTGATTCTTATCACCGTTTTCCTCCCACTTTCTTTTGACTTGCTTCACATTGGCCTCTTCAGCAGTCTGTTCTTTAATTCTTTCTTCAATCTGGTTCACTAGTTTGTGAGCCATTCTACATGCCTGTTGTATGGAGGCGGGCTCGTGTGAACTTATATCTTCTTGGATTCTTTCCGGTAATCCTTTCACAAACGCGTCGATCTTCTCTTCCTCATCTTCGAATGCTCCCGGACACAATAGGCACAATTCTGTGAATCGTCTTCCGTACGTGGTAATATCAAATCCTTGGGTTCGTAACCCTCTAAGTTCTGTCTTGAGCTTATTGACCTCGGTTCTGGGACGGTACTTCTCGTTCATCAAGTGCTTGAATGCTGACCACGGTAGTGCGTACGCATCGTCTTGTCCCACGTGCTCTAGATAGGTATTCCACCATGTTAACGCAGAACCTGTGAAGGTATGCGTAGCGTACTTCACTTTGTCCTCTTCAGTACACTTACTTATGGCAAACACCGATTCAACCTTCTCGGTCCACCGTTTCAATCCGATCGGTCCTTCGGTTCCATCAAATTCCAAAGGTTTGCAGGCAGTGAATTCTTTGTAGGTGCATCCTACACGATTTCCTGTACTGCTAGATCCAAGGTTATTGTTGGTATGTAGCGCAGCCTGTACTGCGGCTATGTTTGAAGCTAGAAAAGTACGGAATTCCTCTTCATTCATATTCACGGTGTGTCGAGTAGTCGGTGCCATTTCCTTCAAAATAGTTAAATGGAACAAGTTAATCATACAGAATATTAAGAGTAGTTAATAGTATTTCGTAGCATAATATGAACTCATTTATAAAAGCTTTTTCTTCATATTAGCGTTTTATAAGTTTAAATTCGGGTAGTACCTACCCGTTAAGTTCATACTTAGTAGCTAATATACAATTCAACTACTACAATTCTATATGAAAAACTGTTTATAATAATATTTCGCGTTCAAACTTTTATACAATATTTTACAAACTTACAATACCGCTTATTTTACATAAAGCATGAAATATAGCACACAATAACTTTGATACAAGATAGTTGTGAAGACAATTCTAGCTAGTACACAAGTCGTTCAGCAAAGGCAATAAAGACACGTAATTCATACGTCCAGAAACAAGTCATGCATTCTGGTTTTACTAGGACTACTTCCCATCCTTGGTCTTGTGCAACATAACCGTTATGGCCGTTGATAAGACAGCGTGTTGTAACGTCATCAAAGGGACGAGGGTTACGTAATGTCCAACAGTCCCGTAATAATCTAAAAACCTCATTTCTTACCCCAATTACCGACTCCGTCACTTGTGGAAACGTTTTGTTTAATAGTTGTAGCCCGATGTTCTTGTTCTCACTTTGGTGAGAAGCGAACATTACTAATCCGTAAGCATAACATGCTTCTTTATGTTGCATGTTAGCCGCTTTTTCTAAATCACGAAGTCCAATATTCGGATATATTGAGTCAAAATAATTTCTTAACCCGTTGCGTAAAATAGCATTTGGGTTCCCCGCAATATATGCGTCAAAGTAAACACATCGTAACTTATGGGTTTCCCAATGTGATATCCCCCATCTTTCAAACGAAAGTCTCTTATAAACCAAGACATTCTTGGAACGTTCTTCGAATGTCTTACAAACTGATCTCGCCTTAAATAGTTGTGCCGAAGAATTCTGGCCGACTCTAGACAAGATTTCATCAATCATGTCTCCGGGTAGGTCTCTTAAAATATTGGGTTGTCTATCCATTTTGTGTTTTTAAACTGTAAAATAGACAAGAGTTAGATTCATAAAAAAAATACTTATTAATACAAGCAATTTTTACATATATCATAAAGCATAAGAACACTATATTCCATATATTACACCACACGAATACAACTATCTTATTCCGACTCGCTCGTTTCTTCTTCTTCGGTTTTGGTTCGTTTTGCCAAGTTTCTAGGGATATATGATGTTCCCCTAATACGAGCCGTCGTTGTCCACATTGGTTTAGAAAAACCTGGTGGTTTAGAGGTTCCCGGGTCATTGTTACAACTTAAGGACTTCGGGGGTTGACGATACATATAAAGTTCATCGGGGTTGGAATTAGATTTCTCTATTTTTATGCCCTTTCCCTTATTATTTTCTTTTGCCTTTTTAAATTCAGTTGGGGTAATTTCTATAACATCATCGGAATTCTCGTCGGAATCCGATTCATCGGAGAATTGGTAATCCTCCCAATATTTTGCTTCCTTGGCGGAAACACCATTGACCATAATTAACTTTGGTCGGTTGGTTGAGGATTTTCTTTTACTTAACCGTTTTATTATTTCCCCCACCGGTTCTATTTCTTCATCCGGTTCCGATTCTTCTTCCGGTTCCGATTCTTCTTCCGGTTCCGACTCTTCTTCCGGTTCCTCTTCGGGAACTTGTGAATCAGTCCACAAATCATTCCAATTTACATTTGACTCTTCGTTATTATTAGGTGAGTCAATGGGACTTGTTCTAGAGGTAGACATCTATCACATAATATCAAACACGTTAAGAGATTAATATATCACATAATATTCATATGTTAAAAATATATAGTTTCCAACAAAAATGTTAAGCAATCATTTTTAAAGAAAACACGGTCGAAGTCCAGACTCACTAATGCATCCTAACAAACTCGATAAGACACACTAATGCAAATTTTCTGGTTCTCTAAGACCAACGCTCGGATACCAACTGAAATGTCCCGTTCTTATTGATTAAAAACGTTCCATATTAATTGATTTCGTTGCGAGGTTTTGACCTCTATATGAGACGTTTTTCAAAGACTGCATTCATTTTTAAAACAAACCATAACCTTTATTTCATAAATAAAGGTTTAAAAAGCTTTACGTAGATTATCAAATAATGATAATCTAAAATATCCTGTTTACACACGACCATTACATAATGGTTTACAATACAAATATGTTACATCGAAATCAGTTTCTTGAATGCAGTTTTTACACAATATCATACAAACATGGACTCCAAATCTTGTCCTTATTTTAGTATGCAACAGCGGAAGCTCTTAATATTCACCTGAGAATAAACATGCTTTAAACGTCAACAAAAATGTTGGTGAGTTATAGGTTTAACCTATATATATCAAATCGTAACAATAGACCACAAGATTTCATATTTCAATACACATCCCATACATAGAGATAAAAATCATTCATATGGTGAACACCTGGTAACCGACAATAACAAGATGCATATATAAGAATATCCCCATCATTCCGGGACACCCTTCGGATATGATATAAATTTTGAAGTACTAAAGCATCCGGTACTTTGGATGGGGTTTGTTAGGCCCAATAGATCTATCTTTAGGATTCGCGTCAATTAGGGTGTCTGTTCCCTAATTCTTAGATTACCAGACTTAATAAAAAGGGGCATATTCGATTTCGATAATTCAACCATAGAATGTAGTTTCACGTACTTGTGTCTATTTTGTAAATCATTTATAAAACCTGCATGTATTCTCATCCCAAAAATATTAGATTTTAAAAGTGGGACTATAACTCACTTTCACAAATTTTTACTTCGTCGGGAAGTAAGACTTGGCCACTGGTTGATTCACGAACCTATAACAATATATACATATATATCAAAGTATGTTCAAAATATATTTACAACACTTTTAATATATTTTGATGTTTTAAGTTTATTAAGTCAGCTGTCCTCGTTAGTAACCTACAACTAGTTGTCCACAGTTAGATGTACAGAAATAAATCGATAAATATTATCTTGAATCAATCCACGACCCAGTGTATACGTATCTCAGTATTGATCACAACTCAAACTATATATATTTTGGAATCAACCTCAACCCTGTATAGCTAACTCCAACATTCACATATAGAGTGTCTATGGTTGTTCCGAAATATATATAGATGTGTCAACATGATAGGTCGAAACATTGTATACGTGTCTATGGTATCTCAAGATTACATAATATATAATACAAGTTGATTAAGTTATGGTTGGAATAGATTTGTTACCAATTTTCACGTAGCTAAAATGAGAAAAATTATCCAATCTTGTTTTACCCATAACTTCTTCATTTTAAATCCGTTTTGAGTGAATCAAATTGCTATGGTTTCATATTGAACTCTATTTTATGAATCTAAACAAAAAAAAGTATAGGTTTCTAGTCGGAAAAATAAGTTACAAGTCATTTTTGTAAAGGTAGTCATTTCAGTCGAAAGAACGACGTCTAGATGACCATTTTAGAAAACATACTTCCACTTTGAGTTTAACCATAATTTTTGGATATAGTTTCATGTTCATAATAAAAATCATTTTCTCAGAATAACAACTTTTAAATCAAAGTTTATCATAGTTTTTAATTAACTAACCCAAAACAGCCCGCGGTGTTACTACGACGGCGTAAATCCGGTTTTACGGTGTTTTTCGTGTTTCCAGGTTTTAAATCATTAAGTTAGCATATCATATAGATATAGAACATGTGTTTAGTTGATTTTAAAAGTCAAGTTAGAAGGATTAAATTTTGTTTGCGAACAAGTTTAGAATTAACTAAACTATGTTCTAGTGATTACAAGTTTAAACCTTCGAATAAGATAGCTTTATATGTATGAATCGAATGATGTTATGAACATCATTACTACCTTAAGTTCCTTGGATGAACCTACTGGAAAAGAGAAAAATGGATCTAGCTTCAATGGATCCTTGGATGGCTCAAAGTTCTTGAAGCAAAATCATGACACGAAAACAAGTTCAAGTAAGATCATCACTTGAAATAAGATTGTTATAGTTATAGAAATTGAACCAAAGTTTGAATATGATTATTACCTTGTATTAGAATGATAACCTACTGTAAGAAACAAAGATTTCTTGAGGTTGGATGATCACCTTACAAGATTGGAAGTGAGCTAGCAAACTTGAAAGTATTCTTGATTTTATGAAACTAGAACTTTTGGAATTTATGAAGAACACTTAGAACTTGAAGATAGAACTTGAGAGAGTTCAATTAGATGAAGAAAATTGAAGAATGAAAGTGTTTGTAGGTGTTTTTGGTCGTTGGTGTATGGATTAGATATAAAGGATATGTAATTTTGTTTTCATGTAAATAAGTCATGAATGATTACTCATATTTTTGTAATCTTATGAGATATTTCATGCTAGTTGCCAAATGATGGTTCCCACATGTGTTAGGTGACTCACATGGGCTGCTAAGAGCTGATCATTGGAGTGTATATACCAATAGTACATACATCTAAAAGCTGTGTATTGTACGAGTACGAATACGGGTGCATACGAGTAGAATTGTTGATGAAACTGAACGAGGATGTAATTGTAAGCATTTTTGTTAAGTAGAAGTATTTTGATAAGTGTATTGAACTCTTTCAAAAGTGTATAAATACATATTAAAACACTACATGTATATACATTTTAACTGAGTCGTTAAGTCATCGTTAGTCGTTACATGTAAATGTTGTTTTGAAACCTTTAGGTTAACGATCTTGTTAAATGTTGTTAACCCAATGTTTATAATATCAAAAGAGATTTTAAATTATTATATTATCATGATATTATGATGTACAAATATCTCTTAATATGATATATATATACATTAAATGTCGTTACAACGATAATCGTTACATATATGTCTCGTTTCAAAATCATTAAGTTAGTAGTCTTGTTTTTACATATGTAGTTCGTTGTTAATATAATTAATGATATGTTTACTTATCATAATATCATGTTAACTATATATATAACCATATATATGTCATCATATAGTTTTTTTTACAAGTTTTAACGTTCGTGAATCACCGGTCAACTTGGGTGGTCAATTGTCTATATGAAACCTATTTCAATTAATCAAGTCTTAACAAGTTTGATTGCTTAACATGTTGGAAACATTTAATCATGTAAACATCAATCTCAATTAATATATATAAACATGGAAAAGTTCGGGTCACTACAGTTTTTGCATTAAAGACTTGGAGGCACTACTTATATGGGGTCAAAAGTATTATATATACCGACCACAAAAGTCTTCAACACATATTTAATCAGAAACAACTGAATATGAGGCAGCGTAGGTGGATTGAATTGTTGAATGATTACGACTTTGAGATTCGTTACCACCCGGGGAAGGCAAATGTGGTAGCCGATGCCTTGAGCAGGAAGGACAGAGAACCTATTCGAGTAAAATCTATGAATATAATGATTCATAATAACCTTACTACTCAAATAAAGGAGGCGCAACAAGGAGTTTTAAAAGAGGGAAATTTAAAGGATGAAATACCCAAAGGATCGGAGAAGCATCTTAATATTCGGGAAGACGGAACCCGGTATAGGGCTGAAAGGATTTGGGTACCAAAATTTGGAGATATGAGAGAAATGGTACTTAGAGAAGCTCATAAAACCAGATACTCAATACATCCTGGAACGGGGAAGATGTACAAGGATCTCAAGAAACATTTTTGGTGGCCGGGTATGAAAGCCGATGTTGCTAAATACGTAGGAGAATGTTTGACGTGTTCTAAGGTCAAAGCTGAGCATCAGAAACCATCAGGTCTACTTCAACAACCCGAAATCCCGGAATGGAAATGGGAAAACATTACCATGGATTTCATCACTAAATTGCCAAGGACTGCAAGTGGTTTTGATACTATTTAGGTAATAGTTGATCGTCTCACCAAATCAGCACACTTCCTGCCAAAAAGAGAAGATGACAAGATGGAGAAGTTAGCACGACTGTATTTGAAGGAAGTCGTCTCCAGACATGGAATACCAATCTCTATTATCTCTGATAGGGATGGCAGATTTATTTCAAGATTCTGGCAGACATTACAGCAAGCATTAGGAACTCGTCTAGACATGAGTACTGCCTATCATCCACAAACTGATGGGCAGAGCGAAAGGACGATACAAACGCTTGAAGACATGCTACGAGCATGTGTTATTGATTTCGGAAACAGTTGGGATCGATATCTACCATTAGCAGAATTTTCCTACAACAACAGCTACCATTCAAGCATTGAGATGGCGCTGTTTGAAGCACTTTATGGTAGAAAGTGCAGGTCTCTGATTTGTTGGAGTGAAGTGGGGGATAGACAGATTACGGGTCCGGAAATTATACAAGAAACTACCGAGAAGATCATCCAAATTCAACAACGGTTGAAAACCGCCCAAAGTCGACAAAAGAGCTACACTGACATTAAAAGAAAAGATATAGAATTTGAAATTGGAGAGATGGTCATGCTTAAAGTTGCACCTTGGAAAGGCGTTGTTCGATTTGGTAAACGAGGGAAATTAAATCCAAGGTATATTGGACCATTCAAGATTATTGATCGTGTCGGACCAGTAGCTTACCGACTTGAGTTACCTCAACAACTCGCGGCTGTACATAACACTTTCCACGTCTCGAATTTGAAGAAATGTTTTGCTAATGAAGATCTCACTATTCCGTTAGATGAAATCCAAATCAACAAAAAACTCCAATTCATCGAAGAACCAGTCGAAATAATGGATCGTGAGGTTAAAAGACTTAAGCAAAACAAGATACCAATTGTTAAGGTTCGATGGAATGCTCGTAGAGGACCCGAGTTCACCTGGGAGCATGAAGATCAGATGAAGAAGAAATACCCGCATCTATTTCCAGAAGATTCGTCAACACCTTCAACAGCTTAAAATTTCGGGACGAAATTTATTTAACGGGTAGGTACTGTAGTGACCCGAACTTTTCCATGTTTATATATATTAATTGAGATTGATATTTACATGATTAAATGTTTCCAACATGTTAAGCAATCAAACTTGTTAAGACTTGATTAATTGAAATATGTTTCATATAGACAATTGACCACCCAAGTTGACCGGTGATTCACGAACGTTAAAACTTGTAAAAACTATATGATGACATATATATGTATATATATATAGTTAACATGATACTATGATAAGTAAACATATCATTAAGTATATTAACAATGAACTACATATGTAAAAACAAGACTACTAACTTAATGATTTTTAAACGAGACATATATGTAACGATTATCGTTGTAAAGACATTTAATGTATATATATCATATTAAGAGATATTCATAAATGATAATATCATGATAATATAATAATTTAAAATCTCATTTGATATTATAAACATTGGGTTAACAACATTTAACAAGATCGTTAACCTAAAGGTTTCAAAACAACACTTACATGTAACGACTAACGATGACTTAACGACTCAGTTAAAATGTATATACATGTAGTGTTTTAATATGTATTTATACACCTTTGAAAGACTTCAATGCACTTATCAAAATACTTCTACTTAACAAAAATGCTTACAATTACATCCTCGTTCAGTTTCATCAACAATTCTACTCGTATACACCCGTATTCGTACTCGTACAATACACAGCTTTTAGATGTATGTACTATTGGTATATAAACTCCAATGATCAGCTCTTAGCAGCCCATGTGAGTCACCTAACACATGTGGGAACCATCATTTGGCAACTAGCATGAAATATCTCATAAAATTACAAAAATATGAGTAATCATTCATGACTTATTTACATGAAAACAAAATTACATATCCTTTATATCTAATCCATACACCAACGACCAAAAACACCTACAAACACTTTCATTCTTCAATTTTCTTCATCTAATTGATCTCTCTCAAGTTCTATCTTCAAGTTCTAAGTGTTCTTCATAAATTCTACAAGTTCTAGTTACATAAAATCAAGAATACTTTCAAGTTTGCTAGCTCACTTCCAATCTTGTAAGGTGATCATCCAACCTCAAGAAATCTTTGTTTCTTACAGTAGGTTATCATTCTAATACAAGGTAATAATCATATTCAAACTTTGGTTCAATTTCTATAACTATAACAATCTTATTTCAAGTGATGATCTTACTTGAACTTGTTTTCGTGTCATGATTCTGCTTCAAGAACTTCGAGCCATCCATGGATCCATTGAAGCTAGATCCATTTTTCTATTTTCCAGTAGGTTTATCCAAGGAACTTAAGGTACTAATGATGTTCATAACATCATTCGATTCATACATATAAAGCTATCTTATTCGAAGGTTTAAACTTGTAATCACTAGAACATAGTTTAGTTAATTCTAAACTTGTTCGCAAACAAAAGTTAATCCTTCTAACTTGACTTTTAAAATCAACTAAACACATGTTCTATATCTATATGATATGCTAACTTAATGATTTAAAACCTGGAAACACGAAGAACACCGTAAAACCGGATTTACGCCGTCATAGTAACACCGCGGGCTGTTTTGGGTTAGTTAATTAAAAACTATGATAAACTTTGATTTAAAAGTTGTTATTTTGAGAAAATGATTTTTATTATGAACATGAAACTATATCCAAAAATTATGGTTAAACTCAAAGTGGAAGTATGTTTTCTAAAATGGTCATCTAGACGTCGTTCTTTCGACTGAAATGACTACCTTTACAAAAACGACTTGTAACTTATTTTTCCGACTATAAACCTATACTTTTTCTGTTTAGATTCATAAAATAGAGTTCAATATGAAACCATAGCAATTTGATTCACTCAAAACGGATTTAAAATGAAGAAGTTATGGGTAAAACAAGATTGGATAATTTTTCTCATTTTAGCTACGTGAAAATTGGTAACAAATCTATTCCAACCATAACTTAATCAACTTGTATTGTATATTATGTAATCTTGAGATACCATAGAAACGTATACAACGTTTCGACCTATCATGTCGACACATCTATATATATTTCGGAACAACCATAGACACTCTATATGTGAATGTTGGAGTTAGCTATACAGGGTTGAGGTTGATTCCAAAATATATATAGTTTGAGTTGTGATCAATATTGAGATACGTATACACTGGGTCGTGGATTGATTCAAGATAATATTTATCGATTTATTTCTGTACATCTAACTGTGGACAACTAGTTGTAGGTTACTAACGAGGACAGCTGACTTAATAAACTTAAAACATCAAAATATATTAAAAGTGTTATAAATATATTTTGAACATACTTTGATATATATGTATATATTGTTATAGGTTCGTGAATCAACCAGTGGCCAAGTCTTACTTCCCGACGAAGTAAAAATCTGTGAAAGTGAGTTATAGTCCCACTTTTAAAATCTAATATTTTTGGGATGAGAATACATGCAGGTTTTATAAATGATTTACAAAATAGACACAAGTACGTGAAACTACATTCTATGGTTGAATTATCGAAATCGAATATGCCCCTTTTTATTAAGTCTGGTAATCTAAGAATTAGGGAACAGACACCCTAATTGACGCGAATCCTAAAGATAGATCTATTGGGCCTAACAAACCCCATCCAAAGTCCCGGATGCTTTAGTACTTCAAAATTTATATCATATCCGAAGGGTGTCCCGGAATGTTGGGGATATTCTTATATCTGCTTCTTGTTAATGTCGGTTACCAGGTGTTCACCATATGAATGATTTTTATCTCTATGTATGGGATGTGTATTGAAATATGAAATCTTGTGGTCTATTATTATGATTTGATATGTATAGGTTAAACCTATAACTCACCAACATTTTTGTTGACGTTTTAAGCATGTTTATTCTCAGGTGATTATTAAGAGCTTTCGTTGTCGCATACTTAAATAAGGACGAGATTTGGAGTCCACGCTTGTATGATATTGTGTAAAAACTGCATTCAAGAAACTTATTTTGTTGTAACATATTTGTATTGTAAACCATTATGTAATGGTCGTGTGTAAACAGGATATTTTAGATTATCATTATTTGATAATCTACATAAAGCTTTTTAAACCTTTATTGATGAAATAAAGGTTATGGTTTGTTTTAAAATGAATGCAGTCTTTGAAAAATGTCTCATATAGAGGTCAAAACCTCGCAACGAAATCAATTAATATGGAACGTTTTTAATCAATAAGAACGGGACATTTCACAATAAAGGTACTAACTAGATCTTAACAGCTCCTAAGAGGTCTCTTCGGAACAGGTAATAGGCATACTAGGTCATTCATGTCTCAAATCCTAAGTTCCGTGTCCTAAAAGCGCATTAAATGCCTCTCGGGAACTCCGGCAATACCGAGTTCATAGAATCTTCAGATACAGTATAACCAGGGGTCTTAATCGTATGAAATAGCTAATTTCATATAGGTGGACAAGTCCTGATCACAACCTAGGTTGGTCAATCCTTAAGAGATAAATTTATCATATTTCCTAGTTCAGTATTACGACAGTAATCGTACTAAATTAACATAATTACGATAACCCAAACTTCTATCATGGCAACATACAGATTAATTAAGCTATCATAGTGATATCAAAATGCATTGTTAAACATAAAAAGTAAGAACACATGTTTAATACAAAAGACAAGCGTTTCCGATAAAAACCTGAAAAGGCCGACGAAATCTGCCCGAGAACGCAGGGACTCGCCGGGATATCCTCCGAAAAATAAAAGCTAAGCTAACTTGTCATACCCCCCAAATAGGGCTGGGGGGTAAATATGACTTTTCAATATCATCACATGGTTATATAAATGAGCACGACTCTAAATGAGACGTTTAAATAAATCAATAATTCAATTGCAGCGAAAAGCGAAATTGATGTTATGCGAGGTGTATACAAAATAGTTATATTTTTATTGAGAAATACTATTAAATACGATACAATTTTACACAAGTTATTTATTTATTTATTGAATGGAATATACCTAAACCTTGCTACAACACTATAGGCAGTGTACCTGATCATACAGTAGTGTAGTTTTTAGTAAGTCCGGTTCGTTCCACAAGGATACAACTAAATTTAACGCTATATTATATTTTAAACTATATTTGTATAAAAATATTTATATAAGTAATATTATTATTGTTATAAAAAGGGGGTTTTACCGTTTAATGACCGGTTTGTCGATTTTATGTCTTAAGTCACAATTAAAACCTAATGTAAAATATTAAAAATAAATATAACTTAATTTAAAGCGTAAAGTAAATGACGATAATAAAATTGCGATAATTAAAAGTGCGATAAATAAAATGACGATAAATAAAATTGCGATAATTATAAAGTACGATAATTAAAAGTGCGATAAATAAAATGACAGTAAATAAAAGTGCGATGAGATATAAAAGAAAAGAATTATGCTTATTTAAACTTCCGTAATCATGATGTTCGGCATTTTGATTTTAGTTTATTACCATGGGTTAATTGTCCTTTGTCTTGGATTATTCGATATGTCCATACGGTTTTTGTCCATAACAGTCCATCAGTCATAAATATAAAGTGCGAGTGTCCTCGTCAAATTATCCTTATATCTGAAGTCAAATATTCCAACTAATTGGGGACTTAAACTGTAATAAGGTTTAATACATTGTTAATGATTACATCAGGTTATCGACTGTGTGCAATCCAAGGTTTTAATACTTTATTATCAATTACACCAAGTGTCCTTGTATGTAATCCACCCCTATTTTAATGAGTCCATTGACTATTAATCCATTCCCGTGTCCGGTTAAATGAAAGATTATTAGTATTCATAAATATCCCGCCCATTGTGTCCGATCGAGTGTATATGGTTATTTATAGCTACGTCAAATTGTAAATCTCTATATTAAATTAACGAATTATCATTCAGTTAAACAAATATAAAGTCCATTAATAGCCCATAGTCCAATTTCCACAAGTGTCGGTATTTTGTCCAAACCCCAATTATGGTACAAAGCCCAATTACTCAGTCTTTAATATTTAGCCCAACATCACGATTACTTTGATTTAAATAAGCATAATAATAACTTAGCTACTAGACATTAATTTAAAAAGGTTGAACATAACTTACAATGAGTATTAATAGCGTAGCGTTACACGGACAGAGTTTCAACTTACAAACTTAAAACATTCGCCACTATAACCTTATTATTATTAACTTAATATTAAAATTATAATTATAAAATAAATATAAATATATATTGAGAGATAGAGAGTAGATATAAAAAGATGTACATAAATCGGCCGAAAACGTTGCAATTTATAGGACTTGGCCAGCTACAGGCCCTCATGCGATCGCATGAATTTAACACTGCCTGGCCATGTGATCGCATGGCCCCCTGGGACAGCTCACATTCACTCGTCTTCTTGTTTGCCGACGGTTTTTAATTTAATATATATATATATATATATATAATTTTATGAATTATTTATATATTATATTATATTCATGTGCATATTTGACTTATAATTTTAGGCCCGTTGCGTCACGCGTTGATAGTTGTTTCATGTCCCGGTTCCGGATTTTCGAACGTCCTTTCGAACGATTTAATATCTTGTACTTTGCGTTTCGCTGCTCGTACTCTTGTAATTTTGAGACATTTCTCATCAATAATTTGAACCACTTTGATTGTACTTTGTACTTTTTAGCTTTTTGGTCGTTTGCGTCTTCAAATCGTCGAATCTGTCTTTTGTCTTCACCTTTTATTATTTAAACGAATATCACTTGTAAATAGAACAATTGCAACTAAAAGCTTGTCTTTCTTGAAGGATAATGCTATGAAATATATGTTCGTTTTTAGCAATATCAAATATTTCCACACTTGAGCGTTGCTTGTTCTCAGGCAATATAGAACTTGATTATAGCTTTACTAGAATCACTTCTTTATTCTTCATACTTTGTACATCAGTGATTTTAATACGGCGGTATGAACAATGGTAGTAACAATGTGGTTTAGAGTCCCACATGACTATAAAAATTTAGATCCATTAGGAAATTGGATCTTTATGAAAATATTTGATCTTTTGAAAATTCAATCTAGTTTTTACCCTAGATAAGTTTTCCGGAATAACCCTTCACCGGTGTTTACAAAATGTTTTTGTGGGTTTTGTGGGTTTAAGATTTAAAAATTTTAGCTCAAAACTTATGGTTTTGTGTCACCCACTTGCTAACCTTGTATTGGAAAAGCAACACGTCCAGTTTACTTGCTCCGTATATTACCTTTCGGTAAACTACCGTCCGGTTGTAAAGGAAAGCGTTGAACAAGCAACTGTTAAGGCAATGTCTAATGACATGCTTTTGATTATGGTCTATATCATGTCGGATGCAATTACTATCCTTTGTAGGAGCAATAGTAAAGATCACCCTATAGTTTTTTCAGTCTGGCACAAGGTCCTGTCTTCGACCATGCTATGCAACCACCGTTCTTACGGTTGACACCCGATTTGGTTCAGGTGACCTAATGAATTCCAGGTGAATTCCTAAGATTTTACGTTCAATGGTAATGAACGCATTAAAAATAGGGTTTCAAAAAACAAATCGGTTTGTAATTTTGATCAAAATATTTTCTCGTTCAAGCTCGAATTTAGATATCATTGAATTCCATGAGTTTGAATTCTCAATCTTTAAGGTCAATCTCAAGGATTGAGTAATATCAGTCTTAAAAGCTGATTTTTGATCTTTAAGGAGATTATCCTTTCTGTGGATCTGATTCATTAGTCTTATAAGCTAATTTGCATGGTGCCCCCCATTGTACAAGACAGATCCTCTCATGGTTAGGATAAGTGTGACCACTTGGCGACCTTGTTTGATGCTGAGGTCCGTGGATTTCCAGCTGATTTTTGAGAAAACTTTTCAAGGTTTTTCATAGACTCTACAACTGGTCTGGACGACAACTTTCTAACCTAAATCAAGAAGCGTGTGTCTTTTTTTCGGAAGACTGTACTTCCTTATAAATTCTATTTATATTACAATAAACTGGGTAAAACTGATTAAAATCGTTCAAACCAAAAAGTATCCTCAATTATTTGTACAAAAATATGTGATATATGTTCTAAATAACTTGGTATATTT
Source organism: Rutidosis leptorrhynchoides (assembly GCF_046630445.1). NCBI lineage: Eukaryota > Viridiplantae > Streptophyta > Magnoliopsida > Asterales > Asteraceae > Rutidosis > Rutidosis leptorrhynchoides. The sequence goes on along the minus strand of NC_092333.1, from coordinate 221,652,015 downwards.
TTCCCACATTTGGCTTTTATTTTCCTTTCTTTGCCTTTTTATTCTCCTCTATTCCATTTTAAATGAATTCAAGTGTTTTGGGTTGTTTCTCAATTTATGTCCTTTCCGAGATAACAATAATTTCAGTGTTAACACCTAGTTTATCGTTCATAAATATGTATAAACATGATTTTGAATTCATTTATTTGAAAATTTAAAAAATTTTACTAGAAGTGGGTAGTCAGTATATAAGACTAAGGCTGTTCTTTATTATCAGAGAGCACTAGATTCTAATACAACTACTGCGTTACTAGTATTTTTAATGGTAACCAAGTGTTTAAATTAAAATTTTAAAAATTCGAAAGAATTTAACCCCTTCCCACACTTAAGATCTTGCAATGCCCTCATTTGCAAGAAATCGGTAGCAATTTAAATTATTGAGGGTGATTAGCGTAGAAAAATGATTAAATTTTACCAAAGTTTCCAAACATAGTGTTGTTTGTGTTGAATGATAAATGGTGCACATCATTTGTTCATTTCGTCTGTTGTTACATCACACTTGTTTTTCGTTTTATCGTCAAAATTAATAGCTTTTGCTGAACTTAATGCCAGTCTTTGAAAATGCGCTGTTTTACCCTGTTGTGTACATGAGATAAAATACATACAATACAAATATAAACGTGCAAGGTAATTTGAAATAGGACTTAATATCCCACTTTCAAATTACAAAAATGAAATATTGGTACAAAATAATAAAAATATTAAACATTACATTAAAGTATCAAAATGTTAAATGTTTAACATAAATAGATAAAATAATAAAAGAGAAGACATCACCAATGGAACACTATTGATTTGGATAGGGGTTCCAGTTCATATCATCATTTGGGTTCCATGGTTGGTGATAGGTGTTCTGGTATGCTTGATTGGGGTCGTACAGGTCAAAGGGTGGTCGCATGTCGGGCTGATGTGGAGGATAGTAAGCAGGTCGAGTCGGAATGTAGTTATTTGGTACCTGATATGATAGCTGGCTCATGATATGGTGCTGATGAACTTTCCAGCGATCGTGTTGGCATCACCTGGAAGTCTCATACTCATTCGCGGCTTGCCACTGCTCATACCGACGATGCCTATCCTCATTAGTCATTTCTACCTCATCTATACGCTAGAAAACGTCAGTAGCACTATCCCTAATGACATCCCTAATGTCATCCGCTTTATCCATCTCCTCATCCGAACCCCTCTCTACCTGTGGATGGCGGCCCTGATATTGTACTGCCTGATTGCGTCTCCTAGTCAATACATTTGCACCTTGATAGACTTACAAACCTAAAGTCACGTCCTGTTCCCTACATACCATCATCGGACCCCCTTGATCTCTATCTACACCTGAATACTCTCCAATGAGAGTAACAAAAATACCTCCTCCTATTATTCCCCCTTCCTGTATACCTTCCACCATTTTGGACAGATAAAAACCAACACAGTAGGGGATATTAACAAAGCTTCTAGTATTTCAAATGCACTTAAGGTAAAATAAATTGTGTAAGGTCATTTTCTCCTTATTGTTACCTCTTTGTGTAATCGAGTTTGCTAAGAAGCTATGTATTATACGAAGCTCAGCTTTATTAATATCTAAATAGGAGTGTCTTCCTCCCCGCGTAAACACATTAAAATTTGACATTCGCCTCCAGATGGCGTTAGCGTCAAAATTTCTATCTACCCGTTGAAGCGACCCGTCCTAATCCATAAGGACGAATACAATAACATATGATTACATCGTGAGGTATTTGACCTCTATATGATATATTTTACAAACATTGCATTCGTTTTTAAAAGACAAACTTTCTTTACATCAAAAGTTGACGGCATGCATAACATTTAATACTACATTCAACTATAATTGATTTAATAATAATCTTGATGAACTTAACGACTCGAATGCGACGTCTTTTGAAATATTCCATGAATGACTCCAAGTAATATCCTTAAAATTAGCTAATGCACAGCGGAAGATTTCTTTCATACCTGAGAATAAACATGCTTTTAAGTGTCAACCAAAAGGTTGGTGAGTTCATTAGTTTATCGTAAACAATCATTTTCAATAATATAATAGACCACAAGATTTCCTTTATTCAATAATCATACACTCGCAAATGTTTAAAAATCATTCATATGGGTTGAACACCTGGTAACCGATATTAACATCATGCATATAGAATATCCCCAAAACAGAAATCCATCTGTATAATATAAACTCGAAGTACTAAAGCATACCATTTTCCAGTATGGGGGGAGTTAGGGCCCGTAGATCTACCTTTAGGATTCGCGTCAATTAGGGTGTCTGTTCCCTAATTCTTAGGCTACCAAGCTAAAAGGGTGATATTCGATTCGATAATCCAACCATAGAATGTAATTTTCGAGTACTTATGTCTATTTCGTCAAACATTTATAAAACAACGCATGTATTCTCAGTCCCAAATATATATATTGCAAAAGCATTTAAAGAGGGAGTAATGAAACTCACCTATTGTATTTTGTAGTAAAAATACATACGACGATATTTAACAACTGAACAATGCAGGGTTGGCCTCGGATTCATGAACCTATATCATTTGTTTATATATTAAAACGTATACTGGAAATCACATAATTTCATTTATTAATATATGTTATTTATGTAATTGTATTTATATAATATTCATACTAAACTTCATTTAAAAATCATATATTTATATTATATCTTAACTTATGTGTTATATATATGTTTATTTTGTATATATATATATATATATATATATATATATATATATATATATATATATATATATATATATATATATATATATATATATATATATATATATATCTAAAATGATTATTCTAGTTATATTAGTATCTAAATATATTTAGTATTATATTAAAAATACCTAATTTGTTATATGTAGTCATATATATAATGACAATATGTTTTTCGTATAATTATATGGAATATCACTATATTAATAGTATATATAATAGGTGTGTTTTTGTGTACAAAATATTTATCTGCTAAAAATGATAGTTTTGATATTAATATTTTACTAGTGAAAATAATAGTAATAACTCTAGTAATAATGAAAATATTAATAATAATAATGATATTGTTAATAATGATACTCATGTTAATAAGAATCATAATAATCTTAATAACTATATCCATGATATTAATAATAATACTAATAATACTAATATGATCCTAATACTAATATTAATGGAAATAATGATAAATTATATTATTTTTATACTAATAAAGATAATAATAATCATAATCTTAATGATAATTATAATTGTATTTATAATTATGATAATAATAAAATGTAATTAATATTTATTAGTAACACTAATAATAATAATAACTATAATACTTAGGAATAATACCAATAATTAATAATAACAATAATAATCATAACATTAATAACTATAATAATAATGAAAATGATAATAAATATAATAATACTAATAAATATGTGACTACCTTCAAAACTGCAACAAAAAGAATGCCCTAACCTAGTATCGAAACTGTAACCTCTCGTAAACTTGACACCACACTAAACCATCGATCTGTTTTGTTTTTCCTGAAATAGCTAGGACTTTAATTCTTATTAACTAGTTTTTCTGTTTTTCCCACTTCTTCCTCTTCACAACCTAAATCGACCAGTGCACAATTCCAACAACGGTTTTAAGGGTTGAAATAAATTATAACTTGAAACAGAACGTATTGCTATCATTAATTAATTTAATCGAAACGAAAAATAAAAAAATAACCATAACAGACCTGTTATACCGTTCATAAACCTCAAATCAATCTCGCGTTTTTAAATCATTTTGTATCACGACTTCTTCATGAAAAGGGTTTAAAAACTTTCTGAATGCTTAATATGACTGAAAACATCGAAACAAATCCGAATTTATTGACGAACAATTTGTTTGACTTTTTGAAATTAGGTTTGATTCTACAAATTTGAAATCGATAGATAACATTGAGACCTGAGATTTTTCAAATAGTTTAAGTGATTGATTCCTAAACAAACTGCATTTATGGATTTGGAAGTAAGATTCAATTTCGATTTATGGAAGAAAAAAAAATGGTACGTACAGAGACTATCGACAGAAAAAAATATATTGATGAAATTAATAATTTCGATTCTAAAAATAATGGCTGCAACAGAATATAAAGAAGGAAGTTAATCGATTGAATTCATCACTTATGAGAGAACAGATTTATTTTACAGTTAATAAAGTTGACAGTTTAATTACCAGGTACAGAAAAATAACAAAAAAAAATATATAAAAGTTGAATGTTATTGAAAACCCATTTTGTTGGTATATGGTGATCCTCTTACAAAATTGAATCAATTTGGAGACAGGGTTGATAATGGAGAACAGTTTGATCGATACCTCTAACAGATTTGTACGAGTTTCCTTTTTTATATAATTAATTAATTAATTAATTAATTAATAATAATAATAATAATAATAATAATAATAATAATAATAATAATAATAATAATAATAATAATAATAATAATAATAATAATAATAATAATAATAATAATGATAATTGTATTAATAATAATATTAATATTATCATTAATCATAAAAATGATAACAAAGATATTAATGATAGAATGTGTTATTTTCTTATATTTATAACTAATATAATTCTAATGATATTAATAGTATTAATAAAGAGATTAATAATTATAAATATTCATAATAACTTAGATTTAAATTTTACTACTAAATATAATGATATAACGAATTAGATGTATCAATATTATACTAATGTTAATGTTAATATTATACTAGTATTAATAATGAAAATAAATATAATATAAATAATGTAACACTTATACTTTAATTCGTATTTAAATATTAATGTTACAATTTATTAATCATGTATTACTTAATAATTATATAATACATATATGTATATATATATATATATATATATATATATATATATATATATATATATATATATATATATATATATATATATATATATATATATATATATATATATATATATATATATATATATATTGAATGTTTAGTATTTATACTTTTCAATATAATAATAATTATTTTTAGAAATCGTAAATTTATGTTAATATCATATGTATATTTATATATATTCATATGGTAGTAATTTAGTTACTTTATTTATTACTTACATTTTAATTCAAATAATTAAAGTGTACTTTATTAATTCAATCTATTGTATATACACTTACATTTATATTTGTATGTATATACATTTATATTTATTTACACACAATAGTTCGTGAAACGTCAGAAATAGTCAAGGTCAAACGTATTTATGAAAAGTAATTTCGTAAATTATGAGACTCGGTTTAATAGACTTTGCTTATCATGTCGGATTCATATAAAATTTGGTTTAAATTTGGTCGGAAATTTCCGAGTCGTCACAGTACCTACCCGTTAAAGAAATTTCATCCCGAAATTTGAGTGGAATCGTCATGGCTGACAATAAGTATGTTTTTATGATGCATATGAGTTGATAAATAGAGTTTTATTATTATTGACTAATATAGATAAAACGATTCGATTATGTGAAGCGTACGAATGAAGCTATCACCAAAGAGTGAAATTAGGAATCAAAGATTCGTCTTAACTTTTGACGTGGTAACGGTTGAATTCAGAAAATAAGGTTAGTCTTAACTTTTGACAGAGTCAGGGTTGAATTCCAGAATTCAAGAGATTTAAATAAAATCTTCGAAATCTAAAAGATTTGATTCTTCGACGAGTAAGGAAATTAAGATCTCTATAATTAAATACGGTAATCTGCCTCGATTACTCTTTCTTAAATTTCCATTATAAATTAAACTTTTTTCTGTTCCATTATTTTCACCATTCATATACTTTATTTCTTAGTTCATACATCTAAAAGATTGTAAAAATGCTTAATCCCGTTCTAATCCTTGATATTTTCCTAATTATCATTTCCGTCATCCTTCTTTTCAATCTTCCACCAGAAAAATCTGTTTACTTCTACTATTACCTTGGGGTGATACTATTCTTAATTCTACCATGTCTTTATATTGCTATTCGTATTAATATCCACGGTTTGTAATTTCTGAGTTTTTGTTGGGTTTTATATCTTCCCTTATATTTCAATGTCTCTGCTTCTGACCTTCTGTAATCATTGACATTCACAGTTAATACTCTCTCCAATTTACTGTGATTTATACTCCCATTTTTATTTCAGATCTTCATTCTTTTATTTTCTCTTCCCAACTTTAAATCAAGCGAATAATGGTCCAGAATTTATAGGTATGGAGTTTCGAATAATCCTAGTGTTCTAAGTAGGAAATCGTAATGGCACGATCTTGATTTGTCAAATTACTAGAGTTCAAGGGAAAAGATAGGTCTATCAAGAAAATATGTTCTTGATGTGTTTATAGATTAGATAGAATGTAAGAGTCGTGTAACATGGCACATGATGACGGTAGGGTCTGTGAATCATCACGTTTCATTAGAAACTCAGCATGACTTACTGTAATATAATCACGTTGATCAAGTGTCATTATATTATACTAACTCATGCTTCAGTTCCCAACACTACTTCAAAAACATTCATAGTTTAAATTCGAAAGTTTACAGAATATAGAAACTAACAGTTTCTTATATGATGTAACACTGATATTGCGAATAGATAAATGATTTCAGATAAGAATAGTTATGAAAATATTTTCAGAAATGTCGAGGATATTTAAAATGAAAGATATGATGATATCTTGGAATTTCTAATATTAGAGGATGATGAAGAAGATTTGTTCGTAAGGTTTAGAGTCAGGAGCAAGGTATTCGTTAATGACTTCAGCAGATACTGAATCATTTGGATTATTTGAAGGCAGGTTTAGTCTTTGTGATTTATCCACGGCTTCCTTCATGATTTGCTCAATCTGTTTTCCAGTTCCAACTTTTCTGAGTTTTTGCCAACATACTATTCTTTATCATCACTTTTGACTGTTAAAGTCGTGTACAGTTTTTGCTGCTGTATTCAGCTTTTTCAGATTTTGAAGTATTGATTTGTAGACTGGGTGCTTTTCAGAATTTTAGAATGAAATATCATAATTCTAAGAGATAAATGTTATATAACTGTTGATGTAGAAACATTGTGAGATTTGAAATACTGATTGCTGATTCTCGGTAATTGGTATGGCAATTCTCGTTATAAAATGCGGATGAGTATATGATAGGGTTTCAATAATATAATGATTTTCCAGAGAGTCAAAGATAAAACGGTCTTCCCGGTAGCGGTAACGAGAGGCAAACTTATATAACAAGGTTATAATAAGACTAATCCGAATGAAAATCGAAGTTGATTTGTTGGATCTGTGACAAATTTGGCTAATTTGGAGAGGAATTGTAAAGTTATTTTCGGTAATACAACGCCAAAGGAGCTAATTCAGATACGTGTTAAACGTTTACTCAGGTTCTGAGTGTTTTCAGGTGCATAACTATATGCATCAATCTTTTCTTCCGTAGATGAAGTGCGGTTGGTTCATTCTCTCGATTGAGGTGTTTTCAAGGATCATGAAAGGTTTGAACGCAGATTATAATCGTCAAGATACAAATGAGGTTTAAGATGAAATCAAGTGGCAAACTTAAAGAATTGTTTAGTTTCGTATGTTATAATCAATATTTTAATTTTAATTCATTTTATTTTTTCAATGTTGGTAGTCCACAGTTAGCAGTCCACAGTTACTAATTCAATAATTCATGTATAGTTTATAATATTTGAATTAATTAATACGTATCGTGACCTGTATACATGTCTCAGACTCGATCACAACTCAAAGTATATATATTATTGTAGAATCAACCTCGACCCTATATAGCTAACTCCAGCATTACTGCATATAGAGTGTCTATGATTATTCCAAATAATATATATAGATGCGTCGATATGATATGTCAAAACCTTGTATACTTTTCCCGATATTTAAATGAGTAAATAACAGTATTTAAATGACGATAAATAAAGTGCGTAAAATAATTAATAGAAATTAAATGACGATAAATAAAATTGCGAGAATATAAATTGCGATAAATAAATTGCGATAAATAAATTGCGATAATAAAATGTAGTAAGGAATTAACAGTTAGCTAGGAACAGTTAGTTAGGATTTTGTTAGCATGGATTCTTAACAAAATTTTCTCATGGTTAATTTGTTTGTTTCTAACAAATTTTATTTTTGTCCAATATTTTCTTCAATATGCCACTTGTTAGATTCTGATAGATCAAAATCTAAATATGAAATTGAATGAAAAGGGTTATTCTGCGGTGAACGGATACGTATATCGGTGGTTGTAAATAGGATAGTAAATGACTGTTGAATTAGATTTGAAAGAATGTACAGTGTACTTATTAATGTGAAATCTAAATATTCCTCGGGTATTACCTACCCGTTAAAATATTTCACCATTAACAGTTTGTACGAAAGAATTTTTAATTACAGTCTTTATGAAAATATATATATACATATATATTTTCTTCAGATGTAATCATGGATTTAATGAGTCAATATGATATTAAACTCGAACAAGAATATATATAATCTCTAAAACATTAGAGATTACATAATTAACATGTCGAACGAAGATAAATAATATAGAACGTCATGTAGAACGATGATTATACTCGCGGTACAGAATGAGATGTTGAGGCATGTGATGTTGAAACTTGGGTTTTTGGTGGTATTGTTGGTGCCGGTGATGTTGCTGAAGCTGGTACGTTTTGCACCATATTTTCCAAGGCTACAACTCGGGCACGAAGCTCGTTGACTTCTACTATTACTCCGGGATGATTGTCGGTCAGAACAAGTGGATGAATAAGGTTTAGAATTGTGGATAGAATATAATCGTGTCGAGATACCCTGGAAATGAGGCTAAAAATGGTGTTTCGGATAGGTTCGCCAGTAAGTGCTTCAGGTTCATCGGTGAGAGGGCAATAAGGTGGGTGGAAGGGATCACCTTCTTCCTGTCTCCAGTGATTAAGTAGACTACGAAACCATCAGATAAATTGGGGATGGATGATTGGTTGATTCATTCTAGTGACGCTGCTTTCGGAGCTTGGGTGAACATCCATGTTGGAATAGCTGTCGGGTTCCGAAGAACTTGAATGTCATAACCCGTCATTAACCATAAGAACGAGTTAGATAACGTATGATTTCATTGCGAGGTATTGACCTCTATATGCGACATTTTAAAAAGAACAACTGCATTTATTTTACATTACAAACCATAACTCTTATGTTAATACAAGCTTTAGACAATATAAAGATGATTATCGTTTAGCGATAATCTTAGACTTACAAACTTTGCATGTGATGATAACAATACGATTTCTAGCATATTTTACATTACAATTCTTCGGATATGCAGTTTTATTTTTGACACAAATATGCATACTCAAGATCTTGCTTAAATTCAACATGTTGCAGCGGAAGCTTTTAGTTATCACCTGAGAATAAACATGCTTAAAACGTCAACATAAAGTTGGTGAGATATAGTTTTAATGCCGGCAGCAATATATATATAGACCACAAGATTTCATATATAAACGTTTTAATAAAAATATTCTAAGTGGTTGAGCACTTGGTAACCATACTTAACATTTAATCACGTCGCATATTCCCTTTATTATGAAATCTTACTACACCGTACCAAGTGTAGTCACGAAACGAAGTACTGTGCAACCGTTGAATACTGGTCGTCCAGTCCGGTTGGGGTTGTCAGGCCCGATAGATCTATCAACAGGATTCGCGTTCACAATACCGCTGTAAATAACAGTTACCAAGCTACAGGGAAGTATGCCAGTGGTACAACTCAACGTAGAATATATTTTTCAGTTACTTGTGTCCATATCATAAAACATAAAATACATGTATTCTCATCCCGAAATATTTAGAGTTTAAAAGTGGGACTATATACTCACTTTTGCCTTGAAGATATATATATTTTGACTTGGTCTCCGGTTGATATCACGAACCTATCCATATATAATATATCAATACCTTTTCTTTTTAAAAAATCGTCACATATATATACTTGTTATACTTTTAATACTTTTAATAATTCCTTAGTCCGTAGTTAGCAGCTCGATGTTAGTAATTCAATTTTAATGGTTCATTTTTAGGTGATTAATAAACCCCCAATGAAATAAATAAAAACCCCATCGTATATGTATTGGTCGAGATTAATCTTGACCCACGGTACCGGTGTTGTCAAATGACGTGTTGCGTACATAAAGTACCGGTGTTGTCAAATGACGTGTTGCGTACAATCATGAGATCTTATGATTAATCTTCTCGTATTGTTTACGGGTGATCCTGAACCATATAAAATTAAATTATGAGTACATATATATAAAATATCATGTTATTTTAGAAGGATGTGGTTTATTTAATTTTTTTCCAATTAATCACGTAGCTAAACTAGTCTTGGATATCCGATTTCGTTTTGGTCATAGTTTCTTCGTTACAACTCCGTTTTCGTTGGTTCAACTTGCCACTTCCTTGGATCGAGTCCCTCTTTAAGAATATGAACTGTAAATACCTTAGTTTGTATTCGAAATCACAGGTCATAGGTCAAACTTTGGTGAAACTTATGAAGTTAATCATTTTCCATCATGTAAACAACCTTAAATGATTATTTTTCTAAAAATACTTATACTTTGAGTTAAATCATAAAATTTTTATGCGTTAACATATTCATAGTAAAAATCATTTTTCCAGAAAATAAACCTCCAATTCAAAGTTTAAGATGGTTTTTAATTATCCAACCCAAAACAGCCCCCGGTTACACTCCGACGTCGTAAAAACAGTTTTTAAGGTGTTCTTTGAAAAACCAAATTATACCTTGTTAAATTAGCATTTATTTAAGTTATATTACAGGTCTTGAAGTATTTTAAAAGTTAAGTTAGAAGGATCTATTTAGTTTGCAAACAAGTTTGAAAACATTCAAACTATGTTCTTGTTGTTAAAATTTTATACCACAAAATAAGATAGCTATATATATATGAATCGAATAAGGTTATGAACAAAGTTACTACCTCAAGTTACTTGGACAAGATTGCTGTAAAAGAGGAGTAAGAACCTAGAACCAAAAGGGTGATGAAATTGGATGAAAGATTGGAAGTAAGTTTGTGTTCTTGGAAGGATTCTTGAAGTGTTTTTGTAAGAGTTTTCTTATGGTGATTAAGTGATGTTTTTATGGCTAGATCTTCATGGATATTAGCTGAATGGTTATGGAGTTTAAGACTCTTAAAAGTGTGTGTGTTTTTAGCTAGAGGTTTGAGGTAAAAATGAATCAAAAATTGAAAATGGATGGAGTATAAATGGTGATGTAAAAGGTGTATAAGTTTGTAATTTTGTGAAAAAATCTTTTAATCATGTGAAATTGACATACTAGATAACAAAAGTAGTTACCTTATACATAAGGCATTGAACAAGGGCTGGTTAGGTGGTGATTTGATGTGTATATACTAATAGTAAATACGTATAGAAGCTAGGTATGATACGAGTACATATACTCTAGATATACGTATAGAAATCTTGTGAAAATGGAATGAGGATTCAAATATAGCTATCTTTTGTGAATACACTTATATAGTTTTATGTATTTAAGTCCTTAAAAAGTGATTAAATACATTACATATACGATATATGTATAAACATTATAGGTCATAAGTATTTATGTCAAATAACGTTACGTATGGTTATCGTTTTGAAAACTTAAGTTAGTAGTTTCAAGATATACTTATAACTTATTGTTATTAATACTAAATGGGATATTAAAACATTCTTAGATCATATTAAATATGTATATATACATATATATACACAAACGTATAATTATCATATATTGTATAGTTCGTGATATCATCGGTCAAACTAGACGGTCAAACGTTGTGTAAAACTCTTTTCGGAAACATAAATCTCAACAATTTGGATTGATTATCATGTTGGTAAGGTTTAATTTATGTAAATATTAATCTTATAAGTATAGAATGATCGAAAAAGTGCGGGTCATTACAGTACCTCCCCGTTAAATAAATTTCGTCCCGAAATTTTAAAATTGTACCTATTTTGCGTCATCGAGAAACAAGTGTGGATACTTTTGTTTCATCTGATCCTCTCATTCCCAAGTAAACTCGGGACCTCTTCTAGCACTCCAACGAACCTTAACGATCGGTATGTTGCTCTGCTTGAGCTGTTTAACTTCACGATCCATGATTTCGATTGGTTCTTCGATGAATTGTAGTTTCTCGTCGACATGGATTTCTTCAAGAGGAATGGTGAGGTCTTCCTTTGCAAGACACTTTTTAAGGTTTGAGACGTGAAAGGTATTATGTACTCCGGCGAGTTGTTGAGGTAACTCGAGTCGATAAGCTACCGGTCCAATGCGTTCGATAATCTTGAATGGGCCTACATATCTTGGGTTTAGTTTACCCCTTTTTCCAAAACGTATTACACCTTTCCATGATGACACCTTTAACATAACCATGTCACTGATTTGAAACTCTAATGGTTTCCTTCGAACATCGGAGTAGCTCTTTTGGCGACTACGTGTTGTTTTCAATCTCTCATTGATTTGTACTATCTTCTCAGTCGTTTCGTGTATGATCTCGGGACCAGTTAATTGTCGATCTCCTACTTCATTCCAACAGATAGGAGATCTACACTTCCTTCCATACAATGCTTCGAATGGTGCAGCTTTAATGCTCGCATGATAACTATTATTATACGAGAATTCTGCTAACGGTAAATACTTATCCCATCCGTTTCCAAAATAGATCACACATGCCCTGAGCATGTCTTCAAGAGTCTGAATTGTTCTTTCACTCTGCCCGTCGGTTTGCGGATGATATGCGGTGCTCATATCCAAACGAGTTCCTAGGGCCTCTTGTAGTGATTGCCAGAACTTTGAGGTAAATCTACTATCACGATCAGATATAATGGAAATAGGTATTCCATGCCTTGAAACTATTTCCTTTATATATAATCGTAATAATTTCTCCATTCTATCTGTTTCCTTTATAGGCAAGAAATGTGCAGATTTGGTAAGACGATCAACAATTACCCAAATGGTGTCGTATCCCCAGGCAGTCTTTGGTAACTTCGTGATGAAATCCATGGTAATACCGTCCCATTTCCATTCTGGAATTTCTGGTTGTTGAAGTAACCCTGACGGCTTCTGGTGTTCTGCTTTGACTTTGGAACAAGTTAAACACTCCCCAACATATGTTGCAACGTCTGTCTTTAAATTAGGCCACCAATAATGTGTCTTAAGATCTTGGTACATCTTTCCAACTCCAGGATGTATCGAATATCTTGTCTTATGTGCCTCGTTCAATATCAACTTCCTTAATCCACCCAACTTCGGTACCCAAATACGATTTGCAGAATATCGAATTCCATCTTCCCGCATAACGAGTTGCTTCTCATACTTCTTCATTATTTCATTTCCTATATTTTCTTTTGTAAGTGCTTCTCGTTGAACTTCTTTGATTTGTGAGTTGAGATTCATGCGAATTTTTATGTTCATCGCTCGTACTCGAATTGGTTATCGTTCTTTTCTGCTTAGAGCGTCGGCCACCACGTTCGCTTTCCCGGGATGATAACGAATTTCACAATCATAGTCATTTATTAACTCGACCCACCTACGTTGCCTCATGTTCAGCTGTTTCTGATCAAAAATATGTTGAAGGCTTTTGTGATCAGTAAACACAGTGCATTTAACCCCATACAAGTAGTGTCTCCATATCTTTAATGCAAACACGACTGCTCCCAGTTCTAAATCATGCGTCGTATAATTCCGCTCGTGAATCTTCAATTGTCGGGATGCGTATGCAATAACTTTCTTCCGTTGCATAAGAACGCAACCAAAACCTTGTCGCGAAGCGTCACAATATATTTCAAAATCATCGTTCCCTTCTGGTAACGATAAAATAGGCGCCGTAGTTAACTTCTTCTTTAGTAATTGGAATGCACTCTCCTGCTCAGATGTCCATTCATATTTCTTCCCTTTTTGCGTTAACGCTGTCAACGGCTTAGCTATTCGGGAAAAATCTTGAATAAAACTTCTATAATAACCGGCTAAACCCAAAAATTGGCGTATCTGTGTTGGTGTCTTAGGAGTCTCCCATTTTTCAATGGCTTCAATTTTTGCTGGATCAACCTGAATTCCTTTGCTACTAACAACGTGGCCAAGAAATTGCACTTCTTTCAACCAGAAAGCACATTTAGAAAATTTAGCATATAGCTGTTCTTTTCTCAACAACTCTAATATCAACCTTAAATGCTGCTCATGCTCTTGCTCACTCTTGGAATAGATAAGAATATCATCAATGAAAATGATAACAAACTTATCTAAATATGGACTACAAACTCGATTCATGAGGTCCATGAATACAGCTGGCGCATTCGTCAATCCAAACGGCATGACCAAAAATTCGTAATGACCATAACGTGTCCGAAAAGCAGTTTTCGGAATGTCCTCTTCTTTGACACGTAATTGATGATAGCCCGACCTTAGGTCAATTTTCGAGTACACACATGATCCTTGGAGTTGATCAAATAAGTCGTCAATTCTCGGTAGTGGATACCGATTTTTGATAGTTAACTTATTTAATTCACGATAATCTATACACATTCGGAAAGATCCGTCTTTCTTCTTGACGAATAAAATTGGAGCTCCCCACGGTGAAGTACTTGGTCGTATGAATCCACGATCCAGTAATTCTTTTAACTGACTCTGAAGTTCTTTTAACTCGGACGGTGCAAGTCTATATGGAGCACGGGCAACCGGTGCAGCTCCTGGTACAAGATCTATTTGAAATTCTACAGATCTAAATGGAAGTAATCCCGACAACTCTTCCGGAAATACTTCAGGAAAATCTCTTGCCACAGGCACGTCATTGATGCACTTCTCTTTTTCTTTCTTTTCGACTTTATTAACATGTGCTAAGATAGCATAGCACCCTTTCTTCAAGCACTTTTGAGCTTTCAAATAACTAATGAGTTTTAGCTTTGAGTTACCCTTCTCTCCATAAATCATTACTGGCGTTTTATTCTTACGAGGAATGCGAATTGCCTTCTTGGTGCACACAACTTCAGCTCCTATTTTGGACATCCAGTCCATGCCGACTATTACATCAAAACTTCCTAATTATACGGGTATCAAATCAATCTTAAATGTTTCTCCGGCTAAATTTATTTTACAATCACGGCAAATTTTATCGGCTTTAATTAGTTTACCATTAGCTAACTCAATCATGTACTTAGCATCTAGAGGTAATGATGAACAATTCAATTTAGCGTGAAAGTCTCTACACACGTAACTTCTATCAGCACCAGTATCAAATATAATAGATGCGGATAAGTTATTAATGGTAAACGTACCCGTAACAAGCTCCGGGTCTTCACACGCCTCTCTAGCATTAATAACAAATGCTCTCCCTCGTGCAGGTCCGATATTCTTCTCTGGATTCGGGCACTGGCTCTTATAATGACCCTGTTTCCCACATCCATAACAAGTAACAGTAGCCAAAGCAGTTCTATTTGCATTAGTGGCAGGAGTCTTGGTACCATTTATATTTGTAACGAGAGCCCTACAATCTTCAGCAAGATGACCCTTTCGATTACATTTGTTGCATACCACATTACAGTAACCAGAGTGATGTTTGTGGCATCGGTTGCATAAAGGATTTTGTCCTTTATAACCAAAGCTTAAACCACTACCCGTACCTTGCGTGATTTCTTGTTTCTTAAAAGATTGTTGTTGGTTACCTCGATCATAATTTCCATTCCACTTTCTTTTATTACCTGATACCTTCACATCAGTATTGGATACTTTCTTATCCATGATGACCTGATCCATTAGCTCGTTTGCCATGGTTATAGCTTCATGAATTGTCTTAGGTTTCGATGCTGTAACATTTGCCTTGACCTTTTTGGGCAAACCATCTTTGTACATTTCAATCTTCCGTTCTTCGGTTGGAACCAATTCAGGACATAGCAAAACTAATTCCATGAATCGCTGATTGTAGTTGGTGATTTCAGTACCAATAACCTTCAGACTTCGTAACTCATCTTCCAACTTCCTAACCTCGTTCCTTGGACAATATTCGTTGATTAACATTGTTTTGAATTCTTCCCACGGAGTATCATAAGCTACATCTCCTCCTACAGCCTTCACATAATTTTTCCACCACGTGAGTGCACTATCTTGTAAAGTGCACGATGCATACTTGGTCATGTCCTTTTCAACACAACCACTGATTTTAAACACAGTCTCCATCTTTTCTATCCACCGGGTTAAACCGATCGGTCCTTCTGTTCCACTGAATGATGAGGGCTTGCAAGCTTGAAAAGTTTTGTAAGTGCACCCCACACGAGGATTTGGGTTAACTGCAGCACCTCTTGCAGCCTCGACCCATAACATTCTGTCGTTCACTCGCTGATTGATGAGTTCCTGGATTTCTTGTTCCGTCATTCGGTTCAATCGCGCCATATTCTTCTATAAGAATGAAAAGAAAATAATTATTCACATGGAATATTATAGATGTAGTGTATATTTACAGTACATTATAGCTTATTAATAATATGAACCAGGTATTATTATAAAAGCCTTTTCTTCTTATTAGCGTTTTATAATTATATCTAGGGTAGTACCTACCCGTTAATGTCCATACTTAATAGCTTAGTACAGAATCAATTACTACCATCTAAATAATACTTAACCATGGAAAATTATTGCATTTCACACTTCACTATTTTACATATGCTTATCTTACATCGAACATTAAACAAACCACACTAATAATATTATACAAAATATTATATGATCCCATGGTTTAATACGGCAGCGCATCGTTTGGTCTATTTTCTAGGACGTTTAGGTTCAAAGAATCGCTTAACGCTTATCCTGGCTGTCTGCCTATATTTTGGCTGTGGGACTGAAGAACTGGATGCCGGGATAGAACGAATAGAAATAGCAGGAATAGGGGTGGTAGTGTCTAGTGGAGTTGGTGCCACATCATCCTTACTAAACTCGGGATTTGAATTTTCTAATTCATTAGCCTTTCGTTTCTTTCCTAGTTCGAACTCGTCTTTTGTAATTTCCTGTATTTCTTCCTCGGGTTCACTTTCCTCCTCGGGTTCACTTTCCTCCTCGGGTTCACTTTCCTCCTCGGGTTCACTTTCCGGGTTCTCTATAGTCGGTTCATCCAGAATTTGTGAGCCTTCCCCAAAGATATTATTTTCGTCATCGGATAGGTTAATGACTGGAACACCATCTGAAGATTCTGATTCGGAGTCGCTGAATGTGATAACAAGTTTTGAGCCCGACATCTATCACACAACAACTAACCCATTAGTACTACATAATATCTACACATAAATTTTAACCAACAATGATAAGCAATAGTTTTCGAAATCAGACCCGGTCAAAGTCCAGACTTACTAATGTATCCTAACGACTTATCAGTTAGACACACTAATGCAAACCTGGTTCGCTAAGACCACCGCTCTATTACCACATGTCATAAACAGATAGAGACAACGTCCCACCCAGTGCCTTCCGCAGCTGCTGATACCCAGTTAACCGCCTGGTGACCACTGAGCGTACCTCAGACACTGATTTTACGGCCCGCATCTCTGCCAAGCCAGCCAACCCTAATAGGGACTGCGAGGAGTAAGAGCCAATGCTTCGTCACAGGTAACACTGTGAGAACCTCCTCTACGACTAACCCGCCACACATGGACGGCGTTATACCAGCTCTGATACCACATGTCATAACCCGTCCTTAACCATAAGAACGAGTTAGATAACGTATGATTTCATTGCGAGGTATTGACCTCTATATGCGACATTTTAAAAAGAACAACTGCATTTATTTTACATTACAAACCATAACTCTTATGTTAATACAAGCTTTAGACAATATAAAGATGATTATCGTTTAGCGATAATCTTAGACTTACAAACTTTACATGTGATGATAACAATACGATTTCTAGCATATTTTACATTACAATTCTTCGGATATGCAGTTTTATTTTTGACACAAATATGCATACTCAAGATCTTGCTTAAATTCAACATGTTGCAGCGGAAGCTTTTAGTTATCACCTGAGAATAAACATGCTTAAAACGTCAACATAAAGTTGGTGAGATATAGGTTTAATGCCGGCAACAATATATATATAGACCACAAGATTTCATATATAAACGTTTTAATAAAAATATTCTAAGTGGTTGAGCACTTGGTAACCATACTTAACATTTAATCACGTCGCATATTCCCTTTATTATGAAATCTTACTACACCGTACCAAGTGTAGTCACGAAACGAAGTACTGTGCAACCGTTGAATACTGGTCGTCCAGTCCGGTTGGGGTTGTCAGGCCCGATAGATCTATCAACAGGATTCGCGTTTACAATACCGCTGTAAATAACAGTTACCAAGCTACAGGGAAGTATGCCAGTGGTACAACTCAACGTAGAATATATTTTTCAGTTACTTGTGTCCATATCATAAAACATAAAATACATGTATTCTCATCCCGAAATATTTAGAGTTTAAAAGTGGGACTATATACTCACTTTTGCCTTGAAGATATATATATTTTGACTTGGTCTCCGGTTGATATCACGAACCTATCCATATATAATATATCAATACCTTTTCTTTTTAAAAAATCGTCACATATATATACTTGTTATACTTTTAATACTTTTAATAATTCCTTAGTCCGTAGTTAGCAGCTCGATGTTAGTAATTCAATTTTAATGGTTCATTTTTAGGTGATTAATAAACCCCCAATGAAATAAATAAAAACCCCATCGTATATGTATTGGTCGAGATTAATCTTGACCCACGGTACCGGTGTTGTCAAATGACGTGTTGCGTACATAAAGTACCGGTGTTGTCAAATGACGTGTTGCGTACAATCATGGGATCTTATGATTAATCTTCTCGTATTGTTTACGGGTGATCCTGAACCATATAAAATTAAATTATGAGTACATATATATAAAATATCATGTTATTTTAGAAGGATGTGGTTTATTTAATTTTTTTCCAATTAATCACGTAGCTAAACTAGTCTTGGATATCCGATTTCGTTTTGGTCATAGTTTCTTCGTTACAACTCCGTTTTCGTTGGTTCAACTTGCCACTTCCTTGGATCGAGTCCCTCTTTAAGAATATGAACTGTAAATACCTTAGTTTGTATTCGAAATCACAGGTCATAGGTCAAACTTTGGTGAAACTTATGAAGTTAATCATTTTCCATCATGTAAACAACCTTAAATGATTATTTTTCTAAAAATACTTATACTTTGAGTTAAATCATAAAATTTTTATGCGTTAACATATTCATAGTAAAAATCATTTTTCCAGAAAAAAAACCTCCAATTCAAAGTTTAAGATGGTTTTTAATTATCCAACCCAAAACAGCCCCCGGTTACACTCCGACGTCGTAAAAACAGTTTTTAAGGTGTTCTTTGAAAAACCAAATTATACCTTGTTAAATTAGCATTTATTTAAGTTATATTACAGGTCTTGAAGTATTTTAAAAGTTAAGTTAGAAGGATCTATTTAGTTTGCAAACAAGTTTGAAAACATTCAAACTATGTTCTTGTTGTTAAAATTTTATACCACAAAATAAGATAGCTATATATATATGAATCGAATAAGGTTATGAACAAAGTTACTACCTCAAGTTACTTGGACAAGATTGCTGTAAAAGAGGAGTAAGAACCTAGAACCAAAAGGGTGATGGAATTGGATGAAAGATTGGAAGTAAGTTTGTGTTCTTGGAAGGATTCTTGAAGTGTTTTTGTAAGAGTTTTCTTATGGTGATTAAGTGATGTTTTTATGGCTAGATCTTCATGGATATTAGCTGAATGGTTATGGAGTTTAAGACTCTTAAAAGTGTGTGTGTTTTTAGCTAGAGGTTTGAGGTAAAAATGAATCAAAAATTGAAAATGGATGGAGTATAAATGGTGATGTAAAAGGTGTATAAGTTTGTAATTTTGTGAAAAAATCTTTTAATCATGTGAAATTGACATACTAGATAACAAAAGTAGTTACCTTATACATAAGGCATTGAACAAGGGCTGGTTAGGTGGTGATTTGATGTGTATATACTAATAGTAAATACGTATAGAAGCTAGGTATGATACGAGTACATATACTCTAGATATACGTATAGAAATCTTGTGAAAATGGAATGAGGATTCAAATATAGCTATCTTTTGTGAATACACTTATATAGTTTTATGTATTTAAGTCCTTAAAAAGTGATTAAATACATTACATATACGATATATGTATAAACATTATAGGTCATAAGTATTTATGTCAAATAACGTTACGTATGGTTATCGTTTTGAAAACTTAAGTTAGTAGTTTCAAGATATACTTATAACTTATTGTTATTAATACTAAATGGGATATTAAAACATTCTTAGATCATATTAAATATGTATATATACATATATATACACAAACGTATAATTATCATATATTGTATAGTTCGTGATATCATCGGTCAAACTAGATGGTCAAACGTTGTGTAAAACTCTTTTCGGAAACATAAATCTCAACAATTTGGATTGATTATCATGTTGGTAAGGTTTAATTTATGTAAATATTAATCTTATAAGTATAGAATGATCGAAATAGTGCGGGTCATTACATTGAACTAGTGACATGTTCCATTTCGTACGATTGAATAAAGAATTTTTCGATATGAAATGATTTTCGAATACCAGATGATATTCTAATTACATAGAATATCTATATATATAGTACTATAGATTTCGTAGACTACAGAGGAATTTACGGCATATGTCAGGCAGTCTACAGTAACAGATACGCTAAGATATGGATTAGCAGATACGCTAAGATATGAATTTTATCGATACACTATTCATGCAATCAATGCAATATGATGTGTCTAGACTAAGAATGATAATCAGATAATTTCCGACAACAAATGATAAGCAAAACTTTTGACATGCAGACACGGTCGAAGTCCAGACTTACTAATGCATCTAAACAACTATCAGTTAGACACACTAATGCAAGACCTGGTTCGCTAAGACCACCGCTCTGATACAACATGAAGCGACCCGTCCTAATCCATAAGGACGAATACAATAACATATGATTACATCGTGAGGTATTTGACCTCTATATGATATATTTTACAAACATTGCATTCGTTTTTAAAAGACAAACTTTCTTTACATCAAAAGTTGACGGCATGCATAACATTTAATACTACATTCAACTATAATTGATTTAACAATAATCTTGATGAACTTAATGACTCGAATGCAACGTCTTTTGAAATGTGCCATGAATGACTCCAAGTAATATCCTTAAAATGAGCTAATGAACAGCGGAAGATTTCTTTCATAATTGAGAATAAACATGCTTTCAAGTGTCAACCAAAAGCTTGGTGAGTTCATTAGTTTATCGTAAACAATCATTTTCAATAATATAATAGACCACAAGATTTCCTTTATTCAATAATCATACACTGGCAAATGTTTAAAAATCATTCATATGGATTGAACAGCTGGTAACCGACATTAACATCATGCATATAGAATATCCCCAAAACAGAAATCCATCTGTATAATATAAACTCGAAGTACTAAAGCATACCATTTTCCAGTATGGGGGAGTTAGGACTCGTAGATCTACCTTTAGGATTTGCGTCAATTAGGGTGTCTGTTCTCTAATTCTTAGGCTACCAAGCTAAAAGGGTGATATGCGATTCGATAATCCAACCATAGAATGTAATTTCGAGTACTTGTGTCTATTTCGTCAAACATTTATAAAACAACGCATGTATTCTCAGTCCCAAAAATATATATTGCAAAAGCATTTAAAAAGGGAATAATGAAACTCACCTATTGTATTTTGTTGTAAAAATACATACGATGATATTTAACAACTGAACAATGCAGGGTTGGCCTCGGATTCACGAACCTATATCATTTGTTTATATATTAAAACGTATACTAGAAATCACATAATTTCATTTATTAATATATGTTATTTATGTAATTGTATTTATATAATATTCATACTAAACTTCATTTAAAAATTATATATTTATATTATATCTTAACTTATGTGTTATATATGTTTATTTTGTATATATATATCTAAAATGATTATTGTAGTTATATTAGTATCTAAATATATTTAGTATTATATTAAAAATACCTAATTTGTTATATGTAGTCATATATATAATGACAATATGTTTTTTGTATAATTATATGGAATATCACTATATTAATAGTATATATAATAGGTGTGTTTTTGTGTACAAAATATTTATTTGCTAAAAATGATAGTTTTGATATTAATATTTTACTAGTGAAAATAATAATAACTCTAGTAATAATGAAAATATTAATAATAATAATAATGATATTGTTAATAATGATACTCATATTAATAAGAATCATAATAATCTTAATAACTATATCAATGATATTAATAATAATACTAATAATACTAATATTAATGGAAATAATGATAAATTATATTATTTTTATACTAATGAAGATAATAATAATCATAATCTTAATGATAATTATAATTATAATTGTATTTATAATTATGATAATAATAAAATGTAATTAATATATATTAGTAACACTAATAATAATAATAACTATAATACTTAGTAATAATACCAATAATTAATAATAACAATAATAATCATAACATTAATAACTATAATAATGAAAATGAAAATGATAATAAATATAATAATACTAATAAATATGTGACTACCTTCAAAACTGCAACAAAAAGAATGCCCCATCTTAGTATCGAACCTGTAACCTCTCGTAAACCCGACACCACACTAAACCATCGATCTGTTTTGTTTTTCCTGAAATAGCTAAGACTTTAATTCTTATTAACTAGTTTTTCTGTTTTTCCCACTTCTTCCTCTTCACAACCTAAATCGACCAGTGCACGATTCCAACAACGGTTTTAAGGGTTGAAATAAATTATAACTTGAAACAGAACGTATTGCTATCATTAATTAATTTAATTGAAATGAAAAATAAAAAAAATAACCATAACAGACCTGTTATACCGTTCATACCTCAAACCAATCTCGCATTTTTAGATCGTTTTGCATCACGACTTCTTCATGAAAAAGGTTCAAAAACATTCTTAGAAACTTTCTGAATGCTTAATTTGACTGAAAACATCTAAACAAATCTGAATTTATTGATGAACAATTTGTTTGACTTTTTGAAATTAGGTTTGACTCTACAAATTCGAAATCGATAGAAAACATTGAGACCTGAGATTTTTCAAATAGTTTTAGTGATTGATTCCTAAACAAACTGCATTTAAGGATTTGGAAGTAAGATTCAATTTCGATTTATGGAAGAAAAAAAATGGTGCGTACAGAGACTATCGACAGAAAAAATATATTGATGAAATTAATAATTTCGATTCTAAAAAATATGGCTGTAACAAAATATAGAGAAGGAAGGTAATCGATTGAATTCATCACTTGTGATAGAACAGATTTATTTTACAGCTAATAAAGTCGACAGTTTAATTACCAGGTACAGAAAAATAACAAAAAAAATATATAAAAGTTGAATGTGATTGAAAACCCATTTTGTTGGTATCTGGTGATCCTCTTACGAAATTGAATCAATTTGGAGACAGGTTTCATAATGGAGAACAGTTTGATCGATACCTCTAACAGATTTGTACGAGTTTCCTATTTTATATAATTAATAAATTAATTAATTAATAAATAATAATAATAATAATAATAATAATAATAATAATAATAATAATAATAATAATAATAATAATAATAATAATAATAATAATAATAATAATAATAATAATAATAATAATAATAATAATAATAATAATAATAATAATGATAATTGAATTAATAATAATATTAATATTATCCTTAATCATAAAAATGATAACAAAGATATTAATGATAGAATGTGTTATATTCTTATATTTATAACTAATATAATTCTAATGATATTAATAGTATTAATAAAGAGATTAATAATTATAAATATTCATAATAACTTAGATTTAAATTTTACTACTAAATATAATGATATAACGAATTAAGTGTATCAATATTATACTAATGTTAATGTTAATATTATACTAGTATTAATAATGAAAATAAATATAATATAAATAATGTAACACTTATACTTTAATTCGTATTTAAATATTAATGTTACAATTTATTAATCATGTATTAGTTAATAATTATATTATATATATATATATATATATATATATATATATATATATATATATATATATATATATATATATATATATATATATATATATATATATATATATATATATATATTAAATGTTTAGTATTTATACTTTTCAATATAATAATAATTATTTTTAGAAATCATAAATTTATGTTAATATCATATGTATATTTATATATATTTATATGGTAGTAATTTATTTACTTTATTTATTATTTACATTTTAATTCAAATGATTAAAGTGTACTTTACAAATTCAATCTATTGTATATACACTTACATTTATATTTATATGTATATACATTTATATTTATTTACACACAATAGTTCGTGAAACGTCAGAAATAGTCAAGGTCAAACGTATTTATGAAAAATAATTTCATAAATTATGAGACTCGGTTTAATAGACTTTGCTTATCGTGTCGGATTCATATAAGATTTGGTTTAAATTTCTTCGAAAGTTTCCGGGTAGTCACACCCGCTCACCATGATAAATCAAATTTGTACAATTAGGTGATAGTAATTCATCGGGAGTGTAAATCTGTAAAGCCCTGGCCATGTCTAGCATGGACATCCTGTACATCCTACGGCCAAGTAAAAATTTAAGAAAACTCTTATCATCTAACCTATCTACATCTTTATTAAAAGCTATAGTACTCATTAGCTTAACACACCACTCTTTATATACAGGCCTACGAGTGGTAAATAAACGTTCCCAATCAGTAAAAGAAGAGATGTTATACCTTTGGATTAGATGTTGCCTAACTGGGTTAGCTAGGTGGACCCTTTCCAAAGGCTCCCAATCTATTACCCTTGGTACTTCTACATTTTTGGTCCAAAGCTTAAATTTGTTACTTTGATACGTCGGGTAATCTCTCCAACTTCTATCAATTCTTAAATTGGGATGCAACTGTTCTTCATGAATTGTGGGGTGTTCTATTATATGATGAACGGGAAATACTACGTAGGCAATAAAAATTGTGGCTCCAGCTCATAGTACGGCACATGTTGATCATAATGTTGTTGTTATTCAGGTTGGTGTTCCGGTTCGTGATATTGCATCTCTGGCCGTTGTTCCGGATCAGGTTGCCTAGACGATGATGCACCATCAGTATCGGTATTTCTCTGCAAAACACATTAAACACAAAATTTGTGCATCCAAATATGCATTAGTGTTAGCAAAATACAAATTAAAACAATTACAATAACATGTTTAATTCATATTAAACTTATACTCATTTTCATATTTTTATCAATTCTACAATTTTTCAAATAAGCATATATGAAAATGTTTACAAAGTTCATAAGCATTCAACTCAAATAACATGTCAAAATAATCATTACTAGCAATTAAACAATATTCAAATGGCATTTATATCAAATTAATCAAGTTCATGAATTTTAGACTTAAAAAGTCCACTTTAATTCTCACAAATCATGTTTAGGATCAAAGTTTAGATCATTTAGCTACCTAAACATGTTACACTACTTAATTTAGCAATAATTCATGACAAAAATTAGCCATAACCTGTTTATATCAAAAAGCCCCAAATTGCTCAAGAACACAAACCCTAGATTTCTAAAAATTTTGAGTTTTTGGCTTCAAATCATGTTAAATAGCATCAATCTAGGTTATACATGCATAATATACTAACAATTTAAATCTAATTACACTAGAAATTAACAAAATCAAATTAGATAAAAATTAGTTCAAGAACACTAAAATTCAATTTTAAGAGTTTTAGGTGCGAAATCTTTACCTTTCTGCTTCCCCATCTGAGAAAAGACATGATTATAACAAGAAATTTGATGGATTTTGGTTGAAAAATGCGAATTTTTGAGAGTGTTTGTGTGTGTTTTCGTTTGTGTATGTGTGTGTTTGTGAAGACAGAGAACCAGCGAGCTGGGATTATGTTCCTGACCAGCATTTTGGTCACATGCGACTGCATGGTTTCTAGGCACAAACCCCATACGATCGCATGGGGTGTATTTTTTTTTTTTTTTTTTTATAAAACCTTTAACTTCTTAAAACCAATAAGTGATTTATTTAAAATTTTGTTTTCCTTTTTATTTAGGAAGAGATTATTTCGGTACGTTTACCTAGTCCTTCCCTCGATAAAATTTAAAATTTGTCATTTTGTAAGCGTTGTTTTAAAAGAAAAGATTTTTGAATTTTTTATTGTTTTTGGCATACTTTAGATCAATAAAATTAAAAATAGTGATAATAAAATTTCTCGTCCCGTCCATGGGTAAAGCAATTTCGGTTCAACGACCTAGTCTTCAACTCACGACGAATTTTATAAATCAATTTTTAACTTAATGAAATAAAGTAAATTTTTGTTTTTTTAATTCACACCAAACTTAAATTAAAATGCTTAAAATTAAAAATTCATATTATTAATATTTTTATACATTAATTTTACAAACTTATATTGAAAATATTAATTTTTTAAAATATTTAAAAACTTAAATATATTGGTTTTAAAAATTTACAATAATAATTTAATATTTATATATGAATTTTTAAAATAAGGTAAAAATTAAAATGAAAAATCTTTTTGGTCTTTTATCCCACTTTAATCAATCAAATATTAACAAAAATATACGTCCCTCTTTTTGGGTAAAGTAATTTCGGCTATATTACCTAGTTTTACTCCTGAAGAATTTCTGAAATATTTTGGATTGATTGATTAAAGATATTTATACCTTAAGAATAAACGGTAAATTTCGCAGTGATGTAATAAATTTTTGTATGATATCAATAATTTCGGTTTTGCATACCTAATTTTATTGAATATCAATTTAATACTTTATAGCGAACGATTCAGCGTTTATTATCAAAAGGTTAAAAGCAATAAAATAAAAATAAAACTGTACATATTTACCTATGAGAAAGAATTCTCAGAGACCTGCTTTAGCTGACTCATAGGAGAGTCGTGTGATTTGGTTTTCCATAGCTACATAAGCGTAACCTCGATTCTTCAATAACTTTTCTTCTAAACATATGAATGGTCCTTCTCTGCATAGAGTAACAAATTCGGTATTTGAATATGTTTGATTGTTTGAACATTTACCTTCGTGTGACCATTTTCCGCATTTATGACATCTTTTAAGGTGTCGTGCTCTTCTTTTTGTTGCGGATTTTGATTTTCCTTTACCAAAATGTGTCTTATGATGATCTTTCCTGAGTTCTCTCATTACTTTGTCCATTTTGCCTCTTATGAATGATACCAGTTCCCTCGGAAAGATGTTATTATTACGTTTAATAATCAAAGCGTGTAGTAGTAGACCATGGTTCAGATCAAAGGAATTCTTCATCTCGTAAAACCTAAAAGAAATAAAAATTCAGAATGGAGGGAGAAGACTAGTTCTTTAGGGTCTGTTAGGGAAAGACCATTCGGATTCCATTCTCGAAAACTACACGAGAACAGAATATCTAACTCTAACAGAAATACATATTACCCTTAAAAGATTCGAATCTTCCCACACTTAGTTAGCTGTGGTGTCGAAATTGTGATTAACTTCATCTTCAACTTCCAATGGATTATTTATGTAATGTTTAACTCTGTGACCATTTACTTTAAATTCAATCCCATTTGAATTTATTAACTCTACTGTTCCGTATGGGAAAACTCTTTTGACTATGAATGGTCCAGACCATCTTGATTTCAATTTTCCAGGAAATAGCTTGAATCGTGAGTTGAAAAGAAGAACTCGGTCTCCTTCCTTAAATTCTTTTGAACTTCTGATTCTTTTATCATGCCATTTCTTCGTTCTTTCTTTATATATTAACGAATTTTCATATGCTTCATGTCTTAATTCTTCTATTTCGTTTAGTTGACTTAATCTTAGACGTCCGGCTTCATGTAAATCAAGATTACATGTCTTTAAAGCCTAAAATGCTTTGTGCTCAATTTCTACTGGAAGATGACATGCTTTTCCGTAAACGAGTCTAAAAGGTGTGGTTCCAATTGGAGTTTTGTAGGTTGTTCAAAAAGCCCAAAGTGCATCCTCCAATTTCATGGACCATTTCTTCGGATTTGATCCTACGGTTTTCTCTAGAATACATTTTAATGCTTGGTTGGTATTTTCAACTTGTCCACTTGTTTGTGGATGATAAGCGGTTGAGATTTTATGAGTTACTCCATATCTTTTGAGAACTTTCTCAAGTTGATTATTACAAAATGAAATGACCCGTCCTTATCCCCCTGGACGAAGTCATCAATATCTGGTCCCATTGCGATGATAGACTCCAAGTAATGTCCTTAAAATGAGCAAATGCACAGCGGAAGACTTAATTCGTACATGAGAATAAACATGCTTTCAAGTGTCAACCAAAAGGTTGGTGAGTTCATAGGTTTATCATAATAATCATTTCAATATGTTAATAGACCACAAGATTTCATATACATAAACGTTTTAATAATAATATTCTAAGTGGTTGAGCACTTGGTAACCATACTTAACTATTAATCAATGTTGCATATTCCCTTTATTATGAAATCTCACTACACCGTACCAAGTGTAGTCACGGAAATGAAGTACTGTGCAACCGTTGAATACT
The DNA here is from genome assembly GCF_046630445.1 of Rutidosis leptorrhynchoides. Taxonomy (NCBI): domain Eukaryota; kingdom Viridiplantae; phylum Streptophyta; class Magnoliopsida; order Asterales; family Asteraceae; genus Rutidosis; species Rutidosis leptorrhynchoides. The sequence continues at coordinate 221,623,067 of NC_092333.1, read as the reverse complement.
GGTCGTCCATTCCGGTTGGGGTTGTCAGGCCCGATAGATCTATCAACAGGATTCGCGTTTACAATACCCATGTAAATAGTAGTTACCAAGCTACAGGGAAGTATGCCAGTGGTACAACTTAACGTAGAATATATTTTTAAGTACTTGTGTCTATTTCGTAAACATTTATAAAAGCAGCGCATTATTCTCATCCCAAAAATATATATTGCAAAAGCAATTAAAAAGGGAGCAAATGAAACTCACCTAATTATTTTGTAGTAAAAATACATATGACGTCATTTAACAAGTGTAGGGTTGACCTCGGATTCTCGAACCTATATCATTTACTTATATATTAACACACATAATTGTAATCGAACAAATTTATATTATTTTTATATTAATAACCTATATGTTTCATATATTCATTTTATATATTTAAAATAGATAAAAATATAAATTTTGTTATGTTATATGTATTAAATATATTGTTATATATATATATATATATATATATATATATATATATATATATATATATATATATATATATATATATATATATATATATATCGTTTGTTTGTTAAAATTTATAATAATACAAAAATAATATTAGTAATGATAAAAATAATAATAATGATAATATGGTTAAAAATAATACTTTTAATATAAATGATAAAATGATAACTTTAATAAAAATAATACTTTTTAAAAAAAATGTTAATTTTAATAATAATGAATACTATTAATAATAACTATAAAAATAATGATTTTACTAATAGTAATAATGAAACTAATATTTATATTAATAACTGTAATAATAATACTACTAATACTAATACTTATACTAATACTAATACTAATACTTATGATAATAATAATAATAATAAAAATAATAATTTTAATAATAATAATAATAACAATAAAAATAATTATGGAATACAACCTTTGAAAAACTAAGCATTTAAAAAGAATCGCCAGTGCCCAAACTCGAACCCGCGACCTCTCGGTTAAACACACAAACACTCCCAAATCACCTGAGCTACTTCGTTTTTCCGAATTAACCCCAAATTAAAATTATATAATCTATTTAACCGTCAGTTCTTCTTCTTCTTCCTTAAATATGTTTGGGCTAGAATTCGGTCCATTAAAAGCCCGAATAATCATGAAGCCCATTCTATGTTAATGGCCTAGTTTGCTTCTATAATAAGCCCAACTAGTTAAACCTATTAAAGCCTAGTCCATTTGTGTTGTTACTGGATTCACAAAGCCCAATTGTGGTGTTCGCCTTTGATTAAACCGGGACCAGAAACAGATGATTTGCAGCTTTTGTAATAAAAGTTTTCGATCTCCCTCTTGCTCGACACCAAGATAGAATTTGGCCCAACAGCTGTTTCTAAACCCAACTTATCACCAATTCAAATAATGTCATGTTTTAAAAAAAAATCATGGTCACAATTAGAGAAGGGTCCACGTGCAAGTGGCTAGTGTTTTAAAAAAAAAAACTGTCGGCCAAAGGAAATCAAAAGAAAACGTTTAGTATCCTTAAAGCAAAATAATTATAAATAGAAAAAAAAGTTGCACAAGTTACAACGATTGAAGTGGTGTTATTTTTCGGAATTAACTAATGAAAATAGAAGAGAGAACGTGGAACCAACCACTATAATTTTATGTTTCAATGAAGATGATGATGCAATGGTCTCGGTGATTTTAGGGTGGTGTTAGAAGGTGTTAAGGTGGCTGTTTTGATGGTAGGAAAGAAAGAAACAACTGGTGTTGGTGATGATGATTGAGATGTGGTGGTGGTCGATTGAGAAAAAAAGAGGAAGAGAGATGGTGGCTCGTGGTTGACTGTAACAGAAGAACTGCAGCAGTAACATGTTTATGATGGTGGTGGGTTTAGATTCACGTTCAAGGAGAAGAGGAAGAGAGAGAGAGAAGAAAGAAAGATGGAGGTTTATATTGGTAAAGATGGTCTCGGTTGTGGTGGTGATTTTCATTCGAAGTAGGAAGGAAATGAGTAGCAATTTACAGGGGTGTTCTTGTTTAATTTCAAGCAGAAAGATAATAATAATGATTTGTAGGTGGTTTTCGGGTTCGAACAATAACATGAATATGAAGGATGGTGTTTGCGGTTTCTGTTTGGGTTACATGGGTCATAGGTAGTGATGGTTGTCGAGAGTTTACAGCTGAAAAAGGGATCGAATCAAGTGGTTTAGTGGTGTTTCCAATTTTCAATAATAGTTGTAGGTGGCGGACGTTGCAGTTTGTTTGGGTCATTCTTGGGCTAAAACCGAAAACACTACAACAACAGCAAGGGTATTCATTAAAGGTGGCTGTGGGTTTATTGTGATGATGTAGGCGACGATGGTTGCTTGTAGGGAGGTCAAGGTGGTTCACGGTGGTGTAGGGTGAAAGGAGAAGAGGTTTGTGTGTGTGTGTGTGTGTGTATGCTTGTGATATCTCTATCTATATGTATGTATGTTATATATATAAAAAGGATGATGGGTGGTTGATAGACAAAAACAGTAAATATGATGTGTATCCTCTCAAAATAAAACAACAATCCGTGAACAAATTGAATTGGGGTGGGGTATGACTAACTGAAATGAACGTGTGAAGTAGGGAAAACAATAGGAAGGTTTGTGAGTGGGTTAATATAAATGCATGTATGTAACATGTAATGTTAAAAAAAAAATAAAAACTGTATCAATTAATAATTCTCCATGTTTTAAAACAAAAGAATGACAGTCACTATCTTGTGATCAACAACTTACATTAATTAACTAATGAGCAAATCCAAAATTTTAAAACAGTAACCAGGAAATAGAGAACACATAGCAATAATATCAATGTGAAGGGTATTGATGTAGAAAGAGATCTAAGATGGTGATACCCAATATCATATGTCTATACATACATAGATATAGAAATATATGTAATATAATTATAATATAATCTAAAATTTAAAACGTGTGATAATATTAGCCGTTGTCTTTTGCGGACTGAATTTGTGCTCTATCGTTGTTAATCAGTGGCAAATAATAGTCCTCTGAAAAATCTATATTTTTAATTTGTTTAATATCCAACGAATGATAATTGAGTGTTACTGTCGTTTACTAAATAGATTCGAATTCACAAAATATATAATTAATATACTTGATTTATATAGATATGTTTTAAATAATAATTATCATAATATCATATTTTACATAATTAATTTTAATAACAACAACATATAATATTTTAAATTTCTAATTATTATTTATATACATATATATACACACATTTCTATTTACAATTAATTGTTCATGAATCGTAAGAAATGGTCGAAGGTCAATCGAATAGTTCAAAATTTTTGAGACTCTATTTAACGGACTGTTCTTATCGTGTCAAAATATATAAAGATCAAAGTTTAAATTTGGTCGGAAATTTCCGGGTCGTCACAGTACCTACCCGTTAAAGAAATTTCGTCCCGAAATTTGAGTGAGGTGGTCATGGTTAACAATAAAAATGTTTTCATGACGAATATGAGCTGATAAATAGAGTTTTATCATCATTGAGTAATATAGATAAAACAATTCGAGTATTCGAAGAGTACGAATGAAGCTATCACAAAAGATTGAAATGAGTAAAGGTAGATTCGTTTTAACTTTTGACGTAGTCATGGTGGATTTTCGGAATTCAAGAAATTTAAGGAAATCTTCTATTCAGGAAGAAAATGAAATAGTACGATTTATTAGCAAACTGTTGGAATTATGGAAGAACATAAATATCAAGGAAATATTCCCGTGATATGCTTAGAGATTAAGTAGAATGAAGGAGTTATGTAACATGGCACATGATGACGTTATGATCTTTGAATCATCACGTTCCATTAGAAACTCCGCATGACTTATTGTAATATAATCACGTTGGCCAAGCGTCATTATATTATACTAACCCATGCTTCAATTCCCAACACTTCTCCACAATTCATTCATAATTTATACTTAGATTTTACAGAAGTTTCCAATATAATGGAATACAGAAAACACAAAGAGGTAGATAATTTCGGACAAGAATATTTAAGAGAATATCCTCAGAAATGTCGAAGATATTTATGATGATATTTTGGAATTTCTAAGTTCGAAAGTTGCTGGAAAAAAATTTCCGCTAGATTTTAACATGACTTCGGAACAAGGTATTCTATAAATATTTCATCAGATCTAGAATTACCTGGATTCTTTGAATATAGGGTTTGGTCATTGTATTTGTCCTTGGTCTTCTTCATAATTTGCTCAATCCGTTTTTTTTAGTACCAATTTTTTTCCTATTGAGCGTTCCATGCTTTATCACCAACTTTTGGCCATTAAGACCATCTACAACATGCTGCTTCGTCAGCATTTTCAAAGTTAATAGATCTGGATCATCAGTTATCAAACCGAGGGTTTTCAAGAATTTTGAAGGTTTTTAGATGATTAAACGCTGATGGTAATATGAAAGGTTTTCTGATAACAATAAAAGAGCACGCATATATATCAAAGTTATAATAAGGTTGTTTCGAATAAAAAGTCAAAATTGTCTGGTTGGAGCTGTGAAAAAAAAATTGGCTATTTTGAAGAAGAACTACAAAGTTATTTTGGGTAATAATAACACTAAAGGAATTAGCACAGCTATGTGTTAAAAGTTTACTCAGTTTTCGAGAGTTTTTTAGGTGCATGACTATATGCATCAATCTTTTCTTCCGTAGATGAAGTGTGGCTGGTTCATCCTCTCAATTGAGGTGTTTTCAAGATTCGTGAAAGGTTTGAGCGTAGATTGTAATCGTCAAGATACAAACGAGGTTTAAGATGAAATCAAGTGGCAAACTTGAAGAAATATTTAGTTTCATATGTTATAATCAATATTTTAATTTATTTTAATTGTCCAATGTTATTAGTCCACAGTCGATAGTCCACAGTTAACAATCCAATGATTCATATATAGTTTAATATATAATATTTGAATTAATTAATACGTATCGTGACCCGTATACGTCTCAGACTCGATCACAACTCAAACTATATATATTATTGTAGAATCAACCTCAACCCTGTATAGCTAACTCCCTCATTACTGCATATAGAGTGTCTATGGTTATTCCAAATAATATATATAGATGCGTCGATATGATATGTCAAAACCTTGTATACATGTCCCGATATTTAAAGTGCGTAAAATAAATAACAGAAATTAAATGACGATAAATAAAGTGCGTAAAGTAAATAACAAAAATTAAATGACGATAAATAAAATTGCGAGAATGTAAATTGCGATAATTAAATTACGATAAATAAAATGTAATCAGTTAGCTAGGAACAATTAGCTAGGAACAGTTAGCGTGGATTCTTAACAAAATTTCTAATAGTTAATTTGTTTGTTTCTAACAAATTTTATTTTGCCAAATATTTTCTTCATTATGCCACTTGTTGAATTCTGATAGGTCAAAATCCACATATGAAATTTGAATGAAAATGGTTATTCTGTGGTGAACGGATTCGTATATCGGTGGATGTAAGTAGGATAGTAAATGACCGTTGAATCAGATTCGAAGAATATACAGTGTAACTTATTAATGTGCAATCTAAATATTCCTCGGGTATTACCTACCCGTTAAAATATTTTCACCATTAACAGTTTGTACGAAAGAATTCTTAATTACAATCTTTATGAAAACATATATACATATATATTTTCTTCAGATGTAATCATGGATTTAATGAGTTAATATGATATTAAACTCATTTGATTTATCGTTAGTACTAGATTACATAATCTCTAAAACTTTAGAAATTGCATAATCGCCATATCGAGTGAAGATAATCGATATAGAACGATATGTAGAACGAAGATAAAGTAGATAGAACGATACGTAGAGCGATGATTATGCTCGAGGTACAGAATGAGATGTTGAGGCATGTGATGTTGAAACTTAGGTTGTCGGTGGTACTGGTGTTGATGTTGGTGGTACTGTTGGTGCCGGTGATGTTGCTGGAGCTGTTAAGTTTTGCACCATATTCTCCAAAGACACTACTCGAGCGCGAAGCTCGTTGACTTCTTCTATTATTCTGGGATGATTGTCGGTCGGAACGAGTGGATAAATAAAATCTAGAATTTGATGTAGTATATAATCGTGGCGAGATACTCTAGAAATGAGAGAGAAAATGGTGTTTCGGACAGGTTCGTCGGTAAGTGCTTCAGGTTCTTCACCCAGAGGTGAATTCGGTTGGTGGAAGGGATCACCTTCTTCTTGCCTCCATTGATTAAGTAGACTACGAACCCATCCCCAATTCATCCAGAATTGGTGATGACTAATTGGTTGATCCATTCCGGTTACACTGCTTTCGGAGCTTGAGTGAGACTCCATATCGGAATCCGAGGGACTTGAACTAGTGGTGAGTTCCATTGCGTACGAGTGAATAAAGGATTTTTCGATATGAAAAGATTTTTGGATATCAGATGATATTCTAATTACATAGAATATCTATGTATAGTACAGAAGATCCCGTAGATTACGGAGAGATTTAAGAAAACGTGTCAGACAAGATTTAATGTGATAGGATGTGAATTTGTCTATACACCATCTATGCAATAATTGCAATAAAACGTGTCGAGACTGAAAATGATAAGTAGATATCTTTCGACAAATGATGGTAAGCAAAAACTTTTAACATGCAGACCAGGTTCAAGTCTAGACTCATTAATATAACCTAACAACTACTAGGTCGAAGTCCAGACTCATTAATGCATCCTAACAACTACTAGTTAGACACACTAATGCAAGACCTGGTTTGCTACGACCACTGCTCTGATACCACATGAAATGACCCGTCCTTATCCCCCTGGACGAAGTCATCAACATCTGGTCCCATTACGATGATAGACTCCAAGTAATGTCCTTAAAATGAGCAAATGCACAGCGGAAGACTTAATTCGTACCTGAGAATAAACATGCTTTCAAGTGTCAACCAAAAGGTTGGCGAGTTCATAGGTTTATCATAGTAATCATTTCAATATGTTAATAGACCACAAGATTTCATATACATAAACGTTTTAATAAAAATATTCTAAGTGGTTGAGCACTTGGTAACCATACTTAAATATTAATCAACGTTGCATATTCCCTTTATTATGAAATCTCACTACACCGTACCAAGTGTAGTCACCAAAACGAAGTACTGTGCAACCGTTGAATACTGGTCGTCCATTCCGGTTGGGGTTGTCAGGCCTGATAGATCTATCAACAGGATTCGCGTTTACAATACCCATGTAAATAGTAGTTACCAAACTACAGGGAAGTATGCCAGTGGTACAACTCAACGTAGAATATATTTTTAAGTACTTGTGTCTATTTCGTAAACATTTATAAAAGCAGCGCATGTATTCTCAGCCCAAAAATATATATTGCAAAAGCAATTAAAAAGGGAGCAAATGAAACTCACCTAATGTATTTTGTAGTAAAAATACATATGACGTCATTTAACAAGTGTAGGGTTGACCTCGGATTCACGAACCTATATCATTTACTTATATATTAACACACATAATTGTAATCGAACAAATTTATATTATTTTTATATTAATAACCTATATGTTTCATATATTCATTTTATATATTTAAAATAGATAAAAATATAAATATTGTTATGTTATATGTATTAAATATATTGTTATATATATATATATATATATATATATATATATATATATATATATATATATATATCGTTTATTTGTTATTATTAATATATATATATATATATATATATATATATATATATATATATATACATATATATATATATATATATATACATATATATATATATATATATATATATATATATATATATATATATATATATATATATATATATATATCGTTTGTTTGTTAAAATTTATAATAATACAAAAACAATATTAGTAATGATAAAAATAATAATAATGATAATATGGTTAAAAATAATACTTTTAATATAAATGATAAAATGATAACTTTAATAAAAATAATACTTTTTAATAAAAATGTTAATTTTAATAATAATGAATACTATTAATAATAACTATAAAAATAATGATTTTACTAATAGTAATAATGAAACTAATATTTATATTAATAACTATAATAATAATACTACCAATACTAATACTAATACTTATGATAATAATAATAATAATAAAAATAATAATTTTAATAATAATAATAATAATAACAATAAAAATAATTATGGAATACAACCTTTGAAAAACTAAGCATTTAAAAAGAATCGCCAATGCCCAAACTCGAACCTGCGACCTCTCGGTTAAACACATAAACACTCCCAGATCACCTGAGCTACTTCGTTTTTTCGAATTAACCCCAAATTAAAATTATATAATCTATTTAACCGTCAGTTCTTCTTCTTCTTCCTTAAATATGTTTGGGCCAGAATTCAATCCATTAAAAGCCCGAATAATCATGAAGCCCATTCTATGTTAATGGCCTAGTTTGCTTCTATAATAAGCCCAACTAGTTAAACCTATTAAAGCCTTGTCCATTTGTGTTGTTACTGGATTCACAAAGCCCAATTGTGGTGTTCGCCTTTGATTAAACCAGGACCAAAAACAGATGACTTGCAGCTTTTGTAATAAAAGTTTTCGATCTCCCTCTTGCTCGACACCAAGATAGAATTTGGCCCAACAGCTGTTTCTAAACCCAACTTATCACCAATTCAAATAATGTCATGTTTTAAAAAAAATCATGGTTACATTTAGAGAAGGGTCCACGTGCAAGTGGCTAGTGTTTTAAAAAAAAAAACTGTCGGCCAAAGGAAATCAAAAGAAAACGTTTAGTATCCTTAAAGCAAAATAATTAGAAATAGAAAAACAAGTTGCACACGTTACAATGATTGAAGTGGTGTTATTTGTCGGAATTAACTAATGAAAATAGAAGAGAGAACGTGGACCCAGCCACTATAATTTTATTTTTCAATGAAGATGATGATGCAATGGTCCAGGTGATTCTAGGGTGGTGTTAGAAGGTGTTAAGGTGGCGGTTTTGATGGTGGGAAAGAAAGAAACAACCGGTGTTGGTGATGATGATTGAGATGTGGTGGTGGTCGATTGAGAAAAAGAGAGGGAGAGAGATGGTGGCTCGTGGTTGACTGTAACAGAAGAATTGCAGCAGTAACATGTTTATGATGGTGGTGTGTTTAGATTCACGTTCAAAGAGAAGAGGAAGAGAGAGAGAAGAAAGAAAGATGGAGGTTTATATTGGTAAAGATGGTCTCGGTTGTGGTGGTGATTTTCATTCGAAGTAGGAAGGAAACGAGTAGCAATTTACAGGGGTGTTCTTGGGTAATTTCAAGCAGAAAGATAATAATAATGATTTGCAGGTGGTTTTCGGGTTCGAACAATAACATGAATATGAAGGATGGTGTTTGCGGTTTCTGTTTGGGTTACATGGGTCGTAGGTAGTGATGGTTTTCGAGAGTTTACAGCTGAAAAAGGGATCGAATCAAGTGGTTTAGTGGTGTTTCCAATTTTCAATAATAGTTGTAGGTGGCGAACGTTGCAGTTTGTTTGGGTCATTCTTGGACTGAAACCGAAAACACTACAACAACAGCAAGGGTATTCATTAAAGGTGGTTGTGGGTTTATTGTGATGATGTAGGCGACGATGGTTGCTTGTAGGGAGGTCAAGGTGGTTCACGGTGGTGTAGGGTGAAAAGAGAAGAGGTTTGTGTGTGTGTATGTTTGTGATATCTCTATCTATATGTGTGTATGTTATATATATAAAAAGGATGATGGGTGGTTGATAGACAAAAACAGTAAATATGATGTGTATCCTCTCAAAATAAAACAACAATCCGTGAACAAATTGAATTGGGGTGGGGTATGACTAACTGAAATGAACGTGTGAAGTAGGGAAAACAATAGGAAGGTTTGTGAGTGGGTTAATATAAATGCATGTATGTAACATGTAATGTTAAAAAAAAAAAAACTGTATCAATTAATAATTCTCCATGTTTTAAAACAAAAGAATGACAGTCACTATCTTGTGATCAACAACTTACATTAATTAACTAATGAGCAAATCCAAAATTTTAAAACAGTAACCAGGAAATAGAGAACACATAGCAATAATATCAATGTGAAGGGTATTGATGTAGAAAGAGATCTAAGATGGTGATACCCAATATCATATGTCTATACATACATAGATATAGAAATATATGTAATATAATTATAATATAATCTAAAATTTAAAACGTGTGATAATATTAGCCGTCGTCTTTTGCGAACTGAATTTGTGCTCTATCGTTGTTAATCAGTGGCGAATAATAGTCCTCTAAAAAATCCATATTTTTAATTTGTTTAATATCCAATGAATGACAATTGAGTGTTACTGTCGTTTACTAAATAGATTCGAATTCACAAAATATATAATTAATATACTTGATTTTTATAGATATATTTTAAATAATAATTATCATAATATCATATTTTACATAATTAATTTTAATAACAAAAACATATAATATTTTAAATTTCTAGTTATTATTTATATACATATATATACACACATTTCTATTTACAATTAATTGTTCATGAATCGTCGGGAATGGTCGAAGGTCAATCGAATAGTTCAAAATTTTTGAGACTCTATTTAACGGACTGTTCTTATCGTGTCAAAATATATAAAGATCAAAGTTTAAATTTGGTCGGAAATTTCCGGGTCGTCACACAAAAATGAGTACCCCGATCACTTATTAAAGCTTTCGGTGTTCCGAACCTAGCAAAAAGACGTTTTAATAAGTTGACTACAACTCGTGCATCGTTAGTTGGGAGATCTTGTGCTTCCACCCATTTAGATACATAATCAATGGCAACGAGAATGTAGAGATTATTGTGAGATTTTGGAAATGGACCCATAAAGTCAATACCACAAACGTCAAATATTTCACATACTTGAATGACATTTTGTGGCATTTCATCACGTTGACTTATTTTTCCGAGCCTTTGACAAGCATCACAGGATTTACAAAGAAGGTGTGCGTCTTTAAAAATTGTAGGCCAATAGAATCCAGCATCGTAAACTTTTCTTGCTGTTAGTTGAGGCCCATAATGCCCTCCTGTTGGTCCTGTGTGACAATGGTTTAAGATTTGACTAGCTTCATCCCTGAATACACATCGGCGTATTATTCCATCGGGACAACTATTAAACAAATGTGGATCTTCCCAGAAATTGTGTTTTATATCACTAAAGAATTTCTTTCGTTTTTGGTACGACAACCCTTTTTCAAGAAATCCACATACTAAGTAGTTTGCATAGTCTGCAAACCATGGAATTTCATTATAATCTATCTTCAAAAGATATTCATCAGGAAAGTTATCTTGTGTGGCCGATTCATTTAAAAATTCTAATTCGGGATTTTCAAGATGGGAAAGATGATCAGCGGCGAGATTTTCTGCTCCCTTTTTGTCTCGGATTTCAATATCAAACTCTTGTAAGAGTAAGATCCAACGGATTAATCGTGGTTTGACATCTTGTTTTGAAAATAGGTATCTAAGAGCAGAATGGTCGGTATAGACCACCGTTTTAGCTAGAACGAGATATGAACGAAATTTGTCAAAAGCAAAGACAATAGCAAGGAGTTCTTTTTCAGTAGTTGTGTAATTTGTTTGTGCTCCTTGTAATGTCTTACTAGCGTAATAAATAGGTTGATATCGTTTTTCAATCCTTTATCCTAAAACGGCTCCCATTGCAAAATCACTTGCATCGCACATGAGTTCAAATGGTAGATTCCAATTTGGAGTTATCATGATCGGTGCATTAGTGAGTTTTCTTTAAGAATATTAAAAGATTTGATGCATTCATCCTAAAAGATGAATGGAGCATCCTTTTCTAGGAGTTTATTCATAGGAGTGGCAATTTTAGAGTCGGTAAAAACTGGCATGCCCTAGAAAACTCCTAACTCCTCTAACATTGGTGGGATGTGGAAGTTTAGCAATTACATCTACTTTAGCTCTATCCACTTCAATTCCTTTATTTGAAATTTTATGACCAAGAACGATGCCTTCTTTAAGCATGAAATGGCATTTCTCCTAATTAAGAACTAGATTTGATTGCTCGCGTCTAATAAGCATTCGTTCAAGATTAACTAGACATGTTTCAAAAGTATCACCGAAGACTGAAAAGTCATCCATGAAAACTTCCATGCATTCTTCTATCATATCGTGAAAAATCAACATCATGCACCTTTGAAAGGTTGCAGGGGCGTTGCATAGTCCAAAGGGCATGCGTTTGTAAGTAAAAGTACCATAAGGGCACGTGAATGTGGTTTTCTCTTGGTCCTCAGGTGCTATTGGAATTTGAAAGTATCCGGAGAAACCGTCAAGAAAACAATAATAACTGTTCCCAGCTAACCTTTCCAACATTTATTCAATGAAAGGTAAGGGAAAGTGATCTTTTCGGGTGGTGTCATTTAATTTTCTATAATCAATACAAACACGCCATCCCGTTACAGTCCGAGTAGGAATAAGCTCATTTTTTTTCATTTGTGATGACAGTCATGCCACCCTTCTTAGGTACGCATTGAACTGGGCTTACCCATGGACTGTCAGAGATTGGATAAATTAAACCTGCATCTAGAAGTTTAATAATTTCTTTCTTAACAACATCTTGCATATTTGGATTTAGTCTTCATTGGCGTTGCACATAGGTTTTATGACCTTCTTCCATAAGGATTTTATGTGTGCAATACGAAGGAGTTATGCCTTTAATATCATGAATCTTCCATACAATAGCTGGTTTATGAGCTTTTAGCACAAAAATGAGTTGAGATTATTCATTTTCCGTAAGAGAAGACGATATTATTACATGTAATTCAGATTCACCATGTAAATAAGCGTATTCCAAATGGTTTGGAAGTGGCTTTAACTCTAATATCGGTGGTTCTTCTATTGATGATTTGTATCGATATTTGTCTTCCTCTTTTAGCATTTGAAGTTCTTCTATTGTTGGTTCGTTTTCATTAGCCATGAGTGCGGCTAACATTTCAGCTTCATCAATTGGTTCAGTTCCTTCTCTTAAAGAACATTCTCATGTTCCTTGTAATTCTGGAAATTCTTCTAACAATTCTGCATGTGAATCTATAGTTTATATCATCTGCAGATTGTGGTTGTTGCATGGCTCTATCAACAGAAAAGGTAACACTCTCGTCCTCTATACTTAGGGTCAGTTTCTTACCAAACATGTCTATTATTGCTTTAGCCGTATTTAAGAATGGTCTTCCTAATATGAGAGGAACTCGAGAATCTTCTTCCATGTCTAGAATAACAAAATCTACTGGAAATACTAAAGTACCAACTTTAACTATCATGTTCTCCATTATCCCTCTAGGATATTTTACTGATCGATCGGCTAGTTGTATGCTTATTCGTGTTGGTTTCAATTCTCCAAGGTCTAGTTTAGTGTATAATGAATACGGAATTAAATTTATACTAGCACCTAAGTCTGCCAATGCTTCTATTGAACTAAGACTACCCAGAAAACATGGAATTGTGAAACTTCCTGGATCTGATAATTTTTCTGGTATCTTATTCAACAACACTGCAGAACAATTAGCATTCATTGTAACAGCCGAGGGTTCTTCCATTTTATTTTTATTTGTGATTAGATCTTTCAGAAATTTAGCATATCATGGCATTCCTGAAATCACATCAATGAAAGAAGATTGACATTTATTTGTTTAAACATATCCAAGAATTTGGATTGCTCGGCTTCAAGTCTTTCTTTTCTCATTTTACTCGGGTAAGGAAGCGGTGGTTGGTATTGTTTAACATAAGGTTTTGCCTTAACTGTGTTATCTTCATTAACCTTTTCAACTACCGGTTCTGTTTCCTTCTCTTGCTCAGGCTGTGGTGCATGTGTAATAGGAATACCGTCATCTGAAATTACAGGCATTTCAGGTGGTTTAAGTGTAATACCACTTCTCGTGGTAATGGCTTTAGCTGTTTCATTCCGGGGGTTAGCATTTGTATCGTTAGGTAAACTTCTCGGTTTTCTTTCACCCATCAACCTTGCTAGGTTGCTTACTTCTTGTTCCAGATTTTAAATAGAAGCTTGTTGATATCCCACTTTCAAATTACAAAAATGAAATATTGGTACAAAATAATAAAAATATTAAACATTACATTAAAGTATCAAAATGTTAAATGTTTAACATAAATAGATAAAATAATAAAAGAGAAGACATCACCAATGGAACACTATTGATTTGGATAGGGGTTCCAGTTCATATCATCATTTGGGTTCCATGGTTGGTGATAGGTGTTCTGGTATGCTTGATTGGGGTCGTACAGGTCAAAGGGTGGTCGCATGTCGGGCTGATGTGGAGGATAGTAAGCAGGTCGAGTCGGAATGTAGTTATTTGGTACCTGATATGATAGCTGGCTCATGATATGGTGCTGATGAACTTTCCAGCTATCATGTTGGCATCACCTGGAAGTCTCATACTCATTCGCGACTTGCCACTGCTCATACCGACGATGCCTATCCTCATTAGTCATTTCTACCTCATCTATACGCTAGAAAACGTCAGTAGCACTATCCCTAATGACATCCCTAATGTCATCCGCTTTATCCATCTCCTCATCCAAACCCCTCTCTACCTGTGGATGGCGGCCCTGATATTGTACTGCCTGATTGCGTCTCCTAGTCAATACATTTGCACCTTGATAGACTTACAAACCTAAAGTCACGTCCTGTTCCCTACATACCATCATCGGACCCCCTTGATCTCTATCTACACCTGAATACTCTCCAATGAGAGTAACAAAAATACCTCCTCCTATTATTCCCCCTTCCTGTATACCTTCCACCATTTTGGACAGATAAAAACCAACACAGTAGGGGATATTAACAAAGCTTCTAGTATTTCGAATGCACTTAAGGTAAAATAAATTGTGTAAGGTCATTTTCTCCTTATTGTTACCTCTTTGTGTAATTGAGTTTGCTAAGAAGCTATGTATTATACGAAGCTCAGCTTTATTAATATCTAAATAGGAGTGTCTTCCTCCCCGCGTAAACACATTAAAATTTGACATTCGCCTCCAGATGGCGTTAGCGTCAAAATTTCTATCTACCCGCTGAAGTGACCCGTCCTAATCCATAAGGATGAATACAATAACATATGATTACATCGTGAGGTATTTGACCTCTATATGATATATTTTACAAACATTGCATTCGTTTTTAAAAGACAAACTTTCTTTACATCAAAAGTTGACGGCATGCATAACATTTAATACTACATTCAACTATAATTGATTTAACAATAATCTTGATGAACTTAACGACTCGAATGCGACGTCTTTTGAAATATTCCATGAATGACTCCAAGTAATATCCTTAAAATTAGCTAATGCACAGCGGAAGATTTCTTTCATACCTGAGAATAAACATGCTTTTAAGTGTCAACCAAAAGGTTGGTGAGTTCATTAGTTTATCGTAAACAATCATTTTCAATAATATAATAGACCACAAGATTTCCTTTATTCAATAATCATACACTCGCAAATGTTTAAAAATCATTCATATGGATTGAACACCTGGTAACCGATATTAACATCATGCATATAGAATATCCCCAAAACAGAAATCCATCTGTATAATATAAACTCGAAGTACTAAAGCATACCATTTTCTAGTATGGGGGGAGTTAGGGCCCGTAGATCTACCTTTAGGATTCGCGTCAATTAGGGTGTCTGTTCCCTAATTCTTAGGCTACCAAGCTAAAAGGGTGATATTCGATTCGATAATCCAACCATAGAATGTAATTTTCGAGTACTTGTGTCTATTTCGTCAAACATTTTTAAAAAAACGCATGTATTTTCAGTCCCAAATATATATATTGCAAAAGCATTTAAAAAGGGAGTAATGAAACTCACCTATTGTATTTTGTAGTAAAAATACATACGACGATATTTAACAACTGAACAATGCAGGGTTGGCCTCGGATTCATGAACCTATATCATTTGTTTATATATTAAAACGTATACTGGAAATCACATAATTTCATTTATTAATATATGTTATTTATGTAATTGTATTTATATAATATTCATACTAAACTTCATTTAAAAATCATATATTTATATTATATCTTAACTTATGTGTTATATATGTTTATTTTGTATATATATATATCTAAAATGATTATTGTAGTTATATTATTATCTAAATATATTTAGTATTATATTAAAAATACCTAATTTGTTATATGTAGTCATATATAAAATGACAATATGTTTTTCGTATAATTATATGGAATATCACTATATTAATAGTATATATAATAGGTGTGTTTTTGTGTACAAAATATTTATCTGCTAAAAATGATAGTTTTGATATTAATATTTTACTAGTGAAAATAATAGTAATAACTCTAGTAATAATGAAAATATTAATAATAATAATGATATTGTTAATAATGATACTCATGTTAATAAGAATCATAATAATCTTAATAACTATATCCATGATATTAATAATAATACTAATAATACTAATAT
Source organism: Rutidosis leptorrhynchoides (assembly GCF_046630445.1). Lineage (NCBI taxonomy): Eukaryota > Viridiplantae > Streptophyta > Magnoliopsida > Asterales > Asteraceae > Rutidosis > Rutidosis leptorrhynchoides. The sequence continues at coordinate 221,606,510 of NC_092333.1, read as the reverse complement.
GTTCCTAATACTAATATTAATGGAAATAATGATAAATTATATTATTTTTATACTAATAAAGATAATAATAATCATAATCTTAATGATAATTATAATTGTATTTATAATTATGATAATAATAAATTGTAATTAATATTTATTAGTAACACTAATAATAATAATAACTATAATACTTAGTAATAATACCAATAATTAATAATAACAATAATAATCATAACATTAATTACTATAATAATAATGAAAATGATAATAAATATAATAATACTAATAAATATGTGACTACCTTCAAAACTGCAACAAAAAGAATGCCCTAGCCTAGTATCGAACCTGTAACCTCTCGTAAACTTGACACCACACTAAACCATCAATCTGTTTTGTTTTTCCTGAAATAGCTAGGACTTTAATTCTTATTAACTAGTTTTTCTGTTTTTCCCACTTCTTCCTCTTCACAACCTAAATCGACCAGTGCACAATTCCAACAACGGTTTTAAGGGTTGAAATAAATTATAACTTGAAACAGAACGTATTGCTATCATTAATTAATTTAATCGAAACGAAAAATAAAAAAATAACCATAACAGACCTGTTATACCGTTTATAAACCTCAAATCAATCTCGCGTTTTTAAATCATTTTGTATCACGACTTCTTCATGAAAAAGGTTTAAAAACATTCTTAGAAACTTTCTGAATGCTTAATATGACTGAAAACATCGAAACAAATCCGAATTTATTGACGAACAATTTGTTTGACTTTTTGAAATTAGGTTTGACTCTACAAATTTAAAATCGATAGATAACATTGAGACCTGAGATTTTTCAAATAGTTTAAGTGATTGATTCCTAAACAAACTGCATTTATGGATTTGGAAGTAAGATTCAATTTCGATTTATGGAAGAAAAAAATGGTACGTACAGAGACTATCGACATAAAAAAATATATTGATGAAATTAATAATTTCGATTCTAAAAATAATGGCTGTAACAGAATATAGAGAAGGAAGTTAATCGATTGAATTCATCACTTATGAGAGAACAGATTTATTTTACAGCTAATAAAGTTGACAGTTTAATTACCAGGTACAGAAAAATAACAAAAAAAATATATAAAAGTTGAATGTTATTGAAAACCCATTTTGTTGGTATATGGTGATCCTCTTACAAAATTGAATCAATTTGGAGACAGGGTTGATAATGGAGAACAGTTTGATCGATACCTCTAACAGATTTGTACGAGTTTCCTTTTTTATATAATTAATTAATTAATTAATTAATTAATAATAATAATAATAATTATTATAATAATAATAATAATAATAATAATAATAATAATAATAATAATAATAATAATAATAATAATAATAATGATAATTATATTAATAATAATATTAATATTATCATTAATCATAAAAATGATAACAAAGATATTAATGATAGAATGTGTTATTTTCTTATATTTATAACTAATATAATTCTAATGATATTAATAGTATTAATAAAGAGATTAATAATTATAAATATTCATAATAACTTAGATTTAAATTTTACTACTAAATATAATGATATAACGAATTAGATGTATCAATATTATACTAATGTTAATGCTAATATTATACTAGTATTAATAATGAAAATAAATATAATATAAATAATGTAACACTTATACTTTAATTCGTATTTAAATATTAATGTTACAATTTATTAATCATGTATTACTTAATAATTATATAATACATATATGTATATATATATATATATGTGTATATATATATATATATATATATATATATATATATATATATATATATATATATATATATATATATATATATATATATATATATATATATATATATATATATATATATATATATATATATATATATATATATATTGAATGTTTAGTATTTATACTTTTCAATATAATAATAATTATTTTTAGAAATCATAAATTTAGGTTAATATCATATGTATATTTATATATATTCATATGGTTGTAATTTAGTTACTTTATTTATTATTTACATTTTAATTCAAATAATTAAAGTGTACTTTATTAATTCAATCTATTGTATATACACTTACATTTATATTTGTATGTATATACATTTATATTTATTTACACACAATAGTTCGTGAAACGTCAGAAATAGTCAAGGTCAAACGTATTTATGAAAAGTAATTTCGTAAATTATGAGACTCGGTTTAATAGACTTTGCTTATCATGTCGGATTCATATAAGATTTGGTTTAAATTTGATCGGAAATTTCCGAGTCGTCACAGTACCTACCCGTTAAAGAAATTTCATCCCGAAATTTGAGTGGAATCGTCATGGCTGACAATAAGTATGTTTTTATGATGCATATGAGTTGATAAATAGAGTTTTATTATTATTGACTAATATAGATAAAACGATTCGATTATGTGAAGCGTACGAATGAAGCTATCACCAAAGAGTGAAATTAGGAATCAAAGATTCGTCTTAACTTTTGATGTGGTAACGGTTGAATTTAGAAAATAAGGTTAGTCTTAACTTTTGACAGAGTCAGGGTTGAATTCCAGAATTCAAGAGATTTAAATAAAATCTTTGAAATCTAAAAGATTTGATTCTTCGGCGAGTAAGGAAATTAAGATCTCTATAATTAAATACGGTAATCTGCCTCGATTACTCTTTCTTAAATTTCCATTATAAATTAAACTTTTTTCTGTTCCATTATTTTCACCATTCATATACTTTATTTCTTAGTTCATACATCTAAAAGATTGTAAAAATGCTTAATCCCGTTCTAATCCTTGATATTTTCCTAATTATCATTTCCGTCATCCTTCTTTTCAATCTTCCACCAGAAAAATCTGTTTACTTCTACTATTACCTTGGGGTGATACTATTCTTAATTCTACCATGTCTTTATATTGCTATTCGTATTAATATCCACGGTTTGTAATTTCTGAGTTGTTGTTGGGTTTTATATCTTCCCTTATATTTCAATGTCTCTGCTTCTGTCCTTCTGTAATCATTGACATTCACAGTTAATACTCTCTCCAATTTACTGTGATTTATACTCCCATTTCTATTTCAGATCTTCATTCTTTAATTTTCTCTTCCCGACTTTAAATCAAGCGAATAATGGTCCAGAATTTATAGGTATGGAGTTTCGAATAATCCTAGTGTTCTAAGTAGGAAATCGTAATGGCACGATCTTGATTTGTCAAATTACTAGAGTTCAAGGGAAAAGATAGGTCTATCAAGAAAATATGTTCTTGATGTGTTTATAGACTAGATAGAATGTAAGAGTCGTGTAACATGGCACATGATGACGGTAGGGTCTGTGAATCAACACGTTTCATTAGAAACTCAGCATGACTTACTGTAATATAATCACGTTGATCAAGTGTCATTATATTATACTAACTCATGCTTCAGTTCCCAACACTACTTCAAAAACATTCATAGTTTAAATTCGAAAGTTTACAGAATATAGAAACTAACAGTTTCTTATATGATGTAACACTGATATTGCGAATAGATAAATGATTTCAGATAAGAATAGTTATGAAAATATTTTCAGAAATGTCGAGGATATTTAAAATGAAAGATATGATGATATCTTGGAATTTCTAATATTAGAGGATGATGAAGAAGATTTGTTCGTAAGGTTTAGAGTCAGGAGCAAGGTATTCGTTAATGACTTCAGCAGATACTGAATCATTTGGATTATTTGAAGGCAGGTTTAGTCTTTGTGATTTATCCACGGCTTCCTTCATGATTTGCTCAATCTGTTTTCCAGTTCCAACTTTTCTGAGTTTTTGCCAACATACTATTCTTTATCATCACTTTTGACTGTTAAAGTCGTGTACAGTTTTTGCTGCTGTATTCAGCTTTTTCAGATTTTGAAGTATTGATTTGTAGACTGGGTGCTTTTCAGAATTTTAGAATGAAATATCATAATTCTAAGAGATAAATGTTATATAACTGTTGATGTAGAAACATTGTGAGATTTGAAATACTGATTGCTGATTCTCGGTAATTGGTATGGCAATTCTCGTTATAAAATGCGGATGAGTATATGATAGGGTTTCAATAATATAATGATTTTCCAGAGAGTCAAAGATAAAACGGTCTTCCCGGTAGCGGTAACGAGAGGCAAACTTATATAACAAGGTTATAATAAGACTAATCCGAATGAAAATCGAAGTTGATTTGTTGGATCTGTGACAAATTTGGCTAATTTGGAGAGGAATTGTAAAGTTATTTTCGGTAATACAACGCCAAAGGAGCTAATTCAGATACGTGTTAAACGTTTACTCAGGTTCTGAGTGTTTTCAGGTGCATAACTATATGCATCAATCTTTTCTTCCGTAGATGAAGTGCGGTTGGTTCATTCTCTCGATTGAGGTGTTTTCAAGGATCATGAAAGGTTTGAACGCATATTATAATCGTCAAGATACAAATGAGGTTTAAGATGAAATCAAGTGGCAAACTTAAAGAATTGTTTAGTTTCGTATGTTATAATCAATATTTTAATTCAGTTTATTTTTTCAATGTTGGTAGTCCACAGTTAGCAGTCCACAGTTACTAATTCAATAATTCATGTATAGTTTATAATATTCGAATTAATTAATACGTATCGTGACCCGTATACATGTCTCAGACTCGATCACAACTCAAAGTATATATATTATTGTAGAATCAACCTCGACCCTATATAGCTAACTCCAGCATTAATGCATATAGAGTGTCTATGATTATTCCAAATAATATATATAGATGCGTCGATATGATATGTCAAAACCTTGTATACTTTTCCCGATATTTAATTGCGTAAATAACAGTATTTAAATGACGATAAATAAAGTGCGTAAAATAATTAATAGAAATTAAATGACGATAAATAAAATTGCGAGAATATAAATTGCGATAAATAAACTGCGATAAATAAATTGCGATAATAAAATGTAGTAAGGAATTAACAGTTAGCTAGGAACAGTTAGTTAGGATTTTGTTAGCGTGGATTCTTAACAAAATTTTCTCATGGTTAATTTATTTGTTTCTAACAAATTTTATTTTTGTCCAATATTTTCTTCAATATGCCACTTGTTGGATTCTGATAGATCAAAATCTAAATATGAAATTGAATGAAAAGAGTTACTCTGCGGTGAACGGATACGTATATCGGTGGTTGTAAATAGGATAGTAAATGACTGTTGAATTAGATTTGAAAGAATGTACAGTGTACTTATTAATGTGAAATCTAAATATTCCTCGGGTATTACCTACCCGTTAAAATATTTCACCATTAACAGTTTGTACGAAAGAATTTTTAATTACAGTCTTTATGAAAATATATATATACATATATATTTTCTTCAGATGTAATCATGGATTTAATGAGTCAATATGATATTAAACTCGAAAAAGAATATATATAATCTCTAAAACATTAGAGATTACATAATTAACATGTCGAACGAAGATAAATAATATAGAACGTCATGTAGAACGATGATTATACTCGCGGTACAGAATGAGATGTTGAGGCATGTGATGTTGAAACTTGGGTTGTTGGTGGTATTGTTGGTGCCGGTGATGTTGCTGAAGCTGGTACGTTTTGCACCATATTTTCCAAGGCTACAACTCGGGCACGAAGCTCGTTGACTTCTACTATTACTCCGGGATGAATAAGGTTTAGAATTGTGGATAGAATATAATCGTATCGAGATACCCTGGAAATGAGGCTAAAAATGGTGTTTCGGATAGGTTCGCCAGTAAGTGCTTCAGGTTCATAGTTGAGAGGGCAATAAGGTGGGTGGAAGGGATCACCTTCTTCCTGTCTCCAGTGATTGAGTAGACTACGAACCCATCAGATAAATTGGGGATGGATGATTGGTTGATTCATTCTAGTGACGCTGCTTTCGGAGCTTGGGTGAACATCCATGTTGGAATAGCTGTCGGGTTCCGAAGAACTTGAACTAGTGACATGTTCCATTTCGTACGATTGAATAAAGAATTTTTCGATATGAAATGATTTTCGAATACCAGATGATATTCTAATTACATAGAATATCTATATATATAGTACTATAGATTTCGTAGACTACAGAGGAATTTACGGCATATGTCAGGCAGTCTACAGTAACAGATACGCTAAGATAAGGATTAGCAGATATGCTAAGATATGAATTTTGTCGATACACTATTCATGCAATCAATGCAATATGATGTGTCTAGACTAAGAATGATAATCAGATAATTTCCGACAATAAATGATAAACAAAACTTTTGACATGCAGACACGGTCGAAGTCCAGACTTACTAATGCATCTAAACAACTATCAGTTAGACACACTAATGCAAGACCTGGTTCGCTAAGACCACCGCTCTGATACAATATGAAGCGACCCGTCCTAATCCATAAGGACGAATACAATAACATATGATTACATCGTGAGGTATTTGACCTCTATATGATATATTTTACAAACATTGCACTCGTTTTTAAAAGACAAACTTTCTTTACATCAAAAGTTGACGGCATGCATAACATTTAATACTACATTCAACTATAATTGATTTAACAATAATCTTGATGAACTTAATGACTCGAATGCAACGTCTTTTGAAATATGCCATGAATGACTCCAAGTAATATCCTTAAAATGAGCTAATGAACAGCGGAAGATTTCTTTCATAATTGAGAATAAACATGCTTTCAAGTGTCAACCAAAAGGTTGGTGAGTTCATTAGTTTATCGTAAACAATCATTTTCAATAATATAATAGACCACAAGATTTCCTTTATTCAATAATCATACACTGGCAAATGTTTAAAAATCATTCATATGGATTGAACAGCTGGTAACCGACATTAACATCATGCATATAGAATATCCCCAAAACAGAAATCCATCTGTATAATATAAACTCGAAGTACTAAAGCATACCATTTTCCAGTATGGGGGTGTTAGGACCCGTAGATCTACCTTTAGGATTTGCATCAATTAGGGTGTCTGTTCTCTAATTCTTAGGCTACCAAGCTAAAAGGGTGATATGCGATTCGATAATCCAACCATAGAATGTAATTTCGAGTACTTGTGTCTATTTCGTCAAACATTTATAAAACAACGCATGTATTCTCAGTCCCAAAAATATATATTGCAAAAGCATTTAAAAAGGGAATAATGAAACTCACCTATTGTATTTTGTTGTAAAAATACATACGATGATATTTAACAACTGAACAATGCAGGGTTGGCCTCGGATTCACGAACCTATATCATTTGTTTATATATTAAAACGTATACTGGAAATCACATAATTTCATTTATTAATATATGTTATTTATGTAATTGTATTTATATAATATTCATACTAAACTTCATTTAAAAATTATATATTTATATTATATCTTAACTTATGTGTTATATATGTTTATTTTGAATATATATATCTAAAATGATTATTGTAGTTATATTAGTATCTAAATATATTTAGTATTATATTAAAAATACCTAATTTGTTATATGTAGTCATATATATAATGACAATATGTTTTTTGTATAATTATATGGAATATCACTATATTAATAGTATATATAATAGGTGTGTTTTTGTGTACAAAATATTTATTTGCTAAAAATGATAGTTTTGATATTAATATTTTACTAGTGAAAATAATAATAACTCTAGTAATAATGAAAATATTAATAATAATAATAATGATATTGTTAATAATGATACTCATATTAATAAGAATCATAATAATCTTAATAACTATATCAATGATATTAATAATAATACTAATAATACTAATATGATCCTAATACTAATATTAATGGAAATAATGATAAATTATATTATTTTTATACTAATGAAGATAATAATAATCATAATCTTAATGATAATTATAATTATAATTGTATTTATAATTATGATAATAATAAAATGTAATTAACATATATTAGTAACACTAATAATAATAATAACTATAATACTTAGTAATAATACCAATAATTAATAATAACAATAATAATCATAACATTAATAACTATAATAATAATGAAAATGATAATAAATATAATAATACTAATAAATATGTGACTACCTTCAAAACTGCAACAAAAAGAATGCCCCATCCTAGTATCGAACCTGTAACCTCTCGTAAACCCGACACCACACTAAACCATCGATCTGTTTTGTTTTTCCTGAAATACCTAAGACTTTAATTCTTATTAACTAGTTTTTCTGTTTTTCCCACTTCTTCCTCTTCACAACCTAAATCGACCAGTGCACGATTCCAACAACGGTTTTAAGGGTTGAAATAAATTATAACTTGAAACAGAACGTATTGCTATCATTAATTAATTTAATTGAAATGAAAAATAAAAAAAATAACCATAACAGACCTGTTATACCGTTCATACCTCAAATCAATCTCGCATTTTTAGATCGTTTTGCATCACGACTTCTTCATGAAAAAGGTTCAAAAACATTCTTAGAAACTTTCTGAATGCTTAATTTGACTGAAAACATCTAAACAAATCTGAATTTATTGATGAACAATTTGTTTGACTTCTTGAAATTAGGTTTGACTCTACAAATTCGAAATCGATAGAAAACATTGAGACCTGAGATTTTTCAAATAGTTTTAGTGATTGATTCCTAAACAAACTGCATTTAAGGATTTGGAAGTAAGATTCAATTTCGATTTATGGAAGAAAAAAAATGGTACGTACAGAGACTATCGACAGAAAAAATATATTGATGAAATTAATAATTTCGATTCTAAAAAAAATGGCTGTAACAAAATATAGAGAAGGAAGGTAATCGATTGAATCAATTTGGAGACAGGTTTCATAATGGAGAACAGTTTGATCGATACCTCTAACAGATTTGTACGAGTTTCCTATTTTATATAATTAATAAATTAATTAATTAATAAATAATAATAATAATAATAATAATAATAATAATAATAATAATAATAATAATAATAATAATAATAATAATAATAATAATAATAATAATAATAATAATAATAATAATGATAATTGAATTAATGATAATATTAATATTAACCTTAATCATAAAAATGATAACAAAGATATTAATGATAGAATGTGTTATTTTCTTATATTTATAACTAATATAATTCTAATGATATTAATAGTATTAATAAAGAGATTAATAATTATAAATATTCATAATAACTTAGATTTAAATTTTACTACTAAATATAATGATATAACGAATTAGGTGTATCAATATTATACTAATGTTAATGTTAATATTATACTAGTATTAATAATGAAAATAAATATAATATAAATAATGTAACACTTATACTTTAATTCGTATTTAAATATTAATGTTACAATTTATTAATCATGTATTAGTTAATAATTATATTATATATATATATATATATATATATATATATATATATATATATATATATATATATATATATATATATATATATATATATATATATATATATATATATATATATATATATATATATATATATATATATATATATATATATATTAAATGTTTAGTATTTATACTTTTCAATATAATAATAATTATTTTTAGAAATCATAAATTTATGTTAATATCATATGTATATTTATATATATTTATATGGTAGTAATTTATTTACTTTATTTATTATTTACATTTTAATTCAAATGACTAAAGTGTACTTTACTAATTCAATCTATTGTATATACACTTACATTTATATTTATATGTATATACATTTATATTTATTTACACATAATAGTTCGTGAAACGTCAGAAATAGTCAAGGTCAAACGTATTTATGAAAAATAATTTCATAAATTATGAGACTCGGTTTAATAGACTTTGCTTATCGTGTCGGATTCATATAAGATTTGGTTTAAATTTCTTCGGAAGTTTCCGGGTAGTCACACCCGCTCACCATGATAAATCAAATTTGTACAATCAGGTGATAGTAATTCATCGGGAGTGTAAATCTGTAAAGCCCTGGCCATGTCTAGCATGGACATCCTGTACATCCTACGGCCAAGTAAAAATTTAAGAAAACTCTTATCATCTAACCTATCTACATCTTTATTAAAAGCTATAGTACTCATTAGCTTAACACACCACTCTTTATATACAGGCCTACGAGTGGTAAATAAACGTTCCCAATCAGTAAAAGAAGAGATGTTATACCTTTGGATTAGATGTTGCCTAACTGGGTTAGCTAGGTGGACCCTTTCCAAAGGCTCCCAATCTATTACCCTTGGTACTTCTACATTTTTGGTCCAAAGCTTAAATTTGTTACTTTGGTACGTCGGGTAATCTCTCCAACTTCTATCAATTCTTAAATTGGGATGCAACTATTCTTCATGAATTGTGGGGTGTTCTATTATATGATGAACGGGAAATACTACGTAGGCAATAAAAATTGTGGCTCCAGCTCATAGTACGGCACATGTTGATCATAATGTTGTTGTTATTCAGGTTGGTGTTCCGGTTCGTGATATTGCATCTCTGGCTGTTGTTCCGGATCAGGTTGCCTAGACGATGATGCACCATCAGTATCGGTATTTCTCTGCAAAACACATTAAACACAAAATTTGTACATCCAAATATGCATTAGTGTTAGCAAAATACAAATTAAAACAATTACAATAACATGTTTAATCCATATTAAACTTATACTCATTTTCATATTTTTATCAATTCTACAATTTTTCAAATAAGCATATATGAAAATGTTTACAAAGTTCATAAGCATTCAACTCAAATAACATGTCAAAATAATCATTACTAGCAATTAAACAAGTTTCAAATGGCATTTATATCAAATTAATCAAGTTCATGAATTTTAGACTTAAAAAGTCCACTTTAATTCTCAAAAATCATGTTTAGGATCAAAGTTTAGATCATTTAGCTACCTAAACATGTTACACTACTTAATTTAGCAATAATTCATGACAAAAATTGGCCATAACCTGTTTATATCAAAAAGCCCCAAATTGCTCAAGAACACAAACCCTAGATTTCTAAAAATTTTGAGTTTTTGGCTTCAAATCATGTTAAATAGCATCAATCTAGGTTATACATGCATAATATACTAACAATTTAAATCTAATTACACTAGAAATTAATAAAATCAAATTAGATAAAAATTAGTTCAAGAACACTAAAATTCAATTTTAAGAGTTTTAGGTGTGAAATCTTTACCTTTCTGCTTCCCCATCTGAGAAAAGACATGATTATAACAAGAAATTTGATAGATTTTGGTTGAAAAATGCGAATTTTTGAGAGTGTTTGTGTGTGTTTTCGTTTGTGTATGTGTGTGTTTGTGAATACAGAGAACCAGCGAGCTGGGATTATGTTCCTGACCAGCATTTTGGTCACATGCGACTGCATGGTTTCTAGGCACAAACCCCATACGATCGCATGGGGTGTATTTTCTTTCTTTTTTTTTATTTATAAAACCTTTAACTTCTTAAAACAAATAAGTGATTTATTTAAAATTTTGTTTTCCTTTTTATTTAGGAAGAGATTATTTCGGTACGTTTACCTAGTCCATCCCTCGATAAAATTTAAAATTTGTCATTTTGTAAGCGTTGTTTTAAAAGAAAAGATTTTTGTATTTTTTATTGTTTTTGGCATACTTTAGATCAATAAGATTAAAAATAGTGATAATAAAATTTCTCGTCCCGTCCATGGGTAAAGCAATTTCGGTTCAACGACCTAGTCTTCAACTCACGACGAATTTTATAAATCAATTTTTAACTTAATGAAATAAAGTAAATTTTTGTTTTTTTAATTCACACCAAACTTAAATTAAAATGCTTAAAATTAAAAATTCATATTATTAATATTTTTATACATTAATTTTACAAACTTATATTGAAAATATTAATTTTTTAAAATATTTAAAAACTTAAATATATTGGTTTTAAAAATTTACAATAATAATTTAATATTTATATATGAATTTTTAAAATAAGGTAAAAATTAAAATGAAAAATCTTTTTGGTCTTTTATCCCACTTTAATCAATCAAATATTAACAAAAATATACGTCCCTCTTTTTGGGTAAAGTAATTTCGGCTATATTACCTAGTTTTACTCCTGAAGAATTTCTGAAATATTTTGGATTGATTGATTAAAGATATTTATACCTTAAGAATAAACGGTAAATTTCGCAGTGATGTAATAAATTTTTGTATGATATCAATAATTTCGGTTTCGCATACCTAATTTTATTGAATATCAATTTAATACTTTATAGCGAACGATTCAGCGTTTATTATTAAAAGGTTAAAAGCAATAAAATAAAAATAAAACTGTACATATTTACCTATGAGAAAGAATTCTCAGAGACCTGCTTTAGCTGACTCATAGGAGAGTCGTGTGATTTGAATATGTTTGATTGTTTGAACATTTACCTTCGTGTGACCATTTTCCGCATTTATGACATCTTTTAAGGTGTCGTGCTCTTCTTTTTGTTGCGGATTTTGATTTTCCTTTACCAAAATGTGTCTTATGATGATCTTTCCTGAGTTCTCTCATTACTTCGTCCATTTTGCCTCTTATGAATGATACCAGTTCCCTCGGAAAGATGTTATTATTACGTTTAATAATCAAAGCGTGTAGTAGTAGACCATGGTTCAGATCAAAGGAATTCTTCATCTCGTAAAACCTAAAAGAAATAAAAATTCAGAATGGAGGGAGAAGACTAGTTCTTTAGGGTCTGTTAGGGAAAGACCATTCGGATTCCATTCTCGAAAACTACACGAGAACAGAATATCTAACTCTAACAGAAATACATATTACCCTTAAAAGATTCGAATCTTCCCACACTTAGTTAGCTGTGGTGTCAAAATTGTGATTAACTTCATCTTCAACTTCCAATGGATTATTTATGTAATGTTTAACTCTGTGACCATTTACTTTAAATTCAATCCCATTTGAATTTATTAACTCTACTGTTCCGTATGGGAAAACTCTTTTGACTATGAATGGTCCAGACCATCTTGATTTCAATTTTCCAGGAAATAGCTTGAATCGTGAGTTGAAAAGAAGAACTCGGTCTCCTTCCTTAAATTCTTTTGAACTTCTGATTCTTTTATCATGCCATTTCTTCGTTCTTTCTTTATATATTAACGAATTTTCATATGCTTCATGTCTTAATTCTTCTATTTCGTTTAGTTGACTTAATCTTAGACGTCCGGCTTCATGTAAATCAAGATTACATGTCTTTAAAGCCTAAAATGCTTTGTGCTCAATTTCTACTGGAAGATGACATGCTTTTCCGTAAACGAGTCTAAAAGGTGTGGTTCCAATTGGAGTTTTGTAGGTTGTTCAAAAAGCCCAAAGTGCATCCTCCAATTTCATGGACCATTCCTTCGGATTTGATCCTACGGTTTTCTCTAGAATACATTTTAATGCTTGGTTGGTATTTTCAACTTGTCCACTTGTTTGTGGATGATAAGCGGTTGAGATTTTATGAGTTACTCCATATCTTTTGAGAACTTTCTCAAGTTGATTATTACAAAATGAAATGACCCGTCCTTATCCCCCTGGACGAAGTCATCAATATCTGGTCCCATTGCGATGATAGACTCCAAGTAATGTCCTTAAAATGAGCAAATGCACAGCGGAAGACTTAATTCGTACCTGAGAATAAACATGCTTTCAAGTGTCAACCAAAAGGTTGGTGAGTTCATAGGTTTATCATAATAATCATTTCAATATGTTAATAGACCACAAGATTTCATATACATAAACGTTTTAATAATAATATTCTAAGTGGTTGAGCACTTGGTAACCATACTTAACTATTAATCAACGTTGCATATTCCCTTTATTATGAAATCTCACTACACCGTACCAAGTGTGGTCACCGAAATGAAGTACTGTGCAACCGTTGAAAACTGGTCGTCCATTCCGGTTGGGGTTGTCAGGCCCGATAGATCTATCAACAGGATTCGCGTTTACAATACCCATGTAAATAGTAGTTACCAAGCTACATGGAAGTATGCCAGTGGTACAACTCAACGTAGAATATATTTTTAAGTACTTGTGTCTATTTCGTAAACATTTATAAAAGCAGCGCATGTATTCTCAGCCCAAAAATATATATTGCAAAAGCAATTAAAAAGGGAGCAAATGAAACTCACCTAATGTATTTTGTAGTAAAAATACATATGACGTCATTTAACAAGTGTAGGGTTGACCTCGGATTCTCGAACCTATATCATTTACTTATATATTAACACACATAATTGTAATCGAACAAATTTATATTATTTTTATATTAATAACCTATATGTTTCATATATTCATTTTATATATTTAAAATAGATAAAAATATAAATTTTTTTATGTTATATGTATTAAATATATTGTTATAAATATATATATATATATATATATATATATATATATATATATATATATATATATATATATATATATATATATATATATATATATATATATATATATATATATATATATATATATATCGTTTGTTTGTTAAAATTTATAATAATACAAAAATAATATTAGTAATGATAAAAATAATAATAATGATAATATGGTTAAAAATAATACTTTTAATATAAATGATAAAATGATAACTTTAATAAAAATAATACTTTTTTAAAAAAAATGTTAATTTTAATAATAATGAATACTATTAATAATAACTATAAAAATAATGATTTTACTAATAGTAATAATGAAACTAATATTTATATTAATAACTGTAATAATAATACTACTAATACTAATACTTATACTAATACTAATACTAATACTTATGATAATAATAATAATAATAAAAATAATAATTTTAATAATAATAATAATAATAATAATAATAACAATAAAAATAATTATGGAATACAACCTTTGAAAAACTAAGCATTTAAAAAGAATCGCCAGTGCCCAAACTCGAACCCGCGGCCTCTCGGTTAAACACACAAACACTCCCAGATCACCTGAGCTACTTCGTTTTTCCGAATTAACCCCAAATTAAAATTATATAATCTATTTAACCGTCAGTTCTTCTTCTTCTTCCTTAAATATGTTTGGGCCAGAATTCGGTCCATTAAAAGCCCGAATAATCATGAAGCCCATTCTATGTTAATGGCCTAGTTTGCTTCTATAATAAGCCCAACTAGTTAAACCTATTAAAGCCTAGTCCATTTGTGTTGTTACTGGATTCACAAAGCCCAATTGTGGTGTTCGCCTTTGATTAAACCGGGACCAGAAACAGATGAGTTGCAGCTTTAGTAATAAAAGTTTTCGATCTCCCTCTTGCTCGACACCAAGATAGAATTTGGCCCAACAGCCGTTTCTAAACCCAACTTATCACCAATTCAAATAATGTCATGTTTTAAAAAAATTCATGGTTACAATTAGAGAAGGGTCCACGTGCAAGTGGCTAGGGTTTTAAAAAAAATGTCGGCCAAAGGAAATCAAAAGAAAACGTTTAGTATCCTTAAAGCAAAATAATTATAAATAGAAAAACAAGTTGCACAAGTTACAACGATTGAAGTGGTGTTATTTTTCGGAATTAACTAATGAAAATAGAAGAGAGAACGTGGAACCAGCCACTATAATTTTATGTTTCAATGAAGATGATGATGCAATGGTCTCGGTGATTTTAGGGTGGTGTTAGAAGGTGTTAAGGTGGCTGTTTTGATGGTAGGAAAGAAAGAAACAACCGGTGTTGGTGATGATGATTGAGATGTGGTGGTGGTCGATTGAGAAAAAAAGAGGAAGAGAGATGGTGGCTCGTGGTTGACTGTAACCGAAGAACTGCAGCAGTAACATGTTTATGATGGTGGTGGGTTTAGATTCACGTTCAAGGAGAAGAGGAAGAGAGAGAGAAGAAAGAAAGATGGAGGTTTATATTGGTAAAGATGGTCTCGGTTGTGGTGGTGATTTTCATTCGAAGTAGGAAGGAAATGAGTAGCAATTTACAGGGGTGTTCTTGGGTAATTTCAAGCAGAAAGATAATAATAATGATTTGTAGGTGGTTTTCGGGTTCGAACAATAACATGAATATGAAGGATGGTGTTTGCGGTTTCTATTTGGGTTACATGGGTCATAGGTAGTGATGGTTGTCGAGAGTTTACAGCTGAAAAAGGGATCGAATCAAGTGGTTTAGTGGTGTTTCCAATTTTCAATAATAGTTGTAGGTGGCGGACGTTGCAGTTTGTTTGGGTCATTCTTGGACTGAAACCGAAAACACTACAACAGCAGCAAGGGTATTCATTAAAGGTGGCTGTGGGTTTATTGTGATGATGTAGGCGACGATGGTTGCTTGTAGGGAGGTCAAGGTGGTTCACGGTGGTGTAGGGTGAAAGGAGAAGAGGTTTGTGTGTGTGTGTGTGTATGCTTGTGATATCTCTATCTATATGTGTGTATGTTATATATATAAAAAGGATGATGGGTGGTTGATAGACAAAAACAGTAAATATGATGTGTATCCTCTCAAAATAAAACAACAATCCGTGAACAAATTGAATTGGGGTGGGGTATGACTAACTGAAATGAACGTGTGAAGTAGGGAAAACGATAGGAAGGTTTGTGAGTGGGTTAATATAAATGCATGTATGTAACATGTAATGTTAAAAAAAAAAAAACTGTATCAATTAATAATTCTCCATGTTTTAAAACAAAAGAATGACAGTCACTATCTTGTGATCAACAACTTACATTAATTAACTAATGAGCAAATCCAAAATTTTAAAACAGTAACCAGGAAATAGAGAACACATAGCAATAATATCAATGTGAAGGGTATTGATGTAGAAAGAGATCTAAGATGGTGATACCCAATATCATATGTCTATACATACATAGATATAGAAATATATGTAATATAATTATAATATAATCTAACATTTAAAACGTGTGATAATATTAGCCGTTGTCTTTTGCGGACTGAATTTGTGCTCTATCGTTGTTAATCAGTGGCAAATAATAGTCCTCTGAAAAATCCATATTTTTAATTTGTTTAATATCCAACGAATGACAATTGAGTGTTACTGTCGTTTACTAAATAGATTCGAATTCACAAAATATATAATTAAGATACTTGATTTATATAGATATGTTTTAAATAATAATTATCATAATATCATATTTTACATAATTAATTTTAATAACAACAACATATAATATTTTAAATTTCTAATTATTATTTATATACATATATATACACACATTTCTATTTACAATTAATTGTTCATGAATCGTAAGAAATGGTCGAAGGTCAATCGAATAGTTCAAAATTTTTGAGACTCTATTTAACGGACTGTTCTTATCGTGTCAAAATATATAAAGATCAAAGTTTAAATTTGGTCGGAAATTTCCGGGTCGTCACAGTACCTACCCGTTAAAGAAATTTCGTCCCGAAATTTGAGTGAGGTGGTCATGGTTAACAATAAAAATGTTTTCATGACGAATATGAGCTGATAAATAGAGTTTTATCATCATTGAGTAATATCGATAAAACAATTCAAGTATTCGAAGAGTACGAATGAAGCTATCACAAAAGATTGAAATGAGTAAAGGTAGATTCGTTTTAACTTTTGACGTAGTCATGGTGGATTTTCGGAATTCAAGAAATTTAAGGAAATCTTCTATTCAGGAAGAAAATGAAATAGTACGATTTATTAGCAAACTGTTGGAATTATGGAAGAACATAAATATCAAGGAAATATTCCCGTGATATGCTTAGAGATTAAGTAGAATGAAGGAGTTATGTAACATGGCACATGATGACGTTATGATCTTTGAATCATCACGTTCCATTAGAAACTCAGCATGACTTATTGTAATATAATCACGTTGGCCAAGCGTCATTATATTATACTAACCCATGCTTCAATTCCCAACACTTCTCCACAATTCATTCATAATTTATACTTAGATTTTACAGAAGTTTCCAATATAATGGAATACAGAAAACACAAAGAGGTAGATAATTTCGGACAAGAATATTTATGAGAATATCCTTAGAAATGTCGAAGATATTTATGATGATATTTTGGAATTTCTAAGTTCGAAAGTTGCTGAAAAAAAAAATTCTGCTAGATTTTAACATGACTTCAGAGCAAGGTATTCTATAAATATTTCATCAGATCTAGAATTACCTGGATTCTTTGAATATAGGGTTTGGTCATTGTATTTGTCCTTGGTCTCCTTCATGATTTGCTCAATCCATTTTTTTTAGTACCAATTTTTTTTCTATTGAGCGTTCCATGCTTTATCACCAACTTTTGGCCATTAAGACCATCTACAACATGCTGCTTCGTCAGCATTTTCAAAGTTAACAGATCTGGATCATCGGTTATCAAACCGAGGGTTTTCAAGAATTTTGAAGGTTTTTAGATGATTAAACGCTGATGGTAATATGAAAGGTTTTCTGATAACAATAAAAGAGCACGCATATATATCAAAGTTATAATAAGGTTGTTTCGAATAAAAAGTCAAAATTGTCTGGTTGGAGCTGTGAAAAAAAAATTGGCTATTTTGAAGAAGAACTGCAAAGTTATTTTGGGTAATAATAACACTAAAGGAATTAGCACAGCTATGTGTTAAACGTTTACTCAGTTTTTGAGAGTTTTTCAGGTGCATAACTATATGCATCAATCTTTTCTTCCGTAGATGAAGTGTGGCTGGTTCATCCTCTCGATTGAGGTGTTTTCAAGATTCGTGAAAGGTTTGAGCGTAGATTGTAATCGTCAAGATACAAACGAGGTTTAAGATGAAATCAAGTGGCAAACTTGAAGAAATATTTAGTTTCATATGTTATAATCAATATTTTAATTTATTTTAATTGTCCAATGTTATTAGTCCACAGTCGATAGTCCACAGTTAACAATCCAATGATTCATATATAGTTTAATATATAATATTCGAATTAATTAATACGTATCGTGACCCGTATACGTCTCAGACTCGATCACAACTCAAACTATATATATTATTGTAGAATCAACCTCAACCCTGTATAGCTAACTCCCTCATTACTGCATATAGAGTGTCTATGGTTATTCCAAATAATATATATAGATGCGTCGATATGATATGTCAAAACCTTGTATACATGTCCCGATATTTAAAGTGCGTAAAATAAATAACAGAAATTAAATGACGATAAATAAAGTGCGTAAAGTAAATAACAGAAATTAAATGACGATAAATAAAATTGCGAGAATGTAAATTGCGATAATTAAATTACGATAAATAAAATGTAATCAGTTAGCTAGGAACAATTAGCTAGGAACAGTTAGCGTGGATTCTTAACAAAATTTCTAATAGTTAATTTGTTTGTTTCTAACAAATTTTATTTTGTCAAATATTTTCTTCATTATGTCACTTGTTGAATTCTGATAGGTCAAAATCCACATATGAAATTTGAATGAAAATGGTTATTCTGTAGTGAATGGATTCGTATATCGGTGGATGTAAGTAGGATAGTAAATGACCATTGAATCAGATTCGAAGAATATACAGTGTAACTTATTAATGTGCAATCTAAATATTCCTCGGGTATTACCTACCCGTTAAAATATTTTCACCATTAACAGTTTGTACGAAAGAATTCTTAATTACAATCTTTATGAAAACA
This sequence comes from Rutidosis leptorrhynchoides, assembly GCF_046630445.1. Taxonomy (NCBI): domain Eukaryota; kingdom Viridiplantae; phylum Streptophyta; class Magnoliopsida; order Asterales; family Asteraceae; genus Rutidosis; species Rutidosis leptorrhynchoides. The sequence goes on along the minus strand of NC_092333.1, from coordinate 221,586,871 downwards.
TATATACATATATATTTTTTTCAGATGTAATCATGGATTTAATGAGTTAATATGATATTAAACTCATTTGATTTATCGTTAGTAGTAGATTACATAATCTCTAAAACTTTAGAAATTGCATAATCGCCATATCGAGCGAAGATAATCGATGTAGAACGATATGTAGAACGAAGATAAAGTAGATAGAACGATACGTAGAGCGATGATTATGCTTGAGGTACATAATGAGATGTTGAGGCATGTGATGTTGAAACTTAGGTTGTCGGTGGTACTGTTGTTGATGTTGGTGGTACTGTTGGTGCCGGTGATGTTGCTGGAGCTGTTAAGTTTTGCACCATATTCTCCAAAGACACTACTCGAGCGCGAAGCTCGTTGACTTCTTCTATTATTCTGGGATGATTGTCGGTCAGAACAAGTGGATAAATAAAATCTAGAATTTGATGTAGTATATAATCGTGGCGAGATACTCTAGAAATGAGAGAGAAAATGGTGTTTCGGACAGGTTCGTCGGTAAGTGCTTCAGGTTCTTCACCCAGAGGTGAATTCGGTTGGTGGAAGGGATCACCTTCTTCTTGCCTCCATTGATTAAGTAGACTACGAACCCATCCCTAATTCATCCAGAATTGGTGATGACTAATTGGTTGATCCATTCCGGTTACACTGCTTTCGGAGCTTGAGTGAGACTCCATATCGGAATTCGAGGGACTTGAACTAGTGGTGAGTTCCATTGCGTACGAGTGAATAAAGGATTTTTCGATATGAAAACATTTTCGGATATCAGATGATATTCTAATTACATAGAATATCTATGTATAGTACAGAAGATCCCGTAGATTATGGAGAGATTTAAGAAAACGTGTCAGACAAGATTTAATGTGATAGGATGTAAATTTGTCTATACACCATCTATGCAATAATTGCAATAAAACGTGTCGAGACTGAAAATGATAAGTAGATATCTTTCGACAAATGGTGGTAAGCAAAAACTTTTAACATGTAGACCAGGTTCAAGTCTAGACTCATTAATATAACCTAACAACTACTAGGTCGAAGTCCAGACTCATTAATGCATCCTAACAACTACTAGTTAGACACACTAATGCAAGACCTGGTTTGCTACGACCACTGCTCTGATACCACATGAAACGACCCGTCCTTATCCCCCTTAACAAAGTCATCAACATCTGGTCCCATTGCGATGATAGACTCCAAGTAATGTCCTTAAAATGAGCAAATGCACAGCGGAAGACTTAATTCGTACCTGAGAATAAACATGCTTTCAAGTGTCAACCAAAAGGTTGGCGAGTTCATTGGTTTATCATAGTAATCATTTCAATATGTTAATAGACCACAAGATTTCATATACATAAACGTTTTAATAAAAATATTCTAAGTGGTTGAGCACTTGGTAACCATACTTAACTATTAATCAACGTTGCATATTCCCTTTATTATGAAATCTCACTACACCGTACCAAGTGTAGTCACCAAAACGAAGTACTATGCAACCGTTGAATACTGGTCGTCCATTCCGGTTGGGGTTGTGTCATAACCCGTCCTTAACCGTAAGAACGTGTTAGATAACGTATGATTTGATTGCGAGGTATTGACCTCTATATGCGACATTTTTAAAAGAAAAACTGCATATATTATACATTACAAACCATGATTCTTATTTTTGATACAAGCTTTGGACGAAATAAAGATGATTATCGTTTAGCGATAATCTTCGACTTACAAACTTTACAAATGATGATAACAACACGATTTCTAGCATATTTTACAACACAAGTTCTTGGATATGCAGTCTTATTTTTGACACAAATATGCGTACGCAAGATCCTGCTCAAATTCAACATAATGCAGCGGAAGCTTTTAGAAATCACCTGAGAATAGACATGTTTTAAAAGGTCAACATAAAGTTGGTGAGATATAGGTTTAGTGCCGGCAGCAATATATATATAGACCACAAGATTTCGTATATAAACAGTTTAATAAAAATATTCTAAGTGGTTGAGCACTTGGTAACCATACTTAACAATTAATCACGTCGCATATTCCCTTTAATATGAAATCTTACTACACTGTACCAAGTGTAGTCACGAAACGAAGTACTGTGCAACCGTTGAATACTGGTCGTCCAGTCCGGTTGGGGTTGTCAGGCCCGATAGATCTATCAACAGGATTCGCGTTTACAATACCGCTGTAAATATTAGTTACCAAGCTACAGGGAAGTATGCCAGTGGTACAACTCAACGTAGAATATATTTTTCAGTTACTTGTGTCCATATTGTAAAACATAAAATACATGTATTCTCATCCCGAAATATTTAGAGTTTAAAAGTGGGACTATATACTCACTTTCGTCTTGAAGATATATATATATATAATTTGACTTGGTCTCCGGTTGATATCACGAACCTATCCATATATAATATATCAATACCTTTTCTTTTTAAACAAACGTCACATATATATACTTGTTATACTTTTAATACTTTGAATAATTCCTTAGTCCGTAGTTAGCAGTTCGTTGTTAGTAATTCAATTTTAATGGTTCATTTTTAGATGTTTAATATACCCGCAATGAAATAAATAAAACCCCCAACGAAATAAATAAAACCCCATCGTATATGTATTGGTCGAGATTAATCTTGACCCACGGTACCGGTGTTGTCAAATGACGTGTTGCGTACATAAAGTACCGGTGTTGTCAAATGACGTGTTGCGTACAATCATGGGATCTTATGATTAATCTTCTCGTGTTGTTTACGGGTGATCCTGAACCATATAAAATTGAATTATATAAAATATCATGTTATCTTAGAAAGATGTGATTTTATTTAATTTTTCCCAATTAATCCCGAAGTTAAACAAGTCTTGGATAACCAATTTTGTTTCGGTCATAGTTTCTTCGTTACAAATCCCTCTTTAAGACTATGAACTAAAAATACCTTGGTTTGTATTCAAAATCACACGGCATAGGTGAAACTTTAGTGAAACTTATGAAGTTAAACATTTTCCTTTATGTAAACAACCTTAAATGATTATTTTTCTAAAAATACTTATACTTTGAATTAAATCATGGAATTTTTATGTGTTATCATATCCATAGTAAAAATCATTTTTCCAGAACATAAACCTCCAATTCAAAGTTTAAGATAGTTTTTAATTATCCAACCCAAAACAGTCCCCGGTGGCACTCCGACGTCGTAAAAATAGTTTTTAAGATAATCTTTGAAAAACCAAGTTATACCTTGTTAAATTAGCATATATTTAAGTTATAATACAGGTCTTGGAGTATTTTAAAAGTTAAGTTAGAAGGATCTATTTAGTTTGCAAACAAGTTTGAAAACATTCAAACTATGTTCTTGTTGTTAAAATTTTATACCACAAAATAAGATAGCTATATATATATGAATTGAATAAGGTTATGAACATAGATTCTACCTCAAATTCCTTGGACAAGGTTGCTGTAAAAGAGGAGTAAGAACCTAGAACCAAAAGGGTGATGGAAGTGGATGAAAGATTGGAAGTAAGTTGGTGTTCTTGGAAGGTTTTCTTGAAGTATTTTTGTAAGGGTTTTCTTATGATGATTAAGTGATGTTTCGCGGCTAAAAACTTATGAGGACCTTGAAGAACACTTGAAGGTTGAAGATAAGAGAGTTTAGAAGATCATTTAACTTGAAAGAAAATTGTTATGAAAGTGTGCATATGTGTATATAGGCGTATATATGTATATGTATATATAGACTTTATTTTTTTGATTTTTAGCTCAAAAGTCCTCATATATGATCCCACATGTATTGACTAATCAAAGGCTGCTAAGATCATATAATTGAAGTCTAATAATTGGTATTTTTCAATAGTAAAACTTCTAGAAACTGCGTATTTATACGGGTACATATACCCTAAGTATACGTATAGAAATCTTGTGAAAACGGAACGAGGATTCAAATATAGCTATCTTTTGTGAATATACTTATATGGTTTTATGTATTTAAGTCCTTAAAAATGATTAAATACATTACTTATACGATATATGTATAAACATTATATGTCATAAGTATTTAAGTCAAATAACGTTACGTATGGTTATCGTTTTGAAAACTTAAGTTAGTAGTTTCAAAATATACTTATAACTTATTGTTATTAATACAAAATGAGGTATTAAAACATCCTTAAATCATGTTAAACATGTATATATACATATATATATACAAACGTATAATTATCATATATTGTATAGTTCGTGATATCATCGGTCAAACTAGACGGTCAAACGTTGTGTAAATCTCTTTTCGAAAAACATAAGTCTCGACAATTTGGATTGCTTATCATGTTGATAAGGTTTAATTTATGTAAATATTAATCTTATAAGTATAGAATGATCGAAAAAGTGCGGGTCGTTACATTACCTCCCCGTTAAATAAATTTCGTCCCGAAATTTTAAAATTGTACCTATTTTGCGTCATCGAGAAACAAGTGTGGATACTTTTGTTTCATCTGATCCTCTCGTTCCCAAGTAAACTTGGGACCTCTTCTAGCATTCCAACGAACCTTAACAATCGGTATGTTGCTCTGTTTGAGCTGTTTAACTTCACGGTCCATGATTTCGATTGGTTCTTCGACGAATTGTAGTTTCTCGTCGATATGGATTTCTTCAAGAGGAATAGTGAGGTCTTCCTTTGCAAGACCCTTCTTAAGGTTTGAGACGTGAAAGGTATTATGTACCCCGGCGAGTTGTTGCGGTAACTCAAGTCGATAAGCTACCGGTCCAATGCGTTCAATAATCTTGAACGGGCCTACATATCTTGGGTTCAGCTTACCCCTTTTGCCGAAACGTATTACACCTTTCCAAGGTGACACCTTTAACATAACCATGTCCCCGACCTGAAACTCTAATGGTTTCCTTCGGACATCGGCGTAGCTCTTTTGGCGACTACGGGCTGTTTTCAATCTCTCCTTGATTTGTACTATCTTCTCAGTTGTTTCGTGTATGATCTCGGGACCAATTAATTGTCGATCTCCTACTTCATTCCAACAGATAGGAGATCTACACTTCCTTCCATACAATGCTTCGAATGGCGCAGCTCCAATGCTCGCATGATAACTATTATTATACGAGAATTCTGCTAACGGTAAATACTTATCCCATCCGTTTCCAAAATCGATCACACATGCCCTGAGCATATCTTCAAGAGTCTGAATTGTTCTTTCACTCTGCCCGTCCGTTTGCGGATGATATGCGGTACTCATATCTAAACGAGTTCCTAGTGCCTCCTGTAGTGCTTGCCAGAACTTTGAGGTAAATCTACTCTCACGATCAGATATAATGGAAATAGGTATTCCATGCCTTGAAATAACTTCCTTTATATACAATCGTAATAGTTTCTCCATTCTATCTGTTTCCTTTATAGGCAAGAAATGTGCAGACTTGGTGAGACGATCAACAATCACCCAAATGGTGTCGTAACCCCAGGCAGTCTTTGGTAACTTCGTGATGAAATCCATGGTAATACCATCCCATTTCCATTCTGGGATTTCTGGTTGTTGAAGTAACCCTGACGGCTTTTGGTGTTCTGCTTTGACCTTGGAACAAGTTAAACACTCCCCAACATATGTTGCTACGTCTGTCTTTAAATTAGGCCACCAATAACGTGTCTTAAGATCTTGATACATCTTTTCAACTCCAGGATGTATCGAGTATCTTGTCTTATGTGCCTCATTCAATATCAACTTCCTTAATCCACCCAACTTCGGTACCCAAATACGATTTGCAAAATATCGAATTCCGTCTTCCCGTATAACGAGTTGCTTCTCATACTTCTTCATTATTTCATTTCTTATGTTTTCTTTATTGAGTGCTTCTTGTTGAACTTCTTTGATTTGTGAGTTGAGATTCATGCGAATTTTTATGTTCATTGCTCGAACTCGGATTGGTTCTCGTTCCTTTCTGCTTAGAGCATCGGCCACTACGTTCGCTTTCCCGGGATGATAACGAATTTCACAATCATAGTCATTTATTAACTCGACCCACCTACGTTGCCTCATGTTCAACTGTTTCTGATCAAAAATATGTTGAAGGCTTTTATGATCAGTAAACACAGTGCATTTAACCCCATACAAGTAGTGTCTCCATATCTTCAATGCAAACACGACTGCTCCCAGTTCTAGATCATGCGTCGTATAATTCCGCTCGTGAATCTTTAATTGTCGGGATGCGTATGCAATAACGTTCTTCCGTTGCATAAGAACGCAACCAAAACCTTGTCGCGAAGCGTCACAATATATTTCAAAATCATCGTTCCCTTCTGGTAACGATAAAATAGGCGCCGTAGTTAACTTCTTCTTTAGTAATTGAAATGCACTCTCCTGCTCAGAAGTCCATTCATATTTCTTCCCTTTTTGTGTTAACGCTGTCAACGGCTTAGCTATTCGGGAAAAATCTTGAATAAACCTTCTATAATAACCGGCTAAACCCAAAAATTGGCGTATCTGCATTGCTGTCTTAGGAGTCTCCCATTTTTCAATGGCTTCAATTTTTGCTGGATCAACCTGAATTCCTTTGCTACTAACAACGTGGCCAAGAAATTGCACTTCTTTCAACCAGAAAGCACATTTAGAAAATTTAGCATATAGCTGTTCTTTTCTTAACAACTCTAATATTAAACTTAAATGCTGCTCATGCTCTTGCTCACTCTTGGAATAGATAAGAATGTCATCAATGAAAACAATAACAAACTTATCTAAATATGGACTACAAACTCGATTCATGAGGTCCATGAATACAGCTGGCGCATTCGTCAATCCAAACGGCATGACCAAAAATTCGTAATGACCGTAACGTGTCCGAAAAGCAGTTTTCGGTATATCTTCTTCTTTGACACGTAATTGATGATAACCCGATCTTAGGTCGATTTTCGAATAAACACATGATCCTTGGAGTTGATCAAATAAGTCGTCAATTCTCGGTAGTGGATACCGATTCTTGATAGTTAACTTATTTAATTCACGATAATCTATACACATTCGGAAAGATCCGTCTTTCTTCTTGACGAATAAAATTGGAGCTCCCCACGGTGAAGTACTTGGTCGTATGAATCCACGATCCAGTAATTCTTTTAACTGACTCTGAAGTTCTTTTAACTCGGACGGTGCAAGTCTATATGGAGCACGGGCAACCGGTGCAGCTCCTGGTACAAGATCTATTTGAAATTCTACAGATCTAAATGGAGGTAATCCCGGCAACTCTTCCGGAAATACTTCAGGAAAATCTCTTGCCACAGGCACGTCATTGATGCACTTCTCTTTTTCTTTCTTTTCGACTTTATTAACATGTGCTAAGATAGCATAGCACCCTTTCTTCAAGTACTTTTGAGCTTTCAAATAACTAATGAGTTTTAGCTTTGAGTTACCCTTCTCTCCATAAATCATTACTGGCGTTTTATCCTTACGAGGAATGCGAATTGCCTTCTTGGCGCACACAACTTCAGCTCCTATTTTGGACATCCAGTCCATGCCGATTATTACATCAAAACTTCCTAATTCTACGGGTATCAAATCAATCTTAAATGTTTCTCCGGCTAAATTTATTTTACAATCTCGGCAAATTTTATCGGCTTTAATTAGTTTACCATTAGCTAACTCAATCATGTACTTAGCATCTAGAGGTAATGATGAACAATTCAATTTAGCGTGAAAGTCTCTACACACGTAACTTCTATCAGCACCAGTATCAAATATAATAGATGCGGATAAGTTATTAATGGTAAACGTACCCGTAACAAGCTCCGAATCTTCGCGTGCCTCTCTAGCATTAATAACAAATGCTCTCCCACGTGCAGGTCTGACATTCTTCTCTGAATTCGGGCACTGACTCTTATAGTGACCTTGTTTTCCACACCCAAAACAAGTAACGGTAGCCAAAGCAGTTCTATTTGCATTGGTGGCAGGAGTCTTGGTACCATTTGTATTTGTAACGAGAGCCCTACAATCTTCAGCAAGATGACCCTGTCGATTACACTTGGTGCATAACACACTACAGTAACCAAAGTGATGTTTGTGACAACAGTTGCATAAAGGATTTTGTCCTTTGTAACCAAAGCTTGAACCACTACCTGCACCTTGCGTGGTTTCTTGTTTCTTAAAAGATTGTTGTTGGTTACCTCGATCATAATTTCCATTCCACTTTCTTTTGTTACCTGATACCTTCACATCAGTATTGGATGCTTTCTTATCCATGATGACCTGATCCATTAGCACGTTTGCCATGGTTATAGCTTCATGAATTGTCTTAGGTTTCGATGCTGTAACATTTGCCTTGACCTTTTTGGGCAAACCATCTTTGTACATTTCAATCTTCCGTTCTTCGGTTGGAACCAATTCAGGACATAGCAAAACTAATTCCATGAATCGCTGATTGTAGTTGGTGATTTCAGTACCAACAACCTTCAGGCTTCGTAATTCATCTTCCAACTTTCTAACCTCGTACCTAGGACAATACTCATTGATTAACATTATTTTGAATTCTTCCCATGGAGTATCATAAGCTACATCTCCTCCTACAGCCTTCACATAATTTTTCCACCACGTGAGTGCACTATCTTGTAAAGTGCACGATGCATACTTGGTCATGTCCTTTTCAACACAACCACTGATTTTAAACACAGTCTCCATCTTTTCTATCCACCGGGTTAAACCGATCGGTCCTTCTGTTCCACTGAATGATGAGGGCTTGCAAGCTTGAAAAGTTTTGTAAGTGCACCCCACACGAGGATTTGGGTTAACTGCAGCACCTCTTGCAGCCTCGACCCATAACATTCTGACGTTCACTCGCTGATTGATGAGTTCCTGGATTTCTTGTTCCGTCATTCGGTTCAATCGCGCCATATTCTTCTATAAGAATGAAAAGAAAATAATTATTCACATGGAATATTATAGATGTAGTGTATATTTACAGTACATTATAGCTTATTAATAATATGAACCAGGTATTATTATAAAAGCCTTTTCTTCTTATTAGCGTTTTATAATTATATCTAGGGTAGTACCTACCCGTTAATGTCCATACTTAATAGCTTAGTACAGAATCAATTACTACCATCTAAATAATACTTAACCATGGAAAATTATTGCATTTCACACTTCACTATTTTACATATGCTTATCTTACATCGAACATTAAGCAAACCACACTAATAATATTATACAAAACATTATATGATCCCATGGTTTAATACGGCAGCGCATCGTTTGGTCTATTTTCTAGGACGTTTAGGTTCAAAGAATCGCTTAACGCTTATCCTGGCTGTCTGCCTATATTTTGGCTGTGGGACTGAAGAACTGGATGCCGGGATAGAACGAATAGGAATAGCGGGAATAGGGGTGGTAGTGTCTAGTGGAGTTGGTGCCACATCATCCTTATTAAACTCAGGATTTGAATTTTCTAATTCATTAGCCTTTCGTTTCTTTCCTAGTTCGAACTCTTCTTTTGTAATTTCCTGTATTTCTTCCTCGGGTTCACTTTCCTCCTCGGGTTCACTTTCCTCCTCGGGTTCACTTTCCTCCTCGGGTTCACTTTCCGGGTTCTCTATAGTCGGTTCATCCGGAATTTGTGAGTCTTCCCCAAAGATATTATTTTCGTCATCGGATAGGTTAATGACTGGAACACCATCTGAAGATTCTGGTTCGGAGTCGCTGAATGTGATAACAAGTTTTGAGCCCGACATCTATCACACAACAACTAACCCATTAGTACTACATAATATTTACATATAAATTTTAATCAACAATGATAAGCAATGGTTTTTAAATCAGACCCGGTCAAAGTCCAGACTTACTAATGTATCCTAACGACTTATCAGTTAGACACACTAATGCAAACCAGGTTCGCTAAGACCACCGCTCTGATACCACATGTCATAACCCGTCCTTAACCGTAAGAACGTGTTAGATAACGTATGATTTGATTGCGAGGTATTGACCTCTATATGCGACATTTTTAAAAGAAAAAATGCATATATTATACATTACAAACCATGATTCTTATTTTTGATACAAGCTTTGGACGAAATAAAGATGATTATCGTTTAGCGATAATCTTCGACTTACAAACTTTACAAATGATGATAACAACACAATTTCTAGCATATTTTACAACACAAGTTCTTGGATATGCAGTCTTATTTTTGACACAAATATGCGTACGCAAGATCCTGCTCAAATTCAACATAATGCAGCGGAAGCTTTTAGAAATCACCTGAGAATAGACATGTTTTAAAAGGTCAACATAAAGTTGGTGAGATATAGGTTTAGTGCCGGCAGCAATATATATATATATATAGACCACAAGATTTCGTATATAAACAGTTTAATAAAAATATTCTAAGTGGTTGAGCACTTGGTAACCATACTTAACAATTAATCACGTCGCATATTCCCTTTAATATGAAATCTTACTACACTGTACCAAGTGTAGTCACGAAACGAAGTACTGTGCAACCGTTGAATACTGGTCGTCCAGTCCGGTTGGGGTTGTCAGGCCCGATAGATCTATCAACAGGATTCGTGTTTACAATACCGCTGTAAATATTAGTTACCAAGCTACAGGGAAGTATGCCAGTGGTACAACTCAACGTAGAATATATTTTTCAGTTACTTGTGTCCATATTGTAAAACATAAAATACATGTATTCTCATCCCGAAATATTTAGAGTTTAAAAGTGGGACTATATACTCACTTTCGTCTTGAAGATATATATATATAATTTGACTTGGTCTCCGGTTGATATCACGAACCTATCCATATATAATATATCAATACCTTTTCTTTTTAAACAAACGTCACATATATATACTTGTTATACTTTTAATACTTTGAATAATTCCTTAGTCCGTAGTTAGCAGTTCGTTGTTAGTAATTCAATTTTAATGGTTCATTTTTAGATGTTTAATATACCCGCAATGAAATAAATAAAACCCCCAACGAAATAAATAAAACCCCATCGTATATGTATTGGTCGAGATTAATCTTGACCCACGGTACCGGTGTTGTCAAATGACGTGTTGCGTACATAAAGTACCGGTGTTGTCAAATGACGTGTTGCGTACAATCATGGGATCTTATGATTAATCTTCTCGTGTTGTTTACGGGTGATCCTGAACCATATAAAATTGAATTATATAAAATATCATGTTATCTTAGAAAGATGTGATTTTATTTAATTTTTCCCAATTAATCCCGAAGTTAAACAAGTCTTGGATAACCAATTTTGTTTCGGTCATAGTTTCTTCGTTACAAATCCGTTTTCGTTGATTCAACTTGCCATCTCCTAGGATCGAGTCCCTCTTTAAGACTATGAACTGAAAATACCTTGGTTTGTATTCAAAATCACATGGCATAGGTGAAACTTTAGTGAAACTTATGAAGTTAAACATTTTCCTTTATGTAAACAACCTTAAATGATTATTTTTCTAAAAATACTTATACTTTGAATTAAATCATGGAATTTTTATGTGTTATCATATCCATAGTAAAAATCATTTTTCCAGAACATAAACCTCCAATTCAAAGTTTAAGATAGTTTTTAATTATCCAACCCAAAACAGTCCCCGGTGGCACTCCGACGTCGTAAAAACAGTTTTTAAGATAATCTTTGAAAAACCAAGTTATACCTTGTTAAATTAGCATATATTTAAGTTATATTACAGGTCTTGGAGTATTTTAAAAGTTAAGTTAGAAGGATCTATTTAGTTTGCAAACAAGTTTGAAAACATTCAAACTATGTTCTTGTTGTTAAAATTTTATACCACAAAATAAGATAGCTATATATATATGAATCGAATAAGGTTATGAACATAGATTCTACCTCAAATTCCTTGGACAAGGTTGCTGTAAAAGTGGAGTAAGAACCTAGAACCAAAAGGGTGATGAAAGTGGATGAAAGATTGGAAGTAAGTTGGTGTTCTTGGAAGGTTTTCTTGAAGTATTTTTGTAAGGGTTTTCTTATGATGATTAAGTGATGTTTTGAAGCTAAAAACTTATGAGGACCTTGAAGAACACTTGAAGGTTGAAGATAAGAGAGTTTATAAGATCATTTAACTTGAAAGAAAATTGTTATGAAAGTGTGCATATGTGTATATAGGCGTATATATGTATATGTATATATAGACTTTATTTTTTTGATTTTTAGCTCAAAAGTCCTCATATATGATCCCACATGTATTGACTAATCAAAGGCTGCTAAGATCATATAATTGAAGTCTAATAATTGGTATTTTTCAATAGTAAAACTTCTAGAAACTGCGTATTTATACGGGTACATATACCCTAAGTATACGTATAGAAATCTTGTGAAAACGGAACGAGGATTCAAATATAGCTATCTTTTGTGAATATACTTATATGGTTTTATGTATTTAAGTCCTTAAAAATGATTAAATACATTACTTATACGATATATGTATAAACATTATATGTCATAAGTATTTAAGTCAAATAACGTTACGTATGGTTATCGTTTTGAAAACTTAAGTTAGTAGTTTCAAAATATACTTATAACTTATTGTTATTAATACAAAATGAGGTATTAAAACATCCTTAAATCATGTTAAACATGTATATATACATATATATATATATATACAAACGTATAATTATCATATATTGTATAGTTCGTGATATCATCGGTCAAACTAGACGGTCAAACGTTGTGTAAATCTCTTTTCGAAAAACATAAGTCTCGACAATTTGGATTGCTTATCATGTTGGTAAGGTTTAATTTATGTAAATATTAATCTTATAAGTATAGAATGATCGAAAAAGTGCGGGTCGTTACAGGTTGTCAGGCCCGATAGATCTATCAACAGGATTCGCGTTTACAATACCCATGTAAATAGTAGTTACCAAGCTACAGGGAAGTATGCCAGTGGTACAACTCAATGTAGAATATATTTTTAAGTACTTGTGTCTATTTCGTAAACATTTATAAAAGCAGCGCATGTATTCTCAGCCCAAAAATATATATTGCAAAAGCAATTAAAAAGGGAGCAAATGAAACTCACCTAATATATTTTGTAGTAAAAATACATATGACGTCATTTAACAAGTGTAGGGTTGACCTCGGATTCACGAACCTATATCATTTACTTATATATTAACACACATAATTGTAACCGAACAAATTTATATTATTTTTATATTAATAACCTATATGTTTCATATATTCATTTTATATATTTAAAATAGATAAAAATATAAATATTGTTATGTTATATGTATTAAATATATTATTATATATATATATATATATATATATATATATATATATATATATATATATATATATATATATATATATATATATATCGTTCGTTTGTTAAAATTTATAATAATACAAAAACAGTATTAGTAATGATAAAAATAATAATAATGATAATATGGTTAAAAATAATACTTTTAATATAAATGATAAAATGATAACTTTAATAAAAATAATACTTTTTAATAAAAATTTTAATTTTAATAATAATGAATACTATTAATAATAACTATAAAAATAATGATTTTACTAATAGTAATAATGAAACTAATATTTTTATTAATAACTATAATAATAATACTACCAATACTAATACTAATACTTATGATAAAAATAATAATAATAAAAATAATAATTTTAATAATAATAATAATAATAACAATAAAAATAATTATGGAATACAACCTTTGAAAAAACTAAGCATTTAAAAAGAATCGCCAATGCCCAAACTCGAACCCGCGACCTCTCGCTTAAACACACAAACACTCCCAGATCACCTGAGCTACTTCGTTTTTCCGAATTAACCCCAAATTAAAATTATATAATCTATTTAATCTTCAGTTCTTCTTCTTCTTCCTTAAATATGTTTGGGCCAGAATTCAGTCCATTAAAAGCCCGAATAATCATGAAGCCCATTCTATGTTAATGGCCTAGTTTGCTTCTATAATAAGCCTAACTAGTTAAACCTATTAAAGCCTAGTCCATTTGTGTTGTTACTGGATTCACAAAGCCCAATTGTGGTGTTCGCCTTTGATTAAACCGGGACCAGAAACAGATGATTTGCAGCTTTTGTAATAAAAGTTTTCGATCTCCCTCTTGCTCGACACCAAGATAGAATTTGGCCCAACAGCTGTTTCTAAACCCAACTTATCACCAATTCAAATAATGTCATATTTTAAAAAAAAAATCATGGTCACAATTAGAGAAGGGTCCACGTGCAAGTGGCTAGTGTTTTAAAAAAAAAACTGTCGGCCAAAGGAAATCAAAAGAAAACGTTTAGTATCCTTAAAGCAAAATAATTAGAAATAGAAAAACAAGTTGCACACGTTACAACGATTGAAGTGGTGTTATTTTTCGGAATTAACTAATGAAAATAGAAGAGAGAACGTGGACCCAGCCACTATAATTTTATTTTTCAATGAAGATGATGATGCAATGGTCCAGGTGATTCTAGGGTGGTGTTAGAAGGTGTTAAGGTGGCGGTTTTGATGGTGGGAAAGAAAGAAACAACCGGTGTTGGTGATGATGATTGAGATGTGGTGGTGGTCGATTGAGAAAAAGAGAGGGAGAGAGATGGTGGCTCGTGGTTGAATGTAACAGAAGAACTGCAGCAGTAACATGTTTATGATGGTGGTGTGTTTAGATTCACGTTCAAGGAGAAGAGGAAGAGAGAGAGAAGAAAGAAAGATGGAGGTTTATATTGGTAATGATGGTCTCGGTTGTGGTGGTGATTTTCATTCGAAGTAGGAAGGAAACGAGTAGCAATTTACAGGGGTGTTCTTGGGTAATTTCAAGCAAAAAGATAATAATAATGATTTGCAGGTGGTTTTCGGGTTCGAACAATAACATGAATATGAAGGATGGTGTTTGCGGTTTCTGTTTGGGTTACATGGGTCGTAGGTAGTGATGGTTTTCGAGAGTTTACAGCTGAAAAAGGGATCGAATCAAGTGTTTTAGTGGTGTTTCCAATTTTCAATAATAGTTGTAGGTGGCGAACGTTGCAGTTTATTTGGGTCATTCTTGGACTGAAATCGAAAACACTACAACAACAGCAAGGGTATTCATTATAGGTGGTTGTGGGTTTATTGTGATGATGTAGGCGACGATGGTTGCTTGTAGGGAGGTCAAGGTGGTTCACGGTGGTGTAGGGTGAAAGGAGAAGAGGTTTGTGTGTGTGTATGTTTGTGATATCTCTATCTATATGTGTGTATGTTATATATATAAAAAGGATGATGGGTGGTTGATAGACAAAAACAGTAAATATGATGTGTATCCTCTCAAAATAAAACAACAATCCGTGAACAAATTGAATTGGGGTGGGGTATGACTAACTGAAATGAACGTGTGAAGTAGGGAAAACAATAGGAAGGTTTGTGAGTGGGTTAATATAAATGCATGTATGTAACATGTAATGTTAAAAAAAAAAAACGGTATCAATTAATAATTCTCCATGTTTTAAAACAAAAGAATGACAGTCACTATCTTGTGATCAACAACTTACATTAATTAACTAATGAGCAAATCCAAAATTTTAAAACAGTAACCAGGAAATAGAGAACACATAGCAATAATATCAATGTGAAGGGTATTGATGTAGAAAGAGATCTAAGATGGTGATACCCAATATCATATGTCTATACATACATAGATATAGAAATATATGTAATATAATTATAATATAATCTAAAATTTAAAACGTGTGATAATATTAGCCGTCGTCTTTTGCGGACTGAATTTGTGCTCTATCGTTGTTAATCAGTGGCGAATAATAGTCCTCTAAAAAATCCATATTTTTAATTTGTTTAATATCCAACGAATGACAATTGAGTGTTACTGTCGTTTACTAAATCGATTCGAATTCACAAAATATATAATTAATATACTTGATTTTTATAGATATGTTTTAAATAATAATTATCATAATATCATATTTTACATAATTAATTTTAATAACAAAAACATATAATATTTTAAATTTCTAATTATTATTTATATACATATATATACACACATTTCTATTTACAATTAATTGTTCATGAATCGTCGGGAATGGTCGAAGGTCAATCGAATAGTTCAAAATTTTTGAGACTCTATTTAACGGACTGTTCTTATCGTGTCAAAATATATAAAGATCAAAGTTTAAATTTGGTCGGAAATTTCCGGGTCGTCACACAAAAATGAGTACCCCGATCACTTATTAAAGCTTTCGGTGTTCCGAACCTAGCAAAAAGACGTTTTAATAAGTTGACTACAACTCGTGCATCGTTAGTTGGGAGATCTTGTGCTTCCACCCATTTAGATACATAATCAATGGCAACGAGAATGTAGAGATTATTGTGAGATTTTGGAAATGGACCCATAAAGTCAATACCAAAAACGTCAAATATTTCACATACTTGAATGACATTTTGTGGCATTTCATCACGTTGACTTATTTTTCCGAGCCTTTGACAAGCATCACAGGATTTACAAAGAAGGTGTGTGTCTTTAAAAATTGTAGGCCAATAGAATCCAGCATCGTAAACTTTTCTTGCTATTAGTTGAGGCCCATAATGCCCTCCTGTTGGTCCTGTGTGACAATGGTTTAAGATTTGACTAGCTTCATCCCTGAATACACATCGGCATATTATTCCATCGGGACAACTATTAAACAAATGTGGATCTTCCCAGAAATTGTGTTTTATATCACTAAAGAATTTCTTTCGTTTTTGGTACGACAACCCTTTTTCAAGAAATCCACATACTAAGTAGTTTGCATAGTCTGCAAACCATGGAATTTCATTATAATCTATCTTCAAAAGATATTCATCAGGAAAGTTATCTTGTGTGGCCGATTCATTTAAAACTTCTAATTCGGGATTTTCAAGACGAGAAAGATGATCAGCGGCGAGATTTTCTGCTCCCTTTTTGTCTCGGATTTCAATATCAAACTCTTGTAAGAGTAAGATCCAACGGATTAATCGTGGTTTGACATCTTGTTTTGAAAATAGGTATCTAAGAGCAGAATGGTCGGTATAGACCACCGTTTTAGCTAGAACGAGATATGAATGAAATTTGTCAAAAGCAAAGACAATAGCAAGGAGTTCTTTTTCAGTAGTTGTGTAATTTGTTTGTGCTCCTTGTAATGTCTTACTAGCATAATAAATAGGTTGATATCGTTTTTCAATCCTTTATCCTAAAACGGCTCCCATTGCAAAATCACTTGCATCGCACATGAGTTCAAATGGTAGATTCCAATTTGGAGTTATCATGATCGGCGCATTAGTGAGTTTTCTTTAAGAATATTAAAAGATTTGATTCATTCATCCTAAAAGATGAATGGAGCATCCTTTTCTAGGAGTTTATTCATAGGAGTGGCAATTTTAGAGTCGGTAAAAACCGGCATGCCCTAGAAAACTCCTAACTCCTCTAACATTGGTGGTATGTGGAAGTTTAGTAATTACATCTACTTTAGCTCTATCCACTTCAATTCCTTCATTTGAAATTTTATGACCAAGAACGATGCCTTCTTTAACCATGAAATGGCATTTCTCCTAATTAAGAACTAGATTTGATTGCTCGCGTCTAATAAGCATTCGTTCAAGATTAACTAGACATGTTTCAAAAGTATCACCGAAGACTGAAAAGTCATCCATGAAAACTTCCATGCATTCTTCTATCATATCGTGAAAAATCGCCATCATGCACCTTTGAAAGGTTGCAGGGGCGTTGCATAGTCCAAAGGGCATGCGTTTGTAAGTAAAAGTACCATAAGGGCACGTGAATGTGGTTTTCTCTTGGTCCTCAGGTGCTATTGGAATTTGAAAGTATCCGGAGAAACCGTCAAGAAAACAATAGTAACTGTTCCCAGCTAACCTTTCCAACATTTAATCAATGAAAGGTAAGGGAAAGTGATCTTTTCTGGTGGCGTCATTTAATTTTCTATAATTAATACAAACACGCCATCCCGTTACAGTCCTAGTAGGAATAAGCTCATTTTTTTCATTTGTGATGACAGTCATGCCACCCTTCTTAGGTACGCATTGAACTGGGCTTACCCATGGACTATCAGAGATTGGATAAATTAAACCTGCATCTAGCAGTTTAATAATTTCTTTCTTAACAACATCTTGCATATTTGGATTTAGTCTTCATTGGCGTTGCACATAGGTTTTATGACCTTCTTCCATAAGGATTTTATGTGTGCAATACGAAGGAGTTATGCCTTTAATATCATGAATCTTCCATGCAATAGCTGGTTTATGAGCTTTTAGCACAGAAATGAGTTGAGATTATTCATTTTCCATAAGAGAAGACGATATTATTACAGGTAATTCAGATTCACCATGTAAATAAGCGTATTCCAAATGGTTTGGAAGTGGCTTTAACTCTAATATCGGTGGTTCTTCTATTGATGATTTGTATCGATATTTGTCTTCCTCTTTTAGCATTTGAAGTTCTTCTGTTGTTGGTTCGTATTCATTAGCCATGAGTGCGGCTAACATTTCAGCTTCATCAATTGGTTCAGTTCCTTCTCTTAAAGAACATTCTCATGTTCCTTGTAATTCTGGAAATTCTTCTAACAATTATGCATGTGAATCTATAGTTTATATCATCTGCAGATTGTGGTTGTTGAATGGCTCTATCAACAGAAAAGGTAACACTCTCGTCCTCTATACTTAGGGTCAGTTTCTTACCAAACATGTCTATTATTGCTTTAGCCGTATTTAAGAATGGTCTTCCTAATATGAGAGGAACTCGAGAATCTTCTTCCATGTCTAGAATAACAAAATCTACTGAAAATACTAAAGTACCAACTTTAACTATCATGTTCTCCATTATCCCTCTAGGATATTTTACTGATTGATCGGCTAGTTGTATGCTTATTCGTGTTGGTTTCAATTCTCCAAGGTCTAGTTTAGCGTATAATGAATACGGAATTAAATTTATACTAGCACCTAAGTCTGCCAATGCTTCTATTGAACTAAGACTACCCAGAAAACATGGAATTGTGAAACTTCCTGGATCTGATAATTTTTCTGGTATCTTATTCAATAACACTGCAGAACAATTAGCATTCATTGTAACAGCCGAGGGTTCTTCCATTTTATTTTTATTTGTGATTAGATCTTTCAGAAATTTAGCATATCATGGCATTCCTGAAATCACATCAATGAAAGGAAGATTGACATTTATTTGTTTAAACATATCCAAGAATTTGGATTGCTCGGCTTCAAGTCTTTCTTTTCTCATTTTACTCGGGTAAGGAAGCGGTGGTTGGTATTGTCTAACATAAGGTTTTGCCTTAACTGTGTTATCTTCATTAACCTTTTCAACTACCGGTTCTGTTTCCTTCTCTTGCTCAGGCTGTGGTGCATGTGTAATAGGAATACCGTCATCTGAAATTACAGGCATTTCAGGTGGTTTAAGTGTAATACCACTTCTCGTGGTAATGGCTTTAGCTGTTTCATTCCGGGGGTTAGCATTTGTATCGTTAGGTAAACTTCCCGGTTTTCTTTCACCCATCAACCTTGAGCATTTTGTTCATTAGTTTGTTTCTGAGATGTGAAAAATTGAGTTTGAGATTCAACCAGCTTCGATATCATGTCTTCTAAATTTGGCTTTTTATCATCGATTTGTGGTGGTTTAATTGGAAAAATAGGTCTTTGCTGATTGTAAGTATTGTTGGATACTTTTTGATTGCTAGGACCTTGTTGGTTGTTGTATGGAACATTTCGGTTATAATTCTGATTTTGATTGTAATTTGGTCTTGGCAGTTGATAATTACCTTGGTAATTATTTCCAGGCCTTTGGTTCATGTATGAAACATTCTCTCTTTGTTCCATTGTTTGTTCAATACTGAGACAATCTTTTGTCAAATGTGGTCCTCTACACTGCTCATAACTAATTCATATTACGTGAATATCTTTAGTCATCTTTTCCATTCGTCTCTCGAAAGCATCTATCTTTGCGGACATGGAATCAAAGTCATGGCTAGAATCGGCTCTAGCCGATTTAGATGATCTAATGATATCTTTTTCTTGATGCCACTCATGTGAGTGGGAAGCAGTGTTATCAATAATTTTGTAAGCTTCAGTTGCGGTTTTCTTCATAATGGAACCACCGGCTGCTATGTCGATGTCTTTTCGTGTAGTAATATCGCATCCTTGATAGAATATTTGTACTATTTGATAAGTGTCTAAACCATGTTGCGGACATCCTCTTAACAACTTTCCAAATCTTCTCCACTCCTCATATAGAGTTTCATTTGGCTTCTGTGTGAACGTAACAATTTCTCCTTGAAGTCTCACGGCTTTAGATGACGGAAAGAATTGTTTAAGAAAATTTTCAATTAAAACATCCCATGTGTCAATCGCCCCTTCAGGTAACGATTCTAACCAATCTTTGGCTTCTCCCTTTAAAGTCCAGGGAAATAACATGAGATTGATCTGTTCATCCTCAACTTCTCTAATTTTGAATAGAGTACAAATCCTATTAAAGGTACGAAGATGTTCGTTTGGATCTTCCTTCGGTGCACCACTAAATTGACATTGATTAGTTACCTTGTGTAGGATTTGTCCTTTGATTTCATAATCTGGTGCATTAATGTTTGGTTGAGTAATTGCATGACCTTGGCCAGTGCGTTTAGCCCTCATTCGGTCTTCCATACTTAGATGTTCCAGATTTTTCATGATTGAATTAGTTGAATCTGAATCACTAGAGGAATCTGACTTAATGGTTTCTTCCTCGACAATCTCTGGATGAGTGATTTGTTGTTCAGGAGGAATGATTAGTGGTTCAGGATCTCTGAATTGTCCCTGAATACCCTCCGGATTCACAATTGTGAGGTCGGGTTCAAAAAATGGATTATCAGAAATTTTAATTGGAGTACTTGGTCGACTGGATGACGATTCTAAAGAAAAATCAACGGCGACAATATTGGCTAGATGTCTTGATCGAGTTACAGGTGGTGAACGTATGAAAGGTGGTGAACGTTTTGCTCGGTGCATTCACTGAATGTCCTATTAGTTATAAAAATAAATATTATATAAGTTATCAAATTAATAGATTTTTCTGATTTTGCCCACGTTTCGAATAGCCAATAGATGCAGCAGGTAGCCATGACCCTTTAAATCGGAAGCCCACAACTCGCCACTAACAAATCCAACTATTTCTACGAACCAGAAAATTTTGGATGTCTATCAATTTAACCGCTTAAAATAATTTTTCGTCAAAATTTAAAGAAAATAAAGAAAACTCTATGTCCTAAAAACTAGAGCGTCGAGAAATAAGAAAGAAAAAGAATGCGTCGTAAAACGTCGAAAAATAAAAGGTCGAAAAATAAGCGTCGAAAAATAATAAAATGCAGCATCGGAACTTAAAAGTCTAAAAACTAAGAATTGAAACTTACGTCTAAATGTATTAAAGCTTAAAAGAATTCTATATCCAAAACGGCAATATCTTAAAAAGTACTAAAATCTTAAAACGGCGTCGCAAAATTCTAAAGCACCTAAATCTTAGTCTAAAGAAAAAGCACTTAAGGGATTTTACGGCAGACCTAAAAATCTAGAAGTATAAAAAATTTTACGGCAAAATACTAATATTTAAACTAGTTACGAACGAAAAATATACAAATTGTGAATTAAACTAATAAAAATAAAAATAAACAAAAAAATGATAAAATTACTTATATTTATAAAAATATTATTTTTTTAAAAAATATTAGTTTATGAATTAATAAAACTAATTAAAACCTAAAAGTAATAAAAACTAAACTAATTAATATTAAAACAAAACCTTAATCTAAATTAATTAATAATAATAATTAATAAAATCAAACCCTAATTCGTACGTCTGATGATCAGGCCCTGTCAAGTCACCTCATGCCACCGCATGAGGTATTAGTTGTCTGGCCATGCGATCGCATGGATCCGAAAACCAGGCCAGATTGTTTGGGCTTCGACAGGCTTCGGCCCGATTACTTTTTTTTTCTGTTTTATCTTTATATAAAATATTTATATAAATAAAAACTTATATTTTAAAAATTACCTATTAGTTTTTGTAACTAAAAAAATACAAACTTTTTAATTTTAAAACGTAAATATATATATATATATATATATATATATATATATATATATATATATATATATATATATATATATATATATATATATATATATATATATATATATATATATATATATATATATATATTTCTTTTCTTTTTTTATGTTTTTATATTTAAAACTTACTATATTTTTACAAAAATAGATTAAAAATAAATATATATTTTTTTTAGAAAAATAGCGTTTCACTTCGGCGTTGTTGAGTTCCCCGGCAGCGGCGCCAAAAATACTTGATGTTATGCGCGGTGTATATGAAATAGTTATATTTTTATTGCGAAATACTATTAAATACGATACAATTTTACACAAGTTATTTATTTATTTATTGAATTGAATATACCTAAATCTTGCTACAACACTATAGGCAGTGTACCTAATCGTATAGTAGTTTAGTTTTTAGTAAATTCGGTTCGTTCCACAGGGGTACAACTAAATTTAACGCTATATTATATTTTTAAACTATATTTGTATAGAAATATTTATATAAGTAATATTATTATTGTTATAAAAAGGGGGTTTTACCGTTTAATGACCGATTTGTCGATTTTATGTCTTAAGTCACAATTAAAACCTAATGTAAAATATTATAAATAAATATAACTTAATTTAAAGCGTAAAGTAAATGACGATAATAAAATTACGATAATTAAAAGTGCGATAAATAAAATGACGATAAATAAAATTGCGATAATTATAAATTACGATAATTAAAAGTGCAATAAATAAAATGACAGTAAACAAAAGTGCGATGAGATATAAAATAAAGGAATTATTCTTATTTAAACTTCCGTAATCATGATGTTCGACGTGTTGATTTTAGTTTATTACCATGGGTTAATTGTCCTTTGTCCTGGATTATTCGATATGTCCATACAGTTTTTGTCCATAACAGTCCATCAGTCATAAATATAAAGTGCGAGTGTCCTCGTCAAATTATCCTTATATCCGAAGTCAAATATTCCAACTAATTGGGGACTTAAACTGTAATAAGGTTTAATACATTATTAATGATTACATCAGGTTATCGACTGTGTGCAATCCAAGGTTTTAATACTTTATTATCAATTACACCAAGTGTCCTTGTATGTAATCCACCCCTGTTTTAATGAGTCCATTGACTATTAATCCATTCCCGTGTCCGGTTAAATGAATGATTATTAGTATTTATAAATATCCCGCTCATTGTGTCTGATCGAGTGTATATGGTTATTTATAGATACGTCAAATTGTAAATCTCTATATTAAATTAACGAATTATCATTCAGTTAAACAAATATAAAGTCCATTAATAGCCCATAGTCTAATTTCCACAAGTGTCGGTCTTTTGTCCAAACCCCAATTATGGTACAAAGCCCAATTACCCTGTCTTTAATATTTAGCCCAACATCACGATTACTTTGATTTAAATAAGCATAATAATGACTTAGCTACTAGACATTAATTTAAAAAGGTTGAACATAACTTACAATGAGTATTAATAGCGTAGCGTTACACGGACAGAGTTTCGACTTACAAACTTAAAACATTCGCTACTAAAACCTTATTATTATTAACTTAATATTAAAATTATAATTATAAAATAAATATAAATATATATTGAGAGATAGAGAGTAGATAGAAAAAGATGTACATAAATTGGCCGAAAACGTTGCAATTTATAGGACTTGGCCAGCTACAGGCCCTCATGCGATCGCATGGATTTAACACTGCCTGGCCATGCGATCGCATGGCCCCCTGGGACAGCTCACATTCACTTGTCTTCATGTTTACCGACGGTTTTTAATTTAATATATAATATATATATATATATATATATATATATATATATATATATATATATATATATATATATATATATATATATATATATATATATATATATATATATATATATATATATATATATAATTTTATGAATTATTTATATATTATATTATATTCATGTGCATAGTTGACTTGTAATTTTAGGCCCGTTGCGTCGCGCTTTGATAGTTGGTTCATGTCCCGGTTCTGAATTTTCGAACGTCCTTTCGTACGATTTAATATCTTGTACTTTGCATTTCGTGGCTCGTACTCTTGTAATTTTAAGACGTTTCTCATCAATAATTTGAACCACTTTGATTGTACTTTGTACTTTTTAGCTTTTTGGTCTTTGCGTCTTCAAATCACCGAATCTGTCTTTTGTCTTCACCTTTTATGATTTAAACGAATATCACTTGTAAATAGAACAATTACAACTAAAAGCTTGTCTTTCTTGAAGGATAATGCTTTGAAATATATGTTCATTTTTAGCATTATCAGAAACGTTTTACATGGTAAACCCAAAAGTAAATAATGTTTAACAAATGATAAAATGTAAATAATGTGGACTCGAATGCAACAACAAGCAAGCAACATAGGGCAACACATAAGCTATTCTTCACCTGAGACAAACATGCTTAAAATGTCAACACAATGGTTGAGTAAGCATCATAGGTTTAATAATTAATAAGTTTTAGACCACAAGATTTATTTCAAAACATCAAAATTTTCAATATGTCATGAGTTATAATATCGAGCCAAACATTAACCCCTGACACTGTACGGGTGTCGGTAATCATTATTAAGTACCCCTTTGAAGATCGGTCAATGGGTAGAGACGTCGCTCTCAATAGGCCTAATCACAATAATTAAGCTTGCAACATTTTAATTCTAGCAATTAACGATATTATAGCGGGGATTTGCATGTAAAGATACAATCAATACAAGTTAACAATAGTCTCATGAAGTTGCATATCAAAAAGTTTAGGCACTTGTGTCTAAATTGTAAATCATTTAAAGCAAGCATGTGTCTCACCTCAAGATTTATAAAATACATTAAAATATGTAAAAATCGGGGCTATGAGTTCACCTTACTAGCACGGAAGAAATAGTCCACAAGAGAAATGAATTGAACTGAAGAACGTGATCGAGATCTCAACCTAGAGATATAATGTACGATCAGAATGTTGTCTAATTGACATAAGTATAGTAACTATACTAATGATAATGGTTTTCTAAAGAAATTCCATTTTCGGAAAGGTTACTATTTATGAAAAGTTTCCACTTTTAGTAACTTTCCAATTATAGAGAGTTCGGGTTATAATCTTTAGCAAGACGTTGTACAACTTTCTTAAATCTCGTTGCTATCATACAAGTCACTTGAATGATCAGTTGTTACGGAGCACCAAGGATTCTTTACCAGAATCTATGTCATGGCATTCAAAATCCACAAGCAGTTCCCATAAGGCAACAAGGATCACCCTAGGCCATATGTAGCGGTGAGGTTTGTATATAG
This sequence comes from Rutidosis leptorrhynchoides, assembly GCF_046630445.1. Lineage (NCBI taxonomy): Eukaryota > Viridiplantae > Streptophyta > Magnoliopsida > Asterales > Asteraceae > Rutidosis > Rutidosis leptorrhynchoides. Next base: position 221,561,405 of record NC_092333.1, on the reverse strand, counting down.
TGCATGTTATCTTGATTATAACCTTCACATATTATTTTATTATATAGTTAAGTTATATATATATATATATATATATATATATATATATATATATATATATATATATATATATATATATATATATATATATATATATATATATATATATATATATATATATATATATATAATTACTATTAGTATTATAACTATTAATAGTTTTATAATTATATATGTATTATTATTCAAGCTATAATTATTATCTTAACTTAGATTAATCAATGTTTATAATATACTAATCATTATCTCATACATGAGATATAAGATAATTAGTTATATTATTAGTTATTTAATTTGCAAAATACATAGTATTACAACATTTTAATATACCAATATAATCAATAAATACTTAAATAATTAATTAAATGTCTAAGAATCATATACACAATTTTTATAGTCTAGTTAATTATAAAAATCAGTAGAAAAATTTAAGAAGGTATTTTTATTACAATTTTGTAATTAAATTCGTTTTTATTCTTAATTTAATCACAAAACAAGTTTAATTCTACATAAAATACTAAATTAACATAAATAATTATTTTTAAAATTTTTATAAGTTTCATACAGTCTAATAACCTGTAGAAAAATATTTAATAAAAAATTTCTTTATTTTAACATTTATTTCCTTAATTACCCTCTATTTACATCATAAAAGAGTTTAATTATACAATAATTTCTAAATTGACCCATAAATTAGTTTTTATAATTTTCCCAGATCTAGAAAAAGTTTATGAACCCATAAAAATTATTTATTTATTTTTATTTACTGTATATATATTTATTACGAATTTTACCTTGTTTCCATAATTAAATCACACATAATTCGAATTTAATTTTATAAATTATATTCTAACCTAAATAATTAAGTTAAATATCATACATTACTGGAAAGATATTTATATACCTTAAATAGCCTTTTTCCTATTTTTTATAAATATGTATATGTATACCGTATATATATATATATATATATATATATATATATATATATATATATATATATATATATATATATATATATATATATATATATATATATATATATATATATATATATATATATATATATATATATATATATATATATATATATATATATATATATATATATATATATATATATAAGAAACTGTTTTAATTAAATAAAATATAAAAACATATTAAAAGTCAGAAAAATTATTTTTCCTAGATCTCATATTACTTATTAATAATTAACATGCATAACATATAATTAAATAAACTCAATATATATTTATTATGTATTTGTTTGTGTTTCAGCCGAGTATATAAAAATAGATTTTAAAAAAAATACAACAACTAATTGTATTTCTGAAAATTCAATTTTTATAAAACCCATTTATCATGTTAATAATTTTCATGTAAAAAATTGGATTTAATTAAGCTTGTAACAATTAAAAACAAAAACTTATTTTTGTTGTTGTTTTTTCGGCCGAACAAAAAAAAATGAAAAAGAAAAAACACGAAAAAGAAAGAAAAAGAAAAGAAAAATTTTACAAATTTTTCTAGTGTTTGAGGGATCCCAAAGTTTGATACAAAAATTATGAGGTTTTAGGATGTATTTATACTTGAAAAATACTTGGAGAACAAGAAATACAATTTAAATAAATTAATTAAATCTTTTTTTTCCTTTTTTAAATTGGCCGACTTTTGGCCTTTTTTCTTTTTTTAATAAAAGAACAATCTAGAATATCTTGTATTTTATTTTCTTTTATTTAATTAACATAATTTATTATATATTTATTTATATATTTCGGTATATGTATAAATACATATATTTTTATTTTACAAATTTACATTTGTAACCCATTACTTTATCATTTTATATATTTACTCATATTTATATTTTATTTATATTAATATAGATTATATACATTTTAATACGTAACATATACTTTTAATAATAATAATAATAATAATAATAATAATATTATTATTATTATTATTATTATTATTATTATTATTATTATTATTATTATTATTATTATTATTATTATTATTATTATTATTATTATTATTATTATTATTATTATTATTATTATTATTATTATTATTATTAGGGTTAGGGTTAGGGTTACATTAAATGATTAGGGTTTACACAAAATAATTAGGGTTAGGATTTAGTTCATTAATGACGAGTATTAATTACTTCAATTAATATGTCCGGATAACAACCCTAATAATTATAATATAGAAGTACAAAACAGCAATGAAATCCTAGGGGCATTATAGTCATTTCAGAGTGAAAAAATGAGGGTTGTTATAGTACCTCCCCGTTAATTTAAACTTCGTCCCGAAGTTTCAAGAAGACTTCTCTGATGTATCAGCGATTGGAAAAAGATGAGGATATTTTCGCTTTATCTGGTCTTCACGTTCCCAGGTATACTCGGGGCCTCTTCGTGAATTCCAACGGATCTTAACAATAGGAATAGAGCTTTGTTTCAAGCCTTTAACCTCACAATCCATAACCTCTATCGGTTCTTCAACAAAATTCATTTTATCATCTATGCGGATATCATCCAATGGAATAACAAGTGTATCATCAGCAAGACACTTTTTAAGATTTGAGACATGAAATACATCATGCACATTATCAAGCTCAGTGGGTAATTCTAATCGATATGCCACAGGACCAACTCTTTCAATAATCTTAAAAGGTCCTACATAACGTGGACTTAATTTGCTTCGCTTACCAAAACGAACGACGCCCTTCCAAGGGGATAATTTCAACATAACTTTATCACCAACTTGGAATTCTAAATCTTTTCGACGTTTATCAGCATAACTCTTTTGTCGGCAGCGGGCAGTTTCTAATCGTTTCTTAATCCGAACAGTCTTTTCGGTAGTTTCATGAATAATTTCAGGACCAGTTAACTGTCTGTCCTCCAATTCATCCCAGCACAATGGGGATCTACATTTTCGTTCATATAAGGTTTCAAAAGGTGCAGCCTTAATACTTGAGTGATAGCTGTTGTTATATGAAAATTCAGCTAAAGGCAAGTGTCTATCCCAACCTTTGCCAAAATCGATAGCACAAGCACGAAGCATATCTTCCAACATTTCAATGGTTCGTTCACTTTGACCATCAGTTTGCGGATGATAAGCTGTACTCATGTCGAGTTGAGTTCCAAGAGCAGATCGCAAGGTTTTCCAGAATCTAGAAACAAATCGACTGTCGCGATCAGAAATGATTGAGATAGGAACTCCATGACGTGAGACAATCTCTTTGATATAGAGTTGTGATAATTTCTCCATCTTATCGGTTTCCTTGATCAGTATGAAATGTGAAGATTTAGTAAGACGATCAACTATGACCCAAATAGTATCGTTACCATTTGAAGTCTTAGGCAACTTAGTAACGAAATCCATAATGATACATTCCCACTTCCACTTCAGAATATCCGGCTGTTGAAGTAAACCAGACGGCTTTTGATGCTCGGCCTTAACTTTCAGACAAGTAAGGCATTTGCTCACATAATCAGCAATGTCTGACTTTAGATTAGGCCACCAATAAAATTCTTTCACATCGTGATACATTTTCCTGTAGCCCGGATGAATAGAATATCTAGTCTTATGTGCTTCATCCAAGACTAGTTCTCGAATATTTTCGAAAATTGGGACCCAGATTCGGTTATTAAAATACCTTGTTCCGTTTCCCTTGAGTTCAAGTTTCTTTTCGAGACCCTTCAGTCCCTCAAGTTGGACATTCTCTTCCTTCAATGCCTCAAGTTGTGCTTCACGAATTTGAGTTGTATGATTCGTACGAATACGCATATTTAAAGCTCGTACTTGGATCGGTTTGACACGATCCTTTCAATTAAGGGCGTCGGCAACTACATTCGCCTTGCCAGGATGATATTGAAGTTCACAATCGTAGTCATTTAATAACTCGATCCAACGCCTTTGCCTCATGTTTAATTTTTCCTGGTCAAAGATATGCTGAAGACTTTTATGATCGGTATACACCGTGATTCTAACCCCATAGAGGTAATGTCTCCACATCTTTAGTGCAAATACCACGGCTCCTAATTCCAGGTCGTGTGTGGTATAATTCTTCTCATGCTTCTTCAACTGTCTAGATGCATAGGCAATAACCTTTTCACGTTGCATCAAAACACATCCGAAACCTTGATTCGAGGCGTCACAATAGACTACAAAATTCTCGGTACCTTCAGGTAATGATAGAATCGGTGCTGTGGTCAATTTATCCTTCAGAATCTTGAAAGCAGATTCCTATTCTTCGGACCACTCAAACTTCTTCCCCTTATGAGTTAGCTTGGTAAGAGGATTAACTAGAATAGAAAAATCTTTGATAAACCTCCGGTAATAACCAGCAAGTCCTAAAAATTGGTGAATATGCTTCGCACTCTTAGGCACTTTCCAGTTTTGAATAGTGGTGATTTTCGCCGGATCGACATGTATTCCTTTACTATCAACTACATGTCCGAGAAATTGAACGATTTGCAGCCAAAATTCACACTTGGAGAACTTAGCATACAGTTGTTCCTTCTTTAAGAGCTCCAGAATCAATCGCAAATGTTGCTCATGTTCTTTCTCGCTCTTAGAGTAGATTAAAATGTCATCGATAAAGAAAATCATGAATTTGTCAAGATAGGTTTTGCATACACGGTTCATAAGATCCATGAATACAGCAGGAGCATTGGTTAAACCAAAAGGCATGACAAGAAACTCATAATGTCCATGATGAGTTCGGAAAGCAGTCTTAGAAACATCAGCTTCTTTGACTCTTAGTTGATGATAACCAGACCTAAGATCAATCTTCGAGTAGATGCTTGATCCTTGCAACTAGTCAAACAAGTCATCAATACATGGAAGTGGATAGCGATTCTTGATGGTTAACTTGTTGAGCTCACGATAATCAATATACATTCTCAACGTGCCATCTTTCTTCTTAACAAATAGAATGGGTGCTCCCCACGGAGATGAGCTAGGACGAATGAAACCTTTCTCCAAAAGTTCTTGGAGTTGGTTGGATAATTCCTTCATCTCAGGTGAAGCTAAGCGGTATGGTGCCTTTGCAATAGGTGCAGCACCGGGAGTCAAATCGATCTAAAACTCAACCTGTCGTTGGAGAGGGAGACCAGGGAGTTCTTCAGGAAAGTCTCTAACTATCGGTACATCTTCAATGCATTTCCCTTCCGATTCGAATTCCTTAACATAAGCCAAAATGGCTTGGTATCCCTTCATTAGATACTTGCGGGTCTTGATGCAGGAGATGATGTTGAGTTTGGAACCACTCATCTCCCCTTGAACAATTAAGGTTTCCCCATTTTCAAGAGGAATGTTAATGGTTTTCTCATAACACATGATTGCAGCTCTTAATGGGTGTAGCTAATCCATCCCTACGACTACATCAAAGCTCCCTAATTTGACTGGCAATAGGTCGATCTTAAAGTGTTTGTCAGCTAAAACCAGATCACAGTTTTTATACACATTGTCTACTTTCATAACCTTATCATTTGCTACTTCTACAAGGCGCTTAATTTCTACGGCTTGTGGTTTTTCAGTGAATAAGGCACAGAACTCAGTAGACACATAACTTCTATCAGTACCAGAATCGAATAAAATAGTAGCATAGAAGTTACTAACAAGAAACATACCCGTTATCACTTCATCATCATCACGGGCTTCTTCAGCAATCATCACAAAAGCTCGGCTTTTAGCATTTCCCGTGTTACCCTTTTTCTTCGGACACTGGTTACGGAAATGCCCTTTCTCGCTACAGTCATAACAAGTAGGAACTACTGCATTGGCTTTTGTTGCAGGAGTATCCGTTGGAGGAACTACAACTCTACAATTCTTGGCTATATGGCCAATCTTCTTGCACTTTGTGCACTCAACCTTGCACCACCCAGAATGGTGTTTCACACAACGCTTACAAAAAGGTTGTTTTCCAGAGTAACCCCCCTTTGAATTTTCGGCAACTTTCTTATTCGAACCTTGGCTCAATCCCTGAGCAGGTTCAAACTTCCTTTTGCCTTCATTTGTCTTAACCTCGATTTGCTTATTTATCGCGGCTTTTCTCCTCTTAGCCATCATAAGATTTTGAGCCATCAGTATCACTACATCTAAAGTCTCCTTACTAGCAGCAATGACATTTCCCTGAATCTCGTCAGGAAGACCTTCCATGTATCGTTCTATCTTCTTTTGTTCGTTTGGTACCATGTCTGGGCACAATGAAACCAACTCAATAAACCTATTGGTATAAGCTTCAATGTCGTTACCCTTGACCTTCAATTCCCAAAACTCAACCTCAAGCTTTTGGATTTGATTTCTTAGGCAGAACTTTTCAGTCATCATCCGCTTCAAAACAGCCCATGGAATAGCATTTGCAGCATCTAGGCCTACAATTTGAGAATAAGCGTTCCACCAAGTCAAAGTAAGACCACTTAATGTGTGAGTGGCATACTTCACTCGGTCGGCATCCGCACAGTTACAGATATGAAAGATGGATTCGAGCTTTTCGAACCAATGAGTTAGCTCGACAGCTTCTTCACTCCCCTTAAAAGACGGAGGCTTGCAATTCATAAACTCCTTGTAAATGTAAGAAGTGGGAGGATTTCCTTCGTTGTTCCCTTGCTGACTGTTATGGTTACCCTGAGCGGCAGCCAACAGCTGTTGGAATTGCGTAGGAGTCAAAGAGACATTCGAAATGTGGGTAGCACCTCGTGTCGATTGAGACATCGTTCTTCAATACATAAATATAGTATTAGTTGAAGAATTCGTGGTGCTAATAAATGAATAGTTTTATAAATGCACAAGGTTCACGCAACAGATACAACCAAATAGATATATCTAAACAGATATGAATAAGGTCTGATATATGATAGAAGCAACAAGATGGAATCAAAATACTTAAATTAAACCATAAAAACCACTAGTTTTACATGAATCAAAGAAAACCAATGTAACTTAGGCATATGCCTTTACATAAACCACAGAAATGGAAATAAATAAGAATCCTAAGATCTAATCTTTCTTAGGTGACGGAGGCTTGAAATGATCCTTAATGTACCCCTTGAAGTACATTACAAACTTCTCTAATTACACCAATGCATAATGCTGGCGGTCGAGCTCCCTCTCTTGCCTAGCAAACATCACGGAGAACTTGTCATAAACTCTCTTCACATTGATGTTTGTATAGTCGATGCGCTTCTCCATCCTAACCAAACGATCGCAAAATGTATCTATCATGGTTTCAATGTGACTTTGGAGATTCATGATATCACACCGAACCAAGGCATGGTCATACTTGGAGTAAGCAAACTCAGAAGCTTTTGGTTTCTTGGATGAACTAGCACCATCAGTAGCGAGAGTTTCTGGCTCCTTCCTCTTAGGTGAGGGAGTCTTATTAACAGGAGGTTCAACTTCTTCTTTGGAATCATCTTCTAAACTGCATATGACTCCAAGACCATCATAAGCCGGATTAGCCTCCTCATTAGTTGGTTCTTGAACCTCTTCCTCTTCTTCGGGTTCGGACTCTTCCTCAGGTTACCCCTCGAAATCATCTTCACCTTCGATGTGTTCTTCAACCTCTTCATCATCACCCTCATCATCCCCATCATAATCATTATGAGGTTCTTCCTTCACCGATGAGTGTGGTGGAGTGGCATGCGTGTAGACCGGAGATGCAGGTGGAGTAGTCGGTCGGTAAATTGGAGATGTTGTTGGAGAAACGGGTCCATAAGCTGGAGTGTGAACGGATCTCTCCATATCAGATTCTTCGAAATCAGAATTAACGATCGGGTTGCGGCTCGACATCCTAAAAGAAAGGAAAGAAAGAAATCAAAATGTTTCTAAGGTAGACGTAAAGCATGGAAAGAAATAATAAGGAAAGGTACTAAAATCTTAATTCAGGAAAGGTTATAGTCCTATAGATTGCTAAGGCACCCTAACTAACACATAAGGCACACATAAATGCAATCCTGGTTCTCTATAACAAACCATGCTCTGATACCAATCTGTCATACCCCCCAAATAGGGCCGGGGGTAAATATGACTTTTCAATATCATCACATGGCTATATAAACAAGAACGACTCTAAATGAGACATTTAAATAAATCAATAATTCAATTGCAGTGGAAAGCGAAATGTTTTACATGGTAAACCCAAAAGTAAATAATGTTTAACAAATGATAAAATGTAAATAATGTGGACTCCAATGCAACAGTAAGCAAGTAACATAGGGCAGCACATAAGCTATTCTTCACCTGAGACAAACATGCTAAAAATGTCAACACAATGGTTGAGTGAACATTATAGGTTTAATAATTAATAAGTTTTAGACCACAAGATTTATTTCAAAACATCAAAATATTCAATATGCCATAAGTTATAATATCGAGCTAAACATTAACCCCTGACACTGTACGGGTGTCGGTAATCATTATTATGTACCCCCTTGACGATCCATCAATGGGTAGAGACGTCGCTCTCAATAGGCCTACTCACAATAATTAAGCTTGCAACATTTTAATTCCAGCAATTAACGATATTATATCGGGGATTTGCATGTAAAGATACAATCAATACAAGTTAACAATAGTCTCATGAAGTTGCATATCAAAAAGTTTAGGCACTTTTGTCTAAATTGTAAATCATTTAAAGCAAGCATGTGTCTCACCCCAAGATTTATAAAATACATTAAAATATGTAAAAAGCGGGGCTATGAGTTCACCTTAGTAGCACAGAAGAAATATTCCACAAGAGAAATGAATTGAACGGAAGAACGTGATCGAGATCTCAACCTAGAGATATAATGTACGATCAGAATGTTGTCTAATTGACATAAGTATAGTAACTATGCTAATGATAATTGTTTTCTAAAGAAATTCCATTTTCGGAAAGCTTACTATTTATGGAAAGTTTCCACTTTTAGTAACTTTTCAATTATAGAAAGTTCGGGTTATAATCTTTAGCAAGACGTTGTACAACTTTCTCAAATCTCGTTGCTATCATACAAGTCACTTGAATGATTAGTTGTTACCAGGCGCCCAGGATTCTTGACCAGAATCTATGTCATGGCATTCAAAATCCACAAGCGGTTCCCATAAGGCAACTAGGATCACCCTAAGCCATATGTAGTGGTGAGGTTTGTATATAGTGTACGTTATCTTGATTATAACCTTCACATATTATTTTATTATATAGTTAAGTTATATATATATATATATATATATATATATATATATATATATATATATATATATATATATATATATATATATATATATATATATATAATTACTATTAGTATTATAACTATTAATAGTTTTATAATTATATATGTATTATTATTCAAGCTATAATTATTATCTTAACTTAGATTAATTAATTTCTATAATATACTAATCATTATCTCATACAAGAGATATAACATAATTAGTTATATTATTAGTTATTTAATTTTCAAAATACATAGTATTATTGCACTTTATTATACCAATATAATACATAAATACTTATATAATTTATTAAATGTCTAATAATTATATACATAATTTTTATAGTATTAGATAATTATAAAAATCAGTAAAAAAGTTTAAGAAAGTATTTTTATTACAATTTTGTAATTAAATTCATTTTTATTCTTAATTGAATCACCAAACAAGCTTAATTCTACATAAAATACTAAATAAACATAAATAATTATTTTTTCAAATTTTTATAAGTTTCTTACAGTCTAATAACCTGTAGAAAAATATTTAATAAAAGATTTCTTTATTTTTACATTTATTTCATTAATTACCCTCTATTTACATAATAAAAGAGTTTAATTATACAATAATTTTTAAATCGACCCATAAATTAATTTATATAATTTTCTAGATCTAAAAAAAGTTTATAAACCCAGAAAAATTATATTTTTTACTGTATATATATTTATTACAAATTTTACCTTGTTTTCATAATTAAATAACACATAGTTCGGATTTAATTTTTATAAATTATATTCTTACCTAAATAATTAAGTTAAATATTATACATTACTGAAAAAATATTTATATAGCTTAAATAGCCTTTTTCCTATTTTTTATAAATATTTATATGTATAACATATATATATATATATATATATATATATATATATATATATATATATATATATATTAAAGAAAATATTTTAATTAAATAAAATATAAAAACGTATTAAAAATCAAAAAAATTATTTTTCCTAGATCTCATATTACTTACTAATATTTAACATGCTTAACATATAATTAAATAAACTCAATATATATTTATTATGCATTTGTTTGTGTTTCGTCCGAGAATATACAAACAGATTTTTAAAAAATATAAAATCTAATTGTTTTTTTGAAAATTCAATTTTTATAAAACCTATTCATCATTTTAATAATTATCATGTAAAAAGTTGGATTTAATTAAGCTTGTAACAATTAAAAAAAATATTGTTATTGTTGTTTCGGCCGAACAAAAAAACAAGAAAAAGAACGAAAAAGAAAAAGAAAGAAAAGAAAGAAAAAGAAAAGAAAAATCTTACAAATTTTTCTAGGGTTTGTGTAGTGACCCGGAAATTTCCGATCAAATTTAAACTTTAATCTTTATATGTATCCGACACGATAAGCAAAATCTGTAATGTTGAGTCTCGAAAAGTTTGAAAACTATATTCATGTAATCAATTACCCTTTGACCATGTCTAACGATTCACGAACAAAAATGTGTAAATAGAAATGTATGTGTATGTACATATGTGTATTTTTTTTTAAGCTAAGAAATATTGATAAAACATTTAAGAGCTTGGTGATACAAAAATAGATTATGAGATTATTATGTGACTTGAAAGCATTGAACGAATTAGTTGATATGAATATAAGCTACGAGATCTATTTTATGAACATAGAAATGCTATCACAGTAGTTAGTGAATAATACTTTACTTGAACGTATTTGTTCGATGTAAGTTTATCAATGAGATTAAAAGATAATATCAAGTGATTGATTTATCAGGTACATTGAATTATAATTACGAGTCTTTGTTATGAGGTCCACTTGAATTAGAAAACTCTTACTTTTAACGGTATTCGGAATATTTAGTAAAGTGATTCCATGTAAGAACAAAAGTGTTATTATTGAGGATTAGACAGAGGTTAGCGGAGAGTCTCGTTTAATTATCAAAAGCGTACCTTGCAATGATTGACTTGTGTCACTTGGTAGGTTAATTATTTAGTTTTCTTAATATTGAAGACGTTTTACGATATAGATGAAACCTTTTAAAGAATGATTTTGAATATAACTAATTCTGAAAAACTAAATTATATTTATTCAATTTAGTACAAACACATTTTTTTTTCGATATAATAGAATTTGATTATAAAATATTTTTATGGATTTTCAATGATATAAAAATAAAAATAAATATAAAATAAAGATTTCTAATGAGCACCAAAAGACTACAACATTTCATCACAAGATTGAAAGTTAAAATGTTGGAAATCACTAAACCTGCGCACTTGCACGAGAAAAATCATAACTAAATCATACTGACTCGAAAAAGGGTGATTCCGGTGTCCAAACGACCGTAACTCAAAAATCTACAACTTTCATGAAGACACCATACACGAATCGTGTACCTATCTACACGAAACGTGTAATCTTGTGCCGACATATTTTGGTGGCGGCTCACTATGCAACATGTTTTTAATTTTTATTAATATTATATTATATTATTATATTATTTATAAATCTATATATATAGGATCGATCATAATTGTTTTCTAACTATCTATCTCTCACACTCTCTCTATAATTATATTTATTATTATTATTGTTAGTGTTATTATTATTATTATTATTAGTATTATCATACATAAAATACTACGACGAGGTCATGGGCGAGTTATTTCAAAACGGGTTTTATGAGCGGGATAGAGCTAAGGAAATTATGAGTTATGGTTATGGAGGTGATGGGTATTGTTCATGGGTATGCTTGTGAGGTTAAACTAGTGTTTGTCACCTCCATTGCGTCTACGTACCTTTCCTACAATATTGAACTTCAATATTGATACGTGAGTACTCCTAATTTAATTTTTACATACTAATAGTGTATCCCTGACTAGTGCTCGAGAAAATAGGATTATGCATGCTTGTAAATTTGATAGTGCCCTTAGATAGGTTATGCCGAATCTTAAAGGTTGTTATATTATAGTTGAAGGAAGATATAAGATTTGCATGTCCTTAAAAAGCTAGAAAAAAATTAAGAACTTTTCCTTTAGATGCCAAATAGATTTGATGGACGGATTAAAAGTTATAGTCAATTAAAATTTCGTAAAAATGATTATTATCGTCGTTAATATCGTTGTCTTAATTTTTTTTATCAAATTGTTATTATTCCAAAATAACACGACTGTTACTTATTATTATTATCAATACTATATTATTAACTAGAAATGTAATACAAATTATATAACTACCTTAATAGAATCTATCGCAGTATTTTTATGATATTAAATGAACTTTATAAGTTTTATTACTTAAGATATATAAAAGTATATTTTAATATAAAATTTTATTTATAAACGAATTATATTATTTACTTTATTAAATCTTTAAAAAAAAAAATATTTTAAAAATATAAAACGACGATATTTAAATTATATAATAAAACATTTATAAAGTTTTGAAATCATTTGGAGTTAAACTAATTTTTGTCGACCTTTGCATACTAGACTCGAGCATTAGGATTGTGGTACACTATGACTTAACTTAATGTATTAGACAAATATTGACAAATACATAATTATATATAAATAATTTAGGTTCGTGAATCCAAGGCCAACCTTACACTTGTTCAATGATGTTATATGTATTTTTACTACAAAATACAGTATGGTGAGTTTCATTTGCTCCCTTTTACTCTTTACGTTTTTGGGCTGAGAATACATGCAAATGCTTTATTAACTGTTTTACAATATTTATATGCGTGAGTTTCATTTGATCCCTTTTACTCTTTATATTTTTGGGCTGAGAATACATGCAAATGCTTTATTAACTGTTTTACAATATTTATATGCGTGAGTTTCATTTACCTTTTTACCCTTTATATTTTTGGGACTGAGAATACATGCGCTTTTATAAATGTTTGACGAAATAGACACAAGTAATTGAAACTACATTCTATGGTTGAATTATCGAAATCGAATATGCCCCTTTTTATTAAAGTTTGGTAATCTAAGAATTAGGGAACAGACACCCTAATTGACGCGAATCCTAAAGATAGATCTATTGGGCCTAACAAACCCCATCCAAAGTACCGGATGCTTTAGTACTTCGAAATTTATATCATGTCCGAAGGAGGATCCCGGAATGATAGGGGATATTCTTATATGCATATTGTTAATGTCGGTTACCAGGTGTTCACCATTTGAATGATTATTTTTGTCTCTATGCATGGGACGTATATTTATGAGAACTGGAAATGAAATTCTTGTGGTCTATTAAAATGATGGAAATAAATGATTATGATAAACTAATGAACTCACCAACCTTTTGGTTGACACTTGAAAGCATGTTTATTCTCAGGTTTGAAAGAGATCTTCCGCTGTGCATTAGCTCATTTTAAAGATATTACTTGGAGTCATTCATGACATATTTCAAAAGACGTTGCATTCGAGTCGTTGAAGTTCATTAAAGATTATTATTAAGTAAATGACAGATTAGGTCATTTATAGTTTGGATATTATGAAATGGTATGCATACATGTCAATTTTCGATGTAAAGAAAGATTGTCTTTTAAAAACGGATGCAATGTTTGTAAAATGTATCATATAGAGGTCAAATACCTCGCAATGTAATCAACTATTGTGAATCGTTTATAATGTATATGAACGGGTCCTTTCAGTTGGTATCAGAGCGGTGGTCTTAGCGAACCAGGTCTGCATTAGTGTGTCTAACTGATAAGTCGTTAGGATACATTAGTGAGTCTGGACTTCGACCGTGTCTGCATGTCAAAAGTTTTGCTTATCATTTCGTGTCGAAAATTACCTGCTTATCATTTTTAAGTCTAGACGCGCTTTCCTGCATTTATTGCATAATAGTGTATAGACGAATTCTTATCTTAGCATATCTGATACTGTGAACTTTGACTGACATTTTTCAAAGATTCTCCGTAATTTATGGGATTTTGGTATTATATATACATATGTAAATTATGTATAGAAAGATATCAAATCTAACTCCTATAATCTATTTCATATCAAAAATTCATTCCCTTGATCATACGAGATGGATCCCTCAACCAGTTCGAATTCCTCAGATTACGACAGCTATTCCGATATGGAGTCTCATTCCAGCTCCGAAAGCAGTATGACCGGAATAGATCAACCAATCAGTCATCACCTATTCTGGATGAAATGGGGATGGGTTCGTAGCCTCCTCAATTATTGGAGACAAGAAGAAGGTGATCCTTTCCATCCACCAAATTGCCCTATTGACAATGAACCTGAAGCACTTACCGGCGAACCTGTTCGAGAAACCATTTTCTCTCTCATCTCCAGAGTATCTCGTCACGATTATATACTACACCAAATTCTTGATTATATTTATCCGCTCGTCCGAACCGACGATCACCCCGGTGTAATAGAAGAAGTTAACGAGCTTCGCGCTCGGGTAGTGGCTTTGGAGAATACGGTGCGAAGGTTACAAACACCATCAGCAGCACCAGCAGCGTAACCAGTACCGCCAGTAACATCCACATCGCAAGTCTCAATACTAAAAGCACCAGCAGCATCACCGACATCAACATCAACCACCATTATTAACATCAACAGGATCATTACCACCACCAACAATCACATCCGCATCACACACCTCAATATCCCAATCTGTATATCGGATATCAACGTCACACGCACCAAAGATACCAAGGAGTACCAACAACAACAAACGATGAAGTATTGATTCATAACTTCATCGGAGAAACATTCTGTGGTGATTAGGTAATCTCTAAAGTTTTAGAGATTATCTATCTCAGCCTTAACCGTAAACCAGATGAGTGGACAGAGATGATAGAGAGAAGAACCGAAACCCTAACAAGACTGGTGCGTAAGGTACAAGCTAGACTTGTTTTACCAACATCATCAGCAGTACCAATAGCCTCACCAACACAGTCAATGCTGTCAACATTGTTAGAATCGTCAGCACCTCTAACCTCACAAGTTTCGCCAATTCAAGAATCACTGTGGAAACCATTACAAATTAATAACAAGTATATTGTATCAACGAGTTATGAAGTATTAACTCAGTTCCTCCGAAGAATTTATATGTATATTCTATAAAAAAAATTTTTACCATAATAAATCTTTCGGTACTAAGCTATTATGTATGGAACTTAACTATCTGGTTAATTCATATTACTAATTTGCTATGATGTACATTCTTCGTTAACAATTTAATCATTGTTAACTACAATCTGTGCTTCAACTCAATGAATTTTATTTCATAATAAATCAAGTGTATCATTCAATAACATGTTTGATTATACACTTTCATCTTTGATATACCCGAAATTTACGGGAAAACAATATTCGTATCTTGCGAAGTTAGCAAGAGTTCCATGAGCATCAGCATGATTCACTAAGGAAATACATATAAATATTGAAGCATTGATTACATTAGTGAAATACTCCGCAAAGTTTATGTAATCTCTAATGTTTTAGAGAAAATTCATTTCTAATTCAATCCGAAAATCAAATGAGCTTAGTATGATATTAACTCATTGAATCTGTACTACATCTGAAGAAAATATACCCACATATATTTTCATAAAGATTGTAATGAGAATTCTTGTTCAAAATATTATTTGTGAAATTTTTTTAACGGGTAGGTAATACCCGAGAGATATATAAAATCACAATTAATATGTTACATTCTTCAATTCTGATTCAATAATCATCAACTAAACCAATATACATTCTTCTATAGAAATCAAAACAATCATACTCATTCGAATCTAATTACATATTCTGATTTTGGGAATTTCAGAATTCAACTCGAGATACAACCAAAATCATCACTCTTAGATCCTTATATTTTTCAAAGCTATACTTTGACTTCAAAACTGTGATAGCACATCACTTTTAATCGTAACACACAAGATGGATATGAGAAATCATTCGGGATTTAGGACGATTTCATCATTTGGATATTGACTATGACAATCTGCAATCAAAACCCTCCGAAATTCTAGAAGACACTTCAAATAATAAACAATTGAGATGATGATCCAACCACACGTTACCCGAAGTTTTGTACCTGAAAAACTCTCGAAACCAAAGTCATAATCTAACATGTACCTGCGTCGAATTCTTCTAGCAAGAACAACATTTCGATTCCTTTTCAAAGTAGCCAATTTTGTCACGGATCCAGCAAGTCAACTTCGATTTTTTCAGTCGAACCAGTCTTATTATAACCCTGATAGATACGTTGCCCTTTCGTCATTATTACTGGGGAACCTTTCATATTCCACCATATTACCACCAGCGTTTAATCATCTAAAACACGATTCTTCTGAACCCACCTCAGATTGATAACCAGAGATTCAGATATTATTGCATTAAATGCAGAGGAAACATAAAAATGGTAGATGGTTTAAACGGTCAAAAGTTTGATGATAAAAGATAGTGAGTTGGTAAAGCTCAGAAAAAGAAAGGATTTGGTACTGAAAAATGGATTGAGCAAAGTATGAAGGAAGACATGGACAAATCACAGAGACTGAATCTGCCTTCAAAGGATCCAAATGATTCAGTGCCTGCTGAACTCGTTAGCGAACACCTTATTTCTTATTCTAAATCTCCACAGACAAATATTATTCATCATCATCATATCTTGAATATTCTAAGATATCATAGTATCTTTCATTATAAATATCCTTGATAATTCTGAAGATATTTTCATAAGTATTCTCATTTGAAATCAATTATCTCTCTGTAATATCTGCAACATAAAAAGAAACTGTGTTAGTTTCTAAATACTGAAAAATTCGAATATGAATGTTTTTGAAGTAGTGTTGGGAACTGATACATGAGTTAATATAATATAATGACACTTGATCAACGTCATTATATTACAGTAGGTCATGTTAAGTTTCTAATGGGATGTGATGATTCACAGCACCATCATCATGTGCCATTTACACGACTCTTACATTCGATCTAATCCTTAAACATAGCAAGAAAATATTTCTTGATGATTCGATCTTTTACAGGATATTCTGGTAATTTGACAAGTCAAAATCGCATCATTAAGATTTCCTTCTTAGAACATTAACTATGTTCATTCCGAAATTCATAACTGCAAATTCTGGACCATTACTCGCTTGACTCGAGGACGGGAAGAGGAAACGAAAGAATGAAGCTCCAAACTAGAAATTGGAGCATAAACCGCAGCAAATAAAAGAGAATATTAATTATGGGTGACAATGATTATAGAAGACAGATGCAGGGGCATCGAAATATAAGGGAAGATATAAAACTCAACAACCACCCTGAAGCTACAAACCGTGCATATCAATACGTATTGCCACGTAAAGGCACGGAAAAATTAATAACACTATAACCCCAAGATAATAGTAGAAGTAAATAAAATCTTCCGGTGGTAGATGAAAGAGAAGGATGACAGATGTAAAAATTAAGAGTATATCAAGGATCAAAATGGGATGGAGCATATTGACGAATGTTTTAAAGTATGAACTGAGGAGAAAGAATAGAAGGTGTGAGTTGTAAGGAAACAAAGAGGGTGGATTTATAGAAAAATATCCGACAGAGCAATCGGAACAGATTATTACATTTACTCAAAGAAGATCCTGATTTCCTAAGTCGCCGAAGAACCAAATCTTATTACGAAAATTTTCTTTAAATCCCTTAAATTCCGGAAATCAATCATAGCTACGTCATCAGTTAAAACAAATCTACATTTACTCATTTCGCTCTTTTACGATAGCTTCACTCATACGCTTCGAGAAATCGAATTATTTTATCCGTACTTCTTAATCATGATAAAACTCTATGTATCAGCTTATATTCGTCATAATAACATTCTTACTATTAGCTATGACGACCTCTATCAAATTTCGGGACGAAATTTCTTTTAACGGGTAGGTACTGTAGTGACCCGGAAATTTCTGATCAAATTTAAACTTTAATCTTTATATGTATCCGACACGATAAGCAAAATCTGTAATGTTGAGTCTCGAAAAGTTTGAAAACTATATTCATGTAATCAATTACCCTTTGACCATGTCTGACGATTCACGAACAAAAATGTGTAAATAGAAATGTATGTGTATGTACATATGTGTATTTTTTTTTAAGCTAAGAAATATTGATAAAACATTTAAGAGCTTGGTGATACAAAAATAGATTATGAGATTATTATGTGACTTGAAAGCATTGAACGAATTAGTTGATATGAATATAAGCTACGAGATCTATTTTATGAACATAGAAATGCTATCACAGTAGTTAGTGAATAATACTTTACTTGAACGTATTTGTTCGATGTAAGTTTATCAATGAGATTAAAAGATAATATCAAGTGATTGATTTATCAGGTACATTGAATTATAATTACGAGTCTTTGTTATGAGGTCCACTTGAATTAGAAAACTCTTACTTTTAACGGTATTCGGAATATTTAGTAAAGTGATTCCATGTAAGAACAAAAGTGTTATTATTGAGGATTAGACAGAGGTTAGCGGAGAGTCTCGTTTAATTATCAAAAGCGTACCTTGCAATGATTGACTTGTGTCACTTGGTAGGTTAATTATTTAGTTTTCTTAATATTGAAGACGTTTTACGATATAGATGAAACCTTTTAAAGAATGATTTTGAATATAACTAATTCTGGAAAACTAAATTATATTTATTCAATTTAGTACAAACACATTTTTTTTTCGATATAATAGAATTTGATTATAAAATATTTTTATGGATTTTCAATGATATAAAAATAAAAATAAATATAAAATAAAGATTTCTAATGAGCACCAAAAGACTACAACATTTCATCACAAGATTGAAAGTTAAAATGTTGGAAATCACTAAACCTGCGCACTTGCACGAGAAAAATCATAACTAAATCATACTGACTCGAAAAAGGGTGATTCCGGTGTCCAAACAACCGTAACTCAAAAATCTACAACTTTCATGAAGACACCATACACGAATCGTGTACCTATCTACACGAAACGTGTAATCTTGTGCCGACATATTTTGGTGGCGGCTCACTATGCAACATGTTTTTAATTTTTATTAATATTATATTATATTATTATATTATTTATAAATCTATATATATAGGATCGATCATAATTGTTTTCTAACTATCTATCTCTCACACTCTCTCTATAATTATATTTATTATTATTATTGTTAGTGTTATTATTATTATTATTATTAGTATTATCATACATAAAATACTACGACGAGGTCATGGGCGAGTTATTTCAAAACGGGTTTTATGAGCGGGATAGAGCTAAGGAAATTATGAGTTATGGTTATGGAGGTGATGGGTATTGTTCATGGGTATGCTTGTGAGGTTAAACTAGTGTTTGTCACCTCCATTGCGTCTACGTACCTTTCCTACAATATTGAACCTCAATATTGATACGTGAGTACTCCTAATTTAATTTTTACATACTAATAGTGTATCCCTGACTAGTGCTCGAGAAAATAGGATTATGCATGCTTGTAAATTTGATAGTGCCCTTAGATAGGTTATGCCGAATCTTAAAGGTTGTTATATTATAGTTGAAGGAAGATATAAGATTTGCATGTCCTTAAAAAGCTAGAAAAAAATTAAGAACTTTTCCTTTAGATGCCAAATAGATTTGATGGACGGATTAAAAGTTATAGTCAATTAAAATTTCGTAAAAATGATTATTATCGTCGTTAATATCGTTGTCTTAATTTTTTTTATCAAATTGTTATTATTCCAAAATAACACGACTGTTACTTATTATTATTATCAATACTATATTATTAACTAGAAATGTAATACAAATTATATAACTACCTTAATAGAATCTATCGCAGTATTTTTATGATATTAAATGAACTTTATAAGTTTTATTACTTAAGATATATAAAAGTATATTTTAATATAAAATTTTATTTATAAACGAATTATATTATTTACTTTATTAAATCTTTAAAAAAAAAAATATTTTAAAAATATAAAACGACGATATTTAAATTATATAATAAAACATTTATAAAGTTTTGAAATCATTTGGAGTTAAACTAATTTTTGTCGACCTTTGCATACTAGACTCGAGCATTAGGATTGTGGTACACTATGACTTAACTTAATGTATTAGACAAATATTGACAAATACATAATTATATATAAATAATTTAGGTTCGTGAATCCAAGGCCAACCTTACACTTGTTCAATGATGTTATATGTATTTTTACTACAAAATACAGTATGGTGAGTTTCATTTGCTCCCTTTTACTCTTTACGTTTTTGGGCTGAGAATACATGCAAATGCTTTATTAACTGTTTTACAATATTTATATGCGTGAGTTTCATTTGATCCCTTTTACTCTTTATATTTTTGGGCTGAGAATACATGCAAATGCTTTATTAACTGTTTTACAATATTTATATGCGTGAGTTTCATTTACCTTTTTACCCTTTATATTTTTGGGACTGAGAATACATGCACTTTTATAAATGTTTGACGAAATAGACACAAGTAATTGAAACTACATTCTATGGTTGAATTATCGAAATCGAATATGCCCCTTTTTATTAAAGTCTGGTAATCTAAGAATTAGGGAACAGACACCCTAATTGACGCGAATCCTAAAGATAGATCTATTGGGCCTAACAAACCCCATCCAAAGTACCGGATGCTTTAGTACTTCGAAATTTATATCATGTCCGAAGGAGGATCCCGGAATGATAGGGGATATTCTTATATGCATATTGTTAATGTCGGTTACCAGGTGTTCACCATTTGAATGATTATTTTTGTCTCTATGCATGGGACGTATATTTATGAGAACTGGAAATGAAATTCTTGTGGTCTATTAAAATGATGGAAATAAATGATTATGATAAACTAATGAACTCACCAACCTTTTGGTTGACACTTGAAAGCATGTTTATTCTCAGGTTTGAAAGAGATCTTCCGCTGTGCATTAGCTCATTTTAAAGATATTACTTGGAGTCATTCATGACATATTTCAAAAGACGTTGCATTCGAGTCGTTGAAGTTCATTAAAGATTATTATTAAGTAAATGACAGATTAGGTCATTTATAGTTTGGATATTATGAAATGGTATGCATACATGTCAATTTTCGATGTAAAGAAAGATTGTCTTTTAAAAACGGATGCAATGTTTGTAAAATGTATCATATAGAGGTCAAATACCTCGCAATGTAATCAACTATTGTGAATCGTTTATAATGTATATGAACGGGTCCTTTCAGTTTGAGAGCTCCCAAAAGTTTGATACAAAAATTATGTGGTTTTAGGATGTATTTATACTTGAAAAATACTTGGAGAACAAGAAATACAAT
The DNA here is from genome assembly GCF_046630445.1 of Rutidosis leptorrhynchoides. Taxonomy (NCBI): domain Eukaryota; kingdom Viridiplantae; phylum Streptophyta; class Magnoliopsida; order Asterales; family Asteraceae; genus Rutidosis; species Rutidosis leptorrhynchoides. The sequence goes on along the minus strand of NC_092333.1, from coordinate 221,539,779 downwards.
TTAAATAAATTAATTAAATCTTTTTTTTCTTTTTTAACTTGGCCGACTTTAGACTATCTTGTATTTTACTTTCTTTTATTTAATTAACATAATTTATTATATATTTATTTATATATTTCTGTATATATATATATATATATATATATATATATATATATACATATATTTTTATTTTACAAATTTACATTTGTAACCCATTACTTTATCATTTTATATATTTACTCATATTTATATTTTATTTATATTAATATAGATTATATTCATTTTAATATGTAACATATACTTTTAATAATAATAATAATAATAATAATAATAATAATAATAATAATAATAATAATATTAGGGTTAGGGTTACATTAAATGATTAGGGTTTACACAAAATAATTGGGGTTAGGGTTTAGTTCATTAATGACGAGTATTAATTACTTCAATTAATATGTCCGGATAACAACCCTAATAGTTATAATACAGAAGTACAAAACAACAATGAAACCCTAGGGGCATTATAGTCATTTCATAGTGGAAAAATGAGGGTTGTTATATAACTACTACTAAAAACTAACTAAAAGCTTGAAAATATGAAATTAATTACAAATTGAGTGTATGTTGAAATGGATGGAGAAAGCCCTTAAAATAGACTTGGATTTTGCCTGCAAACGGCTGGCAGGCCGTTTAGCAAGCCGTTTGGCCGTCCGTTTGCAGGGGCCGTTTATCCTGGCCGTCTGACATGCCATTTGTAAGCCAGGAAGGCTGTTTGGTAGGCCGTTTGGCAAGCTGTTTGGTCTACCTGGTCAGCTGATTTTCACTGGATCGTAACTTGATTTCTTGTCTTTCACCGTTTTCGCTCTAGAATCTTCGTTTTAGCTTCGTTTTACTTGAATCTTTTTGTATCGCCTTCGTAATTACTTAATCTACAAAATCAACCGGAAAAACGATAATTTTGCTGACAAAGTTTAAATCTTTATTGTTCTAGGGCTTAATATTGGGGATAAAAATGTGACTTTTTGGCCGATATTAGTGCATTAACCGAAACTTGTGCTTTACCCGAAGCATGTGTTTTAGTCGAAGTTTTAGTCGGAACTTGTTTTGTAATAGAATTTTGTTTTTTAGAAGAAGTAGGTTTCAAAATTGGAGATTCAGATGATTTCGCCATTGGTTATAGATGGATTAATGAAGATGAAACGTTTGATTGTTGATCAAATCGAAGAAACCGAAGATAATTGATGGCGATGAAGAAATTCGTTTCAGATGGAAAACCCTAGAATGGAGATAGATAGTGAGAGAAAAACATTACAGATGGTGTGTACAAGAGTGAGGAATGAACGAGATGGGTGGAGTGTGTGTACAAAATTTTTGCAGTATAATGATGAAATTGCCCCTCCGCCCAAAATTACATATATTTGATCAAGTTAATCTCAGCCATTGATGAGCATCAATCTAAGGGTTAAAATTAATTCCCTCAAACCCAAGATAAAATTTGGACTCAAATGAATATCCTTTTTTCCATTTTTCCCAATCTTCTTTAATAAAATGAATGCAATAGTTTATTTCAAATGATCATATAGAGGTAATAATCAATGTTGTGGGACCTAGGAAATGTTGGTTGCCAAGTGTAACTTGATGGGACTATTCAAACATAAAGTTCACACAGGCTCTCAAGTCTGCCAAAATGTTACTGATTTGGACATCTTGCAAGTAGAAAGGTACAGTAAATCTTCCTGTATCTCCTTGCTTTGGGGGAATACCAAGTTGTAATACCAACAAACACTTCTCACTTATAGGCAAACTAACTATCTCTCTTCATCTCTCTTTGTTTGAAAGAAATTCTTTTAAAAATTTAGCGCACTTTGGCATCTTGACCAGAGCATCAACTAGTCGTACATTGAAATGTAAGTTCTTAATGATATCCGAATATTTCTCAAATTGGGCTTCCAGTCTTTCTTTCCTGAGTCTACTCAGGAAGGGTATACGTGCTCGTGGAATAAATTTCGGAGTTTTGGAGAGTACGGGGTCTGGTGGATTGACAACAGGTTCAATTGGCACAGGTTCTGTATCGGAAAGGTTTTGTTGGGAAGTATCCTCTTTATGTGCGGGAATATTGATGATTGTTTCTTTTCATCCTCTAGTTACAACCAGAGCATCAAACTGTTCATTATGTGTTTCAATTTTAGCCATTAATTGTTTAAGAGTAAGCTAGAAATTGATTATTAGTTCTTCAAAAGTTTTTATCAAAACATCAAACTTATTCTAGCATTCTATGACTTGAAGATTTGTAACGTATTGCTTGGTCATAAAATTGGCTAAAAATCTTCTTAGAGTATGGGGGTTTGTGGAGAGGAAAGATTATGTTTCAGTCTGAGCTATTATAATGTTTAAAGGCTCATCTAGAGTAAGGATACTGTAGATTAGTTTTGGTAGCTTTGGGACTCTTTGTAGGAATTGAAAAGTTTAGAAGCGCTAGGTTGAGATCTTCTAACATGGATTCTAATACCTTTAGAGTTTGAGTATAGATGTTACTTTCCTTAGCAGCTTGATTACTCTAGGCTTCATGTCATGTCGCAATTGTTTCTAGGAGATCCCATGCTTCAGTCGTTGTTCGTGTCATGAAATTTCCTTGCGAAGCCATGTCGAGGATGGTTTTATCACTTTTAGAAAAACCATTTAAGCGAATATAGACTAATTTTGTTTGACTCAATGAATGACTTGGACATTTTTTAATTATCATCCTGCACCTATTCCATGCTGAGCACAATGATTCGTCATCCCCTTGGAGGAAGTTAACGATTTCATTTTAAGCTGGTTTGTAGGGAAAAATGATAGAATTTGGTTAAAAACTTAGTTGCTAAATCTTCTCATGTATGGATTGAGTTGGACTCAAGTCCATCAAACCTTGTTAAAGCGTGCGTAGACAAGGAATGTCGGAAAAGTGAAGTTTTAAAATATTTATATCGAATTATTCTTTTTAAAAATCGACTGATAAATTTGTTCAGATGAGAATTTGGATCAACAACCAGAAGGCCTTGAAATTAACAAAACAATCTTATCACTTCGATCATTTGCGAGTTTATGACTGGGGCTTCTTCGGTTGTGAAAACAATTGGTCCTCCTTTTTCTTCTAAGCAAAGATTTTGTATATAAGTAAAAGTGACGCAATTTTCCATTTTCAGGCTTTTGGTTTTATGAAATAAAAGAAAGTAAAACTTTCGGATAATTTTAATTATGCGGAAAGATCGACAATTTAATTAAAACAATTATTTTTGAAATCTGGTCGCTAGACTTATCGATATTCTAGTTAATACAGTTTTGCACATATTACTTCGTACTTAATTGGCCAGATCAACTACGGAGAGGCAGGATCATTTTGGTTACAATATAATTGGAGACTGTTCAGAAAATCCAAGAACCAAGTACGTGTGTAGTTTTCTTTCATAGACACTACGAATAGTACTGGTAATAGATTAAAACCTTTTTAACTGGAAAATTCGATTCCCCGGCAGCGGCACCAAAAAATAGGGTCCCTATGATAACGCCAGGAAAATCGGTTTCATTTGTCGCGGAACGAGGTCGACCGGACGAGTCACAGTAGGGATGTTAGTGTATTATATTTATTTATGTGAGGCCTAATTTTCTTTTGGATTTTTAAGGGTAGAAAGTGTAAGTTGACCTAGGGTCATGTTTTTGAATGGGTTAACGAATTGAAGACCAAAGATATAATTGTCGGCAGGTAAATTTCCTGAATGAAAGATAGTAGTAGGGTTTTTATCTAACAATCCTAAATGCGGAAAAGTGAAAAGGTTGGAGAGATACCCGAAGTATGCAGTTCAAGGAAATATTGACCATGATACACACTTAAGCTAGCAGAAGGTAGTTGTGTTACATGCAAACCTTTAATTAGGATAATAATGGACTGGTTGGATGAGTCGACTATGTAATCCTACCGGTCTTTGACCACTCAGAGTTCTCTTTGAGCAAAGGCAGGTATGTCACATAGATTACACGTTCAGAGTGACAGAACCTCGGATGTTATCCTTTGCTAAGCACTAGGTGCTGTCAGAGACAGAGTAAATACATGCCGTGTTGAATGACACAATCACAATAGGAGGAGCCTGCCGGGTTAAGTTGAGAAAACATATATGGGGACTAACAGACATATCATCATACTACATAGAATCAAACTATACTAATCATTATACAACATTACATTGTAAAGTTGACAGTAAAACATATAGAACCATACGAGAAGCATACAAAGACATTATGATCAATCCTAAGGCAACAATCAAACAAGGACATGCAGTAAGGTCGAATCATAAAATTGGATGCAACTAGGTAGGTCACAACAGCCCTTAAGAGGTCTCTTCAGGTCAGTTAACAAGTTAACAGGCATACTAGGTCATTCATGACTCAATTCTTAAGTTTCGTGTCCCATAATTACAATAAATGCCTCTTGGGTTCACCGACCATACCAAGTTCATACAATTCTTCATGTATAGTATAAACGAGGTCTTGATCCTATGAAGTAGCTAAATTCATATAGTTGGATAAGTCTCGACCACAACAGTAGGTTGGTCAGTCCTCAAGATACTAGCATACAAGCCTATCGGGTTTACAGATTCAACATAACATAGTAACCGTACTGTATTTACATAAATACACTAGCATAAGTTTATATCAAGGCAACATATGAAAGATTTACGCTAGCATGATAATATCAAAACGCGTATAATAAAAAATCATTATTAAACAAAAACATTTTAGATTAAAACCTGAAAAAGTGCAGTGATCAATCCCTAATTAATGTGTTGCTTAATTACGGATTGTGTGCAATGAAATTATGATGGAGGACGGGATGTTTGATGATTATTTTGGGCCCCGATGATCGTCTTTCACTTTAACTATTAAGTGATCAACCACCCCGACCCGGTCTTGATTGTTAATTAGCATGATTCACATTAACTCAATGTAAAAGTTCCTTGGGCAAATTCACAAGTGAAGATTACAAGGGCTTAGGCAAATGGCAGAGAATCAACAACCTATAAATGAGAGGCCAAGCTGCCTATTTATAGTATTCGAAATATCTGTGATCAGCAGTTTTCTATACTATCCGCGGAAACTTAGCGGATTAAACTGCAGTCTTTTATTAACGCGGAAATAGATCCACTATCTTTATTTTCAGCGAATATTCCAAATCTTTTAATTATAGTTCGCGTAACTTCTGCTCTTGGCTTCCAGCAAATAAAATATACATATACAATGCTATGTATATGATCAAGTCCCCCCAGTTTATTATGGTACATCTTACAAAGAAAATGTGTCATGATAAACTCTAAAAATCCGCAGTTTTCATAACCATTACCCGCATTAAGTCATTTTCGCTTTACGTTTGTTACCGTTACAACAAACAAAGTTACCCTTTTTATCCGTTGTCTCAAATATTACCATTTGAGTTATCACAATGGTTAATTAACACAATCAATTGCCAATCTTACTTCCACTATATATATCATGATCCACAATCACAAATTTCCCACTTCCTTCGTCTGACATATTTTGCAATTACCCAAATTCGCAATTAACCTATACAAATTCTTCAATCACAACTCTCCTTCAACCGAAAATGAAAATTGACGAAGTTGATAGCAAGGTTAACCCAAAGGCACTAATTACGAAGCTATTAACAAGCCCGGAATCCAAATCGACGGCATCCTCTGGACGCGAAATCAAGCAGGAAAAGCAATCTATTCATGTCGTTGATTTGACATCCAAATCTCCGTCATCTAAACCGAGCTCTACTAAGCAACCATTTCAAACACCACCATCATCGCAAAGTAAGAAACTCAAGCAACAAGACACTGCCCTATTCGATAATCCAATCTCATCGGATTATGAAGGGATCAGCAAACTGGTATATCGCAAACACTATTTCATGCGTATAATTTTCCCAACACTTTTATTTTACTATTTTATTAATTGCGTTGTTTTGAAGGTGACTCGCCTTTTAATCCATTTTACCCTAGCCCACACACCGTGGAGCAAATTACTGAGCTATTCCGCACTCCACCTGATTCTTATGGTGTGCGGATCGATGGCTTATCGGGATATACCTATGCTTCTTCTGCTGCTGCTCTGGGCCATGTAGTGACCCGAACTTTTCCATGTTTATATATATATATTAAATGAAATTGTTAATTACATGATTAAGTGTTTCCAACATGTTAAGCAATCAAATTTTGTTAAGACTTGATTAATTGAAATAGGTTTCATATAGACAATTGACCACCCAAGTTGACCGGTGATTCACGAACGTTAAAACTTGTAAAAACTATATGATGACATATATATGGTTATATATATAGTTAACATGATATTATGATAAGTAAACATATCATTAAGTATATTAACAATGAACTACATATGTAAAAACAAGACTACTAACTTAATGATTTTGAAACGAGACATATATGTAACGATTATCGTTGTAACGACATTTAATGTATATATATCATATTAAGAGATATTCGTACATTATAATATCATGATAATATAATAATTTAAAATCTCATTTGATATTATAAACATTGGGTTGACAACATTTAACAAGATCGTTAACCTAAAGGTTTCAAAACAACACTTACATGTAATGACTAATGATGACTTAACGACTCAGTTAAAATGTATATACATGTAGTGTTTTAATATGTATTCATACACTTTTGAAAGACTTCAAGACACTTATCAAAATACTTCTACTTAACAAAAATTCTTACAATTACATCCTCGTTCAGTTTCATCAACAATTCTACTCGTATGCACCCGTATTCGTACTCGTACAATACACAGCTTTTAGATGTATGCACTATTGGTATATACACTCCAATGATCAGCTCTAAGCAGCCCATGTGAGTCACCTAACACATGTGGAAACCATCATTTGGCAACTAGCATGAAATATCTCATAAAATTACAAAAATATGAGTAATCATTCATGACTTATTTACATGAAAACAAAATTACATATCCTTTATATCTAATCCATACACCAACAACCAAAAACACCTACAAACACTTTCATTCTTCAATTTTCTTCATCTAATTGATCTCTATCAAGTTCTATCTTCAAGTTCTAAGTGTTCTTCATAAATTCTACAAGTTCTAGTTTCATAAAATCAAGAATACTTCCAAGTTTGCTAGCTTACTTCCAATCTTGTAGAGTGATCATCCAACCTCAAGAAATCTTTCTTATTTACAGTAAGATATCTTTCTAATACAAGGTAATACTCCTATTTAAACTTTGATTCAATTTCTATAACTATAACAATCTTATTTCGAGTGGAAATATTACTTGAACTGTTTTCGTGTCATGATTCTGCTTCAAGAACTTTCAAGCCATCCAAGATCCTTTGAAGCTAGATCTATTTGTCTCTTTTCCAGTAGGTTTATCTACAAAACTTGAGGTAGTAATGATGTTCATAACATCATTCGATTCATACATATAAACCTATCTTATTCGAAGGTTTAAACTTAAAATCACTAGAACATAGTTTAGTTAATTCTAAACTTGTTCGCAAACAAAAGTTAATCCTTCTAACTTGACTTTTAAAATCAACTAAACACATGTTCTATATCTATATGATATGCTAACTTAATGATTTAAAACCTGGAAACACGAAAAACACCGTAAAATCGGATTTACGCCGTCGTAGTAACACCGCGGGCTGTTTTGGGTTAGTTAATTAAAAACTATGATAAACTTTGATTTAAAAGTTGTTCTTCTGGGAAAATTATTTTTTTTATGAACATGAAACTATATCCAAAAATCATGGTTAAACTCAAAGTGGAAGTATGCTTTTCAAAATGGTCATCAAGACGTCGTTCTTTCGACTGAAATGACTACCTCTTACAAAAACGACTTGTAACTTATATTTCTGACTATAAACCTTTACTTTTTATATTTAGATTCATAAAATAGAGTTCAATATGAAATCATAGCAATTTGATTCACTCAAAACGGATTTAAAACGAAGAAGTTATGGGTAAAACAAGATTGGATAATTTTTCTTGTTGTAGCTACGTGAAAATTGGTAACAAATCTATATTAATCATATCCTAGCTAACTTATATTGTATTATACATGTATTCTAATATATTATGTAATCTTGGGATACCATAGACACGTATACAAATGTTTTGACATATCATATCGACCCATGTGTATATATTATTTGGTACAACCATAGACACTCTATATGCAGTAATGTAGGAGTTAGCTATACAGGGTTGAGGTTGATTCCAAAAATATATATACTTTGAGTTGTGATCTAGCCTAAGACGTGTATACACTGGGTCGTGGATTGATTCAAGATAATATATATCGATTTATTTCTGTACATCTAACTGTGGACAACTAGTTGCAGGTTACTAACGAGGACAGCTGACTTAATAAACTTAAAACATTAAAATGTATTAAAAGTGTTGTAAATATATTTTGAACATACTTTGATATATATGTACATATTTGTTATAGGTTCGTGAATCGACCAGTGGCCAAGTCTTACTTCCCGACGAAGTAAAAATCTGTGAAAGTGATTTATAGTCCCACTTTTAAAATCTAATATTTTTGGGATGAGAATACATGCAGGTTTTATAAATGCTTTACAAAATAGACACAAGTACGTGAAACTACATTCTATGGTTGAATTATCGAAATCGAATATGCCCCTTTTTATTAAGTCTGGTAATCTATGAATTAGGGAACAGACACCCTAATTGACGCAAATCCTAAAGATAAATCTATTGGGCCTAACAAACCCCATCCAAAGTACCAGATGCTTTAGCACTTCGAAATTTATATCATGTCCGAAGGAGGATCCCGGAATGATGGGGATATTCTTATATATGCATATTGTTAATGTCGATTACCAGGTGTTCAATCCAAATGAATGATACTTTTGTCTCTATGCATGAGACGTATGTTTATGAGAAATGGAAATATGAAATCTTGCGGTATATTAAAATTATGAAATGATTATTTCTGATAAACTAATGAACTCACCAACCTTTTGGTTGACACTTGAAAGCATGTTTATTCTCAGGTACGAAAGAAATCTTCCGCTGTGCATTTGCTCATTTTAGGGATATTACTTGGAGTCATTCATGACATATTTCAAAAGACGTTGCATTCGAGTCGTTGAGTTCATCAAGATTAATATTAAGTCAATTATAGTTAGATATATTATGAAATGGTATGCATGCTGTCAACTTTTGATGTAATGAAAGATTGTCTTTTCAAAAACGAATGCAATGTTTGTAAAATGTATCATATAGAGGTCAAGTACCTCGCGATGTAATCAACTGTTGTGAATCGTTTATAATCGATATGGAATTCGTCTGGATGGATTAGGATGGGTCTCTACAGACCAGCTTCAGCTTCAACAGATGAAGTTGGCAATCCCAGGCGAGCTTCGCCGTGAATTTTCTAAGCTTTCTGCGCTCGATGCGCATAATAGTTTCGTTCAGAATTTCTATATGTGCTTCAATTCGGCATATGATGTGATATGCCGTCAAGAACAATTTTTCAATGTTCTTGAAGCTGAACAGTTGTAGTACAATGCTGAGAAGGTTAAAGCTAAAGACAGCGAAAAGCGCTGTGTTAACCTCTCCTATGAACTCACCGCGGCAAAAACTACGGTGGATGACTTGAAACTGCATGTTCTGCTGCAGCTGAAAAGGAAAATAACCTCCAAGCTACAATTAATTCATTAAAAGAGGAGGTTATAAAACTTACTGCAGAGCGAGACAACGCTCAAGCTGCCTCAGCCTCTGCAAAACTTGAGTTCACCCAACTCAACCAACATTTACCGGAGTTTGCCAGAAAAGTTCTCAATTCGCATCCTGTGAATGTTCAATTTTCAACTTATGCTGCTGCTCTACGATTACGCGAAAGAGTGGAATTTTTGGATGAAATTTCTCCTCATTGCACCATACCAAATCCACTGCCATCCGCGATCGAAGACCGCGTATGTCCGCTTGCTGACGCTCGCGACGCCTTTGCTACGACGCAAGGAAACATAGCGGACATTCCAATCCCTAAAGTTAATGCGATAAGTCAACAGGATGATGCTACTGTTAAAGACATCATTGAGCTTGATTTATCAAAGCCATGATGATATTTGTAATACTTAGCACGCAGCTATCTCTGCGTAATTATTAATAATATTTCATATTTCCATATATATTTGTGAGTACTCTTTATTTATATAGCGCTTTCATTAACAATATTCATAACACGGACTTGTCCTTTGCAATTTCCAACTTTTATTATTGTGCACATAATAAATGTGTACTTTTGTGAAACAATCTGTATGCGTATATATTTATACATTATGAATTTTCTAAGTCCGCCAAAGCGATCCTTAGACAATTAATTAGCATTGCGAAGCGTCTAAGTATTGGCAAAATCAAACACTTAGGATTTAAAATTCCTTTCGCAGTAATTATGCTCTGCAAAAGTGGGCAATTTCATCACTTTGCTATTTTAAACATTGTGAAATACCAGATCATTATGAAACAAAATACAAAACATTTCATAAGCTTTTGGCATTTTACAAATAATCTTTTCGCATACTCTTACAAGTGTCAATTTTTGAAATTCCTACAAGCGAGATCAAAACTTGCAAATATTAAAAATAAAGACATATAGAAAGAATATCAACTATAGGCCTTGCAACTAATTTCGCACTTTATACATTTTGGCTTTCGAAGTTAATTTTTGCAGAATTACTCATAGTATCGCTTTAATAAAGCGGCATGCCACACATTAGGTAAAGTTCGCCCTTCCACATCTGCGAGCTTATATGAACCTGCTGCATTAATTGCCACAATTTGATAAGGACCCTCCCAATTAGGTCCCAATTTTCCAAGCTTTTCAGCTCTACTTGCATCGTTATTTCGCAGCACCCATTCTCCTATATCAAAAGATAAAGCACGCACCCTTTTGTTATAATACTTAGCGATTTGTTGTTTATTATTTGCTTCTCTAATAACAGCTATTAACCTTCGCTCCTCAATGAAATTCATATTTTCGCCCAATTCATCATCGTTCGCTTCTTCCTCAAAGTTAGCGACTCTATGCGTTGGCACAAGAATTTCTGCGGGTATTACTGCCTCAGAGCCATACACCAAACTAAAAGGTGTTTCCCCTGTACTTTTCTTGAAGGTAGTGCGATGTGCCCACAAAACATTGGGTAATTCATCTACCCAACCAGTTCGCTTTTCGCACAACCTCTTTTTAATACCGCTTACGATATCGCGATTAGTTACTTCGTAGAAGCCATTAGCGTGCGGATGTGCAACTGATGTAAACTTTTGTACTATATTTAAATCAGTGCACCATGTCTTAAAAGGATCTTTTGCTATTTGTGCGCCATTATCACTAACCAATTCTCGCGGAATACCAAAACTACAAACAATGCATTCCCATACAAAATTTCTCACTTGCACACCAGTGATAGTGCGAACAGCCTTAGCCTCAACCCATTTTGTAAAATAGTCAATTGCCACAATCAGAAACTTGACATTGCCAGGCCCTGCGGGAAATGGCCCTACAATATCAATAGCTCAATTGTAAAATGGCCATGGTGAATTAATAGGAATCATATCATGCCTTGGCATTAGATTCTGCGGAGCATGCCTTTGGCAGCTTTTACAACGCTTAACAATCTTCGCAACATCGCGATACAGGGATGGCCAAAAGTAACCCATCCGCATAATCTTTGCCGCATTAGTTTTATAACCTGAATGCAGTGCACAAGAACCGTTATGCACTTCATCGACTATTATTTCTACTTCAATTGGGTCAACACACCGCATCTTTGGACCGCAGTATGATTTTCAATATAGAATATCATTTTGAATGATATACATTGGTGTTCACTCTCTTACTAAGCGAGCTTCACGGTTATCACTTGGCAAAGTATAATTACGGATGTATTGCAGAATTGGTTCCATCCATTTTGGCTGTTCTTCTTCAACAGACGCAACCATTAAGTTATTATCTATTGACTTGCTTGGTAATTCCTCGACCCAAACTTGTTTTTGAAAGTGCGAAAATGTTAAGGCGGCCAACTTACTCAAAGCATCCGCCTTTTTATTTTGACTTCTTGGCACTTGCACAAGTTTAAAATGCTCAAACCGCTCTACCAATTCTTTCAATAACTGGAAATATTTCTGCATTGATGAATCATGTGCTTCGAAAGATCCATTAAACTGATTTGCTACTAATTGCAAATCTGTAAATGCCCGCAACTTAGTGATATTCATCTTTCGCACAATATTTAAACCAGCAAGTAACGCTTCATATTCCGCTTCATTATTTGTCACATCAAAATTAAAACGCAATGCGTATGTATACTCCTCACCACTTGGGCTTGTCAAAACCAAACCCGCACCTGCGCCTTCTGCACATGAAGCACCATCAGTAAACAAAACCCAAGTTTTGCCAAGTATCGGTTTTAACGCTGTTCGCTCATTAATCACCTCCAACTCCCCAGTCATTTCAGCGAGATAATCCGCCAAAACCTGGCCCTTTACAGTGCTACGCGGAAGGTAAGAGATTTGATAAGCACCTAACTCTACTGCCCACAATTCGAGTCTACTAGATATTTATGGTTTTGTTAAGACCTGCTTGACCGGCATATTAGTTAACACGTGCACTGGATGCCCTTGAAAATATCTTCTTAACCTCCGCAATGTTAAAATGAGTGCGTACACAAACTTCTCAATCGGCGCATAGTTTATTTCACTTCCTGTAAGAGCTTTACTGACAAAATACACAGGCTTTTGTATTTTATCCCTTTCCGCAATTAAAACTGAGCCAAAAGCTTCATTTGCTACTAATATATAAAGGTAAAGAATTTCGCCATCAATTGGCGCTGTTAATGTAGGAAAAGTTTTCAACAACTTCTTCATTTCTTGAAACGCGGTTTCTGCTTCACTTGTCCAAACAAAGCTTTTTTGTTTCAAGCAACGTTTTAAAGTTTTAAAAAGGCAATTGTCTTTCAGCGGCTTTGGACAAGAAACGCGTTAATGCGGCTAAATATCCCGTCAAACTTTGCACTTCCTTGTCCGTTTTTAGTGCTGTCATATTTTCAATAGCCGCAATTTTCTTTGGATTAGCTTGAATAACTTGTTTTGTAACAAGATATCCCAAAAACTTTCCTTCGGTTTCACCAAAACTACACTTTAGCGGATTAAGCTTCATGTTTATCCTTCGCAACGTGTCAAATGTTTCGCGCATATCTTCGAGAATTCGCTCTTGCGTTGTGCTCTTGATTACTAAATCATCTACATAAGCCTCAAGATTACGCCCAATTTGCTTTTCGAACGCGGTGTCAATCAAACGTTGATATGTCGCACCCGCATTAATTAAACCAAAAGGCATCATTATATAAGAGAATATGCCTTTGCCCGTATGAAATGCGGTTTTATCTGCATCCTCTTGAGCCATTGGAATCTGATGATAACCCCTTGCCGCGTCCAAAAAACATTTATATGGAAAAGTATGCAAAGTGAAAGAACTCGTTCATATACATTATAAACGATTCACAATAGTTGATTACATCGCGAGGTATTTGACCTCTATATGATACATTTTACAAACATTGCATTCGTTTTTAAAAGACAAACTTTCTTTACAACGAAAGTTGACGGCATGCACACCATTTCATAATACATCCAACTATAATTGACATAATAATAATCTTGATGAACTCAATGACTCGAATGCAACGTCTTTCAAAATATGCCATGAATGACTCCAAGTAATATCCTTAAAATGAGCTAATGCACAGCGGAAGATTTCTTTAATACCTAAGAATAAACATGCTTTAAAGTATCAACCAAAAGGTTGGTGAGTTCATAGGTTTATCATAACAATCATTTCAATATATTAATAGACCACAAGATTTCTGTTTATAAATATATGTATTCTCGCAAGTGTATAAAAGTATTCTATAAGTTGTAGGCACCCGGTAACAAGCCTTAACGTTCATGTTTTACCCTCTAAAGTACACCAGATCAGGTGTGTTTGAAATAACCTCAAAGTACTAAAGCATTCCATAGTCAGGATGGGGTTTGTCAGGCCCAATAGATCTATCTTTAGGATTCGCGCCTACCGTACATAGACAAGTAGTTTAATGTTACCAAGCTAAGGGTATATTTCTGGTTTAAACCCACGTAGAATTAGTTTTAGTACTTGTGCCTATTTCGTAAAACATTTATAAAAACAGCGCATGTATTCTCAGTCCCAAAAATATATATATAAGGGAGCAAATGAAACTCACCATACTGTATTTCGTAGTAAAAATACATATAACGTCATTAAATAAGTGCAAGGTTGGCCTCGGATTCACGAACCTATATTAATTATATATATTTATATGTTGGTCAATATTTGTCTAACAATTTTTGGTCAAGTCATAGTGTACCACAATCCTAATGCTCGAGACTAATATGCAAAAGTCAACAAAAGTAAACTTGACCCAAAATAACTTCTAAAATTTATACGTGTTTATTATATAACTTAACTATAGTCGTTTTATATATTTAAATATATTTATTAGATTTTATAATAATAAAAGTCATTTTTTAATAAAAATTTATTTTAACGTTTATATATGATAAAATATACTTTTATATATCTTAAGTAGTAAAATTTATAAAGTTCACTTAATATCGTAAAACTATAGTGGTAAGTATTATTAATGTAATTATATTACGCGTGGTGAAAAATATCTTTGTATCCCCTATTTATTTGATAAAATAATATTGATCATAATAATAATAAGTAAAAGTTGTATTATTTTGTAATAATAATTATTATTATTCTATAAAAAATAACAATATTTATATTTACTAAAAAAGGTTTTATGATAAAATGATAATACTAACATAATAGTAATAATGATATTTTATAATAACAATGACATTTCTATTAAAATAATAACGACGATAGTAATAATAATCATTTTAACAATAATACTTAAATTCAGTTGACTATAACTTCTAATCCGTTCATCGAAACCATTCGATATCTAAATGAAAAGTTCTTAATTTTTCGCTAGCTTTCCAATGACATGCATATCATATACCCTATCTCAGTAGCATATGTATCTAATTCAGGATTCAACAAACCTATCTAAGGACAATATCGAATGTACAAGCATGCATAATCCTATATACTCAAGCACTAGTCAGGGATACACTATTGATATATAAAAGTTAAGTTATGAGTGCTCACGTATCAATATTGAGATTCAATATTGCAGGAAAGTACGTAGACGCAACGGAGATGATAAACACTAGATTGACCTCACGAGCATACCCATGAACCATACCCATCACCTCCATAGCTATAACCCATAATTTTCTTAGCTTCGACTCATTCAAAAAACTATTTTGAAATCACTCGGACATCACTCCGTCGTAATATTTTATGTATACTAATAATATCTTGAAATAATACAGAGCAAATATTATATATATATATATATATATATATATATATATATATATATATATATATATATATATATATATATATATATATATATATGTAAATCGATTGAGAGAGTTTAGAGAAATATATTTTTAAGTTTCTATAAAATAATGAAACCTATTGAATTCTATTTATAACAGATTTTTGAATTATTAAAGTGAATTATTAAAGTATGAATTATTAAAGTGAATTATTAAAGTAAAAGTAAAGTAAAAGTAAAGTAAAGGTAAAGTTAAAGTATAGTAAAAGTATAAAAACTATGTATGTATAATACGCGTATAAATATATATAATATTAATTTAAATCGTTATATATATTTAATGAAATAAAATATAAATATCGTTATATTTATTATACTGGTTAAGTAATGAGTTATCAAAAGTGATTCTAGACATTTATAAAAGTTATATACGTTTTAATAATAAAGTTCTTTTTAAACTGAAAACGTTTTTATACGTTTGAAAATAGATTAATAGAATATTATGGAAACCAATTCTCCACTAGCTTTTGTCTAACTTTCGTAAATGACACTTTTTATTTTTATTTATAAATAGCTTTACAAATTATTCCGAATATCGTTAAGAGGAATAGATTTTCTCAAATCATAGTGGACCTCTCAACAGAGACTTGTAATCATAATTCAATGTTTCTGATAATTCAATCATTTAATATTTTTTTTTAATTTCGTCGATAATCATATTGAAACAAATACGTTCATATAAAGCATTATACGTTAAAATACTTTGTTGACATTTTCATTTTATAACATATACACATATACATACATATTCATATATGTTCATTTAATGGTTCGTGAATCATTGGAATTTGGTCGAGGTTTAAATGAATGTATAAACATAGTTTAAAATCCTTGAGATTTAACTTAACAAACATTGCTTATCGTGTCAGAATAATATAAAGATAAAGTTTAAATTTTGTCAGAAATTTTCGGGTCGTCACAGTACCTACCCGTTAAAGAAATTTCGTCCCCAAAATTTGATAGAGGTCGTTATGGCTAACAATGAGAATGTTATTATGACGTAACGATTATGAAGTTTTATCATGTCTAAGAAGTATGGATAAAATAATTCGATTACTCGAAGCGTATGAGGGAAGTTATCGTAAATGAAGGAAATAAGATTATAGTGATTCGTCATATCTTTTGACGACATCACAATTGATCTCCGAATTTAAAGAAAATCTTTGTAATCTATGTTGGATTTGATGCTTCGGTGATTAAGGAGATTATGATTCTCTTCGAATTAATACGATAATCCATCTTGATTTCTCTGTCGGGTATTTCACTATAAATCCACCTCCTTCGTTTCCTTACAACTCACACCTTCTACTCTTTCTCCCTCAACTCATATTTTAAAGTATTTGTCAATATGCTTCATCCAGTACTGATTCTCGATATACTCCTCACTTTCATATCTGTCATTCTTCTTTTTCATCTGCCTCCGGAAGAATCTATTTACTTCTACTATACTCTCGGTTTTATAGTGTTTTTAGTTCTTCCGTGTCTTTATATTACTATATGCATCGATATATACGGTTTATAATTTTTGGGTGGTTGTTGGGTTTTATATCTTCCCTTATATTTCAAAGCCCCTGCTTTTGTCTTCTATAATCATTGACATCCATAGTTAATGCTCCATTCTATTTGCTGCGATTTATACTCCAATTTCTATTTTGGAGTCTTGTCCTTTCGTTTCTTCTTCTTGCGATTAAGCAACGTTTGTAATGGTCCAGTATTCGCAGATATGAATTTCAGAATGAACATAGTTAATGTTCTAAGAAGGAAATGGTAATGGCACGATCTTGATTTGTTAATTTACCAGAATACCCTGAAAAAACTGAATCATCAAGAAACTATATTCTTCATCTTTTTAGAGATTAAATAGAATACAAGAGTCGTGTAACATGGAACATGATGACGGCATGGTCTGTGAATCGTCTTGTCCCATTAGAAACTTAGCATGACTTACTGTAATATAATCACGTTGATCAAGTGTCATTATATTATACTAACTCATGCTTCAGTTCCCAACACTACTTCAAAACATTCATAATTTAAACTCGAAAGTTTATAGAATATAGAAACTAATAGTTTCTTATATGACGTAACACTGATAGCGCAAAGAGATAAATGACTTCAGATAAGATTAGTTGTGAAAATATCTTCAGAAATATTGCGGATATTTATAATGAAAGATATGATAATATCTTAGAATTTGTAATATTGATGGATGATGATGAAGATTTATCTGTAAAGGTTTAGAATAAAGAGTAAGGTATTCGTTAATGACTTTAGCAGGCACTGAATCATTTGGATTCTTTGAAGGCAGATTTAGTCTTTGTGATTTGTTCACAGCCTCCTTCATAGTCTGTTCAATCCGTTTTCTAGTTCCAAACCTTCTCTTTTTCTTAGCTTTACCACCTTACTATTCTTTGTCATCAAACTTTTTACTGTTAAGATCATTTACAGTTTTTGATGCTTCGTCAGCATTTCAAGAACTAGTTTGCAGTTCAAAATATTTTTTAGAACTTCACATTCAAAGTATGTAAGTCCAGGAGATAGACGTTTTACGTACACATATAACTGTTGGCGTAGACATGCTGCGAGATTTCAAAATACTGGTTACTGTTTTCCGATGATTCGTATGACAATTCTCGTTACAAGATGCGAATGAGTAAATGATGTGATTTCAATAAATATAATGATTTTTCGAAAAGTCAAAGATAATTGAAGTTGTTGGTAAGTTTATTGCTAAGGTGGCGAGATATGAAAGGTCCCCAGTAACGATGACGAAAGGGCAACGTATCTATCGAGGTTATAATAAGACTAGTCTGACTGAAAAGTCGAAGTTGACTTGCTGGAGCTGTGACAAAACTGTCTACTTTGAAAAGGAATTGAAAAGTCATTTTAGCTAATAAATGCGAAAGGGTCTGACACGGATACGGGTCGAACTATGACTTTGGCTTCGAGAGCTTTTTAGGTACATAAATGTGGGTAATATGTGGTTGGATCATCATCTCGATTGTTCATTGTTTGAAGTGTCTTCGAAAACTTCGGAGAGTTTGAACACAGTTTGTAATCGTTAATATACATATGATGTTCTAACACAGTTTTGAAGTCAAAGTATAGCTTTGAAAGATGTAGGAATCTAAGAGTGATGTCTTCTGTTAAATCATGACTTGGATTTTGATTTGTCAAAATCAGAATGCGTAATCAAATTTGGGTGAGAATGGTTGTTTTGATTACTACACAAGAATGTATATTGTTGTGAGATTTTGGGAGTATAGTTGATGATTTGCTTAATCAGATTCGAAAAATGTAACATATTAATTGTGAATTTATATATCTCTCGGGTATTACCTACCCGTTAAAAAAATTTTCACAATTAATATTTTGTACAACAGAATTTTATTACAGTCTTTATGAAAATATATATGTGCATATTTTCTTCAGATGTAACATAGATTTAATGAGTTAATATTAAATTAAACTCATTTGATTTACGGTTGAAACTAGAACTGAATAATCCCTAAAGACTTTAGAAATTACATAACTTTTACAGAGTATTTATTCAATAAAATTGAAATTATGAATTAATACTTCGTTATTTGTTGGTGTTTGTAACCCTTGCACCATATTCTCTAAAGCCACTACTCGAGCGCGAATCGCGTTGAATTCTTCTATTACACCGGGGTGATTGTCGGTTCGAACGAGCGGATAAATAAAATCTAGAATTTGATGTAGTATATAATCGTGACGAGATACTCTGGAAATGAGAGAGAAAATGGTGTTTCGGACCGGTTCACCGGTAAGTGCTTCAGGTTCATCGCCAAGAGGGCAATGTGGTGGATGGAAGGGATCACCTTCTTCTTGTCTCCAATTATTGAGGAGGCTATGAACCTATCCCTAATTCATCCAGAATAGATGATGCCTAATTGGTTGATCCATTCCGGTCACAATGCTTTCGAAGCTTGAGTGGGATTCCATATCGGAATTCGAGGGACTTGAACTAATGACGAATTCCATTTCGTTCGATTGAATAAAGGATTTTTCGATATGAAATGATTTTTCGGCAATCGGGTGGTATTATAATTACATAGAATATCTATATATATAGCGCAAAAGATTTCGTAGATTACGGAGGAATTTACGGGATATGTCAGGCAAAGTTTACAGTAACAGATACGCTAAGATATGGATTAGCAGATACGCTAAGATATGAATTTTATCTATACACTATTCATGCAATCAATGCAGTAAGACGTGTCTAGACTAAGAATGATAAGCAGGCAATTTTCGACAAAAATGATAAGCAAAACTTTTGACATGCAGACACGGTCGAAGTCCAGGCTCACTAATGCATCCTAACGACTATCAGTTAGACACACTAATGCAGACCTGGTTCGCTAAGACCACCGCTCTGATACCAACTGAAAGAACCCGTCCATATACATTATAAACGATTCACAATAGTTGATTACATCGCGAGGTATTTGACCTCTATATGATACATTTTACAAACATTGCATTCATTTTTAAAAGACAAACTTTCTTTACAATGAAAGTTGACGGCATGCACACCATTTCATAATACATCCAACTATAATTGACATAATAATAATCTTGATGAACTCAATGACTCGAATACAACGTCTTTCAAAATATGCCATGAATGACTCCAAGTAATATCCATAAATGAGCTAATGCACAGCGGAAGATTTCTTTAATACCTGAGAATAAACATGCTTTAAAGTGTCAACCAAAAGGTTGGTGAGTTCATAGGTTTATCATAACAATCATTTCAATATATTAATAGACCACAAGATTTCCGTTTATAAATATATGTACACTCGCAAGTGTATAAAAGTATTCTATAAGTTGTAGGCACCCGGTAACAAGCCTTAACGTTCATGTTTTACCCTCTGAAGTACACCAGATCAGGTGTGTTTAAAATAACCTCGAAGTACTAAAGCACCCCATAGTCAGGATGGGGTTTGTCAGGCCCAATATATCTATCTTTAGGATTCGCGCCTACCGTACATAGACAAGTAATTTAATGTTACCAAGCTAAGGGTATATTTCTGGTTTAAACCCACGTAGAATTAGTTTTAGTAC
Organism: Rutidosis leptorrhynchoides; assembly: GCF_046630445.1. Classification (NCBI taxonomy): domain Eukaryota; kingdom Viridiplantae; phylum Streptophyta; class Magnoliopsida; order Asterales; family Asteraceae; genus Rutidosis; species Rutidosis leptorrhynchoides. The sequence goes on along the minus strand of NC_092333.1, from coordinate 221,519,092 downwards.
TTGTACCTATTTTGTAAAACATTTATAAAAACAGCGCATGTATTCTCAGTCCCAAAAATATATATAAAAGGGAGCAAATGAAACTCACCATACTGTATTTAGTAGTAAAAATACATATAACGTCATTTATCAAGTGCAATGTTGGCCTCGGATTCACGAACCTATATTAATTATATATATTTATATGTTGGTCAATATTTGTCTAACAATTTTTGGTCAAGTCATAGTGTACCACAATCCTAATGCTCGAGAGTAATTTGCAAAAGTCAACAAAAGTAAACTTGACCCAAAATGACTTCTAAAAAAATATACGTGTTTATTATATAATTTAACTATAGTCGTTTTATATATTTAAATATATTTATTAGATTTTATAATAATAAAAGTCATTTATTAATAAAAATTTATATTAACGTTTATATATGATAAAATATACTTTTATATATCTTAAGTAGTAAAATTTATAAAGTTCACTTAATATCGTAAAACTATAGTGGTAAGTATTATTAATGTAATTATATTACGCGTGGTGAAAAATATCTTTGTATCCCCTATTTATTTGATAAAATAATATTCATCATAATAATAATAAGTAAAAGTTGTATTATTTTGTAATAATAATTATTATTATTCTATAAAAAATAACAATATTTATATTTACTAAAAATGGTATTATGATAAAATGATAATACTAGCATAATAGTAATAATGATATTTTATAATAACAATGATATTTCTATTAAAATAATAACGACGATAGTAATAATAATCATTTTAACAATAATACTAAAATTCAGTTGACTATAACTTCTAATCCGTTCATCGAAACCATTCGATATCTAAATGAAAAGTTCTTAATTTTTTGCTAGCTTTCCAATGACATGCATATCATATACCCTATCTCAGTAGCATATGTATCTAATTCAGGATTCAACAAACCTATCTAAGGACAATATCGAATGTACAAGCATGCATAATCCTATATACTCGAGCACTAGTCAGGGATACACTATTGATATATAGAAGTTAAGTTATGAGTGCTCACGTATCAACATTGAGATTCAATATTGCAGGAAAGTACGTAGACGCAACGGAGATGATAAACACTAGATTGACCTCACGAGCATACCCATGAACCATACCTATCACCTCCATAGCTATAACCCATAATTTCCTTAGCTTCGACTCATTCAAAAACTATTTTGAAATCACTCGGACATCACTCCGTCGTAATATTTTATGTATACTAATAATATCTTGAAATAATACAGAGCAAATATATATATATATATATATATATATATATATATATATATATATATATATATATATATATATATATATATTATATATATATATATATAAATCGATTGAGAGAGTTTAGAGAAATATATTTTCAAGTTTCTATGAAATAATGAAACCTATTAAATTCTATTTATAATAGATTTTTGAATTATTAAAGTGAATTATTAAAGTATGAATTATTAAAGTAAATTATTAAAGTATGAATTATTAAAGTGAATTATTAAAGTATGAATTATTAAAGTGAATTATTAAAGTATGAATTATTAAAGTGAATTATTAAAGTATGAATTATTAAAGTGAATTATTAAAGTTAAAGTAAAGTAAAACTAAAGTAAAGGTAAAGTTAAAGTATAGTAAAAGTATAAAAACTATGTATGTATAATACGCGTATAAATATATATAATATTAATTTAAATCGTTATATATATTTAATGAAATAAAATATAAATATCGTTATATTTATTATACTGGTTAAGTAATGAGTTGTCAAAAGTGATTCTAGATATTTATAAAAGTTATATACGTTTTAATAATAAAGTTCTTTTTAAACTGAAAACGTTTTTGTACGTTTGAAAATAGATTAATAGAATATTATGGAAACCAATTCTCTACTAGCTTTTGTCTAACTTTCGTAAATGACACTTTTTATTTTTATTTATAAATAGCTTTACAAATTATTCCGAATATCGTTAAGAGGAATCGATTTTCTCAAATCGTAGTAGACCTCTCAACAGAGACTTGTAATCATAATTCAATATTTCTGATAATTCAATCATTTAATATATATTTTTTTTAATTTCGTCGATAATCATATTGAAACAAATACGTTCATATAAAACATTATACGTTTAAATACTTTGTTGACATTTTCAATTTATAACATATACACATATACATACATATTCATATATGTTCATTTAATGGTTCGTGAATCATTGGAATTTGGTCGAGGTTTAAATGAATGTATAAACATAGTTTAAAATCCTTGAGATTTAACTTAACAAACATTGCTTATCGTATCAGAATAATATAAAGATAAAGTTTAAATTTAGTCGAAAACTTCCGGGTCATCACACAAAGATTCCACTTTCAAATCAATTTCTGGAAGTGGATAGTTATCTTTAGGGCACGCTTTATTTAAATCTTTAAAATCAATACACATTCTCTATGAACCATCAGGCTTTTTTTACCAAACTGGATTCGCAATCCATGATTGGTATTGAACTTCGCGTAAAATTCCAGCTCTCACCAATTTAGTTACCTCTTCACACAACCACTTCACGTGATCTGGGGCCATGCCTCTTCACTTTTGCACTACAGGATTTAAAGCTGGATTCATATTAAGCTTGTGTTCCGCAATATGACGCGGAACACCAGTCATATCATTTTCGCACCAAGTAAAAACATCCATGTATTGCGTAAGTTACTGCACAATTTGTTTCCTAGTATCCGCACTAACATTGCATCCCACCTTAATTTTTAGCTCGGGATATGCAGGGTTAATCATTACCATATTGTCCGTGGCATCAGCGGTTTCCTGATCTGCACTTTTTACATTAACAGCCGCACAGATGGGCATGATACTCTTTGAACATATTGTCGCGACACCTTTATGTGTTGCAAACTTGACCATGATATGAATTGGAGACGGGACAATTCCAAACTTACTTAAGGCAGTTCTACCTAACAACATGTTATAGCGAGACGAGGTTCGCATAACATAGAAATCTAGCTGAGCTCGCCGCACTAAACCATCATCATTTTCATCCACGAGCTCAACCTCTAAGGGCAAAACGCCCATAGGCAATGAGGATTCTCCTGCAAAACCGGTTAGCGAAGTCGCGGTTGGTTGTAAATTTGCTCTAATATTTTCCGGCAGTTGAACAAAATATTGTTCATAAACAATATCAACACTACTGCCATTATCAACATGAACCTTCATAACTATGATTCCAGTTTCCGCAATTTTGCACGATACTACTATCGGCATTTCAGAGAAATTATCGCTCTGCATTTTTGGAAAACTAATTGGCGCAAACTGCCAATTTTGATACATTCATGCTGACCATCGCTTTCGTCCTCTTTTTTGGCACTTGCTCGCACAGCGACAGCAATACCGCTATCATTTCCAATATTGCTCATTATTTCAATTAATCAAGCAATTTACCGCCAATTACACACGTATTCGCCTATGAATCATCAAAATAACACACGATTAGAATTAAGCAAGCCAATTAATCGTTTGATGGAACAAAACAAAAAATTTCAAGTTTAATTCATAAAACGTGTCCCACGAATGGCGCCAATTGATCAATCCGTAATTAAGTAACACATTAATTAGAGATTGATCAATTAAAGATTTCGCCCAAGATTGCACGTACTCATGAAGTACTCTCTGAAAAAACTAACTACTACTAAAACTACTAACTAAAAACTAATTGAAGTGTGTATTGATTCTTGGATTGAATTGTTTGATGCCTCCTTTCAAATGGAAAATCATAAGCTATTTATAGGACTTCCAGCCCTGGGCAAGCCGTTCACACTGTTTGTGCACACCTGGGCAGGCCGTGTGCCCTAGCCGTGTGTGGCACCCGTGTGGCAGCCATGCCAAGGTAAAGCAGCTGTGTGGGAGACCCTTGGGCAGGCTGTGTTGCTCCATGGCAGGCCGTGAAGAAGCAAAATTGGGCAGGCCGTGTGGTCTTGTTTCATTTGTCATTTTTTTCCAGTTTCTTGGATCGTAACTTGGTTTTCAGGGTCGTAATTTGATTTTCACCGTTTTTGCTCTAGATTCGTCGTTTTAAGCCCGTTTTCTTCGATTCTTTTTGCATCACCTTTGTAATTACTAAATCTACAAAGTAAAGCAAATAAATGCTTAATTTGGTGATTAAGTTTGTAACTTTATAGATTTTGGGAATAATACCAAGGCTAAAAATGCAACTTTTTAGACTATATCATATGTCAATCTCTATATGCTTAGTCCGCTAAGTTTGAACCAGATTAGAATAGAAGTGGACAGAGCTGACATTATCACATTATACCAATGTAGCCGACATGAGTAGGCATTGTAGATTTCAAAGTAAATTACGTATCCAACAAGTCTCTACAACAACATTAGCAACTCCCTGATATTCTGCATCGGCACTGGAGCGTGATGGAGTGACTTGGCGTTTCGAGGACCAGGAGATTAGGTTATTGCTGAGAAACACACAATAGCCAGAGGTCGAGCGCCTGGTCGAGAGTCCCCTAAATATAACTGTAATCCCAGATCGAGAGTCCCCTAAATATAGCGAACGATCCGTTTGAGCGCATGAAGTTGCTGCTCTCGAGGGTCATGCATGAATAGACAAATCCGCTGAAATGCATACGAAATGTCTAGGCGGGTGAATGTGAGGTACTGCAGAGCACCTGCAAGGCTGCAATAGAGGGTAGGGTCCTGCACAGTTTGTGCTGATGCATTTTATGTAAAGTCCCTAGACATCTAACCTATGTCCATTACAGGTACTTCAGTTTATAAGAAACCAAGATCGCTCGTTATTATCCTATCTGTGTTTGTATGTGGTTACAGGTACTGCAGGAACGCGATACGGATGTTTGACTTTGATAGACTTAGTCAGACGTACGAGTGAAGTATCACTCGTACGGCTGACAGGCTCATACGCACGGTTGATGCTGAGCTAAGTCATAATTATAACCTGAATGAGAAGACACGAGTGAGTGATCACCCGTACGGCTGATGAAGCAAAATCGTACGTGTGATGGATGACTCGTACGGGTGAGTCAACAGCAGGGGTATATAAAGTCTTATGTTCTTCATTTTAGGTTAAGCCTCTCTCACACATAATCACTCAGATCTGGTTCACCTGATCCGATTCTCTATCAACCCAAATCACTCATGGTAGTGAATAATAGCTCTAGGCATTAATCTAATCACAATCCTTGTTGTAGTTTGACTAATTTAATCCCAAAAAGCTACCCATATTCACTTTGATTGGTTTGATTCACTAATTCAGCCTTTGTGTGAATTAAAATTGTTGATCTTGAAGTTCCTAGTTATGTTTCATCATTGGTATCAGAGCATTGGTTGTGATTTCAACATCATCAAGTGATTTTTGGTGATTAATAGGGTTTATTATTTGGGTTTTTGAGATAAAAGGGATTTTAATTAAAAAGGAATCATTTTTACGTGTGTAATTGTAATTAGAGAGTGTGTTTATGTTTGTTTAGTGTTAATCCAGCTTTTGGACGAAGAAACTGAGGTTTAACATCAATTTTTAAGGTTTTTGGGTGAATTGAGCTGAACAGAAGTTCACACGAGTGGGTCATACTTTTTGATCACACGCACGGTTGACCACACGTTGATCTTCACTCGTGAACTCACACGCACGGATTAGCATAACCTTTTGAGGTTAAGTGACTACAGTCTGATCTCACGGGTAATCAAACGGTTTATTGTGATACGTACGAGTAATCACATGGGTGATTGTCACTCGCACGGTTGATTCTTAGTGTTAGGTTTGTTGGGTAAGTAGTAACACGTACGCTTGAGTCTGTGACACGTACAGTTGATACTTTCACACGTACGGTTGATATTATCACACGTACGATTGATAACCTGAACCGCACAGTTTACCCTTTGGTAAAGTTTTCAAGATGTTTAATTTAAATGATTACGCATTGGCCGCACCGTTTGTTCAGAGCATTACGAATATGATTCAACAATTACTCCTTGTTGAGAGTGAATCAGGAAGTGGTACGAAATGTCCGAGGTTACTGAATATGGATAATTATTCTACTTGGAAGTCAAGGTTTAAGATTTGGTCAGATGGTCAAGACACGAAGCTTTGGAAGTACATTGAAACCGAATTTCAATGGCCACGTTCACCAGTTACGAATGAGCTTTATACACTACATAACATGCCTTCTTAAGAACGTGAGGAGTATAACTTGGAGAAAAAGATGTACTCTAATTTGACAAGTGCTCTTGATGGTCCGATTTTCCATCAATTTCTGTGTCATGATAATTCGTTCAAGATATGGGAAGCACTTCGTACTTTCAATGAAGGAAATTCATCCTACAGAACGAGAAAAGGTTTAGAGCAGAAAGCTGAGTTTGATCGTTTTCACTGGCAAGTTGGAGAGTCTATTATAGAATTGGTTGAAAGATATCGTCATTTGCTAGCTAAAATACATAAGCATGATGTAACTATCGAAGAGAAAGACAAAGTGACATGTCTAGCTGGAGCATTACCGTTAGAATGGAATGGTTTTGTATTAACTATGAAAACCAGTGGAGAATTAGCTACTGCTACAGTGAACTCGTTTATCGCAAGACTTCAGGAAGAAGAACAAGAGTTGTTAAACAAAGTCAAAAGGTCTAAACAAGTTCAAGACACCAAAATGTACTGTCTAAATGGTTACACACTGCCTAAGTCGGCTCATGCACCATTTCAAACAGCTTTTGCTACAAACAATCAAAATATGTATGGTTTGAATGTTAGCAGTACACCTATTCAAAAAACTTCATATCCACCACATGTTTCACCATGTTCACTCAACAATCAATCACAACCTACTTCAAATACTACTGAGTCATCTACGCTGACTGCATCAGATGTTATTTATGCACTTAAGATCGAAAACATGAGGAAAGCCGGGAAAGAAAAGATTAGTGAAGATATATCTTTGCTATCAAGCCTTGTTAATTCTTATGATAGTTATCTTGATGGTCGCGTAGGTAATATTCATCTAACAACTGAAGATTATCATCAACTTGATAAGAACGAAGCCGAGAAGATGGATATTATGTGGGGTATGGCAAATCTTGTGAGACGTGCGAGAGATTATGAAGAGCAAACTGGGAAACCGATCAGTCTGACCAAAGATACAAAACTGGTTTTGATATGAATTCTGCTACTTGTTACAACTGTGGAGAACTAGGTCATTTTTCAAGACAGTGCACAAAACAGAAGAAGCAGGGTAATCGTAATCCGTTCAAGAATCAGAACTACAGTTCTCAGAGTCATTCAACTAAACGTGAGGTCTACATTACTGATAAAGTAAATGAAGCTGATGCAGCTGAAAGTCCAAACAAAGCTTTGGTTGTTATTCATGGAGATGATGATGATTGGTCTATGAAGTTAAATGTGGCTGACCAGCAACCTAAAGCTAACATGGTAAAGATCACCGAAGTAGAAGAAGACTGCGTCACTAGTCAAAACATAATTGAGAAGCTGACTTCTTGTGCTGAAAGAGCTGAAGAATTGTCAAGAACCATTCGAAGAGAGAAGGTTCAGAAGCAAGTTGTGAGCAAATTCAAAAAGATACATGATTCAGTTCCTCGTACACCTGAATCTGTAAGTGTTTCACCAACATCATCAAAGGACTACTACTTCAACAGTTGGAAAGATAAGTATGGTAATACCTCAGTGATTGAAGATAATCTAAAAGCAGATCATAGTGAAGAAACATTGGTTGATGCTGATAAGAAATTAGACGAATGGGGTAGAATGATTGCTGTTGAATTGGAGATGTTAGTTCTTTTGGGTGAAGGTTCAGATCTCGAGAGTGTAAATTCAGAAATTGATGATTCAGACAAGACGTCAAAATCAGAGGTTGAAGATAAAGCTGATCATACTGGAGTAGATCAAACTGATTTTGAAGCATTGAACAAGCAAGCAGTTGACTTATTGAAGATGTGCTTATCAGCTAGTGATCTTGAAAAGGTTTCCGGTTTGACAAGAGCTAAGGATATATGGGATAAACTTGAGCAGATTCATTTGGGTAAAGATGCTGATACTTCAGAGTTTCTTACAGACTCGACAGAATCAGAAGATGAGCTCGATGATGGGAAGAAGATAGATTTCTTTGCATTTATGGCTGAGACTTCCTCATCAAATAATGCTCAACACGTATCTTCTGATCCATCTACTGTTATTGAATGTGTTAAATGTGCTGAATCTAAGATAACAATAGATAATTTAACAAAGGCATATGAGGAAATGAAAGAAAAATGGCATGCTGACCATGTGACCACTAAGGTTGAAAATGAGTTGAAAGAGCAAATCAAAGTTTATAAAAAACAACTTCACGATCTGAAATGTTATAATTTGATATAAATCAAGCTTTAGTTAAACGTGTTGACACAATAAACGAATTGAAGAAAGAAAATGAATGTGTTAAAGCTGATTTAGAAGCTATATCAATTAAGATGAAATGTTGGGCAAGTGCGTCACAATGGAATACATTAATGGTGGAATTAAATGGCACTAAGGGAAAGGGTATTGGATTAAAGGTCGCAGCTCCACCGTTTCAGAACAAACTTGTTAATGCAAATGTTGTTGATGGATGACCAGAAGACTGTATTCCACCTAGTTATGAGGACTATGTTGAGAAGAACAAAAAGTGTAGCTCAACTGAGAATGCACCTTCTGATGATACCACTGAAGGATCTTTAGATCATGAGGAAGATAAGAAAACTGGCCTAGGAGATAAGTCGAAGAAAAAGAAGGTGATAACACCTGATGAGCTAATTTGAATTATGAAAAATCCAAAGTTTGCTAATAGAGTGGTTCCACCAGTTACACATAAAACTGTATCTAAATCTGTTCCTAGAAAGAGGTCAAACGTTTCTCCTGTGTCTGCGAAAACACAAGATCCCTCTTCCTCTAACTCTAATAATCAATATCAATCTAGAGGATTTAGAGAATTTCGACAATGTTTTAGTTGTGGTGTGTTTGGACACATTGCTGCTAACTGTCCTACAAGGTATAGAACACCAAGACGTAAGATTGACCTCACATATGATGATCACCGATCACCTCATGTTCACAGAACAAGTTCACCTATTTGTGATGAAGTTCGCACTCGAAGACATACGACAAATGTTGTCTATGGAGACTATAAGAGAAAGAACTTCAATAGGTCAATTTCCCCTGTGAAGATGAAGGTTCCTAAGAAGGATACCGAGGCAAGGGTTGCCGAATTAAGTGATCGAGAATTTAAGGCACGATCACCTTCGCAAAAAGCTAGTCGTAGGAAATATTTTTCCCGTACCAGACCACGAGTAAATCGCTCTGAAGATGAGCAAAATGTGAAAAACCAGAAGAGCAATGTTGCTTCTTCTAAACTGTCTAAGTTTATGGTTTCAGACGATGAGGTTCCACCTGACTCAAATGGGAAATGGATGGAAGTTCAAGCTATGGGTGTTAATGGACAACCTACTGCCGTCCGGGCATGGGTTCCCATTATCAATTAATTCTTTTAATGTGATATGCAGGGAACCAGGCTACCTGCAAACAACACCTGGATAGTGGATAGTGGATAGCGGCACCTTGAGACATATGACTGGACAGCTATCTCTTCTCTCGGATGTACACCCAATTAAGGGACGTTATGTTGCATTTGCTGGAGATAAAGGAGGTCACATTTCAACTCAAGGTTTATTGAAGAATGATAAAGTTAGTTTCGACAAAGTAAACTACTGTCAAGAGCTTGCAAACAATTTGTTGTCGGTTTCACAAATCTGTGAAAAATCCTTCAAGGTAGCATTTGATGACAATTTCAGCTACATTTTGAAACCAGAGTTTGTGATTCCTCCAGAAATAATTTTGATGAAGGCTCCTAGACAAGCTGATTTATACATGCTAGATATGAATGTTGCTACTTCAACTGCTGAACATCATCAAGCTTTTGTTTCTAAAGCGACTGAATAAGATTCTATTACATGGCATAAATGCATGGGCCATTTAAGTTTTCAGAAGATGAACCATCTTGTTCACAAAAATCTTATAGAAGGTTTTGATCTTCGATCTTTTCAGATCCCAGGAACATGCGTTCCATGTAAGAAGGGTAAACAGAGCAAGAAAGCTCATAAGTTGGTGAAGTATAATCCTATCTCTGCTCCACTTGAATTATTACATATGGACCTTTTCGGTCCAATCTGTTTTGAAAGCATTGATGGAAGTAATTATTTTCTGGTAGTAACTGATGATTATTCAAGATTCTCTTGGGTAATGTTCTTGAAAGAGAAGTCTGATACATTTGAGAACTTGAAAGTACTAATCAATCGATTAGAGACAGGTTTTAATTTGAAAGTTAGAAAGATTCGTTGCGACAACGGTACATAATTCAAGAATCAGTTTCTTGCAGGTTTTTGTATTGAAAAAGGAATTAATATGCAATTCAGTTCTGCATACGCTCCACAGATGAATGGTGTTGCTGAAAGAAAGAATAGGGTTTTGATTGAAACTACTAGAACTATGCTAGCTGATTCATCTTTACCTGTTCATTTTTGGGGTGAAGCTGTTGTAAATGCTTGTTACACTATGAATCGGGTATTAACTATTAAACGACTGGGTAAAACATGCTATGAGTTATTGCATAGGAGAAAACCATCATTGAAGCATCTAGAACCATTTGGTGCCCCGTGTACCATTTTGAAGAGAAAACCCGGAAGTAAGTTTGATTCAAAAGTGGTTACTGGAGTGTTTCTCAGTTACAGTTCTCCTAACAAGCAAGTTTTCAACAATGAAACGAGATGTGTTGAAGAATGGTCTGAAGTTGACATCCAACAGAATTACACAAAGACTGCTACCAAAAGTCATCCTTGGATCTACAACTATGATGAGCTGATTGATTCATTTAATCTTGCTCTAGATCAGAAGGAGAATGAAGTAGAGTTACAAATGCTGTTTGATTTACAGAATGAGCCAGAAGTGTCTGCACCTACTCCAACTCCATTACCTACTGTCGTTGAACCCGCACAAGATTTAGATCAAGATGTTGATCCAGTGTACGATACCTGCGGATCTGATATTTTGAGTGACAATTCTGATAATCCTGAAGATGGAGATACCACGAATCTACATCGAGAAATACCTGTTCCCGCAAACCCAGTTCCTAGAACTACAGCTGATCATCCTAGAGAAAATATAATTAGAGATCCAAATGCATGCGTTAGGACAAGAAGACAAGTTTAGTTTGATGGTCAAGTTGATTCTCATATGACAGCCACTGCTGTATATTACGAGTACTCATGTCATATTTCTATAATAGAGCCAAAGACAACAAAAGAAGCTTTGAAGCATGTTGATTGGGTGATGGCTATGCAAGAAGAGATTCAGCAATTCCATCGTCTAGATATTTGGAAGTTAGTTACTAAGCCGCATGGTGCAAAAGTAATCGACCTCAAATGGGTTTGGAAGTGCAAATTCGACGAAGATGGCAATGTTACCCGTAACAAAACAAGATTCGTTGCTAAAGGTTATCAGCAAGATCCTGAATTTAATTACGATGAGGTTTTCGCTCCTGTTTCCAGATTGGAAGCGATTCGCATTTTCTTGACTTTCGTGTCTTTTATAAAGTTTAAAGTTTATCAAATGGATGTTAAGAGTGAATTTTTGTATGGCAAGCTAAATGAAAGAGTATATGTTAGTCAACCTTCGGGTTTTGAAGATCATCTTCATCCTGACAAAGTTTACCGATTACGTCGAGCCCTTTATGGTTTACATCAAGCTCCTAGAGCTTGGTACGGACGGTTATCAGGTTATATGATTGAAAAAGGATACCAAATGGGCACGGTAGACTGTACTCTATTCACAAAAGTTTAAGATGACGACATTATTTTAGTCCAGATTTATGTTGACGATATTATCTTCGGTGCTACTAAGCAGGAACTCATTGATGAGTTCGAACATGTGATGAAGGACGAGTTCGAAATGAGTAAATTGGGTCTCTTACACTACTTTCTTGGTTTACAAGTCGAACAGACTAGTAATGGTATTTTTCTTCATCAAGCAAAGTATGTAAATGATATACTCGAACGATTCGGTATGACTCAAGAACGTCCTGTGTCAACTCCGTTAGCTGTGAATCATGGTATTTCGCTAGAGTGCGAAGGAGAACCTGTTGATCCTACATACTATCGAGCAATCATCGGATCGCTCATGTATCTCACTGCGTACAGGCCAGATATTATGTTCACAACATGTCTGTGTGCTCGTTATCAAGTTAATCCGAACAATGTTCATCTTACAGCTGCCAAAAAAATTCTACGTTATCTGTTACATTCGCCAAATCTCGGCATCTGGTATTAGAACGATGAGAAGTTTGATCTTGTAGCTTACAGCGATTCAGATTATGCTAGTTGCAAAATCAACAAAAAGTCTACATCAGAGGATGTCAATTTCTAGGTGAAAGGCTGGTGACCTGGCAGTGCAAGAAATAAACTGCAGTTGCTCTTTCCATGTGTGAAGCTGAATATATAGCTGTTGCTAGTTTTTGTTCGCAAGTTGTTTGGATCCAATAACAACTTCACGATTACGGGCTAAGAATCTCTTTCTCTCCTCTTTATATTGATAATACTGCTGCTATAGCAATTATTAAGAATCCTGTGCAACATTCTAAGACCAAACACATAGGTGTTAAATATCATTTTCTTAGTGATTGTCATGAGAAAATGATTATTGAGGTTAAGAGAATAGGTACTAAGGACCAAAGGGCTGACCTTTTCACTGAGGCTTTTGATAAACCTAGGTTCTTACTCCTACTAGAGATGAATGGCATTGTTGATCGAGGCAAAGTAATTTCGGATGTTGTGTATGAGGGTTAGTCAAGCTTTTAGACTTTGCATGTAGGATGCATGACATGTAGATTTTTAATTGTTTAATTATATGTATTGCATATTTTTACTTTCTGTTTGCATTCCTTTGCATGATTTATTTTATGTGTGCATGCTAGTCTGTATTTATTTTATGTTTGGTTAAAATGCTAAAACACAAAAAGATTTTATATTTCAGCATTTTAGGGGGAGTATATGTTATCAGCAGAAAATACCTAAAAAGTGAATAATGCCTCACCAGAAAATCTTAAAAAGTTGAAAAATTCGAAAATGAGCTTGTTTTGATTAATATGTAGGAAATGAAGAAATTACTGTACTGAGAATTGGTATATTTGATTAGTAATGACTGATTTGAATGTTTATGTCTATCTATTGTGTAATGTACTGATAGATGTGACTTATGAATTTTTGGCTTTAGACAATCATAATAAGAATAACGATCATCTAAGATTCAGAAATCATGGACGATATGTAGCGTTTGAAGGTAATCACCTAATTATCTCTGAAACTGTATGAAATGATAGTTGTTGAGGAACTCAACAGTCGGTTGAGGGTATCCCCTATCATAATTGATAATCGTTAGAGAAAGTTGGTGTTGGATGTCCCCAAGCAATATTCAACGTTGCTCTATCAATTCAGCTTCACAGCTATGAATGGGACATTCAATAGTTCATTTAAGGGGTTGAGGATTATCTGTTTGGCTGGTGCATACCACGTTGTCACGGGCCTGAGACTTAATAATCGAAACTAAACCCTGAAAATACAGAGAAAATTAGTTTATGTCAAAAGTAAGTGTCCCTTCTCACTTAAGGTCGAAAAGTATAACTCCTTATTGCGGACCGTTTAAGCATTTAAAGGAGAACGCCTTCGAGTGATCTGAGCACACAACAAAGAAACATGAGTTCATGCATAAAAAATGGAAAATCCATTCATGATGGCGTTCAAAATCAATATATCAAAAGACAGTGATATGCTGAATAATCAAAATATCAAAAGAAAATCAATGTCAATAAAATTGGTGTATCAAGATGGCAAAGTCCTGAAAGTATGAAGAATGCTGATTCATGATGTGCTCATAAAGAACTCAGATCATTCTTAGTGTGACGCCCCCGCGCAGCTTGAATTGTTTAATCATGACGTTCACACTGAACTATCAAGATTCTTGTCGCCTGCAATATAGAGTTATAACCATTAAGACTGTAAGTTGGAAAGATACTTATCTAGATATACTCTAATTATATATATATATATATATATATATATATATATATATATATATATATATATATATATATATATATATATATATATATATATAATATATACATATATATATATAAATATATACATATATATATATAAATAAATATATATATATATATATATATATATATATATATATATATATATATATATATATATATATATATATATATATATATATATATATATATATATATATATATATATATATATGAAAGTTTAACTTTCGATTCCGTTTTCCATGACAACTTAAACATAAAGAAGTTAAGGGCCTCGAGATTTATTTCGTGTGATGACTGGTCATCAGGCAAGTCTGCTTTAACTGTAGACCAATCCCCGCGGTAAATAGTGCGCCTATTCGGATAATCCAATATACTCCAAGATCAGCTGAGCTAACTAGATTGAAGATTGTCAACACATTGGTAGAAGCCAAAGGCTGACAGGGTTATTCAAAATGCCGTGAGTACCATCCTGTTCAATTTGAATGAAGTACATGGAAAGAGATAACGGAAAGTTACTTGTAATGAATTGACAACCTAATAAAAACGCACAATCATAAGTGATGAAAGAATCAAGGATTAATGAACTTAGCATGATCTCAAAAATCATTAATTTATAGTGTTCAAGTAATTAATGCCAACATGATTGTCGAAGTGTCCGGAATGAATATGTTCATGTTTAATGAGGATTGATATCAGTAATTGCATGATAATAGATATAGACTAGATAATTAGGAATGAACAACAGAAATTGATTCAATATGTCAGTTCTGATCCATTTTTAAATAGTTAATCATCTTGCTCACAAAAAGAATGTGGATTTGTATGTCTTATATATCTGTTCTGTTAATTTGTTTGCATTATAAACTATAAAACAACAAAAAGATTTTGGCTTGCATGTTATTGCATTTCATGATAGAATGACTTTCTTTTGCATAATTTTAGTTGCATGACATTTTGCATCAGAAAATCCATAAAGATTTTGTCATTTCCTTGTTTTTCTAATTATCCTCTGAGTGCATAACGACATCTGAAAGAACCTTGTTGAGATCAAGATATTGAGCCACCAAATCCATGAGTTAGAAGTTCGTAGAGTTTGCGACTATTTGAAGGACATTGATGTTTTAGATTGCTAATGAACTTAAGTTGACATTACACTGTAGGACTTACTCTTGGATCACAGATCGATTAGAGTAATAACCTTATTTAGGTTAGGATTTTATCTGCCTAAGTGTTAATGATCATTTCTTGAAGGTTTAGTGATTTTCGACTCAAGTTGAAAGTGCTTGTTAGATCTAAGATTGCCGAACGATTCGAAATCCTAAGGTTGTAGAATTTTTGAAGTTTTGAAATTGCCTAAGTGCTCACTCGCACGTTTGATGTGTGAATCGTACGATTGACCACACATTTGAGGTTAACCGTACAGATGACCCTGATTAACTTTTCCTAAGACAATTGGGTCACACGCACGTGTGATCTAGGTGAGACGCGCGTTTGATGGTGGATTGTGTGATCAACCGCACAGTTGATCACGAGAGTATAAATAGTTGTGATGAGCTCAACAGCTCACACTTGTGCACCCAATACTTTTTCTCTCTCTATTTTCGATCATCACCGATCAAACATTCTTTTGCAACGAACGTTAAGCATATTTAGACGAATCCAGCGCCACCTATTAGGTATGATTTCATCGAGTTTTTGTACCTTAATTTGTTGTTTTAATGAGTCAAAACCCTAAGTGTGTACAACTCAAATTTCATGAAATTGAAGGTTGTTTTGATATGCATCTGTAATTGTTTTGTGTTTAATGTTGCCTTATGATGCTATCATGATGTAAATCGGTCCATAATGTGCTCAATTATGTGATTTTGATGATTTAAAAAAGGCATTTAATACGGTTTCATTAGACATGCACGAGTGGCGTCACTCGCACGCGTGAGACATGACTCGCACGAGTCAGTTTACGGTTGATGATCAACCGTGTATACCTTTGAACTCACTCGTTTGTCTTGATTTTATTGATCACTCGTCTGCAAGAGCTGACACGTGTGATTAACCGCACGAGTCACCACACGGTTGATTCACTCGCTTAGAATTTCTGCATCAGCCGTGTACCCTGTCTGAAACCATATTACTGCTCAAATGTGTCAAGAGTGACACGAGTGACTATATCACTCGCACGATTGATCTATCAGCCGCACGTGTGAAACTGTCACTCACACGTTTTCATCATGTTCAATATATTTATGACACTTTGATGCAAATGCTATGATGATGTATGTTGATTGATTTATATATCTAACATCTCTGTTAATGTTTCAGTTTCTGTTTAGATATCATCAGATGGCAGAACAACAAGTAAACGTTCCAGTTGATAACGTTGAAGGACAAGGGGAGCAATAAGTTAATCCACAAGCGAATCCTCAAGTGAATCCAGTCATCCCACCTGCTCAGCAAGAGATTCCTCTAGAGATGGGTCAACTGAACAATCAAGTCGCTCTCTATGACACTACTTTAGAGAGAGGTTCTCACTTTAAGGAGATTATTGAATTTCTTAAGATATCAAGGATACACACTGCTATTTCTACTGAATGCACTGCATACTACAGTCATCAGAGAGAGTTCTGGAGAAATGTTGTGTTGGATGTTGATGAAGATAAGCTTGTTAGTAAGATTCAAGGTCATGATATTATTGTTTCTAAGAATGTGATTAGAAGGATTTTGGGTTTCAATGACTAGAACTGCTCCTATATGACTATCAGTAGAGAACGAATCCATGGTTGTTTCAGAAGATGTGCTTATTCTGGTTACCTTGTTGGCAAATCTGAGCTGGTGAAGACATGTCTACCACCGCAGTTTAGATATCTTGCTCATGTAATCATGCATTGTTTGAGTGGACGCAAATTTGGTTTTGACAAGCTGAACGAGAAAGTGCATAGTATGTTTGTAGCACTTGTTCTCAAGGCTCCATATGATTTTTCGGGTTTTGTTTTCTACTATTTCAAGGCAAATCACTTCAGTTCTTCCCAAAGATACCTGATATATGCCCGTTTTCTTCAATTAATCATTAATAATGCTGCACCTGATTTACCTTAGCTTGAAGAGGATATTATCTACCTGAAGCCGATGAATCCGATTACTTTCCGCAGAATGGAAGAGACAAGGATTGCTGAGTTAAAGCCTGACTTTAATAGAAAGCTCATTTGTCATCTTATCAAGGAGAACTATCGATGTCCAGCAAGTAATGCTTGGAGGAATGAGGATTCAGACTCTAACTATGAAGTTACAGATGAGGAAGGTGAGGGTGATAATCAGAAAGCTGCTGGTAATGTTCAAGGAGGAGGTAATGTTGATGATGAGATTATCGAGGGTGATGATGAAGCGACAGAGGAGGATGCCAGCTTAATTCGGAGAAAAAGGAAAGGAAAGGATCCTATGACCGCAGAGCAACTCAAAAATAAGGAGAAAAGAATAAAGTACTCTTATGAGTCACCTCAGAGATCATCACAGGGAGGTTCAAGGCAACAAGCTCAGAGAAAGCCATCCGTTTTCATGAAGGATGCAAGAGCTGCTGTTACCTCACCAAAACCTGCCACACCAACACCTCAGGTCATGTCAGATGAATATAAGACACATCATAATCTACTGTTGTCTTTGGTCATGAAAATAACCAATTTGGAGAATCAAGCTACTGAGGAGAAGAAGATCAGTAAAGCTAAGATTGAATTGTTGGTTGAAGAGAACAAGAGGTTATCTGAAAGGTTGGACCATCAGAAAGAAAGAACAGATAAGTTGAAGAAGAAGTTTTTGGCGATTAAGAGTGCGAACAGGGAGAAGATGAAGAAGTTAAATGAAAAGATTGAACAGCTTACCTCTGGTAAAACCAAGTTGATTAAGGAGAGAGAAGAAGAGTATTCTTCTGATTTGGGAGAAGGTGATGAAAAAGATGATGAAGAAGATGCTGGAACTGGAGGACCCTCTTTTAATATACCGTTAGTGATACCTATTCGAAGTTTTAATGAATATGGTGAGGTCTTTACTGCTGAATATTATATGAATTATTCAAATGTTTTTAATGATGCAGAAAAGGGGGGTGTTCCGCCAAGTGAATTTCTGATGGAACAGCTTGCTGCTCTGGCATACGATAGCGAAAATGATACGGAGAATAAAGAGACATCTGAAGCGGAAAACAAGGCTCCACAAGAAGAGTCATTGTCAAGTATCCCTCCCGAATCAATCTAAAATATCAACTTAAGTGATTTTGATCTGTTTGAAGATGAGAAGAGTGAAGATTCTGTTGGTAAAGAGAGTTTGAAAGAGGATGTGATTATTGAGTCCGAGGATGAATTTGTGACAGAATCTGATGAGGAAGAAGAAGATGAAAAAGAAGTTGAGATTTTTATACCTTCACTTGAGCCATACTCGCTTCCGTCACTCAACACCTTAAGTGACTTCTTCAATCTGAGTTGTCAGGAGAAAAGAAAGAACTTAATTAAATTAGAAAAGGCGAGGAAGGTATACAAAGAACAAGTTAAAGAAGTGGATGTTATGATAGAAAGGAACAAGAAGATCCGACATGAGAAACTGCTCGTTGAGAAAGAAAGAAAAGAAACTGAATTGAAAGATAAGAAACTCCGAGCCGAACAAGCTAAAGCCGAGACATGGAATGAGATTAATGAATGGTTCAAACGTGATAGGGTTAAAGTAAATAGAAACGTTAAGGAAGATGAATATCGTCAAAGTTGGTGGAGACAGAACGTTGTTAACCCTGATCAAGTAGATAAGCCAGAACTCGAGCCAAAGTTTGTCAGTTTCTATGAGAAATGTAAAAGAACCAAGAAGTACTCCAAGGGTAAAATTTTGAGTTGGGGCTATTTCAAGGAAATCAATTGTTTTGCGATCAAGAGGGAAGGAGGAGTAGATTATATGGCACGTCCAATTCACTTCAAAACTCTACCGTACTTCGAGATCATGCAACTTGCTAAGCTGAAGATGTTGAACGCTAAAGATTGTGACATTTCTAGGTTGTTTCAAAGAAAACTCGGGTATGAGTATAGGACAGGGTAATGGGACATATATAAGTCAACGGCCGCTAGGTTTTCCATACACCCAACAAAGAAAATTTCTAAAGGAGGACCTATCCGTGTTGTTAAGTTCCATCCAGCTAAGTATATGAAACAATCTCCCTTGATGCCATTACCTAAGGATATCTATAAGAACTTTAGATGGTGGTTCTATGATGAGTTGTTAGAAGAAGCAGTGATCTTGATTGCAATTGAGAAGGATGATGGAAGCATACAGTTCGACAATGTAAGGATTCTAGATCCTATGTGGCTGACGAACTTGTCGAGATTTGATGTGGAGACTCTTCACCGCCATCACATTACATTCAGAGACGATCGAAAGGAGGAAGCTATGAGATATCAACGTGTGATTGATGTCCTCTATGCATAGCTCAACAGAGAAAGTGATGCTCAAAGCTCAAACCAAGTTCAAGCCAGCTGATGTGTGTCGGATACTGTGATGCTAGTTAGTAATTTTTTGTTTGTTTGTTTTTGTTTTTGATGATAATGTATTTTGGAGAGAGAGAGAATCTGGAAATGTAATTAGACTGATGCTACTTTTGGACTTATATATATTTCATGGACGTTTACTTTATTGTAATCGTTGGTCTAGGTCCTAGGGGGAGGTGTTGATGCATTTTATGTAAAGTCCCTAGACATCTAACCTACGTCCATTGCATGTACTTCAGTTTATGGGATACCAAGATCGCTCGTTATTATCCTATCTGTTTTTGTATGTGGTTACAGGTACTGCAGGAACGCGATACGGATGTTTGACTTTGATAGACTTAGTCAGACTTACGAGTGAAGTATCACTCGTACGGCTGACAGGCTCATACACACGGTTGATGCTGAGCTAAGTCATAATTATAACCTGAATGAGAAGACACGTCCCAACTCGTACGTGTGATGGATGACTCGTACGGGTGAGTCAACAGCAGGGGTATATAAAGTCTTATGTTCTTCATTTTAGGTTAAGCCTCTCTCACACACAATCACTCAGATCTGGTTCACCTGATCCGATTCTCTCTCAACCCAAATCACTCATGGTAGTGAATAATAGCTCTAGGCATTAATCTAATCACAATCCTTGTTGTGGTTTGACTAATTTAATCCCAAAAAGCTACCCATTTTCACTTTGATTGGTTTGATTCACTAATTCCACTTTTGTGTGAATTAAACCTGTTGATCTCGAAGTTCCTAGTTATGTTTCATCAGTTTGCGCGTAAGTAGTGAGCTTAGCACCAGGCTCAACAGGGGTCCTGAACGGCTGGAAAGAAGTCATACCTGCTCGCTCAAGGATCTTGGTGGCATAGTGCTTTTGAGACAAGAACATGCCGGAAGTAGTACGAGAAGCAGAAATACCAAGAAAATATTTGTCCTAAGTTACTCATAGCAAATTCCTTATGTAAGGAATGAATGATCCGCTAACGTAAACCAGTGGAACATGCTCTCAAGTCAATATCATCCACATATAATAGAAGGTAGGCGGTGTCAGACCCATGATAATAAATAAACAACGAGGTGTCACATCGACTGTGATGAAAGTCGGGGAGGTTGTGGCTCCGGAGGAGTGTTATTCTTGTTTACGGTAGCCTCATTAGAAGGAGGTTGTGTCTCCGGGGATGGAGAGGAATCTGCGTTGGATAAGTGAAAGGAGTGCGAGAAGAGATTAGGAGGAGGATCAAAAAATCAGAGGATGGGGGCCGAGTGGGTGTCATAGAGCCGAAGTGAAAGGATGTCACGTCAAAGGTGACATGAGGGGAGAGGATAATTTTGTTGGTGGTCAGATCTTTGTAACGATATCCCCGATGATTGGATGGATAACTGAGAAATATGCATGAGGTGGAGCGAGGAGAAAGTTTATTTGTGTTATTTAGGTGTGGATAGCATAAATAGCCAAATACGCGTAGGTTGGTGTATGTAGGTTTTTGTATGTATATGCGAGTATGTGGTATATCATGGTTGATGGCAGAGGAAGGAAGGATATTGAGTAGGTATGCATCGATGTAAAATTCTTCCACCTAATAGATTGGTGGCAGATGTGCTTGGAAAAGGAGGGTGCGTATAAAATTGTTGATTGTGCGAAGCATACTTTCGTATTTTCCATTTTGTTGAGAAGTGTATGGGAAAGAGAGGCGGATTTGAATGCCGTTGGTCTGTAAGAGTTGGTGGAACACGGTGTTTTTGAGTTTATCGCCATTATCACATTGGAAAGATTTGATTTCTTATAAAAATTGATTTTGTACAAAGGTGCGAAATTGAATAAATAATGTTAGTGCTTCGGATTTATAGCGTAAAGGAAACACCCATATATAGTGCGTGTTATGATCAATAAAGATAACTTAGTATTTTAAACCACTAATGCTAGGCACAGGAGAAGTCCATAAATTAGAATGAATAATATCAAAAGTTACAGTAACATTTTTACTAGAAACGCAAAAATGGAGACGAACATGTTTGCCAAGTTGACATGCATGGCACAACACCGGAGATATAGTTTGATATCGGCTAAAAAGTCACGTTTTTACCTCCGATATTAGCTCAATTAATGATAAAATAATTGAATTTATCATCTAAATAAGCATTTATTTGCTTTATTTAGTAGATTATGTCATTACGAAGGCTATGTTTTACGAAACACTAAAAACATATTGAAAAACGAGCAAAACCGGCTAAGACGATTAACTCGCGTTTGAATAACTTATTTTATAATTTTAGAAAAAGTTTATTTACTTAATCTTATGTTGTAGGATATTGAATTACGAACGCGTGGGCGCAAAAATAAAACGGACAAGAAACGAAGAAGTTAGAGCGAAAACAGTGAAAATGAAGTTACGATCTCGAAAACAAGGGTGGCAGGCCGTGCACACTCCTTGCCCTACACACGGCCCGTGCACATGGCTTGCCATGCACACGGCATCCTCACACGGCCAGGGCACACTGTCATTTCCACACTCCCTGTCGCACACTCCTTGTCCAGGATATTTACGATTTTGCTATCAGCTTGTTTTCCTATAAATAGATGGCTTAAGAGCCATTCCAAACCATCTAATTCAACTCCAATCACCACCAGACTATTATACACACTTCTAATCTCTCTCTAGATTCTCTCTACTTTCTCTATCTAGACTAGAGAGAAAAAAGTATGAAATTTATGTAATAGTTCGGTGTAGAAGCTAGTTTAGCAATGTAAAGCGTTGGATATTTTGAAGAAATACAAGTATTATTCTACACGCAATATGTATCGGTACTATCTATCCTTTCTTTTATTAATTTGTCATAATGTTTTTGTTTGATGTTTCTGATTTATTAATATAAGAAATATTTATTGCCATGATGTGTGAGTAATTGCTTGATTGTTTGCCATGATTTGATAATGTTAGTTATAGATGATTATCGTTTCGTACTCGCTTTTCGTCTATGATATTAAACCTCGTTATTATCGTCAATCCACCAATAAATGTGATTAAAACCTTTTATAAAGTTGACAATTATAAGGGTAATTAATTATCTGTATTTTTACATTGGTTAAAGTATGAACCCATCAGAAATACTATAAAGTACATGGGGAATTACCGTAGGACCAGATCAAGACATTGGTCAAGAGTATAAGACTCGAGGAAATATTGTTTCAACAGTAGAGTACAGTGTTGATCTACTATAGGACCACTTGAGCATGGTCAAGGTTAAAAGCTATGGAACCACTATAAGTGTAAGTACATTATGGAACCTCTATCCGAGAAGTACATCTGTAGCGACCCGAAAAAATCGTCATTTACGGCGCCGTCTACTTAGGTCCCGTTACGTGGTCATAAGTCTTTAAAACAACGTTTGACCAAAATATGTCGCATTCATTTCGAATGTAAAGATGTTTCATAGTTTACAAAGTATTTCAACGACCAAATAAGTTACAACGTTTTAAGTACAAATGAAACCTATGCGACACAATTTAATTAAAGTCAAAATACGCTCCTCGTATGCATGTATACTCGACATCCAAGTAAGTATCAAAAAGAGTGCGGAAGCATGTATCACTTAGCGTTCAAGGACCTGAGAAAATATATAGAAAACTGTCAATGAAAAATGTTGGTGAAATCATAGGTGTAATAGTAAATGTTGTTTTTGAACCACGAGATTTAATATTTCCAATAAGTTGATTATCCAAATCGTTTGCATTTCAAAAGTTGTTGCACGTTTGCGAGCACCCAATTATCAAAACTTAACTATTTTGTACCCTGATGAGTAGTGTTAGAACATACACTATACTCGAAAATATCGTTCATCCGCTAACGGTAGCGAACGGTCCGAATGAGGGCTCGTCAAGCCCATGTGATCACATAACATAAGTTCACATTTACACCCTGCAAATGTAACTAATGATAATTGAATTGAGGCTTTTTGTTCTAACTCGCGGTGGAATGGTTGTTTTCGTACTTGTGTTCAAAGCATAAAAGTATGATACGTATATGTTTCTCATCCCATGATTTAAAAGTATAAAAGTTGTTAAAAAGATGTGTCATAACTCGTCCTTAACCATAAGAATGTGTTAGATAACGTATGATTTCATTGCGAGGTATTGACCTCTATATGCGACATTTTTTTTAAAGAAAAACTGCATATATTATACATTACAAACCATGATCCTTATTTTTGATACAAGCTTTGGACAAAATAAAGATGATTATCGTTTAGCGATAATCCTCGACTTACAAACTTTACAAATGATAATAACAACCCGATTTCTAGCATATTTTACAACACAAGTTCTTGGATATGCAGTCTTATTTTTGACACAAATATGCGTACGCAAGATCCTGCTTAGATTCAACATGATGCAGCGGAAGCTTCTAATTATCACCTGAGAATAGACATGTTTAAAACGTCAACATAAAGTTGGTGAGATATAGGTTTAATGCCGGCAGCGATATAAATATAGACCACAAGATTTCATATATAAACATTTTAATAAAAATATTCTAAGTGGTTGAGCACTTGGTAACCATACTTAACATTTAATCACGTCGTATATTCCCTTTATTATGAAATCTTACTACACCGTACCAAGTGTAGTCACGAAACGAAGTACTGTGCAACCGTTGAATACTGGTCGTCCAGTCCGGTTGGGGTTGTCAGGCCCGATAGATCTATCAACAGGATTCGCGTTTACAATACCGCTGTAAATAACAGTTACCAAGCTACAGGGAAGTATGCCAGTGGTACAACTCAACGTAGAATATATTTTTCAGTTACTTGTGTCCATATCGTAAAACATAAAATACATGTATTCTCATCCCGAAATATTTAGAGTTTAAAAGTGGGACTATATACTCACTGTTGTCTTGAAGATATATATAATTTGACTTGGTCTCCGGTTGATATCACGAACCTATCCATATATAATATATCAATACCTTTTCTTTTTAAACAAACGTCACATATATATACTTGTTATACTTTTAATACTTTGAATAATTCCTTAGTCCGTAGTTAGCAGTTCGTTGTTAGTAATTCAATTTTAATGGTTCATTTTTAGATGTTTAATATACCCGCAATGAAATAAATAAAACCCCCTTACGAAATAAATAAAATCCCATCGTATATGTATTGGTCGAGATTAATCTTGACCCACGGTACCGGTGTTGTCAAATGACGTGTTGCGTACATAAAGTACCGGTGTTGTCAAATGACGTGTTGCGTACAAACATGGGATCTTATGATTAATCTTCTCGTGTTGTTTGCGGGTGATCCTGAACCATATAAAATTGAATTATAAGTACATATATATAAAATATCATGTTATCTTAGAAATATGTGATTTTATTTAATTTTTCCCAATTAATCCCGAAGTTAAACAAGTCTTAGATATCCGATCTCGTTTTGGTCATAGTTTCTTCGTTACAACTCCGTTTTCGTTGATTCAACTTGTCACTTCCTTGGATCGAGTCCCTCTTTAAGACTATGAACTGTAAATACCTTAGTTTGTATTCGAAATCACAGGTCATAGGTCAAACTTTAGTGAAACTTATGAAGTTAATCATTTTCCATCATGTAAACAACCTTAAATGATTATTTTTCTAAAAATACTTATACTTTAAGTTAAATCATGAAATTTTTATGTGTTATCATATTCATAGTAAAAATCATTTTTCCAGAAAATAAACCTCCAATTCAAAGTTTAAGATGGTTTTTAATTATCCAACCCAAAACAGCCCCCGGTTGCACTCCGACGTCGTAAATTCAGTTTTTAAGGTGTTCTTTGAAAAACCAAGTTATACCTTGTTAAATTAGCATATATTTATGATATATTACAGGTCTTGAAGTATTTTAAAAGTTAAGTTAGAAGGATCTATTTAGTTTGCAAACAAGTTTGAAAACATTCAAACTATGTTCTTGTTGTTAAAATTTTATACCACAAAATAAGATAGCTATATATATATGAATCGAATAAGGTTATGAACATAGATTCTACCTCAAGTTCCTTGGACAAGGTTGCTGTAAAAGAAGAGTAAAAAGCTAGAACCAAAAGGGTGATGGAATTGGATGAAAGATTGGAAGTAAGTTTGTGTTCTTGGAAGGATTTCTTGAAGTTTTTTGTATGGTTTTCTTATGGTGATTAAGTAAGGTTTTTGAAGCTAAATGATGGGGAAAATGCTTGGAGATGATCAAGTATGAAGTTAAGAGTATTTTGAGAGAGAAATGGAAGTGTAAGTATGAGAAAATGGGGTGAAGAAATGGTGTGCATGCATAACAACGTTTTTAGGTTATAAAGGAAAAAAAAGATACCTAACTTTGTTTTCTTGCTAAATAATTCATGCTACTTGACAAATGGTTGGTTCCACATGTTTCTTAATCATTTAAGGCTGCTAAGGAGCAGATTTTTATTGGTATATACCAATAGTAAATACATCTAGAAGCTGCGTATGATACGGGTACATATACTCTAGGTATACGTATAGAAATCTTTGAGGAAACGGAATGAGGATTCAAATATAGCTATCTTTTGTAAATATACTTATATTGTTTTATGTATGTAAGCCCTTTAAAAGTGATAAAATACATATCTATACGATGCATGTATAAGTAATATAGGTTATAAGTATTTACGTCGAAAAACATTACGTATAGTTATCGTTTTGAAAACTTAAGTTAGTAGTTTTAAAATATACTTATAACTTATTGTTATTAATACAAAATGAGATATTAAAACATTCTTAGATCATGTTAAATATGTATATATACATATATATACACAAACATATAATTATCATATGTTATATAGTTCGTGATATCATCGGTCAAACTAGACGGTCAAACGTTGTGTAAACTCTTTTCGGAAATATAAATCTCGACAATTTGGATTGCTTATCATGTTGGTAAGGTTTAATTTATGTAAATATTAATCTTATAAGTATAGAACGATCAAAAAAGTGCGGGTCGTTACATTACCTCCCCGTTAAATAAATTTCGTCCCGAAATTTTAAAATTGTACCTATTTTGCGTCATCGAGAAACAAGTGTGTATACTTTTGTTTCATCTGATCCTCTCGTTCCCAAGTAAACTCAGGACCTCTTCGAGCATTCCAACGAACCTTAACGATCGGTATGTTGCTCTGCTTGAGCTGTTTAACTTCACGGTCCATGATTTCGATTGGTTCTTCGATGAATTGTAGTTTCTCATCGACATGGATTTCTTCAAGAGGAATGGTGAGATCTTCCTTTGCAAGACACTTCTTAAGGTTCGAGACGTGAAAGGTATTATGTACTCCGGCGAGTTGTTGCGGTAACTCGAGTCGATAAGCTACCGGTCCAATGCGTTCAATAATCTTGAACGGGCCTACGTACCTTGGGTTCAGTTTACCCCTTTTGCCGAAACGTATTACACCTTTCCATGGTGACACTTTTAACATAACCATGTCACCGATCTGAAACTCTAATGGTTTCCTTCGAACATCGGCGTAGCTCTTTTGGCGACTACGGGCTGTTTTCAATCTCTCCTTGATTTGTACAATCTTCTCAGTCGTTTCGTGTATGATCTCGGGACCCGTTAATTGTCGATCTCCTACTTCATTCCAACAGATAGGAGATCTACACTTCCTTCCATACAATGCTTCGAATGGCGCAGCTCCAATGCTCGCATGATAACTATTATTATACGAGAATTCTGCTAACGGTAGATATTTATCCCATCCGTTTCCAAAATCGATCACACATGCCCTGAGCATGTCTTCAAGAGTCTGAATTGTTCTTTCACTCTGCCCGTCGATTTGCGGATGATATGCGGTACTCATATCTAAACGAGTTCCTAGTGCCTCCTGTAGTGATTGCCAGAACTTTGAGGTAAATCTACTATCACGATCAGATATAATAGAAATAGGTATTCCATGCCTTGAAACTATTTCCTTTATATATAATCGTAATAATTTCTCTATTCTATCCGTTTCCTTTATAGGCAAGAAATGTGCAGATTTGGTAAGACGATCAACAATTACCCAAATAGTGTCGTATCCCCAGGCAGTCTTTGGTAACTTCGTGATGAAATCCATGGTAATACCGTCCCATTTCCATTCTGGGATTTCTGGTTGTTGAAGTAATCCTGACGGCTTTTGGTGTTCTGCTTTGACTTTGAAACAAGTTAAACACTCCCCAACATATGTTGCAACGTCTGTCTTTAAATTAGGCCACCAATAATGCGTCTTAAGATCTTGATACATCTTTCCAACTCCAGGATGTATCGAGTATCTTGTCTTATGTGCCTCATTCAATATCAACTTCCTTAATCCACCCAACTTCGGTACCCAAATACGATTTGCAAAATATCGAATTCCGTCTTCCCGTATAACGAGTTGCTTCTCATACTTCTTCATTATTTCATTTCTTATGTTTTCTTTAGTAAGTGCTTCTCGTTGAACTTCTTTGATTTGTGAGTTGAGATTCATGCGAATTTTTATGTTCATCGCTCGTACTCGAATTGGTTCTCGTTCCTTTCTGCTTAGAGCATCGGCCACCACGTTCGCCTTCCCGGGATGATAACGAATTTCACAATCATAGTCGTTTATCAACTCGACCCACCTACGTTGCCTCATGTTCAGCTGTTTTTGATCGAAAATATGTTGAAGGCTTTTATGATCAGTAAACACAGTGCATTTAACCCCATACAAGTAGTGTCTCCATATCTTCAATGCAAACACGACTGCTCCCAGTTCTAGATCATGCGTCGTATAATTCCGCTCGTGAATCTTTAATTGTCGGGATGCGTATGCAATAACTTTCTTCCGTTGCATAAGAACGCAACCAAAACCTTGTCGCGAAGCGTCACAATATATTTCAAAATCATCGTTCCCTTCTGGTAACGATAAAATAGGCGCCGTAGTCAACTTCTTTTTCAGTAATTGAAATGCACTCTCCTGCTCAGAAGTCCATTCATATTTCTTCCCTTTTTGCGTTAACGCTGTCAACGGCTTAGCTATTCGGGAAAAATCTTGAATAAACCTTCTATAATAACCGGCTAAACCCAAAAATTGGCGTATCTGCATTGGTGTCTTAGGAGTCTCCCATTTTTCAATGGCTTCAATTTTTGCTGGATCAACCTGAATTCCTTTGCTACTAACAACGTGGCCAAGAAATTGCACTTCTTTCAACCAGAAAGCACATTTAGAAAATTTAGCATATAGCTGTTCTTTTCTCAACAACTCTAATATCAACCTTAAATGCTGCTCATGCTCTTGCTCACTCTTGGAATAGATAAGAATATCATCAATGAAAACGATAACAAACTTATCTAAATATGGACTACAAACTCGATTCATGAGGTCCATGAATACAGCTGGCGCATTCGTCAATCCAAACGGCATGACCAAAAATTCGTAATGACCGTAGCGTGTCCGAAAAGCAGTTTTCGGTATATCTTCTTCTTTGACACGTAATTGATGATGGCCCGATCTTAGGTCAATTTTCGAGTACACACATGATCCTTGGAGTTGATCAAATAAGTCGTCAATTCTCGGTAGTGGATACCGATTCTTGATAGTTAACTTATTTAATTCACGATAATCTATACACATTTGGAAAGATCCGTCTTTCTTCTTGACGAATAAAATTGGAGCTCCCCACGGTGAAGTACTTGGTCGTATGAATCCACGATCCAGTAATTCTTTTAACTGACTCTGAAGTTCTTTTAACTCGGACGGTGCAAGTCTATATGGAGCACGGGCAACCGGTGCAGCTCCTGGTACAAGATCTATTTGAAATTCTACAGATCTAAATGGAGGTAATCCCGGCAACTCTTCCGGAAATACTTCAGGAAAATCTCTTGCCACAGGCACGTCATTGATGCACTTCTCTTTTTCTTTCTTTTCGACTTTATTAACATGTGCTAAGATAGCATAGCACCCTTTCTTTAAGCACTTTTGAGCTTTCAAATAACTAATGAGTTTTAGCTTTGATTTACCCTTCTCTCCATAAATCATTACTGGCGTTTTATCCTTACGAGGAATGCGAATTGCCTTCTTGGCGCACACAACTTCAGCTCCTATTTTGGACATCCAGTCCATGCCGATTATTACATCAAAACTTCCTAATTCTACGGGTATCAAATCAATCTTAAATGTTTCTCCGGCTAAATTTATTTTACAATCACGGCAAATTTTATCGGCTTTAATTAGTTTACCATTAGCTAACTCAATCATGTACTTAGCATCTAGAGGTAATGATGAACAATTTAATTTAGCGTGAAAGTATCTACACACGTAACTTCTATCAGCACCAGTATCAAATATAATAGATGCGGATAAGTTATTAATGGTAAACGTACCCGTAACAAGCTCCGGGTCTTCACATGCCTCTCTAGCATTAATAACAAATGATCTCCCACGTGCAGGTCCGATATTCTTCTCTGGATTCGGGCACTGGCTCTTATAGTGACCTTGTTTTCCACACCCAAAACAAGTAATGGTAGCCAAAGCAGTTCTATTTGCATTGGTGGCAGGAGTCTTGGTACCATTTGTATTTGTAACGAGAGCCCTACAATCTTCAGCAAGATGACCCTTTCGATTACATTTGTTGCATACCACATTACAGTAACCAGAGTGATGTTTGTGGCATCGGTTGCATAAAGGATTTTGTCCTTTATAACCAAAGCTTAAACCACTACCCGCACCTTGCGTGTTTTCTTGTTTCTTAAAAGATTGTTGTTGGTTACCTCGATCATAATTTCCATTCCACTTTCTTTTGTTACCTGATACCTTCACATCAGTATTGGATACTTTCTTATCCATGATGACCTGATCCATTAGCTCGTTTGCCATGGTTATAGCTTCATGAATTGTCTTAGGTTTCGATGCTGTAACATTTGCCTTGACCTTTTTGGGCAAACCATCTTTGTACATTTCAATCTTCCGTTCTTCGGTTGGAACCAATTCAGGACATAGCAAAACTAATTCCATGAATCGCTGATTATAGTTGGTGATTTCAGTACCAATAACCTTCAGACTTCGTAACTCATCTTCCAACTTCCTAACCTCGTTCCTTGGACAATATTCGTTGATTAACATTGTTTTGAATTCTTCCCACGGAGTATCATAAGCTACATCTCCTCCTACAGCCTTCACATAATTTTTCCACCACGTGAGTGCACTATCTTGTAAAGTGCACGATGCATACTTGGTCATGTCCTTTTCAACACAACCACTGATTTTAAACACAGTCTCCATCTTTTCTATCCACCGGATTAAACCGATCGGTCCTTCTGTTCCACTGAATGATGAGGGCTTGCAAGCTTGAAAAGTTTTGTAAGTGCACCCCACACGAGGATTTGGGTTAACTGCAGCACCTCTTGCAGCCTCGACCCATAACATTCTGTCGTTCACTCGTTGATTGATGAGTTCCTGGATTTCTTGTTCCGTCATTCGGTTCAATCGCGCCATATTCTTCTATAAGAATGAAAAGAAAATAATTATTCACATGGAATATTATAGATGTAGTGTATATTTACAGTACATTATAGCTTATTAATAATATGAACCGGGTATTATTATAAAAGCCTTTTCTTCTTATTAGCGTTTTATAATTATATCTAGGGTAGTACCTACCCGTTAATGTCCATACTTAATAGCTTAGTACAGAATCAATTACTACCATCTAAATAATACTTAACCATGGAAAATTATTGCATTTCACACTTCACTATTTTACATATGCTTATCTTACATCGAACATTAAGCAAACCACACTAATAATATTATACAAAACATTATATGATCCCATGGTTTAATACGGCAGCGCATCGTTTGGTCTATTTTCTAGGACGTTTAGGTTCAAAGAATCGCTTAACGCTTATCCTGGCTGTCTTCCTATATTTTGGCTGTGGGACTGAAGAACTGGATACCGGGATAGAACGAATAGGAATAGCGGGAATAGGGGTGGTAGTGTCTAGTGGAGTTGGTGCCACATCATCCTTATTAAACTCAGGATTTGAATTTTCTAATTCATTAGCCTTTCGTTTCTTTCCTAGTTCGAACTCGTCTTTTGTAATTTCCTGTATTTCTTCCTCGGGTTCACTTTCCTCCTCGGGTTCACTTTCCTCCTTGGGTTCACTTTCCGGGTTCTCTATAGTTGGTTCATCCGGAATTTGTGAGTCTTCCCCAAAGATATCATTTTCGTCATCGGATAGGTTAATGACTGGAACACCATCTGAAGATTCTGGTTCGGAGTCGCTGAATGTGATAACAAGTTTTGAGCCCGACATCTATCATACAACAACTAACCCATTAGTACTACATAATATTTACATATAAATTTTAGCCAACAATGATAAGCAATGGTTTTTAAATCAGACCCGGTCAAAGTCCAGACTTACTAATGTATCCTAACGACTTATCGGTTAGACACACTAATGCAAACCTGGTTCGCTAAGACCACCGCTCTGATACCACATGTCATAACTCGTCCTTAACCATAAGAACGTGTTAGATAACGTATGATTTCATTGCGAGGTATTGACCTCTATATGCGACATTTTTTTTAAAGAAAAACTGCATATATTATACATTACAAACCATGATCCTTATTTTTGATACAAGCTTTGGACAAAATAAAGATGATTATCGTTTAGCGATAATCCTCGACTTACAAACTTTACAAATGATAATAACAACCCGATTTCTAGCATATTTTACAACACAAGTTCTTGGATATGCAGTCTTATTTTTGACACAAATATGCGTACGCAAGATCCTGCTTAGATTCAACATGATGCAGCGGAAGCTTCTAATTATCACCTGAGAATAGACATGTTTAAAACGTCAACATAAAGTTGGTGAGATATAGGTTTAATGCCGGCAGCGATATAAATATAGACCACAAGATTTCATATATAAACATTTTAATAAAAATATTCTAAGTGGTTGAGCACTTGGTAACCATACTTAACATTTAATCACGTCGTATATTCCCTTTATTATGAAATCTTACTACACCGTACCAAGTGTAGTCACGAAACAAAGTACTGTGCAACCGTTGAATACTGGTCGTCCAGTCCGGTTGGGGTTGTCAGGCCCGATAGATCTATCAACAGGATTCGCGTTTACAATACCGCTGTAAATAACAGTTACCAAGCTACAGGGAAGTATGCCAGTGGTACAACTCAACGTAGAATATATTTTTCAGTTACTTGTGTCCATATCGTAAAACATAAAATACATGTATTCTCATCCCGAAATATTTAGAGTTTAAAAGTGGGACTATATACTCACTGTTGTCTTGAAGATATATATAATTTGACTTGGTCTTCGGTTGATATCACGAACCTATCCATATATAATATATCAATACCTTTTCTTTTTAAACAAACGTCACATATATATACTTGTTATACTTTAAATACTTTGAATAATTCCTTAGTCCGTAGTTAGCAGTTCGTTGTTAGTAATTCAATTTTAATGGTTCATTTTTAGATGTTTAATATACCCGCAATGAAATAAATAAAACCCCCTAACGAAATAAATAAAATCCCATCGTATATGTATTGGTCGAGATTAATCTTGACCCACGGTACCGGTGTTGTCAAATGACGTGTTGCGTACATAAAGTACCGGTGTTGTCAAATGACGTGTTGCGTACAAACATGGGATCTTATGATTAATCTTCTCGTGTTGTTTGCGGGTGATCCTGAACCATATAAAATTGAATTATAAGTACATATATATAAAATATCATGTTATCTTAGAAATATGTGATTTTATTTAATTTTTCCCAATTAATCCCGAAGTTAAACAAGTCTTAGATATCCGATCTCGTTTTGGTCATAGTTTCTTCGTTACAACTCCGTTTTCGTTGATTCAACTTGTCACTTCCTTGGATCGAGTCCCTCTTTAAGACTATGAACTGTAAATACCTTAGTTTGTATTCGAAATCACAGGTCATAGGTCAAACTTTAGTGAAACTTATGAAGTTAATCATTTTCCATCATTTAAACAACCTTAAATGATTATTTTTCTAAAAATACTTATACTTTGAGTTAAATCATGAAATTTTTATGTGTTATCATATTCATAGTAAAAATCATTTTTCCAGAAAATAAACCTCCAATTCAAAGTTTAAGATGGTTTTTAATTATCCAACCCAAAACAGCCCCCGGTTGCACTCCGACGTCGTAAATTCAGTTTTTAAGGTGTTCTTTGAAAAACCAAGTTATACCTTGTTAAATTAGCATATATTTATGATATATTACAGGTCTTGAAGTATTTTAAAAGTTAAGTTAGAAGGATCTATTTAGTTTGCAAACAAGTTTGAAAACATTCAAACTATGTTCTTGTTGTTAAAATTTTATACCACAAAATAAGATAGCTATATATATATGAATCGAATAAGGTTATGAACATAGATTCTACCTCAAGTTCCTTGGACAAGGTTGCTGTA
Source organism: Rutidosis leptorrhynchoides (assembly GCF_046630445.1). Taxonomy (NCBI): domain Eukaryota; kingdom Viridiplantae; phylum Streptophyta; class Magnoliopsida; order Asterales; family Asteraceae; genus Rutidosis; species Rutidosis leptorrhynchoides. The sequence continues at coordinate 221,484,930 of NC_092333.1, read as the reverse complement.
AAAGAAGAGTAAAAAGCTAGAACCAAAAGGGTGATGGAATTGGATGAAAGATTGGAAGTAAGTTTGTGTTCTTGGAAGGATTTTTTGAAGTTTTTTGTATGGTTTTCTTATGGTGATTAAGTAAGGTTTTTGAAGCTAAATGATGGGGAAAATGCTTGGAGATGATCAAGTATGAAGTTAAGAGTATTTTGAGAGAGAAATGGAAGTGTAAGTATGAGAAAATGGGGTGAAGAAATGGTGTGCATGCATAACAACGTTTTTAGGTTATAAAGGAAAAAAAAGATACCTAACTTTGTTTTCTTGCTAAATAATTCATGCTACTTGACAAATGGTTGGTTCCACATGTTTCTTAATCATTTAAGGCTGCTAAGGAGCAGATTTTTATTGGTATATACCAATAGTAAATACATCTAGAAGCTGCGTATGATACGGGTACATATACTCTAGGTATACGTATAGAAATCTTTGAGGAAACGGAATGAGGATTCAAATATAGCTATCTTTTGTAAATATACTTATATTGTTTTATGTATGTAAGCCCTTTAAAAGTGATAAAATACATATCTATACGATGCATGTATAAGTAATATAGGTTATAAGTATTTACGTCGAAAAACATTACGTATAGTTATCGTTTTGAAAACTTAAGTTAGTAGTTTTAAAATATACTTATAACTTATTGTTATTAATACAAAATGAGATATTAAAACATTCTTAGATCATGTTAAATATGTATATATACATATATATACACAAACATATAATTATCATATGTTATATAGTTCGTGATATCATCGGTCAAACTAGACGGTCAAACGTTGTGTAAACTCTTTTCGGAAATATAAATCTCGACAATTTGGATTGCTTATCATGTTGGTAAGGTTTAATTTATGTAAATATTAATCTTATAAGTATAGAACGATCGAAAAAGTGCGGGTCGTTACAAGATGGGACTATGATCCCACCTTGAGTGCATGAGTAAATAAGGTACTTCACAAAGTAACATGTGCTAGAACGAATGCTAGTCTTGACCTAAACAAGTAGGTCGTATTAATAACGGTAAATACAGTTGGTCAAAGTTGTTCAATTAGTCCTATGGCTGGTTACGACTCGATTAGATAGCATGTGAATCAAATTGTCAAGTTTCATGCAAGAATCAAGTATAAAATCAAGTTAGAACGATTACATAAGTATTTGGTTAGGTTTGACTAAAAGTCAACTTTGGACTAGTCAAAGTCAACGAAAAAGTCAACACGTTTGGGTCGGGTCTCGAACTATTTTTCTGAGCTAATTATTCATATATAAGCATGTTAGAACAAGTTACATATTAATCGGAGGTGCGTAGCATAGCTAGAATTTTTCGTGTAAATGTCAAGTTGAACAGTCCCTGAACAAGGCATGTGTCGCGCCGCGACATTGGGTGGCCGCGCCGCGGCAATCAACGTGAGCTGGTGCCTGGGTCATTTCAAATGTCTAAGTCTCAAACCATATTTCATTCAAACACAATTAACGAACCGTAAACATTCAAAACACGTATCTTATATCGTTGCAAAGGTAATTTGATGAGTAACACAACTAAACACGTTTCATTAACCAAAAACATCATTTACAATAATCAAAATCTAAGTTGAATGCCCATTAAATGTTCATCATAAATGCTTCAAGTTCATAAATGCACATTGATGATTCAGGAATTTAATGCACACATATAATACACTGTTTCGTAGGTAATTATGCATACAATACTACTCAATTTACATTGCAAAGTATTCAATGCATCAAAAATCCATTTTACTTCTATCAAACCCTACCTCAAAATCATAAATTTAGCAATTATGTTTATGGAGTCTTTCTAAGTCAACTTACACATCAAATTGAAGCTAGTGATGCTAGTAACACATTTAATACATGCACTTTTAACATCTAACAACATTTAAGCAACCAAATCTCAAGATCAAACACACCCATTTATCAAGTTCATGCTAGTTACTCAAAACAACAAGATCGAGCATATAAATCACATATTCATGTTAGACTTGAGCCATAGACACTAGTTAACACACTTTTAAGTTTAAAAGATCAAGAATAAGAAATTTAGTATTTTTAGAAAGTTACCCAAACGAGATGAAGTTAGTATGGAATCGAAGAGGAAGTTGCAAGGATTTCAAATATGTAATTTGTTTTCAAGAACGCTTGCTAGATCGGATTTAGATGATGATTGTATGAATTCGGTGTTTGAGAGCAAAAGTGAAAGTATTAGGAATGAGGAGGATGAAATGAATGGAGAGATGGATGTTTGACCCTTTGACCTAGTCATGACTTTGGTCACATGGCAACATTGGTCCCTCAAGTTTAAATACGGGTGCGTGAATTAACCAAACGAATTACCTTAAATACGTAGAGTAAACGAGAGATGTTATAATTAAATAACGAACTTTAAAATAAATAAACGTAAAGTAAACGGGATGTTACATTAAGTAGGCGTAAAAAGACGGGATGTTACATTACCGTCTCCATAAAAGAAATTTCGTCCCGAAATTTAAGTAGGCGTAGTGGTCGTTGTTTCTTCCTCGAGATCTTACATTTCTGAATCCACGAATAAATGAGGGTACTTCCTTTTCATTTGATCTTGTCTTTCCCAAGTAAACTCGGGTCCCCTTTTGACGTTCCAACGAACTTTAACGATCGGGATTTTACTTTGTTTAGCGTTTTGACAGAGTTGTCCACAATTTCAACCGGTTCTTCCACGAAATGAAGTTTGTCATCAATAGTAAGCTCTTCAAGAGGGACGATGACATCGGGTTCAGCAAGGCACTTCTTCAAGTTTGATACATGGAAGGTAGGATGAACGGTACGCAACGGGTCCAATATGCTCCAGGATTTCAAAAGGACTAACATATCGTGGATTTAGCTTCCCGCGTTTCCTGAAACGGATTACACCTATCCAAGGTGCGACTTTTAACATTACGCGGTCACTGACTTGGAATTCGATATCGTTGCGTCTAATGTTGGCATAGCTCCTTTGACGACTATGGGCCGTCCTGAGCCTGTCTTGGATTTGAACAATCTTCTCGGTTGTTTCGTGAATGAGTTCGGGTCCGGTGATTTGCTTTTCACCTACTTCGGGCCAACAAAGAGGAGAACGACATTTTCGGCCATATAACGCTTCAAAAGGTGCGGCTTTAATACTCGCGTGATAACTATTATTGTAAGAGAACTCGGCTAGTGGCAAATGCTTTTCGCAAGCTTTTCCGAAGTCGGTAACGCAAGCTCGTAGCATGTCTTCCAAGGTTTGAATTGTGCGTTCGCTTTGTCCGTCGGTTTGTGGATGGTATGCGGTACTCATGTCTAAACGCATCCCCAAGGCTTCGTGCAAGGCACGCCAAAATCTAGAAGCGAAACGAGCATCTCGGTCAGATATGATCAATAAAGGAACAGCGTGATGGGTTACAATCTCTTTGATGTAAAGTTGTGCAAGTTTGTCCATTTTGTCCATTTCTTTCATAGCGAGGAAGTGGGCGGATATGGTGAGACGGTCAATAATAACCCAAATTGTATCATAACCGCCCGCCGTCTTTGGTAGTTTTGTGATGAAGTCCATCATTATTCTTTCCCACTTCCATTGTGGGATTTCGGGTTGTTGAAGTAACCCGGACGGCCTTTGATGCTCGACTTTGACCTTGGAGCAAGTTAAACATCTTGCAACATAAGTAGCAACGTCCCTTTTAATATTCTGCCACCAATATTGTTCTTTCAGATCGTGGTACATCTTATTGGCACCGGGGTGAATCGAATACCTTAACTTATGGGCTTCGTCTAGAATAAGGCTTCGTAAATTCCCATAACTAGTTACCCAAATCCTTTCGGCGAAATATCGGAGTCCGGTCTCCTTAACTTCGAATCGTGAGGCGAGGACGTTCAAGCGTTCGAGAGAAATGTTTTCATTCTTGAGGGCTTCATCTTGGGCTACCCGAATTTGACTATTGAGGTTGGTGTGAATAGTGATGTTTAAGGCTCGGACGCGAAGAGGCACCATTCTTACTTTTCAGCTTAAGGGATCGGCCACTACATTTGCCTTTTCAGGATGGTAACGAAGCTCACAATCGTAATCATTCAAAGTTTCAATCCATCTTCATTGCCTCATGTTTAGTTGTTTTTGATCGGAGATGTGTTGGAGGCTTTTATGATCGGTGAAGGTAGTACTTTTAGTTCCATAAAGATAGTGTTTCCACATTTTAAGTGCAAAGACAACGGCTCCGAGTTCGAGATCATGTGTCGTGTAGTTCCGTTCATGAAGTTTTAGTTGTCGAGAGGCATAAGAAATGACTTTCTTTCATTGCATCAATACACACCCAAAACCATGTTTCGAGGCATCGTAATATACAACAAAATCATCATTGCCTTCGGGAAGAGACAAGATAGGAGCGGTGGTTAGCCTTGTCTTCAAGATTTGAAATGCGGATTCTTGTTCAGTTGCCCAAATGAATTTCTTTCCCTTGTGAGTTAACGCGGTTAGAGGACGATCAACCAAGGAGAAATCTTTGATGAATCTATGATAGTACCCGGCGAGACCCAAGAATTGACGAATGTGAGTAGGAGTAGTAGGGGTTTCGCATTTACTAATGGCTTCGATTTTCGCAAGATCGACCTTAATACCTTGGTCGCTTACAACATGACCAAGAAATCGAACTTCCTTTAACCAAAATTCACACTTAGAGAACTGGGCATAGAGTCGTTCTTGTCTTAAAAGTTCAAGCACAAGCCAGAGGTGTTGTTCGTGCTCTTCTTTGCTTTTAGAATAGACCAAAATATCATCGATGAAAACAATAACAAATTTGTCGAGGTATGATTTGCACACGCGGTTCATAAGATCCATGAACACCGCCGGTGTGTTAGTGAGAATAAATGGCATTACAAGAAATTCATAACTACCATAACGAGTCCAGAAAGCGGTTTTGGAGACATCTTCCCCCTTAACCCTTAGTTGATGATAACCCGAGCGGAGATCGATTTTTGAATATACACAAGACCCTTGTAGTTGATCAAAGAGGTAATCGATGCGTGGAAGATGATATCGGTTCTTAACCGTCAATTTATTTAGTTCACAATAATCAATGCACATTCGTAGGGATCCATCTTTCTTCTTAACGAACAAAATCGGAGCACCCCATGGTGAATGGCTAGGTTGGATAAAACCTGTAGTGACCCGAACTTTTCCATATTTATATATATTAAATGAAAGTGATATTTACATGATTAAGTGTTTCCAACATGTTAAGCAATCAAACTTATTAAGACTTGATTAATTGGAATAGGTTTCATATAGACAAATGACCACCCAAGTTGACCGGTGATTCACGAATGTTAAAACTTGTAAAAACTATACGATGACATATATATAGTTATATATATAGTTAACATGATTTTATTATAAGTATGTATCTCATTAGGTATTTTAACAATGAGTTATATACATAAAAATGAGACTATTAAATTAAGAAACTCGAAAACGATATATATAACTATTATCGTTATAACAACGTCTTACTAGGTACATATGAATCATATTAAGATATTGATACACTTGGTTAATTATGTTAAATTATAAGTAAATATATCATTAAGTGTATTAATAATGAAATACATATGTAAAAATAAGACTACTAACTTAATGATTTCGAAACGAGACATATATGTAACAATTATCGTTGTAACAACATTTAACTGTATATATATCATACTAAGATATATTATATATCATAATATCATGATAATATAACAATTTAACATCTAATTTGATATAATAAACAATGGGTTAACAACATTTAACAAGATCGTTAACCTAAAGGTTTCAAAACAACATTTACATGTAACGACTAACGATGACTTAACGACTCAGTTAAAATGTATATACATGTAGTGTTTTAGTATGTATTCATACACTTTTGAAAGACTTCAAGACACTTATCAAAATACTTCTACTTAACAAAAATGCTTACAATTACATCCTCGTTCAGTTTCATCAACAATTCTACTCGTATGCACCCGTATTCGTACTCATACAATACACAGCTTTTAGATGTATGTACTATTGGTATATACACTCCAATGATCAGCTCTTAGCAGCCCATGTGAGTCACCTAACACATGTGGGAACCATCATTTGGCAACTAGCATAAAATATCTCATAAAATTACAAAAATATGAGTAATCATTCATGACTTATTTACATGAAAACAAAATTACATATCCTTTATATCTAATCCATACACCAACGACCAAAAACACCTACAAACACTTTCATTCTTCAATTTTCTTCATCTAATTGATCTCTCTCAAGTTCTATCTTCAAGTTCTAAGTGTTCTTCATAAATTCCAAAAGTTCTAGTTTCATAAAATCAAGAATACTTCCAAGATTGCAAGTTTACTTCCAAGTTTTCTAAATCCATTCCAAGTAATCATCCAAGATCAAGAAACCTTTGTTACTTACATTAGGTTATCTTTCTAATACAAGGTAATAATCATATTCAAACTTTAATTCAATTTCTATAACTATAACAATCTTATTTCGAGTGGAAATCTTACTTGAAATTGTTTTCGTGTCATGATTCTGCTTCAAGAACTTTCAAGCCATCCAAGGATCCTTTGAAGCTAGATCCATTTTTCTCATTTATAGTAGGTTTATCCAAGGAACTTGAGGTAGTAATGATGTTCATAACATCATTCAATTCATACATAAAAAGCTGTCTTATTCAACGTTATAAACTTGTAATCACTAGAACATAGTTTAGTTAATTCTAAACTTGTTCGCAAACAAAAGTTAATCCTTCTAACTAGACTTTTAAAATCAACTAAACACATGTTCTATATCTATATGATATGCTAACTTAATGATTTAAAACCCGGAAACATGATAAACACCATAAAACTGGATATACGTCGTCGTAGTAAAACCGGGGGCTGTTTTGGTTGGGATAATTAAAAGCTAAGAAGAACTTTGATTTAAAATCTATACTTCTAGAAAAATGATTTTTCTTATGAACATGAAACTATATCCAAAAATCATGGTTAAACTCAAAGTGAAAGTATGTTTTTCAAAATGGTCATCAAGATGTCGTTCTTTCGACGGAAATGACTACCTCTTTCAAAAACGACTTATAACTTGTATTTCCGACTATAAACTTATACTTTTTCTATTTAGATTCATAAAGTTAAGTTCAATACGAAACCGTGGCCACTTGAATCACTCAAAACGGATTAGAAACAAAGAAATGGCTAGTAAAACAAGATTGATAAAAACTACTCATTTTACCTACGTGAAAGTTAGTAATAAATCTATTCCAACCATAACCTAATCAACTTATATTGTATATTATATAATCTTGAGATACCATAGACACGTATACAATGTTTCGACCTATCATGTCTACCCATCTATATATATATATATATATATATTGCGGAACAACCATAGACACTCTATATGTGAATGTTGGAGTTAGCTATACAGGGTTGAGGATGATTCCAAAATATATATATAGTTTGAGTTGTGATCAATACTGAGATATGTATACACTGGGTCGTGGATTGATTCAAGATAATATTTATCGATTTATTTCTGTACATCTAACTGTGGACAACTAGTTGTAGGTTACTAACGAGGACAGCTGACTTAATAAACTTAAAACATCAAAATGTATTAAAAGTGTTGTAAATATATTTTGAACATACTTTGATATATATGTATATATTGTTATAGGTTCGTGAATCAACCGGTGGCCAAGTCTTACTTCCCGACGAAGTAAAAATCTGTGAAAGTGAGTTATAGTCCCACTTTTAAAATCTAATATTTTTGGGATGAGAATACATGCAGGTTTTATAAATGATTTACAAAATAGACACAAGTACGTGAAACTACATTCTATGGTTGAATTATCGAAATCGAATATGCCCCTTTTTATTAAGTCTGGTAATCTAAGAATTAGGGAACAAACACCCTAATTGACGCGAATCCTAAAGATAGATCTATTGGGCCTAACAAACCCCATCCAAAGTACCGGATGCTTTAGTACTTCGAAATTTATATCATATTCGAAGGGTGTCCCGGAATAATGGGGATATTCTTATATATGCATTTTGTTAATGTCGGTTAGCAGGTGTTCACCATATGAATGATTTTTATCTCTATGTATGGGATGTGTATTGAAATATGAAATCTTGTGGTCTATTGTTACGATTTGATATATATAGGTTAAACCTATAACTCACCAACATTTTTGTTGACGTTTAAAGCATGTTTATTCTCAGGTTAATACTAAGAGCTTCCGCTGTTGCATACTAAAATAAGGATAAGATTTGGAGTCCATGTTTGTATGATATTGTGTAAAAACTGCATTCAAGAACTGATTTCGATGTAACATATTTGTATTGTAAACCATTATGTAATGGTCGTGTGTAAACAGGATATTTTAGATTATCATTATTTGATAATCTACCTAAAGCTTTTTAAACCTTTATTTATGAAATAAAGGTTATGGTTTGTTTAAAAAATGAATGCAGTCTTTGAAAAACGTTTCATATAGAGGTCAAAACCTCGCAACGAAATCAATTAATATGGAACGTTTTTAATCAATAAGAACGGGATATTTCAGTTGGTATTCGAGCGTTGGTCTTAGAGAACCAGAAAATTTGCATTAGTATGTCTTATCAAGTTTGTTAGGATGCATTAGTGAGTCTGGACTTCGACCGTGTTTTCTTTAAAAATGATTGCTTAACATTTTTGTTGGAAACTATATATTTTTAACATGTGAATATTATGTGATATATTAATCTCTTAACGTGTTTAATATTATGTGATAGATGTCTACCTCTAGAACAAGTCCCATTGACTCACCTAATAATAATGAAGAGTCAAATGTAAATTGGAATGATTCGTGGACTGATTCACAAGTTCCCGAAGAGGAACCGGAAGAAGAATCGGAACCAGAAGAAGAATCGGAACCGGAGGAGGAGGAATCGGAAGAAGAAATAGAACCGGTGAGAGAAATAATAAAACAGTTAAGTAAAAGAAAATCCTCAACCAACCGACCAAGGTTAATTATGGTCAACGGTGTTTCCGCCAAGGAAGCAAAATATTGGGAGGATTACCAATTCTCCGATGAATCGGATCCCGACGAGGATTCCGATGATGTTATAGAAATTACCCCAACACAATTTAATAAGGTAAAAGAGAACAATAAGGGAAAGGGCATAAAAATAGAGAAATTTGATTCCAAACCTGATGAACTTTATATGTATCGTCAACACACGTATTTCTTAAGTTGTGACAATAACCCGGGAACCTCTAAACCACCAGGTTTTTCTAAACCAATGTGGAAAACGACGGCTCGTATTAGAGGAACATCATATATCCCTAGAAACTTGGAAAACGAACCAAAACCGAAGAAGAAGAAACGAGCGAGTCAGAATAAGATAGTTGTATTTGTGTGGTGTAATATATGTAATATAGTGTGCTTATGCTTTATGATATATGTAAAAATTGCTTGTATTAATAAGTATTTTTTTTATGAATCTAACTCTTGTCTATTTTACAGTATAAAAACACAAAATGAATAGACAACCCAATATTTTAAGAGACCTACCCGGAGACATGATTGATGAAATCTTGTCTAGAGTTGGTCAGAATTCCTCGGCACAACTATTTAAGGCGAGATCAGTTTGTAAGACATTCAAAGAACGTTCCAAGAATTCCTTGATTTATAAAAGGCTTTCGTTCGAAAGATGGGGATATCACATTGGGAAATCCATAAGTTACGATGTGTTTACTTTGACGCATATATTGCGGGGAACCCAAATGCTATTTTACGCAACGGGTTAAGAAATTATTTTGACTCAATGTATCCGAATATAGGACTTCATGATTTAGAAAAAGCGGCTAACATGCAACATAAAGAAGCATGTTATGCTTACGGGTTAGTAATGTTCGCTTCTCACCAAAGTGAGAAAAAGAACATCGGGCTACAACTATTAAACAAAACGTTCCCACAAGTGACGGAGTCGGTAATTGGGGTAAGAAATGAGTTTTTTAGGTTATTACGAGACTGTTGGTCATTACGTAACCTTCGCTCTTTTGACGACGTTACAACACGTTGTCATACTATCGGTCACAACGGTTACGTTCCATAAGACCAAGGATGGGAAGTGGTATTAGTAAAACCAGAATGCATGACTTGTTTTTGGACGTATGAATTACGTGTCTTTATTGCCTTTGCTGAACGCCTTATTTATTAACTAGAATTATCTTCGCAACTACTTTGTATCAAAGTTTTATGTGCTATATTTCATGCTATATGTAAAATAGCGGTATTGTAAGTTTGCAAGTTATTGTATAAAGGTTTGAATATGATATATTTTTTTTGTGATTAGTTTTTCATATAGAATTATAGTAGTTGAAATGGTATGTTAGCTACTAAGTATGAACTTAACGGGTAGGTACTACCCGAATTAAAGAGTATAAAACGCTAATATGAAGAAAGAGCTTTTATAAATAAGTTCATATTACGCTACGAAATACTATTGACTACTCTTGATATTCTATATGATTAACTCGTTTCATTTGACTATTTTGAAGGAAATGGCACCGACTACTCGACACACCTTAAATATGAGTGAAGAGGAATTTCGTGCCATTCTTGCTTCAAACATAGCCGCAGTACAAGCTGCGCGACATACCAACAATAACCTTGGATCTAGCAGTACAGGAAATCGTGTAGGATGCACCTACAAAGAATTCACTGCCTGCAAACCTTTGGAATTTGATGGAACTGAAGGACCGATCGGATTGAAACGGTGGACCGAGAAGGTCGAATCGGTGTTTGCCATAACTAAGTGTACTGAAGAGGACAAAGTGAAGTACGCTATGCATACCTTCACAGGTTCTGCGTTAACATGGTGGAATACCTATCTAGAACAAGTGGGACAAGATGATGCTTACGCACTACCATGGTCAGCATTCAAGCACTTGATGAACGAGAAGTACCATCCCAGAACCGAGGTCAATAAGCTCAAGACAGAACTTAGAGGGTTACGAACCCAAGGATTTGATATTACCACGTACGAAAGACAATTCACAGAATTATGCCTATTGTGTCCGGGAGCGTTCGAAGATGAGGAAGAGAAGATCGACGCGTTTGTGAAAGGATTACCGGAAAGAATCCAAGAAGATATAAGTTCACACGAGCCCGCCTCCATACAACAGGCATGTAGAATGGCTCACAAACTAGTGAACCAGATTGAAGAAAGAATTAAAGAACAGACTGCTGAAGAGGCCAATGTGAAGCAAGTAAAAAGAAAGTGGGAGGAAAACGGTGATAAGAATCACCAATACAACAATAACAGCAATTACAACAATAATCGCAACAACTATCCCAACAATCGCAACATTAATCGCAACTACAACAAACGGCCCAACAACAACAACAACAACAACAACAACAACAACAACAACAACAACAACAACAACAACAACAACAACAACAACAACAACAACAACAACAACAACAACAACAACAACAACAACAACAACAACAACAACAACAACAACAACAACAACAACAACAACAACAACAACAACAACAACAACAACAACAACAACAACAACAACAACAACAACAACAACATCAACAACAACAACAACAACAACAACAACAACAACAACAACAACAACAACAACAACAACAACAACGACGACGACGACGACGACGACAACAACAACAACAACAACAACAATCATCCCAACAACAACAACAACAACAACAACAATCATCCCAACAACAATAACAACCGCAACAACAACAACAATCAGAAGCAGCTATGCCAAAGGTGTGAAAAGTATCACTCGGGGTTCTGCACCAAATTTTGCAACAACTGTAAAAGAAATGGTCATAGCGCGGCGAAGTGTGAGGTCTACGGACTAGGGGTTAACAGAACGAAAGGAACAAATGGTGTCAGAACGAGTAATGGCGGAGCAAGTAGTGTTGGAGCAAGTTATGCCAATGTAGTTTGTTATAAATGTGGAAAACCGGGCCACATTATTAAAAATTGCCCGAACCAGGAGAACACCAATGGACAAGGCCGTGGAAGAGTTTTCAATATTAATGCGGCAGAGGCACAGGAAGACCCGGAGCTTGTTACGGGTACGTTTCTTATTGACAATAAATCTGCTTACGTTTTATTTGATTCGGGTGCGGATAGAAGCTATATGAGTAGAGATTTTTGTGCTAAATTAAGTTGTCCATTGACGCCGTTGGATAGTAAATTTTTACTCGAATTAGCAAATGGTAAATTAATTTCAGCAGATAATATATGTCGAAATTGAGAAATTAAACTGGTTAGCGAAACATTTAAGATTGACTTGATACCAGTAGAGTTAGGGAGTTTTGATGTGATAATCGGTATGGACTGGTTGAAAGAAGTGAAAGCATAGATCGTTTTTACAAAAATGCAATTCGCATTATACGAGAAAATGGAGAACCCTTAATGGTGTACGGAGAAAAGGGCAACATGAAGCTACATCTTATTAGTAATTTGAAGGCACAAAAACTAATAAGAAAAGGTTGCTATGTTGTTCTAGCACACGTCGAGAAAGTACAAACTGAAGAAAAGAGCATCAATGATGTTCCCGTCGCAAAAGAATTTCCTGATGTATTTCCGAAAGAATTACCGGGACTACCTCCACATCGATCTGTTGAATTTCAAATAGATCTTGTACAGGAGCTGCACCAATAGCTCGTGCTCCTCACAGACTCGCACCCAGCGAGATGAAAGAACTGCAAAGCCAATTACAAGAACTTTTAGAGCGTGGTTTCATTCGACCAAGCACATCACCGTGGGGAGCTCCTGTTTTGTTTGTCAAGAAGAAATATGGTACATTCAGGTTGTGTATCAACTACCGAGATTTGAACAAACTTACCATCAAGAACCGTTACCCACTACCGAGAATCGACGACTTATTTGATCAGCTACAAGGCTCGTCTGTTTATTCAAAGATTGACTTACGTTCCGGGTATCATCAAATGCGGGTGAAAGAAGATGATATTCCAAAGACTGCTTTCAGAACACGTTACGGTCATTACGAGTTTATGGTCATGCCGTTTGGTTTAACTAATGCACCAGCTGTGTTCATGGACCTTATGAACCGAGTGTGTGGGCCATATTTTGACAAGTTTGTCATTGTTTTCATCGATGACATACTTATTTACTCAAAGAATGATCAAGAGCACGAAGAATATTTGAGAAAAGTTCTAGAAGTATTGAGGAAAGAAAAACTGTACGCTAAGTTTTCAAAGTGTGCATTTTGGTTGGAAGAAGTTCAATTCATCGGTCACATTGTAGTGACCCGAACTTTTCCATGTTTATATATATTAATTGAGATTGATATTTACATGATTAAATGTTTCCAACATGTTAAGCAATCAAACTAGGTAAGACTTGATTAATTGAAATATGTTTCATATAGACAATTGACCACCCAAATTGACCGGTGATTCACGAACGTTAAAACTTGTAAAAACTATATGATGACATATATATGGATATATATATATATAGTTAACATTATACTATGATAAGTAAACATATCATTAAGTATATTAACAATGAACTACATATGTAAAAACAAGACTACTAACTTAATGATTTTTAAACGAGACATATATGTAATGATTATCGTTGTAAAGACATTTAATGTATATATATCATATTAAGAGATATTCATACATGATAATATCATGATAATATAATAATTTAAAATCTCATTTGATATTATAAACATTAGGTTAACAACATTTAACAAGATCGTTAACCTAAAGGTTTCAAAACAACACTTACATGTAACGACTAACGATGACTTAACGACTCAGTTAAAATGTATATACATGTAGTGTTTTAATATGTATTTATACACTTTTGAAAGACTTCAATACACTTATCAAAATACTTCTACTTAACAAAAATGCTTACAATTACATCCTCGTTCAGTTTCATCAACAATTCTACTCGTATGCACCCGTATTCGTACTCGTACAATACACAGCTTTTAGATGTATGTACTATTGGTATATACACTCCAATGATCAGCTCTTAGCAGCCCATGTGAGTCACCTAACACATGTGGGAACCATCATTTGGCAACTAGCATGAAATATCTCATAAAATTACAAAAATATGAGTAATCATTCATGACTTATTTACATGAAAACAAAATTACATATCCTTTATATCTAATCCATACACCAATAACCAAAAACACCTACAAACACTTTCATTCTTCAATTTTCTTCATCTAATTGATCTCTCTCAAGTTCTATCTTCAAGTTCTAAGTGTTCTTCATAAATTCTACAAGTTCTAGTTACATAAAATCAAGAATACTTTCAAGTTTGCTAGCTCACTTCCAATCTTGTAAGGTGATCATCCAACCTCAAGAAATCTTTGTTTCTTATAGTAGGTTATCATTCTAATACAAGGTAATAATCATATTCAAACTTTGGTTCAATTTCTATAACTATAACAATCTTATTTCAAGTGATGATCTTACTTGAACTTGTTTTCGTGTCATGATTCTGCTTCAAGAACGGAGCCATCCAAGGATCCGTTGAAGCTAGATCCATTTTTCTCTTTTCCAGTAGGTTTATCCAAGGAACTTAAGGTAGTAATGATGTTCATAACATCATTCGATTCATACATATAAAGCTATCTTATTCGAAGGTTTAAACTTGTAATCACTAGAACATAGTTTAGTTAATTCTAAACTTGTTCGCAAACAAAAGTTAATCCTTCTAACTTGACTTTTAAAATCAACTAAACACATGTTATATATCTATATTATATGCTAACTTAATGATTTAAAACCTGGAAACACGAAAAACACCGTAAAACCGGATTTACGCCGTCGTAGTAACACCGCGGGCTGTTTTGGGTTAGTTAATTAAAAACTATGATAAACTTTGATTTAAAAGTTGTTATTCTGAGAAAATGATTTTTATTATGAACATGAAACTATATCCAAAAATTATGATTAAACTCAAAGTGGAAGTATGTTTTCTAAAATGCTCATCTAGACGTCGTTCTTTCGACTGAAATGACTATCTTTACAAAAATGACTTGTAACTTATTTTTCCGACCATAAACCTATACTTTTTCTGTTTAGATTCATAAAATAGAGTTCAATATGAAACCATAGCAATTTGATTCACTCAAAACGGATTTAAAATGAAGAAGTTATGGGTAAAACAAGATTGGATAATTTTTCTCATTTTAGCTACGTGAAAATTGGTAACAAATCTATTCCAACCATAACTTAATCCACTTGTATTGTATATTATGTAATCTTGAGATACCATAGACACGTATACAGTGTTTCGACCTATCATGTCGACACATCTATATATATTTCGGAACAACCATAGACACTCTATATGTGAATGTTGGAGTTAGCTATACAGGGTTGAGGTTGATTCCAAAATATATATAGTTTAAGTTGTGATCAATACTGAGATACGTATACACTGGGTCGTGGATTGATTCAAGATAATATTTATCGATTAATTTCTGTACATCTAACTGTGGACAACTAGTTGTAGGTTACTAACGAGGACAACTGACTTAATAAACTTAAAACATCAAAATATATTAAAAGTGTTGTAAATATATTTTGAACATACTTTGATATATATGTATATATTGTTATAGGTTCGTGCATCAACCAGTGGCCAAGTCTTACTTCCCGACGAAGTAAAAATCTGTGAAAGTGAGTTATAGTCCCACTTTTAAAATCTAATATTTTGGGATGAGAATACATGCAGGTTTTATAAATGATTTACAAAATAGACACAAGTACGTGAAACTACATTCTATGGTTGAATTATCGAAATCGAATATGCCCCTTTTTATTAAGTCTGGTAATCTAAGAATTAGGGAACAGAGACCCTAATTGACGCGAATCCTAAAGATAGATCTATTGGGCCTAACAAACCCCATCCAAAGTACCGGATGGTTTAGTACTTCGAAATTTATATCATATCTGAAGGGTGTCCCAGAATGATGGGGATATTCTTATATATGCATCTTGTTAATGTCGGTTACCAGGTGTTCACCATATGAATGATTTTTATCTCTATGTATGGGATGTGTATTGAAATATGAAATCTTGTGGTCTATTGTTACGATTTGATATATATAGGTTAAACCTATAACTCACCAACATTTTTGTTGACGTTTAAAGCATGTTTATTCTCATGTGAATACTAAGAGCTTCCGCTGTAGCATACTAAAATAAGGACGAGATTTGGAGTCCATGCTTGTATGATATTGTGTAAAAACTGCATTCAAGAAACTTATTTTGTTGTAACATATTTGTATTGTAAACCATTATGTAATGGTCGTGTGTAAACAGGATATTTTAGATTATCATTATTTGATAATCTACGTAAAGCTTTTTAAACCTTTATTGATGAAATAAAGGTTATGGTTTGTTTTAAAATGAATGCAGTCTTTGAAAAACGTCTCATATAGAGGTCAAAACCTCGCAACGAAATCAATTAATATGGAACGTTTTTAATCAATAAGAACGGGACATTTCAGTTGGCATCCGAGCGTTGGTCTTAGAGAACCAGAATTTTGCATTAGTGTGTCTTATCGAGTTTGTTAGGATGCATTAGTGAGTCTGGACTTCGACCGTGTTTACTTGAAAAATGATTGCTTAACAAATTTTGTTGGAAACTATATATTTTTAACATGTGAATATTATGTGATATATTAATCTCTTAACGCGTTTGATATTATGTGATAGATGTCTACCTCTAGAACAAGTCCCATTGACTCACCTAATAATAATGAAGAGTCAAATGTAAATTAGAATGATTCGTGGACTGATTCACAAGTTCCCGAAGAGGAACCGGAAGAAGAGTCGGAACCGGAAGAAGAATCGGAACCGGAAGAAGAATCGGAACCGGATGAAGAAATAGAACCGGTGGGGGAAATAATAAAATGGTTAAGTAAAAGAAAATCCTCAACCAACCGACCAAGGTTAATTATGGTCAATGGTGTTTCCGCCAAGGAAGCAAAATATTAGGAGGATTACCAATTCTCCGATGAATCAGATTCCGACGAGAATTCCGATGATGTTATAGAAATTACCCCAACTGAATTTATAAAGGAGAAAGAAAATAATAAGTGAAAGGGCATAAAAATAGAGAAATCTAATTCCAACCCCGATGAACTTTATATGTATCGTCAACCCCCGAAGTCCTTAAGTTGTAACAATGACCCGGGAACCTCTAAACCACCAGGTTTTTCTAAACCAATGTGGAAAACGACGGCTCGTATTAGGGGAACATCATATATCCCTAGAAACTTGGCAAAACGAACCAAAACCGAAGAAGAAGAAACAAGCGAGTCGAAATAAGATAGTTGTATTCGTGTGGTGTAATATATGTAATATAGTGTGCTTATGCTTTATGATATATGTAAAAATTGCTTGTATTAATAAGTATTTTTTTTATGAATCTAACTCTTGTCTATTTTACAGTATAAAAACACAAAATGGATAGACAATCCAATATTTTAAGAGACCTACCCGGAGACATGATTGATGAAATCTTGTATAGAGTCGGTCAGAATTCTTCGGCACAACTATTTAAGGCGAGATCAGTTTGTAAGACATTCGAAGAACGTTTCAAGAATGCCCTGGTTTATAAAAGGCTTTCGTTCGAAAGATGGGGGATATCACATTGGAAAATCCATAAGTTACGATGTGTTTACTTTGACGCATATATTGCGGAGAACCTAAATGCTATTTTACGCAATGGGTTAAGAAATTATTTTGACTCAATATATCCGAATATTGGACTTCGTGATTTAGAAAAAGCGGCTAACATGCAACATAAAGAAGCATGTTATGCTTACGGATTTGTAATGTTCGCTTCTCACCAAAGTGAGAATAAGAACATCGGGCTACAACTATTAAACAAAACGTTCCCACAAGTGACGGAGTCGGTAATTGGGGTAAGAAATGAGGTTTTTAGATTGTTACGGGACTGTTGGACATTACGTAACCCTCGTCCCTTTGACGATGTTACAACACGCTGTCTTATCAACGGCCATAACGGTTATGTTCCACAAGACCAAGGATGGGAAGTAATCCTAGTAAAACCAGAACGCATGACTTGTTTCTGGACGTATGAATTACGTGTCTTTATTGCCTTTGTTGAACGACTTGTGTACTAGCTAGAATTATCTTCACAACCATCTTGTATCAAATTTATTGTGTGCTATATTTCATGCTATATGTAAAATAAGCGGTATTGTAACTTTGTAAAATATTGTGTAAAAGTTTGAACGCGAAATATTATTATAATCAGTTTTTCATATAGAATTGTAGTAGTTGAATTGTATATTAGCTACTAAGTATGAACTTAACGGGTAGGTACTACCAGAATTTAAACTTATAAAACGCTAATATGAAGAAAAAGTTTTATAAATGAGTTCATATTATGCTACGAAATACTATTAACTACTATTAATATTCTGTATGATTAACTTGTTCCATTTGATTATTTTGAAGGAAATGGCACCGACTACTCGACATACCGTGAATATGAATGAAGAGGAATTCCGTACTTTTCTAGCTTCAAACATAGCCGCAGTACAGGCTGCGCTACATACCAACAATAACCTTGGATCTAGCAGTACAGGAAATCGTGTAGGATGCACCTACAAAGAATTCACTACCTGCAAACCTTTGGAATTTGATGGAACCGAAGGACTGATCGGATTGAAACGGTGGACCGAGAAGGTCGAATCGGTGTTTGCCATAAGTAAGAGTACTGAAGAGGACAAAGTGAAGTACGCTACGCATACCTTCATAGGTTCTGCGTTAACATGGTGGAATACCTATCTAGAGCAAGTGGGACAAGACGATGCGTACGCACTACCGTGGTCAGCATTCAAGCACTTGATGAACGAGAAGTACCGTCCCAGAACCGAGGTCAATAAGCTCAAGACAGAACTTAGAGGGTTACGAACCCAAGGATTTGATATTACCACGTACGAAAGACGATTCACAGAATTGTGCCTATTGTGTCCGGGAGCATTCGAAGATGAGGAAGAGAAGATTGACGCGTTTGTGAAAGGATTACCGAAAAGAATCCAAGAAGATATAAGTTCACACGAGCCCGCCTCCATACAACAGGCATGTAGAATGGCTCACAAACTAGTAAACCAGATTGAAGAAAGAATTAAAGAACAGACTGCTGAAGATGCCAATGTGAAGCAAGTCAAAAGAAAGTGGGAGGAAAATGGTGATAAGAATCACCAATACAACAACAACAGCAATTACAACAATAATCGAAACAATTATCCCAACAATTGCAACATCAATCGCAACTATAACAAACGGCCCAACAACAACAACAACAACAACAACAACAACAACAACAACAACAACAACAACAACAACAACAACAACAACAACAGCAACTACAACAATCATCCCAACAACAATAATAACCGCAACAACAACAACAATCAGAAGCAGCTATGCCAAAGGTGTGAAAAGTATCACTCGGGGTTCTGCACCAAATTTTGCAACAAGTGTAAAAGAAATGGTCATAGCGCGGCGAAGTGTGAGGTCTACGGACCAGGGGTTAATAGAACGAAAGGAACAAATGGTGTCGGAACGAGTAATGGCGGAGCAAGTAGTGTCGGAGCAAGTTATGCCAATGTAGTTTGTTATAAATGTGGAAAACCGGGCCACATTATTAGAAATTGCCCGAACCAGGAGAACACGAATGGAGAAGGCCGCGGAAGAGTTTTCAATATTAATGCGGCAGAGGCACAGGAAGACCTGGAGTTTGTTACGGGTACGTTTCTTATTGACAATAAATCTGCTTACGTTTTATTTGATTCGGGTGCGGATAGAAGCTATATGAGTAGAGATTTTTGTGCTAAATTAAGTTGTCCATTGACGCCTTTGGATAGTAAATTTTTACTCGAATTAGCAAATGGTAAATTAATTTCAGCAGATAATATATGTCGGAATCAAGAAATTAAACTGGTTAGCGAAACATTTAAGATTGATTTGATACCAGTATAGTTTGGGAGTTTTGATGTGATAATCGGTATGGACTGGTTGAAAGAAGTGAAAGCAGAGATCGTTTGTTACAAAAATGCAATTCGCATTATACGAGAAAAATGAAAACCCTTAATGGTGTACGGAGAAAAGGGCAACACGAAGCTACATCTTATTAGTAATTTGAAGGCACAAAAACTAATAAGAAAAGGTTGCTATTCTGTTCTAGCACACGTCGAGAAAGTACAAACTGAAGAAAAGAGCATCAATGATGTTCCCATTGCAAAAGAATTTCCCGATGTATTTCCGAAAGAATTACCGGGATTACCCCCACATCGATCCGTTGAATTTCAAATAGATCTTGTACCAGGAGCTGCACCAATAGCTCGTGCTCCTTACAGACTCGCACCCAGCGAGATGAAAGAACTACAAAGCCAATTACAAGAACTTTTAGAGCGTGGTTTCATTCGACCAAGCACATCACCGTGGGGAGCTCCTGTTTTGTTTGTCAAGAAGAAAGATGGTACATTCAGGTTGTGTATCGACTACCGAGAGTTGAACAAACTTACCATCAAGAACCGCTACCCACTACCGAGAATCGACGACTTATTTGATCAACTACAAGGCGCGTCTATTTATTCAAAGATTGACTTACGTTCCGGGTATCATCAAATGCGGGTGAAAGAAGATGATATTCCAAAGACTGCTTTCAGAACACGTTACGGTCATTACGAGTTTATGGTCATGCCGTTTGGTTTAACTAATGCACCAGCTGTGTTCATGGACCTTATGAATCGAGTGTGTGGACCATACCTTGACAAGTTTGTCATTGTTTTCATTGATGACATACTTATTTACTCAAAGAATGACCAAGAACACGGTGAACATTTGAGAAAGGTGTTAGAAGTATTGAGGAAGGAAGAATTGTACGCTAAGTTTTCAAAGTGTGCATTTTGGTTGGAAGAAGTTCAATTCCTCGGTCACATAGTGAACAAAGAAGGTATTAAGGTGGACCCGGCAAAGATAGAAACTGTTGAAAAGTGGGAAACCCCGAAAACTCCGAAACACATACGCCAGTTTTTAGGACTAGCTGGTTACTACAGAAGGTTCATCCAAGACTTTTCCAGAATAGCAAAACCCTTGACTGCATTAACGCATAAAGGGAAGAAATTTGAATGGAATGATGAACAAGAGAAAGCGTTTCAGTTATTGAAGAAAAAGCTAACTACGGCACCTATATTGTCATTGCCTGAAGGGAATGATGATTTTGTGATTTATTGTGACGCATCAAAGCAAGGTCTCGGTTGTGTATTAATGCAACGAACGAAGGTGATTGCTTATGCGTCTAGATAATTGAAGATTCACGAACAAAATTATACGACGCATGATTTGGAATTAGGCGCGGTTGTTTTTGCATTAAAGACTTGGAGGCACTACTTATATGGGGTCAAAAGTATTATATATACCGACCACAAAAGTCTTCAACACATATTTAATCAGAAACAACTGAATATGAGGCAGCGTAGGTGGATTGAATTGTTGAATGATTACGACTTTGAGATTCGTTACCACCCGGGGAAGGCAAATGTGGTAGCCGATGCCTTGAGCAGGAAGGACAGAGAACCCATTCGAGTAAAATCTATGAATATAATGATTCATAATAACCATACTACTCAAATAAAGGAGGCGCAACAAGGAGTTTTAAAAATGGAAATTTAAAGGATGAAATACCCAAAGGATCGGAGAAGCATCTTAATATTCGGGAAGACGGAACCCGGTATAGGGCTGAAAGGATTTGGGTACCAAAATTTGGAGATATGAGAGAAATGTTACTTAGAGAAGCTCATAAAACTAGTTACTCAATACATCCTGGAACGGGGAAGATGTACAAGGATCTTAAGAAACATTTTTGGTGGCCAGGTATGAAAGCCGATGTTGCTAAATACTTAGGAGAATGTTTGACGTGTTCTAAGGTCAAAGCTGAGCATCAGAAACCATCAGGTCTACTTCAAAAACCCGAAATCCCGGAATGGAAATGGGAAAACATTACCATGGATTTCATCACTAAATTGAAAAGGACTGCAAGTGGTTTTGATACTATTTGGGTAATAGTTGATCGTCTCACCTAATCAGCACACTTCCTGCCAATAAGAGAAGATGACAAGATGAAGAAGTTAGCACGACTGTATTTAAAGGAAGTCGTCTCCAGACATGGAATACCAATCTCTATTATCTCTGATAGGGATGGCAGATTTATTTCAAGATTCTGGCAGACATTACAGCAAGCATTAGGAACTCATCTAGACATGAGTACTGCCTATCATCCATAAACTGATGGGCAGAGCGAAAGGACGATACCAACGCTTGAAGATATGCTACGAGCATATGTTATTGATTTCAGAAACAGTTGGGATCGACATCTACCGTTAGCAGAATTTTCCTACAACAACAGCTACCATTCAAGCATTGAGATGGCGCCGTTTGAAGCACTTTATGGTAGAAAGTGCAGGTCTCCGATTTGTTGGAGTGAAGTGGGGGATAGACAGATTACGGGTCCGGAGATAATACAAGAAACTACCGAGAAGATCATCCAAATTCAACAACGGTTGAAAACCGCCCAAAGTCGACAAAAGAGCTACGCTGACATTAAAATAAAAGATATAGAATTTGAAATTGGAGAGATGGTCATGCTTAAAGTTGCACCTTGGAAAGGCGTTGTTCGATTTGGTAAACAAGGGAAATTAAATCCAAGGTATATCGGACCATTCAAGATTATTGATCGTGTCGGACCAGTAGCTTACCGACTTGAGTTACCTCAACAACTCGCGGCTGTACATAACACTTTCCACATCTCAAATTTGAAGAAATGTTTTGCTAAAGAAGATCTCACTATTCCATTGGACGAAATCCAAATCAATGAAAAACTTCAATTCATTGAAGAACCCGTCGAAATAATGGATCGTGAGGTTAAGAGACTTAAACAAAACAAGATACCGATTGTTAAGGTTCGATGGAACGCTCATAGAGGACCCGATTTCACCTGGGAGCGTGAAGATCAGATGAAGAAGAAATACCCGCATCTATTTCTAGAAGATTCGACAACACTTTCAACAGCTTAAAATTTCGGGACGAAATTTATTTAACGGGTATGTACTGTAGTGACCCGAACTTTTCCATGTTTATATATATTAAATGAAAGTGATATTTACATGATTAAGTATTTCCAACATGTTAAGCAATCAAATTTATTAAGACTTGATTAATTGGAATAGGTTTCATATAGACAAATGACCACCCAAGTTGACCGGTAATTCATGAACGTTAAAACTTGTAAAAACTATACAATGACATATATATAGTTATATATATAGTTAACATGATTTTATTATAAGTATGTATCTCATTAGGTATTTTAACAATGAGTTATTGTGACGATCGCTCCAAATCCATATGGACAATACGTCATTCATTGATTTCATTGCGAGGTATTTGACCTCTATATGATACGTTTTGTAAACATTGCATTCTTTTGAAAAGGCACACCATAAATGAATATTTAAATCAAAGGTTTTCAACATCTGATGATTTCTACATATAGACAATCACTGTAAATAATAGTTTACAATAGTACTTCCGTTGACAGTACAGTCAAAATAAGATACATGGTGATGATTTGGTGAATGCAACGTTTCCTTGAAAAATATGCCATGTATGACTCCATGCACATAGCTTGTCTAACATATAAGCAAACAGCGGAAGACTTCTAGAAACCTGAGAATAAACATGCTTCAAGTGTCAACACAAAGGTTGGTGAGTTCATAGTTTTAATATTACACATAATCCGTATATCAATGTGGATTACAAAAGTTCAGTTGTTTTATTCAAAACGTTTATCAATAGGTTTTACATAAAAGGTGGATCACAAGATTTCAGTTGTTTCATCCGAAACGTTTATCAATCGGTTCTACATAAAAGGTGGATCACAAGATTTCAGTTGTTTCATCCGAAACGTTTATCAATAGGTTTTACATAAAAGGTGGATCACAAGATTTCAGTTGTTTCATCCGAAACGTTTATCAATCGGTTCTACATAAAAGGTGGATCACAAGATTTCAGTTGTTTCATCCGAAACGTTTATCAATCGGTTCTACAAAATTGAGCACCCTGGTAACTAAACTTTAATGCTTATATAATTTGTACCCTTTGTATAATCATCTTAATAATACACGTAAACCAACGTGTACGCTTCTCAAATAGCATACGTCCGTTAAAAGGCTAGTGCTCTAGCTCGGACGGGGATATCAAGCCCTATGGATCCATATACTACTACTCGCGCCCACCAGTTCTTATAACTGGCAGTTACTAGTTACCAAAGCTAAGGGATTTTCGGTTCAAACTCAGTGTAGAATTTAGTATGTTCTTGTATCCATTGTGTTTAAAATAAAGTGCATGTATTCTCAGCCCAAAAATATATATTGCAAAAGCAATTAAAAAGGGAGCAAATGAAACTCACACATATAAATATTGTATTTTCAGTATTTATAAACAGTCGCATGTATTCTTAGCCCAAAAATATATTGAGTAAAAGGGATCATATGAAACTCACGCATATAAATATTGTATATCGGTTAATAAAGCATTTGCATGTATTCTCAGCCCAAAAATATATGTAAAAAGGGATCAAATGAACTCACGCATATAAATATTGTATATCGGTTAATAAAGCATTTGCATGTATTCTCAGCCCAAAAATATATGTAAAAAGGGATCAAATGAACTCACTGTTTAATATTGATATACAATATTGTAGGAAAGCACGTAGACGCATCGGAGATGATAAACACGAGGTTTGCTTCACAAAAATACCCCCGAACATTACCCATAACCTCCTTGGTAATAACCCATATTTTCCTTAGCTCTAGCTCGCTCGGAAACTCGTTTTGAAAGTGACACGCTCAAGACCTCGTCGTAGTATTTTATGTATAATATTAATACTACTAATAATAATAATAAGATTAATAATAATATTAATCTTAATAATAACAATAATAATAATAATAATAATAATAATAATAATAATAATAAATACGGAGTAATATATGTGTGTATGTTTTTTTTTTCTTTCTTTACTCGGCAGAAAATGTTGCAATTTATAGAACCTGGCCTGAAATCTGGAGTCATGCGACTCGCATGGAAATGGCCTTCTGGCCATGCGACTCGCATGAGGACCAGGGACAGCTCACATTGTTTTGGCTCCTAGCTTGTCGACATAATATAAAATAAATATAAATATATAAATATTTAATATAATTATTTATATATTATATTTTATTCTTGTGCATAGTAGACTAGATATTTTTGGTCCGTTGCGTCGGGCGTTTCTTCTTGACTCGGGTCCCGGTTCCGGATTTTCAAACGCATTTTCGTACGCTTAGAAAACTAGCATTTTACGTTTTGTAACACGTACACTTGTCAAAATATAGACTTAGATTATCCCTAAATTATACCTCTCAAAATATAACTTATACATTTGAGTGTTTTGGTCATTTACTTCTATAAATCATCGCCTCACTATTTTTTTTGAAATACATTTTAAAATAGCGTTTACTGTAGCAAAGTCACTGCAGCAAAGTCAATTTTTACTGTAGCAATTCACTGTAGCAAAGTCAATTTCACTGTAGCAAATAGTGATTTTCGAAAACACTGTAGCATTTTGGGTACTGTAGCAATTTGAAAATGTTACTATCGTTTACTAAATAACTTGAAATTATATATATGTATATATTTTTTTAATATACATAAATCAGTTTTTTAAATACACATTGGAAGTTATTTATAAATAAATTTTAATAATAAATATTTCAACTTATCATATATATTCAAATAGATATTTAAACCAATAAATTTCATGTACGGTATCAAATAATTAATACATTGTTACCTTTTCAAGTTATAGTATATATGTATCTATTTACATATAATTGTTCGCGAATCGTCGAAAATAACCGAAGGGTATTTAAATATATAAAAGTAGTTCAAAAATTTTGAGATTCAGTTTTACAGACTTTGCTTATCGTGTCGAAAATGTTAATCATACAAAGATTAAGTTTAAATTTGGTCAAAAATTTCCGGGTCATCACAGTACCTACCCGTTAAAGAAATTTCGTCCCGAAATTTGAGTGAGGTCGTCATGGCTAACAATAAAAATGTTTTAATGACGAATATGAGTTGATAATAGAGTTTTATCTATGTTTGAATAATATGGATAAAATAATCCAATTACTCGAAGCGTATGAGAGAAGTTATCGTAATCAAGTGAAATGGAGAATAGAGATGCGTCTTATCTCTTGATGTAGTAACGATTGATTTCCGGATTTTAAGGAATAGAAAATCTTCATAATTTAAATAAGATTTGATTTTTCGGAATTTGCGGAAATTAGGATTTTCTTTGATTAAATGCGTAATCTGACTCTATTACTGCGTCCGATATTTTGCTATAAATTGACCTCTTCCGTTTTATTTATTTTCAAAACTCCTATAATTTTCTTTATTATTTCATACATCCCAATAGATTGTGAAAATGCTTAATCCAGTTCTGATTCTTGATATTTTTCTGGCTATCGTATCCTTCATTCTTCTTTTTCATCTGCCACCAGAGGAAGTTATTTTCTTCTACTATTACCTTGGGGTTATAGTGTTTTTCATTCTCCCGTGTCTTTATATTGCTATACGCATTGATATACACGGTTTGTAATTTCGGGGTTGTTTTCGGGCTTTATATTTTTCATTATATTTCGGAGCTTCATGCTTTCGTTTTCTCTTCCCGACTTTAAGTCAAGCGAATAATGGTCCAAAATTCGTAGGTATGGATTTTGAAATGAACATAATTAATGTTCTAAGAAAGAAACAGTAATGGCACAATCTGACTTGTCAAATTACCAGAATATCCGGAAAAGACCAAATCATCAAGAAAATATTTTCTTGATATGTTTAGAGGTTAAATAGAATAAAAGAGTTATGTAAGATGGTTCATTATGAGGGTGGGATCTGTGAACCTTTATCACGTTCCATTAGAAACTCAGCATGACTTACTGTAATATAATCACGTTGATCAAGTGTCATTATATTATACTAACTCATGCTTCAGTTCCCAACACTACTTCAAAAACATCCATTTTTCAAAATTTTCAGAAATTAGAAACTAAAATAGTTTCTTTTATGATGTAACACAGATAGCGTGGAGAGATAAATAATTTCGGATGATAATAGTTATGAAGATATCTTCAGAAATATCGAAGATATTTATAATGAAAGATATGATAATATCTTAGAATTTCTAATATCGAAGGATGATGAAGAATATTGTCCGTAGGGGTTTAGTATCAGGAGCAAGGTATTCGTTAATGACTTCAGCAGATACTGAATCATTTGTATTCTTTGAAGGCAGGTTTAGTCTTTGTGATTTATCCACAACCCTCCTTCATACTTTGCTCAATCCGTTTTCCAGTTTCAAACCTTCTCTTTTTCTCAGCTTTACCACCATATTATTCTTTATCATCAAACTTTTGACTGTTAAGGTCGTTTACAGTTTTTGCTGCTTCATCAGCATTGTTCCAATTTCAGAGAACTAGTTTCATAGTTTGGGGTGTTTTTCAAAAACTTCACATTCGAAGTATGTAAGTCCAGGAGGTAGACGTTATATGTACATATAGCTGTTGGCGTAGACGTGCTACAAGATTTCAAGATACTGATTGCTAATTCCCGATAGTTGGTATGGCAATTGCCGTTACAAGATGTGGATGAGTACATGATACGGTTTCAATGAGTATAAAGATTTTTCGGAAGGTCAAAGATCAATGAAGTTGTTGGTAAATTTACTGCTAATGTGGTGAAACATGAAAGGTTCCCTGATAACAAAAACGTATATGCCAAAGTTACAAGTCTGAAAGGTCGTCGTTGACTGATTGAACGATTGATAATACTGGATACTTTGAAAAGGAATTGCAAGGTTATTTTCGGTAAAAACAATGCTAAAGGATTTATCACAGATACGTGTTAAAGTTTTACTTAGGTTTCGAGAGCTTTCCAGATGTATGATTATAAGTACAAATCTTTCTTCTCGTAGATATCGTGTAGTTGGTTTGTCTTCTCGTTTGTTCATTAGTTGAAGTGTTTCCAAGAATTTCGATGGGTTTGAACGCAAAATGTAATCATATGATGTTCTAGTACTGTTCTGAATTCAAAGCATGGTTTTCGAAGCATGGTTTTGAAAGATGTAGGAATCTAAGAGTGATGTTTTTCGTTTAATCTTGACTTGGATTCTGATCTATCGAAATCAGAATATGAAATTGAATGAAAATGGTTATTATGCGATGAACAGATACGTATATCTATAGGTTTGAGCAGTATAGTTAATGATTGCTGAATCAGAATTGAAGAATGTATAGTGTAACATATTAATGTGGAATTTATATATTTCTAGGGTATTACCTACCCATTAAAATATTCTCATCATTAACAGTTTGTACAAAAGGATTTTCAATTATAATCTTTATGAAAATATATGTATGTATATTTCCTTCAGATGTAATATAGATTTAATGAGTTATTAAACTCATTTGATTTTCGGTTGGAACTAGAAACGAATAATCTCTTCTATATTAAAGATTACATAATCGTCGCAGGATATTTCTCCAATGAAGTTATGAATTAATACTTCATCGTTTATGGTTATTAGTATTCTTCGGTGTCTACGGTGCGTATGAGGTTGATACTCGTGGGACAGATTGTGAGGTTAAGGTTTATGGTGCGGATGTTGTTGTTGTCAGTACTGGTACCGTTGTTGGTTGTGCTGCTGGTTCTGGTGGTGCTACCGGTGCTGCCTGTAATGCCTGCAAATTGTGCATCATATTCTCCAAAGCCACAACTCGAGCGCGAAGCTCGTTAACTTCTTCTATTACACCAGGATGATTGGCGGTTCGGACGAGCGGATGAATAAGATCCAGAATTTGAGAGAGTATATGATCATGACGAGATATTCTGGAGATGAGAGAGAAAATGGTATCACGAACAGGTTCGCCGGTAAGTGCTTCAGGTTCTTCGCCAAGAGGGCAATGTGGTGGATGGAAGGGATCGCCTTCTTCTTGTCTCCAATAATTAAGTAGGCTACGAACCCATCCCCAATTCATCCAGAATAGATGATGGCTAATTGGTTGATCCATTCCGGTTACACTGTCTTCGGAATTCAGGTGAATATCCATATCGGAATAGCTGTCAGTGTTTGAACTTGATATGGGATCCATCTTGTATAAATAGGGAGATGATTTTTTTTATATGAATTAGATTATAGAATTTAGTTTGGTATTCTTCAATACATAATTTACATATGTATATATAATACCAAATTCCATAAATCACGGAGAAATTTTCGGAAGATATCAGGAAAAGTTTACAGTAATAGATACGCTAAGATATGAATTTTTGTCTATACACTATTTATGCAATAAATGCAGGAAAACGTGTCTAGACTTAAGAATGATAAGCATGTAATTTTCGATAAGAAATGATAAGCAAAACTTTTAACTTGCAGACACGGTCGAAGTCCAGACTTACTAATGCATCTTAACAACTATCAGTTAGACACATTCATGCAAGACCTGATTCGCTAGGACCAACGCTCTGATACCAACTGTGACGATCGCTCCAAATCCATATGGACAATACGTCATTCATTGATTTCATTGCGAGGTATTTGACCTCTATATGATACGTTTTGTAAACATTGCATTCTTTTGAAAAGGCACACCATAAATGAATATTTAAATCAAAGGTTTTCAACATCTGATGATTTCTACATATAGACAATCACTGTAAATAATAGTTTACAATAGTACTTCCGTTGACAGTACAGTCAAAATAAGATACATGGTGATGATTTGGTGAATGCAACGTTTCCTTGAAAAATATGCCATGTATGACTCCATGCACATAGCTTGTCTAACATATAAGCAAACAGCGGAAGACTTCTAGAAACCTGAGAATAAACATGCTTCAAGTGTCAACACAAAGGTTGGTGAGTTCATAGTTTTAATATTACACATAATCCGTATATCAATGTGGATTACAAAAGTTCAGTTGTTTTATTCAAAACGTTTATCAATAGGTTTTACATAAAAGGTGGATCACAAGATTTCAGTTGTTTCATCCGAAACGTTTATCAATCGGTTCTACATAAAAGGTGGATCACAAGATTTCAGTTGTTTCATCCGAAACGTTTATCAATAGGTTTTACATAAAAGGTGGATCACAAGATTTCAGTTGTTTCATCCGAAACGTTTATCAATCGGTTCTACATAAAAGGTGGATCACAAGATTTCAGTTGTTTCATCCGAAACGTTTATCAATCGGTTCTACAAAATTGAGCACCCTGGTAACTAAACTTTAATGCTTATATAATTTGTACCCTTTGTATAATCATCTTAATAATACACGTAAACCAACGTGTACGCTTCTCAAATAGCATACGTCCGTTAAAAGGCTAGTGCTCTAGCTCGGACGGGGATATCAAGCCCTATGGATCCATATACTACTACTCGCGCCCACCAGTTCTTATAACTGGCAGTTACTAGTTACCAAAGCTAAGGGATTTTCGGTTCAAACTCAGTGTAGAATTTAGTATGTTCTTGTATCCATTGTGTTTAAAATAAAGTGCATGTATTCTCAGCCCAAAAATATATATTGCAAAAGCAATTAAAAAGGGAGCAAATGAAACTCACACATATAAATATTGTATTTTCAGTATTTATAAACAGTCGCATGTATTCTTAGCCCAAAAATATATTGAGTAAAAGGGATCATATGAAACTCACGCATATAAATATTGTATATCGGTTAATAAAGCATTTGCATGTATTCTCAGCCCAAAAATATATGTAAAAAGGGATCAAATGAACTCACGCATATAAATATTGTATATCGGTTAATAAAGCATTTGCATGTATTCTCAGCCCAAAAATATATGTAAAAAGGGATCAAATGAACTCACTGTTTAATATTGATATACAATATTATAGGAAAGCACGTAGACGCATCGGAGATGATAAACACGAGGTTTGCTTCACAAAAATACCCCCGAACATTACCCATAACCTCCTTGGTAATAACCCATATTTTCCTTAGCTCTAGCTCGCTCGGAAACTCGTTTTGAAAGTGACACGCTCAAGACCTCGTCGTAGTATTTTATGTATAATATTAATACTACTAATAATAATAATAAGATTAATAATAATATTAATCTTAATAATAACAATAATAATAATAATAATAATAATAATAATAATAAATACGGAGTAATATATGTGTGTATGTTTTTTTTTTCTTTCTTTACTCGGCAGAAAATGTTGCAATTTATAGAACCTGGCCTGAAATCTGGAGTCATGCGACTCGCATGGAAATGGCCTTCTGGCCATGCGACTCGCATGAGGACCAGGGACAGCTCACATTGTTTTGGCTCCTAGCTTGTCGACATAATATAAAATAAATATAAATATATAAATAATTAATATAATTATTTATATATTATATTTTATTCTTGTGCATAGTAGACTAGATATTTTTGGTCCGTTGCGTCGGGCGTTTCTTCTTGACTCGGGTCCCGGTTCCGGATTTTCAAACGCATTTTCGTACGCTTAGAAAACTAGCATTTTACGTTTTGTAACACGTACACTTGTCAAAATATAGACTTAGATTATCCCTAAATTATACCTCTCAAAATATAACTTATACATTTGAGTGTTTTGGTCATTTACTTCTATAAATCATCGCCTCACTATTTTTTTTTAAATACATTTTAAAATAGCGTTTACTGTAGCAAAGTTACTGCAGCAAAGTCAATTTTTACTGTAGCAATTCACTGTAGCAAAGTCAATTTCACTGTAGCAAATAGTGATTTTCGAAAACACTGTAGCATTTTGGGTACTGTAGCAATTTGAAAATGTTACTATCGTTTACTAAATAACTTGAAATTATATATATGTATATATTTTTTTAATATACATAAATCAGTTTTTTAAATACACATTGGAAGTTATTTATAAATAAATTTTAATAATAAATATTTCAACTTATCATATATATTCAAATAGATATTTAAACCAATAAATTTCATGTACGGTATCAAATAATTAATACATTGTTACCTTTTCAAGTTATAGTATATATGTATCTATTTACATATAATTGTTCGCGAATCGTCGAAAATAACCGAAGGGTATTTAAATATATAAAAGTAGTTCAAAAATTTTGAGATTCAGTTTTACAGACTTTGCTTATCGTGTCGAAAATGTTAATCATACAAAGATTAAATTTAAATTTGGTCAAAAATTTCCGGGTCATCACAGTTATATACATAAAAATGAGACTATTAAATTAAGAAACTCAAAAATGATATATATAACGATTATCGTTATAACAACGTCTTACTAGGTACATATGAATCATATTAAGATATTGATACACTTGGTTAATTATGTTAAATGATAAGTAAATATATCATTAAGTGTATTAACAATGAAATACATATGTAAAAATAAGACTACTAACTTAATGATTTCGAAACGAGACATTTATGTAACAATTATCGTTGTAACGACATTTAACTGTATATTTATCATACTAAGATATATTATATATCATAATATCATGATAATATAACAATTTAACATCTCATTTGATATAATAAACAATGGGTTAATGACATTTAACAAGATCGTTAACCTAAAGGTTTCAAAACAACATTTACATGTAACGACTAACGATGACTTAACGACTCAGTCAAAATGTATATACATGTAGTGTTTTAATATGTATTCATACACTTTTGAAAGACTTCAAGACACTTATCAAAATACTTCTACTTAACAAAAATGCTTACAATTACATCCTCGTTCAGTTTCATCAACAATTCTACTCATATGCACCCGTATTCGTACTCGTACAATACACAGCTTTTAGATGTATATACTATTGGTATATACACTCCAATTATCAGCTCTTAGTAGCCCATGTGAGTCACCTAACACATGTGGGAACCATCATTTGGCAACTAGCATGAAATATCTCATAAAATTACAAAAATATGAGTAATCATTCATGACTTATTTACATGAAAACAAAATTACATATCCTTTATATCTAATCCATACACCAATGACCAAAAACACCTTCAAACACTTTCATTCTTCAATTTTCTTCATCTAATTGATCTCTCTCAAGTTCTATCTTCAAGTTCTAAGTGTTCTTCATAAATTCCAAAAGTTCTAGTTTCATAAAATCAAGAATACTTCCAAGATTGCAAGTTTACTTCCAAGTTTTCTAAATCCATTCCAAGTAATCATCCAAGATCAAGAAACCTTTGTTACTTACAGTAGGTTATCTTTCTAATACAAGGTAATAATCATATTCAAACTTTAATTCAATTTCTATAACTATAACAATCTTATTTCGAGTGGAAATCTTACTTGAAATTGTTTTCGTGTCATGATTCTGCTTCAAGAACTTTCAAGCCATCCAAGGATCCTTTGAAGCTAGATCCATTTTTCTCATTTCCAGTAGGTTTATCCAAGGAACTTGAGGTAGTAATGATGTTCATAACATCATTCAATTCATACATAAAAAGCTGTCTTATTCAACGTTATAAACTTGTAATCACTAGAACATAGTTTAGTTAATTCTAAACTTGTTCGCAAATAAAAGTTAATCCTTCTAACTAGACTTTTAAAATCAACTAAACACATGTTCTATATCTATATGATATGCTAACTTAATGATTT
The DNA here is from genome assembly GCF_046630445.1 of Rutidosis leptorrhynchoides. Lineage (NCBI taxonomy): Eukaryota > Viridiplantae > Streptophyta > Magnoliopsida > Asterales > Asteraceae > Rutidosis > Rutidosis leptorrhynchoides. Next base: position 221,450,975 of record NC_092333.1, on the reverse strand, counting down.
AAAACCCGGAAACACGATAAACACCATAAAACTGGATATACGCCGTCGTAGTAAAACCGGGGGCTGTTTTGGTTGGGATAATTAAAAGCTAAGAAGAACTTTGATTTAAAATCTATACTTCTGGAAAAATGATTTTTCTTATGAACATGAAACTATATCCAAAAATCATGGTTAAACTCAAAGTGAAAGTATGTTTTTCAAAATGGTCATCAAGATGTCGTTCTTTCGATGGAAATGACTACCTCTTTCAAAAACGACTTGTAACTTGTATTTCCAACTATAAACTTATACTTTTTCTATTTAGATTCATAAAGTTAAGTTCAATACAAAACTGTGGCCACTTGAATCACTCAAAACGGATTAGAAACGAAGAAATGGCGAGTAAAACAAGATTGATAAAAACTACTCATTTTACCTACGTGAAAGTTAGTAATAAATCTATTCCAACCATAACCTAATCAACTTATATTGTATATTATGTAATCTTGAGATACCATAGACATGTATACAATGTTTTGACCTATCATGTCGACCCATCTATATATATATTGCGGAACAACCATAGACACTCTATATGTGAATGTTGGAGTTAGCTATACAGGGTTGAGGTTGATTTCAAAATATATATATAGTTTGAGTTGTGATCAATACTGAGATACGTATACACTGGGTCGTGGATTGATTTAAGATAATATTTATCGATTTATTTTTGTACATCTAACTGTGGTCAACTAGTTGTAGGTTACTAACGAGGACAGCTGACTTAATAAACTTAAAACATCAAAATGTATTAAAAGTGTTGTAAATATATTTTGAACATACTTTGATATATATGTATATATTGTTATAGGTTCGTGAATCAACCGGTGGCCAAGTCTTACTTCCCGACGAAGTAAAAATCTGTGAAAGTGAGTTATAGTCCCACTTTTAAAATCTAATATTTTTCGGATGAGAATACATGCAGGTTTTATAAATGATTTACAAAATAGACACAAGTACGTGAAACTACATTCTATAGTTGAATTATCAAAATCGAATATGCCCCTTTTTATTAAGTCTGGTAATCTAAGAATTAGGGAACAGACACCCTAATCGACGCGAATCCTAAAGATAGATCTATTGGGCCTAACAAACCCCATCCAAAGTACCGGATGCTTTAGTACTTCGAAATTTATAGCATATCCGAAGGGTGTCCTGGAATGATGGGGATATTCTTATATATGCATTTTGTTAATGTCGGTTACCAGGTGTTCACCATATGAATGATTTTTATCTCTATGTATGGGATGTGTATTGAAATATGAAATCTTGTGGTCTATTGTTACGATTTGATATATATAGGTTAAACCTATAACTCACCAATATTTTTGTTGACATTTAAAGCATGTTTATTCTCAGGTGAATACTAAGAGCTTCCGCTGTTGCATACTAAAATAAGGACAAGATTTGGAGTCCATGTTTGTATGATATTGTATAAAAACTGCATTCTAGAACTGATTTCGATGTAACATATTTGTATTGTAAACTATTATGTAATGGTCGTGTGTAAACAGGATATTTTAGATTATCATTATTTGATAATCTACGTAAAGCTTTTTAAACCTTTATTTATGAAATAAAGGTTATGGTTTGTTTAAAAAATGAATGCAGTCTTTGAAAAACGTCTCATATAGAGGTCAAAACCTCGCAACGAAATCAATTAATATGGAACGTTTTTAATCAATAAGAACGGGACATTTCAAAACCATGGTCAAGTAGTTCTTGAATTTGACTTTGCAATTCTTGCATTTCGGAGGGAGCAAGTCTATATGGTGCACGTGCTACGGGTGCGGCTCCTGGGATAAGATCGATTTGGAATTCAACCGGTCGATGAGGTGAGAGACCCACTAATTCGTCGGGAAATACATCGGAAAAGTCACTAACAATTGGCACATCATCGATATGCTTCTCATTGGTCTCGACTTTCTTAATGTGAGCTAGAATCGCGAAACAACCTTTACGAAGTAGTTTTCTAACTTTAAGGCACGAGTCGAGGTTGAGTCCGGTGCAACTCTTATCGCCATAGACAATCAAGGGTTCACCATTCTCGATAGGAATTCGGATTGCATTAAGATCACAAAGGATGTGAGATTTCATTTTAACTAACCTATTCATACCGATTATTACATCGAAGCTTCCTAGTTCTATGGGTATCAAGTCAATATCAAACTCTTTACCCAATAAGTTTAACGTACACCCCCGGTAATATGTGTCGGCACTCAATAGTTTCCCGTCGGCCACCTCAATGGCATAAGTAGTATCTAGGGGGAGTGGTGGAGTGCAAAGAGTATGAGCTAAAGTCTTGGATACAAAGCATTTATCGGCACCCGAATCGAATAAACATGAAACATAAGAGTTGTTGAGAAGAAACGTACCCGTGACTAGTTCATTGTCATCTCGGGCTTCCTCGGTGTTGATGTTGAAAGCTCGGCCACTTGCATTGGGGTTGACTTTCTTCTTTGGGCATGCATTTCTATAATGATCCGATTGACCACATTCAAAACACACACCTGATTTTGGTGCATTGCGCCCCTTTTGAGCGACGGGGGTGGCACTTCTACAATCATTGGCCATATGACCACTTCTTTGGCACTGGTGGAAAAATGGCTTGTCACATTCACCAAAGTGATGTTTGTGGCATTTGTTGGAAAAAGGTTTATTTTCGACATAACTTTTCTTGTCGTCGGAGGTGAAAGGCTTCTTAGCGGGGTTGTTGTTGTTGTAGTTGTTTGATTAGGAGGCTTCCCACTTTCTTTTGTTGCCACCCGATTTATCCTCGGCCTTAGGTGTCGGCACTTCAATTTCGTCCTCCGTTTCTATCAATTGGCGGGCCATCTTTAAAGCTTCTTGTAGGTTAGCGGGTTTGGATGACATTACCCCGTGTTTGATGCTCTTAGGGAGACCATCCATATAAAGTTCAACCCTTTGAGATTCGGAATTTACGATGTTCGGACACATCAAGGCTAGCTCGGAAAATTGTTGTTTATAAGCCTTGAGGTCATTTCGGACCGCCTTTAAATTTCTTAGCTCGTGTTCGAGCCTTCGAGTCTCTTCGTGCGGGAAGTATTTGGTGATCATATTTTCTCTTAAATCGGCCCAAGAGAGGGCGTGGGCTTCATCGGTACCCACCGATTGTACATAGGTGTTCCAGCAAGTGAGAGCAATACCGGTGAATGTGTGGGTGGAATACTTGACCTTGTCTTGGTCCCAATAATCGTTTATGCTAAAGACGGCTTCCGTTTGTTCAAACTATCGGGTGAGAGCAACCGATCCCCCAGTTCCATCGAAAGTGTGAGGTTTGCACCCCATGAAGTTCTTGTAGGAGCACCCCTCGCTTGAATTACCGGCTCCATGATTGTTGTTGTTGTTGTGGTTGTTGTTATTGTTGTTGGAAGAGTGACCGGCCATGGTCGCATCTACGGCAGTGGCTATCATTCGTTAAAGAGCTTGTTCGGGAGTTTCATTGCGTGGGACTCGGCGAAGAGGCATTGTTCCTTCAAGTCACAAGAATATCGTTGATTAGTATTCTAAATAATACTAATCGTGATATGGAATAAAGATAGAGAGAAAATTTTCCTTGACTCGCACTAAATTATTTATGTCATAATGTCAGAACGTCCATATGAGTCACCGTAATATAATCCCGACAATTATATTACCCTAATTCATATGTGCATTCGACATTATTTCACTAAGTCAAGGTGGCGTGTCAACCAAATTAAACAACATGAGATTATGATGGAATAAAAGTTAAATATGAATCGAAGAGTCCGAGTATATATGCACAAGTAGTCAAGTAATTCCTACTTCAAGTCTATATGCTGGTTGTAGTCTAGACTCACTAATGTACCCTATGACTCGGGGTTGACACCAATGAACTCTAAATCCCTACAACCAATGATCTGATACCATCTATAGCAACCCAACAAAATCGTCATTGACGGAGCCATCTACTTAGGTCCCATTACGTGGTCATAAGTCTTTTAAATAACGTTTGACCAAAAGTATATCGCATTCATTTCAAAAGTAAAGATGTTTCAAGAAATTTGAACTACATATGGGATCCATCTCGTATAATTAGAGAGATGATTTTTGATATGAAATAGATTATAGAATTTAGATTGGTACTCTTCAATACATAATTTACATATGTATATATAATACCAAAATTCCATAAATCACGGAGGAATTTTTGGAAGATATTAGGAAAAGTTTACAGTAATAGATATGCTAAGATATGAATTTTGTCGATACACTATCTATGCAGTAAATGCAGTAAGACGTGTCTAGATTTAAGAATGATAAGCAAGTAATTTCTGACAAGAAATGATAAGCAAAACTTGGTAAAAAAACACATACGGTCATAGTCCAGACTCACTAATGCATCCTAACAATTACCAGTTAAACACACTAATGCAAATTATGGTTCCCTATGACCTCAAGCTCTGATACCAACTGTGATGACCCGTCCAAATCCATTTGGACGAATACATCATTCATTGATTTCATAGTGAGGTTTTGACCTCTATATGATACGTGTTGTAAACATTGCATTCTTTTGAAAAGGTACACCATAAATGAATATATAAATCCAAGGTTTTTGATGTTTGATGATTTTCACGTATAGACAATTACCGTATATAATAGTTTACAATACTACATCCGTTGATAATGCAGTCAAAATAAGATACATGGTGATGATTTTGTGAATGCAAAGTTTTCTTGAATAAAGCATGTACGACTCCATGCACATAGCTTGTATAACGTATAAGTAAACAACGGAAGACTTCTAGGAACATGAGAATAAACATGCTTAAAAGTGTCAACACAAAGGTTGGTGAGTTCATAGTTTTAATGTTGCGCATAATCTGTATATAAAGGTGGATCACAAGATTTCAGTTGTTTCATCCGAAACGTTTATCAAAAGATTCTACAAAATTGAGCACTCTGGTAACTAAACTTTAACGTTATAATAAGTACCCCTGTTTTAACATACATGCAACCAATATGTACAATACACGCAATCCAACATGTACTAAACTCAAATAGCATACGTCTATTTTATATTTCAGGCTAGGGTTTCTATACCTGGAACAGACGGGGATGTCAAGCCCTATGGATCCATATACAACTACTCGCGCCCACCAATTCTTATAACTGGCAGTTACTAGTTACCAAAGCTAAGGGATTTTCGGTTCAAACTCGGTGTATAATTTAGTATGTACTTGTATCCATTGTGTTTAGAATAAAGTGCATGTATTCTCAGCCCAAAAATATAGATTGCAAAGACAATTAAATAGGGAGCAAATGAAACTCACCTTAGCAGCACATAGGTCATTCACCGAAATGTGACCGAAACATGGAATGCAAAATAACCGTAGATCTCAACCTAGAGAACATATGTTGGTCAATACATGTCTAACAAGCTAGGTTGGGTCATAGTGTATCATAATCCTAATGCTCGAGACCGGCATGCAAAAGTTATCAAAAGTCATCTCAAAAGTCAACCTGACCCAATATGATCTTTAAATCTATACATGTTTATTATCATAGTACAAGTCTTGATAATTGAACGAATTTATAGTTTATCAAACTCAAAATATTATTTATTTCAGGAGCTATATTATATTTGAATTATCATGGCAATCGAAAATATTTTATTATTTCACATAGTTTTCCAATACTTGTAAAATCAGATTATAGTGTTTACAAAGCTTTAAAACATGATACGACAGTCTACTTTGACAACTGTTCAACAAAACGAGCAATGCCTTATATAGAAATTCATTTACTCGATTAGTAATATCTAAAAATCCAATTTATCAATCTTATAAACAAGTTGTTTAAATATCAAATGCAAATTCCAAGGCAATTCAGTTAATGTTAATCATAATTCAGTTGACCATATCTTCTAATCCGTTCATCGAAATCACGCGATTTCTAAATGAAAAGTTAATAAGTTTTCACCAGCTTTCCAAAAACATGCATATCATATATTTTATATCAGTAGCATATGTATCAAATTCGTGATTCATCATAAACTATCTAATGACAAAATCAAAGCATACAAGCATGCATAAACATATATATTCGACCACTAGACATGGATACACTATTAATATATAAAAGATAAGATGTGAATGCTCACGTATCAATATTGTGATTCAATATTGTAGGAAAGTACGTAGACGCAACGGAGATGATAAACACTAGGCTGACCTCACGAGAATACCCACGAACTATACCCATAACCTCCTTAGCTATAACCCATAATTTTCTTAGCTCTATCCCGCTCATAAAACCCGTTTTGAAATAACGCGCACATGACCTCGTCGTAATATTTTATGTATAATACTACTAGTAATACTCCTAACCATAAGATTAATAAAAATATTAATCTTAATAATAATAATAATAATAATAATAATAATAATAATAATAATAATAATAATAATAATAATAATAATAATAATAATAATAATAATAATAATAATAATAATAATAATAATAATAATAATAATAATAATAATAATAATAATTTATATATATAGAGCGTTTGAGAGATAGATTGATGATGGAAGGAAAAACGGAACCAGAAATCGTTCGTATATAAACAAGTTTTCCCCACCTACTCCCCATGCGATCGCATGGGCTTGTAGGCATCTTGCCATGCGATCGCATGGACTTATATTCTAGCTCACATGCACAACTTTGGAGCTGCCGTCACTTTAGTTTTAGTGTAATGTATGTACATATATATTATTTAATATATAATATATTTAATCTTTATAATTAATTAAATATTATATTATATTCTCGTGTATAGTTGATTTGTAATTTTTGCACCGATGAATCGTACGTTGACGCTCGACTTACGTACCGGTTCCGGTTTTTCTAACGCATTTTCGTACACTTAGAAAACTGGTACTTTACGTTTCGTGTAATGTACCTTTATCAATAACAAGACTCCAATCAATGAAAAATTATCCCACTCAAAGTATAACCTATTCATTTGAGTGTTTTGGTCATTTGCTTCTATAAATCGACGTCTCGTTATTTACCAATATATATTATAATAATACTATTTTAAATCCAAAACGTTTTACGACTAAGTTAATATTATATTTTATCACTTTGTAAAATAATGATATTATTATTTAAAAATATAAACTTATATATTTTTAGAAATAGTTACTTACTAATATAATATTTAGTTTTTCAAAAACTAATTATATTTCAATCGTTTAAATATTAGATATTATTATATCACCTTACGTTTTACGCTCTAGTACATAATTTGATATGATTCATTTATGCGTCAAAGTTTAATTTAACTTCTCAAACGTTCTAATTAACATATCTATAAATCAATCGAATCAATAAACATGTGTTACAATCGTTTACTTAACTTATCGATATTCATTTTCTGAGTTATCTATATTCTCCAATTTTACTTTTACATTAAATAATATGAAGGTTAAATAGTTTATCTTATCAAAAGTCACGAGGCAATTATTGTAAGGCATGTATTGGAATTCAACAGGAATTTCTACCAATCTGACTAGCTCTCGCTACTTGACACTTTGTCCTTACTCGAAGATCACTTTACCATTTATTCCGAATACCGTTAAAAAGGAAAGGTTTCCTAAATCAAGTTGGACCTCTCAACAGAGACCCATAATCATATCATAATGCATCTAATAATTCAATCATTTGATATTATCTTCTAATTCCATTGATAAATATCTTGAAATAATTACGTTCATGTAAAGTATTATTCATCTAATACTTTGTTAACGTTCTCAAGTCATATAATAAACTTCGTAACTTATTTCCATATTAATCAAACGTTTAATGTTTCATTAATATTTCTCAATTTAATAATCACACACATGTATATATTCATACATATCTATTTACACATAATTGTTCGTGAATCGTCGAGAGCAGTCGAAGGGTAAATGAATATATGAACACAGTTCAAAATTTTTGATATTTCAACATTACAGACTTTGCTTATCATGTCGAAAACATATAAAGATCAAGTTTAAATTTGTTCGAAAATTTCCGGGTTGTCACAACACTAGTTAACACACTTTTAATTTAAAAGATCAAGAACAAGAAATTTAGTGTTTTTAGAAAGTTACCCAAACGAGATGAAGTTGGTATGGAATCGAAGAGGAAGTTGCAAGGATTCCAAATATGTAATTTGTTTTGAAGAACGCTTGCTAGATCAGATTTAGATGATGATGATTGTATGAATTTGGTGTTTGAAAGCAAAAGTGAAAGTATTAGGAATGAGGAGGATGAAATGAATGGAGGAGATGGATGTTTGACCCTTTGACCTAGTTATGACTTTGGTCACATGGCAACATTGGTCCCTCAAGTTTAAATACGGGTGCGTGAATTAACCAAAATAATTACCTTAAATACGTAGAGTAAACGAGATATGTTATAATTAAATAACGGACTTTAAAATAAATAAAAGTAAACGAAAAAAGACGGGATGTTACAACATCCTAGGAAACACTGAGAATGAAGTACATTGTGGATAAATAAGGGATTTATTGGGTAGATCGTAAGGGTTGGTTTAAATCATAAATGGGAATTTAACTCACTACAATATAAACTTAGTTTATAAATCTTTAAGGATGACGAGAACCATCAGAGGTTCTAGTTTCCAAATCAACACAACTATAGCCTTTACACAATTTGATAGTCCGGATAAAGTGGTTTCTAGAATAAACCAGTTGGACTTGGTTGTTGGATTTTCTGAATACTCACTAATTATTGGGACGCCTCTCCACAAAAGGTGTACATGGCCACTAGTCTTGGATACTGAATCGTGTACAAACCTCCATCTTAATCATGAAATTATCTGAAATAAACTCCGTTTCAAATTCAACCGCTCAAGCAACGAACCTGGGTCATATTTTCCCTTGTTAACCCATAGCAAGGAAGAATAGATTTAGGCCCAGCACATATAAATGTAATACACATAACATCCCTATTGTGACTCGTCCGGTCGACCTCATTCCATGACAAACAAAACTAACTTTTCTAGCGATATCATAGTTTTATTACAGATAATGTCTTTATTAGAAATTAGATGATGAAAAACATCATGTTCTGGATTTCCAAGATGTTGATACCAAGTAACCTTGATGGTGAGAAGAGCATGCGGTGAAGAAGGTAATGTAGTTGGGTATAGGTTTATGGTACTATCACATCAGGGGATCCTAAGGATCTATGGAATTGCTCCATTATTAGTCTTGTATCCACAATTTTATAGTTGTTGAAATTACTACAAGAAATTTCTTGCTAGAGGCATCCTCGGCCATATACTTGGCCACCAGTTTATCCCAAAGTTCCTTAGCCGATTCAACATTATTATAGACATCAAATAAAACCTCGGACATATCGTTCAAGATGTGTCCACGACACATCAAGTCATCATTGCCCAATTTGCTCCTTAACCGGGCATTCTCCAAGGTCTTTTCTTCCGTATCAGCGGGTCTTGCGGTTGATAACACATAAACTACTTTCAAAGTAGTCAACAAAAACTTCATCTTCTTTTGTCATCTCCTGAAATCTACACCCTCAAACTTTTACAACTTTGCAAATCTTGAAGTCATCTCCTTCTCCGATTCACCGGTCATGATTCTTAAATTCTTTATTGATTTATTAAAAATGAGGATTATTGAGTTGCAAATCTGAACCGGATTGATACTAGAATCGTGTGAACACTTTCTCAATAAAGTATTTCGACCCAATTGGCCACAGGTTGCATGAAATTAATATTAGGATAATACTAGTATGATCAATGTTCTTGTCCAAAAGAGAAATGATCCTTGAAAATTGTAGAAAATAGATGCCTTAAACTTGAGTGTTGAGAGGGATTGCAAAAGGGAAATTTTCGGGCACCTTTCAATAATACAAAAAGCCTCGTATTTATAATGGGTCAAATGGTGCAATCAAAAGTTGCAACCTTTCATAATTAGTTATGATCAATAGTCACAACTCTTGGCCATGTACTTGTTTGAAAGGGTGCATTAGGACCCTAATAAAGCCTTTAAACAAGTCCAAATACGTCCAAGAATAACAACCAACTCTTTGTGAAATGTTGCAAAACATTTGAGTAAGTTTCACCAATTCTGCTGTTTTCCAGGACAAATGCGGCTTTTATGCCTTAAACAATCTGTCAATGAAATGGTCCCAACATAACTAAAAGTGCAGCGCATTCGCACTTTTGGTGCGGCGCACTTTGCTTAAATGGGGCGCATCTTTAGGCACATACATCGCATTTTGCCCTACACAACCACCTTATGGTTTGCACTCTTACAAACCAATCCTAACTCAAGCTATCTCTTTAACCCTTTGACGGACGTGTACTCCACACTCTCCAAATCTTTTCTAGAGTGTTAGATATAGCTTCCACTCTCAACCTAGCAAATCCAATACACTAAAATATTGTAAGTTGGATCACACTAAAATCACCAACATATGATGAGGTTTTTTATAACTTCATCTTTATCTTTATTATTATATAAATACATCCGAAAATACATATATATATATATATATATATATATATATATATATATATATATATATACATATATATATATACATATATACATATATATATATATATACATATATATATATATATATATACATATATATATATATATATACATATATATATATATATATATATATATATATATATATATATATATATATATATATATATATATATATATATATATATATATATATATATGGGCACGATCCGTGGCTAAGCTTAAAATGAGTACAAACCGGATAAGCAAATATAGACCACAAAATATCATAAAACTTCAATTTAGCTTAAATTGCATAGAAAGGTAAAAAGGACATTTTAGTAATTATAATTAATAAAAATTAATTATACAAAAGTAAACATATTATGAACCACTATCCACCACCACCAACCTCCACAACCACCACCCACCAACCACCACCACCCACAACCCACCCCCACCAACCACCACCACACACCACAACCACCACCCACCACCACCAACCACCTCCCACCAACCACCACCACACACCACAACCACCACCCACCACCACCAACCACCTCCCACCAACCACCACCACCAACAACCGCCACCACCACCCACCACCACCCCCAACCAACCACCACCACAACCAACCACCACCAACCACCACTACCCACCACCACCCACCACCCACCACCATCCACCACCACCAACCACCAGCGACCACCACCCGCTAGCAACCACCACCATTAACTACTACCCACCACCACTACCACCAACCACCCACCACCACCCACCACCACCCACCACCAACACCACCGACCACCACCACCCACCTTCCACCATCGCCACCACCACCGCCACTCAACCACCACCACCAACCACCATCACCACCCACCACCATCAACCACCACCACCAACTACCACTACCACCCACCACCACTAGAAACTACCACCAGCAACCACCACCAGCCACCACCACTACCCACCACCACCACTACCCACCACCTCCTACCACCACCAACAACCACCACCCCCACCACCTACCACCTACCACCAACCACCACGACCACCCACCACCACCACCACCCACCGACACCAACACCTACCACCACCCACCACCACCCACCACCACCACCCACCACCACCACCCACCACCGCCACCAACAACCACCACCACCAACCACCACCACCAACCACCCACCACCACCAACCACCACGAACCACCACCCACCACCATCCCCCACCACCACCTCCACCACCACGACTAACTACCACCATAACCACCACCACCATCAACCACCACCATCAACCACCAACACCGTCAACCACCACCCACCATCAACCACCACCCACCCACCACCAACCACCCACCACCACTAACTACCACCCACCACCAACAACCACCAACACCACCAACCACCACCCACCACCACCACCATCCCCCACCACCACCCATCAACCACCGCCACTACTCAACCACCACCAACAACCACCACCACCACCCATACCACCCACCACCATCAATCACCACCACCAACTACCACCACCAGCAACCACCACCAGCAAACACCACCAGCAACGACAACCACCCACCACCACTACCCACCACTACCATCAACCATTACTACCAACAACCACCACTACCCACCACCGCCACCCACCATCACCACCACCCACCACCAACCACCACCCACGACCACCTACCACCCATCACCACAAACCACCCACCACCACCAACCCCCACCAAAACCACCATTAACCACAATCACCAACCACCACCCACCACCACCACCACCATCAACCACCACCAACAACCACCACCACCACCAACCACCAGCAACCACCACCTACCAACAACCACCATCAACCACCACCTACTACCCGTCACCACCCACCACCACCAACCCCCACCAATCACCACCACCACCACCACCCACCACCACCACCCACCCCCCACCACCACCATCTACCAGCACTACCACCACCTACCACCGCCACCACCACCAACCACCCACCACCACCACCCACTACCACCCACCCACCACCACCACCACCACACACCACCACCCACCACCACCCCCCACCACCAACTACCACCATAACCACCACCACCATCCACCACCACCAACCACCACCACCCACCATCAAACAACAACCAACACCACCAACCACCCACCACTAACTACCACCACCAACCACCACCACCCACCACCCACACCACTACCACCCACCACCACCTACCACCACCCACACTACAACCACCACCACCCACCACCACCACTCACTACGACCCACCACCACCTACCACAAATAACCACCACCACCATCACTCACTACCCACCACCCACCACAACCCACCACACCTACCACTAACAACCACCACCACCACTCACAACCCACCACCACCACCACCCAACCACCACGACCCACACCACCACCCACACCACAACCACTACCACCCACACCACCACCCACACCAACCACCACCAGCCAGCACCACCACCCACCACTATTGATGGCAATGACCACCCGATCCGGTGGATATCCACCCAATCCACCCGCTTCGTGATGGATATGGACGAACCTAAATGGATATGGATACGAATATGGATGAACCTAAATGGATATGGATATGGACATGGATGAAAAGTTTCATCCATGGATATATCCATTACCACCCGAAATACATACAAAAATACATAAATATAGATATAGCTTACATATTGACTATTACAAGTTCATTTACCGTTAGAATTATATTTTACTTTCAACCTTATAATGAAATAATTATAATATATTACAATAAAACACGCATATCTAATAAAATAAACTTACAATTTTCATATTTAATTTGTCATAATCCATGTTTTATAGTAAAATTTAACAAATTTTGTTATATCTTCAACAAAGATTACACATTCTTATGGATAGATTTTAAATATGTCATGTTATATTTATTACTGCTATACTACCATTTTATTTTAATCGCATATTAGAAAATATAATAACATTTTTTAATATACATTGAATATCCATTAACCCGCTTAATCCATTGGATATGGATATGGATGGATGACCTGAAACTAAACGGATATGGATATGGATATGGATGAACAAAAACTAAATGGATATGGATGTGGATACGGCATCACCCGCTCCATATCCGATCCATTGCCATCCCCACCCACCACCACCCACCACCACCACCCACCACCAACCACCACCCACTGCCACCAGCATCCCCCACCACCACCCACCAACCACCATCCACCACCAACCTCCACCACCACCACCACCCACCACCATCAACTACCACCACCACCAGCAACCACCACATACCCACCACTACCTCCATCAACTACCAACCACCACCAACCACCACCACCAACCACTACCCCCACTACTACTATCACCCACCACCACCCACCACATACCACCACTGAAATGTCCCGTTCATATTGATTATAAACGTTCCATATTAATTGATTTCGTCGCGAGATTTTGACCTCTATATGAGACGTTTTTCAAAGACTACATTCATTTTTAAAACAACCATAACCTTTATTTTATCTATAAAGGTTTAAAAAGCATTACGTAGATTATCAAATAATGATAATCTAAAATATACCATTTACACACGACCATTACATAATGGTTTACAATAAGAATATATTACATCAAAAATAAGTTTCTTGAATGCAGTTTTTACATAATATCATACAAGCATGGACTCCAAATCTTGTCCTTATTTTAGTATGCAACAGCGGAAGCTCTTAATAATCACCTGAGAATAAACATGCTTAAAACGTCAACAAAAATGTTGGTGAGTTATAGGTTTAACCTATATATTATCAAATCATAATAATAGACCACAAGATTTCATATTTCAATATACATCCCATACATAGAGATAAAATTCATTCATATGGTGAACACCTGGTAACCGACATTAACAAGATGCATATATAAGAATATCCCCATCATTCCGGGACACCCTTCGGATATGATATAAATTTCGAAGTACTAAAGCATCCGGTACTTTGGATGGGGTTTGTTAGGCCCAATAGATCTATCTTTAGGATTCGCGTCAATTAGGGTGTCTGTTCCCTAATTCTTAGATTACCAGACTTAATAAAAAGGGGCATATTTGATTTTGATAATTCAACCATAGAATGTAGTTTCACGTACTTGTGTCTATTTTGTAAATCATTTATAAAACCTGCATGTATTCTCATCCCAAAAATATTAGATTTTAAAAGTGGGACTATAACTCACTTTCACAGATTTTTTACTTCGTCGGGAAGTAAGACTTGGCCACTGGTTGATTCACGAACCTATAACAATATATACATATATATCAAAGTATGTTCAAAATATATTTACAACACTTTTAATATATTTTTATGTTTTAAGTTTATTAAGTCAGCTGTCCTCGTTAGTAACCTACAACTAGTTGTCCACGGTTAGATGTACAGAAATAAATCGATAAATATTATCTTGAATCAATCCACAACCCAGTGTATACGTATCTCAGTATTGATCACAACTCAAACTATATATATTTTGGAATCAACCTCAACCCTGTATAGCTAACTCCAACATTCACATATAGAGTGTCTATGGTTGTTCCGAAATATATATAGATGTGTCGACATGATAGGTTGAAACATTGTATACGTGTCTATGGTATCTCAAGATTACATAATATACAATACAAGTTGATTAATTCATGGTTGGAATAGATTTGTTACCAATTTTCACGTAGCTAAAATGAGAAAAATTATCCAATCTTGTTTTACCCATAACTTCTTCATTTTAAATTCGTTTTGAGTGAATCAAATTGCTATGGTTTCATATTGAACTCTATTTTATGAATCTAAACAGAAAAAGTATAGTTTTATAGTCGGAAAAATAAGTTACAAGTCGTTTTTGTAAAGGTAGTCATTTCAATCAAAAGAACGACGTCTAGATGACCATTTTAGAAAACATACTTCCATTTTGAATTTAACCATAATTTTTGGATATAGTTTCATGTTCATAATAAAAATCATTTTACCAGAATAACAACTTTTAAATCAAAGTTTATCATAGTTTTTAATTAACTAACCCAAAATAGCCCGCGGTGTTACTACGACGGCGTAAATCCGGTTTTACGGTGTTTTTCGTGTTTCCAGGTTTTAAATCATTAAGTTAGCATATCATATAGATATAGAACATGTGTTTAGTTGATTTTAAAAGTCAAGTTAGAAGGATTAACTTTTATTTGCGAACAAGTTTAGAATTAACTAAACTATGTTCTAATGATTACAAGTTTACCACTTCGAATATGATAGCTTTTTATGTATGAATCGAATGATGTTATGAAAATCATTAATACCTTAAGTTCCTTGGATAAACCTACTGGAAAAGAGAAAAATGGATCTAGCTTCAACGGATCCTTGGATGGCTCGAAGTTCTTGAAGCAGAATCATGACATGAAAACAAGTTCAAGTAAGATCATCACTTGAAATAAGATTGTTATAGTTATAGAAATTGAACCAAAGTTTGAATATGATTATTACCTTGTATTAGAATGATAACCTACTGTAAGAAACAAAGATTTCTTGAGGTTGGATGATCACCTTACAAGATTGGAAGTGAGCTAGCAAACTTGAAAGTATTCTTGATTTTATGAAACTAGAACTTTTGGAATTTATGAAGAACACTTAGAACTTGAAGATCGAACTTGAGAGAGATCAATTAGATGAAGAAAATTGAAGAATGAAAGTGTTTGTAGGTGTTTTTGGTCGTTGGTGTATGGATTAGATATAAAGGATATGTAATTTTGCTTTCATGTAAATAAGTCATTAATGATTACTCATATTTTTGTAATTTTATGAGATATTTTATGCTAGTTGCCAAATGATGGTTCCCACATGTGTTAGGTGACTCACATGGGCTGCTAAGAGCTGATCATTGGAGTGTATATACCAATAGTACATACATCTAAAAGCTTTGTATTGTACGAGTACGAATACGGGTGCATACGAGTAGAATTGTTGATGAAACTGAACGAGAATGTAATTCTAAGCATTTTTGTTAAGTAGAAGTATTTTGATAAGTGGCTTGAAGTCTTTCAAAAGTGTATGAATACATATTAAAACACTACATGTATATATATTTTAACTGAGTCGTTAAGTCATTGTTAGTCGTTACATGTAAATGTTGTTTTGAAACCTTTAGGTTAACGATCTTGTTGAGTGTTGTTAACCCATTGTTTATTATAACAAATGAGATGTTAAATTGTTATATTATCATGATATTATGATATATAATATATCTTAGTATGATATATATACAGTTAAATGTCGTTACAACGATAATCGTTACATATATGTCTCGTTTCGAAATCATTAAGTTAGTAGTCTTATTTTTACATATGTATTTCATTGTTAATACACTTAATAATATATTTACTTATCATTTAACATAATTAACCAAGTGTATCAATATCTTAATATGATTCATATGTACCTAGTAAGACGTTGTTATAACGATAATCGTTATATATATCGTTTTCGAGTTTCATAAATTAATAGTCTCATTTTTATGTATATAACTCATTGTTAAAATACCTAATGAGATACATACTTATAATAAAATCATGTTAACTATATATATAACCATATATATGTCATCGTATAGTTTTTACAAGTTTTAACGTTCGCGAATCACCGGTCAACTTGGGTGGTCAATTGTCTATATGAAACCTATTTCAATTAATCAAGTCTTAACAAGTTTGATTGCTTAACATGTTGGAAACACTTAATCATGTAAATAACAATTTCATTTAATATATATATATAAACATGGAAAAGTTCGGGTCACTACAGTACCTACCCGTTAAATAAATTTCGTCCCGAAATTTTAAGCAGTTGGAGGTGTTGACGTATCTTCTGGAAATAAATGCGGGTATTTCTTCTTCATCTGATCTTCACGCTCCCAGGTGAACTCGGGTCCTCTACGAGCATTCCATCGAACCTTAACAATCAGTATCTTGTTTTGTTTAAGTCTCTTAACCTCACGATCCATTATTTCGACGGGTTCTTCAATGAATTGAAGTTTTTCATTGATTTGGATTTCGTCCAACGAAATAGTGAGATCTTCTTTAGCAAAACATTTCTTCAAATTTGAGACGTGGAAAGTGTTATGTACAGCCGCGAGTTGTTGAGGTAGCTCCAGTTGGTAAGCTACCGGTCCGACATGATCTATAATCTTGAATGGTCCAATGTACCTTGGATTTAGTTTCTCCCGTTTACAAATCGAACAATGCCTTTCCAAGGTGAAACCTTAAGCATGACCATTTCTCTAATTTCAAACTCTATATCTTTTCTTTTACTGTCCGCGTAGCTCTTTTGTCGACTCTGGGCGGTTTTCAATCTGTGTTGAATTTGGATGATTTTCTCAGTAGTTTCTTGTATTATCTCCGGACCTGTAATCTGTCTATCCCCCACTTCACTCCCACAAATCGGAGACCTGCACTTTCTACCATAAAGTGCTTCAAATGGCGCCATCTCAATGCTTGAATGGTAGCTGTTGTTGTAGGAAAATTCTGCTAACGGTAGATGTCGATCCCAACTGTTTCCAAAATCAATAACACATGCTCGTAGCATGTCTTCAAGCGTTTGTATCATCCTTTCGCTCTGTCCATCAGTTTGTGGATGATAGGCAGTACTCATGTCTTGACGAGTTCCTAATGCTTGCTGTAATGTCTGCCAGAATCTTGAAATAAATCTGCCATCCCTATCAGAGATAATAGAGATTGGTATTCCATGTCTGGAGACGACTTCCTTCAAATACAGTCGTGCTAACTTCTCCATCTTTTCATCTTCTCTTATTGGCAGGAAGTGTGCTGACTTGGTGAGACGATCAACTATTACCCAAATAGTATCATAACCACTTGCAGTCCTTGGCAATTTAGTAATGAAATCCATGGTAATGTTTTCCCATTTCCATTCCGGGATTTCAGATTGTTGTAGTAGACCTGATGGTTTCTGATGTTCAGCTTTGACCTTAGAACACGTCAAACATTCTCCTACATATTTAGCAATATCGGCTTTCATACCTGGCCACCAAAAATGTTTCTTAAGATCCTTGTACATCTTCCCCGTTCCAGGATGTATTGAGTATCTGGTTTTATGAGCTTCTCTAAGTACCATTTCTCTCATATCTCCAAATTTTGGTACCCAAATTCTTTCAGCCCTATACCGGGTTCCGTCTTCCCGAATATTAAGATGCTTCTCCGATCCCTTGGGTATTTCATCCTTTAAATTTCCCTCTTTTAAAACTCCTTGTTGCGCCTCCTTTATTTGAGTAGTAAGGTTAGTGTGAATCATTATACTCATAGATTTTACTCGAATGGGTTCTCTGTCCTTTCTGCTCAAGGCGTTAGCTACCACATTTGCCTTCCCCGGGTGGTAACGAATCTCAAAGTCGTAATCATTCAACAATTCAATCCACCTACGCTGCCTCATATTCAGTTGTTTCTGATTAAATATGTGTTGACGACTTTTGTGGTCGGTATATATAATACTTTTGACCCCATATAAGTAGTGCCTCTAAGTCTTTAATGCAAAAACAACCGCGCCTAATTCCAAATCATGCGTCGTATAATTTTGCTCATGAATCTTCAATTGTCTAGACGCATAAGCAATCACCTTCGTCCGTTGCATTAATACACAACCGAGACCTTTCTTTGATGCGTCACAATAAATCACAAAATCATCATTCCCTTCAGGCAATGACAATATAGGTGCCGTAGTTAGCTTTTTCTTCAATAATTGAAACGCCTTCTCTTGTTCATCCTTCCATTCAAATTTCTTCCCTTTATGCGTTAATGCAGTCAAGGGTTTTGCTATTTTGGAGAAATCTTGGATGAATCTTCTGTAGTAACTAGCCAATCCTAAAAATTGACGTATATGCTTCGGAGTTTTTGGGGTTTCCCACTTTTCAACGGTTTCGATCTTTGCCGGGTCCACCTGGATACCTTCTTTGTTCACTATGTGACCGAGGAATTGAACTTCTTCCAACCAAAATGCACACTTTGAAAACTTAGCGTACAGTTTTTCTTTCCTCAATACTTCTAGCACTTTTCTCAAATGTTCTTCGTGCTCTTGATCATTCTTTGAGTAAATAAGTATGTCATCGATGAAAACAATGACAACCTTGTCAAGATATGGCCCATACACTCAGTTCATAAGGTCCATGAACACAGCTGGTGCGTTAGTCAATCCAAATGGCATAACCATAAACTCGTAATGACCATAACGCGTCCTAAAAGCAGTTTTTGGAATATCATCCTCCTTTACTCGCATTTGATGATATCCAGAACGTAAATCGATCTTCGAATAAACCGACGAGCCTTGTAGTTGATCAAATAAGTCGTTAATTCTCGGCAGTGGATAACGGTTTTTGATGGTAAGTTTGTTCAACTCTCTGTAGTCAATACACAACCTAAATGTACCATCCTTCTTCTAGACAAACAAAACAGGAGCTCCCCATGGTGATGTGCTTGGTCGAATGAAACCACGTTCTAATAGTTCTTGCAGTTGGCTTTGCAGTTCTTTCATCTCGCTGGGTGCGAGTCTATAAGGAGCACGAGCTATTGGTGCAGCTCCTGGTACAAGATCTATTTGAAATTCAACAGATCGATGTGGAGGTAGTCCCGGTAATTCTTTCGGAAATACATCGGGAAATTCTTTTGCGACGGGAACATCATTGATGCTCTTTTCTTCAGTTTGTACTTTCTCGACGTGTGCTAGAACAACATAGCAACCTTTTCTTATTAGTTTTTGTGCCTTCAAATTACTAATAAGATGTAGCTTCGTGTTACCCTTTTCTCCGTACACCATTAAGGGTTTTCCTTTTTCTCATATAATTCGAATTGTATTTTTGTAACAAACGATCTCTGCTTTCACTTCTTTCAACCAGTCCATACCGATTATCACATCAAAACTCCCTAACTCTACTGGTATCAAGTCAATCTTAAATGTTTCACTAACCAGTTTAATTTCTCGATTCTGACATATATTATCTGCTGAAATTAATTTACCATTTGCTAATTTAAGTAAAAATTTACTATCCAAAGGCGTCAATGGACAACTTAATTTAGCACAAAAATCTCTACTCATATAGCTTCTATCCGCACCCGAATCAAATAAAACGTAAGCAGATTTATTGTCAATAAGAAACGTACCCGTAACAAGCTCCGGGTCTTCCTGTGCCTCTACCGCATTAATATTGAAAACTCTTCCGCGGCCTTGTCCATTCGTGTTCTCCTGGTTCGGGCAATTTCTAATAATGTGGCCCGGTTTTCCACATTTATAACAAACTACATTGGCATAACTTGCTCCGACACTACTTGCTCCGCCATTACTCGTTCCGACCCCATTTGTTCCTTTCGTTCTGTTAACTCCTGGTCCGTAGACCTCACACTTCGCAGCACTATGACCATTTCTTTTACACTTGTTGCAAAATTTGGTGCAGAACCCCGAGTGATACTTTTCACACCTTTGGCATAGCTGCTTCTGATTGTTGTTGTTGTTGCGGTTATTATTGTTGTTGGGATGATTGTTGTAGTTGCTGTTGTTGTTGTTGTTGTTGTTGGGCCGTTTGTTGTAGTTGCGATTGATGTTGCGATTGTTGGGATAGTTGTTGCGATTATTGTTGTAATTGCTGTTGTTGTTGTATTGGTGATTCTTATCACCATTTTCCTCCCACTTTCTTTTGACTTGCTTCACATTAGCCTCTTCAGCAGTCTGTTCTTTAATTCTTTCTTCAATCTGGTTCACTAGTTTGTGAGCCATTCTACATGCCTGTTGTATGGAGGCGGGCTCGTGTGAACTTATATCTTCTTGGATTCTTTCCGGTAATCCTTTCACAAACGCGTCGATCTTCTCTTCCTCATCTTTGAACGCTCCCGGACACAATAGGCATAATTCTGTGAATCGTCTTTCATACGTGGTAATATCAAATCCTTGGGTTCGTAACCCTCTAAGTTCTGTCTTGAGCTTATTGACCTCGGTTCTGGGACGGTACTTCTCGTTCATCAAGTGCTTGAATGCTGACCACGGTAGTGCGTAAGCATCATCTTGTCCCACTTGCTCTAGATAGGTATTCCACCATGTTAACGCAGAACCTGTGAAGGTATGTGTAGCGTACTTCACTTTGTCCTCTTCAGTACACTTACTTATGGCAAACACCGATTCGACCTTCTCGGTCCACCGTTTCAATCCGATCGGTCCTTCGGTTCCATCAAATTCCAAAGGTTTGCAGGCAGTGAATTCTTTGTAGGTGCATCCTACACGATTTCCTGTACTGCTAGATCCAAGGTTATTGTTGGTATGTAGCGCAGCCTGTACTGCGGCTATGTTTGAATCAAGAAAGGCACAAAATTCCTCTTCGCTCATATTCAAGGTGTGTCGAGTAGTCGGTGCCATTTCCTTCAAAATAGTCAAATGAAACGAGTTAATCATATAGAATATCAAGAGTAGTCAATAGTATTTCGTAGCGTAATATGAACTTATTTATAAAAGCTCTTTCTTCATATTAGTGTTTTATACTCTTTAATTCGGGTAGTACCTACCCGTTAAGTTCATACTTAGTAGCTAACATACCATTTCAACTACTACAATTCTATATGAAAAACTAATCACAAAAAAAAAAATATCATATTCAAACCTTTATACAATAACTTGCAAACTTACAATACCGCTTTTTTTTACATATAGCATGAAATATAGCACATAAAACTTTGATACAAAGTAGTTGCGAAGATAATTCTAGTTAATAAATAAGGCGTTCAGCAAAGGCAATAAAGACACGTAATTCATATGTCCAGAAACAAGTCATGCATTCTGGTTTTACTAATACCACTTTCCATCCTTGGTTTTGTGGAACATAACCGTTGTGACCGATAGTAAGACAATGTGTTGTAACGTCGTCAAAAGGATGAAGGTTACGTAATGACCAACAGTCTCGTAATAACCTAAAAACCTCATTTCTTACCCCAATTACCGACTCCGTCACTTGTGGGAACGTTTTGTTTAATAGTTGTAGCCCGATGTTCTTGTTCTCACTTTGGTGAGAAGCGAACATTACTAACCCGTAAGCATAACATGCTTCTTTATGTTGCATGTTAGCCGCTTTTTCTAAATCACGAAGTCCTATATTCGGATATATTGAGTCAAAATAATTTCTTAACCCGTTGCGTAAAATAGCATTTGGGTTCCCCGCAATATATGCGTCAAAGTAAACACATCGTAACTTATGGATTTCCCAATGTGATATCCCCCATCTTTCGAACGAAAGCCTTTTATAAATCAAGGCATTCTTGGAACGTTCTTCGAATGTCTTACAAACTGATCTCGCCTTAAATAGTTGTGCCGAGGAATTCTAACCGACTCTAGACAAGATTTCATCAATCATGTCTCCGGGTAGGTCTCTTAAAATATTGGGTTGTCTATCCATTTTATGTTTTTATACTGTAAAATAGACAAGAGTTAGATTCATAAAAAAAATACTTATTAATACAAGCAATTTTTAAATATATCATAAAGCATAAGCATACTATATTACATATATTACACCACACGAATACAACTATCTTATTCCGACTCGTTCGTTTCTTCTTCTTCAGTTTTGGTTCGTTTTGCCAAGTTTCTAGGGATATATGATGTTCCCCTAATACGAGCCGTCATTTTCCACATTGGTTTATTTAACAACCCGTCCTAATCCTCCTAGACGAGGTCATCAACGTTCGGTTCCATTGCGATGATCGACTCCAAGTAATGTCCTTAACATGAGCAAATGCACAGCGGAAGACCTAATTCGTACCTGAGAATAACATGCTTTAAAACGTCAACATAAAGTTGGTGAGATATATAGGTTGATGCTAGCAGCGTTATAACTATGGACCACAAGATTTCATATTTATACATAATACACTCCTCGTGTATAGAAAAGACGTTGAGCACTTGGTAACCATACTTAACTAAAAATCACAGCAGCATACTCTTAAATAAACCCTACACCGTACCAAGTGTAGTAACGAGAACGAAGTACTGTGCAACCGTTAAATGCTGGTCGTCCAGCCCGGTTGGGGATGTCAGCCCGATAGATCTATCAACAGGATTCGCGTTTACGCTCCTCACGTAATTAGCAGTTACCAAGTATAAAGAGATATGCCATGGTACAACTCAACGTAGAATTTATTTTTGATCACTTGTGTCCATAATGTAAATCATTTATAAAAACAGCGCATGTATTCTCAGCCCAAAAATATTTAGAGTTTAAAAGGGATCTATATACTCACCTAATGTATTTTGTAGTAAAAATACATATAACATCATTGATCAATTATAAGGTTGGCCTTGGATTCACGAACCTATATCAATTTGTATATCTATTAAAACATATAATTGAAATCACATAATTTCATTTATATATACATATATATATATATATATATATATATATATATATATATATATATATATATATATATATATATATATATATATATATATATATATATATATGATTAGTTTTATATTTAAAAATCATTAGTTTGTTATTTGTAAGTGTTTATAAAAAAAAAATTAATAGGGTTGATATATTGTTACATGAAAATATTAGTATAATTATAGTATATGTCATAAGTGTATTTTTATATACAAAATAGTTATCTGTTAAAAATGATATTTTTGATAGTACGGATTCTTTTGATCAAAATAATGGTTATACTAATAATACAATGATAATGATAATATTAATAATAGTATTTATGTTACAAATAATAATAATTATAATACTAAAAATTATAAAATGATACTATTAATAATTTTAATGATTAATGATGATAATAATAATAATAATAATTATAGTTTGTGTTATTTTATATCAACAATAAAAATAATAATAATAATAATAATAATGATTAGTAATAATAATAATAATAATAATAATAATAATAATAATAATAATAATAATAATAATAATAATAATAATAATAATAATAACAATAATAAATATAGGGATATAAAATTGTATACCCTTTATGTAAGCCTTTCTAAAAGGAAAGTTGCCCACATGGGGGCTCGAACTCGTGACCCCTAGCTAACCCAACATCAAACATAACCATTCCGCTGCATTTATTTTCTGACTAATATCTCAACTCAAATATATATAACCCGTAAATACTGTTCTTCTTCTTCCTCACATCAATTAACCATGAATCAAAATCACAACAGCAAAACCACAAAAAAAAATGTTTTAAATTTTGTAACGAAATAAAAGAAGTCAGATTATTGGTAATCGTATATGGAAAAACGAAATAAAAAAAAATTATGTGACATGAGATTTGCTGCTGTCGCAGCCATATAGAGAAAAAAAAATATGGTTTTCGATTTTTAGAAATTTTTGGATCATGATTCCTTCACGAAGTATCTTCCAAATCGTTTGTATAAACTGTGGGAATCATTAATTTAACTTAACACACAAACATGAACTCGAATTTAATCTTTGTTCATATATTTGTTTTTTTTTACAATTAAACTTTGAATCCAAAATTGTAGCTTGATATAAAGAATTAGGGGATGAAACTTTGCAGAGAGATCAAACAAAAGATTCCTAATCAAACACCATTTTTAGATTTCGAAGAAAGAATAGGTTTTGAGCTTTTGATTTAGTCGTGGCTCGGACAGGGGAGACGGTTACGTGTTCTTAACTTTTCTATTTGAATTCACAGCTTGAAATAGATTGTATTTGGTAATTGATAATGGAATTGAATAATAAGATGGCTGTGAAGATAACAGATAATACTTGTGTGATGTATTGCCTCAAAGTGTCGATATATAAACAAAGAAACAGATAAATAAAAAAAATAAAAAAATAAAGAAAGTGATAGTTAACAACTCTTTTGGAAACAAATCTGATTTTGATTGTGGTGGTACGAATTTTATGGACACAAACAAAATTACAAATAGCTGGATAATGATAGGAAACGATTCTTTTTTTTTATATAATTATTATTATATATATATATTTTTTTAATTAATAATTTGTAAATAATAATAATAATACTTTCTTTAGTAATACAGGAAATAATAATAGAATTAATAATAATAATAATAATATTATTGATAAAGATAATACTAGTAATATTTATATAACAAATTATGATTATTTAATCTCATATTCATTTATATATATATATATATATATATATATATATATATATATATATATATATATATATATATATATATATATATATATTTTATTGAAAATAATAATGTTAATAATAATACACTTATAATAATAATGAAAGTAATAATAACAATATGTGTATAACATTTATAGTTTACTTTTAATATATTAATATTATATGTTATTAAGTACTTAATATTTCATACTTATATAATAACATATATCGAATATATAATATTCATACATTACAATATAATAATATTTATATATGTAACTATTTACAAATAGTAGTTCGTGAATCATCAGGCATGGTCAAAGGGTGACTACTTATTCAAATAGAGATTTCAGACTTTCTAGACTCAACATTAAGGTTTTTGCTTATCGTGTCGGAAACATATAGAGTTTAAGGTTTAAATTTGGTCGAAAATTTCCGGGTCGTTACAGTACCCACCCGTTAAAGAAATTTCGTCCCCGAAATTTGGTAGAGGTTGTCATAAATAACAATAGGAATGTTTTCATGACGAATATGAGGTAATAATAGAGGTTTATCATTATTGGAAGATACAGATAAAACGATTCGATCATGTGAAGCACACGAGTGAAGCACACGAGTGAAGCTATCACAAAAGAATGAAATGAGTGAATATGGAATTGTTTTAACCGATGACGTGGTTAGGATTAATTTCCGGAATTTAAGGAATCTAAAGAAAATCTTACGTATTAAGATTTGGTTCTTTGGTGATCAAGATCTTCTTTGAGTTAATGCAGCAAATCGATTTTGATTTCTTTGTCGGATATTTTACTATAAAACTACCCCCTTCGTTTCCTTATTTCCATGTCCCACATCTCCTACTTTTCCTCCTCTAATTCATACCTTAAGGTATTCTTTAAAATGCTTCATCCCGTTTTGATTTTTGTTATACTTCTAACTTTCATATCTTTCATTCTTCTTTTTCATCTGCCGCCAGAAGAATCTATTCACTTTTATGATTTCCTTGGAATTATAATGTTTCTAATTCTCCCGTGTCTTTACGTTGCAATACGTATTGATATACACGGTTTGAAATTTCTGGGTGGTTGTTGGGTTTTATATTTTCCCTTATATCTCGATGTTCCTACTTCTGTCTTCTATAATCATTGTCATCCACAGTTAATGCTTTCTCCCATTTGCTGCGATCTATACCCCAATTTTTACTTCGAAGCTTCATTCTTTCGTTTCCTCTTCTTGTGTTTAAGCGTTTCTTGTAATGGTTCGGAATTCGTAGGTAGGAGATTTGAAATGAACATTTCTAATGCTCTAAGAAAGAAAGGGTATTGGCACGATTTTGATTTGTTAAATTACCAAAATACTCTGGAAAAGATAGAACTATCAAGACGATATGTTCCTAATATGTTTGGGGATTAGATAGAATGTAAGAGCCGTGTAACATGGCACATGATGACGGTACTGCGAATCATCACCTTCCATTAGGAACTTAACATGACTTACTGTAATATAATGAAGTTGATCAAGTTTCATTATATTATACTAATTCATGCATCAGTTTCCAACACTGCTTTAGAACATTTTTTTTTTTAAACTCGAAGGATTTAGAAACTAACACAGTTTCCTTTATATTGTAATGCAGATATTACGGAGAGATAAATGACTTTAGGTAAGGATAGTTGTGAAAATATCTTCAGAAATATTGAGGATATTTATAATGAAAGATATGATAATATCTTGGAATTTCTATTGTCGAAGGATGATGATGGAGATTGACCGGTAAGGGTTTAGATTTAGAAGCAAGGTGTTAGCTAAAGATTTCAGCAGGCACCGAATCATTTGGATCCTTTGAAGTCAGACTTATTCTTTGTGATTTGTTTACGACTTCCTTCATAATTTCGCATAATCCGCTTTTCGGTACTAAATTTTCTATTGAGCGTTTCCAATACTCCATTCTTTATCATTAACTTTTGGCCATTGAGACCATCTACAACATGCTGCTTCGTCAGCATTCTCAAAGTTAACGGATCGGGGTCATCGGTTATCAAACTGTGGTGGTTTCAGGAGAATTGTGTTTTTAGATGATTAAACGCTGATGGCAATATGATGGGATATAAAAGGTTCTCCGGTAACGATGGCGAAAGAACAATATATATATATATCGAGGTTATACTAAGAGTAATCTTACTGAGAAGTCGAAGTGGAGCTGTGACAAAATTGACTACTTTGAAGAGGAACTGTAAGGTTATTTTTGATGATAACAGTGCCAAAGGAGCTAACACGGATATGGGTTAAACGTTTTCTCACTTTTCGAGAGCTTTCAGGTGCATAAATTTTATGCAACGATCTTTTCTTCCAGAGATGAGGTGCGGTTGGTTTAACTTCTCAATCAAGATGTTTTCAAAAATCATGAAAATATTTGAATGCGAATTGTAATCGTCAAGATACGAATGAGGTTTAAGATAGAATCAAGTGGCAAACTTGAAGAATTATTTAGTTTCATATGTTATATACAACATTTTAATTTATTTTAATCGTCCAGAGTTAGCAGTCCAATAGTCCGATTGTCCAATGGTCCAATAAATTCATATATAAAAATTAAACATATAATATTCGAATTACTTAATACGTATCGTGACCCGTGTACCGGTCTCGGTGTCGATCACAACTCAAAGTATATATATATTTTGGAATCAACTCCGACCCTGTATAGCCAACTCCCACCTTCACATATAGAGTGTCTACGGTTGTTCCGAAATATATATATAGATGGGTCGATATGATAAGTCGAAACCTTGCATACGTGTCCCGTAATTTAAAGTGCGTAAAATAAATAAATGTATATCATGACCCATTATACAACGTGTTGTCTCAGAATTAATCCGACGTATTGTTGTACATGCGTCCCGACAGTATGTACAGTGCAGAAATTAAAATTGCGAGAATGTAAATTGCGATAAATTAAATGTTAATCAATTAACCGGGAACAGTTAGTCGGAACAGTTAGCGTGGAATCCTTAACAGATTTTCAATTAGTTAATTCGTGTGTTTCTAACAATTTTTAATTTGTCCAATGTTTCTTCTTTATGCCACTTGTTGGATTCGGATAGGTAAAAATCCAAATATGAAATTTGAATGGAAATGGTTATTCTGTGATGAACGGATACGTATATCGGTGATTTTAAGTAGGATAGTAAATGACCGTTGAATCAGATTCGAAGAATGTACAATGTAACTTGTTAATGTGAATTTTAAATATTCCTTGGGTACTACCCACCCGTTAAAATATTTTCATCATTAACAATTTGTACGAAAGAATTTTTAATTACAATCTTTATGAAAATATACTTGCATATATATTTTCTTCATATGTAATTATGGATTTAATGAGTCAATAAGATTTTATACTCATTTGATTTATTGTTAGCACTTGATTACATGATCTCTAAAACTTTAGAGATTACATAATTGCCATACCGGACGAAGGTAAATGAGGTAGAACAATACGTAGAACGAAATTAATCGATGTAGAATGATATGTAAAACAAGGAGTATACTTGAAGTACAGATAATGATATTGAAGCGTGTGATATTGATATCCGAGGTACAGATCGTGACGTAGAGATTTATGACGTGATTGTGGTTGGGGTGATAAGAGTATTGTCGGCGTTGATGATGGTGGTACGGATTATACTGCTGGTGCTGCTGCTGGTGTCTCCACACCAGATTCTCCAAAGCCATTACTCGATCACGTAGTTCGTTAACTTCTTATATTATGTCGGGATGATTGACGATTGAAACGAGCGGGTGAGTAAGATTCGAAATATAGGATAATATATAATCGTAACGGGATATTTCTAGAAATGAGAGGTTAAATGGTTTCTCGAACAGGTTCGCCGGTAAGTGCTTTCAGGTTCAATGCCAAGAGAAAGTCGATGAATGGAATAGTTCTTCGATGTGAAATAATTTTCGAATATAGGATGATATTCTAACTACATAGAATATCTATATATATATATATATATATATATATATATATATATATATATATATATAACACTTAAGGATTTGTAGACTACAGAAGAACCTACGACATTTGTCAGGCAGGTCTACAGATGCGCTAAGATATGAATTATCAGATACGCTAAAATATGATTTTCGTCTATACACTATCGATGCACTGAATGCAGTAGAACGTGTCTAGACTTGAGAATGATAGGCAAGCAATTTCCTAAGGATGATAAGCAGGTGATTTCCGACTAGAAATGATAAGCAAAACTTTTGACAGGCAGACACGGTCAAAGTCCAGACTCACTAATGTATCCTAACAACTACCAGTTAGACACACTAATGCAAGGCCTGGTTCGCTAAGACCAACGCTCTGATACCAACTTTAACAACCCGTCCTAATCCTCCTAGACGAGGTCATCAACGTTCGGTTCCATTGCGATGATCGACTCCAAGTAATGTCCTTAACATGAGCAAATGCACAGCGGAAGACCTAATTCGTACCTGAGAATAACATGCTTTAAAACGTCAACATAAAGTTGGTGAGATATATAGGTTGATGCTAGCAGCGTTATAACTATGGACCACAAGATTTCATATTTATACATAATACACTCCTCGTGTATAGAAAAGACGTTGAGCACTTGGTAACCATACTTAACTAAAAATCACAGCAGCATACTCTTAAATAAACCCTACACCGTACCAAGTGTAGTAACGAGAACGAAGTACTGTGCAACCGTTAAATGCTGGTCGTCCAGCCCGGTTGGGGATCTCAGCCCGATAGATCTATCAACAGGATTCGCGTTTACGCTCCTCACGTAATTAGCAGTTACCAAGTATAAAGAGATATGCCATGGTACAACTCAACGTAGAATTTATTTTTGATCACTTGTGTCCATAATGTAAATCATTTATAAAAACAGCGCATGTATTCTCAGCCCAAAAATATTTAGAGTTTAAAAGGGATCTATATACTCACCTAATGTATTTTGTAGTAAAAATACATATAACATCATTGATCAATTATAAGGTTGGCCTTGGATTCACGAACCTATATCAATTTGTATATCTATTAAAACATATAATTGAAATCACATAATTTCATTTATATATATATATATATATATATATATATATATATATATATATATATATATATATATATATATATATATATATATATATATATATATATATATATATATATATATATATATATATATATATATATATATATATATATATATATATATATATATGTGATTAGTTTTATATTTAAAAATCATTAGTTTGTTATTTGTAAGTGTTTATAAAAAAAAAATTAATAGGGTTGATATATTGTTACATGAAAATATTAGTATAATTATAGTATATGTCATAAGTGTATTTTTATATACAAAATAGTTATCTGTTAAAAATGATATTTTTGATAGTACGGATTCTTTTGATCAAAATAATGGTTATACTAATAATACAATGATAATGATAATATTAATAATAGTATTTATGTTACAAATAATAATAATTATAATACTAAAAATTATAAAATGATACTATTAATAATTTTAATGATTAATGATGATAATAATAATAATAATAATAATAATAGTTTGTGTTATTTTATATCAACAATAAAAATAATAATAATAATAATAATAATAATGATTAGTAATAATAATAATAATAATAATAATAATAATAATAATAATAATAATAACAATAATAAATATAGGGATATAAAATTGTATACCCTTTATGTAAGCCTTTCTAAAAGGAAAGTTGCCCACATGGGGGCTCGAACTCGTGACCCCTAGCTAACCCAACATCAAACATAACCATTCCGCTGCATTTATTTTCTGACTAATATCTCAACTCAAATATATATAACCCGTAAATACTGTTCTTCTTCTTCCTCACATCAATTAACCATGAATCAAAATCACAACAGCAAAACCACAAAAAAAAATGTTTTAAATTTTGTAATGAAATAAAAGAAGTCAGATTATTGGTAATCGTATATGGAAAAACGAAATAAAAAAAAATTATGTGACATGAGATTTGCTGCTGTCGCAGCCATATAGAGAAAAAAAAAATATGGTTTTCGATTTTTAGAAATTTTTGGATCATGATTCCTTCACGAAGTATCTTCCAAATCGTTTGTATAAACTGTGGGAATCATTAATTTAACTTAACACACAAACATGAACTCGAATTTAATCTTTGTTCATATATTTGTTTTTTTTTTACAATTAAACTTTGAATCCAAAATTGTAGCTTGATATAAAGAATTAGGGGATGAAACTTTGCAGAGAGATCAAACAAAAGATTCCTAATCAAACACCATTTTTAGATTTCGAAGAAAGAATAGGTTTTGAGCTTTTGATTTAGTCGTGGCTCTGACAGGGGAGACGGTTACGTGTTCTTAACTTTTCTATTTGAATTCACAGCTTGAAATAGATTGTATTTGGTAATTGATAATGGAATTGAATAATAAGATGGCTGTGAAGATAACAGATAATACTTGTGTGATGTATTGCCTCAAAGTGTCGATATATAAACAAAGAAACAGATAAATAAAAAAAAATAAAAAAATAAAGAAAGTGATAGTTAACAACTCTTTTGGAAACAAATCTGATTTTGATTGTGGTGGTACGAATTTTATGGACACAAACAAAATTACAAATAGCTGGATAATGATAGGAAACGATTCTTTTTTTTTATATAATTATTATTATATATATATATTTTTTTAATAAATAATTTGTAAATAATAATAATAATACTTTCTTTAGTAATACAGGAAATAATAATAGAATTAATAATAATAATAATAATAATAATATTGATAAAGATAATACTAGTAATATTTATATAACAAATTATGATTATTTAATCTCATATTCATTTATATATATATATATATATATATATATATATATATATATATATATATATATATATATATATATATATATATATATATATATATATATATATATATATATATATATATATATATTTTATTGATAATAATAATGTTAATAATAATACACTTATAATAATAATGAAAGTAATAATAACAATATGTGTATAACATTTATAGTTTACTTTTAATATATTAATATTATATGTTATTAAGTACTTAATATTTCATACTTATATAATAACATATATCGAATATATAATATTCATACATTACAATATAATAATATTTATATATGTAACTATTTACAAATAGTAGTTCGTGAATCATCAGGCATGGTCAAAGGGTGACTACTTATTCAAATAGAGATTTCAGACTTTCTAGACTCAACATTAAGGTTTTTGCTTATCGTGTCGGAAACATATAGAGTTTAAGGTTTAAATTTGGTCGAAAATTTCCGGGTCGTTACAGTTTAGAAAAACCTGGTGGGTTAGAGGTTCCCGGGTTATTGTCACAACTTAAGAAATACGGGTGTTGACGATACATATAAAGTTCATCGGGTTTGGAATCAAATTTCTCTATTTTTATGCCCTTTCCCTTATTGTTCTCTTTTGCCTTATTAAATTGTGTTGGGGTAATTTCTATAACATCATCGGAATCCTTGTCGGGATCCGATTCATCGGAGAATTGGTAATCCTCCCAATACTTTGCTTCCTTGGCGGAAACACCATTGACCATAATTAACTTTGGTCGGTTGGTTGAGGATTTTCTTCTACTTAACCGTTTTATTATTTCCCCCACTGGTTCCGATTCTTCTTCCGGTTCCAATTCTTCTTCCGGTTCTGATTCTTCTTCCGGTTCCTCTTCGGGAACTTGTGAATCAGTCCACGAATCATTCCAATTTACATTTGACTCTTCATTATTATTAGGTGAGTCAATGGGGCTTGTTCTAGAGGTAGACATCTATCACATAATATCAAACGCGTTAAGAGATTAATATATCACATAATATTCACATGTTAAAAATATATAGTTTCCAACAAAATTTGTTAAGCAATCATTTTTCAAGTAAACACGGTCGAAGTCCAGACTCACTAATGCATCCTAACAAACTCGATAAGACACACTAATGCAAAATTCTGGTTCTCTAAAACCAACGCTCGGATACCAACTGAAATGTCCCGTTCATATTGATTATAAACGTTCCATATTAATTGATTTCGTCGCGAGGTTTTGACCTCTATATGAGACGTTTTTCAAAGACTGCATTCATTTTTAAAACAACCATAACCTTTATTTTATCTATAAAGGTTTAAAAAGCATTACGTAGATTATCAAATAATGATAATCTAAAATATACCGTTTACACACGACCATTACATAATGGTTTACAATAAGAATATATTACATCAAAAATAAGTTTCTTGAATGCAGTTTTTACATAATATCATACAAGCATGGACTCCAAATCTTGTCCTTATTTTAGTATGCAACAGCGGAAGCTCTTAATAATCACCTGAGAATAAACATGCTTAAAACATCAACAAAAATGTTGGTGAGTTATAGGTTTAACCTATATATTATCAAATCATAATAATAGACCACAAGATTTCATATTTCAATATAAATCCCATACATAGAGATAAAATTCATTCATATGGTGAACACCTGATAACCGACATTAACAAGATGCATATATAAGAATATCCCCATCATTCCGGGACACCCTTCGGATATGATATAAATTTCGAAGTACTAAAGCATCCGGTACTTTGGATGGGGTTTGTTAGGCCCAATAGATCTATCTTTAGGATTCGCGTCAATTAGGGTGTCTGTTCCCTAATTCTTAGATTACCAGACTTAATAAAAAGGGGCATATTCGATTTCGATAATTCAACCATAGAATGTTGTTTCACGTACTTGTGTCTATTTTGTAAATCATTTATAAAACCTGCATGTATTCTCATCCCAAAAATATTAGATTTTAAAAGTGGGACTATAACTCACTTTCACAGATTTTTTACTTCGTCGGGAAGTAAGATTGGCCACTGGTTGATTCACGAACCTATAACAATATATACATATATATCAAAGTATGTTCAAAATATATTTACAACACTTTTAATATATTTTGATGTTTTAAGTTTATTAAGTCATCTGTCCTCGTTAGTAACCTACAACTAGTTGTCCACAGTTAGATGTACAGAAATAAATCGATAAATATTATCTTGAATCAATCCACGACCCAGTGTATACGTATCTCAGTATTGATCACAACTCAAACTATATATATTTTGGAATCAACCTCAACCCTGTATAGCTAACTCCAACATTCACATATAGAGTGTCTATGGTTGCTCCGAAATATATATAGATGTGTCGACATGATAGGTCGAAACATTGTATACGTGTCTATGGTATCTCAAGATTACATAATATACAATACAAGTTGATTAAGTCATGGTTGGAATAGATTTGCTACCAATTTTCACGTAGCTAAAATGAGAAAAATTATCCAATCTTGTTTTACCCATAACATCTTCATTTTAAATCCGTTTTGAGTGAATCAAATTGCTATGGTTTCATATTGAACTCTATTTTATGAATCTAAACAGAAAAAGTATAGGTTTATAGTCGGAAAAATAAGTTACAAGTCATTTTTGTAAAGGTAGTCATTTCAATCTAAAGAACGACGTCTAGATGACCATTTTAGAAAACATACTTCCACTTTGAGTTTAACCATAATTTTTGGATATAGTTTCATGTTCATAATAAAAATCATTTTCTCAGAATAAAAACTTTTAAATCAAAGTTTATCATAGTTTTTAATTAACTAACCCAAAACAGCCCACGGTGTTACTACGACGGCGTAAATCCGGTTTTACGGTGTTTTTCGTGTTTCCAGGTTTTAAATCATTAAGTTAGCATATCATATAGATATAGAACATGTGTTTAGTTGATTTTAAAAGTCAAGTTAGAAGGATTAACTTTTATTTGCGAACAAGTTTAGAATTAACTAAACTATGTTCTAGTGATTACAAGTTTACCACTTCGAATATGATAGCTTTTTATGTATGAATCGAATGATGTTATGAAAATCATTACTACCTTAAGTTCCTTGGATAAACCTACTGGAAAAGAGAAAAATGGATCTAGCTTCAACGGATCCTTGGATGGCTCGAAGTTCTTGAAGCAGAATCATGACACTAAAACAAGTTCAAGTAAGATCATCACTTGAAATAAGATTGTTATAGTTATAGAAATTGAATCAAAGTTTGAATATGATTATTACCTTGTATTAGAATGATAACCTACTGTAAGAAACAAAGATTTCTTGAGGTTGGATGATCATCTTACAAGATTGGAAGTGAGCTAGCAAACTTGAAAGTATTCTTGATTTTATGAAACTAGAACTTTTGGAATTTATGAAAAACACTTAGAACTTGAAGATAGAACTTGAGAGAGATCAATTAGATGAAAAAAATTGAAGAATGAAAGTTTTTGTAGGTGTTTTTGGTCGTTGGTGTATGGATTAGATATAAAGAATATGTAATTTTGTTTTCATGTAAATAAGTCATGAATGATTACTCATTTTTTTGTAATTTTATGAGATATTTCATGCTAGTTGCCAAATGATGGTTCCCACATGTGTTAGGTGACTCACATGGGCTGCTAAAAGCTGATCATTGGAGTGTATATACCAATAGTACATACATTTAAAAGCTGTGTATTGTACGAGTACGAATACGGGTGCATACGAGTAGAATTGTTGATGAAACTGAACGAGAAAGTAATTGTAAGCATTTTTGTTAAGTAGAAGTATTTTGATAAGTGGCTTGAAGTCTTTCAAAAGTGTATGAATACATATTAAAACACTACATGTATATACATTTTAACTGAGTCGTTAAGTCATTGTTAGTCGTTACATGTAAATGTTGTTTTGAAACCTTTAGGTTAACGATCTTGTTGAATGTTGTTAACCCATTGTTTATTATAACAAATGAGATGTTAAATTGTTATATTATCATGATATTATGATATATAATATATCTTAGTATGATATATATACAATTAAATGTCGTTACAACGATAATCGTTACATATATGTCTCGTTTCGAAATCATTAAGTTAGTAGTCTTATTTTTACATATGTATTTCATTGTTAATACACTTAATAATATATTTACTTATCATTTAACATAATTAACCAAGTGTATCAATATCTTAATATGATTCATATGTACCTAGTAAGACGTTGTTATAACGATAATCGTTATATATATCGTTTTCGAGTTTCTTAAATTAATAGTCTCATTTTTATGTATATAACTCATTGTTAAAATACCTAATGAGATACATACTTATAATAAAATCATGTTAACGATATATATAACCATATATATGTCATCGTATAGTTTTTACAAGTTTTAACGTTCGCGAATCACCGGTCAACTTGGGTGGTCAATTGTCTATATGAAACCTATTTCAATTAATCAAGTCTTAACAAGTTTGATTGCTTAACATGTTGGAAACACTTAATCATGTAAATAACAATTTCATTTAATATATATATAAACATGGAAAAGTTCGGGTCACTACAACCACCACCTCCACCCACCACCACCAACCACCACCAACCATTCATCAGGAAATAATTATCATTCATCAGAAAAGAATTATCTTTCATTCATCATAAAAGAATTATAATTCATCAAATAATTATCATTCATAAAAAAAATGATAACATTCATCGAAAAACATTTATCATTCATTAAATAGTTATCATTCGTAAGAAAACACTGATCATTCTTCACAAAACAATGATCATTTATCATATAAAATTATCATTCATCATAAACATTTATCATTCATCGAAAAACAATTATCATTCATCGAAAAACATTTATTATTCATCGAAAAACATTTATCATTCATCGAAAAAGATTTATTATTCATCGAAAAACAATTGTAATTCATCAAAAAATATTTATCATTCATCGAAAATAATTTATCATTCATCGAAAAACATTTATCATTCATCGAAAAACAATTATCATTCATCAAATAGTTATCATTCATCAGACAATTATCATTCATCAAATATTTATCATTCATCATAAATATCTATCATTCATATAAAAACAAATATCATTCATCAAATATTTACCATTCATTGAAAAAAAATTTCATTCATCAAACCATTATCATGATTAGTATTATAAAAAAGAATAAGGCATTCCGAGAATCAAACTCGGGACCTCCCACACCGAAAGCGAGAATCATACCACTAGACCAAATGCCCAATTATCAAACAATTATCATTCATCTAATTGTTGTCATTCATATAAAAAACACTTATCTTTTATCAGAAAACGGTTATCATTCATCATAATGCTATCATTCATCAAACACTTCTCATTTATCAAAAAACAGTATCATTCATCAAACATTTATCATTCATCAAAATACCCGATAATTGATAATAATAAAAAAATACCAAATGAATGATAAAAGTAGCTGATGAATGGTAAACGATGAATGATAAAAGAACGTGATGAATGATAAAAAGTATTCGATGACTGATAAATATATCCTATGAATGATAAAAAAAATACCCAGTGAATGATAAAGATAGATGATGAATGATAAGCGAAGAATGACAAAATAACATGATGAATTATTTAAAAAAAAAAGGTGAATGATAAAAATGAGGTGATGAATGATAAAAATGAGGTGATGGATAATAAAAAAGAAGGTGATGAATGATAAAAATTAGGTGATGAATGATAAAAAGGAGG
This sequence comes from Rutidosis leptorrhynchoides, assembly GCF_046630445.1. Taxonomy (NCBI): domain Eukaryota; kingdom Viridiplantae; phylum Streptophyta; class Magnoliopsida; order Asterales; family Asteraceae; genus Rutidosis; species Rutidosis leptorrhynchoides. The sequence continues at coordinate 221,412,422 of NC_092333.1, read as the reverse complement.
TCAATGATAACAAAAAGTTTTAATGAATGATAAAAAAGTATATAATGAATGATAAAAGATTTGCAAAAAAATGAAGTGAAGAATGATAAAAAAGCAAGATGAATGACAAAAAGGAGGTGATGAATGATAAAAATAAGGCAATGAATGATAAACTTGGTCAACCCGAGCACTCTCTAAAAAGCCCCAACGGACTACTCCCCGACTATCACTAGTTAACAGAAGTTGTACCTCATCAAGGATCCCAAGTGATGTACCGCCTTGACCGTGTACTCCCAACACACGAAATTTGAGCTCCTTCACTCTAGTATCTAAAACTACCTTCTGTGCATACACTTCTTTTGCATGCTGCAAAGTGCCAATTGTCAGTTGGTAAACTCTGTTAACAAACAACTATTAAATCCATACAACAACAATCATAAAGTTGGGGAAAAAAACTTTAGAAACAAACCGTAATACAGTATATGTCCTTGACTATTTATGATGTTGAATTATTTGACCTATAAGTGGGCATGGTAATATTCCAATTATGGCTCATCAAAGTTTAGTTATTGAATGTCACCTGTAGAAACTCAATAAGCGATTTCATCACTTCAGATTAACTATATATGGGATGATAATTCTTTACATATTAGCATGCATTAGCTTTCTAACAACAAAAATATTTAGAGAAGCTAAAAGTACAATTAGATTCCACATATTGAAAGGCATAAATATCTTGCGGTACGTGTATTCATAAAACTAAACTATAAGCAAAATCATCCTATAAGTAGTCTACTAAATGTACTTACACGACATATTTGATCCTATATATATATATATATATATATATATATATATATATATATATATATATATATATTGATCTTGAGATAATCAACTTGTTTAGTTGATATGACGAAAGCATTCTGTATGTATTTAAAACTAGTAGATAAATAAGCACAATGCGAAACACACCATGAAACAAAATATATATACAAAGAGAAAAAAATGATTATAAAACCGTATCATTTGTTTTCATTGCACGCAGCCGCGCCCGTTTAATTTCTTCAACCTTAGCAAAAGTATGTAAGCTACTTGTAGCTGCTTCTTCTTATGCCTGTTCTGCAGCCTTTTTTATACATTCTACCTCTTTCATTAAACTTATTATAGCATCCATTCTCGAATCCAGAGTTTTTTGAATAATAAAAAGTTTTATATTATGAAACAACTGCAGGTAAAGCAATCACTAATGTATTACACACAAAAGGAACAGAACAACAAAAACAATAACAATAAGATCTTATAAGTTACAATGCGTTGTTGTAACTATCTGCGAAGCCTAATCACCACTGGATGGATAATTATAAGTTACACGTCATTAACCATATCATCAAAACGGGCATTATAAGTTACACGTATTCAATAATAGCATAAAAGGCCATTAAATAAAAGCAGTTTTAGCCCTAAAAAGTAACTTGAATAAGATCAAAATCAACCATTCTAACAAATAACTATAAATAAATGATAATAAAATTAACAATTAAAAAATGATACATGAGCAATTATAATAACACTTACTATCAAAACACTAAAACTAATCTACATCATTAATCCATTATTAATTTATCATTACATGAAATACATGATCGATTTTTCAGTTAATAAAATACATCGTCAATTTTTCATTAACAACAAATACATAATACACAAACGCTTATACATTCACCTAACTATCAACCTACATCATTAAGTCTAGAAATAAATAAATATGAAAATCATTAAATTACAATCTGATGGTCAACAAAATAATAGAACCTAACCATACTAGGATAAATTTAGTTATATGATAGCCTAAATTAACAAAATTAGCTATTTAGAAACAAAAATTTAAAGGAATTACCGGAAGTCCGGAAGACGATACCAAATTACGGATCGATCAAGATAGATTTGTAGAGCCGAGGATGATACGTAGATAGGAAGAGTACGAAAAATGATCGAGATCACAAATTTACTGATGTTTTGTAGTTCGATTTATGGATTTGAAACCCTAATTTCATCGTTGATAGAGCGAATACACTTTAGGGTGAGGTGCAGATACATGAGCGTGATTTTCAGATGTGAAAAGAAGATCTGGATACATAAATTGAATTATGAAATTACCATATGGCCCCTCCGGGGTTTTCATGTTAAATTAGACTTTTTCTTTAAAGTTATGAAATGTGTGGCTCATATTTACTTATTCACTTTGTACCTCATTTAGTGATTATCCCTCGATTGGTCCACTATATATATATGTAAAGCGTGGACAAACCAAGAAGAAACGTGGTTAGCACTATGTTGGATCGATTCGTCTGAAGATTCTTTTTTATTGTTAATATTATGATTATCATATTGTACGTTTGTATTTGTATGTTCAAGTTATTTTGAATTTCTTATATATCATGTATCTTATTAGATGATTCGTTGATTTGTCTACATGTACCATGAGATTTTTTATCTTTTTATTTTTGTGTCGCCTCACAATTTTAGTATTTGTGATGTTAATATTATGATTATTCTTAGTCATCTAAAGATATGGAAGTAGTAGGTTCATTTTATTGTTAGTGTTGCATTAAAAGAAATGAATGATTATTACAAATTTATCAATTGCAAAGTCAAAGTTATGTATTCTATGCGTCTCAATTGGTTTATGTCTTTATGATCTATACAATACCATGTTCTTGAGATTATTACCACATGAAGAATCCTAAGTAGGTAGTATTTATTGATTACTCCTTCTATTTAATAATGAAAAAAGTAAAAACAAGTAACTACACAATGTGTTTTTAATAATGGAAAAAAAATAAACAAGGTTTTGTAAGGACTTTTTTGTATATCAAGATTATGAAATAATCCTTTTTAGCATAGTCTTTTATGGATATATCATTAGAACAAAATACATCTACATAGAACTATTATGGACTATATCGTACATTATTTCATTTGTGATGTTTATTATTTAATGTTGGATATAACTTTATAAGATGATGATAATATTAAAAGTGAATGTATGAATTATAGTTGATAATTTTGTTGCTTAAGTTGATATTGTATAGATAGTGGACAATTGTGTGTAGTTTTGGCTCAAAAATAATTTTTTTTAAGTTTCATTTGCTCTATGTAAACATTTGAAACATTTGTTTTGAATGGAAATATTATTATAACAAATAATACATATATTATACATATGAGACAAGTATATGATCACATGTATTATAACACGAGACTCAAATGTACAATTTTTTGCCAAGTACGTATTCAAAAAAGCATACTTAGACACATGTAGAATGTGACCAACATCAAGTTAAACATGAATTTTAAAACACTGAGATTTGGGACAAGTCATGCAATGCACGGGCTTTGCCCGCTAGTTATATTTTAGAGGGAGTTTGACTAATGTGACCCATTTGACCTGAAAAACTAATTTGAGAAGAACATTAAATGGGTTATTCGTTCGAGTTAAGTTTAGCAAGTTTTAAATTGGGTTGAAATACACAACTCCTTTATGTATTCTGGTTGGGTTCTGGTTAAGTAGCTTTAGAATGCAAACCCTGAATTGCCACCTCTAGACCCAGGATACTTTTTTATTTTTATTTTAACAGCGATTAGGATCACCCGAGGGGGACTTTAACCACCCGTTGCGATCATCTCCCGTTTCGACTATGCCGATGCAGCGATAAACCCCGCCCCCATCGCTGCCCGGGAGGAAACCTTGAAACCGATCCAAGGGCACGGCCAAGTAAAAACCCCCCCTCCATCCATCCAAATTTAACACATTTGATCTGAATGTTTATGATGATCTTAGAAATGTAATATGAGCCATTATATTTCCTGATGAAGTTTTTGGTGATAGATCAGGAATGCTAAAACTAATAGAAACCCCATATGAGATGTTATTGAAAGATAAGTTCACTAAAAACGGAGTTTTTCATATATTCATTCCACTTATATGTTTAAAAACAAAAAACAAAAAATGATATCCCTCTGTGGTTAACTATCACTTAAGAATAGTTTGGAGTGCTCATGGTACAAGTTGTTAGCCATATTAGCTTAGCCCATTTGTATCATATATCTAGCTGTTGGGCTCAGCCCATTATTGTGTTAGGGTTTAGCCTAGTCCTATATAACTCTTGTATGTGACACTATTATGATTCATTTAGTAATTCACACACACGTTAATTAACATGGTATCAGTAGTCCTCCGTAGGGTTTTTAAACCCCTATGATAAAAACACTGCCCATTCGAAACAACTTTCTGCTACTCGATCCTTGTTTCACGTTTCTTCTTTTCTTCTGCTGCTGCTCGATCTTTCATCCTGTTTGGCTGCTCAACCATCATCTCTATCTTCGTCTTCTCAGCTTACTTCTCTGCTAAATCATTCGGTAAGTCTCTTCATCATCATACATGGCACCTAATCGATATAAAAAAATCTACACGGTAACATTTGTTCATCACTTAATCCCAATTAAACTTGATATAACCAAAGCCAATTTTTTTTTTAAAGGTAACCAAAGCCAATTACACACACTGGAAGAAATTGTTCACTACACATTGCGTAACTTTTGTTGTTCTTGAGTTTATCCAACGTGCACCAACCACTGAGGAAGGTGCAAACAACGATTGGGTGAAAGTCGAGTCGATCGTATCCTCATGGATGTATCTCACAATTGTCGAGCCCTTACTCGAGCGGGTACTCAACGCTAATCTAAATACTGCTTTTCAAGCATAGCAGTTTCTTGAAAAATTATTTCAAGACAACAAACGTGCCAAAACTATGGAACTAAACGCGGAACTACGCGCTCTTGACATACGCAATCAATCCGTTGAAGACTATTTTCGGAAGATTGATCACATCTCCACCCATCTCCGGAAACTAGGTACGGAAATTGAAGAACATGATTTAGTAATGTACTCCCAGTTTCTTGCTATGACATGAAGTGGTTATAAAGTTGTCGTGCGGGCCGCCTTGAAAGAGAATTCCCACCGCTTTGCCTTCGATGAAAGCCTTCATGTCAGTTGCGTTGAATCTAGCACAAGACTAGTTTCAGACTGAGATTGACCAGCTGACACCACCTCTGCTTTAGATTGACTAGCTGAGACCTCAACCTTTCAATTTATCTTTCTGAAGCAACTATAACGGATGTGCAGCTTCCCTACCCACTACGCAAACGGTAAGGTAAAGAGAAAGTCTTTTGAACAACCAACCTGACATAAGGATTCTAGCTCGCCCACTTAGAGCGGATGGAGATTCTTGGATGGGGAAAACCGGCACTCGATGCCGTTAATGGATTGAATGAAAATTTTGCACACACTTCTCACATCATTCTACATCGTGAAAAGCTTCCTGACCTTGACACGGTTCGGTCCACACTAACTGATGTTTGTGTGATACACTTAATAATATACGAGCAAAAAACTAACAATTGATCACACAATCACGGGAAACAATAACCCGATCGTATAGCAATTTGCAAGTATTCAACAAGTTCGTTCAATAGGGATCAGTTTTAATTTGAATTTAGATAATTAATAATTATCCTAACCAAAAGGGGGGTTTCGAAAGAGTTTTTGATTAAACTAAAAATTGTAATTAAGAAGTAAACTAAACGAGATTATCAATAAGAGAAATGGTGTCCACTTGATTTATCCCCTTAATGATTTGAATTGCCCTTTACACTTTGTTGCACTTTAATGATGAATTAGTAATAGTTTAGTGTCACCACAAAACCTTAATAAATTAAAGTTCATAAACTCACATAAACTTACTTTAAAAGACCAAGTTATATTGAGAAACTACTGAGATTTGATTTGGATTAAACTCACATAAAATTCTTAATCATAACAATCACTTGAAATAATTAACACCACTATTTTGACTATAAAACCCTTTTGAAAAACAATTAAATTAAACACACAAATCCTCTTTTTAATTGTCTAGATCACCAAATGGTGTTGAAGTATAAATTGCTTCCCAAATCAAATCACTAAGATAGTTTAACAATTTATGTAATTGAGATAGAGCTTAAAACAACAATAGCAATGGATCTTTCAAACAAACTCAACAATAATTACTCATTCATTCATTCAAACATTAAATTAAATCTTCATTAAATTAGGGCTAATCAATCATCAAGTTTCATAATCAAAAGTGAACACAAACAAATCTAGCCTAACATAGCTAGATAAAACACAAACAATTAAATCAAAGTAACAAGAATTAAATGTTAATAAACAATACCAAAATATGAATTAAATCTTGTAAAGTATAATAAAATAAGCAATGAAAAATCACTGCCCTCGTCTCTTGGCCTTTTCTTTGACTTCGCAAAACCACATGAGCAATTGTTGTTGTTTTTAGTCACCAAAGTCAAACGCCCTTCACTCCAATATAATTAAATTACAACTCTTGGTCTCTGAATGTCTCCAACAACAAACGCATCTCTTCTTTTGTTTCTTTTTATGACCAATTAAATAATCAGGAAATGGGACCAACTCCTTTTACTCTTGCTCTGTTGTTCGTCTACCAAAGAAAAATAATAAAATCCCCAAATGGGTCGGCTCCCACAGCCGTATGAAGCCACCAAAGAATGAAAATAATTAAAACTACCCTAATCTCCTCTTTTTCTCCGGTACAGAGCATATCCCATTGATATTGTGTGTGTTCTCAATAATAATAATCTGATGGTTCCCCTTGTCTCTCAATGTAGGCTAGAATAGATGGATACAATTTTGAACAGCCCAAAAAGAATTCAGTCCAACTTCACATAAAATAATCGTCTCACCACTTTGTGCATAAAGTAAATATTCGGCCCATTAAGCGAATTTGGCCCAACTGCAGCTGAAACCCTTCCTCACGACCCGGAAATACAAAAGAACAACAACTCGACTTTGATTTTCTTTCTCAACTTGAAATCGTCACTCTAATTGTTGTTTTGAGCTTAATTCTTGCATAAGTCTTCATAAACTCCCTTTAACCATTCCTCGAACATAAAACGCCACTTTAATCACAAACGAACTCAAAGTCTTCAAAAATAATTCAAAATAATAATAATGAGAACCGATAACACTAATAAAAAAAATATATAAATGAGACGTTATCACTAAAATGGAAGAGATGGCCATAAATCGTAAGAATCGTGCCCTTGAAACTCAACCCAACGCATCAAGTCCCACTGCTTTGATGGTTCAAAACAGTACCGCACCATCATCGGCACCAATCAACCCCGGTGGATCTCAGGTTTGTCGCAAATTTAATAAAGGTTTTTGTCGTTTTGCCGATCATTGTGACTTTGTTCATCAGGCTATCAATCGCATGAACACTTCTCAACATGGACACTCACAAGCCACATCCAGGCCCAACAGTTTAACTCAGGCCCAATTATTAAACATTATAGCAGCCCAACAACAACATCTAGCATTAAGGGTCCAAGATTCTAATTCGCAAGCCCAACAACATTTTTTTTATCCAGCGGACCTGGTCCCTTTTCGGGCCGAAACACCATTGGGCCTGTTTCATCGAGCCAGCGTGTCATTTTTCCAACACCGCCACGGTTTAGCCTACCGCAGCCCAGCCCACGTGGTTTCGCAACATTCGGGCAGTCCAGTTCACTCGGCCCAACAGCTTACGGGCAATCCACTGCCTTCGGGCAACCTAGTTCTCTCGGCCCAATACTTATGGGCAGCCCAACACAGCCCACGCTTATTACACCGCGACTCATCAAATTGAAGTCCGTTCACGGTTGATCCCCAATCGCAAACTCAGGAAACTATTTTTCTAAGTGCATTTAATGTCATGACTCTTCAAGATTACGCGGCTGCAGTTTGGCACATGGACACTGGTGCGTCCACTCTTCTTACCTCTTGCATTAATAATCTTAGTACTATTATAATTATTGGAAATATATGTCAGTCGTTGGCAACGGGAACACCATTCCCATCACCAACACCGGCCATAGCTTGTTACCCAATGTCCATCGACCCTTACATTTAAATAACGTACTCGTATCCCCAAACATTGTAGCAAATCTTATTTATGTTCGTCAATTTACTCGTGACAATATTGTATCTGTTGATCTTGATCTTTTTTGGTTTTTATGTGAAGGATTATCTGACGCGCCTTCTTCTTCCCTGATGTGATAGTACCGGAGATCTGTACCCAATTACATTACCTTCTTCCCCGCATGCTCTTCTCACTAGCCAGGTTACTTGGTTTCAACGTCTTGGACATCCATGACATGATGTTTTTCGTCATCTCATTTCCAATAAAGACATTATTTGTAATAAAACTATGATATAGCAAAAAAAGTCGGGTTTGTTTGTCACGGAACGAGGTCGACCGGACGAGTCAGAATAGGCCTAAATCTATTCTTCCTTCCTATGGGTTAACATGGGCAAAATGACCCAGGTTCGTTCCTTGAGAGGTCGAATTTGAAATGGAGTTTATTTCAGATAATTTCGTGATCAAGATGCAGGTTTGTACACGATTCAGTATCCAAGACAAGTGGCCAGGTACACCTTTTGTAGAGAGGCAGGATCCTTTTGGTCCCAATAAATTGGTGATTGTTCGGAATATCCAACAACCAAGTCCAACTGGTTTATTCTAGACACAACTTTATCCGGAATATCAAATTGTGTAAAGGCTATAGTTGGGTTGATTTGTTTTTATAGTTGTGATTGAAATATTAAATAAGTATATTTAAAAAGCTAGCTAGCATGCAACAGCTAAAGACAGAAAAGACATGGTTCACCATGATTTAAAATAACATAGTATCAGGATTATTATTAGACACTCCTTGGATAGATATACCTTGGTGTAAACACTAGATTCCATACTAATTGATTTCTCGATTAGCATGTCATGAGGAACTAGGCTATCGTGATTATGATCGGATGGACTATGCTCAACTCCCGACGCTTATCCAGTAAAGGATATAAGCGGCCCATCATGGATACAATGCATATCCTGGGCGCACGAATAAAGTAGCATAGTCATATACATATTATAACCAACATTTCTTAACACCTCAGTGTATCACCCAAGTAAGTGGTTATGATTATGTTTCGAATTCCTTTCTGTCAATGGTTGGTAAAATCTAAGGGTTTATAGACAAACTAGAACCTCTTATAGTTCTCGTCATCCTTAAAGATTTAAAAACTAAGTTTGTATTGTAGTGCGTTAAATTCCCATTTATGATTTAAACCAGCCGTTACGATCTACCTAATAAATCCTTTAGTTATACGCAATGTACTTCATTCTCAGTGTTTTCTAGGATGTACTTCTTAGACAGAGGTTCCATAATGTACTTACACTTATATTGGTTCCATAGCTTCTAACCTTGACCATGCTCAAGTTCTCCTATAGTAGATTAACACTGTACTCTACTGTTGCAACAATATTTCCTCGAGTCTTATACTCTTGATCAATGTCTTGATCTAGTCCTATAGTAATTCCCCATGTACTTTATAGTATTTCTGATGGTTCATACTTTGGCTTTAATAACCCGTCCTAATCCATCTGGACGAAATCCATATCGATTACAAGCGAATTACATTAGTTGATTACATCGCGAGGAACTTGACCTCTATATGATACATTTTTACAAACATTGCATTCGTTTTTAAAAGACAAACTTTCATTTCATCGAAAGTTGACAGGCATGCATACCATTTCATAATATCCAAACTATAAATGACCTAATCTGTCATTTACTTAATAATAATCTCTAATGAACTTCAACAACTCGAATGCAACGTCTTTTGAAATATGTCATGAATGACTCCAAGTAATATCCTTAAAATGAGCTAATGCACAGCGGAAGATTTCTTTCGTACCTGAGAATAAACATGTTTTAAAGTGTCAACCAAAAGGTTGGTGAGTTCATTAATTTTAACATAAATAATCAATTCCATCATTTTAATAGACCACAAGAATTTCATTTCCATTTCTCATAAATATACGTCCCATGCATAGAGACAAAAATATCATTCGTATGGATTGAACACCTGGTAACCGACATTCACAATATGCATATAAGAATATCCCCATCATTCCGGGATCCTCCTTCGGACATGATATAAATTTCGAAGTACTAAAGCATCCGGTACTTTGGATGGGGCTTGTTGGGCCCGATAGATCTATCTTTAGAGTTCGCGTCAATTAGGGTGTCTGTTCCCTAATTCTTAGATTACCAGACTTAATAAAAAGGGGCATATTCGATTTCGATCATTCAACCATATAATGTAGTTTCGATTACTTGTGTCTATTTCGTAAAACATTTATAAAAGCGCATGCATTCTCAGTCCCAAAAATATATATTGCAAAAACATTTAAAAGGGGAGTAATGAAACTCACCATACTGTATTTCGTAGTAAAAATACATATAACGTCATTGAACAAGTGCAGGGTTGGCCTTGGATTCACGAACCTATATTAATTATATATATTTATATGTTAATTAATATTTGTTTAACAATTTAGGTCCAGTCATAGTGTACACAATCCTAATGCTCGAGACTAATATGCAAAAGTCAACAAAAGTCAATTTGACTCAAAAATGATTTTCAAAATTTATACATGATTATTATATAGTTTAAATATCGTCATTTTATATTTTTAAATATTTTTAAAAGATTTATTAGAGTAAATAATAAAAATATACCTTTATATATATTAAGTAATAAATTTATAAAGTTTATTTAATATCATAGAAATATTACAATAGGTTTTATTAAGGTAATTATATTATTTGTATTACATATTTATTTGATAAAATAACATTGATAATGATAATAAGTAAAAGTTGTATTATTTTTGTAATAATAATTATTATTATTCTATTAATAAAAATATCAATATTTATATTTTCTAAAAAAATGATATTAAAATAAATTGATAATCCTAATTATGATAACATTAATATTTACGATACTTATTAATATTAAATTTAAAATAATAATTTTATTTAAAATGATAATAATAATGATATTTTATAATAACCATGATATTTCTATTAGAATGATAATTTTTGTTAAAATGATAGTTTTAATACTAACGATACTTTTAATAATAATAGTAATGATAAAAATAATAAGAACGATAAATTTATTTAAATCAATATCTTATAATATTTTAATTTCCTTATGATGCTCTCACACATTATTTCCTAATCGAGTTGTTAGTAACTTTTAAATCGTCTTTCATATCGTGTTCATTTTGATGATAAAAATAGTAGTTATAATAATTAAGTGTTACTTAATATTATAATACTAATAATAATAAATGTTATGCTAATGATATTACTAATAACTATTTTAATGATTAATAATAATAATAATAATACTAATTATAACTTCAAAAATAGTAATAATAATAAAAATATCAATTTTTAATGATAATACTTTTTATTGATAATAATAATAATAATAATAATAATAATAATAATAATAATAATAATAATAATAATAAAAATAATAATAATAATGATGATGATAATAATAATTTGATAAAAACTAGAACGATGTTAATAACGACGATGAAAATAATCATTTTTAATAATAATATCAAAAATTCAATTGACTATAACTTCTAATCCGTTCATCGAATCTATTCGACATCTAAATGAAAAGTTCTTAATTTTTCGCTAGCTTTCCAACGACATGCATATCTTATACCTTATCTCAATCGCAGGTATAACTAATTCGAGATTCAACATAACCTAACTAAGGGCAATATCAAAAGTACAAGTATGCATAATCCTATATTCTCGAGCACTAGTCAGGGATACATTATTAGTATGTAAAAAAAATAATTTACGAGTACTCACGTATCAATATTGAGATTCAATATTGCAGGAAAAATACGTAGACGCAACGGAGACGATAACTACCAAATTGACCTCACGAGCATACCCATGAACCATACCCATCACCTCCATAGCTATAACCCATAATTTCCTTAGCCCTATCCTACTCGAAAACCAGTTTTAAAAAATAACACGCGTATGACCTCGTCGTAGTATTTTATTTATATTACTAATAATATCGCTCCTACTAATAATAATAATAAGTTTAATAATAATAATAATATATAAGTATGTATATGTATCTTTAGAGAAAATGAGATCGAGATGGAATAAAAAAAAACTGGTACGTTCGATATATATAGCAATTTTTTTTTAATCTCACCAACTATCTACACATTCCGTGATTTGTGGCTTTAAGACATTTACATATCATATGAGAAAACGTGGGAGTGATTAATTATATAATATTTAATATAATATATTTAATTTATATAATTAATTATATATTATATTATATTTACGCTCATGGTTGATGATGTAGCGTGAGGGTACGAAATAGTATTATTTTTAATACAAAATACTACAAAATATGACACAAGTTTTATTAATTTACGGATGGGATATACCTAAACCTTGCTACAACACTATAGGCAGTGTACCTAATCGTAGAGTAGTATAGTTTTTAGTAAGTCCGGTTCGTTCCACAGGGAGCTGGTGAAGTTAACGCTATATTATTAAGTTTATTTGTAAAAATATATATATAAATAAGTAGTAGTATTATTATAAAATGGGGGTTTTACCGTTTAATGACCGGTTTGTCGATTTTAAGCGTAAAAATAAATGACAAAAATTAAAGTGCGTAAAATAAATTGCGATAAATAAAATGACAGAAAATAAAATTGCGAGTAATAAAATGACAGTAAATAAAGATACGATGAGAAATATAATAAAAGAATTATGCTTATTTAAACTTCCGTAATCATGATGTTTGACGTGTTGATTTTAATTTATTACCATGGGTTAATTGTCCTTTGTCCTGGTTTATTTGATACATCTATCTGGTTTTTGTCCATAATAGTCCATCGGTCATAAATATAAAGTGCGAGTATCCTCGTCAAATTACCCTTATACCCGAAGTCAAATATTCCAACTGATTAAGGATTTAAACTGTGACGCAGTTATCACTTCTGTCAACAATTACACCAGTTATCACTGTATGTAATCCACCCCTGTTTTAATTAGTTTATGAATATTAATTCATCCACTTGATCAGAATGAATAATCAATTACCCAACCCAATTGATTAATTAAATGATTATAACAGATTCCATATGAACATCACTAAATAGGACAACCATAATCATTATTAATTATTAGGTTAATTAATTTGAAGATAGGTTCGACAGACTCCAATGAGTTGTCACTCAATTAGACAATACCCCCCATCTATTAATAGTCAATAGTCCAATTTCCACAAGTGTCGGTCTTTTGCCCAAACCCCAATTATGGTACAAAGCCCAATTACCCAATTTTAGTAATTAGCCCAACATCATGATTACTTCGTTTTAAATAAGCATAATAATAACTTAGCTACGAGACATTAATGTAAAAAGGTTGAACATAACTTACAATGATTAAAAATAGCGTAGCGTTACACGGACAGAATTTCGACTTACACACTCAAACGATCTCTATCATAAATCTTATTATTATCATAATTTAAAATTAAAATTAAGATTATTGTTATATCTTATTAAGTTAACATTATGATAGAGATATAGAATATAGATATTGATATTTGATATTAAGGGGAAAGATATAGAAATAGAAAGATAGATTTAGGATCAAAAAAATGGGTGATCTTCAATCGATCGTTACATAGCTTTTTATAGGCTAAATTAGAAATTGAATTTTCATTTACGACCCCTGAACTATGCTCAATTAACAACTTTTTATTAATTAATATTATTCTTATTATGAATTATTTAAATATTATATTTTATTCTTGTGCATAGTTGACTTGTAATTTTTACACCGTTGCGTCGAGCGTTGAGAGTTGGTTCATGTCCCGGTTCCGGATTTTCGAACGTCCTTTCGTACAATTTTATATCGTGTACTTTGCGTTTTGTAACTTGTACTCTTGTCATTTTTAGACGTTCTTCATCAATAATTTGAACCTTTTTAATTGTATCTTGTACTTTTTAGCTTTTTGGACGTGTTGGTCTTTCAAATCTTCGTTTTTGTCTTTAAATCTTCATTTTCGAGCGATTTGCGTCTTTCGTCTTCGCACTTATTTATTTAACTATTACAACTAAAAATAAGGAAATTACATTTAAAAACTTTACATATTGGAACGATATTGCTACTAAATATATGTTCATTTGGAGCACTATCAAATATCCCCACACTTGAGCGTTGCTTGTCCTCAAGCAATACAGAACTTGAAATAAAAACATACATGAATCACTTCTTTATTCTTCACACTTTGTACATCAGTGATTTTGATAAAGCGGTATAAACAATGATATTAACAATAGAACCATGGTTAAAGGTGGTTGTGCCATCCACAGTTACCTTGGGTTTAGGTCAACGACACTTGCAATCAAATAGCCGATTTACTTTCGGTTTCAAAGCAAAGTGCACATTTGAAAGGCGGTTTACAGTCCCACATGACTAATGAAAATTTAGATCCTTAAGGAAATTGGATCTTTATGAAAACATTTGATCTTTTGAAAATTAAGGCTAGATTTTACCCTAGACAAGTTTTCTGATTTAATCCACTATCGGTGTTGCAAAATATATTTGTGGATCAATATTTTGGCTAAAAACTTTTAGGTTCGTGTAATCCACTGCTATCCCGGTATCGGAAAGCACACATCCAGTTTACTTGTTCCGTATATTACCTTTCGGCAAACTACCGTCCGGTTGTAAAGGAAAGCGATGAACAAGAAACTGTTAAGGCAATGTCTAATGACATGCTTTTGGTTATGGTCTTTTAACGTGTCGGATGCTAGTACTATCCTTGGTAGGAGCAATAGTAAAGATCATCCTATGATTTTTCGGTCTGGCACAAGGTCCTGTCTCCAACCATGCTATGCAACCACCGTTCTTACGGTTGACACCCGATTTAGTTCAGGTGACCTAATGAATTCTAGGTGAATTCCTAGGATTTTACGTTCAATGGTAATGAACGCATTGAAAATGGATTTTCAGAAAACAAATCGGTTTTAATTTTGATCAAAATATTTTCTCGTTCAAGCTCGAGTTTAGATATCATTGAATTCCATGAGTTTGAATTCTCAATCTTTAAGGTCAATCTCTAGGATTGAGTAATATCAGTCTTAAAAGCTGATTTTTAATCTTTAAGGAGATTATCCTTTCTGGGGATCTGATTCATTAGTCTTATCAAGCTAATTTGCACGGTGCCTCCCCATTGTACGAGATAAATCCTTCTCATGGTTAGGATAAATCTGACCACTTGGCGACCCTGTTTGATGCTGAGGTCCGTGGATTTCCTGCTGATTTTAGAGATGACTTTTCTAGATTTTTCGTCAACCTACAGCTGGTCTGGACGACAACTTCATGACCTAAATCAAGAAGCGCGTGTCTTTTTCGGAAGACTTTACTTCCTTTTAATGATGGAATTGATTCATCGTGTAGATCCATCTTTCTTTAAAATATATTACAGTAAATCGGGTAAAACTGATTAGTATCGTCCAAAGCAAAAGTACCTGCAATAATTCTTATACAAAAATGTGATAGATAGTTTTTAATTGAATAACTTGGTACATTCTCCCCACACTTAGCTTTTATTTATTCTTTTCTTTGCCTTTTTATTCTCTTCTATCCCATTTTAAATGAAATAAAGCGTTTTGGGTTGTTTCTCAATTTATGTCCTTTTCGAGGTAACGATAATTTCGGTATTATCACCTAGTTTTCATCGTTCATAAATATGTATAAACATGATTTTGAGTTCATTTAATTGAAAATTTTTCAAATTTTCATAAAATTTGGCAAATAAACTAAGTGTAAACCCGAGAGAATTTATAACCCTTCCCCACACTTAAGATCATGCAATGCCCTCATTTGCATGAAATCAGACTATAATTATAAATTCATGAGGGTGATTAGTGTAGAAAAGTGATTAAAAATACCCAGTTTGTAAGCATATTATTTTACATCACATTTGATATTTTGCTTCTTGTCGTCAAAATCAGTAGCTATTGCTGAACTTAATGTTAGTCTTTGAAAGTGCGTTGTTCTACCCTGTTTTGTACATAATATAAAATACAAACATATATATACATATTTTTGAAGTTGGGTATATTACCCCACGTTCAAAAATTTATAAAGTCTAATATCTTTTTGGCATACTTTAGATCAATAAAATTAAAAATAATGATAACAAAATTTGCCGTCCCACCCTCGGGTAAGCAATTTCGGCTTAATGACCTAGTCTTCAACTCACGACGAATTTTAGAAATCATTTTTTTCAACTTAATGAATTAAAGTAAATTTTGTTTTTAAATATCACACAAAACTTAAAAGCATATTAATTTCATATAAAACCTAAAAAAAAACAAAAATTCAGAATGGGGGGAGAAAACTAGTTCTTTAGTGTCTGCTAGCGGAAAAGACCAATCGGATTCCATTCTCGGAACTACACGAGAACAGAACAACTAACTCTAGATAACATTTTCTTAGAACATTTGAATCTCCCCACACTTAGGTAGCTGTGGTGTCGAAATTGTGATTAACTTCATCGTCAATTTCTTTTGGTCCATAATCAACTTGCCTATCTGTGACTTTTTCTTTAAGCCAGTGCCCGGCTTCTTCCGTAATATCCCAAAATTCAACTAGTTTCGCCTTTTCTTTAGGCGACAGATTGGATACTAACCGGTTACATAACTTAAAGTTCCCCTTACTTCTAGCATCGATAGCCCGTTTAAAAAGTTTCTTCATTGAACTGTTAATAACGGGGTCATTTAATTTCGTATCAACAACGGGGTTCTTTATTATCAAGTCATCATTAGGTTTTACTTCATTTTCCCCACACTTAGGCGTTTTATTATTGCTAAGCACTACCGTTGGAGTTGGTAAAACAACATGGTTATTACCAATCGTTTTTACTGGTTCAACGGTTTTAGTTGGTGGAGATTTAGACTTTCGAATCATAAAGGTGATTGATTTGTTACCACTTTTAAGTGTCATTCTTCCATTTCCTACATCAAATAACGCCCCGGTGGACGCAAAGAATGGTCGACCTAAAATTAGAGGAACGTTTGGGTCCTCTTCTATGTCAATGACAATAAATTCGACTAGAAAGGTTAAATTGCCTACTTGAACGGGTAGGTTGTCAGCAATTCCAACTGGGTGCTTAATGGTTTGATCAAAGAGTCGAACACTCATATCCGTTGGACTTAACTTACCTACACCTAATCTCTTATATAAGGAAAGAGGCATAACACTTACACTTGCACCTAAATCTGCTAGTGCATCATACATGACACAATCACTAAGTAGACAAGGAACAATAAATTCACCCGGATCACCTACCCTAGGTGGAGGTTTTGGTGGAACTGTATTCACCGGGTTTATATTTACGGCTTTTGTTTCTTGCACTTTCTTATTCTTTTTCTTCTTCTTCTTTCCAGAGGTATCACAATCTTTATTACCTATCACTTGCTCATACTCAACTCCTTTTCTTAGAAACGGGATGGGTGGTTTGTATGGTGCCACCACTGGCTTTACATACTCGGGTGGTGGTGGTGTAACTTCTTCATTGTTACTCTCATCTAAAACCTTCCCATCTTCTGGTGCTGGTTTTTCAGAATTCGTTGAAACCATATTAACATTCTCATTCCGAGGATTTACTTCAGTATTACTCGGTAGCTTTCCTTGTTCCCTCTCACTCATCATGCTAGCAAGAGTACCTACGTGTTTTTCTAGATTCAAAATGGAAGCTTGTTGAGTTCTTAATGACTGATCAAATCTCTCGTTCGTTTGGGTTTGAGTTTCAATAAATTGTGTTTGAGATTCAACTAGCTTGAATACCACATCTTCCATATTTGACTTTTTCTCTTCGGTTTGTTGTTGTGGTTTATATAAGCCAGGTCTTTGTTGATTGAAAGTGTTGTTTTGAGTTGGTTGGTTATTCGGACCTTGTTGGTTATACCAGTTATTTTCGGGTCCTTTTGGATTGTAAAGAATGTTTTGATTTCGATTGAAGTTTAGCTTTGGCGGTTGATAATTATTTTGATAATTATTTCCAGGCCTTTGGTTCATATAGGAAACATTCTCTCGTTGTTCCAATGTTGGTTCAATGTGACAATCTTTCAATAAGTGTGGTCCACCGCATAGCTCACAACTGATTCGTATTGCGTGAATATCTTTATTCATCTTTTCCATTCGTCTTTCGAAAGCATCTATTTTTGCGGAAACGGAATCAAAGTCATGGCTAGAATCGGCTCTAGCCACTTTAGATGAACGAAAAATATCTTTTTCTTGGTGCCACTCATGCGAGTGGGAGGCTGTGTTATCAATAATTTTGTAAGCTTCAGTTGCGGTTTTCTTCATAATGGAACCACCAGCTGTTATGTCGATGTCTTTTCATGTAGCAACGTTGACACCTTGGTAGAATATTTGTACTATTTGGTAAGTGTCTAAACCGTGTTGAGGACATCCTCTCAACATCCTTCCGAATCTTGTCCACGCCTCATATAATGTTTCATTTGGCTTTTGCGCGAACGTAACAATTTCTCCTTGAAGTCTCACGGCTTTAGATGCCGGAAAGAATTGTTTAAGAAATTTTTCAACTAAAACATCCCATGTGTCAATCGCCCCTTCAGGTAACGATTCTAACCAATCTTTGGCTTCTCCCTTTAAAGTCCAGGGAAACAACATGAGATAGATCTGCTCATCTTCCACTTCTCGGATTTTGAATAGTGTACAAATTCTTTTAAACGTACGAAGGTGTTCGTTAGGATCTTCATTCGGTGCACCACTGAATTGGCATTGGTTAGTTACCATGTGTAGGATTTGTCCTTTAATTTCATAATCTGGAGCATTAACTTCTGGTTTAATAATGGCGTGACCTTGGCCCGTGCGTGTGGCTCTCATTCGATCTTCCATACTTAGAGGTTCCGTTACTTCCATAATTGAATTTGTTGAATACGAATCACTAGAGGATTCTGATTTAATGGTTTGTGGCTCAGGAGGAATAATTAGTGGTTCAAGATCTTGGAATTGTCCTTGAATATGCTCCGGGTTCTTAATTGTGAAGTCGGGTTCAAAAGATGGATTATCGGAAATTTGAGTTGGAGTTCTTGTTCGACTAGATGACGATTCTAAAGAAAAATCAACGGCGACAATATTTGCTAGATGTCTTGATCGAGTTACAGGTGGTGAACGTATGACCGGCGGCGAACGTCTTGCTCGGTGCATTCACTGAATATCCTATTAGTTTTTAAAAAGGAAAGAAAAATTATAATAAGTTATCCAATTAATAGACTTTTCTGATTTTGCCCACGTTTCGAATAGCCAAAAGATGCAGCAGAGGGGCAGGATTCGTTTGGTCTCAATATAATTGAGTACTGTTTGGCTCCAATAACCCGGTCCACGTACAAATCCAACTATTACTACGAACCAGAAAATTTTGATGTCTATCAATTTAACCACTTAAAATAAATTTTCGTAATTTTAAGAAATTTAGAGAAGAAGTAAAAAAAATTCTAAGTCCTAAAAACTAGAATGGCGAGAAATAAGAGAGAAAAAGATTGCGCGTCGAAAAGTGTCGAAAAATAAAAAGGTCGAAAAATAGGCGTCGAAAAATAAAAATAAGAAAGTAGTGCGAAATACGGCGTCGTAAAATTCTAAAGCACCTAAAACTTAGTCTAAGGAATAAGCACTTAAGGGATTTTACGGCAAAGCCTAAAAATTCTAGAAGTAAAAATAATTATGGCAAAACTAAACTTAATATTAAAAGTTGCGACTATAGTCTAAAAATCTAAAGGTAATAAAACTAAAAAAAAAAACATTTTTTTTTTTTTTTTTTAGAGACAAAATTTTAAAAATATATATATATATATATTTTTTTTTTTTTTAGAGACAAAATTTTAAAAATATATATATATTTTTTTTTTTTTTTTTTACGTTTTTTTTTTTTTTTTTTAAATTTTTTAAAAAAAAACGATTTTTTTTTTTTTACAAATTTTTTTTTTAAAACGAATTTTTTTTTTCTTTAAAAAAAAAACGATTTTTTTTTTTTTACACAAATTTTTTTTTTTTTTTTTTTTAAAAACGAAATTTTTTTTTTTTTTTTTTTTTTTTTTAAAAAAACGATTTTTTTTTTTTTTTTTTAAAAAAAACAATTTTTTTTTTTTTTTTTTTAAAAAAACGATTTTTTTTTTAATTCATTTACTATTCATGAATAGTAAATGAAAATAAATTAATTAATTTACTATTCACATGAAAGCGACATGATAGCAATTATTAATTATAAGTTACATAATATACCCCTGAAGTATTTAATAAATACGACTTTTTTTAAAATTTACGTATATTTTTGATTCTTAAATATTATTATATTATTATATTCTATTTCAATATTATTATATTATTATATTCTATTTCAATATTATTATATTATTATATTTTATTTCAATATTATTATAATTAAAAATATAGCGTTTTAGCGCTCCCCGGCAGCGGCGCCAAAAACTTGATGATGTAGCGTGAGGGTACGAAATAGTATTATTTTTAATACAAAATACTACAAAATATGACACAAGTTTTATTAATTTACGGATGGGATATACCTAAACCTTGCTACAACACTATAGGCAGTGTACCTAATCGTAGAGTAGTATAGTTTTTAGTAAGTCCGGTTCGTTCCACAGGGAGCTGGTGAAGTTAACGCTATATTATTAAGTTTATTTGTAAAAATATATATATAAATAAGTAGTAGTATTATTATAAAATGGGGGTTTTACCGTTTAATGACCGGTTTGTCGATTTTAAGCGTAAAAATAAATGACAAAAATTAAAGTGCGTAAAATAAATTGCGATAAATAAAATGACAGAAAATAAAATTGCGAGTAATAAAATGACAGTAAATAAAGATACGATGAGAAATATAATAAAAGAATTATGCTTATTTAAACTTCCGTAATCATGATGTTTGACGTGTTGATTTTAATTTATTACCATGGGTTAATTGTCCTTTGTCCTGGTTTATTTGATACATCTATCTGGTTTTTGTCCATAATAGTCCATCGGTCATAAATATAAAGTGCGAGTATCCTCGTCAAATTACCCTTATACCCGAAGTCAAATATTCCAACTGATTAAGGATTTAAACTGTGACGCAGTTATCACTTCTGTCAACAATTACACCAGTTATCACTGTATGTAATCCACCCCTGTTTTAATTAGTTTATGAATATTAATTCATCCACTTGATCAGAATGAATAATCAATTACCCAACCCAATTGATTAATTAAATGATTATAACAGATTCCATATGAACATCACTAAATAGGACAACCATAATCATTATTAATTATTAGGTTAATTAATTTGAAGATAGGTTCGACAGACTCCAATGAGTTGTCACTCAATTAGACAATACCCCCCATCTATTAATAGTCAATAGTCCAATTTCCACAAGTGTCGGTCTTTTGCCCAAACCCCAATTATGGTACAAAGCCCAATTACCCAATTTTAGTAATTAGCCCAACATCATGATTACTTCGTTTTAAATAAGCATAATAATAACTTAGCTACGAGACATTAATGTAAAAAGGTTGAACATAACTTACAATGATTAAAAATAGCGTAGCGTTACACGGACAGAATTTCGACTTACACACTCAAACGATCTCTATCATAAATCTTATTATTATCATAATTTAAAATTAAAATTAAGATTATTGTTATATCTTATTAAGTTAACATTATGATAGAGATATAGAATATAGATATTGATATTTGATATTAAGGGGAAAGATATAGAAATAGAAAGATAGATTTAGGATCAAAAAAATGGGTGATCTTCAATCGATCGTTACATAGCTTTTTATAGGCTAAATTAGAAATTGAATTTTCATTTACGACCCCTGAACTATGCTCAATTAACAACTTTTTATTAATTAATATTATTCTTATTATGAATTATTTAAATATTATATTTTATTCTTGTGCATAGTTGACTTGTAATTTTTACACCGTTGCGTCGAGCGTTGAGAGTTGGTTCATGTCCCGGTTCCGGATTTTCGAACGTCCTTTCGTACAATTTTATATCGTGTACTTTGCGTTTTGTAACTTGTACTCTTGTCATTTTTAGACGTTCTTCATCAATAATTTGAACCTTTTTAATTGTATCTTGTACTTTTTAGCTTTTTGGACGTGTTGGTCTTTCAAATCTTCGTTTTTGTCTTTAAATCTTCATTTTCGAGCGATTTGCGTCTTTCGTCTTCGCACTTATTTATTTAACTATTACAACTAAAAATAAGGAAATTACATTTAAAAACTTTACATATTGGAACGATATTGCTACTAAATATATGTTCATTTGGAGCACTATCAATGGTAAAAATATAATTTTTACAAAACTGACACGGACGTGGTCTGACGACTCATGTACCACTTTCGGTTTTTCGAGCGCACTTTCGTACGTTTAGAAAACTAGCCCTTTACGTTACGCGACGTGTACCCTTATTAATAATTTGACTTACTCGTCAATAAATTTTCTTATAAAAGATGTAACTTATAAAATTGAGTGTTGTGGTCATTTACTTTTATAAATCAGTGACTCGTTGTTTATCAAAATATATTATTTTAAATCAGAACGTTTTATGACTATATATATATATATATATATATATATATATATATATATATATATATATATATATATATATATATATATATATATATATATATATATCTATCTACATATTTTTATTTAGGATTATAACTTTATACATAATATGTATGTTTGAAATATTTACTTAGTGATATAATATTTAGTCTTTCAAACCTAAATATATTTCGAAGTTTGTTTTTAAAACCATTTAGAAAGATATTATAATTCGTAGCGTTTTCATTTGAAAACTTAAATAAATATAATTCATTTATGTATTAACTTTTTAAATATCAATCGCATCTCCAAGCGAAATGTTACTATCGTGTACTAGACTAATTAAAAAAAACATATATATTTAATGAACACGTTTTAATGTACGTTACAAGTTATTCATACATCTAACAACTAACATTCCAACTTACGTTGTTTAAACATATACATTAATAATCTAGTTCTATTATGTTGAAAGATGTATTTACTTAAGAAAGTAAAATAACATACAAATCATAACAAGTTTCAAGTTATATACTTACAGTTTATTCATGAGTTGTAAGGTTAGATCAAATGGATAAATATGAAATCATCTTCACATGATAAATGGTTTTATCTTGCCGACGAACATTAACTTAATTATTTACTTTTCGTGATCAGATATCATTAAAGTCTAGTAGTTAATCTATCAATAGTCGCGAGAAAAATTATTGTAAGGCATATAATAAAAAATCAAACAGAAGTCCCCACTAATCCGACTAGCTCTCGCTACTTGACACTTTGTCCTTACTCGAAGATCACTTTACCATTTATTCTGAATATTGTTAAAAAGAAACGATTACTCAAATCAATGTGGGCCTCTCAACAGAGACTTGTAATCATAATTCAATGTATCAGATAATTCAATCATTTGATCTTATCTTCTAATTTCATCGATAAACATATTGAAACAATTACATCTATGTAAAATTTTATACATTTAATACTTTGTTAATGTTTTCAAGTTATATATATACACATATACATATATAATCATAACCGTTCATTTACTAGTTCACGAATCGTCGGAGTTTGGTCGAGGTTAAATGAATGTATGAACATAGTTTAAAGTTCTTGCGATTTAAGTTAACAAACTTTGCTTATCATGTCGGGAACATATAAAGATTAAAGTTTAAATTTGGTCGGAAATTTCCGGGTCGTCACAGTACCTACCCGTTAAAGAAATTTCGTCCCCGAAATTTGATAGAGGTCGTCATGGCTAACAATGAGAATGTTATTATGACGAATATAAGCTGGTACATAGAGTTTTATCATCACTAAGTGATATGGATAAAATTATTTAATTATATGAAGAGTACGAGTGAAGTTATTACCAAAGGATGAAATGAGTAGGTATAGATTCGTCATATCTTTTGACGTAGATAGGATTGATTTCCAAGTTCAAGAGATTTGGAGGGAAATCTTCATAATAAGATTTGATTCTTTGATAATCAAGGGAATTAGGATCCACTTTAAATGCGATCATCTGTTTTGATTGCTCTGTCAGATTTTTCACTATAAATCCACCTCCTTCTTTTCCTTACAACTCACACCTTCCATTCCTTCTCCCTCAACTCATTTTTGAAAGTATTCATCAGTATGCTTCATCCAATTTTGATTCTTGATATACTCTTAACTTTCATATCTGTCGTTCTTCTTTTTCTTCTGTCGCCGGAGGAATCTATTTACTTCTACTATACTCTTGGTTTTATAGTATTTTTAGTCCTACCGTGCCTTTATATTGCTATTTGCATCGATATAAATGGTTTGTAATTTCTAGGTTGTTGTTGGGTTTCATATCTTCCCTTATATTTTGAAGTCCTTGCTTCTGTCTTCTATAATCATTGTCATTCCCAGTTAATGCTCTCTTTTATTTGCTACGATTTATACCCCAATTTCTATTTCGGAGCATTGTCCCTTCGCTTCTTCTTCTTGCGATTAAGCACTACTTATAATGGTCCAGAATTCGCAGATATAAATTTCAGAATGAACATTGTTAATGTTCTAAGAAGAAAATCGTAATGGCACGATCTTGATTTATTAAATTACCAGAATACCCTGGAAAAGACCGAATCATCAAGAAATATTTTCTTGATATTTTAGAGGTTAAATATAATACACGAGTCGTGTAACATGGCACATGATGACGTTATGATCTGTGAATCATCACGTTCCATTTAGAAACTCAGCATGAATTACTATAATATGATCACGTTGATCAAGTGTCATTATATTATACTAACTCATGCATCAGCTTCCATCACTACTTCAAAACATTCTCATTTTAAACTTGCAGATTTCAGAAGTTTAGAAACTAAAATAGTTTCTTTTTTGATGTAATACAGATAATGCGAAGAGATAATTGATTTCAGATAAGAATAATTATGGAATTATCTTCAGAAATATGGAGGATATTTATAATGAAAGATATGATGATATCTTACAATATCTAAGATCAAAGGATGATGAAGAATATCATCCACAAGGGTATAGAGTCAGGAGTAAGGTATTCGATCATAACTTCAGAAGACACTGAATCATTTGGATTCTTTGAAGGCAGGTTTTGTCCTTGTGATTTGTCCACAGCCTCCTTCATACTTTGCTCAATCCGTTTTCTAGTACCAAATTTTTCGTTTGAGCTTTTCCAATCTACTATTCTCTATTATCAAACTTCTGACCGTAATTGTTGTCTACTGTCTTTACTGATTCATCAGTCTTTTTCTAAACTTCATAGTACTGATTCGCAGGCTGGAGCATTTTTCAGAAACTTCACATTCGAAAATATAATTCTTGGGGATAGAATTTGTATATGTATATAACTGCTGAAGTAGAATGTTGCGTGATTTCAAAATACTGATTGCTGATTCTGCCAAAGGGGTAACGAGTTGCTGGTACATCTGCTGATAATGTCGTGGGATATAAAAGATTCTCCTGTAACAAAAGGGTAATCGTATATTTTACAGGTTATAATAAGGCTACTTCGAATGAAAAGTCTAAGTTGACTTTCTGGAGCTGTAACAAAACTGACTACTTTGAAAAGGAATTGCAAAGTTGTTTTTGCTAATAAATGCCAAAGGGTTTAACACGGATACGTGTTAAACTATAACTTTGATTTTGAGAGCTTTTCAGGTGCATGACGGTGGGTAATATGTGGTTGGATCATCATCTCAAGTGTCTTCAGGAATTTCGGAGGGTTTGAACACAGATTATAATCGTTAATATACATATGATGTTCTAGGATTTTTAATGATACAATATTTCTCTGGGTTCCATGAATAGATATGATGTTTTAGTACAGTTTTGAAGTCAAAGTATAATTTTGAAAGATGTAGGAATCTAAGAGTGATGATTTCGGTTATATCTCGAATTGAATTCTGAGATTTCAAAATCAGAATATGTAATTAGATTCGAATGAGTATGGTTGTTTTGATTTCTATAGAAGAATGTATATTTTTGTGAAAGTAGGGAGTATAGTTGATGATTTTTGAATCAGAATCGAAGAATGTAACATATTAATTGTGAATTTATATATCTCTCGGGTATTACCTACCCGTTAAAAAAAATTCACAAATAATATTTTGAACAAGAATTTTTCATTGCAGTCTGTATATTTTCTTCAGATGTAATACAGATTTAATGAGTTAATATCACATTAAACTCATTTAATTTTCGGCTTGAATTAGAAATGAATAATCTCTAAAACATTAGAGATTACATAATCTTCACGGAGTATTTCACTAATGCAATCAATACCTCAATATTTATTTTTATTGATATTCCTCGGTGAAGGATGTTGATGTTTGTGGAATTCTTGCGAACTTCGCAAGGCACGATTGATGTTTTCTAGAAAGTTTTAAATGCATCGAAGACGAAAGTGAAAAATTGAACATGTTATTGAATAATACACTTGGTTTATTATGAGACGGAATTCATTGATTTGAAACAGAGATTGTAGTTAACGATGGTTAAGTTGTTAACGAAGAATGTACATCATAGCATTTTAGTAATATGAATTTAGACGAGTAGTATCTACTCTTTTTCAATTCATACTTAATAGCTTAGTACGAAAAGATTTATTATAGCTTTAAAATTCATATATATAAAATATATATATAAATTAGAAAGAATGAGTTAATACTTCATAACTCGTTGATACAATATACGCGTTGTTGATCAATGATGATGTCCACGGCGATTCTTGAACTGGCGGAACGTGTGATGTTATAGGTGCTGCTAATGCTGATGATACTGACAGTACTGATGGTGCTGATAGTGCTGACGATATTTTTGGCGCCGGTGATACTAACGGTACTGTTAATGCTGCTGGTAAAACAAGTCTAGCTTGTAAATTGCGTGCCATTCTTGTCAGGGTTTCGATTCTTCTTTCTATCATCCCTGTCCACTTATATGATTTATGGTTAAGGCTGAAATAGATAATCTCTAAGACTTTAGAGATTACATAATCACCGCGGAATGTTTCTCCGATGAAGTTATGAATCAATACTTCATTGTTTGTTGTTGTTGGTATTCCTTGGTATTTATGGTGCGTGTGATGTTGATATCTGAGGTACAGATTGTGATGTTGAGGCGTGTGATGCGGATGTGATTGTTGGTGATGGTAATGATACTGTTGGTGTTGATGATGGTGGTACCGTTGATGCCGGTGATGCTGCTGGTGCTTATGGTATTGAGGCATGCGATGTGGATGTTGTTGGTAGTACTGGTGTTGTTGCTGTAGCCGTAAGTCTATCTTCCAATTTGCGTACAGTACCTTCCGGAAACTCCATTCTTTCTTCAAACCTAGCACGAAGCTCCCTAACTTCTGCCACTAACCCTTCTTGATTAGTAGTCGGGAGTAGAGGCTGAATCACCAACATAATTCTATGAATGCGTTCTTCAAGGCGGAATATTCAGGCAAAGAGTGTGAAAACGGCATTGCGAATTGGTTGACCGGTGAGCGTGTCAAGTTCTCCGATGTCGGGAGGTAAATCTGGTTCGCGGTAGGGTTCTCCCTCTTCATTTCTCCAGCGAGTGAGTATGTCTCGAACCCATCTCCATCTCCTCCAGAAAGAAGTGTAGTCAACCAGTTGGGGTTCTTTGGTCACACTACCTTCAGAGTCTTCAGACTCATCGTCGGAACTATATGAACTCGAACTTGGTATAGGATCCACCTTACATGGTCAGCTAAAGGATTTTTGATATGAAATGATTTTCAGATGATATTCTAATTACATAGAATATCTATATATAGTGCCAAAGATGTCATAGATTACTGAGGAATTTACAGAATATGTCAGGTAAAGTTTACAGTGACAGATACGTTAAGATATGATTTTTGTCTATACACTATTCATTCAATCAATGCAGTAAGATGTGTCTAGACTAGGAATAATGAGCAGGTAATTTCCTGAGGATGATAAGTAGGTAATTTTTGACACAAAATGATAAGCAAAACTTTTGACATGCATACACGGTCGAAGTCCAGACTCACTAATGCATCTTAACAACTTATCAGTTAGACACACTAATGCAGACATGGTTCGCTATGACCACCGCTCTGATACCAACTTTAATAACCCGTCCTAATCCATCTAGACGAAATCCATATCGATTACAAGCGAATTACATTAGTTGATTACATCGCGAGGTACTTGACCCCTATATGATACATTTTTACAAACATTGCATTCGTTTTTAAAAGACAAACTTTCATTTCATCGAAAGTTGACAGGCATGCATACCATTTCATAATATCCAAACTATAAATGACCTAATCTGTCATTTACTTAATAATAATCTCTAATGAACTTCAACGACTCGAATGCAACATCTTTTGAAATATGTCATGAATGACTCCAAGTAATATCCTTAAAATGAGCTAATGCACAGCGGAAGATTTCTTTCGTACCTGAGAATAAACATGTTTTAAAGTGTCAACCAAAAGGTTGGTGAGTTCATTAATTTTAACATAAATAATCAATTCCATCATTTTAATAGACCACAAGAATTTCATTTCCATTTCTCATAAATATACGTCCCATGCATAGAGACAAAAATATCATTCGTATGGATTGAACACCTGGTAACCGACATTCACAATATGCATATAAGAATATCCCCATCATTCCGGGATCCTCCTTCGGACATGATATAAATTTCGAAGTACTAAAGCATCCGGTACTTTGGATGGGGCTTGTTGGGCCCGATAGATCTATCTTTAGAGTTCGTGTCAATTAGGGTGTCTGTTCCCTAATTCTTAGATTACCAGACTTAATAAAAAGGGGCATATTCGATTTCGATCATTCAACCATATAATGTAGTTTCGATTACTTGTGTCTATTTCGTAAAACATTTATAAAAGCACATGCATTCTTAGTCCCAAAAATATATATTGCAAAAACATTTAAAAGGGGAGTAATGAAACTCACCATACTGTATTTCGTAGTAAAAATACATATAACGTCATTGAACAAGTGCAGGGTTGGCCTTGGATTCACGAACCTATATTAATTATATATATTTATATGTTGATTAATATTTGTTTAACAATTTAGGTCCAGTTATAGTGTACACAATCCTAATGCTCGAGACTAATATGCAAAAGTCAACAAAAGTCAATTTGACTAAAAAATGATTTCCAAAATTTATACATGATTATTATATAGTTTAAATATCGTCATTTTATATTTTTAAATATTTTTAAAAGATTTATTAGAGTAAATAATAAAAATATACCTTTATATATATTAAGTAATAAATTTTAAAGTTTATTTAATATCATAGAAATATTACAATAGGTTTTATTAAGGTAATTATATTATTTGTATTACATATTTATTTAATAAAATAACATTGATAATAATAATAAGTAAAAGTTGTATTATTTTTGTAATAATAATAATTATTATTATTATTCTATTAATAAAAATATCAATATTTATATTTTCTAAAAAAATGATATTAAAATAAATTGATAATCCTAATTATGATAACATTAATATTTACGATACTTATTAATATTAACTTTAAAATAATAATTTTATTTAAAATGATAATAATAATGATATTTTATAATAGCCATGATATTTCTATTAGAATGATAATTTTTGTTAAAATGATAGTTTTAATACTAACGATACTTTTAATAATAATAGTAATGATAAAAATAATAAGAACGTTAACTTTATCTAAATCAATATCTTATAATATTTTAATTTCCTTATGATGCTCTTACACATTATTTCCTAATCGATTTGTTAGTAACTTTTAAATCGTCTTTCATATCGTGTTCATTTTGATGATAAAAATAGTAGTTATAATAATTAAGTGTTACTTAATATTATAATACTAATAATAATAAATGTTATGCTAATGATATTACTAATAACTATTTTAATGATTAATAATAATAATAATAATAATAATACTAATTATAACTTCAAAAATAGTAATAATAATAAAAATATCAATTTTTAATGATAATACTTTTTATTGATAATAATAATAATAATAATAATAATAATAATAATAATAATAATGATGATGATGATGATGATAATAATTTGATAAAAACTAGAACGATGTTAATAACGACGATGAAAATAATCATTTTTAATAATAATATCAAAATTTCAATTGACTATAACTTCTAATCCGTTCATCGAATCTATTCGACATCTAAATGAAAAGTTCTTAATTTTTCGCTAGCTTTCCAACGACATGCATATCTTATACCTTATCTCAATCGCAGGTGTAACTAATTCGAGATTCAATATAACCTAACTAAGGGCAATATCAAAAGTACAAGCATGCATAATCCTATATTCTCGAGCACTAGTCAGGGATACATTATTAGTATGTAAAAAAAAAATTAATTTACGAGTACTCACGTATCAATATTGAGATTCAATATTGCAGGAAAAATACGTAGACGCAACGGAGACGATAACTACCAAATTGACCTCACGAGCATACCCATGAACCATACCCATCACCTCCATAGCTATAACCCAAAATTTCCTTAGCCCTATCCTACTCGAAAACCAGTTTTAAAAAATAACACGCGTATGACCTCGTCGTAGTATTTTATTTATATTACTAATAATATCGCTCCTACTAATAATAATAATAAGTTTAATAATAATAATAATATATAAGTATGTATATGTATCTTTAGAGAAAATGAGATCGAGATGGAATAAAAAAAAAACTGGTACGTTCGATATATATAGCAATTTTTTTTAATCTCACCAACTATCTACACATTCCGTGATTTGTGGCTTTAAGACATTTACATATCATATGAGAAAAACGTGGGAGTGATTAATTATATAATATTTAATATAATATATTTAATTTATATAATTAATTATATATTATATTATATTTACGCTCATGGTAAATATATAATTTTTACAAAAATGACACGGACGTGGTCTCACGACTCATGTACCACTTTCGGTTTTTCGAGCGCACTTTCGTACGTTTAGAAAACTAGCCCTTTACGTTACGCGGCGTGTACCCTTATTAATAGTTTGACTTACTCGTCAATAAATTTTCTTATAAAAGATGTAACTTATAAAATTGAGTGTTGTGGTCATTTACTTTTATAAATCAGTGACTCGTTGTTTATCAAAATATATTATTTTAAATCAGAACATTTTATGACTAAATTAAAATATATATATATATATATATATATATATATATATATATATATATATATATATATATATATATATATATATATCTACATATTTTTATTTAGGATTATATATATATATATATATATATATATATATATATATATATATATATATATATATATATATATATATATATATATATATCTACATATTTTTATTTAGGATTATAACTTTATACATAATATGTATGTTTGAAATATTTACTTAGTGATATAATATTTAGTCTTTCAAACCTAAATATATTTCGAAGTTTGTTTTTAAAGCCATTTAGAAAGATATTATAATTCGTAACGTTTTCATTTGAAAACTTAAATAAATATAATTCATTTATGTATTAACTTTTTAAATATTAATCGCATCTCCAAGCGAAATGTTACTATCGTGTACTAGACTAATTAAAAAAACATATATATTTAATGAACACGTTTTAATGTACGTTACAAGTTATTAATACATCTAACAACTAACATTCCAACTTACGTTGTTTAAACATATACATTAATAATCTAGTTCTATTACGTTGAAAGATGTTTTTACTTAAGAAAGTAAAATAACATACAAATCATAACAAGTTTCAAGTTATATACTTACAGTTTATTCATGAGTTGTAAGGTTAGATCAAATGGATAAATATGAAATCATCTTCACATGATAAATGGTTTTGTCTTGCCGACGAACATTAACTTAATTATTTACTTTTCGTGATAAGATATCTTTAAAGTCTAGTAGTTAATCTATCAATAGTTGAGGGAAAAATTATTGTAAGGCATATAATAAAAAAATCAAACAGAAGTCCCCACTAATCCGACTAGCTCTCGCTAATTGACACTTTGTCCTTACTCGAAGATCACTTTACCATTTATTCTGAATATTGTTAAAAAGAAACGATTACTCAAATCAATGTGGGCCTCTCAACAGAGACTTGTAATCATAATTCAATGTATCAGATAATTCAATCATTTGATCTTATCTTCTAATTTCATCGATAAACATATTGAAACAATTACATCTATGTAAAATATTATACATTTAATACTTTGTTAATGTTTTCAAGTTATATATATACACATATACATATATAATCATAACCGTTCATTTACTAGTTCGCGAATCGTCGGAGTTTGGTCGAGGTTAAATGAATGTATGAACATAGTTTAAAGTTCTTGCGATTTAAGTTAACAAATTTTGCTTATCGTGTCGGGAACATATAAAGATTAAAGTTTAAATTTGGTCGGAAATTTCTGGGTCGTCACATTGGCCAATGTAAAAACACAGATAATTAATTATCCTTATAATTGTCGACTTTATAAAAGGTTTTAATCACGTTTATTGGTGGAAGGATGATAATAACGAGGTCTAATATCATAGACGAAAAGAGAGTACGAAACGATAATCATCTCTAACTAACATTATCAAATCATGGCAAACAATCAAGCAATTACTCACACGTCATTACAATAAACATTTCTAATATTAATAAATCAGAAACATCAAACAAAAATATTATGAAAAATTAATAAAAGAAAGGATAGATAGTAATGATAGATATTGCATGTAGAATAATACTTGTATATTTCAAAATATCCAAAGCTTTACATTACTAAACTAGCTTCTACACCGAACTATTACATAAATCTCATACTTTTCTCTCTCTAGTATAGAGAGAAACTAGAAAGAGATTAGAAGTGTATATAATAGTATGGTGGTGATTGGAGTTGAATTGGATGGTTTGGAATGGATCTTAAGCCATATATTTATAGGAAAACAAGTTGATAGCAAAATCGTAGATATCCTGAACTTGGACAAAGAGTGTGCGGCAGGGAGTGTGGAAATGGCAGTGTGCCTTGGCTGTGTGAGGAGGTCGTGTCCACAACATGACATGTGCACGGGCTGTGTGCATGGCAAGGAGTGTGCACGGCCTGCCACCCTTGTTTCCGAGATCGTAACTTCATTTTCACCGTTTTCGCTCTAACTTCTTCGTTTCTTGTTCGTTTTATTCTTACGACCACGCGTTCGTAATTGAATATCCTACAACATAAGATCAAGTAAATAAACTTTTTCAAAAATTATAAAATAAGTTATTTAAACACGAGTTAATCATCTTAGCCGATTTTGCTCGTTTTTCCATCTGTTTTTAGTGATTCTTGAAACATAACCTTTGTAGTGAGATAATCTACCAAATAAAGTAAATAAATGCTTATTTAGATGATAAATTCAATTACTTAATCATAAATGGGGTTACTATAGGAGGTAAAAATGTGACTTTTTAGGCGATATCAAACTATATCTCCCGTGTTGTGTCATGCATGTCAACTTGGCAAACATGTCCGTTTCCCCTTTTCTGTTTCTAATACAAATGTTACTGCAGCTTTTGATATTATTCATTCTAATTTATGGACTTCTCATGTGCCTAGCATTAGTGGTTTAAAATACTATATTATCTTTAATGATCATTACACGCACTATATATGGGTGTTTCCTTTATGCTATAAATCCGAAGCACTAACAAAATATATTCAATTTTGAACCTTTGTACAAAATCAATTTTAACAAGAAATTAAATCTTTCTAATGTGATAATGGTGATGAATTCGACAACACCGTGTTCCACCGACTTTTACAGACCAACATTATTCAAATCTACCTCTGTTGCCCTTACACTTCTCAACAAAATGGAAAATCCGAACGTATGCTTCGCACAATCAACAATTTTATACGCACCCTCCTTTTCCAAGCACATCTGCCACCAATCTATTAGGTGGGTGCACTTCACATCGTTGCACACCTACTCAATATCCTTCCTTCCTCTGCCATCAACCATGACATACCACATACTCGCATATACATACAAAAACCTACATACACCAACCTACGTGTATTTAGCTGTTTATGCTATCCACACCTAAATAACACAAATAAACTTGCTCCTCACTCCACCTCGTGCATCTTTCTCAGTTATCCATCCAATCATCGGGGATATCATTGCCTAGATCTGACCACCAACAAAATTATCCTCTCCCATCACGTCACCTTTGACGAGACATCCTTTCACTTTGGCTCTATGACACCCACTCGGCACCCATCCTATGAATTTCCTGGATCCTCCTCCTAATCTCTTTCCGCGCTCCTTTCACATATCCAACGCAGATTCCACCCCATCTCTGGAAACACAGCCTCCTCCTAATGAGGCTACTGTAAACAAGAATAACACTCCTCCGGAGCCACAACCTCCTCAGCTTTCATCACAGCAGATGTGACACCTTGTTATGTATTTATCGTTAGGGGTCTGACACCGCCTACCTTCTATTATATGTGGATGATATTGAATTGATAACATCTTCCACTGGTTTACTTCAGTAATTATTCATTCCTTACATAAGGAATTTGCTATGACTGACTTAGGACAACTATTTTCTTGGAATTTCTGCTTCTCGTACTGCTTCAGGAATGTTCCTGTCTCAAAGCAGTTGATGCGTGTTGCACAATACATCAATTACCCTGATAATTTATACAAGATTCAAACACTACAAATAAGCATACACAACTAACGAGCACTTAAGACCCGGTTATTATAGCACTTTTATGCAAGTATTCGTTTCAAGTTCGTCCCAAGAGAGCGGTGTAAGTTGAATAATTGAAACTATTAATTGTCCTAGGATTTGTTTGATTGGGGGATTTTGATTAATTTTAATTATCACTAAACTTGTGCAAATAAACAAACTTAAACTTAACAATTATAACTAGCAACAAGTAACAAGTAACTAAATACTGAGATCTAAATCAATTAACTAAGTAGTGTTCACTTACCTAATCCTCTATATGCTTGGATTGCCCCATTTTACCCAATTTAATATCACATTAGTTGTTGAACTATTAGTTGTTTAGCATTACTAACAAACCTTAATCAAATTACACTTTGAAAAGTCACATAAGCATTGTATTCTAAGATGAAGTTAAGTATGAGTGGTTATTGAGATTATGCTTGGGTTGAAATCACTTAAAACCCTTCAACTATCAAAATCACTTAAGATAATCGAACACCACTATGTTGACTAACGACTAATTGAAAACTGACAAAAACTAAGAACACAATCACTTGAAATTCTCAATCTAGTTGTCTAGATCACCTAACGTGTTGAAACACAAATTAATTCACTTCTTAAATCATTAAGAGAGCTACAAAATCTATGTAATCAAAGTAAAGCCTAAAACAATGCATAGCAATGGATCTCATAGTTAACATAATAACACTTGCTCATGTATTTCATTCAAACAACTTTATTCAATTGTTTTAGGGCGGATCCTTACATTAGAGATTTATAGATAAGTAAACACAATCAAATTAGCCAAGCATGGCTAAGATTATACTAATCATAAATATAGAAACACAAATAAACATCATGTTAAGCTATTACAAGTATTCAATTCAAAACTTAGATAAATAAAGGTGGAGATTACAACCCAAATGACAAAACTAGATAGATCTAATGATAAGATTGCTTGAGCTTTTGCTTGATCTTTCAAATTAGCCTTAATCTCCTTTTGGATGATGAAATTAGGGTTTTAAGATGAAACATCGTTACAAAAACTGCAGCTCTCTCCCTTGAAACCCTATCTCATTCCTTTTATAGTAGCCCAAAAATTTCTGCATAGAACAGCGAGGTGCGCTGCACCTATAGGAGGTGAGCCGCACCTTATAACGTGTGGCCTAGGTGCGCCGCACCCTTAAGGTGGTGCGCCGCACTTTATAGCTTGAAAATTTATCCTGAATTTTTTAATATGAAATTTAGGATTTTAGTGTTAAGGTGCGCCGCTTATTGGATCTTGTGCGCTGCACCACTATACTGCACTTCCAAAATCTTGATTTTTCACTTGGAATTGCCCATTTTGCGATCCCTTTTCACTTTGGATAATGCCCTACACTTTGGTTCACTAAATAGGCTAGATTTTGGTCAGTTTTACATCAATATGAGCTTTTAGCCTTTAAACGACACTTTTGCACAAATAACCATCTTTTGGGCCCAATGATCCTCAAAACCGAATGTAATGAGGTAGATATTATGAGGTAAAACGTGTATAATTCGAGCAATATCAGTAGTATACCACCGAGATCCTTGAGCGAGCGGGTATGACTTCTTGCCAGTCGTGCAGGACCCCTGTTGATCCTGGTGCTAAGCTCACTACTCACGGTCCATCTGTGCAGGACCCTACCCTCTATTGCAGCCTTGCAGGTGCTTTATAGTACCTCACATTCAGTCGCCTAAAAATTTCGTATGCAGTTCAAAAGAGTTGTCTATTCATGCATGACCCTCGAGAGCAGCACCTTCATGCGTTCAAACAGATGGTTCGCTATATTCAGGGGACTCTCGATCTGGGATTACAGTTATATGCATCCTCCCCCACCGCACTAGTTCCTACTCTGATGCCGACTTGGCAGGCTGCCCCACCACTAGGCGCTCGATCTCTGGCTATTGTGCATTTCTCGGCAACAACCTAATCTCCTGGTCCTCGAAATGCCAAGTCACTCCTTCAAACTCCAGTGCCAATGCAGAATATCAAGGAGTTTCTAATGCTGTTGCAAAGACTTGTTGGATACGTAATTTACTTCAAGAGCTACATTGCCTACTCATATCGGCTACATTGGTATAATGTGATAATGTCAGCTCTGTCTACCTCTCTTCTAATCCAGTTCAACCTCAGCGGACTAAGCATATAGAGATTGACATATGATATAGTCTAAAAAGTTGCGTTTTTAGCCTTGATATTATTCCCAAAAATTATAAAGTTACAAAATTGTAACAACCCTGCTTTTTCCGTCACTTCTGTTAACTGTCTGTTAAGTATCTTAACGGCGATTACTTGACTTTTATGTGTTTAAGTGTAATAAATACATACTTGATCCTTGGTGGGTTATTTAAATTAATATAGGTTAATATTAATTGATAGATGATGTGGTAGTGTGGGGGTACTGTAACGACCCGGAAATTTCTGACCAAATTTAAACCCTAATCTCTATATGTTTCTGACACGATAAGCAAAAACCCTAATGTTGAGTCTAGAAAGTTTGAAATCTATATTCGGATAATCAGTTACCCTTTTGACCAAGCCCGTCGATTCACGAACAATTAATTGTAAACAGATATGTGTGTATATATATATATATATATATAAATAAATAATTATAGTTAATTTAAAAATATGGGATTTTTTTTTTCTAAAGACTTTTATCCGCCACTGAATCGCAACGGAGTACGAAATACTATCCCGAAATAATAGTCTGTGACTGTCGGCAAAATATTTCACCATATGTTTTCTATTCATACAAGTTGAAGATATTTTATGCCATTATTTGTAGTACTATTATTGTTTGTGTTTGAAAATTCAAACAATAATACATATATTCATATCATATATGCATCGATACAAAACATACACTTTTTCTTTTCCCTGTTTTTGTTCCATCTTTAATAACTCTTATGATCTATATATACATGCCTATGCTTGTATGTTCAACCATCATAAAACTACCCTCTCAAGTTATTGTAATATCTAACCCAAACAAGAACACCACACATCTGCGACTAATACTACTAGTTCTGTCTTCGGCTAATCTTCTTGCTAGAAACCCACCTTAACACAAACCCATCTTGATTGTTGATATGGCCTACGAGATTGAACACCAAACCACCAACATAAAAACACGATCACCTTCATCATCCCAACTCAACCGTCACCTTTTACCATCTTCACCACACAACAACCACCACCAAGACCATGGTTCACCACCCATCCATCTTGCCACCCAAGCGTCCCATTTACAAACTATCTTGTATCACCATTTATCAAATCTTCATTCTATTCCACCACCTCCGGCAGCCATCACCCCAAACCCGCTTCCACAATTGACAACCATCAACTCTCTCTCTCCCTCTCCTAAAATATTTTCGCAAAACCAAACAACTACACCATACGTTTCTGTTTCATTTCGAATACTACTACTAATATACTTCTGTCCCAAACAACCACGGCACTCCACTACAACCATCTTCAATCCTATTTCCACCTTCATCACCCTTGAGACCCATTACATCGAAACCAAGGAGAATCCATCAAAAATCACCATTTAAAAAAACATCAACTTACACCCACTTCATATTACGATTACTATATATATTTTTATCTGAAACGAAAGAAGCACCCAATCCAATTGTTTGTAACAAATTCCTGCTGTGTACACACATATCAAACCGCCATTAAACATCACTGATCACTACAACCCACCTTGGTCCATCACCCTCATCGACAAACCGCTACTACCATGTCTTCGTTGCAGCTACTGCTGCGAAAGTTTTCTGTTTCTTAATCTTCTTGTCGAAACCCACCATAATCACCAGCCTGCTGCTACTACTTTACTGTTTCTGTTTCAATCGAGAATCAACCAAGAACACCCATCACCAAAACCTTTTGATTATTTAATATTGATGATGAGATAATGATGGGTCACGATGATAATGATGTTATGATAGGCGATATTAAAATATTGAGGATGAATATATCACGCTACTGTTTTTTTTTCTTTTTGTCGGCCATTACTGTATTGTAATTGAAATTGTGTACGCTCCTAAATGTTGATGAATCTTGGGCCGTAAACCTTGTTTTAGTTAAATGGGTTACATGTACTTGGGCTGCACAATTAATTTAGTTATTAGACTATGGGCCGTAAGAAATTGGATAACATGGCCAATACTCCAATTCTTGTACGTGAAAACAAAGTTAATGATGTATGATAAAGATGTTAAGACTCATTGATTATGATGATGATCCTGATTCACGAAAGATTATGACTACGAAGTGGTTATGAAAATGATAAAACGATATAGATTAAGTAGTGATAGTGACTAGCGAAATATAACGAGATGTTGATGATGGAAGTTGGTAATGATCGACAATGATGACTGGGATGTTCAAAGATTGATGATGACGAAGTTATAATGTCAGTGACTATGATGAAGATGCACGATGAAGATGTACGGGAGATGGTTATGATGATAGAGATATAAGATGACGATGATAGGATAAATTAAAATTCAGATAATTATGATCACGGGTTATGATTCATGATTATGATTATGAATTATGGTTATGATTTATGTTTATGATTATGATTATGAGTTATAATTATGATTATGATCATGAAACGATTATAGTTATAAATATATTATGAAGAAGATGAAAAGACATAAAATGGGTTAAATGAATTTGGGGAGGTTGTCTCTTAAGCGAGAGATCGTGGGTTCGAGTCCCGTCTTGGGTAGTTTAACCCCTTTTAAAACTACAAAGGTTCGTGAATCCAATGCCAACCTTATACTTGATCAATGATGTCATATGTATTTTTACTACAAAATACATTAGGTGAGTATATAGTTCCCTTTTAACTCTAAATATTTTGGGCTGAGAATACATGCGCTGTTTTTATAAATGATTTACGTTATGGACACAAGTGATCAAAAATATAAATTCTACGTTGAGTTGTACCATGGCATATCTCTTTATACTTGGTAGCTAATATTTACGTGAGGAGCGTAAACGCGAATCCTGTTGATAGATCTATCGGGCCTGACAACCCCAACCGGGCTGGAAGACCAGCATTTAACGGTTGCACAGTACTTCGTTTCGTTACTACACTTGGTACGGTGTAGGGTTTATTTAAGAGTATGCTGCTGTGATTTAAATGTTAAGTATGGTTACCAAGTGCTCAACGTCTTTTCTATACACGAGGAGTGTATTATGTATAAACTTTAAATCTTGTGGTCCATTGTTATAACGCTGCTAGCATCAAACCTATATATCTCACCAACTTTATGTTGACATTTTAAAGCATGTTATTCTCAGGTACGAATTAAGTCTTCCGCTGTGCATTAGCTCATATTAAGGACATTACTCGGAGTCGATCATCGAAATGGGACCAACTGTTGAAGACTTCGTCCGGGAGGATAAGGTCGAGGTCTTTACAGGTACGAAATAGTATTATATTTTTGATACGAAAAGCGATACAGATTACACAAGTTTTATATATTTATTTACAGATGGGATATACCTAAACCTTACTACAACACTATAGGCAGTGTACCTAATCATAGAGTAGTACAGTTTTTAGTAAGTCCGGTTCGTTCCACAGGGAGCGGGCTTATTGCACACTATATTTTTAAACAACTATATTTGTACAAAATATATATAATTATATATAATAATATATAAAAGGGGGTATACCGTTTAATGACAGGTTTGTCGATTTTATATTTTAAGCGAAGCGTAAAGTAAATGACGATATTTAACTAACAATATAAAATAAATAACAATAATTAAAATGAAAATAAATAAAAATACGAGGAAATATGAAATAAAATATATTATGCTTATTTAAGCTTCCGTAACCATGATGTTTGACGTGTTGATTTTGGTTTTATGCCCATGGTTTAATTGTCCTTTGTCCTGGATTATTTAATATGCCCGTCTGGTTTTTGTTCATAACAGTCCATCAGTCATAAATATAAAGTGCGAGTGTCCTCGTCAAATTATCCTTATACCCGAAGTCAAATATTCCAACTAATTGGGGACTTAAACTGTAACAAGGTTTTAATACTTTGTTTAATAATTACACCAGGATATCAACTGCGTGTAACCCAATGTTTTAATACTTTGTTATCAATTATGCCAAGTGTCCTTGTACGTAATTTCACCCCTGTTTTAATAATTCTAGTGACTATTAATCCATTCCCGTGTCCGGTTAAATAAACGATTATTCGTACATATAAATACCCCGCCCATCGTGTCTGATCAAGTGTATATGGTTATTTATAGGGACGTCCAATTGTAAATCTTTATATTAAAATTAACAAACTATCATTTAGTTAAACAAATATAAAGCCCATTAATAGCCCATAGTCTAATTTTCACAAGTGTCGTTCTTTTGTCCAAACCCCAATTATGGTACAAAGCCCAATTACCCAATTTTAATATTTTTAGCCCAACATCATGATTACTTCGTCTTAAATAAGCATAATAATAACTTAAGTACGAGACATTAATTTAAAAAGGAGAACATAGCTTACATTGATTATTTATCGCGTAGTGTTACACGGACAGAGCTCCGACTTTAAAACCCGTAAAATAACCTTTACATAACCCGAACTAATCTAATATAACACTAATCTATATTATATATATATATATATTATATATATTTATTTATATTATACTAGGGAGTATTATTATTATTATCTTATTTTTACTCGCAGAATTCGTGACCTTTTATAGGAGTTTTGATTTCTGACAGCTCCTGAGTCGTGGAGTTTTTAGCCTTCAAACTCCGCGAGTCGTGGAGTTTGAAAATCCAGCTTAGGATCATTTGTCTCATAGCTTTTCGACATAATTTTTAAATATATATAATATATAAATAATTTATATAATTATTTAAATATTATATTATATTCTTATGCATAGTTGACTTGTAATTTTTGGTCCGTTGCATCGGGCGTTGATAGTTGACTCATGTCCCGGTTCTGGATTTTCGAACGTCCTTGCGTACAATTTAATATCTTGTACTTTGCGTTTTGTAACTTGTACTCTTGTCATTTTTAGACATTTTTCATCAATAAATTGAACCTTTTGAATTGTATCTTGAACATTTGAGCTTTTTGGACGTTTGTGTCTTCAAATCTTCGTTTTCGCCTTTTGTCTTCGCACTTATTTATTTAAACAATTACAATGAAAATATAATACAATTACATATGAAAACCTATTATTTAGGAGAGATATTGCTATGAAATATATGTTCCTTTTTAGCCTTATCAAACATCCCCACACTTGAGCGTTGCTTGTCCTCAAGCAATACAGAACTTGAAATAAAAACATACATGAATCACTTTTTTATTCATCACACTTTGTACATAAGTAATTTTGATATGGTGGTATAAACAATGATAGTAACTATAGAACCATGGTTAAAGGTGGGTGTGTCATCCACAGTTGCCTCGGGTTTAGGTCAACGACACTTGCAATCAAATAGCCGATTTACTTTCGGTTTCCAAAGCAAAGTGCACATTTGAAAGGCGGTTTACAGTCCCACATGACTATGAAAATTTATATCTGTTAGGAAATTGGATCTTTATGAAAACATTTAATCTTTTGAAAATTCAATCTAGCTTTTACCCTAGACAAGTTTTCCGGAATAACCCTTCACCGGTGTTGCAAAATATTTTTGTGGGTTTTGTGGGTTTCAGATTTGAAAATTTTAGCTCAACACTTGTGGTTTTGTGTTACCCACTTGCTAACCTTGTATTAGGAAAGCAACACGTCCAGTTTACTTGTCCCGTATATTACCTTTCGGCAAACTACCGTCCGGTTGTAAAGGAAAGCGATGAACAAGCAACTGTTAAGGCAATGTCCCGTGACATGCTTTTGATTATGGTCTATAACGTGTCGGACGCAATTACTATCCTTTGTAGGAGCAATAGTAAAGCTCACCCTTATAATTTTTCGGTCTGGCACAAGGTCCTGTCTTCGACCATGCTATGCAACCACCGTTCTTACGGTTGACAGCCGATTTGGTTCAGGTGACCTAATGAATTCCAGGTGAATTCCTAAGATTTTACGTTCAATGGTAATGAACGCATTGAAAATAGGTTTTCAGAAAACAAATCGGTTTGTAATTTTGATCAAAATATTTTCTCGTTCAAGCTCGAGTTTAGATATCATTGAATTCCATGAGTTTGTAATTCTCAATCTTTAAATTCAATCTCAAGGATTGAGTAATATCAGTCTTAAAAGCTGATTTTTAATCTTTAAAAGGAGATTATCCTTTCTGGGGGTCTGATTCATTAG
Source organism: Rutidosis leptorrhynchoides (assembly GCF_046630445.1). Taxonomy (NCBI): domain Eukaryota; kingdom Viridiplantae; phylum Streptophyta; class Magnoliopsida; order Asterales; family Asteraceae; genus Rutidosis; species Rutidosis leptorrhynchoides. Next base: position 221,369,120 of record NC_092333.1, on the reverse strand, counting down.
TCTTATCAAGCTAATTTGCACGGCATCCTCCCCATTTTACGAGACAGATCCTCTCATGGTTAGGATAAGTCTGACCACTTGGCGACCCTGTTTGATGTTGAGGTCCGTGGATTTCCTGCTGATTTTAGTGATGACTTTTCTAGATTTTTTGTCAACCTACAGCTGGTCTGGACGACAACTTCTTGACCTAAATCAAGAAGCGCGTTTCTTTTTCGGAAGACTTTACTTCCTTTAAATGATGGAATTGATTCATCGTGTAGATCCATCTTTCATTACAGTAAATCGGGTAAAACAGTTAATTTAGTCCAAAACAAAAGCACCTGCAATAAACTTTACAGAAACATGTGATAGATAGTTTTTAATTGAATAACTTGGTACATTCTCCCCACACTTAGTTTCTTTCTTTGCCTTTTTATTCTCCTTTATTCCATTTTAAATGAATTCAAGCGTTTTAGGGTGTTTCTCAATTTATGTCCTTTCCGAGGTAACGATAATTTCGGTATTAACACCTAGTTTTCACCGTTCATAAATATATATAAACATGATTTTGAATTCGTTTAGTTGAAAATTTTTCAAATTTTCACAAAATTTGGCAAATAAAACCAAGTGTAAACCCGAGAGAATTTATAACCCTTCCCCACACTTAAGATCATGCAATGCCCTCATTTGCATGAAATCAGACTATAATTATAAATTCATGAGGGTGATCAGTGTAGAAAGTAGTTAAAGATACCATAAAATTGCAGGATGATAGATGGTGCACCTCATCGTTCATTCCTTCTTGTTTTATCACACATGTTTTTTTCTTTCAAAAACGGTTGCTTTTCTGAACTGTTTGATAATTTTTGAAAATGCGTCTTTTACCCTAATCGTGCATTTTTATTAACGAGTTATGCACTAACCCGAACCCCTAATTTAACATTAAGTGGGGTTAAACTTCCCCACACTTAGCTGACGATATGTGAAGTCGGTAGAATAAGTTCCACGAATTAGAGTAGTGAGCCAGTTATTTACATCTCGGGTGGTGTATAATATATCAATGGGTTTAAAGTTTAGACTCGCCCGATTGTCACTACTTAATTCTTTTTTAAGTGTAGCTTTTAGTAAATGGATATATCTCTTTTCTGGTTCTTGGTCAAATGGATCGATATACACCGACATACATACTATAGGGTGGACAATTCCTAACATTTCCTTCCATTTATTCTCGGGATCAAAGTTTTCACCTCTATTACCCATTTGGGTGAAATCCGAGGTGTCATTATCTATTAAAGCTCGTAGTTCATCTTCGATAGATGACTCATCTATTGAGAATATTGGGTTGGAAGGTTGTTGAATGGTGAATTTCGGGATCGAAGTAGATTCTTCTTCATTAACGGTACTTATCGGTCCCACCACTTTGGTCTTGGGGGTAAAATTTTCAACGTTATTGTTTTTCCAAGAGTACAAATTTGTCTTCCTTACTTCTTCTTCATCCATAGATGGATCGATGATTTCGTCGGTAGAGGCTAATGTGTCGATATGTTATGAAATTGGTAAAGCTGAATAAAAAGTATCATCGGGATAGTTGGTGATTTCGGAGCTCTCGAATTCATCAAAATTCGATGATATGAGATTTTCTTGCACACGACTCCTCAGATCAACAGGTGTGTAATCTGATAGAGTTTCAGCTTGCCTATTTACAAACTCTCTCATTTGTTCATTTTGAGCATCAAGTTCTTCAAGTTTGATTTTCATATTGTCTAATAAATTTTCAGACACATAATTTTCCTCGTCTACTGGTTGTTGAGTTTGAAAATATTCTTGGGAATAATCCCAATTTGAATTGTATTCTTCATAATCATTCCATTCAGGTTCCGTGGGTGCGTAATTTTTCATAGGAATGTAATAATAACATTCCCATGTTGAGTGATAATCTCCACAGATTTCACAACCAGTTATTGTTTCGTCATTCGTGATCCAAGATTGACCGAACGAATTGTCATCAACACCCGTTTGAGAGTATTGATTTAATTGATTTTGGATATCAAAAAGAGTTTCCATAGCCTTGTTTTCAAAATTTTCCATTTTATTGCGATGGCTAAATTTTAGCTACAATGTGGTGCATTTACTAATTATCCTATTAGTTATAAAAATAGAAAAACTTATATAAGTTGTCCAATTAATAGACTTTTCTGCTTTTGCCCACGTTTCGAATAGCCAAAAGATGCAGCAGGGAGCCAGAACCCTTTAAATCGGAAGCTCACAACTCAGCCACTAACAAATCCAACTATTACTACGAAGCAGAAAATTGTCAACGTCCATTAATTTAACCACTTAAATAATTTTTCTTTCCGTTTGAGATATTAGATAAGAAATAGAGAAAATTTCTAAGTCCTAAAAACTAAAGCGTCGAGAAATAAGAAAGAAAAAGAATGCGCGTCGAAAAACGTCGAAAAATAAAAATAAGAAAGTAGCGAGTCGTGACTTAAAAGGCACTAAAATTTTAAAATCGTCGCAAAATTCTAAAGCACCTAAATCTTAATCTAAAGAAAAAGCACTTAAGGGATTTTACGGCAAAGCCTAAAAATCTAGAAATAAAAATAATCTACGGCAAAATACTAAATTTAAAACTAGCTACGAACAATAAAAATACAAATATTATGCTAAAAACAAAAAAAAAAAACAAAAAAAAAAAAACTTAAAGTTGTAAAAAGTACAATTTTTATAAAAATATTATTTTTATCTTTATTATTTTATAAAAGTATTAATTTATATATATATATATATATATATATATATATATATATATATATATATATATATATATATATATATATATATATATATATATATATATTTAATAATACTAATTAATATTTAAAATACAAATTAATTTAAAAACTAAAACTAAATATTAATATTAAATATAAACCTAATTAAGTTTTAATAATAATAATTAAATTATACTCGTAATAAATGCCAAATTAGGGTTCCGTGTGCGTCTGTCAGGGCGGCTCTGCGAGTCGTGGAGTTTTAAGCCTGCAAACTCCGCGAGTCGTGGAGTTTGAAAGAAGTTTTTTTTTTTTTAATTTTATATTGTTTTTCTAAAATGATATATAAATATATTTATAGAAAAATAAATTAAAAATATAGCGTTTCGCCGAGTCCCCGGCAGCGGCGCCAAAAACTTGATGTGGTAGCGTGGGGGTACGAAATAGTATTATATTTTTGATACGAAAAGCGATACAGATTACACAAGTTTTATATATTTATTTACAGATGGGATATACCTAAACCTTGCTACAACACTATAGGCAGTGTACCTAATCGTAGAGTAGTACAGTTTTTAGTAAGTCCGGTTCGTTCCACAGGGAGCGGGCTTATTGCACACTATATTTTTAAACAACTATATTTGTACAAAATATATATAATTATATATAATAATATATAAAAGGGGGTATACCGTTTAATGACCGGTTTGTCGATTTTATATTTTAAGCGAAGCGTAAAGTAAATGACGATATTTAACTAACAATATAAAATAAATAACAATAATTAAAATGACAATAAATAAAAATACGAGGAAATATGAAATAAAATATATTATGCTTATTTAAGCTTCCGTAACCATGATGTTTGACGTGTTGATTTTGGTTTTATGCCCATGGGTTAATTGTCCTTTGTCCTGGATTATTTAATATGCCCGTCTGGTTTTTGTTCATAACAGTCCATCAGTCATAAATATAAAGTGCGAGTGTCCTCGTCAAATTATCCTTATACCCGAAGTCAAATATTCCAACTAATTGGGGACTTAAACTGTAACAAGGTTTTAATACTTTGTTTAATAATTACACCAGGATATCAACTGCTTGTAACCCAAGGTTTTAATACTTTGTTATTAATTATGCCAAGTGTCCTTGTACATAATTTCACCCCTGTTTTAATAATTCTAGTGACTATTAATCTATTCCCGTGTCCGGTTAAATGAACGATTATTCGTACATATAAATACCCCGCCCATCGTGTCCGATCAAGTGTATATGGTTATTTATAGGGACGTCTAATTGTAAATCTTTATATTAAAATTAATAAACTATCATTTAGTTAAACAAATATAAAGCCCATTAATAGCCCATAGTCTAATTTTCACAAGTGTCGTTCTTTTGTCCAAACCCCAATTATGGTACAAAGCCCAATTACCCAATTTTAATATTTTTAGCCCAACATCATGATTACTTCATCTTAAATAAGCATAATAATAACTTAAGTACGAGACATTAATTTAAAAAGGAGAACATAGCTTACATTGATTATTTATCGCGTAGTGTTACACGGACAGAGCTCCGACTTTAAAACCCGTAAAATAACCTTTACATAACCCGAACTAATCTAATATAACACTAATCTATATTATATATATATATATATATATATATATATATATATATATATATATATATATATATATATATATATATATATATATATATATATATATATATATATATATATATATATATATATATATATATATATATATATATATATTATATATTTATTTATATTATACTAGGGAGTATTATTATTATTATCTTATTTTTACTCGCAGAATTCGTAACCTTTTATAGGAGTTTTGATTTCTGACAGCTCCGCGAGTCGTGGAGTTTTTAGCCTTCAAACTCCGCGAGTCGTGGAGTTTGAAAATCCAGCTCAGGATCATTTGTCTCATAGCTTGTCAACATAATTTTTAAATATATATAATATATAAATAATTTATATAATTATTTAAATATTATATTATATTCTTGTGCATAGTTGACTTGTAATTTTTGGTCCGTTGCGTCGGGCGTTGATAGTTGACTCATGTCCCGGTTCCGAATTTTCGAACGTCCTTGCGTACAATTTAATATCTTGTACTTTGCATTTTGTAACTTGTACTCTTGTCATTTTTAGACGTTTTTCATCAATAAATTGAACCTTTTGAATTGTATCTTGAACATTTGAGCTTTTTGGACGTTTGTGTCTTCAAATCTTCGTTTTCGCCTTTTGTCTTCGTACTTATTTATTTAAACAATTACAATGAAAATATAATACAATTACATATGAAAACCTATTATTTAGGAGGGATATTGCTATGAAATATATGTTCCTTTTTAGCCTTATCAATAGATATATTTCGGATAATGAAATACGATAAAAACTGAACGGTTTGAATAACTGCAAGAACTGCTTTTTGAGTAACGAAACGCTCGAGTTTATTTTTAATAATTTTTTTAATAATTATTAACTTTGTAAGATATTTAATTTATTGGTACTTTAATAAATTAAACTTATAGGTTGCGTTTTAACGATCGGTTTAGCGTTCCGGGCCTTCGGTACGTTTAAACGACACTTGAAACGGACCACGATTACACGTTAATGGACAACACGAGCCCGGGCACCCTATGTGGGCCCCATTCGGCCGAATATCCCTATCTCATCTCTTTTAATTTGATTTTTGGGCTTATATGGTTAATTAGTGTGGTTTAGGCCCTAACTGGAAAACATAAATAGGCAAGTTAAACCCACAAACCCTCATACCACCCTAATTCAGTCGACTGCTCTCCCTCCCTCTCCCTTTATTCGTCGATCACTAACACCCACACAACACCATCAATTTTTGATTTTTAGATTAAACGTTCTACACGAGTTTTGCAATTCACATTGTTATCTATGCGTTGGTATAATCAATTTAGTGATCTAAGGTATATTTCTCTAAACCCTAATTATTATAGATCTGATTTTGTTAGGGTTTGATAGAGTAATTTGTCTATTGCTCAATCTATATGCGTTATTGTTAATTGCTAGCGTCGATTTGTTGAATTGTTGTGATTAGGCTTAATCCCGAATTTGTTTTGCATGATTACAGAAACCTAACTTTGTTTAATGTTAAATATTATTAAATATTTGGAATCCTCTCGAAAAAATAATAATTTTAGGCTTTGGAATTGCATTATTCTTTTCCGGATGTGTAAGTTATGATTGAATGAAGTTTTGTTAATGAATCTGTGAATATTTCGAATTCTAGAAAAACGTACATAGAATTGGCTTATATACTGATCATAAATGTGTAGAGATTTTAAAAACACTCAAGTTAGACTAGGATATCATGCTATTTGGATTTATAATGCTCACGTTATGCTTAAATGAACGTTCTTGATAAAACTGATTTGCTCGATAACATAAATCTGATTTTTAAAGCAATTTGAAATGAGATTTTGAACCAAGTCTTTTTATATCTGTAAAATTCATATGTTTTAGATAAATTTTCATCTAGGACTTGTGTTATTTGGATTTGTGAAGCTTGAGTAATATGCGTATCAAAATGATGACTTGTATTATGTCCAACTCTGTAATGTATGCACCTTTAGCACTATAGGATGAGTTTTGAATGTTTTGAGGACTTGGCCTTCTGTATAATTAAACTTCGTATAATATGTGACCTAATTCTAGTTTATGGAAACCCTTGAAACCTGATGTATTATGCACAATTGGACCAAAGTTTTGAAAGGTACTGAATTGAGCTGAAACAGAACGTCTAACATGAATGAATAAACTATACCAATTGGTTAAACAAAAATCTATCATCTTTTGATATATGATAGTTTGGCTTGTCCTTGAACCATGCCACTGAACTAGCTTGAATTGCATGTTCCTAGCTCCGGCTATGGCCATAATAAAACTGATGCGCGTTTTGAAAACTGAATTAATGCAATGTGTTTTGTAAATGCGAGTACATACTTTGTGTTTGAGACTCAACCTTGAACTTATGATGCATTATGGTTTAGTTACTGACCATTAACATGTGATGAATGAAATTTGCTTTCCATATGATCATGTGTGTCTTAGTGTATACTAGATAGAATACAGAATGACAACTAAATCGATAATCATTGAAACTTGAACTGAAGCTGGTAATGAACGTTATAAACCAAGTGTGACTACTATGACCAACATTTGACATGAACCTACTGATGTGTTGAATTTAGTTGACTACTTTGACCAAGTTTGACTTTTAGTTTGACTTTGGTTGACTTTTGTTGACTTGCATGAACTAATTGACTATGTGTTGACTTTTACTTTGAAACGCATCGAGTCTGAGAAATAGGACAACTTACTTTATGAAACCACTATTGTATAAGACATAAATATTGACCAACCTATATATATATATATATATATATATATATATATATATATATATATATATATATATATATATATATATATATATATATATATAGGTTGTGTTACTCGAAAGTAAACCGTACAAGCTGTTTTTGCTTAACTTACTTACAGAGCTTTTCTAAGGTGAGTCTACAGTCCCACGTTTACTTACTATTTTTGGGAAGAGAATACACGCTGTTATACTTTCATTTTACAAATGCTTTTATGTTTGACACAAGTACTATATTATTACATATTGAGTTATTGTTCACAAAGCCCCTAGCTTGAATACTTTTATTACCTTCGTGTAAGCACAATTTAGATGGACAGATCCGTTAGATTAGACAAACCTCGCCCTACTATAACTGTGGTACATTTACTTTGAACTGTTTGTACACACGAACAAGTGTATACATGTTTATGGGGTAAAGGAGGTCTTTATGCTAGTATTCGGGTGCTCATGGATTATGTAACACTTTTGCAATGTTAAGTTGTGCTTATTGAAATCTTGTGGTCAAATGCAAACGAACTATTTTCTGATTACTGATTTTCAGATACTATTTTACATACTTAAACCTGTAGTTTCACCAACATTATTTGTTAACCTTTTTTTGCGTGTTTGTATTCTCAGGTCCATAAGAAGTTATAGCTTCCGCTGTGTGTTTGATGTTTTGGTCTGGCCGAGGAGTCAGCATGTTTTAAATAAGAACATTTATTACTTTCGCATTTAAACTTTTGCACATGTTTAATACTGTTGGCTTGTGGTTACGATCACAATAGTATTACTTGTTTGGGTTTATTGACTTATGTTTTGAAAGTCAACTGTTTTTAATAAAATTAAATGTGAATGCTTTGAAACGTCTCATATACAGGGTGTAACTGTTAACTGTGGGACCTATGATTAACACGCTGTCTGATGGGAATTTGGAGGGGTGTTATAAAAATTAATCTCCAAATTAAGCATTTTTTTTTTTGCTTTATTTTGTAGATTTAGTAATTACAAAGGTGATGCAAGAAGAATCGAAGAAAATGGGCTTAAAAAGACGAAACTAGAGCAAAAATGGTGAAAATCAAATTACGACCCTGAAAGCCAAGTTACGATCCAAGAAACCGGCAAAAACGACAAAGGAAACAAGACCACACGGCCTGCCCAATTTGGCTGCCACACGACCTACCATGGAGCAACATGACCTGCCCAAGACTCTCCCACACAGCTGCTTTACCCGGGCATGGCTGCCACACGGGTTCCACACACGGCCTGCCAAGGTGTGCACAGATCGTGTGAATGGTATGCCCAGGGCTGAAAGTCCTATAAATAGCTTGCGATTTTTCCATTTGAAAGGAGGCATCAAACAATTCAATCCAAGATTCAATACACACTTCAATTAGTTTTTAGTTACTTGTTTTAGTAGTAGTTAGCTTTTTCGGAGAGTACTCCATGAGTACGTGCAATCTCGAGCGAAATTTTTGTACGTTGTACTTTTTCAGGTTTTAATCTAAAACGCTTTTGTTTAATAATGATTTTTTTATTATATTTATTATACGCGTTTTGATAATATCAAGCTAGGATAAATCTTTCGTATGTTGCCTTGATAGAAACTTATGCTAGTGTATTTATGTAAATATAGTACGGTTACTATGTTATGTTGACCCCTGTAAACCCAATAGGCTTGTATGCTAGTATCTTGATGCCTGACCAACCTACTATTGTGATCGAGACTTGTCTAACTATATGAAGTTAACTACTTCATAGGATTAAGACCTCGTTTATAGTATACCTGAAGAATTCTATGAACTTGGTATGGCCGATGAACCCAAAAGGCATTTATTGTACTTATGGGACATGGAACTCAAGAATTGAGTCATGAATGACCTAGTATGCATGTTAACTGACCCGAAGAGACCTCTTAGGGGCTGTTGTGACCTACCTAGTTGACCTAATTGTATGATTCGACCCTACTGCATGTTCTTGTTTGATTGTTGCCTTAGGATTGATCATACTGTCTATTGCATGCTTCTGGTATGGTTCTATCTGTTTTACTGTCAGCTTAACACTGTAATGATGTATAATGATTAGGATAGTTTGATTCTGCGTAGTATCTGTTGGTCCCTATATATGTTTTGTCAACTTAACCCGACAGGCTCCTCCTGTTGTGATTGTATTCATTCAACACAGCATGTATATACTCTGTCTCTGACATATAACGAGGGTTTAGATTAGAGCTTAACTTCTGACAGCACCTAGTGCTTAACCAAGGATAACATCTAAGGTTCGGTCACTCTGAGAGGTCAAAGACCGGTAGGATTACACAATCGGCTCATCCGAACAGTCCATTATTATCCTAATTAAAGGTTTACATGTAACATAACTACCTTCTGCTAGCCTAAGCGTATATCTTGGTCAATATTTCCTTGATCTGCATACTCCGGGTATCTCTCCAACCTTTTCACTTTCTCGTATTTAGGATTGTTAGATAAAAACCCTACTACTCTCTTTCATTCGGGCAATTTACCTGACAACAATTATAACTTTGATCTTCAATTCGTTAAGCTATTCAAAAACACGACCCTAGGTCAACTTACACTTTCTACCCTTAAAAATCCAAAAGAAATTAGGTCTAACACAAATAAATATAATACACTAACATCCCTACTGTGACTCGTCCGATTGACCTCGTTCCGCGACAAACGAAGTCGACTTTTCTGGCTTTATCATAGGGACCCTAGTTTTTGGCGCCGCTGCCGGGGAATTGAATTTTTCTGTTAAAAAGGTTTTAATCTATTATCAGTACTATTTGGTGGTGTCTAAGAAAGAAAACTATACATGAACTTGGTTGTTGGATTTTCTGAATAGTCTCCAATTATATATGAACAGTCTCCGTAGTCGATCTGGCTACTTAAGTACGAAGTAATCCGTGCAAAACCGTATTAACTAGAATATTGATAAGGCTAACGACCAAATTTCAAAAAATAATTGTTTTAATTAAATTGTCGATCCTTCCGGATAATTAAAATTATCCGAAAGTTATTACTTTCTTTTATTTCATAAAACCAGAAACCTAAAAATAGAAAATCGCGTCACTTTTGCTTCTATACAAAATCTTTGCTTAGAAGAAATAGGAGGACCAATTGTTTTCACAACAGAAGAAGCCCCGGTCATATACTCACAAATGATCAAAGTGATAAGATTGTTTTGTTAATTTCAAGGCCTTCTGGTTGTTGATCCAAATTCTCATCTGAACAAATTTATCAGTGTGGTCGATTCTTATAAAGAACAATCCGATAAAAATATTTTAAAACTTCACCTTTCCGACATTCCTTTTCTACGCACGCTTTAACATGGTTCGATGGACTTGAGTCCAACTCAATCCATACAAGGGAAGATTTAGCAACTAAGTTTTTAACCAAATTCTATTCTTTTTCCCTACAAACCAGCTTAAAATGAAATCGTTAACTTCCTCCATTGGGATGATAAATCACTGTGCTCAGCATGGAATTGGTTCAGGATGATAATTAAAAATGTCCAAGTCATTCATTGAGTCAAATAGAATTAGTCTATATTCTCTACAATGGCTTGTCTAAATGTGATAAAACCATCCTCGACATGACTTCACAAGGAAATTTCATGACACGAACATCGACTGAAGTATGGGATCTCCTAGAAACAATTGCGACAAGACAGGAAGACTGAAGTAATCAAGCCGCTAAGGGAAGTAACATCTCTACTCAAACTCTAAACGTATTAGAATCCAGATTAGAAGATACCTAGCGCTTCAAAACTTTTCAATTCCTACAAATAGTCGCGATGCTACCAAAACCAATCTACAGTATCCTTACTCTAGATGGGCCTATAAACATCATAATAGCTAGAGCTGAAACATAATCTTTCCTCTCCACAAACCCGCATACTCTAAGAAGATTTTTAGCAGATTTTATGACCAAGAAATACGTTACAAACCTTAAAGTCATAGAATGCTAGAATAAGTTTGATGTTTTGATAAAAACATTTGAAGAAGTAATAATCAATTTCCAGCTTACTCTTAAATAGTTAACGGCTAAACTTGAAACACATAATGAACAGTTTGATGCTCTAGTTGTAACTAGAGGAGGAAAAGAAACAATCATCAATATTCCTGCAAATAAAGAGGATACTTCCCTATAAAACCTTTCTGATACAGAACCTGTGTCAATTGACCCTGTTGTCAATCCACCAGACCCCGTACTCTCCAAAACTCCACAATTTATTCCGCGAGCGCGTATACCCTTCCCAACTAGAGTCGGGAAAGAAAGGCAGGAAGCCCAATTTGAGAAATATTGGGATATCATCAAGAACTTACATTTGAATGTACGACTAGTTGATACTCTAGTCAAGATGCCAAAGTGCGCTAAATTTTTCAAAGAATTGCTTTCAAACAAATAGAGATGAAGAGAGATAGTTAACTTGCACTTAAGTGAGAAGTGTTTATTGGTATTACAGCATGGTATTCCCCCAAAGCGAGGAGATAAAGGAAGATTTACTGTACCTTGCTACTTGCAAGTGTCCAAATCAGTAACACTTTGGCATATTTGGGAGCCAGTGTGAACTTAATGCCTGAAACGTCCCGTAAAATTATACTTGACAACCAATGGTTCGTAGGTCCCACAACATTGATTATCACCTCTATATGATCATTTGAAATAAACTAATGCATTCATTTTATTAAAGAAGATTGTCAAAAATGGAAATCTATATAAATAGTAAGTTTTAAAGATAAAACAAACATTTAAAGTATGTTGACACAACCGCCAACTAATACCACAACATGGCATGATGTATAAAAAAAACTTGAATGCAAAATATAGTTTCTAAATCTGCGACTCCATGCAGACTCTCTAAACAGCGGAAGCAACAAGCTATCAATTATGTACATGAGAATAAACATGCGAGAAAACGTCAACAATAATGTTGGTGAGTTATATGTTTAATATTGCAGACAATACTTAATTTAAACTATAAGATTTATGTTTGGAAATATAAAGACTTAATTTAGACCACAAGATTTAATGTTGAGAAATGTATAAAAATAATTATTCCATTTTCCGTGAGCACTTAGCAACTCAACTTAATTCATTTTATCTACCCTTATATGGACCATACACTGTACAGGTGTATCTTCTACGAAGTACTATATCCATTTGAAGACTAGCGCTGCTAGCAAGGAATGGGGCGGTCAGGCCCGATAGATCTATCAATAGGATTCGCGCCTACTGGTATAGAAACCAGTAGTTATAAGTTACCAAACTAAAGTATATTTTCGCACAACTCACAATGAATAATTTATAACTTTTGATCACTTGTGTCTAACATGTACACTACCTAAATCCTACAAAAATAAAATAACAATCAACTAATTATAAGCATATACACTATAAAATAACGAAAACAAACAAACTTGCACGTAATGATCACAATGACAAAAATCACTTAGGTTATATATTTTATAAACATGAAAAATACCAAAAATCACTTAACACATAATTACAAGTATGTGTACCCGATCATGTATAGCATAAAATTGGTAAATCTAGGTTTCATTTCTAGGGACAGTAAATAATAGTAATTCCTAGTAATCAATAACATGCAAATCTAAATTACAGAAACAGTAAATTAGGGGGTTTTATCGTTTAACGATCGAATTGTCAAAGTAATGATTCAATAAAAATACTTTAAAGACAAAAGCAATTGAATACATAGCAAATAACCAATATCAAACAAATATGTTTACTTAGGCACTTTTCACTTTCTTATGTTGAGATTTCATATAGGATAGATAATTTCACATCATGCATGTGATTCGTTGTATAATCACGTATTCTAGACGCAACTACATAAATTAAGATTCAAAAGTGTCACTCATTCTTATACTAAATCATGCAACAGACTGTCTATACACTTTCAAAAACTTAGCAACTAAATTACTAATCTAGAACAATTACGCTAACTAGTCGTCGCAACAATTCACACCTTCTGGTTTCTCTAATCAATTAGTTTCGCCTAATTGTCAGATAGCATTCATAATCCTATTGTCACTTTGTTATAAACTATTAATTATATCCAATGAGTTGTCAATTTAATCGGATAAAATCCATAAGCAAACATACAATTAAATAATACCATACAAGAGTCAATGTTTACTAAACAATAATCCATCATGCAATCAAATCCATAATCATTAAATTAAAAAAATCCCAACAAAATAAGTATTTGGCCTAAGCAAACATAACAAATTTAGCCAACAACCATAATAAAAATAGCTAAACAATTATTCAAAGTAAGTAAAATTCATAATGAAATACACAAGAATTAAGCTTAAAAATAAAGTGTTTATGGAATCAACCGATGTTAATAGCCTTCTCTTGATGATTGCGACATGTTAGAATGCTCCAAATTTCCTTAAAAACCTTAACAAATCGCCTATGATCATCCCTTGGACGGATTCTCTTAGAAAATGTATATGGCCTCAAAACCCTAAATCTCGTATTTATAGTTTTTTAAACCGGCAGAGGCAAGGGCTGCTTTAGAAGCCAAGTGACGCTTCTACGGTGGAATTTCACTCAAACCCCATATTTAAGAGGCTCTTTCATGACGTTTTCTCTTTGTAAGAGGCGCTTTGTCATCCTAAGCGGTTGCTTGTTCTTCATCTTCAACTCATCGACTAACAATCCAAGCGGCGCTTCACTTGCCAAGCGACACTTGCATCTAATCTTCTGAAGTTATGTCAACAATTCTACGAGGCGCTTTATACCCAGGCGGCGCCTGTATCTGACACTTTCTCTTCAACTTTTAGTTAGAAAGTGGTGCTTTGAAGTGTAGGCGGCACTTCCTTCTCTTTTTAGCAGATCAGATTTATTCTTTCTTCTCACCCATCTTCTTCCCGTATATATCTTCATCCTTGATCAAAATCACTTGATATCATTTATAAAGCATTAAGTACGGAAAGTTCGTATAATTAACTCCAAAGTACTCAAAACATACATGATATTGCCTATAAATGATATATAATAACATGTACAAAATAGGCGATATCAATAGGCGTTTTGATAAATTCGAAGCGTGATTAAAAAGAAAACCAACCAAGATAGTTGGGCACAATCCTGTTGATGTGCTAAAAACAATATAATAAAGGTTAGGTGTTGTTTACGTTGCAAAATAGTTCGAAAAGTATAATTTTTGCATCAGCGTATGGACGTAATTGACTGATGCCAATGAAATAAGATTGAATGACACCAAGAAAAATATCGGTTCAAGAACTTGTAAGCTCCCATGAAATATTGAGGTCTCGTAGATTGCAACTTTACAAGGTGGTGGTTGGTTTGCTCGATTTGAAGTTAAGAAAACTGGACTCCGATGCTATGCCGGAAGGATTTATGTACCTTGTTATGGGGATCTACGGAGACTTATATTAGATGAAGCCTACAAGTCGAGATATTCGATTCATCCAGGAGCCGGTAAAATGTACCACGATCTTAAGGAACAGTATTGGTGGCCTAATCTTAAGAAGGATGTTGCAACTTATGTTGGGAAGTGTTTGACTTGCTTGAAAGTTAAGGCCGAACATCAGAAGCCTTCTGGGTTACTTCAACAATCGGAAATCCCGCAATGGAAGTGGGAAAGGATAACAATGGATTTCATTACGAAGCTACCAAAGACGGTGGGCGGATACGATACCATCTGGGTTATTGTTGACCGTCTTACTAAATCTGCACACTTTTTAGCCATGAAAGAAACTGATACAATGGAGAGACTCGCTCAACTATACATAAAAGAGGTTGTATCTCGTCATGTTGTGCCCTTATCGATCATCTTAGATCGCGATCTCCGTTTTGCTTCCAGATTTTGGCATTCTTTGCAAGAAGCATTGGGGACTCGTCTTGACATGAGCATTGTGAATCAACCGCAGACCGACGGTCAAAGCGAACGCATGATTCAGACTTTGGAAGACATGTTGCGTGCTTGTGTTATTGATTTCGGAAAGGCTTGGGAAAGGCAGTTGCCGCTAGCCGAATTCTCTTACAACAACAGTTATCATTCGAGTATTAATGCCGCACCTTTCGAAGCATTGTATGGCCGCAAGTGCCGTTCTTCTATTTGTTGGGCCGAAGTAGGCGAAAAGCAAATCACCGGACCCGAGATAGTCCATGAAACAACTGAGAAGATTGTCCAAATTCAAGCGAGACTCAAGACGGCCCATGATCGCCACAAGAGTTATGCCGACCTTAAACGTAAAGACTTTGAATTCAACGTGGGTGACCGTGTAATGTTGTAGGTCACGCCTTGGAAAGGTGTGATCCGTATTGGAAAACGTGGGAAGCTCAACCCGCGATACATTGGTCCTTTTGAAATTTTGGAACGTCTTTGACCCGTTACTTACCGTTTGGATCTTCCAACTCAATTGAGCTCAGTTTATCCTACCTTTCATGTATCGAATTTGAAGAAGTGTCTTGCTGAACCAGAACATGTCATACCATTGGAGGAACTTATAATTGATGACAAACTCCACTTTGTGGAAGAACCTGTCGAAATTATGGACCGTGAGGTCAAAACTTTGAAACACAACAGGATTCCGATCGTCCGAGTCCGATGGAATGCCAAACGAGGACTTGATTTTACCTGGGAGCGAGAGGATCAAATGATGCAGAAGTATCATCACCTTTTCCCAACTCCTCCATCTACCTCAGATTAAAATTTTGGGATGAAATTTTCTTTAACAGGTGGGTAATGTAATGACCCTGGATTTTCCAACGTATAATTAATAACATTTGTTATTAATACTTGCGCTTTATTAAATGTATTCTTGTACATTTACTTGTTACCGTAATTGACTTTACATGTCCCGACTTGTCTTTGTGACACACGTACTTTTCACGAATAATATTTTGAATATTATTTACGTTCATGATTAGTTATTATTAATCATTTTTAATTAACTAATGTTACTAGTTAATTACTTGGGCTTTATTTATTTGATTGTTGCATACTTACATGGACTCATGTTAATGGACTTGGAAGCCCACCCTACTTTTCTTCATGGACTATTAGGAGCCCAACATCATGCTAATGACTCATTAAGGTTAAGAACATGATTAATTAGTGAATGAAGAGACTTGTCACAAGCATGCTAGCACCAAGCTCCCATGCAATTTAACTTTAATACCATTTTAAGCTTACACCATTCTCCAACACTTGAAAGTAACATTTGACTTCCCCCATTTGGCCTAGAAACTGTCGGCTTTTGTTGAGAGGGGAGGGAGTTCAATTTCAAATTTTTGTTACTTATTTACTAGTATTCCTCTCACATTTACACACACATACTTACACACTTTCATTTACTCTCTTTTTTCTCTCAAAACCTTGTAAGTAACAACATTATTTCTTCTTTCTTTTTCTTCTTAAAACTGCCACCATTCATCATCATTTTACTAGTTTGTAGTTTATTGTTGTTTGTTGTTGTTAAAGATCAAGTTCTATAACTTGTATCTTCATGTAATCTTGGTTACTTCCATCTTTTGTTTGATGAAGAACCAAGAACAAGAATCTAAACTTGTTAGTTTATGGTTCTACACTTAAATGTTATAAGATTTAAAGTTCATAAACTTTATAATCATACTTGTGTTCATGTTTTGTAGACTTAAATTCTTAAGATCCAAACTTTGATTTGAATCTTCTCAAGTATGAAACAAACATGAACATAATACTTGTAACTTTAGTTTATTTCTTTCTTTTGTAAGTACTTTAAAGTTGTAATATTGTTAATTTGGTCAAGTATTACTAGTTAAACTTGATCTCATATTTCTTGAAACTAAAGTTAACTTTATAAGTTCAAAGAACATGGAAGTATAACTTTCTAGTTATAACTTCACACACTTATGTTGGATCTAAGTTTTTATAGCTTATGGTCTTCTAATTTTGTTGTAAATAAGAGCTTATAAGGTTACATACATTTTACAAGATGAAAATCTAAGTTTCATAACTTATGGTTTCATTAAAGTGAATATCCAAGTTCTATAACTTAAGATCTAACTTAAGAACACTAGATCTAGACTTTCTAGTCTAGGATGTTTAAGATCTAGCTAAGATCTAAGTTCTACAACTTAAGATCTTGTTTATTTAGTTTACTTTCAAGTTTGTAGCTCAATATTACTATTAGAACTCATGTATTTGTCGGATCTAAGATCTTGATGTAACTTTGGTTCATCAAACTACTTACAACCCTTAATTGAGTTGTGCTACATATCTTAGACTTACACTAGTGTTATGATGGTCAAAACTTGGTTAAGATGATGCAAATACATCAACAAGTTGTACACTTGAAGCTATAAGCATCAAGGATGAGAACCGTGATGAGCATCAAGCACCAAGAACCTACCGGAACACCTTAATTACTGTTTTATGGAACTGATCAGTAACCTAGGCTACTGGAAAATTTATTTCCAGCTATTTCGGTTCGAGTAGATGATTTTCTGTTTAGACCTCGTCATAATCCGAGTTACGGTTTAGGATTTATGGCCATCCGAAAGTCACTACACCCTTTTAACGTTGTGCTGAAATTTCTGACCTACTCGCACTTAAACTGTCGCCACGGTCAAACGAAGATGTGTTTGATTCTGGAAATTGGTCAGCTTCTAGGGGACTCATATACGGAGCCATGGCCACTGGTCTCACCTAATTTCAGTTTGTATAGAGGTCGTGGCGGCTGAACGAATCAGCCTTTATTTCAAACTCTATTCTTGATTGAAACTTACTTTACCCTTTTTGATTAATGATGAATGATGATGATACTTAAGACCTAATTTACATAGTTTTAAACCTTTGGGAACGATTTACTGACTTAGTAATTTTGACTTAGGTTGAGGACCTTCCGGACCAACCACTTGCTTACTATTCCAGCGTATCGACTTTTACTACTTTCTACTGTGAGTTATAGCATCCCTTTTTTACTTTAACTATTTTGAGAACTGTGAATACATGCGCATTTTACGTTTTACATACTAGGCACGAGTACTTAAACTTTATATATGTGTAGGTTATACAACGGCATAAACTTTCCGCTTAGCTCGGTAACATTTAGTCATTTGTCTTTGAACCGGTGAACGCGAATCTTCGATATGGATCCATAGGATTTGACATCCCCACTCGGGCTAGTAGCGCTAGCATTTAACGGGTGTTTAATACTTCGTAAACTTACGCACTCGCCAAGTGTACTTTTAGGGGGTGTTATTTACATTAAGTTAGTGCCCACGGTTATACATATACTTTTCATACTGTTTTGAAACACTAAAATCTCGTGGCCTACCTTACATTACTGTTATACTTAAACTATAGCTCACCAGCCTTTGTCTTGATGTTTTTAAGTATGTTTTTCTCAGGTGCTTAAGGTTTGGTTGCTTCCGCTGTAGTTGTCATGCTTTGTAGACTCCCGCTGCGCTTATTAGAGATGTCTTCGCATGAAACATTTAATTTGCATTCAAACTATTTTACTTTTGAACAATGAATTTGTAACGACCTATGGGTCACGTACTATTATTATTGCCTTCTATTCATAGAAGCACACTATCGGTTGTAAAACTTTTAATGTTGTTTAAGACGTCACTCCATTTTATGAATACAAACTTATTTTAAAACAGCATATAGTGTTTGACCTTGTAATGATCCTGTTGTTGATGATCCGTACACGTTGATTTTGTACGGGGCGTCACATTTGGTATCAGAGCATTGATTGTAGGGAATTAGATTGCATTAGTGAGTCAGGACCGGACCGAGTAGGATTCACTAATAGGACTAATCTACAACTTGTTTGTTTACTTGTTTCTACGGAATTTGCTGCATGCTGCAGCTTACTTTTACTGTTATATGCCGTATGCTACTACATGATTTCACTACTGCATGCTACCATCTGCTTTTGATTGCATGATACTTCTGTAGGATTCGTAATCATTGCCATGCTATTTACTGTTATAGATGATCTAGACTGCCGTAGTTACTTTGCCTAATATGTGCTTGCTATATAACTTACTGACATGGAAAAAGTTATTTTTCCTTGTTCAGATGTCGGATATCCCGTTCGTTATCATTTTGGAGAGGGACTCAGACTCATCCTCCACCTCGCCTGCTACTGCTGCCGACACACAGATCTCGTCCTCTTTACCCTCCAGCGACTCCGGCGCTTCGTCCTCTGGAGCCAGTAGCTATGCACCCGACCCAGTGATCATCTCAGATGGACATGAGGATCCACAGGAGATTCCAGCTCCACTCATCCCAGGACCCTCGGAGCCACAGCACCATTCTGGTGGTGCTGTGATTCCTGGGGAATATGGGGACGTTCCTTTCCGGAATGAGCATGGTCATTGGGCTAGACGCCTTCCTGATGGACGTGTTGTGCCGATTCCACCCGGTGGATACCGACTGATGACTACTGGCCGAGCACATCCACCTTCCGATGATTCCGAAGACTCATCATCCGACGACTCATCATCCGACGATTCCAGTGACGAGGATTCCGACGAGGACCCTGAGGAGGCACCAGTGCAGCCACCCTCTACCCCGCCAAAGAAGCGGTATCGTTTCGACGGTACTGTTATTTCAGGGGTTAACAGAGGTAGGTCGTTCGTTAACGCACATGGACTGAAGGTTAGAGTTACCGTCCGTAAGCGGCTTATGCTGTATCCTGCTGATCCATTCATACGTAAGGCTCCTCATTACGGAGCATCTACTTCTGGTGCTGGATCGTCTGCACCACCAGCTCCACCAGCATCATCGGCACCACCGGCACCACCTGCATCATCATCACCGCCTGCTCTACCAGCCTCTCCCTCTGTCGAGGAACTGACAAGGGAGGTGGATACCCTCCATGCTCAGGTAACTGAGCTCGAGGACCAGGTGTCCCACATGATGGACATCCTTTACCCACCGTCACCATAGGACTTTTGTATTAGGTTTCTTTATGTAATCCCGTTTGTAGTTTCATGTTTCACTCATTTATTGTACGAATCTCATGCGAATGTATGTAACTTTTTATTAATGAATGGAACTTTGGGTTGTTTAATTTTTGTACGATGTTCCATTTACGTTATTGTATGATAATTTTGTGGTATCTGAATCTATTTGCGTTACTTAATTAACATGTGTTGTGTTGATTCCATGTTGGTTACCATATACTGTATTATTATTATTTGAATGCTGGATTTTGACTTGAGTCAAAATTTTTATTTAGAAGATCAATGGTCAACGGAAGATCAACGCCCACAACAGCACAGATTGAAGAAATGATAACCGAACGGGTAGCCGCAGCTATAGTGGAAATGAACCCCCAAGCTCCACCGGTTATCCAGCACAATCATAATGGGTGCACATACAAGGAATTCCAAAGCTGCAAGCCCCACAATTTTAGTGGTACTGAGGGGCCAGTTGGACTTACAAGGTGGTTTGAGAAATTGGAAGCTGTTTTCCGTGTAAGTAACTGCTCAGAGATGAACAAAACCAAGTATGTCTCATGTACGCTGTCGGACGGCGCCTTAACCTGGTGGAACACACTTGCTCAAGCTAAGGGTATTGATGAGGCATATGCTACCCTGTGGGAGGAATTTAGGGGGGCCATGATTGAAGAGTATTACCCCAGGACAGAGATACAGAAAATGGAGGCTGAGTTCTGGGATTTGAAGGTTGTGGGAACCGATCTCGATGGTTATAACCGTAGGTACCTGGAATTAGCTCTGATGTGTCCCACGATGGTTACTCCGGAATTTAAGCGAATGGAATGATATTTGTGGGGACTTCCTAATCCATCCAAGGAAATGTCACCTCTTCAAAATCAGCTGATGTCCCGAAAGCTATGCGCATGGCGCATACCCTGATGAACCAAATCACCAGTAAAGAAATAGAAAAGGTTAAATCCGAATCGGGTAGTAGTGAGAAGCGTAAGTGGGACAACAACAAGGGGAGGGTCTTTAAACAAACCCTGCTAAGAGGCACAATGACGGAAGGAACCCCAACTCGAACCCTAGCTCGAACTCTAACTACAAGGGTAGTCTGCCGCAGTGCATGAGATGCTACAAGCATCACACCGGGTACTGCAACGTGGTCTGCAAAAAATGTAAAAGGACTAGACACATTGGCAAAGACTGCAAGATCACCCCCTTGAATGTGAAGACAAACTCCACTGGACCAAGAAAGTGCTATGAGTGTGGACAACCGGGCCACTTCAAAAATGAGTGTCCCAACAAGCGAAAGGACGGCGGACCACCGCGTGGCAGAGCTTTCAACGTAAACGCAAATGATGCCCGTGAGAACCCCGACTTGGTTACAGGTATATTCACTATCAACAATCTATTAGCTTCTGTCCTATTTGATACTGGTGCCGATAGGAGTTATGTATGTAGAAACTTTTGCCCTAAGATAAATTGGTCGTTAGTTCCTTTAAAGGAGAGTATGCTTGTAGAGTTAGTCAATGGAAAACTTGAGAAAGTTGACCAAATTATTCGAGGAGCTAATATCAACATAGCTGGTGTGGATTTCGAGATTGACTTGATACCCATTAAGTTGGGAAGGTTTGATGTTATTGTCGGTATGGACTAGTTGACCAAGATAAGGGACGACATTATATGTGAAGATAAAGCTCTTCGTATACCACACGGAGATGGTGAACCACTGATTATTTATGGAGAGAGATGTAGCTATAAACTGAATCTCATTAGTTGCATGAAAGCCCAAAAGATCATGAAGAAAGGATGTCTTGCTGTTTTAGCACATGTGAAAACGTTAGAAACCGAGGTGAAGAGCGTGGATGATGTACGAATTGTGAACGAATTTCCCGACATCTTTCCAGAGGAATTGCCTGGATTACCGCCACCGAGAGCAGTAGAGTTTCAGATCGATTTAGTGCCAGGAGCTACACCTGTAGCTCGCGCACCTTATCGACTCGCACCTTCTGAAATGCAAGAGTTGCAGAGCTAATTACAAGAACTGCTAGACCGTGGATTTATCCAACCAAGTTTCTTGCCTTGGGGTGCACCTGTTTTATTTGTGAAGAAGAAGGACGGGTCTTTCTGCATGTGTATCAACTACCGTGAACTCAACAAATTGACGATCAAGAATCGGTATCCTCTTCCCTGAATTAACAATCTTTTTGATCAACTACAAGGATCGAGCATTTACTCTAAGATCGATTTGTGATCCAGTTATCACCAGTTGAGGGTGAAAGAGAGCGATGTGATGAAGACTGCATTCAGAACTCATTATGGTCATTATGAGTTTCTCGTGATGCCATTCGGTTTAACCAACGCACCTGCTGTATTTTTGGATCTCATGAATCGTGTATGCAAGCCATACCTGGATAAGTTCATTATCGTCTTCATAGATGATATCCTCATCTACTCCAAAAGCGAAGAAGAACATGAGCAACATCTTCGACTAGTGCTTGAACTCTTGAGACGAGAGCAACTTTACGCCAAATTCTCCAAGTGCGAATTTTGGTTGAAGGAAGTCCAATTTATGGGTCATGTTGTGAGCGATCAGGGTATCAAAGTGGATCCCACAAAGATCGAAGCTATCAGCAAGTGGGAAACCCCCACTATTCCGACTCACATTCGCCAATTTTTAGGCCTCGCCGGTTACTACCGAAGATTTATTGAAGGTTTCTCTCTGATTGCGCATCCTTTGGCCGCGCTGACTCACAAAGGGAAGAAGTTCATTTGGGAACCCGAACAGGAATCAGCATTTCAAACCTTGAAAAAAAAGTTAACCACCGCACCTATCTTATCACTTCCTGAAGGCAGTGACGATTTCGTCTTTTATTGCGATGCTTCGAAAAGTGGTTTTGGTTGTGTACTGATGCAATGAACAAAGGCTATCACTTACGCCTCTCGTCAACTGAAGATTCACGAGCGAAATTACACAACGCACGATCTCGAGCTTGGAGCCGTTGTCTTTGCATTAAAACTGTGGAGACACTGAACGACTATGATTGTGAACTTCGTTATCACCCTGGCAAGGCCAATGTTGTAGCTGACGGTTTGAGTCGAAAGGAGAGGATGGCACCTCTTCGAGTTCGGGCACTGAACATCACCATTCATTTGAACCTCAATAGCCAGATCCGAGCAGCCCAAGATGAGGCTCTCAAGGAGGAGAATATATCTCATGAATACTTGAACATTCTCGTTTCTCGATTTGAAGTTAAGGAAACTGGACTCCGATGCTATGCCGGAAGGATTTGGGTACCACGTTATGGGGATCTACGGAGCCTTATATTAGATGAAGCCCACAAGTTGAGATATTCGATTCATCTAGGAGCCGGTAAAATGTACCACGATCTTAAGGAACAGTATTGGTGGCCTAATCTTAAGAAGGATGTTGCAACTTATGTTGGGAAGTGTTTGACTTGCTCGAAAGTTAAGGCCGAACATCAGAAGCCTTCTGGGTTACTTCAACAATCGTAAATCCTGAAATGGAAGTGGGAAAGGATAACAATGGATTTCATTACGAAGCTACTAAAGATGGTAGGCGGATACGATACCATCTGAGTTATTGTTGACCTTCTTACTAAATCTGCACACTTTTTAGCCATGAAGGAAACCGATACGATGGAGGGACTCACTCAACTATACATAAAAGAGGTTGTATCTCATCATGGTGTGCCCATATCGATCATCTCAGATCGCGATCCCCGTTTTGCTTCCAGATTTTGGCGTTATTTGCAAGAAGCCTTGGGGACTCGTCTTGACATGAGCACTGCGTATCACCCGCAGACCGACGGTCAAAGCGAACGCACGATTCAAACTTTGGAGGACATGTTGCGTGCTTGTGTTATTGATTTCGGAAAGGCTTGGGAAAGGCATTTGCCGCTAGCTGAATTCTCTTACAACAACAGTTATCATTCGAGTATTAATGCCGTACCTTTCGAAGTGTTGTATGGCTGCAAGTGCCGTTCTCCTATTTGTTGGGCCAAAGTAGGCGAAAAGCAAATCACTGGACCCGAGATAGTCCATGAAATAACTGAGAAGATTGTCCAAATTCAAGCGAGACTCAAGACAGCCCGTGATCGCCACAAGAGTTATGCCGACCTTAAACGTAAAGACTTTGAATTCAACGTGGGTGACCATGTAATGTTGAAGGTCGCGCCTTGGAAAGGTGTGATCCGTTTTGGAAAACGTGGGAAGCTCAACCCGTGATACATTGGTCCTTTTGAAATTTTGGAACGTGTTGGACCCGTTGCTTACCGTTTGGATCTTTCAACTCAATTGAGCTCAGTTCATCCTACCTTTCATGTATCGAATTTGAAAAGGTGTCTTACTGAACCAGAACATTTCATACCATTGGAGGAACTTACAATTGATGACAAACTCCACTTTGTGGAAGAACCTGTTGAAATTATGGACCGTGAGGTCAAAACTTTGAAACACAATAGGATTCCGATCGTCCGAGTCTGATGGAATGCCAAACGAGGACCTGAGTTTACCTGGGAACGAGAGGATTAAATGATGCAGAAGTATCCTCACCTTTTCCCAACTCCTCCATCTACCTCAGCTTAAAATTACGGGATGAAATTTTCTTTAACAGGTGGGTAATGTAACGACCCTGGATTTTCCAACGTATAATTATTAACATTTGTTACTAATACTTGCGCTTTATTAAATGTATTCTTGTACATTTACTTGTTACCGTAATTGACTTTACATGTCCCGACTTGTCTTTGTGACACACGTACTTTTCACGAATAATATTTTGAATATCATTTACGTTCATGATTAATTATTATTAATCATTTTTAATTAACTAATGTTACTAGTTAATTACTTGAGCTTTATTTATTTGATTGTTGCATACTTACATGGACTCATGTTACTGGACTTGGAAGCCCACCCTACTTTTCTTAATGGACTATTAGGAGCCCAACATCATGCTAATGACTCATTAAGGTTAAGAACAAGATTAATTAGTGAATGAAGAGACTTGTCACAAGCATGCTAGCACCAAGCTCCCATGCAATTTAACTTTAATACCATTTTAAGCTTACACCATTCTCCAACACTTGAAAGTAACATTTGACTTCCCCCATTTGGCCTAGAAACCGTCAGCTTTTGTTGAGAGGGGAGGGAGTTCAATTTCAAATTTTTGTTACTTATTTACTAGTATTCCTCTCACATTTACACACACATACTTACACACTTTCATTTACTCTCTTTTTTCTCTCAAAACCTTGTAAGTAACAACATTATTTCTTCTTTCTTTTTCTTCTTAAAACCGCCACCATTCATCATCATTTTACTAGTTTGTAGTTTATTGTTGTTTGTTGTTGTTAAAGATCAAGTTCTATAACTTGTATCTTCATGTAATCTTGGTTACTTCCATCTTTTGTTTAATGAAGAACCAAGAACAAGAATCTAAACTTGTTAGTTTATGGTTCTACACTTAAATGTTATAAGATTTAAAGTTCATAAACTTTATAATCATACTTGTGTTCATGTTTTGTAGACTTAAATTCTTAAGATCCAAACTTTGATTTGAATCTTCTCAAGTATGAAACAAACATGAACATAATACTTGTAACTTTAGTTTATTTCTTTCTTTTGTAAGTACTTTAAAGTTGTAATATTGTTAATTTGGTCAAGTATTACTAGTTAAACTTGATCTCATATTTCTTGAAACTAAAGTTAACTTTATAAGTTCAAAGAACATGAAAGTATAACTTTCTAGTTATAACTTCACACACTTATGTTGGATCTAAGTTTTTATAGCTTATGGTCTTCTAATTTTGTTGTAAATAAGAGCTTATAAGCTTACATACATTTTACAAGATGAAAATCTAAGTTTCATAACTTATGGTTTCATTAAAGTGAAGATCCAAGTTCTATAACTTAGGATCTAACTTAAGAACACTAGATCTAGACTTTCTAGTCTAGGATCTTTAAGATCTAGCTAATATCTAAGTTTTACAACTTAAGATATTGTTTATTTAGTTCACTTTCAAGTTTGTAGTTCAATATTACTATTAGAACTCATGTATGTGTCGGATCTAAGATCTTGATGTAACTTTGGTTCATCAAACTACTTACAACCCTTAATTGAGTTGTGCTACATATCTTAGACTTACACTAGTGTTATGATGGTCAAAATTTGGTTAAGATGATGCAAACACATCAACGAGTTGTACACTTGAAGCTATAAGCATCAAGGATGAGAACCGTGATGAGCATCAAGCACCAAGAACCCACCGGAACACCTTACTTACTATTTTATGGAACTGATCAGTAACCTGGGCTACTAGAAAGGTTGATTTACAGCTATCTCGGTTCGATTAAATGATTTTCCATTTAGACCTCGTCTTAATCCGAGTTACGGTTTAGGATTTATGGCCATCCGAAAGTCACTACACCCTTTTAACGTTGTGCTGAAATTTCTGACCTACTCGCACTTAAACCGTCATCACGGTCAAACGAAGATGAGTTTGGTTCTGGAAATTTTTCAGCCTCTAGGGGACTCATATACGGAGCCATGGCCACTGGTCTCACCTCATTTCAGTTTGTATAGAGGTTGTGGCGGCTGAACGAATCAGCCTTTATTTCAAACTCTATTAATGATTGAAACTTACTTTACCCTTTTTGATTAATGATGAATGATGATGATACTTAAGACCTAATTTACATAGTTTTAAACCTTTGGGAATGATTTACTGACTTAGTAACTTTTGACTTAGGTTGAGGAGCTTCCGGACCAACCACTTGCTTACTATTCCCGCGTATCGACTTTTACTACTTTCCACTGTGAGTTATAGCATCCCTTTTTACTTTAACCATTTTGGGAACTGAGAATACATGTGCATTTTACGTTTTACATACTAGGCACGAGCACTTAAACTTTATATATGTGTGGGTTATACAACGGCATAAACTTTCCCCTTAGCTCGGTAACGTTTAGTCATTGGCCTTTGAACCGGTGAACGCGAATCTTAGATATGGATCCATAGGGTTTGACATCCCCACTCGGGCTAGTAGCGCTAGCATTTAACGGGTGTTTAATACTTCGTAAACTTACTCACTCGCCAAGTGTACTTTTAGGGGGTGTTATTTACGTTAAGTTAGTTACCAAGTGCTCACGGTTATACATATACTTTTCATACTGTATTGAAACACTGAAATCTCGTGGCCTAACTTACATTACTGTTATACTTAAACTATAGCTCACCAACCTTTGTGCTGACGTTTTTAAGCATGTTTTTCTCAGGTGCTTAAGGTTTGGTTGCTTCCGCTGTAGTTGTCATGCTTTGTAGACTCCTACTGCGCTTATTAGAGATGTCTTCGCATGAAACATTTAATTTGCTTTCAAACTATGTTACTTTTGAACAATGAATTTGTAACGACCTATGGGTCACGTACTATTATTATTGCCTTCTATTCGTAGAAGCACACTATCGGTTGTAAAACTTTTAATGTTGGTTAAGACGTCACTCCGTTTTATGAATGCAAACTTATTTTAAAACAGCATATAGTGTTTGATCTTGTAATGATCATGTTGTTGATGATCCGTACACGTTGATTTTGTACGGGGTGTCACACGTATAATTATTCCACTCACCTTGGAATGCCCGCACAAGTCATGTAAAACATGATCTCCGTCCTCAAATCTGAGCAAGTAACCACCTATATCACACATAGGCACAATAATCACATAACTATACATTCTCTTAAAGAGAATCCGACACAATCATCTCTTAGCTGAGGGATCACACCTTGCTCGCCAAAACCCTCCCATTTAAAACCTAATGGACACAATCCAATTACCACTTCGAGTGGTAATTCAAACCCACTCTACAAAGTACAATTTAACCCAAATTATACTTGACACCAAATTGACCAACCTACGTCCCGAAACTAGATTACTACTTAGGTAGTGATCATTTCAAAACGCCATTGAAACCAAAACTACAACACGTACAATATTGAACCATTTCACACTTGACCTCTTTTGACTTATGCCAAACACGACCCATAATCGCCATTAACTAGTGGTTATGCACCAATATACCATTTAAAACCTCAATTCAAGTACTTACAAATTTAACTCACCAAAGCTAGTCTCAAAACCTAGTTTTGACACCAAAACCATTGATGTGTGCGAGGTAGGGTACGAAATGCTATTATTTTTTAATACGAAATACGTTACAAATTACACAAGTTTTAATTATTTACAGATGGGATATACCTAAACCTTGCTACAACACTATAGGCAGTGTACCTAATCGTAGAGTAGTATAGTTTTTAGTAAGTTCGGTTCGTTCCACAAGGAGCTGGCTTATTTCACACTATATTTTAATTAACAATATTTGTACAAAATATATATAATTATATATAATAATATATAAAAGGGGGTTTACCGTTAAATGACCTGGTATGTCGATTTTATATTTTAAGCGAAGCGTAAAGTAAATGACAATATTTAACTAACAATATAAAATAAATAACAATAATTAAAATGACAATAAATAAAAGTACGAGGAAATATGAAATAAAATATATTATGCTTATTTAAACTTCCGTAATCATGATGTTTGAAGTGTTGATTTTTAGTTTATTCCCATGGGTTAATTGTTCTTTGTCCTGGATTATTTAATATGCCCGTCTGGTTTTTGTCCATAACAGTCCATCAGTCATAAATATAAAGTGCGAGTGTCCTCGTCAAATTATCCTTATATCCGAAGTCAAATATTCCAACTAATTGGGGACTTAAACTGTAACAAGGTTTTAATACTTTGTTTAATAATTACATCAGGATATCGACTGCGTGTAATCCAAAGTTTAATACTTTGTTATCAATTACGCCAAGTGTCCTTGTACATAATTTCACCCCTGTTTTAATAATTCCATAGACTATTAATTCATTCCCGTGTCCGGTTAAATGAAAGATTATTCGTACATATAAATATCCCGCCCATCGTGTCCGATTGAGTGTATATGGTCATTTATAGGTATGTCCAATTGTAAATATTTATATTAATATTAATAAACTATCATTTAGTTAAACAAATATAAAGACCATTAATAGCCCATAGTCTAATTTCCACAAGTGTCGTTCTTTTGTCCAAACCCCAATTATGGTACAAAGCCCAATTACCCAATTTTAATATTTTTAGCCCAACACCATGATTACTTCGGCGTTAAATAAGCATAATAATAATTTAGCTACGAGACATTAATTTAAAAAGGAGAACATAACTTACATTGAGTATTTATCGCGTAGCGTTACACGGACAGAACTTCGACTTCAAAACCCGTAAATTAACCTTTACATTACCTAATCTAAACTAATATACAACTAAACTAATATATTATATATATATATATATATATATATATATATATATATATATATATATATATATATATATATATATATATATATATATATATATATATTAAGATACAGAAAGATATAGATATGGTGTAGGTAACTCGGTAGAATGCTCGGCCTTTTATAGGCCAAATCTGATTTTTGCAGCACCGCGATCGTGGAGGTTTTAGCCTTCACAGCTCCGCGATCGTGGAGGACAGGATTCCAGCTCACCAACTTTTGAATTTTTACTTGTCGACGTTTTATTTAAAATATATATAATATATAAATAATTTATATAATTATTTAAATATTATATTATATTTTTGTGCATAGTTGACTCATAATTTTTAGTCCGTTGAGTCTGGCGTTGATAGTTGGCTCATGTCCCGGTTTCGGATTTTCGAACGTCCTTTTGTATAATTTAATATCTTGTACTTTGCGTTCCGCAACTTGTACTCTTGTCATTTTTAGACGTTTATTATCAATAAATTGAACCACTTGGATTGTATCTTGTACATTTGAGCTTTTTGGACGTTTGCATCTTCAAATCATCGTTTTCGCCTTTTGTCTTCGCACTTATTTATTTAAACAAATATTACTTGAAAATGGAACAATTGCAACTGAAAACTTTACATATCGGAAGGATATTGCTACTAAATATATGTTCATTTGGAGCACTATCAAATATCCCCACACTTGAACGTTGCTTGTCCTCAAGCAATACATAACTTGAAATTAAATCTCACTTCACTCGAATCACTTTTTTATTCTCACACTTTATACATCAATGATTTTGGTACAGCGGTATAAACAATGATAGTAACATTGTGGTTTACAGTCCCACATGACTATAAAAATTTAGATCCTTTAGGAAATTGGATCTTTATGAAAATATTTGATCTTTTGAAAATTCAATCTAGCTTTTACCCTAGATAAGTTTTCTGGAATAACTCTTCACCGGTGTTGCAAAATATATTTGTGGATCAATATTTTCGCTAAAAACATTTAGGTTCGTGTAATCCACTGCTATCCCTGTATCGAAAAGCACACATCCAGTTTACTTGTTCCGTATATTACCTTTGGGCAAACTACCATCCGGTTGTAAAGGAAAGCGATGAACAAGAAACTGTTAAGGCAATGTCTAATGACATGCATTTGTTCATGGTCTAAAACGTGTTGGATGCAGTTACTATCCTTTATAGGAGCAATAGTAAAGATCACCCTATGATTTTTCGGTCTGGCACAAGGTCCTGTCTTCGACCATGCTATGCAACCACCGTTCTTACCCTTGACACCCGATTTGGTTCAGATGACCTAATGAATTCCAGGTGAATTCCTAGGATTTTACGTTCAATGGTAATGAACGCATTGAAAATGGGTTTTCAGAAAACAAATCGGTTTTAATTTTGATTAAAATATTTTCTCGTTCAAGCTCGAGTTTAGATATCATTGAATTCCATGAGTTTGTAATTCTCAATCTTTAAGGTCAATCTCAAGGATTGAGTAATATCAGTCTTAAAAGCTGATTTTTAATCTTTAAGGAGATTATCCTTTCTGGGGATCTGATTCATTAGTCTTATCAAGCTAATTTGCACGGCGCCCTCCCCATTTTACGAGACATATCCTCTCATGGTTAGGATAATTCTGACCACTTGGCGACCCTGTTTGATGCTGAGATCCGTGAATTTTCAGTCGATTTTTGAGAAAACTTTTCAAGGTTTTTCGTAGACTCTACAACTGGTCTGGACGACAACTTCTTGACCTAAATCAAGAAGCGCGTGTCTTTTTCGGAAGACTTTACTTCCTTTTAATGATGGAATTGATTCATCGTGTAGATCCATCTTTCTTTCAAAAGTATTACAATAAATCTGGTAAAACAGTTAATTTAGTCCAAAACAAAAGCACCTGCAATAACTTTACAGAAACATGTGATAGATAGTTTTTAATTGAATAACTTGGTACATTCTCCCCACACTTGCCTTTTATTTATTTCTTTCCTTGCCTTTTTATTCTCCTCTTTTCCATTTTAAATGAATTCAAACATTTTGGGTTGTTTCTCAATTTATTTCCTTTTCGAGGTAACGATAATTTCGGTATTAACACCTAGTTTTCATCGTTCATAAATATGTATAAACATGATTTTGAATTCGTTTAGTTGAAAATTTTTCAAATTTTCACAAAATTTGGCAAATAAACCAAGTGCAAACCCAAGAGAATTTATAACCCTTCCCCACACTTGAGATCATGCAATGCCCTCATTTGCATAAAATCAGACTATAATTATAAATTCACGAGGGTGATAAGTGTAGAAAAGTGATTAAAAATACCCAGTTTGTAATTACAAAGCTCGTCGAATGATAGATGGCATGCCTCATCGTTCATTCCTTCTTGTTTTATCACACATGTTTTTCTTCAAAAATGGTTGCTTTTTTGAACTGTTATCTAATATTTGAAAATACGTCTTTTACCCTAACTCATCATGCATATTTATTAACGAGTTATGCACTAACCCGAACCCCTAATTTAACGTTAAGTGGGGTTAGACTTCCCCACACTTAGCTGACGACATGTGAAGTCGGTAGAATAAGTTCCACGAATTAAAATAGTGAGCCAGTTATTTATATCTCGGGTGGTATAGAATATATCAATGGGTTTAAAATTTAGACCCACCCGATCGTCACTACTTAATTCTTTTTTAAGTGTAGCTTTTAGTAAATGGATATGTCTCTTTTCTGGTTTTTGGTCAAATGGATCGATATACACTGACATACATATTTCTATAGGGTGGACAATTCCTAACATTTCCTTTCGTTCATTCTCGGGATCAAAGTTTTCACCTCTATTACCCAATTGGGTGAAATTTGAGGTGTCAATATCTATTACAGCTTGTAGTTCATCTTTAGTAGATGACTTGTCTATTGAGAATATTGAGTTGGAAGGTTGTGGAATGGTGAATTTCAGGATCGAAGCAAATTCTTCTTCATTAATGGTACTTATCGGTCCCACCATTTTGGTCTCGGGGGTAGAATTTTCAATGTTATCATTTTCCAAAGAGTACCAATTTGTCACCCTTACTTCTTCTTCATCCCTTGATGGATCGATGATTTCGTCGGTAGAGGCTAATGTGTCGATATGTTGTGAAATTGGTAAAGCTGAATAAAAAGTATCATCGGGATAATTGGTTATTTCGGAGCTCTCGAATTCATCAAAATTCAATGATATGATATTTTCTTGCACAATACTCCTCAGATCAACAGGTGTGTAATCTGATAGAGTTTCAGCTTGCCGATTTACAAACTCTCTCATTTGTTCATTTTGAGCATCGAGTTCTTCGAGTTTGATTTTCATATTGTCTAAAAGATTTTCAGACACATAATTTTCCTCGTCTTCTTGTTGTTGAGTTTGGAAATATTCTTGGGAATAATCCCAATTTGAATTGTATTCTTCATAATCATTCCATTCAGGTTCCGTGGGTGCGTAATTTTCCATAGGAACGTAATAAAAACATTCCCATGTTGAGTGATAATCTCCACAGATTTCACAACCAGTTATTGTTTCGTCATTCGTGATCCAAGATTGACCGAACGAATTGTCATCAACACCCGTTTGAGAGTATTGATTAAACTGATTTCGGATGTCATAAAGAGTTTCCAAAATATTCTCGAGATTTTCCATAATGCGCTTTTTTTTAAACCAAATTTTAGCTACAATGTGGTGCATTTACTTAATTATCCTATTAGTTATAAAAATAAAAATTATATAAGTTATCAAATTAATAGACTTTTCTGCTTTTGCCCACGTTTCGAATAGCCAATAGATGCAACAGGGAGCCAGAACCCTTTAAATCGGAAGCTCACAACTCAGTCACTAACAAATTCAACTATTACTACAAAGCAGAAAATTTGGATGTCTATCAATTTAACCGCTTAAAATAATTTTTCGTTTTGAAATTTAAGAGAAGAAATAGAAAAAATTCTAAAGTCCTAAAAACTAGAGCGTCGAGAAATAAGAAAGAAAAATAGCGCGTCGAAAAACGTTGAAAAAAAATAAAAGGTCGAAAAATAAATGTCGAAAAACAAACAGTCGAAAAATAAAAATAAGAAAATAAAGCGTCGAAACTTAGTATTCTAAAAACTAAATATTTAAAGTTATGTCTAAAGGTATTAAAGCTTAAAAGGAATTCTATATCCAAAACGGTAATAACTTAAAAAGTACTGAAATTTTAAAATGGTGTCGCAAAATTCTAAAGCACCTAAATCTTAGTCTAAAGAAAAGGCACTTAAGGGATTTTACGGCAAAGTCTTAAAAGCTAAAAATAAAGTAACTACGGCAAAATACTAATTTTAAAACTAATTACGAACGACAAATATTAAAAACTACGAATTTAAATGAATAAAAAGATACAAAATATAAAAAGAAAATTAGAGTTATAAAAATATAATTTTTTTATAAAAATATTATTTATATAAAAGTATTAACATAAATATGTAAATAATAATAATTAAAACTTAAAATACGAATTATATTAAAACTATATAATAATTAAACCCTAATAATAATAATAAATATATTAAACCCTAATCGTATTTAATGCAATCCTATGTTGCAGTCACAGACTGCTCCGCGAGTGCGGTATTACCTAATAGACGAGCTCCGCGAGTGTGGAGTAATGCAAATTCAGATTCAGATGTAGGCTAAAATGTTTTTTTTTTTAAATTTATATTGTTTTTCTAAAAATTATATACAAATATTTATATAAATATATATTAAAAATTATAGCGTTTCGCCGAGTTCCCGGCAGCGGCGCCAAAAACTTGATGTGTGCGAGGTAGGTTACGAAATGCTATTATTTTTAATACGAAATACGTTACAAATTACACAAGTTTTAATTCTTTACAGAGGGGATATACCTAAACCTTGCTACAACACTATAGGCAGTGTACCTAATCGTAGAGTAGTATAGTTTTTAGTAAGTCCGGTTCATTCCACAGGGAGCTAGCTTATTTCACACTATATTTTAATTAACAATATTTGTACAAAATATATATAATTATATATAATAATATATAAAAGGGGGTTTACCGTTTAATGACCTGGTTTGTCAATTTTATATTTTAAGCGAAGCGTAAAGTAAATGACGATATTTAACTAACAATATAAAATAAATAACAATAATTAAAATGACAATAAATAAAAGTACGAGGAAATATGAAATAAAATATATTATGCTTATTTAAACTTCCGTAATCATGATGTTTGACGTATTGATTTTTAGTTTATTCCCATGGGTTAATTGTTCTTTGTCCTGGATTATTTAATATGCCCGTCTGGTTTTTGTCCATAACAGTCCATCAGTCATAAATATAAAGTGCGAGTGTCCTTATTAAATTATCCTTATATCCGAAGTCAAATATTCCAACTAATTGGGGACTTAAACTGTAACAAGGTTTTAATACTTTGTTTAATAATTACACCAGGATATCGACTGCGTGTAATCCAAGGTTTAATACTTTGTTATCAATTACGCCAAGTGTCCTTGTACATAATTTCACCCCTGTTTTAATAATTCCATAGACTATTAATTTATTCCCGTGTCCGGTTAAATGAACGATTATTCGTACATATAAATATCCCGCCCATCGTGTCCGATTGAGTGTATATGGTCATTTATAGGTATGTCCAATTGTAAATATTTATATTAAAATTAACAAACTATCATTTAGTTAAACAAATATAAAGCCCATTAATAGCCCATAGTCTAATTTCCACAAGAGTCGTTCTTTTGTCCAAACCCCAATTATGGTACAAAGCCCAATTACCCAATTTTAATATTTTTAGCCCAACATCATGATTACTTCGGCATTAAATAAGCATAATAATAATTTAGCTACGAGACATTAATTTAAAAAGGAGAACATAACTTACATTGAGTATTTATCGCGTAGCATTACACGGACAGAACTTCGACTTCAAAACCCGTAAATTAACCTTTACATTACCTAATCTAACTAATATACAACTAAACTAATATATATACATATATATATATATATATATACATACATATATATATATACATATATATATATATACATATATATATATATATATATATATATATATATATATATATATATATATATATATATATATATATATATATATATATATATATTAAGATACAGAAAGATATAGATATGGTGTAGGTAACTCGGCAGATGGCTCGGCCTTTTATAGGCCAAATCTGATTTTTGCAGCTCCGCGATCGTGGAGGTTTTAGCCTTCACAGCTTCGCGATCGTGGAGGACAGGATTCCAGCTCACCAACTTTTGGATTTTTACTTGTCGACGTTTTATTTAAAATATATATAATATATAAATAATTTATATAATTATTTAAATATTATATTATATTCCTGTGCATAGTTGACTCATAATTTTTAGTCCGTTGCGTCGGGCGTTGATAGTTGGCTCATGTCCCGGTTCCGGATTTTCGAACGTCCTTTCGTATAATTTAATATCTTGTACTTTGCGTTCCGCAACTTGTACTCTTGTCATTTTTAGACGTTTCTTATCAATAAATTGAACCACTTGGATTGTATCTTGTACATTTGAGCTTTTTGGACGTTTGCGTCTTCAAATCGTCATTTTTGCCTTTTGTCTTCGCACTTATTTATTTAAACAAATATTACTTGAAAATGGAACAATTGCAACTGAAAACTTTACATATCGGAAGGATATTGCTACTAAATATATGTTCATTTGGAGCACTATCATCCATTCAACACCTACTTTGACTAGCAACTATGAACATCAGACCCACCAACACACTTCCAAACTAGTGATTGACACCCAAAATCATGACAGATATAACCAAATTTGTCATCTAACCCTAAACCCACTTCATTAGGGTTTACATACCAAAATCACACACTAAAACCCCTAATTTCATGAGAAATGGGGTTTATAACCCAACACAAACACAAACTCTAACCCCAAATCAAAATCAAAGTAAATAAAATCGGATCTAGGGTTTACCTCAACTTCAAAACTGAACTAGTAGCTAGAAACATTGAGAAGAACCAAGATGAACTCAAATTTGGGTAGAAATCACCACCATCTTAATCAATTCAAGATTTCTCTCACTAAAGCATTCTCTTTCTCTCTCTAAGATGTTTGATAGGTGAGAAATAAAGATAAGAATGAGAATAAGATCTAGTCTCAAGCCATATAAACGTTCACGTGTTAAAAGACCCAATTGCCCTCATCAATTCTAAAAATTAACAAAGCAAATTCGTCAGGCACCAGGAACGCCGTTCCCCAAACGGCTTCTAAACCCATTATGTTAATTTTTACAATTTTCCATATTCAGAACTCCGTTCTTCCCTTTGGTACGCCGTTCCCGCTAATGGAACGTTGTTCCTGCTCATGGAACGCCGTTCCTTGTACTTAGAACGCCGTTATGGCCTGTTAGAAAATTAGGGTCTTACAACTCTCCCCCACTTGAACTGGATCACGTCCCCGCGATCCTCGTCATTTTACAAACATGACCCATGCTCTACGACCCTTCGACAAACGATCAAGCCCGATGTCCATAATATCTTCCGTTAATCCGAGGATCTCACCAAACGCTAATAATCACTAGCGTGCATCACCGCAACAAGCGGTATCTCATACACTCAACGTCCAAAATGTCCACATAGGAGATACGAAAAACATCATGTACCCCTACAAGTTCTCTCGGGCTATGACCCACGACAAGCTAAGTCCATAACTATATCATCCAACGCGAAAAACTAGATCCACTACGACGTGACCCATGTCTTGAATTAATCCACATCGAGAAGGATTCATGCTGCGATAATATTCTGTACTTCAAGGGCTCATAAATGCACCACTCAACCGGTCGCACATCTACTTATGCGCAAGCATTTGCTATCCACCCCCTAAAATCGGCAGATCACAATCCGACAAGTCGATGCCAACAAGGCAGTCGACACACTCCTCCGATGAGCACTTCTTACGGTGGCGCTCCAACACTTAGCACAAGACTATTATTGTAATGGTATTCCACTGATGGCATTAAGCCATACCAACATCGGTCAATAAAAGATGTTCTCTAATTCAAGAACCAACTTCCCCCCGTCATCACAACCGGGTTATTCCTTCAACGAAGAAATTTCGTTATCACCAAATAATCACACTATAACACAATCTTCCCATCAATCGATCCGCACACGACCATCCGTCTTTAGATTAATCCAGGACGAAAATAGTACACCACGTGCTAGACAATACATCAACACTAGACACATGGTTTCTCCTCTAAACCCTACCACACAACCACACAAGACGGCTTCCTAGTACTAGCATGGAAGCTATTTATATACTAGAATCCTGTCAACAACGAATTATCATCACAACAATTTCGCAATCCGCCACACGACAAACAAAAATATCCACCAACGCCGGGTGAATCCTTTTGCCTCGACCGTCCGTTAAAGAGGTCCTCGGCATTCAACTGCAAGCAACAGCTCACAATACTAGGGAACACACCCTCGCACACTAACAGCATCCGCGTATCTCTATGTGAGACAATCGGAACCGGCACTCCCCGCCTCTCAATCGTCCATAAAGTGGAATAATCCACTAACGATTTCCATGATCACGTTTCCCGACAGGAAAAACACAGCATTTACCACAATATCAAACTAGTACTCACTCAAACGTACTATCCGAGTTTCATAACAACCCATATTTACATTATGAGAGCACCCGCAATGACAACTTCAATCCCTCACTCCAGGATCTAAGTGTTCCTTTTGGTCTCATACCACACCTTGGTACTACATGACCACCCCACCTAAACTCCAAGCATAACATTCCGGAATCGTCACTCACAATCGTAACGTACGATCTCGCGTCAACATCAACAACCCGTCACTCTTCCTCATTAGGAACTCCGAATCCCTATTGAGGCCTAGCACGGTACACTCTGACACTTCTCTATACTTAACACCACTTGAGCTACCTCGGGCGGCAGTAAAAACTCCCCCACTTAGGATTCAGTTCCACATTCTCACCGCCAAGATGATAACATCCCGCGAAATTGTCATTCCACGAAACACGTGACAATTCTCATCGTTGGTCATATACACCAAATCACCCTGAATTCACTTCAGGCTCTCAGAGCCGACATACATAATCACTTAAGATGTCGTTCACGCGACGATCTCACCTTCATACCACAAATCACAAATAACAGCCCTTCATCATTTGCAAAGCGAACTCCACCAAAGTCCTACATACGCCTCTAAGCCTAGGCATAAGCCACACCGCTTAATTAGTCGTGCTTCTCAGTTGAGATCACCTGACCTTCCACTTAACGAACATGTTTCATCAGTTGCTCACTCTCATGGAGAAGAGTGACAAATCCGACACAATATCATCACTTCATCATAACCTTCGGCCTAACCGGCCATTAAATCCATCACCGGCTCACCGGTCATCTTTACCCGTCGATCACCATTGTAATCACCGCTACTTCTAAGGGTATATCACGGGCACCCTAAGCGCAAAATGATCACACCTCACGGGAGTTGAACATTACACTAGCATGTATAAGAAGGCACCTCACGCAGTGTCATGCAGACTCGCTCCACTATTTACCGAGAATTAGAAACTCGATCTGTGGGTTCCATACACAAGATGTCACCCATCTCTCCACAATAATGACCCGAAGTCATACCTACCCGACAAACCTTACAGTTTATTGTCTTATCCAAAAGTTCCTAGCGATCACACGCTACCCACAATCCCACAAGGCCAAACGATATAGCCTAACGAAACCTTTCATCTGACACTAAAGAGATGCGTGGGAACACCAAGTCTTACACCCTTCTACACATCGATACAGCCACTACTAAAAGGGATATTCCGTTATGAATGTTACCCTATAATCCACAACACACAAACAACTAACACAATCATCGTCATACGGGTCTCACCCCCGTAGGTTTAATGACCTGAAGACTCCTCGATTCGCCAAATCCAAGGCAACTCACAACTAGAATCCTTACACGATTCTATAACCACACACTCTACCGCGTGTAACTCAATACCACATACATCAGACTTGTTGCATCCCATTATGGAATTCAAGTCCTCGTCGCACACACCCACACACATTATTCGTTCATTCTAGTTACAATGGGTACTACAACCAATGACAATCTCAATAGTGAACCCACTACTTAGAGTGACTACGCACGCGTCGAACTCGTGAGTTCGGTCACTCACCTTAGCTAACCGAATCCAGCGTAATACTTCCCAGCTCACAATGAACCCTATGTGACCACTGTCACATCACCGAAGACCACTATATCCTAGGAACCAATACATGATTCCTAATTCACGCCGAATCTATCCCAAACATGCTACGTTTCCTCCGTTCGGTACTCGTCGTGTCATGCTTGGTGTCAAGATACACTTTTGTAATAGTGGTGATCAGTCACTATTACAATTGCGTACCTTACCATTTCCACATGGTCACGCAAAGTACTTTACCCGGACTGACGCAACATTCACACAATACAACATACAATACTTCTAGTACCTTCAACAATCGAAGCCCCGTCATTAGACTGGACTATCCAAAACCCACAAACACCCGAGCCCCACCAATGGACTCATCACTAAGACACTGTGCACTATATATACATATACGTACAACGCAATAACAAGTCAACCTACTCCCTAGGTGACTAGCAGCAAAACAACGTCCAAGTTTGCCTACTTACATTAGGCACTAGCTATCTAAGGCACCAATTTATGCACGAAATATGGCCCCACATAATCACAATTTGGACAAAAACAAGTCCTAGTTAGTTTACTTATACGCTAGGGCACTAACTGTTCCAGGTCCGACCCGTATTCCTACAAGTCCCGCACACAATATGTCCACAATTCAGTCTAAGTCTAGGCACCTATCTCAAAGTAACCTAGATACCATAGACCATGCTGTGATACCAACTTGTAACACCCCAAATCCGGTTATCCGAAAACGATAACATTTTTTTTTAATAAACAAGGTTGTTATACGTACATTACACTTTGGACCCAAACCGTTATACCCCATTTGATTCCAAATAAATCATAAATAGTTTAACGAATTCATTAAACAACAAAACACATGTTTGACATATGACCAAGCCCAAAACGTTCAATTTGACACCTTTCGACCCATTACACAACAAGTGGGTAATTACGACCCCTTTACAATACAAAACTGGTTAAAACTCAATAACCCAACCCGATACTAAGAGCATAATCCCAGGGATTCACCTAGTCCCCCTTTCACGTCCGAATATCCAAAAGCTAGCCCATCATAGGCTCGATCAACCAAAAGCAACTAGTCTAGCTACTAGAAGTCATCTCCTTAACAAATGGTACCTATAAAAAGGTAACAACAATGAGGGGTAAGCTTACACTTAGTGAATGCAATAATTATACATATACATATATAATCTACTTACTTGCAAACACTTACACAAATACCGCATACGAGCTAGCAATCCAATTAGCATACAATCACAATGTATAATTCTAAATACTCACAATTCACAACATGCTAGCATCACCAATAGCATATATTCATCACATTATAAAATGCTAAATAAATAACACACACACACACAATATGGTTAACCATACCCACGCTAAGGTGCTACCGGCTCTTTGGTTAACACCATACGTCACATGATATGGTGCTACCGGCTCTTTGGTTCATGCCATTACGCATTTGTCATGATGCTATTGGCTCTTTGGTTCACGTCATAACACCGAGTCATACTCACGCTAAGGTGATACCGGCTTATTGGTTCACATCCTAACAACCCGTGCTATAGCACTACCGGCTCTTTGGTTCACACTACAACACACATGCCATGATGCTATCGGCTCTTTGGTTCACATCATAGCACCCCTTCGCACATGCTATGGTACTACTGGCTCTTTGGTTCATACCATAGCACAAATAAATACACTAGATACGTACACGTATAATTATTTCACTCACCTTGGAATGCCCGCACAAGTCATGTATAACATGATCTCCGTCCTCAATTCTGAGCAAGTAAATACCTATATCACACATAGTCACAATAATCACATAAATATACATTCTTTAAAAGAGAATCCGGCACAATCATCTCTTAGCCGAGGGACCACACTTTGCTCGCCAAAATTCGTCCATTTAACACCTAACGGACACAATCCAATTACCACCTTGGGTGGTAATTCAAACCCACTCTACAAAGTACAGTTTAACCCAAATTATACTTAACATCAAATTGACCAACCTAGGTCCCTACACTAGATTACTACTTATGTAGTGATCATTTCAAAATGCCATTTACACCAAAACTACCACACATGCAATATTGACCCATATCACACTTGAC
The DNA here is from genome assembly GCF_046630445.1 of Rutidosis leptorrhynchoides. Lineage (NCBI taxonomy): Eukaryota > Viridiplantae > Streptophyta > Magnoliopsida > Asterales > Asteraceae > Rutidosis > Rutidosis leptorrhynchoides. The sequence goes on along the minus strand of NC_092333.1, from coordinate 221,327,112 downwards.
CTCTTTTGACTTATGCCAAACACGACCCATAATCACCATTAACTAGTGATTATGCACCAATATACCATTTAAAACCTCAATAACCCAAGCTAGTCTCAAAACCTAGTTTTGACACCAAAACCATTTCAACACCCAATTTGACTAGCAACTATGAACATCAGACCCACCAACACACTTTCAAACTAGTGATTGACACCCAAAATCATGACATATATAACCAAATTCTTTATCTAACCCTAAACACACTTCATTAAGGTTTACATACCCAAATCACACACTAAAACCCCCAATTTCATGAGAATTGGGGTTTATAACCCAACACAAACATAAACCTTAATCCCAAATCAAAATCAAAATAAATAAAATTGGATATAGGGTTTACCTCAACTCCAAAACCGAGCTAGTAGCTAGAAACGTCGAGAAGAACCAAGATGAACTCCAATTTGGGCAGAAATCACCACCATCTTCATCCATTCATGCTTTCTCTCACTAAACCCTTATCTCTCTCTCTCTCTCTCTCTCTCTCTCTCTCTCTTTAAGATGTTTGGTAGGTTAGAAATGAAGATAAGAGTGGGGATAAGATCTGGTCTCAAGCCATATAAACGTTCACATGTGAAAAGACTCAATTGCCCTCATCAATTTTACAAAATAACAAAACAAATCTGTCAGGCACCAGGAATGTCGTTCCATAAAAAGGAACGTCGCTCCCCAAACGGCCTCTAAACCCATTCTGTTGATTTTTGCAGTTTTCCATATTCAGAACTCTGTTCTTCCCTTTGGTATGCCATTCTCGCTAATGGAACGTCGTTCCTGCTCATGGAACGCCGTTCCTTGTACCTGGAATGTCGTTCTGGCCTGTTAGAAAATCAGGGTCTTACAGTTGCGAAGAAAATAATTAATTGTGCCATGGGTTGTGGATTATACCAATGTTTGTAATAACTGAGCGATAATTTGCAGATTATGCGCAACGGTTAACATTTTATAAGCAGTCCGCAAACATTTAAAACCTATAAATAGGAAACTCGGGTTCTCATTTGAGGGTTGTTGAATTGAAATTCTTCTAGAGCATATTAATGTCATTTTATATTTTAAGCTCATAAAAGACAATTCTACATTTGAATCAAAGTAATTTCAAGGTTCAAGACTGGGACATGGTGATTGATGATTCTAAACTAAGTTTTTAGAATCAAAGACAATCATAATGTCCCTCAAACATCAAAACAATGTTCATCTCATTGCACTGGAACTGAATTCGGATCATATAGTCTAATTTGGGCTCGATCACTTCCTGTATTTTCCCATTAAATTTCTACTTTAAGTTATCAACAACATAGTCCGTGGTTGAGACTTTGAATTCTTCTCAAAAGATTTCACGTTCAAATTTTACTAAATGAAAACTCAAATATGCCGAGTATATCTTAATACATCTCAATAAAAATTACTCCCGTTTATTGAAAAATTAAAATATATCCTCGCTATAGAGCATGCGATTTAGAGTACAAACTTTATGAAAAGGTTAGAATGGGGTAACTAAACATAAGGTACGCTAAATCACATAAAGTACGCTAAATCACATATGAATCAAGACTTGAACGTATTTAATAAAGGGGTAATGCTAACGAAAACTTTTAGGAATTGACAAAATCAACTAAGTTGCTTTGTGATTATTTAATTCGGATAACGTTTTTCATGATTTATCTTGATCGATCGATTGTTGAAGCATTTATTCTTATAATTATAATATTAATTTAATATTAATAAGTAATACTCGTAACTAATAATTTATATGACATGAAAACAACATATGTAGATCTGATGGTTTAAATAAATTATCTCTTTAACCTCCCTAATAATAATAATAAAATTATTAGAGACATGTTCATAAATTATAAATGCGAATGGCTAACTTATGCCTAAGGGCATAAGATAAGAATGATTAAACACACTTTAAAGTTTCCAAAAAAATATAATATGCATTTAATAAACTCTTTAATTTTCATATATGTAAACATATTAATTACAAATTATATTATTCATGGAAGGTTTTGCTTTATTAATGGTTCTTATTACATGCCCTAAGGCACAAGTTAGCCAAACCGTTAATAAAGAAAAGCGACGTATTTTTTAGTTACATAAGTCATCATGAAAGAAATGATATACGGAGAGTATAATTTACCGTTGACGATGATTTTTAACTTGTGAGGCTTAGGCTGAATCTAACGCGGCGTCAGACGGGCCAGCGTCAGACATGTTGGCAGGAAGTGACGCCCCTGACGCCATTAACGGGGCGTCAGTTTTTGACGCTGGGGGGCGTCAGTCGACTTTTTGACTGAAAAAAACAGGCTTCAAATGGTGTGGTGGCAGCAAATGATTGGGTGGGGTAATATATCCGTTACCCAACGGATATATACCCGTTTTTTGGTTTTTTAAAAAAAAAAATTCAATTTTTACTCCATTTTACTCCTATTTAAACCCCAACAATCATATCATTTTTCACACAATTCATTCTTACTTACTCTATTTCTTTCTACTTTTTTTTTACAAAAGTTTATTAGTTTATAAATGGGTTCGAGGTTACGGGGGTCTAATTCTGACTCCGAAGATTTGCGGATTGTTCAATTAATTCAAGAAATAGAAGATGATGATTCCGAAGTCGAATCGGCACCATCTATTCCGAGAGTTAGAGGTTACATCCCTAGGGAACGGGAGGTTGCTGCACAACGTTTGTGGGATGATTATTTTTGTGAGACGCCAAAATATCCACAAAGAAAATTTAAACGCCGTTTTCGCATGCGAATACAATTATTTCTCCGGATAGTGCAAGGTATTACTACTTTCCAAAGTGATAATATGCCAGAATATTTTACTTACTTTTCTCAACGATTTGATGCTATCGGTAGGCCTACATTTACTACTTTACAAAAATGTACGTCGGCTATACGTCAATTGGCGTATGGCACCGCTCCCGATATGTGGGATGAATATTTGCAAATGAGTGAGCAAACATCAATACTATGTCTAGATTACTTTTGTATGTGTATTATTACATTGTACAAAAAAAAATACATGCGATCTCCGAATGCACACGATGTTGCTAGATTGTATAGTGCTCACGAGGAGAGACATGGGTTTAGGGGTATGCTCGGGAGTATAGATTGTATGCACTGGGAGTGGTGGAATTGTCCTGTTGCTTTAAAAGGACAATACACTATGGGTGATCACAAGAAACCAACCCTTATGCTTGAAGGTGTTGCTTCTTATGACTTGTGAATTTGGCATGCTTTTTTTGGGATGACGGGTTCCAACAATGATATCAATGTTTTGAACCAATCACCTATATTTGATAAACTTAAGAACGGAACATTTCCATCCGCACCATTTGAGGTAAATAGGCATGAATATAGCAAAGGATATTACCTTGCGGATGGTATATATCCCGATTGGGCAACTTTAGTTAAAGGATATTCATGTCCTACTGAAGAACCAACGATTAAGTTTACAAGATTTCAAGCTAGTGCCCGAAAGGATGTAGAGAGGGCGTTTGGGGTTCTTCAAGGTCGTTTTCATATTATACGCATAGCTTCACGAAGTATGAGCGTTAACAGGATGCGAAGAGTGATGGAATGTTGTCTCATATTACATAACATGATACTTGAAGATAACGGCTTTGCACTTTCTAAATGGGAAGAAAGATTCACTACCGAAGAAATGGAAAATGGTATGGAACGTATACGAAACAGAGGACGAGATCGAGATATCATCGCAAGAGAAATAAGGGATCGAGATTTGCACAACCAACTCACCGAGGATTTAGCCGAGCATATTTGGAACCTTCCACCGACTTTTCGCAATGCGAATTAGTTTTTTTTTTAATCTATTTAATCGTCAATCTATGTACTTTTAAATTCTTATCAAAAATTAATTATGTATTTTTTATTAATGTTATTTATTTTATTTTCTTGTATTTATTTACCATTTTAAATCATTTGAAAAAAAAAAATTAAAACTGGTGGACCTTACTGAATTTGACACTGGCATTTGACACTTGGTGTTATTGGGGGGTCAAAATTTGACACTGCCATGTCACAGGCAGATGCACTTTTTGAGCCAAAAAGTACAAATCTGCATGTGATGTCACAGGCAGGGTTAGAAACAGTCTTAATGTATTTAAAGTCTTGTACACGTGTCTTGTAACTAAGCTCCATCTCTCATAACTAAGCTCCGGCCAACCAAATACTTAGTATACGAGAGCTTATTGTCCAGCTCGTTTTGTCTTTTGTCATCTGTATGTGCCAACAAGTACTAATTTTTTTGTATTTTACTAAAATAACAATAATATAAAAATAAATTTTATTCATCAATAGATGAAAAAGATTAAACAAAAGATGGAAACGAGATAAAAGCACCACAACTCTAAACACTAAACAAAGAGCAAAAGCTAACTAAGCCCGAGCCTTAAGTAAATTAAGAAAAAGACGAGAACCTGTGAATCGTTACATGATTTAATCAAGTGCTGAAATTGATAATGGCAATGTAGTAATTATATATAAAAGAAATTAATATTTAAAATAGAGGAATGGATATAATGGAGTAATTTACACTACTACTTATTAAATGATTTCCTGACATTGAAACAAAACGCAACTTTTACGGGAAACAGTTGAACAAAACCATTCTTTCCCATATCTCTTTCATTGACTTCTCAAATTTTCATCTTAGATCAATAGAACAACAACACTACAGGTGATTATTAATCCTTTTGGCTTTGAAGAAAAAAAATAATACCAAACTAATAAACTTTTGAACAAATGTATCAACATGTTTTATTAGTTTCTTATAAAGTATTTGTTTGGTTTTTTTGTTTATATTTAAATTTTTGTATCATACTGAATTAACTTTTGAGTTTCAATCAAGTTTGATTTCGTGAAAAGGGTTATTGATTAGTTAGTATTGCTACACACCAAATTATACGTTTTCACATTATGTTATTTGGGTTAAATACATGAATGAAGATGATGACAAAGAAATTGTTCATGTGTGCATATGTAACAACTAAGGTCTACGGGTTGTTTAGATGTGAACGTACAAAAATTATCGGATATGAATGAAGACGATTTGTTCATAGGTTTACATTTGACACAAAACAAACCTATATTATATCATATGTGCACATCAGACATGGGCGTCTGAGAGGGTATGCGAGTGGGTCAATCGCACAGGGCCCAAAATTTTGAAAGATTCCAAAACTTTGAATATGGGTCGTTTTATTAAACGGGATAAAAAACTGGGGCATGTGATCACTAATTTTTATTAAGCGGGCACGAAAGTTGAGGCATTTGACAAAGCGTGATGATGAGGATGTTGAGATTTTAATTTTTTATGAAGGTCCATTTTATATCTCGCACAGGGTCTTTCAAAGTAATGAGACGACCCTGACATCGGACTCGATATATATTCGCACATCTAATGAAGATCGGACTCGAAAGAAAGCGGGGTTCGATACACGACTTGGTTTTGGACTCGAAAGAAAGCGGGGATCAGATCGTTCATATGTGCACAATGAATTTGAATGAAAGTGGAGTTTGAACCGTTCACTTGTGCACATTGGTAACTAAAAGAAATACGAGTATAGTTTATATGTGAACATGAAGAAAAATCAAGTTGGAACACATTTTATCTAATCTGTTTTTTATTTTAATACTAGAAATAATAACAATTAATAATAATAATAATAATAATAATAATAATAATAATAATAATAATAATAATAGTAATAAAAGTAATAATAATAATAATAATAATAATAATAATAATAATAATAATAATAAAAATAATAAAAATAATAAAAATAAAAATAAAAATAATAATAAAAATAACAATAACAATAACAACAACAACAACAACAATAACAATAATAATAATAATAATAATAATAATAATAATAATAATAATAATAATAATAATAATAATAATAATAATAATAATAGTAGCAATAATAATAATAATAGCAATAATAACAATAAAAATAATAACAATAATAATAATAATAATAATAATAATAATAATAATAATAATAATAATAATCATAATAATAATGATAATCATAATAATAATAATAATAATAATAATAATAATAATAATAATAATAATAATAATAATAATAATAATAATAACAATAATAATAATAATAATAATAATAATGATGATAATAATAATAATAATAATAATAATAATAATAATAATAATAATAATAATAATAATAATAATAATAATAATAATAATAATAATATGAAATAAATAAAAAGATGCAGTTCATGGGTGTAGTCATGTTAAATGATGGAATTTGATAAATCTGATTTATTAATGGTCAAGGTTGCAAAGTTATTTATCAATGGATTCGATCGTTATTTTGTAGGTAAAATTGTATACGAAACTGTAAATAATATATAAACTAATCGGATTATAATACTCACACAAAATAAATAATCAAATTAAGAACGGAAAATAAAACGATCTAACCGAATTGAAGGTTGACCGAGCTTGTGTTTGACGCAATTCCCCTAAACAGATTCTTCGTCTGTTCCAAGAGTACACCGGTCCGAAGCAGCGTACTGCCGGATTTGAACACTTGCCTGAAAGTTAACCAGAACGGGGAGACCATGTTGCGGCTAAGAGAAAAACTCTTATTGTATAAAAATGATTATAAAATTTTTGGTGTGTTTTTCTATTAAGCCTAAGGCCTTTATCTATGGTGGAGACTATAGCCTTAGGTTTGCTCCCACAACCGATGTGGGACAAATACTAAAACTTCTAGATTTTGCACCAAACTAACAAATTTGAAATTTGATATCTCTTTTACCTTTAATCCGTTTTGGACACTCCTTAACTCATTTTAAAGCCATTGTCAAGGACTACAAAACTCACTCAATAATTACTAATATATGTCACTCTTCCATATAATTATTTGTGTCCAAAGTTTGGTGAAAACACGCGTTTTTCATCAAGTTTTTCCAACAATCCCCCACATGATGGAGATTGATCTCAGAAACAACAATATTTTGATTAAGTTTCATCAGTTGAATCTTGCATACGATAAGTAGGTTTTACCCTTTGAACTTTATCTTGTAAAAACGCACTTAGTCTGCTAGCTCTGAGTAGACGGTGATGTCTTTGAACTCGTTTGCCGTTTGTGTGGGCAACAATACGCTTCACACAAGAGTGTCCCTGACAACGTCAAGTCCTCATAGTTATGTTCGTTATGGTCATGAACATTGGTCTGGTTCTACGAGAGCTAATCAAGTATTGTGCCCCAACAATACCCTTCGAAGTGACCCCACTTTTCTCTCACATAGGTGATTCACCACCGAATGGCTACTGATTAACCACACATAGTTATTTCAGTTGAATCAATAAAAGCCATAGGCTTATCCTCTTACTTGTCACTTTAAGGAAAGGACTAGGAAGTCTACAATTAGTAAACACCCTTTAAAAGCTATAGGGGTTGCTAGTTTACTAAATAACTCCCCCACAGTGACTTCGTGAGTTCATATAAGTAGGTTTTCTTATTGAACTCAGATATTGGGATCTCCAGTCAACTGAGTTAGGTTTCCTTCATATAATCTTAGCCTTTTAAGGGCTTAATTATTATTCCCATGCACGACTTATACATTAACTCTCTGCTGAAGCCTTTTGTCAGCAGATCCGCAATATTATAGGTTGACTTCACATAGTCAATATTGATAATTCCTTTAGAGATTTGTTGTCGTACTGTATTATGTCTACGTCTCATATGTTTATTCATACCATTAAACATTGTAACATGAGCTCTGTCAATCACCGATTGGCTATCACAATGTATACATATGACCTACACCGATTTAGGCCATCTGGTATATCTTTAACGAATTAACGTAGCCATTATGCCTCTTCACAGTTTTATCTAAAGCGATGAATTATGATTCCATCGTGGATCTGGCAATAATCACTTGTTTAAACGATTTCCATGACATAGCAGCACCTGTAAGTGTGAATACATACCCACTTGTCGCTCTATAATTATTGGTATCAGACATCTAGTTTGCATCACAATTTCTGTCACGACCCTACTTTTTTCGTTATCTTTTTCTGTTAGTATTTAACATCCGTTAATTGATATTCGTGCCATGTCATTTCTATGACTTATATTATTATTTAGTAATAATATATTCTTTATTATGTGTTATATGAATAGATGTATTCGTATTTAAAATTGTACGGTTCTACCTATCGTGGATTTCTATCCGGTGAATCATTTCGGTTTTCAAACCAACGATTAGACTTTTGGGATTTTTGAATCCAAATTATTTTAATTATGATATTTTTATATCATGTGAGTATATAAACTATTTCTATATTTTATTTTTCATGTGTGCATGATTCATCCAAAGATTTACTCGCGAAATGGCGTTTTCACGTTTCGGGCTTCGTTCGGTCATTCGGGCCAAAAGGTATTGGAAATTTATCAAATTTGGGCCACAATGGGGCCCACCCCTTGATGAATTGGGCCGGACACCCCTTAGATGGGGTTGGTTTGTGATTTTTCATTTTATCATTTTCCATTTCATTCTTACTAGTCCCTTTTCTCTCAAAACCTAAACTTCTTATTTCATTTTCTCCTCTCCTTTTTCTCTTCCATTTTGCTGGTGCCCAACCTTCACCATCATCATCATTTCATCAACAATTTTTTCTTTGATTATAGGGCTTTCAACATAAACGGATTCCTCTCGTCATTCTCTACGCGTCTATATCAATCAATCTTTGATTAGGGTATAATCTCAAAACCTATATTTTTCTTTTTTATTTATTTTTACTGATTATAATCTTATTTTTATAGTATAGTACTTGTGTATGATTGTGTTGTTGATTTGATGCTTAGAAATGCTCGATTTCATGTGTTTTCGGTATGATTAAAAATGGACCGCGGGATTTTTGTTAAAATCAATGAACTTAACATATGTTTATGACTAATTAAAGTGTATAAATGAGTTCCTCTCATCAAGAGCATAATTTTAGGCTTTGGATTCATGTCATTTCGAGTTACGGATCTTAAAATATGCATGATTTAGTGTTTTGTTGAAATTGAAATGTGATAACTTGTAAGATCAGTTTTTGTCCAAATTTGTGGCCATATTTGGAGCCTTTATGGTGTAACATTGGGTTAGGATTTATGATTGGATGAACATTCATGTTCGGGTCATCGAAATCCGAGCCACGGATCACCCGGAATGGCTAAAACAAGTTTTAAATTGAATTAAAGAAAAAGTTGATTCATGGCTGTTTCTTCTCGACCCCATGAACTGATATTAGGGTGTACTTGAGTGTTCTAAGGTGTCGGGATGGTTGGTTAGACTAGGATATATATATAAAATTCGTCAAAAACCGACACCCGAGACTCAAGTTATGACCCGGCGAACTTTTAATTAAACTTATGGTTATGAAATTGAAACTTAGGTTATAAATAATGATTGGCATTATAATTAAATTACTTATGATATAAAAGTAATTATTTTTAATTAAGACTTATGATATATATTTATTATATCATTTAATAATTACATTATGATTTAATTATTCTTATAATTAAACTTAAGATTAATAATACATTATTATTAATAAAATACTTATGATAAGTATAAAACTTATGTTGTGAGATTATTATATCAAGACTTATAATAAAGGTTGTTTATTTATTTATTTATTTATTATAATACTTAGTTATTAATTATTTATAATACAATTTTATTATTAAATACTTATGGTTTAATAATTATATTTAAATACTTATGATATGTGTTAAATTTTATAATTAATTCAAGATACTTATAATATGATTAATAATTAATTATTAATTAATAATACTTATGATATGATTAATATTTAATTAATTAATTAAATACTTATGATATATCGATTATATCATTTAAACTTATGTTAACTTTATAATTCGATTTAATTCAATTAAACTCATGATATGACATGTTTATACAAATATTACTTTAAATAATATTATAACTTATATTATTAATATAATTTACCCTTTAAATTTCAATGTTGACTAAGTTTGATCAAGGTTGACTTTTAAGTTGACTTTTAAGTTGACTTTCAGTTGACTTTGACTTTCAGTTGACTTTTGTTGACTTTTCTAAATAAGAAAACTTTCCAAAGATAAAAACTTTCTAAAAATAGAAACTTTCCTAAAATAGAAACTTTCTAAAAATAGAAACTTTCCTAAAATAGAAACTTTCTTAAAATAGAAACTTTCTAAAAATAGAAAGTACGTGTTAATGTGTTATACGCTGTCCTGATCATACCTAATCATACCGAGTGATGTTCTATGTTTTACTACAACAAGTACTATGGTTATCATACTAAGACTTAAGCTAAGTTAGTTATTTATATTGACCTGCTTTATTTTTAGGCCAGAGTTGTGATCATTCTTGATCACTTTACCTTTTGCTGTTCGCATGTCTGTTTCATTGCTTCATTTGCTTTAAGGTGAGTTATAGTCCCGTTTTCATACTATTTTAAAGTACTTTTGGGATGAGATTACATGCAATTTTTGTTTTACGTTTAGACACAAGTGGAAATTTAATTTAAATTATTCATTATGTATGGTTTTTTCTAAACTTACATATTTTGGTAGATTTCCTTTATAGGAAATCATTTTTAAATAAAGAATGTAATATTGTTTATTAAATTCATTTAGAGTTATGATCAAGCTGTGAGACCAAGTAACAGAGCCGTTAAGGGTACTTGGCGGGTCGTTATAGTTGGTATCAGAGCATTGGTTGTAGGGAACTAGGCGGTCATAAGGTGGTCAACCCTTGGTCTTTAGGGTGAATTAGAGTCTAGTCTACATCCTGACCTTTCCTGTTATAGCATTATTATGCACTTTTATTCATATGAGGAATATTTATGAGTTTGTTGCATATTTTATTTCTCTACTCTATGTTCGTATGCTTTTTTTGTCTGCAGAAGCATTACCCGAAGTCGTCGTGCTCATGTTTCTATTTTTTTTTTGTTTCTGCTTTTGTTCCTGCTCCTGTTTCTCCCTTTACCGCACAACGCCGTGCTTGTCAGCCTTTAATTGATGATCCGGTTAACTACTACATGTCTACTATTACCCACATGACCCGGGCTTTCCAGCCGGAGACCCGTATTGATGCGTTGATTGACTGCATGCATGTTCTGCCGCATGTGGACGTAATTGATGAAGTTAAGCGTGATATGGCTAGGTTCGATGGCTTCAGGAATGGTGTTGAGTTCGAGATCCGTAAGCGTGACCGCGAGGTGGACGCGAAGTTTAATGCATTGGAGAATGAGATGCGTGGCATCAAAGCTAAGTTGGAGGTGGTGAAGGATAAGTTGAAAAAGTATGAGACTCCCGAGGAGCCTTATGTTGGACCAAGAAAATGTGATATGATATGATCATGGATGATTTATTTATTTCATAGACCTATTTCCTATTTGCATACATCTCTCTTATGTTCTGACTCCGTGAGGAACCCCCATTTCGATCAAACGTATTCTCTGACTCATGCGAGTATATCTGTTTATAAAACCACCTCGGTTAGTGAAACCGAGGGATGCCACTCACGACTTCTGAAATTTTTGACATTTCTATGTCATCTATTACGGTTATGTATTGTACGTCTGTGTTATATTACATGAGGTGCCATTCATGACTTCTAGAATACTCGGCATTCCAATGTCAGCTATTATATTTATGTATATAACATTCTTGTTCTATTACGCGCCTTTATGCCGTTGCTCTTTGGTTTACGAACAGGTAACATCGTTCTTGACTTTTAAAGATTCTCGATATTTCGAAGACATTTTATGCCATCATTATTCATGTTCATTACTCTTGATATTTTTGCCTCTTCGTTCTATCTTTAGTACATTGTTTAAGAGATCGTTTTAGAGAAAATTGTGTAGAAAATCGAAGTTGATCACGTATTCTGGCCTTATGAGGTGATATTGAAATGGAAGTGTGAATTAGTGTAATATATGACGCCTGGCCAACAGGATTATATTATGGTAAACCATATAGAATCTTCAATATTGTTTCATGAGGAAGAGGAAATGGATCAAAGAAAGTTCTAGTAAGCACTACTTGTGTATTTGAATGATGGCCTGCCAGAGATTTGAGAAAAAATGACCATGTAGCTAAGGACTATACAAGAAGGACTTTTATTGAAGATTCGTCAACCTTGGAAATCTGTTATAGATTCGAACGCCCTAGGCACTTAAAGAACAAGTGCTTAAATAGAATAAGCACTGGACTTGCTCGTGATAGGACAATATTTACCTCAGCTAGAGAGGCTCACATGGATCCTGATTTCGTTGATAGTGCATTCCTTCTCAAGATTTTATGATTTCGAAGTTGTTTAGCACTGGTACAGTAGAAGCCGTATATCCGAGGAATTTGGTGCTGTGACATATGATCTACCAACAACCATGGACGTTAAAAATTCTATAGCACCTAGTAAAGGGTAAACAGACGAAGGTGGATGGATAATTTGAAGTTGTGCTTTAAATTTAACGGGAAGGTCATTTGAAGATTACCTCATATCAACAAAGCTAAGAAGGTTTGATGTCGTGATTGGTCAGGATTGGCTATCGAAGATTAGAGCTGGTATCGTTTGCCTTGGTAACCCATTCGTATTCCTCAAGTAGATGGAGAATCGTTAATGATCTTCGGAGATAAGAAATACAAGCGGTTGAATCTTATCTAGTGTTTGAAAGTTCATATATATCTTCGCAAAGGATGTCATACTATTCCGACCTATGTAGTAGAATCTGACAAAGAAGAGAGGAGAATTGATAATGTTCATGTCGTTAGAGATTTTCCTGAGGTATTTCCCGAGGATTTACCTGGCCTTCTACCGCATCGCGCGGTAGAATTTCAAATTGATCTTGTACCCGGTGCTGCTCCTGTAGCACATTGTAACGACCTTGGAATTTCCAACGTTTATTTATTAAATATTTATTATTAATACTCGCGCTTTAATAAATGTATTTATATACATTTACTTGTTACCGTATTTGATTTTTCATGGCCCGACTTGTCTTTGTGACACACGTACTTTTCACGAATAATATTTTCGAATATTATTTACATTCATGATTAATTATTATTAGTCATTTTAATTAACTAAGGTTACTAGTTAATTACTTGAGCTTTGTTTATTTAATTGTTACGTACTTACATACGTGGGCTTTATAAATATACATGGACTTAGAAGCCCACCCTACACACTTATTGGATTAAGTTAGCCCATCTTTTATGCAAGTAGTTCATTATGATACAACTAGAATGGTTAGTGAGGTAAAGAGACTAGTTACAAGATACTTACACCATCTTTCCATGCCATTTTACTTTAATACCACTTCTAGCTATCACCTTTCTCCCATGTTTGAAAGTGCTTTTGATCCCTTCCCTTTTTGGCACCCTAGGCCGTGACTTTCAATGGGGAGGAGGGAGGATTCAAAATTTTTTTACTTATTACTAGTGTATTATTTCATTCCTCTCACACACACTTACTTGCAACTTCTCTTTTTCCTCTCATTTTCTCTCTACATTGTAAGTAACATGAACAAATTTTTCTCTTCTTTCCTTGTTTTAAAAACCGAAATATATACATATACATCATCATCTTTTGCTTGTTTTGATTACTTGTTCTTTGTTGTTGATTACTTACTTGTTGTTTATCTTTGTTAAAGATCAAGTTCTATAACTTGTATCTTCATCTAATCTTGGTTACTTTCATCTTTTGTTGTAAAGAACCAAGAATAAAGAATCTAAACTTTCTAGTTTATGGTTCTACACTTAATGTTTTAAAGATTTAAAGTTCATGAGTTGTAAAAACCATACTTGTATTCATGTTTGTAAACTTAAGGTTTACTTTCTTAAAGATCAAAGCCTTGGCTTGAATCTTTAAAGTATGAACAACCGTGAACTTGTTACTTATAGATTTTACTTATTTCTTCATTTTATGTACTTTAAAGTTGTGATGCTGTTAATTTGGTCAAGCATTACTAGTTAATCTTGATCTCATATTTCTTGAAACTAAAAGTTAACTTTATAAGTTCAAGAACATAGAAGTATAACTTTCTAGTTATAACTTCATATACTTATGAAAGATCTAAGTTTCTATAGCTTATGGTCTTCTAATTTTGTTGTAAACAAAGGCTTATGAGCTTACATACACTTTACAAGATGAGAATCTAAGTTTCATGAATTATGGTTTCATTAAAGTAAAGATTCAAGTGTTATGACTTAGGATTTAACTTAGTAACTTTAGATCTAGACTTTTGGGTCTTGGATTTTCAAGATCTAACTAAGAACTATGTTCTACAACTTAAGATCTTAATTATTTAGTTTACTTTCAAGTTTGTAGCTTAATATTACTTTTGGAGTTCATGTATGTGTCGGATCTAAGATCTTGATGTAACTTTGGTTCATCAAACTACTTGCAACACATAATTGAGTTTTGCTACTTATCTTAGACTTACACTTGTGTTATGATGGTTAAAACTTGGTAAAGATGATGCAAACACATCAACGAGTTGTACACTTGAAGCTATATGCATCAATGATGAGAACCGTGATGAGCATCGAGCACCAAGAACCCATCGGAACAATAAACCTACTGTTTTTCGGGTCTGTTCAGAATACCTGGGCTACTGTAAAGTTTATTTTCAGTTAGCTCTATTCGAGTAGATAATTTTTCGTTTAAGACTCGTCTTAATCCGAGTTACGGTTTAGGATCTATGGCCCTCCGAACGTCACTATGTCCTTTTAACGTTGTGCTGAAAATTCTGACCTACTCGCACTTAAACCGTCGTCACGGTCAAATGAAGACGAGTTTGGTTCTGGAATTTTTACAGAAACTAAAGGACTCATAAACGGATCCATGGCCACTGGTCTTGCCTCATTTTAGTTTGTATAGAGATCGTGGCGACTGATCGAAGTCAGCCTTTGTTTCAAACCCTAGTCTTGACTTAAAACTTACTTTACATTTTTTGTTTAATGATGAATGATGATGATACTTAAGACCTAATTTACATACATATAAACCTTTGGGAACGATTTACTGACTTAGTAACTTTTGACTTAGGTTGAGGACTTTTCGGACCTACATACTTGCTTACTTTCCCGAACCAACTTTACTACTACTTTATCACTGTGAGTTATAGCATCCCTTTTTACTTTAACTATTTTGGGAACTGAGAATACATGCGCATTTTACATTTTACATACTAGGCACGAGTACTTAAACTTTATATATGTGTGGGTTATACAACAGCATAAACTTTCCCCTTAGCTCGGTAACGTTTAGTCATTGGTCTTTGAACCGGTGAACGCGAATCTTAGATATGGATCCATAGGATTTGACATCCCCACTCGGGCTAGTAGCGCTAGCATTTAACGGGTGTTTAATACTTCGTAAACATACGCACTTACCAAGTGTACTTTTAGGGGGTGATAAACGTTAAGTTAGTTACCAAGTGCCCACAGTTAAGCATATACTTTACATACTGTTTTGAAACGCTGTTGAAGCACTGAAATCTCGTGGCCTACCTTACATACTATTATACTTAAACTGTAGCTCACCAACCTTTGTGTTGACATTTTTAAGCATGTTTTTCTCAGGTGCTTAAGGTTTGCTTGCTTCCGCTGTTGTACTAGTCATGCCTTGTAGACACCCGCTGCGCTTGTTAGAGTTGTCACCGCATGAAAAGTTTTATTTGCATTCAAACTATGTTACCTTTTGAAACAATGATTTGTAACGACCATCGGGTCACGCACTATTTCTAATTGCTTCTGTTCATTGAAGCATACTTTTGTTGTAAGACATTTGATGTTGGTTAAGACATCACCTTTATTCATGAATGCAAACTTCTTTTGAAACCGCATATAGTATTTGACCTTGTAATGATCCTGTTGTTGATGATTCGTACATGATAGTTTTGTACGGGGTATCACATTTGGTATCAGAGCATTGGTTATAGGGAATTAGGTTGCATTAGTGAGTCTGGACCGACCCGAGTAGGATTCACTAATAGGACTAATCTATAACTTGCTAGTTTACTTGTTTCTGCGGGACTTACTGCATGCTGCTGCTTACTTTTACTGCTGTATGCCTTATACTACTACATGACTTCACTACTGCATGCTATTATCTGTTTTCGATTGCATGATACTTGCCGTTATTGCCATGCTACTTACAGTTACACATGATTTAGACTGTCGTAGTTACTTTGCCTAATAGGTGCTTGCTTTATGACTTACTGACATGGAAAAAGTTATTTTTCCTTGTTCAGATGTCGGATATTCCACCTGTCATCATTTTGGACAGCGACACAGACTTATCAGCCACCTCACCTGCCATCGTTGCCGATTCTCAGATCCCGTCATCGACACCCTCTAGTGACTCAGGCGCTTCGTCCTCCGGAGCTAGTAGCCATGCACCCAGCCCAGTAATTACCTCAGACGGAGCCGAGGACCCACCGGAGATTCCAGCTCCACTTGCCCAAGGACCTCCGGAGCCACAGCACCATCCCAGTGGTGCTGCGATCCTCGCGGAACTTGGGTAAGGTCCAGTCCGTAATGAGCATAACCATTGGTGTCGAGGCCTTCCTGATGGACGTCTCGTGCCGATTGGACCCGCCAGATACCGACAGATGATGGCCACCCAAGGAGAGTCACCCATGTGTAAGACCCAAATATTTATTGTAGATAATGTATTTATGGTGTACTATGCATGTATGAAGTGTACGAAGCATGTACGTGTTGCTTGCTCGAACGTTGGAGGAAACTGGACATTGTCTGAAGTGACGAGGAGTGTACGTATCTTTTCAACCCCAAATAAAGTTGGTGTTAATGTTTCAAAGCCTTACCATTGGAAAGAAAATCTTATTACGTTTCCAACGATATTTGATTCATCGAAAACGGAGCTACGGTCAAAAAGTTATGGCCAAAACAAGTTTCTGAAATCTGACCTGCAGAGTGGAGCGGCGCTCCACAATGTGGCGCGGCGCGCCGAATGGGTCAGAAGCAATTTTCAGCCTTTTTAAAGGCTTTAAATGAAGGGTACTTTGGTCTTTTCACTTGGGGGCGGTTTAGGGTCATCAAAACTGATCCTTTGATCAGTTTGGATCAAATTCTCACCAACCAAAAACACTCTCAACCATTTTTAGAGAGAGAGTAAGGGTTTAGAGAGAGAGGGCTTGATTTGGGGAAGAAGGAGTGGATTTCTCGCAAAAGCTCGGGTTTTAAAGTTGTTCCACTCGTCAACGGCATCATTTTGGCGGTATTGGTAAGTTCTAACTCCGAATTTCATTGTTGATTTTGCTATTCAAAGTTAGGGTTTGAACTTGATTTGTTGATAAACCCATTTAGACTCATGAAGTGACTTTAGTGATGCTAGTAATCGGGTTTATTGTTATTGTTGGTGGATTTCGGTTTGGTGAACAAATTGGTTATGTTTAGAACTTGAAATTGGGTTTAATCACTAGGTTTAGTGATTGTGGAAGTATTGAAACCTATTTAGGGTTATTTGGTTGACTAACTTTGACTTTGGGTCAAATTAGGGTTTGGTGGTGATTATGACCCAATTGGCGATTTAACAAAGTTTATAAACTTAAAATGGATTAAGTTGAAGTGTTAAACCGAGTTAAATATGTTTTGGTGTCAAAACTTGCTAATAGCGTGATATTGACTTCTTATGGGTCAAACTAGGGTTTAAGTGTCATTTTGGGCAAGATAGGTGTTTAACACCTATGATCGGGTTTAATTGGCGTATTAAGACCATTCTCACTTGTGTTAGTGATTATTGGTTAATTTTGGGCGCGTTTTGTACTTGGAAGTGCATTTGGGTCAAATTTGCACTAAGTGTCAATTTGGGTTGATTTGTGAATCCATTCTAAGTGTATTGTTGTAATTATGATAATGGAATAGGTATTTTCCATTGGCGAGTTGCAGATTATTTGGAAGCTTTCATCAAGACTTCAAGGTGAGTGTTAATATCCTATATGCATATGTATGTGTAGGATGGGTGCGGGTCGGGTGAAGTGATTCTCGGCTATAGAGCTCACTTCACATATAGGTGGATTTGATGGACTTGTGCATAGGTCCAATTGGCACGGTTGTGCGTTTTGGTTGACTACCTTTAGCAAAGTACACATTTTGGGTGTACGTTATCACACGTGGTTGTGAGTGGAATAATTATGCGTATGTGTATATAATGTATTTATTTGTGTCGTATGAATGTGGCATTGTCGCGTTGCTTAAGACACCACATTGTAAAGAAGTGGATGTCGCGTTGTTTAAGACACCACATGGTAAAGAAGTGGATGTCGCGTTGTTTAAGACACCACAATGTAATGGAGGGGATGTCGCGTTGTTTAAGACACCATCCATCGTATTGAATGGCATGTGGAATCGTCGCGTTGTTTAAGACGCCACATTGTAAAGGGTGAGTGAGTCGCGTTGTTTAAGACATCACCCGGGGGATTAGTGACTACGCGTTGATTAAGTAGCACTAACGGATGTTATGAACTCCAACGGTCTTGTATGTACCGTTTCCCTTGTTCGAATTGGTTAACCATGGTTGTATGAATTATGTATTGGCATATTTAATTATGAACTATATGCTATTGGTATTGCTAGCTAATGTGGATTTGCGGTTATTGGTATATGCACGATATGTTGCATGATTTTCGAATTGCTAATTCGTGATTAATGTTGTGTTGTCGTGATGTAGTTAACCCTCCGGGGGTAGTTATTGGCGTTGTTCACATTGACGTTGGTGAACTTACCTTATTGATGGTATTATTAGCTTGTTGCTTAGTGATCGTACGGTATACTTAGATTAGCTTGCCTTTAGGCTTGGACGCTCCGGTATGCGGTATTTGTTTATTTATGTGGCGTGTCCATTTTATGCATATATATGTATGTAGTATATTATCATTCACTAAGCGTTAGCTTACCCTCTCGTTGTTGACTCTTTTTATAGATCGCATGTGGATTGGTGGCTCGGGTAAGCGCGAGGACTAGAAGACGTGCATAGTTGCTTTAGTGACTTACTTTTGGATCATTTAGGATTGGGTAGCGTATTCCCAATCGCCATGCTCGGCTTTGTTGTATTAAAAGTCTTTTGGTCAAATATTGTATTTCGGTACTTAAGGTGGTAAAATGGGTCGTTGTGGGACCCGCTTCGTAAACTCAATTTTATTAATTAAACGTGCTAGTTTTATATATATGAATTTATGGTTAAAAGCGTTTTGGCTAAAAATGTCGGGAACTAGTCAAACATTTTCGTTAAATTGACTTCCGGGGACAGCGGGCTGTCCAGGTGGTTTGGCGCGCCGCGCACCCACCTGGCGCGCCGCGCAGATGAACTGCACCAGAAAATTTTTTTTGTTGTGAAATTTAACGGGAATTGTCGTGGTTTGGTTTGGGTTGTTACAAGTGGTATCAGAGCATGGTCTAAGGGATTTAGGTGACTTGAGATAGGTGCCTAGACTTAGACTTTGTGTGTGCTTACTTTGTTGCGGGACTTGTAGGATTACGGGTCAGGAATAGGTTTAGTTAGTGCCTTGTTATAGGTTGACTAACATTTGTATTAGTAATGCGGATATTATTAATATGTTATTTGTGTTGTGAAAATAATTCTCGCGTATGTTTGTATCGCGTAGAATCTTGATGTGTTTGTTTATGTGATCGAGCGAGACGGTCGTTGTACTAACAAGTCGATGCGGCGTGCGTGCGTAATAAGAACTTGCAAACCTTATTACGGGTGCAAATCGCGTCTAACGAGTGATGTACGACGAGTGTTTAGCAAGATAGGACGGAGTTGTGCGTGTGATTTTATACGTTCGTGATCTAATCGTTTTGCATTTTGAGATTGACGACGCGAAACGAGATCGAGGCGAATAACGTGGAGTTTAACACTAGAGTTGCGGCCGCCGTTGCGGAGCAAATGGGTGCGTTGGAAGAAAGAATGGAAAGGAGGTATTCCGAACTTCAAAGTAGTAGTGAAATGAAGCGTTATCTTAAGAGCTTCATGAGGACTAAACCACCGATGTACGACGGGAAACCGGATCCATTGGTAAGCACAACTTGGATTTCGAATGTCGAAGGGCGTTTTCGCACGATTGATTGCCCTCCCGAGAAGAAGACGAGGCTCGCAACTAGTTTGTTGCGGGGTAGGGCAAGGGATTGGTTGGATGGTAAGATTGATCTTGTTGGTGGTGAAACGTTTATGGTCTTATCGTGGGACGAGTTTAAGGAGGAATTCTTCGAGGAGTTCCGGACTTCGGCCGATTTGTGGGAATTGCGTAATGAGTTGCGAAACTTGCGACAAGGATCTATGGATTTGAGTACTCTCAAGACGACCTTTATGGCGAAGGCTCGTTTTTGTCCGGAGTATTTGGGAAGTGATCGTTTGTTAATGGGGGATTTCTATTGGACTTTGAATGACGACTTGAAAAGTAAAATTAGTCGTGGTCAAGCGAAATCGTTTTCGGAATTATTCGACTTGGCTAGGGGTTTCGAGTCGCATACACGATCGAAGAAGGGTGAACCTTCAAGGGAGATAAGGGTTGTTTCTTATGGTGCTCCGAGTAAGAGGACTAAGGGTCCGAGCGTGAGCACGGGTGGTACACGGACGAGTATATCGAATTCTAGCGCGTCTAGATGTTACAATGGTGGCATGAGGAGTCACAAGTCTTGGGAATGTTCGATGCCGTTTGAGTTTGAGTTGTTAATGCCTTGTGTTGCGGTACGCTTTCGTTCAAAGTGTATAAGGATTGGTTAAAATCCTTCGTGAACTCGAGGTTAGAGCGAGATGTGGTGATGGGTCGTGTGTACCCAATCGTTGGTAAAGTCTACATTTGGTAGCACTGTACGGTAGTACGAGTTATGGATATGGAACGTAGTTCCAAGTGGGGGAGTTACACTCCCGCACGAGGAAGTTTTAGGGTGAGATTTCGGATAGTGCTTTTGTTAGATCCGGAAATTTGGTCGAGACCTAGTTTTGGTCAATTGGTGGTAGAGTACAATTTTTGGCTCATTGATACTTATGATATTGGATTTGTAAATTACCACCGAGGTGGTAAGTTTGGTGAATCTCGTCGAGAGATAATGGACGTGTTTTGGCGAGCAAGGTGAAATCCCTCGGTTAAGGGATGTGCGTATCGGATTCTCTTCTAGAGAAATATTGTTTTGTGCCTATGTTTGATATAGGTGGTTCTTGCTCGATAGTGTAGACGGTTAGCGGTATCCGTTAGGGTTCACCATAGTGTAGCAGAGCGCGATGTTGCACTACTCGTTGTGTAAGGTATTGTTATAGTGGTGAAGCATGACTTTCGGGGTCCGCTGACTTCATCATGAGGTATTGTTATATCGGTGAAGCATGACTTTCGGGTCCGCTGACTTCATCCGGTGTTGAGTGATCTATCAGTTGTTTTATACTCCTATGGTGGGATCGTGAGGACCATGTTGTGTGATTAGGGATGCGATAGCCGTGTTTCGCTCACATGTTGTTACGGGTGTGACAATAGTCGATTTTGTACACCTTAGGTTTAGCGTTGCCATAGTCGTTTTGGGCGCTTTTGGTTTTAGCCGTTGGATTTTGATGCTATGGTAGTTGCGTATAGGTCGTATTGCGCACTACAAGGGATGTTAGTGATTAATGTTATCCGTAAGGATTTGTTTGGTTCGGTATTCATCGTTTCGGATTGTTGACTATAAGTTGAGACTTGGTTGCTTTTAGCGTTGTCCTTGGTAAAGGTACGCTAAGGAATTGATATCTCGGTACGAGATGGGTCGAGTTTTTCCCGATATGGGAAATTGAGCAGGTTTCAGTGCTCGGGTTGTGGTTTTGATAAATCACGGTTGACGACTTTAGTTGTTGAAAGTGATCCATTGGGAAGAATGGTCTAGGAAAGTTCGTATTGGGACTTGAGTGAGGATCGTTAAGCAGGTCCGGATTGTTTAAGTGGAGAAGATCACGAGGACGTGATCGAGTTTAAGTGGGGGAGAGTTGTAAGACCCAAATATTTATTGTAGATAATGTATTTATGGTGTACTATGCATGTATGAAGTGTACGAAGCATGTACGTGTTGCTTGCTCGAACGTTGGAGGAAACTGGACATTGTCTGAAGTGACGAGGAGTGTACGTATCTTTTCAACCCCAAATAAAGTTGGTGTTAATGTTTCAAAGCCTTACCATTGGAAAGAAAATCTTATTACGTTTCCAACGATATTTGATTCATCGAAAACGGAGCTACGGTCAAAAAGTTATGGCCAAAACAAGTTTCTGAAATCTGACCTGCAGAGTGGAGCGGCGCTCCACAATGTGGCGCGGCGCGCCGAATGGGTCAGAAGCAATTTTCAGCCTTTTTAAAGGCTTTAAATGAAGGGTACTTTGGTCTTTTCACTTGGGGGCGGTTTAGGGTCATCAAAACTGATCCTTTGATCAGTTTGGATCAAATTCTCACCAACCAAAAACACTCTCAACCATTTTTAGAGAGAGAGTAAGGGTTTAGAGAGAGAGGGCTTGATTTGGGGAAGAAGGAGTGGATTTCTCGCAAAAGCTCGGGTTTTAAAGTTGTTCCACTCGTCAACGGCATCATTTTGGCGGTATTGGTAAGTTCTAACTCCGAATTTCATTGTTGATTTTGCTATTCAAAGTTAGGGTTTGAACTTGATTTGTTGATAAACCCATTTAGACTCATGAAGTGACTTTAGTGATGCTAGTAATCTGGTTTATTGTTATTGTTGGTGGATTTCGGTTTGGTGAACAAATTGGTTATGTTTAGAACTTGAAATTGGGTTTAATCACTAGGTTTAGTGATTGTGGAAGTATTGAAACCTATTTAGGTGTAACAACCCAAACCAAACCACGACAATTCCCGTTAAATTTCACAACATAAAAAAAAAATTTCTGGTGCAGTTCATTTGCGCGGCGCGCCAGGTGGGTGCGCGGCGCGCCAAACCACCTGGACAGCCCGCTGTCCCCGGAAGTCAATTTAACGAAAATGTTTGACTAGTTCCCGACATTTTTAGCCAAAACGCTTTTAACCATAAATTCATATATATAAAACTAGCACGTTTAATTAATAAAATTGAGTTTACGAAGCGGGTCCCACAACGACCCATTTTACCACCTTAAGTACCGAAATACAATATTTGACCAAAAGACTTTTAATACAACAAAGCCGAGCATGGCGATTGGGAATACGCTACCCAATCCTAAGTGATCCAAAAGTAAGTCACTAAAGCAACTATGCACGTCTTCTAGTCCTCGCGCTTACCCGAGCCACCAATCCGCATGCAATCGGAGCGTCCAAGCCTAAAGGCAAGCTAATCTAAGTATACCATACGATCACTAAGCAACAAGCTAATAATACCATCAATAAGGTAAGTTCACCAACGCCAATGTGAACAACGCCAATAACTACCCCCGGAGGGTTAACTACATCACGACAACACAACATTAATCACGAATTAGCAATTCGACAATCATGCAACATATCGTGCATATACCAATAACCGCAAGTCCACAATAGCTAGCAATACCAAAAGCATATAGTTCATAATTAAATATGCCAATACATAACTCATACAACCATGGTTAACCAAGTACACAAGGGAACGGTACATGAAAGTCCGTTGGAGTTCATAACATCCACTAGTGTTACTTACACACCGCGTAATCACTAGTCCCCCGGGTGATGTCTTAAACACCGCGACTAACTCACCCTTACAACAATGTGGCGTCTTAAACACCGCGACGAATCCACACTTCATTCAATACAATGAGTGGTGTCTTGAACACCGCGACACTTCCACTCCCATGACATTGTGGTGTCTTAAACACCGCGACAATACCACAAGTCAATTACACAATGAGTAGTGTCTTAAACACCGCGACAATACTACTCGTCAATTCCACAATGAGTAGTGTCTTAAACACCGCGACAATACTACTCGTTAATTCCACAATGAGTAGTGTCTTAAACACCGCGACAATACTACTCGTTTCATAGAACGTGGTGTCTTAAACAACGCGACAATACCACATTCGTACAACACAATTAAATACATTACATACATACACGCATAATTATTCCACTCACAACCACGTGTGATAACGTACACCCAAAATGTGTACTTTGCCAAAGGTAGTCAACCAAAACGCACAACCGTGCCAATTGGACCTATGCACAAGTCCATCAAATCCACCTATATGTGAAGTGAGCTCTAAAGCCGAGAATCACTTCACCCGACCCGCACCCATCCTATACATACATATGCATATAGGATATTAACACTCACCTTGAAGTCTTGATGAAAGCTTCCAAATAATCTGCAACTCGCCAATGGAAAATACCAATACCGCCAAAATGATGCCGTTGACGAGTGGAACAACTTTGATACCCGAGCTTTGGTGAGAATCCAACTCCTTCTTCTCCAAATCAAGCTCTCTCTCACTAAAAGTGGGTTTCTCTCACTAGGGTTTGAAGAGAGTGTTTGTGGTGGGTGAGAATGTGATCCAAACTGATCAAAGGATCAGTTTTGATGACCCCAAACCGTCCCCAAGTGAAAAGACCAAAGTACCCTTCATTTAAAGCCTTTAAAAAGGCTGAAAATTGCTTCTGACCCATTCGGCGCGCCGCGCCACATTGTGGAGCGCCGCTCCACTCTGCAGGTCAGATTTCAGAAACTTGTTTTGGCCATAACTTTTTGACCGTAGCTCCGTTTTCGATGAATCAAATATCGTTGGAAACGTAATAAGATTTTCTTTCCAATGGTAAGGCTTTGAAACATCAACACAAACTTTATTTGGGGTTGAAAAGGTACGTACACACCTTGTACCTCAAACAACGTCCAGTTTTCCTTCGACGGTCGAGCAAGCAACACCTACATGTTGTGCACACTCCATACACACATAGTACACCTTAAATACATTATGTACAATAAATATTTGGGTCTTACAACTCTCCCCCACTTAGAATCGATCACGTCCTCGTGATCCTCGTCACTTAACCAAACGGACCACACTCCACGGTCCTCAACATAAGTCCCAATCCGACTTTCCTAAGCAATTCTTCCCGACGAATCGCCTTCCACAACTAAATCGTCATCCACGATTTTTCTCAAATCTACAATCCGAGCACTAAAACCATACTCATTCCCTCGCATCGGGAAACTCATCCCATCTCTAACCGAGATATCACTCCTCTAGCGTACCATTACCAAGTACCGTGCTAAAGCAACCAAGTCTCAACCTAAGGTCAACAACCCGAAACGATGAAGACCGAACCAAACGAATCCTTACGGATAACACCAATCACTAAACATCCCTTGTAGCGCATAATACAACCAATAAGCAACTACCGTAACATCATAAGCGAACGACTAGAACCGCTAGCGTCCAATCGACTATAACAACTTAAAACCCTAGGCGTACAAAATCGACCATTGTCACGCCCGTAACGACATGTGAGCGAAATACGGCTATCGCATCAGTAATCACACAATACGGTCCTCACGATCCCACCATAGGAGTATAAAACAACTGATAGATTACTCAACACCGGATGAAGTCAGCGGACCCGAAAGTCATGCTTCACCGATATAACAATACCTCATGATGAAGTCAGCGGACCCCGAAAGTCATGCTTCACCACTATAACAATACCTCACACAACGAGTAGTGCAACATCGCGCTCCGCTACACTATAGTGAACCCTAACGGATACCGCTAACCGTCTACACTATCGAGCAAGAACCACCTATATCAAACATAGGAACCAAACAATAATTCTCTAAAAGAGAATCCGACACACACACATCCCTTAACCGAGGGATTTCACCTTGCTCGTCAAACACATCCATTATCTCACAATGAGATTTACCACATTACCACCTCGGTGGTAATTTAAATCCAAACCAATAGTACAACTTGAACCAAAATTGTACTCCACCACAAATCGACCAAAAACTAGGTCCCAACACAAGTTTCAGATCTACCATAAGCACTATCCGAAATCTCACCCTAAAACTTCCTCGTGCGGGAGTGTAACTCCCCCACTTGGAACTACGTTCCATATCCATAACTCGTACTACCGTACAGTGCTACCAAATGTAGACTTTACCAACGATTGGGTACACACGACCCATCACCACATCTCGCTCTAACCTCGAGTTCACGAAGGATTTTAACCAATCCTTATACACTTTGAACGAAAGCGTACCGCAACACAATCGGAGTCGAACACCACGCTAGTAGGTATAAAAGAGGCACCTAATGTTGCATCATGTAGACTCCATTACCAACACACATCGAGATTAAAAACACTCGATCTCAAGGGTTCCAACCACCCGACGAACCTCATGGTTCATCACTTCAACATAAAAGCGAACACGCGCTTAACAATCGAACACCAAAACCATTTCCGTGGCTTGGTAGAAACATTTCTCAAATATCAAGGAATGCTTGGTTGCACCAAGTCTTACGCCCTTCGCCCGACAATCAAACGTCACCATAGGGTACTTCCATTAGGAACGTCACCCATAACAACAATATGCACAACACAAGGCATTAACAACTCAAACTCAAACGGCATCGAACATTCCCAAGACTTGTGACTCCTCATGCCACCATTGTAACATCTAGACGCGCTAGAATTCGATATACTCGTCCGTGTACCACCCGTGCTCACGCTCGGACCCTTAGTCCTCTTACTCGGAGCACCATAAGAAACAACCCTTATCTCCCTTGAAGGTTCACCCTTCTTCGATCGTGTATGCGACTCGAAACCCCTAGCCAAGTCGAATAATTCCGAAAATGATTTCGCTTGACCACGACTAATTTTTACTTTTCAAGTCGTCATTCAAAGTCCAATAGAAATCCCCCATTAACAAACGATCACTTCCCAAATACTCCGGACAAAAACGAGCCTTCGCCATAAAGGTCGTCTTGAGAGTATTTAAATCCATAGATCCTTGTCGCAAATTTCGCAACTCATTACGCAATTCCCACAAATCGGCCGAAGTCCGGAATTCCTCGAAGAATTCCTCCTTAAATTCGTCCCACGATAAGGCCATAAACGTTTCACCACCGACAAGATCAATCTTACCATCCAACCAATCCCTCGCCCTACCCCGCAACAAACTCGTAGCGAGTCTCGTCTTTCTCTCGGGAGGGCAATCAATAGTACGGAAACACCCTTCGACGTCCGAAATCCAAGTTGTGCTCACCAAAGGATCCGACTTTCCGTCATACATCGGGGATTTAGTCCTCATGAAGCTCTTAAGATAACGCTCCATTTCACTACTACTTTGAAGTTCGGAATACCTCCTTTCCATTCTTTCTTCCAACGCACCCATTTGCTCCGCAACGGCGGCCGCAACTCTAGCGTTAAACTCCGCGTCATTCGCCTCGGTCTCGTTTCGCGTCGTCATTCAAAAGAATGCAAAACGATTAGTCCACGAACGTATAAAACCACACGCACAACACCGTCCCATCTTGCTAAACACTCGTCGTACATCACTTGTTAGACACGATTTGCACCCGTAATAAGGTTTGCAAGTTCTTATTACGCACACACGCCGCATCGACTCGTTAGTACAACGACCGCCTCGCTCGATGATAAGAACAAACACAACCAAAATTCTACGCGATACAAACACACGCGAGAATTATTACCACAACACAAAAGCATATTAATAATATCCGCATTACTAATATATACGTTAGTCGACCTATAAACAAGGCACTAACTAAACCCATTCCGACCCGAAATCCTACAAGTCCCGCAACAATTTAAGCACACACAAAAGTCTAAGTCTAGGCACCTATCTCAAGTCACCTAAATCCCTTAGACCATGCTCTGATACCACTTGTAACAACCCAAACCAAACCACGACAATTCCCGTTAAATTTCACAACGTAAAAAAAAAATTTCTGGTGCAGTTCATTTGCGCGGCGCGCCAGGTGGGTGCGCGGCGCGCCAAACCACCTGGACAGCCCGCTGTCCCCGGAAGTCAATTTAACGAAAATGTTTGACTAGTTCCCGACATTTTTAGCCAAAACGCTTTTAACCATAAATTCATATATATAAAACTAGCACGTTTAATTAATAAAATTGAGTTTACGAAGCGGGTCCCACAACGACCCATTTTACCACCTTAAGTACCGAAATACAATATTTGACCAAAAGACTTTTAATACAACAAAGCCGAGCATGGCGATTGGGAATACGCTACCCAATCCTAAGTGATCCAAAAGTAAGTCACTAAAGCAACTATGCACGTATTCTAGTCCTCGCGCTTACCCGAGCCACCAATCCGCATGCAATCGGAGCGTCCAAGCCTAAAGGCAAGCTAATCTAAGTATACCATACGATCACTAAGCAACAAGCTAATAATACCATCAATAAGGTAAGTTCACCAACGCCAATGTGAACAACGCCAATAACTACCCCCGGAGGGTTAACTACATCACGACAACACAACATTAATCACGAATTAGCAATTCGACAATCATGCAACATATCGTGCATATACCAATAACCGCAAGTCCACAATAGCTAGCAATACCAAAAGCATATAGTTCATAATTAAATATGCCAATACATAACTCATACAACCATGGTTAACCAAGTACACAAGGGAACGGTACATGAAAGTCCGTTGGAGTTCATAACATCCACTAGTGTTACTTACACACCGCGTAATCACTAGTCCCCCGGGTGATGTCTTAAACACCGCGACTAACTCACCCTTACAACAATGTGGCGTCTTAAACACCGCGACGAATCCACACTTCATTCAATACAATGAGTGGTGTCTTGAACACCGCGACACTTCCACTCCCATGACATTGTGGTGTCTTAAACACCGCGACAATACCACAAGTCAATTACACAATGAGTAGTGTCTTAAACACCGCGACAATACTACTCGTCAATTCCACAATGAGTAGTGTCTTAAACACCGCGACAATACTACTCGTTAATTCCACAATGAGTAGTGTCTTAAACACCGCGACAATACTACTCGTTTCATAGAACGTGGTGTCTTAAACAACGCGACAATACCACATTCGTACAACACAATTAAATACATTACATACATACACGCATAATTATTCCACTCACAACCACGTGTGATAACGTACACCCAAAATGTGTACTTTGCCAAAGGTAGTCAACCAAAACGCACAACCGTGCCAATTGGACCTATGCACAAGTCCATCAAATCCACCTATATGTGAAGTGAGCTCTAAAGCCGAGAATCACTTCACCCGACCCGCACCCATCCTATACATACATATGCATATAGGATATTAACACTCACCTTGAAGTCTTGATGAAAGCTTCCAAATAATCTGCAACTCGCCAATGGAAAATACCAATACCGCCAAAATGATGCCGTTGACGAGTGGAACAACTTTGATACCCGAGCTTTGGTGAGAATCCAACTCCTTCTTCTCCAAATCAAGCTCTCTCTCACTAAAAGTGGGTTTCTCTCACTAGGGTTTGAAGAGAGTGTTTGTGGTGGGTGAGAATGTGATCCAAACTGATCAAAGGATCAGTTTTGATGACCCCAAACCGTCCCCAAGTGAAAAGACCAAAGTACCCTTCATTTAAAGCCTTTAAAAAGGCTGAAAATTGCTTCTGACCCATTCGGCGCGCCGCGCCACATTGTGGAGCGCCGCTCCACTCTGCAGGTCAGATTTCAGAAACTTGTTTTGGCCATAACTTTTTGACCGTAGCTCCGTTTTCGATGAATCAAATATCGTTGGAAACGTAATAAGATTTTCTTTCCAATGGTAAGGCTTTGAAACATCAACACAAACTTTATTTGGGGTTGAAAAGGTACGTACACACCTTGTACCTCAAACAACGTCCAGTTTTCCTTCGACGGTCGAGCAAGCAACACCTACATGTTGTGCACACTCCATACACACATAGTACACCTTAAATACATTATGTACAATAAATATTTGGGTCTTACATTAGGGTTATTTGGTTGACTAACTTTGACTTTGGGTCAAATTAGGGTTTGGTGGTGATTATGACCCAATTGGCGATTTAACAAAGTTTATAAACTTAAAATGGATTAAGTTGAAGTGTTAAACCGAGTTAAATATGTTTTGGTGTCAAAACTTGCTAATAGCGTGATATTGACTTCTTATGGGTCAAACTAGGGTTTAAGTGTCATTTTGGGCAAGATAGGTGTTTAACACCTATGATCGGGTTTAATTGGCGTATTAAGACCATTCTCACTTGTGTTAGTGATTATTGGTTAATTTTGGGCGCGTTTTGTACTTGGAAGTGCATTTGGGTCAAATTTGCACTAAATGTCAATTTGGGTTGATTTGTGAATCCATTCTAAGTGTATTGTTGTAATTATGATAATGGAATAGGTATTTTCCATTGGCGAGTTGCAGATTATTTGGAAGCTTTCATCAAGACTTTAAGGTGAGTGTTAATATCCTATATGCATATGTATGTGTAGGATGGGTGCGGGTCGGGTGAAGTGATTCTCGGCTATAGAGCTCACTTCACATATAGGTGGATTTGATGGACTTGTGCATAGGTCCAATTGGCACGGTTGTGCGTTTTGGTTGACTACCTTTAGCAAAGTACACATTTTGGGTGTACGTTATCACACGTGGTTGTGAGTGGAATAATTATGCGTATGTGTATATAATGTATTTATTTGTGTCGTATGAATGTGGCATTGTCGCGTTGCTTAAGACACCACATTGTAAAGAAGTGGATGTCGCGTTGTTTAAGACACCACATGGTAAAGAAGTGGATGTCGCGTTGTTTAAGACACCACAATGTAATGGAGGGGATGTCGCGTTGTTTAAGACACCATCCATCGTATTGAATGGCATGTGGAATCGTCGCGTTGTTTAAGACGCCACATTGTAAAGGGTGAGTGAGTCGCGTTGTTTAAGACATCACCCGGGGGATTAGTGACTACGCGTTGATTAAGTAGCACTAACGGATGTTATGAACTCCAACGGTCTTGTATGTACCGTTTCCCTTGTTCGAATTGGTTAACCACGGTTGTATGAATTATGTATTGGCATATTTAATTATGAACTATATGCTATTGGTATTGCTAGCTAATGTGGATTTGCGGTTATTGGTATATGCACGATATGTTGCATGATTGTCGAATTGCTAATTCGTGATTAATGTTGTGTTGTCGTGATGTAGTTAACCCTCCGGGGGTAGTTATTGGCGTTGTTCACATTGACGTTGGTGAACTTACCTTATTGATGGTATTATTAGCTTGTTGCTTAGTGATCGTACGGTATACTTAGATTAGCTTGCCTTTAGGCTTGGACGCTCCGGTATGCGGTATTTGTTTATTTATGTGGCGTGTCCATTTTATGCATATATATGTATGTAGTATATTATCATTCACTAAGCGTTAGCTTACCCTCTCGTTGTTGACTCTTTTTATAGATCGCATGTGGATTGGTGGCTCGGGTAAGCGCGAGGACTAGAAGACGTGCATAGTTGCTTTAGTGACTTACTTTTGGATCATTTAGGATTGGGTAGCGTATTCCCAATCGCCATGCTCGGCTTTGTTGTATTAAAAGTCTTTTGGTCAAATATTGTATTTCGGTACTTAAGGTGGTAAAATGGGTCGTTGTGGGACCCGCTTCGTAAACTCAATTTTATTAATTAAACGTGCTAGTTTTATATATATGAATTTATGGTTAAAAGCGTTTTGGCTAAAAATGTCGGGAACTAGTCAAACATTTTCGTTAAATTGACTTCCGGGGACAGCGGGCTGTCCAGGTGGTTTGGCGCGCCGCGCACCCACCTGGCGCGCCGCGCAGATGAACTGCACCAGAAAATTTTTTTTGTTGTGAAATTTAACGGGAATTGTCGTGGTTTGGTTTGGGTTGTTACACCGTGCAGCCACCCCCAGCCAATCTAGACGACCCATCATCCGCCGACTCTTCATCCGAAGACTCATCCTTTGACGACTCTAGTGATGAGGATTCAGATGAGGACCCTGATGATGCACCTGTACAGCCACCCTCCACCCCGCCGAAGAAGCGGTACCATTTCGATGGTACCGTCATTCCAGGGATTAATGGAGGTCGACCATTCATTGACGCTCATGGTCAGCGTCGTAGGGTTACCGCCAGCGGCTTGTGCCGTATCCTGCTGATCCCTTCATCTGTAAGCCTTACCGCTTCGCAGCCTCTACTTCTGGAGCCGAACCGTCTGCACCACCAGCTCCACCAACACCACCCGTACCGACTGCATCGCCTGCCCACCATCTCCCTCTGTCGAGGAACTGATGAGGGAGGTGGAGATCCTCCATGCTCGGGTAACTGAGCTCGAGGACCAGATGTACCACGTATTGGACATCCTACACCCACCATCAACTTAGGGCTTTTATAGTAGATTTCATTATGTAACCTCATTTGTAGTTTTATGTTTCACTTATGTATTGTACGAACCTATGCAGATGTATGCAACTTATTATTAATGAATGGAACTTTGTGTTGTTTAATTTTTGCACAGTGTTCTATTTACTGTACTGTGTGATGACTTTGTGGTATCTGAATCTATTTGCATTACTTAATAAACATGTGATGTGTTGATTCCATGTTGGTTACCATATACTGTAATATTACTATTTGAATACTGGATTTTGACTTGAGTCAAAATTTTTGTTTAGAACATCATGGCCAACGAAAGATCAACACCCACCGCGGCCTAAATCGAGGAAATGATCAATGAACGAGTCGCCGCAGCTTTAGCAGAAATCAACCCCCAAGTTCCACCACCACCGGTTATCTAGCCCATTCGTAATGGGTGTACATACAAAGAGTTTCAAAGCTGCAAGCCCCACAACTTTAGTGGAACTGAGGGGCCAGTTGGTCTCACTAGGTGATTTGAGAAATTAAAATCTGTGTTCCGAGTTAGTAACTGCTCAGAGGTGAACAAAACCAAGTATGCTTCATGTACGCTGTCAGACGGCGCCCTAACTTGGTGGAACACAATGGCTCAAGCAAAGGGTATTGATGAGGCATTTGCTACGCCGTGTGAAGAGTTTAAAGGGGCCCTGATTGATGAATATTGCCCTAGGACCGATATCCAGAAAATGGAGATGGATTTTATGCAGTTGAAGGTTGTAGGATACGATCTCGATGGTTACAACCGTAGGTATCTTGAGTTAGCCCTAATGTGTCCTACCATGGTCACCCCATAGTTTAAGCGCATTGAAAGGTACTTGTGGGGACTTTCTAAGTCCATTAAGGGAAATGTCACCTCGTCTAAGCCACCCAATGTCCCGGAAGCAATGCGCATGGCGCATACCTTAATGAACCAAATCATCATCGATGAACCGGAAAAGGCAAAATCCGAAGCGGGTAGTAGTGATAAGCGAAAGTGGGATAACAACAAGGGTAGAGCCTATGATCAAAATCCAGCGAAGTGACATGAGGGTTTCAAAGGAAACAACAACGGTGGGAACCCCAACCCGAACACCAACTCGAACCCCAACTACAAAGGCAGTATGCTACAGTTCAAGAGGTGCTACAAGCACCACACCGGGTACTGTAACGTTGTTTGTGAAAAATGCAAAAAGACTGGGCATATTGGCAGGGACTGCAAGATCACCACCATGACTGGGAAGCCGAACCCCAATGGACCGAGAAAGTGTTATGAATGCGGACAGACGGGCCACTCCAGAAATGAGTGTCCCAACAAGCGAAAGGACGGCGGCCCACCGCGTGGACGAGCTTTCAATGTAAATGCAAGGGATGCTCGTGAGAACCACGACTTGGTGATAGGTATATCCACTATCAACAATCTATTAGCTTCTGTCCTATTTGATACTGGTGCCGATAGAAGTTATGTATGTAGACACTTTTGAGATAAGATAAATTGATCGTTAGTTCCTTTAAAGGAGAGTATGCTTGTAGAGGTAACCAATGGAAAACTTGAGAAAGTTGACCATATTAGCCGAGGAGCCATTATCAACATAGCTGGTGTGGATTTCGAGATTGACTTGATACCCATTAAGTTGGGAAGCTTTGATGTTATTGTCGGTATGGACTGGTTGACCAAGATAAGGGCCAACATTATCTGTGGAGATAAAGCTCTTCGTATACCACACGAAGACGGTGAGCCACTGATTATTTACGGAGAAAGATGTAGCTCGAAACTGAATCTCATTAGTTGCATGAAGGCGCAAAAGATCATGAAGAAAGGATGTCTTGCTGTTTTAGCACATGTGAAAACGTTAGAAACTGAGGAGAAGAGCGTGGATGACGTACGAATTGTGAACGAATTTTCCGATGTCTTTTCGAAAGAATTGCCTGGATTACCGCCACCGAGAGCAGTGGAGTTTCAGATCGATTTATTGCCAGGAGCTGCACCTGTAGCTCGCGCACCTTATCGACTCGTACCTTCCGAAATGCAAGAGTTGCAGAGCCAATTACAAGAACTGCTAGACCGTGGATTTATCCAACCAAGTTTCTCGCCTTGGGGCGCACCTGTTCTATTTGTGAAGAAGAAGGATGGATCATTCCGCATGTGTATCGACTACCATGAACTCAACAAATTGACGATCAAGAATCGGTATCCTCTTCCCTGAATTGAGGATCTTTTTGATCAACTACAAGGATCGAGCGTTTACTCTAAGATCGATTTACGATCCGATTATCACCAGTTGAGGGTGAAAGAGTGCGATGTGATGAAGACTACATTTAGAACTCGTTATGGTCATTATGAGTTTCTCGTAATGCCATTCGGTTTAACCAACGCACCTGCAGTGTTCATGGACCTCATGAATCGTGTCTGCATGCCATACCTGGATAAGTTCGTTATCGTCTTCATAGATGATATCCTCATCTAATCCAAAAGCGAAGAAGAATATGAACAACATCTTCGTCTAGTGCTTGAACTCTTGAGACAAGAGCAACTTTACGCCAAATTCTCCAAGTGTGAATTTTGGTTGAAGGAAGTTCAATTTATGGGTCATGTTGTGAGCGACCAGGGTATCAAAGTTGATCCTGCAAAGATTGAAGCTATAAACAAGTGGGAAACCCCCACTACTCCGACGCATATTCGCCAATTTTTAGGTCTCGCCGGTTACTACCGAAGATTTATTGAAGGTTTCTCTCTGATTGCGCGTCCTTTGACCTCGCTGACTCACAAAGGGAAGAAGTTCATTTGGGAACCCGAACATGAATCTGCATTTCAAACCTTGAAGAAGAAGTTAACCATCACACCTATCTTATCACTTCCTGAAGGCAGTGACGATTTCGTCATTTATTGCGATGCTTCAAAAAGTGGTTTTGGTTGTGTACTGATGCAACGCACAAAGGTTATCACTTATGCTTTCCGTCAACTGAAGATTCACGAACAAAACTACACTACTCACGATCTTGAACTTGGAGCCATTGTCTTCGCATTAAAACTGTGGAGACACTATCTTTATGGAACTAAGAGCACTATTTTCACCGATCAAAAAAGCCTCCAGCACATCTTCGATCAGAAGCAACTGAATATGAGACAACATCGATGGATCGAGACGCTGAAAGACTATGATTGTGAACTTCGTTATCACCCTGGCAAGGTCAATGTTGTAGCTGACGCTTTGAGCTGAAAGGAGAGGATGGCACCTCTTCGTGTTCGGGCACTCAACATCACCATTCATTCAAATCTCAACAGCCAGA
The DNA here is from genome assembly GCF_046630445.1 of Rutidosis leptorrhynchoides. Classification (NCBI taxonomy): domain Eukaryota; kingdom Viridiplantae; phylum Streptophyta; class Magnoliopsida; order Asterales; family Asteraceae; genus Rutidosis; species Rutidosis leptorrhynchoides. The sequence goes on along the minus strand of NC_092333.1, from coordinate 221,291,325 downwards.
TCTGAGTAGCCCAAGATGAGGCTCTCAAGGAGGAAAATATATCTCATGAACACTTGAACATTCTCGTCTCTTGATTCGAGGTTAAGGAGACTGGACTTCGATATTTTGCCGGAAGGATTTGGGTACCTCTTTATGGAGATCTACGGAACCTTATACTAGATGAAGCCCACAAGTCGAGATATTCGATTCATCCCGGAGCAGGCAAAATGTACCACGATCTTAAGGAATAGTACTGGTGGCCGAATCTTAAGAAGGATGTTGCAACTTATGTTGAGAAATGTTTGACTTGCTCGAAAGTAAAGGTCGATCATCAGAGGCCCTCTGGATTACTTCAACAACTAGAAATCCCGCAATGGAAGTGGAAAAGGATAACAATGGATTTCATTATGAAGTTACCGAAAACGGTGGGCAGATACGATGCCATCTGGGTTATTGTTGACCGTCTTACCAAATCTGCACACTTTTTAGCCATGAAGGAGACGAATACGATGGAGAGACTCGCTCAACTATACATCAAAGAGGTTGTATCTCGTCATGGTGTACCTTTATCGATCATCTCAGATCGCGATCCCCGTTTTGCTTCCAGATTTTGCCGTTCTTTGCAAGAAGTCTTAGGGACACGTCTCGACATGAGCACTGCATATCACCCACAGACCGACGGACAAAGCGAATGCACGATTCAGACTTTGGAGGACATGTTGCGTGCATGGGTCATTGATTTTGGAAAGGCCTGGGAAAGGCATTTGCCGCTAGCTGAATTCTCTTACAACAAAAGTTATCATTCGAGTATTAATGCCGCACCTTTTGAAGCGTTGTATGGCCGCAAGTTCCGATCTCCTATTTGTTGGGCCGAAATAGGCGAAACGCAAATCACCGGACCCGAGATAGTCCATGAAACAACTGAGAAGATTTCTCAAATTCAAGCGAGACTTAAGACGGCCCGTGATCGTTAAAAGAGTTATACAGACCTCAAACGTAAGGACTTCAAATTCAACGTGGGTGACCGTGTAATGTTGAAGGTCGCGCCTTGGAAAGGTGTGATCCGTTTTGGAAAACGCGGAAAGTTAAACCCGCGATACATTGGTCCTTTCAAAATCTTTATAGCGTGTTGGACCCGTTTCTTATCGTCTGGATCTTCCAACTCAATTGAGCTCAGTTCATCCTACTTTTCATGTATCAAATTTGAAGAAGTGTCTCGCTGAACCGGAACATGTCATACCATTGGAGGAACTTACAATTGATGACAAACTCCACTTCATGGAAGAGCCTGTTGAAATTATGGACCGTGAGGTCAAGACTTTGAAACACAACAAGATTCCGATCGTCCGAGTATGATGGAATGCCAAACGAGGACCTGAGTTTACCTGGGAACGAGACGATCAAATGATGCGGAAGTATCCTCACCTTTTGCCGACTCCTCCATCTACCTCAGCTTAAAATTTCGGGACGAAATTTTCTTTAACAGGTGGGTAATGTAACGACCCTGGATTTTCCAACGTTTATTTATTAAATATTTATTTTTAATACTCGCGTTTTAATAAATGTATTTATATACATTTACTTGTTACCGTATTTGATTTTTCATGGCCCGACTTGTCTTTGTGACACACGTACTTTTCACGAATAATATTTTTGAATATTATTTACATTCATGATTAATTATTATTAGTCATTTTAATTAACTAAGGTTACTAGTTAATTACTTGGGCTTTGTTTATTTAATTGTTACTTACTTACATACTTGGGCTTTATAAATGTACATGGACTTAGAAGCCCACCCAACACACTTAATGGACCAAGTTAGCCTATCTTTTATGCAAGTAGTTCATTATGATACAACTAGAATGGTTAGTGAGGTAAAGAGACTAGTTACAAGATACTTACACCATCTTTCCATGCCATTTTACTTTAATACCACTTCTAGCTATCACCTTTCTCCCATGTTTGAAAGAGCATTTGATCCCTTCCCTTTTTGGCACCCTAGGCCGTGACTTTCAATGGGGAGGAGGGAGGATTCAAATTTTTTTTACTTATTACTAGTGTATTATTTCATTCCTCTCACACACACTTACTTGCAACTTCTCTTTTTCCTCTCATTTTCTCTCTACATTGTAAGTAACATGAACAAATTTTTCTCTTCTTTCCTTGTTTTAGAAACCGAAATATATACATATACATCATCATCATTTGCTTGTTTTGATTACTTGTTCTTTGTTGTTGATTACTTACTTGTTGTTTATCTTTGTTAAAGATCAAGATCTATAACTTGTATCTTCATCTTATCTTGGTTACTTTCATCTTTTGTTGTAAAGAACCAAGAACAAACAATCTAAACTTTCTAGTTTATGGTTCTACACTTAATGTTTTAAAGATTTAAAGTTCATGAGTTGTAAAAACCATACTTGTATTCATATTTGTAAACTTAAGGTTTATTTTCTTAAAGATCAAAGCCTTGGCTTGAATCTTTAAAGTATGAACAACCATGAACTTGTTACTTGTAGATTTAACTTATTTCTTCATTTTATGTACTTTAAAGTTGTGATGTTGTTAATTTGGTCAAGTATTACTAGTCAATCTTGATCTCATATTTCTTGAAACTAAAAGTTAACTTTATAAGTTCAAGAACATAGAAGTATAACTTTCTAGTTATAACTTCATATACTTATGAAAGATCTAAGTTTCTATAGCTTATGGTCTTCTAATTTTGTTGTAAACAAAGGCTTATGAGCTTACATAGACTTTACAAGATGAGAATCTAAGTTTCATGACTTATGGTTTCATTAAAGTAAAGATTCAAGTGTTATGACTTAGGATTTAACTTAGTAACTTTAGATCTAGACTTTTGGGTCTTGGATCTTCAAGATCTAACTAAGAACTATGTTCTACAACTTAAGATCTTGATTATTTAGTTTACTTTCAAGTTTGTAGCTTAATATTACTTTTAGAGTTCATGTATGTGTTGGATCTAAGATCTTGATGTAACTTTGGTTCATCAAACTACTTGCAAAACTTAATTGAGTTGTGCTACTTATCTTAGACTTACACTTGTGTTATGATGGTCAAAACTTGGTAAATATGATGCAAACACATCAACGAGTTGTACACTTGAAGCTATATGCATCAAGGATGAGAACCGTGATGAGCATCGAGCACCAAGAACCCACCGGAACACTAAACCTACTGTTTTTTGGGTCTGGTCAGAATACTTGGGCTACTGTAAAGTTGATTTTCAGTTATCTCTGTTCGAGTAGATAATTTTTCATTTAAGACTCATCTTAATCCGAGTTACGGTTTAGGATCTATGGCCCTCCGAACGTCACTATGTCCTTTTAACGTTGTGCTAAAAATTCTGACCTACTCGCACTTAAACCGTCGTCACGGTCAAACGAAGACGAGTTTGGTTCTGGAATTTTTAAAGAAACTAAAGGACTCATATACGGAGCCATGGCCACTGGTCTCACCTCATTTCAGTTTGTATAGAGGTCGTGGTGACTGATCGAATTCAGCCTTTGTTTAAAACCCTAGTCTTGACTTAAAACTTACTTTACACTTTTTGTTTAATGATGAATGATGAGGATACTTAAGACCTAATTTACATACATATAAACCTTTGGGAACTATTTACTGACTTAGTAACTTTTGACTTAGGTTGAGGACTTTCCGGACCTACATACTTGCTTACTTTCCCGAACCAACTTTACTACTACTTTATCACTGTGAGTTATAGCATCCCTTTTTACTTTAACTATTTTGGGAACTGAGAATACATGCGCATTTTACGTTTTACATACTAGGCATGAGTACTTAAACTTTATATATGTGTGGGTTATACAACGGCATAAACTTTCCCCTTAGCTCGGTAACGTTTAGTCATTGGTCTTTGAACCGGTGAACGCGAATCTTAGATATGGATCCATAGGATTTGACATCCCCACTCGGGCTAGTAGCGCTAGCATTTAACGGGTGTTTAATACTTCGTAAACATACGCACTCGTCAAGTTTTCTTTTAGGGGGTGATAAACGTTAAGTTAGTTACCAAGTGCCTACGGTTAAGCATATACTTTACATACTGTTTTGAAACGCTGTTGAAGCACTGAAATCTCTTGGCCTACCTTACATACTGTTATACTTAAACTATAGCTCACCAACCTTTGTGTTGACGTTTTTAAGCATGTTTTTCTCAGGTGCTTAAGGTTTGCTTGCTTCCGCTGTTGTACTAGTCATGCCTTGTAGACACCCACTGCGCTTGTTAGAGTTGTCACTGCATGTAACGTTTTATTTGCATTCAAACTATGTTACCTTTTGAAACAATGATTTGTAATGACCATTGGGTCACGCACTATTTCTAATTTCTTTTGTTCATTGAAGCATACTTTTGTTGTAAGACATTTGATGTTGGTTAAGACATCACCTTTATTCATGAATGCAAACTTCTTTTGAAACCGCATATAGTATTTGACCTTGTAATGATCCTGTTGTTGATGATTCGTACACGATGGTTTTGTACGGGGTATCACATACATGCTCCTTATAGAGTCGCTCCTTTCGAACTTCAAGAATTGTCAAGTCAACTTTGTGAGTTGTTAGACAAAGGCTTCATTCATCCCAGTTCATCCCCTTGGAGAGCTCCTGTTCTGTTTGTTAAGAAGAAAGATGGTTTATTTCGGTTGTTTATTGATTATCGCGAGTTGAACAAGATTATTGTTAAGAATCGTTACCCTCTTTCGAGAATTGATGATCTGTTCAATCAGCTTCAAGGTACGTCCATTTATTCCAAGATTGACCTTCGTTCTAGTTATCACCAATTGCGCGTTAAAGAAATGGATATTCCAAAAACCGGTTTCCATACCCTTATGGTCACTTCGAATTTTTGGTTATGCCGTCCGGATTGACTAACGCACCTGCAGTGTTCATGGACCTCATGAACCGTGTGTGTAGTCCTTATCTGGACAAGTTCGATATAGTTTTTATTGATGATATTCTTATTTGTTCCAAGAATGATCAAGAGCACGACGAGCATTTGAGATTAGTGCTTGATTTGTTAAGAAAAGAAAAGATGTATGCTAAGTTTTCCAAGTGTGCGTTCTAGTTGAAAGAAGTTCAATTCCTTGGGCACGTTGTAAGTAAACAGGGAATTCAAGTTGATCCTGCTAAGATTGAGGCAATTAAAAAGTGGGAAATTCCTAAGATTCCTATCCAGATTCGTCAGTTCCTAGGTTTGACAGGCTATTATAGAAGGTTCATCCAAGATTTTTCACGAGTAGCGAAACCTCTGATTGCTTTAACGCCTAAGGTGAAGAAGTACGAGTGGAAAAGTAACCAAGAGACTGCTTTCTAAACTCTGAAGAGGAAGTTAACTTTTGCACCGATATTATCACTACCTGAAGGTAATGATGATTTTGTTATCTATTGTGACGCTTCGCATCAGGGCATTGGTTGTGTTTTGATGCAGTGAAAGAAAGTCATTGCTTACGCGTCACGTCAGTTGAAGATTCATGAACAGAATTATACAACCCATGATTTAGAGTTGGGAGCTGTTGTGTTTGCACTCAAGATTTGGAGACATTATTTATATGGGGTCAAATGTACAGTGTATGTAGTGACCCGAACTTTTCCATGTTTATATATATTATTTGAGATTAATATTTACATGACTAAATGTTTCCAACATGTTAAGCAATCAAACTTGTTAAGACTTGATTAAATGAAATAAGTTTCATATACACAATTGATCACCCAAGTTGACCGGCGATTCACGAACGTTACAAAATTGTAAAAATTACATGTTGTGGTATATATAGATATATATATATGGTTGACATGAGATTATGATGAGTAAGTATCTCACTAAGTATATTAACAATGTGTGATATACATAAGAAATGAGATTACTAAGTTAAGAAACTCGAAATGATATATATAACGATTATCGTTATGATAACGTCTACTAAATATATATGTATCATATTAAGATATTGATACACTATATTTAACATGATAAAATGATATTTAAATATATCATTAAGTATGTTAACAATGAACTACATATGTAAAAACAAGACTACTAACTCAAGAATTACGAAACGAGACTTATATGTAACGATTATCGTTGTAACGATATTTTAATGTATATATCATATTAAGAGATATTCATACATCATAATATCATGATAATATAATAATTTAACATCTCATTTGATATAATAAACATTGGGTTAACAACATTAATTGAGATCGTTAACTTAAAGGTTTCAAAACAACACATACATGTAACGACTAACGAAGACTTAACGACTCTATTAGAATGTATATACATGTTATGTTTAGATATGTATTCTTACACTTTTGAAAGACTTCAATACATATATCAAAGTACTTCTACTTAATAAAAATGCTTACAATTACATCCTCGTTCAGTTTCATCAACAATTCTACTCGTATGCACCTGTATTCATACTCGTACAATACACAGCTTTTAGATGTATGTACTATTGGTATATACACTCCAATGATCAGCTCATAGCTGCCCATATGAGTCACCTAACACATGTGGGAATCATCATTTGGCAACTAGCATGAAATATCTCATAAAATAACAAAAATATTAGTAATCATTCATGACTTATTTACATGAAAACAAAATTACATATCCTTTATATCTAATCCATATACCAATGACCAAAAACACCTACAAACACTTTTATTCTTCAATTTTCTTCATCTAATTGATCTCTCTCAAGTTCCATCTTCAAGTTCTAAGCGTTCTTCATAAATTCCATAAGTATAGTTTCATAAAAATCAAGAATACTTCCAAGTTTGCAAGTCTACTTCCAAGCTTTCTAATCCATTTCAAGTAATCATCTAAGATCAAGGAACCTTTGTTATTTATAGTAGGTTACCTTACTAATTCAAGGTAATATTCATATTCAAACTTTGATTCAATTTCTACAACTATAACAATCTTATTTCGAGTGAAAATCTTACTTGAACTGTTTTCATGTCATGATTCTGCTTCAAGAACTTTCAAGTCATTCAAGGATCTTTTAAAGCTAGATCCATTGTTCTCATTTCTAGTAGTTTTATCCAGAAAACTTGAGGTAGTAATGATGTTCATAACATCATTCGATTCATACATATAAAGCTATCTTATTCGAAGGTTTAAACTTGAAATCACTAGAACATAGTTTAGTTAATTCTAAACTTGTTCGCAAACAAAAGTTAATCCTCCTAAATTGACTTTTAAAATCTACTAAACACATGTTCTATATCTATATGATATGCTAACTTAATAATTTAAAACCTGGAAACACGATGAACACCATAAAATCGGATATACGCCGTCGTAGTGAAACCGGGGGCTGTTTTGGTTTGGATTATTAAAAACTATGATAAACTTTGATTTAAAAGTTGTTCTTCTGGGAAAATGATTTTTCATATGAACATGAAACTATATCCAAAAATCTTGGTTAAACTCAAAGTGAAAGTATGTTTTTCAAAATGGTCATCAAGATGTCGTTCTTTCGACGGAAATGACTACCTCTTTAGTAATTGACATGTAACTTAAATTTCCAACTATAAACCTATACATTTTCTGTTTGGATTCTTAAATTAGAGTTCAATATGAAACCATAGCAATTTGATTCACTCAAAACGGATTTAAAATGAAGAAGTTATGGGTAAAACAAGATTGGATATTTTTGATCTTTTTAGCTACGGGAAATGTTTAACAAATCTATACAAATCATATCCTAGCTAACTTATATTGTATTATACATGTATTCTAATATATTATGTAATCTTGGGATACCATAGACACGTATGCAAATGTTTTGACATATCATATCGACCCATGTATATATATTATTTGGAACAACCATAGACACTCTATATGCAGTAATGTTGGAGTTAGCTATACAGGGTTGAGGTTGATTCCAAAAATATATATACTTTGAGTTGTGATTTAGCCTGAGACGTGTATACACTGGGTCGTGGATTGATTCAAGATAATATATATCGATTTATTTTTGTACATCTAACTGTGAACAACTAGTTGTAGGTTACTAATGAGGACAGCTGACTTAATACACTCAAATATTTAAAACAAAATAAAAATGGTTGTAATTATATTTTGATCATACTTTGATATATATGTACATATTTGTATAGGTTCGTGAATCGATTCGTGGCCAAGTCTTATTTCCGAGAAAGGAAATATCTATGAAAGTGAGTTATAGTCCCACTTTTAAAATCTAATATTTTTGGGATGAGAATACATGCAGGTTTTATAAATGATTTACAAAATAGACACGTACAAGTACGTGAAACTACATTCTATGGTTGAATTATCGAAATCAAATATGCCCTTTTTTATTAAGTCTGGTAATCTAAGAATTAGGGAACATACACCCTAATTGACGCGAATCCTAAAGATAGATCTATTGGGCCTAACAAACCCCATCCAAAGTACCGGATTCTTTAGTACTTCGAAATTTATATCATATCCGAAGGGTGTCCCGGAATGATGGGGATATTCTTATATATTCATCTTGTTAATGTCGGTTACTAGGTGTTCACCATATAAATGATTTTTATCTCTATGTATGGGATGTGTATTGAAATATGAAATCTTGTGGTCTATTGTTACGATTTGATATATATATAGGTTAAACCTATAACTTACCCACATTTTTGTTGACGTTTAAAGCATGTTTATTCTCAGGTGAATACTAAGAGCTTCCGCTGTTGCATACTAAAATAAGGACAAGATTTGGAGTCCATGTTTGTATGATATTGTGTAAAAACTGCATTCAAGAAACATATGTCGATGTAATATATTTCTATTGTAAACCATTATGTAATGGTCATGTGTAAACAGTATATTTTAGATTATCATTATTTGATAATCTACGTAATGCTTTTAAAACCTTTATTGATAAAATAAAGGTTATGGTTGTTTTAAAAATGAATGCAGTCTTTGAAAAACGTCTCATATAGAGGTCAAAACCTCGCAACGAAATCAATTAATATGGAACGTTTATAATCTATATGAACGGGACATTTCAGTTGGTATCCGAGCGTTGGTCTTAGAGAACCAGAAAATTTGCATTAGTGTGTCTTATCGAGTTTGTTAGGATGCTAATAATGCTAAAAACGAACATATATTTCATCGCATTATCCCTCAAGAAAGACAAGCTTTTAGTTGAAGTTGTCCTATTTACAAGTGATATTCTTTTAAATAATAAAAGGTGAAGACAAAAGACAGATTTGACGAATTGAAGAAGCAAACGACCAAAAAGCTCAAAAGTACAAAATACAATCAAAGTGGTTCAAATTATTGATGAGAAACATCTCAAAATTACAAGAGTACAAGACGCGAAACGCAAAGTACAAGATATTAAATTATACGCAAGGACGTTTGAAAATCCAGAACGGGGACCAAAGTCAACTCTCAACGCTCGACGCAATGGACCGAAAGTTACAAATTAATTATGTATATAAATGTAACGACCCGGAAATTTCCGAACAAATTTAAACTCTAATCTCTATATGGTTCCGACACGATAAGCAAAAACCCTAAAGTTGACCCGCATTTTTTTTATTTTCGATCGTTCTATACTTATAAGATTAATATGTACATAAATTAAACCTTACCAACATGATAAGCAATCCAAATTGTTGAGACTTATGTTTTCGAAAAGAGTTTTACACAACGTTTGACCGTCTAGTTTGACCGATGATATCACGAACTATATAACATATGATAATTATACGTTTGTGTATATATATGTATATATACATATTTAACATGATCTAATAATGTTTTAATATCTCATTTTGTATTAATAACAATAAGTTATAAGTATATTTTGAAACTACTAACTTAAGTTTTCAAAACGATAACTATACGTAATGTTTTTCGACGTAAATACTTATAACCTATATTACTTATACATGCATCGTATAGATATGTATTTTATCACTTTTAAAGGGCTTACATACATAAAACAATATAAGTATATTTACAAAAGATAGCTATATTTGAATCCTCGTTCCGTTTCCTCAAAGATTTCTATACGTATACCTAGAGTATATGTACCCGTATCATACGCAGCTTCTAGATGTATTTACTATTGGTATATACCAATAAAAATCTGCTCCTTAGCAGCCTTAAATGATTAAGAAACATGTGGAACCAACCATTTGTCAAGTAGCATGAATTATTTAGCAAGAAAACAAAGTTAGGTATCTTTTTTTTCCTTTATAACCTAAAAACGTTTTTATGCATGCACACCATTTCTTCACCCCATTTTCTCATACTTACACTTCCATTTCTCTCTCAAAATACTCTTAACTTCATACTTGATCATCTCCAAGCATTTTCCCCATCATTTAGCTTCAAAAACCTTACTTAAACACCATAAGAAAACCATACAAAAACACTTCAAGAAATCCTTCCAAGAACACCAACTTACTTCCAATCTTTCATCCACTTCCATCACCCTTTTGGTTCTAGGTTCTTACTCCTCTTTTACAGCAACCTTGTCCAAGGAAATTGAGGTAGAATCTATGTTCATAACCTTATTCGATTCATATATATATAACTATCATATTTTGTGGTATACAATTTTAACAACAAGAACATAGTTTGAAAGTTTTCAAACTTGTTTGCAAACTAAATAGATCCTTCTAACTTAACTTTTAAAATACTTCAAGACCTGTAATATAACTTAAATATATGCTAACTTAACAAGGTAAAACTTGGTTTTTCAAAGAACACCTTAAAAACTGTTTTTACGACGTCGGAGTGCAACCAGGGGCTGTTTTGGGTTGGATAATTAAAACCATTTTAAACTTTGAATTGGAGGTTTATTCTCTGGAAAAATGATTTTTACTATGAATATGATAACACATAAAAATTTCATGATTTAATTCTAAGTATAAGTATTTTTAGAAAAATAATCATTTAAGGTTGTTTACATAAAGGAAAATGTTTAACTTCATAAGTTTCACTAAAGTTTCACCTATGCCTTGTGATTTTGAATACAAACTAAGGTATTTACAGTTCATAGTCTTAAAGAGGGACTCGATCCAAGGAGATGGCAAGTTAAATCAACAAAAACGGAGTTGTAACGAAGAAACTATGACCGAAACAAAATTGGTTATCCAAGACTAGTTTAACTTCGGGATTAATTGGGAAAAATTTATATAAATCACATATTTCTAAGATAACATGATATTTTATATATATGTACTCATAATTCAATTTTATATGGTTCAGGATCACCCGTAAACAATACGAGAAGATTAATCATAAGATCCCATGTTTGTACGCAACACGTCATTTGACAACACCGGTACTTTATGTACGCAACACGTCATTTGACAACACCGGTACCGTGGGTCAAGATTAATCTCGACCAATACATATACGATGGGGTTTTTATTTATTTCATTGGGGGTTTATTAAACACCTAAAAATGAACCATTAAAATTGAATTACTAACATCGGACTGCTAACTACGGACTAAGGAATTATTCAAAGTATTAAAAGTATTATAAGTATATATATGTGACGATTGTTTAAAATGAAAATATATTGATATATTATATATGGATAGGTTCGTGATATCAATCGGAGACCGAGTCGAAATTACATATCTTCAAGACAACAGTGAGTATATAGTCCCACTTTTAAACTCTAAATATTTCGGGATGAGAATACATGTATTTTATGTTTTACGATATAGACACAAGTAACTGAAAAATATATTCTACGTTGAGTTGTACCACTGGCATACTTCCCTGTAGCTTGGTAACTAATATTTACAGCGGTATTGTAAACGCGAATCCTGTTGATAGATCTATCGGGCCTGACAACCCCAACCGGACTGGACGACCAGTATTCAACGGTTGCACAGTACTTCGTTTTGTGACTACACTTGGTACGGTGTAGTAAGATTTCATATTAAAGGGAATATGCGACGTGATTGAATGTTAAGTATGGTTACCAAGTGCTCAACCACTTAGAATATTTTTATGAAAATGTTTATATATGAAATCTTGTGGTCTATATATATATATCGCTGCCGGCATTAAACCTATATCTCACCAACTTTATGTTGACATTTTAAAGCATGTTATTCTCAGGTATGAATTAAGTCTTCCGCTGTGCATTAGCTCGTACTAAGGATACTACTTGAGGCCATTAAGGACTTATATCATAAGGCGTTACATTCGAGTCATTGAAGTTCATAGAGACTATTATTAAGTAAATGGCGGTTTAGGTCATTTGAATATTATGAAATGTCAGGCGAATATGTCAATTCTGGATGTAACTATAGATTGCCTTTTAAGAATATATGCAACGTTTGTAAGATGTATTATATAGAGGGCAAGTACCTCGCAATGTTATCAACTATTGTAATTCGTTTGTAATCAATATGGACAACGTCCGGATGATTAGTTTCGGATCCTTTCAGTTGGTATCAGAGCATTGGTCTTAGCGAACCAGGCCTTGCATTAGTGTGTCTAACTAGTAGTTGTTAGGATACATTAAGTGAGTCTGGACTTTGACCGTGTCTGCCTGTCAAAAGTTTTGCTTATCAATCCTAGTCGGAAATCATCTGCTTATCATCCTTAGGGAACTGCCTGCTTATCATTCTTAAGTCTAGACACGTCTTACTGCATTTAGTGCATCGATAGTGTATAGACAAAATTCATATCCTAGCGTATATGTTACTATAGACATTGCCTGACGTATTTCAAAGATTCTCCGTAATTCATGGGATTTTGATATTATATATACATATGTAAATTATGTATTGAAGAGTACCAAACCCAACTCCTATAATCTATTCCAAACAAAAAAATTCATTTCTCCGACCATACAAGATGGATTCTTCATCCAGCTCAAATTCCTCCGACTTCGATAGCTTCGCCGATATGGATTTCCATTCGAGCTCCGAGAACAGCGTTACCGGAATGGATCAACCAATTTCCCATCATCTATTCTGGATGAATTGGGGATGGGTTCGTAATATACTAAATTTCTGGAGGCAAGAAGAAAGTGATCCATTCCATCCACCAAATTGTCCTCTTAACGATGAACCTGAAGCACTTACCGGCAAACCTATTCGAAACACCATTTTCTCGCTCATTTCTAGAGTATCTCGTCATGATTACATACTATCCCATATTTCAAATCTTGTTCATTCACTCGTTCCAACCGTCAATCATCCCGGTATAATAGAAGAAGTCAACGAACTCCGTGCTCGGGTAGTGGTTTTGGAGAATATGGTGCGAAGGTTACAAACACCAACAGCAGCACCAGCAGCATAATCCGTACTACCATCGTCAACGCCGACAGTACCTTTATCACCCCAATCACAACCGCGCCTTAAATCTCAACATCACAATCTGTATCTCGAATATCAACATCACACGACTCAATATCTGTACTTCGAGTATGATCTTCGTTCTATATATCGTTCTACATCGATTATCTTCGCTTTACGTATCGTATGACAATTATGTAATTTCTAAAGTCTTAGAGATTATGTAATCTAGAATTAACGATAAATCAAATGAGTTTAATATCTTATTGACTCATTAAATCTATGATTATCTCTGAAGAAAATATATATGCAAGTATATTTTCATAAAGATAGTAATTAAAAATTCCTTCGTACAAACTATTAATGATGAAAACATTTTAACGGGTGGGTAGTACCCGAGGAATATTTAGAATTCACATTAATAAGTTATATTGTACATTCTTGAATCTGATTCAACGGTTATCTATTATCTTACTTACAACCACCGATATTCGTATCCGCTCACCCTAGAATAACCATTTTCAATCAAATTTCATATTCGGATTTTGACCTACCAGAATCCAACAAGTGGTATAAAGAAGAAAACTCTGGACAATTAAAATGAATTAAAATGTTGATTGTAACATATGAAACTAAACAATTCTTCAAGCTTGCCACTTGATTTTATCTTAAACCTCATTCGTAACTTGACGATTACAATTCACATTCAAATCCTTTCATGATTCCTGAAAACACCTCGACCGAGAAGTTGAACCCGCCGCACCTCGCCTAAGGAATGAAGATTTATACATACAGTTATACACCTGAAGAACTCTCGAACCCAAATTCATAATTTAACACATAACGTATTGAATCCTTTGCCATTTATTAGAACAACCCTACAATTCCTTTTCAAGAAGCTAATTTTGTCACAGCTCCACTTCGACTTTTCAGTGAGATTATTTCTATTATAATCATGATATTTATACCTTGTCCTTTCGCCGTCATTACCGGAAAACCTTTTATATCCCTCGACAACATCAACAGGTGCACCAGCAGATCGTTATCCTTTTGGCGAAATCAACCATCAGTATTTTGAAAATCTCGCGGAACTTCTTCCATCATATCTATAATGTCTATCCCTAAGAATTTCATAATCTAAATGTGAAGTTTCTGAAAAACACCCGGGACTATGAAATAGTTCTTGAAATGCTAACGAAGCAGCAAAAACTGTAAACGACTTTAACGGTCAAAAGTTTGATGACAAAGAAAAGTAAGGTGGTAAAGCTAAAAAAAAAAAAAAAAAAGTTTGGAACTAGAAAATGGATGAAGCAAAGTATGAAAGAGGCTGTGGATAAATCACAGGGACTGAACCTGCTCTCAAAGAATACAAACGATTCCGTACCTGCTGAAACCGTCAGTAAGAACCCTACTCTTTATTCAAAACCTTGCCCGGATGATATTTTTCATCATCATCATCTTATCTTAGATATTATAAGATATCTTCATATCATTCGTTATACATATTTTTCATATTTCTGGAGATATTTTTACAACTATTCCTATCTGCGATCATTTATCTCTCCGTAACATCTGCGTTACAATATAAAAGAAACTGTGTTAATTTCTAAATTCTGAAACCTCCGAGATTAAAATATAAATGATTTGAAGTAGTGTTGGGAACTGATGCATGAATTAGTATAATATAATGAAACTTGATCAACTTCATTATATTACAGTAAGTCATGTTAAGTTTCTAATGGAATGTGATGATTCACAGTACCGTCATCATGTGCCATGTTACACGGCTCTTACATTCTATCAAGTCTCCAAACATATTAGAACGTATCACCTTGATAGTTCTATTTTTCCAGAATATTCGAGTAATTTAACGAATCAAGATCGTGCCATTACAATTTCATTCTAAAACCGATAGCTAGGTTCATTCCAAATTTCCTACCTACGAATTTCGGACCATTGTTCGCTTGGCTCGAGGACGGGAAGAAGAAACGAAGGGACAAAACCTCAGAATAGAAATAGGAACATAAACCACAGCAAATAAGAGAGAGCATTAACTGTGGATGACAATGATTTTAAGGGACGGGAGTAGGAACATCGAAATATAAGGGAAGGTATAAAACCTAACAACAACCCCGAAACTACAAACCGTGCATATCAATACGTATTGCAACGTAAAGGCACGGGAGAATTAAAAACATTATAATTCCAAGGAAAGGATAAAAGAGAATAGATTCTTCTGGTGATAGATGAAAAAGAAGAATGAAAGATATGAAAGTTAGAAATATAACAAGGATTAGAATGGGATGGAGCATATTAGCGAATGTCTTAAAGTAGGAACTAAAGAGAAAGAATAGAAGATGTGGGAAGAAAGAAAGGGAAGGAGGTAAATTTATAGTGAAATATTCGACAAAGAAATCAAAACAGATTGCCGCGTTAAATCAAAGAAGATCCTGATCGCCGCAAAACTAAATCTTATTACATAAGATTTTCTTTAAAACCCTTAAATCCCGGAAATCGATCATAATCACGTCATCGGTTACAACAATTCTATATTTACTCATTTCACTCTTTTGTGATAGCTTCGCTCGTGCGTCTCACATAACCGAATCGTTTTATCTAAATCTTTCAATAATGATAAAATTTCATTATTACCTCATATTCGTCATGAAAACATTCCTATTGTGATTTATGACAACCTCTACCAAATTTCGAGGACGAAATTTCTTTAACGGGTGGGTACTGTAACGACCCGGAAATTTCCGACCAAATTTAAACTCTAATCTCTATATGGTTCCGACACGATAAGCAAAAACCCTAAAGTTGACCCGCATTTTTTTTATTTTCGATCGTTCTATACTTATAAGATTAATATGTACATAAATTAAACCTTACCAACATGATAAGCAATCCAAATTGTTGAGACTTATGTTTTCGAAAAGAGTTTTACACAACGTTTGACCGTCTAGTTTGACCGATGATATCACGAACTATATAACATATGATAATTATACGTTTGTGTATATATATGTATATATACATATTTAACATGATCTAAGAATGTTTTAATATCTCATTTTGTATTAATAACAATAAGTTATAAGTATATTTTGAAACTACTAACTTAAGTTTTCAAAACGATAACTATACGTAATGTTTTTCGACGTAAATACTTATAACCTATATTACTTATACATGCATCGTATAGATATGTATTTTATCACTTTTAAAGGGCTTACATACATAAAACAATATAAGTATATTTACAAAAGATAGCTATATTTGAATCCTCGTTCCGTTTCCTCAAAGATTTCTATACGTATACCTAGAGTATATGTACCCGTATCATACGCAGCTTCTAGATGTATTTACTATTGGTATATACCAATAAAAATCTGCTCCTTAGCAGCCTTAAATGATTAAGAAACATGTGGAACCAACCATTTGTCAAGTAGCATGAATTATTTAGCAAGAAAACAAAGTTAGGTATCTTTTTTTTCCTTTATAACCTAAAAACGTTTTTATGCATGCACACCATTTCTTCACCCCATTTTCTCATACTTACACTTCCATTTCTCTCTCAAAATACTCTTAACTTCATACTTGATCATCTCCAAGCATTTTCCCCATCATTTAGCTTCAAAAACCTTACTTAAACACCATAAGAAAACCATACAAAAACACTTCAAGAAATCCTTCCAAGAACACCAACTTACTTCCAATCTTTCATCCACTTCCATCACCCTTTTGGTTCTAGGTTCTTACTCCTCTTTTACAGCAACCTTGTCCAAGGAACTTGAGGTAGAATCTATGTTCATAACCTTATTCGATTCATATATATATAACTATCATATTTTGTGGTATACAATTTTAACAACAAGAACATAGTTTGAAAGTTTTCAAACTTGTTTGCAAACTAAATAGATCCTTCTAACTTAACTTTTAAAATACTTCAAGACCTGTAATATAACTTAAATATATGCTAACTTAACAAGGTAAAACTTGGTTTTTCAAAGAACACCTTAAAAACTGTTTTTACGACGTCGGAGTGCAACCAGGGGCTGTTTTGGGTTGGATAATTAAAAACCATTTTAAACTTTGAATTGGAGGTTTATTCTCTGGAAAAATGATTTTTACTATGAATATGATAACACATAAAAATTTCATGATTTAATTCAAAGTATAAGTATTTTTAGAAAAATAATCATTTAAGGTTGTTTACATAAAGGAAAATGTTTAACTTCATAAGTTTCACTAAAGTTTCACCTATGCCTTGTGATTTTGAATACAAACTAAGGTATTTAAAGTTCATAGTCTTAAAGAGGGACTCGATCCAAGGAGATGGCAAGTTGAATCAACGAAAACGGAGTTGTAACGAAGAAACTATGACCGAAACAAAATTGGTTATCCAAGACTAGTTTAACTTCGGGATTAATTGGGAAAAATTTATATAAATCACATATTTCTAAGATAACATGATATTTTATATATATGTACTCATAATTCAATTTTATATGGTTCAGGATCACCCGTAAACAATACGAGAAGATTAATCATAAGATCCCATGTTTGTAAGCAACACGTCATTTGACAACACCGGTACTTTATGTACGCAACACGTCATTTGACAACACCGGTACCGTGGGTCAAGATTAATCTCGACCAATACATATACGATGGGGTTTTTATTTATTTCATTGGGGGTTTATTAAACACCTAAAAATGAACCATTAAAATTGAATTACTAACATCGGACTGCTAACTACGGACTAAGGAATTATTCAAAGTATTAAAAGTATTATAAGTATATATATGTGACGATTGTTTAAAATGAAAATATATTGATATATTATATATGGATAGGTTCGTGATATCAATCGGAGACCGAGTCGAAATTACATATCTTCAAGACAACAGTGAGTATATAGTCCCACTTTTAAACTCTAAATATTTCGGGATGAGAATACATGTATTTTATGTTTTACGATATAGACACAAGTAACTGAAAAATATATTCTACGTTGAGTTGTACCACTGGCATACTTCCCTGTAGCTTGGTAACTAATATTTACAGCGGTATTGTAAACGCGAATCCTGTTGATAGATCTATCGGGCCTGACAACCCCAACCGGACTGGACGACCAGTATTCAACGGTTGCACAGTACTTCGTTTTGTGACTACACTTGGTACGGTGTAGTAAGATTTCATATTAAAGGGAATATGCGACGTGATTGAATGTTAAGTATGGTTACCAAGTGCTCAACCACTTAGAATATTTTTATGAAAATGTTTATATATGAAATCTTGTGGTCTATATATATATATCGCTGCCGGCATTAAACCTATATCTCACCAACTTTATGTTGACATTTTAAAGCATGTTATTCTCAGGTATGAATTAAGTCTTCCGCTGTGCATTAGCTCGTACTAAGGATACTACTTGAGGCCATTAAGGACTTATATCATAAGGCGTTACATTCGAGTCATTGAAGTTCATAGAGACTATTATTAAGTAAATGGCGGTTTAGGTCATTTGAATATTATGAAATGTCAGGCGAATATGTCAATTCTGGATGTAACTATAGATTGCCTTTTAAGAATATATGCAACGTTTGTAAGATGTATTATATAGAGGGCAAGTACCTCGCAATGTTATCAACTATTGTAATTCGTTTGTAATCAATATGGACAACGTCCGGATGATTAGTTTCGGATCCTTTCAATAAATATAATATAATATATAATTAATTATATAAATTATATATTTATATTATATTTATATAATAAATTCCGTCGGCAGACTAAGATCCAAACTTGTGTGAGCTGGATTCCACAGCTCCGCACTCGTGGAGCCTATAAAGGCAAATTGCACCGCACTCGCGGAGTCCATAAAGTCAGAAATCCACCTATAAAAGGCCGAGCATTTTTGCCGATTTTTTTACACCTTTTTCTCTTCACTCATACGTAAATTTTTATATATATATTTATATTTTAATTTTAATTTTAATTTTAATCCTAATAATAAGGGTATGTTAGCGAATGTTGTAAGGGTGTAAGTCGAAATTCTGTCCGTGTAACGCTACGCTATTTTTAATCATTGTAAGTTATGTTCAACCTTTTTAATTTAATGTCTCGTAGCTAAGTTATTATTATGCCTATTTAAGCCGAAGTAATCATGATGTTGGGCTAAAAATATTAAAATTGGGTAATTGGGCTTTGTACCATAATTGGGGTTTGGACAAAAGAACGATACTTGTGGAAATTAGACTATGGGCTATTAATGTGCTTTATATTTGTTTAACTAAATGATAGTTTGTTAATTTTAATATAAAGAATTACAATTGGACGTACCTATAAATAACCATATACACTCGATCGGACACGATGGGCGGGATATTTATATGTACGAATAATCGTTCATTTAACCGGACACCGGAATGGATTAATAGTCTATGAAATTATTAAAACAGGGGTGAAATTATGTACAAGGACACTTGGCATAATTGATAACAAAGTCTTAAAACCTTGGGTTACACGCAGTCGATATCCTGGTGTAATTATTAAACAAAGTATTAAAACCTTGTTACAGTTTAAGTCCCCAATTAGTTGGAATATTTGACTTCGGATATAAGGGTAATTTGACGAGGATACTCGCACTTTATATTTATGACTGATGGACTGTTATGGACAAAAACCAGACGGATATATTAAATAATCCAGGACAAAGGACAATCAACCCATGGGAATAAACTAAAAATCAGCACGTCAAACATCATAATTACGGAAGTTTAAATAAGCATAATTCCTTTATTTTCATATTTAATTGCACTTTTAATTATCGCACTTTTATTTATTGTCATTGTATTTAATTGCACTTCTAATTATTGTACTTTTTAATTATCGCAAGTTTATTTTATCGCACTTTTATTTATCGCAATTTCATTATCGTTATTTACTTTACGCTTTAAATTAAGTCTTTTATTTATTTAATATTTTACATTAGGTTTTAAATGCGACTAAAGTTTTAAAAATCGACAAACCGGTCATTAAACGGTAAAAACCCCCCTTTATAATAATAATATTACTTATATATATTTGTATTTTTATAAATTAAAACTAATATAGCGTTAAGCTTTGTTTAAAAGATTCCCTGTGGAACGAACCGGACTTACTAAAAACTACACTACTGTACGATTAGGTACACTGCCTATATGTGTTGTAGCAAGGTTTAAGTATATCCATTCTATAAATAAATAAATATCTTGTGTAAAATTGTATCGTATTTAATAGTATTTCGTTGTAAAAATAAAGCTATTTCATATACACCTCGCAAAAACATCAGATACATTAGTGAGTCTGGACTTCGACTGTGTTTTCTTTAAAAATGATTGCTTAACATTTTTGTTGGAAACTATATATTATTAACATGTAAATATTATGTGATATATTAATCTCTTAACATGTTTGATATTGTGTGATAGATGTCTACCTCTAGCACAAATTCCATTGACTCACCTAATAATAACGAAGAGTCGAATATATATTGGCATGATTCACAAGTTCCCGAAGAACCGGAAGAAGAAGAAACGGAACCGGAAGAAGAGGAACCGGAAGAAGAGGAACCAGAAGAAGAGGAACCGGAAGAAGAAGAGGTTCTGGAGGGGGAATAGTAGGAACCACAGAAAACAGATCAAATAAAAGAAAATCCTCAACTAATGGACCAAAGTTAATAATGGTCAATGGTGTTTCCACTAAGGAAGCAAAATATTGGAAAAATTACCAATTTTCCGATGAATCGGATCCTGATGAGGATTCCGATGATGTTACAGAAATTACCCTGACCCAATTTAATGAGGCAAAAGAAAATAATAAGGGAAAAGGCATTAAAATAGAGAAATCTGATTCCAACCCCGATGAACTTTATATGTACCGTCGACACCCGTATTTTCAATATCGTGACAATAACCCGGGAACCTTTAAACCACCAGGTTTTTCTAAACCAATGTAGAAAATGATGACTCGTATTAGAGGAACATCATATATCCCTAGAAGATTAGGAAAAAGAACCAAATCCGAAGAAGAAGAAACTAGTGATTCAGATTAGAGGGGTGTGAGCATGTTGTGTAATAAATGTATTGTAGTGTGCTTGTACTTTTATGTTCTATGTAAAAATTGCTTGTATTGTTTGTTATTACGAATCTAATCCTTGTCTATTTTACAGTATAAAAACAAAATGGACGTTAAGGGTAGACAACCGAATATTTTAGAAGATCTACCAGAGGATATGATTGAGGAAATCTTGTCTAGAGTCGGTCAGAATTCGTCAGCACATTTAGTTATGGCGAAATTAACTTGTCAAACATTTGAAAGACTTTCCAGAAATGCCTTAGTTTATAAAAGGCTTTCCTTTGATAGGTGGGGTATATCACATTGGGGAGACTTTAAGTTACGCCGTGTTTTCTTTAAAGCGTTAAATGCGGGGATCCCAAATGCAATTTTATGCTACGGGTTAAGAACCTATTTTGACTCAACATATCCCAACATAGGATTTCGTGAATTAGAAAGAGCTTCTAACATGCAACATAAAGAAGCATGTTATGCTTACGGGTTAGTGATGTTCGCTTCTTAGCAAAGTGAGAAAAAGAACATCGAATTGCAGCTTTTAAATAAAACTTTCCCACAAGTGACGGATTCAGTAGTTGGGGTGAGAAACAAGGTTTTTAGATTATTACGGGGCTGTTGGACATTACGAAACCCTCGTCCTTTTGACGACATTACAACATGCTGCCTAGCCAATGGTCATAACGATTATTTTCCACAAGACCAAGGATGGGAAGTCATCTTAGTAAAACCAGAACGCATGACTTGTTTCTGGACTTATGAATTACATGTCTTTATTTCCTTTGCTGAACAACTTGCGTATTAACTAGATTTATCTTCAAAACTGTCCTGTATCATAGTGTACTATATTTCATGTTATATGTAATATAGCAAAGTTTTAAGTTTGAAGAAAATTTGTATGTGATATATTATTATAATCAGTTTTTCATATGGAATTGTAGGAGTTGAATTGTATATTAGCTACTAAGTATGAACTTAACGGGTAGGTAGTACCCGAATTTAAACTTATAAAACGCTAATATGAAGAAAAAGCTTTTATAAATGAGTTCATATTATGCTACGAGATACTATTGACTACTCTTAATATTCTGTATGATTAACTTGTTTCATCTGACTATTTTGAAGGAAATGGCACCGACTACTCGACACACCTTGAATATGAGCGAAGAGGAATTTCGTGCCTTTCTTGCTTCAAACATAGCCGCAGTACAGGCTGCGCTACATACCAACAATAACTCTGAATCTAGCAATACAGCTAACGGTGCAAGAAATCGTGTAGGATGCTCCTACAAGGAATTCACTGCCTGCAAACCTTCAGAATTTGATGGGACCGAAGGACCAATCGAATTGAAACGGTGGACCGAGAAAGTTGAATCGGTGTTTGCCATAAGTAAGTGTGCTGAAGGAGACAAAGTGAAGTACGCTACGCATACCTTCACAGGTATTACGTTAACATGGTGGAATACCTATCTAGAGCAAGTGGGACAAGATATTGCTTAGGCGCTACCGTGGTCAGCATTCAAACACTTGATGAACGAGAAGTACTGTCCCAGAACCGAGGTCAATAAGCTCAAGTCAGAACTTAGAGGGTTACGAACACAGGTATTCGATATTACTTCGTACGAAAGATGATTCACAGAATTGTGCCTATTATGTCCGAGAGCATTCGAAGATGAGGAAGAGAAGATCGACGCGTTTGTGAAAGGGTTACTGGAGAGAATCCAAGAAGATATAAGTTCACACGAGCCTGCCTCTATACAAAAGGTATGTAGAATGGCTCACAAACTAGTGAACCAGATTGAGGGAAGAATTAAAGAACAGGCGGCCGAAGAGGCCAACGTGAAGCTAGTCAAAAGAAAGTGGGAGGAAAACGGTGATAAGAGTCACCAAAATAACAACAACTATCCCAACAATCGCAACATCAATTGCAACTACAACAAATGGCACAACAACAACAACAACAACAACTACAACAATCATCCCAACAACAATAACAACCGCAACAACAACAACAACAATCAGAAGCAGCTATGCCAAAGGTATGAAAAGTATCACTCGGGGTTCTGCACCAAATTTTGCAACAAGTGTAAAAGAAATGGTCATAGCGCGGCGAAGTGTGAGGTCTATGGACCAGGGGTTAACAGAACGAAAGGAACAAATGGTGTCAAAACGAGTAATGGCAGAGCAAGTAGTGTCGGAGCAAGTTATGCCAATGTAGTTTATTATAAATGTGGAAAACCGGGCCACATTATTAGAAATTGCCCGAACCAGGAGAACACGAATGGACAAGGCCACGGAAGAGTTTTCAATATTAATGCAGCAGAGGCACAGGAAGACCTGGAGCTTGTTATCGGTACATTTCTTATTGACAATAAATCTTCTTACATTTTATTTGATTCGGGTGCGGATAGAAGCTATATGAGTAGAGATTTTTGTGCTAAATTAAGTTGTCCATTGACGCCGTTGGATAGTAAATTTTTACTCGAATTAGCAAACGGTAAATTAATCTCAGCAGATTATATATGCCGGAATAGAGAAATTAAACTGGATAGCGAAATATTTAAGATTGATTTGATACCAGTAGAGTTAGGGAGTTTTGATGTAATAGTTGGCATGGACTGGCTGAAGGAGATGAAAGCAGAGATCGTATGTTACAAAAATGTAATTCGCGTTGTACGAGAAGAAGGAGAACCCTTAATGGTGTACGGAGAAAAGGACAACACGAAGCTACATCTTATTAGTAATTTGAAGGCACAAAAACTAATAAGAAAAGGTTGCTATGCAGTTCTAGAACACGTCGAGAAAGTACAAACTGAGGAAAAGAGCATCAATGATGTTCCCGTCGCAAAAGAATTTCCCGATGTATTTCTGAAAGAATTACCGGGACTACCTCCACATCGATCTGTTGAATTTCAAATAGATCTTGTACCAGGAGCTGCACCAATAGCTCGTGCTCCTTACAGACTCGCACCCAGCGAGATGAAAGAACTGCAAAGCCAACTGCAAGAACTATTAGAACGTGGTTTCATTTGACCAAGTACATCACCATGGGGAGCTCCTGTTTTGTTTGTCAAGAAGAAGGATGGTACATTTAGGTTGTGTATTGACTACATAGAGTTGAATAAACTTACCATCAAAAACCGTTATCCATAGCCGAGAATTGACAACTTATTTGATCAACTACAAGGCTCGTCTGTTTATTCAAAAATCGATTTACGTTCAGGATATCATCAAATGCGAGTAAAGGAGGATGATATTCCAAAAACTGTTTTTAGGACGCGTTATGGTCATTACCAGTTTATGGTTATGCCGTTTGGATTGACTAACGCACCAGCTGTGTTCATGGACCTTATGAACCAAGTGTGTGGGCCATATCTTGACAAGTTTGTCATTGTTTTCATCGATGACATACTTATTTACTCAAAGAATGATCAAGAGCACGAAGAACATTTGAGAAAAGTGCTAGAAGTATTGAGGAAAGAAAAACTGTACGCTAAGTTTTCAAAGTGTGCATTTTGGTTGTAAGAAATTCAATTCCTCGGTCACATAGTTAACAAAGAAGGTATCCAGGTGGACCCGGCAAAGATCAAAACCGTTGAAAAGTGGGAAACCCCAAAAACTCCGAAGCATATACGTCAATTTTTAGGATTGGCTGGTTACTACAGAAGATTCATCCAAGATTTCTCCAAAATAGCAAAACCTTTGACTGCATTAACGCATAAAAGGAAGAAATTTGAATGGAAGGATGAACAAGAGAAGGCATTTCAGTTATTGAAGAAAAAGCTAACTACGGCACCTATATTGTCATTGCCTGAAGGGAATGATGATTTTGTGATTTATTGTGACGCATCAAAGCAAGGTCTCGGTTGTGTCTTAATGCAATGAACGAAGGTGATTACTTATACGTCTAGACAATTGAAGATTCACGAGCAAACTTATACAACTTACAATTTGGAATTGGGTGCTGTTGTTTTTGCATTAAAGACTTGGACGCATTATTTATATGGAGTCAAAAGTATTATATATACCGACCACAAAAGTCTCCAACATATATTTAATCAAAAGCAACTGAATATGAGACAACGCAGGTGGATTGAACTGTTGAATGATTATGATTTTGAGATTCGATACCACCCGGGGAAGGCGAATGTGGTAGCCGATGCTTTGAGTAGAAAGGACAGAGAACCTATACGGATAAAAGCTATGAATATAATTATTCGTACTAACCTTACTACTCAAATAAAGGAGGCGCAACAGGGGGTTGTAAAAGAAGAAAAGTTGAAGAATGAGATACCCAAAGGATCAGAGAAACATCTTAATATTCGGGAAGACGGAACCCGATATAGGGCTGATAGAATTTGGGTACCAAGGTTTGGAGATGTGAGAGAAATGGTACTTAAAGAAGCACATAACACCAGATATTCAATACATTCTGGAGCGGGGAAGATGTATAAAGATCTCAAGAAACACTTTTGGTGGCCGGGTATGAAAGCCAATATTGCTAAATATGTAGGAGAATGTTTGACGTGTTCTAAGGTCGAAGCTGAACATCAGAAACCATCAGGTCTACTACAACAACCTGAAATCCCGGAATGGAAATGGGAAAACATTACCATGGATTTCATTACTAAATTGCCAAGGACTGCAAGTGGTTATGATACTATTTGGATAATAGTTGATCGTCTCACCAAGTCAGCACACTTCCTACCAATGAGAGAAGATGACAAAATGGAGAAGTTGGCGCGATTTTATTTGAAGGAGGTTGTCTCCAGACATGGAATATCCATCTCTATTATCTCTGATAGGGATGGTAGATTTGTTTCAAGGTTCTGGCAGACATTGCAACAAGCATTGGGGACTCGTCTAGACATGAGTACTGCCTATCATCCACAAACTGATGGGCAGAGCGAAAGGATGATACAAACGCTTGAAGACATGCTACGAGCATGTGTTATTGATTTCGGAAACAGTTGGGATCGACACCTACCGTTAGCAGAATTTTCCTACAACAACAGTTATCATTCTAGTATTGAGAAGGCACCGTTTGAGGCACTTTATGGTAGAAAGTGTATGTCTCCGATTTGTTGGAATGAAGTGGGGGATAGACAGATTACGGGTCCGGAGATAATACAAGAAACTACCGAGAAAATCATCTAAATTCAACAACGATTGAAAACCGCCCAGAGTCGACAAAATAGCTACGCGGACAGTAAAAGAAAAGGTATAGATTTTGAAATTGGAGAAATGGTCATGCTTAAGGTTTCACCTTGGAAAGGCGTTGTTAGATTTGGTAAACGGGGGAAACTAAATCCAAGGTACATTGGACCATTCAAGATTATAGATCGTGTCGGACCAGTAGCTTACCAACTGGAGCTACCTCAACAACTCGCGGCTGTACATAACACTTTCCACGTCTCAAATTTGAAGAAATGTTTTGCTAAAGAAGATCTCACTATTACGTTGGACGAAATCCAAATCAATGAAAAACTTCAATTCATTGAAGAACCCGTCGAAATAATGGATCGTGAGGTTAAGAGACTTAAGCAAAACAAGATACCGATTGTTAAGGTTCGATGGAATGCTCGTAGAGGACCCGATTTCACCTGGGAGTGTGAAGATCAGATGAAGAAGAAATACCCGCATCTATTTCCAGAAGATTCGTCAACACCTTCAACAGCTTAAAATTTTGGGACCAAATTTATTTAACGGGTAGGTACTGTAGTGACCCGAAATTTTCCATGTTTATATATATTATTTGAGATTGATATTTACATGACTAAATGTTTCCAACGTGTTAAGCAATCAAACTTGTTAAGACTTGATTAAATGAAATAAGTTTCATATATATATTGTTGAAATGAGATTATGATGAGTAAGTATCTCACTAAGTATATTAATAATGTGTGATATACATAAGAAATGAGATTACTAAGTTAAGAAATTCGAAATGATATATATAACGATTATCGTTATGATAACGTCTACTAAATATATATGTATCATATTAAGATATTGATACACTATATTTAACATGATAAAATGATATTTAAATATATTATTAAGTGTGTTAACAATGAACTACATATGTAAAAACAAGACTACTAACTCAAGAATTACGAAACGAGACTTATATGTAACGATTATCGTTGTAACGATATTTTAATGTATATATCATATTAAGAGATATTCATACATCATAATATCATGATAATATAATAATTTAACATCTAATTTGATATAATAAACATTGGGTTAACAACATTAATTGAGATCGTTAACTTAAAGGTTTCAAAACAACACTTACATGTAACGACTAACAAAGACTTTACGACTCTATTAGAATGTATATACATGTTGTGTTTTGATATGTATTCTTACACTTTTGAAAGACTTCAAGGCACATATCAAAGTACTTCTACTTAACAAAAATGCTTACAATTACATCCTCGTTCAGTTTCATCAACAATTCTACTCGTATGCACCCGTATTCATACTCGTACAATACTTAGCTTTTAGATGTATGTACTATTGGTAATACACTCCAATGATCAGCTCTTAGCAGCCCATGTGAGTCACCTAACACATGTGGGAACCATCATTTGGAAAATAGCATGAAATATCTCATAAAATTACAAAAATATTAGTAATCATTCATGACTTATTTACATGAAAACAAAATTACATATCCTTTATATCTAATCCATATACCAACGACCAAAAACACCTAAAAACACTTTTATTATTCAATTTTCTTCATCTAATTGCTCTCTCTCAAGTTCCATCTTCAAGTTCTAAGCGTTCTTCATAAATTCCATAAGTATAGTTTCATAAAAATCAAGAATACTTCCAAGTTTGCAAGTCTACTTCCAAGCTTTCTAATCCATTCCAAGTAATCATCTAAGATCAAGGAACCTTTGTTATTTATAGTAGGTTATCTTTCTAATTCAAGGTAATATTCATATTCAAACTTTGATTCAATTTCTACAACTATAACAATCTTATTTCGAGTGAAAATCTTACTTGAACTGTTTTCGTGTCATGATTCTGCTTCAAGAACTTTCAAGCCATCCAAGGATCCTTTGAAGCTAGATCCATTTTTCTCATTTCCAGTAGTTTTATTCAGAAAACATGAGGTAGTAATGATGTTCATAACATCATTCGATTCATACATATAAAGCTATCTTATTCAAAGGTTTAAACTTGTAATCACTAGAACATAGTTTAGTTAATTCTAAACTTGTTCGCAAACAAAAGTTAATCCTTCTAACTTGACTTTTAAAATCAACTAAACACATGTTCTATATCTATATGATATGCTAACTTAATAATTTAAAACCTGGAAACACGATGAACACCATAAAATCGGATATACGCCATCGTAGTGAAACCGGGGGCTGTTTTGGTTTGGATAATTAAAAATTATGAGAAACTTTTATTTAAAAGTTGTTCTTCTGGGAAAATTATTTTTCATGAACATGAAACTATATCCAAAAATCTTGGTTAAACTCAAAGTGAAAGTATGTTTTTCAAAATGGTAATCAAGATGTCGTTCTTTCTACGGAAATGACTACCTCTTTAGTAATTGACATGTAACTTAAATATACGACTATAAACCTATACTTTTTCTGTTTGTATTCTTAAATTAGAGTTCAATATGAAACCATAGCAATTTGATTCACTCAAAATGGATTTAAAATGAAGAAGTTATGGGTAAAACAAGATTGGATATTTTTGATCTTTTTAGCTACGGGAAATGTTTAACAAATCTATACAAATCATATCCTAGCTAACTTATATTGTATTATACATGTATTCTAATATATTATGTAATCTTGGGATACCATAGACACGTATGCAAATGTTTTGACATATCATATCGACCCATGTATATATATTATTTGGAACAACCATAGACACTCTATATGCAGTAATGTTGGAGTTAGCTATATAGGGTTGAGGTTGATTCCAAAAATATATATACTTTGAGTTGTGATTTAGCCTGAGACATGTATACACTGGGTCATGGATTGATTCAAGATAATATATATCGATTTATTTCTGTACATCTAACTGTGGACAACTAGTTGTAGGTTACTAACGAGGACAGCTGACTTAATACACTCAAATCTTTAAAACAAAATAAAAATGGTTGTAATTATATTTTGATCATACTTTGATATATATGTACATATTTGTATAGGTTCATGAATCGATCCGTGGCCAAGTCTTATTTCCGAGGAAGGAAATATCTGTGAAAGTGAGTTATAGTCCCACTTTTAAAATCTAATATTTTTGGGATGAGAATACATGCAGGTTTTATAAATGATTTATAAAATTGACACAAGTACGTGAAACTACATTCTATAGTTGAATTATCGAATCGAATATGCTCCTTTTTATTAAGTCTGGTAATCTAAGAATTAGGGACCAGACACCCTAATTGACGCGAATCCTAAAGATAGATCTATTGGGCCTAACAAACCCCATCCAAAGTACTGGATGCTTGAGTACTTCGAAATTTATATCATATCCGAAGGGTGTCCCGAAATGATGGGGATATTCTTATATATACATCTTGTTAATGTCGGTTACCAGGTGTTCACCATATGAATGATTTTTATCTCTATGTATGGGATGTGTATTGAAATATGAAATCTTGTGGTCTATTGTTACGATTTGATATATATAGGTTAAACCTATAACTCACCAACATTTTTGTTGACATTTAAAGCATGTTTATTCTCAGGTGAATACTAAGAGCTTCCGCTGTTGCATACTAAAATAAGGACAAGATTTGGAGTCCATGTTTGTATGATATTGTGTAAAAACTGCATTCAAGAAACATATGTCGATGTAATATATTTCTATTGTAAACCATTATGTAATGGTCGTGTGTAAACAGTATATTTTAGATTATCATTATTTGATAATCTACGTAATGTTTTTAAAACTTTTATTGATAAAATAAAAGTTATGGTTGTTTTAAAAATGAATGCAGTCTTTGAAAAATGTCTCATATAGAGGTCAAAACCTCGCAACGAAATCAATTAATATGGAACGTTTATAATCAATATGAACGGGATATTTCAGTGTACACTAATCACAAAAGTATTCAACATATCTTTGATCAAAAACAGTTGAATATGAGACAACGAATATGGGTTGAATTGTTGAAAGATTATGATTGTGAACTCCTTTATTATCCTGGAAAAGCCAATGTTATGGTGGATGCTTTAAGTCGAAAGGAGAGAGTTGAACCTCGTAGGTTTCGAGCCTTGAATATGACTATTCGAACAAACCACGCAAGGCAAGTTCTTGCGGCACAACAAGAAGCCTTAAAGGAGGAGAATGTTGTGAACGAAAAGATCAAAGGCTTAAGTAAACAATTTGAGGTACGAACAGATGGTACTCAGTATTTTGCGGGATGTCTTTGGGTTTCGAAATTTGGTGACTTGCGACAACTTGTTTTAGATGAATCTCATAAGTCTAGATACTCTATTCACCCTGGTTCAGGGAAGATGTATCATGATCTTAAGGAGCTATATTGGTGGCCTAACTTGAAAGCTGATGTGGCTACTTATGTGGCTAAGTGTTTGACTTGTGCTAAAGTTAAAGGTGAATATCAGAAACCGTCCGGACTTTTAGTGCAACCTGAGATTCCCGAGTGAAAGTGGGAAGGTATTGCCATGGATTTTATTACGAAGTTACCGAGAGTTGTGGGTGGTTATGATACCATTTGGGTTATTATTGATCGACTCACAAAGTCAGCTCATTTCTTGCCGATTAAAGAAACTGATTCAATGGAGAAGTTTACTCGTTTGTATTTGAAAGAAATTGTTTCCGGACATGGTGTTCCTGTATCTATTATTTCAGACCGAGATAGTCGATTTACATCGAGGTTTTGGAAATCCTTACAGGAAGCTTTGGGAACAAAGTTGGATATGAGCACTGCTTATCATCCACAGACGGATGGTCAGAGTGAAAGGACCATTCAAACGTTGGAGGACATGTTGCGAGCGTGCGTTAATGATTTCGGTAATGGTTGGGATAGATATTTGCCGTTGGCTAAATTTTCTTATAATAACAGCTATCATGCAAGTATTAAAGCCGCACCGTTTGAGGCACTGTATGGTAGAAAGTGTAGGTCTCCTATTTGTTGGAATGAGGTTGGGGATGCTCAACTCACAGGCCCAAAAATTATTCATGAGACTAC
The DNA here is from genome assembly GCF_046630445.1 of Rutidosis leptorrhynchoides. Lineage (NCBI taxonomy): Eukaryota > Viridiplantae > Streptophyta > Magnoliopsida > Asterales > Asteraceae > Rutidosis > Rutidosis leptorrhynchoides. The sequence continues at coordinate 221,259,659 of NC_092333.1, read as the reverse complement.
TGAGAAGATTGTGCAGATTAAAGAAAGATTGAAAACCGCCAAGAGTCGGCAAACAAGTTACGCCGATGTTAGAAGGAAACCTTTAGAGTTTCAAGTTGGTGATCGTTTCATGTTAAAGGTATCACCATGGAAAGGTGTGGTTCGTTTTGGTAAGAGGGGAAAATTGAATCCTCCTTATGTTGGTCCATTTGAGGTTACTGAAAGAATTAGAACCGTGGCTTATCGTTTGAAATTGCCACAAGAGCTTAGCGTTGTTCATGACTTTTTTCATGTGTCTAATTTAAAGAAGTGTTTGGCTGAGGCAGATTATAACACCCCGCCAAATTTCCATCTGACGGCGCGATAATCCAGGTCCCACAGTTAACAGTTACGCCCTCTATATGAGACATTTAAAGCAATCGCATTTAATTTTATTAAAAGTTGACTTTCAAAACATAAGTCAATAATCCCAAAATATAAACGCTGTTGTGATCGTAACCACAAGCCAACAGTATTTAAACAGTTATAAAAGTTTTAAATGCGAAAGTAAATAATGTTCATTAAATCAAATGCTGACTCCACGGCCAGACATGCAGCAAACACAGCGGAAGCCTACCTCTTAACGACCTGAGAATAAAAACACGCAAAAACAGGTCAATAATAATGTTGGTGAATCTACAGGTTTAAAGTAATGTAGCAGTATCTGAAAAACAGTTATCAGAAAAATAGTTTAGTTTCCTTGACCACGAGATTTTAACGTTTGCATAATCTGAGCACCTGAATACTAGCAATGACCCGAGTATAGAAGCCACTATACCCACCCTTACCTCCTAAAATGTTATACACTTGTTCGAGCATATCTAATGTTCAAAATAAATGCACCACAGTTTTTATAGCGGGTGAGGTTGTCAACCTAACGGATCCGTCCATCTAAATTGTGCTTACACCGATGGTATTAAAAGTATTCAAACTAAAGGCTTTGTGAACAAACTCAGTACACATATATATAGTACTCGTGTCAATACAAAAGCATTTTATAAACTAAGTATAACAGCGTGTATTCTCATCCCTGAAAACATGTAAAAGTGGGACTGTAGACTCACCTTTGAATAAGCTTGGATGACAGATAAAAACTTGTACGGTTTACAGCTGAATAAGGCAACCTAAGTATACGTATATAGGTTTGTCAATATATGTATCTTAAATAAGGGTGGTTTCATAGTATAAGTTGTCTTATTGCTCGACTCGACGCGTTTCAAAGTAAAAGTCAACTATATCATGCAAGTTAAACAAACTCAACCGAAGTCAAACCGAAAGTCAAACTTGGTCAATGTGGTCAACTAAAGTCAACATCAGTAGGTTCATGTCAAATGTTGGTCAACATGTCAAACCTAAGTCAAACAATATATTTCAGGTCATGAATAATCATTTTCACAATTTCCGTTTATCGTTGTGCACAAAGTTCATGAACACGTAGCATACCTAGCACAATATCTCATAGTACAAAATTCACGTAAACATGGAAAACTCCAGATCATAAATATACTTAAAATATATTCCAAAAAGTCTAGCCAGGGACTCATACGATAATTAAAAGTCATGAATCAGAAGGGGTACATTTGGGGTTTGCCCAGTCAGTTTCTGACAGCGCACTGATTTCGTTTTGGCTATAACCGGAGTTAGGAACATGCAATTGATACAAGACCAGTGGCCATAGTTCAAGGACAAGTCAAAGTAACCCATATCAAAAATCTAGCAAATTTTTTTTAGCCAATTTGTACAGTTTATTCATGCAAGTTGGATGTTCATTTTTTCATCTCAAATCAGAATCCACATAAAGTATGGCTCTATTGTACCCAATGCATCTGGTTTCAGAGATTGACATAAAATAAAAATAAGTCACATATCATGTTAAAATTCATATTCCAGAAGCTTACATGCTCAATCAATAAACACAATCCACAGAGTATAAAACAGGGAGCAATTTACAGATTCGATTCTAGTTTAGTTAGTCACATTCGCACACGATTATCCGAAGATCTAGATATAATTAGCCTATTATATCTACATGAAAGATGAAGTACTGTTTGTTTAGATTTCAAATATGCAAAGCTTTAATCACAGAAGTTAATACATTTCATCATACAAGGTTATTTTCATGCAAGTGCTGTATAAAACTACTTTTACACTAATCCAAGCATATCTCAGGTTATACATAAGAAAACGACATGATATCCTACTCTAAATTGAGTGTTTTTAAATTATGTTTCCAGTGGTATAAGTCTCACATGCCAATTCATTGTGTATCAATTCATTGTCTATCAATTCCAGATTTCCGATCAATCACAAAAACACAACGTTAATTTCAATTAAGCATAACTTGATAATCCGGAAATGAAATCAAGCGAATCCAAAGCCTAAAATCAATAGTTTTTCGCAAGGAATTTGAATATAACATAATAATTAACATTTGAAAAACTTAATTTTTCTAATCATGCAATAACAAATTCGTTTTTAAACCCTAGCGCATCAAACAATCAATATAACGATTACAATTAACACGTACGCGTATAGACTTGAGCAATTGAAAACATAACAATGAAACTCTAATAAAAATCATATTTTTAGGATTAGGGTTTAGCTAAATATATCTTAGATCACAAAATTGTTTATACCAATGGATAGAGAATGATGAGATGAACGTGATTCGTGTAGAACACTTTAGCTAATTTTGAAAGATGAAGATATGGTGGTGATGGTGATGGTCGACGTGAGGGAGAGAGCAGGAGGAGGTGACTGTGTGATTTTTTTTATTAGGATATTATGCAGTGTTTATCCCTCACAATTAATTTATATTAAACCCTAGTTTTACTAATTAGCACATAAGCCCCTCAAGCAGTAAAAATTAAACATAAAAGGGGTGGGGAGGGGGTTTCGGCCGAATGGGCCCCATGGGGTACTCCCGGGCTCGTGTTGTCCAATTCCTTGTACTCATGGTCCGTTTCAAGTGTCGTTTAATCGTACCGAAGGCCCAGAACGCTAAACCGATCGTTAAACGCAACCAAACGTTAATTTATTAAAAACCCAATAAATTAATTATTTTTTAAAAAGTTAATAACTATTAAAATAATTATTAAAATAAACCCGATCGTTTCGTTACTCAAAAAGCAGTTATCAAAATCGTATCATTTTTATCGTATTTCATTATTCGAAATATTTATTTGAATTAATATCAACCCATATTAATTATTATAACCCTCCAAAGATCAAGTACGAGTTTATTACAAGTAAACGCACAAAAGTTAAATAATCGCCGTTAAATAAACTAACGGAAATTTAACGAAAGTAACGGAAAAAGCAGGGTTGTTACATTACCCACCTGTTATTAAAAATTTCATCCCGAAATTTTAGTGATCGTCCTCTGAAGTAGTTTCCTCGAGAAACAGTTGCGGGTATCTCAGTCTCATTTGGTCTTCATGCTCCCACGTGAACTCTGGTCCTCTTCTCGCGTTTCACCGAACTTTAACGATAGGAATTCTGCTTTGTTTCCATTGTTTGACCTCACTGCCCAAAATTTCGACAGGTTCCTCAATGAAATGAAGTTTGTCATCGATACGTAGTTGCAAAAGGTTTGGACTGGCGGAGAAACCCTGACCCCATGTGCCTTTTGGCACCCATACCACCCACCCCGTAAGGGCTAAGTATGCCTTGTAAAATACCTCCCCCTAATACCCACAAGGAACTTGCAGGCTGAAGAATCGAACCTGCACCCATTTATTGCATTAGGGCATATTCCTGTGAGCCCAGGGATCATTAGCAACGGGTACCAACGTAGTTCCTCTAAAGGAATAATTAAATTCTCCTCAGCTAGGCACTTCTTTAGATTGGATACATGAAAAAAGTCGTGTATACCGCTGAGAGCTTGTGGCATTTCCAATCAATAAGCTACCGGTCCAACTCTTTCAGTTATCTCGAACGGTCCAACATATCTAGGACTCAGTTTACCTCATTTCCTAAATTGTACAACACCCTTCCAAGGTGATACTTTAAGAATAACTTTGTCACCAACTTGGAACTCTATATCCTTCTGTCTAACATCGACATAACTCTTTTGACGACTTTGAGATGTTCTCAATCGTTCCTGAATCTGTAGGACTTTCTCAGTTGTCTCCTGAATAATCTCAGGGCTTGTCAACTGACTATCTCCCAATTCGCTCCAACAAACGAGAGATCTACACTTCCTTCCATACAATGCCTTGAATGGTGCAGCCTTAATGCTCGCATGGTAGCTGTTATTGTATGAGAACTCAGCTAGTGGTAAATACTTATCCCATTCGTTACTGAAATCAATGACACATGCCCTCAACATGTCCTCAAAAGTCTGAATAGTTCATTCGCTCTGGCCATCTGTCTGGGGGTAATATGCTGTACTCATATCTAAACGAGTCTCCATTGCTTTCTGTAATGACTGCCAAAATCTGGAAGTAAATCTGCTGTCGCGATCGGATATAATGGATATAGGCACTCCATGCCTAGAGACAACTTCCTTAATGTAGATCTGAGCCAACTTCTCCATTTTATCAGTTTCTCTTATCGGTAGAAAGTGTGCAGACTTTGTGAGATGACCCACAATAACCCAAATAGTATCGTGACCTCCCGCCATTCTCGACAGTTTCGTGATGAAGTCCATGTTAATACCTTTCCACTTCCACTGGGGAATCTCTGGTTGAGTTAATAATCCTGATAGCTTCTGATGCTCAGCCTTGACTTTAGCGTAAGTCAAGCACTTACTGACATAGGTAGCAATGTCATCTTTCAAATTTGGCCACCAATAAACTGCTTTCAAATCTTGATACATCTTATCTGATCCCGGATGAATTGAGTATCTTAACTTGTGTGCTTCCTCCAACACTAGTTCTCTCAATCTACCCAAATTTGGTACCCAGATTCGATTAGCAAAGTACCGTGTTCCATCCTCCTTGATGTCAAATTTCTTATCCATTCCTCTGAGAAATTCAACATTGACATTTTCTTGTTTCACTGCTTCTTGTTGTGCTTCGCGAATTTGTGATGTGAGATTCGTACGGACGACTATGTTAAGAGCTTTAACCCTAAGAGGTCTCTCTCGCTCTTTTCTGCTTAAAGCATATGCCACAACATTCGCCTTGCCCAGATGGTATTGAAGTTCGCAGTTATAATCATTAAGTAGTTCCATCCAACGTCATTGTCGCATGTTGAGTTGTTTCTGATTGAATATGTGCTGTAAACTCTTATGGTCAGTGAAGACAGTAAATTTGGTTCCATACAGGTAGTGCCTCCACATTTTAAGTGCAAAGACAACAGCTCCTAGTTCAAGGTCGTGCGTAGTGTAGTTCTGCTCGTGAATCTTTAACTGTCGCGATCCATAAGCAATAACTTTATTTCGTTGCATAATCACACACCCATTCCTTGACGCGAGGCATTACAATAAACAACAAAATCTTCACTTCCCTCGGGTAGAGACAATACTGGTGCAGTTGTTAACTTCTCTTTCAACAACTGAAATGCGGACTCTTGCGGTTCTGACCACTCATACTTCTTGCCCTTATGAGTCAACACGGTCAATGGTCAGGCGATCTTAGAGAATCCTTCGATGAATTTCCGGTAGTAACCAGCTAGACCTAAAAATTACCGGACCTGAGTTGGAGTCTTTGGAGTTTCCCAATTCTTAACCGACTCAATCTTTGCTGGATCGACCTGTATTCCATTGGGCCCTGCAACATGGCCAAGAAATTGTACCTCTGGTAACCAAAAGTCACACTTAGAGAACTTTGCATACAACTGCTCATCTCTAAGCATAGTCAAAATTGAACGTAGATGTTGTTCGTGCTCTTCTTTGTTCTTGGAGTACACCAATATGTCATCAATAAATACAATGATGAATTTATCTAGGTATGGCTTACACACACGGTTCATGAGATCCATGAACACTGCTGGGGCATTCGTCAAACCAAACGGCATCACTGTAAACTCATAATGTCCATAACGTGTTCTAAACGCTGTCTTCGGGACATCAGTTTCTTTGACTCTCAATTGGTGATACCCGGATCTCAAATCGATCTTTGAATAACAACTAGATCCTTGTAGCTGATCAAATAAGTCATCAATCCTCGGTAGCGGATACGGATTCTTGATTGTCAACTTGTTCAATTCTCTATAGTCGATACACAACCTCATCGACCCATCTTTCTTTTTAATGAACAAGACTGGAGCTCCGCAAGGTGAAGAACTCGGTCGAATAAATCCTTTGTCTAACAACTCTTGCAACTGACTAGACAACTCTTGAAGTTCTGGGGGTGCAAGTCTATACAGTGCGCGAGCCACTGGTGCCGCTCCTGGCACTAAGTCTATCCGAAACTCAACTTCTCGATGAGGTGGGATACCAGGTAATTCCTCAGGAAAAACTTCAAGAAATTCCTTAACTACAGGAACGTATTCGGGTCTCCTTTCTTCAGGTATAATCTAGCTTACATCAGCCATAAACGCGATACATCCCTTTCTCACATACTTCTGAACTTTCAAGTAGTTAATGAGATGTAATTGCGAACCATTCTTCTCACCATAAATCATAATAGGTTCACCGTCAGCAATAGGAATACGAATAGCCTTTAGATCACAGACCACCTCGGCTTTGTTATCAGCTAACCAGTCCATTCCAACCACAAGGTCAAAACTTCCCAGTTTAATAGGTATCACATCAATGCTAAAAGGCTTACTTTCTAACATCAAGGTACAATTACGATAAATCTTATCGGCTCTCATCAAGTTACCACTCCCTAGTTATATGGAATACACATTATCTAAGGAAGAAACAGGTTTCTTAACATTGTGACAAATATCCTTAGATATAAAACTTCTATCAGCGCCAGTATCAAATAAAACATAAACAGGTTGATCATCGAGTGAAAACGTACCCGTGACTAGCTTCGGATCATTACGAGCTTCTGCGGAATTGATGTTGAACGCCCTGCCTCGAGCATTCCCATTGTTGTTCTTAGGACAGTCCTTCTTGAAATGACCTTATTCACCACACTTAGAACACTTATTCTTCTCGGTATTGACCTTACAATCTAGAGCCAGGTGACCATTCTTTTGACATTTGCTGCAAATCAGCATTTTGCATCCCCCACGATGGTGTTTTTGGTATTTTCCACACAATGGTAGTTTCCCTTTGTAGTTCGTGTTGGATGAAGATCCTTTCTCGAAGTTACTGAGCATCCCTTGTTTCTCAACTAGGTTCTGTGTGAGATTTCCAACATACTCCTCACACCGTTTCCTTTTCCCATTAGCTTCCTTTCCTTTAGCAGGTATCTCTTTTCCTTCCATTCGGCTAATTTTTTTCATCATGTTAATCGCCATGTTGATAACTCCGAGTACTGTCTTTGGTTGATGGGAAAGGAAAAAGCCAAACACCTCCATCGGCAATCCCAACATGTACCTATCGATTGCTCTATCCGCTGATGGGACTAAATGTGGGCAAAGCAACGATAGCTCCCGGAACCGGTTAGTGTAACTAGCAATGTCAGTTCCAATGACCCTTAAGTTCAGAAGTTCATTTTCCCACCTTATCCGCTCTCGTCTGAGACAGTATTTCTCAATCATGCAATCAAAACCTGCAGCTATAAGAGCCTCCATCACAAGTTGGGTAACGAGTTCTTCAACTTGAGCCTCGAGCATTTCTGAAGTAAACATGGTCTCCTTCTACACAAACGATACATCGAAGTAAGATCAATGAAAAACAGGGTTATTAAAAATATACTAGCAATGAGTGTTGAAGACTAATAAATAATAGTACGAAAAGATTCGCTAGTAGTGAGAAGTAGTGTAAGTAGTATTAGTAGTGATAGTAGTGATAGTAGTGATAGTAGTGTTATTAGTGACACTAGTGATAGTAGTGGTAGTAGCACTAAGTAGTTACATTAATGGCAATAGTAGTAGCATAACATAACACAAGTATTATGGTCATACAAAGTTACTAAATATAGAATAATACCGCATGCAATAAAAGATAATAGTTATTAATAGTATAAACTACCATTATTATAAATAAAATCCAAAAGTAATAAACTAATTTCCAAAAGTAGTAACCCACACAATAAACATAATGTGCTAGTAGCCCGGTTAATGACACCCGGTAAGTCTTAAATAACCAATTAAAGAAACAATGGTGGGTGGAAAAGAAGTTCATGGTCAATGACCCTTCACTTCCTCTTCTGTCGGGTACGGGAGGCAGGTCCATCATTCCTCGAACTATCACGTTCCGCCTCCAACGCAGCAACCCTGTGAGTCAAGGCTGATATCAATCTCATCATCTCAATGAACCTCGCTTCGGCCTCATACGTATAAGTATTTATACCTATGACCCTGTCGTCCAACCTATCAAGATCATCGGGGTAGAAATATCACTTAAAGCGTTAACACGATCAACTACATCCCTGTTGCGGTTAGTATGAATCAAATACAATGCATAAAAGTTCACGGGATGATTGGGTATCTGATGCGGAGCAGGTGCTAGTGCTGGGACAGGAGCAGGTGCATTCACCTCAGCCACACTCGAGTCGTTGCTACTGTTTCCTGAATCCTGTGACATCTAGCTCACAATGCAAGAACACAAACGAATAGATTAGCCAAGTAAATAACGTTAGCCACAAAGTACTCATGTAATGACTTAGTCCTGGTCGTAGTCTAGACTCATTAAGGTGTCCTAATGACCATAACAGACACTCTAATGCAAGTCCTAGTTTCCCTACGAACCATTAGCTTTGATACCAACTATAACACCCCGCCAAATTTCCATCTGACGGCACGTTAATCCAGGTCCCACAGTTAACAGTTACGCCCTCTATATGAGACGTTTAAAGCAATCGCATTTAATTTTATTAAAAGTTGACTTTCAAAACATAAGTCAATAATCCCAAAATAGAAACACTGTTGTGATCGTAACCACAAGCCAATAGTATTTAAACAGTTATAAAAGTTTTAAATGTGAAAGTAAATAATGTTCATTAAATCAAATGCTGACTCCACGGCCAGACATGCAGCAAACACAGCGGAAGCCTACCTCTTAATGACCTGAGAATAAAAACACGCAAAAACAGGTCAACAATAATGTTGGTGAATCCATAGGTTTAAAGTAATGTAGCAGTATCTGAAAAACAGTTATCAGAAAAATAGTTTAGTTTCCTTGACCACGAGATTTTAACGTTTGCATAACCTGTGCACCTGGATACTAGCAATGACCCGAGTATAGAAGCCAATATACCCGCCCTTACCTCCTAAAATGTTATACACTTGTTCGAGCGTACCTAATGTTCAAAATAAATGCACCACAGTTTTTATAGCGGGAGAGGTTGTGAACCTAACGGATCCGTCCATCTAAATTGTGTTTACACCGATGGTATTAAAAGTATTCAAGCTAGAGGCTTTGTGAAAAACTCAGTACACATATATATAGTACTCGTGTCAATACAAAAATATTTGATAAAGTAAGTATAACAGCGTGTATTCTCATCCCTGAAAACATGTAAAAAGTGAGACTGTAGACTCACCTTTGAATAAGCTTGGATGACAGATAAAAACTTGTATGGTTTACAGCTGAATAAGGAAACCTAAGTATAAGTATATAGGTTGGTCAATATATGTATCTTAAATAAGGGTGGTTTCATAGTATAAGTTGTCTTATTGCTCGACTCGACGCGTTTCAAAGTAAAAGGCAACTATATCATGCAAATCAAACAAAGTCAACCGAAGTCAAACCGAAAGTCAAACTTGGTCAATGTGGTCAACTAAAGTCAAAATCAGTAGGTTCATGTCAAATTTTGGTCAAAATGTCAAACCTAAGTCAAACAATACATTTCAGGTCATGAATAATCATTTTCACAATTTCCGTTTATCGTTGTGCACAAAGTTCATGAACACGTAGCATACTTAGCACAATATCTCATAGTACAAAATTCACGTAAACATGGAAAACTTCAGATCATAAATATACTTAAAATTGATTCCAAAAAGTCTGGCCAGGGACTCATACGATAATTAAAAGTCAGGAATCAAAAGGGGTACATTTGGGGTTTGCCCAGTCAGTTTCTGACTGTGCATTGATTTCGTTTTGGCTATAACCGGAGTTACGAATATGAAATTGATACAAGACCAGTGGCAATAGTTCAAGGACAAGTCAAAGTAACACATATAAAAAATCTAGAAAATTTTGTTTAGCCAATTTGTACAGTTTATTCATGCAATTTGGATGTTCATTTTTTAACTCAAATCAGAATCCACATAAAGTACGGCTCTATTGTGCCCAATGCATCAGGTTTCAGAGATTGAAATAAAATAACAATAAGTCACATATCATGTAAAATTCATATTCCAGAAGCTTACATGCTCAATCAATAAACACAATCCACAGATTATAAAACATGGAGCAATTTACAGATTCAATTCTAGTTTAGTTAGTTACATTCGCACGCGATTATCCGAAGATCTAGATACAATTAGCCTATTATATCTACATGAAAGATGAAGTAATTTTTGTGTAGATTTCAAATATGCAAAGCTTTAATCACAGAAGTTAATACATTTCATCATACAAGGTTATTTTCATGCAAGTGCTGTATAAAACTACTTTTACACTAATTCAAGCATATCTCGGGTTATACATAAGAAAACGACATGATATCCTACTCTAAATTGAGTGTTTTTAAATTATGTTTCCAGTGGTATAAGTCTCACATGCCAATTCGTTGTCTATCAATTCCAGATTTCCGATCAATCACAAACACACAACGTTAATTTAAATTAAGCATAACTTGATCATCCGGAAACGAAATCAAGCGAATCCAAAGCCTAAACTCAATAGTTTTTCGCAATGAATATGAATATAACATAATAATTAACAATTGAAAAACTTAATTTTTCTAATCATGCAATAACAAATTCGTTTTTAAACCCTAGCGCATCAAACAATCAATATAACGATTACAATTAACACGTACGCGTATAGACTTGAGCAATTGACAACATAACTATGAAACTCTAATAAAATCAGATTTTTAGGATTAGGGTTTAGCTACATATACCTTAGATAACAAAATTGTTTATACCAATGGATAGAGAATGATGAGATGAACTCGATTCGTGTAGAACACTTTAGCTAATTTTGAAAGATGAAGATATGGTGGTGATGGTGATGGTTGACATGAGGGAGAGAGCAGGAGGAGGTGACTGCGTGATTTTTTTTATTAGGGTATTATGCAGTGTTTATGCCTCACAATTAATTTATATTAAACCCTAGTTTTACTAATTAGCACATAAGCCCCTCAAGTAGTAAAAATTAAACATAAAAGGGGTGGGGAGGGGTTTCAGTCGAATGGGCCCCATGGGGTACTCCCGGGCTCGTGTTGTCCAATTCCTTGTACTCGTGGTCCGTTTCAAGTGACGTTTAATCGTACCGAAGGCCCGGAACGCTAAACCGATCGTTAAACACAACCAAACGTTAATTTATTAAAAACCCAATAAATTAATTATTTTTTAAAAAGTTAATAACTATTAAAATAATTATTAAAATAAACCCGAGCGTTTCGTTGCTCAAAAAGCATTTATCAAAATCGTATCATTTTTATCGTATTTCATTATCTGAAATATTTATTTGAATTAATATCAACCCATATTAATTATTATAACCCTCCAAAGATAAAGTACGCATTTATTACACGTAAACGCACAAAAGTTAAATAATCGCCGTTAAATAAACTAACGGAAGGTTAACGAAAGTAACGAAAAAAGCAGGGTTGTTATACCAATGAAACCATTCCTCTTGATGAACTTCATGTTGATAAACAACTCTATTTTGTTAATTAACCTGTCGAGATTATGGATCGAGAAGTTAAGAAGCTCAAGCAGAGTAAAATTTCTATTGTCCGAGTAAGATGGAATGCTAGACGCAGACCCGAGTTCACTTGGAAACGTGAAGATCAGATGAGGCAGAAATACTTGCATTTGTTCTCAAATGGCGAGTCAACCCCTGCATCTGCTTAAATTTCGGGACGAAATTTCCGTAACGGGAAGGTACTGTCACGACCCTACTTTTTCCGTTATCTTTTTTCGTTAGTATTTAACGTCCGTTAATTGATATTCGTGCCACATCATTTCTATGACTTATATTATTATTTAGTTATAATATATTCTTTATTATGTCTTATATGAATAGATGTATTCGTATTTAAAATTGTACGTTTCTACGTATCGTGGATTTCTATCCGGTGAATCATTTCGGTTTTCAAACCAACGATTAGACTTTTGGGATTTTTGAATCCAAATTATTTTAATTATGATATTTTTATATCATGTGAGTATATAAACTGTTTCTATATTTTATTTTTCGCGTGTGTGTGATTCCTCCGAAGATTTAATCGCGTAACGACGTTTTCGCGTTTCGGGCTTCGTTCGGGCATTCGGGCCAAAATCTATTGGACATTTATCAAATTTGAGCCAAAAGGGGGCCTACCCCTTGATGCATTTGGCCGAACACCCTTTAGATGGGGTTGGTTTGTGATTTTTCATTTTATCATTTTCCATTTCATTCTTACTAGTCCATTTTCTCTCAAAACCTAAACTTCTTATTTCATTTTCTCCTCTCCCTTTTCTCTTCCATTTGGCCGTCGCCCAACCCTTCACCATCATCATCATTTCATCATCAATTTTTGCTTGGATCATAGGGCTTTCAATATAAACGGATTCCTCTCGTCATTCTCTACGCGTCTATATCAATCAATCTTTGATTAGGGTTGATAGGTCAGATCATGTTGAGATTGAGAGAAATGATAAGATAGAATGAGACTCGGTAAGAGAGACTCGGTAAGAGAGAGATTCGATAAAATTTACATTCCACAGCTTTTAGAACTCAATTACAATACAATGGCTATCTAATTAGGACTACATAGGTTCATTATATAGCCCTCTTCTAAGGAACCTTCATTTAAGCATGTTTCACATTAATCGGGGTCCTAACAATCTCCCCCTTAGTATTAAATGTGAAATTTACAATATAATCCTATTGAGTAATCTAAAGGAACTTTGTTCCTCTGAAGTGAACTTTGGATTTGAATCCTTTAAGACTCTCATATCTTCGTATGTTCACTCTTTTTTTAAGACGACTCTTCAATCTTGTGAGAATGTATTTGAAAGTCTCATTATCTTCAATTGAATAATAGTTGTTGATCAGTCTCCATCTTAAGTACTTAAAAGCATACATCAACGTTCTGTCTGAGTATCTTCTGAAGTTCAAAACTCTGATGAAGACCTTTGTATAGTGAGAATTGACAAACACAAACCCATACGGACTGTCACTTACTTCAAGTAAGGACATATATATTAACTCTTCAATCACTTGATTTGGCGGTTTGATTATGAGCTTTTTGTGTCTAGATTCCAATCCCATCTGAAAATCGTGAACAGACATCCATCTCATTGAGTCAAGAATAAATCTGTAGACTGCCTTCATTGCAGTAGCATGATAAGTTGTTGCAGATTCATTCAAGTCTATCAAGTAATTGTAGATGAAGATAATGTCGTCCATCTTTAATCCATCAAAATCCGCTTCTGAGAACCGATAATCCTCATCATCCATTCTTGTTACTTGAAACAATGGCATCTTCACTCTATCCTTGTTAATCATCAAAATCATGTTAATGCTTTTGATTCCCGAATTCTGTTGTACTTGAAGTTTCTCTTCATTCTTCAATTTGAATTTGTCGCAAACACTCAGATAAGCTTTGAGATATTCTGGTTTCTTATGATATTTCCATGCACCCAGAACACTCATTGATGCAGAAAGGACGAGATCAGACTCACCATAAATCTTGTAAGCTTGTTGTTCTATGAATGGTGAACGAAGAATCATCTTCTCTTCATCCTCATCAAGTTGGAAATCAGCATTATGCTCAAGAACAATCTCCGCAGTTTGAAATGGTATATTAAGATCAGGAGGAGTCGTAGTATCTTCTTTGCCATTTGAGAAAATCAACTTCTCAAAATGTATCCCAAATTCATCGGTTGGAGATATCAAGTTGACAAATTGATGTTCATTGAATTCATTAGCGACACTAGACCCCTTCAAAATATTCTCAATATTATCAAAATTTTGATTGTCCTCTGGAGCTGACTCGTTCTCTGTTTGATCAGCTGAATCCATTATCATTAACATCCCTGAGTCACCCTCTCTCTGTACTTCCGATTCATCTAGAAAACTTTCAGATTGAATCTCCTCAATTCCATCACTTTCAGATTCGGAAATATCAATTACATCGTCTTTTCTCATATGTTGACTAGACTAACCACCAGCTTCATAAGTTGATTGATGGAAAGCACCTGACCGTGAACCATGTCTATTCTCCCCCTCATGAAGATTGTCGGGATCGAAATCATCATGTTCAGGCATATAAATTGTGTCAGGTGATTTACATGGAGAAAGAGGATACACCACCCTTGCTTGCTCAAGATAAATGATCATTGTATCACGAACTTCATCAAGATTCGTTCTACATGAAAATTCAGCAAGGTAGAGCTCCTCAACCTCATTATCAGAGAGATATCTAAAACCATATTTATTCAAAATCGTGGAGGGTGTACCAGTTGGTGAAGCAACATTGTAACCATGAGCAGTAGCAGCAGCATCTATTAAAGGCAGTGTCGGTGGAAGTGTTTGAGTTGTTGTGAGGGCAGGTAAGGATGAACGTGCGGTATTATTCTTATATGTAGGGCTGTACATACTATTAGTCAAATTTGTGATATCCCCTTCTGATAGAGGTCGGGCAATAACCGGAGTTGTTGCCAGCGAAGATTCGATTCAATCACCTGCCTCCATGACTTTAGTCTCATGGGACTCTGACAGAGTAGCAGAACTACCCGTCGGTTTAGCTCTCGCAGAGATTATATCCCCGACTCCTGAAGTCATTGATATACCATGAGGTGGCACATCTCTTTCAGTTAAAGACTTGTCCCCCAGACCCCGAGTTTCAGAATCCGAAAGAGAAGTGGTTTGAACCAAATGATCAATTTCTTGAACCAAAGGAAAAGTCTGCTGGAAGTCTGATAAATATCCCGAAGGATTGTCATGTTGACTCGTTTCCATGGGACGCGCCAGATCTCCCTCATCAAGATAAGTCGCACCTTCAGGCCCTGTTGTATGTTGAGGCACTACATCATCACTTAGATGATGTATATCAAGAGGATTTCCAGCCAATACGCAGGGTGCCTTTTCAAGGTTTTTCGGCTCCCCTTCGGCCGTTCTGGACTTCAATGATTGAGGTTCCTCAATCGATTGAGTCAACGCATACTTTACTACAGAGGAAGACTTTACTTCCTTAGATGCTGAAGCACCTTGCTTAGTAGGATTTATTATTAAGTCATGTTTAGATTGGATGGGTTTATTGGTCTTTTTACCATCCTTGCTTTCAGCTCTCTTGCCTACCGAAGCTTGCGCTTCATTTAGTGTAGGGCTTACTGTTATTATTGGATGTGATACAGAAATGGGTGAGAGTGACCTATTAGGCTCTAGGTCTTGGTCCGTATCACCAATGGTTGGAGTAACTGTTTGGCGAGCGATAGGAGTCGAAGTCCTAGATCTAGTTACTCGTTGGGTTAGCAGAGTCTGAATCACCTCATCAGGCATATAACGTGTTCTCTTTGGAGAATGTTCGGGAGATGATTCAGTTGCTGATGAATCGGTGTCACTGCTATTCTCAGGTGTAGTTGATAGGGTAGGTTCAATCCTAAGAGGACTAGGTTCTCTGATCCTCACAGGTTGAGCTTGATGTGCTACCCTAGGGCGTTTGAGGTTTATCCTAATTGAAGGATTAGCTGGCCCGGGTGGTTGTACTATAAGTTCCTCTACAACCTCTAGGGCTAGAACCGCGGCTGGTTCAACTCGTTCTTGTTGTACCAGGTTCGGGAGAGGTATTCCTACAACCTCAAAATAAGAACGCATACAAGCATCTTGGGGTTCAGCTTGCATCACTAGCCAGTTTGGAATTGGCGTAGTGAATTGATTATTTGAAATCACCGGGGTATTCATCTTTAACTCCCCAAATCGTTTCATCTGTAATCTATGTGTACCTGGTACAAAAATATTTACATTTCTGCAAGCATTAATAGTATCATGGATAAAGATACTAAAAAACCTTTCACAAGGGATGTAGGAACCCCTTGGTTTATCAACTTGTGCTTGAACCGGATCCCATAAGAGTTCTGCATAATCTGGAGTTTCTACTCTTGTGAATGAGTAGAATAGCTTGAGCATTGGCACAGTTAAGCTATCAGAACCACTCCTTGTCATCAACAAGCATCTGTTGATGATTGAGAAGATTACATACCACCTAGAGTGCTGATACTTCTTTTGAAACTTAGCTGGTGGAACATTAGTTGCTCCAACATATCCAAGTTGGAAGATTGAACTCATCATCTGCTAAGAAGCAGGAAAAGCAGGAGCATTTTGTACAAGAGGAAGTCGAAAGATCCTCCTGAAGTCAGCTTTAATGATACTCCTATATCCTTGTACCCCTCTCAGCTCAAATTCAAATTTGGCTGGTTCTCCCTGTGGAATAGCAGCAGTAGATTGTGTAGCCTCCTGTGACAACCCGGAAATTTTTGACCAAATTTAAACTTTATCTTTAAATAATTTAACGTTTCTGACACGATAAGCAAAGTCTATGAAGTTGAATCTCAAAATTTTTGAACTACTTTTATATATTTAAATACCCTTCGGTTGTTTTCAACGATTCGCGAACAATTATATGTAAATAGATACATATATACTATAACTTGAAAAGGTAACAATGTATTAATTATTTGATACCGTACATTAAACTTATTGGTTTAAATATCTATTTGAATATATATGATAAGTTGAAATATTTATTATTAAAATTTATTTATAAATAACTTCCAATGTGTATTTAAAAACTGATTTATGTATATTAAAAAGATATATACATATATATAATTTCAAGTTATTTAGTAAATGATAGTAACATTTGTTTATTGATTCAATTAATATTTAGATAAGTTAACTAAAGCGTTTAAGATGAACCAGTAAAACACTAATTTGCTACAATATTTTCAAATTGCTACAGTACCCAAAATGCTACAGTGTTTTCGAAAATCACTATTTGCTACAGCGAAATTGACTTTGCTACAGTGAATTGCTACAGTAAATACTATTTAAAAATGAAAATGTATGTATTATATATATATATATATATATATATATATATATATATATATATATATATATATATATATATATATATATATATATATATATATATATATATATATATATATATATATATTAACAAATAGCGAGACGATGATTTATAGAAGTAAATGACCAAAACACTCAAATATATAAGTTATACCTCGAGTGGTATAGTTTATGGATGATTAAAGACTATATTTTGACAAAGGTACGATTCACGAAACGTAAAGTACAAGTTTTCTCAGTATACGATAGGACGTTCGAAAAACTGGAACCGGGACATAAGTCGAGTGACGACGTACGACTTATCGGAACGAAAATTACAAGTCAACTATGCATGTGAATTTAATATAATATATAATTAATTATATAAATTAAATATATTATATATATATATATATTAAATAAATATGTCGACAAGCTAGATTACAAAAACAATGTGAGCTGGAAACCCACCACATGCGATCGCATGGAAAATGGGCTAGGAAGCCATGCGATCGCATGGCAGTCCTGGACAGGCCACACCTATAAAAGCTCGAGATATCTGCCTCTGTTTTGATTTAAATTACTCCGTAAGTAATTATTTATTTAATTATTATTATTATTATTATTATTATTATTATTATTATTATTATTAAGATTAATATTATTATTAATCTTAATATTATTATTAGTAATATTATTAATTAGTATTATACATAAAATACTACGACGAGGTCATGAGCGTATCACTTTCAAAATGGTTTTATGAGCGGGATAAAACTAAGAAAATTATGGGTTATAGCTATGGAGGTTATGGGTAATATTCATGGGTATTATTTTCAAGTCAAACCTAGTGTTATCATCTCCGTTACGTCTACGTACTTTTCTACAATATTGAATCTCAATATTGATATGTTGAGATCTACGGTTATTTGGTAATCTGAGTTTCGATCACATTTTGATGAACGAATTTATATGCTGCTAAGGTGAGTTTCATTTGCTCCCTTTTTAATTGCTTTTGCAATCTATATTTTTGGGCTGAGAATACATGCAATTTATTTTAAACGCAATGGATACAAGTACATACTTAATTCTACACTGAGTTTGAACCGAAAATCCCTTAGCTTTGGTAACTAGTAACTGTCAGTTATAAGAACCAATGGGCGTGAATAGAGGTATATGGATCCATAGGGCTTGACATCCCCGTCTGATTCAGGTATAGAAACCCTAGCCTAAACTATAAAACAGACGTATGCTATTTGAGTTTAGTACACGTTGGTTTGCGTGTATTGTATATGTTGGTTACATGTATGTTAAAACAGGGGTACTTATTATAACATTAAAGCTTAGTTACCATGGTGCTCAATTTTGTAGAATATTTTGATAAACGTTTCTGGATTGAACAACTGAAATCTTGTGATCCACCTTTATATACAGATTATGCGCAACATTAAAATTATGAACTCACCAACCTTTGTGTTGACACTTGTTAGCATGTTTATTCTCAGGTTCCCTAGAAGTCTTCCGCTGTTTGCTTATATGTTAGACAAGCTATGTGCATGGAGTCATACATGGCATATTTTTCAAGGAAACGTTGAATTCACCAAATCATCACCATGTATCTTATTTTGACTGCATTGTCAACGGAAGTATTATTGTAAATTATTATATTACGGTGATTGTCTATATGTAGAAATCTTCAGATGTCGAAAACCTTTGATTTAAATATTCATTTATGGTGTGCCTTTTTAAAAGAATGCAATGTTTACAAAACGTATCATATAGAGGTCAAATACCTCGCAATGAAATCGATGAATGATGTGTTCGTCCAAGTGGATTTAGAGCGATCGTCACACCTCCACAAATCTGATTGTTCTATTCAGAAGTTCCAAGTCTGTGACTGGCACACTAACTGTTGAGCTTAGAGCAGGCCATAAAGTATGCCTCTCTAGAAATGCAGTCCAATAATTACAGGGAATGTTTGTTTCAGAATTGATGAAGTGATTGTTCACCATTAAGATGTATAAATAAGAAATAGAAGACCACAACATGTTATCATAAAGCACGTATCTCTATTCTTATTTCCTTTGAAAACTTTTGTATTTTTCAAATTTTATGATTTTTTATGATTTTTCTAAGTTGTAAAAATCATTTACTCCAAATATGAACAACCATTTGATAAACATGATATTCATATGATATTCATCACATTATACCATATCATGTAACATCAAGAATATACTATAAATAATTAGAACAACACTTAGTCAATTTTGAGCACAAATAAGTAGGTTCGGTATTCCTTAAATCTTCAGATTCGGTAACCAAATAAGCTTGAGTTTTCAATTCAAAGACTTAGAATAAACATGTTAAGTGTTTGAAGACAAAAATCAGAATTTTTCAAGGTACCAAATATCAGATTCGGTATTGTCAAGAACAGATTCGGTATCTTCAAAATTTGCAGATAATCACTCAAACATGCATATACAATCTCATATCATGTAAGAATATAACCAAAATCAATTAACCACTCGATTAAAACTGTTCAACATGTTAATTATTTGAACAAATTCGGTACTGTAGCTAGAACACATTCGGTATCTACAGAATCTATCAAATAAGCAATTAATCATGCAATCGGATTCGGTCAACTGATAGATCAATCAATTTAACTCAGATTAGACAAGATTTCATGTTAATTATCCTAATCATTTGAGTTTAATCAACGATTAAAAGAATTTGACTCAGATTCGGTATAATCAACATTATTTCAAAATTAAATGTCATAACCCTGTTATTTTTGATCTTTTCTGGTTGATAATCACTCAATTATCTCAGATCTACAAGTATTTATCTTAAACATTGATTAAAATGAGAATATATCAAAGATTTGAAGAAAGAGAAGGACGGATTCGGTAGATTAGACAGATTCGGTATGTTCAGTCAGACTCGGTAGGTAATTAAGAAGAGAGAGTAAGTTTGACTTTGACCCTCCTTTTATAGATACCGATGATAAAATACCGAATGGGCTTTACCGAATGGGCCTATTATACTGAATGCAGTCCATTTTTTAAAATCTTATCAATTTAACTTCAAATCTTAACAAATTGACTTCTCCTCTTAATATTCATATCAATCTTTCCATGAAAAATATTTCTGAGACAATATTTGAAAACTTTAAACTTACCGAATCTGCACTGTTGGTTGTCAGATTCGGTATAATGCTAAAATTAGCGTTTATTCAGTAAAATTCAAATCTTTTTGGATTTTTATTTTTCCAATTTAAGATTTGTACTTAGAAAAACTTTATATTATGTACAGAGTATAAATCTTTAGTGATACCAAATGTTAAAACAGATTGCATACTGAGATGTATACAAGCCATAGTGAATTCTTTCAGATTTGAAACAAAACATTTTATGAAATCACTTTTGAAAAACAATTTTCTTTTTATTTTCTCCCATTTTCTCCCCCTCAAAATGTGATATACAAGATAGTAAATTATCATTTTGATACTTTCCCAACAAAATGAATTAACTCTCCCTTGAAATAAGATCTTAATGAGTTACATCCCCCATTTTGTAACCATTGCAACAAAATGCCCAGGAAGTTAACAGAAAAACAAAATCTCCCCCTTGAAACAAAGTTTGTAAAGCATTAGGAATCATTTTCTCCCCCTAGAAAGTATATACTCCCCTTAACATAAGATCCCAAGAATAAGTCCTAAAAAGAACTAAGGAATGTCAAGTAGTGTATTCTACTATGCTAATTTCTTTAATCAAGAACTTTAACCTAAGTTCATCTAAGGGCTTAGTAAACATGTCAGCTAACTGCACTTTGGTAGGCACAAAGTATATCTCTACATCCCTTTTTCTACATGGTCCTTAATGAAATGATAACGGATATCTATGTGTTTAGTCTTAGAATGCTGGACAAGGTTGCTAGTAATTGTAATAGCACTTTGTGAATCACAGTAAATTGGGGTCTTAGAAATCTTAAAGCCATAGTCCAAAAGTTGAGTTTGCATCCACAGAACTTGTGAACAACAGTGAGCTGCAGCAATATACTCAGACTCAGCTGTTGATAAGGAAATACAGTTCTGCTTTTTGGATGACCAATCGACTAATTTATTTCTCAACATCTGAATTGATCCAGATGTGCTTTTTCTATTAACATGGCAACCGCCATGATCAGCATCTGTGTAAGCAGTGAGATTGAAATCGAATCCATGAGAATACCATATTCCAAGGTTAGGTGTACCTTTTAGGTACTAAAAGATTCTAACCACTGCTTTGGAGTGTGATTTCTTAGGGTTTGACTGAAAGCGAGCACAGACCATTACAGCAAGTGTAATGTCTGGGCTGCTCGCAGTTAAGTACATTAATGATCCAACCATGCTTCTATAAATCGTAACATCAAAGGGTTCCCCATTTGTATCAGCATCCAGCAATGTCCTCATTGGGGTTCTCATTGGTTTAAAGCAGTCATTTTAAAACGTTTTAGCATATCATTGATATACTTTGTTTGACTGATAAAAATTCCGTTTGGTAATTGTTTTACTTGTAACCCCAAGAAGAAATTAAGCTGGTCAAGCATGCTCATTTCGAATTTACTGGCCATAAGGTCACCAAATTCTTTGCATAAGGCCGGGGACATAGAACCAAAAATAATATAATCAATGTAAATTTGAACCAAGAGAATGTGACCGTGGTTTTTTTGGATGAATAGCGTTGTATCAATTGTTCCACAAGAAAAGCTGTTATCCAGCAAGTACTTTGTCAAGGTCTCGTACCATGCACGCGGTGCTTGCTTTAGACTATACAAAGCTTTCTCCAAGAAATAGACGTGGTTTGGATGAATGGGATCGACAAAGCCTTCTGGTTGATCAACATAAACTTCCTCTTGAAGATGACCATTTAGAAGAGCAGTTTTGACATCCATTTGAAACACCATGAGCTTCATATGAGAAGAAAATGCAAGAAAAAGATGAATAGCCTCAATTCTTGCAACCGGAGCAACCGTGTCATCATAATCAATGCCCTCTTGTTATCGGTATCCCTTGGCTACAAGATGTGCCTTATTTCGAACCACAATTCCATCAGAATCCTTCTTGTTTTTGAAAATTCACTTAACCCCTATTGGTCGTTGACCCTTTGGTCTTGGAACTAATTGCCATACTTTTAATCGTTCAAATTGATTGATCTCTTCTTGCATTGCCACCACCCAGTTTGGATCTAGTAAAGCTTAATCAACCGTAGTTAGTTCAATCTTACTAAGAAAGAAAGTATATAAACACATATTCCGAGTAGCCCTTTGAGTTGAGACTGGAGCAGAAGCATCACCAATGATAAGATCTATCGGATGACTTTCAGTCCATCGGTTGTTATGTGGAAGTGGATGTACATTAGTGGTATCCATTGAAACACCAACCGTTGTTGACATTGAGCCTTGATCAGCTTGTTCTGATGTAATACTTTCTAATGGATTCATTTGAATATCTTGAGAAACATCTAGAGTTGTATCACTTGATGAATCTTGAATTGGTTCAAGATTAACGTGGCCACTATGTTATGATCCAAGTCGGGTCATACCCAATAACAAGCTTGCCAACACTTTATATGTATTTATTTTAACGGTTGGATTGTTAAATGAATACGCGACACTTGAACTTTAGAAAATTGGTTTTCTAAATTATGATCACTTGAGATAAATTATTTGGATAATTTATATATGATGTGGATTTAATTATTTATAGGTTTAAATAATTATGTTGTGTTATATTTTATAAAATGGTTTATAAAATAATTACAAGTAACAAATACATATTTATTTTATACAAGTTTTATAAAATAAATACAAGTTTTATAAAATAAATCTTGTTATAAAATATATATATGTGGTGTGCAGAATTTTGGTCTCCAAGATGCCACACCCATGCTTGTTTTGTTTAGTTTAAGACCACACAAGTGCCAAGGTACATGCCTATTAGTTTACCAAGGGCCTTGACTCAAGTGGAGCTTGCAATACACATTAAAACTAACAAAAAAAAACTGCATTTCTCTGCTCTTGCTGCTGCTGTTCTGCCATGAGCTAGAGGGGGAGAAAGAGAGTGTGTTTTGTTGGTTGCAAGCTAAATTTCAAGTGACAATAAAATCCTAACTAAAGGCTAAGTGTTGGTGGAGAGTTTGGGGTATTTCTCCTTGAGGTTTCATCCTTTTGAAGCTCCATTTTGCATCATCTTCTTCAACCTTCCTGCTGTCCAAATTTCAGCCCTCTACATTGTTAGAGGAGGTATAATCACCCTTCTTATCTTGTTATATTTGTAAGCATGATTTCAAGACTTGATATTAACATGGAATTCAACTAAATGGTTTAACATATAAACTTGTTTCATTGATAATCTTGCTTCCGCTTTCTTAACAATTACAAGTTGGTTTTGTAACTATGTTAGCCTTAATGACATGTTTTATGAATTCATTGAATTACATCAAAAACAACGGGTGAATCGGTTGGTGTTGAATCTTCATCAAAGAGACTTGGTTGAGTCTCCACCGTAGTGGATTGGGTTAGTGTTGCAGATACGGCATTAATATTTGAATCACGTTGAGGAGCATAAAGATTTTCAAACAATATATCTAGTTCCTCTGTTGTTACCGTAGGAACACCCTTCTTCGAGAAAATTGAGTTTTGTACGGAAGAAGTGGTCGCCAGGTTAGGATCGGGTTTTGAACTAAATTGTTCAAAAGCCATTCCCGAAAATTCATCGAACTTGACATTAATGCTTTCCTTGATTGTGTTTGTCCGTTTGTGATAGACACGATAAGCAACTTTGTTCGAAGAATAACCAAGAAATATGGCCTGATCACCATGAGGATCAAACTTTCCAAGGTTGTGAAAATCGTTAAGCACATAGCATATACAACCTAAAACACGAAAATATTTGACATTCGGGCATCTACCATATATTAACTCATATGGAGTTTTATCAAAACGTTTATTAACAATCCAACGATTTTGGGTATAACATGCAGTTGAGATGGCCTCCCCCCACATTTTTTGAGGTAGTTTGAAGTAAGCAAGCATCGTTCGAGCCACTTCGCACAACGTATGATTACGTCGTTCGACTACTCCATTTTGTTGGGGGTTCGAGAAGCAGAGAACTGATGTTCAATGCCTTGGTCTTTCAAATAACTATCAAGCAGGTCATTCTTAAATTCTATCCCATTATCAGTTCGGATGTGAAATGTCCCGTTCTTATTGATTAAAAACGTTCCATATTAATTGATTTCGTTGCGAGGTTTTGACCTCTATATGAGACGTTTTTCAAAGACTGCATTCATTTTAAAATAAACCATAACCTTTATTTCATCAATAAAGGTTTAAAAAGCTTTACGTAGATTATCAAATAATGATAATCTAAAATATCCTGTTTACACACGACCATTACATAATGGTTTACAATACAAATATGTTACAACAAAATAAGTTTCTTGAATGCAGTTTTTACACAATATCATACAAGCATGGACTCCAAATCTCGTCCTTATTTAAGTATGCGACAGCGGAAGCTCTTAATAATCACCTGAGAATAAACATGCTTAAAACGTCAACAAAAATGTTGGTGAGTTATAGGTTTAACCTATATATATCAAATCGTAACAATAGACCACAAGATTTCATATTTCAATACACATCCCATACATAGATATAAAAAATCATTCATATGGTGAACACCTGGTAACCGACATTAACAAGATGCATATATAAGAATATCCCCATCATTCCGGGACACCCTTCAGATATGATATAAATTTCGAAGTACTAAAGCATCCGGTACTTTGGATGGGGTTTGTTAGGCCCAATAGATCTATCTTTAGGATTCGCGTCAATTAGGGTGTCTGTTCCCTAATTCTTAGATTACCAGACTTAATAAAAAGGGGCATATTCGATTTCGATAATTCAACCATAGAATGTAGTTTCACGTACTTGTGTCTATTTTGTAAATCATTTATAAAACCTGCATGTATTCTCATCCCAAAAATATTAGATTTTAAAAGTGGGACTATAACTCACTTTCACAGATTTTTACTTCGTCGGGAAGTAAGACTTGGCCACTGGTTGATTCACGAACCTATAACAATATATACATATATATCAAAGTATGTTCAAAATATATTTACAACACTTTTAATATATTTTGATGTTTTAAGTTTATTAAGTCAGCTGTCCTCGTTAGTAACCTACAACTAGTTGTCCACAGTTAGATGTACAGAAATAAATCGACAAATAATATCTTGAATCAATCCACGACCCAGTGTATACGTATCTCAGTATTGATCACAACTCAAACTATATATATTTTGGAATCAACCTCAACCCTGTATAGCTAACTCCAACATTCACATATAGAGTGTCTATGGTTGTTCCGAAATATATATAGATGTGTCGACATGATAGGTCGAAACATTGTATACGTGTCTATGGTATCTCAAGATTACATAATATACAATACAAGTTGATTAAGTTATGGTTGGAATAGATTTGTTACCAATTTTCACGTAGCTAAAATGAGAAAAATTATCCAATCTTGTTTTACCCATAACTTCTTCATTTTAAATCCGTTTTGAGTGAATCAAATTGCTATGGTTTCATATTGAACTCTATTTTATGAATCTAAACAGAAAAGTATAGGTTTATAGTCGGAAAAATAAGTTACAAGTCGTTTTTGTAAAGGTAGTCATTTCAGTCGAAAGAACGACGTCTAGATGACCATTTTAGAAAACATACTTCCACTTTAAGTTTAATCATAATTTTTGGATATAGTTTCATATTCATAATAAAAATCATTTTCTTAGAATAACAACTTTAAAATCAAAGTTTATCATAGTTTTTAATTAACTAACCCAAAACAGCCCGCGGTGTTACTACGACGGCGTAAATCCGGTTTTACGGTGTTTTTCGTGTTTCCAGGTTTTAAATCATTAAGTTAGCATATCATATAGATATAGAACATGTGTTTAGTTGATTTTAAAAGTCAAGTTAGAAGGATTAACTTTTGTTTGCGAACAAGTTTAGAATTAACTAAACTATGTTCTAGTGATTACAAATTTAAACCTTCGAATAAGATAGCTTTATATGTATGAATCGAATGATGTTATGAACATCATTACTACCTTAAGTTCCTTGGATAAACCTACTGGAAAAGATAAAAATGGATCTAGCTTCAATGGATCCTTGGATGGCTCGAAGTTCTTGAAGCAGAATCATGACACGAAAACAAGTTCAAGTAAGATCATCACTTGAAATAAGATTGTTATAGTTATAGAAATTGAACCAAAGTTTGAATATGATTATTACCTTGTATTAGAATGATAACCTACTGTAAGAAACAAAGATTTCTTGAGGTTGGATGATCACCTTACAAGATTGGAAGTGAGCTAGCAAACTTGAAAGTATTCTTGATTTTATGAAACTAGAACTTTTGGAATTTATGAAGAACACTTAGAACTTGAAGATAGAACTTGAGAGAGATCAATTAGATGAAGAAAATTGAAGAATGAAAGTGTTTGTAGGTGTTTTTGGTCGTTGGTGTATGGATTAGATATAAAGGATATGTAATTTTGTTTTCATGTAAATAAGTCATGAATGATTACTCATATTTTTGTAATTTTATGAGATATTTCATGCTAGTTGCCAAATGATGGTTCCCACATGTGTTAGGTGACTCACATGGGCTGCTAAGAGCTGATAATTGGAGTGTATATACCAATAGTACATACATCTAAAAGCTGTGTATTGTACGAGTACGAATACGGGTGCATACGAGTAGAATTGTTGATGAAACTGAACGAGGATGTAATTGTAAGCATTTTTGTTAAGTAGAAGTATTTTGATAAGTGTATTGAAGTCTTTCAAAAGTGTATAAATACATATTAAAACACTACATGTATATACATTTTAACTGAGTCGTTAAGTCATCGTTAGTCGTTACATGTAAGTGTTGTTTTGAAACCTTTAGGTTAACGATCTTGTTAAATGTTGTTAACCCAATGTTTATAATATCAAATGAGATTTTAAATTATTATATTATCATGATATTATCATGTATGAATATCTCTTAATATGATATATATACATTAAATGTCTTTACAACGATAATCGTTACATATATGTCTCGTTTAAAAATCATTAAGTTAGTAGTCTTGTTTTTACATATGTAGTTCATTGTTAATATACTTAATGATATGTTTACTTATCATAGTATCATGTTAACTATATATATATCCATATATATGTCATCATATAGTTTTTACAAGTTTTAACGTTCGTGAATCACCGATCAACTTGGGTGGTCAATTGTCTATATGAAACATATTTCAATTAATCAAGTCTTAACAAGTTTGATTGCTTAACATGTTGGAAACATTTAATCATGTAAATATCAATCTCAATTAATATATATAAACATGGAAAAGTTCGGGTCACTACAGGATGCTCTTCACATGTTTGTTAAAAGAGCGTTGAGTCTTTTTAATGAACTCAATGATAATGGCGGGGGTTTCTGACTTAGTTCGCATAAGAAAAATCCATGTAAATCGGGTATAGTCATCTACAATGACAAGCACATGTTTTCGGCCACCAAGGCTAGAAATACGCATGGGTCCACATAAGTCCATATGTAATAATTGCAAATACGAGGAAGTACTGGGGTTTTGATTAAGCGGATGATTAGTCCGTTTCAGCTTACCCATCTCACATGATGGACACACATGATGCTTATCATATTGAAAGGTTGGAATACCATCAACTAAGTCTTTAGAGACTAGTCGATTGATATCCTTCTAATTCAGATGTGACATCGGACGATGCCATAACCATGAATTTTCTTTTGTGGAACGAGTAGCCAAACACATAGTTGCATGTGATGGTGCATCGTTGAGGTTAATAGTATAAAGTGAAGCACAACGTTTACCAATAAGAAGATCATTTTCTTCGGTGGATTGCACTGAGCATTGACGACGTTCAAACAGAACTTTGAGATCTACATCATAGAATTGACTTACACTAAATAAACTGCACCCCAAACCCTCAACATATGAGACCCGTTTGATCGTTATGCCATTTTGCACATAATATCCATAACCCGTTATCGCTGCAATCTCATGATTTTCAAATGTAACCGTTCCTAGGAATTTGTCAACGAAATTGACAAGAAAGGATTTATCGCCCGTTATGTGTCGAGAACAACCGGAATTGATATACCAAACACAGACGTCGAAATCATGTAAATGTTAATTTCCTAGAGTTTAGGTACCCAAAGTTTCTTGGGTCCTTTACGGTTAGTACCAGCAATAAACTTTGGATCAACAATAAACTTTGGATCAACGTTGAAATAATCACGTAACGCATCATGCAATTTAGAAAATAAAGCATCATTTAAAACCACATTAAATGAAGCATCATACGCAATATCAAGTTTTACATCATTATCAGAAGTCTTAACACACAACTTATTCCATGCAGATGTTTTGTTCACAGAAGAAAATTGAAATACATGTGATGACTTCCTAGGTCGACTAGCAGATTTCTTTGATTTGTTTGCTACTTTCTTAGTCGTTGACTTAGGAACCCATACAGACTTGTAAGTCAAGTTTGAATTATGACCTGTGACACGAAAAACACCTTTGTTAGTTAGACGTCCAAACTTTTCAGTTGACACATGAGATGATTGATTTTTCAGAATTTCCAATTTGATTTTATGTTCCTTTGCATCATACTCACGTAAATCAGGTTTAGGACTTGTGTGTTGTGTGGACTTAACTGATTTCTTTAAAAGACTCTCTTTTGATGTTTTTGACATCGGAATCATAGGAATCTTTTCAGTTGACACAGAACCATCATGAGAATGAACCTTTTTGACAACATATTGAGTTGTAGTTGCAACTTTTGAAACACGGTTACCAAATTGAGAACGTAGAGGATTTTTAAGAATAGTAATGGGTTTTGCATCCTTAGATGTTGTTGTCCCCTCCCCCTTCTTATTAATCCCACCAACACATTCAAGCACATTGGTTTCAACAATAGATGATTGCTTAAGTGTGTTAGCCTGTTTCAGTTGAATTATCTTTTTTTTAAGCTTTTAATCTCAAGACATAATTCCTTAGCAGAAACTATCACTTCACCATCCTTAAAGGCATAAGTACATTCTTTCTTAGGAAGTGGAGGTAATTTATCACACAAAGCAAGCATTTGTTCTAATGATTGGCATTTAAGTTGCAAGTCAATTTTCTCCTGTTCAAGTATTGCTACTATACGATTCAAATTACGTACAACATGTCTGTTTGTATAAAATTCATTCAAAGGATCAATTGTACTTTCAAAATCTATCAAAGGTCCAATAGTTGGTTCATCTTGAGGTTCTACCTTTTCATTTAAAGAATTTTGACCTAGGAAGTCTGTCTCAAAGAAGACAATTAGTTCATGTGCTAGGTCTTCACGGAAAACATCATCTGGACATGCAGGTAAGGCCGGTAGAATTGGTTTCACATCAAAAGTTGGTTCATCAAACACTTCATCTATGGTCATAATGCTAGAACAAGGTTTGTTAAAGACTTCATTCTCAAGCATTCAAATGTATTTTTCTAGCATGAGTGTAGGAATATAAACCAATCTACGTTTCGGCACATATTCAGAAAATTGCATATTCTTTTCAGTTTCAATAAGTTTCTTCAAGAAATCAAGATTTGATTTACCCATTTTAGCATTAATTTTCTCATACATTAAGCTAATTTGATGGTATTTTTTAGATTTGCGATTAACAATAATATTTTCAATATCAGCATCAGAAGCATGCACAAAATGAGACGGTAAACCAGTTTGAAAATAATCAGATTGATATAATCCTGGAATCTTTTTGGAAGCTTCATCTAAAACTTTAGGATCTTCATAACCCAACCCCCACTTTTCACCATGAATCGTTTTTGGTCTATTCATGAAAATTGTTTATTTTGAATGTTCCAAATCAATGATAGCTTTAGATTGCTCTGTACGATAGAGTTTTTCCTCATATAGAGCAAGTTGAGATTTCATTTGAATAGACTCTTTTGACAATGAAGAAATTTCAGTGTTATTCTCAATTATGTTGACTAAAAAAATAAAATAAAAAATATATATATAATATATATATATAAAATATATATATATATATATATATATATATATATATATATATATATATATATATATATATATATATATATATATATATATATATATATATATATATATATATATATATATATATATATATATATATATATATTTCCAAATTAATAATTTTCTTGTTTAGCTTTGAAAGTGTGGGTTCATGTTGGTTTTTCAAATTAGAAAGATCTTTTTCTAAGAATTGTACTTTTTCTACAAGTTGTTCCAATTTTAGACGATAATCAGTCCTTTCGACTTTAATCGGATGAATTGTCTTTTTAAGATCTTCTAACTCGGATTCCGTAGAACTGAGTTGGATTGTCAATCTTTGTGAAATGTCCCGTTCTTATTGATTAAAAACGTTCCATATTAATTGATTTCGTTGCGAGGTTTTGACCTCTATATGAGACGTTTTTCAAAGACTGCATTCATTTTTAAAACAAACCATAACCTTTATTTCATAAATAAAGGTTTAAAAAGCTTTACGTAGATTATCAAATAATGATAATCTAAAATATCCTGTTTACACACGACCATTACATAATGGTTTACAATACAAATATGTTACATCTAAATCAGTTTCTTGAATGCAGTTTTTACACAATATCATACAAACATGGACTCCAAATCTTGTCCTTATTTTAGTATGCAACAGCGGAAGCTCTTAGTATTCACCTGAGAATAAACATGCTTTAAACGTCAACAAAAATGTTGGTGAGTTATAGGTTTAACCTATATATATCAAATCGTAACAATAGACCACAAGATTTCATATTTCAATACACATCCCATACATAGAGATAAAAATCATTCATATGGTGAACACCTGGTAACCGATATTAACAAGATGCATATATAAGAATATCCCCATCATTCCAGGACACCCTTCGGATATGATATAAATTTCGAAGTACTAAAGCATCCGGTACTTTGGATGGGGTTTGTTAGGCCCAATAGATCTATCTTTAGGATTCGCGTCAATCAGGGTGTCTGTTCCCTAATTCTTAGATTACCAGACTTAATAAAAAGGGGCATATTCGATTTCTATAATTCAACCATAGAATGTAGTTTCACGTACTTGTGTCTATTTTGTAAATCATTTATAAAACCTGCATGTATTCTCATCCCAAAAATATTAGATTTTAAAAGTGGGACTATAACTCACTTTCACAGATTTTTACTTCGTCGGGAAGTAAGACTTGGCCACTGGTTTATTCACGAACCTATAACAATATATACATATATATCAAAGTATGTTCAAAATATATTTACAACACTTTTAATATATTTTGATGTTTTAAGTTTATTAAGTCAGCTGTCCTCGTTAGTAACCTACAACTAGTTGTCCACAGTTAGATGTACAGAAATAAATCGATAAATATTATCTTGAATTAATCCACGACCCAGTGTATACGTATCTCAGTATTGATCACAACTCAAACTATATATATTTTGGAATCAACCTCAACCCTGTATAGCTAACTCCAACATTCACATATAGAGTGTCTATGGTTGTTCCGAAATATATATAGATGTGTCGACATGATAGGTCGAAACATTGTATACGTGTCTATGGTATCTCAAGATTACATAATATACAATACAAGTTGATTAAGTTATCGTTGGAATAGATTTGTTACCAATTTTCACGTAGCTAAAATGAGAAAAATTATCCAATCTTGTTTTACCCATAACTTTTTCATTTTAAATCCATTTTGAGTGAATCAAATTGCTATGGTTTCATATTGAACTCTATTTTATGAATCTAAACAGAAAAAGTATAGGTTTATAGTCAGAAAAATAAGTTACAATTCGTTTTTGTAAAGGTAGTCATTTCAGGCGAAAGAACGACGTCTAGATGACCATTTTAGAAAACATACTTCCACTTTGAGTTTAACCATAATTTTTGGATATAGTTTCATGTTCATAATAAAAATCATTTTCCCAGAATAACAACTTTTAAATCAAAGTTTATCATAGTTTTTAATTAACTAACCCAAAACAGCCCGCGGTGTTACTACGACGGCGTAAATCCGGTTTTACGGTGTTTTTCGTGTTTCCAGGTTTTAAATCATTAAGTTAGCATATCATATAGATATAGAACATGTGTTTAGTTTATTTTAAAAGTCAAGTTAGAAGGATTAACTTTTATTTGCGAACAAGTTTAGAATTAACTAAACTATGTTCTAGTGATTACAAGTTTAAACCTTCGAATAAGATAGCTTTATATGTATGAATCGAATGATGTTATGAACATCATTACTACCTCAAGTTCCTTGGATAAACCTACTGGAAATGAGAAAAATAGATCTAGCTTCAAAGGATCCTTGGATGGCTTGAAAGTTCTTGAAGCAGAATCATGACACGAAAACAATTTCAAGTAAGATTTCCACTCGAAATAAGATTGTTATAGTTATAGAAATTGAATTAAAGTTTGAATATGATTATTACCTTGTATTAGAAAGATAACCTACTGTAAGTAACAAAGGTTTCTTGATTTTGGATGATTACTTGGAATGGATTTAGAAAACTTGGAAGTAAACTTGCAATCTTGGAAGTATTCTTGATTTTATGAAACTAGAACTTTTAGAATTTATGAAGAACACTTAGAACTTGAAGATAGAACTTGAGAGAGATCAATTAGATGAAGAAAATTGAAGAATGAAAGTGTTTGTAGGTGTTTTTGGTCGTTGGTGTATGGATTAGATATAAAGGATATGTAATTTTATTTTCATGTAAATAAGTCATGAATGATTACTCATATTTTTGTAATTTTATGAGATATTTCATGCTAGTTGCCAAATGATGGTTCCCACATGTGTTAGGTGACTCACATGGGCTGCTAAGAGCTGATCATTGGAGTGTATATACCAATAGTACATACATCTAAAAGCTGTGTATTGTACGAGTACTAATACGGGTGCATACGAGTAGAATTGTTGATGAAACTGAACGAGGATGTAATTGTAAGCATTTTTGTTAAGTAGAAGTATTTTGATAAGTGTCTTGAAGTCTTTCAAAAGTGTATGAATACATATTAAAACACTACATGTATATACATTTTAACCGAGTCGTTAAATCATCGTTAGTCGTTACATGTAAATGTTGTTTTGAAACCTTTAGGTTAACGATCTTGTTGAATGTTGTTAACCCATTGTTTATTATAACAAATGAGATATTAAATTGTTATATTATCATGATATTATGATATATAATATATCTTAGTATGATATATATACAGTTAAATGTCGTTACAACGATAATCGTTACATATATTTCTCGTTTCGAAATCATTAAGTTAGTAGTCTTATTTTTACATATGTATTTCATTGTTAATACACTTTATAATATATTTACTTATCATTTAACATAATTAACCAAGTGTATCAATATCTTAATATGATTTATATGTACCTAGTAAGACGTTATAACGATAATCGTTATATATATCGTTTTCGAGTTTCTTAAATTAATAGTCTCATTTTTATGTATATAACTCATTGTTAAAATACCTAATGAGATACATACTTATAATAAAATCATGTTAACTATATATGTAACCATATATATGTCATCGTATAGTTTTTACAAGTTTTAACGTTCGTGAATCACCGGTCAACTTGGGTGGTCAATTGTCTATATGAAACCTATTTCAATTAATCAAGTCTTAACAAGTTTGATTGCTTAACATGTTGGAAACACTTAATCATGTAAATAACAATTTCATTTAATGTATATATAAACATGGAAAAGTTCGGGTCACTACACTTCGCACCTCCGATTGCAATTTAGATGAAGAAGGTCTGGTCTCATTTAGTTTGATTTTATCTTTTAAAACCTTGTTTTCAGATTTCAAGCCTTTGACTTCTTTTGACATTGAGATCAGATTCTTCATCAAGTCATTTTGCATTTTTATAAAATCAGGTGAGATTTCAGTTGATTGTACCTCATCATCATCATATGTTTAGTCAGAATTCTCCAATGCTTCTTTAGCCTTGATGAGCTTAGTCACTTTACAAACATTTGCATGATCCACCTCTGAATCTGAATCATCAGTCCAGTTAAACCAAGTATCATCAACCAGTTTCAGCTCTCCTCCAGTTTTTACAATCTCTGCCATCAACATTTTCTTCTTGTAGTAAGCTGCATCCTTTTTCTTAGGCATCTTGCACTAACGAGTGTAATGACCAGCTTTGCCACAATTGAAACAGATTAATCATCCTTCTTGAAATCATCAGCACTGTGACAACCCGTAAATTTCCGGAAAAATTTAAACAAAAATCTTTATATGATTTCATTTAACCTCGACTAATTCCGACGATTCACGAACAATTATTTGTAAATAATTACGCATTAATTTGATATATTAATATTATTATTATT
This sequence comes from Rutidosis leptorrhynchoides, assembly GCF_046630445.1. Lineage (NCBI taxonomy): Eukaryota > Viridiplantae > Streptophyta > Magnoliopsida > Asterales > Asteraceae > Rutidosis > Rutidosis leptorrhynchoides. Next base: position 221,224,819 of record NC_092333.1, on the reverse strand, counting down.
AATATCCTTTTTAAACAAGATATCAATAATTAATATCTTTATTATCAGTATTGTTATTATGAATAAAAAAAATATTGACAAATATTCTTGGAAAAGTAGTAAATCAATTTGTTTATTTTTAAAAATATATATATAAAAAAAAAATCCTTAAAATAAATGATTTTTTTTAATAAAATAAATAAATAAATTATTTTAAATTAAAAATTATAATGGAAAACTACTTTTATTATTTTGTGCATTATCCCATGACCTAACATTTAATACTTTTGAATTTTAAAATCCCATTAAAAATTATAATATTTCTTTTTCTTTTACTTATTTTATTCTTTTTACCTAATTTTTTCAAGTATAAATACCCCTCATTTCTCATTCAAACTCACACCAAAATTTCTTTCATTCTCTCTTTGAAGAATTACTACTAGTAAGTATTCTTTTCTTACTTTTTACTTTTTACTATTTACTTCGGTTTATAATTTTTTTACCGAAACATGTAAATAATGTTATAAATTATATGCAATTAAAATAAAAATAAATAACATGTTATTATTAGTAATATATGTTACTAAAAATTATAAAAGTATTTTTATGAATTAATATATATGAGTTATAATTAAAATCGAATTAATGAATATATATGTATATACGCACCTAACGTGAAGGTTATAATTAAAGATAGCGTACAAAGACTACAAACATCACCGCTACTTGTGGCCTAGGGTGATCCTTGTTACCATTATGGGACGCTTGTGGATCTCGAATTCCAAGACTTAGATTCTGGTCAAGAGATCCTAGGCCGCTCGGTAACAATAGATCATTCGAGTGACTTGCATGTTAGCGACGAAGTTTGGGCGAGATTGTACAACATCTTTGTTAAGAATTATAACCCGAACATTCTTAAACTAGAAGCTTACTATAAGTGAAAGTTTTTCATAAATAGTAGGTTTCCAAAAATAGAAACTTTTGAGAAATAGGAACTTTTCTCGAAAACCGTCACTGTCAATATAGTTGCTATATTAATAAACATACTTTATGTCAAGTTAGACATTAACTAATCAAACGTTATACCTCAAGGTTGATATCCAGATCACTTACTTGCTTTACTTTCCTTCTTGCGTGGAATACTTCAACTGCTATTTAATGTGAGTTTCATATGATCCCTTTTACTCTTTACATTTTTGGGCTGAGAATACATGCGCAACTTTTATAACTGTTTTACACCTATCAACTATTAAACTGTGATATGTTGGCCTATGACCAGCAAGTCCCCAACCGACAAGTATAACGGATAACTTGTTACGGGGCAAACTTGAAAGTCTAGTCTAAATACAAATACCAACTATTAAACTGTGATATGTTGGGCTATGACCAGCAAGTCCCCAACCGACAAGTATAAACGATAACTTGTTACGGAGAAAACTTGAAAGTCTAGTCTAAATATCAGTACCAACTGTTAAAATCTATGCTATACCCGGCTATGTCCGACTAAGTCCCTACAGTGATATTTTTAATTGCTGCGGCATTCTTAATTATTGGGGATAGGTCTATCGGGAGTAACATCCCCGATACATTTGACTAAGTCTTTGTATTACTTAATAATGAAATTAAAACGATAAGGACAGAACAACTTGTCACGGGGCAAACAACGTTTAGTCTAAATATCACGCACTGTCATAACTTTTTGATCCTACGGGAGATCAACTTGACTGGATCTGAGTGATCTACTTATGAAAACAAATCTTGTGGTCTAACACTATTACTGAAATCATTATTTATGACAAACCTATGAACTCACTCAACCTCGTGTTGACCTTTTTAAGCATGTTTATTCTCAGGTACTTAAGTATTGCTTCCGCTGTATATCTACTGCTTTGATGATGATTGCTTGCTATGCTTGGAGTCTTCATTACATATCATATCAATTAAAGACATATTTATCTTCCGCTGCAAAACTCAACAAAACGTCTCATGTAGAGTCGTTCTCATTTATACAACTGTGATTTGATATAATTAGTCACAAATACCCCAGGCCCTATTTGGGGGTGTGATAGATTGGTATCAGAGCAGGTTATTGTAGAGAACCAGGATTGCATTTTATGTGTGCCTTATACAATTAGATACCTTAGCAATGTAGGACTACAACTTTTCTTGACCGTAGTGCCTTTACTTGTTGCCTTTAACTGTTAAATGCTACACTATGCTTTAGAAACTTTACTTATCTTAGAATGTCGAGCCAACCTAAGGACTCTGCTCACTTTCCTAAGTATTATCCAATTACGCCACCGCATTTAAATGCGACACCATGATTTCTAAAATTCTTGGCATTCCTATGTCATCTATCATGGTTTTGTGTATTACATATATATTACATGAAATATTATCCATGAGTTTTGAAACTCCTATAATTGTTACTATTCATACTCAAACGTATATAACTCCCTGTTATATCACGTACCTATATGCCTTATACCTTTACGCATCGGTTTGCGAACTGAAAAATGTCATTGGGTTATCACAGTATACGAATTGAAAGTCTTTAATCAAAAGATTATTAGATTACATACTTATCATTTTATAATCTCGACACGTCATACTGCCATTATTGGAGTATAGACAAATCATATCTTATCATATCTATCCCAATAAACTTTGTCTAACACTTTTCCTAAATTTCCTCCGTAAATTACTAAAATCTTTTTGCTATATATACGTATACAAGGATACAAATATATCATTCAGTATTCATTTCATATCAAACCCTATTCTAAACACATAATATTAATTTCTCGAACTCCTCGAGCTCCAACGGCAGCGTAACCGGAACAAACGAACTAATCAACCATCATCTATTCTGGATGAATTAGGGATGGGTTCGTAGCCGACTCAATCAATGGAGGCATGAAGAAGGTGATCCCTTCCACCAACCGAATTCACCTCTTGGCGAAGAACCTGAAGCACTTATCGGTGAACCAGTCCGAAACACCATTTTCTCTCTTCTTTCCAGGGTATCCCGTCACAAATATATAATATCGAAGATTTTAGATCTTATTCACCCCCTTGTTCCAACCGCCAATCATCCCGGAATAGTAGAAGAAGTCAATGAGTTTCGTGCTCGAGTGGTGGCTCTAGAGAATATGGTGCGAATTCTACAAGCATCAGCAGCACCAGCAGCATAACCAGCACCACCAGTACCATCATCACCACCAACAACAACAACATCCGCATCCCACGCCTCAACATCACACTCGGTACCTCAGATATCAACATCATACGCCCCAAAGATACCAATGAATATTACCAATAATGAGTTAAGATGTATTGACTCATTCTTGATGAAGAATTATATATGTATACTTTATATATATATATATATGATTTGGAACAATAATAAATCTTTTCGTACTAATCTATTACGTGTAAATATTAAATAGTATGTACTACTTGGTTGATTCATATCACTAATATGCTATGATGTACATCCTTCGTTAAATGACTTAACAGTCGTTAATCACTGCTTCAGCACAATAAACTCCAATTCATAATAAATCAAGTGTAACGGTGAATGTATTGATTCATAACTTCATTAGCGAAATATTTCGCGACAATTATGAACTCTCTAAGGTTTTGGAGATTATTCATTCTCGTTTCAACCGTAAATCAAATGAGCTTAATATTATATTAACTCATTAAATCCATGATTACATCTGAAGGAAAATATATATGTACGTACATTTTCATAAAGACTGTAATTAAAACTCTCTTGTACAAACTGTTAATTGTGAAAATATTTTAACGGGTAGGTAATACCCTAGAAATATTTATATCTCACATTAATATGTTACATTCTTCAATTCTGATTCTCATGAATTATATTCATTCATATTCTATGATGAATTATCATATCAAACCACCGAAATTATCATTCATTACTTTTAAAATCAATAACGCCTATTCGTTAACCATTAGATCCGTTGACGATTACAATCAGCGTTTAATCATCTAAAAATAAAATTTCTTGAAACTATTGATAATCGAAGATTCAAATATGACTGCATTAAATGCAGAGGAAACAGCAAAATTGTAGAAGGTCTTAAGGGCCAAAAGTTTGATGATAAAGAATGGTATAAGCTCAGATTTGGAACTGGAAAACGGATTGAGCAAACTATGAAGGAGGTTGTGGATAAATCACAAAGATTAAATCTGCCTTCAAAAAATCCAAACGATTCAGTATCTGCTGAAGTCATCAACAAATACCTTGCCCCTGACTCTAAACCTTTACGGACAAATCTTCTTTATCATCCTTCGATCTTAGAAATTCTAAGATATCACCGTATCTTTCGTTATAAATATCCTCTATATTTCTGAAGATATCTTTATAACGATTCTTGTCCGCAGTTAATTATCTCTTTGCGATAACTTTATCACATCATAAAGGAAACTGTTTTAGTTTCTATATTCAAGTTTAAATTATAAATGTTTTGAAGAAGTGTTGGGAATTGAAGCATGAGTTAGTATAATATAATGACGTCAGGCCAACGTGATTATATTACAGTAAGCCATGCTAAATTTTTAATAGAAGATGATGATTCATAGACTTTATAATCATCATTTGCCATGTAACACGACTCTTACATTCAACTTCATTTCTGAAAATATCAAGAACATATATTCTTGATAGTTCTATCCTCAGTAATTCTTGTAATATAACAAATCAAATCATGATATTACGTTCCTTCCTGCTTAGAACATTATGTTCATTCGAAACTTCATACATACAAATTCTGGACCATTACTCGCTTTACTTAGAGTCGAGAGGAGAATAAAAAGGCAAAGAGCTTCGACATATAAGGGAAAATATAAAGCCCGATAACGATATCGAAATTACAAACCATGTATATCAATACGTATAGCGACATAAAGAAACGGGAGAATTAAAAAACACTATAATCCCAAGATAAAAGTAGAAGAAAATAAATTCCTCTGGTGGTAAATGAAAAAGAAGAATGACTGAAACAATAGTCCGAAAAATATCCAGGATAAAAAATGGATGGAGCATTTTCACAATCTTTGGAACTATGAATTGAGGAAGAAAGTATGAATTGAGAAGTGGTGAAGATAATGAAACGGAAGAAGCTAATTTATAAAAAAATTCCAAACACATCAATCGAGACAATTACACCGCATTTAATCAAAGAAAATCTCAATTTTCGTAATTACCGGAGAATCAAATCTTATACAGATTATGAAGATTTTCTTTAAATCCCTTGAATTCCAGAAATCAACTTTAACTATATCAAAAGTTAAGGCAAACATTTAATTTCCTCTTTTGTGATAGCTTCATTTATACTCTTTCTATAATCGAATCGTTTTATCCGAATTATTCAAAAGGTGATAACACTCTAATTTTCAACTCATATTCATCATTCTTGTTGTAAAGAAGGACGATCTCAATCAAATTTCATGACTATGATTTTCATGAACTCTTCTATGTTTTATCTACCCTAATATTGTGGCATAAACGCTCAAGGTTTAAATAAGCTCACTATTATTCATCACACATTTCATGTATATTGAAATGCTTGTATAACGTCATCATCTCTTTCTGAGGAAAACCTAATCAATGACACTCTTGTTAAATCCTTTAGATAACCTCCGCATTAATAATAAAATGCACTTCGTAGAATTTATGGCTCGTAAGATTTAAACACTAGAAACAAAACAATATCCAATTAGTTGGAATTCACGAAAGGCCCCGAGCATACTTGGGAACGTGAAGACCAAATAAAACGAAAATATCCTCACCTGTTTACAAACAACGCTGACTGATGGCAACAACTAAATTTCGGGACAAAATTTCTATTCACAGGGGGATACTGTGACAACCCGTAAATTTCCGAAAAAATTTAAACAAAAATCTTTATATGATTTCATTTAACCTCGACTAATTCCGATGATTCACGAACAATTATTTGTAAATAATTACGCATTAATTTGATATATTAATATTATTATTATTAATATCCTTTTTAAACAAGATATCAATAATTAATATCTTTATTATCAGTATTGTTATTATGAATAAAAAAAATATTGACAAATATTCTTGGAAAAGTAGTAAATCAATTTGTTTATTTTTAAAAAAAATATATATATAAAAATCCTTAAAATAAATGATTTTTTTAATAAAATAAATAAATAAATTACTTTTTAATTAAAAATTATAATGGAAAACTACTTTTATTATTTTGTGCATTTTCCCATGACCTAACATTTAATACTTTTGAATTTTAAAATCCCATTAAAAATTATAATATTTCTTTTTCTTTTACTTATTTTATTATTTTTACCTAATTTTTTCAAGTATAAATACCCCTCATTTCTCATTCAAACTCACACCAAAATTTCTCTCATTCTCTCTTTCAAGAATTACTACTAGTAAGTATTCTTTTCTTGCTTTTTACTTTTTACTTTTTACTATTTATTTCGGTTTATTATTTTTTTACCGAAACATGTAAATAATGTTATAAATTATATGCAATTAAAATTAAAATAAATAACATGTTATTATTAGTAATATATGTTACTAAAAATTATAAAAGTATTTTTATGAATTAATATATAGGAGTTATAATTAAAATCGAATTAATGAATATATATGTATATACGCACCTAACGTGAAGGTTATAATTAAAGATAGCGTACAAAGACTACAAACATCACCGCTACTTGTGGCCTAGGGTGATCCTTGTTACCATTATGGGACGCTTGTGGATCTCGAATGCCAAGACTTAGATTCTGGTCAAGAGATCCTAGGCCGCTCGGTAACAATAGATCATTCGAGTGACTTGCATGTTAGCGACGAAGTTTGGGCGAGATTGTACATCATCTTTGTTAAGAATTATAACCCGAACATTCTTAAACTAGAAGCTTACTATAAGTGGAAGTTTTTCATAAATAGTAGGTTTCCAAAAATAGAAACTTTTGAGAAATAGGAACTTTTCTCGAAAACCGTGACTGTCAATATAGTTGCTATATTAATAAACATACTTTATGTCAAGTTAGACATTAACTAATCAAATATTATACCTCAAGGTTGATATTCAGATCACTTACTTGCTTTACTTTCCTTCTTGCGTGGAATACTTCAACTGCTATTTAATGTGAGTTTCATATGATCCCTTTTACTCTTTACATTTTTGGGCTGAGAATACATGCGCAACTTTTATAACTGTTTTACACGTATCAACTATTAAACTGTGATATGTTGGGCTATGACCAGCAAGTCCCCAACCGACAAGTATAACGGATAACTTGTTACGGGGCAAACTTGAAAGTCTAGTCTAAATACAAGTACCAACTATTAAACTGTGATATGTTAGGCTATGACCAGCAAGTCCCCAACCGACAAGTATAAACGATAACTTGTTACGGGGAAAACTTGAAAGTCTAGTCTAAATATCAGTACCAACTGTTAAAAACTATGCTATACCCGGCTATGTCCGACTAAGTCCCTACAGTGATATTTTTAATTGCTGCGGCATTCTTAATTATTGGGGATAGGCCTATCGGGAGTAACATCCCCGATACATTTGACTAAGTCTTTGTATTACTTAATAATGAAATTAAAACGATAAGGACAGAACAACTTGTCACGGGGCAAACAATGTTTAGTCTAAATATCACGCACTGTCATAACTTTTTGATCCTACGGGAGATCAACTTGAATGGATCTGAGTGATCTACTTATGAAAAAAAATCTTGTGGTCTAACACTATTACTGAAATCATTATTTATGACAAACCTATGAACTCACTCAACCTCGTGTTGACCTTTTTAAGCATGTTTATTCTCAGGTACTTAAGTATTGCTTTCGCTGTATATCTACTGCTTTGATGATGATTGCTTGCTATACTTGGAGTCTTCATTACATATCATATCAATTAAAGACATATTTATCTTCCGCTGCAAAACTCAACAAAACGTCTCATGTAGAGTCGTTCTCATTTATACAACTGTGATTTGATATAATTAGTCACAAATACCCCATGCCCTATTTGGGGGTGTGATAAGCACGTTGTTGTTTTGATTGATCAGGTTTCTTGTAGTAGGAAGAAGAAGATGAGTTCTTGCGTTGATTGCTTGATTTGCCTTTGAACTTGTGTTTGTTCAAGGCTTTGGTGAACATGGCGGCCATTTTGACCAAGTCAAGATGAGAATCATCAATATCAGAAACATTCAAGTCTTCAGAATCAGATGATTCTTCAACAAGAACTTTCTTGGAAAAGCTTTTGGAAGAAATAGATGATTTGCTCTTCTTTTTGGCAATTAAAGCAAGAGGATCACTTGGAGATGACTCTTTCCTTCCCTCTTGAAGTTTAGATACCTCTGGTTGATAATGCATAAGAACTCCAACAAGCTCATGAATAGTTATCTTGTCAATCTCTTTTGTAGATCAAACAATGGTTCCATAAGGAAGCCAATCAACATTGATCTTTTTGAGGAATTTCATGTTGACTTCTGCATTTACTTTTATGATCTTACACCTTTTCAACTCATTGAGAACACCATTGAAATGACGGTAGGTATCCTTGAGTTGTTCTTCGGGTTCCTGCTTGAAATCTTCAAAAAATCCCATAGCCTTATTCAATTTAGTAACATCTGACATGTCATAACCTTCTTGCTGTCGTTTGATCTCATCCCATATATCCTTTGCAGTAGTGTTGCTATCAACATTTTCAAATAGCTCATATAGGATAGCTTGCATAATAATATTCTTTGCCTCTATGTCACCCTGAGCTCTCTCTCGTCTATCACCAGAAAGTTCATAAACTAGAATTGGCATACCAGTATCCGGATGAAATTCTACAACTGGACCATCTCTCAAAGAAGCCCATATGTGCTTAGATTTCTCACCCTTGTAGTCTATGTATTGAGTGATACGGTGGAGCCACTGAGTGTACTTGCCATCAAACAACACTGGAGGTCGGGAATCTGATCCAATGATCAATGTATCTTGGGTAGACATCTTAAAATGAGGTAGATTCAATATATATTCGGTATTAAATAAATATAGGATAAAGGTTCACTAAAAATCTAACAAGAATGTCAGATTCAGTACTTTGACAGTTTCGGTAATGGTTCGGTAATGTAGCAGATTTGGTAAATATTCGGTAAACCAGATTCTATAACAGAAACTAATTAGTAACACAAGTAACACACCAAGATTCGGTATGGATTCAGTAACCACACGATTTGAAGCTGTAGTACACCTAAACCAATGAATTAAGTGATACCGAGATTCTGATTCGGTATTTGACTCGGTAGTCAAATTCTGTAAACTTTTGAATGCAAATACAATCCAATTCCTTTGAATTAGATTCGGTAACCTTGCTGCACAAGAAAACAAGTTAGTAACAAACAGAATATCAATGATACCGAATGTCCAGGATACCAAAATGTCAACTGTAGCAGTTGACAATACCGAGTCTAAGTCTAAAACTTAGAAACACAATCGAATCCTTTCTCAAACCACACCAATTAGCTGCGTATGATCAAACCGAATGTGATAGAATCACAAATACACCACAACCTGCAACACTTAGGATGAATTTCCAACCTGCAGTTAAAATACCGAATGTTGATCGAATCTTCTAAACTTGAAGAATTGATGAAATTGAACCGTTAGAAATGTGATTTAACACCTCACGAGCACAACTGAATCTTCAAACCTTCACTAAAATACAGAATCTAGCTTGAATTAAGCAATACCGAGAGTTTTAGCCACGAACTCTAAAAATCAATTTGATTCTCCATAATTGAAGTTAAAAAGCTGTAATGATGATCGAAACTCTTTCTTATAGACATAATACACCTTCGTTGAACTTATCACAAGAATTTGAACGTCAGATTATCAAATTCGATTATACCGAATCTGATTCAACCTAACCGAATATGATCAGATTCTGTAATCTTCAATCTCAGATTCTGTAATCTTCAATCTCTGAATCGATATAGTGACGTAATATCTCTCCCTGGGAGCTCTGATACCAAATGATAGGTCAGATCATGTTGAGATTGAGAGAAATGATAAGATATAATGAGATTCGGTAAAGTGGAAGATGACTCGGTAAGAGAGAGATTCGGTAAAATTTACATTCCACAGCTTCGATCTAGAACTCAGTTACAATACAATGGTTATCGAATTAGGACTACATAGGTTCCTTATATAGCCCTCTTCTAAGAAACCTTCATTTAAGCATGTTTCACATTAACACTATACAACTTCGGGGTCCTAACAAGGGTATAATATCAAACCCTAGATTTTTCATTTTTATTTATTTTTACTGATTATAATCTTATTTTTATAGTATATAGTACTTGTGTATGATTATGTTGTTGATTTGATGCTTAGAAATTCTCGATTTCATGTGTTTTCGGTATGATTAAAAACGGACAGCGGGATATTTGTTAAAATAAGTGAACTTAACATATTTTTATGACTAATTAAAGTGAATAAATGATTTCCTCTCATCAAGAGCATAATTTTAGGCTTTGGATTCATGTCATTTCGAGTTACAGATATTAAAATATGGATGATTTAGTGTTTTGTTGAAATTGAAATGTGATAACTTGTAAGATCAGTTTTGGTCCGAATATGTGGCCATATTTGGAGCCTTTAGGGTGTACCATTGGATTAGGATTTATTATTAGATGAACGTTCATGTTCGGGTCATCGAAATCCGAGCCACGGATCACCCGAAATGGCTAAAATAAGTTTTAAATTGGATTAAAGAAAAAGTTGGTCCATGGCTGTTATTCACGACCCCATGAACTGATATTAGGGTGTTCTTGAGTGTTCTAAGGTTTTGGGATGGTTGGTTAGACGAGGATATATATAAAATTCGTCAAAAACCGACACCCGAGGCTCAAGTTATGACCCGGCGAACATTTAATTAAACTTATGGTTATGAAATTGAAACTTAGGTTATAAATAATGATTTGCATTATAATTAAATTACTTATGATATAAAAGTAATTATTTTTAATTAAGACTTATGATATATATTTATTATATCATTTAATAATTACATTATGATTTAATTATTCTTATAATTAAACTTATGATTAATAATACATTATTATTAATAAAATACTTATGATAAGCATAAAACTTATGTTATGAGATTATTATATCAAGACTTATAATAAAGGTTAATTATTTTTTTAATTTATTATAAGACTTATTTATTAATTATTTATAATACAATTTTATTATTAAATACTTATGATTTAATAATTATAATAAAATACTTATGATATGTGTAACATTTCATAATTAATTCAAGATATTTATAATATGATTAATAACTCATTATTATATAATAATACTTATGATATGATTAATATTCAATTAATTAATTAAATACTTATGATATATCGATTATATCATTTAAACTTATGTTAACTTTATAATTCAATTTAATTCAATTAAACTTATGATATGACATGTTTATACAAATATTACTTTAAATAATATTATAACTTATATTATTAATATAATTTACACTTTAAATTTTAATGTTGACTAAGTTTGACCAAGGTTGACTTTTGAGTTGATTTTCAGTTGACTTTGACTTTCAGTTGACTTTTGTTGACTTTTCTAAATAAGGAAACTTTCCAAAGATAAAAACTTTCTAAAAATAGAAACTTTCCTAAAATAGTAACTTTCTAAAATAGAAACTTTCCTAAAATAGAAACTTTCCTAAAATAGAAACTTTCTAAAAATAGAAAGTACGTGTTATAAGCTGTACTGATCATACCAAATCATACCAAGTGATGTTCTATGCTTTACTACAACAAGTATTATTGTTATCATACTAAGACTTGACCTAAGTTAGTTATTTATATCGACCTGCTTTATTTTTAGGTCGGAGTTATGGTCATTCTTGATCACTTTACCTTTTGCTGTTCGCATTTCTGTTTCATTGCTTTATTTGCTTTAAGGTGAGTTATAGTCCCGTTTTCATACTATTTTAAAGTACTTTTGGGATGAGATTACATGCAATTTTTGTTTTACGTTTAGACACAAGTGGAAATTAATTTAAATTATTCATTATGAGTTGAACGAAAATATTCTCTAGTCTGGTAGCTGTAATCACTGGTTTCTACTGGTGAATGCAAATCCTATGGATAGATTTATCGGGCTTGACAGCCCCATTTCGAGCTAGTCGCGCTAGCAATTTATAATCGAAATGTATTAGTACTTCGTTATTTTTTTTGAAGATACACATGTCCAGTGTATATTGTTGTTTGGTAAGGGTATGAAAATGGTTAAGTGGTTACCAGGTGGTTCATGGATTAATGGAATAATATTTCTAACATTTGAAATCATGTGGTCCAAAGTTTATACGTTATTTAAACATATAATTCACTCAACATTTGTGTTGATAGTTTACTCGCATGTTTTCTCAGGTACTTGATTATTTGGCTTCCACTGTGCTAGAGAGCCTGCATGCATGTTGGCAGATTTTATTAAACATTAAACTTGCATTCTACTTTTGGTTATATTACAATGTGGGTGTTTGTTGACTATGTTTTGGGTCAACTTTTGGTTTAGTATTTATGTATAGTTTTTCTAAACTTACATATTTTGGTAGATTTCCTTTATAGGAAATCGTTTTTAAATAAAGAATGCGATGTTGTTTGTTAAATTCATTTTGAGTTATGATCAAGCTGTGGGACCAAGTAACGGAGCCGTTAAGGGTACTTGGCGGGTCGTTATAATTTCCCTCGATCACTGCAGGATATGTGTTACTAAATTAACATAATCATACAACTCTAATGAGATATACTTGGATTACTCTTGTATCTACTTAGCTTGCTTATAGCATATGCTAAGTCAGATATAGTACAACTCATTAGATACATTACAACGTGTTATCGTGAATCATGGTCTTGATATTAAAAGACAAGACACCCCCACATTTTCAAGCTATTGTGTTCATTTTACAACTAACAAGGGTTATTGCTTATCATTTCAAAGCTTCCCCCACATATCTTGCAACTTGATATCATAATCATATATATCTAATATGATTTTAATCAATGCAACGTTCAAATGCCCACACATAACATTTACATCTTTTGTGATCCATATATTTTAGCATATTTGAGCAATTCTTAGTCATATTCTAGGTTTGACTTAGAGATGTTGAATTATGAAAACTTAACAATGTTCTCGCACCCAAATTATATTTCCACATCTGAATTCTAACTAGGTAATTCAAATCTCAAGATAATAATATAATAAAGATTGACATCTTTATATTTATAATTATCTTCAATATCATAAATTCACATAAAATGGAAAAATTCACATCATCAATGTACGAATCTGATTTCACAATACATCAAACGCTTCTATTACTGAATAAAAGTGATTTTGTCTTTAAATAAATTCAACACAGTAAAAAATTAGTTGTTAATTTATCTCTGCAGATGATCATCATTAACAAGTTGTCACACCTCCATATGGGACCAGGGTAAATGTGAATAACCAATATCATAACACAAGTGTAATAAACGTGAACGAATCTAAATGAGACGTTTTATAAAAACATAATTTGTATTGCAGCGGAAATAAATAATTGTTTTACATCATATGAAAATAAATGTAAAGTGTTCAATAAAATGTAAAATAAGATAAATGATGGACTCCATGCAGGCAGCAAATCAAGCAACAAATATCATGTAGCAACATCAGCTAGTTACCTGAGACAAAACATGCTTAAAAGTGTCAACACAAAGGTTGAGTGAATTCCATAGGTTTATAAGTAATAACCAAAGTTTTATACCACAAGATTTAGTTTAAAGCAAATTGATATAGAAATATCAATTCAAAAAGTAATGCTGAGTTATATGATATCGAAACTAAACAATTTTACCCCATGACACTTTGTTTATTCGTATCGTTAAATCATTACTATGTATCCAAGACCAACAGTCAAATGGATAGAGACATTACTCTCAATAGGCCTACTGACAATAATTAAGCTTGCTGTTATACCTAGCAATTGACAATATCATGGCAGGGATTTAGCATGTAGAAACATGGCATAGCATAGTAGTTGAGCACTTGTGTCTAAAGTGTAAAACAGTTTATAAATCAAGCATGTGTCTCACCCCAGAAATTGTAAAAACATATATGAAATAGTAAAAAGTGGGGCTATGAAGTTCACCTTAATAGCACGATGAAGTTATTCCTCAAACGAAATAAAAGCAAGTAGATGACCGGAATCTCAACCTAGAGATATAAGTTAGGTCATTAGTTTGTCCAACCGATAATTGAAAGTTCATAAGCAAACTTATGAGTTGTTAAACATGTTTGCGTGTCCACCATAATCATGTTTAGATGTTATACAACTTTGCCCAAACCTCGGTGCTATCAAGTAAGCCAAGGGATAACTAGGTGTAACCGGGGGTCAGGAACTTTCAGTTGGATTATAAGTTAAAAACCTTTCGTTTAATCCAAAACCTTATTCCCATCAAGGCAACCTAGACATCATCCACATGATCGTAAGTAGCGGTGAAGTTTGTATAAGTCAAATATTATCGATATGATTATATCTTTCACTTGTAGTGTGTGTATAAAAAAGTACACACCCACTAGGTGGGGTGTGTACTTTTTAAATAAGTACACACCCACCTAGTGGGTGTGTACTTTTTTTAAAAAGTACACACCTAGGTGGGTGTGTACTTTTTTGGTCGCCTTTGAAAGCGTTCGCTGGTAACCAAAGCTGCAGTTAGCCGCTTCCCCTGTAATCGTCAGCAAAAAAAAATAGTACACACCCTTAGGTTACTTGTATAATATATACATAGTATAAGTTACGTTGTATTATCTTTATAGTTATAAGTATTATAATACTTAATTAGGTTATTAACATAGTTTGTATATTAATATTAGTTAACAAGCATTGCACTTACTTTGAATAAACCATTCCATTCTTGGTCAACATAGCCCTATAAGATCCAAACTCTATTCCGATACCAAATATGGTTAACAACCATCTGGACACTAGATTCCCGCGAATCTTATGAGCATATAACATATTGTTCAATGTAAGTTTCTTTTCTAGAGTTCATTTCAGGATTACAATCTCCTCACCATTGATATCATCAAAGGTGAAGTTATCCATGAAGAGCTTTTATCCATTACACATACATGACTGATAATCCCGGTATAAATCTACCATTCCTTAGTGTTAGAAGCAACCAACTTAACTTTAAAGATCAATTAAAATTTTAACTCAACTAAACTATTTTAACAAAACAAAAAGTTTCAATGGTTCAATTGTTGTTAATAAAATAACAAGTATCACGTGAACTGGATTAAGTTGAGATTACAACTCAAAATAAAAGTTTCGGTTTATCATGAACATACTGAGATAAGCCAAACATGTTTCAAAACCAATCAGGTTTTAACCTAAACAGGAAAAAAACCTGAATAGGGTTCAACCCTTACACGTAAATGGAATGGGTTTCAACGCAATCATGTAAATGATATGAGTCAAAACCCAATAGGTTAACCAAAAGTTTCAACTAAACGGTTAGACTAAACCGTTTCAATACAAACGGTTAAACCAAAGTGTTAAACAAACAACTTTAAAACCATTCCAATAACAGTCTAAAACTGTCTCAATAATGTCTCGAAGACAATCTAAAACCAGTTTTGAATACTATCTAGAAACTATCCGGAAGCATCCCGAAACGCTCCAAAACCTGTTCAGAGTCATATTGAAAACCCAGTCCATAAGCGGTCCAAGAACTATTCGAATACACGTTATAAAATGAATCGTCCATGTCATCTAAGACTTAGTTTCAGCACAAAGTGTCCGAATGATTCCAAGTCTGAACTGCACTCACAACTTAAGCATCATCTTTCCCTCAATAAGATGGGGAGCGGTTTCAGTTAAGAACCTCACAAGGTTTAGCATGGTTAAATAAAAAAAAATCTTTTCTAACCAACGCCTAAAGTTCACACAAGTGAACTTCTCAGGTCTTTTAACCTGAGTAAGAACCGCATCATGTTCTCCTTCAACAAACTTGAGAAGCGGTTTCAGTCAAGAATCTCACAAGGTTCAACGTGGTCAGATAAGATAAAAGAACATCTTTTGCTGCTAACGCTTAAAGTTCACACATGTGAACTTCTCAATTTTCTCAACATGAGATAGAATTGTGTTATGAAACGGTGCAACAATCGAGCTAATACCAATACTAGTAGTAGAGGTCATGATTGGTTGACTGATCGGGGCGATATTCCACTCAAAAATTGATCGCAACAATTACTAATAATGAAATGTCCCGTTCATATTGATTATAAAAGTTCCATATTAATTGATTTCGTTGCGAGGTTTTGACCTCTATATGAGACGTTTTTCAATGACTGCATTCATTTTTAAAACAACCATAACCTTTATTTTATCAATAAAGGTTTTAAAAATATTACGTAGATTATCAAATAATGATAATATAAAATATACTGTTTACACACGACCATTACATAATGGTTTACAATAGAAATATATTACATCGACATATGTTTCTTGAATGTAGTTTTTACACAATATCATACAAACATGGACTCCAAATCTTGTCCTTATTTTAGTATGCAACAGCGGAAGCTCTTAATATTCACCTGAGAATAAACATGCTTTAAACGTCAACAAAAAAGTTGGTGAGTTATAGGTTTAACCTATATATATCATATCGTAACAATAGACCACAAGATTTCATATTTCAATACACATTCCATACATAGAGATAAAAATCATTCATATGGTGAACACCTGGTAATCGACATTAACAAGATGCATATATAAGAATATCCCCATCATTTCGGGACACCCTTCGGATATGATATAAATTTCGAAGTACTAAAGTATCCGGTACTTTGGATGGGGTTTGTTAGGCCCAATAGATCTATCTTTAGGATTCGCGTCAATTAGGGTGTCTGTTCCCTAATTCTTAGATTACCAGACTTAATAAAAAGGGGCATATTTGATTTCGATAATTCAACCATAGAATGTAGTTTCACGTACTTGTGTCTACTTTGTAAATCATTTATAAAACCTGCACGTATTCTCATCCCAAAAATATTAGATTTTAAAAGTGGGACTATAACTCACTTTCACAGATATTTCCTTCCTCGGAAATAAGACTTGGCCACGGATCGATTCACGAACCTATACAAATATGTACATATATATCAAAGTATGATCAAAATATAATTACAACCATTTTTATTATGTTTTAAAGATTTGAGTGTATTAAGTCAGTTGTCCTCGTTAGTAACCTACAACTAGTTGTCCACAGTTAGATGTACAGAAATAAATCGATATATATTATCTTGAATCAATCCACGACCCAGTGTATACACGTCTCAGGCTAGATCACAACTCAAAGTATATATATTTTTGGAATCAACCTCAACCCTGTATAGCTAACTCCAACATTACTGCATATAGAGTGTCTATGGTTGTTCCAAATAATATATATACATGGTTCGATATGATATGTCAAAACATTTGCATACGTGTCTATGGTATCCTAAGATTACATAATATATTAGAATACATGTATAATACAATATAAATTAGCTAGGATATGATTTGTATAGATTTGTTAAACATTTTCCGTAGCTAAAAAGATCAAAAATATCCAATCTTGTTTTACCCATAACTTCTTCAGTTTAAATCCGTTTTGATTGAATCAAATTGCTATGGTTTCATATTGAATTCTAATTTAAGAATCCAAACAGAAAAGTATAGGTTTATAGTAGGAAATTTAAGGTACATGTCAATTACTAAAGAAGTAGTCATTTATGTCGAAAGAACGACATCTTGATGACCATTTTGAAAAACATACTTTCACTTTGAGTTTAACCAAGATTTTTGGATATAGTTTCATGTTCATATGAAAAACTATTTTCCCAGAAGAACAACTTTTAAATCAAAGTTTATCATAGTTTTTAATTATCCAAACCAAAACAGCCCCCGGTTTCACTACGACGACGTAAATCCGATTTTATGATGTTCATCGTGTTTCCAGGTTTTAAATAATTAAGTTAGCATATCATATAGATATAGAACATGTAACGACCCTGGTTTTTCCACTTTTAATTAATAATGTTTATTATTAATACTTGTGATTTAACGAATGTATATGATTACATTTACTCGTTACCATGATTAATCATACATGACTTTTGAATGCCCGAAATGTCTTTGTGACACACGTACATTACACGAATAATATTTTTGAATATTATTTACATTCATGATTAAGTTTTATTAATCATTTTAATTAACTAAGGTTATTAGTTAATTACTTGGGCTTTTATTGGATTGTTATTTATTTGGACTTGGGCTTATTTATTTAACTTGTTACTTACATACATACTTGGGCTTATAAGCCCACCCTACATCTTATATGGACTTACTAGCCCATTCTCACATGTAAGTATTACTTTCAAGTTAAACTAAATTGGTTATGTTAGTAAGGAATCTAGTTGCAAGCTTGTTATACATCTTCCCCATGCATGCCACCTTATATCCATCTTTTATGACACATACATGTAAGAACCTTATGGACCATTTTCTTCCCCCCTTCCCCTTGTTTTGGCCATCGGCCTATGCTTGTCCCAAGGGTGTTTTTGTTCCAATTTTTCTTATTACTTCACTAGCATTTTACTCTCATTTTCTCACACACACAATACTTGCATTTTCTCTCATTTCTTTCTCTTATTCTCTCTAAATATTGTAAGTAACTTGAAGCTTTTCTTCTTCTTCTTTTCTTTGTAAAACCGTGACCTTACACCCCTTCATCATCAATTAATTATCTTTGTTTGTTGTTTGATACTTGTTCATGTTTATTACTTAGTTACATGAACTTTGTTGTTGTAATTACTTACTAGACATTATGAATCAAACTCTTTAGTTTGTTCATCATTTTATCTTGTATTTACAAGACAACACAAGAGCTAAACTCTCTAGTTTATGTTCTACTTTTAATGTTTAGAAGATTAAAGTTCATGAGTTGTTAAATTCATACTTGTGATTCATGTTTGTAAACTTCAAGTTTACTTTCTTAAAGATCAAACTTTAGTTTGAATCTTTAAAGTATGAACAACCCAAATACTTATGTAAGATCTAAGTTTCTTTAAAAGTTCAAGAACATAGAAGTATAACTCTTTAGTTATAACTTCAAATACTTATGTAAGATCTAAGTTTATATAGCTTATGGTCTTCTAACTTTGTCATAATCAAGAGCTTATGAGCTTACATACACTTTACAAGATGATAATCTAAGTTTTGTAGCTTAAGGTTTCATTAAAGTAAAGATTCAAGTGTTATTACTTAAGGTTTAACTTAATAACTTTAGATCAAGACTTTAGAGTCTTGAATCTTCAAGATCTAACTAAGAACTATGTTCTACAACTTAAGATCTTGATTATTTAGTTTACTTTCAAGTTTGTAGTTCAATATTACTTTTATACTTCATGTATGCGTTAAATCTAAGACTTTGATGTAACTTTGGTTCATCAAAACACTTGCAACACTTAATTGAGTTGTGCTACTTATCTTAGACTTACACTTGTGTTATGATGGTCAAAACTTGGTAACGATGATGTAAACACATCAACGAGTTGTACACTTGAAGCTATATGCATCAAGGATGAGAACCGTGATGAACATCAAGCACCAAGAACCACCGGAACCTACTGTTTTGCTGTTTCTGGGTCTGATCAGTACCACCTGGGCTACTGTAACTATGATTTTCAGATATATCTGTTCGAGTAGATAACTTTTCATATAGTACTCGTCTTAATCCGAGTTACGGTTTAGGATTTATGGCCCTCCGATAATCACTATGTCCATTTAACGTTGTGCTGAAAATTCTGACCTACTCGTACTTAGACCGTTGCCACGGTCAAACGAAGATGAGTTTGCTTCTGTAATTTTTACCACACTTAAAGGACTCATAGACAGAGCCATGACCACTGGTCTCACCTCTGTTCAGTTTGTGTAGAGACTGTGGTGACTGACCGAAATCAGCCCTTGTTTTAAAGTCTTTCCTTGAACGAAACTTACTTTATACCTTTCGTTGGATGATGAATGATGATGACCTTTAAGACCTATTTTACATACTTATAAACCTATTGGAACAATTTACTGACTTAGTGATATTTGACTTAGGTTGAGGACCCGTTTGGACAACCTACATACTTGCTTACTTTCCGAGTCATACTTTACCGCTACTTATCATTGTGAGTTATAGCATCCCTTTTTACTTTAACTATTTTGGGAACTGAGAATACATGCGCATTTTTACGTTTTACATACTAGGCACGAGTACTTAAACTTATATATGTGTGGGTTATACAACGGCATAAACATTCCCTTTAGCTCGGTAACGTTTAGTCATTGGTTTTTGAACCGGTGAACGCAAATCTTAGATATGGATCCATAGGGTTTGACATTGTGATGACCCGAGAATTTCTGACCAAATTTAAACTTTAATCTTTATATATTTCTGACACGATAAGCAAAATCTGTAATGTTGAGTCTCGAAAAGTTTGAAACTATATTCATGTACCCTTTGACCATTTCCGACGATTCACGAACCATAGTTTATAAATAAATAAGTATATATATTGTATAAATATTTAGTTATATAATTAGTAAACATTACATAAATAATAGATGGTAACAATAAAATATTATAAGTAAGTGCAAAATAAAATATAATATTAATATTATTATTACTTTCATTAGGATTAAAAATATCAATATTAATATCAGTATTATTAAGTTAATACATAATATATATATAAAGATGAGATTTGTTAAGCATAATCTGTTACATTAATATTATTAGTATTATGCTCATTATTAGTATCAATATTAATATTAGTAATATTGATATTATTATCATTATCAATACTTCTATTATTATTATTATTAATATTATTTTGATTATTAATATTATTATTAATTTCTTTTATCTGTATATTTTTGTTTTATAAAAACTAATAATATTATTATTATTATTAATATATTTAGTATTATTTATAAATTCTTAATATTAATATTAAATATAAATAATATTTCATAGGATACTTTTTCTGTTGAGGTCCCAAACGAGCTGTGTTAAATTGATTCTACAAATCCCAACCTTTGTACGAATAAGAAATCAGACAAATATATAATCCAAATTTTGTTAAGGTCTTTATCCACTTTAATTATTTTATTTTATTCTATTCCTGATCGTGACTTAATTCTTTGACTTCAACCAAACAACTTGATCAAGTATTTCCACAAATTTTGTTACATATCACAATCAAGTTATGTAGTTAGTATATTTTCTTTTGTTCTTGTCTGTTGTTGTTATCCATCATAATCAAATTGTAATTCTTTTTCTTTTTTTGTTCTACTTTTATCTATTCAATCTATTATACATATCTGCACTCCATATAGACCACATCTCTCTCTATATCTCTTCCTCTATTATTCTTGCTAGAGAACGACCATAACTAAACCACCATCCCCTCGTGAGAACCACCCCAACAAAATACAAATGTGCTCGATTACTTATTGCTACTTCATTCTGTTTTGTAAATTAAACACCATAGCCACCTTATACTTCTTCACTTCAAACACTTGAAACCACACCTTCGAGTTGTATCTATTTCGTGTGCAGCTCCATCATCAAATCGTTATATTTATTACTACTACCTTCCCACTCTCAAAAGTTCAAGAAGGTTAGTAAAAGATGCATATTATCAACCTAATTCAATTGTCACCCATTGCAACCCGTCATCAACTTCAACCACTTCACAAAACTATCAACCATCATCATATTATGACTACTGCTATTAACCGTCTCCTTTTACTGCCATAACTCACAAACTACAATCTCCATCTTTACTCTCTCTCTCTCTCTCTCTCTCTCTCTCATCCTTTCTTTTAGCGAAACATAAAGAACACGATCTTATAACCTGCGATTGATGTTGCTGTATCTTCTGTTTCTGTTCGAATTAAACCCCATCAACACCATAAAAACCGTCACCTGCAATATGTCTTCTACAGCTGTGACGGCTTTCTGTTTCTGACTCACTGTACGTGTACGATAGAGAAACATTTACGATTAGAATGATAGATATTAGAAGGGTGAACGAATGTTTGCTGCTGCTACTACTTCAGTTTAGGCAAAAAAAAAAAATAGTGAAGGAAGATTGGGTCGATGATATAACAAGAGGTTGATGATAATATGTATAGGTACATATATAATTATAATTATAATAATAATAGATTTAAGTAATGAATTAAAGCAGAAAAGAGGTAGTAGAGGGACGGTTCTATGGTGTCTTCGTTTACCAGAAGGTCGCGAGTTCAATCCTAGATTACTGCAAAGGAATTTTTTTATAACCAACTGCTATTGAATCAGGTTTTAGTAAATGGGCTGATTAATTGTATTTGGGTTTCTTGGGCTCATGCAATAGTTTTACAATGCTGAATGCCGAGTTATAATAGGATTGGGTTACGAAAACATACAAAATAACAGAATTGGTCGATTGGTTAGGGGATGTTTCGAGTATTCGAGAGGTCACGGGTTCGAGCCCGGTTCGGGGCTCTTTCTTTTTAAAACAGATTTGTGAGGTAGTTTTCTATTTTAAAATTATTATTATTATTATTACTTATTGTTATTATTATTGTTATTTTAATTATTATTATTATATTAACTAATATTAATATCAAAATAAGTATTAGAACAAGTATTATTATTATTATTATTGATATTAGGAATATTATTATCATTCTAAAATTTGTAAGATCATTATTATTATTAAAAGTGCTATAAGTGTTATTATTATTACTAAACATTAGTATTGGAATTAACATTATTATTTTTATTAATATTAGTATTAGTATCATTGTTATAGTTATTAGGATTATTATTATTATTATTATTATTATTATTATTATTATTATTATTATTATTATTATTATTAATATTATTATTATTATTATTTAAATAAGTATTATTATTAACAATATCAATATAAGTATTAATATTATCATTATTAATAAAGTTATTATTATTATCATTAGTAGATCATTAATGTCAAAAATTATCATTTTTAACAAATAAATATGTTATACATAAAAACACACTTATTACATATAATATAATTATATTGATATTCCATATAACTATATACATAACATATTAACATTATTTATAGAAATACTTATATATAACAAATTAAGGATATTTTTATATAATGCTAATCACATATATATAGGTATATTAATATAACTAAATATATAGATATTAAACATTTTGAATATATACACCAACTAAATAAGTATAATATATAATTTAAGTTATAATATATAAACTTGTTCGAATACGATTATGTATATTAATAAATATACAAATTATATAGGTTCGTGAATCCAAGGCCAACCCTGCATTGTTCAATATAGTCATATGTATTTTTACTACAAAATACATTAGGTGAGTTTCATTTGCTCCCTTTTACTCATTAAATTTTTGGGCTGAGAATACATGCAAATGCTTTATTAACTATTTTACAATATTTATATGCGTGAGTTTCATTTGCTCCCTTTTACTCATTACATTTTTGGGCTGAGAATACATGCAAATGCTTTATTAACTGTTTTACAATATTTATATGCGTGAGTTTCATTACTCCCTTTTTAACTGCTTTTGCAATATATATTTTTGGGACTGAGAATACATGCGATTTTATAAATGTTTGACGAAATAGACACAAGTAATTGAAACTGCATTATATGGTTGAATGATCTAAATCGAATATGCCCCTTTTAGTCTGGTAATCTAAGAATTAGGGAACAGACACCCTAATTGACGCGAATCCTAAAGATAGATCTATCGGGCCCAACAAGCCCCATCCAAAGTACTGGATGCTTTAGTACTTCGAAATTTATATCATGTCCGAAGGAGGATCCCGGAATGATGGGGATATTCTTATATGCATTTTGTTAATGTCGGTTACCAGGTGTTCAATCCATATGAATGATATTTTGTCTCTATGCATGGGACGTATATGTATGAGAACTAAAAAATGAAAATCTTGTGGTCTATTAAAATGATGAAAATGAAATGATTACTATAAACTAATGAACTCACCAACCTTTTGGTTGACACTTGAAAGCATGTTTATTCTCAGGTTTGAAAGAAATCTTCCGCTGTGCATTAGCTCATTTTAAAGATATTACTTGGAGTCATTCATGACATATTTCAAAAGACGTTGCATTCGAGTCGTTGAAGTTCATTAGAGATTATTATT
Organism: Rutidosis leptorrhynchoides; assembly: GCF_046630445.1. Lineage (NCBI taxonomy): Eukaryota > Viridiplantae > Streptophyta > Magnoliopsida > Asterales > Asteraceae > Rutidosis > Rutidosis leptorrhynchoides. The sequence continues at coordinate 221,200,428 of NC_092333.1, read as the reverse complement.
AAGTAAATGACAGACTAGGTCATTTATAGTTTGGATATTATGAAATGGTATGCATACCTGTCAACTTTCGATGAAATGAAAGGTTGTCTTTTAAAAATGAATGCAATGTTTGTAAAATGTACCATATAGAGGTCAAATACCTCGCGATGTAATCATATGTAATGTTCTCGTCCATATGGATTTGGTCGGGCATCACATGTGGTATCAGAGCGGTGGTCATAGCGAACCAGGTCGACATTAGTGTGTCTAACTAGGAGTTGTTAGGATGCATTAGTGAAGTCTGGACTTCGACCTAGTAGTGGTTAGGTTATATTAATGAGTCTGGAATTCAACCTGGTCCGCATGTCAAAATTTTTGCTTATCCTATCGTGTCAAAAATATTCTACTTATTATCCTTAGAAAATTACCTGCTTATCATTCTTAAGTCTAGACGCGTCTTCCTGCATTTATTGCATAATAGCGTATAGATGAATTCATATCTTAGCATATCCGCTAATTAATATCTTAGCGTATCTATTACTGTGAACTTTGACTAACATCTTTCAAAGATTCTCCGTAATTTATGGGATTTTGGTATTGTATATACATATACAAATTATGTAATTAAAGAATACCAAATCTAAATTCTATAATCTACTTCATACCAAAAATTCTTTCCCTGATCATACGAGATGGATCCCTCAACCAGTTCGAACTCCTCAGATTCCGACAGCTATGCCGATATGGATTTCCATTCGAGTTCCGAAAGCAGTGTGACTGGAATGGATTAACCAATTTCCCACCATCTATTCTGGATGAATTGGGGATGGGTTCGTAATATATTAAATCATTGGAGATAAGAAGAAGGTGATCCCTTCCACCCACCACAATCAGCTCTTGGCGATGAACCTGAAGCACTTACCGGTGAACCTGTTCGAGACACTATTTTCTCACTCATTGCTAGAGTATCTCGTCATGATTATATACTATCTCATATAGCGAATCTTATTCATCCACTCGTTCCAACCGCCAATCATCCCGGTGTACTAACAGAAGTTAACGAACTTCGTGCTCGCGTGACGGTTTTGGAGAGTATGGTACAAGGATTACAAACACCATCAGCAGCACCAGCAGCATGACCCGTATCGCCAGTAACATCAACATCGCAAGGCTCAATACCATAAGCACCAGCAGCATCACCGTCGTCAACGGTACCACCATCATCAACACCAAAAGTATCATTACCATCACCAACAATCACATCCGCATCACACGCTTCAACATCACAATCTGTTCTCCGAACATCAACATCATACGCACCATGGATACCAAGAACAAAAATTAACAATGAAGTATTGAACCATAACTTCATTAATATTCTGTGAAGAATATGTGGATCCTAATTTAACGATGAATTATTGATCCATAACTTCATCGATATTCTGCGAAGAATATGTGGATCCTAATAGTTTTAGCGATTACTTATTCTAGCTTAAATCGAAAATCAAATGAGACTAATATTATATTGACTCATTAAATCCATAATTACATCTGAAGAAAATACATATGTATATATATTTTTCATAAAGATTGTGATTAAAAATTCCTTCGTACAAACTGATAATGATGAAAATATTTTAACGGGTAGGTAATACCCGGTGAATACATAAGATTTCACATTAATAAGTTACAATGTACATTCTTCAATTCAGATTCAGCAGTCATTAACAACACTGCTCAAATTCACACATATACGTATCCGTTCACCAAAGGACAACTATTTTCATCCAAGTTCAATTTCATAGTTGGATTTTGACCTATCAGAATCCAACAAGTGGCATAATGAAGAAAATATTTGACGGAATAAAAACTGTTAGAAACAAACAAATTAACTATGCGAAATTTTGTTAAGAATCCACGCTAACAAAACCCTAGCTAACTGTTCCTAGCTAGCTGTGGACTAATCAACTGAGGACTATCAACCGTGGACAATTAAAATGAATTAAAAAATATTGATTATAACATATGAAACTAAACAATACTTCAAGTTTGCCACTTGATTTCATCTTAAACCTCATTTGTATCTTGACGATTACAATCTGCGTTCAAACCTTTCATGATTCTTGAAAACACCTCAAGCGAGAGGATGAACCAACCGCACTTCATCTACGAAAGAAAAGATTGATACATATAGTTATGCACCTGAAAACTCTCGGAAACTGAGAAAACATTTAACACGTAGCTGTGCTAATCCCTTTAGCGTTATTATTACCGAAAATAACTTTTCAATATCTTTCCAAATTAGCCAATTTTGTCACAGCTCCCGCAAGTCAACTTCGATTTTTCGATCGAAACAACCTTATTATCACCTTGATTTATATGTATGCTCTTTTATTGTTACCGGGGAACCTTTTATATGTCACCATATTACCATCAGCGTTTAATCATCTAAAAACATAATTCTCCTGAAACCACCTCGGATTGATAACCGATGATACAGATATCGTAGCATTAAATGCAGAGGAAACAGAAAAATTGTAGATGGTCTAAACGGCAAAAAGTTTGATGATAAAGAAAGGAGGGTTAGGAACGCTCGATAGAAAATTTGGAACTGGAAAACGGATTGAGCAAACCATGAAGGAGACTGTGGATAAATCACAAAGACTAAATCTGCCTTCATAGAATCCTAATGATTCAGTATCTGCTGAAGTTATTAGCGAATATCTTGCTCCCGACTCTAAACCCTTGCGGACATTATTCATCATCATCATCTTATCTTAAATATTATAAGATATCTTCGTATCTCCCATTATACATATTCTCCATATTTCTGGAGATATTTTCACAACTATTCTTATCTGAAATCATTTATCTCTCCGTAACATCTGCAACATAAAAGAAACTGTGTTAGTTTCTAAATTTTAAAAATTCGAATTTAAAATATGAATGTTTTGAAGTAGTGTTGGGAACTGATGCATGAGTTAGTATAATATAATAACACTTGATCAACGTAATTATATTACAGTAATTCATGCTGAGTTTCTAATGGAACATGATGATTCACAGAACATACCGTCATCATGTGCCATTTACACGACTCTTACATTCTACCCAATTTCCAAACATATTAAGAACATATCTTCTTGATAGTTCGATCTTTTTCCTTGAATCCTGGTAATTTAACCAACCAAGATCGTGCTATTACAATTTCTCTCTTAGAACATTAGTTATGTTCATTCGAAACTTCATACCTACGAATTCTGAACCATTATTCGCTTGGCTTATAGTTGGGAAGAGGAGACAAAAGTTTGAAACCCTTGAATATAAAAGAGAATATAAAGCTCGACAACAACACATAAATTACAAACCATGTATATCAATGTCTATCGCAACATAAAGACACGGGAGAATTAAAAACACTATAACCCCAAGGGCGAAGTAGAAGAAAGCAGATTCCTCTGGTGGAAGTTGGAAACGGAGAATGAATGTTACGATAGTAAGAATGAGGACAAGGATCAGAACTGGATTAAGCATTTTCACAATCGTTTGAGAGTATGGATCAAGAAAGAAAGAATTTGAGTGGTGAAAATAATAGAACGGAAGAAGTTCATTTATAGAGAAGATACCAGACAAAGCAATCGAGACAGATAATCGCATTAAATTAAAGTGGATCCTAATATTCCATAAATCTCGAAGAATCAGATCTTATAGATTTCCAAGATTTTCTTTAAATCCCCTGAATTCCGGAATTCAATCTTGGCTACGTCAAAAGTTAGGACGAAGCTTTTCACTCTTTCGTGATAGCTTCACTTGTATGCTTCGAGTAACTGAATTGTCTTCTTCGTATTACTCATTAATGATAAAACTCTATTTATCAACACATATTCGTCATGAAAACATTTTTATTGTTAACCATGACCACCTCACTCAAATTTCGGGACGAAATTTCTTTAACGGGTAGGTACTGTGATGACCCGGGAATTTCCGACCAAATTTAAACTTTAATCTTTATATGTTTCCGACACGATAAGCAAAATCTGTAATGTTGAGTCTCGAAAAGTTTGAAACTATATTCATGTACCCTTTGACCATTTCCGACGATTCACGAACCATAGTTTATAAATAAATAAGTATATATATTGTATAAATATTTAGTTATATAGTTAGTAAACATTACATAAATAATAGATGGTAACAATAAAATATTATAAGTAAGTACAAAATAAAATAAAATATTAATATTATTATTACTTTCATTAGGATTAAAAATATCAATATTAATATCAGTATTATTAAGTTAATACATAATATAAATAAAGATGAGATTTGTTAAGCATAATCTATTACATTAATATTATTAGTATTATGCTCATTATTAGTATCAATATTAATATTAGTAATATTGATATTATTATCATTATCAATACTTCTATTATTATTATTATTAATATTATTTTGATTATTAATATTATTATTAATTTCTTTTATCTGTATATTTTTGTTTTATAAAAACTAATAATATTATTATTATTATTATTAATATATTTAGTATTATTTATAAATTCTTAATATTAATATTAAATATAAATAATATGTCATAGGATCCTTTTTCTGTTGAGGTCCCAAACGAGCTGTGTTAAATTGATTCTACAAATCCCAACCTTTGTACAAATCAGAAATCAGACAAATATATAATCTAAATTTTGTTAAGGTCTTTATCCACTTTAATTATTTTATTTTATTCTATTCCTGATCGTGACTTAATTCTTTGACTTCAACCAAACAACTTGATCAAGTATTTCCACAAATTTTGTTACATATCACAATCAAGTTATGTAGTTAGTATATTTTCTTTTGTTCTTGTCTGATGTTGTTATCCATCATAATCAAATTGTAATTCTTTTTCTTTCTTTGTTCTACTTTTATCTATTCTATCTATTATACATATCTGCACTCCATATAGACCACATCTCTCTCTATATCTCTTCCTCTATTATTCTTGCTAGAGAACGACCATAACTAAACCACCATCCCCTCGTGAGAACCACCCTAACAAAATACAAATGTGCTCGAATACTTATTGCTACTTCATTCTGTTTTGTAAATTAAACACCATAGCCACCTTATACTTCTTCACTTCAAACACTTGAAACCACACCTTCGAGTTGTATCTATTTCTTGTGCAACTCCATCATCAAATCGTTATATTTATTGCTACTACCTTCCCACTCTCAAAAGTTCAAGAAGGTTAGTAAAAGATGCATATTATCAACCTATTTCAATTGTCACCCATTGCAACCCGTCATCAACTTCAACCACTTCACAAAACTATCAACTATCATCATATTATGACTACTGCTATTAACCGTCTCCTTTTACTGCCATAACTCACGAACTACAATCTCCATCTTTACTCTCTCTCTCTCTCTCTCTCTCATCCTTTCTTTTAGCGAAACATAAAGAACACGATCTTATAACCTGCCATTGATGCTGCTGTATCTTCTGTTTCTGTTCGAATTAAACCCCATCAACACCATAAACACCGTCACCTGCAATATGTCTTCTACAGCTGCGACGGCTTTCTGTTTCTGACTCACTGTACGTGTACGATAGAGAAAAATTTACAATTAGAATGATAGATATTAGAAGGGTGAATGAATGTTTGCTGCTGCTACTACTTCAGTTTAGGCAACAACAAAAAAATAGTGAAGGAAGATTGGGTCGATGATATAACAAGAGGTTGATGATAATATGTATAGGTACATATATAATAATAATAAATTTCCTTTGGTAACCACTCCACTTATCTTGCTTTACTTTTTCGAATAGTAGAATAATTCGAGTATAATCCATTAGGTGAGTTGTCGATTTTTTTTTCTATGAATGGACACGTGATAATGCTAATCAAGTGGGGTTTTGGTTGAAAGAAATATAGAACAGATAGATAGACTAAATAGATTTAAGTAATGAATTAAAGCAGAAAAGAGGTAGTAGAGGGACGGTTCTGTGGTGTCTTCGTTTACCAGAAGGTCGCGAGTTCAATCCTAGATTACTGCAAAGGAATTTTTTTTATAACCAACTGCTATTGAATCAGGTTTTAGTAAATGGGTTGATTAATTGTATTTGGGTTTCTTGGGCTCATGCAATGGTTTTACAATGCTGAATGCCGAGTTATATAGGATTGGGTTACGAAAACATACAAAATAACAGAATTGGTCGATTGGTTAGGGGATGTTTCGAGTATTCGAGAGGTCACGGGTTCGAGCCTGGTTCGGGGCTCTTTCTTTTTAAAACAGATTTGTGAGGTAGTTTTCTATTTTAAAATTTTTATTATTATTATTACTTATTGTTATTATTATTGTTATTTTAATTATTATTATTATATTAACTAATATTAATATCAAAATAAGTATTAGAACAAGTATTATTATTATTGATATTAGGAATATTATTATCATTCTAAAATTTGTAAGATCATTATTATTATTAAAAGTGATATAAGTGTTATTATTATTACTAAACATTAGTATTGGAATTAACATTATTATTTTTATTAATATTAGTATTAGTATCATTGTTATAGTTATTAGGATTATTATTATTATTATTATTATTATTATTATTATTATTATTATTATTATTATTATTATTAACATAAGTATTATTATTAACAATATCAATATTAGTATTAATATTATCATTATTAATAAAGTTATTATTATTATCATTAGTAGATCATTAATGTCAAAAATTATCATTTTTAACAAATAAATATGTTATACATAAAAACACACTTATTACATATAATATAATTATATTGATATTCCATATAACTATATACATAACATATTAACATTATTTATAGAAATACTTATATATAACAAATTAAGGATATTTTTATATAATGCTAATCACATATATATAGGTATATTAATATAACTAAATATATAGATATTAAACATTTTGAATATATACACCAACTAAATAAGTATAATATATAATTTAAGTTATAATATATAAACTTGTTCGAATACGATTATGTATATTAATAAATATACAAATTATATAGGTTCGTGAATCCAAGGCCACCCTGCATTATTTAATATAGTCATATGTATTTTTACTACAAAATACATTAGGTGAGTTTCATTTGCTCCCTTTTACTCATTACATTTTTGGGCTGAGAATACATGCGAATGCTTTATTAACTGTTTTACAATATTTATATGCGTGAGTTTCATTTGCTCCCTTGTACTCATTACATTTTTGGGCTGAGAATACATGCAAATGCTTTATTAACTGTTTTACAATATTTATATGCGTGAGTTTCATTACACCCTTTTTAAATGCTTTTGCAATATATATTTTTGGGACTGAGAATACATGCGCTTTTATAAATGTTTGACGAAATAGACACAAGTAATTGAAACTGCATTATATGGTTGAATGATCTATATCAAATATGCCCCATTTAGTCTGGTAATCTAAGAATTAGGGAACAGACAACCTAATTGACGCGAATCCTAAAGATAGATCTATCGGGCCCAATAAGCCCCATCCAAAGTACCGGATACTTTAGTACTTTGAAATTTATATCATGTCCGAAGGAGGATCCCGGAATGATGGGGATATTCTTATATGCATTTTGTTAATGTCGGTTACCAGGTGTTCAATCCATATGAATGATATTTTGTCTCTATGCATGGGACGTATATCTATGAGAACTGAAAAATGAAAATCTTGTGGTCTATTAAAATGATGAAAATGAAATGATTACTATAAACTAATGAACTCACCAACCTTTTAGTTGACACTTGAAAGAATGTTTATTCTCAGGTTTGAAAGAAATCTTCCGCTGTGCATTAGCTCATTTTAAAGATATTACTTGGAGTCATTCACGACATATTTCAAAAGACGTTGCATTCGAGTCGTTGAAGTTTATTAGAGATTATTATTAAGTAAATGACAGACTAGGTCATTTATAGTTTGGATATTATGAAATGGTATGCATACCTGTCAACTTTCGATGAAATGAAAGGTTGTCTTTTAAAAACGAATGCAATGTTTATAAAATGTACCATATAGAGGTCAAATACCTCACGATGTAATCATATGTAATGTTCTCGTCCATATGGATTTGGTTGGGGCATCACAGACATCCCCACTAGTCGCGCTAACATTTAACGAGTGTTTAATACTTCGTAAACATACGCACTTGCCAAGTGTACTTTCAGGGGGTGATATATTATTAAACGTTAAGTTAGTTACCGAGTGCCCACGGTTGAGCATATACTTAAACATACTGATTTGGATTACTATTTTGAAATGCTCTTTGTAGCACTAAAATCTCGTGGCCTACCTTACATTACTGTTATACTTAAACTATAGCTCACCAACCTTTGTGTTGATGTTTTAAGCATGTTTTTCTCAGGTGCTTAAGGTTACTTGCTTCCGCTGTTGTGCTAGTCATGCCTCATAGACTTCCGCTGTGCTTTCTAGAGTTGTCACCGCATGAAACATATTATCTTGCATTCAAACTTATATACTTTTGAACAATGTTTTGTAACTACCATTGGGGTCACATACAATTATTTATTGCTTCTACTTAGTGAAGCATGCTTTTGATGTAAAACATTCTATGTTGGTTAAAACATCACTTTATTTATGAATGCAAACTCTTTTTGAAATCACATATAGTACTTAACCTTGTAATGATCCCGTTGTTGATGGTCCGTACATAATGATTTAGTACGGGGCATCACATTTGGTATCGGAGCATTAGTTGTAGGGAATTAGGATGCATTAGTGAGTCTGGACCGACCGGAGTAGGATTCACTAATAGGACTAATCTACAACTTGCTAGTTTACTTGTTTCCGCAGAACTTACTGCATGTTGCTGCTTGCTTTTACTGCTATATATCGCATAATGCTACTTGCATACACTACTGCATGATGTTATCTACTTTCGATTGCATGCTACGGTGTTATATTACTGCATGTTACTGCTTAGTTCTACTGCATGCCACTACCTACTTCTACTGCTGTATGAACTTGTTGCATGCTAGTGTTACCTTTTACTGCTATGCAAACTCGCTGTATGCTTTTGCTTACTCTCGCTACTGCATGCTACTATCCCCTTTTAACATGTTACTTCGGTATGATACTGTTACTATTGCCGTGCTACGTACTGCTGTAAACGATCTAGGTTGCTGTAGTTGTTATGCCTGATTACACGCTTGCTACATGTCTATTATTCGCTGTACCGACGTGGAGAACTTATCCTTCCCAGTTCAGATGTTTTCCTGAACTATTTTCCCGCTCGTCTAACCCCAAGAACTAGTAGTGTAATCCACCTGTTACTACTGCTCCACCATTTCAGAGATCAAAACATTACTTCACGCGATCTAGAAGATTGTTCAGTTGACACATACCCTGTACGCTTTCATGACCGTCACTTAACTCTTTCATTCTTTACCACTACTCGATGATCTAACGACACTTCTGGACTTAGGTCCCTAACACTCCTAGACATTGGATAAGTGGGGAGGACATCTCCTTTCACAAGGTCATAGTATCTTCTACTGATGCTCAAACACATCGTATTACTACTTGCTACACGTACAACCCGACGCGAGACCCAGATTGAATATCTAGAAGGAACCTAACAATGTTACCTAAATCCGAACCTTTGAAGAAACTTCGGGACATTTAGGCATTAATGCATAATCTACGGAACCTACGCACCCACATCGAGAAACTGTGAGATTAGTTATGTAGATTATGTTTGAGATGGCATAGATAAAGCACCGTTAGATGAAATTGAGTAGAACTTGAAGTGATCACGTTACATTGCCCATATGAAGTGATATTGGAATGAACGTACGATTTAGTACAATATAGTGACGCCAGGCTAGCGTGATTATATTGAAGTAAATCATGCAGAAGTTCCAATGTTACTACAGGAGGAATATGAGGTGATCCAGGGAAAATTTTGTCAGGAATCACTTGAGCATACACTTTGTAGAACTGATAAGAGGGGCCTTGATTGCAGAATTGATAACCCAAAAATTTTCTATAGATATCGACACCCTGGACATTTAAGGAAAAAGTTCTCATATAGAAAAAACTTTAAAATTACCTGCGGTAAAGCAATCGTTATAGAGACTTGCATGGATCCTGATTTTAGTTAGGGTACGTTTCATCACAACGTTTTATTGTCTCAAGGTTGCTTAATACTGGAGCGATAGAAACCTTATATCTAAGAACCTTAGTGTTATGACTAATAAGCCAATAACAACCATGAGGGTTAAGTATTCTATAGGACAAGCAAATGGTAAGCTGAGAAAGATAGAGGAATAATTTAAGGTAGTACTTTAAGATTAACAGGTGAGTCATTTGGAGATAACCTCATATTAACTAAACTTGGAAGTTTTAATGTAGTAGTTGAAAAGGATTAGTTACCTACACACAGGCATATGTTATTTGAGAAGATTGATAAAATTTTCACTGCATTATAATAAGATTGGTTGGAATGAACCTTAGGATTAACCTAACACCCATCAACTAGGGAAATTGGATGCAATAGTTGGGATGAACTTTAAGATTAACCTAATACTCATTAAGTTAGGAAGCTTTGATGAAATAGTTGGAACGAACTAACTTTCAAGGATGAAAGTGAAGGACATTTATAGTAAGAAAATTTTTCGTATATCTCGCGAGAATGGTGAGCCAAAAGCCATCTGAGTTACTACAACAAACCTAAATCCCACAACGGAAGTGGGAAGGAATAACAATGGATTTCATCACGAAGCTACTGAAAACAGTAGGCGGTTGGAACATCATCTGGGTTATTATTGACCATCTCACCAAAACTGCTCACTTTCTAGCCATGAAAGAAACCGATACAATGGACAAACTTGCACAACGATACTTAAAGTAAATTTTATTCTGTTACTTCGAAAATTCAAATTCTATATTAAAGGTTACCCAAGAATCTCATATGACACTCATTCTTACGCAACTCTAAATCCTAACATATTACGAGGAACTTTTTATTCAATGATAACCACAACATCATCCTTCTTACTTCGATATTAGTCATACCAGTTCGAAATTTTCCTAAAATCAATGAGTGGTTAACTCTCATCCTCATACTCTCCCATTCGTATCTCACTTATAAGCAACAACTTCACACTTAAGCATTTTTGGACAAAGGACTTATGCCCTACTAATAGTCGTCAAACACATATAAATTCAATGGTTTTTATTACCTCAAATATCACTCGAAATTTTCAAAAGTCTTTTACTCTATTCTCACCAATCTTTTCCAACTTGTAACCTCCGAAATATGAAAATTTTGTTTGCCAAAATTTTACACACATTATTTTACTGAGCTATCCTCTCAAAACTTTATAAAAATAAATTTATTTTGTTTGCCATTCATGAAAATTTTTGAAATCGTACCCGTTATATAAAATAAAGTAAATGATTACTTATTTTTGACAAATACATATGAAACTTTACTTTCACTCTTACAAATCAAATCTTTCATTCAAACGGATATTATACTTTGAACGGTACGTGTTGTACTTAACCCTAATTTACCAAGAACTTCATTTCTTCTCTTACATTGTCACCATAAACAATTTCTATAAAACTTTCGTTGCTTATTATATAAAACTTTTCGTGTTATTCGTATCCAAGTCATCATAAAGGCTTTATAACCGTCGAAATCAAGAAATTCATGTGTATGTGATAAAGGCACTGACTACCACGCCATGCAAGGCCTTCGAACATCCACATAAACCATTCAAAACTATTGCGTTACCCCATGGATTTATTTCACCACACCTGTTGGAACAATGCTCTTTCTTACATAACACTAAGTCCTAACTCATTCCAAGAAACTCTCATTTAGTAATATTAACACCATCAGTATTCTGACTTTATTATTAGTCACGACCTGTTTGGCATTTTGCAAATTCAAGAAGCGATTAACTTCTCATCCTCGTGCTCTATCCTTCGTACCTCACTCTTTAGCAACGGCTTCGCACGTGAATATTTTGGCCCAAAGACTTGTGTCCTGGTAATTATCAAAACTACATTTATGTCATTAGTTTTCATTACCTGGTAACCGGTCACCCGATGATTCAAAGATTTTCCACTCAACCTTTTTCAAATCGCAACCTCTGAAATACGAAAAGTTATGATTATTAAATTTTTTACACGTTGTTTATTTGTGCGGTCCTCACAAGATTTACAGACAATGAAAGTACTAAAAACTTTTCTGCCACTTATACGATTTATAAAATCATATATGTATAAATTTATACATACTTATTTGATACTAAGTTATATCTTCAAATTATTTAAAAACCGCTCCTTTACCGAGTTATTCAACTTAAGTCAAATAGTTTTATGCAAAATGGTACACGTTGTACCTACTTCTAAATTACTAGGAACTTTGTTCCGTTTATGTTGTCACAACAAACGTTTAAAGGTTTTGCTTTTCAAAACTCCCTCAGTTGATTTTATTAAAGATTTTCGTATTAGACTACACCATGTATGGATCACACTTTTTCTCGCCCTCTGTTAGAGATGAAACTTACTATTAAGATCTTTGTTAAAAACTCTTGAGCCACTTTGGATGGCGGTTTTATAAAATTTGTTAGAAAATCTTTGCACCCATAAAATGTTCTTTTAAAGCTAGACATGACAAAAACGCGGGCCGATAAATCAGTTTTCCAGAGTACACTAAATGGTCACCCCTTGTAGGAAAGGCACTAGGTGAGTTTCTGTTCTCAATACTTCACGGCAAATCGCAACACCCTCGTAAACATCATCTCTATGAATCAGTCTGTTAAGATACAAGAATCATTTTTGGAGATTCTTTTCACTCTGAGTAAACCATTCGTTAGGACCAAGGGTTCACGTATCTTCTCATCCACACATAAGTACACAGATAAATTCAGAACGAACCACTCGAAGAGTTCACTCTCGTTCAAAGACCGCACCTTTCATGCGACTTTCTTTTGGAAATGTAATATAAAATACTTTGAGAATCTATGAATCTTGTTATCCTCTTGGGAGGGAACTGCTTAAAACATCTGCGACACGGATGTGGTTACTCTACACATTCCTTCCTTCATTGGTTGCAACTGTATGTTGCTCTAGTTAACGTTAACCCTAAATTCAACATGTAACTGAAAGGATGAAGTTACATTACGGAACTGTGTTTTCATTTCATCCAAGGATAGGTTCACCTGCAGTATGGTAAACTAGGTGGTATCCCTCATTGTTCATTCAGACCATTATGAAGACACTATGAATAATTATGGCTTGCAAGTCCGAAAGGTCACTTTCAGCTAAAATTTCGATTCACTTACTCAAATGAAACATTCTTAAACATCGAGTTCCTATATCTATGGCCTCCTTCCGAAATTAAGGGGTTGGTAATGAAATGACCCGTTCATATACATTATAAATGATTCACAATAGTTGATTACATTGCGAGGTATTTGACCTCTATATGATACATTTTACAAACATTGCATTCGTTTTTAAAAGACAAAATTTCTTTACATCGAAAATTGACAGGCATGCATACCATTTCATAATATCCACTATCCAACTATAAATTGATTTAATAATAATCTTTGATGAACTCAATGACTCGAATGCAACGTTCTTCGAAATATGCTATGAAAGACTCCAAGTAATATCTTTAAAATGAGCAAATGCACAGCGGAAGATTTCTTTAACACCTGAGAATAAATATGCTTTAAAGTGTCAACCAAAAGGTTGGTGAGTTCATTAGTTTATCATAATCATTTATTTCCATCATTTTAATAGACCACAAGAATTTCATTTCCAGTTCTCATAAATATACGTCCCATGCATAGAGACAAAAATAATCATTCATATGGTGAACACCTGGTAACCGACATTAACTAGATACATATAAGAATATCCCCTATCATTCCGGGATCCTCCTTCGGACATGATATAAATTTCGAAGTACTAAAGCATCCGGTACTTTGGATGGGGTTTGTTAGGCCCAATAGATCTATCTTTAGGATTCGCGTCAATTAGGGTGTCTGTTCCCTAATTCTTAGATTACCAGACTTTAATAAAAAGGGGCATATTCGATTTCGATAATTCAACCATAGAATGTAGTTTCAATTACTTGTGTCTATTTCGTCAAACATTTATAAAAACAGCGCATGTATTCTCAGTCCCAAAAATATATATTGCAAAAGCATTTAAAAAGGGAGCAAATGAAACTCACCATACTGTATTTCGTAGTAAAAATACATATAACGTCATTGAACAAGTGCAAGGTTGGCCTCGGATTCACGAACCTATATTAATTATATATATTTATATGACGGTCAATATTTGTCTAACAATTTAGGCCAAGTCATAGTGTTCCACAATCCTAATGCTCGAGTCTGACTCAACAGTAAAGAAACATGTTATATTACCCATGCTCAGTTAAAATTCTAGTAAAAGGTGACGTGTGAAACAACGTAACATAAATGGTTTCATAATCATAAAATAGTATTTTAGTATTTTGAGAAAGTCAACAAAAAAAATTAACTGAAAAGTTAACGGGAAAAGTCAAAGTTCAAGGTCAAAAGTCAAAGGTTAAAGTAAGAACGAGGTCGCATGCAAAAATACAATAACTTGTACAAAAATGATTTTTCGGTCAAACATGACTAAACGGCCACTTCAGCGATTTTTAGAAAAATTATCGGAACTCCGATTGATAAACGGCCAAAGATAAAAGTTACACATTACCAAAAAGATTAAGCATTAATTTTTACAGAAGTAAACTAAACCTAGACAACTCGTAGTTGCCAACGCGGTTTCGGCGTTTCAAAGTTAATTTTTCAGCTTTAATAAATTTACAAAAGTGACCGAGTAGCCTACTTTGGAGATTTTTAGAAATTTCCTCGAAACTCGGATTGACAAACGGTCAAAGCCTTCAAATTCTCGTTACCACAAAGATATAACATGATTTTTGGCAAAAGTAAACACACATCAGGTTGACCATGACAACTGATACAAAACTGACATTTTTAATAAAAAAGTTTCAGCTCTTTTTAGAATTTTAAAATGTGACCCAACAGTCAACTTTGACGATTTTTAGAAAAATCGTCGAGACTCGAATTGACAATTGGCTAGAGTGGTTTGTTAGACCTTACAGAAAAGAATTCAGTGGTATTTTTGTTTTAATCTGAAACAACGCAGATCAGCGAGAATTTCAGTTTCCGTATCGATGTTTCATCAAAATTTACAAAACTTCTTTTATCCATAACTTGACAACCGTTCAACGAAACGAGACGTGCTTTATATGAAAATTCATCTACTCAACGAGTAGAATCCAAATAACCACTTTTTATTACCCAGAAAATTAGTTCACTAATTATTATCAGCAATTTTAATTACAAAATTAATTGTTTAATTCATAACTTTCTAACCGTTCATCGAATCCATTCGATATCTAAATGAAAAGTTCTTAATTTTTCGCTAGCTTTCCAATGACATGCATATCTTATATCTTATTTCATCCCTAGTATAACAACCTTTAAGATTCAACATAACCTATCTAAGAGCAATATCAAATGTACAAATATGCATAATCCTAATTTCTCGAGCACTAGTCAGGGATACACTATTAGTATGTAAAAATTAAATTATGAGTACTCACGTATCAATATTGAGATTCAATATTGCAGAAAGGTACGTAGACGCAACGGAGACGATAAAACATTAGTTTGACCTCACAAGCATACTCATGAACAATAACCATCACCTCCATAGCCAAAACTCATAATTTCCTTAGCTCTATCCTACTCATAAAACTTGTCTTGAAATGACCCACTCATGACCTTGTCGTAATATTTTAGGTATAATACTAATAATGATAATACTTCTAATAATAATAATAAGATTAATAATAATAAATAAAATAAATTATACGTAATATAAATAGAGATGAAAGTTTTGAATTTGTGAAATGCCTTGGCCGAATTGTTTGATCTTTATAGATCCATTTTTTTTTGTCTCATAGCTCAAAGTCTCAATTAAAATGTTTCCAGCACATAGTTTGCTTTTTACATGGCTGCTAACAATAATTATGTAATATTATTTTATATATTAAATCTTTATAATTAATTAAATATTATATTATATTTACGCTCATGGTAAAAATATAATTTTTACAAAAATGACACGGTCGTGGTCTCACAACTCATGTACCACTTTCGGTTTTTCGGGCGCACTTTCGTACGTTTAGAAAACTAGCTTTTTACGTTACGTGACGTGTACCTTTTACAAAAATTAGACTTACTCAACAATAAATTACCTTTATAAAAATATAACTTATAAAATTGAGCGTTGTGGTCATTTCTTTCTATAAATTAGTGACTCATTGTTTATCAAAATATTTTATTTTAAATTAAACATTTTGTGACACGTACCTTTATTAATAACTAGACTTAATTTATTTAAAAACTAACCCACTCAAAGTGTAACTTAATCTTTTGAGTGTTTTGATCATTTCCTTTTATAATTCATAATCTTGTTATTTAACAAAGCCTATTTATTAATATTAGTTTAATATCAAAACATTTTATGACTAATTTAAATTAAAATTTATAATCTTATACATATTTTTGAAATATTTATCTAATAACATACTAGTTATCCTTTCAAAACTAATTATATAATTTAAGATCCTTTACAAAATCGAAAATCCTATAACGTTTATGCTTTAAAACTTAATTTGATTTCATTCATTTATGCGTAAATGTTTAGTTTAATTTCCTTAACTTTCTAAATAATATATCTTAATATAATATATCAAATGGGTTTACCTAGTCAACGAATCTTATCCCAATTATTCCTTCTATATGATAAATCGAGTATTATGAAATTCGATTCTCCACTAACTTTTGTCTAACTCCCAATAAGTGATACTTTGTTCTTACTTGTAAATCACTTTACCATTTATTCCGAATACCGTTAAAAAAGTAAGGGTTTCCTAATTCAAAGTGGACCTCATAACAGAGACTCATAATCAAAGTTCAATGTATCCGATAATTCAATCATTTGATATTATCTTTTAATCTCGTCGATAAACTTACATCGAACAAATACGTTCATGTAAAGTATTATTCATTCAATACCTTGATAGCATTTCCAAATTCATAAAATAGATTTCATATCTTATATTCATAATAACTAATCCGTTCAATGTTTCATTAATATAACTCAATTTAAAATCAGACATATGTATATGTATATGTATATATTTATTTACACATAATTGTTCGTGAATCGTTTGGCATGGTCAAAGGATATTTGATTACAGAAATATAGTTTCAAAACTTTCGAGACTCAACATTACAGATTTTGCTTATCGTGTCGGATATATATAAAGATTAAAGTTTAAATTTGATCGGAAATTTCCGGGTCATCACATTACCTACCCGTTAAAAGAAATTTCGTCCCGAAATTTGATCGAGGTCGTCATGGCTAACTAATAAAATGTTTTCATGACGAATATGAATCGATAATAGAGTTTTATCATAATTGAGTGATATAGATAAAACGATTTGTTTTTGTGAAGAGCACGAATGAAGCTATCACCTAAGAGTTAAAATGAATAAATGCAGGTTTGACCTAACAGGTGGCGTAGTCAAGATTGATTTCCGAAATTTAAGGAATTTAGAAGAAGATCTCCATAATAAGATTTGATTCGCCGGTAATTAAGGAGATTAGGATCCTCTTTGGTTATACGCGATAATCTGCTTTGATTGCTCTGTCTATAAATCCACCCCCTTCGTTTCCTTACAACTCACACCTTCTATTATTTCTTCCTCAATTCATACTTTAAAGTATTCATTAATATGCTCCATCCCATCCTGATCCTTGATATCCTCTTAACTTTCATATCTGTCATTCTTCTTTTTAATCTGCCACCGGAAGAATCTATTTACTTCTACTATACTCTTGGGTTTATAGTTTTTCTAGTCCTCCCGTGTCTTTATATTGCTATTTGCATTGACATCTACGGTTTATAATTTACGGGTGGTTGTTGGGTTTTATACCTTCCCTTATACTTCGATGTCCCTGCTTCTGTCTTCTATAATCATTGTCATCCATAGTTAATGCTCCCTTCTATTTGTTGCGATCTATACTCCAATTTCTGTTTCGGAGCTTTGTCCTTTCATTTCTTCTTCTTGCGATTTAACATCTCTTGTAATGGTCCGGAATTCGTAGGTATAGATTTCAGAATGAACATAGTAATTGTTCTAAGAAGGAAATGGTAATGGTAAAATATTGATTTGTTAAATTACCAGAATACCCTGAAAAAGACCGAATCATCAAGAAATATTTTCTTGATATATTTAGAGGTTAGATAGAATGTAAGAGTCGTGTAAATGGTATATGATGACGATATATTCTTTGAATCATCACGTCCATTAGAAACTTAGCATGAATTACTGTAATATAATGACGTTGATCAAGTGTCATTATATTATACTAACCCATGCATCAGTTCCCAACACTTACTTCAAAAACATTCATATTTGAATTTTCAGAATTTAGAAACTAACACAGTTTCTTTTATGTTGCAGATATTACAGAGAGATAAATGATCTCATATAAGAATAGTTGTGATGATATTTCCAGAAATATGGAGAATATGTATAATGGAAGATACGAAGATACCTTATAATATTTAAGGTAAGATGATGATGAAGAATATCTGTCTGTGAAGGTTTAGACTAAGGGGTAATGTGTTTGCTAACTATTTCTGCAGACACTGAATCATTTGGATCCTTTGAAGGTAGATTCAGTCCTTGGGATTTATCCACAGCTTCTTTCATACTTTGCTCAATCCGTTTTCCAGTTCCAAACATTCTCTTTTTCTGAGCTTTACCAACTCACTATCTTCTATCATCAAACTTTTGGGCGTTCAGACCATCTACCATTTTTATGTTTCCTCTGCATTTAATGTTATAATATCTGAATCACTGATTATCAATCTGAGATGTATTCGGAAGAATTTTGTTTTAGATGATTAAACGCTGGTGGTAATATGGTAGAATATGAAAGGTGTTCCAGTAATAATGACGAAAGGGCAACGTATTTATCGGGGTTATAATAAGACTGGTCTGACTGAAAAGTCGAAACTGACTTGCTGGAGCTGTGACAAAATTGGCTACTTTGAAGGGAATCATAAAGTTTGTTTTTGCTAATAAATGCTAAAGGATTCGACGCGATACGTGTTAAACTATGACTTTGGTTTCGAGAGCTTTTCAGGTACAAGACTTCGGATAATGTGCGGTTGGATCATCATCTCGATTGTTCAATGTTTGAAGTGTCTTCCGGAATTTCGAAGGATTTTAAATGCAGATTGTCATAGTCAATATCCAAATTATGAAATCTTCCTGAATCTCGAATGATTTTCATATACTTCTGAGTGTTACGAATAAAAGTGATGTTCTATCACAGTTTTGAAGTCAAAGTATAATTTTGAAAAATGTAAGGATCTAAGAATGATGATTTCGGTTGTATCTCGAGTTGAATTCTGAAATTCCCAAAAATCAAAATAGGTAATTGAATTTGAATGAGTATGGCTATTTTGATTTCTTATAAAAATGTATACTATTGTGGAAGTAAAGAGTATAGTTGATGATTTTGAATCAAAATTGAAGAACTTAACATATTATTTGTGAATCTAAATATCTCTCGGGTATTACCTACCCGTTAAAAAAATTTTACAAATAATATTTTGAACAAGAATTTTCATTACAATCTTTATGAAAATATATATGGGTATATTTTCCTCGGATGTAATACTGAGTTAATATCATATTGAACTCATTTGATTTTTGGCTTAAATTAGAAAGGGATAATCTCTAAAACATTAGAGATTACATTATCCTCGCGGAGTATGTACCTAATACTTTAGTACTTATTCTTATAGATATTTCCTTAATGAATCATGCTGATGCTCATAGAACTCTTGCTAACTTCACAAGATACGAATGTTGTTTTCCCATTAAGTTTCAAATATACCAAGAATGAAAGTGTAAAATCAAACATGTTATTGAATGATACACTTGATTTATTATGAACCGGAGTTCATTAAATTGAAACAGAGATTGTGGTTAACGATGATTAAGTTGTTAATGAAGGATGTACATCATAAGATATTAGTAATATGAATTTAAACGAGTAGTATCTACTCTTTTTCAATTCATACTTAATAGCTTAGTACAAAAGATTTATTATAATTCCAGAATTCATATATATAAAATATATAATAATTCTTCAGAATGAATGAGTTAATACTATATAACTCGTTGATACAACATATTCGTTGTTGATTGGTAATGATTTCCACAGTGATTCTTGAACTGATGGGATTTGTGATGTCATAGGTGTTGCTGATTCTGACGGTGCTGACGTTAGTGACTATACTGGTGATGCTAACGGTACTGTTGCTGCTGATGATACTTCCGGTAACTGCTAGCGATGCTTGTATAACAAGTCTAGTTTGTAAATCGCGCACCATTCTTATTAGGATTTTGATTCTTCCTTGAATCATTTTGGTTCACTCATCTGATTAGGGTTAGGGTGGAAATAGATAATCTCTAAGACTTTAGAGATTACATAATCACCATAGAATGTTCTTCCGATGAAGTTATGAATCAATACTTCATCGTTTGTTGTTGTTAGTACTCCTTGGTATCTATGGTGCGTGTGATGTTGATATCCGAGATACAGATTATGATGTTGAGGCGTGTGATGCTGCTGATGTTTAGGGTATCGAGGTTTGCGATGTTGATGCTACTGGTGGTACTGATTATGCTGCTGGTGCTGCTGATGGTGTTTGTAATCCTTGCACCATAAGCTCTAAAGCTGTCACGCGAGCACGAAGTTCATTAACTTCTGCTAGTATACCGGGATGATTATCGGTTGGGAAAAGCAGGTAAATAAAATTTAGAATTTGATGTAATATATAATTGTGACGAGATACTCTGGAAATGAGAGATAAAATGGTTTCACGAACAGGTTCGCCGGTAAGTGCTTCAGGTTCATCGCCAATAGGGCAATTTGGTGGATGGAAAGGATCACCTTCTTCTTGTCTCCAATAATTGAGAAGGCTACGAACCCATCCCCATTTCATCCAGAATAGATGATGGCTGATTGGTTGATCCATTCCGGTAACACTGTTTTCGGAGCTTGAGTGGTATTCCATATCGGCATAACTGTCGGAATCTGAGGAGTTCGAACTAATTGAGAGATCCATCTCGTATGATCAGAGAAAAATTTTGGTATGAAATAGATTGTAGAATTTAGATTTGGTATTCCTCAATACATAATTTACATATGTATATATAATACCAAAATCCCATAGATTTCGGATAATCTTTGAAAGATGTTAGTCAAAGTTCACAGTGATAGATATGCTAAGACAAGAATTCGTCTATACACTATTATGTAATAAATTCTAGAAAACGCGTCTAGACTTAAGGATGATAAACAAGTGATTTTTGACACAAATGATAAGCAAAAACTTTTGACATGCAGACACGGTCGAAGTCCAGACTCACTAATGTATCCTAACGACTTATCAGTTAGACACACTAATGCAGACCTGGTTCGCTAAGACCACCGCTCTGATACCAACTGAAATGACCCGTTCATATACATTATAAACGATTCACAATAGTTGATTACATTGCGAGGTATTTGACCTCTATATGATACATTTTACAAACATTGCATTCGTTTTTAAAAGACAAAATTTCTTTACATCGAAAATTGACAGGCATGCATACCATTTCATAATATCCACTATCCAACTATAAATTGATTTAATAATAATCTTTGATGAACTCAATGACTCGAATGCAACGTTCTTCGAAATATGCTATGAAAGACTCCAAGTAATATCTTTAAAATGAGCAAATGCACAGCGGAAGATTTCTTTAACACCTGAGAATAAATATGCTTTAAAGTGTCAACCAAAAGGTTGGTGAGTTCATTAGTTTATCATAATCATTTATTTCCATCATTTTAATAGACCACAAGAATTTCATTTCCAGTTCTCATAAATATACGTCCCATGCATAGAGACAAAAATAATCATTCATATGGTGAACACCTGGTAACCGACATTAACTAGATACATATAAGAATATCCCCTATCATTCCGGGATCCTCCTTCGGACATGATATAAATTTCGAAGTACTAAAGCATCCGGTACTTTGGATGGGGTTTGTTAGGCCCAATAGATCTATCTTTAGGATTCGCGTCAATTAGGGTGTCTGTTCCCTAATTCTTAGATTACCAGACTTTAATAAAAAGGGGCATATTCGATTTCGATAATTCAACCATAGAATGTAGTTTCAATTACTTGTGTCTATTTCGTCAAACATTTATAAAAACAGCGCATGTATTCTCAGTCCCAAAAATATATATTGCAAAAGCATTTAAAAAGGGAGCAAATGAAACTCACCATACTGTATTTCGTAGTAAAAATACATATAACGTCATTGAACAAGTGCAAGGTTGGCCTCGGATTCACGAACCTATATTAATTATATATATTTATATGACGGTCAATATTTGTCTAACAATTTAGGCCAAGTCATAGTGTTCCACAATCCTAATGCTCGAGTCTGACTCAACAGTAAAGAAACATGTTATATTACCCATGCTCAGTTAAAATTCTAGTAAAAGGTGACGTGTGAAACAACGTAACATAAATGGTTTCATAATCATAAAATAGTATTTTAGTATTTTGAGAAAGTCAACAAAAAAATTAACTGAAAAGTTAACGGGAAAAGTCAAAGTTCAAGGTCAAAAGTCAAAGGTTAAAGTAAGAACGAGGTCGCATGCAAAAATACAATAACTTGTACAAAAATGATTTTTCGGTCAAACATGACTAAACGGCCACTTCAGCGATTTTTAGAAAAATTATCGGAACTCCGATTGATAAACGGCCAAAGATAAAAGTTACACATTACCAAAAAGATTAAGCATTAATTTTTACAGAAGTAAACTAAACCTAGACAACTCGTAGTTGCCAACGCGGTTTCGGCGTTTCAAAGTTAATTTTTCAGCTTTAATAAATTTACAAAAGTGACCGAGTAGCCTACTTTGGAGATTTTTAGAAATTTCCTCGAAACTCGGATTGACAAACGGTCAAAGCCTTCAAATTCTCGTTACCACAAAGATATAACATGATTTTTGGCAAAAGTAAACACACATCAGGTCGACCATGACAACTGATACAAAACTGACATTTTTAATAAAAAAGTTTCAGCTCTTTTTAGAATTTTAAAATGTGACCCAACAGTCAACTTTGACGATTTTTAGAAAAATCGTCGAGACTCGAATTGACAATTGGCTAGAGTGGTTTGTTAGACCTTACAGAAAAGAATTCAGTGGTATTTTTGTTTTAATCTGAAACAACGCAGATCAGCGAGAATTTCAGTTTCCGTATCGATGTTTCATCAAAATTTACAAAACTTCTTTTATCCATAACTTGACAACCGTTCAACGAAACGAGACGTGCTTTATATGAAAATTCATCTACTCAACGAGTAGAATCCAAATAACCACTTTTTATTACCCAGAAAATTAGTTCACTAATTATTATCAGCAATTTTAATTACGAAATTAATTGTTTAATTCATAACTTTCTAACCGTTCATCGAATCCATTCGATATCTAAATGAAAAGTTCTTAATTTTTCGCTAGCTTTCCAATGACATGCATATCTTATATCTTATTTCATCCCTAGTATAACAACCTTTAAGATTCAACATAACCTATCTAAGAGCAATATCAAATGTACAAATATGCATAATCCTAATTTCTCGAGCACTAGTCAGGGATACACTATTAGTATGTAAAAATTAAATTATGAGTACTCACGTATCAATATTGAGATTCAATATTGCAGAAAGGTACGTAGACGCAACGGAGACGATAAAACATTAGTTTGACCTCACAAGCATACTCATGAACAATAACCATCACCTCCATAGCCAAAACTCATAATTTCCTTAGCTCTATCCTACTCATAAAACTTGTCTTGAAATGACCCACTCATGACCTTGTCGTAATATTTTAGGTATAATACTAATAATGATAATACTTCTAATAATAATAATAAGATTAATAATAATAAATAAAATAAATTATACGTAATATAAATAGAGATGAAAGTTTTGAATTTGTGAAATGCCTTGGCCGAATTGTTTGATCTTTATAGATCCATTTTTTTTTGTCTCATAGCTCAAAGTCTCAATTAAAATGTTTCCAGCACATAGTTTGCTTTTTACATGGCTGCTAACAATAATTATGTAATATTATTTTATATATTAAATCTTTATAATTAATTAAATATTATATTATATTTACGCTCATGGTAAAAATATAATTTTTACAAAAATGACACGGTCGTGGTCTCACGACTCATGTACCACTTTCGGTTTTTCGGGCACACTTTCGTACGTTTAGAAAACTAGCTTTTTACGTTACGTGACGTGTACCTTTTACAAAAATTAGACTTACTCAACAATAAATTACCTTTATAAAAATATAACTTATAAAATTGAGCGTTGTGGTCATTTCTTTCTATAAATTAGTGACTCATTGTTTATCAAAATATTTTATTTTAAATTAAACATTTTGTGACACGTACCTTTATTAATAACTAGACTTAATTTATTTAAAAACTAACCCACTCAAAGTGTAACTTAATCTTTTGAGTGTTTTGATCATTTCCTTTTATAATTCATAATCTTGTTATTTAACAAAGCCTATTTATTAATATTAGTTTAATATCAAAACGTTTTATGACTAATTTAAATTAAAATTTATAATCTTATACATATTTTTGAAATATTTATCTAACAACATACTAGTTATCCTTTCAAAACTAATTATATAATTTAAGATCCTTTACAAAATCGAAAATCCTATAACGTTTATGCTTTAAAACTTAATTTGATTTCATTCATTTATGCGTAAATGTTTAGTTTAATTTCCTTAACTTTCTAAATAATATATCTTAATATAATATATCAAATGGGTTTACCTAGTCAACGAATCTTATCCCAATTATTCCTTCTATATGATAAATCGAGTATTATGAAATTCGATTCTCCACTAACTTTTGTCTAACTCCCAATAAGTGATACTTTGTTCTTACTTGTAAATCACTTTACCATTTATTCCGAATACCGTTAAAAAAGTAAGGGTTTCCTAATTCAAAGTGGACCTCATAACAGAGACTCATAATCAAAGTTCAATGTATCCGATAATTCAATCATTTGATATTATCTTTTAATCTCGTCGATAAACTTACATCGAACAAATACGTTCATGTAAAGTATTATTCATTCAATACCTTGATAGCATTTCCAAATTCATAAAATAGATTTCATATCTTATATTCATAATAACTAATCCGTTCAATGTTTCATTAATATAACTCAATTTAAAATCAGACATATGTATATGTATATGTATATATTTATTTACACATAATTGTTCGTGAATCGTTTGGCATGGTCAAAGGATATTTGATTACAGAAATATAGTTTCAAAACTTTCGAGACTCAACATTACAGATTTTGCTTATCGTGTCGGATATATATAAAGATTAAAGTTTAAATTTGATCGGAAATTTCCGGGTCATCACAGGTAAAACCCATGGCTAACGCTATCCAGACATCAAATCACATGGTTGTAATCACTATGTTTTCCATTCTACCTGTCAGCTTATATTACGACATACACGCTCAATGTTTTAGATGAGCTTAGAATCATACATGATGCATTTCACGCATCCAACTTACTGAAGATGCCTGTAAGGCTAAACACACCATCTTTCCTTTTGTGGATATACATTCAGATGACATACTCAGGTTAATCGAAAATAGAATCAATTTGTTAATCTCTCAGGACAAGAGACTTAATTAACGGCAGATGCCCATTCTTACTTTCATACGCCGAAGTACCTTTCAAGGTAAATAACTTACTTCTGAGCCCACGAGTCTTACGGAACTTTGATACGCCCCTCCTTGTTCGAATACGGTACCATTGTTGGTCACTCCTTAAAATTTCGGGACGAAATTTTCTTTAACAGGTGGGTAATGTAACGACCCTGGTTTTTCCACTTTTAATTAATAATGTTTATTATTAATACTTATGATTTAACGAATGTATATGATTACATTTACTCATTACCATGATTAATCATACATGACTTTTGAATGCCCGAAACGTCTTTGTGATACACGTACATTACACGAATAATATTTTTGAATATTATTTACATTCATGATTAAGTTTTATTAATCATTTTAATTAACTAAGGTTATTAGTTAATTACTTGGGCTTTTATTGGATTATTATTTATTTGGACTTGGGCTTATTTATTTAACTTGTTACTTACATACATACTTGGGCTTATAAGCCCACCCTACATCTTATATTTACTTACTAGCCCATTCTCACATGTAAGTATTACTTTCAAGTTAAACTAAATTGATTATGTTAGTAAGGAATCTAGTTGCAAGCTTGTTATACATCTTCCCCATGCATGCCACCTTATATCCATCTTTTATGACACATACATGTAAGAACCTTATGGACCATTTTCTTCCCCCCTTCCCCTTATTTTGGCCATCGGCCTACCCTTGTCCCAAGGGTGTTTTTGTTCCAATTTTTCTTATTACTTCACTAGCATTTTACTCTCATTTTATCACACACACAATACTTGCATTTTCTCTCATTTCTTTCTCTTATTCTCTCTAAATATTGTAAGTAACTTGAAGCTTTTCTTCTTCTTCTTTTCTTTATAAAACCGTGACCTTACACCCCTTCATCATCAATTAATTATCTTTGTTTGTTGTTTGATACTTGTTCATGTTTGTTACTTAGTTACATGAACTTTGTTGTTGTAATTACTTACTAGACATTATGAATCAAACTCTTTAGTTTGTTCATCATTTTATCTTGTATTTACAAGAACAACAAAAGAGCTAAACTCTCTAGTTTATGTTCTACTTTTAATGTTTGGAAGATTAAAGTTCATGAGTTGTTAAATTCATACTTGTGATTCATGTTTGTAAACTTCAAGTTTACTTTCTTAAAGATCAAACTTTGGTTTGAATCTTTAAAGTATGAACAACCCATGAACTAGTTACATGTTTACTTAGTTGTTACTTCATATTATGCACTTTAAATTCTTGTTTGTTGGTTATTGTTGGTCAAGTGTTACTAAGTTAACTTTGATCTCATTAATCTTGAACTAAAGTTAACTTTAAAAGTTCAAGAACATAGAAGTATAACTCTTTAGTTATAACTTCAAATACTTATGTAAGATTTAAGTTTATATAGCTTATGGTCTTCTAACTTTGTCATAATCAAGAGCTTATGAGCTTACATACACTTTACAAGATGATAATCTAAGTTTTGTAGCTTAAGGTTTCATTAAAGTAAAGATTCAAGTGTTATTACTTAAGGTTTAACTTAATAACTTTAGATCAAGACTTTAGAGTCTTGGATCTTCAAGATCTAACTAAGAACTATGTTCTACAACTTAAGATCTTGATTAGTTAGTTTACTTTCAAGTTTGTAGTTCAATATTACTTTTATACTTCATGTATGCGTTAAATCTAAGACTTTGATGTAACTTTGGTTCATCAAAACACTTGCAACACTTAATTGAGTTGTGCTACTTATCTTAGACTTACACTTGTGTTATGATGGTCAAAACTTGGTAACGATGATGTAAACACATCAACGAGTTGTACACTTGAAGCTATATGCATCAAGGATGTAATGACCCGCACTTTTTCGATCGTTCTATACTTATAAGATTAATATTTACATAAATTAAACCTTACCAACATGATAAGAAATTCAAATTGTTGAGATTTATGTTTTCGAAAAGAGTTTTACACAACGTTTGACCGTCTAGTTTGACCGATGATATCACGAACTATATAATATATGATAATTATACGTTTGTGTATATATATGTATATATACATACTTAACATGATCTAAGGATGTTTTAATACCTCATTTTGTATTAATAACAATAAGTTATAAGTATATTTTGAAACTACTAACTTAAGTTTTCAAAACGATAACTATACGTAACGTTATTTGACATAAATACTTATGACCTATAATGTTTATACATATATCGTATAATTAATGTATTTAATCACTTTTTAAGGACTTAAATACATAAAACAATATAAGTGTATTTACAAAAGATAGTTATATTTGAATCCTCGTTCCGTTTTCTCAAGATTTCTATACGTATATCAAGGGTATATGTACCCGTATCATACCCAGCTTCTATACGTATTTACTATTGGTATATACACATCAAATCAACATCTAAATCAGCCATATTACTGCCCTCCAAGAGAGGTAACCTTGATTGGATGCTAGCATGGAAAATTTCACAAGATTACAACATAAAAATCTTGTTTTGTCCCCCCCCCATTCACGAAATTTTAACCTTATATACCCCATCCATTTTTCAATTTTTACTACATCATTTCTCTAGCTAGGAACACACACTTACAAGCTTCATGCATCCCTAAGAAATCCAGCAAAAATCCTCTCAAGAATCACCTTAATAACCACCATATCAAGATCAAACAAAAACACTACAAAATACTACTTTCATTTCAAGTTTATGTCCTAAGTTGCTTCCAATCTTCAATCCAACTCCACCACTCTTTGGTTCTAGGATTTTTCTTATTTCTTACAGCAATCTTGTCCAAGTAACTTGAGGTAGTAACTTTGTTCATAACCTTATTCGATTCATATATATATAACTATCTTATTTTATGGTATACAATTTTAACAACAAGAACATAGTTTGAATGATTTCAAACTTGTTTGCAAACTAAATAGATCCTTCTAACTTAACTTTTAAAATACTTCAAGACCTGTAATATATCATAAATATATGCTAACTTAACAAGGTAAAACTTGGTTCTTCAAAGAACACCTTAAAAATTGAATTTACGACGTCGGAGTGCAACCGGGGGCTGTTTTGGGTTGGATAATTAAAAACTATTTTGAACTTTGAATTGGAGGCTTATTTTCTGGAAAATTGATATTTACTATGAATATGTTAACACATAAAAATTTCATGATTTAACTCAAAGTATAAGTATTTTTAGAAAAATAATCATTTAAGGTTGTTTACATGATGGAAAATGATCAACTTCATAAGTTTCACTAAAGTTTGACCTATGACCTGTGATTTCGAATACAAACTAAGGTATTTAAAGTTCATAGTCTTAAAGAGGGACTCGATCCAAGGAAGTGGCAAGTTGAATCAACGAAAACGGAGTTGTAACGAAGAAACTATGACCAAAACGAGATCGGATATCTAAGACTAGTTTAGCTACGAAAATAATTGGAGAAAATTAAATAAATCACATCTTTTTAAAATAACATGATATTTTATATATATGTACTCATAATTTAATTTTATATGGTTCAGGATCACCCGTAAACAATACGAGAAGATTAATCATAAGATCCCATGATTGTACGCAACACGTCATTTGACAACACCGGTACCATGGGTCAAGATTAATCTCGACCAATACATATACGATGGGGGTTTTTATTTATTTCATTGGGGGTTTATTAAACACCTAAAAATGAACCATTAAAATTGAATTACTAAAATCGGACTGCTAACTACGGACTAAGAAATTATTAAAACTATTAAAAGTATAAAAAGTATATATATGTGACGATTGTTTAAAATAGAAATATATTGATAAACTATATATGGATAGGTTCGTGATATCAATCGGAGACCAAGTCGAAATTACATATCTTCAAGACGAAAGTGAGTATATAGTCCCACTTTTAAACTCTAAATATTTCGGGATGAGAATACATGTATTTTATGTTTTACGATATGGACACAAGTAACTGAAAAATATATTCTACGTTGAGTTGTACCACTGGCATACTTCCCTGTAGCTTGGTAACTGTTATTTACAGCGGTATTGTAAACGCGAATCCTGTTGATAGATCTATCGGGCCTGACAACCCCAACCGGACTGGACGACCAGTATTCAACGGTTGCACAGTACTTCGTTTCGTGACTACACTTGGTACGGGGTAGTAAGATTTCATAATAAAGGGAATATGCGACGTGATTAAATGTTAAGTATGGTTACCAAGTGCTCAACCACTTAGAATATTTTTATTAAAACGTTTATATATGAAATCTTGTGGTCTATATATATATTGCTGCCGGCATTAAACCTATATCTCACCAACTTTATGTTGACGTTTTAAACATGTCTTTTCTCAGGTGATAATTAGAAGCTTCCGCTGCAACATGTTGAATTTAAACAAGATCTTGAGTATGCATATTTGTGTCAAAAATAAAACTGCATATTGGAGGATTTGTAATGTAAAATATGCTAGAAATCGTATTGTTATCATCACATGTAAAGTTTGTAAGTCTAAGATTATCGCTAAACGATAATCATCTTTTTATTGTCTAAAGCTTGTATTAAAATAAGAGTTATGGTTTGTAATGTAAAATAAATGCAGTTGTTCTTTTAAAAATATCGCATATAGAGGTCAATACCTCGCAATGAAATCATACGTTATCTAACTCGTTCTTATGGTTAAGGACGGGTTATGACATGTGGTATCAGAGCGGTGGTCTTAGCGAACCAGGTTTGCATTAGTGTGTCTAACTGATAAGTCGTTAGGATACATTAGTAAGTCTGGACTTTGACCGGGTCTGATTTAAAAACCATTGCTTATCATTGTTGGTTAAAATTTATATGTAAATATTATGTAGTACTAATGGGTTAGTTGTTATGTGATAGATGTCGGGCTCGAAACTTATTATCACATTCAGCGACTCCGAATCAGAATCTTCAGATGGCGTTTCAGTCATTAACCTATCCGATGACGAAAATGATATCTTTGGGGAAGACTCACAAATTCCGGATGAACCAACTATAGGGAACCCGGAAAGTGAACCCGAGGAGGAAAGTGAACCAGAGGAGGAAAGTGAACCCGAGGAAGAAATACAGGAAATTACAAAAGACGAGTTCGAACTAGGAAAGAAACGAAAGGCTAATGAATTAGAAAATTCAAATCCCGAGTTTAGTAAGGATGATGTGGCACCAACTCCACTAGACACTACCACCCCTATTCCCGCTATTCCTATTCGTTCTATCCCGGCATCCAGTTCTTCAGTCCCACGGCCAAAATATAGGCAGACAGCCAGGATAAGCGTTAAGCGATTCTTTGAACCTAAACGTCCTAGAAAATAGACCAAACGATGCGCTGCCGTATTAAACCATGGGATCATATAATGTTTTGTATAATATTATTAGTGTGGTTTGCTTAATGTTCGATGTAAGATAAGCATATGTAAAATAGTGAAGTGTGAAATGCAATAATTTTCCATGGTTAAGTATTATTTAGATGGTAGTAATTGATTCTGTACTAAGCTATTAAGTATGGACATTAACGGGTAGGTACTACCCTAGATATAATTATAAAACGCTAATAAGAAGAAAAGGCTTTTATAATAATACCTGGTTCATATTATTAATAAGCTATAATGTACTGTAAATATACACTACATCTATAATATTCCATGTGAATAATTATTTTCTTTTCATTCTTATAGAAGAATATGGCGCGATTGAACCGAATGACGGAACAAGAAATCCAGGAACTCATCAATCAGCGAGTGAACGACAGAATGTTATGGGTCGAGGCTGCAAGAGGTGCTGC
This sequence comes from Rutidosis leptorrhynchoides, assembly GCF_046630445.1. Lineage (NCBI taxonomy): Eukaryota > Viridiplantae > Streptophyta > Magnoliopsida > Asterales > Asteraceae > Rutidosis > Rutidosis leptorrhynchoides. Next base: position 221,168,585 of record NC_092333.1, on the reverse strand, counting down.
AGTTAACCCAAATCCTCGTGTGGGGTGCACTTACAAAACTTTTCAAGCTTGCAAGCCCTCATCATTCAGTGGAACAGAAGGACCGATCGGTTTAACCCGGTGGATAGAAAAGATGGAGACTGTGTTTAAAATCAGTGGTTGTGTTGAAAAGGACATGACCAAGTATGCATCGTGCACTTTACAAGATAGTGCACTCACGTGGTGGAAAAATTATGTGAAGGCTGTAGGAGGAGATGTAGCTTATGATACTCCGTGGGAAGAATTCAAAACAATGTTAATCAACGAATATTGTCCAAGGAACGAGGTTAGGAAGTTGGAAGATGAGTTACGAAGTCTGAAGGTTATTGGTACTGAAATCACCAACTACAATCAGCGATTCATGGAATTAGTTTTGCTATGTCCTGAATTGGTTCCAACCGAAGAACGGAAGATTGAAATGTACAAAGATGGTTTGCCCAAAAAGGTCAAGGCAAATGTTACAGCATCGAAACCTAAGACAATTCATGAAGCTATAACCATGGCAAACGAGCTAATGGATCAGGTCATCATGGATAAGAAAGTATCCAATACTGATGTGAAGGTATCAGGTAACAAAAGAAAGTGGAATGGAAATTATGATCGAGGTAACCAACAACAATCTTTTAAGAAACAAGAAAACACGCAAGGTGCGGGTAGTGGTTTAAGCTTTGGTTATAAAGGACAAAATCCTTTATGCAACCGATGCCACAAACATCACTCTGGTTACTGTAATGTGGTATGCAACAAATGTAATCGAAAGGGTCATCTTGCTGAAGATTGTAGGGCTCTCGTTACAAATACAAATGGTACCAAGACTCCTGCCACCAATGCAAATAGAACTGCTTTGGCTACCATTACTTGTTTTGGGTGTGGAAAACAAGGTCACTATAAGAGCCAGTGCCCGAATCCAGAGAAGAATATCGGACCTGCACGTGGGAAAGCATTTGTTATTAATGCTAGAGAGGCATGTGAAGACCCGGAGCTTGTTACGGGTACGTTTACCATTAATAACTTATCCGCATCTATTATATTTGATACTGGTGCTGATAGAAGTTACGTGTGTAGAGACTTTCACGCTAAATTGAATTGTTCATCATTACCTCTAGATGCTAAGTACATGATTGAGTTAGCTAATGGTAAACTAATTAAAGCCGATAAAATTTGCCGTGATTGTAAAATAAATTTAGCCGGAGAAACATTTAAGATTGATTTGATACCCGTAGAATTAGGAAGTTTTGATGTAATAATCGGCATGGACTGGATGTCCAAAATAGGAGCTGAAGTTGTGTGCGCCAAGAAGGCAATTCGCATTCCTCGCAAGGATAAAACGCCAGTAATGATTTATGGAGAGAAGGGTAACTCAAAGCTAAAACTCATTAGTTATTTGAAAGCTCAAAAGTGCTTGAAGAAAGGGTGCTATGCTATCTTAGCACATGTTAATAAAGTCGAAAAGAAAGAAAAAGAGAAGTGCATCAATGACGTGCCTGTGGCAAGAGATTTTCCTGAAGTATTTCCGGAAGAGTTGCCGGGATTACCTCCATTTAGATCTGTAGAATTTCAAATAGATCTTGTACCAGGAGCTGCACCGGTTGCCCGTGCTCCATATAGACTTGCACCGTCCGAGTTAAAAGAACTTCAGAGTCAGTTAAAAGAATTACTGGATCGTGGATTCATACGACCAAGTACTTCACCGTGGGGAGCTCCAATTTTATTCGTCAAGAAGAAAGACGGATCTTTCCGAATGTGTATAGATTATCGTGAATTAAATAAGTTAACTATCAAGAATCGGTATCCACTATCGAGAATTGACGACTTATTTGATCAACTCCAAGGATCATGTGTGTACTCGAAAATTGACCTAAGTTCAGGCTATCATCAATTACGCGTCAAAGAAGAAGATATACCGAAAACTGCTTTTCGGACACGTTACGGTCATTACGAATTTTTGGTCATGCCGTTTGGATTGACGAATGCGCCAGCTGTATTCATGGACCTCATGAATCGAGTTTGTAGTCCATATTTAGATAAGTTTGTTATTGTTTTCATTGATGACATTCTTATCTATTCCAAGAGTGAGCAAGAGCATGAGCAGCATTTAAGTTTAATATTAGAGTTGTTGAGAAAAGAACAGCTATACGCTAAATTTTCTAAGTGTGCTTTCTGGTTGAAAGAAGTGCAATTTCTTGGCCACGTTGTTAGTAGCAAAAGAATTCAGGTTGATCCAGCAAAAATTGAAGCCATTGAAAAATGGGAGACTCCTAAGACACCAATGCAGATACGCCAATTTTTGGGTTTAGCCGGTTATTATAGAAGGTTTATTCAAGATTTTTCCCGAATAGCTAAGCCGTTAACAGCGTTAACGCAAAAAGGGGAGAAATATGAATGGACTTCTGAGCAGGAGAGTGCATTTCAATTACTGAAAAAGAAGTTGACTACGGCGCCTATTTTATCGTTACCAGAAGGGAACAATGATTTTGAAATATATTGTGACGCTTCGCGACAAGGTTTTGGTTGCGTTCTTATGCAACGGAAGAAAGTTATTGCATACGCATCCCGACAATTAAAGATTCACGAGCGGAATTATACGACGCATGATCTAGAATTGGGAGCAGTCGTGTTTGCATTGAAGATATGGAGACACTACTTGTATGGGGTTAAATGCACTGTGTTTACTGATCATAAAAGCCTTCAACATATTTTTGATCAGAAACAGCTGAACATGAGGCAACGTAGGTGGGTCGAGTTAATAAATGACTATGATTGTGAAATTCGTTATCATCCCGGGAAAGCGAATGTGGTGGCTGACGCACTAAGCAGAAAGGAACGAGAACCAATTCGAGTACGAGCGATGAACATAAAAAATCGCATGAATCTCAACTCACAAATCAAAGAAGTTCAACGAGAAGCACTTACTAAAGAAAATATAGGAAATGAAATAATGAAGAAGTATGAGAAGCAACTCGTTATACGGAAAGATGGAATTCGATATTTTGCAAATCGTATTTGGGTACCGAAGTTGGGTGGATTAAGGAAGTTGATATTGAATGAGGCACATACGACAAGATACTCGATACATCCTGGAGTTGGAAAGATGTACCAAGATCTTAAGACACATTATTGGTGGCCTAATTTAAAGACAGACGTTGCAACATATGTTGGGGAATGTTTAACTTGTTCCAAAGTCAAAGCTGAACACCAAAAGCCGTTAGGGTTACTTCAACAACCAGAAATCCCAGAATGGAAATGGGATGGTATTACCATGGATTTCATCACGAAGTTACCAAAGACTGCCTGGGGATACGACACCATTTGGGTGATTGTTGATCGTCTCACCAAGTCTGCACATTTCTTGCCTATAAAGGAAACGGATAGAATGGAGAAACTATTACGATTGTATATAAAGGAAGTTGTTTCAAGGCATGGAATACCTATTTCCATTATATCCGATCGTGATAGTAGATTTACATCAAAGTTCTGGCAATCACTACAGGAGGCCCTAGGAACTCGTTTGGATATGAGTACCGCGTATCATCCGCAAACCGACGGGCAGAGTGAAAGAACGATTCAGACTCTTGAAGACATGCTCAGGGCATGTGTGATCGATTTTGGAAACGGATGGGATAAATATCTACCATTAGCAGAATTCTCGTATAATAATAGTTATCATGCGAGCATTAAAGCTGCGCCATTCGAAGCATTGTACGGAAGGAAGTGTAGATCTCCTATTTGTTGGAATGAAGTAGGAGATCGACAATTAACTGGTCCCGAGATCATACACGAAACGACTGAGAAGATAGTACAAATCAAGGAGAGATTGAAAACAGCCCGTAGTCGCCAAAAGAGCTACGCCGATGTTCGAAGGAAACCATTAGAGTTTCAGATCGGTGACATGGTTATGTTAAAGGTGTCACCGTGGAAAGGTGTAATACGCTTCGGAAAAAGGGGTAAACTGAACCCAAGATATGTTGGCCCGTTCAAGATTATCGAACGCATTGGACCGGTAGCTTATCGACTCGAGTTACCACAACAACTCGCCGGAGTACATAATACATTTCACGTCTCAAACCTTAAGAAGTGTCTTGCAAAGGAAGATCTCACCATTCCTCTTGAAGAAATCCATGTCGATGAGAAACTACAATTCATCGAAGAACCAATCGAAATCATGGACCGTGAAGTTAAACAGCTCAAGCAGAGCAACATACCGATCGTTAAGGTTCGTTGGAATGCTCGAAGAGGTCCTGAGTTTACTTGGGAACGAGAGGATCAGATGAAACAAAAGTATCCACACTTGTTTCTCGATGACGCAAAATAGGTACAATTTTAAAATTTCGGGACGAAATTTATTTAACGGGTAGGTACTGTAATGACCCGCACTTTTTCGATCGTTCTATACTTATAAGATTAATATTTACATAAATTAAACCTTACCAACATGATAAGAAATTCAAATTGTTGAGATTTATGTTTTCGAAAAGAGTTTTACACAACGTTTGACCGTCTAGTTTGACCGATGATATCACGAACTATATAATATATGATAATTATACGTTTGTGTATATATATGTATATATACATACTTAACATGATCTAAGGATGTTTTAATACCTCATTTTGTATTAATAACAATAAGTTATAAGTATATTTTGAAACTACTAACTTAAGTTTTCAAAACGATAACTATACGTAACGTTATTTGACATAAATACTTATGACCTATAATGTTTATACATATATCGTATAATTAATGTATTTAATCACTTTTTAAGGACTTAAATACATAAAACAATATAAGTGTATTTACAAAAGATAGTTATATTTGAATCCTCGTTCCGTTTTCTCAAGATTTCTATACGTATATCAAGGGTATATGTACCCGTATCATACCCAGCTTCTATACGTATTTACTATTGGTATATACACATCAAATCAACATCTAAATCAGCCATATTACTGCCCTCCAAGAGAGGTAACCTTGATTGGATGCTAGCATGGAAAATTTCACAAGATTACAACATAAAAATCTTGTTTTGTCCCCCCCCCCATTCACGAAATTTTAACCTTATATACCCCATCCATTTTTCAATTTTTACTACATCATTTCTATAGCTAGGAACACACACTTACAAGATTCATGCATCCCTAAGAAATCCAGCAAAAATCCTCTCAAGAATCACCTTAATAACCACCATATCAAGATCAAACAAAAACACTACAAAATACTACTTTCATTTCAAGTTTATGTCCTAAGTTGCTTCCAATCTTCAATCCAACTCCACCACTCTTTGGTTCTAGGATTTTTCTTATTTCTTACAGCAATCTTGTCCAAGTAACTTGAGGTAGTAACTTTGTTCATAACCTTATTCGATTCATATATATATAACTATCTTATTTTATGGTATACAATTTTAACAACAAGAACATAGTTTGAATGATTTCAAACTTGTTTGCAAACTAAATAGATCCTTCTAACTTAACTTTTAAAATACTTCAAGACCTGTAATATATCATAAATATATGCTAACTTAACAAGGTAAAACTTGGTTCTTCAAAGAACACCTTAAAAATTGAATTTACGACGTCGGAGTGCAACCGGGGGCTGTTTTGGGTTGGATAATTAAAAACTATTTTGAACTTTGAATTGGAGGCTTATTTTCTGGAAAATTGATATTTACTATGAATATGTTAACACATAAAAATTTCATGATTTAACTCAAAGTATAAGTATTTTTAAAAAAATAATCATTTAAGGTTGTTTACATGATGGAAAATGATCAACTTCATAAGTTTCACTAAAGTTTGACCTATGACCTGTGATTTCGAATACAAACTAAGGTATTTACAGTTCATAGTCTTAAAGAGGGACTCGATCCAAGGAAGTGGCAAGTTGAATCAACGAAAACGGAGTTGTAACGAAGAAACTATGACCAAAACGAGATCGGATATCTAAGACTAGTTTAGCTACGAAAATAATTGGAGAAAATTAAATAAATCACATCTTTTTAAAATAACATGATATTTTATATATATGTACTCATAATTTAATTTTATATGGTTCAGGATCACCCGTAAACAATACGAGAAGATTAATCATAAGATCCTATGATTGTACGCAACACGTCATTTGACAACACCGGTACTTTATGTACGCAACACGTCATTTGACAACACCGGTACCATGGGTCAAGATTAATCTCGACCAATACATATACGATGGGGGTTTTTATTTATTTCATTGGGGTTTTATTAAACACCTAAAAATGAACCATTAAAATTGAATTACTAACATCGGACTGCTAACTACGGACTAAGAAATTATTAAAACTATTAAAAGTATATATATGTGACGATTGTTTAAAATAGAAATATATTGATAAACTATATATGGATAGGTTCGTGATATCAATCGGAGACCAAGTCGAAATTACATATCTTCAAGACGAAAGTGAGTATATAGTCCCACTTTTAAACTCTAAATATTTCGGGATGAGAATACATGTATTTTATGTTTTACGATATGGACACAAGTAACTGAAAAATATATTCTACGTTGAGTTGTACCACTGGCATACTTCCCTGTAGCTTGGTAACTGTTATTTACAGCGGTATTGTAAACGCGAATCCTGTTGATAGATCTATCGGGCCTGACAACCCCAACCGGACTGGACGACCAGTATTCAACGGTTGCACAGTACTTCGTTTCGTGACTACACTTGGTACGGGGTAGTAAGATTTCATAATAAAGGGAATATGCGACGTGATTAAATGTTAAGTATGGTTACCAAGTGCTCAACCACTTAGAATATTTTTATTAAAACGTTTATATATGAAATCTTGTGGTCTATATATATATTGCTGCCGGCATTAAACCTATATCTCACCAACTTTATGTTGACGTTTTAAACATGTCTATTCTCAGGTAATAATTAGAAGCTTCCGCTGCAACATGTTGAATTTAAACAAGATCTTGAGTATGCATATTTGTGTCAAAAATAAAACTGCATATCGGAGGATTTGTAATGTAAAATATGCTAGAAATCGTATTGTTATCATCACATGTAAAGTTTGTAAGTCTAAGATTATCGCTAAACGATAATCATCTTTTTATTGTCTAAAGCTTGTATTAAAATAAGAGTTATGGTTTGTAATGTAAAATAAATGCAGTTGTTCTTTTAAAAATGTCGCATATAGAGGTCAATACCTCGCAATGAAATCATACGTTATCTAACTCGTTCTTATGGTTAAGGACGGGTTATGACAAAGGATGAGAACCGTGATGAACATCAAGCACCAAGAACCACCGGAACCTATAGTTTTGCTGTTTCTGGGTCTGATCAGTACGACCTGGGCTACTGTAACTATGATTTTTAGATAGCTCTGTTCGAGTAGATAACTTTTCATATAGGACTCGTCTTAATCCGAGTTACGGTTTAGGATTTATGGCCCTCCGATCGTCACTATGTCCATTTAACGTTGTGCTGAAAATTCTGACCTACTCGCACTTAGATTGTCGCCACGGTCAAATGACTCATAGAGGGAACCATGGCCACTGGTCTCACCTCTGTTCAGTTTGTGTAGAGACTGTGGTGACTGACCGAAGTCAGTCCTTGTTTTAAACTCTTTCCTTGAACGAAACTTACTTTATACCTTTCGTTGGATGATGAATGATGATGACCTTTAAGACCTATTTTACATACTTATAAACCTATTGGAATGATTTACTGACTTAGTGATATTTGACTTAGGTTGAGGACCCGTTTGGACAACCTACATACTTGCTTACTTTCCTAGTCATACTTTACCGCTACTTATCATTGTGAGTTATAGCATCCCTTTTTACTTTAACTATTTTGGGAACTGAGAATAGATGCGCATTTTTACGTTTTACATACTAGGCACGAGTACTTAAACTTATATATGTGTGGGTTATACAACGGCATAAACATTCCCTTTAGCTCGGTAACGTTTAGTCATTGGTTTTTGAACCGGTGAACGCGAATCTTAGATATGGATCCATAGGGTTTGACATCCCCACTAGAGCTAGTCGCGCTAGCATTTAACGAGTGTTTAATACTTCGTAAACTTACGCACTTTCCAAGTGTACTTTCAGGGGGTGATATATTATTAAACGTTAAGTTAGTTACTGAGTGCCCACGGTTGAGCATATACTTAAACATACTGATTTAGATTACTGTTTTGAAATGCTCTTTGTAGCACTGAAATATCGTGGCCTACCTTACATTACTGTTATACTTAAACTATAGCTCACCAACCTTTGTGTTGACGTTTTAAGCATGTTTTTTTTAGATGCTTAAGGTTACTTGCTTCTGCTGTTGTGCTAGTCATGCCTCATAGACTTCCGCTGTGCTTTCTAGAGTTGTGTAGTGACCCGAACTTTTCCATGTTTATATATATTAATTGAGATTGATATTTACATGATTAAATGTTTCCAACATGTTAAGCAATCAAACTTGTTAAGGCTTGATTAATTGAAATATGTTTCATATAGACAATTGACCATCCAAATTGACCGGCGATTCACGAACGTTAAAACTTGTAAAAATGACATGACGATATATATATGGATATACATATGGTTAACATGAGATTATGATAATTAAGTGTAACGACCCGGAAATTTTCGACCAAATTTAAACCTTAAACTCTATATGTTTCCGACACGATAAGCAAAAACCTTAATGTTGAGTCTAGAAAGTCTGAAATCTCTATTTGAATAAGTAGTCACCCTTTGACCATGCCTGATGATTCACGAACTACTATTTGTAAATAGTTACATATATAAATATTATTATATTGTAATGTATGAATATTATATATTCGATATATGTTATTATATAAGTATGAAATATTAAGTACTTAATAACATATAATATTAATATATTAAAAGTAAACTATAAATGTTATACACATATTGTTATTATTACTTTCATTATTATTATAAGTGTATTATTATTAACATTATTATTTTCAATAAAATATATATATATATATATATATATATATATATATATATATATATATATATATATATATATATATATATAAAAATGAATATGAGATTAAATAATCATAATTTGTTATATAAATATTACTAGTATTATCTTTATCAATAATATTATTATTATTATTATTATTAATTCTATTATTATTTCCTGTATTACTAAAGAAAGTATTATTATTATTATTTACAAATTATTAATTAAAAAAATATATATATATAATAATAATTATATAAAAAAAAATCGTTTCCTATCATTATCCAGCTATTTGTAATTTTGTTTGTGTCCATAAAATTCGTACCACCACAATCAAAATCAGATTTGTTTCCAAAAGAGTTGTTAACTATCACTTTCTTTATTTTTTTATTTTTTTTTATTTATCTGTTTCTTTGTTTATATATCGACACTTTGAGGCAATACATCACACAAGTATTATCTGTTATCTTCACAGCCATCTTATTATTCAATTCCATTATCAATTACCAAATACAATCTATTTCAAGCTGTGAATTCAAATAGAAAAGTTAAGAACACGTAACCATCTCCCCTGTCCGAGCCACGACTAAATCAAAAGCTCAAAACCTATTCTTTCTTCGAAATCTAAAAATGGTGTTTGATTAGGAATCTTTTGTTTGATCTCTCTGCAAAGTTTCATCCCCTAATTCTTTATATCAAGCTACAATTTTGGATTCAAAGTTTAATTGTAAAAAAAAAAAACAAATATATGAACAAAGATTAAATTCGAGTTCATGTTTGTGTGTTAAGTTAAATTAATGATTCCCACAGTTTATACAAACGATTTGGAAGATACTTCGTGAAGGAATCATGATCCAAAAATTTCTAAAAATCGAAAACCATATTTTTTTTTTCTCTATATGGCTGCGACAGCAGCAAATCTCATGTCACATAATTTTTTTTTATTTCGTTTTTCCATATACGATTACCAATAATCTGACTTCTTTTATTTCGTTACAAAATTTAAAACATTTTTTTTTGTGGTTTTGCTGTTGTGATTTTGATTCATGGTTAATTGATGTGAGGAAGAAGAAGAACAGTATTTACGGGTTATATATATTTGAGTTGAGATATTAGTCAGAAAATAAATGCAGCGGAATGGTTATGTTTGATGTTGGGTTAGCTAGGGGTCACGAGTTCGAGCCCCCATGTGGGCAACTTTCCTTTTAGAAAGGCTTACATAAAGGGTATACAATTTTATATCCCTATATTTATTATTGTTATTATTATTATTATTATTATTATTATTATTATTATTATTATTATTATTATTATTATTATTATTATTATTATTATTATTACTAATCATTATTATTATTATTATTATTATTTTTATTGTTGATATAAAATAACACAAACTATTATTATTATTATTATTATTATCATCATTAATCATTAAAATTATTAATAGTATCATTTTATAATTTTTAGTATTATAATTATTATTATTTGTAACATAAATACTATTATTAATATTATCATTATCATTGTATTATTAGTATAACCATTATTTTGATTAAAAGAATCCGTACTATCAAAAATATCATTTTTAACAGATAACTATTTTGTATATAAAAATACACTTATGACATATACTATAATTATACTAATATTTTCATGTAACAATATATCAACCCTATTAATTTTTTTTTATAAACACTTACAAATAACAAACTAATGATTTTTAAATATAAAACTAATCACATATATATATATATATATATATATATATATATATATATATATATATATATATATATATATATATATATATATATATATATATATATGTATGTATATATAAATGAAATTATGTGATTTCAATTATATGTTTTAATAGATATACAAATTGATATAGGTTCGTGAATCCAAGGCCAACCTTATAATTGATCAATGATGTTATATGTATTTTTACTACAAAATACATTAGGTGAGTATATAGATCCCTTTTAAACTCTAAATATTTTTGGGCTGAGAATACATGCGCTGTTTTTATAAATGATTTACATTATGGACACAAGTGATCAAAAATAAATTCTACGTTGAGTTGTACCATGGCATATCTCTTTATACTTGGTAACTGCTAATTACGTGAGGAGCGTAAACGCGAATCCTGTTGATAGATCTATCGGGCTGACATCCCCAACCGGGCTGGACGACCAGCATTTAACGGTTGCACAGTACTTCATTCTCGTTACTACACTTGGTACGGTGTAGGGTTTATTTAAGAGTATGCTGCTGTGATTTTTAGTTAAGTATGGTTACCAAGTGCTCAACGTCTTTTCTATACACGAGGAGTGTATTATGTATAAATATGAAATCTTGTGGTCCATAGTTATAACGCTGCTAGCATCAACCTATATATCTCACCAACTTTATGTTGACGTTTTAAAGCATGTTATTCTCAGGTACGAATTAGGTCTTCCGCTGTGCATTTGCTCATGTTAAGGACATTACTTGGAGTCGATCATCGCAATGGAACCAAACGTTGATGACCTCGTCTAGGAGGATTAGGACGGGTTGTTAAAGTTGGTATCAGAGCGTTGGTCTTAGCGAACCAGGCCTTGCATTAGTGTGTCTAACTGGTAGTTGTTAGGATACATTAGTGAGTCTGGACTTTGACCGTGTCTGCCTGTCAAAAGTTTTGCTTATCATTTCTAGTCGGAAATCACCTGCTTATCATCCTTAGGAAATTGCTTGCCTATCATTCTCAAGTCTAGACACGTTCTACTGCATTCAGTGCATCGATAGTGTATAGACGAAAATCATATTTTAGCGTATCTGATAATTCATATCTTAGCGCATCTGTAGACCTGCCTGACAAATGTCGTAGGTTCTTCTGTAGTCTACAAATCCTTAAGTGTTATATATATATATATATATATATATAGATATTCTATGTAGTTAGAATATCATCCTATATTCGAAAATTATTTCACATCGAAGAACTATTCCATTCATCGACTTTCTCTTGGCATTGAACCTGAAAGCACTTACCGGCGAACCTGTTCGAGAAACCATTTAACCTCTCATTTCTAGAAATATCCCGTTACGATTATATATTATCCTATATTTCGAATCTTACTCACCCGCTCGTTTCAATCGTCAATCATCCCGACATAATATAAGAAGTTAATGAACTACGTGATCGAGTAATGGCTTTGGAGAATCTGGTGTGGAGACACCAGCAGCAGCACCAGCAGTATAATCCGTACCACCATCATCAACGCCGACAATACTCTTATCACCCCAACCACAATCACGTCATAAATCTCTACGTCACGATCTGTACCTCGGATATCAATATCACACGCTTCAATATCATTATCTGTACTTCAAGTATACTCCTTGTTTTACATATCATTCTACATCGATTAATTTCGTTCTACGTATTGTTCTACCTCATTTACCTTCGTCCGGTATGGCAATTATGTAATCTCTAAAGTTTTAGAGATCATGTAATCAAGTGCTAACAATAAATCAAATGAGTATAAAATCTTATTGACTCATTAAATCCATAATTACATATGAAGAAAATATATATGCAAGTATATTTTCATAAAGATTGTAATTAAAAATTCTTTCGTACAAATTGTTAATGATGAAAATATTTTAACGGGTGGGTAGTACCCAAGGAATATTTAAAATTCACATTAACAAGTTACATTGTACATTCTTCGAATCTGATTCAACGGTCATTTACTATCCTACTTAAAATCACCGATATACGTATCCGTTCATCACAGAATAACCATTTCCATTCAAATTTCATATTTGGATTTTTACCTATCCGAATCCAACAAGTGGCATAAAGAAGAAACATTGGACAAATTAAAAATTGTTAGAAACACACGAATTAACTAATTGAAAATCTGTTAAGGATTCCACGCTAACTGTTCCGACTAACTGTTCCCGGTTAATTGATTAACATTTAATTTATCGCAATTTACATTCTCGCAATTTTAATTTCTGCACTGTACATACTGTCGGGACGCATGTACAACAATACGTCGGATTAATTCTGAGACAACACGTTGTATAATGGGTCATGATATGCATTTATTTATTTTACGCACTTTAAATAACGGGACACGTATGCAAGGTTTCGACTTATCATATCGACCCATCTATATATATATTTCGGAACAACCGTAGACACTCTATATGTGAAGGTGGGAGTTGGCTATACAGGGTCGGAGTTGATTCCAAAATATATATATACTTTGAGTTGTGATCGACACCGAGACCGGTACACGGGTCACGATACGTATTAAGTAATTCGAATATTATATGTTTAATTTATATATATGAATTTATTGGACCATTGGACAATCGGACTATTGGACTGCTAACTCTGGACGATTAAAATAAATTAAAATGTTGTATATAACATATGAAACTAAATAATTCTTCAAGTTTGCCACTTGATTCTATCTTAAACCTCATTCGTATCTTGACGATTACAATTCGCATTCAAATATTTTCATGATTTTTGAAAACATCTTGATTGAGAAGTTAAACCAACCGCACCTCATCTCTGGAAGAAAAGATCGTTGCATAAAATTTATGCACCTGAAAGCTCTCGAAAAGTGAGAAAACGTTTAACCCATATCTGTGTTAGCTCCTTTGGCACTGTTATCATCAAAAATAACCTTACAGTTCCTCTTCAAAGTAGTCAATTTTGTCACAGCTCCACTTCGACTTCTCAGTAAGATTACTCTTAGTATAACCTCGATATATATATATATTGTTCTTTCGCCATCGTTACCGGAGAACCTTTTATATCCCATCATATTGCCATCAGCGTTTAATCATCTAAAAACACAATTCTCCTGAAACCACCACAGTTTGATAACCGATGACCCCGATCCGTTAACTTTGAGAATGCTGACGAAGCAGCATGTTGTAGATGGTCTCAATGGCCAAAAGTTAATGATAAAGAATGGAGTATTGGAAACGCTCAATACAAAATTTAGTACCGAAAAGCGGATTATGCGAAATTATGAAGGAAGTCGTAAACAAATCACAAAGAATAAGTCTGACTTCAAAGGATCCAAATGATTCGGTGCCTGCTGAAATCTTTAGCGAACACCTTGCTTCTAAATCTAAACCCTTACCGGTCAATCTCCATCATCATCCTTCGACAATAGAAATTCCAAGATATTATCATATCTTTCATTATAAATATCCTCAATATTTCTGAAGATATTTTCACAACTATCCTTACCTAAAGTCATTTATCTCTCCGTAATATCTGCATTACAATATAAAGGAAACTGTGTTAGTTTCTAAATCCTTCGAGTTTAAAAAAAAAAATGTTCTAAAGCAGTGTTGGAAACTGATGCATGAATTAGTATAATATAATGAAACTTGATCAACTTCATTATATTACAGTAAGTCATGTTAAGTTCCTAATGAAATGTGATGATTCGCAGTACCGTCATCATGTGCCATGTTACACGGCTCTTACATTCTATCTAATCCCCAAACATATTAGGAACATATCGTCTTGATAGTTCTATCTTTTCCAGAGTATTTTGGTAATTTAACAAATCAAAATCGTGCCAATACCCTTTCTTTCTTAGAGCATTAGAAATGTTCATTTCAAATCTCCTACCTACGAATTCCGAACCATTACAAGAAACGCTTAAACGCAAGAAGAGGAAACGAAAGAATGAAGCTTCGAAGTAGAAATTGGGGTATAGATCGCAGCAAATGGGAGAAAGCATTAACTGTGGATGACAATGATTATAGAAGACAGAAGTAGGAACATCGAGATATAAGGGAAAATATAAAACCCAACAACCACCCAGAAATTTCAAACCGTGTATATCAATACGTATTGCAACGTAAAGACACGGGAGAATTAGAAACATTATAATTCCAAGGAAATCATAAAAGTGAATAGATTCTTCTGGCGGCAGATGAAAAAGAAGAATGAAAGATATGAAAGTTAGAAGTATAACAAAAATCAAAACGGGATGAAGCATTTTAAAGAATACCTTAAGGTATGAATTAGAGGAGGAAAAGTAGGAGATGTGGGACATGGAAATAAGGAAACGAAGGGGGTAGTTTTATAGTAAAATATCCGACAAAGAAATCAAAATCGATTTGCTGCATTAACTCAAAGAAGATCTTGATCACCAAAGAACCAAATCTTAATACGTAAGATTTTCTTTAGATTCCTTAAATTCCGGAAATTAATCCTAACCACGTCATCGGTTAAAACAATTCCATATTCACTCATTTCATTCTTTTGTGAAAGCTTCACTCGTGTGCTTCACATGATCGAATCGTTTTATCTGTATCTTCCAATAATGATAAACCTCTATTATTACCTCATATTCGTCATGAAAACATTCCTATTGTTATTTATGACAACCTCTACCAAATTTCGGGGACGAAATTTCTTTAACGGGTGGGTACTGTAACGACCCGGAAATTTTCGACCAAATTTAAACCTTAAACTCTATATGTTTCCGACACGATAAGCAAAAACCTTAATGTTGAGTCTAGAAAGTCTGAAATCTCTATTTGAATAAGTAGTCACCCTTTGACCATGCCTGATGATTCACGAACTACTATTTGTAAATAGTTACATATATAAATATTATTATATTGTAATGTATGAATATTATATATTCGATATATGTTATTATATAAGTATGAAATATTAAGTACTTAATAACATATAATATTAATATATTAAAAGTAAACTATAAATGTTATACACATATTGTTATTATTACTTTCATTATTATTATAAGTGTATTATTATTAACATTATTATTTTCAATAAAATATATATATATATATATATATATATATATATATATATATATATATATATATATATATATATATATATATATATATATATATATATATATATATATATATATATAAATGAATATGAGATTAAATAATCATAATTTGTTATATAAATATTACTAGTATTATCTTTATCAATAATATTATTATTATTATTATTAATTCTATTATTATTTCCTGTATTACTAAAGAAAGTATTATTATTATTATTTACAAATTATTAATTAAAAAATATATATATATAATAATAATTATATAAAAAAAAAGAATCGTTTCCTATCATTATCCAGCTATTTGTAATTTTGTTTGTGTCCATAAAATTCGTACCACCACAATCAAAATCAGATTTGTTTCCAAAAGAGTTGTTAACTATCACTTTCTTTATTTTTTTATTTTTTTTTATTTATCTGTTTCTTTGTTTATATATCGACACTTTGAGGCAATACATCACACAAGTATTATCTGTTATCTTCACAGCCATCTTATTATTCAATTCCATTATCAATTACCAAATACAATCTATTTCAAGCTGTGAATTCAAATAGAAAAGTTAAGAACACGTAACCGTCTCCCCTGTCCGAGCCACGACTAAATCAAAAGCTCAAAACCTATTCTTTCTTCGAAATCTAAAAATGGTGTTTGATTAGGAATCTTTTGTTTGATCTCTCTGCAAAGTTTCATCCCCTAATTCTTTATATCAAGCTACAATTTTGGATTCAAAGTTTAATTGTAAAAAAAACAAATATATGAACAAAGATTAAATTTGAGTTCATGTTTGTGTGTTAAGTTAAATTAATGATTCCCACAGTTTATACAAACGATTTGGAAGATACTTCGTGAAGGAATCATGATCCAAAAATTTCTAAAAATCGAAAACCATATTTTTTTTTCTCTATATGGCTGCGACAGCAGCAAATCTCATGTCACATAATTTTTTTTTATTTCGTTTTTCCATATACGGTTACCAATAATCTGACTTCTTTTATTTCGTTACAAAATTTAAAACATTTTTTTTTGTGGTTTTGCTGTTGTGATTTTGATTCATGGTTAATTGATGTGAGGAAGAAGAAGAACAGTATTTACGGGTTATATATATTTGAGTTGAGATATTAGTCAGAAAATAAATGCAGCGGAATGGTTATGTTTGATGTTGGGTTAGCTAGGGGTCACGAGTTCGAGCCCCCATGTGGGCAACTTTCCTTTTAGAAAGGCTTACATAAAGGGTATACAATTTTATATCCCTATATTTATTATTGTTATTATTATTATTATTATTATTATTATTATTATTATTATTATTATTATTATTATTATTATTATTACTAATCATTATTATTATTATTATTATTATTTTTATTGTTGATATAAAATAACACAAACTATTATTATTATTATTATTATCATCATTAATCATTAAAATTATTAATAGTATCATTTTATAATTTTTAGTATTATAATTATTATTATTTGTAACATAAATACTATTATTAATATTATCATTATCATTGTATTATTAGTATAACCATTATTTTGATCAAAAGAATCCGTACTATCAAAAATATCATTTTTAACAGATAACTATTTTGTATATAAAAATACACTTATGACATATATTATAATTATACTAATATTTTCATGTAACAATATATCAACCCTATTAATTTTTTTTTTATAAACACTTACAAATAACAAACTAATGATTTTTAAATATAAAACTAATCACATATATATATATATATATATATATATATATATATATATATATATATATATATATATATATATATATATATATATATATAAATGAAATTATGTGATTTCAATTATATGTTTTAATAGATATACAAATTGATATAGGTTCGTGAATCCAAGGCCAACCTTATAATTGATCAATGATGTTATATGTATTTTTACTACAAAATACATTAGGTGAGTATATAGATCCCTTTTAAACTCTAATTTTTTTTGGGCTGAGAATACATGCGCTGTTTTTATAAATGATTTACATTATGGACACAAGTGATCAAAAATAAATTCTACGTTGAGTTGTACCATGGCATATCTCTTTATACTTGGTAACTGCTAATTACGTGAGGAGCGTAAACGCGAATCCTGTTGATAGATATATCGGGCTGACATCCCCAACCGGGCTGGACGACCAGCATTTAACGGTTGCACAGTACTTCGTTCTCGTTACTACACTTGGTACGGTGTAGGGTTTATTTAAGAGTATGCTGCTGTGATTTTTAGTTAAGTATGGTTACCAAGTGCTCAACGTCTTTTCTATACACGAGGAGTGTATTATGTATAAATATGAAATCTTGTGGTCCATAGTTATAACGCTGCTAGCATCAACCTATATATCTCACCAACTTTATGTTGACGTTTTAAAGCATGTTATTCTCAGGTACGAATTAGGTCTTCCGCTGTGCATTTGCTCATGTTAAGGACATTACTTGGAGTCGATCATCGCAATGGAACCGAACGTTGATGACCTCGTCTAGGAGGATTAGGACGGGTTGTTAAATTAAGTATCTCCATAAGTATATTAACAATGAGTTATATACATATAAACAAGACTACTAACTTAAGGATTTCGAAACGAGACATATATGTAACGATTATCGTTGTAACGACATTTAAATGTATATATATATCATATTAAGATATATTAATATATCATAATATCATGATAATATAATAATTTAACATCTCATTAGATATAATAAACAATGGGTTAACAACATTAATTGAGATCGTTAACTTAAAGGTTTCAAAACAACACTTACATGTAACGACTAACGATGACTTAACGACTCAGTTAAAATGTATATACATGTAGTGTATTTAGATGTATTAAAATACTTTTGGAAGACTTCAAGACATATATCAAAACACTGATACTTAACGAAAATGGTTACAGTTACTTTCCCATTCTTTTCTTTCATCAAGAATTCTAGTCGTATTTTTACCCGTATTATACACAGATTCAAGACGTACTTACTATGGGTATATACCAATAGGAACTAGCATGGGATTCCACTCTTGATTATGTCATGTATGCCTAATTAATTTTAACTTCTACCATGAGCTAGTCAACTAACTAGAACTCCTTTTAACCCCACTCACCACTCACCAATTACCACTCATCATTCACTCCATTTCACTTCCAATTCTCTTTCTAATTCTCTCTCAACACACACACACACTATTATGAACGTATTTTTCTAGTATTTAATCATCATCTTCATCAAAAATCACTTCAAGAATCAAGCTATAATCATCATAGGAAGAACACTTCAAGAACACTTCAAAAATCCCTTCAAGTTTACTAATTTACTTCCAAGCTTTCTAATCCATTCCAAGTAATCATCTAAGATCAAGAAACCTTTGTTATATACAGTAGGTTATCTTTCTTATTCAAGGTAATATTCATATTCAAACTTTGATTCAATTTCTATAACTAGAAACTATCTTAATTCGAGTAAAAATCTTACTTGAACTTGTTTTTGTGTCATGATCCTACTTCAAGAACTTTCAAGCCATCCAAGATCCTTTGAAGCTAGATCATTTCTTGTCACTTCCAGTAGGTTTACCTACTAAACTTGAGGTAGTAATGATGTTCATAACATCATTCAATTCATATATATAAAACTATCTTATTCGAAGGTTTAAACTCGTAATCACTAGAACATAGTTTAGTTAATTCTAAACTTGTTCGCAAACAAAAGTTAATCCTTCTAACTTGACTTTTAAAATTAACTAAACACATGTTCTATATCTATATGATATGCTAACTTAATGATTTAAAACCTGGAAACACGAAAAACACCGTAAAACCGGATTTACGCCGTCGTAGTAACACCGCGGGCTGTTTTGGGTTAGTTAATTAAAAACTATGATAAACTTTGATTTAAAAGTTGTTATTCTGAGAAAATTATTTTTATTATGAACATGAAACTATATCCAAAAATTATGGTTAAACTCAAAGTGGAAGTATGTTTTCTAAAATGGTCATCTAGACGTCGTTCTTTCGACTAAAATGACTACCTTTACAAAAACGACTTGTAACTTATTTTTCCAACTGTAAACCTATACTTTTTCTGTTTATATTCATAAAATAGAGTTCAATATGAAATCATAGCAATTTGATTCACTCAAAACGGATTTAAAATGAAGAAGTTATGGGTAAAACAAGATTGGATAATTTTTCTCATTTTAGCTACGTGAAAATTGGTAACAAATCTATTCCAACCATAACTTAATCAACTTGTATTGTATATTATGTAATTTTGAGATACCATAGACACGTATACAATGTTTTGACCAATCATGTCGACACATCTATATATATTTCGGAACAACCATAGACACTCTATATGTGAATGTTGGAGTTAGCTATACAGGGTTGAGGTTGATTCCAAAATATATATAGTTTGAGTTGTGATCAATACTGAGATACGTATACACTGGGTCGTGGATTGATTCAAGATAATATTTATCGATTTATTTATGTACATCTAACTGTGGACAACTAGTTGTAGGTTACTAACGAGGACAGCTGACTTAATAAACTTAAAACATCAAAATATATTAAAAGTGTTGTAAATATATTTTGAACATACTTTAAAATATATGTATATATTGTTATAGGTTCGTGAATCAACAGTGGCCAAGTCTTACTTCCCGACGAAGTAAAAATATGTGAAAGTGAGTTATAGTCCCACTTTTAAAATCTAATATTTTTAGGGTGAGAATACATGCAGGTTTTATAAATGATTTACAAAATAGACACAAGTACGTGAAACTACATTCTATGGTTGAATTATCGAAATCGAATATGCCCCTTTTTATTAAGTCTGGTAATCTAAGAATTAGGGAACAGACACCCTAATTGACGCGAATCCTAAAGATAGATCTATTGGGCCTAACAAACCCCATCCAAAGTACCGGATGCTTTAGTACTTCGAAATTTATATCATATCCGAAGGGTGTCCCGGAATGATGGGGATATTCTTATATATATGCATCTTGTTAATGTCGGTTACCAGGTGTTCACCATATGAATGATTTTTATCTCTATGTATGGGATGTGTATTGAAATATGTATAGGTTAAACCTATAACTCACCAACATTTTTGTTGACGTTTTAAGCATGTTTATTCTCAGGTGATTATTAAGAGCTTCCGCTGTCGCATACTTAAATAAGGACGAGATTTGGAGTCCATGCTTGTATGATATTGTGTAAAAACTGCATTCAAGAAACTTATTTTGTTGTAACATATTTGTATTGTAAACCATTATGTAATGGTCGTGTGTAAACAGGATATTTTAGATTATCATTATTTGATAATCTACGTAAAGCTTTTTAAACCTTTATTGATGAAATAAAGGTTATGGTTTGTTTTAAAATGAATGCAGTCTTTGAAAAACGTCTCATATAGAGGTCAAAACCTCGCAACGAAATCAATTAATATGGAACGTTTTTAATCAATAAGAACGGGACATTTCAGTTGGTATCAGAGCGTTGGTCTTAGAGAACCAGAATTTCGCATTAGTGTGTCTTATCGAGTTTGTTAGGATGCATTAGTGAGTCTGGACTTCGACCGTGTTTACTTGAAAAATGATTGCTTAACAAATTTTGTTGGAAACTATATATTTTTAACATGTGAATATTATGTGATATATTAATCTCTTAACGCGTTTGATATTATGTGATAGATGTCTACCTTTAGAACAAGTCTCATTGACTCACCTAATAATAATGAAGAGTCAAATGTAAATTGGAATGATTCGTGGACTGATTCACAAGTTCCCGAAGAGGAACCGGAAGAAGAGTCGGAACCAGAAGAAGAATCGGAACCGGAAGAAGAATCGGAACCGGATGAAGAAATAGAACCGGTGGGGGAAATAATAAAACGGTTAAGTAAAAGAAAATCCTCAACCAACCGACCAAGGTTAATTATGGTCAATGGTGTTTCCGCCAAGGAAGCAAAATATTGGGAGGATTACCAATTCTCCGATGAATTGGATTCTGACGAGAATTCCGATGATGTTATAGAAATTACCCCAACTGAATTTAAAAAGGCAAAAGAAAATAATAAGGGAAAGGGCATAAAAATAGAGAAATCTAATTCCAACCCCGATGTACTTTATATGTATCGTCAACCCCCGAAGTCCTTAAGTTGTAACAATGACCCGGGAACCTCTAAACCACCAGGTTTTTCTAAACCAATGTGGATAACGATGGCTCGTATTAGGGGAACATCATATATCCCTAGAAACTTGGCAAAACGAACCAAAACCGAAGAAGAAGAAACAAGCGAGTCGGAATAAGATAGTTGTATTCGTGTGGTGTAATATAAGTAATATAGTGTGCTTATGCTTTATGATATATGTAAAAAAAAAATTGCTTGTATTAATAAGTATTATTTTTTTATGAATCTAACTCTTGTCTATTTTACAGTATAAAAACACAAAATGGATAGACAACCCAATATTTTAAGAGACCTACCCGGAGACATGATTGATGAAATCTTGTCTAGAGTCGGTCAGAATTCTTTGGCACAACTATTTAAGGCGAGATCAGTTTGTAAGACATTCGAAGAACGTTCCAAGAATGCCTTGGTTTATAAAAGGCTTTCGTTCGAAAGATGGGGGATATCACATTGGGAAATCCATAAGTTACGATGTGTTTACTTTGACGCATATATTGCGGGGAAGCCAAATGCTATTTTACGCAATGGGTTAAGAAATTATTTTGACTCAATATATCCGAATATTGGACTTCGTGATTTAGAAAAAGCGGCTAACATGCAACATAAAGAAGCATGTTATGCTTACGGATTAGTAATGTTCGCTTCTCACCAAAGTGAGAACAAGAACATCGGCCTACAACTATTAAACAAAACGTTCCCACAAGTGACAGAGTCGGTAATTGGGGTAAGAAATGAGGTTTTTAGATTGTTACAGGACTGTTGGACATTACGTAACCCTCGTCCCTTTGACGACGTTACAACACGCTGTCTTATCAACGGCCATAACGGTTATGTTCCACAAGACCAAGGATGGGAAGTAGTCCTAGTAAAATCAGAATGCATGACTTGTTTCTGGACGTATGAATTACGTGTCTTTATTGCCTTTGCTGAACGACTTGTGTACTAGCTAGAATTATCTTCACAACTATCTTGTATCAAAGTTATTGTGTGCTATATTTCATGCTTTATGTAAAATAAGCGGTATTGTAAGTTTGTAAAATATTGTATAAAAGTTTGAACGCGAAATATTATTATAATCAGTTTTTCATATAGAATTGTAGTAGTTGAATTGTATATTAGCTACTAAGTATGAACTTAACGGGTAGGTACTACCCGAATTTAAACTTATAAAACGCTAATATGAAGAAAAAGCTTTTATAAATGAGTTCATATTATGCTACGAAATACTATTAACTACTCTTAATATTCTGTATGATTAACTTGTTCCATTTGACTATTTTGAAGAAAATGGCACCGACTACTCGACACACCGTGAATATGAATGAAGAGGAATTCCGTACTTTTCTAGCTTCAAACATAGCCGCAGTACAGGCTGCGCTACATACCAACAATAACCTTGGATCTAGCAGTACAGGAAATCGTGTAGGATGCACCTACAAAGAATTCACTGCCTGCAAACCTTTGGAATTTGATGGAACTGAAGGACCGATCGGATTGAAACGGTGGATCGAGAAGGTCGAATCGGTGTTTGCCATAAGTAAGTGTAATAAAGAGGACAAAGTAAAGTACGCTACGCATACCTTCATAGGTTCTGCGTTAACATGGTGGAATACCTATCTAGAGCAAGTGGGACAAGACGATGCGTACGTACTACCGTGGTCAGCATTCAAGCACTTGATGAACGAGAAGTACCGTCCCAGAACCGAGGTCAATAAGCTCAAGACAGAACTTATAGGGTTACGAACCCAAGGATTTGATATTACCACGTACAAAAGACGATTCACAGAATTGTGCCTATTGTGTCCGGGAGCATTCGAAGATGAGGAAGAGAAGATCGACGCGTTTGTGAAAGGATTACCGGAAAGAATCCAAGAAGATATAAGTTCACACGAACCCGCCTCCATACAACAGGCATGTAGAATGGCTCACAAGCTAGTGAACCAGATTGAAGAAAGAATTAAAGAACAGACTGCTGAAGAGGCCAATGTGAAGCAAGTCAAAAGAAAGTGGGAGGAAAACGGTGATAAGAATCACTAATACAACAACAGCAGCAATTACAACAATAATCGCAACAATTATCCCAACAATCGCAACATCAATCGCAACTACAACAAACGGCCCAACAACAACAACAACAACAACAGCAACTACAACAATCATCCCAACAACAATAATAATCGCAACAACAACAACAATCAGAAGCAGCTATGCCAAAGGTGTGAAAAGTATCACTCGGGGTTCTGCACCAAATTTTGCAACAAGTGTAAAAGAAACAGTCATAGCGCGGCGAAGTGTGAGGTCTACGGACCAGGGGTTAATAGAACGAAAGGAACAAATGGTGTCGGAACGAGTAATGGTGGAGCAAGTAGTGTCGGAGCAAGTTATGCCAATGTAGTTTGTTATAAATGTGGAAAACCGGGCCACATTATTAGAAATTGCCCGAACCAGGAGAACACGAATGGACAAGGCCGCGGAAGAGTTTTCAATATTAATGCGGTAGAGGCACAGGAAGACCCGGAGCTTGTTACGGGTACGTTTCTTATTGACAATAAATCTGCTTACGTTTTATTTGATTCGGGTGCGGATAGAAGCTATATGAGTAGAGATTTTTGTGCTAAATTAAGTTGTCCATTGATGCCTTTGGATAGTAAATTTTTACTCGAATTAGCAAATGGTAAATTAATTTCAGCAGATAATATATGTCAGAATCGAGAAATTAAACTGGTTAGCGAAACATTTAAGATTGACTTGATACCAGTAGAGTTAGGGAGTTTTGATGTGATAATCGGTATGGACTGGTTGAAAGAAGTGAAAGCAGAGATCGTTTGTTACAAAAATGCAATTCGCATTATACGAGAAAAAGGAAAACCCTTAATGGTGTACGGAGAAAAGGGCAACACGAAGCTACATCTTATTAGTAATTTGAAGGCACAAAAACTAATACGAAAAGGTTGCTATGTTGTTCTAGCACACGTCGAGAAAGTACAAACTGAAGAAAAGAGTATCAATGATGTTCCCGTCGCAAAAGAATTTCCCGATGTATTTCCGAAAGAATTACCGGGATTACCCCCACATCGATCCATTGAATTTCAAATAGATCTTGTACCAGGAGCTGCACCAATAGCTCGTGCTCCTTACAGACTCGCACCCAGCGAGATGAAAGAACTGCAAAGCCAATTACAAGAACTTTTAGAGCATGGTTTCATTCGACCAAGCACATCACCGTGGGGAGCTCCTGTTTTGTTTGTCAAGAAGAAAGATGGTACATTCAGGTTGTGTATCGACTACCGAGAGTTGAACAAACTTACCATCAAGAACCGCTACCCACTACCGAGAATTGACGACTTATTTGATCAACTACAAGGCTCGTCTGTTTATTCAAAGATTGACTTACATTCCGGGTATCATCAAATGCGGGTGAAAGAAGATGATATTCCAAAGACTGCTTTCAGAACACGTTACGGTCATTATGAGTTTATGGTCATGCCATTTGGTTTAACTAATGTGCCAGCTGTGTTCATGGACCTTATGAACCGAGTGTGTGGACCATACCTTGACAAGTTTGTCATTGTTTTCATTGATGACATACTTATTTACTCAAAGAATGACCAAGAACACGGTGAACATTTGAGAAAGGTGTTAGAAGTATTGAGGAAGGAAAAATTGTACGCTAAATTTTCAAAGTGTGCATTTTGGTTGGAAGAAGCTCAATTCCTCGGTCACATAGTGAACAAAAAAGGTATTAAGGTGGATCCGGCAAAGATAGAAACTGTTGAAAAGTGGGAAACCCCGAAAACTCCGAAACACATACGGCAGTTTTTAGGACTAGCTGGTTACTACAGAAGGTTCATCCAAGACTTTTCCAGAATAGCAAAACCCTTGATTGCATTAACGCATAAAGGGAAGAAATTTGAATAGAAGGATGAACAAGAGAAAGCGTTTCAGTTATTGAAGAAAAAGCTAACTACGGCACCTATATTGTCATTGCCTGAAGGGAATGATGATTTTGTGATTTATTGTGACGCATCAAAGCAAGGTCTCGGTTATATATTAATGCAACGAATGAAGGTGATTGCTTATGCGTCTAGACAATTGAAGATTCACGAGCAAAATTATACGACGCATGATTTGGAATTAGGCGCGGTTGTTTTTTCATTAAAGACTTGGAGGCACAACTTATATGGGGTCAGAAGTATTATATATACCGACCACAAAAGTCTTCAACACATATTTAATCAGAAACAACTGAATATGAGGCAGCGTAGGTGGATTCAATTATTGAATGATTACGACTTTGAGATTCGTTACCACCCGGGGAAGGCAAATGTGGTAGCCGATGCCTTGAGCAGGAAGGACAGAGAACCCATTCGAGTAAAATCTATGAATATAATGATTCATAATAACATTACTACTCAAATAAAGGAGGCACAACAAGGAGTTTTAAAAGAGGGAAATTTAAAGGATGAAATACCCAAAGGATCGGAGAAGCATCTTAATATTCGGGAAGACGGAACCCGGTATAGGGCTGAAAGGATTTGGGTACCAAAATTTGGAGATATGAGAGAAATGGTACTTAGAGAAGCTCATAAAACCAGATACTCAATACATCCTGGAACGGGGAAGATGTACAAGGATCTCAAGAAACATTTTTGGTGGCCGGGTATGAAATCCAATGTTGCTAAATACGTAGGAGAATGTTTGACATGTTCTAAGGTCAAAGCTGAGCATCAGAAACCATCAGGTCTACTTCAACAACTCGAAATCCCGGAATGGAAATGGGAAAACATTACCATGGATTTCATCACTAAATTGCCAAGGACTGCAAGTGGTTTTAATACTTTTTGGGTAATAGTTGACCGTCTCACCAAATCAGCACACTTCCTGCCAATAAGAGAAGATGACAAAATGGAAAAGTTAGCACGACTGTATTTGAAGGAAGTCATCTCCAGACATGGAATACCAATCTCTATTATCTCTGATAGGGATGGCAGATTTATTTCAAGATTCTGGCAGACATTACAGCAAGCATTAGGAACTCGTCTAAACATGAGTACTGCCTATCATCCACAAACTGATGGGCAGAGTGAAAGGATGATACAAACGCTTGAAGACATGCTACGAGCATGTGTTATTGATTTCGGAAACAGTTGGGATCGACATCTACCGTTAGCAGAATTTTCCTACAACAACAGCTACCATTCAAGCATTGAGATGGCGCCGTTTGAAGCACTTTATGGTAGAAAGTGCAGGTTCTCCGATTTGTTGGAGTGAAGTGGGGGATAGACAGATTACGGGTCCGGAGATTATACAAGAAACTACCGAGAAGATCATCCAAATTCAACAACGGTTGAAAACTGCCCAAAGTCGACAAAAGAGCTACGCTGACATTAAAAGAAAAGATATAGAATTTGAAATTGGAGAGATGGTCATGCTTAAAGTTGCACCTTGGAAAGGCTTTGTTCGATTTGGTAAACGAGGGAAATTAAATCCAAGGTATATTGGACCATTCAAGATTATTGATCGTGTCGGACCAGTAGCTTACCGACTTGAGTTACCTCAACAACTCGCGGCTGTACTTAACAATTTCCATGTCTCGAATTTGAAGAAATGTTTTGCTAAAGAAGATCTCACTATTCCGTTAGATGAAATCCAAATTAACGAAAAACTCCAATTCATCGAAGAACCCGTCGAAATAATGGATCGTGAGGTTAAAAGACTTAAGCAAAACAAGATACCAATTGTTAAGGTTCGATGGAATGCTCGTAGAGGACTCGAGTTCACCTGGGAGCGTGAAGATCAGATGAAAAAGAAATACCCGCATCTATTTCCAGAAGATTCGTCAACACCTTCAACAGCTTAAAATTTCGGGACGAAATTTATTTAACGGGTAGGTACTGTAGTGACCTGAACTTTTCCATGTTTATATATATTAATTGAGATTGATATTTACATGATTAAATGTTTCCAACATGTTAAGCAATCAAACTTGTTAAGGCTTGATTAATTGAAATATGTTTCATATAGACAATTGACCACCCAAGTTGACCGGCGATTCACGAACGTTAAAACTTGTAAAAATGACATGACGATATATATATGGATATACATATGGTTAACATGAGATTATGATAATTAATTATCTCCATAAGTATATTAACAATGAGTTATATACATATAAACAAGACTACTAACTTAAGGATTTCGAAACGAGACATATATGTAACGATTGTCGTTGTAACGACATTTAAATGTATATATATATATCATATTAAGATATATTAATATATCATAATATCATGATAATATAATAATTTAACATCTCATTAGATATAATAAACAATGGGTTAACAACATTAATTGAGATCGTTAACTTAAAGGTTTCAAAACAACACTTACATGTAACGACTAACGATGACTTAACGACTCAGTTAAAATGTATATACATGTAGTGTATTTAGATGTATTAAAATACTTTTGGAAGACTTCAAGACATATATCAAAACACTCATACTTAACAAAAATGGTTACAGTTACTTTCCCATTCTTTTCTTTCATCAAGAATTCTAGTCGTATTCTTACCCGTATTATACACAGCTTCAAAACGTACTTACTATGGGTATATACCAATAGGAACTAGCATGGGATTCCACTCTTGATTATGTCATGTATGACTAATCAATTTTAACTTCTACCATGAGCTAGTCAACTAACTAGAACTCCTTTTAACCCCACTCACCACTCACCAATTAACACTCATCATTCACTCCATTTCACTTCCAATTCTCTTTCTAATTCTCTCTCAACACACACACACACTATTATGAATGTATTTTTCCAGTAGTTAATCATCATATTCATCAAAAATCACTTCAAGAATCAAGCTATAATCATCATAGGAAGAACACTTCAAAAACACTTCAAAAATCCCTTCAAGTTTACTAATTTACTTCCAAGCTTTCTAATCCATTCCAAGTAATCATCTAAGATCAAGAAACCTTTGTTATATACAGTAGGTTATCTTTCTTATTCATGGTAATATTCATATTCAAACTTTGATTCAATTTCTATAACTATAAACTATCTTAATTCGAGTAAAAATCTTACTTGAACTTGTTTTTGTGTCATGATCCTACTTCAAGAACTTTCAAGCCATCCAAGATCCTTTGAAGCTAGATCATTTCTTGTCACTTCCAGTAGGTTTACCTACTAAAATTGAGGTAGTAATGATGTTCATAACATCATTCGATTCATATATATAAAACTATCTTATTCGAAGGTTTAAACTCGTAATCACTAGAAAATAGTTTAGTTAATTCTAAACTTGTTCGCAAACAAAAGTTAATCCTTCTAACTTGACTTTTAAAATTAACTAAACACATGTTCTATATCTATATGATATGCTAACTTAATGATTTAAAACCTGGAAACACGAAAAACACCGTAAAACCGGATTTACGCCGTCGTAGTAACACCGCGGGCTGTTTTGGGTTAGTTAATTAAAAACTATGATAAACTTTGATTTAAAAGTTGTTATTCTGAGAAAATGATTTTTATTATGAACATGAAACTATATCCAAAAATTATGGTTAAACTCAAAGTGGAAGTATGTTTTCTAAAATGGTCATCTAGACGTCGTTCTTTCGACTGAAATGACTACCTTTACAAAAACGACTTGTAACTTATTTTTCCGACTGTAAACCTATAATTTTTATGTTTAGATTCATAAAATAGAGTTCAATATGAAATCATAGCAATTTGATTCACTCAAAACGGATTTAAAATGAAGAAGTTATGGGTAAAACAAGATTGGATAATTTTTCTCATTTTAGCTACGTGAAAATTGGTAACAAATCTATTCCAACCATAACTTAATCAACTTGTATTGTATATTATGTAATTTTGAGATACCATAGACACGTATACAATGTTTCGACCTATCATGTCGACACATCTATATATATTTCGGAATAACCATAGACACTCTATATGTGAATGTTGGAGTTAACTATACAGGGTTGAGGTTGATTCCAAAATATATATAGTTTGAGTTGTGATCAATACTGAGATACGTATACACTGGGTCGTGGATTGATTCAAGATAATATTTATTGATTTATTTCTGTACATCTAACTGTGGACAACTAGTTGTAGGTTACTAACGAGGACAGCTGACTTAATAAACTTAGAACATCAAAATATATTAAAAGTGTTGTAAATATATTTTGAACATACTTTAAAATATATGTATATATTGTTATAGGTTCGTGAATCAACAGTGGCCAAGTCTTACTTCCCGACGAAGTAAAAATCTGTGAAAGTGAGTTATAGTCCCACTTTTAAAATCTAATATTTTTGGGATGAGAATACATGCAGGTTTTATAAATGATTTACAAAATAGACACAAGTACGTGAAACTACATTCTATGGTTGAATTATCGAAATCGAATATGCCCCTTTTTATTAAGTCTGGTAATCTAAGAATTAGGGAACAGACACCCTAATTGACGCGAATCCTAAAGATAGATCTATTGGGCCTAACAAACCCCATCCAAAGTACCGGATGCTTTAGTACTTCGAAATTTATATCATATCCGAAGGGTGTCCCGGAATGATGGGGATATTCTTATATATGCATCTTGTTAATGTTGGTTACCAGGTGTTCACCATATGAATGATTTTTATCTCTATGTATGGGATGTGTATTGAAATATGAAATCTTGTGGTCTATTGTTACGATTTGATATATATAGGTTAAACCTATAACTCACCAACATTTTTGTTGACGTTTTAAGCATGTTTATTCTCAGGTGATTATTAAGAGCTTCCGCTATCGCATACTTAAATAAGGACGAGATTTGGAGTCCATGCTTGTATGATATTGTGTAAAAACTGCATTCAAGAAACTTATTTTGTTGTAACATATTTGTATTGTAAACCATTATGTAATGGTCGTGTGTAAACAGGATATTTTAGATTATCATTGTTTGATAATCTACGTAAAGCTTTTTAAAACTTTATTGATGAAATAAAGGTTATGGTTTGTTTTAAAATGAATGCAGTCTTTGAAAAACGTCTCATATAGAGGTCAAAACCTCGCAACGAAATCAATTAATATGGAACGTTTTTAATCAATAAGAACGGGACATTTCAAGTTGTCACCGCATGAAACATATTATCTTGCATTCAAACTTATATACTTTTGAACAATGTTTTGTAACGACCATTGGGGTCACATACAATTATTTATTGCTTCTACTTAGTGAAGCATGCTTTTGATGTAAAACATTCGATGTTGGTTAAAATATCACTTTATTTATGAATGCAAACTCTTTTTGAAATCGCATATAGTACTTAACCTTGTAATGATCCCGTTGTTGATGGTCCGTACATGACGATTTAGTACGGGGCATCACAGAACATGTGTTTAGTTGATTTTAAAAGTCAAGTTAGAAGGATTAACTTTTGTTTGCGAACAAGTTTAGAATTAACTAAACTATGTTCTAGTGATTACAAGTTTAAACCTTCGAATAAGATAGCTTTATATGTATGAATCGAATGGTGTTATGAACATCATTACTACCTCAAGTTTTCTGGATAAAACTACTGGAAATGAGAAAAATGGATCTAGCTTCAAAGGATCCTTGGATGGCCTGAAAGTTCTTGAAGCAGAATCATGACACGAAAACAGTTCAAGTAAGATTTTCACTCGAAATAAGATTATTATAGTTGTAGAAATTGAATCAAAGTTTGAATATGAATATTACCATGAATTAGAAAGATAACCTACTGTAAATAACAAAGGTTCCTTGATCTTAGATGATTACTTGGAATGGATTAGAAAGCTTGGAAGTAAACTTGCAAACTTGGTAGTATTCTTGATTTTTATGAAACTATACTTATGGAATTTATGAAGAACACTTAGAACTTGAAGATGGAACTTGAGAGAGATTAATTAGATGAATAAAATTGAAGAATGAAAGTGTTTGTAGGTGTTTTTGGTCGTTGGTATATGGATTAGATATAAAGGATATGTAATTTTGTTTTCATGTAAATAAGTCATTAATGATTACTAATATTTTTGTAATTTTATGAGATATTTCATGCTAGTTGCCAAATGATGGTTCCCATATGTGTTAGGTGACTCACATGGGCTGCTAAGAGCTGATCATTGGAGTGTATATACCAATAGTACATACATCTAAAAGCTGTGTATTGTACGAGTACGAATACGGGTGCATACGAGTAGAATTGTTGATGAAACTGAACGATGATGTAATTGTAAGCATTTTTGTTAAGTAGAAGTACTTTTATATGTCTCTTGAAGTCTTTCAAAAGTGTAAGAATACATATCAAAACATAACATGTATATACATTCTAATGGAGTCGTTAAGTCTTCGTTAGTCGTTACATGTAAGTGTTGTTTTGAAACCTTTAAGTTAACGATCTCAATTAATGTTTTAAACCCAATGTTTATTATATCAAATGAGATGTTAAATTATTATATTATCATGATATTATGATGTATGAATATCTTTTAATATGATATATACATTAAAATATCGTTACAATGATAATCGTTACATATAAGTCTCGTTTCGTTATTCTTGAGTTAGTAGTCTTGTTTTAACATATGTAGTTCATTGTTAACACACTTAATGATATATTTAAATATCATTTTATCATGTTAAATATAGTGTATCAATATCTTAATATGATATATATGTATTTAGTAGACGTTATCATAACGATAATCGTTATATATATCATTTCGAGTTTCTTAACTTAGAAATCTCATTTCTTATGTATATCACACATTGTTAATATATTTAGTGAGATACTTACTCATCATAATCTTATGTCAACCATATATATATATGTCTATATATACCACAACATGTAGTTTTTACAATTTTGTAACGTTCGTGAATCGCCTGTCAACTTGGGTGATCAATTGTCTATATGAAACTTATTTCTTTTAATCAAGTCTTAAAAAGTTTGATTGCTTAACACGTTGGAAACATTTAGTCATGTAAATATCAATCTCAATTAATATATATAAACATGTAAAAGTTCGGGTCACTACAGTACCTACCCGTTAAATAAATTTCGTCCCAAAATTTTAAGCTGTTGAAGGTGTTGACGAATCTTCTGGAAATATATGCGGGTATTTCTTCTTCATCTGATCTTCACACTCCCAGGTGAACTCGGGTCCTCTACGAGTATTCCATCAAACCTTAACAATCGGTATCTTGTTTTGCTTAAGTCTCTTAACCTCACGATCCATTATTTCGACGGGTTCTTCAATGAATTGAAGTTTTTCATTGATTTGGATTTTGTCCAACAGAATAGTGAGATCTTCTTTAGCAAAACATTTCTTCAAATTTGAGACGTGGAAAGTGTTATGTACAGCCGCGAGTTGTTGAGGTAGCTCCAGTTGGTAAGCTACTGGTCCGACACGATCTATAATCTTGAATGGTCCAATGTACCTTGGATTTAGTTTCCCCCGTTTACCAAATCGAACAACGCCTTTCCAAGGTGAAACCTTAAGCATGACCATTTCTCCAATTTCAAACTCTATATCTTTTCTTTTACTGTCCGCGTAGCTCTTTTTTCGACTCTGGGTGGTTTTCAATCGTTGTTGAATTTGGATGATTTTCTCGGTAGTTTCTTGTATTATCTTCGGACTCGTAATCTGTCTATCACCCACTTTATTCCAACAAATCGGAGACCTGCACTTTCTACCATAAAGTGCCTCAAACGGCGCCATCTCAATACTAGAATGATAAATGTTGTTGTAGGAAAATTCTGCTAACGGTAGGTGTCGATCCCAACTGTTTCCGAAATCAATAACACATGCTCGTAGCATGTCTTCAAGCGTTTGTATCATCCTTTCGCTCTGCCCATCAGTTTGTGGATGATAGGCAGTACTCATGTCTAGACGAGTCCCCAATGCTTGTTGCAACGTCTGCCAGAACCTTGAAACAAATCTACCATCCCTATCAGAGATAATAGAGACGGGTATTCCATGTCTGGAGACAACCTCCTTCAAATAAAATTGCGCCAACTTCTCCATTTTTTCATCTTCTCTCATTGGCAGGAAGTGTGCTGACTTGGTGAGACGATCAACTATTACCCAAATAGTATCATAACCACTTGCAGTCCTTGGCAATTTAGTAATGAAATCCATGGTAATGTTTTCCCATTTCCATTCCAGGATTTCAGGTTTTTGTAGTAGACCTGATGGTTTCTGATGTTCAGCTTTGACCTTAGAACACGTCAAACATTCTCCTACATATTTAGCAATATCGGCTTTCATACCCGGCCACCAAAAGTGTTTCTTGAGATCTTTATACATCTTCCCCTCTTCGGGATGTATTGAATATCTGGTTTTATGTGCTTCTTTAAGTACCATTTCTCTCACATCTCCAAACATTGGTACCCAAATTCTATTAGCCCTATATCAGGTTCCATCTTCCCGAATATTAAGATGTTTCTCTGATCCTTTGGGTATCTCATTCTTCAACTTTCCTTCTTTTACAACCCCCTGTTGCGCCTCCTTTATTTAAGTAGTAAGGTTAGTACGAATAATTATATTCATAGCTTTTACCCGTATAGGTTCTCTGTCCTTTCTACTCAAAGCGTCGGCTACCACATTCGCCTTCCCCGTGTGGTATCGAATATCAAAATCATAGTCATTCAATAGTTCAATCCACCTGCGTTGTCTCATATTCAGTTGCTTCTGATTAAATATATGTTGGAGACTTTTGTGGTCGGTATATATAATACTTTTGACCCCATATAAATAATGCCTCCAAGTCTTTAATGAAAAAACAACAGCACCTAATTCTAAACCGTGAGTTGTATAATTTTGCTCGTAAATCTTCAATTGTCTAGACGCATAAGCAATCACCTTCGTTCGTTGCATTAATACACAACTGAGACCTTGCTTTGATGCATCACAATAAATAACAAAATCATCATTCCCTTCAGGCAATGACAATATAGGTGTCATAGTTAGCTTTTTCTTCAATAACTGAAACGCCTTCTCTTGTTCATCCTTCCATTCAAATTTCTTCCCTTTATGCGTTAATGCAGTCAAGGGTTTTACTATTTTGGAGAAATCTTGGATGAATCTTCTGTAGTAACCAGCCAATCCTAAAAATTGACGTATATGCTTCGGAGTTTTTGGGGTCTCCCACTTTTCAACGGTTTCGATCTTTGCCGGGTCCACCTGGATACCTTCTTTGTTCACTATGTGACCGAGGAATTGAACTTCTTCCAACCAAAATGCACACTTTGAAAACTTAGCGTACAGTTTTTCTTTCATCCATACTTCTAACTGAAATTTCCCGTTCTTATTGATTAAAAACGTTCCATATTAATTGATTTCGTTGCGAGGTTTTGACCTCTATATGAGACGTTTTTCAAAGACTGCATTCATTTTAAAACAAACCATAACTTTTATTTCATCAATAAAGGTTTAAAAAGCTTTACGTAGATTATCAAATAGTGATAATCTAAATTATCCTGTTTACACACGACCATTACATAATGGTTTACAATACAAATATGTTACAACAAAATAAGTTTCTTGAATGCAGTTTTTACACAATATCATACAAGCATGGACTCCAAATCTCGTCCTTATTTAAGTATGCGAAAGCGGAAGCTCTTAATAATCACCTGAGAATAAACATGCTTAAAACGTCAACAAAAATGTTGGTGAGTTATAGGTTTAACCTATATATATCAAATCGTAACAATAGACCACAAGATTTCATATTTCAATACACATCCCATACATAGAGATAAAAATCATTCATATGGTGAACACCTAGTAACCGACATTAACAAGATGCATATATAAGAATATCCCCATCATTCCGGGACACCCTTCGGATATGATATAAATTTCGAAGTACTAAAGCATCCGGTACTTTGGATGGGGTTCGTTAGGCCCAATAGATCTATCTTTAGGATTCGCGTCAATTAGGGTGTCTGTTCCCTAATTCTTAGATTACCAGACTTAATAAAAAGGGGCATATTCGATTTCGATAATTCAACCATAGAATGTAGTTTCACGTACTTGTGTCTATTTTGTAAATCATTTATAAAACCTGCATGTATTCTCATCCCAAAAATATTAGATTTTAAAAGTGGGACTATAACTCACTTTCACAGATTTTTACTTCGTCGGGAAGTAAGACTTGGCCACTAGTTGATTCACGAACCTATAACAATATATACATATATATCAAAGTATGTTCAAAATATATTTACAATACTTTTAATATATTTTGATGTTTTAAGTTTATTAAGTCAGCTGTCCTCGTTAGTAACCTACAACTAGTTGTCCACAGTTAGATGTACAGAAATAAATCGATAAATATTATCTTGAATCAATCCACGACCCAGTGTATACGTATCTCAGTATTGATAACAACTCAAACTATATATATTTTGGAATCAACCTCAACCCTGTATAGCTAACTTCAACATTCACATATAGAGTGTCTATGGTTGTTCCGAAATATATATAGATGTGTCGACATGATAGGTCGAAACATTGTATACGTGTCTATGGTATCTCAAGATTACATAATATACAATACAATTTGATTAAGTTATGGTTGGAATAGATTTGTTACCAATTTTCACGTAGCTAAAATGAGAAAAATTATCCAATCTTGTTTTACCCATAACTTCTTCATTTTAAATCCGTTTTGAGTGAATCAAATTGATATGGTTTCATATTGAACTCTATTTTATGAATCTAAACAGAAAAAGTATAGGTTTAATGTTGTAAAAATAAGTTACAAGTCGTTTTTGTAAAGGTAGTCCGGTTTTACGGTGTTTTTCGTGTTTCCAGGTTTTAAATCATTAAGTTAGCATATCATATAGATATAGAACATGTGTTTAGTTGATTTTAAAAGTCAAGTTAGAAGGATTAACTTTTGTTTGCGAACAAGTTTAGAATTAACTAAACTATGTTCTAGTGATTACAAGTTTAAACCTTCGAATAAGATAGCTTTATATGTATGAATCGAATGATGTTATGAACATCATTACTACCTTAAGTTCCTTGGATAAACCTACTGGAAAAGAGAAAAATGGATCTAGCTTCAATGGATCCTTGGATGGCTCGAAGTTCTTGAAGCAGAATCATGACACGAAAACAAGTTCAAGTAAGATCATCACTTGAAATAAGATTGTTATAGTTATAGAAATTGAACCAAAGTTTGAATATGATTATTACCTTGTATTATAATGATAACCTACTGTAAGAAACAAAGATTTATTGAGGTTGGATGATCACCTTACAAGATTGGAAGTGAGCTAGCGAACTTGAAAGTATTCTTGATTTTATGTAACTAGAACTTGTAGAATATATGAAGAACACTTAGAACTTGAAGATAGAACTTGAGAGAGATCAATTAGATGAAGAAAATTTAAGAATGAAAGTGTTTGTAGGTATTTTTGGTCGTTGGTGTATGGATTAGATATACAGGATATGTAATTTTGTTTTCATGTAAATAAGTCATGAATGATTACTCATATTTTTGTAATTTTATGAGATATTTCATGCTAGTTGCCAAATGATGGTTCCCACATGTGTTAGGTGACTTACATGGGCTGCTAAGAGCTGATCATTGGAGTGTATATACCAATAGTACATACATCTAAAAGCTGTGTATTGTACGAGTACGAATACGGGTGCATACGAGTAGAATTGTTGATGAAACTGAACGAGGATGTAATTGTAAGCATTTTTGTTAAGTAGAGGTATTTTGATAAGTGTATTAAAGTCTTTCAAAAGTGTATAAATACATATTAAAACACTACATGTATATACATTTTAACTGAGTCGTTAAGTCATCGTTAGTCGTTACATGTAAGTGTTGTTTTGAAACCTTTAGGTTAACGATCTTGTTAAATGTTGTTAACCCACTGTTTATAATATCAAATGAGATTTTAAATTATTATATTATCATGATATTATCATGTATGAATATCTCTTAATATGATATATATACATTAAATGTCTTTACAACGATAATCGTTACATATATGTCTCGTTTAAAAATCATTAAGTTAGTAGTCTTGTTTTTACATATGTAGTTCATTATTAATATACTTAATGATATGTTTACTTATCATAGTATCATGTTAACTATATATATATATCCATATATATGTCATCATATAGTTTTTACAAGTTTTAACGTTCGTGAATCACCGGTCAACTTGGGTGGTCAATTGTCTATATGAAATATATTTCAATTAATCAAGTCTTAACAAGTTTGATTGCTTAACATGTTGGAAACATTTAATCATGTAAATATCAATATCAATTAATATATATAAACATGGAAAAGTTCGGGTCACTACAGTACCTACCCGTTAAATAAATTTCGTCCCGAAATTTTAAGCTGTTGAAGGTGTTGACTTATCTTCTGGAAATAGATGCGGGTATTTCTTCTTCATCTGATCTTCACGCTCCCAGGTGAACTCGGGTCCTCTACGAGCATTTCATCGAACCTTAACAATTGGTATCTTGTTTTGCTTAAGTCTTTTAACCTCACAATCCATTATTTCGACGGGTTCTTCGATGAATTGAAGTTTTTCGTTGATTTGGATTTCATCTAACGGAATAGTGAGATCTTCTTTAGCAAAACATTTCTTCAAATTCGAGACGTGGAAAGTGTTATGTACAGCCGCGAGTTGTTGAGGTAACTCAAGTCGGTAAGCTACTGGTCCGACACGATCAATAATCTTGAATGGTCCAATATACCTTGGATTTAATTTCCCTCATTTACCAAATTGAACAACGCCTTTCCAAGGTGCAACTTTAAGCATGACCATCTCTCCAATTTCAAATTCTATATCTTTTCTTTTAATGTCAGCGTAGCTCTTTTGTCGACTTTGGGCGGTTTTCAACCGTTGTTGAATTTGGATGATCTTCTCGGTAGTTTCTTGTATAATCTCCAGACCCGTAATCTGTCTATCCCCCACTTCACTCGAACAAATCGGAGACCTGCACTTTCTACCATAAAGTGCTTCAAACGGCGCCATGTCAATGCTTGAATGGTAGCTGTTGTTGTAGGAAAATTCTGCTAACGGTAGATGTCGATCCCAACTGTTTCCGAAATCAATAACACATGCTCGTAGCATGTCTTCAAGCGTTTGTATCGTCCTTTCGCTCTGTCCATCAGTTTGTGGATGATAGGTAGTACTCATGTCTAGACGAGTTCCTAATGCTTGCTGTAATGTTTGCCAGAATCTTGAAATAAATCTGCCATCCCTATCAGAGATAATAGAGATTGGTATTCCATGTTTGGAGACGACTTCCTTCAAATACAGTCGTGCTAACTTCTCCATCTTGTCATCTTCTCTTATTGGCAGGAAGTGTGCTGATTTGGTGAGACGATCAACTATTACCCAAATAGTATCAAAACCACTTGCAGTCCTTGGCAATTTAGTGATGAAATCTATGGTAATGTTTTCCCATTTCCATTCCGGGATTTCGGGTTGTTGAAGTAGACCTGATGGTTTCTGATGCTCAGCTTTGACCTTAGAACATGTCAAACATTCTCCTACGTATTTAGCAACATCGGCTTTCATACCCGGCCACCAAAAATGTTTCTTGAGATCCTTGTACATCTTCCCCGTTCCAGGATGTATTGAGTATCTGGTTTTATGAGCTTCTCTAAGTCCCATTTCTCTCATATCTCCAAATTTTGGTACCCAAATCCTTTCAGCCCTATACCGGGTTCCGTCTTCCCGAATATTAAGATGCTTCTCCGATCCTTTGGGTATTTCATCCTTTAAATTTTCCTCTTTTAAAACTCCTTGTTGCGCCTCCTTTATTTGAGTAGTAAGGTTATTATGAATCATTATATTCATAGATTTTACTCGAATGGGTTCTCTGTCCTTCCTACTCAAGGCATCGGCTACCACATTTACCTTCCCCGGGTGGTAACGAATCTCAAAGTCGTAATCATTCAATAATTCAATCCACCTACGCTGCCTCATATTCAGTTGTTTCTGATTAAATATGTGTTGAAGACTTTTGTGGTCGGTATATATAATACTTTTTACCCCATATAAGTAGTGCCTCCAAGTCTTTAATGCAAAAACAACCGCGTCTAATTCCAAATCATGCGTCGTATAATTTTGTTCGTGAATCTTCAATTGTCTAGACGCATAAGCAATCACCTTCGTTCGTTGCATTAATACACAACTGAGACCTTGCTTTGATGTGTCACAATAAATCACAAAATCATCATTCCCTTTAGGCAATGACAATATAGGTGCCGTAGTTAGCTTTTTCTTCAATAACTGAAACGCTTTCTCTTGTTCATCATTCCATTCAAATTTCTTCCCTTTATGCGTTAATGCAGTCAAGGGTTTTGCTATTCTGGAAAAGTCTTGGATGAACCTTCTGTAGTAACCAGCTAGTCCTAAAAACTACCGTATGTGTTTCGGAGTTTTCGGGGTTTCCCACTTTTCAACAGTTTCTATCTTTGCCGGATCCACCTTAATACCTTCTTTGTTCACTATGTGACCGAGGAATTGAACTTCTTCCAACCAAAATGCACACTTTGAAAACCTAACGTACAATTCTTCCTTCCTCAATACTTCTAACACCTTTCTCAAATGTTCACCGTGTTCTTGGTCATTCTTTGAGTAAATAATTATGTCATCAATGAAAACAATGACAAACTTGTCAAGGTATGGTCCACACACTCGGTTCATAAGGTCCATGAACACAGCTGGTGCATTAGTTAAACCAAACGGCATGACCATAAACTCGTAATGACCGTAATGTGTTCTGAAAGCAGTCTTTGGAATATCATCTTCTTTCACCCGTATTTGATGATACCCGGAACGTAAGTCAATCTTTGAATAAACAGACGAGCCTTGTAGTTGATTAAATAAGTCGTCGATTCTCGGTAGTGGGTAGCGGTTCTTGATGGTAAGTTTGTTCAACTCTCAGTAGTCGATACACAACCTGAATGTACCATCTTTCTTCTTGACAAATAAAACAGGAGCTCCCCACGGTGATGTGCTTGGTCGAATGAAACCACGCTCTAAAAGTTCTTGTAATTGGCTTTGCAGTTCTTTCATCTCGCTGGGTGCGAGTCTGTAAGGAGCATGAGCTATTGGTGCAGCTCCTGGTACAAGATCTATTTGAAATTCAACGGATCGATGTGGGGGGTAATCCCGGTAATTCTTTTGGAAATACATCGGGAAATTCTTTTGCAATGGGAACATCATTGATGCTCTTTTCTTCAGTTTGTACTTTTTCGACGTGTGCTAGAACAGCATAGCAACCTTTTCTTATTAGTTTTTGTGCCTTCAAATTACTAATAAGATGTAGCTTCGTGTTGCCCTTTTCTCCGTGCACCATTAAGGGTTTTCCTTTTTCTCGTATAATGCGAATTGCATTTTTGTAACAAACGATCTCTGCTTTCACTTCTTTCAACCAGTCCATACCGATTATCACATCAAAACTCCCTAACTCTACTGGTATCAAATCAATCTTAAATGTTTCGCTAACCAGTTTAATTTCTCGATTTCGACATATATTATCTGCTGAAATTAATTTACCATTTGCTAATTCGAGTAAAAATTTACTATCCAAAGGCGTCAATGGACAACTTAATTTAGCACAAAAATCTCTACTCATATAGCTTCTATCCGCACCCGAATCAAATAAAACGTAAGCAGATTTATTGTCAATAAGAAACGTACCCGTAACAAGCTCCGGGTCTTCCTGTGCCTCTGCCGCATTAATATTGAAAACTCTTCCGCTGCCTTGTCCATTCGTGTTCTCCTGGTTCAGGCAATTTCTAATAATGTGGCCAGGTTTTCCACATTTATAACAAACTACATTGGCATAACTTGCTCCGACACTACTTGCTCCACCATTACTCATTCCGACACCATTTGTTCCTTTCGTTCTATTAACCCCTAGTCCGTAGACCTCACACTTCGCCGCGCTATGACCATTTCTTTTACACTTGTTGCAAAATTTGGTGCAGAACCCCGAGTGATACTTTTCACACCTTTGGCATAGCTGCTTCTGATTGTTGTTGTTGTTGCAGTTATTATTGTTGTTGGGATGATTGTTGTAGTTGTTGTTGTTGTTGTTGTTGTTGTTGTTGTTGGGCCGTTTGTTGTAGTTGCGATTGATGTTGCGATTGTTGGGATAATTGTTGCGATTATTGTTGTAATTGTTGTTGTTGTTGTATTGGTGATTCTTATCACCGTTTTCCTCCCACTTTCTTTTGACTTGCTTCACATTGGCCTCTTCAGCAGTCTGTTCTTTAATTCTTTCTTCAATCTGGTTCACTAGTTTGTGAGCCATTCTA
Organism: Rutidosis leptorrhynchoides; assembly: GCF_046630445.1. Lineage (NCBI taxonomy): Eukaryota > Viridiplantae > Streptophyta > Magnoliopsida > Asterales > Asteraceae > Rutidosis > Rutidosis leptorrhynchoides. The sequence goes on along the minus strand of NC_092333.1, from coordinate 221,126,111 downwards.
CATGCCTGTTGTATCGAGGCGGGCTCGTGTGAACTTATATCTTCTTGGATTCTTTCCGGTAATCCTTTCACAAACGCGTCGATCTTCTCTTCCTCATCTTCGAATGCTCCCGGACACAATAGGCACAATTCTGTGAATCGTCTTTCGTACGTGGTAATATCAAATCCTTGGGTTCGTAACCCTCTAAGTTCTGTCTTGAGCTTATTGACCTCGGTTCCGGGACGGTACTTCTCGTTCATCAAGTGCTTGAATGCTGACCATGGTAGTGCGTACGCATCGTCTTGTCCCACTTGCTCTAGATATGTATTCCACCATGTTAACGCAGAACCTGTGAAGGTATGCGTAGCGTACTTCACTTTGTCCTCTTCAGTACACTTACTTATGGCAAACACCAATTCGACCTTTTCGGTCCACCGTTTCAATCCGATCGGTCCTTCGGTTCCATCAAATTCCAGAGGTTTGCAGGCAGTAAATTCTTTGTAGGTGCATCCTACAGGATTTCCTGTACTGCTAGATCCAAGGTTATTGTTGGTATGTAGCGCAGCCTGTACTGCGGCTATGTTTGAAGCTATAAAAGTACGGAATTCCTCTTCATTCATATTCACGGTGTGTCGAGTAGTCGGTGGCATTTCCTTCAAAATAGTCAAATGGAACAAGTTAATCATACAGAATATTAAGAGTAGTTAATAGTATTTCGTAGCATAATATGAACTCATTTATAAAAGCTTTTTCTTCATATTAGAGTTTTATAAGTTTAAATTCGGGTAGTACCTACCCGTTAAGTTCATACTTAGTAGCTAATATACAATTCAACTACTACAATTCTATATGAAAAACTGATTATAATAATATTTCGCGTTCAAACTTTTACACAATATTTTACAAACTTACAATACCGCTTATTTTACATATAGCATGAAATATAGCATACAATAAATTTGATACAAGATGGTTGTGAAGATAATTCTAGCTAGAACACAAGTCCTTCAGCAAAGGCAATAAAGACACGTAATTCATACGTCCAGAAACAAGTCATGCATTCTGGTTTTACTAGGATTACTTCCCATCCTTGGTCTTGTGGAACATAACCGTTATGGCCGTTGATAAGACATCGTGTTGTAACGTCGTCAAAGGGACGAGGGTTACGTAATGTCCAACAGTCCCGTAACAATCTAAAAACCTCATTTTTTACCCCAATTACCGACTCCGTCACTTGTGGGAACGTTTGGTTTAATAGTTGTAGCCCGATGTTCTTGTTCTCACTTTGGTGAGAAGAGAACATTACTAATCCGTAAGCATAACATGCTTCTTTATGTTGCATGTTAGCCGCTTTTTCTAAATCACGAAGTCCAATATTCGGATATATTGAGTCAAAATAATTTCTTAACCCATTGCGTAAAATAGCATTTGGGTTCCCCGCAATATATGCGTCAAAGTAAACACATCGTAACTTATGGATTTCCCAATGTGATATCCCCCATCTTTCGAACGAAAGCCTTTTATAAACCAAGGCATTCTTGGAACGTTCTTCAAATGTCTTACAAACTGATCTCGCCTTAAATAGTTGTGCCGAAGAATTCTGACCGACTCTAGACAAGATTTCATCAACCATGTCTCCGGTTAGGTCTCTTAAAATATTGGGTTGTCTATCCATTTTGTGTTTTTATACTGTAAAATAGACAAGAGTTAGATTCATAAAAAAAATACTTATTATTACAAGCAATTTTTACATATATCATAAAGCATAAGCACACTATATTACATATATTACACCACACGAATACAACTATCTTATTTCGACTCGCTTGTTTCTTCTTCTTCAGTTTTGGTTCGTTTTGCCAAGTTTCTAGGGATATATGATGTTCCCCTAATACGATCCGTTGTTTTCCACATTGGTTTAGAAACACCTGGTGGTTTAGAGGTTCCCAGGTCATTGTTACAACTTAAGGACTTCGGGGGTTGACGATGCATATAAAGTACATCAGGGTTGGAATTAGATTTCTCTATTTTTATGCCCATTCCCTTATTATTTTCTTTTGCCTTTTTAAATTCAGTTGGGGTAATTTCTATAACATCATCGGAATTCTCGTCGGAATCCGATTCATCGGAGAATTGGTAATCCTCCCAATATTTTGCTTCCTTGGCGGAAACACCATTGACCATAATTAACCTTGGTCGGTTGGTTGAGGATTTTCTTTTACTTAACCGTTTTATTATTTCCCCCACCGGTTCTATTTCTTCATCAGGTTCCGATTCTTCTTCCGGTTCCGATTCTTCTTCCGGTTCCGACTCTTCTTCCGGTTCCTCTTCGGGAACTTGTGAATCAGTCCACGAATCATTCCAATTTACATTTGACTCTTCATTATTATTAGGTGAGTCAATGGGACTTGTTCTAGAGGTAGACATCTATCACATAATATCAAACGCGTTAAGAGATTAATATATCACATAATATTCACATGTTAAAAATATATAGTTTCCAACAAATTTTGTTAAGCAATCATTTTTCAAGTAAACACGGTCGAAGTCCAGACTCACTAATGCATCCTAACAAACTAGATAAGACACACTAATGCAAAATTCTGGTTCTCTAAGACCAACGCTCGGATACCAACTGAAATGTCCCGTTCTTATTGATTAAAAACGTTCCATATTAATTGATTTCGTTGCGAGGTTTTGACCTCTATATGAGACGTTTTTCAAAGACTGCATTCATTTTAAAACAAACCATAACCTTTATTTCATCAATAAAGGTTTAAAAAGCTTTACATAGATTATCAAATAATGATAATCTAAAATATCCTGTTTACACACGACCATTACATAATGGTTTACAATACAAATATGTTACAACAAAATAAGTTTCTTGAATGCAGTTTTTACACAATATCATACAAGCATGGACTCCAAATCTCGTCCTTATTTAAGTATGCGACAGCGGAAGCTCTTAATAATCACCTGAGAATAAACATGCTTAAAACGTCAACAAAAATGTTGATGAGTTATAGGTTTAACCTATATATATCAAATCGTAACAATAGACCACAAGATTTCATATTTGAATACACATCCCATACATAGAGATAAAGTTCATTCATATGGTGAACACCTGGTAACCGACATTAACAAGATGCATATATAAGAATATCCCCATCATTTCGGGACACCCTTCGGATATGATATAAATTTCGAAGTACTAAAGCATCCGGTACTTTGGATGGGGTTTGTTAGGCCCAATAGATCTATCTTTAGGATTCGCGTCAATTAGGGTGTCTGTTCCCTAATTCTTAGATTACCAGACTTAATAAAAAGGGGCATATTCGATTTCGATAATTCAACCATAGAATGTAGTTTCACGTACTTGTGTCTATTTTGTAAATCATTTATAAAACCTGCATGTATTCTCATCCCAAAAATATTAGATTTTAAAAGTGGGACTATAACTCACTTTTACAGATTTTTACTTCGTTGGGAAGTAAGACTTGGCCACTGGTTGATTCACGAACCTATAACAATATATACATATATATCAAAGTATGTTCAAAATATATTTACAATACTTTTAATATATTTTGATGTTTTAAGTTTATTAAGTCAGCTGTCCTCGTTAGTAACCTACAACTAGTTGTCCACAGTTAGATGTACAGAAATAAATCGATAAATATTATCTTAAATCAATCCACGACCCAGTGTATACGTATCTCAATATTGATCACAACTCAAACTATATATATTTTGGAATCAACCTCAACACTGTATAGCTAACTCCAACATTCACATATAGAGTGTCTATGGTTGTTCCGAAATATATATAGATGTGTCAACATGATAGGTCGAAACATTGTATACATGTCTATGGTATCTCAAGATTACATAATATACAATACAAGTTGATTAAGTTATGGTTGGAATAGATTTGTTACCAATTTTCACGTAGCTAAAATGAGAAAAATTATCCAATCTTGTTTTACCCATAACTTCTTCATTTTAAATCCGTTTTGAGTGAATCAAATTGCTATGGTTTCATATTGAACTATATTTTATGAATCTAAACAGAAAAAGTATAGGTTTATAGTTGGAAAAATAAGTTACAAGTCGTTTTTGTAAAGGTAGTCATTTCAGTCGAAAGAACGACGTCTAGAAGACCATTTTAGAAAACATACTTTCACTTTGAGTTTAACCATAATTTTTGGATATATTTTCATGTTCATAATAAAAATCATTTTCTCAGAATAACAACTTTTAAATCAAAGTTTATCATAGTTTTTAATTAACTAACCCAAAACAGCCCGCGGTGTTACTACGACGGCGTAAATCCGGTTTTACGGTGTTTTTCGTGTTTCCAGGTTTTAAATCATTAAGTTAGCATATCATATAGATATAGAACATGTGTTTAGTTGATTTTAAAAGTCAAGTTAGAAGGATTAACTTTTGTTTGCGAACAAGTTTAAAATTAACTAAACTATGTTCTAGTGATTACAAGTTTAAACCTTCGAATAAGATAGCTTTATATGTATGAATCGAATGATGTTATGAACATCATTACTACCTTAAGTTCCTTGGATAAACCTACTGGAAAATAGAAAAATGGATCTAGCTTCAATGGATCCTTGGATGGCTCGAAGTTCTTGAAACAGAATCATGACACGAAAACAAGTTCAAGTAAGATCATCACTTGAAATAAGATTGTTATAGTTATAGAAATTGAACCAAAGTTTGAATATGATTATTACCTTGTATTATAATGATAACCTACTGTAAGGAACAAAGATTTCTTGAGGTTGGATGATCACCTTACAAGATTGGAAGTGAGCTAGCGAACTTGAAAGTATTCTTGATTTTATGTAACTAGAACTTGTAGAATATATGAAGAACACTTAGAACTTGAAGATAGAACTTGAGAGAGATCAATTAGATGAAGAAAATTGAAGAATGAAAGTGTTTGTAGGTATTTTTGGTCGTTGGTGTATGGATTAGATATACAGGATATGTAATTTTGTTTTCATGTAAATAAGTCATGAATGATTACTCATATTTTTGTAATTTTATGAGATATTTCATGCTAGTTGCCAAATGATGGTTCCCACATGTGTTAGGTGACTTACATGGGCTGCTAAGAGCTGATCATTGGAGTGTATATACCAATAGTACATACATCTAAAAGCTGTGTATTGTACGAGTACGAATACGGGTGCATACGAGTAGAATTGTTGATGAAACTGAACGAGGATGTAATTGTAAGCATTTTTGTTAAGTAGAGGTATTTTGATAAGTGTATTGAATTCTTTCAAAAGTGTATAAATACATATTAAAACACTACATGTATATACATTTTAACTGAGTCGTTAAGTCATCGTTAGTCGTTACATGTAAGTGTTGTTTTGAAACCTTTAGGTTAACGATCTTGTTAAATGTTGTTAACCCACTGTTTATAATATCAAATGAGATTTTAAATTATTATATTATCATTATATTATCATGTATGAATATCTCTTAATATGATATATATACATTAAATGTCTTTACAACGATAATCGTTACATATATGTCTCGTTTAAAAATCATTAAGTTAGTAGTCTTGTTTTTACATATGTAGTTCATTGTTAATATACTTAATGATATGTTTACTTATCATAGTATCATGTTAACTATATATATATCCATATATATGTCATCATATAGTTTTTACAAGTTTTAACGTTCATGAATCACCGGTCAACTTGGGTGGTCAATTGTCTATATGAAACATATTTCAATTAATCAAGTCTTAACAAGTTTGATTGCTTAACATGTTGGAAACATTTAATCATGTAAATATCAATCTCAATTAATATATATAAACATGTAAAAGTTCGGGTCACTACACTAGCACTTTTCTCAAATGTTCTTCGTGCTCTTGATCATTCTTTGAGTAAATAAGTATGTCATCGATGAAAACAATGACAAACTTGTCAAGATATGGCCCACACACTCGGTTCATAAGGTCCATGAACACAGCTGGTGTGTTAGTCAATCCAAACAGCATAACCATAAACTCGTAATGACCATAACGCGTCCTAAAAGCAGTTTTTGGAATATCATCCTCCTTTACTCGCATTTGATGATATCCAGAACGTAAATCGATTTTCGAATAAACCGACGAGCCTTGTAGTTGATCAAATAATCATCAATTCTCGGCAGTGGATAACGGTTTTTGATGGTAAGTTTATTCAACTCTCTGTAGTCAATACACAACCTAAATGTACCATCCTTCTTCTTGACAAACAAAACAGGAGCTCCCCATGGTGATGTGCTTGGTTGAATGGAACCACGTTCTAATAGTTCTTGCAGTTGGCTTTGCAGTTCTTTCATCTCGCTGGGTGCGAGTCTGTAAGGAGCACGAGCTACTAGTGTAGCTCTTGGTACAAGATCTATTTGAAATTCAACAGATCGATGTGGAGGTAGTCCCGGTAATTCTTTCGTAAATACATCGGGAAATTCTTTTGCGACGGGAATATCATTGATGCTCTTTTCTTCAGTTTGTACTTTCTCGACGTGTGCTAGAACAGCATAGCAACCTTTTCTTATTAGTTTTTGTGCCTTCAAATTACTAATAAGATGTAGCTTCGTGTTGCCCTTTTATCCGTACACCATTAAGGGTTCTCCTTCTTCTCGTATAATGCGAATTGCATTTTTGTAACATACGATCTCTGCTTTCATCTCCTTCAGCCAGTCCATGCCAACTATTACATCAAAACTCCCTAACTCTACTGGTATCAAATCAATCTTAAATATTTCGCTACCCAGTTTAATTTCTCGATTCCGGCATATATAATCTGCTGAAATTAATTTACCGTTTGCTAATTCGAGTAAAAATTTACTATCCAATGGCGTCAATGGACAACTTAATTTAGCACAAAAATCTCTACTCATATAGCTTCTATCCGCACCCGAATCAAATAAAACGTAAGCAGATTTATTGTCAATAAGAAACGTACCCGTAACAAGCTCCAGGTCTTCCTGTGCCTCTGCCGCATTAATATTGAAAACTCTTCCGCGGCCTTGTCCATTCGTGTTCTCCTGGTTCGGGTAATTTCTAATAATGTGACCCGGTTTTCCACATTTATAACAAACTACATTGGCATAACTTGCTCCGACACTACTTGCTCCGCCATTACTCGTTCCGACACCATTTGTTCCTTTCGTTCTGTTAACCCCTAGTCCGTAGACCTCACACTTCGCCGTGCTATGACCATTTCTTTTACATTTGTTGCAAAATTTGGTTCAGAACCCCGAGTGATACTTTTCACACCTTTGGCATAGCTGGTTCTGATTGTGATTGTTGTTGTTGTTGCGGTTGTTATTGTTGTTGGGATGATTGTTGTAGTTGTTGTTGTTGTGCCGTTTGTTGTAGTTGTGATTGATGTTGCGATTGTTGGGATAGTTGTTGTTGTTTTGGTGACTCTTATCACCGTTTTCCTCCCACTTTCTTTTGACTAACTTCACGTTGGCCTCTTCAGCCGCCTGTTCTTTAATTCTTCTCTCAATCTGGTTCACTAGTTTGTGAGTGTGATGACCCGGAAATTTTTGACCAAATTTAAACTTAATCTTTGTATGATTAACATTTTCGACACGATAAGCAAAGTCTGTAAAACTGAATCTCAAAATTTTTGAACTACTTTTATATATTTAAATACCCTTCGGTTATTTTCGACGATTCGCGAACAATTATATGTAAATAGATACATATATACTATAACTTGAAAAGGTAACAATGTATTAATTATTTGATACCGTACATGAAATTTATTGGTTTAAATATCTATTTGAATATATATGATAAGTTGAAATATTTATTATTAAAATTTATTTATAAATAACTTCCAATGTGTATTTAAAAAACTGATTTATGTATATTAAAAAAATATATACATATATATAATTTCAAGTTATTTAGTAAACGATAGTAACATTTTCAAATTGCTACAGTACCCAAAATGCTACAGTGTTTTCGAAAATCACTATTTGCTACAGTGAAATTGACTTTGCTACAGTGAATTGCTACAGTAAAGATTATAATTGAAAATCCTTTTGTACAAACTGTTAATGATGAGAATATTTTAATGGGTAGGTAATACCCTAGAAATATATAAATTCCACATTAATATGTTACACTATACATTCTTCAATTCTGATTCAGCAATCATTAACTATACTGCTCAAACCTATAGATATACGTATCTGTTCATCGCAGAATAACCATTTTCATTCAATTTCATATTCTGATTTCGATAGATCAGAATCCAAGTCAAGATTAAACGAAAAACATCACTCTTAGATTCCTACATCTTTCAAAACCATGCTTCGAAAACCATGCTTTGAATTCAGAACAGTACTAGAACATCATATGATTACATTTTGCGTTCAAACCCATCGAAATTCTTGGAAACACTTCAACTAATGAACAAACGAGAAGACAAACCAACTACACGATATCTACGAGAAGAAAGATTTGTACTTATAATCATACATCTGGAAAGCTCTCGAAACCTAAGTAAAACTTTAACACGTATCTGTGATAAATCCTTTAGCATTGTTTTTACCGAAAATAACCTTGCAATTCCTTTTCAAAGTATCCAGTATTATCAATCGTTCAATCAGTCAACGACGACCTTTCAGACTTGTAACTTTGGCATATACGTTTTTGTTATCAGGGAACCTTTCATGTTTCACCACATTAGCAGTAAATTTACCAACAACTTCATTGATCTTTGACCTTCCGAAAAATCTTTATACTCATTGAAACCGTATCATGTACTCATCCACATCTTGTAACGGCAATTGCCATACCAACTATCGGGAATTAGCAATCAGTATCTTGAAATCTTGTAGCACGTCTACGCCAACAGCTATATGTACATATAACGTCTACCTCCTGGACTTACATACTTCGAATGTGAAGTTTTTGAAAAACACCCCAAACTATGAAACTAGTTCTCTGAAATTGGAACAATGCTGATGAAGCAGCAAAAACTGTAAACGACCTTAACAGTCAAAAGTTTGATGATAAAGAATAATATGGTGGTAAAGCTGAGAAAAAGAGAAGGTTTGAAACTGGAAAACGGATTGAGCAAAGTATGAAGGAGGGTTGTGGATAAATCACAAAGACTAAACCTGCCTTCAAAGAATACAAATGATTCAGTATCTGCTGAAGTCATTAACGAATACCTTGCTCCTGATACTAAACCCCTACGGACAATATTCTTCATCATCCTTCGATATTAGAAATTCTAAGATATTATCATATCTTTCATTATAAATATCTTCGATATTTCTGAAGATATCTTCATAACTATTATCATCCGAAATTATTTATCTCTCCACGCTATCTGTGTTACATCATAAAAGAAACTATTTTAGTTTCTAATTTCTGAAAATTTTGAAAAATGGATGTTTTTGAAGTAGTGTTGGGAACTGAAGCATGAGTTAGTATAATATAATGACACTTGATCAACGTGATTATATTACAGTAAGTCATGCTGAGTTTCTAATGGAACGTGATAAAGGTTCACAGATCCCACCCTCATAATGAACCATCTTACATAACTCTTTTATTCTATTTAACCTCTAAACATATCAAGAAAATATTTTCTTGATGATTTGGTCTTTTCCGGATATTCTGGTAATTTGACAAGTCAGATTGTGCCATTACTGTTTCTTTCTTAGAACATTAATTATGTTCATTTCAAAATCCATACCTACGAATTTTGGACCATTATTCGCTTGACTTAAAGTCGGGAAGAGAAAACGAAAGCATGAAGCTCCGAAATATAATGAAAAATATAAAGCCCGAAAACAACCCCGAAATTACAAACCGTGTATATCAATGCGTATAGCAATATAAAGACACGGGAGAATGAAAAACACTATAACCCCAAGGTAATAGTAGAAGAAAATAACTTCCTCTGGTGGCAGATGAAAAAGAAGAATGAAGGATACGATAGCCAGAAAAATATCAAGAATCAGAACTGGATTAAGCATTTTCACAATCTATTGGGATGTATGAAATAATAAAGAAAATTATAGGAGTTTTGAAAATAAATAAAACGGAAGAGGTCAATTTATAGCAAAATATCGGACGCAGTAATAGAGTCAGATTACGCATTTAATCAAAGAAAATCCTAATTTCCGCAAATTCCGAAAAATCAAATCTTATTTAAATTATGAAGATTTTCTATTCCTTAAAATCCGGAAATCAATCGTTACTACATCAAGAGATAAGACGCATCTCTATTCTCCATTTCACTTGATTACGATAACTTCTCTCATACGCTTCGAGTAATTGGATTATTTTATCCATATTATTCAAACATAGATAAAACTCTATTATCAACTCATATTCGTCATTAAAACATTTTTATTGTTAGCCATGACGACCTCACTCAAATTTCGGGACGAAATTTCTTTAACGGGTAGGTACTGTGATGACCCGGAAATTTTTGACCAAATTTAAACTTAATCTTTGTATGATTAACATTTTCGACACGATAAGCAAAGTCTGTAAAACTGAATCTCAAAATTTTTGAACTACTTTTATATATTTAAATACCCTTCGGTTATTTTCGACGATTCGCGAACAATTATATGTAAATAGATACATATATACTATAACTTGAAAAGGTAACAATGTATTAATTATTTGATACCGTACATGAAATTTATTGGTTTAAATATCTATTTGAATATATATGATAAGTTGAAATATTTATTATTAAAATTTATTTATAAATAACTTCCAATGTGTATTTAAAAAACTGATTTATGTATATTAAAAAAATATATACATATATATAATTTCAAGTTATTTAGTAAACGATAGTAACATTTTCAAATTGCTACAGTACCCAAAATGCTACAGTGTTTTCGAAAATCACTATTTGCTACAGTGAAATTGACTTTGCTACAGTGAATTGCTACAGTAAAGATTATAATTGAAAATCCTTTTGTACAAACTGTTAATGATGAGAATATTTTAATGGGTAGGTAATACCCTAGAAATATATAAATTCCACATTAATATGTTACACTATACATTCTTCAATTCTGATTCAGCAATCATTAACTATACTGCTCAAACCTATAGATATACGTATCTGTTCATCGCAGAATAACCATTTTCATTCAATTTCATATTCTGATTTCGATAGATCAGAATCCAAGTCAAGATTAAACGAAAAACATCACTCTTAGATTCCTACATCTTTCAAAACCATGCTTCGAAAACCATGCTTTGAATTCAGAACAGTACTAGAACATCATATGATTACATTTTGCGTTCAAACCCATCGAAATTCTTGGAAACACTTCAACTAATGAACAAACGAGAAGACAAACCAACTACACGATATCTACGAGAAGAAAGATTTGTACTTATAATCATACATCTGGAAAGCTCTCGAAACCTAAGTAAAACTTTAACACGTATCTGTGATAAATCCTTTAGCATTGTTTTTACCGAAAATAACCTTGCAATTCCTTTTCAAAGTATCCAGTATTATCAATCGTTCAATCAGTCAACGACGACCTTTCAGACTTGTAACTTTGGCATATACGTTTTTGTTATCAGGGAACCTTTCATGTTTCACCACATTAGCAGTAAATTTACCAACAACTTCATTGATCTTTGACCTTCCGAAAAATCTTTATACTCATTGAAACCGTATCATGTACTCATCCACATCTTGTAACGGCAATTGCCATACCAACTATCGGGAATTAGCAATCAGTATCTTGAAATCTTGTAGCACGTCTACGCCAACAGCTATATGTACATATAACGTCTACCTCCTGGACTTACATACTTCGAATGTGAAGTTTTTGAAAAACACCCCAAACTATGAAACTAGTTCTCTGAAATTGGAACAATGCTGATGAAGCAGCAAAAACTGTAAACGACCTTAACAGTCAAAAGTTTGATGATAAAGAATAATATGGTGGTAAAGCTGAGAAAAAGAGAAGGTTTGAAACTGGAAAACGGATTGAGCAAAGTATGAAGGAGGGTTGTGGATAAATCACAAAGACTAAACCTGCCTTCAAAGAATACAAATGATTCAGTATCTGCTGAAGTCATTAACGAATACCTTGCTCCTGATACTAAACCCCTACGGACAATATTCTTCATCATCCTTCGATATTAGAAATTCTAAGATATTATCATATCTTTCATTATAAATATCTTCGATATTTCTGAAGATATCTTCATAACTATTATCATCCGAAATTATTTATCTCTCCACGCTATCTGTGTTACATCATAAAAGAAACTATTTTAGTTTCTAATTTCTGAAAATTTTGAAAAATGGATGTTTTTGAAGTAGTGTTGGGAACTGAAGCATGAGTTAGTATAATATAATGACACTTGATCAACGTGATTATATTACAGTAAGTCATGCTGAGTTTCTAATGGAACGTGATAAAGGTTCACAGATCCCACCCTCATAATGAACCATCTTACATAACTCTTTTATTCTATTTAACCTCTAAACATATCAAGAAAATATTTTCTTGATGATTTGGTCTTTTCCGGATATTCTGGTAATTTGACAAGTCAGATTGTGCCATTACTGTTTCTTTCTTAGAACATTAATTATGTTCATTTCAAAATCCATACCTACGAATTTTGGACCATTATTCGCTTGACTTAAAGTCGGGAAGAGAAAACGAAAGCATGAAGCTCCGAAATATAATGAAAAATATAAAGCCCGAAAACAACCCCGAAATTACAAACCGTGTATATCAATGCGTATAGCAATATAAAGACACGGGAGAATGAAAAACACTATAACCCCAAGGTAATAGTAGAAGAAAATAACTTCCTCTGGTGGCAGATGAAAAAGAAGAATGAAGGATACGATAGCCAGAAAAATATCAAGAATCAGAACTGGATTAAGCATTTTCACAATCTATTGGGATGTATGAAATAATAAAGAAAATTATAGGAGTTTTGAAAATAAATAAAACGGAAGAGGTCAATTTATAGCAAAATATCGGACGCAGTAATAGAGTCAGATTACGCATTTAATCAAAGAAAATCCTAATTTCCGCAAATTCCGAAAAATCAAATCTTATTTAAATTATGAAGATTTTCTATTCCTTAAAATCCGGAAATCAATCGTTACTACATCAAGAGATAAGACGCATCTCTATTCTCCATTTCACTTGATTACGATAACTTCTCTCATACGCTTCGAGTAATTGGATTATTTTATCCATATTATTCAAACATAGATAAAACTCTATTATCAACTCATATTCGTCATTAAAACATTTTTATTGTTAGCCATGACGACCTCACTCAAATTTCGGGACGAAATTTCTTTAACGGGTAGGTACTGTGATGACCCGGAAATTTTTGACCAAATTTAAACTTAATCTTTGTATGATTAACATTTTCGACACGATAAGCAAAGTCTGTAAAACTGAATCTCAAAATTTTTGAACTACTTTTATATATTTAAATACCCTTCGGTTATTTTCGACGATTCGCGAACAATTATATGTAAATAGATACATATATACTATAACTTGAAAAGGTAACAATGTATTAATTATTTGATACCGTACATGAAATTTATTGGTTTAAATATCTATTTGAATATATATGATAAGTTGAAATATTTATTATTAAAATTTATTTATAAATAACTTCCAATGTGTATTTAAAAAACTGATTTATGTATATTAAAAAAATATATACATATATATAATTTCAAGTTATTTAGTAAACGATAGTAACATTTTCAAATTGCTACAGTACCCAAAATGCTACAGTGTTTTCGAAAATCACTATTTGCTACAGTGAAATTGACTTTGCTACAGTGAATTGCTACAGTAAAAATTATAATTGAAAATCCTTTTGTACAAACTGTTAATGATGAGAATATTTTAATGGGTAGGTAATACCCTAGAAATATATAAATTCCACATTAATATGTTACACTATACAGTAACTTTGCTACAGTAAACGCTATTTTAAAATGTATTTCAAAAATAATAGTGAGGCGATGATTTATAGAAGTAAATGACCAAAACACTCAAATGTATAAGTTATATTTTGAGAGGTATAATTTAGGGATAATCTAAGTCTATATTTTGACAAGTGTACGTGTTACAAAACGTAAAATGCTAGTTTTCTAAGCGTACGAAAAAACATACACACATATATTACTCCGTATTTATTATTATTATTATTATTATTATTATTATTATTATTATTATTATTGTTATTATTAAGATTAATATTATTATTAATCTTATTATTATTATTAGTAGTATTAATATTATACATAAAATACTACGACGAGGTCTTGAGCGTGTCACTTTCAAAACGAGTTTCCGGGCGAGCTAGAGCTAAGGAAAATATGGGTTATTACCAAGGAGGTTATGGGTAATGTTCGGGGGTATTTTTGTGAAGCAAACCTCGTGTTTATCATCTCCGATGCGTCTACGTGCTTTCCTACAATATTGTATATCAATATTAAACAGTGAGTTTCATATGATCCCTTTTACTCTCTACATTTTTGGGCTGAGAATACATGCAAATGCTTTATTAACCGATATACAATATTTATATGCGTGAGTTTCACTTGCTCCCTTTTTAATTGCTTTTGCAATCTATATTTTGGGCTGAGAATACATGCACTTTATTTTAAACACAATGGATACAAGTACATACTAAATTCTACACTGAGTTTGAACCGAAAATCCCTTAGCTTTGGTAACTAGTAACTGCCAGTTATAAGAACTGGTGGGCGCGAGTAGTAGTATATGGATCCATAGGGCTTGACATCCCCGTCCGAGCTAGAGCACTAGCCTTTTAACGGACGTATGCTATTTGAGAAGCGTATACGTTGGTTTGCGTGTATTATTAAGATGATTATACAGAGGGTACAAATTATATAAACGTTAAAGTTTAGTTACCAGGGTGCTCAATTTTGTAGAACCGATTGATAAACGTTTCGGATGAAACAACTGAAATCTTGTGATCCACCTTTTATGTAAAACCTATTGATAAACGTTTTGAATAAAACAACTGAACTTTTGTAATCCACATTGATATACGGATTATGTGTAATATTAAAACTATGAACTCACCAACCTTTGTGTTGACACTTGAAGCATGTTTATTCTCAGGTTTCTAGAAGTCTTCCGCTGTTTGCTTATATGTTAGACAAGCTATGTGCATGGAGTCATACATGGCATATTTTTCAAGGAAACGTTGCATTCACCAAATCATCACCATGTATCTTATTTTGACTGTACTGTCAACGGAAGTACTATTGTAAACTATTATTTACAGTGATTGTCTATATGTAGAAATCATCAGATGTTGAAAACCTTTGATTTAAATATTCATTTATGGTGTGCCTTTTCAAAAGAATGCAATGTTTACAAAACGTATCATATAGAGGTCAAATACCTCGCAATGAAATCAATGAATGACGTATTGTCCATATGGATTTGGAGTGTCATAACCCGTCCTTAACCATAAGAACGTGTTAGATAACGTATGATTTCATTGCGAGGTATTGACCTCTATATGCGACATTTTTAAAAGAGAAACTGCATATATTATACATTACAAACCATAACCATTATTTTTGTTACAAACTTTAGACAATAAAAAGATGATTATCGTTTAGCAATAATCTTCGACTTACAAACTTTACATATAATGATAACAACACGATTTCGAGCATATTTTACAACACAAATCCTTGGGTATGCAGTTTTATTTTTGACACAAATATGCGTACGCAACATCCTGCTCAAATTCAACATAATGCAGCGGAAGCTTTAGTAATCACCTGAGAATAGACATGTTTTAAAAGGTCAACATAAAGTTGGTGAGATATAGGTTTAATGCCGGCAGCAATATATATATAGACCACAAGATTTCATATATAAACAGTTTAATAAAAATATTCTAAGTGGTTGAGCACTTGGTAACCATACTTAACATTTAATCACGTCGCATATTCCCTTTATTATGAAATCTTACTACACCGTACCAAGTGTAGTCATGAAACGAAGTACTGTGCAACCGTTGAATACTGGTCGTCCAGTCCGGTTGGGGTTGTCAGGCCCGATAGATCTATCAACAGGATTCGCGTTTACAATACCGCTGTAAATATTAGTTACCAAGCTACAGGGAAGTATGCCAGTGGTACAACTCAACGTAGAATATATTTTTCAGTTACTTGTGTCCATAACGTAAAACATAAAATACATGTATTCTCATCCCGAAATATTTAGAGTTTAAAAGTGGGACTATATACTCACTTTCGTCTTGAAGATATATATATAATTTGACTTGGTCTCCGGTTGATATCACGAACCTATCCATATATAATATATCAATACCTTTTCTTTTTAAACAAACGTCACATATATATACTTGTTATACTTTTAATACTTTGAATAATTCCTTAGTCCGTAGTTAGCAGTTCGTTGTTAGTAATTCAATTTTAATGGTTCATTTTTAGATGTTTAATATACCCGCAATGAAATAAATAAAACCCCCAACGAAATAAATAAAACCCCATCGTATATGTATTGGTCGAGATTAATCTTGACCCATGGTACCGGTGTTGTCAAATAACGTGTTGCGTACATAAAGTACCGGTGTTGTCAAATGACGTGTTGCGTACAATCATGGGATCTTATGATTAATCTTCTCGTGTTGTTTACGGGTGATCCTGAACCATATAAAATTGAATTATAAGTACATATATATAAAATATCATGTTAACTTAAAAAGATGTGATTTATTTAATTTTTTCCCAATTATTTTCGTGGCTAAACTAGTCTTGGATATCCGATTTTGTTTCGGTCATAGTTTCTTCGTTACAACTCCGTTTTCGTTGATTCAACTTGCCATCTCCTTGGATCGAGTCCCTCTTTAAGACTATGAACTGTAAATACCTTAGTTTGTATTCAAAATCACACGGCATAGGTCAAACTTTAGTGAAACTTATGAAGTTAATCATTTTCCATCATGTAAACAACCTCAAATGATTATTTTTCTAAAAATACTTATACTTTGAGTTAAATCATGAAATTTTTATGTGTTATCATATTCATAGTAAAAATCATTTTTCCAGAAAATAAACCTCCAATTCAAAGTTTAAGATGGTTTTTAATTATCCAACCCAAAACAGCCCCCGGTTGCACTCCGACGTCGTAAATTCAGTTTTTAAGGTGTTCTTTGAAAAACCAAGTTATACCTTGTTAAGTTAGCATATAATTAAGATATGTTACAGGTCTTGAAGTATTTTAAAAGTTAAGTTAGAATGATCTATTTAGTTTGCGAACAAGTTTGAAATCATTCAAACTATGTTCTAGTTTATAAACTCTTATATATATAGCTTTAAATATATGAATTGAAAAAGAGTTGAAGTAGAGTTTTTACCTCAAGTTTAAAATGTAAAGTTGCTGGAAAGAAGTAGTAAAATAAAAGTTGAGAGAGTTCTTGCAAGTGTGTGTGAAAATTGGAAGTAAAATTTGGAAAATGAATGTGTAAAAATGAGTTAGAAATGGTGCTTATTTATAGGCTTGAAAATTTGGTTTTTAGTGAAAATATCTAAGATAAGTTAAAATTTATTATGTCATGAATGACATATTATTCCAATAATTGAAGATTTCTATTGGTATATACCAATAGTAAATACTTCTAGAAGCTGTGTATAGTACCCTAGATATACGTATAGGATTATTGAGGAAACGGAACGAGAATTCAAATATAACTATCTTTTGTAAATATACTTATATTGTTTTATGTATAAAAGCCCTTTAAAAATGATTAAATACATTACTTATACGATATATGTATAAACATTATAAATCATCAGTATTTATGTCAAATAACGTTACGTAGGTTATTGTTTTGAAAACTTAAGTTAGTAGTTTCAAAATATACTTATGACTTTTTGTTATTAATACAAAATGAGATATTAAAACATCCTTAGATCATGTTAAATATGTATGTATAATTATCATATATTGTATAGTTCGTGATATCATCGGTCAAACTAGACGGTCAAACGTTGTGTAAAACTCTTTTCAAAAACATAAATCTTAACAATTTGGATTGCTTATCATGTTGGTAAGGTTTAATTTATATAAATATTAATCTTATAAGTATAGAACGATCGAAAAAGTGCGGGTCATTACAGTACCTACCCGTTAAATAAATTTCGTCCCGAAATTTTAAAATTGTACCTATTTTGCGTCATCGGAAAACAAGTGTGGATATTTTTGTTTCATTTGATCCTCTCGTTCCCAAGTAAACTCGGGACCCCTTCGAGCATTCCAACGAACCTTAACGATCGGTATGTTGCTCTGCTTGAGCCGTTTAACTTCACGATCCATGATTTCGATTGGTTCTTCGATGAATTGTAGTTTCTCGTCGACATGGATTTCTTCAAGAGGAATGGTGAGGTCTTCTTTTGCAAGACACTTCTTAAGGTTTGAGACGTGAAAGGTATTATGTACTCCGGCGAGTTGTTGCGGTAACTCGAGTCGATAAGCTACCGGTCCAATGCGTTCGATGATCTTGAACGGGCCTACATACCTTGGGTTTAGTTTACCCCTTTTTCCAAAACGTATTACACCTTTCCAAGGTGACACCTTTAACATAACCATGTCACCGATCTGAAACTCTAATGGTTTCCTTCGAACATCGGCGTAGCTCTTTTGGCGACTACGGGCTGTTTTCAATCTCTCCTTGATTTGTACTATCTTCTCAGTCGTTTCGTGTATGATCTCGGGACCAGTTAATTGTCGATCTCCTACTTCATTCCAACAAATAGGAGATCTACACTTCCTTCCGTACAATGCTTCGAATGGCGCAGCTTTAATGCTCGCATGATAACTATTATTATACGAGAATTCTGCTAATGGTAGATATTTATCCCATCCGTTTCCAAAATCGATCACACATGCCCTGAGCATGTCTTCAAGAGTCTGAATCGTTCTTTCACTCTGACCGTCGGTTTGCGGATGATACGCGGTACTCATATCCAAACGAGTTCCTAGGGCCTCCTGTAGTGATTGCCAGAACTTTGATGTAAATCTACTATCACGATCGGATATAATGGAAATAGGTATTCCATGCCTTGAAACAACTTCCTTTATATACAATCGTAATAGTTTCTCCATTCTATCCGTTTCCTTTATAGGCAAGAAGTGTGCAGACTTGGTGAGACGATCAACAATCACCCAAATGGTGTCGTATCCCCAGGCAGTCTTTGGTAACTTCGTGATGAAATCCATGGTAATACCATCCCATTTCCATTCTGGGATTTCTGGTTGTTGAAGTAACCCTGACGGCTTCTGGTGTTCAGCTTTGACTTTGGAACAAGTTAAACATTCCCCAACATATGTTGCAACGTCTGTCTTTAAATTAGGCCACCAATAATGTGTCTTAAGATCTTGGTACATCTTTCCAACTCCAGGATGTATCGAGTATCTTGTCTTATGTGCCTCATTTAATATCAACTTCCTTAATCCACCCAACTTCGGTACCCAAATACGATTTGCAAAATATCGAATTCCATCTTCCCGCATAACGAGTTGCTTCTCATACTTCTTCATTATTTCATTTCCTATATTTTCTTTAGTAAGTGCTTCTCGTTGAACTTCTTTGATTTGTGAGTTGAGATTCATGCGAATTTTTATGTTCATCGCTCGTACTCGAATTGGTTCTCGTTCCTTTCTGCTTAAAGCATCGGCCACCACGTTCGCCTTCCCGGGATGATAACGAATTTCACAATCATAGTCGTTTATTAACTCGACCCACCTACGTTGTCTCATGTTCAGCTGTTTCTGATCAAAAATATGTTGAAGGCTTTTATGATCAGTAAACACAGTGCATTTAACCCCATACAAGTAGTGTCTCCATATCTTCAATGCAAACACGACTGCTCCCAGTTCTAGATCATGCGTCGTATAATTCCGCTCGTGAATCTTCAATTGTCGGGATGCGTATGCAATAACTTTCTTTCGTTGCATAAGAACGCAACCAAAACCTTGTCGCGAAGCGTCACAATATATTTCAAAATCATCGTTCCCTTCTGGTAACGATAAAATAGGCGCCGTAGTTAACTTCTTCTTTAGTAATTGAAATGCACTCTCCTGCTCAGAAGTCCATTCATATTTCTTCCCTTTTTGCGTTAACGCTGTCAACGGCTTAGCTATTCGGGAAAAATCTTGAATAAACCTTCTATAATAACCGGCTAAACCCAAAAATTGACGTATCTGCGTTGGTGTCTTAGGAGTCTCCCATTTTTCAATGGCTTCAGTTTTTGCTGGATCAACCTGAATTCCTTTGCTACTAACAACGTGGCCAAGAAATTGAACTTCTTTCAACCAAAAAGCACACTTAGAAAATTTAGCATATAGTTGTTCTTTTCTCAACAACTCTAATATCAACCTTAAATGCTCTTCATGCTCTTGCTCACTCTTGGAATAGATAAGAATATCATCAATGAAAACGATAACAAACTTATCTAAATACGGACTACAAACTCGATTCATGAGGTCCATGAATACAGCTGGCGCATTCGTCAATCCAAACGGCATAACCAAAAATTCGTAATGACCATAACGTGTCCGAAAAGCAGTTTTCGGTATATCTTCTTCTTTGACACGTAATTGATGATAGCCCGACCTTAAGTCAATTTTTGAGTACACACATGATCCTTGGAGTTGATCAAATAAGTCGTCAATTCTCGGTAGTGGATACCGATTCTTGATAGTTAACTTATTTAATTCACGATAATCTATACACATCCTAAAAGATCCATCTTTCTTTTTAACAAATAGAATCGGAGCTCCCCACGGTGAAGTACTTGGTCGTATGAATCCATGATCCAGTAATTCTTTTAACTGACTCTGAAGTTCTTTTAACTCGGACGGTGCAAGTCTATATGGAGCACGAGCCACTGGTGCAGCTCCTGGTACTAAATCTATTTGAAATTCTACAGATCTAAATGGAGGTAATCCCGGCAACTTTTCCGGAAAGACTTCAGGAAAATCTCTTGCCACAGGCACGTCATTGATGCTCTTCACTTTTTCCTTTGTTTCGACTTTATTAACATGTGCTAAGATAGCATAGCACCCTTTCTTCAAGCACTTTTGAGCTTTCAAATAACTAATGAGTTTTAGCTTTGAGTTACCCTTCTCTCCATAAATCATTACTGGCGTTTTATCCTTACGAGGAATGCGAATTGCCTTCTTGGCGCACACAACTTCAGCTCCTATTTTGGACATCCAGTCCATTCCGACTATTACATCAAAACTTCCTAATTCTACGGGTATCAAGTCAATTTTAAACGTTTCTCCGGCTAAATTTATTTTACAATCACGGCAAATTTTATCGGCTTTAATTAGTTTACCATTAGATAACTCAATCATGTACTTAGCATCGAGAGGTAATGATGAACAATTCAATTTAGCGTGAAAGTCTCTACACACGTAACTTCTATCAGCACCAGTATCAAATATAATAGATGCGGATAAGTTATTAATGGTAAACGTACCCGTAACAAGCTCCGGGTCTTCACATGCCTCTTTAGCATTAATAACAAATGCTCTTCCACGTGCAGGTCCGATATTCTTCTCTGGATTCGGGCACTGGCTCTTATAGTGGCCTTGTTTTCCACACCCAAAACAAGTAATGGTAGCCAAAGCAGTTCTATTTGCGTTGGTGGCAGGAGTCTTGGCACCATTTGTATTCGTAACGAGAGCCCTACAATCTTCAGCAAGATGACCCTGTCGATTACATTTGTTGCATACCACACTACAGTAACCAAAGTGATGTTTGTGACATCGGTTGCATAAAGGACTTTGTCCTTTGTAACCAAAACCTGAACCACTACCCGCACCTTTCGGGGTTTCTTGTTTCTTAAAAGTTTGTTGTTGATTACCTCGATCATAGCTTCCATTCCACTTTCTCTTGTTACCTGATACCTTCACATCAGTATTGAATGCTTTCTTATCCAAAATGACCTGATCCATTAGCTCGTTTGCCATGGTTATAGCTTCATGAATTGTCTTAGGTTTCGATGCTGTAACATTTGCCTTGACCTTTTTGGGCAAACCATCTTTGTACATTTCAATCTTCCGTTCTTCAGTTGGAACCAATTCAGGACATAGCAAAACTAATTCCATGAATCGCTGATTGTAGTTGGTGATTTCAGTACCAATAACCTTCAGACTTCGTAACTCATCTTCCAACTTCCTAACCTCGTTCCTTGGACAATATTCATTGATTAACATTGTTTTGAATTCTTCCCACGGAGTATCATAAGCTACATCTCCTCCTACAGCCTTCACATAATTTTTCCACCACGTGAGTGCACTATCTTGTAAAGTGCACGATGCGTATTTGGTCATGTCCTTTTCAACACAACCACTGATTTTGAACACAGTTTCCATCTTTTCTATCCACCGGGTTAAACCGATTGGTCCTTCTGTTCCACTGAATGATGAGGGCTTGCAAGCTTGAAAAGTTTTGTAAGTGCACCCCACACGAGGATTTGGGTTAACTGCAGCACCTCTTGCAGCCTCGACCCATAACATTCTGTCGTTCACTCGCTGATTGATGAGTTCCTGGATTTCTTGTTCCGTCATTCGGTTCAATCGCGCCATATTCTTCTATAAGAATGAAAAGAAAATAATTATTCACATGGAATATTATAGATGTAGTGTATATTTACAGTACATTATAGCTTATTAATAATATGAACCAGGTATTATTATAAAAGCCTTTTCTTCTTATTAGCGTTTTATAATTATATCTAGGGTAGTACCTACCCGTTAATGTTCATACTTAATAGCTTAGTACCGAACCAATTACTACAATCTAAATAATACTTAACCATGGAAAATTATTGCATTTCACACTTCACTATTTTACATATGCTTATCTTACATCGAACATTAAGCAAACCACACTAATAATATTATACAAAACATTATATGATCCCATGGTTTAATACGGCAGCGCATCGTTTGGTCTATTTTCTAGGACGTTTAGTTCCAATGAATGGCCTAACGCTTATCCTAGCTGTCTGCCTATATTTTGGCGGTGGGGCTGAAGAACTAGATGCCGGGACAGCACGAATAGGAATAGCGGGAATAGGGGTGGTAGTGTTTAGTGGAGTTGGTGCCACATCATCCTCTCTAAACTCGGGATTTGAATTTTCTAATTCATTAGCTTTTCGTTTCTTTCCTTGTTCGAACTTGTCTTTCGTAATTTCCTCGGGTTCACTTTCCTCCTCGGGTTCACTTTCCAGATTTTCTATAGTTGGTTCATCCGGAATTTGTGAGTCTTCCCCAAAGATATTATTTTCGTCATCGGATAGGTTAATGACTGGAACACCATCTGAAGATTCTGATTCGGAGTCGCTGAATGTGATAATAAGTTTTGAGCCCGACATCTATCACACCACAACTAACTCATTAGTACTACATAATATTTACATATAAATTTTAACCAACAGTGATAAGCAATGGTTTTTGAAATCAGACCCGGTCAAAGTCCAGACTTACTAATGTATCCTAACGACTTATCAGTTAGACACACTAATGCAAACCTGGTTCGCTAAGACCATCGCTCTGATACCACATGTCATAACCCGTCCTTAACCATAAGAACGTGTTAGATAACGTATGATTTCATTGCGAGGTATTGACCTCTATATGCGACATTTTTAAAAGAGAAACTGCATATATTATACATTACAAACCATAACCATTATTTTTGTTACAAACTTTAGACAATAAAAAGATGATTATCGTTTAGCGATAATCTTCGACTTACAAACTTTACATATAATGATAACAACACGATTTCGAGCATATTTTACAACACAAATCCTTGGGTATGCAGTTTTATTTTTGACACAAATATGCGTACGCAACATCCTGCTCAAATTCAACATAATGCAGCGGAAGCTTTAGTAATCACCTGAGAATAGACATGTTTTAAAAGGTCAACATAAAGTTGGTGAGATATAGGTTTAATGCCGGCAGCAATATATATATAGACCACAAGATTTCATATATAAACAGTTTAATAAAAATATTCTAAGTGGTTGAGCACTTGGTAACCATACTTAACATTTAATCACGTCGCATATTCCCTTTATTATGAAATCTTACTACACCGTACCAAGTGTAGTCATGAAACGAAGTACTGTGCAACCGTTGAATACTGGTCGTCCAGTCCGGTTGGGGTTGTCAGGCCCGATAGATCTATCAACAGGATTCGCGTTTACAATACCGCTGTAAATATTAGTTACCAAGCTACAGGGAAGTATGCCAGTGGTACAACTCAACGTAGAATATATTTTTCAGTTACTTGTGTCCATAACGTAAAACATAAAATACATGTATTCTCATCCCGAAATATTTAGAGTTTAAAAGTGGGACTATATACTCACTTTCGTCTTGAAGATATATATATAATTTGACTTGGTCTCCGGTTGATATCACGAACCTATCCATATATAATATATCAATACCTTTTCTTTTTAAACAAACGTCACATATATATACTTGTTATACTTTTAATACTTTGAATAATTCCTTAGTCCGTAGTTAGCAGTTCGTTGTTAGTAATTCAATTTTAATGGTTCATTTTTAGATGTTTAATATACCCGCAATGAAATAAATAAAACCCCCAACGAAATAAATAAAACCCCATCGTATATGTATTGGTCGAGATTAATCTTGACCCATGGTACCAGTGTTGTCAAATAACGTGTTGCGTACATAAAGTACCGGTGTTGTCAAATGACGTGTTGTGTACAATCATGGGATCTTATGATTAATCTTCTCGTGTTGTTTACGGGTGATCCTGAACCATATAAAATTGAATTATAAGTACATATATATAAAATATCATGTTAACTTAAAAAGATGTGATTTATTTAATTTTTTCCCAATTATTTTCGTGGCTAAACTAGTCTTGGATATCCGATTTTGTTTCGGTCATAGTTTCTTCGTTACAACTCCGTTTTCGTTGATTCAACTTGCCATCTCCTTGGATCGAGTCCCTCTTTAAGACTATGAACTGTAAATACCTTAGTTTGTATTCAAAATCACACGGCATAGGTCAAACTTTAGTGAAACTTATGAAGTTAATCATTTTCCATCATGTAAACAACCTCAAATGATTATTTTTCTAAAAATACTTATACTTTGAGTTAAATCATGAAATTTTTATGTGTTATCATATTCATAGTAAAAATCATTTTTCCAGAAAATAAACCTCCAATTCAAAGTTTAAGATGGTTTTTAATTATCCAACCCAAAACAGCCCCCGGTTGCACTCCGACGTCGTAAATTCAGTTTTTAAGGTGTTCTTTGAAAAACCAAGTTATACCTTGTTAAGTTAGCATATAATTAAGATATGTTACAGGTCTTGAAGTATTTTAAAAGTTAAGTTAGAATGATCTATTTAGTTTGCGAACAAGTTTGAAATCATTCAAACTATGTTCTAGTTTATAAACTCTTATATATATAGCTTTAAATATATGAATTGAAAAAGAGTTGAAGTAGAGTTTTTACCTCAAGTTTAAAATGTAAAGTTGCTGGAAAGAAGTAGTAAAATAAAAGTTGAGAGAGTTCTTGCAAGTGTGTGTGAAAATTGGAAGTAAAATTTGGAAAATGAATGTGTAAAAATGAGTTAGAAATGGTGCTTATTTATAGGCTTGAAAATTTGGTTTTTAGTGAAAATATCTAAGATAAGTTAAAATTTATTATGTCATGAATGACATATTATTCCAATAATTGAAGATTTCTATTGGTATATACCAATAGTAAATACTTCTAGAAGCTGTGTATAGTACCCTAGATATACGTATAGGATTATTGAGTAAACGGAACGAGAATTCAAATATAACTATCTTTTGTAAATATACTTATATTGTTTTATGTATAAAAGCCCTTTAAAAATGATTAAATACATTACTTATACGATATATGTATAAACATTATAAATCATCAGTATTTATGTCAAATAACGTTACGTAGGTTATTGTTTTGAAAACTTAAGTTAGTAGTTTCAAAATATACTTATGACTTTTTGTTATTAATACAAAATGAGATATTAAAACATCCTTAGATCATGTTAAATATGTATGTATAATTATCATATATTGTATAGTTCGTGATATCATCGGTCAAACTAGACGGTCAAACGTTGTGTAAAACTCTTTTCAAAAACATAAATCTTAACAATTTGGATTGCTTATCATGTTGGTAAGGTTTAATTTATATAAATATTAATCTTATAAGTATAGAACGATCGAAAAAGTGCGGGTCATTACATGGAGCGATCGTCACAGTGAGCCATTTTACATTCCTTTTGTATGGAGGCAGGCTCGTGTGAACTTATATCTTCTTGGATTCTCTCCGGTAACCCTTTCACAAACGCGTCAATCTTCTCTTCCTCATCTTCGAACGCTCTCGAACACAATAGGCACAATTCTGTGAATCGTCTTTAGTACGAAGTAATATCGAATCCCTGTGTTCGTAACCCTCTAAGTTCTAACTTGAGCTTATTGACCTTGGTTCTGGGACGGTACTTCTCGTTCATTAAGTGCTTGAATGCTGACCACGGTAGCACGTAAGCAGCATCTTTTCCCACTTGCTCTAGATAGGTATTCCACCATGTTAACGCAATACCTGTGAAGGTATGCGTAGCGTACTTCACTTTGTCTCCTTCAGCACACTTACTTATGGCAAACACCGATTCAACTTTCTCGGTCCACCATTTCCATCCGATTGGTCCTTCGGTCCCATCAAATTCTGAAGGTTTGCAGGCAGTGAATTCATTGTAGGAGCATCCTACACGATTTCTTGCGCCGTTAGCTGTATTGCTAGATTTAGAGTTATTGTTGGTATGTAGCACGACCTGTACTGCGGCTATGTTTGAAGCAAGAAAGGCACGAAATTCCTCTTCTCTCATATTCAAGGTGTGTCAAGTAGTCGGTGCCATTTCCTTCAAAATAGTCAAATGAAACAATTTAATCATACAGAATATTAAGAGTAGTCAATAGTATCTCGTAGCATAATATGAACTCATTTATAAAAGCTTTTTCTTCATATTAGCGTTTTATAAGTTTAAATTCGGGTACTACCTACCCGTTAAGTTCATACTTAGTAGCTAATATACAATTCAACTACTACAATTCCATATGAAAAACTGATTATAATAATATATCACATACAAATATTCTTCAAACTTACAACTTCGCTATATTACATATAACATGAAATATAGTACACTATGATACAGGACAGTTTTGAAGATAAATCTAGTTAATACGCAAGTTGTTCAGCAAAGGAAATAAAGACACGTAATTCATAAGTCCAGAAACAAGTCATGCATTCTGGTTTTACTAAGACGACTTCCCATCCTTGGTCTTGTGGAAAATAACCGTTATGACCATTAGCTAGGCAGCATGTTGTAATGTCGTCAAAAGGACGAGGGTTTCGTAATGTCCAACAGCCCCGTAATAATCTAAAAACCTTGTTTCTCACCCCAACTACTGAATCCGTCACTTGTGGGAAAGTTTTATTTAAAAACTTCAATCCGATGTTCTTTTTCTCACTTTGGTAAGAAGCGAACATCACTAACCCGTAAGCATAACATGCTTCTTTATGTTGCATGTTAGAAGCTCTTTCTAATTCACGAAATTCTATGTTGGGATATGTTGAGTCAAAATATGTTCTTAACCCGTAGCGTAAAATTGCATTTGGGCTCCCCGCATTTAACGCTTTAAAGAAAACACGGCGTAACTTAAAGTCTCCCCAATGTGATATACCCCACCTATCAAAGGAAAGCCTTTTATAAACAAAGACATTTTTGGAAAGTCTTTCAAATGTTTGACAAGTTAATTTCGCCATAACTAAATGTGCTGATGAATTCTGACCGACTCTAGACAAGATTTCCTCAATCATATCCTCTGGTAGGTCTTCTAAAATATTTGGTTGTCTACCCTTAACGTCCATTTTGTTTTTATACTGTAAAATAGACAAGGATTAGATTCGTAATAACAAACAATACAAGCAATTTTTACCTAGAACATAAAAGTACAAGCACACTACAATACATTTATTACACAATATGCTCACACCCCTCTAATCTGAATCACTGGTTTCTTCTTCTTCGGACTTGGTTCTTTTTCCTAATCTTCTAGGAATATATGATGTTCCTCTAATACAAGTCGTCATTTTCCACATTGGTTTAGAACTACCTGGTGGTTTAGAGGTTCCCGGGATATTGTCACGATATCGAAAATACGGGTGTTGACGGTACATATAAAGTTCATCGGGGTCGGAATCAGATTTCTCTATTTTGATGCCTTTTCCCTTATTATTTTTTTTTGCCTCATTAAATTGGGTCGGGGTAATTTCTATAACATCATCGGAATCCTCATCAGGATCCGATTCATCGGAAAATTGGTAATTTTCTCAATATTTTGCTTCCTTAGCGGAAACACCATTGACCATTATTAACTTTGGTCCATCGGTTGAGGATTTTCTTTTATTTGACCGATTTTCTGTGGTTCCTACTATTCCCCCCTCCGGAACCTCTTCTTCTTCCAGTTCCTCTTCTTCCGGTTCCGTTTCCTCTTCTTCCGGTTCTTCGGGAACTTGTGAATCTTGCCAATATATATTCGACTCTTCGTTATTATTAGGTGAGTCAATGGGATTTGTGCTAGAGGTAGACATCTATCACACAATATCAAACATGTTAAGAGATTAATATATCACATAATATTTACATGTTAATAATATATAGTTTCCAACAAAAATGTTAAGCAATCATTTTTAAAGAAAACACGGTCGAAGTCCAGACTCACTAATGCATCCTAACAAACTCGATAAGACACACTAATGCAAATTTTTCTGGTTCTCTAAGACCAACGCTCGGATACCAACTGAAATGTCCCGTTTATATTGATTATAAATGTTCCATATTAATTGATTTCGTTGCGAGATTTTGACCTCTATATGAGACGTTTTTCAATGACTGCATTCATTTTTAAAACAACCTTAACCTTTATTTTATCAATAAAGGTTTTAAAAACATTACGTAGTTTATCAAATAATGATAATCTAAAATATATTGTTTACACACGACCATTACATAATGGTTTACAATAGAAATATATTACATCGACATATGTTTCTTGAATGCAGTTTTTACACAATATCATACAAACATGGACTCCAAATCTTGTCCTTATTTTAGTATGCAACAACGGAAGCTCTTAATATTCACCTGAGAATAAACATGCTTTAAACGTCAACAAAAATGTTGGTGAGTTATAGGTTTAACCTATATATATCAAATCGTAATAATAGACCACAAGATTTCATATTTCAATACACATCCCATACATAGAGATAAAAATCATTCATATGGTGAACACCTGGTAATCGACATTAACAAGATGCATATATAAGAATATCCCCATCATTCTGGGACACCCTTCGGATTTGATATAAATTTTGAAGTACTAAAGCATCCGGTACTTTGGATGGGGTTTGTTAGGCCCAATAGATCTATCTTTAGGATTCGCGTCAATTAGGGTGTCTGTTCCCTAATTCTTAGATTACCAGACTTAATAAAAAGGGTCATATTCGATTTCGATAATTCAACCATAGAATGTAGTTTCACGTACTTGTGTCTATTTTGTAAATCATTTATAAAACCTGCATGTATTCTCATCCCAAAAATATTAGATTTTAAAAGTGGGACTATAACTCACTTTCACAGATATTTCCTTCCTCGGAAATAAGACTTGGCCACGGATCGATTCACGAACCTATACAAATATGTACATATATATCAAAGTATGATCAAAATATAATTACAACCATTTTTATTATGTTTTAAAGATTTGAGTGTATTAAGTCAGTTGTCCTCGTTAGTAACCTACAACTAGTTGTCCACAGTTAGATGTACAGAAATAAATCGATATATATTATCTTGAATCAATCCATGACCCAGTGTATACACGTCTCAGGCTAGATCACAACTCAAAGTATATATATTTTTGGAATCAACCTCAACCCTATATAGCTAACTCCAACATTACTGCATATAGAGTGTCTATGGTTGTTCCAAATAATATATATACATGGGTCGATATGATATGTCAAAACATTTGCATACATGTCTATGGTATCCCAAGATTACATAATATATTAGAATACATGTATAATACAATATAAGTTAGCTAGGATATGATTTCTATAGATTTGTTAAACATTTCCCGTAGCTAAAAAGATCAAAAATATCCAATCTTGTTTTACCCATAACGTCTTCATTTTAAATCCGTTTTGAGTGAATCAAATTGCTATGGTTTCATATTGAACTCTAATTTAAGAATCCAAACAGAAAAGTTATAGGTTTACAGTCAGAAATTTAAGTTACATGTCAATTACTAAAGAGGTAGTCATTTCTGTCGAAAGAACGACATCTTGATGACCATTTTGAAAAACATACTTTCACTTTGAGTTTAACCAAGATTTTTGGATATAGTTTCATGTTCATATGAAAAATAATTTTCCAGAAGAACAACTTTTAAATCACAGTTTATCAAAGTTTTTAATTATCCAAACCAAAACAGCCCCCGGTTTCACTACGATGACGTAAATCCGATTTTATAGTGTTCATCGTGTTTCCAGGTTTTAAATAATTAAGTTAGCATATCATATAGATATAGAACATGTGTTTAGTTGATTTTAAAAGTCAAGTTAGAAGGATTAACTTTTGTTTGCGAACAAGTTTTGAATTAACTAAACTATGTTCTAGTGATTACAAGTTTAAACCTTCGAATAAGATAGCTTTATATGTATGAATCGAATGATGTTATGAACATCATTACTACCTCAAGTTTTCTGGATAAAACTACTAGAAATGAAAAAAATGGATCTAGCTTCAAAGGATCCTTGGATGGCTTGAAAGTTCTTGAAGCAGAATCATGACACGAAAACAGTTCAAGTAAGATTTTCACTCGAAATAAGATTGTTATAGTTGTAGAAATTGAATCAAAGTTTGAATATGAATATTACCTTGAATTAGAAAGATAACCTACTGTAAATAACAAACATTCCTTGATCTTAGATGATTACTTGGAATTGATTAGAAAGCTTGGAAGTAAACTTGCAAACTTGGTAGTATTCTTGGTTTTTATGAAACTATACTTATGGAATTTCTGAAGAACACTTAGAACTTGAAGATGGAACTTGAGAGAGATTAATTAGATGAAGAAAATTGAAGAATGAAAGTGTTTGTAGGTGTTTTTGGTCGTTGGTATATGGATTAGATATAAAGGATATGTAATCTTGTTTTCATGTAAATAAGTCATGAATGATTACTAATATTTTTGTAATTTTATGAGATATTTCATGCTAGTTGCCAAATGATGATTCCCACATATGTTAGGTGACTCACATGGGCTGCTAAGAGCTGATCATTGGAGTGTATATACCAATAGTACATACATCTAAAAGCTGTGTATTGTACGAGTACGAATACGGGTGCATACGAGTAGAATTGTTGATGAAACTGAACGAGGATGTAATTGTAAGCATTTTTGTTAAGTAGAAGTACTTTGATATATTTCTTGAAGTCTTTCAAAAGTGTAAGAATACATATCAAAACACAACATGTATATACATTCTAATGGAGTCGTTAAGTCTTCGTTAGTCGTTACATGTAAGTGTTGTTTTGAAACCTTTAAGTTAACGATCTCAATTAATGTTGTTAACCCAATGTTTATTATATCAAATGAGATGTTAAATTATTATATTATCATGATATTATGATGTATGAATATCTTTTAATATGATATATACATTAAAATATCGTTACAATGATAATCGTTACATATAAGTCTCGTTTCGTAATTCTTGAGTTAGTAGTCTTGTTTTTACATATGTAGTTCATTGTTAACATACTTAATGATATATTTAAATATCATTTTATCATGTTAAATATAATGTATCAATATCTTAATATGATACATATATATTTAGTAGACGTTATCATAACGATAATCGTTATATATATCATTTCGAGTTTTTTAACTTAGAAATCTCATTTCTTATGTATATCACACATTGTTAATATATTTAGTGAGATACTTACTCATCATAATCTTATGTCAACCATATATATATATCTATATATACCACAACATGTAGTTTTTACAATTTTGTAATGTTCGTGAATCGCCGGTCAACTTGGGTGATCAATTGTCTATATGAAACTTATTTCATTTAATTAAGTCTTAACAAGTTTGATTGCTTAATACATTGGAAACATTTAGTAATGTAAATATCAATCTCAATTAATATATATAAATATGGAAAAGTTCGGGTCACCACAAATAACAATGCCGAACTTATAAATAATAATCAATAGTCACATTAATTAATTTAATATAGTTCGCTCATAAATCTCGACCAATTACTCGGTACATCGGAACAAAAATTGAAATTATATATCTTACATCAGAACAAAACTGAAAGTATATGACCTATTTGTAGCCTTTTAAAATGAAAAAAAAAATGTTAAATAATTAACTTTACCGGTTCAGCAGGTAAACGGTAACAAAATTTTGACATTGATACACTTTTGAAAGTATATAGCCGACAGTGAGACGCAAATAAGTATATATGTGACATCGAGACATTTGAAAAAAATATAATGCTTATTTGTAGCTTTAACCCTTGAATTTATTACAAAATACCTACGATGCATACTGGTTTATACATATGAACTTAAAGTCATTAAATTGATAATAAACTAGAAATTATCAATAATCAATATCAATATCATTTCCATTTCCATATACTTAAAACAAATAACACAAATATATGCCGACATGCTGATATGTATTGTGCTCCCAATTAATTTAGTCAACAGGGTAACCAAACTAAATATGAAGTAATTTTATAAGCATACCCATTAATGTACGTAGCCTAAGGTTCAGTAGCATAGATGTCTTATACTAATAATCTATTATTTTTTATAAAAAAAAATAGTAATTTTAATCATAATATTTGCAAAAATAGAAAAACCATTTTTTTTTACAAAAATGGTAAAACCGAAGTTTGAAACTTCGGTTTTGCCAAATCCGAAGTTTCAAACTTCAGATTTAAAAAAAAAAAAAAAAAAAAAAAAAAAAAAAAAAGCAAAACCGAAGTTTGAAACTTCGGTTTTGCTTTATTTTTTTTTATTTTTTTTGACCCTATACCTATATAATTAATGGGTAATGATATTTCCACTTTTATTTTTTATAGATTTACTATAAATGGAGTATATTATTTATTTCATTATTATGGATCCACTATCTTTCTCCTTCACCGTGTGTTACTTTAAAATTTTTAATAACTCGAAGGATTATATTGATTACAATGAAAATAATATTGAGTTATCAATATAAATTATAAAGGTATAAATTGTTGCTTCTATAAATAAAAGGGTGCAAAATAAAAACTAAATTAATAGAGTACAAGTACAGACACATTGACGTGTCTTTACCCAACCCACACAATTAAAGTTATCTTCCTCATAATGGAAAATAAAAGTGGAAATATGAGCGCTTATATATATATATATATATATATATATATATATATATATATATATTAAATTTTATATTAATATATTAAATATTAATTAAATTTTTAAATATAAATATAAATATAAAATTTAAAACATATATAGCGAATTAGACTTTTCATTCACCTATAGTTGTATCAGATTGGCTTCTATTTTCCAGCTGCATGTTTACGTTCATTTGCATGTTTACGTTCATTTACTTTCCCAAGATATTACTCAGTAATTCACTTTAATATCTTAGTGGAGTTAACCAACCATCACATGTATCTTGAAACTTAGCGTATTATTAATTTTCTTAAGATGAGAGTATCAATTTAACATCTTTCAAATTTCATAGTATTTAATATTATCGTCAACTGCCAATTGTATTTTTCTTCTTCAAAATTTCAAATATCTTCTAATTTTCTAGCTTGAGCCAAAAATCTAAATCAATGTTATCCTATTATTATCATCCCCATTAATTATATGGGCATAGGGTTTTACAAAAAAAAAAAAAAAAAAAAAAGCAAAACCGAAGTTTCAAACTTCGGTTTTGCTTTTTATTTATTTATTTTTTTTGTAAAAAAAAAAAATCCGAAGTTTGAAACTTTGGATTTGGCAAAACCGAAGTTTCAAACTTCGATTTTAACATTTTTGTAAAAAAAAATGGTTTTTCTATTTTTGTAAGTATTATGATTAAAATTACTATTTAAAAAAAAAAATTCAATAATCTATAGCAGATATAAACGTTTATATCACATATTAAAATACGAACACAGTTTATCATGTAATTAAAATCGTTTGAGAATCGGTTCAAAGTATCTGATACATAATAGGTCAACTCTAATATGTTGCATAAAATCCGTTTGAAAACGAAAGCCGGCAACTCATCTAAACAATAAAAATACTGATGCATATAATAAATTGAGGATACACCACTATTTTAATAGAATACAGCAAGATAATAAATTGAGGATAAAGAGCAACTTTGTTTCGACAACCTATTAAGCCCGCTCAACATTCAATTCGTTTAGATCGTTTTATTCTCCGTTCTTAATCTAATTATTTATTTTGTGGGAGTATTATAATCCAATTAGTTTATATATTATTTTCAGCTTCGTATACAATTTTACCTACAGACTTAAATAGATTTTTCATCTTAAATAGATTTTTCATCTGATTCGAGGGTACACCGGTATGAAGCTTATACAATTTTTGGTGTGTTTTTCTACTACGCCTAAGGCCTTTATTTATAGTGAAGACTATAGCTTTAGGTTTACTCCCACAACCAATGGCGAAGCTTATTGAGGATTGGAGTGGGCTCTTGCCTCCCAAAAGTATGAGTTATAAGTTACCGTTTAAGTAGATAAACAAATCCATTCAGATGGTTTAGTGCTTCCTGAATATGAGAGGTCTTTAGTTTGTACTTTGGCAATGGTTCAAATTCATTAGTGGTATTCTAAATTTTATTATTTTTAATAGATAGTAGTTTAATAATATACAAGTTTTTTTTTAAAAGCAAGACTTGTATTAAAACATCAACACAAATGTACAAGGGAGCAGCCAAAAAAAACTGCAAGTCCACGAACGAGTTACAACTAACACAACGAAAAGGCCGAGATAACCAACGAGAAAGAAAAAACAAATACACGAATAAAATACAAGGAGACTAAACAAATAACTATGACACGACAAAACTATAGATCGAAGTAGGAGGATGGCTTTGTAAGCCATGTATGCCAATCCAAATTCTTCATTTTTAGCCTATTTGAAACCCAATCAAAAGACGTTACTTAAATATCACTTAAGGTCACCGAAGCACACGCACCTTTATTTTTAAACACCAAAGAGTTTCGATTCTTCCATATAGCATATACACAAACCCATTCGATTGCTTGCCATATTTTGGAATCAAGCGCCGACATATTTTTGGAAGAGTAGCCACGAAGAAAATCACCAAAGCCACGAGATGGATTAAAACTAAGATCGCACCACTTGAACACCCGAGTCCAAATATCCGAAGAAAAGTTGCACTCAATGAGAGAGTGCTCCAATTCGAGACCTCCATCGCAAATGGGGCATCTCACGCTATGAAGATCAATACCCCGTTTGTCAATTTCGACCCTAACCGGAATTCTTTTTTTAAGAGCCCGCCACATAAACACTTCCACTTTTTTGGGAACAAGATTTTTTCTCAAAGTTACCCGAACCAACCATAGCACTCGAAAGCAATTTAGTATCCATAATATAAGAAAGTTTCTTAACCGTGAAAATACCATTTGAAGCCAATGCCCAACGCCATTTGTCTTGCGAATTTGGATCAAGAGAAATAACCGAGAGCAGATTGATCAGCTCCTGTAATTCTGTACCCGTTCGACCCGAACGAAATCTCGACCAATTCCATGTAAATTGCACGTTATTTGAGGGAGTAAAACAGACCCAACTGCTGACAGTGACTTCTGAGCTATTTTCCAAACGAAAAAGTCTCGGAAATAAAGTCTTGAAGCTCACCGAACCGCACCACACATCGTTCCAAAAGCAATTGAACTTCCGTCACCAAGCGATATTGTGACGACCCGAAAATTTCCGACCAAATTTAAACTTTAATCTTTATATTATTCCGACACGATAAGCAAAGTTTGTTAAGTTAAATCTCAAGAATTTTAAACTGTGTTCATACATTCATTATAACCTCGACCAAATTCCGACGATTCACGAACCGTTATATATAAATAGATATGTATATGTATATATATATTATAACTTGAGAATATTAATAAAGTATTAAACGTATAATACTTTACACGAATGTATTTGTTTCAATATGATTTTCGACGAAATTAAAAAAAAAAATATATTAAATGATTGAATTATCAGAAACATTGAATTATGATTACAAGTCTCTGTTGAGAGGTCCACTATGATTTGAGAAAATCTATTCCTCTTAACGATATTCAGAATAATTTGTAAAGCTATTTATAAATAAAAACAAAAAGTGTCATTTACGAAAGTTAGACAAAAGTTAGTGGAGAATTGGTTTCCATAATATTCTATTAATCTATTTTCAAACGTACAAAGATGTTTTCAGTTTAAAAAGAACTTTATTATTAAAACGTATATAACTTTTATAAGTATCTAGAATCACTTTTGACAACTCATTACTTAACCAGTATAATAAATATAACGATATTTATATTTTATTTCATTAAATATATATAACGATTTAAATTAATATTATATATATTTATACGCGTATTATACATACATAGTTTTTATACTTTTACTATACTTTAACTTTACCTTCACTTTACTTTTACTTTACTTTAACTTTAACAATTCACTTTAATAATTCATACTTTAATAATTCACTTTAATAATTCATACTTTAATAATTTACTTTAATAATTCATACTTTAATAATTCACTTTAATAATTCAAAAATCTATTATAAATAGAATTCAATAGGTTTCATTATTTCATAGAAACTTGAAAATATATTTCTCTAAACTCTCTCAATCGATATATATATATATATATATATATATATATATATATATATATATATATATATATATATATATATATATATATATATATATATATATATATATATATATTTGCTCTGTATTATTTCAAGATATTATTAGTATACATAAAATATTACGACGGAGTGCTGTCCGAGTGATTTCAAAAAAGTTTTTTGTGAATGAGTCGAAGCTAAGGAAATTATGGGTTATAGCTATGGAGGTGATGGGTATGGTTCATGGGTATGCTCGTGAGGTCAATCTAGTGTTTATCATCTCAGTTGCGTCTACGTACTTTCCTGCAATATTGAATCTCAATATTGATACGTTCGTGAATCCGAGGCCAACCTTGCACTTGTTAAATGACGTTATATGTATTTTTACTATGAAATACAGTATGGTGAGTTTCATTTGCTTCCTTTTATGTATATTTTTGGGACTGAGAATACATGCGCTGTTTTTATAAATATTTTAAGAAATAGGCACAAGTACTAAAACTAATTCTACGTGGGTTTAAACCAGAAATATACCCTTAGCTTGGTAACATTAAACTACTTGTCTATGTATGGTAGGCACGAATCCTAAAGATAGATCTATTGGGCCTGACAAACCCCATCCTGACTATGGGATGCTTTAGTACTTCGAGGTTATTTTAAACACACCTGATCTGGTGTACTTCAGAGGGTAAAACATGAACGTTAAGGCTTGTTACCGGGTGCCTACAACTTATAGAATACTCTTATACACTTGCGAGTGTACATATATTTATAAACGAAAATCTTGTGGTCTATTAATATATTGAAATGATTGTTATGATAAACCTATGAACTCACCAACCTTTTGGTTGACACTTTAAAGCATGTTTATTCTTAGG
Source organism: Rutidosis leptorrhynchoides (assembly GCF_046630445.1). NCBI lineage: Eukaryota > Viridiplantae > Streptophyta > Magnoliopsida > Asterales > Asteraceae > Rutidosis > Rutidosis leptorrhynchoides. Next base: position 221,088,040 of record NC_092333.1, on the reverse strand, counting down.
TATTAAAGAAATCGTTCGCTGTGCATTAGCTCATTTTAAGGATATTACTTGGAGTCATTCATGGCATATTTTGAAAGACGTTGCATTCGAGTCATTGAGTTCATCAAGATTATTATTAAGCCAATTATAGTTGGATGTATTATGAATTGGTGTGCATGCCATCAACTTTCGTTGTAAAGAAAGTTTGTCTTTTAAAAACGAATGCAATGTTTGTAAAATGTATCATATAGAGGTCAAATACCTCGCGATGTAATCAACTATTGTGAATCGTTTATAATGTATATGAACGGGTCCTTTCAGTTGGTATCAGAGCGGTGGTCTTAGCGAACCAGGTCTGCATTAGTGTGTCTAACTGATAGTCGTTAGGATGCATTAGTGAGTCTGGACTTCGTCCGTGTCTGCATGTCAAAAGTTTTGCTCATCATTTTTGTCGAAAATTACCTGCTTATCATTCTTAGTCTAGACACATCTTATTGCATTGATTGCATGAATAGTGTATAGACAAAATTCATATCTTAGTGTATCTGCTAATTCATATCTTAGCGTATCTGTTACTGTAAACTTTGCCTGACATATTCCGTAAATTCCTCCGTAATCTACGAAACCTTTTGCTCTATATAATTAGCATACCACCCGATAGCAGGAAAATCATTTCATATTGAAAAATTCTTTATTCAATCGTACGTAATGGAATTCGTCATTAGTTCAAGTCCCTCGGATTCCGAAATGGAATCCCACTCAAGTTCCGAAAGCAGTGTGACCGGAATGGATCAACCAATTAGTCATCATCTATTCTGGATGAATTGGGGATGGGTTCGTAGCCTCCTTAATCATTGGAGACAAGAAGAAAGTGATCCCTTCCATCCACCACATTGCCCTCTTGGCGAAGAACCCGAAGCACTTACCGGCGAACCTATCCGAAACACCATTTTCTCTCTTATTTCTAGAGTATCTCGTCATGATTACATACTACACCAAATTCTAGATTTTATTTATCCGCTCGTCCGAACCGTCAATCACCCCGGTGTAATATGAAATGTCCCGTTCATATTGATTATAAACGTTCCATATTAATTGATTTCGTTGCGAGGTTTTGACCTCTATATGAGACGTTTTTCAAAGACTGCATTCATTTTTAAAACAACCATAACCTTTATTTTATCAATAAAGGTTTCAAAAGCATTACGTAGATTATCAAATAATGATAATCTAAAATATCCTGTTTACACACGACCATTATATAATGGTTTACAATACAAATATGTTACATCGAAATCAGTTTCTTGAATGCAGTTTTTACACAATATCATACAAACATGGACTCCAAATCTTGTCCTTATTTTAGTATGCAACAGCGGAAGCTCTTAGTATTCACCTGAGAATAAACATGCTTTAAACGTCAACAAAAATGTTGGTGAGTTATAGGTTTAACCTATATATATCAAATCGTAACAATAGACCACAAGATTTCATATTTCAATACACATCCCATACATAGAGATAAAAATCATTTATATGGTGAACACCTGGTAACCGACATTAACAAGATGCATATATAAGAATATCCCCATCATTCCGGAACACCCTTCGGATATGATATAAATTTCGAAGTACTAAAGCATCCGGTACTTTGGATGGGGCTTGTTAGGCCTAATAGATCTATCTTTAGGATTCGCGTCAATTAGGGTGTCTACTGAAATGTCCCGTTCTTATTGATTAAACACGTTCCATATTAATTGATTTCGTTGCGAGGTTTTGACCTCTATATGAGACGTTTTTCAAAGACTGCATTCATTTTAAAACAAACCATAACCTTTATTTCATCAATAAAGGTTTAAAAAGCTTTACGTAGATTATCAAATAATGATAATCTAAAATATCCTGTTTACACACAACCATTACATAATGGTTTACAATACAAATATGTTACAACAAAATAAGTTTCTTGAATGCAGTTTTTACACAATATCATATAAGCATGGACTCCAAATCTCGTCCTTATTTAAGTATGTAACAGCGGAAGCTCTTAATAATCACCCGAGAATAAACATGCTTAAAACGTCAACAAAAATGTTGGTGAGTTATAGGTTTAACCTATATATATCAAATCATAATAATAGACCACAAGATTTCATATTTCAATACACATTCCATACATAGAGATAAAAATCATTCATATGGTGAACACCTGGTAACCGACATTAACAAGATGCATATATAAGAATATCCCCATCATTCCGGGACACCCTTCGGATATGATATAAATTTCGAAGTACTAAAGCATCCGGTACTTTGGATGGGGTTTGTTAGGCCCAATAGATCTATCTTTAGGATTTGCGTCAATTAGGGTGTCTGTTCCCTAATTCTTAGATTACCAGACTTAATAAAAAGGGGCATATTCGATTTCGATAATTCTACCATAGAATGTAGTTTCACGTACTTGTGTCTATTTTGTAAGTCATTTATAAAACCTGCATGTATTCTCATCCCAAAAATATTAGATTTTAAAAGTGGGACTATAACTCACTTTCACAGATTTTTACTTCGTCGGGAAGTAAGACTTGGCCACTGGTTGATTCACGAACCTATAACAATATATACATATATATCAAAGTATGTTCAAAGTATATTTACAACACTTTTAATATATTTTGATGTTTTAAGTTTATTAAGTCAGCTGTCCTCGTTAGTAACCTACAACTAGTTGTCCACAGTTAGATGTACAGAAATAAATCGATAAATATTATCTTGAATCAATCCACGACCCAGTGTATACGTATCTCAGTATTGATCACAACTCAAACTATATATATTTTGGAATCAACCTCAACCCTGTATAGCTAACTCCAACATTCACATATAGAGTGTCTATGGTTGTTCCGAAATATATATAGATGTGTCGACATGATAGGTCGAAACATTGTATACGTGTCTATGGTATCTCAAGATTACATAATATACAATACAAGTTGATTAAGTTATGGTTAGAATAGATTTGTTACCAATTTTCACGTAGCTAAAATGAGAAAAATTATCCAATCTTGTTTTACCCATAACTTCTTCATTTTAAATCTGTTTTGAGTGAATCAAATTGCTATGGTTTCATATTGAACTATATTTTATGATTCTAAACAGAAAAAGTATAGTTTTATAGTCAGAAAAATAAGTTACAAGTCGTTTTTGTAAAGGTAGTCATTTCAGTCGAAAAAACGACGTCTAGATGACCATTTTAGAAAACATACTTCCACTTTGAGTTTAACCATAATTTTTGGATATAGTTTCATGTTCATAATAAAAATCATTTTCTCATAATAACATCTTTTAAATCAAAGTTTATCATAGTTTTTAATTAACTAACCCAAAACAGCCCGCGGTGTTACTACGACGGCGTAAATCCGGTTTTACGGTGTTTTTCGTGTTTCCAGGTTTTAAATCATTAAGTTAGCATATCATATAGATATATAACATGTGTTTAGTTGATTTTAAAAGTCAAGTTAGAAGGATTAACTTTTGTTTGCGAACAAGTTTAGAATTAACTAAACTATGTTCTAGTGATTACAAGTTTAAACCTTCGAATAAGATAGCTTTATATGTATGAATCGAATGATGTTATGAACATCATTACTACCTTAAGTTCCTTGGATAAACCTACTGGAAAAGTGAAAAATGGATCTAGCTTCAACGGATCTTTGGATGGCTCGAAGTTCTTGAAGCAGAATCATGACACGAAAACAAGTTCAAGTAAGATCGTCACTTGAAATAAGATTGTTATAGTTATAGAAATTGAACTAAAGTTTGAATATGATTATTACCTTGTATTAGAATGATAACCTACTGTAAGAAACAAATATTTCTTGAGGTTGGATGATCACCTTACAAGATTGGAAGTGAGCTAGCAAACTTGAAAGTATTCTTGATTTTATGTAACTAGAACTTGTAGAATTTATGAAGAACACTTAGAACTTGAAGATAGAACTTGAGAGAGATCAATTAGATGAAGAAAATTGAAGAATGAAAGTGTTTATAGGTGTTTTTGGTCGTTGGTGTATGGATTAGATATAAAGGATATGTAATTTTGTTTTCATGTAAATAAGTCATGAATGATTACTCATATTTTTGTAATTTTATGAGATATTTCATGCTAGTTGCCAAATGATGGTTCCCACATGTGTTAGGTGACTCACATGGGCTGCTAAGAGCTGATCATTGGAGTGTATATACCAATAGTACATACATCTAAAAGCTGTGTATTGTACGAGTACGAATACGGGTGCATACGAGTAGAATTGTTGATGAAACTGAACGAGGATGTAATTGTAAGAATTTTTGTTAAGTAGAAGTATTTTGATAAGTGTATTGAAGTCTTTCAAAAGTGTATAAATACATATTAAAACACTACATGTATATACATTTTAACTGAGTCGTTAAGTCATCGTTAGTAGTTACATGTAAGTGTTGTTTTGAAACCTTTAGGTTAACGATCTTGTTAAATGTTGTTAACCCAATGTTTATAATATCAAATGAGATTTTAAATTATTATATTATCATGATATTATCATGTATGAATATCTCTTAATATGATATTTATCCATTAAATGTCTTTACAACGATAATCGTTACATATATGTCTCGTTTAAAAATCATTAAGTTAGTAGTCTTGTTTTTACATATGTAGTTCATTGTTAATATACTTAATGATATGTTTACTTATCATAGTATCATTTTAACTATATATATATCCATATATATGTCATCATATAGTTTTTACAAGTTTTAACGTTCGTGAATCACCGGTCAACTTGGGTGGTCAATTGTCTATATGAAACATATTTCAATTAATCAAGTCTTAACAAGTTTGATTGCTTAACATGTTGGAAACATTTAATCATGTAAATATCAATCTCAATTAATATATATAAAAATGGAAAAGTTCGGGTCACTACAGTACCTACCCGTTAAATAAATTTCGTCCCGAAATTTTAAGCTGTTGAAGGTGTTGACGAATCTTCTGGAAATAGATGCGGGTATTTCTTCTTCATCTGATCTTCATGCTCCCAGGTGAACTCGGGTCCTCTACGAGCATTCCATCGAACCTTAACAATTGGTATCTTGTTTTGCTTAAGTCTTTTAACCTCACGATCCATTATTTCGACGGGTTCTTCGATGAATTGAAGTTTTTCGTTGATTTGGATTTTATCTAACGGAATAGTGAGATCTTCTTTAGCATAACATTTCTTCAAATTCGAGATGTGGAAAGTGTTATGTACAGCCGCAAGTTGTTGAGGTAACTCAAGTCGGTAAGCTACTGGTCCGACACGATCAATAATCTTGAATGGTCCAATATACCTTGGATTTAATTTCCCTCGTTTACCAAATCGAACAACGCCTTTCCAAGGTGCAACTTTAAGCATGACCATCTCTCCAATTTCAAATTCTATATCTTTTCTTTTAATGTCAGCGTTGCTCTTTTGTCGACTTTGGGCGGTTTTCAACCGTTGTTGAATTTGGATGATCTTCTCGGTAGTTTCTTGTATAATCTCCGGACCCGTAATCTGTCTATCCCCCACTTCACTCCAATAAATCGGAGACCTGCACTTTCTACCATAAAGTGCTTCAAATGGCGCCATCTCAATGCTTGAATGGTAGCTGTTGTTGTAGGAAAATTCTGCTAACGGTAGATGTCGATCCCAACTGTTTCCGAAATCAATAACACATGCTCGTAGCATGTCTTCAAGCGTTTGTATCGTCCTTTCGCTCTGCCCATCAGTTTGTGGATGATAGGCAGTACTCATGTCTAGACGAGTTCCTAATGCTTGCTGTAATGTCTGCCAGAATCTTGAAATAAATCTGCCATCCCTATCAGAGATAATAGAGATTGGTATTCCATGTCTGGAGACGACTTCCTTCAAATACAGTCGTGCTAACTTCTCCATCTTGTCATCTTCTCTTATTGGCAGGAAGTGTGCTGATTTGGTGAGACGATCAACTATTACCCAAATAGTATCAAAACCACTTGCAGTCCTTGGCAATTTAGTGATGAAATCCATGGTAATGTTTTCCCATTTCCATTCCGGGATTTCGGATTGTTGAAGTAGACCTGATGGTTTCTGATGCTCAGCTTTGACCTTAGAACACGTCAAACATTCTCCTAAGTATTTAGCAACATCGGCTTTCATACCCGGCCACCAAAAATGTTTCATGAGATCCTTGTACATCTTCCCCGTTCCAGGATGTATTGAGTATCTGGTTTTATGAGCTTCTCTAAGTACCATTTCTCTCATATCTCCAAATTTTGGTACCCAAATCCTTTCAGCCCTATACCGGGTTCCGTCTTCCCGAATATTAAGATGCTTCTCCGATCCTTTGGGTATTTCATCCTTTAAATTTCCCTCTTTTAAAACTCCTTGTTGCGCCTCCTTTATTTGAGTAGTAAGGTTATTATGAATCATTATATTCATAGATTTTACTCGAATGGGTTCTCTGTCCTTCCTGCTCAAGGCATCGGCTACCACATTTGCCTTCCCCGGGTGGTAACGAATCTCAAAGTCGTAATCATTCAATAATTCAATCCACCTACGCTGCCTCATATTCAGTTATTTCTGATTAAATATGTGTTGAAGACTTTTGTGGTCGGTATATATAATACTTTTGACTCCATATAAGTAGTGCCTCCAAGTCTTTAATGCAAAAACAACCGCGCCTAATTCCAAATCATGCGTCGTATAATTTTGTTCGTGAATCTTCAATTGTCTAGACGCATAAGCAATCACCTTCGTTCGTTGCATTAATACACAACCGAGACCTTGCTTTGATGCGTCACAATAAATCACAAAATCATCATTCCCTTCAGGCAATGACAATATAGGTGTCGTAGTTAGCTTTTTCTTCAATAACTGAAACGCTTTCTCTTGTTCATCATTCCATTCAAATTTCTTCCCTTTATGCGTTAATGCAGTCAAGGGTTTTACTATTCTGGAAAAGTCTTGGATGAACCTTCTGTAGTAACCGGCTAGTCCTAAAAACTGGCGTATGTGTTTCGGAGTTTTCGGGGTTTCCCACTTTTCAACAGTTTCTATCTTTGCCGGATCCACCTTAATACCTTCTTTGTTCACTATCTGACCGAGGAATTGAACTTCTTCCAACCAAAATGCACACTTTGAAAACTTAGCGTACAATTCTTCCTTCCTCAATACTTCTAACACCTTTCTCAAATGTTCACCGTGTTCTTGGTCATTCTTTGAGTAAATAAGTATGTCATCAATGAAAACAATGACAAACTTGTCAAGGTATGGTCCACACACTCGGTTCATAAGGTCCATGAACACAGCTGGTGCATTAGTTAAACCAAACGGCATGACCATAAACTCGTAATGACCGTAACGTGTTCTGAATGCAGTCTTTGGAATATCATCTTCTTTCACCCGCATTTGATGATACCCGGAACGTAAGTCAATCTTTGAATAAACAGACGCGCCTTGTAGTTGATCAAATAAGTCGTCGATTCTCGGTAGTGGGTAGCGGTTCTTGATGCTAAGTTTGTTCAACTCTCGGTAGTCGATACACAACCTGAATGTACCATCTTTCTTCTTGACAAACAAAACAGGAGCTCCCCACGGTGATGTGCTTGGTCGAATGAAACCACGCTCTAAAAGTTCTTGTAATTGGCTTTACAGTTCTTTCATCTCGCTGGGTGCGAGTCTATAAGGAGCACGAGCTATTGGTGCAGCTCCTGGTACAAGATCTATTTGAAATTCAACGGATCGATGTGGGGGTAATCCCGGTAATTCTTTCGGAAATACATCGGGAAATTCTTTTGCAATGGGAACATCATTGATGCTCTTTTCTTCAGTTTGTACTTTCTCGATGTGTGCTAGAACAGCATAGCAACCTTTTCTTATTAGTTTTTGTGCCTTCAAATTACTAATAAGATGTAGCTTCGTGTTGCCCTTTTCTCCGTACACCATTAAGGGTTTTCCTTTTTCTCATATAATGCGAATTGCATTTTTGTAACAATCGATCTCTGCTTTCACTTCTTTCAACCAGTCCATACCGATTATCACATCAAAACTCCCTAACTCTACTAGTATCAAATCAATCTTAAATGTTTCGCTAACCAGTTTAATTTCTCGATTCCGACATATATTATCTGCTGAAATTAATTTACCATTTGCTAATTCGAGTAAAAATTTACTATCCAAAGGCGTCAATGGACAACTTAATTTAGCACAAAAATCTCTACTCATATAGCTTCTATCCGCACCCGAATCAAATAAAACGTAAGCAGATTTATTGTCAATAAGAAACGTACCCGTAACAAGCTCCGGGTCTTCCTGTGCCTCTGCCGCATTAATATTGAAAACTCTTCTGCGGCCTTGTCCATTCGTGTTCTCCTGGTTCGGGCAATTTCTAATAATGTGGACCGGTATTCCACATTTATAACAAACTACATTGGCATAACTTACTCCGACACTACTTGCTCCGCCATTACTCATTCCGACACCATTTGTTCCTTTCGTTCTATTAACCCCTGGTCCGTAGACCTCACACTTCGCCGCGCTATCACCATTTCTTTTACACTTGTTTCAAAATTTGGTGCAAAACCCCGAGTGATACTTTTCACACCTTTGGCATAGCTGCTTCTAATTGTTGTTGTGGTTGCGGTTATTATTGTTATTGGGATGATTGTTGTAGTTGTTGTTGTTGTTGTTGTTGTTGTTGTTATTGTTGAGCCATTTGTTGTAGTTGCGATTGATGTTGCGATTGTTGGGATAATTGTTGCGATTATTGTTGTAATTGCTGTTGTTGTTGTATTGGTGATTCTTATCACCGTTTTCCTCCCACTTTCTTTTGACTTGCTTCACATTGGCCTCTTCAGCAGTCTGTTCTTTAATTCTTTCTTCAATCTGGTTCACTAGTTTGTGAGCCATTCTACATGCCTGTTGTATGGAGGCGGGCTCGTGTGAACTTATATCTTCTTGGATTCTTTCCGGTAATCCTTTCACAAACGCGTCGATCTTCTCTTCCTCATCTTCGAATGCTCCCGGACACAATAGGCACAATTCTGTGAATCGTCTTTCGTACGTGGTAATATCAAATCCTTGGGTTCGTAACCCTCTAAGTTCTGTCTTGAGCTTATTGACCTCGGTTCTGGGATGGTACTTCTCGTTCATCAAGTGCTTGAATGCTAACCACGGTAGTGCGTACGCATCGTCTTGTCCCACTTGCTCTAGATAGGTATTCCACCATGTTAACGCAGAACCTGTGAAGGTATGCGTAGCGTACTTCACTTTGTCCTCTTCAGTACACTTACTTATGGCAAACACCGATTCGACCTTCTCGGTCCACCGTTTCAATTCGATCGGTCCTTCGGTTCCATCAAATTCCAAAGGTTTGCAGGCAGTGAATTCTTTGTAGGTGCATCCTACACGATTTCCTGTACTGCTAGATCCAAGGTTATTGTTGGTATGTAGCGCAGCCTGTACTGCGGCTATGTTTGAAGCTAGAAAAGTACGGAATTCCTCTTCATTCATATTCACGGTGTGTCGAGTAGTCGGTGTCATTTCCTTCAAAATAGTCAAATGGAACAAGTTAATCATACAGAATATTAAGAGTAGTTAATAGTATTTCGTAGCATAATATGAACTCATTTATAAAAGCTTTTTCTTCATACTAGCGTTTTATAAGTTTAAATTCGGGTAGTACCTACCCGTTAAGTTCATACTTAGTAGCTAATATACAATTTAACTACTACAATTCTATATAAAAAACTGATTATAATAATATTTCGCATTCAAACTTTTACACAATATTTTACAAACTTACAATACCGCTTATTTTTCATATAGCATGAAATATAGCACACAATAAATTTGATACAAGATGGTTGTGAACATAATTCTAGCTAGGACACAAGTCGTTCAGCAAAGGCAATAAAGACACGTAATTCATACGTCCAGAAACAAGTCATGCATTCTGGTTTTACTAGGATTACTTCACATCCTTGGTCTTGTGGAACATAACCGTTATGGCCGTTGATAAGACAGCGTGTTGTAACGTCGTCAAAGGGACGAGGGTTACGTAATGTCCAACAGTCCCGTAACAATCTAAAAACCTCATTTCTTACCCCAATTACCGACTCCGTCACTTGTGAGAACGTTTTGTTTAATAGTTGTAGCCCGATGTTCTTGTTCTCACTTTGGTGAGAAGCGAACATTACTAATCCGTAAGCATAACATGCTTCTTTATGTTGCATGTTAGCCGCTTTTTCTAAATCACGAAGTCCAATATTCGGATATATTGAGTCAAAATAATTTCTTAACCCATTGCGTAAAATAGCATTTGGGTTCCCCGCAATATATGCGTCAAAGTAAACACATCGTAACTTATGGATTTCCCAATGTGATATCCCCCATCTTTCGAACGAAAGCCTTTTATAAACCAAGGCATTCTTAGAACGTTCTTCGAATGTCTTACAAATTGATCTCGCCTTAAATAGTTGTGCCGAAGAATTCTGACCGACTCTAGACAAGATTTCATCAATCATGTCTCCGGGTAGGTCTCTTAAAATATTGGGTTGTCTATCCATTTTGTGTTTTTATACTGTAAAATAGACAAGAGTTAGATTCATAAATAAAAATACTTATTAATACAAGCAATTTTTACATATATCATAAAGCATAAGCACACTATATTACATATATTACACCACACGAATACAACTATCTTATTCCGACTCGCTTGTTTCTTCTTCTTCGGTTTTGGTTCGTTTTGCTAAGTTTCTAGGGATATATGATGTTCCCCTAATACGAGCCGTCGTTTTTCACATTGGTTTAGAAAAACCTGGTGGTTTAGAGGTTCCCGGGTCATTGTTACAACTTAAGGACTTCGGGGGTTGACGATACATATAAAGTTCATCGGGGTTGGAATTAGATTTTTCTATTTTTATGCCCTTTCCCTTATTATTTTCTTTTGCCTTTTTAAATTCAGTTGGGGTAATATCTATAACATCATCGGAATTCTCGTCGGAATCCGATTCATCAGAGAATTGGTAATCCTCCCAATATTTTGCTTCCTTGGCGGAAACACCATTGACCATAATTAACCTTGGTCGGTTGGTTGAGGATTTTCTTTTACTTAACCGTTTTATTATTTCCCCCACCGGTTCTATTTCTTCATCCGGTTCCGATTCTTCTTCCGGTTCCGATTCTTCTTCCGGTTCCGACTCTTCTTCCGGTTCCGACTCTTCTTCCGGTTCCTCTTCGGGAACTTGTGAATCAGTCCACGAATCATTCCAATTTACATTTGACTCTTCATTATTATTAGGTGAGTCAATGGGACTTGTTCTAGAGGTAGACATCTATCACATAATATCAAACGCGTTAAGAGATTAATATATCACATAATATTCACATGTTAAAAATATATAGTTTCCAACAAAATTTGTTAAGCAATCATTTTTCAAGTAAACACGGTCGAAGTCCAGACTCACTAATGCATCCTAACAAACTCGATAAGACACACTAATGCAAAATTCTGGTTCTCTATGACCAACGCTCGGATACCAACTGAAATGTCCCGTTCTTATTGATTAAAAACGTTCCATATTAATTGATTTCGTTGCGAGGTTTTGACCTCTATATGAGACGTTTTTCAAAGACTGCATTCATTTTAAAACAAACCATAACCTTTATTCATCAATAAAGGTTTAAAAAGCTTTACGTAGATTATCAAATAATGATAATCTAAAATATCCTGTTTACACACAACCATTACATAATGGTTTACAATACAAATATGTTACAACAAAATAAGTTTCTTGAATGCAGTTTTTACACAATATCATACAAGCATGGACTCCAAATCTCGTCCTTATTTAAGTATGTGACAGCGGAAGCTCTTAATAATCACCTGAGAATAAACATGCTTAAAACGTCAACAAAAATGTTGGTGAGTTATAGGTTTAACCTATATATATCAAATCATAATAATAGACCACAAGATTTCATATTTCAATACACATCCCATACATAGAGATAAAAATCATTCATATGGTGAACACCTGGTAACCGACATTAACAAGATGCATATATAAGAATATCCCCATCATTCCGGGACACCATTCGGATATGATATAAATTTCGAAGTACTAAAGCATCCGGTACTTTGGATGGGGTTTGTTAGGCCCAATAGATCTATCTTTAGGATTCGCGTCAATTAGGGTGTCTGTTCCCTAATTCTTAGATTACCAGACTTAATAAAAAGGGGCATATTCGATTTCGATAATTCAACCATAGAATGTAGTTTCACGTACTTGTGTCTATTTTATAAGTCATTTATAAAACCTGCATGTATTCTCATCCCAAATATATTAGATTTTAAAAGTGGGACTATAACTCACTTTCACAGATTTTTACTTCGTCGGGAAGTAAGACTTGGCCACTGGTTGATTCACGAACCTATAATAATATATACATATATATCAAAGTATGTTCAAAATATATTTACAACACTTTTAATATATTTTGATGTTTTAAGTTTATTAAGTCAGCTGTCCTCGTTAGTAACCTACAACTAGTTGTCCACAGTTAGATGTACAGAAATAAATCGATAAATATTATCTTGAATCAATCCACGACCCAGTGTATACGTATCTCAGTATTGATCACAACTCAAACTATATATATTTTGGAATCAACCTCAACCCTGTATAGCTAACTCCAACATTCACATATAGAGTGTCTATGGTTGTTCTGAAATATATATAGATGTGTCAACATGATAGGTCGAAACATTGTATACGTGTCTATGGTATCTCAAGATTACATAATATACAATACAAGTTGATTAAGTTATGGTTGGAATAGATTTGTTACCAATTTTCACGTAGCTAAAATGAGAAAAATTATCCAATCTTGTTTTACCCATAACTTCTTCATTTTAAATCAGTTTTGAGTGAATCAAATTGCTATGGTTTCATATTGAACTCTATTTTATGAATCTAAACAGAAAAAGTATAGGTATATAGTAAGAAAAATAAGTTACAAGTCGTTTTTGTAAAGGTAGTCATTTCAGTCGAAAGAACGACGTCTAGATGACCATTTTAGAAAACATACTTCCACTTTGAGTTTAACCATAATTTTTGGATATAGTTTCATGTTCATAATAAAAATCATTTCCTCAGAATAACATCTTTTAAATCAAAGTTTATCATAGTTTTTAATTAACTAACCCAAAACAGCCCGCGGTGTTACTACGACGGCGTAAATCCGGTTTTACGGTATTTTTCGTGTTTCCAGGTTTTAAATCATTAAGTTAGCATATCATATAGATATATAACATGTGTTTAGTTGATTTTAAAAGTCAATTTAGAAGGATTAACTTTTGTTTGCGAACAAGTTTAGAATTAACTAAACTATGTTCTAGTGATTACAAGTTTAAACCTTCGAATAAGATAGCTTTATATGTATGAATCGAATGATGTTATGAACATCATTACTACCTTAAGTTCCTTGGATAAACCTACTGGAAAAGAAAAAAATGGATCTAGCTTCAACGGATCTTTGGATGGCTCGAAGTTCTTGAAGCAGAATCATGACACGAAAACAAGTTCAAGTAAGATCATCACTTGATATAAGATTGTTATAGTTATAGAAATTGAACCAAAGTTTGAATATGATTATTACCTTGTATTAGAATGATAACCTACTGTAAGAAACAAAGATTTCTTGAGGTTGGATGATCACCTTACAAGATTGGAAGTGAGCTAGCAAACTTGAAAGTATTCTTGATTTTATGTAACTAGAACTTGTAGAATTTATGAAGAACACTTAGAACTTGAAGATAGAACTTGAGAGAGATCAATTAGATGAAGAAAATTGAGGAATGAAAGTGTTTTTAGGTGTTTTTGGTCGTTGGTGTATGGATTAGATATAAAGGATATGTAATTTTATTTTCATGTAAATAAGTCATGAATGATTACTCATATTTTTGTAATTTTATGAGATATTTCATGATAGTTGCCAAATGATGGTTCCTACATGTGTTAGGTGACTCACATGGGCTGCTAAGAGCTGATCATTGGAGTGTATATACCAATAGTACATACATCTAAAAGCTGTGTATTGTACGAGTACGAATACGGGTGCATACGAGTAGAATTGTTGATGAAACTGAACGAGGATGTAATTGTAAGAATTTTTGTTAAGTAGAAGTATTTTGATAAGTGTATTTAAGTCTTTCAAAAGTGTATAAATACATATTAAAACACTACATGTATATACATTTTAACTGAGTCGTTAAGTCATCGTTAGTCGTTACATGTAAGTGTTGTTTTGAAACCTTTAGGTTAACGATCTTGTTAAATGTTGTTAACCCAATGTTTATAATATCAAATGAGATTTTAAATTATTATATTATCATGATATTATCATGTATGAATATCTCTTAATATGATATTTATCCATTAAATGTCTTTACAACGATAATCGTTACATATATGTCTCGTTTAAAAATCATTAAGTTAGTAGTCTTGTTTTTACATATGTAGTTCATTGTTAATATACTTAATGATATGTTTACTTATCATAGTATTATGTTAACTATATATATATCCATATATATGTCATCATATAGTTTTTACAAGTTTTAACGTTCGTGAATCACCGGTCAACTTAGGTGGTCAATTGTCTATATGAAACATATTTCAATTAATCAAGTCTTAATAAGTTTGATTGATTAACATGTTGGAAACATTTAATCATGTAAATATCAATCTCAATTAATATATATAAACATGGAAAAGTTCGGGTCACTACATCTGTTCCCTAATTCTTAGATTACCAGACTTAATAAAAAGGGGCATATTCGATTCCGATAATTCAACCATAGAATGTAGTTTCACGTACTTGTGTCTATTTTGTAAATCATTTATAAAATCTGCATGTATTCTCATCCCAAAAATATTAGATTTTAAAAGTGGGACTATAACTCACTTTCACATATTTTTACTTTGTCGGGAAGTAAGACTTGACCACTGGTCGATTCACGAACCTATAACAAATATGTACATATATATCAAAGTATATTAAAAATATATTTACAACACTTTTAATACATTTTGATGTTTTAAGTTTATTAAGTCAGCTGTCCTTGTTAGTAACCTACAACTAGTTGTCCAACGTTAGATGTACAGAAAAAAATTGATATATATTATCTTGAATCAATCCACGACCCAGTGTATATATGTCTCAGGATAGATCACAACTCAAAGTATATATATTTTTAGAATCAACCTCAACTCTGTATAGCTAACTCCCACATTACTGCATATAGAGTGTCTATGGTTGTTCCAAATAATATATACACATGGGTCGATATGATATGTCAAAACATTTACATACGTGTCTATAGTATCCCAAGATTACATAATATATTATAATACATGTATAATACAATATAAGTTAGCTAGGATATGATTAATATAGATTTGTTACCAATTTTCACGTTGCTACAACAAGAAAAATTATCCAATCTTGTTTTACCCATAACTTCTTCATTTTAAATCTGTTTTGAGTGAATCAAATTGCTATGGTTTCATATTGAAGTCTATTTTATGAATCTAAACATAAAAATTATAGGTTTATAGTCAGAAATATAAGTTACAAGTCGTTTTTGTAAAGGTAGTCATTTCAGTCGAAAGGACGACGTCTAGATGACCATTTTAGAAAACATACTTCCACTTTGAGTTTAACCATGATTTTTGGATATAGTTTCATGTTCATAAGAAAAATCATTTTCCCAGAAGAACAACTTTTAAATCAAAGTTTATCATAGTTTTTAATTAACTAACCCAAAACAGCCCGTGGTGTTACTACGACGGCGTATGTCCGGTTTTACAGTATTCTTCGTGTTTTCAGGTTTTAAATCATTAAGTTAGCATATCATATAGATATAGAAAATGTGTTTAGTTAATTTTAAAAGTCAAGTTAGAAGGATTAACTTTTGTTTGCGAACAAGTTTAAAATTAACTAAACTATGTTCTAGTGATTACAAGTTTAAACCTTCGAATAAGATAGCTTTATATGTATGAATCGAATGATGTTATGAACATCATTACTACCTCAAGTTTTCTGGATAAAGCTACTAAAAATGAGAAAAATGGATCTAGCTTCAAAGGATCCTTGGATGGCTTGAAAGTTCTTGAAGCAGAATCATGATACGAAAACAAGTTCAAGTAAGATTTCCACTCGAAATAAGATTGGTATAGTTATAGAAATTAAATCAAAGTTTGAACATGAGTATTACCTTGTATTAGAAAGATATCTTACTGTAAATAAGAAAGATTTCTTGAGGTTGGATGATCACTCTACAAGATTGGAAGTAAGCTAGCAAACTTGGAAGTATTCTTGATTTTATGACACTAGAACTTGTAGAATTTATGAAGAACACTTAGAACTTGAAGATAGAACTTGAAGATAGAACTTGAGAGAGATTAATTATATGAATAAAATTGAAGAATGAAAGTGTTTTCAGGTGTTTTTGGTCATTGGTATATGGATTAGATATAAAGGATGTGTAATTTTGTTTACATGTAAATAAGTCATGAATGATTACTCTTATTTTTGTAATTTTATGAGATATTTCATGCTAGTCACCAAATGATGGTTCACACATGTGTTAGGTGACTCACATGGGCTGCTAAGAGCTGATCATTGGATTGTATATACCAATAGTACATACATCTAAAAGCTGTGTATTGTACGAGTACGAATACGGGTACATACGAGTAGAATTGTCGATGAAACTGAACAAGGATGTAATTGTAAGCATTTTTGTTAAGTAGAAGTATTTTGATAAGTGTCTTGAAGTCTTTAAAAAGTGTATGAATACATATTAAAACACTACATGTATATACATTTTAACTGAGTCGTTAAGTCATCGTTAGTCGTTACATGTAAGTGTTGTTTTGAAACCTTTAGGTTAACGATCTTGTTAAATGTTGTTAACCCATTGTTTATTAAATCAAATGAGATGTTAAATTATTACTTTATCATGATATCATGATGTATTAATATATCTTAATATGATATATATACATTAAATGTCGTTACAACGATAATCGTTACATATATGTCTTGTTTCAAAATCATTAAGTTAGTAGTCTTGTTTTTACATATGTAGTTCATTGTTAATATACTTAATGATATGTTTACTTATCATAATATCTTGTTAACTATATATATATATATATCCATATATATATGTCATCATATAGTTTTTACAAGTTTTAACGTTCGTGAATCGCCGGTCAACTTGGGTGGTCAATTGCCTATGTGAAACCTATTTCAATTAATCAAGTCTTAACAAGTTTGATTGCTTAACATGTTGGAAACATTTAATCATGTAAATATCAATCTCAATTAATATATATAAACATGGAAAAGTTCGGGTCACTACAGTACCTACCCGTTAAATAAATTTCGTCCCGAAATTTTAAGCTGTTGAAAGTGTTGACGAATCTTCTGGAAATAGATGCGGGTATTTCTTCTTCATCTGATCTTCACGCTCCCAGGTGAACTCGGGTCCTCTACGAGCATTCCATCGAACCTTAACAATCGGTATCTTGTTTTGTTTAAGTCTCTTAACCTCACGATCCATTATTTCGACGGGTTCTTCAATGAATTGAAGTTTTTCATTGATTTGGATTTCGTCCAACGAAATAGTGAGATCTTCTTTAGGAAAACATTTCTTCAAATTCGAGACGTAGCAAGTATTATGTACATTCGCTAGTTGTTGAGGTAACTCAAGCTGGTAAGTTACTGGTCCGACACGATCAATAATCTTGAATGGTCCAATATACCTTGGATTTAATTTCCCTCGTTTACCAAATCGAACAACACCTTTCCAAGGTGCAACCTTAAGCATGACCATCTCTTCAATTTCAAATTCTATGTCTTTTCTTTTAATGTCGGCGTAGCTCTTTTGTCGAATTTGGGCGGTTTTTAACCGTTGTTGAATTTGGATGATCTTCTCGGTAGTTTCTTGTATTATCTCCGGACCCGTAATCTGTATATCCCCCACTTCACTCCAACAAATCGGAGACCTGCACTTTCTACCATAAAGTGCTTTAAACGGCGCCATCTCAATGCTTGAATGATAGCTGTTGTTGTAGGAAAATTCTGCTAACGGTAGATGTCGATCCCAACTGTTTCCGAAATCAATAACACATGCTCGTAGCATGTCTTCAAGCATTTGTATCGTCCTTTCACTCTGCCCATCAGTTTGTGGATGATAGGCAGTACTCATGTCTAGACGAGTTCCTAATGCTTGCTGTAATGTCTGCCAAAATCTTGAAATAAATCTGCCATCCCTATCAGAGATAATAGAGATTGGTATTCCATGTCTGGAGATGACTTCCTTCAAATACAGTCGTGCTAACTTCTCCATCTTGTATCATAACCACTTACAGTCTGAAACGACCCATTCATATACATTATAAACGATTCACAATAGTTGATTACATTGCGAGGTATTTGACCTCTATATGATACATTTTACAAACATTGCATTCATTTTTAAAAGACAAACTTTCTTTACATCAAAAATTGACAGGCATGCATACCATTTCATAATATCCACTATCCAACTATAAATTGATTTAATAATAATCTTTGATAAACTCAATAACTCGAATGCAACGTTCTTCGAAATATGCTATGAAAGACTCCAAGTAATATCTTTAAAATGAGCAAATGCACAGCGGAAGATTTCTTTAACACCTGAGAATAAACATGCTTTAAAGTGTCAACCAAAAGGTTAGTGAGTTCATTAGTTTATCATAATCATTTATTTCCATCATTTTAATAGACCACAAGAATTTCATTTCCAGTTCTCATAAATATACGTACCATGCATAGAGACAAAAATAATCATTCATATGGTGAACACCTGGTAAACGACATTAACAAGATACATATAAGAATATCCCCTATCATTCCGGGATCCTCCTTCGGACATGATATAAATTTTGAAGTACTAAAGCATCCAGTACTTTGGATGGGGTTTGTTAGGCCCAATAGATCTATCTTTAGGATTCGCGTCAATTAGGGTGTCTGTTCCCTAATTCTTAGATTACCAGACTTTAATAAAAAGGGGCATATTCGATTTCGATAATTCAACCATAGAATGTAGTTTCAATTACTCGTGTCTATTTTGTCAAACATTTATAAAAGCGCATGTATTCTCAGTCCCAAAAATATAAAGGGTAAAAAGGCAAATGAAACTCACCATACTGTATTTCGTAGTAAAAATACATATAACGTCATTGAACAAGTGCAAGGTTGGCCTCGGATTCACGAACCTAAATTAATTATATATATTTATGTGTTGGTCAATATTTGTCTAACAAATTAGGTCAAGTCATAGTGTACCACAATCCTAATGCTCGAGACTAATATGCAAAAGTCAACAAAAGTAAATTTGACTCAAAATAATTTCCAAAAATCTATACATGATTAATATATAGTTTAAATATCGTCATTTTATATTTTTAAATATTTTTAAAAGATTTATTAGAGTAAATAATATAATTTATTTATTAATAATTAAAATTTTATATTAAATTTATATAATAAAATATACTTTTATATATATTAAGTAATAAAATTTATAGGGTTCATTTAATATCATAAAGATAATATGATATGTATTATTAAAGTAAGTTATTACACGTAGTAAAATATGTTTGTACCACATATTTATTTGATAAAATAATATCTATAATGATAGTAAGTAAAAGTTGTATTATTTTGTAATAATAATTATTATTATAAAAATATCAATATTTATAATTACTAAGATGACATTATGATAAAACGATACTTCTAATTATGATAACTTTAATATTTACGATAATTTTTAATATTATCATTAAAATAATAATTCTATTTAAAATAATAACAATAATGATATTTTATAGTAACAATGACATTTCTATTAAAATGATAGTTTTAATACTAACGATACTTTTAATAATAATAGTAATGATAAAAAATAATAAGAACGATAATTTTATCTAAATCAATATCTTATAATATTTTAATTTCATCATGATACTCTTACTCATTATTTCCTAATCGTTTCGTTTAATAGCTTTTAATCGTCTTTTATATCGTGTTCATAATAATGATAATAATAGTAATCAAAATAATTAGGTGTTACAAATATTTGTTTTAATTACACTAATTTTAATAATGATAGTTACTATAACATTACTAACGATAATACTAATAATTATCTTAATGATAATATAGTAATAATAATAATAACAATAACAATAACCATTTTTAAATAATGATATATATATATATATATATATATATATATATATATATATATATATATATATATATATATATATATATATATATATATATATATATATATATATATATATATATATATATATATATATATATATATATATATATATATATATATTAATAATGATAATAATAATAATAATAATACTAATAATGTAGTGACCCGAACTTTTCCATGTTTATATATATTAATTGAGATTGATATTTACATGATTAAATGTTTCCAACATGTTAAGCAATCAAACTTGTTAAGACTTGATTAATTGAAATATGTTTCATATAGACAATTGACCACCCAAGTTGACCGGTGATTCACGAACGTTAAAACTTGTAAAAACTATATGATGACATATATATGGATATATATATATAGTTAACATGATACTATGATAAGTAAACATATCATTAAGTATATTAACAATGAACTACATATGTAAAAACAAGACTACTAACTTAATGATTTTTAAACGAGACATATATGTAACGATTATCGTTGTAAAGACATTTAATGTATATATATATATATCATATTAAGAGATATTCATACATGATAATATCATGATAATATAATAATTTAAAATCTCATTTGATATTATAAACATTAGGTTAACAACATTTAACAAGATCGTTAACCTAAAGGTTTCAAAACAACACTTACATGTAACGACTAACGATGACTTAACGACTCAGTTAAAATGTATATACATGTAGTTTTTTAATATGTATTTATACACTTTTGAAAGACTTCAATACACTTATCAAAATACTTCTACTTAACAAAAATGCTTACAATTACATCCTCGTTCAGTTTCAACAACAATTCTACTCGTATGCACCCGTATTCGTACTCGTACAATACACAGCTTTTAGATGTATGTACTATTGGTATATACACTCCAATGATCAGCTCTTAGAAGCCCATGTGAGTCACCTAACACATGTGGGAACCATCATTTGGCAACTAGCATGAAATATCTCATAAAATTACAAAAATATGAGTAATCATTCATGACTTATTTACATGAAAACAAAATTACATATCCTTTATATCTAATCGATACACCAACGACCAAAAACACCTACAAACACTTTCATTCTTCAATTTTCTTCATCTAATTGATCTCTCTCAAGTTCTATCTTCAAGTTCTAAGTGTTCTTCATAAATTCTACAAGTTCTAGTTACATAAAATCAAGAATACTTTCAAGTTTGCTAGCTCACTTCCAATCTTGTAAGGTGATCATCTAACCTCAAGAAATATTTGTTTCTTACAGTAGGTTATCATTCTAATACAAGGTAATAATCATATTCAAACTTTGGTTCAATTTCTATAACTATAACAATCTTATTTCAAGTGATGATCTTACTTGAACTTGTTTTCGTGTCATGATTATGCTTCAAGAACTTCGAGCCATCCAAGGATCCGTTGAAGCTAGATCCATTTTTCTCTTTTTCAGTAGGTTTATCCAAGGAACTTAAGGTAGTAATGATGTTCATAACATCATTCGATTCATACATATACAGCTATCTTATTCGAAGGTTTAAACTTGTAATCACTAGAACATAGTTTAGTTAATTCTAAACTTGTTCGCAAACAAAAGTTAATCCTTCTAACTTGACTTTTAAAATCAACTAAGCACATTTTCTATATCTATATGATATGCTAACTTAATGATTTAAAACCTGGAAACACGAAAAACATCGTAAAACCGGATTTACGCCGTCGTAGTAACACCGCGGGCTGTTTTGGGTTAGTTAATTAAAAACTATGATAAACTTTGATTTAAAAGTTGTTATTCTGATAAAATTATTTTTATTATGAACATGGAACTATATCCAAAATTTATGGTTAAACTGAAAGTGGAAGTATGTTTTCTAAAATGGTCATCTAGACGTCGTTCTTTCGACTGAAATGACTACCTTTACAAAAACGACTTGTAACTTATTTTTCCGACTATGAACCTATACTTTTTATGTTTAGATTCATAAAATAGAGTTCAATATGAAACCATAGCAATTTGATTCACTCAAAACGGATTTAAAATGAAGAAGTTATGGGTAAAACAAGATTGGATAATTTTTCTCATTTTAGCTACGTGAAAATTGGTAACAAATCTATTCCAACCATAACTTAATCAACTTGTATTGTATATTATGTAATCTTGAGATACCATAGACACGTATACAATGTTTTGACCTATCATGTCGACACATCTATATATATTTCGGAACAACCATAGACACTCTATATGTGAATGTTGGAGTTAGCTATACATGGTTGAGGTTGATTCCAAAATATATATAGTTTGAGTTATGATCAATACTGAGATACGTATACACTGGGTCATGGATTGATTCAAGATAATATTTATCGATTTATTTCTGTACATCTAACTGTGGACAACTAGTTGTAGGTTACTAACGAGGACAGCTGACTTAATAAACTTAAAACATCAAAATATATTAAAAGTGTTGTAAATATATTTTGAACATACTTTGATATATATGTATATATTGTTATAGGTTCGTGAATCAACCAGTGGCCAAGTCTTACTTCCCGACGAAGTAAAAATCTGGGAAAGTGAGTTATAGTCCCACTTTTAAAATCTAATATTTTTGGGATGAGAATACATGCAGGTTTTATAAATGATTTACAAAATAGACACAAGTACGTGAAACTACATTCTATGGTTGAATTATCGAAATCGAATATGCCCCTTTTTATTAAGTCTGGTAATCTAAGAATTAGGGAACAGACACCCTAATTGACGCGAATCCTAAAGATAGATCTATTGGGCCTAACAAACCCCATCCAAAGTACCGGATGCTTTAGTACTTCGAAATTTATATCATATCCGAAGGGTGTCCCGGAATGATGGGGATATTCTTATATATGCATCTTGTTAATGTCGGTTACCAGGTGTTCACTATATGAATGATTTTTATCTCTATGTATGGGATGTGTATTGAAATATGAAATCTTGTGGTCTATTATTATGATTTGATATATATAGGTTAAACCTATAACTCACCAACATTTTTGTTGACGTTTTAAGCATGTTTATTCTCAGGTGATTATTAAGAGCTTCCGCTGTCGCATACTTAAATAAGGACGAGATTTGAAGTACATGCTTGTATGATATTGTGTAAAAACTGCATTCAAGAAACTTATTTTGTTGTAACGTATTTGTATTGTAAACCATTAGTAATGGTCGTGTGTAAACAGGATATTTTAGATTATCATTATTTGATAATCTACGTAAAGCTTTTTAAACCTTTATTGATGAAATAAAGGTTATGGTTTGTTTTAAAATGAATGCAGTCTTTGAAAAACGTCTCATATAGAGGTCAAAACCTCGCAACGAAATCAATTAATATGGAACGTTTTTAATCAATAAGAACGGGACATTTCAGTTCATATCCGAGCGTTGGTCTTAGAGAACCAGAATTTTGCATTAGTGTGTCTTATCGAGTTTGTTAGGATGCATTAGTGAGTCTGGACTTCTACCGTGTTTACTTGAAAAATGATTGCTTAACAAATTTTGTTGGAAACTATATATTTTTAACATGTGAATATTATGTGATATATTAATCTCTTAACGCGTTTGATATTATGTGATAGATGTCTACCTCTAGAACAAGTCCCATTGACTCACCTAATAATAATGAAGAGTCAAATGTAAATTGGAATGATTGGTGGACTGATTCACAAGTTCCCGAAGAGGAACCGGAAGAAGAGTCGGAACCGGAAGAAGAATTGGAACCGGAAGAAGAATCGGAACCGGATGAAGAAATAGAACCGGTGGGGGAAATAATAAAATGGTTAAGTAAAAGAAAATCCTCAACCAACCGACCAAGGTTAATTATGGTCAATGGTGTTTCCGCCAAGGAAACAAAATATTGGGAGGATTACCAATTCTCCGATGAATCGGATTCCGACGAGAATTCCGATGATGTTATAGAAATTACCCCAACTGAATTTAAAAAGGCAAAAGAAAATAATAAGGGAAAGGGCATAAAAATAGAGAAATCTAATTCCAACCCCGATGAACTTTATATGTATCGTCAACCCCCGAAGTCCTTAAGTTGTAACAATGACCCGGGAACCTCTAAACCACCAGGTTTTTCTAAACCAATGTGGAAAACGACGGCTCGTATTAGGGGAACATCATATATCCCTAGAAACTTGGCAAAACGAACCAAAACCGAAGAAGAAGAAACAAGCGAGTCGGAATAAGATAGTTGTATTCCTGTGGTGTAATATATATAATATAGTGTGCTTATGCTTTATGATATATGTAAAAATTGCTTGTATTAATAAGTATTTTTTTTTATGAATCTAACTCTTGTCTATTTTACAGTATAAAAACACAAAATGGATAGACAACCCAATATTTTAAGAGACCTACCCGGAGACATTATTGATGAAATCTTGTCTAGAGTCGGTCAGAATTCTTCGGCACAACTATTTAAGGCGAGATCAGTTTGTAAGACATTCGAAGAACGTTCCAAGAATGCCTTGGTTTATAAAAGGCTTTCGTTCGAAAGATGGGGGATATCACATTGGAAAATCCATAAGTTACGATGTGTTTACTTTGACGCATATATTGCGGGGAACCCAAATGCTATTTTACGCAATGGGTTAAGAAATTATTTTGACTCAATATATCCGAATATTGGACTTCGTGATTTAGAAAAAGCGGCTAACATGCAACATAAAGAAGCATGTTATGCTTACGGATTAGTAATGTTCGCTTCTCACCAAAGTGAGAACAAGAACATCGGGCTACAACTATTAAACAAAACGTTCCCACAAGTGACGGAGTCGGTAATTGGGGTAAGAAATGAGGTTTTTAGATTGTTACGGGACTGTTGGACATTACGTAACCCTCGTCCCTTTGACGGCGTTACAACACGCTGTCTTATCAACGGCCATAACGGTTATGTTCCACAAGACCAAGGATGGGAAGTAATCCTAGTAAAACCAGAATGCATGACTTGTTTCTGGACGTATGAATTACGTGTCTTTATTGCCTTTGCTGAACGACTTGTGTACTAGCTAGAATTATCTTCACAACCATCTTGTATCAAATTTATTGTGTTCTATATTTCATGCTATATGTAAAATAAGCGGTATTGTAAGTTTGTAAAATATTGTGTAAAAGTTTGAACGCGAAATATTATTATAATCAGTTTTTTATATAGAATTGTAGTAGTTGAATTGTATATTAGCTACTAAGTATGAACTTAACGGGTAGGTACTACCCGAATTTAAACTTATAAAATGCTAATATGAAGAAAAACCTTTTATAAATGAGTTCATATTATGCTACGAAATACTATTAACTACTCTTAATATTCTGTATGATTAACTTGTTCCATTTGACTATTTTGAAGGAAATGGCACCGACTACTCGACACACCGTGAATATGAATGAAGAGGAATTCCGTACTTTTCTAGCTTCAAACATAGCCGCAGTACAGGCTGCGCTACATACCAACAATAACCTTGGATCTAGCAGTACAGAAAATCGTGTAGGATGCACCTACAAAGAATTCACTGCCTGCAAACCTTTGGAATTTGATGGAACCGAAGGACCGATCGGATTGAAACGGTGGACCGAGAAGGTCGAATCGGTGTTTGCCATAAGTAAGTGTACTGAAGAGGACAAAGTGAAGTACGCTACGCATACCTTCACAGATTCTGCGTTAACATGGTGGAATACCTATCTAGAGCAAGTGGGACAAAATGATGCGTACGCACTACCGTGGTCAGCATTCAAGCACTTGATGAACGAGAAGTACCGTCCCAGAACCGAGGTCAATAAGCTCAAGACAGAACTTAGAGGGTTACGAACCCAAGGATTTGATATTACCACGTACGAAAGACGGTTCACAGAATTGTGCCTATTGTGTCCGGGAGCATTCGAAGATGAGGAAGAGAAGATCGACGCGTTTGTGAAAGGATTACCGAAAAGAATCCAAGAAGATATAAGTTCACACGAGCCCGCCTCCATACAACAGGCATGTAGAATGGCTCACAAACTAGTGAACCAGATTGAGGAAAGAATTAAAGAACAGACGGTTGAAGAGGCCAATATGAAGCAAGTCAAAAGAAAGTGGGAGGAAAATGGTGATAAGAATCACCAATACAACAACAGCAATTACAATAATAATCGCAACAATTATCCCAACAATCGCAACATCAATAGCAACTATAACAAATGGCCCAACAACAACAACAACAACAACAACAACAGCAACTACAACAATCATCCCAACAACAATAATAACCGCAACAACAACAACAATCAGAAGCAGCTATGCCAAAGGTGTGAAAAGTATCACTCGGGGTTCTGCACCAAATTTTGCAACAAGTGTAAAAGAAATGGTCATAGCGCGGTGAAGTGTGAGGTCTACGGACCAGGGGTTAACAGAACGAAAGGAACAAATGGTGTCGGAACGAGTAATGGCGGAGCAAGTAGTGTCGGAGCAAGTTATGCCAATGTAGTTTGTTATAAATGTGGAAAACCAGGCCACATTATTAGAAATTGCCCGAACCAGGAGAACACGAATGGACAAGGCCGCGGAAGAGTTTTCAATATTAATGCGGCAGAGGCACAGGAAGACCCGGAGCTTGTTACGGGTACGTTTCTTATTGACAATAAATCTGCTTACTTTTTATTTGTTTCGGGTGCGGATAGAAGCTATATGAGTAGAGATTTTTGTGCTAAATTAAGTTGTCCATTGACAGCGTTGGATAGTAAATTTTTACTCGAATTAGCAAACGGTAAATTAATTTCAGCAGATAATATATGCCGGAATCGAGAAATTAAACTAGGTAGCGAAATATTTAAGATTGATTTGATACCAGTAGAGTTAGGGAGTTTTGATGTGATAATCGGTATGGACTGGTTGAAAGAAGTGAAAGCAGAGATCGTTTGTTACAAAAATGCAATTCGCATTATACGAGAAAAAGGAAAACCCTTAATGGTGTACGAAGAAAAGGGCAACACGAAGCTACATCTTATTAGTAATTTGAAGGCACAAAAACTAATAAGAAAAGGTTGCTATGCTGTTCTAGCACACGTCGAGAAAGTACAAACTGAAGAAAAGAGCATCAATGATGTTCCCATTGCAAAAGAATTTCCCGATGTATTTCCGAAAGAATTACCGGGATTACCCCCACATCGATCCGTTGAATTTCAAATAGATCTTGTACCAGGAGCTGTACCAATAGCTCGTGCTCCTTACAGACTCGCACCCCGCGAGATGAAAGAACTGCAAAGCCAATTACAAGATCTTTTAGGGCGTGGTTTCATTCGACTAAGCACATCACCGTGGAGAGCTCCTGTTTTGTTTGTCAAGAAGAAAGATGGTACATTCAGGTTGTGTATCGACTACCGAGCGTTGAACAAACTTACCATCAAGAACCGTTATCCACTGCCGAGAATTGACGACTTATTTGATCAACTACAAGGCTCGTTGGTTTATTCGAAGATCGATTTACGTTCTGGATATCATCAAATGCGAGTAAAGGAGGATGATATTCCAAAAACTGCTTTTATGACGCGTTATGGTCATTACGAGTTTATGGTTATGCCGTTTGGATTGACTAACGCACCAGCTGTGTTCATGGACCTTATGAACCGAGTGTATGGGCCATATCTTGACAAGTTTATCATTATTTTCATCGATGACATACTTATTTACTCAAAGAATGATCAAGAGCACGAAGAACATTTGAGAAAAGTGCTAGAAGTATTGAGGAAAGAAAAACTGTACGCTAAGTTTTCAAAGTGTGCATTTTGGTTGGAAGAAGTTCAATTCCTCGGTCACATAGTGAACAAAGAAGGTATTAAGGTGGATCCGGCAAAGATAGAAACTGTTGAAAAGTGGAAAATCCCGAAAACTCTGAAACACATACGCCAGTTTTTAGGACTAGCTGGTTACTACAGAAGGTTCATCCAAGACTTTTCCAGAATAGCAAAACCCTTGACTGCATTACCGCATAAAGGGAAGAAATTTGAAAGGAATGATGAACAAGAGAAAGCGTTTCAGTTATTGAAGAAAAAGCTAACTACGGCACCTATATTGTCATTGCCTTAAGGGAATGATGATTTTGTGATTTATTGTGACGCATCAAAGCAAGGTCTCGGTTGTGTATTAATGCAACGAACGAAGGTGATTGCTTATGCGTCTAGACAATTGAAGATTCACGAACAAAATTATACGACGCATGATTTGGAATTAGGCGCGGTTGTTTTTGCATTAAAGACTTGGAGGCACTACTTATATGGGGTCAAAAGTATTATATATACCGACCACAAAAGTCTTCAACACATATTTAATCAGAAACAACTGAATATGAGGCAGCGTAGGTGGATTGAATTGTTGAATGATTACGACTTTGAGATTCGTTACCACCCGGGGAAGGCAAATGTGTAGCCGACGCCTTGAGCAGAAAGGATAGAGAACCCATTCGAGTAAAATCTATGAATATAATGATTCATAATAACCTTACTACTCAAATAAAGGTGGCGCAACAAGGAGTTTTAAAAGAGGGAAATTTAAAGCATGAAATACCCAAAGGATCGGAGAAGCATCTTAATATTCGGGAAGACAGAACCCGGTATAGGGCTGAAAGGATTTGGGTACCAAAATTTAGAGATATGAGAGAAATGGTACTTAGAGAAGCTCATAAAACCAGATACTCAATACATCCTGGAACGGGGAAGATGTACAAGGATCTCAAGAAACATTTTTGGTGGCCGGGTATGAAAGCCGATGTTGCTAAATATGTAGGAGAATGTTTAACGTGTTCTAAGGTCAAAGCTGAGCATTAGAAACCATCAGGTCTACTTCAACAACCCGAAATCCCGGAATGGAAATGGGAAAACATTACCATGGATTTCATCACTAAATTGCCAAGGACTGCAAGTGGTTTTGATACTATTTGGGTAATAGTTGATCGTCTCACCAAATCAGCACACTTCCTGCCAATAAGAGAAGATGACAAGATGGAGAAGTTATCCCGACTGTATTTGAAGGAAGTCGTCTCCAGACATGGAATACCAATCTCTATTATCTCTGATAGGGATGGCAGATTTATTTCAAGATTCTGGCAGATATTACAGCAAGCATTAGGAACTCGTCTAGACATGAGTACTGCCTATCATCCACAAACTGATGGGCAGAGCGAAAGGACGATACAAACGCTTGAAGACATGCTACGAGCATGTGTTATTGATTTCGGAAACAGTTGGGATCTACCGTTAGCAGAATTTTCCTACAACAACAGCTACCATTCAAGCATTGAGATGGCGCCGTTTGAAGCACTTTATGGTAGAAAGTGCAGGTCTCCGATTTGTTGGAGTGAAGTGGGGGATAGATAGATTACGGGTCCGGAGATTATACAAGAAACTACCGAGAAGATCATCCAAATTCAACAACGGTTGAAAACTGCCCAAAGTCGAAAAAAGAGCTACACTGACATTAAAAGAAAAGATATAAACGATGGTCATGCTTAAAGTTGCACCTTGGAAAGGCGTTGTTCGATTTGGTAAATGAGGGAAATTAAATCCAAGGTATATTGGACCATTCAAGATTATTGATCGTGTTGGACTAGTAGCTTACCGACTTGAGTTACCTCAACAACTCGCGGCTGTACATAACACTTTCCACGTCTCGAATTTGAAGAAATGTTTTGCTAAAGAAGATCTCACTATTCCATTAGATGAAATCCAAATCAACGAAAAACTCCAATTCATCGAAGAACCCGTCGAAATAATGGATCGTGAGGTTAAAAGACTTAAGCAAAACAAGATACCAATTGTTAAGGTTCGATGGAATGCTCGTAGAGGACTCGAGTTCACCTGGGAGCGTGAAGATCAGAAGAAGAAGAAATATCCGCATCTATTTCCAGAAGATTCGTCAACACCTTCAACAGCTTAAAATTTCGAGACGAAATTTATTTAACGGGTAGGTACTGTAGTGACCCGAACTTTTCCATGTTTATATATATTAATTGAGATTGATATTTACATGATTAAATGTTTCCAACATGTTAAGCAATCAAACTTGTTAAGACTTGATTAATTGAAACATGTTTCATATAGACAATTGACCACCCAAGTTGACCGGTGATTCACGAACGTTAAAACTTGTAAAAACTATATGATGACATATATATGGATATATATATAGTTAACATGATACTATGATAAGTAAACATATCATTAAGTATATTAACAATGAACTACATATGTAAAAAGAAGACTACTAACTTAATGATTTTTAAACGAGACATATATGTAACGATTATCGTTGTAAAGACATTTAATGTATATATATCATATTAAGAGATATTCATACATGATAATATCATGATAATATAATAATTTAAAATCTCATTTGATATTATAAACATTAGGTTAACAACATTTAACAAGATCGTTAACCTAAAGGTTTCAAAATAACACTTAAATGTAACGACTAACGATGACTTAACGACTCAGTTAAAATGTATATACATGTAGTGTTTTAATATGTATTTATACACTTTTGAAAGACTTCAATACACTTATCAAAATACTTCTACTTAACAAAAATGCTTACAATTACATCCTCGTTCAGTTTCATCAACAATTCTACTCGTATGCACCCGTATTCGTACTCGTACAATACACAGCTTTTAGATGTATGTACTATTGGTATATACACTCCAATGATCACCTCTTAGCAGCCCATGTGAGTCACCTAACACATGTGGGAACCATCATTTGGCAACTAGCATGAAATATCTCATAAAATTACAAAAATATGAGTAATCATTCATGACTTATTTACATGAAAACAAAATTACATATCCTTTATATCTAATCGATACACCAACGATTAAAAACACCTACAAACACTTTAATTATTCAATTTTCTTAATCTAATTTATCTCTCTCAAGTTCTATCTTCAAGTTCTAAGTGTTCTTCATAAATTCTACAAGTTCTAGTTACATAAAATCAAGAATACTTTCAAGTTTGCTAGCTCACTTCCAATCTTGTAAGGTGATCATCCAACCTCAAGAAATATTTTTTTCTTACAGTAGGTTATCATTCTAATACAAGGTAATAATCATATTCAAACTTTGATTCAATTTCTATAACTATAACAATCTTATTTCAAGTGATGATCTTACTTGAACTTGTTTTCGTGTCATGATTCTGCTTCAAGAACTTCGAGCCATCCAAGGATCCGTTGAAGCTAGATCCATTTTTCTCTTTTTCAGTAGGTTTATCCAAGGAACATAAGGTAGTAATGATGTTCATAACATCATTCGATTCATACATATAAAGCTATCTTATTCGAAGGTTTAAACTTGTAATCACTAGAACATAGTTTAGTTAATTCTAAACTTGTTCGCAAACAAAAGTTAATCCTTCTAACTTGACTTTTAAAATCAACTAAACACATGTTCTATATCTATATTATATGCTAACTTAATGATTTAAAACCTGGAAACACGAAAAACACCGTAAAACCGGATTTACGCCGTCGTAGTAACACCGCGGGCTGTTTTGGGTTAGTTAATTAAAAACTATGATAAACTTTGATTTAAAAGTTGTTATTCTGAGAAAATCATTTTTATTATGAACATGAAACTATATCCAAAAATTATGGTTAAACTCAAAGTGGAAGTATGTTTTCTAAAATGGTCATCTAGACGTCGTTCTTTCGACTGAAATGACTACCTTTACAAAAATGACTTGTAACTTATTTTTACGACTATAAACCTATAATTTATCTGTTTAGATTCATAAAATAGAGTTCAATATGAAACCATAGCAATTTTATTCACTCAAAACGGATTTAAAATGAAGAAGTTATGGGTAAAACAAGATTGGATAATTTTTCTCATTTTAGCTACGTGAAAATTGGTAACAAATCTATTCCAACCATAACTTAATCAACTTGTATTGTTTATTATGTAATCTTGAGATACCATAGACACGTATACAATGTTTCGACCTATCATGTCGACACATCTATATATATTTCGGAACAACCATAGACACTCTATATGTGAATGTTGGAGTTAGCTATACAGGGTTGAGGTTGATTCCAAAATATATATAGTTTGAGTTGTAATCAATACTGAGATACGTATACACTAGGTCGTGGATTGATTCAAGATAATATTTATCGATTTATTTCTGTACATCTAACTGTGGACAACTAGTTGTCGGTTACTAACGAGGACAGCTGACTTAATAAACTTAAAACATCAAAATATATTAAGAGTGTTGTAAATATATTTTGAACATACTTTGATATATATGTATATATTGTTATAGGTTCGTGAATCAACCAGTGGCCAAGTCTTACTTCCCGACGAAGTAAAAATCTGTGAAAGTGAGTTATAGTCCCACTTTTAAAATCTAATATTTTTGGGATGAGAATACATGCAGGTTTTATAAATGATTTACAAAATAGACACAAGTACGTGAAACTACATTCTATGGTTGAATTATCGAAATCGAATATGCCCCTTTTTATTAAGTCTGGTAATCTAAGAATTAGGGAACAGACACCCTAATTGACGCGAATCCTAAAGATAGATCTATTGGGCCTAACAAACCCCATCCAAAAACCGGATGCTTTAGTACTTCGAAATTTATATCATATCCGAAGGGTGTCCCGGAATGATGGGGATATTCTTATATATGCATCTTGTTAATGTCGGTTACCAGGTGTTCACCATATGAATGATTTTTATCTCTATGTATGGGATGTGTATTGAAATATGAAATCTTGTGGTCTATTATTATGATTTGATATATATAGGTTAAACCTATAACTCACCAACATTTTTGTTGACGTTTTAAGCATGTTTATTCTCAGGTGATTATTAAGAGCTTCCGCTGTCGCATACTTAAATAAGGACGAGATTTGGAGTACATGCTTGTATGATATTGTGTAAAAACTGCATTCAAGAAACTTATTTTGTTGTAACATATTTGTATTGTAAACCATTATGTAATGGTCGTGTGTAAACAGGATATTTTAGATTATCATTATTTGATAATCTACGTAAAGCTTTTTAAACCTTTATTGATGAAATAAAGGTTATGGTTTGTTTTAAAATGAATGCACTCTTTAAAAAATGTCTCATATAGAGGTCAAAACCTCGCAACGAAATCAATTAATATGGAACGTTTTTAATCAATAAGAACGGGACATTTCAAATAATAATAATAATAATAATAATAATAATAATAATAATAATAATAATAATAATAATAATAATAATAATTGGATAATAATAATAATACTAATTATAACTTTAACGATAATAACGATAGTAATAAAAAAAATAACAATTTTTAATGATAAATCCCTTTTATTGATAAAGATAATAATAATGATAATAATAAGATAAACTAGAACGACGATAAAAACGACGATAATAATAATCATTTTTAATAAAAATATCGAAAATTCAATTGATTATAACTTCTATTCCGTTCATCAAAACCATTCGATATCTAAAGGAAAAGTTCTTAATTTTTCGCTAGCTTTCCAAGGACATACATATCTTATACCTTATCTCAACCGTAAGTGTAACTAATTCAAGATTCAACCTAACCTGTCTATGGGCAATATCAAAAGTACAAGCATGCATAATCCTAAATACTCGAGCACTAGTCAGGGATACACTATTAGTATGTAAAAGTTAAATTATGAGTACTCACGTATCAATATTGAGATTCAATATTGTAGGAAAGGTACGTAGACGCAACGGAAATGATAAACACTATATTGACCTCACGAGCATACCCATGAACCATACTCAATCACCTCCATAGCTATAACCCATAATTTCCTTAATCCTATCTTACTCGAAAAACAATTTCGAAATCATTCGGACAGCACTCTGTCGTAATATTTTATGTATACTAATAATATCTTGAAATAATACGGAGTAAATATATATATGTAAATCGATTGAGAGAGTTTAGTGAAAAATATTTTTAAGTTTCTATGAAATAATGAAACCTTTTGAATTCTATTTATAATAGATTTTTGAATTATTAAAGTGATAATTAAAGTGAATTATTAAAGTATGAATTATTAAAGTGAATTATTAAAGTATGAATTATTAAAGTGAATTATTAAAGTATGAATTATTAAAGTGAATTATTAAAGTATGAATTATTAAAGTGAATTATTAAAGTTAAAGTAAAGTAAAAATAAAGTAAAGGTAAAGTTTAAGTATAGTAAAAGTATAAAACTATGTACGTATAATACGCGTATAAATATATATAATATTAATTTAAATCGTTATATATATTTAATAAAATAAAATATAAATATCGTTATCTTTATCATTCTAGTTAAGTAATGAGTTGTCAAAAGTGGTTCTAGATATTTATAAAAGTTATATACGTTTTAATAATAAAGTTCTTTTTAAACTGAAAACGTTTTTGTACGTTTAAAACTAAATAGATCAATCGAGTCTTTATGAGATTCAATCTTCCACTATCCTTTGTCTAGTTCTCAATGATTGACAATTTGTTCTTATTTATAAATCACTTTACCATTTTTCGAATATTGTTAAAATGGAAAGATTTCTCAAATCAACGTGGGCCTTTCAACAGAGACTTGTAATCATAATTCAATATATCTGATAATTCAATCATTTGATCTTATCTTCTAATTCCATTGATAAATATTTTGAAACAGATACAATCATGTAAAGTATTTAATCTAATATTTTGTTTACGTTTCAAGTTATAATATATATACACATATACATATATAATCATATTCGTTTAATGGTTCGTGAATCGTTGGAACTTGGTCAAGGTTGAATGAATGTATGAACATAGTTTAAAATTCTTGAAATTTAACTTAACAAATATTGCTTATCGTGTCGGAAACATATAAAGATTAAAGTTTAAATTTGGTTGGAAATTTTCGGGTTGTCACAGTACCTACCCGTTAAAGAAATTTCGTCCCGAAATTTGAGTGGAAAGGTCGTGAATGATAATAAGTAAGTTTTTATGATGCATACGGGCTGAAAATTAGTGTTTTATCATCAGCGAATAATTTGGATAAACAATCCATTTATATGAAGAGTACGAATGAAGCTAACATAGAAGAGTGAAATGAGTAAGTGTAGATTCATCTTATCATTTGACGTAGATATGATTGATTCCCAGATTTCAAGAGATTTGAAGAAAATCTTCTTAATAAGATTTGACTCTCCGATAATCAAGGGAATTAGGATCTGCTTTAAATGCGATCGTCCATTTTAATTGTTCTGTCAGAGATTTTCTTATAAATTCACCTCCTTCGTTTCCTTACAACTCACACCTTCTGTTGATGCATTTTATGCAAGTCCCTAAACATCTACCTACGTCCATTGCAGGTACAACAGTTTACAGGCCACCATGATTGCTCGTTATTATCCTATCCATGTTTGTATGTCGTTACAGGAACTACACGAACGAGATTTAGATGTTTGACTATGTTAGACTTAGTCAGACGTACGAGTGAAGCCTCAATAGTATGGCTGACGGGCTCATACGCACGGTTGATGTTGAGCTAAGTCACAATTACAACCTAAATGAGAAGACACGAGTGAGTGATCACCTGTACGGCTGATGAAGCCAACTCGTACGTGTGATGAATGAATCGTATGGGTGAGTCAACAGCAGGGGTATATAAAGTCTTATGTTCTTCATTTTAGGTTAAGCCTCTCATTTGTTACACACACTCAGATCTAGTGAGCTCCTTCGATTCTCTCTCAGTCCAAATCACCCAGGTGGTTAATAATAGCTCTAGGTGTTGATCTAATCACACTTGATTTAGTTGTGGTTTGACTAAATTAATCAAAAAAACTTAACCTATTCACTAGAGGGTTTGATTCACTTATTCCGCCATTGTGTGAGTTAAATCTGTTGATTTCTAAGTTCCTAGTCATGTTTCATCACCTTCTATTCTTTCCCCCTCAACTCATATTTTAAAGTATTCATCAATATGCTCCATCCAGTTCTGATTCTCGATATACTTCTAACTTTCATATCGGTCATTCTTCTTTTTCATCTACCGCCGGAAGAATCTATTTACTTCTACTATACTCTTGGGTTTATAGTGTTTCTAGTTCTCCCGTGTCTTTATATTGCTATATGCATCGATATATATGGTTTATAATTTCTGGTTTGTCGTTGAGCTTTATATGTTCCCTTATATTTCAAAGTCTCTGCTTCTGTCTTCTATAATCATTATCATTCACAGTTAATGCTCTCTTTTATTTGCTGTAATTTATACCCCAATTTCTATTTCGGAGTTTTGTCCTTTCGTTTCTTCTTCTTGCGATTAAGCACCGCTTGTAATGGTCCAGAATTCACAGATATGAATTTCAGAATGTACATTGTTAATGTTCTAGAAAGGAAATTGTGATAGCACGATCTTGACTTGTCAAATTACTAGAATACCTTGGAAAAAGCCGAATCATCAAGAAATATTTTCTTGATATTTTAGAGGTTAAATAGAATACAAGAGTCGTATAACATGGCACATGATGATGTTATGATCTGTGAATCATCACGTTCCATTTAGAAACTTAGCATGACTTACTGTAATATAATCACATTGATCAAGTGTCATTATATTATACTAATTCATGCTTCAGTTCCCAACACTACTTCAAAATATTCCTATTTTAAACTTGAATGTTTCAGAATTTAGAAACTAAAATAGTTTCTTTTATGATGTAATATAGATAGCGCAAAGAGGTAAATGATTTCAAAGAAGAAAAATTAAGAAAATATCTTCAGAAATATGGAGGATATTTATAATGAAAGATATGATGATATTTTAGAATTTCTAATATCAGAGGATGATGAAGAATATTGTCCGCAGGGGTTTAGAGTCAGGAGCAAGGTATTCATTAATGACTTCAGCAGGTACTGAATCATTTGGATCCTTTGAAGTCAGGTTCAGTCTTTGTAATTTGTCAGCAGCCTCCTTCCTACTTTGCTCAATCCGTTTTCCAGTTCCAAAACTTCTCTTTTTCTGCGCTTTGCCAGCACACTTCATCATTATCATCCAGCTTTTACCGTTTAAAGTCGTTTATAGTTTTTGCTGCTTCATCAGCATTTTTTTTTTCCATTTTCGGAGAACCAATTCGTAGTTCGGAGTGTTTTTCAGAAACTTCACATTCAAATTAAGTCCAGAAGATAGACGTTATATATACACATATAACTGTTGGCGTAGACATGCTGCGAGATTTCAAAATACTGATTGCTAATTCCCAATGATTCGTATGGCAATTCTCATTACAAGATGCGAATGAGTAAATGATGAGGTTTCAATGAATAATTATAATGACTTTTTGAAGAGGCTAAAGTCAAAGGGTAATGAAGTTGTTGGTACATCTGCTAATAATGTGGTGGAATGTAAAAGGTTCCCTGGTAACGATGGTGTACATCTCAAGGTTATAATAAGGTTAGTTTAACTGAAAAGTCGAAGTTGACTTGCTGGAGCTGTGACAAAACTGGCTACTTTGAATAGGAGTCGCAAAGTTATTTTTGCTAATAAATGCCAAAGAATCTGACGCGGATACGTTGTTTAAACTTTTACTTTGGTTTCAAGAGTTTTTCGGGTACATAACTGTGGGTAACATGTGGTTGGATCATCATCTCGATTGCTCATCATTCGAAGTGTCTTCAGAAATTTTCAAAGGGTTTGAACACAGATTGTAATTGTTAACATACATTTGATGTTCTAACACAGTTTTGAAGTCAAAATATAGCTTGTGGAAGATGTAAGGATCTAAGAGTGATGATTTTGGTCATATCTCAAATTAAATTTTGAGATTTCAGAATCAGAATATGTAATTAAATTTTGAATGAGTATGGTTGTTTTGATTTCTATAAAAGAATGTATATTGTTGTGAAAGTAGGGAGTATAATGGATGATTTGCTGAATCAGATTCGAAGAATGTAACATATTAATTGTGAATTTATATATCTCTCGGGTATTACCTACCCTTTAAAAAAAATTTCACAATTAATATTTTGTACAAAAGAATTTTATTACAGTCTTTATGAATATATATATATATATATATATATATATATATATATATATATATATATATATATATATATATATATATATATATATATATATATATATATATATATATATATATATATATATATATATATATATATATATATATATATATATATATATATATATATATATATATATATATATATATATATATATATATATATATGTATATTTTCTTCAGATGTAACATAGATTTAATGAGTTAATGTTAAATTAAACTCATTTGATTTACGGTTGAAACTAGAATTGAATAGTCCCTAAAGGCTTCAAAAGGTACATAACTTTTACGCAGTATTTCTTTAATGACATTGAAATTATGAATCAATACTTCGTTATTTGTTGATGTATGATGTTCGGTTCGTGGAATTCTTGTGAATTTCGCAAAGTACGAATGATGTTATCTGAAAAGTTTCGGGTACATCGATGATGAAAGTGTAAAATCAAATATATACTTGATTTATTATGAATTGGAATTTGTTGAATTGCGACAGAGATTGTAGTTAACGCTGGTTAAGTTGCGGCCGAAGGACGTACATTATTGCATATTTATAATATGAATTAACCGAGTAGTTAAGATTCACACACAATAGCTTAGCACGGAAAGATTTATTTCAAAAAAAAATATATATATATATATATATATATATATATATATATATATATATATATATATATATATATATATACATACATATAATTTCTTCAGAGGGAATGAGTTAATTCTTCATAACTCGTTGATACAATATACACGTTATTGATTCGTAATGATGTCCACAGTGATTCTTGAACTGACGGAGTTTGTGATGTTATCGGTGTTGTTGATTCGGATGTTGACTGTACTGACGATGCAGGTAACTCTGACGGTACTGTTGATGCTGTTGGTAAAGCAAGTTTAGCTTGTTAATCACACACAATTTTTGTCAGGGTTTCTACTCTTCCTTCTATCATTTTGGTTCGCTTAACTGATTTATGGTTAGGGCTAGATTAGATAATCTCTAAGACTTTAGAGAT
Organism: Rutidosis leptorrhynchoides; assembly: GCF_046630445.1. Classification (NCBI taxonomy): domain Eukaryota; kingdom Viridiplantae; phylum Streptophyta; class Magnoliopsida; order Asterales; family Asteraceae; genus Rutidosis; species Rutidosis leptorrhynchoides. Next base: position 221,048,514 of record NC_092333.1, on the reverse strand, counting down.
TACATAATCGCCGCGGAAATGTTTCTCCAATGAAGTTATGAATTAATACTTCGTCAGTTATTGTTGTTGGTACTCCTTGGTATCTATGGTGCGTATGACGTTGATGCTCGTGGGACAGATTGTGAAGTTGAGGTTTACGACGCGGTTGTGGTTGAAGGTGGTAATGGTACTGTTGGCGTTGATGATGGTGGTACTGGTTATGCTGCTGATGCTGCTGCTGGTGTTTGTAATCTCGGTACCATATTCTCCAAAGCCACTACCCGAGCGCGAAGCTCGTTGACTTCTTCTATTACACCGGGGTGATTGTCGGTTCGGACGAGTGGATAAATAAAATCTAAAATTTGATGTAATATATAATCGTGACGAGATACTCTGGAAATGAGCGAGAAAATGGTGTTTTGGACAGGTTCGCCGGTAAGTGCTTCAGGTTCTTCGTCAAGAGGGCAATGTGGTGGATGGAAGGGATCACCTTCTTCTTGTCTCCAATGATTGAGGAGGCTACGAACCCATCCCCAATTCATCCAGAATAGGTGATGACTGATTCGTTGATCTATTCCGGTCACACTGCTTTCGGAGCTTGAATGGGATTCTATTTCGGAATTTGAGTGACTTGAACTGATGACGAATTCCATTTCGTACGATTGGATAAAGGATTTTTTTTTTCGATATGAAATGATTTTGGCTAACGGATGGTATTCTAATTACATAGATATATATATATATATATATATATATATATATATATATATATATATATATATATATATATATATATATATATATATATATATATATATATATATATATATATATATATATATATATATATATATATATATATATATATATATGATGTTAAAGCTAAGGGGTATAAAATACTATTAAATTTTAGCAGGAAATACTATTAAATACGATACAATTTTACACAAGATATTTATTTATTTATAGAATGGATATACTTAAACCTTGCTACAACACTTATAGGCAGTGTACCTAATCGTATAGTAGTGTAGTTTTTAGTAAGTCCGGTTCGTTCCACAGGGAATCTTTTTAAACAAAGCTTAACGCTATATTAGTTTACTTTTATAAAAATATAAATATATATACAAGTAATATTATTATTATAAAAGGGGGGTTTTTACCGTTTAATGACCGGTTTGTCGATTTTAAAACTTTAGTCGCAGTTAAAACCAAATGTAAAATAATAAATAAATACAAGACTTAATTTAAAGTGTAAAGTAAATAACGATAATGAAATTGCGAATAATAAAAGTGCGATAAATTAAACTTGCGATAATTAAAAAGTACGATAATTAAAAGTGCAATTAAATACAATAACAATAAAAATGCGATAATTAGAAGTGCAATTAAATATAAAATAAAGGAAATTAAATATGAAATAAAAGAATTATGCTTATTTAAACTTCCGTAATCATGATGTTTGACGTGTTGATTTTAGTTTTATGCCCATGGGTTAATTGTCCTTTGTCCTGGATTATTTAATATGTCCGTCTGGTTTTTGTCCATAACAGTCCATCAGTCATAAATATAAAGTGCGAGTATCCTCGTCAAATTATCCTTATACCCGAAGTTAAATATTCCAACTAATTGTGGACTTAAACTGTAACAAGATTTTAATACTTTGTTTAATAATTACACCAGGATGTCGACTGAGGGTAACCCAAGGTTTTAATATTTTGTTATCAATTATACCAAGTATCCTTGTACATAATTTCACCCCTGTTTTAATTATTCTAGTGGCTATTAATCCATTCCCGTGTCCGGTTAAATGAACGATTATTCGTACATATAAATACCCCGCCCATCGTGTCCGATCGAGTGTATATAGTAATTTATAGGGACGCCCAATTGTAAATCTTTATATTAACATTAACAAACTATCATTTAGTTAAACAAATATAAAGCCCATTAATAGCCCATAGTTTAATTTCCACAAGTGTCGTTCTTTTGTCCAAACCCCAATTATGGTACAAAGCCCAATTACCCAATTTTAGTAATTAGCCCAACATCATGATTACTTTGGATTAAATAAGCATAATAATAACTTAGCTACGAGACATTAATGTAAAAAGGTTGAACATAACTTACAATGATTAAAAATAGCGTAGCGTTACACGGACAGAATTTCGACTTACACCCTTACAACATTCGCTAACATACCCTTATTATTAGGATTAAAATTAAAATTAAAATTAAAATTAAAATATAAATATAAATATATACGATATATTGAGAGAGAGAGATATATTTTGTGATTTTTTTCGATCAGAATTTGTTTGCTTTTATAGGGATTTTCAACTTTTGGGGCTCCGCGACTCGCGGTATTTTTGGCCTTCAAACTCCGCGAGTCGCGGAGTTTGCTTTTACAGCTCACACGAGTTTGGTTCTTTGTTTACCGACGGTTTTATAAATAAATATAATATATTAAATAATTATAAGAATTATTTAAATATTATATTATATTTATGTGCATAGTTGACTTGTAATTTTAGTCCATTGCGTCGAGCGTTGAGAGTTGACTCTGGTCACGGTTCCGGATTTTCGAACGTCCTTGCGTACAATTTTATATTTTGTACTTTGCGTTTTGAATCTTGTACTCTTGTAATTTCGAGACGTTTCTTATCAATAATTGGAACCTTTTTGATTGTCTTTTGTACTTTTGAGCTTTTTGGTCATTTACGTCTTCAATTCGTCGAATCTGTCTTTTGTCTTCACCTTTTATTATTTAAACGAATATCACTTGTAAATAGAACAATTGCAACTAAAAGCTTGTCTTTCTTGAGGAATAATGCTATGAAATATATGTTCGTTTTTAGCATTATCAAATATTCCCACACTTGAGCGTTGCTTGTCCTCAAGCAATATCGTCTTGAAATACTAGAATCACTTCTTTATTCTTCACACTTTGTACCTCAGTGATTTCTATACGGCGGTATAAACAATGGTAGTAACGATATGGTTTACAGTCCCACATGACTATAAAAATTTAGATCCATTAAGGAAATTGGATCTTTATGAAAACATTTGATCTTTTGAAAATTAAATCTAGTTTTTACCCTAGGTAAGTTTTCCGGAATAACCCTTCACCGGTGTTTGCAAAATATTTTTGTGGGTTTGGTGGGTTTCAGATTTGAAAATTTTAGCTCAAAACTTGCGGTTTTGTGTCACCCACTTGCTAACCTTGTCTTTGGAAAGCAACACGTCCAATTTACTTGTCCCGTATATTACCTTTCGGTAAACTACCGTCCGGTTGTAAAGGAAAGCATTGAACAAGCAACTGTTAAGGCAATGTCCCCTGACATGCTTTTAATTATGGTCTATAACGTGTCGGACGCAATTACTATCCTTGGTAGGAGCAATAGTAAAGCTCACCCTTATGATTTTTCGGTCTGGCACAAGGTCCTGTCTTTGACCATGCTATGCAACCACCGTTCTTACGGTTGACACCCGATTTAGTTCAGGTGACCTAATGAATTCCAGGTGAATTCCTAGGATTTTACGTTCAATGGTAATGAACGCATTGAAAATAGGGTTTTCAGAAAACAAATCGGTTTGTAATTTTGATCAAAATATTTTCTCGTTCAAGCTCGAGTTTAGATATCATTGAATTCCATGAGTTTGAATTCTCAATCTTTAAGGTCAATCTCTAGGATTGAGTAATATCAGGCTTAAAAGCTGATTTTTGATCTTTTAAGGAGATTATCTTTTTTGGGGATCTGATTCATTAGTCTTATCCAGCTAATTTGCATGGTGCCCCCCATTTTACGAGATAAATCCTTCTCATGGTTAGGATAAATCTGACCACTTGGCGACCTTGTTCAATGCTGAGGTCCGTGGATTTCCTGCTGATTTTAGTGATGACTTTTCTAGATTTTTCGTCAACCTACAGCTGGTCTGGACGACAACTTCATGACCTAAATCAAGAAGCGCGTGTCTTTTTCGGAAGACTTTACTTCCTTTTAATGATGGAATTGATTCATCGTGTAGATCCATCTTTCATACAGTAAATCAGGTAAAACTTTTTAGTTTAGTCCAAAGCAAAAGTATTTTCAGTTATTTGTTACAGATATATGTGACATATGTTTAAGATAACTTGGTAAATTTTCCCACACTTGGCTTTTATTTTCCTTTTTATCGTCCTCTATTCCATTTTAAATGAATTTTAACATTTTGGTTTGTTTCTCAATTTATGTCCTTTTTGAGGTAACAATAATTTCGGTGTTAAAACCTAGTTTTATCGTTCATAAATATGTATAAACATGATTTTGAGTTCATTTAATTGAAAATTTTGAAAAATTTTACTAGAATTGGGTAGTAAGTATATAAGACTAGGGCTGTTCTTTATTATCAGAGAGCACTAGATTCTAATACAACTACTGCTTTACTAGTATTTTTAATGGTAACCAAGTGTTTAAGATAAAAATTTTAAAATCCGAAAGAATTTAACCCCTTCCCACACTTAAGATCTTGCAATGCCCTCATTTGCAAGAAATCAGTAACAATTTAAATTATTGAGGGTGATTTGTGTGAAAATGATTAAATTTTTACCAAAGTTTCCAAATATATTGGCGTTTATTTGCTGAATGATAAATGGTGCACATCATTTGTTCATTCCGTCTTTGTTGTTATTTCACATATATTTTGCATCTTGTCGTCAAAATTAGTTGCTTTTGCTGAACTTAATGCCAGTCTTTGAAAATGCGTTGTTTTACCCTGTTGTGTACATAAGATAAACTGCAAACATATATGCATATTTTTGAAGTTTGGTATATTACCCCACATTCAAAAATTATTAAAATCTAAGAATAAAAGTTAGAAAATTATAAAAACTATTACAATATTAACATAAGTATTAAACGTATCAATATTACAAATAACAAAATAAATAAAACTAAGTAGACTAGGGATGATACTGGTACCAATAGGGGTTCCAAGCATAACCATAGGTGCTATAGAATGCTTCGGCAGGGTTATACGTAGGATACGGTGGTTGCATCTCTATAGACCAGGGAGGGAAGATGGGTTTTGGTGTAGGAATATAGTTTCTACCTATATGTTGGCAATGAGCTATGATTTGGTTCTGATGAACTTGCCAATCTTCAAATGCTCTCTGTCTAGCATTTTCGTATTCCTGTGAAGCTATAAACCTTTGCATTTCTTGCATCTCATTTCCCCCTCCTACATTACCTTGCTGTTGGTTTCTCTCAACCTGTGGATGTCTACCATGGTATTGTACTGCGGCGTTATTTCGCCTCTTCAAAACTTTCGCACCATGGTATACATTTAAACCTATAGTATCGCGGGGTTCTGGTTCTTCTACTAATAATCCCCCCGACTTATATCCACACCGAGATATTCAGCAATCAAAGTAATAAAAATACCACCTCCTATTATGCTATGCGGTCTCATCCCCCTAACCATAGCTGATAAATAATAACCCACACAATAAGGTATACTTACAGCGCTTTGTGGGTCTCGAATACACATATGGTAAAACAAATCCTGTTCATTTACCTTTTCCTTGTTCTTACCTCTTTGTGTAATCGAATTAGCTAAAAACCTATGAATTACTCTTAATTCAGCTCTATCTATATCCAAATAAGAGTAATTTCCCCCTTTGAAACGGTGATGGCTTGTCATTTGACTCCACACACCGTGTGTATCAAAATTTTCATCTATCTTTCTACCGTTTAGTATCAACCCTCTACAATCGGCAGATGCTAACTCCTCAGGCGTATATATACGTAAAGCCTGAGCCATGTCTAGTAAAGACATGTGGCTCATCGAACCTCCTAACAAAAATCTAATAAAAGATCGATCGGTTAAACTAGCTACCTGATCATTCAACTCTATACTACACAACAATTCTTCACACCATACTTTATATACAGGTCTACGCATGGTGAATAAACGTACCCAGTCATTAAAAGTAGAATTACCATACCTCTGTACAAGTAATTTCCTAATTGGCCCGGCCAATTCTACAGCTTCTAAGGGTCCCCATTCTATGACCCTAGGTACCTCAACAACTTTAGAATGAAGCATATGCAACCCCTTTGATACTTTGGATAATCTATCCAAAGTCTGTCAAATCTCAGGTTCGGATGCAAATCTTCCAAGTGCATATCAGAAAATGTCATGACTGGATGAGGTATATCCTGCTTGTAGTAGTTATCCACCTCCTGCTGTTCCGCATTCTCAGCAGGAGCATTCGGGCTTGGGATGAAGATTCACCCCTTTCAGTCTGCAAAACACATCAAACACAATTTTTGTGCATCCAAATATGCATTAGTGTCAGCAAAATCATCAATCAAAATAATTACAATGACATGATCAATTTATATCAAACTTAAGCTCATTTTCACATTTTTATCAAATCTACACTTTTTCAAATAAGCATATACGAAAATGTTTGCCAAGTTCATAAGCATTCAACTCAAATAACATGTTAAAATAATCATTACTAGCAATTAAACAAGTTTCAAATGACATTATCTCTCAAAAATCAAGTTCATGAATTTTAGACTTGAAAAAGTCCACTTTAATTCTCAAAATCATGTTTAGGCTCAAAGTTTGGATCATTTAACTACCTAAACATGTTACACTACTTAATTTAGCAACAATTCATGACAAAAATCGGCCATAACCTGTTTATATCAAAAAGCCCCAAATTTGCTCAAGAACACAAACCCTAGATTACTCAAAATTTGAAGTTTAAGGCTTCTAATCATGTTAAATATCATCAATCTAGGTTATACAAGCATAATACATAAACAATTTAAGCCTAATTACACTAAAAAGCATCAAAATCAAATTGGGAAAAAAAATTGCTCAAGAACACTAATTTTCGAATTAAATGGTGTTTAGGTGTAGAAATTTACCGTTTTTCTTGAGTAATTCCTTGATAGCATCCTTCTCAACATGATTTTAGTAAAAGATTTGGTGATTAACGGTTAAAAATTGTGATTTTGGGGGTGTATTTTCGCAGTTTTTCGTGCAGTTATTTCGCAGTATGTGTTTTGTGGTGTGTGTGGACTGAGCTGTTTCAGCTCTTATTTTTTTTCTGTAATCCGATATCTCCGCGAGTCGCGGTGTTTAAGGCTTCAAACTCCGCGAGTCGCGGAGTTTGTTTGTTTGTTTTTTTTTTTATAACTTATACTAATTAAAACAATTAAGTAATTAATTTTAAAATTTTGTTTCCCTTGTTATTTAGAACGAGGTCGTTTCGGATCGATGTCCTAGTCCGTCCTTCGACAAAATTTTAAAATTTGTCTTTTTGTAGCGATTGTTTTAAAAGCTAAGATTTTTGGGTTTTTTAATGTTTTTGGCATACTTTAATTCAATAAGATTAAAAATAATGATAATAAAAGTTCTCGTCCCTCCCTCGGGTAAAGCAATTTCGGTTCAAAGACCTAGTCTTCAACTTACGACGAATTTTAAAAATCATATTTTTAACTTAATGAGATAAAGTAAATTTTTGTTTTTAAATTCACACAACTTAAATATGAAATTCAAAATTAATATTAAAAATTCACACCAAACTTAAAATTTAAAATGCATAAAATTAAAAATTCATATTTTAAAAATAAAAAATTCACACCAATCTTAATTTAAAAATTCATATTATAAATTCACACCAAACTTATATTAATTTTTCAAATATTTACAATTTTAAATATATTGTTTTTACAAAGTTTACAATATTAATTTAAGATTTAAATATTAATTTTAAAAACATGGTAAAAATAAAATTAAAAATCTTTTTGGCTTTTTATCCCACTTTAATCAATCAAATATTATCAAAAATATGTGCCCCTCTTTTCGGTAAAGTAATTTCGGTTCCAAGACCTAATTTAACTCATGACGAATTTTTGAAATATTTTGGGTTGATTGATTAAAGATATTTATACCTTAAGAATAAACGTTAAATTTCGCAGTGATGTAATAAATTTTTGAATGATATTAATAATTTCGGTCGCCAAACCTAATTTTATTTAATACCAATTTAATACTTTTTAGCGAACAAATTAGCGTTTATTATTAAAAGGTTAAAAAAAATAAAAATAAAAACTGTACAGACTTACCTGTGAAATAGATTTCTTAGTTATATGATCTATCCCATTCATAAGATAGTCGGTTTAATTAGTTTTCCATGGCTACATAGGCGTAACCTCGAGCATTCAGTGTCTTTTCTTCTAAACATATGAACGGTCCGTCTCTGCATAAAGTAACAAATTCGGTGTTTGAATAGGTTTGATTATTTGAACATTTACCTCCATGTGACCATTTTCCGCATTTGTGACATCTTTCTAGGTGTCGTGCTCTTCTTTTCGCTGCGGATTTTGATTTTCCTTTACCAAATTGTAACTTATTATCTTCGCATCTGGATTCTTTTCTAACTCCGTCCATTCTTTCTCTGATTACTGATACTATTTCACTCGGTAGTGTGTCATTATTACGTTTAGTGATCAAAGCGTGTAGCATTAGACCATGGTTTAGTTCACAGGCAGTCTTCATTTCCTAAAAAAAATAAAAATTCAGAATGGGGGGAGAAGACTAGTTCTTTAGGGTCTGCTAGGGAAAGACCATTCGGGTTCCATTTTCGAGAACTACACGAAAACAGACAATCTAACTCTAACAGAAATACATAAACCCATTGATTCTCCCCACACTTAGTTAGCTGTGGTGTCGAAATTGTGATTAACTTCGTTGTTGACTTCCATCGGACTATGTATGTAGTGTTTAACTCTGTGACCATTAACTTTAAATTCAATCCCATTTGAATTTATCAATTATATCGTTCCGTATGGGAAAACTCTTTTGACTATGAATGGTCCAGACCATCTTGATTTCAATTTTCCAGGAAATAGCTTGAATCGTGAATTGAAAAGAAGAACTCTGTCTCCTTCTTTAAATTCTTTTGAACTTCTGATTCTTTTATCATGCCATTTCTTCGTTCTTTCTTTATAGATTAACAAATTTTCGTATGCTTCATGTCTTAATTCTTCTAATTCGTTTAGTTGACTTAATCGTAGATGTCCGGCTTCATGTAAATCAAGATTACATGTCTTCAAAGCCCAAAATGCTTTGTGTTCAATTTCTACTGGAAGATGACATGCTTTTCCATAAACAAGTCTAAAAGGTGTGGTTCCAATTGGAGTTTTGTAGGCTGTTCTAAAAGCCCAGAGTGCATCCTCCAATTTAATGGACCATTCCTTCGGATTTGATCCTACGGTTTTCTCTAGAATACGTTTTAAAGCTCGGTTGGTATTTTCAACTTGTCCACTTGTTTGTGGATGATACGCGGTGGAGATTTTATGAGTTACACCATATCTTTTAAGAACTTTCTCAAGTTGATTATTACAGAAATGAGTACCCCGATCACTTATTAAAGCTTTCGGTGTTCCAAACCTTGCAAAAAGACGTTTTAAAAAGTTGACTACAAATCGTGCATCGTTAGTTGGGAGAGCTTGTACTTCCGCCCATTTAGATACATAATCAATGGCTACGAGTATATATAGATTATTATGAGATTTTGGAAATGGACCCATAAAATCAATACCCCAAATGTCAAATACTTCACATATTTGGATGACATTTTGTGGCATTTCATCATGTTGACTTATTTTTCTGGCCCTTTGACAAGCATCACAGGATTTACAAAGAAGGTGTGCGTCTTTGTAAATTGTAGGCCAATAGAATCCAGCATCATAAACTTTTCGTGCTGTTAGTTGAGGCCCATGATGCCCTCCCGTTGGTCCTGTGTGACAATGGTTTAATATTTTACTAGCTTCATCTCCAAATACACATCGGCGTATTATTCCATCGGGACTACTTTTAAACAGATGTAGATCTTCCCAAAAATAGTGTTTTATATCACTGAAGAATTTCTTTCGTCTTTGGTACGATAATCCTTTTTCAAGGAATCCACAAACTAAGTAGTTTGCATAGTCTGCAAACCATGGAATTTCTTTATAATCTATCTTCAATAGATATTCATCAGGAAAGTTGTCTTGTATGGCCGATTCATTTAGAACTTCTAATTCGGGATTTTCAAGACGAGAAAGATGATCAGCGGCGAGATTTTCTGCTCCTCTTTTATCTCGGATTTCAATATCAAATTCTTGTAAGAGTAAGATCCAACGGATTAATCTTGGTTTAGCGTCTTGTTTTGAAAATAGGTATCTAAGAGCAGAATGGTCGGTATAGACCACCGTTTTTGCTAGAACGAGATATGATCGAAATTTGTCAAAAGCAAATACAATAGCAAGGAGTTCTTTTTCAGTAGTTGTATAGTTCGTTTGTGCTCCTTGTAACGTCTTACTAGCATAATATATAGGTTGAAATCGTTTTTCAATCCTTTGTCCTAAAACGGCTCCCATTGCAAAATCACTTGCATCGCACATTAGTTCAAATGTTAGATTCCAATTTGGTGTTATCATGATCGGCGCATTAGTGAGTTTCTCTTTAAGAATATTAAAAGATTTGATACACTCATCTGAAAAGATGAATGGAGCATCCTTTTCTAGGAGTTTATTCATAGGAGTGGCAATTTTTGAAAAATCTTTTATGAAACGTCGGTAAAAACCGGCATGCCCTAGAAAACTCCTAACTCCTCTAACATTAGTGGGATGTGGAAGTTTAGCAATTACATCTACTTTAGCTCTATCCACTTCAATTCCTTCTTTTGAAATTTTATGTCCAAGAACGATGCCCTCTTTAACCATGAAATGGCATTTCTCCCAATTAAGTACTAGATTTGATTTTTCGCATCTAATTAGCATTCGTTCAAGATTAACTAGACATGATTCAAATGTATCACCGAAGACTGAAAAGTCATCCATGAAAACTTCCATGCATTCTTCTATCATGTCGTGAAAAATCGCCATCATGCACCTTTGAAAGGTTGCAGGGGCGTTGCAAAGTCCAAATGGTATGCGTTTGTAAGCAAAAGTACCATAAGGGCACGTGAATGTGGTTTTCTCTTGGTCTTCGAGTGCTATTGGAATTTGAAAATATCCGGAAAATCCATCTAGAAAACAATAGTAACTATTTCCGGCTAATCTTTCCAACATTTGATCTATGAAAGGTAAGGGAAAGGGATATTTTCTGGTGGCGTCATTTAATTTTCTATAATCAATACATACACGCCATCCTGTTACAGTCCTAGTAGGAATAAGCTCATTTTTTTCATTTGTAATGACAGTCATGCCACCCTTCTTAGGCACGCATTGAACTGGGCTTACCCATGGACTATCAGAGATTGGATAAATTAGACCTGCATCTAGCAGTTTAATAATCTCTTTCTTAACTACATCTTGTATATTAGGATTTAGTCTTCGTTGGCGTTGCACATACGTTTTATGACCTTCTTCCATAAGGATTTTATGTGTGCAATACGAAGGACTTATTCCTTTAATATCATGAATCTTCCATGCAATGGCTGGTTTATGAGCTTTCAACACAGAAATGAGTTGTGATTTCTCATTTTCAGTAAGAGAAGATGATATTATTACAGGTAATTCAGATTCACCATGTAAATAAGCGTATTCCAAATGGTTTGGAAGTGGCTTTAACTCTAATTTCGGAGGTTCTTCTATCGATGATTTGTATCGATATCTGTCTTCTTCTTTTAGCATTTGAATTTCTTCTGTTGTTGGTTCATATCCATTAGCTATAAGTGTAGCTAACATTTCAGCTTCATCAATTGGTTCATTACCTTCTCCTAAAGAACATTCTCCTGTTCCTTGTAATTCTGGAAATTCTTCTAACAATTCTGCATGTGCATCTATAGTTTGAATATAATAACATGTATCATCTGCAGATTGTGGTTGTTGCATTGCTCTATCAACTGAAAAGGTAACACTCTCATCCTCTATACTTAGGGTCAATTTCTTACCGAACACGTCTATCATTGCTTTAGCCGTGTTTAAGAATGGTCTTCCTAATATGAGAGGAACTTGAGAATCTTCTTAAATGTCCAAAACAACAAAATCTACTGGAAATACTAAAGTACCAACTTTAACTAGCATGTTCTCCATTATCCCTCTAGGATATTTTATTGATCTATCGGCTAGTTGTATGCTTATTCTGGTTGGTTTCAATTCACCAAGGTCTAGTTTAGCGTATAGTGAATACGGCATTAGATTTATACTAGCACCTAAATCTGCTAATGCTTCTATTGAACTAAGACTACCCAGAAAACATGGAATTGTGAAACTTCCTGGATCAGATAGTTTTTCTGGTATTTTATTCAACAGCACTGCTGAACAATTAGCATTCATAGTAACAGCCGAGAGTTCTTCCATTTTCTTTCTATTTGAGATTAGATCTTTCAAGAATTTAGCATATCTAGGCATTCCTGAAATCACATCAATGAAAGGAAGATTTACATTTATCTGTTTAAACATATCCAAGAATTTGGATTGCTCGGCTTCAAGTTTCTCTTTCTTCATTTTACTCGGGTAAGGAAGTGATGGTTGGTATGGTTTAACATAAGGTTTAGCCTTAACTGTGTTATCTTCATTAACCTTTTCAACTACCGGTTCTTTTTCCTTATCTTGATCAGGTTGTGGTTCTTGTGGAGTAGGAATAGCTTCATCAGAAGTTACAGGTATTTCAGGTGGTTTAAGTGTTGTACCACTTCTTGTGGTAATAGCTTTAGCTGTTTCATTCCGGGGGTTAGCATTTGTATCACTAGGTAGACTTCCCGGTTTTCTTTCACCTATTAACCTTGCTAGGTTACTTACTTCTTGTTCCAGATTTTGAATGGAAGCTTGTTGATTTCTAAATGCTTGCACATTTTGTTCATTAGTTTGTTTCTGAGATGTGAAAAACTGTGTTTGAGTTTCAACTAGCTTCGTCATCATATCTTCTAAATTCGGCTTTTTATCATCGGTTTGTTGTGGTGGTTTGTTTTGAAAATTAGGTCTTTGCTGATTGTAAGTATTATTGGATACTTGTTGATTGCTAGGACCTTGTTGGTTGTTGTATGGAATATTTCGGTTATAATTCTGGTTTTGATTGTAAATCGGTCTTGGCGGTTGATAATTATTCTGATAATTATTTCCAGGCCTTTGGTTTATGTATGAAATATTCTCTCTTTGTTCCATTGTTAATTCAATATTGAGACAATCTTTTGTCAAATGTGGTCCTCCACACTGCTCACAACTAATTCGTATCGAGTGAATATCTTTAGTCATCTTTTCCATTCGTCTCTCCACAGCATCTATCTTTGCGGAAATGGAATCTAAGTCATGGCTAGAATCGGCTCTAGCTGCTTTAGATGATCTAACGATATCTTTTTCTTGGTGCCACTCATGTGAGTGGGAAGCAGCGTTATCAATAATTTTGTAAGCATCAGTTTCGGTTTTCTTCATAATAGAACCACCAGCTGCTATATCTATGTCTTTTCTTGTAGTGATGTCGCTTCCTTGGTAGAATATTTGTACTATTTGACAGGTGTCTAAACCATGTTGCGGACATCCTCTTAATAACTTTCCATATCTTGTCCACGACTCATATAGAGTTTCATTTGGCTTCTGTGTGAACGTAACAATTTCTGCTTGAAGTCTTACGGCTTTAGATGCCGGAAAGAATTGTTTAAGAAATTTGTCAACTAAAACATCCCATGTATCAATCACCCCTTCAGGTAACGATTCCAACCAATCTTTGGCTTCTCCCTTTAAAGTCCAGGGAAATAACATGAGATATATCTGTTCATCCTCCACTACTCTGATTTTAAATAGTGTGCAGATCCTATTAAAGGTACGTAAATGTTCATTTGGATCTTCCTTCGGCGCACCACTAAATTGGCATTGATTAGTCACCATGTGTAGAATTTGTCCTTTGATTTCATAATCTGGCGCATTAATGTCTGTATGAGTAATTGCGTGACCTTAACCAGTGCGTTTAGCTCTCATTCGGTCTTCCATACTTAAAGGTTCCAGATTCTCCATAATTGAATTTGTTGAATCGGAATCACTAGAGGATTCTGATTTTATGGTTCGTTCCTCAACAATCTCTGTTTGAATGATTGGTGGTTCCGGAGGAAAATTTAGTGGTTCAGGATCTACGAATCGTTCCTGAATATTCTCCGGATTCTCAATTGTGAGGTCGGGTTCAAAAAATGGATTATCGGAAATTTGAACTGAAGTACTTGGTCGACTGGATGACGATTCTAAAAAAAAATCAACGGCAGTAATATTTGCTAAATGTCTTGATCTAGTTACAGGTGGTGAACGTACAAAAGGTGGTGAACGTACAAAAGGTGGTGAACGTCTTGCTCGGTGCATTCACTGAATATCCTATTAGTTTTTAAAAGGAAAGAAAAATTATAATAAGTTATCCAATCAATAGACTTTTCTGATTTTGCCCATGTTTCGAATAGCCAAAAGATGCAGCAGAGGGGCAGGATTCGTTTGGTCTCAATATAATTGAGGACTGTTTGGCTCCAATAACCCGGTCCACGTACAAATCCAACTATTACTACGAACCAGAAAATTTTGATGTCTATTAATTTAACCACTTAAAATAAATTTTCGTAATTTTAAGAAATTTAGATAAGAAGTAGAATAAAAATCTATGTCCTAAAACTAGAATAGCGAGAAATAAGAAAGAAAAAGAGCTCGTCGAAAAAGGTCGAAAAAGAAAAATGGTTGAAAAATAAAAGGTGACGAAAAAATAAAAGAAACTTATAAAACTTAAAAATACTTGACTAACCTAACCTTATTACTACAACTAACTTAAAATTATAATCGCAAATTGAGATTACTAATTGGAATGATAATTGATACATAGGTAAAAGTCGTCTAAAAATATTAAAGCTTACAGGAAAACTATATCCCAAATGGAAATAACTTAAAAAGAAACTAAAACTTAAAAAGGCGTCGCAAAATTCTAAAGCACCTAAATCTTAGTCTAAAGAAAAAGCACTTAAGGGATTTTACGGCAAAGCCTAAAAATCTAGAAGTAAAAATAACTATGGCAAAAACTAAGTTTAAAACTAAATATGAGCTAAAAATACAAATATTACGCTAAAACAATTAAAAAGGAACAAAATATAAAAATATACAAAAAGTTGTAAAAAGTACAATTTTTATAAAAATATTATTTTTATATTATTTATTTAATAAAACTACTAATTTTACAATTTAATTAAACTAATTAATACTAAATACATAAATTAAATAAAAAGTAAAAGTTAAAATAAAACTAATTATAATAATAATAATAATTAGGGTTAAATAATAATAATAATTAATAATTACCCGTAATTAATGCTGAATTTGGGTTCTGTCGCGTGTCAGAAAAGCTCTGCGAGTCGCGGTAATCGAAGCTGCAAACCCCGCGAGTCGCGGGGTTCCAGTTTTCAACTCTGGAACAGTTTAAATTTGACGTTTTTCTTTTTATTTTTTTTATTTTCTATTTTATATTTTTAAAAGATATTTAAATAAAACTTATATTTTTATAAACTAAAATAAAAATAAAGAAACATATAAAACTTTTAACAAACTCTTTAAAAATATATAAATTTTTGTTTTTCTTTTTATATTTTCGAATATTTAAAACGTATTTTTATAAAAACGAATTTTAATAAAAGTAAACTAAAAATCTTTTTTTTTTATTAGCGTTGCGCTTCCGGCGTTTAAGAGTTTCCCCGGCAGCGGCGCCAAAAATAACTTGATGTTAAAGCTAAGGGGTATAAAATACTATTAAATTTTAGCAGGAAATACTATTAAATACGATACAATTTTACACAAGATATTTATTTATTTATAGAATGGATATACTTAAACCTTGCTACAACACTTATAGGCAGTGTACCTAATCGTATAGTAGTGTAGTTTTTAGTAAGTCCGGTTCGTTCCACAGGGAATCTTTTTAAACAAAGCTTAACGCTATATTAGTTTACTTTTATAAAAATATAAATATATATACAAGTAATATTATTATTATAAAAGGGGGGTTTTTACCGTTTAATGACCGGTTTGTCGATTTTAAAACTTTAGTCGCAGTTAAAACCAAATGTAAAATAATAAATAAATACAAGACTTAATTTAAAGTGTAAAGTAAATAACGATAATGAAATTGCGAATAATAAATGTGCGATAAATTAAACTTGCGATAATTAAAAAGTACGATAATTAAAAGTGCAATTAAATACAATAACAATAAAAATGCGATAATTAGAAGTGCAATTAAATATAAAATAAAGGAAATTAAATATGAAATAAAAGAATTATGCTTATTTAAACTTCCGTAATCATGATGTTTGACGTGTTGATTTTAGTTTTATGCCCATGGGTTAATTGTCCTTTGTCCTGGATTATTTAATATGTCCGTCTGGTTTTTGTCCATAACAGTCCATCAGTCATAAATATAAAGTGCGAGTATCCTCGTCAAATTATCCTTATACCCGAAGTTAAATATTCCAACTAATTGTGGACTTAAACTGTAACAAGATTTTAATACTTTGTTTAATAATTACACCAGGATGTCGACTGAGGGTAACCCAAGGTTTTAATATTTTGTTATCAATTATACCAAGTATCCTTGTACATAATTTCACCCCTGTTTTAATCATTCTAGTGGCTATTAATCCATTCCCGTGTCCGGTTAAATGAACGATTATTCGTACATATAAATACCCCGCCCATCGTGTCCGATCGAGTGTATATGGTAATTTATAGGGACGCCCAATTGTAAATCTTTATATTAACATTAACAAACTATCATTTAGTTAAACAAATATAAAGCCCATTAATAGCCCATAGTCTAATTTCCACAAGTGTCGTTCTTTTGTCCAAACCCCAATTATGGTACAAAGTCCAATTACCCAATTTTAGTAATTAGCCCAACATCATGATTACTTTGGATTAAATAAGCATAATAATAACTTAGCTACGAGACATTAATGTAAAAAGGTTGAACATAACTTACAATGATTAAAAATAGCGTAGCGTTACACGGACAGAATTTCGACTTACACCCTTACAACATTCGCTAACATACCCTTATTATTAGGATTAAAATTAAAATTAAAATTAAAATTAAAATATAAATATAAATATATACGATATATTGAGAGAGAGAGAGATATATTTTGTGATTTTTTCGATCAGAATTCGTTTGCTTTTATAGGGATTTTCAACTTTTGGGGCTCCGCGACTCGCGGTATTTTTGGCCTTCAAACTCCGCGAGTCGCGGAGTTTGCTTTTACAGCTCACACGAGTTTTCCTCTTTGTTTACCGACAGTTTTATAAATAAATATAATATATTAAATAATTATAAGAATTATTTAAATATTATATTATATTTATGTGCATAGTTAACTTGTAATTTTTAGTCCATTGCGTCGAGCGTTGAGAGTTGACTCTGGTCACGGTTCCGGATTTTCGAACGTCCTTGCGTACAATTTTATATTTTGTACTTTGCGTTTTGAATCTTGTACTCTTGTAATTTCGAGACGTTTCTTATCAATAATTGGAACCTTTTTGATTGTCTTTTGTACTTTTGAGCTTTTTGGTCATTTGCGTCTTCAATTCGTCGAATCTGTCTTTTGTCTTCACCTTTTATTATTTAAACGAATATCACTTGTAAATAGAACAATTGCAACTAAAAGCTTGTCTTTCTTGAGGAATAATGCTATGAAATATATGTTCGTTTTTAGCATTATATATATATATATATATATATATATATATATATATATATATATATATATATATATATATATATATATATATATATATATATATATATATATATATATATATCAAAAGATTTCGTAGATTACGGAGGACTTTGCGGGATATGTCAGGCAAAGTTTAAAGTAACAGATACGATAAGATATGATTTAGCAGATATGCTAAGATATGAATTTTTGTCTATACACTATTCATGCAATCAATGCAGCAAGACGTGTCTTAGACTAAAAATGATAAGCAGGTAATTTCCTGAGGATGATAAGTAGTTAATTTTCGAAACAAAATGATAAGCAAAACTTTTGACATGCAGACACGGTCGAAGTCCAGACTCACTAATGCATCCTATCGACTTATCAGTTAGACACACTAATGCAGACCTGGTTCGCTAAGACTACCGCTCTGATACCAACTGAAAGGACCCGTTCATATACATTATAAATGATTCACAATAGTTGATTACATTGCGAGGTATTTGACCTCTATATGATACATTTTACAAATATTGCATTCGTTTTTAAAAGACGAACTTTCTTTACATCAAAAATTGACAGGCATGCATACCATTTCATAATATCCACTATCCAACTATAAATTGATTTAATAATAATCTTTGATAAACTCAATAACTCGAATGCAATGTTCTTCGAAATATGCTATGAAAGACTCCAAGTAATATCTTTAAAATGAGCAAATGCACAGCGGAAGATTTCTTTAACACCTGAGAATAAACATGCTTTAAAGTGTCAACTAAAAGGTTGGTGAGTTCATTAGTTTATCATAATCATTTATTTCCATCATTTTAATAGACCACAAGAATTTCATTTCCAGTTCTCATAAATATACGTCCCATGCATAGAGACAAAAATAATCATTCATATGGTGAACACCTGGTAACCGACATTAACTAGATACATATAAGAATATCCCCTATCATTCCGGGATCCTCCTTCGAACATGATATAAATTTCGAAGTACTAAAGCATCCGGTACTTTGGATGGGGTTTGTTAGGCCCAATAGATCTATCTTTAGGATTCGCGTCAATTAGGGTGTATGTTCCCTAATTCTTAGATTACCAGACTTTAATAAAAAGGGGCATATTCGATTTCGATAATTCAACCATAGAATGTAGTTTCAATTACTTGTGTCTATTTCGTCAAACATTTATAAAAGCGCATGTATTCTCAGTCCCAAAAATATAAAGGGTAAAAAGGCAAATGAAACTCACCATACTGTATTTCGTAGTAAAAATACATATAACATCATTGAACAAGTGCAAGGTTGGCCTCAGATTCACGAACCTAAATTAATTATATATATTTATGTGTTGGTCAATATTTGTCTAACAAATTAGGTCAAGTCATAGTGTACCACAATCATAATGCTCGAGACTAATATGCAAAAGTCAACAAAAGTAAATTTGACTCAAAATAATTTCCAAAAATCTATACATGATTAATATATAGTTTAAATATCATCATTTTATATTTTTAAATATTTTTAAAAGATTTATTAGAGTAAATAATATAATTTATTTATTAATAAATAAAATTTTATATTAAATTTATATAATAAAATATACTTTTATATATATTAAGTAATAATATTTATAGGGTTCATTTAATATCATAAAGATAATATGATAGGTATTATTAAAGTAAGTTATTACACGTAGTAAAATATGTTTGTATCACATATTTATTTGATAAAATAATATCTATAATGATAGTAAGTAAAAGTTGTATTATTTTGTAATGATAATTATTATTATAAAAATATCAATATTTATAATTACTAAGATGACATTATGATAAAACGATAATTCTAATTATGATAACTTTAATATTTACGATAATTTTTAATATTATCTTTAAAATAATAATTCTATTTAAAATAATAACAATAATGATATTTTATAGTAACAATGACATTTCTATTAAAATGATAGTTTTAATACTAACGATACTTTTAATAATAATAGTAATGATAAAAAATAATAAGAACGATAATTTTATCTAAATCAATATCTTATAATATTTTAATTTCATCATGATACTCTTACTCATTATTTCCTAATCGTTTTGTTTAATAGCTTTTAATCGTCTTTTATATCGTGTTCATAATAATGATAATAATAGTAATCAAAATAATTAGGTGTTACAAATATTTGTTTTAATTACACTAATTTTAATAATGATAGTTACTATAACATTACTAACGATAATACTAATAATTATCTTAATGATAATATAGTAATAATAATAAAAACAATAACAATAACCATTTTTAAATAATGATATATATATATATTAATAATGATAATAATAATAATAATAATTAATAATAATAATAATAATAATAATAATAATACTAATAATAATAATAATAATAATAATAATAATAATAATAATTGGATAATAATAATAATACTAATTATAACTTTAACGATAATAACGATAGTAATAAAAAAATAACAATTTTTAATGATAAATCCCTTTTATTGATAAAGATAATAATAATGATAATAATAAGATAAAACTAGAACGACGATAAAAAACGACGATAATAATAATCATTTTTAATAAAAATATCGAAAATTCAATTGATTATAACTTCTAATCCGTTCATCGAAACCATTCGATATCTAAAGGAAAAGTTCTTAATTTTTCGCTAGCTTTCCAAGGACATGCATATCTTATACTTTATCTCAACCGCAAGTGTAACTAATTCAAGATTTAACCTAACCTGTCTATGGGCAATATCAAAAGTACAAGCATGCATAATCCTAAATACTCGAGCACTAGTCAGGGATACACTATTAGTATGTAAAAGTTAAATTATGAGTACTCACGTATCAATATTGAGATTCAATATTGTAGGAAAGGTACGTAGACGCAACGGAAATGATAAACACTATATTGACCTCACGAGCATATCCATGAACCATACTCAATCACCTCCATAGCTATAACCCATAATTTCCTTAATCCTATCTTACTCGAAAAACAATTTCGAAATCATTCGGACAGCACTCTGTCGTAATATTTTATGTATACTAATAATATCTTGAAATAATACGGAGTAAATATATATATGTAAATCGATTGAGAGAGTTTAGAGAAAAATATTTTCAAGTTTCTATGAAATAATAAAACCTATTGAATTCTATTTATAATAGATTTTTGAATTATTAAAGTGAATTATTAAAGTGAATTATTAAAGTATGAATTATTAAAGTGAATTATTAAAGTATGAATTATTAAAGTGAATTATTAAAGTATGAATTATCAAAGTGAATTATTAAAGTATGAATTATTAAAGTTAAAGTAAAGTAAAAATAAAGTAAAGGTAAAGTTTAAGTATAGTAAAAGTATAAAACTATGTACGTATAATACCCGTATAAATATATATAATATTAATTTAAATTGTTATATATATTTAATAAAATAAAATATAAATATCGTTATCTTTATCATTCTAGTTAAGTAATGAGTTGTCAAAAGTGGTTCTAGATATTTATAAAAGTTATATACGTTTTAATAATAAAGTTCTTTTTAAACTGAAAACGTTTTTGTACGTTTGAAACTAAATAGATCAATCGAGTCTTTATGAGATTCAATCTTCCACTATCCTTTGTCTAGTTCTCAATGATTGACAATTTGTTCTTATTTATAAATCACTTTACCATTTTTCGAATATTGTTAAAATGGAAAGATTTCTCAAATCAACGTGGGCCTTTCAATAGAGACTTGTAATCATAATTCAATATATCTGATAATTCAATCATTTGATCTTATCTTCTAATTCCATTGATAAATATTTTGAAATAGATACAATCATGTAAAGTATTTAATCTAATAATTTGTTTACGTTTCAAGTTATAATATATATACACATATACATATATAATCATATTCGTTTAATGGTTCGTGAATCGTTGGAACTTGGTCGAGGTTGAATGAATGTATGAACATAGTTTAAAATTCTTGAAATTTAACTTAACAAATATTGCTTATCGTGTCGGAAACATATAAAGATTAAAGTTTAAATTTGGTTGGAAATTTTTGGGTTGTCACACAGTCCTTGGCAATTTAGTAATGAAATCTATGGTAATGTTTTTCCATTTCCATTCCGGGATTTCAGGTTGTTGTAGTAGACCTGATGGTTTCTGATGTTCAGCTTTGACCTTAGAACACGTCAAACATTCTCCTACATATTTAGCAATATCGGCTTTCATACCTGGCCACCAAAAATGTTTCTTAAGATCCTTGTACATCTTCTCCGTTCCAGGATGTATTGAGTATCTGGTTTTATGAGCTTCTCGAAGTACCATTTCTCTCATATCTCCAAATTTTAGTACCCAAATTCTTTCAGCCCTATATCGGGTTTCATCTTCCCGAATATTAAGATGCTTCTCCGATCCTTTGGGTATTTCATCCTTTAAATTTCCCTCTTTTAAAACTCCTTGTTGCGCCTCCTTTATTTGAGTAGTAAGGTTAGTGTGAATCATTATATTCATAGATTTTACTCGAATGGGTTCTCTGTCCTTTCTGCTCATGGCATCGGCTACCACATTTGCCTTCCCTGAGTGGTAATGAATCTCAAAGTCATAATCATTCAACAATTCAATCCACCTACACTGCCTCATATTCAGTTGTTTCTGATTAAATATGTGTTGAAGACTTTTGTGGTCGGTATATATAATACTTTTGACCCCATATAAGTAGTGCCTCCAAGTCTTTAATGCAAAAACAACCGCGCCTTATTCCAAATCATGCGTCGTATAATGTTGCTCGTGAATCTTCAATTATCTAGATGCATAAGCAATCACCTTCATTCGTTGCATTAATACACAACCGAGACCTTGCTTTGATGCGTCACAATAAATCACAAAATCATCATTCCCTTCAGGCAATGACAATATAGGTGCTGTAGTTAGTTTTTTCTTCAATAATTGAAACGCCTTCTCTTGTTAATCCTTCCATTCAAATTTCTTCCCTTTATGCGTTAATGCAGTCAAGGGTTTTGCTATTTTGGAGAAATCTTGGATGAATCTTCTGTAGTAACCAGCCAATCCTAAAAATTGACGTATATGCTTCGGAGTATTTTGGGGTTTCCCACTTTTCAATGGTTTCGATCTTTGCTGGGTCCACCTGGATACCTTCTTTGTTCACTATGTGATCGAGGAATTGAACTTCTTTCAACCAAAATGCACACTTTGAAAACTTAGCGTACAGTTTTTCTTTCCTCAATACTTCTAGCACTTTTCTCAAATGTTCTTCGTGCTCTTGATCATTCTTTGAGTAAATAAGTATGTCATCGATGAAAACAATGACAAACTTGTCAAGATATGGCCCACACACTCGGTTCATAAGATCCATGAACACAGCTGGTGCGTTAGTCAATCCAAACAGCATAACCATAAACTCGTAATGACCATAACGCGTCCTAAAAGCAGTTTTTGGAATATCATCCCCCTTTACTCACATTTGATGATATCCAGAACGTAAATCGATCTTCGAATAAACCGACGAGCCTTGTAGTTGATCAAATAAGTCGTCAATTCTCGGCAGTGGATAACGGTTTTTGATGGTAAGTTTGTTCAACTCTTTGTAGTCAATACACAACCTAAATGTACCATCCTTCTTCTTGACAAACAAAACCGGAGCTCCCCATGGTGATGTGCTTGGTCGAATGAAACCACGTTCTAATAGTTCTTGCAGTTGGCTTTGCAGTTCTTTCATCTCACTGGGTGCGAGTCTATAAGGAGCACGAGCTATTGGTGCAGCTCCTGGTACAAGATCTATTTGAAATTCAACAGATCGATGTGGAGGTAGTCCCGGTAATTCTTTCGGAAATACATCGTGAAATTCTTTTGCGACGGGAACATCATTGATGCTCTTTTCTTCAGTTTGTACTTTCTCGACGTGTGCTGGAACAGCATAGCAACCTTTTCTTATTAGTTTTTGTGCCTTCAAATTACTAATAAGGTGTAGCTTCGTGTTGCCCTTTTCTCCGTACACCATTAAGGGTTCTCCTTTTTCTCGTACAATGCGAATTGCATTTTTATAACATACGATCTCTGCTTTCACCTTCTTCTGCCAGTCCATGCCAACTATTACATCAAAACTCCCTAAATCTACTGGTATCAAATCAATCTTAAAAATTTCGCTACCCAGTTTAATTTCTCGATTCCGGCATATATAATCTGCTGAAATTAATTTACCGTTTGCTAATTCGAGTAAAAAATTACTATCCAACGACGTCAATGGACAACTTAATTTAGCACAAAAATCTCTACTCATATAGCTTCTATCCGCACCCGAATCAAATAAAACGTAAGCAGATTTATTGTCAATAAGAAACGTACCCATAACAAGCTCCGGGTCTTCCTGTGCCTCTGCCGCATTAATATTGAAAACTCTTCCGTGGCCTTGTCCATTCGTGTTCTCCTGGTTCGTGCAATTTCTAATAATGTGGCCCGGTTTTCCACATTTATAACAAACTACATTGGCATAACTTGCTCTGACACTACTTGCTCCTCCATTACTCGTTTCGACACCATTTGTTCCTTTCGTTCTGTTAACCCCTGGTCCGTAGACCTCACACTTCGCCGCGTTATGACCATTTCTTTTACACTTGTTGCAAAATTTGGTGCAGAACCCCGAGTGATACTTTTCACACCTTTGGCATAGCTACTTCTGATTGTTGTTGTTGTTGTTGCGGTTGTTATTATTGTTGGGATGATTGTTGTAGTTGCTGTTGTTGTTGTTGTTGTTGTTGTTGTTGTTGTTGTTGTTGTTGTTCGGCCGTTTGTTGTAGTTACGATTGATGTTGCGATTGTTGGGATAGTTGTTGCGATTATTGTTGTAATTGCTATTGTATTGGTGATTCTTATCACCGTTTTCCTCCCATTTTCTTTTGACTTTCTTCACATTGGCCTCTTCAGCCGCCTGTTCTTTAATTCTTTCCTCAATCTGGTTCACTAGTTTGTGAGCCATTCTACATGCTTGTTGTATGGAGGCGGGCTCGTGTGAACTTATATCTTCTTGGATTCTTTCCGGTAATCCTTTCACAAACGCGTCGATCTTCTCTTCCTCATCTTTAAACGCTCTCGGACACAATAGGCACAATTCTGTGAATCGTCTTTCGTACGTGGTAATATCAAATCCTTGGGTTCGTAACCCTCTAAGTTCTGTCTTGAGCTTATTGACCTCGGTTCTGGGACGGTACTTCTCGTTTATCAAGTGCTTGAATGCTGACCACGGTAGTGCGTAAGCATCATCTTGTCCTACTTGCTCTAGATAGGTATTCCACCATGTTAACGCAGTACCTAGGAAGGTATGCGTAGCGTACTTCACTTTTTTCCTCTTCCTCTTCAGTACACTTACTTATGGCAAACACCGATTCGACCTTCTCGGTCCACCGTTTCAATCCGATCGGTCCTTCGGTTCCATCAAATTCCAAAGGTTTGCAGGCAGTGAATTCTTTGTAGGTGCATCCTACACTATTTCTTGCGCCGTTAGCTGCATTGCTAGATTCGGAGTTATTATTGGTATGTAGCGCAGCCTGTACTGCGGCTATGTTTGAAGCAAGAAAGGCACGAAATTCCTCTTCGCTCATATTCAAGGTGTGTCGAGTAGTCGGTGCCATTTCCTTCAAAATAGTCAAATGAAACGAGTTAATCATATAGAATATCAAGAGTAGTCAATAGTATTTCGTAGCGTAATATGAACTTATTTATAAAAGCTCTTTCTTCATATTAGCATTTTATACTCTTTAATTCGGGTAGTACCTACCCGTTAAGTTCATACTTATTAGCTAACATACCATTTCAAGTACTACAATTCTATATGAAAAACTAATCACAAAAAAAAAATATATCATATTCAAACCTTTATACAATAACTTGCAAACTTACAATACCGTTTTTTTTTTACATATAGCATGAAATATAGCACATAAAACTTTGATACAATGTAGTTGCGAAGATAATTCTAGTTAATAAATAAGGCGTTCAGCAAAGGCAATAAAGACACGTAGTTCATACGTCCAGAAACAAGTCATGCATTCTGGTTTTACTAATACCACTTCCCATCCTTGGTTTTGTGGAACATAACCGTTGTGACCGATAGTAAGACAATGTGTTGTAACATCGTCAAAAGGATGAAGGTTACGTAATGACCAACAGTCTCGTAATAACCTAAAAACCTCATTTCTTACCCCGATTACCGACTCCGTCACTTGTGGGAACGTTTTGCTTAATAGTTGTAGCCCGATGTTCTTGTTCTCACTTTGGTGAGAAGCGAACATTACTAACCCGTAAGCATAACATGCTTCTTTATGTTGCATGTTAGCCGCTTTTTCTAAATCACGAAGTCCTATATTCGGATATATTGAGTCAAAATAATTTCTTAACCCGTTGCGTAAAATAGCATTTGGGTTCCCCGCAATAAATGCTTCAAAGTAAACACATCTTAACTTATGGATTTCCCAATGTGATATCCCCCATCTTTCGAATGAAAGCCTTTTATAAATCAAGGCATTCTTGGAACGTTCTTCGAATGTCTTACAAACTGATCTCGCCTTAAATAGTTGTGCCAAGGAATTCTGACCGACTCTAGACAAGATTTCATCAATCATGTCTCCGGGTAGGTCTCTTAAAATATTGGGTTGTCTATCCATTTTGTGTTTTTATACTGTAAAATTGACAAGAGTTAGATTCATAAAAAAAATACTTATTAATACAAGCAATTTTTACATATATCATAAAGCATAAGCACACTATATTACATATATTACACCACACGAATACAACTATCTTATTCCAACTCGCTCGTTTCTTCTTCTTCGGTTTTGGTCTGTTTTGCCAAGTTTCTAGGGATATATGATGTTCCCCTAATACGAGCCGTCGTTTTCCACATTGGTTTAGAAAAACCTGGTGGTTTCGAGGTTCCCGGGTTATTGTCACAACTTAAGAAATACGGGTGTTGACGATACATATAAAGTTCATCGGGTTTGGAATCAATTTTTTCTATTTTTATACCATTTCCCTTATTGTTATCTTTTTCCTTATAAAATTGTGTTGGGGTAATTTCTATAACATCATCGGAATCTTTGTCGGGATCCGATTCATCGGAGAATTGGTAATCCTCCCAATACTTTGCTTCCTTGGCAGAAACACCATTGACCATAATTAACTTTGGTCGGTTGGTTGAGGATTTTCTTCTACTTAACCGTTTTATTATTTCCCCCACTGGTTCTATTTCTTCTTCCGGTTCCGATTCTTCTTTCGGTTCCGATTCTTCTTCCGGTTCTGACTCTTCTTCCGGTTCCGACTCTTCTTCCTGTTCCTCTTCGGGAACTTGTGAATCAGTCCACGAATCATTCCAATTTACATTTGACTCTTCATTATTATTAGGTGAGTCAATGGGACTTGTTCTAGAGGTAGAAATCTATCACATAATATCAAACACGTTAAGAGATTAATATATCACATAATATTCACATGTTAAAAATATATAGTTTCCAACAAAAATGTTAAGCAATCATTTTTAAAGAAAACACGATCGAAGTCCAGACTCACTAATGCATCCTAACAAACTCGATAAGATACACTAATGCAAATTTTCTGGTTCTCTAAGACCAACGCTCTGATACCAATTGAAATGTCCCGTTCATATTGATTATAAACGTTCCATATTAATTGATTTCGTTGCGAGATTTTGACCTCTATATGAGACGTTTTTCAAAGACTGCATTCATTTTTAAAATAACCATAACCTTTATTTTATCAATAAAGGTTTCAAAATCATTACGTAGATTATCAAATAATGATAATCTAAAATATACTGTTTACACACGACCATTACATAATGGTTTACAATAGAAATATATTACATCGACATATGTTTCTTGAATGCAGTTTTTACACAATATCATACAAACATGGACTCCAAATCTTGTCCTTATTTTAGTATGCAACAGCGGAAGCTCTTAGTATTCACCTGAGAATAAACATGCTTTAAACATCAACAAAAATGTTGGTGAGTTATAGGTTTAACCTATATATATCAAATCGTAAAAATAGACCACAAGATTTCATATTTCAATACACATCCCATACATAGAGATAAAAATTATTCATATGGTGAACACCTGGTAACCGACATTAACAAGATGCATATATAAGAATATCCCCATTATTCCGGGACACCCTTCGGATATGATATAAATTTCGAAGTACTAAAGCATCCGGTACTTTGGATGGGGTTTGTTAGGCCCAATAGATCTATCTTTAGGATTCGCGTCAATTAGGGTGTCTGTTCCCGAATTCTTAGATTACCAGACTTAATAAAAAGGGGCATATTCGATTTCAATAATTCAACCATAGAATGTAGTTTCACGTACTTGTGTCTATTTTGTAAATCATTTATAAAACCTGCATGTATTCTCATCCCAAAAATATTAGATTTTAAAAGTGGGACTATAACTTGCTTTCACAGATTTTTACTTCGTCGTGAAGTTAGACTTGGCCACTGGTCGATTCACGAACCTATAACAAATATGTACATATATATCAAAGTATATTCAAAATATATTTACAACACTTTTAATACATTTTGATGTTTTAAGTTTATTAAGTCAGCTGTCCTTGTTTGTAACCTACAACTAGTTGTCCAACGTTAGATGTACAGAAAAAAATTGATATATATTATCTTGAATCAATCCACGACCCAGTGTATACATGTCTCAGGCTAGATCACAACTCAAAGTATATATATTTTTGGAATCAACCTCAACCCTGTATAGTTAACTCCCACGTTACTGCATATAGAGTGTCTATGGTTGTTCCAAATAATATATACACATGGGTCGATATGATATGTCAAAACATTTGCCTACGTGTCTATGGTATCCCAAGATTACATAATATATTAGAATACATGTATAATACAATATAAGTTAGCTAGGATATGATTAATATAGATTTGTTACCAATTTTGACGTTGCTACAACAAGAAAAATTATCCAATCTTGTTTTACCCATAACTTCTTCATTTTAAATTCGTTTTGAGTGAATCAAATTGCTATGGTTTCATATTGAACTCTATTTTATGAATATAAGCAGAAAAAGTATAGGTTTATAGTCAGAAATATAAGTTACAAGTCGTTTTTGTAAAGGTAGTCATTTCAGTCGAAAGGACGACGTCTAGATGACCATTTTAGAAAACATACTTCCAATTTGAGTTTAACCATGATTTTTGGATATAGTTTCATGTTCATAAGAAAAATCATTTTCCCAGAAGAACAACTTTTAAATCAAAGTTTATCATAGTTTTTAATTAACTAACCCAAAACAGCCTGTGGTGTTACTACGACGGCGTATGTCCGGTTTTACAGTGTTCTTCGTGTTTCCAGGTTTTAAATCATTAAGTTAGCATATCATATAGATATAGAACATGTGTTTAGTTGATTTTAAAAGTCAAGTTAGAAGGATTAACTTTTGTTTGTGAACAAGTTTAGAATTAACTAAACTATGTTCTAGTGATTACAAGTTTATACCTTCGAATAAGATAGCTTTATATGTATGAATCGAATGATGTTATGAACATCCTTACTACCTCAAGTTTTCTGGATGAAGCTACTGGAAATGAGAAAATGGATCTAGCTTCAAAGGATCCTTGGATGGCTTGAAAGTTCTTGAAGCAGAATCATGACACGAAAACAAGTTCAAGTAAGATTTCCACTCGAAATACGATTGGTATAGTTATAGAAATTGAATCAAAGTTTGAATATGAGTATTACCTTGTATTAGAAAGATATCTTACTATAAATAAGAAAGGTTTCTTGAGGTTGGATGATCACTCTACAAGATTGAAAGTAAGCTAGCAAACTTGGAAGTATTCTTGATTTTATGAAACTAGAACTTGTAGAATTTATGAAGAACACTTAGAACTTGAAGATAGAACTTGAAGATAGAACTTGAGAGAGATTAATTAGATGAAGAAAATTGAAGAATGAAAGTGTTTGTAGGTGTTTTTGGTCGTTGGTATATGGATTAGATATAAAGGATGTGTAATTTTGTTTACATGTAAATAAGTCATGAATGATTACTCATATTTTTGTAATTTTATGAGATATTTCATGCTAGTTGCCAAATGATGGTTCATACATGTGTTAGGTGACTCACATGGGCTGCTAAGAGCTGATCATTGGAGTGTATATACCAATAGTACATACATCTAAAAGTTGTGTATTGTACGAGTACGAATACGGGTACATACGAGTAGAATTGTCGATGAAACTGAACAAGGATGTAATTGTAAGCATTTTTGTTAAGTAGAAGTATTTTGATAAGTGTCTTGAAGTCTAGGGTTAGGGTTTATACCCTAATCGAGAATTGAGTGATATGGTTGCGTAGAGAATGATGAGAGGAACGCGTTTATGTGAATGATTGATTGATCCAAGCTAAAATTGTTGATGAAATGATGATGATGGTTGGTTTGGGCGATGACCATAAATGGGAGAGGAGAGGGAGAAGTGTTTTGAGAGAAAAAGTGGAATTAGGTTGAAGTGGAAATGTGAAAATGAGTTGTAAAAGTGAAAAATAAATGGGAGTATACTCCCTCCCTTGCAATTGGCCGAATGGATAAGTGGGGTGGGCCCCACTTGGCCCAATTTTGTTAATTGATAAAGTCCTTGTGGCCCGAATGCACGATCGAAGCCCGAAACGAGAAAACACGATTACGCGATTGAAAATTCGGAGAGATAACAAATACGCGACGAAGAATACATATAAACACTATATATAAACATATAACGAATGTCATATTTAAAATAATTAGGACTTAAAAATCCCAAAAGCTCGACCGTTGGTTTGAAAACCGAAAAGATTCGCCAGATAGAAATCCGCGACACGTAGAAACGTATAACTTAAAATATGAATACAATTATTCACTTAGCACATAATAATTAATATATTATTACCAAAAATAATAATATAGGTCATAGAAATGACGTGGCACGAATAATAATTAACGAACGTTAAATAATTAACGGTAAAAGATAACGGAAAAAGTAGGGTCGTGACAGTACCTTCCCGTTACGGAAATTTCGTCCCGAAATTTAAGCAGGTGCAGGGGTTGACTCGGCATCTGTGAACAAATGCGAGTACTTCTGCTTCATCTGATCTTCACACTCCCAAGGGAACTCGGGACCGCGCCTGGTGTTCCATCTAACTTGAACAATAGGAATTTTGTTCTGCATGAGAGTCTTAACCTCTCCGTCCATAATTTCAACAGGTTCCTCAATAAAATGTAGTTGCTTATCAACATGAAGTTCCTCCAGAGGAATAGTTTCATCGGCCTCGGCCAAACACTTCTTCAAATTTGATACATGAAAAACATCATGAACATCACTGAGTGCTTGTGGCAATTTCAAACGATAAGCCACGGGTCCAACTCTCTCAATAATCTCAAACGGTCCAACAAAACGAGTATTCAACTTTCCCCTTTTACCAAAACGTACCACACCTTTCTAAAGTGATACCTTAAATATAACACGGTCACCGACCTGAAATTCAATATCTTTCCTTCTCTTATTGGCATAGCTCTTCTACCGACTTCTGGCAGTTCTCAATCTTTCCTTAATCTGTATGATCTTCTCGGTAGTCTCATGAATAATTTCTGGACCTGTGAGTTAAGCATCCCCAACCTCATTCCAGCAGACAGGAGACCTACACTTTCTACCATACATAGCTTCAAACGGTGCGGCTTTAATACTTGCATGATAGCTGTTGTTATAAGAAAATTTAGCTAGTGGCAAATATCTATCCCACTCATTACCAAAATCAATAACACACGCTCGAAACATGTCTTCTAACTTTTGAATGGTCCTTTCACTCTGACCATCCGTCTGCGGATGATAAGCGGTGCTCATATCTAACTTAGTTCCCAAAGCTTCCTTTAAGGATTGCCAAAACCTCGATATAAATCGACTGTCTTGGTCTGAAATAATAGATACAGGAACGCCATGTCTTGAAACAATCTCTTTCAAATACAAATGAGTGAGTTTCTCCATCGAATCCGTTTCCTTTATCGGCAAAAAGTAAGATGACTTTGTAAGTCGATCTACAATCACCCAAATAGTATCATAGCCACGCGCAACTTTCGGTAACTTCGTAATAAAATCCATCATAAAACCTTCCCACTTCCACTCGGGAATCTCAGGTTGCACCAAAAGTCCAGACGGTTTCTGATGTTCATCTTTAACCTTAGCACAGGTCAAACACTTAGCCACATAAGTAGCCACATCAGCTTTCAAATTAGGCCACCAATACAGCTCCTTGAGATCATGATACATCTTTCCAGAACCAGGATGAATAGAGTACCTAGACTTATGAGCCTCATCTAACACAAGTTGTCGCAGATCACCAAATTTCGGAACCCAAAGACGTCTCGCAAAGTATCTAGTACCATCTGCTCGTACCTTAAACTTCTTAGCCATGCCTCTGACTTTCTAGTTCATAAAATTCTCATCCTTCAAGGCTTCTTGTTGTGCCTCAAG
Source organism: Rutidosis leptorrhynchoides (assembly GCF_046630445.1). Lineage (NCBI taxonomy): Eukaryota > Viridiplantae > Streptophyta > Magnoliopsida > Asterales > Asteraceae > Rutidosis > Rutidosis leptorrhynchoides. The sequence continues at coordinate 221,016,219 of NC_092333.1, read as the reverse complement.
AATCGGCTATGCGAGGTTTGTTCTAATTGTCATATTCAAAGCTCTAAACCTGCGAGGTTCAGCCCTTTCTTCATGACTTAACGCATCGGCCACAACATTGACCTTCTCGGATGATATAAAAGTTCACAATCATAATCATTCAACGTCTCAATCCATCTTCGTTGCCTCATATTCAACTATTACTGATCAAGGATATGTTGAAGACTTTTCTGATCAGTGTGCACTGTACTTTTGACCCCTTATAAATAATGTCTCCAAATCTTAAGCGCAAACACAACAGCTCCCAATTCTAAATCATGGGTTGTTTAATTCTGCTCGTGAATCTTCAACTGGCATAACGCGTACACAATTACTCTCTTTTGTTGCATCAAAACACAACCAAAGCCTTGACGCGAAGCATCACAATAAACAACAAAATCATCATTACCCTCAAGTAGTGATAATATCGGAGCGGTAGTCAACTTCTTCTTCAAAGTTTGAAAAGCAGTCTCTTGTTCATCCTTCCACTCATACTTCTTCCCTTTATGCATTAAATCAGTCAAAGGTTCCGCTATATAAGAGAAATCTTGAATGAACCTTCTATAGTAACCTGCCAACCCTAGGAACTGACAAATCTGAGTAGGAGTTTTCGGAATTTCCCACTTTTTAATCGCCTCAATCTTAGCAGGATCAACTTGTATTCCCTGTTTACTAACAATGTGTCCAACGAATTGAACTTCTCTTAACCAGAAAGCACACTTAGAGAACGTAGCGTACAATTCTTCTTTCCTCAATAAATCAAGCACCAACTTCAAATGTTCTTCGTGCTCTTCATCACTCTTGGAATAAATAAGAATGTCGTCGATAAAAACAATAACGAATTTGTCCAGATAGGGTCTACAGACATGGTTCATGAGGTCCATGAACACATCAGGTGCATTTGTCAATCCGAACGGTATAGCAAGGAATTCGAAGTGACCATAACGGGTGCGAAAAGCATTTTTTGGAACATCAAATTCTTTAACACGCAGTTGATGATAATCGGAATGAAGATAGATCTTAGAATAAACAGAAGAACCCTGAAGCTAATCGAATAGATCATTAATTCGAGGAAGAGGGTAACGGTTTTTAACTATAAGCTTGTTCAATTCATGATAATTAATGCACAAACGGAACTAACCATCTTTCTTCTCAACAAACAGGACAGGAGCTCCCCAAGGGGACGAACTAGGACGAATAAAACCTTTGTCTAACAACTCACGGAGTTGGCTCGACTATTCTTGAAGTTCAGAAGGCGCAAGTCGGTAAGGAGCACGTGCTACAGGAGCAGCACTGGGGACAAGATCAAATTGAAATTCTACCGCGCGTTTCAGCGGATGGCCAGGTAAATCTTCGGGAAATACCTCGGGAAAATCTCTAACAACATGAACATCACCAACGCTCTTCTCTTCTCTATCAGAATCAACAACATGGGCTAGAATAGCATGACAGCCTTTGCGAAGATGTTTATGAACTTTCAAACAGCTAATAAGATTTAACTGTCTGCATTTCTTATTCCCAAAAACCATCAGCGGATCTCCAACCACATTAGTAATATGAATAGCTTTCTCATAACACACAATCTCAGCACGATTCGCAAATAACCAATCCATACCAATAACAACGTCAAAATTTCCTAGGTCAATCGGTATCAAATCTACCTCAAAATCTCTACCAGCCAGATTAATGTTACATTTACGATACACAGTCTTAGCAGTAAGAACTTTACCATTAGCTATCTCTACAACATAAAGTACTGTCTAGAGGATTTAATGTAGTTTTGATTTTTGGACTTAATTTACTCGACACAAAACTCAAATCAGCCCCTGAATCAAATAGTACATAAACTGATAAATTGTTGACCGAAAACTGTTGGGATTTAACAAGTTTGAGAAGTCTTAAAACCTTTTAAGAATCTTAATAAACGGAAGCGTGTAATTATCAAATTTTACTTGTTAAACTTTAAGCCAATTAAAGCTAAATCCCAATAGGATCAAGTTGTGAATATATACTTACAAATAACAAGAGAGGATAAGAAATGTACCTCCTCAAATTAATTGAGGGTTTAGATTTCTAACAAGATGATGTTGAAGATGATGAAGAAATTGCTTCTAAGCTTCTAACTTGAAGCCTCAAACAAGTAATACCCCAAGCTTTAGTGGACCAACACCACCCTTAATGTAGTTAGGATTTAGAGACACTTGAATGACCAAAAACCAAGCTTGAAGACCCTTCTTTCTGCCCAAAAATTTCGAACAGCAGCAGCAGTTTTGGACAGAAAATGTCAGCTATTTTGGCACTTGAAATGTTGTCTCTTTTGAGTCTTTCTTTGGTCTATTAAAACTAGCATGCACTTAGGGAGTTGTGGTCTTTAAAAGTCACAAGAATAAGCATGGGTGGACTCTTCTTGGAGCCTACAAAACTGCCCACACTTACACATTTATTTTATACAAGATTCAATTTTATAAAACTTGTATATAAGTTTATAAAACTTATATAAAATAAACATGTATTTGTTACTTGCAACAATTTTATAAACCATTTTATAAAATATAACACAACATAATTATTTAAACCTATAAATAATTACATATAAATTATCCAAATAATTTATCCCAAGTGATGATATTTTAGAAAACCGATTTTCTAAAATCCAAGTGTCGCGTATTTATTTAACGATCCATTCGTTAAGATTAAATACATATAAGGTGTCGATTAGCTTGTTATTGGGTATGACCCGACTTGAATCATAACATATTAGCCACATTAATTTAATATGTCTCTCGGGCATACGAAATACCTTCAATCTCCCACTTGCACGAGAAACATAAGAAATTAATGCAAGTGATGGATACCACCTAACGACCGTCCATCACCCCCAATATGCTATGACTTTGTGCCATTCAATAACATCATCCCTTTCGAGTTCCCACCTCGAATATGAATAGGTGAATCTTTCATTATATCCTTTCGTCCTAGATGTCATGTTAAATCCAAGAGGTATAGAGTGATCACCCTCTTATAGATTTAACTTTATCAGGCCTTAGACATCTGACTCTCAACGAATAAGAGGGACAAATTCCATCTTGACTACATACGTCCTAGACACTACACTTCGTACCATACCTGAAGCCTCCCTTATGAGCTACCTTCTCAGAATAGCGGAGGAAAGAATCAAGGCACGATATTCGGTGAATATCTGAACCCAATATGTATCTCAGGTCAAAGGATACAATGATATTCTCCTTTACTCAAGATTACATGTGATCAACCACAAAGGCTCCATTTAGTAAATCTTGAGAGCGGGTCTTCCAATATTTGTATCCCACAAATATCTATGAACCTTGGCTACAACCTTGCCCCACATTCATCCCGTGAATGTATACCAATCCAAGTTCATAATAGTCTAAACCTCACACTTGTTCCAACAACTGTGATCGACTACGGAATTTAGAATAATTACTTATTCATGGATAAAATATGCAAAATAGGAACATAACTCAAAATAAATTAATACCATAATTATATTAATGAGTTTGAACAATTTCGTTCCGTTACAATACTTAAAACAGATCATGACCAATCACTAGAATATCGAAGCCCTAATGCACAAACATGTCCAGTATGTTTTGCTCCATGTAAGAGCTTCGTGAGAGGATCCGCTATACTAAGATCTGTGTGAACTTTGCGAATACATATCTTTCCCTTTTCAACTTCATCCCTTATGTAGTTGAATCTCCGCTCAATGTGACGGGTCTTTTGGTGAGCACGAGGTTCTTTGATTTGAGCAATCGCACCCTCGTTGTCACAAAAGATCTCAAGAGGGTCCTGAATGGAAGGGACTACTCCTAAGTCGTCGATGAATTTCTTCATCCATGCAGCTTCCTGCGCTGCCAATGAGGCGGCAATGTACTCCGACTCTGTAGTGGATAATGCAACAACATCCTGTTTTGAACTCTTCCAAGAGACCGCACCTCCATTTAACATGAAGACATAACCGGATTGTGATCGAGAATCATCTCGATCAGTTTGGAAACTCGCGTCCACGTAACCTTTTACAGCGAGTTCCTCCTCACCAGACCCATATATTAGAAATATATCCTTAGTTCTCCTAAGGTATTTCAATATACTTTTAACAGCAATCCAATGATTGTTTCCTGGGTTATTCTGGTATCTACTTGTCAAGCTTAGAGTGCATGACACATCCGGTCTAGTACATATCATTGCATACATGATTGACCCAATAGCAGATGCGTATGGGACATTTTTCATCCTCTCTTGTTCATCTTTTGTGGTGGGACACTGAGATGAACTGAGAACGGTTCCTCTTTGAATAGGTACCAAACCTTTCTTAGAGTTTTCCATCTTGAACCTTTTCAAGATTTTATCAATGTATGTACTTTGACTTAAACCTATCAATCTCTTGGATCTATTCCTATAGATCCCTATCCCCAATATGTATTGTGCTTCTCCAAGATCCTTAATGGAGAAGCAACTCTTTAGCCAAGTTTTGACTTCTTGCATTGTGGTAATATCATTCCCAAATAATAATATATCATCCACATATAGCACAAGGAACATAACAGAGCTCCCACTAGCTTTCTTGTATACACAAGCTTCATCACCATTTTTAATGAAGCCAAATTTCTTTGCCTCTTCGTTAAAACGATGATTCCACATTCTAGATGCTTGTTTCAATCCGTAGATTGATTTCTTTAACTTGCATACCTTTTTAGGATTTTTCGGATCAACAAAACCTTCGGGCTGTACCATATAGACATCTTCCTCAAGATATCCATTTAGGAAAGCGGTTTTGACATCCATTTGCCATATTTCGTAATCATAATGAGCAGCAATGGCAAACAATATCCTAATAGACTTTAGCATTGCCACAGGCGAGAAAGTTTCATCATAGTCAACCCCTTGAGTTTGAGTGAAACCTTTTGCTACAAGTCTAGCTTTGTATGTATCCAAGTTTCCATGTATGTCGGTTTTCTTCTTGAAAAGCCATTTGCAATCAACTAGCTTGGAGCTAGGAGGTTGCACAACAAGTTCCCAAACTTGGTTTTCATACATGGATTGCATCTCGGCGTTCATGGCTTCCTGCCATTTGTCTTTATCAATCCTTGATAAAGCATCTTCGTAGTTTGTCGGTTCATCCAAATCAACCGTATAGCAACCATCCACGAGAAAACCATATCTCTCAGGAGGATTACTAATCCTACTAGATCTACGAACGCTCTGTATACTTTGATCATCCACATGATTATTTTCAACATCCTCATGTTGAGTGCTAGTGTCAACCATTTGTGTATCATCGGCTTGATCTTGAACCTCTACAAGATCTATTTTCCTTTCACCATCACCTTCCATAAGGAATTTGGTTTCAAGGAATTTCGCCTTTCTAGCAACAAATACATTTTGCTCGGTCGGATCATAGAAATAGTATCCCATATCATCCTTGGGATATCCTATGAAAATACACTTTGTGGATCGAGCATGTAACTTATTAGCAACATGGCGCTTAGGATAAGCTTCACATCCCCATACTTTCAAGTATGATAGAGAAGGAGGTTTTCCAAACCACATCTCATGAGGAGTTCGTTCCACTTTCTTGGTTGGGGCCATATTTAAAATACGAGCCGCGGAGCTTAGACAATAACCCCAAAATGATAGAGGTAACGAGCTTCTTGCCATCATAGATCGAACCATATCCATTAGGGTTCGGTTCCTCCTTTCGGAAACTCCATTAAGTTGGGGTGTTCCGGGTAGAGTAAGTTGTGAGATGATTCCACAACTCCTAAGATGATCTTGGAAAGCATCGCTTAGGTATTCACCTCCTCTATCGGTACGAAGTACCTTAATTGTCTTATTGAGTTGATTTTGTACTTCGTTTTGATATTCTTTGAATGCTTCAAACGTTTTGTCCTTGTGTCTTAATAAGTAGACATATCCGAAACGACTAAAGTCATCAATGAATGTAACAAAGTATCTTTCACCATTCCTTGTCATGGGCTTAAAGGGTCCACACACATCCGAATGTATTATTCCTAATAAGTCTTTAGCCCTTTCATAGGTCCCTTTGAAAGGTGCTTTAGTCATCTTGCCTTGTAAACAAGACTCACATACATCAAACGAATCCATTTCATTTGATTTCAAAAGTCCATTCTTTTGAAGTGTATGCATTCGGTTCTTGTTAATGTGACCAAGGCGACAATGCCATAAGTAGGAATCACTCAAATCCCTTTTGAGTTTCTTGGTGCTTGTATGGTACATTGAGCTACTAGATGATGTGTCATCATGAACCAATTCATAAATTCCATTTGAAGGCGAAGCCTTGAAATAGAATACATTATATAAATAAACATGGATATCATCATTAACAAAATTAAGATTAAAACCACATTGTTTCAAACGGGAAACGGAAATAATGTTTCGACATAAATCGGGTGCATACAAAACATCTTTCAAAATAAGTTTCAAACCACTTGGAAGCTTTAACACAAAGTCTCCTTGAGCCTTCACTTGCACTTTGGCTCCATTACCCATGTAGAGACTTGATGTTCCCGTTTGCTTGCTACTTCCTTTGAACCCCTGCAATGAATTGCAAATGTGAGTTCCACATCCAGTGTCTAATACCCATGTATTAGAAGAAGTAATACTAAGCTCTATATATACCATATATATATTACCTGAGGATTGCCCCGCATCCCTCTTTTCCTTCAACTCCTTAAGGTAGACTGGGTAGTTTCGTTTCCAGTGACCCATTTCACCGCAACCGAAACATGGGTCTTCCTTGGGGTTTGCTTGTCCGGCAACCTTTTGTTTCTTATTCTTGTTTTTGGTTGGGGTAGCCATCTTTCCCTTTCCCTTGCCTTGATGGGCGGGTCCTTTCCTCTTAGCCGCCTTAGGCTTAGAGGTGTTGTTACCTTTGGACCCACCATCATTGATCACTAGCACGGGTGAAGTCCTTTTACCCATGCTAGTTTCAGCCGTCCTTAACATGCCATGAAGCTCACCAATGGTCTTATCCATCCCATTCATATTGTAATTAATTACAAATTGGTCAAACCTCTTTGACAAGGAGTTTAGGATAAGATCGGTGGCTAGCTCATTGGATATGTTGAGATTGAGACGGTTAGCGCGATCAATGAGGCTTTTCATTTTGAGAACATAAGATGAGACGGATTGGGTGTCATCCATACGACATGCATGTAGCGCTCGAACCGTTTCGAAGCGCTCGACACGTGCTTATTGAAGGAACATCTCCTTCAATTGCGTAATCATGTCATATGCACTATGATGTTCGAAATCCTTTTGGAGTTCGGGTATCATAGTCCCAAGCATTAGGCAAGCGACTTGCACCGAATCAGCGCAATACTTGTCATAATAAGCCATGCCCTCTAGATCTTCCTCATCCGGTTGGTCGGGAATAGGGTCCTCCAACACATACGCTTTATCCTCAAGTTTGAGGACAATCCTAAGATTACGGAACCAATCCATAAAGTTCGTATGGTTGAGTTTGTCTTTCTCGAGGAGAGACCTTAACGATAGGTTGTTTAGGTTAAGTGGTGCATTTTGCATGTTGTTGTTGTTATTGGCGGCCATCTACAAAATTCAACAAAGTTCTTTTAAGTATCGATTTTAAATTTAATAAACAATACCCTTTTATTTTTAATTGTTTTATTAAATCTTAGAATCCAACGGTAAATCAAATTTCGGTTAGGTGACCTTAACCCGGCATTTGATTTAGCTAGGTAGTCATTTATGTGACAATTGCAATCCTTTTGCAACTTCTAAGTTATGGGATCATGCAATCCTTTTGCATGACATATTTATCCCATCAACGCCTATTTGTTCATCATGCTTCGGTGACCCTAAGTTCATGATTCCCAAATCAAGTCGTCCTACTTGTGCTAATGTGTAAATTCAACATACTAGTGGTTAGGTGACCTTTATCCCACAAGTGTGCAAAATTTACCTCAATCATATTAGTTTGCTCATAACGGTTAGGTGGCCTTTATCCCATTAAGAGTTCCCTAATATTTTTAAGTGTTTGCACAAAAGGATGGCATTTAACTTGTTTGTCTTGTTGTTAAAAGGGATTTTAAGTTTTCGTTATTTCTAGTTTGAGAAAACATTTATGCCATACACCAACATGCATTTAGTGTATGGTATTTATGAAAATCCATTTACATGTCATGTAATTTGCCAATTACTTGATATAAACCATTTTATATATATGTGATCCTTTTCTTGTTCTTAATAATCATTTATTAAGGTCTTTAGTTGCTTTTAATTTAACCAATTAAATTGTCATTTTGCATGTCATTAATATGTCTAATTTAACCAATTAAATTGTCGTTATGCTTGTTGTTATCTTGTAATTAATTGTATCAACCAAACATACAAACACAATAAACATACAAACAACCACACATGCAAAACAAGTTTGTTCACAATCTAGCCATTTTGGTGGACATTTGTTTAGCCGAAAACAAATGTCACCGGGTTAAGGGGTAAAATACAAAGTAGGAGATTTCAAATCTCCCACTTAACCTTGCATCCATATGCTCCTTGTGTTCTTCAAGTCTTCATCATCTTGTATCTTCATTTTACAAAATATGTATCCTAATACATTTTTATCTAGAAAATGAAAATACAACCTATTCTATTTTATATACCAAATGTAAATAAATTACATAACCAAAATTAATATTACATGCCAAATGAATAATTAATTTTACAAACCAAATGAATGAAAATTACAACCATATCAATTGAATAATAAATCAACCAAATAAGCATTCATTCAAACACATGGTCATGGCTAGATTGTGAACTTACAACATACAACAAAATTGACCAATTTGCAAGTTCCAAACCCACTTTTGGAACCCTTAAAATTCGGCCAAAATCATGAACCCATCCAAACCCGAATATTTTTTACATTCTACTTTCATGCATGTACATAGAATGCAAAGTTGGTGGGTTTTAAAGACCATATATTAGAAGCATATTTCATTGACTTCGGCTCTAGATACCATTGATGGAATTCAACATTATAACATGTTCTTGATGTTAATATAATCACAAACCAATTTTACAATAGTTAATGAAAGCGGAAGCATGATGATCAAGAAAACAAGTTTATATGTTAAACCATATTAGTTGAATTCCATGTGGACCTCAAGTCATGAAAATATGCTTACAAATAATAGAAGAAGATAAGAAAGTATTTACCTTCTCAAGTCAATTGAGGGTGTGTATGAAGAACAAAGTGATGAACAATGTGTAAAAGCCCAAGCTTTTGATGCACCAACACCACCCTTAATGTAGTTAGGATTTAGAGACACTTGAATGACCAAAAACCAAGCTTGAAGACCCTTCTTTCTGCCCAAAAATTTCGAACAGCAGCAGCAGTTTTGGACAGAAAATGTCAGCTGTTTTGGCACTTGAAATGTTGTCTCTTTTGAGTCTTTCTTTGGTCTATTAAAACTAGCATGCACTTAGGGAGTTGTGGTCTTTAAAAGTCACAAGAATAAGCATGGGTGGACTCTTCTTGGAGCCTACAAAACTGCCCACACTTACACATTTATTTTATACAAGATTCAATTTTATAAAACTTGTATATAAGTTTATAAAACTTATATAAAATAAACATGTATTTGTTACTTGCAACAATTTTATAAACCATTTTATAAAATATAACACAACATAATTATTTAAACCTATAAATAATTACATATAAATTATCCAAATAATTTATCCCAAGTGATGATATTTTAGAAAACCGATTTTCTAAAATCTAAGTGTCGCGTATTTATTTAACGATCCATTCGTTAAGATTAAATACATATAAGGTGTCAGTTAGCTTGTTATTGGGTATGACCCGACTTGGATCATAACATATTAGCCACATTAATTTAATATGTCTCTCGGGCATACGAAATACCTTCAAAAACGTACCCGTAACAAGTTTTGGATCTTCCTCAGCATCCCTGGTGTTAATGTTGAACGCTCTTCCACGTGCATTCTCAGTAGTCTTCTTGTTAGGGCAGGTATCACGGAAATTCCCTGGCTTACCACATTCATAACAAACTCTCGGATTTCCACCATTTCTCGGCTTCCCATTACCATTACCATTATTACTACCACCTGCAGCAGGAGTAGCAGTACTCGGCATAAGCACCATACAATCTTTAGCAATGTGTCCTTTCTTAGAACACCTCTTACAAGTAACCGTACAGTAACCATCATGAGACTTATAACATCGCGGACAAACACGCTGATTTCAGTTATTAGCTCCAGAAGTATCTTGTTTCTTCTGCTGACTTTGGTTCTGGTTGCGATTGTTATCCCACATCCTTTTCCCATTATCAGCCTTTTTAACAACTTCCTCACTGGCATCGATCACCGCCGCCTTACTTCTCCTCAAAATCTTATCATTAAGTTTATGGGCCATAGACTGTAACGACCCGGATTTTTCCCGATCATTTTATACTTATGAGATTAATATTTACATAAAATAAACCTTACCAACATGATAAGCAATCCAAACTGTTGAGACTTATGCTTTTGAAAAGAGTTTCACACAACGTTTGACCGTCCAATTTGACCGATGATATCACGAACTATATAACACACGATAATTATACGATTATGTATATGTACATATCTATACATATTTAACATGATTTAAGGATGGTTTAACAATTCATTGTGAACTAACAACAATGAGTTATAAGTATACTTTGAGACCACTAACTTAAGTTTTCAAAACGATAACTATATGTAACGTTCTTTGACATATATACTTACAATCTATAATGTGTTGGTGATCTATGTCACCAATATGATTTAAGTGTAATGGGATTAATTTGTAACCAAAATAATCTTGATAAATATCGAACAAGTTTGGGGAAGTGTGGAGTGCACACTTGTTTGAACTTATCTTGATTATGACGGGGATTCGGGGGCAGCGCCCCCGATAAGCGGGGTCCAAGGGGTAGAGCCCCTGGCTGGGGTCGAGCTGCCAGGTCAGCTTGGAAATTTTTTTTGGGCTAACATTGCTTTATTAAAAATGTCTTAAAATTTTATTTTGGCCCGGTTTGACCCAAAAATAAAAGCCCAGCTTTGAGCCTCTTTTACAGTTATAAACCCGTCCATATTTGAATTCTCATTCTGATTCCTCAAAATTTCTACAAGTATATCTAGGGTATATGTAACCGTATCATACCCAGCTTCTATACGTATTTAATATTGGTATATACCAACAATAAACTTCAATGATCAGCCACTAGACATGATGTTACATGTGAGAACCAGCCTTATTCATAACCTTATTCGATTCATATTTATATAGCTATCTTATTTTGTGTTGTAAAATTTTAACAACAAGAACATAGTTTGAGTGATTTCAAACTTGTTCGCAAACTAAATAGATCCTTCTAATTTGATTTTTTAAAAATACTTCAAGACCTGTAATATATCATATTATGACAAAATCGGATTAATCATATCTTGGCTAATTAACATAATATTTAATATATATTTACTTATGATTTGATTTTATATATTTTAGGACCACCCGTAAACAACACGAGAATATTAATCATAAGACCTCATGATTGTACTCAACACGTCATTTGACAACACGGTACTTTATGTACGCAACACGTCACTTGACAACATGGTACCATAGGTCGAGATTAATTCTGATCAATACGAATACGATGGGGTCTTTATTTAGTTTATTTAAGCAACTAATTGTGGACCACTAACATCGGACTGCTAACTACGGACTAAGAAAATATAAATATTAAAAGTATTAAAAGTATATATATATATATATATATATATATATATATATATATATATATATATATATATATATATATATATATATATATATATATATATATATATATATATATATATATATATATATATATATATATATATATATATATATATATATGTAACGATTACTTAAAAAGAAAATTTGTTGATATATTATATATATGGTTAGGTTCATGATATCTATCGGAGACCAAGTCGAGTTAAATACCTTCAAGACAAAGGTGAGTATATAGTCCCACTTTTAAACTCTAAATATTTCGGGATGAGAATACATGCATTTTATGATTTACGTTATGGACACAAGTGATTAAAAATATATATTCTACGTTGATTTGTACCACTGGCATACTTCCCTGTAACTTGGTAACTACTATTTACATGAGGTATTGTAAACGTGAATCCTGTTGATAGATCTATCGGGCCTAACAACCCCAACTGGACTGGATGACCAGTATTCAACGGTTGCACAGTACTTCGTTTCGGTGACTACACTTGGTACGGTGTAGTAAGATTTCATAATAAAGGGAATATGCGACGTTGATTAAATGTTAAGTATGGTTATCAAGTGCTCAACAACTTAGAATATTTTTATTAGAACGTTTATATATGAAATCTTGTGGTCTATATTTATAACGTTGCCGGCATTAAACCTATATCTCACCAACTTTATGTTGACGTTTTAAGCATGTTTATTCTCAAGTGATAACTAAAAGCTTCTGTAGTGACCCGAACTTTTCCATGTTTATATATATTAATTGAGATTGATATTTACATGATTAAATGTTTCCAACATGTTAAGCAATCAAACTTGTTAAGACTTGATTAATTGAAATATGTTTCATATAGACAATTGACCACCCAAGTTGACCGGTGATTCACGAACGTTAAGACTTGTAAAAACTATATGATGACATATATATGGATATATATATATAGTTAACATGATACTATGATAAGTAAACATATCATTAAGTATATTAACAATGAACTACATATGTAAAAACAAGACTACTAACTTAATGATTTTTAAACGAGACATATATGTAACGATTATCGTTGTAAAGACATTTAATGTATATATATCATATTAAGAGATATTCATACATGATAATATCATGATAATATAATAATTTAAAATCTCATTTGATATTATAAACATTGGGTTAACAACATTTAACAAGATCGTTAACCTAAAGGTTTCAAAACAACACTTACATGTAACGACTAACGATGACTTAACGACTCAGTTAAAATGTATATACATGTAGTGTTTTAATATTTATTTATACACTTTTTAAAGACTTCAATACACTTATCAAAATACTTCTACTTAACAAAAATGCTTACAATTACATCCTCGTTCAGTTTCATCAACAATTCTACTCGTATGCACCCGTATTCGTACTCGTACAATACACAGCTTTTAGATGTATGTACTATTGGTATATACACTCCAATGATCAGCTCTTAGCAGCCTATGTGAGTCACCTAACACATGTGGGAACCATCATTTGGCAACTAGCATGAAATATCTCATAAAATTACAAAAATATGAGTAATCATTCATGACTTATTTACATGAAAACAAAATTACATATCCTTTATATCTAATCCATACACCAACGACCAAAAACACCTACAAACACTTTCATTCTTCAATTTTCTTCATCTAATTGATCTCTCTCAAGTTCTATCTTCAAGTTCTAAGTGTTCTTCATATATTCTACAAGTTCTAGTTACATAAAATCAAGAATACTTTCAAGTTTGCTAGCTCACTTCCAATCTTGTAAGGTGATCATCCAACCTCAAGAAATCTTTGTTTCTTACAGTAGGTTATCATTCTAATATAAGGTAATAATCATATTCAAACTTTGGTTCAATTTCTATAACTACAACAATCTTATTTCAAGTGATGATCTTACTTGAACTTGTTTTGGTGTCATGATTCTGCTTCAAGAACTTCGAGCCATCCAAGGATCCGTTGAAGCTAGATCCATTTTTCTCTTTTATAGTAGGTTTATCCAAGGAACTTAAGGTAGTAATGATGTTCATAACATCATTCGATTCATACATATAAAGCTATCTTATTCGAAGGTTTAAACTTGTAATCACCAGAACATAGTTTAGTTAATTCTAAACTTGTTCGCAAACAAAAGTTAATCCTTCTAACTTGACTTTTAAAATCAACTAAACACATGTTCTATATCTATATGATATGCTAACTTAATGATTTAAAACCTGGAAACACGAAAAACACCGTAAAACCGGATTTACGCCGTCGTAGTAACACCGCAGGCTGTTTTGGGTTAGTTAATTAAAAACTATGATAAACTTTGATTTAAAAGTTGTTATTCTGAGAAAATGATTTTTATTATGAACATGAAACTATATCCAAAAATTATGGTTAAACTCAAAGTGGAAGTATGTTTTCTAAAATGGTCATCTAGACGTCGTTCTTTCGACTGAAATGACTACCTTTACAAAAACGACTTGTAACTTATTTTTCCGACTATAAACCTATAATTTTTTTGTTTAGATTCATAAAATAGAGTTCAATATGAAACCATAGCAATTTGATTCACTCAAAACGGATTTAAAATGAAGAAGTTATGGGTAAAACAAGATTGGATAATTTTTCTCATTTTATCTACGTGAAAATTGGTAACAAATCTATTTCAACCATAACTTAATCAACTTGTATTGTATATTATGTAATCTTGAGATACCATAGACACGTATACAATGTTTCGACCTATCATGTCAACACATCTATATATATTTCAGAACAACCATAGACACTCTATATGTGAATGTTGGAGTTAGCTATACAGGGTTGAGGTTGATTCCAAAATATATATAGTTTGAGTTGTGATCAATACTGAGATACGTATACACTGGGTCGTGGATTGATTCAAGATAATATTTATCGATTTATTTCTGTACATCTAACTGTGGACAACTAGTTGTAGGTTACTAACGAGGACAGCTGACTTAATAAACTTAAAACATCAAAATATATTAAAAGTGTTGTAAATATATTTTGAACATACTTTGATATATATGTATATATTGTTATAGGTTCGTGAATCAACCAGTGGCCAAGTCTTACTTCCCGACGAAGTAAAAATCTGTGAAAGTGAGTTATAGTCCCACTTTTAAAATCTAATATTTTTGGGATGAGAATACATGCAGGTTTTGTAAATGATTTACAAAATAGACACAAGAACGTGAAACTACATTCTAGGGTTGAATTATCGAAATCGAATATGCCCCTTTTTATTAAGTCTGGTAATCTAAGAATTAGGGAACAGACACCCTAATTGACGCGAATCCTAAAGATAGATCTATTGGGCCTAACAAGCCCCATCCAAAGTACCGGATGCTTTAGTACTTCGAAATTTATATCATATCCGAAGGGTGTCCCGGAATGATGGGGATATTCTTATATATGCATCTTGTTAATGTCAGTTACCAGGTGTTCACCATATGAATGATTTTTATCTCTATGTATGGGATGTGTATTGAAATATGAAATCTTGTGGTCTATTATTATGATTTGATATATATAGGTTAAACCTATAACTCACCAACATTTTTGTTGACGTTTTAAGCATGTTTATTCTCAGGTGATTATTAAGAGCTTCCGCTGTCGCATACTTAAATAAGGAAGAGATTTGGAGTCCATGCTTGTATGATATTGTGTAAAAACTGCATTCAAGAAACTTATTTTGTTGTAACATATTTGTATTGTAAACCATTATGCAGTGGTCGTGTGTAAACAGGATATTTTAGATTATCATTATTTGATAATCTACGTAAAGCTTTTTAAATCTTTATTGATGAAATAAAGGTTATGGTTTGTTTTAAAATGAATGTAGTCTTTGAAAAACGTCTCATATAGAGGTCAAAACCTCGCAACGAAATCAATTAATATGGAACGTTTTTAATCAATAAGAACGGGACATTTCAGTTGGTATCCGAGCGTTGGTCTTAGAGAACCAGAATTTTGCATTAGTGTGTCTTATCGAGTTTGTTAGGATGCATTAGTGAGTCTGGACTTCAACCGTGTTTACTTGAAAAATGATTGCTTAACAAATTTTGTTGGAAACTATATATTTTTAACATGTGAATATTATGTGATATATTAATCTCTTAACGCGTTTGATATTATGTGATAGATGTCTACCTCTAGAACAAGTCCCATTGACTCACCTAATAATAATGAAGAGTCACATGTAAATTGGAATGATTCGTGGACTGATTCACAAGTTCCCGAAGAGGAACCGGAAGAAGAGTCGGAACCGGAAGAAGAATCGGAACCGGAAGAAGAATCGGAACCGGATGAAGAAATAGAACCGGTGGGGGAAATAATAAAACGGTTAAGTAAAAGAAAATCCTCAACCAACCGACCAAGTTTAATTATGGTCAATGGTGTTTCCGCCAAGGAAGCAAAATATTGGGAGGATTACCAATTCTCCGATGAATCGGATTCCGACGAGAATTCTGATGATGTTATAGAAATTACCCCAACTGAATTTAAAAAGGCAAAAGAAAATAATAAGGGAAAAGGCATAAAAATAGAGAAATCTAATTCCAACCCCGATGAACTTTATATGTATCGTCAACCCCCGAAGCCCTTAAGTTGTAACAATGACCCGGGAACCTCTAAACCACCAGGTTTTTCTAAACCAATGTGGAAAACGATGGCTCGTATTAGGGGAACATCATATATCCCTAGAAACTTGGCAAAATGGACCAAAACCGAAGAAGAAGAAACAAGCGAGTCGGAATAAGATAGTTGTATTCGTGTGGTGTAATATATGTAATATAGTGTGCTTATGCTTTATGATATATGTAAAAATTGCTTGTATTAATAAGTATTTTTTTTTTATGAATCTAACTCTTGTCTATTTTACAGTATAAAAACACAAAATGGATAGACAACCCAATATTTTAAGAGACCTACCCGGAGACATGATTGATGAAATCTTGTCTAGAGTCGGTCAGAATTCTTCGGCACAACTATTTAAGGCGAGATCAGTTTGTAAGACATTCGAAGAACGTTCCAAGAATGCCTTGGTTTATAAAAGGCTTTCGTTCGAAAGATGGGGGATATCACATTGGGAAATCCATAAGTTACGATGTGTTTACTTTGACGCATATATTGCGGGGAACCCAAATGCTATTTTACGCAATGGGTTAAGAAATTATTTTGACTCAATATATCCGAATATTGGACTTCGTGATTTAGAAAAAGCGGCTAACATGCAAAATAAAGAAGCATGTTATGCTTACAGATTAGTAATGTTCGCTTCTCACCAAAGTGAGAACAAGAACATCAGGCTACAACTATTAAACAAAACGTTCCCACAAGTGACGGAGTCGGTAATTGGGGTAAGAAATGAGGTTTTTAGATTGTTACGGGACTGTTGGACATTATGTAACCCTCGTCCCTTTGACGACGTTACAACACGCTGTCTTATCAACGGACATAACGGTTATGTTCCACAAGACCAAGGATGGGAAGTAATCCTAGTAAAACCAGAATTCAAGACTTGTTTCTGGACGTATGAATTACGTGTCTTTATTGCCTTTGCTGAACGACTTGTGTACTAGCTAGAATTATCTTCACAACCATCTTGTATCAAATTTATTGTGTGCTATATTTCATGCTATATGTAAAATAAGCGGTATTGTAAGTTTGTAAAATATTGTGTAAAAGTTTGAACGCGAAATATTATTATAATCAGTTTTTCATATAGAATTGTAGTAGTTGAATTGTATATTAGCTACTAAGTATGAACTTAACGGGTAGGTACTACCCGAATTTAAACTTATAAAACGCTAATATGAAGAAAAAGCTTTTATAAATGAGTTCATATTATGCTACGAAATACTATTAACTACTCTTAATATTCTGTATGATTAACTTGTTCCATCTGACTATTTTGAAGGAAATGGCACCGACTACTCGACACACCGTGAATATGAATGAAGAGGAATTCTGTACTTTTCTAGCTTCAAACATAGCCGCAGTACAAGCTGCGCTACATACCAACAATAACCTTGGATCTAGCAGTACAGGAAATCGTGTAGGATGCACCAACAAAGAATTCACTGCCTGCAAACCTTTGGAATTTGATGGAACCGAAGGACCGATCGGATTGAAACGGTGGACCGAGAAGTTCGAATCGGTGTTTACCATAAGTAAGTGTACTGAAGAGGACAAAGTGAAGTACGCTACGCATACCTTCATAGGTTCTGCGTTAACATGGTGGAATACCTATCTAGAGCAAGTGGGACAAGACGATGCTTACGCACTACCGTGGTCAGCATTCAAGCACTTGATGAACGAGAAGTACCGTCCCAGAACCGAGGTCAATAAGCTCAAGACAGAACTTAGAGGGTTACGAACCCAAGGATTTGATATTACCACGTACGAAAGACGATTCACAGAATTGTGCCTATTGTGTCCGGGAGCGTTCGAAGATGAGGAAGAGAAGATCGACGCGTTTGTGAAAGGATTACCAGAAAGAATCCAAGAAGATATAAGTTCACACGAGCCCGCCTCCATACAACAGGCATGTAGAATGGCTCACAAACTAGTGAACTAGATTGAAGAAAGAATTAAAGAACAGACTGCTGAAGAGGCCAATGTGAAGCAAGTCAAAAGAAAGTGGGAGGAAAACGGTGATAAGAATCACCAATACAACAACAACAGCAATTACAACAATAATCGCAACAATTATCCCAACAATCGCAACATCAATCGCAACTACAACAAACGGCCCAACAACAACAACAACAACAACAACAACAACAACAACAACAACAATCATCCCAACAACAATAATAACCGCAACAACAACAACAATCAGAAGCAGCTATGCCAAAGGTGTGAAAAGTATCACTCGGGGTTCTGCACCAAATTTTGCAACAAGTGTAAAAGAAATGGTCATAGCGCGGCGAAGTGTGAGGTCTACAGACCAGGGGTTAATAGAACGAAAGGAACAAATGGTGTCGGAACGAGTAATGGCGGAGCAAGTAGTGTCGGAGCAAGTTATGCCAATGTAGTTTGTTATAAATGTGGAAAATAGGGCCACATTATTAGAAATTGCCCGAACCAGGAGAACACGAATGGACAAGGCCGCGGAAGAGTTTTCAATATTAATGCGGCAGAGGCACAGGAAGACCCGGAGCTTTTTACGGGTACGTTTCTTATTGACAATACATCTGCTTACGTTTTATTTGATTCGGGTGCGGATAGAAGCTATATGAGTAGAGATTTTTGTGCTAAATTAAGTTGTCCATTGACGCCTTTGGATAGTAAATTTTTACTCGAATTAGCAAATGGTAAATTAATTTCAGCAGATAATATATGTCGGAATCGAGAAATTAAACTGGTTAGCGAAACATTTAAGATTGATTTGATACCAGTAGAGTTAGGGAGTTTTGATGTGATAATCGGTATGGACTGGTTGAAAGAAGTGAAAGCAGAGTTCGTTTGTTACAAAAATGCAATTCGCATTATACGAGAAAAAGGAAAACCCTTAATGGTGTATGGAGAAAAGGGCAACACGAAGCTACATCTTATTAGTAATTTGAAGGCACAAAAACTAATAAGAAAAGGTTGCTATGCTGTTCTAGCACACGTCGAGAAAGTACAAACTGAAGAAAAGAGCATCAATGTGAAGGTATTTCGTATGCCCGAGGGACATATTAAATTAATGTGGCTAATGTGCTTTGATCCAAGTCGGGTCATACCCAATAACAAGCTTACCAACACTTTATATGTATTTAATCTTAACGACTGGATCGTTAAATAAATACGCGACACTTGAACTTTAGAAAATCGGTTTTCTGAAATGTTATTACTTGAAATAAATTATTTGGATAATTTGTATTTAATTATTTATAGGTTTAAATAATTATGTTGTGTTATATTTTATAAAATGGTTTATAAAATTATTGCAAGAGGAATTACATGTTTATTTTATACAAAGTTTATAAAATCATTTACAAGTTTTATAAAATTCACATCTTGTATAAAATAATGGATGAATATGGGCAGATTTTGGAGACCCAAGAAGTCGTCCCATGCTTATTCCCTTTTGGCATTTTTGAGGTATTAACTCCTATGTACATGCTTAATAAGTTTACCAAGGCCTTGACTCAAAAAGCACATGCAATACACATCAAACCACAAGTAAAAACTGCACAAAAAAACTGCTCCTGCTGCAGTCTCCTGGCCGTGGGCTGTTGGGAGCTCAAAAGGGGTTCTAAGTTTGCTAATACAAGCTTACATCAAGTGTAAAACAAATCCTAACTAAAGGCAAAAGTGTTGGGATCATTGCTTGTGGGTATAAGTCACTTGAGGCTTCAAGTTAGAAGCTAATTAGTCATCAATTCCATTAAACATTCTGCTCAAATCAACCTTGCTGCTGATCGGGTTTTGGAAGCCAAGCAAGTGAGGTTTCAAGTTAGGTTTCAAGGTGTACTAGGTTTATAACAAGGCAAGGGTGTTTTGGTGCTTTGCTTCTTCATTTCCTTCATCATTATTCAAGCATTTTGCAGCCCTTAAACTTGTTTAAGGAGGTATAAACATCCTTACTTTCTACTTAGTTTGTAAGCATATTATTTCACAACTTGATCCATGGGGTTTAACTTTAAAATGGTTTAAAGATATACAAGTTCTAAAATGTAACTAACATGCTTCCGCTTTAATAAAATTCTTAAAAGGTTTTAAGTATTATCAAACTTGTTAAAACCCAACAATGGTATCTAGAGCCGAAGTTGTTGAAATATGCTTCGAATTGTTGTTTAAAACCCACTACATTTGCAATCTACTAACATGCATGAATGTAGATTGCAAAAACAAATGGGTTTGGGTGGGTTTGTAAGCTTGGCCGAATTTGAAAGAGGTTCCAAGAGGGTTTGGAACTTGCATTTTGGTCAATTTTGGTTGCATGTTAAAGTTCACAATCCTAGCCTTGACCTTGTGTTGATTGCATGTTATATTTGGTTGATTTGTTATATTCATTTGGTATGTAATATTATTCATTCAATTGGCATGTAATAATTATTATTTTGGCTATGTAATTTGTTTTACATTTGGTATGTAAAATAGAATAGGTTGTATTTCATTTTCTAGATAAAAATGTATTAGGATACATATTTTGTAAAAATGAAGAACAAGATCATGAAGACTTCAAGAACACAAGGAGCATATGGATGCAAGGTTAAGTGGGAGATTGTAATCTCCTACTTTGTATGATTAACCCTTACCCGGTGACATTTGTTTTCGGCTAAACAAATGTCCACCAAAATGGCTAGATTGTGAACATACTTATTTTGCATGTGTGGTTGTTTGTATGATTATTGTTTTGTATGTTTGGTTGATACAATTAATCACAAGATAACAACTAACAAAACGACATTTTAATTGGTTAAATTAGACGTGCTAAGTACATGCAAAACGGCAATTTAAATGGTTAAATTTAAAAGGCAACCGAGAACCTTAATAAATGGTTATTAAGAACATGATAAGGATCATACATATAAAATGGTTTATATCAAGTAATTGGCTTAATTACAAAACATGAAAATGGATTTTCAAATAAACCATACACTAAATGCATGTTGGTGTATGGTGCAAAAGTTTTCCTAAACTAGAAATAACGAAAACTCAAAATCCCTTTAACAAACAAGCTTAACAAGTTTAACGCCATCCTTTTGTGAAAACACTTAGACATATTAAGAAACTCTTGACGGGATAAAGGTCACCTAACCGTCATGAGCGGACTAATATCAATAAGGTAAATTCCGCACACTTGTGGGATAAAGGTCACCTAACCACTTGTATGTTGAATTTACATGTTTACACAAGTGGGACGACTTGATTTGGGAATCATGAACTTAGGGTCACCGAAGCATGAGGAACAAATAGGCGTTGATGGGATAAATATGCCATGCAAAAGGATTGCATGATCCCATAACTTAGAAGTTGCAAAAGGATTGCAATTGTCATATAATGACTACCTAGCTAAATCAAATAACGGGATAAAGGTCACCTAACCGAAATTTGATTTACCGTTGGATTCTAATATTTAATAAGTCAATTAAAATTTTAAAAGGGTATTGAATGTTACATTAAAATCGATACTTAAACGAACTTTGTTAATTTTGTAGATGGCCGCCAATAACAACAACAACATTCCAAACGCACCACTTAACCTGAACCACCTATCATTAAGGTCTCTCTTAGAGAAAGACAAACTCAACCATACAAACTTCATGGATTGGTTCCGCAATCTTCGGATTGTCCTCAAACAAGAGGATAAAATGTATGTGCTTGAGGACCCCATTCCCGATCAACCGGATGAGAATGATGTGGAGGCAATGGCCTCTTACGATAAGTATTGCCACGACTCCCTTCAAGTCTCATGCTTAATGCTTGGGACTATGATACCCGAACTCCAAAAGGATTTCGAGCATCATAGTGCATACGACATGATAACGCAATTGAAGGAGATGTTCCTCCAACAAGCGCGTGTCGAACGCTTCGAAACGGTTCGGGCGCTACATGCTTGTCGTATGGACGATACCCAATCGGTTTCATCTTATGTACTTAAGATGAAAAGCCTTATCGATCGTGCTAACCGTCTTAACCTAAACATATCTAATGAGTTAGCCACCGATCTTATCCTTAACTCCCTATCAAAAAGGTTTGATCAATTTGTAATTAATTACAATATGAATGGGATGGATAAGAGCATAGGTGAGCTTCACGGTATGCTTAGAACGGCGGAAACTAGCATGGGTAAAAGGGCTTTACCCGTGTTAGCAATCGATCAAGGTGGATCCAAAGGTAACACCTCTAAGCCAAAGGTGGCTAAGAGGAAAGGACCCACCCATCAAGGCAAAGGGAAGGGGAAGATGGTTACCCCAACCAAGAACAAGGCTAAGAAGCAAAAGGTAGCCGAGAAGGCAAACCCCAAGGAAGACCCATGTTTCGGTTGCGGTGAAATGGGTCATTGGAAACAAAACTGTCCAGTCTATCTTAAGGAGTTGAAGGACAAGAGGGATGCAGGGCAAACCTCAGGTAATATATATATGGTATATATAGAGCTTAGTATTACTTCTTCTAATACATGGGTATTAGACACTGGATGTGGAACTCACATTTGCAATTCATTGCAGGGGTTCAAAAGAAGTAGCAAGCAAACGGGAACATCAAGTCTCTACATGGGTAATGGGTCCAAAGTGCAAGTGAAGGCTCAAGGAGACTTTGTGTTAAAGCTTCCAAGTGGTTTGGAACTTATTTTGAAAGATGTTTTGTATGCACCCGATTTATGTCGAAACATTATTTCCATTTCCCGTTTGAAACAATGTGGTTTTTATCTTAATTTTGTTAATGATGATATCCATATTTATTTAGATAATGTATTCTATTTCAAGGCTTCACCTTCAAATGGAATTTATGAATTGGTTCATGATGACACATCATCTAGTAGCTCAATGTACCATACAAGCACCAAGAAACTCAAAAGGGATTTGAGTGATTCCTATCTATGGCATTGTCGCCTTGGTCACATAAACAAGAACCGAATGCATACACTTCAAAAGGATGGACTTTTGAAATCAAATGAAATGGATTCGTTTGATGTATGTGAATCTTGTTTACAAGGCAAGATGACTAAAGCACCTTTCAAAGGGACTTATGAAAGGGCTAAAGATTTATTGGGATTAATACATTCGGATGTATGTGGACCCTTTAAACCCATGACTAGGAATGGTGAAAGATACTTTGTTACATTCATTGATGACTTTAGTCGTTTCGGATATGTCTATTTATTAAGACACAAGGACGAAATGTTTGAAGCATTCAAAGAATATCAAAACGAAGTACAAAATCAACTCAACAAGACAATTAAGGTACTTCGTACCGATAGAGGAGGTGAATACCTAAGCGATGCTTTCCAAGATCATCTTAGGAGTTGTGGGATTATCTCACAACTTACTCCACCCGGAACACCCCAACTTAATGGAGTTTCCGAAAGGAGGAACCGAACCCTAATGGATATGGTTCGATCTATGATGGCAAGAAGCTCGTTGCCTCTATCATTTTGGGGTTATTGTCTAAGCTCCGCGGCTCGTATTTTAAATATGGCCCCAACCAAGAAAGTGGAACGAACTCCTCACGAGATGTGGTTTGGCAAACCTCCATCTCTATCATACTTAAAGGTATGGGGATGTGAAGCTTATCCTAAGCGTTACGTCCCTAATAAGTTGAATGCTCGATCCACGAAGTGTATCTTCATAGGATATCCCAAGGATGATATGGGATACTATTTCTATGATCCATCCGAGCAGAATGTATTTGTTGCTCGGAAGGCGGAATTCCTTGAAACTAAGTTCCTAATAGAAGGAAATAGTGAAAGGAAGATAGATCTTGAAGAGGTTCAAGATCAAGTAGATGATACACAATTGGTTAACACTAGCACTCAACATGAAAATGTTGATAGTGATCAAATGGATGATCAAAATACACAAGACATTCGTAGATCTGGTAGGATTAGCAATCCTCCTGAGAGATATGGGTTTCTCATAGATGGTTGCTATACGGTTGATTTGGATGAACCAACAAACTACCAAGATGCTTTATCAAGGATTGATAAAGATAAATGGCAGGATGCCATGGACGCCGAGATGCAATCCATGTATGAAAACCAAGTGTGGGAACTTGTTGAGCAACCTCCTAGCTCTAAGCTAGTTGATTGCAAATGGCTTTTCAAGAAGAAAACCGACATACATGGAAACTTGGATACATATAAAGCTAGACTTGTAGCAAAAGGTTTCACTCAAACTCAAGGGGTTGATTATGATGAAACTTTCTCGCCAGTGGCAATGCTAAAGTCTATTAGGATATTATTTGCCATTACTGCTCACTACGACTATGAAATATGGCAAATGGATGTCAAAACCGCTTTCCTAAATGGATATCTTATGGAAGATGTCTATATGGTCCAACCTGAAGGTTTTGTTGATCCAAAATATCCTAAAAGGGTATGCAAGTTAAAGAAGTCAATCTACAGATTGAAACAAGCATCTAGAATGTGGAATCATCGTTTTAATGAGGAAGCCGAGAAATTTGGCTTCATTAAAAATGGTGATGAAGCTTGTGTATATAAGAAAGCTAGTGAGAGCACTATCATATTCCTTGTACTATATGTGGATGATATATTATTATTTGGGAATGATATTACCACAATGCAAGGAGTCAAAACTTGGCTAAAGAGTTGCTTCTCCATTAAGGATCTTGGAGATGCACAATACATATTGGGGATAGGGATCTATAGGAATAGATCCAAGAGATTGATAGGTTTAAGTCAAAGTACATACATTGATAAAATCTTGAGAAGGTTCAAGATGGAAAACTCTAAGAAAGGTTTGGTACCTATTCAAAGAGGAACCAGTCTCAGTTCATCTCAGTGTCCCACCACGAAAGATGAACAAGAGAAAATGAAGAAAGTCCCATACGCATCTGCTATTGGGTCTATCATGTATGCAATGATATGTACTAGACCGGATGTGTCATGCGCTCTAAGCTTGACAAGTAGATACCAGAACAACCCAGGAAACAGTCATTGGATTGCTGTTAAAAGTATATTGAAATACCTTAGGAGGACTAAGGATATGTTTCTAATATATGGGTCTGGTGAGGAGGAACTCGCCGTAAAAGGTTACGTGGACGCAAGTTTCCAAACTGATCGAGATGACTCTCGATCACAATCCGGTTATGTCTTCATGTTAAATGGTGGTGCGGTCTCCTGGAAGAGTTCGAAACAGGAGGTTGTTGCGTTATCCACTACAGAGTCGGAGTACATTGCCGCCTCACTGGCAGCTCAGGAAGCTGCATGGATGAAGAAATTCATCGACGACTTAGGAGTGGTCCCTTCCATTCAGGACCCTCTTGAGATCTTTTGTGACAACGAGGGTGCGATTGCTCAAATCAAGGAACCTCGTGCCCATCAAAAGACTCGTCACATTGAGCGGAGATTCAACTACATAAGGGATGAAGTTGAAAAAGGAAAGATATGTATTCGCAAAGTTCATACAGATCATAATGTTGCGGATCCACTCACGAAGCTTTTACATGGGCCAAAACATGAGGGACATGTTTGTGCATTAGGGCTTCGATATTCTAGTGATTGGATATGATCTATTTTAAGTATTTGTACCGGAACGAAATTATTCAAACTCATTAATATAACTATGGTGTTAATTTATTTGAGTTATGTTCCTATTTTGCATATTTCATCCATGAATTAGCAATTATTCAAAATTTCCGTAGTTGATCACATTTGTGGGAACAAGTGTGAGGTTTAGACTATTATGAACTCGGATTGGTATACTTTCATAGGTTGAATGTGGAGCAAGGTTGCAACCAAGGTTCATAGATATTTGTGGAAAACAAATATTGGAAGACCCGCTCTCAAGAATTACTGTATAGAGCCTTTGTGGTTGATCACATGTAATCTTGAGTAAAGGCGAATATCATTATATCCTCTGACCTGAGATACATATTGGGTTCGGATATTCACCAAGTATTGTGCCTTGATTCTTTCCTTCGCTATTCTGAAACATGGTAGTACATAAGGAAGAACTCAGGCATATTACAAAGTGTATATCTAGGACGTATGTAGTCAAGATGGAATTTGTCCCTCTTATTCGTTGAGAGTCAGATGTCTAAGGCCTGAAAAGTTAAATCTATAAGAGAGTGATCACTCTGTATCTCTTGGATTTAACATGACATCTACGACAAAAGGATATATTGAAAGATTCACCTATTCATATTCGAGATGGGAACTCGAAAAGGATGATGTTATTGAATGGCACAAAGTCATAGCATATTGGGGGTGATGGACGGTCGTTAGGTGGTATCTGTCACTTGCATTAATTTCTTATGTTTCTCGTGCAAGTGGGAGATTGAAGGTATTTCGTATGCCCGAGGGACATATTAAATTAATGTGGCTAATGTGCTTTGATCCAAGTCGGGTCATACCCAATAACAAGCTTACCAACACTTTATATGTATTTAATCTTAACGACTGGATCGTTAAATAAATACGCGACACTTGAACTTTAGAAAATCGGTTTTCTGAAATGTTATTACTTGAAATAAATTATTTGGATAATTTGTATTTAATTATTTATAGGTTTAAATAATTATGTTGTGTTATATTTTATAAAATGGTTTATAAAATTATTGCAAGAGGAATTACATGTTTATTTTATACAAAGTTTATAAAATCATTTACAAGTTTTATAAAATTCACATCTTGTATAAAATAATGGATGAATATGGGCAGATTTTGGAGACCCAAGAAGTCATCCCATGCTTATTCCCTTTTGGCATTTTTGAGGTATTAACTCCTAGGTACATGCTTAATAAGTTTACCAAGGCCTTGACTCAAAAATCACATGCAATACACATCAAACCACAAGTAAAAACTGCACAAAAAAACTGCTCCTGCTGCAGTCTCCTGGCCGTGGGCTGTTGGGAGCTCAAAAGGGGTTCTAAGTTTGCTAATACAAGCTTACATCAAGTGTAAAACAAATCCTAACTAAAGGCAAAAGTGTTGGGATCATTGCTTGTGGGTATAAGTCACTTGTGGCTTCAAGTTAGAAGCTAATTAGTCATCAATTCCATTAAACATTCTGCTCAAATCAACCTTGCTGCTGATCGGGTTTTGGAAGCCAAGCAAGTGAGGTTTCAAGTTAGGTTTCAAGGTGTACTAGGTTTATAACAAGGCAAGGGTGTTTTGGTGCTTTGCTTCTTCATTTCCTTCATCATTATTCAAGCATTTTGCAGCCCTTAAACTTGTTTAAGGAGGTATAAACATCCTTACTTTCTACTTAGTTTGTAAGCATATTATTTCACAACTTGATCCATGGGGTTTAACTTTAAAATGGTTTAAAGATATACAAGTTCTAAAATGTAACTAACATGCTTCCGCTTTAATAAAATTCTTAAAAGGTTTTAAGTATTATCAAACTTGTTAAAACCCAACACAATGATGTTCCCATTGCAAAAGAATTTCCCGATGTATTTCTGAAAGAATTACCGGGATTACCCCCACATCGATCCGTTGAATTTCAAATAGATCTTGTACCAGGAGCTGTACCAATAGCTCGTGCTCCTTACAGACTCGCACCCAGCGAGATGAAAGAACTGCAAAGCCAATTACAAGAACTTTTAGAGCGTGGTTTCATTCGACCAAGCACATCACCGTGGGGAGCTCCTGTTTTGTTTGTCAAGAAGAAAGATGGTACATTCAGGTTGTGTATCGACTACCGAGAGTTGAACAAACTTACCATCAAGAACCGCTACCCACTACCGAGAATCGACGACTTATTTGATCAACTACAAGGCTCATCTGTTTATTCAAAGATTGACTTACGTTTCGGGTATCATCAAATGCGGGTGAAAGAAGATGATATTCCAAAGACTGCTTTCAGAACACGTTACGGTCATTACGAGTTTATAGTCATGCCGTTTGGTTTAACTAATGCACCAGCTGTGTTCATGGACCTTATGAACCGAGTGTGTGGACCATACCTTGACAAGTTTGTCATTGTTTTCATTGATGACATACTTATTTACTCAAAGAATGACCAAGAAAACGGTGAACGTTTGAGAAAGGTGTTAGAAGTATTGAGGAAGGAAGAATTGTACGCTAAGTTTTCAAAGTGTGCATTTTGGTTGGAAGAAGTTCAATTCCTTGGTCACATAGTGAACAAAGAAGGTATTAAGGTGGATCCGGCAAATATAGAAACTGTTGAAAAGTGGGAAACCCCGAAAACTCCGAAACACATACGCCAGTTTTTAGGACTAGCTGGTTACTACAGAAGGTTCATCCAAGACTTTTCCAGAATAGCAAAACCCTTGACTGCATTAACGCATAAAGGGAAGAAATTTGAATGGAATGATGAACAAGAGAAAGCGTTTCAGTTATTGAAGAAAAAGCTAACTACGGCACCTATATTGTCATTGCCTGAAGGGAATGATGATTTTCTGATTTATTGTGATGCATCAAAGCAAGGTCTCAGTTGTGTATTAATGCAACGAACGAAGGTGATTGCTTATGTGTCTAGACAATTGAAGATTCACGAACAAAATTATACGACGCATGATTTGGAATTAGGCGCGGTTGTTTTTGCATTAAAGACTTGGAGGCACTACTTATATGGGGTCAAAAGTATTATATATACAGACCACAAAAGTCTTCAACACATATTTAATCAGAAACAACTGAATATGAGCCAGCGTAGGTGGATTGAATTATTGAATGATTACGACTTTGAGATTGGTTACCACCCGGGGAAGGCAAATGTGGTAGCCGATGCCTTGAGCAGGAAGGACATAGAACCCATTCGAGTAAAATCTATGAATATAATGATTCATAATAACCTTACTACTCAAATAAAGGAGGCGCAACAAGGAGTTTTAAAAGAGGGAAATTTAAAGGATGAAATACCCAAAGGATCGGAGAAGCATCTTAATATTCGGGAAGACGAAACCCGGTATAGGGCTGAAAGGATTTGGGTACCAAAATTTGGAGATATGAGAGAAATGGTACTTAGAGAAGCTCATAAAACCAGATACTCAATACATCCTGGAACGGGGAAGATGTACAAGGATCTCAAGAAACATTTTTGGTGGCCGGGTATGAAAGCCGATGTTGCTAAATAAGTAGGAGAATGTTTGACGTGTTCTAAGGTCAAAGCTGAGCATCAGAAACCATCAGGTCTACTTCAACAACCCGAAATCCCGAAATGGAAATGGGAAAACATTACCATGGATTTCATCACTAAATTGCCAAGGACTGCAAGTGGTTTTGATACTATTTGGGTAATAGTTGATCGTCTCACCAAATCAGCACACTTCCTGCCAATAAGAGAAGATGACAAGATGGAGAAGTTAGCACGACTGTATTTGAAGGAAGTCGTATCCAGACATGGAATACCAATCTCTATTATCTCTGATAGGGATGGCATATTTATTTCAAGATTCTGGCAGACATTACAGCAAGCATTAGGAACTCGTCTAGACATGAGTACTGCCTATCATCCACAAACTGATGGGCAGAGCAAAAGGACGATACAAACTCTTGAAGACATGCTACGAGCATGTGTTATTGATTTCAGAAATAGTTGGGATCGACATCTACCGTTAGCAGAATTTTCCTACAACAACAGCTACCATTCAAGCATTGAGATGGCGCCGTTTGAAGCACTTTATGGTAGAAAGTGCAGGTCTCCGATTTGTTGGAGTGAAGTGGGGGATAGACAGATTACGGGTTCGGAGATTATACAAGAAACTACCGAGAAGATCATCCAAATTCAACAACGGTTGAAAACCGCCCAAAGTCGACAAAAGAGCTACGCTGACATTAAAAGAAAAGATATAGAATTTGAAATTGGAGAGATGGTCATGCTTAAAGTTGTACCTTGGAAAGGCGTTGTTCGATTTGGTAAACGAGGGAAATTAAATCCAAGGTATATTGGACCATTCAAGATTATTGATCGTGTCGGACCAGTAGCTTACCGACTTGAGTTACCTCAACAACTCGCGGCTGTACATAACACTTTCCACGTCTCGAATTTGAAGAAATGTTTTGCTAAAGAAGATCTCACTATTCCGTTAGATGAAATCCAAATCAATGAAAAACTTCAATTCATCGAAGAACCCGTCGAAATAATGGATCGTGAGGTTAAAAGACTTAAGCAAAACAAGATACCAATTATTAAGGTTCGATGGAATGCTCGTAGAGGACCCGAGTTCACCTGGGAGCGTGAAGATCAGATGAAGAAGAAATATCCGCATCTATTTCCAGAAGATTCGTCAACACCTTCAACAGCTTAAAATTTCGGGACGAAATTTATTTAACGGGTAGGTACTGTAGTGACCCGAACTTTTCCATGTTTATATATATTAATTGAGATTGATATTTACATGATTAAATGTTTCCAACATGTTAAGCAATCAAACTTGTTAAGACTTGATTAATTGAAATATGTTTCATATAGACAATTGACCACCCAAGTTGACCGGTGATTCACGAACGTTAAAACTTGTAAAAACTATATGATGACATATATATGGATATATATATAGTTAACATGATACTATGATAAGTAAACATATCATTAAGTATATTAACAATGAACTACATATGTAAAAACAAGACTACTAACTTAATGATTTTTAAACGAGACATATATGTAACGATTATCGTTGTAAAGACATTTAATGTATATATATCATATTAAGAGATATTCATACATGATAATATCATGATAATATAATAATTTAAAATCTCATTTGATATTATAAACATTGGGTTAACAACATTTAACAAGATCGTTAACCTAAAGGTTTCAAAACAACACTTACATGTAACGACTAACGATGACTTAACGACTCAGTTAAAATGTATATACATGTAGTGTTTTAATATGTATTTATACACTTTTGAAAGACTTCAATACACTTATCAAAATACTTCTACTTAACAAAAATTCTTACAATTACATCCTCGTTCAGTTTCATCAACAATTCTACTCGTATGCACCCGTATTCGTACTCGTACAATACACAGCTTTTGGATGTATGTACTATTGGTATATACACTCCAATGATCAGCTCTTAGCAGCCCATGTGAGTCACCTAACACATGTGGGAACCATCATTTGGCAACTAGCATGAAATATCTCATAAAATTACAAAAATATGAGTAATCATTCATGACTTATTTACATGAAAACAAAATTACATATCCTTTATATCTAATCCATACACCAACGACCAAAAACACCTACAAACACTTTCATTCTTCAATTTTCTTCATCTAATTGATCTCTCTCAAGTTCTATCTTCAAGTTCTAAGTGTTCTTCATATATTCTACAAGTTCTAGTTACATAAAATCAATAATACTTTCAAGTTTGCTAGCTCACTTCCAATCTTGTAAGGTGATCATCCAACCTCAATAAATCTTTGTTTCTTACAGTAGGTTATCATTCTAATATAAGGTAATAATCATATTCAAACTTTGGTTCAATTTCTATAACTACAACAATCTTATTTCAAGTGATGATCTTACTTGAACTTGTTTTCGTGTCATGATTCTGCTTCAAGAACTTCGAGCCATCCAAGGATCCGTTGAAGCTAGATCCATTTTTCTCTTTTCCAGTAGGTTTATCCAAGGAACTTAAGGTAGTAATGATGTTCATAACATCATTCGATTCATACATATAAAGCTATCTTATTCGAAGGTTTAAACTTGTAATCACTAGAACATAGTTTAGTTAATTCTAAACTTGTTCGCAAACAAAAGTTAATCCTTCTAACTTGACTTTTAAAATCAACTAAACACATGTTCTATATCTATATGATATGCTAACTTAATGATTTAAAACCTGGAAACACGAAAAACACCGTAAAACCGGATTTACGCCGTCGTAGTAACACCGCGGGCTGTTTTGGGTTAGTTAATTAAAAACTATGATAAACTTTGATTTAAAAGTTGTTATTCTGAGAAAATGATTTTTATTATGAACATGAAACTATATCCAAAAATTATGGTTAAACTCAAAGTGGAAGTATGTTTTCTAAAATGGTCATCTAGACGTCGTTCTTTCGACTGAAATGACTACCTTTACAAAAACGACTTGTAACTTATTTTTCCGACTATAAAACTATACTTTTTCTGTTTAGATTCATAAAATATAGTTCAATATGAAACCATAGCAATTTGATTCACTCAAAACGGATTTAAAATGAAGAAGTTATGGGTAAAACAAGATTGGATAATTTTTCTCATTTTAGCTACGTGAAAATTGGTAACAAATCTATTCCAACCATAACTTAATCAACTTGTATTGTATATTATGTAATCTTGAGATACCATAGACACGTATACAATGTTTCGACCTATCATGTCGACACATCTATATATATTTCAGAACAACCATACACACTCTATATGTGAATGTTGGAGTTAGCTATACAGGGTTGAGGTTGATTCCAAAATATATATAGTTTGAGTTGTGATCAATACTGAGATACGTATACACTGGGTCGTGGATTGATTCAAGATAATATTTATCGATTTATTTCTGTACATCTAACTGTGGACAACTAGTTGTAGGTTACTAACGAGGACAGCTGACTTAATAAACTTAAAACATCAAAATATATTAAAAGTGTTGTAAATATATTTTGAACATACTTTGATATATATGTATATATTGTTATAGGTTCGTGAATCAACCAGTGGCCAAGTCTTACTTCCCGACGAAGTAAAAAATCTGTGAAAGTGAGTTATAGTCCCACTTTTAAAATCTAATATTTTTGGGATGAGAATACATGCAGGTTTTGTAAATGATTTACAAAATAGACACAAGAACGTGAAACTACATTCTATGGTTGAATTATCGAAATCGAATATGCCCCTTTTTATTAAGTCTGGTAATCTAAGAATTAGGGAACAGACACCCTAATTGACGCGAATCCTAAAGATAGATCTATTGGGCCTAACAAGCCCCATCCAAAGTACCGGATGCTTTAGTACTTCGAAATTTATATCATATCCGAAGGGTGTCCCGGAATGATGGGGATATTCTTATATATGCATCTTGTTAATGTTGGTTACCAGGTGTTCACCATATGAATGATTTTTATCTCTATGTATGGGATGTGTATTGAAATATGAAATCTTGTGGTCTATTGTTACGATTTGATATATATAGGTTAAACCTATAACTCACCAACATTTTTGTTGACGTTTAACATGTTTATTCTCAGGTGATTATTAAGAGCTTCCGCTATCGCATACTTAAATAAGGACGAGATTTGGAGTCCATGCTTGTATGATATTGTGTAAAAACTGCATTCAAGAAACTTATTTTGTTGTAACATATTTGTATTGTAAACCATTATGCAATGGTCGTGTGTAAACAGGATATTTTAGATTATCATTATTTGATAATCTACGTAAAGCTTTTTAAACCTTTATTGATGAAATAAAGGTTATGGTTTGTTTTAAAATGAATGCAGTCTTTGAAAAACGTCTCATATAGAGGTCAAAACCTCGCAACGAAATCAATTAATATGGAACGTTTTTAATCAATAAGAACGGGACATTTTAGCTTCCGCTGCAACATGTTGAATTTAAGCAAGATCTTGAGTATGTATATTTGTGTCAAAAATAAAACTGCATATCGGAGGATTTGTAATGTAAAATATGTTGGAAGTCTTATTGTTATTATCACATGTAAAGTTTGTAAGTCTAAGATTATCGCTAAACGATAATCATTATTAAGTTGTTTAAACCTTGTATTTGTAATAAAAGCTATGGTTTGTATTGTAAAAACGAATGCAGTTTTTGAAAAATGTCGCATATAGAGGTCAATACCTCGCGATGAAATCATATGTTATTGTATTCGTCCTTATGGTTAAGGTCGGGTTATGACATGTGGTATCAGAGCGTTGGTCTTAGAGAACCAGAAAATTTGCATTAGTGTGTCTTATCGAGTTTGTTAGGATGCATTAGTGACTCTGGACTTTGACCGTGTTTGATTTCGAAAACTATTACTTATCCTTGTTGGTTAAAAATTAATATGTAAATATTATGTGGTATTAACGTGCTAGTTGTTATGTGATAGATGTCTGGCTTAGAACTTATTATCACATTCAGCGACTCCGAACCAGAATCTTCAGATGGTGTTCCAGTCATTAACCTATCTGATGATGAAAACGACACCTTTAAGGAAGACTCACAAGTTCCGAATGAATCAATTGAAGAGGAACCAGAAAGTGATCCTGAGGAGGAAGAAATACAGGAAATTACGAAAGACAAGTTCGAACGAGGAAAGAAATGAAAGGCTACTGAAATGGAAAATCCAAATCCCGAGTCTAGAGAGGATGTTGTGGCACCAACTCCACCAGATACTTCCAAACCTATTCCCGCTATTCCTATTAGTTCTACCCCGACATTCAGTTCTTCGGTTCCTCAGCCAAAACGCAGGGAGACAACCAGGATAACCTTTAAGCGATTTCTTTGAACACAAACGCTTTGGGTTAAATGATGCGCTGTTGTTTTAAACCATGGGATCATATAATGTTTTGTATAATATTACTAGTGTGGTTTGCTTAATGTTTGATGTAAGATAAGCGTATGTAAAATAGTAAAGTGTGAAATGCAATAATTTTCCATGGTTAAGTATTATTTGGGTGGTAGTAATTGATTTTCGTACTAAGCTATTAAGTATGAACTCAAATTTTCCATGGTTACTATTGATTTTCGTGTGGGGTGCACTTACAAAACTTTTCAAGGTTGCAAGCCCTCATCATTCAGTGGAACAGAAGGACCGGTTGGTTTAACCCAGTGGATCGAAAAGATTGAGTCTGTGTTTAAAATCAGTGGTTGTATTGAGAAGGACATGACCAAGTATGCATCGTGCACCCTACAAGATAGTGCACTCACGTGGTGGAAAAACTATGTGAAGGCCGTAGGAGGAGATGTAGCTTATGATACTCCTTGGGAAGAATTCAAAACAATGCTAATCAACGAATATTGTCCAAGGAACGAGGTTAAGAAGTTGGAAGCTAAATTACGAAGCCTGAAAGTTGTTGGTACTGAACTCACCAACTACAATCAGCGATTCATGGAATTAGCTTTGCTATGTCCCGAAATGGTACCAACCGAAGAACGGAAGATTGAACTGTACAAAGATGGTTTGCCTAAAAAGGTCAAGGCAAATGTTACAACATCCAAACCCAAGACTATTCATGAAGCTATCACCATGGCGAACGAGTTGATGGACCAGATTATTCTGGATAAGAACACTGATGTCAAGACATCGGGAAATAAAAGAAAGTGGGAAGGTAATCATCAACAATCCAACAAGAAACAAGAAATCACGCAAGGTGCGGGTAGCGGTTCAAACTCAAGTTACAAAGGACGAAATCCTTTATGTAACAGATGCCACAAACATCACTCTGGTTATTGTAATGTGGTGTGCAACAATTGTAATCGAAAAGGTCATCTTGCTGAAGATTGTAGGGTTCCCGCTACAAATACAAACGGTACCAAGACTCCTGCCACCAATGCAAATAGAACTGCCTTGGCCACTGTTACTTGTTATGGGTGTGGAAAACAGGGTCATTATAAGAGTCAGTGCCCGAATCCAGAGAAGAATAACGGATCTGCACGTGGAAGAGCATTTGTAATTAATGCTAGAGAGGCGTATGAAGACCCGGAGCTTGTTACAGGTATGTTTACCATTAATAACTTATCCGCATCTATTATATTTGATACTGGTGCTGATAGAAGTTACGTGTGTAGAGACTTTCACGCTAAATTGAATTGTTCATCATTACCTCTAGATGCTAAGTACATGATTGAGTTAGCTAATGGTAAACTAATTAAAGCCGATAAAATTTTCCGTGATTGTAAAATAAATTTAGCCGGAGAAACATTTAAGATTGATTTGATACCCGTAGAATTAGGAAGTTTTGATGTAATAGTCGGCATGGACTGGATGTCCAAAATAGGAGCTGAAGTTGTGTGTGCCAAGAAGGCAATTCGCATTCCTCGTAAGGATAGAACGCCATTAATGATTTATGGAGAGAAGGGTAACTCAAAGCTAAAACTCATTAGTTGTTTGAAAGCTCAAAAGTGCTTGAAGAAAGGGTGCTATGCTATCCTAGCACATGTTAATAAAGTCGAAACGAAGGAAAAAGTGAAGAGCATCAACGACGTGCCTGTGGAAAGAGATTTTCCTGAAGTATTTCCGGAAGAGTTGCCGGGATTACCTCCATTTAGATCTGTAGAATTTCAAATAGATCTAGTACCAGGAGCTGCACCAGTGGCTCGTGCTCCATATAGACTTGCACCATCTGAGATGAAAGAGTTACAAATCCAGTTACAAGAATTACTGGACCGTGGTTTCATTCGACCGAGCACTTCACCGTGGGGAGCTCCGATTTTATTCGTCAAGAAGAAAGATGGATCTTTCCGAATGTGTATAGATTATCGTGAATTAAATAAGTTAACTATCAAGAATCGGTATCCACTACCGAGAATTGATGACTTATTTGATCAATTGCAAGGATCATGTGTTTACTCGAAAATCGACCTAAGGTCGGGCTATCATCAACTACGCATCAAAGAAGAAGATATTCCGAAAACTGCTTTTCGGACACGCTACGGTCATTATGAATTTTTGGTCATGCCGTTTGGGTTGACTAATGCGCCAGCTGTATTCATGGACCTCATGAATCGAGTTTGTAGTCCGTATTTAGATAAGTTTGTTATCGTTTTCATTGACGATATTCTTATCTATTCCGAGAGTGAGTAAGAGCATGAGCAGCATTTAAGATTGGTATTAGAATTGTTAAGAAAAGAACAATTATACGCCAAATTTTCTAAGTGTGCGTTTTGGATAAAAGAAGTGCAATTTCTTGGTCATGTTGTTAGTAGCAAAGGAATTCAGGTTGACCCAGCTAAAATTGAGGCCATTGAAAAATGGGAGACTCCTAAGACACCAACGCATATACGCCAATTTTTG
This sequence comes from Rutidosis leptorrhynchoides, assembly GCF_046630445.1. Classification (NCBI taxonomy): domain Eukaryota; kingdom Viridiplantae; phylum Streptophyta; class Magnoliopsida; order Asterales; family Asteraceae; genus Rutidosis; species Rutidosis leptorrhynchoides. The sequence goes on along the minus strand of NC_092333.1, from coordinate 220,978,703 downwards.
GGTTTAGCCGGTTATTATAGAAGGTTTATTCAAGATTTTTCCCGAATAGCTAAACCATTGACAGCGTTAACACAAAAAGGGAAGAAGTACGAATGGACCTCTGAGCAGGAGAGTGCATTTCAATTACTCAAGAAGAAGTTGACCACGGCACCTATTTTATCGTTACCTAAAGGGAACGATGATTTTGAGATATATTGTGACGCTTCGCGACAAGGTTTTGGTTGCGTTCTTATGCAACGAAAGAAAGTTATTTCATACGCATCCCGACAATTAAAGATTCACGAGCGGAATTATACGACGCATGATCTAGAATTGGGGGCAGTAGTGTTTGCATTGAAGATATGGAGACACTATTTATATGGAGTTAAATGCACTGTGTTTACTGATCATAAAAGCCTTCAACATATTTTCGATCAGAAACAGCTGAACATGAGGCAACGTAGGTGGGTCGAGCTGATAAACGACTACGATTGTGAGATTCGCTATCATCCCGGGAAAGCGAATGTAGTGGCCGACGCTTTAAGCAAAAAGGAACGAGAACTAATTCGAGTACGAGCGATGAACATAAAAATTCGCATAAATCTCAACTCACAAATCAAAGAGGCTCAACGAGAAGCTCTTACTAAAGAAAACATAGGAAATGAAATAATGAAGAAGTTTGAGAAGCAACTCGTTATACGAGAAGACGGAATTCGATATTTTGCAAACCGTATTTGGGTACCGAAGTTGGGTGGATTAAGGAAGTTGATATTGAATGAGGTGCACAAGACAAGATACTCGATACATCCTGGAGTTGGAAAGATGTACCAAGATCTTAAGATGCATTATTGGTGGCCTAATTTAAAGATAGACGTTGCAACATATGTTGGGGAATGTTTAACTTGTTCTAAAGTTAAAGCAGAACACCAGAAGCCGTCGGGGTTACTTCAACAACCAGAAATCCCAGAATGGAAATGGGATGGTATTACCATGGATTTCATCACAAAGTTACCTAAGACTGTATGGGGTTATGACACCATTTGGGTAATAGTTGATCGTCTCACCAAATCTGCACATTTCTTGCCTATAAAGGAAACAGATAGAATGGAGAAACTATTACGACAGTACATAAAGGAAATTATTTCAAGGCATGGAATACCTATTTCCATTATATCCGATCGTGATAGTAGATTTACATCAAAGTTTTGGCAATCACTACAGGAGGCCCTGGGAACCCGTTTGGATATGAGCACCGCATATCATCCACAAACTGACGGGCAGAGTGAAAGAACAATTCAGACTCTTGAAGACATGCTCAGGGCATGTGTGATCGATTTTGGAAACGGATGGGATAAATATCTACCATTAGCAGAATTCTCGTATAATAATAGTTATCATTCGAGCATTAAAGCTGCACCATTCGAAGCACTGTATGGAAGGAAGTGTAGATCCCCTATCTGTTGGAATGAAGTAGAAGATCGACAATTAACTGGTCCCGAGATCATGCATGAAACTACTGAGAAGATAGTGCAAATCAAGGAGAGATTGAAAACAGCCCGTAGTCGCCAAAAGAGCTACGCGGATGTCCGAAGGAAACCATTAGAATTTCAGATCAGTGACATGGTTATGCTAAAGGTGTCACCTTGGAAAGGTGTAATACGTTTTGGAAAAAGGGGTAAACTGAACCCAAGGTATGTAGGCCCGTTCAAGATCATCGAACGCATCGGACCGGTAGCTTATCGACTCGAGTTACCACAACAACTCACCGGGGTACATAATTCATTTCACGTCTCAAACCTCAAGAAATGTCTTACAAAGAAAGATCTCACCATTCCTCTTGAAGAAATCCAAGTCGACGAGAAACTACAATTCATAGAAGAACCAGTCGAAATCATGGACCGTGAAGTTAAACCACTCAAGCAGAGCAACATACCAATCGTCAAGGTTCGTTGGAATGCTCGAAGGGGTCCTGAGTTTACTTGGGAACGAGAGGATCAGATGAAACAAAAGTATCCACATTTGTTTCCCGACAACGCAAAATAGGTACAACTTTAAAATTTCGGGACGAAATTTATTTAACGGGTAGGTACTGTAACGACCCGGATTTTTCCCGATCATTTTATACTTATGAGATTAATATTTACATAAAATAAACCTTACCAACATGATAAGCAATCCAAACTGTTGAGACTTATGTTTTTGAAAAGAGTTTCACACAACGTTTGACCGTCCAATTTGACCGATGATATCACGAACTATATAACACACGATAATTATACGATTATGTATATGTACATATCTATACATATTTAACATGATTTAAGGATGGTTTAACATTTCATTGTGAACTAACAACAATGAGTTATAAGTATACTTTGAGACCACTAACTTAAGTTTTCAAAACGATAACTATATGTAACGTTCTTTGACATATATACTTACAATCTATAATGTGTTGGTGATCTATGTCACCAATATGATTTAAGTGTAATGGGATTAATTTGTAACCAAAATAATCTTGATAAATATCGAACAAGTTTGGGGAAGTGTGGAGTGCACACTTGTTTGAACTTATCTTGATTATGACGGGGATTCGGGGGCAGTGCCCCCGATAAGCGGAGTCCAAGGGGTGGCAACCCCTGGCGGGGTCCAAGGGGTAGAGCCCCTGGCTGGGGTCGAGCTTTATTAAAAATGTCTTAAAATTTTATTTTGGCCCGGTTTGACCCAAAAATAAAAGCCCAGTTTTGAGCCTCTTTTACAGTTATAAACCCGTCCATATTTGAATTCTCGTTCCGATTCCTCAAAATTTCTACAAGTATATCTAGGGTATATGTAACCGTATCATACCCAGCTTCTATACGTATTTACTATTGGTATATACCAACAATAAACTTCAATGATCAGCCACTAGACATGATGTTACATGTGAGAACCAGCCATTTAACCTCATGCGTGACTTTTGTGCAAAAAAAACAAACTAAATCTCCTATATATCCATCCCATAATCTTGCTATTTTGCACACACACACATACAATTTCATTTCCAATTTTCTTTCAAGTTAATTCACTCCCTAATCTCTCTTCATTTACCTACTCAAGAACGTATCAATATAGTCATCCGATTTCAAGGAGATTACTTCCAATCTTTCAATCCCACTCCATCACTCTTTTGATTCCAAGATTTTTCTTACCTTTTCCAGTAGCTTTGTCCAAGTAACTTGAGGTAGTAACCTTATTCATAACCTTATTCGATTCATATTTATATAGCTATCTTATTTTGTGTTGTAAAATTTTAACAACAAGAACATAGTTTGAGTGATTTCAAACTTGTTCGCAAACTAAATAGATCCTTCTAATTTGATTTTTTAAAAATACTTCAAGACCTGTAATATATCATATTATGACAAAATCGGATTAATCATATCTTGGCTAATTAACATAATATTTAATATATATTTACTTATGATTTGATTTTATATATTTCAGGACCACCCGTAAACAACACGAGAAGATTAATCATAAGACCTCATGATTGTACGCAACACGTCATTTGACAACACGGTACTTTATGTACGCAACACGTCACTTGACAACATGGTACCATGGGTCAAGATTAATTCTGATCAATACGAATACGATGGGGTCTTTATTTATTTTATTTAAGCAACTAATTGTGGACCACTAACATCGGACTGCTAACTACGGACTAAGAAAATATAAATATTAAAAGTATATATATATATATATATATATATATATATATATATATATATATATATATATATATATATATATATATATATATATATATATATATAACGATTACTTAAAAAGAAAATATGTTGATATATTATATATATGGTTAGGTTCGTGATATCTATCGGAGACCAAGTCGAGTTAAATACCTTCAAGACAAAGGTCAGTATATAGTCCCACTTTTAAACTCTAAATATTTCGGGATGAGAATACATGCATTTTATGATTTACGTTATGGACACAAGTGATTAAAAATATATATTCTACGTTGAGTTGTACCACTGGTATACTTCCCTGTAACTTGGTAACGACTATTTACATGAGGTATTGTAAACGCGAATCATGTTGATAGATCTATCGGGCCTGACAACCCCAACCGGACTGGACGACCAGTATTCAACGGTTGCACAGTACTTCGTTTCGGTGACTACACTTGGTACGGTGTAGTAAGATTTTATAATAAAGGGAATATGCGACGTTGATTAAATGTTAAGTATGGTTATCAAGTGCTCAACAACTTAGAATATTTTTATTAGAACGTTTATATATGAAATCTTGTGGTCTATATTTATAACGTTGCCGGCATTAAACCTATATCTCACCAACTTTATGTTGACGTTTTAAGCATGTTTATTCTCAGGTGATAACTAAAAGCTTCCGCTACAACATGTTGAATTTAAGCAAGATCTTGAGTATGCATATTTGTGTCAAAAATAAAACTGCATATCGGAGGATTTGTAATGTAAAATATGTTGGAAGTTGTATTGTTATTATCACATGTAAAGTTTGTAAGTCTAAGATTATCGCTAAACGATAATCATTATTAAGTTGTTTAAACCTTGTATTTGTAATAAAAGATATGGTTTGTATTGTAAAAACGAATGCAGTTTTTGAAAAATGTCGCATATAGAGGTCAATACCTCGCGATGAAATCATATGTTATTGTATTCGTCCTTATGGTTAAGTTCGGGTTATGACATAGACATAGCAGCTTCAATAGACTGGGGCTCACTAGACTTAACCCCATGCTCAATTCGCTCAGATAACCTATCAATATAAGCTTCAATCTTACGATCCTCATCAGCATAAGCATTTGGACACAATAAAGTCAACTCAAAGAACCTTTGCTCATAGGCATCTAAATCGGTGCCCTTCATCTTTAAGTTCTTAAGCTCAGCCTCCAATTTCTTAAGTTCACCCCGAGGACAATAACGGGTGATCATTCTCTCTTTAAAATTATTCCAAGTCAAACCATATGCCACATCATTACCCAAACTATTCACCAAGTTGTTCCACCAAGTTAATGCACTGTCTTTAAGAGTGTGACTTGCAAAACTAACCTTATCCTCCTCTCGGACTCGGCTAACCCTAAAAGTAGACTCAATCTTCTCAAACCAACGAGTAAGTCCAATGGGTCCTTCGGTGCCACTAAATTCTTGTGGACAACTTGCCATAAAAGTCTTGTGGGAGCATCCCACCTGATTGTTGTTATTCACAGTAGCATTAACATTAGCTGCCATAGCAGCAGCTATTCCTTCAGAGATAAGACGTTGCATACGGGCTTCGTTGGACTCGCGGGGAGGCATGATCTTCAAAACAGAATAACACAATCGTTAGTACTAAGAATAAAATTAGTGTTACAAAGGAATAGATCGAACATGAAAAGATTAACCATTAAAATAATAGTCAATGAACACTATGAGTAATACCATGATAGTTATGATAGTTATAGAAATAGCCACCACATGCATACATACTTATGATCGAAATCATACATCATACATAACATCTAACATACATGAACTATATTACCATAATATAACATGTCAAGAGTCACAACACCAGAATAAGAAAAACATGATAATGATAAACAGATGTTATAAAAGAAATAACCATCCATACATAAATGAAAAATATCCCATAACAAAATCCTTAATAAAATTCTCGGAAAAACGCTGTACATCACCCCAAAAATGAATGTATAAAAGGACATTAATTCTTATGAAATAAATAATCACTCATGATATCATCACATATGCCTGGAGCGGGTGTGATAAGCTGGGCCGGTATGAGGCTCGTCAGGAGTCTCATACTTCCTCAACTTTCCTTTCACCTCCTCCAACTCCGTCTGAAGGCCACGAACTATGCTCTCAAGAGCCTCGAACTTAGCGTTCACCTCACGGTTACGCTTCCGGGTCTCGCACTCAACATCATGCTTGAACCTAATAAACAAATCCATACTAGCTCTAATCCCATCCATCACCTCCGTATGCGGCAAGACACGCATACAGTCGCTAAGAGCATCAATGAAAGTCTCATTCGTATATGCCCTGGTCATGTGAGTGATGGTAGCCATGTAGTAGTTAAGATGATCCCTTAGGCGAGGCTGTCGTGCACGACGAGTGACAGATGGGGAAACGGGAGCAGGAACGGAATTGTTGCTCGAAGTCGACATCTGCAAATAGTAAAACCACAAACCACATACAAAATAGACATATCATAAGCAATAACTTATAATTATTCCACATACGAAATGAAATGCATAATAATGCTATAACGAGAAGGGTCGGGCTGTAGAATAGACTCTAATGCACCCTAAAAACCACGGGTTAACTACATTATGACCGCCTAGTTCCCTACAACCAGAGCTCTGATACCAACTGTGATGGCCCCATACCAACTGTGATGGCCCCGTCAAAACACTTAACGGCTCCGTCACTTGGTCCCACAGCTTGATCGAACTTTAAATGAATTTAATAAACAACATTGCATTCTTATATTCAAAAGTTTTCCAAAAAGGAAATTTACCAAAATATATAGTTTAAACAAACCCAACATATTAAATAACCAAAGTTGACATAAAACATTGTCAACAAAACACCCACAAGTTTAAATATCCAAAAATTGAATGCAAGTTTAATGTTTCATAATTGTTTAACAGAATCTGCCCATATGCATGCAGACACTTCTAACACAGCTGAAGCACCAAACAAATAAAGTACCTATGAAAACATGCGAGTAAACTGTCAACAAAAATGTTGAGTGAATTATAGGTTTAAATAATTGAATACACTTTAGACCACAAGATTTAAAATGTTAGAAAATATAAAACATTATTCCATTATCAATGAGCCACCTGGTAACCACTTAACCCTTTATTAACCCTTGCCAAACACAATAAACATATACACTGAACAAGTGTATCTTCAACTAAATACGAAGTACTAAACATTCCGATTATAAATTGCTAGCGCGACTAGCTCGAAATTGGGTTGTCAAACCCGATAGATCTATCCGTAGGATTCGCGTTCACCAGTAGAAACCGGTGATTACAGTTACCAGACTAGGGAATATTTTTGTTCAACTCACAATAAATAATTTAAATTTAATTGCCACTTGTGTCTAAACGTAAAAAAAAATGCATGTAATCACATCCCAAAAATATACTTTGATTAGTATGTAAAAACTGGACTATAACTCACCTTAAAGCAAATGAAGTGACCACACAAAAATGCGAACAGCAAACGAAGTAAAGTGATCAGGAATGATCACAACGCCGACCTATAAATAAAGGAGGTCGATATAAATAACTAACTTAGGTCAAGTCTTAATATGATAGCTATAGTACTTGTTGCAAATAGACATAGAACAACACTCAACATGCATCGGTTTAATCAGAACAGCTAAAGGACATGTACTTTCTATTTTTAAAAAGTTTCTATTTTTAGCAGGTTTCCATTTTTGAAAAGTTTCTATTATAGGAAAGTTTCTATTTTAGGAAAGTTTCTATTTTAAGAAAGTTTCTATTTTAGGAAAGTTTCTATTTTAGGAAAGTTTCTATTTTTGGAAAGTTTCCAAATTTAGAAAGTTTCCATATTTAGAAAGTTTCTATTTTTAGAAAGTTTTAAGTTAGGAAAGTTTCCTTAATTAGAAAGTCAACAAAAGTCAACTGAAAGTCAAAGTCAACCGAAAGTCAACTCAAAATTTGTTGATGCATTTTATGTAAGTCCCTAGACATCTAACCCACGTCCGTTGCAGGTGCAACAGTTTACAGGCTACCATGATCGCTCGTTATTATCCTATCTGTGTTTATATGTGGTTACAGGTACTACAGGAATGCGATTTGGATGTTTGACTATGTTAGACGTAGTCAGACGTACGAGTGAAGTTTCACTCGTACGGCTGACAGGCTCATACGCACGATTGATGCTGAGCTAAGTCATAATTATAACCTAAATGAGATGACATAAGTGAGTGATCACCCGTACGTGTGAGGAAGCCAACTCGTATGAGTGATGGATGACTCACACGGGTGAGTCAACAGCAGGAGTATATAAGTGTTATGTTCTTTATTTTAGGTTAAGCCTCTCATTACACACACATTACTCAGATCTGGTGAGCTCATCCGATTCTCTCTCAGCCCAAATCACCCAGGTGGTGAATAATAGCTCTAGGTGTTGATCTAATCACTCATGATTTGTTGTGGTTTGACTTAATTAATCCCAAAAAGCTTCTCATATTCACTAGAGGATTTGATTCACTTATTTCACCATTGTGTGAGTTAAATCTGTTGATTTCTAAGTTTCTAGTCATGTTTCATCATTGGTATCAGAGCATTGGTTGTGATTTCAATATCATCCTAGTGATTTTTGGTGATTAAAGAGTTTATTATTTGGGTTTTTAGAGTTTAGAGTGATATTTTATCAAAAAGGAATCATTTTTACGTGTTTAATTGTGATTAGAGAGTGTTTTTATGTTTATGTTAGTTTAGTGCTAATCCAGCTTGTGAACGAAGAAAATTGAGGTTTAACATCAATTTCTAGGGTTTTTGAGTGATTTGAGTGTGAACAGCAGCTCACATGAGTGGGTCAAAGTTTTTGCTCACTCGCGCAGTTGACCAGACGGTTGACATCACTCGTGAACTCCCACGCACGGGTAAGCATAACTTGTTTAGGTTAGAGGACTACATTCTGATCACACGAGTGATCAAGCGGTTGACTGTGACACGTACGATTAATCACACGAGTGATCCTTACTCGCACGTTTGATACTTAGGGTTTGTTACTTTGGTTTGAGTAGTGACACGTACGTTTGAGTTATGACATGTACGAGTGAGATTGTCACATGTACGCTTGATAACCTGAATCGCACGGTTGATAACCTGAACTGCACGATTTACCTGTTTTGGAAATTGTTCAAAATGTTTAACTCAAATGATTATGCGTTAGCTGCACCGTTAGTTCAAAGTATTATGAGTATGACTCAACGATTACTTCTTGATGAAAGTGAATTTGGAAGTGGTATGAAATGTCCGAGATTAATGACTATGGAAAACTATTCCATTTGGAAGTCTAGATTTAAGATTTGGTCTAATGGTCAGGACACGAAGCTTTGGAAGTACATTGAAACCGAATTTCAATGGCCACGTTCACCTGTTACAAATGAGTTGTATATGTTACACAACATGCTTTCTGAAGAACGTGAAGAGTATAACTTGGAAAAGAAGATGTACTGTAATTTGACAAGTGCTCTTGATGGTCCAATTTTCCATCAATTTCTGTGTCATGATAATTGGTTCAAGATATGGGAAGCACTTCGTACTTTCAATGAAGGAAATACATCTTACAGAACTAGAAAAGGTTTAGAGTTGAAAGCTGAGTTTGATCGTTTTCGCTGGCAAGTCGGAGAATCTATTACAGAATTGGTTGAAAGATATCGTCATTTGCTAGCTGAACTACACAAGCATGATGTGACTATTGAGGAGAAAGATAAAGTCACTTGTCTAGCTAGAGCATTACCTTTAGAATGGAATGGTTTCGTATTAACTATGAAGACCAGTGGAGAACTTGCTACTGCTACAGTGAACTCGTTTATTGCAAGACTTCAAGAAGAAGAGTTAGAATTGTTAAACAAAGTTAAGAGGTCTAAACAAGTTCAAGACACCAAAATGTATTGTAAGAATGGCTATACACCTCCTAAATCAGCTCATGCACCGTTTCAAACTGCTTTTGCTACGAACAATCAGAGTATGTATGGTTTGAATGTCAGCAATACTCCTATTCAACAACCTTCGTATCCACCACAAGTTTCACCATGTTCACTGAACACTCAACCACAGCCTACTTCAAATACAACTGAATCATCTACACCATCTGCTACAGAAGTTTTATCTGCACTTAAGATTGAGATCATAAGAAAAGAAGGAAAGGAGAAGATTAATGAAGATATAGCATTGTTGTCTAGTCTTGTGAACTCTTATGATACTTATCTTGATGGTCGTGTGGGTAATATTCATCTAACAAAGGAAGATTATCAACAACTTGATAAAGAAGAAGCAGAAAGGTTGGATATAATATGGGGTATGGCAAATTTGGTGAGAAGAGCTAAAGATTATGAAGAGAGAACTGGGAAACCGATCAGTCTGACCAAGGATACAAAATTGGGTTTTGATATGAATACTGTTACTTGTTACAATTGTGGAGAATTAGGTCATTTTTCAAGGCAGTGTACTAAACAGAAGAAGCAAGGTAATCATAATCCGTTCAGAAATCAGAACTATTATCGTGTTAGTTCCCAAAGTCAATCGACAAAGCATGAAGTCTACATTTCTGACAAGGGAAATGATGTAGCAATTTCAGAAAATCCTAATAAAGCTCTAGTTGTCATTCATGGAGACGATGATGATTGGTCAATTATATTGAATGTGAATGATCAACAGAAAGCCAACATGGCTAAGATCACCGAAGATGAATCAAAATGTGGTTCTGAGCAAAGCGTAATTGAGAAGATGATTGTACGCACTGAACGAGCTGAAGAGATATCTCGAACCATTAGAAAGGACAAAGTTCAGAAAAAGGTGAAAGATAAATTCAAGAAAGCACGTGATTCTATTCCTCGAACACCAGAATCAGGAAGCATTTCACCTACTTCATCAGAGGACTACTATTTCAACAGTTGGAAGAATAAGTATGATGATATCCTAATGTGTGAAGACAGTCTAGAAGTTGATCAAAGTGAGGAAATATTGATTGATGCTGATAAGGAACTAGACGAATGGGGTAGAATGATTGCTGTAGAATTGGAGATGTTGGTTCTCATGGGTGAAGGTTCAGATCTAGACAGTTTAAGTTCAGAAGATGATGAATTGGATACTAGGTCAGATTCAGATGCAGGAAGTCCTAAGGGTTCTACTGATTTTGAGATGTTGAACAAGCAAGCAGTGGATCTACTCAAAAAGTGTTTGTCAGATAGTGATCGAGAAAAAGTGTCAGGGTTGACAAGAGCTAAGGATATCTGGGATAAACTCGAAGAGATACATTTGGGTAAAGGTTTTGTGAACGATGATGTGTCAGTGTTTCTTACAGATTCTTCAGAATCAGAATATGAATTCGATGATGGGAAAAAAAATTATTTTGCTTTTATGGCTGATAATTCTTCATCAAATAGCGCTCAAGAGGTAACTTCTAATTTTTGTTCGAATTCAAACTCTGAATGTGCTAAATGTTCTGAATATAAGATAACTGTAGACAACCTGAACAAAACCTATGATGAGATGTGTGACAAATATCATGCCAACCTTGTGACCAAAAAGATTGAAAATGATTTGAAAGAAGAAATTAAAGTTTATAAAAAACAGATTCATGATCTTAAATGTTACAACTTTGATTTAAATTAAGCTTTAATCAAACGTGTTGACACGATAAATGAACTAAAAAGGGAAAATGAGTGTGTCAAAGCTAATTTAGAAGCTATGTCAATCAAAATAAAATGTTGGGCAAGTGCATCTCAATGGAATGCACTTATGGTTGAACTTAATGATCAAAAGGGTAAAGGCATTGGATATAAGTCCGTATCTCCTCCTTTTCAAAACAAATATGTTAATGCAAATGTGGTTGACAGACAACCAGAAGATTGTGTTCCACCTAGTTATGAGAACTATGCTGAAAGGAACAAGAAGTCTAACTCGAATGAGAACATGACTTCAGACGAAATTGCTGAAGGTGCTTTAGATCATGATGAAGATAAGAAAAATGGTCTAGGAGATAATAATGTTAGATAAAGGGTGATAACACCAAGAGGTCCAGTTCCAAAAGGTCCTGTTAAGATTTTGAAAAATCCTAGATTTGCTAACAGACCTGTTCCTCCTGTTACACCTAAGCCTGTTCCAAGAGAGAAATCAAATGTTTCTCCTGTGTTCGTAAGAACACAAGACCCCTCATCTTCAAACTCTAATAATGTGTATCAATTCAGAGGAAATAGGGAGTTTAGACAATGTTTTAATTGTGTTGTTTTTGGACACATTGCTGCTTATTGTCCTAGAAGATTTCGTTCCCCAAGACATAAAGTTGACTTGTCACATGATGATTTTAGATCATCTCATGTTCATCAAACAGGTTCACCTGTAAATGATGAATTTTGTGATAAAGACCTAAGACACATGTTGTCTTTGGAGATTCCAAAAGGAAGAACTTCAATAGATCTGTTTCTCATGTGAAGGGAAAAATCCCTAAACGAAGTTCTGAGGCAAATGTTGCCAGTTCTAGTGAGCAAGGTAGACCTTTTGAACCAAAGTTAAGGTCTCCATCTCAAAAAATTAGTCACAGAAAGTATTTTTCTAGAATTAGACCACGGATGAATCATTCAGATTCAGAGAGGAATGTCAGACGCCAAGAGCGTGACACCTCTTCTTCCAAATTTGCTAAGTTTAAGGTTTCTAATGATGAGATTCCTTCGAACTCAAACGGGAAATGGATGGAATTTCAAGCTATGGGTGTTAATGGACAACCTACTGCCGTCTGGGCGTGGGTTCCCATTATCAATTAACTTCTTAATGTGATATGCAGGAAACCTGCAAATAACACCTGGATTGTGGATAGTGGTGCTTCGAGACATATGACTGGACAGCTATCTCTTCTTTCGGATGTACAACCAATTAAGGGAGGTTATGTTGCATTTGCTGGAGATAAGGGTGGTCATATTTCAGCTCAGGGTTTATTGAAGAATGATAAAGTTAGTTTTGATAAAGTGAATTATTGTCAAGAGCTTGCAAATAATCTGTTATCAGTTTCACAAATCTGTGAGAAATCCTTTAAAGTAGCATTTGATGACGAATTCAGCTACATTTTGAAACCAGAGTTTGTGATTCCACATGAAATGATTTTGATGAAGGCTCCTCGACAAGCTGATTTATACATGCTCGATATGAATGTTGCTACCTCAACTGCTGAACATCATCAAGCTTTCGTTTCTAAAGCTACTGAACAAGATTATATTACATGGCACAAACGCATGGGTCATTTAAGTTTTCGAAAGATGAACCATCTGGTTCACAACAATCTTGTAGAAGGTGTTGATCTTCGATCTTTTCAGATTCCAAGAACATGTGTTCCGTGTAAGAAGGGTAAGCAGAGTAAGAAAGCTCATAAGTTGGTGAAGTATAATCTAATCTCTGCTCCACTTGAATTGCTGCATATGGATCTCTTCGGTCCAATTCGTTTTGAAAGTATTGATGGAAGCAAGTATTGTCTGGTGGTAACTGACGATTATTCAAGATTCTCATGGGTAATGTTTTTAAAAGAGAAGTCTGATACGTTTGAGAATTTGAAAGTGCTAATCAATCGATTAGAGACAGGTTTTAATTCAAAAGTAAGAAAGATTCGATGCGATAATGGTACAGAATTCAAGAATCAGTATCTTGCAGGTTTTTGTATTGAAAAAGGTATCAATATGCAGTTCATTTCTGCATACGCTCCTCAGATGAATGGTATTGCTGAAAGAAAAAATAGGGTTTTGATTGAGACTGCTAGGACTATGCTACCTGATTCATCTCTACCTGTTTATTTTTGCGGTGAAACTATTTCAAATGCTTGTTACACTATGAATCGAGTTCTGACTGTTAAACGTCTAGGTAAAACTTGCTATGAGTTATTGCATGGGAGAAAACCATCTCTGAAGTGTAGTGACCCGAACTTTTCCATGTTTATATATATTAATTGAGATTGATATTTACATGATTAAATGTTTCCAACATGTTAAGCAATCAAACTTGTTAAGACTTGATTAATTGAAATATGTTTCATATAGACAATTGACCACCCAAGTTGACCGGTGATTCACGAACGTTAAAACTTGTAAAAACTATATGATGACATATATATGGATATATATATAGTTAACATGATACTATGATAAGTAAACATATCATTAAGTATATTAACAATGAACTACATATGTAAAAACAAGACTACTAACTTAATGATTTTTAAACGAGACATATATGTAACGATTATCGTTGTAAAGACATTTAATGTATATATATCATATTAAGAGATATTCATACATGATAATATCATGATAATATAATAATTTAAAATCTCATTTGATATTATAAACATTGGGTTAACAACATTTAACAAGATCGTTAACCTAAAGGTTTCAAAACAACACTTACATGTAACGACTAACGATGACTTAACGACTCAGTTAAAATGTATATACATGTAGTGTTTTAATATGTATTTATACACTTTTGAAAGACTTCAATACACTTATCAAAATACTTCTACTTAACAAAAATGCTTACAATTACATCCTCGTTCAGTTTCATCAACAATTCTACTCGTATGCACCCGTATTCGTACTCGTACAATACACAGCTTTTAGATGTATGTACTATTGGTATATACACTCCAATGATCAGCTCTTAGCAGCCCATGTGAGTCACCTAACACATGTGGGAACCATCATTTGGCAACTAGCATGAAATATCTCATAAAATTACAAAAATATGAGTAATCATTCATGACTTATTTACATGAAAACAAAATTACATATCCTTTATATCTAATCCATACACCAACGACCAAAAACACCTACAAACACTTTCATTCTTCAATTTTCTTCATCTAATTGATCTCTCGCAAGTTCTATCTTCAAGTTCTAAGTGTTCTTCATAAATTCCAAAAGTTCTAGTTTCATAAAATCAAGAATACTTTCAAGTTTGCTAGCTCACTTCCAATCTTGTAAGGTGATCATCCAACCTCAAGAAATCTTTGTTTCTTATAGTAGGTTATCATTCTAATACAAGGTAATAATCATATTCAAACTTTGGTTCAATTTCTATAACTATAACAATCTTATTTCAAGTGATGATCTTACTTGAACTTGTTTTCGTGTCATGATTCTGCTTCAAGAACTTCGAGCCATCCAAGGATCCATTGAAGCTAGATCCATTTTTCTCTTTTCCAGTAGGTTTATCCAAGGAACTTAAGGTAGTAATGATGTTCATAACATCATTCGATTCATACATATAAAGCTATCTTATTCGAAGGTTTAAACTTGTAATCACTAGAACATAGTTTAGTTAATTCTAAACTTGTTCGCAAACAAAAGTTAATCCTTCTAACTTGACTTTTAAAATTAACTAAACACATGTTCTATATCTATATGATATGCTAACTTAATGATTTAAAACCTGGAAACACGAAAAACACCGTAAAACCGGATTTACGCCGTCGTAGTAACACCGCGGGCTGTTTTGGGTTAGTTAATTAAAAACTATGATAAACTTTGATTTAAAAGTTGTTATTCAGAGAAAATGATTTTTATTATGAACATGAAACTATATCCAAAAATTATGGTTAAACTCAAAGTGGAAGTATGTTTTCTAAAATGGTCATCTAGACGTCGTTCTTTCGACTGAAATGACTACCTTTACAAAAACGACTTGTAACTTATTTTTCCGACTATAAACCTATACTTTTCTATTTAGATTCATAAAATAGAGTTCAATATGAAACCATAGCAATTTTATTCACTCAAAACGGATTTAAAATGAAGAAGTTATGGGTAAAACAAGATTGGATAATTTTTCTCATTTTAGCTACGTGAAAATTGGTAACAAATCTATTCCAACCATTACTTAATCAACTTGTATTGTATATTATGTAATCTTGAGATACCATAGACACGTATACAATGTTTCGACCTATCATGTCGACACATCTATATATATTTCGGAACAACCATAGACACTCTATATGTGAATGTTGGAGTTAGCTATACAGGGTTGAGGTTAATTCCAAAATATATATAGTTTAAGTTATGATCAATACTGAGATACGTATACACTGGGTCGTGGATTGATTCAAGATAATATTTATCGATTTATTTCTGTACATCTAACTGTGGACAACTAGTTGTAGGTTACTAACGAGGACAGCTGACTTAATAAACTTAAAACATCAAAATATATTAAAAGTGTTGTAAATATATTTTGAACATACTTTGATATATAGGTATATATTGTTATAGGTTCGTGAATCAACCAGTGGCCAAGTCTTACTTCCCGACGAAGTAAAAATCTGTGAAAGTGAGTTATAGTCCCACTTTTAAAATCTAATATTTTTGGGATGAGAATACATGCAGGTTTTATAAATGATTTACAAAATAGACACAAGTACGTGAAACTACATTCTATGGTTGAATTATCGAAATCGAATATGCCCCTTTTTATTAAGTCTGGTAATCTAAGAATTAGGGAACAGACACCCTAATTGACGCGAATCCTAAAGATAGATCTATCGGGCCCAACAAGCCCCATCCAAAGTACCGGATGCTTTAGTACTTCGAAATTTATATCATATCCGAAGGGTGTCCCGGAATGATGGGGATATTCTTATATATGCATCTTGTTAATGTCGGTTACCAGGTGTTCACCATATGAATGATTTTTATCTCTATGTATGGGATGTGTATTGAAATATGAAATCTTGTGGTCTATTATTATGATTTGATATATATAGGTTAAACCTATAACTCACCAACATTTTTGTTGACGTTTTAAGCATGTTTATTCTCAGGTGATTATTAAGAGCTTCCGCTGTCGCATAGTTAAATAAGGACGAGATTTGGAGTCCATGCTTGTATGATATTGTGTAAAAGCTGCATTCAAGAAACTTATTTTGTTGTAACATATTTGTATTGTAAACCATTATGTAATGGTCATGTGTAAACAGGATATTTTAGATTATCATTATTTGATAATCTACGTAAAGCTTTTTAAAACCTTTATCTATGAAATAAAGGTTATGGTTTGTTTTAAAAATGAATGCAGTCTTTGAAAAACGTCTCATATAGAGGTCAAAACCTCGCAACGAAATCAATTAATATGGAAGGTTTTTAATCAATAAGAACGGGACATTTCAGTTGGTATCAGAGCGTTGGTCTTAGAGAACCAGAAAATTTGCATTAGTGTGTCTTATCGAGTTTGTTAGGATGCATTAGTGATTCTGGACTTCGACCGTGTTTTCTTTAAAAATGATTGCTTAACATTTTTGTTGGAAACTATATATTTTTAACATATGAATATTATGTGATATATTAATCTCTTAACGTGTTTGATATTATGTGATAGATGTCTACCTCTAGAACAATTCCCATTGACTCACCTAATAATAATGAAGAGTCAAATGTAAATTGGAATGATTCATGGACTGATTCACAAGTTCCCGAAGAGGAACCGGAAGAAGAGTCGGAACCGGAAGAAGAATCGGAACCGGACGAAGAATCGGAACCGGAAGAAGAATCGAAACCGGTGGGGGAAATAATAAAACGGTTAAGTAAAAGAGAATCCTCAACCAACCGACCAAGGTTAATTATGGTCAATGGTGTTTCCGCCAAGGAAGCAAAATATTGGGAGGATTACCAATTCTCCGATGAATCGGATTCCGACGAGAATTCCAATGATGTTATAGAAATTACCCCAACTGAATTTAAAAAGGCAAAAGAAAATAATAAGGGAAAGGGCATAAATATAGAGAAATCTAATTCCAACCCCGATGAACTTTATATGTATCGTCAACCCCCGAAGTTCTTAAGTTGTAACAATGACCCGGGAACCTCTAAACCACCAGGTTTTTCTAAACCAATGTGGACAACGACGGCTCGTATTAGGGGAACATCATATATCCCTAGAAACTTGGCAAAACGAACCAAAACCGAAGAAGAAGAAACGAGCGAGTCGGAATAAGATAGTTGTATTCGTGTGGTGTAATATATGTAATATAGTGTTCTTATGCTTTATGATATATGTAAAAATTGCTTGTATTAATAAGTATTTTTTTATGAATCTAACTCTTGTCTATTTTACAGTTTAAAAACACAAAATGGATAGACAACCCAATATTTTAAGAGACCTACCCGGAGACATGATTGATGAAATCTTGTCTAGAGTCGGCCAGAATTCCTCGGCACAACTATTTAAGGCGAGATCAGTTTGTAAGACATTCGAAGAACGTTCCAAGAATGTCTTGGTTTATAAGAGACTTTCGTTTGAAAGATGGGGGATATCACATTGGGAAACCCATAAGTTACGATGTGTTTACTTTGACGCATATATTGCGGGGAACCCAAATGCTATTTTACGCAACGGGTTAAGAAATTATTTTGACTCAATATATCCGAATATTGGACTTCGTGATTTAGAAAAAGCGGCTAGCATGCAACATAAAGAAGCATGTTATGCTTACGGATTAGTAATGTTCGCTTCTCACCAAAGTGAGAACAAGAACATCGGGCTACAACTATTAAACAAAACGTTTCCACAAGTGACGGAGTCGGTAATTGGGGTAAGAAATGAGGTTTTTAGATTATTACGGGACTGTTGGACATTACGTAACCCTCGTCCCTTTGACGACGTTACAACACGCTGTCTTATCAACGGCCATAACGGTTATGTTGCACAAGACCAAGGATGGGAAGTAGTCCTAGTAAAACCAGAATGCATGACTTGTTTATGGACGTATGAATTACGTGTCTTTATTGCCTTTGCTGAACGACTTGTGTACTAGCTAGAATTATCTTCACAACTATCTTGTATCAAAGTTATTGTGTGCTATATTTCATGCTTTATGTAAAATAAGCGGTATTGTAAGTTTGTAAAATATTGTATAAAAGTTTGAACGCGAAATATTATTATAATCAGTTTTTCATATAGAATTGTAGTAGTTGAATTGTATATTAGCTACTAAGTATGAACTTAACGGGTAGGTACTACCCGAATTTAAACTTATAAAACGCTAATATGAAGAAAAAGCTTTTATAAATGAGTTCATATTATGCTACGAAATACTATTAACTACTCTTAATATTCTGTATGATTAACTTGTTCCATTTGACTATTTTGAAGGAAATGGCACCGACTACTCGACACACCGTGAATATGAATGAAGAGGAATTCCGTACTTTTCTAGCTTCAAACATAGCCGCAGTACAGGCTGCGCTACATACCAACAATAACCTTGGATCTAGTAGTACAGGAAATCGTGTAGGATGCACCTACAAAGAATTCACTGCCTGCAAACCTTTGGAATTTGATGGAACCGAAGGACCGATCGGATTGAAACGGTGGACCGAGAAGGTAGAATCGGTGTTTGCCATAAGTAAGTGTACTGAAGAGGACAAAGTGAAGTAAGCTACGCATACCTTCACAGGTTCTGCGTTAACATGGTGGAATACCTATCTAGAGCAAGTGGGACAAGACGATGCGTACGCACTACCGTGGTCAGCATTCAAGCACTTGATGAACGAGAAGTACCGTCCCAGAACCGAGGTCAATAAGCTCAAGACAGAACTTAGAGGGTTACGAACCCAAGGATTTGATATTACCACGTACGAAAGACGATTCACAGAATTGTGCCTATTGTGTCCGGGAGCATTCGAAGATGAGGAAGAGAAGATCGACGCATTTGTGAAAGGATTACTGGAAAGAATCCAAGAAGATATAAGTTCACACGAGCCCGCCTCTATACAACAGGCATGTAGAATGGCTCACAAACTAGTGAACCAGATTGAAGAAAGAATTAAAGAACAGACTGCTGAAGAGGCCAATGTGAAGCAAGTCAAAAGAAAGTGGGAGGAAAACGGTGATAAGAATCACCAATACAACAACAACAGCAATTACAATAATAATCGCAACAATTATCCCAACAATCGCAACATCAATCGCAACTAAAACAAACGGCCCAACAATAACAACAACAACAACAGCAACAGCAACTACAACAATCATCCCAACAACAATAATAACCGCAACAACAACAACAATCAGAAGCAGCTATGCCAAAGGTGTGAAAAGTATCACTCGGGGTTCTGCACCAAATTTTGCAACAAGTGTAAAAGAAATGGTCATAGCGCGGAGAAGTGTGAGGTCTACGGACCAGGGGTTAATAGAACGAAAGGAACAAATGGTGTCGGAACGAGTAATGGCGGAGCAAGTAGTGTCGGAGCAAGTTATGCCAATGTAGTTTGTTATAAATGTGGAAAACCGGGCCACATTATTAGAAATTGCCCGAACCAGGAGAACACGAATGGACAAGGCCGTGGAAGAGTTTTCAATATTAATGCGGCAGAGGCACAGGAAGACCCGGAGCTTGTTACGGGTACGTTTCTTATTGACAATAAATCTGCTTACGTTTTATTTGATTCGGGTGCGGATAGAAGCTATATGAGTAGAGATTTTTGTGCTGAATTAAGTTGTCCATTGACGCCTTTGGATAGTAAATTTTTACTCGAATTAGCAAATGGTAAATTAATTTCAGCAGATAATATATGTCGGAATCGAGAAATTAAACTGGTTAGCGAAACATTTAAGATTGATTTGATACCAGTAGAGTTAGGGAGTTTTGATGTGATAATCGGTATGGACTGGTTGAAAGAAGTGAAAGCGGAGATCGTTTGTTACAAAAATGCAATTCGCATTATACGAGAAAAAGGAAAACCCTTAATGGTGTACGGAGAAAAGGGCAACACGAAGCTACATCTTATTAGTAATTTGAAGGCACAAAAACTAATAAGAAAAGGTTGCTATGCTGTTCTAGCACACGTTGAGAAAGTACAAACTGAAGAAAAGAGCATCAATGATGTTCCCATTGCAAAAGAATTTCCCGATGTATTTCCGAAAGAATTACCGGGATTACCCCCACATCGATCCGTTGAATTTCAAATAGATCTTGTACCAGGAGCTGCACCAATAGCTCGTGCTCCTTACAGACTCGCACCCAGCGAGATGAAAGAACTGCAAAGCCAATTACAAGAACTTTTAGAGCGTGGTTTCATTCGACCAAGCACATCACCATGGGGAGCTCCTGTTTTGTTTGTCAAGAAGAAAGATGGTACATTCAGGTTGTGTATCGACTACCGAGAGTTGAACAAACTTACCATCAAGAACCGCTACCCACTACCGAGAATCGATGACTTATTTGATCAACTACAAGGCTCGTCTGTTTATTCAAAGATTGACTTACGTTCCGGGTATCATCAAATGCGGGTGAAAGAAGATGATATTCCAAAGACTGCTTTCAGAACACGTTACGGTCATTACGAGTTTATGGTCATGCCGTTTGGTTTAACTAATGCACCAGCTGTGTTCATGGACCTTATGAACCGAGTGTGTGGACCATACCTTGACAAGTTTGTCATTGTTTTCATTGATGACATACTTATTTACTCAAAGAATGACCAAGAACACGGTGAATATTTGAGAAAGGTGTTAGAAGTATTGAGGAAGGAAGAATTGTACGCTAAGTTTTCAAAGTGTGCATTTTGGTTGGAAGAAGTTCAATTCCTCGGTCACATAGTGAACAAAGAAGGTATTAAGGTGGATCCGGCAAAGATAGAAACTGTTGAAAAGTGGGAAACCCCGAAAACTCCGAAACACATACGCCAGTTTTTAGGACTAGTTGGTTACTACAGAAGGTTCATCCAAGACTTTTCCAGAATAGCAAAACCCTTGACTGCATTAACGCATAAAGGGAAGAAATTTGAATGGAATGATGAACAAGAGAAAGCGTTTCAGTTATTGAAGAAAAAGCTAACTACGACACCTATATTGTCATTGCCTGAAGGGAATGATGATTTTGTGATTTATTGTGATGCATCAAAGCAAGGTCTCGGTTGTGTATTAATGCAACGAACGAAGGTGATTGCTTATACGTCTAGACAATTGAAGATTCACGAACAAAATTATACGACGCATGATTTGGAATTAGGCGCGGTTGTTTTTGCATTAAAGACTTGGAGGCACTACTTATATGGGGTCAAAAGTATTATATATACCGACCACAAAAGTCTTCAACACATATTTAACCAGAAACAACTGAATATGAGGCAGCGTAGGTGGATTGAATTATTGAATGATTACGACTTTGAGATTCGTTACCACCCGGGGAAGGCAAATGTGGTAGCCGATGCCTTGAGCAGGAAGGACAGAGAACCTATTCGAGTAAAATCTATGAATATATTGATTCATAATAACCTTACTACTCAAATAAATGAGGCGCAACAAGGAGTTTTAAAAGAGGGAAATTTAAAGGATGAAATACCCAAAGGATCGGAGAAGCATCTTAATATTCGGGAAGACGGAACCCGGTATAGGGCTGAAAGGATTTGGGTACCAAAATTTGGAGATATGAGAGAAATGGTACTTAGAGAAGCTCATAAAACCAGATACTCAATACATCCTGGAACGGGGAAGATGTACAAGGATCTCAGGAAATATTTTTGGTGGCCGGGTATGAAAGCCGATGTTGCTAAATACGTAGGAGAATGTTTGACGTGTTCTAAGGTCAAAGCTGAGCATCAGAAACCATCAGGTCTACTTCAACAACCCGAAATCCCAGAATGGAAATGGGAAAACATTACCATGGATTTCATCACTAAATTGCCAAGGACTGCAAGTGGTTTTGATACTATTTGGGTAATAGTTGATCGTCTCACCAAATCAGCACACTTCCTGCCAATAAGAGAAGATGACAAGATGGAGAAGTTAGCACGACTGTATTTGAAGGAAGTCATATCCAGACATGGAATACCAATCTCTATTATCTCTGATAGGGATAGCAGATTTATTTCAAGATTCTGGCAGACATTACAGCAACCATTAGGAACTCGTCTAGACATGAGTACTGCCTATCATCCACAAACTGATGGGCAGAGCGAAAGGACGATACAAACGCTTGAAGACATGCTACGAGCATGTGTTATTGATTTCGGAAACAGTTGGGATCGACATCTACCGTTAGCAGAATTTTCCTACAACAACAGCTACCATTCAAGCATTGAGATGGCGCCGTTTGAAGCACTTTATGGTAGAAAGTGCAGGTCTCCGATTTGTTGGAGTGAAGTGGGGGATAGACAGATTACGGGTCCGGAGATTATACAAGAAACTACCGAGAAGATCATCCAAATTCAACAACGGTTGAAAACCGCCCAAAGTCGACAAAAGAGCTACGCTGACATTAAAAGAAAAGATATAGAATTTGAAATTGGAGAGATGGTCATGCTTAAAGTTGCACCTTGGAAAGGCGTTGTTCGATTTGGTAAACGAGGAAAATTAAATCCAAGGTATATTGGACCATTCAAGATTATTGATCGTGTCGGACCAGTAGCTTACCGACTTGAGTTACCTCAACAACTCGCGGCTGTACATAACACTTTCCACGTCTCGAATTTGAAGAAATGTTTTGCTAAAGAAGATCTCACTATTCCGTTAGATGAAATCCAAATCAACGAAAAACTTCAATTCATCGAAGAACCCGTCGAAATAATGGATCGTGAGGTTAAAAGACTTAAGCAAAACAAGATACCAATTGTTAAGGTTCGATGGAATGCTCGTAGAGGACCCGAGTTTACCTGGGAGCGTGAAGATCAGATGAAGAAGAAATACCCGCATCTATTTCCAGAAGATTCGTCAACACCTTCAACAGCTTAAAATTTCGGGACGAAATTTATTTAACGGGTAGGTACTGTAGTGACCCGAACTTTTCCATGTTTATATATATTAATTGAGATTGATATTTACATGATTAAATGTTTCCAACATGTTAAGCAATCAAACTTGTTAAGACTTGATTAATTGAAATATGTTTCATATAGACAATTGACCACCCAAGTTGACCGGTGATTCACGAACGTTAAAACTTGTAAAAACTATATGATGACATATATATGGATATATATATAGTTAACATGATACTATGATAAGTAAACATATCATTAAGTATATTAACAATGAACTACATATGTAAAAACAAGACTACTAACTTAATGATTTTTAAACGAGACATATATGTAACGATTATCGTTGTAAAGACATTTAATGTATATATATCATATTAAGAGATATTCATACATGATAATATCATGATAATATAATAATTTAAAATCTCATTTGATATTATAAACATTGGGTTAACAACATTTAACAAGATCGTTAACCTAAAGGTTTCAAAACAACACTTACATGTAACGACTAACGATGACTTAACGACTCAGTTAAAATGTATATACATGTAGTGTTTTAATATGTATTTATACACTTTTGAAAGACTTCAATACACTTATCAAAATACTTATACTTAACAAAAATGCTTACAATTACATCCTCGTTCAGTTTCATCAACAATTCTACTCGTATGCACCCGTATTCGTACTCGTACAATACACAGCTTTTAGATGTATGTACTATTGGTATATACACTCCAATGATTAGCTCTTAGCAGCCCATGTGATTCACCTAACACATGTGGGAACCATCATTTGGCAACTAGCATGAAATATCTCATAAAATTACAAAAATATGAGTAATCATTCATGACTTATTTACATGAAAACGAATTACATATCCTTTATATCTAATCCATACACCAATGACCAAAAACACCTACAAACACTTTCATTCTTCAATTTTCTTCATCTAATTGATCTCTCTCAAGTTCTATCTTCAAGTTCTAAGTGTTCTTCATAAATTCCAAAAGTTCTAGTTTCATAAAATCAAGAATACTTTCAAGTTTGCTAGCTCACTTCCAATCTTGTAAGGTGATCATCCAACCTCAAGAAATCTTTGTTTCTTACAGTAGGTTATCATTCTAATACAAGGTAATAATCATATTCAAACTTTGGTTCAATTTCTATAACTATAACAATCTTATTTCAAGTGATGATCTTACTTGAACTTGTTTTCGTGTCATGATTCTGCTTCAAGAACTTCGAGCCATCCAAGGATCCATTGAAGCTAGATCCATTTTTCTATTTTCCAGTAGGTTTATCCAAGGAACTTAAGGTAGTAATGATGTTCATAACATCATTCGATTCATACATATAAAGCTATCTTATTCGAAGGTTTAAACTTGTAATCACTAGAACATAGTTTAGTTAATTCTAAACTTGTTCGCAAACAAAAGTTAATCCTTCTAACTTGACTTTTAAAATCAACTAAACACATGTTCTATATCTATATGATATGCTAACTTAATGATTTAAAACCTGGAAACACGAAAAACACCGTAAAATCGGATTTACGCCGTCGTAGTAACACCGCGGGCTGTTTTGGGTTAGTTAATTAAAAACTATGATAAACTTTGATTTAAAAGTTGTTATTCAGAGAAAATGATTTTTATTATGAACATGAAACTATATCCAAAAATTATGGTTAAACTCAAAGTGGAAGTATGTTTTCTAAAATGGTCATCTAGACGTCGTTCTTTCGACTTAAATGACTACCTTTACAAAAATGACTTGTAACTTATTTTTCCGACTATAAACCTATACTTTTCTATTTAGATTCATAAAATAGAGTTCAATATGAAACCATAGCAATTTGATTCACTCAAAACGGATTTAAAATGAAGAAGTTATGGGTAAAACAAGATTGGATAATTTTTCTCATTTTAGCTACGTGAAAATTGGTAACAAATCTATTCCAACCATTACTTAATCAACTTGTATTGTATATTATGTAATCTTGAGATACCATAGACACGTATACAATGTTTCGACCTATCATGTCGACACATCTATATATATTTCGGAACAACCATAGACACTCTATATGTGAATGTTGGAGTTAGCTATACAGGGTTGAGGTTGATTCCAAAATATATATAGTTTGAGTTGTGATCAATACTGAGATACGTATACACTGGGTCGTGGATTGATTCAAGATAATATTTATCGATTTATTTCTGTACATCTAACTGTGGACAACTAGTTGTAGGTTACTAACGAGGACAGCTGACTTAATAAACTTAAAACATCAAAATATATTAAAAGTGTTGTAAATATATTTTGAACATACTTTGATATATAGGTATATATTGTTATAGGTTCGTGAATCAACCAGTGGCCAAGTCTTACTTCCCGACGAAGTAAAAATCTGTGAAAGTGAGTTATAGTCCCACTTTTAAAATCTAATATTTTTGGGATGAGAATACATGCAGGTTTTATAAATGATATACAAAATAGACACAAGTACGTGAAACTACATTCTATGGTTGAATTATCGAAATCGAATATGCCCCTTTTTATTAAGTCTGGTAATCTAAGAATTAGGGAACAGACACCCTAATTGACGCGAATCCTAAAGATAGATCTATCGGGCCCAACAAGCCCCATCCAAAGTACCGGATGCTTTAGTACTTCGAAATTTATATCATATCCGAAGGGTGTCCCGGAATGATGGGGATATTCTTATATATGCATCTTGTTAATGTCGGTTACCAGGTGTTCACCATATGAATGATTTTTATCTCTATGTATGGGATGTGTATTGAAATATGAAATCTTGTGGTCTATTATTATGATTTGATATATATAGGTTAAACCTATAACTCACCAACATTTTTGTTGACGTTTTAAGCATGTTTATTCTCAGGTGATTATTAAGAGCTTCCGCTGTCGCATAGTTAAATAAGGACGAGATTTGGAGTCCATGCTTGTATGATATTGTGTAAAAGCTGCATTCAAGAAACTTATTTTGTTGTAACATATTTGTATTGTAAACCATTATGTAATGGTCGTGTGTAAACAGGATATTTTAGATTATCATTATTTGATAATCTACGTAAAGCTTTTTAAAACCTTTATCTATGAAATAAAGGTTATGGTTTGTTTTAAAAATGAATGCAGTCTTTGAAAAACGTCTCATATAGAGGTCAAAACCTCGCAACGAAATCAATTAATATGGAACGTTTTTAATCAATAAGAACGGGACATTTCATGAAGCATCTAGAACCATTTGGTGCCCTGTGTACCATATTGAAGAGAAAATCAGGAAGTAAGTTTGATTCTAAGGTGGTTACTGGAGTGTTTCTAGGTTATAGTTCTCCTAACAAGAGAGTTTTCAACAATGAGATGAGATGAGATGTGTTGAAGAGTGGTATGAAGTTGACGTCCAATGGAATCACACGAAGAGTGCACCTAAGAATCATCCTTGGATCTACAACTATGATGAGTTGATTGATTCATTCAATCTTGCTCCAGATCAGACGGAAAATGAAGTAGAGTTACAAATGCTGTTTGATTACAGAACGAACCAGAAGTGTCTGCACCTACTCCAACTCCATTATCTACAGTCTTTGAGCCAGTACAAGATTTAGATCAAGATGTTGATCCAGTGTACGATACCTGCAGATCTGATATTTCGAGTGAGAATTCTGATAATCCTGAAGAAGTTGGAGATACCACGAATCTACACCACAAGATACCTATTCCCGCACACCCAGTTCCCAGAACTACAACTGCTCATCCTAGAGAAAATATCATTGGAGATCTAAATGCATGTGTTAGAACAAGAAGAAAAGTTCAGTTTGATGGTTAAGTTGATGCTCATATGACAGCTGCTGCTGCATACTACGAGTACTCATGTCATATCTCGAGAATTGAGCCAAAGACTACAAAAGAAGCCTTGAAGCATGTTGATTGGGTCATGGCAATGTAAGAAGAGATTCAACAATTCAATCATCTAGATATTTGGAAGCTAGTTACTAAGCCGCATGGTGCTAAAGTAATTGATCTCAAATGGGTTTGGAAATGCAAATTCAACGAATATGGAAATGTTACTCGTAACAAAGCAAGATTAGTTGCTAAAGGTTATCAGCAAGATCCTGAATTTGATTACGATGAAGTTTTCGCTAATGTTGCCAGATTAGATGCAATTCGCATTTTCTTGACTTTCGCTTCTTTCATTAAGTTCAAAGTTTATCAAATGGATATTAATAGTGCATTTCTTTACGAGAAGCTAAACGAACGACTATATGTCAGTCAACCTCCAGGTTTTGAAGATCATCTTCATCCTGACAAAGTTTACCGCTTACGGAGAGCCCTTTATGGTTTACATCAAGCTCCTAGAGCTTGGTACGGACGTTTATCGAGTTATCTTCTAGAAAAAGGATATCAAATGGGCAAGATAGACTGTACTCTGTTCACAAAGGTTCAAGATGATGACATTATCTTAGTCCAGATTTATGTAGACGACATTATTTTTGGTGCTACTAAGCAAGAACTCGTTGATGAGTTCGAGCAGGTGATGAAGGACGAGTTCGAAATGAGTAAATTGGGTCTTCTACACTATTTTCTTGGTTTACAAGTCGAACAGACTGAAAATGGAATTTTTCTTCATCAAGCAAAGTATGTAAATGACATACTCGAACGTTTTGGTATGACTCAAGAACGTCATGTGTCAACTCCATTAGTTGTGAATCATGGTATTTCGTTAGACTACGAAGGAGAACCTGTTGATCCTACGTATTATCGAGCAATCATCGGGTCGCTTATGTATCTCACTGCGTCTAGGTCGGATATTATGTTCGCAACATGTCTGTGTGCTTGTTATCAAGTTAATCCGAATACAGTTCATCTTACTTCTGCCAAAAGAATTCTATGTTATCTGTTGCATTCTCCAAATCTCGGCATCTGGTATTCAAACGATGAGAAGTTTGATCTTGTAGCTTACAGCGATTCAGACTATGCAGGTTGCAAAATCAACAACAAATCTACATCAGGAGGATGTCAATTTTTAGGTGAAAGGCTGGTGACCTGGCAATGCAAGAAACAAACTGCAGTTGCTCTTTCCAATTGTGAAGCTGAATATATAGCTGCTGCAAGTTGTTGTTCGCAAGTTGTTTGGATCCAACAACAACTTCGCGATTACGGGCTAAGCATCTCTTTCTCTCCTCTTTTTATTGATAATACTACTGCTAATGCGATCACTAAGAATCCTGTTCAACATTCTAAGACTAAACACATAGGTGTTAAGTATCATCTTCTTAGGGATTGCCATGAGAAAAAGATCATTGAGGTTAAGAGAATAGGTACTAAGGACCACAGGGCTGACTTATTTACTAAGGCTTTTGATAGACCTAGGTTCTTACTCCTACTAGAGATGAATGGCATTGTTGATCGAGACAAAGTGATTTTGGATGTTGTGTGTGAGGGTTAGTCAAGCCTTTTAGACTGTGCATGTAGGGTGCATGACATATAGATTTTTAGTTACTGATTATCTGTATTGCAAATTTTTGCTTCCTGTCTGCATTTATTTACATGATTTCTTTCATGATTGCATGCTAGTCTGTAGATATTTTCTGTTTGGTTAAAATGCTAAAACACAAAAATATTTTATATTTTAGTATTTTAGGGGGAGTATATGTTATCAGTAGAGAATACCTAAAAAGTGCAAAATGCCTCACCAGAAAATCATAAAAAGTTGAAAAATCCGAAAATGAGCTTGTTTTGGTTAATCTGTTGGAGATAACGAAATTAATGTATGAAGAATTGATAATTGATTAGTAAGGACTGATTTGAACGTCAGTGTTTATCTGTTGTGTGATGTACTGATAGATGTGACTTATGAATTCTTGGCATTAGACAATCATAATAAGAATAATGATCATCTAAGAATCCGTAGTCATGGACGATCTGTAGCGTTTGAAGGTAGTCACCTAATTATCTTCGAAACTATATCTAATGATAATTGTTGAGGAACTCAACAGTCGGTTGAGGGTATCCCCTATCATAATTGATAATCGTTAGAGAAAGTTGGTGTTGGATGTCCCCAAGCAACATTCAAACGTTGCTCTACCAATTCAGCCTCACAGCTATGATTGAGACATTCAATAGATCATTTAAGGAGTTGAGGGTTATCTGTTTGGCTGGTGCATACCACGTTGTCACGGGCCTGAGACTTAATAATCGAAACTAAACTCTGAAAAATCATAGATAAAAATTAGTTTATGTCGAAGTAAGTGTCCCTTCTCGCTTAAAGTCGAAAAGTATGATTCTTTATTGCGGACCGTTCAAGCATTTAAGGGAGAACACCTTTGAGTGATCTGAGCACAACAAAATAAAGAAACATGAGTTCAAGCACGAATATAACAAAACATGATGGAAGTTCCATTCGTGATGCAGTTCAAAATTAGTATATCAAAAGACGATGATATGCTGTAAAAATCAAATATCAAAAGAAAATCAAAGTCAAAAATAATTGGCGTATCAAGATGGTAAAGTCCTGAAGTTTGAAAGTATGAAGAATGCTGATTCATGAAGTGCTCATAAAAGAACTCAGATCATTCTTAGTGTGACGCCCCCGCGCAGCTTGAATTGTTTATCACACCGAACTATCAAGATTCTTGTCATCTGTGATTTAGGGTTATACCCATTAAGGCTATAAGTTAGGAAGATACTTACCTAGGTATACTCTATGAATACTAAACATATGCTAATAGCATACAATGTGCGCAAGCATATACTGTGCCAAAGGCATATAAGAGAAAGTTTAACTTTCGATTCCGTTTACTAATGTCAACTTGAACAATAAAGAAGTTAAGGGCCTCGAGATTTATTTCGTGTGACGACTGGTCATCAGGCAAGTCTGCTTTAACTGTAGACCAATCCCCGCAGTAAATAATGCGCCTATTCGGATAACTCAATATACTCTGAGATCAGCCGAGCCAACTAGATTGAAGATTGTCAACACATTGGTAGAAGCCAAAGGCTGACAGGGTTATTCAAAATGCCGTGAGAACCTTCCTGTTCAATTTGAATGAAAATACATAGATAGAGATAATGGAAAGTTACGCGTAATGAATTGACAACCTAATAACAACGCACAATCATAAGTGATGAAAGAATCAAGGATTAATGAACTAAGCGTGATCTCAAAAATCACTGCTCTTTAATGTTCAATGTAATTAATGCCAACATGATTGTCGAAGTGTCCGGAATGAATATGTTCATGTTTAATGAGGATTGCTATCAGTAATTGCATGATAATAGAGATAGACTGGATAATTGGGAATGAACAATAGTAGTTGATTCGATATGTCAGTTCTGATCCATTTTTAAATGTGTTAATCATATTGCTCACAAAAAGAATGTGGATTTGTATGTTTCATTAATCTGTTTGTTAAATAGCTTGTGTTATATACAGAAAAATAACAAAAAGATTTTGGTTTTGCATGTTATTGCATTTCATGATAGAATGTCTTTCATTTGCATAATTTTAGTTGCATGACATTTTATATCAAAAAATTCATAAAGATTTTGTATTTCATTTATTTTCTGATTATCCTCTGAATGCACAATGACATCTGAAAGAACTTTGTTGAGATCAAGATATTTCTGGCCATCAAATCCATAAGTTTGAAGTTTGTAGAGCTTGTGATTATTTGAAAGAGTTTGTATGGAAGTGAATTTAAGATGACATTACACAGTAGGACTTACTCAGATTAAACAGAATGTTTGGAGTAATAACCTCAGTTAGGTTAAGTTGTTTGAATTACCTAAGTGCTAATGATCAGTTCTTGATGGTTTAGTGATTTATGACTCAAAATGAAAGTGTTAGTTAGCTTTAAGATTGCAAAACGAGTCAAAATCCTAAGTTTGTTAAAGTTTGAAATTGCCTAAGTGGCTCACTCGCATGCTTGATGTGTGAATCGTATGAGTAACCACACGTTTGAGGTTAACCATACGGATGACCCTGTTCAATATTGTCCTAAGACATTCGGGTCACACGCACGTGTGATTTAGGTGAGATGCAGTTGATGGTGGATCGCGTGATCAACCGTACGGTTGATCACGAGAGTATAAATAGAGGGTGATGAGCACAGACGCTCACACTTGTGCACCCAACTTATTTTCCTCTCAAAATTCGATCATCACCAAATCAGTTTTCCACCGCAGTGTTTGTTTAGCAAGTTTATCCGACCACAGCGCCACCTAATAGGTATGATTTCATCGAGTTTAAGTCTGTTAATTTGTTGTTTGAATGATTCGAAACCCTAAGGGTTTGTAACTCGAATTTTGTGTAATTGATGCTCGTTTTGATCGTTGTTTGTTATTGTTTTGAGTTAAACGGAACCTACACTCGCTATTGTGATGTAAATCGGTCCCTAAAATGATCAAACATGTAATCTGTAGAATTTAAAAAGGCATTTAATATCGGGTTTCATCAGACATGCACGAGTGACGTCACTTGCACGCGTGTGACATGACTCGCACGAGTCAGTACGCGGTTGATGATCAACCGTGTGAATCTTGAACCCACTCGTTTGAATTGATTTAGTTGCTCACTCGCTTGACAGAGCTGACACGTGTGATTAACCGCACGAGTCACCACAAGAGTTCTTCACACGGTTGACTCACTAACTTATAAATGTTGCATCAGCCGTGTAACCTGTCTGAAACCATATTACTGCTCAAACGTGTCAACAGTGACATGAGTGACTATATCACTCACACGGTTGATCTCTCAACCACACGTGTGACATGATCACTCGCACAGTTCATCTTGTATTACAAATCTGTGACACTTTGCAGCAAATGCTTTGATGATTTACGATAATTGGTTTATATCTCTAACTTCTCTGTGAATATTTCAGTTTGATATTACCAATGGTAGAACAACAAGTTAATGCTCCGATTGTTAACCCAGAAGCTCAGGGGGAGCAAGAACAGAATCTACAAGGAAATCCGGTCAATCCACCTGTTCAACAAGAGACTATTCTAGAGAAAGGCGAGCTCAACAATCAAGTTGCTCTTTATGATACTACTCTCGAGAGGGGTGATCATTTTAAGGAGATTGTAGAGTTTTTAAAGCGCTCAAGGATTCATACAGCTATCTCGACTGCGTGCACAGCATATTACAGTCATCAAAGAGAATTCTGGAGAAACGTTGTACTTGATGTGTCAGATACTGAAGATAAGATTGTTAGTAAGATTCAAGGGCATGAGATAACTGTTTCTAAGTCTGTGATAAGGAGGATTTTAAGTTTTAATGATGAGAGATGTTCCCACATGACACTCAACCGAGAAAGAATATATGGATGTTTCAGGAGATGTGCTTATTCTAGTTATATCTCAGGCAAATCCGAACTGATGAAGACTCTACTGCCTCCATAGTTTAGATATCTTGCTCACGTGATCATTCATTGTTTAAGTGGACGTAAAGCTGGGTTTGACAAGTTGAATGAGAAAGTGCAAAGTATGTTTGTGGCACTTGTTCTCAGAACTCCGTATGATTTTTTAGGATTTGTTTACAACTACTTCAAAGCAAATATTTTCAGTTCTACTCAGAGATACCTTATCTACACCTGTTTTCTTCAATTAATCATTAATGATGCTACACCAGATTTACCTAAGCTTGAAGAGGATATTATTCACCTTAAGCCAATGAATTCGATAACTTTTCGAAGGATGGAGGAGACAAGGAACGAGGAGTTGAAGCCTGATTTTAATTGAAAGCTTGTTTGTCATTTGATCAAAGAGAATTATCGATGTCCGGCTGGTAATGCATGGAGAAATGATTATTCCGACTCTAACTATGAAGTTACTGCTGAGGAGGAAGGACAAGGTGATAATCAAAGAGCTGCTGGTGAAGTTCAAGGAGGAGGTAATGTTAATGATGAAGTTATTGAGGGTGATGATGAAGCGACTGAAGAGGATGTTAGTTTGAAACAAAGGAAGAGGAAAGGTAAAGAACCGATGACTGAACAACCGAAGAAGAAGGAGAGGAGAACTAAACATCAGTTTGATTCACCTCAAAGGTTATCTCTAGGAGGTTCTAAGAAACAAGCTCAGAGACAACCATCCAGTTTCATGAAGGATGCAAGAGCTGCTGTTATAGCACCAAAGCCTGCCCCCACAACACCTCAAATCACGCCATCAGAATTCAAGACACAGCAAAATTTACTGTTGTCTTTGATGACCAAAATAACCAATCTGGAGAATCAAGCCACTGAGGAGAAGAAGATCAGTGAGGCAAAGATTGAGTCGTTAGCTGAAGAAAACAAGAGGTTAAGTGAAAGGTTGGACCGTCAGAAGGGAAGGACGGATAAGTTGAGAAAGAAGGTTTTGGCGATTAAGAGTGAGAACAAGGAGAAGTTAAAAGCGATGAGTGAAAAGATCGAACAGCTTAGCTTGGGTAAAACAAAGTTGATTAAGGAGAAAGGAGAAGAGTATTCTTCTGATTTGGGTGGAGGTGATGAAAAAGATGATGAAGAAGATGTTGGAACTGGAGGACCCTCTTTTGATATACCGTTAGTGATACCTATTCGAAGTTTTAATGAATATGTTGAGGTCGTTACTGCTGAATATTATATGAATTATTCAAATGTTTTTAATGATGCAAAAAAGGGGGACGTTCCACCAAGTGAGTTTCCATTGGAACAGCGTGCTGCTCTGGCATATGACAGTGAAAACGATACGGAGAATGCAGAGTCAGTTGAAGTTGAAGACAAGGCTCCACAAGAAGAGCCAGCTGATGAAATCCCTCCCGAATCAATCCAAAATATCAACTTAAGCGATTTTGATAATCTGTTCGAAGATGAGAAGAGTGAAAGTTCTGTTGGTAAGGAAAGTATGAAAGAAAATGTGATTGTCAAATCCGAAGATGAGTTTGAGATAGAATCTGAGGATGTCCAGGAAGAAGAAGAAGTGGAAATCGTTGTGCCTTTGCTTGCACCATACTCGAATCCGTCACTCAATACTTTAAGTGACTTCTTCAATTTCAGTAGTGATGTGAAACAAAAGAACTTAACTGAGTTAGAAAAAGCGAGGAAGGTGTACAACAAGGAAGCTAGGGAAGTTGATGTGTTAATAGAAAGGAATAAGAAAATCCGACATGAGAAACTGCTCGTTGAAAAAGAAAGAAATGAAACTGAGTTGAAGAAGAAGAGACTCCGAGCCGAACAAGCCAAGGTCGAGAGATGGAATGAGATTCAGAAATGGTTTGTACATGATAGGGTTAAGGTGAACAGAAATGTTAAGGAAGACGAGGATCGTCAGAGTTGGTGGAGACAGAATGTTGTTAATCCTGATCAAGTAAATAAGCCAGAACTCGAGCCTGAGTTTGTTAGTTTCTATGAAAAACGTAAAAGAACCAAGAAGTACTCCAAGGGTAAAATTTTAAGTTGGGGCTATTTCAAGGAGATCGATTGTTTTGCGATCAAGAGGGAAGGTGGAGTAGATTATTTGGCCCGTCCAAGTCACTTCAAAACTCTACCGTATTTCAAGATCATGCAACTTGCTAAGCTGAAGATGTTGAACGCTGAGGATAGTGATCTTTCTAGATGGTTTCAAAGAAAGCTTAGAACTGAGTAGAGAACAAGAAAGTGGGATATCTTCAAGTCAACAGCCGCCAGGTTTTCCAAGCACCCGACAAAGAAAAGTTCTAAAGGTGGACCTGTCCGTGTTGTTAAGTTCCGTCCAGCTAAGTACATGCAACAATCTCCCTTGATGCCATTACCCAAGGATATCTGTAAGAACTTCAGATGGTGGTTCTATGACGAGTTGTCGGAGGAAGCAGTGATTCTGACTGCAATGGAAAAGGAAGATGGAAGCATACAGTTCGACAATGTGAGGATCTTAGATCCTATGTGGCTAAGGAACTTATCGAGATTTGATGTGGAGACTCTTCACCGCCATCACATTACATTCAGAGATGATCGAAAGGAGGAAGCTATGAGATATCAACGTGTTATTGATGTTTATCATGCCTACCTCAACAAGGAAAGTGATGCTCAAAGCTCAAACCAAGTTCAAGCCAGTTGATCCATGTCTGATGCTGTTTTGCTAGTTTATTTTTGTTTTTGATGTTTGTTTATGCGAGAGAGAGAATTTGGGATTGTAATAACTTTACTAAACTGTTTGTGTTTTCGAACTTGCATGTTTTATGGACGTTTACTTATTGTAACAGATGTTCTAGGTCCTAGGGGGAGTTGTTGATGCATTTTATGTAAGTCCCTAGACATCTAACCCACGTCCATTGCAGGTACAACACTTTACAGGCTACCATGATCGCTCGTTATTATCCTATCTGTGTTTGTATGTGGTTACAGGTACTGCAGGAACGCGATTTGGATGTTTGAGACTTAGTCAGATGTACGAGTGAAGTCTCACTCGTACGGCTGACAGGCTCATACGCACGGTTAATGCTGAGCTAAGTCATAATTATAACCTAAATGAGATGACACGAGTGAGTGATCACCCGTACGTGTGAGGAAGCCAACTCGTATGAGTGATGGATGACTCGTACGGGTGAGTCAACATCGGGAGTATATAAGTGTTATGTTCTTTATTTTAGGTTAAGCCTCTCATTACACACACATCACTCAGATCTGGTGAGCTCATCCGATTCTCTCTCAGCCCAAATCACCCAGGTGGTGAATAATAGCTCTAGGTGTTGATCTAATCACACATGATTTGTTGTGGTTTGACTTAATTAATCCCAAAAAGCTTCTCATATTCACCAGAGGGTTTGATTCAATTATTCCGCCATTGTGTGAGTTAAATCTGTTGATTTCTAAGTTCCTAGTCATGTTTCATCAATAGTCAACCTTGGTCAACCATAGTCAACATTAATCTTAAAAGTATAAGTCATAATAATAATATAAGTTATAATGTTATTTAAAGTCATATATGTATAATTATATCATAACATAAGTTTAATTAAATTAAAATGAATTAATAAAGTTAACATAAGTTTAAATTATATAACTAATATAACATAAGTATTTAATTAATTAATAAAATATTAGTCATAATATAAGTATTATTAATTAATAATAAATTTTAATCATATCATAAGTATTATTAATTAATACTGAGTTATTAATCATATCATAAGTTTCTAATTATAATTATTAAATCATAACTATTTAATAATTAAATTATAATTAAATAATAACTAAGCCTTATAATGAAATGTCCCGTTCATATCGATTATAAACGTTTCATATTAATTGATTTTATTGCGAGGTTTTGACCTCTATATGAGACGTTTTTCAAAGACTGCATTCGATTTTTAAAACAAACCATAACCTTTAAAATATTACGACGATTATCAAATAATGATAATCTAAAATATAGCGTTTTCACACGACCATTACATAATGGTTTACAATAATATTACACATCAATATATATGTCTTCGAATGCAGTTTTTAAACAATATTATACAAGCATACTGACTCCAACTCTTGTCCATAAATTTGCATGCAACAGCGGAAGCTCTTAATAATCACCTGAGAATAAACATGCTTTAAACGTCAACAAAAATGTTGGTGAGTTATAGGTTTAACCTATATATCAAATTGTAATAATAGACCACAAGATTTCATCTTTCAATAACATGCAATCTGCATAAAATCATTCATATGGTTGAACACCTGGTAACCGACAATAACAAATGCATCTAGAATATCCCCATATATAAATATCGAAGTTCTAAAGCAGTTCAAATTCTCTGACTGGGGCGTGTCAAAGCCCATAGATCTATCTTTAGGATTCACGTCAATTGGTGGCAATTATAATAAACACCAATTCTTAGGCTACCAAGTTCAACAAGGGCGATATCCGGTATAACGATTCAACATAGAATGTAGTTTCAATACTTGTGTCTATTTTGTAAATCATTTTCAAAACTGCATGTATTCTCATCCCAAAAATATTAGATAGTAAAAATGGGACTATAACTCACTTTCACAGATTTTCACTTCGTCGGAAAATAAGACTTGGCCACGGGTCGATTCATGAACCTATAACAAATATGCACATATATATCAAAGTATGATCAAAATACATTCACAATATTTTTATTACGTTTTAACGATTTAAGTTTATTAAGTCAGCAGTCCTCGTTAGTAACCTATAACTAGTTGTCCACAGTTAGATGTACAGAATTAAATCAATATATATATTATCTCGAATCAATCCACAACCCAGTGTCTACAAGTCTCAGACTCGATCACAACTCAAAGTATATATTATTTTGGAATCAACCTCAACCCTGTATAGCTAACTCAAACATTACTGCATATAGAGTGTCTATGGTTGTTCCAAATAATATATATATATATGGGTCGATATGATATGTCAAAACATTGTACACGTGTCTATGGTATCCCAAGATTACATAATATATGTTAGAATACATGTATAATACAATATAAGTTGGTTAAGTTATGATTTGTATAGATTCGTTACAAATTTCACGTAGCTACAACAAGCAAAATTATCCAATCTTGTTTTACCCATAACTTCTTCGTTTTAAATCCGTTTTGAGTGATTCAAGTTGCTATGGTTTCATATTGAACTTAAGTTTATGAATCTAAACAGAAAAAGTATAAGTTTATAGTCGGAAATACAGGTTACAAGTCATTTTTGTAAAGGTAGTCATTTCAGTCGAAAGAACGACGTCTAGGTGACTATTTTGGAAAACATACTTCCACTTTGAGTTTAACCATGATTTTTGGATATAGTTTCATGTTCATAATAAAATAGCTTTTAAATCAAAGTTTATCATAGTTTTTAATTATCCAAATCAAAACAGCCCCCGATTTTACTACGACGGCGTATACCCGGTTTTACGGTGTTCTTCGGGTTTCCAGGTTTTAAATCATTAAGTTAGCATATTATAAAGATATAGAACATGTGTTTAGAGTTAACTAAACTATGTTCTAGTGATTACATGTTATAATCTTCGAATAAAATAGTTTTATATATATGAATCGGATGATGTTAAGAACATCATTACTACCTCAAGTTTAGTAGGTAAACCTACTGGAAGTGACAAAAATTGATCTAGCTTCAAAGGATTCTTGGATAGCTTGAAAGTTCTTGAAGTAGAATCATGACACGAAAACAAGTTCAAGTAAGATTATCACTCGAATTAAGATAGTTTATAGTTATAGAAATCGAATCAAAGTTTAGATATGAATATTACCTTGAATAATAAAGATAACCTACTGTAATTAACAAAGGTTTCTTGATCTTAGATGATTACTTGGAATGGATTTGCAAGATTGAAAGTAAACTAGCAAACTTGAAAGGATTTTCGAAGTGTTCTTGAAGTGTTCTTCCTATGATGATTATAGCTTGATTCTTGAAGTAATTTTTGATGAAGATGATGATTAGTTTACTGGAAATTTCGTTCCAGAGAGTGTGTGTGTGTGTGTGTGTGTGTGTGTTTAGAGAGAATTAGAAAGAGAATTGGAAGTGAAATGGATTGATTGGTGATTGGTGAGTGGTGAATGATGAGTGGTGAGTGGGGTTAAAAGGAGCTCTAGTTAGTTGACTAGTTCATGGTAGAAGTTAAATTTGATTAGTAATGCATGACATAATCAAGAGTGGAATCCCATGCTAGTTCCTATTGGTATATACTCATAGTAAGTACGTCTAGAAGCTGTGTATAATACGGGTACGAATACTAAATGATTACGAGTAGAATTGTTGATGAAAAAGAATGGAAATGTAATTGTAAGCATTTTTGCTAAGTAGAAGTACTTTGATATGTGTCTTGAAGTCTTTCAAAAGTGTACTAATACATCTTAATACACTACATGCATATTCATTTTAACTGAGTCGTTAAGTCATCGTTAGTCGTTACATGTAAGTGCTGTTTTTGAAAGCTTTAAGTTAACGATCTCATTTAATGTTGTTGAAAGCTTTAAATCAAATTTTAACACATTTTTAATAAAGCGATATTAACCCAAACAAAAAAATCATCGCTTTTAACTTCGCCTTCCCCGGGTGGTAACGAATCTCAAAGTCGTAGTCATTCAACAATTCAATCCACCTACGTTGCCTCATGTTCAGTTGTTTCTGATCAAATATATGTTGGAGACTTTTATGATCGGTATATATGATACTTTTGACCCCATATAAGTAGTGCCTCCAAGTCTTTAATGTAAAAACAACAGCGCCCAATTCCAAATCGTGTGTCGTATAATTCTGCTCATGAATCTTCAATTGTCTAGACGCATAAGCAATTACCTTCGTTCGTTGCATTAATACACAACCGAGGCCTTGCTTTGAGGCGTCACAATATATCACAAAATCATCCTTCCCTTCAGGCAATGACAATATAGGTGTCGTAGTTAACTTTTTCATCAACAATTGAAATGCTTTCTCCTGCTCATCCTTCCATTCAAATTTCTTCCCTTTATGCGTTAATGCAGTCAAGGGTTTTACTATTTTGGAAAAATCTTGGATGAACCTTTTGTAGTAATCAGTCAGTCCTAAAAATTAACATATATGCTTCGGAGTTTTTGGAGTTTTCCACTTTTCAACGGTTTCAATCTTTGTCGGATCTACTTGAATACCTTCTTTGTTTACTATGTGACCGAGGAATTGAACTTCTTCCAACCAAAATGCACACTTTTAAAATTTTGCATACAGTTGTTCCTTCCTCAATAATTCTAGCACTTTTCTCAAATGTTCTTCGTGCTCTTGATCATTCTTTGAGTAAATGAGTATGTCATCGATGAAAACAATGACAAATTTGTCAAGATATGGCCCACACACTCGGTTCATGAGGTCCATGAACACATCTGGTACGTTAGTCAATCCAAACGGCATAACCATAAACTCGTAATGACCGTAACGCGTTCTGAAAGCAGTCTTTGGAATATCATCCTCCTTCACCCGCATTTGATGATACCCGGAACGTAAATCGATCTTCGAATAAGCCGACGAGCCTTGTAATTGATCAAATAAGTCGTTGATTCTAGGTAGTGGATAACGGTTCTTGATGGTAAGTTTGTTCAACTCTCGGTAGTCGATACACAATCTGAATGTACCATCCTTCTTTTTGACAAACAAAACAGGAGCTTCCCACGGTGATGTGCTTGATCGAATGAAACCACGTTCTAACACATTTTTAACATGGTGATGTGCTTGGTCCTTCATTTAATGTTGTTGAAAGCTTTAAATCAAATTTTAACACATTTTTAATAAAGCGATATTAACCCAAACAAAAAAATCTCCGAGCTGACCGGGCAGCTCAATCCCAGCCAGGGGCTCTGCCCCTTGGACCCCGCCAGGGGTTGCCACCCCTTGGACCCTGCTATCAGGGGCGCTGCCCCCGAACCCCGTCATAATCAAGATAAGTTCAAACAAGTGTGCACTCCACACTTTCCGAAACTTGTTCGATATTTATCAAGGTTATTTTGGTTAACAAATTAATCCCATTACACTTAAATTATATTGGTGACACAAATCACCAACAATGAATATATCTTAATATGATACATATGTATTTAGTAAGGCGTTGCTATAACGATAATCGTTATATATATCGTTTCGAGTTTCATAATTCAATAGTCTCATTTTATGTATAACTCATTGTTAATATACAGTGTGAGATACTTACTTTTCATAATATCATGTTAGGTATATACATATCCATATATATATCATCATATAGTTTTCACAAGTTTTAACGTTCGTGAATCTCCGGTCAACTTGGGTGGTCAATTGTCTACATGAAATCTATTTCAATTAATCAAGTCTTAACAAGTTTGATTGCTTAACATGTTGGAAACATTTAATCATGTAATATCAACTTCATTTACTATATATAAACATGGAAAAGTTCGGGTCACTACATATAATAATTAAATAATTATTTAATCCTTATTATAAGTCTTATAATAATAATTTCATAACATAAGTTTAATTCTTATCATAAGTATTTTCATTAATAATAAAAGTATTATTAATCATAAGTTTAATTAAATGTTTAATTAAATATATAGTAATTAATAAAGATATAATAAATATGTATATCATAAGTCTTCAATTAAAATAATTACTTCTTTTATCATAAGTAATTTAATAATAATGAAAATCATTATTTATATCATAAATCTTAATTAATAACCATAAGTTTTAATTAAAAGTTCATCGGGTCATAACTTGAGCCCCGGGTGTCGGTTTTCGGAGAGTCTTATATATATCTCCGCCTAACCAACCCACCCGACACATTAGTGCACTCAAGAACATCCCAAGAACAGCCACCAAGTCGTGACCATCAGCCATATAACAACTTGGAGCTTTAATCCGTTCAAAATCATGTTTTAATCATAACGGGTGATCCGTGGCTCGGATTTCGATGACCCGAACATGAAAGTTCATCCAATCATCAATCCTAATACACTAGTATACCCTAAAGACTCTAAAAGTGGTCACAAAGTCGGACGAAACCTGGAACAATTCGTTTTTACATTTTAATTTCAATAAAACACCATTTTAATCATAACTAGAGCTCCGGGATTCGAAATAACATGAATCCGGAGTCTAAATTCAATGTCTTGATGAGAGGAACACATCTAAACACTTTAATTTCACTTTTATATCAGTTATGTTTACAGAAAATATCAAACAAACCGCTGTCCCAAAACAATCAAACCGAAAACATATATAATCGAGCATTTCTACGCATACTATCAACAGTACAATAACATATAATCATTATACAATCAATATAACTAATAAAAACAGTAAAATATATGAAAAATAAAAAAGCTAGGGTTAGGGTTTATACCCTAATCGAGAATTGAGTGATATGGTTGCGTAGAAAATGATGAGAGGAACGCGTTTATGTGAATGATTGAGTGATCCAAGCTAAAATTGTTGATGAAATGATGATGATGGTTGGTTTGGGCGAAGGCCACAAATGGGAGAGGAAAGGGATAAGTGTTTTGAGAGAAAAAGTGGAATTAGGTTGAAGTGGAAATGTGAAAATGAGTTGTAAAAGTGAAAAACAAATGGGAGTATACTCCCTCCCTTGCAATCGGCCGAACGGATGAGTGGGGTGGGACCCACTTGGCCCAATTTTGTTAATTGATAAAGTCCTTGTGGCCCGAACGCTCGATCGAAGCCCGAAACGCGAAAACACGACTACGCAATTGAAAATTCGGAGAGATAACAAATACGCAACGAAGAATATATATAAACATATGACATTAGAATATCATATTTAAAATAATTAGGACTTAAAAATCCCAAAAGCTCGATCGTTGGTTTGAAAACCGAAAAGATTCGCCGGATAGAAATCCGCGACACGTAGAAACGTATAACTTAAAATATGGATACAATTATTCACTTAGCACATAATAGTTAATATATTATTACCAAAAATAATAATATAGGTCATAGAAATGACGTGGCACGAATAATAATTAACGGACGTTAAATAATTAACGGTAAAGATAACGGAAAAAGTAAGGTCGTGACACATTCCAACATGTTACTGGCACCCCGTTGATTTCAATCCAAACCAATCTACCAGAAGTCCAATAGTTTAGTTTGAGTCGATTGACACTGGTACACCATCTCCAGATTGCATGCTGACCGTTATTGACAATATTATTGACCATCAAATCGGATTTACAAACAATAAGGAGATCAAGTCCCCCAAGATACTTTAGGGTGAAGTCCTCCAACCCTTCA
The DNA here is from genome assembly GCF_046630445.1 of Rutidosis leptorrhynchoides. Taxonomy (NCBI): domain Eukaryota; kingdom Viridiplantae; phylum Streptophyta; class Magnoliopsida; order Asterales; family Asteraceae; genus Rutidosis; species Rutidosis leptorrhynchoides. The sequence goes on along the minus strand of NC_092333.1, from coordinate 220,935,410 downwards.
GCTTTGCACAAAGCTTCAAACTAATTAAGAAGCTCGATCTTTTTGAGTTCAACAACAATAGATCTGTCAAACATTTCTTTATTGCAATCACTTTCACTAATTCCAGCAACCCTCACATCTTTGTTACTGTCTTCTTTGAAATCTTTATTTGAAACATTATCTTTCTTAGCACCATTAAGTTTATCACGAAGATCTTGCTTGTTCATATTAATTTTAAACCTTAGATCTCCAGAAGAATTCTTAGCGACATCACAGAATCTCCGGTCGTCTTTGAAGGCGTTGGTGGCCGGAGATATTTGAAAATTGTTCTTCCTGGGACCATCATCATAACCGTTGAAAGATTGATGTTGTTGTTGATTTCTGTCGAAAGCTTTAAAAACCCTAATAGGGTTTCCGTCGAATCTGATGCTTTCCAGGGATGAGAGCATCTTGTCAGCATTTTTTACCCCATCAAACCTAGCAAAAGAAAATCGCATACCGTTACGAAGGCGTTTACTGACCATGTAAATGTCCTGCAGATTACCATAATCTTTGAATACTCTCCACAAATTAGCCAAGTTCCAGCTCTCAGGATAATTAAAAAGCATAAATGATGTTCGTCGATTTCCAATTGGTTTAATAGAATCGGAGTTGTAGCCGCCGTTGTACCTATCTTGCCTCCATCCATGCCCTGCTTTGAAACTAGCTTGCCTTGCGCGCGCGCTCTCTCTCTCTCTCTCTCTCTCTCTCTCTCTCTCTCTCTCTCTCTCTCACTCTCTCTCTCACTCTCTTTCTCCTCACACTCTCTCTCACACACTCACCCATTTTTTTATATTGAATTAATAATATACACGTTTAATTTAAACATTTATAAGTATAATTATAGATTAAATATGTTTTCTCATGTAAAATTGAATATAGCGGAACATATTATAAAAAATTGATCTACATTTTTCTCATATAAAATAATCTACACCGATCTAATTTCTATGCTAGAGATGTGTGTGATATTTTTTCTTTGAAGTTTATCATAGTAAAGAGTGAAATACTTTATTTATTTATTTATTTATTTATAGATAACAACAACAACAACAACAACAATGAAACCAAATACCACATAAGTGGTGTATGAGGAATGTGAGATGTAGACAATCTTTTCCCTATTCGAGAATAAAGACAAGTCATTTCTTCACCCAGAGTGAAACCACTCTCAAAAGTAGAGAAAGACATCTCTATCTCTATTTGACGGATAAAAAGATTATTTCCGAGTGGACCTCCGGATTTTGGTATTTGAGAAGTCATCCCTTTTCTCAAATTTTAGTATTTTGAGCTAAAATCTATCGAACGAACTTGATTAGAAGGTTTCCTATCGTTTAAGCTTGCCCCCTCAACAAAAGTTTTCAAGTTTCGCCACTGCCCACAACCGATGTGGGACAAGTACTAAAACTTCTAGATTTTGCACCAAACTAAGAACTTTGAGATTCGATTTCTCTTTCACCTTTAATCTGTTTTGGACACTTTTTAACTCGTTTTAAAGCCATTGTCAAGGACTACAAAACTCACTAAATAATTACTAGTATATGTCATTCGACCTTATAATTATTTATGTCCAACGGTTGGTGAAAACACATGTTTTTCATCAAGTTTTTACAACATATTTTACATGCATGGTAATTTTACGCATTCTATACTAACATAAACCCAATTTATGAGTGTTGATGTATAAACATAAATGCAATAGTTGTAACAAATGACAGTTAAACGACTTTTACATATATCATATATGCCCTATTGATTTAATTAAAAATATGTTAAGATCTAAATATAATCAATGGTACGGTCTAAATTGGGTATTGCAGTTCTATACATTTTTTCTGAATTTCATATGTACAAAATAAAGTTACTGTATAAATTTCGTCTCCATATATGAGAATGTCATTGTTTGAAAGAAAATTAAAATATTAAATTCCATACCAAGAAGAAAAAAGGGGTTTATATTTTATATCATACTACGTTTCTTGAAATTAAAGTTAGTGTACTACTATGGTCCCTACAATGGGCATAAGCATGACGGAGCAATGCCACGTAATATAAGATAACGTCATGCTTTTGTTGTGATCGTGTCTAGTAAATAATTAATTAAGGTTTACAAATATATGTATATTTACTTTACAATCCCTGATTCATGCCTATATATAGGCGTCCATGGATGGGAATTAGATATAGCAAATACATCAATACATCTCTAATATTACATATAGAAGAAGAATCAGAATGGTATGCTAATTTTAAGGAATGCTAAATATGTTAATTAGTTTACTAATCAATTTGAGTTTTTAATATAATAACTGTATGTAATGTAATATGTAATGTAATGTATATGCAGGCATCTAGTAACGTAATTAAGGTTGCAACATGGGGGGGTAATGGCGGAGATAATGAATGGACATTCTTCCCAGATGAAGGTCCTGCTCCATATTGGATCAAAGAGATTACTGTCACTAGTACTACCGACCAGAGATCTGTAATTGCCCTCACCTTCATTTATGAGGATGCTGACAAACACATACACATTTCAAAAGTTGGAGGTCAAACTCGTGGTTATGATATAAAGGTGATCTTTCATATAATACATGAGCTAGCTACCCTATATAAATATATTCCTTATATTTGAATAGTAAGTACTATGTTCTTATGGATCATGTTTTCTTATATGGTTTCTATTTACACATTGATCACAGTATAACTTCAGCAAAGGTCGTAAGATTGTTGAGATTAAGGGTGAATATGGAGACTATAGTAACATTACAGTTATTACGTCATTGGCTTTTGGTACCCAGCTCCAACCAAGTGGAGGAACTCCTTTCTCACTGTCTCTGACTGAGGGTAGAATTGTTGGATTTTATGGCAAATATGGGAATTACCTTGACAGTATTGGAGCCATCCTTTCTCCTGATTATATTTAATAAGGCTCCCGAGTTTTACTTGGAGAATATCAAAGCATGCATCAAGTTTGCGGGAACATATATATATTAGTATCTTTCATATTTATCATCTTGTCTTTCCTGTTTAATAACTTTCCTAGGTTGTATCAATATGTTGTGTGACTGTGTGGTCGATCGTGGCACGATCTGAATAAGTTCCCTATTTTCATATATGTACTTTGTATCACATGCATGCATGCTTCTATATATTATATTATATGTATATGTATATTTGTGGATGGATATTTTCAGAAATCTTGTTGCATAATGTTGATCGTTATTCATGTACTCCCTAATTTATATTGAACTAGTTAAATGGCCCCTGCTCCGACTTCCGATGCGGGGTTTGAACGGCGACAAAAGTGACAATTAGACTCTCATGGCCATGATGCTGCCTACAAATTACAATCGATTAGGTCAGATCCATACCTATTTTCGACTTCAAACTCATCAGAACTTCATAAAAAATACCAATTGTCTCTAGACCATTGACATAAACTATTATTAACAAATTAAAATCTTTTCTGTATATTCATGATCAGACACCAATTCCACCTTCTTCAGGGAATCTTCACCATCATCAGCGTGTACCACTTTCACAAAACCATGAACATGCAAAGTAAGTAAACCAAAACCATATAATTGAAGTACAAAGAATAAATAACTGTTAGTAATCCATAAAAAAGGTCTCTAAGTAATCACTTTATTATAAACAATCACTCACCAAGACAAACGCATATGAAATCGCAAGAAAGATTTAAAAAAAAAAAAGCCACATGAAACTGCCTAAACAAATAAACAAAGATTATTTGTAGTGAAACAAACGTAGACACTGTTGGCACTACTTAATCGGTTATGTCATGTTAGATAAGCATGGTTGCAAGTTTGATTTATTTAGTACTTTGGTTATTATTTAATTAAGTTTTAGTCTATGTTTAGTTTAATTAAAGGAGTCAAATGTGGTTAGTTGAATTAGTATTTGGTTGACCCAAGTTCACTACTAGAAAAAGCACTTTTTCGGACGATACCTTTTTAGCCGACTTTTGTCGTCTACAAAATTAAAAGCCAGCTAAATGACAAAAAAAAACAACTTTTCAGTCTCACTTTTTCTAAAATGTTGACCATGTTATTCCGGACGACACCAAGTCGTCCGGAAATGTGTCTGACGGAAAATTTTGGCTCCAAAAATTTGGCGGGGGTTTTTTCCGGACGATTTGTCGTCCAGGAAGCTTTCCGGACGATTTTTGCATCAGATTGTTTTTGTGTACACACAATTATCAAACTCATCAACTAAATATTTATTAAACTTCTCAACTTAGAAATGATAACGATTTCACCGATTATCGTCTCATTTGACGTGTATTACGATAGTAAATTCCGTAATGAAAATAAAGAGTACGACTATACGCGTAGTTCGAAATCTTCGTTCGAAGAAATTGACATTCGCGAACTTGTTTTAGAGGATTTGTTAGAATTCTTGAAAGAAAATGTACCGTTTGAACACACTGACGTGTTGTATTTTGAAGATGATTGTGTTCCAGAATTGTGCGTTACGTATCTTCGTACCGAAGAACAGTGGTGCGGTATAAAAGAAACCGTCAATTGGCGTTCCAGACGAATTTCTCTTTACTTACTTTTGGAAGATGAAGAAGCTTTTATTATGTATTAGTTTAATTATGTCGTTTGTATAATATTTTATTGTGTTTCAGTTTAATTATGTTGTTGTTTTAATATTTTTTTGTGTTTCAGTTTAATTAGGTTGTTGTTTTAATATTTTATTGTGTTGTATTTTAATTATGTTGTTGTAGTTTATTAAATGAATAAAAAATCGCACTTAATTTCGATTTTTAACAAAGTTACTGAATTAAATCACATTACAACGACGGGCATTAAATGGAAATCATACAAAGTTACTGAAATTAAAATCACACTAATAACGACAAGCATACGAACTAGTTGGAAAACATATTAATGAAACACTAATAACGACGACGAGGATGACTACGAGCATCCGACATAGTGGACGAACTTTCAGAACCTGAGCTCAATGCTGCCGATATTTCAGAAACGAAGGACCGGTCAATAGGTAACGTGGTTATCGGATGTCGTCCCACCAGACCTTCAACCACACCAATACTAGTAAATACGCAGTTCAGAAATGCTCCGTACGGAAGATGAGGTCTTGTTTCTGCATAACGAAGTTGATTCATTCGTGAAGAGACTAAATGAGCAATATTTACTTGGATGTTGTGAGTTATGCACCAGTGAAGACATGCTTCAGTCATTGACAATCGAGTGACATTTGGTTCACGGTGGTACATGTTACTCCTAATAATTGCATTTCTTGTAGTAATATTTCCCGGATGAAGATATTCGTCAAGAATGCCTGAACGTTCTACGGTCTTGTATGGAACCGCAGTACGACACACAAGTATCGTCATTTCATGTTTTGGAATATCCTGAGGAAGAGCTTCGAGGTCTTCACCTGGAAAATAGATATTTCTACCCTCAAATGGTACGCCCAATAGCATACCAAATTGTTGAAGAGTATACTCGTGTTGCCAGCCATAGATTTGAAACCTCACTAATTGTTCACTAGTGAATTCAAAGTTGGAATAGAATTGATGCACGAGTGCAGGAAAAAAGAACCTATCAACCAAAAGGAAAGAAAGCCAACCCATTTTTCTGAATTCATGGTCGATCTCTGGAAAATCTTGTAGACTGACTTCTCAACCTTCACTAATAGGTCTATTATTTAATGGTTGATTCATAGTGTGATTGTAGAGAGAGAGAGAGAGACTTGAATGGGTAGATATGGATGAAAAGAGTGTGTTTGGCTACTCTTTAAGTAGACAAAAACGGCCACCAAGAACTCCCGCACAAATGTTCCCTGCCCAAATGTTTCCCGCCCTAATGCAACGGTGTTTATGTGTCGGTATTGTGTAACGTTGTTATGTAACAGTGTTTATGTGTCGGTGTTATGTAACGTTGTTATGTAATAGTGTTTATGTGTCAGTGTAATGTAACGATGTTATGTAACATTGTTATGTAACGTTGTTATGTAACAGTGTTTATGTGTCGGTGTAATGTAACGGTGTTTATGTGTCGATGTAATGTAACGTTGTTATCTAACAGTGTTTATGTGTCAGTGTAATGTAACGGTGTTATATAACGTTGTTATGTAACAGTGTTTATGTGTCAGTGTAATGTAACGGTGTTTATGTGTCAGTGTAACGTAACGTTGTTATGTAACAGTGTTTATGTGTCGGTATTATGTAACGTTGTTATGTAACAGTGTTTATGTGTCGGTGTAATGTAAAGGTGTTATGTAAAAATGTTTATGTGTCGGTGTAATGTAACCGTATTTATAACACGTAATTGTTAAGTAGAAATTATTTTCAAAAGAAAATACATCAGTTACTTCCAAAAGACAATACACCAGTTACTAGAAATTGAAATTACTTCCGAAACTACAAACTACAACACACTACTTCCAAAAGAATTACATTAGTTACTTGAAAATGAAACACAACACAAATTCTACCAAACTACAAATTAACATTAATTTCAAACTTTTTACTTGACGTTTTGCGGTTTCAAGTGAAGGTTCTAGAGCTCTATTGGACCTTAACAATGACGGTATCACTTCAAGAGCCCGGTCAGACCAGAGCGGATCAATCCAAATTTATCGCCTTCTACAACGTTCAGACATCAAGCTTCCAAACCGACCACCACAACCATAATATCGTCGACCGTACTGGTATTCATCAGTCAAACAAGTTTTGATAACCATCTTTGAACCACAAGTTCGACAAGACTTAACAGGTAAAGTTTCACGTGGACCATACTCGTAATTTTCATTTATATTGTTGCAGTCACCTAGTGTGGTGACTAGTGGGGTTGTTATATAGAAGAATTTTCCCGCCCAAAAACCCACCATCCGTTTTCCCGCCAATGTTTTCCCACCCAAAGTTTCCTTCTGAAAGAAAAATACATCAGTTAACAATGTTAGGGTAAAATAGGGATGGCGCCCGCGGGTAACGGGCACAGGTTCTATATAACCAAATCAGGGGGATTTCAGATGACATATTTACTACGTAGTACTTAATTAATCAGATTAAAGCGCCTGCAGGGTTATCATTTATCTAACATTCTAGCTACTATGGTAGGTCCTATATGGTGTATGTACTGCTAACTTCTTCATCTATCACTGGAGAGGTCATTTTTATCATTTATATAACAAGAAAGAAGTGCTCAATCTTCTCTTGCAAATATACAGCAAAGCAAATTAGATAGCTAAATTTATCTATTTGATTGTAAACAATTTTGGCAGTAGCTTGGTTGGTACCCACCTCCTTTGATCTCCGGGCCCACTGTTGGATACCCTTACCAAATATGGGGTGCAGGTTCAATTCTGGTCTGCGCCAACTGTTGGGTATTGGGGGGAGGAGTTTCACCCGGCATACTTAGTCCTTGTGGGGTGGGCGGTATGGGTTGTCAAAGGCAACACAGGGCTAAGGTGTCCCTGCCAATCTACACTTTTTACCAAATTTTGGCTAATGTTTTCAAAATCTGAAATTTGATTATTATTGGCATAAAACCTAATTTGGCAAGAGTAAAATCAAAGTACCTTGGAACATGTCGATCAACGGCAGTGCAGAGTCATCATCATTATCATCATCATTATCATAAAACCAAATCTGGATCTTTTTCGTGGGTATTGGTCGGTTTGAGATCGTCTCTGCAGCGTGTTGCACTCAGTATATGGGGGCTATTCCTTTGTTAACCATATTGACATATTGCATTATCACCACTCGATGTGATTGCGTGACTGGACTGTTGGTTTTGAGTTTCGTTGGTTCCATGGTGTGGTTTTCGGGTCATAGTCTGTTTACATGCTTTCCATTTGGGTGCTTGCCCTCAAGTGATTATGTGATATGTTTTTGGTTATCAAGGTGTTTAGATGAGCTATTCGTGTTTAGATTTATGTGTGTGTCAACTCGAGTTTGATGTCTTTGTTATGTAGAAGGTCAGGCGAAGAGTCGTGTATGTCGTGTTTAAATTCATGTGTTTTATCCATTCGATTTTGAAGTTATTGTATTGTAGAAGGTCCGGCGGATAGTCGTGTGACATGTAATCGTATTTGTATCTCCTAGCATCTTGCTAATATTCTATTATATATAATTATTATTATTTCCTTTCAAATAAAAAAAATCAACATCATCATTATTTTCGTCGTCATGATGATGATCATTTCCGTCATCGTCAGCATCGTTATTGTCGTTGTCATCATCATCATTATCATCATTGTTGTTGTCTACATTTACGAAGATAGTATTCGGCTGATCAATTAGAAGTAACGTTTCCGTGTGGGAGTGTAAGGTGACCACTGTCATATCATTACCGTTTCCATAAACCTCAAGATCAGTGAACTGTTCAAATAATGGATTGTAAACCTCAAATCTTTCTCCTTTGAATGGTGCTGACCTTATCAATATAGGATTACCATTCTTTCTAAATCCAACTGCTCTATCAGTTGAATCCGTTGGTGTCTTAAAAGTAAAAAACTTTTTCACAAGAGTTTGGAATACCACGCTTCAATATCCAAACATCACAAACTCGTTGATCGTCCTCTACATGATCATGAATTATAGCAAGAGACTCCATTCGAGTAGAGAGATACAATACTCCGTACAAAAGTGCTAAACTATCTGGTAGGTATACTTCACCAAATTTCTCACTTGTAAGATCAAATGTAACAAACATATTACTACTACTATCACTAGCTCGAAAATAAATGATCCCATTTATAATGAAGTTAGGTAAATTGACTTACGAGGCTTATCGCTAGGTATAGTTCTCCAAACCCTTGAACTTACAGTATAAACCTCGACGTCTCAATTGACGGATTTAATATATGCAACACTCCCTCTTTAATAACCTCTTGTTTTAATTTAATAAAAATAATACCATTAGAAAGAATTTAAAGAGAGTACAACATTCTAGTCTCCTCTTCATCATCATTAACACTCACCATTTATGCAAATGTCACTAACAATTATTTATCATTAGACAATTCAACACTCACTTTTGATATTAACATAGAATGAATATTACGTCTAGATGTCATATCAACATTCCTAAGACCACCACAAACATCAGAATTGAGATTTTCTATGTAGCAATTAGTTTCAGAATTTCTCCAACAGATCTCAGCCGATCAGAGTTATACTTATCCAGCAGAGCTCTGAATCGCAACATTCATTTCAGCTTGATTTACATTAATATTACATTTGAAGGATTTTTGAGTAACCGTTGTAGGTTTTACTATATCTGCAGCATTCGAAATCTTCAAAGTATTTGAAATCTTCACAATGACCAGACTTTCCTTATCAATGACACCAACATAATGAAAAAGATAATCACCATGAACAAACTAAACTGAACATGGAGGAACATGAATCCGCAGAATGCAAAAAGAAGAGCACTCTCTACAGCCTAAGATTCTTCTATAGGTGATCCGTACAGACGTCAATTATGGTTCAAAATGCATGACAATGCAGACTCAGAAGATATGCTCTTCAGCCGAGCTTGTTTATCGCAGCCAACAATGACGTTACTGAAAAAGCATATCACCCATAAATCATATAATCACAACTCGCATGATGTCTACTTATTCAACAAAACCATTACAATCAACACCAGAATAACATACAGACAGATAAGATATCCTCTTCAGTCAAACTTTAATGGTCTATGTACTGCTAACTGTTTGATCTGTTATAGCCACTGGAGCTCATTAATATGAAGAAAAAAAATGAAGTGATCATTTGTGTTAGTATGTGATGAAGATGATGATCTCCATTTTAATTTCACAAAATGGCTATTTTGAAAGGTATTTTATGCAAAAAAAACTAATTCAAGCACTGAACAAATAACAGAACATACTGTCTTGCAAATATAGGGCAACACAAATTAATTTTCTAAACTATCAAATTGATTGGAAACATGATAATTGTGTCTAATGTTTACAAATATCTGAATTTTGACCGTTAGTATAAAACCTAAACTAGCAGCACTAAACACCAAAATGTTAGTAACTAGTATTATTCTCAAGCCAATAGTAACTCAGGACTACCAAGTAAGTACTGCAGAGTGTAAATTTAGTTTCAAGACATGAGCAAATTAACAATTGAAGTACTACTTACTTACAAGTCACTGAAAGAAATTAACCAAACATTAACCTTCTATCTCAACTGCTACAACATCACATCCTGCATCTTAGTCTAGGATCCGAAATGATCTCTTTCAGTTAACTGAAAAATAAAATAAAATAAAATGAGTGAATGGCAAACAAATATGAGTCAATAATTAGCACTTAGATAATGGGTATGTTTGCTAAATTAGCAGTTAGAATTACAGTCAATAATTGCAATTCGAAGACATAGCATTATGACCCAAACGAGATTATTTATTAGTATAAAAGTGTTGAGATTCCACTTCCACCGGTGGCTCATCAAAACGTAGCAGTCCTTACATTCACCTCATGCTCAAATGCATGTCAATAAAGATAAAGATAACATTTAAAACGACGTGCACAATGGCTACAGTTTTACCTGTAAAGAACGAAACCCCTACATACACTTGATTTAAGGAAAAAGCTGAGTCTTATAAGGGTTGTAAAATGATAACAAGATTTGAGTGTTTTAACTTCTTTCATTTTGCGTATCACATAAAAAAATATAGTCGAAACTCACAGGGTGTATACTTATTCAACTAAAGCATTATAATCAAGTTCAGAATAGCATACAAACTGATAACATATGCTCTTAGTCAAGCTTGAATGTCACATGGGGATTTCTAAAGCCATATCTATTATCTACTACTTAATCGCATTAATGCGCCTGCTAGTTTGATAGGTCCTATATGACAAGAAAGAAGTGCTCATTTGTGTCATGTGATGATGAAGATGGTGTCCATTTTAATTTCATGATAAAGAAGAATAATTCAAGCAACAAGTGATATTGCAGTTATATAATTACTTATCCACATTATAGCAGTAGTAAACAATTATAACAACTAAGCTCCACATGGATGAAACAACTAATCATCTTGTCTTGCAAATACAGAACAACACATATAGATAACTAAAACCATATACTTGATTGTAAACATGATAATTATGCGTAATGTTCAACAAAAACTAAATTTTGATCATCATTAGTATAGAAACTAAACTAGTCAGCATAACAGCTTTAAATTTGAAGTACCTTGGAACATGTCCATCAACACAATAGCAGCAGCAGCAGCAGCAGTGGCTTCATCATCATCATCATTTTCATCATTTTTGCCATAATCATTTTCGCCATCATCGTCATCTTCATCATCGTCATCTTCATCATCATCATCATCATCGTCATTTTCTTCATCATCATCATCGTCGTCATCTTCTTCGTCATCATCGTCATCTTCTTCTTCTTCTTCATCATCATCATCTTCACTATCATCATTAATGAGGATCGTATTCGGCTGATCGATTAGAAGTAAAGTTTCCGTGAGGGAGTGCACAGTGGTCACCATCATTGCATTACCATTTCCAAAAACATCAAGATCGGTGAACTGTTCTGAGGATGGATTGTAAACTTCAAATCTTTCTCCTTTGGATGGTGCACACCTTATCAATATAGGATCACCATTCTTTCTGAATCCTAGTACTCTATCAGATGAATCCTCTGGTGTCTTAAAAGTAAAAAGTTTCTCACAAGAGTTTGTAACACCAGGCTTCAATATCCAGACATCACAAACTTGTAGCTCGCCCTCGACATGATCATCAATCACAGCAAGAGACTCCATTCGCTTGGAGAGGAACAATCCGGACGTAAGTGCTAAACTATCAGGTAGGTATACTTCTCCAATTTTTTCACTTGTCAGATCAAATGTAATAATCATATTTCTATAATACCCATTCCTTATTCTTCTACTTTTATCACTAGCTTGAAAATAAATAATCCCATTCATAACAACCTGATCCGAAGTCAACGAAATTGATCTACGAGGCTCATCGATAGGTATAGTTCTCCAAACCCCCAAGCTTACGGTATAAACCTCAACATCCCAATTGACAGAATTAGAAGAGGCATGATCCCTAATTTTTACAAGCTTAATGTCACAACTGTCAGGACAAACTCCGAAACCAACAACACAATGTTTCGCATTATGAATCGGAATAACAATGCATCTTTGAATTAAAGGATTCCATATAAAAAATTTCTCATGTACATTATCACTTTCAAATAAACATAATAATAATCCGTGAGAGGAACCGAGTACGATACCTAGCATAGCATCAATTTGGTTAACGGTGTCGGGAACAGTAATAGGTACCTTAATTTGGGGGAAATTATCATTATCAATAATCGGAACGTAATTTTGTTGGAACTCGTGAAACATATTTGTTTCGTACCGTGCAAGTAGATAATGCAGCTGATTGTAGCGGACGCTGTGTTTGGTGATGAAACACGGGCTTTTGATGATGGAATTGAATAGTTTTGAAAGCAACGTGCATTGAATCAATGATTTAATTGGAAGATGTTTTATGATTTCAACTTGAATCTCAATCGGTATGTAATCGGGTATTGTTAATTCCGAGTTTGAGTTTGTGGGCATTTCAACTTGAATCTCAATCGGTATGTGATCGGTCAAAGTGTGTATGAGTTGGAAATAAAGGTTAAATATCAGTATATATACTACTACTACTACTACTCATTTTGAAAATCGTTTTGGAAGTAAATGGTGTATTAGTGGAATCAACTAACCGGTTTGATTCTATACCTGAAACTGCTTCGGTTTATTCTGTCCACACCGCAACATATTTAAATCAAGGCTCAGATCAATCAAACTGCAAAGAAGGGTTGGTTTGGTTTCAAGGTTTCTGGATCGAAGATTGCTGAATACAGTAGGAAGGTCACAACTGTTAATGGGCCTGGGCCCGTGTTCAGTTCAAGAAGATAGCAATAATAAAAAAAGATGGGTTTTTTTAGTGCAGATGGGCCTGGGCCCTGGTAACATACCAAATACAGGATTAGGAGGAGCTGCCAAGATTATTATTATTATTATTTTTTATTTTTTTTTTGAACAATTTTCAATTATATAATAAACTCAAACCCTCCTAGCAAGAAGCTAAGGAAAGGCCCCAAATTACAATGGCATCAAAGTCAAGAGTTCCAATTAACATTACATTTTCCTCTACTACTAATCCAATTAAACGACATGAGACAAATAGAATCAAAAAGCATATTTTTCTTCATAGGAGCCCAGAAGATGATGCTATTTTTATATCTCCAAATATGCCAAACCATCACCGCCGCAATGACATAAAGCTTGTCTTTCACCTTCTCTCTTTCGTTCCAACCTTCAAACCATGATCTGAACTCCAACCAACTGGAGAAAATCGGAATAGGCTTGTCGATCCATCTTCTAATCATCCTCCACAATTCATCTGCAATGGGACATTCAAAGAGAACATAGTTTCAACATTATACCTGCACGACACACATCCTATATGTTCAATATCTAAACAGCGTTTTGAAAGATTGAGACGTGTAGGAAGACGATCCAAGGCCACTCTCCATAGAAAAATATTTATTTTACGGGGCCCACATGTATTCCAGTAAGTTACAATTCCGGCCGAAGGAAGACGAGTTTGGTCAATGTAAACTCTTGTTTTGGCCACTGAAAACTCCATATCATCATCCACATTCCATTGCCAAGAATCACTATTAGAATTTAAAGATACTTGACCAATTTCAATCATAAGGTTATTAAGAATCTGTTCGTTTCTAGCTCCCACCATTCGCCTAGACCATGACCAATTCCAGTTTTCATCTGCAATACGATTCGCAATCGAACATTCCTTACACGTCTCTAGATGATACAATCTACGTTATCTATTTTTCAACAATCTGATCCCTTGCCAATTACCGAGCCAGAATCTTGTATCCTTTCCATCCCCAATCCTAGCTTTAAGTACATTAGCCGGCAACTCCCCATTTTGAGTAGTTTAAGAAATGTCTACACAATGTTATGCCAAACACCCTTACATGATAACATTGAACCGTCAAGACCTGCTAAGTTTCCATGAATCGCTTTCAGGACTTTGACCCAAATCGATGTAGGATCCGTAAGAAATCGCCATACCCATTTGAACATTAAACCAAGATTAAACGATCGTAAACTCCCTATCTCAATGCCTCCTTTTTCATAAGAAGCTAAAGCTTGCTCCCAACTAATCCAGTATATCTTTTTAATATTATCGGACGACCCCCAAAAACAATCGGCTCTTATTTTCTCCAACGTGTTAATTATTGATTCCGGGCAACGATACAAGGAAAGAAAATAAATTCCTAAGCTCCCCAAAACCAACTTTATCAAAGTTAAATGACTGCCTATGGAAATAAGGTTAGCTTTCCAACAAGACAATTTCTTAAGAAACCGGTCCACTAGCTCCTTCCAATACACAATCGAATTCATGTTAACTCCAATAGGAAGTCCCAAGTACAAGAATGGAAACTCACCTTTAGAACATCCAAATTCACGAACGTAATCATCCAACACCACATCTTGAACTCCGAAGCCAAATAAATGAGATTTCGAAACATTAATTTTTAAACCCTAATAACTATAAAACTCGTTAAGAGCAAGAATAGTACTAGTCAAACTATCCTTAATCCATTCCGAAACAATAACCGCATCATCTGCATAAAATAAATGAGATATTGTAGTATTATCCAAGCCAATATTCACCCACTAATAGCACCCAAATCCACTTTATACTTCAAACAAAGATGAAGGTCTTCCATAACGATGAGGAATAAAAATGGGCTAGTAGGATCGCCTTGGCGTAACCCGCGATGAAGGAGAAATTCACTTGCCGTACTTCCATTTACGAGTACCAACGTTCGAGCATTAAAGAGACACATTCTAATCCATGCCCTCCACATGTCACCGAACCCTAAAGTCATGAGCATATTATCAAGAAAATCCCAACTAACCGTATCGTACGCCTTTTCAAAATCGATCTTAAAAAGTATTAGTTTACGTTTTCGTTTTTTGAACCATGTAATAAGTTCACTCACAATCTCCGTCCAATATTTGTCTACCTTTTATAAAGGCAGATTGTTCCTTACTAATAACCTTATCGATAACCGACGCCATACGATTCACGAGAATTTTCGAGATAATTTTATATTGAATGCCAATTAAGGAAATCGGTCTGTAATCCTTTCTACACGTCGGGTTCTATACTTTCGGAATTAAGGTACTAATGCAGAAGATGAACCTTTAGGTAATCTATTGTTCTCAAATCATTCACAATAGAGTTCACCAAATCGACTTTTAAATCATCCCAATATTTTTCACAAACAAGAATGAAAACCCGTCCGGTATTGGTGATTTATCTTTACCACATTCCCAAACTACTCTTCTGATATCCTCTTCGGTTACTACTTTCTGCAACTTCAACTTATCTCCCTCTGAAAGAGTAACAGACGGCTGAAGCGTGGCAGATTGAACACAACTGTGATCTCTTCGAAACTTGACGAAAAAAACTCTTTAAAAGCATTTTTGATTAAGCCCGGATCCGTAACCCACACCCCGTTAAAAGATAAACCTTGGATATAATTCTTGCTTCTTCTACGCTTAACAAACTATGAAAAAATTTCGTGTTTTCATCTTCTTCCACGTGTAGTGACCCGAACTTTTCCATGATTATATATTAATTGAAAACTATATTTGCATGATTAAATGTTTCCAACATGTTAAGCAATCAAACTTATTAAGACTTGATTATTTGAAATGAGTTTCATATAGACAATTGACCACCCAAGTTGACCGGCGATTCACGAACGTTAAAACTTGTAAAAACGACATGACAATATATATATGGATATAAATATAGTTAACATGAGATTATGATAAGTAAGTATCTCCATATGTATATTAACAATGAGTTATATACATAAAAATGAGACTACTAAGTTAAGAAACTCGAAACGATATATATAACGATTATCGTTATTACAATGTCTTACTAAATACATATGTATCATATTAAGATATTGTTACACTATATTTAACATGATAAAATGATAATTATATATATTATTAGGTATGTTAACAATGAACTACATATGTAAAACAAGACTACTAACTTAAGAATTTTGAATCGAGGCATATATGTAACGATTATCGTTGTAACGACATTTTAATGTATATATATCATATTAAGATATATTCATACATCATAATATCATGATAATGTAATAATTTAACATCTCATTAGATATAATAAATAATGGGTTAATAACATTAAATGAGATCGTTAACTTAAAGGTTTCAAAAACAACACTTACATGTAACGACTAACGATGACTTAACGACTCAGTTAAAATGTATATACATGTAGTGTATTTAGATGTATTAGTACACTTTTGAAAGACTTCAAGACACATATCAAAGTACTTCTACTTAACAAAAATTCTTACAATTGCATTCTCATTCATTTTCATCAACAATTCTACTCGTATGCAACCGTATTCGTACTCGTACAATACCCAGCTCCTAGACGTATATACTATTGGTATATACACATAATAATTCAGCTCTTAGCAGCCCTAGATAGTCAATAAACATGTGGAACCAACAATTAGACAACTAGCATGACTTATGAGCAAGGAAACAAAAACAAGAACTCCTTTTAACCCCACTCACCTTCACCACTCACCACCTACTCCATTTCACTTTCAATTTTCTTCCCAATTCTCTCTCAAAACACACACACTCTTCCATGAACGTCTAAGTTACTATATTTCTAGCAAAAATCATCAAATACAAGCTTTGGTTATTACCTATAATCATCATAAAAATAATTACTCAAGAACATATCAACAACACTTCCAAGTTTACAAGTTTACTTCCAAGTTTCCTAATCCATTCCAAGCAATCATCTAAGATCAAGAAACCTTTGTTATTTACAGTAGATTATCTTTCTAAATCAAGGTAATAATCATATTCAAGCTTTGATTCAATTTCTATAACTATAACTATCTTAATTTGGGTAATAATCTTACTTGAACTTATTTTCGTGTCATGATTCTACTTCAAGAACTTTCAAGCCATCGAAGGATCCTTTGAAGCTAGATATATTTTTCTCATTTCTAGTAGGTTTATCCACAAAACCTGAGGTAGTAATGATGTTCATAACATCATTCGATTCATATATAAAACTACCTTATTCGAAGGTTTAAGCTTGTAATCACTAGAACATAGTTTAGTTAATTCTAAACTTGTTCGCAAACAAAAGTTAATCCTTCAAACTTGACTTTTAAAATCAACTAAACACATGTTCTATATCTATATGATATGCTAACTTAATTATTTTAAACCTGAAAACATGAAAAACACCGTAAAATCGGATATACGCCGTCGTAGTAACACCGCGGGCTGTTTTGGGTTAGTTAATTAAAAATTATGATAAACTTTGATTTAAAAGTTGTTCTTCTGGGAAATTGATTTTTCTTATGAACATGAAACTATATCCAAAAATCATGGTTAAACTCAAAGTGAAAGTATGTTTTTCAAAATGGTCATCAAGACGTTGTTCTTTCGACTGAAATGACTACCTTTACAAAAACGACTTGTAATCTGTATTTCCGACTATAAAATTATACTTTTTCTGTTTTGATTCATAAACTGAAGTTCAATATGAAACCATAGCAACTTGAATCACTCAAAACGGATTTAAAAATAAAAAGTTATGGGTAAAACAAGATTGGATATTTTTGCTTGATGTAGCTACGTAAAATTGGTAACAAATCTATACTAATCATATCCTAGCTAACTTATATTGTATCATACATGTATTCTAATATATTATGTAATCTTGGGATACCATAGACACGTATGCAAATGTTTTGACATATCATATCGACCCATGTATATATATTATTTGGAACAACCATAGACACTCTATATGCAGTAATGATTGAGTTAGCTATACAGGGTTGAGGTTGATTTCAAAAATATATATACTTTGAGTTGTGATCTAGCCTGAGACGTGTATACACTGGGTCGTGGATTGATTCAAGATAATATATATCGATTTATTTCTGTACATCTAACTGTGGACAACTAGTTGTAGGTTATTAACGAGGACAGCTGACTTAATAAACTTAAAACATTAAAACGTATTAAAAATGTTGTAAATATATTTTGAACATACTTTGATATATATGTACATATTTGTTATAGGTTCGTGAATCGACCAGTGGCCAAGTCTTACTTCCCGACGAAGTAAAAATCTGTGAAAGTGAGTTATAGTCCCACTTTTAAAATCTATTATTTTTTTTGGGATGAGAATACATGCGATTTTATAAATGTTTTACAAAATAGACACAAGTAATCGAAAATACTTTCTATGTTGGATTATCGAACCGAATACGCCCCTTTCTAGCTTGGTAGCCTAAGAATTAGGGAAATGACCCCTAATTGACGCGAATCCTAAAGATAGATCTATTTGGCCCAACAAGCCTCATCCGAGTTACGGATGCTTTAGTACTTCGATTTATCATATCCGATGAGAGTCCCGGAATGATAGGGATATTCTATATGCATCTTGTTAAGGTCGGTTACCAGGTGTTCAACATATGAATGATTTTTATCTCTATGCAGTTTGCGAAATGCCTGATATGAGATGTGTTATAAAAATGAAATCTTGTGGTCTATTATTATGATTTGATAATATGTAGGTTAAACCTATAACTCACCTACAATTTTGTTGACGTTTTAAGCATGTTTATTCTCAGGTGATTATTAAGAGCTTCCGCTGTTGCATACTAAATTAAGGACAAGATTTGGAGTCCATGCTTGTATAATATTGTTTAAAAACTGCATTCGAAGACTTATGTTGATGTGTAATATTATTGTAAACCATTATGTAATGGTCGTGTTAAAAACGCTATATTTTAGATTATCATTATTTGATAATCGTCGTAATATTTTAAAGGTTATGGTTTGTTTTAAAATCGAATGCAGTCTTTGAAAAACATCACATATAGAGGTCAAAACCTCACAATGAAATCAATTAATATGGAACGTTTATAATCAATATGAACGGGACATTTCACCACGTTCCATTTAAACTTGAACATCTGGACAATATCATTCTCCTCCATTGCAATTAAATCATTCATTTTATTTATAAGAACCAATCTTTCAGATTTCTCCTCATCCGTAGCAGCATGTACATCTATTTTCAATTCTATTTCATTCACCTCAGCATTGATTTTAGACACTTCCGATTTAGCCCGTACACGTTCTAATTGGTTCACAATTTAAATCTGTTGGACCTAGTAACGGGCCGATTATAGGCCTTGAAGATGTAGCGAAGAATGATGGTGAATCTGAACATTCTGTTGCTATAGGCCCAGTTGTCGCGGATGATTCTATTGACCTTTCGGACATCAATGAAGATGACATGACGTTTGCGGAATAATTGGATAGACTGAAGAAGGAGAAGAAAGGAGCATTCGCGGCTACCCGTAACGAAGAAATGAAAGAAGATAGACCATTACAGGTTTTGTTTGGTCAAAGCGAAAGAATATACTGCGATTGTGCGGTCCCATCTTGTGAGGTATTTTGTTGTGACGCCCCGTACAAAACCATCATGTACGAATCGTGACCAACAGGTCCATTACACGGTTTAATACTACATGCTGTTTTAAAACAAGTTTTGGATTCTTGAAAAGATAACGTTTTACAAAAGATAACGTGACACAAAGGTCGTAACAAAGCCATTATTCAAAATAACATAAGTTGCAAATGCAAAATAAAAGTTCCATGATTGAGACATCTCTAAGTAATGCAGCGGAAGTCTAACACAGCGAGTCTGTAACAGCAAGTCTATAACACCAAGACAGCAAGTCTAACAGCAGAAGCAACAATGTCTAAGCACCTGAGAAATACACGCTTAAAAGGTCAACACGAATGTTGGTGAGCTATAGTTTGTTTGTATTCAGTAATGTAATGTAGACCACGAGATTTCGTATTCAAAACAATATGAAAAGTATATGCTTAACCGTGGGCACCCGGTAACTAACTTAACGTAATATTATCCCCTAAAAGTACACTTGGTGAGTGCGTCTGTTTACGAAGTCTTAAACACCCGTTGAATTCTAGCGCGACTAGCCCGAGTGGGAATGTCAAACCCTATGGATCCATATCTAAGATTCGAGTTCACCAGTTCATAAACCAATGACTAAACGTTACCGAGCTAAGGGGAATCTTTGTGCCGTTATGTTTCCCACACATATATAAAGTTTAAGTAGCCGTGTCTAGTATGTAAAACATAAAAAGCGCATGTATTCTCAGTCCCAAAAATAGCAAAGTAAAAAGGGAAGCTATAACTCACAGTGAATAAGCTGTAAAAGTCGATATGAAAAGTATGCAGGTAGTAAGTCGGTCCGAAAGGTCGTCAACCTAAGTCAAAGGTCACTAAGTCAGTATATTGTCCCCAAAAGTTTAAAAGTGAATAAGTTAAGTCTTAAGTATCATCATCATCATCATCATCATCATCATCATCATCATCATCATCATTCGTAAAAGCTAAAGTCAGTTTTCAACAAGAATAGAGATCGAAACAAAAGGCTGACTTCGGACAGCTGCTACGACCTCTATACAAAATGAAAAGATGTGTAATCAGTGGCCAAGGCGCCGTATGTGAGTCCTCTAACAGCTTTCCAATTTTCAGATCCTAACTCGATGTTGTTTGACCGTGGCGACGGTTCAAGCGCGAGTAGGTCAGAATTTTTTAGCACGTCGTTACAACGGCGTAGTGACTTTCGGAAGGCTATAAATCCTAAACCGTATATCGGATATAGGCGAGTCCTAAATGAAAATTCATCTACTCGAAACGAAATATCTGAAAATCAATTTTCCAGAAGTCCTAGGAGTCTGATCAGACCCCGAAAAACAGGAAACAAGTGCTCCGGTGGGTTTTTTGGTGCTTGATGCTCATCACGGTTCTCATCCTTGATGCGTGTAAGTTTCAAGTGTACAAATATTTGATGTTTTAGCACCACTTTGACCAAGTTTCAACCATCAACACACAACTAAGAGTAAAAGCTAATATTCTACAAGTTTTGAACATCAAGGTTGCCTCTTTATTGCATAAACACCATAAAGCTTCAACCTTCGTCCTTTTGACACAAGTTCTATGCATCTTCATCATATGAGATGGTGAAGACTTGATTTTTATCACCATAAAAATCATAAAAAGGTTCCAAGCAAGTGAGATCTACAATAATAACTTAGATCCTTAAGTATTAAGAAACCCTAAGCTAGAAATCTTGGATCTTTACAAGATTAATGAGACCATAAGCTAGAAAGCTAAGATCTAGTGAAAGTAATGAGACCATAAGCTAAAAAGCTAAGATCTTTAACAAAATAATGAAACCCTAAGCTAGAAAGCTTGGATCTTTAATGTTCTTGATGATCCTTAAAGCAAAAGGCTAGATCTTTAAGTTACATGAAGATCATAAACACAAGTTTTGATCTTTTTAACAAAATAAAGGGATCATAAGCTAGAAAACTTAGATGCAACAAAGCAATGAAGATTCAAAGCTAGAGAGCTTGAATCTTTCATGTTCTTGAAGGATTTAAATCAAAGTTTGAATCTTCAAGATATAACAAGATCAAGAAGCTAAAAAGTTTGATCCTTGCATGATGATGATGATGTTGATTCTATGAAGAAGAAAAGAAGAAGAAGAAGAAAATTTAAAACTTATACTTTTTAGAGTGAGAAAGACTAGAGAGAAAATAAGAGAGTAAGTGTGTGTAAAATGTGAATGAGATCAGGTGTGAAATGGGTGAGAATTGCTTGGTATTTATAGTGGATTGGGGTGGTGGTAGCCGTGGGGTTTGGGGGGGGACAAGGGGACACCTTTTGCTTTTTTGGTTAGTGGTGGTCTAAAGGTGGTGCTAGTTATTAGGATTACATGCAACATTTGTGATTATGGTTAACAAAAATGCTAGTATGTTCTCTCTTATAAATGGGTTTTTGTCTTACATTTTTATGGGTCATAAACTTATTAAAATTGGGCTAATTAAATAGTCCATTAGCTAGAGTAGGGTGGGCTTGAGTCCAACAAGAATAACTAGTGAGCATAAGTAAATTACTAAGCGTAATTAAGCAACCAAAAACCCAAGTAATTGTTATTAGGAAATAACAATTAGTATTACGTAGTCAAAATATTCCAATTACGAAAAAAGTTAAACGTGTACCAAAACATATAGCTCGTTCTCAACGTCAAGTGACACTAACGGTCGTAAAAGCATCCGGGGATCAAGTTAAGTAACTAAGTACTTAATGGCACGTTGTATGGTATAACAACCCTCATTTTTCTGCTCTAAAATGACTATAATACCCCTAGGGTTTCATTAATATTTTGTACTTCTGTGCTATAACTATTAGGATTGTTATCCGGACATAATAAATGGACCAAACCCTAACCCTAATACTCGTCATTAATGAACTAAACCCTAAATCTAATCATTTAGTGTAAACCCTAATCATTTATTATAACCCTAACCCTAACCCTAATAATTATAATAATAATAATTATTATTATTATTATTATTATTATTATTATTATTATATATTACGTATTAAAACGTATAAACTCTTTATTAGTGTAAAAAAAATATAAATATGAGCATATATATAAAATAATTAAGTAATGGGCTATAAATGTAAAATTTATAAAATAAATATTTATGTATATATATATATATATGTATATATATATATATATATATATATATATATATATATATATATATATCGGATAATTAAAATAAATAAATAAATAATATATAATAAATCTAGAATGTTCCATTAAATAAAAAATAAAAAAGGACCTAGGTCGGCCGGTTTTAAAAAAGGAAAAAAAGAAGGTTTTCATTCATTAATTAAATTGTATTTATCTTGGAGCCCCAGTAATTAAAAATCTATAAATAGGGCCTTAACCCCTCATTATTTTTCATTCACAAAAATTTGGAGCTTCTTCAAAACCCTAAAATATTTTTAAGATTTTCTTTTTCTTTTCTTTCTTTTCTTTTTTCATTTTTTTTTCTTTTTCTTTTTTTTCTGCCGAAACCCCCAACAAAGGAAAAAAAATACATTTGCAATTTATTAAATTTTTATAAACTCATGATAATTAGTCATATGATTAATAAGTTTCATAAAAGTTAAATTTTCAGATTTATGGGTTGATTTAGCAATTTTTATTAATTTCTTTGTATTTTTCATTCGGCCGAAAATACATATATATATAATAATTATTTATTTAATTAATTTAATTATAAATTATGCATGTTAATTATTAATAAGTAATAAGAGATATAGGAAAAATAATTTTTCTGATTTTTTATACGTTTTTATATTTTATTTAATTAAAACTGTTTATTAATACATATATATATATACGATATACATATATATTTATAAAAAAAATAGGAAAAAGGCTAATTACACTATATAAATATTTTTCCAGTAAATTATGATATTTAACTTAGTTATTTAGGTCAGAATATAATTTATAAAAATTAAATACGAATTTTAGGTTATTTAATTATGGAAACTAGGAGAAATTCGTAATAAAAATATATACAGTAAATAAAAAATAATAAATAATTTTTCTTAGTTCTTAAACATTCTATAGATCTGAGAAAATTATAAAAATTAATTGATAGGTAGAATTAATAATTTTTACATATTTAAAAACTATTATAATGTAAATAGGAAGTAAATAAGGAAATAATTATAAAATTAAATAAATATTTTA
Organism: Rutidosis leptorrhynchoides; assembly: GCF_046630445.1. Taxonomy (NCBI): domain Eukaryota; kingdom Viridiplantae; phylum Streptophyta; class Magnoliopsida; order Asterales; family Asteraceae; genus Rutidosis; species Rutidosis leptorrhynchoides. The sequence continues at coordinate 220,911,550 of NC_092333.1, read as the reverse complement.
TTTAATATTTTTCTACAGGTTTATTTACTGTAAGGAACATATAAAAATTTTAAAAATAATTATTTATTTTTATTTAGTATTTTATGCATAATTAAACTTGTTTTGTGATTAAATTAAGAATGGAAACAAATATAAATACAAAATTGTAATAAAATTACTTTCTTAAATTTTCTACTGATTTTTATAATTAACTAAGTCTATAAAAATTATGTATATGATTATTAGGTATTTAATTAATTATTTAAGTATTTATGAGATATATTGAATTAATTATGTACTATATTAATAAGTATCTTGTAACAAGGTAATAAATAATGTAACTAATTATATTATATATATTGTATGAGATAATGATTAAGTATATTATAAATATTAATTAATCTAAGATAATAATTATGATTTAGGTAATAATGCATGTATAATTATAAACTATTAAAAGATATATAATACTAATACTATATATATATATATATATATATATATATATATATATATATATATATATATATATATATATATATATATATATATATATATATATATATATATATATATATATATATATATATATATATATATATATATAACTTAAAAGATTATACACCTTTAAATAAAGTGAAGGTTATAATTGAGATAATGTGCACTATATACGAACCTCACCGCTACATATGGCCTAGGGTGGTCCTTGTTGCCTAATGGGAATCGCTTGTGGATTTCGAATGCCATGACATAGATTCTGGTCAAGAATCCTGGGCTCCCGGTAACAACTGACTATCAGAGTGACTTGTATGATAGCAACGAGATTTGGGTAAAGGTGTACAGAGTCTTGTTATAAATTATAACCCGAACTTTCTATAATTAGAAAGTTTCTATAAGAGGAAACTTTCCTTAGATAGTAACTTTCCGAAAATGGAAATTATCTTAGAAAAACCATCATCATTAGTATAATTATTATACTTAAGTCTTTTAGGCTATATCTCTGATCGTACGTTCTATCTCTAGGTTGAGATTCTGATCATATTCTTCCGTTCAATTCATTACTCTTGTGGGATATTTCTTCTGTGCTACTAAGGTGAACTCATAGCCCCGCTTTTTACATGTTTTAATGTATTTTATAAATCTTGGGGTGAGACACATGCTTGCTTTAAATGATTTATAATTTAGACACAAGTGCCTAAACTTTTTGATATGCAACTTCATGAGATTATTGTTAACTTGTATTCTTAAATGCAAATCCCCGCCATAATATCGTTAATTGCTGGAATTGGAATTTTGCAAGCTTAATTATTGTGAGTAGGCCTATTGAGAGTGACGTCTCTACCCATTGGCGTGATCGTCAAGGGGTTACATAATAATGATTGCCGACACCCATATAGTGTCAGGGGTTAATGTTTAGCTCGATATTATAACTCATGGCATATTGAATATTTTGATATTTTGAAATAAATCTTGTGGTCTAAAACTTATTAATTATTAAACCTATGATGTTCACTCAACCATTGTGTTGACATTTTAAGCATGTTTATCTCAGGTGAAGAATAGCTTATGTGCTGCCCTATGTGATTTGCTAGCTGGTGCATTGAAGTCCGCATTTATTATTTCTGATCATTTGTTGAACATTAATTACTTTTAGGTTTACCATGTAAAACATTTTGCTTTCCGCTGCAATTGAATTATTGAATTTATTAAACGTCTCATTTAGAGTCGTTCTCGTTTATATAACTGTGTGATGATATTGGAAAAGTCATATTTACCCCAGGCCATATTTGGGGGTATGACATATGGTATGAACGAAAGTAATTAATCATGAAATAAGATCCCAGAATATAAACCAACAAAGTACGCACAAATACGCAGTTTCACAGAAAGTAACAAGCACAAAAGTAAGTCGAAAAAGTCGGGTCGTTACATTTGTGAATCGTGGTATGTTTTAAATAAAACCATCACAAAAAGTTAAATTAGCAATGTTAACTTGAAGTTGATGTAACGACCCGCCAAAATCGCCATTGACGGTGCCGTTAACTTAGGTCCCGTTACGTGATCATAGTCCCTAAATGAGACGCGTTTGACCAAAATTATGTCGCATTCATTTGAAACGTGCATGACTTAAAAAGTTTTAAGTTACCAAACGGTTTGACAACAAGTTTAAGTTTACAAAAGTTGTAAAGTATAAATGAAATAACTTGCGACATAATATAAGTTGAAAATCACGAATGCTATCAATAGCGTATGCATGTAAACATTATGTTTGAATCCCAAGGTGCTATCACTAGTGTATGCATGTATTCTTGACCCCAAGCAGGAAATCAAAGTGTCCGGAAGCATGTATCAAGTAGCCAAGTATGAACCTGAGAAACATTTAGAAAACTGTCAACAAAAAACGTTGGTGAAATCATAGGTGTATCTGTAAACGTTGTTTTTGAACCACAAGATTTTGTATAGTTGATTATCCAAATCATTTGCATTCCAAAGATGTTGTACATTCGCGAGCACCTAATTATCAAGACTTAACTGTATACGAACCCCATTGAATTAGTGTTAGAACCTACACTATACCCGACAATATATTTCATCCGCTAACGGTAGTGAACCGTCCGAATGAGGGCTCGTCAAGCCCATGTGATCACATAACATTAGTTCACGTTTACACCCTGCAAGTGTAACTAATGATAATTGAATTGAGGCTTTTTGTTCTAACTCGCTGTGGAATGTTTGTTTTCATACTTGTGTTCAAAGTATAAAAGTATGATACGTATATGTTTCTCATCCCATAATTTAAAAAGTAAAAGTTGTTGAAAAGGTGGGACTATGATCTCACCGTAGTTGCATGCCAAAGTGCTTGTAATTAAGCGTTGTGCAAATGAAAGTTGCTTAGCCTTGACCTAAACAAATAAGTCGTATCAATTACCGGTTACGACACAAGGTCGGTCGAAATGTGTTCAATTAGTCCTATGGCTCGTTACGACTCGATTAATATAGCATGTGAATCAAGTGTCAAGTTTCATGCAAGAATTAAGTATAAAATCATGTTAGAACGATTGCATAAGTGTTTGGTTAAGTTTGACTAAATGTCAAACTTGGTCAAAGTCAAAGTCAACAGGGTCGAGTCGGGTATCCGACTATTGCACATATAAACGTAGTCATATATATATAAGCATTTTGGCAAAATTTCATGTTAAACGGAGTTGCGAGTAAGCGGGAATTAAACTTGAAAAAAAAAATTGGGACAGAAATATTCTCGCTATAGCGAGATTTTGTGCAAACCAGGGCTCGCTATAGCGAGGCCCCTGGTTTCAGGTGATGTTGCTGAATTTTCAAGTGCACGAACCAAGCTTCTTTCAAACACAACTAATGAACCGTAAACATTCAAAACACGTATCTTATATCGTTGGAAAGGTAATTTAACGAGGAATACAACTAAACACATTTCATCAATCAAAAACATCATTTACAATAACCAAAATCTCGTCGAATGATCCTTAATTGTTCATAATCAAAGTTTCAAGTTCGTAAAACGCATAAGATGATTCGGGAATCCAATTTACACTTACGATATGCCGTTTCGAAGGTAATTACGCATACAATTCAACTAAACACTCACCCATAACATCTCATAGCATTCAAGGCATTAAACGTTCATTTTAAAGTTTATCAAACCCTAACCAAGAATCATGAATTCAACATTTATGTTAATGAAGTTTTTCCAAGTCAACCTACATACCAAAACGAAGCTAATGATGCTAGTAACACTTTTAATACATGAGCTTTAACATTTAACAACATTAAATCACCCAAAACTCAAGATTAAACACACCCATTTTCAAGTTCATGCTAGTTACACCAAATAACAAGATCGAGCATACAAATTACATACACGACATCACAATGAGCTATAGACACTAATTAACACCATTTCAAGTCTAAAGGTCTAATTTATGAAAATTAGAGATTTTGAAAAACTTACCCCAAGCTATGAAATTGGTACCAAATTGAAGAGGATGATGCAAGGATCTCAAATATGTAATTTATTTTGATGCTTGATTGCTAGATTGAATTTAGATGATGAATTAAGGATTGAGAGTTTGAGAGCATAATAATGGAAGTAGTAGAAAAGAGAGAAGAGGATGAATGAATGAGTGGTGGTGATGGTGGGTTGACTAGTTGACCTAGTCAACTAGTTTGCCCACTTGGCAACTTTAGTCCCTCAAGTTTAAAATCGGGTGCGTGAATTAACCGATACGAATTATTTAAATATGCTAGGGTAACGAGAGATGTTATAATTAAATAACGGGAGGTATTAAAACGCAAGTAAATGGAAGATACGAATTTAGATAACGAAAGATATTATTTTAAAAAAAAAGACGGGCGTTAAAATGAGTTAATGGAAAAAGTCGGTTTGTTACATTACCCACACCTTAAAAGAAATTTCGTCCCGAAATTTAGTTGGAAGTAGTAGTCGTTGTTTCTTCCTCGAGACATTGCGTTGCAAATTCTACGAATAAGTGAGGGTACTTCTTTTGCATTTGATCTTGGCATTCCAACGAACTTTGACGATCGGGATTTTACGTTGTTTTAAGGTTTGGTTACACGATCCATAATTTCGACCGATTTTCCTATGAAGTGTAGTTGTCATCGATAGTAAGTTCATCAAAAGAAATAACAAGTTCTTGTTCGGCAAGACGCTTCTTTAAGTTTGATACATGGAATGTAGGATGAACGGGATTTCGATTGAGTTGGGAGTTCAAAACGGTAAGCAACGGGTCCAATACGCTCCAAGATTTTAAAAGGATCCAAATTTCGCGGATTTAGCGTTCTATATTTTCAGAAACGGATTACACCTTTCCAAGGTGATATATTTAATATTACGCGGTCACCCCCTAGGAATTCGAGAGGCTTACGTCTAACATCGGCATAGTGGCGATTACGGGCCGTCTTGGGTCTTTCTTGGATTTGAACTATCTTAATGGTTATTTCATGAATGTGTTCGTGTCCGGTGGTTTGCTTGTCACCTACTTCGGTCCAACGAATAGGAGAACGACATTTGCAGCCATATAAAGTTTCGAAAAGGTGGGGCGTTAATACTCGAATGATAACTATCGTTGTAAGAGGAATCAATTAAAGGCAACAATACAAGTTCGTGATATGTTTTCCAAGATTTGAATCGTATGTTTGCTTGGTCCGTCGGTTTGTGGATGATACGCGGTACTCATGTTTAAACGTGTTCCCAAGGTTTCTTGTAAGGCACTTCAAAATTTAGAAGTGAAACGAGTATCTCAATCCTAAATAAATGAAAATGGCACACCGTGTTGAGATAGATTTCCTATAATGTATAGTTGTACAAGTCTTTCCCATCTTGTCGGTTTCTGAAAAACGTTTGTTAGAACAAGTTTCTTATCGGTTTCTGAAAACGTTCGTTAGGACTATTCACCCTCGTGGCGAATACTAGTATAACGTAAAGAGTCTCTCTCTCCATTGAGAATTTAGATAAAATATTTCCTTACACGGAAGTACGAGTGTAATGCGAGAGAAGTTTTTGCCTCGATGTGAGCATATCAAGCATTTTGGTAGTTCATCGATAAAACTGTGCAAAAACGATATAGTATACACGTGTAGCATATGTGTTGAAGTTGAAAGAATTGGTCCTTTATTCAGAAGCATAAATATGATTTGGCAATAATCAAAGGTGTGTCCTTGGTATGGTTCTTATCAATATTCTCAAAATTTTCGGATGTTCAAACAAGAAAAATAAAGTCATGTACATGGCACATGGTGGTGATTAGGTTGATCGAGTCCAATCACCATCACGAGTCATTAGAACTTTGGTATGACTTACCATAATATAACCACATTGATCGAGTGTCGTTATATTACGCTAAATCATTCCTCCATTCCCACATCACTCCATAGAATCAAGTTCGTGTAATCGTGAAGATTTAAAAGGAACAAAGTGTAACGACATCTCTAACGTGACTCGTATTTAATCGGAAGAATTAGTGCAGCTCTGAAGATGCGCTTCCCGAGGGAAGTGTATAACTGGTTGTTCACGTCAATGCGGTTCAAGTCAAACAATAATGTCTTTAAGTACGAAAAGAGTTATGAATTATGATAACGAGTAGTACGCAACCGTAGTGATAAGCAGTGATGACGATACTCACCTAGAGTAGTGGCGGTAGTAACAAGAAGTGGTAGATAGTGAAGAACACCGGTGTAACATCGGTAGAGGTCAGTGATTGCCATAGTGGTGGAAACTTTACAGCACTTGTGGATAGTAAGCCGGGACGGTGATGAATAACAACCTGGGAGACAGAGTTCCCGAACTAGTATAACTAATGAAGTCTTCGTCATCCTCACGTGTATGAATCTTAAGTTTACGTGTGTTACCCAAAAGTGGCAGAGTACGAGTTCGTATGATGGAAATTTGGTACCATTAAGAAGTTCACCTAAGAATGGTTCAAGTATAAATGCACAAGTAGTCAAGTAAGTGCTATCTATAGCAAATGCAAGTCAGAATGCATTGATTAACTATCTGGTTGTAGTCTAGATTCACTAATGCGTCCTAACGACTTTGTCAGACACACTAATGCACATCCTAGATCCCTACAACCAACGCTATGATACCATCTGTAACGACCCGCCAAAATCGCCATTGACGGCGCCGTTAATTTAGGTCCTGTTACGTGGTCATAGTCCCTAAATGAGACGCGTTTGACCAAAATTATGTCGCATTCATTTGAAACGTGAATGACTTGCAAAGTTTTAAGTTACCAAATGGTTTGACAACAAGTTTAAGTTTACAAAAGTTGTAAAGTATAAATGAAATAACTTGCGACATAATATAAGTTGAAAATCACGAATGCTATCAATAGCGTATGCATGTAAACATTATGTTTAAATCCCAATTTGCTATCACTAGCGTATGCATGTATGCTTAACCCCAAGCAAGAAATCAAAGTGTGCAGAAGCATGTATCAAGTAGCCAAGTATGAACCTGAGAAACATATAGAAAACTGTCAACGAAAAATGTTGGTGAAATCATAGGTGTATTTGTAAACGTTGTTTTTGAACCACAAGATTTTGTATAGTTGATTATCCAAATCGTTTGCATTCCAAAGATGTTGTACGTTCGCGAGCACCCAATTATCAAGACTTAACTGTATACGAACCCCATTGAATTAGTGTTAGAACCTACACTATACCCAACAATATATTTCATCCGTTAACGGTAGCGAACCATCCGAATGAGGGCTCGTCAAGCCCATGTGATCACATAACATAAGTTCACGTTTACACCCTGCAAGTGTAACTAATGATAATTGAATTGAGGATTTTTGTTCTAACTCACTGTGGAATGTTTGTTTTCGTACTTGTGTTCAAAGTATAAAAGTATGATACGTATATGTTTCTCATCCCATAATTTAAAGAGTAAAAGTTGTTGAAAATGTGGGACTATGATCTCACCGTAGTTGCATGCCAAAGTACTTGTAATTAAGCGTTGTGCAAGTGAAAGTTGCTTAGCCTTGACCTAAACAAATAAGTCGTATCAATTACCGGTTACGACACAAAGTCGGTCGAAATGTGTTCAATTAGTCCTATGGCTGGTTATGACTCGATTAATGTGAATCAAGTGTCAAGTTTCATGCAAGAATTAAGTATAAAATCATGTTAGAATGATTGCATAAGTGTTTGGTTAAGTTTGACTAAAAGTCAAACTTAGTCAAAGTCAAAGTCAAAGTCAACAGGGTCGAGTCGGGTATCCGACTATTGCACATATAAACATAGTCATATATATATAAGCATGTTGGCAAAATTTCATGTTAAACGGAGTTGCGAGTAAGCGGGAACGAAACTTGAAAAAAAAAATTTGGGACAGAAATATTCTCGCTATAGCGAGATTTTGTGCACAGCAGGGCTCGCTATAGCGAGGCCCCTGGTTTCAGGTGTTGTTGCTGAATTTTCAAGTGCACGAACCAAGCTTCTTTCAAACACAACTAATGAACCGTAAACATTCAAAACACGTATCTTATATCGTTAGAAAGGTAATTTAACGAGGAATACAACTAAACACATTTCATCAATCAAAAACATCATTTAAAATAACCGAAATCTCGTCGAATGATCATTAAATGTTCATAATCAAAGTTTCAAGTTCGTAAAACGCATAAGATGATTCGGGAATCCAATTTACACATACGATATGCCGTTTCGAAGGTAATTACGCATACAATGCAACTAAACACTCACCCATAACATCTCATGGCATTCAAGGCATCAAAAGTTCATTTTAAATTTTATCAAACCCTAACCAAGAATCATGAATTCAACATTTATGTTAATGAAGTTTTTCCAAGTCAACCTACATACCAAAACGAAGCTAATGATGATAGTAACACTTTTAATACATGAGCTTTAACATTTAACAACATTAAATCACCCAAAACTCAAGATTAAACACACTCATTTTCAAGTTCATGCTAGTTACACCAAATAACAAGATCGAGCATGCAAATTACATACACGACATCACATGAAACAACCCAACCCGTATTCCATACGATAATTTTTTTTTTATAATACACATTTACGCGCCAATTAAACATGTAGACCATTCCACAAGTTCCATTTAAACGTACAACCATTTAAATGTTTACAAAAGGCTCGAAGGCCATTAATTAAGTTTAATACAAGTTTGACCTATTATAATGATAGTTTATAATCCAAACGACACTCGAGCATGGTTTGGGTCTAAACTACCCAAAACGTTAGGCCAACTTCAAAAGCTAACACCAAAAGCACCCCCGACAACATAAGCGGGAGACCACTAGTCTAAACGTATGCCCTTACCCTTGTCCAAGCCGGAACCTATAAAAATGGTAAACAACGAGAGGGTAAGCAAGGCTTAGTGAGTGCAACAATTATACATACATATATATAACCTATCCATTTGCAAACACAATACCAAATACCTCATACGAACTTGTAACTCAAATAGCATGTCAACATACCCGTAACACTAACAAGTCATACATTGTCACACCACTTCATTAGCATATACTCAACTCAACATATATGTATAATATGCTAAACAAATCAACAATCTCAATATGGTTAACCAAATGACGCTATGGTGCTACCGGCTCGTGGTTCACACCATACGCTTGAGTCATACTCTTTTATAGTGCTACCGGCTCGTGGTTCACACTCGATGCTACCGGCTCGTGGTTCACATCTTATTTTATAGTGCTACCGGCTCGTGGTTCACACTCGATGCTACCGGCTCGTGGTTCACATCTTATTTTATAGTGCTACCGGCTCGTGGTTCACACTCGATGCTACCATAACATCCACAAACAAATACGCCCTAAACATGAACGCATAATTATTCCACTCACAATAATAACCCTTCGCCATTGGGGTTATATAATCCACATCACACGCCCATGTGATAACGTACACACAAAGTGTGTACCTCGTCAAAGGTGGTCAACCAAAACGCACAACCGTGCCAATTGGACCTATATCCAAGTCCATCAATCCACCTATATGTGAAGTGAGCTCTATAACCGAGAACCACTTCACCCGACCCGCACCCATCCTACACATACATATGCATATAGGATATTAACACTCACCTTGTCGCCTTGATGAATGCTTCCAAGTAAACCGCAACTCGCCAATGGAAAGTACCTATTCCATTATCACAAATTCAACAACACACTTAGATTGGATTTACAAACCAACCCAATTTGACACTTAGTGCAAATTCGACCCAAATGCACTTCCAAGTACAAACCGCGCCCAAAATTAACCAATAATCACTAACACAAGTGAGAATGGTCCTAACACGCCAATTAAACCCGAACACAAGTGTTAAACACTTACAAATCTCCAAATTGCCCATAAACCCTAATTTTGACCCATAAGGTCAAAATCTCACCATTTACAAGTTTTGACGCCAAAACACCTTTAACTCGATTTTATACTTCAACTTAATCCATTTTAAGTTTATAAACCTCATTAAATCGCCAATTGGGTCATAATCATCACTAAACCCTAATTTTGGCCCAAAGTCAAAACTAGTCAACCAAATAACCCTAAATGAGTTTCAATACTTCCATAATCACTAACTTAAGTGATTAAACTCAATTTCAAGTCCTAAACATGGCCAATTAGTTCACCAACCCAAAATCCACCAACAATTAACAATAAACCCAATTACTAGCATCACTAAACCCATTTCATCATCTAAAAGGGTTTTTCATCAAACTAACTCAAACCCTAACTTGAATATCAAATCAAATAGATGAAATTCGGAGTTTGAGCTTACCAATACTATCACCGCGTAGCCAAGAACGAGAGGAACAACTTTAGAACCTGAGCTTTTGATCCAAACGGCCTCCTTCTTCTCCAAAACCCCAAATCTCTCTCTAGAATCTCTCTCTCTCTCTCTAGATAGTTGGGAGTGATGGATGGATGTGAAAATGATCCAAAACTGATCCAAACCAGCTAATATGGCTCACAAATCCGGCCCCAAGTGAAATTACCCAAATACCCTTCATTAAAACCAATTAAAACAAAGGATTCTGTCAGCGCCAAATGGCGCGGCGCGCCCCAAACCCGCGCGGCGCGCGATCCTACTGGAACAGTTTCTTTTGCATTTTAATTTATATACAATAAAACCCACACCCTTGAACACCATAATACACAAGTATACAAGATAAATATTCGGGTCTTACAACTCTCCCCCACTTAAACTCGATCACGTCCTCGTGATCCTCGTCACTTAACCAAACGGACCACACTCCACGGTCCTTAAACATACGTCCCAATCCGACTTTCCTAGGCAACTCTTCCCAATGAATCACCTCTAACAACCAAAATCGTCACACGCGATTTAACAAATCACAATCCGAGCACTAAAACCATGCTCAATCCCTCACATCGGGAAACTCCACCAATCTCGAACCGAAATATCAACCCTATAGTGTACCCTTTCCAAGTACAATGCTAAAAACAACCACATATCGACCTAAGGTCAACAACCTGAAACGATGAAGACCGAACCAAACGAATCCTTACGGATAACATTAATCACTAACATCCCTTGCAGTGCGCAAATACGACCTATACGCAACTACCATAGCATCAAAATCCAACTGCTAAAACCAAAAGCGCCCAAAACGACTATGGCAACGCTAAACCTAAGGTGTACAAAATCGACTATTGTCACACCCGTAACAACATGTGAGCGAAACACGGCTATCGCATCAGTAATCACACAACACGGTTCTCACGATCCCACCATAGGTGTATAAAACAACTGACAGATCACTCAACACCGGATGAAGTCAGCGGACCCCGTCAACGGTCGTGCTTTACCGATATATCACCACGCTCATGATGAAGTCAGCGGACCCCGAAAGTCATGCTTCATTAATCAACAATCCCATGATGAAGTCAGCGGACTCCGAAAGTCATGCTTCATCAATCATCAATACCACGATGAAGTCAGCGGACCCCGAAGGTCATGCTTCATCAATCACATACGCACTTTCGGCCTCAAACAACGAGTAGTGCAACATCGCGCTCTTCTACACTATAGTGGACCCTAGCGGACCACTAACCACCCATAATCGAGCAAGAACCACCTATATCAAACATAGGTACCAAACAATAATTCTCCAAAAGAGAACCCGACACACACCTCCCTTAACCGAAGGATTTCACTTTGCTCGCCAAACACGTCCATTATCTCTCAATGAGATTTACCACGTTACCACCTTGGTGATAATTCAAATCCAAACCATATGTACAATTTATCCGAAATTGTACTCTACCACAAATCGACCCAACCAGGTCTCGACAAAATTTTCCGGATCTACCAATAGCATCATCCGAAATCTCACACTAAAACTTCCTCGTGCGGGAGTGTAACTCCCCCACTTAGAAGCACGTTCCATATCCATAACTCGTACAACCGCACAATGCTACCACAGGTAGACTTTACCAACAATTGGGCTCACACGACCCATTACCACATCTTACTCCAACCTTGAGCACACGAAGGATTTTAACCAACCCTTAAACACTTTGTACGAAAAGTGTACCGCAACACAATCGGAGTCGAACACCACGCTAGTAGGTATAAAAGAGGCACCTAATGTCGCGTCATAAAGACTCCATTACCAACACACATCGAGATTTAAAACACTCGATCTCAAGGGTTCCAACCAACCGACGAACCTCATGATTTGTCACTTCAACATCAAAGCGAACACGCGCTTAACAACCAAACACCAAAACCATTTCCGTGGCTTGGTAGAAACGTTTCCCAAATACTAAGGAATGCTTGGTTGCACCAAGTCTTACGCCCTTCGCCCGTCAATCAATCATCAACATAGGGTACTTCCATTAGGAACGTCACCCGTAACAATAACATGCACAACACAATGCATTTAACAACTCAAACTCAAACGGCACCGAACTTCCCCAAGACTTGTGACTCCTCATGCCACAATCGTAACATCTAGACGCGCTAGAATTCGATATACCCGTCCGCGTACCACCCGTGCTCACGCTCAGACCCTTAGTCCTCTTACTCGGAGCACCATACGAAACAACCCTTCTCTCGCTTGAAGGCTCACTCATCTTCGATCGCGAGTATGACTCGAAACTCCTAGTCAAGTCGAATAATTCCGAAAACAATTTCGCTTGACCCCGGCAAGTTTTACTCTTCATGTCATTATTCAAGGTCCGATAGAAATCTCCCATCAACAAACGATCATTCCCCAAATACTCCGGACAAAAACGAGCCTTCGCCATAAAGGTCGTCTTGAGAGTACTCAAATCCATAGATCCTTGTCGCAAATTTCACAACTCATTACGCAATTCTCACAAATCGGCCGAAGTCCGGAACTCCTCGAAGGATTCCTCCTTAAACTCGTCCCAACGATAAGGCCATAAACGTTTCGCCACCGACAAGATCAGTCTTACCATCCAACCAATCCCTCGCCCTACCCCGCAATAAACTCGTAGCGAGTCTCGTCTTTCTCTCGGGAGGGCAATCAATAGTACGGAAACACCCTTCGACGTCCGAAATCCAAGTTGTGCTTACCAAAGGATCCAGTTTCCCGTCATACATCGGGGGTTTAGTCCTCATGAAGCTCTTAAGATAACGCTCCATTTCACCACTACTTTGAAGTTTGGAATACTTCCTATCTATTTCTTCTCGAAACGCTCTCATTTGCTCTGCAACGGCGGCCTCAACTCTAGCGTTAAACTTCACGTTATTCGCCTCGATCTCGTTTCGCGTCGTCAATCTCAAAATGCAAAACGATTAGATCACGAACGTATAAAATCGTACGCACAACTCCGTCCCATCTTGCTAAACACTCGTCGTACATCACTCGTTAGACACGATTTGCACCCGTAATAAGGTTTGCAAGTTCTTATTACGCACACATGCCGCATCGACTCGTTAGTACAACGACCGTCTCGCTCGATGATATACACAAACACAACCAAAATTCTACGCGGTACAAACACACGCGAGAATTATTATCACAACACAACAACATATTAATAATATCCGCATTACTAATATAAACATTAGTCAACCTATAGCCAAGGCACTAACCAAACCCATTTCGACCCGTAATCCTACAAGTCCCGCAACAAATTTAGCACACACAAAAGTCTAAGTCTAGGCACCTATCTCAAGTCACCTAAATCCCTTAGACCATGCTCTGATACCACTTGAAACAACCCAACCCGTATTCCATACGATAAATTTTTTTTTTTATAATACACATTTACGCGCCAATTAAACATGTAGACCATTCTACAAGTTCCATTTAAACGTACAACCATTTAAATGTTTACAAAAGGCTCGAAGGCCATTAATTAAGTTTAATACAAGTTTGACCTATTATAATGATAGTTTATAATCCAAACGACACTCGAGCATGGTTTGGGGCTAAACTACCCAAAACGTTAGGCCAACTTCAAAAGCTAACACCAAAAGCACCCCCGACAACATAAGCGGGAGACCACTAGTCTAAACGTATGCCCTTACCCTTGTCCAAGCAGGAACCTATAAAAATGGTAAACAACGAGAGGGTAAGCAAGGCTTAGTGAGTGCAACAATTATACATACATATATATAACCTATCCATTTGCAAACACAATACCAAATACCTCATACGAACTTGTAACTCAAATAGCATGTCAACATACCCGTAACACTAACAAGTCATACATTGTCACACCACTTCATTAGCATATACTCAACTCAACATATATGTATAATATGCTAAACAAATCAACAATCTCAATATGGTTAACCAAATAACGCTATGGTGCTACCGGCTCGTGGTTCACACCATACGCTTGAGTCATACTCTTTTATAGTGCTACCGGCTCGTGGTTCACACTCGATGCTACTGGCTCGTGGTTCACATCTTATTTTATAGTGCTACCGGCTCGTGGTTCACACTCGATGCTACCGGCTCGTGGTTCACATCTTATTTTATAGTGCTACCGGCTCGTGGTTCACACTCGATGCTACCATAACATCCACAAACAAATACGCCCTAAACATGAACGCATAATTATTCCACTCACAATAATAACCCTTCGCCATTGGGGTTATATAATCCACATCACACGCCCATGTGATAACGTACACACAAAGTGTGCACCTCGTCAAAGGTGGTCAACCAAAACGCACAACCGTGCCAATTGGACCTATATCCAAGTCCATCAATCCACCTATATGTGAAGTGAGCTCTATAACAGAGAACCACTTCACCCGACCCGCACCCATCCTACACATACATATGCATATAGAATATTAACACTCACCTTGTCGCCTTGATGAATGCTTCCAAGTAAACCGCAACTCGCCAATGGAAAGTACCTATTCCATTATCACAAATTCAACAACACACTTAGATTGGATTTACAAACCAACCCAATTTGACACTTAGTGCAAATTCGACCCAAATGCACTTCCAAGTACAAACCGCGCCCAAAATTAACCAATAATCACTAACACAAGTGAGAATGGTCCTAACACGCCAATTAAACCCGAACACAAGTGTTAAACACTTACAAATCTCCAAATTGCCCATAAACCCTAATTTTGACCCATAAGGTCAAAATCTCACCATTTACAAGTTTTGACACCAAAACACCTTTAACTCGGTTTTATACTTCAACTTAATCCATTTTAAGTTTATAAACCTCATTAAATCGCCAATTGGGTCATAATCATCATTAAACCCTAAATTTGGCCCAAAGTCAAAACTAGTCAACCAAATAACCCTAAATGGGTTTCAATACTTCCATAATCACTAACTTAAGTGATTAAACTCAATTTCAAGTCCTAAACATGGCCAATTAGTTCACCAACCCAAAATCCACCAACAATTAACAATAAACCCAATTACTAGCATCACTAAACCCATTTCATCATCTAAAAGGGTTTTTCATCAAACTAACTCAAACCCTAACTTGAATATCAAATCAAATAGATGAAATTCGGAGTTTGAGCTTACCAATACTATCACCGCGTAGCCAAGAACGAGAGGAACAACTTTAGAACCCGAGCTTTTGATCCAAACGGCCTCCTTCTTCTCCAAAACCCCAAATCTCTCTCTAGAATCTCTCTCTCTCTCTCTAGATAGTTGGGAGTGATGGATGGATGTGAAAATGATCCAAAACTGATCCAAACCAGCTAATATGGCTCACAAATCCGGCCCCAAGTGAAATTACCCAAATACCCTTCATTAAAACCAATTAAAACAAAGGATTCTGTCAGCGCCAAATGGCGCGGCGCGCCCCAAACCCGCGCGGCGCGTGATCCTACTGGAACAGTTTCTTTTGCATTTTAATTTATATACAATAAAACCCACACCCTTGAACACCATAATACACAAGTATACAAGATAAATATTCGGGTCTTACATCACAATGAGCCATAGACACTAATTAACACCATTTCAAGTCTAAAGGTCTAATTTATGAAAATTAGAGATTTTGAAAAACTTACCTCAATCTATGAAATTGGTACCAAATTGAAGAGGATGATGCAAGGATCACAAATATGTAATTTGTTTTGATGTTTGATTGCTAGATTGAATTTAGATGATGAATTAAGGATTGGGAGTTTGAGAGCATAATAATGGAAGTAGTAGAAAAGAGAGAAGAGGATGAATGAATGAGTGGTGGTGATGGTGGGTTGACTAGTAGACCTAGTCAACTAGTTTGCCCACTTGGCAACTTTAGTTCATCAAGTTTAAAAGCGGGTGCGTGAATTAACCGATACAAATTATTTAAATACGCTAGGGTAACGAGAGATGTTATAATTAAATAACGGGAGGTATTAAAATGCTAGTCAACGGAAGATACAAATTTAGATAACGAAAGATATTATTTAAAAAAAAAAGACGGGCGTTAAAATGAGTTAACGAAAAAAGTTGGGTTGTTACAGTTGAGAAAGAAGATGACTGACGTGTCCACTTCGGGTTCCTTTAAGCTTAAAGATAAAATTGAAGACCTTGATTACGAGAAAGCAATTCAAAACTTGTTCATGGATGTTAAAGAAGTCAAGAAGGGTGTGGCAATTAACAGATGCGGCTAAAAAGAAGGTTCGTTGACCAAAGGGATAGGAATAATGTAAAAGGAGGCTTTCGTGGCATTCGATGAAATTATGACGAGTATGACCGAGGAGAGAGAACCGGTTTTTGCTTCTCAGCCGGTTAAAAATAAAAATCAAAAACTAAAGAGGAAGAAGAAATTATTTCAGGGCGCAAAGATGAAAGAATTCAGCGTCTTTATTAAAGATGTACGAGCTCGGAGTTCCGGTTTCGTGGTTCGAAGCGTCTTTTGTTTAGGGAATCGTTTTTTTGTTTGTAATTTGTCCCGGTTTTTGTTTTGGTTATAGTCAATATGAGGCTCGGTATATATAATTTGTTTGCCGCCTTCGAGGTACGAGTCTCGTCAGGTTTCTCTCTTATATCTTTTGTTGAAGACGTGTTTTATTCGAAAACGTTATCCGAATTTATATAAGTTTCGTTATTTTTGAAGAAAAAAAAACTAAATGATGTATTAAATGATAAAAATGAGGCAAGTGGAGTGAATCTGTTTATATTTTTTAATTATGTAATAGGATATAGGATATATTATAAGTAATTTAAATTTTAGTTACTTAAATATTAATTATTTTAATATTATTAAATATATAAGAAAAAAGCGGAAAAATCATAAGTACCTATCATGATCAAAATATATATTTGTTCTATTCTTTTACCTAATAATAAAATATTAAAAATGGACTATAATATGTGAAGTTAATGGTGATGTCTTCAAACCATGTCATTCTAAAAAGGACTATAATATGTGAGATAAAAAAGATGGAGCTTCTCAATCATTTTTTATTTTATTTTATTTTTGAACAACAAGATTAGAGTTACTGATAGGGGACCACTAAAGGAGTTCCCACTACTCGATCATATTCATTCCACATGTCAAAGATATTCTACCGAATCACTGCCATAGGATAGTCTCTGCGTGTAGTCACTCTTGGGAAACATCCCCTGAACAACAATGTCATAAGACATGCTTAGACAACGATGCTTCCAGAAGACCCCATAACCAACTCCAAAGTATATTGCATTATGAAATTCCCATGTTAGACTCGAACTCGAGACCTCGCGGATACCCAGAAGGGCGTAACCACTTAGCTAAATGGAGATGGTTACTTCTGAATCATATTGAGAAACTAAGCGAAACAAAATGTTTATTTTTCCATTAAATACTTTGGAGGTAAATGGACTTATTTATTTGGGGTGCATATGTTCCGATGAAATTAAAGGATATGTAACCCTTAATATGATTAATACGTTTGATTTGACAATTGAAGAATATAGAGAGGTATACCTTTCAGACGGTTTAGCAAATAGCACGAGTTGTTTGTATTTACAAAAGCTAAAAGTGTAATACCCATAATTTTTAGAGTATATTTTTGAGCTAAGATGGTTTAAAAATTTAGTTGTAAGTGTGAAATAGTATTTGGTAACTATTGTTAATTCATGTGAATTATACTAATAATAATAATAATAATACTAGTTGAATAAATAAATGATCAATTGGTAACGACTCTTATTTGAATTGTAATCAGTCGAAGTTACTTGTGGGCCAAATTAAGAATTTAAGATATTCACAAATGCATATTGACTAATAGCTTAATATTCCGTAGATTATAGATATTATAATAAATTTATATATAATGTGCAATAAGATAGTTAGTATATAACAAAAATAATATAATTTTTTTTTTAAAAAAGTTGTGATAAGGTGTATTAGGTAAAATGAGGGCCACACTCGCTCCAAGTTATGATATATCTATTATCTATTACATTATATAAAGCACGTGATGATAATTCTACGTGTCAACTCCTGATTAATTTTTGTCACGTGTCAACTCTTCCTTTATTCATGCCGCGTGTCACTCTATCAATTATTTTTATATATTATTTCTATATATTAATTGAATTATTAGATTTCATAATTTAATTTGATATGGAGATTTCCTAATTCAAATTTAATATATAGATTTCATTACTTATAATATTATATTATATTACCTATAATATTATATGAAACTATATTATATATTATATTATATTAATATTAACATAAAAAAAAAGATAATAGTATTACAAATCCTTTACACGGACAAACATCATAATTAGTAGGGAAATATAATCATTTATTATAATAAATGATGTATAAATTTTCGATAAAGTATATTATAGTTCTTAAATTAGTTTTTTGTGCATCCAAAATTTTACACGTTGATCGTGTAAACGTAAATTTATATTTGATTTTTAGTAATATAATTCAAAACTATTTAAAAAGTCACGTGGTGAATAATTTTTTTCAATTTTGTTCTAAACTTTTTTATTTAACGTAAATAAAGAAACAACGGAGAGGTCATCTGTTTTCCTTAATTAGAAAATAAACACACCTAATATGTTTTCTTCTATAAATCTAAATCAGTCTCTAGAATACATAACATATGTCTTAAATTGCGGGCTTAAAAAATAGTTATTTCTTATAATTAACTTTTCTTTAACTTTTACGTTTTCGTGCAACGCACGGGCTCATGAAACTAGTTTATAATATAAAGGTGTGATCATGCTTCCCAACTCTCTTGTTGTTGTCATTAGCTTTATTAATAACTATTATTGTTTTCTATTATAAGCGTAATGGAAGGTATGATGTAAATTTAATTAATGATCCATAGGAAATTTAGTGGAAGTAACTGATTTTCATCCATGATAGTCGGTAGTCAAATAAGTACACCATGATTAATTTATATAAGATATTTAGTATTTAGTATTCCAGTCAAGTGTAGGTAGTTATAGTTATATATATATATATATATATATATATATATATATATATATATATATATATATATATATATATATATATAAATATAAATATAAATATAAATA
Organism: Rutidosis leptorrhynchoides; assembly: GCF_046630445.1. Lineage (NCBI taxonomy): Eukaryota > Viridiplantae > Streptophyta > Magnoliopsida > Asterales > Asteraceae > Rutidosis > Rutidosis leptorrhynchoides. The sequence goes on along the minus strand of NC_092333.1, from coordinate 220,892,030 downwards.
TAAATATATATATATAAATCTCATACATAAATCCGCCACGTGTCGCCTCCTTATTCAACCTCACAAAATAACTTTTTGTCTGAATTAAAAAATTCATAAAATCGCTACATTTGACGCGTGTCACAAATTCATCCCATTAATCTTCTATTCGTCTATTTCCTGCTAATTAGCAAAAACCGCCTCATTTACTCTCATTTTCAAATCTTCTGGCGATTTCTCATCTCCTTCATCGTAGGTGTGGTTGTTGATGATTTCTTCCTTCCTTCTCCATCGCTATTTAGGGTTTTTCTACCAGAGATGCGGAATTAGAGCGAACAAAATCAACGTTAATATCTAACCAAAAGGCCAAATCATTCAAACGGGTAAGTAATTCTTATTTCCTTGAAGATTTTGTTCATCATCAAACATCGTTTGATGCTGCTATAGGTTTGTTATAATCGAATTCCAGCAACGATTTTGACTTTATTGTTTGTTATCTACAATTATTTATTCGATTCTGGATGTTTTTGTATCGATAAATTAAATCGCCGTTTGTCAACCCTAATTACGCAATGATGTTAATTGGTATTATTTGGGGTTTTTTCAGCTAATAGATTTTAGTTTTCATATTGAAGATCTATTTTTTGACAATTTTTCCAATAATTGATATTCAATGTTTGCACCACCGGCTATGGCAGGACCTGATTACGATTACTTAGGGTTAAGCTCCTATTGATTGGCGATAGCGGTTAGTTCCTAAATTTTCAATTTTTTTAGGTTTTTATTTAATTTTATTTTATTTAATTGCATGATCTAGAGGGTATCATCGATAGTAAGCGAATCAACTGTTAGCTTATCCTTTATTTCCACAGTAGTTGATCAAATGACACACCCTTCTGAAAACACTTTATGTGATAACATTCGAAAATAAGCATGTTGGTTCCTACCTAATTCCCACAGTTAAACATTTAAATTTATGTCATCCTAAATGGGTCCTAACATAATTAAGCTAACATACTCTCGAATCATTGTAAACTTAATCTTTGATTTAGCCTATTTGTTGTTTTGCTATCTATTGTTAAATGTAGGATCTGCTGTTGTGCTCAAGCCTTTGGGTCACTTTGCAAAATTTATTGCAGGTGTTCATTCAATTTGCGTGTATAAGTTTTGCCTATCAAGCCATAAGTACCATGGTTATCTTACTTCCAAGAGGGTATTAATATTAATTAATATATTATACTATAATGTGTAGACTTGAGTACATATTGGTATAGTTGGCTCTTTGTATTTTACCAATGAAATATATTAACATAGTATAGAGTAGGATTAGAACTCTACGTTACCTTTCTGTAGGTTGCATGAGAAACATGCGCACTGGAAGGAGCAAAAGATAAGCTTGAAAAATAGTTGGAGAACCTAACATGGCGATCGCAGTTGGAAACGTAGTTAAGGGTATTATTTTTAAAGAAATGGAAGCATTCCGAGTTATCTTTCCAAGTTATCTTAACTTTTGGGTCGGACTGCACGGGTGACGGGTCAATAAGAGTAATACATAAATCTTATATCTGTGATTTTTTTTCGGTTTTAGCTATTTGATGGATGAATCTTCTTTTATCTTTATAAATCTCATACATAAATCCGCCACGTGTCGCCTCCTTATTCATTACTTTGATTTTATCTTTTTTTTTTTTTTTTTTTTTGTTATTAGGTCAGTCTCTTGCAATTTAAAGCTCTTGCGGGTCGGGCTTCACGACGCAAACTGTAAGTGCCCCTTATTCACCTTTTGAAAGTCATGCAACGCTTTCATATGTTGTTAACTTTATTTTTGGCAGTTGTCTACTTATCTTCACATCCAATAACGTGTCTCTCCATGGGCATGCCACTTACATAAACTTTTGTTGATTAATGATACAATGTCTGTTTTGATTCATCGCAGTACTGTTTCAAGCACTCAAAACGTTGAATTTCTGTTTATTAGTGGTAAAGGTATTTTTTGAATTTAATAATATGCTATCAAATCTTTTACAACTGATACACTTCTTGCAACAATGCCCTTTTTTCTTAGAGGATATTACTTAGAGGATGATTCGGGTAATTTACTATAAACATTTTTTTTCCTTTCTTTTTTCTTTTGTCAGTAGGGAACTGACTTGTGGATATATGGGTTCTGATGAGTGGTAAAGGGAACTGATTTCTGAAAATATGGGTCAAAAGGGAACTGATTAGTAATAAAGTTTATGTTCCGAATTTCCGATGATGGGTTCTCCCTGCAAAGCTGATTAGATTCTGGTAATAAGGGCAAGGGTTTGAAAATGTAAATGTGACAGAGAAATTATTTCTTTGACAATCGAAATGGATCTTTTTGCTACTCATTGAAACAGTATGTCTAGCTAGGGTCAATTTTCAGTCTAAATAGAGGTCAATTTTCAATACCAATTAGTGCGAAATATGATTACAAAAACTAAAATTTTTACAGGTAATTCCATTATAATATTTTGAATATACGTTGGTGACAAGTGCGATGTTTCAACATGTGAATCTGAGTTGGGGATAACAAGGTGTTTATTCCCGACTTCCAAATGAGAAGCCTGAGTTAATAATAGGTTGTTCTCTATTATTCTCTCTAAACTTCAAATTGGGAGGATAAAGCTTATTTTCTCAAATTAAGGATCACCGACCAAAATACCGTTAAGGTATGTATTATTTTCATTTTACATTGTGATATAGTTTCATTTTTAAGGATTCAGTAGTTGTGTCCTACACATGGTTATAAATTTATAGGAAACTTGAAAATTATTTCATAAGTCATTACATGTATAATTGCAGAGATAGTACAATATACTCCTTTCTATCACCACCCAATTTGAGAACTACTAAATCGATAAGGTATTCTAAAGTACTTGCTATTCTTCATGGGGTTACTTTTCTCTTAAGGTTTTCTAATGCACTTGTGGTTTTTCAGGGGTTACTCTTATTATGTTTCTGATGTCGGTGTGCACATATTTATATAATGGAGAAGAGGCTAATGGGCCGAACTAAAACCGAATCTACCATACATTCGGGCTACAACCTCTAATGTCGATTATTTACTTCGTGACAAGGACTATGCATAAAAACTTAGGAAATGGTTGTCTTATCAGCATGTCAACACAACTAATTTAGAAAAACCAATAGGACCCCGAGAATAGAAATATTAGACTTCTATTTTTTTTTTTGAAAGGCAAATTCACAACACTCATTAACACGAATATTTACAATCACGTATATGTTCCAGGTGGGACTTGAACCCTCAACCTCTTGGTTAGAGGGCAACCACGATACCGCTGGACCAAAGGCCCTTTGGTAAATATTAGACTTCTATATGGTAGGGGTTTAGATATGCATATATTATTTAGTTGAGTTAATCATGTCTTAATTTAGATTTTGTTCAGAGTTTATATGGATATGCATATAGTATTAAGTTGAGTTCATATATTATTCATTGTGTACTTATGTATATTTTCTTATAGTTTTTTGTTTTTATATAGGTTGGAGATGTGTGTTTGGAGATTTTTGCTTTTAGTAATTTTTTTTTTTTTACATCATATATGACAGTTGGGCATAGAAACTTATGAGCATATGAGAATTGAATCTTTAAAGTAAATAACTTGTCTATATCATTCAATATGTAATTTTTAGTATCTGCATCAATGTTAGATTTAATATTTTATCTTCAGACATTATCTATGCAGGAAGAGTGTTAAAAAGTTAGAAAAAACATGTTAGAAAAAACATGTGTGGTATCATGTTCAATAAACATGTGATATTTATGTACGTATTCTGTCAAGTACTCAGGTTTGTGGCTTTGTCTTTGACCAGTTTCAATGCCATTTGAGAATTTACCTTCTACATCTAATGCGTGTTATTCAGGTACTGATGCTATGTTGTTCTGAATTCATTTGTTATGTGTTTTAGATGTCTTTATTCGATTTAGATTGTCATGTTTTGCTTGAACTACTTATAGCTCATGATCTTCTGACGATGGTAGTAGCTGCAGGTGCGCACTACGCTGTTGAATCGTGTGTTGGTGACCGTCCGACTTTTGCTGGTCTTTTTTGCGTAAACCGGGTGTAAAGTTGAATGAAAGGTTGCAACAGCTGCTGGTGAGCAACTTCACACATGGTGTTGGCAAAAAATAACCAAATGCACAGCTGCTCGAGGAAAACTTGGTGACAATGACTATAAACAATTAATCTTTGCAGTGTAATTGTATTCGTTATTGGCGTTTACAGTACTAATATTGTCAAAACATTTACTTTCAATATACTATCACTAATGAAGAGTTTCGTCAAGAGTCTCCATGCAATGCAAAGGCTCTTAAATCTAGGAGGTAACTTTAATGAAGTAACTTTACTAGAATATTACTTTCACATAGATTTAAAGTAAGCATCTTGGTACTAGAATATTTTTTCGGATGAGTACCAGTGCTTTTTATCTATTTCATGTTTTCAACAATTCATAAGTTTGAGTTGTGTATTGGATACGTGTATTAAAACTACAACTATATTTCAAATTGCAGAATAATACTAATGAGAAATTAGACACATTTTTTTATTGGCACGAATGTTCTTTGATGACAACTATAACGTTTTCAATTCTTATGATTTATATACTTTTGATACTGTTATTATCATTTCGTAAAATGATATAGCCTTTGACATTTTAAATTTATTTAACTGAGGAGTACCCGTGCAACGCACGGGCTCTTAAATCTAGTATGTATGTATGTATGTATGTATGTATATATATATATATATATATATATATATATATATATATGGTTAGAGTTATGTACCGGCATACATTTGAGGTATGTCCTACCTCTTTACTTTTCTGTTCTTCATATTTTTCACTTGATCGAACAAACTTATCTTTATATATTTTAAATATATCAGTATCCTATACTTTTTAAAAGCAAGCGTTATCTTATTTTAATTTATAGAACCGAAAGAGGCAAGCCTCATAATACACTGTGATAATATTTATTAATTTAATAAGGTAGTGGAAGGATTTAAGAACCCCGTTTGCTTGTGACTTTTACTATTAAAATAGAAATTGATTAGTTATAAATCTCTAGCCACGTCGTTCATTTGCTAGCCTTAAAACTCAAACCATCACTAAACATACCTAGACATATCAATGTGCCACCACCAAAATCATATTGAGAGACCAACGACTTAATACGGGAACAAGAATAGCTATACTTTCAGTTTCGGTTCATATTCGATTCCGTTTGAAGGTACAGATCTCTTACGAATTTTCTTACTGAACTAATATTTGATTCATGGTTGTTTGGTACCTATATATAATTTGTTTACTAAAATTTATTAGTTCACATAATCGTAGTACAGATTTCTTTACTTATAATATTTAAACGGATTATTTTTACTAAAATATATTTGTTAATATATATCGACTAGTACGGATTCTAATCTTTTTACTAAAATTACTTTGATTAATATTGTTTGATATGGATATCGGTTCATTTAATTAATTTGTACGAACTCTTTGATAAATTTTATTGGACTCCATGCGTTATTGACCTCCTATTAATATTGACTTCTGAACATCGTTATTGGCTTCTAATAGTTGGACTCATTGCTTTATTGTTGACCAAATATTTGTTTAGCGTTATTTATTTTACTCTGGGTATGCGAGCATAACTTCCTATGGAGGTACCATAGGCATGTCATTGTGGCACCAGTGGCGTGACACTACCGTAACAGTGTGATGTGTTACGGCGTCTCCTCATTATGGTGATGGAATTTTTAGGAGGCGTATTGGTTAACCATAGTTATTGTATTGGATCATATTGTTGTGAATGAAGGTGTAGTGCCCAACGCCTTCTTCACCACTGTTGGTACACTTGGATCTGCAGTCCATGTACCCATTGTATTGTATTGTATTGTATTGAGCTCGGATTGTCGTACCCCATTGATTCTGGATTTGTTTGGATCCCATTGATTCTGGATTCGCATGGATCCCATTGACTCTGGATTTGTAAGAATCCCATTGACTCTAGATTCGTTTGAATCCCATTGATAGATATTTGTTCTTGTTCAGTTCATCGCCAACTTTCTTTTTTGTTACTTAAAAATTATTTTACAAAACATATATTTTCTTTTATTTGTATCCGCGCACTGAGCCTTTCGCTCAGCCGCATTTTTCTTTCCATGCGGCAGGTTATCAAGGAACATAAGGAACATAGCTATAAGGAAGTTGAAGCTGTTGGAAAAGTTTGTTCAAGATTTCTTTCATTATTAATATCGTTATTATATAAATTCTGTTGCGCACTTTCAGTTTGGTTCATTTGAAAACAATTAATGTATCGTTTCTTATTAGATACTTGAAATAAATGAATTTTAATGTTATTGATTATCGTTAACGTGACATCCATTTTCGGTTACGAAAGTGGGGTGTTATAGTTATGGTATCAGAGCATTAGGTTCTTTCTTGTTGAAACCCGACCGGTGTTGACCCGTGAGACTTGGTTTCACTTCCGCTACTGTTTTTAACAACTTTCTCTTCATTTCCTTTTCGGTATCCTTGTTAGGGTTTTGATTCCTACCTTTTTGTTTCTCATAGATGCCTCCTTTTCGCAATGCTTTGAAAAGAAACTCCCGTCGTAAGATTCGAAGAACAACTCGTCATCGTATGCCGAGATCAAATGAGAATGCAGTGGACCCGAATATCTTGACTGCAATAAATCAAGCGTTATCAAGTATGATACCTACTATAGTCACTCAAACTGTAAATGCCATTCGCGAACAACCCACTCTAGTAAATGCCATTGCAACTACACTCGAGACCCCACCTAACACATCTGAAGGTTCTGGTGGAACAACAATACAACTAGGTGATTTTCATGTATGGTTGGAGAGATTTCAGAAGCAGAAACCCCAAACCTTTAGCTCAGCCCCGACTCCAATTGATGCAGAAAATTGGATTGCTCACATGGAGAAACTTTTTGAGGTTTTGGGATGTGTTGACAACCACAAGGTGAAATTGGCTACTTATAAGTTGGAAGATGATGCGGGAAGATGGTGGAAGGCAATAAAGTAAGCTAAAGGAGGTGATGTGTTTGTTAATGCACTTTCATGGAATGATTTTCGAGAAGAATTTTATCAACAATATTTTTCTAGAGCTGATAGAGAGGCGTACGTTAGAGAGTATGATAACATTCGCCAGCGCGAGGACGAATCTGCTACTGATTTTATGGCCAGATTTGTTAGACTTGCAAGTTTTATAGGCGCTGCATCCGGAACACCAGCTGAGCAAGCAGAAAAGTTTAAGTGGGCGGTGAAGTATCGAGTTCGTTCTCAAATTGTAAACGGGCAATTTGCTAATGTGGTAGAGGCTGCAAATGCTGCTAAGAACATTGAAATGGAAGAGTTGGACTACAAAGCGTCAAAGGCAGCAAGCTACAAACAGAGAAATGGAGATGACCAATATAGAGACGCAAAGAGAGGTCAAAAAGGGAATTCGCAAAACCGTTATTCCAAACATAATAAGCGCAGTGATGTTGAGATTACTTTATGTAATACTTGTGGCAAACGTCATCCTTCAAACACGTGTTATAAAGAAACTGGAGCTTGCTATAATTGTGGTAAAGCGGGACATATTGCAAGGGATTGTAAAAGTAAACGTGTTAATACAGAAGAAGGCAAAACTCAACCGACTACCAACGGCAGGGTGTTTGCTTTAAGGACCGATTGATCGTGTTAAGGTACAACCTGAGAATTACACAATTATAATAATATAATAATTGATTAATATTTATATTAATATTGATATGCGTAAATTGTCAACTCTAAGTTATGTGACAAAGTTTGATTATTATTGATTTTGAGGACGAAATCATTTTAAGGGGAGTAGAGTTGTAATACTCATAATTTTTAGAGTATATTTTTGAGCTAAGATGGTTTAAAAATTTAGTTACTTGTAAGTGTGAAATAGTATTTGGTAACTATGGTTAATTCATGTCAATTATACTAATAATAATACTACTTGAATAAATAAATGATCAATTGGTAACGACTCTTATTTGAATTGTAATCAGTCGAAGTTACTTGTGGGCCAAATTAAGAATTTAAGATATTCACAAATGCATATTGACTAATAGATTAATATTCCTTAGATATAGATATTATAATAAATTTATATATAATGTGCAATAAGATAGTTAGTATATAACAAAAATAATATAATTTTTTTAAAAAAAAGTTGTGATAAGGTGTATTAGGTAAAATGGGGGCCACACTCACTCCAAGTTATGATATATTTAAAATATAAAGATGTGATCATGCTTCCCAACTCTTGTTGTTGTCATTAGCTTTATTAATAACTATTATTGTTTTCTATTATAATCGTAATGCATGGTATGATGTAAATTTAATTAATGATCCATAGGAAATTTAGTGGAAGTAACTGATTTTCATCCATGATAGTCGGTAGTCAAATAAGTACACCTTGATTAATTTATGCAAGATATTTAGTGTTCTACTCAAGTATATATATATATATATATATATATATATATATATATATATATATATATATATATATATATATATATATATATATGGTTAGAGTTATGTACCGGCATACATTTGAGGTATGTCCTACCTCTTTACTTTTTTGTTCTTCATATTTTCCACTTGATCGACCAAACTTATCTTTATATATTTTAAATATATCAGTATCCTATACTTTTTAAAAGCAAGCGTTATCTTATTTTAATTTATAGAACCGAAAGAGGCAAGCCTTATAATACACTGTGATAATATTAATTAATTTAATAAGGTAGTGGAAGGATTTAAGAACCCCATTTGCTTGTGACTTTTTTACTATTTACTATTAAAATAGAAATTGATTAGTTATAAATCTCTAGCCACGTCGTTCATTTGCTAGCCTTAAAACTCAAACCATCACTAAACATACCTAGACATATCAATGTTCCACCACCAAAATCATATTGAGAGACCAACGACTTAATACGGGAACAAGAATAGCTATACTTTCAGTTTCGGTTCATATTCGATTCCGTTTGAAGGTACAGATCTCTTACGAATTTTCTTACTGAACTAAAATTTGATTCATGGTTGTTTGGTACCTATATATAATTTGTTTACTAAAATTTATTAGTTCACATAATCGTAGTACGGATTTCTTTACTCGTAATATTTAAACGGATTTTTTTTACTAAAATATATTTGTTAATATATATCGACTAGTACGGATTCTAATCTCTTTACTAAAATTACTTTGATTAATATTGTTTGATATGGATATCGGTTCATTTAATTAATTTGTACGAACTCTTTGATAAATTTTATTGGACTCCATGCGTTATTGACCTCCTATTAATATTGACTTATGAACATCGTTATTGGCTTCTAATAGTTGGACTCATTGCTTTATTGTTGACCAAATATTTGTTTAGCGTTATTTATTTTACTCTGGGTATGCGAGCATAACTTTCTATGGAGGTACCATAGACATGTCATTGTGGCACCGGTGGCGTGACACTACCGTAACAGTGTGATGTGTTATGGCGTCTCCTCATTGTGGTGAAGGAATTTTTAGGAGACGTATTGGTTAACCTTAGTTATTGTATTGGATCATATTGTTGTGAATGAAGGTGTAGTGCCCCACGCCTTCTTCACCATTGTTGGTACACTTGGATCTGCAGTCCATGTACCCATTGTATTGTATTGTATTGAGCTCGGATTGTCGTACCCCATTGATTCTGGATTCATTTGGATCCCATTGATTCTGGATTCGTATGGATCCCATTGACTCTGGATTTGTAAGAATCCCATTGACTCAAGATTCACTTGAATCTAATCGATAGATATTTGTTCTTGTTCTATTCATCGCCAACTTTCTTTTTCGTTACTTAAAAATTATTTTACAAAACATATATATTTTCTTTTATTTGTATCTGCGCACTGAGCCTTTCGCTTAGCCGCATTTTTCTTTCCATGCGGCAGGTTATCAAGGCACATAAGGAACAGAGCTATAAGGAAGTTGAAGCTGTTGGAAAAGTTTGTTCAAGATTTCTTTCATTATTAATATCGTTATTATATAAATTCTGTTGCGCACTTTCAGTTTGGTTAATTTGAAAACAATTAATGTATCGTTTCTTATTAGATACTTGAAATAAATGAATTTTAATGTTATTGATTATCGTTAACGTGACATCCATTTTCGGTTACGAAAGTGGGGTGTTACAAAAAGAGTCCCTTCAACTCCTTGTATGGCTGATGAAGGATGAAGATGTAACAAAATCGTTTGCAAACTATATAGTATTAAAAAGATGGTACGAGATAATTCAATGCATACTCGAGTAATCTATACATATCTAAAGATTGACTCCTTTTGTCAATAAATGAGACCCCTTATCAATTTTAATATTTCCCACAAAATAAAACAAATTACTTGATTTATTTAGGTTTCTTGACTTTTTTGTTATAAAAAAAAACCCACCGTCTATACGCCTGTAGATGGTCAATTAATTCAAAAAAAAACCGCTTCATCTCTCTTCTTCCTCTCTGTCGATGGTTCAATAACCCCTTTCATTGAATAATCTAATTGTCGGTTATCTAACTTCAATTGCATGATTTTGTTCGAATTGCATCCCAATCGGATCAATTACAATTGACGGTTACTCATGCATGTCACCAAACTAATCGATTGGTGGGCTTCAGTTTTCAATTGGATCTAAACTTGAGAAGCTGGTTCAAATCCCCCATACGGTACAATGCTATATGACTATAAATTTCAATTGCCTGCTTTATTGTTATGCATATTAACTAATAAATCAATTTGTATTGCAATGGCAGATGGTAAAGCAAAGGTCTCAGCTGAGGTTAACACAAACGCATACGTCTTCCTCAATGAGTTGGAAATAGGAAAACAATCCCAGGTGAAGCTGATGATCTGCAGAAGTTGGGATACGCATATGGTTTACGGGAGATATTTGAGCACCGATTTTATTGCTTCAGATGAAAAGGTATGTATACATATGCCCAATGAATTTCTTAAATCCGATAATCACTGCATTCGTTAAGCGTTCATTGTATTTTATTCTATTGCATAGATTATTTCATATGTTCCCTAACATTGTTATGCTTAAATGTTTCTCTAACTTCAACTCCTTCCAGATTATTTTGACTACTTGAGTTTCCTATATTAGAGAGTGTTTAGAGTTAGTATAATGTATTTGCAATTTTTAAAGTTGTGGAATATAATGACTAATAGCCTGGCCAATTCTTGAAAAACATGTCATGCCCGATGTTTTCCAATTTCCCACTATGGTCATCAATTACGCCACTTATATAGTATTTTTTCGTTATGGCACTCTGCTTCTAGAAATTAATTGCCTCTGTACACCCATCCCCTCTATTTTCTTACTGACCCTATTGATTAAGCAACTATTTAATTTTGGACCCACATATCTGGTTCATGTTTTACACTGTCTACAGGTTCATGATACATCGGATTGTAAGCTTCTTTGTTATCCATTCTTTCAATTCATTTCTTCCCTGTCTTGCTCATTTATAAAACTTTGGTAACCTATGTGTCATGCAGGGCAACATCATTCAGTTGACTGCCAAAAGCAATGTTGCACACCACTTCATCACACGGCTAAAGGATGGTATTGTTTACTTGCTACATGGATTTGAAGTCATCTCGAACCGAAATGAGTACCGTATCATGAGGGATAACAGCCTCATGATCGAAATCACCGGGACAACATTTCTTAGGAAACAGCCAACTGCTGACCCCACAGGCTTTACCCGCCATCCCTTTAATTGTATTGAACTCGAGGACTTGGAGCCGACGTTGGGCAAATTCGTAGTGGGTATAAAATTTATCCCTCTTTCCCTTTTTACATTCATTTCATTCTTCCTGTCTAATGTACCACGCATACCTCATTATTTTTTTAGATGTTGTTGGTTATGCTGTTAACATTGGGGCACCCGATCCACATAAAATAGGCTCCAACACCCTCGATTTCGAACTGGCTAACGCGAGGTAAACGACATTGTCGGGTAGGTAGCTTAGCTTGGACATCTTAACCACACCTATGTTACCGCTAAATCCCCCATTTAATCTTTGTTTCTCTACAGGTACAAAATGATACGCACTACGCTTTGGGGAAGTTTGGGGCCCGCTTTCCTAGAAAGGCAGTGATGTGGTAGCGTGGGGGTACGTGATAGTACTATATTTTACTACGAAATACGTTACAAATTACACAAGTTTTAATTATTTATTTACAAATGAGATATACCTAAACCTTGCTACAACACTATAGGCAGTGTACCTAATCGTAGAGTAGTATAGTTTTTAGTAAGTCCGGTTCGTTCCACAGGGAGCGGGCTTATTGCACACTATATTTTTAAACAACTATATTTGTACAAAATATATATATAAAAGGGGGTTTACCGTTTAATGACCGGTTTGTCGATTTATATTTTAAGCGAAGCGTATAGTAAATGACGATATTTAAATAACAATATAAAATAAATAACAATAATTGAAATGACAATAAATAAAAGTACGAGAAAAAATGAAATAAAATATATTATGCTTATTTAAACTTCCGTAACCATGATGTTTGACGTTTTGATTTTAATTTATTGTCCTGGGCTAATTGTCCTTTGTCCTGGATGTATTTGAAACCTATCTGGTTTTTGTCCATAATAGTTCATCGGTCATAATTATAAACTGCTCGGCAAATTTAACCTTATACCCGAAGTCAAATATTCCAACTAACTGGGGATTCGAACTGTAACAAGGTCTTAATACTTTGCTTAATGAATACACCAGGTTATCGACTGTGTGTAAACCAAGGTTTTAATACTTTGTTAACAATTACACCAATTACCCTTGAATGTAATCCACCCCTGTTTTAATGAGTCCATTGACTATTAATCCATCCCCGTGTCCGGTCAAATGAACAATAATTCGTACTTATAAATATCCCGCCCATCGTGTCCGATTAAGCGTATGTGGTTATATATAGATACTTCAAATCATAACCTTTATATTAAATTAACGAGGTATCGTTAATTTAATATAAAGCCCATTAATAGCCCATAGTCTAATTTCCACAAGTGTCGTTCTTTTGTCCAAACCCCAATTATGGTACAAAACCCAATTACCCCGTCTTTAATATTTAGTCCAACATCATGATTACTTTGGCTCAAATAAGCATAATAATAACTTAAGTACGAGACATTAATTTAAAAAGGAGAACATAGCTTACATTGATTATGTATCGCGTAGTGTTACACGGACAGAGCTCCGACTTTAAAAACCCGTAAAAATAACTTTTACATAACCCAAACTAATCTAATATAACACTAATCTATACTATATATACATATATATATTTATTTATATTATACTAGGGAGTATTATTATTATTATATATTTTTTACTCGCAGAATTCGTGACCTTTTATAGGAATTTTGATTTCTGATAGCTCCGCGAGTCGTGGAGTTTTTAGCCTTCAAACTCCGCGAGTCGCAGAGTTTGAAAATCCAGCTCAGGATCATTTGTCTCATAGCTTGTCGACATAATTTTTAAATATATATAATATATAAATAATTTATATAATTATTTAAATATTATATTATATTCTTGTGCATAGTTGACTTGTAATTTTTGGTCCGTTGCGTCGGGCGTTGATAGTTGACTCATGTCCCGGTTTCGGATTTTCGAACGTCCTTGCGTACAATTTAATATCTTGTACTTTGCGTTTTGTAACTTGTACTCTTGTCATTTTTAGACGTTTTTCATCAATAAATTGAACCTTTTGAATTGTATCTTGAACATTTGAGCTTTTTGGACGTTTGTGTCTTCAAATCTTCATTTTCGCCTTTTGTCTTCGCACTTATTTATTTAAACAATTACAATGAAAATATAATACAATTACATATGAAAACCTATTATTTAGGAGGGATATTGCTATGAAATATATGTTCCTTTTTAGCCTTATCAAACATCCCCACACTTGAGCGTTGCTTGTCCTCAAGCAATACAGAATTTGAAATAAAAACATACATGAATCACTTTTTTATTCATCACACTTTGTACATCAGTGATTTTGATATGGTAGTATAAACAATGATAGTAACGATAGAACCATGGTTAAAGGTGGGTGTGTCATCCACAGTTGCCTCGGGTTTAGGTCAACGACACTTGCAATCAAATTGCCGATTTACTTTCGGTTTCCAAAGCAAAGTGCACATTTGAAAGGCGGTTTACAGTCCCACATGACTATGAAAATTTAGATCCGTAAGGAAATTGGATCTTTATGAAAACATTTGATCTTTTGAAAATTCAATCTAGTTTTTACCCTAGATAAGTTTTCCGGAATAACCCTTCACCGGTGTTTGCAAATTATTTTTGTGGGTTGTGTGGGTTTCTGATTTGAAAATTTTAGCTCAACACTTGTGGTTTTGTGTTACCCACTTGCTAACCTTGTATTGGGAAAGCAACACGTCCAGTATACTTGCTCCGTATATTACCTTTCGGTAAACTACCGTCCGGTTGTAAAGGAAAGCGATGAACAAGAAACTGTTAAGGCAATGTTCCATTACTTGCTTTTGATTATGGTCTATAAACGTGTCGGATGCTATTACTATCCTTTGTAGGAGCAATAGTAAAGATCATCCTATGATTTTTCGGTCTGGCACAAGGTCCTGTCTTCGACCATGCTATGCAACCACCGTTCTTACGGTTGACACCCGATTTGGTTCAGGTGACCTAATGAATTCCAGGTGAATTCCTAGGATTTTACGTTCAAAGGTAATGAACGCATTGAAAATGGGTTTTCAGAAAACAAATCGGTTTTATTTTTGATCAAAATATTTTCTCGTTCAAGCTCGAGTTTAGATATCATTGAATTCCATAAGTTTGTAATTCTCAATCTTTAAGGTCAATCTCAAGGATTGAGTAATATCAGGCTTAAAAGCTGATTTTTGATCTTTAAGGAGATTATCCTTTCTGGGGATCTGATTCATTAGTCTTATCAAGCTAATTTGCACGGTGCCCCCCCCATTGTACGAGATAAATTCTTCTCATGGTTAGGATAAATCTGACCACTTGGCGACCCTGTTTGATGCTGAGGTCCGTGGATTTCCTGCTGATTTTAGAGATGACTTTTCTAGATTTTTCGTCAACCTACAGCTGGTCTGGACGACAACTTCATGACCTAAATCAAGAAGCGCGTGTCTTTTTCGGAAGACTTTACTTCCTTTTAATGATGGAATTGATTCATCGTGTAGATCCATCTTTTCTTTCAAATATATTACAGTAAATCGGGTAAAACAGTTAATTTAGTCCAAAACAAAAGCACCTGCAATAACTTTACAGAAACATGTGATATATAGCTTTTAATTGAATAACTTGGTACATTCTCCCCACACTTAGTTTCTTTCTTTGCCTTTTTATTCTCCTTTATTCCATTTTAAATGAATTCAATCGTTTTAGGGTGTTTCTCAATTTATGTCCTTTCCGAGGTAACGATAATTTCGGTATTAACACCTAGTTTTCACCGTTCATAAATATGTATAAACATGATTTTGAATTCATTTAGTTGATTTTTTTTTTTTTTTTTTTTTTTTTAAAATTTTCACAAAATTTAGAAAATAAGCCAAGAATAGATCCGAGAGAATTTATAACCTTTTCCCACACTTAAGATCATGCAATGCCCTCATTTGCATGAAATCAGACTCTAATTATAAATTCATGAGGGTGATTAGTGTAGAAAGTAGTTAAAGATACCATAAAATTGCAGGATGATAGATGGTGCACCTCATCGTTCATTCCTTCTTGTTTTATCACACATGTTTTTCTTCAAAAACGGTTGCTTTTCTGAACTGTTTACTAATATTTGAAAAAACGTCTTTTATCCTAACTTATCATGCATTTTTGTTAACGAGTTATGCACTAACCCGAACCCCTAATTTAACATTAAGTGGGGTTAAACTTCCCCACACTTAGCTGACGACATGTGAAGTCGGTAGAATAAGTTCCACGAATTAGAGTAGTGAGCCAGTTATTTACATCTCGGGTGGTGTATAATATATCAATGGGTTTAAAGTTTAGACTCGCCCAATTGTCACTACTTAATTCTTTTTTAAGTGTAGCTTTTAGTAAATGAATATGTCTCTTTTCTGGTTCTTGGTCAAATGGATCGATATACACCGACATACATATTATAGGGTGGACAATTTCTAACGTTTCCTTCCTTTTATTCTCGACGTCAAAGTTTTCACCTCTATTACCCAATTGGGTGAAATTTGAGGTGTCATTATCTGTTACAGCTCGTAGTTCATTTCCGGTGGATGACTCGTCTATTGAGAATATTGGGTTGGAAGGTTGTGGAATGGTGAAGTTCGGTTTGGCCTTGGGGGTAAAATTTTCAACGTTATCGTATTCCCAAGAGTACCAATTTGTTACCCTTACTTCTTCTTTATCCATTGATGGATCGATGATTTCGTCGGTAGAGGCTAATGTGTCGATATGTTGTGAAATTGGTAAGACTGAATAAAAAGTATCATCGGGATAGTTGGTGATTTCGGAGCTCTCGAATTCATCAAAATTCGATGATATGAGATTTTCTTGCACACGACTCCTCAGATCAACAGGTGTGTAGTCTGATAGAGTTTCAGCTTGCCGGTTTACAAACTCTCTCATTTGTTCATTTTGAGCATTGAGTTCTTCGAGTTTGATTTTCATATTGTCTAATAAATTTTCAGACACGTAATTTTCCTCGTCTACTGGTTGTTGAGTTTGGATATATTCTTGGGAATAATCCCAATTTGAATTGTATTCTTCATAATCATTCCATTCAGGTTCCGTGGGTGCGTAATTTTTCATAGGAACGTAATAATAACATTCCCATGTTGAGTGATAATCTCCACAGATTTCACAACCAGTTATTGTTTCGTCATTCGTGATCCAAGATTGACCGAACGAATTGTCATCAACACTCGTTTGAGAGTATTGATTTAATTGATTTTGGATATCAAAAAGAGTTTCCATAGCCTTATTTTCAAAATTTTCCATTTTATTGCGATGGCCAAATTTTAGCTACAATGTGGTGCATTTACTAATTATCCTATTAGTTATAAAAATAGAAAAACTTATATAAGTTGTCCAATTAATAGACTTTTCTGCTTTTGCCCACGTTTTGAATAGCCAAAAGATGCAGCAGGGAGCCAGAACCCTTTAAATCAGAAGCTCACAACTCAGCCACTAACAAATCCAACTATTACTACGAAGCAGAAAATTGTCAACGTCCATTAATTTAACCACTTAAATAATTTTTCTTTCTGTTTGAGATATTAGATAAGAAATAGAGAAAATTTCTAAGTCCTAAAAACTAAAGCGTCGAGAAATAAGAAAGAAAAAGAATGCGCGTCGAAAAACGTCGAAAAATAAAAATAAGAAAATAGCGCGTCGTAACTTAAAAAGGAATTAAAAACTAAGAATTAAAAGTTGCGTCTAAAAATATTAAAGCTTAAAAGAAAAACTATATCCCAAATGGTAATAACTTAAAAAGATACTAAAATATAAAAACGGCGTCGCAAAATTCTAAAGCACCTAAATCTTAGTCTAAAGAAAAAGCACTTAAGGGATTTTACGGCAAAGCCTAAAAATCTAGAAGTAAAAATAACTATGGCAAAAACTAAGTTTAAAACTAAATATGAGCTAAAAATACAAATATTACGCTAAAACGATTAAAAAGGGACAAAATATAAAAATATACAAAAAGTTGTAAAAAGTACAATTTTTATAAAAATATTATTTTTATATTATTTATTTATTAAAACTATTAATTTTACATATAATAAAACTAATTAAAATTTAAAATACAATTTAATTAAAAAAAACTTAAACTAATTATAATAATTAAACTAATTAGGGTTTATTAATAATAATAATAATAAAATCCGTAATTAATGTGAAATTAGGGTTCTGTCACGTGTGTCAGAGTGTCTCCGCGAGTCGCGGTATTTCAAGCAGCAAACCCCGCGAGTCGCGGGGTTCCAAAATTCAACTCTGGTACAGTTTTTAATTCGACGTGTTTTTTTTTTTCTGTTTTAAAATCTAAATATTTATATAATAAAAACTTATATTTAAAAACTAAAATAAAAATAGAACTACTTTATAATTTTATAAATAAAAATCGTAAAACTAGATTTATATATATATTTTATTTTATTTATTTATTTTTTTTTGATATTGTTTTTCTAAAAATATATTTATACAAATATATATTAAAAATATAGCGTTTCGCCAAGTCCCCGGCAGCGGCGCCAAAAACTTGATGTGGTAGCGTGGGGGTACGTGATAGTACTATATTTTACTACGAAATACGTTATAAATTACACAAGTTTTAATTATTTATTTACAAATGGGATATACCTAAACCTTGCTACAACACTATAGGCAGTGTACCTAATCGTAGAGTAGTATAGTTTTTAGTAAGTCCGGTTCGTTCCACAGGGAGCGGGCTTATTGCACACTATATTTTTAAACAACTATATTTGTACAAAATATATATATAAAAGGGGGTTTACCGTTTAATGACCGGTTTGTCGATTTATATTTTAAGCGAAGCGTATAGTAAATGACGATATTTAAATAACAATATAAAATAAATAACAATAATTGAAATGACAATAAATAAAAGTACGAGAAAAAATGAAATAAAATATATTATGCTTATTTAAACTTCCGTAACCATGATGTTTGACGTTTTGATTTTAATTTATTGTCCTGGGCTAATTGTCCTTTGTCCTGGATGTATTTGAAACCTATCTGGTTTTTGTCCATAATAGTTCATCGGTCATAATTATAAACTGCTCGGCAAATTTAACCTTATACCCGAAGTCAAATATTCCAACTAACTGGGGATTTGTACTGTAACAAGGTCTTAATACTTTGCTTAATGAATACACCAGGTTATCGACTGTGTGTAAACCAAGGTTTTAATACTTTGTTAACAATTACACCAATTACCCTTGAATGTAATCCACCCCTGTTTTAATGAGTCCATTGACTATTAATCCATCCCCGTGTCCGGTCAAATGAACAATAATTCGTACTTATAAATATCCCGCCCATCGTGTTCGATTAAGCGTATGTGGTTATATATAGATACTTCAAATCATAACCTTTATATTAAATTTACGAGGTATCATTAATTTAATATAAAGCCCATTAATAGCCCATAGTCTAATTTCCACAAGTGTCGTTCTTTTGTCCAAACCCCAATTATGGTACAAAACCCAATTACCCCGTCTTTAATATTTAGTCCAACATCATGATTACTTTGGCTCAAATAAGCATAATAATAACTTAAGTACGAGACATTAATTTAAAAAGGAGAACATAGCTTACATTGATTATTTATCGCGTAGTGTTACACGGACAGAGCTCCGACTTTAAAAACCCGTAAAAATAACTTTTACATAACCCAAACTAATCTAATATAACACTAATCTATACTATATATACATATATATATTTATTTATATTATACTAGGGAGTATTATTATTATTATATATTTTTTACTCGCAGAATTCGTGACCTTTTATAGGAATTTTGATTTCTGATAGCTCCGCGAGACGTGGAGTTTTTAGCCTTCAAACTCCGCGAGTCGCGGAGTTTGAAAATCCAGCTCAGGATCATTTGTCTCATAGCTTGTCGACATAATTTTTAAATATATATAATATATAAATAATTTATATAATTATTTAAATATTATATTATATTCTTGTGCATAGTTGACTTGTAATTTTTGGTCCGTTGCGTCGGGCGTTGATAGTTGACTCATGTTCCGGTTCCGGATTTTTGAACGTCCTTGCGTACAATTTAATATCTTGTACTTTGCGTTTTGTAACTTGTACTCTTGTCATTTTTAGACGTTTTTCATCAATAAATTGAACCTTTTGAATTGTATCTTGAACATTTGAGCTTTTTGGACGTTTGTGTCTTCAAATCTTCATTTTCGCCTTTTGTCTTCGCACTTATTTATTTAAACAATTACAATGAAAATATAATACAATTACATATGAAAACCTATTATTTAGGAGGGATATTGCTATGAAATATATGTTCCTTTTTAGCCTTATCAGGCAGCCCGCAGCACCTGCATCATACTTCATTCTCTTGAGTTCAGTTACCGTCAAAAGGGGTTACAATAGTATATTTCACCTTCACCGACCTTATATTTGGTACAATTTCCCCATGATTCACTAAGTTTTTCCTGCATTCATTACCAGACACCATCACCCTCTCGAGCACGTCCTCCACGCTCCTTATCGACGACCTCCAGATTCCGGCACTTAATGACTTCAGGCAGAGAATGAGGTATCACTTCCGCTTAGATTACCAACTTATATTTATATATTGCGCATTACCATCCATGTGATCTTACATATGGACTGTCCTTGCAGTGGCATCGAATTGCCTGTAATTGTGCAGCCTTCTGCTCCAGGGTGGCATTTGCCACCACCCAATGAAGGAACGCTTCGTGAGCTACTTGATATGGCGCGCAAGGGCAAGAAGAACATCGTAAGTGTTGCCCAAACTTCCTTTTCACCCACTATTCCCAACTAACGTAGTCCACTAACTTGATTTACATTTATTTGGCGCGCCGTTTAGACAGCTGACGTATTCAAGTGTAAGGTGGAAATTGTCAACATCCGCATGAAAAACTTTTGGTACTACAACACTTGCAGCGTCTGTAAAGCAAGGAAGGGCCTCGAAAGGAGATCTGGGCACCACTGGTGCGAATCGTGCCAGGCTAATGTTCCCGAACCAAACACGAGGTCTTTGGCACATTTTTCGCAACGCTGGGTGTTAATTAGAAGACGATTTCCTTTCCTAACCTTGGCTGTCAGACTGCTAAATTTTATTTCGACTACTTTTCCGCAGGTTCCGCGTTATCTGCGATGTGAGAGATGAGACAGCAAAAACGGTCATGGTGCTCTTCGACGATACTGTCGAGTCGATAACCAAAAGCACTGCCAAGGCTCTGCTATCTGAAGTCGATGAGGTAAGAAGCTACTTTTGCACCCAATTTGTTCTCCCACTTCAACCCATCTAACAAGCTATATCGTATTCAGGAAACATGTAACACTGTGCTTCCAAATGCACTTGCAAAACTATTGAGCACCACAAAAGTGGTTCTGTTGAAGACGGCATCGTACTATGATCAGGGCCCGTACGAGAGCTTCAATTGCATTAAGGTTTATGCAGACGAGCCTGTTCCAGCGCATCCGGTCCCCCAGCTATCATGGAACCACCCATGTCTGCAAGCTCCGCGTCATCCTGTGTAGTTGCTCCCCCATTGTCGACACCCAAAGCACTGAAGAGGAGCATTGAAGTTCCTACGCCTGCAAAGGATTTGGAGCGTGTTAGTCACATCCTTTAGTTTACATATATGGCAGGGACACATACACACACAGAGCCCCATATTTATATATATATATATATATATATATATATATATATATATATATATATATATATATATATATATATATATATATATATATATATATATATACATATACATATACATTTACACACACACACACACACACACACACACATATATATATATAGGGGCAGGATCAATGGGGAAGTAACCAATCGGGGGGAAGAAAAAAAAAAATTTCATTTTTTTTTTGAATTTTTTTCCCGGCATCAAGATCACACGAAAATATGAACATTTAGAAAAGACACTTCGTGATGAATGTCATTATTTAGGCAAAAAAACGATCGACAAAAATGACATTCAAGATAATTTTGTTCGTGAAGAATATGAACGTTTTTTTTTCTTCATGTTTTGTGAAGTAAAATTTAGCCCGATTTAGAGTTTAGGGTTTAGGGTTTAGGGTTTGGTGTTTTGGGTTTATTCCATAAACCCAAAACACCAAACCCTAAACCCTAAACTCTAAACCGTTCGTGTTAAAAACTCAATCTAAATCCTAAATTTAAACCCTAAATCTAAACCCTAAACCCTAAATTTCTAAACCCTATGAACCCTAATATCTAAACCCTAATATCTAAACCCTAATAGCTAAAATCTCAACATACGCTCGAAAAACATGATAATTGTTATATATTACTTCTTCGAGCGTTTTCCCGTCAAAATAAAAATATTTATCACAAAGTGTCTTTATTAAATGTTCATATTTTAATCCCATCTATAATGTTCGTGAACAATGTTTTTTCAAAAAACGAAAAAAAAAGTTTTTTCTTCCCCCGCTTTCCTCCGATTGTTTACTTCCCTCTTGATCCTACCACTATATATATATATATATATATATATATATATATATATATATATATATATATATATATATATATATATATATATATATATATATATATATATATATATATGAACATATATATATATATGAACATCAATTTATATACACATGACCATATACATATCACGTGTGCTTCGTTTCACTGATGTCTCGATTCTCACATTTGCCTTTTATACTGTTGGTTAGGTTTGTTGTTACCACTGACTCGGAGGATGAAGAGACTGATGGTGAAGATAGCAAGCCTGAGAAGGAGGATGTGTGTCCTGAATAGTAGGTTTCCCTTTATTTGTCAATAAATAGCTCATCCTGTTGAGTCTTTGCTTTTGTGATGTTGGATTTGTCGAACATGATTTGTTTGAACTACTTTTTTGGTGTGTTTATGATGCAACTTTTAACAACATAATGAACGGTTTTCGAATATAATTTCCACTCCTATATGGAGAATTTGCTTCGACCTTTAGCTTGGTATTCTGTTTCCCCTGTATTTGACTGTTGTGTCCAACAATGCCATTCTAAGCTGCAGTCTTTGGCTGCAGCTAAAGATGCTGCCATTTGTTGATAGAGATACCTAGATTACCCATTGGGGTAAACACCAGCTTTTGTATTTCTGGCATTCTTTGTAGTATGTATGCAGATTTATATGTTTGCTGGCCAGAATCATGTACCATTAATAAATGATTTGGTGCCAGTCAGCACAGTTATCTTAGGTGCGATGGTAACAGTAGGTCACTATGAACCGCTTATTAAAGTGTTAGCATTTGAACTGTAGCAGGGTGCCTTATGATTAGGGTTTCTATTTTAGCCTGCATTATTAGGAGTGGGGCATTACTCTCCAAACCATCTCCACTTACTATTCAGAACTGTGTGAACCTATGGTCACAAGCTGTCATTGTACAACACACAAAGATTTTATGACTACTTTTATAGCTGTATACATGCATAGAGTTATTAGATGCCCGCTTACTTTTCAATGACATTCATGTATTTCTGATTCAAAAACTACAGCTACTTTGTATGTGGATTAGTTTTTCCCCCACCCTTCTTTTTGGTGTTCTCCTCCTTCACCCAGCTCTCCTCCCCGGAACTTTCTTTGCATCATACTTATCATACTGACACTTTAAGCCCCACATATTTGAATATATCTGTGTGTGTATATATATATATACATATATACAGATAC
The DNA here is from genome assembly GCF_046630445.1 of Rutidosis leptorrhynchoides. Classification (NCBI taxonomy): domain Eukaryota; kingdom Viridiplantae; phylum Streptophyta; class Magnoliopsida; order Asterales; family Asteraceae; genus Rutidosis; species Rutidosis leptorrhynchoides. The sequence goes on along the minus strand of NC_092333.1, from coordinate 220,868,461 downwards.
ATATATATACCTCTATATTTATGTATGTAAATGTATATATAACTGTATAGATATATAAACAAGTGTGTGTATATATATATATATATATATATATATATATATATATATATATATATATATATATATATATTTGTGTACATATGTATATATCTGTGTGTATATATATATATATATATATATATATATATACACACACACACAGATTTTTCAGCTTCTTTTAACAAAGACTACTAATTATGCTAATTAATTATGGGATCCTTTCAGCTTTTTCTTTTATAACTCTTCCCAATTCATACATGTAAGTTATTAGTAACCCTTACGCTAATAAATTGTTTGGAAATACAAAGAGTTGGTGTTACATTATAACCTCACCAACCTATTAAGCCCATTCTCCCAATACCTATACTTTATAAAACCTTCAGAAACTTCATCAGGCTATATACTTCACCCTCTCCAAAAAAAAAAAATAGTTTATACAACCCCAATTCATTCATGTAATATGCCTGCAAATGATATTGCATCCTCATCCACCAACATTGCTAAAGGTAGGTCATTTGTTGTTTACATGTTTATGTTTATATAGTTTCATAATTTTCCCTTTAATTTCTTTTAAAACATGTAAATAGCAGGCAGTGCTCAGTGTGTATCCCTTGCAGAGTTATTCAATGGTCCTATATCAATTTACTCAGCAACCGTGCCTACAGCTGATGGAAAAACACGGATATTTTGTGGTCTGAAGTTAAATGAAAGATTGTCCCTGGAACCAGGTATTGTATCTGCTCTCACCGAATATTAAATTCATCAGCCTGCAGTTGTCTCTCACTTACATAAGCCACACTCACAGACTTCATATTGCAGGCAATCTTCATTTTAACAGCCACGACCAGGCCCGAACAACTACAACAACAAGTAAGCCACATGTTAAATAATATTTCCCTTCTCCTATTATGCTGTCCCATTCCTAAACTCTATTTTCTCCTGTATCAGGTGGATTAAGTAGACAGAAACCACGCCATGGTAAAACGGCCATAAAAAGTGCGCTGAATTCATCAGGTACTTATTCGGTTGTCTAACTACTTATTAATTACACAGTTTACTTTGAGTGACTATTTTAGCATCGTGCTTAGGCTGTTTCAACATTGAAACCCATTTGTTACGCTTTGGCCACCTACTTCGTCACCTAAAACTTTGTTGTATGCATTTTTTAGGCTCAAGTGTGTCTTACCATAACCAAGGACCACCAACGCATAGATGCAGCACTGTGATGCTACAATGTGGTATGATGAAAGGAACACCAAACCCAAGAATACAAGAAATCCCTCCTTCTCGATGTGCTACCAAAATGGCAAAGTGTTACTCCCGAAATTGTAGGAGCCTCCTACACTGTTAAAAACATTGCTTGACTACAATGAACCCGCGGGTCCAAAATTCCGAGAACAAATACGGATTTATAATAGCATGTTTTCTTTCACGTCATTCGGTGCCAAGATCGACCACTCTGTCAACGGGGGTCAGGGTCCTTATACATTTAGAATCAGTGGTCAGACATACCATAAAATAGGCTCACTATTACCAAAAGAAGGAGGGCGACCAAAATATGAACAACTGTATTTTTATGACACTCAAAATGAGATCAAAAATCGCATGCCCGCCTTTGTGGATGCTGATTCAAGAACCTCACTTGACGAAGCACTTACGAATAACCTGTCATAACCCGTCCTTAACCATAAGAACGTGTTAGATAACGTATGATTTCATTGCGAGGTATTGACCTCTATATGCGACATTTTTAAAAGAACAACTGCATATATTTTACATTACAAACCATAATTCTTATTTTGATACAAGCTTTAGACAAAATAAAGATGATTATCGTTTAGCGATAATCTTAGACTTACAAACTTTACATGTGATGATAACAATACGATTTCTAGCATATTTTACATTACAAATCCTCCGATATGCAGTTTTATTTTTGATACAAATATGCATACTCAAGATCTTGTTTAAATTCAACATGTTGCAGCGGAAGCTTCTAATTATCACCTGAGAATAGACATGCTTAAAACGTCAACATAAAGTTGGTGAGATATAGGTTTAATGCCGGCAGCAATATATATATATATAGACCACAAGATTTCATATATAAACGTTTTAATAAAAATATTCTAAGTGGTTGAGCACTTGGTAACCATACTTAACATTTAATCACGTCGCATATTTCCTTTATTATGAAATCTTACTACACCGTACCAAGTGTAGTCACAAAACGAAGTACTGTGCAACCGTTGAATACTGGTCGTCCAGTCCGGTTGGGGTTGTCAGGCCCGATAGATCTATCAACAGGATTCGCGTTTACAATACCGCTGTAAATAACAGTTACCAAGCTACAGGGAAGTATGCCAGTGGTACAACTCAACGTAGAATATATTTTTCAGTTACTTGTGTCCATATCGTAAAACATAAAATACATGTATTCTCATCCCGAAATATTTAGAGTTTAAAAGTGGGACTATATACTCACTTTCGTCTTGAAGATATGTAATTTTGACTTGGTCTCCGATTGATATCACGAACCTATCCATATATAATATATCAATACCTTTTCTTTTTTTAAAACAATCGTCACATATATATACTTATTATACTTTTAATACTTTTAATAATTTCTTAGTCCGTAGTTAGCAGTCCGATGTTAGTAATTCAATTTTAATGGTTCATTTTTAGGTGTTTAATAAACCCCCAATGAAATAAATAAAACCCCCATTGTATATGTATTGGTCGAGATTAATCTTGACCCATGGTACCGGTGTTGTCAAATGACGTGTTGCGTACATAAAGTACCGGTGTTGTCAAATGACGTGTTGCGTACAATCATGGGATCTTATGATTAATCTTCTCGTATTGTTTACGGGTGATCCTGAACCATATAAAATTAAATTATGAGTACATATATATAAAATATCATGTTATTTTAAAAAGATGTAATTTATTTAATTTTTCTCCAATTATTTTCGTGACTAAACAAGTCTTGGATATCCGATTTTGTGTTGGTCATAGTTTCTTCGTTACAACTCCGTTTTCGTTGGTTCAACTTGCCACTTCCTTGGATCGAGTCCCTCTTTAAGACTATGAACTGTAAATACCTTAGTTTGTATTCGAAATCACAGGTCATAGGTCAAACTTTAGTGAAACTTATGAAGTTAATCATTTTCCATCATGTAAACAACCTTAAATGATTATTTTTCTAAAAATACTTATACTTTGAGTTAAATCATGAAATTTTTATGTGTTATCATATTCATAGTAAAAATCATTTTTCCAGAAAATAAACCTCCAATTCAAAGTTTAAGATGGTTTTTAATTATCCAACCCAAAACAGCCCCCGGTTGCACTCCGACGTCGTAAAAACAGTTTTTAAGATGTTCTTTGAAAAACCAAGTTATACCTTGTTAAATTAGAATATATTTAAGTTATATTACAGGTCTTGAAGTATTTTAAAAGTTAAGTTAGAAGGATCTATTTAGTTTGCAAACAAGTTTGAAAACATTCAAACTATGTTCTTGTTGTTAAAATTTTATACCACAAAATAAGATAGCTATATATATATGAATCGAATAAGGTTATGAACAAAGTTACTACCTCAAGTTACTTGGACAAGATTGCTGTAAAAGAGGAGTAAGAACCTAGAACCAAAAGGGTGATGGAATTTGATGAAAGATTGGAAGTAAACTTGTGTTCTTGGAAGGATTCTTGAAGTGTTTTTGTATGAGTTTTCTTATGGTGATTAAGTGATGTTTTTATGGCTAGATCTTCATGGATTTTAGCTGAATGGTTATGGAGGTTAAGGCTCTTAAAAGTGTGTGTGTTTTAGTTAAAGGAAATGTGTAGTAAAATGAAAATGGAATGGAGTATAAATGGTGGTGTAAAAGGTGTATAAGTTTGTAATTTTGTGAAAAAATCTTTTAATCATGTGAAATTGTCATACTAGATAACAAAAGTAGTTACCTTATACATAAGGCATTGAACAAGGGCTGGTTGGTGGTGATTTGATGTGTATATACCAATAGTAAATACGTATAGAAGCTAGGTATGATACGAGTACATGTACTCTAGATATACGTATAGAAATTTTGTGAAAAATGGAATGAGAATTCAAATATAGCTATCTTTTGTGAATATACTTATATTGTTTTATGTATTTAAGTCCTTAAAAAGTGATTAAATACATTACATATACGATATATGTATAAACATTATAGGTTATAAGTATTTATGTCAAATAACGTTACGTATGGTTATCGTTTTGAAAACTTAAGTTAGTAGTTTCAAAATATACTTATAACTTATTGTTATTAATATAAAATGAGAAATTAAAACATCCTTAGATCATGTTAAATATGTATATATACATATATATACACAAACGTATAATTATCATATGTAATATAGTTCGTGATATCATCGGTCAAACTAGACGGTCAAACGTTGTGTAAAACTCATTTCAAAAACATAAGTCTCAACAATTTGGATTGCTTGTCATGTTGGTAAGGTTTAATTTATGTAAATATTAATCTTATAAGTATAGAATGATCGAAAAAGTGCGGGTCATTACAGTACCTACCCGTTAAATAAATTTCGTCCCGAAATTTTAAAATTGTACCTATTTTGCGTCATCGGGAAACAAGTGTGGATACTTTTGTTTCATTTGATCCTCTCGTTCCCAAGTAAACTTGGGACCCCTTTGAGCATTCCAACGAACCTTAACGATCGGTATGTTGCTCTGCTTGAGCCGTTTAACTTCACGATCCATGATTTCGATTGGTTCTTCGATGAATTGTAGTTTCTCGTCGACATGGATTTCTTCAAGAGGAATGGTGAGGTCTTCCTTTGCAAGACACTTCTTAAGGTTTGAGACGTGAAAGGTATTATGTACTCCGGCGAGTTGTTGCGGTAACTCGAGTCGATAAGCTACCGGTCCAATGCGTTCGATGATCTTGAACGGGCCTACATATCTTGGGTTTAGTTTACCCCTTTTTCCAAAACGTATTACACCTTTCCAAGGTGACACCTTTAACATAACCATGTCACCGATCTGAAACTCTAATGGTTTCCTTCGGACATCGGCGTAACTCTTTTGGCGACTACGGGCTGTTTTCAATCTCTCCTTGATTTGTACTATCTTCTCAGTCGTTTCGTGTATGATCTCGGGACCAGTTAATTGTCGATCTCCTACTTCATTCCAACAAATAGGAGATCTACACTTCCTTCCGTACAATGCTTCGAATGGCGCAGCTTTAATGCTCGCATGATAACTATTATTATACGAGAATTCTGCTAATGGTAGATATTTATCCCATCCGTTTCCAAAATCGATCACACATGCCCTGAGCATGTCTTCAAGAGTCTGAATTGTTCTTTCACTCTGCCCGTCAGTTTGCGGATGATATGCGGTACTCATATCCAAACGAGTTCCTAGGGCCTCCTGTAGTGATTGCCAGAACTTTGATGTAAATCTACTATCACGATCGGATATAATGGAAATAGGTATTCCATGCCTTGAAACTATTTCCTTTATATATAATCGTAATAATTTCTCCATTCTATCCGTTTCCTTTATAGGCAAGAAATGTGCAGATTTGGTAAGACGATCAACAATTACCCAAATGGTGTCGTATCCCCAGGCAGTCTTTGGTAACTTCGTGATGAAATCCATGGTAATACCATCCCATTTCCATTCTGGGATTTCTGGTTGTTGAAGTAACCCTGACGGCTTCTGGTGTTCTGCTTTGACCTTAGAACAAGTTAAACACTCCCCAACATATGTTGCAACGTCTGTCTTTAAATTAGGCCACCAATAATGTGTCTTAAGATCTTGGTACATCTTTCCAACTCCAGGATGTATCGAATATCTTGTCTTATGTGCCTCGTTCAATATCAACTCCCTTAATCCACCCAACTTTGGTACCCAAATACGATTTGCAAAATATCGAATTCCATCTTCCCGCATAACGAGTTGCTTCTCATACTTCTTCATTATTTCATTTCCTATATTTTCTTTAGTAAGTGCTTCTCGTTGAACTTCTTTGATTTGTGAGTTGAGATTCATGCGAATTTTTATGTTCATCGCTCGTACTCGAATTGGTTCTCGTTCCTTTCTGCTTAGAGCGTCGGCCACCACGTTCGCTTTCCCGGGATGATAACGAATTTCACAATCATAGTCATTTATTAACTCAACCCACCTACGTTGCCTCATGTTCAGCTGTTTTTGATCGAAAATATGTTGAAGGCTTTTATGATCAGTAAACACAGTGCATTTAACCCCATACAAGTAGTGTCTCCATATCTTCAATGCAAACACGACTGCTCCCAGTTCTAGATCATGCGTCGTATAATTCCGCTCGTGAATCTTCAATTGTCGGGATGCGTATGCAATAACTTTCTTCCGTTGCATAAGAACGCAACCAAAACCTTGTCGCGAAGCGTCACAATATATTTCAAAATCATCGTTCCCTTCTGGTAATGATAAAATAGGCGCCGTAGTTAACTTCTTCTTCAGTAATTGAAATGCACTCTCCTGCTCAGAGGTCCATTCATATTTCTTCCCTTTTTGCGTTAACGCTGTCAACGGCTTAGCTATTCGGGAAAAATCTTGAATAAACCTTCTATAATAACCGGCTAAACCCAAAAATTGGCGTATCTGCATTGGTGTCTTAGGAGTCTCCCATTTTTCAATGGCTTCAATTTTTGCTGGATCAACCTGAATTCCTTTGCTACTAACAACGTGGCCAAGAAATTGCACTTCTTTCAACCAGAAAGCACATTTAGAAAATTTAGCATATAGCTGTTCTTTTCTTAACAACTCTAATATCAACCTTAAATGCTGCTCATGATCTTGCTCACTCTTGGAATAGATAAGAATATCATCAATGAAAACGATAACAAACTTATCTAAATATGGACTACAAACTCGATTCATGAGGTCCATGAATACAGCTGGCGCATTCGTCAATCCAAACGGCATGACCAAAAATTCGTAATGACCGTAGCGTGTCCGAAAAGCAGTTTTCGGTATATCCTCTTCTTTGACACGTAATTGATGATAGCCCGATCTTAGGTCAATTTTCGAGTACACACATGATCCTTGGAGTTGATCAAATAAGTCGTCAATTCTCGGTAGTGGATACCGATTCTTGATAGTTAACTTATTTAATTCACGATAATTTATACACATTCGGAAAGATCCGTCTTTCTTCTTGACGAATAAAATTGGAGCTCCCCACGGTGAAGTACTTGGTCGTATGAATCCACGATCCAGTAATTCTTTTAACTGACTCTGAAGTTCTTTTAACTCGGACGGTGCAAGTCTATATGGAGCACGGGCAACCGGTGCAGCTCCTGGTACAAGATCTATTTGAAATTCTACAGATCTAAATGGAGGTAATCCCGGCAACTCTTCCGGAAATACTTCAGGAAAATCTCTTGCCACAGGCTCATCATTGATGCACTTCTCTTTTTCTTTCTTTTTGACTTTATTAACATGTGCTAAGATAGCATAGCACCCTTTCTCCAAACACTTATAAGCTTTCAAATAACTAATGAGTTTTAGCTTTGAGTTACCCTTCTCTCCATAAATCATTACTGGCGTTTTATCCTTACGAGGAATGCGAATTGCCTTCTTGGAGCACACAACTTCAGCTCCTATTTTGGACATCCAGTCCATGCCGATTATTACATCAAAACTTCCTAATTCTATGGGTATCAAATCAATCTTAAATGTTTCTCCGGCTAAATTTATTTTACAATCACGGCAAATTTTATCGGCTTTAATTAGTTTACCATTAGCTAACTCAATCATGTACTTAGCATCTAGAGGTAATGATGAACAATTCAATTTAGCGTGAAAGTCTCTACACACGTAACTTCTATCAGCACCAGTATCAAATATAATAGATGCGGATAAGTTATTAATGGTAAACGTACCCGTAACAAGCTCCGGGTCTTCACATGCCTCTCTAGCATTAATAACAAATGCTCTCCCACGTGCAGGTCCGATATTCTTCTCTGGATTCGGGCACTGGCTCTTATAGTGACCTTGTTTTCCACACCCAAAACAAGTAATGGTAGCCAAAGCAGTTCTATTTGCATTGGTGGCAGGAGTCTTGGTACCATTTGTATTTGTAACGAGAGCCCTACAATCTTCAGCAAGATGACCCTTTCGATTACATTTGTTGCATAACACATTACAGTAACCAGAGTGATGTTTGTGGCATCGGTTGCATAAAGGATTTTGTCCTTTATAACCAAAGCTTAAACCACTACCCGCACCTTGCGTGTTTTCTTGTTTCTTAAAAGATTGTTGTTGGTTACCTCGATCATAATTTCCATTCCACTTTCTTTTGTTACCTGATACCTTCACATCAGTATTGGATACTTTCTTATCCATGATGACCTGATCCATTAGCTCGTTTGCCATGGTTATAGCTTCATGAATTGTCTTAGGTTTCGATGCTGTAACATTTGCCTTGACCTTTTTGGGCAAACCATCTTTGTACATTTCAATCTTCCGTTCTTCGGTTGGAACCAATTCAGGACATAGCAAAACTAATTCCATGAATCGCTGATTGTAGTTGGTGATTTCAGTACCAATAACCTTCAGACTTCGTAACTCATCTTCCAACTTCCTAACCTCGTTCCTTGGACAATATTCGTTGATTAACATTGTTTTGAATTCTTCCCACGGAGTATCATAAGCTACATCTCCTCCTACAGCCTTCACATAAGTTTTCCACCACGTGAGTGCACTATCTTGTAAAGTGCACGATGCATACTTGGTCATGTCCTTTTCAACACAACCACTGATTTTAAACACAGTCTCCATCTTTTCTATCCACCGAGTTAAACCGATCGGTCCTTCTGTTCCACTGAATGATGAGGGCTTGCAAGCTTGAAAAGTTTTGTAAGTGCACCCCACACGAGGATTTGGGTTAACTGCAGCACCTCTTGCAGCCTCGACCCATAACATTCTGTCGTTCACTCGCTGATTGATGAGTTCCTGGATTTCTTGTTCCGTCATTCGGTTCAATCGCGCCATATTCTTCTATAAGAATGAAAAGAAAATAATTATTCACATGGAATATTATAGATGTAGTGTATATTTACAGTACATTATAGCTTATTAATAATATGAACCAGGTATTATTATAAAAGCCTTTTCTTCTTATTAGCGTTTTATAATTATATCTAGGGTAGTACCTACCCGTTAATGTCCATACTTAATAGCTTAGTACAGAATCAATTACTACCATCTAAATAATACTTAACCATGGAAAATTATTGCATTTCACACTTCACTATTTTACATATGCTTATCTTACATCGAACATTAAACAAACCACACTAATAATATTATACAAAACATTATATGATCCCATGGTTTAATACGGCAGCGCATCGTTTGGTCTATTTTCTAGGACGTTTAGGTTCAAAGAATCGCTTAACGCTTATCCTGGCTGTCTGCCTATATTTTGGCTGTGGGACTGAAGAACTGGATGCCGGGATAGAACGAATAGGAATAGCGGGAATAGGGGTGGTAGTGTCTAGTGGAGTTGGTGCCACATCATCCTTATTAAACTCAAGATTTGAATTTTCTAATTCATTAGCCTTTCGTTTCTTTCCTAGTTCGAACTTGTCTTTCGTAATTTCCTGTATTTCTTCCTCGGGTTCACTTTCCTCCTCGGGTTCACTTTCCTCCTCGGGTTCACTTTCCTCCTCGGGTTCACTTTCCGGGTTCTTTATAGTTGGTTCATCCGGAATTTGTGAGTCTTCCCCAAAGATATTATTTTCGTCATCGGATAGGTTAATGACTGAAACACCATCTGAAGATTCTGATTCGGAGTCGCTGAATGTGATAATAAGTTTTGAGCCCGACATCTATCACACAACAACTAACCCATTAGTACTACATAATATTTACATATAAATTTTAACCAACAATGATAAGCAATGGTTTTTAAAATCAGACCCGGTCAAAGTCCAGACTTACTAATGTATCCTAACGACTTATCAGTTAGACACACTAATGCAAACCTGGTTCGCTAAGACCACCGCTCTGATACCACATGTCATAACCCGTCCTTAACCATAAGAACGTGTTAGATAACGTATGATTTCATTGCGAGGTATTGACCTCTATATGCGATATTTTTAAAAGAACAACTGCATATATTTTACATTACAAACCATAATTCTTATTTTGATACAAGCTTTAGACAAAATAAAGATGATTATCGTTTAGCGATAATCTTAGACTTACAAACTTTACATGTGATGATAACAATACGATTTCTAGCATATTTTACATTACAAATCCTCCGATATGCAGTTTTATTTTTGATACAAATATGCATACTCAAGATCTTGTTTAAATTCAACATGTTGCAGCGGAAGCTTCTAATTATCACCTGAGAATAGACATGCTTAAAACGTCAACATAAAGTTGGTGAGATATAGGTTTAATGCCGGCAGCAATATATATATATATAGACCACAAGATTTCATATATAAACGTTTTAATAAAAATATTCTAAGTGGTTGAGCACTTGGTAACCATACTTAACATTTAATCACGTCGCATATTCCCTTTATTATGAAATCTTACTACACCGTACCAAGTGTAGTCACAAAACGAAGTACTGTGCAACCGTTGAATACTGGTCGTCCAGTCCGGTTGGGGTTGTCAGGCCCGATAGATCTATCAACAGGATTCGCGTTTACAATACCGCTGTAAATAACAGTTACCAAGCTACAGGGAAGTATGCCAGTGGTACAACTCAACGTAGAATATATTTTTCAGTTACTTGTGTCCATATCGTAAAACATAAAATACATGTATTCTCATCCCGAAATATTTAGAGTTTAAAAGTGGGACTATATACTCACTTTCGTCTTGAAGATATGTAATTTTGACTTGGTCTCCGATTGATATCACGAACCTATCCATATATAATATATCAATACCTTTTCTTTTTTTAAAACAATCGTCACATATATATACTTATTATACTTTTAATACTTTTAATAATTTCTTAGTCCGTAGTTAGCAGTCCGATGTTAGTAATTCAATTTTAATGGTTCATTTTTAGGTGTTTAATAAACCCCCAATGAAATAAATAAAACCCCCATCGTATATGTATTGGTCGAGATTAATCTTGACCCATGGTACCGGTGTTGTCAAATGACGTGTTGCGTACATAAAGTACCGGTGTTGTCAAATGACGTGTTGCGTACAATCATGGGATCTTATGATTAATCTTCTCGTATTGTTTACGGGTGATCCTGAACCATATAAAATTAAATTATGAGTACATATATATAAAATATCATGTTATTTTAAAAAGATGTAATTTATTTAATTTTTCTCCAATTATTTTCGTGACTAAACAAGTCTTGGATATCCGATTTTGTGTTGGTCATAGTTTCTTCGTTACAACTCCGTTTTCGTTGGTTCAACTTGCCACTTCCTTGGATCGAGTCCCTCTTTAAGACTATGAACTGTAAATACCTTAGTTTGTATTCGAAATCACAGGTCATAGGTCAAACTTTAGTGAAACTTATGAAGTTAATCATTTTCCATCATGTAAACAACCTTAAATGATTATTTTTCTAAAAATACTTATACTTTGAGTTAAATCATGAAATTTTTATGTGTTATCATATTCATAGTAAAAATCATTTTTCCAGAAAATAAACCTCCAATTCAAAGTTTAAGATGGTTTTTAATTATCCAACCCAAAACAGCCCCCGGTTGCACTCCGACGTCGTAAAAACAGTTTTTAAGATGTTCTTTGAAAAACCAAGTTATACCTTGTTAAATTAGAATATATTTAAGTTATATTACAGGTCTTGAAGTATTTTAAAAGTTAAGTTAGAAGGATCTATTTAGTTTGCAAACAAGTTTGAAAACATTCAAACTATGTTCTTGTTGTTAAAATTTTATACCACAAAATAAGATAGCTATATATATATGAATCGAATAAGGTTATGAACAAAGTTACTACCTCAAGTTACTTGGACAAGATTGCTGTAAAAGAGGAGTAAGAACCTAGAACCAAAAGGGTGATGGAATTGGATGAAAGATTGGAAGTAAACTTGTGTTCTTGGAAGGATTCTTGAAGTGTTTTTGTAAGAGTTTTCTTATGGTGATTAAGTGATGTTTTTATGGCTAGATCTTCATGGATTTTAGCTGAATGGTTATGGAGGTTAAGGCTCTTAAAAGTGTGTGTGTTTTAGTTAAAGGAAATGTGTAGTAAAATGAAAATGGAATGGAGTATAAATGGTGGTGTAAAAGGTGTATAAGTTTGTAATTTTGTGAAAAAATCTTTTAATCATGTGAAATTGTCATACTAGATAACAAAAGTAGTTACCTTATACATAAGGCATTGAACAAGGGCTGGTTGGTGGTGATTTGATGTGTATATACCAATAGTAAATACGTATAGAAGCTAGGTATGGTACGAGTACATGTACTCTAGATATACGTATAGAAATTTTGTGAAAAATGGAATGAGAATTCAAATATAGCTATCTTTTGTGAATATACTTATATTGTTTTATGTATTTAAGTCCTTAAAAAGTGATTAAATACATTACATATACGATATATATATAAACATTATAGGTTATAAGTATTTATGTCAAATAACGTTACGTATGGTTATCGTTTTGAAAACTTAAGTTAGTAGTTTCAAAATATACTTATAACTTATTGTTATTAATATAAAATGAGATATTAAAACATCCTTAGATCATGTTAAATATGTATATATACATATATATACACAAACGTATAATTATCATATGTAATATAGTTCGTGATATCATCGGTCAAACTAGACGGTCAAACGTTGTGTAAAACTCATTTCAAAAACATAAGTCTCAACAATTTGGATTGCTTGTCATGTTGGTAAGGTTTAATTTATGTAAATATTAATCTTATAAGTATAGAATGATCGAAAAAGTGCGGGTCATTACATAACCTGATTACCATGCTTGATGAATCAAGTGCCGTTGCACAAGCCTTTCGTATGGCACGTGATTGGTCAAGTAACAATACAATGTCAGATTGTGGTCTCCGTTTACTCGCGAAGGTAACGACCTCGCAGCAATATAATACGCCTAATGTCACTGAAGTTGCTGCGTTAATTACCGTGGACTTTGGCCACTGTAACTCAACACGGGTTATCAATGTTCAAAAAAAAAATTGCGCCCCACATCGAATATCTGAGATTCACCAGTTATATATGGCATTGCAATACCCATTGCTATTTCCATACGGGGAAACCGGTTACCATGAGGAGATACCATATCACACGAATACTGGCAGAAGGAAAACAACCCGCGGTCACGTTACCATGAGAGAATACTACTGTTACAGAATTCAACAACGGGAAAGCGAGGCTACAACGATTCTTAGAGGTGGTCGATTATTCCAGCAATACTTGGTTCACGCTTATACAGCTGTAGAAGAACAGAGGCTGAAGTGGCTCAGACACCACCAAAATGAGCTACGGCTTGAACTGTACAACAATGTTTGTGACGCTGTTATAAGGGGAGATACATCAGCCACTTCAATTGGGAAGCGAATTATTCTGCCATCTTCACACACAGGCAGCCCACGATACATGGTTCAAAACTACCAGGATGCAATGGCTTTATACCGAGAATATGATAACCCCGATTTGTTTATCACTTTCACTTCCAACCCTCGATGGCCCGAGGTTGATACGATGATGAAATGTCCCGTTCTTATTGATTAAAAACGTTCCATATTAATTGATTTCGTTGCGAGGTTTTGACCTCTATATGAGACGTTTTTCAAAGACTGCATTCATTTTTAAAACAAACCATAACCTTTATTTCATAAATAAAGGTTTAAAAAGCTTTACGTAGATTATCAAATAATGATAATCTAAAATATCCTGTTTACACACGACCATTACATAATGGTTTACAATACAAATATGTTACATCGAAATCAGTTTCTTGAATGCAGTTTTTACACAATATCATACAAACATGGACTCCAAATCTTGTCCTTATTTTAGTATGCAACAGCGGAAGCTCTTAATATTCACCTGAGAATAAACATGCTTTAAACGTCAACAAAAATGTTGGTGAGTTATAGGTTTAACCTATATATATCAAATCGTAACAATAGACCACAAGATTTCATATTTCAATACACATCCCATACATAGAGATAAAAATCATTCATATGGTGAACACCTGGTAACCGACAATAACAAGATGCATATATAAGAATATCCCCATCATTCCGGGACACCCTTCGGATATGATATAAATTTCGAAGTACTAAAGCATCCGGTACTTTGGATGGGGTTTGTTAGGCCCAATAGATCTATCTTTAGGATTCGCGTCAATTAGGGTGTCTGTTCCCTAATTCTTAGATTACCAGACTTAATAAAAAGGGGCATATTCGATTTCGATAATTCAACCATAGAATGTAGTTTCACGTACTTGTGTCTATTTTGTAAATCATTTATAAAACCTGCATGTATTCTCATCCCAAAAATATTAGATTTTAAAAGTGGGACTATAACTCACTTTCACAGATTTTTACTTCGTCGGGAAGTAAGACTTGGCCACTGGTTGATTCACGAACCTATAACAATATATACATATATATCAAAGTATGTTCAAAATATATTTACAACACTTTTAATATATTTTAATGTTTTAAGTTTATTAAGTCAGCTGTCCTCGTTAGTAACCTACAACTAGTTGTCCACAGTTAGATGTACAGAAATAAATCGATAAATATTATCTTGAATCAATCCACGACCCAGTGTATACGTATCTCAGTATTGATCACAACTCAAACTATATATATTTTGGAATCAACCTCAACCCTGTATAGCTAACTCCAACATTCACATATAGAGTGTCTATGGTTGTTCCGAAATATATATAGATGTGTCGACATGATAGGTCGAAACATTGTATACGTGTCTATGGTATCTCAAGATTACATAATATATAATACAAGTTGATTAAGTTATGGTTGGAATAGATTTGTTACCAATTTTCACGTAGCTAAAATGAGAAAAATTATCCAATCTTGTTTTACCCATAACTTCTTCATTTTAAATCCGTTTTGAGTGAATCAAATTGCTATGGTTTCATATTGAACTCTATTTTATGAATCTAAACAAAAAAAGTATAGGTTTCTAGTCGGAAAAATAAGTTACAAGTCGTTTTTGTAAAGGTAGTCATTTCAGTCGAAAGAACGACGTCTAGATGACCATTTTAGAAAACATACTTCCACTTTGAGTTTAACCATAATTTTTGGATATAGTTTCATGTTCATAATAAAAATCATTTTCTCAGAATAACAACTTTTAAATCAAAGTTTATCATAGTTTTTAATTAACTAACCCAAAACAGCCCGCGGTGTTACTACGACGGCGTAAATCCGGTTTTACGGTGTTTTTCGTGTTTCCAGGTTTTAAATCATTAAGTTAGCATATCATATAGATATAGAACATGTGTTTAGTTGATTTTAAAAGTCAAGTTAGAAGGATTAACTTTTGTTTGCGAACAAGTTTAGAATTAACTAAACTATGTTCTAGTGATTACAAGTTTAAACCTTCGAATAAGATAGCTTTATATGTATGAATCGAATGATGTTATGAACATCATTACTACCTTAAGTTCCTTGGATGAACCTACTGGAAAAGAGAAAAATGGATCTAGCTTCAATGGATCCTTGGATGGCTCAAAGTTCTTGAAGCAAAATCATGACACGAAAACAAGTTCAAGTAAGATCATCACTTGAAATAAGATTGTTATAGTTATAGAAATTGAACCAAAGTTTGAATATGATTATTACCTTGTATTAGAATGATAACCTACTGTAAGAAACAAAGATTTCTTGAGGTTGGATGATCACCTTACAAGATTGGAAGTGAGCTAGCAAACTTGAAAGTATTCTTGATTTTATGAAACTATAACTTTTGGAATTTATGAAGAACACTTAGAACTTGAAGATAGAACTTGAGAGAGTTCAATTAGATGAAGAAAATTGAAGAATGAAAGTGTTTGTAGGTGTTTTTGGTCGTTGGTGTATGGATTAGATATAAAGGATATGTAATTTTGTTTTCATGTAAATAAGTCATGAATGATTACTCATATTTTTGTAATCTTATGAGATATTTCATGCTAGTTGCCAAATGATGGTTCCCACATGTGTTAGGTGACTCACATGGGCTGCTAAGAGCTGATCATTGGAGTGTATATACCAATAGTACATACATCTAAAAGCTGTGTATTGTACGAGTACGAATACGGGTGCATACGAGTAGAATTGTTGATGAAACTGAACGAGGATGTAATTGTAAGCATTTTTGTTAAGTAGAAGTATTTTTATAAGTGTATTGAAGTCTTTCAAAAGTGTATAAATACATATTAAAACACTACATGTATATACATTTTAACTGAGTCGTTAAGTCATCGTTAGTCGTTACATGTAAGTGTTGTTTTGAAACCTTTAGGTTAACGATCTTGTTAAATGTTGTTAACCCAATGTTTATAATATCAAATGAGATTTTAAATTATTATATTATCATGATATTATCATGTATGAATATCTCTTAATATGATATATATACATTAAATGTCTTTACAACGATAATCGTTACATATATGTCTCGTTTAAAAATCATTAAGTTAGTAGTCTTGTTTTTACATATGTAGTTCATTGTTAATATACTTTATGATATGTTTTCTTATCATAGTATCATGTTAACTATATATATATATATATATATATATATATATATATATATATATATATCCATATATATGTCATCATATAGTTTTTACAAGTTTTAACGTTCGTGAATCACCGATCAACTTGGGTGGTCAATTGTCTATATGAAACATATTTCAATTAATCAAGTCTTAACAAGTTTGATTGCTTAACATGTTGGAAACATTTAATCATGTAAATATCAATCTCAATTAATATATATAAACATGGAAAAGTTCGGGTCACTACAGTACCTACCCGTTAAATAAATTTCGTCCCGAAATTTTAAGCTGTTGAAGGTGTTGACGAATCTTCTGGAAATAGATGCGGGTATTTCTTCTTCATCTGATCTTCACGCTCCCAGGTGAACTCGGGTCCTCTACGAGCATTCCATCGAACCTTAACAATTGGTATCTTGTTTTGCTTAAGTCTTTTAACCTCACGATCCATTATTTCGACGGGTTCTTCGATGAATTGGAGTTTTTCGTTGATTTGGATTTCATCTAACGGAATAGTGAGATCTTCTTTAGCAAAACATTTCTTCAAATTCGAGACGTGGAAAGTGTTATGTACAGCCGCGAGTTGTTGAGGTAACTCAAGTCGGTAAGCTACTGGTCCGACACGATCAATAATCTTGAATGGTCCAATATACCTTGGATTTAATTTCCCTCGTTTACCAAATCGAACAACGCCTTTCCAAGGTGAAACTTTAAGCATGACCATCTCTCCAATTTCAAATTCTATATCTTTTCTTTTAATGTCAGCGTAGCTCTTTTGTCGACTTTGGGCGGTTTTCAACCGTTGTTGAATTTGGATGATCTTCTCGGTAGTTTCTTGTATAATCTCCGGACCCGTAATCTGTCTATCCCCCACCTCACTCCAACAAATCGGAGACCTGCACTTTCTACCATAAAGTGCTTCAAACGGCGCCATCTCAATGCTTGAATGGTAGCTGTTGTTGTAGGAAAATTCTGCTAACGGTAGATGTCGATCCCAACTGTTTCCGAAATCAATAACACATGCTCGTAGCATGTCTTCAAGCGTTTGTATCGTCCTTTCGCTCTGCCCATCAGTTTGTGGATGATAGGCAGTACTCATGTCTAGACGAGTTCCTAATGCTTGCTGTAATGTCTGCCAGAATCTTGAAATAAATCTGCCATCCCTATCAGAGATAATAGAGATTGGTATTCCATGTCTGGAGACGACTTCCTTCAAATACAGTCGTGCTAACTTCTCCATCTTGTCATCTTCTCTTATTGGTAGGAAGTGTGCTGATTTGGTGAGACGATCAACTATTACCCAAATAGTATCAAAACCACTTGCAGTCCTTGGCAATTTAGTGATGAAATCCATGGTAATGTTTTCCCATTTCCATTCCGGGATTTCGGGTTGTTGAAGTAGACCTGATGGTTTCTGATGCTCAGCTTTGACCTTAGAACACGTCAAACATTCTCCTACGTATTTAGCAACATCGGCTTTCATACCCGGCCACCAAAAATGTTTCTTGAGATCCTTGTACATCTTCCCCGTTCCAGGATGTATTGAGTATCTGGTTTTATGAGCTTCTCTAAGTACCATTTCTCTCATATCTCCAAATTTTGGTACCCAAATCCTTTCAGCCCTATACCGGGTTCCGTCTTCCCGAATATTAAGATGCTTTTCCGATCCTTTGGGTATTTCATCCTTTAAATTTCCCTCTTTTAAAACTCCTTGTTGCGCCTCCTTTATTTGAGTAGTAATGTTATTATGAATCATTATATTCATAGATTTTACTCGAATGGGTTCTCTGTCCTTCCTGCTCAAGGCATCGGCTACCACATTTGCCTTCCCCGGGTGGTAACGAATCTCAAAGTCGTAATCATTCAATAATTCAATCCACCTACGCTGCCTCATATTCAGTTGTTTCTGATTAAATATGTGTTGAAGACTTTTGTGGTCGGTATATATAATACTTTTGACCCCATATAAGTAGTGCCTCCAAGTCTTTAATGCAAAAACAACCGCGCCTAATTCCAAATCATGCGTCGTATAATTTTGTTCGTGAATCTTCAATTGTCTAGACGCATAAGCAATCACCTTCGTTCGTTGCATTAATACACAACCGAGACCTTGCTTTGATGCATCACAATAAATCACAAAATCATCATTCCCTTCAGGCAATGACAATATAGGTGCCGTAGTTAGCTTTTTCTTCAATAACTGAAACGCTTTCTCTTGTTCATCATTCCATTCAAATTTCTTCCCTTTATGCGTTAATGCAGTCAAGGGTTTTGCTATTCTGGAAAAGTCTTGGATGAACCTTCTGTAGTAACCAGCTAGTCCTAAAAACTGGCGTATGTGTTTCGGAGTTTTCGGGGTTTCCCACTTTTCAACAGTTTCTATCTTTGCCGGATCCACCTTAATACCTTCTTTGTTCACTATGTGACCGAGGAATTGAACTTCTTCCAACCAAAATGCACACTTTGAAAACTTAGCGTACAATTCTTCCTTCCTCAATACTTCTAACACCTTTCTCAAATGTTCACCGTGTTCTTGGTCATTCTTTGAGTAAATAAGTATGTCATCAATGAAAACAATGACAAACTTGTCAA
Organism: Rutidosis leptorrhynchoides; assembly: GCF_046630445.1. Lineage (NCBI taxonomy): Eukaryota > Viridiplantae > Streptophyta > Magnoliopsida > Asterales > Asteraceae > Rutidosis > Rutidosis leptorrhynchoides. The sequence goes on along the minus strand of NC_092333.1, from coordinate 220,849,042 downwards.
GGTATGGTCCACACACTCGGTTCATAAGGTCCATGAACACAGCTGGTGCATTAGTTAAACCAAACGGCATGACCATAAACTCGTAATGACCGTAACGTGTTCTGAAAGCAGTCTTTGGAATATCATCTTCTTTCACCCGCATTTGATGATACCCGGAACGTAAGTCAATCTTTGAATTAACAGACGAGCCTTGTAGTTGATCAAATAAGTCGTCGATTCTCGGTAGTGGGTAGCGGTTCTTGATGGTAAGTTTGTTCAACTCTCGGTAGTCGATACACAACCTGAATGTACCATCTTTCTTCTTGACAAACAAAACAGGAGCTCCCCACGGTGATGTGCTTGGTCGAATGAAACCACGCTCTAAAAGTTCTTGTAATTGGCTTTGCAGTTCTTTCATCTCGCTGGGTGCGAGTCTGTAAGGAGCACGAGCTATTGGTGCAGCTCCTGGTACAAGATCTATTTGAAATTCAACGGATCGATGTGGGGGTAATCCCGGTAATTCTTTCGGAAATACATCGGGAAATTCTTTTGCAATGGGAACATCATTGATGCTCTTTTCTTCAATTTGTACTTTCTCGACGTGTGCTAGAACAGCATAGCAACCTTTTCTTATTAGTTTTTGTGCCTTCAAATTACTAATAAGATGTAGCTTCGTGTTGCCCTTTTCTCCGTACACCATTAAGGGTTTTCCTTTTTCTCGTATAATGCGAATTGCATTTTTGTAACAAACGATCTCCGCTTTCACTTCTTTCAACCAGTCCATACCGATTATCACATCAAAACTCCCTAACTCTACTGGTATCAAATCAATCTTAAATGTTTCGCTAACCAGTTTAATTTCTCGATTCCGACATATATTATCTGCTGAAATTAATTTACCATTTGCTAATTCGAGTAAAAATTTACTATCCAAAGGCGTCAATGGACAACTTAATTTAGCACAAAAATCTCTACTCATATAGCTTCTATCCGCACCCGAATCAAATAAAACGTAAGCAGATTTATTGTCAATAAGAAACGTACCCGTAACAAGCTCCGGGTCTTCCTGTGCCTCTACCGCATTAATATTGAAAACTCTTCCACGGCCTTGTCCATTCGTGTTCTCCTGGTTCGGGCAATTTCTAATAATGTGGCCTGGTTTTCCACATTTATAACAAACTACATTGGCATAACTTGCTCCGACACTACTTGCTCCGCCATTACTCGTTTCGACACCATTTGTTCCTTTCGTTCTATTAACCCCTGGTCCGTAGACCTCACACTTCGCCGCGCTATGACCATTTCTTTTACACTTGTTGCAAAATTTGGTGCAGAACCCCGAGTGATTCTTTTCACACCTTTGGCATAGCTGCTTCTGATTGTTGTTGTTGTTGCGGTTATTATTGTTGTTGGGATGATTGTTGTAGTTGCTGTTGTTGTTGTTGTTGTTGTTGTTGGGCCGTTTGTTGTAGTTGCGATTGATGTTGCGATTGTTGGGATAATTGTTGCGATTATTGTTGTAATTGCTGTTGTTGTTGTATTGGTGATTCTTATCACCGTTTTCCTCCCACTTTCTTTTGACTTGCTTCACATTGGCCTCTTCAGCAGTCTGTTCTTTAATTCTTTCTTCAATCTGGTTCACTAGTTTGTGAGCCATTCTACATGCCTGTTGTATGGAGGCGGGCTCGTGTGAACTTATATCTTCTTGGATTCTTTCCGGTAATCCTTTCACAAACGCGTCGATCTTCTCTTCCTCATCTTCGAATGCTCCCGGACACAATAGGCACAATTCTGTGAATCGTCTTTCATACGTGGTAATATCAAATCCTTGGGTTCGTAACCCTCTAAGTTCTGTCTTGAGCTTATTGACCTCGGTTCTGGGACGGTACTTCTCGTTCATCAAGTGCTTGAATGCTGACCACGGTAGTGCGTACGCATCATCTTGTCCCACTTGCTCTAGATAGGTATTCCACCATGTTAACGCAGAACCTGTGAAGGTATGCGTAGCGTACTTCACTTTGTCCTCTTCAGTACACTTACTTATGGCAAACACCGATTCAACCTTCTCGGTCCACCGTTTCAATCCGATCGGTCCTTCGGTTCCATCAAATTCCAAAGGTTTGCAGGCAGTGAATTCTTTGTAGGTGCATCCTACACGATTTCCTGTATTGCTAGATCCAAGGTTATTGTTGGTATGTAGCGCAGCCTGTACTGCAGCTATGTTTGAAGCTAGAAAAGTACGGAATTCCTCTTCATTCATATTCACGGTGTGTCGAGTAGTCGGTGCCATTTCCTTCAAAATAGTTAAATGGAACAAGTTAATCATACAGAATATTAAGAGTAGTTAATAGTATTTCGTAGCATAATATGAACTCATTTATAAAAGCTTTTTCTTCATATTAGCGTTTTATAAGTTTAAATTCGGGTAGTACCTACCCGTTAAGTTCATACTTAGTAGCTAATATACAATTCAACTACTACAATTCTATATGAAAAACTGATTGTAATAATATTTCGCGTTCAAACTTTTATACAATATTTTACAAACTTACAATACCGCTTATTTTACATAAAGCATGAAATATAGCACACAATAACTTTGATACAAGATAGTTGTGAAGCTAGCTAGTACACAAGTCGTTCAACAAAGGCAATAAAGACACGTAATTCATACGTCCAGAAACAAGTCATGCATTCTGGTTTTACTAGGACTACTTCCCATCCTTGGTCTTGTGCAACATAACCGTTATGGCCGTTGATAAGACAGCGTGTTGTAACATCGTCAAAGGGACGAGGGTTACGTAATGTCCAACAGTCCCGTAATAATCTAAAAACCTCATTTCTTACCCCAATTACCGACTCCGTCACTTGTGGAAACGTTTTGTTTAATAGTTGTAGCCCGATGTTCTTGTTCTCACTTTGGTGAGAAGCGAACATTACTAATCCGTAAGCATAACATGCTTCTTTATGTTGCATGTTAGCCGCTTTTTCTAAATCACGAAGTCCAATATTCGGATATATTGAGTCAAAATAATTTCTTAACCCGTTGCGTAAAATAGCATTTGGGTTCCCCGCAATATATGCGTCAAAGTAAACACATCGTAACTTATGGGTTTCCCAATGTGATATCCCCCATCTTTCAAACGAAAGTCTCTTATAAACCAAGACATTCTTGGAACGTTCTTCGAATGTCTTACAAACTGATCTCGCCTTAAATAGTTGTGCCGAGGAATTCTGGCCGACTCTAGACAAGATTTCATCAATCATGTCTCCGGGTAGGTCTCTTAAAATATTAGGTTGTCTATCCATTTTGTGTTTTTAAACTGTAAAATAGACAAGAGTTAGATTCATAAAAAAAATACTTATTAATACAAGAAATTTTTACATATATCATAAAGCATAAGAACACTATATTACATATATTACACCACACGAATACAACTATCTTATTCCGACTCGCTCGTTTCTTCTTCTTCGGTTTTGGTTCGTTTTGTCAAGTTTCTAGGGATATATGATGTTCCCCTAATACGAGCCGTCGTTGTCCACATTGGTTTAGAAAAACCTGGTGGTTTAGAGGTTCCCGGGTCATTGTTACAACTTAAGGACTTCGGGGGTTGACGATACATATAAAGTTCATCGGGGTTGGAATTAGATTTCTCTATTTTTATGCCCTTTCCCTTATTATTTTCTTTTGCCTTTTTAAATTCAGTTGGGGTAATTTCTATAACATCATCGGAATTCTCGTCGGAATCCGATTCATCGGAGAATTGGTAATCCTCCCAATATTTTGCTTCCTTGGCGGAAACACCATTGACCATAATTAACCTTGGTCGGTTGGTTGAGGATTTTCTTTTACTTAACCGTTTTATTATTTCCCCCACCGGTTCTATTTCTTCATCCGGTTCCGATTCTTCTTCCGGTTCCGATTCTTCTTCCGGTTCCGACTCTTCTTCCGGTTCCGACTCTTCTTCCGGTTCCTCTTCGGGAACTTGTGAATCAGTCCACGAATCATTCCAATTTTCATTTGACTCTTCATTATTATTAGGTGAGTCAATGGGACTTGTTCTAGAGGTAGACATCTATCACATAATATCAAACGCGTTAAGAGATTAATATATCACATAATATTCACATGTTAAAAATATATAGTTTTCAACAAAATTTGTTAAGCAATCATTTTTCAAGTAAACACGGTCGAAGTCCAGACTCACTAATGCATCCTAACAAACTCGATAAGACACACTAATGCAAAATTCTGGTTCTCTAAGACCAACGCTCGGATACCAACTGAAATGTCCCGTTCTTATTGATTAAAAACGTTCCATATTAATTGATTTCGTTGCGAGGTTTTGACCTCTATATGAGACGTTTTTCAAAGACTGCATTCATTTTTAAAACAAACCATAACCTTTATTTCATAAATAAAGGTTTAAAAAGCTTTACGTAGATTATCAAATAATGATAATCTAAAATATCCTGTTTACACACGACCATTACATAATGGTTTACAATACAAATATGTTACATCGAAATCAGTTTCTTGAATGCAGTTTTTACACAATATCATACAAACATGGACTCCAAATCTTGTCCTTATTTTAGTATGCAACAGCGGAAGCTCTTAATATTCACCTGAGAATAAACATGCTTTAAACGTCAACAAAAATGTTGGTGAGTTATAGGTTTAACCTATATATATCAAATCGTAACAATAGACCACAAGATTTCATATTTCAATACACATCCCATACATAGAGATAAAAATCATTCATATGGTGAACACCTGGTAACTGACAATAACAAGATGCATATATAAGAATATCCCCATCATTCCGGGACACCCTTCGGATATGATATAAATTTCGAAGTACTAAAGCATCCGGTACTTTGGATGGGGTTTGTTAGGCCCAATAGATCTATCTTTAGGATTCGCGTCAATTAGGGTGTCTGTTCCCTAATTCTTAGATTACCAGACTTAATAAAAAGGGGCATATTCGATTTCGATAATTCAACCATAGAATGTAGTTTCACGTACTTGTGTCTATTTTGTAAATCATTTATAAAACCTGCATGTATTCTCATCCCAAAAATATTAGATTTTAAAAGTGGGACTATAACTCACTTTCACAGATTTTTACTTCGTCGGGAAGTAAGACTTGGCCACTGGTTGATTCACGAACCTATAACAATATATACATATATATCAAAGTATGTTCAAAATATATTTACAACACTTTTAATATATTTTGATGTTTTAAGTTTATTAAGTCAGCTGTCCTCGTTAGTAACCTACAACTAGTTGTCCACAGTTAGATGTACAGAAATAAATCGATAAATATTATCTTGAATCAATCCACGACCCAGTGTATACGTATCTCAGTATTGATCACAACTCAAACTATATATATTTTGGAATCAACCTCAACCCTGTATAGCTAACTCCAACATTCACATATAGAGTGTCTATGGTTGTTCCGAAATATATATAGATGTGTCGACATGATAGGTCGAAACATTGTATACGTGTCTATGGTATCTCAAGATTACATAATATATAATACAAGTTGATTAAGTTATGGTTGGAATAGATTTGTTACCAATTTTCACGTAGCTAAAATGAGAAAAATTATCCAATCTTGTTTTACCCATAACTTCTTCATTTTAAATCCGTTTTGAGTGAATCAAATTGCTATGGTTTCATATTGAACTCTATTTTATGAATCTAAACAAAAAAAGTATAGGTTTCTAGTCGGAAAAATAAGTTACAAGTCGTTTTTGTAAAGGTAGTCATTTCAGTCGAAAGAACGACGTCTAGATGACCATTTTAGAAAACATACTTCCACTTTGAGTTTAACCATAATTTTTGGATATAGTTTCATGTTCATAATAAAAATCATTTTCTCAGAATAACAACTTTTAAATCAAAGTTTATCATAGTTTTTAATTAACTAACCCAAAACAGCCCGCGGTGTTACTACGACGGCGTAAATCCGATTTTACGGTGTTTTTCGTGTTTCCAGGTTTTAAATCATTAAGTTAGCATATCATATAGATATATAACATGTGTTTAGTTGATTTTAAAAGTCAAGTTAGAAGGATTAACTTTTGTTTGCGAACAAGTTTAGAATTAACTAAACTATGTTCTAGTGATTACAAGTTTAAACCTTCGAATAAGATAGCTTTATATGTATGAATCGAATGATGTTATGAACATCATTACTACCTTAAGTTCCTTGGATGAACCTACTGGAAAAGAGAAAAATGGATCTAGCTTCAATGGATCCTTGGATGGCTCAAAGTTCTTGAAGCAAAATCATGACACGAAAACAAGTTCAAGTAAGATCATCACTTGAAATAAGATTGTTATAGTTATAGAAATTGAACCAAAGTTTGAATATGATTATTACCTTGTATTAGAATGATAACCTACTGTAAGAAACAAAGATTTCTTGAGGTTGGATGATCACCTTACAAGATTGGAAGTGAGCTAGCAAACTTGAAAGTATTCTTGATTTTATGAAACTAGAACTTTTGGAATTTATGAAGAACACTTAGAACTTGAAGATAGAACTTGAGAGAGTTCAATTAGATGAAGAAAATTGAAGAATGAAAGTGTTTGTAGGTGTTTTTGGTCGTTGGTGTATGGATTAGATATAAAGGATATGTAATTTTGTTTTCATGTAAATAAGTCATGAATGATTACTCATATTTTTGTAATCTTATGAGATATTTCATGCTAGTTGCCAAATGATGGTTCCCACATGTGTTAGGTGACTCACATGGGCTGCTAAGAGCTGATCATTGGAGTGTATATACCAATAGTACATACATCTAAAAGCTGTGTATTGTACGAGTACGAATACGGGTGCATACGAGTAGAATTGTTGATGAAACTGAACGAGGATGTAATTGTAAGCATTTTTGTTAAGTAGAAGTATTTTGATAAGTGTATTGAAGTCTTTCAAAAGTGTATAAATACATATTAAAACACTACATGTATATACATTTTAACTGAGTCGTTAAGTCATCGTTAGTCGTTACATGTAAGTGTTGTTTTGAAACCTTTAGGTTAACGATCTTGTTAAATGTTGTTAACCCAATGTTTATAATATCAAATGAGATTTTAAATTATTATATTATCATGATATTATCATGTATGAATATCTCTTAATATGATATATATATACATTAAATGTCTTTACAACGATAATCGTTACATATATGTCTCGTTTAAAAATCATTAAGTTAGTAGTCTTGTTTTTACATATGTAGTTCATTGTTAATATACTTTATGATATGTTTTCTTATCATAGTATCATGTTAACTATATATATATATATATATATATATATATATATATATATATATATATATATATATATATATATATATATATATATATATATATATCCATATATATGTCATCATATAGTTTTTACAAGTTTTAACGTTCGTGAATCACCGATCAACTTGGGTGGTCAATTGTCTATATGAAACATATTTCAATTAATCAAGTCTTAACAAGTTTGATTGCTTAACATGTTGGAAACATTTAATCATGTAAATATCAATCTCAATTAATATATATAAACATGGAAAAGTTCGGGTCACTACAGATGATCTCCTATATCGATGGTAAAAAATCAGCCGACCGACCTGACATTGTTGCTCGAGTATTCAAACAGAAACTTGACGGGCTCATGACTGACATAATGAAAACACAAATATTTGGAACATGCCAAGCAGGTACTTTTGCCAACTGTTTTCATCTATTATATTATACTTATTTCGGATATGGTTATGAAAATTTGCAAAGACAAAACACTATAGCAACCCAGTTTCTATTATATTAGTAACATCCTGGTCCATTCCAACTAAGACCAACGCCCAACATATATGCCTATGGGTGATTCATTACTAATACAACACGTTAGACGGGAGCCTTATAAATGTCTGCGTAAATATGAATGTACCATTTTCGGTTACTATGACTATCAAAATTGACATGTATTGCAGCTCCCAAATATCCTGACATTTTGTTAACTCAATTCCATTGTTACAGGTATATATATCATTGAATTCTAGAAACGGGGCCTGCCACATATACATATGCTAATATGGTTGATCACTGCTCACAAATGCAAGACGCCCGCTGCCATTGATGACATCATCACAACTGAGATTCCATCTGAAAAAGACGATCCGAAGGGGTTTCGGGCTGTTACTGAGTACATGTTACACGGCCCTTGCGGTGGACTCCACATGAACGCTCCATGCATTATTGATAGGCAATGTTCCAAACATTTCCCCAAACCCTATTATGCAGAAACCATAATTGACGATGAAGGATATGCTAACTATAGGAGACGAAACAATGGTGTCAGGTTCACTAAAAAAAACACCTCACTTGACAACAGCTCCGTTGTCCCCTACAATAGGTACCTTTTACTAAAATACAACGCCCATATCAACGTTGAGTGGTGTAATCGATCTCGGGCAATAAAATATTTATTCAAATATTTAAACAAGGGCCCTGATCGAGCAACAATAGTCATCCAAAAAAATATGATTCCCGGTGATGATTCCAGTGGAGACAAGGTTATTGACGTTGACGAGATAAGGAATTATTTAGATTGTCGTTATTTATCTCCATGCGAGGCTGTTTGGAGGCTGTTTTCCTTTGACATCCACTACTCTAAATCATCAGTCATTAAGTTGTCTTACCACCTGCCAAACCAGCAATCGATCACTCTCCATGACTTACAAAAGCTACCTGCACTTTTACAAAGGGAAAGTATTAAAGAAACGATGTTCACACAATGGTTTGAACTAAACAAGGAAGATGAGTTTGCACGTACACTGACTTATGCAAAAATCCCTACACATTATGCATGGAATGAAGATGCTAAAATGTGGAGCCGAGAAAACTTAGAATCTGCATCGGTCGCATTGTCTACTCAGGGAACGTTACTACCTACGTATGTTACTAAATATAGTTAAGGGCCCCCGCTCTTTTGAAGAACTACGTACCGTGAACGGTGTTTTACACCCAACGTTTAAAGACGCTTGCTTTGCATATGGGTTAGTGAATGACGACAAGGAATGGACCGAGGCTATCTCAGAAGCAAAAATATGGGCTACGGGTACACAACTTCGCAAGTTATTCGTTACTATGTTACTCTTTTGCAACGTAAGTAAACCACTACAACTATGGGAATCGAGTTGGGAGGCTTTATCGGACGACATCTTGCATAAAAGAAGGAAATTATTTAACTTTCCTGATCTAATCCTAACCGAAGCACAAATTAAAAATTATTTTTGGTTAGAATTACAAGGCTTATTAAATAGAAATGGAAAGTCCCTGGATGATTACCTCGACCTACCACAACCCGACCCATCTATGCTAACCCAAATGGACAACTTTTTAATTCGAGAAGAGCTAAACTACAATATAAAAGAAATGAATTTACTACATGAGAACCTCTTCTGCTCACTCAACCCAGAACAACTATCAATATATCAAAGGGTTATACATGCAGTTACCGAAAAAAAAGAGGACTTTTTTCCTTATACGGTCCTGGAGGCACTGGGAAAACATTCCTAGACAACGCCGTTCTCGCAAAATTAAGATCAGAAAGGTTGATTGTTCTTGCAGTTGCATCGTCAGGTACATTTATTATTCAGCCATTTATTAATCATCACAATATCATACACATTTGACACAAACAGCCCCTTTCATTTCATGAACATGTAACATCACAACTGATGTGTAAACCACAGGTATTGCGTCTCTGCTATTGCCCGGCGGACGGACTGCCCATAGCCGATTTGTGATCCCCCTGGAACTTATGGAAAATAGTACATGTGGTATAAAACAAAAGACGCACCTTGCGGCACTTATCCAAGAGGTCAGATTATTTATTTGGGATGAGGCTCCAATGACCCAACGATTCGCTTTCGAAGCGTTAGACAAAACTTTAAGAGATATTTTAGGAGCTAAAGATGATGCAAACAGATTAAAGTTATTTGGTGGTATGCCTATCTTATTGGGAGGTGACTTCAGACAAATACTCCCCGTAGTAACAAAAGGCAAGAGACAAGAAGTGGTTCATGCGTGTATTAATAGATCAGATTTATGGCAACATTGTGAATTGCATACGCTTTCGCGTATTATGAGGGTCAACGAATACACAGCCGATGGTCAAGTTGATGCCCGCAATCACGAATTCAATAAATGGGTCCTCGATGTAGGTGAAGGTAAGGTCCCCGCATTGTGTAAAGACGGAGAGCATGAACCAACATGGATAAAGATTCCCGATGAATTCATTATAAAATCTGACAAACCCCCCATTGAAGCAATTGTGGACACCATATTTCCAGATTTCATCAACAGGCAAGAAGATGAAGACTATTTGGGTGAAAGAGCTATTTTGACACCTAGGAATGACGATGCTGATGAAATCAACAAGCATATGTTCAAGAAATTGCAGGGTGCAAAGATGACATTTAAAAGCTAGGATGAAATTTGCAAGGGCTCAACTGACAACATCGACCAACACTATTCATATCCAGTTGAATTCTTAAACAAGCTAAATTTTCCGAGCGTTCCTCCTCACAAACTGAAGCTAAAACTAGGGCAGCCAATAATGCTTCTACGAAATCTCAGTCCTAGCACAGGCATGTGTAATGGAACACGCCTCATCATAATCGACTTTAACAAGTTTGTTCTTCAAGCTAGAATCATCACTGGATCACATATAGGGAAAATGGTAATAATACATAGAATTGTCCTTACTTCAACAGAAAAAAATGGCCCTTTGTAATGCAACGAATACAATTCCCAGTGAGGCCATGTTATGCGATGACGATAAACAAAAGTCAAGGGCAATCGTTGAAATTGGTTGGCCTATATCTCCCTAAACCTATATTCAGTCATGGTCAATTATTTGTAGCTCTCTTGCGAGTAACCGACCCCGATGGCCTGAAAATCGTGATGGTCAATGATAGCGCTGATTGTTTTAAGGATCACACTAGAAATGTCATGTACAAGGAAACCTTCGTCAACTTAAACCACAATATATAACGGTAATACTTAACCCTTATTATAATCCAGATGTTATTTCAATATAATCGCTTTATATTACTTAGCCTAATTTGCAGTCGCGTATTCACACACCACATTAACAACCTATAATTCATATAATTGTGAAGCTGCCTCATTATGGAATGCCATTTTTCCTTACCTTATTTTTTTTTAACAAAAAATAATTTGCAGGTAAGCGGTTCCTCCCCAGTAACGCGCACAATGCCAATGATTTCCGGTCCGTACTCCCCCTTATCTAAGGTACACTTTCAATGATAATTGGTTTTTACACTCACTCCTTTTGCATTCTCTATAGCCCAAGCAAAAAACCCTAAAAACCAAACAGTTAAATCTATGCTACTATGCTCTGCAAATTTAGCCACCCCTAACTGATGTCTGGTTTGATATGTGATGGGTGTTTCGGGCTATTGATGCGAATGTATTTTTGGATTTGCTAAGAATGCCTATTCGTTAAAGAGACTCCTTTCTTACATCCACGGACTCTGGCACATAATAACCTACATTTGTCTGTGGAAAATTTAACATTCAATTGTTCCGTACTTTTGTTTTACTTCTAAAAACAAAAAACAACCTTCCGATACCTGCAGATCATGCCATATATTAACAATACATTTTTCTAATCATCTCCCTCCTCTATCAGGTATGGTCGAGAAAACAACTGTTTGTTTCAATTTTCATGTTTCAAATTCGCACTAAATTCCCTTACTTTCATATCTTGGGTGTATTCGTTTTGCAGGAAACCGTTTCCTTCAAACTATCGTGCCCAATAATAGTGATTTTGGGAACGTGCCTACCTCTTAAAAAGGTATGATGTCACCAGTACGGGGTAGTTCATTCACTACATTCATACTCTCTACAACCACCCAAAAAACTATTAAAAAAGGTAGATAAAAACATGTTGCTATGCTGAGAAAATTTTTGACCCAATAACTGACCCATGGCCTGGTATGTGCTGGTTATTTTGGGATAGTCATTCGAATGTAAACACTACATTGTTACATCCACTTGGTCAGACAACTATGACCATACATTTGACTGCAGAAAATGTTTAACTGTAATAAACTTTCACTTGCCTTTAAAAAAATTAATGACACCTCCCATTACCTGCAGGTTGTGGCGTTTATTACCATTTCATTTTCCTAACCATCTCTATCCTCTATCAGGTATATTCGAACAAACAACCTTCCGATACCTGCAGATCATGCCATATATTAACAATACATTTTTCTAATCATCTCCCTCCTCTATCAGGTATGGTCGAGAAAACAACTGTTTGTTTCAATTTTCATGTTTCAAATTCGCACTAAATTCCCTTACTTTCATATCTTGGGTGTATTCGTTTTGCAGGAAACCGTTTCCTTCAAACTATCGTGCCCAATAATAGTGATTTTGGGAACGTGCCTACCTCTTAAAAAGGTATGATGTCACCAGTACGGGGTGGTTCATTCACTACATTCATACTCTCTACAACCACCCAAAAAACTATTAAAAAAGGTAGATAAAAACATGTTGCTATGCTGAGAAAATTTTTGACCCAATAACCGACCCATGGCCTGGTATGTGCTGGTTATTTTGGGATAGTCATTCGAATGTAAACACTACATTGTTACATCCACTTGGTCAGACAACTATGACCATACATTTGACTGCAGAAAATGTTTAACTGTAATAAACTTTCACTTGCCTTTAAAAAAATTAATGACACCTCCCATTACCTGCAGGTTGTGGCGTTTATTACCATTTCATTTTCCTAACCATCTCTATCCTCTATCAGGTATATTCGAACAAACAAGTTTTGTTTCAGTTGTGATGTTTCAAATGTGGTCTACATTCCATCCCAAATGTAGTTTAACCAGAAATAAAGCAGGCCAGGAAAAAAAAAACCCCTCCCCTGTCTCCCACGTACCCTGATTTTTATTGCTTTCCATGTTCACATAATATTCCGTTGTCTTGGATCCATTGTAGCTTTAATAGCTTGCTCAACCGCAGGTCGGCTCCTTTTGAATAGGAAGAATCGTGCCCACAACACGATCGTTAGAGTCACCTACTGAAGACTACAACATTGGTTCAACATAATAATCACTCAGTTGATTCCACATTTATAGCACGTTCCTTCCAAATGTTCATTAGACACTTATGTTTAGTCATGTGTATGCGTATGTGTAGGGACTTTCCTTAATAATTAGTACAATCGAATTTTGCTTTCTCAACTATATTTTCGGGTAATTAACACTTTAGCACATGGTTCAGACTTATCCCGCCTTTGGGCATAACATACACTTCTTAAAATAATGCCAAACATGTATCGAGCCCCAATTCAAACAATGTCGCATCCAAGCGCAATACAACGACCATTACCATCTTCGTGCAACGCACGGGCAATACGCCTAGTAGAATTTAGGAAGAATGACAAACTTATTAATAAAGACACTATAGCATGTTGGTCAACCCAAACACACATTAGGCAATCCGAACCCAACCAAAAAATAGCATGTTTGCTGTTTGCGGGTTTTAGGTTCAAGGGTCAAAAACCATAACCCTATTGTCGGTTTTCTAATGAGGTTTAGGTTGTGTTGGAAGTTGACTTCCCTACTCGTGTCTGTGGATTGACCCACTTACCCAAACATGAGCTGAAAAGTTAAATGGGTTGGTGGTTTGAGAATCTCGATCATAACATGTTAATATTATGTTGGCTTTTTAAGATCTTTTGAAAAATCACTAGCAGATTAAAAAGAATTATCTTTTTCAGACGTTGAATGTTTGTAAGATTTAATTATTAATGTTTATTTATATTTGTTGAAGTATAATCCTACCATGTGACTATATAACTTACGAGTTGGATTTGGATCTGTGTTATAAAAATTTTGAATGCATGTAAGCTTTTATTTTTGATCAGATGACACTAATTAACAATCCTAAATCTAACCAAAACTGTATAGCATGGCATGATTTATGTTGCACACAAAATCACATAGACCAAAGGTTCCTCAAGTACATGCCATTCAGTAAGAGAGGTTTAACTTACATCGTTTCTTCAATTGCGGCTTGAATTACATGAACATTATAAAAAAAATTGATAACTTTGTTAATCTTAACAGACTTAATTACGCTCTTGGTCCCTAAGGTTTTTATCTTTTTTTCATCCTTGCCCCTAAAGTATAATGTATAGATTGAGATCGTGGCTAAACAAGAACGATAAACGCTGCACAGAATAGTTGACACACGGCTTAAAGCCATTTTATTAATTCACGAGAATAAAAAACAATCTGCTGAAGAAAAAAAACCTACGCTGTCTATTTATAAAAGCTAATGGACTTAGAGTCCTTATTGGATTAAAATAGCTATTCAAATAAGGATAAAGATATAACAAATTATAAAAAGAATTAGAATCCTGGAGGAATTCTAATTCGCTGCTGCAGCTGAGTCTGTCTTGTGCTTCACGTCCAAGTTTCCACAAGCCCAAATTAATCTTTAGTCCAATATTCTTTCTGGATCTCCTTTGATACACTTGTCCCAATTTCTGCTGAGCAGGCCCATTACCTCCTGCAGGCCTATTAGCTCCTGCAGGCCCAATAACAACCGTATCTGCATCAAAGTATTTTTGTTTCATCCTAACCCTTAAAGTTATCATATGGTTTCATTTAGGTCCCCAGTTAACGGCAGTTAACCATGGGGACCTAAATGAAACCATATCATTACTTTAAGGGTTAGGATGAAACAAAAATATTTTAGGGACAAGGATTATACGTCAACCGTAAAGGTGCATGAATGGTGTTTAGTCTGTTATAGGTGGTTGGCTCTTTGCTTGCGCAACAACTCCCACCTGGCATGCCTTTTGAGTTCCTTTTGTCAATGTCTTTCGACTCTATTATTTGAGACAACAACAAGCGTCGATTTATTGACGACTTGATTGCCGCTTAGAGCCTAGATTGAATCTCAGGCATGCTTAAAAACTCATGGAAATTTGATTCTACCATTTTCCATGGCAGTCTTGTTTTTTATTTTTATTTTTACTTTATCTTATTTTATTTATTTATTTATATTCATTTTATTTTATTTTATTATTTTTTGGCCGGAGGTCCTGACGGAAGCAATCTCTCTACTTCAAGAGATTGCTTCCGTGAAGACCTCCGGCCAAAAAGATAATAAAATAATAAAATAAAACAAAATAAATATAAATAAATAAATAATATAAGATAAAATAAAATAAAAACAAGACGACATGGAAATGTTAGAATCAAATTTCCATGGTTTTTAAGTCTATCTAGGATTCAAACTAGGCTCTAAGCGACAGTCAAATCGCCAATAAATCAAAGATTGCTGTTACCTCAAATAACAGAGGTGAAAGACATTGACAAAAAGAACTCAAAAGGCATGTCAGGTGGGAGTTATTGTGCAAGCAAAGAGACAACCACCCGTAACAGACCAAATACCAATCATGCACCTTTACGGTTGACATCCCCGTATATAAGTAAGTACAGAGTAATTGTTATTTATTTCCCTAAAATGTCGTTCCCTCTTGACTTAATTACGCCATTGGTCCCTAAAGTATTTTTGTTTCATCTTTGTCCCTAAAGTATTTTTGTTTAATCCTAACCGTTAAAGTAGTGATATGGTTTCATTTAGGTCCCCATGGTTAACTGCCGTTAACTCAATCCGTTAACTGAGGACCTAAATGAAACCATATCATTACTTTAAGGGTTAGGATGAAACAAAAATATTTTAGGGACAAGAATAAAAAAAAGTTAAAACTTTAGGGACCAAGGACTTAATTAAGTCATCATAATATTTGTGCTGATGATTCAAGTATTATTCTTTTCAATTTACCCTGAGGATATATCCAGTATTCAGGTTGCTCATTTGGTTAGCAGGCAATATGTTATAGCAAAACAAACACCAAAATGATGTTAGTAACTAGTAGTATTATTCTCAAGCCAATAATAACTCAGGACTACCAAGTAAGTACAGCAGAGTGTGAATTTAGTTTCAAAAGGTACATGAGCAAAGTAACACTCGGACCATTACTTACAAGGCACTGAAAGAAATTAACCAAAAAATAACCTTCTATCCATCTCAACTGCTGCTACAACATCACCATCGTGCAACTTTGTCCAGGAACCCAATAAGGCAATAATGATCTCCTTCAGTTAACTGAGAAATGAATAAAGAAAATGAATGAATGCCAAACAAATACGAGTCAATGATTAGCAGTTAGATAATGGGTATGTTTGATAAATTAGCAGTTAGTTAGAATTACAGAGTCAATAATTGCAATTTGAGCTTACAATGAGAAGGATAACAATCATGAACTAACTTTTATATATGAAGGAATACTGAAGCATTATAATCAAGTTCAGAATAGCATACAAACTGATAAGATATTCTCTTAGTCGAGCTTGAATTTCACAGCTTAAACAATGATGATATTGTAATTGACAAAGCACGGTCAGCTATAAATAAAATCATTATTAAATCAAATATATTACCAAATCAGGAGGGTTTCTAATGACTTATATACTACTTAATCACATGATGTGCATGCAGGATTATCATTTATACATTTCCCGCTACTTTGATACGTCTCATATGACAAGATAGAAGTGCTCATTTCATGACAAAGAAGAAAAATTCAAGCAACAAGTGATACAGGGGCGGAGGGACATAGGCATTAGTGGGGGCCTGTGCCACCACTCAACTGACTATTAGTCCACAGCCCAACAGCCAATATAGTATGAATTATTTGGACTTAGTTACAAGTGACCCCATTAAATATATATAGTGGTCCAACACTTCATGTTTGTGAGTTATACAAATATATCCATGAGCCCATAGTAGCCCTTGTAATATAAATGTTGCTGAACGTCTCGGTTCTAACTATAAACAGTTGGAGTGAATTTCTACATTCAAAAATGATTTATGTCCATCAGTTACTTCAACCAATTATTTATATACTTCAGATTTATATATTCAAAAATTAGCTAAGCTTATATATTTACTCTGAAACATTATTTAATATACTAAATCAAGACACTTTATTTGTGAACGTCATTGACAACCATGTGGTCATTTGTTTATGGTAAAAAATAGGCCTCGAAGATAGACGTTTTATCCTATTTTTGTATTATTGTTGTATTAGTTTGTGACACCACTCACTAAAAATCTTGGCTCCGCCCCTGAAGTGATATCATAGTTATATAAATAATTACTTCCCACATTACAGCAGTAAAATCAACAATTATAAGAAATAAGCTCCACATGGATGAAATAACAGATCATGTTGCCTTGCAAATACAGAGCAACACATATTAGATGGCTAAAACTATCTACTTGACTGCAAACATGATAATTATAAGTAATGTTCAACAATAAAACTAAACCTTAATCATCATCAGTATAGAAACAAACTAGTCAGCATAACATCATCAAATTTTAAGTACCTTGGAACATGTTCATCAACAGAGTACCAGCAGCAGTGGCATCATCATCATCGTTTTCGCCATCATTGTCATCTTCGTCATCATCATCATCATCATCATCATCATCATCACCATCATCATCATCATCATCATCATCATCGCTATCATCATCATCATCGTCGTCGTCGTCATCATCATCATCGTCGTCATCTAGGATAATATTCGGCTGATCAATTAGAAGTAACGTTTGCGTGAGGGAGTTCATGGTAACCACCATTATTGTATTACCATTTCCAAAAACATCTAGATCGGTGAACTGTTCTGAGGATGGATTGTAAACTTCAAATCTTTCTCCTTTAGATGGTGTTGACCTTAACAATATAGGTTCGCCATTCTTTTTTAAATCCTATTACTCTATCACTTGAACCCTCTGATGCCTTAAAAGTAAAATGTTTTTCAAAAGAATTTGGAACACCATGCTTCAATATCCAGACATCACAAACACGTTGATTTCCCTCTCCATAAACATCAATCACAGCAAGAGACTCCATTCGCGTAGAGAGATACAACACTCCGGACGAAAGTGCTAAATTATTAGGGAGGTATACTTCTCCAATTTTTTCACTTATCAGATCAAATGTAATAATCATATTGCTGTAACGCCCTATCCTTGTTCTTCTAGTACTATCATCGTTAGCAAGAAAATAAATGGTCCCGTTTATAACTACCTGATACGAAGTCAAGGAAATTGATTTACGAGGCTTATCGATAGGTATCGTTCTCCAAACCCCTGAGCTTACACTATAAACCTCGGCCTCCCAATTAACGGAATTAGAAGTAGCACTATTACCATATCTTCTGATTTTGACAAGCTTAATCTCACATTTGTCAGGACAAATTCCGAAACCAACAACCCAATGTTTCGCATTAGGAATCGGTATAACAAATTAACAATGCATCTTTGAATTAAAGGATTCCATATAAAACATTTTGTATCTACATTATCACTTTGATAGAAACACAATAATCCGTGCGAGGGTAGCATAGCATTAATTCGGTTAATAATGTCAGGAACAGTAATAGGTGTCTTATTTTTGAGGAAATTAGCATTATCAGTAATCAACCACTAACCGTGCGATGAAAACTAACATGCCTTTCAAAAAAAAAAAAAAAAAAAAAAAAAAAAAAAAAAATAATTTTATTGAAATTCGTCATTCACAATTGTTTCATACCGTGCAAGTAGATAATGCTGCTGATTGTAGCGGACGCTGTGTCTAGTGATGAACGACTGGCTTTTGATGATGACATTGAATAGTTTCGAAAGCAATGTGCATTGAATCAGTGATTTAATCGGAAGATGTTTTAAGATTTCAACTTGAATTTCGATTGGTATCTTATCGGGTATTATTAATTCTGAGTTTGAATCTGTTGACATTTTGGGTTTTAGGGGTTCGAATTTTAGGGCTTTTATTGGTACAACGGCAGATCCGTTGATCCTAGTCTATATACGAGTCTGAAATGAAAGTTAAACATAAGTGTGGATAGTGAAATGTGTGTTTGGGTGACGAGCTTGTTGGAGTTTATGGGAGCTTATAAGAGCTTAAGTTTATGATTTTAATAAGCTCCAAGTCATAAGCTTCGTTTGGTAGATCAAAAAAGTAGAGCTTATGAAAATCATAAGCTTTGGAAAAATAAGCTACTTCTAGTAGCTTATGAAAAAAAAGTAGAGCTTATGAATTGAAAAATAAGCTCCAGCTAGTTTACAAAACACTTGTGAAAAATAATAAGCTCTAGCTACCAATTTTAAGGATAAGCTCCGGCTTCCATAAGCTACAGCTCCAACTACAGCTACAAGCTCCAGCTAGTTTCATCCAAACACACCCTAATGCGAGTAGATGTAAATAATTACTACCTCCGTCTCATTCCAATAGTCCACAGACAAAAAACACGCAGTTTTAGAAAATCCCACTAACTTCATTTCTCCACCAATGAAATATCTTCTCTCTCCAGATCTACCAATGAAATATCTTCTTTCCTTTCTATTTATGGAATTGGACTATTAATTTGGGACAGCCCAAAATGGAATACTGGACTATTGGAATGAGACGGATGTAGTATGTAATTAAATTTATTCTCATCTCATGGATAGTTGATAGGAATAAATGAAAATATAATTTTCTTTTTATTTAAGAATTGATCGATTGATATGAACTAGTATACTATAATCCCGCGCCTTGCTGCTGAAAGGATGATTGTTCACGTATAAAACCAGTGGCGGAGCCACGTTATAAGTTCTGGGTGCATATGACACCATCAAAATTTCGAATGATATATTTATTCTGTGCAGTTTAAACATATAAGCTAAGCTAGTTGAGTGGTTGAAATAATTTTGCAAGTATAGTTCAATTCCGCTCCTTTATTTTCCTTTTAATTGCCAATAATCTCACTTGAAGCCCACTTATTTACTACACTATAAAGGCTCGACTTTTTCCGCTTTTCCTTTCTTTCTTCTCATACATCAATTTACTTTTCATCAATTTATTTATTACTTTATTATTATTGTATTATATATTTTCAATAGCACTATACTTAAAAAAGCCATACATAACAATTTACAAATTGGTGGAATACATAAAACAGGACATGTTTTTACGACTACTTGCTTTACGAGCAGCCTTGAGTTATCGTAGATGAATAGCCATGAAGAGCTTTATGTCGATAAACCTTAATTTACTTTCTTACTAGTTTTATTAGTCCATATTAATAATTTATTATATTGTAAAAACATAGTACTTTTAATATCTAATAAAGAATTAAATACTATTTAGTGACACCATCGATCGAATTTTCTGGCTTCGCCACTGTACAAAACTATATGTTTCTCATTACTATATTTTATATGTACTGAGTCTAACAAATTTTTTATTTAAATAACCCGGTTCAACTTAATTTTTTTTCTTTTTTCGAACGGCTGAGATTATATCTATAATTTCATTATCTATAATATCTATAATTAAGCTAATTAAACTCACATAACTTCAATACTTTTGTTAATCAATATTAGCATTTGAGAAAAGCAAAACAAATTTCGTTAAGTTGCTTAAAACGATTATACAAAAGAGTAAACATCAAACAAAAGTGAAACCGTCAAGTACTACTGATTTTTGCATGTTTACGACATCTCTTAAGATTGTCGCTAGAAAACGCTAAAAAGCTAAAGAAAATTATTAAAAACTGCAAACTAAATTAAATGAACATTTATTTATAAATAAATAAGAACATCAAATATTTATGTTTTTATTAAAAACAAAACATGAAACTTGTCCAAAAAGCCACACCCTATGTTTCTCATTAATTAACCATTCGATACATTTAACTTTGGCCGTAGTAGAATTAAAGAAGTTCAAAAAGTTAATAAAGTAAAAAATAAATAAATAATGCTAAGATTCGAACGTGGCTTATGTTCCTCAAATATTTTAAAATTGCTTTATCAGCTAGAAAAATGCACATTTGTTTTAGCTTTTCAAAACAATTATTTATTATTTATATTGAACCGTCCTTGTAGTTAAATGATAATGATAATTAAACGTCATCGTTTGTTAAGAAACAACGTGCTGTAATGCTTAATACGGCCATGATTTTCACCTATTTTAGTATTATAGGATAGTTAAATGATAGTTAAACGTCATCGTTTGTTAAGCAACGACGTACTGTAATGTCTAATGCGGACATAATGTTCACCTATTTTAGTATTGTAGGATTAAGCAACGACGTACTGTAATGCCTAATGCGGACATAATGTTCACCTATTTTAGTATTATAGGATTAATAATTAATATACATGCATTCTTTAAATGATCAATTTGTTGTGATAAAGACAAAGTGGCTGACAAATTTGAATATGATCACGGGTGTATTATTATTCTACCTAACTGCACAGTAAATTATTGTATTATAAATACCAAAGGATGTGATTTGCATAAGATGCACACATAGAATAAATTTCATATATCACCATCCTTTTACTCTCTATTATTTTAAGTTTATTAGTAGCCTATAGTCAAGAACAAACCCACTAAAGGTAGTTATAAGCCTACTGAATTATAACACGAACCAAACCACTAAAAGTAGTTATAAGGTAGTTATAAGCCTACTGAATTATAACAAAAACCAAACCAGTAAAGGTAGTTATAAGCCTACTGAATTATAACACGTAATCAGCACGAAGTGCTCCGTATAATCAAGGTTTATCTAAGCAAGCACAAATCACTAATCAAGGTAATAATAATAATAAAAAAAATTCTTTAACGATATCTTCTATTATTTATTAGTAAGGTAAATATTATTATCATCATAACTAACATTTATATTTATGTTATTTAAGTTATATATGGTCGGTTATACCGTCTGAATTATATTTCTGTAATCTAACTTTTATTAACTTCACTAACATTTATATTTATGTTATTTAAGTTATATATGGTCGATTATACCGCCTGAATTATATTTCTGTAATCTAACTATTATTAACTTCACTAACATTTATATTTATGTTATATATGGTCGGTTATCCCGCATGAATTATATTTCTGTAATCTAACTCTTATTAATTTCACTAACATTTATATTTATGTTATCTAACATTTATGATTACTTATGCAATTAATCATTATTTAATTCATGCATACTAATGTTTATTCTTAAATTTATTATTTATGCATAATATGTTTATTTTCTTAATCTTCGTATTTATACTAAATGTATTTATACTAAATGTATTTTATAGTAATCATATTTATACTAATAAAATTCTTTTATTAAAATTATTATTAATACAACTAGTACATAACAGTCGTTAACGTCAACTAACGACGTTACAACGGTCATATATACATAACGGTTGTTAACGTCAACTGACGACGTTACAACGACTATATTTTTCAAATATAAAATAAACATCTCCGTTTTCACATTTTCACAAATCAATCTTCATTTTCTCAGATTACCACCCTCAAAAAGTTTTTGTAAAGATGATTTACACAAGGATGATTTTTCCTATTGTATTGGTCATATTAACTATCATCATTGTTGCTAATATACCACCGGGTGAACCTATATTCTATCCTGCCATTGTGGTTTTATTATTTGTAATCATACCATTATTATGTTGTTTGCTACTTATGAATTTAAAATGATTCTAATTTCATGTTGTTAGAAATTGATTATGATTATAATTTATCTTGTTCATTTTTCTGAAAATAGAAAATGTCAAACTTATCAAAGCTTGAGTTTGATGCCCTAGACGTATCAGGAACAAACTACACATCATGGGTCATGGATGTAGAAATAAATCTTGGATCATTGGGTATTCTAGAAACTTTAAAAGAAAACAATACTTGTTCTGATCAAGATAAATTAAAATCAATTGCTTTTATTCGCAAACATATTGATATCACCTTAAAACATATGTATCTCACTATCAAAGATCCACATGTTTTATGGGAAAGTATCAAGAGTAGATTCGATAATCAAAAGGAAATATTACTCTCAGGTGCGAGGGAAGAATGGAGAAATCTAAGGTTTCAAGACTTTAAAAAGGTAAGTGAATACAGCTCGGCCATGTTCAAGATCCGTTCAAAGCTTCAATTCTGTGGTCAAGAATTAAGTGATGCTGATATGATGGAGAAAACTTTCTCCACAATGCATTCTGCAAACATCACTATACAAGAAAATTTAAGATTACAGAATTACAAAACTTTTTCCAAACTTCAAACTTATCTCTTAGTTGCAGAAGTGAATAAAGAATTACTGATGAAGAATCAAGAATCTCGTTCTACGGGTGCGCAAGCATTCCCTGAAGCTAATGCTATTAACAATAACAATAATAAAAAAAGAAATGCATCTGGACGAGGACGTGGGCGAGGTAGTGGTCATATTGGCCAAAATCATCATCATGAAAATTACCATAACAATAATAAAAATCATAACTATGTTTGAAATCACCCTTATGGTAATGGTCGTGGTCGTAATGGTTACGGTGGTCGTGGTCGTGGACAAAGAAATAATAATCCACAAAATTATAAATTTCAACCACCATACAATCCCACAAATCATAATGTTGAAGGAAGCTCTTCAAAGAATATTTAAGATTCTTGTTATCGATGTGGTAAAATTGGCCATTGGTCTAAAAGCTGTCGAACAAATCAATATTCTGTTAATCAATATCAGGAATCCCTAAAAGGAAAAGGAAAAGAGGCAAACCTTGTGGATGACCTTGATACAAAAATCGCTGAGCCAACAAGTGATTACTTTAATGAATAAATTTCCTATTATATGTCCATATCAAATAAATGGATGTAGATTTACGATCTATACCATATTTACTTTACTATATGTTTCCTTATTATGTACTTTCGTTTATAACATATTTTTTAATGTAATATATTGATGAATTATGTACTCATTATTTTTTTCTCATATTTTGAAGTTCATGATGTACACTACTGGAGTGCAAAATCAGTTAAATGGTGGGGATCTTTGTATTGCAGACAGTGGTACTACACATACTATACTCAAATCTAAAAAATATTTCACTGATTTTAAAGCAACAGAAGGAACGATACATACTATATCAGGTCCTGCGGATTTAATAAAAGGAATGGGAACGACAAAATTCATGTTACCAAATGGTACAAATTTTCTGATAAAAAATGCCTTATTTTCTCCCATGTCAAAAAGAAATTTGTTAAGCTTCTCTGACATTTACCAAAATTGATATGATTATCAGTCAGTGACTACAGAAAATGATAAATACTTAAGTATCACTGAGAAGAATCATGTGATTGAAAAACTACCAAGACTTAGTTCTGGTTTACATTATACATATATAAATGTACCAGAGGCGCACATGGTAGTAAATGAAAAGGCATGTGATCCTGTAATGATCAATATGTGGCATGAAAGATTCAGCCACCCAGGATCAACAATGATGAAAAGAATAATTCAAAATACACATGGACATCCATTGACGGATCAAAAGATCCCTCTGGATGCACTTATTCCATGTACATCATGTTCACTTGGAAAATTGATAATAAGACCATCACCTCTTAAGGTTGAAAAAGAATCACCAATGTTTCTTGAAAGAATTCAAGGTGATATATGTGGACCAATTCATCCACCATGTGGACCATTTAGATATTTCATGGTCCTAATAGACGCATCTAGTAGATGGTCTCATGTTTGTCTATTATCAAGTCGAAATGTTGCATTTGCAAAATTTCTTGCTCAAATTATTAAATTGAGAGCACATTTCCCTGATTATACTATTAAAAGGGTGAGATTGGATAATGCTGGTGAGTTTACATCTCAAGCGTTTAATGATTTTTGCATGTCTGTGGGGATTGTTGTTGAACATCCTGTTGCCCATGTGCATACACAAAATAGTTTAGCCGAATCACTAATCAAACGATTGTAGTTAATAGCTAGACCATTGATAATGAGAACAAAACTCCCAGTATTTGTATGGGGTCATGCAAATTTACATGCTGCATCATTAATTCGCATTAGACCAAGTGCAAGTCATACATATTCTCCTTTGCAACTTGCTTTTGGCCATCAGCCAAATATTTCCCACCTTAGAACATTTGGTTGTGCGGTTTATGTTCTTATCGCACCACCACAACGCACTAAAATGGGTCCTCAAAGAAGGATGGGAATATATGTTGGATATGAAACATCTTCAATCATAAGATATATTGAACTCATGACGGGTGATGTTTTTACAGCACGTTTTGCTGATTGTCACTTTAATGAAACATTGTTCCCTAGATTAGGGGGAGAAATAAAAAATAAAGAAAATGATGTTTCATGGTGGGAACCTCAATTAATGTATCTTGATCTTCGTACAAAAGAATGCGAGACCGAAGTTCAAAAAATAATGCATATGCAAGAACTTGCGAATAAATTACCTGATGCATTTACAGATACAAAAAGAGTGACTAAATCATATATACCAGCAGCAAATGCTCCAGCTCGAATTGAAATTTCAAAACTGACAATAATGTCGCTCTTGAGTCTTTGCCACGCCAGAAACGTGGGAGACCAATTGGTTTCAAAGATAAAAATCCTCGAAAAAGAAAATCAACTGATAACGAGGTAAAAGAAAGTGTTCAAGAAGAACCACAAATCAATACTCCTTCTGCAGAGGAGATTGATGATGTCAATACGGAATTTTCAATCAATTATGCACATTCAAAAATATTATGGAGCCGAAATGAAATGAAAAATCTTGATGAGATATTTTCATATAATGTTGCATATGACATCATGAATGATGATGATGATCCAGAACCAAAATCTGTCATGGAATGTCAAAATAGACATGATTGGGATCATTGGAAAGGAGCAATACGATCTGAATTTGAATCGCTCAATAAAAGAAAAGTTTTCGGATCTATCATTCTCACACCTAAAGATGTGAAACCTGTAGGATATAGATGGGTTTTTGTGCGAAAAAGAAATGAGAAAAATGAAGTTACAAGGTATAAAGCTAGACTTGTAGCTCAAGGTTTTTCTCAAAGACCAGGAATTGATTATGAGGAAACTTATTCTCCTGTTATGGATGCAATTACTTTTAGATACTTAATCAGTATGACAGTTTCTAAAAATTTAGAAATGCATCTCATGGATGTTGTGACTGCTTATCTATATGGATCACTTGATAGTGATATATATATGAAGATACATGAAGGATTTAAGGTATCAGAAGCAACCAATGCAAAATCCAAAGAAATGTACTCAATCAAGTTACAAAGGTCTTTATATGGGTTGAAACAATCGGGTCGCATGTGGTATAAACGATTAAGTGATTACTTGATATGCAAAGGGTATACCAATAATCTTATTTGCCCATGTGTATTCATTAAGAAAACAACATTCGGATATATGATCATAGCCGTTTATGTCAATGATCTTAACATCATAGGTACAAATAAAGAGATCCATGAAGCCATTCAACTTCTAAAGAAAGAATTTGAAATGAAAGATCTCGAAAAAACCAAGTATTGCCTTGGTTTGCAGATTGAGCATATGCCTAATGGTTTACTTGTACATCAAACAACTTATACGGAAAAGATTTTAAAATGTTTCAATATGGACAAGGCAAAACCATTAAGTACTCCTATGGTTGTTAGATCACTTAATGTTGACACTGATCCATTTCGTCCCTGTGAAGATCATGAAGATATCCTGGGACCAGAAGTACCATATCTTAGTGCAATTGAAGCTCTTATGTATCTTACAAATTGTACAAGACCTGACATTTCTTTTACAGTTAATTTGTTGGCAAGGTTCAGTTCAGCTCCTACCAAAAGACACTGGAATGGGATCAAACACATATTTCAATACCTTCGAGGAACTACTGATTTAGGATTATTTTATTCTAACGAATCAAAACAAGATTTGGTTGGTTATGCAGATGCAGGTTATTTATCTGATCCACATAAAGCTAAATCTCAAAATGGATATGTATTCCTAAATGGAGGTACCGCAATATCATGGCGTTCTCAAAAACAAACACTTGTTGCAACATCATCAAATCATGCCGAAGTGATTGCATTACATGAAGCTACTCGGGAATGTTTTTGGTTGAGATCAATGACACAACTCATTACTGATTCTTGTGGACTAGAACGCGATAAAAGTCCAACAACCATCTATGAAGATAATGCAGCTTGCATAGCACAGATGAAAGAAGGGTATATCAAAAGTGATCGAACAAAACACATACCTCCTAGATTCTTCTCATACACTCAAGATCTCATTAAGAACAACCAGATTGAAATGAAATATGTTCAATCCAGCAAAAACTCTGCTGATCTTTTCACCAAAGCACTCCCAACTGCTATTTTCAGAACGCACGTTCACAATATTGGAATGAGACATGTTCAAAAGATGTAACAGTTCAACGATGTCTACTTGAGGGGGAGTCAACTGTATGCTGCACTCTTTTTCCCTTAGCTAAAGTTTTTTCCCAATGGGTTTTCTTTAGCAAGGTTTTTAACGAGGCAGTACTAAGTTGCTCTTTAATAATTTGTCATCCAAGGGGGAGTGTTGTGATAAAGACAGAAAGTGGCTGACAAATTTGAATATGATCACGGGTGTATTATTATTCTACCTAACTGCACAGTAAATTATTGTATTATAAATACCAAAGGATGTGATTTGCATAAGATGCACACATAGAATATATTTCATATATCACCATCCTTTTAATCTCTCTTATTTTAAGTTTATTAGTAGCCTATAGTCAAGAACAAACCCACTAAAGGTAGTTATAAGCCTACTGAATTATAACACGAACCAAACCACTAAAGGTAGTTATAAGCCTACTGAATTATAACACGAACCAAACCACTAAAGGTAGTTATAAGACTACTGAATTATAACATAATTTATATATTTGAAATACATAGAAATAAATCACGCAGCCTTGTGTGAGTGGCCATCGAGTTGTCAATGAACACACCGCCCAGATTCAATTCCCGATTATGCCAAATTGTGCAAAAATGGATTGTTACTAGAGGATGCGCATAATGAGTCGGTTATGACTTATATATAAAGAATCAAAAAGTTGATGATGATCGTCCATATGAATATATGTATAGGTTATGATTAAAAAACATATATAAGGTTCTAACTAGGTTGTTTGTTAATGGGAGATAGTTGAAATATTTTATGTCATATATAAGAGAGTAGACTAACTTAATGAAATAGTGATTAAAAAAAATTGAACTTAAAATCAAGGTTTAATGATCTATGGAGTCCTTATTGGTTTATAAATTTGGATACATGACCAAGGAGTTTAAAGAGTTTTAAACTGTGATTTAGTAGTAATAATAAATAATAAATGCAAATCAAAATCTGTTATCTATTCATTCTATTTTTTTTAACGATGAATTTGCATCAGCGGATCATTTATTTTAACGACCCTCATTATTTGCACCCACACACGCTAGAAGGAAACTCCTACCCGGGTTACATGGCAACTAATCGCGCGACCTGGGTTGCTTGGCAACTAATCGCAGGAAATTGGAGAAAAATAATGTTGACACAAAACTTATATAGTAGAATCAATTTAAGGGTAATTTAAAAGTGATGAATTTTGAAACATTCAACCAATCAACTATGCTATATATATTATAAACGTATTTATACAAGTACAAGTGGATTTTGAAATAGTCAATTGTTCAATGGGCAAAAAGTTGCAGAAATAGATACATAAATATAAATTCCTCTTATTCTGAGAGTTTGTCTGGGTCATTAACCCGTTCTAAATAAATTTAGGGCATACTCGTTTCGGATCGACCCTCTCGCTCTAGGTTGAGTACATTGGGTCACTCGTTTACACTATTATCTGTGCACTTTTGTTGTGCATCCAAGGTGAGTTGTAGACCCTTTTTTAACTTTACATTTTTAGGATGAGAATACATACATTTCTGTTTTACGTAATTGTAACACCCCAAATCCGGTTTACCAAAAACGGCAATTTTTTTAAAAAAAATAGTACATCTGGACGTTCATTACACTTTCAACACTTTCAAAACACTTATGGCCTGAACCAAATAACCCCATTCGATCCCAACTCATTCAAACTTGTTCTGACACGTTCATTACAAAACAAGACACATGTTTAACGCAGAACTTAATTCAAAACATTCATTAGAGCCTTAACGACCCGTTACATAACAAAAGGGTTAATTATGACCCAAACACACAACCAATCGGGTTAAGACACAATAACCCAAACCGATACCAACAGCATAATCTCGGGGATTTACCAAGTCCCCAATCCACGACCGAATATCCAAAAGCTACCCCATCATAAGCTCAAGCAACACTAAAGCGTTTAGTCTATCCACTAGATAACTTCGACAAATCAAACGGTACCTATAAAAAGGTAAACAATGAGAGGGTAAGCTTACGCTTAGTGAATGAAATAATTATATATATATATATATATATATATATATATATATATATTATAATAATAATAATAATAATAATAATAATAATAATAATATAATATACTTACTTGCATTCACTTACACAAACACCACATACAAGCTAGCAATCCAATTAGCATACAATCACAATGTATAATGCTAAATAACCAAAATGCGCAACAAGCTAGCATCATCGTTAGCATACCGTCATCACAATATAATATGCTAATACTACCAACACATAACCATGGTTAACCATAAACACAGGGGAATGGTACTCGCGATTAATCATCGGTGTTCACAATAACCATTAGTGTACATACGCCTTGTATCACTAACCCCTGGGTGGTATTGAACGCCCTAACTTTAAACCCACCCGTCACGTAAAATGTGGTATACAACGCCCAAAATTGAAACATACATTTCACACCCCCGCACACATGATGATATGGTATCGAACGCCCGAACTTTAAACCCATATCACATGCCAATATGATGTGGTATCGAACGCTCGAACTTTAAACCCACATCGCATCCCGCACAAGTAAATACACCATATACATACATGTATAATTATTCCTCTCACCTTGGAATGCCCGCCTAAGTCATGTAATATAATTTCCGTCCACATATCCGAGAAAGTAGTTACCTATATCACACATAGGAGCAATATACACATAAATAACCATTCTTTAAAAGAGAATCCTACACAAACATTCTCTAACCAAGACATCACACCTTGCTCGCCAATACCCGCCCATTTAAAACCTAATGGACAAAATTCAATTTTCACCTATTTTAGTATTATAGGATAGTTAAATGATAGTTAAACGCCATCGTTTGTTAAGAAACAACGTGTTGTAATGCTTAATGCGGCTATAATTTTAACCTATTTTAGTATTATAGGATTAATAATTAATATACATGCATTCTTTATATGATCAATTTATATATTTGAAATACATAGAAATAAATCACGTAGGTTTGCGTGAGTCGCCATTGAGTTGCCAATGAAACACACCGCCCAGATTCAATTCCTGGCTATGCCAAATTGTTCAAAAATGGATTGTGACTAGAGGATGCGTATAATGCATCGGGTATGACTTTTATATAAAGAAACAAAAAGTTGATGATGACCGTCCATATGAATATATGTGTAGGTTATGATTAAAAAAACATATATAAGGTTCTAACTACGTTGTTTGTTAATGGGAGATAGTTGAAATATTTTATGTCATATATAAGAGAGTAGACTAACTTAATGAAAGAGTGATTAAAAAAATTGAACTTAAAATCAAGGTTTAATGATCTATGGGGTCCTTATTGGTTTATAAATTTGGATACATGATCAAGGAGTTTAAAGAGTTTTAAACTGTGATTTAGTAGTAATAATAAATAATAAATGAAAATCGAAATCTGTTATCTATCTATTCTATTATAAGAGAGAAAAAGAAAAATAATGTTGACACAAAACTTATATAGTAGAATCAATTTAAGGGTAATTTAAAAGTGATGAATTTCGAAACATTCAACCAATCAACTGTGTTATATGTATTTTAAACGTATTTATACAAGTACAAGTGGATTTTGAACTAGTGAATTGTTCAATGGGCAAAAAGTTGCAGAAATAGATACATAAATATAAATTTAGGGCATACTCGTTTCGGACCGACCCTCTCGCTCTAGGTTGAGTACATTGGGTCACTCGTTTACACTATTATTTGTGCACTTTTGTTGTGCATCCAAGGTGAGTTGTAGTCCATTTTTTCACTTTACATTATTGAGATGAGAATACATACATTTTTGTTTTACGCAACTGTAACACCCCAGATCCGGTTTACCAAAAACGGCAACTCTTTTTTTTTTAAAATAGTACATCTGGACATTCATTACACTTTCAACACTTTCAAAACACTTACGGCCCGAACCAAATAACCCCATTCGATCCCAACTCATTCAAACTTGTTCTGACACGTTCATTACAAAACAAGACACATGTTTAACGCAGAACTTAATTCAAAACATTCATTAGAGCCTTAACTACCCATTACATAACAAAAGGGTTAATTATGACCCAAACACACAACCAATCGGGTTAAGACACAATAACCCAAACCGATACCAACATCATAATCTCGGGGATTTACCAAGTCCCCAATCCACGACCAAATATCCAAAAGCTACCCCATCATAAGCTCAAGCAACACTAAAGTGTCTAGTCTAGCCACTAGATAACTTCGACAAATCAAACGGTACCTATAAAAAGGTAAACAATGAGAGGGTAAGTGATATGGCCGAAATGGACGGTTTTATTTATGCGGTGTCGTTAGGCCGCAAGGCGACAAAAGCATCCACCAATAGGGGTAATGGTTTTAAATTTATATTTAACGGGGCCTAAATCGTACTACTCCTTATTATGAGTAAGGGAAGTATGTCAGAATCGAACTTATATTTAAAGCTTAAGATAATTCTAAGGTGGACGACTAGTGTTTACCTAATTTTGGGTTTTCTAGTTTATAAGACATAAAAAGTAAATGCGAACAACAATAACATCCACATCCCACACTTCAACCACCACCACCAACAACAACATCCACATCCCACACTTCAACCTCACAATTCGTACCTCGAGCATCAACGTCATACACACCATAGATACCAGGTAGTACCAACAACAATAACTGATGAAGTATTAATCTATAACTTCATTGGAGAAACATTCTGTGGCGATTATGTAATCTCCAAAGTCTTAGAGATTATCTATTCTAGCCTTAACCAGAAATCAGATGTGTGAAACGAGATAATAAAAAGGGAGAGTAAAAACCCTGACAAGGAATGGTGCACGAATTATAAGCTAGACTTGTTTTACCAACAGCATTACCAGCACCGTCAGTGCCAACAGCACCTATAACATCACAAGCTTCATCAGTTCAAGAATCACCGTGGACATCATTACGAATCAACAACGAGTATATTGTATCAATGAGTTATGAAGTATTAACTCATTTCCTCTGAAGAATTTATATGTATATCTTATATATAAATTTTGAAACCATCATAAACCTTTTCGTACTAAACTATTATGTACGAATTGAAAAAGGGTAGATACTACTCAATTAAATTCATATTACTAATATGCTATAATTCTTCGATTAACGACTTAACCATCGTTAACCACAATCTCTGTTTCAACTCCATGAATTCTGTTTCATAATAAACCAAGTGTATTATTCAATTATATATTTGATTTTACACTATCATCTTCGATGTGCTGAAAATTTTCTAAACAATATTATTTGTACCTTACGAAGTTCGCAAGAATTCCTCGAGCATCAACATCCCTCACCAAGGAATATCAATAAGAATAAATAATAAAGTATAGATCACAATAGAGAAATACTCTGTGGAGATTATGTAATCTCTAAAGTGTTATAAATTATCCATTTCTAACTCCAGCCGAAAATCAAATGAGTTTAATTTAATATTAACTCATTAAATCTACATTACATCTGAAGAAAATATACATACATATATATTTTCATAAAGACTGTAATAAAATTCACTTGTACAAAATATTACTTGTGAATTTTTTTTTTAAACGGGTAGGTAATACCCGAGAGATATATAAATTCACAATTAATATGTTACATTCTTCTAATCTGATTCCACAATCATCAACTATACTCACTACTTTCACAACAATGTACATCCTTTCATAGAAATCAAAACAACGTTTCTCATTCAAATTTGATTACATATTCTGATTTTGACAAATCAAAATTCAAGTCAAAATTTAACAGAAGACATCACTCTTAGATTCCTACATCTTTTAAAGCTATACTTTGGCTTCAAAACTGTGCTAAAACATCATTTCTATTCATAGAACTTAGAAAAAAAAATATATTTATATCATTCAAAATCCTAGAACATCATATGTATATTAACGATTACAATCTGTGTTCAAACCCTTCGAAATTCCTGAAGACACTTCAAATAATGAACAATCGAGATGATGATCCAACCACATATTAACTGAGACGACCCGTCCTAATCCATAAGGACGAATACATTACATTTGG
Organism: Rutidosis leptorrhynchoides; assembly: GCF_046630445.1. Classification (NCBI taxonomy): domain Eukaryota; kingdom Viridiplantae; phylum Streptophyta; class Magnoliopsida; order Asterales; family Asteraceae; genus Rutidosis; species Rutidosis leptorrhynchoides. The sequence continues at coordinate 220,815,459 of NC_092333.1, read as the reverse complement.
TAACATTGCGAGGTATTTGACCTCTATATGATATATTTACAAACATTGCATTCGTTTTTAAAAGACAAACTTTCATTACAACGAAAGTTGACAGGCATGCATGCTATCTCATAATATATCCAAACTATGAATGACTTATTATCAATCTTGATGAACTCAACGACTCGAATGCAATGTCTTTTGAAATATGCCATGAATGACTCCAAGTAATATCTTTAAAATGAGCAAATGAACAGCGGAAGATTTCTTTAATACCTGAGAATAAACATGCTTTCAAGTGTCAACCAAAAGGTTGGTGAGTTCATTAGTTTATCATAATCATTCATTTTCATCATTTTAATAGACCACAAGATTTCATATATTGACACGCGTAACTCGCGAATTAAAATTCATTCATATGGTGAACACCTGGTAACCGACCTTAACAGGATGCATATAGAATATCCTCATCATTCCGGGACTCTCATCAGACATGATAAATCAAAGTACTAAAGCATCCGAAACTCGAATGAGGCTTGTTGGGCCAAATAGATCTATCTTTAGGATTCGCGTCAATTGGTGGCAATTATCATAAACACCAATTCTTAGGCTACCAAGCTAAAAAGGGGCATATTCAGTTCGATAATTCAACCATAGAATGTAGTTTCGATCACTTGTGTCTATTTCGTAAAGCATTTATAAAAGCAGCATATGTATTCTCAGTCCCAAAAATATATATTGCAAAAGCATTTAAAAAGGAAGCAAATGAAACTCACAATATGATATTTTGTAGTAAAAATATGCATACGACGGAACTGAACAATGCAGGGTTGGCCTCGGATTCACGAACCTATATCATTTATATATATTAACACATATAATGATAATCGAACAAATTTATATATATTATTATTAATTATTATTTTAGTAAATTATATGTTTAATTAACTAAATTTATCTTATATACTTTAGATAAATAATTAGGATTTACTATAAAAACATTAATATAGTTATGTTATATAGTTATCTTATATGTATTAAATAATTTTTTTTATATAACTAATATTTATTTGGTAAAATAATAATAGAAAGTTGTATCTTTATATGGTAATAATATTAGTAATGATAAAAATAATAATAATAATGATAATAATAATACTAATAATAATAATAATTAAAAATAGGACTACCTCAAAGAATTGGTTTTTAAGAAAAAAAGCTTTAGTCGGGGCTCGAACCCGCGACCCCTCATTTAACCAATACAATCCTAGCCATTGCTCTGCACCTTACTTTCTTGTAATATCTCCCTCGTTTTAATCATTTAACATGTAAAGGCAGTTTACCATTTCCCTCTTAAACCATCATTTACTATCATCAAGTAATCATCATCTAATCATTAACTAATCATCATCTAATCATCGCTTATCATTATCATGATATCATAACATCTTCATTTATCATCTATCCACCTTTATTCCTCATATCCATCGTCAAAATCATATCATCCTCAACTTCACTTATCATTCACGTAAATATCATTATTATCCTATTCTCTTTTCGGTTTCAACAGCAACACCATCATCTTTCACGTAACCTAAATCGTAATACTTATTTCATACGCCTTTCATCATCTTATATTTCACAGACAACATCAATTGGGTCTTAGCCCAACAACACATGAGTTATACGGTCCCCATTAACACAAGCCCATATAGCTAGTCTATGGCCCAATTAGAAAGTCCAATATATATAAAATATATACGACCCAAATTCCTTCCTCCTCAATTCGTTATTGTGACAAAAATAAAAATAAAATAATATAATAGAAGCAGAGATCAAACAGGAGACATCATCTTTATTACTTTATCTTCTTCATACACCATACCCGTTTACTCACCATCGGATTGTAGTGACCCGAACTTTTCCATGTTTATATATATTAAATGAAATTTTTATTTACATGATTAAGTGTTTCTAACATGTTAAGCAATCAAACTTGTTAAGACTTGATTAATTGAAATAGGTTTCATATAGACAATTGACCACCCAAGTAGACCGGTGATTCACGAACGTTAAAACTTGTAAAAACTATATGATGTCATATATATGGATATATATATATAGTTAACATGGTATTATGATAAGTAAACATATCATTAAGTATATTAACAATGAACTACATATGTAAAAATAATACTACTAACTTAAGGATTTCGAAACGAGGCATATATGTAACGATTATCGTTGTAACGACATTTAATTGTATATATATCATATTAAGATATATTAATACATCATAATATCATGATAATGTAATAATTTAACATCTCTTTAGATATAATAAACAATGGGTTAACAACATTTAACAAGATCGTTAACCTAAAGGTTTCAAAACAACACTTACATGTAAAGAGTAACGATGACTTAACGACTCAGTTAAAATGTATATACATGTAGTGTTTTAATATGTATTCATACACTTTTGAAAGACTTCAAGACATTTATAAAAGTACTTCTACTTAACAAAAATGCTTACAATTACATCCTCATTCATTTTCATCAACAATTCTACTCGTATGCACTCGTATTCGTACTCGTACAATACCAAGCTTCTAAATGTATTTACTATTAGTATATACACTCCATTGATCAGCTCTTAGCAGCCCTTGTGAGTCACCTAACACATGTGGGAACCATCATTTTGCAACTAGCATGAAATATCTCATAAAGTTACAAAAATATTAGTAATCATTCATGACTTATTTACAAGTAAACAAAATTACACATCCTTTATATCTAATCCATATACCAACGACCAAAAACACCTACAAACACTTTAATTCTTCAATTTTCTTCTTCTAATTGATCTCTCTCAAGTTCTATCTTCAAGTTCTAAGTGTTCTTCATAAATTCTATAAGTTCTAGTTTCATAAAATCAAGAATACTTTCAAGTTTGCTAGCTTACTTCCAATCTTGTAAAGTGATCATCCAACCTCAAGAAATCTTTCTTATTTATAGTAAGATATCTTTCTAATATAAGGTAATACTCATATTCAAACTTTGATTCAATTTCTATAACTATAACAATCTTATTTCGAGTGGAAATCTTACTTGAAATTGTTTTCGTGTCATGATTCTGCTTCAAGAACTTTCAAGCCATCCAAGGATCCTTTAAAGCTAGATCTATTTTTCTCATTTCCAATAGGTTTACCTAATAAAATTAAGGTAGTAATGATATTCATAACATCATTCGATTCATACATATAAAACTATCTTATCCGAAGATTTAAACTTGTAATCACTAGAACATAGTTTAGTTAATTCTAAACTTGTTCGCAAATAAAGTTAATCCTTCTAACTTGACTTTTAAAATAAACTAAACACATATTCTATATCTATATGATATGCTAACTTAAGGATTTAAAACCTTGAAACACGAAAAACACCGTAAAACTGGATATACGCCGTCGTAGTAACACCGCGGGCTGTTTTGGGTTAGTTAATTAAAAACTATGATAAACTTTGATATAAAAGTTGTTCTTCTGGGAAAATGATTTTTCTTACGAACATGAAACTATATCCAAAAATCATGGTTAAACTCAAAGTGGAAGTATGTTTTCCAAAATGGTCATCTAGACGTCGTTCTTTCGACTGAAATGACTACCTTTACAAAAATGACTTGTAACCTGTATTTCTGACTATAAACTTATACTTTTTATGTTTAGATTCATAAACTTAAGTTCAATGTGAAACCATAGCAACTTGAAACACTCAAAACGGATTTAAAACGAAGAAGTTATGGGTAAAACAAGATTGGATAATTTTTCTTGTTGTAGCTACGTGAAAATTGGTAACAAATCTATATTAATCATATCCTAGCTAACTCATATTTTATTATACATGTATTCTAATATATTATGTAATCTTGGGATATCATAAACATGAATACAATGTTTTGACATATCATATCGACCCATATATATAAATATTTCGGAACAACCATAGACACTCTATATGCAGTAATGTTGGAGTTAGCTATACAGGGTTGAGGTTGATTCCAAAATATTATATATACTTTGAGTTGTGATCTAGCCTGAGGCTTGTATACATGAGGTCGTGGATTGATTCAAGATAATATATATTGCTTTATTTTCTGTACATCTAACTGTGGACAACTAGTTGTAGGTTACTAACGAGGACAGCTGACTTAATAAACTTAAAACAGCAAAACGTATTAAAAATGGTGTAAATATATTTTGAACATACTTTGATATATATGTACATATTTGTTATAGGTTCGTGAATCGACCAGTGGCCAAGTCTTACTTCCCGACGAAGTAAAAATCTGTGAAAGTGAGTTATAGTCCCACTTTTAAAATCTAGTATTTTGGGATGAGAATACATGCAGTTTTATAAATGTTTTACAAAATAGATACAAGTAAATGAAACTACATTCTATGGCTGGATTATTAAACCGAATATGCCCCTTTTTAGTCTGGTTATCTAAGAATTTGGGAACAGACACCTTAATTGACGCGAATCCTAAAGATAGATCTATTGGACCCAAAGAGCCCCATCCAAAGTACCGGATGCTTTAGTACTTCGAATTCATCATGTCCGAAGGGAGTCCCGGAATGATAGGGGATATTCTATATGCATCTTGTTAAGGTCGGTTACCAGGTGTTCACCATATGAATGATTTTTATCTCTATGTATGGGATGTATATTGAAATATGAAATCTTGTGGTCTATTATTACGATTTGATAAATATAGGTTAAACCTATAACTCACAAACATTTTTGTTGACGTTTAAAGCATGTTTATTCTCAGGTGATTATTAAGAGTTTCCGCTGTTGCATGCTATTATATGGACAAGATTTGGTGTTAGCATGCTTGTATAATATTGTTTAAAACTGCATTCGAGATTTATTTTGTTGTAACATATTAATATTTGTAAACCAATATGTATTGGTAGTGTGTAAGTGTGATATTTGTTAGATTATCATTTCTCGATAATCTAAGTGGTGTCTTGTTAACCTTGTCGATAAAATAAAGGTTATGGTTTGTTTTAAAAACGAATGCAGTCTTTGAAAAACGTCTCATATAGAGGTCAAAACCTCACAACGAAATCAATTAATATGGAATGTTTATAATCAATATGAACGGGACATTTCAGTTGGTATCCGAGCGTTGGTCTTAGAGAACCAGAATTTTTGCATTAGTGTGTCTTACCGAGTTTGTTAGGATGCATTAGTGAGTCTGGACTTCGACCGTGTTTTTCTTCAAAAAACGATTGCTTAACTTTTTTGTTGGAAACTATATATTATTAACATGTAAATATTATGTGATATATTAATCTCTTAACGTGTTTGATATTGTGTGATAGATGTCTACCTCTAGTACAAATCCCATCGAATCACCTAATAATAATGAAGAGTCGAATATACTTTGGGAAGATTCACAAATTCCAGAAGAGGAACCGGAAGAAGAGGAACCAGAAGAGGAGGAACTGGAAGAAGAGGAACCGGAAGAGGAGGAACCGGAAGAAGAGGAACCGGAAGAGGAGGAACCGGAAGAGGAAGAACCGGAAGAAGAAGAGGTTTCGGAGGAAGAAATATTGATACCTACAGTAAATCGGTTAAATAAAAGAAAATCCTCAACCAACGGACCAAAGTCAATAATGGTCAATGGTGTTTCCGCCGAGGAAGCAAAATATTGGGAAGATTACCAATTTTCCGATGAATTGGATCCCGATGAGGATTCCGATGATGTTATAGAAATTACCTCGACCCAATTTAATAAAGCAAAAGAAAATAATAAGGGAAAATGTATAAAAATAGAGAAACTTGATTCCAACCCCGATGAACTTTATATGTATCGGCAACGTCTGTATTTCCTAAAATGTAACAATAACCCGGGAACCTCAAAACCACCATGTTTTTTTAAACCATTGTGGAAAACGACAGCTCGTCTTAGGGGAGCATCATATATCCCTAGGAAATTAGCAAAACGAACCAAGTTCGAAGAAGAAGAAACGAGTGAGTCAGATTAAAGAGTTGTAATCATTTTGTGTAATATATGTAATATAGTGTGCTTGTGCTTTTTTGATAAATGTAAAATTGCTTGTATTGTTTGTTAATTATCTTTTATGAATCTAACCCTCGTCTATTTTTACAGTATAAAAACACAAAATGGTCGTTAAGGGTAAACAACCGAATATTTTAGAAGACCTACCAGAGGATATGATTAATGAAATCTTGTCTACAGTCTGTCAGAATTCATCAGCACAATTAGTTATGGCGAAATTAACTTGTCAAATATTTGAAAGACTTTCCAGAAATGCCTTAGTTTATAAAAGGCTTTCCTTTGATAGGTGGGGTATATCACATTGGGGAGACCGTAAGTTACGCCGTGTTTTCTTTAAAGCGTTAAATGCGGGGAACCCAAATGCAATTTTTTGCTACGGGTTAAGAACCTATTTTGACTCAACATATCCTAACATAGGATTTCGTGAATTAGAAAGAGCTTCTAACATGCAACATAAAGAAGCATGTTATGCTTACGGGTTAGTGATGTTCGCTTCTCACCAAAGTGAGAAAAAGAACATCGGATTACAACTATTAAATGAAACATTCCCACAATTGACGGACTCAGTAGTTGGGGTAAGAAACAAGGTTTTTAGATTGCTATGAGGCTGTTGGGCATTACGAAACCCTCGTCCTTTTGACGACATTACAACATGCTGCCTAGCCAATGGTCATAACGGTTACTTTCCACAAGATCAAGGATGGGAAGTCGTTTTAGTAAAACCAGAATGCATGACCTATTTCTGGACTTATGAATTACGTGTCTTTATTGCCTTTGCTGAACAACTTGCGTATTAATTAGAATTACCTTTATAGCTACCGTGTAGCATGTTATTATGTGCTATATTTCATCCTATATGTATAATAGTGGTATTGTATGTTAGTAAAATATTGTATAAAAGTTTGAACGCGAAATATTATTGTAATAAGTTTTTCATATAGAATCGTAGTAGTTGAATTTTATAATAGCTACTTAGTATGAACTTAACGGGTAGGTACTACCCGAATTAAAACTATAAAATGCTAATATGAAGAAAAAGCTTTTATAAATAAGTTCATATTATGCTACGAAATACTATTGACTACTCTTAAATTCTATATGATTAACTCAATTCTTTTGGGCTATTTTTGAAGGAAATGGCACCGGCGACTCGTCAGAATTTGAACATGAGCGAGGAAGACTTCCGTGTTTTCCTTGCAGCAAACATAGCCGCAGTACAGGCTGCGATGCAAAATAACAATAACTCTGGATCTAGCAATGGAACTAATTCCACAAGAAATCGTGTAGGATGCTCCTACAAAGAATTCACTGCCTGCAAACTTTTAGAATTTGATGGAACCGAAGGACCAATTGGATTGAAACGGTGGACCGAGAAGGTCGAATCGGTGTTTTCCATAAGTAAGTGTACTGAAGAGGACAAAGTTAAGTACGCTACGCATACCTTCACAGGTACTGCGTTAACGTGGTGGAACACCTATCTTGAACATGTAGGACAAAATGCTGCTTACGCACTACCGTGGTCGGCATTCAAGCAAATGATGAACGAGCAGTACCGTCCTAGAAACGAAGTCAATAAGCTCAAGGTAGAACTTAGAGAGTTACGAACACAAGGATTCGACATCACCACATATGAACGACGATTCGCAGAGTTGTGCCTATTGTGTCTGGGAGCGTTCGAAGATGAAGAAGAGAAGATCGACGAGTTTGTAAAAGGGTTACCAGTAAGGATTCAAGAAGATGTGAGTTCACACGAGCCCGCTTCCATACAGAAGGCAAGTCGAATGGCTCATAAACTCATAAATCAGATTGAGGGGATAATTAAAGAACATGTGGCCGAAGAAGCCAACACGAAACAACTCAAGAGGAAGTGAGAGGAAAACGGTGACAAGAGTCACCAGTACAACAACAATAACAATTACAACCACAACCGCAACAACAATCGCAACAATAACCGCAATCCTAACAATAACTACAACAAACGTCCCAACAACAACAACAACAACTACAACAATCGTTTCAACAACAATAACAATCCCAACAATAACCTCAATAACAATAAACAATAGAAACAACCATGCTTCAGGTGTGCAGAGTACCATCCGAATGTGTTTTTCACAACAGTTTGCACCAAGTGTAAGAGAAGTGGTCATGGCGTGGCAAAATGTGAGATTTACGGACCAAAGAACAACAAAAATAAAGAAACAAATAAGGTCGGAACAAATAATGCCGACGTAGTTTTTCATAAATGTGGAAAACCGGGCCACATTATTAGAAATTGCCCAAACCAAGGGAATACTAACGGGCAAGGCCGCGGAAGAGTTTTCAATATTAATGCGGCAGAAGCGCAGGAAGACTCGGAGCTTGTTACGGGTACGTTTCTTATTGACAATACATCTGCTTATGTTTTATTTAATTCGGGTGTGGATAGAAGCTATATGAGTAGAGATTTTTGTGCTAAATTAAGTTGCCCATTGACGCCTTTGGATAGTAAATTTTTACTCGAATTAGCAAACGGTAAATTAATTTCAGCAGATAATATATGTCGGGATAAAGAAATTAAACTGGGGGATGAAATGTTTAAAATTGATTTAATACCCGTCGAGTTAGGGAGTTTTGATGTAACAATTGGCATGGACTGGTTGAAAAAGGTGAGAGCAGAGGTCGTTTGTTACAAAAATGCGATTCGCATTATGCGTGAAAAGGGAAAACCTTTAATGGTGTACGGAGAAAAGAACAATGCAAAATTTAATCTTATTAGTAGTTTGAAGGCGCAAAAACTAATAAGAAAAGGTTGTTACGTCATTCTAGCACACATCAAGGAAGTTAAACCTGAAGAAAAGAACATCAGTGATGTTCCCGTCACAAAAGAATTTTCCGATGTATTTTCGAAAGAATTACCGGGATTACCCCACATCGATCCGTTGAATTTCAAATAGATCTTGTACCAAGAGTTGCACCAATAGCTCGTGCTCCATACAGACTCGCACCCAGCGAAATGAAAGAATTACAAAGTCAGTTACAAGAACTTTTAGAGCGTGGTTTCATTCGACCAAGTACATCACCATGGGGAGCTCCTGTTTTGTTTGTCAAGAAGAAGGATGGTACATTTAGGTTGTTTATCGACTACCGAGAGTTGAACAAACTTACCATCAAGAACCGCTACCCACTACCAAGAATCGATGACTTATTTGATCAACTACAAGGCTCGTCGATTTATTCGAAGATTGATTTACGTTCTGGGTATCATAAAATGCAGGTGAAGGAGGATGATATTCCAAAGACTGCTTTTAGGACACGTTACGGTCATTACGAGTTTATGGTTATGCCGTTTGGGTTGACCAATGCACCAGCTGTGTTCACGGACCTCATGAACCGAGTGTGTGGACCATACCTTGACAAGTTTGTCATTGTTTTCATCGATGACATACTTATTTACTCAAAGAATGACCAAGAGCATGAAGAACATTTGAGAAAAGTGCTAGAGTTGTTAAGGAAGGAAAAACTGTACGCTAAGTTTTTAAAGTGTGCATTTTGGTTGGAAGAAGTTCAATTTCTCGGTCACATAGTGAACAAAGAAGGTATTCAGGTGGATCCAGCAAAGATTGAAACCATTGAAAAGTGGGAAACCCCAAAAACTCTGAAGCATATACGCCAATTTTTAGGACTGGCTGGTTACTACAGAAGGTTCATCCAAGACTTTTCCAGAATAGCAAAACCCTTGACTGCATTAACGCATAAATGGAAGAAATTTGAATGGAAAAATGAACAAAAAAAGCGTTTCAATTGTTAAAGAAAAAGTTAACTACGGCACCTATATTGTCATTACCTGAAGGGAATGATGATTTTGTGATATATTGTGACGCCTCAAAGCAAGGTCTCGGTTGTGTATTAATGCAACGAACAAAAGTAATTGCTTATGGGTCTAGACAATTGAAGATTCACGAGCAGAATTATACGACGCATGATTTGGAATTAGGCGCGGTTGTTTTTGCATTAAAGACTTGGTGGCACTACTTATATGGGGTCAAAAGTATTATATATACCGACCACAAAAGTCTTCAGCACATATTTAATCAGAAACAACTGAACATGAGGCAGCGCAGGTGGATTGAATTGTTGAATGATTATGACTTTGAGATTCATTATCACCCGGGGAAGGCAAATGTGGTAGCCGACGCCTTAGCAGAAAGGACAGAGAACCCATTCGAGTAAAAGCTATGAATATAATGATTCACAATAACCTTACTACTCAAATAAAGGAGGCGCAACAAGGAGTTTTAAAAGAAGAAAATTTAAAGGATAAAATACCCAAAGGATCAGAGAAGCATCTTAATATTCGGGAAGACGGAACCCGGTATAGGGTTGAAAGAATTTAGGTACCAAAATTTGGAGATATGAGAGAAATGGTACTTAGAGAAGCTCATAAAACTAGATACTCAATACATCCTGGAAAGGGAAAGATGTACAAGGATCTCAAGAAATATTTTTGGTGGCCGGGTATGAAAGACGATGTTGCTAAATATATAGGAGAATGTTTGAAGTGTTCTAAGTTCAAAGCTGAGCATCAGAAACCATCAGGTCTACTTCAACAATCCGAAATCCCGGAATGGAAATGGGAAAACATTACCATGGATTTTATCACTAAATTGCCAAGGACTGCAAGTGGTTTTGATACTATTTGGGTAATAGTTGATCGTCTCACCAAATCAGCACACTTCCTGCCAATAAGAGAAGATGACAAGATGGAGAAGTTAGCACGACTATATTTGAAGGAAGTCATCTCCAGACATGGAATACCAATCTATATTATCTCTGATAGGGATGGAAGATTTATTTCAAGATTCTGGCAGACATTACAGCAAGCATTAGGAACTCGTCTAGACATGAGTACTGCCTATCATCCACAAACTGATGGGCAGAGTGAAAGGATAATACAAACGCTTGAAGACATGCTACGAGCATGTGTTATTGATTTCGGAAACAGTTGGGATCGACATCTACCGTTAGCAGAATTTTCCTACAACAACAGCTACCATTCAAGCATTGAGATGGCACCGTTTGAAGCACTTTATGGTAGAAAGTGTAGGTCTCCGATTTGTTGGAGTGAAGTGGGGGATAGACAGATTACGGGTCCGGAGATAATACAAGAAACTACCGAGAAGATCATCCAAATTCAACAACGGTTGAAAACCGCCCAAAGTCGACAAAAGAGCTATGCTGACATTAAAAGAAAAGATATAGAATTTGAAATTGGAGAGATGGTCATGCTTAAAGTTGCACCTTGGAAAGGCGTTGTTCGATTTGGTAAAAGAGGGAAATTAAATCCAAGGTATATTGGACCATTCAAGATTATTGATCGTGTCAGACCAGTAGCTTACCGACTTGAGTTACCTCAATAACTCGCGGCTGTACATAACACTTTCTACGTCTCGAGTTTGAAGAAATGTTTTGCTAAAGAAGATCTCACTATTTCGTTAGACGAAATCAATATCAACGAAAAACTTCAATTCATCGAAGAACCCGTCGAAATAATGGACCGTGAGGTTAAAAGACTTAAGCAAAATAAGATACCAATTATTAAGGTTCGATAGAATGCTCGTAGAGGACCCAAGTTCACCTGGGAACGAGAAGATCAGATGAAGAAGAAATACCCGCACTTATTTCCAGAAGATACGTCAACACCTCCAACTGCTTAAAATTTCGGGACAAAATTTATTTAACGGGTAGGTACTGTAGTGACCCAAAATTTTCCATGTTTATATATATTAAATGAAATTTTTATTTACATGATTATGTGTTTCTAACATGTTAAGCAATCAAACTTGTTAAGACTTGATTAATTGAAATAGGTTTCATATAGACAATTGACCACCCAAGTTGACCGGTGATTCACGAACGTTAAAACTTGTAAAAACTATATGATGTCATATATATGGATATATATATATATATATAGTTAACATGGTATTATGATAAGTAAACATATCATTAAGTATATTAACAATGAACCACATATGTAAAAACAAGACTACTAACTTAAGGATTTCGAAACGAGGCATATATATAACGATTATCGTTGTAACGACATTTAATTGTATATATATCATATTAAGATATATTAATACATCATAATATCATGATAATGTAATAATTTAACATCTCTTTAGATATAATAAACAATGGGTTAACAACATTTAACAAGATCGTTAACCTAAAGGTTTCAAAATAACACTTACATGTAACGACTAACGATGACTTAACGACTCAGTTAAAATGTATATACATGTAGTGTTTTAATATGTATTCATACACTTTTGAAAGACTTCAAGAAACTTATCAAAGTACTTCTACTTAACAAAAATGCTTACAATTACATCCTCATTCATTTTCATCAACAATTCTACTCGTATGCACTCGTATTCGTACTCGTACTCGTACAATACCCAGCTTCTAAATGTATTTACTATTGGTATATACACTCCAATGATCAGCTCTTAGAAGCCCTTGTGAGTCACCTAACACATGTGGGAACCATCATTTTGCAACTAGTATGAAATATCCCATAAAGTTACAAAAATATTAGTAATCATTCATGACTTATTTACAAGTAAACAAAATTATACATCCTTTATATCTAATCCATATACCAACGACCAAAAACACCTACAAATACTTTTATTCTTCAATTTTCTTCATCTAATTAATCTTTCTCAAGTTCTATCTTCTAGTTCTAAGTGTTCTTCATAAATTCTATAAGTTCTAGTTTCATAAAATCAAGAATACTTCCAAGTTTGCTAGCTTACTTCCAATCTTGTAAAGTGATCATCTAACCTCAAGAAATCTTTCTTATTTACAGTAAGATATCTTTATAATACAAGGTAATACTCATATTCAAACTTTTATTCAATTTATATAACTATAACAATCTTATTTCGAGTGGAAATCTTACTTGAACTTGTTTTCGTGTCATGATTCTGCTTCAAGAACTTTCAAGCCATCCAAGGATCCTTTGAAGCTAGATCTATTTATCTCATTTCTAGTAGGTTTACCTACTAAAATTAAGGTAGTAATGATGTTCATAACATCATTTAATTCATACATATAAAACTATCTTATTCGAAGATTTAAACTTGTAATCACTAGAACATAGTTTAGTTAATTCTAAACTTGTTCGCAAATAAAGTTAATCCTTCTAACTTGACTTTTAAAATCAACTAAACACATATTCTATATCTATATGATATGCTAACTTAATGATTTAAAACCTGGAAACACGAAAAACACCGTAAAACCGGATATACGCCGTCGTAGTAACACCGCGGGCTGTTTTGGGTTAGTTAATTAAAAACTATGATAAACTTTGATTTAAAAGTTGTTCTTCTGGAAAAATTATTTTTCTTAAGAACATGAAACTATATCCAAAAATCATGGTTAAACTCAAAGTGGAAGTATGTTTTCCAAAATGGTCATCTAGACGTCGTTCTTTCGACTGAAATGACTACCTTTACAAAAATAACTTGTAACCTGTATTTTTGACTATAAACTTATACTTTTTCTATTTAGATTCATAAACTTAAGTTCAATATGAAACCATAGCAACTTGAAACACTCAAAACGGATTTAAAACGAAGAAGTTATGGGTAAAACAAGATTGGATAATTTTTCTTGTTGTAGCTACGTGAAAATTGGTAACAAATCTATATTAATCATATCCTAGCTAACTCATATTGTATTATACATGTATTCTAATATATTATGTAATCTTAGGATACCATAGACACGAATACAATGTTTTGACATATCATATCGACCCATCTATATATATATTTCGGAACAACTATAGGCACTCTATATGCAGTAATGTTGGAGTTAGCTATACAGGGTTGAGGTTGATTCCAAAATATTATATATACTTTGAGTTGTGATCTAGCCTGAGGCTTGTATACACGAGGTCGTGGATTGATTCAAGATAATATATATTGCTTTATTTTCTGTACATCTAACTGTGGACAACTAGTTGTAGGTTACTAACGAGGATAGCTGATTTAATAAACTTAAAACAACAAAATGTATTAAAAATGTTGTAAATATATTTTGAACATACTTTGATATATATGTACATATTTGTTATAGGTTCATGAATCGACCAGTGGCCAAGTCTTACTTCCCGACGAAGTAAAAATATGTGAAAGTGAGTTATAGTCCCACTTTTAAAATCTAATATTTTGGGATGAGAATACATGCAGTTTTATAAATGTTTTATAAAATAGACACAAGTAAATGAAACTACATTCTATGGCTGGATTATTAAACTGAATATGCCCCTTTTTAGTCTGGTAATCTAAGAATTAGAGAACAGACACCCTAATTGACGCGAACCCTAAAGATAGATCTATTGGGCCCAACGAGCCCCATACAAAGTACCAAATGCTTTAGTACTTCGAATTCATCATGTCCGAAGGGAGTCCCGGAATGATAGGGGATATTCTATATGCATCTTGTTAAGGTCGGTTACCAGGTGTTCACCATATGAATGATTTTTATCTCTATGTATGGTATGTATATTGAAATATGAAATCTTGTGGTCTATTATTACGATTTGATAAATATAAGTTAAACCTATAACTCACCAACATTTTTGTTAACGTTTAAAGCATGTTTATTCTCAGGTGATTATTAAGAGCTTCCGCTGTTGCATGCTATTATAGGGACAAGATTTGGTGTCAGCATGCTTGTATAATATTGTTTAAAACTGCATTCGAGATTTATTTTGTTGTAACATATTAATATTTGTAAACCAATATGTATTGGTAGTGTGTAAGTGTGATATTTGTTAGATTATCATTTCTGGATAATCTAAGTGGTGTCTTGTTAACCTTGTCGATAAAATAAAGGTTATGATTTGTTTTAAAAACGAACGCAGTCTTTGAAAAACGTCTCATATAGAGGTCAAAACCTCGCAACGAAATCAATTAATATGGAACGTTTATAATCCATATGAATGGGACATTTCACGGATCATCATTATCACATACATCTTCACAGAATCATCACATATATCAACATCATGTATCATACATCCTTATTATTCATTTCATTGTAAAATCATCAAACCGTTAATATAGCAATAGAGTTAGTCAAGTGTACTGCAGCAGAAATCAACTAAGGGATTTGCAGGTTTGTTTAGTGGTCTGTGATGATGGGTTCAACGGTTAGCTGGATTAGTACAGAAATATAAAGCAATTGCAGGTACGAAGATGATAAACATGGGTGTTTGATTTCTGATATATACATAAACGAGTATAGCAGTGGTAAGAAGTTTCTTCGATGGTTTTGATGGTGGTGGACGAGTGGCCAGAGGTGGCGGTATGAGTGGTGCAGGGTGGCGATCACGTAGTAAGGAAGAAGAAAAGTTAGTGGTGATGGTGACGGTTGTTCTTGATGGGTTGTAGGGTAGCGGTGGTGTGTGGTGGTAGATGAAGTTGAACCTAACTATAAATGGAACAATAGCAGATGATTATGGTTGTTCGAAGGTAGTGGAGGTTTTAATGAGGATGTTAGATAGTAGCAGCTGCAGTAGGATGGAGGTTTTAATGAGGATCGAACTAGTAAGATTACCGGTTGCAGTTTTTGGTCCAGGGTAATGTCTAAGAGATGGTTAAATGGGTTTTGATGATTAAGGTGCAGTGATGAGGGTTGCTTAACTATCTGTATCTCTTTGCATATATATATATATATATATATATATATATATATATATATATATATATATATATATATATATATATATATATATATATATATATATATAGAATAGGTAGATAACATAATAATATAAATATATTACTATAATAACAATAGCAATCAAACACATACAATATATTATTAGTGAAGATATTTCGTATGCCCGAGAGACATATTAAATTAATGTGGCTAATATGTTATGATCCAATTCGGGTCATACCCAATAACAAACTTACCAACACCTTATACGTATTTGATCTTAACGATTGGATCATTAAACAAATACGCGACACTTGGATTTTAGAAAATCGGGTTTCTAAAATATTATCACTTGAGATAAATTATTTGGATAATTTATATATAATTGTTTATGGGTTTAAATGATTATATTGTGTTATATTTTATAAAAGATTTTATAAAATATATAAGTAACAAAATAATACATAAGTTTATAATAAGTTTATAAACTTTTATAAACTTACAAGTATTATTATTAAACAATATATGTGGCAGAATTTTGGACTCCAAGGAAGGGTACACATGCTTGTTTTGTTACTTTTAATACTACACAACTCCTCATAAGCATGCCTAACACTTCCACCAAGCATTGACTTATTCTCTCAAGTGATACATGCAAAAATACACCAAAAAAAAACTGCATAAACCTCCTTTTGCTGCTGCTGAATGCTGTGAGGTTTGAGGGGAGAAAAAGGGTTCTTCACTTGTTTATACAAGCTCATATTAAGTGTCAAATAAATCCTAACTAAAAGCTAGGGTGTTGGTGCAAAGTTTGGGGTATAATCTCTTGAGGTTTCATACTTTTGGAGCTCTATTCATCATCATCATCTTCATCATTTACTACCTAGCTTAGAGAAGGTATAAACTCCTTTCTTACTTGTAGTTTGTAAGTATGTTTCATAACTTGAGCCTAATTGGGATTTAACTTTAATTGGTTAAAGATTAACAAGTTACTAAATGGTTATTTACATGCTTCCGCTTTGAATGATTCTTAAAAGGTTTTAAGTATTATGAAACTTGTTAAATCCCAACAATGGTATCTAGAGCCGAAGTTGTTGAAATATGCTTCGAGATGGTTATTATACTCATTATAGATTTTGCATTTTATGTACATGCATGAATGTAAAATGCAAAATTTTACATGTTTGGGTGGGTTACATGTTTGGCCGAATTTTGGGAGGTTTCAAATGGGTTTGGAACTTGCCATTTGGTCATATTTTATTGTATGTAGTTGTTCACAATCAAGTCTTGGCCTTGTGTTTGAATGGTTGCATATTTGGTTGATTTAATTCATTCATTTGGTATGTAATATTAATTCATTCATATGGTTGTAATATTTATTCAATTGGTTTGTAATAATATTATTTTGGTTATGTAATTTATTTTATATTTGATATGTAAAATAGATTAGGTTGTATTTTCATTTTTTAGAAAAATGTATTAGGATATTTTTTTTTTTGTAAAAATGAAGATGCAAGATGAAGACAAGGAAGATGCAAGATTAAGTGGGAGATTTGAAATCTTCTACTTTGTGCTATAACCCTTAACCGGTGGCATTTGTTTTCGGCTAAACAAATGTCTACCAAATTGGCTTGATTGTGAGCATATTTGTTTTGCATACCTGGTTGTTTATTGTGTTTGTATGTTTGGTTGCTACAAGTAAATCACAAGTTAACAACAAACAAAATGGCAATTTAATTGATTAAATTAAACATTATTAACGACATGTAAAACGTCAATTTAAATGGTTAAATTAAAAACGGCTAAAAGACATTAATAAACGGTTATTAAGAACATGATAAGGATCATATATATAAAATGGTTTATATCAAGTAATTGGCTAAAATTATAAGACTTGAAAATGGGTTTCAAATGAACCATACACTAAATGCATGTTGGTGTATGGCATAAAAGTTTTCTTAAAACTAGAAATAATGAAAACTTATAATCCCTTATTAACAAGGCAACAAGTTAAACGCCATCCATTTGTGTGACACTTAAAAATATTAGGGAACTCATAATGGGATAAAGGTCACCTAACCATTATGAGCAAACTAATATGATTAAGGTGAATTTTGCACACTTGTGGGATAAAGGTCACCTAACCACTTGTATTTTAAGTTTACACGTTTACACAAGTAGGACGACTTGATTTGGGAATCATGAACTTAGGGTCACCGAAGCATGAGAAACAAATAGGTGTTGATGGGATAAATATGCCATGCAAAAGGATTGCATGATCCCATAACTTAGAAGTTGCAAAAGGATTGCAATTGTCATACAATGACTACCTAGCTAAATCAAATGATGGGATAAAGGTCACCTAACCGAAATTTGGTTTACCGTTGTATTCTAAAATTTAATAAATATCAATTGAATTTAAAGGGTATTGATTGTTAAATTGAAATTAATACTTAAACGACTTTGTTAAATTTTGTAGATGGCCACCAATAACAACAACAACATTCTAAACGCACCAATAAAATTTAACAACCTATCGTTGAGGTCAATCCTCAAAAAGGAAAGACTCAACCATACGAACTTCATGGATTGGTTCCACAATCTAAGAATTGTCCTCAAACTAGAGGACAGGGCGTATGTGTTGGAAGACCCCATTCCCGATCAACCGGACGAGGATGATACGGAAGGCATGGCTTATTGGGAGAAATATTGCACCGATTCGTTGCAAGTTTCTTGCCTAATGCTTGGGACTATGATACCCGAACTCCAAAAGGATTTCGAGCATCATAGTGCATACAACATGATCACACAGCTGAAGGAGATGTTCCTTCAACAAGCACATGTTGAGCGCTTTGAAACGGTCCGAGCGCTTCATGCATGTCGGATGGACGACTCCCAATCCGTTTCATCTTATGTCCTGAAGATGAAAAGCCTTATTGATCGAGCAAACCGTCTAAATTGCAACGTGTCTAATGAATTATCCACGGACCTTATTCTCAACTCATTGTCAAAAAGGTTTGACATATTTGTAATGAATTACAACATGAATGGTTGGGATAAAAGCATTGGCGAATTACATGCCATGCTTAAGACGGCAGAAGCAAGCATGGGTAAAAGGGCTTCACCCGTGTTTACGATCAATGAAGGTGGGTCCAAAAATAATAACACTTCTAAGCCGAAGGCGGCTAAGAGGAAAGGACCCGCCTACCAAGGCAAGGGCAAGGGAAAGGGGAAGATGGTTACCCCAACCAACAACAACAAGAAGCAAAAGGTTGCCGGAAAAGCTAACCCCAAGGAGGATCCGTGCTTTGGTTGTGGTGAAATGGGTCACTAGAAACGCAACTGCCCGGTCTACCTTAAGGAGTTGAAGGAAAAGAGGGATGCAGGGCAAACCTCAGGTAATGTATATATGGTATACATTGAGCTTAGTATTACTTCTTCTAATACATGGGTATTAGACACAGGATGTGGAACTCATATTTGCAATTCTTTGCAGGGGTTCAAAAGAAGTGATCAAGATGCGGGAACAACAAGTCTCTTCATGGAAAATGGAGCAAGGGTGCAAGTGAAAGCTCAAGGAGACTTTGTTTTGAAGCAACCAAGTGGTTTTGAGCTTATTTTGAAAAATGTTTTGTATGCACCCGATTTATCACGAAACATTATTTCTGTATCCCGTTTGAAACAATATGGTTTTAATCTTAATTTCATTAATGATGATATCCATGTTTCTTTAGATAATGTGTTCTATTTCAAGGCTTCGCCTTCGAATGGTATTTATGAATTGGTTCATGATGACACATCATACAATAGCTCAATGTTCCATGCAAACACCAAGAAACTCAAAAGGGATTTGAGTGATTCCTACTTATGGCATTGCCGCCTTGGTCACATAAACAAGAATCGAATGCATACACTTCAAAAGAATGGACTTTTGAAATCAAATGAGCTAGAATCGTTTGATGTATGTGAATCTTGTTTACAAGGTAAAATGACTAAAGCACCTTTCAAAGGGACCTATGAAAGGGCTAAAGACTTATTGGAATTAATACATTCGGATGTATGTGGACCCTTTAAGCCCATGACTAGGAAAGGTGAAAGATACTTCGTCACTTTCATTGATGACTTTAGTCGTTTCGGATATGTCTACTTATTAAGACATAAGGATGAAACTTTTGAAGCATTCAAGGAATATCAAAACGAAGTACAAAATCAACTCAATAAGACAATCAAGGTACTTCGTACCGATAGAGGAGGTGAATACCTAAGCGATGCTTTCCAAGATCATCTTAGAAGTTATGGGATTATCTCGCAACTTACTCCACCCGGGACACCACAGCTTAATGGTGTATCTGAAAGGAGGAACCGAACCCTAATGGATATGGTTTGATCTATGATGGCTAGAAGCTCGTTACCTCTATCATTTTAGGGTTATTGTCTATGCTCCGCGGCTCGTATTTTAAATATGGCCCCAACCAAGAAAGTGGAACGAACTCCTCATGAGATGTGGTTTGGAAAACCTCTATCTCTATCATACTTAAAGGTATGGGGATGTGAAGCTTATCCTAGGCGTTACGTCCGTAATAATTTGAATGCTCGTTCCACAAAGTGTATCTTCATAGCATATCCCAAGGATGATATGGGATACTATTTCTATGATCCAACTGAACAAAATGTATTTGTTGCTCGAAAGGCTGAATTCCTTGAAACTAAGTTCCTAATGGAAGGAAATAGTGAAAGGAAGATAGATCTTGAAAAGGTTCAATATCAAGTAGATGACACACAATTGGTTGACACTAGCACTCAACATGAAAATGTTGAGAGTGATCTAATGGATGATCAAAATACACAAGACGTTCACAGATCTGGTAGGATCAGTAATCCTCCTGAGAGATATGGGTTTCTCATGGATGGTTGCTACGTAGTTGATTTGGATGAACCAACAAACTACCAAGATGCTTTATCAAGGATTGATAAAGATAAATCGCAGGAAGCCATGAACGCTGAGATGCAATCCATGTATGACAACCAAGTTTGGGAACTTGTTGAACAACCTACTGGCTCAAGGCTAGTTGATTGTAAATGGCTTTTCAAAATGAAAACCGACATACATGGAAACTTGGATACATAAAAAGCTAGACTTGTAGCAAAAGGTTTCACTCAAACTCAAGGGGTTGACTATGATGAAACTTTTTCGCCTGTGGCAATGCTAAAGTCTATTAGGATATTACTTTCCATTACTGCTCATTATGATTATGATATATGGCAGATGGATGTCAAGACCGCTTTCCTAAACGGACATCTTGAGGAAGATGTCTATATGGTTCAGCCTGAGGGTTTTGTTGATTCGAAATATCCTAAAAAGGTATGCAAGTTAAAGAAGTCAATCTACGAATTGAAACAAGCATCTAGAATGTGGAATCATCGTTTTAATGAGGAGGCCAAGAAATTTGGCTTCATTAAAAATGGTGATGAAGCTTGTGTATACAAGAAAGCTAGTGGGAGCACAATCATGTTTCTTGTACTATATGTGGATGATATATTGTTATTTGGAAACGATATTCTTGCAATGCAAGGAGTTAAAACTTGGTTAAGTAAATGCTTCTCCATTAAGGATCTTGGAGAAGCACAATACGTTTTGGGGAATGGGATCTACAGGGATAGATCCAAGAAACTGATAGGTTTGAATCAAAGTGCATACATTGAAAAGATCTTGAAAAGGTTCAAGATGGAGAACTCCAAGAAAGGTTTGGTACCTATTCAAAAGGGAACACTTCTCAGTTCATCTCAGTGCCCCACCACGAAAGATGAACAGGAGAAAATGATGAAAGTCCCATATGCGTCTGCCATTGGGTCAATCATGTATGCAATGATATGCACTAGACCGGATGTGTCATGCGCTCTTAGCCTGACAAATAGATACCAGAATAACCCAGGAAACAGTCATTGGATTGCTGTTAAAAGTATATTGAAATACCTTAGGAGGACTAAGGATATGTTTCTAATATATGGGTCTGGTGAGGAGGAACTCGCTGTAAAAGGTTACGTGGACGCGAGTTTCCAAACTGATCGAGATGATTCTCGATCACAGTCCGGTTATTTCTTCACGTTAAATGGAGGTGCGGTCTCTTGGAAGAGTTCAAAACAGGATGTTGTTGCATTATCCACTACAGAGTCAGAGTACATTGCCGCCTCATTGGCAGCTCAAGAAGCTGCATGGATGAATAAATTCATCGACGACTTAGGAGTAGTCCCTTCCATTCAGGACCCTCTTGAGATCTTTTGTGACAACGAGGGTGCGATTGCTCAAATTAAGGAACCTCGTGCTCACCAAAAGACCCGTCACATTGAGCAGAGATTCAACTACATAAGGGATGAAGTTGAAAAGGGAAAGATATGTATTCGCAAAGTTCATACAGATCTTAACATAGCGGATCCTCTCACGAAGCTCTTACATGGAGCAAAACATGCAGGACATGTTTGTGCATTAGGGCTTCGGTATTCTAGTGATTGGTCATGATCTGTTTTTTGTATTATAACTGAATGAAATTTGTTCAAACTCATTAATATAATTATGGTATTAATTTATTAATCTTGAGTTATGTTCCTATTTTGCATATTTTATCCATGAATAAGTAATTATTCTAAATTCCGTAGTCGATCACATTTGTGGGAACAAGTGTGAGGTTTAGACTATTATGAACTTGAATTGGTATACATTCACAGGATGAATGTGGGGCAAGGTTGCAACCAAGGTTCATAGATATTTGTGGGATACAAATATTGGAAGACCCGCCCTCAAGATTTACTAAATGGAGCCTTTGTGGTTGATCACATGTAATCTTGAGTAAAGGCGAATATCATTGTATCCTCTGACCTGAGATACATTTTGGATTCGGATATTAACCAAGTATTGTGCCTTGATTCTTTCCTTCACTATTATGAAATATGGTAGTTCATAAGGAAGAGCTCAGGTGTGATACAAAGTATATATCTAGGACGTATGTAGTCAAGATGGAATTTGTCCCTCTTATTCGTTGAGAGTCAGATTTCTAAGGCCTGATAAAGTTAAATCCAAAAGAGAGTGATCACTCTGTATCTCTTGGATTTA
Organism: Rutidosis leptorrhynchoides; assembly: GCF_046630445.1. Taxonomy (NCBI): domain Eukaryota; kingdom Viridiplantae; phylum Streptophyta; class Magnoliopsida; order Asterales; family Asteraceae; genus Rutidosis; species Rutidosis leptorrhynchoides. The sequence goes on along the minus strand of NC_092333.1, from coordinate 220,792,561 downwards.
ACCTGACATCTAGGATGAAAGGATATAATGAAAAGATTCACCTAATCATATTCGAGATGGGAACTCAAAAAGGATGATGTTATTGAATGGCACAAAGTCATAACATATTGGGGGTGATGGACGGTCGTTAGGTGGTATCCGTCACTTGCATTAATTTCTTATGTTTCTCTTGCAAGTGGGAGATTGAAGGTATTTCGTATGCCCGAGAGACATATTAAATTAATGTGGCTAATATGTTATGATCCAAGTCGGGTCATACCCAATAACAAACTTACTGACACCTTATACGTATTTGATCTTAACGATTAGATCATTAAACAAATACGCGACACTTGGATTTTAGAAAATCGGGTTTCTAAAATATCATCACTTGAGATAAATTATTTGGATAATTTATATATAATTGTTTATGGGTTTAAATGATTATATTGTGTTACATTTTATAAAAGGTTTTATAAAATATATAAGTAACAAAATAATACATAAGTTTATAATAAGTTTATAAACTTTTATAAACTTACAAGTATTATTATTAAACAATATATGTGGCAGAATTTTGGACTCCAAGGAAGGGTACACATGCTTGTTTTGTTACTTTTAATACTACATAACTCCTCATAAGCATGCCTAACACTTCCACTAAGCATTGACTTATTCTCTCAAGTGATACATGCAAAAATACACCAAAAAAAAAAAAAACTGCATAAACCTCCTTTTGCTGCTGCTGAATGCCGTGAGGTTTGAGGGGAGAAAAAGGGTTCTTCACTTATTTATGCAAGCTCATATTAAGTGTCAAATAAATCCTAACTAAAAGCTAGGGTGTTGGTGCAAAGTTTGGGGTATAATCTCTTGAGGTTTCATACTTTTGGAGCTCCATTCATCATCATCATCTTCATCATTTACTACCTAGCTTGGAGAAGGTATAAACTCCTTTCTTACTTGTTGTTTGTAAGTATGTTTCACAACTTGATCCTAATTGGGATTTAACTTTAATTGGTTAAAGATTAACAAGTTACTAAATGGTTATTTACATGCTTCCGCTTTGAATGATTCTTAAAAGGTTTTAAGTATTATGAAACTTGTTAAATCCCAACAATTAGTGAATTCATGAATTCACGGAGTAATTAATATAATATTATTTTATCATAAAGCAAACAAATCTTGCAAAATAAATAGTACAGCCATCGTTTGATTTATAATATTGTGCTGATAGTTTTTCACGGACTGCTATTATCGTACTCCATTATTACCCAGTGGCGAAAACAAGTGTTCAGAAAAATCTCACATTTTTAAATTAACTACATTTATTTATTTGGTCATTATGGTATAAATTTCGATCCTTAATTATTAAATAAAAATTCCATTAATTATTCACTCCCACCCCCAAGTAAAAAATAAAAAGTTTTAAAATTTGACAAACAACTTCTAAATATATTATGAATAAGCCTAAAATTTATAAAACTCATTTTCGAATCACTGTTTAATTTAAAATTACATAAGTTTCTTTTTAACTCGTTTATTATCAATCAATGACAATTATGCGTTATCGTTGTTTACCAAATAACTTCGAAATCATAAAATATATATTTAATATACTTTTTATGTATATATAGATTTATTTTAATAATAAATTTTATTATCTCTTATATCATTTAATAATTTAAATCATATATTATATCAAATTATATTTCAAAGTATTATATATATATATATATGTATATATATATATATATATATGTATATATATATATATATGTATATATATATATATATATATATATATATATATATATATATATATATATATATATATATATATATATATATATATATATATATATATATATATATATATATATATATGTATTTATTTATTTATATGTAAGTTCATGATTCGTCGGAAATGGTCGAAGTTAAATGAATGTACAAAAAGAGTTCAAAAATTTCGAGATTCAACATTACAGAGTTTGCTTATCGTGTCAAAATCATATAAAGATTAAGTTTAAATTTAGTCGAAAATTTTCGGGTCGTCACATTAACCACAGTCTTGCACCTGATAAGCTCTCGAAACCAAAGTCATAGTTTAACATGTATCCGTGTCAGACCCTTTGGCATTTATTAGCAAAAATAATTTTGCGATTTTTTTTCAAATTAGCCAGTTTTGTAACAGCTCCAGCAAGTCAACTTCGACTTTTAAGTTGAAACAGTCTTATTATAACCTCGATATAGATGTTGCCCTTTTGTCATCGTTACCGGAGAACCTTTTATATCTCACCACATTAACAATAAACTTACCAACAACTTCACTGATCTTTGACTTTTTGAAAAATCATTATATTTATCGAAACCCCATCATTTACTCATCTGCATCTTGTAACAAGAATTGTCATGCCAATTACTGAGAATCAGCAATCAGTATTTTGAAATCTTGCAGCATGTCTATGCCAACAGTTATATGTGTACATATAACGTCTACCTCCTAGACTTATATACTTCGAATGTGAAGTTTCTGAAAAACACCCCAATCTACGATTTAGTTCTCTAAATTTTTGGAAAAGCTGAATGAAGCAGCAGAAACTGTAGACAACCGTAACAGTCAAAAGTTTGATGATAAAGAATAGTGTGTTGGCAAAGGTCAGAAAAAGAGAAGATTTGGTACTGGAAAACGGATTGAGCAAATCATGAAGGAGGCTATAGACAAATCACAAAGACTAAACTTGCCTTCAAAGAATTTAAATGATTCAGTGTCTGCTAAAGTTACTATCGAATACCTTACTCATGACTCTAAACCTTTACGGACAAATCTTCATCATCATCCATCGATGTTAGAAATTCTAAGATATCATCATATCTTTCATTATAAATATCTTCGATGTTCCTGAAGACATCTTTATAACTATTGTTATTCGAAATCATTTACCCCTTCGCACCATCTGTGTTACATCATAAAAGAAACTATTTTAGTTTCTAAGTTCTGAAATCTTCGAGTTTAAAATAAGAATATTTTGAAGCAGTGTTGGGAACTGAAGCAGGAGTTAGTATAATATAATGACACTTGATCAACGTGATTATATTACAGTAAGTCATGCTGAGTTTCTAAATGGAACGTGATGATTCACAGATCATAACGTCATCATGTACCATGTTACACAACTCTTGTATTCTACTTAAACTCTAAAAATATCAACAACAAAAATATTTTCTTGATGATTCGGTCTTTTCCGAGGTATTCTGGTAATTTGACAAATCAAGATTGTGCCATTACAATTTCTCTCTTAGAACATTAGTCATGTTCATTCGAAACTCCATGCCTACGAATTCTGGACCATTATTCGCTTGACTCGAAGTCGGGAAGAGGAGACAACAGCATGGAACTCTTTAATATAAAAGAAAATATAAAGCTCGACAACAACACATAAATTACGAACCGTGCATATCAATACGTATTTCCACGTAAAGGCACGGGAGAATTAAAAACACTATAACCTTAAGGTAATAGTAAAAGTAAATAAAATCCTCCGGTGGTAGATGAAAGAGAAGAATAACAGATATGAAAGTTCAGAGTATATCAAGGATCAGAACGGGATAGAGCATATTGACGAATGTTTTAAAGTATGAATTGAGGGGAAAAGAATAGAAGGTGTGAGTTGTAAGGAAACGAAGGGGTGGATTTATAGTAAAATATCCGACAGAGCAATCAAAACAGATTATTGCATTTAACCAAAGCGGATCCTAATTTCCTTAATTACCGAAGAATCAAATCTTATTACGAAGATTTTCTCCAAATCTCTTTAACTCTGAAAATCAACCCTATCTACATCAAAAGATATGACGAAACTTTGCCTTTCTCATTTCACTCTTTTGTGATAACTTCACTCGTACACTTCACTTAAGCAAATTGTTTTATCCATATTACTCAATGATGATAAAACTCTATTTATCGACTCATATTTTTCATGAAAACATTTTTATGGTTAGCCATGACGACCACGATGAAATTTCGGGGACGAAATTTCTTTAACCGGTAGGTTCTGTGACGACCCGGAAATTTCGACCAAATTTAAACTTTATCTTTATATTATTCCGACACGATAAGCAAAGTTTGTTAAGTTTAAATCTCAAGAATTTTAAATTTTGTTCATACATTCATTTAACCTTGACCAGACCTTGACGATTCACGAATCATTATAATTGGATAAGAATATATACGTGTATATATGTGTATATATATTATAACTTGAAAACATAAACAAGGTATTAGGTATAATACTTTACATGATCGTATTTACCGACATAATTAAAAGATGATACCAAATAATTGAGTTATCAGATTCATTATGATATGATTTACGTGTCTCTGTTGAGTGGTCCACTTTGATTTAAGAAATCTTTCCATTTTAACATTATTCGGAAAATGATAAAGTGATTTACGAGTAAGAACAAATGTTTCTATTATCGAGAATTAGACAAAGGTTAGTGGAAGACTAAATTACAAAATAATCCTTTGATTTAGTTTCAAATGTATGAAAAAGCTTTACGATATAATAGAACTCGATTATTTAAGATGTCTTTGATTAATTAACGTGAGATGGAATATTAGTTGTTAAATATGTAGATAACTTTCAACGTGTATTTAAAATATGTTTATATATATATATATATATATATATATATATATATATATATATATATATATATATATATATATATATATATATATATATATATATATATATATATATATATGATTTCGAATTAATTAAGTAAAATGATTGTTACACTCGCTTATTGATTAGATTGATGTTTAGATATGTTATTATTTGAAATAACCCGTTCATATCGATTATAAACGAATTACAATAGTTGATTTCATTACGAGGTATTTGACCTCTAAATGATACATTTTACAAACATTTCATTAGTTTTTAAAAGACAAACTTTCATCACATCGAAAGTTGACGGTATGCATATCATTTCATAATATATCCAACTATAAATGGCTTAATAATATTCTTGATGAACTCAATGACTCGAATGCAACGTCTTTTGAAATATGCCATGAATGACTCCAAGTAATATCTCTAAATGAGCAAATGCAAAGCGGAAGATTTCTTTCATACCTGAGAATAAACATGCTTTCAAGTGTCAACCAAAAGGTTGGTGAGTTCATTAGTTTATCATAATAATCATTTCCATAATTTTAATAGACCACAAGATTTCATTTTTATATTACACATAACCTGTGTAATAAAATAGTACGCATAACCTGCGAATTAAAATTCATTCATAAGGTGAACACCTGGTAACCGACATTAACAAATTCATCTAGAATATCCCCAAATATATACAGGTACACTCATCTGTATATAAAATCAAAGTACTAAAGCATCCATAACCTGGATGGGGTTTGTTAGGCCTGATAGATCTATCTTTACGATTCACGTCAATTAGGGGGTCTGTTCCCTAATTCTTAGGCTACCAATCTAAAAAGGGTGATATCCGGTATAATAATTCAACCATAGAATGTAGTTTCAGTACTTGTGTCTATTTCGTAAAACAGTTATAAAAGCAGCGCATGTATTCTAAGTCCCAAAATATATATTGCAAAAGCATTTAAAAAGGGATCAAATGAAACTCACAATACTGTATTTCGTAGCAATTATTCATATGACGGCACTGAACAATGCAAGGTTGGCCTCGGATTCACGACCTATATCATTTATATAATATATATTAACACATATAGTGGTAATCAAATAATCCCATCTATTAATTATATAATATTTATATATTTAGTGTTTGTAGTTTATATAAAATTTGTACTAAGTTTTAATATATATTTTATTTACATTTTCTATCTTAAATTATATGTTATCTATATTTATTTTGTATACTTTAAATAAATTATTTATAAAAATATTAATATAGTTTTATTCAGTATATCTTTATATGGCTAACTTTTGTTGTAATAATAATACTAATGTAGTTGTAATAATAATAATAATGATGGTAATAATAATAATGATTTTAATAAGTATGATAGTTTTAGAAATAATAATGTTTATAATAAAAATGATAATAATAATAACAACAATATTGGCTACATTCCAGGGCCTCGGAGAGTGCTTTGCCGTGCTAGGTCACTGACATATCCTTTTTTGTCTTTATTTGACCCCAAGAATGAATTGGATCAAAACGACTAAATGCAAATAGCAAGGCGCTGTGCTGTGTGAAGTGAGACTGGCTGCCCTAAGTTAAGTGCTTCCTTATTAATATTAATTAATGATCTTGCTCAGTATGAGGGCTTTCCCCCTTCTGTGTAGCCTGATTCTCTCTCTGGAAATGAGGGTGCCCTCGATTGACATTTATCATCGAATAAGGAATCCTTCCATGGATGAGAAGGTTGAGTTACAGTACAGACTCCATTAGCTTTCGCAAGGAAGCATCTTGAAAGTTCTGCAATCTATGGTGGATGCCTCACTCGTACTCTATCCCATACCCTACTCGATGCTGAAGCTACTCTGCCTTTCGGAACCCAAAAAGAAAGCCGGGCGCTTGGGAAGCTATGCAAAACCTGAAAAAAGGAATCTGCTTTCCATATTTGAGCTTAGAGGTTACGATCATCTCCTCATTAGGCTATTTTAAAAAAAGTATAGCTGACTCATCAGCTGAGTGGTTCGCCTCTTGTCCACCTGAGTTGTTTACTTCATTTTCCGGCCTGGAAAACCAATGACTCTTCAGGTTAGGTTCTCTTTCAACATAGACATCTCGATGACCAGCCCCTTTTTTGTTGCCTAGGTTACACCTTCGGAATACCCCATAAGGGAATTTTTCTCTACTCCCCCCAACTTCCTTGCAACCAGGTCTTAGTGAAAGCAGACATACTATCTTGAACAAAACTAGCATGTTGAACACCTTTCAAATAAGACCAAACCTTAGAGGCAGTTTCACCTTGACAAAACAAATGAACCCTTGAACGAGTCACGGAGCTCTCAACGGAGTGGTTTAGGTTCTAGAATTCCATCTCTAGTTGGGCTTGTTCACTAATTATGAGGGTTCGCCAGGGCCTCTTTCCTCCTCCCTTTTCTGCTCACTCGTAGGGTTTCGGACCCCACAAAGGGGGAGGGAGTCGACTGAACATCTCAGAGTTGATGAACAGTAGAAGGCCGCAATACATCTCCATCATCATTCTCCCCCGGGGCTTATTAATTAGGTTAAGGAAAATATGAAGCGCCCCCATTAAAGAGAACATTCAAGGATACATCGAGTCTCTTGGATTTCACGTCATAACGTCTATACCCGGACTGAGCATATCCAAGAAAGACATTATAAAAATTATATTTATGTTAATAATAATCATAATATTAATGTTAATAATAACAATACTTAGCATAATAATAATAATAATAATAATAATAATAATAATAATAATAATAATAATAATAATAAAAATAATAATAAACATAAAAATGGAGTACAACCTTTGAAGAACAAGCTTCATTAAAAAAAGGCCATAGACCGGGCTCAAACACGTGACCTCACGCTAACCTGAACCATCACTTAACCATTCCTCTAATTCCGATTTTTCTAATTATACCGGTTCTTAAATTTATTTATCCCGTATTATTATGTTCCCAATTTCGATAACATCATCATTCATCATCCTAACTTTACTCATAACATCATCATGATGATCATAATCATCTCAGTCCATTACTATCATTTCCTTTACAACTCATTTTTCCATTTAACACTCTTATTATTATAATTGATACTTTTTATCATCAATCATTTCCATTATTCATTTTTTGAGAAATATCATCATCATTATTATCTTGGTTCATGCTTATTTAGACTAAAAACAAACAAGGAAAACAGTAGCAATTACTGCTACCAACTATCGTTCTCATTGATTTTAACAGTTGGATATAGAAATAGAAATAGCGAAGCAGTAGGAGTGCAATAGGAAATTGATCATTATGGTGGTGGTTTGTGATGAGGTGTGTTGTAAAAAGGGATACCGAATTATAGCAAATCGCTAGTAATATTTGAAATAAAGACAATAAAGGAACACCAAGATTTAACGTGGAAAACCCCAATAGGGTAAAAACCACGGGCAAGGAAAGAAACGTTTCACTAATAAGAATAATAGGAATTACACTTCTCTCTAATTACAAGGATAAGCACCAATCTTTTCTATCTCTTGTGATTAGGAGATTAACACTCACTAACTCTCTATAGACTCTTTTAGTATACAAGAATACTTGTGATTTTTGGGATGTATAAATGAGCATGTATGATGCTCTATTTATACTACTAGGAAATGAAGAAGTTGTATACAATTTGACAACCACATGCTAGTTGTAATCAAGTTGTCATCTACATGGTAATTGTAATCAAATTGACAACTATATGAAAGTTGTAATCAACTTGATAACCATATGAAAGTTGTGATCAAATTGAATTTGTATTGCAACCTTCTAGATTATTACTTCAACAAGGTGGTGGTTTACGACTAGAAACAATAACATGGAAGGGACGTTTGGTTCTTGATAATGTACATCCATGGTTTTGGTGGTTATTATTCAAGGTGTTGGTGAATGATTTCAACAGTAAACAAAGACAACAAAAATGTAAAGGTGATGATGATGGGGGTTTGGTGTTGGTGATAAAAATAGAAACAGAAAAGTTTTGCAGGTGTATTGTGTGAATTTGATTGAAGAACAAATGGAACGAATAAAGCTGTTTCGTTTTCTTTTCTTTTAATTTGTACATCAATAGATTCTATGGTTTGAAGAAAACAAGATGGTGGTGGTTGTTTGTGGGTGGGTCGAGCAGAAACATGAAGTTCAATGGGGTTGGTTTCGAATAAGAGAAAATAGAAACAGAAGATACTAGTACTAGCAATAGTAAATCATGGTGACGATTTGGTGATTGTTGTGATGTTTCATGGCCAAAGATGGTGTTTTGTGAGGCGGAGATGGGTGGTGAAGATGAGGGTGGTTGTAGTTTAAATTAGGTAAGGTGATCATTATATAACTAAATCATTTATGTATATGTGTAATTAAAGTATATGGGTGATGCAACAGAATATAGTAGAAGGGAACAAAAGGAAACCATCTTGCAAAATCTAGATGACCAAGGTGATGGTTTACAGGTTGTACAGCAGCAACTTGCCAAAGAAAAAAATTGAAAACGAAGGAGAAGAATGAAGAGATAGAGAGAGAGAGTGAATAAGGTGGCGGTTTAAGGTGTAGTCACGGTGGTGTGGCTACTTTGGTGATGGCCGGTTGTTAGTGATCAGAAGCAGAAGCATATAGCAGCTGTGGTGGTTCAAGAACTGAAATTTATTCCACAAGACTTAGATTGTGAAAGTCGCTAGGTTTGGAGCCATATGATATTGTTGACCCATTTGAAACAGGTACTAGCTGAGGTTACTGCCATCTTACACCTTGTAGTATAGCAGTTGTGAATTTAGATGATGGGGAAAGTGTGTGCAAAATTACGGTTAGATAAATAAATCAAGTGGTTGAGTGGTGGAATTAGGAGGATGGTTGTGATCTAATGAAGTGTTTGTTTATGATATGCAGTATCTATGTATCATGTAAATATATAGAATAAGAAATAGATAGTGGATATAAAGTTGAAACAGTGATATTCACATTTAATTCAATTCACGGATAAAGTTTAGGAGACAAGAAAAACAGACTGACAGCGATATATAACAGCATACATATACTTACAAATGCATTAAATCAAACAATAATATAATATAAATAATATAATATAAAATGAAATCATGTGAATCATAGCAGCCATTTCAATTGTCATCTTCCTACCGACAGTTTCCACGGACCGTGTATCGTGCGAAATCAGTGACGGATAAAAGTGTTCAGAAAAATCCCATATTTTTAAATTAACTATATTTATTTATTTTGGTCATTATGGTATAAAATTCGATCATTAATTTATTAAATAAAAATTACATCAACTGTCCCTCTCGATTCTGGGTAAAATATAAAAAGTGTTCAAATTTAATAACTAAATCCTAAATACATTTTTAGTAAGCCTAAAATTTATGAAACTCATTTTCGGATAACCGTTTATTTTAAAATTACATAAGTTTGAATTTAACTTGCTTAATATCAATCAAAACATCAAACAAGTATTACAATCATTTAATATTTATTTTTAATATAATTTGTTTATATATAGAGATATATTTTAAATAATAATTATTATAATATCCTATTTTTATTTTAATTTACATAAATAAATTTTAATAACAACAACATACAATATTTAAAATTATGTTTCCAATTATATATATATATATATATATATATACACACACCTATCAAGTTACAATTAATTGTTCGTGAATCGTCGGAACTGGTCGAAGGTCAAATGATTTCATAAAATAGTTCAAAAATTTTGAAATTCAATTTAGTAGACTTTGCTTATCATGTCGAAACCATATAAAGATTAAGTTTAAATTTGGTCGGAAATTCCCGGGTTGTCATAGTACCTACCCGTTAAAGAAATTTCATCCCGAAATTTGATTGGGATGGTCATGTCTGACAATAAGTATGTTTTCATGACGAATATGAGTTGATAAATAGAATTTTATCAACATTGAGTAATATAGATAAAATAATTCGATTACTCGAAGCGTATGAGTGAAGCTATCACTAAATAGTGAAATGAGATAGACAATTTCATCATAACTTTTGACTAGTCATGGTTGAATTTTCGAAATTCCAGGGATTTAAAGATAATCTTCGAATCTATATAAGATTTGATTCTTCGGTAATCAAGGAAATTAGTATTCTCTTTGGTTAAATGCGATAATCTGACTTGATTGCTCTGTCTAATATTTCACTATAAATCCACCCTCTTCATTTCCTCTATAATTTGGAGTTCCATGCTTTTTCTTTCTCTTCCTGAATTTAAGGCAAGCGAATAATGGTCCAAAATTCATAGGTATGATGTTTCGAATGAACATAACTAACATTCCAAGAGAGAAATTGTGATAGCACGATCTTGATTGGTTAAATTACTAGAATTTAAGAGAAAAGATAGAACTATCAGGAAGATATGTTCTCGATATGTTTATAGATCGGATAGAATGTAAGAGTCGTATAACATGGCACATGATGACGTTATAGTCTGTGAATCATCACGTTCCATTAGAAACTCAGCATGATTTACTGTAATATAATCACGTTGATCAAGTGTCATGATATTATACTAACTCATGCTTCAATTCCCAACACTACTCCAAAAACATTCATATTTTAAACTCGAAGGTTTTAGAATTTAAAAACTAAAATAGTTTCTTTTATGATGTAACACAGATAATATGGAGAGGTAATTAACATCGAATCAGAATAGTTATGAAGATTTCTCCAGAAATATTGAGGATATTAATAATGATAGATACGATAATATCTTAGAATTTTAGAATCATAGTGTAATGAAGAAATTCATTCACAATGATTTAGAACAATTAAGAAGTAAGGTATTCCCTAAAGATTTCATCAGAAACAGAATCATCAGGATTCTTTGAAGGCAGATTTAGTCTTTGTGATTTATCCACAGCCTCCTTCATGGTTTGCTCAATCCGTTTTCCAGTTCCAACTTTTCTGAGCTTTGCCAACATACTATTCTTTGATCATCAAACTTCCGACAGTTAAGGTCGTTTATAGTTGTCTATATTTTATGCTGCTTCATTCAGCTTTTTCAACATTTAGAGTATTGATTCGTAGACTGGGTGTTTTTCAAAGTTTCAGAATGGAAGATCATAATTCTAAGAAATAATTGTTATATGTATACATATCACTGTTGATGTAGAAACACTGCGAGATTTAAAATACTGATTGCTGACTTCCAATAATTGGTATGGCAATTCTTGTTACAAAATGTGGATGAATATATGATGGGGTTTCAATGAATATAGTGATCTTTCGGAAAGTCAAAGATCAATGAAGTTGCTGGTAAGTTTACTGCTAATGTGGTGGTATATAAATGGTTCTCCGGTAATGACGACGAAGGACGAACATATATATCAAAGTTATAATAGAGTTTATTCGAATGAAAAGTCAAAATTGATTTGCTGAAGCTGTGACAAAATTGGCTACTTCGGAGAGGGATTGTAAAGTTATTTTCGGTAATAACAATGCCAAAGGAGCTAAAACAGATACATGTTAAACGTCTACTCAGGTTCCGAGTGTTTTTAGGTGCATAACTATATGTATCAATCTTTTCTTCCGTAGATGAAGTGCGGTTGGTTCATCCTCTCGATTGAGGTGTTTTCAAGAATCATGAAAAGTTTGAATGCAGATTGTAATCGTCGAGATACAAACGAGGTTTAAGATGAAATCAAGTGGCAAACTTGAAGAAATGTTTAGTTTCATATGTTATAATCAATATTTTAATTCCTTTTAATTGTCCAAAGTTGGTAGTCCACAGTTAGTAGTCCACAGTTAGAAATTCAATAATTCATATATAGTTTAATATATAATATTCGAATTAATTAATATGTATCGTGACCCTTTGTATACATATCTCAGACTCGATCACAACTCAAAGTATATATATTATTTTGGAATCAACCTCAACCCTGTATAGCTAACTCGATCATTACCGCATATAGAGTGTCTATGGTTATTCGAAATAATATATATAGATGCATCGATATGATATGTCAAAACATTGTATACGTGTCCCGATATTTAAAATGCGTAAATAACAGTATTTAAATAACAATAATTAAAGTGCGTAAAATAAATAGCAGAAATAAAATGAGGATAAATAAAATTGCGAGAATTAAAATTGCGATAAATAAATTGTGATAAATAAATTGCAATAATTAAATTGCGATAATTAAAATGTAATAGGGAATTAGGAACAGTTAGCTAGGCACAGTTAGCTAGGATTTTGTTAGCGTGGATTCTTAACAGAATTTCTCATAGTTAATTTGTTTGTTTCTAACAAATTTTATTTTTGTCAAATGTTTTCTTCATTATGCCACTTGTTGGATTCTGATATGTCAAAATCCAATATGAAATTGAATGAAAATGGTTATTCTGTGGTGAACGGATACGTATATCGGTGGATGTAAGTAGGATAGTAAATGACCGTTGAATCAGATTCGAATAATGTACAGTGTAACTTATTAATGTGAAATCTAAATATTCCTCGGGTATTACCTACCCGTTAAAATATTTTCACCATTAACAGTTTGTACAAAAGAATTTTTAATTACAATCTTTATGAAAATATACATACATATATATTTTCTTCAGATGTAATCATGGGTTTAATGAGTTAATATGATATTAATCTCATTTGCTTTTCGGCTGGAACTAGAAATGAATAATCTCTAAGACTTTAGAGATTACTTAATCGCCGCAGAATGGTTCTCCAATGAAGTTATGAATCAATACTTAATCGGCTACTGTTGTTGGTACTCCTTGGTATCTACGGTGCGTATGACGTTGATGCTCGAGATACAGATTGTGATGTTGAGGTGTGGATTGTTGATGGTACTGGTGCTGTTATTGATGGTAATGTTGGTGCCGGTGATGTTGTTGAAGATGGTAAGTTTTGCACCATATTCTCCAAATTTATTACTCGAGCGCGAAGTTCGTTGACTTCTTATATTATTCCGGGATGATTGTCGGTCGGAACGAGCAAATGAATAAGGTTTAGAATTTTAGATAGAATATAATCGTGGCGAGATACTCTGGAAATGAGTGTCAAAATGGTGTTTCGAATGGGTTCGCTGGTAAGTGCTTCAGGTTCTTTGCCAAGAGGTGAATTCGGTTGGTGGAAGGAATCTCCTTCTTCTTGTCTCCATTGATTAAGTCGACTACGAACCCATCCCCAATTTCTACAGATTTGGTGATGACTGATTGGTTGATCCATTCCGGTCACACTTCTTTCGGAGCTCGAGTGAAACTCCATATCGGAATTCGAGGGACTTGAACTAGTGGCGAGTTCCATTTCGTACGATTGAATAAAGGATTTTTCGATATGAAATAATTTCTGACTATTGGATGGTATTCTAATTACATAGAATATCTATATATATATATATATAGAACAAAAGACGCCGTAAATTACGGAGGAATTTACGGAATATGTCAGGCAAAGCTTACAGTAACAGATACGCTAAGATATGAATTAGCAGATACGCTAAGATATGAATTTTTGTCTATACACTATTCATGCAATCAATGCAGTAAGATGTGTCTAAACTAAGAATGATAAGCAGGTAATTTTCTAAGGATGATAAGCAGATGATTTCCGACTAAAAATGATAAGCAAAACTTTTGACATGCAGACACGGTTGAAGTCCAGACTCACTAATGCATTTTAATGACTATCCGTTAGACACACTATTGCAAGACCTGGTTCACTAAGACCACCGCTCTGATACCAACTGAAATAACCCGTTCATATCGATTATAAACAAATTACAATAGTTGATTTCATTACGAGGTATTTGACCTCTAAATGATACATTTTACAAACATTTCATTCGTTTTTAAAAGACAAACTTTCATCACATCAAAAGTTGATGCTATGCATACCATTTCATAATATATACAACAATAAATGACTTAATAATATTCTTGATGAACTCAACGACTCGAATGCAACGTCTTTTGAAATATGCCATGAATGACTCCAACTATTATCTCTAAAATGAGCAAATGCACATCGGAAGATTTCTTTCATACCTGAGAATAAACATGCTTTCAAGTGTCAACCAAAAGGTTGGTGAGTTCATTAGTTTATCATATTAATCATTTCCATAATTTTAATAGACCACAAGATTTCATTTTTATTTTATACATAACCTGTGTAATAAAATAGTACGCATTGCGAATTAAAATTCATTCATATGGTGAACACCTGGTAACCAACATTAACAAATGCATCTAGAATATCCCCAAATATACAGGTACACTCATCTGTATATAAAATCGAAGTACTAAAGCATCCATAACCTGGATGGGGTTTGTTAGGCCCGATAGATCTATCTTTAGGATTCGCGTCAATTAGGGGGTCTGTTCCCTAATTCTTAGGCTACCAAGCTAAAAAGGGTGATATCCGGTATAATAATTCAACCATAGAATGTAGTTTCAGTACTTGTGTCTATGTCGTAAAATAGTTATAAAAGCAGCGCATGTATTCTCAGTCCCAAAATATATATTGCAAAAGCATTTAAAAAGGGAGCAAATGAAACTCACTATATTGTATTTCGTAGCAATTATTCATATGACGGCACTGAACAATGCAAGGTTGGCCTCGAATTCACGACCTATATCATTTATATAATATATATTAACACATATAGCGGTAATCAAATAATCCCATCTATTAATTATATAATATTTATATATTTAGTGTTTGTAGTTATATAAAATTTGTACTAAGTTTTAATATATAGTTTATTTACATTTTCTATCTTAAATTATATGTTATCTATATTTATTTTGTATACTTTAAATAAATTATATATAAAAATATTAATATAGTTTTATTCAGTATATCTTTATATGGCTAACGTTTGTTGTAATAATAATACTAATGTAGTTGTAATAATAATAATAATAATAATAATAATGATGGTAATAATAATAATGATTTTAATAAGTATGATAGTTTTAGAAATAATGATGTTTATAATAAAAATGATAATAATAATAACAATATTGGTTTTAATCATAATGATACTACTAATAATAATAATAATACTAATACTTATAATAATAATAATAAAAATTATATTTATGTTAATAATAATCATAATATTAATGTTAATGATAACAATACTTAGCATAATAATAATAATAATAATAATAATAAAAATAATAATAATAATAATAATAATAATAATAATAATAATAATAATAATAATAATTATTATTATTATTATAATAATAATAATTATAATAATAATAATAGTAAACATAAACATAAAAATGGAGTACAACCTTTGAAGAACAAGCTTTCTAAAAAAATCGCTATAGACCGGGCTCGAACCCATGACCTCACGCTAACCGAACCATCACTTAACCATTCCTCTAATTCCGATTTTTCTGATTATACCGGTTCCTAAATTTATTTATCCCATATTATTCTGTTCCCAATTTCGATAACATCATCATTCATCATCCTAACTTTACTCATAACATCATCATGATGATCATAATCATCTCAGTCCATTACAATCGTTTCCTTTACAACTCATTTATCCATTTAACACTCTTATTATTATAATTGATACTTTTTATCATCAATCATTTCCATTATTCATTTTCTGCGTAATATCATCATCATTATTATCTGGGTTCGTGCTTATTTATACCGAAAACATACAAGGAAAACAGTAGCAATTAATGCTACCAACTATCGTTCTCATTGATTTTAACAGTTGGATATAGAAACAAAAATAGCGAAGCAGCACGAGTGCAACAGGAAATTGATCATTATGGTGGTGGTTTGTGATGAGGTGGTGGTTTACGACTAAAAACAATAACATGGAAGGGACGTTTGGTTCTTGATAATGTACATCCATGGTGTTGGTCGTTATTATTCAAGGTGTTGGTGAATGATTTCAACAGTAAACAAAGACAACAAAAATGTAAAGGTGATGATGATGGGGGTTTGGCGTTGGTGATAAAATAGAAACAGAAAAGTTTTGAAGGTGTATTGTGTGAATTTGATTGAAGAACAAATGGAACGAATAAAGCTGTTTTGTTTTCTTTTCTTTTAATCTATACATCAACAGATTCTATGGTTTAAAGAAAATAAGATGGTGGTGGTTGTTTGTGGGTGGGTCGAACAGAAACATGAAGTTCAATGGGCTTGGTTTTGAATAAGAGAAAGTGGAAACAGAAGATACTAGTACTAGCAATAGTAAATCATGGTGACGATTTGGTGATTGTTGTGGTGTTTCATGGCCAAAGATGGTGTTTTGTGAGGCGGAGATGGGTGGTGAAGAGGAGGGTGGTTGTAGTTTAAATTGGGAAAGGTGATCATTATATAACTAAATCATTTATGTATATGTGTAATTAAAGAAGATGGGTGATGCAACAGTATATAGTAAAAGGGAACAAAAGGAAACCATCTTGCAAAATCTAGATGGCCAAGGTGATGGTTTACAGGTTGTACAGCAGCAACTTGCCAAAGAAAAAAAATTGAAAACGAAGGAGAAGAATGAAGAGAGAGAGAGAGAGAGAGAGTGAATAAGGTGGCGGTTTAAGGTGTAGTCACGGTGGTGTGGCTAGTTTAGTGATGGCCGGTTGTTAGTGACTGGAAGCAGAAGCATATAGCAGCTGTGGTGGTTCAAGAACTGAAATTTATTCCACAAGACTTAGATTGTGAAAGTCGCTAGGTTTGGAGCCATATGATATTGTTGACCCGTTTGAAACAGGTACTAGCTGAGGTTGCTTCCATCTTACACCTTGTAGTATAGCAGTTGTGAATTTAGATAATGGGGAAAGTGTGTGCAAAATTGCGGTTAGATAAATAAATCAAGTGGTTGAGTGGTGGAATTAGGAGGATGGTTGTGATCTAGTGAAGTGTTTGTTTATGATATGCAGTATCTGTGATGCCCCGTACAAAACCATCGTGTACGATTCATCAACAACAGGATCATTACAAGGTCAAACACTATATGCTGTGTCGAAATAAGTTTGCATTCATGATAAAAGGTGACGTTTTAACCAACGTCAAATGTTTAACATCTGAAAGTATGCTTCTACGAATAGCAAGCAAAAATAATAGTATGTGACCCATAGGTCGTTACAAATACATTGTTTCAAAAATAAAAAAGTTTGAATGCAAATAAACGTTTCATGCAATGACATCTCTAATAAGCGCAGCGGGAGTCTACAAAGCATGGCAACTACAGCGGAAGCAATCAAACCTTAAGCGCCTGAGAAAAATATGCTTAAAAATGTCAACACAAAGGTTGGTGAGCTATAATTTAAGTATAACAGTAATGTAAGGTAGTTCATGAGATTTCAGTGTTTCAAAACAGTATGAAAAGTATATGTATAACCGTGGGCACTTGGTAACTAACTTAACGTAAATAACACCCCCTAAAAGTACACTTGGCGAACCTCAAGGGGTGGCTTAGTGGTTAGGTGCTTGAAAATCTCAAAAGGAGACCAAGGTTCAATCCTCACTAGTCACACTTTGGGAGACTTGCATTTAAAAAAAAAAAAGTACACTTGGCGAGTGCGTAAGTTTACAAAGTATTAAACACCCGTTAAATGCTAGCGCGACTAGCCCGAGTGGGGATGTCAAACCCTATGAATCCATATCTAAGATTCGCGTTCACCGGTTCAAAGACCAATGACTAAATGTTACCGAGCTAAGGGGAAAGTTTATGCCGTTGTATAACCCACACATATATAAAGTTTAAGTACTCGTACCTAGTATGTAAAACATAAAATGTGCATGTATTCTCAGTTCCCAAAATAGTTAAAGTAAAAAGGGATGCTATAACTCACAGTGGAAAGTAGTAAAAGTCGATACACGGGAATAGTAAGCAAGTGGTTGGTCCGAAAGGTCCTCAACCTAAGTCAAAAGTTACTAAGTCAGTAAATCGTTCCCAAAGGTTTAAAAGTATGTAAATTAGGTCTTAAGTATCATCATCATTCATCATCAAACAAAAAGTGTAAACTAAGTTTCAAGTCAAGACTAGGGTTTGAAACAAGGGCTGACTTCGTTCAGTCGCCACGACCTCTTTACAAATTGAAATGAGGTGAGACCAGTGGCCATGGCTCCGTATATGAGAATTGAACCAAACTCGTCTTCGTTTGACCGTGGTGACGGTTTAAGTGCGAGTAGGTCAAAAATTTCAGCACAACGTTAATAGGGTGTAGTGACTTTCGGGTGGCCATAGATCCTAAACCGTAACTCGGATTAAGAAGAGGTCTAAATGGAAAATCATCTACTCGAACCAAACTATCTGAAAATCAACTTTCTAGTAGCCCAGGTAGTCTGATAAGTTCCAGAAATAGTAAGTAAGTGTGTTCCGGTGGGTTCTTGGTGCTTGATGCTCATCAAGGTTCTCATCCTTGATGCGTATAGCTTCAAGTGTACAACTCGTTGATGGGTTTGCATCATCTTAACCAAGGTTTGACCATCATAACACTAGTGTAAGTCTAAGATACGTAGAACAACTCACTTAAGAGTTATATGAAGGTTGATGAACTAAAGTTACATCAAGATCTTAGATCCGACACTTACATGAGTTCTAATAGTAATATTAAGCTACAAACTTGAAAGTAAACTAAATAATCAAGATCTTAAGTTGTAGAACTTAGATCTTAGCTAGATCTTAAAGATCCTAGACTTGAAAGTCTAGATCTAGTGTTCTTAAGTTAGATCCTAAGTTATAGAACTTGGATCTTCACATTAATGAAACCATAAGTTATGAAACTTAGATTTTCACCTAGTAAAATGTAAGTAAGCTTGTAAGCTCTTATTTACAACAAAATTAGAAGATCATAAGCTATATAAACTTATATCCAACACAAGTATATGAAGTTATATCTAGAAAGTTATACTTCCATGTTCTTGAACTTATAAAGTTACTTTTAGTTTCAAGAAATATGAGATCAAGATTAACTAGTAATACTTGACCAAATTAACAACATCACAACTTCAAACATGTATAAAAGGAAGTAATAAGTTAAATTTACAAGTAATAAGTTCATGGTTGTTCATACTTAGAAAGATTCAAGCCAAGGCTTTGATCTTTTAAGAAAGTAAACCTCAAGTTTACTAACATGAACACAAGGATGATTTTAGAACTCATGAACTTTAATTCTTTTGACATTTTACTTGTAGAACCATAAGTTATAGAACTTAGATCCTTGTTCTTGGTTCTTCATCAAACAAAGATGAAAGTAACCAAGATTACATGAAGATACAAGTTAGAAAACTTGATCTTTAACATAAACAAGTAACAAGTAACAAATCAAGTAATTAAAATGGTGATGATGAAGTTGGTTTTGGAACAAGAAAAAGAAAGAAAAGAAAGTCTTGCTACTTACAAGTTAGAGAGAAAAATGAGAGAAAGAAAAGTAGTAAAGTGAAGTGTGCGTAAATGTGAGAGAATACTACCTTATAAGTTAACAAAATTTTTATTTGAATCCCTCCTAGTACCATGGTGGCCGACGGTTTGCTCAACAAAAATGGGGGAATCAAATGGTGCTTTCAAGTGTTGGAGAATGGAGTGAGCTTAATATGTTATTAAAGTTAAATGCATTTGAGCTTGGTGCAAGCATGCTTGTGACAAGTCTCTTCATACTTAATCTTAATTAATCCATGTTTATCACTAATAAAACACTAGCTTAAAAGTGGGCTTACTAGTCCATTAAGTGTGTAGGGTAGGCTTCCAAGTCCAAGTATAAAAGCCCAAGTACAAGTCCATGTAAGTATGCAACAAATTAAATAAATAAGCCCAAGTAACTAACTACTAACATTAGTTAGTTAAAAATGATTAATAATAATTAATCATGAACGTAAATAATATTCGAGATATTATTCGTATAAAGTACGTGTGTCACAAAGACAAGTCGGGCCATGAAAAGTTAAATACGGTAACAAGTAACACGTATAAGAACACGTTTATTAAAACACAAGCATTAACAATAAATTATTAATAATTAAACGTTGGAAAAATCCAGGGTCGTTACATTACCCACCCGTTAAAGAAAATTTTGTCCCGAAATTTTAAGCTGATGTAGATGGAGGAGTTGAGAAAAGGTGAGGATACTTTTGCATCATTTGATTCTCTCGTTCCCAGGTAAACTCAGGTCCTCGTTTGGCATTCCATCGTACTCGGACGATCGGAATCTTGTTGTGCTTCAAAGTTTTGACCTCACGGTCCATAATTTCGATAGGTTCTTCCACGAAGTGGAGTTTGTCATCAATTGTAAGTTCCTCCAATGGTATGACATGTTCCGGTTCAGCAAGACACTTCTTTAAATTCGATACATGAAAAGTAGGATGAACTGAGCTCAATTGAGTTGGAAGATCCAGACGGTAAGCAACGGGTCCAACACGCTCCAAGATTTCAAAATGACCAATGTATCACGGGTTTAATTTTTTGCGCTTTCCGAAATGGATTACACCTTTCCAAGGTGCAACTTTCAACATTACACGGTTACCCACGTTGAATTCGAAGTCTTTACGTTTAAGGTCGGCATAACTCTTTTGGCGATCACGGACCGTCTTGAGTCTCGCTTGAAATTGGACAATCTTCTTAGTTGTTTCATGGACTATCTCGGGTCCGGTGATTTGCGTTTCGCCTAATTCGGCCCACCAAATAGGAGATCGGCACTTGCGGCCATACAATGCTTCAAAAGGTGCGGCATTAATACTCGAATGATAACTGTTGTTGTAAGAGAATTCGGCTAGCGGCAAATGCCTTTCCCAAGCCTTTCTGAAATCAATGACACATGCACGTAACATGTCTTCCAAAGTCTGAATCGTGCGTTCGCTTTGTCCGTCGGTCTGTGGGTGATATGCAGTGCTCATGTCGAGACGAGTTCCCAAGGCTTCTTGAAAAGAACGCCAAAATCTGGAAGCAAAACGGGGATCGCGATCTGAGATGATCGATAAGGGCACACCATGACGAGATACAACCTCTTTTATGTATAGTTGAGCGAGTCTTTCCATCGTATCCGTTTCCTTCATGGCTAAAAAGTGTGCAGAATTGGTAAGACGGTTAACGATAACCCAGATGGTATCGTATCCGCCCAACGTCTTTGGTAACTTCGTAATGAAATCCATTGTTATCCTTTCCCACTTCCATTGCGGGATTTTCGGTTGTTGAAGTAATCCAGAGGGCCTCTGATGCTCGGCCTTAACTTTCGAGCAAGTTAAACACTTACCAACATAAGTTGCAACGTCCTTCTTAAGATTAGGCCACCAATACTGTTCCTTAAGATCGTGGTACATTTTGCCCGCTCCTGGATGAATCGAATATCTCGACTTGTGGGCTTCATCTAATATAAGGTTCCGTAGATCTCCATAACGGGGTACCCAAATTCTTCCGGCATAGCATCGTAGTCCAGTCTCCTTAACATCGAATCGAGAGACGAGAATGTTCAAGTATTCATGAGATATATTCTCCTCCTTGAGAGCCTTATCTTGGGCTGCTCGGATCTGGCCATTGAGGTTTGAATGGATGGTGATGTTCAGAGCTCGGACGTGAAGATGTGCCATCCTCTACTTTTGGCTCAAAGCATCGGCTACAATATTGGCCTTGCCAGGGTGATAAAGAAGTTCACAATCATAGTCGTTTAGCGTCTCGATCCATCGACGCTGTCTCATATTCAGTTGCTTCTGATCAAAGATGTGTTGGAGGCTTTTATGATCGGTGAAAATAGTGCTCTTAGTTCCATAAAGATAGTGTCTCCACAGTTTTAATGCAAAGACAACAGCTCCAAGTTCGAGATCGTGAGTAGTGTAATTTTGCTCGTGAATCTTCAGTTGACGAGAGGCGTAAGCGATAACCTTTGTGCGTTGCATCAGTACACAACCAAAACCACTTTTTGAAGCATCGCAATAAACGACGAAATCATTACTGCCTTCAGGGAGTGATAAGATAGGTGCAGTGGTTAACTTCTTTTTCAAGGTTTGAAATGCAGATTCCTGTTCGGGTTCCCAAATGAACTTCTTCCCTTTGTGAGTCAGCGCAGTCAAAGGACGCGCAATCAGAGAGAAACCTTCAATAAATCTTCGGTAGTAACCGGCGAGACCTAAAAATTGACGGATATGAGTCAGAGTAGTGGGAGTTTCCCACTTGCCGATAGCTTCGATCTTTGCGGGATAAACTTTGATACCTTGATCACTCACAACGTGACCCAGAAATTGGACTTCCTTCAACCAAAATTCACACTTGGAGAATTTGGCGTAAAGTTGCTCTTGTCTCAAGAGTTCAAGCACTAGTCGAAGATGTTGCTCATGTTCTTCTTCGCTTTTGGAGTAGATGAGGATATCATCTATGAAGACGATAACGAACTTATCCAGGTATGGCTTGCATACACGATTCATGAGATCCATGAACACGGCAGGTGCGTTGGTTAAACCGAATGGCATCACGAGAAACTCATAATGACCATAACGAGTTCTGAATGCAGTCTTCATCACATTGCTCTCTTTCACCCTCAATTGGTGATAACCGAATCGCAAATTGATCTTAGAGCAAACGCTCGATCCTTGTAGTTGATCAAAAAGATCGTCAATTCGGGGAAGAGGATACCGATTCTTGATCGTCAATTTGTTGAGTTTGCGGTAGTCGATACACATGCGGAAGGATCCGTCCTTCTTTTTCACAAATAGAACAGGTGCGCCCCAAGGTGAGAAACTTGGTTGGATAAATCCACGGTCTAGCTGAGACGACCCGTCCTAATCCATAAGGACGAATACAATAACATATGATTACATCACGAGGTATTTGACCTCTATATGATACATTTTACAAACGTTGCATTTGTTTTTAAACGACAACCTTTCATTACATCAAAAGTTGACAGGCATTCATACCATTTCATAATATCCAACTTATAAATGACCTAATCTGTCTTTTACTTAATAAAAATCTCTATTGAACTCAATGACTTGAATGCAACGTCTTTTGAAATATGCCATGAATGACTCCAAGTAATATCTTTATAATGAGCAAATGCACAGCGGAAGATTTCTTTAATACCTGAGAATAAACATGCTTTAAAGTGTCAACCAAAAGGTTGGTGAGTTCATTAGTTTAACATAAATAATTATTTTCATCATTTTAATAGACCACAAGATTTTCATTTCCATTTCTCATAAATATACGTCACATGCATATAGACAAAAATAATCATTCATATGGATTGAACACCTGGTAATCGACATTAACAAGATGCATATAAGAATATCCCCTATCATTCCGAGAAATCCTTCGGACATGATAAAAACGAATTCGAAGTACTAAAGCATCCGGTACTTTGGATGGGGTTCGTTATGTAGTGACCCGAACTTTTCCATGTTTATATATATTAATTGAGATTGATATTTACATGATTAAATGTTTCCAACATGTTAAGCAATCAAACTTGTTAAGACTTGATTAATTGAAATATGTTTCATATAGACAATTGACCACCCAAGTTGACCGGTGATTCACGAACGTTAAAACTTGTAAAAACTATATGATGACATATATATGGATATATATATAGTTAACATGATACTATGATAAGTAAACATATCATTAAGTATATTAACAATGAACTACATATGTAAAAACAAGACTACTAACTTAATGATTTTTAAACGAGACATATATGTAACGATTATCGTTGTAAAGACATTTAATGTATATATATCATATTAAGAGATATTCATACATGATAATATCATGATAATATAATAATTTAAAATCTCATTTGATATTATAAACATTGGGTTAACAACATTTAACAAGATCGTTAACCTAAAGGTTTCAAAACAACACTTATATGTAACGACTAACGATGACTTAACGACTCAGTTAAAATGTATATACATGTAGTGTTTTAACATGTATTTATACACTTTTGAAAGACTTCAATACACTTATCAAAATACTTCTACTTAACAAAAATACTTACAATTACATCCTCGTTCAGTTTCATCAACAATTCTACTCGTATGCACCCGTATTCGTACTCGTACAATACACAGCTTTTAGATGTATGTACTATTGGTATATACACTCCAATGATCAGCTCTTAGCAGCCCATGTGAGTCACCTAGCACATGTGGGAACCATCATTTGGCAACTAGCATGAAATATCTCATAAAATTACAAAAATATGAGTAATCATTCATGACTTATTTACATGAAAACAAAATTACATATCCTTTATATCTAATCCATACATCAACGACCAAAAACACCTACAAACACTTTCATTCTTCAATTTTATTCATCTAATTGATCTCTCTCAAGTTCTATCTTCAAGTTCTAAGTGTTCTTCATATATTCTACAAGTTCTAGTTACATAAAATCAAGAATACTTTCAAGTTTGCTAGCTCACTTCCAATCTTGTAAGGTGATCATCCAACCTCAAGAAATAATTGTTTCTTACAGTAGGTTATCATTCTAATACAAGGTAATAATCATATTCAAACTTTGGTTCAATTTCTATAACTATAACAATCTTATTTCAAGTGATGATCTTACTTGAACTTGTTTTCGTGTCATGATTCTGCTTCAAGAACTTCGAGCCATCCAAGGATCCGTTGAAGCTAGATCTATTTTTCTCTTTTCCAGTAGGTTTATCCAAGGAACTTAAGGTAGTAATGATGTTCATAACATCATTCGATTCATACATATAAAGCTATCTTATTCGAAGGTTTAAACTTGTAATCACTAGAACATAGTTTAGTTAATTCTAAACTTGTTCGCAAACAAAAGTTAATCCTTCTAACTTGACTTTTAAAATCAACTAAACACATGTTCTATATCTATATGATATGCTAACTTAATGATTTAAAACCTGGAAACACGAAAAACACCGTAAAACCGGATTTACGCCGTCGTAGTAACACTGCGGGCTGTTTTGGGTTAGTTAATTAAAAACTATGATAAACTTTGATATAAAAGTTGTTATTTTGAGAAAATGATTTTTATTATGAACATGAAACTATATCCAAAAATTATGGTTAAACTCAAAGTGGAAGTATGTTTTCTAAAATGGTCATCTAGACGTCGTTCTTTCGACTAAAATGACTACCTTTATAAAAATGACTTGTAACTTATTTTTACGACTATAAACCTATACTTTTTCTGTTTAGATTCATAAAATAGAGTTCAATATGAAACCATAGCAATTTGATTCACTCAAAACGGATTTAAAATGAAAAAGTTATGGGTAAAACAAAATTGGATAATTTTTCTCATTTTAGCTACGTGAAAATTGGTAACAAATCTATTCCAACCATAACTTAATCAACTTGTATTGTATATTATGTAATCTTGAGATACCATAGATACGTATACAATGTTTCGACCTATCATGTCGACACATCTATATATATTTCGGAACAATCATAGACACTTTATATGTGAATGTTGGAGTTAGCTATACAGGGTTGAGGTTGATTCCAAAATATATATAGTTTGAGTTGTGATCAATACTGAGATACGTATACACTGGGTCGTGGATTGATTCAAGATAATATTTATCGATTTATTTCTGTACATCTAACTGTGGACAACTAGTTGTAGGTTACTAACGAGGACAGCTGACTTAATAAACTTAAAACATCAAAATATATTAAAAGTGTTGTAAATATATTTTGAACATACTTTGATATATATGTATATATTGTTATAGGTTCGTGAATCAACCAGTGGCCAAGTCTTACTTCCCGACGAAGTAAAAATCTGTGAAAGTGAGTTATAGTCCCACTTTTAAAATCTAATATTTTTGGGATGAGAATACATGCAGGTTTTATAAATGATTTACAAAATAGACACAAGTACGTGAAACTACATTCTATGGTTGAATTATCGAAATCGAATATGCCCCTTTTTATTAAGTCTGGTAATCTAAGAATTAGGGAACAGACACCCTAATTGACGCGAATCCTAAAGATAGATCTATTGGGCCTAACAAACCCCATCCAAAGTACCGGATGCTTTAGTACTTCGAAATTTATATCATATCCGAAGGGTGTCCCGGAATGATGGGGATATTCTTATATATGCATCTTGTTAATGTCGATTACCAGGTGTTCACCATATGAATGATTTTTATCTCTATGTATGGGATGTGTATTGAAATATGAAATCTTGTGGTCTATTATTATGATTTGATATATATAGGTTAAACCTATAACTCACCAACATTTTTGTTGACGTTTTAAGCATGTTTATTCTCAGGTGATTATTAAGAGCTTCCGCTGTCGCATACTTAAATAAGGACGAGATTTGGAATCCATGCTTGTATGATATTGTGTAAAAACTGCATTCAAGAAACTTATTTTGTTGTAACATATTTGTATTGTAAACCATTATGTAATGGTCGTGTGTAAACAGGATATTTTAGATTATCATTATTTGATAATCTACGTAAAGTTTTTTTTAAAACATTTATCTATGAAATAAAGGTTATGGTTTGTTTTAAAAATGAATGCAGTCTTTGAAAAATGTCTCATATAGAGGTCAAAACCTCGCAACGAAATCAATTAATATGGAACGTTTTTAATCAATAAGAACGAGACATTTCAGTTGGTATCAGAGCGTTGGTCTTAGAGAACCAGAATTTTGCATTAGTGTGTCTTATCGAGTTTGTTAGGATGCATTAGTAAGTCTGGACTTCGACCGTGTTTACTTGAAAAATGATTGCTTAACAAATTTTGTTGGAAACTATATATTTTTAACATGTGAATATTATGTGATATATTAATCTCTTAGCGCGTTTGATATTATGTGATAGATGTCTACCTCTAGAACAAGTCCCATTGACTCACCTAATAATAATGAAGAGTCAAATGTAAATTAGAATGATTCGTGGACTGATTCACAAGTTCCCGAAGAGGAACCGGAAGAAGAGTCGGAACCGGAAGAAGAATCGGAACCGGAAGAAGAATCGGAACTGGATGAAGAAATAGAACCGGTGGGGGAAATAATAAAACGGTTAAGTAAAAGAAAATCCTCAACCAACCGACCAAGGTTAATTATGGTCAATGGTGTTTCCGCCAAGGAAGCAAAATATTGGGAGGATTACCAATTCTCCGATGAATCGGATTCCGACGAGAATTCCGATGATGTTATAGAAATTACCCCAACTGAATTTAAAAAGGCAAAAGAAAATAATACGGGAAAGGGCATAAAAATAGAGAAATCTAATTCCAACCCCGATGAACTTTATATGTATCATCAACCCCCGAAGTCCTTAAGTTGTAACAATGACCCGGGAACCTCTAAACCACCAAGTTTTTCTAAACCGTTGTGGAAAACGACAGTTAGTATTAGGGGAACATCATATATCCCTAGAAACTTGGCAAAACGAACCAAAACCGAAGAAGAAGAAACAAGCGAGTCGGAATAAGATAGTTGTATTCGTGTGGTGTAATATATGTAATATAGTGTGCTTATGCTTTATGATATATGTAAAAATTGCTTGTATTAATAAGTATTTTTTTTATGAATCTAACTCTTGTCTATTTTACAGTATAAAAACACAAAATGGATAGACAACCCAATATTTTAAGAGACCTACCCGGAGGCATGATTGATGAAATCTTGTCTAGAGTCGGTCAGAATTCTTCGGCACAACTATTTAAGGCGAGATCAGTTTGTAAGACATTCGAAGAACGTTCCAAGAATGCCTTGGTTTATAAAAGGCTTTCATTCGAAAGATGGGGGATATCACATTGGGAAATCCAATAAGTTACGATGTGTTTACTTTGACGCATATATTGCGGGGAACCCAAATGCTATTTTACGCAATGGGTTAAGAAATTATTTTGACTCAATATATTCGAATATTGTACTTCGTGATTTAGAAAAAGCGGCTAACATGCAACATAAAGAAGCATGTTATGCTTACGGATTAGTAATGTTCGCTTCTCACCAAAGTGAGAACAAGAACATCGGGCTACAACTATTAAACAAAACGTTTCCACAAGTGACGGAGTCGGTAATTGGGGTAAGAAATGAGGTTTTTAGATTGTTACGGGACTGTTGGACATTACGTAACCCTCGTCCCTTTGACGACGTTACAACACGCTGTCTTATCAACGGCCATAACGGTTATGTTCCACAAGACCAAGGATGGGAAGTAGTCCTAGTAAAACCAGAATGCATGACTTGTTTCTAGACGTATGAATTACGTGTCTTTATTGCCTTTGCTGAACGACTTGTGTACTAGCTATAATTATCATCACAACTATCTTGTATCAAAGTTATTGTGTGCTATATTTCATGCTTTATGTAAAATAAGCGGTATTGTAAGTTTGTAAAATATTGTATAAAAGTTTGAACGCGAAATATTATTATAATCAGTTTTTCATATAGAATTGTAGTAGTTGAATTGTATATTAGCTACTAAGTATGAACTTAACGGGTAGGTACTACCCAAATTTAAACTTATAAAACGCTAATATGAAGAAAAAGCTTTTATAAATGAGTTCATATTATGCTACAACATACTATTAACTACTCTTAATATTCTGTATGATTAACTTGTTCCATTTGATAATTTTGAAGGAAATGGCACCGACTACTCGACACACTGTGAATATGAATGAAGAGGAATTCCGTACTTTTCTAGCTTCAAACATAGTCGCAGTACAGGCTGCGCTACATACCAACAATAAC
The DNA here is from genome assembly GCF_046630445.1 of Rutidosis leptorrhynchoides. Classification (NCBI taxonomy): domain Eukaryota; kingdom Viridiplantae; phylum Streptophyta; class Magnoliopsida; order Asterales; family Asteraceae; genus Rutidosis; species Rutidosis leptorrhynchoides. The sequence continues at coordinate 220,763,166 of NC_092333.1, read as the reverse complement.
CTTGGATCTAGCAGTACAGGAAATCGTGTAGGATGCACCTACAAAGAATTCACTGCCTGCAAACCTTTGGAATTTGATGGAACCGAAGGACCGATCGGATTGAAACGGTGGACCGAGAAGGTCGAATCGGTGTTTGCCATAAGTAAGTGTACTGAAGAGGACAAAGTGAAGTACGCTACACATACCTTCACAGGTTCTACGTTAACATGGTGGAATACCTATCTAGAGCAAGTGGGACAAGACAATGCGTACGCACTACCGTGGTCAGCATTCAAGCACTTGATGAACGAGAAGTACCGTCCCAGAACCGAGGTCAATAAGCTCAAAACAGAACTTAGAGGGTTACGAACCCAAGGATTTGATATTACCACGTACGAAAGACGATTCACAGAATTGTGCCTATTGTGGCCGGGAGCATTCGAAGATGAGGAAGAGAAGATCGACGCGTTTGTGAAAGGATTACCGGAAAGAATCCAAGAAGATATAAGTTCACACGAGCCCGCCTCCATACAACAGGCATGTAGAATGGCTCACAAACTAGTGAACCAGATTGAAGAAAGAATTAAAGAACAGACTGCTGAAGAGGCCAATGTGAAGCAAGTCAAAAGAAAGTGGGAGGAAAACGGTGATAAGAATCACCAATACAACAACAACAGCAATTACAACAATAATCGCAACAATTATCCCAACAATCGCAAAATCAATCGCAACTACAACAAACGGCCCAACAACAACAACAACAACAACAACAACAACAACAGCAACTACAACAATCATCCCAACAACAATAATAACCGCAACAACAACAATAATCAGAAGCAGCTATGCCAAAGGTGTGAAAAGTATCACTCGGGGTTCTGCACCAAATTTTGCAACAAGTGTAAAAGAAATGGTCATAGCGCGGCGAAGTGTGAGGTCTACGGACCAGGGGTTAAAGAACGAAAGGAACAAATGGTGTCGGAACGAGTAATGGCGGAGCAAGTAGTGTCGGAGCAAGTTATGCCAATGTAGTTTATTATAAATGTGGAAAACCGGGCCACATTATTAGAAATTGCCCGAACCAGGAGAACACGAATGGACAAGGCCGCGGAAGAGTTTTCAATATTAATGCGGCAGAGGCACAGAAAGACCCGGAGCTTGTTACGGGTACGTTTCTTATTGACAATAAATCTGCTTACGTTTTATTTGATTCGGGTGCGGATAGAAGCTATATGAGTAGAGATTTTTATGCTAAATTAAGTTGTCCATTGACGCCTTTGGATAGTAAATTTTTACTCGAATTAGCAAATGGTAAATTAATTTCAGCAGATAATATATGTCGGAATCGAGAAATTAAACTGGTTAGCGAAACATTTAAGATTGACTTGATACCAGTAGAGTTAGGGAGTTTTGATGTGATAATCGGTATGGACTGGTTGAAAGAAGTGAAAGCAGAGATCGTTTGTTGCAAAAATGCAATTCGCATTATACGAGAAAAAGGAAAACCCTTAATGTTGTACGGAGAAAAGGGCAACACGAAGCTACATCTTATTAGTAATTTGAAGGCACAAAAACTAATAAGAAAAGGTTGCTATGCTGTTCTAGCACACGTCGAGAAAGTACAAACTGAAGAAAAGAGCATCAATGATGTTCCCATTGCAAAAGAATTTCCCGATGTATTTCCGAAAGAATTACCGGGATTACCCCCACATCGATCCGTTGAATTTCAAATAGATCTTGTACCAGGAGCTGCACCAATAGCTCGTGCTCCTTACAGACTCGCACCCAGCGAGATGAAAGAACTGCAAAGCCAATTACAAGAACTTTTAGAGCGTGGTTTCATTCGACCAAGCACATCACCGTGGGGAGCTCCTGTTTTGTTTGTCAAGAAGAAAGATGGTACATTCAGGTTGTGTATCGACTACCGAGAGTTGAACAAACTTACCATCAAGAACCGCTACCCACTACCGAGAATCGACGACTTATTTGATCAACTACAAGGCTCGTCTGTTTATTCAAAGATTGACTTACGTTCCGGGTATCATCAAATGCGGGTGAAAGAAGATGATATTCCAAAGACTGCTTTCAGAACACGTTACGGTCATTACGAGTTTATGGTCATGCCGTTTGGTTTAACTAATGCACCAGCTGTGTTCATGGACCTTATGAACAGAGTGTGTGGACCATACCTTGACAAGTTTGTCATTGTTTTCATTGATGACATACTTATTTACTCAAAGAATGACCAAGAACACGATGAACATTTGAGAAAGGTGTTAGAAGTATTGAGGAAGGAAGAATTGTACGCTAAGTTTTCAAAGTATGCATTTTGGTTGGAAGAAGTTCAATTCCTCGGGCACATAGTGAACAAAGAAGGTATTAAGGTGGATCCGGCAAAGATAGAAACTGTTGAAAAGTGGGAAACCCCGAAAACTCCGAAACACATACGCCAGTTTTTAGGACTAGCTGGTTACTACAGAAGGTTCATCCAAGACTTTTCCAGAATAGCAAAACCTTTGACTGCATTAACGCATAAAGGGAAGAAATTTGAATGGAATGATGAACAAGAGAAAGCGTTTCAGTTATTGAAGAAAAAGCTAATTACGGCACCTATATTGTCATTGCCTGAAGGGAATGATGATTTTGTGATTTATTGTGATGCATCAAAGCAAGGTCTCGGTTGTGTATTAATGCAACGAACGAAGGTGACTGCTTATGCGTCTAGACAATTGAAGATTCACGAACAAAATTATACGACGCATGATTTGGAATTAGGCGCGGTTGTTTTTGCATTAAAGACTTGGAGGCACTACTTATATGGGGTCAAAAGTATTATATATACCGACCACAAAAGTCTTCAACACATATTTAATCAGAAACAACTGAATATGAGGCAGCGTAGGTGGATTGAATTATTGAATGATTACGACTTTGAGATTCGTTACCACCCGGGGAAGGCAAATGTGGTAGCCGATGCCTTGAGCAGGAAGGACAGAGAACCCATTCGAGTAAAATCTATGAATATAATGATTCATAATAACCTTACTACTCAAATAAAGGAGGCGCAACAAGGAGTTTTAAAAGAGGGAAATTTAAAGGATGAAATACCCAAAGGATCGAAGAAGCATCTTAATATTCGGGAAGACGGAACCCGGTATAGGGCTGAAAGGATTTGGGTACCAAAATTTGGAGATATGAGAGAAATGGTACTTAGAGAAGCTCATAAAACCAGATACTCAATACATCCTGGAACGGGGAAGATGTACAAGGATCTCAAGAAACATTTTTGGTGGCCGGGTATGAAAGCCGATGTTGCTAAATACGTAGGAGAATGTTTGACGTGTTCTAAGGTCAAAGCTGAGCATCAGAAACCATCAGGTCTACTTCAACAACCCGAAATCCCGGAATGGAAATGGGAAAACATTACCATGGATTTCATCACTAAATTGCCAAGGACTGCAAGTGGTTTTGATACTATTTGGGTAATAGTTAATCGTCTCACCAAATCAGCACAGTTCCTGCCAATAAGAGAAGATGACAAGATGGAGAAGTTAGCACGACTGTATTTGAAGGAAGTCATCTCCAGACATGGAATACCAATCTCTATTATCTCTGATAGGGATGGCAGATTTATTTCAAGATTCTGGCAGACATTACAGCAAGCATTAGGAACTCGTCTAGACATGAGTACTGCCTATCATCCACAAACTGATGGGCAGAGCGAAAGGACGATACAAACGCTTGAAGACATGCTACGAGCATGTGTTATTGATTTCGGAAACAGTTGGGATCGACATCTACCGTTAGCAGAATTTTCCTACAACAACAGCTACCATTCAAGCATTGAGATGGCGCCGTTTGAAGCACTTTATGGTAGAAAGTGCAGGTCTCCGATTTGTTGGAGTGAAGTGGGGGATAGACAGATTACGGGACCGGAGATTATACAAGAAACTACCGAGAAGATCATCCAAATTCAACAACGGTTGAAAACCGCCCAAAGTCGACAAAAGAGCTACGCTGACATTAAAAGAAAAGATATAGAATTTGAAATTAGAGAGATGGTCATGCTTAAAGTTGCACCTTGGAAAGGCATTGTTCTATTTGGTAAACGAGGGAAATTAAATCCAAGGTATATTGGACCATTCAAGATTATTGATCGTGTTGGACCAGTAGCTTACCGACTTGAGTTACCTCAACAACTCGCGGCTGTACATAACACTTTCCACGTCTTGAATTTGAAGAAATGTTTTTCTAAAGAAGATCTCACTATTCCATTAGATGAAATCCAAATCAACGAAAAACTTCAATTCATCGAAGAACCCGTCGAAATAATGGATCGTGAGGTTAAAAGACTTAAGCAAAACAAGATACCAATTGTTAAGGTTCGATGGAATGCTCGTAGAGGACCCGATTTCACCTGGGAGCGTGAAGATCAGATGAAGAAGAAATACCCGCATCTATTTCCAGAAGATTCGTCAACACCTTCAACAGCTTAAAATTTCGGGACGAAATTTATTTAATGGGTAGGTACTGTAGTGACCCGAACTTTTCCATGTTTATATATATTAATTGAGATTGATATTTACATGATTAAATGTTTCTAACATGTTAAGCAATCAAACTTGTTAAGACTTGATTAATTGAAATATGTTTCATATAGACAATTGACCACCCAAGTTGACCGGTGATTCACGAACGTTAAAACTTGTAAAAACTATATGATGACATATATATGGATATATATATAGTTAATATGATACTATGATAAGTAAACATATCATTAAGTATATTAACAATGAACTACATATGTAAAAACAAGACTACTAACTTAATGATTTTTAAACGAGACATATATGTAACGATTATCGTTGTAAAGACATTTAATGTATATATATCATATTAAGAGATATTAATACATGATAATATCATGATAATATAATAATTTAAAATCTCATTTGATATTATAAACATTGGGTTAACAACATTTAACAAGATCGTTAACCTAAAGGTTTCAAAACAACACTTACATGTAACGACTAACGATGACTTAACGACTCAGTTAAAATGTATATACATGTAGTGTTTTAACATGTATTTATACACTTTTGAAAGACTTCAATACACTTATCAAAATACTTCTACCTAAAAAAAATGCTTACAATTACATCCTCGTTCAGTTTCATCAACAATTCTACTCGTATGCACCCGTATTCGTACTCGTACAATACACAGCTTTTAGATGTATGTGCTATTGGTATATACACTCCAATGATCAGCTCTTAGCAGCCCATGTGAGTCACCTAACACATGTGGGAACCATCATTTGGCAACTAGCATGAAATATCTCATAAAATTACAAAAATATGAGTAATCATTCATGACTTATTTACATGAAAACAAAATTACATATCCTTTATATCTAATCCATACACCAACGACCAAAAACACCTACAAACACTTTCATTCTTCAATTTTCTTCATCTAATTGATCTCTCTCAAGTTCTATCTTCAAGTTCTAAGTGTTCTTCATATATTCAACAAGTTCTAGTTACATAAAATCAAGAATACTTTCAAGTTTGCTAGCTCACTTCCAATCTTGTAAGGTGATCATCCAACCTCAAGAAATATTTGTTTCTTACAGTAGGTTATCATTCTAATACAAGGTAATAATCATATTCAAACTTTGGTTCAATTTCTATAACTATAACAATCTTATTTCAAGTGATGATCTTACTTGAACTTGTTTTCGTGTCATGATTCTGCTTCAAGAACTTCGAGCCATCCAAGGATCCGTTGAAGCTAGATCTATTTTTCTCTTTTCCAGTAGGTTTATCCAAGGAACTTAAGGTAGTAATGATGTTCATAACATCATTCGATTCATACATATAAAGCTATCTTATTCGAAGGTTTAAACTTGTAATCACTAGAACATAGTTTAGTTAATTCTAAACTTGTTCGCAAACAAAAGTTAATCCTTCTAACTTGACTTTTAAAATCAACTAAACACATGTTCTATATCTATATGATATGCTAACTTAATGATTTAAAACCTGGAAACACGAAAAACACCGTAAAACCGGATTTACGCCGTCGTAGTAACACCGCGGGCTGTTTTGGGTTAGTTAATTAAAAACTATGATAAACTTTGATTTAAAATTTGTTATTTTGAGAAAATGATTTTTATTATGAACATGAAACTATATCCAAAAATTTTGGTTAAACTCAAAGTGGAAGTATGTTTTCTAAAATGGTCATCTAGACGTCGTTCTTTCGACTGAAATGACTACCTTTACAAAAACGACTTGTAACTTATTTTTCCGACTATAAACCTATACTTTTTCTATTTAGATTCATAAAATATAGTTCAATATGAAACCATAGCAATTTGATTCACTCAAAACGGATTTAAAATGAAGAAGTTATGGGTAAAACAAGATTGGATAATTTTTCTCATTTTAGCTACGTGAAAATTGGTAACAAATCTATTCCAACCATAACTTAATCAACTTGTATTGTATATTATGTAATCTTGAGATACCATAGACATGTATACAATGTTTCGACCTATCATGTCGACACATCTATATATATTTCGGAACAATCATAGACACTCTATATGTGAATGTTGGAGTTAGCTATACAGGGTTGAGGTTGATTCCAAAATATATATAGTTTGAGTTGTGATCAATACTGAGATACGTATACACTGGGTCGTGGATTGATTCAAGATAATATTTATCGATTTATTTCTGTACATCTAACTGTGGACAACTAGTTGTAGGTTACTAACGAGGACAGCTGACTTAATAAACTTAAAACATCAAAATATATTAAAAGTGTTGTAAATATATTTTGAACATACTTTGATATATATGTATATATTGTTATAGGTTCGTGAATCAACCAGTGGCCAAGTCTTACTTCCCGACGAAGTAAAAATCTGTGAAAGTGAGTTATAGTCCCACTTTTAAAATCTAATATTTTTGGGATGAGAATACATGCAGGTTTTATAAATGATTTACAAAATAGACACAAGTACGTGAAACTACATTCTATGGTTGAATTATCGAAATTGAATATGCCCCTTTTTATTAAGTCTGGTAATCTAAGAATTAGGGAACATACACCCTAATTGACGCGAATCCTAAAGATAGATCTATTGGGCCTAACAAACCCCATCCAAAGTACCGGATGCTTTAGTACTTCGAAATTTATATCATATCCGAAGGGTGTCCTGGAATGATGGGGATATTCTTATATATGCATCTTGTTAATGTCGATTACCAGTTGTTCACCATATGAATGATTTTTATCTCTATGTATGGGATGTGTATTGAAATATGAAATCTTGTGGTCTATTATTATGATTTGATATATATAGGTTAAACCTATAACTCACCAACATTTTTGTTGACGTTTTAAGCATGTTTATTCTCAGGTGATTATTAAGAGCTTCCGCTGTCGCATACTTAAATAAGGACGAGATTTGGAATCCATGCTTGTATGATATTGTGTAAAAACTGCATTCAAGAAACTTATTTTGTTGTAACATATTTGTATTGTAAACCATTATGTAATGGTCGTGTGTAAACAGGATATTTTAGATTATCATTATTTGATAATCTACGTAAAGTTTTTTTTTAAAACCTTTATCTATGAAATAAAGGTTATGGTTTGTTTTAAAAATGAATGCAGTCTTTGAAAAACGTCTCATATAGAGGTCAAAACCTCGCAACGAAATCAATTAATATGGAACGTTTTTAATCAATAAGAACGGGACATTTCACGCTAGGCCCAATAGATCTATCTTTAGGATTCGCGTCAATTAGTAGACTGGTTTACTAATTCTTAGGTTACCAAGTAAAAAGGGGCATATTCGGTTTCGATCATTCAACCATATAATGTAGTTTCGATTACTTGTGTCTATTTCGTAAAACATTTATAAAAGCAAAGCATGTATTCTCAGTCTGAAAAATATATATTGCAAAAGCATTTAAAAAGGGAGAAAATGAGACTCACCTAATGTATTTTGTAGTAAAAATACATATGACAATATTGAAGAATGCAGGGTTGGCCTCGGATTCACGAACCTATATCATTTATGTACTTATTAATATACATAATTGTAATCGAACAAATTTATTTATTATATCTTAATTTATATATTATATATATATTTAATTTGTGTATATATTCTAAATGATTAATATTTATATAGTTATATTAATATATCTATATTTATATTTTTATATATAATTGTTTAGTGTTATTTTTAAAAAAATCAATAGTTTGTGATATGCAAATATTTATATAAATAATATTAATAGGTTTAATATATAAAAATAATTATTATCTATACATTTAGTTATATTACCATATCTATATCTATCTATGTGTTTAGTATTAGATTTACAGTTTAATAATTTGTTATATATAAGTATTTATATAAAAATGTTATTATGTTTGATATATGATTATAAAGCCAGGATATATATATATATATACATATATTAAGTATATTCTATGTACATTATTTATCGATTAAAAAATGATAGTTATAATAATATTAATGATAATAATGAAAACAAGGATATTACAAATTTTAAATATGTTAATAATACTAATACTAATATTATTGAAAATAATAATAAATTTTATTCTAGTTCTTATATTTGTAATAATAACATTTATAATACTTAACAATATTGATATTGATAATGCTAGTAATAAATGACGTTCATAACACTTAGTAATAATAACAATACTAATAATAATAATAATAACAACTAAAATAATAATAATAATAATAATAATAATAATAATAATAATAATAATAATAATAATAATAATAAATAAATAAATAAATAAATAAATAAATAAATAAATAACAAAAGGCTACCTCACAAGAATTAGTTCCAAAAATAAAGTCCACGCAGGGACTCGAACCCGCGACCTCTCGAAACACACACCAAGCACTTAACCACTCGTCCATTCTGTTTTTCCTTACAGTCCTCACAACTTAATTATATTTAGATCATTTCTCCTTCCTGTTTATTCCTTTCCTTCTTCATCTTCACGAACAATCAACCAAACAAATTAACAAACAAAATAGTCAAACACTAAATGAATTAAGTTCATCATTAGAGACGACTTGTGAAGGGTACAGTTGATCGGTTAAACAAAAAAAAAAACTGCACAGGCTTGCTGCTGTCGCAGCCTTTTAACAAAAAAATATATATAGATTTTCGATTTTAAGAACGTTTTAACAGAAATTTCCTACATGAAATTGATTGAATACCACTCCTAATATCTTTATCAATCATCAATTGAACTTGAATCATTGAGTTGAGTTCGAATTTTCACAAAGAACAGACAGTTGAATTTTTTTGATTAAAAGTTTGACCTCAAAATTAAACTTTGATTTCGCGAATTACGATTTGAAAACCTACAGATAGATTGAACAAGAGATTCCTAATACAACTGCAATTCCATATTCTTCAATTGAATTCGTATTTGAGTTTTGGCAAAAAAATAAATAAATAAATATGGAAGAACAGAGATATTGAGCTGATGTAATATGTATTTCTGTTTAGTTCTTCAACTGCTGTGATTGTGAAAGATAAATGATAGTGATATTGGAAGAATTCACTAAGCTTGATTATATGATGGAAGTGGGTCTCGACATGTACTCACAGGTGCCGCATAAATACAGAAAAAGAGAGAAATAAAATATATAATTTGATTGTGAAAGAAAACTGGATCCTATGTATCTGTTATAACTTTTATCATTTAATCCATCTAATTAATAAACAAATATAAATATATCAATATTGCTACTAATATTTAAACTAAATAAAATACTAATAATAATAATAATAATAATAATAATAATAATAATAATAATAATAATAATAATAATAATAATAATAATAATAATAATAATATTAGAAGTAACAAAAATAATAACACCAAAATAATACTAAGAATACTAATAATAATGATATTTAATAATAATGATAATAATAACATTATTAATAATACTAATAAAAATACTAATTTTAATAATATTAATATTATTAGATGATAATGATAATGATAATATAACAATTTATACCTATCAAATTTCCTATTTATATATTAAATGAATAATATTAATACTACTGATATCAATATTAATAATAAATGAACTAATAATATTATTAATATAATAACTATATTTTAACTTGTAGTTTAATACATTAACATTAAATATGTAATATTAGATAATATATACGTATAGTATTTTTATCTTTTATATATATATTCCAACATACCTAATGATTATCTATAGAAATTATATATAGTTTTAATTTAACCACCATTTGGTTATCTTGTATATTATTTTCATATTTTTAATTTTAATTGTTTATAATGTACTTTGTTAATTTAAAATTTTATATATACACTTATATTTATATTTATGTACATATTTACATAATTATTTATACCCAATTGTTCGTGAATATTCTTACATTTATATATTTATTTATATATATATTTAATTACATTTTTATTTACATACAAATTGTTTGTGAATCGTCGGGAATAGTCAAAGGTTTAAATGTGAAATGTCCCGTTCTTATTGATTAAAAACGTTCCATATTAATTGATTTCGTTGCGAGGTTTTGACCTCTATATGAGACGTTTTTCAAAGACTGCATTCATTTTTAAAACAAACCATAACCTTTATTTCATAAATAAAGGTTTAAAAAGCTTTACGTAGATTATCAAATAATGATAATCTAAAATATCCTGTTTACACACGACCATTACATAATGGTTTACAATACAAATATGTTACATCGAAATCAGTTTCTTGAATGCAGTTTTTACACAATATCATACAAACATGGACTCCAAATCTTGTCCTTATTTTAGTATGCAACAGCGGAAGCTCTTAATATTCACCTGAGAATAAACATGCTTTAAACGTCAACAAAAATGTTGGTGAGTTATAGGTTTAACCTATATATATCAAATCGTAACAATAGACCACAAGATTTCATATTTCAATACACATCCCATACATAGAGATAAAAATCATTCATATGGTGAACACCTGGTAACCGACAATAACAAGATGCATATATAAGAATATCCCCATCATTCCGGGACACCCTTCGGATATGATATAAATTTCGAAGTACTAAAGCATCCGGTACTTTGGATGGGGTTTGTTAGGCCCAATAGATCTATCTTTAGGATTCGCGTCAATTAGGGTGTCTGTTCCCTAATTCTTAGATTACCAGACTTAATAAAAAGGGGCATATTCGATTTCGATAATTCAACCATAGAATGTAGTTTCACGTACTTGTGTCTATTTTGTAAATCATTTATAAAACCTGCATGTATTCTCATCCCAAAAATATTAGATTTTAAAAGTGGGACTATAACTCACTTTCACAGATTTTTTACTTCGTCGGGAAGTAAGACTTGGCCACTGGTTGATTCACGAACCTATAACAATATATACATATATATCAAAGTATGTTCAAAATATATTTACAACACTTTTAATATATTTTGATGTTTTAAGTTTATTAAGTCAGCTGTCCTCGTTAGTAACCTACAACTAGTTGTCCACAGTTAGATGTACAGAAATAAATCGATAAATATTATCTTGAATCAATCCACGACCCAGTGTATACGTATCTCAGTATTGATCACAACTCAAACTATATATATTTTGGAATCAACCTCAACCCTGTATAGCTAACTCCAACATTCACATATAGAGTGTCTATGGTTGTTCCGAAATATATATAGATGTGTCGACATGATAGGTCGAAACATTGTATACGTGTCTATGGTATCTCAAGATTACATAATATACAATACAAGTTGATTAAGTTATGGTTGGAATAGATTTGTTACCAATTTTCACGTAGCTAAAATGAGAAAAATTATCCAATCTTGTTTTACCCATAACTTCTTCATTTTAAATCCGTTTTGAGTGAATCAAATTGCTATGGTTTCATATTGAACTCTATTTTATGAATCTAAACAGAAAAAGTATAGGTTTATAGTCGGAAAAATAAGTTACAAGTCGTTTTTGTAAAGGTAGTCATTTCAGTCGAAAGAACGACGTCTAGATGACCATTTTAGAAAACATACTTCCACTTTGAGTTTAACCATAATTTTTGGATATAGTTTCATGTTCATAATAAAAATCATTTTCTCAGAATAACAACTTTTAAATCAAAGTTTATCATAGTTTTTAATTAACTAACCCAAAACAGCCCGTGGTGTTACTACGACGGCGTAAATCCGGTTTTACGGTGTTTTTCGTGTTTCCAGGTTTTAAATCATTAAGTTAGAATATCATATAGATATAGAACATGTGTTTAGTTGATTTTAAAAGTCAAGTTAGAAGGATTAACTTTTGTTTGCGAACAAGTTTAGAATTAACTAAACTATGTTCTAGTGATTACAAGTTTAAACCTTCGAATAAGATAGCTTTATATGTATGAATCGAATGATGTTATGAACATCATTACTACCTTAAGTTCCTTGGATGAACCTACTGGAAAAGAGAAAAATGGATCTAGCTTCAATGGATCCTTGGATGGCTCAAAGTTCTTGAAGCAAAATCATGACACGAAAACAAGTTCAAGTAAGATCATCACTTGAAATAAGATTGTTATAGTTATAGAAATTGAACCAAAGTTTGAATATGATTATTACCTTGTATTAGAATGATAACCTACTGTAAGAAACAAAGATTTCTTGAGGTTGGATGATCACCTTACAAGATTGGAAGTGAGCTAGCAAGCTTGAAAGTATTCTTGATTTTATGAAACTAGAACTTTTGGAATTTATGAAGAACACTTAGAACTTGAAGATAGAACTTGAGAGAGTTCAATTAGATGAAGAAAATTGAAGAATGAAAGTGTTTGTAGGTGTTTTTGGTCGTTGGTGTATGGATTAGATATAAAGGATATGTAATTTTGTTTTCATGTAAATAAGTCATGAATGATTACTCATATTTTTGTAATCTTATGAGATATTTCATGCTAGTTGCCAAATGATGGTTCCCACATGTGTTAGGTGACTCACATGGGCTGCTAAGAGCTGATCATTGGAGTGTATATACCAATAGTACATACATCTAAAAGCTGTGTATTGTACGAGTACGAATACGGGTGCATACGAGTAGAATTGTTGATGAAACTGAACGAGAATGTAATTGTAAGAATTTTTGTTAAGTAGAAGTATTTTGATAAGTGTATTGAAGTCTTTCAAAAGTGTATAAATACATATTAAAACACTACATGTATATACATTTTAACTGAGTCGTTAAGTCATCGTTAGTCGTTACATGTAAGTGTTGTTTTGAAACCTTTAGGTTAACGATCTTGTTAAATGTTGTTAACCCAATGTTTATAATATCAAAAGAGATTTTAAATTATTATATTATCATGATATTATGATGTACGAATATCTCTTAATATGATATATATATACATTAAGTGTCGTTACAACGATAAACGTTACATATATGTCTCGTTTCAAAATCATTAAGTTAGTAGTCTTGTTTTTACATATGTAGTTCATTGTTAATATAATTAATGATATGTTTACTTATCATAATATCATGTTAACTATATATATAACCATATATATGTCATCATATAGTTTTTTTTTTTACAAGTTTTAACGTTCGTGAATCACCGGTCAACTTGGGTGGTCAATTGTCTATATGAAACCTATTTCAATTAATCAAATCTTAACAAGTTTGATTGCTTAACATGTTGGAAACATTTAATCATGTAAATATCAATCTCAATTAATATATATAAACATGGAAAAGTTCGGGTCACTACAGTACCTACCCGTTAAATAAATTTCGTCCCGAAATTTTAAGCTGTTGAAGGTGTTGACGAATCTTCTGGAAATAGATGCGGGTATTTCTTCTTCATCTGATCTTCACGCTCCCAGGTGAACTCGGGTCCTCTACGAGCATTCCATCGAACCTTAACAATTGGTATCTTGTTTTGCTTAAGTCTTTTAACCTCACGATCCATTATTTCGACGGGTTCTTCGATGAATTGAAGTTTTTCGTTGATTTGGATTTCATCTAACGGAATAGTGAGATCTTCTTTAGCAAAACATTTCTTTAAATTCGAGACGTGGAAAGTGTTATGTACAGCCGCGAGTTGTTGAGGTAACTCTAGTCGGTAAGCTACTGGTCCGACACGATCAATAATCTTGAATGGTCCAATATACCTTGGATTTAATTTCCCTCGTTTACCAAATTGAACAACGCCCTTCCAAGGTGCAACTTTAAGCATGACCATCTCTCCAATTTCAAATTCTATATCTTTTCTTTTAATGTCAGCGTAGCTCTTTTGTCGACTTTGGGCGGTTTTCAACCGTTGTTGAATTTGGATGATCTTCTCGGTAGTTTCTTGTATAATCTCCGGACCCGTAATCTGTCTATCCCCCACTTCACTCCAACAAATCGGAGACCTGCACTTTCTACCATAAAGTGCTTCAAACGGCGCCATCTCAATGCTTGAATGGTAGCTGTTGTTGTAGGAAAATTCTGCTAACGGTAGATGTCGATCCCAACTGTTTCCGAAATCAATAACACATGCTCGTAGCATGTCTTCAAGCGTTTGTATCGTCCTTTCGCTCTGCCCATCAGTTTGTGGATGATAGGCAGTACTCATGTCTAGACGAGTTCCTAATGCTTGCTGTAATGTCTGCCAGAATCTTGAAATAAATCTGCCATCCCTATCAGAGATAATAGAGATTGGTATTCCATGTCTGGAGACGACTTCCTTCAAATACAGTCGTGCTAACTTCTCCATCTTGTCATCTTCTCTTATTGGTAGGAAGTGTGCTGATTTGGTGAGACGATCAACTATTACCCAAATAGTATCAAAACCACTTGCAGTCCTTGGCAATTTAGTGATGAAATCCATGGTAATGTTTTCCCATTTCCATTCCGGGATTTCGGGTTGTTGAAGTAGACCTGATGGTTTCTGATGCTCAGCTTTGACCTTAGAACACGTCAAACATTCTCCTACATATTTAGTAACATCGGCTTTCATACCCGGCCACCAAAAATGTTTCTTGAGATCCTTGTACATCTTCCCCGTTCCAGGATGTATTGAGTATCTGGTTTTATGAGCTTCTCTAAGTTCCATTTCTCTCATATCTCCAAATTTTGGTACCCAAATCCTTTCAGCCCTATACCGGGTTCCGTCTTCCCGAATATTAAGATGCTTCTCCGATCCTTTGGGTATTTCATCCTTTAAATTTCCCTCTTTTAAAACTCCTTGTTGCGCCTCCTTTATTTGAGTAGTAATGTTATTATGAATCATTATATTCATAGATTTTACTCGAATGGGTTCTCTGTCCTTCCTGCTCAAGGCATCGGCTACCACATTTGCCTTCCCCGGGTGGTAACGAATCTCAAAGTCGTAATCATTCAACAATTCAATCCACCTACGCTGCCTCATATTCAGTTGTTTCTGATTAAATATGTGTTGAAGACTTTTGTGGTCGGTATATATAATACTTTTGACCCCATATAAGTAGTGCCTCCAAGTCTTTAATGCAAAAACAACCGCGCCTAATTCCAAATCATGCGTCGTATAATTTTGTTCGTGAATCTTCAATTGTCTAGACGCATAAGCAATCACCTTCGTTCGTTGCATTAATACACAACCGAGACCTTGCTTTGATGCATCACAATAAATCACAAAATCATCATTCCCTTCAGGCAATGACAATATAGGTGCCGTAGTTAGATTTTTCTTCAATAACTGAAACGCTTTCTCTTGTTCATCATTCCATTCAAATTTCTTCCCTTTATGCGTTAATGCAGTCAAGGGTTTTGCTATTCTGGAAAAGTCTTGGATGAACCTTCTGTAGTAACCAGCTAGTCCTAAAAACTGGCGTATGTGTTTCGGAGTTTTCGGGGTTTCCCACTTTTCAACAGTTTCTATCTTTGCCGGATCCACCTCAATACCTTCTTTGTTCACTATGTGACCGAGGAATTGAACTTCTTCCAACCAAAATGCACACTTTGAAAACTTAGCGTACAATTCTTCCTTCCTCAATACTTCTAACACCTTTCTCAAATGTTCACCGTGTTCTTGGTCATTCTTTGAGTAAATAAGTATGTCATCAATGAAAACAATGACAAACTTGTCAAGGTATGGTCCACACACTCGGTTCATAAGGTCCATGAACACAGCTGGTGCATTAGTTAAACCAAACGGCATGACCATAAACTCGTAATGACCGTAACGTGTTCTGAAAGCAGTCTTTGGAATATCATCTTCTTTCACCCGCATTTGATGATACCCGGAACGTAAGTCAATCTTTGAATAAACAGACGAGCCTTGTAGTTGATCAAATAAGTCGTCGATTCTCGGTAGTGGGTAGCGGTTCTTGATGGTAAGTTTGTTCAACTCTCGGTAGTCGATACACAACCTGAATGTACCATCTTTCTTCTTGACAAACAAAACAGGAGCTCCCCACGGTGATGTGCTTGGTCGAATGAAACCACGCTCTAAAAGTTCTTGTAATTGGCTTTGCAGTTCTTTCATCTCGCTGGGTGCGAGTCTGTAAGGAGCACGAGCTATTGGTGCAGCTCCTGGTACAAGATCTATTTGAAATTCAACGGATCGATGTGGGGGTAATCCCGGTAATTCTTTCGGAAATACATCGGGAAATTCTTTTGCAATGGGAACATCATTGATGCTCTTTTCTTCAGTTTGTACTTTCTCGACGTGTGCTAGAACAGCATAGCAACCTTTTCTTATTAGTTTTTGTGCCTTCAAATTACTAATAAGATGTAGCTTCGTGTTGCCCTTTTCTCCGTACACCATTAAGGGTTTTCCTTTTTCTCGTATAATGCGAATTGCATTTTTGTAACAAACGATCTCCGCTTTCACTTCTTTCAACCAGTCCATACCGATTATCACATCAAAACTCCCTAACTCTACTGGTATCAAATCAATCTTAAATGTTTCGCTAACCAGTTTAATTTCTCGATTCCGACATATATTATCTGCTGAAATTAATTTACCATTTGCTAATTCGAGTAAAAATTTACTATCCAAAGGCGTCAATGGACAACTTAATTTAGCACAAAAATCTCTACTCATATAGCTTCTATCCGCACCCGAATCAAATAAAACGTAAGCAGATTTATTGTCAATAAGAAACGTACCCGTAACAAGCTCCGGGTCTTCCTGTGCCTCTACCGCATTAATATTGAAAACTCTTCCACGGCCTTGTCCATTCGTGTTCTCCTGGTTCGGGCAATTTCTAATAATGTGGCCTGGTTTTCCACATTTATAACAAACTACATTGGCATAACTTGCTCCGACACTACTTGCTCCGCCATTACTCGTTCCGACACCATTTGTTCCTTTCGTTCTATTAACCCCTGGTCCGTAGACCTCACACTTCGCCGCGCTATGACCATTTCTTTTACACTTGTTGCAAAATTTGGTGCAGAACCCCGAGTGATTCTTTTCACACCTTTGGCATAGTTGCTTCTGATTGTTGTTGTTGTTGCGGTTATTATTGTTGTTGGGATGATTGTTGTAGTTGCTGTTGTTGTTGTTGTTGTTGTTGTTGTTGTTGGGCCGTTTGTTGTAGTTGCGATTGATGTTGCGATTGTTGGGATAATTGTTGCGATTATTGTTGTAATTACTGTTGTTGTTGTATTGGTGATTCTTATCACCGTTTTCCTCCCACTTTCTTTTGACTTGCTTCACATTGGCCTCTTCAGCAGTCTGTTCTTTAATTCTTTCTTCAATCTGGTTCACTAGTTTGTGAGCCATTCTACATGCCTGTTGTATGGAGGCGGGCTCGTGTGAACTTATATCTTCTTGGATTCTTTCCGGTAATCCTTTCACAAACGCGTCGATCTTCTCTTCCTCATCTTCGAATGCTCCCGGACACAATAGGCACAATTCTGTGAATCGTCTTTCGTACGTGGTAATATCAAATCCTTGGGTTCGTAACCCTCTAAGTTCTGTCTTGAGCTTATTGACCTCGGTTCTGGGACGGTACTTCTCGTTCATCAAGTGCTTGAATGCTGACCACGGTAGTGCGTACGCATCATCTTGTCCCACTTGCTCTAGATAGGTATTCCACCATGTTAACGCAGAACCTGTGAAGGTATGCGTAGCGTACTTCACTTTGTCCTCTTCAGTACACTTACTTATGGCAAACACCGATTCAACCTTCTCGGTCCACCGTTTCAATCCGATCGGTCCTTCGGTTCCATCAAATTCCAAAGGTTTGCAGGCAGTGAATTCTTTGTAGGTGCATCCTACACGATTTCCTGTACTGCTAGATCCAAGGTTATTGTTGGTATGTAGCGCAGCCTGTACTGCGGCTATGTTTGAAGCTAGAAAAGTACGGAATTCCTCTTCATTCATATTCACGGTGTGTCGAGTAGTCGGTGCCATTTCCTTCAAAATAGTTAAATGGAACAAGTTAATCATACAGAATATTAAGAGTAGTTAATAGTATTTCGTAGCATAATATGAACTCATTTATAAAAGCTTTTTCTTCATATTAGCGTTTTATAAGTTTAAATTCGGGTAGTACCTACCCGTTAAGTTCATACTTAGTAGCTAATATACAATTCAACTACTACAATTCTATATGAAAAACTGATTGTAATAATATTTCGCGTTCAAACTTTTATACAATATTTTACAAACTTACAATACCGCTTATTTTACATAAAGCATGAAATATAGCACACAATAACTTTGATACAAGATAGTTGTGAAGACAATTCTAGCTAGTACACAAGTCGTTCGGCAAAGGCAATAAAGACACGTAATTCATATGTCCAGAAACAAGTCATGCATTCTGGTTTTACTAGGACTACTTCCCATCCTTGGTCTTGTGCAACATAACCGTTATGGCCGTTGATAAGACAGCGTGTTGTAACGTCATCAAAGGGACGAGGGTTACGTAATGTCCAACAGTCCCGTAATAATCTAAAAACCTCATTTCTTACCCCAATTACCGACTCCGTCACTTGTGGAAACGTTTTGGTTAATAGTTGTAGCCCGATGTTCTTGTTCTCACTTTGGTGAGAAGCGAACATTACTAATCCGTAAGCATAACATGCTTCTTTATGTTGCATGTTAGCCGCTTTTTTCTAAATCACGAAGTCCAATATTCGGATATATTGAGTCAAAATAATTTCTTAACCCGTTGCGTAAAATAGCATTTGGGTTCCCCGCAATATATGCGTCAAAGTAAACACATCGTAACTTATGGGTTTCCCAATGTGATATCCCCCATCTTTCAAACGAAAGTCTCTTATAAACCAAGACATTCTTGGAACGTTCTTCGAATGTCTTACAAACTGATCTCGCCTTAAATAGTTGTGCCGAAGAATTCTGGCCGACTCTAGACAAGATTTCATCAATCATGTCTCCGGGTAGGTCTCTTAAAATATTGGGTTGTCTATCCATTTTGTGTTTTTAAACTGTAAAATAGACAAGAGTTAGATTCATAAAAAAATACTTATTAATACAAGCAATTTTTACATATATCATAAAGCATAAGAACACTATATTACATATATTACACCACACGAATACAACTATCTTATTCCGACTCACTTGTTTCTTCTTCTTCGGTTTTGGTTCGTTTTGCTAAGTTTCTAGGGATATATGATGTTCCCCTAATACGAGCCGTCGTTGTCCACATTGGTTTAGAAAAACCTGGTGGTTTAGAGGTTCCCGGGTCATTGTTACAACTTAAGGACTTCGGGGGTTGAAGATACATATAAAGTTCATCGGGGTTGGAATTAGATTTCTCTATTTTTATGCCCTTTCCCTTATTATTTTCTTTTGCCTTTTTAAATTCAGTTGGGGTAATTTCTATAACATCATCGGAATTCTCGTCGGAATCCGATTCATCGGAGAATTGGTAATCCTCCCAATATTTTGCTTCCTTGGCGGAAACACCATTGACCATAATTAACTTTGGTCGGTTGGTTGAGGATTTTCTTTTACTTAACCGTTTTATTATTTCCTCCACCGGTTCTATTTCTTCATCCGGTTCCGATTCTTCTTCCGGTTCCGATTCTTCTTCCGGTTCCGACTCTTCTTCCAGTTCCTCTTCGGGAACTTGTGAATCAGTCCACAAATCATTCCAATTTACATTTGACTCTTCATTATTATTAGGTGAGTCAATGGGACTTGTTCTAGAGGTAGACATCTATCACATAATATCAAACACGTTAAGAGATTAATATATCACATAATATTCATATGTTAAAAATATATAGTTTCCAACAAAAATGTTAAGCAATCATTTTTAAAGAAAACACGGTCGAAGTCCAGACTCACTAATGCATCCTAACAAACTCGATAAGACACACTAATGCAAATTTTCTGGTTCTCTAAGACCAACGCTCGGATACCAACTGAAATGTCCCGTTCTTATTGATTAAAAACGTTCCATATTAATTGATTTCGTTGCGAGGTTTTGACCTCTATATGAGACGTTTTTCAAAGACTGCATTCATTTTTAAAACAAACCATAACCTTTATTTCATAAATAAAGGTTTAAAAAGCTTTACGTAGATTATCAAATAATGATAATCTAAAATATCCTGTTTACACACGACCATTACATAATGGTTTACAATACAAATATGTTACATCGAAATCAGTTTCTTGAATGCAGTTTTTACACAATATCATACAAACATGGACTCCAAATCTTGTCCTTATTTTAGTATGCAACAGCGGAAGCTCTTAATATTCACCTGAGAATAAACATGCTTTAAACGTCAACAAAAATGTTGGTGAGTTATAGGTTTAACCTATATATATCAAATCGTAACAATAGACCACAAGATTTCATATTTCAATACACATCCCATACATAGAGATAAAAATCATTCATATGGTGAACACCTGGTAACCGACAATAACAAGATGCATATATAAGAATATCCCCATCATTCCGGGACACCCTTCGGATATGATATAAATTTCGAAGTACTAAAGCATCCGGTACTTTGGATGGGGTTTGTTAGGCCCAATAGATCTATCTTTAGGATTCGCGTCAATTAGGGTGTCTGTTCCCTAATTCTTAGATTACCAGACTTAATAAAAAGGGGCATATTCGATTTCGATAATTCAACCATAGAATGTAGTTTCACGTACTTGTGTCTATTTTGTAAATCATTTATAAAACCTGCATGTATTCTCATCCCAAAAATATTAGATTTTAAAAGTGGGACTATAACTCACTTTCACAGATTTTTTACTTCGTCGGGAAGTAAGACTTGGCCACTGGTTGATTCACGAACCTATAACAATATATACATATATATCAAAGTATGTTCAAAATATATTTACAACACTTTTAATATATTTTGATGTTTTAAGTTTATTAAGTCAGCTGTCCTCGTTAGTAACCTACAACTAGTTGTCCACAGTTAGATGTACAGAAATAAATCGATAAATATTATCTTGAATCAATCCACGACCCAGTGTATACGTATCTCAGTATTGATCACAACTCAAACTATATATATTTTGGAATCAACCTCAACCCTGTATAGCTAACTCCAACATTCACATATAGAGTGTCTATGGTTGTTCCGAAATATATATAGATGTGTCGACATGATAGGTCGAAACATTGTATACGTGTCTATGGTATCTCAAGATTACATAATATACAATACAAGTTGATTAAGTTATGGTTGGAATAGATTTGTTACCAATTTTCACGTAGCTAAAATGAGAAAAATTATCCAATCTTGTTTTACCCATAACTTCTTCATTTTAAATCCGTTTTGAGTGAATCAAATTGCTATGGTTTCATATTGAACTCTATTTTATGAATCTAAACAGAAAAAGTATAGGTTTATAGTCGGAAAAATAAGTTACAAGTCGTTTTTGTAAAGGTAGTCATTTCAGTCGAAAGAACGACGTCTAGATGACCATTTTAGAAAACATACTTCCACTTTGAGTTTAACCATAATTTTTGGATATAGTTTCATGTTCATAATAAAAATCATTTTCTCAGAATAACAACTTTTAAATCAAAGTTTATCATAGTTTTTAATTAACTAACCCAAAACAGCCCGTGGTGTTACTACGACGGCGTAAATCCGGTTTTACGGTGTTTTTCGTGTTTCCAGGTTTTAAATCATTAAGTTAGAATATCATATAGATATAGAACATGTGTTTAGTTGATTTTAAAAGTCAAGTTAGAAGGATTAACTTTTGTTTGCGAACAAGTTTAGAATTAACTAAACTATGTTCTAGTGATTACAAGTTTAAACCTTCGAATAAGATAGCTTTATATGTATGAATCGAATGATGTTATGAACATCATTACTACCTTAAGTTCCTTGGATGAACCTACTGGAAAAGAGAAAAATGGATCTAGCTTCAATGGATCCTTGGATGGCTCAAAGTTCTTGAAGCAAAATCATGACACGAAAACAAGTTCAAGTAAGATCATCACTTGAAATAAGATTGTTATAGTTATAGAAATTGAACCAAAGTTTGAATATGATTATTACCTTGTATTAGAATGATAACCTACTGTAAGAAACAAAGATTTCTTGAGGTTGGATGATCACCTTACAAGATTGGAAGTGAGCTAGCAAGCTTGAAAGTATTCTTGATTTTATGAAACTAGAACTTTTGGAATTTATGAAGAACACTTAGAACTTGAAGATAGAACTTGAGAGAGTTCAATTAGATGAAGAAAATTGAAGAATGAAAGTGTTTGTAGGTGTTTTTGGTCGTTGGTGTATGGATTAGATATAAAGGATATGTAATTTTGTTTTCATGTAAATAAGTCATGAATGATTACTCATATTTTTGTAATCTTATGAGATATTTCATGCTAGTTGCCAAATGATGGTTCCCACATGTGTTAGGTGACTCACATGGGCTGCTAAGAGCTGATCATTGGAGTGTATATACCAATAGTACATACATCTAAAAGCTGTGTATTGTACGAGTACGAATACGGGTGCATACGAGTAGAATTGTTGATGAAACTGAACGAGAATGTAATTGTAAGAATTTTTGTTAAGTAGAAGTATTTTGATAAGTGTATTGAAGTCTTTCAAAAGTGTATAAATACATATTAAAACACTACATGTATATACATTTTAACTGAGTCGTTAAGTCATCGTTAGTCGTTACATGTAAGTGTTGTTTTGAAACCTTTAGGTTAACGATCTTGTTAAATGTTGTTAACCCAATGTTTATAATATCAAAAGAGATTTTAAATTATTATATTATCATGATATTATGATGTACGAATATCTCTTAATATGATATATATATACATTAAGTGTCGTTACAACGATAAACGTTACATATATGTCTCGTTTCAAAATCATTAAGTTAGTAGTCTTGTTTTTACATATGTAGTTCATTGTTAATATAATTAATGATATGTTTACTTATCATAATATCATGTTAACTATATATATAACCATATATATGTCATCATATAGTTTTTTTTTTTACAAGTTTTAACGTTCGTGAATCACCGGTCAACTTGGGTGGTCAATTGTCTATATGAAACCTATTTCAATTAATCAAATCTTAACAAGTTTGATTGCTTAACATGTTGGAAACATTTAATCATGTAAATATCAATCTCAATTAATATATATAAACATGGAAAAGTTCGGGTCACTACAAAATGTATCCATGTAAACGGTTCCAAAATCTTGAGACTCTGTTTAATAGACTTTGCTTATCTTGTCGAAACCATATAAAGATTAAGTTTAAATTTGGTCGTAAATTTCCGGGTCGTCACAGTACCTACCCGTTAAAGAAATTTCATCCCGAAATTTGATTGGAATCGTCATGGCTGACAATAAAAATGTTTTCATGACCCACATGAGCTGATAATTAGAGTTTTATTACCATTGAGTAATAAGGATAAGAGAATTCAATTATTCGAAGCAACGAATGAAACTATCACAAAAGAGTGAAATGAGAAAATAAAGTTTCGTCATATCTTTTAACGTAGATTCAATTGATTTCCAGAGTTCCAGGGATTTAGAGAAAATCTTCGTAATAAGATTTGATTCTTCGGTAATTAAGGAAATAGGATCTTCCTTGATTAAATGCAACAATCTATTTCGTTTGCCCTGTCGGATATTTCACTATAAATCCACCCTCTTCATTTCCTTTATTTCATCACTTCTATACTTTTCTTTCCTCGATTTTAAGTACAGCAAATAATGATCTAGAATTCGTAGATATGAGTTTTGAAATGAACATGACTAACGTTCTAAGAGAGAAATTGTAATAGCACGATCTTGATTGGTTAAATTACCAGAATTCAAGAGAAAAGATAGAAGTATCAAGAAATTATGTTCTTGATATGTTTATATATTAGATAGAATGTAAGAGTCGCGTAACATGGCCCATGATGACGTTATGGTCTGTGAATCATCACGTTTTATTAGAAACTCAGCATGACTTACTGTAATATAATCACGTTGATCAAGTGTCATTATATTATACTAACTCCTGCATTAATTTCCAACACTACTTCAAAATCATTCATAATTCAAACTCAAATTTTAAAGGAATTTAGAAACTATGGTAGTTTCCTTTATGATGTAATATAGATAGCACGAAGAGATAAATAATTTCGGACGAGAATATTTATGAAATTATCTTCAGAAATATCGAAGATATTTATGATGATATTTTGGAATTTCTAAGTTCGATGGTTGATGAAGAAAGATTTTCTGCAAGATTTTAACATGAGTACGGAGCAAGATATTCGTTGAAGGTTTCATCGGATCCAGAATTACCTGGATTCTTTGAATATATGGTATGGTCCTTGTATTTAGCCTTGGTCTCCTACATGGTTTACTCAATCTGTTCTTCAGTACCAAATTTCCTATCGAGCGTTCCTAACACTCCCTTCTTTATCACTAAACTTTTGGCCGTTTCGACCATCTACAATTTTTCTATTTCCTCTTCATTTAATGCTACAATGTCTGAATCATCAGTTATCAATCTGAGGTGGTTTCAAGAGAATTGTGTTTTTAGATGATTAAACGCTGATGGTAATATGGTGGAATATAAAAGGTTCCCCGGTAAATATAAAAGAGCACGCATATATATCAAGGTTATAATATGGCTGTTTTGAACGAATAGTCGAAGTTGATTTGCTGGAGATGTGATAAAATTGGATAATTTAGAAAGGGATTGTACGGCTATTGTCGGTAATAACAATGCGAAAGAAGCTAGCACGGATACGTGTTAAACGTTTACTCAGGTTCCAAGTGTTTTTCAGGTGCATAACTATATGCATAAATCTTTTCTTCCGTAGATGAAGTGCGGTTGGTTCATTTTCTCGATTGAGGTATTTTCAAGAATCATGAAAGGTTTGAACGCAGATTGTAATCGTCAAGATACAAATGAGGTTTAAGATGAAATCAAGTGGCAAACTTGAAGAATTGTTTAGTTTCATATGTTATAATCAATATTTTAATTCATTTTAATTGTCCAATGTTGGTAGTCCTCAGTTGATAGTCCACAGTTAGCAATATATAATATTCGAATTAATTAATACGTGTCGTGACCCGTGTACATGTCTCAGACTCGATCACAACTCAAAGTATATATATTATTGTAGAATCAACCTCAATCCTGTATAACTAACTCCAGCATTACTGCATATAGAGTGTCTATGGTTATTCCAAATAATATATATAGATGCGTCGATAGATATGTCAAAACCTTGTATACGTGTCCCGATATTTAAATGCGTAAATAACAGTATTTAAATGACGATAAATAAAGTGCGTAAAATAAATAACAGAAATTAAATGACGATAAATAAAATTGCGAGAATATAAATTGCGATAAATAAACTGCGATAAATTAATTGCGATAATAAAATGTAATAAGGAATTAACAGTTAGCTAGGATTTTGTTAGCGTCGATTCTTAACAAAATTTCTCATAGTTAATTTATTTGTTTCTAACAAATTTTATTTTGTCAAATGTTTTCTTCATTATGCCCTTGTTGGATTCTAATAAGTCAAAATCCAATTATGAAATTGACTGAAAATGGCTACTCTGTGGTGAACGGATTCGTATAGTTGTGGGTGTAAGTAGGATTGTAAATGACCGTTGAATCAGATTCAAAGAATGTACAATGTAACTTACTAATGTAAAAACTAAATATTCCTCGGGTATTACCTACCCGTTAAAATATTTTCATCATTAACAGTTTGTAAGAAAGAATTTTTAATTACAATCTTTATGAAAACATATATACATATATATTTTCTTCAGATGTAATCATGGATTTAATGAGTTAATATGATATTAATCTCATTTACTTTATGGTTAGAACTAGAGTACATAATCTCTAAAACATTAGAGGTTACATAACCATCATGTCGAACGAAGATAAACGATGTAGAACGTCATATAGAATGATGATTATTCTCGAGGTACAGAATGAGATGTTGAGGCATGTGGTGTTGAAACTTAGTTTGTTGGTGGTACTGTTGTTGATGTTGCTGGTACTGTTGGTGCTGATGATGTTGCTGAAGCTGGTACGTTTTGCACCATATTTTTTAAATTGATTACTCGAGCGCGAAGTTCGTTGACTTCTTGTATTACTCCGGGATGATTATCGGTCGGAACGAGCAGATGAATATGGTTTAGAATTTTAGATAGAATATAATCGTGGCGAGATACTCTGGAAATGAGAGAGAAAATGATGTTTCGAACAGGTTTGCCGGTAAGTGCTTCAGGTTCATCGCCAAGAGGGAAATTTGGTTGA
Organism: Rutidosis leptorrhynchoides; assembly: GCF_046630445.1. Taxonomy (NCBI): domain Eukaryota; kingdom Viridiplantae; phylum Streptophyta; class Magnoliopsida; order Asterales; family Asteraceae; genus Rutidosis; species Rutidosis leptorrhynchoides. Next base: position 220,736,341 of record NC_092333.1, on the reverse strand, counting down.
TGGAAAGTATCGCCTTCTTCTCGCCTCCATTGATTAAGTCGAACTCAGCCCCAATTCATCCAGAATTGATGATGGCTGATTGGTTGATTCATTCCGGTGACGCTGTTTCCGGATCTTAGGTGAACATCCATATCAGAATAGCTGTCGGAATAACTATCGGAATAGCTATCGGAATCTGAGGACTCGAACTGGTTGAGGGATTCATCTCGTACGATCAGATGAAGGATTTTCGATAAGAAAATAGATTATAGGATATAGATTAGTACCCTGCAATACATAATTTACATATGCATATATAATACTAAAATCCCATAAGTTACGGAAGAATCTACGGAAACTGTCAGGCAAAGGTAACAATAACAGATACGCTAATATATGAATTAGCAGATACGATAAGATATGAACTTCGTCTATACACTATTCATGCAGTCGATGCAGTAAAATGTGTCTAGACTAAGAATGATAAGCAGGTAATTTCCGACAAGAAATGATAAGCAAAACTTTTGACATGCAGACACGGTCGAAGCCTAGACTCACTAATGCATCTAAATAACTATCAGTTAGACACACTAATGCAAGACCTGGTTCACTAAGACCAGTGCTCTGATACCACATGAGACGACCCGTCCTAATCCATAAGGACGAATACAATAACATATGATTGCATCGCGAGGTATTTGACCTCTATATGATACATTTTACAAACGTTGCATTTGTTTTTAAAAGACAACCTTTCATTACATCAAAAGTTGACAGGCATGCATACCATTTCATAATATCCAACTTATAAATGACCTAATCTGTCATTTACTTAATAAAAATCTCTATTGAACTCAACGACTTGAATGCAACGTCTTTTGAAATATGCCATGAATGACTCTAAATAATATCTTTATAATGAGCAAATGCACAGCGAAAGATTTCTTTAATACATGAGAATAAACATGCTTTAAAGTGTCAACCAAAAGGTTGGTGAGTTCATTAGTTTAACATAAATAATCATTTTCATCATTTTAATAGACGACAAGATTTTCATTTCCATTTCTCATAAATATACGTCCCATGCATAGAGACAAAAATAATCATTCATATGGATTGAACACCTGGTAACCGACATTAACAAGATGCATATAAGAATATCCCCTATCATTTCGAGAAATCCTTCGGACATGATAAAAACGAATTCGAAGTTCTAAAGCATCCGGTACTTTGGATGGGGTTCGTTAGGCCCAATAGATCTATCTTTAGGATTCGCGTCAATTAGTAGACTGGTTTACTAATTCTTAGGTTACCAAGTAAAAAGGGACATATTCGGCTTCGATCATTTAACCATATAATGTAGTTTCGATTACTTGTGTCTATTTCATAAAACATTTATAAAAGCAGCGCATGTATTCTCAGTCTCAAAAATATATATTGCAAAAGCATTTAAAAAGGGAGCAAATGAAACTCACCTAATGTATTTTGTAGTAAAAATACATATGACAATATTGAACAATGCAGGGTTGGCCTCGGATTCACGAACCTATATCATTTATGTACTTATTAATATACATAATTGTAATCGAACAAATTTATTTATTATATCTTAATTTATATATTATATATATTTAATTTGTGTATATATTCAAAATGAATAATATTTATATAGTTATATTAATATATCTATATTTATATTTATATATATAATTGTTTAGTGTTATTTTTTTAAAAATCAATAATTTGTGATATGCAAATATTTATATAAATAATATTAATAGGTTTGATATATAAAAATAATTATTATCTATACATTTAGTTATATTACCATATCTATATCTATCTATGTGTTTAGTATTAGATTTACAGTTTAATAATTTGTTATATATAAGTATTTATATAAAAATATTATTATGTTTGATATATAATTATAAAGCTAGGATATATATATATATATATATATATATATATATATATATATATATATATATATATATATATATATATATATACACATATATATATATATATATATATATATATATATATACACATATATATATATATATATATATATATATATATATATATATTATGTATATTCTATGTACATTATTTATCGATTAAAAAATGATAGTTATGATAATATTAATGATAATAATGAAAACAAGGATATTTCAAATTTTAAATATATTAATAATACTAATAAAAATGATACTAATACTAATATTATTGAAAATAATAATAAATTTTATTCTAGTTCTTATATTTGTAATAATAACATTTATAATACTTAACAATAGTGATATTGATAATGCTAGTAATAAATGATGTTCATAACACTTAGTAATAATAACAATACTAATAATAATAATAATAAAAACAACTATAATAATAATAATAATAATAATAATAATAATAATAATAATAATAATAATAATAATAATAATAATAATAATAATAATAATAATAATAATAAATAATAATAAACAATAAAAGGCTACGTCACAAGAATTAGTTCCAAAAATAACAGTCCCCGCAGGGACTCGAACCCGCGACCTCTCGAAACACACACCAAGCACTTAACCACTCGTCCATTCTGTTTTTCCTTACAGTCCTCACAACTTAATTATATTTAGATCGTTTCTCCTTCCTGTTTATTCCTTTCCTTCTTCATCTTCACGAACAATCAACCAAAGAAATTAACAAACAAAACAGTCAAACACTAAATGAATTAAGTTCATCATTGGAGACGACTTGTGAAGGGTACAGTTGATCGATTAAACAAAAAAAAACTGCAGAGGCTTGCTGCTATCGCAGCCTTTTAACAAAAAAAAATATAGATTTTTGATTTTAAGAACGTTTTAACAGAAATTTCCTACATGAAATAGATTGAATATCACTCCTAATATCTTTATCAATCTGATGCAAGCTTGCCGTTCAAAAAAAAATATCTTTATCAATCATCAATTGAACTTGAATCATTGAGTTGAGTTCGAATTTTCACGAAGAACAGACTGTTGACTTTTTTGATTAAAAGTTTGACCTCAAAATTAAACTTTGATTTCGCGATTTACGATTTGAAAACTTACAGATGGATTGAACAAGAGATTCCTAATACAACTGCAATTCCATATTCTTCAATTGAATTCGTATTTGAGTTTTGGCAAAAAAATAAATAAATAAATAAATATGGAAGAACGGAGATATTGAGCTGATGTAATATGTATTTCTGTTTAGTTCTTCAACTGCTGTGATTGTGAAAGATAAATGATAGTGATATTGGAAGAATTCACTAAGCTTGATTATATGATGGAAGTGGGTCTCGACATGTACTCACGGGTGCCGCATAAATACAGAAAGAGAGAAATAAAATATATAATTTGATTGTGAAATAAAATTGGATCCTATGTATCTATTATAACTTTTATCATTTAATCCATCTAATTAATAAACAAATATAAATATATCAATATTGCTAATAATATTAAAACTAAATAAAATACTAATACTAATACTAATAATAATATTAGAAGTAACAAAAATAATAACACCAAAATAATACTAAGAATACTAATAATAATGATATTTAATAATAATGATAATAATAACATTATTAATAATACTAATAAAAATACTAATTTTTATAATATTAATATTATTAGATTATAATAATAATATTAAGAATAATGATAATATAACAATTTATACCTATCAAATTTCCTATTTATATATTAAATGAATAATATTAATACTACTGATATCAATATTAATAATAAATGAACTAATAATATTATTAATATAATAACTATATTTTAACTTGTAGTTTAATACATTAACATTAAATATGTAATATTAGATAATATATACATATAGTATTTATATCTTTTATATATATTCCACCATACCTAATGATTATCTATAGAAATTATATATAGTTTTAATTTAACCACCATTTGGTTATCTTGTATATTATTTTCATATTTTTAATTTTAATTGTTTAAAATGCACTTTGTTAATTTAAAATTTTATATATACACTTATATTTATATTTATATACATATTTACATAATTATTTATACCCAATTGTTCGTGAATATTCTTACATTTATATATTTATTTATATATATATTTAATTACATTTTTATTTACAAATAAATTGTTTGTGAATCGTCGGGAATAGTCAAAGGTTTAAATGTATCCATGTAAACGGTTCCAAAATCTTGAGACTCTGTTTAATAGACTTTGCTTATCTTGTCGAAACCATATAAAGATTAAGTTTAAATTTGGTCGGAAATTTTCGGGTCGTCACACTAGCAGTTCTTGTAATTGGCTCTAAAACTCTTGCATTTCAAAAGGTGCGAGTCGATAAGGTGCGCGAGCTACAGGTGCAGCTCCTGGCACTAAATAGATCTGAAACTCCACTGCTCTCGGTGGCGGTAATCCAGGCAATTCTTCCGGAAAGACATCGGAAAATTCGTTCACAATTCGTACGTCATCCACGCTCTTCACTTCGGTTTCTAACGTTTTCACATGTGCGAGAACAGCAAGACGTCCTTTCTTCATGATCTTTTGCGCTTTCATGCAACTAATGAGATTCAGTTTCGAGCTACATCTCTCTCCGTAAATGATCAGTGGCTCACCGTCTCCGTGTGGTATACGAAGAGCTTTATCTCTACAGATAATGTCAGCCCTTATCTTGGTCAACCAGTCCATACCGACAATAACATCAAAGCTTCCCAACTAAATGGGTATCAAGTCAATCTAGAAATCCACACCAGCATTGTTGATAATAGTTCCTCGGCTAACTTGGTCAACTTTCTCAAGTTTTCCATTTGCTACCTCTACAAGCATACTCCCCTTTAAAGGAACTAACGACCAATTTATCTTAGAGCAAAAGTATCTACATACATAACTTCTATCGGCACCAGTATCAAACAGAACAGAAGCTAATAGATTGTTGATAGTGAATATACCTGTGACCAAGTCGGGGTTCTCACGGGCATCCCTTGCGTTTACATTGAATGCTCTTCCATGCGGTGGTCCGCCGTCCTTTCGCTTATTGGGACACTCATTTCTGAAGTGGCCCGTCTGTCCGCATTCATAGCACTTTCTCGGTCCCGTGGGGTTCGGCTTCCCAGTCATGGTGGTGATCTTGCAGTCCTTGCCAATATGCCCGGTCCTTTTGCACTTTTCACAGACAACATTACAGTACCCGGTATGGTGCTTGTAGCACCTCTTGCACTGTGGCAGACTACCCTTGTAGTTGGGGTTCGAGTTGGTGTTCGGATTGGGGTTCCTCCCATCGTTGTACCTCTTAGTGGGGGTTTGATCATAGGCTCTCCCCTTGTTGTTGTCCCACTTACGCTTCTCACTGCTAACCCCCGATTCGGGATTTTGCCTTTTCCGGTTCATCGATGATAATTTGGTTCCTTAAGGTGTGCGCCATGCACATTGCTTCCGGGACATTAGGTGGCTTAGACGAGGTGACATTTCCCTTAATGGACTTAGGAAGTCCCCACAATTACCTTTCCATCCACTTAAACTCTGGGGTAACCATCGTTGGACACATTAGAGCTAATTCCAGATACCTACGGTTGTAACCATCAAGATCGTTTCCAACAACCTTCAACTGCCAAAACTCGGCCTCCATTTTCTGGATCTCTGTTCGGGGACAATACTCCTCAATCATGGCCCCTTTAAATTCTTCCCAAGGAGTAGCATATGCCTCATCAATACCCTTGGCTTGAGCAAGTGTGTTCCACCAGGTTAGTGCGCCGTCCGACAACGTACATGAGGCATACTTGGTTTCGTTCGTCTCTGAGCAATTGCTTACACGGAACACAGATTCTAATTTCTCAAACCGCCTAGTGAGACCAACGGGCCCCTCAGTACCACTAAAGCTGTGGGGCTTGCAGCTTTGGAATTCCTTATAAGTACACCCATTATGAATGGGCTGGTTAACTGGTGGAGCTTGGGGGTTTATTTTCGCTGAAGCTGCGGCTACTCGTTCAGTGATCATTTCTTCGATATGTACTGTTGTGGTCATTGATCTTCCGTTGGCCATTGATGTTCTAAACAAAAATTTTGATTCAAGTCAAAATCTAGTATTCAAATAATAATAATAATAATAATAATAATAATATAGTATATGGTTAACAACGTGGAATCAACACATCACATGTTAATTAAGTAATGCAAATAGATTCAGATACCACAAAATCATCATACAGTAACATAAATAGAACACCGTACAAGAATTAAACAACACAAAGTTCCATTCATTAATAATAAGTTGCATACATCCGTATAGGTTCGTACAATACATAAGTAATACATGAAACTACAAATGATATTACATAATGAAATCTAATACAAATGTCCTATGGTGATGGTGGGTGTAGGATGTCCATTACGTGGGACATCTGGTCCTCGAGCTCAGTAACTCGAGCAAGGAGGATCTCCACTTCCCTCGTCAGTTCCTCGACAGAGGGAGATGGTGGGAAAGGCGGTGCTGATGGTGCAGGTGGTGCGGGTGGTACAGACGGTCCGGCACCAGAAGTAGATGCTACGTATCGGGGAGCCTTACGTATGAATGGATCAGCAAGATACGGCACAAGCCGCTTATGACGGTAACTCTAGCCCTCAGTCCATGTGCGTTAACGGACGATCCCCCTCCGTTAACCCCAGGAATAACGGTACCGTCGAAACGATACTGCTTCTTCAGCGGAGTGGAGGGTGGCTGCACGGGTGCCTCATCAGGGTCCTCATCGGAATCCTCGTCACTGGAGTCATCGGAGGATGAGTCGTTGGATGATGAGTCGACGGATGATGGGTCATCTGAATCGGCTGGGGGTGGCTGCGCGGGTGGCTCTGCTTGGCCGGCTATCATCAGTCAGTATCTAAAAGGCGGGATCGGCACGAGACGTCCATTAGGATGGCGTCCGCACCAATAGTTATGCTCATTACGGAACGGACCTTCCCCAAGTTCCGCCGGAATCACAACACCACTGGAATGGTGCTGTGGCTCCGAGGGTCCTGGGAAAAGTGGAGCTGGAATCTTCTGTAGGTCCTCAGCTCCGTCAGAGATGATCAATGGGTCGGGTGCATGGATACTGGCTCCAGAGGATGAAGCGCCAGAGTCACTGGAGGGTGTCGACGATGGGATCTGAGAATCGGCAACCATGGCAGGCGAGGTGGCGGATGAGTCTGAGTCGCTCTCCAAAATGATAACAGGTGGAATATCCGACATCTGAACAAGGAAAAATAACTTTTTTCATGTCAGTAAGTCATAAAGCAAGCACGTATTAGGCAAAGTAACTACGATAGTCTAGATCATGTATAGTAGTAAATAACATGGCAATAATAACAAATCGTACAGAAGTAGCATGCAATTGAAAGCAGATAATAGCATGCATTAGTGAAAACAAGTAGTGGCATACGACATATAGCAGTAAAAGCAAGCAGCAGCATGCATTAAGTTCCACAGAAACAAGTAAACTAGCAAGTTGTAGATTAGTCCTATTAGTGAATCCTAGTCGGTCGGGTCTAGACTCACTAATGCAACCTAATTCCCTACAACCAATGCTCTGATACCAAATGTGATGCCCTGTACAAAACCATCGTGTACGATTCACCAACAACAGGATTATTACAAGGTCAAACACTATATGTTGTGTCGAAATAAGTTTGCATTCATGATAAAAGGTGACGTTTTAACCAACGTCAAATGTTTAACATCCTAAAGTATGCTTCTACGAATAGCAAGCAAAAATAATAGTATGTGACCCGTAGGTCGTTACAAATACATTGTTTCAAAAATAACAAAGTTTGAATGCAAATAAACGTTTCATGCGATGACATCTCTAATAAGCGCAGCGGGAGTCTACAAAGCATGGCAACTACAGCGGAAGTAATCAAACCTTAAGCACCTGAGAAAAACGTGCTTAAAAACATCAACACAAAGGTTGGTGAGCTATAGTTTAAGTATAACAGTAATGTAAGGTAGGCCACGAGATTTCAGTGTTTCAAAATAGTATGAAAAGTATATGTATAACCGTGGGCACTTGGTAACTAACTTAACGTAAATAACACCCCCTAAAAGTACACTTGGCGAGTGCGTAAGTTTACGAAGTATTAAACACCCGTTAAATGCTAGCACTACTAGTCCGAGTAGGGATGTCAAACCCTATGGATCCATATCTAAGATTCGCGTTCACCGGTTCAAAGACCAATGACTAAACGTTACCGAGCTAAGGGGAAAGTTTATGCCGTTGTATAACCCACACATATATAAAGTTTAAGTACTCGTGCCTAGTATGTAAAACGTAAAATGCGCATGTATTCTCAGTTCCCAAAATAGTTAAAGTAAAAAGGGATGCTATAACTCACAGTGGAAAGTAGTAAAAGTCGATACGCGGGAATAGTAAGCAAGTGGTTGGTCCGAAAGGTCCTCAACCTAAGTCAAAACTTACTAAGTCAGTAAATCATTCCCAAAGGTTTAAAAGTATGTAAATTATGTCTTAAGTATCATCATCATTCATCATCAAACAAAAAGTGTAAACTAAGTTTCAAGTCAAGACTAGGGTTTGAAACAAGGGCTGACTTCGTTCAGTCGGCACGACCTCTTTACAAACTGACGTCAACAGTCCCTCTCGATTCTGGGTAAAATATAAAAAGTGTTCAAATTTAATAACTAAATTCTAAATACATTTTTAGTAAGCCTAAAATTTATGGAACTCATTTTCGGATCACCGTTTATTTTAAAATTACATAAGTTTGAATTTAACTTGCTTAATATCAATCGAAACATCAAACGAGCATTACAATCATTTAATATTTATTTTTAATATACTTTGTTTATATATAGAGATATATTTTAAATAATAATTATTATAATATCCTATTTTTATTTTAATTTACATAAAAAATTTTAGTAACAACAACATACAATATTTAAAATTATGTTTCCAATTATTATATATATATATATATATATATATATATATATATATATATATATATATATATATATATATATACACCTATCAAGTTACAATTAATTGTTCGTGAATCGTCGGAACTGGTCGAAGGTCAAATGATTTCATAAAATAGTTCAAAAATTTTGAAATTCAATTTAGTAGACTTTGCTTATCATGTCGAAACCATATAAACATTAAGTTTAAATTTGGTCGAAAATTCTCGGGTTGTCACATTATTATCAATAGATAATATATAAATATAGAAATTGATATATATATAAATTGAAATGTTATTATTAGTATTATTATTAATAATATTATTGTTATACATTTATTGTAATTAACATTATTATCATTAGTAATAATATTATTATTACTATTATATTTGTATTATTAATAGTTATAATATTATGAGTATTATTATTATATTTATATTTATTAATAAGATTAACTAAAATATATAAATATATAAATATATAAAGAGATATGCATATATAGTGATATATAGTGATATATAAATACAAATAGATATACACAGATATATATAGGCCGTTATATACAGATATAATTATTAGGAAATCAGTATTATTATTATTATTATTATTATTATTATTATTATTATGTTTATATTTATTAATTATTAATTATTAATAAGTAAATATAATTTATATAAACAAGATATATTACGCGTTTAAATTAAATACCTATCACTATCTGATTGAATTTTTCTTTATCTTTTTCTCCTTGATTTAGATTCCTGTCTGTGAATTCTATTAGATGTCAAATTCAGTCCACAATCACAAACAAAATCGGTTTAACATCATATTCACCTTTTATCTTTATTTTATATTTTTCTGTTACAAATTGATTCTACCTGTCGACCTTTATCTGTGTATATAACAATCACATAATTCACGATATGGTACAAAAACCGTTCGAGCATATCACAAGTATTATCAATTATCAATTATGAGTGCTTTTATCAAGAAAATTAATCAGAAAATATAGAAAACAGTCGAGTACCCCTGTTCCTGGTTCATCATGTCAAAAGCTCGAATTTGAATCGTTCCTCAAAATGTATTAATACCGTTTTGTTAGGAATCTGTTAAGTAAACTTTCTGTAAAATTTCAATCTTCAATTTTTCATATTGAGTTTGAATTTGAAGGTCAAACTTTTATTTTCAAAAGTCAAACAAAATGTTCTTGATAAAATTTGAACTCATTGTTATGTTTTAAGTGAAATAAAGAATTGAAAAAGATTTTAAGAAAGTTTTAAAACATATTTTGTGTAGGAATTATGAGCTGAAACTGTGTTAAAATCGAAATCAATCTTTGAATTTTAAAAAAAAAATTTCGTTGAACAGCAGGTCAGTTCTTCGTTTATATTTTTTTTTCTTTTTTAGTTTCTATAATTACAAACAAATTTAAATGGTTAGTTACATTCCTACTGAGCAGTTTAATTAAGGTTAATAGGTGAGTTGAGAAAATATCGATCTCTGATCGATTTAGGGAGTGAAGAAGAAGGACACAGCTTGTTAAGGATTAAATAAAAACAGTTTGAGGATATAGGTAGGAAAATGGGTAGCAGCCCGATGGTTTAGAGTGGTTGCGTGTTTACGGGAGGTCTCGGGTTCGAGTCTCGCGACTGATATGCGTAGAGGTGTATACAAAATAGTTATATATTTACTACGAAAATACTATTAAATACGATACAATTTTACACAAGATATTTATTTATTTATAGAATGGATATACCTAAACCTTGCTACAACACTTATAGGCAGTGTACCTAATCGTACGGTAGTGTAGTTTTGGGTAAGTCCGGTTCGTCCACAGGGAACTCGCCAAGTTTAACGCTATATTTTTAAAACTATATTTGTAAATATATATATATATATATATATATATATATATATATATATATATATATATATATATATATATATATATATATATATATATATATATATATATATATATATATATATATATAAGTTGTATTATTATTATAAAAGGGGGTTTTTACCGTTTAATGACCGGTTTGTCGATTTAAAACTTTAGTCGCAGTTAAAACCTAATGTAAAATATTAAAAATAAATATAACTTAATTTAAAGCATAAAGTAAATAACGATAATGAAATTGCGATAATTAAAAAGTACGATAATTAAAATAACGGTAAATAAAATTGCGATAATTAAAAAGTACGATAATTAAAATGACAATAAATTGAAGTGCGATAATTAAAAGTGCAATTAAATATGAAATAAAGGAAATTAAATATGAAATAAAGGAATTATGCTTATTTAAACTTCCGTAATCATGATGTTTGACGTGTTGATTTTAGTTTATTACCTTGGGTTAATTGTTCTCTGTCCTGGATTATTCGATATGTCCATACGGATTTGTCCATAATAGTCCATCAGTCATAATCATAAAGTGCGGAAGTCTCCGTCAAATTATTCTTATTCCCGAAGTCAAATATTCCAACTAATTGGGGATTCGAATTGTAACAAGTTCTTAATACTTTGTTTAATGAATACACCAGGTTATCGACTGCGTGTAGTCCAAGGTTTTACTAATTTGTTAACAATTACACCAATTACCCTTGAATGTAATCCACCCCTGTTTCAACAAGTCTATTAACTATTAATCCAGTTCCATGTCCGGTAAAATGAACAATGATTGGTATTTATAGATATCCCGCCCACCGTACCCGATTAAGCGTATGTGGTTATTTATAGATACGTCAAATTATAACCTTTATATTAAATTAACGAGGTATCGTTAAGTTAATATAAAACCCATTAATAGCCCATAGTCTAATTTCCACAAGTGTCGTTATTTTATCCAAACCCCAATTATGGTCCAAAGTCTAATTACCCAATTTTAATATTAGCCCAACATCACGATTACTTCGGCTTAAATAAGCATAATAATAACTTAGCTACGAGACATTAATTTAAAAAGGTTGAACATAACTTACAATGATTAAAAATAGCGTAGCATTACACGGACAGAATTTTGACTTACACCCTTACAACATTCGCTAACATACCCTTATTATTAAAATTATAATTAATATATATATATATATATATATATATACGTTAATAGATAGGAAGAGAAAAAGATGTGTTAAATTGATCACCAAACTGCGAAATTTATAGGAGTGTGACCAGATACTGTTCACCATGCGATCGCATGGTTTTATAACTGCCAGGCCATGCGATCGCATGGCCTGCTTTTCCAGCTCACCTGAGCTTGTTTGCTTCTTGCCGACGGTTTATAAATATATATATAATATATAAATAATTTTAAGAATTATTTAAATATTATATTATATTTATGTGCATAGGTGACTCGTAATTTTTAGTTCGTTGCGTCGAGCGTTGAGAGTTGACTCTGGTCCCGGTTCTAGATTTTCGAACGTCTTTTCGTACAATTTAATATCTTGTATTTAGCGTTTTGCGGCTTGTACTCTTGTAATTTTGAGACGTTTCTCACCAATAATTTGAACCACTTTGATTGTACTTTGTACTTTTTAGCTTTTTGGTCGTTTGCGTCTTCAATTCGTCGAATCTATCTTTTGTCTTCACCTTTTATTATTTAAACGAATATCACTTGTAAATAGAACAATTGCAACTAAAAGCTTGTCTTTCTTGAGGGATAATGCTATGAAATATATGTTCGTTTTTAGCATTATCAAATATTCCCACACTTGAACGTTGCTTGTCCTCAAGCAATATAGTCTTGAAATAAAAATACTAGAATCACTTCTTTATTATTCACACTTTGTACATCAGTGATTTCTATACGGCGGTATGAACAATGGTAGTAACGTTGTGGTTTACAGTCCCACATGACTATGAAAATTTAGATCCTTAAGGAAATTGGATCTTTATGAAAACATTTGATCTTTTGAAAATTCAATCTAGCTTTTACCCTAGATAAGTTTTCCGGAATAACCCTTCACCGGTGTTTGCAAAATGTTTTTGTGGGTTTCATATTTGAAAATTTTAGATCAAAACTTGCGGTTTTGTGTCACCCACTTGCTAACCTTGTATTGGAAAAGAAACACATCCAGTTTACTTGCTCCGTATATTACCTTTCGGTAAACTACCGTCCGGTTGTAAAGGAAAGTGTTGAACAAGCAACTGTTAAGGCAATGTCCCCTGACATGCTTTTAATTATGGTCTATATCGTGTCGGATGCAATTACTATCCTTTGTAGGAGCAATAGTAAAGCTCACCCTATAATTTTTCAGTCTGGCACAAGGTCCTGTCTTCGACCATGCTATGCAACCACCGTTCTTACGGTTGACGCCCGATTTGGTTCAGATGACCTAATGAATTCCAGGTGAATTCCTAGGATTTTACGTTCAATGGTAATGAACGCATTAAAAATGGGTTTTCAAAAAACAAATCGGTTTGTAATTTTGATCAAAATATTTTCTCGTTCAAGCTCGAGTTTAGATATCATTGAATTCCATGAGTTTGTAATTCTCAATCTTTAAAAGTAAATCTCTAGGATTGAGTAATATCAGTCTTAAAAGCTGATTTTTGATCTTTAAGGAGATTATCCTTTCTGGGGATCTGATTCATTAGTCTTATCAAGCTAATTTGCACGGCGCCCTCCCCATTTTACGAGACAGATCCTCTCATGGTTAGGATAAGTCTGACCACTTGGCGACCCTGTTTGATGCTGAGGTCCGTGGATTTCCAGCTGATTTTTGAGAAAACTTTTCAAGGTTTTTCGTAGACTCTACAACTGGTCTGGACGACAACTTCCTGACCTAAATCAAGAAGCGCGTGTCTTTTTCGGAAGACTTTAATTCCTATTAATGATGGATTTGATTCATCGTGTAGATCCATCTTTCTTTCAAATGTATTATAAGAAATTGGGTAAAACTGATAAAATTGTCCAAAACAAAAGTATCTTCAGTTATTTGTACAAAAATATGTGATATATGTTTTAAATAACTTGGTAAATTTTTCCCACACTTGGCTTTTATTTTCCTTTCTTTGCCTTTTTATTGTCCTTTATTCCATTTTAAATGAATTCTAACATTTTGGGTTGTTTCTCAATTTATGTCCTTTCCGAGGTAACAATAATTTCGGTGTTAACAACTAGTTTTATCATTCATAAATATGTATAAACATGATTTTGAATTCATTTAATTGAAAATTTTGAAAATTTTACTAGAATTGGGTAGTCAGTATATAAGACTAGGGTTGTTCTTTATTATCAGAGAGCACTAGATTCTAATACAACTACTGCGTTACTAGTATTTTTAATGGTAACCAAGTGTTTAAATTAAAATTTTTTAAAAATCCGAAAGAATTTAACCCCTTTCCACACTTAAGATCTTGCAATGCCCTCATTTGCAAGAAATCAGTAACATTTTAAATTATTGAGGGTGATTAGTGTAGAAAAACGATTAAATTTTACCAAAGTTTCCAAACATATTGGCGTTTGTTTGTTGAATGATAAATGGTGCACATCATTTGTTCCTTCTATCTTGTTGTTACATCACATTTGTTTTTGGTTTTGTCATCAAAATTAGCAGCTTTTGCTGAACTTAATGCCAGTCTTTGAAAATGCACTGTTTTACCCTGTTGTATACAATTGACAATATACATACATACAAATATAAACATGCATGGTAATTTGAAATGGGACTTAAAATCTCACTTTCAAATCAAATATGAAATATTAGTACAACATAATAAAAATATTAAATATTACATAAAAGTATCAATATTTGTATGCTTAAACATAAATAAATAAAAATAATAAAAAGATAAAAATCATAAAAATAACCAACGGAACTATATCAATCTGGATAGGGGTTCCAGTTCATGTCATCGGTCGGGTTCCATGGTTGGTGATAGGTGTACTGATAGGCCTGGTTAGGGTCGTAGAGAGTATATGGTGGTTTCATCTCGGGCTGGTGTGGAGGATAGTAAGCGGGTCTGGTCGGTACGTAGTAATCCTGAGGTGATAGCCGACTCATGATCTGACGCTGATGATAGTCCCATCTATCATGCTGTCGTTGCCTGGAATGCTCGTAATCATTCTGGACTTGCCACTGCTCGTACCGTCTATGTCTCTCCTCGTTTGTCATATCTACCTCATCTACACGCTGGTAGACGTCAGTCATAGCCTCCCTAATGACATCCCTAATGTCATCTGCTTCCTCCATTTCCTCATCTGAACCTCTCTCTACCTGAGGATGATTACCAACATAGGGTATTGCCTGATTGCGTCTGCTTTTTAATACCTTAGCACCCTGATAGACCCTCAATCCTAAAGGCTCAACCTGTTCCCTACATTCTAAAAGTGGACCCCCTTGATCCCTATCTACACCCAAATACTCTCCAATGAGAGTAACAAAAATACCTCCTCCTATTATTCCCCCTTCCTGTATTCCTTCTACCATGTTAGACAAATAAAAACCAACACCGTAAGGGATATTAACAAAGCCTCTTGGGTCTCGAATACACTTTAGGTAAAATAAATCATGTAAGGTCATTTTCTCCTTGTTTTGACCTCTCTTTGTAATCGAGTTAGCCAGAAATCAATTAATTATACGAAGCTCGGCTCTGTGAATATGTAAGTAGGTATGTGTTCCTGCCCGCCCAAAAACATTAGAATCTGACATACGCCTCCAGACGGCGTTAGCATCAAAATTCCTATCTACCCTTTCACCATGATAAATCAAATTCATACAATCGGGTAGTAGTAATTCAGCGGGCGTATATATCTGCAAAGCCCTGGCCATGTCCAGCATGGACATCCTGTACATCCTACGGCCAAGTATAAATCTAAGAAAACTCCTATCATCTAACCTATCTACATACGCATTTAACGCTATAGTACTCATAAGCTCAATGCACCATTCCTTATATACAGGTCTACGAATGGTGAATAAACGTTCCCAATCGTGAAAAGAAGAGCAGCCATATCTTTGGATCAAATGCTGTCTAACTGAGTTAGCAAGTTGGACCCTTTCCAAAGGCTCCCAATCGATTACCCTTGGCACTTCTACATTTTTTGGTACCAGTTTGAATTTGTTACTTTGATATGTTGGGTAATCTTTCCAGCTTCGATCAAATCTTAGATTAGGATGCAACTATTCTTCATGAATCATTGGGTGAGCTACAATCGGATGCATCGGAAATACTACGTAAGCATCAACATATTCTTGATGCGGATCATAATAAGGTACGTGTTGATCAGGTTGTTGTTGTGGTTCCTGTTGTTGCTCCGGTTCAGGTTCATATTGCATTTCTGGTTCAGGTTCTGGAGCAGGTTGCCTAGATGATGATGAAGCACCATCAGTATCGGTATTTCTCTGCAAAACACATTAAACAAAAAATTTGTGCATCCAAATATGCATTAGTGTTAGCAAAATAACAAATTAACATAATCACAATAACATGTTTAATCAAAATTAAACTTATACACATTTTCACAATTTTTACAATTCTACACTTTTTCAAATAAGCATATATGAAAATGTTTACAAAGTTCATAAGCATTTAACTCAAATAACATGTTAAAACAATCATTACTAGCAATTAAACAAGTTTCAAATGGCATTTATATCAATTTAATCAAGTTCATGAATTTTATACCTAAAAAGTCCACTTTAATTCTCAAAAATCATGTTTAGGATCAAAGTTTGGATCATTTAGCTTCCTAAACATGTTACACTACTTAATTTAGTAATAATTCATGACAAAAATCGGCCATAACCTGTTTAAATCAAAAAGCCCCAAATTGCTCAAGAACACAAACCCTAGATTCCTAAAAATTTTGAAGTTTTTGGCTTCAAATTATGTTAAATAGCATCAATCTAGGTTATACATGCATAATATACTAACAATTTAACTCTAATTACACTAGAAATTAACAAAATCAAATTAGGTAAAATATTGATAAATATCACAAAAACTAGAAAATTTATTAGCTTAGGGGTGTAATTTTTACCTTCTTTGAAAAGCTTCTGAACAATTTCATGATTAGAGAGAGAAATTTGACGAATTATGGTGAAAAATTGTGAATTTTAGAGGTGATTTGGGAGTGTATTCGTGTATGTGTGTGTGTAAAATGTGGAGAGCAGAAGCAGTTCGCTGCTCTTTATGTTTCTGACCAGTTTTTGGACCTCATGCGATCGCATGAGGTTGAAGGCCAAACCCCATGCGATCGCATGGTTTTTTTTTTTTTTTTTTTTTTTTTTTTTTTTTTTTTTTTTTACTAAAAACCTTATACTTTTAAAATATAGATTAATAAATTTTAAAAATTTGTTTCTTTTTAGGAGTGAGAGCGTGTCGGATCGTTGTCCTAGTCTGTCCCTCGACAAAATTTTAAAATTTGTCACTTTTTAAACGTTGTTTTAAAAGTAAAGATTTTTGGGGTTTTTTTTTTTTTTTTATGTTTTTGGCATACTTTAATTCAATAAGATTAAAAATAATGATAATAAAAGTTCTCGTCCCTCCCTCGGGTAAAGCAATTTCGGTTCAACGACTTAGTTTTCAACTCACGACGAATTTTAAAAATCATATTTTTAACTTAGTGAAATAAAATAAATTTTTGTTTTTAAATTCACACCAAACTTAAATTTAAAATGCATAAAATTAAAAATTCATATTATTAAAATTTAAAAATTCACACCAAACAAATATTATATTTTTGTTTTTATACATACAAACTTATATTAAAAATATTAATTTTTTAAATATTTACAAACTTAAATATATTAATTTTAAAAAGTTTATAATAATAATTTAATATTAATTTTAAAAACAAAGTAAAAATAAAATTAAAATTTTTTTTGGTCTTTTATCCCACTTTAATCAATCAAATAGCCCCTCTTTTCGGTAAAGTAATTTCGGCTATATTACCTAGTTTTACTCCTGATGAATTTCTGAAATATTTTGGGTTGATTGATTAAAGATATTTATACCTTAAGAATAAACGGTAAATTTCGCATACCTAATTTTATTGAATACCAATTAAATACTTTATAGCGAACGATTCAGCGTTCATTATCAAAAGGTTAAAAGCAATATAAATAAAAATAAAAAAAACTGTACATACTTACATGTGAGAAAGAATTCTCAGAGACCTGCTTTATCTGACTCAATGGAGAGTCTTGTGATTTGGTTTTCCATAACTGCGTAAGCATAACCTCGACTTTTCAATATCTTTTCTTCTAAACATATAAACGGTCCTTCTCTGCATAGAGTAACAAATTCGGTATTTGAATATGTTTGATTATTTGAACATTTACCTTCGTGTGACCATTTTCTGCATTTGTAACATCTTTTAAGGTGTCGTGCTCTTCTTTTTGTTGCGGATTTTGATTTTCCTTTTCCAAAATGTATCTTATGATGATCTTTTCTGAGTTCTTTTCTTACTCCGTCCATTTTGGCTCTTATGAATGATACCAGTTCACTCGGAAGTGTGTCATTATTACGTTTAGTAATCATAGCATGTAGCATTAGACCATGGTTTAGATCAAAGGAATTCTTCATCTCGTAAAACTTAAAAAAAATAAAAATTCAGAATGGGGGGAGAAGACTAGTTCTTTAGGGTCTACTAGGGAAAGACCATTTGGATTCCATTCTCGAGAACTACACGAAAACAGAATATCTAACTCTAACAGAAATACATATTACCCTAAAAAGATTCGAACCTCCCCACACTTAGTTAGATGTGGTGTTGAAATTGTGATTAACGTTATTTTCAATTGGATCATCAACAACTTGTATATCTCTGACTTTTGCTTCAATCCATTTGTTGATTTCCTCCGTAACTTTCACAAATCAACTAACATCGCCTTTTTTTTGGCGATAAATTGGATACAAAATCGGTTACATAACTTAAAGTTTCCCTTAATCCTAGCATCGTGAATCCGTTTATAAAGTTTCTTCGTTGAACTGTTAAAAACGGGTTCATCTAATTTCGTATCATCAACGGGGTTCTTTGTGATCGGATTATCATTAAGTGTTTCTTCATCTTCCCCACACTTATGCGTTTTTATTGGTCTAACAGTTTTGGTTGGTGGAGATCTAAACTTTCGGTTCACAAAGGTGATCGATTTATCTCCATCCCTAAGTGTCATTCTACCTTTTCTTACATCAATGAATGCTTCGGTGGTTGCTAAAAATGGGCGACCTAAAATTAGAGGAATATCAAGGTTTTCCTCCATATTAATCACTATGAAGTTTGCAACAAAGGTCAAACTTCCCACGTTAACAAGTAAATTATTTGCTATTCCAACCGGGTGTTTAATGGTTAGGTCAAATGATTGAACACCTATTTTGGTTGGTTTTAATTTACCCATACCAAATCTTTTGTATAAGGAAAGAGGCATAATATTTGCGCTTGCTCCTAAATCTGCGAGTCCATTATATATAGCACCATCATTAAGCAAGCAAGAAATGATAAATTCGCCCGAGTCTCCTGCTTTAGTAAGTCGAGTTGGTTTGTAAACCTTTTTCGGGTGTTCTTTTCTTGGTTCTTTCACTTCTATTTGAACTTCTTTTTCTTCATTTCTTGGAATAGGAGGTTTATATAGGAATTCTTCTTCATCACTCCAATTTGAATCCTCCCTATTTACCAATTTTGATTTTTCATATGTTGTTGATAACATATTTATGTTTTCATTTTGAAGGTTTTCTTGGGTGGTGAAATTATGATTGACTTCATTGTCAACTTTCATCGGACCATGTATGTAATGTTTAATTCTGTGACCATTAACTTTAAATTCAATCCCATTTGAATTTATTAACTCTATTGTTCCGTATGGGAAAAACTCTTTTGACTACGAATGGTCCAGACAATCTTGATTTCAATTTTCCAGGAAATAGCTTGAATCGTGAATTGAAAAGAAGAACTCTGTCTCCTTCTTTAAATTCTTTTGAACTTCTGATTCTTTTATCATGCCATTTCTTCGTTCTTTCCTTATAGATTAACGAATTTTCATATGCTTCATGTCTTAATTCTTCTAATTCGTTTAGTTGACTTAATAGTAGATGTCCGGCTTCATGCAAATCAAGATTACATGTCTTCAAAGCCCAAAATGCTTTGTGTTCAATTTCTACTGGAAGATGACATGCTTTTCTGTAAACGAGTCTAAAAGGTGTGGTTCCAATTGGAGTTTTATAGGCTGTTCTAAAAGCCCAGAGTGCATCCTCCAATTTCATGGACCATTCCTTCTGATTTGATCCTACGGTTTTCTCTAGAATACGTTTTAAAGCTCGGTTGGTATTTTCAACTTGTCCACTTGTTTGTAGATGATAAGCGGTTGAGATTTTATGAGTTACTCCATATCTTTTGAGAACTTTCTCAAGTTGATTATTACAGAAATGAGTACCCCGATCACTTATTAAAGCTTTCGGTGTTCCGAACCTTGCAAAAAGACGTTTTAAAAAGTTGACTACAACTAGTGCATCGTTAGTCAGGAGAGCTTGTGCTTCTGCCCATTTAGATACATAATCAATGGCAATGAGAATGTAGAGATTATTATTAGATTTTGGAAATGGACCCATAAAGTCAATACCCCAAACGTCAAATACTTCACATACTTGAATGACATTTTGTGGCATTTCATCACGTTGACTTATTTTTCCGGCCCTTTGACATGCATCACAGGATTTGCAAAGAAGGTGTGCGTCTTTGAAAATTGTAGGCCAATAGAATCTAGCATCGTAAACTTTTCTTGCTGTGAGTTGAGGCCCATAATGCCCTCCTGTTGGTCCTGTGTGACAATGGTTTAAGATTTGACTGGCTTCATCTCCGAATACACATCGGCGTATTATTCCATCGGGATAACTTTTAAATAAATGTGGATCTTCCCAGAAATAGTGTTTTATATCACTAAAGAATTTCTTTCGTTTTTGGTACGACAATCCTTTTTCAAGGAATCCACATACTAAGTAGTTTGCATAGTCTGCAAACCATGGATTTTCATTATAATCTATCTTCAATAGATATTCATCAAGAAAGTTATCTTGTATGGCCGATTCATTTAGAACTTCTAATTCGGAATTTTCAAGACGAGAAAGATGATCAGCGGCGAGATTTTCTGCTCCCTTTTTATCTCGGATTTCAATATCAAACTCTTGTAAGAGTAAGATCCAACGGATTAATCTTGGTTTGGCATCTTGTTTTGAAAATAGGTATCTAAGAGCAGAATGGTCGGTATAGACCACCGTTTTATCTAGAACGAGATATGAACGAAATTTGTCAAAAGCAAAGACAATAGCAAGGAGTTCTTTTTCATTAGTTGTGTAATTCATTTGTGCTCCTTGTAATGTCTTACTAGCGTAATAAATAGGTTAAAATCGTTTTTCAATCCTTTGTCCTAAAACGTCTCCCATTGCAAAATCACTTGCATCGCACATAAGTTCAAACGGTAGATTCCAATTTGGAGTTATCATGATCGGCAAATTAGTGAGTTTTTCTTTAAGAATATTAAAAGATTTGATACATTCATCTGAAAAGATGAATGGAGCATCTTTTTCTAGGAGTTTATTCATAGGAGTGGCAATTTTAGAAAAATCTTTTATGAAACGTCGGTAAAAACCGGCATGCCCTAGAAAACTCCTAACTCCTCTAACATTGGTGGGATGTGAAAGTTTAGCAATTACATCTACTTTAGTTCTATCCACTTCAATTCCTTCCTTTGAGATTTTATGACCAAGAACGATGCCTTCTTTAACCATGAAATGGCATTTCTCCCAATTAAGTACTAGATTTGATTGTTCGCATCTAATAAGCAATCGTTCAAGATTAACTAGACATGATTCAAATGTATCACCAAAGACTGAAAAGTCATCCATGAAAACTTTCATGCATTCTTCTATCATGTCATGAAAAATCGCCATCATGCACCTTTGAAAGGTCGCAGGGGCGCGTGAATGTGGTTTTCTCTTGATCTTCGGGTGCTATTGGAATTTGAAAATATTCGGAAAAACCGTCAAGAAAACAATAGTAACTATTTCCGGCTAATATTTCCAACATTTGATCAATGAAAGGTAAGGGAAAGTGATCTTTTCTGGTGGTATCATTTAATTTTCTATAATCAATACAAACACGCCATCCTGTTACAGTCCTAGTAGGAATAAGCTCATTTTTCTCATTTGTGATGACAGTCATGCCACCCTTCTTAGGTACGCATTGAACTGGGCTTACCCATGGACTATCAGAGATTGGATAAATTAAACATGCACCTAGTAGTTTAATAATTTCTTTCTTAACAACATCTTGCATATTAGGATTTAGTCTTCTTTGGCGTTGCACATACGTTTTATGACCTTCTTTCATAAGGATTTTATATGTGCAATACGAAGGACTTATGCCTTTAATATCATGAATCTTCCATGCAATAGCTGGTTTATAAGCTTTTAGCACAGAAATGAGTTGAGATTTTTCATTTTCAGTAAGAGAAGATGATATTATTACAGGTAATTCAGATTCACCATGTAAATAAGCATATTCCAAATGGTTTGGAAGTGGCTTTAACTCTAATGTCGGTGGTTCTTCTATCGATGATTTATATCGATATCTGTCTTCTTCTTTTAGCATTTGAATTTCTTCTGTTGTTGGTTCATATCCATTAGCCATAAGTGTGGCTAATATTTCAACTTCATCAATTGGTTTCGTTCCTTCTCCTAAAGAACATTCTCCTGTTCCTTGTAATTCTGGAAATTCTTCTAACAATTATGCATGTGAATCTATAGTTTGAATATAATAACATGTATCATCTGCAGATTGCGGTTGTTGCATGGCTCTATCAACTGAAAAGGTAACACTCTCGTCCTCTATACTTAGGGTCAGTTTCTTACCAAACACGTCTATTATTGCTTTAGCCGTGTTTAAGAATGGTCTTCTTAATATGAGAGGAACTCGAGAATCTTCTTCCATATCCAGAATAACAAAATCTACTGGAAATACTAAAGTACCAACTTTAACTAGCATGTTTTCCATTATCCCTCTAGGATATTTTACTGATCTATCTGCTAGTTGTATGCTTATTCGTGTTGGTTTCAATTCTCCAAGGTCTAGTTTAGCGTATAGTGAATACGGCATTAAATTTATACTAGCACCTAAGTCTGCCAATGCTTCTATTGAACTAAGACGACCCAGAAAACATGGAATCGTGAAACTTCCTGGATCAGATAATTTTTCTGGTATCTTATTCAATAGTACTGCAGAGCAAATAGCATTCATAGTAACAGCCGAGAGTTCTTCCATTTTCTTTCTATTTGTGATTAGATCTTTCAAGAATTTAGCATATCTAGGCATTCCTGAAATCATATCAATGAAAGAAAGATTGACATTTATTTGTTTAAACATATCCAAGATTTGGATTGCTCGGCTTTAAGTTTCTCTTTTCTCATTTTACTCGGGTAAGGAAGTGATGGTTGGTATGGTTTAACATAAGGTTTAGTCTTAACTGTGTTATCTTCATTAACCTTTTCAACTACCGGTTCTGTTTCCTTATCTTGCTCAGATTGTGGTTCTTGTGAAGTAGGAATAGTGTCATTAAAAATTACAGGTATTTCAGGTGGTTTAAGTGTAATACCACTTCTTGTGGTAATGGCTTTAGCTGTTTCATTCCGGGGGTTAGAATTTGTATCACTAGGCAGACTTCCCGGTTTTCTTTTACCTATCAACCTTGCTAGGTTGCTTACTTCTTGTTCCAAATTTTGAATAGAAGCTTGTTGATTTCTAAATGCTTGAGCATTTTGTTCATTGGTTTATTTCTGAGATGTGAAAAACTGCGTTTGAGATTCAACTAGCTTCGACATCATATCTTCTAAATTTGGCTTTTTATCATCGGTTTGTGGTGATTTGTTTTGAAAATTAGGTCTTTGCTGACTATAAGTATTATTAGATACTTGTTGATTGCTAGGACCTTGTTGGTTGTTGTATGGAACATTTCGGTTATAATTCTGGTTTTGATTGTAGATTGGTCTTGGCGGTTGATAATTATTCTGATAATTATTTCCAGGCCTTGGGTTTATGTATGAAACATTCTCTCTTTGTTCTATTGTTAGTTCAATACTGAGACAATCTTTTGTCAAATATGGTCCTCCACACTGCTCACAACTAATTCGTATTGAGTGAATATCTTTAGTCATCTTCTCCATTCGTCTCTCGACAGCATCTATCTTTGCAGAAACGGAATCGAATTCATGGCTAGAATCGGCTCTAGCTGCTTTAGATGATCTAACGATATCTTTTTCTTGATGCCACTCATGTGAGTGAGAAGCAGTGTTATCAATAATTTTGTAAGCGTTAGTTGCGGTTTTCTTCATAATGGAACCATCAACTGCTATATCGATGTCTTTTCTTGTAGTGATGTCGCATCCTTGGTAGAATATTTGTACTATTTGACAAGTGTCTAAACCATGTTGCGGACATCCTCTTAATAACTTTCCAAATCTTGTCCACGCCTCATATAGAGTTTCATTTGGCTTTTGTGTGAACGTAACAATTTCTCCTTGAAGTCTCACGGCTTTAGATGCCGGAAAGAATTGTTTAAGAAAATTTTCAACTAAAACGTCCCATGTATCAATCGCCCCTTCAAGTAACGATTCTAACCAATCGTTGGCTTCTCCCTTTAAAGTCCAGGGAAATAACATGAGATATATCTGTTCATCCTCCACTTCTCTTATTTTAAATAGAGTACAGATCCTATTAAATGTACGAAGATGTTCGTTTGGATCTTCCTTCGGCGCACCACTAAATTGGCATTGATTAGTTACCACGTGTAGGATTTGTCCTTTGATTTCATAATCTGGCGCATTAATGTCAGGTTGAGTAATTACGTGACCTTGGCCAGTGCGTTTAGCTCTCATTCGGTCTTCCATACTTAGAGGTTCCAGATTCTCCATTATTGAATTTGTTGAATCTGAATCACTAGAGGATTCTGATTTAATAGGTTGTTCCTCAACAATCTCTGTTTGAATGATTGGTGGTTTCGGAGGCAAGATTAATGGTTCAGGATCTCTGAATTGTCCCTGAATATCCTCCGGATTCTCAATTGTGTTATCGGGTTCAAAAAATGGATTATCGGAAATTTGAATTGGAGTACTTGGTCGACTAGATGACGATTCTAAAGAAAAATCAACGGTGACAATATTGGCTAGATGTCTTGATCGAGTTACAGGTGGTGAACGTATAAAAGGTGGTGAACATTTTGCTCGGTGCATTCACTGAATATCCTATTAGTTATAAAAGATAAAAATTATATAAGTTATTAAATTAATAGACTTTTCTGATTTTGCCCACGTTTTGAATAGCCAAAAGATGTGGCAGGGAGCCAGAACCCTTTAAATCGGAAGCTCACAACTCAGCCACTAACAAATCCAACTATTACTACGAACTAGAAAATTTTGGATGTCTATCAATTTAACCACTTAAAATAATTTTTCGTTGAAATTTAAAGAAATTTTAGAGAAGAAATAGAAAATTCTATGTCCTAAAAACTAGAGCGTCGTGAAATAAGAAAGAAAAAGAGCGCGTCGAAAAACGTCGAAAAATAAAAGGTCGAAAAATAATAAAAAGAACGTAGCGCGTCGAAACTTAAAAGTCTAAAAACTAAGAACTAAAAGTTGCGTCTAAAGGTATTAAAGCTTAAAAGAAATACTATATCCAAAACGTCAATAACTTAAAAAGGTACTAAAATATTAAAACGGCGTCGCAAAATTCTAAAGCACCTAAATCTTAGTCTAAAGAAAAAGTACTTAAGGGATTTTATGGCAAAGCCTAAGAATCTAGAAATAAAAATAACTACGGCAAAAACTATGACTTAAAACTAAATACGAACGAAAAATACAGATATTACGCTAAAACAAATAAAAAGATACAAAATATAAAAAAATAAACTTAATGTTGTAAAAAGTACAATTTTTATTAAAATATTATTTTTATATTATTTATTTTACAAAAGTATTAATTTTATAATTTATTAAAACTAATTAAAACTAAAAATACAAATTAAATACTAAAACTAAAATAAACTATAAATTAATTAAACCCTAATTAGGTCATTATTAATAATTAATATATAATTAAAACCCTAAACTATCGGCTGAGGTTACCAGGCGGGTCAAATCAAGCCATGCGATCGTATGGTTTGATAGTTAAAATCTCATGCGATCGCATGAGCCTCGGATCCGGTTCAAAAATTGGACTACTACAGTTCTCGGCCTGATTGATTTATATATATATATATATATATATATATATTTTTTTTGTTTTTAGATTATATAAAATATATATATAACTTAAATAAAAATTTAATTTTAAAAACTAAAATAAAAATACTTTTTAACTTTATATATATTTAACAACTCTTAAAAACAAATATATAGATTTTGTTTTTCTTTTTATATTTTTGTATTTTTAATATTTAAAACGTATATTTTTATACTAAGAACTTAATAAATTTTTTTTTTTTTATATAGCGTTGCGCTTTCGGTGATGTTATTTCCCCGGCAGCGGCGCCAAAAATAATTGATGTGCGTAGAGGTGTATACAAAATAGTTATATATTTACTACAAAAATACTATTAAATACGATACAATTTTACACAAGATATTTATTTATTTATAGAATGGATATACCTAAACCTTGCTACAACACTTATAGGCAGTGTACCTAATCGTACAGTAGTGTAGTTTTTAGTAAGTCCGGTTCGTCCACAGGGAACTCGCCAAGTTTAACGCTATATTTTTAAAACTATATTTGTAAATAAATATATATATAAATATAAGTAGTATTATTATTATAAAAGGGGGTTTTTACCGTTTAATGACCGGTTTGTCGATTTTAAAACTTTAGTCGCAGTTAAAACCTAATGTAAAATATTAAAAATAAATATAACTTAATTTAAAGCGTAAAGTAAATAACGATAATGAAATTGCGATAATTAAAAAGTACGATAATTAAAATAACGGTAAATATAATTGCGATAATTAAAAAGTACGATAATTAAAATGACAATAAATTGAAGTGCGATAATTAAAAGTGCAATTAAATATGTGATGTTATGCGAGGTGTATATAAAATAGTTATTAATTTTAGCAGAAAACACTATTAAATACGATACAATTTTACACAAGATATTTATTTATTTATAGAATGGATATACTTAAACCTTGCTACAACACTTATAGGCAGTGTACCTAATCGTACAGTAGTGTAGTTTTTAGTAAGTCCGGTTCGTTCCACAGGGAAATCTTTAAACAAAGCTCAACGCTATATTAGTTTACTTTTATAAAAATACAAATATATATATAAGTAATATTATTATTATAAAGGGGGGTTTTTACCGTTTAATGACCGGTTTGTCGATTTTAAGACTTTAGTCGCAGTTAAAACCTAATGTAAAATATATAATAAATACAAGACTTAAATTAAAGCGTAAAGTAAATAACGATAATGAAATTGCGAATAATAAAAGTGCGATAAAATAAAATTGCGATAATTAAAAAGTACGATAATTAAAAGTGCGATTAAATAACAATAAATAAAAGTGCGATAATTAGAAGTGCAATTAAATATAAAATAAAGGAAATTAAATATGAAATAAAAGAATTATGCTTATTTAAACTTCCGTAATCATGATGTTTGACGTGTTGATTTTAGTTTTATGCCCATGGGTTAATTGTCCTTTGTCCTGGATTATTTAATATGTCCGTCTGGTTTTTGTCCATAACAGTCCATCAGTCATAAATATAAAGTGCGAGTGTCCTCGTCAAATTATTATTATACCCGAAGTTAAATATTCCAACTAATTGGGGATTCGAATTGTAACAAGGTTTTAATACTTTGTTTAATGAATACACCAGGTTATCGACTGCGTGTAAACCAAGGTTTTACTACTTTGTTAACAATTACTCCAATTACCCTTGAATGTAATTTCACCCCTGTTTTAATTATTCTAGTGGCTATTAATCCATTCCCGTGTCCGGTTAAATGAACGATTATTCGTACATATAAATACCCCGCCCATCGTGTCCGATCGAGTGTATATGGTAATTTATAGGGACGCCCAATTGTAAAGCTTTATATTAACATTAACAAACTTTCATTTAGTTAAACAAATATAAAGCCCATTAATAGCCCATAGTCTAATTTCCACAAGTGTCGTTCTTTTGTCCAAACCCCAATTATGGTACAAAGCCCAATTACCCAATTTTAGTAATTAGCCCAACATCATGATTACTTCGTTTTAAATAAGCATAATAATAACTTAGCTACGAGACATTAATGTAAAAAGGTTGAACATAACTTACAATGATTTAAAAATAGCGTAGCGTTACACGGACAGAATTTCGACTTACACCCTTACAATATTCGCTAACATACCCTTATTATTAGAATTATAATTATAATTAAAATTAAAATATAAATTATATATATATATATATATATATATATATATATATCGTATATATGAGAGAAGAGAGAAATAGATTATTGATTTTGATCAGAATTCGGTTGGCTTTATAGGGATTTTCGTTTTTTGGGGCTCCGCGACTCGCGGTGAATTTTGCCTTCAAACTCCGCGAGTCGCGGAGAATAAATTTACAGCTCACACCCTTGGAGTCTTTCTCTGCCGACGGTTTTATAATATATATATAATATATATATAATTAATATAATTAATTATATATTATATTATATTTATATACATAGTTAACTTGTAATTTTTAGTCCGTTGCGTCGAGCGTTAAGAGTTGACTCTAGTCCCGGTTCCGGATTTTCGAACGTCCTTGCGTACAATTTTATATTTTGTACTTTGCGTTTTGAATCTTGTACTCTTGTAATTTCGAGACGTTTCTTATCAATAATTGGAACCTCTTTGATTGTCTTTTGTACTTTTGAGCTTTTTGGTCGTTTGCGTCTTCAATTCGTCAAATCTGTCTTTTGTCTTCACCTTTTATTATTTAAACGAATATCACTTGTAAATAGAACAATTGCAACTAAAAGCTTGTCTTTCTTGAGGAATAATGCTATGAAATATATGTTCGTTTTTAGCATTATCAAATATTCCCACACTTGAGCGTTGCTTGTCCTCAAGCAATATTGTCTTAAAATACTAGAATCACTTCTTTATTCTTCACACTTTGTACATCAGTGATTTTCTATACGGCAGTATAAACAATGGTAGTAACGATATGGTTTACAGTCCCACATGACTATAAAAATTTAGATCCATTAAGGAAATTGGATCTTTATGAAAACATTTGATCTTTTGAAATCTAGTTTTTACCCTAGATAAGTTTTCCGGAATAACCCTTTACCGGTGTTTGCAAAATATTTTTGTGGGTTTGGTGGGTTTTAGATTTGAAAATTTTAGCTCAAAACTTGCGGTTTTGTGTCACCCACTTGCTAACCTTGTATTTGGAAAGCAACACGTCCAGTTTACTTATCCCGTATATTACCTTTCAGTAAACTACCGTCCGGTTGAAAGGAAAGCGTTGAACAAGCAACTGTTAAGGCAATGTCCCGTGACATGCTTTTAATTATGGTCTATAACGTGTCGGACGCAATTACTATCCTTGGTAGGAGCAATAGTAAAGCTCACCCTTATAATTTTTCGGTATGGCACAAGGTCCTGTCTTTGACCACTATGCAACCACCGTTCTTACGGTTGACACCCGATTTAGTTCAGGTGACCTAATGAATTCCAGGTGAATTCCTAGGATTTTACGTTCAATGGTAATGAACGCATTGAAAATGGGTTTTCAGAAAACAAATCGGTTTGTAATTTTGATCAAAATATTTTCTCGTTCAAGCTCGAGTTTAGATATCATTGAATTCCATGAGTTTGTAATTCTCAATCTTTAAGGTCAATCTCTAGGATTGAGTGATATCAGTCTTAAAAGCTGATTTTTAATCTTTAAGGAGATTATCCTTTCTGGAGATCTGATTCATTAGTCTTGTCCAGCTAATTTGCATGGTGCCCCCCCATTGTACGAGATAAATCCTTCTCATGGTTAGGATAAATCTGACCACTTGGCGACCCTGTTTAATGCTGAGGTCCGTGGATTTCCTGCTGATTTTAGTGATGACTTTTCTAGATTTTTCGTCAACCTATAGCTGGTCTGGACGACAACTTCATGACCTAAATCAAGAAGCGCGTGTCTTTTTCGGAAGACTTTACTTCCTTTTAATGATGGAATTGATTCATCGTGTAGATCCATCTCTTCTTTTCTTTCATCGGGTAAAACAGTTTAGTTTAGTCCAAAGCAAAAGTATTTTCAGTTATTTGTTACAGATATATGTGACATATGTTTAAAATAACTTGGTAAATTTTTCCACACTTGGCTTTTTATTTTTCTTTTTATCGTCCTCTATTCCATTTTAAATGAATTTTGACATTTTAGTTTGTTTCTCAATTTATGTCCTTTCCGAGGTAACAATAATTTCGGTGTTAAAACCTAGTTTTATCGTTCATAAATATGTATAAACATGATTTGAATTCATTTAATTGAAAATTTTGAAAAATTTTACTAGAATTGGGTAGTCAGTATATAAGACTAGGACTGTTCTTTTTTATCAGAGAGCACTAGATTCTAATACAACTACTGCTTTACTAGTATTTTTTAATGGTAACCAAGTGTTTAAGATAAAAATTTTAAAATCCGATAGAATTTAACCCCTTTCCACACTTAAGATCTTGCAATGCCCTCATTTGCAAGAAATCAGTAACAATTTAAATTATTGAGGGTGATTTGTGTGAAAATGATTAAATTTTTACCAAAGTTTCCAAATATATTGGCGTTTGTTTGCTGAATGATAAATGGTGCACATCATTTGTTCATTCCGTCTTGTTGTTATTTCACATATATTTTGCATCTTGTCGTCAAAATTAGTTGCTTTTGCTGAACTTAATGCCAGTCTTTGAAAATGCGTTGTTTTACCCTGTTGTGTACATAAGATAAACTGCAAACATATATACATATTTTTGAAGTTTGGTATATTATCCCACATTCAAAAATTATTAAAATCTAAGAATAAAAGTTAGATAATTATAAAAATGATTACAATATTAACAAAAGTATTAAACGTATCAATAATTACAAATTACAAAATAATAAAAAATAAAAAAAATAATAAGTAAACTAAGGATGATATTGGTACCAATAGGGGTTCCAGGCATAACCGTAAGTGCTATAGAATGCTTCGGCAGGGTCATACGTAGGATATGGTGGCTGCATCTCTATAGACCAAGGAGGGAAGATGGGTTTCGGTGTAGGAATATAGTTTCTACCTATATGTTGGCAATGAGCTATGATTTGGTTCTGATGAACTTGCCAATCTTCAAATGCTCTCTGTCTAGCATTTTCGTATTCCTGAGAAGCTATAAACCTATGCATTTCTTGCATCTCATTCCCCCCTCCTACATTACCTTGCTGCTGGTTTCTCTCCACCTGTGGATGTCTACCATGGTATCGTACTGCGGCGTTATTTCGCCTCTTCAAAACTTTCGCACCATGGTATACATTTAAACCTATAGTATCGCGGGGTTCTGGTTCTTCTACTAATAATCCCCCCCGACTTATATCCACACCGAGATATTCACCAATCAAAGTAATAAAAATACCACCTCCTATTATGCTATGTGGTCGCATCCCCCGAACCATAGCTGATAAATAATAACCCACACAATATGGTATACTTACAGCGCTTTGTGGGTCTCGAATACACATATGGTAAAACAAATCCTGTTCATTTACTTTTTCTTTGTTCTTACCCCTTTGTGTAATCGAATTAGCTAAAAACCTATGTATCACTCTTAATTCGGCTCTATCTATATCCAAATAAGAGTAATTTCCCCCTTTGAAACGGTGATGGCTTGTCATTTGACTCCACACACCGTGTGTATCAAAATTCTCATCTATCTTTCTACCGTTTAGTATCAATCCTCTACAATCGGCAGACGCTAACTCCTCAGGCGTATATATACGTAAAGCCTGAGCCATGTCCAGTAAAGACATGTGGCGCATCGAACCGCCTAACAAAAATCTAATAAAAGAACGATCGGTTAAACTAGCTACCCGATCATTCAACTCTATACTACATAACAATTCTTCACACCATACTTTATATACAGGTCTACGTATGGTGAATAAACATACCCAGTCATTAAAAGAAGAATTACCATACCTCTGTACAAGTAATTCCCTAATTGGCCCGGCCAATTCTACAGCTTCTAAGGGTCCCCATTCTATGACCCTCGGTACCTCAACAACCTTAGAATGAAGAGTATGCAAACCCCGTTGATATTTTGGATAATCTATCCAAAGTCTGTCAAATCTCAGGTTCGGGTGCAACTATTCCAAGTGCATATCGGAAAAGGTCATGATTGGATGAGGTATATCCTGCTTGTAGTAGTTATCCACCTCCTGTTGTTCTAAATTCTCAGCAGGAGCATTGCGGGCTTGGGATGAAGATTCACCCCTTTCATTCTGCAAAACACATCAAACACAATTTTTGTGCATCCAAATATGCATTAGTGTCAGCAAAATCATCAATCAAAATAATTACAATGACATTATCAATTTATATCAAACTTAAGCTCATTTTCACATTTTTATCAAATCTACACTTTTTCAAATAAGCATATACGAAAATGTTCGCCAAGTTCATAAACATTCAACTCAAATAACATGTCAAAATAATCATTACTAGCAATCAAACAAGTCTCAAATGGCATTATCTTTCAAAAATCAAGTTCATGAATTTTAGACTTGAAAAAGTCCACTTTAATTCTCAAAATCATGTTTAGGCTCAAAGTTTGGATCATTTAACTACCTAAACATGTTACACTACTTAATTTAGCAACAATTCATGACAAAAATCGGCCATAACCTGTTTATATCAAAAAGCCCCAAATTGCTCAAGAACACAAACCCTAGATTACTCAAAATTTGAAGTTTAAGGCTTCTAATCATGTTAAACAGCATCAATCTAGGTTATACAAGCATAATACATAAACAATTTAAGCCTAATTACACTAAAAAGCATCAAAATCAAATTGGGGAAAAAATAGTTCAAGAACACCAAATTTCGAATTAAATGGTGTTTAGGTGTAGAAATTTACCGTTTTTCTTGAGTAATTCTTAGATAGCATCCTTCTCAACATGATTTTAGCAAAAGATTTGGTGATTAACGGTTAAAAATTGGGATTTTTGGGGTGTTTTTGGGTGTATTTTCGGGGTTTTTTCGTAGCAGTTTTTGAGTTGGGTTGGGGACTGATCTGTTCTGCGGGTATATTTTTTTTCTGATTTTTTGACCCTCCGCGAGTCGCGGTGAAATACTCTTCAAACTCCGCGACTCGCGGAGTTTGTTTGTTTTTTTTTTTTTTTTTTTTTTTTTATAATCATTAACTTTTGAAAACAATTAAGAAATTAATTTTAAAATTTTGTTTCCCTTATTATTTAGGAGGAGGTCGTTTCGGATCGATGTCCTAGTCCGTCTCTCGACAAAATTTTAAAATTTGTCTTTTTGTAGCGATTGTTTTAAAAGCTAAGATTTTTGGGTTTTTTAATGTTTTTGGCATACTTTAAATCAATAAGATTAAAAATAATGATAATAAAAGTTCTCGTCCCTCCCTCGGGTAAAGCAATTTCGGTTCAAAGACCTAGTCTTCAACTTACGACGAATTTTAAAAATCATATTCTTAACTTAATGAGATAAAGTAAATTTTTGTTTTTAAATTCACACAACTTAAATATAAAATTCAAAATTAAAAATTAAAAATTAAAAATTCACACCAAACTTAAAATTTGAAATGCATAAAATTAAAAATTCATATTTTAAAAATTAAAAATTCACACCAAACTTAATTTAAAAATTCATATTATAAATTCATACCAAACTTATATTAATTTTTCAAATATTTACAATTTTAAATATATTGTTTTTACAAAGTTTACAATATTAATTTAAGATTTAAATATTAATTTTAAAAACATGGTAAAAAAAAATCTTTTTGTCTTTTTATCCCACTTTAATCAATCAAATATTATCAAAAATATGCGCCCCTCTTTTCGGTAAAGTAATTTCGGTTCCAAGACCTAATTTAACTCATGACAAATTTTTGAAATATTTTGGGTTGATTGTTTAAAGATATTTATACCTTAAGAATAAACGTTAAATTTCGCAGTGATGTAATAAATTTTTGAATGATATCAATAATTTCGGTCGCCAAACCTAATTTTATTTAATACCAATTTAATACTTTTTAGCGAACAAATTAGCGTTTATTATCAAAAGGTTAAAAATAAAAATAAAAATAAAAACTGTACAGACATACCTGTGAAATAGATTTCTTAGTTATATGATCTATCCCATTCATAAGATAGTCGGTTTAATTGGTTTTCCATGGCTACATAGGCGTAACCTCGAGCATTCAGTGTCTTTTCTTCTAAACATATGAACGGTCCGTCTCTGCATAAAGTAACAAATTCGGTATTTGAATAGGTTTGATTATTGGAACATTTACCTCCATGTGACCATTTTCCGCATTTGTGACATCGTTCTAGGTGTCGTGCTCTTCTTTTCGCTGCGGATTTTGATTTTCCTTTACCAAATTGTAACTTATTATCTTCGCATCTGGATTCTTTTCTAACTCCGTCCATTCTTTCTCTGATTACTGATACTATTTCACTCGGGAGTATGTCATTATTACGTTTAGTGATCAAAGCGTGTAGCATTAGACCATGGTTTAGTTCACAGGCAGTCTTCATTTTGTAAAAACCTAAAAAAAATAAAAATTCAGAATGGGGGGAGAAGACTAGTTCTTTAGGGTCTGCTAGGGAAAGACCATTCGGGTTCCATTTTCGAGAACTACACGAAAACAGACAATTAACTCTAACAGAAATACATATTATCCTTTAAAGACTTGATTCTCCCCACACTTAGTTAGCTGTGGTGTCGAAATTGTGATTAACTTCGTTATCGACTTCCATCGGACCATGTATGTAATGTTTAACTCTGTGACCATTAACTTTAAATTCAATCCCATTTGAATTTATTAATTCTATCGTTCCGTATGGGAAAACTCTTTTGACTATGAATGGTCCAGACCATCTTGATTTCAATTTTCCAGGAAATAGCTTGAATCGTGAATTGAAAAGAAGAACTCTGTCTCCTTCTTTAAATTCTTTTGAACTTCTGATTCTTTTATCATGCCATTTCTTCGTTCTTTCTTTATAGATTAACGAATTTTCGTATGCTTCATGTCTTAATTCTTCTAATTCGTTTAGTTGACTTAATCGTAGACGTCCAGCTTCATGTAAATCAAGATTACATGTTTTCAAAGCCCAAAATGCTTTGTGTTCAATTTCTACTGGAAGATGACATGCTTTTCCATAAACAAGTCTAAAAGGTGTGGTTCCAATTGGAGTTTTGTAGGCTGTTCTAAAAGCCCAGAGTGCATCCTCCAATTTAATGGACCATTCCTTCGGATTTGATCCTACGGTTTTCTCTAGAATACGTTTTAAAGCTCGGTTGGTATTTTCAACTTGTCCACTTGTTTGTGGATGATATGCGGTGGAGATTTTATGAGTTACTCCATATCTTTTAAAAACTTTCTCAAGTTGATTATTACAGAAATGAGTACCCCGATCACTTATTAAAGCTTTCGGTGTTCCAAACCTTGCAAAAAGACGTTTTAAAAAATTGACTACAACTCGTGCATCGTTAGTTGGGAGAGCTTGTGCTTCCGCCCATTGAGATACATAATCAATGGCTACGAGTATATATAGATTATTATTAGATTTTGGAAATGGACCCATAAAGTCAATACCCCAAATGTCAAATACTTCACATACTTGGATGACATTTTGTGGCATTTCATCACGTTGACTTATTTTTCCGGCCCTTTGACATGCATCACAGGATTTGCAAAGAAGGTGTGCGTCTTTGTAAATTGTAGGCCAATAGAATCCAGCTTCATAAACTTTTCTTGCTGTTAGTTGAGGCCCATAATGCCCTCCTGTTGGTCCTGTGTGACAATGGTTTAAAATTTTACTAGCTTCATCTCCAAATACACATCGGCGTATTATTCCATCGGGACAACTTTTAAACAGATGTGGATCTTCCCAGAAATAGTGTTTTATATCACTGAAGAATTTCTTTCGTCTTTGGTACGATAATCCTTTTTCAAGGAATCCACAAACTAAGTAGTTTGCATAGTCTGCAAACCATGGGATTTCATTATAATCTATCTTCAATAGATATTCATCAGGAAAGTTGTCTTGTATGGATGATTCATTTAGAAATTCTAATTCGGGATTTTCAAGACGAGAAAGATGATCAGCGGCGAGATTTTCTGCTCCTCTTTTATCTCGGATTTCAATATCAAACTCTTGTAAGAGTAAGATCCAACGGATTAATCTTGGTTTAGCATCTTGTTTTAAAAATAGGTATCTAAGAGCAGAATGGTCGGTATAGACCACCGTTTTTGCTAGAACGAGATATGATCCAAATTTGTCAAAAGCAAAGACAATAGCAAGGAGTTCTTTTTCAGTAGTTGTATAGTTTGTTTGTGCTCCTTGTAACGTCTTACTAGCATAATATATAGGTTGAAATCGTTTTTCAATCCTTTGTCCTAAAACGGCTCCCATTGCAAAATCACTTGCATCGCACATTAGTTCAAATGGTAGATTCCAATTTGGTGTTATCATGATCGGCGCATTAGTGAGTTTCTCTTTAAGAATATTAAAAGATTTGATACGCTCATCTGAAAAGATGAATGGCGCATCCTTTTCTAGGAGTTTATTCATAGGAGTGGCAATTTTAGAAAAATCTTTTATGAAACGTCGGTAAAAACCGGCATGCCCTAGAAAACTCCTAACTCCTCTAACATTAGTGGGATGTGGAAGTTTAGCAATTACATCTACTTTAGCTCTATCCACTTCAATTCCTTCTTTTGAAATTTTATGTCCAAGAACGATGCCTTCTTTAACCATGAAATGGCATTTCTCCCAATTAAGTACTAGATTTAATTGTTCGCATCTAATTAGCATTCGTTCTAGATTAACTAGACATGATTTAAATGTATCACTGAAGACTGAAAAGTCATCCATGAATACTTCCATGCATTCTTCTATCATGTCGTGAAAAATCGCCATCATACACCTTTGAAAGGTTGCAGGGGCGTTACAAAGTCCAAATGGCATGCGTTTGTAAGCAAAAGTACCATAAGGGCACGTGAATGTGGTTTTCTCTTGATCTTCGGGTGCTATTGGAATTTGAAAATATCCGGAAAATCCATCTAGAAAACAATAGTAACTATTTCCGGCTAATCTTTCCAACATTTGATCTATGAAAGGTAAGGGAAAGTGATCTTTTCTGGTGGCGTCATTTAATTTTCTATAATCAATACATACACGCCATCCTGTTACAGTCCTAGTAGGAATAAGCTCATTTTTTCATTTGTAATGACAGTCATGCCACCCTTCTTAGGCACGCATTGAACTGGGCTTACCCATGGACTATCAGAGATTGGATAAATTAGACCTGCATCTAGCAGTTTAATAATCTCTTTCTTAACTACATCTTGCATATTAGGATTTAGTCTTCGTTGGCGTTGCACATACGTTTTATGACCTTCTTCCATAAGGATTTTATGTGTGCAATACGAAGGACTTATTCCTTTAATATCATGAATCTTCCATGCAATGGCTGGTTTATGAGCTTTCAACACAGAAATGAGTTGTGATTTCTCATTTTCAGTAAGAGAAGAATATTATTACAGGTAATTCAGATTCACCTGTAAATAAGCGTATTCCAAATGGTTTGGAAGTGGCTTTAACTCTAATTTTGGAGGTTCTTCTATCGATGATTTATATCGATATCTGTCTTCTTCTTTTAGCATTTGAATTTCTTCTGTTGTTGGTTCATATCCATTAGCTATAAGTGTAGCTAACATTTCAGCTTCATCAATTGGTTCATTACCTTCTCCTAAAGAACATTCTCCTGTTCCTTGTAATTCTGGAAATTCTTCTAATAATTCTGCATGTGCATCTATAGTTTGAATATAATAACATGTATCATCTACAGATTGTGGTTGTTGCATTGCTCTATCAACTGAAAAGGTAACACTCTCATCCTCTATACTTAGGGTCAGTTTCTTACCGAACACGTCTATCATTGCTTTAGCCGTGTTTAAGAATGGTCTTCCTAATATGAGAGGAACTTGAGAATCTTCTTCCATGTCCAAAACAACAAAATCTACTGGAAATACTAAAGTACCAACTTTAACTAGCATGTTCTCCATTATCCCTCTAGGATATTTTATTGATCTATCGGCTAGTTGTATGCTTATTCTGGTTGGTTTCAATTCTCCAAGGTCTAGTTTAGCGTATAGTGAATACGGCATTAGATTTATACTAGCACCTAAGTCTGCCAATGCTTCTATTGAACTAAGACTACCCAGAAAACATGGAATTGTGAAACTTCCTGGATCATATAATTTTTCTGGTATCTTATTCAACAGCACTGCTGAACAATTAGCATTCATAGTAACAGCCGAGAGTTCTTCCATTTTCTTTCTATTTGAGATTAGATCTTTCAGGAATTTAGCATATCTTGGCATTCCTGAAATCACATCAATGAAAGGAAGATTTACATTTATCTGTTTAAACATATCCAAGAATTTGGATTGCTCGGCTTCAAGTTTTTCTTTCTTCATTTTACTCGGGTAAGGAAGTGGTGGTTGGTATGGTTTAACATAAGGTTTATCCTTAACTGTGTTATCTTCATTAACCTTTTCAACTACCGGATCTTTTTCCTTATCTTGATCAGGTTGTGGTTCTTGTGGAGTAGGAATAGTTTCATCAGAAGTTACAGGTATTTCAGGTGGTTCAAGTGTTGTACCACTTCTTGTGGTAATGGCTTTAGCTATTTCATTCCGGGGGTTAGCATTTGTATCACTAGGTAGACTTCCCGGTTTTCTTTCACCTATTAATCTTGCTAGGTTACTTACTTCTTGTTCCAGATTTTGAATAGAAGCTTGTTGATTTCTAAATGCTTGAGCATTTTGTTCATTAGTTTGTTTTTGAGATGTGAAAAACTGCGTTTGAGTTTCAACTAGCTTCGTCATCATATCTTCTAAATTCGGCTTTTTATCATCGGTTTGTTGTGGTGGTTTGTTTTGAAAATTAGGTCTTTGCTGATTATAAGTATTATTGGATATTTGTTGATTGCTAGGACCTTGTTGGTTGTTGTATGGAATATTTCGGTTATAATTCTGGTTTTGATTGTAAATCAGTCTTGGCGGTTGATAATTATTCTGATAATTATTTCCAGGCCTTTGGTTTATGTATGAAATATTCTCTCTTTGTTCCATTGTTAATTCAATACTGAGACAATCTTTTGTCAAATGTGGTCCTCCACACTGCTCACAACTAATTCGTATTGAGTGAATATCTTTAGTCATCTTTTCCATTCGTCTCTCCACAGCATCTATCTTTGCGGAAATGGAATCTAAGTCATGGCTAGAATCGGCTCTAGCTGCTTTAGATGATCTAACGATATCTTTTTCTTGGTGCCACTCATGTGAGTGGGAAGCAGTGTTATCAATAATTTTGTAAGCATCAGTTTCGGTTGTCTTCATAATAGAACCACCAGCTGCTATATCTATGTCTTTTCTTGTAGTGATGTCGCATCCTTGGTAGAATATTTGTACTATTTGACAGGTGTCTAAACCATGTTGCGGACATCCTCTTAACAACTTTCCATATCTTGTCCACGCCTCATATAGAGTTTCATTTGGTTTCTGTGTGAACGTAACAATTTCTGCTTGAAGTCTTACGGCTTTAGATGCAGGAAAGAATTGTTTAAGAAATTTGTCAACTAAAACGTCCCATGTATCAATCGCCCCTTCAGGTAACGATTCCAACCAATCTTTGGCTTCTCCCTTTAAAGTCCAGGGAAATAACATGAGATATATCTGTTCATCCTCCACTTCTCGTATTTTAAATAGTGTGCAGATCCTATTAAAGGTACGTAGATGTTCATTTGGATCTTCCTTCGGCGCACCACTAAATTGGCATTGATTAGTCACCATGTGTAGAATTTGTCCTTTGATTTCATAATCTGGCGCATTAATGTCTGGATGAGTAATTGCGTGACCTTGGCCAGTGCGTTTAGCTCTCATTCGGTCTTCCATACTTAAAGGTTCCAGATTCTCCATAATTGAATTTGTTGAATCGGTATCACTAGATGATTCTGATTTAATGGTTCGTTCCTCAACAATCTCTGTTTGAATGATTGGTGGCTCCGGAGGAAAGTTTAGTGGTTCAGGATCTACGAACCGTTCCTGAATATTTTTCGGAGTCTCAATTGTGAGGTTGGGTTCAAAAAATGGATTATCGGAAATTTGAACTGAAGTACTTGGTCGACTGGATGACGATTCTAAAGAAAAATCAACGGCGGTTATATTTGCTAAATGTCTTGATCTAGTTACAGGTGGTGAACGTACAAAAGGTGATGAACGTCTTGCTCGGTGCATTCACTGAATATCCTATTAGTTTTTAAAAGGAAAGAAAAATTATAATAAGTTATCCAATCAATAGACTTTTCTGATTTTGCCCACGTTTCGAATAGCCAAAAGATGCAGCAGAGGGGCAGGATTCGTTTGGTCTCAATATAATTGAGGACTGTTTGGCTCCAATAACCCGGTCCACGTACAAATCCAACTATTACTACGAACCAGAAAATTTTGATGTCTATCAATTTAACCACTTAAAATAAATTTTCGTAATTTTAAGAAATTTAGATAAGAAGTAGAAAAAATTCTAAGTCCTAAAAACTAGAATGGCGAGAAATAAGAGAGAAAAAGAGTTCGTCGCAAAAGGTCGAAAAAGAAAAAAAAATGGTTGAAAAATAAAAGGTGACGGAAAAATAAAAGAAACTTATAAAAACTTAAAAATACTTAACTAACCTAATCTTATTACTACAACCAACTTAAAATTATAATCGCAAATTGAAATTACTAATTGGAATGATAATTGATACATAGTAAAAAGTGTCTAAAAATATTAAAGCTTACAGGAAAAACTAAATCCCAAATGGAAATAACTTAAAAAGAAACTAAAACTTAAAAAGGCGTCGCAAAATTCTAAAGCACCTAAATCTTAGTCTAAAGAAAAAGCACTTAAGGAATTCTACGGCAAAGCCTAAAAATCTAGGAGTAAAAATAACTATAGCAAAAACTAAGTTTAAAATTAAATATGAGAGAAAAATACAAATATTATGCTACAACGATTAAAAAGGGACAAAATATAAAAATATACAAAAAGTTGTAAAAAGTACAATTTTTATAAAAATATTATTTTTATATATATATATTTTTTAATAAAACTACTAATTTTACAATTTAATAAAACTAATTAATACTAAATACATAAATTAAATAAAAAGTAAAAGTTAAAATAAAATTAATTATAATAATAATACATAATTAGGGTTTATATTAATAATAATTAATAAATACTCCGCAATTAATACAGATTTAGGGTTCTGTCGGTGGTGTCAGAGTAACTCCGCGAGTCGCGGTAATTAATGTAGAAAACCCCGCGAGTCACGGCGTTCCAGAATTCAGATGACAGCTTTAAATTCGACGCGTTTTTTCTTTATTTATTTATTTTTATTTTCTGTTTTTAATTTTTTTCTATAAATAAAAGATAGTTAATAAAACTTATATTTTTATAAACTAAAATAAAGATAAAGAAACTTATAAAACTTAAATATTTAACAAAATCTTAAAAATACTTATATTTTTGTTTTTCTTTTTATATTTTTGAATAATTAAAACGTATTTTTATAAAAACGAATTTTAATAAAAGTTAACTAAAAATCTTTTTTTTTTCTATATTATATTAGCGTTGCGCTTCCGGCGTTTAAGAGTGTCCCCGGCAGCGGCGCTAAAAATACTTGATGTTATGCGAGGTGTATATAAAATAGTTATTAATTTTAGCAGAAAACACTATTAAATACGATACAATTTTACACAAGATATTTATTTATTTATAGAATGGATATACTTAAACCTTGCTACAACACTTATAGGCAGTGTACCTAATCGTACAGTAGTGTAGTTTTTAGTAAGTCCGGTTCGTTCCACAGGGAAATATTTAAACAAAGCTCAACGCTATATTAGTTTACTTTTATAAAAATACAAATATATATATAAGTAATATTATTATTATAAAGGGGGGTTTTTACCGTTTAATGACCGGTTTGTCGATTTTAAGACTTTAGTCGCAGTTAAAACCTAATGTAAAATATAAAATAAATACAAGACTTAAATTAAAGCGTAAAGTAAATAACGATAATGAAATTGCGAATAATAAAAGTGCGATAAAATAAAATTGCGATAATTAAAAAGTACGATAATTAAAAGTGCGATTAAATAACAATAAATAAAAGTGCGATAATTAGAAGTGCAATTAAATATAAAATAAAGGAAATTAAATATGAAATAAAAGAATTATGCTTATTTAAACTTCCGTAATCATGATGTTTGACGTGTTGATTTTAGTTTTATGCCCATGGGTTAATTGTCCTTTGTCCTGGATTATTTAATATGTCCGTCTGGTTTTTATCCATAACAGTCC
Source organism: Rutidosis leptorrhynchoides (assembly GCF_046630445.1). Lineage (NCBI taxonomy): Eukaryota > Viridiplantae > Streptophyta > Magnoliopsida > Asterales > Asteraceae > Rutidosis > Rutidosis leptorrhynchoides. The sequence continues at coordinate 220,693,718 of NC_092333.1, read as the reverse complement.
ATCAGTCATAAATATAAAGTGCGAGTGTCCTCGTCAAATTATTATTATACCCGAAGTTAAATATTCCAACTAATTGGGGATTCGAATTGTAACAAGGTTTTAATACTTTGTTTAATGAATACACCAGGTTATCGACTGCGTGTAAACCAAGGTTTTACTACTTTGTTAACAATTACACCAATTACCCTTGAATGTAATTTCACCCCTGTTTTAATTATTCTAGTGGCTATTAATCCATTCCCGTGTCCGGTTAAATGAACGATTATTCGTACATATAAATACCCCGCCCATCGTGTCCGATCGAGTGTATATGGTAATTTATAGGGACGCCCAATTGTAAAGCTTTATATTAACATTAACAAACTTTCATTTAGTTAAACAAATATAAAGCCCATTAATAGCCCATAGTCTAATTTCCACAAGTGTCGTTCTTTTGTCCAAACCCCAATTATGGTACAAAGCCCAATTACCCAATTTTAGTAATTAGCCCAACATCATGATTACTTCGTTTTAAATAAGCATAATAATAACTTAGCTACGAGACATTAATGTAAAAAGGTTGAACATAAATTACAATGATTTAAAAATAGCGTAGCGTTACACGGACAGAATTTCGACTTACACCCTTACAATATTCGTTAACATACCCTTATTATTAGAATTATAATTATAATTAAAATTAAAATATAAATTATATATTTATATATATATCATATATATGAGAGAAGAGAGAAATAGATTATTGATTTTGATCAGAATTCGGTTGGCTTTATAGAGATTTTCGTTTTTTGGGGCTCCGCGACTCGCGGTGAATTTTGCCTTCAAACTCCGCGAGTCGCGGAGAATGAATTTACAGCTCACACCCTTGGAGTCTTTCTCTGCCGACGGTTTTATAATATATATATATAATATATATATAATTAATATAATTAATTATATATTATATTATATTTATATACATAGTTAACTTGTAATTTTTAGTCCGTTGCGTCGAGCGTTAAGAGTTGACTCTAGTCCCGGTTCCGGATTTTCGAACGTCCTTGCGTACAATTTTATATTTTGTACTTTGCGTTTTGAATCTTGTACTCTTGTAATTTCGAGACGTTTCTTATCAATAATTGGAACCTCTTTGATTGTCTTTTGTACTTTTGAGCTTTTTGGTCGTTTGCGTCTTCAATTCGTCGAATCTGTCTTTTGTCTTCACCTTTTATTATTTAAACGAATATCACTTGTAAATAGAACAATTGCAACTAAAAGCTTGTCTTTCTTGAGGAATAATGCTATGAAATATATGTTCGTTTTTAGCATTATCAATATGAAATAAAGGAAATTAAATATGAAATAAAGGAATTATGCTTATTTAAACTTCCGTAATCATGATGTTTGACGTGTTGATTTTAGTTTATTACCATGGGTTAATTGTTCTTTGTCCTGGATTATTCGATATGTCCATACGGATTTGTCCATAATAGTCCATCAGTCATAATCATAAAGTGCGGAAGTCTTCGTCAAATTATTCTTATTCCTGAAGTCAAATATTCCAACTAATTGGGGATTCGAATTGTAACAAGGTCTTAATACTTTGTTTAATGAATACACCAGGTTATCGACTGCGTGTAGTCCAAGGTTTTACTACTTTGTTAACAATTACACCAATTACCCTTGAATGTAATCCACCCCTGTTTCAACAAGTCTATTAACTATTAATCCAGTTCCGTGTCCGGTAAAATGAACAATGATTGGTATTTATAGATATCCCGCCCATCGTACCCGATTAAGCGTATGTGGTTATTTATAGATACGTCAAATTATAACCTTTATATTAAATTAACGAGGTATCGTTAAGTTAATATAAAACCCATTAATAGCCCATAGTCTAATTTCCACAAGTGTCGTTATTTTATCCAAACCCCAATTATGGTCCAAAGTCCAATTACCCAATTTTAATATTTAGCCCAACATCACGATTACTTTAGCTTAAATAAGCATAATAATAACTTAGCTAAGAGACATTAATTTAAAAAGGTTGAACATAACTTACAATGATTAAAAATAGCGTACATGGACAGAATTTCGACTTACACCCTTACAACATTCGCTAACATACCCTTATTATTAAAATTATAATTAATATATATATGTTGATAGATAGGAAGAGAAAAAGATGTGTTAAATTGATCACCAAACTGCGAAAATTATAGGAGTGTGACCAGATACTGTTCACAATGAGATCGCATGATTTTTTAACTGTCAGGCCATGCGATCGCATGGCCTGCTTTTCCAGCTCACATGAGCTTGTTTGCTTCTTGCCGATGGTTTATAAATATATAAATAATATATAAATAATTTTAAGAATTATTTAAATATTATATTATATTTATGTGCATAGGTGACTCGTAATTTTTAGTCCGTTGCGTCAAGCGTTGAGAGTTGACTCTGGTCCCAGTTCCGTATTTTCGAACGTCTTTTCGTACAATTTAATATCTTGTATTTAGCGTTTTGCGGCTTGTACTCTTGTAATTTTGAGACGTTTCTCACCAATAATTTGAACCACTTTGATTGTACTTTGTACTTTTTAGCTTTTTGGTCGTTTGCGTCTTCAATTCGTCGAATCTATCTTTTGTCTTCACCTTTTATTATTTAAACGAATATCACTTGTAAATAAAACAATTGCAACTAAAAGCTTGTCTTTCTTGAGGGATAATGCTATGAAATATATGTTCGTTTTTAGCATTATCAGCGACAACATATTTTTTAAAGCTTCTTTTGAGGTAGTTTTCCTATCAAAATTTTTATTATTATTATTAATATCATTATTATTAGAATTATAATTATTATTAACATTTGCGTTATCATTGTTATTATTATTAGTATTATTAATATGATTATTATTGTTATTGTTATTAATATTAGTATTATAATTATGATTGTTATTAATATTAATAATATAAGTAGTAATTATCAATTATTAGTATTATTAGGTATTAGTAATATTATGATTATTATTATTATCATTTTGCTATTATGTAACATCATTAAGTATTATTTAGGTTATTATTAGTTTTATTAATATCAATATAAGTATTATTATGATTAGGATTGTTATTATTAATGTTATTATAAAAATAATACAAACTATTATTATTATGATTAATATTAGTATTAGTATCATTGTAGACTTATTATTATTATTAACAAAAGTATTATTATTAAGATTATCATTAGTAATAAAATTGTTATAATAATAATTATTATTAAGTATTATGTATTATTATCAAAATTATTATATTCATTATCATTATTATTAAACTTTTCATTTTATTAAAAACTACTGTTATTATCATTATTATAAGATTTATCATTAAAACCATCATTAATATTATTATTAATAAAATCATTAATATTATTATCATTATTATTATTAACACTAGTATTATCATTATCATTATTTTAATTACTACTAATATTATTTTAGTATTAATATAATTACTATTTTAACAAACAAATGAAATATATACATATAAAATATTTGATACATATAACATAACAAAAGTTATATTTTTATAAAGTAATAATGAGATACATGAAATACTAATATAAAAATTATATCATTAATATATATATATATATATATATATATATATATATATATATATATATATATATATATATATATATATATATATATATATATATATATATATATATATATATATACGGGCAGGATCAATGGGGAAGTAACCAATCGGGAGGATGCGGGGGGAAGCAAAAATAAAAAAAAAATTTGGTTTTTTTTTTAAATTTTTTTTCCGACATCAAGATCACACAAAAATATGAACATTTAGAAGAGACACTTCGTGATGAATGTTATTATTTAGGCGGGAAAACGATCGACAAAAATAACATTCAAGATAATATTGTTCGTGAAGAATATGAACGTTTTTTCCATGTTTTGTGAAGTAAAATTTAGCCCGATTTAGAGTTTAGGGTTTAGGGTTTAGGGTTTGGTGTTTTGGGTTTATTCCATAAACCCAAAACACCAAACCCTAAACCCTAAACCCTAAACCCTAAACTCTAAACCGTTCGTGTTAAAAACTCAATCTAAATCCTAAATCTAAACCCTAAATCTAAACCCTAAACCCTAAATTTCTAAACCCTAATATCTACACCCTATAAACCCTAATATCTAAACCCCAATAGCTAAAACCTCAAAATACGCTCGAAAAACACGATAATTGTTATATATTACTTCTTCAAGCGTTTTCCCGCCAAAATAAAAAAATTTATCAAAAAGTGTCTCTACTAAATGTTCATATTTTCATCTCATCTATAATGTTCGTGAACAAAGTTTTTTCAAAAAACGAAAAAAAAAGTTTTTGCTTCCCCCCGCTTCCCCCCGAATGGTTACTTCCCTCTTGATCCTACCACTATATATATATATATATATATATATATATATATATATATATATATATATATATATATATATATATATATAATTGTTCGATTACAAGAATATGTATTAATGAATATACAAATGATATAGGTTCGTGAATGTAACGACCCTGGATTTTTCAACGCTTAATTATTAATATTTATTATTAATACTTGTGATTTAATAAATGTATCTTTATACGTTTACTTGTTATCGTACTTGACTTTACATGTCCCGACTTGTCTTTGTGACACACGAACTTTTCACGAATAATATTTCGGATATTATTTACATTCATGATTAATTTTTATTAATCATTTTTAATTAACTAAGGTTACTAGTTAATTACTTGGGCTTTTAGTTAGTTTATTGCTTACTTGGACTTGGGCTTGTGTTAATGGACTTAGAAGCCCACCCTACTTATCTTAATGGACTAATTAGCCCAACATTATGTTAATGATGCTTTAAGACTAACCAAGATTAATTAAGTTATGAGGAATCTAGTTACTAGTACATTTACACCATTTTCCCACACCCTTTAGCTTTAATACTATTTCAAGCCCTCACCACCTCGCCATGTATGAAAGTAGAAGTTTGAACCTTCCCCTTTGGTGCTTGGAAAGCCGTCGGCCACCATGGGTAAAGGGGTGCTCAAATCTTTTTTTGTGATACTTATCTACTAGTATTCTCTCATTACACTTCATTCTTCTCACACACACTTACTTGCAACTTCTCATTTTCTCTCATTTGCTCTCTACTTTGTAAGTAACATGAGCTTTTTTTTCTTCTTTCTTTTCTTAAAAATTGAATTATATCACTTGATCATCATCATTCTCTTGTTTAATTACTTGTTCTTTTGTTATTGTTATTTACTTACTAGTTATTAAGAATCAAACACTCTAGTTTGTTCTTCATAGCATCTTGTTCATATAAGAACATACAAGAACCTAAACTTTCTAGTTATGGTTCTACACTTAATGTTTTAAAAGATTTAAAGTTCATGAGTTTTAAAATCATACTTGTATTCATGTTTGTAAACTTAAGGTTTACTTTCCTTAAAGATCAAAGCCTTGGCTTGAATCTTTAAATTATGAACAACCATGAACTTGTTACTTGTAGATTTAATTTATTTCTTCATTTTATGTACTTTAAAGTTGTGATGTTGTTAAATTGGTTAAGTATTACTAGTTAATCTTGATCTCATTTTTCTTGAACTAAAGTTAACTTTATAAGTTCAAGAACATGGAAGTATAACTTTCTAGTTATAACTTCAAATACTTATGTTGGATCTAAGTTTATATAACTTATGGTCTTCTAATTTTGTTATAAATAAGAGCTTACAAGCTTACATACATTTTTCAAGTTGAAAATCTAAGTTTCATAACTTATGGTTTCATTAAAGTGTAGATCCAAGTCTTGTAACTTAGGATCTAACTTAAGAACACTAGATCTAGACTTTCTAGTCTAGGATCTTTAAGATCTAGCTAAGATCTAAGTTCTACAACTTATGATCTTAATTATTTAGTTTACTTTCAAGTTTGTAGCTTAATATTACTAGTAGAACTCATGTATGTGTCGGATCTAAGAACTTGATGTAACTTTGGTTCATCAAACTACATACAACTCTTAAGTGAGTTGTGTAACTTATCTTAGACTTACACTAGCGTTATGATGGTCAAACCTTGGTTAAGATGATGTAAACCCATCAACGAGTTGTACACTTGAAGCTATACGCATCAAGGATGAGAACCGTGATGAGCATCAAGCACCAAGAACCCACCGGAACACCTTTAGCTACTCTTTCTGGAACTGATCAGACTACCTGGGCTACTGTAAAGCGGATTTTCAGTTAGTTCGGTTCGAGTAGATGATTTTCCGTTTAGACCTCGTCTTAATCCGAGTTGGCCTCCCGAAAGTCACTACACCCTATTAACGTTGTGCTGAAATTTCTGACCTACTCGCACTTAAACCATCACCACGGTCAAACGAAGACGTGTTTGGTTCTGGAAATTGTTCAGCCTCTAGGGGACTCATATACGGATCCATGGCCACTGGTCTCACCTCATTTCAGTTTGTATAAAGGTCGTGGCGACTGAACGAAGTCAGCCCTTTGTTTAAACCCTAGTCTTGACTTAAAACTTACTTTACACTTTTTGTTTGATGATGAATGATGATGATACTTAAGACCTAATTTACATACTTATAAACCTATTAGAACTATTTACTTACTTAGTAACTTTTGACTTAGGTTGAGGACCTTCCGGACCAACCACTTGCTTACTATTCCCGCATATCAACTTTTACTACTTCCACTATGAGTTATAACATCCCTTTTTACTTTAACTATTTTGGGAACTGAGAATATATGCGCATTTTACGTTTTACATACTAGGCAAGAGTACTTAAACTTTATATATGTGTGGGTTATACAACGGCATAAACTTTCCCTTTAGCTCGGTAACATTTAGTCATCAGTCTTTGAACCGGTGAACGCGAATCTTAGATATGGATCCATAAGTTTTGACATCCCCACTCGGGCTAGTCGCGCTAGCATTTAATGAGTGTTTAATACTTCGTAAACATACACACTCGCCAAGTGTACTTTTAGGGGGTGATAAACGTTAAGTTAGTTACCAAGTGGCCACGGTTATACATATACTTTTCATACTGTTTTGATACGCTATTGAAGCACTGAAATCTCGTGGCCTACCTTATATTACTGTTATACTTAAACTATAATTCACCAACCTTTGTGTTGACGTTTTTAAGCATGTTTTTCTCAGGTGCTTAAGGTTTGCTTGTTTCGGCTGTACTAGTCATGCTTTGTAGACACCCGCTGCGCTTGTTAGAGTTGTCACCGCATGAAACATTTTATTTGCATTCGAACTATGTTACCTTTTGAAATAATGATTTGTAACGACCATTGGGTCACGTACTATTACTAATTGCTTCTGTTCATTGAAGCATACTTTTGTTGTAACACATTCGATGTTGGTTAAGAAATCACCTTTTATCATGTATGCAAACTCTTTTTGAAACAACATATAGTATTTGACCTTGTAATGATCATGTTGTTGATGATTCGTACACGATGGTTTTGTACGGGGCATCACATTTGGTATCAGAGCATTGGTTGTAGGGAATTAGGTTGCATTAGTGAGTCTGGACCGACCCGAGTAGGATTCACTAATAGGACTAATCTACAACTTGCTAGTTTACTTGTTTCTGCGGAACTTGCTGCATGTTGCTTCTTACTTTTACTGCTATATGCCGTATGCTACTACATAATTTCACTACTGCATGCTATCATCTGTTTACGATTGCATGATACTTGTCGTTATTACCATGCTACTTACTGTTATAGATGATCTAGATTGTCGTAGTTACTTTGCCTAATATGTGCTGGCTTTATGACTTACTGACATGGAAAAAGTTATTTTTCCTTGTTCAGATGTCGGATGCCCCGCCCACTATCATTCACTTGGAGAGTGACTCGGACTCATCGGCCACCTCACCTACCGTTGTTGCTGACTCGATCTCGTCATCTACACCCTCCAGTGACTCAGGCGATTCATCCTCCGGAGCCAGTAGCCAAGCACCCGACCCAGTGATTACCTCTGACGGAGCCGAGGACCTACAAGAGATTCCAGCTCCACTTGCCCCAGGACCCTCGGAGCCACAGCACCATTCCGGTGGTGCTGTGATTCTCGTGGAACTTGGGGAAGGTTTGGTCTGTAATGAGCATAACCATTGGTGCCGATGCCTTCTTGATGGACGTCTCGTGCCAATCCCGCCTTTCAGATATCGACTGATGATGGCCGCCCGAGGAGAGCCACTCATGCAGCCACCCCCAGATGGTTCTGACGACCCTTCATCCGACGACTCATCCTCTGACGACTCCAGTGATGAGGATTCCGATGAGGACCCCGATGAGGCACCTGTGCAGCCACTCTCCACCCCACCGAAGAAGCGGTACCGTTTTGATGGTACCGTTATTCTAGGGATTAATGGAGGTCGACCATTCGTTAACGCACATGGACTGAGGACTAGAGTTACCGCCCGTAAGCGGCTTGTACCGTATCCGGCTGATCCCTTCATCCGTAAGCCTTACCATTATGCAGCATCTACTTCTGGTGCCAGACCGTCTGCACCACCAGCACCATCTGCACCACCATCACCACCTACCCCACCATCTCCCTCTGTCGAGGAACTGACAAGGGAGGTGGAGATCCTCCGTGCTCGGGTAACTGAGCTCAAGGACCAGATGTCCCACATAATGGACATCCTTCACCCACCATCACCATAGGACATTTGTAGTAGATTTCATTATGTAATCTCACTTGTAGTTTTATGTTTTACTTATGTATTGTACGAACCTATGCGGATGTACGTAACTTTTTATTAATGAATGTAAGTTTGTGTTGTTTAATTCTTGCACGGTGTTCTATTTACATTGCTGTATGATGATTCTGTGGTATTTGTACCTAGTTGCATTACTTAATAAGCATGTGATGTGTTGATTCCATGTTGTCTACCATATACTATATTATTATTTATTGAATGCGGGATATTTACTTGACTCAAAATTTTTGTTTAGAACATCAATAGCCAACGGAAGATCAATACCAACCGCAGCACAGATCGAGGAAATGATCAACGAACGAGTCACCGCAGCTTTAGCGAAAATGAACCCCCAAGCTCCACTGCCACCGGTTATCCAGCCCATTCGTAATGGGTGTACATACAAAGAGTTTCAAAGCTGCAAGCCCCACAACTTTAGTGGAACTGAGGGGCCAGTTGGTCTCACTAGGTGGTTTGAGAAATTAGAATATGTGTTTCGAGTTAGTAACTGCTCAGAGGCGAACAAAACCAAGTATGCTTCATGTACGCTGTCAGATGGCGCACTAACTTGGTGGAACACTCTGGCTCAAGCAAAGGGTATTGATGAGGTGTATGCCACTCCATGGGAAGAGTTTAAGGGGGCCATGATTGAGGAGTATTGCCCTAGGACAGAGATCCAGAAAATGAAGATTGAGTTTATGCAGTTGAAGGTTGTGGGAAATGATCTCGATGGTTACAACCGTAGGTATCTAGAATTAGCCCTGATGTGTCCTACCATGGTTACCCCGGAGTTTAAGCGTATGGAAAGGTACTTGTGGGGACTTCCTAAGTCCATTAAGGGAAATGTCACCTCATCTAAGCCACCAAACGTCCCGGAAGCAATGCGCATGGCGCACACCTTAATGAACCAAATTATCAGCGATGAACCGGAGAAGGCAAAATCCGAAGCGGGTAGTAGTGATAAGCGTAAGTGGGACAACAGGAAGGGGAGAGTCTATGATCAAACCCCCGTTAAGAGGCACAACAACGGTGGGAATCCCAATCCGAACACCAACTCGAACCCTAACTACAAGGGCAGTCTGCCACAGTGCAAGAGGTGCTACAAGCACCATACCGGGTACTATAACGTTGTTTGTGAAAAGTGCAAAAAGACCGGGCATATTGGCAGAGACTACAAGATCACCACCATGACTGGGAAGCCAAACCCCAATGGACCGATAAAGTGCTATGAATGTGGATAAACGGGCCACTTCAGAAATGAGTGTCCCAACAAGCGAAAAGACGGCAGACCACCGCGTGGTAGAGCTTTCAATGTAAATGCAAGGGATGCTCGTGAAAACCCCGACTTGGTCACAGGTATATTCACTATCAACAATTTATTAGCTTCTGTCCTATTTGATACTGGTGCCGATAGAAGTTATGTATGTAGACACTTTTGCTCTAAGATAAATTGGTCGTTAGTTCCTTTAAAGGAGAGTATGCTTGTAGAGGTAGCCAATGGAAAACTTGAGAAAGTTGACCAAATCAGCCGAGGAGCTATTATGAACATAGCTGGTGTGGATTTCGAGATTGACTTGATACCCATTAAGTTGGGAAGCTTTGATGTTATTGTCGGTATGGACTGGTTGACCAAGATAAGGGCTGACATTATTTGTGGAGATAAAGCTCTTCGTATACCACACGGAAATGGTGAGCCACTGATTATTTACGGAGAGAGATGTAGCTCGAAACTGAATCTCATTAGTTGCATGAAAGCGCAAAAGATCATGAAGAAAGGACGTCTTGCTGTCTTAGCACATGTGAAAACGTTAGAAACTGAGGTGAAGAGCGTGGATGATGTACGAATTGTGAATGAATTTTCCGATGTCTTTCCGGAAGAATTGCCTGGATTACCAAAACCGAGAGCAGTATAGTTTTAGATCGAATTAGTGTCAGGAGCTGCACCCGTAGCTCGCGCACCTTATCGACTCGCACCTTCCGAAATGCAAGAGTTGTAGAGCCAATTACAAGAACTGCTAGACCGTGGATTTATCCAACCAAGTTTCTCGCCTTGGGGCGCACTTGTTTTGTTTGTGAAGAAGAAGGACGGATCATTCCGCATGTGTATCGACTACCATGAACTCAACAAATTGACGATTAAGAATCGATATCCTCTTCCCCGAATTGACGATCTTTTTGATCAACTACAAGGATCGAGAGTTTACTCTAAGATCGATTTGCGATCCGGTTATCACCAGTTGAGGGTGAAAGAGAGCGACGTGATGAAGACTGCATTTAGAACTCGTTATGGTCATTTTGAGTTTCTCGTGATGCCTTTCGGTTTAACCAATGCACCTGCCGTGTTTATGGACCTCATGAATCGTGTCTGCAAGCCATACCTGGATAAGTTTGTTATCATCTTCATAGATGATATCCTCATCTACTCCAAAAGTGAAGAAGAACATGAGCAACATCTTCGTCTAGTGTTGGAACTCTTGAGACAAGAGCAACTTTACGCCAAATTCTCCAAGTGTGAGTTTTGGTTGAAGGAAGTCCAATTTCTGGGTCACGTTGTGAGTGATCAAGGTATCAAGGTTGATCCCGCAAAAATCGAAGCTATCAGCAAGTGGGAAACAACCACTACTCCAACTCACATCCTCCAATTTTTAGGTCTCACCGGTTACTACCGAAGATTTATTGAAAGTTTCTCTCTGATTGCGAGTCCTTTGACTGGGCTGACTCACAAAGGGAAGAAGTTCATTTGGGAACTCGAACAAGAATCAGCATTTCAAACCTTGAAGAAGAAGTTAACTACCGCACCTATCTTATCACTTCCTGAAGGCAGTGACGATTTCGTCTTTTATTGCGATGCTTTGAAAAGTGGTTTTGGTTGTGTACTGATGCAACGCACAAAGGTTATCGCTTATACCTCTCGTCAACTGAAGATTCACGAATGAAATTACACTATGCACGATCTTGAGCTTGGAGCCATTGTCTTTGCATTAAAGCTGTGGAGACACTATCTTTATGGGACTAAGAGCACTATTTTCACCGATCATAAAAGCCTCCAGCACATCTTCGATCAGAAACAACTGAATATGAGACAGTGTCGATGGATCGAGCCACTGAACGACTATGATTGTGAACTTCGTTATCACCCTGGCAAGGCAAATGTTGTAGCTGACGCTTTGAGCCGAAAGGAGAGGATGGCACCTCTTCGTGTTCGGGCACTGAACATCACCATTCATTCAAATCTCAACAGCCAGATCCGAGCAGCCCAAGATGAGGCTCTCAAGGAGGAGAATATATCTCATGAATACTTGAACATTCTTGTCTCTCGATTCGAGGTTAAGGAGACTGGACTCCGATGCTATGCCGAAAGAATTTGGGTACCCCATTATAGAGATCTACGAAACCTTATATTATATGAAGTCCACAAGTCGAGATATTCGATTCACCCAGGAGCCGGTAAAATGTACCACGATCTCAAGGAACAGTATTGGTGGCCTAATCTTAAGAAGGACATTACAACTTATGTTGGAAAGTGTTTGACTTGTTCGAAAGTTAAGGCCGAACATCAGAGGCCTTCTGGGTTACTTAAACAACCGAAAATCCCGCAATGGAAGTGGAAAAGGATAACAATGGATTTCATTACGAAGTTACCAAATACGACGGGCGGATACGATACCATCTGGGTTATTGTTGACTGTCTTACTAAATCTGCACACTATTTAGCCATGAAGGAAACAGATACGATGGAGAGACTCACTCAACTATACATAAAAGAGGTTGTATCTCGTCATGGTGTACCTTTATCGATCATCTCAGATCGGGATCCCCGTTTTGCTTCCAGATTTTGGCGTTCTTTGCAAGAAGCCTTAGGAACTCGTCTCGACATGAGTACTGCGTATCACCCACAGACCGATGGTCAGAGCGAATGCACGATTCAGACTTTGCAGGACATGTTGCGTGCATGTGTCATTGATTTTGGAAAGGCTTGGGAAAGGAATTTGTCGCTAGCCGAATTCTCTTACAACAACAGTTATCACTCGAGTATTAATGCCGCACTTTTTGAAGCATTGTATGGCCGCAAGTGTCGATCTCCTATTTGTTGGGCCGAAGTAGGCGAAACGCAAATCACCGGACACGAGATAATCCATGAAACAACTGAGAAGATTGTCCAAATTCAAGCGAGACTTAAGACGGCCTGTGATCGCCAAAAGAGTTATGCAGACCTTAAACGTAAGGACTTCGAATTCAACGTGGGTGACCGTGAAATGTTAAAGGTTGCACCTTGGAAGGGTGTAATTCATTTTGGAAAACGTGGAAAGTTAAACCCGCGATACATTGGTCCTTTTGAAATCTTGGAGCGTGTTGGACTCGTTGCTTACCGTTTAGATCTTCCAACTCAATTGAGCATGTATCGAATTTAAAGAAGTGTCTTGCTGAACCGGAACATGTCATACCATTGGAGGAACTTACGATTGATGACAAACTCCACTTCGTGGAAGAACCTGTCGAGATTATGGACCGTGAGGTCAAAACTTTGAAATGCAACAAGATTCTGATCATCTGAGTACGATGAAATGCCAAACGAGGACCTGAGTTTACTTGGAAACGAGAGGATCAAATGATGCTGAAGTATCCTCACCTTTTCCCGACTCCTCCATCTACCTCAGCTTAAAATTTCGGGACGAAATTTTCTTTAACAGGTGGGTAATGTAATGACCTTGGATTTTCCAACGCTTAAATATTAATATTTATTATTAATACTTGTGATTTAATAAATGTATCTTTTTACGTTTACTTGTTATCGTACTTGACTTTACATGTCCCGACTTGTCTTTGTGACACACGAACTTTTCACGACTATTCTTTGGATATTATTTACATTAGTGATTAATTTTTGTTAATCATTTTTAATTAACTAAGGTTACTAGTTAATTACTTGGGCTTTTAGTTAGTTTATTGCTTACTTGGACTTGGGCTTGTGTTAATGGACTTAGAAGCCCACCCTACTTATCTTAATGGACAAATTAGCCCAACATTATGTTAATGATGCTTTAAGACTAACCAAGATTAATTAAGTTATGAGGAATATAGTTACTAGTACATTTACACCATTTTCCCACACCCTTTAGCTTTAATACTATTTCAAGCCCTCACCACCTCCCCATGTATGAAAGGAGAAGTTTGAACCTTCCCCTTTGGTGCTTGGAAAGCCGTCGACCACCATGGGTAAAGGGGTGCTCAAATCTTTTTTTTGTGATACTTATCTACTAGTATTCTCTCATTACACTTCATTCTTCTCACACACACTTACTTGCAACTTCTCATTTTCTCTCATTTACTCTCTACTTTGTAAGTAACATGAGCTTTTTCTTCTTCTTTCTTTTCTTAAAAACTGAATTATATCACTTGATCATCATCATTCTCTTGTTTAATTACTTGTTCTTTTGTTATTGTTGTTTACTTACTAGTTATTAAGAATTAAACTCTCTAGTTTGTTCTTCATAGCATCTTGTTCATACAAGAACATACAAGAATCTAAACTTTCTAGTTATGGTTCTACACTTAATGTTTTAAAAGATTTAAAGTTCATGAGTTTTAAAATCATACTTGTATTCATGTTTGTAAACTTAAGGTTTACTTTCCTTAAAGATCAAAGCCTTGGCTTGAATCTTTAAAGTATGAACAACCATGAACTTGTTACTTGTAGATTTAATTTATTTCTTCATTTTATGTACTTTAAAGTTGTGATGTTGTTAAATTGGTCAAGTATTACTAGTTAATCTTGATCTCATTTTTCTTGAACTAAAGTTAACTTTATAAGTTCAAGAACATGGAAGTATAACTTTCTAGTTATAACTTCAAATACTTATGTTGGATCTAAGTTTATATAACTTATGGTCTTCTAATTTTGTTGTAAATAAGAGCTTACAAGCTTACATACATTTTTCAAGTTGAAAATCTAAGTTTCATAACTTATGGTTTCATTAAAGTGTAGATCCAAGTATTGTAACTTAGGATCTAACTTAAGAACACTAGATCTAGACTTTCTAGTCTAGGATTTTTAAGATCTAGCTAAGATCTAAGTTCCACAACTTATGATCTTGATTATTTAGTTTACTTTCAAGTTTGTAGCTTAATATTACTAGTAGAACTCATGTATGTGTCGGATCTAAGAACTTGATGTAACTTTGGTTCATCAAACTACATACAACTCTTAAGTGAGTTGTGCAACTTATCTTAGACTTACATTAGTGTTATGATGGTCAAACCTTGGTTAAGATGATGCAAACCCATCAACAAGTTGTACACTTGAAGCTATACGCATCAAGAATGAGAACCGTGATGAGCATCAAGCACCAAGAACCCACCGGAAAAACTTTAGCTACTGTTTCTGGAACTGATCAAATTACATGGGCTACTGTAAAGTTGATTTCCAGTTAGTTCGGTTCGAGTAGATGATTTTGCGTTTAGACCTTTTCTTAATCCGAGTTACGGTTTAGGATCTATGGCCTCCCGAAAGTCACTACACCCTATTAACGTTGTGCTGAAATTTCTGACATACTCGCGCTTAAACCGTCACCACGGTCAAACAAAGACGATTTTGGTTTTGGAAACTGGTCAGCCTCTAGGGGACTCATATACGGAGCCATGGCCACTGGTCTCACCTCATTTCAGTTTGTATAGAGATCGTGGCGACTGAACGAAGTCATCCCTTGTTTCAAACCCTAGTCTTGACTTAAAACTTACTTTACACTTTTTGTTTGATGATGAATGATGATGATACTTAAGACCTAATTTACATACTTATAAACCTATTGAAACAATTTACTGACTTAGTAACTTTTGACTTAGGTTGAGGACCTTCCGGACCAACCACTTGCTTACTATTCCCGCGGATCGACTTTTACTACTTCCACTGTGAGTTATAGCATCCCTTTTTACTTTAACTATTTTGGGAACTGAGAATACATGCGCATTTTACGTTTTACATACTAGGCAGTAGTGCTTAAACTTTATATATGTGTGGGTTATACAACGGCATAAACTTTCCCCTTAGCTCGGTAATGTTTAGTCATCGGTCTTTGAACCGGTGAACGCGAATCTTAGATATGGATCCATAGGGTTTGACATCCCCATTCGGGCTAGTAGCGCTAGCATTTAACGGGTGTTTAATACTTCGTAAACATACACACTCGCCAAGTGTACTTTTAGGGGGTGATAAATGTTAAGTTAGTTACCAAGTGCCCACGGTTATACATATATTTTTCATACTGTTTTGAAACACTGTTGAAGCACTGAAATCTCGTGGCCTACCTTACATTACTGTTATACTTAAACTATAACTCACCAACCTTTGTGTTGATGTTTTTAAGCATGTTTTTCTCAGGTGCTTAAGGTTTGCTTGCTTCCGCTGTACTAGTCATGCTTTGTAGACACCCGCTGCGCTTGTTAGAGTTGTCACCGCATGAAACATTTTATTTGCATTCGAACTATGTTACCTTTTGAAACAATGATTTGTAACGACCATTGGGTCACGTACTATTAATAATTGCTTCTGTTCATTGAAGCACACTTTTGTTGTAACACATTCGATGTTGGTTAAGACATCACCTTTTATCATGTATGCAAACTTTTTTTAAAACAGCATATAGTATTTGACAATGTAATGATCCTGTTGTTGATGATTCGTACACGATGGTTTTGTACGGGGCATCTCAGTGAATCTGAGGTCAACTGTAACATCCCATTTTTCCCGTACATATTTAAAGGTTGTCGAATGGCTCAGTTGAAGGCAATTGACGTGCCGCGGAAGCCTTTTTTGTGCCGCGACATTGAACTCAAACCAGAGTCAGGAGGCATGATAAGAAGGGTCGAGTTTTCCTTTATATGTCGTGCCGCGGAGAATGAGGTCGCGTCGCGACAAATAACTAGAATCTGAGTCAGGAATGATTTAAGAAAGCTCGTAAAATACGTTAAATGCCGCACCGCGATAATTGGGGCCGCGTCACGACCCACTAGGTGAACTGGTTCCTGATTTTGTTTTTAAAATAAATGGTTCAAGGGCAAAATCGTCATTTTACGTCTAGATCTGATTTGGAGCACTAAATCTCCACCACTTATCCATTTTATTCATTTTCATTTCCCTTTTCTTTCTCCATTTACTCTCAAAACTTAAAAACCCATTTGATTTCAAGTGAGATTTGAGAGTGGAGATTGGTGAATCAAACCTTGGAGCAAGAATTAAAGTCGTTCTCCTTGTTCTTAGCTACAAGAGGATAGTGTTGGTAAGTCCTAACTCCATGTTTTGAGTTTTAATTAGTTTATGCTAGGGTTTGGTTCATTTGGAACTTGTAAGACCCATTTGGGGGTAATATGGGTGGATTTGGGTTAGGTGATAAAAGGAAACCCTAAATAGCCATAATCTAGGGTTTGGTCTTATGATTTGGAGTTGTAAGTGTTAAATGGTGTTTTAGTCACTAATGCACTTGTAATTGAAGGAAGAATTGTAAATGGGTCATGTTCGACTAAAATTGTAAGTGTAAGTATTAAAATGGGTCAAAAGAGTAATGTTGACCTAGTTTGGGCGAAATGAGTATGAATTAACCTAAGTTTGCGTTAGTTAAAGTTAATAGACTTTAATTCACTAGCTTTAGTGATTAAAGTTGAGTCTTGGCCATTTATGGGCGGTTTTGATGTAGTT
This sequence comes from Rutidosis leptorrhynchoides, assembly GCF_046630445.1. Taxonomy (NCBI): domain Eukaryota; kingdom Viridiplantae; phylum Streptophyta; class Magnoliopsida; order Asterales; family Asteraceae; genus Rutidosis; species Rutidosis leptorrhynchoides. The sequence goes on along the minus strand of NC_092333.1, from coordinate 220,676,250 downwards.
GAGCCATTTAATGCAAATTGGTTCATTAAATGCTCAAGAGTGAGTAAGGTGGTTAATTCCACTTGTTGTGTATTAAATGTGTACTAATGTACTAGGTACTTTGCTCGAAGCATACGGAAGCATTAAATCATCACCGAATCATTAATGTGAGTGGAATAATTATATGCGTAGGTATATAATGTATCTAATTGTTGTAGCGTGAGATATGAAGTGTCGAGGTGTTAAGACACCACGTTTCACGTGATGAGTGAAGTGTTGAGGTGTTAAGACGCCACTCGGAGTGAAGCATTGAGGTGTTAAGATGCCACTCTAAGTAATTGACGGGTGAAGCATCGAGGTGTTAAGATGTCACTTGGGGTGAAGTATCGAGGTGTTAAGATGCCACCCGGGGGTTAGTGATACGAGGTGTTAAGTACACTAATGGATGTTGTGAACTCCGATGGTCTTTCGCGGGCACCATTCCCTTGTACGATTGGTTAACCATGGTTATTGTGTTGTAAGCGAAGGCTTATTATATTGTTCGATTTATATATATATATATATATATATATATATATATATATATATATATATATATATATATATATATATATATATATATATATATATATATATATATATATATATATATATATATATATATATATATATATATATATATGCGATTGTTATGCTAGCTTGTGGTATTGGAGGTTGGTAGCCTCGTATGGATGATAAGCTAATTGTGTTGCTAGCATGTATTTCGGTATGTGTATTTGAGTGTTTGCAAGTAAGTATATTATATATGTATGTGTATAATTATTGCATTCACTAAGCTTTAGCTTACCCTCTCATTGTTTATCCTTTTAGATGCAGGTGCGGATAGGGGAAAGGGGTTGTTGGGCACTAGGTGTCCTTTGATGATGTTTCGTTAGAGCTTTTGGAAGTTGGCCTAACGTTTTGGATAGTTTAGTCTCAAACCATGCTCGAAGTGTCGTTTGGATTATAAACTATCATTTGTAGTGGGTCGAACTTGTATTAAACTTAATTAATGGCCTTCGTGCCTTGTAAACATTTAAATTGTGGTACGTTTTAAATGGAACTTGTGGAATGGTCTATGTGACGACCCGGGAATTTCCGACTAAATTTAAACTTAATCTTGATATTATTTCGATACGATAAGCAAAGTATGTAATGTTGAGTCTAGAAAATTTTGAAACAATGTTCATATATTCAATTGACTTTCGACTGTTTCCGATGATTCACGAACCATTGCTTGTAAATATGTGGATATATATAAATATGTGTATATATAAATATATGTATAATATATATAATAACATGAACATTAATAAACTATTATATACATTTATTGTTATAAATAAATATGTACAATAAAATACATTGTAATAAAAACTATTATTTTATATGTATATATATTTTAATCATTTAATATATATTTATGTGAATAGTAAATGTTGTTATTTAAAACTGTTTATATATATACATAGTGTATATTAAATATATTTAATTTTGAGCTTAAATGGTAAATGTCTGTAACTTTCGGTTGACGTTTAATTATTTTAAAATAGATCTAATATATATATAAGAAGTTCTAAAATAAATGTTGTTTCAAAATTTGATTAAAAAGACAATAGTTTTGATAAATATTTTTTTTACCATTTCAATCTAAGTTTTTGTACTCCGTACATATAAATTGGAACAGAAAATAAATATTTTTCGAACCTTTTTGATCAGGTTTCAAACAGGTAATGAGTGAAATAATTAAATATGTTTAATCAAAAAAATTGGAATTTTTAGGAACACTTTTATATGTTAACTGTTTAGCAATGGACACAATATAATACTCCGTGAATTAGATATTATTATTAAAGAAACCATTATTTTTTTATCATTAATAATATTATTATCATTTTTTTATGATTTTTGTGTCATTATTACTTATAATTATTATGGATATAATGATGATGATGATGATGATGATGATGATTATTATTATTATTATTATTATTATTATTATTATTATTATTATTATTATTATTATTATTATTATTATTATTATTATTATTATTATTATTATTATATTTATTAATTATTAATATTAATCTAAAAAAAAAAGTTAAGAACTAGTACCATTCCGTTACCCATTTCAATCCAACTTTTTCAAATTTTGTTTTCTGTCTGTAATCTGTTAGATGTCCATTTCACAACTCAATTAGGATCAATGCAATCACTCTATAAAAGAATTGTTCTGCAATTCATTAAGTAAAACATAAAAAATCACAAAATAAGCTCGACACTCTGTACATTCATCTTTTTCACCATATTTTGATTTCGAATGAATTTCCAAAATGTAATAATGCAGTCTTGTTAGGAATCGTCTATCTAAACTATCTGTAAGTTTTCAATCTTCAATTCTTTCTATCAACTTCTAATTTGAGAGTCAAAGTTTTGGTTTTCAAAGTCAACTAAGTGTTCTTGAATCAAATTCGAGTTTGTTTTGATATCTCCAGTTAATTTGATGATCCATAAAGTTTATAGGAATGATTTGCAACACAATTCATGTTGTAATCATAACCTATAACACTCTTAATCTAAAAATCAATTTTTGAGTTCTTGAGTTCTTCACAGTAGTATACACTAACGTAAATTCGAAACAAATTTCAAAAACTAAAAATTCAGAGTTGTTAGGAATCATTTACTTAAACTTCCTGCAAAATCTCAAGTTCCAATTCTTAATAACGAATTCGAATTTGCGAGTCAAAGTTAAATTGTCAAAAGTCAACTGTTTTGTTTTTGGAGAAATTAGAGCTTGTTTTAATGTTTTAAGTTCAATTGACGATTTCAATAGTTTTTAGGAATGATTTGAAACATGTTTCATGTTGTAAAGATTGTCCAAAACGAACTCAAAATTGAAAACAAAAATTTTTTTTTCTAGCTACACGCAAGCAGTAGGATTTTTTTTTGTTTTTTTTTCTCATTTTTTTATATCATGAACACATTTTTATTTTTTGTTTCATGTTTGTTTAGAAGTCCTAAAACCATTTTGATGATTGACTATTAAGAATGAAGTTGTTTGATTGTTTAGATTTTGGTGAAGAAGATGAAGTGGGTTGAAACATGTAATAGATAAGTATTTGGGTTTGTATTATAAATCAGAAAAACTGAAATGGAGGAATGGTTAAGGGTGTTGATGAGTGAGCAAGAGGTCTCAGGTTCGAGCCCGGCTTGGTACAATCTTTTTAAAACTGACTCCTAAGGTAGTTTTATTCTTTTAAAAATTATTATTATTATTATTAATATTATTATTATTATTATTCTTAGTCAGGTATTTCTACAATTATTAATTTTGCAAAACAAAAGATATATATGTAAATATATTATTACATAAAATATAATAATATTATATAAAATTATGTTTCAACTAATATTATTGATATAACATTAATTAAATATCAAATAAGTATCATAATATATTATAAGAATAAGTAATACATAACAAATATATAAACTTAATTGATTTATACTATAATGTGTTAATACTTGATATAGGTTCGTGAATCCGAGGCCAACCATGCATTGTTCAATGTCGTCATATGTATTTTTACTACAAAATACAGTATTGTGAGTTTCATTTGAATCCCTTTTACTCTTTACATTTTTTGGCTGAGAATACATGCAAATGTTTTACTACTGTTTTACAATATATATATGCGTGAGTTTCATTTGCTCCTTTTTAAATGCTTTTGCAATATATATTTTTGGGACTGAGAATACATGCGCAACTTTTATAACTGTTTTACGAAATAGACACAAGTAATCGAAATTACGTTCTATGGTTGAATGATCGAAACTGAATATGCCCCTTTTTATTAAGTCTGGTAATCTAAGAATTAGGGAACAGACACCCTAATTGACGCGAACTCTAAAGATTGATCTATCGGGCCCAACAAGCCCCATCCAAAGTACCGGATGCTTTAGTACTTCGAAATTTATATCATGTCCGAAGGAGGATCCCGGAATGATGGGGATATTCTAATATGTATATTGTGAATGTCGGTTACCAGGTGTTCAATCCATATGAATGATATTTTTGTCTCTATGCATGGGACGTATGTTTATGAGAAATGGAAATATGAAATCTTGTGGTCTATTAAAATTATGGAATTATTATTTATGTTAAACTAATAAACTCACCAACCTTTTAGTTGACATTTTAAAGCATGTTTATTCTCAGGTACGAAAGAAATCTTCTGCTGTGTATTTGCTCATTTTATAGATATTACTTGGAGTCATTCATGGCATATTTCAAAAGATGTTGCATTCGAGTCATCGAGTTCATCAAGATTATTATCAAGTCAATTATAGTTGGATATATTATGAAATGGTATGCAAGCCTGTCAACTTTCGATGAAATGAAAGTTTGTCTTTTCAAAAACGAATGCAATGTTTGTAAAATGTATCATATAGAGGTCAAGTACCTCGCGATGTAATCAACTGTTGTGAATTGTTTATAATCGATATGGACTTCGTCCGGATGGATTAGGACGGGGCGTTAAAGTTGGTATCAGAGCGGTGGTCTTAGCGAACCAGGTCTGCATTAGTGTGTCTAACTGATAAGTCGTTAGGATGCATTAGTGAGTCTGGACTTCGACCGTGTCTGCATGTCAAAAGTTTTGCTTATCATTTAGTGTCGAAAATTATTTGCTTATTATCCTTAAAGTCTAGACACGTCTTACTGCCTCTATTGCATAGACAGTGTATAGATAAGTTCATATCTTAGCGTATATGTTATTGTTACCTTTGCCTGACAGCTTCCGTAGATTCCTCCATAATTTATGGGATTTTAGTATTATATATGCATATGTAAATTATGTATTGCAGGGTACTAATCTACATCCTATAATCTATTTCTTATCGAAAATCCTTCATCTGATCGTACGAGATGAATTCTTCAAGCAGTTCGAATTCCTCGGATTTCGATGGCTATTCCGATATGGAGTTTCACCTATCAGCGTCACCGAAATGAATCAATCAATCAGTCATTCCCAATTCATCTGATGGGTTCGTAGTCGACTTAATCAATGGAGACGCGAAGAAGGCGATCCCTTCCATCAAACGAATTCACCTATTGACAATGAACCTGAAGCGTTTACCGGCGAACCTGTAGACACCATTTTCTCTCTCACTTCCAGAGTGTCTCGTCACGATCATATAATATCTCAGATTCTAAACCTCATTCATCTGCTCGTTCGAACCGAAAATCATCTTAGTATAATAGAAGAAGTCAACGAGCTTCACGCCCGAGTTGTAGCCTTGGAAAAGATAGTGCAAAATTTACCAGCTTCAGCAACATCACCGGCATCAACAGTACCATCAATAACAGTACCAGTACCATCAACAATCCATGCCTCAACATCTCACTTTGTACCTCAAGTATAATCATCGTTCTACGTATCGTTCTACATCATTTATCTTCGTTCGACATGGCGATTATGTAATCTCTAATGTTTTAGAGATTATATATTCTTGTTCCAACGGTAAATCAAATGAGTTTAATATCATATTGACTCATTAAATCCATGATTACATCTGAAGAAAATATATATGTATATATATTTTCATAAAGATTGTAATTAAAAATTCTTGTGTACAAACTGTTAATGGTGAAAATATTTTAACGGGTAGGTAATACCCGAGGAGTATTTAGATTTCACATTAATAAGTTACACTGTACATTCTTCGAATATAATTCAACAGTCATTTACTATCCTACTTACGTCCATCGATATACAAATCCGTTCACCACAGAATAACCATATTCATCCAATTTCATATTTGGATTTTGATTTATCAAAAATCAAGTGGCATAATGAAGGAAACATTTGACAAAATAAAATTTGTTAGAAACAAACAAATTAACTATGAGAAATTTTGTTAAGAATCCACGCTAACTGTTCCTAACTAATTGTTCCCAGCTAACTGATTACACTTTATTTATCGCAATTTAATTATCGCAATTTACATTCTCGCAATTTTATTTATCATCATTTAATTTCTGTTATTTACTTTACGCACTTTATTTATCGTCATTTAATTTTTGTTATTTATTTTTACGCACTTTAAATATCGGGACACGTATACAAGGTTTTGACATATCATATCGACCCATCTATATATATTATTTGGAATAACCATAGACACTCTATATGCAGTAATGCGGGAGTTAGCTATACAGGGTTGATGTTGATTCTATAATAATATATATACTTTGAGTTGTGATCGAGTCTGAGACGTTTACGGGTCACAACACGTATTAATTAATTCGAATATTATATAGTAAACTATATATGAATTATTATTTGTACACTGCTAACTGTGGACTATCAACATTGGACAATTAAAATGAATTAAAATATTGATTATAACATCTGAAACTAAACATTTCTTCAAGTTTGCCACTTAGTCTCATCTTAAACCTCATTTGTATCTTGACGATTACAGTCTGCGTTCAAACCTTTCATGATTCTTGAAAACACCTCAATCGAGAGGATGAACCAACCACACTTCATCTACGAAAGAAAAGATTTATGCATATAGTAATGCTCCTAAGAAACTCTCGGAAATTGAGTAAAAGTTTAACACGTAGCCGCGTCAGATCCTTTGGCATTTATTAGCAAAAATAACTTTGCGATCCCTTTTCAAAGTAGCCAATTTTGTCACAGCTCCAGCAGGTCAACTTCGACTTTTCATTCGAAGTAACCTTACTATAAATCCTGATATATACAATTACCCTTTTAATACCGGAGAATTCTTTTATATTCCACCATATTACCAGCAGACGTACCAGCAACCTTGTTGCTTCTTGGCTTAAATCTCTCTGACAAATCATTATATTTATTCATTGAAACCCTATCATATACTCATCCGCATCTTGTAACGAGAACTGCCATACCAATTACCGGGAATCAGCCATCAGTACTTTGAAAACTCACAGCATATCTACATCAACAGTTATATGTATGACATTTATCTCTTAGAATTATGATCTCTCATTCTGAAATTCTGAAAAGCACTCAGTCACAAATCAATACTCTGAATGTTGAAAAAAAGCTGAATGAAGCAGCAGAAACCATAGACAACCATAAACGCCCTTAGTCATCGGAAGTTTGATGATAAAGAATAGTATGTTGGAAAAGCTCAGAAAAGTTAGAACTGGAAAACTGATTGAGCAAACTACGAAGGAGTCTTTGAACAAATCACAAGAACTAAGCTTGTACATTAAGAATCCTGATGATTCTGTTTCTGATGAAATCTTTAGCGAATACCTTGCTTCTGACTCCAAACTCTTGCGGATAAATTTTCTTCACCACCCTTCGATATTAGAAATTCCAAGATATCATCGTATCTTTCATTTTAAATATCCTCTATATTTCTGAAGATATTTTCATAACTATTCTAATCTGAAATCATTAATCTCTTCGTGCTATCAGTGTTACATCATATAGAAACTGTTAGTTTCTATATTCTGTAAACTTTTGAGCTTAAAATATGAATGTTATTGAAGTAATGTTCGGAACCGAAGCATGAGTTAGTATAATATAATGACACTTGATCAACGTGATTATATTACAATAAGTCATGCTGAGTTTCTAAATGGAACATGATGATTCACAGATCATAACGTCATCATGTGCCATGTTACACGACTCTTACGTTCTGTTTAATCTATAAACATATTAAGAACATATTTTTCTTGATAGTCCTATCTTTCCTTGAATTCTGGTAATTTAACAAATCAAATTGTGCTATTACCGTTTCTTTCTTAGGACACTAACAATGTTCATTCTGGAACTTATATCTGCGAATTCTGGACCATTACCAGAGATGCACAATCGCAAGAAGAAGAAGAAACGAAGGGACAAAGCTCCAAAATATAAATTGGAGTATAAATCGCAGCAAATAAGGGGGAAGTATTAACTGTGGATGACAGTGATTATAGGAGACAGGAATAGGGACATTGAAATATAAGGAAGAATATAAAGCCCAACAACAACACCGAAATTACAAACTGTGGATATCAGTGCGTATAGCAATATAAAGACATGGGAGGATTATAAATACAATAATCCCTAGAGCATAGTAGAAATAAACAGATTCATTCTGTGGAAGTTGGAAAAGGAGAATGATTGTTACGACAGTCAGGATAAGGACAAGGATTAGAATTGGATTAAGCATTTTCACAATCTTCTGGATTTGGGAATTGAGTATAGAAGTGGTGAAAACTAATGGAACGGAAAAGGTAAATTTATAATGGAAATATCAGATGAGGTAATCGGGACAAATCGTCACATTTAATTATAGAGATCTTAATTTCCTTATTCGCCAAATAATCAAATCTTTTAGATTTCGAAGATTTTCTTTATATCCCTTGAATTCCGGAATTTAATCAAGACGACGTCAAAAGTTAAGACAAACTTTATTTTCTAAATTCAACCCTGACTCTGTCAAAAGTTAAGATGAATCTTTACTTTCCTATTTCACTCTTTGGTGATAGCTTCATTCGTGCTCTTCGAATAATCGAATTATTTTATCTGTATTATGCAATAATGATAAAACTCTATTTATCAGCTCATATTCGTCAGGAAAACATATTTATCGTTAGCCATGACGACCTCACTCAAATTTCGGGACGAAATTTCTTTAACGGGTAGGTACTGTGACAACCCGAGAATTTCTGACTAAATTTAAACTTAATCTTGATATGATTTCGATACGATAAGCAAAGTATGTAATGTTGAGTCTAAAAATTTTTGAAACAATGTTCATATATTCAATTGACTTTCGACTGTTTCCGATGATTCACGAACCATTGCTTGTAAATATGTGGATATATATAAATATGTGTATATATAAATATATGTATAATATATATAATAACATGAACATTAATAAACTATTATATACATTTATTGTTATAAATAAATATGTACAATAAAATACATTGTAACAAAAACTATTATTTTATATGTATATATATTTTAATCATTTAATATATATTTATGTGAATAGTAAATTTTGTTATTTAAAACTGTTTATATATATACATAGTGTATATTAAATATATTTAATTTTGAGCTTAAATGGTAAATGTCTGTAACTTTCGGTTGACGTTTAATTATTTTAAAATAGATCTAATATATATATATAAGAAGTTCTAAAATAAATGTTGTTTCAAAATTTGATTAAAAAGACAATAGTTTTGATAAATATTTTTTTTACCATTTCAATCTAAGTTTTTGTACTCCGTACATATAAATTAGAACAGAAAATAAATATTTTTCGAACATTTTTGATCAGGTTTCAAACAGGTAATGAGTGAAATAATTAAATATGTTTAATCAAAAAAATTGGAATTTTTAGGAACACTTTTATATGTTAACTGTTTAGCAATGGACACAATATAATACTCCGTGAATTAGATATTATTATTAAAGAAACCATTATTTTTTTTATCATTAATAATATTATTATCATTTTTTTATGATTTTTGTATCATTATTACTTATTATTATTATGGATATAATGATGATTATTATTATTATTATTATTATTATTATTATTATTATTATTATTATTATTATTATTATTATTATTATTATTATTATTATTATTATTATTATTATTATTATTATTATTATTATTATTATTGTTATTAATATATTTATTAATTATTAATATTAATCTAAAAAAAAAGTCAAGAACTAGTACCATTCCGTTACCCATTTCAATCCAACTTTTTCAAATTTTGTTTTCTGTCTGTAATCTGTTAGATGTCCATTTCACAACTCAATTAGGATCAATGCAATCACTCTATAAAAGAATTATTCTGCAATTCATTAAGTAAAACATAAAAAAAATCACAAAATAAGCTCGACACTCTGTACATTCATCTTTTTCACCATATTTTGATTTCGAATGAATTTCCAAAATGTAATAATGCAGTCTTGTTAGGAATCGTCTATCTAAACTATCTGTAAGTTTTCAATCTTTAATTCTTTCTATCAATTTCTAATTTGAGAGTCAAAGTTTTGGTTTTCAAAGTCAACTAAGTGTTCTTGAATCAAATTCGAGTTTGTTTTGATATCTCCAGTTAATTTGATGATCCATAAAGTTTATAGAAATGATTTGCAACACAATTCATGTTGTAATCATAACCTATAACACTCTTAATCTAAAAATCAATTTTTGAATTCTTGAGTTCTTCACAGTAGTATACACTAACATAAATTTGAAACAAATTTCAAAAACTAAAAATTCAGAGTTGTTAGGAATCATTTACTTAAACTTCCTGCAAAATCTCAAGTTCCAATTCTTAATAACGAATTTGAATTTGCGAGTCAAAGTTAAATTGTCAAAAGTCAACTGTTTTGTTCTTGGAGAAATTAGAGCTTGTTTTAATGTTTTAAGTTCAATTGACGATTTCAATAGTTTTTAGGAATGATTTGAAACATGTTTCATGTTGTAAAGATTGTCCAAAACGAACTCGAAATTGAAAACAAAATTTTTTTTTTCTAGCTACAAGCAAGCAGTAGGATTTTTTTTTGTTTTTTTTTCTCATTTTTTTTATATCATGAACACATTTTTATTTTTTGTTTCATGTTTGTTTAGAAGTCCTAAAACCATTTTGATGATTGACTATTAAGAATGAAGTTGTTTGATTGTTTAGATTTTGGTGAAGAAGATGAAGTGGATCGAAACATGTAATAGATAAGTATTTGGGTTTGTATTATAAATCAGAAAAACTGAAATGGAGGAATGGTTAAGGGTGTTGATTAGTGAGCATGAGGTCTCAGGTTCGAGCCCGGCTTGGTGCAATCTTTTTAAAACTGACTCCTAAGGTAGTTTTATACTTTTAAAAATTATTATTATTATTATTATTATTATTATTATTATTATTATCCTTAGTCAGGTATTTCTACAATTATTAATTTTGCAAAACAAAAGATATATATGTAAATATATTATTACATAAAATATACTAATATTATATAAAATTATGTTTCAATTAATATTATTGATATAACATTAATTAAATATCAAATAAGTATCATAATATATTATAAGAATAATTAGTACATAACAAATATATAAACTTAATTGATTTATACTATAATGTGTTAATACTTGATATAGGTTCGTGAATCCGAGGCCAACCATGCATTGTTCAATGTCGTCATATGTATTTTTACTACAAAATACAGTATTGTGAGTTTCATTTGAATCCCTTTTACTCTTTACATTTTTTGGCTGAGAATACATGCAAATGCTTTACTACTGTTTTACAATATATATATGCGTGAGTTTCATTTGCTCCCTTTTTAAATGCTTTTGCAATATACATTTTTGGGACTGAGAATACATGCGCAACTTTTATAACTGTTTTACGAAATAAACACAAGTAATCAAAATTACGTTCTATGGTTGAATGATCGAAACTGAATATGCCCCTTTTTATTAAGTCTGGTAATCTAAGAATTAGGGAACAGACACCCTAATTGACGCGAACTCTAAAGATAGATCTATCGGGCCCAACAAGCCCCATCCAAAGTACCGGATGCTTTAGTACTTCGAAATTTATATCATGTCCGAAGGAGGATCCCGGAATGATGGGGATATTCTAATATGTATATTGTGAATGTCGGTTACCAGGTGTTCAATCCATATGAATGATATTTTTTGTCTCTATGCATGGGACGTATGTTTATGAGAAATGGAAATATGAAATCTTGTGGTCTATTAAAATTATGGAATGATTATTTATGTTAAACTAATGAACTCACCAACCTTTTGGTTGACACTTTAAAGCATGTTTATTCTCAGGTACGAAAGAAATCTTCCGTTGTGTATTTGCTCATTTTATAGATATTACTTGGAGTCATTCATGGCATATTTCAAAAGATGTTGCATTCGAGTCATCGAGTTCATCAAGATTATTATCAAGTCAGTTATAGTTGGATATATTATGAAATGGTATGCAAGCCTGTCAACTTTCGATGAAATGAAAGTTTGTCTTTTCAAAAACGAATGCAATGTTTGTAAAATGTATCATATAGAGGTCAAGTACCTCGCGATGTAATCAACTGTTGTGAATCGTTTATAATCGATATGGACTTCGTCCGGATGGATTAGGACGGGGCGTTAAAGTCTACATATTTAATTGGCGCGTAAATGTGTATTAATAAAAAAAAATTATCGTATGGAATACGGATTGGGTTGTTTCAAGTGGTATCAGAGCATGGTCTAAGGGATTTAGGCGACTTGAGATAGGTGCCTAGACTTAGACTTATTTGTGTATGCGCTTTATGCGGGACTTGTAGGAGACGGGTCGGACCATGAGTTGATTAGTGCTTAGGTTTATGTGAATTAACCTTGCACTAACTGTTTTGTGTTGTCTTAGCAATCATCAAGCGAGATAGACGTTGTACTAGTGAATTAATGCAACGTGATCGCGTAACAATGATCAGCTACCATTGTTACGGGTTCAAATCGTGTCAAACAACCGATGTACAACGATTGTTGAGCAAGATGGGGTAGTGTGGTGTATATGTATATACATATGGGTTAAGTCCTTTCATTTCGTTGTTTAATTTACTTCATTTTATAGAATGAAGATGAGAAATAGACACGACACCAATGACGGAAGTACGAGTGAGGATGTTGAACTCACGACCAAGGTTGAGGCCATCTTTAAAAGGCTAAAAAAGGATTTTCTTGATGATGTTCGAAAGTTTTTCCAAGATTCGGTTGATGGGCAAGTAACCGAAATGATAAATGAGCGAATGAATGCCGCGATCGAGGAGGAATTAGAAGCTAGAAACATTCATCCTCGTGGTGAAGGGGGTGATGGTAACGGTGGGAATGGAAGGCGGGACTTCCATTACAAAAATTTCAAGGATGCTCAACCCCCGATGTTTAATGGGGTACGAGATCCGTTGAAAAGCACATGTTGGATTTTTGATATCGAGGGAGCTTTCCGTACCGCGGAATGTCCTCCCGAGAAGAAGGTGAGGTATGGTTCTAGTATGTTGCGGGAAGAAGCTAAGTTGTGGTGGGATGATAAAATCAACTTATATGGTGAGGAGCAATGTATGAGTTTGACGTGGGAAGAGTTTAAGAAGGAATTTTTTCAAAGAATACCGAACTTCTTCCGATCTTGATATAATCCGGGACGAGTTGCACAATTTGCAACAAGGTTCAATGGACTTGGTTACTCTCAAGTCTACCTTCTTGGCAAAGACTCGTTTTTGTCCGAAATATGTTGGTGACGATCACAAGCTAATGAAAGATTTCTACCGTACCATGAATGATGAGTATAAGGGTAAGATTAGCCGAGGAGCGGCTAAGTCTTTTGAAGAGTTATTTGAATTGGCTCGGGGTTTTGAGCCGGAAGTTCCAAGGAGAAGTGATTTCACTTTTTCTAAAAGAAAGTTTGAAGGTTCTAGTCATTCTAACTTTTCAAACAAGAAGAATAAGAACAAGAAGGGTTCCGAAAGTGTCAATAGTGTGAAGAAGGGCGCTTCCGGTGGTTTTTCTTTTTCGTGCTACAATTGTGGGCAAGCGGGTCATATGGCTCGTGATTGTCCGAAACCATCTTCAGGAAACAAGCTCACTTGTTTTAATTGCGGTAAAGAAGGGCATAAGAAGCCGGAGTGTCCCGATTTGCGAAACGATAATGTTAAGCGTCTAGAGAAGGCGGCGGGTATGGCTAGGGGTCGCAACTATTTGATGACGAATGATGAAGCCAAGCAATCCAACGAAGTTGTCTCAGGTACTTTTATGGTTAACTCTAATCCGGAAAAAATTCTATTTGATAGATGTGCAAATTTGTCGTTTGTGTCTCCAAAATTTGTGCCTAAACTTAATAGACCGTTAGCTAAGTTAAGTCGTCCGGTAGAAGTCGAAATAGCGGACGGCAAAACGGTGCTAGTGGTGGATGTGTGTAAAAATTGTGATGTCGTGTTTGGTGCCGAAACTTTAAAATTGATCTCATCCCGATGACTTTGGGTAATTTTGATATCGTTGTTGGTATGGATTGGCTCGATCATAATAGAGACGATATTGCATGCTATAAAAAATTTATTCGTGTAAAGACCCCAAGTGGGGGAGAGTTAATTATTCACGGTGATAAACGGAGAAGACTTGTGCCGATATGCACTTTTGCACGGGCATGTCGTTTCCTTGTTAGTGGTGGCATGGCTTTTCTTGCCCATGTTGTTGATACTCGAGATGAGCCACCATCCATTCGTGAAATTTCGGTGGTAAATGAGTTTGAAGACGTTTTTTCGGATGAGTTACTGGGTGTTTCGGCGGAAAGACAGGTTAAATTTCGCATTGAGTTGGTTCCGGGAGCTACTCCCATTGCTAAAACTCCTTATCGTTTAGCGCCGACGGAAATGCAAGAGTTGTTAAATCAAACCCAAGAGCTACTTAAAAAGGGTTTTATCCGACCGAGTGCTTCGCCTTGGGGCGCTCCGGTTTTATTCGTGAAGAAGAAGGATGGTAGTATGCGGATGTGCATCGATTATCGTGAGTTGAATAAGGTGACGATCAAGAATCGTTATCCATTGCCTCGGATTGACGATTTATTTGACCAACTCCAAGGTGCAACGTATTTCTCTAAAATCGACCTAAGGTCCGGCTATCACCAAATGCGGGTCCGTGAGGAAGATATTGAGAAAACAGCTTTTCGAACGCGTTACGGGCATTTTGAATTCGTAGTTATGCCTTTTGGTCTTACGAATGCACCGGCGGCATTCATGGACCTTATGAACCGAGTGCGCCAACCTATGTTGGACAAGTCGGTAATTGTGTTCATTGACGACATACTTGTCTATTCGAAAAGTATGAAGAAACATGAACATCATTTACGGAGTGTGTTAAAGACATTACGGAAGGAGAAGTTGTATGCTAAATTCTCTAAATGTGAATTTTGGCTAAGGGAAGTTCAATTCCTTAGCCATATCGTGAACGAAAATGGTATTCAAGTAGATTCGGGGAAGATTGAGACAGTAAAGAGTTGGGGATGACCGACTATGCCTACGGAAATCCGAAGTTTTCTCGGATTGGTCGGTTATTATCGTCGGTTTATCCAAGACTTTTCTAAGATCGCTTCTTCGTTGACGAAATTGACGAGGAAGAACGCGAGATTTAATTGGGAGAACGAGCAAGAAATTGCTTTTCAATTGCTAAAAGAGAAATTGTGTCAAGCTCCGGTGTTAGTGTTGCCGGAAGGTGTAGAAGACATTACGGTGTATTGTGATGCCTCTATAAATGGGCTCGGGTGTGTTCTAATGCAAAGAGGTAAAGTCGTTGCTTACGCCTCTCGACAATTAAAGGAACACGAAACGAGATATCCGACTCATGATCTTGAGTTGACAGCGGTTGTGCATGCATTGAAAATTTGGCGCCATTACTTGTATGGTGTCAAGTGTACAATTTATTCGGATCACAAGAGTTTGAAACATCTTTTCGATTAAAGAGATTTGAATTATCGTCAACGTAGGTGGATGGATGTAGTAAAAGATTATGATTGTGAA
The DNA here is from genome assembly GCF_046630445.1 of Rutidosis leptorrhynchoides. NCBI lineage: Eukaryota > Viridiplantae > Streptophyta > Magnoliopsida > Asterales > Asteraceae > Rutidosis > Rutidosis leptorrhynchoides. Next base: position 220,660,651 of record NC_092333.1, on the reverse strand, counting down.
ATACTTTATCATCCGGGCAAGGCGAATGTGGTCGCGGATGCATTAATTCGAAAGAGTCGACATCCAGCGATACGAGTAGGATCGTTATGTATGATTATTACTAACGATTTTCTTGAAAAACTTGGTGTGATTCAAATTGAAGCTTACGTTCACCACAAGCATGCGGAACGAATTGTGGGGCAAGCGGAATTCATTACTATGGGTTCGCGTGGTTTGTTGTCTTTTCAAGGAAGAGTGTGGGTGCCTAAGATGGGGGATTATCGACTAGTGCTACTTGATGAAGCACATAAGTCAAAGTATTCCGTTCATCCGGGCGATACGAAAATGTATCTCGATTTGAGAAAGGATTATTGGTGGTCGGTCATGAAACGTGATGTTGTTAAGTATGTTGAGCAATGTGTCACGTGTTTGCAAGTTAAAGCCGAACACCAAAAGCCGTATGGTAAGTTACAACTGTTAGAAATCCCGAAGTGGAAATAGGAGCACATTACCATGGATTTTATCACAAAGTTACCAAAGATGGCGAGAACCCAATTCGATTCGATTTGGGTGATAGTTGATGGACTGACGAAGAGTGCATTGTTTCTTCCCATCCGGGAAGCGATATTGATAATGCTAAAAACGAACATATATTTCACAGCATTATTCCTCAAGAAAGACAAGCTTTTAGTTGCAATTGTTCTATTTACAAGTGATATTCGTTTAAATAATAAAAGGTGAAGACAAAAGACAGATTCGACGAATTGAAGACGCAAACGACCAAAAAGCTCAAAAGTACAAAATACAATCAATAAGGTTCCAATTATTGATAAGAAACGTCTCAAAATTACAAGAGTACAAGATTCAAAACGCAAAGTACAAGATATTAAATTATTCGCAAGGACGTTCGAAAATCCGGAACCGGGACCAGAGTCAACTCTCAACGCTCGACGCAACGGACTAAAAATTTCAAGTCAACTATGCACATGAATATAATATAATATATAATTAATTCTTAAAATTAATATATATATTATATTATATTTAAAAACCGTCGGCGTAAAAAAACAAAAACTTTTGAGTCTCCCCAGCTGGCCATGCGATCGCATGGCCTGGAAGGCATAAATTCATGCGATCGCATAGTGCACAGTTCCAGCCCACATGCCCATAAAAATCGAGCTTTAGTGTAACACAAAACACATCTTTTTCTTCTTCTCATTCAACGTATAATATTTATATTTATATTATAATTTTAATTTTAATTTATAATAATAAGGGTGTGTTAGCGAATGTTGTAAGGGTGTAAGTCGAAATTCTGTCCGTGTAATGCTACGCTATTTTTAATCATTGTAAGTTATGTTCAACCTTTTTAATTTAATGTCTCGTAGCTAAGTTATTATTATGCTTATTTAATCCGAAGTAATCATGATGTTGGGCTAAAAATATTAAAATTGGGTAATTGGGCTTTGTACCATAATTGGGGTTTGGACAAAAGAACGACACTTGTGGAAATTAGACTATGGGCTATTAATGGGCTTTATATTTGTTTAACTAAATGATAGTTTGTTAATTTTAATATAAAGATTTACAATTGAACGTCCCTATAAATAACCATATACACTCGATCGGACACGATGGGCGGGGTATTTATATGTACGAATAATCGTTCATTTAACCGGACACGGGAATGGATTAATAGCCACTAGAATTATTAAAACAGGGGTGAAATTATGTATAAGGACACTTGGCATAATTGATAACAAAGTATTAAAACTTTGGGTAACATTCAGTCGACATCCTGGTGTAATTATTAAACAAAGTATTAAAATCTTGTTACAGTTTAAGTCCCCAATTAGTTGGAATATTTAACTTCGGGTATAAGGATAATTTGACGAGGACACTCGCACTTTATATTTATGACTGATGGACTGTTATGGACAAAAACCAGACGGACATATTAAATAATTCAGGACAAAGGACAATTAACCCATGGGCATAAAACTAAAATCAACACGTCAAACATCATGATTACGGAAGTTTAAATAAGCATAATTCTTTTATTTCATATTTAATTTCCTTTATTTTATATTTAATTGCACTTCTAATTATAGCACTTTTATTTATTGTTATTGTATTTAATTGCACTTTTAATTATCGTACTTTTTAATTATCGCAATTTTATTTTATCGCACTTTTATTTATCGCAATTTCATTATCGTTATTTACTTTACGCTTTAAATTAAGTCTTTTATTTATTTAATATTTTACATTTTGTTTTAACTGCGACTAAAGTTTTAAAATCGACAAACCAGTCATTAAACGGTAAAAACTCCCTTTAAAATAATAATATTACTTTTATATATATTTGTATTTTTATAAATTACAACTAATATAGCGTTAAGCTTTGATTAAAAGATTCCCTGTAGAACGAACCGGACTTACTAAAAACTACACTACTGTACGATTAGGTACACTGCCTATAAGTGTTGTAGCAAGGTTTAAGTATATCCATTCTATAAATAAATAAATATCTTGTGTAAAATTGTATCGTATTTAATAGTTTTTCCTTGTAAAATTTAATAGTATTTTATACCCCTTAGCTTTAACATCAAGTATTTTTGGCGCCGCTGCCGGGGAACTTTCTTGCTTAAAAGTCGGAAGCGCAACGCTAAATAAAAAAAAGAAAAAAAAAGATTTTTATTTTTAGTTTACTTTTATTAAAATACGCTTTTGTAAAAATACGTTTTAATATATTCGAAAATATAAAAAGAAAAACAAAAATATAAATATTTTTAAGAGTTTGTTAAATATTTAAGTTCTATAAAAGTTTCTTTATATTTATTTTATAAAAATATAAGTTTTATTTAATTTATAAAAATATATTATATAAATATTTAAAACAGAAAAAATAAACACCGCAAAATAAAAAATAAAAAATAAACTCTCGGGCCTGCTACTGTAGCAGCCCGTAACCTGGCCCAAAATCCTGGCTCATGCGATCGCATGAGCCCGAAGGCATAAACTCATGCGATCGCATGAGAGTGTCTGACACGCCAACAGGAAACCCTAACTGCATTAATTACGGTGTATTATTATTATTATTTAATAAACCCTAATTAGGTTTTAATATTTTATTATTTAGTTTAATTTTAGTTTTTAATTTATTTTATATTTAGTTAAATTAGTTTATTTAAATTGTAAAATTAATAGTTTTATTAAATAAATAATATAAAAATAATATTTTTATAAAAAATTGTACTTTTTACAACTTTTAGTATATTTTTATATTTTGTCCCTTTTTAATTGTTTTAGCGTAATTTTTTGTATTTTTCGCTCGTATTTAGTTATTAATTCATAGTTTTTGCCATAGTTATTTTTTTTATTTAGATTTTTAGGCTTTGCCGTAAAATCCCTTAAGTGCTTTTTTTAAGACTAAGATTAAAGTGCTTTAGAATTTTGCGACGTCTTTTTAAGTTTTAGTACCTTTTTAAGATATTGCCATTTGGGATATAGTTTTACTTGTAAGCTTTAATATTTTTAGACGCCTTTTACCTATGTATCAATTATCATTCCAATTAGTAATCTCAATTTGCGATTATAATTTTAAGTTATTGATAGTAATAAGGTTGGGTTAGTCGAGTGTTTTTAAGTTCTATAAGTCATTTTTTTTTTATTTCTTATTTTTCGACGCCTTTTATTTTTTGCGATCTTTTCTTTTTCGACCTTTTTCGACGCACTCTTTTTCTTTCTTATTTCTCGCTATTCTAGTTTTAGGACATAGATTTTTTTTCTACTTCTTATCTATACTTCTTAAAATTACGAAAATTTATTTTAAGTGGTTAAATTGATAGACATCAAAATTTTCTGGTTCGTAATAATAGTTGGATTTGTACGTGGATCGGGTTATTGGAGCCAAACAGTCCTCAATTATATTGAGACCAAACGAATCCTGCCCCTCTGCTGCATCTTTTGGCTATTCGAAACGTGGGCAAAATCAGAAAAGTCTATTAATTGGATAACTTATATAATTTTTTCTTTCCTTTTAAAAACTAATAGGATATTCAGTGAATGCACCGAGCAAGACGTTCACCACCTTTTGTACGTTCACCAACTGTAACTCGATCAAGACATCTAGATAATATTACCGCCGTTGATTTTTTTTTAGAATCGTCATCCAGTCGACCAAGTACTCCAGTTCAAATTTTCGATAATCCATTTTTTGAACCCGACCTCACAATTGAGAATCCGGAGAATTTTCCTCCGGAACCACCAATCATTCAAACAGAGATTGTTGAGGAACGAACCATTAAATCAGAATCCTCTAGTGATTCCGATTCAACAAATTCAATTATGGAGAATCTGGAACCTTTAAGTATGGAAGACCGAATGAGAGCTAAACGCACTGGCCAAGGTCACGCAATTACTCATCCAGACATTAATGCGCCAGATTATGAAATCAAAGGACAAATTCTACACATGGTGACTAATCAATGCCAATTTAGTGGTGCGCCGAAGGAAGATCCAAATGAACATCTTCGTACCTTTAATAGGATCTGCACTCTATTTTCATGCCAAAAGTGGAGGATGAACAGATATATCTCATGTTATTTCCCTGGACTTTAAAGGGAGAAGCCAAAGATTGGTTGGAATCGTTACCTGAAGGGGCGATTGATACATGGGATGTTTTAGTTGAAAATTTTCTTAAACAATTCTTTTCGGCATCTAAAGCCGTAAGACTTCAAGGAGAAATTGTTACGTTCACACAGAAGCCGAATGAAACTCTATATGAGGCGTGGACTAGATTTGGAAAGTTATTAAGAGGATGTCCGCAACATGGTTTAGACACCTGTCAAATAGTACAAATATTCTACCAAGGATGCGACATCACTACAAGAAAAGACATCGATATAGCAGCTGGTGGTTCTATTATGAAGAAAACCGTAACTGATGCTTATAAAATTATTGATAACACTGCTTTCCACTCACATGAGTGGCACCAAGAAAAAGATATCGTTAGATCATCTAAAGCAGCTAGAGCCGATTCTAGCCATGACTTAGATTCCATTTCTGCAAAGATAGATGCTGTCGAGAGACGATTGGAAAAGATGACTAAAGATATACACTCAATACGAATTAGTTGTGAGCAGTGTGGAGGACCACATTTGACAAAAGATTGTCTTAGTATTGAACTAACAATGGAACAAAGAGAGAATGTTTCATATCTAAACCAAAGGCCCGGAAATAATTATCAGAATAATTATCAACCGCCAAGACCGATCTACAATCAAAACCAGAATTATAACCAAAATATTCCATATAACAACCAACAAGGTCCTAGCAATCAACAAGTATCCAATAATACTTACAACCAGCAAAGACCTAATTTTCAAAACAAACCACCACAAACTGATGATAAAAAGTCGAATTTAGAAGATATGATGACGAAGCTGGTTGAAACTCAAACGCAGTTTTTCACATCTCAGAAACAAACTAATGAACAAAATGCTCAAGCATTTAGAAATCAACAAGCTTCTATTCAAAACTTGGAACAAGAAGTAAGTAACCTAGCAAGGTTAATAGGTGAAAGAAAACCGGGAAGTTTACCTAGTGATACAAATGCAAACCCCCGGAATGAAACAGCTAAAGCCATTACCACAAGAAGTGGTACAACACTTAAACCACCTGAAATACCTGTAACTTCTGATGAAGCTATTCCTACTCCACAAGAACCACAACCTGATCAAGATAAGGAAAAAGAACCGGTAGTTGAAAAGGTTAATGAAGATAACACAGTTAAGGCTAAACCTTATGTTAAACCATACCAACCACCACTTCCTTATCCGAGTAAAATGAAAAAAGAGAAACTTGAAGCCGAGCAATCCAAATTCTTGGATATGTTTAAACAGATAAATGTAAATCTTCCTTTCATTGATGTGATTTCAGGAATGCCTAGATATGCTAAATTCTTGAAAGATCTAATCTCAAATAGAAAGAAAATGGAAGAACTCTCGGCCGTTACTATGAATGCTAATTGTTCAGCAGTGCTGTTGAATAAGATACCAGAAAAACTATCTGATCCAGGAAGTTTCACAATTCCATGTTTTCTGGGTAGTCTTAGTTCAATAGAAGCATTAGCAGACTTAGGTGCTAGTATAAATTTAATGCCGTATTCACTATACGCTAAACTAGACCTTGGAGAATTGAAACCAACAAGAATAAGTATACAACTAGCCGATCGATCAATAAAATATCCTAGAGGGATAATGAAGAATATGCTAGTTAAAGTTGGTACTTTAGTATTTCCAGTAGATTTTGTTGTTCTGGACATGGAAGAAGATTCTCAAGTTCCTCTCATATTAGGAAGACCATTCTTAAACACGGCTAAAGCAATGATAGATGTGTTCGGTAAGAAATTGACCCTAAGTATAGAGAACGAGAGTGTTACCTTTTCAGTTGATAGAGCAATGCAACAATCGCAATCTGCAGATGATACATGTTATTATATTCAAACTATAGATTCACATGCAGAATTGTTAGAAGAATTTCCAGAATTACAAGGAACAGGAGAATGTTCTTTAGGAGAAGGAACTGAACCAATTGATGAAGTTAAAATGTTAGCCACACTTATAGCTAATGGATATGAACCAACAACAGAAGAAATTCAAATGCTAAAAGAAGAAGACAGATATCGATACAAATCATCGATAGAAGAACTTCCGAAATTAGAGTTAAAGCCACTTCCAAACCATTTGGAATACGCTTATTTACATGGTGAATCTGAATTACCTGTAATAATATCGTCTTCTCTTACTGAAAATGAAAAATCTCAACTCATTTCTGTGTTGAAAGATCATAAACCAGCCATTGCATGAAAGATTCATGATATTAAAGGAATAAGTCCTTCGCATTGCACACATAAAATCCTTATGGAAGAAGGTCATAAAACGTATGTGCAATGCCAACGAAGACTAAATCCTAATATGCAAGATGTTGTTAAGAAAGAAATTATTAAACTGCTAGATGCAGGTTTAATTTATCCAATTTCTGATAGTCCATGGGTAAGCCCAGTTCAATGCGTGCCTAAGAAGGGTGGCATGACTGTCATTACAAATGAAAAAAATGAGCTTATTCCTACTAGGACTATAACAGGATTGCGTGTTTGTATTGATTATAGAAAATTAAATGACGCCACCAGAAAAGATCACTTTCCCTTACCTTTCATTGATCAAATGTTAGAAAGATTAGCTGGAAATAGTTACTATTGTTTTCTAGATGGTTTTTCCGGATACTTTCAAATTCCAATAGCACCCGAAGATCAAGAGAAAACCACGTTCACGTGCCCTTATGGTAATTTTACTTACAAAAGCATGCCATTTGGACTTTGCAATGCCCCTGCAACCTTTCAAAGGTGCATGATGGTGATTTTTCACGATATGATAGAAGAATGCATGGAAGTTTTCTTGGATGACTTTTCATTCTTCGGTGGTACATTTGAATCATGTCTAGTTAATCTTGAACGAATGCTTATTAGATGCGAACAATCAAATCTAGTTCTTAATTGGGAGAAATGTCATTTCATGGTTAAAGAAGGCATCGTTCTTGGACATAAAATTTCAAAAGAAGGAATTGAAGTGGATAGAGCTAAAGTAGATGTAATTGCTAAACTTCCACATCCCACCAATGTTAGAGGAGTTAGGAGTTTTCTAGGGCATGCCGGTTTTTACCGACGTTTCATAAAAGATTTTTCTAAAATTGCCACTCCTATGAATAAACTCCTAGAAAAAGATGCTCCATTCATCTTTTCAGATGAATGCATCAAATCTTTTAATATTCTTAAAGAGAAACTCACTAATGCGCCGATCATGATAACACCAAATTGGAATCTACCGTTTGAACTTATGTGCGATGCAAGTGATTTTGCAATGGGAGCCGTTTTAGGACAAAGAATTGAAAAACGATTTCAACCTATATATTATGCTAGTAAGATGTTACAAGGAGCACAAACGAATTACACAACTACTGAAAAAGAACTCCTTGCTATTGTCTTTGCTTTTGACAAATTTCGATCATATCTCGTTCTAGCTAAAACGGTGGTCTATACCGACCATTCTGCTCTTAGATACCTATTTTCAAAACAAGATGCCAAACCAAGATTAATCCGGTGGATCTTACTCTTACAAGAGTTCGATATTGAAATTCGAGATAAAAGAGGAGCAGAAAATCTCGCCGCTGATCATCTTTCTCGTCTTGAAAATCTTGAATTAGAAGTTCTAAATGAATCGGCCATACAAGACAACTTTTCTAATGAATATCTATTGAAGATAGATGAAAGGACCCGTCCTAATCCACCTGGAGGAAGTCATCAACATTTGGTCCCATTGCGATGATCGGCTCCAAGTAATGTCCTTATATTGAGCAAATGCACAGCGGAAGACTTAATTCATACCTGAGAATAAACATGCTTTAAAGTGTCAACCAAAAGGTTGGTGAGTTCATAGGTTTATCATACCAATCATTTCAATATGTTAATAGACCACAAGATTTCATAATCATAAACATAATACACTCGCAAGTGTATGTAAAGCATTCTAAGTGGTTGAGCACTTGGTAACCATACTTAACATTTAATCAACGTCGCATATTCCCTTTATTATGAAATCTCACTACACCGTACCAAGTGTAGTCACCAAAACGAAGTACTGTGCAACCGTTGAATACTGGTCGTCCAGTCCGGTTGGGGTTGTCAGGCCCGATAGATCTATCAACAGGATTCGCGTTTACAATACCCATGTAAATAGTAGTTACCAAGCTACAGGGAAATATGCCAGTGGTACAACTCAACGTAGAATATATTTTTAAGTACTTGTGTCTATTTTGTAAACATTTATAAAAGCAGCGCATGTATTCTCAGCCCAAAAATATATATTGCAAAAGCAATTAAAAAGGGAGCAAATGAAACTCACTTTTGCCTTGAAGGTATTTAATTCGACTTGGTCTCCGATAGATATCACGAACCTAACCATATATATAATATATCAACATATTTTCTTTTTAAGTAATCGTTACATATATATATACTTTTAATATTTTCTTAGTCCGTAGTTAGCAGTCCGATGTTAGTGGTCCACAATTAGTTGCTTAAATAAAATAAATAAAGACCCCATTGTATTCGTATTGATCAAAATTAATCTCGACCCATGGTACCATGTTGTCAAATGACGTGTTGCGTACATAAAGTACCGTGATGTCAAATGACGTGTTGCGTACAATCATGAGGTCTTATGATTAATCTTCTCGTGTTGTTTACGGGTGGTCCTGAAATATATAAAATCAAATCATAAGTAATTATATATAAAATATCATATTAATTAGAAAAGATATGATTAATTTACTTTTTCTCTAAATATTTTCGTAGCTAAACTAGCTTCGGATACCCAATCTTGTTTTAGTCGTAATTTCTTCATTACAACTCCGTTTTTGTTGGTTCAACTTGCCACTTCCTTGGATCGAGTCAAATTTTAAGAATATGAACTGAAAATACCTTAGTTTATATTCGAAATTATAGGTTATAGGTCAAACTTTGGTTAAACTTATGAAAGTGATCATTTTCCATCATAAAAACAACATTTAATGATCATTTTTCTAAAAATACTTACACTTTGAGTTAAACCATGAAATTTTTATGTGTTAACATATTCATAAGAAATGTCATTTTTCCAGAACATGAACTTTCAATTCAAAGTTCAAGATGGTTTTTAATTATCCAACCCAAAACAGCCCCCGGTTGCACTCCGACGACGTAGATTCAGTTTTTAAGATGTTCTTTGTAAAACCAAGTTATATCTGGTTAGGTTAGCATATAATTATGATATATTACAGGTCTTGAAGTATTTTAAAAGTCAAGTTAGAAGGATCTATTTAGTTTTCGAACAAGTTTGAAATCATTCAAACTATGTTCTTGTTGTTAAAATTTTATACCACAAAATAAGACAGCTATATGAATATGAATTGAATAAGATTATGAACAAGGTTACTACCTCAAGTTACTTGGACAAAGTTACTGCAAAAGATAAGAAATAATCTTGGAATCAAAGAGTGGTGGAGTTAGATCAAAAGGTTGGAAGTAAACTTCTTCAAATGGGTGGTTATTTTGATATGTTCTTGAAAGAGTTTTCTTATGGTGTTTAAGGCTTGTAATTGAAGCTAAATGATGGGAAAAATGCTTGGAGATGATCAAGTATGAAGTTAGGAGTATTTTGAGAGAGAAATGAGGGTGTAGGTATGAGAAAATGGAGTGAAGAAATGGTGTTCATTTATAAAAACGTTTTTAGTTTACAAAGAAAGAAAAAGATTCCTAATTTTGTTTTCTTACTAATAATTCATACTACTTGACAAATCCTAGTTACCTCATATCTAGGGCAGTAATAATGTTGATTAGGATGTTGATTTGATGTGTATATACCAATAGTAAATACGTATAGAAGCTGTGTATGATACAGGTACATATACCCTAGATATACGTATAGAAATCTTGAGGAAACGGAACGAGAATTCAAATATAGCTATCTTTTGTGAATATACTTATATTTTTTTATGTATTTAAGTCCTTAAAAAGTGATTAAATACATTATATATACGATACATGTATAAGCATTATAGATTATAAGTATATATATCAAAGAATGTTACGTATAGTTATCGTTTTGAAAACTTAAGTTAGTAGTTTCAAAATATACTTATAACTCATTGTCATTAGTACACAATGAGATGTTAAACCATCCTTAGATCATGTTAAATATATATAAATACATATATATACACAAACATATAATTATCGTATGTTATATAGTTCGTGATATCATCGGTCATATTGGACAGTCAAACGTTGTGTAAAACTCTTTTCAAAAACACAAGTCTTAACAATTTGGATTGCTTATCATGTTGGTATGGTTTAATTTATGTAAATATTAATCTCATAAGTATAATTTGGTCGAAAAATTCCGGGTCATTACAGTACCTACCCGTTAAAGAAATTTCGTCTCCGAAATTTGATAGAGGTTGTTATGGATAACAATAAGAAGGTTTTCATGACAAATATAAGGTGATAATGGGGTTTTATCATCATTGAGTAATGTAGATAAAACGATTCGATTATGCGAAGAATATAAATGAGACTATCGTAAAAGAGTGAGATGAGTAAAATATATTCGTCTTAACCGATGACGTAGTTATGATTGATTTCCGGGATTTAAGGGATTTAAAGAGAATCTTACGTAATAAGATTTGGTTCTTTGGTGATTAAGGAAATCAGGATCTTTTTTGATTATATGCAATAATCTGTTTCGATTGCTCTGTCGGATATTTCACTATAAATTCACCCCTTCGTTTCCTTATTTTCCACGACTCACACCTTTTATTCTTTCTCCCTTGATTCTTACTTTAAAGCATTCATCAATATGCTCCATCCAGTCCTGATTCTTGATATACTCCTAACTTTTATATCTGTCATTCTTCTTTTTCATCTACCACCAGAAGAATCTATTTACTTCTACTATACTCTTGTGTTTATAGTGTTTCAAATTCTCCCGTGTCTCTATATTGATATCTGCATTGATATACATGGTTTGTAATTTCGGGGTTATTATCGGAGTTTATATTCTTCATTATTTATCGGAGCTTCATGCTTTCGTTTTCTCTTCCCGACTTCGAGTCAAGCGAGTAATGGTCCGGAATTCGTAGATATGAAATTCAGAATGAACATAGCTAATGCTCTAAGAAGAAAATGGTAATAGAACGATTTTGATTTGTTAAATTACCAGAATACCCTGGAGAAGACCGAGTCATCCAAAAAATATTCTCTTGATATGATTAGAGATTAAATAGAATGTAAGTGTCATGTAAATGACACATGATGATGGTACTGTGAATCATCATGCTTCATTAGAAACTCACCATGACTTACTGTAATATAATGACGTTGATCAAGTGTCATTATATTATACTAATCCATGCTTCAGTTCCCAACACTACTTCAAAACATTCATATTTTAAACTCGAAGGTTTCAGAATTTAGAAACTAACACAGTTTCTTTTATGTTGCAGATATTACGGAGAGATAAATGATCTCAGATAAGAATAGTTGTGAAATTATTGCCAGAAATATGGAGGATATTTATAATAGAACATACGAGAATATCTTAGAATTTCTAATATCAATGGATGATGAAGAAGATTTGTCTGTGAAGGTTTAGAATGAGAAATAAGATGTTTGCTAACGATTTCAGCAGGCACAGAATCATTTGGATTCTTTGAAGGCAAACTTATTCTTTGTGATTTGTCCACGGCTTTCTTCATAGTTTCGCATAATTCGCTTTTCGGTACTAAATTTTCTATCGAGCGTTCCTAACACTCCTTTCTTTATCATCAAACTTTTGGTCATTAAGATCATCTATAACATGCTGCTTCGTCAGCATTTTCAAAGTTAACTGATCTGGGTCATCGATTATCAAACCGAGGTAGTTTCAGGAGAATTGTGTTTTTAGAATGATTAATCGTTGATGGTAATATTGTGGAATATAAAAGGTTCCCCAGTTACAATAAAGAGTACGCATATATATCGCGGTTATAATGAAGTTGTTTCGGATGAAAAGTCGGAGTTGACTTGCTGGAGCTGTGACAAAATTAGCTACTTTGGAAAGGGATTGCAAAACGATCTTCGGTAATAACAATGTCAAAGGAACTAGAACAGATACATGTCAAACGTTTACTCAGTTTCCGAGGGTTTTTCAGGTGCATAACTATATGCATCAATCTTTTCTTCCGTAGATGAAGTGCGGTTGGTTTATCCTCTCGATTGAGGTGTTTTTAAGAATCATGATAGATTTGAACGCTGATTGTAATCGTCGAGATACAATGAGGTTTAAGATGAAATCAAGTGGCAATCTTGAAGAAATGTTTAGTTTCATATGTTATAATCAATATTTTAATTCATTTTAATTGTCCAATGTCATTAGTCCACAGTCGATAGTCCACAGTAACAGTCCAATAATTCATATATAGTTTAATATATAATATACGAATTAATTAATACGTGTCGTGACCCGTATACGTCTCAGACTCGATCACAACTCAAACTATATATATTATTGTAGAATCAACCTCAACCCTGTATAGAGAACTCGATCATTACTGCATATAGATTGTCTATGGTGATTCCAAATAATATATATAGATGCGTCGATATGATATGTCAAAACATTGTATACGTGTCCCGATATTTAAAGTGCGTAAAATAATTACAGAAATTAAATGACGATAAATAAAAGTGCGATAATTAAATTGCGATAAATAAAATGTAATCAGTTAGCTAGGAACAGTTAGCTGGAACAGTTAGCGTGGATTCTTAACAAAATTTTTCATAGTTAATTTGTTTGTTTCTAACAGATTTTATTTTGTCATATGTTTTCTTCATATGCCACTTGTTGGATTCTGGGAAGTCAAAATCCAAATATGAAATTGAATGAAAATGGTTATTCTGCGATGAACGGATACGTATATCAGTGGTTGTAAGTAGGATAGTAAATTACTGTTGAATCAGCTTCGACGATTGTACAATGTAACTTATTAAGATGAAATCTAATTATTCCTCGGGTATTACCTACCCGTTAAAAAAAATTTCACCATTAATATTTTGTACAAAAGAACTTTTAATTACAATCTTTATGAAAACATATATACATATATATTTTCTTCAGATGAAATCATGAATTTAATGAGTTAATATGATATTAATCTCATTTGCTTTTCGGTTTGAGCTAGAATAAGAAATCTCTAAAACTTTTTGAAACCACATATTCTTCGCAGAATATCAATGAAGTTATGGATCAATACTTCATCGTTCATTATTGTTGGTACTCCTTGGTATCTATGGTGCGTATGATGTTGATGTTTGTGGGACAGATTATGATGTCGATACGTGTGATGCGGATGTTGTTTGTTAGTGGTGATGATGGTATTGTTGATGTTACTGATGGTGGTGCTGATTATGCTGCTGGTGCTGCTGCTGGTGTTTGCAACCTTCGCACCATGTTCTCCAAAGCTGTCACGCGAGCGCGAAGTTCGTTAACTTCTGCTAGTACACCGGGATGATTGGCGGTTGAAGCGAGCGACTGAACAAGATTTGTAATATGGGATAGTATATAATCGTGATGAGATACTCTAGAAATGAGAGAGAAAATGGTGTTTCGAATAGGTTCGCCGGTAAGTGCTTCAGGTTCATCGCCAAGAGGGCAATTTGGTGGATGGAATGGATCACCTTCTTCTTGTCTCTAGTGATTTAGTATATTACGAACCCATCCCCAATTCATCCAGAATAGATGATGGGAAATTGGTTGATCCATTCCGGTGACGCTGCTTTCGGAGCCCGAATGGAAATCCATATCGGCATAACTGTCGGAATCTGAAGAATTCGTACTAGATGTGGAATCCATCTTGTATAATGGGGAAAATGAATTTTTGGTATGGAATAGATTATAGAAGTTAGATTTGGTACTCTTTAATACATAATTTACATATGTATATATAATACCAAAATCCCGTAAATTACGGAGAATCTTTGAAAAGATATCAGTCAAAGTTCGCATTAACAGATATGCTAAGATAAGAATTCGTCTATACACTATCAATGCAGTAAATGCAGTAAAACGTGTCTAGACTTATGAATGATAAGAAGTTAATTTCCTAAGGATGATAAGCAGATGATTTCCGACTAGAAATGATAAGCAAAACTTTTGACATATAGACATGGTCGAAGTCCAGACTCATTAATGCATCCTAACAACTACTAGTTAGACACACTAATGCAAGACCTGGTTCGGAACGACCACCGCTCTGATACCAACTGAAAGGACCCGTCCTAATCCACCTGGACGAAGTCATCAACATTTGGTCCCATTGCGATGATCGGCTCCAAGTAATGTCCTTATATTGAGCAAATGCACAGCGGAAGACTTAATTCATACCTGAGAATAAACATGCTTTAAAGTGTCAACCAAAAGGTTGGTGAGTTCATAGGTTTATCATAACAATCATTTCAATATGTTAATAGACCACAAGATTTCATAATAATAAACATAATACACTAGCAAGTGTATGTAAAGCATTCTAAGTGGTTGAGCACTTGGTAACCATACTTAACATTTAATCAACGTCGCATATTCCCTTTATTATGAAATCTCACTACACCGTACAAGTGTAGTCACCAAAACGAAGTACTGTGCAATCGTTGAATACTGGTCGTCCAGTCTGGTTGGGGTTGTCAGGCCCGATAGATCTATCAACAGGATTCGCGTTTACAATACCCATGTAAATAGTAGTTACCAAGCTATAGGGAAATATGCCAGTGGTACAACTCAACGTAGAATATATTTTTAAGTACTTGTGTCTATTTTGTAAACATTTATAAAAGCAGCGCATGTATTCTCAGCCCAAAAATATATATTGCAAAAGCAATTAAAAAGGGAGCAAATGAAACTCACTTTTGCCTTGAAGGTATTTAATTCGACTTGGTCTCCGATAGATATCACGAACCTAACCATATATGTAATATATCAACATATTTTCTTTTTAAGTAATCATTACATATATATATACTTTTAATACTTTTAATATTTTCTTAGTCCGTAGTTAGCAGTCCGATGTTAGTGGTCCACAATTAGTTGCTTAAATAAAATAAATAAAGACCCCATCGTATTCGTATTGATCAGAATTAATCTTGACCCATGGTACCATGTTGTCAAATGATGTGTTGCGTACATAAAGTACCGTGTTGTAAAATGACATGTTGCGTACAATCATGAGGTCTTATGATTAATCTTCTCGTGTTGTTTACGGGTGGTCCTGAAATATATAAAATCAAATCATAAGTAATTATATATAAAATATCATATTAATTAGAAAAGATATGATTAATTTACTTTTTCTCCAAATATTTTCGTAGCTAAACTAGCTTCGGATACCCAATCTTGTTTTAGTCGTAGTTTCTTCATTACAACTCCGTTTTTGTTGGTTCAACTTGACACTTCCTTGGATCGAGTCAAATTTTAAGAATATGAACTGAAAATACCTTAGTTTGTATTCGAAATTATAGGTTATAGGTCAAACTTTGGTTAAACTTATGAAAGTGATCATTTTCCATCATAAATCCAACATTTAATGATCATTTTTCTAAAAATACTTACACTTTGAGTTAAACCATGAAATTTTTATGTGTTAACATATTCATAAGAAATATCATTTTCCAGAACATGAACTTCCAATTCAAAGTTCAAGATGGTTATTAATTATCCAACCCAAAACAGCCCCCGGTTGCACTCCGACGACGTAGATTCAGTTTTTAAGATGTTCTTTGTAAAACCAAGTTATATCTTGTTAGGTTAGCATATCATTATGATATATTACAGGTCTTGAAGTATTTTAAAAGTCAAGTTAGAAGGATCTATTTAGTTTGCGAACAAGTTTGAAATCATTCAAACTATATTCTTGTTGTTAAAATTTTATACCACAAAATAAGACAGCTATATGAATATGAATTGAATAAGATTATGAACAAGGTTACTACCTCAAGTTACTTGGACAAAGTTACTGCAAAAGATAAGAAATAATCTTGGAATCAAAGAGTGGTGGAGTTAGATCAAAAGGTTGGAAGTAAACTTCTTCAAATGGGTGGTTATTTTGATATGTTCTTGAAAGAGTTTTCTTATGGTGTTTAAGGCTTGTAATTGAAGCTAAATGATGGGGAAAATGCTTGGAGATGATCAAGTATGAAGTTAGGAGTATTTTGAGAGAGAAATGAGGGTGTAGGTATGAGAAAATGGAGTGAAGAAATGGTGTTCATTTATAAAAACGTTTTTAGTTTATAAAGAAAGAAAAGGATTCCTAATTTTGTTTTCTTACTAATAATTCATACTACTTGACAAATCCTAGTTACCTCATATCTAGGGCAGTAATAATGTTGATTAGGATGTTGATTTGATGTGTATATACCAATAGTAAATACGTATAGAAGCTGGGTATGATACGGGTACATATACCCTAGATATACGTATAGAAATCTTGAGGAAACGGAACGAGATTTCAAATATAGCTATATTTTGTGAATATACTTATATTGTTTTATGTATTTAAGTCCTTAAAAAGTGATTAAATACATTATATATACGATACATGTATAAGCATTATAGATTATAAGTATATATATCAAAGAATATTACGTATAGTTATCGTTTTGAAAACTTAAGTTAGTAGTTTCAAAATATACTTATAACTCATTGTCATTAGTACACAATGAGATGTTAAACCGTCCTTAGATCATGTTAAATATATATAAATACATATATATACATAAATGTATAATTATCGTATGTTATATAGTTCGTGATATCATCGGTCATATTGGACAGTCAAACGTTGTGTAAAACTCTTTTCAAAAACACAAGTCTCAACAATTTGGATTGTTTATCATGTTGGTATGGTTTAATTTATGTAAATATTAATCTCACGAGTATAATTTGGTCGGAAAATTCCAGGTCATTACAATAGATTATAATGAAATTCCATAGTTTGCAGACTATGCAAACTATTTAGTATGTGGATTCCTTGAAAAAGGATTATCGTACCAAAAACGAAAGAAATTCTTCAGTGATATAAAACACTATTTTTGGGAAGATCCACATCTGTTTAAAAGTTGTCCAGATGAAATAATACGCCGATGTGTATTCGGAGATGAAGCTAGTAAAATTTTAAACCATTGTCACACAGGACCAACAGGAGGGCACTATGGGCCTCAACTAACAGCAAGAAAAGTTTATGATGCTGGATTCTATTGGCCTACAATTTACAAAGAGGCACACCTTCTTTGCAAATCCTGTGATGCTTGTCAAAGGGCCGGAAAAATAAGTCAACGTGATGAAATGCCACAAAATGTCATTCAAGTATGTGAAGTATTTGACATTTGGGGTATTGAATTTATGGGTCCATTTCCAAAATCTCATAATAATCTCTATATTCTCGTAGCCATTGATTATGTATCTAAATGGGCGAAGGCACAAGCTCTCCCAACTAACGATGCACGAGTTGTAGTCAACTTTTTAAAACGTCTTTTTGCAAGGTTTGGAACACCGAAAGCTTTAATAAGTGATCGGGGAACTCATTTTTGTAATAATCAACTTGAGAAAGTTCTTAAAAGATATGGAGTAACTCATAAAATCTCCACCGCTTATCATCCACAAACAAGTGGACAAGTTGAAAATACCAACCGAGCTTTAAAACGTATTCTAGAAAAAATCGTAGGATGAAATCCGAAGGAATGGTCCATTAAATTGGAGGATGCACTATGGGATTTTAGAACAGCCTACAAAACTCCAATTGGAACCACACCTTTTAAACTCGTCTACGAAAAAGCATGTCATCTTCCATTAGAAATTGAACACAAAGCATTTTGGGCTTTGAAGACATGTAATCTTGATTTACATGAAGCTGGACGTCTACGGTTAAGTCAACTAGACGAATTAGAAGAATTAAGACATGAAGCATACGAAAATTAATTAATCTATAAAGAAAGAACGAAGAAATGGCATGATAAAAGAATCAGAAGTTCAAAAGAATTTAAAGAAGGAGACAGAGTTCTTCTTTTCAATTCACGATTCAAGCTATTTCCTGGAAAATTGAAATCAAGATGGTCTGGACCATTCATAGTCAAAAGAGTTTTTCCATACGGAACGATAGAATTAATAAATTCAAATGGAATTGAATTTAAAGTTAATGGTCACAGAGTTAAACACTACATAGATAGTCCAATGGAAATCAACAATGAAGTTAATCACAATTTCGATACCACAGCTAACTAAGTGTGGGGAGAATCAAGTCTTTAAAGGATAATATGTATTTCTGTTAGAGTTAGATTTTCTGTTTTCGTGTAGTTCTCGAAAATGGAACCCGAATGGTCTTTCCCTAGCAGACCCTAAAGAACTAGTCTTCTCCCCCCATTCTAAATTTTTATTTTTTTTAGGAAATGAAGACTGCCTGTGAACTAAACCATGGTCTAATGCTACACGCTTTGATCACTAAACGTAATAATGACACACTTTCGAGTGATCTAGTATCAGTAATCAGAGAAAGATTGGATGGAGTAAGAAAAGAATCCAGATGCGAAGATAATAAGTTACAATTTGGTAAAGGAAAATCAAAATCCGCAGCAAAAAGAAGAGTACGACACCTTGAAAGATGTCACAAATGCGGAAAATGGTCACATGGAGGTAAATGTTCAAATAATCAAACCTATTCAAACACCGAATTTATAACTTTATGCAGAGACGGACCGTTCATATGTTTAGAAGAAAAAACACTGAATTGAAAGGACCCGTTCATATACATTATAAACGATTCACAATAGTTGATTACATCGCGAGGTATTTGACCTCTATATGATACGTTTTACAAACATTGCATTCGTTTTTAATAGACAAACTTTCTTTACATCAAAAATTGACGGCATGCATACCATTTCATATTACATCCAACTATAATTGACTTAATATTAATCTTGATGAACTCAACGACTCGAATGCAACGTCTTTCAAAGTATGTCATGAATGACTCCAGGTAATATCCTTAAAATGAGCTAATGCACAGCGGAAGATTTCTTTAATACCTGAGAATAAACATGCTTTAAAGTGTCAACCAAAAGGTTGGTGAGTTCATTAGTTTTTAATAATCAATAATTTTTGTAATAGTAATAGACCACAAGATTTCATTTTCCATAAATATCCGTACACTCACAAGTGTTTAAAAGTATTCTATAAGTTGTAGGCACCCGGTAACAAGCCTTAACATTCATGTTTTACCCTCTGAAGTACACCAGATCAGGTGTGTTTAAAATAACCTCGAAGTACTAAAGCATCCCATAGTCAGGATGAGGTTTGTCAGGCCCAATAGATCTATCTTTAGGATTCGCGCCTATCGTACATAGACAAGTAGTTTAATGTTACCAAGCTAAGGGTATATTTCTGGTTTAAACCCACATAGAATTAGTTTTAGTACTTGTGCCTACTTCGTAAAACATTTATAAAACAGCGCATGTATTCTCAGCCCAAAAATATATATTGCAAAATCAATTAAAAAGGGAGCAAATGAAACTCACAATACTGTATTTCGTAGCAATTATGTATATGACGGCACTGAACAAGTGCAGGGTTTGTCTCGGATTCACGAACGTATCAATATTGTGATTCAATATTACAGGAAAGTACGTAGACGCAATGAAAATGATAAACATTAGGTTGACCTCACGAGCAATACCCTCGATCAATACCCATAACCTCCATAGCTATAACCCATAATTTCCTTAGCTCTATCCCATTTGAAAACTTATTTTGAAATCGTCTGAGTATAACTCCGTCGTAGTATTTTATGTATACTAATAATATCTTGAAATAATACAAAGAAAATATATATATGTAATTCGATTGAGAGAGTTTAGAGAAATATATTTTCAAGTTTCTATGAAATAATGAAACCTATTCAATTCTATTTATAATAGATTTTTGAATTATTAAAGTGAATTATTAAAGTATGAATTATTAAAGTGAATTATTAAAGTATGAATTATTAAAGTGAATTATTAAAGTATGAATTATTAAAGTATGAATTATTAAAGTGAATTATTAAAGTGAATTATTAAAGTATGAATTATTAAAGTGAATTATTAAAGTGAATTATTAAAGTATGAATTATTAAAGTGAATTATTAAAGTGAATTATTAAAGTATAAATTATTAAAGTGAATTATTAAAGTGAATTATTAAAGTATGAATTATTAAAGTGAATTATTAAAGTATGAATTATTAAAGTTAAAGTAAAATAAAAGTAAAGTAAAGGTAAAGTTAAAGTTAAAGTATAGTAAAAGTATAAAACTATATACGTATAATACGCGTATAAATATATATAATATTAATTTAAATCGTTATATATATTTAATAAAATAATATATAAATATCGTTATCTTTATCATACTGGTTAAGTAATGAGTTATCAAAAGTGGTTCTAGATATTTATAAAAGATATATACGTTTTAATAATAAAGTTCTTTTTAAACTGAAAACGTTTTTTGTACTTTTGAAACTAAATCAAATAAATATGATAATTTTGTTTTCCAAAACTAAATATATTTAAGAATCATTTTGTTAAAAGGTTAAAATAATGGAAATCGTTATATCATAAAACATTTTAGAAAAGTAGAATTATATATATTCATAATAGGTTTCAAGTTTTTAAATTACAGTCTATTGGTGAAGCATGGGATAAAGTCCAAAGGTTAAATAAACGTATGAAATCATCTTAATGAAAAATGTCGAGTTACTTAACTTATCGATATCCAACATCTAAGTTATTTACACTCCACGTTCTTATTTTCATATTAAATAAAATGAAAGTTAACATAGTTATCTTATCAAGGTCACGAGAAAAATATTATAAAACATGCCTTGGAAATTAAACAGGAATTTCCACTAACCCTTGTCTAGTTCCTGTTAATTGACACATTTTTTCTTATTTATAAATCACTTTACCATTTTTCGAATGTTGTCAAAAAGAATAGACTTCTTAAATCACAGTGGACCTCATAACATAGGCCCGTAATCATATCATAATGTATCTGATAATTCAATCATTTGATATTATCTCTTAATTCTGTCGATAAATATATCGAAACAAATACGTTCATGTAAAGTATCATATATTTAATACTTTGTTAATGTTTTCAGTTAATATTATATATTATATATGCATATCTATGTACTCATAATTGTTCGTGAATCGTCGAACACGGTCAAAGGGTAATTGATTACATGAATGTAGTTCCAAACTTTTTGAGATTCAACATTACAAATTCTGCTTATCGTGTCGGAAACATATAAAGGTTAAGTTTAAATTTGGTCGGAAATTTCCGGGTCGTCACAGTACCTACCCGTTAAAGAAATTCCGTCCCTAAATTTGATCGAGGTCGTCATGGATAACTATAAGAATATTATTATGACGAATATAAGTTGATTCATAGGGTTTTATCATGATTGAGAAATATGGATAAAATAATTTGATTACTCGAAACGTATGAGTGAATCTATCGTAAAAGAGTGAAATGAGAAAATAGGGATTCATCTTATCTTTTGACGTCATCACGGTTGATCTCCGGATTAAAGAAAATCTTTGTAATCTACATAGGATTTGATTCTTCGGTGATTAAGGAAATTATGATCCTCTTCGATTTAATGCGATGATTCATCTCAATTTTTCTGTCGGATATTTCACTATAAATCCACCTCCTTCATTTCCTTTTAATTCACACCTTCTATTCTTTCTCCCTCAATTCTTACTTTAAAATTATTCGTCAATATGCTTCATCCAGTGCTGATTCTCGATATATTCCTCACTTTCATATCTGTCATTCTTCTTTTTCATCTACCTCCAGAAGAATCTATTTACTTCTACTATACTCTTGGTTTTATAGTGTTTTTAGTTCTCCCGTGTCTTTATATTGCTATATGCATCGATATATACGGTTTATAGTTTCTGGGTTGTTGTTGGGTTTTATATCTTCCCTTATATTTCGATGTCCCTGCTTCTGTCTTCTATAATCATTGTCATCCCTAATTAATGCTCTCTTTTATTTGCTGCGATTTATACCCCAATTTCTATTTCGGAGTTTGTCCTTTCGTTTCTTCTTCTTGCGATTAAGCACCGCTTGTAATGGTCCAGAATTCGCATATATGAATTTCGGAATGAACATTGTTAATGTTCTAAGAAGGAAACTGTAATGGCACGATCTTGACTTGTCAAATTACTAGAATACCTCGGAAAAGGCCGAATCATCAAGAAATATTTTCTTGAAATTTTAGAGGTTAAAGAGAATACAAGAGTCGTGTAACATAGCACATGATGACGTTATGATCTGTGAATCATCACATTCCATTTAGAAACTCAGCATGACTTACTGTAATATAATCACGTTGATCAAGTGTCATTATATTATACTAGTTCATGCTTCAGTTCCCAACACTACTTCAAAAATATTCCTATTTTAAATTCAAAAGTTTCAGAATTTAGAAACTAAAATAGTTTCTTTTATGATGTAATACAGACAGCACGAAGAGGTAAATGATTTCCGATAAGAATAATTATGGAAATATCTTTAGAAATATAGAGAATATTTATAATGAAAGATATGATGATATCTTAAAATTTCTAATATCAGAGGATGATGAAGAATATTATCCGTAAGGGTTTAGAGTCAGGAGCAAGGTATTCGATAATGACTTCAGCAGACACTGAATCATTTGGATTATTTGAAGGTAGATTTCGTCCTTGTGATTTATCCACAGCCTTCTTCATGGTTTGCTCAATCCGTATTTTTCAGTACCAAATCTTCTCTTTTTCTGAGGTTTGCCAACACACTACTCTTTATCATCAAACTTTTTACTGTTAAGGTCGTTTATAGTTTTTGCTGCTTCATCAGTATTTCGAGAACTAGTTCGCACTTTAGGGTGTTTTTCAGAAACTTCACATTCAAAGTATATAAGTCCAGAAGATATACACATATAATTGTTGGCGTAGACATGCTGCGAGATTTCAAAATACTGATTGCTAATTTCCGATGATTCGTATGGAAATTCTCTTTACAAGATGCAGATGAGTGAATGATGAGGTTTTGATAAATATAAAGATTTTTCAGAAAGTCAAAGATCAATGAAGTTGTTAATAAGTTTACTGCTAATGTGGCGAGATATGAAAGGTTCCCCGGTAATAATGATGAAGGGGTAATCATTATAATAAGGCTTATTCGAATGAACAATTGAAGTTGGTTTGTTGGAGCTGTGACAAAACCGTCTATTTTTAGAAGGGATTGAAAAGTTATTTTAGCTAGTAAATGCCAAAAGGTCTGACATGGATAAATGTTAAATTATGACTTTGGTTTCAAGAGTTGTTCAGGTACGTAACCGTGGATAACATGTGGTTGGATCATCATCTCGATTGTTCATTATTGGAAGTGTCTTCAGGTATTTCGAAGGGCTTGAACACAGATTATAATCGTTAATATACATACGATGTTCTAACACAGTTTTGAAGTTAAAGTATAGCTTTGAAAGATGTAAGAATCTAAGAGTGATGATACCGGTTATAACTTGAATTGAATTCGGCAATTTCAAAATCAGAATATGTAATTAGATTTTTGAATGAGTATGGTTGTTTTGATTTCTATAAAAGAATGTATATTGTTGTGAAAGTAGGGAGTATAATGGATGATTTGCTGAATCAGATTCGAAGAATGTAACATATTAATTTTGAATTTATATATCTCTCAGGTATTACCTACCCGTTAAAAAAAATGTCACAATTAATATTTTGTACAAAAGAATTTTATTACAGTCTTTATGGAAATATATGTGTATATTTCTTCAGATGTAATATAGATTTAATGAGTTAATATTAAATTAAACTCACTTGATTTATGGTTAAGACTAGGATAGATAATTTCTAAACTTTAGAAATTACATAATCGTCGTAGAATGTTTTTCCAATGAAGTTATGAATCAATACTTCATCGTTGTGGTATTCCTTAGTATCTATAGGGCGTATGACGTCGATGCTCATGGGACAGATTGTGAAGTTGAGGTTTGCGATGCGGTTGTTGTTGGTGGTGGTAATGGTACTGTTGATGTTGTTGATGGTGGTACTGGTTATGTTGCTGGTGCTGCTGCTGGTGTTTGTAACCTTTGCACCATATTCTCCAAAGCCACTACCCGAGCGCGAAGCTCGTTGACTTCTTCTATTACACCGGGGTGATTGTTGGTTCGGACGAGCGGATAAATAAGACCTAGAATTTGGTGTAGTATATAATCATGACGAGATACTCTGGAAATGAGAGAGAAAATGGTGTTTCGGACAGGTTCGCCGGTAAGTGCTTCAGGTTCATTGCCAAGAGGGCAATGTGGTGGATGGAAAGGATCGCCTTCTTCTTGTCTCCAATGATTAAGGAGGCTACGAACCCATCCCCAATTCATCCAGAATAGATGATGGCTGATTGGTTGATCCATTCCAGTCACACTACTTTCGGAGCTTGAGTGGGATTCCATTTCAGAATCCGAGGAACATGAACTGATGACGAATTTCATTTCGTACGATTTGATAAAGGATTATTCGATACGAAATGATTTTGTGGCTATCGGGTGGTATTCTAACTACATAGAATATCTATATATATAGATCAAAAGATTTCATAGATTACGGAGGAATTTACGGAATATGTCAGGCAAAGTTTACGGTAATAGATACGATAAGATATGATTTATCAGATACGCTAAGATATGAATTTTGTCTATACACTATTCATGCAATCAATGCAGCAAGACGTGTCTAGACTAAGAATGATAAGCAGGTAATTTCCTAAGGATGGTAAGTAGATGATTTCCGACTAAAAATGATAAACAAAACTTTTGACATGCAGACACGGTCGAAGTCCAGACTCACTAATGCATCTTAGCAACTATCAGTTAGACACACTAATGCAAGACCTGGTTTGCTAAGACCACCGCTCTGATACCAACTGAAAGGACCCGTTCATATACATTATAAACGATTCACAATAGTTGATTACATCGCGAGGTATTTGACCTCTATATGATACGTTTTACAAACATTGCATTCATTTTTAAAAGACAAACTTTCTTTACATCAAAAATTGACGGCATGCATACCATTTCATATTACATCCAACTATAATTGACTTAATATTAATCTTGATGAACTCAATGACTCGAATGCAACGTCTTTCAAAGTATGTCATGAATGACTCCAGGTAATATCCTTAAAATGAGCTAATGCACAGCGAAAGATTTCTTTAATACCTGAGAATAAACATGCTTTAAAGTGTCAACCAAAAGGTTGGTGAGTTCATTAGTTTATAATAATCAATCATTTCTGTAATAGTAATAGACCACAAGATTTCATTTTTCATAAATATCCGTACACTCACAAGTGTTTAAAAGTATTCTATAAGTTGTAGGCACCCGGTAACAAGCCTTAACATTCATGTTTTACCCTCTGAAGTACACCAGATCAGGTGTGTTTAAAATAACCTCGAAGTACTAAAGCATCCCATAGTCAGGATGAGGTTTGTCAGGCCCAATAGATCTATCTTTAGGATTCGTGCCTATCGTACATAGACAAGTAGTTTAATGTTACCAAGCTAAGGGTATATTTCTGGTTTAAACCCACATAGAATTAGTTTTAGTACTTGTGCCTACTTCGTAAAACATTTATAAAACAGCGCATGTATTCTCAGCCCAAAAATATATATTGCAAAATCAATTAAAAAGGGAGCAAATGAAACTCACAATACTGTATTTCGTAGCAATTATGTATATGACGGCACTGAACAAGTGCAGGGTTTGTCTCGGATTCACGAACGTATCAATATTGTGATTCAATATTGCAGGAAAGTAGGTAGACGCAACGAAAATGATAAACGTTAGGTTGACCTCACGAGCAATACCCTCGATCAATACCCATAACCTCCATAGCTATAACCCATAATTTCCTTAGCTCTATCCCATTTGAAAACTTATTTTGAAATCGTCTGAGTATAACTCCGTCGTAGTATTTTATGTATACTAATAATATCTTGAAATAATACAACGAAAATATATATATGTAATTCGATTGAGAGAGTTTAGAGAAATATATTTTCAAGTTTCTATGAAATAATGAAACCTATTCAATTCTATTTATAATAGATTTTTGAATTATAAAAATGAATTATTAAAGTATAAATTATTAAAGTGAATTATTAAAGTATGAATTATTAAAGTGAATTATTAAAGTATGAATTATTAAAGTGAATTATTAAAGTGAATTATTCAAGTATGAATTATTAAAATGAATTATTAAAGTGAATTATTAAAGTATGAACTATTAAAGTGAATTATTAAAGTGAATTATTAAAGTATGAATTATTAAAGTGAATTATTAAAGTATGAATTATTAAAGTATGAATTATTAAAGTTAAAGTAAAGTAAAAGTAAAGTAAAGGTAAAGTTAAAGTAAAGTAAAAGTATAAAACTATATACGTATAATACGCGTATAAATATATATAATATTAATTTAGATTGTTATATATATTTAATAAAATAAAATATAAATATCGTTATCTTTATCATACTGGTTAAGTAATGAGTTGTCAAAAGTGGTTCTAAATATTTATAAAAGATATATACGTTTTAATAATAAAGTTCTTTTTAAACTGAAAACATTTTTTGTACTTTTGAAACTAAATCAAATAAATATGATAATTTTGTTTTCCAAAACTAAATATATTTAAGAATCATTTTGTTAAAAGGTTAAAATAATGGAAATCGTTATATCATAAAATATTTTAGAAAAGTAGAATTATATATATTCATAATAGGTTTCAAGTTTTTAAATTACAGTCTATTGGTGAAGCATGGGATAAAGTCCAAAGGTTAAATAAATGTATGAAATCATCTTAATGAAAAATGTCGAGTTACTTAACTTATCGATATCCAACATCTAAGTTATTTACACTCCACGTTCTTATTTTCATATTAAATAAAATGAAAGTTAACATAGTTATCTTATCAAGGTCACGAGAAAAATATTATAAAACATGCCTTGGAAATTAAACAGGAATTTCCACTAACCCTTGTCTAGTTCCCGTTAATTGACACATTTGTTCTTATTTATAAATCACTTTACCATTTTTCGAATGTTGTCAAAAAGAATAGACTTCTTAAATCACAGTGGACCTCATAACATAGGCCCGCAATCATATCATAATGTATCTGATAATTCAATCATTTGATATTATCTCTTAATTCTGTCGATAAATATATCGAAACAAATACGTTCATGTAAAGTATCATATATTTAATACTTTGTTAATGTTTTCAGTTAATATTATATATTATATATGCATATCTATATACTCATAATTGTTGATGAATCGTCGAACACGGTCAAAGGGTAATTGATTACATGAATGTAGTTCCAAACTTTTTGAGATTCAACATTACAAATTCTGCTTATCGTGTCGGAAACATATAAAGGTTAAGTTTAAATTTGGTCGGAAATTTCCGGGTCGTCACATGAATGCTCGAGGTTACGCCTATGTAGCCATGGAAAATCAATTAAACCGACTATCTTATGAATGGGATAGATCGTATCACTAAGAATACTATCTCACAGGTAAGTCTGTACAGTTTTTATTTTTTATTTTTATTTTTAACCTTTTGATAATAAACGCTAATTTGTTCGCTATAAAGTATTAAATTGGTATTCAATAAAATTAGGTTTGGCGACCGAAATTATTGATATCATTCAAAAATTTATTACATCACTGCAAAATTTAACGTTTATTCTTAAGGTATAAATATCTTTAATCAATCAACCCAAAATATTTCAAAAATTCGTCATGAGTTAAATTAGGTCATGGAACCGAAATTACTTTACCGAAAAGAGGGGCGCATATTTTTGATAATATTTGATTGATTAAAGTGGGATAAAAGCCAAAAAGATTTTTAATTTTATTTTTTACCATGTTTTTAAAATTAATATATAAATATTAAATTAATATTTTGAACTTTGTAAAATCAATATATTTAAGTTTGTAAATATTTGAAAAATTAATCTTTTTAATATAAGTTTGTATGTATAAAAACAAAAATTTAATATAAGTTTGGTGTAAATTTATAATATGAATTTTTAATTAAGTTTAATATGAATTTTTAATTTTATGCATTTTAAATTTAAGTTTGGTGTGAATTTAAAAATAAAAATTTACTTTATTTCGCTAAGTTAAAAATATGATTTTTAAAATTCGTCGTGAGTTGAAGACTAGGTCGTTGAACCGAAATTGCTTTACCCGAGGGAGGGACGAGAACTTTTATTATCATTATTTTTAATCTTATTGAATTAAAGTATGGCAAAAACATTAAAAAATCCAAAAATCTTTACTTTTAAAACCGCGCTTTGATTTGACAAATTTTAAAAATTTTGTCGAGGGACAGACTAGGACATCGATCCGAAACGCCCTCATCCTAAAAAGAAACAAATTTTTAAAATTTTATTAATTTTATGTTTTATTAAGAATAAGGTTGTATATATATATAAAAAAAAAAAAAAAAAAAAAAAAAACCTGAAAGTACTGTACCCGGAACCCCATGCGATCGCATGGGGTTTACTCTTCAACCTCATGCGATCGCATGAGGCTGGATTCCAGGCCAGTTTGATAAAAAGAACAGCTCGCTGTTTTGCACAAAAAACACACATACATATACGAACCAACCCCAAAATCACCTCTAAAATTCGCAATTTTCCACCGTAATTCGTCATTTTTCTTGCTCTAATCATGCCTAGATTCTCATTCTTCAGCAAAATGGTAAAAATTACACCCCTAAACTCTATAAATTCCTAGTTTTTGTGATAATTACCAATTTTTTACCTAATGCAATTTTGTTAATTTCTAGTGTAATTAGTGTTAAATTGTTAGTATTTTATGCATGTATAACCTAGATTGATGCTATTTAACATGATTTGAAGCCAAAAACTTCAAAAATTTTAGAAATCTAGGGTTTGTGTTCTTGAGCAATTTGGGGCTTTTTGATATAAACAGGTTATGGTGTCATGAATTATTGCTAAATTGAGTAGTGTAACATGTTTAGATAGTTAAATAATCCAAACATTGATCCTAAACATGATTTTTAGAGATTAAAGTGGACTTTTTAAGTCCAAAATTCATGAACTTGATTAATTTGATATATTTGCCATTTGAGACTTGTTTAATTATTAGTAATGACTATTTTGACATGTTATTTGAGTTAAATGCTTATGAATTTTGTATACATTTTCATATGTGCTTATTTGAAAAGTGTAGAATTGTGAAAAATTGTGAAAATGTGTATAAGTTTAATTTTGATTTAACATGTTATAGTGATTGTTTTAAGTTGTTATTTTGCTAACACTAATGCATATTTGGATGCACAAATTTTGTGTTTAATGTGTTTTGCAGAAAGCCGATACTGGAGGTTCAGGAGCATCATCATCTAGACGACCACTACCAGCACCAGAACCAGAACCAGAAATGCAACACGAACAACAACCACAACAGGAACAATAACAACAGCCTGATCAGCACGTACCTTATTATGATCCGGTACAGTTTGTTGATGAATTCATAGTATTCCCAATGAGGCCGCCAGTAGAATTCCCAACGATTCCTGAGCACACTCTGCATCCTAATTTGAGATTTGATAGGAGATGGAGAGATTACGAGACATATCAAAGGAACAAATTTAAATAGGTAACAAAAAATGTAGAGGTACCAAGGGTAATCGATTGGGCCCCTTTGGAAATGGTCCATCTAGCTGACCGTCTTAGACAGCTTTTGGTACAAAGGTATAACAGTTCTTCTTTTACAGATTGGGAACGTCTTTTCACCATTCGTAGACCTGTATATAAGGAATGGTGTGTTGAGTTGATGAGTACTGTATCACTTGATACAAATATAGTTAGAATAGATGATAGAAGATTTCTTAGGTTTATCCTTGGCGGTAGGATGTACAGAATGTCCATGCTAGACATGGCCAGGGCCTTACAGATATATACTCCTGGTGAGTTGCTATTACCCGATTGTACAAATTTGATTCATTATGGTGAAAGGGTAGATAGTAACTTTGACGCTGACGCCATTTGGAGGCGTATGTCACATTTTGATGTTTTTACACGAGCAAGAGGACACTCCTATACACATATTGACAGAGCCGAGCTTCGTATTATTCATAGATTTTTGGCTAACTCAATTACACAGAGAGGTCACAATAAAGAAAAAAATACCTTACATGATTTATTCTACCTAAAGTGTATTCGGGATCCTAGAAGCTTTGTCAATATCCCTTACTGTGTTACTTTTTATTTATCTAAAATGGTAGAGGGAATGCAGGACGGGAGTATAATAGGAGGAGGTATTTTTGTTACTCTCATTGGAGAGTATTTAGGTGTTGATAGGAACCAAGGGGGTCCATTACAGCTTTGTAGAGAACAGGTTGAGCCCTTAGGATTGAAAGTTTATGTGGGTGCTAAGGTATTGAAAAGTAGACGTAACCAGGCAGTACCCTATGAGAGATCTCATCCTCAGGTAGAGAGAGGCTCAGACGAGGAAATGGAGGAGGCGGAAGACATTAGGGATGTCTTTCGAGATGCTATTCTTGACGTCCACGTTCGTATAGATGAGGAAGCAATGACGAACGCGGCCAGACATAGTATGTATGAGCAGTGGAACTCCGAGCGAGTATACGAGGATTATAGGCGACGCCAACATGATAGCTGGGTAGTTCATCAGCACCAAATCATGAGCCAGCTATCACATCAGGTACCAAATAACTATGTACCTACTCGACCTGCTCATTTTCCGCCACACAGCCCCGATATCCGACCACCCTTGAACCGGTATGACTATAACCAAGCCTATCAGAACACCTATAACCAACAATGGAACCCACCTGATGAGATGAACTGGAACCCCTATCCAGACTGATTTGGTTCCATTTGGTTATTTATATGATTTTTATGTTTTTATCTTTTTACTTATTCATGTTTAAACTTATGTTATTGAATATACTTATGTAATTTTTATAATTTTTATTATTATTGTGTACTAATATTTCACATTTAGGATTTGAAAGTGGGATATTAAGTCTCATTTCAAATTGCCATGCATGTTTATATTTATATGTATGTATATTGTAAATTGTACAAAACAGGGTAAAACAGCGCATTTTCAAAGACTGGCATTAAGTTCAGCAAAAGCTACTAATTTTGATGACAAGATGACAAATAAATGTGATGTAACAACAGACCGAATGAACAAATGATATGCACCATTTATCATTCAGCAAACAAACGCAAATATGTTTGAAAACTTTGGTAAAATTTAATCATTTTTCTACGCTAATCATCCTCAATAATTTAAATTGTTACTGATTTCTTGCAAATGAGGGCATTGCAAGATCTTAAGTGTGGGAAGGGGTTAAATTCTTTTAGATTTTTAAATTTTTTTTACTTTAAACACTTGGTTACCATTAGAAATACTAGTAAAGTAGTAGTTGTATTAGAATCTAGTGCTCTCTGATGATAAAGAACAGCCCTAGTCTTATATACTGACTACCCAATTCTAGTAAAAATTTTCAAAATTTTTCAATTAAATGAACTCAAAATCATGTTTATACATATTTATGAACGATAAAACTAGGTGTTAACACCGAAATTATTGTTACCTCAGAAAGGACATAAATAGAGAAACAAACCAAAATGTTAAAATTCATTTAAAATGGAATAGAGGACAATAAAAAGGAAAATAAAAGCCAAGTGTGGGAAAAATTACCAAGTTATCTTAAACATATATCACATATTTCTGTAACAAATAATTGAAGATACTTTTGCTTTGGACTAAACTAAACTGTTTTACCCGATGAAAGAAAAGAAGAGATGGATCTACACGATGAATCAATTCCATCGTTAAAAGGAAGTAAAGTCTTTCGAAAAAGAAACACGCTTCTTGATTTAGGTCATGAAGTTGTCATCCAGACCAGCTGTAGGTTGATGAAAAATCTAGAAAAGTCATCTCTAAAATCAGCAGAAAATCCACGGACCTCAGCATAAAACAGGGTCGCCAAGTGGTCAGATTTATCCTAACCATGAGAAGGATTTATCTCATACAATGGGGGGCACCGTGCAAATTAGCTTGATAAGACTAATAAATCAGATCCCCAGAAAGGATAATCTCCTTTAAAGATCAAAAATCAGCTTTTAAGACTGATATTACTCAATCCTAGAGATTGACCTTAAAGATTGAGAATTACAAACTCATGAAATTCAATGATATCTAAACTCGAGCTTGAACGAGAAAATATTTTGATAAAATTACAAACCGATTTGTTTTCTGAAAACCCATTTTCAATGCGTTCATTACCATTGAACGTAAAATCCTAGGAATTCACCTGGAATTCATTAGGTCACCTGAACCAAATCGGGTGTCAACCGTAAGAATGGTGGTTGCATAGCATGGTTAAAGACAGGACCTTGTGCCAGACCGAAAAATCATAAGGGTGAGCTTTACTATTGCTCCTACCAAGGATAGTAATTGCGTCCGACACATTATAGACCATAATCAAAAGCATGTCAGGGGACATTGCCTTAACAGTTGCTTGTTCAACGCTTTCCTTTACAACCGGACGGTAGTTTATCGAAAGGTAATATACGGAGCAAGTATACTGGACGTGTTGCTTTTCCAATACAAGGTTAGCAAGTGGGTGACACAAAACCGCAAGTTTTGAGCTAAAATTTTTAAATCTGAAACCCACCAAACCCACAAAAATATTTTGCAAACACCGGTGAAGGGTTATTCCGGAAAACTTATCTAGGGTAAAAGCTAGATTTAATTTTCAAAAAAAAAAAAAAAATCAAATGTTTTCATAAAGATCCAATTTCCTAAAGGATCTAAATTTTCATAAGTCATGTGAGACTGTAAACCACATCGTTACTACCATTGTTTATACCGCCGTATTGAAATCACTGATGTACAAAGTGTGAAGAATAAAGAAGTGATTTTTGTATTTCAAGACTATATTGCTTGAGGACAAGCAACGCTCAAGTGTGGGAATATTTGATAATGCTAAAAACGAACATATATTTCATAGCATTATTCCTCAAGAAAGACAAGCTTTTAGTTGCAATTGTTCTATTTACAAGTGATATTCGTTTAAATAATAAAAGGTGAAGACAAAAGACAGATTCGACGAATTGAAGACGCAAATGACCAAAAAGCTCAAAAGTACAAAATACAATCAATAAGGTTCCAATTATTGATAAGAAACGTCTCAAAATTACAAGAGTACAAGATTCAAAATGCAAAGTACAAGATATTAAATTATTCGCAAGGACGTTCGAAAATCCGGAACCGGGACCAGAGTCAACTCTCAATGCTCGACGCAACGGACTAAAAATTTCAAGTCAACTATGCACATGAATATAATATAATATATAATTAATTCTTAAAATTAATATATATATATATTATATTATATTTAAAAACCGTCGGCATAAAAAAAACAAAGACTTTTGAGTCTCCCCAGCTGGCCATGCGATCACATGGCCTGGAAGGCATAAATCCATGCGATCGCATGGTGCACCGTTCCAGCCCACATGCCCATAAAAATCGAGCTTTGGTGTAACACAAAACACATCTTTTTCTTCTCCTCATTCAACGTATAATATTTATATTTATATTATAATTTTAATTTTACTTTATAATAATAAGGGTGTGTTAGCGAATGTTGTAAGGGTGTAAGTCGAAATTCTGTCCGTGTAACGCTACGCTATTTTTAATCATTGTAAGTTATGTTCAACCTTTTTAATTTAATGTCTCGTAGCTAAGTTATTATTATGCTTATTTAATCCGAAGTAATCATGATGTTGGGCTAAAAATATTAAAATTGGGTAATTGGGCTTTGTACCATAATTGGGGTTTGGACAAAAGAACGACACTTGTGGAAATTAGACTATGGGCTATTAATGGGCTTTATATTGTTTAACTAAATGATAGTTTGTTAATTTTAATATAAAGATTTACAATTGAACATCCCTATAAATAACCATATACACTCGATCGGACACGATGGGCGGGGTATTTATATGTACGAATAATCGTTCATTTAACCGAACACGGGAATGGATTAATAGCCACTAGAATTATTAAAACAGGGGTGAAATTATGTATAAGGACACTTGGCATAATTGATAACAAAGTATTAAAACCTTGGGTTACATTCAGTCGACATCCTGGTGTAATTATTAAACAAAGTATTAAAATCTTGTTACAGTTTAAGTCCCCAATTAGTTGGAATATTTAACTTCGGGTATAAGGATAATTTGACGAGGACACTCGCACTTTATATTTATGACTGATGGACTGTTATGGACAAAAATCAGACGGACATATTAAATAATCCAGGACAAAGGACAATTAACCCATGGGCATAAAACTAAAATCAACACGTCAAACATCATGATTATGGAAGTTTAAATAAGCATAATTCTTTTATTTCATATTTAATTTCCTTTATTTTATATTTAATTGCACTTCTAATTATAACACTTTTATTTATTGTTATTGTATTTAATTGCACTTTTAATTATCGTACTTTTTAATTATCACAAGTTTATTTTATCGCACTTTTATTTATCGCAATTTCATTATCGTTATTTACTTTACGCTTTAAATTAAGTCTTTTATTTATTTAATATTTTACATTTTGTTTTAACTGCGACTAAAGTTTTAAAATCGACAAACCGGTCATTAAACGGTAAAAAACCCCCTTTAAAATAATAATATTACTTTTATATATATTTGTATTTTTATAAATTAAAACTAATATAGCGTTAAGCTTTGATTAAAAGATTCCCTATGGAACGAACCGGACTTACTAAAAACTACACTACTGTACGATTAGGTACACTGCCTATAAGTGTTGTAGCAAGGTTTAAGTATATCCATTCTATAAATAAATAAATATCTTGTGTAAAATTGTATCGTATTTAATAGTTTTTCCTTGTAAAATTTAATAGTATTTTATACCCCTTAGCTTTAACATCAGATATCATCGGAGACTTTGGCTAAGTTGTTTATCAAAGAGGTGATAGCGAGACACGGGGTTCCTATATCTATTATTTCGGATCGAGATACCCGTTTTACATCTCGGTTTTGGGAGAAGTTTCACGAAGATATGGGTACACAATTGAAATTGAGCACGGCGTATCATCCTCAAACGGACGGTCAAACCGAACGTACTAATCAAACATTGGAGGATATGTTACGTGAGTGTATTATTGATTTAGGTGGTAGTTGGGATGAGCACTTACCTTTGGTGGAATTCTCGTACAATAATAGTTATCATACTAGTATCGAGATGCCACCTTACGAGATGCTTTATGGACGGAGGTTCCGAACTCTGATTTATTGGGGTGAAATTGGTCAAAAAGAAATCGGGAGTACCGATTTGGTCTTAGAAACGAATAGTAAGATTGATATGATTCGGGATCATTTGAAAAAGGCGCAAGATAGACAAAAGTCGTATGCCAACAAGCGTAGACGAATGATCGAATTTCAAGAAGGTGACATGGTGATGCTTAAGGTTTTGCCATGGAAAGGTATTATTCGGTTTCGAAAACGGGGAAAGTTAGCTCCTCGGTTTATTGGTCCTTTTAAAATTCTATCTCGTGTTGGTGAAGTTGCGTATCGTTTGGAATTACCCGAAGAGTTTGCAGAGATCCATAATACATTTCATATTTCCCATCTCCGTAAGTGTCTTACGGATGATTCTTCTTGGGTGCCATTAGACGAGATTGAGCTAAACAATAAGTTAGAATATATTGAGGAGCCGATTGCCATACTCGATGAGAAGGTCAAAAGGTTGAGAAATAAAGAAGTAAGAACTTTTAAAGTTCATTGGCATCGTAGTAAAGGTTCTGAGTTTACTTGGGAGCCTGAAGAATTCGTGTTGGTTTATCTTCCGGCTTGTCATGCGACTTGGATCGCGAGGACGCACTCCGATTCAAGTGGGGAAGAGTTGTAACATCCCGTTTTTCCCGTACATATTTAAAGGTTGTCGAATGGCTCAGTTGAAGGCAATTGTCGCGCCGCAGAAGCCTTTGTCGCGCCGCGACATTGAACTCAAACCAGAGTCAGTAGGCATGATAAGAAAGGTCGAGTTTTCCTTTATATGTCGCGCCGCGGAGAATGAGGTCGCGTCGCGACAAATAACTAGAATCTGAGTCAGGAATGATTTAAGAAAGCTCGTAAAATACGTTAAATGCCGCGCCGCGATAATTGGGGCCGCGCCACGACCCACTGGGTGAACTGATTTCGGATTTTGTTTTTAAAATAACTGGTTTAAGGGCAAAATCGTCATTTTACGTCTAGATCTGATTTGGAGCACTAAATCTCCACCACTTATCCATTTTATTCTTTTTCATTTCCCTTTTCTTTCTTCATTTACTCTCAAAACTTAAAAACCCATTTGATTTCAAGTGAGATTTAAGAGTGGAGATTGGTGAATCAAACCTTGGAGCAAGAATTAAAGTCGTTCTCCTTGTTCTTAGCTACAAGAGGATAGTGTTGGTAAGTTCTAACTCCATGTTTTGAGTTTTAATTAGTTTATGCTAGGGTTTGGTTCATTTGGAACTTGTAAGACCCATTTGGGGGTAATATGGGTGGATTTGGGTTAGGTGATAAAAGGAAACCCTAAATAGCCATAATCTAGGGTTTGGTCTTATGATTTAGAGTTGTAAGTGTTAAATGGTGTTTTTAGTCACTAATGCACTTGTAATTGAAGGAAGAATTGTAAATGGGTCATGTTTGACTAAAATTGTAAGTGTAAGTATTAAAATGGGTCAAAAGAGTAATGTTGACCTAGTTTGGGAGAAATGAGTATGAATTACACTAAGTTTGCGTTAGTTAAAGTTAATAGACTTTAATTCACTAGCTTTAGTGATTAAAGTTGAGTCTTGGCCATTTATGGGCGATTTTGATGTAGTTAAACTATTTAATGCAAATTGGGTCATTAAATGATCAAGAGTGAGTAAGGTGGTTAATTCCACTTGTTGTGTATTAAATGTGTACTTATGTACTAGGTACTTTGCTCGAAGCATACGGAAGCATTAAATCATCACCGAATCGTTAAGGTGAGTGGGATAATTATATGCGTAGGTATATAATGTATCTAATTGTTGCAGCGTGAGATGTGAAGTGTTGAGGTGTTAAGACACCACGTTTCACGTGACGAGTGAAGTGTCGAGGTGTTAAGACGCCACTCAGAGTGAAGCATCGAGGTGTTAAGATGCCACTCTAAGTAATTGACAGGTGAAGCATCGAGGTGTTAAGATGCCACTCGGGGTGAAGTATCGAGGTGTTAAGATGTCACCCGGGGGTTAGTGATACGAGGTGTTAAGTACACTAATGGATGTTGTGAACTCCGATGGTCTTTCGCGGGCACCATTCCCTTGTACGATTGGTTAACCATGGTTATTGTGTTGTAAGCGAAGGCTTATTATATTGTTTGAGTTATATATATATTTATGCGATTGTTATGCTAGGTTGTGGTATTGGAGGTTGGTAGCCTCGTATGGATGATAAGCTAATTGTGTTGCTAGCATGTATTTCGGTATGTGTATTTGAGTGTTTGCAAGTAGGTATATTATATATGTATGTGTATAATTATTGCATTCACTAAGCTTTAGCTTACCCTCTCGTTGTTTATCATTTTAGATGCAGGTGCGGATAGGGGAAAAGGGGTTGTTGGGCACTAGGTGTCCTTTGATGATGTTTCGTTGGAGCTTTTGGAAGTTGGCCTAACGTTTTGGATAGTTTAGTCCCAAACCATGCTCGAAGTGTCGTTTGGATTATAAACTATCATTTGTAGTGGGTCGAACTTGTATTAAACTTAATTAATGGCCTTTGTGCCTTGTAAACATTTTAATTGTGGTACATTTTAAATGGAACTTGTGGAATGGTCTACATATTTAATTGGCGCGTAAATGTGTATTAATAAAAAAAAATTATCGTATGGAATACGAGTTGGGTTGTTTCACGATGGTTTTGTACGGGGCATCACAGTGAATCTGAGGTCAACCCTGCATTGTTCAATGTCGTCATATGTATTTTTACTACAAAATACAGTATTGTGAGTTTCATTTGCTCCCTTTTTAAATGTTTTTGCAATATATATTTTTGGGCTGAGAATACATGCACTGCTTTTATAAATGTTTGATGAAAAAGACACAAGTACTTGAAACTAAATTCTTTGGTTGGATTACTATACCGAATATCGCCCCTTCAAGTCTGGTAACCTAAGAATTAGGGAAATGGCCCCTATGAAATGTCCCGTTCTTATTGATTAAAAATGTTCCATATTAATTGATTTCGTTGCGAGGTTTTGACCTCTATATGAGACGTTTTTCAAAGACTGCATTCATTTTAAAACAAACCATAACCTTTGTTTCTTCAATAAAGGTTTAAAAAGCTTTATGTAGATTATCAAATAATGATAATCTAAAATATCCTGTTTACACACGACCATTACATAATGGTTTACAATACAAATATGTTACAACAAAATAAGTTTCTTGAATGCAGTTTTTACACAATATCATACAAGCATGGACTCCAAATCTCGTCCTTATTTAAGTATGCGACAGCGGAAGCTCTTAATAATCACCTGAGAATAAACATGCTTAAAACGTCAACAAAAATGTTGGTGAGTTATAGGTTTAACCTATATATATCAAATCATAATAATAGACCACAAGATTTCATATTTCAATACACATCCCATACATAGAGATAAAAATCATTCATATGGTGAACACCTGGTAACCGACATTAACAAGATGCATATATAAGAATATCCCCATCATTCTGGGACACCCTTCGGATATGATATAAATTTCGAAGTACTAAAGCATCCGGTACTTTGGATGGGGTTTGTTAGGCCCAATAGATCTATCTTTAGGATTCGCGTCAATTAGGGTGTCTGTTCCCTAATTCTTAGATTACCAGAGTTAATAAAAAGGGGCATATTCGATTTCGATAATTCAACCATAGAATGTAGTTTCACGTACTTGTGTCTATTTTGTAAATCATTTATAAAACCTGCATGTATTCTCATCCCAAAAATGTTAGATTTTAAAAGTGGGACTATAACTCACTTTCACAGGTTTTTACTTCGTCGAAAAGTAAAACTTGGCCACTATTGATTCACGAACCTATAACAATATATACATATATATTAAAGTATGTTCAAAATATATTTACAACACTTTTAATATATTTTGATGTTTTAAGTTTATTAAGTCAGCTGTCCTCGTTAGTAACCTACAACTAGTTGTCCACAGTTAGATGTACAGAAATAAATCGATAAATATTATCTTGAATCAATCCACGATCCAGTGTATACGTATCTCAGTATTGATCACAACTCAAACTATATATATTTTGGAATCAACCTCAACCCTGTATAGCTAACTCCAACATTCACATATAGAATGTATATGGTTGTTCCGAAATATATATAGATGTGTCGACATGATAGGTCGAAACATTGTATACGTGTCTATGGTATCTCAAGATTACATAATATACAATACAAGTTGATTAAGTTATGGTTGGAATAGATTTGTTACCAATTTTCACGTAGCTAAAATGAGAAAAATTATCCAATCTTGTTTTACCCATAACTTCTTCATTTTAAATCCGTTTTGAGTGAATCAAATTGCTATGGTTTCATATTTAACTCTATTTTATGAATCTAAACATAAAAAGTATAGGTTTATAGTCGGAAAAATAAGTTACAAGTCATTTTTGTAAAGGTAGTCATTTCAGTCGAAATAACGACGTCTAGATGACCATTTTAGAAAACATACTTCCACTTTGAGTTTAACCATAATTTTTGGATATAGTTTAATGTTCATAATAAAAATCATTTTCTCAGAATAACAACTTTTAAATCAAAGTTTATCATAGTTTTTAATTAACTAACCCAAAACAGCCCGCGGTGTTACTACGACGGCGTAAATCCGGTTTTACGGTGTTTTTCGTGTTTCCAGGTTTTAAATCATTAAGTTAGCATATCATATAGATATAGAAAATGTGTTTAGTTAATTTTAAAAGTCAATTTAGAAGGATTAACTTTTGTTTGCGAACAAGTTTAGAATTAACTAAACTATGTTCTAGTGATTACGAGTTTAAACCTTCGAATAAGATAGTTTTATATATATGAATCGAATGATGTTATGAACATCATTACTACCTCAAGTTTAGTAGGTAAACCTACTGGAAGTGACAAGAAATGATCTAGCTTCAAAGGATCTTGGATGGCTTGAAAGTTCTTGAAGTTGGATCATGACACAAAAACAAGTTCAAGTAAGATTTTTACTCGAATTAAGATAGTTTATAGTTATAGAAATTCAATCAAAGTTTGAATATGAATATTACCTTGAATAAGAAAGATAACCTACTGTATATAACAAAGGTTTCTTGATCTTAGATGATTACTTGGAATGGATTAGAAAGCTTGGAAGTAAATTAGTAAACTTGAAGGGATTTTTGAAGTGTTCTTGAAGTGTTCTTCCTATGATGATTATAGCTTGATTCTTGAAGTGATTTTTGATGAAGATGATGATTAACTACTGGAAAAATACATTCATAATGGTGTGTGTGTGTTGAGAGAGAATTAGAAAGAGAATTGGAAGTGAAATGGAGTAAATGATGAGTGGTAATTGGTGAGTGGTGAGTGGGGTTTAAAGGAGTTCTAGTTAGTTGACTAGCTCATGGTAGAAGTTAAAATTGATTAGTAATACATGAAATAATCAAGAGTGGAATTCCATGCTAGTTCCTATTGGTATATACCCATAGTAAGTACGTTTTGAAGCTGTGTATAATACAGGTAAGAATACGACTAGAATTCTTGATGAAAGAAAAGAATGGGAAAGTAACTGTAACCATTTTTGTTAAGTATGAGTGTTTTGATATATGTCTTGAAGTCTTCCAAAAGTATTTTAATACATCTAAATACACTACATGTATATACATTTTAACTGAGTCGTTAAGTCATCGTTAGTCGTTACATGTAAGTGTTGTTTTGAAACCTTTAAGTTAACGATCTCAATTAATGTTGTTAACCCATTGTTTATTATATCTAATGAGATGTTAAATTATTATATTATCATGATATTATGATATATTAATATATCTTAATATGATATATATACATTTAAATGTCGTTACAACGATAATCGTTACATATATGTCTCGTTTCGAAATCCTTAAGTTAGTAGTCTTGTTTATATGTATATAACTCATTGTTACTATACTTATGGAGATACTTACTTATCATAATTTCATGTTAACCATATGTATGTCCATATATATATCGTCATGTCGTTTTTACAAGTTTTAACGTTCGTGAATCGCCGTTCAACTTGGGTGGTCAATTGTCTAAATGAAATTTATTTCAATTAATCAAGTCTTAACAAGTTTGATTGCTTAACATGTTGGAAACATTTAATCACGTAAATATCAATCTCAATTAATATATATAAACATGGAAAAGTTCGGGTCACTACAGTACCTACCCGTTAAATAAATTTTGTCCCGAAATTTTAAGCTGTTGAAGGTGTTGACGAATCTTCTGGAAATAGATGCGGGTATTTCTTCTTCATCTGATCTTCATGCTCCCAGGTGAACTCGGGTCCTCTACGAGCATTCCATCAAACCTTAACAATTGGTATCTTGTTTTGCTTAAGTCTTTTAACCTCATGATCCATTATTTCGACGGGTTCTTCGATAAATTGGAGTTTTTCGTTGATTTGGATTTCATCTAACGGAATAGTGAGATCTTCTTTAGCAAAACATTTCTTCAAATTTGAGACGTGGAAAGTGTTATGTACAGCCACGAGTTGTTGAGATAACTCAAGTCGGTAAGCTACTGGTCCGATGTGATGACCCGTCCTAATCCATCCGGACGAAGTCCATATCGATTATAAACGATTCACAACAGTTGATTACATCGCGAGGTACTTGACCTCTATATGATACATTTTACAAACATTGCATTCATTTTTGAAAAGACAAACTTTCATTACATCGAAAGTTGACAGGCATGCATACCATTTCATAATATATTCAACTATAATTGACTTGATAATAATCTTGATGAACTCGACGACTCGAATGCAACGTCTTTTGAAATA
This sequence comes from Rutidosis leptorrhynchoides, assembly GCF_046630445.1. NCBI lineage: Eukaryota > Viridiplantae > Streptophyta > Magnoliopsida > Asterales > Asteraceae > Rutidosis > Rutidosis leptorrhynchoides. Next base: position 220,617,749 of record NC_092333.1, on the reverse strand, counting down.
TGCCATGAATGACTCCAAGTAATATCTATAAAATGAGCAAATACACAGCGGAAGATTTCTTTCGTACCTGAGAATAAACATGCTTTAAAGTGTCAACCAAAAGGTTGGTGAGTTCATTAGTTTAACTTAAACAATCGTTTCCATCATTTTAATAGACCACAAGATTTCAGATTTCCATTTCTCATAAACATACGTCCCATGCATAGAGACAAAAATATCATTCATATGGATTGAACACCTGGTAACCGACATTAACAATATGCATATATAAGAATATCCCCATCATTCCGGGATCCTCCTTCGGACATGATATAAATTTCGAAGTACTAAAACATCCGGTACTTTGGATGGGGCTTGTTGGGCCCGATAGATCTATCTTTAGGATTCGCGTCAATTAGGGTGTCTGTTCCCTAATTCTTAGATTACCAGACTTAATAAAAAGGGGCATATTCGACTTCGATAATCCAACCATAGAATGTAGTTTCACGTACTTGTGTCAATTTCGTAAAACAGTTATAAAAGTTGCGCATGTATTCTCAGCCCAAAAATATAAAGGGCAAAAAGGCAAATGAAACTCACGATACTGTATTTTGTAGTAAAAATACATATGACGTCATTGAACAATGCAGGGTTGGCCTCGGATTCACGAACCTATATCAATTGTGTATATATTAATACGTATAATGTAAGTTACAAAATTTCATTTATTAATATGTATTATTTATATATTATAGTTTTGTAGAATTTATTCTAACCTTTATTTTAAAACGTATACTTATATTATATTTTAAGTTATATTTTATATATATATCGATTTTATGTATATATCTATAATGATTTACGTTTATATAAATAGTGACATTAATATATTTATATACATATATTTGTGGTTAGTATTGTATTTATGAAATTTTATTAGTTTGTTATGTGAATTATTAATACAATCCTAGTATATACCATAAGTATATATATAGTGTACAAAAGATTTATTTGTTAAAATAATAATTTAGATAATAATGATTTACTAATAATAATAATAATTTTATTAATAATGATAATACTAATAGCAAAAAAAATGAAAATGATAACTGTTAATGATACTAATAATAATAACTCTAAAATAATATTAATACTAATACCATACTTATGTTAATAATAAGGGTTCTAATATTTATAAAATGATAAATGATAATCATAATAATACTAGTAAATATTAATGATGATACTGATAAATATGATATTATTAATTGTAAATGTACTGATGATACTATTATTTATAAACCGGTACAAATTCTAATATTGATGATAATAATATATTTTTATTTCCTTCATAATAATAATAATGATAATCATAATCATAATCCTAATGATGATAAAATACTAAAATGATAAGTTTATTACTAATAATAATATTATTAATACCTATCATAATAATAATAGTAATGTCTATAATACTTTCAAATATGATAACAAGTATGATACTAATAATAACAATAACAATAACAATCAAAACAATCACAATAATAATAATAATACTAATAATAATTAATATATAATAACAATAAAAAAATTAGAAAAGAAAACTACCTCACATGAAAAGAGTTTCAAAAAAAAAAAGAAACTATCGTCCTCTGGACTCGATCTCGTGACCACATGCTCACACGCAAACACTCTCGACCATCCCACCAATTCTGATTCTCTGTACTAATATCGAATTTAAATTTTATATATAAACAGTTTTTCTTCTATTCCTCTTCTTCTCCACAAGTCTCATGGATTCAACAAAACATCAATAACCAAAAAAAAATAAAAAATCGGGGTTCCCTTTAAAGCTTCAAAACATTACAGAAAAAAAAATAATTTGGGTTCTAAAATAAAAAAAAAAACACTAAGGCCTACTGCAGCGTCGGTTCTTGGAACAAAACAAAAAAAATTGATTTCGTAATAGATAACATTATAGATAATGTTTATAACACGAAATAGTTTTCTAAACATGTATAAAAACTACTGGAATCGTCAATTTGATCAGAAACATATACACGAACGCGAATTTGTCTCAAGAACAATTGTTGACTTTTTTTAAACTAAACTTTGACTTCAAAATTCAAGATCGATATAAAGATTTGAGAGTTGAGATTTTGCAGATAGATTCAAAGAAAGATTTCTAACCTTTCTGCATTTTTAGATTTTGAAACTTTATTCGAAATTGAATTAAGAGAAAAAAAAATTGGAGCGTGCAGAGAAGAAGAAAACAAAAATATCGCTGTGCTCTTTAATCCCATTGGATTTCCTTTTTATTTGATTTGCAATTATACATAATCATGTTGTAATAATAGAGATCGGTTGATAAAAAAATGGAGAAAATGTCAACACAGGTTCACGAGTTGGGAGCAGGAAAGAAACAAAAAAAATAATAATAATAGAGATAAAGGATACAGAGGTCAAGCGTATAATATAGATCCCTACTGCTTTTTTTTTTTAATTAATAATAATAATATATAATAACAATACTATTAATATCTAATAATATTAATAAAATTAATAATAATGATAAATATAATATTAATGATAATAATAATTGTAAAAATGATAATAATAATAATAATAATAATAATACCATACTAATTATGATAATATTAATAATTTATCGATAATAATAATATTAGTAATAATAATCTAATTTATACATCCAATTTCATCTTTATATGATATAAAGTGATATTATGAATACAAATATTGATATTTGACGATACAAATAACATTACTACAACAACTATATTTGTATTTAAATTTAATTTATTAATATCATCTATTATTATGTAATATTTAATAATTATGTAATATGTATTGTAACATATACTGAATATTATATATTTATGCATTTTAATATAAATATATTATAATATTTATTTACATACTAATTATATTATACTTATGTATGTAATTATGAAAAATATAAATGTTTTATATATGTAAGTATTATATATATTTATTAAAATAGTACATTATTTCATCATAGATTAATTATAAATTTCTACATATACATAATATAATAATTATGTATAAAATCATATATATATATATATATATATAGTTATATTTATGTATATATGTATACTACCATATATATAAAATCATGTTTTAAATGTTGAGTAGATGATTAATTATGTATATTAAACAATTAACTACAAAGTATAACATTGTACATTTAATATTTTGATAACGTTGGTAAAATATGTTTGAATCATTTATATACAATATACTATATATATTCAAAATGAAAATCTTTAGTTATTAAATGTTATCTTTTATAATAACAAAATTACTTAATAGTTCATTAATACTAATATAATTAGTTTTATATATAATTATTTATATTTACATTCTTAGTTACAATTAAAGGTTCGTGAATCGTCGGAAATAGTTAAAGGTCAAATGTTATCATGAAATAGTTCAAACATAATGAGACTCGGTTTAATAGACTTTGCTTATCGAGTCGAATCATATAAGATTATGTTTAAATTTGGTCGGAAATTCCCGGGTCATCACAGTACCTACCCGTTAAAGAAATTTCGTCCCGAAATTTGAGTGAGGTCGTCATAGCTAACAATAAATATGTTTTCCTGACGAATATGAGTTGATAACTTGAGTTTTATCATCATTGAGTAATATGGATAAAAATAATTCGATTATTCGAAGAGTGCGAATGAAGCTATTCACAAAAGGATGAAATGAGAAACAAAGATTTGTTTTTAACTTTTGACGTAGTCAGGTTTGAATTTAGAAAATAAGGCGCGTCTTAACTTTTGACATTGCCTTGGTTGAATTCCGGAATTTAAGGGATTTAAAGAAAATCTTGAAGATCTATAAAATCTGATTCTTCGGGATTTATGAAAATTAAGATCTCTTTAATTAAATACGGTGATCTGCCCCGATTACTACGTCTGATATTTCCAGTATAAATTAAGCTCTTCCTTTCCATTATTCTCACCATTCTTATACTTTCTTTCTTAGTTCATACATCCAAAAGATTCTGAAAATGATTAATCCAGTTCTGATCCTTGTCCTCATCCTTACTATCGCAACAATCATTCTCCTTTTCCAACTTCCACCAGAGGAATCTGCTTTCTTCTACTTCGCCCTCGGGATTATAATGTTTTTAATTCTCCCGTGTCTTTATGTTGCGATAAACATTGATATACACGGTTTGTAATTTATGTGTTGTTATCGGACTTTATATTCTCCCTTATATTTCAAAGCTCTATGCTTTTGTTTTCTCTTCCCGACTTCAAGTCAAGCGAATAATGGTCCAGAATTTATAGATATAGAGTTTCGAATGATTATAATGTTCTAAGCATGAAGGAACGTGATAGCACGATTTGATTTTCAAATTTATCAACATCACGGAAGATAGAACCATCAAGAATACATTTTCTTGATTTGTTACGGAGTTAAGTAGGATGAAAGAGTTATGTAACATGGCACATGATGACGTTATGATCTGTGAATCATCACGTTTCATTTAGAAACTCAGCATGACTTACTGTAATATAATCACGTTGATCAAGTGTCATTATATTATACTAACTCATGCATTAGTTCCCATCATTACTACAATAACATTCATATTTTAAGCTTGAAAATTTACAGAATATAGAAACTAACAGTTTCTATATGATGTAATACTGATAGCACGAAAAGATTAATGATTTCAGATAAGAATAGTTATAAAAATATCTCCAGAAATATGGAGGATATTTATAATGAAAGGTACGATAATATCTCAGAATATCTAAGATCATAGGATGATAGAAACTATTGTCTGCAAGGGTTTAGAGTAAGGAGCAAGTTATTCACTATAGACTTTAGCAGACATTGAATTATTTGGATTCTTTGAAGTCAAACTTATTCTTTGTGATTTATCCACGGCTTTCTTCATAGTTTCGCATAATCTGCTTTTCGGTACTATATTTTCTATTGAATGTTTCCAATATATTGATACACAGGAAGCACGAAGAGGTATATAATTTCGGACGAGAATATTTATGAAAATATCCTCAGAAATATCAAAGATATTGATGATGATATTTTGGAATTTCTAAGTTCGACGGTTGATGGAGAAAGATTTTCCGCAAGATTTTAACATGACTTCGGAGCAAGATATTCTCTAAAGATTTCAACGGATCCAGAATTACCTGAATCCTTTGAATATAGGATTTGGTCCTTGTATTTGTCCTTGGTCTCCTTCATGGGTAACTCAATCTGTTTTTCAATACCCAATTTTCTATCGAGCGTTCCTAACACTCCTTTCTTTATCATCAAACTTTTGTCCGTTTAGACCATCTACCATTTTTCTGTTTCCTCTGCATTTAATGCTATGATATCTGAATCATCGGTTATTAATCCGAGGTGGTTTCAGGAGAATTGTGTTTTTAGATGATTAAACGCTGATGGTAATATGATGGAATATGAAAGGTTACCTGGTAACAATAAAAGAGCACGCGTATATATAAACGTTATAATAAGGTTGTTTCGTACGAAAAGTCGAAGTTGACTTGTTGGAGCTGTGACAACATTGGCTAATTTTGAAAAGGGATCGCAAAGTTGTTTTTGTTAATAAATGCCAAAGGATCTGACGCGGCTACGTGTTGAACTTTTACACAATTGCCGAGAGTTTCTCAGGTGCATAACTATATGCATAAATCTTTCCTTCCGTAGATAAAGTGCGGTTGATTCATCCTATCGATTGAGGTGTTTTCAAGAATCATGAAAGGTTTGAACGCAGAATGTAATCGTGAAGATACAAATGAGGTTTAAGACGAAATCAAGTGGCAAACTTGAAGAATTGTTTAGTTTCATATGTTATATTCAATATTTTAATTCATTTTAATTGTCCAATGTTATTAGTCCACAGTCGATAGTCCACAGTTGACAGTGCAATCATTCATATATAGTTTTATATATAATATTTGAATTAATTAATACGTATCGTGACCCGTGTACATGTCTCAGACTCGATCACAACTCAAAGTATATATATTATTATAGAATCAACCTCAACCCTGTATAGAGAACTCGATCATTACTGCATATAGAGTGTCTATGGTGATTCCAAATAATATATATAGATGTGTCGATATGATATGTCAAAACCTTGTATACGTGTCCCGATATTTAAAGTGCGTAAAATAAATAACAGAAATTAAATGACGATAAATAAAGTGCGTAAAGTAAATAACAGAAATTAAATGACAATAAATAAAATTGCGAGAATATAAATTGCGATAAAATAAATTGCGATAAATAAATTGCGATAAATAAATTGCGATAAATAAAATGTAATACGGAATTAACAGTTAGCTAGGAACAGTTAGCTAGGATTTTGTTAGCGTGGTTTCTTAATAAAATTTAATATTGTTAATTAGTCTGTTTCTAATCAATTTTTATTGTGTCCATTATTTCTTCATTATGCCACTTGTTGGATTCTGATAGGTCAAAATTCAAATATGAAATTGAATTTGAATAAAAATAGTTATTCTTTGGTGAACGGATAAGTATCCCGGTGGTTGTAAATAGGATAGTGAATAACTGTTGAATCAGATTCGAAGAATATACAGTGTAACTTATTAATGTGAAATTTAAATATTCCTCGGGTATTACCTACCCATTAAAATATTTTTATTATTAACAGTTTGTACAAAAGAATTTTTAATTACAATCTTTATGAAAACATATATACATATATATTTTCTTCAGATGTAATCATGAATTTAATGAGTTAACATGATATTAAACTCATTTAGTTTTCAGTTGGAACTAGAATAAATAATCTCTAAAACATTAGAGATTACATAATCACCATGTCGAACGAAGATAACTGATGTAGAATGTCATGTAGAATGATGATTATACTCGAGGTATAGATTGAGATGTTGAGGCATGTGATATTGAAATTTGGGTTGTTGGTGGTACTGTTGGTGCCGGTGATTTGGATGAAGCTGGTACGTTTTGCACCATATTTTCCAAGACTACAACTTATGCGCGAAGTTCGTTAACTTCTTCTATTACACCGGGATGATTGTCGGTTCGGACGAGCGGATGAATGAGGTTTAGAATCTGAGATAGTATATGATCGTGATGAGATACTTTGGAAATGAGAGAGAAAATGGTGTCTCGAACAGGTTCGCCGGTAAACGTTTTAGGTTCATTGTCAAGAGGTGAATTTGGTTAGTGGAAATGATCGCCTTCTTCGCGTTTCCATTGATTAAGTCGACTACGAACCCATCTCCAATTCATTCAGAATAGATGATGGCTAATTGATCGATTCATTCCGGTTACTCTGCTTTCGGAGCTCGAGTGGAAATCCATATCGAAATAGCTGTCGGAATAACTATCGAAATAGCTATCGAAATCTGATGGACTCGAACTGGTTGAGGGATTCATCTCGTACGATCAGATGAAGGATTTTCGATAAGAAATAGATTATAGGATGTAGATTAGTACCCTGCAATACATAATTTACATATGCATATATAATACTAAAATCCCATAAGCTATGGAGGAATCTACGGAAGCTGTCAGGCAAAGGTAACAATAACAGATACGCTAAGATATGAATTTAACTATACACTGTCTATGCAATAAAGGCAGTAAGACGTGTCTTAGACTTTAAGGATGATAAGCAAATAATTTTTCGACACTAAATGATAAGCAAAACTTTTGACATGCAAACACGGTCGAAGTCCAGACTCATTAATGCATTCTAACGACTATCAGTTAGACTCACTAATGCAAGACCTGGTTCGCTAAGACCACCGCTCTGATACCAACTGTGATGACCCGTCCTAATCCATCCGGACGAAGTCCATATCGATTATAAACGATTCACAACAGTTGATTACATCGCGAGGTACTTGACCTCTATATGATACATTTTACAAACATTGCATTCGTTTTTGAAAAGACAAACTTTCATTACATCGAAAGTTGACAGGCATGCATACCATTTCATAATATATCCAACTATAATTGACTTGATAATAATCTTGATGAACTCGACGACTCGAATGCAACGTCTTTTGAAATATGCCATGAATGACTCCAAGTAATATCTATAAAATGAGCAAATACACAGCGGAAGATTTCTTTCGTACCTGAGAATAAACATGCTTTAAAGTGTCAACCAAAAGGTTGGTGAGTTCATTAGTTTAACTTAAACAATCGTTTCCATCATTTTAATAGACCACAAGATTTCAGATTTCCATTTCTCATAAACATACGTCCCATGCATAGAGACAAAAATATCATTCATATGGATTGAACACCTGGTAACCGACATTAACAATATGCATATATAAGAATATCCCCATCATTCCGGGATCCTCCTTCGGACATGATATAAATTTCGAAGTACTAAAACATCCGGTACTTTGGATGGGGCTTGTTGGGCCCGATAGATCTATCTTTAGGATTCGCGTCAATTAGGGTGTCTGTTCCCTAATTCTTAGATTACCAGACTTAATAAAAAGGGGCATATTCGACTTCGATAATCCAACCATAGAATGTAGTTTCACGTACTTGTGTCAATTTCGTAAAACAGTTATAAAAGTTGCGCATGTATTCTCAGCCCAAAAATATAAAGGGCAAAAAGGCAAATGAAACTCACGATACTGTATTTTGTAGTAAAAATACATATGACGTCATTGAACAATGCAGGGTTGGCCTCGGATTCACGAACCTATATCAATTGTGTATATATTAATACGTATAATGTAAGTTACAAAATTTCATTTATTAATATGTATTATTTATATATTATAGTTTTGTAGAATTTATTCTAACCTTTATTTTAAAACGTATACTTATATTATATTTTAAGTTATATTTTATATATATATCGATTTTATGTATATATCTATAATGATTTACGTTTATATAAATAGTGACATTAATATATTTATATACATATATTTGTGGTTAGTATTGTATTTATGAAATTTTATTAGTTTGTTATGTGAATTATTAATACAATCCTAGTATATACCATAAGTATATATATAGTGTACAAAAGATTTATTTGTTAAAATAATAATTTAGATAATAATGATTTACTAATAATAATAATAATTTTATTAATAATGATAATACTAATAGCAAAAAAAATGAAAATGATAACTGTTAATGATACTAATAATAATAACTCTAAAATAATATTAATACTAATACCATACTTATGTTAATAATAAGGGTTCTAATATTTATAAAATGATAAATGATAATCATAATAATACTAGTAAATATTAATGATGATACTGATAAATATGATATTATTAATTGTAAATGTACTGATGATACTATTATTTATAAACCGGTACAAATTCTAATATTGATGATAATAATATATTTTTATTTCCTTCATAATAATAATAATGATAATCATAATCATAATCCTAATGATGATAAAATACTAAAATGATAAGTTTATTACTAATAATAATATTATTAATACCTATCATAATAATAATAGTAATGTCTATAATACTTTCAAATATGATAACAAGTATGATACTAATAATAACAATAACAATAACAATCAAAACAATCACAATAATAATAATAATACTAATAATAATTAATATATAATAACAATAAAAAAATTAGAAAAGAAAACTACCTCACATGAAAAGAGTTTCAAAAAAAAAAAGAAACTACCGTCCTCTGGACTCGATCTCGTGACCACATGCTCACACGCAAACACTCTCGACCATCCCACCAATTCTGATTCTCTGTACTAATATCGAATTTAAATTTTATATATAAACAGTTTTTCTTCTATTCCTCTTCTTCTCCACAAGTCTCATGGATTCAACAAAACATCAATAACCAAAAAAAAATAAAAAATCGGGGTTCCCTTTAAAGCTTCAAAACATTACAGAAAAAAAAATAATTTGGGTTCTAAAATAAAAAAAAAAAAAACACTAAGGCCTACTGCAGCGTCGGTTCTTGGAACAAAACAAAAAAAATTGATTTCGTAATAGATAACATTATAGATAATGTTTATAACACGAAATAGTTTTCTAAACATGTATAAAAACTACTGGAATCGTCAATTTGATCAGAAACATATACACGAACGCGAATTTGTCTCAAGAACAATTGTTGACTTTTTTTAAACTAAACTTTGACTTCAAAATTCAAGATCGATATAAAGATTTGAGAGTTGAGATTTTGCAGATAGATTCAAAGAAAGATTTCTAACCTTTCTGCATTTTTAGATTTTGAAACTTTATTCGAAATTGAATTAAGAGAAAAAAAATTGGAGCGTGCAGAGAAGAAGAAAACAAAAATATCGCTGTGCTCTTTAATCCCATTGGATTTCCTTTTTATTTGATTTGCAATTATACATAATCATGTTGTAATAATAGAGATCGGTTGATAAAAAAATGGAGAAAATGTCAACACAGGTTCACGAGTTGGGAGCAGGAAAGAAACAAAAAAAATAATAATAATAGAGATAAAGGATACAGAGGTCAAGCGTATAATATAGATCCCTACTGCTTTTTTTTTTTAATTAATAATAATAATATATAATAACAATACTATTAATATCTAATAATATTAATAAAATTAATAATAATGATAAATATAATATTAATGATAATAATAATTGTAAAAATGATAATAATAATAATAATAATAATAATACCATACTAATTATGATAATATTAATATTTTATCGATAATAATAATATTAGTAATAATAATCTAATTTATACATCCAATTTCATCTTTATATGATATAAAGTGATATTATGAATACAAATATTGATATTTGACGATACAAATAACATTACTACAACAACTATATTTGTATTTAAATTTAATTTATTAATATCATCTATTATTATGTAATATTTAATAATTATGTAATATGTATTGTAACATATACTGAATATTATATATTTATGCATTTTAATATAAATATATTATAATATTTATTTACATACTAATTATATTATACTTATGTATGTAATTATGAAAAATATAAATGTTTTATATATGTAAGTATTATATATATTTATTAAAATAGTACATTATTTCATCATAGATTAATTATAAATTTCTACATATACATAATATAATAATTATGTATAAAATCATATATATATATATATATATATATATATATAGTTATATTTATGTATATATGTATACTACCATATATATAAAATCATGTTTTAAATGTTGAGTAGATGATTAATTATGTATATTAAACAATTAACTACAAAGTATAACATTGTACATTTAATATTTTGATAACGTTGGTAAAATATGTTTGAATCATTTATATACAATATACTATATATATTCAAAATGAAAATCTTTAGTTATTAAATGTTATCTTTTATAATAACAAAATTACTTAATAGTTCATTAATACTAATATAATTAGTTTTATATATAATTATTTATATTTACATTCTTAGTTACAATTAAAGGTTCGTGAATCGTCGGAAATAGTTAAAGGTCAAATGTTATCATGAAATAGTTCAAACATAATGAGACTCGGTTTAATAGACTTTGCTTATCGAGTCGAATCATATAAGATTATGTTTAAATTTGGTCGGAAATTCCCGGGTCATCACATCCGACACGATCAATAATCTTGAATGGTCCAATATACCTTGGATTTAATTTCCCTCGTTTACCAAATTGAACAACGCCTTTCCAAGGTGCAACTTTAAGCATGACCATCTCTCCAATTTCAAATTCTGTATCTTTTCTTTTAATGTCAGCGTACCTCTTTTGTCGACTTTGGACGGTTTTCAACCGTTGTTGAATTTGGATGATCTTCTCGGTAGTTTCTTGTATAATCTCCGGACCCGTAATCTGTCTATCCCCCACTTCACTCCAACAAATCGGAGAACTGCACTTTCTACCATAAAGTGCTTCAAACGGCGCCATCTCAATGCTTGAATGGTAGCTGCTGTTGTAGGAAAATTCTGCTAACGGTAGATGTCGATCTCAACTGTTTCCGAAATCAATAACACATGCTCGTAGCATGTCTTCAAGCGTTTGTATCGTCCTTTCGCTCTGCCCATCAGTTTGTAGATGATAGGCAGTACTCATGTCTAGACGAGTTCCTAATGCTTGCTGTAATGTCTGCCAGAATCTTGAAATAAATCTGCCATCCCTATCAGAGATAATAGAGATTGGTATTCCATGTCTGGAGACGACTTCCTTCAAATACAGTCGTGCTAACTTCTCCATCTTGTCATCTTCTCTTATTGGCAGGAAGTGTGCTGATTTGGTGAGACGATCAACTATTACCCAAATAGTATCAAAACCACTTGCAATCCTTGGCAATTTAGTGATGAAATCCATGGTAATGTTTTCCCATTTCCATTCTGGGATTTCGGGTTGTTGAAGTAGACCTGATGGTTTCTGATGCTCAGCTTTGACCTTAGAACACGTCAAACATTCTCCTATGTATTTAGCAACATCGGCTTTCATACCCGGCCACCAAAAATGTTTCTTGAGATCCTTGTACATCTTCCCCGTTCCAGGATGTATTGAGTATCTGGTTTTATGAGCTTCTCTAAGTACCATTTCTCTCATATCTCCAAATTTTGGTACCCAAATCCTTTCAGCCCTATACCGGGTTCCGTCTTCCCGAATATTAAGATGCTTCTCCGATCCTTTTGGTATTTCATCCTTTAAATTTCCCTCTTTTAAAACTCCTTGTTGCGCCTCCTTTATTTGAGTAGTAAGGTTATTATGAATCATTATATTCATAGATTTTACTCGAATGGGTTCTCTGTCCTTCCTGCTCAAGGCATCGGCTACCACATTTGCCTTCCCCGGGTGGTAACGAATCTCAAAGTCGTAATCATTCAACAATTCAATCCACCTACGCTGCCTCATATTCAGTTGTTTCTGATTAAATATGTGTTGAAGACTTTTGTGGTCGGTATATATAATACTTTTGACCCCATATAAGTAGTGCCTCCAAGTCTTTAATGCAAAAACAACCGCTCCTAATTCCAAATCATGCGTCGTATAATTTTGTTCATGAATCTTCAATTGTCTAGACGCATAAGCAATCACCTTCGTTCGTTGCATTAATAAACAACCGAGACCTTGCTTTGATGCGTCACAATAAATCACAAAATCATCATTTCCTTCAGGCAATGACAATATAGGTGCCGTAGTTAGCTTTTTCTTCAATAACTGAAACGCTTTCTCTTGTTCATCATTCCATTCAAATTTCTTCCCTTTATGCGTTAATGCAGTCAAGGGTTTTGCTATTCTGGAAAAGTCTTGGATGAACCTTCTGTAGTAACCAGCTAGTCCTAAAAACTGGCGTATGTGTTTCGGAGTTTTCGGGGTTTCCCACTTTTCAACAGTTTCTATCTTTGCCGGATCCACCTTAATACCTTATTTGTTCACTATGTGACCGAGGAATTGAACTTCTTCCAACCAAAATGCACACTTTGAAAACTTAGCGTACAATTCTTCCTTCCTCAATACTTCTAACACCTTTCTCAAATGTTCACCGTGTTCTTGGTCATTCTTTGAGTAAATAAGTATGTCATCAATGAAAACAATGACAAACTTGTCAAGGTATGGTCCACACACTCGGTTCATAAGGTCCATGAACACAGCTGGTGCATTAGTTAAACCAAACGGCATGACCATAAACTCGTAATGACCGTAACGTGTTCTGAAAGTAGTCTTTGGAATATCATCTTCTTTCACCTGCATTTGATGATACCCGGAACGTAAGTCAATCTTTGAATAAACAGACGAGCCTTGTAGTTGATCAAATAAGTCGTCGATTCTCGGTAGTGGGTAGCGGTTCTTGATGGTAAGTTTGTTCAACTCTCGGTAGTCGATACACAACCTGAATGTACCATCTTTCTTCTTGACAAACAAAACAGGAGCTCCCCACGGTGATGTGCTTGGTCGAATGAAACCACGCTCTAAAAGTTCTTGTAATTGGCTTTGCAGTTCTTTCATCTCGCTGGGTGCGAGTCTGTAAGGAGCACAAGCTATTGGTGCAGCTCCTGGTACAAGATCTATTTGAAATTCAACGGATCGATGTGGGGGTAATCCCGGTAATTCTTTCGGAAATACATCAGGAAATTCTTTTACAATGGGAACATCATTGATGCTCTTTTCTTCAGTTTGTACTTTCTCGACGTGTGCTAGAACAGCATAGCAACCTTTTCTTATTAGTTTTTGTGCCTTCAAATTACTAATAAGATGTAGATTCGTGTTGCCCTTTTCTCCGTACACCATTAAGGGTTTTCCTTTTTCTCGTATAATGCGAATTGCATTTTTGTAACAAACGATCTCTGCTTTCACTTCTTTCAACCAGTCCATACCGATTATCACATCAAAACTCCCTAACTCTACTGGTATCAAATCAATCTTAAATGTTTCGCTAACCAGTTTAATTTCTCGATTCCGACATATATTATCTGCTGAAATTAATTTACCATTTGCTAATTCGAGTAAAAATTTACTATCCAAAGGCGTCAATGGACAACTTAATTTAGCACAAAAATCTCTACTCATATAGCTTCTATCCGCACCCGAATCAAATAAAACGTAAGCAGATTTATTGTCAATAAGAAACGTACCCGTAATAAGCTCCGGGTCTTCCTGTGCCTCTGCCGCATTAATATTGAAAACTCTTCCGCGGCCTTGTCCATTCGTGTTCTCCTGGTTCGGGCAATTTCTAATAATGTGGCCTGGTTTTCCACATTTATAACAAACTACATTGGCATAACTTGCTCCGACACTACTTGCTCCGCCATTACTCGTTCTGACACCATTTGTTCCTTTCGTTCTATTAACCCCTGGTCCGTAGACCTCACACTTCGCCGCGCTATGACCATTTCTTTTACACTTGTTGCAAAATTTGGTGCAGAACCCCGAGTGATACTTTTCACACCTTTGGCATAGCTGCTTCTGATTGTTGTTGTTGTTGCGGTTATTACTGTTGTTTGGATGATTGTTGTAGTTGTTGTTGTTGTTGTTGTTGTTGTTGTTGTTGTTGTTGTTGTTGTTGTTGTTGTTGTTGTTGTTGTTGTTGTTGTTGTTGTTGTTGTTGTTGTTGTTGTTGTTGTTGTTGTTGTTGTTGGGCCGTTTGTTGTAGTTGCGATTGATGTTGCGATTGTTGGGATAATTGTTGCGATTATTGTTGTAATTGCTGTTGTTGTTGTATTGGTGATTCTTATCACCGTTTTCCTCCCACTTTCTTTTGACTTGCTTCACATTGGCCTCTTCAGCAGTCTGTTCTTTAATTCTTTCTTCAATCTGGTTCACTAGTTTGTGAGCCATTCTACATGCCTGTTGTATGGAGGCGGGCTCGTGTGAACTTATATCTTCTTGGATTCTTTCCGGTAATCCTTTCACAAACGCGTCGATCTTCTCTTCCTCATCTTCGAATGCTCCCGGACACAATAGGCACAATTCTATGAATCGTCTTTCGTACGTGGTAATATCAAATCCTTGGGTTCGTAACCCTCTAAGTTCTATCTTGAGCTTATTGACCTCGGTTCTGGGATGGTACATCTCGTTCATCAAGTGCTTGAATGCTGACCACGGTAGTGCATACGCATCGTCTTGTCCCACTTGCTCTAGATAGGTATTCCACCATGTTAAATCAGAACCTGTGAAGGTATGCGTAGCGTACTTCACTTTGTCCTCTTCAGTACACTTACTTATGGCAAACACCGATTCGACCTTCTCGGTCCACCGTTTCAATCCGATCGGTCCTTCGGTTCCATCAAATTCCAAAGGTTTGCAGGCAGTGAATTCTTTGTAGGTGCATCCTACACGATTTCCTGTACTGCTAGATCCAAGGTTATTGTTGGTATGTAGCGCAGCCTGTACTGCGGCTATGTTTGAAGCTAGAAAAGTACGGAATTCCTCTTCATTCATATTCACGGTGTGTCGAGTAGTCGGTGCCATTTCCTTCAAAATAGTCAAATGGAACAAGTTAATCATACAGAATATTAAGAGTAGTTAATAGTATTTCGTAGCATAATATGAACTCATTTATAAAAGTTTTTTCTTCATATTAGCGTTTTATAAGTTTAAATTCGGGTAGTACTTACCCGTTAAGTTCATTCTTAGTAGCTAATATACAATTCAACTACTACAATTCTATACGAAAAACTGATTATAATAATATTTCGCGTTCAAACTTTTACACAATATTTTACAAACTTACAATACCGCTTATTTTACATATAGCATGAAATATATCACACAATAAATTTGATACAAGATGGTTGTGAAGATAATTCTAGCTAGTACACAAGTCGTTCAGCAAAGGCAATAAAGACACGTAATTCATACGTCCAGAAACAAGTCATGTATTCTGGTTTTACTAGGATTACTTCCCATCCTTGGTCTTGTGGAACATAACCGTTATGGCCGTTGATAAGACAGCGTGTTGTAACGTCGTCAAAGGGACGAGGGTTACGTAATGTCCAACAGTCCCGTAACAATCTAAAAACCTCATTTCTTACCCCAATTACCGACTCCGTCACTTGTGGGAACGTTTTGTTTAATAGTTGTAGCCCGATGTTCTTATTCTCACTTTGGTAAGAAGCGAACATTACTAATCCGTAAGCATAACATGCTTCTTTATGTTGCATGTTAGCCGCTTTTTCTAAATCACGAAGTCCAATATTCGGATATATTGAGTCAAAATAATTTCTTAACCCATTGCGTAAAATAGCATTTGGGTTCCCCGCAATATATGCGTCAAAGTAAACACATCGTAACTTATGGATTTCCCAATGTGATATCCCCCATCTTTCGAACGAAAGCCTTTTATAAACCAAGGCATTCTTGGAACGTTCTTCGAATGTCTTACAAACTGATCTCGCCTTAAATAGTTGTGCCGAAGAATTCTGACCGACTCTAGACAAGATTTCATCAATCATGTCTCCGGGTATGTCTCTTAAAATATTAGGTTGTCTATCCATTTTGTGTTTTTATACTGTAAAATAGACAAGAGTTAGATTCATAAAAAAATACTTATTAATACAAGCAATTTTTACATATATCATAAAGTATAAGCACACTATATTACATATATTACACCACACGAATACAACTATCTTATTCCGACTCGCTTGTTTCTTCTTCTTCGGTTTTGGTTCGTTTTGCCAAGTTTCTAGGGATATATGATGTTCCCCTAATACGAGCCATCGTTTTCCACATTGGTTTAGAAAAACCTGGTGGTTTAGAGGTTCCCGGGTCATTGTTACAACTTAAGGACTTCGGGGGTTGACGATACATATAAAGTTCATCGGGGTTGGAATTAGATTTCTCTATTTTTTTGCCCTTTCCCTTATTATTTTCTTTTGCCTTTTTAAATTCAGTTGGGGTAATTTCTATAACATCATCGGAATTCTCGTCGGAATCCGATTCATCGGAGAATTGGTAATCCTCCCAATATTTTGCTTCCTTGGCGGAAACACCATTGACCATAATTAACCTTGGTCGGTTGGTTGAGGATTTTATTTTACTTAACCGTTTTATTATTTCCCCCACCGGTTCTATTTCTTCATCCGGTTCCGATTCTTCTTCCGGTTCCGATTCTTCTTCCGGTTCCGACTCTTCTTCCGGTTCTTCTTCGGGAACTTGTGAATTAGTCCACGAATCATTCCAATTTATATTTGACTCTTCATTATTATTAGGTGAGTCAATGGGACTTGTTCTAGAGGTAGACATCTATCACATAATATCAAACGCGTTAAGAGATTAATATATCACATAATATTCACATGTTAAAAATATATAGTTTCCAACAAAATTTGTTAAGCAATCATTTTTCAAGTAAACACGGTCGAAGTCCAGACTCACTAATGCATCCTAACAAACTCGATAAGACACACTAATGCACAATTCTGGTTCTCTAAGACCAACGCTCGGATACCAACTGAAATGTCCCGTTCTTATTGATTAAAAACGTTCCATATTAATTGATTTCGTTGCGAGGTTTTGACCTCTATATGAGACGTTTTTCAAAGACTGCATTCATTTTAAAACAAACCATAACCTTTGTTTCTTCAATAAAGGTTTAAAAAGCTTTATGTAGATTATCAAATAATGATAATCTAAAATATCCTGTTTACACACGACCATTACATAATGGTTTACAATACAAATATGTTACAACAAAATAAGTTTCTTGAATGCAGTTTTTACACAATATCATACAAGCATGGACTCCAAATCTCGTCCTTATTTAAGTATGCGACAGCGGAAGCTCTTAATAATCACCTGAGAATAAACATGCTTAAAAAGTCAACAAAAATGTTGGTGAGTTATAGGTTTAACCTATATATATCAAATCATAATAATAGACCACAAGATTTCATATTTCAATACACATCTCATACATAGAGATAAAAATCATTCATATGGTGAACACCTGGTAACCGACATTAACAAGATGCATATATAAGAATATCCCCATCATTCCGGGACACCCTTCGGATATGATATAAATTTCGAAGTACTAAAGCATCCAGTACTTTGGATGGGATTTGTTAGGCCCAATAGATCTATCTTTAGGATTCGCGTCAATTAGGGTGTCTGTTCCCTAATTCTTAGATTACCAGACTTAATAAAAAGGGGCATATTCGATTTCGATAATTCAACCATAGAATGTAGTTTCACGTACTTGTGTCTATTTTGTAAATCATTTATAAAACCTGCATGTATTCTCATCCCAAAAATGTTAGATTTTAAAAGTGGGACTATAACTCACTTTCACAGGTTTTTACTTCGTCGAGAAGTAAGACTTGGCCACTGTTGATTCACGAACCTATAACAATATATACATATATATTAAAGTATGTTCAAAATATATTTACAACACTTTTAATATATTTTGATGTTTTAAGTTTATTAAGTCAGCTGTCCTCGTTAGTAACCTACAACTAGTTGTCCACAGTTAGATGTACAGAAATAAATCGATAAATATTATCTTGAATCAATCCACGACCCAGTGTATACGTATCTCAGTATTGATCACAACTCAAACTATATATATTTTGGAATCAACCTCAACCCTGTATAGCTAACTCCAACATTCACATATAGAGTGTCTATGGTTGTTCCGAAATATATATAGATGTGTCGACATGATAGGTCGAAACATTGTATACGTGTCTATGGTATCTCAAGATTACATAATATACAATACAAGTTGATTAAGTTATGGTTGGAATAGATTTGTTACCAATTTTCACGTAGCTAAAATGAGAAAAATTATCCAACCTTGTTTTACCCATAACTTCTTCATTTTAAATCCGTTTTGAGTGAATCAAATTGCTATGGTTTCATATTGAACTCTATTTTATGAATCTAAACAGAAAAAGTATAGTTTTATAGTTGGAAAAATAAGTTACAAGTCGTTTTTGTAAAGGTAGTCATTTCAGTCGAAAGAACGACGTCTAGATGACCATTTTAGAAAACATACTTCCACTTTGAGTTTAACCATAATTTTTGGATATAGTTTCATGTTCATAATAAAAAATTTTTTCTCAGAATAACAAATTTTAAATCAAAGTTTATCATAGTTTTTAATTAACTAACCCAAAACAGCCCGCGGTGTTACTACGACGGCGTAAATCCGGTTTTACGGTGTTTTTCGTGTTTCCAAGTTTTAAATCATTAAGTTAGCATATCATATAGATATAGAACATGTGTTTAGTTAATTTTAAAAGTCAAGTTAGAATGATTAACTTTTGTTTGCGAACAAGTTTAGAATTAACTAAACTATGTTCTAGTGATTACGAGTTTAAACCTTCGAATAAGATAGTTTTATATATATGAATCGAATGATGTTATGAACATCATTACTACCTCAAGTTTAGTAGGTAAACCTACTGGAAGTGACAAGAAATGATCTAGCTTCAAAGGATCTTGGATGGCTTGAAAGTTCTTGAAGTAGGATCATGACACAAAAACTAGTTCAAGTAAGATGTTTACTCGAATTAAGATAGTTTATAGTTATAGAAATTGAATCAAAGTTTGAATATGAATATTACCTTGAATAAGAAAGATAACCTACTATATATAACAAAGGTTTCTTGATCTTAGATGATTACTTGGAATGGATTAGAAAGCTTGGAAGTATATTAGTAAACTTGAAGGGATTTTTGAAGTGTTCTTGAAGTGTTCTTCCTATGATGATTATAGCTTAAATCTTGAAGTGATTTTTGATGAAGATGATGATTAACTACTGGAAAAATACGTTCATAATAGTGTGTGTGTGTTGAGAGAGAATTAGAAAGAGAATTGGAAGTGAAATGGAGTGAATGATGAGTGGTAATTGGTGAGTGGTGAGTGGGGTTAAAAGGAGTTCTAGTTAGTTGACTAGCTCATGGTAGAAGTTAAAATTGATTAGTCATACATGACATAATCAAGAGTGGAATCCCATGCTAGTTTCTATTGGTATATACCCATAGTAAGTACGTTTTGAAGCTGTGTATAATACGGGTAAGAATACGACTAGAATTCTTGATGAAATAAAAGAATGGCAAAGTAACTGTAACCATTTTCGTTAAGTATGAGTGTTTTGATATATGTCTTGAAGTCTTCCAAAAGTATTTTAATACATCTAAATACACTACATGTATATACATTTTAACTGAGTCGTTAAGTCATCGTTAGTCGTTACATGTAAGTGTTGTTTTGAAACCTTTAAGTTAACGATCTCAATTAATGTTGTTAACCCATTGTTTATTATATCTAATGAGATGTTAAATTATTATATTATCATGATATTATGATATATTAATATATCTTAATATGATATATATACATTTAAATGTCGTTACAACGATAATCGTTACATATATGTCTCGTTTCGAAATCCTTAAGTTAGTAGTCTTGTTTATATGTATATAACTCATTGTTACTATACTTATGGAGATACTTACTTATCATAATTTCATGTTAACCATATGTATGTCCATATATATATATCTTCATGTCGTTTTTACAAGTTTTAAGGTTCGTGAATCGCCGGTCAACTTGGGTGGTCAATTGTCTATATGAAACTTATTTCAATTAATCAAGTCTTAACAAGTTTGATTGCTTAACATGTTGGAAACATTTAATCACGTAAATATCAATCTCAATTAATATATATAAATATGGAAAAGTTAGGGTCACTACACCCTAATTGACGCGAATCCTAAAGATAGATCTATCGGCCTAACAAACCCCATTCTGGAATTTGGAATGCTTTAGTACTTCGATTTAAATGGTGATTGTGATTGCCAATATTTATGGCATACTTGCGAGTATGCGAGGGATATTCTATATGCATTATGTTAATGTCGGTTACCAGGTGTTCATCATACGAATGGATTTTATACACTTGCGAGTGTAATGATATTTATGAAAAATGAGGATCTTGTGGTCTATTAAAATTATGGAAATGAATCGATTATGATAAACTAATGAACTCACCAATATTTTGGTTGACACTTTAAAGCATGTTTATTCTCAGGTATGAAAGAAATCTTCCGCTGTGCATTTGATCATTTTAGAGATATTACTTGGAGTCATTCAGGGCATATTTCAAAAGACGTTGCTTTCAAGTCATCGGGTTCAATAAAGATTATTATTAATTAAATGACAGATTAGGTCATTTATAGTTAGGATAATATGAAATGGTATGCATACCTGTCATCTTTCGAGGTAATGAAAGTTGTCTTTTAAAAACGAATGCAATGTTTGTAAAATGTATCATATAGAGGTCAGATACCTCGCAATGTATCCATATGTTATTGTATTTTTCCTTATGGATTAGGATGGGTCACTTCAACTTCTCTGATAGGATGTTCATTTCGGAGATCTTCAAATAGTGTCAGAAATTGTATCTTTAATATCTCAAAATCTTCTGATCGGTAGTCTCCACAGTAGGAGTCTGTAGCCTTATACAGATTAGTCAAGAGGCGAAGCTGAAAAGAGGTAAAGAGCAATCCTGACCCGAGCATTAATGTCACCTGTGACGACCCGGAAATTTCCGACCAAATTTAAACTTTAATCTTTATATTATTCCGACACGATAAGCAAAGTTTGGTAAGTTAAATCTCAAGAATTTTAAACTGTGTTCATACATTCATTATAACCTCGACCAAATTCCGACGATTCACGAACCGTTATATATAAATAGATATGTATATGTATATGTATATTATAACTTGAGAATATTAATAAAGTATTAAACGTATAATACTTTATACGAATGTATTTGTTTCAATATGATTTTCGGCGAAATTAAAAAAATATATATTAAATGATTGAATTATCAGAAACATTGAATTACGATTACAAGTCTCTGTTGAGAGGTCCACTATGATTTGAGAAAATCTATTCCTCTTAACGATATTCAGAATAATTTGTAAAGCAATTTATAAATAAAAACAAAAAGTGTCATTTACGAAAGTTAGACAAAAGTTAGTGGAGAATTGGTTTCCATAATATTCTATGAATCTATTTTCAAACGTACAAAGACGTTTTCAGTTTAAAAAAAAAACTTTATTATTAAAACGTATATAACTTTTATAAATATCTAGAATCACTTTTGACAACTCATTACTTAACCAGTATAATAAATATAA
This sequence comes from Rutidosis leptorrhynchoides, assembly GCF_046630445.1. Lineage (NCBI taxonomy): Eukaryota > Viridiplantae > Streptophyta > Magnoliopsida > Asterales > Asteraceae > Rutidosis > Rutidosis leptorrhynchoides. Next base: position 220,595,079 of record NC_092333.1, on the reverse strand, counting down.
CGATATTTATATTTTATTTCATTAAATATATATAACGATTTAAATTAATATTATATATATTTATACGCGTATTATACATACATAGTTTTTATACTTTTACTATACTTTAACTTTACCTTTACTTTACTTTTACTTTACTTTAACTTTAATAATTCACTTTAATAATTCATACTTTAATAATTCACTTTAATAAATCATACTTTAATAATTCACTTTAATAATTCATACTTTAATAATTCACTTTAATAATTCATACTTTAATAATTCACTTTAATAATTCATACTTTAATAATTCACTTTAATAATTCAAAAATCTATTATAAATAGAATTCAATAGGTTTCATTATTTCATAGAAACTTGAAAATATATTTCTCTAAACTCTCTCAATCGATTTATATATATATATATATATATATATATATATATATATATATATATATATATATATATATATATATTTGCTTTGTATTATTTCAAGATATTATTAGTATACATAAAATATTACGACGGAGTGGTGTCCGAGTGATTTCAAAATAGTTTTTTTGAATGAGTCGAAGCTAAGGAAATTATGGGTTATAGCTATGGAGGTGATGGGTATGGTTCATGGGTATGCTCGTGAGGTCAATCTAGTGTTTATCATCTCCGTTTCGTCTACGTACTTTCCTGCAATATTAAATCTCAATATTGATACGTTCGTGAATCCGAGGCCAACCTTGCACTTGTTAAATGACGTTATATGTATTTTTACTACGAAATACAGTATGGTGAGTTTCATTTGCTCCCTTTTTAATTGCTTTTGCAATATATATTTTTGGGCTGAGAATACATGCGCTGCTTTTATAAATGCTTTACGAAATAGAGACAAGTGATTAAAAATGATATTCTGCGGATTGATGTGCTAGGTAATTTAGTTACATGTTATAAGAGTATGTAAGCGCGAATCCTAAAGATAGATCTATCGGGCTTAACACCCCCATCCTGTAGGCTGCACTAGATATAAGAGCTAGTGGGCGGATGTTTAGTACTTCGAGGATTATTTATACACTTGCGAGTGTACGTATCCATATTTGCGAAGATGACTTATTATATTATTGTTAAGGTTGGTTACTGAGGCCTCAACATAAGCAGAACGGTTTTATACACTTGCGAGTGTACATATATTTATAAACGGAAATCTTGTGGTCTATTAATATATTGAAATGATTGTTATGATAAACTTATGAACTCACCAACCTTTTGGTTGACACTTTAAAGCATGTTTATTCTCAGGTATTAAAGAAATCTTCCGCTGTGCATTAGCTCATTTTAAGGATATTACTTGGAGTCTTTCATGACATATTTTGAAAGACGTTGTATTCGAGTCACTGAGTTCATCAAGATTATTTTTAAGTCAATTATAGTTGGATGTATTATGAAATGGTATGCATGCCGTCAACTTTCGTTGTAAAGAAAGTTTGTCTTTTAAAAACGAATGCAATGTTTGTAAAATATATCATATAGAGGTCAAATACCTCGCGATGTAATCAACTATTGTGAATCATTTATAATGTATATGAACGGGTCATTTCAGTTGGTATCAGAGCGGTGGTCTTAGCGAACCAGGTCTGTATTAGTGTGTCTAACTGATAGTCGTTAGGATGCATTAGTGAGCCTGGACTTCGACCGTGTCTGCATGTCAAAAGTTTTGCTTATCATTTTTGTCGGAAATTGCCTGCTTATCATTCTTAGTCTAGACACGTCTTACTGCATTGATTGCATGAATAGTGTATAGACAAAATTCATATCTTAGCGTATCTGCTAATCTATATCTTAGCGTATCTGTTACTGTAAACTTTGCCTGACATATCCCGTAAATTCCTCCGTAATCTACGAAATCTTTTGCGCTATATATATAGATATTCTATGTAATTAGAATACCACCCGATAGCTGAAAAATCATTTCATATCGAAAAATCCTTTATTCAATCGAACGAAATGGAATTCGTCATTAGTTCAAGTCCCTCGAATTCCGATATGGAATCCCACTCAAGCTCCGAAAGCAGTGTGATCGGAATGGATCAACCAATTAGCCATCATCTATTCTGGATAAATTGGGGATAGGTTCGTAGCCTCCTCAATAATTGGAGACAAGAAGAAGGTGATCCCTTCCATCCACCACATTGCCCTCTTGGCGATGAACCTGAAGCACTTACCGGCGAATCGGTCCGAAACACCATTTTCTCTCTCATTTCCAGAGTTTCTCGTCATGATTATATACTACATCAAATTCTAGATTTTATTTATCCGCTCGTCCGAACTGACAATCACCCTGGTGTAATAGAAGAAGTCAACGCGCTTCGCGCTCGAGTAGTGGCTTTAGAGAATATTGTGCAAGGGTTATAAACACCAACAAATAACGAAGTATTAATTCATAATTTCAATTTTATTGAATAAATATTCCGTAAAAGTTATGTAATTTCTAAAGTCTTTAGGGATTATTCAGTTCTAGTTTCAACCGTAAATCAAATGAGTTTAATTTAATATTAACTCATTAAATCTATGTTACATCTGAAGAAAATATGCACATATATATTTTCATAAAGACTGTAATAAAATTCTGTTGTACAAAATATTAATTGTGAAATTTTTTTAACGGGTAGGTAATACCCGAGAGATATATAAATTCACAATTAATATATTACATTTTTCGAAACTGATTCAGTAATCATCAACCATACTCCCTACTTTCACAACAATATCCATTCTTTCATATAAATCAAAACAATCATACTCATTCAAATTCAATTACATATTCTGATTTTGAAATCGCATAATTCAATTCGAAATATAACCAGTATCATCACTCTTAGATTCCTATATCTTTCAAAGCTATACTTTGACTTCAAAACTGTGTTAGAACATCATATGTATTAACGATTACAATATGTGCTCAAACCCTTCGAAATTCCTGAAGACACTTCAACTAAGGAACAATCGAGATGATGATCTAACCACATGTTACCCACAGTTATACACCTGAAAAACTCTCAAAACCCAAGTCATAGTTCGACACGTATCCGTGTTAGACCCTTTGGCATTTACTAGCTAACATAACTTTTCAATTCCGTTTAAAAATAGACAGTTTTGTCACAGCTCTAGCAAGTCAACTTTGACTTCTCAATCAAAAAAAAGTCTTATTATAACCTCGATAGATACGTTGCCCTTTCGCCAACGTTACCGGGGAATCGTTTACATTCACCACATTAGCAATAAACTTACCAACAACTTCACTGATCTTTGACTTTCCAAAAAAAAAAAAAAAAAAATCATTATAATTATCGAAACCCTATCATATACTCATTCGTACCTTATAACAAGAATTGCCATACCAATTATTGAGAATCAGCAATCAATATTTTGAAACCTCGCAGCATGTCTACATCAACAATTACATATACACACAACGTCTACCTCCAAGACTTACATTCTTTGAATGAGAAATTTCTGAAAAACACCCTAAACTGCGAACCAGTTTTCAAAATTTTGAAAAATGCTGATGAAGCAGCAAAAACTGTAAACGACCTTAACAGTAAAAAGTTGGATGATAAAGGATAGTATATTAGCAAAGCTCAGAAAAAGAGAAGATTTGGAACTGGAAAACGGATTGAACAAAGTATGAAGGAGGCTGTGGACAAATCACAAAGGCTGAACCTGCCTTTAAAGAATCCAAATGATTCAGTACTTGCTGAAGTCATTAACGAATACCTTGCTCCTGACTCTAAACCCCTGCGGATAATATCCTTCATCATCCTCTGATATTAGACATTCTAAGATATCATCGTATCTTTCATTATAAATATCATCCATACTTCTGAAGATATTTTTATAATTATTCTTATCTGAAATCATTTACCTCTTCGCGCTATCTGTATTATATCATAAAAGAAACTATTTTAGTTTCTAAATTCTGAAACATTCGAGTTTAAAATAGGAATATTCTTGAAGAAGTGTTGGGAGCTGAAGCATGAGTTAGTATAATATAATGACACTTGATCAACGTGATTATATTACAGTAATTCATGCTGAGTTTCTAAATGGAACATGATGATTCACATATCATAACGTCATCATGTGCTATGTTACACGACTCTTGTATTCTATTTAATCTCTAAAAATATCAAGAATATATTTTCTTGATGATTCGGTCTTTTCAGGGTATTTTGGTAAATTAACAAATCAAGATCGTGTCATTACAATTTCCTTCCTAGAACATTAACAATGTTCATTCCGAAATTTATATCTGCGAATTCTGGACCATTACAAGCGGTGCTTAATCGCAAGAAGAAGAAACGAAAGGACAAAGCTCCGAACTAGAAATGGGAGTATAAATCATAGCAAATAGAAGAGAGCATTAACTGTGGATGACAATGATTATAGAAGAAGCAAGGACTTTGAAATATAAGGGAAGATATAAAACCCAACAACAACCCAGAAATCACAAACCGTATATATCAATGCATATAGCAATATAAAGACACGGGAGAACTAAAAACACTATAAAACCAAGAGTATAGTAGAAGTAAATAGATTCTTCCGGAGGCAGATGAAAAAGAAGAATGACAGATATGAAAGTGAGGAGTATATCGAGAATCAGTACTGGATGAAGCATATTGACAAATACTTTAAAATATGAGTTGGGGGAGAAAGAATAGAAGGTGTGAGTTGTAAGGAAACGAAGGAGGTGGATTTATAGTGAAATACCCGACAGAGAAATCAAGATGGATTATCGTATTAATTCGAAGAGAATCATAATCTCCTTAATCACCGAAGCATCAAATCCAACATAGATTACAAAGATTTTCTTTAAATTCGGAGATCAATTGTGATGACGTCAAAAGATATGACGAATCACTATAATCTTATTTCCTTCATTTACGATAACTTCCCTCATACGCTTCGAGTAATCGAATTATTTTATCCATTCTTCTTGAACATGATAAAACTCTATAATCGTTATAATAACATTCTCATTGTTAGTCATGACGACCTCTATCAAATTTCGGGGACGAAATTTCTTTAACGGGTAGGTACTGTGACGACCCGGAAATTTCCGACCAAATTTAAACTTTAATCTTTATATTATTCCGACACGATAAGCAAAGTTTGGTAAGTTAAATCTCAAGAATTTTAAACTGTGTTCATACATTCATTATAACCTCGACCAAATTCCGACGATTCACGAACCGTTATATATAAATAGATATGTATATGTATATGTATATTATAACTTGAGAATATTAATAAAGTATTAAACGTATAATACTTTATACGAATGTATTTGTTTCAATATGATTTTCGGCGAAATTAAAAAAATATATATTAAATGATTGAATTATCAGAAACATTGAATTACGATTACAAGTCTCTGTTGAGAGGTCCACTATGATTTGAGAAAATCTATTCCTCTTAACGATATTCAGAATAATTTGTAAAGCTATTTATAAATAAAAACAAAAAGTGTCATTTACGAAAGTTAGACAAAAGTTAGTGGAGAATTGATTTCCATAATATTCTATGAATCTATTTTCAAACGTACAAAGACGTTTTCAGTTTTAAAAAAAAAACTTTATTATTAAAACGTATATAACTTTTATAAATATCTAGAATCACTTTTGACAACTCATTACTTAACCAGTATAATAAATATAACGATATTTATATTTTATTTCATTAAATATATATAACGATTTAAATTAATATTATATATATTTATACGCGTATTATACATACATAGTTTTTATACTTTTACTATACTTTAACTTTACCTTTACTTTACTTTTACTTTACTTTAACTTTAATAATTCACTTTAATAATTCATACTTTAATAATTCACTTTAATAAATCATACTTTAATAATTCACTTTAATAATTCATACTTTAATACTTCACTTTAATAATTCATACTTTAATAATTCACTTTAATAATTCATACTTTAATAATTCACTTTAATAATTCAAAAATCTATTATAAATAGAATTCAATAGGTTTCATTATTTCATAGAAACTTGAAAATATATTTCTCTAAACTCTCTCAATCGATTTATATATATATATATATATATTTGCTTTGTATTATTTCAAGATATTATTAGTATACATAAAATATTACGACGGAGTGGTGTCCAAGTGATTTCAAAATAGTTTTTTTGAATGAGTCGAAGCTAAGGAAATTATGGGTTATAGCTATGGAGGTGATGGGTATGGTTCATGGGTATGCTCGTGAGGTCAATCTAGTGTTTATCATCTCCGTTGCATCTACGTACTTTCCTGCAATATTAAATCTCAATATTGATACATTCGTGAATCCGAGGCCAACCTTGCACTTGTTAAATGACGTTATATGTATTTTTACTACGAAATACAGTATGGTGAGTTTCATTTGCTCCCTTTTTAATTGCTTTTGCAATATATATTTTTGGGCTGAGAATACATGCGCTGCTTTTATAAATGCTTTACGAAATAGAGACAAGTGATTAAAAATGATATTCTGCGGATTGATGTGCTAGGTAATTTAGTTACATGTTATAAGAGCATGTAAGCGCGAATCCTAAAGATAGATCTATCGGGCTTAACACCCCCATCCTGTAGGCTGCACTAGACATAAGAGCTAGTGGGCGGATGTTTAGTACTTCGAGGATTATTTATACACTTGCGAGTGTACGTATCCATCTTTGTGAAGATGACTTATTATATTATTGTTAAGGTTGGTTACTGAGGCCTCAACATAAGCAGAACGGTTTTATACACTTGCGAGTGTACATATATTTATAAACGAAAATCTTGTGGTATATTAATATATTGAAATGATTGTTATGATAAACCTATGAACTCACCAACCTTTTGGTTGACACTTTAAAGCATGTTTATTCTCAGGTATTAAAGAAATCTTCCGCTGTGCATTAGCTCATTTTAAGGATATTACTTGGAGTCATTCATGACATATTTTGAAAGACGTTGTATTCGAGTCACTGAGTTCATCAAGATTATTTTTAAGTCAATTATAGTTGGATGTATTATGAAATGGTATGCATGCCGTCAACTTTCGTTGTAAAGAAAGTTTGTCTTTTAAAAACGAATGCAATGTTTGTAAAATATATCATATAGAGGTCAAATACCTCGCGATGTAATCAACTATTGTGAATCGTTTATAATGTATATGAACGGGTCATTTCATCACCATCTTTGAGTATATCTCCCGACATCCAGCTTTAAATATGAAACTTGGATCTGTGGACTCAGGGAAGATACGTGCTATCTTCTTTGTAACGTAGGTGGCAATGTTGGCTCGGTCTAGTTCAAAATGAGAAAACGGATTGTTGCGTCTTACTTCTTCTGTGACTGAGTCTCGTAACTCTTTGATAATCAGATCAGTGTGGTGATCAATTGTTACATAAATCACTAGCCTGTCTGGTGTGCTTTCGAAATTATTTCTTTCTAAGAGAGCGAAAAAGCTGTGAATATCCTCGATCATTTGCAAATCAGAGTGAAAAGTCGGGTGTCCGGTGGAAAGATTCATATTCTTTCGGATGAGAGTCAGTAGTACTCGTTGGTTTGCTGAGAAAGGAAGTGCAGATCCGGCTAAGGCGTTGTAAAGCTTAGAGTAAATGATGTTCTGATCTTGACAGAATCTTGTCTCAAGAATAGTGGGAACCACTGAATTGTGCTCTCGTTGCCTTTCTTCTAGATATGATCGTGAAGGGTATTGGTAAAGTCTTGAATGCGCTCTTCTAGGATTTCAACATTATTATCTTCTCTCTATAGATAGAGGTTATATTCGTATCTGATAGCCATGATTCGTTATGTTAAGCGTAGTGTGAAATCAATTGTTGATTTACGGATGGCTTCAAGAATATCTTCAAATTCATCGGTGTCATTGATGAAGGTTATCATGTCGGCGTGAGTAGATATGATCGGAATCTGATCTGAAGAAGAGTCCAGCTACTCCTGATCTGGTTCGGTTGGAGAATACGAGTCATCCAGAATATCTTCATGCTACTCTTCCTCGTTATCATCGGTATAATAGGATTCATCTGATGAACGGGCTTCTTCAATATTCTGGTTCTTCACTTCGACACTTGCAGGATCAATTTCTATATCCTTAACCTCAACCTTATCAGTCTTCTTCTTGAAGCGAATGATTAAACTGTGATCTTCTGTCTCAAGCCTCATTAATTCTTCGTGACATTCCTGGCTTGGAGAAGGTATCATCACAGTTTCTTTTACGTATCCCATTTCCTCTTCCTCCTTAGGTTCTTCCTCTTCCTCTATTTCTTCGCTGGGATCCTCTTGTTCCATTTTGGGGTTGTCTGCAGACTGTGATTCGACACCCATCTCGATATCATTGGCTGGTGGTGAAGACTCGTCACCAGAAGTGATCCGTCTGGTGGATATAGCAAACATCTCTGCCTGTCCAGAAAGATCGGTAGGTTGGTCAATTTTGAAAGTAACGCTCTCCCCATGTGATCGCAAGATCAAGGTTTGATTGTACACATCAATGACAGTCCTAGCCGTATTCATGAAGGGTCTTCCAAACACTATTGGTGTGTGTAGGTTGTAATGACCCAAAAATTTTCGTCAAATTTTAAACCAAACTCTCGATACAAATTACTATATTTGACACGTTAAGCAAAGTCTGTAATGTTGAGTCTCAAAAGTTTTGAACTGTTTTCTTGCATTCATTTAACTTCGACCATTCCCAACGATTCACGAACCATTAATTGTAAATAAATTTGTATACATACAAATATAAATAGAAGTTGTTATATTATTATTATTACTAATATTATTTGTATCATTAATAAATATTAATAATACTATAACTAATATTTTTAGTATCATTAATAATAATATTATTATCATTTTTTTATTATCATAATTAATTATTATTAAACTTATTAAGATCATTATTATTGTTATTATTAATATCATCATATTATTATTATTATTACTCTTGTTGTTATTATTTATTATTATTATTATTATTAGTACTTGTATTATTATTAATATTATTAATAATATAATTATTAATTTATAATAATTATATACGAATTATACAAAGAAGGAATCAAATTCAGTTTCATGTTTCAATCACACTGTATTACTTTCCTGTCTCTAAACTAAGTTACAAATCGAATTCGATCTCAGATACAAAACAAAATCAGATGCCAATAGACTTCAACTTTATTTATTTATTTCTTCCTCCTGAACTCTTTTTCTGCTCGAGATTCTCTGTCGATTTCAATTTCATTATAAACAAAATCTGATAGAATCAAAATCAGATATAATAATTCAGTAAGATACAAAGATTGCTAGATATTAAACAGATAAAGAATTGAATTCTGTTGGGCATCAACATCAATTTTTCTTATTTACCCGTCCTTCTTGTCCAATAAGAATAAACATGTCGATCTCAAATCAGATATAAAACAAATTTGAATAGAAATCAGTAACAAAAAAATGTACGAATTTGTTACCTGTCATAATCTGACTTATTCTTCTTGTTTTCTTCTTCTTGTTTGAAGAACCCTGTCTGCGTTTTGATACTTGTCGACTGTCCTTCCTTCCCTGCTCAAGATTCTTGGATGACTTCAATTAAACACTACAAAACAATTTCAATCGAATTTTGTTAGCCATCAATATTAGTAAAGCGTACGAATTTGTTTTAAGTCCCTATCTATTACTATTTCCCGTCCTTCCTTCATCTTGCTCGAGATCCTTTGTCGACCACCATTACTAGATAACAAAGAAGTATATTGCTGCTTTAACTGTGTAATTGAGACTTACAGTTATTGATAAATTATATTTTGATTCCTATATAACGGATTATATATACATATATATCCTAACATAATTGGATATAAGACACACATACTGAAGCGACCCGTCCTAATCTACCTGGACGAAGTCTTCAACATTTGGTTCCATTGCGAGGTACTGACCTAAATATGCCATGAACGGCTCTATGTAATATCTTTAAAATGAGCAAATGCACAGTGGAAGATTTCTTTCATACCTGAGAATAAACATGCTTAAAAGTGTCAACCAAAAGGTTGGTGTGTTCATAGGTTTATTATAGACAATCATTTTCATAATTTTAATAGACCACAAGATTTTCATTTCCAATTCTCATAAACATCATGCATCTGCATAAAAATCATTCATATGGATTGAACACCTGGTAACCGACCTTAACAAGATGCATATAGAATATCCCCATCATTCCGGGACTCTCATCGGACATGATAAATCGAAGTACTAAAGCATCCGTAACCCGGATGGGGCTTGTTAGGCCCGATAGATCTATCTTTAGGATTCGCGTCAATTGGTGGCAATTATAATAAACACCAATTCTTAGGCTACCAAGCTAAAAAGGGGCATATTCGATTCGATAATCCAACCATAGAATGTAGTTTCGATTACTTGTGTCTATTTCATAAAGCATTTATAAAAGCAGCGCATGTATTCTCAGTCCTAAAAATATATATTGCAAAAGCATTTAAAAAGGGAGCAAATGAAACTCACGATACGATATTTTGTAGTAAAAATATGCATACGACGGAATTGAACAATGCAGGGTTGGCCTCGGATTCACGAACGTATATCATTTATATATATATTAACACATATAATTGTAAACGAACCAATTTATATATTATTAGTGATATATTTGTTATTATGTGTTTCATTAATAACTTAATTAAATGTATTTATTTTATATACTTTAAATAAATAAAAATGTTAATATAGTTTAGTTAAGTATATTTCTATATGACTAATTTTTATTGTAGTAATGATAATAATATTAGTAGTAATATTGATAAAAATAATAATATGGTTTTGATAATGCTAAAAACGAACATATATTTCATAGCATTATTCCTCAAGAAAGACAAGCTTTTAGTTGCAATTGTTCTATTTACAAGAGATATTCGTTTAAATAATAAAAGGTGAAGACAAAAGACAGATTCGACGAGTTGAAGACGCAAATGACCAAAAAGCTCAAAAGTACAAAAGACAATCAAAAAGGTTCCAATTATTGATAAGAAACGTCTCGAAATCACAAGAGTACAAGATTCAAAACGCAAAGTACAAGATATTAAATTGTACGCGAGGACGTTCGAAAATCCGGAACCGGGACCAGAGTCAACTCTTAACGCTCGACGCAACGGACTAAAAATTACAAGTTAACTATGTATATAAATATAATATAATATATAATTAATTATATTAATTATATATATATTATATATATATATTAAAAACTATCGGCAGCCAGAAACTCCAAGGGTGTAAAGTGAAAATACCTCTCCGCGACTCGCGGAGTTTGAAGGCTATTTGGCCGCGAGTCGCGGAGCCCCAAAAATCATTCCTGGCTATAAATCAACCCGAATTCTGATCAAAATAACATCATATTTTCATCTCTCTCTCAATATATACGAGTAATATATATTTATATTTATAATTTATATTTTAATTTTAATTATAATTCTAATAATAAGGGTATGTTAGCGAATGTTGTAAGGGTGTAAGTCGAAATTCTGTCCGTGTAACGCTACGCTATTTTTAATCATTGTAAGTTATGTTCAACCTTTTTACATTAATGTCTCGTAGCTAAGTTATTATTATGCTTGTTTAAAACGAAGTAATCATGATGTTGGGCTAATTACTAAAATTGGGTAATTGGGCTTTGTACCATAATTGGGGTTTGGACAAAAGAACGACACTTGTGGAAACTAGACTATGGGCTATTAATGGGCTTTATATTTGTTTAACTAAATGAAAGTTTGTTAATGTTAATATAAAGATTTACAATTGGGCGTCCCTATAAATTACCATATACACTCGATCGGACACGATGGGCGGGGTATTTATATGTACGAATAATCGTTCATTTAACCGGACACGGGAATGGATTAATAGCCACTAGAATAATTAAAACAGGGGTGAAATTACATTCAAGGGTAATTGGTGTAATTGTTAACAAAGTAGTAAAACCTTGGTTTACACGCAGTCGATAACCTGGTGTATTCATTAAACAAAGTATTAAAACCTTGTTACAATTCGAATCCCCAATTAGTTGGAATATTTATCTTCGGGTATAATAATAATTTGACAAGGACACTTGCAATTTATATTTATGACTGATGGACTGTTATGGACAAAAACCAGACGGACATATTGAATAATCCAGGACAAAGGACAATTAACCCATGGGCATAAAACTAAAATCAACACGTCAAACATCATGATTACGGAAGTTTAAATAAGCATAATTCTTTTATTTCATATTTAATTTCCTTTATTTTATATTTAATTGCACTTCTAATTATCGCACTTTTATTTATTGTTATTTTATTTAATCGCACTTTTAATTATCGTACTTTTAATTATCGCAATTTAATTTTATCGCATTTTTATTATTCGCAATTTCATTATCGTTATTTACTTTACGCTTTAATTTAAAGTCTTGTATTTATTTTATATTTTACATTAGGTTTTAACTGCGACTAAAGTTTTAAAATCGACAAACCGGTCATTAAACGGTAAAAACCCCCCTTTATAATAATAATATTACTTATATATATATTTGTATTTTTATAAAAGTAAACTAATATAGCGTTGAGCTTTGTTTAAAGATTTCCCTGTGGAACGAACCGGACTTACTAAAAACTACACTACTGTACGATTAGGTACACTGCCTATAAGTGTTGTAGCAAGGTTTAAGTATATCCATTCTATAAATAAATAAATATCTTGTGTAAAATTGTATCGTATTTAATAGTATTTCCTGCTAAAAATTAATAGTATTTTATACCCCTCTGCTTTAACATCAAGTATTTTTGGCGCCGCTGCCGGGGAATCATCTTAAAAGCCGGAAGCGCAACGCTAATATAAAAGATTTTGTGTTAGTTTAATTTTATTAAAATTCGTTTTTGTAAAAAATTACGTTTTAATTATTCAAAAATATAAAAAGAAAAACAAAAATATAAGTATTTTTAGGATTTTGTTAAATATTTAAGTTTTATAAGTTTCTTTATCTTTATTTTAATTTATAAAAATATAAATTTTATTAAAAATCGTTTATTTAAACTAAAAACAGAAAAAAGAAAATAAAAAAAAAAAAAATAAAGAAAAACGCGTAAAAACAAAACCTGTCAACTGAATTCCTGAACCCCGCGACTCGCGGGGTTTTCCTCTTTAATTGCCGCGACTCGCGGAGGCCTTCTGACACACGGACAAAACCCTAATCACGGGTTATTTTTAATTATTTTTAATTATTATTATTATTAAAACCTAATTACTATTATTATTATTATTAGTTTTAATTTTACTTATACTTTTTATTTATATATTTAGTATTAATTAGTTTTATTAAATTGTAAAATTAGTAGTTTTTAATTAAATAAATAATATAAAAATAATATTTTTTATAAAAATTGTACTTTTTACAACTTTTTGTATATTTTTATATTTTGTACCTTTTTAATCGTTGTAGCGTAATATTTGTATTTTTTAGCTCATAATTAATTTTAAACTTAGTTTTTGCTATAGTTATTTTTACTCCTATATTTTTAGGCTTTGCCGTAGAATTCCTTAAGTGCTTTTTCTTTAGACTAAGATTTAGGTGCTTTAGAATTTTGCGACACCTTTTTAAGTTTTAGTTTCTTTTTAAGTTATTTCCATTTGGGATTTAGTTTTTCCTGTAAGCTTTAATATTTTTAGACCTTTTACTATGTATCAATTATCATTCCAATTAGTAATTTCAATTTGCGATTATAATTTTAAGTTAGTTGTAGTAATAAGGTTAAATTAGTTAAGTATTTTTAAGTTTTTATAAGTTTCTTTTATTTTTCCGTCACCTTTTATTTTTCAATCATTTTTCTTTTTCGACCTTTTGCGACGAACTCTTTTTCTCTCTTATTTCTCGCTATTCTAGTTTTTAGGACTTAGAATTTTTTCTACTTCTTATCTAAATTTCTTAAAATTACGAAAATTTATTTTGAGTGGTTAAATTGATAGACATCAAAATTTTCTGGTTCGTAGTAATAGTTGGATTTGTACGTGGACCGGGTTATTGGAGCCAAACAGTCCTCAATTATATTGAGACCAAACGAATCCTGCCCCTCTGCTGCATCTTTTGGCTATTCGAAACGTGGGCAAAATCAGAAAAGTCTATTGATTGGATAACTTATTATAATTTTTCTTTCCTTTTTAAAAAACTAATAAGATATTCAGTGAATGCACCGAGCAAGACGTTCATCACCTTTTGTACGTTCACCACCTGTAACTCGATCAAGACATCGTTTAACAAATATAACCGCCGTTGATTTTTCTTTAGAATCGTCATCCAGTCGACCAAGTACTTCAGTTCAAATTTCCGATAATCCAGTTTTTGAAACAAACCTCACAATTGAGAATCCAGAAAATATTCAGGAACGGTTCATAGATCCTGAACCATTAAACTTTCCTCCGGAACCACCAATCATTCAAACAGAGATTGTTGAGGAACGAACTATTAAATCAGAACCATCTAGTGATACCGAGTCAACGAATTCAATTATGGAGAATCTGGAACCTTTAAGTATGGAAGACCGAATGAGAGCTAAACGCACTGGCCAAGGTCACGCAATTACTCATCCAGACATTAATGCGCCAGATTATGAAATCAAAGGACAAATTCTACACATGGTGACTAATCAATGCCAATTTAGTGGTGCGCCGAAGGAAGATCCAAATGAACATCTACGTACCTTTAATAGGATCTGCACACTATTTAAAATACGAGAAGTGGAGGATGAACAGATATATCTCATGTTATTTCCCTGGACTTTAAAGGGAGAAGCCAAAGATTGGTTAGAATCGTTACCTGAAGGGGCGATTGATACATGGGACGTTTTAATTGATAAATTTCTTAAACAATTTTTTCCTGCATCTAAAGCCGTAAGACTTCAAGCAGAAATTGTTACGTTCACACAGAAGCCAAATGAAACTCTATATGAGGCGTGGACAAGATATGGAAAATTGTTAAGAGGATGTCCGCAACATGGTTTAGACACCTGTCAAATAGTACAAATATTCTACCAAGGATGCGACATCACTACAAGAAAAGACATAGATATAGCAGCTGGTGGTTCTATTATGAAGAAAACCGAAACTGATGCTTACAAAATTATTGATAACACTGCTTCCCACTCACATGAGTGGCACCAAGAAAAAGACATCATTAGATCATCTAAAGCAGCTAGAGCCGATTCTAGCCATGACTTAGATTCCATTTTCGCAAAGATAGATGCTTTCGAGAGACGAATGGAAAAGATGACTAAGGATATTCATGCTATACGAATTAGTTGTGAGCAGTGTGGAGGACCACATTTGACAAAAGATTGTCTAAATATTGAATTAACAATGGAACAAAGAGAGAATATTTCATACATAAACCAAAGGCCTGGAAATAATTATCAGAATAATTATCAACCGCCAAGACCGATTTACAATCAAAACCAGAATTATAACCGAAATATTCCATACAACAACCAACAAGGTCCTAGCAATCAACAAGTATCCAATAATACTTACAATCAGCAAAGACCGAATTTTCAAAACAAACCACCACAACAAACCGATGATAAAAAGCCGAATTTAGAAGATATGATGACGAAGCTAGTTGAAACTCAAACGCAGTTTTTCACATCTCAAAAACAAACCAATGAACAAAATGCTCAAGCATTTAGAAATCAACAAGCTTCTATTCAAAATCTAGAACAAGAAGTAAGTAACCTAGCAAGGTTAATAGGTGAAAGAAAACCGGGAAGTCTACCTAGCGATACAAACGCTAACCCCCGGAATGAAACAGCTAAAGCTATTACCACAAGAAGTGGTACAACACTTAAAACACCTGAAATACCTGTAACTTCTGATGAAACTATTCCTACTCCACAAGAACCACAACCTGATCAAGATAAGGAAAAAGAACCGGTAGTTGAAAAGGTTAATGAAGATAACACAGTTAAGGCTAAACCTTATGTTAAACCATACCAACCACCTCTTCCTTATCCAAGTAAAATGAAGAAAGAGAAACTTGAAGCCGAGCAATCCAAATTCCTGGATATGTTTAAACAGATAAATGTAAATCTTCCTTTCATTGATGTGATTTCAGGAATGCCAAGGTATGCTAAATTCTTGAAAGATCTAATCACAAATAGAAAGAAAATGGAAGAACTCTCGGCTGTTACTATGAATGCTAATTGTTCAGCAGTGCTGTTGAATAAGATACCAGAAAAACTATCTGATCCAGGAAGTTTCACAATTCCATGTTTTCTGGGTAGTCTTAGTTCAATAGAAGCATTAGCAGATTTAGGTGCTAGTATAAATTTAATGCCGTATTCACTATACGCTAAACTAGACCTTGGAGAATTGAAACCAACCAGAATAAGCATACAACTAGCCGATAGATCAATAAAATATCCTAGAGGGATAATGGAGAACATGCTAGTTAAAGTTGGTACTTTAGTATTTCCAGTAGATTTTGTTGTTCTAGACATGGAAGAAGATTCTCAAGTTCCTCTCATATTAGGAAGACCATTCTTAAACACGGCTAAAGCAATGATAGACGTGTTCGGTAAGAAACTGACCCTAAGTATAGAGGATGAGAGTGTTACCTTTTCAGTTGATAGAGCAATGCAACAACCACAATCTGCAGATGATACATGTTATTATATTCAAACTATAGATGCACATGCAGAATTATTAGAAGAATTTCCAGAATTACAAGGAACGGGAGAATGTTCTTTAGGAGAAGGTAATGAACCAATTGATGAAGCTGAAATGTTAGCTACACTTATAGCTAATGGATATGAACCAACAACAGAAGAAATTCAAATGCTAAAAGAAGAAGACAGATATCGATATAAATCATCGATAGAAGAACCGCCGAAATTAGAGTTAAAGCCACTTCCAAACCATTTGGAATACGCTTATTTACATGGTGAATCTGAATTACCTGTAATAATATCGTCTTCTCTTACTGAAAATGAGAAATCACAACTCATTTCTGTGTTGAAAGCTCATAAACCAGCCATTGCATGGAAGATTCATGATATTAAAGGAATAAGTCCTTCGTATTGCACACATAAAATCCTTATGGAAGAAGGTCATAAAACGTATGTGCAACGCCAACGAAGACTAAATCCTAATATGCAAGATGTAGTTAAGAAAGAGATTATTAAACTGCTAGATGCAGGTTTGATATATCCAATTTCTGATAGTCCATGGGTAAGCCCAGTTCAATGCGTGCCTAAGAAGGGTGGCATGACTGTCGTCACAAATGAGAAAAATGAGCTTATTCCTACTAGGACTGTAACAGGATGGCGTGTATGTATTGATTATAGAAAATTAAATGACGCCACCAGAAAAGATCACTTTCCCTTACCTTTCATAGATCAAATGTTGGAAAGATTAGCCGGAAATAGTTACTATTGTTTTCTAGATGGATTTTCCGGATATTTTCAAATTCCAATAGCACCCGAAGATCAAGAGAAAACCACATTCACGTGCCCTTATGGTACTTTTGCTTACAAACGCATGCCATTTGGACTTTGCAACGCCCCTGCAACCTTTCAAAGGTGTATGATGGCGATTTTTCACGACATGATAGAAGAATGCATGGAAGTATTCATGGATGACTTTTCAGTCTTCGGTGATACATTTAAATCATGTCTAGTTAATCTGGAACGAATGCTAATTAGATGCGAAAAATCAAATCTAGTACTTAATTGGGAGAAATGCCATTTTATGGTTAAAGAAGGCATCGTTCTTGGACATAAAATTTCAAAAGAAGGAATTGAAGTGGATAGAGCTAAAGTAGATGTAATTGCTAAACTTCCACATCCCACCAATGTTAGAGGAGTTAGGAGTTTTCTAGGGCATGCCGGTTTTTACCGACGTTTCATAAAAGATTTTTCTAAAATTGCCACTCCTATGAATAAACTCCTAGAAAAGGATGCACCATTCATCTTTTCAGATGAATGTATCAAATCTTTTAATATTCTTAAAGAAAAACTCACTAATGCACCAATCATGATAACACCAAACTGGAATCTACCATTTGAACTAATGTGCGATGCAAGTGATTTTGCAATGGGAGCCGTTTTAGGACAAAGGATTGAAAAACGATTTCAACCTATATATTATGCTAGTAAGACATTACAAGGAGCACAAACGAACTATACAACTACTGAAAAAGAACTCCTTGCTATTGTCTTTGCTTTTGACAAATTTCGATCATATCTCGTTCTAGCAAAAACGGTGGTCTATACCGACCATTCTGCTCTTAGATACCTATTTTCAAAACAAGATGCTAAACCAAGATTAATCCGTTGGATCTTACTCTTACAAGAGTTTGATATTGAAATCCGAGATAAAAAAGGAGCAGAAAATCTCGCCGCTGATCATCTTTCTCGTCTTGAAAATCCCGAATTAGAAGTTTTGAATGAATCAGCCATACAAGACAACTTTCCTGATGAATATCTATTGAAGATAGATTATAAAGAAATCCCATGGTTTGCAGACTATGCAAACTACTTAGTTTGTGGATTCCTTGAAAAAGGATTATCGTACCAAAGACGAAAGAAATTCTTCAGTGATATAAAACACTATTTCTGGGAAGATCCACATCTGTTTAAAAGTTGTCCCGATGGAATAATACGCCGATGTGTATTTGGAGATGAAGCTAGTAAAATTTTAAACCATTGTCACACAGGACCAACAGGAGGGCATTATGGGCCTCAACTAACAGCAAGAAAAGTTTATGAAGCTGGATTCTATTGGCCTACAATTTACAAAGACGCACACCTTCTTTGCAAATCTTGTGATGCATGTCAAAGGGCCGGAAAAATAAGTCAACGTGATGAAATGCCACAAAATGTCATCCAAGTATGTGAAGTATTTGACATTTGGGGTATTGACTTTATGGGTCCATTTCCAAAATCTCATAATAATCTATATATACTCGTAGCCATTGATTATGTATCTAAATGGGCGGAAGCACAAGCTCTCCCAACTAACGATGCACGAGTTGTAGTAAACTTTTTAAAACGTCTTTTTGCAAGGTTTGGAACACCGAAAGCTTTAATAAGTGATCGGGGTACTCATTTCTGTAATAATCAACTTGAGAAAATTCTTAAAAGATATGGAGTAACTCATAAAATCTCCACCGCATATCATCCACAAACAAGTGGACAAGTTGAAAATACAAACCGAGCTTTAAAACGTATTCTTGAGAAAACCGTAGGATCAAATCCAAAGGAATGGTCCATTAAATTGGAGGATGCACTCTGGGCTTTTAGAACAGCCTACAAAACTCCAATTGGAACCACACCTTTTAGACTTGTTTATGGAAAAGCATGTCATCTTCCAGTAGAAATTGAACACAAAGCATTTTGGGCTTTGAAGACATGTAATCTTGATTTACATGAAGCCGGACGTCTACGATTAAGTCAACTAAACGAATTAGAAGAATTAAGACATGAAGCATACGAAAATTCGTTAATCTATAAAGAAAGAACGAAGAAATGGCATGATAAAAGAATCAGAAGTTCAAAAGAATTCAAAGAAGGAGACAGAGTTCTTCTTTTCAATTCACGATTCAAGCTATTTCCTGGAAAATTGAAATCAAGATGGTCTGGACCATTCATAGTTAAAAGAGTTTTCCCATACGGAACGATAGAATTAATAAATTCAAATGGGATTGAATTTAAAGTTAATGGTCACAGAGTTAAACATTACATACATGGTCCGATGGAAGTCGACAACGAAGTTAATCACAATTTCGACACCACAGCTAACTAAGTGTGGGGAGAATCAAGTCTTTAAAAGATAATATGTATTTCTGTTAGAGTTAGATTGTCTGTTTTCGTGTAGTTCTCGAAAATGGAACACGTATGGTCTTTCCCTAGCAGACCCTAAAGAACTAGTCTTCTCCCCCCATTCTGAATTTTTATTTTTTTTAGGTTTTTACAAAATGAAGACTGCCTGTGAACTAAACCATGGTCTAATGCTACACGCTTTGATCACTAAACGTAATAATGACATACTCCCGAGTGAATTAGTATCAGTAATCAGAGAAAGAATGGACGGAGTTAGAAAAGGATCCAGATGCGAAGATAATAAGTTACAATTTGGTAAAGGAAAATCAAAATCCGCAGCAAAAAGAAGAGCACGACACCTAGAAAAATGTCACAAATGCGGAAAATGGTCACATGGAGGTAAATGTTCAAATAATCAAACCTATTCAAATACCGAATTTGTTACTTTATGCAGAGACGGACCGTTCATATGTTTAGAAGAAAAGACAATGAATGCTCGAGGTTACGCCTATGCAGCCATGGAAAACCAATTAAACCGACTATCTTATGAATATAATAGATCATATAACTAAGAAATCTATTTCACAGGTATGTCTGTACAGTTTTTATTTTTATTTTTTTTTTTTAACCTTTTGATAATAAACGCTAATTTGTTCGCTAAAAAGTATTAAATTGGTATTAAATAAAATTAGGTTTGGCGACCGAAATTATTAATATCGTTCAAAAATTTATTACATCACTGCGAAATTTAACGTTTATTCTTAAGGTATAAATATCTTTAATCAATCAACCCAAAATATTTCAAAAATTCGTCATGAGTTAAATTAGGTCTTGGAACCGAAATTACTTTACCGAAAAGAGGGGCGCATATTTTTGATAATATTTGATTGATTAAAGTGGGATAAAAAGACAAAAAGATTTTTAATTTTATTATGTTTTTAAAATTAATATTTAAATCTTAAATTAATATTGTAAACTTTGTAAAAACAATATTTTTAAAATTGTAAATATTTGAAAAATTAATATAAGTTTGGTATGAATTTATAATTTTTTAAATTAAGTTTGGTGTGAATTTTTAAGTTTTAAAATATGAAATTTTAATTTTATGCATTTCAAATTTTAAGTTTGGTGTAAATTTTGAATTTTTAATATTAATTTTGAATTTTATATTTATGTTGTGTGAATTTAAAAACAAAAATTTACTTTATCTCATTAAGTTAAAAATATGAATTTTAAAATTCGTCGTAAGTTGAAGACTAGGTCTCTGAACCGAAATTGCTTTACCCGAGGGAGGGACGAGAACTTTTATTATCATTATTTTTAATCTTGTTGATTTAAAGTATGCCAAAAACATTAAAAAACCCAAAAATCTTAGCTTTTAAAACAATCGCTACAAAAAGACAAATTTTAAAATTTTGTCGAGGGACGGACTAGGACATCGATCCGAAACGACCTCGTCCTAAATAACAAGGGAAACAAAATTTTAAAATTAATTTCTTAATTGTTTTATAAGTTAATGATTATAAAAAAAAAAAAAAAAAAAAAAAAAAAAAGTAACTCCGCGACTCGCGGAGTTTTAAGTGAAAACCTCCGCGACTCGCGGAGGGACAAAATTACAGAAAAAAAAATATAAGGAGCTGCTCGATCAGTTTACTCCCACCACCAAAAACACAGAAATTTTCTGCGAAAAGAACCCCCGAAAACCCACGAAAATACACCCAAAAACACTCCAAAAATCTCAATTTTTAACCGTTAATCACCAAATTTTTTGCTATAATCATGTTAAGAAGGATGATATCTAGGAACTACTCAAGAAAACAGGTACAATTACACCCCAAATCACCTTTAAATCCGAATTTTAGTGTGTTCTTGAGCATATTTTCATAATTTGAATTTTGTTAATTTTTAGTGTAATTAGTGTTAAATTGTTAGTATATTATGCATGTATAACCTAGATTGATGCTTGTTAACATGATTTGAAGCCAAAAACTTCAAAATCTTTAGAATCTAGGGTTTGTGTTCTTGAGCAATTTGGGGCTTTTTGATATAAACAGGTTATGGCCGATTTTTGTCATGAATTGTTGCTAAATTGAGTAGTGTAACATGTCTAGGTAGTTAAATGATCAAAACTTTGAGCCTAAACATGATTTTGAGAATTAAAGTGGACTTTTTCAAGTCCAAAATTCATGAACTTGATTTTTGAAAGATAATGCCATTTGAGACTTGTTTATTTGCTAGTAATGATTATTTTGACATGTTATTTGAGTTGAATGCTTATGAACTTGGCGAAAATTTTCGTATATGCTTATTTGAAAAAGTGTAGATTTGATAAAAATGTGAAAATAAGCTTAAGTTTGATATAAATTAATAATGTCATTGTAATTATTTTGATTGATGATTTTGCTGACACTAATGCATATTTGGATGCACAAAATTTGTGTTTGATGTGTTTTGCAGAATGAAAGGGGTGAATCTTCATCCCAAGCCCGCCATGCTCCTGCTGAGAACTTGGAACAACAGGAGGTAGATAATTACTACAAGCAGGATGTACCTCATCCAGTCATGACCTTTTCAGATATGCACTTGGAACAGTTGCACCCGAACCTGCGATTTGACAGACTTTGGATAGATTATCCAAAATATCAACGGGGTTTGCATACTCTTCACTCAAAGGTTGTTGAGGTACCGAGGGTCATAGAATGGGGACCCTTGGAAGCTGTAGAATTGGCCGGGCCAATTAGGGAATTACTGGTACAGAGGTATGGTAATTCTTATTTTAATGACTGGATATGTTTATTCACCATACGCAGACCTGTATATAAAGTATGGTGTGAAGAGTTGTTATGTAGTATAGAGTTGAATGATCGGGTAGCTAGTTTAACCGATCGTTCTTTTGTTAGATTTTTGTTAGGCGGTTCGATGCGCCACATGTCTTTACTAGACATGGCTCAGGCTTTACGTATATATACGCCTGAGGAGTTAGCATCTGCCGATTGTAGAGGATTGATACTAAACGGTAGGAAAATAGATGAAAATTTTGATACACACGGTGTGTGGAGTCAAATGACAAGCCATCACCGTTTTAAAGGGGGAAACTACTCTTATTTGGATATAGATAGAGCCGAATTAAGAGTTATACATAGGTTTTTAGCTAACTCGATTACACAAAGGGGTAAAAACAAAGAAAAGGTAAATGAACAAGATTTGTTTTACCATATGTGTATTCGAGACCCACACAGCGCTGTAAGTATACCATATTGTGTGGGTTATTATTTATCAGCTATGGTTCGAGGGATGCGTCCACATAGCATAATAGGAGGTGGTATTTTTATTACTTTGATTGGTGAATATCTCGGTGTGGATATAAGTCGGGGGGGATTATTAGTAGAAGAGCCGGAACCCCGCGACACTATAGGTTTAAATGTATACCATGGTGCGAAAGTGTTGAAGCGGCGAAATAACGCCGCAGTACGATACAATGGTAGACATCCACAGGTAGAGAGAAACCAAGAACAAGGTAATGTAGGAGGGGGGAACCAGATGCAAGAAATGCAAAGGTTTATAGCTTCTCAGGAATACGAAAATGCTAGACAGAGAGCATTTGAAGATTGGCAAGTTCATCAGAACCAGATCATAGCGCATTGCCAACACATAGGTAGAAACTATATTCCTACACCGAAACCCGTCTTCCCTCCTTGGTCGATAGAGATGCAGCCACCATATCCTACGTATGACCCTGCCGAAGCATTCTATAGCACTTATGGTTATGCGTGGAACCCCTATTGGTACCAATATCATCCTTAGTTTATTTATTTTTATTTTTATTTTGTAATTTGTAATTATTGATATGTTTAATACTTTTGTTAATATTGTAATCATTTTTATAATTATCTAACTTTTATTCTTAGATTTTAATAATTTTTGAATGTGGGGTAATAAACCAAACTTCAAAAATATGTATATATGTTTGCAGTTTATCTTATGTACACAACAGGGTAAAACAACGCATTTTCAAAGACTGGCATTAAGTTCAGCAAAAGCAACTAATTTTGACGACAATGATGCAAAATATATGTGAAATAACAACAAGACGGAATGAACAAATGACGTGCACCATTTATCATTCAGCAAACAAACGCCAATATATTTGGAAACTTTGGTAAAAATTTAATCATTTTCACACAAATCACCCTCAATAATTTAAATTGTTACTGATTTCTTGCAAATGAGGGCATTGCAAGATCTTAAGTGTGGGAAGGGATTAAATTCTTTCGGATTTTAAAATTTTTTACTTTATACACTTGGTTACCATTAAAAATACTAGTAAAGCAGTAGTTGTATTAGAATCTAGTGCTCTCTGATAATAAAGAACAGCCCTGGTCTTATATACTGACTACCCAATTCTAGTAAAATTTTTAAAAAGAAAAATAAAAAGCCAAGTGTGGGAAAATTTACCAAGTTATTTTAAACATATGCCACATATATTTGTAACAAATAACTGAAAATACTTTTGCTTTGAACTAAACTAAACTGTTTTACCCAATGAAAGAAAAGAAGAGATGGATCTACACGATGAATCAATTCCATCATTAAAAGGAAGTAAAGTCTTCCGAAAAAGACACGCGCTTCTTGATTTAGATCATGAAGTTGTCGTCCAGACCAGCTGTAGGTTGACGAAAAATCTAGAAAAGTCATCACTAAAATCAGCTGGAAATCCACGGACCTCAGCATTAAACAGGGTCGCCAAGTGGTCAGATTTATCCTAACCATGAGAAGGATTTATCTCGTACAATGGGGGGGCACCGTGCAAATTAGCTTGATAAGACTAATGAATCAGATCTCCAGAAAGGATAATCTCCTTAAAGATTAAAAATCAGCTTTTAAAGCCTGATATTACTCAATCCTTGAGATTGACCTTAAAGATTGAGAATTACAAACTCATGGAATTCAATGATATCTAAACTCGAGCTTAAACGAGAAAATATTTTGATCAAAAATACAAACCGATTTGTTTTCTGAAAACCCTATTTTTCAATGCGTTCATTACGATTGAACGTAAAATCCTAGGAATTCACCTGGAATTCATTAGGTCACCTGAACTAAATCGGGTGTCAACCGTAAGAACGGTGGTTGCATAGCATGGTCAAAGACAGGACCTTGTGCCAGACCGACAAATTATAAGGGTGAGCTTTACTATTGCTCCTACCAAGGATAGTAATTGCGTCCGACACGTTATAGACCATAATCAAAAGCATGTCACGGGACATTGCCTTAAACAGTTGCTTGTTCAACGCTTTCCTTTACAACCGGACGGTAGTTTGCCGAAAGGTAATATACGGAATAAGTAAACTGGACGTGTTGCTTTCCTAATACAAGGTTAGCAAGTGGGTGACACAAAACCGCAAGTTTTGAGCTAAAATTTTCAAATCTGAAACCCACCAAACCCACAAAAATATTTTGCAAACACCGGTAAAGGGTTATTCCGGAAAACTTATCGAGGGTAAAAACTAGATTTAATTTTCAAAAGATCAAATGTTTTCATAAAGATCCAATTTCCTTAATGGATCTAAATTTTTATAGTCATGTGGGACTGTAAACCATATCGTTACTACCATTGTTTATACCGCCGTATAGAAATCACTGATGTACAAAGTGTGAAGAATAAAGAAGTGATTCTAGTATTTCAAGACGATATTGCTTGAGGACAAGCAACGCTCAAGTGTGGGAATATTTGATAATGCTAAAAACGAACATATATTTCATAGCATTATTCCTCAAGAAAGACAAGCTTTTAGTTGCAATTGTTCTATTTACAAGAGATATTCGTTTAAATAATAAAAGGTGAAGACAAAAGACAGATTCGACGAGTTGAAGACGCAAATGACCAAAAAGCTCAAAAGTACAAAAGACAATCAAAAAGGTTCCAATTATTGATAAGAAACGTCTCGAAATCACAAGAGTACAAGATTCAAAACGCAAAGTACAAGATATTAAATTGTACGCGAGGACGTTCGAAAATCCGGAACCGGGACCAGAGTCAACTCTTAACGCTCGACGCAACGGACTAAAAATTACAAGTTAACTATGTATATAAATATAATATAATATATAATTAATTATATTAATTATATATATATTATATATATATATATTAAAAACTATCGGCAGCCAGAAACTCCAAGGGTGTAAAGTGAAAATACCTCTCCGCGACTCGCGGAGTTTGAAGGCTATTTGGCCGCGAGTCGCGGAGCCCCAAAAATCATTCCTGGCTATAAATCAACCCGAATTCTGATCAAAATAACATCATATTTTCATCTCTCTCTCAATATATACGAGTAATATATATTTATATTTATAATTTATATTTTAATTTTAATTATAATTCTAATAATAAGGGTATGTTAGCGAATGTTGTAAGGGTGTAAGTCGAAATTCTGTCCGTGTAACGCTACGCTATTTTTAATCATTGTAAGTTATGTTCAACCTTTTTACATTAATGTCTCGTAGCTAAGTTATTATTATGCTTGTTTAAAACGAAGTAATCATGATGTTGGGCTAATTACTAAAATTGGGTAATTGGGCTTTGTACCATAATTGGGGTTTGGACAAAAGAACGACACTTGTGGAAACTAGACTATGGGCTATTAATGGGCTTTATATTTGTTTAACTAAATGAAAGTTTGTTAATGTTAATATAAAGATTTACAATTGGGCGTCCCTATAAATTACCATATACACTCGATCGGACACGATGGGCGGGGTATTTATATGTACGAATAATCGTTCATTTAACCGGACACGGGAATGGATTAATAGCCACTAGAATAATTAAAACAGGGGTGAAATTACATTCAAGGGTAATTGGTGTAATTGTTAACAAAGTAGTAAAACCTTGGTTTACACGCAGTCGATAACCTGGTGTATTCATTAAACAAAGTATTAAAACCTTGTTACAATTCGAATCCCCAATTAGTTGGAATATTTATCTTCGGGTATAATAATAATTTGACAAGGACACTTGCAATTTATATTTATGACTGATGGACTGTTATGGACAAAAACCAGACGGACATATTGAATAATCCAGGACAAAGGACAATTAACCCATGGGCATAAAACTAAAATCAACACGTCAAACATCATGATTACGGAAGTTTAAATAAGCATAATTCTTTTATTTCATATTTAATTTCCTTTATTTTATATTTAATTGCACTTCTAATTATCGCACTTTTATTTATTGTTATTTTATTTAATCGCACTTTTAATTATCGTACTTTTAATTATCGCAATTTAATTTTATCGCATTTTTATTATTCGCAATTTCATTATCGTTATTTACTTTACGCTTTAATTTAAAGTCTTGTATTTATTTTATATTTTACATTAGGTTTTAACTGCGACTAAAGTTTTAAAATCGACAAACCGGTCATTAAACGGTAAAAACCCCCCTTTATAATAATAATATTACTTATATATATATTTGTATTTTTATAAAAGTAAACTAATATAGCGTTGAGCTTTGTTTAAAGATTTCCCTGTGGAACGAACCGGACTTACTAAAAACTACACTACTGTACGATTAGGTACACTGCCTATAAGTGTTGTAGCAAGGTTTAAGTATATCCATTCTATAAATAAATAAATATCTTGTGTAAAATTGTATCGTATTTAATAGTATTTCCTGCTAAAAATTAATAGTATTTTATACCCCTCTGCTTTAACATCAGGTTTTTATAAAAATAATAATGATACTAGTAATAATAAAAATGATAATAATAATAATAATGTAAAAATAATAATATTAATGTTAAAAATAATAATAATAGGGATAGTAAAATAATAATGATAAAAATAATGATAATTCTAATAATAATAATAATGATACTTTATAATAATAATAATAATAATAATAATAGTTTTAATAATAATAATATTAATAATTTTCAAAAATAATAATAGGTATTTGTCATAAACTTATTCATACTTTTTCTTAATAATCATAATCATATCATTATCCTATTTTAAATCATAAACTTAATCCTTAATTTTATTTTTAAACCTAACCTTAACATTTTAATAACATTAATAATAATAATAATAATAACAATAATAATAATAATAATAATAATAATAATAATAATAATAATAATAATAATAATAATAATAATAATAATAATAATAATAATAATAATAATAATAATAATAATAATAATAATAATAATGATAAGAATAATAAGATAATAATAAGAGTAATAATAATAACTACCTCTCAAGAAAAAGTTCCAAAAATAAATGCCTATGCCCGGGCTCGAACCCATGACCTCTTGCTTAAACACCCACACATTCTACCATCCCTCTCCATTGCTTTTCTGTTTTAGTTCGACCCTTATATTATTTTAATCTATTTTTCTGTTTCTTCTTCATCTTCTTAATTTTAAAACCCAATTCATCATCATTCGTTATGATCATAATATCATAATCGTTATTATTTTATTATAATCATCATCTGAATCCGACCATAACATCATCTTCTATATCATGATCACGTTTTTCATAAACAACTTAGAAATATGATCATAATCATCTTCTTTATTATAAACACCATAGGTTAATCAAAATCACACCTTACGGTCACTGTATCATTGTCTTCTCCGTTCATCATCAACACTCACGATCATCATTTTATATGTTTTCCCCTCGTTCACAGTTTCAAGAAAAACAAAACTAGCAAATCAAATTTAACCCGTATGAACCAGTGAGTTTTATGAGGCCCAACCTCTTGCTATTTTTGAAACCCAGTAACAGCCCAATCAATGAAAGCCTGGTTCGATTTTTGGATCCCAACCATATGTGACAGCCCATAATAATTTCTGGTAACCTGCGGCCCAACAGGCAATCTGATTCTCTCGGCCCAAATGAATAATTAAGTGGTTTGATTAAAACAGGAGGTTTCGAATGACAGAATCAAAATAAGAAAAAAAATATATATCACGTATGCACTCATCTTTATTCATTTACATAAAAAAATCATTATCATTGTCCTACTGTATCATCATTATGTCTTTATCATCATCATATTCGTTACAATCACCATCATCATGTGGGTTTGATTGAAAAACAGAAAAATAGATACGATGCAGTAGCAATAAAGGGTATTCGATGGTGATGGCTGTGGGTGGAGTTATGATGGTTTGATGAACTGAAGATGGTGGTGGTGATCTCCAGGGTGGTGATGGATGTTTCAAGGTGATGGTGTTCATGAGATGGTGTTTGAAGAAAACAGAAAACAGTAATGGTGAATAGATTGTGAGGGTTGGATGGTGTTTGGAGAAATTAGAAAATAGGAGAAGGATAAAAGTAGCTGCTGCAGTAGCGATAACAATGGTTTGCCGGTGGTGGTTCAATGTATCACAACAATCGCAGCAGTAATTAGTTCGAACAGGAAGTGAAAATAGCAATAAACAATGATGATGGTGATCGTTGTTGGTGATGATGGATGATTACACTAGAAAACTGCAGGTTCCGGTTAGTGAGGAAATGGTTTTATTCGTTAATAGCTGTACCAAAATGGCAGTAGTTCGCCTGGTTTTTTGGGCAATATTAACACGTAAAACATTCCAAGTTTGGTCGATAGATTGTGGTGTCATATGGGTTGATCTAATAGGAAGCATGATGAGGTGTGGTGTTCGGTTATGGCTACTCAAAACGGAAACAGGAAACAAGTTTCAATGGTTTTGTGATGTTTGTTTATACTGTTGGAAATTTAGTGTAATTGAGGGATTTAATCTACACTTGTAAACGGGTTAGGAGGTACGGAGTGTACACCCATTAAGTGATAGATTACCCGGACCCGAAAGTGGTTTTCCATTATCACAAATTTGAGTGATTACGGAAGTATTATTCCTGCACTAGGTGAAACATCTCCATCGTGGAAATAAAACAAACAACTTTATGTAAAGGATTTGTTTTAGATTTGAAAACGATTTTCTAGATTTGGTTGTTGGAAATAAAACAAACAACTTTATGTAAAGGATTTGTTTTAGATTTGAAAACGATTTCCTAGATTTGGTTGTTGGAAATAAAACAAACAACTTTATGTAAAGGATTTGTTTAGATTTGAAAACGAAATTAGTTAGTGAAACATCTCCATCGTGGAATAATACTTATTTTTGGATGCCTATAAATAAGGACTATCATTTATGAGAATAAGATATACAAAAAACACCTTAATACTCTTATGCAAAAGAGTTCTTGTTTACTGCCAATAACAAGAACTAATCTCTGTCTTATCCCAAAGTGATATTCGTGTAACCCAGGCAATAAGGGTCGAATAATTACTTTCGGAAAGTGATACCATGATTCAGTGATTTATCCGGCTATCGATTATTTTACCCTACACGAAATTTCAATAAAACCTCCAACAATCGAAAGTAATTATTCGTTATAATCGATGGCGGCTACGATGAAACACATGACGGCGAATTTCTCCAAACTTGATAAGTTTGAGGGAATTGATTTTAGGAGATGGCAAAAGAAGATGCACTTCTTTCTGAGCAGCATGAGTGTGGTGTACGTACTCAGCACACCAATTCCTGAAGATCATGGTGATGATGCCACTATTGAACAAATTCGGAAAAGGTGCAAGTGGGAGAACGATGACTTCATCGCTAGAGGTTTAATCCTCAATGGTATGGCTGATTCCATTTTTGATATTTACCTAAATGTTGAATCTTCTAAAGAACTATGGGACTGTTTAGAAACCAAGTATATGTCTGAGGATGCTTCTAGTAAAAAGTTCCTTGTGAGTAATTTTAATAATTACAAGATGGTCGATTCTAGACCGGTCTTGGAACAATACAATGAGCTCATTCGTATACTTGGTCAATTTACACAACATAAGATGAACATGGATGAGTCTATTCAAGTCTCAAGCATAATTGATAAACCACCTCCATCTTGGAAAGAATTTAAACATTCTTTGAAACATAAGAAGGAGGAGTTAACTCTTGTTGAGTTGGGTAGTCATCTGCGTATTGAGGAATCCCTCAGGTTGCAGGATAATGACAAGCCAAAGAGCAACGAAGTTGCTGGTACGTCTGTTGTCAATATGGTGGAACATAAAAAGTTCACTAGTAATAATGACAAAAAGGGCAAACGTAAACATCAAGGTTATAACAAGGCTAATCCGAACAAGAAGTCTAAATTGACTTGTTGGAAGTGTGGTAAAACTGGACACATGAAAAAGGATTGCAAGGTTATTTTTGGTAATAATAATGCCAAAGGATCTAGCACAAGCGGTTCGGGAAATGGTTTAAACAACCACAACTCGAAAGGTCAGAATATATTTAATAATTCAAATGAGAATTATTATGTTTCATATATATCTGAGGCTTATTTTGTGCAGGATGATGATGTCGCGTGGTGGGTTGACTCGGGAGCCACCACCCATGTATGCAAGGATAGATTTTGGTTCAAGACTTACGAGTCCGTGACTGGTGGATCAATTCTTCATATGGAAAATGAGTCAACAGCCTCTGTTCATGGACGTGGAAGTGTGGATTTTTGTTTTAGTTCTGGAAAAACTATTTGTTTGCTTGATGTTTTGCATGTACCACAAATAAGAAAAAATTTAGTTTCCAGTAGTGTGTTAAATTGTTGTGGTTATAAACAAGTGATTGAATCTGATAAGTTTGTTTTGTCAAAACATGGTATGTTTGTTGGTTTTGGTTATTTATGCAATAGAATGTTTAGACTTAACATTAATCACTTGAATGTTAATTTTGCTTTTATATCTACTTCTAGCATAAATAATTCTACACTTTGGCATGCTAGACTAGGACATATACACTTTAAAAGAATGCAAAATATGTCTAAAGATGGATTAATACCGGCTTTTGACATGAACAATGAAAAGTGTAAAACGTGTATGTTAACAAAGATCACTAAGAAACCATTTCAAAATGTACATCGTGATACTGAAATTTTGGAATTAATACATAGTGATTTATGTGATTTGCATGCTACTCCTACTTTAGGGAACAAGAAATATTTTGTGACTTTTATTGATGATGCTTCTAGATTTTGCTATGTTTATTTGTTACATACTAAGGATGAAGCATTAGATAAATTTAAAATATTTAAAACTGAAGTAGAATTACAACAAAAGGCTTTGATTAAAAGACTTAGAACAGATAGGGGAGGTGAATACATTGACCAATCGTATTTCCAATCTGTTGGTATTATCCATGAGACCACAGCTCCTTATACTCCACAACAAAATGGTATATCTGAAAGGAAGAATACGGTCCTTAAGGAAATGGTTAATTCCATGTTATCCTATTCGGGTTTAAGTGAAGGATTTTGGGGGGAAGCTATGTTAACAGCTTGTTATTTGCTTAATAGAGTTCCTAACAAAAGAAACAAGATTACACCTTATGAACTTTGGAATAAAAGGAAACCTAACTTGAATTATCTTCGGGTATGGGGCTGTAGGGCGGTTGTAAGACTACCTGATCCCAAGAAGAAAAGTTTAGGTGAAAGAGGTATAGATTGCATATTTGTTGGATATGTTGAACATTCCAAGGCATATAGGTTCTATGTAATAGAGCCTAATGAGTTTGTCTCAATCAATTCTGTGATTGATTCAAGGGATGCAATCTTTAATGAAAATCGATTTTCATCTATACCTAGACCAAAGGATATGATTCCAAGTAACAATGGAATCAATAAGGATTGTAATGATGAAGTCTCTGAAAAGGCTGTTGATCAGTCACTTGAGCTTCGAAAAAGCAAAAGAAAAAGGAAACCTAAATCATTTGGACCAGATTTTCAACTATACTTAGTTGAAGGTTCTAGGGATGATGTTTCTACCCAATATTCGTATTGTTTCAATGTTGATGATGATCCTAAAACATATGATGAAGCAATGAGGTCTCAGGATGTTGCATTCTGAAAAGAGGCAATTAATGATGAGATAGATTCTATCATGGGCAATAACACTTGGGTGTTAGCTGATCTACCTCCTGGTTGCAAACCATTGGGTTGTAAATGGATTTTCAAAAAGAAGATGAAGGTGGATGGAACTATTGAAAAGTTCAAGGCAAGGTTAGTCATTCAAGGCTTTAGACAAAAGTCTGGAATTGACTATTTTGATACTTATGCTCCCGTGGCACGTATCACTACCTTTAGACTGCTGATTGCTTTGGCTACGATTCACAATCTAGTTATTCACCAGATGGATGTGAAGACAGCATTCTTGAATGGTGAATTGGATGAGGAGGTTTATATGAACCAACCTCAGGGCTTTGTCATGCCAGGAAATGAAGGCAAGGTGTGCAAACTTGTGAAATCCTTATATGGTTTGAAACAAGCACCTAAGCAATGGCATCAAAAGTTTGATGAAGTGATTTTATCTAGTGGTTTTAAATTAACCCAAGCAGATAAATGTGTATATAGTAAATTTGATGATTCTGGTAAAGGAGTTATAATTTGTCTATATGTTGATGACATGTTAATCTTTGGGACTGACCAAAGTCAGGTTGATTTAACAAAAAGAATTTTTGTCATCAAAATTCTCCATGAAAGATATGGGGAGGCTGACGTTATCCTTGGCATTAGGATCAAACGTGAAAGCAAAGGAATTTCGATTTGTCAATCTCGTTATATTGAGAAGGTGTTGAAAAAGTTCAATTGCTTTGAATGTAATCCTGTGAGTACCCCTGTTGATCCAAGTGAGAAGCTTATGCCTAATCAAGGTGAAGCTGTATCACAACTTGAGTATTCTCAGGTGATTGGCTGTTTGATGTACGCCATGACTTGTACAAGGCCGGATATTGCTTTTGCTGTGGGAAAACTGAGTAGATATACTAGTAATCCTAGTACTCATCACTGGCAAGCAATTAGGCGGGTACTGAAGTACTTGAAGAAAACTATGGACTATAGTTTATCTTATAATGGGTTTCCTTCTATGATATTCTGATGCGAGTTGGATAACCAATATTGAAGATCATTCTTCAATGAGTGGTTGGGTGTTCTTGCTTGGGGGAGGTGCTATTTCATGGGCTTCTAAGAAGCAGACATGTATTACCAACTCAACGATGGAATCTGAGTTTGTTGCTTTAGCTGCTGCTGGTAAAGAAGCAGAATGGCTTAGAAACTTGATCCATGAGATACCATTATGGCCTAAACCTATAGCACCCATGTCTATCCATTGTGATAGTGCTGCGACATTGGCAAAGGCTTATAGCCAGGTGTACAATGGAAAGTCTAGACACTTAGGTGTCAGACGTAGCATGATTCGTGAACTCATCATGAATGGGGTGATTTCTATAGTGTTCGTGAGGTCACAACAGAATTTAGCTGATCACTTGACGAAGGGATTGGCAAGAGACTTGGTGAACAAGTCTGCTGTGGGGATGGGTTTAAAGTCCACATAAATTTCTAATTATAAGATACCCAATTCCCTTCTGATGAAAATTAGAAGTTGAATTCAATGTGGAAGGCTTATACTTAGAAATTTGGAGTACAAAATTTTGTATCATTCCAAGGTAAGGTATGTACTCGGACCTGTTGAAGGTGAGGATGAAGTTTAGCTTCTTAATGGTTTATTTGAAAAAGTGCAATAGCAGGTGCATGACTGAAATGAACTACCTATGTGAATGTGAAGTTTTGCCGCTTCAACAAAGCTTGGACTTTTGCTTTAGATACATTCATGAATGGATATGGACACATGGCTTGTAAAGTGTCAGGATAGCTTTAGAGTATTTGAAAACTTATGTGTATGTTATTTTCAGTTATTCAAATGGGTTGAAGGGTTCAATTCTTAGAACACCTCGATTCTCGAATATTTGGAATGTGTAATGTACTAAGGTGAAAATTCAATCTTCAAGATATTTTCATTTATGCATAAGTTTTTGTTTTAATTTGTTTAATTCTCATGAAACGAATTGCACTAAATTGGGGAGGATTGTTGGAAATTTAGTGTAATTGAGGGATTTAATCTACACTTGTAAACGGGTTAGGAGGTATGAAGTGTACACCCATTAAGTGATAGATTACCCGGACCCGAAAGTGGTTTTCCATTATCACAAATTTGAGTGATTACGGAAGTATTATTCCTGCACTAGGTGAAACATCTCCATCGTGAAAATAAAACAAACAACTTTATGTAAAGGATTTGTTTTAGATTTGAAAACGATTTTCTAGATTTGGTTGTTGGAAATAAAACAAACAACTTTATGTAAAGGATTTGTTTTAGATTTGAAAACGATTTCCTAAATTTGGTCGTTGGAAATAAAACAAACAACTTTATGTAAAGGATTTGTTTAGATTTGAAAACGAAATTAGTTAGTGAAACATCTCCATCGTGGAATAATACTTATTTTTGGGTGCCTATAAATAAGGACTATCATTTATGAGAATAAGATATACGAAAAACACCTTAATACTCTTATGTAAAAGAGTTCTTGTTTACTGCCAATAACAAGAACTAATCTCTGTCTTATCCCAAAGTGATATTCGTGTAACTCAGGCAATAAGGGTCGAATAATTACTTTCGGAAAGTGATACCACGATTCAGTGATTTATTCGGCTATCGATTATTTTACCCTACACGAAATTTCAATAAAACCTCCAACATATACTACACTGTTTAGCATGGTGATGGTTATTGAACTAAAACGAAAACAGATGGCGAAGGTGATCGATGATAGGCGGTAGTTCATGGTGGTTGTCAAGGGTTGAAGAAGGTGACGGTTTCAACGGTGATGTTCTAGTGATGAAGTGGTGGCCGATGGGTGGAGTTTGGTGAAACAAGAAGAGAAGTAATGGGTTTTTAAGTTGCAGTGGAACGGTTACTGTTGTTGTATGATTATCATGGGGTCGAAGGAGAGCAGCCACAGTAGCATGTATGGTTGG
The DNA here is from genome assembly GCF_046630445.1 of Rutidosis leptorrhynchoides. NCBI lineage: Eukaryota > Viridiplantae > Streptophyta > Magnoliopsida > Asterales > Asteraceae > Rutidosis > Rutidosis leptorrhynchoides. Next base: position 220,559,257 of record NC_092333.1, on the reverse strand, counting down.
AAGAAAAATAAATATATGTGGGTTGTGTTTGATATTTGCTGAGCTTGATGTATATATATATATATATATATATATATATATATATATATATATATATATATATATATATATATATATGCATCATTCAAGTATGCAAGAAAATGGAAAGTGCTGCCACCCTTCTCAATTTGGCCATAATTTAATATACATATATCATTATAATTGAAATCAGTTGGAAGTGGGAAGAAATAAACAAACACATTAAATCATAATAATCAATTGGATTCACGGGTTAATAATTTGTGTGGCGTCTTGTGTGATTTCAAAAAGTGATAAAGTAATATAGACAGTTCAATATAATATATAATATATCTATATAGTCTTAAAACGTGATTAATAGTAGTGGGTTCGGTTGTTATCAAAATGCATATGTATACATTCTATCTCTCACTATGTTTATGTAAATATATCTACATATATAAGGAAGTTAGTTAAAGCAAAAGTATAAACACTAACTCAATGATTCGCACAGTTAACTCAATTAACATCAATTAGACATAGTATTGAGAGACAAGTTGTAGTGGTGGTCTCTTATTGATATTCAACAAGATTGAAGGTACGCGCTACGCGGCTAAATATTATTAATAAAAATTGGACAAATATAAAGGCTGGAAAAATATTAAACAGTTCAAAATTAACCTTCAGAGGTTATAATCATTCATTAGAAGTGGCATATAAAGTTACTTCATGGACAAAATATACTGCATCATATAGGAAAATACAATCAAAGTTAGCCAACAGAAAACCAAGTAACTGTAGTTAGTACGCAAACGAAGCCACTGTGAACCAACAAAAAAAGACAACAGTATTATAACAGGAAGCTCTAATGTGCCTAAAATACATAAACATTCATTTAGTCGCGTTGGAAAAAAAAAAAAAAGGCAAACAAAAATATTTGACACAATTGATAAAAAAAACTACTTATATTGGTGGCCTTTGTGTTACTTTTATATGCAAGCAGGACCACGCCATACCTTCAATCAAACCATCAAATACATTTTTTTTAGTTTATACCTACTCATAGGAGATAAAATAGTTAAATATGGCTCAAATTAGTTGATATAAATAGGTATATATCGCAACTGAGCGATATATAAACATAACAATGAATAGGTATATATATCGCAACTGACATAGTGAGGTGATCAGAAGTTACCCGTGCAAAGAGTCTGAAAGTTTTCTGAAAAAGACGTATTTGTCAATTGTGTTTCAGAATAACGAACCTCAAAACATACAAACATTTAACATATGACTGTTTCTAATACGATTAGATTATGTACCTGCTGAATTTGGCACTATTTTCCCATAGAGGCCCATGAGTATTCGTCCTGCAAGTAAAAATGAAAATGACAAAAACATCAAACAGTTGGTGTGCGCAAAAATACATAACAAACTATGACAAACGCATGAACTTGGATTGGAAAGCACACAGATTCGATGACAAATTATCACAAAACTCAATTAAAAATAAACGTAGTAAATAAGGGAATAAGATTCATACAAAGAAAGATAATCTCTTCGATGTTTTAGTTTGTATAATTACTGGATGAAACTGCAGAGAGCAGTTTTGTGGAGGTTCTCCTTGCTTTTAAGGTGCAAATGTTGTCCCCTGCACTGCACAAACATAGCTGATGTTCTCTTTTACAACAGAACCGAATGTAAACCATTAAAACTTTAGCTAACTGCAAATGAAAGTTACGGGTCAGGTTGGTTTGGGTCAAAATAGGTCTTGTTTGCACCTGAACAAATCGGTCCGGTATGGTTCGTTTGGGTCAAAATAGATCTTTTTGTGCCTGAACAAATGGGTAGGGTTGGGTTGATGCAGAAACAATTTTTGTCCTTTTTATTAGTCCGTAACTATAAAAAATATGACCACTATGAAAAAAATTATTAAAAAATCAATATATATTTAACTCACAAAACGTGTAAGCAAAAAATGCTACCTTCTTGAGCAGCAACATCGGGTAGGTATGTGGCATTTCGCCTTGTTTTATTATCATGATCAGTAAACTCTATAATAATTCCATGCTTTCTGACCTGCAAGATAAGATGAATACAATGATGATTAAGCAAATTAAGTTATAAATGAGATTTAGTAATGTCTTTACAAAGTAAAGAAGCTCAAAAAGACTTGAATATACAATAACATACCTCCCAGTCAAGATAATTAGCAGCAACTTTGCACTGGCAGAAAAATCATATATCATAAATATCATGCATCAATATATTAACCTCCTAATATAATCAACATGCATACACCAAGTGTTCTACAAAAGGAGAATTATTAAATGGATAAATATAAATATTAGACATGATACATATTACTTACGAATGAACAAAAACAATTGAATGTCTGTCTATAAGAGCCCCACCTCCATTAAAGTCCTTTGAAATTCCAGAGACAATATATAAAATCAGCTCGATCTTTGTCACTGATGTCCATTGCTGCATGTTCCTACCTTGCTTTCAGCTCGATTGCTACAACGTTTTCTTCAGTGTTCAAGTAGTGCTTCCTACTCATCCTGAATAACAAAAACAATATAACTAACAAATCGAATTCGGGACATTTTATGAAGATTTCAATCTCTCTCTATAATCTTCCAAGTTATTATAAATTACTAAGTGATTTTATTATATAGGGTTTAGTTATAGTTATTCGGCGAAAACATTTCTCATTTAAGTCATAGTAAGTCAAAAGTATTCAATCAGTCAAAGTCAAGTCAAAGTATTTTACTTGGAACCATGAATAATGAGTGCAACATCCTTAGTCATCTTCCGAGATTCAACGGTACATGCATTCGAGTCGTACGCTGCATCATTAATGTAAGAAACACAAATGAGTTATGATCGAACAACAACATATAAGTTCCTGTAATGATACAAAAGTACTATAATCACCACTTCTTGAATGGTTTACAAATCCAACTTTTTAATAAAATGTATATATAAAATAATATATAAACATATAATATCGACTTGTGATCTAAAGAACCAAACCTGTCACAGGAGCAGGTTTCGAAGGACGATGCTGATCATTCGATTCAGGTTCAGTTGGAGAATCAGACAAATGAACTTCAGCAAAATCGTCAACCATTTTTCGTCTTTTCTCATCTTCCGCCTTTTCTACTTTCTCCTTCGTTTGTTGCCCTACTTCACCAGCTGTTTTAGCTACTTTATTAAACGCGCCCGTTACCCACGAAGCACTCGTAAACACATACCTATTCTTCATTATAGCGGACCCCGCATTAGCAACGGTATTCTTAGCAGTTGTGAAGGCAGATTTGGCTTTCTCGGAAACCTGAAGTTTCTGGTCAACTTCTTTGACTTTGTCACTCACGATTGATGTACCCACGTTGAATTTTTCAGTGAACCCAATCTTCTTGTCTATTGAAGCAACTTTAGCAGATGCTGTGGAAGTCAAACCGTATTTTTCGTCAAAGTTTTTTGCTTTGGTAACGGCATCTTTACCTAAAACGAAACCCTTTGCGAACAGCTGGTTACGACGTCCTCGGCTTTACGCAGAGCGAAGTCGTTTCCAACAGGAACATTGCTTCCATAAGGCTACAAAATAATATATAAATTTATAAGGGAAAAATTATTTGAGAGTAAAGAAAGATATTTATTAGAAATATCATACGAGAGAGGCGGCTGTTGCAACTGTTGGAAGGTGGTAATCTGGGTCTAGGGTTACTGTGACAGTCGTATCAACTAACGTTGCACCCCGATATAACAAAACCGTGAGAAATCCATCTAGAAATTTTATTTTTCAATCAAAAACTTATCAATTTCTAGAAAGTATAATAACTGAAAACTATAAAACGTGTTCTTCAAAAGTGCATTAACAAATTAAAAAGGTTGAATTTTCTCATTTCATGATATACCAATAATAAAATAGTGAAACAAACGATTATACAACAGAGGGTAAACAATAACTTACTACACAATTACCGGACTAACACGTATTGTAGTAATCTGCGATAAGGATAACCGTTTAACCTTTGTTGATCAAACGATCATAAAAGTAATTGACAAAAATCCTTTTAATGTAATCATGACACTGATTTCTTACCAAAACAACCCTTTTAGATAGCCATTTCATTTTAGTATTATTTATTAAAAAAAAATATCTTATAAAAAATTCTCACATGTTTCAATGAAAAAGAAGAAGCATGTGCGTTTACATGAAACATTTAATAGCTAGTATAAATTTAAAAAATCATATAGAGGTTATAATGCATAGTTTAGAGTAACAGAAACCAGCAAACCTAAGAAATCGTAATTGAATCAGAAATGAATATTTGATAGCCATTAGACAAATAAATCACCGCCTGATTAGCAATACCACGAGCACGAAGTCTTCCCAGTACCTGATATTCAAGCAAAACAATAAGTGAAAAAAAATTAGGTCGAAAAATTTAACAGGTCAAACGGGTCGGGTCTAAAGCGGGTTTGTGACTTCCAACAAAAGGGCATTTTAAAAGAGATCTTAACTTCAAATGGAATCCTCTAGTTTAATTCAAGTCAGTTAAATTCAAATGAGCAGAATTCGAGTTTACACTGTGTTTTTCCAACAAAGGGGCATTTTAAAACAGATACCAATGATTAGTCAATAGCAAAAAAGTTATCAGCAGTTTAAGCAAATGTAGATAAATAAACATATAAAAATAACAGTCTTGACCAAACCATCTATAACAAAAGCAACAATCAAACTACAAAGCAATAGACAACATATAAAGGACAAGCATCAAGTACTGAAACCTAAGAGAATCGTAAGAATAAAGAAAGTGCAGTTATATACCTTGAGGATCAACAGGAATAGAGTACGCAGAATATACAATCCACAGTAGGAAATGGTGGCTGCAAAGGAAACTGAAAAGGAATTGCATAAAAAACATACCAGTAAAAAAAATCACAAAAAAATAATATCAATTATCATCACAATTCACAGTTAGGGCTTATACATCTAACTTCAAATACTAAAAACTGAGCTCATCAGACATAAAACACTCAATAAAGCAGAATCAAATCAATCAAAAAATAAATTGAATCAAAGCAAAAGAACAACTGTAAACCTGAAGCCGGTGCTAACAGATGCAATGTTGATGACGACTAAAATCAAAATCGGTGAATGATTTCTGGTGCAAGAGTTAACTGAAACCTGTGATCGTAAAACCTGAAAACAATACACATTCAACCCTAGAAATCGCCATTTTTCTCTTTTGTGATGGACTGAATTTCTTGCGACGGTGCGATGAATCGATTATAGGTTTTTTTTTGTTTGTGTGAATGATTTGAATGATGGATCGGTGGTGAAGATCAGAGGACGATATGGGTTTTTGTTTACCCTAGCACGGCAAGCCATTTTTTTGTGTGGTGGAAAGTTGCCAAGTCGTAAACAGCCAACTTATGTATATATATATATATAAATCTATTTACAAATAGTTGTTCGTGAATCGTCGGGAATGGTCGAAGGTTAATTGAATATATGAAACAGTTCAAAATTTTTGAGACTCAACATTACATACATTGCTTATCGTGTCAAAAATATTAAATCGTATCGAGAGTTTAATTTAAAATTAGTCGAAATTTTCTGGGTCGTCACACATACATAAATGAAACACTTACAAACTATCATCCACATCTATCACCACCATGACGATTGAGCCACCATCACGATGAATCACCACCATTCGCCACCCATTTCTTGTGTTCCTGATGAGAACCGAAAACAAACTCATCACCTATTTAATCATATACATACATACATACATGACAATTAACACAAAACAATCACCATCGAAACCCATAACCATATTCTTGTTTCACTCGTGAATGAACCAACACCACTTCATGAAACCGTTTTCATTTTTATCATTTCCTTCGGTCAACATAAACCACCATTTTCGAACTCTTGTTATTCGTTTTATATCACCACCTTCACCTTAGTAACAAAACCCACCATTCTCTCTCTTCTCTCTCTTCTTCCTTGTTATTTTTTTTCTCTTCTTCATGAACTACAATCAACAATCACAATCACCTCCACCTCTCACCAATCACTGCAAATCGTTGTTGCGTTTCTGTGGGAGTAAAACGCAAAAAGGATGACGAGGTCGAGATTATTTAAAGAAATGAAGAGAACCGTTCATGTTCACAAATTAAGGTGACAACATGGATTTAAAGAATTTATTATTCAAAGTTTCTTTTTAATCATGCAAGTGGAGCAATATGAGTTCATTGGCCGACAATGGGTCGGTGATTTAGTTTTTTTTATATAAAGATGGATATTGACGCGTTTAAAGGAAAAGGGAGGTATGCACACTTAGGATCCTTTTTAAGTAAAGTTAAATATAATATTATTGTTATAATAAGGGATGGCGACGGATGATATGGCCGAAACGGACGGTTTTTATTCGCGCGGTGTCATCAGGCCGCGGCTCGCCAGGATCAGCCACTCGTGGGAGGAAGGTATTGTTTTAAATTTATATTTAGCGGGGCCTAAATCTTACTACTCCTTATAAGTAAGGGAAGTATGACCTAGAGTCGTATTTTTGAGATATTAGTAGAATCGAACCTATATTTAAGCCTAAGATAGTTACGGAGTAGTGAATATTTATTTTAGGGTTTTCTAGTTTATAAGATAGATAAAGTAAATGCGATAAAATTCGTAATTCAGATAAGGTTAAAGTGAGTGCATACTATGACTTCATCAGTTATTCTGCCGAGATTATGGAATGCTGGCTCATGAATAGGCAGAGGCCTTGTATTCATTACACTGTGTAGTGACCCGAACTTTTCCATGTTTATATATATTAATTGAGATTGATATTTACATGATTAAATGTTTCCAACATGTTAAGCAATCAAACTTGTTAAGACTTGATTAATTGAAATATGTTTCATATAGACAATTGACCACCCAAGTTGACCGGCGATTCACGAACGTTAAAACTTGTAAAAACGACATGACGATATATATATATGGATATACATATGGTTAACATGAGATTATGATAAGTAAGTATCTCCATAAGTATATTAACAATGAGTTATATACATATAAACAAGACTACTAACTTAAGGATTTCGAAACGAGACATATATGTAACGATTATCGTTGTAACGACATTTAAATGTATATATATCATATTAAGATATATTAATATATCATAATATCATGATAATATAATAATTTAACATCTCATTAGATATAATAAACAATGGGTTAACAACATTAATTGAGATCGTTAACTTAAAGGTTTCAAAACAACACTTACATGTAACGACTAACGATGACTTAACGACTCAGTTAAAATGTATATACATGTAGTGTATTTAGATGTATTAAAATACTTTTGGAAGACTTCAAGACATATATCAAAACACTCATATTTAACGAAGATGGTTACAGTTACTTTTCCATTCTTTTCTTTCATCAAGAATTCTAGTCGTATTCTTACCCGTATTATACACAGCTTCAAAACGTACTTACTATGAGTATATACCAATAGGAACTAGCATGGGATTCCACTCTTGATTATGTCATGTATGACTAATCAATTTTAACTTCTACCATGAGCTAGTCAACTAACTAGAACTCCTTTTAACCCCACTCACCACTCACCAATTACCACTCATCATTCACTCCATTTCACTTTCAATTCTCTTTCTAATTCTCTCTCAACACACACACACTATTATGAACGTATTTTTCCAGTAGTTAATCATCATCTTCATCAAAAATCACTTCAAGAATCAAGCTATAATCATCATAGGAAGAACACTTCAAGAACACTTCAAAAATCCCTTCAAGTTTACTAATTTACTTCCAAGCTTTCTAATCCATTCCAAGTAATCTTCTAAGATCAAGAAACCTTTGTTATATACAGTAGGTTATCTTTCTTATTCAAGGTAATATTCATATTCAAACTTTGATTCAATTTCTATAACTATAAACTATCTTAATTCGAGTAAAAATCTTACTTGAACTTGTTTTTGTGTCATGATCCTACTTCAAGAACTTTCAAGCCATCCAAGATCCTTTGAAGCTAGATCATTTCTTGTCACTTCCAGTAGGTTTACCTACTAAACTTGAGGTAGTAATGATGTTCATAACATCATTCGATTCATATATATAAAACTATCTTATTCGAAGGTTTAAACTCGTAATCATTAGAACATAGTTTAGTTGATTCTAAACTTGTTCGCAAACAAAAGTTAATCCTTCTAACTTGACTTTTAAAATTAACTACACACATGTTCTATATCTATATGATATGCTAACTTAATGATTTAAAACCTGGAAACACGAAAAACACCGTAAAACCGGATTTACGCCGTCGTAGTAACACCGCGGGCTGTTTTGGGTTAGTTAATTAAAAACTATGATAAACTTTGATTTAAAAGTTGTTATTCTGAGAAAATGATTTTTATTATGAACATGAAACTATATCCAAAAATTATGGTTAAACTCAAAGTGGAAGTATGTTTTCTAAAATGGTCATCTAGACGTCGTTCTTTCGACTGAAATGACTACCTTTACAAAAACGACTTGTAACTTATTTTTTCGACTATAAACCTATACTTTTTCTGTTTAGATTCATAAAATAGAGTTCAATATGAAACCATAGCAATTTGATTCACTCAAAACGGATTTAAAATGAAGAAGTTATGGGTAAAACAAGATTGGATAATTTTTCTCATTTTAGCTACGTGAAAATTGGTAACAAATCTATTCCAACCATAACTTAATCAACTTGTATTGTATATTATGTAATCTTGAGATACCATAGACATGTATACAATGTTTTGACCTATCATGTCGACACATCTATATATATTTCAGAACAACCATAGACACTCTATATGTGAATGTTGGAGTTAGCTATACAGGGTTGAGGTTGATTCCAAAATATATATAGTTTGAGTTGTGATCAATACTGAGATACGTATACACTGGGTCGTGGATTGATTCAAGATAATATTTATCGATTTATTTCTGTACATCTAACTGTGGACAACTAGTTGTAGGTTACTAACGAGGACAGCTGACTTAATAAACTTAAAACATCAAAATATATTAAAAGTGTTGTAAATATATTTTAAACATACTTTGATATATATGTATATATTGTTATAGGTTCGTGAATCAACCAGTGGCCAAGTCTTACTTCCCGACGAAGTAAAAATCTGTGAAAGTGAGTTATAGTCCCACTTTTAAAATCTAATATTTTTGGGATGAGAATACATGCAGGTTTTATAAATGATTTACAAAATAGACACAAGTACGTGAAACTACATTCTATGGTTGAATTATCGAAATCGAATATGCCCCTTTTTATTAAGTCTGGTAATCTAAGAATTAGGGAACAGACACCCTAATTGACGCGAATCCTAAAGATAGATCTATTGGGCCTAACAAACCCCATCCAAAGTAACGGATGCTTTAGTACTTCGAAATTTATATCATATCCGAAGGGTGTCCCGGAATGATGGGGATATTCTTATATATATGCATCTTGTTAATGTCGGTTACCATGTGTTCACCATATGAATGATTTTTATCTCTATGTATGGGATGTGTATTGAAATATGAAATCTTGTGGTCTATTGTTACGATTTAATATATATAGGTTAAACCTATAACTCACCAACATTTTTGTTGACGTTTAAAGCATGTTTATTCTCAGTTGAATACTAATAGCTTCCGCTATCGCATACTTAAATAAGGACGAGATTTGGAGTCCATGCTTGTATGATATTGTGTAAAAACTGCATTCAAGAAACTTATTTTGGTGTAACATATTTGTATTGTAAACCATTATGTAATGGTCATGTGTAAACAGGATATTTTAGATTATCATTATTTGATAATCTACGTAAAGCTTTTTAAACCTTTATTGATGAAATAAAGGTTATGGTTTGTTTTAAAATGAATGTAGTCTTTGAAAAACGTCTCATATAGAGGTCAAAACCTCGCAACGAAATCAATTAATATGGAACGTTTTTAATCAATAAGAACGGGACATTTCAGTTGGTATCCGAGCGTTGGTCTTAGAGAACCAGAATTTTGCATTAGTTTGTCTTATCGAGTTTGTTAGGATGCATTAGTGAGTCTGGACTTCGACCGTGTTTACTTGAAAAATGATTGCTTAACAAATTTTGTTGGAAACTATATATTTTTAACATTTAAATATTATGTGATATATTAATCTCTTAACGCGTTTGATATTATGTGATAGATGTCTACCTCTAGAACAAGTCCCATTGACTCACCTAATAATAATGAAGAGTCAAATGTAAATTGGAATGATTCGTGGCCTGATTCACAAGTTCCCGAAGAGGAACCGGAAGAAGAGTCGGAACCAGAAGAAGAATCGGAACCGGAAGAAGAATCGGAACCGGATGAAGAAATAGAACCGGTGGGGGAAATAATAAAACGGTTGAGTAAAAGAAAATCCTCAACCAACCGACCAAGGTTAATTATGGTCAATGGTGTTTCCGCTAAGGAAGCAAAATATTGGGAGGATTACCAATTCTCCGATGAATCGGATTCTGACGAGAATTCCGATGATGTTATAGAAATTACCCCAACTGAATTTAAAAAGGCAAAAGAAAATAATAAGGGAAAGGGCATAAAAATAGAGAAATCTAATTCCAACCCCGATGAACTTTATATGTATCGTCAACCCCCGAAGTCCTTAAGTTGTAACAATGACCCGGGAACCTCTAAACCACCAGGTTTTTCTAAACCAATGTGGACAACAACGGCTCGTATTAGGGGAACATCATATATCCCTAGAAACTTGGCAAAACGAACCAAAACCGAACAAGAAGAAACGAGCGAGTCGGAATAAGATAGTTGTATTTGTGTGGTGTAATATATGTAATATAGTGTGCTTATGCTTTATGATATATGTAAAAATTGCTTGTATTAATAAGTATTTTTTTTATGAATCTAACTCTTGTCTATTTTACAGTATAAAAACACAAAATGGATAGACAACCCAATATTTTAAGAGACCTACCCGGAGACATGATTGATGAAATCTTGTCTAGAGTCGGTCAGAATTCCTCGGCACAACTATTTAAGGCGAGATCAGTTTGTAAGACATTCGAAGAACGTTCCAAGAATGCCTTGGTTTATAAAAGGCTTTCGTTCGAAAGATGGGGGATATCACATTGGAAAATCCATAAGTTACGATGTGTTTACTTTGACGCATATATTGCGGGGAACCCAAATGCTATTTTACGCAACGGGTTAAGAAATTATTTTGACTCAGTATATCCGAATATAGGACTTCGTGATTTAGAAAAAGCGGCTAACATGCAACATAAAGAAGCATGTTATGCTTACGGGTTAGTAATGTTCGCTTCTCACCAAAGTGAGAACAAGAACATCGGGCTACAACTATTAAACAAAACGTTCCCACAAGTGACGGAGTCGGTAATTGGGGTAAGAAATGAGGTTTTTAGGTTATTACGAGACTGTTGGTCATTACGTAACCCTCATCCCTTTGACGACGTTACAACACGCTGTCTTATCAACGGCCATAACGGTTATGTTCCACAAGACCAAGGATGGGAAGTAGTCCTAGTAAAACCAGAATGCATGACTTGTTTCTGGACGTATGAATTACGTGTCTTTATTGCCTTTGCTGAACGACTTGTGTACTAACTAGAATTATCTTCACAACTATCTTGTATCAAAGTTATTGTGTGCTATATTTCATGCTTTATGTAAAATAAGCGGTATTGTAAGTTTGTAAAATATTGTATAAAAGTTTGAACGCGAAATATTATTACAATCAGTTTTTCATATAGAATTGTAGTAGTTGAATTGTATATTAGCTACTAAGTATGAACTTAACGGGTAGGTACTACCCGAATTTAAACTTATAAAACGCTAATATGAAGAAAAAGCTTTTATAAATGAGTTCATATTATGCTACGAAATACTATTAACTACTCTTAATATTCTGTATGATTAACTTGTTCCATTTGACTATTTTGAAGGAAATGGCACCGACTACTCGACACACCGTGAATATGAATGAAGAGGAATTCCGTACTTTTCTAGCTTCAAACATAGCCGCAGTACAGGCTGCGCTACATACCAACAATAACCTTGGATCTGGCAGTACAGGAAATCGTGTAGGATGCACCTACAAAGAATTCACTGCCTGCAAACCTTTGGAATTTGATGGAACCGAAGGACCGATCGGATTGAAACGGTGGACCGAGAAGGTCGAATCGGTGTTTGCCATAAGTAAGTGTACTGAAGAGGACAAAGTGAAGTACGCTACGCATACCTTCACAGGTTCTGCGTTAACATGGTGGAATACCTATCTAGAGCAAGTGGGACAAGATGATGCGTACGCACTACCGTGGTCAGCATTCAAGCACTTGATGAACGAGAAGTACCGTCCCAGAACCGAGGTCAATAAGCTCAAGATAGAACTTAGAGGGTTACGAACCCAAGGATTTGATATTACCACGTATGAAAGACGATTCACAGAATTGTGCCTATTGTGTCCGGGAGCATTCGAAGATGAGGAAGAGAAGATCGACGCGTTTGTGAAAGGATTACCGGAAAGAATCCAAGAAGATATAAGTTCACACGAGCCCGCCTCCATACAACAGGCATGTAGAATGGCTCACAAACTAGTGAACCAGATTGAAGAAAGAATTAAAGAACAGACTGCTGAAGAGGCCAATGTGAAGCAAGTCAAAAGAAAGTGGGAGGAAAACGGTGATAAGAATCACCAATACAACAACAACAGCAATTACAACAATAATCGAAACAATTATCCCAACAATCGCAACATCAATCGCAACTACAACAAACGGCCCAACAACAACAACAACAACAACAACAACAGCAACTACAACAATCATCCTAACAACAATAATAACCGTAACAACAACAACAATCAGAAGCAGCTATGCCAAAGGTGTGAAAAGTATCACTCGGTGTTCTGCACCAAATTTTACAACAAGTGTAAAAGAAATGGTCATAGCGCGGCGAAGTGTGAGGTCTACGGACCAGGGGTTAATAGAACGAAAGGAACAAATGGTATCGGAACGAGTAATGGCGGAGCAAGTAGTGTCGGAGCAAGTTATGCCAATGTAGTTTGTTATAAATGTGGAAAACCGGGCCACATTATTAGAAATTGCCCGAACCAGGAGAACACGAATGGACAAGGCCGCGGAAGAGTTTTCAATATTAATGCGGCAGAGGCACAGGAAGACCCGGAGCTTGTTACGGGTACGTTTCTTATTGACAATAAATCTGCTTACGTTTTATTTGATTCGGGTGCGGATAGAAGCTATATGAGTAGAGATTTTTGTGCTAAATTAAGTTGTCCATTGACGCCTTTGGATAGTAAATTTTTACTCGAATTAGCAAATGGTAAATTAATTTCAGCAGATAATATATGTCGGAATCGAGAAATTAAACTGGTTAGCGAAACATTTAAGATTGATTTGATACCAGTAGAGTTAGGGAGTTTTGATGTGATAATCGGTATGGACTGGTTGAAAGAAGTGAAAGCAGAGATCGTTTGTTACAAAAATGCAATTCGCATTATACGAGAAAAAGGAAAACCCTTAATGGTGTACGGAGAAAAGGGCAACACGAAGCTACATATTATTAGTAATTTGAAGGCACAAAAACTAATAAGAAAAGGTTGCTATGCTGTTCTAGCACACGTCGAGAAAGTACAAACTGAAGAAAAGAGCATCAATGATGTTCCCATTGCAAAAGAATTTCCCGATGTATTTCCGAAAGAATTACCGGGATTACCCCCACAGCGATCCGTTGAATTTCAAATAGATCTTGTACCAGGAGCTGCACCAATTGCTCGTGCTCCTTACAGACTCGCACCCAGCGAGATGAAAGAACTGCAAAGCCAATTACAAGAACTTTTAGAGCGTGGTTTCATTCGACCAAGCACATCACCGTGGGGAGCTCCTGTTTTGTTTGTCAAGAAGAAAGATGGTACATTCAGGTTGTGTATCGACTACCGAGAGTTGAACAAACTTACTATCAAGAACCGCTACCCACTATCGAGAATTAACGACTTATTTGATCAACTACAAGGCTCGTCTGTTTATTCAAAGATTGACTTACGTTCCGGGTATCATCAAATGCGGGTGAAAGAAGATGATATTCCAAAGACTGCTTTCAGAACACGTTACGGACATTACGAGTTTATGGTCATGCCGTTTGGTTTAACTAATGCACCAGCTGTGTTCATGGACCTTATGAACCGAGTGTGTGGACCATACCTTGACAAGTTTGTCATTGTTTTCATTGATGACATACTTATTTACTCAAAGAATGACCAAGAACACGGTGAACATTTGAGAAAGGTGTTAGAAGTATTGAGGAAGGAAGAATTGTACGCTAAGTTTTCAAAGTGTGCATTTTGGTTGGAAGAAGTTCAATTCCTCGGTCACATAGTGAACAAAGAAGGTATTAAGGTTGATCCGGCAAAGATAGAAACTGTTGAAAAGTGGGAAACCCCGAAAACTCCGAAACACATACGCCAGTTTTTAGGACTAGCTGGTTACTACAGAAGGTTCATCCAAGACTTTTCCAAAATAGCAAAACCCTTGACTGCATTAACGCATAAAGGGAAGAAATTTGAATGGAATGATGAACAAGAGAAAGCGTTTCAGTTATTGCAGAAAAAGCTAACTACGGCACCTATATTGTCATTGCCTGAAGGGAATGATGATTTTGTGATTTATTGTGACGCATCAAAGCAAGGTCTCGGTTGTGTATTAATGCAACGAAAGAAGGTGATTGCTTATGCGTCTAGACAATTGAAGATTCACGAACAAAATTATACGACGCATGATTTGGAATTAGGCGCGGTTGTTTTTGCATTAAAGACTTGGAGGCACTACTTATATGGGGTCAAAAGTATTATATATACCGACCACAAAAGTCTTCAACACATATTTAATCAGAAACAACTGAATATGAGGCAGCGTAGGTGGATTGAATTATTGAATGATTACGACTTTGAGATTCATTACCACCCGGGGAAGGCAAATGTGGTAGCCGATGCCTTGAGCAGGAAGGACAGAGAACCCATTCGAGTAAAATCTATGAATATAATTATTCATAATAACCTTACTACTCAAATAAAGGAGGCGCAACAAGGAGTTTTAAAAGAGGGAAATTTAAAGGATGAAATACCCAAAGGATCGGAGAAACATCTTAATATTTGGGAAGACGGAACCCGGTATAGGGCTGAAAGGATTTGGGTACCAAAATTTGGAGATATGAGAGAAATGGTACTTAGAGAAGCTCATAAAACCAGATACTCAATACATCCTGGAACGGGGAAGATGTACAAGGATCTCAGGAAATATTTTTGGTGGCCGGGTATGAAAGCCGATGTTGCTAAATATGTAGGAGAATGTTTGACGTGTTCTAAGGTTAAAGCTGAGCATCAGAAACCATCAGGTCTACTTCAACAACCCGAAATCCCGGAATGGAAATGGGAAAACATTACCATGGATTTCATCACTAAATTGCCAAGGACTGCAAGTGGTTTTGATACTATTTGGGTAATAGTTGATCGTCTCACCAAATCAGCACATTTCCTGCCAATAAGAGAAGATGACAAGATGGAGAAGTTAGCACGACTGTATTTGAAGGAAGTCGTCTCCAGACATGGAATACCAATCTCTATTATCTCTGATAGGGATGGCAGATTTATTTCAAGATTCTGGCAGACATTACAGCAAGCATTAGGAACTCGTCTAGACATGAGTACTGCCTATCATCCACAAACTGATGGGCAGAGCGAAAGGACGATACAAACGCTTGAAGACATGCTACGAGCATGTGTTATTGATTTCGGAAACAGTTGGGATCGACATCTACCATTAGCAGAATTTTCCAACAACAACAGCTACCATTCAGGCATTGAGATGGCGCCGTTTGAAGCACTTTATGGTAGAAAGTGCAGGTCTCCGATTTGTTGGAGTGAAGTGGGGGATAGACAGATTACGGGTCCGGAGATTATACAAGAAACTACCGAGAAGATCATCCAAATTCAACAACGGTTGAAAACCGCCCAAAGTCGACAAAAGAGCTACGCTGACATTAAAAGAAAAGATATAGAATTTGAAATTGGAGAGATGGTCATGCTTAAAGTTGCACCTTGGAAAGGCGTTGTTCGATTTGGTAAACGAGGGAAATTAAATCCAAGGTATATTGGACCATTCAAGATTATTGATCTTGTCGGACCAGTAGCTTACCGACTTGAGTTACCTCAACAACTCGTGGCTGTACATAACACTTTCCACGTCTCAAATTTGAAGAAATGTTTTGTTAAAGAAGATCTCACTATTCCGTTAGATGAAATCCAAATCAACGAAAAACTCCAATTCATCGAAGAACCCGTCGAAATAATGGATCGTGAGGTTAAAAGACTTAAGCAAAACAAGATACCAATTGTTAAGGTTCGATGGAATGCTCGTAGAGGACCCGAGTTCACCTGGGAGCGTGAAGATCAGATGAAGAAGAAATACCCGCATCTATTTCCAGAAGATTCGTCAACACCTTCAACAGCTTAAAATTTCAGGACGAAATTTATTTAACTGGTAGGTACTGTAGTGACCCGAACTTTTCCATGTTTATATATATTAATTGAGATTGATATTTACATGATTAAATGTTTCCAACATGTTAAGCAATCAAACTTGTTAAGACTTGATTAATTGAAATATGTTTCATATAGACAATTGACCACCCAAGTTGACCGGCGATTCACGAACGTTAAAACTTGTAAAAATGACATGACGATATATATATGGATATACATATGGTTAACATGAGATTATGATAAGTAAGTATCTCCATAAGTATATTAACAATGAGTTATATACATATAAACAAGACTACTAACTTAAGGATTTCGAAACGAGACATATATGTAACGATTATCGTTGTAACGACATTTAAATGTATATATATCATATTAAGATATATTAATATATCATAATATTATGATAATATAATAATTTAACATCTCATTAGATATAATAAACAATGGGTTAACAACATTAATTGAGATCGTTAACTTAAAGGTTTCAAAACAACACTTACATGTAACGACTAACGATGACTTAACGACTCAGTTAAAATGTATATACATGTAGTGTATTTAGATGTATTAAAATACTTTTCGAAGAATTCAAGACATATATCAAAACACTCATATTTAACGAAGATGGTTACAGTTACTTTTCCATTCTTTTCTTTCATCAAGAATTCTAGTCGTATTCTTACCCGTATTATACACAGCTTCAAAACGTACTTACTATGAGTATATACCAATAGGAACTAGCATGGGATTCCACTCTTGATTATGTCATGTATGACTAATCAATTTTAACTTCTACCATGAGCTAGTCAACTAACTAGAACTCCTTTTAACCCCACTCACCACTCACCAATTACCACTCATCATTCACTCCATTTCACTTCCAATTCTCTTTCTAATTCTCTCTCAACACACACACACTATTATGAACGTATTTTTCCAGTAGTTAATCATCATCTTCATCAAAAATCACTTCAAGAATCAAGCTATAATCATCATAGGAAGAACACTTCAAGAACACTTCAAAAATCCCTTCAAGTTTACTAATTTACTTCCAAGCTTTCTAATCCATTCCAAGTAATCATCTAAGATCAAGAAACCTTTGGTATATATAGTAGGTTATCTTTCTTATTCAAGGTAATATTCATATTCAAACTTTGATTCAATTTCTATAACTATAAACTATCTTAATTCGAGTAAAAATCTTACTTGAACTTGTTTTTGTGTCATGATCCTACTTCAAGAACTTTCAAGCCATCCAAGATCCTTTGAAGCTAGATCATTTCTTGTCACTTCCAGTAGGTTTACCTACTAAACTTGAGGTAGTAATGATGTTCATAACATCATTCGATTCATATATATAAAACTATCTTATTCGAAGGTTTAAACTCGTAATCATTAGAACATAGTTTAGTTGATTCTAAACTTGTTCGCAAACAAAAGTTAATCCTTCTAACTTGACTTTTAAAATTAACTACACACATGTTCTATATCTATATGATATGCTAACTTAATGATTTAAAACCTGGAAACACGAAAAACACCGTAAAACCGGATTTACGCCGTCGTAGTAACACCGCGGGCTGTTTTGGGTTAGTTAATTAAAAACTATGATAAACTTTGATTTAAAAGTTGTTATTCTGAGAAAATGATTTTTATTATGAACATGAAACTATATCCAAAAATTATGGTTAAACTCAAAGTGGAAGTATGTTTTCTAAAATGGTCATCTAGACGTCGTTCTTTCGACTGAAATGACTACCTTTACAAAAACGACTTGTAACTTATTTTTCGACTATAAACCTATACTTTTTCTGTTTAGATTCATAAAATAGAGTTCAATATGAAACCATAGCAATTTGATTCACTCAAAACGGATTTAAAATGAAGAAGTTATGGGTAAAACAAGATTGGATAATTTTTCTCATTTTAGCTACGTGAAAATTGGTAACAAATCTATTTCAACCATAACTTAATCAACTTGTATTGTATATTATGTAATCTTGAGATACCATAGACACGTATACAATGTTTCGACCTATCATGTCGACACATCTATATATATTTCGGAACAACCATAGACACTCTATATGTGAATGTTGGAGTTAGCTATACAGGGTTGAGGTTGATTCCAAAATATATATAGTTTGAGTTGTGATCAATACTGAGATACGTATACACTGGGTCGTGGATTGATTCAAGATAATATTTATCGATTTATTTCTGTACATCTAACTGTGGACAACTAGTTGTAGGTTACTAACGAGGACAGCTGACTTAATAAACTTAAAACATCAAAATATATTAAAAGTGTTGTAAATATATTTTAAACATACTTTGATATATATGTATATATTGTTATAGGTTCGTGAATCAACCAGTGGCCAAGTCTTACTTCCCGACGAAGTAAAAATCTGTGAAAGTGAGTTATAGTCCCACTTTTAAAATCTAATATTTTTGGGATGAGAATACATGCAGGTTTTATAAATGATTTACAAAATAGACACAAGTACGTGAAACTACATTCTATGGTTGAATTATCGAAATCGAATATGCCCCTTTTTATTAAGTCTGGTAATCTAAGAATTAGGAAACAGACACCCTAATTGACGCGAATCCTAAAGATAGATCTATTGGGCCTAACAAACCCCATCCAAAGTACCGGATGCTTTAGTACTTCGAAATTTATATCATATCCGAAGGGTGTCCCGGAATGATGGGGATATTCTTATATATATGCATCTTGTTAATGTCGGTTACCAGGTGTTCACCATATGAATGATTTTTATCTCTATGTATGGGATGTGTATTGAAATATGAAATCTTGTGGTCTATTGTTACGATTTGATATATATAGGTTAAACCTATAACTCACCAACATTTTTGTTGACGTTTAAAGCATGTTTATTCTCAGGTGAATACTAAGAGCTTCCGCTGTCGCATACTTAAATAAGGACGAGATTTGGAGTCCATGCTTGTATGATATTGTGTAAAAACTGCATTCAAGAAACTTATTTTGTTGTAACATATTTGTATTGTAAACCATTATGTAATGGTCATGTGTAAACAGGATATTTTAGATTATCATTATTTGATAATCTACGTAAAGCTTTTTAAACCTTTATTGATGAAATAAAGGTTATGGTTTGTTTTAAAATGAATGCAGTCTTTGAAAAACGTCTCATATAGAGGTCAAAACCTCGCAACGAAATCAATTAATATGGAACGTTTTTAATCAATAAGAACGGGACATTTCACACTGGTCCTAAACGCCCCTGTCATAAGACATGTCACTGGGTACTGCGTTAGGCTTGAAGATTCTGAATAGATAGTAACGTCCCTTACCCCCGACGCCCGTGCAGTCTGACTACAAGCATACACGTTCAGACGGCTCATCCAATTGAGCGACTCGGTTGGGTGACGTATTAACATTCTGAAATGGTCTAAACTTTCTTAAGCATAATAGAATACATGGTTTACCATATCCGAGAGACGTGATGCGTTTCAATGCTTTCGTTAATGATTGGTAAAAGATAGTTAGGCCCTTAAAAAAAGAGTTCAACCATAAAGAACACCATGGCCAAGTCAAGCTGACTTTCATGAACATGTTCGATTATCCTAACGCTCCAATCCTTTATGTGTCTAAACAAACAGTTCCTTAATTAACTAAGAATACCTCAAGCGGGGTGCAATGCTTGAGACCGCGTTATGGTGCAGTGTACTGGTCAACACTAATCGGGTTCCATGGCCTTACTTAGCAGAGGTACAGCTTACAACAACCGCTGTGCTTCAGCGTGCACGTACGAAGTTTATATGCTTGGTGACTACACTAGCATGGTCTAGGACCGACAATGTACTAAGGGTCTAGTCAGATGTTTCACTACGAAAGAGTCCTCAGTCGAAATCCAATGCTCGATAGACTTACTATAACCGGTGTGCCTCGGTCGATCTTACATTGTATCCGATAGACTTCTCTTACCAAGGGGTAACACAGATAGTCTACTCTTAATCGGGGTTCGGGACTTCTCAATAACAGAGCCTATAACTACGTTCTATTAGTTGGAAAAACGATTGAGTTTAAAGCATAATCGGAAAGCATTTCAACAGCATACACAGACCATAATATTATTTTGGCATTATAACTGCTTACATCATAGCATACACTAAAGATAACTACTCGCTAATCATGGCAACAATATCATAAAATATTATATAAGGTAAAGGATAGAAGTACCAGTAGATTAAACGAGTTCTGAATACAAAAGTGAAAACTTCAAGACTCCAGACCGCTCCTAATACAATCTTCAGCGTTCTTCTCCGGGTACTAGGTTTCCTACACGGAGGTCGAAGGCCTTGAGAGTATGACTAATATTGTACAAGAGAGAGAAAGAAGTGAATTGAAGTGTGTGTTAGAATGAATGACAAAGACCCTTTGAATAGACTAGGATTTTGCCAAAATACGGCTGGCAGGCCGTATGGCAGCCCGTATTAGGCAGGCCATTTTCCTGGCAGCCCGTATGGCAGGCCGCTTGGTGAGACGTATTTGGCAGGCCGTTTACATACTGGCAGGCCGTATGGCAGGACGTTTTTGATGCTGGTCAGCCTTGATTCACTGGATCGTAACTTGGTTTCTTGTCTTTCACCGTTTTCGCTCTAGAATCTTCGTTTTAGCTCCGATTCTCTTGATTATTTTTGCACTGCCTTCGTAATTACTTGTTCTTCAATTCTAACCGACGAAGTGGGTATTTTGCCGATAAAGTTCGAATCTTTGTTGTTTTTGGGCCTTAATATCGGGGTGAAAACGTGACTTTTTAGGCGATATCAAATATCCCACACTTAGACTTTGCTTGTCCTCAAGCAAACTCTCATTCTTAAGAATCTTTTCGACATTTCTTTTCTAATAGCCTAAGAGGTTTGCTTTTATCATAAGAGCAAAAGATAAGATGAGTCATCTATGTTAGGATTGAAATTATCTCTGCAAGCATGCGAGGAGGTTACATGACATAGGCTAGCTTTCACGGGTCACTCGAATCACTCAAGTGTTTAGGGTTCCCTATAGTTCTAAGAAATGAATACACTCATAGCCAGTCATACTGCACCCATCGTCATATGCTTGATAAAGACTCAAATCCTTGCTGCTAATGCGAGAGCGGTAGTAATCTCAGCTTTTATAGGTCATTTGTCAATGGTGGGAAAGGAATTCTGAAGTGGTAGTGAATTTGGGGTGAGATAAAAGGGTAATGTGGTCTTTATACATACTTTTATTTGGATAGATAGGAGTGCTGAAGTATTTTGAGAAGCACTTTTGAACTTTTCTTCATTTGATAATCATTTTCGGTCGAGTTCTCTTCGGTATTTCTCTTTATAGTTCCGCTCCTTTTCTCAGAACTTGGAAATCATCATTTTTTTTTTTTGAGACTTCATCTCGAGAAACTTTTAGCCGGCAAACTTTTTCAAGACCTTTGCCATGATACTTGAGAGGTTTATAACATCGGGTTTTCGGAAGGAATCTCATTTTCGGGATTTTTCAAAGGTAATGTGGATGTGGTGGAGTAGAAGTAGTGGAGGTACGGAAGGCTTATGCTTGACAAATGGCTACCTCTTTTGATTAGAACCGAATCGCGTTTTGCTGCTTGGAGATGTAGATCTAAAGCAAGTTCTGATTCTGAGCACAGACATCGGCACTCTCAACGAAAAATAGTGAAGCATTAAAGATGAATGCTGGTCTTATTTGGGGTGCCTCACCATAATCAATTTAGGTCGAGAATGCCTTAGTCATGCAATGCTCTATTAGAGATTTCAATCTAACAAGATTTCCACCTTACTAAAGTCTTATTTTTATTGACAAACGTTTCAAGTTTTCAAAAATACTCTTTCGAAAAGGGTTTATTTTGCAAAAATTTTGAAATTTGGCTTAAGGACTTGGAATCTTCTTAATGGGTTATTATAATACAGCATAAAAAGATTATACCAACATCCCACACTTAAACGAACATTGTCCTCAATGTTCCTAGTGTATCCCACACTTGGAGATTTGGGAGTATTTGTCTAGTATTTTTATTGGGTGTTATCCCACACTTAGTGATAAGCTAGGATGTGGCATAGTTAGAATCTTGAGCTAGTAGCGAGAAGAAAGAAATACCCCTAGCAGATGCGGCTGGTTTCCAATCCTTGCGTCTTTATCGGCACATTTGTCGTTCTTTATTCTTCTACTCTACTTTATTGCACGGGTTGCCTCCCGAGAAGCGCTTTTGTTTAAGGTCGTTGGCTCGACCGTGGTGATGCTTCAAAAAGAAAACATTCCTCGCTGATGGTTGTGATCTTGGTCTTCTTGAGGGAATGTGAGTCTTGGCGGAAAAAATCCTGAGAAAGTGTCGGACCAATAGTGGTAGAAGATCCGGTACTTCTCTTGAAGATCTTCTGAATGATAAGTAGTGCGCAGTATCGGCTCTTGATAAGTCTTGAAGTCCGATGAGGATATGATCCACAGCTCTGCTGGTTAACCCATGAATGCCAATCATAGAAGCAGTGCTGGTGGTGATTATTTCTCTGGTGGGGTGCTCATTTTGGAGGTCTTCAAATAATGTCAGAAACTGTATCTTTAGAATTTCAAAGTCTTCGGAACGGTGATCTCCACAGTAAGAGTCAGTAGCTTTGCACATATTTAATAAGAGGCAAAACTGAAAATAAATGAAGAGCAACCCTGACCCGAGTATTAATTTCACCATCTTTGAGTATATCTCCCTACATCCAGCTTTAAATGTGAAACTAGGATCCGTGAATTCTTGGAAGATACGTGTTATCTGCTTAGTAACGTAGGTGGCAATGTTAACTCGATCTGGTTCAAGATGAGAGAACGGATTGTTTCTCCTTGCTTCTTTCATAACAACGTCTCGTAGCTCTTTGATAATCAGATCGGCTTGGTGATCAATGGTTACATAAATTACTAGCCTCTCTGGTGTGCTTTCGAAATTATCTCTTTCCAAGAGAGCAAAAATGCTGTGAATATCCTCGATCATTTGCAAGTCGGAGTGATAAGTCGGGCGTCCGGTGGAAAGATCCATATGCTTCTGGATGAGAGTCAGTAGTGCTCGTTGGTTTCGTGAGAACGGAAGTGCAGATCTGGCTAAGGCGTTATAAACCTTAGAGTAAATGATCTTCTGATCTTGACAGAATCTTGTCTCAAGAATAATGCGAACCACTGAATTGCGCTCTCGTTGCCTTTCTTCGTGATATATATGATCATGAAGATAATTGATAAAGTCTTGAATGCGTTCTTCTAGGATTTCAACATCATTGTCTTCTCGTCGTAGATAGAGGTGGTGTTCTTCTCAGATAGCCATAATTCGTTCTGTTAGGCGTAGTGAAAAATCAATGGTTGATTTTCGGATGGCTTCGAGAATGTCTTCAAATTCATCGGTATCATTGATGAAGGTGATCATGTCTGCATGTGTGGATATAACCGGAATTCGATCTGAAGAAGAGTCCGGCTCCCCTTGATCTGGTTCGGTTGGAGAGTGTGAGTTATTCAGAATGTCTTTATGTTGTTCTACCTCGTCATCATCGGTGTATTGTTCTTCTGAGGATGCGTCTGATGAACGGGTTTCTTCAGTATTATGATTTTCCACTTTGATACTTGAAGGATCAATTTCTATATCCTTAACCTCAACCTTATCGCTCTTCTTCTTGAAGCGAATGATTAAACTGTGATCTGCCGTCTCAAGCCTCATTATTTCTTCATGACGCTCAGTGCTTGGAGCGGGTATTGTCGCAGTTTCTTTTACGTCTTCCATTTCCTCTTCCTCTTCAGATTCCTCCTCTTCCTCTATTTCTTCGCTGGGATCCTCTTCTTCCATTTCTGGGTCGTCTGCAGACTGTGATTCGACACCCATCTCGATATCGTTGGCTGGTGGTGAAAACTCGTCATCGGAAGTGATCCGTCAGGTGGAAATAGCAAACATCTCTACCTGTCCAGAAAGATCGGTTGGTCGGTCAATTTTGAAGGTAACGCTCTCCCCATGTGATCGTAAGATCAAGGTTTGATTGTACACATCAATGACAGTCCTAGCCGTATTCATGAAAGGTCTTCCTAACACCACAGGTATGTGTAGGTCTTCCTTAATGTCCATCACTACGAAATCCGTAGGATACAAGAATTTGTCGACTTTCACCAAGACGTTCTCAACTATGCCCTTAGGATATCGAATTGTATGATCGGCAAGTTGGATTGTCATTTTGGTTGGTGACAAGTCTCCTAACTCTAATCTCTTGAAGAGAGAGTAGGGTATTAGGTTGATACTTGCTCCTAAATCTGCTAGCGCATGAATGGTTCCAGATTGGTAGATTGAACATGGAAAAATGAATCGGCCCGTATCTCTTAGTTTAGGTGGTAGAGAGTTTCTGAGTAATGCAGAGCATTCTTTACTCAGTGGAATCTTGTTAGAGTATGGTATCCTCTCCTTTGTAGAAAGAAGCCTTCAGATGTATCTCTACTGGTTGGGAACTTTGGACATAGTGTCCAGGAATCTTCCATCAAGTTTGAAGGAATCGAGCTTAGATGGTTCTTCTTGTAGCCTTCCAGGATAAGGTACGCGAACTGGAGTTTCAGGGGTCAGCTTCTGAGTATATGTCAATTTATTCTTGAGCCTAGTTGACCTTCTCCACGGTTCTTCCTCTGGGATTACGGAGTCCATTTGCTTTGCTTCTTCTATGTGGGGATTTTGGATAGTATTACTTGGCAATCTTCCCTGCGGTCGAGTTTCAAGGCGTTGTGATAACTGTCCGAGCTGCGTTTCCAAACTTTTGAGCAGAGCCAATTGATTTCTCATTAGTATCTCCGTCTGATATTTTCTGGTTGCAGTTCTCTGATTTAGCTGTTGTTGCCCTTGAATGAACTGAGTTAACTGATCATCAGCTCCGAGAGTGGGGTTAGTTGCTTTTGTAATCTGGGTGGTAGGGGAATTTTCCTCAACTGGGGGACCAGTGAGTGGAAGTGGTTAATCGTAGGTCAATTAAGATTGTTGGGCTGGATAAGGTGGATAGCGATAGCGAAAAGGTTGATTGCTTCACAGAAATTGATTAACCCTAGGTGGTTGATTGAATTCGGGATTTGGTGGACGAGCTGGGTATTGGACGTAAGAGACTGAACCGTCAGGATTTTCGTACTCAACTTGATATTCTTCAGTAGGTTGTGGGTTGGTACAATTAACACAAGCCTGAGCTTGGTTAACCTGCTGCGGCTGTGTCTTTAGTTCTCTGAGTTGTTTAGCAAGAGATTCCATCATATCCGTGAGGGAATTGATGGCCTCCGTTTGATTGTTAAGTGCAGATAATGGGGCAGATGATGAAGTTGTTTCACCACTGTTCCAGTCATGATGATGCAATGTCATGTTCTCGAGCAATTCTCATGCTTCGTCTGCGGTTTGGTTCATCAGATTCCCTTGAGTTGCTGTATCGATCGTCGTCCTATGATTTACCTTAACACCATTGTATAAGGTACAGATTTGGGCTGATCGTTCTAGCTGGTGATTAGGGCATTTCTTTAGCAGAGTTTTGAATCGCTCCCATGCAGTGTAAAGAGATTCATCATAACTTTGTTTGAAGTTAATGATGTCATTCTTCAGTTTGGTTTGTTCAGAAGGAGGGAAATATTTGGTTAGGAATTTAGTTGCCATCTCCGTCCATGACGTGATGGAATCTTTTTTAAGTACTTCGAACCAAGTTTGAGCATGATGAGTGAGAGAATAGGGGAACAAGTATAGCCGGACTATATCTTGTCCTATCCCTGGCTGTTTGTAGGAGTTCGAAAGAGATATGGATTTATCAAGGTGATAATTAGGATCGTTATTCGGTAATCCATGAAACTGACAGCTATTCCGAATGAGTTGAATGATGTGATGTTTTAACTCGAACGAGTGTCCTTGAATCTCTGGAAATTTGATTGGTCCTCCTCGACCTTCAATCGAGGGTTTGGTATTTTCTGCTAAAGTAACACGTAACGCCATTCGATTTCTGATTCGTGCTTCCTTGCGAGCTTTAGAGATTATTACGTCTGGATCAGGTACTAATAACAACGGCCCTGGTCTAGATCGGGTTTGGGTTATAAACTAGGTATGCCTTTTTGTTTTTAATTTTTCGCAAATAAACTAAATTATAAAAAAGTTAAACTAATCTAAAGTAAGCTAAACTATTCTAAGGTAATCTAAGTCTAAGGTAATCTAATCCAATTTAATCTAGGGTAGTCTAAAGTAATCTAAGGTAATCTAATGTAATCTAATTTAATTAACTAACTATCCTACGATGGAATATGTTTTTGGTTCTGGCTACTGATTCCCTGGTATTTCGGTAACAGAGCTCCGCACGAACTATTCAACAAACCAAGTGGCCAGGGTGACTACGGAGAGGCGGGATCCTTTTGGTCCCAATATAATTGGCGACTATTCGGAAAATCCAATAACCAAGTCCGTGTATAATTGTCTTTCTTAGACACCACTAAATGCTTGTAAATAAGTTTGATAGAGAGCAGTATTGCCTGATACCAGTTCCCCGGTAGCGGCTCCAAAAACTAGTATCCTCCCGTGATATGGCCGAAACGGACGGTTTTTATTCGCGCGGTGTCGTCAGGCTGCGGCTCGCCAGGATCAGCCACTCGTGGGAGGAAGGTACTGTTTTAAATTTATATTTAGCGGGGCCTAAATCTTACTACTCCTTATAAGTAAGGGAATTATGACCTAGAGTCGTATTTTTGAGATATCAGTAGAATCGAACCTATATTTAAGCCTAAGATAGTTAGGGAGTAGTGAATATTTATTTTGGGGTTTTCTAGTTTATATGACAGATAAAGTAAATGCGATAAAATTCGTAATTCAGATAAGGTTAAAGTGAGTGCATACTATGACTTCGTCAGTTATTCTGCCGAGATTATGGAATGCTGGCTCATGAATAGGCAGAGGCCTTGTATTCATTACACTGGTCCTAAATGCCCCTGTCATAAGACATGTCACTGGGTACTGCATTAGGCTTGAAGATTCTGAATAGACTGCAACATCCCTTACCCCCGACGCCCGTGCAGTCTGACTACAGGCATACACGTTCAAACGGCTCATCCAATTGAGCAACTCTGTTGGGTGACGTATTAACATTCCGAAATGGTCTAAACTATCTTAAGCATAATAGAATACATGGTTTACCATATTCGAGAGACGTGATGCATTTCAATGCTTTTGTTAATGATTGGTTAAAGATAGTTAGGCCCTTTAAAAGAGTTCAACCATAAAGAACACCATGACCAAGTCAAGCTGACTTCCATGAACACGTTCAGTTATCGTAACAGTCCAATCCTTTATGTGTCTAAACAAACAGTTCCTTAATTAACTAAGAATACCTCAAGCGGGGTGCAATTCCTGAGACCACATTATGGTGTAGTGTATTGGTCAACACTAACCGGGTTCCATCGCCTTACTTAGCAGAGGTACAGCTTACAACAACTGCTGTGCTTCAGCGTGCACGTACGAAGTTTATATGCTTGGTGACTACACTAGAATGGTCTAGGACCGACAATGTACTAAAGGTCTAGTCAGATGTTTCACTACGAAAGAATCCTCAGTCAGAATCCAAAGCTCGATAGACTTACTACAACCGGTGTGCCTCGGTCGATCTTACGTTGTATCCGATAGACTTCTCTTACCAAGGGGTGACACAGATAGTGTACTCTGAATTGAGGTTCGCGACTTCCCAATAACAGAGCCTATAACTACGTTCTATTAGTTAGAAAAGCTATTGAGTTTAAAGCATAATCGGAAAGCATTTCAACAGCATACACAGACCATAATATTATTTCGGCATTATAACTGCTTACATCATAGCATACACTAAAGATAACTACTAGCTAATCATGGCACCAATATCATAAAACATTATATAAGATAAAGGATAGAAGTACCAGTAGATTAAACGAGTTCTGAATACAAAAGTGACAACTTCAAGACTCCAGACTGCTCCTAATACAATCTTCAGCGTTCTTCTCCGGGTACTAGGTTTCCCGCACGGAGTCAAAGTCCTTGAGAGTATGACTAATATTGTACAAAAGAGAGAAAGAAGTGAATTGAAGAGTGTGTTGGAATGAATGACAAAGACCCATTAAATAGACTATGATTTTGCCAAAATACGGCTGGCAGGCCGTATGGCAGCCCGTTTGGTGGCCCGTATTTGGCAGGCCATTTTCCTGGCAGCCCGTATGGCAGGCCGCTTGGTGAGCCATATGTGGCAGGCCATTTACATACTGGCAGGCCGTATGGCAGGCCGTTTTTGATGCTGGTCAGCCTTGATTCACTGGATCGTAACTTGATTTCTTGTCTTTCACCGTTTTCGCTCTAGAATCTTCGTTTTAGCTCCGATTCTCTTGATTCTTTTTGCACCACCTTTGTAATTACTTGTTCTTCAATTCTAACCAGCGAAGTGGGTATTTTGCCACTAAAGTTCGAATCTTTGTTGTTTTTGGGCCTTAATACCTGGGTGAAAAAGTGAGTTTTTAGCCGATATCAACGGACATAACATAATCTACATTCGGGACAACTTACAAATCTGATGGCCGACATAATGAATGCTAGTGGGACGTTTAGAATTCTTTTCTTTTGAACCGTGAGTCCCAAAGTGTGTTATTTAGCCGCTGAAATAATATGTTATGCCAAGTTCTATATTTTTGTATTGGGACGAATACCACTAGTTGTATTACTGGGCCGAGATCAAACTAAAACATGGGTTGATTTAGTTACTGCATAAACAATCGCTGCTATTATTTTTTTTTCATCGTGACACCCTGCTATATATTGCATAGGTTTCTCTGTGATTAGACAAAGAATATGATGAGGTATTAGGAGAATAATTTTGATTTGAGGATGAATATAAAACGAGAATGATCATAATAATAATTAGATTAAGAAGGATGATGTAACTAAAATAATGTTGGTGAGCTGTGATGATGAATGAGATGATCCTATGGTGATGATAGTAACGATGAGGTTATGAAGAGGATAATGAATTCAGTAACAATAAGATGAAATGGAGTAGATGATGATGATAAGTAGGGTACGATGATGATGAAACAAGGATAAGGGCATATGTAAAAAAAATTTCTGACTCGGTACAACATTGCAAACGAGATACCCTTTTCATGGATTCAGAATTGTAAGTGGGCTCCTTAATTAGTCATGTTGGGCTTTTAATTTATTGGGCTGAAGACCCAACTGATTTACAGTTGGGCTGAAACTGTTAGTGATAAGAAATACGGGTTAAGTAAATATAAGGTAGAGAATAAATCAGAAAATGGGTAGCAGCTCAATGGTTAAGCGTTTGTTCGCGTGAGCGAGAGGTCGTGGGTTCGAGCCCTGTTCGGGGCAATTTTTTTTAGAAAGGCTTTGGAAGGTAGTTTTCAATACCAAAAATCATTATTATTATTATTATTATTGTTATTATTACTAGAATATTAATTATTATCATTATTATTAATATGATTTTAATTATTATTATTATTATTATTATTATTATTATTATTATTATTATTATTATTATTATTATTATTATTAGTATTATAATTATGATTATTATTATTATTATCATTCACAGTAAGATTAATATTTTACGGTTATTATTATTAATATCATTATTATTATCACTAATAGAATTATTAACCTTATTACCTTTATTAGGAATATTAAATATTATAATTATTATCATTTTTACCATTATTAATATTATTTTAGTATTATTATAATAATGGAATGATATATATATAAATATGTTTAATACATATTACATAATAAAATTAATATTTTTATATACAAAATGAATATATGAAACATATATATATTACTAATATAAAAATGATATAACTAATAAATTTATATATATAGGTTCATGAATCCGAGGCCAACCCTGCATTGTTCAGTATCGTCGTATGCATATTTTTACTACAAAATATCGTATCGTGAGTTCATTTGATTTCCTTTTACTCTTTACATTTTGGGACTGAGAGTACATGCGCTGTTTTTATAACTGTTTTATTAAATGCTTTTGAAATCTATATTTTTGGACTGAGAATACATGAAATACTTTTATAAATGTTTGACGAGATAGACACAAGCAAAACATTCCTCGAATGAATTATTATACAGACAGAAGTTCTGTTGATTATTATTGAATTAGTTGGACGTTATAATTGCCACTAATTGGTGTGAATATTTCCCTTTGCTTATTATAGCTTGGTAACCTAAGAATTAGGAAACGGGTATGGCCCCTAATTCACGCGAATCCTAAAGGTAGCTACCAGGTTTAACACCCCCACCCAAAATGTTCACTAGATGGAAGAGCTAGTGGGCGTGGTGTTTAGTACTTTGAGGTTTATATATTTATTACAGACTGAAAATTCTATTTATTTTAGGGATATTATTGATGCGCATTATATGTTAAGGTCGGTTAGAAAGCAAATTAAATATTATATATCGAGAGAATGATTTTATACACATGTTATGTGTATCTTATTTTGTACACGAGATATGTGTATGGTTACAAAGATTTATGAAAAATGGTTTCGTACACGAGAAAGGTGTACTGTATTTAAAAGATATCGCATGTACATTACAGGTGGGTATAGGATTCGGGCCCATTTGTACCATGCACATTTAAATCTTGTGGTCTATCAAAATGATGAATTTTATTGTTTATGATAAACCTATGAACTCACCAACCTTTTGGTTGACACTTTTAAAACATGTTTATTCTCAGGTTTGAAAGAAATCTTCCGCTGTGCATTTGCTCATTTTAAAGATATTACATATAGTCGTTCATGGCATATAGAGGTGAGAACCACGCAATGGGACCATCTGTTGAATACTTCATCCAGGTGGATTAGGATGGGTCGTTATATAGGTCTTCCTAAATATCCATCACTACAAAATCCGTAAGATACAAGAATTTGTTGACTTTCACCAAGACGTTCTCAACTATGCCCTTAGGATATCGAATTATGTGATCGGCAAGTTGGATTGTCATTTTAGTTGGTTACAAGTCTTCTAACTCTAATCTCTTGTAGAGAGAGTAAGGGATTAGGTTGATACTTGCTCCTAAATCTGGTAGCGCATGAATTGTTCCAGACTGGTAGATTGAACACGGGAAAAAGTATTGGCTTGTATCTCCTACCTTTCGCGGTAGAGAGTTTCTGAGTAATGCTGAGCATTCTTCACTCAGTGGAATTTTGTTAGAATCTGGTATCCTTTCCTTTGTAGAGAGAAGCATTCGGATGTATCTCTTCTAGTTGAGAACTTTGGACATGGTGTTCAGGAATCTTCCATCAAGTTTGAATGAATAAAGCTTGGATGGTTCTTCCTGTAGCCTTCCAGGGTAAGGTACACGAACCAGAGTTGCAGTGGACAGCTTCTGAGTATATGTCGATTTGTTCTTGAGCCTAGCCGACCTTCTCCGTGGTTCATCCTCTGGGATTACGGAATCCATTTGCTTCACTTCCTCTATGTGGGGATTTTGGATTGTATTACTAGGTAACTTTCCTTGTAGTCGGGTTTCAAGGCGTTGTGATAACTGTCCGAGCTGCGTTTCTAGACTTTTGAGCAGAGCCAATTGATTTCTCATTAGTATCTCTGTATGGTCTTGTCTGGATGCAGTTCTCTGATTTAGCTGTTGTTGTCCTTGAATGAACTGAGTCAACTGATCATCAACACCGAGAGTGGGGTTGGTTACTTTTGTAATTTGGGTGGTTGGGGTATTTTCCTCGACTGTGGTTGATCGTAGGATAATTGAGATTGTTGGGGTGGATAAGGTGGGTAACGATAGCGAAAAGGCTAGTTGTTTCGTTGTAACTAGTTAACCCTAGGTTGTGAATTGAATTCGGGATTTAATTGACGAGCTGGGTATTGAACGTAACAGACTGAACCGTCAAGGTTCTCGTACTCAACTTGATATTCTTCAGTGGGTTGCGGGTTGGTACAATTAACATAGGCCTGGACCTGGTTAACTTGTTGCGACTGCTCTTCAATTCTCAGAGTTGTTTGGCAAGAGATTCCATCTTATCAGTGAGAGATTTGATGGCCTCCGTTTGATTATTAAGTGCGGAGAGTGGTGCAGATGATGAAGTTGTTTCACCACTGTTCCAGTCATGTTGATGCATTGTCATGTTCTCGAGCAACTCCCATGCTTCGTCTGCGGTTTGATTCATCAGATTTCCTTGAGCTGTGGCATCGATCGTTGTCCTATGATTTACCGTAAGACCATTGTAGAAGGTACATATTTGAGCTGACCATTCTAACTGGTGGTTAGGGCATTTCTTTAGCAGGGTTTTGAATCGTTCCCATGCAGTGTAAAGAGATTCATCATAACTTTGTTTGAAGTTAATGATGTCATTCTTGAGTTTGGTTTGTTTAGAAGGAGGGAAATATTTGGTCAGGAATTTAGTAGCCATATCTGTCCACAACCTGATGGAATCTTTTTCCAATCCTTCATACCATGTTTGTGCATGATGAGTGAGAGAATTTGGGAACAAGTATAGCCGTACTATATCTTGTCCTATCCCTGACTGTTTGTAGGAGTTTAAAAGAGATATGAATTTATCAAGGTGAGATTCAGGATCGTCATTCGGTAACCCATGAAACTGACAGCTATTTTGGATGAGCTGTATGATGTGATGTTTTAACTCGAACTAGTGCCCTTGAATCTATGGGAATCTGATCGGTCCTCCTCGACCTTCAATGGAGGGTTTTGTGTTTTCTGCTAAAGTAACGCGTAACGCCATTTGATTTCTGATTCAGTCTTCCTTGTGTGCTTTAGAGATTATTGCGTCTGGATCAGGTACGAAGAACAACGGCACTGGTCTAGATCGGGTTTGGGTCATACACTGGGTATGCCTTTTTGTTTTCAATTTTAAGTAGATAAACTAAGTTCCTAATTTAATCTAAAGCAATCTAAGGCTATTCTAAATTAATCTAAGGTAATCTAAGGTAGTCTAAGGTAGTCTTAATCTAAAGTAGTTTAACTTTAAGGTAATCTAATCTAATTCTAAGGTAATCTAATTATCCTAAGTTTAGATATGTTTTTGGTTCTTGCTACTGATTCCCTGGTATTTTGATAACAGAGCTTCGCACAAACTATTCAACAAACCAAGTGGCCAGGCTGACTACGGAGAGGCAGGATCCTTTTGGTTCCAA
Source organism: Rutidosis leptorrhynchoides (assembly GCF_046630445.1). Classification (NCBI taxonomy): domain Eukaryota; kingdom Viridiplantae; phylum Streptophyta; class Magnoliopsida; order Asterales; family Asteraceae; genus Rutidosis; species Rutidosis leptorrhynchoides. The sequence continues at coordinate 220,525,386 of NC_092333.1, read as the reverse complement.
TATAATTGGACACTATTCGGAAAATCCATGAACCAAGTCCGTGTATAATTGTCTTTCTTAGACACCACTAAATGTTGTGAATGAGTTTGATAAAAAGCAGCATTATCTGATACCAAGTCCCCGGCAGCGGCGCCAAAACCTTTGTTACTCTCCTGATATGACCGAAACAGACGGTTTTATTTATGTGGTGTCGTTAGGCTGCAAGGCGTCAGAATCAACCACCAACAGAGGGGTAATGGTTTTAAATTTATATTTAGCGGGACCTAAATCGTACTACTCCTTATTATGAGTAAGGAAAGTATGACCTAGGGTCGTATTTTAAGATATAAGTATAATCGAACCTATATTTAATGCTTAAGATAATTCTAAGGTGGAGGAGTAGTGTTTACCTAATTTTGGGCTTTCTAGTTTATAAGACAGATAAGTAAATAAGATAAAATTTGTAATTCAGATAAGGTTAAAACAAGTGCATGCTATGATTTCGTCAGTTACTTTGTCGATATTATGGAATGCTGGGTCATGAATAGGCAGCGACCTTGTATTCATTACACTAGTCCTAAACGCCCCTGTCATAAGACATGTCACTGGGTAATGCGATAGGCTTGAAGATTTTGAATAGACATCAACGTCCCTTACCCCCGACGCCCGTGCAATCTGACTACAGGCATACACATTGAGACGGGTCATCCAATTGAGCGACTCGGTTGGGAGACGTAATAACATTCCACAAAGGTCTAAACTTTCTTAAGCATAATAGAATACAGGGTTGAACGTATCTGAGAGATGTGATGTGTTTCAATACTTTCGTTAATGATTGGGTTTAAAAGATAGTTAGGCCCTTAAAAAGTGGTCAACCATAAAGAACACCATGGCTAAGTCAAGTTGAGTTCCATGAACACGTTCGGTTATCCTAACGGTCCAATCCTTTATGTGTTTAAACAAACAGTTCCTTAATTAACCAAGAATCCCTCAAGCGGAGTGCAATGATTGAGACCGCATTATGGTGGAATGTAATAATCAGCACTGACCGGGTTCCATGGCCTTACTTAGCAGAGGTACAGCTTACAACAACCATTGTGCTTCAACGTGCACGTACGATGTTTATATGCTTGGTGACTACACTAGCATGGGCTAGGACCGACAATATACTAGGGGTCTATTTAGATGTTTCACTACAAAAGAGTCCACAGTCAGAATCCAAAGCTCGGTGGACTTACTACAACCGGTGTGCCTCAGTCAAACTTACGTTGTATCTGATAGACTTATCTTACTAAGGTGTGACACAGATAGTGTACTCTGAATCGGGGTTCGCGACTTCCCAATAACAGAGCCAATAACTACGTTCTATTAGTTGGAAAAGTGATTGAGTTTAAAGCATAATCAGAAAGCATCTCAACAACATATGCAAGCCATAATATTATTTTAGCATTATAACTAACTATATCATAACATACACTAAAGATAACTACTCGCTAATCATGGTAACAATATCACAAAGTATAATAATGGAAAACATTATAGAAAGATAAAGGATAGAAGTACTAGTAGATTAAATGAGTTTCGAATATAAAAGTGACAACTTCAAACTCCAGACCGCTCCTAATACAATCTTCGGCGTTCTTCTTCGGGTACTAGATATCCCGCACGGAGTCGAAGAACTTGAAAGTATGACTAATATTGTAGAAAGAGAGAGAAAGAAGTGAATTGAAGTGTGTGTAAAAATGGATGACAAAGACCCTTTAAATAGACTTGAAATTTGCCTGCAAATGGCTGGCAGGCCGTTTGGCAAGCCGTTTGCAGGGGCCATTTGCAAGGCTTGCCCATTTACTGTGCCCGTTAGCTTGACCCGTGTGGCAGGCCATTTGCCATAGTGACAGGCCGTTTGGCCTGCCCTGGTTTGCTGAATTCACTGGATCGTAACTTGATTTCTTGTGTTTCACCATTTTCTCTCTAGAATCTTCGTTTTAGCTCCGATTCTCTTGATTCTTTTTGTACCATCTTTGTAATCACTTGTTCTTCAATTTTAATCGACGAAGCGGGTATTTTGACGATAAAGTTTGGAACTTTATTGTTTTTGGGCCTTAATACCGAGGTGAAAACGTGACTTTTTTTCCGATATCAGTAAGCTTACGCTTAGTGAATGCAATAATTATGCATACACACACACACACACATATATATGTATATATATATATGTATATATATATAATATATATATATAATATAATATAATATAATATAATATACTTACTTTATTCACTTACACAAACACTGCATACAAGCTAGCAATCCAATTAGCATACAATCACAATGTATAATGCTAAATAACCAAAATGCGCAACAAGCTAGCATCACTGTTAGCATACCGTCATCACAATAAAATATGCTAATATTACCAACACATAACCATGGTTAACCATAAACACAAGGGAATGGTACTCGCGCTTGACCATCGGTGTTCACAATAACCATTACCTTGTATCACTAACCCCTGGGTGGTATCGAACACCCGAACTTTAAACCCACCCGTCACGTAAAATGTGGTATCAAACGCCCAAACTTTAAACCCACATTTCACGCCCCCGCACACATGATGATATGGTATCGAATGCCCGAACTTTAAACCCATATCACATGCCAATACGATGTGGTATCGAACGCTCGAACTTTAAACCCACATCGCATCCTGCACAAGTAAATACACCCTATACATACATGTATAATTATTCCACTCACCTTGGAATGCCCGCCTAAGTCATGTAATATAATTTCCGTCCACATATTCGAGCAAGTAGTTACCTATATCCAACGTTGAAAAATACGTGAGACGGGGTCGAAACGTTAGCGATCTCAAAACGTCGCAACGGAAAAAAGGGGATCGAAACGGGGTCAAAACGGATGTTGACTAACGTTGACTTATATATATATGTATATATATATATATATATGTATATATATATATATATATATGTATATATATATGTATATATATAGATATAAAGTTGACCGTTTTTTCCGTCTTTGACCCTTTTTTCCGTCTTTGACTGTTTTTAGCGTTGTTGACCGTTTTTTAAGCGTTGATCGTCTTTTTTGCCGTTTCAAGGCCCGTTACAATGATACTAAGTCAAATCCGTTGCGGGGTCCGTTGCGGCGCCCATTTTGGCCGTTTTTTACAACACTGCCTATATCACACATAGGAACAACATTCACATAAATTGCCATTCTTTAAAAGAGAATCTGACACAAACATCCCCTAGCCAAGAGATCACACCTTGCTCGCCAAAACTCGCCCATTTAACACCTAATGGACAAAATTCAGTTACCACTTCGAGTGATAATTTAAACCCACTCTGTAACATCCCGCCTTTTTCCGTTTACTTTTCCGTTATACTATTTTAAACTCCGTTATATGTTTATAACATCTCCCGTTGATACGCGTTTTAAATTATCTTGTTTAGGTAATTCACGCACCCGAACGAAAGTTGAGGGACTAAACTTGACAAGGGATCAAACCCTTGACTATGTCAAAGGGTCAAACCCCTTTCACCCATTCATTATCATCTCCATCTCTCTCTCTTTCTCTCTAGCAAGAACACACACACCATTACCAAATTCATTCAATCATCATCTAAATCCGATCTAGGAGGCTTACAACAAAATAAATTACATATTCGTAATCCTCTCTTCATCCTCTTCATTTTGGTACCAACTTCATCTCGTTTGGGTAATATTTCTAAAACTCTAGATTTCTCTAAATTCGTGTTTTTGACTTGAAATGGTGTTAGTTAGTGTCTATGGCTCATTGTGATGTCGTGTGGGTAATTTATATGCTCGATCTCGTTGTTTTAGTGTAACTAGCATGAACTTGAATTTTGGTGTGTTGTTCTTGAATTTTGGATGATCATATGTTGTTAGATGTTAAAAGTTCATGTTCTAATTGTGTTCCTAGTATCACTAGCTTCAATTTGATGTGTAGGTTGCTTTAGAAAAGTTCATGAACTTGATTTATGATTTTGGTGAATTTGGGTTAGGGTTGATGAACTTGAAATGGACTTTTGATGCATTGAATGCCATGGATTATTATTGGTAAGTGTTTAGTTGGATTGTATGCTTGATTACCTTCAAAACGGCATATCATTCATGTAAATTGGTTGCCCGAATCATTGAATTGCATTTATGAACTTGTATGCGGTTAATGTTAAGCATTAGATGCGGTTTTGGTTGTTGTAATAGGTAGATTGATTGATGAAATGTGTTTAGTTGTTTTCCTCGTCAAATTACCTTCCCAACGGTATAAGATACTTGTCTTGATTGTTTGCGGATCATAAATGGTGATTGTTTGAAGTTAGGTTCGTGCATAAAACTTAAAAACTGCCAGAATTCTCTGCACAGGTAATGGCGCGGCGCGCCATATACCCGCGCGGCGCGCCAAAGTGGTCTGTCCAATTTTGTCGATTTTTGAATAATGTTTGCTATGCTACGCACCCCCGATCAACATGAAACTTGGCCAACATGCTCATATATGATTTCTAAGGTCAGGAAAATAGTTCGGGACCCGACCCGACCCCGTTGACTTTTTTGTTGACTTTGACCGACCAAAGTTTGACTTTTTGTCAAACTTAACCAAATGATTATGCAACCTTCCTAACTTGCTTATATACTTGTGTCTTGCATGAAACTTGACAATTTGATTTCACATGCTACATAATCGAGTCGTAACGAGCCGTAGGACTAATTGAACATCTTTGACCTATCGTGTTTACCGTTATTGATACGACCTATTTGTTTAGGTCAAGACTAGCACTACCCTTCGCACACGTTACTTTGTGAAGTACTTTTCATACGTGCACTCAAGGTGAGATCATAGTCCCATTTTTACTCTTTTTGAACTTACATTTGGGATGAGAAAACATAAACATTTCTTTTACTAAGTGAACACAAGTACAGGAAAACAAACATTCTACATACGAGTTTAGAACAAAATCCTCAATTCGATTATCATTAGTTACACTTGCCGGGTGTAAGCGAGAACTTATGTTGTATGGATCCATATGGGTTTGACAAACCCTCATTCAAACGGTTCGCTACCGTTTACGAATGAAATATATTTTCGAGAAACAGTGTATGTTCTAGCACTAAGTGATGGGGTTCAATGGAAGGAATGTTAAGCATTGATAATTGGGTGCTCGTGAAACAAACTTTTGAAATGTATTACTATTATCTCATTGTTGCAAATCTTGTGGTTCACTTGTACTTACTTACTCAAACCTATGATTTCACCAACGTTTTCGTTGACAGATTTCTATGTTTTTCTCAGGTCCTTGAACGATACATGATACATGCTTCCGCTCATTATTTTGATACTTGGATTGGATGTCGAGTATATATGCATACATGGAGCGTCTTTTGGCTACTTTTAAATTGTGTCGCATAAGTTTCATTTGTACTTAAAACTTTGTATCGTAACTTGTGGTGGAACTATTCTTGTAAACTTTGAACAATCTTTACATTTGAAATGAATGCGACATATCTTTAGGTCAAACGTTGTTTTAAAGACTTATGACCACGTAACGGGACCTAAGTAGACGGCGCCGTCAAACATGATTTGGTCGGGTCGCTACAGATGGTATCAGAGCGTAGGTTTTAGGGATTTAGAGTTCATTGGTGTCGACCCCGAGTCATAGGGTACATTAGTGAATCTAGACTACAACCGGCATATAGACTGAAGTAGGAACTACTTGACTATTTGTGCATTATACTCGAACTCTCCTATCATATCTAACTCTTATTCGATCTTGATATCACGTTGTTAAATTTGATTGACACACCACCTTGACTTTATGAAGTAGTGTTAAATGCACATGTGAATCAGGGTAATATAATTTTCGGGATTATATTACGGTGGTTCACATGGACGTTCCGACATTATGACATAAAGAATTTAAGGCGGGTTAAGGAAATTTTATCTTTATCTTTATTCTATATCACGGTTAGTATTATTGAGAATACTAATCAATGATATTCTTGTGTCTTGAAGGAACAATGGCTCCTCGTCGTGTACGCCGCAATGAAACTCCCGAACAAGCTCTCGAACGGATGATAGCCACCGCCGTAGATGCGGCCATGGCCGGTCACTCATCCAACAACAATAATAATAACAACCACAACAACAACAACAACAACAACAATGGAGCCGGAAACTCAAACGAGGGATGCTCCTATAAAGCTTTCATGGGGTGCAAACCTCACACTTTTGATGGAACCGGGGGACCGGTCATGCTCACCCGATGGTTTGAGCAAACGGAAGCCATCTTTAGCATAAGCGGTTGTCGGGACCAAGACAAGGTCAAATACTCCACTCACACCTTCGCCGGTGTCGCTCTTACATGGTGGAATACTTATGTACAATCGGTGGGTACCGATGAAGCTCACGCCCTCTCTTGGGCCGACTTGAGGGAAAAGATGATTGTCGAATATTTCCCTCGTGAAGAAACCCGAAGGCTCGAACAAGAGCTAAGAACTTTAAAGGCGATCGGAAATGATCTCAAGGCTTACAATCAACGATTTTCCGAACTAGCCTTGATGTGCCCAAATCTTGTGAACCCCGAAGCTTTAAGGGTTGAACTTTACATGGATGGTCTTTCAAAGAGTATCAAACACGGAGTAATGTCATCCAAACCCACTAATCATCAAGAAGCTTTGAACATGGCCCGAAAATTGATAGAAACGGTTGACGAAATCGTAGTTCCGGCACCTAAGGCCGAGGATAAATCGGGCGGCAACAAAAGAAAGTGGGAACCCTCCCAATCAAACAACAACAACTTTGCTAAGAAGCCTTACACCTCCGACGGCAAGAAGAGTTATGCCGGGAACCTACCTCTTTGCAACAAATGCAACAAACATCACTTTGGCGAATGTAGTAAGTTAATTTGCCACCGGTGCCAAGGAGTTGGTCATAAGGCCAACGATTGTAAAAGTGCCACTCCCGTCGCTCGAAAGTGGCCCAATGCACCAAAGACGGGCACTTGTTATGAATGTGGCCAAATGGGCCATTATAGAAATGCATGCCCGAAGAGGAAAGATAACACCAATACGCGCGGCCGAGCTTTCAACATCAACACCGAGGAAGCCCGAGATGATAATGAATTAGTCACGGGTACGTTTCTTCTCAACAATTCTTATGTCTCTTGCTTATTCGATTCGGGTGCCGATAAATGCTTTGTATCCAAGACTTTGACTCATTCTTTTAGCACTCCACCTCTTCCATTAGATACCACTTATACCATTGAAGTGGCTAACGGGAAACTATTAAGTGCCGACACATATTACCGGGGGTGTACGTTAAACATTTTGGGTAAGGAATTTGAAATTGACTTGATACCCATGGAACTAGGAAGCTTTGATGTAATAATCGGTATGAATTGGTTAGTCAAAACGAAATCTCACATCCTTTGTGATCTTAACGCAATCCGAATTCCTATCGAGAATGGTGAACCTTTGATTGTTTATGGCGATAAGAGTTGCACCAGACTCAACCTCGTTTCGTGCCTTAAAGTTAGAAAACTACTCCGTAAGGGTTGTTTTGCGATCCTTGCCCACGTTAAGAAAGTCGAGTCCGAAGAGAAGCATATCGATGATGTGCCAATTGTTAGTGACTTTTCCGATGTATTTCCCGACGAATTGCCGGGTCTTCCACCTCATCGACCGGTTGAATTCCAAATCGATCTTATTCCGGGAGCCGCACCCGTAGCACGTGCACCATATAGACTCGCTCCATCCGAAATGCAAGAATTGCAAAGTCAAATCCAAGAACTACTTGATCGTGGTTTTATCCAACCTAGCCATTCACCTTGGGGCGCTCCGATTTTGTTTGTTAAAAAGAAAGACGGATCCCTACGAATGTGCATTGACTATCGTGAACTAAACAAATTGACAGTTAAGAATTGATATCCTCTCCCTCGCATCGATGACCTCTTTGATCAATTACAAGGGTCTTGTGTATATTCAAAAATCGATCTCCGCTCGGGTTATCATCAATTGAGGGTTAAGGGGGAAGATGTCTCCAAAACCGCTTTCCGAACTCGTTATGGTAGTTATGAATTCCTTGTCATGCCATTTGGTCTCACTAACGCACCGGCGGTGTTCATGGATCTTATGAACCGCGTGTGCAAACCGTATCTCGATAAATTCGTTATTGTGTTCATCGATGACATATTGATCTATTCTAAAAATGAAGAAGAGCACGAACAACATCTCCGACTTGTGCTTGAACTCTTGAGACAAGAACGACTTTATGCCAAATTCTCCAAGTGTGAATTTTGGTTAAAGGAAGTTCAATTTCTTGGTCATGTTGTAAGTGATCAAGGTATTAAAGTCGATCCCACGAAAATCGAAGCCATTAGTAAATGGGAGACTCCTACTACTCCTACTCACATTCGTCAATTCTTGGGTCTCGCTGGGTACTATCGTAGATTCATCGAAAACTTCTCTTTGGTTGCACGTCCTCTAACCGCATTGACTCACAAGGGAAAGAAATTCATTTGGGCGACCGAACATGAATCCGCATTCCAAATCTTGAAAACGAAGCTAACCACCGCTCCTATCTTGTCACTTCCCGAAGGCAATGATGACTTTGTTGTATATTGCGATGCCTCGAAACATGGTTTTGGGTGTGTATTGATGCAACGAACGAAAGTCATTGCTTATGCTTCTCGACAACTCAAAATTCATGAACGAAACTATACGACACATGATCTCGAACTCGGAGCCGTTGTCTTTGCACTTAAAATGTGGAGACACTATCTTTATGGAACCAAGAGTACTATCTTCACCGATCACAAAAGCCTTCAACACATCTTCGATCAAAAGCAACTAAACATGAGACAACGACGGTGTATTGAAACTTTGAACGATTACGATTGCGAGCTTCGTTACCATCCCGGGAAGGCAAACGTAGTAGCCGATGCCTTAAGTCGAAAAGAAAGAGCGGTGCCTCTTCGTGTCCGAGCCTTAAAAATCACCATCCACACAAACCTTAATAGCCAAATTCGGGTAGCCCAAGACGAGGCTCTGAAGGATGAAAACCTTTCACACAAGCTCTTGAACATTCTCGTCTCTCGATTCGAAATTAGGGAGACCGGACTTCGATATTACGCCGGAAGGATTTGGTTGCCTAGTTATGGGGACCTACGAAGCCTTATTTTAGATGAAGCCCATAAGTCACGATACTCGATTCACCCCGGTGCCAATAAGATGTACCACGACCTTAAACAACTATATTGGTGGCCGAACATCAAAAGGGACGTAGCTACTTATGTTTCCAAGTGTTTGACATGTTCCAAAGTCAAAGCCGAACACCAAAGACCGTCCGGACTACTTCAACAACCCGAGATCCCGCAATGGAAGTGGGAAAGGATAACGTTGGATTTTATCACCAAGCTACCAAAAACGACGGGCGGTTATGATACCATTTGGGTTATTGTTGACCGTCTCACCAAATCCGCACACTTCCTTGCCATGAAAGAAACGGACAAAATGGAGAAACTTGCATAACTTTACATTAAGGAGATCGTAGCCCGACACGGTGTACCTTTATCGATTATCTCCGACCGAGATGGCCGTTTCGTTTCTAGATTTTGGCATACATTGCAAGAAGCGTTGGGAACGCGTTTAGACATGAGCACCGCATATCATCCTCAAACCGATGGACAAAGCGAACGTACAATTCAAACCTTAGAGGACATGTTACGAGCTTGCGTGGTTGATTTCGGAAAAGCTTGGGACAAGCACTTACCTCTCGACGAGTTCTCTTACAACAATAGTTATCACGCGAGTATAAAGGCCGCACCTTTTGAAGCATTATATGGCCGAAAATGTCGTTCACCTCTTTGTTGGGCCGAGGTAGGCGACGTGCAAATTACCGGACCCGAACTCATTCACGAAACCACCGAGAAAATCGTTCAAATCCGAGATAGGCTTAGGACGGCCCGAAGTCGTCAAAAGTGCTATACCGACAAAAGACGCAACGACCTTGAATTTCAAGTCGGTGACCGCGTCATGTTAAAAGTCGCACCTTGGAAAGGTGTAATTCATTTTGGGAAACGCGGAAAGCTAAACCCGCGGTATATTGGTCCTTTTGAAATCTTGAAGCGTGTTGGAACCGTTGCTTATCGTTTAGATCTTCCGCCTCAATTGAGCTCCGTTCATCCTACTTTCCATGTATCCAACTTGAAAAAGTGTCTTGCCGAACCCGATATCGTCATTCCTCTCGAGGAGCTTACCATTTATGACAAACTTCATTTCGTGGAGGAACCGGTTGAAATTGTGGACACCTCCGTCAAGACATTGAAACAAAGCCGAATCTCGATTGTCAAGGTTCGTTGGAATGCCAAAAGAGGACCCGAGTTTACTTGGGAAAGGGAAGATCAAATGCAAAAGAAATACCCTCACTTATTCCCGATTCCAGAAACGCAAAATTTCGAGGCAGAAACAACAACTACTACGCCTACTTAAATTTCGGGACGAAATTTCTTTTAAGGAGTAGGTAATGTAACATCCCACCTTTTTCCGTTTACTTTTCCGTTATACTATTTTAAACTCCGTTATATGTTTATAACATCTCCCGTTGATACGCGTTTTAAATTATCTCGTTTAGGTAATTCACGCACCCGAACGAAAGTTGAGGGACTAAACTTGACAAGGGATCAAACCCTTGACTAGGTCAAAGGGTCAAACCCCTTTCACCCATTCATTATCATCTCCATCTCTCTCTATTTCTCTCTAGCAAGAACACACACACCATTACCAAATTCGTTCAATCATCATCTAAATCCGATCTAGGAGGCTTACAACAAAATAAATTACATATTCGTAATCCTCTCTTCATCCTCTTCATTTTGGTACCAACTTCATCTCGTTTGGGTAACATTTCTAAAACTCTAGATTTCTCTAAATTCGTGTTTTTGACTTGAAATGGTGTTAGTTAGTGTCTATGGCTCATTGTGATGTCGTGTGGGTAATTTATATGCTCGATCTCGTTGTTTTAGTGTAACTAGCATGAACTTGAATTTTGGTGTGTTGTTCTTGAATTTTGGATGATCATATGTTGTTAGATGTTAAAAGTTCATGTTCTAATTGTGTTCCTAGTATCACTAGCTTCAATTTGATGTGTAGGTTGCTTTAGAAAAGTTCATGAACTTGATTTATGATTTTGGTGAATTTGGGTTAGGGTTGATGAACTTGAAATGGACTTTTGATGCATTGAATGCCATGGATTATTATTGGTAAGTGTTTAGTTGGATTGTATGATTGATTACCTTCGAAACGGCATATCATTCATGTAAATTGGTTGCCCGAATCATTGAATTGCATTTATGAACTTGTATGCGGTTAATGTTAAGCATTAGATGCGGTTTTGGTTGTTGTAATAGGTAGATTGATTGATGAAATGTGTTTAGTTGTTTTCCTCGTCAAATTACCTTCCCAACGGTATAAGATACTTGTCTTGATTGTTTGTGGATCATAAATGGTGATTGTTTGAAGTTAGGTTCGTGCATAAAACTTAAAATCTGCCAGAATTCTCTGCACAGGTAATGGCGCGGCGCGCCATATACCCGCGCGGCGCGCCAAAGTGGTCTGTCCAATTTTGTCGATTTTTGAATAATGTTTGCTATGCTACGCACCCCCGATCAACATGAAACTTGGCCAACATGCTCATATATGATTTCTAAGCTCAGGAAAATAGTTCGGGACCCGACCCGACCCCGTTGACTTTTTCGTTGACTTTGACCGACCAAAGTTTGACTTTTTGTCAAACTTAACCAAATGATTATGCAACCTTCCTAACTTGCTTATATACTTGTGTCTTGCATGAAACTTGACAATTTGATTTCACATGCTACATAATCGAGTCGTAACGAGCCGTAGGACTAATTGAACATCTTTGACCTATCGTGTTTACCGTTATTGATACGACCTATTTGTTTAGGTCAAGACTAGCACTACCCTTCGCACACGTTACTTTGTGAAGTACTTTTCATACGTGCACTCAAGGTGAGATCATAGTCCCATTTTTACTCTTTTTGAACTTACATTTGGGATGAGAAAACATAAACATTTCTTTTACTAAGTGAACACAAGTACAGGAAAACAAACATTCTACATACGAGTTTAGAACAAAATCCTCAATTCGATTATCATTAGTTACACTTGCCGGGTGTAAGCGAGAACTTATGTTGTATGGATCCATATGGGTTTGACAAACCCTCATTCAAACGGTTCGCTACCGTTTACGAATGAAATATATTTTCGAGAAACAGTGTATGTTCTAGCACTAAGTGATGGGGTTCAATGGAAGGAATGTTAAGCATTGATAATTGGGTGCTCGTGAAACAAACTTTTGGAATGTATTACTATTATCTCATTGTTGCAAATCTTGTGGTTCACTTGTACTTACTTACTCAAACCTATGATTTCACCAACGTTTTCGTTGACAGATTTCTATGTTTTTCTCAGGTCCTTGAACGATACATGATACATGCTTCCGCTCATTATTTTGATACTTGCATTGGATGCCGAGTATATATGCATACATGGAGCGTCTTTTGGCTACTTTTAAATTGTGTCGCATAAGTTTCATTTGTACTTAAAACTTTGTATCGTAACTTGTGGTGGAACTATTCTTGTAAACTTTGAACAATCTTTACATTTGAAATGAATGCGACATATCTTTAGGTCAAACGTTGTTTTAAAGACTTATGACCACGTAACGGGACCTAAGTAGACGGCGCCGTCAAACATGATTTGGTCGGGTCGCTACACACTCTACAAAGTAAAATTTAACCCAAATTATACTTGTCACCAAATTGAGCAAACTTAGGTCCCGACACTAGATCACTACTTAGGTAATGATCATTCCAAAACGTCACTTACACCAAAACTACGACATGTGCAATATTGACCGGTATCACACTTGACCTTCTTTGACTTATGCCAAATTTAACCCAAAATCAATAATAGCTAGTGATTAGGCCCTAATCCACTAATTAACAACATACACCAAGTACTTAAGTACTTATTACACTAACAATAGCCTCAAATCCAAGTTTAACACCAAATCAAGGTTAAACCGAATTTTGACCAACAAACATGTTCTCAAGAACATCTTAATCACCTACACACTTCCAATCTAGTGATTAACACCCATAATCATGACAAATACTTCCAAATTTGTTATTTAACTCTAAACCCACAATATTAAAGTTTCTTTACCCAAATCACACATCAAAACCCCCAATTTCATAAGAAATGGGGTTTATAACTCATAACTAACACAAACCCTAACTAAAAATGGAAATTAAACAACAAAATTCGGTTCTAGGGTTTAACTTAACACCAAAATGAAGCCAAGAATCTAGACACACCAAGAAGAACCAAGATCCACTCAAATTTGGGTAGAAATCGCCACCATCTTCACCCATTCAAGCTTTCTCTTACTAAAACTTTCCTCTCTCTCTAGAGGGTTTAGTTGGTGAGAATGAAGATGTAAATGAGGATAAGATCTGATGCTGGGGCTTAAAACTATCCATAAGTGAAAAGACCAAATTGCCCTCTTCAATTTTACAAAATTACAAAAATAACAAAAGTCCCGTTGTGGACTGATATCAGCCAAAAGTCACGTTTTTACCCCCAATTTTAAGTCCTAAAACAATAAAGTTCCAAACTTTATCCTCAAAATAATCGCTTTGTCGTTTAATTTTGTATTAAGTAATTACAAAGGCGATGCAAAAAGAATCAAGTAAATCGGAGTTAAAACGAAGAATCTAGAGCGAAAATGGTGAAAGATAAGTTACGACTCCGGAAACCAAGTTACGATCCCGGGAACAAGCAAAACGATTCAAGCAAAACAGCAAAACCAGCCCAGGCACCAGCCTCCTGAGCCGTCTTACCACGCCGTCATGCCACAATGGCACCGACTTGCCACATGAATTGAACACCGTGCATGGGAAATGACCAAGGCAACTGGCTTTCCTGGCACCGGCCTCCCACATCGGCCTGTGGCGCCGGCCTGCTAGGTCGGCTTTCCAGCCGTTCCCAGCCACTTTTCTCCTATAAAATGGGACATTTGGGCTCATTTTTACACACACACAATTTTGTACTTCAATTTAGATTTAAATTTTATTAGTTAGTTTTTAGTAGTAACTAGCTTAGCTTTTATTTTCCAGAGGATATTCCGGCAAATCACTGCGATCTCAGGCAAATTTCTTCGGCTTTTTCAGGTTTTTATCCGAAACACTTGTCTTATTAGTTAAACATGTATTGTTATCATTTATGTTTAAAGATGCGTTCCGATATTACCATGCTAGCTTAATTAATCTGTATGTTGCAATGATAGAAGTTTGGGTTAGCGTAGTTATGTTAAATTAGTACGATTACTATTGTTATACTGAATCTGTGACCCCGATAGATTTGTATACTAGCATCTTAAGGATTGGCCAACCTATGTTGTGATCAGGACTTACCCACCTATATGAACTTAGCTATTTCATAGGACTAAGACCCCTTGTTGTACTATATCTGAAGATTCTATGAACTCGGTATGGCCACTAGTTCCCGAGAGGCATCTAATGCACTTTTAGGTCACAGAACTTAGGAATTGAGACATAAATGACCTAGTAAGCCTATTGTTGTTCCAAATAGACCTCTTAGGATCCATTAAGATCTAGTTAGTGCCTTAACTGTGTGATCCAATCCTATTGCATGTTCTTGTTTGATTGTTGCCCTAGGATTAAGTCATATCAACTGTTTCAGGTATCTATTAGGTTTCTATCTGCTTTACTTTCAGTATATCGACTGTAATGTTGTATAATGTTTAGATTAGTATGATCTCATTAGTATGATGAAATGGTTGTTAGTTTACATTAATGTTTTGTCAACTTGACCCGACGGACTCCTTCCGTTTGTGATCAGCGTTCACTTAACACGGCACGTTGTTATTCAGCTACCTAAACTTATAACGAGGGTTAGGATTAGAACTCAACTCAGTAATAAACCTAGTGCTTTACTAAGGATAACCTCTGAGGTATAGATACCCTTCAATTATACAACCAAGTGACATACTTTTCATTGCTCAACGAGAACTTCAAGATTCTAGAGATAAGTAGGTCTGTATAATTGGCTCATCCAAACAGATCTACAATATTCTAATCATAGCTTTAACATAAACATAATTGGCTCATCCAAACAGATATCCCTCCATCACCTTTACCTATTCGTAATTCGGATTATTAGCTTAAAACTAACTATTATCTTTTATCTAGGTAATTTAACCAAAGACAATTATCGACTTGATCTTCATTTCGTTCAACCATTCAAAAATACGACCATAGGTTAACTTACACCTTCTACCCTAGAAGTTAAAAGTGAATTTAGGCCCAGCAAAATATAAATAAGAAAAAGAGGAAACCCCGTTCATAAGTTCATACTGCCCATGTTGCGACCTAACGACACCGCATAAATAAAACTGTCGAGTTTAGACATATCATAAGGAGACTAATCTATTTGGCGTCGCTTTCGGGGAATCAAATATTTTGATTGAGAAAGGTTTTAAACAGACAAAAGTGCTATTTGGTGGTGTCTAAGAAAGACAAATATACACGGACTTGGTTGTTAGATTTTCTGAACAGTCTCCAATTTTATTGGAAACAAAAGGATCCTGCCTCTCCGTAGTCGATCTGGCTACTTAGGTACGAATTAATCTGTAAGAAACCCTATTAATTGGAATATCTGATAAAGTTAGCGACCGAATTTCAAGAATAATTGTTTTAATTAAATTATCGATCCTTTCAGTTAATTAATATTTCTGAAAGTTAGTTTTTCAGTTTTAAAACAGAAAATCTTAAAAATGGAACACAAATCACCCCCGCTTCTACGCAAAAGCCATGCTTAGAAGAAAGAGGAGGAGCAATTATCTTAGGAACCAAAGGAATCTCTGAAATCAGTTCACATATGATCAAATTGGTCAGTATGATCTGTAAATTCCAAGGATGTCCAACTGACGATCCAAACTTTCACCTAAATAAATTTATCAGTCTGGTTGACTCTTTTAAGAATAAAGAAAACGAGAAAAATATTTTGAAACTTCACATTTTCCAATATTCTTTGTCTACAGACGCTTTAACATGGTTTGATGAGCTTAAACTTAATTCAATACATTCATGAGAAGAATTAGCCACAAAGTTTTTAAACAAATTTTATCTACCTTCCCTGCAAACCTGTTTAAGAAATGACATCACAAACTTTTCCCAAAAAGAAAACGAGTCATTGTGTCTAGCATGGAATAAATTAAAGATGATGCTTAAAAGATGTCCGAATCATTCGTTAAGTCAGGCAGACATAATCTGCACACTTTATAATTGTTTGACCAAGGATGATAAGTCCCTCCTAGACATGGCCTCGCAAGGCAATTTCATGTCACGAACGGTAGATGAAGCATGGAATATCTTAGAAATGATAGCTGCACAACAAGAAGATTAGAGCAATGAAGCTGCTTAGAAGGATGGCATCTTCACTCAAACGATAAAAGTGCTAGAAACCAGGTTACAAGATCTCATCCTCACTCTTCAAAGTTTATCAATTCCTAAAAGTCCCGATGATACTAGAACCAGTCTAAGGTATCCTTATCCTAAATGGGCATATAAACAGCAAAAAAGCTCGGACTCTAATATAATCTTCCCATTACGCCAACCAACTCTCCTCTCTAAGAAAACTTTAGTTGACTTTATGACAAAGCAATATATGTAAATCTTCAAGTCGTAGAATGCCAGAATAAATTTGACATTTTGATAGACTTTTGAAGAACTAATAACAAATTTCAAGCTTACTCTTAAATGATTAACCACTAAAGTTGAAACAGAGTATAGTGAGTTTGATGCCCTAGTAGTAACTAGAGGAGGGAAGGAAACAACTGTTAACATACCTATATAGGATGTTTTCGATACGGAACCTGTGCCAATTGACCCATATGTCAATCCACCGGAACCTATATAGCCTAAAGCTCCGAAAATCATTCTGCGAGCTAAGATACCTTTTCCAGGTAGGCTTAGGAAGGAAAAGCAAGAAGCGCAATTCGCTAAGTATTGAGATATTATTAAAAACCTGCATTTGAACGTGCAACTAGTAGATGCTTTGGTAGAAATGCCAAAATGCGCTAAATTTTTCAAAGAATGACTTTCAAACAAAGAGAGATTAAGGGAGATAGTTAGCTTACTCTTAAGTGAGGAATGTTCGTTAGTGTTACAACATGGTATTCCCCCTAAGTTAGGAGATACATGAAGATTCACTATACCTTGCTACCTGCAAGATGTCTAAATCAGCAATGCGTTAGCAGATCTGGGAGACAGTGAAACCTAATGCCCTATTCATTATTCAAAAAGCTAGGACTTAATGATTTAAGACCTACCAGAGTGACTATCCAACTCACGAACAGATCAGTTAAGAATCCCCGTGGAATAACTGAGAATGTCCTGGTCAGATTTGATAAGTTTGCATTCCCCATTGACTTCGTCATTATGGATATTGAGGAAGACACGAAGGTCCCACGCATACTTGGTAGACCATTCTTGAATACTGCCAAAGCCATAATTAACGTACAAGAGAAATCACTAAAATTAAGAGTTGGAAATGAAGAAGTCACATTCAATGTCGACCGACTCATGATCCACCCTCGTGAGGAAGATCTCAATCTCGTTGATTCTTTTCAAGAGCTCATCAATGAATATCTGGAAGATACCATGGCTATATGCAGTCAAGATTAAATTTTTAAGGATCTGTTCTTTACACCTCCTGAAGAAAATCTCGATAACCATTCAACCATAGATCTTGGTCAATATAAATCTCCCCTCTCCGAAAGTAACTTTCTCGTCAAAACTATCTACATAGCACCGCTAGGTCAAGGCATTCCAATACCTCTGTTAAGGAGAAGACCGAATGAAGAAACATATTTCATTCCAGTATTCCAGGAACCATGGTTAAAAGAGAATTGTGACGAAATTCATTAGCCAACCTTCAAAACTAAAGAAGAAGTTTCTGAAGATGAAGCATTAAGAAGGACAATTTCCAGAACCAAAGAACAGACATCATCAGTAACCGCTATTAGGGATGAAGAATCAGAATTCCATGGGAAGTATGACTCATTAGATAGAAAGGAAATAGCAAGAATGAAGCCATCTATCGATGAACCTCCAAAATTGGAGCTAAAGAAGTTACCTGAACATATGGAGTATAAATTCTTAGAAGGAGAATCACAGCTCCCTGTAATCATTTTTAAAGATCTCACGCCACATGAAAAGGCAGAATTGATTAAGGTTTTGAAGTCACATAAGAAAGCAATTGCTTAGAAGATTTTCGACATCAAAGTGGTCAGTCCAAATTATTGCACCCACGGGATTTTCATGGAAGACGGTTTCAAACCATCATTTCAGAGGCAAAGAAGGGACAAATCAATGATTCAAGAAGTCATCATGAAAGAAGTAATCAAACTTCTGGATGCTGGTCTGATCTATCCTATTTCTGATTCACCGTGGGTAAGTCCTGTTCAAGTGGTACCCAAGAAGGGAGGAATGACCGTAATCAAAAATGAGAATAATGAACTTATTCCAACACGGGAGGTCACCGGTTGGAGGATTTGCATAGATTATCGTAAATTAAATGATGCAACCCGAAAAAATCATTTTCCACTTCTGTTCATTGATCAAATGTTGGAACGACTATTGGGATATGAGTTCTATTGTTTCCTTGACAGTTTTTCCGGGTACTTTCAAATTCCCCTTGATCCAAAGGACCAAGAAAAGACAACCTTCATCTATCCTTATGGAACATTTTCCTACCTACGTATGCCCTTTGGGTTGTGAAATGCACTTACCAAATTTCAGAGGTGTATAGTAGCTATATTCAATGACATGATCAAACGTTGTATAGAAGTCTTCATGGATGACTTCTCTATCTTCGCTAGTACCTTTGAGTTGTGCCTTTCTAACCTTGACAAGATGCTCACTCGGTGTGAAGATTCGAACTTAGTTCTAAACTGGGAAAAATGTCACTTCATGGTAAAAGAAGGAATAGTTTTAGGACATAAGATATCTAACTCAGGAATAGAAGTCGATAAGGGAAAAATTAAAACCATAACCAAACTTCCAGAACCTACCACAGTAAAAGCTGAGAGGAGTTTCCTTGGGCACGCCGAATTCTACAGACGTTTTATCAAAGATTTTCAAAGGTTACAAGACCTATTACTCATCTCCTCGAAAAGGAAGTTCCGTTTATCTTCAATGAAGAATGTATTTAAGCATTCAACTATCTAAAGGAATATTTCACACATGCACCCATCATGATAGCTCGTGATTGGAGTTTACCCGTCAAAATCTAGTGTGACGCTAGTGACTTCGCAGTAGGAGCTGTACTAGGACAACGGAAAGATAAGCATTTTCATTCAATCTATTATGCAAGCAAAACCTTAACCGGAGCTCAAGAGAATTACACCACTACGGGAAAGGAGCTGCTAGCAGTAGTTTTTGCCTTTGAAAAGTTTCATTCCTACCTCATCTTGTCCAAAACTACCATTTACACAGATCATTCAGCCCTGAAATATCTGTTTACTAAACAAGATTCTAAAAGACTCCTACGATGGATCTTACTCCTTCAAGAATTCGATAATGAAATTAAAGAAAAGAAAGGAGTAGAGAACGTCGCAGCAGATCATCTTACTCGCTTGGAAAATCCGGTGATGGAATTACTTGTTGAACAAGATATTAGAGACAAATTTCTAGAAGAATAGCTTATGATCCTAGGACAAGCAAACATAGGATCAAAATTCACCGATACCCCTTCGTACACTTTCATAGACAAATACCTAGTTGTCGGAGTAGTGCAAAAAGGAATAAGCACATCCCGAAGAAGGAAGTTCTTCAGGGATGCTAAGTTTTACTACTGGGAAGATCCGTACCTGTTTAGAATTTGCCCTGATCAGATAATCAGGAGATGCGTAGATGAGAAACAAGCAACAGGGATTCTTCACCGATGTCACCACGGACGAACTGGAGGTCATCATGGAGCAAACTTAACCGCAAGAAAAAGCCTATGATTCAGGATTTTATTGGCCTACTATATTTCGAGATGCGCAAGAGCTTATAAAGTGTTGCGACGCTTGCCAAAGACAAGGGATTATCTCTGCGAAGAATGAGATGCCTCGGACTAATATTCAAGCTTGCGAAATCTTCGATATATGGGGATTCGACTTTATGGGGCTGTTCCCCAAGTCTAATGGGAAGGAATACGTCTTCGTAGCAATAGATTACGTCTCCAGATGGGTCGAAGCTCAAGAATTTCCAACCAATGATGCCAAGGTCATCACCAATTTCCTGAAAAGACTCTTCTATCGATTCGGTACTCCCAACGCTATAATAAGTAATAGAGGCACATAGTTCTGCAATACTCAATTCATGAAGGTGATGCAACAATACGGAGTTATTTATAAGATGTCCACTACCTATCATTCGCAAACCAACAGGCAGGAAGAAGTCACTAATAGAGCACTAAAAAGAATTCTAGAACGAACCATCGGCCATCATGGAAATAAATGGGCCGAGAAACTAGATAACGCTTTGTGGGCATTCCGAACTGCTTACAAGAATCCTTTAGGAACTACTCCCTACCATATCATCTATGGAAAAGCATGTCACCTTCCACTGAAACTCGAATACAAAGCTCTCTGGGCACTGAAAACCTGTAACCTCGATCCTTTAGTACCCGCTAGGCATCGAAAGATGCTGATGAATGAACTGGCTGATTTGAGAGACCAAGCATACAAAACGTCATATATCTACAGGGAACGAACGAAGCTATTACAGATGCAAAACTGATACCAACAAAGTTTACTCCTGGAGATAAGGTTCTACTATTCAATTCTCGATTCAAGAAATTCGCTGTAAATTCAGATCACGATGGAGTGGACCATTCAAAGTAATACATGCTTTTCCGCATGGAGCAGTAGAATTAAAAGGACCTACCAGAAATTTCAAAGTTAATGGCCACTGGTTAAAAGCTTACCTAGAAGACTACAACATGGAGGAATATATCTTCTCCTTTTTTTCATTTTAAAGACATGACAGAAGAAGTCAAGCTGTAACGACTTGATAAACAAAGCGCTCTTGGGAGGCACCCCTTGCTTATCCTTTTTAATTTATTTTTCCTATTTTAATTTATTTTTAGTCTATGATTTATTTTACTGTGCACTAACCCTAAGCGCCATACTTGCGCTTAGTACTTACTAGTTTGTTGAAATATATCCAGGAAAAATGCCAAGTTCAGGTGCTTCCTACAGCATACCCATCCGCAGGAGGAGGACTCCCATGGTTTTCCTCTCAGAGAGTAGTACAAACCAGCACAGGGTTTACCTTTCAGGTGCTTCCTACGTTTTTACCCCAAAATTAAGCCCTAAATCAATAAAGTTTCAAACTTTGCAAAATTATCACTTTTTCGGATGGTTTTGTATATTAAGTAATTACGAAGTTGATGCAAAAAGAATCGAGTAAAATGGAGCTAAAACGAAGATTCTAGAGCGAAAACGGTGAAAGACAAGAAATCAAGTTACGATCCAGTGAATTTTAGCTGACCAGGCAAGCCAAACGTCCTACCAAACAGCCTGCCTGGCTTGCAAATGGCATGCCACACGCCCAAGTCAAACGGCCACAGCAAACGGGCAAAACAAGCAAACGGCCCCTGCAAACGGATTACCAAACGGCCTGCCAGCCATTTGCAGGCAAAAATCAAGTCTATTTAAAGGGCTATCTCTATCCATTTCAAAACACACTCAATTTACAAAATTCATTTTATATTTTCAAGTTTTAGTTAGTTTTTAGTAGTAGCTAGCTTAGCTTTTATTTTTCGGACAATATCCCGGCGAGACCCTGCGATCTCGGGCAGATTTCTTCAGCCTTTTTCGGTTTTTATCCGAAACGCTTATCTTTTGTATTAAACGTGTATTCTTACTTATTATGCTTAATAATGCGTTCCGATATTACCATAATAGCTTAATTAATTTGTATATTGCCATGATAGAAGTTTGGGTTAACGTAATTATGTTAATTTAGTACGGTTACTACTGTTATGCTGAACTTGTGAGTATGATAGATTGTATGTTAGCATCTTAAGGATTGACCAACCTAGGTTGTGATCAGGACTTGTCCACCTATCTGAAGATTCTATGAACTCGGTATGGCCGGAGTTCCCGAGAGGCATTTAATGCGCTTTTAGGACATGGAACTTAGAAATTGAGACATGATGTAATGACCCGGCTTTTTCGACTTGCTTTTGTGCTTTGTGCTTTCACAAAACTGTGCATTTGTGCATACTGAGCTAGCTTATGCTCTGGGATCTTTAATCATGATTAATTACTCTCGTTAATATCTTGCAACGTGCTATTAAGTGTGTAATCACTTAACTTGATCCCCGAATGCTTTTACGACCGTTGGTGTCACTTATCTTTTTAAACGAGATACGTACTTGGTACACGTTAAACTTTTGTCGCAATTGGATTATTATGACTGCGTAAACTTGATTGTTATTTATTATAACAATTACTTGGCTTAAGGGCTTATTTAATTAAGCTTAGTGTTTACTAATGCTTACTAGTTACCTTAATGGATTTAACACCGTAATTGACTTTCCATGTCCCGACTTGTCTTTATGACACACGTACTTTACACGAATAATATTTCGAATATTATTTACATTCATGATTAATAATTATTAATCATTTTTAATTAACTAATATTAGTAGTTAATTACTTGGGCTTTTTATTTAATTGTTACATACTTGGACTTGGGCTTTTATTAATGGACATGGACTTAGGAAGCCCACCCTACTTTCTTAATGGACTAGTTAGCCCATCTTTAAGCTAGTGATTTATTAAGACTAAAACATGGATTAATTAATTTAAGTATGAAGAGACTTGTCACAAGCATGCTTGCACCAAGCTCCCATGCAATTTAACTTTAAACCATTTTGAGCTTACACCATCTCCCCATGCATGAAAGTTGAATTTTTGACTTCCCCATTTGTTGCCAAAACCGTAGGCATTTACATGGGTGGGAGGGAGTTCATTTTTCATTTTTATTTGTTACTTATACACTAGTTTGAACCTCACTTTTACACACACATACTTACACTCATTTTCTCTCAACTTTCTCTCCAAAAATTGTAAGCATTATATCTTTTCTTTCTTCCTTTTTCCTTGAAGAAAATCGAAATTCATCATCATCATTTACTAGTTTGTAGTTACTTGTTGATTGTTGTTGTTAAAGATCAAGTTCTATAACTTGTATCTTCATGTAATCTTGCTTTCTTCCATCTTTTGTTTGATGAAGAACCAAGAACAAGAATCTAAACTTGTTAGTTTATGGTTCTACACTTAAATGTTTTAAAGATTTAAAGTTCATAAGTTTCATTATCATACTTGTGTTCATGTTTTGTAGACTTAAATCCTAAGATTCAAACTTTGATTTGAGTCTTCTTAAGTATGAAACAAACATGAACATAATACTTGTAACTTTAATTTATTTCTTCATTTTATTTATTTAAAGTTGTGATGTTGTTAATTTGGTCAAGTATTACTAGTTAATCTTGATCTCATATTTCTTGAAACTACTTTTGTAAGTTCAAGAACATGAAAGTAAAACTTTTTTATTATAACTTTGTACACTTATGTTAGATCTAGACTTTTGAGTCTAGGATCTTCAAGATCTAACTAAGAACTATGTTCTACAACTTAAGATCTTGTTTATTTAAGTTTACTTTCAAGTTTGTAGCTTAATATTTCTTTTATAACTCATGTATGTGTCGGATCTAAGATCTTGATGTAACTTTGGTTCATCAAACTACTTACAACTCTTAAGTGAGTTGTGCTACATATCTTAGACTTACACTAGTGTCATGATGGTCAAAACTTGGTAAAGATGATGCAAACACATCAACGAGTTGTACACTTGAAGCTATACGCATCAAGGATGAGAACCGTGATGAGCATCAAACACCAAGAACCCACCAGAACACTTTGTTTACTGTTTTTTGGGTCTGACTAGACCACCTAGGCTACTGAAAAGTTGATTTTCAGATATATCAGTTTGAGTAGATGATTTTCCGTTTGGACCTCGTCTTAATCCAAGTTACGGTTTAGGATCTATGGCCTCCCGAAAGTCACTACACCCTATTAACGTTGTGCTGAAATTTCTGACCTACTCTCACTTAAACCATCACCACGGTCAAACGAAGACGATTTTGGTTCTGGAAATTGGTCAATACCTAGGGGACTCATATACGGAGCCATGGCCACTGGTCTCACCTCATTTAATTTTGTATAGAGGCTGTGATGGCAGAACGAAGTCAGCCTTTGTTTTAAACCCTTTTCTTGAATGAAACTTACTCTATACGTTTTGTTTGATGATGAATGATGATGATACTTAAGACCTAATTTACATACATTTAAACCTTTGGGGACGAATTACTGACTTAGTCACTTTTGACTTAGGTTGAGGACCTTTCGGACCAACTACTTGCTTACTTATTTCATACGGACTTTTACCACTTAATCACTGTGAGTTATAGCATCTCTTTTTACTTTAACTATTTTAGGAACTGAGAATACATGCGCATTTTACGTTTTACATACTAGGCACGAGTACTTAAACTTTATATATGTGTGGGTTATACAACGGCATAAACTTTCCCCTTAGCTCGGTAACGTTTAGTCATTGGTCTTTGAACCGGTGAACGCGAATATTAGATATGGATCGATAGGGTTTGACATCCCCACTCGGGCTAGTCGCGCTAGCATTTAACGAATGTTTAATACTTTGAGGACATATGCACTCGCCAAGTGCACTTTTAGGGGGTGATATACATACGTTAAGTTTAGTTACCGGGTGCCCACGGATAAATATATACTTTATCATACTGATATGAATTACTGATTTAAACTGCTGGTTGAAGCACTGAAATCTCGTGGCCTACATTATATTATTGATTACAAACAAACTATAGCTCACCAACATTCGTGTTAACTTTTTAAGCATGTATTTCTAAGGTGCTTAGACGTTGTTGCTTCCGCTGTTAGACTTGCTGTCTTGGTGTATTAGACTTGCTGTCTTGGTGTATTAGACTTGCTGTCTTGGTGTATTAGACTTGCTGTTATAGACTTGCCGTGTTAGACTTCCGCTGCATTACTTAGAGATGTCTCAATCATGGAACTTTTATTTTGCATTCATAACTTACATTATTTTCAAACAATGGCTTTGTAACAAACTTTGGGTTACGTACTTATGTTTATGCTTCTATTCATAGGAAGCACGTTATCTTTTGTAAACCGCTGTATTTTCACGAATGATAAACTGGTTTTCAAACAGCATATAGTGTTTGACCTTGTAATGATCCCGTTGTTGATGATCCGTACACGATGGTTTTGTACGGGGCATCATATTTGGTATCAGAACCAGGTTGTAGGGAATTAGGTTGCATTAGTGAGTCTAGACCGGATCGAGTAGGATTCACTAATAGGACTAATCTACAACTTGCTCATTTACTTGTTTCAGCGGAACCTGCTGCATGCTACTGTGTTATATTACTGCATGTTACTGCTTACTACTACTGTATGCCACTACCTACTTCTACTACTGTATGAACTTGTTGCATGCTACTGTTACTTTTTACTGCTATGTAAACCTGCTGTATGCTTCTGCTTATTCTTGCTACTGCATGCTACTATCTACCTTTAGCATGTTACCTCGGTATGAATCTGTCACTGTTGCCATGCTACGTACTACTGTAGACGATCTAGGCTGCCATAGTTGTTATGCCTGATTACGCTCTTGATACATGTCTACTATTCGCTGTACCGACGTGGAGAACTTATCCTTCCCAGTTCAGATATTTTTCTGAACTACTTTCCCACTCGTCTAACCCTAAGGATTAGTATTGTGAACCAACTGTTACTACTGTTCCAAAGATCGAAACATTGCTTCACGCAATCTAGAAGGAGTACCCCTCAGATTACACGCCCACTAAAGTTGGTCCTCGGAGGAGGAGATATGTGAAGACTTGTCGGAGTAACCGCACCCCAAGCTTACTCTAATTAGCCACGTACATCGTATGAACATTAGAAGGTTGTTCAGTTCCGCAAGTTAACCTGTATCCCGTTCGCTTCAATGACCGTCACTTATCTCTTTCATTCTTCACCACTACTCGACGATCTAACGACACTACTGGACTTAGGTCCCTAACACTCTTAGGCATTGGAGACGTCGGGAAGGCATCTCCTTTCACAAGGTCATCGTGTCTTCCACTGATGCTCAGCCATACCCAAAGACTTAGGAGTCGCCTCAAGACATATTGTATTACTACTTGCTACACGTACAACTCGACACGAGGCCCAGATTGAATTTTGAGAAAGGAACCTAACGATATTACCTGAACCTGAACATTTTGAAGAAATTTCGGGACATTTAGGCATTGATGCATGACCTACGGAACCTACGCACCCACACCGAGAAATCGTGAGATTAATTATGTAGATTCTGATTTGAAATAGCATAGATAAAGCAATGTTAGATGAAATTGAGTAGAACTTGAGGTGATCAAGTTACATTGACCATATGAAGTGATATTGGAATGAACGTACGATTTAGTACAATATAATGACGCCAGGCCAGCGTGATTATATTAAAGTAAATCATGCAGAAGTTCCAATGTTATTACATGAGGAATATGAAGTGATTCAAAGAAAACTTTGGTAGAACCCACTTGAATATACGCATTATGTTCTGTTAGAGGTAGGGAAGAATAACCACTCAGCCCAGATACTGTACAAGAAGGGCCTTGATTGTAGAATTGATAACCCAAAAATCTGTTATAGATATAGATACCCTGGACACTTAAGGAAAAAGTTCTCAAATAGGAAAAAAAAACTTTGGACTTACTTGCGGTAGAGCAATCGTTATCTCAGCTATGGAGAATCGCATGGATACTGATTTTAGTTAGGGTTCGTTTTGTCACAACGTTTTATTGTCTCGGAGTTGTTTAGTACTAGAGCGATAGAAACCTTATATCTAAGAGCCTTAGTGTTATGACAAATAAGCCATTAACAACCATGAGAGTTAAGTATTCTATAGGACAAGCTAATGGTAAGCTGGCAGAGATAGGGGAATAATTTAAGGAAGTACCTTAAAATTAACAGGTGAGTCATTTGGAGATGACCTCATGTCAACAAAACTTGGAGGTTTAGAGTAGTAATGGAAAGGATTAGTTACCTGCGCACAAGCATATGTCATTTGAGAAGATTGATAGAATCTTTCACGGTAGCATAATAAGGTTTGATTGGAATGGACCTTAAGGTTTACCTAACACCCATAAATTTGCGAAGCTTGATGTAAAAGTTGGAATGGACTTTAGGATTAACCTAATACTCATCAAGTTAGGAAACTTTGATGAAATAGTTTGAATGGACTGGCTTTCAAGGATGAAATCGAAAGTTATTTATAGTAAGAAGATCATTCGTATACCTCGCGAGAATGGTGAGCCGTTAATAGTTTACGAGGAGAGAAGTAGCCCTAGGTTGAACCCTGTTAGTTGCATGACCACAACCCGAAATCCCACAATGGAAATGGGAAGGAATAACAATGGATTTCATTCCGAAGCTACCAAAAACAATAGGCAGTTATGACACTATCTAGATTATTGTTGACCGCCTCACTAAACCTGCTCACTTTCTAACCATGAAAGAAACCGATACAATGGACAACGATACAAAAAGGAAATTGTATCCCGTCACTTCAGTAATTCAAATTCTATACTACCCAAGAATCTTATTTGATGCTCATTCTTACACGACTCTGAATCCTAACTTATTCCGAGAGAATTCTTAATCGATGATAATCACACCATCACCCTTCTTACGTCAATATTAGTCATACCGGTTCGAAATTTTTCAAAAATCAATGGGTAGTTAATTCTCATCCTCATACTCTCCCATTCGTATCTCACTTATAAGCAACAGCTTCACACTTAAGCATTTTTGGTCGAAGGACTTATGCCCTATTAATAGTCATCAACCACATTTAAATTTGACAGTTTTCATTACCTCGTAACATTTTTGCTCAAATATCACCCGAGATTTCAAAAGTCTTTTACTCGATTCTCTTCAATCTTTTTCCAACTTTTAACCTCCGAAATATGAAAATTTTGTTTGCCAAAATTTTACTTACACTATTTTACTGCGCGATCCTCTCAAAGTTTTATAGAAATAAATTTATTTTATTGCCATTCGTACAAATTTTAGAAATCATATATGTTATATATGATAAAGTAAATAATTACTTATTTTTGACTAGTGCATATGAGATTTTACTTTCACTTTTACAAACCAATTCTTTTATTCAAAGGACATTTTACTTGGAATAGTACATGTTGTACATAACTCTAGTTTACGAAGAATTTCATTTCTTTCCTTACATCGTCACCTTAAACAATTTCTCTAAAAAATTTCGTTGCTTGTTATATAAAATTTTTCGTTGCTTATTCGTATCCAAGTCATCATGAAGACTTGACAACTGTCAAAAACTGAGAGATTCATGGGTGTGTGTATATGTGATGAAGGCACTTACTGCCACGTCATGCAGATCCTTTGGGCATCCACTAACACTTAAACCATTCAGAATTATTGCGTTACCCCAAGGATACTATTTTTCACACCCGTTAGAACGATGCTCTTTCTTACATAACTCGAAGTCCTGACTTATTCCAAGAGATTCTCATCCAGTGATATTAACACCACCAGTATTCCGACTTTAATATTAGTCATAACCTGTTTGGCATTTTGCAAAGTCAAGAAGCGATTAACTTCTCGTCCTCATGCTCTATCCTTCATACATCACTTTTTAGCAACGGCTTCGCACGTGAACATTTTTGGCCCAAAGACTTATGTCCTGATAATTATCAAAACTACATTTAATTCATTAGTTTTCATTACCTAGTAACTTGTCACCCGATGATTCAAAGATTTTCCACTCAATCTTTTTCAAATCGCAACCTCTGAAATACGAAAAGCTATGTTTATCAAAATTTTTACACGTTGATTATTTGTGTGGTCCTCACGAGATCTATGGACAAATGAAAGTAATAAAATTTTTCTGTCACTTATGCGAATTATAAAATCATATATGTATGTATGTAATTAAGTCAATAAATTTACCTTTACTTATTTTGGTTAGTACATACTAAGTTATATCTTCAAATTATTTAAAAACCGCTCCTTTATCCATTATTAGGAACTTCGTTCCATTTATGTTGTCACATCAAGCGTTTAAAGGTCTTTCAAAACTTCCTTGGTTGATTTTATTAAAGGTTTTCGTATTAGTCTACACCATGTATAGATCACATTTCCTTTCGTCCTCCGTTTAAGGATGAAGCTTACCATTAAGATCTTTGTTAAAAACTCTTGAGCCACTTTGGATGGCAGTTTTATAAAATTTGTTAGGAAGTTTTTGCGCTCATAAAATGTTCCTTTTAATGTTAGACATGGCAAAAATGCGGGCCGATAAATCAGTTTTCTGAGGTACACTCAGTGGTCGCCCTATTGTAGGAAAGGCACTAGGTGGGTTTATGTTCTCAATACTTCACGACAAATCGCAACACCCTCGTAAACATCATCTCTATGAATCAGTATGTTGAGATACAAGAATCAATTTTTGGAAATTCTTTTCACTTGGAGTAAACTGTTCTTTAGGACCACGGATTCACGTATATTCTCGTCCGCGCATACCCTTAAGTATAAGGATAAATTCTAAACGAACCGCTCGAAGAGTTCACTCTCGTTCAAAGGTCACACCTTTCGTACGACTTTCTTTTGGAAATGTAATGTAAGATACTTTGGGAATCTATGAATCTTGTTATCTAGTTGGAAGGGACTGCTTAAAACATCTACGACACTGATGTGGTTACTCTACACCTTCCTTTCTTCGTTGGTTGCAACTATATGTTGCTCTAGTTAACGTTAACCCTAACTTCAACATGTAAATAAAAGGATAAAGTTACATTATGGAACTGTGTTTTCATTCGATCCAAGGATAAGTTCACACGTTGTATGTTAAACTTGGTGATATCTTTCGTTGTTCATTCAGACCATTCTGAAGGCACTATAAATAGTTATGGATTGTAAACATTCTTAAATATCGGGTTCCTTATGCCTATGGCCTCCTTTCGAAATCAAGGGGTTAGTAAAATCCGTGGCTAACACTATCCAGACATCAAATCGCATGGTTGTGATCACCATGTTTTCCTTTCTACCTGTCAGCTTTGTATTGCGACATAAGTGCTCAATGTTTTAGATGAGTTTGGAAACATTCATGATGCATTTCACGCATCCAGCTTACTGAAGATTCCTGTAAGACTAAAAATATCATCTTTCCTTTTGTGGATATATATTCAGATGACATACACATGTTAACCAGAAATGAAATCAAATTGTTGATCTCTTAGGACAGGAGACTTAATTAATGGCATATACCTATTCTTACTTTCATACGCCGAAGTACTTTTCAAGGTAAATAACTTACTTCTGAGCCCACGAGTCTCACGGAACTTTGATACGCTCCTCCTTATTCGAATACGGTACCATTGTTGGTCACTCCTCAAAATTTCGGGACGAAATTTTCTTTAACAGGTGGGTAATGTAACGACCCGGCTTTTTTGACTTGCTTTTGTGCTTTGTGCTTTCACAAAACTGCGCATTTGTGCGTACTGAGCTAGCTTATGCTCTGGGATCTTTAATCATGATTAATTACTCTCGTTAATATCTTTCAATGTGCTATTAAGTGTGTAATCACTTAACTTGATCCCCGAATGCTTTTACGACCGTTGGTGTCACTTATCATTTTAAACGAGATACGTACTTGGTACACATTAAACTTTTGTCGTAATTGGAATATTATGACTGCATAAACTTGCTTGTTATTTATTATAACAATTACTTGGCTTAAGGGCTTATTTAATTAAGCTTAGTGTTTACTAATGCTTACTAGTTACCTTAATGGATTTAACACCGTAATTGACTTTCCATGTCCCGACTTGTCTTTGTGACACACGTACTTTACACGAATAATATTTCGAATATTATTTACATTCATGATTAATTATTATTAATCATTTTTAATTAACTAATGTTAGTAGTTAATTACTTGGGCTTTTTATTTAATTGTTACATACTTGGACTTGGGCTTTTATTAATGGACATGGACTTAAGAAGCCCACCCTACTTTCTTAATGGACTAGTTAGCCATCTTTAAGCTAGTGATTTATTAAGACTAAAACATGGATTAATTAATTTAAGTATGAAGAGACTTGTCACAAGCATGCTTGCACCAAGCTCCCATGCAATTTAACTTTAAACCATTTTGAGCTTACACCATCTTCCCATGCATGAAAGTTGAATTTTTGACTTCCCCATTTGTTGCCAAAACCGTAGGCCTTTACATGGGTGGGAGGGAGTTCATTTTTCATTTTTATTTGTTACTTATACACTAGTTTGAACCTCACTTTTACACACACATACTTACACTAATTTTCTCTCAACTTTCTCTCCAAAAATTGTAAGCATTATATCTTTTCTTTCTTCCTTTTTCCTTGAAGAAAACCGAAATTCATCATCATCATTTACTAGTTTGTAGTTACTTGTTGTTTGTTGTTGTTAAAGATCAAGTTCTATAACTTGTATCTTCATGTAATCTTGCTTTCTTCCATCTTTTGTTTGATGAAGAACCAAGAACAAGAATCTAAACTTGTTAGTTTATGGTTCTACACTTAAATATTTTAAAGATTTAAAGTTCATAAGTTTCATTATCATACTTGTGTTCTTGTTTTGTAGACTTAAATCCTAAGATCCAAACTTTGATTTGAGTCTTCTTAAGTATGAAACAAACATGAACATAATACTTGTAACTTTAATTTATTTCTTCATTTTATTTATTTAAAGTTGTGATGTTATTAATTTGGTCAAGTATTACTAGTTAATCTTGATCTCATATTTCTTGAAATTACTTTTGTAAGTTCAAGAACATGAAAGTAAAACTTTTTAATTATAACTTTGTACACTTATGTTAGATCTAGACTTTTGGGTCTAGGATCTTCAATATCTAACTATGAACTATGTTCTAGAACTTAAGATCTTGTTTATTTAAGTTTACTTTCAAGTTTGTAGCTTAATATTTCTTTTATAACTCATGTATGTGTCGGATCTAAGATCTTGATGTAACTTTGGTTCATCAAACTACTTACAACTCTTAAGTGAGTTGTGCTACATATCTTAGACTTACACTAGTGTCATGATGGTCAAAACTTGGTAAAGATGATGCAAACACATCAATGAGTTGTACACTTGAAGCTATACGCATCAAGGATGAGAACCGTGATGAGCATCAAACACCAAGAACCCACCGGAACACTTTGTTTACTGTTTTTTAGGTCTGACTAGACCACCTAGGCTACTGAAAAGATGATTTTCAGATAGATCAGTTTGAGTAGATGTGTAACGACCCGAATTTTTCCGATCGTTTATTGCATATAAGATTAATATTTACATAAATTAAACCTTACCAACATGATAAGAAATCTAAATTGTTGAGATTTATGTTTTTGAAAAGAGTTTTACACAACGTTTGACCGTCCAATTTGACCGATGATATCACGAACTATATAACATACGATAATTATACGTCTGGGTATATATATGTATCTATATATATTTAACATGATCTAAGGATGTTTAACATCTCATTGTGTACTAATAACAATGAGTTGTAGGTATATTTTGAAACTACTAACTTAAGTTTTCAAAACGATAACTATACGTAACGTTCTTTGACATAAATACTTATAATCTATAATACTTATACATGCATCGTATAGATATGTATTTAATCACTTTTAAAGGGCTTACATACATAAAACAATATAAGTATATTTACAAAAGATAGCTATATTTGAATCCTCGTTCCGTTTTCTCAAAGATTTCTATACGTATACCTAGGGTATATGTACCGGTATCATACCCATCTTCAAGATGTATTTACTATTGGTATATACATGTCAAATCAACATCTATTCAGCTCTTGTTCATGCCCTTAAGGCTAGGTAATTAGAATTGGAAGTATGCATGACTAATTTTACAAAATAACAAAATGAAAATTTGTCCATGTTCCCCATTTTCACATTTTTAAGACCTCCCCCCATTCCATTTCTAATTCAATCTTTTACCTTCATTTCCTAGCTAAACACACACATATTCATGAGCCTTAAACACCTTAAACATCTCAGCAAACAACCATGAAGATCTAGCTTCAAAAACAACACTTAAACATCATAAGAAAATCTTTCCAAGAACACTTCAAAAATCCTTCCAAATTTACAAGTTTACTTCCAACCTTTTGATCCAACTCCACCACTCTTTTGGTTCTAGGATTTTACTCATCTTTTACAGCAATTTTGTCCAAGTAACTTGAGGTAGTAACCTTGTTCATAATTTTATTCGATTCATATTTATATAGCTATCTTATTTTGTGATATAAAATTTTAACAACAAGAACATAGTTTGAATGATTTCAAATTTATTCGCAAACTAAATAGATCCTTCTAACTTAACTTTTAAAATACTTCAAGACTTGTAATATATCATAATGATATGCTAATTTAACAAGATACAACTTGTTTTTTTACAAAGAACACCTTAAAACTGAATCTATGTCGTCGGAGTGTAACCGGAGGCTGTTTTGGGTTGGATAATTAAAAACCATCTTGAACTTTGAATTAGAAGTACATGTTCTGGAAAAATGATATTTCTTATGAATATGTTAACACATAAAAATTTCATGGTTTAATTCAAAGTATAAGTATTTTTAGAAAAATGACCATTAAGTGTTGTTTTTATGACAAAAATGATTACTTTCATAAGATTCACCTAGAGTTTGGACTATAACCTGTGATTTGGAATGTAAACCAAGGTATTTACAGTTCATATTCTTAAAATTTGACTCGATCCAAGGAAGTGGCAAGTTGAATCAACAAAAACGGAGTTGTAACGAAGAAACTACGACTAAAATAAGATCGGGTATCCAAAGCTTGTTTAACAACGAAAATAATTGGAGAAAAATTAAATAAATCATATCTTTCCTAATTAATATGATATTTCATATATATTTACTCATGATTTAATTTTATATATTTCAGGACCACCCGTAAACAACACGAGAAGATTAATCATAAGACCTCATGTACGTACGCAACACGTCATTTGACAACACGGTACTTTATGTACGCAACACGTCATTTGACAACACGGTACCGTGGGTCAAGATTAATTCCTATCAACATGAATACGATGGGGTCTTTATTTTTTTTTTAGCAACTAATTGTGGACTACTAACATCGGACTGCTAACTACGGACTAAGAAATTATTAAAAGTATTAAAAGTATATATATGAAACGTTTATTTCTTAAAAAGAAAATATGTTGATATATCATATATATGGTTAGGTTCGTGATATCTATCGGAGACCAAGTCGAGTTAAATACCTTCAAGGAAAAGGTGAGTATATAGTCCCACTTTTAAACTCTAAATATTTCGGGATGAGAATACATGCATTTTATGATTTACGTTATAGACACAAGTACTTAAAAATATATTCTACGTTGAGTTGTACCACTGGCATATCTCCCTGTAACTTGGTAACTACTATTTACATGCGGTATTGTAAACGCGAATCCTGTTGATAGATCTATCGGGCCTGACAACCCCAACCGGACTGGACGACCAGTATTCAACGGTTGCACAGTACTTCGTTTCGGTGACTACACTTGGTACGGTGTAGTAAGATTTCATAATAAAGGGAATATGCGACGTTGATTAAATGTTAAGTATGGTTATCAAGTGCTCAACAACTTAGAATATTTTTATTGAAACGTTTATATATGAAATCTTGTGGTCTATATTTATAACGCTGCCGGCATTAAACCTATATCTCACCAACTTTATGTTGACGTTTTAAGCATGTTTATTCTCAGGTGATAACTAAAAGCTTCCGCTGCAACATGTTGAATTTAAGCAAGATCTTGAGTATGCATATTTGTGTCAAAAATAAAACTGCATATCGGAGGATTTGTAATGTAAAATATGTTGGAGGTCGTATTGTTATTATCACATGTAAAGTTTGTAAGTCTAAGATTATCGCTAAACGATAATCATTATTAAGTTGTTTAAACCTTGTATTTGTAATAAAAGCTATGGTTTGTATTGTAAAAACGAATACAGTTTTTGAAAAATGTCGCATATAGGGGTCAATACCTCGCGATGAAATCATATGTTATTGTATTCGTCCTTATAGTTAAGGTCGGGTTATTACATGTGGTATCAGAGCGTTGGTCTTAGAGAACCAGAGAATTTGCATTAGTGTGTCTTATCGAGTTTGTTAGGATGCATTAGTGAGTCTGGACTTTGACCGTGTTTGATTTCGAAAACTATTGCTTATCCTTGTTGGTTAAAAATTAATATGTAAATATTATGTAGTATTAACGTGCTAGTTGTTATGTGATAGATGTCTGGCTTAGAACTTATTATCACATTCAGCGACTCCGAACCAGACTCTTCAGATGGTGTTCCAGTTATTAATCTATCCGATGATGAAAACGACACCTTTGGGGAAGACTCACAAGTTCCAGATGAATCAATTGAAGAGGAACCGGAAAGTGATCCTGAGGAGGAAGAAATACAGGAAATTACGAAAGACAAGTTCGAACGAGGAAAGAAATGAAAGGCTACTGAAATGGAAAATCTAAATTCCGAGTCTAGAGAGGATGTTGTGGAACCAACTCCACCAGATACTTCCACACCTATTCCCGCTATTCCTATTAGTTCTATCCCGACATCCAGTTCTTCGGTTCCTCAGCCAAAACGCAGGGAGACAACCAGGATAACCTTTAAGAGATTTCTTTGAACACAAACGCTTTGGGTTAAATGATGCGCTGTTGTTTTAAACCATGGGATCATATAATGTTTTGTATAATATTACTAGTGTGGTTTGCTTAATGTTTGATGTAAGATAAGCATATGTAAAATAGTGAAGTGTGAAATGCAATAATTTTCCATGGTTAAGTATTATTTGGGTGGTAGTAATTGATTTTCGTACTAAGCTATTAAGTATGAACTTTAACGGGTAGGTACTACCCTAGATATAATTATAAAATGCTAATAAGAAGAAAAGGCTTTTATAATAATAACTGGTTCATATTATTAATAAGCTATGATGTACTGTAAATACATACTACATCTATAATATTCCATGTGAATAATTATTTTTTTTCATTCTTATTGAAGATTATGGCGCGATTGAACCGAATGACGGAACAAGAAATCCAGGAACTCATCAATCAGCGAGTGAACGACAGAATGTTATGGGTCGAGGCTGCAAGAGGTGCTGCAGTTAACCCAAATCCTCGTGTGGGGTGCACTTACAAAACTTTTCAAGGTTGCAAGCCCTCATCATTCAGTGGAACAGAAGGACCGGTAGGTTTAACCCGGTGGATCGAAAAGATTGAGTCTGTGTTTAAAATCAGTGGTTGTATTGAGAAGGACATGACCAAGTATGCATCGTGCACCCTACAAGATAGTGCACTCACGTGGTGGAAAAACTATGTGAAGGCCGTAGGAGGAGATGTAGCTTATGATACTCCTTGGGAAGAATTCAAAACAATGCTAATCAACGAATATTGTCCAAGGAACGAGGTTAGGAAGTTGGAAGCTGAATTACGAAGCCTGAAAGCTGTTGGTACTGAACTCACCAACTACAATCAGCGATTCATGGAATTAGCTTTGCTATGTCCCGAATTGGTACCAACCGAAGAACGGAAGATTGAACTGTACAAAGACGGTTTGCCTAAAAAGGTCAAGGCAAATGTTACAGCATCCAAACCCAAGACTATTCATGAAGCTATCACCATGGCGAATGAATTGATGGACCAGATTATTCTGGATAAGAACACCGATGTCAAGACATCGGGAAACAAAAGAAAGTGGGAAGGTAATCATCAACAATCCAACAAGAAACAAGAAACCACGCAAGGTGCGGGTAGCGGTTCAAACTCAGGTTACAAAGGACGAAATCCTTTATGTAACAGATGCCACAAACATCACTCTGGTTATTGTAACGTGGTGTGCAACAATTGTAATCGAAAAGGTCATCTTGCTGAAGATTGTAGGGTTTCCGCTACAAATACAAACGGTACCAAGACTCCTGCCACCAATGCAAATAGAACTGCCTTGGCCACTGTTACTTGTTATGGGTGTGGGAAACAGGGTCATTATAAGAGCCAGTGTCCGAATCCAGAGAAGAATAATGGATCTGCACATGGAAGAGCATTTGTTATTAATGCTAGAGAGGCGTGTGAAGACCCGGAGCTTGTTACGGGTACGTTTACCATTAATAACTTATCCGCATCTATTATATTTGATACTGGTGCTGATAGAAGTTACGTGAGTAGAGACTTTTACGCTAAATTGAATTGTTCATCATTACCTCTAGATGCTAAGTACATGATTGAGTTAGCTAATGGTAAACTAATTAAAGCCAATAAAATTTGCCGTGATTGTAAAATAAATTTAGCCGGAGAAACATTTAAGATTGATTTGATACCCGTAGAATTAGGAAGTTTTGATGTAATAGTCGGCATGGACTGGATGTCCAAAATAGGAGCTGAAGTTGTGTGCGCCAAGAAGGCAATTCGCATTCCTCGTAAGGATAAAATGCCAGTAATGATTTATGGAGAGAAGGGTAACTCAAAGCTAAAACTCATTAGTTATTTGAAAGCTCAAAAGTGCTTGAAGAAAGGGTGCTATGCTATATTAGCACATGTTAATAAAGTCGAAACGAAGGAGAAAGTGAAGAGCATCAATGACGTGCCTGTGGCAAGAGATTTTCCTGAAGTCTTCCCGGAAGAGTTGCCGGGATTACCTCCATTTAGATCTGTAGAATTTCAAATAGATCTAGTACCAGGAGCTGCACCAGTGGCTCGTGCTCTATATAGACTTGCACCATCTGAGATGAAAGAGTTACAAAGCCTGTTACAAGAATTACTGGACCGTGGTTTCATTCGACCGAGCACTTCACCGTGGGGAGCTCCGATTTTATTCGTCAAGAAGAAAGACGGATCTTTCCGAATGTGTATAGATTATCGTGAATTAAATAAGTTAACTATCAAGAATTGGTATCCACTACCGAGAATTGATGACTTATTTGATCAATTGCAAGGATCATGTGTTTACTCAAAAATCGACCTAAGGTCGGGCTATCATCAACTACGCGTCAAAGAAGAAGATATTCCGAAAACTGCTTTTCGGACACGCTACGGTCATTATGAATTTTTGGTCATGCCGTTTGGATTAACGAATGCGCCAGCTGTATTCATGGACCTCATGAATCGAGTTTGTAGTCCGTATTTAGATAAGTTTGTTATCGTTTTCATTGACGATATTCTTATCTATTCCAAGAGTGAGCAAGAGCATGAACAACATTTAAGATTGGTATTAGAATTGTTAAGAAAAGAACAATTATACGCCAAATTTTCTAAGTGTGCGTTTTGGTTGAAAGAAGTGCAATTTCTTGGCCATGTTGTTAGTAGCAAAGGAATTCAGGTTGACCCAGCTAAAATTGAGGCCATTGAAAAATGGGAGACTCCTAAGACACCAACGCAGATACGTCAATTTTTGGGTTTAGCCGGTTATTATAGAAGGTTTATTCAAGATTTTTCCCGAATAGCTAAACCATTGACAGCGTTAACACAAAAAGGGAAGAAGTACGAATGGACCTTTGAGCAGGAGAGTGCATTTCAATTACTCAAGAAGAAGTTGACCACGGCACCTATTTTATCGTTACCTGAAGGGAACGATGATTTTGAGATATATTGTGACGCTTCGCGACAAGGTTTTGGTTGCGTCCTTATGCAACGAAAGAAAGTTATTGCATACGCATCTCGACAATTGAAGATTCACGAGTGGAATTATACGACGCATGATCTAGAATTGGGGGCAGTAGTGTTTGCATTGAAGATATGGAGACACTATTTATATGGAGTTAAATGCACTGTGTTTACTGATCATAAAAGCCTTCAACATATTTTCGATCAGAAACAGCTGAACATGAGGCAACGTAGGTGGGTCGAGCTGATAAACGACTACGATTGTGAGATTCGCTATCATCCCGAGAAAGCGAATGTAGTGGCCGACGCTTTAAGCAGAAAGGAACGAGAACCAATTCTAGTACGAGCAATGAACATAAAAATTCGCATGAATCTCAACTCACAAATCAAAGAGGCTCAACGAGAAGCTCTTACTAAAGAAAACATAGGAAATGAAATAATGAAGAAGTATGGGAAACAACTCATTATGCGGGAAGATGGAATTCGATATTTTGCAAACCGTATTTGGGTACCAAAGTTGGGTGGATTAAGGAAGTTAATATTGAATGAGGCACATAAGACAAGATACTCGATACATCCTGGAGTTGGAAAGATGTATCAAGATCTTAAGACGCATTATTGGTGGCCTAATTTGAAGACAGACATTGCAACATATGTTGGGGAATGTTTAACTTGTCCCAAAGTCAAAGCAGAACACCAGAAGCCGTCAGGATTACTTCAACAACCAGAAATCCCAGAATGGAAATGGGATGGTATTACCATGGATTTCATCACAAAATTACCTAAGACTGCCTGGGGTTATGACACCATTTGGGTAATAGTTGATCGTCTCACCAAATCTGCACATTTCTTGCCTATAAAGGAAATGGATAGAATGGAGAAACTATTACGATTATACATAAAGGAAATTGTTTCAAGGCACGGAATACCTATTTCCATTATATCTGATCGTGATAGTAGATTTACATCAAAGTTCTGGCAATCACTACAGGAGGCCCTAGGAACTCGTTTGGATATGAGTACCGCATATCATCCGCAAACTGACGGGCAGAGTGAAAGAACAATTCAGACTCTTGAAGACATGCTTAGGGCATGTGTGATCGATTTTGGAAACGGATGGGATAAATATCTACCATTAGCAGAATTCTCGTATAATAATAGTTATCATGCGAGCATTAAAGCTGCACCATTCGAAGCACTGTATGGAAGGAAGTGTAGATCCCCTATCTGTTGGAACGAAGTAGGAGATCGACAATTAACTGGACCCGAGATCATCCATGAAACTACTGAGAAGATAGTGCAAATCAAGGAGAAATTGAAAACAGCTCGTAGTCGCCAAAAGAGCTACGCCGATGTCCGAAGGAAACCATTAGAGTTTCAGATCGGTGACATGGTTATGTTAAAGGTGTCACCTTGGAAAGGTGTAATACGTTTTGGAAAAAGAGGTAAACTGAACCCAAGGTATATAGGCCCGTTCAAGATCATCGAACGCATTGGACCGGTAGCTTATCGACTCGAATTACCACAACAACTCGCCGGAGTACATAATACATTTCACATCTCAAACCTTAAGAAATGTCTTGCAAAGGAAGATCTCACCATTCCTCTTGAAGAAATTCAAGTCAACGAGAAACTACAATTCATAGAAGAACCAGTCGAAATCATGGACCGTGAGGTTAAACGGCTTAAGCAGAGCAACATACCAATCGTCAAGGTTCGTTGGAATGCTCGAAGGGGTCCCGAGTTTACTTGGGAACGAGAGGATCAAATGAAACAAAAGTACCCAAATTTGTTTCCCGATGACGCAAAATAGGTACAATTTTAAAATTTCGGGACGAAATTTATTTAACGGGTAGGTAATGTAACGACCCGGATTTTTCCGATCGTTTATTGCATATAAGATTAATATTTACATAAATTAAACCTTACCAACATGATAAGAAATCTAAATTGTTGAGATTTATGTTTTTGAAAAGAGTTTTACACAACGTTTGACCGTCCAATTTGACCGATGATATCACGAACTATATAACATACGATAATTATACGTCTGGGTATATATATGTATCTATATATATTTAACATGATCTAAGGATGTTTAACATCTCATTGTGTACTAATAACAATGAGTTGTAGGTATATTTTGAAACTACTAACTTAAGTTTTCAAAACGATAACTATACGTAACGTTCTTTGACATAAATACTTATAATCTATAATACTTATACATGCATCGTATAGATATGTATTTAATCACTTTTAAAGGGCTTACATACATAAAACAATATAAGTATATTTACAAAAGATAGCTATATTTGAATCCTCGTTCCGTTTTCTCAAAGATTTCTATACGTATACCTAGGGTATATGTACCAGTATCATACCCATCTTCAAGATGTATTTACTATTGGTATATACATGTCAAATCAACATCTATTCAGCTCTTGTTCATGCCCTTAAGGCTAGGTAATTAGAATTGGAAGTATGCATGACTAATTTTACAAAATAACAAAATGAAAATTTGTCCATGTTCCCCATTTTCACATTTTTAAGACCTCCCCCCATTCCATTTCTAATTCAATCTTTTACCTTCATTTCCTAGCTAAACACACACATATTCATGAGCCTTAAACACCTTAAACATCTCAGCAAACAACCATGAAGATCTAGCTTCAAAAACAACACTTAAACATCATAAGAAAATCTTTCCAAGAACACTTCAAAAATCCTTCCAAATTTACAAGTTTA
The DNA here is from genome assembly GCF_046630445.1 of Rutidosis leptorrhynchoides. NCBI lineage: Eukaryota > Viridiplantae > Streptophyta > Magnoliopsida > Asterales > Asteraceae > Rutidosis > Rutidosis leptorrhynchoides. Next base: position 220,483,576 of record NC_092333.1, on the reverse strand, counting down.
CTTCCAACCTTTTGATCCAACTCCACCACTCTTTTGGTTCTAGGATTTTACTCATCTTTTACAGCAATTTTGTCCAAGTAACTTGAGGTAGTAACCTTGTTCATAATTTTATTCGATTCATATTTATATAGCTATCTTATTTTGTGATATAAAATTTTAACAACAAGAACATAGTTTGAATGATTTCAAATTTGTTCGCAAACTAAATAGATCCTTCTAACTTAACTTTTAAAATACTTCAAGACTTGTAATATATCATAATGATATGCTAATTTAACAAGATACAACTTGTTTTTTTACAAAGAACACCTTAAAACTGAATCTATGTCGTCGGAGTGTAACCGGAGGCTGTTTTGGGTTGGATAATTAAAAACCATCTTGAACTTTGAATTAGAAGTACATGTTCTGGAAAAATGATATTTCTTAAGAATATGTTAACACATAAAAATTTCATGGTTTAATTCAAAGTATAAGTATTTTTAGAAAAATGACCATTAAGTGTTGTTTTTATGACAAAAATGATTACTTTCATAAGATTCACCTAGAGTTTGGACTATAACCTGTGATTTCGAATGTAAACCAAGGTATTTACAGTTCATATTCTTAAAATTTGACTCGATCCAAGGAAGTGGCAAGTTGAATCAACAAAAACGGAGTTGTAACGAAGAAACTACGACTAAAATAAGATCGGGTATCCAAAGCTTGTTTAACAACGAAAATAATTGGAGAAAAATTAAATAAATCATATCTTTCCTAATTAATATGATATTTCATATATATTTACTCATGATTTAATTTTATATATTTCAGGACCACCCGTAAACAACACGAGAAGATTAATCATAAGACCTCATGTACGTACGCAACACGTCATTTGACAACACGGTACTTTATGTACGCAACACGTCATTTGACAACACGGTACCGTGGGTCAAGATTAATTCCGATCAACATGAATACGATGGGGTCTTTATTTTTTTTTTAGCAACTAATTGTGGACTACTAACATCGGACTGCTAACTACGGACTAAGAAATTATTAAAAGTATTAAAAGTATATATATGAAACGTTTATTTCTTAAAAAGAAAATATGTTGATATATCATATATATGGTTAGGTTCGTGATATCTATTGGAGACCAAGTCGAGTTAAATACCTTCAAGGAAAAGGTGAGTATATAGTCCCACTTTTAAACTCTAAATATTTCGGGATGAGAATACATGCATTTTATGATTTACGTTATAGACACAAGTACTTAAAAATATATTCTACGTTGAGTTGTACTACTGGCATATCTCCCTGTAACTTGGTAACTACTATTTACATGCGGTATTGTAAACGCGAATCCTGTTGATAGATCTATCGGGCCTGACAACCCCAACCGGACTGGACGACCAGTATTCAACGGTTGCACAGTACTTCGTTTCGGTGACTACACTTGGTACGGTGTAGTAAGATTTCATAATAAAGGGAATATGCGACGTTGATTAAATGTTAAATATGGTTATCAAGTGCTCAACAACTTAGAATATTTTTATTGAAACGTTTATATATGAAATCTTGTGGTCTATATTTATAATGCTGCCGGCATTAAACCTATATCTCACCAACTTTATGTTGACGTTTTAAGCATGTTTATTCTCAGGTGATAACTAAAAGCTTCCGCTGCAACATGTTGAATTTAAGCAAGATCTTGAGTATGCATATTTGTGTCAAAAATAAAACTGCATATCGGAGGATTTGTAATGTAAAATATGTTGGATGTCGTATTGTTATTATCACATGTAAAGTTTGTAAGTCTAAGATTATCACTAAATGATAATCATTATTAAGTTGTTTAAACCTTGTATTTGTAATAAAAGCTATGGTTTGTATTGTAAAAACGAATGCAGTTTTTGAAAAATGTCGCATATAGAGGTCAATACCTTGCGATGAAATCATATGTTATTGTATTCGTCCTTATGGTTAAGGTCGGGTTATTACAAGATGATTTTCCGTTTAGACCTCGTCTTAATCCGAGTTACGGTTTAGGATCTATGGCCTCCCGAAAGTCACTACACCATATTAACGTTGTGCTGAAATTTCTGACCTACTCGCACTTAAACCATCACCACGGTCAAACGAAGACAATTTTGGTTCTGGAAATTGGTCAGTACCTAGGGGACTCATATACAGAGCCAATGCCACTGGTCTCACATCATTTCAGTTTGTATAGAGGCCGTGACGGCAGAACGAAGTCAGCCTTTGTTTTAAACCCTTTTCTTGAATGAAACTTACTCTATACGTTTTGTTTGATGATGAATGATGATGATACTTAAGACCTAATTTACATACATTTAAACCTTTGGGGACGAATTACTGACTTAGTCACTTTTGACTTAGGTTGAGGACCTTTCGGACCAACTACTTGCTTACTTATTTCATACGGACTTTTACCACTTAATCACTGTGAGTTATAGCATCTCTTTTTACTTTAACTATTTTAGGAACTGAGAATACATGCGCATTTTACGGTTTACATACTAGGCACGAGTACTTAAACTTTATATATGTGTGGGTTATACAACGGCATAAACTTTCCCCTTAGCTCGGTAACGTTTAGTCATTGGTCTTTGAACCGGTGAACGCGAATCTTAGATATGGATCCATAGGGTTTGACATCCCCACTCGGGCTAGTCGCGCTAGCATTTAACTGGTGTTTAATACTTCGAGGATATACGCACTCGCCAAGTGCACTTTTAGGGGGTGATATACATACGTTAAGTTTAGTTACCGGGTGCCCACGGATAAACATATACTTTATCATACTGATCTGAATTACTGATTTAAACTGCTGGTTGAAGCACTGAAATCTCGTGGCCTACATTATATTATTGATTACAAACAAACTATAGCTCACCAACATTCGTGTTGACTTTTTAAGCATGTATTTCTCAGGTGCTTAGACGTTGTTGCTTCCGCTGTTAGACTTGCTGTCTTGGTGTATTAGACTTGCTGTTAGACTTGCTGTCTTGGTGTATTAGACTTGCTGTTACAGACTTGTTGTGTTAGACTTCTGCTTCATTACTTAGAGATGTCTCAATCATGGAACTTTTATTTTGCATTCGTAACTTACATTATTTTCAAACAATGGCTTTGTAACGACCTTTGGGTTACGTACTTATGTTTATGCTTCTATTCATAGGAAGCACGTTATCTTTTGTAAACCGATATATTTTCACGAATGATAAACTGGTTTTCAAACAACATATAGTGTTTGACTTTGTAATGATCCTGTTGTTGATGATCCGTACACGATGATTTTGTACGGGGCGTCACACATGAATGACCTAGTATGCATATTGACTGTTCCAAAGAGACCTCTTAGGAGCTGTTAAGATCTAGTTAGTGTCTTTACTGTGTGACCAAAGTCTATTGCATGTTCTTGTTTGATTGTTACCTTAGGACTAAGTCATATCAACTGTCTAGGTATCTATTAGGTTTCTATCTGCTTTACTTTCAGTATATCAACTGTAATGCTGTATAATACTTGAATTAATATGATCTCATTAGTATGATGAATGGTTGTTAGTTTTCATTTAAGGTTTTGCCAACTTAAAATGACGAACTCCTTCCGTTTGTTATCAGTGTTCAATCAACACGGCACGTTGTTATTCAGTTAACTAAACTGATAACGAGGGGTAGGATTAGAGCTTAACTTACTAATAAACCTAGTACTTTACTGAGGATAACCTCCAAGGTGTAGCTGCATTTTAATTATACAACCAAGTGACATACTTTTCACCGCTCAAAGTAGGTCTGTGTAATTGGCTCATCCAAACAGATCTACATCATTCCAAACATAGCCTTAATATAAGAATAATTACCTTTCCCTAACCCAAAACTAATATCTTGGTCAACATTTCCCTGATCTGCATACTCCGGATATCCTTCCACTTTATTTACTTCTTCGCACTTAGGACCATTAGCTTAAACCAACTATTATCCTTTTATCTAGGTAATTTAAATAAAAGACAATTATCCACTTAATTTTCAATTCATTAATCTATTCAAAAATACAACACTATGTTAACTTACACCTCCTACACCTTAGAAAGTAAAAGTAAATTTAGGCTCCGCATAATATAAATAAACAAAACCACTGTATACTACCTTGATCAACTGAATCTGACGTCCTGCGGCCTAACGACAATGCACGAATAAAAACCGTTCGTTTCGGCCATATCATTGTAGTAAACAAGTTTTTTCTGGCGCCGCTGCCGGGGATCGAATATTTTGATTGAGAAAGATTTTATACAGACAAAAGTATTGTTTGGTGGTGTCTAAGAAAGACAATTATACACGGACTTGGTTGCTGGATTTTCCGAACAGTCTCCATTTATATTGGAACCAAAAGGATCCTGCCTCTCCGTAGTCGGCCTAACCACCTAGATACGAAGTAATCTGTAAGAAATCCTATCAGTTAAGATATCCGATAAGGTTAGGATCGAATTTCAAGATTAATTGTTTTTATTAAATTATCATTCCTTTTAGTCAATTAATATTTTCTAAAAGTTATTTTTAAGTCTTTTTAAACAGAAAATCTAAAAATGGAACAACAAAACACCCTTGCTTCTATGCATAAGTCATGCTTAGAGGAAAGAGGAGGACCAATCACCTTAGGAACCGAAGGAATTCCTGAAATCAGTTCGCATATGATCAAGCTGGTCAGTATGATCTGTAAATTTCAAGGATTATCGACTGACGATCCAAACTTTCATTTAAAAAAATTTATTAGTCTAGTTGACTCTTTTAAGAAGGAAGAAAATGAGAAAATCCTTTTGAAACTTCATCTTTTTCAATATTCTCTGTCTACACACGCTTTAGCATGGTTTGATGAACTTAACCCGAATTCAATACAATCATGGGAGGAATTAGCTACCAAGTTTTTAAACAAATTTTATCCACCTTTCCTATAAACCTTTTAAGAAATGACATCACAAACTTTTCTCAAAAAGAAAATGAGTCATTGTGTCTATCATGGAATAGAATAAAAGTGATGCTTAAAAGATGTCCTAATCATTCGTTAATCATTAAGTCAGGAAGAAATAATATGTATACTTTACAATGGTTTGGCCAAGGAATATAAGTCTCTCCTAGACATGGCCTCGCAAGGCAATTTCATGTCCTGAACAGCAAACGAAGCATGAAGTCTCTTAGACACAATAGCTGCACAACAGAAAGATTGGAACAATGAAGTTGCTGAGAAAGATGACGTCTTCACTCATACGGTAAAAATGCTGGAAACCAAGTTACAAGATCTAACCCTCACTCTTCAAAGTTTACCAATTCCTAAAAGTACTGATGCTACTAAAACCAATCTAAGGTACCCTTACCCTAGATGGGCACATAAACAGCAAAATAGCTCGGACCATAATATAATCTTCCCATTACACAAACCTACTCTCCACTTTAAGGAAATTTTAGTTGAATTTATGAAAAAGAAATACATGATAAACCTTCAAGTCATAGAATGTCAAAAGAAGTTCGACACTTTAATAAAATTAATAGCCAATTTTCAGCTTACGCTTTAACGGTTAACCACTAAAGTTGAATTAGAGTGTAGTGAGTTTGATACCTTAGTAATCACTAGAGGTGGGAAGGAAACAACTGTTAATATACCCATACAAGATCTTTCAGATAAGGAACCTGTGCCAATTGACCCAGTTGTCAATCCACCGAAACCTATCTCTCCTAAGGCCCCGAAAATTATTCCACGCGCCCGCATACCTTTCCCAGGTAGGCTTAGGAAGGAAAACCAGGAAGCGCAATTCGCTAATTATTGGGATATTATCAAGAATCTGCATTTGAATGTACAACTAGTAGATGCTTAAGTAGAAATGCCAAACTGCGCTAAATTTTTCAAAGAACTGCTTTCAAATAAAGATAGATTAAGAGAGATAGTTAGATTACCCTTAAGTGAAGAATGTTCATTAGTGTTACAACATGGTATTCCCCCTAAGTTAGGAGATACAAGAAAATTTACGGTACCTTGCTACTTGCAAGATATCCAAATTAGCAATGCATTAGCAGACTTAGGAGCCAGTGTAAACCTAATGCCCTATTCGTTATTCAAAAAGCTAGGGTTAAATGACTTAAGGCCCACCAGAATGACTATCCAACTCGCGGACAGATCAGTAAAGATTCCTAGAGGAATAGCTAAAGATGTCCTAGTCAGAGTGGATAAGTTCGCATTTCCCGTTGACTTCGTCATTATGGATATTGAGGAAGACACTAAGGTCCCACTCATACTTGGCAGACCATTCTTGAATACTGCCAAGGCCGTAATTGATGTACACTAGAAATCATTGAAATTAAGAGTAGGAAGTGAAGAAGTCACATTCAATGTCGACCGACTCATGAGCCACCCCCGCAAAGAAGATATCAATCTCACTGATTCTTTTCAAGAATTCGTCAACGAATATCTGGAGGATACCATGGCTATATGTAGTCAAGATCAAATTTTTAAGGATCTGTTCTTTACACCACCTGAAGGAAACCTAGACACCCATTCAGCCATAAACCTTAGTCAATATAAATCTCCCCTCTCCGAAAGTAACTTTCTCGGCAAGACTATCCAAATAGCACCGCTAGGGCAAGGCATTCCCCTACCCCTGTTAAGGAGAAGACCGAATGAAGAAACAAATTTCATTCTGGTATCCAAAGAACCCCAGTCAAAAGAGGACTGTGTTGAAATTCCTGAACCAACCTTCAAAACTAAGGAAGACATTTCTGAAGAGGAAGCATTAAGAAGAACAATTTTCAAGAACAAAGAACATATAGCATCAATGACCGCTATTGAAGAAGAATCAGAATTCCAGGAGAGATATGACTCGTTAGACCGAAAGGAAATAGCTAGAATGAAGCCATCTATCGAGGAACCTCCGGAATTGGAGTTAAAGAAGTTACACGACAATCTGGAGTATGCATTCTTAGAGGGAGAATCACAACTACCCGTAATCATTTCGAAAGACCTCACGCCACAAGAGAAGGCAAAATTGATTCAAGTTCTAAAATCACATCGAAGGCAATTGCTTGGAAGATCGTCGACATAAAAGGAATCAGTCCCAACTATTACACCCATAAGATTTTTATTGAAGATGATTTTAAACCGTTAGTTCAGAGGCAAAGAAGGGTAAACCCTATGATTTAAAAAGTCATCAAGAAAGAAGTAATCAAACTTCTGGACTCCGGTCTGATCTATCCCATTTCCGATTCACCATGGGTCAGTCCTGTTCAAGTGGTACCCAAGAAGGGAGGGACAACTGTAATTCAAAATGAGAATAATGAGCTTACTCAGATCATTCAGCCCTTAAATATCTATTCACTAAGTAAGACGCTAAACCAAGACTCGAACGATGGATCTTACTCCACCAAGAATTCGATATTGAGATCAAAGATAAGAAAGGAGCAGAGAACGTCGCAGCAGACTATCTTAATCGTTTGGTGTGACGATCGCTCCAAATCCATATGGATGAACACGTCATTCATTGATTTCATTGCGAGGTATTTGACCTCTATATGATACGTTTTGTAAACATTGCATTCTTTTGAAAAGGCACACCATAAATGAATATTTAAATCAAAGGTTTTCGACATCTGATGATTTCTACATATAGACAATCACCATAAATAATAGTTTACAATAGTACTTCCATTGACAATGCAGTAAAAATAAGATACATGGTGATGATTTGGTGAATGCAACTTTTCCTTGAAAAAATATGTCATGTAAGACTCCATGCACATAGCTTGTGTAACATATAATTAAACAGCGGAAAACTTCTAGGGAACCTGAGAATAAACATGCTAACAAGTGTCAACACAAACGTTGGTGAGTTCATAGTTTTAATGTTTCGTATAATCTGTATATAAAGGTGGATCACAAGATTTCAGTTGTTTCATCCAGAAACGTTTATCAAAATATTCTACAAAATTGAGCACCCTGGTAACTAAGCTTTAACGTTATAATAAGTACCCCTGTTTTAACATACATGCAACCAACATGTACAATACACACAAACCAACGTGTACTAAACTCAAATAGCATACGTCTGTTTTATAGTTCAGGCTAGGGTTTCTATACCTGGAACAGACGGGGATGTCAAGCCCTATGGATCCATATACTACTACTCGCGCCCAGCAGTTCTTGTAACTGGCAGTTAACAGTTACCAAAGCTAAGGGATTTTCGGTTCAAACTCAGTGTAGAATTTAGTATGTACTTGTATCCATTGCGTTTAAAATAAAGTGCATGTATTCTCAGCCCAAAAATATATATTGCAAAAGCAATTAAAAAAAGGGATCAATGAAACTCACCTTAGCAGCATATAAAGTCGTTCACCAAAATGTGATCGAAACTCGGATTACCAAATAATCGTAGATCTCAACCTAGAGAACATATGTTGGTCAATAAACGTCTATCAAGCTAGGTTAGGTCATAGTGTATCACAATCCTAATGCTCGAGATCGACATACAAAAGTTATCCAATGTCGTTTCAAAAAGTCAATTTTGACAGTTGTTTAACAAAACGAGACGTACCTTATATAAGGATTCATTTACTCTGTTGGTAATATTCAAAAATCCAAATTATCAATCTCGTAAACGAGTTGTTTAAATCTTAATTGTAGATTCAAAAGCAATTTCAATTAACGTCAATCATAATTCAGTTGATCATATCTTTTAATCCGTTCATCGAAATTATTCGATATCTAAATGAAAAGTTATTGATTTTTCGCCAGCTTTTCAAAAACATGTATATCATATACTTTTTACCAGTAATATATGTATTTAATTCGTGATTCATTATAACTGTCTAACTACGAAATTTAGCATACGAGCATATATAAATATATATATACTCGAGCACTAGACATGGATACACAATTAATATATAACAGATAAAATATGAGTGTTTACGTATAAATATTGATATTCAATATTGTAGGAAAGTACGTAGACGTAACGGAGATGATAAACACTAGATTTGATTCGCAAATATACCCCCGAACATTACCCATAACCTCCTTGGCAATAACCCATAATTTCCTTAGCTCTATCCCGCTCAAAAACCCATTTTGAAGGTGACACGCTCATAACCTCGTCGTAGTATTTTAGGTATATATACTACTAATAATAATATTATAATAAGATTAATAATAATAAGATTAATCTTAATAATATTAATCTTAATAATAATAATAATATAAAAAATAATAATTCGGAGGAATGAACCGAGCTATTATAGTATGTGGCCTGCTACAGTACCTCATGCGATCGCATGAGTTTTCAGCGTTTTTGCCATGCGATCGCATGGCCGCCTTATCCGTTTTTGTTTGCTAGTTCGTCGACATCAAATAGTGTTTTACTGTAGCAAATGGTGTTTACTGTAGCAAATCACTGTAGCAAGTTACATTTTCACTGTAGCACTGTAGCAAAATACGGTTTCACTGTAGCAAATAGTGTTTTACTGTAGGAAATAGTGTTTTACTGTAGCAAATAGTGTTTTACTGTAGCAAAGTCATTTTACTGTAGCAAATAGTGTTTTACTGTAGGAAAGTCATTTTTACTTGTACATATATATATATATATATATATATATATATACATACATATCATTGTTCATGAATCGTCGAGAGCAGTCAAATGTAATGAAACAGTTCTAAAATTTTGAGATTCAACTTCATAGACTTTGCTTATCGTGTCGGAAACGTTAAATCATTTAAAGATAAAGTTTAAATTTGGTCAAAAATTTCCGAGTTGTCACATTTGGAGAACCCAGCGATGGAACAACATGCTGAACAAGATATCAGAGATAAATTCCGGAAGAACAACTTATGAGTTTAGGAAAAACTCACATAGGATCACAATTAACTGATACTCCCTGTTATACTGACATAGCCAACTACCTAGTTGCTGGAGTAGTACAAAAGGGAATGAGCACATCCCGAAGAAGGAAGTTATTCAGGGATGCCAAGTACTACTATTGGGAAGATTCGTACCTATTTAGAATTTTCCCTGATCAGATAATCAGGAGGTACGTAGATGAAAAACAAGCAGCAGAGATTCTTCACCAATGTCACCATGGACCAACTATGTAGTGACCCGAACTTTTCCATGTTTATATATATTAAATGAAATTGATATTTACATGATTAAGTGTTTCCAACATGTTAAGCAATCAAACTTATTAAGACTTGATTAATTGGAATAGGTTTCATATAGACAAATGACCACTCAAGTTGACCGGTGATTCACGAACGTTAAAACTTGTAAAAACTATACGATGACATATATATGGTTATATACATAGTTAACATGATTTTATTATAAGTATGTATCTCATTAGGTATTTTAACAATGAGTTATATACATAAAAATGAGACTATTAAATTAAGAAACTCGAAAACGATATATATAACGATTATCGTTATAACGTCTTACTAGGTACATATGAATCATATTAAGATATTGATACACTTGGTTAATTATGTTAAATTATAAGTAAATATATCATTAAGTGTATTAACAATGGACTACATATGTAAAAATAAGACTACTAACTTAATGATTTGGAAACGAGACATATATGTAACGATTATCATTGTAACGACATTTAATGTATATAGATCATATTAAGAGATATTCGTACATCACAATATCATGATAATATAATAATTTAAAATCTCATTTGATATTATAAACATTGGGTTAACAACATTTACAAGATCGTTAACCTAAAGGTTTCAAAACAACATTTACATGTAACGACTAACGATGACTGAACGACTCAGTTAAAATGTATATACATGTAGTGTTTTAATATGTATTCATACACTTTTGAAAGACTTCAAGACACTTATAAAAATACTTTTACTTAACAAAAATTCTTACAATTACATCCTCGTTCAGTTTCATCAACAATTCTACTCGTATGCACCCGTATTGGTACTCGTACAATACACAGCTTTTAGATGTATGTACTATTGCTATATACACTCCAATGATCAGCTCTTAGCAGTCCATGTGAGTCACCTAACACATGTGGGAACCATCAATTGGCAACTAGCATGAAATATCTCATAAAATTACAAAAATATGAGTAATCATTCATGACTTATTTACATGAAAACAAAATTACATATCCTTTATATCTAATCCATACACCAACGACCAAAAACACCTACAAACACTTTCATTCTTCAATTTTCTTCATCTAATTGATCTCTCTCAAGTTCTATCTTCAAGTTCTAAGTGTTCTTCATAAATTCTACAAGTTCTAGTTTCATAAAATCAAGAATACTTCCAAGTTTGCTAGCTTACTTCCAATCTTGTAGAGTGATCATCCAACCTCAAGAAATCTTTCTTATTTACAGTAATATATCTTTCTAATATAAGGTAATACTCATATTCAAACTTTGATTCAATTTCTATAACTATAACAATATTATTTCGAGTGGAAATCTTACTTGAACTTGTTTTCGTGTCATGATTCTACTTCAAGAACTTTCAAGCCATCCAAGATCCTTTGAAGCTAGATCCATTTGTTTCTTTTCCAGTAGGTTTATCCACAAAACTTGAGATAGTAATGATATTCATAACATCATTCAATTCATACATATAAAGCTATCTTATTCGAAGGTTTAAACTTGAAATCACTAGAATATAGTTTAGTTAATTCTAAACTTGTTCGCAAACAAAAGTTAATCCTTCTAACTTGACTTTTAAAATCAACTAAACACATGTTCTATATCTATATGATATGCTAACTTAATGATTTAAAACCTGGAAACACGAAAAATACCGTAAAACTGGACATACGCCGTCGTAGTAACACCGCGGGCTGTTTTGGGTTTGATAATTAAAAACTATGATAAACTTTGATTTAAAAGTTGTTCTTCTGGGAAAATGATTTTTATTATGAACATGAAACTATATCCAAAAATCATGGTTAAACTCAAAGTGGAAGTATGTTTTTCAAAATGGTCATCAAGACGTCGTTCTTTCGACTGAAATGACTACCTCTTACAAAAATGACTTGTAACTTATATTTCTGACTATAAACCTATACTTTTTCTGTTTAGATTCATAAAATATAGTTCAATATGAAACCATAGCAATTTGGTTCACTCAAAACGGAATTAAAATGAAGAAGTTATGGGTAAAAAAAGATTGGATATTTTTTATTTTTGTAGCTACGGGAAATATTAACAATTCTATACAAATCATATCCTAGCTAACTTATATTGTATTATACATGTATTCTAATATATTATATAATCTTGGGATACCATAGACACGTATGCAAATGTTTTGACATATCATATCGACCCATGTATATATATTATTTGGAACAACCATAGACACTCTATATGCAGTAATGTTGGAGTTAGCTATACAGGGTTGAGGTTGATTCCAAAAATATATATACTTTGAGTTGTGATCTAGCCTGAGACGTGTATACACTAGGTCGTGGATTGATTCAAGATAATATATATGGATTTATTTCTGTACATCTAACTGTGGACAACTAGTTGTAGGTTACTAACGAGGACAGCTGACTTAATAAACTTAAAATATCAAAATGTATTAAAAGTGTTGTAAATATATTTTGAACATACTTTGATATATATGTACATATTTGTTATAGGTTCGTGAATCGACCAGTGGCCAAGTCTTACTTCCCGACGAAGTAAAAATCTGTGAAAGTGAGTTATAGTCCCACTTTTAAAATCTAATATTTTTGGGATGAGAATACATGCAGGTTTTATAAATGATTTACAAAATAGACACAAGTACGTGAAACTACATTCTATGGTTGAATTATCGAAATCGAATATGCCCCTTTTTATTAAGTCTGGTAATCTAAGAATTAGGGAACAGACACCCTAATTGACCCGAATCCTAAAGATAGATCTATTGGGCCTAACAAACCCCATCCAAAGTACCAGATGCTTTAGTACTTCGAAATTTATATCATATCCGAAGGGTGTCCCGGAATGATGGGGATATTATTATATATATGCATCTTGTTAATGTCGGTTACCAGGTGTTCACCATATGAATGATTTTTATCTCTATGTATGGGATGTGTATTGAAATATGAAATCTTGTGGTCTATTGTTACGATTTGATATATATAGGTTAAACCTATAACTCACCAACATTTTTGTTGACGTTTAAAGCATGTTTATTCTCAGGTGAATACTAAGAGCTTCCGCTGTTGCATACTAAAATAAGGACAAGATTTGGAGTCCATGTTTGTATGATATTGTGTAAAAACTGCATTCAAGAAACTGATTTTGATGTAACATATTTGTATTGTAAACCATTATGTAATGGTCGTGTGTAAACAGGATATTTTAGGTTATCATTATTTGATAATCTACGTAAAGCTTTTTAAACCTTTATTTATGAAATAAAGGTTATGGTTTGTTTTAAAAATGAATGCAGTCTTTGAAAAAAACGTCTCATATAGAGGTCAAAACCTCGCAACGAAATCAATTAATATGGAACGTTTTTAATCAATAAGAACGGGACATTTCAGTTGGTATCAGAGCGTTGGTCTTAGAGAACCAGAATTTTGCATTAGTGTATCTTATCGAGTTTGTTAGGATGCATTAGTGAGTCTGGACTTCGACCGTGTTTACTTGAAAAATGATTGCTTAACAAATTTTGTTGGAAACTATATATTTTTAACATGTGAATATTATGTGATATATTAATCTCTTAACGCGTTTGCTATTATGTGATAGATGTCTACCTCTAGAACAAGTCCCATTGACTCACCTAATAATAATAAAGAGTCAAATGTGAATTGGAATGATTCGTGGACTGATTCACAAGTTCCCGAAGAGGAACCGGAAGAAGAGTCGGAACCGGAAGAAGAATCAGAACCGGAAGAAGAATCGGAACCAGAAGAAGAAATAGAACCAGTGGAGGAAATAATAAAACGGTTAAGTAGAAGAAAATCCTCAATCAACCGACCAAAATTAATTATGGTCAATGGTGTTTCCGCCAAGGAAGCAAAGTATTGGGAGGATTACCAATTCTCCGATGAATCGGATCCCGACAAGGATTCCGATGTTGTTATAGAAATTACCCCAATGCAATTTAATAAGGCAAAAGAGAACAATAAGGGAAAGGGCATAAAAATAGCGAAATTTGATTCCAAATCCGATGAACTTTATATGTATCGTCAACACCCGTATTTTTTAAGTTGTCACAATAATCCGGGAACCTCTAAACCACCAGGTTTTTCTAAACCAATGTGGAAAATGACGGCTCGTATTAGGGGAACATCATATATCCCTAGAAACTTGGCAAAACGAACCAAAACCGAAGAAGAAGAAACGAGCGAGTCGGAATAAGATAGTTGTATTCGTGTGGTGTAATATATGTAATATAGTGTGCTTATGCTTTATGATATATGTAAAAATTGCTTGTATTAATAAGTAATTTTTTTTATGAATCTAACTCTTGTCTATTTTACAGTTTAAAAACACAAAATGGATAGACAACCCAATATTTTAAGAGACCTACCCGGAGACATGATTGATGAAATCTTGTCTAGAGTCGATCAGAATTCCTCGGCACAACTATTTAAGGCGAGATCAGTTTGTAAGACATTCAAAGAACGTTCCAAGAATGCCTTGGTTTATAAAAGGCTTTCGTTAGAAAGATGGGGGATATCACATTGGGAAATCCATAAGTTACGATGTGTTTACTTTGACGCATATATTGCGGGGAACCCAAATGCCATTTTACGCAACGGGTTAAGAAATTATTTTGACTCAATATATCTGAATATAGGATTTCGTGATTTAGAAAAAGCGGCTAACATGCAACATAAAGAAGCATGTTATGCTTACGGGTTAGTAATGTTCGCTTCTCACCAAAGTGAGAACAAGAACATCGGGCTACAACTATTAAACAAAACGTTCCCACAAGTGACGGAGTCGGTAATTGGGGTAAGAAATGAGGTTTTTAGATTGTTACGGGACTGTTGGATATTACGTAACCCTCGTCCCTTTGACGACGTTACAACACGCTGTCTTATCAACGGCCATAACGGTTATGTTCCACAAGACCAAGGATGGGAAGTAGTCCTAGTAAAACCAGAATGCATGACTTGTTTCTGGACGTATGAATTACGTGTCTTTATTTCCTTTACTGAACGACTTGTGTACTAGCTAGAATTATCTTCATAACTATCTTGTATCAAAGTTATTGTGTGCTATATTTCATGCTATATGTAAAATAAGCGGTATTGTAAGTTTGTAAAATATTGTGTAAAAGTTTGAACGCGAAATATTATTATAATCAGTTTTTCATATAGAATTGTAGTAGTTGAATTGTATATTAGCTACTAAGTATGAACTTAACGGGTAGGTACTACCCGAATTTAAACTTATAAAACGCTAATATGAAGAAAAAGCTTTTATAAATGAGTTCATATTATGCTACGAGATACTATTGACTACTCTTAATATTCAGTATGATTAACTTGTTTCATTTGACTATTTGAAGGAAATGGCACCGACTACTCGACAAACCATGAATATGAGCGAAGAGGAATTTCGTACCTTTCTTGCTGCAAACATAGCCGCAGTACAGGCTGCGCTACATACCAATAATAACCTTGGATCTAGCAGTACAGGAAATCGTGTAGGATGCACCTACAAAGAATTCACTGCCTGCAAACCTTTGGAATTTGATGGAACCGAAGGACCGATCGGATTGAAACGGTGGACCGAGAAGGTCAAATCGGTGTTTGCCATAAGTAAGTGTACTGAAGAGGACAAAGTGAAGTACGCTACGCATACCTTCACAGGTTCTGCATTAACATGGTGGAATACCTATCTAGAGCAAGTGGGACAAGATGATGCTTACGCACTACCGTGGTCAGCATTCAAGCACTTGATGAACGAGAAGTACCGTCCCAGAACCGAGGTCAATAAGCTCAAGATAGAACTTAGAGGGTTACAAACCCAAGGATTTGATATTACCACGTACGAAAGACGATTCACAGAATTATGCCTATTGTGTCCAGGAGCGTTCGAAGATGAGGAAGAGAAGATCGACGCGTTTGTGAAAGGATTACCAGAAAGAATCCAAGAAGATATAAGTTCACACGAGTCCGCCTCCATACAATAGGCATGTAGAATGGCTCACAAACTAGTGAACCAGATTGAAGAAAGAATTAAAGAACAGACTGCTGAAGAGGCCAATGTGAAGCAAGTCAAAAGAAAGTGGGAGGAAAACGGTGATAAGAATCACCAATACAACAACAACAGCAATTACAACAATAATCGCAACAACTATCCCAACAATCGCAACATCAATCACAACTACAACAAATGGCCCAACAACAACAACAACAACAACAACAACAACAACAACAACAACAACAGCAACTATAACAATCATCCCAACAACAATAATAACCGCAACAACAACAATCAGAAGCAGCTATGCCAAAGGTGTAAAAAGTATCACTCGGGGTTCTGCACCAAATTTTTCAACAAGTGTAAAAGAAATGGTCATAGCTCGGCGAAGTGTGAGGTCTACAGACCAGGGGTTAACAGAACGAAAGGAACAAATGGTGTCAGAATGAGTAATGGCGGAGCAAGTAGTGTCGGAGCAAGTTTTGCCAATGTAGTTTGTTATAAATGTGGAAAACCGGGCCACATTATTAGAAATTGCCCGAACCAGGAGAATACGAATGGACAAGGTCGCGGAAGAGTTTTCAATATTAATGCGGCAGAGGCACAGGAAGACCCGGAGCTTGTTATGGGTACGTTTCTTATTGACAATAAATCTGCTTACGTTTTATTTGATTCGGGTGCGGATAGAAGCTATATGAGTAGAGATTTTTGTGCTAAATTAAGTTGTCCATTGACGCCTTTGGATAGTAAATTTTTACTCGAATTAGCAAATGGTAAATTAATTTCAGCAGATAATATATGTCGGAATTGAGAAATTAAACTGGTTAGCAAACATTTAAGATTGACTTGATACCAGTAGAGTTAGGGAGTTTTGATGTGATAATCGGTATGGACTGGTTGAAAGAAGTGAAAGGAGAGATCGTTTGTTATAAAAATGCAATTCGCATTATATGAGAAAAAGGAAAACCCTTAATGGTGTACGGAGAAAAGGGCAACACGAAGCTACATCTTATTAGTAATTTGAAGGCACAAAAACTAATAAGAAAAGGTTGCTATGCTATTCTAGCACACTTCGAGAAAGTACAAACTGAAGAAAAGAGCATCAATGATGTTCCCGTCGCAAAAGAATTTCCCGATGTATTTCCGAAAGAATTACCGGGATTACCCCCACATCGATCCGTTGAATTTCAAATAGATCTTGTACCAGGAGCTGCACCAATAGCTCGTGCTCCTTACAGACTCACACCCAGTGAGATGAAAGAACTGCAAAACCAATTACAAGAACTTTTAGAGCGTGGTTTCATTCGACCAAGCACATCACCGTGGGGAGCTCCTGTTTTGTTTGTCAAGAAGAAAGATGGTACATTCAGGTTGTGTATCGACTACCGAGAGTTGAACAAACTTACCATCAAGAACCGCTACCCACTACCGAGAATCGACGACTTATTTGATCAACTACAAGGCTCGTCTGTTTATTGAAAGATTGACTTACGTTCCGGGTATCATCAAATGCGGGTGAAAGAAGATGATATTCCAAAGACTGCTTTCAGACCACGTTACGGTCATTACGAGTTTATGGTCATGCCGTTTGGTTTAACTAATGCACCAGCTGTGTTCATGGACCTTATGAACCGAGTGTGTGGACCATACCTTGACAAGTTTGTCATTGTTTTCATTGATGACATACTTATTTACTCAAAGAATGACCAAGAACACGGTGAACATTTGAGAAAGGTGTTAGAAGTATTGAGGAAGGAAGAATTGTATGCTAAGTTTTCAAAGTGTGCATTTTGGTTGGAAGAAGTTCAATTCCTCGGTCACATAGTGAACAAAGATGGTATTAAGGTAGATCCGGCAAAGATAGAAACTGTTGAAAAGTGGGAAGCCCCGAAAACTCCGAAACACATACGCCAGTTTTTAGGACTAGCTGGTTACTACAGAAGGTTCATCCAAGACTTTTCCAGAATAGCAAAACCCTTGACTGCATTAACGCATAAAGGGAAGAAATTTGAATGGAAGGATGAACAAGAGAAAGCGTTTCAGTTATTGAAGAAAAAGCTAACTACGGCACCTATATTGTCATTGCCTGAAGGGAATGATGATTTTGTGATTTATTGTGACGCATCAAAGCAAGGTCTCGGTTGTGTATTAATGCAATGAACGAAGGTGATTGCTTATGCATCTAGACAATTAAAGATTCACGAACAAAATTATACGACGCATGATTTGGAATTAGGCGCGGTTGTTTTTGCATTAAAGACTTGGAGGCACTACTTATATGGGGTCAAAAGTATTATATATACCGACCACAAAAGTCTTCAACACATATTTAATCAGAAACAACTGAATATGAGGTAGCGTAGGTGGATTGAATTGTTGAATGATTATGACTTTGAGATTCGTTACCATCCGGGGAAGGCAAATGTGGTAGCCGACGCCTTGAGCGGAAAGGACAGAGAACCCATTCGAGTATAATCTATGAATATAATAATTCACACTAACCTTACTACTCAAATAAAGGAGGTGCAACAAGGAGTTTTAAAAGAGGGAAATTTAAAGGATGAAATACCCAAAGGATCGGAGAAGCATCTTAATATTCGGGAAGACGGAACCCGGTATAGGGCTGAAAGAATTTGGGTATCAAAATTTAGAGATATGAGAGAAATGGTACTTAGAGAAGCTCATAAAACCAGATACTCAATACATCCTGGAACGGAGAAGATGTACAAGGATCTCATGAAACATTTTTGGTGGACGGGTATGAAAACCGATGTTGCTAAATACGTAAGAGAATGTTTGACGTGTTCTAAGGTCAAAGCTGAGCATCAGAAACCATCAGGTCTACTTCAACAACCCGAAATCCCGGAATGGAAATGGGAAAATATTACCATGGATTTCATCACTAAATTGCCAAGGACTGCAAGTGGTTTTGATACTATTTGGGTAATAGTTGATCGTCAAAACAGCACACTTCCTGCCAATAAGAGAAGATGACAAGATGGAGAAGTTAGCACGACTGTATTTGAAGGAAGTCGTCTCCAGACATGGAATACCAATCTCTATTATCTCTGATAGGGATGGCAGATTTATTTCAAGATTCTGGCAGACATTACAGCAAGCATTAGGAACTCGTCTAGACATGAGTACTGCCTATCATCCACAAACTGATGGACAGAGCAAAAGGACGATACAAATGCTTGAAGACATGCTACGAGCATGTGTTATTGATTTTGGAAACAGTTGGGATCGACATCTACCGTTAGCAGAATTTTACTACAACAACAACTATCATTCAAGCATTGAGATGGCGCCGTTTGAAGCACTTTATGGTAAAAAGTGCAGGTCTCCGATTTGTTGGAGTGAAGTGGGGGATAGACAGATTACGGGTCCGGAGATAATACAAGAAACTATCGAGAAGATTATCCAAATTCAACAACGTTTGAAAACCGCCCAACGTCGATAAAAGAGCTACACCGACATTAAAAGAAAAGATATAGAATTTGAAATTGGAGAGATCGTCATGCTTAAGGTTGCACCTTGGAAAGGTGTTGTTCGATTTGGTAAACGAGGGAAATTAAATCCAAGGTATATTGGACCATTCAAGATTATTGATCGTGTCGGACCAGTAGCTTACCGACTTGAGTTACCTCAACAACTCGCGGTTGTACATAACACTTTCCACGTCTCAAATTTGAAGAAATGTTTTGCTAAAGAAGATCTCACGATTCCGTTATATGAAATCCAAATCAACGAAAAACTTCAATTCATCGAAGAACCCGTTGAAATAATGGATCGTGAGGTTAAAAGACTTAAGCAAAACAAGATACCAATTGTTAAGGTTCGATGGAATGCTCGTAGAGGACCTGAGTTCACCTGGGAGCATGAAGATCAGATGAAGAAGAAATACTCGCATCTATTTCTAGAAGATTCATCAACACTTTCAACAGCTTAAAATTTCGGGACGAAATTTATTTAACGGGTAGGTACTGTAGTGACCTGAACTTTTCCATGTTTATATATATTAAATGAAATTGATATTTACATTATTAATTGTTTCCAACATGTTAAGCAATCAAACTTATTAAGACTTTATTAATTGGAATAGGTTTCATATAGACAAATGACCACCCAAGTTGACCGGTGATTCACGAACGTTAAAACTTGTAAAAACTATACGATGACATATATATGGTTATATACATAGTTAAAATGATTTTATTATAATTATGTATCTCATTAGGTATTTTAACAATGAGTTATATACATAAAAATGAGACTATTAAATTAAGAAACTCGAAAACGATATATATAACGATTATCGTTATAACGTCTTACTAGGTACATATGAATCATATTAAGATATTGATACACTTGGTTAATTATGTTAAATGATAAGTAAATATGTCATTAAGTGTATTAACAATGAACTACATATGTAAAAATAAGACTACTAACTTAATGATTTTGAAACGAGACATATATGTAACGATTATCGTTGTAACGACATTTAATGTATATAGATCATATTAAGAGATATTCGTACATCATAATATCATGATAATATAATAATTTAAAATCTCATTTGATATTATAAACATTGGGTTAACAACATTTAACAAGATCGTTAACCTAAAGGTTTCAAAACAACATTTACATGTAACGACTAACGATGACTTAACGACTCAGTTAAAATGTGTATACATGTAGTGTTTTAATATGTATTCATACACTTTTAAAAGACTTCAAGACACTTATCAAAATACTTCTACTTAATAAAAATGCTTACAATTACATCCTCGTTCAGTTTCATCAACAATTCTACTCGTATGCACCCGTATTCGTACTCGTACAATACACAGCTTTTAGATGTATGTACTATTGCTATATACACTCCAATGATCAGCTCTTAGCAGCCCATGTGAGTCACCAAACACATGTGGGAACCATTATTTGGCAACTAGCATGAAATATCTCATAAAATTACAAAAATATGAGTAATCATTCATGACTTATTTACATGAAAACAAAATTACATATCCTTTATATCTAATCCATACACCAATGACCAAAAACACATACAAACACTTTCATTCTTCAATTTTCTTCATCTAATTGATCTCTCTCAAGTTCTATCTTCAAGTTCTAAGTGTTCTTCATAAATTCTACAAGTTCTAGTTTCATAAAATCAAGAATACTTCCAAGTTTGCTAGCTTACTTCCAATCTTGTAGAGTGATCATCCAACCTCAAGAAATCTTTCTTATTTACAGTAAGATATCTTTCTAATATTAGGTAATACTTATATTCAAACTTTGATTCAATTTCTATAACTATAACAATCTTATTTCGAGTGGAAATCTTACTTGAACTTGTTTTCGTGTCATGATTCTACTTCAAGAACTTTCAAGCCATCCAAGATCCTTTGAAGCTAGATCTATTTGTCTCTTTTACAGTAGGTTTATCCACAAAACTTGAGATAGTAATGATGTTCATAACATCATTCGATTCATACATATAAAGCTATCTTATTCGAAGGTTTAAACTTGAAATCACTAGAACATAGTTTAGTTAATTCTAAACTTGTTCGCAAACTAAAGTTAATCCTTCTAACTTGACTTTTAAAATCAACTAAACACATGTTCTATATCTATATGATATGCTAACTTAATGATTTAAAACCTGGAAACACGAAAAACACCGTAAAACTGGACATACGCCGTCGTAGTAACACCGCGGGCTGTTTTGGGTTTGATAATTAAAAACTATGATAAACTTTGATTTAAAAGTTGTTCTTCTGGGAAAATGATTTTTCTTATGAACATGAAACTATATCCAAAAATCATGGTTAAACTGAAAGTGAAAGTATGTTTTTCAAAATGGTCATCAAGACGTCGTTCTTTCGACTGAAATGACTACCTCTTACAAAAACGACTTGTAACTTACATTTCCGACTATAAACCTATACTTTTTCTGTTTAGATTCATAAAATATAGTTCAATATGAAACCATAGCAATTTGATTCACTCAAAACGGATTTAAAATGAAGAAGTTATGGGTAAAAAAAGATTGGATATTTTTTATTTTTGTAGCTACGGGAAATATTAACAATTCTATACAAATCATATCCTAGCTAACTTATATTGTATTATACATGTATTCTAATATATTATATAATCTTGGAATACCATAGACACATATGCAAATGTTTTGACATATCATATCGACCCATGTATATATATTATTTGGAACAACCATAGACACTCTATATGCAGTAATGTTGGAGTTAGCTATACAGGGTTGAGGTTGATTCCAAAAATATATATACTTTGAGTTGTGATCTAGCCTGAGACGTGTATACACTGGGTCGTGGATTGATTCAAGATAATATATATCGATTTATTTCTGTACATCTAACTGTAGACAACTAGTTGTAGGTTACTAACGAGGACAGCTGACTTAATAAACTTAAAATATCAAAATGTATTAAAAGTGTTGTAAATATATTTTGAACATACTTTGATATATATGTACATATTTGTTATAGGTTCGTGAATCGACCAGTGGCCAAGTCTTACTTCCCGACGAAGTAAAAATCTGTGAAAGTGAGTTATAGTCCCCTTTTAAAATCTAATATTTTTGGGATGAGAATACATGCAGGTTTTATAAATGATTTAAAAAATAGACACAAGTACGTGAAACTACATTCTATGGTTGAATTATCGAAATCGAATATGCCCCTTTTTATTAAGTCTGGTAATCTAAGAATTAGGGAACAGACACCCTAATTGACGCGAATCCTAAAGATAGATCTATTGGGGCTAACAAACCCCATCCAAAGTACCGGATGCTTTCGTACTTTGAAATTTATATCATATCCGAAGGGTGTCTCGGAATGATGGGAATATTCTTATATATATGCATCTTGTTAATGTCGGTTACTAGGTGTTCACCATATGAATGATTTTTATCTCTATGTATGGGATGTGTATTGAAATATGAAATCTTGTGGTCTATTGTTACGATTTGATATATATAGGTTAAACCTATAACTCACCAACATTTTTGTTGACGTTTAAAGCATGTTTATTCTTAGGTGAATACTAAGAGCTTCCGCTGTTGCATACTAAAATAAGGACAAGATTTGGAGTCCATGTTTGTATGATATTGTGTAAAAACTGCATTCAAGAAACTGATTTCGATGTAACATATTTGTATTGTAAACCATTATGTAATGGTCGTGTGTTGTAACGACCGGGAAAATTTTTACTAATTTTAAACCAAATTCTCAATACGATTCATTATCTTTGACACGAAAAGCAAAGACTGTTAGGTTGAGTCTCAAAAATCTTTGAACTGTTTCATATATTCATTTGACTTTCGACCATTTCCGACGATTCACGAACAATAGTTAATAGATAGATAGATAGGTGCATATATATATACACGTCAACATATTCCAATTTAAAAAGCCTTGTATGTTCATGTTTCTTATCACATGTAACTAAGAAATTTTAAATCCAACATTTCAGATTTTGAAATCATTCAAATTGATGTGGTCGACCATATAACCCATTCTCATGTATATATTTTTCTATCATAATATTATTATAACATGATGATACAAATAATGTAACTATCAAGTTGCAACATGCTCATTTTGATCTAACACAATTCACGTTACTTTATCAATAACTAGAACCTTATAATATTAATTATCATTATCAATCAATCAATAAAAGGAATCTATCATTGAAACTTTATATTAGTAAATAGGAACGCTTTCGTACGTACTCAATTTCAATTCATAAAAGAGATGTATTATTTAAATATAAGTTACACGTTTGGCTCCTAAAGTATTATTATATATTATAATATAGAATATAGGATGTCGGCCGATTAAATTTCAAAGTTAGTGGCTTCCTTTTTAAATTTAACATGTGATAATTCAAAATCCTTTTACTATTTGTTTTTGTTTGATTCTCAAACATATATCTTGCATATAGATATGCATAACAACATACATATATTAATAATTAAAAATGATAACAAAATTTTGGTAAGAATTCAACGACCATACCTTTCTTTCTGTTTCAATTTGCGTATAACATTCATATGACAAATTTTTCAAAAAGCATGGCAGGCCATTATTATATTTCACTATTATTTTTCATCCTTATCCCTAATACTATTATACTCCATCTCATATTTCATATTTCCTATATATATGTAAGACTCCATTCTTGAGTCTTCACAACAAAATCACTACCAAATCACAAAATGGAATTTCTTTTAAAAATAAACACAAACACATTCATATGCAAAATGGAAAACGTTTTCATCTCCTCCTTCTTTTCTGTCGAACGAGGCCACAACCCTAAACCATCTAACAACCACCATCACTACCACTCTCCATCACCGCCACCTTTTTCTTTCTTTCCATCTCTTCCTCTTTTCTCTTTATTTTTAGGCGTGAGCAACCAAACTAAGACCAGCATAACCATTGCGTTGTTGCTACTATTCGGTTGTTATGAACGCCAAGAACACCACCCTTGTTAACCACCTACGACAACCACAAAAACCTACCACCTTATACCATCGAAACCCCACCATCGACTACTCAAACCCACTACAAACCATCACCACGACCACCATATATTTCTCCCTCGTTAACAACCCATCAATACCTTCTTTCACTACCATTAATCACTACTTCACAATCACCTCCAATCAACGATCAACCACAAACCACTTGAACTACTAAAGATACTGCTCACCTTCTGTTTCGCAGACCCAAACCCCGACAAGTTATTACTGCTGTAACTGCAGTACTGTTTCTGTTTCTGCCTAAAAACCGCTACCACCCTCTGTAATTTGTTTCTGTTTTCTGAACCTACGAACATGTAAACGTAAATGGTGGAGGTGACGATGAACAGTAGCACCGAACAAAGATGATAATAACGGTGGTGATATAATATGCGAATGATTATAATAATGATAAATAATGATGATGCCGTCGTTTTCTATTTGTCTTGGTTCTTATGGTGGACCGAAAGAATCCTTAACCATACAATTGGTTCTTTTATTTAAATGATAAAATTAAAGTGTAATTCTTAAAGGACCGTTCTATTATGATTGTGATAATGGAATAAAGAAAGTGATAGATGATGATTAAAATGATAAAGCTTTGATGGGATCAATACATGAAAACGAAATTTTGTGACTAGTCTAACGAGCTTGGTTGTTAATTCTATTTTGGGCCGTAAAAGAGCTAGACATATATCTTTGGGCCAAGACAAGTTCTAATTCTGTTTCAAATCCTTTTGTGCACTCGTCATTTTAAATTGGGTCGAATAGATGCTACTATGATAATATTGAAAAAAAAATGATGAAGAACGTACGTAAGATTGATGTTGATAGTTGGTGTCGTGAATCAAGATAATAATGATGATGATAACACCTACCCGATTTTATTTTATGATTCGTTAACTTGGAATGATTTAAATGATGATATTTGAAGATGAAAATGTTGAATGGATGGTTTAAAAAGAAGAAACAGAAACGTTAGGGATAAATAAATTTGAGTGGGGAATTAAATCAGAAATGAAGTAACAGTGGGATGGTTAGGAGTGTTTGGTTTTAATCGAGAGGTCTCGAGTTCGAGCCCCGGCATAGGCATTTATTTTGGAACTTTTTCTTCTTGAGAGGTAGTTATCATTATTATTGTTATTATTATTTTTATCATTATTAGTATTACTTTTATCATTATTTTTATTATTATTATCATCATTATCATTTTATGAATATAAATATTATTTCTATGAAAATTACTATTTTTATTAATTTTATTAATTTTATGAAAATTATAATTATTACTATTATTATTATCATCACTATTATTAACATTAAAATTATTATTTTTAACATTATTTATCTAAAGTATACAAAATTAAATATAATTAAATTATTAACGAAACATATAATTTACTAAAATAACAATTATTAATAAATATATATAGATTTGATCGATTATGACCACATGTGTTAATATATATACCTGGTATAGGTTCGTGAATCCGAGGTCAACCCTACACTTGTTAAATGTCGTCATATGTATTTTTACTACAAAATACAGTATGGTGAGTTTCATTACCCCCTTTTTATATATATTTTTGGGCTGAGAATACATGCGCTATTTTATAAATGTTTTATGAAATAGGCACAAGTACTAAAACTAATTCTATGTGGGTTTAAACCAGAAATATACCCTTAGCTTGGTAACATTAAACTACTTGTCTATGTACGGTAGGCGCGAATCCTAAAGATAGATCTATTGGGCCTGACAAACCCCATCCTGACTATGGGATGCTTTAGTACTTCGAGGTTATTTTAAACACACCTAATCTGGTGTACTTTATAGGGTAAAACATGAACGTTAAGGCTTGTTACCGGGTGCCGACAGCTTATAGAATACTTTTATACACTTGCGAGTGTACATATATTTATAAACGGAAATCTTGTGGTCTATTAATATATTGAAATGATTGTTATGATAAACCTATGAACTCACCAACCTTTGGGTTGACACTTTTAAGCATGTTTATTCTCAGGTACGAATTAAGTCTTCCGCTGTGCATTTGCTCATTTTAAAGATATTACATGGAGTCGTTCAAGACATATAGAGGTCTGTACCTCGCAATGGAACCAGTTGTTGAAGACTTCGTCCAGGTGGATTAGGACGGGTCATCACAGGTGGTATCAGAGCGGTGGTCTTATCGAACCAGGTCTTGCATTAGTGTGTCTAACTGATAGTTGTTAGGATGCATTAGCGAGTCTGGACTTCGACCTTAGCTGCATATTATAAGTATTGTTTGTCATTCCTAGTGGAAAATTTACCTGCTTATCATTCCTAAGTCTAGACACGACTTCCTGCACTTATTTGATAGATAGTGTATAGATAAATTCATATCTTAGCGTATCTGTTACTGTAGACTTTATCTGACACGTTTCCTTAATTCTCTCCGTAATCTACGAGATCTTCTGTACTATACATAGATATTTTATGTAATTAGAATATCATTCGATATCCGAAATTCATTTCATACCAAAAACTCTTTATCTAACCGCGCAAAATGGAACTCACCACTAGTTCAAGCCTCTCGGATTCCAATATGAAGTCCCACTCCAGCCCCAGAATCAGCGTCACCAGAATGAATCAATCAATCAGCCATCCCCAATTCATCTGATGGATTCGAAGTAAACTTAATAAATGTAGACAAGAAGAAGATGATCCCTTCCATTCACCACATTTCCCTTTTGGTAAAGAACCTAATGCACTTACCGGCGAACCTGTCCGAAACACCATTTTCTCTCTCATTTCCAGAGTATTTCGCCACGACTATATCACAACTCAGATTCTAAATCTTATTCATCCGCTTGTTCTAACCGATAATCATCCCGGAATAATAAAAGAAGTCAACGAGCTTTGCGCTCGAGTAGTAGCTTTGGAGAATATGGTGCAAAACTTACCAGCTTCAGTAGCATCACTGGCTCTAATAGTACCACCAGTATCAACAGCTGTACCATCAACAACACAAGCCTTAACATCTCATTCTGTACATCGAGCATAATTTTCGTTCTACGTATCGTTCTACACCAACTATCTTTGTTCTACATATAGTTCTATATCAATTACCTTTGTTCTACATGACGGTTATGTAATCTCTAATGTTCTAGAGATTATATATTTTTATTCCAACGGTAAATCAAATGAGTCTAATATTATATTGACTCATTAAATCCATAATTACATCTGAAGAAAATATATATGTATATATGTTTTCATAAAGATTATAATTAAAAATTCTTTTGTACAAACTGTTAATGGTGAAAATATTTTAACGGGTAGGTAATACCCGAGGAATATTTAGATTTCACATTAATAAGTTATACTGTACATTCTTCAATTCTGATTCAATGGTCATCTATTATCCTGTTTACATTCACCGATATATGAATCTGTTCACCGCAGAATAACCATTTCCTTTCAATTTCATATTTGGATTTTGACCTATCAAAATTCAACAAGTGGCATAATGAAGAAATCATCGGATAAAGTAAAATTTGTTAGAAACAAACGAACTAACTAATTAAAATATTGTTAAGAATCCACGCTAACTGTTCCTAGCTAACTTTTCCTAGCTAACTGGTTACATTTTATTTATCGCAATTTACATTCTCGCAATTTTATTTATCGTCATTTAATTTCTGTATTTATTTTACGCACTTAAAATAACGGGACACGTATACAAGGTTTCGACATATCATATTGACCCATCTATATATTTATCTTGGAACAATCATAGACACTCTATATGCAAATGACGGAGTTAGCTATACAGGGTTGAGGTTGATTCCAAAATATATATATAGTTTGAGTTGTGATCAATACCGAGACCGGTATACGGGTCACGATACGTATCAATTAATTCGAATGTTATATATTAAACTATATATGAACTATTGGACTGTTAAATGTGGACTATCGACTGTGGACGAATAATATTGGACAATTAAAATAAATTAAGATACTGATTATAACATATGAAACTAACTAATTCTTCAAGTTTGCCACTTGATTTCATCTTAAACCTCATTCGTATCTTGACGATTACAATCTGCGTTCAAACCTTTCACGATTCTTGAAAACACCTCGATCGAGAGGATGAACCAGCCGCACTTCATCTACGGAAGAAAAGATTGGTGCATATAGTTATACACCTGAAAGAAAGAAAAAAAACCCTCGGAAACTGAGTAAACGTTTAACACGTAGCTGTACTAATTCCTTTAGTGTTATTATTACCCAAAATGATTTGGTAATCCCTTTCAAAGTAGCAAATCTTGTCACAGCTCCAGCAAGTCAACTTCGACTTTTCGTTCGAAATAACCTTATTATAACCTTGATATATATGCGTACTCTTTATTGTTACCAAAGAACCTTTTATATTCCACCATATTACCATCAGCGGTTAATCATCTAAAAACACAATTCTCCTGAAACCACCTCGGTTTGATAATCGATGACCCAGATCCGTTAACTTTGAAAGTACTGACGAAGCAGCATGTTGTAGATGGTCTTAATGGCCAAAAGTTGGTGATAAAGAAGGAAGTGTTAGGAGCGCTCGCTAGAAAATTTGGTACTGAAAAATGAATCGAGCAAACCATGAAGGAGACTGTGGACAAATCACAAACACTAAACCTGTACTTAACAAATCCAGATGATTCAGTATCTGCTGAAACCTTTAAACGAATATCTTGTTCCTTACTTATTTTAAATCCTTGCGGAAACATTTTCTTCAGGATCTAGAAATTTCAAAATATCGTCATAAATATCTTCAATATTTCTGAATATATCTCCATAAATATCTTCGTTTGAAATTATCCATCTTCTCGTGCTATCTATGTTACCTCATAAAAGAAACTGTTTCAGTTTCTATCCTTCTATAAAATTTGAGTTTAAATCATGGATGATTTTTGGAGAAGTGTAGGGAATTGAAGCATGAGTTAGTATAATATAATGACGCCGGGCCAACGTGGTTATATTACAGTAATTCATGCTAAATTTCTAATGTAATGTGATGATCATTCACAGACCTTATCCTCATCATGTGCCATGTTACACGACTCTTTCATTCTACTTAATCTCTAAGCATATCACGGAATTATTTCCTTGATATTTCTGTTCTTCCGTAATTCCAACAGTTGCTAATAAATCGTGCTATTACATTTTCTTTCTGATTAGAAGATTTCCTTAAATTCCTTGAATTCTGGGAATCCACCATGACTATGTCAAAAGTTAAGACAAAACTTTTTACTCTTTTGTGGTAGCTTCACTTGTACGCTTCGTATGATCGAATTGTTTTATCTATATTACTCAATGATGATAAAACTTCATTATCAGCTCATATTCGTCATAAAACAATTTTATTGTTAGCCATGACGACCTCACTCAAATTTCAAGGACGAAATTTCTTTAACGGGTGGGTACTGTAACGACCCGGAAAATTTTTACTAATTTTAAACCAAATTCTCAATACGATTCATTATCTTTGACACGAAAAGCAAAGTCTGTTAGGTTGAGTCTCAAAAATTTTTGAACTGTTTCATATATTCATTTGACTTTCGACCATTTCCGACGATTCACGAACAATAGTTAATAGATAGATAGATAGGTGCATATATATATACACGTCAACATATTCCAATTTAAAAAGCCTTGTATGTTCATGTTTCTTATCACATGTAACTAAGAAATTTTAAATCCAACATTTCAGATTTCGAAATCATTCAAATTGATGTGGTCGACCATATAACCCATTCTCATGTATATATTTTTCTATCATAATATTATTATAACATGATGATACAAATAATGTAACTATCAAGTTGCAACATGCTCATTTTGATCTAACACAATTCACGTTACTTTATCAATAACTAGAACCTTATAATATTAATTATCATTATCAATCAATCAATAAAAGGAATCTATCATTGAAACTTTATATTAGTAAATAGGAACGCTTTCGTACGTACTCAATTTCAATTCATAAAAGAGATGTATTATTTAAATATAAGTTACACGTTTGGCTCCTAAAGTATTATTATATATTATAATATAGAATATAGGATGTCGGCCGATTAAATTTCAAAGTTAGTGGCTTCCTTTTTAAATTTAACATGTGATAATTCAAAATCCTTTTACTATTTGTTTTTGTTTGATTCTCAAACATATATCTTGCATATAGATATGCATAACAACATACATATATTAATAATTAAAAATGATAACAAAATTTTGGTAAGAATTCAACGACCATACCTTTCTTTCTGTTTCAATTTGCGTATAACATTCATATGACAAATTTTTCAAAAAGCATGGCATGCCATTATTATATTTCACTATTATTTTTCATTCTTATCCCTAATACTATTATACTTCATCTCATATTTCATATTTCCTATATATATGTAAGACTCCATTCTTGAGTCTTCACAACAAAATCACTACCAAATTACAAAATGGAATTTCTTTTAAAAATAAACACAAACACATTCATATGCAAAATGGAAAACGTTTTCATCTCCTCCTTCTTTTCTGTCGACCGAGGCCACAACCCTAAACCATCTAACAACCACCATCACTACCACTCTCCATCACCGCCACCTTTTTCTTTCTTTCCATCTCTTCCTCTTTTCTCTTTATTTTTAGGCGTGAGCAACCAAACTAAGACCAGCATAACCATTGCGTTGTTGCTACTATTCAGTTGTTATGAACGCCAAGAACACCACCCTTGTTAACCACCTACGACAACCACGAAAACCTACCACCTTATACCATCGAAACCCCACCATCGACTACTCAAACCCACTACAAACCATCACCACGACCACCATATATTTCTCCCTCGTTAACAACCCATCAATACCTTCTTTCGCTACCATTAATCACTACTTCACAATCACCTCCAATCAACGATCAACCACAAACCACTTGAACTACTAAAGATACTGCTCACCTTCTGTTTCGCAGACCCAAACCCCGATAAGTTATTACTGCTATAACTGCA
Organism: Rutidosis leptorrhynchoides; assembly: GCF_046630445.1. Taxonomy (NCBI): domain Eukaryota; kingdom Viridiplantae; phylum Streptophyta; class Magnoliopsida; order Asterales; family Asteraceae; genus Rutidosis; species Rutidosis leptorrhynchoides. The sequence goes on along the minus strand of NC_092333.1, from coordinate 220,451,748 downwards.
GTACTGTTTCTGTTTCTGCCTAAAAACCGCTACCACCCTCTGCAATTTGTTTCTGTTTTCTGAACCTACGAACATGTAAACGTAAATGGTGGAGGTGACGATGAACAGTAGCACCGAACAAAGATGATAATAACGGTGGTGATATAATATGCGAATGATTATAATAATGATAAATAATGATGATGTCGTCATTTTCTATTTGTCTTGGTTCTTATGGTGGACCGAAAGAATCCTTAACCATACAATTGGTTCTTTTATTTAAATGATAAAAGTAAAGTGTAATTCTTAAAGGACCGTTCTATTATGATTGTGATAATGGAATAAAGAAAGTGATAGATGATGATTAAAATGATAAAGCTTTGATGGGATCAATACATGAAAACGAAATTTTGTGACTAGTCTAACGAGCTTGGTTGTTAATTCTATTTTGGGCCGTAAAAGAGCTAGACATATATCTTTGGGCCAAGACAAGTTCTAATTCTGTTTCAAATCCTTTTGTGCACTCGTCATTTTAAATTGGGTCGAATAGATGCTACTATGATAATATTGAAAAAAAAAATGATGAAGAACGTACGTAAGATTGATGTTGATAGTTGGTGTCGTGAATCAAGATAATAATGATGATGATAACACCTACCCGATTTTATTTTATGATTCGTTAACTTGGAATGATTTAAATGATGATATTTGAAGATGAAAATGTTGAATGGATGGTTTAAAAAGAAGAAACAGAAACGTTAGGGATAAATAAATTTGAGTGGGGAATTAAATCAGAAATGAAGTAACAGTGGGATGGTTAGGAGTGTTTGGTTTTAATCGAGAGGTCTCGAGTTCGGGCCCCGGCATAGGCATTTATTTTGGAACTTTTTCTTCTTGAGAGATAGTTATCATTATTATTGTTATTATTATTTTTATCATTATTAGTATTACTTTTATCATTATTTTTATTATTATTATCATCATTATCATTTTATGAATATAAATATTATTTCTATGAAAATTACTATTTTTATTAATTTTATTAATTTTATGAAAATTATAATTATTACTATTATTATTATCATCACTATTATTAACATTAAAATTATTATTTTTAACATTATTTATCTAAAGTATACAAAATTAAATATAATTAAATTATTAACGAAACATATAATTTACTAAAATAACAATTATTAATAAATATATATAGATTTGATCGATTATGACCACATGTGTTAATATATATACCTGGTATAGGTTCGTGAATCCGAGGTCAACCCTACACTTGTTAAATGTCGTCATATGTATTTTTACTACAAAATACAGTATGGTGAGTTTCATTACCCCCTTTTTATATATATTTTTGGGCTGAGAATACATGCGCTGTTTTATAAATGTTTTATGAAATAGGCACAAGTACTAAAACTAATTCTATGTGGGTTTAAACCAGAAATATACCCTTAGCTTGGTAACATTAAACTACTTGTCTATGTACGGTAGGCGCGAATCCTAAAGATAGATCTATTGGGCCTGACAAACCCCATCCTGACTATGGGATGCTTTAGTACTTCGAGGTTATTTTAAACACACCTAATCTGGTGTACTTTATAGGGTAAAACATGAACGTTAAGGCTTGTTACCGGGTGCCGACAGCTTATAGAATACTTTTATACACTTGCGAGTGTACATATATTTATAAACGGAAATCTTGTGGTCTATTAATATATTGAAATGATTGTTATGATAAACCTATGAACTCACCAACCTTTGGGTTGACACTTTTAAGCATGTTTATTCTCAGGTACGAATTAAGTCTTCCGCTGTGCATTTGCTCATTTTAAAGATATTACATGGAGTCGTTCAAGACATATAGAGGTCTGTACCTCGCAATGGAACCAGTTGTTGAAGACTTCGTCCAGGTGGATTAGGACGGGTCATCACATGTGTAAACATGATAGTTTAGGTTATCATTATTTGATAATCTACGTAAAGCTTTTTTAACCTTTATTTATGAAATAAAGGTTATGGTTTGTTTTAAAAATGAATGCAGACTTTGAAAAAAACGTCTCATATAGAGGTCAAAACCTCGCAACGAAATCAATTAATATGGAACGTTTTTAATCAATAAGAATGGGACATTTCAAACTAGAGGTCATCATGGATAAAAATTAACCTTAAGAAAAGTCTACGGATCAGGATATGAATGGCTGTCTATATTCCGAGATGCGCAAGTGCTTATAAAGCGTTGCGATGCATGCCAAAGGCAAGGTATTATCTCTATGATTAATGAGATGCCTCGGACTAATATTCAAGCTTGCGAGATCTTCGATATATGGGGATTAAACTTTATGGGGCCATTCTCGAAGTCTAATGGGAAAGAATATGTCCTCGTAGCAGTAGATTACGTCTACAGATGGGTAGAAGCCCAAGCATTTCTAACCAATGATGCCAAGGTCATCACCAACTTCCTGAAGAGACTCTTATGCCAATTTGGAGCTCCCCGCGCTATAATAAGTGATAGAGGCACACACTTCTCCAATACCCAATTTATGAAGGTGATGTAACAATACGGAGTTACCCATGAAATGTCCACTGCCTATCATCCGCAGACTAACGGACAAGCAGAGGTCACTAACAGAGTACTCAAGAGAATCCTAGAACGCACCGTCGGCCATCATGGAAAAAAATGGGCCGAGAAACAAGACGATGCTATGTGGGAATTCAGGACTATTTACAAGAATCCGCTAGGAACTACACTCTACCATATGATTTATGGGAAAGCCTGTCACCTTCTGCTGGAACTACAGCATAAAGCTCTCTGGGCACTAAAGACCTGCAACCTCGATCCCTCAGTAACTGTTAGGCATCGAAAGATGCAGATGAATGAACTCACTGAATTAAGAGACCAAGCATACGAAACATCATATATCTACAAGGAACGGACGAAGCTGACACACGATGCAAGACTGATACCTGCAAAGTTCGCTCCTGGAGATAAAGTTCTGCTCTTTAATTCTCGATTCAAGAAGTTCGCTTAAAAATTTAGATCAAGATGGAGTGGGCCATAAAAAGTTATACATGCTTTTTCACACGGAGCAGTGGAACTAGAAGGACCCACTGGCAACTTCAAAGTCAACGACCACCGGTTAAAAGCTTATCTAGAAGACCACGATAAGGGAGAGCACCTCTTCTCCTTTGATCTATTCTGAAGATCTGACAAGGAAAGTCGAGCTGTAATTACTTGATAAACAAAGCGCTCTTGGGAGGCACCCCTTGCTTATCCTTTTATTTTCTTTATTTTTATTTCAATTATTTTCAGTTTACAAAAATATTATCTCTTTGCACTAACAACTAAGTGCCATACTTGCGCTTAGTAATTATGAGTTTGTTGAATGTATTTAGGCAGAATGCCAAGTTCAGGAGCTTTAGTTTACATCCCAGTTCGTAGGAGGAGGACTCCGAGAATTTACTCATCGGAAAGTAGCGCTGATCAGAACTGGCCATTAACAAGGCAGTTAGGCCCAAGGTGATTGATATTGGAGAGTGTTGAGGAGGATATTAGTACAGCACCGCCAGCCCCTCCTGTGCGACGCTCTAGATGTTTAGCCTTGAGACCTTCTGAGTATACACAGCCACTATATAGTGACCCGAACATTTCTATGTTTATATATATTAATTGAGATTGATATTTACATGACTAAATGTTTCCAACGTGTTAAGCAATCAAACTTGTTAAGACTTGATTAAATGAAATAAGTTTCATATACACAATTGATCACCCAAGTTGACCGGCGATTCACGAACGTTACAAATTTGTAAAAACTACATGTTGTGGTATATATAGACATATATATATGGTTGACATGAGATTATGATGAGTAAGTATCTCACTAAGTATATTAACAATGTGTGATATACGTAAGAAATGAGATTACTAAGTTAATAAACTCGAAATGATATATATAACGATTATCGTTATGATAACGTCTACTAAATACATATGTATCATATTAAGATATTGATACACTATATTTAACATGATAAAATGATATTTAAATATATCATTAAGTGTGTTAACAATGAACTACATATGTAAAAACAAGACTACTAACTCAAGAATTACGAAACGAGACTTATATGTAACGATTATCATTGTAACGATATTTTAATGTATATATCATATTAAGAGATATTAATACATCATAATATCATCATAATATAATAATTTAACATCTCCATTTGATATAATAAACATTGGGTTAACAACATTAATTGAGATCGTTAACTTAAAGGTTTCAAAACAACACTTACATGTAACGACTAACGAAGACTTAACGACTCTATTAGAATGTATATACATGTTGTGTTTTGATATGTATTCTTAAACTTTTGAAAGACTTCAAGATACATATCAAAGTACTTCTACTTAACAAAAATGCTTACAATTACATCCTCCATTCAGTTTCATCAACAATTCTACTCGTATGCACCCGTATTCGTACTCGTACAATACACAGCTTTTAGATGTATGTACTATTGGTATACACACTCCAATGATCAGCTCTTAGCAGCCCATGTGAGTCACCTAACACATGTGGGAACCATCATTTGGCAACTAGCATGAAATATCTCATAAAATTACAAAAATATTAGTAATCATTCATGACTTATTTACATGAAAACAAAATTACATATCCTTTATATCTAATCCATATACCAACAACCAAAAACACCTATAAACACTTTCATTCTTCAATTTTCTTCATCTAATTGATCTCTCTCAAGTTCCATCTTCAAGTTCTAAGTGTTCTTCATAAATTCCATAAGTATAGTTTCATAAAAATCAAGAATACTTCCAAGTTTGCAAGTCTACTTCCAAGCTTTCTAATCCATTCCAAGTAATCATCTAAGATCAAGGAACCTTTGTTATTTATAGTAGGTTATCTTTCTAATTCAAGGTAATATTCATATTCAAACTTTGATTCAATTTCTACAACTATAACAATCTTATTTCGAGTGAAAATCTTACTTGAACTATTTTCGTGTCATGATTCTGCTTCAAGAATTTTTAAGCCATCCAAGGATCCTTTGAAGCTAGATCCATTTTTCTCATTTCCAGTTGTTTTATCCAGAAAACTTGAGGTAGTAATGATGTTCATAACATCATTCGATTCATACATATAAAGCTATCTTATTCGAAGGTTTAAACTTGAAATCACTATAACATAGTTTAGTTAATTCTAAACTTGTTCGCAAACAAAAGTTAATCCTTCTAAATTGAATTTTAAAATCAACTAAACACATGTCCTATATCTATATAATATGCTAACTTAATGATTTAAAACCTGGAAACACGAAAAACACCGTAAAACCAGACATACGTCGCCGTAGTAACACTGCGGGCTGTTTTGGGTTTGATAATTAAAAACTATGATAAACTTTGATTTAAAAGTTGTTCTTCTAGGAAAATGATTTTTCTTATGAACATAAAACTATATCCAAAAATCATGATTAAACTCAAAGTGGAAGTATATTTTTCAAAATGGTCATCAAGACGTCGTTCTTTCGACTGAAATGACTACCTCTTAAAAAAATGGCATGTAACTTATATTTCCAACTATAAACCTATAATTTTTCTATTTAGATTCATAAAATAGAGTTCAATATGAAACCATAGCAATTTGATTCACTCAAAACGGATTTAAAATGAAGAAGTTATGGGTAAAACAAGATTGGATATTTTTGATCTTTTTAGCTACGGGAAATGTTTAACAAATCTATAAAAATCATATCCTAGCTAACTTATATTGTATTATACATGTATTCTAATATATTATGTAATCTTGGGATACCATAGACACGTATGCAAATGTTTTGACATATCATATCGACCCATGTATATATATTATTTGGAACAACCATAGACACTCTATATGCAGTAATGTTGGAGTTAGCTATACAGGGTTGAGGTTGATTCTAAAAATATATATACTTTGAGTTGTGATCTAGCCTGAGACGTATATACACTGGGTCGTGGATTGATTCAAGATAATATATATCAATTTATTTTCTGTACATCTAACTGTGGACAACTAGTTGTAGGTTATTAACGAGGACAGCTGACTTAATACACTCAAATCTTTAAAACATAATAAAAAATGGTTGTAATTATATTTTGATCATACTTTGATATATATGTACATATTTGTATAGGTTCGTGAATCGATTCGTGGCCAAGTCTTATTTCCGATGAAGGAAATATATGTGAAAGTGAGTTATAGTCCCACTTTTAAAATCTAATATTTTTGGGATGAGAATACATGCAGGTTTTATAAATGATTTACAAAATAGACACAAGTACGTGAAACTACATTCTATGGTTGAATTATTGAAATCGAATTTGCCCCTTTTTATTAAGTCTGGTAATCTAAGAATTAGGGAACAGACACCCTAATTGACGCGAATCCTAAAGATATATCTATTGGGCCTAACGAACCCCATCCAAAGTACCGGATGCTTTAGTACTTCGATGTTGTTTTTATCATGTCCGAAGGATTTCCCGGAATGACAGGGGATATTCTTATATGCATCTTGTTAATGTCGGTTATCAGGTGTTCACCATATGAATGATTTTTATCTCTATGTATGGGATGTATATTGAAATATGAAATCTTGTGGTCTATTATTATGATTTGATAATATATAGGTTAAACCTATAACTCACCAACATTTTTGTTGACGTTTTAAGCATGTTTATTCTCTGGTGATTATTAAGAGCTTCCGCTGTTGCATACTAAAATAAGGACAAGATTTGGAGTCCATGCTTGTATGATATTATGTAAAATCTGCATTCAAGAAACTTTTTTTTGATGTAATATATTCTTATTATAAACCATTTTGTAATGGTCGTGTGTAAACGGTATATTTTAGATTATCATTATTTGATAATCTACGTAATACTTTTTAAACCTTTATAGATAAAATAAAGGTTATGGTTGTTTTAAAAATGAATGCAGTCTTTGAAAAACGTCTCATATAGAGGTCAAAAACCTCACGACGAAATCAATTAATATGGAACGTTTATAATCAATATGAACGGGACATTTCACACTAGAGACACATGAGCCACATACAGTGATACACTATGGAGCCACCTTGAATGACCCAGATTTTGCATGGGCATTACTCAGAGACCAGCAGAGACTTTATCAAGCTCTTAGAGCATACCTTCAACGCGAGGGAATGCCACGTAGTACTCTGGGCCCATCGTTATTCAGGCTAGCGCGCCGTGTTCAGCCAACACGATAAGTTACCCCCAGGAGTTCCACATCGGTCTCAGTTCACTCGGTCGCTTCAGCTGCCATCCCAACACATGTGTGATGACCCAGATTTTTCCGACTACTTGACTATACTATTTACATGATTTAATAATTCCGACTCGATAAGCAATGAATTTGAATAAGTCTTGAACCTCCAGAAAGAATTTTATATAAGCAGTTGACCACTCTTTTATTCCTACGATTCACGAACGTCATAACTTGTATTAATTATAGATATGTATGTATGTATATATATATATATATATATATATATATATATATATATATATATATATATATATATATATATATATATATATATATATATTTATTATTAAAAATATGATAATTAAATATCTCATTAAGTATATTATCAAAGTATTATATATACATTTTCATACTACTAATTTAAAGAGTTTTTGAATAATAAATATGTTACTATTTAAACGACGTAATTAATTTATGTTAAAATGTATTTACATACAATGTATTATGAGTATAAATACATCCTTAAAAGTACTGAATACACTTTATAATATACAAATACATATAAATGATAGCTATACTCATATTTCCATTCAATTTCCTTCAGAATTCTACTCGTATTCATACGGTATTTTTACCCGTATTATACACAGCTTCTAGAAGTATTTACTATTGGTATATATCAATAGAAATCTGCAATTATTTATGTAGTATGTCATCCATGTCCTAATCAATTTAATATATCATCCATGACTTAATATATTTTAACTTATTTTTGATATTTTTCATTAAAAACCAAATTTACGAGCCTATAAATAAGCACCATTTCTAACTCATTTTTACACATTCATTTTCCAAATTTTACTTTCAATTTTCACACAAACTTGCAAGAACTCTCTCATGTTCTACTACTTCTTTCTACTAACTTTACATTCTAAACTTGAGGTAAAAACTCTACTTCAACTCTTGTTCAATTTATATGTTTATAACTATCTATATAAGAGTTTATAAACTAGAACATAGTTTAGTTGATTCTAAACTTGTTTGAAAAAATTAATCTAATATTTCTAACTTAACTCTAATAACACTTATTTATATGTATTATGATGTTATATTAAGATAATATAAGAACTTATAACTTGTACACATGACGAACACCTTAAAACTGAACATACGCCATTGTAGAGAAACCGGGGGCTGTTTTGGGTTGGATATTTAAAACCTATCTTAAACTTGAATTGAAAGTTTATATTTTGAAAAAATGTTATTTCATATGAACATGATAATATACCCAAAAATCATGGTTAAACTCAAAGTGGATGTATGTTTATCAAAATGGTCACCAAGATGTCGTTCTTTCGACGGATATGACCACCTTCTTTTAAAATGACATGCAACCTACAACTCCGACTTAAAACCTATTCTTTTACAGTTAAGTTTTGTAAAATTTAGTTCATTACAAAACCATAGCAATTTGATTCACTCAAAACGGATTTGTAACAAAAAAATTATGGGCAAAATAATATTGGTTAGAAACAAGCTAAATAGCCTACGATTTTAATTCCATAAAATCTATACTAACCATATCCTAACTAACTTTTCCTATATCCTACATGTATTTGTACATGTCATGACTATTTTCGTGTAATATACTAGTTTTGGTTAATTTCGAGACAATATAATATAATCTTGATTAGTTAAGACAATAGTTATACAATATGTTCAGATAAATCGAAAGACACCACGTACACAATACATCTGGATTAATTCTAAGACAGTACGCGTACCATGGGTCATGATTGAGTATATAACAATATGTCTACAATACATCTTGACTAATTTCAAGATTATATATATATATATATATATATATATATATATATATATATATATATATATATATATATATATATATATATATATATATATATATATATATATATATATCGATTATTGGACTATTGGACTTTTCGGACTATTTTGGACTACTAACAAAGGACTACTAACAAAAAAATATTAAAAATTATTATATAAGTATTCGATGAACTTGCTATATTAATTTTATTCATATGTATTATTATCTGAATCGTTATTATTGTTATAGGTTCATGAATCCAAGGACGACGACCATATTTTTAATAAGTTGAAAACTTATTATTAATATACTTTTACTACCGTGAGTATATAGTCCCATTTTTAAACTCTAAAAATATTTTGGGATGAGAATACATGCATTTTATGTTTTACGCTATGGACGCAAGTACTTAAAATATATTCTACATTGAGTTGTACCACCTTACATATCTTCCCTAATAGCTTGGTAACTAATATTTACATGTTGTAAGAATATGTAAGCGCGAATCCTATTGATAGATCTATCTGGTTTGACAACCCCAACCGGGCTAGTCGCTCTAGTATCGTAAACAGTTGCATAGTACTTCATTTTTACTACACTTGGTACAGTGTAAGGAGATTTCATAATAAAGGGAATATGTCACATTAATGGTTATGTATGGTTACCGAAGCGCTCAACAACTTATAGAATATCTTTATTGAAATGTTTGTAACTATGAAATCTTGTTGTCTATATTTATATCGATGCTAGCTTTAAACCTATATATCTCACCAACCTTTGTGTTGACTGTTTAAGCATGTTTATTATCAGGTCCTTAAGAAAGTCTTTCTCTGTTGCATTATCTGAGCTAGCTGTGCATGGAGTCTCATGCTTTTGTTTAAATGAAGTGTTGCATTCAATAAAATCTTTGTCATGTATTATATTCGACTGTTAAGTCACGTGTGTAGTATTTGGAAACCAATGTATTATGGGGATTATTTCTTAAATAATCGCCCACTTGTTTAAAACATGCATTATGTAAAATAATGCTATGCTTTTTATGAAATGAATGCAATATTTTCTAAAACGTATCATATAGAGGTCAAATACCTCGCTATGGGACCAATGAATAATGTACTGCATTTATAGTAGTATGGACGGGTCGTTTCAGTTGGCATGAGAGAAGAGGTCTTAGCGAACCAGAAATTGCATTAGTGTGTCTGACCAGTATTTGTTAGGATGCATTAGTGAGTCTGGACTTTGATCGAACTTGTTTTTGAAAACCATTGCTTATCATTTTTGTCAAAAATTGAATATTTTAACATGTAAATATTATGTGGTATATTACTAATGTGGTAGTTAATGTGTGATAGATGTCTAATTCTAGCACCAATCTCATTATCACATTCAACGACTCTAAAGTTGAATCTCCAGCAAAAGTACCAATCATCAACTTATCTGATAATGACGAAGACCCGAAGGAAGGTGTATCAATCATCTATATAACTGAGGACGATGATGACCTGGAGTTGGATGCATTTTGGGAAGATTCAAAATTTCCGGAAGCACCAGAAGTGAAAGAACCTGAAAACAATCCTGAGGAGGAGGAGGAAGTAAAAGAGATTACTGAGAAAGAATTTAAAAAGGAAAACGAACCTATAGTCACCAAACCAGAATTTCCAAATCCAGAAATTAATAAAGTAATTGTTGTACAAAGTGCTCATGACATTTCTGTAATACCCCGTCAGAATCCACTAACGGAATATTAACTCTGGTCCCACAGTTTAGTGGTCACGCCCTCTATATGAGAAGTTTCCGAAAAGTATTTGCTTTAATTGTCAAAACAAATTCATTTATTAAAGAAAATGTAACTGGAAAATATTTGACATAACGACTAATGTAAATGAACCCAAAACATCTCGAAAGAAAATAGTTTAAATGCCAATAGTTGTTCTTGAAATGAAAATGATAAATATGCTGGACGCCGTCCAGTTCTAGCAGCAAACAGCACAATAACTTCTATTAAGCAGAACCACTACCTCTATGTACCTGAGATAAAACATGCAAAACATCAACGAAAAACGTTGAGTGACTCTACATGTTTAGTAAATCATTTCGTAAGTTAGGCCACAAAATTTTCTTGGAAAACATCGTAAGAAAAGTATACATAATCATGAGCACTTGATTATAAAGCTTTAACCTTTGCGTATAGATGAGCCACACGTCTTTAGTTTACCCTATCTTAGCGATACACCGATCAAGTGTACGAGTAACAGCAAAATAAGCACCAGTTTATGTTGTGGTGAGGTTTGTCAAACCTAACGTTACCGTCCCAATAAGTCGAGCTTACAAAGTAACTAATATAATCAAGCTAAGGGATTTTTGATTTGAACTCATATGTATATGTTTAAGTTACTTGTGCCTAATATGTAAAACATTTGTAAAAAGCATGCATCTCATCCCTGTAAAAACGTAGTAGGGATTGTAGACTCACCTTAGCAAAAGCACTTGTAAATATCTTAGAAAAACGTACGGTTGTCGAATAATCTCGACTGAATAACGTAACCTAAATAAGTAAATCATCTTAAGTATACACTTATAGGTCAAACCATGTCAACCCATAGTGTACGCAAAGTCCTAGTGCTCTGACTGACTCAACGAACAAGTAAAAGTCAACTAATCCAAGCAAGTCAACCAAAGTCAAATCAAAAGTCAACTCAGTCAAAGTGGTCAACTAAAGTCAAACATCTCAGCAGGTTATTCAAACATGGTCAACATGTCAAACCTAGGTCAAGTATCACCTTACAAGTCATAGTTAAGCAAATTGCGCTTTTGCATTTTAAAGCATGCCTTAGAAATTCGTACGTCGTAGAAAGATTCAACTATAGCTCATACACACTTAAAATTGATTCCAAAAAGTCCAGCCAAAGCCTCATATGATATATAAAAGTCAGAAGTCAGAAGGGGTCTAGTTACGGTTTACAAAATCAGTTTCAGCACGCGTATCAGTTTTGAAATATTTCTCAGAAAATATAGAAAATAGATTTTGATGAACGGTCAATTGAAGTCATCTCAAAACATTCCAAAATTTTAGTGATAAAATAATTAAAGACATCTCTTTAGCCAATTCGTGCAGTTTAATCAATCTTTACAGACCTTCCAGTTTTGTTCATCAAACAGACATATCATTTAGATGAACATATATCTCATGTCAATTCACGTTTTCGTAAGTTCGCATACAAATGAAATATGTCAAGTAACATGTAAAATAACTATTCTAGAAGATAAAAGTCTCAATCAACTCCTAGTTCACTCTAGAAATTTTTATGTAACTTTAAAAACTGATTCAGCTCACTTTAAGAACCAAATCTTCGTTTTGACATAATGGGAGCAATACATAATCTTTTGAAGCAAATCTTAAGTCCAAATTGCATAACTTTTCGTAAGGAATACAGTAGTACACTTTTTATAAACTAAAACACAAAGCATGCAACTCAGAAAATTCGGATTACGAACAAAACCTAGTCAAATCTTCGATTAAGCATATCTTAAGCATACGATAACGAAATCACGCAAAATCAGAGTCTAAAATTTATAACTTTTTTTATATATTTCCATTAAAACATATCACAAGATCAGTTCTCTTGTCAATTTAATCAGATCATTAAAATACAAATTCGTTTTTCATACAAACAACGTTAATCAAGCAATCAAACGATAACTTACAACTCTAGACACCATTAATTGAGCACTAGACTCTAATACACTATGTAATTGGACAAAAATCTGATTTATAAAAGTTAGGGTTTGAAATTATACCTCAATTGATCAAATAGCTTATACTATCGCGTGTAGAACGATTAAAGGAACGACTTTCGTGTACTGGGTTTCTTCTAAAAACAACTTTTGATGGTGGTATGGTGATGATGATGGCTGATGGCCAAAGAGAGGGGAGGGAGAGGGAGTGTCGACTAGTTTTAGGGTATTATGAGAGTTTCTAGTTTAGGATTTTCATTTATAGTGTAGATTAGGGCCTAATTTAATCCCTAATTAAACATAAGCCCAAAGTTTAGTCCACAAGGGGTATGTGGGGGAGGGTTCGGCCAAATGGCCCTTCTAGGGGTGTTCTGGGCTCGGTTTTGCTAAATTACTCATATGCGCGTGGTCCGTTTCGTTGCCGTTAACCGTACCGGGTCTTCAGAACGTTAACTAGTCGTTGAAACGAAATCACCGGATTTAATTCACTAAATAAATAATAAATTAAATAAGTTTTTCTTAAAGTTAATAATTATTAAAGATAATTATTTCGTCATTTTCTTGAGTTCCGTAAACTGAAAAGCTTTCTATGCGATTTTCTTAACCGTAACGTTCCCTAGTTATTTCACTTTCCGAAATAAATTCGTAAATTAATATAAAATTAATATAACATATTAATTCGAGTAATTCTCTAATAAGCATGTATTTAATTCTATTAAATTCACAAGTCTAAGTAAACACCGTTAAACACTTAACGGACAAGTAATGCAAGTAAACGGAAAAAGTCGGGTTGTCACAATTTCTACCCCTAGTCATCCTTTTCTTACCAACTCTATTGAGGTATCAAGTACCTCAGAACCCTGACCAAGATATAAACTTACGGCTCGAATAAGCGTTATGCCAGTACCTGATAACAAGAGGCCCCGTCGTTTTTAAAACCATTTCCACTATGACATCACTTCACACATTGTATAATATTATTTAGTGTGCTTTAATTTATCCTACATATATTTTATGTAAAATAAACTTATGTGAATAAGTGGTATTGTATCGTTGTACTATAATGCATTGAAGAATAAAGCGTGAAATGATAATGCATTAGTTTTTCATAATAGAATATTATTTGGATTGTAGTAGTTAATTGTTGTACTAAGCTATTAAGTATGAACTTTAATGAGTAGGTAATACCCTAGAAATAATTATAAAACGTAATAAGAAGAAAATGCTTTTATAATAATTGGTTCATATTATTAATATGCCATGATGTACCATTAATTACTCACTACATCTATAATATTCTATGTGATTAATTATCTTATATATTTATTGAAGAAACATGGCTCGATTGAACCGAATGACGGAACAAGAAATTGAGGAGCTTATCAACCAACGCATAAATGACCGAATGCTTTGGGTCGAAGCAACAAAGGCAGCAGCAAACAACACAAACCCTCGTGTTGAATGCCCATAGAAAGCATTTCAAGGTTGCAAACCTTCATCATTCAGCGGAACAGAAGGACCAGTCGGTTTAACCCGATGGTTCGAAAAGCTGGAGTTCGTATTTAAAACCAGTAGTTGTGCGGAAGGGGATAGGACAAAGTATGTTTCATGCACATTACAGGATGGTGCACTTACATGGTGGAAAAACTATGTAAAAGCTGTAGGGGGCGATGAAGCATATGATACTCCTTGGGAGGAGTTGAAAAATATGTTAATCAACGAATACCGCCCAAGGAACGAAGTTAGGAAGATGGAAGCTGAGTTACGAAATCTGAAAGTTGTCAGCACGGAACTTACCAACTATAACAGGCGATTCATGGAATTAACCTTGTTATGTCCTGAATTGGTACCAACTGAAGAGCGAAAGATTGAATTGTATAAATATGGTCTTCCAAAAAACATCAAGGCCAATGTTACAGCATTCAAACCCAAGACAATTCATGAATCTATCACCATGGCAAACGAGCTAATGGACCAGATCATCCTGGATAAGAACGCATCAAATACCAATGCCAATGTATCGGATAATAAAAGAAAGTGGGATGGAAACCGAGATCGAGGTCACCAACAACAATCTCTTAAGAAACATTTAACCACACAAGGTGTGGGTAGTGGTTCAAGCTCGGATTACAAAGGACGAAATCCCTTATGTAACAGATGCCACAATGTGACGACCCGGAAATTTTCGACTAAATTTAAACTTTATCTTTATATTATTCTGACACGATAAGCAATGTTTGTTAAGTTAAATCTCAAGGATTTTAAACTATGTTTATACATTCATTTAAACCTCGACCAAATTCCAATGATTCACGAACCAATAAATAAACATATATGAATATGTATGTATATGTGTATATATTATAAATTGAAAATGTCAACAAAGTATTTAAACGTATAATGCTTTATATGAACGTATTTGTTTCAATATGATTATCGACGAAATAAAAAAAATATATTAAATGATTGAATTATCAGAAACATTAAATTATGATTACAAGTCTCTGTTGAGAGGTCCACTATGATTTGAGAAAATCTATTCCTCTTAACGATATTCAGAATAATTTGTAAAGCTATTTATAAATAAAAGCAAAAAGTGTCATTTACGAAAGTTAGACAAAAGTTAGTGGAGAATCGGTTTCCATAATATTCTATTAATCTATTTTCAAACGTACAAAGACGTTTTCAGTTTAAAAAGAACTTTATTATTAAAACGTATATAACTTTTATAAATATCTAGAATCACTTTTGACAACTCATTACTTTACCAGTATAATAAATATAACGATATTTATATTTTATTTCATTAAATATATATAACGATTTAAATTAATATTATACATATTTATAAGCGTATTATACATACATAGTTTTAATACTTTTACTATACTTTAACTTTACCTTTACTTTACTTTAACTTTAATAATTCATACTTTAATAATTCACTTTAATAATTCATACTTTAATAATTCACTTTAATAATTCATACTTTAATAATTCACTTTAATAATTCATACTTTAATAATTCACTTTAATAATTCATACTTTAATAATTCACTTTAATAATTCAAAAATCTATTATAAATAGAATTCAATAGGTTTCATTATTTCATAGAAACTTGAAAATATATTTCTCTAAACTCTCTCAATCGATATATATATATATATATATATATATATATATATATATATATATATATATATATATATATATATATTTGCTCTGTATTATTTCAAGATATTATTAGTATACATAAAATATTACGACGGAGTGCTGTCCGAGTGATTTCAAAATAGTTTTTTTGAATGAGTCGAAGCTAAGGAATTTATTGGTTATAGCTATGGAGGTGATGGGTATGGTTCATGGGTATGCTCGTGAGGTCAATCTAATGTTTATCATCTCCGTTGCGTCTACGTACTTTCCTGCAATATTGAATCTCAATATTGATACGTGAGCTCTCATAACTTAACTTTTATATATCAATAGTGTATCCCTGACTAGTGCTCGAGTATATAGGATTATGCATACTTGTACATTCGATATTGTCCTTAGATAGGTTTGTTAAATCCTGAATTAGATACATATGCTACTGAGATAGGGTATATGATATGCATGTCGTTGGAAAGCTAGCGAAAAATTAAGAACTTTTCATTTAGATATCGAATGGTTTCGATGAATGGATTAGAAGTTATAGTCAATTGAATTTTAGTATTATAGTTAAAATGATCATTATTACTATCGTCGTTATTATTTTAATGGAAATATCATTGTTATTATAAAATATCATTATTACTATTATGTTAGTATTATCATTTTATCATAATAACATTTTTAGTAAATATAAATATTGTTATTTTTTATAGAATAATAATTATTATTATTACATAATAATACAACTTTTACTTATTATTATTATGATCAATATTATTTTATCAAATAAATAGGGGATACAAAGATATTTTTCACCACGCGTAATATAATTACATTAATAATACTTACCACTATAGTTTTACGATATTAAATGAACTTTATAAATTTTACTACTTAAGATATATAAAAGTATATTTTATCATATATAAATGTTAATATAAATTTTTATTAATAAATAACTTTTATTATTATAAATATATTTAAATATATAAAATGCTTATAGTTAAGTTATATAATAAACACGTATAAATTTTAGAAGTTATTTTGGGTCAAGTTGACCTTTGTTGACATTTGTTGACTTTTGCATACTAGTCTCGGGCATTAGGATTGTGGTACACTATGACTTGACTAAAAATTGTTAGACAAATATTGACCAACATATAAATTATATAATTAATATAGGTTCGTGAATTCGAGGCCAACCTTGCACTTGTTAAATGACGTTATATGTATTTTTACTATGAAATACAGTATGGTGAGTTTCATTTGCTCCCTTTTATATATATTTTTGGGACTGAGAATACATGCGCTGTTTTTATAAATGTTTTACGAAATAGGCACAAGTACTAAAACTAATTCTACGTGGGTTTAAACCAGAAATATACCCTTAGCTTGGTAACATTAAACTACTTGTCTATGTACGGTAGGTGCGAATCCTAAAGATAGATCTACTGGGCCTGACAAACCCCATCCTGACTATGAGATGCTTTAGTACTTCGAGGTTATTTTAAACACACCTGATCTGGTGTACTTCAGAGGGTAAAATATGAACGTTAAGGCTTGTTACCGGGTGCCTACAACTTATAGAATACTTTTATACACTTGCGAGTGTACATATATTTATAAACGGAAATCTTGTGGTCTATTAATATATTGAAATGATTGTTATGATAAACCTATGAACTCACCAACCTTTTGGTTGACACTTTAAAGCATGTTTATTCTCAGGTATTAAAGAAATCTTCCGCTGTGCATTAGCTCATTTTAAGGATATTACTTGGAGTCATTCATGGCATATTTTGAAAGACGTTGCATTCGAGTCATTGAGTTCATCAAGATTATTATTAAGTCAATTATAGTTGGATGTATTATGAAATGGTGTGCATACCATCAATTTTTGTTGTAAAGAAAGTATGTCTTTTAAAAACGAATGCAATGTTTGTAAAATGTATCATATAGAGGTCAAATACCTCGCGATGTAATCAACTATTGTGAATCGTTTATAATGTATATGAACGGGTCCTTTCAGTTGGTATCAGAGCGGTGGTCTTAGCGAACTAGGTCTTCATTAGTGTGTCTAACTGATAGTCGTTAGGATGCATTAGTGAGCCTGGACTTCGACAGTGTCTGCATGTCAAAAGTTTTGCTTATCATTTTTGTCGGAAATTGCCTGCTTATCATTCTTAGTCTAGACACGTTTTACTGCATTGATTGCATGAATAGTGTATAGACAAAATTCATATCTTAGCGTATCTGCTAATCCATATCTTAGCGTATCTGTTACTATAAACTTTGCCTGACATATCCCGTAAATTCCTCCGTAATCTACGAAATCTTTTGCGCTATATATATAGATATTCTATGTAATTAGAATACCACTCGATAGTCGGAAAATCATTTCATATCGAAAAATCCTTTATTCAATCGAACGAAATGGAATTCTTCATTAGTTCAAGTCCCTCGAATTTTGATATGGAATCCCACTCAAGCTCCGAAAGCAGTGTGACCGGAATGGATCAACCAATTAGCCATCATCTATTCTGGATGAATTGGGGATGGGTTCGTAGCCTCCTCAATAATTGAAGACAAGAAGAAGGTGATACCTTCCATCCACCACATTGCCCTCTTGGCGATGAACCTGAAGCACTTACCGGCGAACCGGTCCGAAACACCATTTTCTCTCTCATTTCCAGAGTATCTCGTCACGATTATATACTACATCAAATTCTAGATTTTATTTATCCGCTCGTCCGAACCAACAATCACTCCAGTGTAATAGAAGAAGTCAACGAGCTTCGCGCTCGAGTAGTGGCTTTAGAGAATTTGGTGCAAGGGTTACAAACACCAACATCAGCACCAGCAACATAACCAGTACCACCATCAGCAACACCAACAGTACCATCACCACCACCAACAGTAACATCCGCTTCCCACACTTCAACATCACAACCTATATCCCACGAGTACCAATGACATACATTCTATAGATACCAAGGAATACCAACAACAATAAACGATGAAGTATTGATTCATAACTTCATTGGAGAAACATTTTGCGACGATTATGTAGTCTCTAAAGTCTTAGAGATTATCTATTCTAGCCCTAACCTTAAATTAGATGAGTGAACCCAAATGATAGAAGGAAGAGTAGAAACCCTGACAAGAATGATGTGTGGTTTACAAGCTAGACTTAATTTACCAACAGCATCAACAGTACCATGAACATCACCAGTACAGTCAGTGCCATCAGCGTTGTCAGAATCAGCAGCACCTATAACATCACAAACTCCATCAGTTCAAGAATCACCGTGGACATCATTATAAATCAACAACAAGTATGTCATATCAATGAGTTATGAAGTATTAACTCATTTCCACTGAAGGATTTATATGTATATCTTATATATATAAATTTTTAGACCATAATAAATATTTCCGTACTAAGCTATTATGTGTGAATCTTAACTACTCGGTTAATTCATGTTACTAATATGCAATAATGTACATCCTTCGTCCACAACTTAACCATCATTAACTACAATCTCTGCCTCAATTTAATAAATCCCAATTCATAATAAATCAAATGAATTATTCAAATATAAGTTTGATTTTTCACTTGCATCGTTGATGTACTCGAAACTTTTCAAATAACATTATTCGTACCTTGCGAAATTCACAAGAATTCCACAAACACCAACAAATAATGAAGTATTAATTTATAATTTCAATTTTATTGAATAAATGCTCCGTAAAAGTTAAGTAATTTCTAAAGTCTTTAGGGATTATTCAGTTCTAGTTTCAACCGTAAATCAAATGAGTTTAATTTAATATTAACTCATTAAATCTATGTTACATCTGAAGAAAATATGCACATATATATTTTCATAAAGACTGTAATAAAATTCTGTTGTACAAAATATTAATTGTGAAATTTTTTTTAACGGGTAGGTAATACCCGAGAGATATATAAATTCACAATTAATATGTTACATTTTCCGAATCTGATTAAGCAAATCATCAACTATACTCCCTAATCTCACAACAATATACATTCTTGTATAGAAATCAAAACAACCATTCTCACCCAAATTTGATTACGCATTCTGATTTTGACAAATCAAAATCCAAGTCATGATTTAACAGAAGACATCACTCTTAGATTCCTACATCTTTCAAAGCTATACTTTGACTTCAAAACTGTGTTAGAAAATCATATGTATATTAACGATTACAAACTATGTTCAAACTCTTCGAAGTTTTCGAAGACACATCAAACAATGAACAATTGAGATGATGATCCAACCACATATTACCCACAGTTATGTACCTAAAATGCTCTCGAAGCTAAAGTCATAGTTCGACGCGTATCCGTGTCAGACCCTTTGGCATTTATTAGCTAAAATGACTTTTCAATTCCTTTTCAAAGTAGCCAGTTTTTTCACAGCTCCAGCAAGTCAACTTCGAATTTTCAGTCGGACTAGTCTTATTATAACCTCGATAGATACGTTGCCCTTTCATCATCGTTACTGGGGAACCTTTCATATCTCGCCACCTTAGCAATAAACTTACCAACAACTTCAATTATCTTTGACTTTTTGAAAAATCATTATATTTATTGAAATCACATCATTTACTCATTCGCATCTTGTAACGAGAATTGTCATAATAATAATCGGAAATCAGTAAACAATATTTTGAAATCTCGCAGTATGTCTACGCCAACAGTTATATGTGTACGTAAAACGTCTATCTCCTGGGCTTACATACTTTGAATGTGAAGTTCTGAAAAATATTTTGAACTGCAAACTAGTTCTTGAAATGCTGACGAAGCATCAAAAACTGTAAACGATCTTAACAGTAAAAAGTTTGATGACAAAGAATAGTAAGGTGGTAAAGCTGAGAAAAAGAGAAGGTTTGGAACTGGAAAACGGATTGAGCAAAGTATGAAGGACGCTGTGGACAAATTACAAGGACGAAATCTACCTTCAAAGAATCCAAATGATTCAGTGTCTGCTGAAATCCTTAACAAATACCTTGCTCCTTGCTCTAAAACCCTTGCGGACAATATTCTTCATCATCCTCTTATCTTAAATATTCTAAGATATCGTCGTATCTTCCATTATAAATATCCTCCATATTTCTGAAGATATTTTCATAATCATTCTTATATGAAATCATTTATCCCCTCGCGTTATCTGTATCACATCATAAAGGAAACTGTTTTAGTTTCTAAATTGTGAAACCTTCGAGTATAAAGTATGAATGTTTTGAAGTAGTATTGGGAACTGAAGCATGAGTTAGTATAATATAATGACACTTGATCAACGTGATTATATTACAGTAAGTCATGCTGAGTTTTTAAATGAAATGTGATGATTCACAGATCATAACATCATCATGTGCCATGTTACACGACTTTTGTATTCTATTTAACCTCTAAAATATCAAGAAAATATTTCTTGATGATTCGGTCTTTTCCAGGGTATTCTGGTAATTTAACAAATCAAGACCGTGCCATTACCATTTCCTTCTTAGAACATTAACAATGTTCATTTCGAAATTTATATCTGCGAATTACGAACCATTACAAGCGATGCTTAATTGCAAGAAAAAGAAACGAAAGGACAAAGCTCCAAAATAGAAATTGGAGTATAAATCGCAGCAAATAGGAGGGAGTATTAACTGTGGATGACAATGATTATAGAAGACAGAAGCAGGGACTTTGAAATGTAAGGGAAGATATAAAACCCAACAACCACCCAAAAATTATAAATCGTATATATCGATGCATATAGCAATATAAAGACACGGAAGAACTAAAAACACTATAAAACCGAGAGTATAGTAGAAGTAAATAGATTCTTCCGGAGGCAGATGAAAAAGAAGAACGACAGATATCAAAGTGAGGAGTATATCGAGAATCAGTACTTGATGAAGCATATTGACAAATACTTTAAAATATGAATTGGGGGAGAAAGAATAGAAGGTGTGAGTTGTAAGGAAACGAAGGAGGTGGATTTATAGTGAAATACCCGACAGAGAAATCAAGATGGATTATCGTATTAATTCGAAGAGAATCATAATCTCCTTAATCACCGAAGCATCAAATCCATTATAGATTACAAAGATTTTCGTTAAATTCAGAGATCAATTGTGATGACGTCAAAAGATATGACGAATCACTATAATCTTATTTCCTTCATTTACGATAACTTCCCTCATAAGCTTCGAGTAATCGAATTATTTTATCCATACTTCGTAGACATGATAAAACTTTATAATCGTCATAATAACATTCTCATTGTTAGCCATGACGACCTCTATCAAATTTCGGGGACAAAATTTCTTTAACGGGTAGGTACTGTGACGACCCGGAAATTTTCGACTAAATTTAAACTTTTTCTTTATATTGTTCTGACATAATAAGCAATGTTTGTTAAGTTAAATCTCAAGGATTTTAAACTATGTTTATACATTCATTTAAACCTCGACCAAATTCCAATGATTCACGAACCAATAAATGAACATATATGAATATGTATGTATATGTGTATATATTATAAATTGAAAATGTCAACAAAGTATTTAAACGTATAATGCTTTATATGAACGTATTTGTTTCAATATGATTATCGACGAAATTAAAAAAATATATATTAAATGATTGAATTATCAGAAACATTGAATTATGATTACAAGTCTCTGTTGAGAGGTCCACTATGATTTGAGAAAACCTATTCCTCTTAACGATATTTGGAATAATTTGTAAAGCTATTTATAAATAAAAACAAAAAATGTCATTTACGAAAGTTAGACAAAAGTTAGTGGAGAATCGGTTTCCATAATATTCTATTAATCTATTTTCAAACGTACAAAGACGTTTTCAGTTTAAAAAAAACTTTATTATTAAAACGTATATAACTTTTATAAATATCTAGAATCACTTTTGACAACTCATTACTTAACCAGTATAATAAATATAACGATATTTATATTTTATTTCATTAAATATATATAACGATTTAAATTAATATTATATATATTTATAAGCGTATTATACATACATAGTTTTTATACTTTTACTATACTTTAACTTTACCTTTACTTTACTTTTACTTTACTTTAACTTTAATAATTTATTTTAATAATTCATACTTTAATAATTCACTTTAATAATTCATACTTTAATAATTCACTTTAATAATTTATACTTTAATAATTCACTTTATAATTCAAAAATCTATTATAAATAGAATTCAATAGGTTTCATTATTTCATAGAAACTTAAAAATATATTTCTCTAAACTCTCTCAATCGATTTACATATATATATGTATATATATATATATATATATGTATATATATATATATATATATATATATATATATATATATATATATATATATATGTATATTTGCTCTGTATTATATATCAATAGTGTATCCCTGACTAGTGCTTGAGTATATAGGATTATGCATACTTGTACATTCGATATTGTCCTTAGATAGGTTTGTTGAATCCTGAATTAGATACATATGCTACTGAGATAGGGTATATGATATGCATGTCGTTGGAAAGCTAGCGAAAAATTAAGAACTTTTCATTTAGATATCGAATGGTTTCGATGAACGGATTAGAAGTTATAGTTAACTGAATTTTAGTATTATTGTTAAAATGATCATTATTACTATCGTCGTTATTATTTTAATAGAAATATCATTGTTATTATAAAAAATCATTATTACTATTATGTTAGTATTATCATTTTATCATAATAACATTTTTAGTAAATATAAATATTGTTATTTTTTTTATAGAATAATAATAATTATTATTACAAAATAATACAACTTTTACTTATTATTATTATGATCAATATTATTTTATCAAATAAATAGGGGATACAAAGATATTTTTCACCACGCGTAATATAATTACATTAATAATACTTACCACTATAGTTTTACGATATTAAGTGAACTTTATAAATTTAACTACTTAAGATATATAAAAGTATATTTTATCATATATAAACGTTAATATAAATTTTTATTAATAAATGACTTTTATTATTATAAATATATTTAAATATATAAAACGACTATAGTTAAGTTATATAATAAACACGTATAAATTTTAGAAGTCATTTTGGGTCAAGTTGACCTTTGTTGACATTTGTTGACTTTTGCATACTAGTCTCGAGCATTAGGATTGTGGTACACTATGACTTGACCAAAAATTGTTAGACAAATATTGACCAACATATAAATATATATAATTAATATAGGTTCGTGAATTCGAGGCCAACCTTGCACTTGTTAAATGACGTTATATGTATTTTTACTATGAAATGCAGTATGGTGAGTTTCATTTGCTCCCTTTTATATATATTTTTGGGACTGAGAATACATGCGCTGTTTTTATAAATGTTTTACGAAATAGGCACAAGTACTAAAACTAATTCTACGTGGGTTTAAACCAGAAATATACCCTTAGCTTGGTAACATTAAACTACTTGTCTATGTACGGTAGGCGCGAATCCTAAAGATAGATCTATTGGGCCTGACAAACCCCATCCTGACTATGGGATGCTTTAGTACTTCGAGGTTATTTTAAACACACCTGATTTGGTGTACTTCAGAGGGTAAAACATGAACATTAAGGCTTGTTACCGGGTGCCTACAACTTATAGAATACTTTTATACACTTGCGAGTGTACATATATTTATAAACAGAAATCTTGTGGTCTATTAATATATTGAAATGATTGTTATGATAAACCTATGAACTCACCAACCTTTTGGTTGACACTTTAAAGCATGTTTATTCTCAGGTATTAAAGAAATCTTCCACTGTGCATTAGCTCATTTTAAGGATATTACTTGGAGTCATTCATGGCATATTTTGAAAGACATTGCATTCGAGTCATTGAGTTCATCAAGATTATTATTAAGTCAATTATAGTTGGATGTATTATGAAATGGTGTGCATACCGTCAATTTTCGTTGTAAAGAAAGTATGTCTTTTTAAAACGAATGCAAAGTTTGTAAAATGTATCATATAGAGGTCAAATACCTCGCGATGTAATCAACTATTGTGAATCGTTTATAATGTATATGAACGGGTCCTTTCACACAAACATCACTCTAGTTTTTGCAATGTGGTGTGCAACAATTGTTATCGAATGGGTCATCTTACTGAAGATTGTAGGGTTCCCGTTACAAATATAAATGGCACCAAGACTCCTGCCACCAATGAAAATAGAACTGCCATGGCCACTATTACTTATTACGGGTGTGGGAAACAGGGTCATATTAAGAGCCAGTGTCCGAATCAAGAGAAGAACAACGGACCTGCACGTGGAAGAGCATTTAATATTAATGCTAGAGAGGCATGTGAAGACCCAGAGCTTGTTATGAGTACGTTTACCATTAATAACTTATCAGCATCAATTATATTTGATACTGGTGCCGATAGAAGTTACATGTGTAGAGACTTTTACGCTAAATTGAATTGCTTATCACTACCTCTAGATGCTAAGTACATGATTTAGTTAGCTAATGGTAATATAATTAAGGGCGATAAAATTTGCCGTGATTGTAAAATAAATTTAGCCGGAGAAACGTTTAAAATTAATTTGATACCCGTAGAATTAGGAAGTTTTGATGTAATAGTCAGCATGGACTAGATGTCCAAAATAGGAGCTGAAGTTGTGTGTGCCAAGAAGGCAATTCGCATTCCTTGTAAGGATAAAACGTCAGTAATGATTTATGGAGAGAAGGGTAACTCAAAGCTAAAACTCATTAGCTGCTTAAAAGCCCAAAAATGCTTGAAGAAAGGTGCTATGCTATCTTAGCACATGTTAATAATGTCGAAACTAGGGAGAAAGAGAATATCATCAACGATGTTCCTGTGGTAAGAGAATTCCCCGAAGTGTTTCCGGAAGAATTACCAGGATTACCTCCGTATAGATCTGTAGAATTTCAAATAGATCTAGTACCGGGAGCTGCACTGGTGGCTTGTGCTCCATATAGACTCGCACCGTCTGAAATGAAAGAACAACAAAACCAGTTGCAAGAATTGTTAGATCGTGGATTTATTCGACCGAGTACTTCACCGTGGGGAGCTCCGATTTTATTCGTTAAAAAAAAGATGGATTCTTCCGCATGTGTATAGATTACCGTGAACTAAACAAGTTAACTATCAAGAATCGGTACCCATTATCGAGAATTGATGACTTGTTTGATCAGCTACAAGGATCACGTGTTTACTCCAAGATCAATCTAAGATCGCGTTATCATCAGTTGCGAGTCAAAGATAAAGATATTTCGAAAACCGCATTTCGGACACGCTACGGTCATTATGAATATTTGGCCTGTCGTTCGGGTTGACCAACGCACCAGCTGTATTCATGGACCTCATGAATAGGGTATGCAGTCCGTACTTAGATAAGTTTGTTATCGTCTTTATTGATGACATTCTTATTTATTCCAAGAATGAAACAGAACATTAACAACATTTAAGGTTGGTGCTGGAACTGTTAAAGAAAGAACAGTTATACGCAAAGTTTTCCAAGTGCGCCTTTTGGCTAAAGGAAGTACAGTTCCTTGGTCACATTGTCAGAAGTGAAGAAATTCAGGTTGATCCAGCCAAGATTGAAGCCATTGAAAAGTGGGAGACCCCAAAGACTCCAACGCAGATACGCCAATTTTTGGTTCTTGCTGGCTATTACAGAAGGTTTATTCAAGATTTTTCCCGGATAGCCAAACCATTGACAGCATTAACACACAAAGGGAAGAAGTACAAATGGACTTCTGAGCAGGAAGCCTCATTTCAATTATTGAAGAAGAAGTTGACTACATCGCATATTCTATCGTTACTTGAAGGAAACAATGATTTTGTAATTTATTGTGACGCTTCACGACAAGGTTTTGGTTGGGTCCTCATGCAATGAAAGAAGGTTATTACATATGCATCCCGACAACTAAAGGTTCATGAACAAAATTATACGACTCATGATCTAGAATTGGGAGCAGTGGTGTTTGCATTAAAGATTTGGAGACACTACTTGTGCGGGGCTAAATGTACTGTGTATACCGATCATAAAAGCCTTCAACATATCTTCAACCAAAAACAACTGAACATGAGGCAACGTAGGTGGGTCGAGCTGATAAACGACTATGATTGTGAAATTCGCTATTATCCCGGGAAAGCAAATGTAGTAGCAGATGCTTTAAGCAGGAAGGAAAGAGAGCCAATTTGAGTACGAGCAATGAATATGAAGATTCGTAAAAACCTCACTACCCAAATTAAGGAGGCTCAACAAGGAGCTCTTTTTGAAGAAAACTTTGGAGATGAGATGCATAAAGGGTCAGATAAGCAGCTTGTTACACGGGAAGACGGAACCCGATACTTCGCTGGACACATTTAGGTACCAAAGTTTAAAGGGTTAAGGAAATCGGTACTAGACAAAGCACACAAAACAAGATACTCGATACACCCCGGAGCAGGAAAGATGTATCAGGATCTTAAGGCACCCTTTTGGTGGCCAAATTTGAAAGCATATATTGTAACGTACATCGGAGAATGTTTGACTTGCTCCAAAGTCAAGGCGGAACATCAGAAACCGTCAGGTCTGCTTCAACAACCAGAAATTCCAGAATGGAAGTGGGAATGTATTACAATTGATTTCATCACGAAGCTACCGAAGACTACATGGGTTACGACACCATTTGGGTAATTGTCGATTGTCTCACCAAGTCCGCACATTTCCTACCTATGAAGGAGAAGGATGGGATGGAGAAATTGGTATAACTATACTAGAAAGAAGTTGTCTCTAGACATGGAGTACCTATCTCTATTATATCCGATCGCGACAGTAGGTTTACGTCAAGGTTTTGGCAATCACTACTTGAAGCTCTAGGGACTCGTCTGGATATGAGCACTGCATATCATCCTCAAATCGATGGGCAAAGCAAAAGGACCATTTAGACTCATGAAGACATGCTTAGGGAATGTGTGATCGATTTCAGAAACGGATGGGATAAATATTTACCATTGGCAGAATTCTCGTATAACAACAGTTATCATACGAGTATTAATGTTGCACCATTCAAAGCACATTATGGAAGAAAGTGCAGATCCCTATCTGCTGGAATGAAGTAGGAGACCGACAACTAACTGGTCCCGAGATCATACAGGAGACTACTGAAAAGATTGTACAAATCAAGGAGAGATTGAAGACCGCCCAAAGTCATCAAAAGGGCTATGCCGATGTTCAAAGAAAGACATTAGAATTTCAGGTTGGCAACATGGTTATGTTAAAGGTGTCACCTTGGAAAGGTGTGATACGCTTTGGCAAGAGGGGTAAGCTTAACCCATGGTACGTAGGGCCGTTTAAAATCATCGAACGCATTAGACCAGTGGCCTATCGACTTGAGTTACCTCAACAACTTGCCGGGGTACATAACACCTTTCATGTTTCAAACTTGAAGAAATGCCTTGCAAAAGAAGACCTCACTATTCCTCTTGAAGAAATCCAAATCGATGAGAAATTGCACTTTATAGAAGAACCTGTCGAAATCATGGACCGTGAAATCAAACAGCTCAAGCAAAGCAACATACCTATAGTTAGGGTTCGTTAGAATGCTCGAAGAGGTCCCGAGTTCACTTGGGAAAGAGAGGACCAGATGAAACAGAAGTATCCACCTCTGTTTACAAACACCGCCCATTGAATAGGTACACTTCAAATTTTGGGACGAAATTTCTTTAACGGGTAGGTACTATGATGACCCGGATTTTTCCAACTACTTGACTATACTATTAATTCCTACGATTCACAAATGTCTTGAACCTCCGGAAAGAATTTTATATAAGCAGTTGACCA
Source organism: Rutidosis leptorrhynchoides (assembly GCF_046630445.1). Taxonomy (NCBI): domain Eukaryota; kingdom Viridiplantae; phylum Streptophyta; class Magnoliopsida; order Asterales; family Asteraceae; genus Rutidosis; species Rutidosis leptorrhynchoides. The sequence continues at coordinate 220,422,834 of NC_092333.1, read as the reverse complement.
CCCTTTTATTCCTACGATTCACGAACGTCATAACTTGTATTAATTATATATATGTATATATATATATATATATATATATATATATATATATATATATATATATAAATTTATTATTGAAAATATGATAATTAAATATCTCATTAAGTATATTATCAAAGTATTATATATACATTTTCACACTACTAATTTAAAGAGTTTTCGAACAATAAATAAGTTACTATTTAACCGACGTAATTAATTTATGTTAAAATGTATTTACATACAATGTATTATGAGTATAAATACATTCTTAAAAGTATTGAATACACTTTATAATATAAAAATACATATAAAGGATAGCTATACTCGTATTTTCGTTCAATTTCCTCAAGAATTCTACTCGTATTCATACGGTATTTTTACTCATATTATACACAGCTTCTAGAAGTATTTACTATTGGTATATACTAATATAAATTTGCAATTATTTTTGTAATATGTCATCCATGACCTAATCAATTTGATATGTCATCCATGACTTAATACATTTTAACTTATCTTAGATGCATTTTTAAACTCTAAAAATATTTTGCGATGAGAATACATGCATTTTATGTTTTACGCTATGGACACAAGTACTTAAAATATATTCTATGTTGAGTTGTACCACCTTAAATATCTTCCCTAATAGCTTGGTAACTAATATTTACATGTTGTAAGAATATGTAAGCGCGAATCCTATTGATAGATCTATCGGGTTTGACAACCCCAACCGGGCTAGTCGCTCTAGTATCGTAAACGGTTGCATAGTACTTCATTTTTACTACACTTGGTACAGTGTAGGGAGATTTTATAATAAAGGGAATATGCCACATTAATGGTTAAATATGGTTACCGAAGCGCTTAACAACTTATAGGATATCTTTATTGAAATGTTTGTAACTATGAAATCTTTTGGTCTATATTTATATCGATGCTAGCTTTAAACCTATATATCTCATCAACCTTTGTCTTGACTGTTTAAGCATGTTTATTCTCAGGTCCTTAAGAAAGTCTTCCACTGTTGCATTATCTGAGCAAGTTGTGCATGGAGTCTCATGCTTTTGTTTAAATAAAGTGTTGCAATCAATAAAACCTTTGTCATGTATTATATTCGACTGTTAAGTCACATGTGTAGTATTTGAAAACCGATGTATTATGGGGATTATTTCTTAAATAATCATCCACTTGTTTAAAACATGCATTATGTATAATAATTGTGTGCTTTTTATGAAATGAATGCAATATTTTCTAAACCGTATCATATAGAGGTCAAATACCACGCTATGGGACCAATGAATAACATACTGCGTTTATAGTAATATGGACGAGTCATTTCAGCATGCTACTCCCGCTCCCATCACGCTGCCTGTCTTAGCCGTTTCGCCTGCTCCAATCACCGAGGCAGTCCTAGTTCCTGAGCTACCTGAAGGCTGTCACCTAGTCACAGTTCCCATATCAGTTAAGTCACCCATGGCCCAGGTCTTTGAGATTAACGAGAATATCCCTAATGAGGAACCTTTCCCGAGCCTGCCAGACCTTTGTCTGGATTTACTACTAGGTCCTGAGTTGGACGTAGGACAGCCACTTGAGTATTTGCCGAGACGAGAGGATGATGATGATCCCTTTGGACTTCATGGATACTTCGCAGACACCGCTCAGCACATTGTCCAGGATAGTATTCCGTGGACTACATTACTTTATTTACTTTTAGTTTTATCTTTTTGAAGCATTGTATTAAAAAGTTATGTATAGTGAAAATGCTGCCTTTCTCTTTTTGTTCTTCATGCAGAAACTTTACCAAAAGAGACTGGTCTTTTCCAGCAATTAGGAGCTTGACCGTAGGAAGGCCCATCACTCGGAAAGTAACCTGACCATAGGGAAGTAATCCTTCTCCAAACCTATTTCAATTATTACACACTAAAATCTCTGTGTGGGGTCACCCCCGCAATAAACTTAGAAATTTTAGAAGACACTGTCCTTATTTAATATATAAAATATTCTTTTCAGAGAACATTAGGGACAATGTTCTTCTAAGTGTGGGGTATTGGGTAAAGGTTCAAAGGACAAGTAACCGTAAAACGTCAAGTTTTGAAAAATTCTTTTGTCTAAAAGTAATTAGCAATGAATATTGGGTAATTTCGAAAAATTCTTACCTTGTTTAGCCCAAAAGATTCTATAAAATTGCTAGAAATTGGTTTTCGGAACATTCACTAGAACATAACGATTAAGTGAAACTCATGTTTTGTATCAAAAGATTTCTTTCAAGAAAATATGTAAAAAGGCTACGCATGACCAAGCACGACCCCTACTCCCAAAAAGTGAGGACTCTTGGACCCAAAGTATCTGTACGACCCATTAAATCTACAGTACTTTGTCAATTCAATTGATGAGTGTGCCGGTGTACGGTTCAAGTTAGAACTTGGTTTTGACATACGTTTCAAGGCCAATGGTTAGTAAGCCCCATACGTAGTACAGGTGCGATACTCCTTCCGAAATCATTCTGAACAGAGAAGACAAAAAATCATCCATTTCCGTTTTCACTCCACGCAATGTAAACTGACAAACTCACAAAAAGAGTTGAAGAATCAGAAATATTCACCTGAAATTCACTCCCAAAAAGACACTACCCATTCACCTTCATTCCCCTTTCCACTTATCAAAAGATCCAGAGAATAGTGAAGAGATATATCGATCAAATTCGTTTCAAAAGCACTTGTTAAAAGATTCCGAACCCCTAATTGTTTTTGATAGGTCAAAGACCTATTTTCAGTGGATTATCACTTCCTCTCTGGGCACAAGGAACGAAAGACAAAAGTTATGAAGAAAGGGTATTGTAATAACCCGACCTTAACCATAAGGACGAATACAATAACATATGATTTCATCGCGAGGTATTGACCTCTATATGCGACATTTTTCAAAAACTGCATTCGTTTTTACAATACAAACCAAAGCTTTTATTACAAATACAAGGTTTAAACAACTTAATAATGATTATCGTTTAGCGATAATCTTAGACTTACAAACTTTACATGTGATAATAACAATACGACCTCCAACATATTTTACATTACAAATCCTCCGATATGCAGTTTTATTTTTGACACAAATATGCATACTCAAGATCTTGCTTAAATTCAACATGTTGCAGCGGAAGCTTTTAGTTATCACCTGAGAATAAACATGCTTAAAACGTCAACATAAAGTTGGTGAGATATAGGTTTAATGCCGGCAGCATTATAAATATAGACCACAATATTTCATATATAAACGTTTCAATAAAAATATTCTAAGTTGTTGAGCACTTGATAACCATACTTAACATTTAATCAACGTCGCATATTCCCTTTATTATGAAATCTTACTACACCGTACCAAGTGTAGTCACCGAAACGAAGTACTGTGCAACCGTTGAATACTGGTCGTCCAGTCCGGTTGGGGTTGTCAGGCCCGATAGATCTATCAACAGGATTCGCGTTTACAATACCGCATGTAAATAGTAGTTACCAAGTTACAGAGAGATATGCCAGTGGTACAACTCAACGTAGAATATATTTTTAAGTACTTGTGTCTATAACGTAAATCATAAAATGCATGTATTCTCATCCCGAAATATTTAGAGTTTAAAAGTGGGACTATATACTCACCTTTTCCTTGAAGGTATTTAACTCGACTTGGTCTCTGATAGATATCACGAACCTAACCATATATATGATATATCAACATATTTTCTTTTTAAGAAATAAACGTTTCATATATATACTTTTAATACTTTTAATAATTTCTTAGTCCGTAGTTAGCAGTCCGATGTTAGTAGTCCACAATTAGTTGCTAAAAAAAAATAAAGACCCCATCATATTCATGTTGATCGGAATTAATCTTGACCCACGGTACCGTGTTGTCAAATGACGTGTTGCGTACATAAAGTACCGTGTTGTCAAATGACGTGTTGCGTACGTACATGAGGTCTTATGATTAATCTTCTCGTGTTGTTTACGGGTGGTCCTGAAATATATAAAATTAAATCATGAGTAAATATATATGAAATATCATATTAATTAGGAATGATATGATTTATTTAATTTTTCTCCAATTATTTTCGTTGTTAAACAAGCTTTGGATACCCGATCTTATTTTAGTCGTAGTTTATTCGTTACAACTCCGTTTTTGTTGATTTAACTTGCCACTTCCTTGGATCGAGTCAAATTTTAAGAATATGAACTGTAAATACCTTGGTTTACATTCGAAATCACAGGTTATAGTCAAACTCTAGGTGAATCTTATGAAAGTAATCATTTTTGTCATAAAAACAACACTTAATGGTCATTTTTCTAAAAATACTTATACTTTGAATTAAACCATGAAATTTTTATGTGTTAACATATTCATAAGAAATATCATTTTTCGAGAACATGTACTTCTAATTCAAAGTTCAAGATGGTTTTTAATTATCCAACCCAAAACAGCCTCCGGTTACACTCCGACGACATAGATTCAGTTTTAAGGTGTTCTTTGTAAAAAAACAAGTTGTATCTTGTTAAATTAGCATATCATTATGATATATTACAAGTCTTGAAGTATTTTAAAAGTTAAGTTAGAAGGATCTATTTAGTTTGCGAACAAATTTGAAATCATTCAAACTATGTTCTTGTTGTTAAAATTTTATATCACAAAATAAGATAGCTATATAAATATGAATCGAATAAAATTATGAACAAGGTTACTACCTCAAGTTACTTGGACAAAATTGCTGTAAAAGATGAGTAAAATCCTAGAACCAAAAGAGTGGTGGAGTTGGATCAAAAGGTTGGAAGTAAACTTGTAAATTTGGAAGGATTTTTGAAGTGTTCTTGGAAAGATTTTCTTATGATGTTTAAGTGTTGTTTTTGAAGCTAGATCTTCATGGTTGTTTGCTGAGATGTTTAAGGTGTTTAAGGCTCATGAATATGTGTGTGTTTAGCTAGGAAATGAAGGTAAAAGATTGAATTAGAAATGGAATGGGGGGGAGGTCTTAAAAATGTGAAAATGGGGAACATGGACAAATTTTCATTTTGTTATTTTGTAAAATTAGTCATGCATACTTCCAATTCTAATTACCTAGCCTTAAGGGTATGAACAAGAGCTGAATAGATGTTGATTTGACATGTATATACCAATAGTAAATACATCTAGAAGATGGGTATGATACCGGTACATATACCCTAGGTATACGTATAGAAATCTTTGAGAAAACGGAACGAGGATTCAAATATAGCTATCTTTTGTAAATATACTTATATTGTTTTATGTATGTAAGCCCTTTAAAAGTGATTAAATACATATCTATACGATGCATGTATAAGTATTATAGATTATAAGTATTTATGTCAAAGAACGTTACGTATAGTTATCGTTTTGAAAACTTAAGTTAGTAGTTTCAAAATATACCTACAACTCATTGTTATTAGTACACAATGAGATGTTAAACATCCTTAGATCATGTTAAATATATATAGATACATATATATACCCAGACGTATAATTATTGTATGTTATATAGTTCGTGATATCATCGGTCAAATTGGACGGTCAAACGTTGTGTAAAACTCTTTTCAAAAACATAAATCTCAACAATTTAGATTTCTTATCATGTTGGTAAGGTTTAATTTATGTAAATATTAATCTTATATGCAATAAACGATCGGAAAAATCCGGGTCGTTACATTACCTACCCGTTAAATAAATTTCGTCCCGAAATTTTAAAATTGTACCTATTTTGCGTCATCGGGAAACAAATGTGGGTACTTTTGTTTCATTTGATCCACTCGTTCCCAAGTAAACTCGGGACCCCTTCGAGCATTCCAACGAACCTTGACGATTGGTATGTTGCTCTGCTTAAGCCGTTTAACCTCACGGTCCATGATTTCGACTGGTTCTTCTATGAATTGTAGTTTCTCGTTGACTTGAATTTCTTCAAGAGGAATGGTGAGATCTTCCTTTGCAAGACATTTCTTAAGGTTTGAGATGTGAAATGTATTATGTGAAATGTCCCGTTCTTATTGATTAAAAACGTTCCATATTAATTGATTTCGTTGCGAGGTTTTGACCTCTATATGAGACGTTTTTCAAAGACTGCATTCATTTTTAAACAACCCATAACCTTTATTTCATCAATAAAGGTTTAAAAAGCTTTACGTAGATTATCAAATAATGATAATCTAAAATATCCTGTTTACACACGACCATTACATAATGGTTTACAATACAAATATGTTACAACAAAATAAGTTCCTTGAATGCAGTTTTTACACAATATCATACAAGCATGGACTCCAAATCTTGTCCTTATTTAAGTATGCGACAGCGGAAGCTCTTAATAATCACCTGAGAATAAACATGCTTAAAACGTCAACAAAAATGTTGGTGAGTTATAGGTTTAACCTATATATATCAAATCGTAACAATAGACCACAAGATTTCATATTTCAATACACATCCCATACATAGAGATAAAAATCATTCATATGGTGAACACCTGGTAACCGACAATAACAAGATGCATATATAAGAATATCCCCATCATTCCGGGACACCCTTCGGATATGATATAAATTTCGAAGTACTAAAGCATCCGGTACTTTGGATGGGGTTTGTTAGGCCCAATAGATCTATCTTTAGGATTCGCGTCAATTAGGGTGTCTGTTCCCTAATTCTTAGATTACCAGACTTAATAAAAAGGGGCATATTCGATTTCGATAATTCAACCATAGAATGTAGTTTCACGTACTTGTGTCTATTTTGTAAATCATTTATAAAACCTGTATGTATTCTCATCCCAAAAATATTAGATTTTAAAAGTGGGACTATAACTCACTTTCACAGATTTTTACTTCGTCGGGAAGTAAGACTTGGCCACTGGTTGATTCACGAACCTATAACAATATATACATATATATCAAAGTATGTTCAAAATATATTTACAACACTTTTAATATATTTTGATGTTTTAAGTTTATTAAGTCAGCTGTCCTCGTTAGTAACCTACAACTAGTTGTCCACAGTTAGATGTACAGAAATAAATCGATAAATATTATCTTGAATCAATCCACGACCCAGTGTATACGTATCTCAGTATTGATCACAACTCAAACTATATATATTTTGGAATCAACCTCAACCCTGTATAGCTAACTCCAACATTCACATATAGAGTGTCTATGGTTGTTCCGAAATATATATAGATGTGTCGACATGATAGGTCGAAACATTGTATACGTGTCTATGGTATCTCAAGATTACATAATATATAATACAAGTTGATTAAGTTATGGTTGGAATAGATTTGTTACCAATTTTCACGTAGCTAAAATGAGAAAAATTATCCAATCTTGTTTTACCCATAACTTCTTCATTTTAAATCCGTTTTGAGTGAATCAAATTGCTATGGTTTCATATTTAACTCTATTTTATGAATCTAAACAAAAAAAGTATAGGTTTCTAGTCGGAAAAATAAGTTACAAGTCGTTTTTGTAAAGGTAGTCATTTCAGTCGAAAGAACGACGTCTAGATGACCATTTTAGAAAACATACTTCCACTTTGAGTTTAACCATAATTTTTGGATATAGTTTCATGTTCATAATAAAAATCATTTTCTCAGAATAACAACTTTTAAATCAAAGTTTATCATAGTTTTTAATTAACTAACCCAAAACAGCCCGCGGTGTTACTACGACGGCGTAAATCCGGTTTTACGGTGTTTTTCGTGTTTCCAGGTTTTAAATCATTAAGTTAGCATATCATATAGATATAGAACATGTGTTTAGTTGATTTTAAAAGTCAAGTTAGAAGGATTAACTTTTGTTTGCGAACAAGTTTAGAGTTAACTAAACTATGTTCTAGTGATTACAAGTTTAAACCTTCGAATAAGATAGCTTTATATGTATGAATCGAATGATGTTATGAACATCATTACTACCTTAAGTTCCTTGGATGAACCTACTGGAAAAGAGAAAAATGGATCTAGCTTCAATGGATCCTTGGATGGCTCAAAGTTCTTGAAGCAAAATCATGACACGAAAACAAGTTCAAGTAAGATCATCACTTGAAATAAGATTGTTATAGTTATAGAAATTGAACCAAAGTTTGAATATGATTATTACCTTGTATTAGAATGATAACCTACTATAAGAAACAAAGATTTCTTGAGGTTGGATGATCACCTTACAAGATTGGAAGTGAGCTAGCAAACTTGAAAGTATTCTTGATTTTATGAAACTAGAACTTTTGGAATTTATGAAGAACACTTAGAACTTGAAGATAGAACTTGAGAGAGTTCAATTAGATGAAGAAAATTGAAGAATGAAAGTGTTTGTAGGTGTTTTTGGTCGTTGGTGTATGGATTAGATATAAAGGATATGTAATTTTGTTTTCATGTAAATAAGTCATGAATGATTACTCATATTTTTGTAATCTTATGAGATATTTCATGCTAGTTGCCAAATGATGGTTCCCACATGTGTTAGGTGACTCACATGGGCTGCTAAGAGCTGATCATTGGAGTGTATATACCAATAGTACATACATCTAAAAGCTGTGTATTGTACGAGTATGAATACGGGTGCATACGAGTAGAATTGTTGATGAAACTGAACGAGAATGTAATTGTAAGCATTTTTGTTAAGTAGAAGTATTTTGATAAGTGTATTGAAGTCTTTCAAAAGTGTATAAATACATATTAAAACACTACATGTATATATATTTTAACTGAGTCGTTAAGTCATCGTTAGTCGTTACATGTAAGTGTTGTTTTGAAACCTTTAGGTTAACGATCTTGTTAAATGTTGTTAACCCAATGTTTATAATAACAAAAGAGATTTTAAATTATTATATTATCATGATATTATGATGTACGAATATCTCTTAATATGATATATATACATTAAATGTCGTTACAACGATAAACGTTACATATATGTCTCGTTTCAAAATCATTAAGTTAGTAGTCTTGTTTTTACATATGTAGTTCATTGTTAATATAATTAATGATATGTTTACTTATCATAATATCATGTTAACTATATATACAACCATATATATGTCATCATATAGTTTTTTACAAGTTTTAACGTTCGTGAATCACCGGTCAACTTGGGTGGTCAATTGTCTATATGAAACCTATTTCAATTAATCAAGTCTTAACAAGTTTGATTGCTTAACATGTTGGAAACATTTAATCATGTAAACATCAATCTCAATTAATATATATAAACATGGAAAAGTTCGGGTCACTACAGTACCTACCCGTTAAATAAATTTCGTCCCGAAATTTTAAGCTGTTGAAGGTGTTGACGAATCTTCTGGAAATAGATGCGGGTATTTCTTCTTCATCTGATCTTCACGCTCCCAGGTGAACTCGGGTCCTCTACGGGCATTCCATCGAACCTTAACAATTGGTATCTTGTTTTGCTTAAGTCTTTTAACCTCACGATCCATTATTTCGACGGGTTCTTCGATGAATTGAAGTTTTTCGTTGATTTGGATTTCATCTAACGGAATAGTGAGATCTTCTTTAGCAAAACATTTCTTCAAATTCGAGACGTGGAAAGTGTTATGTACAGCCGCGAGTTGTTGAGGTAACTCAAGTCGGTAAGCTACTGGTCCGACACGATCAATAATCTTGAATGGTCCAATATACCTTGGATTTAATTTCCCTCGTTTACCAAATCGAACAACGCCTTTCCAAGGTGAAACTTTAAGCATGACCATCTCTCCAATTTCAAATTCTATATCTTTTCTTTTAATGTCAGCGTAGCTCTTTTGTCGACTTTGGGCGGTTTTCAACCGTTGTTGAATTTGGATGATCTTCTCGGTAGTTTCTTGTATAATCTCCGGACCCGTAATCTGTCTATCCCCCACCTCACTCCAACAAATCGGAGACCTGCACTTTCTACCATAAAGTGCTTCAAACGGTGCCATCTCAATGCTTGAATGGTAGCTGTTGTTGTAGGAAAATTCTGCTAACGGTAGATGTCGATCCCAACTGTTTCCGAAATCAATAACACATGCTCGTAGCATGTCTTCAAGCGTTTGTATCGTCCTTTCGCTCTGCCCATCAGTTTGTGGATGATAGGCAGTACTCATGTCTAGACGAGTTCCTAATGCTTGCTGTAATGTCTGCCAGAATCTTGAAATAAATCTGCCATCCCTATCAGAGATAATAGAGATTGGTATTCCATGTCTGGAGACGACTTCCTTCAAATACAGTCGTGCTAACTTCTCCATCTTGTCATCTTCTCTTATTGGTAGGAAGTGTGCTGATTTGGTGAGACGATCAACTATTACCCAAATAGTATCAAAACCACTTGCAGTCCTTGGCAATTTAGTGATGAAATCCATGGTAATGTTTTCCCATTTCCATTCCGGGATTTCGGGTTGTTGAAGTAGACCTGATGGTTTCTGATGCTCAGCTTTGACCTTAGAACACGTCAAACATTCTCCTACGTATTTAGCAACATCGGCTTTCATACCCGGCCACCAAAAATGTTTCTTGAGATCCTTGTACATCTTCCCCGTTCCAGGATGTATTGAGTATCTGGTTTTATGAGCTTCTCTAAGTACCATTTCTCTCATATCTCCAAATTTTGGTACCCAAATCCTTTCAGCCCTATACCGGGTTCCGTCTTCCCGAATATTAAGATGCTTCTCCGATCCTTTGGGTATTTCATCCTTTAAATTTCCCTCTTTTAAAACTCCTTGTTGCGCCTCCTTTATTTGAGTAGTAATGTTATTATGAATCATTATATTCATAGATTTTACTCGAATGGGTTCTCTATCCTTCCTGCTCAAGGCATCGGCTACCACATTTGCCTTCCCCGGGTGGTAACGAATCTCAAAATCGTAATCATTCAATAATTCAATCCACCTACGCTGCCTCATATTCAGTTGTTTCTGATTAAATATGTGTTGAAGACTTTTGTGGTCGGTATATATAATACTTTTGACCCCATATAAGTAGTGCCTCCAAGTCTTTAATGCAAAAACAACCGCGCCTAATTCCAAATCATGCGTCGTATAATTTTGTTCGTGAATCTTCAATTGTCTAGACGCATAAGCAATCACCTTCGTTCGTTGCATTAATACACAACCGAGACCTTGCTTTGATGCGTCACAATAAATCACAAAATCATCATTCCCTTCAGGCAATGACAATATAGGTGCCGTAGTTAGCTTTTTCTTCAATAACTGAAACGCTTTCTCTTGTTCATCATTCCATTCAAATTTCTTCCCTTTATGCGTTAATGCAGTCAAGGGTTTTGCTATTCTGGAAAAGTCTTGGATGAACCTTCTGTAGTAACCAGCTAGTCCTAAAAACTGGCGTATGTGTTTCGGAGTTTTCGGGGTTTCCCACTTTTCAACAGTTTCTATCTTTGCCGGATCCACCTTAATACCTTCTTTGTTCACTATGTGACCAAGGAATTGAACTTCTTCCAACCAAAATGCACACTTTGAAAACTTAGCGTACAATTCTTCCTTCCTCAATACTTCTAACACCTTTCTCAAATGTTCACCGTGTTCTTGGTCATTCTTTGAGTAAATAAGTATGTCATCAATGAAAACAATGACAAACTTGTCAAGGTATGGTCCACACACTCGGTTCATAAGGTCCATGAACACAGCTGGTGCATTAGTTAAACCAAACGGCATGACCATAAACTCGTAATGACCGTAACGTGTTCTGAAAGCAGTCTTTGGAATATCATCTTCTTTCACCCGCATTTGATGATACCCGGAACGTAAGTCAATCTTTGAATAAACAGACGAGCCTTGTAGTTGATCAAATAAGTCGTCGATTCTCGGTAGTGGGTAGCGGTTCTTGATGGTAAGTTTGTTCAACTCTCGGTAGTCGATACACAACCTGAATGTACCATCTTTCTTCTTGACAAATAAAACAGGAGCTCCCCACGGTGATGTGCTTGGTCGAATGAATCCACGCTCTAAAAGTTCTTGTAATTGGCTTTGCAGTTCTTTCATCTCGCTGGGTGCGAGTCTGTAAGGAGCACGAGCTATTGGTGCAGCTCCTGGTACAAGATCTATTTGAAATTCAACGGATCGATGTGGGGGTAATCCCGGTAATTCTTTCGGAAATACATCGGGAAATTCTTTTGCAATGGGAACATCATTGATGCTCTTTTCTTCAGTTTGTACTTTCTCAACGTGTGCTAGAACAGCATAGCAACCTTTTCTTATTAGTTTTTGTGCCTTCAAATTACTAATAAGATGTAGCTTCGTGTTGCCCTTTTCTCCGTACACCATTAAGGGTTTTCCTTTTTCTCGTATAATGCGAATTGCATTTTTGTAACAAACGATCTCCGCTTTCACTTCTTTCAACCAGTCCATACCGATTATCACATCAAAACTCCCTAACTCTACTGGTATCAAATCAATCTTAAATGTTTCGCTAACCAGTTTAATTTCTCGATTCCGACATATATTATCTGCTGAAATTAATTTACCATTTGCTAATTCGAGTAAAAATTTACTATCCAAAGGCGTCAATGGACAACTTAATTTAGCACAAAAATCTCTACTCATATAGCTTCTATCCGCACCCGAATCAAATAAAACGTAAGCAGATTTATTGTCAATAAGAAACGTACCCGTAACAAGCTCCGGGTCTTCCTGTGCCTCTGCCGCATTAATATTGAAAACTCTTCCACGGCCTTGTCCATTCGTGTTCTCCTGGTTCGGGCAATTTCTAATAATGTGGCCCGGTTTTCCACATTTATAACAAACTACATTGGCATAACTTGCTCCGACACTACTTGCTCCGCCATTACTCGTTCCGACACCATTTGTTCCTTTCGTTCTATTAACCCCTGGTCCGTAGACCTCACACTTCGCCGCGCTATGACCATTTCTTTTACACTTGTTGCAAAATTTGGTGCAGAACCCCGAGTGATTCTTTTCACACCTTTGGCATAGCTGCTTCTGATTGTTGTTGTTGTTGCGGTTATTATTGTTGTTGGGATGATTGTTGTAGTTGCTGTTGTTGTTGTTGTTGTTGTTGTTGGGCCGTTTGTTGTAGTTGCGATTGATGTTGCGATTGTTGGGATAATTGTTGCGATTATTGTTGTAATTGCTGTTGTTGTTGTATTGGTGATTCTTATCACCGTTTTCCTCCCACTTTCTTTTAACTTGCTTCACATTGGCCTCTTCAGCAGTCTGTTCTTTAATTCTTTCTTCAATCTGGTTCACTAGTTTGTGAGCCATTCTACATGCCTGTTGTATGGAGGCGGGCTCGTGTGAACTTATATCTTCTTGGATTCTTTCCGGTAATCCTTTCACAAACGCGTCGATCTTCTCTTCCTCATCTTCGAATGCTCCCGGACACAATAGGCACAATTCTGTGAATCGTCTTTCGTACGTGGTAATATCAAATCCTTGGGTTCGTAACCCTCTAAGTTCTGTCTTGAGCTTATTGACCTCGGTTCTGGGACGGTACTTCTCGTTCATCAAGTGCTTGAATGCTGACCATGGTAGTGCGTACGCATCATCTTGTCCCACTTGCTCTAGATAGGTATTCCACCATGTTAACGCAGAACCTGTGAAGGTATGCGTAGCGTACTTCACTTTGTCCTCTTCAGTACACTTACTTATGGCAAACACCGATTCAACCTTCTCGGTCCACCGTTTCAATCCGATCGGTCCTTCGGTTCCATCAAATTCCAAAGGTTTGCAGGCAGTGAATTCTTTGTAGGTGCATCCTACACGATTTCCTGTACTGCTAGATCCAGGGTTATTGTTGGTATGTAGCGCAGCCTGTACTGCGGCTATGTTTGAAGCTAGAAAAGTACGGAATTCCTCTTCATTCATATTCACGGTGTGTCGAGTAGTCGGTGCCATTTCCTTCAAAATAGTTAAATGGAACAAGTTAATCATACAGAATATTAAGAGTAGTTAATAGTATTTCGTAGCATAATATGAACTCATTTATAAAAGCTTTTTCTTCATATTAGCGTTTTATAAGTTTAAATTCGGGTAGTACCTACCCGTTAAGTTCATACTTAGTAGCTAATATACAATTCAACTACTACAATTCTATATGAAAAACTGATTATAATAATATTTCGCGTTCAAACTTTTATACAATATTTTACAAACTTACAATACCGCTTATTTTACATAAAGCATGAAATATAGCACACAATAACTTTGATACAAGATAGTTGTGAAGATAATTCTAGGTAGTACACAAGTCGTTCAGCAAAGGCAATAAAGACACGTAATTCATACGTCCAGAAACAAGTCATGCATTCTGGTTTTACTAGGACTACTTCCCATCCTTGGTCTTGTGCAACATAACCGTTATGGCCGTTGATAAGACAGCGTGTTGTAACGTCGTCAAAGGGACGAGGGTTACGTAATGTCCAACAGTCCCGTAATAATCTAAAAACCTCATTTCTTACCCCAATTACCGACTCCGTCACTTGTGGAAACGTTTTGTTTAATAGTTGTAGCCCGATGTTCTTATTCTCACTTTGGTGAGAAGCGAACATTACTAATCCGTAAGCATAACATGCTTCTTTATGTTGCATGTTAGCCGCTTTTTCTAAATCACGAAGTCCAATATTCGGATATATTGAGTCAAAATAATTTCTTAACCCGTTGCGTAAAATAGCATTTGGGTTCCCCGCAATATATGCGTCAAAGTAAACACATCGTAACTTATGGGTTTCCCAATGTGATATCCCCCATCTTTCAAACGAAAGTCTCTTATAAACCAAGACATTCTTGGAACGTTCTTCGAATGTCTTACAAACTGATCTCGCCTTAAATAGTTGTGCCGAAGAATTCTGGCCGACTCTAGACAAGATTTCATCAATCATGTCTCCGGGTAGGTCTCTTAAAATATTGGGTTGTCTATCCATTTTGTGTTTTTAAACTGTAAAATAGACAAGAGTTAGATTCATAAAAAAAATACTTATTAATACAAGCAATTTTTACATATATCTTAAAGCATAAGAACGCTATATTCCATATATTACACCACACGAATACAACTATCTTATTCCGACTCGCTCGTTTCTTCTTCTTCGGTTTTGGTTCGTTTTGCCAAGTTTCTAGGGATATATGATGTTCCCCTAATACGAGCCGTCGTTGTCCACATTGGTTTAGAAAAACCTGGTGGTTTAGAGGTTCCCGGGTCATTGTTACAACTTAAGGACTTCGGGGGTTGACGATACATATAAAGTTCATCGGGGTTGGAATAAGATTTCTATATTTTTATGCCCTTTCCCTTATTATTTTCTTTTGCCTTTTTAAATTCAGTTGGGGTAATTTCTATAACATCATCGGAATTCTCGTCGGAATCCGATTCATCGGAGAATTGGTAATCCTCCCAATATTTTGCTTCCTTGGCGGAAACACCATTGACCATAATTAACTTTGGTCGGTTGGTTGAGGATTTTCTTTTACTTAACCGTTTTATTATTTCCCCCACCGGTTCTATTTCTTCATCCGGTTCCGATTCTTCTTCCGGTTCCGATTCTTCTTCCGGTTCCGACTCTTCTTCCGGTTCCTCTTCGGGAACTTGTGAATCAGTCCACAAATCATTCCAATTTACATTTGACTCTTCATTATTATTAGGTGAGTCAATGGGACTTGTTCTAGAGGTAGACATCTATCACATAATATCAAACACGTTAAGAGATTAATATGTCACATAATATTCATATGTTAAAAATATATAGTCTCCAACAAAAATGTTAAGCAATCATTTTTAAAGAAAACACGGTCGAAGTCCAGACTCACTAATGCATCCTAACAAACTCGATAAGACACACTAATGCAAATTTTCTGGTTCTCTAAGACCAACGCTCTGATACCAACTGAAATGTCCCGTTCTTATTGATTAAAAACGTTCCATATTAATTGATTTCGTTGCGAGGTTTTGACCTCTATATGAGACGTTTTTCAAAGACTGCATTCATTTTTAAACAACCCATAACCTTTATTTCATCAATAAAGGTTTAAAAAGCTTTACGTAGATTATCAAATAATGATAATCTAAAATATCCTGTTTACACACGACCATTACATAATGGTTTACAATACAAATATGTTACAACAAAATAAGTTCCTTGAATGCAGTTTTTACACAATATCATACAAGCATGGACTCCAAATCTTGTCCTTATTTAAGTATGCGACAGCGGAAGCTCTTAATAATCACCTGAGAATAAACATGCTTAAAACGTCAACAAAAATGTTGGTGAGTTATAGGTTTAACCTATATATATCAAATCGTAACAATAGACCACAAGATTTCATATTTCAATACACATCCCATACATAGAGATAAAAATCATTCATATGGTGAACACCTGGTAACCGACAATAACAAGATGCATATATAAGAATATCCCCATCATTCCGGGACACCCTTCGGATATGATATAAATTTCGAAGTACTAAAGCATCCGGTACTTTGGATGGGGTTTGTTAGGCCCAATAGATCTATCTTTAGGATTCGCGTCAATTAGGGTGTCTGTTCCCTAATTCTTAGATTACCAGACTTAATAAAAAGGGGCATATTCGATTTCGATAATTCAACCATAGAATGTAGTTTCACGTACTTGTGTCTATTTTGTAAATCATTTATAAAACCTGTATGTATTCTCATCCCAAAAATATTAGATTTTAAAAGTGGGACTATAACTCACTTTCACAGATTTTTACTTCGTCGGGAAGTAAGACTTGGCCACTGGTTGATTCACGAACCTATAACAATATATACATATATATCAAAGTATGTTCAAAATATATTTACAACACTTTTAATATATTTTGATGTTTTAAGTTTATTAAGTCAGCTGTCCTCGTTAGTAACCTACAACTAGTTGTCCACAGTTAGATGTACAGAAATAAATCGATAAATATTATCTTGAATCAATCCACGACCCAGTGTATACGTATCTCAGTATTGATCACAACTCAAACTATATATATTTTGGAATCAACCTCAACCCTGTATAGCTAACTCCAACATTCACATATAGAGTGTCTATGGTTGTTCCGAAATATATATAGATGTGTCGACATGATAGGTCGAAACATTGTATACGTGTCTATGGTATCTCAAGATTACATAATATATAATACAAGTTGATTAAGTTATGGTTGGAATAGATTTGTTACCAATTTTCACGTAGCTAAAATGAGAAAAATTATCCAATCTTGTTTTACCCATAACTTCTTCATTTTAAATCCGTTTTGAGTGAATCAAATTGCTATGGTTTCATATTGAACTCTATTTTATGAATCTAAACAAAAAAAGTATAGGTTTCTAGTCGGAAAAATAAGTTACAAGTCGTTTTTGTAAAGGTAGTCATTTCAGTCGAAAGAACGACGTCTAGATGACCATTTTAGAAAACATACTTCCACTTTGAGTTTAACCATAATTTTTGGATATAGTTTCATGTTCATAATAAAAATCATTTTCTCAGAATAACAACTTTTAAATCAAAGTTTATCATAGTTTTTAATTAACTAACCCAAAACAGCCCGCGGTGTTACTACGACGGCGTAAATCCGGTTTTACGGTGTTTTTCGTGTTTCCAGGTTTTAAATCATTAAGTTAGCATATCATATAGATATAGAACATGTGTTTAGTTGATTTTAAAAGTCAAGTTAGAAGGATTAACTTTTGTTTGCGAACAAGTTTAGAGTTAACTAAACTATGTTCTAGTGATTACAAGTTTAAACCTTCGAATAAGATAGCTTTATATGTATGAATCGAATGATGTTATGAACATCATTACTACCTTAAGTTCCTTGGATGAACCTACTGGAAAAGAGAAAAATGGATCTAGCTTCAATGGATCCTTGGATGGCTCAAAGTTCTTGAAGCAAAATCATGACACGAAAACAAGTTCAAGTAAGATCATCACTTGAAATAAGATTGTTATAGTTATAGAAATTGAACCAAAGTTTGAATATGATTATTACCTTGTATTAGAATGATAACCTACTATAAGAAACAAAGATTTCTTGAGGTTGGATGATCACCTTACAAGATTGGAAGTGAGCTAGCAAACTTGAAAGTATTCTTGATTTTATGAAACTAGAACTTTTGGAATTTATGAAGAACACTTAGAACTTGAAGATAGAACTTGAGAGAGTTCAATTAGATGAAGAAAATTGAAGAATGAAAGTGTTTGTAGGTGTTTTTGGTCGTTGGTGTATGGATTAGATATAAAGGATATGTAATTTTGTTTTCATGTAAATAAGTCATGAATGATTACTCATATTTTTGTAATCTTATGAGATATTTCATGCTAGTTGCCAAATGATGGTTCCCACATGTGTTAGGTGACTCACATGGGCTGCTAAGAGCTGATCATTGGAGTGTATATACCAATAGTACATACATCTAAAAGCTGTGTATTGTACGAGTACGAATACGGGTGCATACGAGTAGAATTGTTGATGAAACTGAACGAGAATGTAATTGTAAGCATTTTTGTTAAGTAGAAGTATTTTGATAAGTGTATTGAAGTCTTTCAAAAGTGTATAAATACATATTAAAACACTACATGTATATATATTTTAACTGAGTCGTTAAGTCATCGTTAGTCGTTACATGTAAGTGTTGTTTTGAAACCTTTAGGTTAACGATCTTGTTAAATGTTGTTAACCCAATGTTTATAATAACAAAAGAGATTTTAAATTATTATATTATCATGATATTATGATGTACGAATATCTCTTAATATGATATATATACATTAAATGTCGTTACAACGATAAACGTTACATATATGTCTCGTTTCAAAATCATTAAGTTAGTAGTCTTGTTTTTACATATGTAGTTCATTGTTAATATAATTAATGATATGTTTACTTATCATAATATCATGTTAACTATATATACAACCATATATATGTCATCATATAGTTTTTTACAAGTTTTAACGTTCGTGAATCACCGGTCAACTTGGGTGGTCAATTGTCTATATGAAACCTATTTCAATTAATCAAGTCTTAACAAGTTTGATTGCTTAACATGTTGGAAACATTTAATCATGTAAACATCAATCTCAATTAATATATATAAACATGGAAAAGTTCGGGTCACTACATTATGTACTCCGGCGAGTTGTTGTGGTAATTCGAGTCGATAAGCTACCGGTCCAATGCGTTCGATGATCTTGAACGGGCCTATATACATTGGGTTCAGTTTACCTCTTTTTCCAAAACGTATTACACCTTTCCAAGGTGACACCTTTAACATAACCATGTCACCGATCTGAAACTCTAATGGTTTCCTTCGGACATCGGCGTAGCTCTTTTGGCGACTACGGGCTGTTTTCAATTTCTCCTTGATTTGCACTATCTTCTCAGTAGTTTCATGGATGATCTCGGGTCCAGTTAATTGCCGATATCCTACTTCGTTCCAACAGATAGGGGATCTACACTTCCTTCCATACAGTGCTTCAAATGGTGCAGCTTTAATGCTCGCATGATAACTATTATTATACGAGAATTCTGCTAATGGTAGATATTTATCCCATCTGTTTCCAAAATCGATCACACATGCCCTAAGCATGTCTTCAAGAGTCTGAATTGTTCTTTCACTCTGCCCGTCAGTTTGCGGATGATATGCGGTACTCATATCCAAACGAGTTCCTAGGGCCTCCTGTAGTGATTGCCAGAACTTTGATGTAAATCTACTATCACGATCGGATATAATGGAAATAGGTATTCCGTGCCTTGAAACAATTTCCTTTATGTATAATCGTAATAGTTTCTCCATTCTATCCGTTTCCTTTATAGGCAAGAAATGTGCAGATTTGGTGAGACGATCAACTATTACCCAAATGGTGTCATAACCCCAGGCAGTCTTAGGTAATTTTGTGATGAAATCCATGGTAATACCATCCCATTTCCATTCTGGGATTTCTGGTTGTTAAAGTAATCCTGACGGCTTCTGGTGTTCTGATTTGACTTTGGAACAAGTTAAACATTCCCCAACATATGTTTCAATGTCTGTCATCAAATTAGGCCACCAATAATGCGTCTTAAGATCTTGATACATCTTTCCAACTCCAGGATGTATCGAGTATCTTGTCTTATGTGCCTCATTCAATATTAACTTCCTTAATCCACCCAACTTTGGTACCCAAATACGGTTTGCAAAATATCGAATTCCATCTTCCCGCATAATGAGTTGTTTCCCATACTTCTTCATTATTTCATTTCCTATGTTTTCTTTAGTAAGAGCTTCTCGTTGAGCCTCTTTGATTTGTGAGTTGAGATTCATGCGAATTTTTATGTTCATTGCTCGTACTCGAATTGGTTCTCGTTCCTTTCTGCTTAAAGCGTCGGCCACTACATTCGCTTTCCCGGGATGATAGCGAATCTCACAATCGTAGTCGTTTATCAGCTCGACCCACCTACGTTGCCTCATGTTCAGCTGTTTCTGATCGAAAATATGTTGAAGGCTTTTATGATCAGTAAACACAGTGCATTTAACTCCATATAAATAGTGTCTCCATATCTTTAATGCAAACACTACTGCCCCCAATTCTAGATCATGCGTCGTATAATTCCGCTCGTGAATCTTCAATTGTCGGGATGCGTATGCAATAACTTTCTTTCGTTGCACAAGGACGCAACCAAAACCTTGTCGCGAAGCGTCACAATATATCTCAAAATCATCGTTCCCTTCAGGTAACGATAAAATAGGTGCCGTGGTCAACTTCTTCTTGAGTAATTGAAATGCACTCTCCTGCTCAAAGGTCCATTCATACTTCTTCCCTTTTTGTGTTAACGCTGTCAATGGTTTAGCTATTCGGGAAAAATCTTGAATAAACCTTCTATAATAACCGGCTAAACCCAAAAATTGGCGTATCTGCGTTGGTGTCTTAGGAGTCTCCCATTTTTCAATGGCCTCAATTTTAGCTGGGTCAACCTGAATTCCTTTGCTACTAACAACATGGCCAAGAAATTGCACTTCTTTCAACCAAAACGCACACTTAGAAAATTTGGCGTATAATTGTTCTTTTCTTAACAATTCTAATACCAATCTTAAATGTTGTTCATGCTCTTGCTCACTCTTGGAATAGATAAGAATATCGTCAATGAAAACGATAACAAACTTATTTAAATACGGACTACAAACTCGATTCATGAGGTCCATGAATACAGCTGGCGCATTCGTTAATCCAAACGGCATGACCAAAAATACATAATGACAGTAGCGTGTCCGAAAAGCAGTTTTCGGAATATCTTCTTCTTTGACGCGTAGTTGATGATAGCCCGACCTTAGGTCGATTTTTGAGTAAACACATGATCCTTGCAATTGATCAAATAAGTCATCAATTCTCGGTAGTGGATACCGATTCTTGATAGTTAACTTATTTAATTCACGATAATCTATACACATTCGGAAAGATCCGTCTTTCTTCTTGACGAATAAAATCGGAGCTCCCCACGGTGAAGTGCTCGGTCGAATGAAACCACGGTCCAGTAATTCTTGTAACTGGCTTTGTAACTCTTTCATCTCAGATGGTGCAAGTCTATATGGAGCACGAGCCACTGGTGCAGCTCCTGGTACTAGATCTATTTGAAATTCTACAGATCTAAATGGAGGTAATCCCGGCAACTCTTCCGGGAAGACTTCAGGAAAATCTCTTGCCACAGGCACGTCATTGATGCTCTTCACTTTCTCCTTCGTTTCGACTTTATTAACATGTGCTAAGATAGCATAGCACCCTTTCTTTAAGAACTTTTGAGCTTTCAAATAACTAATGAGTTTTAGCTTTGAGTTACCCTTCTCTCCATAAATCATTACTGGCGTTTTATCCTTACGAGGAATGCGAATTGCCTTCTTGGCGCACACAACTTCAGCTCCTATTTTGGACATCCAGTCCATGCCGACTATTACATCAAAACTTCCTAATTCTACGGGTATCAAATCAATCTTAAATGTTTCTCCGGCTAAATTTATTTTACAATCACGGCAAATTTTATTGGCTTTAATTAGTTTACCATTAGCTAACTCAATCATGTACTTAGCATCTAGAGGTAATGATGAACAATTCAATTTAGCGTAAAAGTCTCTACTCACGTAACTTCTATCGGCACCAGTATCAAATATAATAGATGCGGATAAGTTATTAATGGTAAACGTAATCGTAACAAGCTGCGGGTCTTCACACGCCTCTCTAGCATTAATAACAAATGCTCTTCCATGTGCAGATCCATTATTCTTCTCTGGATTCGGACACTTGCTCTTATAATGACCCTGTTTCCCACACCCATAACAAGTAACAGTGGCCAAGGCAGTTCTATTTGCATTGGTGGCAGGAGTCTTGGTACCGTTTGTATTTGTAGCGGAAACCCTACAATCTTCAGCAAGATGACCTTTTCGATTACAATTGTTGCACACCACGTTACAATAACCAGAGTGATGTTTGTGGCATCTGTTACATAAAGGATTTCGTCCTTTGTAACCTGAGTTTGAACCGCTACCCGCACCTTGCGTGGTTTCTTGTTTCTTGTTGGATTGTTGATGATTACCTTCCCACTTTCTTTTGTTTCCCGATGTCTTGACATCGGTGTTCTTATCCAGAATAATCTGGTCCATCAATTCATTCGCCATGGTGATAGCTTCATGAATAGTCTTGGGTTTGGATGCTGTAACATTTGCCTTAACCTTTTTAGGCAAACCGTCTTTGTACAGTTCAATCTTCCGTTCTTCGGTTGGTACCAATTCGGGACATAGCAAAGCTAATTCCATGAATCGCTGATTGTAGTTGGTGAGTTCAGTACCAACAACTTTCAGGCTTCGTAATTCAGCTTCCAACTTCCTAACCTCGTTCCTTGGACAATATTCGTTGATTAGCATTGTTTTGAATTCTTCCCAAGGAGTATCATAAGCTACATCTCCTCCTACGGCCTTCACATAGTTTTTCCACCACGTGAGTGCACTATCTTGTAGGGTGCACGATGCATACTTGGTCATGTCCTTCTCAATACAACCACTGATTTTAAACATAGACTCAATCTTTTTGATCCACCGGGTTAAACCGACCGGTCCTTCTGTTCCACTGAATGATGAGGGCTTGCAACCTTGAAAAGTTTTGTAAGTGCACCCCACACGAGGATTTGGGTTAACTGCAGCACCTCTTGCAGCCTCGACCCATAACATTCTGTCGTTCACTCGCTGATTGATGAGTTCCTGGATTTCTTGTTCCGTCATTCGGTTCAATCGCGCCATAATCTTCAATAAGAATGAAAAAAAAATAATTATTCACATGGAATATTATAGATGTAGTATGTATTTACAGTACATCGTAGCTTATTAATAATATGAACCAGTTATTATTATAAAAGCCTTTTCTTCTTATTAGCATTTTATAATTATATCTAGGGTAGTACCTACCCGTTAAAGTTCATACTTAATAGCTTAGTACGAAAATCAATTACTACCACCCAAATAATACTTAACCATGGAAAATTATTGCATTTCACACTTCACTATTTTACATATGCTTATCTTACATCAAACATTAAGCAAACCACACTAGTAATATTATACAAAACATTATATGATCTCATGGTTTAAAACAACAGCGCATCATTTAACCCAAAGCGTTTGTGTTCAAAGAAATCTCTTAAAGGTTATCCTGGTTGTCTCCCTGCGTTTTGGCTGAGGAACCGAAGAACTGGATGTCAGGATAGAACTAATAGGAATAGCGGGAATAGGTGTGGAAGTATCTGGTGGAGTTGGTTCCACAACATCCTCTCTAGACTCGGAATTTAGATTTTCCATTTCAGTAGCCTTTCGTTTCTTTCCTCGTTCGAACTTGTCTTTCGTAATTTCCTGTATTTCTTCCTCCTCAGGATCACTTTCCGGTTCCTCTTCAATTGATTCATCTGGAACTTGTGAGTCTTCAATTGATTCGTATGCCCGAGAGACATATTTAATTAATGTGGCTAACATGTTATGATCCAAGTCGGGTCATACCCAATAACAAGCTTACCGACACCTTAATCGTATTTTGATCTTAACGATTGGATTGTTGATTGAATTACGCAACACTTGAAATTTAAGAAAAATGGTTTTCTTAAATAATATTACTTGATGTGTATATAAATTATGGTATAATTTATGTAACAAGAATTTAATTATTTATAGGTTAAATAATTAATAAAGTTAAGTTACATTTTATAAAATTGGTTTTATAAAATAATGTAAACATAACTTATAATATGGATTTAATTATTTATAGGTTAAATAATTAATTTAGTTATGTTACATTTTGTAAAGTTAGTTTTGTAAAATATATAATGTGCAAGTTTATAAAAATGTATTTTATAAAATCTAGTTTTATAAAAACTAGTTTTATAAAAACTAGTTTTACAAAATCTAGTCTTATAAAATAAGTTTATAAAAAATTGGAAGTGGCATGGGAGTATGGAGAAGGCATGCTCTTTTGACTTGCTTTTACCTTGTTACTTGCATTCCATGTGCATATTAACCAACACATTTTGCAAGACCAAGACATACATGCAACTACAACTCAAGTAAAGTGGAAAAAAAAAATTCTGCACTCTTCATTTGAGAGTGCTGCTGCCGTGAGCTACCTTGGTCACAAAGGAGTTCATTTTATTTTTTTTCAAGCCAATTTCAAGTGTCTAAAATCCTAACCAACTTGCTAAAGGTGTTGGTGATTAGCTTGGGGTATAACTACTTGAGGTTTCATCCATTTGAAGCTCTATTCTTCATCATCATCTTCATAACTCTCTACCTAGCTTGGAGAAGGTATAACCTCTTATTCTTGCTTGTAGTTTGTAAGCATGTTTCACAACTTGATCCTATTTGGGATTTAACTTTAATTGGTTAAAGATTAACATGTTCTAAAATGGTAATTACTTGCTTCCGCTTTTAATTGATTCTTAAAATGTTTTATACATATTGGAACTTGTTAAATCCCAACAATGGTATCTAGAGCCGAAGTTGTTGAAATATGCTTCGAGATGATTTATTAAACTCACTATAATTTTGCATTTTATGTACATGCATGAAAGTAAAATGCAAGATATTATATGTTTGGGTGGGTTACATGTTTGGCCGAATTTAGGGAGGTTTCAAATGGGTTTGGAACTTGCCATTTGGTCATATTTTGTTGTATGTTGTTGTTCACAATCAAGACTTGGCCTTGTGTTTGAATGGTTGCATGTTTGGTTGATTTAATTTATTCATTTGGCATGTAATATTAATTCATTCATGTGGTTGTATTATTCATGCAATTTGGTTTGTAATATTATTATTTTGGTTATGTAATTTATTTTATATTTGGCATGTAAAATAGATTAGGTTGTATTTGCATTTTTAGAGAAAAATGTATTAGGATATATTTTTTTGTAAAAGATGAAGATGCAAGATGAAGAACACAAGAAGAAGCATTTTGGATGCAAGATTAAGTGGGAGATTTAAAATCTCCTACTTTGTGTTATAACCCCTTTACCGGTGACATTTGTTTTCGGCTAAACAAATGTCTACCAAATCGGCTTGATTGTGAACACATTTGTTTGCATGCGTGGTTGTTTTATTTCTTGTATGATTGTAGATTGTGTATGTTACTACAACAAGTTATCACACAAGTTAACAACAAGCATAACTACAATTTAATTGGTTAATTTATTAACGACATGCAAAACGACAATTTAAATGGTTAAATTAAAAACGGCTAAAAGGACATTAATAAACGGTTATTAAGAACATGATAAGGATCATATATATAAAATGGTTTACATCATGTAATTGGCTAAAATTACTTGACTTGAAAATGGATTTCAAATGAACCATACACTAAATGCATGTTGGTGTTTGGCATAAATGTTTTCTCAAACTAGAATTAATGAAAACTTAAAATCCCTTAATCAACAAAGCAAACAAGTTAAACGCCATCCTTTTGTGTGACACTTAAATATTAGGGAACTCATAATGGGATAAAGGTCACCTAACCGTTATAAGCAAACTAATAGGGTTAAGGTAAAATTCACATGCTTGTGGGATAAAGGTCACCTAACCACTTGCATGTTAATTTTACATGTTTACACAAGTAGGACGACTTGATTTGGGAATCATGAACTTAGGGTCACCGAAGCATGAGGAACAAATAGGCGTTGATGGGATAAATATGCCATGCAAAAGGATTGCATGATCCCATAATTTAGAAGTTGTAAAAGGATTGCAATTGTCATATAAATGACTACCTAGCTAAATCAAATAACGGGATAAAGGTCACCTAACCGAAATTTGATTTACCGTTGGATTCTAATATTTAATAAGACAATTATAATATAAAAGGGTATTGTTTATTAAATTTGAAATCAATACTTAAATGAACTTTGTTAATTTTGTAGATGGCCGCTAATAACAACAACAACATGCAAAACGCACCACTTAACCTAAACAACCTATCGTTAAGGTCTCTCCTTGAGAAAGACAAACTCAACCATACGAACTTTATGGATTGGTTCCGTAATCTTAGGATTGTCCTCAAACTCGAGGATAAAGCGTATGTGTTGGAGGACCCCATTCCCGATCAATCCGACATGGATGATACGGAGGGCATGGCCTACTATGACAAATATTGTGCCGATTCGGTGCAAGTTGGTTGCCTAATGCTTGGGACTATGATACCCGAACTCCAAAAGGATTTCGAACATCATAGTGCATATGACATGATAACGCAATTGAAGGAGATGTTCCTTCAACAAGCACGTGTCGAGCGCTTCGAAACGGTTCGAGCGCTACATGCATGTCGTATGGATGACACCCAATCTGTCTCCTCCTATGTCCTCAAAATGAAAAGCCTCATTGATCGCGCAAACCATCTTAACCTCAACATTTCTAATGAGCTAGCCACCGATCTTATCCTAAACTCCTTGTCAAAGAGGTTTGACCAATTTGTAATTAATTACAATATGAATGGGATGGATAAGACCATCGGTGAGCTTCATGGCATGTTAAGGACGGCCGAAACAAGCATGGGTAAAAGGGCTTCACCCGTGCTAATGATCAATAATGGCGGGTCAAAAGGTAACAACACCTCTAAGCCTAAGGTGGCTAAGAGAAAAGGACCCGCCCATCAAGGCAAGGGAAAGGGGAGGATGGTTACCCCAACCAAAAACAAGAACAAGAAGCAAAAGGTTGCCGGACAAGCAAACCCCAAGGAAGACCCGTGCTTCGGTTGCGGTGAAATGGGTCACTGGAAACGGAACTGCTCGGTCTACCTTAAGGAGTTGAAGGAAAAGAGGGATGCGGGGCAAACCTCAGGTAACATATATATGGTATATATAGAGCTTAGTATTACTTCTTCTAATACATGGGTATTAGACACTGGATGTGGAACTCACATTTGCAATTCTTTGCAGGGGTTCAAAAGAAGTAGCAAGCAAACGGGAACATCAAGTCTCTTTATGGGTAATGGAGCCAAAGTGCAAGTGAAGGCTCAAGGAGACTTTGTATTAAAGCTTCCAAGTGGTTTGGAACTTATTTTGAACAATGTTTTGTATGCACCGGATTTATGTCGAAACATTATTTCAGTTTCCCGTTTAAAACAATGTGGTTTTTATCTTAATTTTGTTAATAATGATATCCATGTTTATTTAGATAATGTATTCTATTTTAAGGCTTCGCCTTCGAATGGAATTTATGAATTGGTTCATGTACATCATCTAGTAGCTCAATATACCATACTAGCACCAAGAGACTCAAAAGGGATTTGAGTGATTCCTACTTATGGCATTGTCACCTTGGTCACATAAACAAGAACCGAATGCATACACTTCAAAAGAATGGACTCTTGAAATCAAATGAGATGGACTCGTTTGATGTGTGTGAATCTTGTTTACAAGGCAAAATGACTAAAGCACCTTTCAAAGGGACCTGTGAAAGGGCTAAGGACTTATTGGGATTAATACATTCGGATGTATGTGGACCCTTTAAGCCCATAGCTAGGAATGGTGAAAGATACTTCGTTACTTTCATTGATGACTTCAGTCGTTTTGGATATGTCTACTTGTTAAGACATAAGGACGAAACTTTTGAAGCATTCAAAGAATATCAAAGCGAAGTACAAAATCAACTCAATAAGACAATCAAGGTACTTCGTACCGATAGAGGAGGTGAATACCTAAGCGATGCTTTCCAAGATCATCTTAGGAGTTGTGGGATTATCTCACAACTTACTCCACCAGGAACACCCCAACTTAATGGAGTTTCTGAAAGGAGGAACCGAACCCTAATGGATATGGTTCGATCTATGATGGCAAGAAGCTCGTTACCTCTATCGTTTTGGGGTTATTGTCTATGCTCCGCGGCTCGTATTTTAAATATGGCCCCAACCAAGAAAGTGGAACGAACTCCTCATGAGATGTGGTTTGGAAAACCTCCGTCTCTATCATACTTAAAGGTATGGGGATGTGAAGCTTATCCTAAGCGTTACGTCCCTAATAAGTTGAATGCTCGATCCACGAAGTGTATCTTCATAGGATATCCCAAGGATGATATGGGATACTATTTCTATGATCAAACCGAGCAAAATGTATTTGTTGCTCGAAAGGCTAAATTCCTTGAAACTAAGTTCCTAATGGAAGAAAATAGTGAGAGGAAGATAGATCTTGAGGAAGTTCAAGATCAAGTAGATGATACACAATTGGTTGACACTAGCACTCAACATGAAAATGTTGAGAGTGATCAAATGGATGATCAAAATACACAAGACGTTCGCAGATCTGGTAGGATTAGTAATCCTCCTGAGAGATATGGGTTTCTCATGGATGGTTGCTATGTGGTTGATTTGGATGAACCAACAAACTACCAAGATGCTTTATCAAGGATTGATAAGGATAAATGGCAGGAAGCCATGAACGCTGAGATGCAATCCATGTATGACAACCAAGTTTGGGAACTTGTTGAACAACCTACTGGCTCAAGGCTAGTTGATTATAAATGGCTTTTCAAGATGAAAACCGACATACATGGAAACTTGGATACATATAAAGCTAGACTTGTAGCAAAAGGTTTCACTCAAACTCAAGGGGTTGACTATGATGAAACTTTCGCCTGTGGCAATGCTAAAGTCTATTAGGATATTACTTGCCATTGCTGCTCATTATGATTATGAAATATGGCAAATGGATGTCAAGACCGCTTTCCTAAACGGACATCTTGAGGAAGATGTCTACATGGTTCAGCCTGAAGGTTTTGTTGATCCGAAATATCCTAAGAAGGTATGCAAGTTAAAGAAGTCAATCTACGGATTGAAACAAGCATCTCGAATGTGGAATCATCGTTTTAATGAGGAGGCCAAGAAATTTGGCTTCATTAAAAATGGTGATGAAGCTTGTGTATACAAGAAGGCTAGTGGGAGCACAATCATGTTCCTTGTACTATATGTGGATGATATATTGTTATTTGGAAATGATATTCCGGAAATGCAAAGTGTTAAAACTTGGCTAAGTAAATGCTTCTCCATTAAGGATCTTGGAGAAGCACAATATGTCTTGGGGATTGGGATCTACAGGGATAGATCCAAGAAATTGATAGGTTTGAATCAAAGTGCATACATTGAAAAGATCTTGAAAAGGTTCAAGATGGAGAACTCTAAGAAAGGTTTAGTACCTATTCAAAGAGGAACACTCCTTAGTTCATCTCAGTGTCCCACCACGAAAGATGAACAGGAGAGAATGAAGAAAGTCCCATATGCGTCTGCTATTGGGTCAATCATGTATGCAATGATATGCACTAGACCGGATGTGGCATGCGCTCTTAGCCTGACAAGTAGATACCAGAATAACCCAGGAAACAGTCATTGGATTGTGGTTAAAAGTATATTGAAATACCTTAGGAGGACTAACGATATGTTTCTTATATATGGGTCTGGTGAAGAGGAACTCGCTGTAAAAGGTTACGTGGACGCGAGTTTCCAAACTGATCGAGATGATTCTCGATCACAATCCGGTTATGTCTTCACGTTAAATGGAGGTGCTGTCTCTTGGAAGAGTTCAAAACAGGATGTTGTTGCTTTATCCACTACAGAGTCGGAGTACATCGCCGCATCATTGGTAGCTCAGGAAGCTGCATGGATGAAGAAATTCTTCGACGACTTAGGAGTAGTCCCTTCCATTCAGGACCCTCTTGAGATCTTTTGTGACAACGAGGGAGCGATTGCTCAAATCAAGGAACGTCGTGCTCACCAAAAGACCCGTCACATTGAGCGGAGATTCAACTACATAAGGGATGAAGTTGAAAAAGGAAAGATATGTATTCGTAAAGTTCACACAGATCTTAATATAGCGGATCCTCTCACGAAGCTCTTACATGGAGCAAAACATACTGGACATGTTTGTGCATTAGGGCTTCGATATTCTAGTGATTGGTCATGATCTGTTTAAGTATTGTAACGGAACGAAATTGTTCAAACTCATTAATATGATTATGGTATTAATTTATTTTGAGTCATGTTCCTATTTTGCATATTTTATCCATGAATAAGTAATTATTCTAAAATTCCATAGTCGATCACATTCGTGGGAACAAGTGTGAGGTTTAGACTATTATGAACTTGGATTGGTATACATTCACGGGATGAATGTGGGGCAAGGTTGCAACCAAGGTTCATAGATATTTGTGGGACACAAATATTGGAAGACCCGCTCTCAAGACTTACTAAATAGAGCCTTTGTGGTTGATCACTTGTAATCTTGAGTAAAGGCGAATATCATTGTATCCTCTGACCTGAGATACATATTGGGTTCGGATATTTACCAAGTATTGTGCCTTGATTCTTTCCTTCGCTATTCTGAAATATGGTAGCTCACAAGGAAGAGCTCAGGTATAATGCAAGGTACATATTTAGGACGTATGTAGTCAAGATGGAATTTGTCCCTCTTATTCGTTGAGAGTCAGATGTCTAAGGCCTGATAAAGTTAAATCTAAAAGAGAGTGATCACTCTGTATCTCTTGGATTTAACATGACATCTAGGACGAAAGGATATAATGAAAAATTCACCTATTCATATTCGAGATGGGAACTCAAAAGGGATGATGTTATTGAATGGCACAAAGTCATAACATATTGGGGGTGGTGGACGGTCGTTAGGTGGTATCCATCACTTGCATTAATTTCTTATGTTTCTCGTGCAAGTGGGAGATTGTAAGTTTTTCGTATGCTCGAGAGACATATTTAATTAATGTGGCTAACATGTTATGATCCAAGTCGGGTCATACCCAATAACAAGCTTACCGACACCTTAATCGTATTTTGATCTTAACGATTGGATCATTGATTGAATTACGCAACACTTGAAATTTAAGAAAAATGGTTTTCTTAAATAATATTACTTGATGTGTATATAAATTATGGTATAATTTATATAACAAGAATTTAATTATTTATAGGTTAAATAATTAATAAAGTTAAGTTACATTTTATAAAATTGGTTTTATAAAATAATGTAAACATAACTTATAATATGGATTTAATTATTTATAGGTTAAATAATTAATTTAGTTATGTTACATTTTGTAAAGTTAGTTTTGTAAAATATATAATGTGCAAGTTTATAAAAATGTATTTTATAAAATCTAGTTTTATAAAAACTAGTTTTATAAAAACTAGTTTTATAAAATATAGTCTTATAAAATAAGTTTATAAAAAATTGGAAGTGGCATGGGAGTATGGAGAAGGCATGCTCTTTTGACTTGCTTTTACCTTGTTACTTGCATTCCATGTGCATATTAACCAACACATTTTGCAAGACCAAGACATACATGCAACTACAACTCAAGTAAAGTGGAAAAAAAAAATTCTGCACTCTTCATTTGAGAGTGCTGCTGCCGTGAGCTACTTTGGTCACAAAGGAGTTCATTTTATTTTTTTTCAAGCCAATTTCAAGTGTCTAAAATCCTAACCAACTTGCTAAAGGTGTTGGTGATTAGCTTGGGGTATAACTACTTGAGGTTTCATCCATTTGAAGCTCTATTCTTCATCATCATCTTCATAACTCTCTACCTAGCTTGGAGAAGGTATAACCTCTTATTCTTGCTTGTAGTTTGTAAGCATGTTTCACAACTTGATCCTATTTGGGATTTAACTTTAATTGGTTAAAGATTAACATGTTCTAAAATGGTAATTACTTGCTTCCGCTTTTAATTGATTCTTAAAATGTTTTATACATATTGGAACTTGTTAAATCCCAACATCGTTTTCATCATCGGATAGATTAATGACTGGAACACCATCTGAAGAGTCTGGTTCGGAGTCGCTGAATGTGATAATAAGTTCTAAGCCAGACATCTATCACATAACAACTAGCACGTTAATACTACATAATATTTACATATTAATTTTTAACCAACAAGGATAAGCAATAGTTTTCGAAATCAAACACGGTCAAAGTCCAGACTCACTAATGCATCCTAACAAACTCGATAAGACACACTAATGCAAATTCTCTGGTTCTCTAAGACCAACGCTCTGATACCACATGTAATAACCCGACCTTAACCATAAGGACGAATACAATAACATATGATTTCATCGCGAGGTATTGACCTCTATATGCGACATTTTTCAAAAACTGCATTCGTTTTTACAATACAAACCATAGCTTTTATTACAAATACAAGGTTTAAACAACTTAATAATGATTATCGTTTAGCGATAATCTTAGACTTACAAACTTTGCATGTGATAATAACAATACGACCTCCAACATATTTTACATTACAAATCCTCCGATATGCAGTTTTATTTTTAACACAGATATGCATACTCAAGATCTTGCTTAAATTTAACATGTTGCAGCGGAAGCTTTTAGTTATCACCTGAGAATAAACATGCTTAAAACGTCAACATAAAGTTGGTGAGATTTAGGTTTAATGCCGGCAGCGTTATAAATATAGACTACAAGATTTCATATATAAACGTTTCAATAAAAATATTCTAAGTTGTTGAGCACTTGATAACCATACTTAACATTTAATCAACGTCGCATATTCCCTTTATTATGAAATCTTACTACACCGTACCAAGTGTAGTCACCGAAACGAAGTACTGTGCAACCGTTGAATACTGGTCGTCCAGTCCAGTTGGGGTTGTCAGGCTCGATAGATCTATCAACAGGATTCGCGTTTACAATACCGCATGTAAATAGTAGTTACCAAGTTACAGGGGGATATGCCAGTGGTACAACTCAACGTAGAATATATTTTTAAGTACTTGTGTCTATAACGTAAATCATAAAATGCATGTATTCTCATCCCGAAATATTTAGAGTTTAAAAGTGGGACTATATACTCACCTTTTCCTTGAAGGTATTTAACTCGACTTGGTCTCCGATAGATATCACGAACCTAACCATATATATGATATATCAACATATTTTCTTTTTAAGAAATAAACGTTTCATATATATACTTTTAATACTTTTAATAATTTCTTAGTCCGTAGTTAGCAGTCCGATGTTAGTAGTCCACAATTAGTTGCTAAAAAAAAATAAAGACCCCATCGTATTCATGTTGATCGGAATTAATCTTGACCCACGGTACCGTGTTGTCAAATGACGTGTTGCGTACATAAAGTACCGTGTTGTCAAATGACGTGTTGCGTACGTACATGAGGTCTTATGATTAATCTTCTCGTGTTGTTTACGGGTGGTCCTGAAATATATAAAATTAAATCATGAGTAAATATATATGAAATATCATATTAATTAGGAAAGATATGATTTATTTAATTTTTCTCCAATTATTTTCGTTGTTAAACAAGCTTTGGATACCCGATCTTATTTTAGTCGTAGTTTCTTCGTTACAACTCCGTTTTTGTTGATTCAACTTGCCACTTCCTTGGATCGAGTCAAATTTTAAGAATATGAACTGTAAATACCTTGGTTTACATTCGAAATCACAGGTTATAGTCCAAACTCTAGGTGAATCTTATGAAAGAATATGAACTGTAAATACCTTGGTTTACATAAAAACAATACTTATATTTCTAAAAACAACACTTTATGTGTTAACATATTCATAAGAAATATCATTTTTCCAGAACATGTACTTCTAATTCAAAGTTCAAGATGGTTTTTAATTATCCAACCCAAAACAGCCTCCGGTTACACTCCGACGACATAGATTCAGTTTTAAGGTGTTCTTTGTAAAAAAACAAGTTGTATCTTGTTAAATTAGCATATCATTATGATATATTACAAGTCTTGAAGTATTTTAAAAGTTAAGTTAGAAGGATCTATTTAGTTTGCGAACAAATTTGAAATCATTCAAACTATGTTCTTGTTGTTAAAATTTTATATCACAAAATAAGATAGCTATATAAATATGAATCGAATAAAATTATGAACAAGGTTACTACCTCAAGTTACTTAGACAAAATTGCTGTAAAAGATGAGTAAAATCCTAGAACCAAAAGAGTGGTGGAGTTGGATCAAAAGGTTGGAAGTAAACTTGTAAATTTGGAAGGATTTTTGAAGTGTTCTTGGAAAGATTTTCTTATGATGTTTAAGTGTTGTTTTTGAAGCTAGATCTTCATGGTTGTTTGCTGAGATGTTTAAGGTGTTTAAGGCTCATGAATATGTGTGTGTTTAGCTAGGAAATGAAGGTAAAAGATTGAATTAGAAATGGAATGGGGGGGAGGTCTTAAAAATGTGAAAATGGGGAACATGGACAAATTTTCATTTTGTTATTTTGTAAAATTAGTCATGCATACTTCCAATTCTAATTACCTAGCCTTAAGGGCATGAACAAGAGCTGAATAGATGTTGATTTGACATGTATATACCAATAGTAAATACATCTAGAAGATGGGTATGATACCGGTACATATACCCTAGGTATACGTATAGAAATCTTTGAGAAAACAGAACGAGGATTCAAATATAGCTATCTTTTGTAAATATACTTATATTGTTTTATGTATGTAAGCCCTTTAAAAGTGATTAAATACATATCTATGCGATTCATGTATAAGTATTATAGATTATAAGTATTTATGTCAAAGAACGTTACGTATAGTTATCGTTTTGAAAACTTAAGTTAGTAGTTTCAAAATATACCTACAACTCATTGTTATTAGTACACAATGAGATGTTAAACATCCTTAGATCATGTTAAATATATATAGATACATATATATACCCAGACGTATAATTATCGTATGTTATATAGTTCGTGATATCATCGGTCAAATTGGACGGTCAAACGTTGTGTAAAACTCTTTTCAAAAACATAAATCTCAACAATTTAGATTTCTTATCATGTTGGTAAGGTTTAATTTATGTAAATATTAATCTTATATGCAATAAACGATCGGAAAAATCCGGGTCGTTACAGGTATGCCGATAAAAAAAAAAGAACAAAGTCTCTAGAATAAAGGCAAAGAAAAACTCGAGAAGTTGCCCCAAATAAGAATTACCAGAAGAGCCAAAGAAAATTCTAGATAAAGTCTTAACAAAATCCTCCTCTTTCGAAGAAACTTTTATAGATTCTAAGCCACTCTCTATCCAAAAATGGATACTCCGAAGAATCAAAATCTATCACTTCTCTCTAAATCAAAAGATCTGGATACCTTTCACCATTCTATAAAAGTTTCCCAACCAAACCCTACAACCCATCTTCCTCTTGAAAGAATACCTAGGAAGAAGATCAGTGCCATCCTTACTTAACCGCTGGAGATATAGATGCTTTACCAAGCCTATGATGAGAACTGTTACACGATTAGCTTCTGAGCGACAATACAATTAGATTAGGGCACCCTAAACACTTGAGTGATATGAGTGATCCGCTAGTGAGGAGCCTGGTCATGTAAACACTACATCTGAGAGTTGGAAAGTATGCCTTTTCCACCATAGACGCGATTGAAATCTAGAGACCAAAATCATCGAAGTTCGAAACTTTTTCTAATACTTTCGAAAGATGTGACGACTTCTGATGAAGACATAATAAAAGGATCTATGGGTGGGCAAGGGAGAATCTATTAGATAGAACCTTATATTCCCTCTTTTTGCTTGATGACAAGCAAAGCTAAGTGTGGGGTATTTGATATCGGCCAAGAAGTTACGTTGTTACCCCCAATATTAAGCCCTAAATCAATAAAATATCAAAATTTATCGAAAAAATTATCACTTTTTGGCTAGTTTTGTAGATTAAGTAATTAAGAAGGCGATGCAAAAAAAAATCAAGTAAAACGGAGCTAAAACGAAGATTCTAGAGCGAAAATGGTGAAAGACAAGAAATCAAGTTACGATCCAGTGAATTTCAGCTGACGAGTCAAACGGCCACAACATACAGGCAAAACAAGCAAACGACCCCTGTAAACGGCTTGCCAAACGGCCTGCCAGCCGTTTGCAGGCAAAAATAAGCCTATTTAAAGGCTCTCTCCACCCATTTCAACATACACTCAATTTACAAAATTCATTTTATATTTTAAAGTTTTAGTTAGTTTTTAGTAGTAACTAGCTTAGCTTTTATTTTTCGAAGATTATCCCGCGAGTCCCTGTGATCTCGGGCAGATTTCTTCAGCCTTTTTAGGTTTTTATCTGAAACGGTTATCTTTTATATTAAACATGTATTCTTACTTTTTATGTTTAATAATGTATTCCGATATTACCATAATAGCTTAATTAATCTGTATGTTACCATGAGAGAAGTTTGGGTTTAGTACGGTTACTACTGTTATGCTGAACTTGTGAGTCTGATAGATTTGTATGCTAGTATCTTAAGGATTGACCAACCTAGGTTGTGATCAGGACTTGTCCACCTATATGAACTTAGCTACTTCATAGGATTAAGACCCCTGGTTATACTGTATCTGAAGATTCTATGAACTCGGTATGGCCGGAGTTTTCGAGAGGCATTTAATGCGCTTTTAGGACATGAAACTTAGGAATTGAGACATGAATGACCTAGTATGCTTATTATGTCATACCCCCCAAATAGGGCCGGAGAAATATGACTTCACAATATCACAACACAAGTATGTATAAAAGAGAACGACTCTATATGAGACGTTTTTAATATAAACTAATGTATTAAAGCATCGGAAAGTATTATGTCATTACAATAAATGTTTTAATGCAATAATATGAATGATGATATGCGGACTTCAAAAGCAGCAAAGTCCAAATAGCAAATAATCTTTAGCAATCTTCACCTGAGAAAAAACATGCTTAAAGTGTCAACCAAAATGGTTGAGTGAACAACATAGGTTTATTAATAATAACCAAGTTTTTAGACCACAAGATTTAATTATAAAGTTTAATCAGTTCGGGAGTAGTGCTGGTGTATATGATATCGATACTAACCATAAGTTACCCTAAACACATCACGTTCGTGTCGTGAATCATTATTATGTATCCATTGACCAATGGTCATCCGGATAGAGACGTCACTCTCAATAGCGCTATTCACAATAACTAAGCTTGCCTTTATACGTAGCAATTAACGATATCATGGTAGGGATTTAGCATGAATCAAAGCATGTTAGCACAGTTTGAACTAATCAGAACAAAGTTTGAGTACTTGTGTCTAAGCGTAAAATAGTTTAAAAGCAAGCATGTGTCTCACCCCAAAGTTCAAAATAAGTATATAAAGAAAGTTAAAAAGTGGGGCTATGAAGTTCACCTTAGTAGCAAGCAAGAAAATCCACGCAAGTAGTATGAACGGAGAATGTAATCAGAGATCTCAACCTAGAGATATAATGTTCAATTAGTTAATGTCTAATAGACATAACTTTGTTTATTAATATAGTAAACTATATTAACAGTGACCATTTTTCGAGAAAAGTTATATTTGTATAAGTGATAATATACTTAGTGTACTTAAGTGTTACTATATAGATATGTGTATAGGTTATACTAATAATAGTTTTATTAATTACTTTAATAATC
This sequence comes from Rutidosis leptorrhynchoides, assembly GCF_046630445.1. NCBI lineage: Eukaryota > Viridiplantae > Streptophyta > Magnoliopsida > Asterales > Asteraceae > Rutidosis > Rutidosis leptorrhynchoides. The sequence continues at coordinate 220,384,854 of NC_092333.1, read as the reverse complement.
AACTATTATGTTACCTATATAAATATACCTATATGATACATACATATATATTCTTTATTTATTATTATACGTGTATGTTTTCATAACTATATGATATATATATATATATATATATATATATATATATATATATATATATATATATATATATATATATATATATATATATATATATATATATTAGGTGTAGGTGTTACATATACATATATAAGTGTGAGATGATACATATATATACACTTATTACTTTTATTATTAAGCTTACTAACATTATATACAACTTTACACAATACACACTCATGCATACATGCATACATACATACATACATATACATACATATATACACATACATATACACGTATGTATATACTTGCATATATACACACACATATACTTACAATATATACATGTACATACGTACGCATGCATGCATGCATGCATATCATTATCATTATTCTTTTATCATTAACACTTAAAATCATAATCTTTTATTATAGTAATTAATCATAACCGTAAACTAATTCAATAACTTGTTCATAATCTTAATCTTTAACTTTTAATCATCATTATCTCATTAACCCTAACTTGTATCATAACCTTTTAACATTATTCATAATACTTTTAATTTGAGAAATCTTAATCTTATTACTAATAATCATAATCTTTTATCTTTTTAATAATCAATCTCATCTTCATGATCATAATACATATCATTATTATTATTATTATTATTATTATTATTATTATTATTATTATTATTATTATTATTATTATTATTATTATTATTATTATTATTATTATTATTATTATTATTATTATTATTATTATTATTATTATTATTATTATCTAGTTTCATAATTAGCATCCATACATAATCTTAATACTTATAGATTAATAACTTAATCTTAATAATCATAATCATATTCTTACAATCATCATAATACTTATAACATAACATGCTTATTCTTATTACTCATAATTCAATTCTTTTATTTACTACAATACTAATAATCATATTCAATCTTATTATTATTTCATGGTTTTATAATCATTCCTACTTCAAGATCATAGTTAATATAAACATAAATTAATAAGTAACATTAGGTTAGGGTCCTAGGTACCTTAGGAGATTTAAGATCAAGAACAAGGTGGTGTTATTAACCTGAAATAGCAACTGAAACAGAAGCAGATTTTAGCAGCTACTTTTGACCCAATTAAAAGGGTTTCTTGAGTCAGATTGCTCGACAGAAACAGCAGGAAATGCAGCAGCAAATTTAAGATCAAAAGATGGCGTATTTGATTGGCTTTTGGGTCTACTGGTCACGGCAGAAAAACAGCAACAAGTGCAGCAACAATAGGTTTGTTTGGGTCACGATAATAGCCGAAAATAGGAGGTTGTAATAGCATGTTATTGAGCTATAAAAGTGGCGAATGGTCTGCATAAATACAGCAGAAGGTGGCGACGGGAATGAGTTGTTTTTGGGGGGTTTAAGTCGACTGAAAAGGGCTGTTATGGATGGGGTTTGTAGTCGATGTAAGTTGGGTTTGGAAGGGTTGTTTTTGTCGACAACAGCAGGTGTTATGAAAGCTATTTTTAGTCAACTAAAAGAGGGAATAGGGACTGGGGAACTATCAACTAAATGCAACTAAAAAGAGAGGGTCTGTGTAATTAATTTGTGATATAAATAAGGGAAAACATTAGTCCTTTTATAGATGAGTTTACAAGAAGTATAATCTTATCAGGATTCTAGGAAACTTGGTGATCAAGGATTAGATTAGGATTATGATACAAGTATTAGGAATGGATTAGGATTTGAGTTAGCTTAATGATCAAGTCTTTTCCCCTTTTTTTTCCAACCGTCCCTTTTATATTCATATAATTATTTATTTTATATATTTTATATTTTCGGCATTTTAGTCTTTATATATATATATATATATATATATATATATATATATATATATATATATATATATATATATATATATATATATATATTATTTTTTTTATCAAGGTTACATTTATTTTGATCATACTAATAACATTAATAGAAATAAAGTTATTAGGGTTTGGGTTTAGTATTTATTATTAAATGGTATTAGGGTTTAGTATTAAATGTATAGAGTTAGGTTTAGGGTTTTAGTATTAGTCACCCTAGTGCTAATACACAAAACATGACAATGAATCCCTAAGGCAGTTTAGTAGATTCAGAATGGAATAATGAGGGTCGTTATAGTACCTCCCCGTTAATGAAAACTTCGTCCCGAAGTTTTAGTTGGACTCTTCGGATGCATCAGCGGTAGTGAAGAGATGTGGATATTTTTGTCTCATTTGGTCTTCACATTCCCAGGTATACTCGGGGTCTCTACGTGAATTCCAACGGATTTTGACAATAAGAATTGTTGTCCTGTTTCAAGCGTTTGATCTCACGATCCATAACTTCTACAGGTTCTTCTATGAAGTGCATTTTTATTATCGATGCGGAGGTAATTCAAAGGGATAATCATGAGTGTCATCTGACTAGGTTTCCTTAAAAGGGATTGTGATATTTTAGTCGTACAAACATTTTAGTAAGTTGAACACCTAAAATGTGCAATGAACATTACTAAGTTTATTTGAAACCTTGAGCGTTTATGTCACCATTAGAGCAGACAATCAGAGAGAAGTACTTGGAGATTACAGCCATGTAGTTTGATGCATGACTTGTGTTTGTTAGAGATGGTACCAACTTTCAAATTCCGGAAGGTAACCATAGAAAAGTGAATTGACGAAGGGAGATGTCAGGTGAGCAGTCAGTAATCAGGCTTATATACAAAGCAAGCCATAATTACTAAAATGCCCACAGAATGGTACGAGTGATTAATGAAAGATATCGTTCAATATATTATAATACATACGAACTTATCCTTGCAGAAAGCACCTTATGATCATGATTTTAGCTATATGTTAAAACAGAGGTCGAAATTTGTCTAGCATCACATCTAGTTGTAACTAGTTTAGAGTAAACACGTAAACATCATAAACTTTTAAGGTAACTCCTTTAGAGAGGATAGCGAGGATCATAAGTTATATTTCTGATATGAAACCGCACGAGAGGTGTGATCTCTTGATGGGAAAGACGTTCTTGCACAGATGACGAGTCAATCTATCATTCACTTATGAGTTTAAGTGCCGATGAGAAGAAATATGAATCACTGGCTACATAGAACAGTTTACACCAGGTGAGGAATCTTCCGAAAATGATTGCATTTGCCACAAAATATTTAATTATTGAATTGATATTTACGAGTGTGTTGTGGTTTAGCTATGAAATATCGGAAGTAAAAACTCCTCAACGGTCAACCTTAAAAGGGGAAAGTTGATGAGAACAGAGGGTTTTAAATGATGAACCTAGTGATAAGTTTGAGAGGAATTGTGATTAATATGTGGTGTAGAATAACACAAAAATTTTATATGAACAAGCACTGAAAACTTTATAGAAGTTCGAGTCGTTTAAGTTGACAATGTAAAAATGAACGAAATTCTTAGTAAAACTAGAGCTATGTACAACATGTACTATTTTAAGTAAAATATTTTTTTTGAATAAAATAATTGATTTGTAAAAGTGAGAGTATAATTTTATATGTACTGGTCAAAAATAAGTAAAGGTAAATTTTATTTACTTTATTATGTAAACATATACGATTTATAAAATTTGCATGAATGGTAGTAAATAAATTTATTTCATAAAATTCTTGAGAGGATCGCACAGTAAAATAGTGTGAGTAAAATTTTGGTAACAGAATTTTTCATATTTCGGAGGTTACGAGTTGGAAACAGATCAATGAAGATCGGGTGAAGGTATTTTGAAAATTTCGGGCTATTTTTAAGCAAAAATGTTGTGTGGTAATGAAATCTATTGTATTTAAATGCGGTTGTTGACTATTATCAGGGCATAAGTTTTTGGAATTCAAAATGTTCATGTGTGAAGCTGTTGCTGGCAAGTGATATATGAAAGGTAGAGTATGAGAACGTGATAGTGAACGTGATGTTTATAATATCTTCGTTTGAATATTTAAATTAAAATCTTGCGAGTGGTTGTCGCTTATTTTCGACGAGTTTCCTAATGGGTTTATGAAAATCTACACTAGGAGCGTATTTGCAGATAACAAGATGCATGCTTCGAAGAAGTTTCGGGGGTGTCACTTCAGGTCACTTAAGAACATGCCTCCTTCCTTCCAGCAGGGATGTGATAATTAAGCGTCAAAGAGATAAGTTGTTTAAGAAAGAAAAAATGCAAAGCTTTACAACTTTTATGGCATAGAAGGATTTGTTAATCTACTCATGGGTATGAGATAGAGAGTTTGATCGTAACGATCTCTTCGTATATCTATAAATCAGATGATAATTACCCTTCATGTAATAACATTGAGATTTTTGAATGAATGGCTTGGAAATTTTTCTTTGATTCAATTTCTATTCCATATGTCATGATATTGGAATTTCTATATGAATTACTGTAATACAATCACGTCGGCCAAGCGTCATTATATTTCACTAATTCATACTTCCACTTCAATATCACCCCATATGGTCAGGACACGTGATCAAACTTAGATAGTTGACGTGGGAATGTTGAGTCATGAGTGACATACCTTCGCGTGAGTCAAAGAATACTTTGAATCACAATGGCGAAGTCAGGTCATAAGATACATATGGATATGATAACAATCACATACTAACCGATCCTTTAGAGTCGGGATCAGGCAAGATGATAGGGTTTTGGCTTGATATCCTTAGGAAAGGATACAGAATATCAGCAGAGGTAAAAGCAGGAAGTAAGATGAAAGAGCAGTATAAAGATCAAAGGAAAAGCGCTGGAAAGGTTATAGTCCTAAAGATTGCTAAGGCACCCTAGCTAACACATAAGGCACACATAAAATGCAATCCTGGTTCTCTATAACAACCTGACTCTGATACCACTCTGTCATACCCCCCAAATAGGGCCTGGGAAATATGACTTCACAATATCACAACACAAGTATGTATAAACGAGAACGACTCTATATGAGATGTTTTTAATATAAACTAATGTATTAAAGCAGCGGAAAGTAGTATGTCATTACAATAAATGTTTTAATCCAATAATATGAATGATGATATGCGGACTCCAAAAGCAGCAAAGTCCAAATAGCAAATAATCTTTAGCAATCTTCACCTGAGACAAAACATGCTTAAAGTGTCAACCAAAATGGTTGAGTGAACAACATAAGTTTATTAATAATAACTAAGTTTTTAGATCACAAGATTTAATTATAAAGTTTAATCAGTTCGGGAGTAGTGCTGGTGTATATGATATCGATACTAACCATAAGTTACCCTAAACACATCACCTTCCTGTCGTGAATCATTATTATGTATCCATTGACCAACGGTCATCCGGATAGAGACGTCACTCTCAATAGAGCTATTCACAATAACTAAGCTTGCCTTTATACGTAGCAATTAACGATATCATGGTAGGGATTTAGCATGAATCAAAGCATGTTAGCACAGTTTGAACTAATCAGAACAAAGTTTGAGTACTTGTGTCTAAGCGTAAAATAGTTTAAAAGCAAGCATGTGTCTCACCCCAAAGTTCAAAATAAGTATATAAAGAAAGTTAAAAAGTGGGGCTATGAAGTTCACCTTAGTAGCAAGCAAGAAAATCCACGCAAGTAGTATGAACGGAGAATGTAATCAGAGATCTCAACCTAGAGATATAATGTTTAATTAGTTAATGTCTAATAGACATAAGTTTGTTTATTAATATAGTAAACTATATTAACAGTGACCATTTTTCGAGAAAAGTTATATTTGTATAAGTGATAATATACTTAGTGTACTTAAGTGTTACTATATAGATATGTGTATAGGTTATACTAATAATAGTATTATTAATTACTTTAATAATCAACTATTATGTTACCTGTATAAATATACCTATATGATACATACATATATATTCTTTATTTATTATTATAAATGTATGTTTTCATAACTATATGATATATATATATATATATATATATATATATATATATATATATATATATATATATATTAGGTGTAGGTGTTACATATACATATATAAGTGTGAGATGATACATATATATATACAATTATTACTTTTATTATTAAGCTTACTAACTTTATATACAACTTTACACAATACACACTCATACATACATACATATACATACATATATACACATACATATACACGTATGTATATACTTGCATATATACACACATATACTTACAATATATACATGTACATATGTACGCATGCATGCATGCATGCATGCATGCATATCATTATCATTATTCTTTTATCATTAACACTTAAAATCATAATCTTTTATTATAGTAATTAATCAGAACTATAAACTAATTCAATAACTTGTTCATAATCTTAATCTTTAACTTTTAATCATCATTATCTCATTAACCCTAACTTGTATCATAACTTTTTAACCTTATTCATAATACTTTTAATTTGACAAATCTTAATCTTATTACTAATAATAATAATCTTTTATCTTTTTAATAATCAATCCCATCTTCATGATCATAATACATATTATTATTATTATTATTATTATTATCTAGTTTCATAATTAGCATCCATACATAATCTTAATACTTATAGATTAACAACTTAATCTTAATAATCATAATCATATTCTTACAATCATCATAATACTTATAACATAACATGCTTATTCTTATTACTCATAATTCAATTCTTTTATTTACTACAATACTAATAATCATATTCAATCTTATTATTAGTTCATGGTTTTATAATCATTCCTACTTCAAGATCATAGTTAATATAAATATAAATTAATAAGTAACATTAGGTCAGGGTTCTAGGCACCTTAGGAGATTTAAGATCAAGAACAAGGTGGTGTTATTAACCTAAAATAGCAACTGAAATAGAAACAGATTTCAGCAGCTACTTTCGACCCAATTGAAAGGGTTTCTTGAGTCAGATTGCTCGACAGAAACAGCAGGAAATGTAGCAGCAAATTTAAGATCAAAAGATGGCATATTTGATTGGCTTTTGGGTCTACTGGCCATGATAGAAAAACAGCAACAAGTGCAGGAACAATGGGTTTGTTTGGGTCACGATAACAGCCGAAAATAGGAGGCTGTAACAGCATGTTATTGAGCTGTAAAAGTGGCGAATGGTCTGCACAAATACAGCAGAAGGTGGCGACAGGAATGAGTTTTTTTGGGGGGTTTAAGTCGACTGAAAAGGGCTGTTATGGATGGGGTTTGTAGTCGATGTAAGTTGGGTTTGGAAGGGTTGTTTTAGTCGACAACAGCAGGTGTTATGAAAGCTGTTTTTAGTCAACTGAAAGAGGGAATAGGGACTGGGAAACTATCGACTAAATGCAACTAAAAAGAGAGGGTCTGTGTAATTAATTTGTGATACAAATAAGGGAAAACATGAGTCCTTTTATAGATGAGTTTACAAGAAGTATAATCTTATCAGGATTCTAGGAAACTTGGTGATCAAGGATTAGATTAGGATTAGGATACATGTATTAGGAATGGATTAGGATTTGAGTTAGCTTAATGATCAAGTCTTTTCCTTTTTTTTTTTTTTACAACCGTCCCTTTTATATTCATATAATTATTTTTTTATATTTTATATTTTCGGCATTTTAGTCTTTATATATATATATATATATATATATATATATATATATATATATATATATATATATATATATATATATATATATATTATTTTTATCAAGGTTACATTTATTTTGGATACATTTTATTTGATCATACTAATAAAATTAATAGTAATAATAGTTATTAGGGTTTGGGTTTAATATTTATTATTAAATGGTATTAGAGTTTAGTATTAAATGTATAGAGTTAGGTTTAGGGTTTTAGTATTAGTCACCCTAGTGCTAATACACAAAACATGACAATGAATCCCTAAGGCAGTTTAGTAGATTCAGAATGGAAAAATGAAGGTCGTTATATATTGACTGTTCCAAAGAGACCTCTTAGGAGCTGTTAAGATCTAGTTAGTGCATTTACTGTGTAACCATAGCCTATTACATGTTCTTGTTTGATTGTTGCCTTAGGACTAAGTCATATCAACTGTCTAGGTATCTATTAGGTTTCTATCTGCTTTACTTTCAGTATATCAACTGTAATGTTGTATAATGCTTGAATTGATATGATCTCATTAGTATGATGAAATGGTTGTTAGTTTTCATTTAAGGTTTTTCCAACTTAAACCGACGGACTCCTTCCGTTTGTGATCAGTGTTCAATCAACACGGCACGTTGATATTCAGTTAACTAAACTGATAACGAGGCCTAGGATTAGATATTAACGCCTAGCACTTTACTGAGGATAACCTCTAAGGTATAGCTGCATTTCAATTATACAACCAAGTGACATACTTTTCACTACTCAAAGAGAACTCTGAGAGTCTAGTGATAAGTAGGTCTGTGTAATTGGCTCATCTAAACAGATCTACATCATTTCAAACATAGCCTTAACATAAGCATAATTACCTTTCCCTAACCCAAAACTAATATCTTGGTCAACATTTCCCTGATCTGCATACTCCGGATATCCTTCCACTTTATTTACTTTTCCGTACTTAGGACCATTAGCTTAAACCAACTGTTATCCTTTATCTAGGTAATTTAAATAAAAGACAATTATCCACTTGATTTTCAATTCATTAATCTATTCAAAAATACGACACTAGGTAAACTTACACCTTCTACACCTTAGAAAGTAAAAGTAAATTTAGGCACCGCACAATATAAATAAACAAAACCACTGTATGCTACCTTGATCAACTGAATCTGACGTCCTGCGACGTAACGACACCGTACGAATAAAAACCGTCTGTTTCAGACATATCAAGAAGCGATTGAGTTTAAGGCATAATCAGAAAGTATCTCGACAACATACACAAACCATAATATTATTTCAGCATTATAACTGACTACATCATAGCATACACTAAAGATAACTACTCGCTAATCATGGCAACAATATCACAAAGCATAATAATGGAAGACATTATATAAAGACAATAGATACAAGTACCAGTAGATTAAACGAGTTCTAAAAACAAAAGTGACAACTTCAAACTCCAGACCGGTCTTAATACAATCTTCGGCATTCTTCTCCGGGTACTAGGTTTCCCGCACGGAGTCGAAGACCTTGAAAGTATGACTAATATTGTAGAAAGAGAGAAAGAGAGAGAAGTGAATTGAAGTGTGTGTAAAAATGGTTGACAAAGACCCTTTAAATAGACTTGGAAATGGCTTGCATACGGCTGGCAAGCCATATGGCAGGCCGTCAAGTTGCCTACTGAAAAGCCGTATGGCAAGCCATATGGCCTGCTCTGGTTTTCTATTTTCACTGGATCGCAACTTGATTTCCTTGATCGTAGCTTGGTTTCTAGTCTTTCACCGTTTTCGCTCTAGAATCTTCATTTTAGCTCCGATTCTCTTGATTCTTTTTCCTTGATCGTAGCTTGGTGATAAAGCTTGGAACTTTATTATTTTTGGGCCTCAATACCGGGATAAAAACGTGACTTTTTAGCTAATATCAAATATCCCACACTTAGTCTTTGCTTGTCCTCAAGCAAAATTTTCGTTTTTACTTTAAGAAATCTTTTCGGAGTTTCCTTTCTATTAACCTAAGCGATTTGCTTTTTATTATAAGAGCGGAAATAAGGTAAGATATCTATGTTAGGGTTGAAACTATCTCTACAAGCAAGCGAAGAGGTTACATGACTTAGGCTAGCTTTCACGGGTCACTCAAATCACACAAGTGTTTAGGGTTCCCTATAGATCTAAGAAATGAATTCATTCATAGCCAGTCATTTTGCACCCATTGTCATAGGCTTGATAAAGACTCAAATCCTTGCTACGAATGTGAAAACAGTAGTAACCATAGCTTCTAGGTCATTTGTCAATTTGGAAGGATGGAAAGGAATTTTGGAGTGGTGGTGAATGAAATGACCCATCCTAATCCATAAGAACGAATACAATAACATATGATTACATTGCGAGGTATTTGACCTCTATATGATACATTTTACAAACATTGCATTCGTTTTAAAAGATAAACTTTCATTACATCGAAAGTTGACAGGCATGCATACCATTTCATAATATCCAACCTATAAATGACCTAATCTGTCATTTACTTAATAATAATCTTTATTGAACTCAACGACTTGAATGCAATGTCTTTTGAAATATGCCATGAATGACTCCAAGAAATATCTTTAAAGTGAGCAAATGCACAGCGGAAGATTTCTTTCGTACCTGAGAATAAACATACTTAAAAGTGTCAACCAAAAGGTTGGTGAGTTCATTAGTTTATCATAATCGATCATTTTCATCATTTTAATAGACCACAATATTTTCATTTCCATTTCTTATAAATATACGTCCCATGCATAGAGACAAAAATAATCATTCATATGGATTGAACACCTAGTAACCGACATTAACAAGATGCATATAAGAATATCCCCATCATTCCGGGACATCCATCAGACATGATATAAAAACTCGAAGTACTAAAGCATCCGCTACAACGGATGGAGTTTGTTAGGCCCAATAGATCTATCTTTAGGATTCGCGTCAATTAGTAGACTGGTTTACTAATTCTTAGGTTACCAAGAAAAAAGGGGCATATTCGGCTTCGATCATTCAACCATATAATGTAGTTTCGTTTACTTGTGTCTATTTCGTAAAACATTTATAAAAGCAGCGCATGTATTCTCAGTCCCAAAAATATATATATTGCAAAATCATTTAAAAAGGGAGCAAATGAAACTCACCATACTGTATTTTGTAGTAAAAATACATATGACGACATTGAACAATGCAGGGTTGGCCTCGGATTCATGAACCTATATCGATTACATATATTTATATGTTGGTCAATATTTGTCTAACAATTTAGGTTAAAACGTAGTGTATCACAATTCTAATGCTCGAGACTAATATGCAGAAGTTAACAAAAGTCAACTTAATCTTAAATGATTTCAAAAATCTATACATGATTATAATATAACTTAAATATAGTCTTTTAATATATTTAAATATTTTTTAATAGATTTTAATAGAGTAAATAATATAATTCATTCATTAATAAATAAAATTTTATATTAAAATTTTTATAATAAAAATATACTTTTATATATCTTAAATAATAAAAATTATAAAATTCAATTAATATCATAAAAATAATATGATAGGTATTATTAATGTAATTATTTTACACGTAGAAAAATATCTTTGTTTCACATATTTATTTGATAAAATAATATCGATAATAATAATAGTAAATAAAAGTTGTATTATTTTGTAATAATAATTATTATTATTCTACTAATAATAATAACAATATTTTTATTTACAAAAAAATGGTATTATGATAAAATGATAATTCTTATTAATAATAATAATGAAATTTTATATTAACAATGATATTCCTATTAAGAATAATAATTTTTGTAAAAATGATAGTTTTAATATTAATAATACTTTTAGTAATAATAGTGATAAAAATAATGAAAATGATAATTTTATTTAAATCAATATCTTACGATATTTTAAATTTCATCATGATACCCATACTCATTATTTTCTAATCAATTCGTTTAATAGCTTTTAGTACTCTTTTATATCGCATTCATAATAATGATAATAATAGCAATAATAATAATTAGATGATAATAATATTAGTTTTAATGATAATAATATTAATAATAATAAATAGTATATTAACATTAATGATAATACTAATAACTATTTTAATGATAATAATAATAAAAATAATAATAATAATAATAATAATAATCTTAATAATAATCTTAATGATAATAATGATAATAATACTAATAAAAATGAAAATTTGTAATGATAATACTTATAACGATAATGATAATAGTAATAATAATAATAATTAGATAATAATAATAACGACGATAATAACGATGATAGTAATAATAATCATTTTAACAATAATATAAAAATTCAGTTGACTATAACTTCTAATCTGTTCATCGAAACCATTCGAGTTCTAAATGAAAAGTTCTTAATTTTTCACTAGGTTTCCAACGACATGCATATCATATACTATATCTCAGTAGCATATGTATCTAATTCAGGATTCGGCATAAACTATCTAACGACAAAATTAAACGTACAAGTATACATAATCCTAAATACTCGAGCACAAGTCAGGGATACACTATTAATATATAAAAGTTAAGTTATGAATGCTCACGTATCAATATTGAGATTCAATATTGCAAGAAAGGTACGTAGATGCAACGGAGATGATAAACACTAAGTTGGCCTCACGAGCATACCCATGAACTTTACCCATAACCTCCATAGCTATAACCCATAATTTCCTTAGCTCTATCCCACTCGAAAAAAAATACATTTTAAAATCACGCGAGCAGAACCTCGTCGTAGTATTTTATGTGATAATAATAATACTAATAATAACGCTACTCAAAAATAATAATTTCAATATTAATAAGATTAATAATAATAATAATATTATTATTAATAATATATATTAACTTTTACGGAGTGATTGAAGGAAAACATGAAAACTGATTCATTCGAAATCAAAATCGTTCGAAATATAAAGGAGTTTTCACCACCTACCCCTCATGCGATCGCATGAGGTTTGTGTGGTGAACTCATGCGATCACAAGAGTTAACAATCCAGCTCACAAACATAAAATAGATTACCGACACTTCTTTATTTAATATAAATATATATATTAATATTTAATCTTTATAATTAATTAAATATTATATTATATTTATGTGCATCGTAAATTTGTAATTTTCGTTCCGAAGTCTCATACGTTGTCACTCGACTAGTGTCTCGGTTTTGGTTTCTCGAGCGTATGTTCGTACGTTTAGAAAACTAACACTTTACGTTACGTGATGTGTACCTTTAATAATAATTAGACTTTAATCAATGAAAAACAATCCCACTCAAAGTGTAACTTATTCATTTGAGTGTTTTGGTCATTTGCTTCTATAATTCAATGTCTCGTTGTTCACCAAAATATATCATTTTAAATCAAAACGTTTTGTGACAACGTTATTATTATATCTCATTACATTGTAAGGTACATATATATATATATATATATATATATATATATATATATATATATATATATATATATATATATATATATATTTTTATCTCAAAATATAAGTTTATAATATTTATTTAATATTTAGTTTTTCAAAGTAATTATTTTTCAAGACTCATTTATAATCGTTTAAATGATAGAAAATATTATGTCATATTACGTTTGCGTTTTTGAAACACAATATATATATTCGTAATTTATAATATAAAGTTTTAATTAAGTTCTTTAAGATTCATTAACGAAGTATCTTATAACACCTTTTAATGAAGTTCTTTCTAAATTGAAAATGTTTTAGTACTAAATCAAATAAATATACTAACTTTTTTTTCTTCTAAAAACTAATATATATTTAGGAATCATTTTGTCAAAAGGTTGAAGTAATGGAAATCGTTATATCGTATTTTGAAAAGTAAAATAATAGATTTCAAGTTTTTAAATTACTAATTATTGATGAAGCGAGAGATAAAGTTTAAAGGTTAAATGAACGTACGAAATCATTTTAAGATAAAACGTCGATATTTATTTTCTAAGTTATTTATATCTCATAACCTTATTTCCACATTAAGTAATATGAAAGTTAAATAGCTAACGCATATATAGGACATTGAACAAGAATCCCACTAACTTTTGGCTAACCTTCGTCAATTGACATATTTGTTCTTACATGTGAAATGTCCCGTTCATATTGATTATAAACGTTCCATATTAATTGATTTCGTTGCGAGGTTTTGACCTCTATATGAGACGTTTTTCAAAGACTGCATTCATTTTTAAAACAACCATAACCTTTATTTTATCAATAAAGGTTTCAAAAGTATTACGTAGATTATCAAATAATGATAATCTAAAATATACTGTTTACACACGACCATTACATAATGGTTTACAATAGAAATATATTACGTCGACATATGTTTCTTGAATGCAGTTTTTACACAATATCATATAAACATGGACTCCAAATCTTGTCCTTATTTTAGTATGCAACAGCGGAAGCTCTTAGTATTCACCTGAGAATAAAATGCTTTAAACGTCAACAAAAATGTTGGTGAGTTATAGGTTTAACCTATATATATATATATATATATATATATATATATATATATATATATATATATATATATATATATATATATATATATATATATATATATATATATATATATATATATATATATATATATATATATATATATATATATATATATATATATCAAATCGTAAAAATAGACCACAAGATTTCATATTTCAATACGCATCCCATACATAGAGATAAAAATCATTCATATGGTGAACACCTGGTAACCAACATTAACAAGATGCATATATAAGAATATCCCCATCATTCCGGGACACCCTTCGGATATGATATAAATTTTGAAGTACTAAAGCATCCGGTACTTTGGATGGGGTTTGTTAGGCCCAATAGATCTATCTTTAGGATTCGCGTCAACTAGGGTGTCTGTTCCCTAATTCTTAGATTACCAGACTTAATAAAAAGGGGCATATTCGATTTCGATAATTCAACCATAGAATGTAGTTTCACGTACTTGTGTCTATTTTGTAAATCATTTATAAAACCTGCATGTATTCTCATCCCAAAAATATTAGATTTTAAAAGTGGGACTATAACTCACTTTCACAGATTTGTACTTCGTCGGGAAGTAAGACTTGACCACTGGTCGATTCACGAACCTATAACAAATATGTACATATATATCAAAGTATATTCAAAATATATTTACAACACTTTTAATACATTTTAATGTTTTAAGTTTATTAAGTCAGCTGTCCTCGTTAGTAACCTACAATTAGTTGTCCAACGTTAGATGTACAGAAAAAAAATTGATATATATTATCTTGAATCAATCCACGACCCAGTGTATACACATCTCAGGCTAGATCACAACTCAAAGTATATATATTTTTGGAATCAACCTCAACCCTGTATAGCTAACTCCCTCATTACTGCATATATAGTGTCTATGGTTGTTCCAAATAATATATACACATGGGTCGATATGATATGTCAAAACATTTGCATACGTGTCTATGGTATCCCAAGATTACATAATATATTAGAATACATGTATAATACAATATAAGTTAGCTAGGATATGATTAATATAGATTTGTTACCAATTTTCACGTTGCTACAACAAGAAAAATTATCCAATCTTGTTTTACCCATAACTTCTTCATTTTAAATCCGTTTTGAGTGAATCAAATTGCTATGGTTTCATATTGAACTCTATTTTATGAATTTAAATAGAAAAAGTATAGGTTTATAGTCAGAAATATAAGTTACAAGTCGTTTTTGTAAAGGTAGTCATTTCAGTCGAAAGAACGACGTCTAGATGACCATTTTAGAAAACATACTTCCACTTTGAGTTTAACCATGATTTTTGGATATAGTTTCATGTTCATAACAAAAATCATTTTCCCCTGAAGAACAAATTTTAAATCAAAGTTTATCATAGTTTTTAATTAACTAACCCAAAACAGCCCGCGGTATTACTACGACGGCGTATGTCCGGTTTTACAGTGTTCTTCGTGTTTCCAGGTTTTAAATCATTAAGTTAGCATATCATATAGATATAGAACTTGTTTTTAGTTGATTTTAAAAGTTAAGTTAGAAGGATTAACTTTTGTTTGCGAACAAGTTTAGAATTAACTAAACTATGAATCGAATGATGTTATGAACATCATTACTACCTCAAGTTTTCTGGATAAAGCTACGGGAAATGAGAAAAATGGATCTAGCTTCAAAAGATCCTTGGATGGCTTGAAAGTTCTTGAAGCAGAATCATGACACGAAAAACAAGTTCAAGTAAGATTTCCACTCGAAATAAGATTGTTATAGTTATAGAAATTGAATCAAAGTTTGAATATGAGTATTACCTTGTATTAGAAATATATCTTACTATAAATAAGAAAGATTTCTTGAGGTTGGATGATCACTCTACAAGATTGGAAGTAAGCTAGCAAACTTGGAAGTATTCTTGATTTTATGAAGCTAGAACTTGTAGAATTTATGAAGAGCACTTAGAACTTGAAGATAGAACTTGAGAGAGATCAATTAGATGAAGAAAATTGAAGAATTAAAGTGTTTGTAGGTGTTTTTGGTCGTTGGTGTATGGATTAAATATAAAGGATATGTAATTTTGTTTTCATGTAAATAAGTCATGAATGATTACTCATATTTTTGTAATTTTATGAGATATTTCATGCTAGTTGCCAAATGATGGTTCCCACATGTGTTAGGTGACTCACATGGGCTGCTAAGAGCTAATAATTGGAGTGTATATACCAATAGTACATACATCTAAAAGCTGTGTATTGTACGAGTACCAATACGGGTGCATACGAGTAGAATTGTTGATGAAACTGAACGAGGATGTAATTGTAAGAATTTTTGTTAAGTAGAAGTATTTTGATAAGTGTCTTGAAGTCTTTCAAAAGTGTATGAATACATATTAAAACACTACATGTATATACATTTTAACTGAGTCGTTAAGTCATCGTTAGTCGTTACATGTATGTGTTGTTTTGAAACCTTTAGGTTAACGATCTTGTTAAATGTTGTTAACCCAATGTTTATAATATCAAATGATATTTTAAATTATTATATTATCATGATAATATTATGTATGAATATCTCTTAATATGATATATATACATTAAATGTCGTTACAACGATAATCGTTACATATATGTCTTCTGAAATAAATGCGGGTATTTCTTCTTCATCTGATCTTCACGCTCCCAGGTGAACTCGGGTCCTCTACGATCATTCCATCGAACCTTAACAATCGGTATCTTGTTTTGTTTAAGTCTCTTAACCTCACGATCCATTATTTCGACGGGTTCTTCAATGAATTGAAGTTTTTCATTGATTTAGATTTCGTCCAACGGAATAGTGAGATCTTATTTAGCAAAAGATTTCTTCAAATTCGAGACATGGAAAGTGTTATGTACATTCGCAAGTTGTTGAGGTAACTCAAGTCGGTAAGCTACTGGTCCGACACGATCAATAATCTTGAATGGTCCAATATACCTTGGATTTAATTTCCCTCGTTTACCAAATCGAACAACACCTTTCCAAGGTGCAACCTTAAGCATGACCATCTCTCCAATTTCAAATTCTATGTCTTTTCTTTTAAAGTCGGCGTAGCTCTTTTGTCGACTTTGGGCGGTTTTCAACCGTTGTTGAATTTGGATGATCTTCTCGGTAGTTTCTTGTATTATCTCCGGACCCGTAATCTGTCTATCCCCCACTTCACTCCAACAAATTGGAGATCTGCACTTTCTACCATAAAGTGCTTCAAACGGCGCCATCTCAATGCTTGAATGATAGCTGTTGTTGTAGGAAAATTCTGCTAACGGTAGATGTCGATCCCAACTGTTTCCAAAATCAATAACACATGCTCGTAGCATGCCTTCAAGCGTTTGTATCGTCCTTTCGCTCTGCCCATCAGTTTGTGGATGATAAGCAGTACTCATGTCTAGACGAGTTCCTAATGCTTGCTGTAATGTCTGCCAGAATCTTGAAATAAATCTGCCATCCCTATCAGAGATAATAGAGATTGGTATTCCATGTCTGGAGACGACTTCCTTCAAATACAGTCGTGCTAACTTCTCCATCTTGTCATCTTCTCTTATTGGCAGGAAGTGTGCTGACTTGGTGAGACGATCAACTATTACCCAAATAGTATCATAACCACTTGCAGTCCTTGGCAATTTAGTAATGAAATCCATGGTAATGTTTTCCCATTTCCATTTCGGGATTTCAGGTTGTTGTAGTAGACCTGATGGTTTCTAATGTTCAGCTTTGACCTTAGAACACGTCAAACATTCTCCTACATATTTAGCAATATCGGCTTTCATACCTGGCCACCAAAAATGTTTCTTAAGATCCTTGCACATCTTTCCCATTCCAGGATGTATTGAGTATCTGGTTTTATGAGCTTCTCTAAGTACCATTTCCCACATATCACCAAATTTTGGTACCCAAATTCTTTCAGCCCTATACCGGGTTCCGTCTTCCCGAATATTAAGATGCTTCTCCGATCCTTTGGGTATTTCATCCTTTAAATTTCCCTCTTTTAAAACTCCTTTTTGCGCCTCCTTTATTTGAGTAGTAAGGTTAGTGTGAATCATTATATTCATAGATTTTACTCGAATGGGTTCTCTGTCCTTTCTGCTCAAGGCGTCGGCTACCACATTTGCCTTCCCCGGGTGGTAACGAATCTCAAAGTCGTAATCATTCAACAATTCAATCCACCTACGCTGCCTCATATTCAGTTGTTTCTGATTAAATATATGTTGAAGACTTTTGTGGTCAGTATATATAATACTTTTAACCCCATATAAGTAGTGCCTCCAAGTCTTTAATGCAAAAACAACCGCGCCTAATTCTAAATCATGCGTCGTATAATTTTGCTCGTGAATCTTCAATTGTCTAGATGCATAAGCAATCACCTTCGTTCGTTGCATTAATACACAACTGAGACCTTGCTTTGATGCGTCACAATAAATCACAAAATCATCATTCCCTTCAGGCAATGACAATATAGGTGCCGTAGTTAGCTTTTTTCTTCAATAATGGAAACGCCTTCTCTTGTTCATCCTTCCATTCAAATTTCTTCCCTTTATGTGTTAATGCAGTCAAGGGTTTTGCTATTTTGGAGAAATCTTGGATGAATCTTCTGTAGTAACCAGCCAATCCTAAAAATTGACGTATATGCTTCGGAGTTTTTGGGGTTTCCCACTTTTCAACGGTTTCGATCTTTGCCGGGTCTACCTGGATACCTTTTTTGTTTACAATGTGACCGAGGAATTGAACTTCTTCCAACCAAAATGCACACTTTGAAAATTTAGCGTACATTTTTTCTTTCCTCAATACTTCTAGCACTTTTCTCAAATGTTCTTCGTGCTCTTGATCATTCTTTGAGTAAATAAGTATGTCATCGATGAAAACAATGACAAACTTGTCAAGATATGGCCCACACACTCGGTTCATAAGGTCCACGAACACAGCTGGTGCGTTAGTCAATCTAAACGGCATAACCATAAACTCGTAATGACCATAACGCGTCCTAAAAGCAGTTTTTGGAATATCATCCTCCTTTACTCGCATTTGATGATATCCAGAACGTAAATCGATCTTCGAATAAGCCGACGAGCCTTGTAGTTGATCAAATAAGTCGTCAATTCTTGGCAGTGGATAACGGTTTTTGATGGTAAGTTTATTCAACTCTCTGTAGTCAATACACAACCTAAATGTACCATCCTTCTTCTTGACAAACAAAATAGGGGCTCCCCATGGTGATGTGCTTGGTCGAATGAAACCACGTTCTAATAGTTCTTGCAGTTGGCTTTGCAGTTCTTTCATCTCGCTGGGTGCGAGTCTATAAGGAGCACGAGCTATTGGTGCAGCTCCTGGTACAAGATCTATTTGAAATTCAACAGATCAATGTGGAGGTAGTCCCGGTAATTCTTTCGAAAATACATCGGGAAATTCTTTTGCGACGGGAACATCATTGATGCTCTTTTCTTCAGTTTGTACTTTCTCGACGTGTGCTAGAACAGCATAGCAACCTTTTCTTATTAGTTTTTGTGCCTTCAAATTACTAATAAGATGTAGCTTCGTGTTGCCCTTTTCTCCGTACACCATTAAGGGTTCTCCTTCTTCTCGTACATTGCGAATTGCATTTTTATAACATACGATCTCTGCTTTCACCTTCTTCAGCCAGTCCATGCCAACTATTACATCAAAACTCCCTAACTCTACTCGTATCAAATCAATCTTAAATGTTTCGCTACCCAGTTTAATTCCTCAATTCCGGCATATATTATCTGCTGTAATTAATTTACTGTTTACTAATTCGAGTAAAAATTTATTATCCAACTGTGTCAATGGACAACTTAATTTAGCACAAAAATCTCTACTCATATAGCTTCTATCCGCACCCGAATCAAATAAAACGTAAGCAGATTTATTGTCAATAAGAAACGTACCCGTAACAAGCTCCGGGTCTTCCTGTGCCTCTGCCGCATTAATATTGAAAACTCTTCCGCGGCCTTGTCCATTCGTGTTCTCCTGGTTCGGGCAATTTCTAATAATGTGGCCCGGTTTTCCACATTTATAACAAACTACATTGGCATAACTTGCTCCGACACTACTTGCTCCGCCATTACTCGTTCCGACACCATTTGTTCCTTTCGTTCTGTTAACCCCTGGTCCGTAGACCTCACACTTCTCCGCGCTATGACCATTTCTTTTACACTTGTTGCAAAATTTGGTGCAGAACCCCGAGTGATACTTTTCACACCTTTGGCAAAGATGCTTCTGATTGTTGCTGTTGTTGCGGTTGTTATTATTGTTGGGATGATTGTTGTAGTTGTTGTTGTTGATGTTGTTGTTGATGTTGTTGTTGTTATTGTTGGGCCGTTTGTTGTAGTTGCGATTGATGTTGCGATTGTTGGGGTAGTTGTTGCGATTATTGTTGTAATTGCTGTTGTTGTTGTATTGGTGATTCTTATCACCGTTTTCCTCCCATTTTCTTTTGACTTGCTTCACATTGGCCTCTTCAGCCACCTGTTCTTTAATTCTTTCCTCAATCTGGTTCACTAGTTTGTGAGCCATTCCACATGCATGTTGTATGGAGGCGGGCTCGTGTGAAGCATGTTAACACTTGCTCTAGATAGGTATTCCACCATGTTAACACTAGTTTGTAAGCATCATCTTTTCCCACTTGCTCTAGATAGGTATTCCACCATGTTAACACTGAAATGTCCAGTTCTTATTGATTAAAAACGTTCCATATTAATTGATTTCGTTGCGAGGTTTTGACCTCTATATGAGACGTTTTTCAAAGACTGCATTCATTTTTAAAACAAACCATAACCTTTATTTCATAAATAAAGGTTTAAAAAGCTTTACGTAGATTATCAAATAATGATAATCTAAAATATCCTGTTTACACACGACCATTACATAATGGTTTACAATACAAATATGTTACATTGAAATCAGTTTCTTGAATGCAGTTTTTACACAATATCATACAAACATGGACTCCAAATCTTGTCCTTATTTTAGTATACAACAGCGGAAGCTCTTAGTATTCACATGAGAATAAACATGCTTTAAACGTCAACAAAAATGTTGGTGAGTTATAGGTTTAACCTATATATATCAAATCGTAACAATAGGCCACAAGATTTCATATTTCAATACACATCCCATACATAGAGATAAAAATCATTCATATGGTGAACACCTGGTAACCGAAATTAACAAGAAGCATATATAAGAATATCCCCATCATTCCTGGACACCCTTCGGATATGATATAAATTTCGAAGTACTAAAGCATCCGGTACTTTGGATGGGGTTTGTTAGGCCCAATAGATCTATCTTTAGGATTCGCGTCAATTAGGGTGTCTGTTCCCTAATTCTTAGATTACCAGACTTAATAAAAAGGGGCATATTCGATTTCGATAATTCAACCATAGAATGTAGTTTCACGTACTTGTGTCTATTTTGTAAATCATTTATAAAACCTGCATGTATTCTCATCCCAAAAATATTAGATTTTAAAAGTGGGACTATAACTCACTTTCACATATTTTTACTTCGTCGGGAAGTAAGACTTGGCCACTGGTTGATTCACGAACCTATAACAATATATACATATATATATCAAAGTATGTTCAAAATATATTTACAACACTTTTAATATATTTTGATGTTTTAAGTTTATTAAGTCAGCTGTCCTCGTTAGTAACCTACAACTAGTTGTCCCCAGTTAGATGTACAGAAATAAGTCGATAAATATTATCTTGAATCAATCCACGACCCAGTGTATACATATCTCAGTATTGATCACAACTCAAACTATATATATTTTGGAATCAACCTCAACCCTGTATAGCTAACTCCAACATTCACATATAGAGTGTCTATGGTTGTTCCGAAATATATATAGATGTGTCGACATGATAGGTCGAAACATTGTATACGTGTCTATGGTATCTCAAGATTACATAATATACAACACAAGTTGATTAAGTTATGGTTAGAATAGATTTGTTACCAATTTTCACGTACCTAAAATGAGAAAAAGTATCCAATCTTGTTTTACCCATAACTTCTTAATTTTAAATCTGTTTTGAGTGAATCAAATTGCTATGGTTTCATATTGAACTCTATTTTATGAATCTAAATAGAAAAAGTATAGGTTTATTGTCAGAAAAATAAGTTACAAGTCGTTTTTGTAAAGGTAGTCATTTCAGTCGAAAGAACGATGTCTAGATGACCATTTTAGAAAACATACTTCCACTTTGAGTTTAACCATAATTTTTGGATATAGTTTCATGTTCATAATAAAAATCATTTTTCCAGAATAAAAACTTTTAAATCAAAGTTTATCATAGTTTTTAATTAACTAACCCAAAACAGCCCGCGGTGTTACTACGACGGCGTAAATCCGATTTTACGGTGTTTTTCGTGTTTCCAGGTTTTAAATCATTAAGTTAGCATATCATATAGATATATAACACGTGTTTAGTTGATTTTAAAATTCAAGTTAGAAGGATTAACTTTTATTTGCGAACAAGTTTAGAATTAACTAAACTATGTTCTAGCGATTACAAGTTTAAACCTTCGAATAAGATAGCTTTATATGTATGAATCGAATGATGTTATGAACATCATTACTACCTCAAGTTCCTTGGATAAACCTACTGGAAATGATAAAAATAGATCTAGCTTTAAAGGATCATTGGATGGCTTGAAAGTTCTTGAAGCAGAATCATGACACGAAAACAATTTCAAGTAAGATTTCCACTCGAAATAAGATTGTTATAGTTATAAAAATTGAATTAAAGTTTGAATATGTTTATTACTTTGTATTAGAAAGATAACCTACTGTAAGTAACAAAGGTTTCTTGATCTTGGATGATTACTTGGAATGGATTTAGAAAACTTGGAAGTAAACTTGCAATCTTGGAAGTATTCTTGATTTTATGAAACTAGAACTTTTGGAATTTATGAAGAACTCTTAGAACTTGAAGATAGAACTTGAGAGAGATCAATTAGATGAAGAAAATTGAAGAATGAAAGTGTTTGTAGGTGTTTTTGGTCGTTGGTGGATGGATTAGATATAAAGGATATGTAAATTTTGTTTTCATGTAAATAAGTCATGAATGATTACTCATATTTTTGTAATTTTATGAGATATTTCATGCTAGTTGCCAAATGATGGTTCCCACATGTGTTAGGTGACTCACATGGGCTGCTAAGAGCTGATCATTGGAGTGTATATACCAATAGTACATACATCTAAAAGCTGTGTATTGTACGAGTACGAATACGGGTGCAGAAGAGTAGAATTGTTGATGAAACTGAACGAGGATGTAATTGTAAGCATTTTTGTTAAGTAGAAGTATTTTGATAAGTGTCTTGAAGTCTTTCAAAAGTGTATGAATACATATTAAAACACTACATGTATATACATTTTAACTGAGTCGTTAAATCATCGTTAGTCGTTACATGTAAATGTTGTTTTGAAACCTTTATGTTAACGATCTTGTTGAATGTTGTTAACCCATTGTTTATTATAACAAATGAGATGTTAAATTGTTATATTATCATGATATTATGATATATAATATATCTTAGTATGATATATATACAGTTAAATGTTGTTACAACGATAATCGTTACATATATGTCTCGTTTCGAAATCATTAAGTTAGTAGTCTTATTTTTACATATGTATTTCATTGTTAATACACTTAATAATATATTTAATTATCATTTAACATAATTAACCAAGTGTATCAATATCTTAATATGATTTATATGTACCTAGTAAGACGTTGTTATAACGATAATCGTTATATATATCGTTTTCGAGTTTCTTAAATTAATAGTCTCATTTTTATGTATATAATGAAATGTCCCGTTCTTATTGATTAAAAACGTTCCATATTAATTGATTTCGTTGCGAGGTTTTGACCTCTATATGAGACGTTTTTCAAAGACTGCATTCATTTTAAAACAAACCATAACCTTTATTTCATCAATAAAGGTTTAAAAATCTTTACGTAGATTATCGAATAATGATAATCTAAAATATCTTGTTTACACACGACCATTACATAATGGTTTACAATACAAATATGTTACAACAAAATAAGTTTCTTGAATGCAGTTTTTACACAATATCATACAAGCATGGACTCCAAATCTCGTCCTTATTTAAGTATGCAACAGCGGAAGCTCTTAATAATCACCTGAGAATAAACATGCTTAAAACGTCAACAAAAATGTTGGTGAGTTATAGGTTTAACCTATATATATCAAATCATAATAATAAACCACAAGATTTCATATTTCAATACACATCCCATACATAGAGATAAAAATCATTCATATGGTGAACACCTGGTAACCGACATTAACAAGATGCATATATAAGAATATCCCCATCATTCCGGGACACCCTTCGAATATGATATAAATTTCGAAGTACTAAAGCATCCGGTACTTTGGATGGGGCTTGTTGGGCCCGATAGATCTATCTTTAGGATTCGCGTCAATTAGGGTGTCTGTTCCCTAATTCTTAGATTACCAGACTTAATAAAAAGGGGCATATTCGATTTCGATAATTCAACCATAGAATGTAGTTTCACGTACTTGTGTCTATTTTGTAAATCATTTATAAAACCTGCATGTATTCTCATCCCAAAAATATTAGATTTTAAAAGTGGGACTATAACTCACTTTCACAGATTTTTACTTCGTCGGGAAGTAAGACTTGGCCACTGGTTGATTCACGAACCTATAACAATATATACATATATATCAAAGTATGTTCAAAATATATTTACAACACTTTTAATATATTTTGATGTTTTAAGTTTATTAAGTCAGCTGTCCTCGTTAGTAACCTACAACTAGTTGTCCACAGTTAGATGTACAGAAATAAATCGATAAATATTATCTTGAATCAATCCACGACCCAGTGTATACGTATCTCAGTATTGATCACAACTCAAACTATATATATTTTGGAATCAACCTCAACCCTGTATAGCTAAGTCCAACATTCACATATAGAGTGTCTATGGTTGTTCCGAAATATATATAGATGTGTCGACATGATAGGTCGAAACATTGTATACGTGTCTATGGTATCTCAAGATTACATAATATACAATACAAGTTGATTAAGTTTTGGTTGGAATAGATTTGTTACCAATTTTCACGTAGCTAAAACGAGAAAAATTATCCAATCTTGTTTTACCCATAACTTCTTCATTTTAAATCCGTTTTGAGTGAATCAAATTGCTATGGTTTCATATTGAACTCTATTTTATGAATCTAAACAGAAAAAGTATATATTTATTGTCGGAAAAATAAGTTACAAGTCATTTTTGTAAAGGTAGTTATTTCAGTCGAAAGAACGACGTCTAGATGACCATTTTAGAAAACATACTTCCACTTTGAGTTTAACCATAATTTTTGGATATAGTTTCATGTTCATAATAAAAATAATTTTCTCAGAATAACAACTTTTAAATCAAAGTTTATCATAGTTTTTAATTAACTAACCCAAAACAGCTCGCGGTGTTACTACGACGGCGTAAATCCGGTTTTACGGTATTTTTCGTGTTTTCAGGTTTTAAATCATTAAGTTAGCATATCATATAGATATAGAACATGTGTTTAGTTGATTTTAAAAGTCAAGTTAGAAGGATTAACTTTTGTTTGCGAACAAGTTTAGAATTAACTAAACTATGTTCTAGTGATTACAAGTTTAAACCTTCGAATAAGATAACTTTATATGTATGAATCGAATGATGTTATGAACATCATTACTACCTTAAGTTCCTTGGATAAACCTACTGGAAAAGAGAAAAATGGATCTAGCTTCAACGGATCCTTGGATGGCTCGAAGTTCTTGAAGCAGAATCATGACACGAAAACAAGTTCAAGTAAGATCATCACTTGAAATAAGATTGTTATAGTTATAGAAATTGAACCAAAGTTTGAATATGACTATTACCTTGTATTAGAATGATAACCTACTGTAAGAAACAAAGATTTCTTGAGGTTGGATGATCACCTTACAAGATTGGAAGTGAGCTAGCAAACTTGAAAGTATTCTTGATTTTATGTAACTAGAACTTGTAGAATTTATGAAGAAGACTTAGAACTTGAAGATAGAACTTGAGAGAGATCAATTAGATGAATAAAATTGAAGAATGAAAGTGTTTGTAGGTGTTTTTGGTCGTTGGTGTATGGATTAGATATAAAGGATATGTAATTTTGTTTTCATGTAAATAAGTCATGAATGATTACTCATATTTTTGTAATCTTATGAGATATTTCATGCTAGTTGCCAAATGATGGTTCCCACATGTGTTAGGTGACTCACATGGGCTGCTAAGAGCTGATCATTGGAGTGTATATACCAATAGTACATACATCTAAAAGCTGTGTATTGTACGAGTACGAATACGGGTGCATACGAGTAGAATTGTTGATGAAACTGAACGCGGATGTAATTGTAAGAATTTATGTTAAGTAGAAGTATTTTGATAAGTGTATTGAAGTCTTTAAAAAGTGTATGAATACATATTAAAACACTACATGTATATACATTTTAACTGATTCGTTAAGTCATCGTTAGTCGTTACATGTAAGTGTTGTTTTGAAACCTTTAGGTTAACGATCTTGTTAAATGTTGTTAACCCAATATTTATAATATCAAATGAGATTTTAAATTATTATATTATCATGATATTATCATGTATGAATATCTCTTAATATGATATATATACATTAAATGTCTTTACAACGATAATCGTTACATATATGTCTCGTTTAAAAATCATTAAGTTACTAGTCTTGTTTTTACATATGTAGTTCATTGTTGATATACTTAATGATATGTTTACTTATCATAGTATCATGTTAACTATATATATATCCATATATATGTCATCATATAGTTTTTATAAGTTTTAACGTTCGTGAATCACCGGTCAACTTGGGTGGTCAATTGTCTATATGAAACATATTTCAATTAATCAAGTCTTAACAAGTTTGATTGCTTAACATATTGGAAACATTTAGTCATGTAAATATCAATCTCAATTAATATATATAAACATGGAAAAGTTCGGGTCACTACATATAACTCATTCTTAAAATACCTAATGAGATACATACTTATAATAAAATCATGTTAACTATATATATAACCATATATATGTCATCGTATAGTTTTTATAAGTTTTAACGTTCGTGAATCACCGGTCAACTTGGGTGGTCAATTGTCTATATGAAACCTATTTCAATTAATCAAGTCTTAACAAGTTTGATTGCTTAATATGTTGGAAACACTTAATCATGTAAATAACAATTTCATTTAATATATATATAAACATGGAAAAGTTCGGGTCACTACAGTACCTACCCGTTAAATAAATTTCGTCCCGAAATTTTAAGCAGTTGGAGGTGTTGACGTATCTTCTGGAAATAAATGCGGGTATTTCTTTTTAATCTGATCTTCACGCTCCCAGGTGAACTCGGGTCCTCTACGAGCATTCCATCGAACCTTAACAATCGGTATCTTGTTTTGTTTAAGTCTCTTAACCTCACGATCCATTATTTCGACGGGTTCTTCAATGAATTGAAGTTTTTCATTGATTTGGATTTCGTCCAACGGAATAGTGAGATCTTCTTTAGCAAAACATTTCTTCAAATTTGAGACGTGGAAAGTGTTATGTACAGCTGCAAGTTGTTGAGGTAGCTCCAGTTGGTAAGCTACTGGTCAGACACGATCTATAATCTTGAATGGTCCAATGTACCTTGGATTTAGTTTCCCCCGTTTACCAAATCGAACAACGCCTTTCCAAGGTGAAACCTTAAGCATGACCATTTCTCCAATTTCAAACTCTATATCTTTTCTTTTACTGTCCGCGTAGCTCTTTTGTCGACTCTGGGCGGTTTTCAATCTTTGTTGAATTTGGATGATTTTCTCGGTAGTTTCTTGTATTATCTCTGGACCCGTAATCTGTCTATCCCCCACTTCATTCCAACAAATCGGAGACCTGCACTTTCTACCATAAAGTGCCTCAAACGACGCCATCTCAATACTAGAATGATAACTGTTGTTGTAGGAAAATTCTGCTAACGGTAGGTGTCGATCCCAACTGTTTCCGAAATCAATAACACATGCTCGTAGCATGTCTTCAAGTGTTTGTATCGTCCTTTTGCTCTACCCATCAGTTTGTGGATGATAGGCAGTATTCATGTCTAGACGAGTTCCTAATGCTTGCTGTAATGTCTGCCAGAATCTTGAAATAAATCTGCCATCCCTATCAGAGATAATAGAGATTGGTATTCCATGTCTGGAGACGACTTCCTTCAAATACAGTCGTGCCAACTTATCCATCTTGTCATTTTCTCTTATTGACAGGAAGTGTGCTGATTTGGTGAGACGATCAACTATTACCCAAATAGTATTAAAACCGCTTGCAGTGCTTGGCAATTTAGTGATGAAATCCATGGTAATGTTTTCCCATTTCCATTCCGGGATTTCAGGTTGTTGAAGTAGACCTGATGGTTTCTGATGCTCAGCTTTGACCTTAGAACACGTCAAACATTCTCCTACGTATTTAGCAATATTGGCTTTCATACCCGGCCACCAAAAATGTTTCTTGAGATCCTTGTACATCTTCCCCGTTCCAGGATGTATTGAGTATCTGGTTTTATGAGCTTCTCTAAGTACCATTTCTCTCATATCTCTAAATTTTGGTACCCAAATTCTTTCAGCCCTATACCGGGTTCCGTCTTCCCGAATATTAAGATGCTTCTCCGATCCTTTGGGTATTTCATCCTTTAAATTTCCCTCTTTTAAAACTCCTTGTTGCGCCTCCTTTATTTGAGTAGTAAGGTTAGTGTGAATCATTATATTCATAGATTTTACTCGAATGGGTTCTCTGTCCTTTCTGCTCAAGGCGTCGGCTACCACATTTGCCTTCCCCGGGTGGTAACGAATCTCAAAGTCGTAATCATTCAACAATTCAATCCACCTACGCTGCCTCATATTCAGTTGTTTCTGATTAAATATGTGTTGAAGACTTTTGTGGTCGGTATATATAATACTTTTGACCCCATATAAGTAGTGCCTCCAAGTCTTTAATGCAAAAACAACCGTGCCTAATTCCAAATCATGCGTCGTATAATTTTGCTCGTGAATCTTCAATTGTCTAGACGCATAAGCAATCACCTTCGTTCGTTACATTAATACACAACCGAGACCTTGCTTTGATGCGTCACAATAAATCACAAAATCATCATTCCCTTCAGGCAATGACAATATAGGTGCCGTAGTTAGCTTTTTCTTCAATAACTGAAACGCTTTCTCTTGTTCATCCTTCCATTCAAATTTCTTCCCTTTATGCGTTAATGCAGTCAAGGGTTTTGCTATTTTGGAGAAATCTTGGATGAATCTTCTGTAGTAACCAGCCAATCCTAAAAATTGACGTATATGTTTCGGAGTTTTTGGGGTTTCCCACTTTTCAACGATTTCGATCTTTGCCGGGTCTACCTGGATACCTTCTTTGTTCACTATGTGACCGAGGAACTGAACTTCTTCCAACCAAAATGCACAATTTGAAAACTTAGCCTACAATTTTTCTTTTCTCAATACTTCCAGCACTTTTCTCAAATGTTCTTCATGCTCTTGATCATTCTTTGAGTAAATAAGTATGTCATCGATGAAAACAATCGATGAAAACAATGAAAAACTTGTCAAGATATGGCCCACACACTCGGTTCATAAGGTCCATGAACACAGCTGGTGCGTTAGTCAATCCAAACGGCATAACCATAAACTCGTAATGACCATAACGCGTCCTAAAAGCAGTTTTTGGAATATCATCCTCATTTACTCGCATTTGATAATATCCAGAACGTAAATCGATCTTCGAATAAACCGACGAGCCTTGTAGTTGATCAAATAAGTCATCAATTCTCGGCAGTGGATAAGGGTTTTTGATGGTAAGTTTGTTCAACTCTCTGTAGTCAATACACAACCTAAATGTACCATCCTTCTTCTTGACAAACAAAACAGGAGCTCCCCATGGTGATGTGCTTGGTCGAATGAAACCACGTTCTAATAGTTCTTGCAGTTGGCTTTGCAGTTCTTTCATCTCGCTGGGTGCGAGTCTATAAGGAGCACGAGCTATTGGTGCAGCTCCTGGTACAAGATCTATTTGAAATTCAACAGATCGATGTGGAGGTAGTCCCGGTAATTCTTTCGGAAATACATCGGGAAATTCTTTTGAGATGGGAACATCATTGATGCTCTTTTCTTCAGTTTGTACTTTCACGACGTGTGCTAGAACATCATAGCAACCTTTTCTTATTAGTTTTTGTGCCTTCAAATTACTAATAAGATGTAGCTTCGTGTTGCCCTTTTCTCCGTACACAATTAAGGGTTCTCCTTCTTCTCGTACAATGCGAATTGCATTTTTATAACATACGATCTCTGCTTTCACCTTCTTCAGCCAGTCCATGCCAACTATTACATCAAAACTCCCTAACTCTACTGGTATCAAATCAATCTTAAATATTTCGCTACCCAGTTTAATTTCTCGATTCCGGCATATATTATCAGCTGAAATTAATTTACCGTTTGCTAATTCGAGTAAAAATTTACTATCCAACGGCGTCAATGGACAACTTAATTTAGCACAAAAATATCTACTCATATAGCTTCTATCCGCACCCGAATCAAATAAAACGTAAGCAGATTTATTGTCAATAAGAAACGTACCCGTAACAAGCTCTGGGTCTTCCTGTGCCCGTTTTTAAACATTTATAACAAACTACATTGGCATAACTTGCTCCGACACTACTTGCTCCGCCATTACTCGTTCCGACACCATTTGTTCCTTTCATTCTGTTAACCCCTGGTCCGTAGACCTCACACTTCGCCGCGCTATGACCATTTCTTTTACACTTGTTGCAAAATTTGGTGCATAACCCCGAGTGATACTTTTCACACCTTTGGCATAGCTGCTTCTGATTGTTGTTGTTGTTGTGCGGTTGTTATTGTTGTTGGGATGATTGTTGTAGTTGCTGTTGTTGTTGTTGTTGTTGTTGTTGGGCCGTTTGTTGTAGTTGCGATTGATGTTGTGATTGTTGGGATAATTGTTGCGATTATTATTGTAATTGCTGTTGTTGTTGTATTGGTGATTCTTATCACCGTTTTCCTCCCACTTTCTTTTGACTTGCTTCACATTGGCCTCTTCAGCCGTCTGTTCTTTAATTCTTTCCTCAATCTGGTTCACTAGTTTGTGAGCCATTCTACATGCCTGTTGTATGGAGGCGGGCTCGTGTGAACTTATATCTTCTTAGATTCTTTCTGGTAATCCTTTCACAAACGCGTCGATCTTCTCTTCCTCATATTCGAACGCTCCCGGACACAATAGGCACAATTCTGTGAATCGTCTTTCGTACGTGGTAATATAAAATCCTTGGGTTCGTAACCCTCTAAGTTCTTTCTTGAGCTTATTGACCTCGGTTCTGGGACGGTACTTCTCGTTCATCAAGTGCTTGAATGCTGACCACGGTAGTGCGTAAGCATCATCTTGTCCCACTTGCTCTAGATAGGTATTCCACCATGTTAACGTAGAACCTGTGAAGGTATGTGTAGCGTACTTCACTTTGTCCTATTCAGTACACTTACTTATGGAAAACACCGATTCGACCTTCTCGGTCCACCGTTTCAATCCAATCGGTCCTTCGGTTCCATCAAATTCCAAAGGTTTGCAGGCAGTGAATTCTTTGTAGGTGCATCCTACACGATTTCCTGTACTGCTAGATCCAAAGTTATTGTTGGTATGTAGCGCAGCCTGTACTACGGCTATGTTTGAAGCTAGAAAAGTACGGAATTCCTCTTCATTCATATTCACGGTGTGTCGAGTAGTCGGTGCCATTTCCTTCAAAATAGTCAAATGGAACAAGTTAATCATACAGAATATTAAGAGTAGTTAATAGTATTTCGTAGCATAATATGAACTCATTTATAAAAGCTTTTTCTTCATATTAGCGTTTTATAAGTTTAAATTCGGGTAGTACCTACCCGTTAAGTTCATACTTAGTAGCTAATATACAATTCAACTACTACAATTCTATATGAAAAACTGATTATAACAATATTTCGCGTTCAAACTTTTATACAATATTTTACAAACTTACAATACCGCTTATTTTACATAAAGCATGAAATATAGCACACAATAACTTTGATACAAGATAGTTGTGAAGATAATTCTAGCTAGTAAATAAGTCGTTCAGTAAAGGCAATAAAGACACGTAATTCATACGTCCAGAAACAAGTCATGCATTCTGGTTTTACTAGGACTACTTCCCATCCTTGGTCTTGTGGAACATAACCGTTATGGCCGTTGATAAGACAGCGTGTTGTAACGTCGTCAAAGGGACGAAGGTTACGTAATGACCAACAGTCTCGTAATAACCTAAAAACCTCATTTCTTACCCCAATTACCGACTCCGTCACTTGTGGGAACGTTTTGTTTAATGGCTGTAGCCTGATGTTCTTTTTCTCACTTTGGTGAGAAGTGAACATTACTAACCCGTAAGCATAGCATGCTTTTTTATGTTGCATGTTAGCCGCTTTTTCTAAATCATGAAGTCCTATATTCAGATACATTGAGTCAAAATAATTTCTTAACCCGTTGCGTAAAATAGCATTTGGGTTCCCCGCAATATATGCATCAAAGTAAACACATCGTAACTTATGGGTTTCCCAATGTGATATCCCCCATCTTTCAAACGAAAGTCTCTTATAAACCAAGACATTCTTGTAACGTTCTTCGAATGTCTTACAAACTGATTTCGCCGTAAATAGTTGTGCCGAAGAATTCTGACCAACTCTAGACAAGATTTCATCAATCATGTCTCCAGGTAGGTCTCTTAAAATATTGGGTTGTCTATCCATTTTGTGTTTTTATACTGTAAAATAGACAAGAGTTAGATTCATAAAAAAAAATACTTATTAATACAAGCAATTTTTACATATATCATAAAGCATAAGCACACTATATTACATATATTACACCACACGAATACAACTATCTTATTCCAACTCGCTCGTTTCTTCTCCTTCGGGTTTGGTTCATTTTGCCAAGTTTCTAGGGATATATGATGTTCCCCTAATACGAGCTGTCGTTTTCCACAACGGTTTAGAAAAACCTGGTGGTTTAGAGGTTCCCGGGTCATTGTTACAACTTAAGGGCTTCGGGGGTTGACGATACATATAAAGTTCATCGGGGTTGGAATTAGATTTCTCTATTTTTATGCCCTTTCCCTTATTATTTTCTTTTGTCTTTTTAAATTCAGTTGGGGTAATTTCTATAACATCATCGGAATTCTCATCGGAATCCGATTCATCGGAGAATTGGTAATCCTCCCAATATTTTGCTTCCTTGGCGGAAACACCATTGACCATAATTAACCTTAGTCGGTTGGTTGAGGATTTTCTTTTACTTAACCGTTTTATTATTTCCCCCACCGGTTCTATTTCCTCCTCCGGTTCCTCCTCTTCCGGTTCTGATTCTTCTTCCGATTCTAATTCTTCTTCCGGTTCTTCTTCGGGAACTTGTGAATCAGTCTAATATATATTCGACTCTTCGTTATTATTAGGTGAGTCAATGGGATTTGTGCTAGAGGAAGACATCTATCACACAATATCAAACATGTTAAGAGATTAATATATCACATAATATATACATGTTAATAATATATAGTTTCCAACAAAAATGTTAAGCAATCATTTTTAAAGAAAACACGGTCGAAGTCCAGACTCACTAATGCATCCTAACAAACTCGATAAGACACACTAATGCAAATTTTCTGGTTCTCTAAGACCAACGCTCGGATACCAACTGAAATGTCCCGTTCTTATTGATTAAAAACGTTCCATATTAATTGATTTCGTTGCGAGGTTTGACCTCTATATGAGACGTTTTTCAAAGACTGCATTCATTTTTAAAACAAACCATAACCTTTATTTCATAAATAAAGGTTTAAAAAGCTTTACGTAGATTATCAAATAATGATAATCTAAAATATCCTATTTACACACGACCATTACATAATAGTTTACAATACAAATATGTTACATTGAAATCAGTTTCTTGAATGCAGTTTTTACACAATATCATACAAACATGGACTCCAAATCTTGTCCTTATTTTAGTATGCAAGAGCAGAAGCTCTTAGTATTCACCTAAGAATAAACATGCTTTAAACGTCAACAAAAATGTTGGTGAGTTATAGGTTTAACCTATATATATCAAATCGTAACAAGAGACCACAAGATTTCATATTTCAATACACATCCCATACATAGAGATAAATATCATTCATATGGTGAACACCTGGTAACCGACATTAACAAGATGCATATATAAGAATATCCCCATCATTCCGGGACACCCTTCGGATATGATATAAATTTCGAAGTACTAAAGCATCCGATACTTTGGATGGGGTTTGTTAGGCCCAATAGATCTATCTTTAGGATTCACGTCAATTAGGGTGTCTGTTCCCTAATTCTTAGATTACCAGACTTAATAAAAAGGGGCATATTCGATTTCGATAATTCAACCATAGAATGTAGTTTCACGTACTTGTGTCTATTTTGTAAATCATTTATAAAACCTGCATGTATTCTCATCCCAAAAATATTAGATTTTAAAAGTGGGACTATAACTCACTTTCACAGATTTTTACTTCGTCGGGAAGTAAGACTTGGCCACTGGTTGATTCACGAACCTATAACAATATATACATATATATCAAAGTATGTTCAAAATATATTTACAACACTTTTAATATATTTTGATGTTTTAAGTTTATTAAGTCAGCTGTCCTCGTTAGTAACCTACAACTATTTGTCCACAGTTAGATGTACAGAAATAAATCGATAAATATTATCTTGAATCAATCCACGACCCAGTGTATATGTATCTCAGTATTGATCACAACTCAAACTATATATATTTTGGAATCAATCTCAACCCTGTATAGCTAACTCCAACATTCACATATAGAGTGTCTATGGTTGTTCCGAAATATATATATAGATGTGTCGACATGATAGGTCGAAACATTGTATACGTGTCTATGGTATCTCAAGATTACATAATATACAATACAAGTTGATTAAGTTATGGTTGGAATAGATTTGTTACCAATTTTCACGTATCTAAAATGAGAAAAAGTATCCAATCTTGTTTTACCCATAACTTCTTCATTTTAAATCTATTTTGAGTGAATAAAATTGCTATGGTTTCATATTGAACTCTATTTTATGAATATAAACAGAAAAAGTATAGGTTTATTGTCGGAAAAATAAGTTACAAGTCGTTTTTTTAAAGGTAGTCATTTCAGTCGAAAGAACGACGTCTAGATGACCATTTTAGAAAACATACTTCCACTTTGAGTTTAACCATAATTTTTGGATATAGTTTCATGTTCATAATAAAAATCATTTTCATAGAATAACAACTTTTAAATCAAAGTTTATCATAGTTTTTAATTAACTAACCCAAAACAGCCCGTGGTGTTACTACGACGGCGTAAATCCGATTTTACGGTGTTTTTCATGTTTCCAGGTTTTAAATCATTAAGTTAGCATATAATATAGATATAGAACATGTGTTTAGTTGATTTTAAAATTCAAGTTAGAAGGATTAACTTTTATTTGCGAACACGTTTAGAATTAACTAAACTATGTTCTAGTGATTACAAGTTTAAACCTTCGAATAAGATAGCATTATATGTATGAATCGAATGATGTTATGAACATCATTAATATCTCAAGTTCCTTGGATAAACCTACTGGAAATGAGAAAAATAGATCTAGCTTCAAAGGATCCTTGGATGGCTTGAAAGTTCTTGAAGCAGAATCATGACACGAAAATAATTTCAAGTAAGATTTCCACTCGAAATAAGATTGTTATAGTTATAGAAATTGAATTAAAGTTTGAATATGTTTATTACTTTGTATTAGAAAGATAACCTACTGTAAGTAACAAAGGTTTCTTGATCTTGGATGATTACTTGGAATGGATTTAGAAAAC
This sequence comes from Rutidosis leptorrhynchoides, assembly GCF_046630445.1. NCBI lineage: Eukaryota > Viridiplantae > Streptophyta > Magnoliopsida > Asterales > Asteraceae > Rutidosis > Rutidosis leptorrhynchoides. The sequence continues at coordinate 220,348,431 of NC_092333.1, read as the reverse complement.
TTGGAAGTAAACTTGCAATCTTGGAAGTATTCTTGATTTTATGAAACTAGAACTTTTGGAATTTATGAAGAACACTTAGAACTTGAAGATAGTACTTGAGAGAGATCAATTAGATGAAGAAAATTGAAGAATGAAAGTGTTTGTAGGTGTTTTTAGTCGTTGGTGGATGGATTAGATATAAAGGATATGTAAATTTTGTTTTCATGTAAATAAGTCATGAATGATTACTCATATTTTTGTAATTTTATGAGATATTTCATGCTATATGCCAAATGATGGTTCCCACATGTGTTAGGTGACTCACATGTACTGCTAAGAGCTGATCATTGGAGTGTATGTACCAATAGTACATACATCTAAAAGCTGTGTATTGTACGAGTACGAATACGGGTGCATACGAGTAGAATTGTTGATGAAACTGAACGAGGATGTAATTGTAAGCATTTTTGTTAAGTAGAAGTATTTTGATAAGTGTCTTGAATTCTTTCAAAAGTGTATGAATACATATTAAAACACTACATGTATATACATTTTAACTGAGTCGTTAAGTCATCGTTAGTCGTTACATGTAAATGTTGTTTTGAAACCTTTAGGTTAACGATCTTGTTGAATGTTGTTAACCCATTGTTTATTATAACAAATGAGATGTTGAATTGTTATATTATCATGATATTATGATATATAATATATCTTAGTATGATATATATACAGTTAAATGTCGTTACAACGATAATCGTTACATATATGTCTCGTTTCGAAATCATTAAGTTAGTAGTCTTATTTTTACATATGTATTTCATTGTTAATACACTTAATAATATATTTACTTATCATTTAACATAATTAACCAAGTGTATCAATATCTTAATATGATTCATATGTACCTAGTAAGACGTTGTTATAACGATAAGCGTTATATATATATCGTTTTCGAGTTTCTTAAATTAATAGTCTCATTTTTATGTATATAACTCATTGTTAAAATACCTAACGAGATAGATACTTATAATAAAATCATGTTAACTATATATATATAACCATATATATGTCATCGTATAGTTTTTACAAGTTTTAACGTTCGTGAATCACCGGTCAACTTGGGTGGTCAATTGTCTATATGAAACCTATTTCAATTAATCAAGTCTTAACAAGTTTGATTGCTTAACATGTTGGAAACACTTAATCATGTAAATAACAATTTCATTTAATATATATATAAACATGGAAAAGTTTGGGTCACTACAAACGCGGTACCTGTGAAGGTATGCGTAGCGTACTTCACTTTGTCCTCTTCAGTACACTTACTTATGGCAAACACCGATTCGACCTTCTCGGTCCACCGTTTCAATCTGATCGGTCCTTCGGTTCCATCAAATTCTAAAGGTTTACAGGCACTGAATTCTTTGTAGGTGCATCCTACACGATTTCTTGCGCCGTTAGCTGCATTGCTAGATTCGGAGTTATTGTTGGTATGTAGCGCAGCCTGTACTGCGACTATGTTTGTAGCAAGAAAGGTACGAAATTCCTCTTCGCTCATATTCATGGTTTGTCGAGTAGTCGGTGCCATTTCCTTTAAATAGTCAAATGAAACAAGTTAATCATACAGAATATTAAGAGTAGTCAATAGTATCTCGTAGCATAATATGAACTCATTTATAAAAGCTTTTTCTTCATATTAGCGTTTTAGAAGTTTAAATTCGGGTAGTACCTACCCGTTAAGTTCATACTTAGTATCTAATATACAATTCAACTACTACAATTCTATATGAAAAACTGATTATAATAATATTTCGCGTTCAAACTTTTTCACAATATTTTACAAACTTATAATACTTCTTATTTTACATATAACATGAAATATAGCACACAATAACTTTGATACAAGATAGTTGTGAAGATAATTCTAGCTAGTACACAAGTCGTTCAGCAAAGGCAATAAAGACACGTAATTCATACGTCCAGAAACAAGTCATGCATTCTGGTTTTACTAGGACTACTTCCCATCCTTGGTCTTGTGGAACATAACCGTTATGGCGGTTGATAAGACAGCGTATTGTAACGTCGTCAAAGGGACGAGGGTTACGTAATGTCCAACAGTCCCGTAACAATCTAAAAACCTTGTTTCTCACCCCAACTACTGAGTCCGTCACTTGTGGGAACGTTTTGTTTAATAGTTGTAGCCCGATGTTCTTGTTCTCACTTTGGTGAGAAGCGAACATTACTAACCCGTAAGCATAACATGCTTTTTATGTTGCATGTTAGCCACTTTTTCTAAATCACGAAGTCCTATATTCGGATATATTGAGTCAAAATAATTTCTTAACCCGTTGCGTAAAATAGCATTTGGGTTCCCCGTAATATATGCGTCAAAGTAAACACATTGTAACTTATGGATTTTCCAATGTGATATCCCCCATCTTTCGAACGAAAGCCTTTTATAAACCAAGGCATTCTTGGAACGTTCTTCGAATGTCTTACAAACTAATCTCGCCTTAAATAGTTGTGCCGAGGAATTCTGACCGACTCTAGACTAGATTTCATTAATCATGTCTCTGGGTTGGTCTCTTAAAATATTGGGTTGTCTATCCAGTTTGTGTTTTTATACTGTAAAATAGACAAGAGTTAGATTCATAAAAAAAATACTTATTAATACAAGCAATTTTTACATATATCATAAAGCATAAGCACACTATTTTACATATATTACACCACACGAATACAACTATCTTATTCCGACTCGCTCGTTTCTTCTTCTTCGGTTTTGGTTCGTTTTGCCAAGTTTCTAGGGATATATGATGTTCCCCTAATACGAGCCGTCGTTTTCCACATTGGTTTAGAAAAACCTGGTGGTTTAGAGGTTCCCGGGTTATTGTCACAACTTAAGAAATACGGGTGTTGATGATACATATAAAGTTCATCGGGTTTGGAATCAAATTTCTCTTATTTATGCCCTTTCCCTTATTGTTCTCCTTTGCCTTATTAAATTGTGTTGGGGTAATTTCTATAACATCATCGGAATCCTTGTCGGGATCCGATTCATCGGAGAATTGGTAATCCTCCCAATACTTTGCTTCCTTGGCGGAAACACCATTGACCATAATTAACTTTGGTCGGTTGGTTGAGGATTTTCTTCTACTTAACCGTTTTATTATTTCCCCCACTGGTTCTATTTCTTCTTCCGGTTCGATTCTTCTTCCGGTTCCGATTCTTCTTCCGGTTCCGACTCTTCTTCCGGTTCCTCTTCGGGAACTTGTGAATCAGTCCACGAATCATTCCAATTTACATTTGACTCTTCATTATTATTAGGTGAGTCAATGGGACTTGTTCTAGAGGTAGACATCTATCATATAATATCAAACACGTTAAGAGAGCAATCATTTTTCAAGTAAATACGGTCGAAGTCCAGACTCACTAATGCATCCTAACAAACTCGATAAGACACACTAATGCAAAATTCTGGTTCTCTAAGACCAACGCTCGGATACCAACTGAAATGTCCCGTTCATATTGATTATAAACGTTCCATATTAATTGATTTCGTTGCGAGGTTTTGAGCTCTATATGAGACGTTTTTCAAAGACTGCATTCATTTTTAAAACAACCATAACCTTTATTTTATCAATAAAGGTTTCAAAAGCATTACGTAGATTATCAAATAATGATAATCTAAAATATACTATTTACACACGACCATTACATAATGGTTTACAATAGAAATATATTACATCGACCTATGTTTCTTGAATGTAGTTTTTACACAATATCATATAAACATGGGCTCCAAATCTTGTCCTTATTTTAGTATGCAACAGCGGAAGCTCTTAGTATTCACCTGAGAATAAACATGCTTTAAACGTCAACAAAAATGTTGGTGAGTTATAGGTTTAACCTATATATATATCAAATCGTAACAATAGACCACAAGATTTCATATTTCAATACGCATCCCATACATAGAGATAAAAATCATTCATATGGTGAACACCTGGTAACCGACATTAACAAGATGCATATATAAGAATATCACCATCATTCCGGGACACCCTTCGGATATGATATTAATTTCGAAGTACTAAAGCATTAGGTACTTTGGATGGGGTTTGTTAGGCCCAATAGATCTATCTTTAGGATTCGCGTCAATTAGGGTGTCTGTTCCCTAATTCTTAGATTACCAGACTTAATAAAAAGGGGCATATTCAATTTCGATAATTCAACCATAGAATGTAGTTTCACGTACTTGTGTCTATTTTGTAAATCATTTATAAAATCTGCATGTATTCTCATCCCAAAAATATTAGATTTTAAAAGTGGGACTATAACTCACTTTCACAGATTTTTACTTCGTCGGGAAGTAAGACTTGGCCACTGGTCGATTCACGAACCTATAACAAATATGTACATATATATCAAAGTATATTCAAAATATATTTACAACACTTTTAATACATTTTAATGTTTTAAGTTTATTAAGTCAGCTGTCCTCGTTAGTAACCTACAACTAGTTGTCCAACGTTAGATGTACAGAAAAAAATTGATATATATTATCTTGAATCAATCCACGACCCAGTGTATACACGTCTCAGGCTAGATCAAAACTCAAAGTATATATATTTTTGGAATCAACCTCAACCCTGTATAGCTAACTCCCTCATTACTGCATATAGAGTGTCTATGGTTGTTCCAAATAATATATACACATGGGTCGATATGATATGTCAAAATATTTGCATACGTGTCTATGGTATCCCAAGATTACATAATATATTAGAATACATGTATAATACAATATAAGTTAGCTCGGATATGATTAATATAGATTTGTTATCAATTTTCACGTTGCTACAACAAGAAAAATTATCCAATCTTGTTTTACCCATAACTTCTTCATTTTAAATCCATTTTGAGTGAATCAAATTGCTATGGTTTCATATTGAACTCTATTTTATGAATCTTAAAATAAAAAGTATAGGTTTATAGTCAGAAATATAAGTTACAAGTCATTTTTTTAAAGGTGGTCATTTCAGTCGAAAGAACGACGTCTAGATGACCATTTTAGAAAACATACTTCCGCTTTGAGTTTAACCATGATTTTTGGATATAGTTTCATGTTCATAAGAAAAATCATTTTCCCAGGAAGAACAACTTTTAAATCAAAGTTTATCATAGTGTTTAATTAACTAACCCAAAACAGCCCGCGGTATTACTACAACGGCGTATGTCCGGTTTTACAGTGTTCTTCGTGTTTCTAGGTTTTAAATCATTAAGTTAGCATATCATATAGATATAGAACATGTGTTTAGTTGATTTTAAAAGTCAAGTTATAAGGATTAACTTTTGTTTGCGAACAAGTTTAGAATTAACTAAACTATGTTCTAGTGATTACAAGTTTAAACCTTCGAATAAGATAGCTTTATATGTATGAATCGAATGATGTTATGAACATCATTACTACCTCAAGTTTTCTGAATAAAGCTACTGGAAATGAGAAAAATGGATCTAGCTTCAAAGGATCCTTGGATGGCTTGAAAGTTCTTGAAGCAGAATCATGACACGAAAAACAAGTTCAAGTAAGATTTCCACTCGAAATAAGATTGTTATAGTTATAGAAATTGAATCAAAGTTTGAATATGAGTATTACCTTGTATTAGAAATATATCTTACTGTAAATAAGAAAGATTTCTTGAGGTTGGATGATCACTCTACAAGATTGGAAGTAAGCTAGCAAACTTGGAAGTATTCTTGATTTTATGAAACTAGAACTTGTAGAATTTATGAAGAACACTTAGAACTTGAAGATAGAACTTGAGAGAGATCAATTATATGAAGAAAATTGAAGAATGAAAGTGTTTGTAGGTGTTTTTGGTCGTTGGTGTATGGATTAGATATAAAGGATATGTAATTTTATTTTCATGTAAATAAGTCATGAATGATTACTCATATTTTTGTAATTTTATAAGATATTTCATGCTAGTTGCCAAATGATGGTTCCCATATGTGTTAGGTGACTCACATGGGCTGCTAAGAGCTAATAATTGGAGTATATATACCAATAGTACATACATCTAAAAGCTGTGTATTGTACGAGTACGAATACGGGTGCATACGAGTAGAATTGTTGATGAAACTGAACGAGGATGTAATTGTAAGATTTTTTGTTAAGTAGAAGTATTTTGATAAGTGTCTTGAAGTCTTTCAAAAGTGTATGAATACATATTAAAACACTACATGTATATACATTTTAACTGAGCCGTTAAGTCATCGTTAGTCGTTACATGTAAGTGTTGTTTTGAAACCTTTAGGTTAACGATCTTGTTAAATGTTGTTAACCCAATGTTTATAATATCAAATGAGATTTTAAATTATTATATTATCATGATAATATGATGTATGAATATCTCTTAATATGATATATATACATTAAATGTCGTTACAACGATAATCGTTTCATATATGTCTCGTTTCAAAATCATTAAGTTAGTAGTCTTGCTTTTACATATGTAGTTCATTGTTAATATACTTAATTATATGTTTACTTATCATAATATCATGTTAACTATATATATATATATATATATATATATATATATATATATATATATATATATATATATATATATATATATATATATATATATATATATATATATATCCATATATATGTCATCATATAGTTTTGACAAGTTTTAACGTTCGTGAATCACCGGTCAACTTGGGTGGTCAATTGTCTATATGAAACCTTTTTCAATTAATCAAGTCTTAACAAGTTTAATTGCTTAACATGTTGGAAACACTTAATCATGTAAATAACAATTTCATTTAATATATATATATATATATAAACATGGAAAAGTTCGGGTCACTACAACATGTAAATTACTTTACCAAATATTCCGGATACCGTTAAAAAGGAAAGGTTTCCTAAATCAAAGTGGACCTCTCAACAGAGACTCGTAATCATAATTCAATGTTTCTGATAATTCAATCATTTGATATTATCTTCTAATTCCATCGATAAACATATTGAAACAAATACGTTCATGAAAAGTTAATACTTTGTTTAATGTTTTTAATTAATATAACTATATATTATATATACATATCTATATACACATCATTGTTCGTGAATCGTCAGCATTTGGTCGAGGTTAAATGAATGTATGACCACAGTTTAAAATCCTTGAGATTTAACATTACAGACTTTGCTTATCGTGTCGGAAACATATAAAGATCAAGTTTAAATTTGTTCAGAAATTTCCGAGTTGTCACAGTGCCTACCCGTTAAAGAAATTTCGTCCCGAAATTTGATTGGGATGGTCATGGCTGACAATAAGTATGTCTTCATTACGCGTACGGGCTGAAAATTAGATTTTTATCATCATTGAGTAATATAGATAAAACAATTTGATTTTTTTGTGAAGAGTACGAGTGGAGTTTTCACAAACGAGTGAAATGAATAAATATAGATTCATCATATCTTTTGACGTAGCTAGGATTGGTTTTCGGAATTCAATGGATTTAGAGAAAATCTTCGTGATAAGATTTGATTCATTGGTAATCAAGGAAATTAGAATTCGCTTTAAATGAAATCATCTATTTTGATCGCTCTGTCGGATATTTTACTATAAATCCACTCCCTTCGTTTTCTTACGATTCACACCTTCTATTCTTTCTCCTTTAATTCATACTTTGATTCATTTGTCAATATGCTCCATCCAGTTCTGGTTCTCGATATACTTCTAACTTTCATATATGTCCTTCTTCTTTTTCATCTACCCCCGGAAGAATCTATTTACTTCTACTATACTCTTGGTTTTTAGTGTTTTTAGTTCTCCCGTGTCTTTATATTGCTATATGCATTGATATATACGGTTTATAATTTCTGGGTTGTTGTTGGGTTTTATATCTTCCCTTATATTTCGATGTCCCTGCTTCTGTCTTCTATAATCATTGTCATCCCCAATTAATGCTCTCTTTTATTTGCTGCGATTTATATCCCAATTTCTATTTTAGAGTTTTGTCCTTTCGTTTCTTCTTCTTGCAATTAAACACCGCTTATAATGGTCCAGAATTCACAGATATAAATTTCGGAATGAACATTGTTAATATTCTAAGAAGGAAATTGTAATGGCACGATCTTGACTTGTCAAATTACTAGAATACCCTGGAAAAGATCGAATCATCAAGAAATAATTTCTTGATATTTTAGAAGTTAAATAGAATACAAGAGTCGTGTAACATGGCACATGATGACGTTATGATCTGTGAATCATCACGTTCCATTTAGAAACTCAGCATAACTTACTGTAATATAATCACGTTGATTAAGTGTCATTATATTATACTAATTCATGCTTCAGTTCCCAACACTACTTCAAAAATATTCCTATTTTAAACTCGAATGTTTCAGAATTTAGAAACTAAAATAGTTTCTTTTATGATGTAATATAGATAGCGCAAAGAGGTAAATGATTTCATATATGAATAATTATAGAAATATCTTCAAAAATATGGAGGATATTTATAATGAAAGATACAATGATATCTTAGAATTTCTAATATCGAAGGATGATGATGAAGATTTGTCCGTAAAAGTGTAGAGTCAGGAGGAAGGTATTCGTTACTGACTTCAGCAGATACTGAATCATTTGGATTCTTTGAATGCAGGTTTAGTCTTTGTGATTTGTCCACAGCCCCCTTCATGGTTTGCTCAATCCGTTTTTCAGTTCCAAACCTTCTCTTTTTCTGAGCTTTACCAACACATTATTCTTTATCATCAAACTTTTGGCTGTTAAGGTCGTTTACAGTTTTTGCTGCTTCATCAGCATTTTTCAAAATTTCGAGAACTAGTTCGCAGTTTAGGGTGTTTTTCAGAAACATCACATTCAAAGAATGTAAGTCCAAGAGATAGACGTTGTACGTACACATATAACTGTTGGCGTAGATATGCTGCGAGATTTCAAAATACTGATTGCTAATTCCCGATGATTCGTATGGCAATTCTCGTTACAAGATGCAGATGAGTAAATGATGGGGTTTTGATAAATATAATGATTTTTGAAAAAATCCTAGATCAATACGGTTGCTGGTAAATTTACTGCTACTGTGGTGGGGTTTTGAAATGACCCGTCCTAATCCATAAGAACGAATACAATAACATATGATTACATTACGAGGTATTTGACCTCTATATGATACATTTTACAAACATTGCATTCGTTTTAAAAGACAAACTTTCGTTACATCGAAAGTTAACAGGCATGCATACCATTTCATAATATCCAACCTATAAATGACCTAATCTGTCATTTACTTAATAATAATCTCTATTGAACTCAACGACTTGAATGAAACGTCTTTTGAAATATGCCATGAATGACTCCAAGAAATATCTTTAAAAATGAGCAAATGCATAGTGGAAGATTTCTTTCATACATGAAAATAAACATGCTTAAAAGTGTCAACCAAAAGGTTGGTTAGTTCATTAGTTTATCATAATCGATCATTTTTATCATTTTAATAGACCACATGATTTTCATTTCCATTTCTCATAAATATACGCCCCATGCATAGAGACAAAAATAATCATTCATATGGATTGAACACCTGGTAACCGACATTAACAAAATGCATATAAGAATATCCCCATCATTCCGGGACATCCATCAGACATGATATAAAAACTCGAAGTACTAAAGCGTCCGCTACAACGGATGGGGTTTGTTAGGCCCAATAGATCTATATTTAGGATTCGCGTCAATTAGTAGACTGGTTTACTAATTCTTAGGTTACCAAGCAAAAATGGGCATATTCGGCTTCGATCATTCAACCATATAATGTAGTTTCGATTACTTGTGTCTATTTCGTAAAACATTTATAAAAGCAGCGCATGTATTCTCAGTCCCAAAAATATATATTGCAAAAGCATTTAAAAAGGGAGCAAATGAAACTCACCATACTGTATTTTGTAGTAAAAATACATATGACGACATTGAACAATGCAGGGTTAGCCTCGGATTCATGAACCTATATCGATTATATATATTTATATGTTGGTCAATATTTGTCTGACAATTTAGGTTAAACCGTAGTGTATCACAATCCTAATGCTCGAGACTAATATGCAGAAGTTAACAAAAGTCAACTTAATCTTAAATGATTTCAAAAATCTATACATGATTATAATATAACTTAAATATAGTCGTTTAATATATTTAAATATTTTTAACAGATTTTAGTAGAGTAAATAATATAATTCATTCATTAATAAATAAAATTTTATATTAAAATTTTTGTAATAAAAATATACTTTTCTATATCTTAAATAATAAAATTTATAAAATTCAATTAATATCATAAAAATAATATGATAGGTATTATTAATGTAATTATTTTACACGTAGAAAAATATTTTTGTTTCACATATTTATTTGATAAAATAATATCGATAATAATAATAGTAAATAAAAGTTGTATTATTTTGTAATAATAATAATTATTATTCTACTAATAATAATAACAATATTTTTATTTACGAAAAAAATGGTATTATGATAAATTGATAATTCTTATTAATAATAATAATGAAATTTTATATTAACAATAATATTCCTATTAAGAATAATAAATTTTGTAAAAATGATAGTTTTAATATTAGTAATACTTTTAGTAATAATAGTGATAAAAATAATGAAAAACGATAATTTTATTTAAATCAATATCTTACGATATTTTAAATTTCATCATGATACCCATACTCATTATTTTCTAATCGATTCATTTAATAGCTTTTAGTACTCTTTTATATCGCATTAATAATAATGATAATAATAGCAATAATAGTAATTAGATGATACTAAAATTAGTTTTAATGATAATAATATTAATAATAATAAATACTATATTAACATTAATGCTAATACTAATAACTATTTTAATGATAATAATAATAAAAATAATAATAATAATAATAATAATAATAATAATAATGTTAATAATAATATTAATGATAATAATGATAGTAATACTAATAAAAATGAAAATTTGTAATGATAATACTTATAACGATAATGATAATAGTAATAATAATAATAATAATTATTATTAGATAATAATAACGACGATAATAACGATGATAGTAATAATAATCATTTTAACAATAATACAAAAATTCAGTTGACTATAACTTCTAATCTGTTCATCGAAACCATTCGAGTTCTAAATGAAAAGTTCATAATTTTTCGCTAACTTTCCAACGACATGCATTCCATATACTATATCTCAGTAGCATATGTATCTAATTCAGGATTCAGCATAAACTATCTAACGATAAAATTAAACGTACAAGCATACATAATCCTAAATACTCGAGCACTAGTCAGGGATACACTATTAATATATAAAAGTTAAGTTATGAGTGCTCACATATCAATATTGAGATTCAACATTGAAGGAAAGGTACGTAGACGCAACGGAGATGATAAACACTAAGTTGGCATCACGAGCATACCCATGAACTTTACCCATAACCTCCATAGCTATAACCCATAATTTCCTTAGCTCTATCCCACTCGGAAAAAAATACATTTTGAAATCACGCGAGCAGAACCTCGTCGTAGTATTTTATGTAATAATAATAATAATACTAATAATAACGCTACTCAAAAATAATAATATCAATATTAATAAGATTAATAATAATATTATTATTAATAATATATATTAACTTTTACGGAGTGATTGAAGGAAAACATGAAAACTGATTCATCTGAAATCAAAATCGTTCGAAATATAAAGGAGTTTTCACCAGCTACCCCTTATGCGATCGCATGAGGTTTGTGTGGTGAACTCATGTGATCGCATGAGTTAACCATCCAGCTTACAAACACTAAATAGATTGCCGACACTTCTTTATTTAATATAAATATATATATATATATATATATATATATATATATATATATATATATATATATATATATATTAATATTTAATCTTTATAATTAATTATATATTATATTATATTTATGTGCATCGTAAATTTGTAATTTTCATTCCGAAGTCTCGTACGTTGTCACTCGACTAGTGTCTCGATTTCGATTTCTCGAGCGCATGTTCGTACGTTTAGAAAACTAACACTTTACGTTACGCGACGTGTACCTTTAATAATAATTAGACTTTAATTAATGAAAAACAATCCCACTCAAAGTGTAACTTATTCATTTGAGTGTTTTGGTCATTTGCTTCTATAATTTAATGTCTCGTTGTTCACCAAAATATATCATTTTAAATCAAAACGTTTTGTGACAACGTTATTGTTATATCTCATTACATTGTAAGGTACATATATATGTTTTTATCTCAAAATATAAGTTTATAATATTTATTTAATATTTATTTTTTCAAAGTAATTATTTTTCAAGACTCATTTATAATCGTTTAAATGATAGAAAATATTATGTCATATTACGTTTGCGTTTTTAAAACACAATATATATATTCGTAATTTATAATATAAAGTTTTAATTAAGTTCTTTAAAATTCATTAACGAAGTATCTTATAACACCTTTTAATGAAGTTCTTTCTAAATTGAAAACGTTTTAGTACTAAATCAAATAAATATACTAACTTTTGTTTTCTAAAAACTAATATATATTTAGGAATCATTTTGTCAAAAGGTTGAAGTAATGGAAATCGTTATATCGTATTTTGAAAAGTAAAATAATAGATTTCAAGTTTTTAAATTACTAATTATTGATGAAGCGAGAGATAAAGTTTAATGGTTAAATGAACGTACGAAATCATTTTAAGATAAAACGTCGATATTTATTTTCTAAGTTATTTATATCTCATAACCTTATTTCCACATTAAGTAATATGAAAGTTAAATAGCTAACGCATATATAGGACATTGAACAAGAATCCCACTAACTTTTGTCTAACCTTCGTCAATTGACATATTTGTTCTTACATGTATATTACTTTACCAAATATTCCGGATACCGTTAAAAAGGAAAGGTTTCCTAAATCAAAGTGGACCTCTCAACAGAGACTCGTAATCATAATTCAATGTTTCTGATAATTCAATCATTTGATATTATCTTCTAATTCCATCGATAAACATATTGAAATAAATACGTTCATGAAAAGTATTAAACGTTTAATACTTTGTTTAATGTTTTTAATTAATATAACTATATATTATATATACATATCTATATACACATAATTGTTCGTGAATCGTCGGAATTTGGTCGAGATTAAATGAATGTATGACCACAGTTTAAAATTCTTGAGATTTAACATTACAGACTTTGCTTATCGTGTCGCAAACATATAAAGATCAAGTTTAAATTTGTTCGGAAATTTTCGAGTTGTCACAGTGAAGTTGTTTTAAAGGGGTTGAGAAAAGGGTGATATAGTCTTTTTAAAGACATTTATTCGGAATTTCGAAAATGATAGATAGAAGTGCTGATATTTTTGCGAAGCACTTTGACTTTTTCTCCTTTGGAGTGATAGGTGTTTGTGGTCAAGTTCTTCTTCGACGTTTCTCTTTATAAGTTCTGCTCCCTTTCTCAGAACTTTAAATATATATATATATATATATATATATATATATATATATATATATATATATATATATATATATATATATATATATATATATATATATATATATATATATATATAGAGAGAGAGAGAGAGAGAGAGAGAGAAACTTTCTGACGGCAAACTTTTTCAAGACCTTTTCCATGATATTTGAGAGGTTTATAACATCGGGTTTCCGGAAGGAATCTCATTTTTTGGATTTTTCGAGTGATAGTAAAGATGATGTGGATGAGGGTTTGATGCGGTAGAAGTGGTGAAGGTGTGAAAGGCTTATTTTGACAAGTGGCTAGCTCTTCTAATTATAAACGAATCACATTTCGTTACTTGGAGATGCAGATCTAGAGCAAGCTCTGATTCTAAGTACAGACATTTTCACTCTCAACGGAAAATAGTGAAGCATTAAAGATGAATGCTCACATGGTCTTATTTGGGTGCCTCACCATAATCAATTTAGGTCGATAATGCCTAGTCATGCAATGCTCTATTAGAGATTCTGTTCGTCCCAACAAGATTTCTTCCTTACTTAAGCCTTAATTTTATTTACAAACATTTTAAGTTTTCGAAAGTACTTTTTTGAAAAGGCTTTTCTCTTGTTAAAATTGTTTGAAATTTCGCTTAAGAACTCGGAATCTTCGTAATGGGGTTATTTAAGTTCAGCATAAAAAGATTATACCAACATCCCACACTTAGATGAACATTGTCCCCAATGTTCCTACTGTATCTCACACTTAAGAGTTTTAGTTAAAGATTTGGGAATATTTGTCTAGTATTTATTTGGGTTGAAATCCCACACTTAGTGATATGCTAGGATGTGGCATAATTAAAAATTTGAGCTAGAAACGGGAAGAAAGGAGTACCCCTAGCGGATAGTCATGGTTGCTTGTTGAGAAACTAGCTGGCTTGTAGACAGGTCGTTTCAACAATCTTGGAAGTTACGTCCTTTATTCATCGGCTCATTTGTCATCCTTTATTCTTCTACTCTACTTTATTGCACGAGTTGCCTCCTGAGAAGCACTTTTGTTTAAGGTCGTTGGCTCGACTGTAATGATGCCTAAAAAGCAGACATTCTCTTCTGGTAGTTGTAATCGTCGTCATCTCGGGGGAATATGAGTCTTCGTGGATAAATCCGGAGAAAGCGTCGGACAAAAAGTGGTAGCAGATCTGGTACTTCTCTTGAAGATCTTCCGAAGGAGAGATAATGTACGGTTTCAGCTCATGATAAATCTTGATGTCCGATAAGAATATGATCTACGTCTCTGCTGATTGATCCATGAATGTCAATCATCGAGGTAGTGCTGGTGGTGATTACTTCTCTGACAGAGTGTTCATTTTGGAGATCTTCAAATAGCGTCAGAAATTGTATCTTCAGTATTTTGAAATCTTCTGAACGATGATCTCCACAGTAGGAGTCTATAGCTTTGCACAAATTTGTCAAAAGGTGAAGATGAAAAGAAGTGAAAAGCATTCCTGACCCAAGCATTAATGTCGACGTCTTAGAATATATCTCCCGGCATCCATCTTTGAATATGAAACTATGATCCGTGGATTCGTGGAAGATACGTGTTATCTGCTTCGTAATATAGGTGGCAATGTTGACTCGGTCTGGTTCAAGATGTGAAAATCATTAGTTGCATCTCCCTTCTTTTGCTACTACGTCTCGTAACTCCTTGATAATCAGATCAGCATGGTGATCAATTGTTACGTAAATCGCTAGCTTGTCTGGTGTGCTTTTGAAATTATCTTTTTCTAAGAGAACGAAGAGACTGTGAATATCCTCGATCCTTTGCAAATCAGAGTGATAAGTCAGGTGTCTGGAGGAAAGATCCATATGCTTTCGGATGAGAGTCAGTAGTGCTCGTTGGTTTGCTGAGAATGGAAGTGCAGATACGGCTAAGGCATTGTAAACCTTAGAGTAAATGACCTTCTGATCTCGACAAAATCTTGTCTCGAGAATAGTGCAAACCACTGAATAGTGCTCTCGTTGCCTTTCTTCATGGTAGATATGATCGTGAAAAGTATTGATAAAGTCTTGAATGCGTCCTTCTAAGATTTCAACATTATCATCTTCTCTCTGGTGATAGAGGTTGTATTCATCTTCGATAGCCTTGATCTGTTCCTTTAAGCGTAGTGTGAAATCAATTTTTGATTTACGGATGGCTTCGAAAATATCTTCAAATTCATCGTTGTCATTGATGAAGGTTATCATGTCGGCATGATTAGATATGACCGGAATCTGATCGGAAGAAGAGTTCGGCTCCTCCTGATCTGGTTCGGGTGGAGAATATTAATCATTCAGAATGTCTTCATGTTGCTCTTCCTCGTCATCATCAGTATAGTTTTCTTCTGTGGATTCATCTGATGAACGGGTTTCTTCAGTATTCTGGTGCTCCATTTCAATACTTGCAGGGTCAATCTCTATATCTTTAACCTCAGCTTTAGCAGTTTTCTTCTTGAAACGAATGATTAAACTGTGATCTTCCGTCTCGAGCCTCATTAATTCTTCGTGTCGTTTCAAGCTTAGAGAGGGTATTATCACAGTTTCTTTTACGTCTCCCATTTCCTCTTCCTCCTCAGATTCTTCCTCTTCCTCAATTTATTCGCTGAGATCCTCTTCTTCCATTTCTGGGTCATCAGAAAACTGTGATTCGACACCAACCTCGATATCATCGGCTGATGGTGGAGACTCATCATCAAAAGTGATCCGTTCGGTGGAAATAGCAAACATCTCTGTTTGTCCAGAAAGATCGGTAGGTCGGTCAATTTTGAAGGTAACGCTCTCCCCATGTGATCGCAAGATCAAGTTTTGATTGTACACATCAATGACAGTCCTAGCCGTATTCATGAAAGGTCTCCCTAACACTATTGGCGTGTGAAGGTCTTCCTTAATGTCTATCACTACGAAATCCGTAGGATACAAGAATTTGTCGACTTTCACTAAGACGTTCTAAACTATTCCCTTAGGATATCAAATTGTGTGATCGGCAAGTTGGATTGTCATTTTAGTTGATAAAAAGTCTCCTAACTCTAATCTCTTGTAGAGAGAATAGGGGATTAGGTTGATACTTGCTCCTAAATCTACTAGCGCATGAATCGTTCTAGATTGGTAGATTGAACACGGGAAAATGAATCGTCCCGTATCTCCTAGTTTTTGCGGTATAGAGTTTCAGAGTAATGCCGAGCATTCTTCATGATCATATACATAGGTTGTTGATTCTCTACCATTTGCTCTAGCCTTTGTAATTTTCACTTGTGACTTTACCCAAGGAATCTTTACATTGTGTTAAGGTGAATTATGCTAATCAATAATCAAGACCGGGTCGGGGTGGTTGATCACTTAATTGTTGAAGTGAAAGACGATCATCAGGGCCCAAAATGATCATCAACATCCCATTCCACCCCTTTAATCTCATTGCACTCAATCCTTGATTAAGTAACATTAATCTAGGATTTATCAATTGGTGCCATCCGTAAGTTGCTAAGGCATACCAGCTGATTTGAGAATTAGCCATGGCAACTAACGCGAAACAAGAAAATAGCTTCGTGAATGCTGATGTGCCAAATGATGATTTGCAGCATTCTTTGCCAGTTAATTTTCAGGCAAATGTCAATGCTAACATGAGCAATTCGGTTCATGAACCGCTTGCCAAGACATCTAATGCTAATGTTACTAATGCTGAACCGTAACTAAAGGTTTCTACTAATAAGTTGATCGCGCGCAGAAATTTGCAAAAGAGCCGCGACGAAACTACTGCAGAAGGAAAATGCCTCAGAATTTTATCTAGGAAAACAAACTTAAAAGCGGACAAGGTTGTTGACACTGCTATTGAACAAGCCAAAAAAGATGCTAAGCAGGGTCGCGAATCTCGCGTACCGCGTACTTATCTATGGCCATTGAATGATTCAGGATCACATACTGATCGCTTAATTGTTGAACATTGCGATAGTGACAGCGATGGCGCAGAACAACACATTGTTTTCAACTATGATTCCAAGATTGCAAAAACCTCAAGAGAGGAAAGCGAGTATTCTGATGACTCAAAAAGCGCAGAAGAAGTTGTAAAATTCCACATGTTAAGTGCAGACGGCCACCAACACCTTTTCCCCGCCATAGAGATGAGGGCGAATCTTCTGACGCTGTACGCAGAGAAAATGCTCAAACTTTCTTAGCGGATGTTTTTAAAAGCATTGTGCCTAAATCAATGCAACATAAGTTCGAACAGCCGAATTTTTTGAAAGATATGATAACCAAGTATTGTGTGGAGAATTACTCACACAAAAAAGGCAACTGAGATCACTACTGCTTCAAACAAGTTTGTCTAGCACATTTCCGATTATCCAATTGTTACACCGCCCATTGTGCCTGCAACGTTGGGTGTCTATTCTGGCTTAACTGACCCGCTAGATTTCTTACAGCAGTTTAAGGGAGTTGTTAGCACTTACAACTGGGATGAAACGGTTGCATGCCGTGTATTCCCCATGGTTCTGTAAGGGTCAGCAAGAGTGTGGTTTCATAGTCTACAAGCCTGCAGTATTATCGGCTTTATTGATCTTCGCGATAAATTTCTGTTGCAGTTTCATAATCTTTTACCGCAAAAGAAGACGCACATCGAGTGCCATGATATAAAGCAAGGCAATAGAGAAACTTTAAATGCGCTGCTTACGCGATATATATACGAGTGCGAAAAGATACCAAGTTTGAATGAGGATCAAAAGATTTCTAGTTTTTTGCATGCAATAAATCCGCAAAGACATCCAACGCTTTTGCGGCGCTTGAGAAGGGACGTTCCGCCAACTTTTGCAAAGGTTCAACCGGAAACATATGATTACATCAGAGGTGGCGAAGATAGTACTATAACTCCCAAATGCAGATGAAGTAAAGATAAAAATTGACGAGATGATAATTATTCCTTCCGTGATGGAAACAATGATAACTTTCGCAGTTCGGGTTATTCAAGGCGAAATGGCGGCAGTAATCACGCGCGTAACGACACACATCAGGGTCAAGGTGATAATCAAGGATACAATCGGCGTGATCGTTATTCATCGTGAAAATGGAACAACGAATCTTTCAACATTATCCAAATGCTAACAAAGACGCCTAAGGAAATTCTTTTACAAGAAAAAGTGGCGCGGTATTTTTTCCTAATCCTCAGCCTTTAGCAAAAAATAGCAGGCGTGATAAGTCCAAGTTTTGCATTTTTCATGACAATTACGGTCATGATTGTAGAGACCCGTCCTAATCCATCTGGAGGAATACATTACATTTCGTTACATCGTGAGGTACTTGACCTCTATATGATACTTTTTACAAACATTGCATTCGTTTTTAAAAGATAACCTTTCATTACATCGAATGTTGACGGCATGCATATCATTTCATAATATATCCAACTATAATTGACTTAGTAATAATCTTGATGAACTCGACGACTCGAATGCAACGTCTTTTGAAATATGTAATGAATGACTCCAAGTAATATCTCTAATATGAGCAAATACACAGCGGAAGATTTCTTTCATACCTGAGAATAAACATGCTTTCAAGTGTCAACCAAAAGGTTAGTGAGTTCATTAGTTTATCATAATCATTCATTTTTATCATTTTAATAGACCACAAAATTTCATTTCCAATTCTCATAAATATACGTCCCATGCATAGAGATAAAAATAATCATTCATATGGTGAACACCTGGTAACCGACCTTAACAAGATGCATATAGAATATCCCCATCATTCCGGGACACCATCGGACATGATAAACTCCAAGTACTAAAACATTCCAAATTCCAGAATGGGGCTTGTTGGGCCCGATAGATCTATCTTTAGGATTCGCGTCAATTAGGGGGTCTGTTCCCTAATTCTTAGGCTACCAAGCTAAAAGGGGCATATTCGGCTTCGATCCTTTCAACCATATAATGTAGTTTCAACTACTTGTGTCTATTTCGTAAAACAGATATAAAAATAGCGCATGTATTCTCAGTCCCAAAAATATATATTGCAAAAGCATTTAAAAAGGGAGCAAATGAAACTCACCTAATGTATTTTGTAGTAAAAATACATATGACTATATTGAACAATGCAGAGTTGGCCTCGGATTCACGAACCTATATCATTTATATGTATATTAACACAAATAATGGTAATCGAACAAATTTAGGTATTATTATTAATTGTTATTTTAGTAACTTGTACGTTTCATTAATAATTAAATTAACTATATTTATTTTTATATACATTAAATAGATAATTAATATTTATTACAAACATATTAATATAGTTATGTTTTATGTAAATAATATATTTTTATATAGAAAATCTTTATTTGATATATTAATAATACTAACAATAATAATGATGAAAATAATAATATTAGTGTTAGGAAATAATAAAAATGATAATAAAAATAATAATGATAAAAATAATGATAATTCTAATAATAAAATAATGATAGTTCTGATAATAAAAATGATAATTTTTATAAAAAAATTAGTTTCAATAATAATAATACTTACATTAAAATTGATAATAATAATAATAATAATAATAATAATAATAATAATAATAATAATAATAATAATAATAATAATAATAATAATAATGATGATGATGATGATGATGATAATAATAATAATGAGTAATGAGTAATGAGTAAACTACCTCAAAGAAGTAGTCCTAAAAAAATGCTCAAGTCCGGGTTTGAACCCGCGACGTCCCGCTAACCCGAAAACATCCTTAATTGTCCATCTAACTCTTTTATTTTTTCTGTTTTAATTCGCATCCTAAATTTATTTAACCATTCAATCGGTTATTATCACTTGATTAACATAATTCGATCATCATCATTTATCATGCGTTTACACACATCATCATTTTTTTCCATTTACATCATCCTCAACTTTATAATACCATCATCATACGAGTATAACTTCATATTAATAACGATTCTTCTCCATCTTATTATTACATAATATTATCAAACTTATCATGTATTTATCATCATCTCTAATCATCTTCATAAAATCATCATACTTCGTCATATACAAGAAATAGAAGTAGCAGTAGCTCGTTAACATGCCACAAGAGCTAGTCCAGGTGAACTCTTGGGCTATTAGAACAAGTTTTAGTTTAAGTATGTAATGGGCTTAAGGTTTGGGCTTGTATTGAAAGAAGGTCCGTAGAAAAAAAAAATTGATTCTTGGCTCATATAGTTCGAAGAAGTCCAGCAGGGTTTCAACATACAACCAATCTTAACTCAATATCATAATTGTAACCCGTTATTCATAATCATTATAACTAAGTTTCTTTTCGTATAACTATATCACAGAAAAGGAATCATACTTCTATCTAGTTCTTGTTCATCATCATCCTTGTTACACCATCGGTTACTAACATCATTTCTCCATCATACTTGCTACCGTAATAATAATCAAAACAGAAGGTGACATCGTTACTTTGGCGATGGTTTGCAACAGAAAATAGGAGCACAATTGTTTGTTGGCTTCAGTTGTTTGGGTTGAAACTGAGGATTGAGTAAGGAGCAGATAGGATTCAAAAAAATATAATACAGCCTGTATTATTAAAAGGGATCGGTTTTCAATTCCATAAAATCCCAAGTGGCCCCTTCTAAAGCCAATTAACCGTCCCGCTTGTCAAGACTTGGCCCAAGTATAAATTGATAATCGGCCTGAGTTGTGGTCCGTTTTTAGAGCTAGTGGACCGAATCTACCCAAACCCTTTATAACCTGCTAATTGAGCCGTATTATTATAATTATTCGGTAGTACTCGAATGAAAGAAAAAAATATACCTACTCCATCATGCACGATTAGAAGGGGTCCCATGACCATGATTTTAGGCGTTAAATTAGTGATTAATGGAAAAGATTATGGCCACGTTTTATCATATTATATTAAAGTAGTGGTACCCATCATATTAGAGGATAATCATTGGAATTCTTTTGGACTGAACAGAAAGCAAAAAGGAACTATAATTGATGATGAGGGTGTTAATTTGGTTTGTGATTCCAACAGAAAGAGAACTAGCATAAGACAAAGGTTTAATATTCTAGGTGTCTTGATGAACTCAAACAGGAAACATGATCATTTTGTGAAATGTGAAGGTGTTGGTTTGGATTTGGAAAATGAGTGGGTAAGTATGGTTGGGTTTGGTTAATTGAGCAAGTGTTGGCCATTAATCGAAAGATCATGCAAAGGTAGCTGACTTATTACTTTATTTGTAAACTGCATATATACGGTTTGTTTTGGGTTTGTCCTTGGACAGGAAAAATAGTAGCAATTGCTGAAGGTTTGCAGGTGATGACAATATGAGTGAAGGTGGTGGCGATGGTTGGTTGTAATGTAGTTTATGGTAGTGAAGCTTGGTGAGTTCTTGAGCGGTTTAAATGGTTGTCAATGAAGAATGGAAGAAGAAATAATAATCTTAAATGTGATCTTGTGTTTGGTTTTGGTGTATGTTTTCTTGCATATATGCACATGTACCGTAATATATATTCAATGAGTAGGATGGTGGTGATTTTGATAGGAAACCAGAAACATCGACAAAAATCTCCACTCAATATTTGATTGTAAACAATTCAGGAAAAGATAGAAAAGAAAAAGACAAGTGAGGTGTTTGTGTGGAAATGAGTTATGTACTAAAAATATAGATATGGATATATACCCCGTTAGAATAATCAAATGGGAAAAGAAAAGCAAAAAGTTAAACAGTAATTCAATCATAACCTCAATTAGATACAGTTAAGTTTGGTTTATTCTACCGACAAATAGTTTTATTAGGGATAGTATTTCGTGCCCCGTGGTTTAAACAGTAACGGATAAAAGTATTAATAAAAATTCCATATTTTTTAGATTAAGTTTCTTTAATTATTTCAGTCATTTTGGTATAAAATTTGGTTACTAACTATCAAATAAAAATTAAATTAATTATTCACTTCCAACCCTAAATAAAATATAAAAAATTTTAAAATTCAACAAATAGTTCCTAAATATATTTTTAGTAAACCTATAATTTATAAAACTCATTTTCGGATCACCGTTTATTTTAAAATCAAATAAGTTCGCATTAAACTTGTTTAATATACATCGAATGGCGATTGAGTGTTACTGTCGTTTACTAATTAGATTCGAAATCAACAAATATATTTAATATACTTTACTTATATATGTAGATATGTTTTAAATAATAATAATTATCATAATATCATATTTCATAATAACCACATTTAATATTTCAAATTATACTTCCAATTATTATATATATATATATATATATATATATATATATATATATATATATATATATATATATATATATATATATATATACACACACACACACACACACATATCTATTTACAAATATTTGTTCGTGAATCATCGAGAATGGTCGAAGGTCAATTGAACATATGAACATAGTTCCAAAATTTTTGAGACTTAATAATACAGACTTTGTTTATCGTGTCGAAATCATAATAAGATTAGGTTTAAATTTGGTCGGAAATTTCCGGGTCGTCACAGTACCTACCCGTTAAAGAAATTTTGTCCCGAAATTTAATTGAGGTCGTCATGGCTAACGATAAAAATGTTTCCATGACGAATATGTATTGATAAATAGAGTTTTATCATTATTGATTATAATAGATAAAATGATTCGACTATGTGAAGCGTACGAGTGAAGCTGTCACAAAAGATTGAGATAGAGATTTAACTCTTGACGTATTCACGGTGGGTTTCCGGAATACCAGGGATTTAAAAGAAAATCTTGGAAATCTATAAGATATGATTCTTCGGGATTTATGGAAATTAAGATCTCTATAATTAAATGCGATTATCTGTCTCGATTGCTTTGTCTGGTATTTTCATTATAAATGAACTTCTTCCGTTCCATTATTTTCACAACTCCAATA
The DNA here is from genome assembly GCF_046630445.1 of Rutidosis leptorrhynchoides. Lineage (NCBI taxonomy): Eukaryota > Viridiplantae > Streptophyta > Magnoliopsida > Asterales > Asteraceae > Rutidosis > Rutidosis leptorrhynchoides. The sequence goes on along the minus strand of NC_092333.1, from coordinate 220,324,901 downwards.
CTTTCTTTCTCGATCCATACTTTCAATGATTGTGAATATGCTTAATCCAACTCTGGTTCTTAACCTCATTCTGACTATCGCAATAATCATTCTTCTATTCCAACTCCCACCAGAGGAATCTGTTTACTTCAACTTCGCTCTTGGGGTAATTGTGTTTATCATACTCTCGTATCTTTGTATTGCTATTCGTATTAATGTACACGATTTGTGATTTCAGTGTTGTTGTCGAGTTTTATATCTTCCTTTATGTTTCGGAGCTATTTGCCTTTTTATTCTCTTCTCGACCTCTAGTAAAGCGAGTAATGGTTCAGAATTCGTAAGTATGGAGTTTCAAATGATTATAGTATTCTAAGCAGAAATGAATGTATTAGCACGATTTGATTTGTTAAATTACCAGAATTCCTGAGGATGGAACTATCAAGAATATATTTTCTTGATATGTTCAGAGGTTAAGTAGAATGAAAGAGTTATGTAACATGGTTCATGATAAAGGTATGATCTGTGATCCTTTATCACGTTCTATTAGAAACTCAGCATGACTTACTTTAATATAATCACGTTGGCCGGGTGTCATTATATTATACTAACCCATGCTTCAATTCCCAACACTTCTCCACAATTCATTCATAATTTATACTTAGATTTTACAGAAGTTGCCAATATAATGGAATACAGAAAACACGAAGAGGTAGATAATTTTAGACAAGAATATTTATGAAAATATCCTCAGAAATATCGAAGATATTTATGATGATATTTTGGAATTTCTAAGTTCGAAGGTTGATGAAGAAAAAAAAATTTCGCAAGATTTTTACATGACTTCGGAGCAAGATATTCTCTAAAGATTTTATTGAATCCCGAATTACCTGGATTCTTTGAATATAGGGTTTGGTCCTTGTATTTGTCCTTGGTCTCCTTCAGGGTTAGCTCAATCCGTTTTTCAGTACCAAATTTTCTATCGAGCGTTCCCAACACTCCATTCTTTATCATCAAACTCTTGGCCATTTAGGCCATCTACAATTTTACTGTTTCCTCTGTATTTAATGCAGCCATATCTGAATCGTCGGTTATTAATCCGAGGTGGTTTCAGGAGAGTTTTGTTTTTAGATGATTAAACGCTGATTGTAATATGGTGAAATATAAAAGGTTCTCCGATAACACTAAAAGAGCACACACATATATCAAGGTGATAATAAGGTTGTTTCGAACGAAAAGTCGTAGTTGACTTGTTGGAGCTGTGACAAAATTTGCTACTTTGAAAAGAATTACCAAGTTATTTTGGGTAATAATAACACTAAAGGAATTAGCACAGATACGTGTTTAATGTTTACCCAGGTTCCGAGTATTTTCAGGTGCATAACTAAATGCATAAATCTTTCCTTCCGTAGGTGAAGTGCGGTTAGTTCATCTTCTCGATTGAGGTGTTTTCAAGAATCGTGAAAGGTTTGAACGCAGATTGTAATTGTCAAGATACAATTGAGGTTTAAGATGAAATCAAGTGGCAAACTTGAGGAAATATTTAACTGTAGTAGATGTAATTTATTTACGATCTTTTAAGTCAAAATATGCTGTAATTAATATTTCCTACTCTTTTAACACTTTTTAATTGTCCATGATAGTAGTCCAATAGTCCAATAGTTCAACCAAAACTAGTATATTATAAGGATATAGTCATATAGGAACAGTTAGCTAGGAACAGTCAGCTAGGATTTGGTTAGTATAGGTTTAAAATTTTACGTAGTTAATTAATTGGTTACTAATCAATTTTATTTTGTTCATTATTTTCTTCATTATGCAACTTGTCAAATCTTGACTTGGATTTTGATCGGCAGAAACTCGTATATGAAATTGAATTGGAATGAAAATGGTTATTCTTTGGTGAACAGATACATATATGTGTGGATTTGAGCAGTATCATTAAGGACTGTTGAATCTAAATTGAAGAATGTACAGTGTAACTTATTAATGTGGAATCTAAATATTCCTCGAGTATTACCTACCCGTTAAAATATTTTCACCATTAACAGTTTGTACAAAACAAATTTTAATTACAATCTTTATGAAAATATACTTGCATATATATTTTTTTCAGATGTAATCATGAATTTAATGAGTTAATATGACATTAATCTCATTTGCTTTTCGGTTTGAGTTAGAATAAGTAATCTCTAAAACTATTAGGAACCACATATTCTTCGCAGAATATTAATGAAGTTATGGATTAATACTTCATCGTTCATTGTTGTTGGTATTCCTTGGTATCTGTGATGCGGATGACATTGATGTTCGAGGTACAGATTGTGTTGTTGAAGTGTGGGATGCGGATGTTGCTGTTGGTGGTGGTAATGTTGGTGCCAGTGATGTTGCTGAAGCTGGTACGTTTTGCACCATATTTTTCAAGGCTACAACTCGGGCGCGAAGCTCGTTGACTTATTACCCCGGGATGATTGTCGGTAGGAATGAGCGAGTGAATAAGGTTTTGAGATAGTATATAATCATGGCGAGATATTCGGGAAATGTGAGAGAGAATTGTATTACGAACAGGTTCGCCGGTAAGTGCTACAGATTCTTCGCCAAGAGGTGAATTCGGTTGATGGAAATGATCACCTTCTTCTTGTCTCCAATAATTTAATATACTACGAACCCATCAGATGAATTGGGGATGGCTGATTGGTTGATTCATTCTGGTGACGCTGCTTCTGGAACTTAGGTGAACATCCATGTCGGAATAGCTGTCGGATTCCGAAGAACTTGAACTAGTGGCGACTTCCATTTCGTACGATTGAGTAAAGGTTTTTCGGTATAAAATGATTTTCGGTTGTCGGATGGTATTCTAATTACATAGAATATCTATATATATAGAACAAAAGATTTCGTAGAATACGGAGGAATTTACGGAATATGTCAGGCAAAGCTTACAGTAACAGATACGCTAAGATATCAATTAGCAGATACGCTAAGATATGAATTTTGCCTATACACTATTCATGAAATTAATGCAGTAAGATGTGTCTAGACTAAGAATGATAAGCAGGAAATTTTCCGACGAAAATGATAAGCAAAACTTTTGACATGCAGACACGGTCGAAGTCCAGACTCACTAATGTATCCTAACGACTTATCAGTTAGACACACTAATGCAGACCTGGTTCGCTAAGACTATCGCTCTGATACCACCTGTAGAGACCCGTCCTAATCCATCTGGACGAATACATTACATTTGGTTACATCGCGAGGTACTTGACCTCTATATGATACTTTTTACAAACATTGCATTCGTTTTTAAAAGATAACCTTTCATTACATCGAAAGTTGACGGCATGCATACCATTTCATAATATATCCAACTATAATTGACTTAGTAATAATCTTGATGAACTCGACGACTCGAATGCAACGTCTTTTGAAATATGTTATGAATGACTCCAAGTAATATCTCTAATATGAGCAAATGCACAGCGGAAGATTTCTTTCAAACCTGAGAATAAACATGCTTTCAAGTGTCAACCAAAAGGTTGGTGAGTTCATTAGTTTATCATAATCATTCATTTTTATCATTTTAATAGACCACAAGATTTCATTTCCAATTCTCATAAATATATGTCCCATTCATAGAGACAAATAATCATTCATATGGTGAACACCTGGTAACCAACCTTAACAAGATGCATATAGAATATCCCCATCATTCCGGGACACCATCGGACATGATAAACTCGAAGTACTAAAACATTCCAAATTCCAGAATGGGGCTTGTTGGGCCCGATAGATCTATCTTTAGGATTCGCGTCAATTAGGGGGTCTGTTCCCTAATTCTTAGGCTACCAAGCTAAAAGGAGCATATTCGACTTCGATCCATTCAACCATATAATGTAGTTTCAACTACTTGTGTCTATTTCGTAAAACAGTTATAAAAATAGCGCATGTATTCTCTGTCCCAAAAATATATATTGCAAAAGCATTTAAAAAGGGAGCAAATGAAACTCACCTAATGTATTTTGTAGTAAAAATACATATGACTATATTGAACAATGCAGGGTTGGCCTCGGATTCACGAACCTATATCATTTATATGTATATTAACACAAATAATGGTAATCGAACAAATTTAGGTATTATTATTAATTGTTATTTTAGTAACTTGTACGTTTCATTAATAATTAAATTAACTATATTTATTTTTATATACATTAAATAGATAATTAATATTTATTACAAACATATTAATATAGTTATGTTTTATGTAAATAATATATTTTTATATAGAAAATCTTTATTTGATATATTAATAATACTAACAATAATAATGATTAAAATAATAATATTAGTGTTAGGAAATAATAAAAATCATAATAAAAATAATAATGATAAAAATAATGATAATTCTAATAATAATAATAATAATAATAATGATAGTTCTGATAATAAAAATGATAATTTTTATAAAAGAATTAGTTTCAATAATAATACTACTTACATTAAAATTGATAATAATAATAATAATAATAATAATAATAATAATAATAATAATAATAATAATAATAATAATAATAATAATAATAATAATAATAATAATAATAATAATAATAATAATAATAATAATAATAATAATAATAATAATAATAATAATAATAATAATAATGAGTAATGAGTAAACTACCTCAAAGAAGTAGTCCTAAAAAAAAATGCTCAAGTCCGGGTTTGAACCCGCGACGTCCTACTAACCCGAAAACATCCTTAATTGTCCATCTAACTCTGTTTTTTTTTCCATTTTAATTCGCATCCTAAATTTATTTAACCATTCAATCGGTTATCCTCTCCTTCTTCAAAACAAACCCATTTAATATCATCATCATTATCGAATCATTATCCTTAAAACATCACCCTCGACAATCATCTTAATCTTCATCAATATCAATATCACAGCATCATGAATCGGTATTATCACTTGATTAACATAATTCGATCATCATCATTTATCATGCATTTACACACCTCATCATTTTTTTCCATTTACATCATCCTCAACTTTATAATACCATCATCATGCGAGTTTAACTTCATATTAATAACGATTCATCTCCATCTTATTATTACATAATATTATCAAACTTATCATGTATTTATCATCATCTCTAATCATCTTCATAAAATCATCATACTTCGTCATATACAAGAAATAGAAGTAGCAGTAGCTCGTTAACATGCCACAAGAGCTAGTCCAGGTGAACTCTTGGGCTATTAGAACAAGTTTTAGTTTAAGTATGTAATGGGCTTAAGGTTTGGGCTTGTATTGAAAGAAGGTCCGTAGAAAAAAAATGGATTCTTGGCTCATATAGTTCGAAGAAGTCCAGCAGGGTTTCAACATACAACCAATCTTAACTCAATATCATAATTGTAACCCGTTATTCATAATCATTATAACTAAGTTTCTTTTCGTGTATGTTTTCTTGCATATATGCACATGTACCGTAATATATATTCAATGAGTAGGATGGTGGTGATTTTGATAGGAAACCAGAAACATCAACAAAAATCTTCACTCAATATTTGATTGTAAACAATTCAGGAAAAGATAAAAAAGAAAAAGACAAGTGAGGTGTTTGTGTAGATATGAGTTATGTACTACAAATATAGATATGGATATATACCCTGTTAGAATAATCAAATGGGAAATGAAAAGCAAAAAGTTAAACAGTAATTCAATCATAACCTCAATTAGATACAGTAAAGTTTAGTTTATTCTACCGACAAATAGTTTTATTAGGGATAGTATTTCGTGCCCCGTGGTTTAAACAGTAACAGATAAAAGTATTAATAAAAATTCCATATTTTTTTGATTAAGTTTCTTTAATTATTTCAGTCATTTTGGTATAAAATTTGGTTACTAACTATCAAATAAAAATTAAATTAATTATTCACTCCCAACCCTAAATAAAATATAAAAAATTTTCAAATTCAACAAATAGTTCCTAAATATATTTTTAGTAAACCTATAATTTATAAAACTCATTTTCGGATCACTGTTTATTTTAAAATCAAATAAGTTCGCATTAAACTTGTGTAATATACATCGAATGGCGATTGAGTGTTACTGTAGTTTACTAATTAGATTCGAAATCAACAAATATATTTAATATACTTTACTTATATATGTAGATATGTTTTAAATAATAATAATTATCATAATATCATATTTCATAATAACCACATTTAATATTTCAAATTATACTTCCAATTATATATATATATATATATATATATATATATATATATATATATATATATATATACACACACACACACACATATCTATTTACAAATATTTGTTCGTGAATCATCGGGAATGGTCGAAGGTCAATTGAACATATGAACATAGTTCCAAAATTTTTGAGACTCAATAATACAGACTTTGCTTATCGTGTCGAAATCATAATAAGATTAGGTTTAAATTTGGTCAGAAATTTCCGAGTCGTCACAATGATACTAACCGCTGTCGAGATTTGGCAGAATTAATTTTAGAAGCATTTGAGCAAGGCAAATTGGATAACTTGTTGGCTCAAGGAGCCGCGAGTACTGCAAATGCGATGATATTACCCGCGAGATATAATACTCCAAAAATGTCAAATGCTCGTGCGATAGTTCAAGCTGAGCGGAAAGCCCCCGCAGTAAAACATTTAGGTGTTAAGATGGTGAGCAGGAAGGAGAATTTTCATGAAATACAGGTTTTTAACATGGTGGAAATTCAAAGCGGAATGTCTGCGCTTGAAGTATCTGAGCAATTTGCAAACTGGCAATGCGCCCTATTACTTACCCTCCTATAAATTTGAGTGCGGATCTTGATAAACCAGTTGTGATTTCATGCCGAATCGCGAACAATGGTATTATAATAATGAAAATGCATGTTGACACTGGCAGTAGTGTGGATGTCATGTACGAGCAGTGCTTCAACAAATTGCCTGAACATGTTAAGACTTTGCTAAAACCTACTGCGGTTTCGCTATCTAGTTTCTCAGGGGAATCAACTTGGCCTATTAGTCAGTTGGAATTACAGATTGAATTGGTAGACGACCGTGATGAACTGATAAAGTGGCAAGCCTTGTTAAAGCTTTACGTAATGTGTAATCAGTCTAGGTTTAACATGATCCTTTGGCGCACTGCTTTGCGCATGTTTGGCGCAATATCATCAACATTGCATGGAATGGTAAAGTTTTCTACTCGCAATGGTGTTGGTACGCTAACTTTGGCGGTAATTGAACCAATGTGTGCAATGATCACCACACGCGAAAGCATTGGTATTGAAGGGCATGCGGTGCTCACTGAATAGTGCAAATGTCTGATAAAGATAAACTGTTTTAGCGAATGATTACTAAATTAAATTTTAGTGTACGTACACTGCGTTGCATTGTTTTTATGAATGATTGTAATTTCCCGAGTTTTATGAATAAAAATTTATGATTTTGTTTTGTTTTAGGGAATGTTTCTATACAAAGCAGAAAACACTGCGTATGGCCACGCGCAGTAATAATCTTGCAGAACACAAAAGCATACGTATCATAACACTGAGTAACATTCTTGAGAAAAATTCAGCTAAGTGTTAACAAATATTTTCAGATATAAGGTATTACTTCGCTAAGTAATGGTAAAGCCTACTTATGTGCTAACATTGCGGATGTTCATCAAATATTACCTTTAAAGTCGAGTGATGAAATTGCCCATTTGTGCTAAGTAATAAATGTTGCGAAAGGATAAAATTTCCTAAGTATTTGATCTCGCCATTCTTAGATGCTTTGCAATGCTAACAAATTGCCTAAGGATCATTTCGGTGGACTTGGAAGATTCATTATGTATAAATATATACAGGTGCAGATTGTTTCGTGAAAGTATATACTTATTATGTGCACAATAATAAAAGTTGGAAATTGCAAAGGACAAGTCTAGATTATGAATATTTTTTTTTAAATAAAGCGCTATATAAATAAATAAGAGTTTCAACTGCGAAACAAAAAACTTCATTAATAAAAACATTGTACGAAGCGTGCTAATTTACAAAAAACGCAATATAAGATTGAGAATTCAGGTACATTAGTAAAGCGAAAAATACTATAATTTGAGTGCCTTGATTTCTTCAACGGTTACGTTTTCCCTCCGGCTGATCTCTCCAAAGCTGGAATGGTAACCTTTGCAACTTCTTTTTTGGCCTTTGCAAGTGCTTCCAACGATTCTTCTGTTGGAAAAATCTCGTCCGCAATGTCAGAAGGAAGCGGTTGGGAAAGGTCGCCAAGTTAGCAAAGCAAGTCATACCATTCGAAGCGAGTGGCGAATTTAGATGCTTGCGCATACGCTCTAAACTTTTCCGTTACCGGCACATAGTCCATAATTTTATCACCAAGCTCGGGCAGATATTTAACATGCTGAGCAAATTGATCTTTAGTAAATTCCGCTCTATTTTTTAGAGCAGAGACTTCATCTTGAGATTGCTTAAGAGCATATTCAGTCTTTTTAAGTTTTTGCTCCAGCTCTTGAGTTTTCTTGCACCGAGATAGGGCAACTGTGCACTTCTTATAATAATGTTCCGCCATGATGTTGAACCGTTTGGAGTTGTCCACGGTTAAGCAAATCGCATTAAAACAACTCACTATCCGCTGTCTTTCGACTTCTGTAAACGAAAGTTCGCTATACTTTGCGTGCACACTGTTTGGCACAATTTTGCAAAGTTTATTGTACAGTTTATTGGCATACTCTTCTTCTACGATATCCGTGGTGTTGTCATTGCGATTTGATGTTTAAGCCTCTGAGGGAAACGTCAGCAAATCTTCGTCATCGGGTGTTTGGAAAATTCCTTTTGGGATATCTCCACCTATGGTAAACACCTCCTCAGCCTCCTCGGATGAGCCTGAAATAACAACTAAAAGCGGATAAACAAATTAAGTGAATAAATGTATAAATGTAGTCATAATATCAAAATGATGTGCGAAACTATGCGGCATAAAACTGACTTACTTGCTTCGCCCTCCTCTATGGGAGTTGTAATAGTGCGTTGGCGTCTTTTGCGAGGCACAGTAACCTCGTCGGCTGCAGCTTTGCGTTTTCCCCGATCTTCGCCTCCCGAAATGATAAAAGTATTAAGAATTGGTTCATCAATAATGATGATTACGCTATCGCCTTCTTTTGGGCGGCGCGCAGGCTTAATGGCTTGTACATATGCCGTTTGCATCACTTAGTCAAGACCAACTTCTGCAAAATTATATGCGCATTAATTTTAATGAATATGAAACAGCACAAAGCTTTGCGCAAATATAAATCAATTGTGGTATACCGTTATAGATGCGTCAATTAATAAGACGTTGTGCTCCCTCCATAACCAATATATGGAGATCCTACTGATATACAGCGGAACATTGCTATATGACTGCATTATTAGACCATCACCCTTGATCAAGTTGAGGATTTCATTTTCAAGATCATCCGGTGTGACCTTCTCATTCGCATGTGAATCAAGCTCTGTGCACCAAGTTTTAATAATATTGCTAGTACCATGAGCAGTTTTATTGATGAAGAAGAACGAACTATGCCAATTCCCAATTGAGTCTTTGGGAGTGGTCATCACACCATGAAGATCGCGAAATGAAAACCACACCGCATCATGTGGAGTAATGCTGTTAAATGAACGAAACACATTAAGCAGTGGTTGTTTGTTGAGCGCGTTGCAGAACATTTCAAAAAGCACAATCTTGTTAACTACGTTTGGATGCAATTGTGCAACCACAACCTTATAATGTTCACAAACGCTAAGAAAGAATGGCGTTAATGGAAATCGTAGATTTTCATGAAAAATAACTGCCTCATAAATCGTAATCATGTCTTTGGGAGAAGCGTTCACCCTATCATCTGCAGACGGTGCAGTTGGTGAAAATTGAGCTAATAAAGGATAATGTTGCTTTAGGAGTTCAATTTTTTCTGCTGTAATGTATGAAACAAATGAATCTGGTGTGTTTGCCGGCGAATACGGAGTTGCCATTTGATTTTATGGATAAAGAGTGAGTACGGTATTAAAATTGAATTAAGCGAAGTAAGAATAGCTAAATTGAAAATAGTCGATATTGATTCGATAAAACTTGATTGCAAAGAAATCGATAATGTAAGTGTAGAGTCTGTAATGCGAATCACTTTCCTATTTATAATCAAGATTGGGACGAAGAAGTCGTAAAGGTAATGATGAAATTTTAACGGTCAGAAATTACTGTGGAGTATCAACAGTAATTAAAGAGCCGTTATGAATTTCCTTGATTTGACAGGTTTCAGAATATGTGACGCCCTCCAGATAGGGTCTGGAAGAAAACGTCACTAATATCAAATAAACCAACATATTATAATACGAGAACAATTCTACATGATAAAAATAAACTTTATTTATAACGCAGCGGAAGAGATGAGATGTCTTTACAAGAATTGAAATTACAATAAAGTAAATGTTTCAATTGCAAGAATAATAAATGCGATAGTTCTTGAGATCCTATGTCCAAGTAGCATCACATAAGTAGAAGATAAGTAAACTTGATCAATCAGCACCTGAGACAAACATGCTAAAGTGTCAACCAAAAAGGTTGAGTGAAATCATAGGTTTAACAAAAGTAGTTATCGTTGTTTTAAGACCACAAGATTTTGTTTTCAAAAGTAGATCACACAGATCTTTAGTTGTCAAAGAAGATCACAAAGATCTTAAAAGTTGATCTCGCAGGGACCAAAAAGTTATGCCAGTTCGTGATATTTAGACTAAACGTTCAAGTTTGCCCCAATGACAAGTTTTGTCTATACTTGTTGGTTTAATTTCCTTATTAAGTAATACAATGACTTGGTCAAATGTATCGGGGACGTTACTCCCGATAGGCCTACCCCCAATAATTAAGAATACATTTAACGAGCAATTAAAAATATCACTATAGGAACTTAGTCGGCATAGCTGGGTATAGCATAGTTTAAAAGTTGGTACTTGTGTCTAAATTATAAAAAGTAAAAATAGCATGTGTCTCACCCCAAAAAAGTTAAATAAGTTGCTAGCAATAAAGAGGGGGCTATGAGTTCACCTTAGTAAGCAGATGAGAGAGTTATTTCTCGGAATAGAAAGTTTGGATGAACGAGCAGAAAGTCAACCTATTGACATTTAAGAGTAGTTAAATGTTTTGCCCAAATTTAAGTTTAAGTATGCAAGTGTTTTAAGTATAGTTCATTTTACTAAATTCCATTCCTAGTAAGTTTCTACTTTTAGAATGTTTCCATTTCTAGTAGTTTCCACTTTTAATAAGTTTCTACTTTTAGCAAGTTAGTGTTGAACACTAGTGAGTTGTCCTTAATAAGTCTACCACCTATTAAGTGTGAAAGTAACTAAGTGTATGATTACTATAGACGGGTTAATATTGTGTACCATACCCAAACATCTATGCCACCGTCGAGTCACTAGAATGACCAATTGTTACCGGTTGGCCCAGGATTTCACGACCAAAATCTAAGTTTGGCATTCGAAATCCACAAGCGTCCCATAGTGGTACCAAGGATCACCCTAGGCCTTAAGTAGCGTTGACGTTTGAGTAATCACACGTTATTGTGAATGACTATCGTAATCGTATAATATAATATAAGTAGTAGTATCTTATATGTGTTGGTAATAATATAAGTGTATAAGTGTTAAGTAGTATTAGTAATGTAGTATAAGTAGTATTAGCGTTTTAGTTAATTAATGTAGTAATAATAATTAATGATTACAGTTAATTAATTAAAGTAGTATTTAATGATTAGGGTTTAGTGTAATAATGATTAAGTAATGATTAGGGTTTTAAATAATGTATTAGCGTTTTATTAAATTAGGGTTTAATAAATTAGGGTTAGGTTTAATTACGGTTTTAATATTTAATATGTATATATGTATATATATATATATATATATATATATATATATAGATATATATATATATATATATATATATATATATATATATATATATATATATATATATATATATATATATATATATATATATATATATATATATCGTGTATATATTTTGTTTCCTTTTTAAATACAAACATATCTTTATCAAATCATTAGGGTTTTTAAGATTTAACAAAAATGTTTTTTTTATAACTTTCGGCACATACATACATACATATATATACATACATACATATATATATATATATATATATATATATATATATATATATATATATATATATATATATATATATATATATATATATATATATATATATATATATATCGTGTATATATTTTGTTTCCTTTTTAAATAGAAACATATCTTTATCAAATCATTAGGGTTTTTAAGATTTAACAAAAATGTTTTTTTATAACTTTCGGCACATACATACATACATATATATACATATATATATATATATATATATATATATATATATATATATATATATATATATATATATATATATATGTATATATATTATTTTATTTTTTACAAATGCATGGTGTACCTATTTATAGCATGTATATATCTTATTACCATTTTTAAATACTAACACAATCTTTGATGAATCATTAGGGTTTTCAAGATCTAACTCTTTTCTCTTCTTTTTTTTTAAACCGTAACATGTATGTATATGTATATATTTTATTTTTATTTTTACAATATGAATATGATTATGAATGAGATTAATAACATGAACATGATTATAAAAATGAATTAAAAGTAAGATTTTAAGAGTTTTGGATTTAGGATTTTACCTTGATGAAGATTAATGAAGATTAACAAGAAAAAGTTGATGAACACTTGAAGATGAAGATCAAAACCGTTGAAGATCGAAGAACACCTTGAAGATCTTTGAAGAACGCGAAGAATACGATGAACAACTTGAAGATTACTTGAAGATCTTGATGATGTTGATGATTTTCACTGGGGGTGATGGTGGTTTTCGGTTCTTGGTCGAAAATTGGGAGAGGGAGAGAGATTTGAGAGAGATTTTTGTGAATGTGTTTTGGTACAAGATTAGATCTAGCCTAGGTCTCTATTTATAGGAGGGTTTAGATGATTCTAGATTTAGGTTAGGGTTAAGTTTTACTTAGGGTACAAGTTAGCTTGATGAGGAGGTTAAGGGGATGATTATGGCCAAAAATTTGAGGGGCAAAAGGGTAATTTTACCCTTTAACTTTTGGCTAGGGTTAGCAAGGGAGTGTTTGGAAATTTTTTATTTTAACCCTTGTACTTTAGATTAGCTTAAATGGTTTCTTAATTATCCAAGTTTAATTATTTAAGTGTATAAGGTTTAAGGTTATTTATTTTATTCACGAAAGTTTATTAGCTCATTATTTTTATCTTTTATTAACTTGTCGTTTATTACACAAAGTTATTTATTATGTTTTATAATTCTTAACTCTTAACAATTATTTATTAAAGTTTAATCGTTAAGTTTAATTATATTGTTTGGGCATTTAATATTGGAAAAATATAGAATGGAAAAATGAGGGTCGTTATAGTACCTCCCCGTTATTGGAAACTTTGTCCTGAAGTTTTAAGTAGATTTCTCGTTTGCCTCAGTAGTTGAGAAGAGATGGGGTATTTCCGTATCATTTGGTCTTCGTGTTCCCATGTATGTTAGGGGCTTCTACGCGAATCCCAACGGATTTTAACAATAGAGTTTGATTTTCACGTTTCCTGGTACAATCAGGGCCCTTACGTGAATTCGAATGAGTGTTGACAATAAGTATATTGCTTTGTTTACACGTTTGATCTCATGATCCTTAACCTTAATAGGTCGTTTGCAGAGTGCATTAAATGCGGAGATTTTCCAAGGAATAACAAGAGTGTCGTTTGGCTAGTTTTCCTTTAAAAAGGAAAGATGATGCTATACTAGCATTAAATGTGTCATTGAGCTCATTAAAGTTTTGAGTGTTCATGCCACAATAGTAGGGCAGATAAAATAGAGTAGAGTACGTAAAGATTTCAGTTACGTAGTTTGATGTATGTCAAGTGTTTGTTAGAGATAGTACCAGCTTCAAGTTGCGAAAGGTAACCATAATACCTTTAGTTTTCAAGAGATGTCTAATAGACAAATGAGATGTTAGTTGAGGATTCATTGACCTCAGGATAATATGAGCGATTAAATGAAAGACATCGTTCAATATACATGAGAACTTGTCTTTAGAAATAGTTTCAGGATGTAGCTTTAAGATTTATGATTTCAGTTTCATGTCGAATCATAGAATAAAACTTGACTAGAATAACATCTAGTTACAATTCATGAAGGAAGAAATGTTTAGAGTATCTTCATAAATGTTTAAGGTAACTCCTTCAGAGTAAGAAAGTCGTTTTCGTACAAATGGCGGGTCGGTCTATTACTTATGAGTTTAAATGTGGATGAGAATAAATGTGAATCATTGTCTATATGGTATTGTTTCTACCATGAAGGAACCTTTGGTTCCTTGTTCGAGAGATCATAGATTTAACTTTTACGAGAGCGTTGTGGTTTAGCCGTGAAATACCGGAAGTAGAAACTTCTTAATGACTAACATAGCAACGAAGAGATGATATTTGTAGGGAGATATGTTTCGTTCTTGCACAGAGAAAGATAATAAAGATGATCCTGTAACGACCCGGAAATTTCCGACCAAATTTAAACCCTAAGCTTTATATGTTTCCGACACGATAAGCAAAAATCTGTAAATTTGAGTCTAGAATGTTTGAAATCTGTATTCGGATAACTGGTTACCCTTTGACCAAAGCCTAACGAACCACGAATAGTTATGTGTATATCGATATATATATATATATATATATATATATATAAAGTATTACAATTACTAATATTATGAATGTCACTAAAATATTGTATTATTATTATCATTGTTATAAATTTTATAAGTATTGGTATCATTAATAATTATAGTACTATTATTAATATTATTAGTATTAACATTAATGAAAATTTTATAACTTTAGATACAATACAATTTATTAGTATTATTAATATCATTATTACTATTATATTTGATATTTATATTATTTTTAGTATTTTTAATATTAAACATTTTATTAATTAATATTAACTTTTAAAAAAAAAATACATAATAATAATAAGATAAAAAAAAAAAAATTGGAAACAGAATCGACATGGGTCACTTTCAAATTTTTTTCCAATTTTGTTGTTTTGTATTTACCCTTGTTACAAGATTCGATTTTTTTTTTACCAGATGCAATCAAAACTTTATTGTCAAATTCATTTCCCTATCACCTTTAAATCCTTCTGTTATACTTGTGACTTGCTGTTGAAGAATATTATCATTATAAAACGCCATAAATCGACCCTTAATTACTAAATCGATTCTACATAATTACCTTATAAATTATTTGATGACATTCACGATTTCAAAGAGATACATACAGATATAGCTCGACTGTCTCCTGTTCGTAGGTTTATTTTTTTTTATAACTCGAATTCTAAAGCAATTTCAAAAT
Organism: Rutidosis leptorrhynchoides; assembly: GCF_046630445.1. Classification (NCBI taxonomy): domain Eukaryota; kingdom Viridiplantae; phylum Streptophyta; class Magnoliopsida; order Asterales; family Asteraceae; genus Rutidosis; species Rutidosis leptorrhynchoides. The sequence goes on along the minus strand of NC_092333.1, from coordinate 220,309,416 downwards.
CTATTAACGAGTTCTTGTTAGGATTTATCTACTCTAACTATCTGTAAAACATTAGCTCTCAATTCCTCTTTATCAATTAGAAATTCGAGATCAAAATTTGGGTTTTCTAAAGTCAACAAATTCGTTCATGAAGAAATTCGTAAGTGTTTTGATGTATTAGCTTCAATTGACGATTTGAATAAGTTTTATACATGTATAGAAAACTATTTTGTGTTATAAACATTATCTAAAACGTGATCAATTATGAAATTAATTTTTTTTTTTCTTTTTAAGCAGCGACGCTGCAGTTGTTCTTTTCTTTTTTTTATTTTTATTTTTTTTTGTATATATTTTAGAACTCAATTTATATCTTTTTGAGATGTTTTGGAAGCCTTAAATAAAATCAAGATTAAGTTATCTGGATTGTTGATGTCTGCTGAATCCATGGAACTTATGAAGAAGATGAAACAGAAGGCATATTATATTTAAATGGTTGGGATTAATCTCAGAAAAATAGGAAACGGTTTAGTGGTAGAGTGTTATGTGCGTAACCGAGAGGTCACGGGTTCGAGTCCCGTTCAAGGCATGTCTTTTTAGAAAAATTTATCAAAGGGGTATATCTTCTTATCTTTAATTCTAATATTATTATTATTATTATTATTGTTACTAATTGTTGTTATTATCATTAATTATTATTACAACTATGTATTATAATTAAAATTGTTATTATTATCAACATCAAAAATTAAAAGTATCATAAACGTTAATAGTAATATTATTTATCATTATGAATTATTGTTATTGTTATGTTAAAATTAATGATATGATTTTAGTTATTATCATTTTAGTTATTACTAAGTAACATTTATAATTTTACTTAACAAAAGTATTATCCTTAATATTACCATCAAAAATAAAATTTATATAGTTATTATTATTATTATTAAATATCAAGTATTATTATAAAAATCATTATTTTCATTACTACTAAATTATTTCACCTTCTTAAGAACCAATGTTATTATTATTATTAGTATTATTATTATTATTACTAAATCCCTATTTTCAAACTATTATTTTAACGAATAACTATATATAACATATAATCAAAAATGTAATATAAGTATACGTTTTAAATGGAATTATTATAAATGCTATATAACTATAAATAAATAAAAAAAAAAAATATATATATATATATTAATGAATGAATGAATGTGATTCCATTATATTTATTAATAGACATACAAATGATATAGGTTCGTGAATCCGAGGCCAACCCTACACGTGTTCAATGATGTTATATGTATTTTTACTACAAAATACAGTATGGTGAGTATATAGTCCCACTTTTAAACTCTAAATATTTCGGGATGAGAATACATGTATTTTATGTTTTACGATATGGACACAAGTAACTGAAAAATATATTCTACGTTGAGTTGTACCACTGGCATACTTCCCTGTAGCTTGGTAACTAATATTTACAGCGGTATTGTAAACGCGAATCCTGTTGATAGATCTATCGGGCTTGACAACCCCAACCGGACTGGACGACCAGTATTCAACGGTTGCACAGTACTTCGTTTCGTGACTACACTTGGTACGGTGTAGTAAGATTTCATATTAAAGGGAATATGCGACGTGAAAATGTTAAGTATGGTTACCAAGTGCTCAACCACTTAGAATACTTTTATTAAACTGTTTATATATGAAATCTTGTGGTCAATAGTTATAACGTTGCTAGCATCAAACCTATATATCTCACCAACTTTATGTTGACATTTTAAACATGTTTATTCTCAGGTACAAATTAAGTCTTCCGCTGTGCATTTGCTCATTTAAAGAATATTACGTGGAGTCGATCATCGCGATGAAATCAACTGTTGAAGACTTCGTCCGGGAGGATAAGGTCGAGGTCCTCACAGATCCAAACATATTGGAGAGCAATACGAAAGTTTTAATGATAAGCCAAAGTAATTTTTGAAGAGTTGTGACGTTTGATGTGTTAATATAAACGAAGCGAAGCTATTAGTATGACTTGAGTTATGGACAACACGTATTATTTTACGTGTAATAATTTGAACATTACGAAAAAGAGTTGATTAAAAGAATGTTTAATTTGATAAAACAAAGGTAAATTGATAAAAATGCGAAAGTGTTTATATAATTAGTGAAAATAATTTTAGAGGAGGTGACAAAATGATGTTCATAGTAAAACTAGGGTTACGTAAAATTTTGTAAAGTAATTCCGATTTAATCAAAGTGGAAATTTGTAGAAGCGAAAATATAATTTGATATGTACTAGTCAAAGTACGTAAAGTTAAATATATGTATAAGATTTTATAAATCGCATAAGTGAAAAATTATTTTTATAAATTCCGAGATAGTTTGAAAATAAAGACTCGTGTAAGAAATCTTTGGAAAACGGGATACTTGTATTTAAGATTTTATTTGTTAGATTTTAAAATTCTGGAGGATAATTGTGTAATAATTATTTCAAGGTAGTGAAAACTAATGAATTGACTTTTATCAGGGCATGAGTTCTTGGACTCAAAATGTTAACATTAAAGTAAGAAGGAAGATAATGTGATTATCATCAAATGAGTAAATCCCTCGGATTTAGAGTTATGTATGAAAGAACTTCAAATAAGATTTGCAACTTTGAATCGTTCGAGTGATAGTGAGAGTTCGAGAACTCGGCATGAATAATCTGACAGTCGCATAGACAAGTATAAGTAAATGCTTAAGCAGTGACTTTCAACTATGTAATGATCGTTTGAATTCAGCCTTAGTTGGTCTGAGAAGAGGATACGTTAAACTATGATGGAGTCATTTCAATCGTTACAACTGTTTTTCAGGTGTGACGAGTTTAGCTCAAGCCACAACTTGAGATAGTGTATTTCACCTTTAATTTTTCGAGTTGACAATGATCGATTATTGTTTGAGTATGACACCATTACTTGCATGGTGCCAAGTAGTACGAGTACAGAAGTTTCTTGACTATGATAGTCAAAACGTTATACGTATGGAGGTTCCATTCTTCAAAAGATTATGCATATGAGATATTTATCATCTCGACATAGAAAATATAATATTGGACATGGTGTTTGTAATATCGGCGTTTGAGGGTTCAAATGTCATGGGTTTTTTTGAAAGTCATATGAAAATTTACACCGAAAGTGTAATAACAGAGAGGATTTAGATATAACAAGTGATGATTAAGTATCAATGATCAGGAGATATCCAGCTAGGAATGTAAAACTTCAAGATTCGATTGTTTACAACCTTTATGGTACATGAAAGTTTGTTAGATATATAGTTTGATTAGAATGAGTTCTTCATATCTACTAATATCAAGATGGTCATTTTTCACCTTTCATACCCTTGCATTTGGATTTTTTTTTTTTTTTTTTTTTGAACATATAGCTTGAGAGTTTTCTTTAATTCACTTTCTATTCCATACATCATGATATTGGAATATTTCTATGAATTACCGGAATATAATCACGTTGGCCACCATCATTATATTTCACTAATTCATATTTCCAATCCAAGGTCACTCCATAAGGTCAGGATATGTGATCAATGATGAATTCTAATATAGTGTGTTAAGGATAGCAGTAATCTTAGTTGGATCGACAACATGTCGGTTTTAAGCCAAAACTTGCACTTGAAAAAGTTTACGTAGAGTTGTTCTTTTTTCTTAAGGGTTCAAGAATGAATTTGCAAATGTTGCTCATGTTCTTTCTTACTCTTGGAGAAGATCGAAATGTCATCCATGAAAATAGTTACAAACTTTTCTAGTCATGGTTGGCTAGTTTTAAGTTGCAGTCTTTATAGACTTGGTCAACTTTCATATCTTTGAAAGTTATGGAATCATGAAATGGACATGGTCAAACGAGAAAGTTATGAAACATCGTGGTAAGAGTTGGTGCGGTTGGACGAACCATGATTCTTCACTACATAAGGGTGTATAGAAGTTTGATAAATCTGATAGGTCATAAGTTTGATATATATATATATATATATATATATATATATATATATATATATATATATATATATATATATATATAAATAAATATATATATATATATTATTTTTTTACAAATGCATGGTGTACCTATTTATAGCATGTATATATCTTATTACCATTTTTAAATACTAACACAATCTTTGATGAATCATTAGGGTTTTCAAGATCTAACTCTTTTCTCTTTCTTTTTTTTAAACCGTAACATGTATGTATATGTGTGTGTATATATATATATATATATATATATATATATATATATATATATATATATATATATATATATATATATATATATATTTACAATATGAATATGATTATGAATGAGATTAATAACATGAACATGATTATAAACATGAATTAAAAATAAGATTTTAAGAGTTTTGGATCTAGGGTTTTACCTTGATGAAGATTAATGAAGATTAACAAGAAAAAGTTGATGAACACTTGAAGATGAAGATCAAAACCCTTGAAGATCGAAGAACACCTTGAAGATCTTTGAAGAACGCGAAGAATACGATGAACAACTTGAAGATTACTTGATGATGTTGATGATTTTCGATGGGGGCGGTGGTGTTTTTTGGTTCTTGGCCGAAAATAGGGAGAGGGAGAGAGATTTGAGAGAGATTTTTGTGAATGTGTTTTGGTACAAGATTAGCTCTATCCTAGGTCTCTATTTATAGGAGGGTTTAGATGATTCTAGAATTAGGTTAGGGTTAAGTTTTACTTAGGGAATAAGTTAGCTTGATGAGGAGGTTAAGGGGATGATTATGGCCGAAAATTTGAGGGGCAAAAGGGTAATTTTACCCTTTAAATTTCGGCTAGGGTTAGCAAGGGAGTGTTTGGAAATTTTTCGTTTTAACCCTTGTACTTTGGATTAACTTAAATGGTTCCTTAATTATCCAAGTTTAATTATTTAAGTGTACAAGGTTTAAGGTTATTTATTTTATTCAAGAAAGTTTGTTAGCTCATTATTTTTATCTTTTATTAACTTGTCGTTTATTACACAAAGTTATTTATTATGTTTTATAATTCTTAACTCTTAACAATTATTGATTAAAGTTTAATCGTTAAGTTTAATTATATTGTTTGGGCATTTAATATTGGAAAAATATAGAATGGAAAAATGAGGGTCGTTATAGAATATCAGCCGCTGTTGTACGTAATCATTGCGAATACTTTTACAATTGACTGTCAAAGGATATATTATTTAACTCAATCAAATGGTAATAAATTAAAGGCGTTAAATTGATTGCGACTTACTACAAAGACACTTTTAACAGTGAACTTTATTTGTTAGAGTTTATCATGTTGCATTTTTTATAAAAAATTTAACATAATAAACTGGGGGGACTTGATCATATACAAAGCATTGTATATGTATATTTTAAGTGCGAGAGGCTGAAAATAGCAATTGCATAAAGTGTACTTAAAGGATTAGGAAGATCCGCTGAAGGTAAAGTTTTCGAGTCAGATTGCACGTTAGTGAGACATTGTGGATTCATTCCGCCAAGGCAACGTGGATGATAGTTAATCCGCACACCATAAATATTTCAGAAACTATAAATAGAGAGCTTGGCCTCTCATTTATAGGTTGTTGATTCTCTACCATTTGCTCTAGCCTTTGTAACTTTCACTTGTGACTTTGCCCAAGGAATCTTAACATTGTGTTAAGGTGAATGATGCTAATCAATAATCAAGACCGGGTCGGGGTGGTTGATCACTTAATTGTTGAAGTGAAAGACGATCATCTGGGCCCAAAACGATCATCAACATCTCATTCCACCCCTTTAATCTCATTGCACTCAATCCTTAATTAAGTAAAATTAATCTAGGATTAATCACTTCACTCAGTGGAATTTTGTTGGAATCTGGTATCCATTCCTTTGTAGAGAGAAGCCTTTAGATGTATCTCTTCTGGTTGGGAACTTTGGACATGGTGTCTAGGAATCTTCCATCAAGTTTGTAGGTATCAAGCTTGGATGTTTCTTCTTGTAGCCTTCCAAGATAAGGTACACGAACTGGAGTTTGAGTGGGCAGTTTCTGAGTATATGTCGATCTGTTCTTGAGTTTAGCTGACCTTCTCCGTGATTCTTCCCTTAATATTATGGAGTCCATTTGTTTAGCTTCCTCTATGAGGGGATTTTGGATAGTATTACTAGGTAATCTTCCTTGTGGTCGGGTTTCAAGGCATTGTGACATCATTTCATCAGAGATTGTGTTGAAAAGGGAAAGGTTGTTCTCAAATTAATTGGTACAAATGATCAATTGGCTGATATTTTTACCAAACTTTTAAGTGTAGAAAGACATTTTCATCTTCTTGGACAATTGGGTATGTTAAATCCATCCCCAGAACTATTGTCGTCAGAGTCTGAAAAATTGAGTATTTTTTTGAGTCTGGCACATAGACTCTCAATTTTTTAGGTCAGACTCAAGTGTAAAATTTTTTGTTGTCAAATTTTTGTAAATTCATTCTCTAAATTTCTAAACATTTTCTGTTGCGATTAGATTTAGTTCTGTGTTGGTAATGATTACGCGATTGTTGGTTGAGTGAATAACGAATCTTTTTTATTTAAACGGTAAAGTTATTAATGTCAAACGGTAACTTTTTAGGTCAAATCACAAAATTGGCGGTTTAGGATTAAAATTGAACATATAAATACCTTTGTTGAACCCTTATTTTCTACTTTTACAATTCTCAAACGCTCAATCGCTCTCTTAAGCTGTAAACTTGTCTTTGATTTCGTTCGTGCTTTTCAATCGTTCGGTACTCTGTTTTTAATATTTTATTTTAATCTGCTAATCTCCATTGTCATATTTTTTTTAATCATGGTGAAGTATATTCCATATGTTCTCTTGCCAACTGCTAACATGAACATGGCTAAACCGATCAAGAACAACAAAGATGTTCAGGTTAATATCAATAATCGTGTGGCTTGTGTTGAAATACCAGAAAATTTTCAAAAACAGGGTTGTGAACAACTTGTTTCCTTTTTGCAAAACCATCATCTTCGAGATGGATTTTTAGATGTCCAGCACACATGTATCCTGCTATGCTTGAAGAAATTTGGTATACATGTACAGCTAACCCTGATGCTCGTTCAATAACTGGTACTTATAACAATGGTGGTAATTTCATAACTATTACTGAGGACTCCTTAAGGAGGGTTTTAAACGTCCCACTAAGGGATAATTTTGTTGATTTTGCAAACAAAACCACTTCCAAACAAAGTTTTATTTTAGTTGGTCAACCAATGGTCATTAGTGTGGTAAGGATGAATATGTTTTCATCCAGATGGGGTTTTCTAATTTCAAATATTTTGAGGTGTTTGGGTTACAAGTCTGGCAGCTTTAGTGAAATGAATGAAATGGAAGTTCAAATTTTCAACGCTTTGGTCATAGGGAGAGACATAGACTTTACATGTCTACTTTTCGATGAACTTTTAATGCTTGTTGACAGAAGCACTAGGAATCACAATGTCCCATTCATCATATTCCTGAGTATGATGTTTGAGGATTGTAACAACCCTGGATTTTCCAACATTTATTTATTAATAATTATTATTATTAATACGTGTGATAAAACGAATGTATGTTATTACATTTACATGTTGCCATGATTGCCCGAACTTGACTTTAATTGCCCGAAACGTCTTTGTGACACCCGAAACTTACACGAATAATATTTTCAGATATTATTTACATTCATGATTAGTTTTATTAATCATTTTAATTAACTAAGACTATTAGTTAGTTAATTGGGCTTTAATTGGTTTAACTTGTGAATTAATTGAACTTGGGCCTTGTTAATGCTAATGGACTCTTGAATGAGGACTTATAAGCCCAACCTACTTCTTAATGGACCTTTTAGCCCAACCTACATGTGTAAGTATTACTTGTAAATTGTAACTAGTTAGTTAACTTAGTAAAGAATCAAATTACTTGTTCATTCCCATGCAATCACCCCTATTATCCATCTTTTTAAACTTTAACATTCATTAACCTTGTGGACTTCTCCCCCTCCCTTCCTTTTGCTGCTGGCCGACGGTTTCATCCTCATGGGGAGGTGGATTTTGCTTTCAAACTTTGTTTATTTCTCACTTGTATTTTCTCATCCAAACACACACATTACTTGCATCTTATTTTCTCTCTTTACTCTCTCTAATTCTTGTAAGTAACAAGCTCTTTTCTCTCTTCTTTCTTGGCCAAAAACCGAATACCAAACACACATATCATCATCATCTCTTGTGCTTTGATTATTGTTTTGTTATTTGTTGTTGTTATTATTTACTTACTAGTTGTTATTTATTATTTACTTACTAGTTTTAAGAATCAAACTTACTAGTTTCATTCTTCATTTATCTTGTATTAACAAGAACACATAAGAACATAAACTTACTAGTTCTGTTCTACATATACTTTCTTAAAGGATTGCAAGTTCATGTGTTGATTAAAATCATACTTGTGATTCATGAAGTAAACTTTAAAGTTTACTTTCTTAAAGATCAAACTTTGGTTTGAATCTTTGAAGTATGAACAACCATGAACGAATTATTTGTTTACTTAGTTTATGTCTTCATTTTATGCACTTTAATTTTATGTTGTTGGTTGTTATTGGTCAAATGTTACTAGTTAACTTTGATCTCATTAATCTTGAACTAAAGTTAACTTTAAAAGTTCAAGAACATGTAAGTAAACTTTCTATTATTATAACTTGGTACATTTATGTTAGATCTAGACTTTTGAGTCTTGGATCTTCAAGATCAAACTAAGAACTATGTTCTACAACTTAAGATCTTGATTTCATAAGTTCACTTTCAAGTTTGTAACTTATTATTAGTTTTAAAGTTCATGTAAGTGTTAGATCCAAGACCTTGATGTAACTTTGGTTCATCAAACTTCATACAACTCTTAAGTGAGTTGTGCTACATGTCTTGGACTTGCACAAGTGTTATGATGGTGAAACCTTGGTTAAGATGATGCAAACACATCAAAAGTTGTACACTTGAAGCTATATGCATCAAGGATGAGAACCATGATGAACATCAAGCACCAAAACCCACCGGAACCCACTTATCTTTCTGTTTCTGTTTACAGCCTATTGTTATGCTGTTTCTGTAACAGACCAGTAAACCTGGGCTGCTGTAACCATGATTTTCAAATAGATCTTTTCGAGTAGATAACTTTTCATATAGGACTCGTCTTAATCCGAGTTACGGTTTAGGATTTATGGCCCTCCGATCGTCACTATGTCCTTTTAACGTTGTGCAGAAATTTCTGACCTACTCGCACTTAGACCGTCGCCACGGTCAAACGAAGACGAGTTTGCTTCTGTAAATTTTACCACACTTAAAGGACTCATATACGGAGCCATGGCCACTGGTCTCACCTTAATTCAGTAAGGGTAGAGGCCGTGGTAACTGACTGAATTCAGCCTTTGTTTTAAACTACTTTCATAAACGAAACTTACTTTACGCCTTTTGTTTGATAATGAATGATGATGACCCTTAAGACCTTATTTACATACTTTTAAACCTATTGAGACGATTTACTGATTTAGTACTATTTGACTTAGGTTGAGGACTTTCGGACCGATTACTTGCACACTTTTCCCGACTCGACTTTACGACTACATTATCATTGTGAGTTATAGCATCCCTTTTTACTTTAACTATTTTGGGAACTGAGAATACATGCGCATTTTACGTTTTACATACTAGGCACGAGTACTTAAATTTTATATATGTGTGGGTTATACAACGGCATAAACATTCCCTTTAGCTCGGTAACGTTTAGTCATTGGTTTTTGAACCGGTGAACGCGAATCTTAGATATAGATCCATAGGGTTTGACATCCCCACTCGGGCTAGTAGTGCTAGCATTTAATGAGTGTTTAATACTTCGTAAACATATGCACTTTCCAAGTGTACTTTCAGGGGGTATAAACGTTAAGTTAGTTACCAAGTGCCCACGGTTAACATATACTTTATCATACTGTTTTGAAACGCTCTTTGTAGCACTGAAATCTCGTGGCCTACCTTACATACTGTTATACTTAAACTATAGCTCACCAACCTTTGTGTTGACGTTTTTAAGCATGTTTTTCTCAGGTGCCTGAGGTTAGCTTCCGCTGTGTACTAGTCGTGCTGTAGACACCCGCTGCTTAGAGTTGTCATCGCATGAAATACTTTACCTTGCATTCAAACTTTAGTACTTTTGAACTATGACTTCTAACGACCATTGTGGTCACATACACTTATTATTTGCTTCTACTTAGTGAAGCATGCTTTTGGATTGTAAAACATTCGATGTTGGTTTAGACATCACTTTATTTATGAATGCAAACTCTTATTGAAATCGCATATAGTACTTAACCTTGTAATGATCCTGTTGTTGATGATTCATACACGATAGTTTTGTACGGGGCATCACATTTGGTATCAGAGCATTGGTTGTAGGGAATTAGGTTGCATTAGTGAGTCTAAGACCAACCCGAGTAGGATTCACTAATATGACTAATCTACAACTTGCTAGTTTACTTGTTTTCGCTGAACTTACTGCATGCTGCTGCTTACTTTTACTGCTATATACCGTATGCTATCACATGATTTCACTACTGTATGATATCACTTGCTTCCGATCGCATGCTACTTCTGTACGATTCGTTATTATTGCCATGCTACTTATTGTTATACATGATTTAAACTGTTGGCCTAATACGTGCTTGCTTTATGACGTACTGACATGGAAAATTTATTTTTCCTTGTTCAGATGTCGGATGTTCCACCTGCTATTATTTTGGGCAGTTTAGACTCTTCAGCTACCCCACCTACCACCGTTACCGATCCACCGATCCCGATACGCACGAGTAACCCCGGCGCTTCATCTTCCGAGACTAGCAGCCAGCCGCCTGCACCAGTGGCTACTATTGACGGACACGTGGACCCTACGGAGATTCCAGCTCCGTCTGCTCCCGGACCCTCAGGGTCACAGCCCCACATCAGTGGTGTTGTGATTCCCGCGGAGTTCGGGGAAGGGCCATTCCGTAACCATATGCGCATGTAGTGCCGACGTGCTCCAGATGGACGTTTAGTGCCGATTCCGCCATTCAGATACAGACAGATGATGGCCGCTCATGGATGACCAGTTCAGCCACCCGTGTCACCACCACATGGTTCTGATGATCCTTCATCTGATGACTCCTCTACAGATGACTCCAGTGACTCCGACGAAGAGAACCTTGATGACGTACCTATACATGCACCCTCCACCCCGCCGAAGAAGCGGTACCGTCCTGATGGCACCGTCATTCCAGGGGTGAATGGAGGTCATGCTTTCACTGACGCTTTTGGTCGGCTTCGGAGGGTTACTGCCCGTAAGCGGCTTGTGCCGTACCCTGCCGACCCACTCATACGTAAGGCACCTCGTTACGTACTGACTATTTCTGGAGCCGGAATATCTGTACCTCGTTTCGTGAGGTCTGCACCACCCGCACCACCCGCACCACCTACACCACCGGCACCACCTGCACCGCCTGCCCCACCATCTCCCACAGTCGAGGAATTGACAAGGGAGGTGGAGATCCTCCGAGCTCGGGTAGCTAAGCTCGAGGAGTAGATGGCTCAGGTTTTAGACATCCTACACCCACCTTCACCGTAGGACCTTTTGTATTAGATTTCATGATGTAATCTAGTTGTAGTTTCATATTTCACTTATGTATTGTACGAATCTATCATGATGTATGAAACTTATTATTAATGAATGGAAACTTTGTAATGTTACTTTTTGCACAAGTGTTCTATTTACGTTACTGTATGGTGTTTTGCGGTACTTGTATCAACTTGCGTTACTTAATTAACATGTGTTGTGCTGTTTACATGTTGGATGTTATATACTATATTATTATATATTGAATGCTGGATTTTGACTTGAGTCAAAATGTTTGTATAGAACACCATGGCTAATGGTCGATCCACACCTACTGCTGCTCAAATTGAAGAGATGATCCAAGAACGTGTAGCCGCAGCCCTAGCAGAAAGAAACCTCCAAGCTCCACCGCCACCACCACCGGTTATCCCACCCGTTCGAGATGGGTGTACTTACAAGGAATTCCAGAGCTGTAAACCACATAACTTCAGCGGCACTGAGGGACCGGTTGGTCTCACCAGATGGTTCTATTCCGAGTTAGCAACTGTTCGGAGGACAACAAAACCAAATTTGCTTCTTGCACGCTATCTGACGGTGCGCTCATGTGATGGAACACAATGGCACAGGCACAAGGCATTGATGAGGCGTATGCTACGCCATGGGAAGAATTTAAGCGTGCCATGATTGAGGAGTATTGTCCGAGAACTGAAATACAAAAGATGAAAATGGAATTCATGCAGTTAAAGGCCATTGGGAACGACCTTGATGGTTACAACCGGAGATTTTTGGAACTAGCCCTGATGTGTCTGACAATGGTCACCCCAGAATTCAAACGAATGGAAAGGTACTTCTGGGGACTCCCTAAGAGCATTAAGGGAAACGTCACCTCATCCAAACCCCAAAATGTTCCTGAAGCGATGCGCATGGCCATACTTTGATGAATCAGATAACCATTGATGAACTGGAGAAAACTAAGTCTAAAGCGGGTACTAGCGAGAAGCGCAAATGGGATAACCACAACAACAACAACAACAGGGGAAGAAACTATGAACAGAACCCGGCGAAACGACATGAGGGTTTCAGAGGAAACAACAACGGTGGAAACCCCAACCCTAACAACAACACCAACTCCAACCCAAACTACAAGGGAACCCTACCTCAATGCAAGAGGTGTTACAAACACCACACTGGGTATTGCAATGTTGTCTGCGAGAAGTGCCAACGGTCTGGGCATGTTGGAAAAGACTGCAAGGTCACCACTTTGAATGGGAAGCCGAACCCCACAGGGCCAAGGAAGTGTTACGAATGCAGGCAGACAGGCCATTTTAGAAATGCGTGCCCAAACAAGCGAAAAGACGGCGGACCACCCCGCGCTAGAGCTTTCAATGTTAATGTAAGGGACGCACGCGAAAACCCTGACTTGGTGACAGTTATATTCAAAATCAACAATCTTTTAGCTTCTGTCTTGTTTGATACTGGTGCGGATAAAAGTTATGTATGTAGATATTTTTGCGATAAGATTAATTGGTCATTAGTCCCGTTAAAAGAGAGTATGCTTGTCGAGGTCGCCAATGGAAAACTTGAAAAAGTTGACCATATTAGTCGAGGAGCTATTATCAATATAGCTGGTGCAGATTTCGAAATTGATTTGATACCTATCAAACTGGGAAGTTTTGACGTGATCGTTGGTATGGATTGGTTGAGCAAGATAAGGGCTGATATTATCTGTGGAGATAAAGCTCTTCGTATACCATAAGGAAATGGCGAGCCACTGGTTATCTATGGAGAGAGATGTACCTCGAAGTTGAACCTCATTAGTTGCGTGAAAGCGCAAAAGATTATGAAGAAGGGACGTCTTGCTGTCCTAGCGCATGTGAAAACAGTAGAAACTGAGGTGAAAAGCGTGAACGACGTTCAAATTGTGAACGAATTTTCTGATGTCTTCCCTGAGGAATTGCCGGGATTGCCGCCGCAGAGAGCAGTAGAGTTTCAAATTGACTTAGTGCCAGGAGCTGCACCTGTAGCTCGCGCACCTTATAGACTCGCACCTTCCGAGATGCAAGAATTACAAAGCAAACTACAAGAACTACTTGACCGTGGATTTATCCAACCAAGTTTCTCGCCTTGGGGCGCACCTGTGTTGTTTGTGAAGAAGAAGGATGGATCCTTCCGTATGTGTATCGATTACCGTGAACTCAACAAATTGACAATCAAGAATCGGTATCCTCTTCCATGAATTGATGATCTTTTTGATCAATTACAAAGATCTAGCGTCTACTCAAAGATCGATTTGCGATCCGGTTATCATCAGTTGAGGGTGAAGGAAAGCGATGTAATGAAGACTGCATTTAGAACTCGTTATGGTCATTATGAGTTTCTCGTGATGCCATTCGGATTAACAACTGCACCTGTCGTGTTCATGGATCTCATGAATCGTGTCTGCAAGCCGTACTTGGATAATTTTGTTATCGTCTTCATAGATGATATCCTTATCTACTCTAAGAGTGAAGAAGAACATGAGCAACACCTCCGACTAGTACTTGAACTCTTGAGACAAGAGCAACTTTATGCCAAATTCTCCAAGTGTGAATTTTGGTTGAAGGAAGTTCAGTTTCTGGGTCATGTTGTGAGCGACCAGGGTATCAAAGTTGACCCCACCAAGATTGAAGCTATCAGCAAGTGGGAGACCCCACTACTCCGACGCATATTCGCCAATTCCTAGGTCTCGCCGGTTACTACCGAAGGTTCATTGAAAGATTTTCTCTGATTGCGCGTCCTTTGACCACGCTGACTCACAAAGGCAAGAAGTTCATTTGGGAACCCGCATACGAATCAGCATTTCAAACTTTGAAGAAGAAGTTAACCACCGCACCTATCCTATCACTTCCTGAGGGCAGTGACGACTTTGTTGTTTATTGTGATGCATCGAAGAGTGGTTTTGGTTGTGTACTGATGCAACGATCAAAAGTTATTGTCTATGCCTCCCGCCAATTGAAGATTCACGAGCGGAACTACACTACTCACGATCTTGAACTTGGAGCCGTTGTCTTTTCACTCAAATTGTGGAGACATTATTTGTATGGAACTAAGAGTACTATCTTCACCGACCACGAGATCCTCCAGCACATCTTTGACCAGAAGCAACTGAACATGCGACAACGTCGATGGATTGAGACGCTCAACGACTACGATTGTGAACTCCGTTATCACTCTGGAAAGGCCAATGTTGTAGCTGACGCTTTAAGCCTAAAGGAGAGGACGGCAGCTCTTTGTGTTAGGGCTCTGAACATCACCATCCATTCGAACCTCAATAGCCAGATCAGAGTAGCCCAAGATGAGGCTCTTAAGAAGGAGAATATAACTCATGAACATTTGAACATATTTGTCTCTCGATTCGAGGTTAGGGAGTCTGGACTCCGATGTTATGCCGGAAGAATTTGGGTACCTCATTATGGAGATCTACGGAACCTTATACTTGATGAAGCACACAAATCGAGATATTTGATTCACCCCGGTGCGGGCAAGATGTACCACGACCTTAAAGAACAGTATTGGTGGCCGAATCTTAAAAAGGATGTTGCGACTTATGTTGGTAAGTGTTTGACTTGCTCGAAGGTTAAAGCCGAGCATCAGAGACCTTCTGGTTTACTTCAACAACCATAAATCCCACAATGGAAGTGGGAACGGATAACAATGGATTTCATCACCAAGCTACCAAAGACGGTGGGCGGATACGATACTATTTGGGTTATTGTTGACCGCCTTACCAAATCTGCACACTTTCTAGTGATGAAGGAGATGGATACAATGGAGAGACTTGCCCAATTATACATTAAGGAGTTTGTATCATGACACGGTGTACCTTTATCGATCATCTCCGATCGCGATCCCCGTTTTGCCTCTAGATTTTGGCGTTCTTTGCAAGAAGCCATGGGAACTCGTCTTGACATGAGTACTGCTTATCACCCTCAGACTGACGGGCAAAGTGAACGAACAATTCAGACCTTGGAGGACATGTTGCTTGCATGTGTCATTGATTTCGGAAAAGCCTGGGAAAGGCATTTGCCATTAGCCGAATTCTCGTACAACAACAGTTATCACTCGAGCATTAATGCCGCACCTTTTGAAGCATGGTATGGCCGTAAGTGCCGATCTCCTATTTGTTGGGCCGAAGTAGGCGAAAAGCAAATCACCGGACCCGAGGTAGTCCATGAAACCATGGAGAAGATTGCTCAGATTCAAGCTAGACTTAAGACAGCTCGTGATCGCCAAAAGAGTTATGCAGACCTCAAACGTAAAGACTTTGAATTCAACATTGGTGATCGTGTAATGTTGAAGGTTGCACCTTGGAAAGGTGTGACCTGCTTTGGAAAACGTGGAAAGTTAAACCCACGATACATTGGTCCTTTTGAAATCTTGGAACGTGTTGGACCCGTTGCTTACCATTTGGATCTACCAGCACAATTGAGCTCAGTTCATCCTACCTTCCACGTGTCAAACTTGAAGAAGTGTCTTGCTGTACCTGAACTTATCATACCACTTGAGGAACTTACAGTTGATGACAAACTCCACTTCGTGGAAGAGCCTGTTGAAATTATGGATCGTGAGATCAAAACATTGAAATGCAACAAGATTCTGATCATCCGAGTACGATGGAATGCCAAACGAGGACTTGAGTTTACTTGGGCGCGAGAGGATCAAATGATGCGGAAGTATCCTCACCTTTTCCCGACTCCTCCATCTACCTTAGCTTAAATTTCGGGACAAAATTTTCTTTAACAGGTGGGTAATGTAACAACCCTGGATTTTCCAATGTTTATTTATTAATAATTGTTATTATTAATACGTGTGATAAAACGAATGTATGTTATTACATTTACATGTTGCCATGATTGCCCGAACTTGACTTTAATTGCCCGAAACGTCTTTGTGACACCCGAAACTTACACAAATAATATTTTCAGATATTATTTACATTCATGATTAGTTTTATTAATCATTTTAATTAACTAAGACTATTAGTTAGTTACTTGGGCTTTAATTGGTTTAACTTGTGAATTAATTGAACTTGGGCCTTGTTAATGCTAATGGACTCTTGAATGAGGACTTATAAGCCGAACCTACTTCTTAATGGACCTTTTAGCCCAACCTATATGTGTAAGTATTACTTGTAATTGTAACTAGTTAGTTAACTTAGTAAAGAATCAAATTACTTGTTCATTCCCATGCAATCACCCCTATTATCCATCTTTGTGAACTTTAACATGCATTAA
This sequence comes from Rutidosis leptorrhynchoides, assembly GCF_046630445.1. Classification (NCBI taxonomy): domain Eukaryota; kingdom Viridiplantae; phylum Streptophyta; class Magnoliopsida; order Asterales; family Asteraceae; genus Rutidosis; species Rutidosis leptorrhynchoides. Next base: position 220,292,481 of record NC_092333.1, on the reverse strand, counting down.
CCTTGTGGACTTCTCCCCCTCCCTTCATTTTGCTGCTGGCCGACGGTTTCATCCTCATGGGGAGGTGGATTTTTGTAAAGACCCGTCCTTATCCTCCTGGACGAAGTCAACAACATCTGGTCCCATTGCGAGGTACTGAACTCTACATGCCATGAACGATTCCATGTAGTATCTTTAAAATGAGCAAATGCACAGCGGAAGACTAAATACGTACCTGAGAATAAACATGCTTTAAAGTGTCAACCAAAAAGGTTGGTGAGTTCATTAGTTTATCATAACAATCATTTCAATATATTAATAGACCACAAGATTTCCTAATCATAAACATAATACACTCGCAAGTGTATGTAAAGCATTCTAAGTGGTTGAGCACTTGGTAACCATACTTAACATTTAATCAACGTCGCATATTCCCTTTATTATGAAATCTCCCTACACTGTACCAAGTGTAGTCACCGAAACGAAGTACTGTGCAACCGTTGAATACTGGTCGTCCAGCCCGGTTGGGGTTGTCAGGCCCGATAGATCTATCAACAGGATTCACGTTTACAATACCACATGTAAATAGTAGTTACCAAGCTAAAGGGAAGTATGCCAGTGGTACAACTCAACGTAGAATATATTTTTAAGTACTTGTTTCTATTTCGTAAACATTTATAAAAGCAGCGCATGTATTCTCAGCCCAAAAATATATATTGCAAAAGCAATTAAAAAGGGAGCAAATGAAACTCACCATACTGTATTTTGTAGTAAAAATACATATAACGACATTGAACAAGTATAGGGTTTGGCCTCGGATTCACGACCTATATCAATTATATATATTAACTCATAGAATCCAATAATGCTATCTATTATATAAAATTTATATTTTAGTGTTGTAATTATATATAAAATTTATACTAAATCTTAATTAAAGTATATATATATTTTATTTACCATTTTATATCTTAAATTATAGGTTATCTATATTTATTTTGTATACTTTAAATAAATAATTTATAAGAATATTAATATAGTTTAATAATAATAATAATGATAGTAGTAATAATAATGTTTTTAATAAGGATAATAGTTTTAATAACAATGATAATCTTAATAAAAATCATAATTTTAATAATATTAAAAATGATAAAAATTTATATTAATAATAATAATGTTAATAATGATAATAAGAATGATAATACTTATAATAATAATGAAAATGATAACTTTAATAAAAATGATACTTTTTAATAAAAATGTTAATTTTCATAATAATGAATACTAATAATAATAATTATAAAAATAGTGATTTTACTAATAATAATAATGATAATAATAAATATAACTTAACTACCTCAAAAGCTTTTCCCAAAAATTAAATGTCTTAGATAAAGTTAGATCTCGCGACCTCTCGTAAATCAACACAACACCAAACCACCCCACTACCATTACATTCCGATTTAATCTATTTAGCCTTCTCATTTCTGTTTTCATATTCATCACTTAGCATCTTCATTAATGTGATCATCATAAACTAATCAACTATCATCATCTTCTCAATATCATAATCATACCCATCATTGTACGGCATCACTCATCATTATCATCATAATCACAATCATAATCGTTTTTATCTAACGTCCTCACTCAACATCTCATCACCATCATTAAAACAGAAAACGATTTCACTGGTTCGCAGGAAAAATCCGGTAGCATCAATGGTGATGAGTGAATTAATAAAGGGCGATTTTGGGTTTTTGAACAACAACCAAACAATGGCATAGCCCAGCCCAACCGAATATAATTACAGCCCAATCTTAGTAACTAAGGTCCACTCAAGTTGCTAATACACAAGTCCAAAAGTTACGACCCAATACAAGGAAGTCCAACAGATTACATAAGCTCGATTCATTGATGTCCAATCTTGCCAGATAAGGTTGATTGACATAATGTAGTGGGTGGGGTTCTTATGAAATAAAACAACACATGTGTCTTCCACTTTTATAAAAAAAATTATTATAGGTCCACGTATATAGAACATTGCTGTAGCAATTTGTAGTTTAACGTGAACAAAGCAGCAGCAGAATATATCGAGTGTAGTAGTTGGTGTTTTGATTTGATGAAGGTGGAGTAATGATGGTCGTGGATAGAGGAGAAGAATACGGGGAAATTGGTGGCGGTTTCGGTTTATAGAAACAGAAACAACAAAACGGGTTATGAATTTTGAATTCAATCGAACCCAGGAAGTATATATGCAGCAAAACATGTAGCCGTTCAAGTTGGTGTTGTTGATTGGGACTAACCGTAAACAGAAGGCATAAATTAGCAGTTTAACGACAACTTGGTGATGTTTGTGGTTTCGATTATACAAGAGTAATATCGTCCCAAGTTAGCAGCAACAACAACAACAAAAAAATGTTCTAGTGGATTATGTTTGATGAGAGTTTCGAAGGAAAGGAAAAAAAAAATAGTAGTAGTAGCATGTTAACGAAGGTGGTGGTGATTATGGTTTTTGAGGTGGGTTTAAGATGGGTGTGGTGAGAGCCGTAGGGTGGTCTCGTGGTGGTGGTTCAATGGTTGTCGTGATTGTGGGTGTGGTTGGTGATTAACAATGGTGGTTTGTAGTGGTTCGTTGGTAGGTCGAGGTAGACAGATGTGGTGATGGATGATGGGTCATGAAGAAGTAAACAAGAAGAGGATGTGTTTTAAAATGGGTGTCTGTATATGTGTGAATATAAGTATAATATATATAAAGAGAAGATTAGATAGGTGGTTTGATAAGTCCTCACAAGAGGGCATCCATTAGCTCGGCTATTATTATCATCTTCTGTACTCGATATTATAATTTCATATATTTTAAGATGGTGGGGGCTTGTGAAGCTTTTTAAGTAGCTTTTGTAACGATGTGAATTTAAAGAATATTAGGTAATCAAAGTAATAATAAGGTAATCAATTTGTATTAATATTCATTGGATGCTTTATCTGAGTCACGGTATTGACGGATGGATTGACAATTCAATTAGCTTTCCATAAAGTAATAATAAAACAATATTACTAATAACATGTTAAATGCACAGATTAAGAAATCTTGTAATTTTACGTGTCGACATTATATATTTTTTATATATTTAATTTTACATAATAAATTTTAATATGACAACATATAATATTTAAATTAAATTTTTCAAAATTATTATATTTATATGTACATATATATTTAAATACACACAAATCTATTTACAATTATCTGTTCATGAATCATCGGGAATGGTCAAAAGTCAAATGAATATATGAAACAGTTCAAAATATTGAGACTCAACCTAACAGACTTTGCTTATCATGTCAGAATTATGAAATTGTATCGAGAGTTTGGTTTAAAATTAGTCAAAATTTTTCGGGTCGTGACAGTACCTACCCGTTAAAGAAATTTCGTCCCCGAAATTTGATAGAGGTCGTTATGGCTATAACAATTAAATGTTTTCATGACGAATATGAGTTGATGAATAGAGTTTTATTACCATAGAATAATATGAATAAGGCAATTCGATTACTCGATGAGTACGAGTGAAGCTATCACAAAAGAGTGAAAAGTTTCGTATTAACTTTTGACGTAGTCATGGTGGATTTCCGAAATTCAAGGAATTTAAGGAAATCTCCTAATCAGAAAGAAAATGTAATTGCACAATTTATTAGCAATTTGTTGGAATTACGGAAGAACAGAAATATCAAGGAAATATTTCCGTGATGTGCGTAAAGCTTAAGTAGAATGAAAGAGTCGTGTAACATGGTTCATGATGAGGGTATGATCTGTGAATCATCACGTTCCATTAGAAACTCAGCATTACTTACTGTAATATAATCACGTTGGCCAAGCGTCATTATATTATACTAACTCATGCATCAGTTTCCAACACTTCTCCACAATTCATTCATAATTCATTCTCAGATTTTTACAGAAATTTCCAATATAATGTATTACAGATAGCACGAAGAGGTATATAATTTCGGACGAAAATATTTATGAAAATATCTTCAGAATCATCGAAGATATTTATGATAATATTTTGGAATTTCTAAGTTCGAAAGTTGATGAAGAAAATTTTCTGCAAGATTTTAACATGACTTCAGAACATGATATTCTCTAACGATTTCGGTGGATTCAGAATTACCTGGATTCTTTGAATATAGGGTTTGGTCCTTGCATTTGTTCTTTGTTTCCTTCCTGGTGTGCTCAATCCGATTTTCAGTACCAAATTTTCTATCGAGCGTTCCTAACACTTCCTTCTTTATCATCAACTTTTGGCCATTAAGACCATCTACAATATGCTGCTTCGTCAGCATTTTCAAAGTTAACGGATCTGGGTCATCGGTTATCAAACCGAGGTGGTTTCAGGAGAATTGTGTTTTTAGATGATTAAACGCTGATGGTAATATCATGGAATATAAAAGGTTCCCCAGTAACAATAAAGAGTACGCATATATATCAAGGTTATAATAAGGTAGTTTCAGATGAAAAGTCGGAGTTGACTTGCTAGAGCTGTGACATAATTTGCTACTTTGAAAGGGATTACCAAATTATTTTGGGTAATAATAACACTAAAGGAATTAGCACAGCTACGTGTTAATCGTTTACTCAGTTTCCGAGGGTTTTTCAGGTGCATAACTATATGCATAAATCTTTCCTTCCGTAGATGAAGTATGGTTGGTTCATCCTCTCGATTGAGGTGTTTTCAAGAATCATGAAATGTTTGAACGCAGATTGGAATCGTCAAGATACAAATGAGGTTTAAGATGAAATCAAGTGGCAAACTTGAAGAATAATTTAGTTTCATATGTTATAATCAATATTTTAATTCATTTTAATTGTCCAATGTTATTAGTCCACAGTCGATAGTCCACAGTTAACAGTCCAATAATTCATATATAGTTTAATATATAATATTCGAATTAATAAATACGTATCGTGACCCGTGTACATGTCTCAGACTCGATCACAACTTAAAGTATATATATTATTTGAGAATCAACCTCAACCCTGTATAGCTAACTCCCGCATTACTGCATATAGAGTGTCTATGGTTATTCCAAATAATATATATAGATGCATCGATATGATATGTCAAAACCTTGTATACGTGTCCCGATATTTAAAGTGCGTAAAATAAATAACAGAAATTAAATGACGATAAATTAAATGCGTAAAGTAAGTAACAGAAATTAAATGATGATAAATAAAATTGCGAAAATTAAATTGCGCTAAATAAAATGTAATCAGTTAGCTAGGAATAGTTAGCTGGAACAGTTAGCATGGATTCTTAACAAAATTTCAATTAGTTAATTTGTTTGTTTCTAACAAATTTTATTTTGTCCAATGTTGTCTTCATTATGCCACTTGTTAGATTTTGATAAGTCAAAATCCAAATATGAAATTGAATGAAAACGGTTATTATGCGGTGAACGGATACGTATATCGGTGGATGTAAGTAGGATAGTAAATGACTGTTGAATCAGATTCGAAGAATGTACAGTGTAACTTATTAATGTGAAATCTAAATATTCCTCGGGTATTACCTACCCGTTAAAATATTTTCACCATTAACAGTTTGTACAAAAGAATTTTTAATTACAATCTTTATGAAAATATATATACATATATATTTTCTTCAAATGTAATCATGGATTTAATGAGTCAATATGATATTAGACTCATTTGATTTACCGTTAGAATAAGAATATATAATCTCTAAAACATTAGAGATTACACAATCGCCATGTCGAACGAAGATAATCGATATAAAACGATATGCAGAATGGAGATTAATGATATAGAGTGATATGTAGAACGATGGTTATGCTCGAGATACAGATTGTGATGTCCAGGCTGGTGATGCGGATGTTATTGTTAGTGGTACTGGTGCTTCTGGTACTGTTACTGAAGCTGGTAGGTTTTGCACCACGTTTTCCCAATTGATTACTCAAGCGCAAAGCTCGTTGACTTCTTCATTATTCCGGGATGATTGTCGGTCAGAACGAGCTGATGAATAAGATCTAGGATTTAAGATAGTATATAGTCGTGAGGAGATACTCTGGAAATGTGGCTGAAAATGGTGTTTCGGATAGCTTCGCCAGTAGGTGCTTCAGGTTCTTCGCCAAGAGGTGAATTCGGTTAGTGGAAGGGATCGCCTTCTGCGCGTCTCCATTGATTAAGTCAACTACGAACCCATCAGATGAATTGGGGATGGCTGATTGGTTGGTTCATTCTGGTGACACTGCTTTCAGAGCTTAGGTGAAACTCCATATTAGAATAGCTGTCGGAATCTGAGGAATTCAAACTGGTTGATGGATTCATCTCGTACGATCAGCTGAAGGATTTTCGATAAGAAATAGATTATAGGATGTAGATTAGTACCCTGCAATACATAATTTACATTTGCATATATAATACTAAAATCCCTTAAGTTACGGAGAAATCTACGGAAGCTGTCAGACAAAGGTAACAATAACTGATATGCTAAGATATGAATTTATCTATACTCTGTCTATGCAATAGAGGCAGTAAGACATGTCTAGACTCAGAATGATAAGCAGGTAATTTCCTAAGGATGATAAGCAGATGATTTCCGACTAGAAATGATAAGCAAAACTTTTGACATGCAGACACGGTCAAAGTCCAGACTCACTAATGCATCTAAACAACTATCAGTTAGACACACTAATGCAAGACCTGGTTCGCTTAGATCACCGCTCTGATACCACCTGTAAAGACCCGTCCTTATCCTCCTGGACGAAGACAACAACATCTGGTCCCATTGCGAGGTACTGAACTCTACATGCCATGAACGACTCCATGTAGTATATTTAAAATGAGCAAATGCACAGCGGAAGACTTAATACGTACCTGAGAATAAACATGCTTTAAAGTGTCAACCAAAAAGGTTGGTGAGTTCATTAGTTTATCATAACAATCATTTCAATATATTAATAGACCACAAGATTTCCTAATCATAAACATAATACACTCGCAAGTGTATGTAAAGCATTCTAAGTGGTTGAGCACTTGGTAACCATACTTAACATTTAATCAACGTCGCATATTCCCTTTATTATGAAATCTCCCTACACTGTACCAAGTGTAATCACCGAAACGAAGTACTGTGCAACCGTTGAATACTGGTCGTCCAGCCCGGTTGGGTTGTCAGGCCCGATAGATCTATCAACAGGATTCGTGTTTACAATACCACATGTAAATAGTAGTTACCAAGCTACAGGGAAGTATGCCAGTGGTACAACTCAACGTAGAATATATTTTTAAGTACTTGTGTCTATTTCGTAAACATTTATAAAAGCAGCGCATGTATTCTCAGCCCAAAAATATATATTGCAAAAACAATTAAAAAGGGAGAAAATGAAACTCACCATACTGTATTGAACAAGTATAGGGTTTGGCCTCAGATTCACGACCTATATCAATTATATATATTAACTCATAGAATCCAATAATGCTATCTATTATATAAAATTTATATTTTAGTGTTGTAATTATATATAAAATTTATACTAAATCTTAATTAAAGTAAATATATATATATATATATATTTTATTTACCATTTTATATCTTAAATTATAGGTTATCTATATTTATTTTGTATACTTTAAATAAATAATTTATAAGAATATTAATATAGTTTAATAATAATAATAATGATATTAGTAATAATAATGTTTTTAATAAGACTGATAGTTTTAATAACAATGATAATCTTAATAAAAATCATAATTTTAATAATATTAAAAATGATAAAAATTTATATTAATAATAATAATGTTAATAATGATAATAAGAATGATAATACTTATAATAATAATGAAAATGATAACTTTAATAAAAATGATACTTTTTAATAAAAATGTTAATTTTCATAATAATGAATAATAATAATAATAATTATAAAAATAGTGATTTTACTAAAAATAATAATGATAATAATAAATATAACTTAACTACCTCAAAAGCTTTTCCCAAAAATTAAATGTCTTAGACAAAGTTAGATCCCGCGACCTCTCATAAATCAACACAACACCAAACCACCCCACTACCATTACATTCTGATTTAATCTATTTAGCCTTCTCATTTCTGTTTTCATATTCATCACTTAGCATCTTCATTAATGTGATCATCATAAACTAATCAACTATCATCATCTTCTCAATATCATAATCATACCCATCATTGTACGGCATCACTCATCATTATCATCATAATCACAATCATAATCGTTTTTATCTAACGTCCTCACTCAACATCTCATCACCATCATTAAAACAGAAAACGATTTCACTGGTTCGCAGGAAAAACCCGGTAGCATCAACGGTGATGAGTGAATTAATAAAGGGCGATTTTGGGTTTTTGAACAACAACCAAACAACGACATAGCCCAGCCCAACCGAATATAATTACAACCCAATCTTAGTAACTAAGGTCCACTCAAGTTGCTAATCCACAAGTCCAAAAGTTACGGCCCAATACAAGGAAGTCCAACAGATTACATAAGCTCGATTCATTGCTATCCAATCTTGACAGATAAGGTTGTTTGACATAATGTAGTGGGTGGGGTTCTTGTGTAATAAAACAACACATGTGTCTTCCACTTTTATAAAAAAAAATTATTATAGGTCCACGTATATAGAACATTGTTGTAGCAATTTGTAGTTTAACGTGAACAAAGCAGCAGCAGAATTTATCGAGTGTAGTAGTTGGTGTTTTGATTTGGTGAAGGTGGAGTAATGATGGTCATGGATAGAGGAGAAGAATACGGGGAAAGTGGTGGCGGTTTCGGTTTATAGAAACAGAAACAACAAAACGGGTTATGAATTTTGAATTCAATCGAACCCAGGAAGTATATATGCAGCAAAACATGTAGCCGTTCAAGTTGGTGTTGTTAATTGGGACTAACTGTAAACAGAAGGCATAAATTAGCAGTTTAACGACAACTTGGTGATGTTTGTGGTTTCGGTTGTACAAGAGTAATATCGTCCCAAGTTAGCAGCAACAACAACAACAACAACAAAAAAATGTTCTAGTGGATTATGTTTGATGAGTGTTTCGAAGGAAAGGAAAAAAAATAGTAGTAGTAGCCTATTAACGAAGGTGGTGGTGATTATGGTTTTTGAGGTGGGCTTAAGATGGGTGTGGTGTGAGCCGTAGGGTGGTCTCGTGGTGGTGGTTCAATGGTTGTCGTGATTGTGGGTGTGGTTGGTAATTAACAATGGTGGTTTGTAGTGGTTCGTTGGTAGGTCGAGGTAGACAGATGTGGTGATGGATGATGGGTCATGAAGAAGTAAACAAGAAGAGGATGTGTTTTAAAATGGGTGTCTATGTATGTGTGAATATAAGTATAATATATATAAAGAGAAGATTAGATAGGTGGTTTGATAAGTCCTCACAAGAGGGCATCCATTAGCTCGGCTATTATTATCATCTTCTGTACCCGATATTATAATTTCATATATTTTAAGATGGTGAGGGCTTGTGAAGCTTTTTAAGTAGCTTTTGTAAAGATGTGAATTTAAAGAATATTAGGTAATCAAAGTAATAATAAGGTAATCAATTTGTATTAATATTCATTGGATGCTTTATCTGAGTCATGGTATTGACGGATGGATTGACAATTCAATTAGCTTTCCATAAAGTAATAATAAAACAATATTACTAATAACATGTTAAATGCACAGATTAAGAAATCTTGTAATTTTATGTGTCGACATCATATATTTTTTTTTATATTTAATTTTAAATAATAAATTTTAATATGACAACATATAATATTTAAATTAAATTTTTCAAAATTATTATATTTATATGTACATATATATTTAAATACATACAAATCTATTTACAATTATCTGTTCATGAATCATCGGGAATGGTCAAAAGTCAAATGAATATATGAAACAGTTCAAAATATTGAGACTCAACCTAACAGACTTTGCTTATCATGTCAGAATTATGAAATCGTATCGAGAGTTTGGTTTAAAATTAGTCAAAAATTTTCGGGTCGTGACAATTTTGCTTTTAAACTTTGTTTATTTCTCACTTGTATTCTCTCATCCAAACACACACATTACTTGCATCTTATTTTCTCTCTTTACTCTCTCTAATTCTTGTAAGTAACAAGCTCTTTTCTCTCTTCTTTCTTGGCCAAAAACCGAATACCAAACACACATATCATCATCATCTCTTGTGCTTTGATTATTGTTTTGTTATTTGTTGTTGTTATTATTTACTTACTAGTTGTTATTTATTATTTACTTACTAGTTTTAAGAATCAAACTTACTAGTTTCATTCTTCATTTATCTTGTATTAACTAGAACACATAAGAACATAAACTTACTAGTTATGTTCTACATATACTTTCTTAAAGGATTGCAAGTTCATGTGTTGATTAAAATCATACTTGTGATTCATGAAGTAAACTTTAAAGTTTACTTTCTTAAAGATCAAACTTTGGTTTGAATCTTTAAAGTATGAACAACCATGAACAAATTATTTGTTTACTTAGTTTATGTCTTCATTTTATGCACTTTAATTTCATGTTGTTGGTTGTTATTGGTCAAATGTTACTAGTTAACTTTGATCTCATTAATCTTAAACTAAAGTTAACTTTAAAAGTTCAAGAACATGTAAGTAAACTTTCTATTATTATAACTTGGTACACTTATGTTAGATCTAGACTTTTGAGTCTTGGATCTTCAAGATCAAACTAAGAACTATGTTCTACAACTTAAGATCTTGATTTCATAAGTTCACTTTCAAGTTTGTAACTTATTATTAGTTTTAAAGTTCATGTAAGTGTTAGATCCAAGACCTTGATGTAACTTTGGTTCATCAAACTTCATACAACTCTTAAGTGAGTTGTGCTACATGTCTTGGACTTGCACAAGTGTTATGATGGTGAAACCTTGGTTAAGATTATGCAAACACATCAAGAGTTGTACACTTGAAGCTATATGCATCAAGGATGAGAACCATGATGAACATCAAGCACCAAAACCCACCGGAACCCACTTATCTTTCTGTTTATGTTTACAGCCTACTGTTCTGCTGTTTCTGTAATAGACCAATAAACCTGGGCTGCTGTAACCTTGATTTTCAAATATCTCTTTTCGATTAGATAACTTTTCATATAGGACTCGTCTTAATCCGAGTTACGGTTTAGGATTTATGGCCCTCCGACACTATGTCCTTTTAACGTTGTGCAGAAATTTCTGACCTACTCACACTTCGACCGTCGCCACGGTCAAACGAAGATGAGTTTGCTTCTGTAACTTTTACCACACATAAAGGACTCATATACGGAGCCATGGCCACTGGTCTCACCTTAATTCGGTAAGGGTAGAGGCCGTGGTGACTGACTGAAGTCAGCCTTTGTTTTAAACTACTTTCATAAACGAAACTTACTTTACGCCTTTTGTTTGATGATGAATGATGATGACCCTTAAGACCTTATTTACATACTTTTAAACCTATTGAGATGATTTACTGATTTAGTACTATTTGACTTAGGTTGAGGACTTTCGGACCGATTACTTGCACACTTTTCCTGACTCGACTTTACGACTACATTATCATTGTGAGTTATAGCATCCCCTTTTACGTTTTACATACTAGGCACGAGTACTTAAAGTTTATATATGTGTGGGTTATACAACGGCATAAACATTCCCTTTAGCTCGGTAACTTTTAGTGATTGGTTTTTGAACCGGTGAACGCGAATCTTAGATATGGATCCATAAGGTTTGACATCCCCACTCGGGCTAGTAGCGCTAGCATTTAACGAGTGTTTAATACTTCGTAAACATACGCACTTGCCAAGTGTACTTTCAGGGGGTATAAACGTTAAGTTAGTTACCAAGTGCCCACGGTTAACATATACTTTATCATACTGTTTTGAAACGCTCTTTGTAGCACTGAAATCTCGTGGCCTACCTTACATACTGTTATACTTAAACTATAGCTCACCAACCTTTGTGTTGACGTTTTTAAGCATGTTTTTCTCAGGTACCTGAGGTTAGCTTCCGCTGTGTACTAGTCGTGCTATAGACACCCGCTGCTTAGAGTTGTCATCGCATGAATTATGACTTGTAACGACCATTGTGGTCACATACCCTTATTATTTGCTTCTACTTAGTGAAGCATGCTTTTGGATTGTAAAACATTCGATGTTGGTTTAGACATCACTTTATTTATGATTGCAAACTCTTATTGAAATCGCATATAGTACTTAACCTTGTAATGATCCTGTTGTTGATAATTCGTACACGATAGTTTTGTACGGGACATCACAAGGGTACTCTAACTCTACCTTTGTATGCAGGTCTACATCAGGAATTAGATCACATGCCCCTCCCAGAGTGCACCACTAAGATGTTTCACTCACCAATCAATCCTCTTAAGATTGGTTTAACACCAGCAATGTTGGTGTGGGTACCTTTAACAACCCTGCTGTTTCCGTCACTTCCGTTAACTGTCCGTTAGTTGTTTTAACGGCGATTATTTGACTTTTTATGTGATTAAGTGTATTAAATGCATACGTGATCCTTGGTGGGTTATTTGAATTAATATGAGTTAATATTAATTGATAAATATATTTCGGATAAAGAAATACGATAAAAACGCAACGGTTTGAGTAACTACTTTTCGAGTAACGAAACGCTCGGGTTTATTTTAATAATTATTCTAATAATTATTAACTTTTTAAAATATTTAATTTATTGGGTTTTTAATAAATTAAACGATTTGATTGCGTTTTAACGACCGGTTAACATTCCGGGAACTCGGTACGGTTAACTGCAACTAGAAACGAACCACACTTAATGTTCTAGCAAGCCAAAGCATAATGTAATTTAATTTTAATAATTATATTATATAATTATTATGTTTTAAAAATACTTTCAATTTATTAGAATTTATATAGATTAAAAATGCTAGAAATTAACGTTTACCGATCCGGTTTGCGTTTTCGGCTAACGACACTTAATGAGTGAACTTAGGAAACTTGTCTAGAAATATTTGTGAGCCCATGGACTCCCTTATCAGCCTCTTAGTCAAAATTCACACACACCTGATCTAATTTTTAGCCCACTTGTTAAATATATCCCTTAAATGAGTAAACCTAGCCTTTTATTAAAAAAAATAATACGCATACTTCCACCCTCCATATTTTGACCAGCTGCTGATCCTACAACCCTACGATACCTTCATCTCATCGTGATTCTTCATTATCATCATTTGCCCTTGATTTCTTACCCAATCGTCAAATTGATTACGTATTTGTGACCTACGCTTCCTTCTCTACGCATACATGCCACCAATTTTTCTCTAGGGTATAAATCTTAAATCTCTAGTTTTCTTATTTTCATCTTTTTGATACATAATAGGGTCGTACTAGTGTCTAGTGCTCAAGTCTTGATTTGTTTGCGTCTAATTCGGTTGTTAATTAACCGTATGTTCTACTTTTATATACCCACGAAATTGATCAGACCAAAAAAGAAATTTTCATGCTAGATAATGTTAATATTTGTACATATTTGAATTGCTATCGAAAAATTATTAATTTTGCATATAGATAACGCGCGATTTCGATAAACGGTTGGCAAGATACGTGCAATTAGGGTTTTAATACAACTTCATTCTTAAATCTGATTTTTATGAGATATTTTGACATTCTACTGATCTTAACATGCTTATTATTGATTAGCTTTCGAAAAACTATTAAATTTGCATTTAGATATTGTATGGTTTCGATTTACGGGTCGAAAGTTATGATTAAGACGGTTTCGGTATGGTTTATTGTGTAATGCGATTTCCTGGATTTTCATGAGCTAGAATAAGTTCATGAAATGTTTATCATTGTAATATTTGTGGAAAACTATTGAGTTTGCTCTTTTGTATCGCTTGATTTCGTTTTTTATAGCTCAAGTTATGATCAATTGAATTATCGTTGTGTTTTATACATTAAACTGAAATCTGGTAGTGATTGGCGATGAATTCGCTTATGTGTGTTATATGGTTGGAAATATGATTTAAAAACACTCAAGTTAGACTAGGATATCATATCATTTGGATTTGTAATGCTCCCGTTATTCTTAATCGAATGTACATGGTAAAACTGATTTGCTCGGTATCATAAAACTGACTTTTTCATTCATTTGAAATGAGATAATGAATCAAGTCTTTGCATTTCCGGAAAATTCATATGTTGTAGTTAAATTTTCATCTAGACCTTGTGTTATTTGGATTTGTGAAGCTTGAGTAATATGCGAATCAAAATGATGACCTGAATTCAGTCCAAACCTACAACGTATGCACCTATAGCTCTATAGCATGAGTTGTGGACCTTTTGAGACCTTTTCCTTCTGGATATTGCATATTTGTATGTTATGTGATATAAGTATAGTTTATTTCAAACCTTGAAACCTTATGCATTATGCACACGAAGGCCATATTTTTGGTGACTGCTGAATTGAGCTGAAACAGAATGTCCAACTTGCTTGAATAAACTGTACCAATTGGCTAAACAAAAGTTGCTCATTTTTGGATATGTGGTAATTTTACTTTTCCTTGAACCATGGCCACTGACCTATATTGATTTTCATGTCCCTAGCTCCGGTTATAGCCATTACGAGATTGGTGCGCAGTCTGAAACTGATCCAGTGAACCATAACTGCACCCATTCTGAAACCCGACTTGTAGACATCGTATGAGACCCTGGTGATGCTCTTTGGAAATATTTATATGTCTAGTTGAGATCTGTAGTTTTCCATACTACCATGATTTATGTGCTATGAAATATTGGACATTGTTTACAACTTGTACATGAACTTTATGCTAGACGATAAACTGTGATCGCATACTTGACAAATTATGAACTGAAACTTGTTAGTTGACTTAGGATTGACATGTTGACCAAAATTTGACATGAATCTACTGATGTTGAATTTAGTTGACCACCTTGACCACGTTTGACTTTTGGTTTGACTTTAGTTGACTTGCATGAATTAGTTGACTATGTGTTGACTTTTACTTTGAAACGCGTCGAGTTGAGCAATAGGACAACTTACTCTATGAAACCACTATGTTATAAGACATAAATAATGACCAACCTATATACGTATACTTAGGTTGCATTACTCGGAATTAAACCATACAAGTTACGTGCTTACTTTTGTTCAAGAGCTATTCAAAGGTGAGTCTACAGTCCCACTTTTACTTACTATTTTTGGGATGAGAATACACGCTGATTACTTTCATATTTATAAATGATTTTATGTTTGACACGAGTACTTATTATACATATTGAGTTTTGTTCACAAAGCCCCTACTTTGAATACTTTTATTACCTTCGGGTAAGCACAATTTAGATGGACGGGTCCGTTAGGTTAGACAAACCTCACCCAAACAATATTAAATGTGGTACATTTATTTTGAACTTTAAGTACACTAGAACAAGTGTATACATTTTTATGGGGTAAAGGGAGTGTAGTGGATTATATACTCTGGTCATTGTTAGTATTCTGGTGCTCATGGATTATGTAAACATTTTTGCAACTTGGTTGTGCTTATTGAAATCTCGTAGTCAAATGTGATTAAACTATTTCTCTGAATAATGTTTTTCAGATACTATATTACGTCATTTAAAACTGTGGGTTAAAAACAAATGAGATAAAACTTGACATGGTATTGTCTACAAATATTTGAAACTTGACATGATAACGTCTACAAACATTTGAAACAGAACACAGTGTTGTCTACAAACTTTAAACATGAAACCATTATGGTCTCATATGTTGTAATTGGTAACTTAAACTTGTGTTTTGCAAACAGGAGAAACAAAACATTTTAGAATGTCATACACAACTGAACGTGACATTGATGTACCTAAACAGACTAACACTTGACAAACATTGTCTGCAAGCTTTTAATATGAAACATTGGTGATCTTTCACTAATAAACATTTCTGAATATCATTTCTTAAACATACTGTATTTTTTACCTAAAACCTATAGATTCACTCAACATTATTGTTGATCCATTTTGCATGTTTTATTCTCAGGTATTAATTGCTTTCGCTGTAAAATATTGTTGTTACATAGAAGTCAATCCAAGCACTAGGACCAGAGTTAACATTCCGTTAATGGATTTTGACCGGGTGTTACATATGGTATCAGAGCTTTGTCTATAGAGAACTAGGATGCATTAGTGTGTCTACCGTAGGGCGCATTAGTGGGTCTAGTCTATAGCCGTGTGCCTTGGATGAATTTTATGCATCATGCTTGCACTATTTGCTTCACTATACTACATGTAGGGTTACACATTACATCACATATATATACGCCCTATACCTATATGACATGGACATGGACTAAATCCTATTTCATGAATCACATACGTACACGTGACGCTAGACTTAACTGAATTAAGTTGGCTACACTATCTTGAACTTATGGAGTAATGTCGAATGGAAACATGAGATAGCGTACATTACGGTAACTCATATAGAAGTTCCGACATCACAAAATAAGGAATTGGGAGCGAGTCAAGTAGGTTACTTGGATAAACAACGTTTAAAACATAAACCGTATAATCTCAAATATGAGTAGAAACTTACACTATGTAAAACGTAAAAAGCGCATGTATTCTCAGTTCCCAAAATAGTTAAAGTAAAAAGGGATGCTATAACTCACAGTGAAAAGTAGTAAAGTCGGTACGAGATAAGTAAGCAAGTAGTTGGTCCGAAAGGTCCTCAACCTAAGTCAAAAGTTACTAAGTCAGTAAATCGTTTCCAAAGGTTTAAAAGTATGTAAATTAGGTCTTAAGTATCATCATCATTCAACAACATAAGTAAAAAGTAAAGTAAGTTTTCAATCAAGAATAGAGATCGAAACGAAGGCTGAGTTCGTTCAGATTCCACGACCTCTATACAAACTGAAATGAGGTGAGACCAGTGGCCATGTCTCCGTATATGAGTCCTTTAACCACTAACCAATTTTCAGAACCAAACTCATCTTCCTTTGACCATGGCGACTGTTTTAGTGCGAGTAGGTCAGAAATTTCAGCACAACGTTAAAAGGGCGTAGTGACTTTCGGAAGGCTATAAATCCTAAACCGTAAGTCGGATTAAGACGAGTCTTAAACGAAAAGTCATCTAATCGAACCTAAAATCTGAAAATAAATGTTTCCAGTAGCCCAGTAGCCTGATCAGATCCAGAAAACAGTAAGCAAAGTGCTCCGGTGGATTCTTGGTGCTTGATGCTCATCACAGTTCTCATCCTTGATGCTTATAGCTTCAAGTGTACAACTCGTTGATGTGTTTTCATTATCTTTACCAAGTTTTGACCATCATAACACTAGTGTTTGTCTAAGATAAATAGCACAACTCATTTAAGGGTTGTAAGAAGGTTGATGAACCAAAGTTACATCAAAATCTTAGATCCGACACATACATGAGTTCTAATAGTAATATTAAACTATAAACTTGAATGTAAACTAAGTAAACAAGATCATAAGTTGTAGAAATTAGATCTTAGTTTGATCCTGAAGATCCGAGACTAAAAAGTCTAGATCTAGTGTTCTTAAGTTAAACCCTAAGTTATGGAACTTGGATCTTTTCTTTAATAAAACCATAAGTTATGAAACTTAGATTTTAATCTTGTAGAATGTATATATAAGCTTATAAGCTTTTGTTTTAGACAAAATTGGAAGACCATAAGCTATAGAAACTTAGATCCAACATAAGTGTATGAAGTTATAACTAGAAAGTTTAACTTCTATGTTCTTGAACTTACAAAGTTTAAGCTTTAATTCCAAGAAAAATGAGATCAAGTTTAACTAGTAATACCTGACCAAAATTAAATAAATCACTAATTGAAATACTTACAAAAGAAATAAATAAACTAAAGTTACAATTAATAAGTTCATGTTTGTTTCATACTTAAGAAGATTCAAGTCAAAGCTTGGATCTTAAGAAAATAAACCTTAAGTTTACAAAATATGAACACGAGTAAGATCTTAAAGCTTATGAACTTTAGATCTTTATAATATTTCAAGTGTAGAACCATAAGCTAACAAGCTTAGATCCTTGTTCTTGGTTCCTCATCAAACAAAGCATGGAAGAAGCAAGATTCATGAAGATACAAACTATAAAGCTTGATCTTTAACAACAAACACAAATAAGTAAATTGATGATGATAAAGTTGTTACTTACAATTTAGAGAGAAAAAGTTGAGAGAAAAGAAAGTGTAAGTATGATGTGTGTGGAATGAGATTTAACTATTATATAAGTAAAAAAAAAAAGAAAAAGAAAATGGAACTCCCTCCCCCTAAAGCCGTCGGTCTTAGGGTCTAAAAAGGGAAGTCAACTTTGTTATTTCATGTATGGGAAGGTGGTAAATGCTAGGAATAGGTATAAAGTTAAATGCATGGAAAGTTGGTGCTTGCGACATTCTTTTCTCCAACACTTAATTAATCTATATTTAACCTTAATAAATCACTAGTAATATGATGGTCTCACTAACTAGTCCATTAAGAAATGTAGGGTGGGCCTTGATAGTCCAAGTCCAATAATATAAGCCCAAGTATAAGCAAGCAACAAATTAGTAGAAAGCCCAAGTAATTAACTACTTACATTAGTTAATTAGAAATAATTAATAATAATTAATTATGAACGTAAATAATATTCGAAATATTATTCGAGAAAAGCACGTGTCGAAAAGACGAGTCGGGACATGGAAAGTCAAATACGGTAACAAGTAAAATGTATAAGAATACATTTAGTACAACGCACGTATTAATAATAAATATTAATAATATAGTTGGAAAATTCAAGGTCGTTACATTACCCACCTGTTAAAGAAAATTTCGTCCCGAAATTTTAAGCTGAGGTAGATGGAGGAGTTGGGAAAAGGTGAGGATACTTCTGCATCATTTGATCTTCTCGTTCCCAGGTAAACTCGGGTCCTCGTTTGGCATTCCATCGGACTCGGACGATCGGAATCTTGTTACATTTCAAAGTTTTGACCTCACGGTCCATAATTTCAACAGGTTCTTCCACGAAGTGGAGTTTGTCATCAATCGTAAGTTCCTCCAGTGGTATGACAAGTTCTGGTTCAGCAAGACATTTCATCAAATTCGATACGTGGAAGGTAGGATGAACTGAGCTCAATTGTGTCAGAATATCCAGACGGTAAGCAACGGGTCCAACACGCTTCAATATTTCGAAAGGACCAATGTATCGCGGGTTTAACTTTCCACGTTTTCCAAAACTAATCACACCTTTCCAAGGTGCGACCTTCAACATTACACGGCCACCCACGTTGAATTCGAAGTCTTTACGTTTAAGGTCGGCATAACTCTTTTGGGGATCACGGGCCGTCTTATGTCTCGCTTGAATTTGGACAATCTTCTCAGTTGTTTCATGGACTAACTCGGATTCGGTGATTTTATTTTCGCCTAATTCGGCCCAACAAATAGGAGAACGGAATTTGCGACCATACAACGCTTCGAAAGGTGCGGCATTAATACTCGAATGATAACAGTTGTTGTAAGAGAATTCGGCTAGCGGCAAATGCCTTTCCTAAGCCTTTCCGAAATCAATAACACAAGCACGCAACATGTCCTCCAAAGTCTGAATCGTGCGTTCGCTTTGTCCATCGGTCTGTGGGTGATATGCAGTACTCATGTCGAGACGAGTCCCCAAGGCTTCTTACAAAGAAAGCCAAAATCTAGAAGCAAAACGGGCATCTCGGTATGAAATAATTGATAAGGGCACACCATGACGAGATACAATCTCTTTTATGTATAGTTGAGCGAGTTTTTCCATCGTATCCGTTTCTTTCATGGCTAAGAAGTGTGCAGATTTGGTAAGACGGTCAATGATAACCCAGATGGTATCGTATCCACCCACCGTCTTAGGTAGTTTCGTGATGAAGTCTATCGTTATCCTTTCCCACTTCCATTGTGAGATTTCCGGTTGCTGAAGTAACCCAGATGGCCTTTGATGTTCGGCCTTAACCTTTGAACAAGTCAAACACTTTCCAACGTAAGTTGCAACATCATTCTTAAGATTAGGCCACCAATAGTGTTCCTTGAGATCGTGGTACATTTTACCGGCTCCTGGATGAATCGAATATCTTGACTTGTAGGCTTCATCTAGAATGAGGCTTCGCAAATCCCCATAACTAGGCACCCAAATTCTTTCGGCGAAGTATCGGAGTCCAGTCTCCTTAACCTCGAATCGAGAGACGAGAATGTTCAAGTGTTCATGAGAAATATTCTCCTCCTTGAGAGCCTCATCTTGGGCTACTCGGATCTGGCTATTGAGATTTAAGAGTATGGTGATGTTCAAGGCTCGAACACGAAGAGGTGTCATCCTCTCCTTTCGGCTCAAAGCGTTGGCTACAACATTGGCCTTGCCAGGATGGTAATGAAGTTCACAATCATAGTCGTTCAGCATCTTGATCCATCGTCGCTGTCTCATGTTCAGTTGTTTCTGATTGAATATGTGTTGGAGGCTTTTGTGGTCGGTGAAGATAGTACTTTTAGTTCCATAAAGATAGTGTCTCTACAACTTGAGAGCAAAAACAACGGCTCTAAGTTCGAGATCGTGAGTAGTGTAGTTTTGCTCGTGAATCTTTAGTTGACGAGAAGCATAAGCAATGACCTTCGTTCTTTGCATCAATACGCAACCAAAACCATTTTTCGAGGCATCGCAGTATATGACGAAATTGTCACTGCCTTCAGGAAGTGATAAGATAGGCGCGGTGGTTAACTTCTGCTTCAAGGTTTGAAATGCTGATTCTTGTTCGGTTTCCCAAACGAACTTCTTGCCTTTGTGAGCCAGCGCGGTCAAAGGACGCGCAATCAGAGAGAAACCTTCAATAAATCTTCGGTAGTAACCGGCGAGACCTAAAAATTGGCGGATATGAGTCGGAGTAATGGAGGTTTCCCACTTGCTGATAGCTTCGATCTTTGTGGGATCAACTTTGATACCTTGATCGCTCACAATATGACCCAAGAACTGGACTTCCTTCAACCAAAACTCGCACTTGGAAAATTTGGCATAAAGTTACTCTTGTCTCAAGAGTTCAAGCACTAGTCGAAGATGTTGCTCATGTTCTTCTTTGATTTTGGAGTAGATGAGGATATCATCTATGAAGATGATAACGAACTTATCCAGGTATGGCTTGCATACACGATTCATGAGATCCATAAACACGGCAGGTGTGTTGGTTAAACCCAATGGCATCACGAGAAACTAATAGTGACCATAAAGGGTTTTGAACGCGGTTTTCATCACATCACTCTCCTTCACCCTCAACTGGTGATAACCTGATCTCAAATCGATTTTAGAGTAAACGCTTGATCCTTGCAGCTGATCAAAAAGATCGTCAATTCTGGGAAGGGGATACCGATTCTTGATCGTCAATTTGTTGAGTTCGCGGTAGTCGATACGCATGTGAAATGATCCTTCCTTCTTCTTCACAAACAAAATAGGTGCGCCCCAAGATGAAGAACTTGGTTGGATAAATCCAGGGTCTAGCAGTTCTTGTAGTTGACTCTGCAACTCTTGCATTTCTGAAGGTGCTAGTCGATAAGGTGTGTGAGCTACAAGTGCAGCTCCTAGCACTAAATCGATCTGAAACTCTACTGCCCACGTTGGCGGTAATCCAGGCAATTCTTCTGGAAAGACATCGAGAAATTCTTTCACAATTCGTACATCATCCACGCTCTTCACCTCGGTTTCTAATGTTTTCACATGTGCTAAAACAGCAAGACGTCCTTTCTTCATGATCTCTTGTGCTTTCATGCAACTAATGAGGTTCAGCTTTGAGTTACATCTCTCTCCGTAAATAATCAGTGGCTCACTATCTCCGTGTGGTATGTGAATAGCTTTATCTCCACAGATAATGTCGGCCCTTACCTTGGTCAACCAGTCCATACCGACAGTCACGTCAAAACTTTCCAATTTGATGGGTATCAAGTCAATCTCGAAATCCACACCAGCTATGTTGATAATACCTCCTCGGCTAATTTGGTCAACTTTCTCAAGTTTTCCATTGGCTACCTCAACAAGCATACTCTCCTTTAAAGGAACTAACTCTAATGACCCGTCCTAATCCATCTGGACGAATACATTACATTTGGTTACATCGCGAGGTACTTGACCTCTATATGATACATTTTACAAACATTGCACTCGTTTTTAAAAGACAAACTTTCATTACATCGAAAGTTGACGACATTGAACAAGTGTAGGGTTGGCCTCGGATTCACGAACCTATATCAAGGATGTACATTAACACGTTGAGATAATAATCAACTAAGTTTATATATTTTATAGTATATATAGATGCATATCCTTATATATAATTATATTAATCCTTATAATTTGTTGTAATACTTATATGATATATACAATTTATTAGAGGTTATATTAATATAAATAATATTGTATTAGTTAATATATTAAAAATCTAATATTGGTATACTTATGATATGTTTAATAAATATATATTTTTATATTGATATCTTTTGTTTGTAAAAATAATAATTATAATAAGAATAAAATAGTGATAATAATAATTAAATTAGAACTTAATAATAATAATAATAATAATAATAATAATAATAATAATAATAATAATAATAATAATAATAATGATAATGATAATGATAATAATATTAATAATAATACAACTAATGATAATAATGATAATATTAAAATGATACTTTTAGATGATAATTCAAATGATAACACTAATGATAATTTTAATAACAAAAATGATAATTTTGATAAAATGTTAATTTCAATAATAATACTCATTCTAATAAAAATGATAAATTTAACAGTATTGATACTTTTAATAACACTAATAACAGTAATAATAATATTGATAATTGGTATAAATGATATTTAATGTTAGTAATAATAATAATTAACTTAACAATAATAACAATAATTAATAATAATGATAATAATAATAATAGAAATAATAATAATTTTAAATTATACCTTTGTAGCATTAAAAAGAATTAAACTGCCCGAGACGGGACTCGAACCCGCGACCTCTCGAAACTAATCAACACCCCATACCATCTGATCTATCTTGCTTTTTCTAAAATTATCATCTCCCTAACTCTATATAAACCGTTTATTCATTCATCTTATTTTTCTTTCAATTTCAAAACCTCATTTCATCATCATTCCCTAATCATCATCATCATCTCTTCATATACGCATATCATCATTATGATTATCACTTAATTATCATCATCAATTCTATTATCTATATTATTATCTATATCCTAATTTATACCATCACCTATCTCGAGCACCATTATAATCATAATCAAATCATATCTTAATCTTAATCTACATCATTCGTTATTTAACAACAGCAACAACATTATTTCATAATCGATATAATCATAATCAATTCGTCATCTTCTTGTCTCTTACTGCTTCATCTTATTCGTTATTGTTAAACCGAGATAAAACAAATCAAACGTAGTCGTAGCAGATTTAGGAGACGGCTCATGATACATATCCAAATCAGAAGGCCCAACATATAAGTCCAATTATAACTCTAAATAGCCTACTATTAGCCCAACGATTTAAAAGTCCATCTAGAACTGAATTAATCGGCCCAAGGTAGAACTAATAGCCCATGTATTGAATGAGTTTTCTTGTCAGCTGGAAACACAAAAACGAAAAGGAAGGAATAAAGAAAAAAAACGCGTGTAATAACCTTGTTCACTAAATCACAAAAGTAGGAACATAAAAGTGTTTCGTACAGCTGTGTGGTTGAGTGACGGGTTATGATATTTTCGAACAAAAATAATAATAGAAGGCCAATATGTGATGGTGGTGATCATTTAGTGTTGTGGTGGTGATGACTTTAAATCGGTGGTGATGGCCAGCGGTATCGATGGTTAAACATGATGGTGAAGGATGTGATTCGAAACAGAAACAAAATTTTAATAGAGAGCGAGTGTAGAAAGAGATAGAAATATAGGTAGTTCATGGTGGTGATGTATGGTGGTCCGGCGATGGGTGGTGTAGGGTGGAGTGGTGGGTTTTGTTCTTTTAATAAACCAGATATATTGATAGTTGTGAGTGTTTTATTTTGGCGAAAGGAAGAAGAAAGAAGAATAAGAAAGAAACAGAGAAGGTGGCGGTTTATAGAGATTTAATGAACAAGAGTTGGTTAGGAACCGAAGAAGATGATAGATGAATGGTGATGCGAGTGGTTTATTCTAAGTGAAATGGTGGTGTTCGGTTTGAAGATGAGCCGGGAATGATGGCGGGGTTTGGTGGTGGTTTGCGAAGATTATCGATGAAGGAGGAGATGTTTGGTGGTGGTTTGCGAAGGTTATCGATGAAGGAGGAGAGGTGGTGTGTTTGTCATAGTTTATATGAAACGCAAAACTATATAGTGATGATTGATGGCGGTACACAGGTGGAAAAGGGTGGCGATGGAAGTTGTAGCCGGTGAATCATGGTGGTGAGTGTGAGAGGATGACCGGAGGTGGTATGGTGATTGAATTTAATCTATCATGTAAGATGTATGAATATGCATACCTATAAGTTTATGTATTAGATATTTCAATATCATATATCATACATCACATAAAAGTCAAGAAAGAAGCACTAAATGAATTTAGTGGCTGGAAAGAGTTTGTCAGCCGTGCAGTTTGGTTTATATCTATATCCTCTATGTTAATATGTATATTATATCTTTATATAGATAACGTGAAGACTTTATGTCACCACACAGTACATCTTAAATGCATTCACGTGATTATTAGTTGTATGTATCCTACCGACACTTTCAACTGGATATTATATCGTGTCCATTGGTAAACAGTTAATACATAAAAATGTTCCTAAAGATCCCAAATTTTTAAGTTAAGTCCATTTATTTATTTTGGTCATTATGGTATAAAATGCGATCATTAAATATTAAATAAAAATTACATTAATTATTCACCCCTAATCCCAAGTAAAATGTAAAAGTTTTAAAATTCAACAAATAGTTCCTAAATACATCTTTAATAAGCCTAAAATTTATAGAACTCATTTTCATATCACCGTTTATTTTAAAATTACATAAATTTGAATTTAACTTACTTAATATCAATCGGAACATCAAACGAGTGTTACAAACATTTAATATTTATTTTTAATATACTTTATTTATATATAGAGATATATTTTAAATAATAATTATTATAATATCCTATTTTTATTTTATTAATTTTTAATTACAACAACGTATAATACTTCAAATTATATTTCAAATTATTATTTATATATACATACACACATATCTAATTACAATTAATTGTTCGTGAATCGTCGAGAGCAGTCTAAGGTCAATTGAATTTGGGAACATCGTTTCCAAAATTTTTTAAACTCAACATTACATACTTTGCTTATCGTATCGAAATCATATAAAGATTAAGTTTAAATTTGGTCGGAAATCTCCGGGTCATCACAGTACCTACCCGTTAAAGAAATTTCGTCCCGAAATTTGAGTGAGGTGGTCATGGTTAACAATAAAAATGTTTTTATGACGAATATGAGTTGACAAATAGAGTTTTATCATTATTGATTAATATAGATAAAACGATTCAATTATGTGAAGCGTACGAGTGAAGTTGTCACAAAAGATTGAGATAGAGATTTAACTTTTGACGTAGTCACGATTGAATTTCAGGAATTTAATGAAAATCTTCGAAATCTAAAAGATTTGATTCTTCGGCGAACAAGGAAATTAAGATCTCTATAATTAAATACGATGATCTGCCTCGATTGCTCTGTCTGATATTTCCATTATAAATTAAACTCTTTCGTTCCATTATTCTCACCATTCCTATACTTTCTTTCTTAGTTCATACATCCAAAAGATTGTGAAAATGTTTGATCCCGTTCTGATCCTTGATATTTTCCTAATTATCATTTCTGTCATCCTTCTTTTCAATCTTCCACCAGAAAAATCTGTTTACTTTTACTATTACCTTGGGGTGATACTATTCTTAATTATACCGTGTCTTTATATTGCTATTCGTATTAATATCCATGGTTTGTAACCTTCGTGTTGTTATTGGGCATTATATTTTCTCTTATATTTCAATGTCACTTCTTCTATCTCCTATAATCATTGTCATCCACAGTTAATACTCTCTTCTATTTTCTGCGATTTATACCCGCATTTACACTTCGAAGCTTCATGCTCTGTTTTCTCTTCTATCCATTAATCACAGCAAGTAAAGGTCCAGAATTCGTAGATATGAATTTCGGAATGAACATAGTTAATGTTCTAAGAAGGAAATCGTATTGGCACGATCTTGATTGGTTAAATTACCAGAATTCAAGGGAAAAGATAGGACTATCAAGAAAATATGTTATTGATATGTTTATAGATTAGATAGAAAGTAAGAGTCGTATAACATGGCACATGATGACGTTATGGTCTGTGAATCATCACGTTTCATTAGAAACTCAGCATGACTTACTATAATATAATCACGTTGATCAAGTGTCATTATATTATACTAACTCATGCATCAGTTCCCAACACTACTTCAAAAACATTCATACTTTAAACTCGAAAGTTTACAGAATATAGAAACTAACAGTTTCTTATATGAGGTAACACTGATAACGCGAAGAGATTAATGATTTCAGATAAGAATAGTTATGAAAATATCTTCAGAAGTATGGAGGATATTTTTAATGAGTGATACGATAATATCTTAGAATTTTAGAATCAAATTGTGATGAAGAAATTCATTCACAATGATTTAGAGCAATTGAGGAGCAAGATATTCGCTAAAGATTTCATCAGAAGCAGAATCATTAGGATTCTTTGAAGACAGATTTATTCTTTGTGATATGTCTACAGCCTCCTTCTTGGTTTGCTCAATCCGTTTTCCAATTTCAACTTTTCTGAGCTTTGCCAACCTACTATTCTTTATCATAAACTTCTGACTGTTTAAGTCGTGTACAATTTTTGCTGCTGTATTCAGCTTTTTCAGAATTTGAAGTATTGATTTGTAGACTGGGTGCTTTTCAGAATTTCAGAATGAAAGATCATAATTCTAAGAGATAAATGTTATATGTATGCATATAACTGTTGATGTAGACATGCTGCAAAATTCAAAATACAGATTTGTTGATTCCTGGTAATTGGTATGTTAATTCTCGTTACAAGATGCGGATGAGTATATGATAGGGTTTCAATAGATAAATATAATGATTTTTTTTAAAGATTTAAGCCAATGAGTAATGAATTTGCTGGTAAGTTTACTGCTAATGTGGTGGAATATAAATGGTTCTCCGGTAACGACGATGAAGGGCGAACTTATATATCAAAGTTATAATAGAGTTTATTCGAATGAAAAGTCGAAATTGATTTGCTGAAGCTGTGACAAAATTGGCTACTTTAGAAAGGGATTGCAACGTTATTTTTGGTAATAACAACGCCATAGGAGCTAGCACAGATACGTGTTAAAGGTTTACTCAGGTTCCGAGTGTTTTTAGGTGCATAACTATATGTATCAATCTTTTCTTCCGTAGATGCAGTGTGGTTGGTTCATCTTCTCGATTGAGGTGTTTTCAAAAATCATGAAAAGTTTGAACCCAGATTGTAATTGTCAAGATACAAATGAGGTTTAAGATGAAATCAAGTGTCAAACTTGAAGAATTCTTTAGTTTCATATGTTATAATCAATATTTTAATTCATTTTAATTGTCTAATATTGGCAGTCCACAGTCAGCAGTCCACAATTGGTAATTCAATAATTCATATATAGTTTATTATATAATATTCGAATTAATTAATACGTATCGTGACCCGTGTACATGTCTCAGACTCGATCACAACTCAAAATATATATATTATTATAGAATCAAGCTCAACCCTGTATAGCGAACTCGAACATTACAGCATATAGAGTGTCTATGGTGACTCTAAATAATATATATATATATATATATATATATATATATATATATATATATATATATATATATATATATATATATATATATATATATATATATATGCGTCGATATGATATGTCAAAACCTTTTATACGTGTCCAGATATTTAAAGTGCTTAAAATAAATAACAAAAATTAAGTGATGATAAATAAAATTGTGAGAATTAAAGTTACGATAATAAATTGCGATAAATAAAATGTAATCAGTTAGCTGGGAACAGTTAGCTAGGAACAGTTAGCGTGGATTCTTAACAAAATTCTTCTCATAGTTAAATTGTTTGTTTCTATCAAATTTTATTTTGTCCAATGTTTTCTTCATTATGCCACTTGTTGGATTCTGATAGATC
Organism: Rutidosis leptorrhynchoides; assembly: GCF_046630445.1. NCBI lineage: Eukaryota > Viridiplantae > Streptophyta > Magnoliopsida > Asterales > Asteraceae > Rutidosis > Rutidosis leptorrhynchoides. Next base: position 220,264,082 of record NC_092333.1, on the reverse strand, counting down.
AAAATCCAAATATGAAATTGAATGAAAATGGTTATTTTGCGGTGAACGGATACGTATATCGGTGGTTGTAAATAGGATTGTAAATGTCTGTTGAATTAGATTTTGGAAGAATGTCTAGTGTACTTATTAATGTGAAATCTAAATATTTCTCGGGTATTACCTACCCGTTAAAATATTTTCACCATTAATAATTTGTAAAAGAATTTTTAATTATAATCTTTATGAAAACATATATACATATATATTTTCTTCAGATGTAATCATGGATTTATGAGTCAATAAGATATTAATCTTATTTGATTTACCATTTAAACTAGAATACATAACCTCTAAAACATTAGTATTTACATAATCGCCATGAAGAATGAAGATAATTGATGTAGAACGATACGTAGAACGATGATTATACTCGAGGTACATAATGAGATGTTGAGGCATGGATTGTTGATGGTAGTGGTGCTATTTATTGATGGTACTGTTGGTGCAGATGATGTTGCTGATGCTGGTAAATTTTGCTCCATATTCTCCAAATTGATTATTCGAGCGCAAAGTTCGTTGACTTCTTATATTATTCTGAGATGATTGTCGGTTCGGAGGAGCGGATAAATAAAATCTAGAATTTGGTTTAGTATATAATCATGACGAGATACTCTGGAAATGAGAGAGAAAATGGTGTTTCGGATAGGTTCGCCGATAAGTGCTTCGGGTTCTTCACCAAGAGGTGAATTCGGTTGGTGGAAGGGATCGCCTTCTTCGCGTCTCCATTGACTAAGTCGACTACGAACCCATCAGATGAATTAGGGATGGCTAACTGGTTGATTCATTCCGGTTATACTGCTTTCGGAGCTTAGGTGAATATTCATGTCGAAATCCTAGGGACTTGAACTAGTGACGAGTTCCATTTCGTACGATTGAATAAAGGATTTTTTTGATAGGATATGATTTCCGGCTATTGGATGGTATTCTAATTACATAGAATATCTATATATATTGAACAATAGATTTTGTAGATTACGGAGGAGTTTACAGAATATGTCAGTCAAAGTTTACAGTAACAAATAAGCTAAGATCTGAATTAGCAGATACGCTAAGATATGAATTTTGTCTATACACTATTCATGCAATCAATGCAATAAGATGTGTCTAGACTAAGAATGATAAGTAAGTGATTTCCAAAGGATGATAAGCAGGTAAGTTTCGACAGGAAATGATAAGCAAAACTTTTGACATGCAGACACGGTCGAAGTCCAGACTCACTAATGCATCTAAACAACTATCAGTTAGACACACTAATGCAAGACCTGGTTTGCTAAGACCACCGCTCTGATACCAACTCTAATGACCCGTCCTAATCCATCTGGGCGAATATATTACATTTGGTTACATCGCGAGGTACTTGACCTCTATATGATACATTTTACAAACATTGCATTCGTTTTTAAAAGACAAACTTTCATTACATCAAAAGTTGACGGCATTGAACAAGTGTAGAGTTGGCCTCGGATTCACGAACCTATATCAAGTATGTACATTAACGCGTTGTGATAATAATCAATTAAGTTTATATATTTTATAGTATATATAGATGCATATCCTTATATATAATTATATTAATCCTTATAATTTGTTGTAATACTTATATGATATATACACTTTATTAGAGGTTATATTAATATAAATAATATTGTATTAGTTAATATATTAAAAATCTAATATTAGTATACTTATGATATATGTAATAAATATATATTTTTATATTGATATCTTTTGTTTGTAAAAATAATAATTAAAATAAGAATAAAATAGTGATAATATTAATTAAATTAGAACTTAATAATAATAATAATAATAATAATAATAATAATAATAATAATAATAATAATAATGATAATGATAATGATAATGATAATGATAATGATAATGATAATAATAGTGATACAACTAATGAAAATAATAAAATGATACTTTTAGATGATAATTCAAATGATAATACTAATGATAATTTTAATAACAAAAATGATAATTTTGATAAAATGTTAATTTCAATAATAATACTCATTCTAATAAAAATGATAAATTTAACAGTATTGATACTTTTAATAACACTAATAATAGTAATAATAATATTGATAATTGATATAAATGATATTTAATGTTAGTAATAATAATAATTAACTTAACAATAATTACAATAATTAATAATAATAACAATAATAATAATAATAATGATAATAATAATAATAATAATAGAAATAATAATAATTTTAAATTATACCTTTGTAGCATTAAAAAGAATTAAACTGCCCGAGACGAGACTCGAACCCGCGACCTCTCGAAACTAATCAACACCCCATACCATCTGATCTATCTTGCTTTTTCTGAAATTATCATCTCCCTAATTCTATATAAATCGTTTATTCATTCATCTTATTTTTCTTTCAATTTCAAAACCTCATTTCATCATCATTCCCTAATCATCATCATCATCTCTTCATATACGCATATCATCATTATGATTATCACTTAATTATCATCATCAATTCTATTATCTATATTATTATCTATATCCTAATTTATACCATCACCTATCTCGAGCACCATTATAATCATAATCAAATCATATCTTAATCTTAATCTACATCATTCGTTATTTAACAACAGCAACAACATGATTTCATAATCGATATAATCATAATCAATTCGTCATCTTCTTGTCTATTACTGCTTCATCTTATTCGTTATTGTTAACCGAGATAAAAAAATCAAACGTAGTCGTAGCAGATTTAGGAGACGGCTCATGATACATATCCAAATCAGAAGGCCCAATATATAAGTCTAATTAAAACTCTAAATAGCCTACTATTAGCCCAACGATTTAAAAGTCCATCTAGAACTGAATTAATCGGCCCAAGGTAGAACTAATAGCCCATATATTGAATGAGTTTTCTTGTCTGCTGGAAACACAAAAACGAAAAAGAAGGAATAAAGAAAAAAAAACGCGTGTAACAACCTTGTTCACTAAATCACAAAAGTAGGAACACAAAAGTGTTTCGTACAGCTGTGTGGTTGAGTGACGGGTTATGATGTTTTCGAACAAAAATAATAATAGAAGGCCAATATGTGATGGTGGTGATCATTTAGTGTTGTGGTGGTGATGACGTTAATTCGGTGGTGATGGCCAGCGGTATCGACGGTTAAACATGATGGTGAAGGATGTGATTCGAAACAGAAACAAAATTTTAATAGAGAGCGAGTGTAGAAAGAGATAGAAATATAGGTAGTTCATGGTGGTGGTGTATGGTGGTCTGGCGATGGGTGGTGTAGGGTGGAGTGGTGGGTTTCGTTCTTTTAATAAACCGGATATAGTGATAGTTGTGAGTGTTTTATTTTGGCGAAAGGAAGAAGAAAGAAGAATAAGAAAGAAAGAGAGAAGGTGGCGGTTTATAGAGATTTAACAAACAAGAGTTGGTTAGGAACCGAAGAAGATGATAGATGAATGGTGATGCGAGTGGTTTAATGGAAGTGAAATGGTGGTGTTCGGTTTGAAGATGATCCGGGAATGATGGCGGGGTTTGGTGGTGGTTTGCGAAGGTTATCGATGAAGGAGGAGATGTTTGGTGGTGGTTTGTCATAGTTTATATGAAACGCAAAACAATATAGTGATGATTGATGGCGGTACACATGTGGTAAAGGGTGGCGATGGAAGTTGTAGCCGGTGAATCATGGTGGTGAGTGTGAGAGGATGACCGGAGGTGGTATGGTGATTGAATTTAATCTAGCATGTAAGATGTATGAATATGCATACCTATAAGTTTATATATTAGATATTTCAATATCATATATCATACATCACATAAAAGTCAAGAAAGAAGCAATAAATGAATTTAGTGGTTGGAAAGAGTTTGCCAGCCGTGCAGTTTGGTTTATATCTATATCCTCTATGTTAATATGTATATTATATCTTTATATAGATAAAGTGAAGACTTTATGTCACCACACAGTACATCTTAAATACATTCACATGATTATTAGTTGTATGTATCCTACCGACACTTTCAACTGGATATTATATCGTGTCCATTGCTAAACAGTTAATACATAAAAATGTTCGTAAAGATTCCAAATTTTTAAGTTAAGTCCATTTATTTATTTTGGTCATTATGGTATAAAATGTGATCATTAAATATTAAATAAAAATTACATTAATTATTCTCCCCTAATCCCAATTAAAATGTAAAAGTTTGAAAATTCAACAAATAGTTCCTAAATACATCTTTAATAAGCCTAAAATTTATAGATCTCATTTTCGTATCACCGTTTATTTTAAAATTACATAAATTTGAATTTAACTTACTTAATATCAATCGGAACATCAAACGAGTGTTACAAACATTTAATATTTATTTTTAATATACTTTATTTATATATAGAGATATATTTTAAATAATAATTATTATAATATCCTATTTTTATTTTATTAATTTTTAATTACAACAACGTATAATACTTCAAATTATATTTTGAATTATTATTTATATATACATACATACATATCTAATTACAATTAATTGTTCGTGAATCGTCGAGAGCAGTCGAAGGTCAATTGAATATGGGAACATCGTTTCCAAAATTTTCTAAACTCAACATTATATACTTTGCTTATCGTATCGAAATCATATAAAGATTAAGTTTAAATGTGGTCGGAAATCTCCGGGTCGTCACACTAACGACCAATTTATCTTAGAGAAAAAGTGTCTACATACATAATTCCTATCGGCACCAGCATCAAATAGGACAGAAGCTAATAGATTGTTGATAGTGAATATACATGTAACCAAGTCGGGGTTCTCACGGGCATCCCTTGCGTTTACGTTGAAAGCTCTTCCATGCGCTGGCCCGCAGTCCTTTCTCTTGTTGGGACATTCATTCCTGAAGTGGCCCTGTTGTCCACAGTCCTAGCACTTCTTTGGCCCAGTAGTGTTTGTCTTCATAGTTGGGGTGGTGATCTTGCAGTCTTTGCCAATATGCCCAGTCCTTTTACACTTTTCACAGACCATGTTGCAGTACTCGGTATAATGCTTTTAGCATCTCTTGCACTGCGGGAGACTACCCTTATAGTTAGGGTTTGAGCTAGGGTTTGGGTTGGGGTTCCTCCCGTCGTTGTTCCCCTTGAAACTTTCATGCATCTTAGCTGGGTTTTGATCAAAGACCCTTCCCTTATTGCTGTCCCATTTACATTTCTCATTACTAGCTCCCGATTCTGATTTTGCCTTTTCTGGTTCTTTGCTGGTAATTTGGTTCATCTGGGTGTGCGCCATGCGCATAGCTTCGGGGACATCAGCTGGTTTCGAAGAGGTGACATTTCCCTGGATGGACTTGGGAAGTCCCCACAAATACCGTTCCATTCGCTTAAATTCCGGGGTAACCATCGTGGGACACATCAAAGCTAGTTCCAAGTACCTTCGGTTATAACCGTCAAGATCGGTTCCCACAACGTTCAACTCCCAAAACTCAGCTTCCATTTTCTGAATCTCCATTTTGGGGCAGTACTCCTCGATCATATCCCCCTTAAATTCCTCTCACGGTGTAGCATAAGACTCGTCAATACCCTTAGCCTGAACAAGTGTGTTCCACCAGGTTAATGTGCCGTCCGACAGTGTACAGGAGGCATACTTAGTCTTTTTCATTTCTGAGCAGTTGCTCACACGGAACACAGCTTCTAATTTCTCAAACCATCTCGTCAGTCCAACTGGCCCTTTAGTACCACTGAAATTGTGGGGCTTGCAGCTTTGAAATTCCATATAAGTGCACCCGTTATGATTGTTCTGGTTAACAGGTGGAGCTTGGGGGTTGACATTCGCAATTGCCGTGGCTACTCGTTCAGTTATCATCTCCTCAATCTGTGCTGCCGTGGGCATTGATCTTCCATTTGCCATTGATCTTCGAAACAGAAATTTCGACTTAAGTCAAAATCCAGCATTCAATAAATAGTAATAAGGTATATGGTAACCAACATGGAATCAACACAACACATGCTAATTAAGTAATGCAACTAGATACAGATACCACATAATCATCATATAGTAACGTAAATAGAACACCGTACAGAAATTAAACAACACAAAGTTCCATTCATTAAATTAGAAAGTTGCATACATCCGCATAAGATTCGTACAATACATTAGCAAAACATAAAACTAAAAACTAGATTACATAATGAAATCTAATACAATAGACCTATGGTGACGGTGGGTAAAGGATGTCCATCATGTGGGACACCTGGTCCTCGAGCTCAGTTACCCGAGCACGGAGGATATGTGAAATGTCCAGTTCTTATTGATTAAAAACGTTCCATATTAATTGATTTCGTTGCGAGGTTTTGACCTCTATATGAGACGTTTTTCAAAGACTGCATTCATTTTAAAACAAACCATAACCTTTATTTCATCAATAAAGGTTTAAAAAGCTTTACGTAGATTATCAAATAATGATAATCTAAAATATCCTGTTTACACACGACTATTACATAATGGTTTGCAATACAAATATGTTACAATGAAATAAGTTTCTTGAATGCAGTTTTTACACAATATCATACAAGCATGGACTCCAAATCTTGTCCTTATTTAAGTATGCGACAGCGAAAGCTCTTAATAATTACCTGAGAATAAACATGCTTAAAACTTCAACAAAAATGTTGGTGAGTTATAGGTTTAACCTATATATATCAAATCGTAACAATAAACCACAAGATTTCATATTTCAATATACATCTCATACATAGAGATAAAAATCATTCATATGGTGAACACCTGGTAACCGACATTAACAAGATGCATATATAAGAATATCCCCATCATTCCGGGACACCCTTCGAATATGATATAAATTTCAAAGTACTAAAGCATCTGGTACTTTGGATGGGGTTTGTTAGGCCCAATAGATCTATCTTTAGGATTCGCGTCAATTAGGGTGTCTGTTCCCTAATTCTTAGATTACCAGACTTAATAAAAAGGGGCATATTCGATTTCGATAATTCAACCATAGAATGTAGTTTCACGTACTTGTGTCTATTTTGTAAATCATTTATAAAACCTGCATGTATTCTCATCCCAAAAATATTAGATTTTTAAAAGTGGGACTATAACTCACTTTCACAGATTTTTACTTCGTCGGGAAGTAAGACTTGGCCACTGGTCGATTCACGAACCTATAACAAATATGTACATATATATCAAAGTATGTTCAAAATATATTTACAACACTTTTAATACATTTTGATGTTTTATGTTTATTAAATCAGCTGTCCTCGTTAGTAACCTACAACTAGTTGTCCACAGTTAGATGTACAGAAATAAATCGATATATATTATCTTGAATCAATCCACGAACCAGTGTATACACGTCTCAGGCTAGATCACAACTCAAAGTATATATATTTTTGGAATCAACCTCAACCCTGTATAGCTAACTCCAACATTACTGCATATAGAGTGTCTATGGTTGTTCCAAATAATATATATACATGGGTCGATATGATATGTCAAAACATTTGCATACGTGTCTATGGTATCCCAAGATTACATAATATATTAGAATACATGTATAATACAATATAAGTTAGCTAGGATATGATTTGTATAGAATTGTTAATATTTCCCGTAGCTACAAAAATAAAATAAAAAATCCAATCTTGTTTTACCCATAACTTCTTCATTTTAAATCCGTTTTGAGTGAATCAAATTGATATGGTCTCATATTAAACTCTATTTTATGAATCTAAACATAAAAAGTATAGGTTTATAGTTGGAAATTGATAAGGCTAAAAAGGAACATATATTTCATAGCATTATCCCCCAAGAAAGACAGGATTTTAGTTGTAATTGTTCCATATTCAAGTAATATTCGTTTATATTTAATAAGTGCGAAGACAAAAGGCGAAAACGAAGAATTGAAGACGGAAAGGTCCAAAATGCTCAAATGTACAAGATACAATTAAAGTGGTTCAAATTATTGATGAAGAACGTCTAAAAATGACAAGAGTACAAGTTGCGGAACGCAAAGTACACGATATAAAATAATACGCGAAGACGTCCGAAAATCCGAAACCGGGACCCGAGCCAAGAAGAAACGCGCGACGCAACGGACCAAAAATATCTAGTCTACTATGCATATAAATATAATATAATATATAAATAATTATTAAAATTATTTATATTTTATTTATATTTAATATTATGTCGGCAAGCTATGAGACAAATCAATGTGAGCTGTCCAGGGTGGCCATGCGACTCGCATGGCCAGAAGGCTATTTCCCATGCGAGTCGCATGAGGATCAGAATCAGGCCTGGTCTATAAATTTGCCAGTTTTCGTTCGTTTTTACACACACCCATAACATAATAATAATAATACTCCATAAGATAATAAATAAATAAATATATATATATAGTATAGATTAGTGTTATATTAGATTAGTTCGGGTTATGTAAAGGTTATTTTACGGGTTTTTGAAGTCGAAATTCTGTCCGTGTAACACTACGCGATAAATACTCAATGTAAGTTATGTTCTCCTTTTTAAATTAATGTCTCGTAACTAAGTTATTATTATGCTTATTTGAGCCGAAGTAATCATGATGTTGGGCTAATTACTAAAATTGGGTAATTGGACTTTGTACCATAATTGGGGTTTGGACAAAAGAACGACACTTGTGGAAATTAGACTATGAGATATTAATGGGTTTTATATTTGTTTAACTAAATGATAGTTTTTTAATGTTAATATAAAGATTTACAATTGGGCGTCCCTATAAATTACCATATACACTCGATCGGACACGATGGGCGGGGTATTTATATGTACGAATAATCGTTCATTTAACCGGACACGGGAATGGATTAATAGCCACTAGAATAATTAAAACAGGGGTGAAATTATGTACAAAGGACACTTGGTATAATTGATAACAAAATATTAAAACCTTGGGTTACACTCAGTCGACATCCTGGTGTAATTATTAAACAAAGTATTAAAATCTTGTTACAGTTTAAATCCCCAATTAGTTGGAATATTTAACTTCGGGTATAAGGATAATTTGACGAGGGCACTCGCATTTTATATTTATGACCGATGGACTGTTATGGACAAAAACCAGACGGACATATTAAATAATCCAGGACAAAGGACAATTAACCCATGGGCATAAAACTAAAATCAACACGTCAACCATCATGATTACGGAAGTTTAAATAAGCATAATTGTTTTATTGTATTTTTCATCGTACTTTTATTTACTCGCTATTTTATTTAACGTCATTTATTTATTGTCATTTATTTTTCGCTACTTTAATTATCGTCATTTATATTTTGCATTAGGTTTTAATTGTAACTTAAAATATAAATCGACAAACCGGTCATTAAACGGTAAACCCCCTTTTTATATATTATTATTATATATATATATATTTATATATTTTGTACAAATATAGTTGTTTAAAAATATAGTGTGCAATAAGCCCGCTCCCTGTGGAACGAACCGGACTTACTAAAAACTATACTACTCTACGATTAGGTACACTGCCTATAGTGTTGTAGCAAGGTTTAGGTATATCCATTTTGTAAATAAATAATTAAAACTTGTGTAGTTTGTAACACTTTTCGTAGTAAAATATAGTACTATCACGTACCCCCACACTACCACATCAAGTTTTTGGCGCCGCTGCCGGGGAGTCGGCGAAATATTTATTTAAGTTTTTAGAAAAACAATATAAAATCTATAAAAAAAAAATTTAAAAATTTAAAAACCGAAAAAAAAATAATTGCTTTTATATATTTTTAAGATTTTTATTTATGAAAATATAAAATATTTCTATTTTTAGTTTTATAAAAATATAAGTTTTTATTTATTTTATATATATTTTACTTTAAATATAAAACAAAATAAAAATAAATACTAAATAATAAATAATACGAACTGACCTGTCATTTTTGAACCCTTCTTGAACTGAACCAGCAGGTCATGCGAGTCGCATGACCTTTTCTCTTAGACCCATGCGAGTCGCATGAGGGGTTCTGACAGGCCCACTCACTTGACCTAAAAACGCATTTATTACGTTTTATTTTATTATTATTATTATAACCCTAGTTTTTATTATTATTATTATTATTTTTAGATAATTTAATTTATATTTACTTTTAATTAGTTTTAAATTTATAAACTTAATACTTTTATAATATAAAATATAAAAATATATTTTTATAAAACTAATAATTTTTATAAACTTTTTATTAACTTTTATATTTTGTATCTTTTATTTATTTTTAGCGTAATTTTTGTATTTTTATCATTCGTGCTTAGTTTTAAGTCTAGTTTTTGCCGTAGTTTCATTTTTATTTTTAGAATTTTTAGGCATTGCCGTAAAATCCCTTAAGTGCTTTTTCTTTAGACTAAGATTTAGATGCTTTAGAATTTTGCGACGCCGTTTTTATATTTTAGTACCTTTTTAAGTTATTACCATTTGGGATATAGTTTTTCTTTTAAGCTTTAATATTTTTAGACGCAACTTTTAATTCTTAGTTTTTAATTCCTTTTTAAGTTACGACGCGCTATTTTCTTATTTTTATTTTTCGACGTTTTTCGACGCGCATTCTTTTTCTTTCTTATTTCTCGACGCTTTAGTTTTTAGGACTTAGAAATTTTCTCTATTTCTTATCTAATATCTCAAACAGAAAGAAAAATTATTTAAGTGGTTAAATTAATGGACGTTGACAATTTTCTGCTTCGTAGTAATAGTTGGATTTGTTAGTGGCTGAGTTGTGAGCTTCCGATTTAAAGGGTTCTGGCTCCCTGGTGCATCTTTTGGCTATTCGAAACGTGGGCAAAAGCAGAAAAGTCTATTAATTGGACAACTTATATAAGTTTTTCTATTTTTATAACTAATAGGATAATTAGTAAATGCACCACATTGTAGCTAAAATTTGGCCATCGCAATAAAATGGAAAATTTTGAAAACAAGGCTATGGAAACCCTTTTTGATATCCAAAATCAATTAAATCAATACTCTCAAACGAGTGTTGATGACAATTCGTTCGGTCAATCTTGGATCACGAATGATGAAACAATAACTGGTTGTGAAATCTGTGGAGATTATCACTCAACATGGGAATGTTACTATTACGTTCCTATGGAAAATTACGCACCCACAGAACCTGCATGGAACGATTATGAAGAACGCAATTCAAACTGGGATTATTCCCAAGAATATATCCAAACTCAACAACCAGAAGACGAGGAAAATTACGTGTCCGAAAATTCTTTAGATCATATGAAAATCAAACTCGAAGAACTCGATGCTCAAAATGAACAAATGAGCGAGTTTGTAAACCGGCAAGCTGAAACTCTATCAGACTACACACCTGTTGATCTGAGGAGTATTGTTCAAGAAAATCTCAAATCATCGAATTTTGATGAATTCGAGAGCTCCGAAATCACCAACTATCCCGATGATACTTTTTATTCAGCTTTACCAATTTCACAACATATTGACACATTAGCCTCTACCGACGAAATCATCGATCCATCAATGGATAAAGAAGAAGTAAGGGTGACAAATTGGTACTCTTGGGAATACGATAACGTTGAAAATTTTACCCCCGAGGCCAAACCTAACTTCACCATTCCACAACCTTCCAACCCAATATTCTCAATAGACGAGTCATCTACCAAAGATGAACTACAAGCTGTAATAGATAATGACACCTCGGATTTCACCCAATCGGGTAATAGAGGTGAAAACTTTGATCTCGAGAATAAAAGGAAGGAAATGTTAGGAATTGTCCGCCCTATAATATGTATGTCGATGTATATCGATCCATTTGACCAAGAACCAGAAAAGAGACATATCTATTTACTAAAAGCTACACTTAAAAAAGAATTAAGTAGTGATATTCGGGTGGGTCTAAACTTTAAAACCGTTGATATATTATATACCACTCGAGATGTAAATAACTGGCTCACTATTTTAATTCTTGGAACTTATTCTACTGACTTCACATGTCGTCAGCTAAGTGTGGGGAAGTCTAACCCCACTTAACGTTAAATTAGGGGTTCGGGTTAGAGCATAACTCATTAACAAAAATGCATGATAAGCTAGGGTAAAAGACGCATTTTCAAAGATTAGCAAACAGTTCATAAAAGCAGCCATTTTTGAAGAAAAACATGTGTGATAAAACAAGAAAGAATAAACGATGAGACGCACCATCTATCATTCGACAAACTTTGTAATTACAAACTGGGTATTTTCAATCACTTTTCCACACTAATCACCCTCATAAATTTATAATTAGAGTCTGATTTCATGCAAATGAGGGCATTGCATGATCTCAAGTGTGGGGAAGGGTTATAAATTCTCTCGGGTTTATACTTGGTTTATTTGCCAAATTTTATGAAAATTTGAAAAATTTTCAACTAAATGAATTTAAAATCATGTTTATATATATTTATGAACGGTGAAAACTAGGTGTTAATACCGAAATTATCGTTACCTCGGAAAGGACATAAATTAAGAAACACCCTAAAACGCTTGAATTCATTTAAAATGGAATAAAGGAGAATAAAAAGGCAAAGAAAGAAACTAAGTGTGGGGAGAATGTACCTAGTTATTCAATTAAAAACTATCTAGCACATGTTTCTGTAAAGTTTATTGCAGATGCTTTTGTTTTGGACTAAATTAACTATTTTACCAGATGAAAGAAAACAAAAGATGGATCTACACGATGAATCAATTCCATCATTAAAAGGAAGTAAAGTCTTCCGAAAAAGACACGCGCTTCTTGATTTAGGTCAAGAAGTTGTCGTCCAGACCAGCTGTAGGTTGACGAAAAATCTAGAAAAGTCATCACTAAAATCAGCATGAAATCCACGGACCTCAGCATAAAACAGGGTCGCCAAGTGGTCAGATTTATCCTAACCATGAGAAGGATTTATCTCGTACAATGGGGAGGCACCGTGAAAATTAGCTTGATAAGACTAATGAATCAGATCCCCAGAAAGGATAATCTCCTTAAAAGATTAAAAATCAGCTTTTAAGCCTGATATTACTCAATCCTTGAGATTGACCTTAAAGATTGAGAATTACAAACTCATGGAATTCAATGATATCTAAACTCGAGCTTGAACGAGAAAATATTTTGATCAAATTATAAACCGATTTGTTTTCTGAAAACCCATTTTCAATGCGTTCATTACCATTGAACGTAAAATCCTAGGAATTCACCTGGAATTCATTAGGTCACCTGAACCAAATCGGGTGTCAACCGTAAGAACGGTGGTTGCATAGCATGGTCGAAGACAGGACCTTGTGCCAGACCAAAAAAATTATAAGGGTGAGCTTTACTATTGCTCCTACAAAGGATAGTAATTGCGTCCGACACGTTATAGACCATAATCAAAAGCATGTCACGGGACATTGCCTTAACAGTTGCATGTTCATCGCTTTCCTTTACAACCGGACGGTAGTTTACCGAAAGGTAATATACGGAGCAAGTAAACTAGACGTGTTGCTTTCCTAATACAAGGTTAGCAAGTGGGTGACACAAAACCATAAGTTTTGAGCTAAAATTTTCAAATCTGAAACCCACAAAACCCACAAAAATATTTTGCAAACACCGGTGAAGGGTTATTCCGGAAAACTTATCTAGGGTAAAAGCTAGATTGAATTTTCAAAAGATCAAATGTTTTCATAAAGATCCAATTTCCTTAAGGATCTACATTTTCATAGTCATGTGGGACTGTAAACCGCCTTTCAAATGTGAACTTTGCTTTGGAAACCGAAAGTAAATCGGCTATTTGATTGTAAGTGTCGTTGACCTAAACCCAAGGCAACTGTGGATGACACACCCACCTTTAACTATGGTTCTATCATTACTATCATTGTTTATACCGCTCTATCAAAATCACTGATGTACAAAGTGTGAAGAATAAAGAAGTGATTCGTGTGATGTATTATATTATTTCAAGACTGTATTGCTTGAGGACAAGCAACGTTCAAGTGTGGGGATATTGATAAGGCTAAAAAGGAACATATATTTCATAGCATTATCCCCCAAGAAAGACAGGATTTTAGTTGTAATTGTTCCATATTCAAGTAATATTCGTTTATATTTAATAAGTGCGAAGACAAAAGGCGAAAACGAAGAATTGAAGACGGAAAGGTCCAAAATGCTCAAATGTACAAGATACAATTAAAGTGGTTCAAATTATTGATGAAGAACGTCTAAAAATGACAAGAGTACAAGTTGCGGAACGCAAAGTACACGATATAAAATAATACGCGAAGACGTCCGAAAATCCGGAACCGGGACCCGAGCCAAGAAGAAACGCGCGACGCAACGGACCAAAAATATCTAGTCTACTATGCATATAAATATAATATAATATATAAATAATTATTAAAATTATTTATATTTTATTTATATTTAATATTATGTCGGCAAGCTATGAGACAAATCAATGTGAGCTGTCCAGGGTGGCCATGCGACTCGCATGGCCAGAAGGCTATTTCCCATGCGAGTCGCATGAGGATCAGAATCAGGCCTGGTCTATAAATTTGCCAGTTTTCGTTCGTTTTTACACACACCCATAACATAATAATAATAATACTCCATAAGATAATAAATAAATAAATATATATATATAGTATAGATTAGTGTTATATTAGATTAGTTCGGGTTATGTAAAGGTTATTTTACGGGTTTTTGAAGTCGAAATTCTGTCCGTGTAACACTACGCGATAAATACTCAATGTAAGTTATGTTCTCCTTTTTAAATTAATGTCTCGTAACTAAGTTATTATTATGCTTATTTGAGCCGAAGTAATCATGATGTTGGGCTAATTACTAAAATTGGGTAATTGGACTTTGTACCATAATTGGGGTTTGGACAAAAGAACGACACTTGTGGAAATTAGACTATGAGCTATTAATGGGTTTTATATTTGTTTAACTAAATGATAGTTTGTTAATGTTAATATAAAGATTTACAATTGGGCGTCCCTATAAATTACCATATACACTCGATCGGACACGATGGGCGGGGTATTTATATGTACGAATAATCTTTCATTGAACCGGACACGGGAATGGATTAATAGCCACTAGAATAATTAAAACAGGGGTGAAATTATGTACAAAGGACACTTGGTATAATTGATAACAAAATATTAAAACCTTGGGTTACACTCAGTCGACATCCTGGTGTAATTATTAAACAAAGTATTAAAATCTTGTTACAGTTTAAATCCCCAATTAGTTGGAATATTTAACTTCGGGTATAAGGATAATTTGACGAGGGCACTCGCATTTTATATTTATGACCGATGGACTGTTATGGACAAAAACCAGACGGAAATATTAAATAATCCAGGACAAAGGACAATTAACCCATGGGCATAAAACTAAAATCAACACGTCAACCATCATGATTACGGAAGTTTAAATAAGCATAATTGTTTTATTGTATTTTTCATCGTACTTTTATTTACTCGCTATTTTATTTAACGTCATTTATTTATTGTCATTTATTTTTCGCTACTTTAATTATCGTCATTTATATTTTGCATTAGGTTTTAATTGTAACTTAAAATATAAATCGACAAACCGGTCATTAAACGGTAAACCCCCTTTTTATATATTATTATATATATATATATATATATATATATATATATATATATATATATATATATATATATATATATATATATATATATATTTATATATTTTGTACAAATATAGTTGTTTAAAAATATAGTGTGCAATAAGCCCGCTCCCTGTGGAACGAACCCGACTTACTAAAAACTATACTACTCTACGATTAGGTACACTGCCTATAGTGTTGTAGCAAGGTTTAGGTATATCCATTTTGTAAATAAATAATTAAAACTTGTGTAGTTTGTAACACTTTTCGTAGTAAAATATAGTACTATCACGTACCCCCACGCTACCACATCAGAAATATAAATTACAAGTCATTTTTGTAGGAGGTAGTCATTTCAGTCGAAAGAACGACGTCTTGATGACCATTTTGAAAAACATACTTCCACTTTGAGTTTAACCATGATTTTTGGATATAGTTTCATGTTTATAAGAAAAATCATTTTCCCAGAAGAACAACTTTTAAATCAAAGTTTATCATAGTTTTTAATTATCAAACCCAAAACAGCCCGCGGTGTTACTACGACGGCGTATGTCCAGTTTTACGGTGTTTTTCATGTTTCCAGGTTTTAAATCATTAAGTTAGCATATCATATAGATATATAACATGTGTTTATTTGATTTTAAAAGTCAAGTTAGAAGGATTAACTTTTGTTTGCGAACAAGTTTAGAATTAACTAAACTATGTTCTAGTGATTTCAAGTTTAAACCTTCGAATAAGATAGCTTTATATGTATGAATCGAATGATGTTATGAACATCATTACTACCTCAAGTTTTGTGGATAAACCTACTGGAAAAGAGACAAATGGATCTAGCTTCAAAGGATCTTGGATGGCTTGAAAGTTCTTGAAGTAGAATCATGACACGAAAATAAGTTCAAGTAAGATTTCCACTCGAAATAAGATTGTTATAGTTATAGAAATTGAATCAAAGTTTGAATATGAGTATTACCTTATATTAGAAAGATATCTTACTATAAATAAGAAAGATTTCTTGAGGTTGGATGATCACTCTACAAGATTGGAAGTAAGCTAGCAAACTTGGAAGTATTCTTGATTTTATGAAGCTGGAACTTGTAGAATTTATGGAGAACACTTAGAACTTGAAGATAGAACTTGAGAGAGATCAATTAGATGAATAAAATTGAAGAATGAAAGTGTTTGTAGATGTTTTTGGTCATTGGTGTATGGATTAGATATAAAGGATATGTAATTTTGTTTTCATGTAAATAAGTCATGAATGATTACTCATATTTTTGTAATTTTATGAGATATTTCATGCTAGTTGCCAAATGATGGTTCCCACATGTGTTAGGTGACTCACATAGGCTGCTAAGAGCTGATCATTGGAGTTTATATACCAATAGTACATACATCTAAAAGCTATGTATTGTACGAGTACGAATATGGGTGCATACGAGTATAATTGTTGATGAAACTGAACGAGGATGTAATTGTAAGCATTTTTGTTAAGTAGAAGTATTTTGATAAGTGTCTTGAAGTCTTTCAAAAGTGTATGAATACATATTAAAACACTACATGTATATACATTTTAACTGAGTCGTTAAGTCATCGTTAGTCGTTACATGTAAGTGTTGTTTTGAAACCTTTAGGTTAACGATCTTGTTAAATGTTGTTAACTCAATGTTTATAATATCAAATGAGATTTTAAATTATTATATTATCATAATATTATTATGTAAGAATATCTCTTAATATGATATATATACATTAAATGTCGTTACAACGATAATCGTTACATATATGTCTCGTTTCAAAATCATTAAGTTAGTAGTCTTGTTTTTACAAATGAAGTTCAATGTTAATATACTTAATGATATGTTTACTTATCATAATATCATGTTAACTATATATATAACAATATATATGTCATCATATAGTTTTTACAAGTTTTAACGTTCGTGAATCACCGGTCAACTTGGGTGGTCAATTGTCTATATGAAACCTATTTCTATTAATCAAGTCTTAACAAGTTTGATTGTTTAACATGTTGGAAACACTTAATCATGTAAATAACAATTTCATTTAATATATATATAAACATGGAAAAGTTTGGGTCACTACAGTACCTACCCGTTAAATAAATTTCGTCCCAAAATTTTAAGCAGTTGGAGGTGTTGACGTATCTTCTGGAAATAAATGCGGGTATTTCTTCTTCATCTGATCTTCTTGTTCCCAGGTGAACTCGGGTCCTCTACGAGCATTCCATCGAACCTTAACAATTGGTATCTTGTTTTGCTTAAGTCTTTTAACCTCACGATCCATTATTTCGACGGGTTCTTCGATGAATTGAAGTTTTTCGTTGATTTGGATTTCATCTAATGGAATAGTGAGATCTTCTTTAGCAAAACATTTCTTCAAATTCGAGACGTGGAAAGTGTTATGTACAGCCGCGAGTTGTTGAGGTAACTCAAGTCGGTAAGCTACTGGTCCGACACGATCAATAATCTTGAATGGTCCGATATACCTTGGATTTAATTTCCCTCGTTTACCAAATCGAACAATGCCTTTCCAAGGTGCAACTTTAAGCATGACCATCTCTCCAATTTCAAATTCTATGTCTTTTATTTTAATGTCAGCGTAGCTCTTTTGTCGAATTTGGGCGGTTTTCAACCGTTGTTGAATTTGGTTGATCTTCTCAGTAGTTTCTTGTATTATCTCCAGACCCGTAATCTGTCTATCCCCCACTTCACTCCAACAAATCAGAGACCTGCACTTTCTACCATAAAGTGCTTCAAACGGCGCCATCTCAATGCTTGAATGGTAGCTGTTGTTGTAGGAAAATTTTGCTAACGGTAGATGTCGATCCCAACTGTTTCCGAAATCAATAACACATGCTCGTAGCATGTCTTCAAGCGTTTGTATCGTCCTTTTGCTCTGCCCATCAGTTTGTGGATGATAGGCAGTACTCATGTCTAGACGAGTTCCTAATGCTTGCTGTAATGTCTGCCAGAATCTTGAAGTAAATCTGCCATCCCTATCAGAGATAATAGATATTGGTATTCCATGTCTGGAGACGACTTCCTTCAAATACCGTCGTGCTAACTTCTCCATCTTGTCATCTTCTCTTATTGGCAGGAAGTGTGCTAATTTGGTGAGACGATCAACTATTACCCAAATAGTATCAAAACCACTTGCAGTCCTTGGCAATTTAGTGATGAAATCCATGGTAATGTTTTCCCATTTCCATTCCGGGATTTCGGGTTGTTGAAGTAGACCTGATGGTTTCTGATGCTCAGCTTTGACCTTAGAACACGTCAAACATTCTCCTACATATTTAGCAACATCGGCTTTCATACCCGGCCACCAAAAATGTTTCTTGAGATCCTTGTACATCTTCCCCGTTCCAGGATGTATTGAGTATCTGGTTTTATGAGCTTCTCTAAGTACCATTTCTATCATATCTCCAAATTTTGGTACCCAAATCCTTTCAGCCCTATACCGGGTTCCGTCTTCCCGAATATTAAGATGCTTCTCCGATCCTTTGGGTATTTCATCCTTTAAATTTCCCTCTTTTAAAACTCCTTGTTGCGCCTCCTTTATTTGAGTAGTAAGGTTATTGTGAATCATTATATTCATAGATTTTACTCGAATGGGTTCTCTGTCCTTCCTGCTCAAGGCGTCGGCTACCACATTTGCCTTCCCCGGGTGGTAACGAATCTCAAAGTCGTAATCATTCAACAATTCAATCCACCTACGCTGCATCATATTCAGTTGTTTCTGATTAAATATGTGTTGAAGACTTTTGTGGTCGGTATATATAATACTTTTGACCCCATATAAGTAGTGCCTCCAAGTCTTTAATGCAAAAACAACCGCGCCTAATTCCAAATCATGCGTCGTATAATTTTGTTCGTGAATCTTCAATTGTCTAGACGCATAAGCAATCATCTTCATTCGTTGCATTAATACACAACCGAGACCTTGCTTTGATGCGTCACAATAAATCACAAAATCATCATTCCCTTCAGGCAATGACAATATAGGTGCCGTAGTTAGCTTTTTCTTCAATAACTGAAACGCTTTCTCTTGTTCATCCGTCCATTAAAATTTCTTCCCTTTATGCGTTAATGCAGTCAAGGGTTTTTCTATTCTGTAAAAGTCTTGGATGAACCTTCTGTAGTAACCAGCTAGTCCTAAAAACTGGCATATGTGTTTCGGAGTTTTTGGGGTTTCCCACTTTTCAACAGTTTCTATCTTTGTCGGATCCACCTTAATACCTTCTTTGTTCACTATGTGACCGAGGAATTGAACTTCTTCCAACCAAAATGCACACTTTGAAAACTTAGCGTACAATTCTCCCTTCCTCAATACTTCTAACATCTTTCTCAAATGTTCACCGTGTTCTTGGTCATTCTTTGAGTAAATAAGTATGTCATCAATAAAAACAATGACAAACTTGTTAAGGTATGGTCCACACACTCGGTTCATAAGGTCCATGAACACAGCAGGTGCATTAGTTAAACCAAACGGCATGACCATAAACTCGTAATGACCGTAACGTGTTCTGAAAGTAGTCTTTGGAATATCATCTTCTTTCACCCGCATTTGATGATACCCGAAACGTAAGTCAATCTTTAAATAAACAGACGAGCCTTGTAGTTGATCAAATAAGTCGTCGATTCACGGTAGTGGGTAGCGGTTCTTGATGGTAAGTTTGTTCAACTCTCGGTAGTCGATACATAACCTGAATGTACCATCTTTCTTCTTCACAAACAAAACAGGAGCACCCACAGTGATGTGCTTGGTCGAATGAAACCACGCTCTAAAAGTTCTTGTAATTGGCTTTGCAGTTCTTTCATCTCGCTGGGTGCGAGTGTGTAAGGAGCACGAGCTATTGGTGCCGCTCCTGGTACAAGATCTATTTGAAATTCAACGGATCGATGTGGGGGTAATCCCGGTAATTCTTTCAGAAATACATCGGGAAATTCTTTTGCGACGGGAACATCATTGATGCTCTTTTCTTCAGTTTGTACTTTCTCGACGTGTGCTAGAACAGCATAGCAACCTTTTCTTATTAGTTTTTGTGCCTTCAAATTACTAATAAGATGTAGCTTCGTGTTGTCCTTATCTCCGTACACCATTAAGGGTTTTCCTTTTTCTCGTATAATGCGAATTGTATTTTTGTAACAAACGATCTCTACTTTCACTTATTTCAACCAGTCCATACCGATTATCACATCAAAACACTCTAACTCTACTGGTATCAAGTCAATCTTAAATATTTCACTAACCAGTTTAATTTCTCGATTCCGACATATATTATTTGCTGAAATTAATTTACCATTTGCTAATTCGAGTAAAAATTTACTCTCCAAAGGTGTCAATGGACAACTTAATTTAGCACAAAAATCTCTACTCATATAGCTTCTATCCGCACCCGAATCAAATAAAACGTAAGCAGATTTATTGTCAATAAGAAACGTATCAGTAACAAGCTCCGGGTCTTCCTGTGCCTCTGACACATTAATATTGAAAACTCTTCGGCGGCCTTGTCCATTTGTATTCTCTTGGTTCGGGCAATTTCTAATAATGTGGCCCGATTTTCCACATTTATAACAAACTACATTGGCATAACTTGCTCCGACACTACTTGCTCCACCATTACTCGTTCCGACACCATTTGTTCCTTTTTTTCTGTTAACCCCTGGTCCGTAGACCTCACACTTCGCTGCGCTATGACCATTTCTTTTACACTTGTTGCAAAATTTAGTGCAGCACCCCGAGTGATACTTTTCACACCTTTGGCATAGCTGCTTCTGATTGTTGTTGTTGTTGTGGTTGTTATTGTTGTTGGAATGATTGTTGTAGTTGTTGTTGTTGTTGTTGTTGTTTTGCCGTTTGTTGTAGTAGTGATTGATGTTGCGATTGTTGGGATAGTTGTTGTTGTTTTGGTGACTCTTATCACCGTTTTCCTCCCACTTTCTTTTGACTAGCTTCACGTTGGCCTCTTCGGCCGCCTGTTCTTTAATTCTTCCCTCAATCTGGTTCACTAGTTTGTGAGCCATTCTACATGCCTTTTGTATGGAGGCAGGCTCGTGTGAACTTATATCTTCTTGGATTCTCTCCGGTAACCCTTTTACAAACGCGTCGATCTTCTCTTCCTCATCTTCAAATGCTCTCAGACACAATAGGCACAATTCTGTGAATCGTTTTTCGTACAAAGTAATATCGAATCCCTGTGTTCGTAACCCTCTAAGTTCTGACTTGAGCTTATTGACCTCGGTTCTAGGACGATACTTCTCGTCCATCAAGTGCTTGAATGCTGACCACGGTAGCGCGTAAGCAGCATCTTGTCCCACTTGCTCTAGATAGGTATTCCACCATGTTAACGCAATACCTGTGAAGGTATGCGTAGCGTACTTCACTTTGTCTCCTTCAGCACACTTACTTATGGCAAAGACCGATTGAACTTTCTCGGTCCACCGTTTCAATCCGATTGGTCCTTCGGTCCCATCAAATTCTGAAGGTTTGCAGGTAGTGAATTCCTTGTAGGAGCATCCTACACGATTTCTTGCGCCGTTAGCTGTATTACTAGATTCAGAGTTATTGTTGGTATGTAGCGCGGCCTGTACTGTGGCTATGTTTGAAGCAAGAAAGGCACGAAATTCCTCTTTGCTCATATTCAAGGTGTGTCGAGTAGTCGGTGCCATTTCCTTCAAAATAGTCAAATGAAACGAGTTAATCATATAGAATATCAAGAGTAGTCAATAATATTTCGTAGCGTAATATGAACTTATTTATAAAAGCTCTTTCTTCATATTAGCGTTTTATACTCTTTAATTCGGGTAGTACCTACCCGTTAAGTTCATACTTAGTAGCTAACATACCGTTTCAACTACTACAATTCTATATGAAAAACTAATCACAAAAAAAATATATATATATCATATTCAAACCTTTATACAATAACTTGCAAACTTACAATACCGCTATTTTACATATAGCATGAAATATAGCACATAAAACTTTGATACAAAGTAGTTGCGAAGATAATTCTAGTTAATAAATAAGGCGTTCAGCAAAGGCAATAAAGACACGTAATTCATACGTCCAGAAACAAGTCATGCATTCTGGTTTTACTAATACTACTTCTCATCCTTGGTTTTGTGGAACATAACCATTGTGACCGATAGTAAGACAATATGTTGTAACGTTGTCAAAAGGATGAAGGTTACGTAATGACCAACAGTCTGGTAATAACCTAAAAACCTCATTTCTTACCCCAATTACCGACTCCGTCACTTATGGGAACATTTCTTTTAATAGTTGTAGCCCGATGTTCTTGTTCTCACTTTGGAGAGAAGCGAACATTACTAACCCGTAAGCGTAACATGCTTCTTTATGTTGCATGTTAGCCGCTTTTTCTAAATCACGAAGTCCTATATTCGGATATATTGAGTCAAAATAATTTCTTAACCCGTTGCGTAAAATAGCATTTGGGTTCCCCGCAATATATGCGTCAAAGTAAACATATCGTAACTTATGGATTTCCCAATGTGATATCCCCCATCTTTCGAACGAAAGCCTTTTATAAACCAAGGCATTCTTGGAACGTTCTTCAAATGTCTTACAAACTGATCTCGCCTTAAATAGTTGTGCCGAGGAATTCTGACCGACTTTAGACAAGATTTCATCAATCATGTCTCCGGGTAGGTCTCTTAAAATATTAGGTTGTCTATCCATTTTGTGTTTTTATACTGTAAAATAGACAAGAGTTAGATTCATAAAAAAATACTTATTAATACAAGCAATTTTTACATATATCATAAAGCATAAGCACACTATATTACATATATTATACCACACGAATACAACTATCTTATTCCGACTCGCTCGTTTCTTCTTCTTCGGTTTTGGTTCGTTTTGCCAAGTTTCTAGGGATATATGATGTTCCCCTAATACGACCCGTCGTTTTCCACATTGGTTTAGAAAAACCTGGTGGTTTAGAGGTTCCCGGGTTATTGTCACAACTTAAGAAATACGGGTGTTGACGATACATATAAAGTTCATCGGGTTTGGAATCAAATTTCTCTATTTTTATGCCCTTTCCCTTATTGTTCTCTTTTGCCTTATTAAATTTTGTTGGGGTAATTTCTATAACATCATCGGAATCCTTGTCGGGATCCGATTCATCGAAGAATTGGTAATCCTCCCAATACTTTGCTTCCTTGGCGGAAACACCATTGACCATAATTAACTTTGGTCGGTTGGTTGAGGATTTTCTTCTACTTAACCTTTTTATTATTTCCCCCACTGGTTCTATTTCTTCTTCCGGTTCCAATTCTTCTTCCGGTTCCGATTCTTCTTCCAGTTCCGACTCTTCTTCCGGTTCCTCTTCGGGAACTTGTGAATCAGTCCACGAATCATTCCAATTTACATTTGACTCTTCATTATTATTAGGTGAGTCAATGGGACTTGTTCTAGAGGTAGACATCTATCACATAATATCAAACACGTTAAGAGATTAATATATCACATAATATTCACATGTTAAAAATATATAGTTTCCAACAAAATTTGTTAAGCAATCATTTTTCAAGTAAACACGGTCGAAGTCCAGACTCACTAATGCATCCGAACAAACTCGATAAGACACACTAATGCAAAATTCTGGTTCTCTAAGACCAACGCTCGGATACCAACTGAAATGTTCCTTTCTTATTGATTAAAAACGTTCCATATTAATTGATTTCGTTGCGAGGTTTTGACATCTATATGAGACGTTTTTCAAAGACTGCATTCATTTTAAAGCAAACCATAACCTTTATTTCATCAATAAAGGTTTAAAAAGCTTTACGTAGATTATCAAATAATGATAATCTAAAATATCATGTTTACACACGACTATTACATAATGGTTTACAATACAAATATGTTACAACGAAATAAGTTTCTTGAATGCAGTTTTTACACAATATCATACAAGCATGGACTCCAAATCTTGTCCTTATTTAAGTATGCGACAGTGGAAGCTCTTAATAATCACCTGAGAATAAACATGCTTAAAACGTCAATAAAAATGTTGGTGAGTTATAGGTTTAACCTATATATATCAAATCGTAACAATAGACCACAAGATTTCATATTTCAATATACATCCCATACATAGAGATAAAAATCATTCATATGGTGAACACCTGGTAACCGACATTAACAAGATGCATATATAAGAATATCCCCCATCATTCCGGGACACCCTTCGAATATGATATAAATTTCGAAGTACTAAAGCATCCGATACTTTGGATGGGGTTTGTTAGGCCCAATAGATCTATCTTTAGGATTCACGTCAATTAGGGTGTCTGTTCCCTAATTCTTAGATTACCAGACTTAATAAAAAGGGGCATATTTGATTTCGATAATTCAACCATAGAATGTAGTTTCACGTACTTGTGTCAATTTTGTAAATCATTTATAAAACCTGCATGTATTCTCATCCCAAAAATATTAGATTTTTAAAAGTGGGACTATAACTCATTTTCACAGATTTTTACTTCGTCGGGAAGTAAGACTTGGCCACTGGTCGATTCACGAACCTATAGCAAACATGTACATACATATCAAAGTATGTTCAAAATATATTTACAACACTTTTAATACATTTGGATGTTTTAAGTTTATTAAGTCAGATGTCCTCGTTAGTAACCTACAACTAGTTGTCCACAGTTAGATGTA
Organism: Rutidosis leptorrhynchoides; assembly: GCF_046630445.1. Lineage (NCBI taxonomy): Eukaryota > Viridiplantae > Streptophyta > Magnoliopsida > Asterales > Asteraceae > Rutidosis > Rutidosis leptorrhynchoides. The sequence goes on along the minus strand of NC_092333.1, from coordinate 220,238,672 downwards.
CAGAAATAAATCGATATATATTATCTTGAATCAATCCACGACCCAGTGTATACACGTCTCAGGCTAGATCACAACTCAAATTATATATATTTTTGAAATCAACCTCAACCCTGTATAGCTAACTCCAACATTACTGCATATAGAGTGTCAATGGTTGTTCCAAATAATATATATACATGGGTCGATATGATATGTCAAAACATTTGCATACGTGTCTATGGTATCCCAAGATTACATAATATATTAGAATACATGTATAATACAATATAAGTTAGCTAGGATATGATTTGTATAGAATTGTTATTATTTCCCGTAGCTACAAAAATAAAATAAAAATCCAATCTTGTTTTACCCATAACTTCTTCATTTTAAATCCGTTTTGAGTGAATCAAATTGCTATGGTCTCATATTGAACTCTATTTTATGAATCTAAACATAAAAATTATAGGTTTATTGTTGAAAATATAAGTTACAAGTCGTTTTTGTAGGAGGTAGTCATTTCAGTCGAAAGAACGACGTCTTGATGACCATTTTGAAAAACATAATTTCACTTTGAGTTTAACCATGATTTTTAGATATAGTTTCATGTCTATAAGAAAAATCATTTTCCCAGAAGAACAACTTTTAAATCAAAGTTTATCATAGTTTTTAATTATCAAACCCAAAACAGCCCGCGGTGTTACTACGACGGCGTATGTCCAGTTTTACGGTGTTTTTCGTGTTTCCAGGTTTTAAATCATTAAGTTAGCATATCATATAGATATAGAACATGTGTTTAGTTGATTTTAAAAGTCAAGTTAGAAGGATTAACTTTTGTTTGCGAACAAGTTTAGAATTAACTAAACTATGTTCTAGTGATTTCAAGTTTAAACCTTCGAATAAGATAGCTTTATATGTATGAATCGAATGATGTTATGAACATCATTACTACCTCAAGTTTTGTGGATAAACCTACTGGAAAAGAGACAAATGGATCTAGCTTCAAAGGATCTTGGATGGCTTGAAAGTTCTTGAAGTAGAATCATGACACGAAAACAAGTTCAAGTAAGATTTCCACTCGAAATAAGATTGTTATAGTTATAGAAATTGAATCAAAGTTTGAATATGAGTATTACCTTATATTATAAAGATATCTTACTATAAATAAGAAAGATTTCTTGAGGTTGGATGATCACTCTACAAGATTGGAAGTAAGCTAGCAAACTTGAAAGTATTCTTGATTTTATGAAGCTAGAACTTGTAGAATTTATGAAGAACACTTAGAACTTGAAGATATAACTTGAGAGAGATCAATTAGATGAATAAAATTGAAGAATGAAAGTGTTTGTAGATGTTTTTGGTCGTTGGTGTATGGATTAGATATAAAGGATATGTAATTTTGTTTTCATGTAAATAAGTCATGAATGATTACTCATATTTTTGTAATTTTATGAGATATTTCATGCTAGTTGCCAAATGATGGTTCCCACATGTGTTAGGTGACTCACATAGGCTGCTAAGAGCTGATCATTGGAGTGTATATACCAATAGTACATACATCTAAAAGCTGTGTATTGTACGAGTACGAATACGGGTGCATACGAGTAGAATTGTTGATGAAACTGAACGAGGATGTAATTGTAAGCATTTTTGTTAAGTAGAAGTATTTTGATAAGTGTCTTGAAGTCTTTCAAAAGTGTATGAATACATATTAAAACACTAGATGTATATACATTTTAACTGAGTCGTTAAGTCATCGTTAGTCGTTAAATGTAAGTGTTGTTTTGAAACCTTTAGGTTAACGATCTTGTTAAATGTTGTTAACCCAATGTTTATAATATCAAATGAGATTTTAAATTATTATATTATCATGATATTATGATGTAAGAATATCTCTTAATATGATATATATACATTAAATGTCGTTACAACGATAATCGTTACATATATGTCTCGTTTCAAAATCATTAAGTTAGTAGTCATGTTTTTACAAATGAAGTTCATTGTTAATATACTTAATGATATGTTTACTTATCATAATATCATGTTAACTATATATATAACCATATATATGTCATCATATAGTTTTTACAAGTTTTAACGTTCGTGAATCACCGGTCAACTTGGGTGGTCAATTGTCTATATGAAACCTATTTCAATTAATCAAGTCTTAACAAGTTTGATTGCTTAACATGTTGGAAACACTTAATCATGTAAATAACAATTTCATTTAATATATATATAAACATGGAAAAGTTCGGGTCACTACAATATGCACTTCCCTCGTCAGTTCCTCGACGACGGGGGATGCTAGTGGGGCAGGCGGTGCAGATGATGCTGGTGGAGCTGGTGGTGCAGACGGTCCAGCACCAGAAGTAGACGGTGCGTAACGGGAAGCCTTATGCATGAATGGATCGGCAGTGTAAGGCACAACCCGCTTACGGGCGGTAACCCTAACCAACTGTCCGCGTGCGTCTACGAACGGTCTACCTCCGTTAACCCCCGAAATAACAGTACCATCGAAACGATACCACTTCTTTGGTGGGGTAGAGGGTGGCTGCACGGGATCCTCCTGAAGGTCCTCTTCAGAATCCTCGTTGGAATCCTCCTCACTGGAGTCATCGGATGATGAGTCGTCTGAATCATCTGAGGGTGGATCTACTCGACCGGTGGTCATCAGTCGATATCTGTTAGGCGGGATCGGCACAAAACGTCCATCAGCAAGGCGTCTGACCCAATGTCCTCGCTCATTACGGAAAGGACCGTCCTCATTTCCCCCAGGAATTACAGCACCACCGGAATGGTGATGTGGCTCCGGGAGTCCTGGGCGAGGTAGAGCTGGAATCTCCTCTGGATCCTCGTCTCCATCAGAGATGATCATCAGGTCAGGTGCGTGGCTACTGTCCCCAGAGGATGAATCACCAGAGTCACTGGAGGGTAGCGATAACAGGATCTGTGAGTCAGCTGCAGTAGCAGGCGAGGTGGCAGATGAATCTGAGTCGCTGTCCAAGTCAATGATGATGGGCAGGATATCTGACATCTGAACAAGGAAAAATAACTTTTTCCATGTCAGTAAGTCATATAGCAAGCACGTATTAGGCAAAGTAACTACGACAGTCTAGATCATCTATAGCAGTAAGTAGCATGGCAATAATAACAAATCCTACGGATGAAAGGACCCGTTCATATACATTATAAATGATTCACAATAGTTGATTACATTGCGAGGTATTTGACCTCTATATGATACATTTTACAAACATTGCATTCGTTTTTAAAAGACAATCTTTCTTTACATCGGAAATTGATAGGCATGCATACCATTTCATAATATCCACTATCCAACTATAAATTGAATTAATAATAATCTTTGATGAACTCAATGACTCGAATGCAACTTTCTTCGAAATATGCTATGAAAGACTCCAAGTAATATCTTTAAAATGAGGAAATGCACAGCGGAAGATTTCTTTAACACCTGAGAATAAACATGCTTTAAAGTGTCAACCAAAAGGTTGGTGAGTTCATTAGTTTATCATAATCATTTATTTCCATCATTTTAATAGACCACAAGAATTTCATTTCCAGTTCTCATAAATATACGTCCCAAGCATAGAGACAAAAATAATCATTCATATGGTGAACACATGGTAACCGACATTAACTAGATACATATAAGAATATCCCCTATCATTCCGGAATCCGCCTTCGGACATGATATAAATTTCGAAGTACTAAAGCATCCGGTACTTTGGATGGGGTTTGTTAGGCCCAATAGATCTATCTTTAGGATTCGTGTCAATTAGGGTGTCTGTTCCCTAATTCTTAGATTACCAGACTTTAATAAAAAGGGGCATATTCGATTTCGATAATTCAACCATAGAATGTAGTTTCAATTACTTGTGTCTATTTCGTCAAACATTTATAAAAGTGCATGTATTCTCAGTCCCAAAAATATAAAGGGTAAAAAGGCAAATGAAACTCACCATACTGTATTTCGTAGTAAAAATACATATAACGTCATTGAACAAGTGCAAGGTTGGCCTCGGATTCACGAACCTAAATTAATTATATATATTTATGTGTTGGTCAATATTTGTCTAACAAATTAGGTCAAGTCATAGTGTACCACAATCCTAATGCTCGAGACTAATATGCAAAAGTCAACAAAAGTAAATTTGACTCAAAATAATTTCCAAAAATCTATACATGATTAATATATAGGTTAAATATCGCGTTTTATATTTTTAAATATTTTAAAAAGATTTATTAGAGTAAATAATATAATTTATTTATTAATAAACAAAATTTTATATTAAATTTATATAATAAAATATACTTTTTTATATATTAAGTAATAAAATTTATAGGGTTCATTTAATATCATAAAGATAATATGATAGATATTATTAAAGTAAGTTATTACACGTAGTAAAATATGTTTGTATCACATATTTATTTGATAAAATAATATCTATAATGATAGTAAGTAAAAGTTGTATTATTTTGTAATAATAATTATTATTATAAAAATATCAATATTTATAATTACTAAGATGACATTATGATAAAACGATAATTCTAATTATGATAACTTTAATATTTACGATAATTTTTAATATTATCTTTAAAATAATAATTCTATTTAAAATAATAATAATAATGATATTTTATAGTAACAATGACATTTCTATTAAAATGATAATTTTTGTTAAAATGATAGTTTTAATACTAACGATACTTTTAATAATAATAGTAATGATAAAAATAATAAGAACGATAATTTTTTCTAAATCAATATCTTATAATATTTTAATTTCATCATGATACTCTTACTCATTATTTCCTAATCGTTTCATTTAATAGCTTTTAATCGTCTTTTATATCGTGTTCATAATAATGATAATAATAGTAATCAAAATAATTAGGTGTTACAAATATTTATTTTAATTACACTAATATTAATAATGATAGTTACTATAACATTATTAACGATAATACTAATAATTATCTTAATGATAAAATAGTAATAATAATAATAACAATAACAATGACTATTTTTAAATAATGATATATATATATTAATAATGATAATAATAATAATAATACCAATAATAATAATAATAATAATAATAATAATAATAATAATAATAATAATTGGATAATAATAATAATACTAATTATAACTTTAACGATAATAACGATAGTAATAAAAAAAATAACAATTTTTAATGATAAATCCTTTTTATTGATAAAGATAGTAATAATGATAATAATAAGATAAAACTAGAACGACGATAAAAACGACGATAATAATAATAATCATTTTTAATAAAAATATCGAAAATTCAATTGATTATAACTTCTAATCCGTTCATCGAAACCATTCGATATCTAAAGGAAAAGTTCTTAATTTTTCGCTAGCTTTCCAAGGACATGCATATCTTATACCTTATCTCAACCGCAAGTGTAACTAATTCAAGATTCAACCTAACCTGTCTAAGGGCAATATCAAAAGTACAAGCATGCATAATCCTAAATACTCGAGCACTAGTCAGGGATACACTATTAGTATGTAAAAGTTAAATTATGAGTACTCACGTATCAATATTGAGATTCAATATTGCAGGAAAGGTATGTAGACGCAACGGAAATGATAAACACTATATTGACCTCACGAGTATACCCATGAACCATACTCAATCACCTCCATAGCTATAACCCATAATTTCCTTAATCCTGTCCTACTCGAAAAACAATTTCGAAATCACTCGGACAGCACTCCGTCGTAATATTTTATGTATACTAATAATATCTTGAAATAATACGGAGTAAATATATATATGTAAATCGATTGAGAGAGTTTAGAGAAAAATATTTTCAAGTTTCTATGAAATAATGAAACCTATTGAATTCTATTTATAATAGATTTTTGAATTATTAAAGTGAATTATTAAAGTATGAATTATTAAAGTGAATTATTAAAGTATGAATTATTAAAGTGAATTATTAAAGTATGAATTATTAAAGTGAATTATTAAAGTATGAATTATTAAAGTGAATTATTAAAGTATGAATTATTAAAGTGAATTATTAAAGTTAAAGTAAAGTAAAAATAAAGTAAAGGTAAAGTTTAAGTATAGTAAAAGTATAAAACTATGTACGTATAATACGCGTATAAATATATATAATATTAATTTAAATCATTATATATATTTAATAAAATAAAATATAAATATCGTTATCTTTATCATACTAGTTAAGTAATGAGTTGTCAAAAGTGGTTCTAGATATTTATAAAAGTTATATACGTTTTAATAATAAAGTTCTTTTTAAACAGAAAACGTTTTTGTACGTTTAAAACTAAATAGATCAATCGAGTCTTTATGAGATTCAATCTTCCACTATCCTTTGTCTAGTTCTCAATGATTGACAATTTGTTCTTATTTATAAATCACTTTACCATTTTCCGAATATTGTTAAAATAGAAAGATTTCTCAAATCAACGTGGGCCTTTCAACAGAGACTTGTAATCATAATTCAATATATCTGATAATTCAATCATTTGATCTTATCTTCTAATTCCATTGATAAATATTTTGAAACAGATACAATCATATAAAGTATTTAATCTAATATTTTGTTTACGTTTGAAGTTATAACATATATACACATATACATATATAATCATATTCGTTTAATGGTTCGTGAATCGTTGGAACTTGGTCGAGGTTGAATGAATGTATGAACATAGTTTAAAATTCTTGAAATTTAACTTAACAAATATTGCTTATCGTGTCGGAAACATATAAAGATTAAAGTTTAAATTTGGTTAGAAATTTCCGGGTCGGGTTGTCACAGTACCTACCCGTTAAAGAAATTTCGTCCCGAAATTTGAGTGGAAAGGTCGTGAATGATAATAAGTATGTTTTCATGATGCATACGGGCTGAAAATTAGAGTTTTATTATCAGCGAATAATTTGGATAAACAATCCATTTATATGAAGAGTACGAATGAAGCTAACATAGAAGAGTGAAATGAGTAAGTGTCGATTCATCTTATCATTTGACGTAGATATGATTGATTCCCATATTTCAAGGGATTTGAAGAAAATCTTCTTAATAAGATTTGACTCTCCGGTAATCAATGGAATTAGGATCCGCTTTAAATGTGATCGTCCATTTTAATTATTCTGTCAGAGATTTTCTTATAAATTCACCTCCTTCGTTTCCTTACAACTCACACCTTCTGTTGATGCATTTTATGCAAGTCCCTAGACATCTACCCACGTCCATTGCAGGTACAACAGTTTACAGGCCACCATGATTGCTCGTTATTATACTATCCGTATTTGCATGTGGTTACAGGAACTGCAGGAATGAGATTTAGATGTTTGACTATGTTAGACTTAGTCAGACGTACGAGTGAAGCCTCACTAGTACGGCTGACAGGCTCATACACACGGTTGATGCTGAGCTAAGTCACAATTACAACCTAAGTGAGAAGACACGAGTGAGTGATCAACCGTACGGCTGATGAAGCCAACTCGTACGTGTGATGAATGAATCGTATAGGTGAGTCAACAGCAGGGGTGTATAAAGTCTTATGTTCTTTATTTTAGGTTAAGCCTCTCATTTGTTACACACACTCAGATCTAGTGAGCTCCTCCGATTCTCTCTCAGTCTAAATCACCCAGGTGATGAATAATAGCTCTAGGTGTTGATCTAATCACACTTGATTTAGTTGTGGTTTGACTAAATTAATCAAAAAAAAACTTAACCTATTCACTAGAGGGTTTGATTCACTTATTCCGCCATTGTGTGAGTTAAATCTGTTGATTTCTAAGTTCCTAGTCATGTTTCATCACCTTCTATTCTTTCCCCCTCAACTCATATTTTAAAGTATTCATCAATATGCTCCATCCAGTTCTGATTCTCGATATACTTCTAACTTTCATATCGGTCATTCTTCTTTTTCATCTACCGCCGGAAGAATCTATTTACTTCTACTATACTCTTGGGTTTATAGTGTTTCTAGTTCTCCCGTGTCTTTATATTGCTATATGCATCGATATATATGGTTTATAATTTCTGGTTTATCATTGGGCTTTATATGTTCCCTTATATTTCAAAGTCTTTGCTTCTGTCTTCTATAATCATTATCATTCACAGTTAATGCTCTCTTTTATTTGCTGCAATTTATACCCCAATTTCTATTTCAGAGTTTTGTCCTTTCGTTTCTTCTTCTTGCGATTAAGCACCGCTTGTAATGGTCCAGAATTCACAGATATGAATTTCGGAATGAACATTGTTAATGTTCTAGGAAGGAAATTGTGATGGCACGATCTTGACTTGTCAAATTACTAGAATACCTTGGAAAAGGCCGAATCATCAAGAAATATTTTCTTGATATTTTAGAGGTTAAATAGAATACAAGAGTCGTATAACATGGCACATGATGATGTTATGATCTGTGAATCATCACGTTCCATGTAGAAACTCAGCATGACTTACTGTAATATAATCACGTTGATCAAGTGTCATTATATTATACTAATTCATGCTTCAGTTCCCAACACTACTTCAAAATATTCCTATTTTAATCTTGAATGTTTCAGAATTTAGAAACTAAAATAGTTTCTTTTATGATGTAATGATTTCAGATAGCGCGAAGAGGTAAATGATTTCAAATAATAAAAATTAAGAAAATATCTTCAGAAATATGGAGGATATTTATAATGAAAGATATGATGATATTTTAGAATATCTAAGATCAGAGGATGATGAAGAATATTATTCACAAGGGTTTAGAGTCAGGAGTAAGGTATTTGATAATAATTTCAGTAGACACTGAATCATTTGGACTCTTTGAAGGCAGATTTAGTCTTTGTGATTTGTCCATAGCCTCCTTCATGGTTTGTTTAATCCGTTTTCCAGTTCCAAACCTTCTCTTTTTCTAAGCTTTTCCAACACACTTCATCATTATCATCCAGCTTTTACCGTTTAAAGTCGTTTATAGTTTTTGCTGCTTCATCAGCATTTTTTCCATTTTCGGAGAACCAATTCGTAGTTCGGAGTGTTTTTCAGAAACTTCACATTCAAATTAAGTCCAGAAGATAGACGTTATATACACACATATAACTGTTGGCGTAGACATGCTGTGAGATTTCAAAATACTGATTGCTAATTCCCAATGATTCGTATGGCAATTCTCATTACAAGATGCGAATGAGTAAATGATGGGGTTTCAATGAATAATTATAATGACTTTTTGGAGAGGCTAAAGTCAAAGGGTAATGAAGTTGTTGGTACATCTGCTAATAATGTGGTGGAATGTAAAAGGTTCGCTGGTAACTATGGTGTATATCACAAGGTTATAATAAGGTTAGTCTGACTGAAAAGTCAAAGTTGACTTGCTGGAGCTGTGACAAAACTGGCTACTTTGAATAGGAGTTGAAAAGTTATTTTTGCTAATAAATGCCAAAGAATCTGACGCGGATACGTTGTTTAAACTTTTACTTTGGTTTCAAGAGTTTTTCGGGTACATAACTGTGGGTAACATGTGGTTGGATCATCATCTGGATTGCTCATCATTCGAAGTGTCTTCAGAAATTTTCGAAGGGTTTGAACACAGATTGTAATCGTTAACATACATTTGATGTTCTAACACAGTTTTGAAGTCAAAATATAGCTTGTGAAAGATGTAAGGATCTAAGAGTGATGATTTTGGTCATATTTCAAGTTGAATTTTGAGATTTCAAAATCAGAATATGTAATTAAATTTTGAATGAGTATGGTTGTTTTGATTTCTATAAAAGAATGTATATTGTTGTGAAAGTAGGGAGTATAATGGATGATTTGCTGAATCAGATTCGAAGAATGTAACATATTAATTGTGAATTTATATATCTCTCGGGTATTACCTACCCGTTAAAAAAAAATTCACAATTAATATTTTGTACAAAAGAATTTTATTACAGTCTTTATGAAAATATATATATGTATATTTTCTTCAGATGTAACATAGATTTAATGAGTTAATGTTAAATTAAACTCATTTGATTTACGATTGAAACTAGAATTGAATAATCCCTAAAGGCTTTAAAAAGTACATAACTCTTACGCAGTATTTCTTTAATGACATTGAAATTATGAATCAATACTTCGTTTGATGTTCGGTTCGTGGAATTCTTGTGAATTTCGCAAAGTACGAATGATGTTATCTGAAAAATTTCGGGTACATCGATGATGAAAGTGTAAAATCAAATATATACTTGATTTATTATGAATTGGAATTAGTTGAATTGCGACAAAGATTGTAGTTAACGCTGGTTAAGTTGCGGCCAAAGGACGTACATTATTGCATATTTGTAATATGAATTAACCGAGTAGTTAAGATTCACACACAATAGCTTAGCACGGAAAGATTTATTTCAAAATATATATATATATATATATATATATATATATATATATATATATATATATATATATATATATATATATATATATATATATATATATATAAAATATACATATAATTTCTTCAGAGGGAATGAGTTAATTCTTCATAACTCGTTGATACAATATACACGTTATTGATTCGTAATGATGTCCACAGTGATTCTTGAACTGACGGAGTTTGTGATTTTATCGGTGTTGTTGATTTGGATGTTGACTGTACTGACGATGCAGGTAACACTGACGGTACTGTTGATGCTGTTGGTAAAGCAAGTTTAGCTTGTAAATCGTGCACCATTCTGGTCAGGATTTCTTTTATCATTTCGGTCCACTCATCTGATTTATGGTTAGATCTAGAATAAGTAATCTCTAAAATTTTAGAGATTACATAATCACCGTAAAATATTTCTCCGATGAAGTCATGAATTAATACTTCATCGTTTGTTGTTGTTGGTCTTCCATGTTATTTATAGGACGTATGACCTTGATACTCGTGGGACAGATTGTGGAGTTGAGGTTTACGACGCGGTTGTGGTTGGGGGTGGTAATGGTACTGTTGATGTTGATGTTGGTGATACTGATTATGCTGCTGGTGCTGCTGCTGGTGTTTGTAACCTTTGCACCATATTCTCCAAAGCCACTACCCGAACGCGAAGCTCGTTGACTTCTTCTATTACACCGGGATGATTGTCGGTTCGGACAAGCGGATAAATAAAATCTAGAATTTGATGTAGTATATAATCGTGACGAGATACTCTGGAAATGAGAGAGAAAATAGTGTTTCGGACAGGTTCGCCGGTAAGTGCTTCAGGTTCTTCGTCAAAAGGACAATGTGGTGGATGGAAGGGATCACCTTCTTCTTGTCTCCAATGATTTAGGAGGCTAAGAACCCATCCCCAATTCATCCAGAATAGGTGATGACTGATTGGTTGATCCATTCCGGTCACACTGCTTTCGGAGCTTGAGTGGGATTCCATTTCATAATCTGAGGAACTTGAACTAATGACGAATTCCATTTCGTACGATTGAATAAAGGATTTTTCGATATGAAATGATTTTTCGACTATCGAATGGTATTCTAATTACATAGAATATCTATATATATAGAGAAAAAGATTTCGTAGATTACGGAGGAATTTACGGAATATGTCAAACAAAGTTTAAAGTAACAGATACGATAAGATATGATTTAGCAGATACGCTAAGATATGAATTTTGTCTATACACTACTCATGCAATTAATGTAGCAAGACGTGTTTAGACTAATAATGATAAGCAAGTAATTTCCTAAGGATGATAAGCAGCTGATTTCCGACTAGAAATGATAAGCAAAACTTTTGACATGTAGACACGGTCGAAGTCCAGACTCACTAATGCATCCTAACGACTTATCAGTTAGACACACTAATGCAGACCTGGTTCGCTAAGACCACCGCTCTGATACTAACTGAAAGGACCCGTTCATATACATTATAAACGATTCACAATAGTTGATTACATTGCGAGGTATTTGACCTCTATATGATACATTTTACAAACATTGCATTCGTTTTTAAATGACAATCTTTCTTTACATCGAAAATTGACAGGCATGCATACCATTTCATAATATCCACTATCCAACTATAAATTGATTTAATAATAATCTTTGATGAACTCAATGACTCGAATGCAACTTTCTTCGAAATATGCTATGAAAGACTCCAAGTAATATCTTTTAAATGAGCAAATGCACAGCGGAAGATTTCTTTAACACCTGAGAATAAACATGCTTTAAAGTGTCAACCAAAAGGTTGGTGAGTTCATTAGTTTATCATAATCATTTATTTCCATCATTTTAATAGACCACAAGAATTTCATTTCCAGTTCTCATAAATATACGTCCCATGTATAGAGACAAAAATAATCACTCATATGGTGAACACCTGGTAACTGACATTAACTAGATACATATAAGAATATCCCCTATCATTCCGGGATCCTCCTTCAGACATGATATAAATTTTGAAGTACTAAAGCATCCGGTACTTTGGATGGGGTTTGTTAGGCCCAATAGATCTATCTTTAGGATTCGCGTCAATTAGGGTGTATGTTCTCTAATTCTTAGATTACCAGACTTTAATAAAAAGGGGCATATTCGATTTCGATAATTCAACCATAGAATGTAGTTTCAATTACTTGTGTCTATTTCGTCAAACATTTATAAAAGCGCATGTATTCTCAGTCCCAAAAATATAAAGGGTAAAAAGGCAAATGAAACTCACCATACTGTATTTCGTAGTAAAAATACATATAACGTCATTGAACAAGTGCAAGGTTGGCCTCGAATTCACGAACCTAAATTAATTATATATATTTATGTGTTGGTCAATATTTATCTAACAAATTAGGTCAAGTCATAGTGTACCACAATCCTAATGCTCGAGACTAATATGCAAAAGTCAACAAAAGTAAATTTGACTCAAAATAATTTCCAAAAATCTATACATGATTAATATATAGTTTAAATATCGCGTTTTATATTTTTAAATATTTTTAAAAGATTTATTAGAGTAAATAATATAATTTATTTATTAATAAATAAAATTTTATATTAAATTTATATAATAAAATATACTTTTATATATATTAAGTAATAAAATTTATAGGGTTCATTTAATATCATAAAGATAATATGATAGATATTATTAAAGTAAGTTATTACAGGTAGTAAAATATGTTTGTATCACATATTTATTTGATAAAATAATATCTATAATGATAGTAAGTAAAAGTTGTATTATTTTGTAATAATAATTATTATTATAAAAATATCAATATTTATAATTACTAAGATGACATTATGATAAAACGATAATTCTAATTATGATAACTTTAATATTTACGATAATTTTTAATATTATCTTTAAAATAATAATTCTATTTAAAATAATAATAATAATGATATTTTATAGTAATAATGACATTTCTATTAAAATGATATTTTTTGTTAAAATGATAGTTTTAATACTAACGATACTTTTAATAATAATAGTAATGATAAAAATAATAAGAACGATAATTTTTTCTAAATCAATATCTTATAATATTTTAATTTCATCATGATACTCTTACTCATTATTTCCTAATCGTTTCGTTTAATAGCTTTTAATCGTCTTTTATATCGTGTTCATAATAATGATAATAATAGTAATCAAAAAAATTAGGTGTTACAAATATTTGTTTTAATTACACTAATATTAATAATGATAGTTACTATAACATTATTAACGATAATACTAATAATTATCTTAATGATAATATAGTAATAATAATAATAACAATAACAATGACTATTTTTAAATAATGATATATATATATTAATAATGATAATAATAATAATAATAATAATTGGATAATAATAATAATACTAATTATAACTTTAACGATAATAATGATAGTAATAAAAAAAATAACAATTTTTAATGATAAATCCCTTTTATTGATAAAGATAGTAATAATGATAATAATAAGATAAAACTAGAACGACGATAAAAACGACGATAATAATAATAATCATTTTTAATAAAAATATCGAAAATTTAATTGATTATAACTTCTAATCCGTTCATCGAAACCATTCGATATCTAAAGGAAAAGTTCTTAATTTTTCGCTAGCTTTCCAAGGACATGCATATCTTATACCTTATCTCAACCGCAAGTGTAACTAATTCAAGATTCAACCTAACCTGTCTAAGGGCAATATCAAAAGTACAAGCATGCATAATCCTAAATACTCGAGCACTAGTCAGGGATACACTATTAGTATGTAAAAGTTAAATTATGAGTACTCACGTATCAATATTGAGATTCAATATTGAAGGAAAGGTACGTAGACGCAACGGAAATGATAAACACTATATTGACCTCACGAGCATACCCATGAACCATACTCAATCACCTCCATAGCTATAACCAATAATTTCCTTAATCCTATCCTACTCGAAAAACAATTTCGAAATCACTCGGACAGCACTCTCTCGTAATATTTTATGTATACTAATAATATCTTGAAATAATACGGAGTAAATATATATATGTAAATCGATTGAGAGAGTTTATAGAAAAATATTTTCAAGTTTCTATGAAATAATGAAACCTATTGAATTCTATTTATAATAGATTTTTGAATTATTAAAGTGAATTATTAAAGTATGAATTATTAAAGTGAATTATTAAAGTATGAATTATTAAAGTGAATTATTAAAGTATGAATTATTAAAGTGAATTATTAAAGTATGAATTATTAAAGTGAATTATTAAAGTATGAATTATTAAAGTGAATTATTAAAGTTAAAGTAAAGTAAAAATAAAGTAAAGGTAAAGTTTAAGTGTAGTAAAAGTATAAAACTATGTACGTATAATACGCGTATAAATATATATAATATTAATTTAAATCATTATATATATTTAATAAAATAAAATATAAATATCGTTATCTTTATCATACTAGTTAAGTAATGAGTTGTCAAAAGTGGTTCTAAATATTTATAAAAGTTATATACGTTTTAATAATAAAGTTCTTTTTAAACTGAAAATGTTTTTGTACGTTTGAAACTAAATAGATCAATCGAGTCTTTATGAGATTCAATCTTCCACTATCCTTTGTCTAGTTCTCAATGATTGACAATTTGTTCTTATTTATAAATCACTTTAACATTTTCCGAATATTGTTAAAATAGAAAGATTTCTCAAATCAACGTGGGCCTTTCAACGGAGACTTATAATCATAATTCAATATATCTGATAATTCAATCATTTGATCTTATCTTGTAATTCCATTGATAAACATTTTGAAACAGATACAATCATATAAAGCATTTAATCTAATATTTTGTTTACGTTTCAAGTTATAACATATATACACATATACATATATAATCATATTCGTTTAATGGTTCGTGAATCGTTGGAACTTGGTTGAGGTTGAATGAATGTATGAACATAGTTTAAAATTCTTGAAATTTAACTTTACAAATATTGCTTATCGTGTCGGAAACATATAAAGATTAAAGTTTAAATTTGGTTGGAAATTTCTGGGTTGTCACAACGGAGGTATCATGCAATCGAAAGCAGATAGTATTATGCAGTAGTGAAAACAAGTAGCAGTATATGACATATTGGTGTTATACGAGGTAGTATACGAAATAGTTATATTTTTATTACGAAATACTATTAAATACGATACAATTTTACACAAGTTATTTTTCTATTTATAGAGTGGATATACCTAAACTTTGCTACAACACTTATAGATAGTGTACCTAATCGTACAGTAGTGTAGTTTTTAGTAAGTCCGGTTCGTTTCACAGGGAGCTAGCCAAGTTTAACGTTATATTTTTTAAAAACTATATTTGTATAAATATATATATATATATACATATATATACATATATATATATATATAAGTATAAGTAGTATTATTATTATTATAAAAAGGGGGTTTTTACCGTGTAGTGTCCGGTTTGTCGATTTTGTGTCTTAAGTCTCAATTAAAACCTAATGTAAAATATTAAAAATAAATATAACTTAATTTAAAGCGTAAAGTAAATGACGATAAATAAAAGTGCGATAATTAAAAGTACAATAAAATAACAGTAAATAAAAGTACGATGAGATATAAAATAAAGGAATTATGCTTATTTAAACTTCCGTAATCATGATGTTTGACGTGTTAATTTTAGTTTATTGCCATGGGTTAATTGTCCTTTGTCCTGAATTATTCGATATGTCCATCTGGATTTTTGTCCATAACAGTCCATCAGTCATAAATATAAAGTGCGAGTATCCTTTTCAAATTATCCTTATACCCGAAGTCAAATATTCCAACTAATTAGGGACTTAAACTGTAATAAGGTTTTAATACGTTGTAATGATTACACCAGGTTATCGACTGTGTGCAATCCAAGGTTTAATACTTTATTAACAATTATACCAAGTGACCTTGTATGTAATCCACCCCTGTTTTAATGAGTCCATTGACTATTAATCAATTCCCGTGTCCGGTTAAATGAACGATTATTAGTATTTATAAATATCCCGCCCATCGTGTCTGATCGAGTGTATATGGTTATTTATAGATACGTCAAATTGTAAATCTCTATATTAAATTAACGAACTATCATTTAGTTAAACAAATATAAAGCCCATTAATAGCCCATAGTCCAATTTCCACAAGTGTCGGTCTTTTGTCCAAACCCCAATTATGGTACAAAGTCCAATTACCCCGTCTTTAATATTTAGCCCAACATCACGATTACTTCGGCTTAAATAAGCATAATAATAACTTAGCTACGAGACATTAATTTAAAAAGGTTGAACATAACTTACAATGAGTATTAATAGCGTAGCGTTACACGGACAGAGTTTCAACTTACAAACTTAACACATTCGCCACTATAACCTTATTATTATTAAACTTAAATTAAAATTAAAATTTTGAAATATAAATATAAATATATCGTAGATAGATAGATAGAAAAAGGTGTGTTTAAAATGTCGAGCAAACTGCCTTTTTATAATACTTGGCCTGCTATAGTAACTCATGCGACCGCATAAGTTTTGTGCTTCCTGGTCATGCGGTCGCATGGCCGCCTTTTCCTGGTCACATATGGTTCCAAAATGTGGGCTGCTCGTATTAATATATTATATAATATAATATATATAATTTTATATAATTATATATATATTATATTATATTCTTGTGCATAGTTGTCTTGTAATTTTAGGTCCGTTGCATCGCGCGTTGATAGTTGGTTCATGTCCCGGTTCCGGATTTTCGAACGTCCTTTCGTACGATTTAATATCTTGTACTTTGGGTTTCTCGGCTCGTACTCTTGTAACTTTTAAGACGTTTCTTATCAATAAATTGAACCACTTGGATTGTACTTCGTACTTTTTAGCGTTTTGGTCGTTTGCATCTTCAATTCATCGAATCTGTCTTTTGTCTTCACCTTTTATTATTTAAACGAATATCACTTGTAAATAGAACAATTGCAACTAAAAGCTTGTCTTTCTTGAAGGATAATGCTATGAAATATATGTTCATTTTTAGCATTATCAAATATTCCCACACTTGAGTGTTGCTTGTCCTCAAGCAATATAGAACTTGAATATAACTTTACTAGAATCACTTCTTTATTCTTCACACTTTGTACATCAGTGATTTCTATACGGCGATATGAACAATGATAGTAACGTTGTGGTTTACAGTCCCACATGACTATGAAAATTTAGATCCTTTAAGGAAATTGGATCTTTATGTAAACATTTGATCTTTTGAAATTTTAATCTAGCTTTTACTCTAGATTAGTTTTCTGGAATAACCCTTCACCGGTGTTTGCAAAATATTTTTGTGGGTTTGGTGGGTTTCAGATTTGACAATTTTAGCTCAAAACTTATGGTTTTGTGTCACCCACTTGCTAACCTTGTATTGCAAAAGCAACACGTCCATTTTACTTGCTCCGTATATTACCTTTCGGTAAACTACCGTTCGGTTGTAAAGGAAAGCGTTGAACAAGTAACTATTAAGGCAATGTCCCGTGACATGCTTTTGATTATGGTCTATATCTTGTCGGATGCAATTACTATCCTTTGTAGGAGCAATAGTAAAGATCACCCTATAGTTTTTCAGTCTGGCACAAGGTCCTGTCTTCGACCATGCTATGCAACCACCATTCTTACGGTTGACACCCGATTTGGTTTAGGTGACCTAATGAATTCCAGGTGAATTCTTAGGATTTTACGTTCAATGGTAATGAACGCATTAAAAATAGGGTTTTCAGAAAACAAATTGGTTTGTAATTTGATCAAAATATTTTCTCGTTCAAGCTCGAGTTTAGATATCATTGAATTCCATGAGTTTGTAATTCTCAATCTTTAAAAGTCAATATCAAGGATTGAGTAATATCAGTCTTAAAAGCTGATTTTTGATCTTTAAGGAGATTATCCTTTCTGGGGATCTGATTCATTAGTCTTATAAGCTAATTTGCACGGTGCCCCCCATTGTACGAGATAGATCCTCTCATGGTTAGGATAAGTCTGACCACTTGGCGACCCTGTTTGATGCTGAGGTCCGTGGATTTCCAGTTGATTTTTGAGAAAACTTTTTAAGATTTTTCGTAGACTCTACAACTGGTCTGGACGACAACTTTCTGACCTAAATCAAGAAGCGCATTTCTTTCTCAGAAGACTTTACTTCCTTTTAAATTCTATTTATATTACAATAAACTGGGTAAAACTGATTAATATCGTCCAAAACAAAAGTATTTTCAATTATTTGTACAAAAATATGTGATATGTGTTCTAAATAACTTGGTAAATTTTTCCCACACTTGGCTTTTATTTTCCTCTCTTTGCCTTTTATTTTCCTCTATTCCATTTTAAATGAATTCTAATATTTTGGGTTGTTTCTCAATTTATGTCCTTTCTGAGGTAACAATAATTTCGGTGACAACACCTAGTTTTATCATTCATAAATATGTATAAACATGATTTTGAATTCATTTATTTGAAATTTTTAAAAAAAATTTACTAGAATTGGGTAGTCAGTATATAAGACTAGGGCTGTTCTTTATTATCAGTGAGCACTAGATTCTAATACAACTACTGCGTTACTAGTATTTTTAATGGTAACCAAGTGTTTAAATTAAAATTTTAAATATCCGAAAGAATTTAACCCCTTCCCACACTTAAGATCTTGCAATGCCCTCATTTGCAAGAAATCAGTAACAATTTAAATTATTGAGGGTGATTAGCGTAGAAAAATGATTAAATTTTACCAAAGTTTCCAAACATATTGTTGTATGTGTTGAATGATAAATGGTGCACATCATTTGTTCATTTCGTCTGTTGTTACATCACACTTGTTTTTCATTTTGTTGTCAAAATTAATAGCTTTTACTGAACTTAATGCCAGTCTTTGAAAATGCGCTGTTTTACCCTGTTGTATACATGAGATAAAATACATACAATACAAATATAAACATGCATGGTAATTTGAAATGGGACTTAATATCCCACTTTCAAATTACAAAAATGAAATATTAGTACAAAATAATAAAAATATTAAACATTACATTAAAGTATCAAAATGTTAGATGTTTAGCATAAAAAAAAATAATAAAAGAGAAGACATCACCAATGGAACAATATTGATTTGGATAGGGGTTCCAGTTCATATCATCGTTTGGGTTCCATGGTTGGTGATAGGTGTTCTGGTATGCTTGATTGGGGTCGTACAGGTCAAAGGGTGGTCGCATATCGGGCTGATGCGGCAGATAGTAAGCAGGCCGAGTCGAGATGTAGTTATTTGGTACCTGATATGATAGCGGGCTTATGATTTGGTGCTGATGAACTTGCCAGCTATCGTGTTGGCGTAGCCTAGAAATCTCATACTCATTCGCGGCTTGCCACTGCTCATACCAACGATGCCTATCCTCATTAGTCATTTCTACCTCATCTATTCGCTGGAAAACGTCAGTAAAACTATCCCTAATGACATCCCTGATGTCATCCACTTCCTCCATTTCCTCATCCGAACCCCTCTCTACCTGTAGATGGCGCCCATGATATTGTACTGCCTGATTGCATCTCCTAGTCAATACCTTTGCACCTTGATAGACTTGCAAACCTAAAGTCTCGTCTTGTTCCCTACATACCATCATCAGACCCCCTTGATCCTTATCTACACCTAAATACTCTCCAATGAGAGTAACAAAAATACCTCCTCCTATTATTCCCCCTTCATGTATTCCTTTCACCATTTTGGACAGATAAAAACCAACACAGTAGGGGATATTAACAAAGCTTCTAGTGTTTCAAATGCACTTAAGGTAAAATAAATCGTGTAAGGTCATTTTCTCCTTATTGTTACCTCTTTGTGTAATTGAGTTTGCTAAGAATCTATGTATTATACGAAGCTCGGCTTTATTAATATCTAAATAGGAGTGTCTTCCTCCCCGCGTAAACACATTAAAATTTGACATACGCCTCCAGACAGCGTTGGCGTTAAAATTTCTATCTACCCGCTCACCATGATAAATCAAATTTGTACAATCAGGTAGTAGTAATTCAGCTGGAGTGTAAATCTGTAAAGCCCTGGCCATGTCCAGCATGGACATCCTGTACATCCTACGACCAAGTAAAAATCTAAGAAAACTCTTATCGTCTAACCTATCTACATCCTTATTAAAAGCTATAGAACTTATAAGCTCAACACACCACTCTTTATATACAGGCCTACGAGTGGTAAATAAACGTTCCCAATCGGGAAAAGAAGAGCTGCCATACCTTTGGATTAGATGCTGCCTAACTGGGTTAGCTAGGTGGACCCTTTCCAAAGGCTCCCAATCTATTACCCTTGGTACTTCTACATTTTTGGTCCAAAGCTTAAATTAGTTACTTTGGTATGTCGGGTAACCTCTCCAACTTCTGTCAATCCTTAAATTGGGACGCAACTGTGCTTCATGAATTTTTGGGTGTTCTACTATATGGTGAGTGGGAAATACAATGTAGGCAATAAAAAATTTTGAGTCTGGTTCATAGTATGGCACATGTTGATCAGGTTGTTGTTGTTGTTCCTGTTGTTGCTCCGGTTCGTGATATTGCATTTCTGCTGTGGTTCCGGATCAGGTTGCCTGGATGATGATGATGCACCATCAGTATCGGTATTTCTCTGCAAAACACATTAAACACAAAATTTGTGCATCCAAATATGCATTAGTGTTAGCAAAATATCAAATTAAAACAATTACAATAACATGTTTAATCCATATTAAACTTATACTCATTTTCATATTTTTATAAAATCTACACTTTTTTAAATAAGCATATATGAAAATGTTTACAAAGTTCATAAGCATTCAAATCAAATAACATGTCAAAATAATCATTACTAGTAATTAAACAAGTTTTAAATGGCATTTATATCAAATTAATCAAGTTCATGAATTTTAGACATAAAAAGTCTACTTTAATTCTCAAAAATCATGTTTAGGATCAAAGTTTGGATCATTTAGCAACCTAAACATGTTACACTACTTAATTTAGCAATAATTCATGACAAAAATCGGCCATAACATGTTTATATCAAAAAGCCCCAAATTGCTCGAGAAAACAAATCCTAGATTTCTAAAAAATTTGAAGTTATTGGCTTCAAATCATGTTAAATAGCATCAATCTAGGTTATACATGCATAATATACTAACAATTTAACTCTAATTACACTAGAAATTAACAAAATTAAATTAGGTAAACTTTAGCTCAAGAACACTAAAATTCGAATTTAAAGAGTATTAGGGGTGAAATCTTTAATTTCCTGCCTCCCCATCAGAATATAGGCATGATTATAGCAGATTATTGTGAGAAATTTGGTTGATTTTGGTGAAAAATGGCGAATTTTTGAGAGGGTTTTGATGGTTGTTCGTGTATGTGTGTGTTAAATGTGGGGAAGACAGAACCAGTCGAGTACTTTTTGTTTCTGCCCAGTTTCATGGGGTCATGCGATCGCATGGATCCCCCTTGCAAATCCCATGTGATCGCATGGGCCCAGGTACTTTTTGTTTTTATAAAAACCTTATACTTATAAAACAAAAATTAAATAAATTTAAAATTTTGTTTTCCTCGTTATTTAGGACGAGGTCGTTTCGGATCGTTGTCCTAGTCCGTCCCTCGACAAAATTTTAAAATTCGTAATTTTAAAGCGTTGTTTTAAAAAGCAAAGATTTTTTTTTAATGTTTTTGGCATACTTTAATTCAATAAGATTAAAAATAATGATAACAAAATTTCTCGTCCCTCCTTTGGGTTAAGCAATTTCGGTTCAACGACCTAGTTTTCAACTTACGACGAATTTTAAATATAAAATTTTTAACGTAATGAAATAAAGTAAATTTTTGTTTTTAAATTCACACCAAACTTAAATTTAAAATGCATAAAATTAAAAATTCATATAAATATCATTAATATTTTATACATTAATTTTACAAACTTATATTGAAAATATTAATTTTTAAAATGTTTACAAACTTAAATATATTGGTTTTAAAAATTTACAATAATAATATAATATTAATTTAAAAACAAGGTAAAAATTAAAATTAAAAATCTTTTTGGTCTTTTATCCCACTTTAATCAATCAAATATTATCAAAAATATACGTCCCTCTTTTGGGTAAAGTAATTTCGGCTATATTACCTAGTTTTACTCCTGACGAATTTCTGAAATATTTTGGATTGATTGATTAAAGATATTTATACCTTAAGAATAAACGGTAAATTTCGCAGTGATGTAATAAATTTTTGTATGATATCAATAATTTCGGTTTCGCATACCTAATTTTATTGAATATCAATTTAATACTTTATAGCGAATGATTTAGCTTTTATTATCAAAAGGTTAAAAGCAATAAAATAAAAATAAAAACTGTACACACTTACCTGTGAGATAGAATTCTCAGAGACCTGCTTTAGTCGACTCATAGGAGAGTCGTGTGATTTGGTTTTCCATAGCTACATAAGTGTAACCTCGATTCTTCAATAACTTTTCTTCTAAACATATGAACGGTCCTTCTCTGCATAGAGTAACAAATTCGGTATTTGAATACGTTTGATTGTTCGAACATTTACCTTCGTGTGACCATTTTCCGCATTTATTACATCTTTCAAGGTGTCGTGCTGTTCTTTTTGTTGCGGATTTTGATTTTTCTTTACCAAAATGTGTCTTATGATGATTCTTCCTGAGTTCTTTCCTCACTTCGTCCATTTTGCCTCTTATGAATGATACCAATTCACTCGGAAAGATGTTATTATTACGTTTGGTAATCAAAGCGTGTAGTAGTAGACCATGGTTCAGATCGAAGGAATTCTTCATCTCGTAAAACCTAAAAGAAATAAAAATTCAGAATGGAGGGAGAAGACTAGTTCTTTAGGGTCTGTTAGGGAAAGACCATTCGGATTCCATTTTCGAAAACTACATGAAAACAGAATATCTAACTCTAACAGAAATACATATTACCCTAAAAAGATTTGAATCTTCCCACACTTAGTTAGCTGTGGTATCGAAATTGTGATTAACTTCATCTTTAACTTCCATTGGATTATCTATGTAATGTTTAACTCTGTGACCATTTACTTTAAATTGAATCCCATTTGAATTTATTAACTCTACTGTTCCGTATGGGAAAACTCTTTTCACTATTAATGGTCCAGACCATCTTGATTTCAATTTTCCAGGAAATAGCTTGAATCGTGAATTGAAAAGAAGAACTCTGTCTCCTTCCTTAAATTCTTTTGAACTTCTGATTCTTTTATCATGCCATTTCTTCATTCTTTCTTTATAGATTAACAAATTTTCATATGTTTCATGTCTTAATTCTTCTAATTCGTTTAGTTGACTTAACCGTAGATGTCCAGCTTCATGTAAATCAAGATTACACGTCTTCAAAGCCCAAAATGCTTTATGCTCAATTTCTACTGGAAGATGACATGCTTTTCCGTAAACGAGTTTAAAAGTTGTGGTTCCAATTGAAGTTTTGTAGGCTGTTCTAAAAGCCCAGAGTGCATCCTCCAATTTCATGGACCATTCCTTCAGATTAGATCCTACGGTTTTCTCTAGAATACATTTTAAAGCTCGGTTGGTATTTTCAACTTGTCCACTTGTTTGTGGATGATAAGCGGTTGAGATTTTATGAGTTACTCCATATCTTTTGAGAACTTTCTCAAGTTGATTATTACAGAAATGATTACCCCGATCACTTATTAAAGCTTTCGGTGTTCCAAACCTAGCAAAACGACGTTTTAAGAAGTTGACTACAACTCGTACATCGTTAGTTGGGAGAGCTTGTGCTTCCGCCCATTTAGATACATAATCAATGGCAACGAGAATGTAGAGATTATTATGAGATTTTGGAAATGGACCCATAAAGTCAATACCCCAAATGTCAAATACTTCACATACTTGTATGACATTTTGTGGCATTTCATCACGTTGACTTATTTTTTCGGCCCTTTGACAAGCATCACAGGATTTGCAAAGAAGGTGTGCGTCTTTGTAAATTGTAGGGCAATAGAATCCAGCATCATAAACTTTTCTTGCTGTTAGTTGAGGCCCATAATGCCCTCCTGTTGGTCCTGTGTGACAACGGTTTAAAATTTTACTAGCTTCATCTCCGAATACACATCGGCGTATTATTCCATCGGGATAACTTTTAAACAGATGTGGATCTTCCCAAAAATAGTGTTTTATATCACTTAAGAATTTCTTTCGTTTTTGGTACGATAATCCTTTTTCAAGGAATCCACAAACTAAGTAATTTGCATAGTCTGCAAACCATGGAATTTCATTATAATCTATCTTCAATAGATATTCATCAGGAAAGTTGTCTTGTATGGCCGATTCATTTAGAACTTCTAATTCAGGATTTTCAAGACGAGAAAGATGATCAGCGGCGAGATTTTCTGCTCCTCTTTTATCTCGGATTTCAATATCGAACTCTTGTAAGAGTAAGATCCAACGAATTAATCGTGGTTTAGCATCTTGTTTTGAAAATAGGTATCTAAGAGCAGAATGGTCGGTATAAACCACCGTTTTAGCTAAAACGAGATATGAACGAAATTTGTAAAAAGCAAAGACAATAGCAAGGAGTTCTTTTTCAGTAGTTGTGTAATTCGTTTGTGCTCCTTGTAACGTCTTACTAGCGTAATAAATAGGTTGAAATCGTTTTTCAATCCTTTGACCTAAAACGGCTCCCATTGCAAAATCACTTGCATCACACATGAGTTCAAATGGTAGATTCCAATTTGGAGTTATCATGATCGGTGCATTAGTGAGTTTTTCTTTAAGAATATAAAGAGATTTAATGCATTCATCCGAAAAGATGAATGGAGCATCCTTTTCTAGGAGTTTATTCATAGGAGTGGCAATTTTAGAAAAATCTTTTATGAAATGTCGGTAAAAACTGGCATGCCCTAGAAAACTCCTAACTCCTCTAACATTGGTGGGATGTGGAAGTTTAGCAATTACATCTACTTTAGCTCTATCCACTTCAATTCCTTCTTTTGAAATTTTATGACCAAGAACGATGCCTTCTCTAACCATGAAATGGAATTTCTCCCAATTAAGTACTAGATTTGATTGCTCGCATCTAATAAGCATTCGTTCAAGATTAACTAGACATGATTCAAAAGTATCACCGAAGACTGAAAAGTCATCCATGAAAACTTCCATGCATTCTTCTATCATGTCGTGAAAAATCGCCATCATGCACCTTTGAAAGGTTGCAGGGGCGTTGCAAAGTCCAAATGGCATGTGTTTGTAAGCAAAAGCACCATAAGGGCAGGTGAATGTGGTTTTCTCTTTATCCTCCGGTGCTATTGGAATTTGAAAGTATCCGGAGAAACCGTCAAGAAAACAATAGTAACTATTCCCGGCTAATCTTTCCAACATTTGATCAATGAAAGGTAAGGGAAAGTGATCTTTTCTGGTGGCGTCATTTAATTTTCTATAATCAATACAGACACGCCATCCTGTTACAGTCCTAGTAGGAATAAGCTCATTTTTTTCATTTGTGATGACAGTCATGCCACCCTTCTTAGGTACACATTGAACTGGGCTTACCCATGGACTATCAGAGATTGGATAAATTAAACCTGCATCTAGCAGTTTAATAATTTCTTTCTTAACAACATCTTGCATATTAGGATTTAGTCTTCGTTGACGTTGCACATAGGTTTTATGACCATCTTCTATAAGGATTTTATGTGTGCAATAAGAAGGACTTATGCCTTTAATGTCATGAATCTTCCATGCAATAGCTGGTATATGAGCTTTTAGCACAGAAATGAGTTGAGATTTTTCATTTTCAGTAAGAGAAGATGATATTATTACAGGTAATTCAGATTCACCATGTAAATAAGCGTATTCCAAATGGGTTGGAAGTGGCTTTAACTCTAATGTCGGTGGTTCTTCTATCGATGATTTGTATCGATATCTGTCTTCCTCTTTTAGCATTTGAAGTTCTTTTGTTGTTGGTTCATATTCATTAGCCATAAGTGCAGCTAACATTTCAGCTTCATCAATTGGTTCAGTTCCTTCTCCTAAAGAACATTCTCCTGTTCCTTGTAATTCTGGAAATTCTTCTAACAATTCTGCATGTGAATCTATAGTTTGAATATAATAACATATATCATCTGCAGATTGCGGTTGTTGCATGGCTCTATCCACAGAAAAGGTAACACTCTCGTCATCTATACTTAGGGTCAGTTTCTTATCAAACATGTCTATTATTGCTTTAGCCGTGTTTAAGAATGGTCTTCCTAATATGAGAGGAACTCGAGAATCTTCTTCCATGTCCAGAATAACAAAATCTACTGGAAATACTAAAGTACTAACTTTATCTAGCATGTTCTCCATTATCCCTCTAGGATATTTTACTGATCGATCGGCTAGTTGTATGCTTATTCATGTTGGTTTCAATTCTCTGAGGTCTAGTTTAGTGTATAATGAATACGGCATTAAATTTATACTAGCACCTAAATCTGCCAATGCTTCTATTGAACTAAGACTAACCAGAAAACATGGAATTGTGAAACTTCCTGGATCTGAGAGTTTTTCTGGTATCTTATTCAACAGCACTGCAGAACAATTAGCATTCATTGTAACAGCCGAAAGTTCTTCCATTTTCTTTCTATTTGTGATTAGATCTTTCAGAAATTTAGCATACCTAGGCATTCCTGATATCACATCAATGAAAGGAAGATTGACATTTATTTATTTAAACATATCCAAGAATTTGGATTGCTCGGCTTCAAGTCTTTCTTTTCTCATTTTACTTGGGCAAGGAAGCGGTGGTTGGTATGGTTTAACATAAGGTTTAGCCTTAACTGTGTTATCTTCATTAACCTTTTCAACTACCGGTTCGGTTTCCTTATCTTGCTCAGATTGTGGTTCTTGTGGAGTAGGAATAGAGTCATCAGAAATTTCAGGAATTTCAGGTGGTTTAAGTGTAATACCACTTCTCGTGGT
Source organism: Rutidosis leptorrhynchoides (assembly GCF_046630445.1). Classification (NCBI taxonomy): domain Eukaryota; kingdom Viridiplantae; phylum Streptophyta; class Magnoliopsida; order Asterales; family Asteraceae; genus Rutidosis; species Rutidosis leptorrhynchoides. The sequence goes on along the minus strand of NC_092333.1, from coordinate 220,211,173 downwards.
AATGGCTTTAGCTGTTTCATTCCGGGGGTTAGCATTTGTATCGCTAGATAGACTTCCCGGTTTTCTTTCACCTATCAACCTTGCTAGGTTGCTAACTTCTTGTTCCAGATTTTGGATTGAAGCTTGTTGATTTCTAAATGCTTGGGCATTTTGTTCATTGGTTTGTTTCTGAGATGTGAAAAACTGCGTTTGAGATTCAACTAGCTTTGACATCATGTCTTCTAAATTTGGCTTTTTATCATCAGTTTGTGGTGGTTTAATTGGAAAAATAGGTCTTTGCTGATTGTAAGTATTATTGGATACTTGTTGATTACTATGACCTTGTTGGTTGTTGTATGGAACATTTCAGTTATAATTCTGGTTTTGATTGTAGTTTGGTCTTGGCGGTTGATAATTACTTTGATAATTAGTTTCAGGCCTTTGGTTCATGTATGAAACATTCTCTCGTTGTTCCATTGTTTGTTCAATACTGAGACAATCTTTTGTCAAATGTGGTCCTCCACACTGTTCACAACTAATTCGTATTGCGTGAATATCTTTAGTCATCTTTTCCATTCGTCTCTCGAAAGCATCTATTTTTGCGGAAATGGAATCAAAGTCATGGCTAGAATCGGCTCTAGCCGCTTTAGATGATCTAACGATATCTTTTTCTTGATGCCACTCATGTGAGTGGGAAGCAGTGTTATCAATAATTTTGTAAGCTTCAGTTGCGGTTTTTTTCATAATGGAACCACCAGCTGCTATGTCGATGTCTTTTTGTGTAGTGATGTCGCATCCTTGGTAGAATATCTGTACTATTTGATTAGTGTCTAAACCATGCTGAGGATATCCTCTTAACAACTTTCCAAATCTTGTTCACGCCTCATATAGAGTTTCATTTGGCTTTTGTGTGAACGTAACAATTTCTCCTTGAAGTCTTACGGCTTTAGATGCCGGAAAGAATTGTTTAAGAAATTTTTCAAATAAAACATCCCATGTGTCAATCGCCCCTTCAGGTAACGATTCTAACCAATCTTTAGCTTCTACCTTTAAAGTCCAGGGAAATAACATGAGATATATCTGTTCATCCTCAACTTCTCTGATTTTAAATAGAGTACAGATCCTATTAAAGGTTCGAAGATGTTCATTTGGATCTTTCTTCGGCGCACCACTAAATTGGCAATGATTAGTTTCCATGTGTAGGATTTGTCCTTTAATTTCATAATCTGATGCATTAATGTTTAGTTGAGTAATTGCGTGACTTTGGCCAGTGCGTTTAGCTCTCATTCGGTCTTCCATACTTAGAGGTTCCAGATTTTCCATGATTGAATTTGTTGAATCTAAATCACTAGAGGATTCTAATTTAATGGTTTCTTCCTCGACAATCTCTGGATGAGTGATTTGTGGTTCAGAAGGAATAATTAGTGGTTCAGGATCTCTGAATTGTCCCTGAATATCCTCCGGATTCTCAATTGTGAGGTCGGGTTCAAACAATAGATTATCGGAAATTTGAATTGGAGTACTTGGTCGACTAGATGACGATTCTAAAGAAAAATCAACGGCGACAATGTTGGCTAGATGTCTTGATCGAGTTACAGGTGGTGATCGTGTGAAAGGTGGTGAACGTTTTGCTCGGTGCATTCACTGAATATCCTATTAGTTATAAAAATAAAAATTATATAAGTTATCAAATTAATAGACTTTTCTAATTTTGCCCACGTTTCGAATAGCCAATAGATGCAGCAGGTAGCCAGGACCCTTTAAATCGGAAGCCCACAACTCGCCACTAACAAATCCAACTATTACTACGAACCAGAAAAATTTTGGATGTCTATCAATTTAACCAATTAAAATAATTTTTTTCGTCCAAATTTAAAGAAAATAAAGAAAATTATATGTCCTAAAAACTAGAGCGTCGAGAAATAAGAAAGAAAAGGAGTGCGTCGAAAAACGTCGATAAATAAAAGGTCGAAAAATAATCGTCGAAAAACAAACAGTCAAAAAATAAAAATAAGAAAATAAAGCGTCAAAATTTAAAAGTCTAAAAACTAAAAATTAAAACTTACGTCTAAAGGTATTAAAGCTTTAAAAGGAATTCTATATCCAAAACGGCAATAACTTAAACAGGCACTAAGGTTTATTAAATATAAAAGCGATAAGCGACGTCGTGGAATTTTAAAGCGCCTAAATTTTAATCTAAAGAAAAAGCACTTAAGGAATTTTACGGCAAAGCCTAAAAATCTAGAGCTATTATGATAAAATACTAAGTTTAAAACTAGTTACGAACGAAAAAAAAATACAAATTATGAAATAAACGATAAAAATATACAATTTATAACTAGAATGATAAAAATACAAATTTTATAAAAATATTATTTTTATATTATTATTTTATAAAAGTAGTAATTTATATAATTAATAATAATTTTAAAACTTAATATTACTAAATATAAATTAAAATTAAACTTAAAAACTAATTAAATAACTAATAACTAATTAAGGTTAATAATAATAATAATAATAATAATATAAATAAACCCTAATCCGTATAATTATAGTACTAGATACCAGGCCAGGAGTTGGGCTTCGACAGGCTCGGCCCAGATTCTTTTTACTTTTTTATTTTTTTTAAATAAAGAAAATATTTATAGAATATTTATATAAAATATAATAAACTTATATTTTAAAATCTTAAAAATAAAAGTACTTTTTATATAAAGTCTTAAAAATATATTTTTTTCTTTTTATTATATATATATATATACATATATATATATATATATATATATATATATATATATATATATATATATATATATATATATATATATATATATATTATATATATAACACTTGTTATTAATACAAAATATTTTTACGAAATACGAAATAATATATTTTTACAAAAATATAGTTTACAAAAATATAGTGTTTTGCTTCGGCATCTCCGGCAGCGGCGCCAAAAATACTTGGTGTTATGCGAGGTAGTATACTAAATAGTTATATTTTTATTGTGAAATACTATTAAATACGATACAATTTTACACAAGTTATTTATTTATTTATAGAGTGGATATACCTAAACCTTGCTACAACACTTATAAAAAGGGGGGTTTTTACCGTTTAGTGACCGGTTTGTCGATTTTGTGTCTTAAGTCGCAATTAAAACCTAATGTAAAATATCAAAAATAAATATACCTTAATTTAAAGCGTAAAGTAAATGACGATAATGTAGTGACCCGAACTTTTTCATGTTTATATATATTAATTGAGATTGATATTTACATGATTAAATGTTTCCAACATGTTAAGCAATCAAACTTGTTAAGACTTGATTAATTAAAATATGTTTCATATAGACAATTGACCACCCAAGTTGACCGGCGATTCACGAACGTTAAAACTTGTAAAAATGACATGACGATATATATATGGATATACATATGGTTAACATGAGATTATGATAAGTAAGTATCTCCATAAGTATATTAACAATGAGTTATATACATATAAACAAGACTACTAACTTAAGGATTTCGAAACGAGACATATATGTAACGATTATCGTTGTAGCGACATTTAAATGTATATATATCATATTAAGATATATTAATATATCATAATATCATGATAATATAATAATTTAACATCACATTAGATATAATAAACAATGGGTTAACAACATTAATTGAGATCGTTAACTTAAAGGTTTCAAAACAACACTTACATGTAACGACTAACGATGACTTAACGACTCGGTTAAAATTTATATACATGTAGTGTATTTAGATGTATTAAAATACTTTTGGAAGACTTCAAGACATATATCAAAACACTCATACTTAACGAAAATGGTTACAGTTTCTTTCCCATTCTTTTCTTTCATCAAGAATTCTAGTCGTATTCTTACCCGTATTATACACAGCTTCAAAACGTACTTACTATGGGTATATACCAATAGGAACTAGCATGGGATTCCACTCTTGATTATGTCATGTATGACTAATCAATTTTAACTTCTACCATGAGCTAGTCAACTAACTAGAACTCCTTTTAACCCCACTCACCACTCACCAATTACCACTCATCATTCACTCCATTTCACTTCCAATTCTCTTTCTAATTCTCTCTCAACACACACACACACACTATTATGAACGTATTTTTCCAGTAGTTAATCATCATCTTCATCAAAAATCACTTCAAGCATCAAGCTATAATCATCATAGGAAGAACACTTCAAGAACACTTCAAAAATCCCTTCAAGTTTACTAATTTACTTCCAAGCTTTCTAATCCATTCCAAGTAATCATCTAAGATCAAGAAACCTTTGTTATATACAGTAGGTTATCTTTCTTATTCAAGGTAATATTCATATTCAAACTTTGATTCAATTTCTATAACTATAAACTATCTTAATTCGAGTAAAAATCTTACTTGAACTTGTTTTTGTGTCATGATCCTACTTCAAGAACTTTCAAGACATCCAAGATCCTTTGAAGCTAGATCATTTCTTATCACTTCTAGTAGGTTTACCTACTAAACTTTAGGTAGTAATGATGGTCATAACATCATTCGATTCATATATATAAAACTATCTTATTCGAAGGTTTAAACTCGTAATCACTAGAACATAGTTTAGTTAATTCTAAACTTGTTCGCAAACAAAAGTTAATCCTTCTAACTTGACTTTTAAAATTAACTAAACACATGTTCTATATCTATATGATATGCTAACTTAATGATTTAAAACCTAGAAACACGAAAAACACCGTAAAACCGGATTTACGCCGTCGTAGTAACACCGCGGGCTGTTTTGGGTTAGTTAATTAAAAACTATGATAAACTTTGATTTAAAAGTTGTTATTCTGAGAAAATTATTTTTATTATGAACATGAAACTATATCCAAAAATTATGGTTAAACTCAAAGTGGAAGTATGTTTTCTAAAATGGTCATCTAGACGTCGTTCTTTCGACTGAAATGACTACCTTTACAAAAATGACTTGTAACTTATTTTTCTGACTATAAACCTATACTTTTTCTGTTTAGATTCATAAAATAGAGTTCAATATAAAACCATAGCAATTTGATTCACTCAAAACGGATTTAAAATGAAGAAGTTATGGGTAAAACAAGATTGGATAATTTTTCTCATTTTAGCTACATGAAAATTGGTAACAAATCTATTCCAACCATAACTTAATCAACTTGTATTGTATATTATGTAATCTTGAGATACCATAGACACGTATACAATATTTCGACCTATCATGTCGACACATCTATATATATTTCGGAACAACCATAGACACTCTATATGTGAATGTTGGAGTTAGCTATACAGGGTTGAGGTTGATTCCAAAATATATATATAGTTTGAGTTGTGATCAATACTGAGATACGTATACACTGGGTCGTGGATTGATTCAAGATAATATTTATCGATTTATTTCTGTACATCTAACTGTGGACAACTAGTGTAGGTTACTAACGAGGACAGCTGACTTAATAAACTTAAAACATCAAAATATATTAAAAGTGTTGTAAATATATTTTGAACATACTTTGATATATATGTATATATTGTTATAGGTTCGTGAACCAACCAGTGGCCAAGTCTTACTTCTCGACGAAGTAAAAATCTGTGAAAGTGAGTTATAGTCCCACTTTTAAAATCTAATATTTTTGGGATGAGAATACATGCAGGTTTTATAAATGATTTACAAAATAGACACAAGTACGTGAAACTACATTCTATGGTTGAATTATCGAAATCGAATATGCCCCTTTTTATTAAGTCTGGTAATCTAAGAATTAGGGAACAGACACCCTAATTGACGCGAATCCTAAAGATAGATCTATTGGGCCTAACAAACCCCATCCAAAGTACCGGATGCTTTAGTACTTCGAAATTTATATCATATCCGAAGGGTGTCCCGGAATGATGGGGATATTCTTATATATGCATCTTGTTAATATCGGTTACCAGGTGTTCACCATATGAATGATTTTTATCTCTATGTATGGGATGTATATTGAAATATGAAATCTTGTGGTCTATTGTTACGATTTGATATATATAGGTTAAACCTATAACTCACCAACATTTTTGTTGACGTTTAAAGCATGTTTATTCTCAGGTGAATATTAAGAGCTTCCGCTGTTGCATACTAAAATAAGGACAAGATTTGGAGTCCATGTTTGTATGATATTGTGTAAAAACTGCATTCAAGAAACTGATTTCGATGTAACATATTTGTATTGTAAACCATTATGTAATGGTCGTGTGTAAACAGGATATTTTAGATTATCATTATTTGATAATCTACGTAAAGCTTTTTAAACCTTCATTTATAAAATAAAGGTTATGGTTTGTTTTAAAAATGAATGCAGTCTTTGAAAAACGTCTCATATAGAGGTCAAAACCTCGCGACGAAATCAATTAATATGGAACGTTTTTAATCAATAAGAACGGGACATACCAGTTGGTATCCGAGCGTTGGTCTTAGAGAACCAGAATTTTGCATTAGTGTGTCTTATCAAGTTTGTTTGGATGCATTAGTGAGTCTGGACTTCGACCGTGTTTACTTGAAAAATGATTGCTTAACAAATTTTGTTTGAAACTATATATTTTTAACATGTGAATATTATGTGATATATTAATCTCTTAACGCGTTTGATATTATGTGATAGATGTGTACCTCTAGAACAAGTCCCATTGACTCACCTAATAATAATGAAGAGTCAAATGTAAATTGGAATGATTCGTGGACTGATTCACAAGTTCCCGAAGAGGAACCGGAAGAAGAGTCGAAACCAGAAGAAGAATCGGAACCGGAAGAAGAATCGGAACCGGATGAAGAAATAGAACCGGTGGGGGAAATAATAAAATGATTAAGTAAAAGAAAATTCTCAACCAACCGACCAAGGTTAATTATGGTCAATGGTGTTTCCGCCAAGGAAGCAAAATATTGGGAGGATTACCAATTCCCAGATGAATCGGATTCCGACGAGAATTCCGATGATGTTATAGAAATTACCCCAACTGAATTTAAAAAGCCAAAAGAAAATAATAAGGGAAAGGGCATAAAAATAGAGAAATCTAATTCCAACCCCGATGAACTTTATATGTATCGTCAACCCCCGAAGTCCTTAAGTTGTAACAATGACCCGTGAACCTCTAAACCACCAGGTTTTTCTAAACCAATGTGGATAACGACGGCTCGTATTAGGGGAATATCATATATCCCTAGAAACTTGGCAAAATGAACCAAAACTGAAGAAGAAGAAACAAGCGAGTCGGAATAAGATAGTTGTATTCGCGTGGTGTAATATAAGTAATATAGTGTGCTTATGCTTTATGATATATGTAAAAATTGCTTGTATTAATAAGTATTTTTTTTATGAATCTAACTCTTGTCTATTTTACAGTATAAAAACACAAAATGGATAGACAACCCAATATTTTAAGAGACCTACCCGGAGACATGATTGATGAAATCTTGTCTAGAGTCAGTCAGAATTCTTCGGCACAACTATTTAAGGCGAGATCAGTTTGTAAGACATTCGAAGAACGTTCCAAGAATGCCTTGATTTATAAAAGGCTTTCGTTTGAAAGATGGGGGATATCACATTGGGAAATCCATAAGTTACGATGTGTTTACTTTGACGCATATATTGCGGGGAACCCAAATGCTATTTTACGCAATGGGTTAAGAAATTATTTTGACTCAATATATCCGAATATTGGACTTCGTGATTTAGAAAAAGCGGCTAACATGCAACATAAAGAAGCATGTTATGCTTACGGATTAGTAATGTTCGCTTCTCACCAAAGTGAGAACAAGAACATCGGGCTACAACTATTAAACAAAACGTTCCCACAAGTGACGGAGTCGGTAATTGGGGTAAGAAATGAGGTTTTTAGATTGTTACGGGACTGTTGGACATTACGTAACCCTCGTCCCTTTGACGACGTTACAACACGCTGTCTTATCAACGGCCATAATGGTTATGTTCCACAAGACCAAGAATGGGAAGTAATCCTAGTAAAACCAGAATGCATGACTTGTTTCTGGACGTATAAATTACGTGTCTTTATTGCCTTTGCTGAACGACTTGTGTACTAGCTAGAATTATCTTCACAACTATCTTGTATCAAAGTTATTGTGTGCTATATTTCATGCTTTATGTAAAATAAGCGGTATTGTAAGTTTGTAAAATATTGTATAAAAGTTTGAACGCGAAATATTATTATAATCAGTTTTTCATATAGAATTGTAGTAGTTGAATTGTATATTAGCTACTAAGTATGAACTTAACGGGTAGGTACTACCCGAATTTAAACTTATAAAACGCTAATATGAAGAAAAAGCTTTTATAAATGAGTTCATATTATGCTACGAAATACTATTAACTACTCTTGATATTTTGTATGATTAACTTGTTCCATTTGACTATTATGAAGGAAATGGCACCGACTACTCGACACACCGTGAATATGAATGAAGAGGAATTCCGTACTTTTCTAGCTTCAAACATAGCCGCAGTACAGGCTGCGCTGCATACCAACAATAACCTTGGATCTAGCAGTACAGGAAATCGTGTAGGATGCACCTACAAAGAATTCACTGCCTGCAAACCTTTGGAATTTGATGGAACCGAAGGACCGATCGGATTGAAACGGTGGACCGAGAAGGTCGAATCGGTGTTTGCCATAAGTAAGTGTACTGAAGAGGACAAAGTAAAGTACGCTACGCATACCTTCACAGGTTCTGCGTTAACATGGTGGAATACCTATCTAGAGCAAGTGGGACAAGACGATGCGTACGCACTACCGTGGTCAGCATTCAAGCACTTGATGAACGAGAAGTACCGTCCCAGAACTGAGGTTAATAAGCTCAAGACAGAACTTAGAGGGTTACGAACCCAAGGATTTGATATTACCACGTACGAAAGACGATTCACAGAATTGTGCCTATTGTGTCCGAGAGCATTTGAAGATGAGGAAGAGAAGATCGACGCATTTGTGAAAGGATTACCGGAAAGAATCCAAGAAGATATAAGTTCACACGAGCCCGCCTCCATACAACAGGCATGTAGAATGGCTCACAAACTAGTGATCCATATTGAAGAAAGAATTAAAGAACAGACTGCTGAAGAGGCCAATGTGAAGCAAGTCAAAAGAAAGTAGGAGGAAAACGGTGATAAGAATCACCAATACAACAACAACAGAAATTACAACAATAATCGCAACAGTTATCCCAACAATCGCAACATCAATCGCAACTACAACAAATGGCCCAACAATAACAACAACAACAGCAACAACAACAACAGCAACTACAACAATCATCCCAACAATAATAATAACCGCAACAACAACAACAATCAGAAGCAGCTATGCCAAAGGTGTGAAAAGTATCACTCGGGGTTCTGCACCAAATTTTGCAACAAGTGTAAAAGAAATGGTCATAGCGCGGTGAAGTGTGAGGTCTACGGACCAGGGGTTAATAGAACGAAAGGAACAAATGGTGTCGGAACGAGTAATGGCGGAGCAAGTAGTGTCGGAGCAAGTTATGCCAATGTAGTTTGTTATAAATGTGGAAAACCGGGCCACATTATTAGAAATTGCCCGAACCAGGAGAACACGAATGGACAAGGCCGCGGAAGAGTTTTCAATATTAATGCGGCAGAGGCACAGGAAGACCCGAAGCTTGTTACGGGTACGTTTCTTATTGACAATAAATCTGCTTACGTTTTATTTGATTCGGGTGCGGATAGAAGCTATATGAGTAGAGATTTTTGTGCTAAATTAAGTTGTCCATTGACGCCTTTGGATAGTATATTTTTACTCGAATTAGCAAATGGTAAATTAATTTCAGCAGATAATATATGTCGGAATCGAGAAATTAAACTGGTTAGCGAAACATTTAAGATTAATTTGATACCAGTAGAGTTAGGGAGTTTTGATGTGATAATCGGTATGGACTGGTTGAAAGAAGTGAAAGCAGAGATCGTTTGTTACAAAAATGCAATTCGCATTATACGAGAAAAAGGAAAACCCTTAATGGTGTACGGAGAAAAGGGCAACACGAAGCTACATCTTATTAGTAATTTGAAGGCACAAAAACTAATAAGAAAAGGTTGCTATGCTGTTCTAGCACACATCGAGAAAGTACGAACTGAAGAAAAGAGCATCAATGATGTTCCCATTGCAAAAGAATTTCCCGATGTATTTCCGAAAGAATTACCGGGATTACCCCCACATCGATCCGTTGAATTTCAAATAGATCCTGTACCAGGAGCTGCACCAATAGCTCGTGCTCCTTACAGACTCGCACCTAGCGAGATGAAAGAACTGCAAAGCCAATTACAAGAACTTTTAGAGCATGGTTTCATTTGACCAAGCACATCACCGTGGGGAGCTCCTGTTTTGTTTGTCAAGAAGAAAGATGGTACATTCAGGTTGTGTATCGACTACCGAGAGTTGAACAAACTTACCATCAAGAACCGCTACCCACTACCGAGAATCGACGACTTATTTGATCAACTACAAGGCTCGTCTGTTTATTCAAAGATTGACTTACGTTCCGGGTATCATCAAATGCGGGTGAAGGAAGATGATATTCCAAAGACTGCTTTCAGAACACGTTACGGTCATTACGAGTTTATGGTCATGCCGTTTGGTTTAACTAATGCACCAGCTGTGTTCATGGACCTTATGAACCGAGTGTGTGGACCATACCTTGACAAGTTTGTCATTGTTTTCATTGATGACATACTTATTTACTCAAAGAATGACCAAGAACACGGTGAACATTTGAGAAAAGTGTTAGAAGTATTGAGGAAGGAAGAATTGTACGCTAAGTTTTCAAAGTGTGCATTTTGGTTGGAAGAAGTTCAATTCCTCAGTCACATAGTGAACAAAGAAGGTATTAAGGTGGATCCGGCAAAGATAGAAACTGTTGAAAAGTGGGAAACCCCGAAAACTCTGAAACACATACGCCAGTTTTTAGGACTAGCTGGTTACTACAGAAGGTTCATCCAAGACTTTTCCAGAGTAGCAAAACCCTTGACTGCATTAACGCATAAAGGGAAGAAATTTGAATGGAAGGATGAACAAGAGAAAGCGTTTCAGTTATTGAAGAAAAAGCTAACTACGGCACCTATATTGTCATTGCCTGAAGGGAATGATGATTTTGTGATTTATTGTGATGCATCAAAGCAAGGTCTCGGTTGTGTATTAATGCAACGAACAAAGGTGATTGCTTATGCGTCTAGACAATTGAAGATTCACGAACAAAATTATACGACGCATGATTTGGAATTAGGCGCGGTTGTTTTTGCATTAAAGACTTGGAAGCACTACTTATATGGGGTCAAAAGTATCATATATACCGACCACAAAAGTCTTCAACACATATTTAATCAGAAACAACTGAATATGAAGCAGCGTAGGTGGATTGAATTGATGAATGATTACGACTTTGAGATTCGTTACCACCCGGGGAAGGCAAATGTGGTAGCCGATGCCTTGAGCAGGAAGGACAGAGAACCCATTCGAGTAAAATCTATGAATATAATGATTCATAATAACATTACTACTCGAATAAAGGAGGCGCAACAAAGAGTTTTAAAAGAGGGAAATTTAAAGGATGAAATACCCAAAGGATCGGAGAAGCAACTTAATATTCGGGAAGACGGAACCCGGTATAGGGCTGAAAGGATTTGGGTACCAAAATTTAGAGATATGAGAGAAATGGTACTTAGAGAAGCTCATAAAACCAGATACTCAATACATCCTGGAACGGGGAAGATGTACAAGGATCTCAAGAAACATTTTTGGTGGCCGGGTATGAAAGCCGATGTTGCTAAATACGTAGGAGAATGTTTGACGTGTTCTAAGGTCAAAGCTGAGCATCAGAAACCATCAGGTCTACTTCAACAACCCGAAATCCCGGAATGGAAATGGGAAAACATTACCATGGATTTCATCACTAAATTTCCAAGGACTGCAAGTGGTTTTGATACTATTTGGGTAATAGTTGATCGTCTCACCAAATCAGCACACTTCCTACCAATAAGAGAAGATGACAAGATGGAGAAGTTAGCACGACTGTATTTGAAGGAAGTCGTCTCCAGACATGGAATACCAATCTCTATTATCTCTGATAGGGATGGCAGATTTATTTCAAGATTCTGGCAGACATTACAGCAAGCATTAGGAACTCGTCTAGACATGAGTACTGCCTATCATCCACAAACTGATGGGCAGAGCGAAAGGACGATACAAACGCTTGAAGACATGCTACGAGCATGTGTTATTGATTTCGGAAACAGTTGGGATCGACATCTACCGTTAGCAGAATTTTCCTACAACAACAGCTACCATTCAAGCATTGAGATGGCGCCGTTTGAAGCACTTTATGGTAGAAAGTGCAGGTCTCCGATTTGTTGGAGTGAAGTGGGGGATAGACAGATTACGGGTCCGGAGATTATACAAGAAACTACCGAGAAGATCATCCAAATTCAACAACGGTTGAAAACCGCCCAAAGTCGACAAAAGAGCTACGCTGACATTAAAAGAAAAGATATAGAATTTGAAATTGGAGAGATGGTCATGCTTAAAGTTGCACCTTGGAAAGGCGTTGTTCGATTTGGTAAACGAGGGAAATTAAATCCAAGGTATATTGGACCATTCAAGATTATTGATCGTGTCGGACCAGTAGCTTACCGACTTTAGTTACCTCAACAACTCGCGGCTGTACATAAAACTTTCCACGTCTCGAATTTGAAGAAATGTTTTGCTAAAGAAGATCTCACTATTCTGTTAGATGAAATCCAAATCAACGAAAAACTCCAATTCATCGAAGAACCCGTCGAAATAATGGATCGTGAGGTTAAAAGACTTAAGCAAAACAAGATACCAATTGTTAAGGTTCGATGGAATGCTCGTAGAGGACCCGAGTTCACCTGGGAGCGTGAAGATCAGATGAAGAAGAAATACCCGCATCTAATTCCAGAAGATTCGTCAACACCTTCAATAGCCTAAAATTTCGGGACGAAATTTATTTAACGGGTAGGTACTGTAGTGACCCGAACTTTTCCATGCTTATATATATTAATTGAGATTGATATTTACATGATTAAATGTTTCCAACATGTTAAACAATCAAACTTGTTAAGACTTGATTAATTGAAATATGTTTCATATAGACAATTGACTACCCAAGTTGACCGGCGATTCACGAACGTTAAAACTTGTAAAAACGACATGACGATATATATATGGATACACATATGGTTAACATGAGATTATGATAAGTAAGTATCTCCATAAGTATATTAACAATGAGTTATATACATATAAACAAGACTACTAACTTAAGGATTTCGAAACGAGACATATATGTAACGATTATCGTTGTAGCGACATTTAAATGTATATATATCATATTAAGATATATTAATATATCATAATATCATGATAATATAATAATTTAACATCTCATTAGATATAATAAACAATGGGTTAACAACATTAATTGAGATCGTTAACTTAAAGGTTTCAAAACAACACTTACATGTAATGACTAACGATGACTTAACGACTCAGTTAAAATGTATATACATGTAGTGTATTTAGATGTATTAAAATACTTTTGGAAGACTTCAAGACATATATCAAAACACTCATACTTAACGAAAATGGTTACAGTTACTTTCCCATTCTTTTCTTTCATCAAGAATTCTAGTCGTATTCTTACCCGTATTATACACAGCTTCAAAACGTACTTACTATGGGTATATACCAATAGGAACTAGCATGGGATTCCACTCTTGATTATGTCATGTATGACTAATCAATTTTAACTTCTACCATGAGCTAGTCAACTAACTAGAACTCCTTTTAACCCCACTCACCACTCACCAATTACCACTCATCATTCACTCCATTTCACTTCCAATTCTCTTTCTAATTCTCTCTCAACACACACACACACTATTATGAACGTATTTTTCCAGTATTTAATCATCATCTTCATCAAAAATCACTTCAAGCATCAAGCTATAATCATCATAGGAAGAACACTTCAAGAACACTTCAAAAATCCCTTCAAGTTTACTAATTTACTTCCAAGCTTTCTAATCCATTCCAAGTAATCATCTAAGATCAAGAAACCTTTGTTATATACAGTAGGTTATCTTTCTTATTCAAGGTAATATTCATATTCAAACTTTGATTCAATTTCTATAACTATAAACTATCTTAATTCGAGTAAAAATCTTACTTGAACTTGTTTTTGTGTCATGATCCTACTTCAAGAACTTTCAAGCCATCCAAGATCCTGATAATGCTAAAAACGAACATATATTTCATAGCATTATTCCTCAAGAAAGACAAGCTTTTAGTTGCAATTGTTCTATTTACAAGTGATATTCGTTTAAATAATAAAAGGTGAAGACAAAAGACAGATTCGACGAATTGAAGACGCAAACGACCAAAAAGCTCAAAAGTATAAAATACAATCAAAGAGGTTCCAATTATTGATAAGAAACGTCTCGAAATTACAAGAGTACAAAATTCAAAACGCAAAGTACAAGATATTAAATTATACGCAAGGACGTTCGAAAATCCGGAACCGGGACCAGAGTTAACTCTCAACGCTCGACGCAACGGACTAAAAATTACAAGTCAACTATGCACATAAATATAATATAATATTTAAATAATTCTTATAATTATTTAATATATTATATTATTTATAAAACCGTCGGCAAAAGAAAACAACCAAAAATGAGCCTCCCCAGCTGGCCATGCGATCGCATGGCCTGGAAGGCATAAATCCATGCGATCGCATGAGCCCCAGTTCCAGCCCACATGCCTATAAAAATCGAGCTTTGGTGCACCACAAATCCATCCATCTTTCTCTTTTCTCATACGTAAAACATATATATATATTTATAATTTATATTTTAATTTTAATTATAATTCTAATAATAAGGGTATGTTAGCGAATGTTGTAAGGGTGTAAGTCGAAATTCTGTCCGTGTAACGCTACGCTATTTTTAATCATTGTAAGTTATGTTCAACCTTTTTACATTAATGTCTCGTAGCTAAGTTATTATTATGCTTATTTAAAACGAAGTAATCATGATGTTGGGCTAATTACTAAAATTGGGTAATTGGGCTTTGTACCATAATTGGGGTTTGGACAAAAGAACGACACTTGTGGAAATTAGACTATGGGCTATTAATGGGCTTTATATTTGTTTAACTAAATGATAGTTTGTTAATGTTAATATAAAGATTTACAATTGGGCGTCCCTATAAATTACCATATACACTCAATCGGACACGATGGGCGGGGTATTTATATGTACGAATAATCGTTCATTTAACGGGACACGGGAATGGATTAATAGCCACTAGAATAATTAAAACAGGGGTGAAATTATGTACAAGGACACTTGGTATAATTGATAACAAAATATTAAAACCTTGGGTTACACTCAGTCGACATCCTGGTGTAATTATTAAACAAAGTATTAAAATCTTGTTACAGTTTAAGTCCCCAATTAGTTGGAATATTTAACTTCGGGTATAAGAATAATTTGATGAGGACACTCGCACTTTATATTTATGACTGATGGACTGTTATGGACAAAAACCAAACGGACATATTAAATAATTCAGGACAAAGGACAATTAACCCATGGGCATAAAACTAAAATCAACACGTCAAACATCATGATTACGGAAGTTTAAATAAGCATAATTCTTTTATTTCATATTTAATTTCTTTTATTTTATATTTAATTGCACTTCTAATTATCGCATTTTTATTGTTATTTTATTTAATTGCACTTTTAATTATCGTACTCTTTAATTATCGCAAGTTTATTTTATCGCACTTTTATTATTCGCAATTTCATTATCGATATTTACTTTACGCTTTAATTTAAGTGTTGTATTTATTTTTAATATTTTACATTTGGTTTTAACTGCGACTAAAGTTTTAAAATCGACAAACCGGTCATTAAACGGTAAAAACCCCCATTTATAATAATAATATTACTTATATATATATATTTGTATTTTTATAAAAGTAAACTAATATAGCGTTAAGCTTTGTTTAAAGATTTCCCTGTGGAACGAACCGGACTTACTAAAAATTACACTACTGTACGATTAGGTACACTGCCTATAAGTGTTGTAGCAAGGTTTAAGTATATCCATTCTCTAAATAAATAAATATCTTGTGTAAAATTGTATCGTATTTAATAGTATTTTCTGCTAAAATTAATAACTATTTTATATACCACTCCGCTACCACATCAAGTATTTTTGGCGCCGCTGCCGGGGAATCTCTTAAACGCCGGAAGCGCAACGCTAATATAAAAAAAAAAAAAGATTTTTTGTTTACTTTTATTAAAATTCATTTTTGTAAAAATACGTTTTAAATATTCGAAAATATAAAAAGAAAAATAAAAATATAAATATTTTTAGGAGTTTGATAAATATTTAAGTTTTATAAAGTTTCTTTATTTCCATTATTTTTTAGTTTGTAAAAATATAAGTTTTATTTAATTAATAAATATATTTTATATTTTACAGCAAAAACAGAAAAAAAAAAAAATTTTAATCGGCCTGTACTGTAGCAGCCCAACTCTGGCCCGAAACCCTAGCCCATGCGATCGCATGGCTGGGTAACTTTGAACTCATGCGATCGCATGAGCGTATCTGACAGGCCATCATCGTACAGCAATTAATGCGATTAGGGTTTTAATTAATTATTAATTTTATTATTAACCCTAATTAAGTTTTATTATTTAATTAGTTATTAGTTTAAGTTTAATTTGTATTTTTAGTTTAATTAGTTTATTTAAATTGTAAAATTAATAGTTTTATAAAATAAATAATATAAAAATAATATTTTTATAAAAATTGTACTTTTTACAAGTTTTTATATATTTTTATTTTTTTTCCTTTTTAATCGTTTTAGCGTACCTTTTGTATTTTTAGCTCATATTTAGTTTTAATTCATAGTTTTTGCCATAGTTATTTTTACTTCTAGATTTTTAGGCTTTGCCGTAGAATTCCTTAAGTGCTTTTTCTTTAGACTAAGATTTAGGTACTCTAGAATTTTGCGACGCCTTTTTAAGTTTTAGTTTCTTTTTAAGTTATTTCCATTTGGGATATAGTTTTTCCTGTAAGCTTTAATATTTTTAGACACCTTTTACTATGTACCAATTATCATTCCAATTAGTAATCTCAATTTGTGATTATAATTTTAAGTTAGTTGTAGTAATAAGGTTAGGTTAATCAAGTATTTTTAAGTCTAATAAGTTTCTTTTATTTTTCCGTCACCTTTTATTTTTCAACCATTTTTCTTTTTCGACCTTTTTCGACGAACTCTTTTTCTTTCTTATTTCTCGCTATTCTAGTTTTAGGACATAGATTTTTATTCTACTTCTTATCTAAATTTCTTAAAATTACGAAAATTTATTTTGAGTGGTTAAATTGATAGACATCAAAATTTTCTGGTTCGTAGTAATAGTTGGATTTGTACGTGGACCGGGTTATTGGAGCCAAACAGTCCTCAATTATATTGAGACCAAACGAATCCTGCCCCTCTGCTGCATCTTTTGGCTATTCGAAACGTGGGCAAAATCAGAAAAGTCTATTAATTGGATAACTTATTATAATTTTTCTTTCCTTTTTAAAACTAATAGGATATTCAGTGAATGCACCGAGCATGACGTTCACCACCTTTTGTACGTTCACCACCTGTAACTAGATCAAGACATTTAGCAAATATTACTGCCGTTGATTTTTCTTTAGAATCGTCATCCAGTCGACCAAGTACTTCAGATCAAATTTCCGATAATCCATTTTTTGAATCCGACCTCACAATTGAGAATCCGGAGAATATTCAGGAACAGTTCGTAGATCCTGAACCACTAAACTTTCCTCCGGAACCACCAATCATTCAAACAGAGATTATTGAGGAACGAACCATTAAATCAGAATCCTCTAGTGATTCCGATTCAACAAATTCAATTATGGAGAATCTGGAACCTTTAAGTATGGAAGACCGAATGAGAGCTAAACGCACTGGCCAAGGTCACGCAATTACTCATCCAGACATTAATGCGCCAGATTATGAAATCAAAGGACAAATTCTACACATGGTGACTAATCAATGCCAATTTAGTGGTGCGCCGAAGGAAGATCCAAATGAACATCTACGTACCTTTAATAGGATCTGCACACTATTTAAAATCCGAGAAGTGGAGGATGAACAGATATATCTCATGTTATTTCCCTGGACTTTAAAGGGAGAAGCCAAAGATTGGTTGGAATCGTTACCTGAAGGGGCGATTGATACATGGGATGTTTTAGTTGACAAATTTCTTAAACAATTCTTTCCTGCATCTAAAGCCGTAAGACTTCAAGCAGAAATTGTTACGTTTACACAGAAGCCAAATGAAACTCTATATGAGGCATGGACAAGATATGGAAAGTTGTTAAGAGGATGTCCGCAACATGGTTTAGACACCTGTCAAATAGTACAAATATTCTACCAAGGATGCGACATCACTACAAGAAAAGACATAGATATAGCAGCTGGTGGTTCTATTATGAAGAAAACCGAAACTGATGCTTACAAAATTATTGATAACACTGCTTCCCACTCACATGAGTGGCACCAAGAAAAAGATATCGTTAGATCATCTAAAGCAGCTAGAGCCGATTCTAGCCATGACTTAGATTCCATTTCCGTAAAGATAGATGCTGTGGAAAGACGAATGGAAAAGATGACTAAAGATATTCACTCAATACGAATTAGTTGTGAGCAGTGTGGAGGACCACATTTGACAAAAGATTGTCTCAGTATTGAATTAATAATGGAACAAAGAGAGAATATTTCATACATAAACCAAAGGCCTGGAAATAATTATCAGAATAATTATCAACCGCCAAGACCGATTTACAATCAAAACCAGAATTATAACCGAAATATTCCATACAACAACCAACAAGGTCCTAGCAATCAACAAGTATCCAATAATACTTACAATCAGCAAAGACCTAATTTTCAAAACAAACCACCACACAAACCGATGATAAAAAGCCGAATTTAGAAGATATGATGACAAAGCTAGTTGAAACTCAAACGCAGTTTTTCACATCTCAAAAACAAACTAATGAACAAAATGCTCAAGCATTTAGAAATCAACAAGCTTCTATTCAAAATCTGGAACAAGAAGTAAGTAACCTAGCAAGGTTAATAGGTGAAAGAAAACCGGGAAGTCTACCTAGTGATACAAATGCTAACCCCCGGAATGAAACAGCTAAAGCTATTACCACAAGAAGTGGTACAACACTTAAACCACCTGAAATACCTGTAACTTCTGATGAAGCTACTCCTACTCCACAAGAACCACAACCTGATCAGAATAAGGAAAAAGAACCGGTAGTTGAAAAGGTTAATGAAGATAACACAGTTAAGGATAAACCTTATGTTAAACCATACCAACCACCACTTCCTTACCCGAGTAAAATGAAGAAAGAGAAACTTGAAGCCGAGCAATCCAAATTCTTGGATATGTTTAAACAGATAAATGTAAATCTTCCTTTCATTGATGTGATTTCAGGAATGCCTAGATATGCTAAATTCTTGAAAGATCTAATTTCAAATAGAAAGAAAATGGAAGAACTCTTGGCTGTTACCATGAATGCTAATTGTTCAGCAGTACTGTTGAATAAGATACCAGAAAAACTATCTGATCCAGGAAGCTTCACAATTCCATGTTTTCTGGGTAGTCTTAGTTCAATAGAAGCATTGGTAGACTTAGGTGCTAGTATAAATTTAATGCCGTATTCACTATACGCTAAACTAGACCTTGGAGAATTGAAACCAACCAGAATAAGCATACAACTAGCCGATAGATCAATAAAATATCCTAGAGGGATAATGGAGAACATGCTAGTTAAAGTTGGTACTTTAGTATTTCCTGTAGATTTTGTTGTTTTGGACATGGAAGAAGATTCTCAAGTTCCTCTCATATTAGGAAGACCATTCTTAAACACGGCTAAAGCAATGATAGACGTGTTCGGTAAGAAATTGACCCTAAGTATAGAGGATGAGAGTGTTACCTTTTCAGTTGATACATGTTATTATATTCAAACTATAGATGCACATGCAGAATTATTAGAAGAATTTCCAGAATTACAAGGAACAGGAGAATGTTCTTTAGGAGAAGGTAATGAACCAATTGATGAAGCTGAAATGTTAGCTACACTTATAGCTAATGGATATGAACCAACAACAGAAGAAATTCAAATGCTAAAATAAGAAGACAGATATCGATATAAATCATCGATAGAAGAACCTCCGAAATTAGAGTTAAAGCCACTTCCAAACCATTTGGAATACGCTTATTTACATGGTGAATCTGAATTACCTGTAATAATATCGTCTTCTCTTACTGAAAATGAGAAATCACAACTCATTTCTGTGTTGAAAGCTCATAAACCAGCCATTGCATGGAAGATTCATGATATTAAAGGAATAAGTCCTTCGTATTGCACACATAAAATCCTTATGGAAGAAGGTCATAAAATGTATGTGCAACGCCAACGAAGACTAAATCCTAATATGCAAGATGTAGTTAAGAAAGAGATTATTAAACTGCTAGATGCAGGTCTAATTTATCCAATCTCTGATAGTCCATGGGTAAGCCCAGTTCAATGCGTACCTAAGAAGGGTGGCATGACTGTCATTACAAATGAGAAAAATGAGCTTATTCCTACTAGGACTGTTACAGGATGGCGTGTATGTATTGATTATAGAAAATTAAATGACGCCACCAGAAAAGATCACTTTCCCTTACCTTTCATAGATCAAATGTTGGAAAGATTAGCCAGAAATAGTTACTATTGTTTTCTAGATGGATTTTCCGGATATTTTTAAATTCCAATAGCACCCGAGGACCAAGAGAAAACCACATTCACGTGCCCTTATGGTACTTTTGCTTACAAACACATGCCATTTGGACTTTGTAACGCCCCTGTAACCTTTCAAAGGTGTATGATGGCGATTTTTCATGACATGATAGAAGAATGCATGGAAGTTTTCATGGATGACTTTTCAGTCTTCGGTGATACATTTGAATCATGTCTAGTTAATCTGGAACGAATGCTTCTTAGATGCGAACAATCAAATCTAGTACTTAATTGGGAGAAATGCCATTTCATGATTAAAGAAGGCATCGTTCTTGGACATAAAATTTCAAAAGAAGGAATTGAAGTGGATAGAGCTAAAGTAGATGTAATTGCTAAACTTCCACATCCCACCAATGTTAGAGGAGTTAGGAGTTTTCTAGGGCATGCCGGGTTTTACCGACGTTTCATAAAAGATTTTTCTGAAATTGCCACTCCTATGAATAAACTCCTAGAAAAGGATGCTCCATTCATCTTTTCAGATGAGTGTATCAAATCTTTTAATTTTCTTAAAGAGAAACTCACTAATGCACCGATCATGATAACACCAAATTGGAATCTACCATTTGAACTAATGTGCGATGCAAGTAATTTTGCAATGGGAGCCGTTTTAGGACAAAGAATTAAAAAACGATTTCAACCTATATATTATGCTAGTAAGACGTTACAAGGAGCACAAACGAACTATACAACTACTGAAAAAGAACTCCTTGCTATTGTCTTTGCTTTTGACAAATTTCGATCATATCTCGTTCTAGCAAAAACGGTGGTCTATACCGACCATTCTGCTCTTAGATACCTATTTTCGAAACAAGATGCTAAACCAAGATTAATCCGTTGGATCTTACTCTTACAAGAATTTGATATTGAAATCCGAGATAAAAGAGGAGCAGAAAATCTCACCGCTGATCATCTTTCTCGTCTTGAAAATCCCGAATTAGAAGTTCTAAATGAATCAGCCATACAAGACAACTTTTCTGATGAATATCTATTGAAGATAGATTATAAAGAAATCCCATGGTTTGCAGACTATGCAAATTATTTAGTATGTGGATTCCTTGAAAAAGGATTATCGTACCAAAGATGAAAGAAATTCTTCAGTGATATAAAACACTATTTCTGGGAAGATCCACATCTGTTTAAAAGTTGTCCCGATGGAATAATACGCCGATGTGTATTTGGAGATGAAGCTAGTAAAATATTAAACCATTGTCACACAGGACCAACAGGAGGGCATTATGGGCCTTAACTAACAGCAAGAAAAGTTTATGATGCTGGATTCTATTGGCCTACAATTTACAAAGACGCACACCTTCTTTGCAAATCATGTGATGCATGTCAAAGGGCCGGAAAAATAAGTCAACGTGATGAAATGCCACAAAATGTCATCCAAGTATGTGAAGTATTTGACATTTGGGGTATTGACTTTATGGGTCCATTTCCAAAATCTCATAATAATCTATATATACTCGTAGCCATTGATTATGTATCTAAATGGGCGGAAGCACAAGCTCTCCCAACCAACGATGCACGAGTTGTAGTCAACTTTTTAAAATGTCTTTTTGCAAGGTTTGGAACACCGAAAGCTTTAATAAGTGATCGGGGTACTCATTTCTGTAATAATCAACTTGAGAAAGCTCTTAAAAGATATGGAGTAACTCATAAAATCTCCACCGCATATCATCCACAAACAAGTGGACAAGTTGAAAATACCAACCGAGCTTTAAAACGTATTCTAGAGAAAACCGTAGGATCAAATCCGAAGGAATGGTCCATTAAATTGGAGGATGCACTCTGGGCTTTTAGAACAGCCTACAAAACTCCAATTGGAACCACACCTTTTAGACTTGTTTATGGAAAAGCATGTCATCTTCCAGTAGAAATTGAACACAAAGCATTTTGGGCTTTGAAAACATGTAATCTTGATTTACATGAAGCTGGACGTCTACGATTAAGTCAACTAAACGAATTAGAAGAATTAAGACATGAAGCATACGAAAATTCGTTAATCTATAAGGAAAGAACGAAGAAATGGCATGATAAACGAATCAGAAGTTCAAAAGAATTTAAAGAAGGAGACAGAGTTCTTCTTTTCAATTCAAGATTCAAGCTATTTCCTGGAAAATTGAAATCAAGATGGTCTGGACCATTCATGGTCAAAAGAGTTTTCCCATACGGAATGATAGAATTAATAAATTCAAATGGGATTGAATTTAAAGTTAATGGTCACAGAGTTAAACATTACATACATGGTCCGATGGAAGTCGACAACGAAGTTAATCACAATTTCGACACCACAGCTAACTAAGTGTGGGGAGAATCAAGTCTTTAAAGGATAATATGTATTTCTGTTAGAGTTAGATTGTCTGTTTTCGTGTAGTTCTCGAAAATGGAACCCGAATGGTCTTTCCCTAGCAGACCCTAAAGAACTAGTCTTCTCCCCCCATTCTGAATTTTTATTTTTTTTAGGTTTTTACGAAATGAAGACTGCCTGTGAACTAAACCATGGTCTAATGCTACATGCTTTGATCACTAAACGTAATAATGACATACTACCGAGTGAATTAGTATCAGTAATCAGAGAAAGAATGGACGGAGTTAGAAAAGAATCCAGATGCGAAGATAATAAATTACAATTTGGTAAAGGAAAATCAAAATCCGCAGCGAAAAGAAGAGCACGACACCTAGAAAGATGTCACAAATGCGGAAAATGGTCACATGGAGGTAAATGTTCAAATAATCAAACCTATTCAAATACCGAATTTGTTACTTTATGCAGAGACGGACCGTTCATATGTTTAGAAGAAAAGACACTGAATGCTCGAGGTTACGCCTATGTAGCTATGGAAAACCAATTAAACCGACTATCTTATGAATGGGATAGATCATATAATTAAGAAATCTATTTCACAGGTATGTCTGTACAGTTTTTATTTTTATTTTTATTTTTAACCTTTTGATAATAAACGCTAATTTGTTCGCTAAAAAGTATTAAATTGGTATTGAATAAAATTCGGTTTGGCGACCGAAATTATTGATATCATTCAAAAATTTATTACATCACTGCGAAATTTAACGTTTATTCTTAAGGTATAAATATCTTTAATCAATCAACCCAAAATATTTCAAAAATTCGTCATGAGTTAAATTAGGTCTTGGAACCGAAATTACTTTACCGAAAGAGGGGCGCATATTTTTGATAATATTTGATTGATTAAAGTGGGATAAAAAGCCAAAAAGATTTTTAATTTTATTTTTACCATGTTTTTCAAAATTAATATTTAAATCTTAAATTAATATTGTAAACTTTGTAAAAACAATATTTAAAAAAAAAAATGTAAATATTTGAAAAATTAATATAAGTTTGGTGTGAATTTATAATGTGAATTTTTAAAATTAAGTTTGGTGTGAATTTTTAATTTTTAAAATATGAATTTTTAATTTTATGCATTTCAAATTTTAAGTTTGGTGTGAATTTTTAATATTAATTTTGAATTTTATATTTATGTTGTGTGAATTTAAAAACAAAAATTTACTTTATCTCATTAAGTTAAAAATATGATTTTTAAAATTCGTCGTAAGTTGAAGACTAGGTCTTTGAACCGAAATTGCTTTACCCGAGGGAGGGACGAGACCTTTTATTATCATTATTTTTAATCTTATTGAATTAAAGTATGCCAAAAACATTAAAAAACCCAAAAATCTTTACTTTTAAAAACCGCGCTTTGATTTGACAAATTTTAAAATTTTGTCGAGAGACAGACTAGGACAATGATCCGAAACGCCCTCGATCCTAAAGGAAAACAAAATTTTTAAAATTTAATTAATTATAAGTTTTATAAAGCATAAGGTTTTAAAAAAAAATAAAAAAAAAATAACCTGAAAACACTGTAGCCGGCACCCCATGCGATCGCATGGGGTTTGCACTTGGAACCCATGCGATCGCATGGGGACCAAATGCAGGTCAGAAACAAATAACAGCAGCGGGTCTGTTCTTCACCACAACACACACACATACACCCGAAACTCACCCAAAAATTCACCAATTTTCGCCATTTTTCCACCGTAATTCGTCATTTTTCTTGCTCTAATCATGCCTAGATTCTCATTCCTCAGCAAATTGAGAGCTGATACTGGAGGTTCAGGAGCATCATCATCTAGACGACCAGCACCAGCACAAGAACCACAGCCAGAAATGCAACACGAACAAGAACCACAACAGGAACAACAACAGCCTAATCAGCACATACCTTATTATGATCCAGTACAGTTTGTTGATGAATTCATAGTATTCCCAATGAGGCCGCCAGTAGAATTCCCAACGATTCCTGAGCACACTCTACATCCTAATCTGAGATTTGATAGAAGATGGAGAGATTACGAGACATATCAAAGGAACAAATTCAAATTGGTAACAAAAAATGTAGAGGTGCCAAGGGTAATTGATTGGGCCCCTTTGGAAACGGTCCATCTAGCTGACCGTGTTAGACAGCTTTTAGTTCAAAGGTATGGCAGTTCTTCTTTTACAGATTGGGAACGTCTTTTCACCATTCGTAGACCTGTATATAAGGAATGGTGTGTTGAGTTGATGAGTACTGTATCACTTGATACAAATATAGTTAGGATAGATGATAGAAGATTTCTTAGGTTTATCCTTGGCGGTAGGATGTACAGAATGTCCATGCTGGACATGGCCAGGGCCTTATAGATATATACTCCTGGTGAGTTGCTATTACCCGATTGTACAAACTTGATTCATTATGGTGAACAGGTAGATAGTAACTTTGACGCTGACGCCATTTGGAGGCGTATGTCACATTTTGATGTTTTTACACGAGTAGGAGGACACTCCTATACACATATTGACAGAGCCGAGCTTCGTATTATTCATAGATTTTTGGCCAACTCGATTACACAAAGAGGTCATAATAAAGAAAAAATTACCTTATATGATTTATTCTACCTAAAGTGTATTCGGGATCCTAGAAGCTTTGTCAATATCCCTTACTGTGTTGCTTTTTATTTATCTAAAATGGTAGAGGGAATGCAGGACGGGAGTATAATAGGAGGAGGTATTTTTGTTACTCTCATTGGAGAGTATTTAGGTGTTGATAGGAACCAAGGGGGTCCATTACATATTTGTAGAGAACAGGTTGAGCCCTTAGGATTGAAAGTTTATATGGGTGCTAAGGTATTGAAAAGTAGACGTAACCAGGCAGTACCCTATGAGGGATCTCATCCTCAGGTAGAGAGAGGCTCAGACGAGGAAATGGAGGAGGCGGAAGACATTAGGGATGTCTTTCGAGATGCTATTCTTGACGTCCACGTTCGTATAGATGAGGAAGCAATGACGAACGCGGCAAGACATAGTATGTATGAGCAGTGGAACTCCGACCGAGTATACGAGGATTATAGGCGACGCCAACACGATAGCTGGTTAGTTCATCAGCACCAAATCATGAGCCAGCTATCATATCAGGTACCAAATAACTATGTACCTACTCGACCTGCTCATTTTCCGCCACATAGCCCCGATATTCGACCACCCTTTAACCGGTATGACTATAACCAAGCCTATCAGAACACCTATAACCAACAATGGAACCCGCCCGATGAGATGAACTGGAACCCCTATCCAGACTGATTTAGTTCCATTTGGTTATTTTTATGATTATTATGTTTTTATCTTTTGACTTTTTCATGTTTAAACTTATGTTATTGGATAAATTTGTGTAATTTTTATTATTTTATTATTATTGTGTACTAATATTTCATATTTAGAATTTGAAAGTGGGATATTAAGTCCCATTTCAAATTGCCATGCATGATTATACTTGTATGTATGTATATTGTCGATTGTTCAAAACAGGGTAAAACAGCGCATTTTCAAAGACTGACATTAAGTTCAGCAAAAGCTACTAATTTTGACGACAAGATGACAAATAAATGTGATGTAACAACAGATGAAATGAACAAATGCTATGCACCATTTATCATTCAGCAAACAAACGCCAATATATTTGGAAACTTTGGTAAAATTTAATCATTTCTACGCTAATCACCCTCAATAATTTAAATTGTACTGATTTCTTGCAAATGAGGGCATTGCAAGATCTTAAGTGTGGGAAGGGGTTAAATTCTTTCGGATTTTTAAAATTTTTATCTTTATACACTTGGTTACCATTAAAAATACTAGTAACATAGTAGTTGTATTAGAATCTAGTGCTCTCTGATAATAAAGAACAGCCCTAGTCTTATATACTGACTACCCAATTCTAGTAAAATTTTTCAAAATTTTCAATTAAATGAACTTAAAATCATGTTTATACATATTTATGAACGATAAAACTAGGTTTTAACACCGAAATTATTGTTACCTCGGAAAGGACATAAATTGAGAAACAAACCAAAATGTTGAAATTCATTTAAAATGGAATAGAGGACGATAAAGAGGAAAATAAAAGCCAAGTGTGGGAAAATTTACCAAGTTATCTTAAACATATGTCACATATATCTGTAACAAATAACTGAAAATACTTTTGCTTTGGACTAAACTAAACCATTTTACCCGATGAAAGAAAAGAAGAGATGGATCTACACGATGAATCAATTCCATCATTAAAAGGAAGTAAAGTCTTCCGAAAAAGACACGCGCTTCTTGATTTAGGTCAAGAAGTTGTCGTCCAGACCAGCTGTAGGTTGACGAAAAATCTAGAAAAGTCATCACTAAAATCAGCAGGAAATCCACGGACCTCAGCATTAAACAGGGTCGCCAAGTGGTCAGATTTATCCTAACCATGAGAAGGATTTATCTCGTACAATGGGGGGCACCATGCAAATTAGCTGGATAAGACTAATGAATCAGATCCCCAGAAAGGATAATCTCCTTAAAGATTAAAAATCAGCTTTTAAGACTGATATTACTCAATCCTAGAGATTGACCTTAAAGATTGAGAATTACAAACTCATGGAATTCGATGATATCTAAACTCGAGCTTGAACGAGAAAATATTTTGATCAAATTAAAACCGATTTGTTTTCTGAAAACCCATTTTCGATGCGTTCATTACCATTGAACGTAAAATCCTAGGAATTCACCTGGAATTCATTAGGTCACCTGAAACAAATCGGGTGTCAACCGTAAGAACGGTGGTTGCATAGTGGTCAAAGACAGGACCTTGTGCCAGACCGAAAAATCATAAGGGTGAGCTTTACTATTGCTCCTACCAAGGATAGTGATTGCATCTGACACGTTATAGACCATAATTAAAAGCATGTCAGGGAACATTGCCTTAACAGTTGCTTGTTCAACGCTTTCCTTTACAACCGGACGGTAGTTTATCGAAAGGTAATATACGGGACAAGTAAACTGGACGTGTTGCTTTCCAAATACAAGGTTAGCAAGTGGGTGACACAAAACCGCAAGTTTTGAGATAAAATTTTCAAATCTGAAACCCACCAAAACCACAAAAATATTTTGCAAACACCGGTGAAGGGTTATTCCGGAAAACTTATCTAGGGTAAAAGCTAGATTGAATTGTCAAAAGATCAAATATTTTCATAAAGATCCAATTTCCTTAAGGATCTACATTTTCATAGTCATGTGGGACTGTAAACCGCCTTTCAAATGTGCACTTTGCTTTGGAAACCGAAAGTAAATCGGCTATTTGATTGCAAGTGTCATTGACCTAAACCCGAGGCAACTGTGGATGACACACCCACCTTTAACCATGGTTCTATCGTTACTATCATTGTTTATACCGCCGTATAGAAATCACTGATGTACAAAGTATGAAGAATAAAGAAGTGATTCTAGTATTTCAAGACGATATTGCTTGAGGACAAGCAACGCTCAAGTGTGGGAATATTTGATAATGCTAAAAACGAACATATATTTCATAGCATTATTCCTCAAGAAAGACAAGCTTTTAGTTGCAATTGTTCTATTTACAAGTGATATTCGTTTAAATAATAAAAGGTGAAGACAAAAGACAGATTCGACGAATTGAAGACGCAAACGACCAAAAAGCTCAAAAGTACAAAATACAATCAAAGAGGTTCCAATTATTGATAAGAAACGTCTCGAAATTACAAGAGTAAAAGATTCAAAACGCAAAGTACAAGATATTAAATTATACGCAAGGACGTTCGAAAATCCGGAACGGGGACCAGAGTCAACTCTCAACGCTCGACGCAACGGACTAAAAATTACAAGTCAACTATGCACATAAATAAAATATAATATTTAAATAATTCTTATAATTATTTAATATATTATATTATTTATAAAACCGTCGGCAGAAGAAAACAACCAAAAATGAGCCTCCCCAGCTGGCCATGCGATCGCATGGCCTGGAAGGCATAAATCCATGCGATCGCATGAGCCCCAGTTCCAGACCACATGCCTATAAAAATCGAGCTTTGGTGCACCACAAATCCATCCATCTTTCTCTTTTCTCATACGTAAAACATATATATATATATTTATAATTTATATTTTAATTTTAATTATAATTCTAATAATAAGAGTATGTTAGCGAATGTTGTAAGGGTGTAAGTCGAAATTCTGTCCGTGTAACGCTACGCTATTTTTAATCATTGTAAGTTATGTTCAACCTTTTTACATTAATATCTCGTAGCTAAGTTATTATTATGCTTATTTAAAACGAAGTAATCATGATGTTGGGCTAATTACTAAAATTGGGTAATTGGGCTTTGTACCATAATTGGAGTTTGGACAAAAGAACGACACTTGTGGAAATTAGACTATGGGCTATTAATGGGCTTTATATTTGTTTAACTAAATGATAGTTTGTTAATGTTAATATAAATATTTACAATTGGGCGTCCCTATAAATTACCATATACACTCAATCGGACACGATGGGCGGGGTATTTATATGTACGAATAATCGTTCATTTAACCGGACACGGGAATGGATTAATAGCCACTAGAATAATTAAAACAGGGGTGAAATTATGTACAAGGACACTTGGTATAATTGATAACAAAATATTAAAACCTTGGGTTACACTCAGTCGACATCCTGGTGTAATTATTAAACAAAGTATTAAAATCTTGTTACAGTTTAAGTCCCCAATTAGTTGGAATATTTAACTTCGGGTATAAGAATAATTTGATGAGGACACTCGCACTTTATATTTATGACTGATGGACTATTATGGACAAAAACCAAACGGACATATTAAATAATTCAGGACAAAGGACAATTAATCCATGGGCATAAAACTAAAATCAACACGTCAAACATCATGATTACGGAAGTTTAAATAAGCATAATTCTTTTATTTCATATTTAATTTCTTTTATTTTATATTTAATTGCACTTCTAATTATCGCATTTTTATTGTTATTTTATTTAATTGCACTTTTAATTATCGTACTCTTTAATTATTTCAAGTTTATTTTATCGCACTTTTATTATTCGCAATTTCATTATCGATATTTACTTTACTCTTTAATTTAAGTCTTGTATTTATTTTTAATATTTTACATTTGGTTTTAACTGCGACTAAAGTTTTAAAATCGACAAACCGGTCATTAAACGGTAAAAACCCCCCTTTATAATAATAATATTACTTATATATATATATTTGCATTTTTATAAAAGTAACTAATATAGCGTTAAGCTTTGTTTAAAGATTTCCCTGTGGAACTACATTTGGAATCAACCTCAACCCTGTATAACTAACTCCAACATTCACATATAGAGTGTCTATGGTTGTTTCGAAATATATATAGATGTGTCGACATGATAGTTACTTTTATAAAAATACAAATATATATATATAAGTAATATTATTATTATAAAGGGGGGTTTTTACCGTTTAATGACCGGTTTGTCGATTTTAAAACTTTAGTCGCAGTTAAAACCAAATGTAAAATATTAAAAATAAATACAAGACTTAAATTAAAGAGTAAAGTAAATATCGATAATGAAATTGCGAATAATAAAAGTGCGATAAAATAAACTTGAAATAATTAAAGAGTACGATAATTAAAAGTGCAATTAAATAAAATAACAATAAAAATGCGATAATTAGAAGTGCAATTAAATATAAAATAAAAGAAATTAAATATGAAATAAAAGAATTATGCTTATTTAAACTTCCGTAATCATGATGTTTGACGTGTTGATTTTAGTTTTATGCCCATGGATTAATTGTCCTTTGTCCTGAATTATTCGATATGTTCATCTGGATTTTTGTCCATAACTGTCCATCAGTCATAAATATAAAGTGCGAGTGTCCTTGTCAAATTATCCTTATACCCGAAGTCAAATATTCCAACTAATTGGGGACTTAAACTGTAATAAGGTTTTAATACATTGTTAATGATTACACCAGGTTATCGACTGTGTGCAATCCAAGGTTTTAATACTTTATTAACAATTACACCAAGTGTCCTTGTATGTAATCCACCCCTGTTTTAATGAGTCCATTGACTATTAATCCATTCCCGTGTCCGGTTAAATGAACGATTATTAGTATTTATAAATATCCCGCCCATCGTGTCCGATCGAGTGTACATGGTTATTTATAGATACGTCAAATTGTAAATCTCTATATTAAATTAACGAACTATCATTCAGTTAAACAAATATAAAGCCCATTAATAGCCCATAGTCCAATTTCCACAAGTGTCGGTCTTTTGTTCAAACCTCAATTATGGTACAAAGTCCAATTACCCCGTCTTTAATATTTAGCCCAACATCACAATTACTTCGGCTTAAATAAGCATAATAATAACTTAGCTACGAGACATTAATTTAAAAAGGTTGAACATAACTTACAATGAGTATTAATAGCGTAGCGTTACACGGACAGAGTTTCGACTTACAAACTTAAAACATTCGCCACTATAACCTTATTATTATTAAACTTAAACTAAAATTAAAATTATAAAATATAAATATAAATATATCGTAGATAGATAGATAGAAAAAGGTGTGTTTAAAACGTCGAGCAAACTGCCTTTTTATAATACTTGGCCTGCTACAGTAACTCATGGGACTGCATGAGTTTTGTGCTTCCTGGTCATGCGGTCGCATGGCCGCCTTTTTCTGGTCACATATGGTTCTAAAACGTGGGCTGCTCGTATTAATATATTATATTATATAATATATATAATTTTATATATATATATATATATATATATATATATATATATATATATATATATTATATTATATTCTTGTGTATAGTTGTCTTGTAATTTTAGGTCCGTTGCGTCGCGCGTTGATAGTTGGTTCATGTCCCGGTTCCGGATTTTCGAACGTCCTTTCGTACGATTTAATATCTTGTACTTTGCGTTTCGCGGCTCGTACTCTTGTAACTTTTAAGACGTTTCTTATCAATAAATTGAACCACTTGGATTGTACTTTGTACTTTTTAGCGTTTTGATCGTTTGCGTCTTCAATTCGTCGAATCTGTCTTTTGTCTTCACCTTTTATTATTTAAACGAATATCACTTGTAAATAGAACAACTGCAACTAAAAGCTTGTCTTTCTTGAAGGATAATGCTATGAAATATATGTTCGTTTTTAGCATTATCACATATAGCAGTAAAAGTAAGCAGCAGCATGCAGCAAGTTCCGCAGAAACAAGTAAACTAGTAAGTTGTAGATTAGTCCTATTATTGAATCCTACTCTGTCCGGTCTAGACTCACTAATGCAACCTAATTGACTACAACCAATGCTCTGATACCAAATGTGATGCCCCATACAAAATTAACGTGTACGGATCATCAACAACAGGATCATTACAAGGTCAAACACTATATGCTGTTTTAAAATAATTTTGCATTCATAAGAAAGGGTGACGTCATAACCAACATCATAAGTTTTACAAACGATAGTAGGCTTCTACGAATAGAAGCTATTAACATAAGTACGAGACCCAATGGTCATTACAAATTCATTGTTTCAAAAGTAACATAGTTTGTTAATGCAAGGTAAACGTTTCATGCAGAGACATCTCTAACAAAAGCAGCGGGAGTCTACACAGCAAGACTACTACAGCGGAAGCATAAAACCTCTAAGCACCTGAGAAAACATGCTTAAAATGTCAACACGAATGTTGGTGAGATATAGTTTAAGTATAACAGTAATGTAAGGTAGGCCACGAGATTTCAGTATTTCAAAATAGTATGAAAAGTATATGTTCAACCGTGGGCACTTGGTAACTAACTTAACGTAATATCACCCCCTAAAAGTACACATGGCAAATGCGTAAGTTTATGATGTATTAAACACCCATTAAATGCTAGTGCTACTAGCCCGAGTGGGGATGTCAAACCCTATGAATTCATATCTAAGATTTGCGTTCACCAGTTCAAAAACCAATGACTAAACGTTACCGAGCTGAGGGAAAAGTTTATGCCGTTGTATAACCCACACATATATAAAGTTTAAGTACTCGTGCCTAGTATGTAAAATGTAAAAAGAGCATGTATTTACAGTTCCCAAAATAGTTAAAGTAAAAAGGGATGCTATAACTCACAGTGAAAAGTAGTAAAGTTGGTACGAGATAAGTAAGCAAGTAGTTGGTCCGAAAGGTCCTCAACCTAAGTCAAAAGTTACTAAGTCAGTAAATCATTCCCATAGGTTTAAAAGTATGTAAATTAGGTCTTATGTATCATCATCATTCAACAACATAAGTAAAAAGTAAAGTAAGTTTTCAATCAAGAATAGAGATCGAAATGAAGGCTGACTTCGTTCAGCTTCCACGACCTCTATACAAACTGAAATGAGGTGAGACCAGTGGCCATGGCTCCATATATGAGTCCTTTAACCACTGACCAATTTTCAGAACTAAACTCGTTTTCATTTAACCGTGACTACAGTTTAAGTGAGAGTAGGTCAGAAATTTCAGCACAACGTTAAAAGGGCGTAATGACTTTCAGAAGGCTATATATCCTAAACCGTAAGTCGGATTAAGACGAGTATTAAACGAAAAGTCATTTACTCGAACCAAAAAATCTGAAAATCAACTTTTCCAGTAGCCCAGTAGCCTGATCAGATCCAGAAAACAGTAAGCAAAGTGATCCGGTGGATTCTTGGTGCTTGATGCTCATCACGGTTCTCATCCTTTATGCTTATAGCTTCAAGTGTACAACTCGTTGATATGTTTGCAACATATTTACCAAGTTTTGACCATCATAACACTAGTGCATATCTAAGATAAATAGCACAACTCATTTAAGGGTTGTAAGAAGGTTGATGAACCAAAGTTACATCAAGATCTTAGATCCGACACATACATGAGTTCTAATAGTAATATTCTACTATAAACTTGAATGTAAACTAAGTAAACAAGATCATAAGTTGTAGAACTTATATTCTAGTTAGATCTTGAAGATCCGAGACTAAAAAGTCTAGAACTAGTGTTCTTAAGTTAAACCCTAAGTTATGGAACTTGGATCTGTACTTAAATAAAACCATAAGTTATGAAACTTAGATTTTAATGTTGTAGAATGTATATATAAGCTTATAAGCTTTTGTTTTAGACAAAATTGGAAGACCATAAGCTATAGAAACTTAGATCCAACATAAGTGTATGAAGTTATAACTAGAAAGTTTAACTTCCATGTTCTTGAGCTTACAAAGTTTAAGCTTTAGTTTCAAGAAATATGAGATCAAGTTTAACTAGTAAAACCTAACCAAAATTAAATAAATCACTAATTGACATATTTACAAATGAAAGAAATAAACTAAAGTTACAATTAATAAGTTCATGTTTGTTTCATACTTAAGAAGATTCAAGCCAAAGCTTGGATCTTAAGAAAATAAACCTTAAGTTTACAAAACATGAACACAAGTAAGATCTTAAAGCTTATGAACTTTAGATCTTTATAATATTTCAAGTGTAGAACCATAAGCTAACAAGCTTAGATCCTTGTTCTTGGTTCCTCATCAAACAAAGGATGGAAGAAGCAAGATTCATGAAGATACAAACTATAAAGCTTGATCTTTAACAACAAACACAAACAAGTAAATTAATGATGATACTTGATGATTTTTAAAGGAAAAAAGAAGAAAGAAAAATAAAGTTGTTACTTACAATTTAGAGAGAAAAAGTTGAGAGAAAAGAACGTGTATGTATGATGTGTGTGGAATGAGGTTTAACTATCATATAAGTAACAAAAATAAAATTGAACTCCCTCTCCCTTGCTCAAAGCCGTCGGCCTTAGGGTCCAAAAAGGGAAGTCAACTTTGTTATTTCATGTGTGGGAAGGTGGTGAATGCTAGGAAGAGGTATAAAGTTAAATGCATGGAAAGTTGGTGCTTGCATGCTTGAGACATTCTTGTCTCCAACACTTAATTAATCTATGTTTAACCTTAATAAATCACTAGTAATATGATGGGCTCACTAACTAGTCCATTAAGAAATGTAGGGTGGGCCTTGATAGTCCAAGTCCAATAATATAAGCCCAAGTATAAGCAAGCAACAAATTAGTAGAAAGCCCAAGTAATTAACTACTTACATTAGTTAATTAGAAATAATTAATAATAATTAATTATGAAAGTAAATAATATTCGAAATATTATTCGAGAAAAGCACGTGTCGAAAAGACGAGTCGGGACATGGAAAGTCAAATACGGTAACAAGTAAAATGTATAAGAATACATTTAGTACAACGCAAGTATTAATAATAAATATTAATAATATAGTTGGAAAATTGAGGGTCGTTACAATTATGCACTATTAGGTGCATTAACATACATGCATATATACTTATGTTGCGAGTATGCTATCTAATAACTTACACATCACTACTATCAACACTGCTTATCACAACTTATCACTACTTATTCCCTTATCACTACTTATCACTACCACCACCACCACCACCACCACCACCCATTGCTACTATTAAATACTACTCGTTACCATATCCCTCCTCATTCTGTTCCAACGTACTTTTCTTAAGAGGCAATCATTTTCATTATACCAAAAGATGTTACCGATCGACTTTGAACATGAAATGTCCCGTTCATATTGATTATAAACGTTCCATATTAATTGATTTTGTTGCGAGATTTTGACCTCTATATGAGACGTTTTTCAAAGACTGCATTTGATTTTAAAATAAAGCATAACCTTTAATTTATCATTAAAGGTTTAAAAATGATAATCAAAAGTATAGCATTTTCACACGACCATTACATAATGGTTTACAATAATATTACACAACAATATATGTCTTCGAATGCAGTTTTCAAACAATATTATACAAGCATGGACTCCAAATCTTGTCCTTAATTTAGTATGCAATAGCGGAAGCTCTTAACAATTACCTGAGAATAAACCTGCTTAAAATGTCAACAAAAATGTTGGTGAGTTATAGGTTTAGCCTATATATTTATCAATTCGTATTAATAGACCACAAGATTTCATATTTCCATTTCTTGTAAACAGCATGCATGCATAAAAATCATTCATATGGTGAACACCTGGTAACCGATATTAACAAGATGCATATGAGAATATCTCCTATCATTCCGGGACATCCATCGGACATGATAAAACAACATCGAAGTACTAAAGCATCCGCAACCATGGATGGGGTTCGTTAGGCCCAATAGATCTATCTTTAGGATTCGCGTCAATTAGTAGATCGGTTTACTAATTCTTAGGTTACCAATCAAAAAGGGGCATATTCGGCTTCAGTCATTCACCCATATAATGTAGTTTCATTTACTTGTGTCTATTTCGTAAAACATTTATAAAACTGCATGTATTCTCATCCCAAAATATTAGATTTTAAAAGTGGGACTATAACTCACTTTCACAGATTTTTTACTTCGTCGGGAAGTAAGACTTGGCCACTGGTCGATTCACGAACCTATAACAAATATGTACATATATATCAAAGTATGTTCAAAATATATTTACAACATTTTTAATACGTTTTACTGTTTTAAGTTTATTAAGTCAGATGTCCTTGTTAGTAACCTACAACTAGTTGTCCACAATTAGATGTACAGAAATAAATCGATATATATTATCTTGAATCAACCCACAACCCAGTGTATACACGTCTCAGGCTAGATCACAACTCAAAGTATATATATTTTTGGAATCAACCTCAACCCTGTATAGCTAACTCAAACATTACTGCATATAGAGTGTCTATGGTTGTTCCAAATAATATATATACATGGGTCGATATGATATGTCAAAACATTTGCATACGTGTCTACGGTATCCCAAGATTACATAATATGTTAGAATACATGTATAATACAATATGAGTTAGCTAGGATATAATTAATATAGATTTGTTACCAATTTTCACGTAGTTACAACAAGCAAAAATATCCAATCTTGTTTTACCCATAACTTCTTCGTTTTAAATCCGTTTTGAGTGATTCAAGTTGCTATGGTTTCATATTGAACATAAGTTTATGAATCTAAACAGAAAAAGTGTAAGTTTATAGTCAGAAATATAGGTTACAAGTCATTTTTGTAAAGGTAGTCATTTCAGTCGAAATAACGACGTCTAGATGACCATTTTGGAAAACATACTTCCACTTTGAGTTTAACCATGATTTTTGGATATAGTTTCATGTTCATAAGAAAAATCATTTTTCCAGAAGAACAACTTTTAGATCAAACTTTATCATAGTTTTTAATTAACTAACCCAAAACAGTCCGCAGTGTTACTACGACGGCGTCTATCCGGTTTTACGGTGTTTTTTGTGTTTTCAGGTTTTAAATCATTAAGTTAGCATATCATATAGATATAGAAAATGTGTTTAGTTGATTTTAAAAGTCAATTTAGAAGGATTAACTTTTGTTTGCGAACAAGTTTAGAATTAACTAAACTATGTTCTAGTGATTACAAGTTTAAACCTTCGAATAAGGTAGTTTTATATATATGAATCGAATGATGTTATGAACATCATTACTATCTCAGGTTTTGTGGATAAACCTACTGGAGATGAGAAAAATAGATCTAGCTTCAAAGGATCCTTGGATGGCTTGAAAGTTCTTGAAGCAAAATCATGACCCGAAAACAAGTTCAAGTAAGATTTCCACTCGAAATAAGATTGTTAAAGTTATAGAAATTGAATCAAAGTTTGAATATGAGTATTACCTTATATAAGAAAGATATCTTACTGTAAATAAGAAATATTTCTTGAGGTTGGATGATCACTCAAAGTGGATTCACAAGATTGGAAGTAAGCTAGCAAACTTGGAAGTGTTGTTGGTGTGTTCTTGAGTAGTTGTTTTATAACTTGATTTATGTATGGATTTATGAACTAGATTGAGATAGATTTTGTTGAAGATGATGAAGAACACTTAGAACAAAGGAAGAACACTTGAGATAAAGTAATTTGATTCAAGAAAATTGAAATGAAAATGTGTTTGTGAGTACTCTAGTTCACGTGAATTAGGGGTTCCATATAGGCTCAGTTAGTTTGTAATTTTGTGAGATATTTCATGCTAGATGTTAAATGACGGTTCCTAAATGGTTAGGTGACTCACATGGGCTGCTAAGTGCTGATCATTAAAGTGTATATACCAATAGTAAATACATTTAGAAGCTGGGTATTGTACGAGTACGAATACGGGTGCATACAAGTAGAATTGTTAATGAGGATGTAATTGTAAGCATTTTTGTTAAGTAGAAGTACTTTGATAAGTGTCTTGAAGTCTTTCAAAAGTGTAAGAATACATATTAAAACACTACATGTATATACATTTTAACTGAGTCGTTAAGTCATCGTTAGTCGTTACATGTAAATGTTGTTTTGAAACCTTTAAGTTAACGATCTTGTTAAATGTTGTTAACCCATTGTTTATTATATCTAATGAGATATTAAATTATTACATTATCATGATATTATGATGTATTAATATATCTTAATATGATATATATACATTTAAATGTTGTTACAACGATAATCGTTACATGTATGACTTGTTTTTACATATGTAGTTCATTGTTAATATACTTAATGAGATACATACTTATCATAATATCATGTTAACTATATATATATCCATATATATGTCATCATATAGTTTTAACAAGTTTTAACGTTCGTGAATCGCCGGTCAACTTGGGTGGTCAATTGTCTGTAGAGACCCGTCCTAATCCATCCGGATGAAGTCCATATCGATTACAAACGATTCACAACAGTTGATTACATCACGAGGTAATTGACCTCTATATGATAAATTTTACAAACATTGCATTCGTTTTTAAAAGACAAACTTTCGTTACATCGACAGTTGACAGGCATGTAAAGCATTTCATAATATATCCAAATATAATTGACTTAATAATAATCTTGATGAACTCAACGACTCGAATGCAACATCTTTTGAAATATGTCATGAATGACTCCAAGTAATATCTCTAATATGAGCAAATGCACAGCGGAAGATTTCTTTCGTACCTGAGAATAAACATGCTTTAAAGTGTCAACCAAAAGGTTGGTGAGTTCATTAGTTTATCATAAAGAATGATTTCATAATTTTAATAGACCACAAGATTTCATACTTCCATTTCTCATAATCATACGTCCCATGCATAGAGACAAAAATATCATTCATATGGATTGAACACCTGGTAACCGACATTCACAATATGCATATAAGAATATCCCCATCATTCCGGGATCCTCCTTTGGACATGATATAAATTTCAAAGTACTAAAGCATCCGGTACTTTGGATGGGGCTTATTGGGCCCGATAGATCTATCTTTAGAGTTCGCGTCAATTAGGGTGTCTGTTCCCTAATTCTTAGATTACCAGACTTAATAAAAAGGGGCATATTCAGTTTCGATCATTCAACCATAGAACGTAATTTCGATTACTTGTGTCTATTTCGTAAAACAGTTATAAAAGTTGCGCATGTATTCTCAGCCCAAAAATATAAAGGGTAAAAAGGTAAATGAAACTCACGCATATAATTATTGTAAAACAGTTAATAAAACATTTGCATGTATTCTCAGCCCCAAAAATGTAAAGAGTAAAAGGGAATCAAATGAAACTCACGCATATAATTATTGTAAAACAGTTAATAAAACATTTGCATGTATTCTCAGCCCCAAAAATGTAAAGAGTAAAAGGGAATCAAATGAAACTCACAATATTGTATTATGTAGTAAAAATACATATGACGACATTGAACCAATGTAGGGTTGGCCTCGAATTCACGAACCTATATCATTTGTGTATATATATTAAAACATATACTCGTAACTAACAAATTTATTCATTATATCATTAATTTATATATTTTGTATATTTAATTTGTGTATATATATTCAAAATGATTAATATTTATATAGTTATATTAATATATCCATATTTATATACATAATTGTTTAATGTTATATGTATTAAATATATCCTTATATATATATATATATATATATATAATAATAATAATAATAATAATAATAATAATAATTGTAATAATAATAATAATAATAATAATAATAATAATAATAATGGTAATTATAATAAAAATAATAAATATAGTGAAATTACTACCTCAAAGAAGTAGCCCTTAAAAAATGCTCAAGTCCGGCTTTGAACCCGCGACGTCCCGCTAACCCGAAAACACTTTCAGCCATTCAACCATTTCTATTTTTTTTTTCTGATTAATATCTCATCTAATTATAGCTAACCCGTAACTTTTCTGTGTTACTTCTTTTTTTTTTTCCTAGCAAAACCCATTTAATCTTTTCTTCATCATCATTCAATAACATCACAATTCATAACCCTCATCATCCTAATCATTAATCCTAAGATCATCTTCTAATATTATCTTCATTAATTATCATTATACTTAATCATCTAAACATCATACACAACCATCATCGTATCTTTTGGGTTCTATCCATACTACCATTATTAATTAATTTTTTTATAGCAATCTACGGCAAGTGTCCAAGTCTATTAACAAGTTTTCGGCCCAATAGAAATCCCAAAGAAAAACAAATTACGGCCCAATTAGTGTAAACTCTGCGGCCCACTAAACATCCCAATCTTAATGAGCCCAAGAATTTAATCAAACATCACGGCCCAACCTCTTGGCATTTTAAGACCTATCATCTTTAATTCATCATAGTTAAAAACATTTAAGAACACGGCAATAGCATGACCCGAATTCAAAAGCGTGTTTAAAGAATGAAAGATTAAGAACTAAAGATGCATTTACGTAGAGTTGGTCAGCAACAAAAAAAATATAATATTCCAACTATCAAGTGGTACCCATTTTCTTCTAATCCAAACAAGTATACCGACAATTTGTAGTGGATTAGCTCTTAGTCATTTTCTTTTGTATTTAATCATCATTTATATTAAATTTCATTGTCATCCTCTTTATCACTTATTGTTACAGTAGCACAGAAGCAGAAGCAAGACGTACATCATTTTTCCCTTTTTGAAGCTTTTGTGTTGGTCGTAAACAACAATAGATAGCAATAGTCGTAATGGAATAATTGGTGGTGAAAGATTAGTTTTTGGTTGATGAATGTCATATGCAGATGTATATGTATGTCGAGTATGTATATATATAAATATAGAGAAAAAGGGTGGTGATCGAGGGTGGTTGAGGTGAATGAACGGTGATGGTTGGTTTGTTTGATGAAAATGGTGGTTTCGATGAAGGTGATTGGTGGGTTGTACGATGATCATGGTGTTGCCGTGGTAGAAAGAAAGAAGTGAGTTTGATGGTTCTTTGTTTAGGCTAGGTGATGATGGTGTCGATCATACAAAGTTCAATAAACAGAAGGTTGTCGTGTTTTGGTGGTGGCGTGTGTAGGTAATAAGCTGCAATAGTAGCAATTCGTGCCAGAAGGAACGAACAACAAAAAGAAAGTAAACCCGGTTAGGGTGATGGTGATGATAGTTGTTAAAAAAAATATTATGAATTTGATGGTGGTAATTTGTATGATTGTTGGAGGTTGATCCGTGTGATAGTGGAAGGGAAATCAACGGAAGTAGAACAGTATAAAGTAGAAGCATTGATAACTAATTATTTGCATGAGTGAATGTTTATCTATGCTTATTAACCATCTATATGTAATAATATCCTCTCTAATGTTTTAAAATTATGAGTACAAATCAAACACAGTGATTAGTTAGTAATTTCCAAAAAAAAGCAAGCATGATTGAAATCTAGTGGTGTCGATCGACTGGATAAAGTAAAGCATGATTGAAATCCAGTGGTGTCTTATTATCACATAAAGCAAAGTATAATACTATAATACTATAATATTAATAATAAGAATATAATAATAATAATAATATATTCATTCGGGGTTCAATCGATTTGAAAACATAATTCAAAGACTTTAATAATAATTATAATATAATTTAAAATATAAACGGGTGATTAAGTTAGCCGTCGTCTACTATTTCTTTCACAGACTGAATTTCGTACCTATTGTTACATTAGTGGAGGATAAAAGTGCTCAGAAAAAAAAACTCATATTTTTAAATTAACTATATTTATTTATTCTGGTCATTATGGTATAAAATTCGATCATTAATTATTAAATAAAAATTACATCAACTGTCCCTCTCATTTATGGGTAAAATATGAAAAGTGTTGAAATTTAATAATTTAATCCTAAATACCTTTTTAGTAAGCCTAAAATTTATAAAACTCATTTTTGGATCACCGTTTATTTTAAAATCTCTTAAGTTCGTTTTTAACTTGATTAATAACTATCAAGATGA
Organism: Rutidosis leptorrhynchoides; assembly: GCF_046630445.1. Taxonomy (NCBI): domain Eukaryota; kingdom Viridiplantae; phylum Streptophyta; class Magnoliopsida; order Asterales; family Asteraceae; genus Rutidosis; species Rutidosis leptorrhynchoides. The sequence goes on along the minus strand of NC_092333.1, from coordinate 220,168,448 downwards.
CAAACAAGTGCTGCGAGCGTTTATTAATTAACTTCTGAATCATATATATACATTCAATATACTTTTCATATATATATATATATATATATATATATATATATATATATATATATATATATATATATATATAATATATATATATATATATATATATATATATATATATATATACATATATATATGTTTATAGTAAAATCATATATTATTTTTATTTACACAAATGAATTAAATCACATAAGTTTCTATTTCATACTTATATATATGTATATTTAAATATATATATTTATTTACAGATATTGGTTCGTGAATCGTCGGAAATAGTCGAGGGTAATTGCATACATGATAATAGTTCAAAAATTTCTTGAGACTTAAGATTACAGACTTTGCTTATCGTGTCGGAAACATATAAAGATTAAGTTTAAATTTGGTCAAAAATCTCCGGGTCATCACATTGTCTATATGAAACCTATTTCAATTAATCAAGTCTTAACAAGTTTGATTGCTTAACATGTTGGAAACACTTAATCATGTAAATATAAATTTCAATTAATATAAAAAAACATGGAAAAGTTCGGGTCACTACAGTACCTAACCGTTAAATAAATTTCGTCCCAAAATTTTAAGCAGTAGGAGGTGTTGACGTATCTTCTGGAAATAAGTGCGGGTATTTCTTCTTTATCTGATCTTCTCGTTCCCAGGTGAACTCGGGTCCTCTTAGAGCATTCCATCGAACCTTAACAAATGGTATCTTGTTTTGCTTAAGTCTTTTAACCTCACGATCCATTATTACGACGGATTCTTTGATGAATTGAAGTTTTTAGTTGATTTGGATTTCGTATAACGGAAAAGTGAGATCTTCTTTAGCAAAAGATTTCTTCAAATTCGAGACGTGGAAAGTGTTATGTACAGCCGCGAGTTGTTGAGGTAACTCAAGTCGGTAAGCTACTGGTCCGACACGATCAATAATCTTGAATGGTCCAATATACCTTGGATTTAATTTCCCTCGTTTACCAAATCGAACAACACCTTTCCAAGGAGCAACTTTAAGCATGACCATCTCTCCAATTTCAAATTTTATATCTTTTCTTTTAATGTCAGCGTAGCTCTTTTGTCGACTTTGGGCGGTTTTCAACCGTTGTTGAATTTGGATGATCTTTTCGGTAGTTTCTTGTATTATCTCCGGACCCGTAATCTGTCTATCTCCCACTTCACTTCAACAAATCAGAGACCTACACTTTCTACCATAAAGTGCTTCAAACGGCGCCATCTCAATGCTTGAATGGTAACTGTTGTTGTAGGAAAATTCTGCTAATGGAAGGTGTCGATCCCAACATTTTCCGAAATCAATAACACATGCTCGTAGCATGTCTTCAAGTGTTTGTATCGTCCTTTCGCTCTGCCCATCAGTTTGTGGATGATAGGCAGTACTCATGTCTAGACGAGTTCCTAATGCTTGCTGTAATGTCTGCCAGAATCTTGAAACAAATCTGCCATCCCTATCTGAGATAATAGAGACTGGTATTCCATGTCTGGAGATAACTTTCTTCAAGTATAATCGCGCCAACTTCTCCATTTTATCATCTTCTCTCATTGGCAGAAAGTGTGCTGACTTGGTAAGACGATCGACTATTACCCAAATTGTATCATAACCACTTGCAGTCCTTGGCAATTTAGTAATGAAATCCATGGTAATGTTTTCCCATTTCCATTCCGGGATTTCAGGTTGTTGAAGTACACCTGTTGGTTTCTGATGTTCAGCTTTAACCTTAGAACACGTCAAACATTCTCCTACGTATTTAGCAATATCGGCTTTCATACCCAGCCACCAAAAGTGTTTCTTGAGATCTTTGTACATCTTCCCCTCTCCGGGATGTATTGAATATCTGGTTTTATGTGCTTCCTTAAGTACCTTTTCTCTCACATCTCCAAACTTTGGTACCCAAATTCTTTCAGCCATATACCGGGTTTCGTCTTCCCGAATATTAAGATGTTTCTCCGAACCTTTGGGTATTTCATTCTTCAACTTTCCTTCTTTTACAACTCTCTGCTGCGCCTCCTTTATTTGAGTAGTAAGGTTAGTACGAATAATTATATTCATAGCTTTTACCCGTATAGGTTCTATGTCCTTTCTACTCAAAGCGTCGGCTACCACATTCGCCTTCCCCCAGGTGGTAACGAATCTCAAAGTCGTAATCATTCAACAATTCAATCCACCTACGCTGCCTCATGTTCAGTTGCTTCTGATTAAATATGTGTTGGAGACTTTTGTGGTCGGTATATATAATACTTTTAACCCCATATAATTAGTGCCTCTAAGTCTTTAATGCAAAAACAACAGCGCCCAATTTCAAATCGTGAGTCGTATAATTTTGCTCGTGAATCTTCAATTGTCTGGACCGATAAGCAATTACCTTCGTTCGTTGCATTAATACACAACCGAGGCCTTGCTTTGAGGCATCACAATATATCACAAAATCATCATTCCCTTCAGGCAATGACAATATAGGTGCCGTAGTTAACTTTTTCTTCAAAAATTGAAACACTTTCTCCTGCTCATCCTTCCATTCAAATTTCTTCCCTTTATGCGTTAATGCAGTCAAAGGTTTTGCTATTTTGGAAAAATCTTGGATGAACCTTCTGTAGTAACCAGCCAGTCCTAAAAATTGGCGTATATGCTTTGGAGTTTTCGGGGTTTCCCACTTTTCAACGGTTTCAATCTTTGCTGGATCCACCTGAATACCTTCTTTGTTCACTATGTGTCCGAGGAATTGAACTTCTTCCAACCAAAATGCACACTTTGAAAACTTAGCGTACAGTTTTTCTTTCCTTAACAACTCTAGCACTTTTCTCAAATGTTCTTCGTGCTCTTGGTCATTTTTTGAGTAAATAAGTATGTCATCGATGAAAACAATGACAAACTTGTCAAGGTATGGTCCACAAACTCGATTCATGAGGTCCATGAATACAGCTGGTGCATTAGTCAACCCAAACGGCATAACCATAAACTCGTAATGACCGTAACGCGTCCTAAAAGCAGTCTTTGGAATATCATCCTCCTTCACCCGCATTTGATGATACCCAGAACGTAAATCAATCTTCGAATAAACTGACGAGCCTTGTAGTTGATCAAATAAGTCTTCGATTCTAAGTAGTGGGTAGCGGTTCTTGATAGTAAGTTTGTTTAACTCTCGGTAGTTGATACACAATCTAAATGTACCATCCTTCTTCTTAACAAACAAAACAGGAGCTCCCCACGGTGATGTGCTTGGTCGAATGAAACCACACTCTAAAAGTTCTTGTAATTGGTTCTGAAGTTCCTTCATTTCGCTGGGTGCGAGTCTGTATGGGGCATGAGTAATTGGTGCAACTCCCGGTACAAGGTCTATTTGAAATTCAACGGATCGGTGTAGAGGTAGTCCCGGTAATTCTTTCGGAAATACATCGGGAAATTTTTTTGCGACGGGAACATCATTGATGTTCTTTTCTTCGGAATTGACTTTTTCGAAGTGTGCTAGCACAGCATAGCAACCTCTTCTTATTAGTTTTTGCGCCTTCAGGTTACTAATAAGATTTAACTTCGCATTTGATGTGACTACAAAGATATGGCCAAAATGGACGATTTTATTTATGCGGTGTCGCTAGGTCGCAGGACGTCTGAATCAGTCGATCAAGGTAGCACTCAGTCGTTTTGTTTATTTATATTTTGCGGGGCCTAAATTACTTTACTTTCTAAGGTGTAGAAGATGTAAGTTAACCTAGTGTCGAATTTTATGCTGATTAACGAATTGAAGATCAAGGGGATAATTGCCTTTTAGTTAAATTACCTAGATAAAAGATAGTAGTTGATTTTAGCTAAAGGTCCTAAATGCAGAAAAGTAAATAAAGTGGAAGGATATCCGGAGTATGCAGATCAGGGAAATGTTGACCAAGATATCAGTATTAGGTTAGGAAAAGGTAATTATGCTTATGTTAAGACTTTGCTTGGATTGATGTTGATCTGGTTGGATGAGCCAATTACACAAACCTACTTATCTCTGAACTCTCGGAGTTCTCTTTGAGCAGTGAGAAGTATGTCACTTGATCTTATAACTGAAGTGTAACAATACCTCAGAGGTTATCCTCAGTAAAGTACTAGGTTTATTAGTGAGTTAAGCTCTAATCCTAACCCTCGTTATCAGTTTATATAACTGAATAACAACGTGCCGTGTTGATTGATCACTAATCACAAACGGAAGGAGTCCGTCGGTTTAAGTTGGTAAAACCTTAAGTGGAAACTAACAACCATTTCATCATACTAGTGAGATCACAAAAAATCAAACATTATACAGCATTACATTTAATATATTGATAGTAAAGCAGATAGAAACCTAATAAGTACCTAAGCAGTTGATATGACTAAGACCTAGGGCAACAATCAGACAAAAACATGCAATAGGCTTGGGTCATACAGTAAAGGCACTCACTAGATCTTAACAGCTCCTAAGAGGTCTCTTTAGAACGGTCAATAGGCATACTAGGTCATTCATGTCTCAATTCCTAGGTTCCGTGTCCTAAAAGTACATTAAATGCCTCTCGGGAACTCCGGCCATACCGAGTTCATAGAATCTTCAGATACAGTATAACCAGGGGTCTTAATCCTATGAAGTAGCTAATTTCATATAGGTGGACAAGTCCTGATCACAACCTAAGTTGGTCAATCCTTACGATGCTAGCATAAAAGTCTATCAGACTTCCTAGTTCAGCATTATAACAGTAACCGTACTATATTAACATAATTACGCTAACCCAAACTTCTATCATGGCAACATACAGATAAATTAAGCTATCATGGCAATATCAGAATGCATTATTAAACATAAAGAGTAAGAATACATGTTTAATACAAAAGACAAGCGTTTCGAATAAAACCTGAAAAAGCCGAACTAATCTGTCCGGGATCGCAGGGACTCGCCGGGATATCCTCCGGAAAATAAAAGCTAAGCTAACTACTACTAAAAACTACCTAAAAATATTGAAAATATAAATTGTATTGCAAGTTGAGTGTATGTTGGAATGGATGGAGAAAGGCCCTTTAAATAGACTTGGAAATTGCCTGCATACGCCTGGCAGGGCATATGGCAGGGCGTATGGCAACACGTTTTTGGCAGGCCGTATGCTTGGCAGGCCGCATGGTGGCTCGTGTGGTGGCACGTATTTGGTTGGCCGTTTCCATAGTGGCAGGCCGTATGGCAGGCCGTATGGCTTGCTTGGTCAGGCTTGATTCACTAGATCGTAACTTGATTTCTTGTCTTTCACCGTTTTCGCTCTAGAATCTTCGTTTTAGCTCCGTTTTACTTGATTCTTTTTGCAGCGCCTTTGTAATTACTCAATCTACTAAATCAACCGTAAAAATGATAATTTTGCCGACAAAGTTTTAATCTTTATTATTTTAGGGCCTGATTTAGGGGGTAAAAACGTGACTTTTAGCCCGGTATCAAATACCCCACACTTAGCTTTGCTTGTCCTCAAGCAAGAAAGCGGGAATATCAGGATCTTTCTAATAGATTCTAACTTGCCCCACCCATAGAACTTTTTATTATGCCTTCATCAGAAGTTGGTTCATCTTTCGAAAGTATTAGAAAAAGTTTCGAACTTCGATGATTTGGTCGCTAGATTTCAATTGCGTCCATATTGGAAAAAGGCGTACTTTCCAACTCTCAGATATAGAGTATACATGATCAGGCTCCTCACTGACGGATCACTCATATCACTCAAGTGTTTAGGGTGTCCTATTCTAATTGTATTGTCGCTCAGAAGCCAGTCGTGTAACAGTTTTCATCATAGGCTTGGTAAAGCATCGATATCTCCACCGGTTAAGTAAGGACGTCACTGATCTTCTTCCTAAGCATTCTTTCAAGAGGAAGATGGGTTATAGGGTTTGGTTGGAAATTTATGAGTTTTGGTGAAAGGTATCCAGATCTTTTGATTTTGAGAGAATTGATAGACTTTAATTCTTCAGAGTATCCATTTTGGATAGATAATGGCTGAGAATTCCGTAAAGGTTTTCTTCGGAAGAGGCGGAGTATGCTAAGACTTTGTCTAGAATTTTCTTTTGCTCTTCCTTCATTCTTCTTCAGGGCATCTCCTTGGGTTTCTTTTTGCCTTATTAGAGACTTTGCTCTTATAGACTTTGCTCTTTCATCATTCATTTTATTTTATTTTTTTATTTTTTATTTTTGGCATACCCTTTCTTTATAACTTTTGTCTTTCGTTCCTGGTGCCCAGAGAGGAAGTGATAATCCACTGAAAATAGGTCTTTGACCTATCAAAAAAAATCAGGGGTTCAGAATCTTTCGACTAGTGCTTTTAAAGCGAATTTGATCGATCTATCTCTTCATTGATCTCTGGATCTTTGGTAAATGGACAGGGGAATGAAATGTGAATGGTGTATTTTGGGAGTGAATTTGGGGTGAATATTTCTGATTCATCAACTCTTCATGTGAGTTGGTCGGGTTGAAATACGTAGAGTGGAAACGGAAACGGATGGCTTTTTGTCTTCTCTATTCAGAATAATTTCGGAAGGAGTATCGCACATGCACCACGTATGGCGCTCACTAACCATTGGCCTTGAAATGTATGACTGAACCAAGTTCTAACTTGAACCGTACACCAGCACGCTCATCAATTGAAATAACAAAGTACGGTAGATTTGATGGGTCATACAGATAATTTGGGTCCAATATTCCTCACTTTTTAGTGTAGAGGTCGTGCTTGATCATGCGTAGCCTTTAACATATTTTCTTAAAAGAAATCTTTTGACACAAAACATTAGTTTCAGCTTAATCGTTCCGTTCTAATAAATGTTTTGAAAACCGATTTCTAGCAATTTTATTAGCTCTTTTGGGCAAAAACAAAGTAAGAATTTTTCAAAATTACCCAATATCCATTGCTTAATTACTTTTGGACAAAAGAATTTTTCAAAACCTGACGTTTTATGGTTACTTGACTTAAAACTTTCGACCTTAAATACCTTACCCATTACCCCACACTTAGAAGAACATTATCCCTAATGTTCTCTCGAAAGAATATTTTGATACTATATGAATTAAGGACATGACTTCTAAAATTCTAAGTTCGTTGCGGGGGTTACCCCACACTTAGAGATTTTAGTGTGTTGTAATTGAAATAGGTTTGAGGAAGGATTACTTCCCTATGGTCGTGTTACTTTTCTAGTGTTGGGACTTCCTATGGTCCATCTCCTACATACCAGTCTCTTTTAAAAATATTTATGCATGAAGAACACAAAGAGAAAGGCAGCATTTCCACTATATATAACTTTTTATACAATGCTTCAAAAAGATAAAAAACTAAAACACAAAATAAAGATAAAGTAGTCTATGGGATACTATCCTGTTCAATATGTGTCGGCTCTGCAAAGTATCTGAAAACATCATCCTCCAGGTTCGGCATGTGCTCGAAAGGCTGCCCTATATCCATCTCAGGGCCTAGTAAAGACTCTAGACATAAGTCTGTCGGTATCTCCAGGTGGGATAAGTCTGGGAAAAGCTCCTCGTCAGGCATGCTCCCAGTGATCTCAAATGCCTTGGCCGTTGGCGGCTCCATTAAAATAGTAATAGTGACTAAATGACAACCCTCTGGCAACTCAGCAACTGGAACTGGCTCTATAACTGGGGCAGGCGGCACGATGGGAGTAGGAGTAGCGTGTGCAGGCAAGGAAACAGAGTGAACTGAAGCTGGTGTGGAATGCCCGGGCGTAGACTGTTATGTCAGCTGAACACGGCGTGCTAGCCTAAATGAAGATGTGCCCAGAGTACGTGGCATCCCCTCACGTCGGAGGTATGCTCTTAGAGCTTTGTAAAGGCTCTACTGATCTCTGAGTAGTGCCCATGCAACATCAGGGTCACTCAAAGTAGCTCCGTAATGGATCACCATCTGAGGCTCATGCGCATCTGGAAACTGTGTATGCTCGATCGGTCTCTTGGCTAAACGTCTAGATCGTCGGACGGGAGGAGATGGCGGTGCTGTGCCGATGTCTTCCTCAACGCTCTCTAATACTAATCTCCTTGGGCCTAATTGCCCTGTTGATGGCCTGTTCTGATCAGCACTGCTTCCAGATGAGTAAACTACAGGAGTCCTCCTCCTACGAACGGGAATGTAAGCTGATGCTCCTGAACTTGGCATTGCACCTAAACACATTCAACAAACTTGTAAGCACTAAGCACAAGTATGGCGCTTAGTTTGTTAGTACAGAAATAATATCTTAAAACTGAAAATGATTTAAAAAGAAAATAATAAGAAAAAAGATAAGCAAGGGGTGCCTCCCAAGAGCTCTTTGTTTATCAAGTCGTTACAGCTCGGCTTTTCCTTATCAGATCTTCAGAATGGATCGAAGGAGAAGAGGTGCTCCTCCTTATCGTGGTCTTCTAAATAGGCTTTCAACCGGTGGCCATTGACTTTGAAATTACCAGTAGGTCCTTGCAACTCCACGGCTCAGTGTGGAAAAGCGTGTACAACTTTGTATGGGCCACTCCATCTGGATCTAAATTTTCCCGCGAACTTCTTGAACCAAGAATTGAAGAGAAGAACTTTATCTCCAGGGGCGAACTTTGTAGGGATTAATTTGGCGTCATGCGTAAGTTTCGTTCATTCCTTGTAGATGTATGACGTTTCATATGCATGGTCTCTCAATTCAGCGAGTTCGTTCAATTGCATTTTTCTATGTCTTCCGGTAATTGAGGGATCGAGGTTGCAGGTCTTCAGCGCCCAGAGAGCTTTGTATTCGAGTTCTAACGGAAGGTGACAAGCTTTTCCATAGATCATTCGGTAGGGTGTAGTTCCTAGAGGATTCTTGTAAGCAGTCCGAAATGCCCACAGAGCATCATCTAGCTTCTCGGTCCATTTATTTCCATGATGGCCGATAGTGCGTTCTAAGATTCTTTTCAGTGCTCTGTTCGTAACCTCTGCTTGTCTGTTGGTTTGCGGATGATAGGCAGTGGACATCTTGTAGGTAACTCCGTATTGTTGCATCACCTTCATAAACTGAGTGTTACAGAAGTGTGTGCCTCTATCACTTATTATCACAAGGGGAGCTCAAAATCTGCAGAATAGTCTCTTCAGGAAATTTGTGACGACTTTGGCATCATTAGTCGGAAATGCTTGAACTTCGACCCATCTGGAGACGTAATCTACTCCTACGAGGACGTATTCTTTCCCATTAGACTTTGGGAATGGGCCCATGAAGTCTAATCCCCATATATCGAAGATCTCGCAAGCTTGGATATTAGTCCGAGGCATCTCGTTCTTCATAGAGATATTGCCTTGTCTTTGGCATGCGTCGCAACGCTTTACAAGCTCTTGCGCATCTCGAAATATAGATGGCCAGTAGAATCCTGATTCGTAGACTTTCCTAGCGATTAAATTTGCTTGATGATGACCTCCAGTTGGTCCATGGTGACATTGGTGAAGAATCCCTGCTGCTTGCTTCTCATCTACGCACCTCCTGATTATCTGATCAGGGCAAATTCTAAACAGGTAAGGATCTTCCCAGTAGTAGTACTTGGCATTACTGAAGAACTTCCTTCTTTGGGAGGTACTCATGCTCTTTTGTACTACTCCGGTAACTAGGTAGTTGGCCATGTCGGCATATCAAGGAGTGTCATTAAACTGTGATCCTATGTGAGTTTGTCCTAAACTCATAAGCTGTTCTTCCGGGAATTTATCTCTGATATCTTGTTCTGCAAGTTTTTCCATCATTAGGTTTTCCAAATGACTAAGATGATCTGCTGCGACATTCTCAGCTCCTTTCTTGTCTTTAATCTCGATGTCGAATTCTTGAAGGAGTAAGATCCATCGTAGGAGTCTCGATTTCGCGTCTTGCTTAGTGAATAGATATTTGAGGGCTGAATGATCTGTATAGACCGTAGTCTTAGACAAGATAAGATAGGAACGAAATTTTTCGAAGGCGAATACTACGGCTAGCAGCTCCTTCTCCATGGTAGTGTAATTCTCTTGAGCTCCAGTTAAGGTTTTGCTGGCGTAATAGATTGGATGAAAGTGTTTATCTGCCCGTTGTCCAAGCACTGATCCAACTGCGAAATCGCTCGCATCACACATGATTTCAAATGGTAGACTCCAATCAGGAGCTATCATGATCGGTGCATGTGTTAGCTGTTCTTTTAGATAGTGGAATGCTTTTTGACATTCTTCATCGAAGACAAACGGGACTTCCTTTCCTAAGAGGTGAGTGAGAGGTCGTGTGACCTTTGAAAAATCCTTAATGAAACGTTGGTAGAAACCGGCGTGTCCTAGGAAACTCCTTATTACTCTTACCGTGGTAGGTTCTGGAAGTTTAGTGATGGTCTCAATCTTAGCCTTATCAACTTCTATTCCTGCTTTAGAGATCTTATGTCCTAAAACTATCCCTTCTTTTACCATGAAGTGACATTTTTTCCAATTAAGAACTAAATTTGACTCTTCACACCGAGTGAGCATCTTGTCAAGGTTTGATAGGCATGAATCAAAGGTACTACCAAAGACTGAGAAGTCGTCCATGAAGACTTCCATACAACGTTCAATCATCTCGTGGAATATTGCTACCATGCATCGCTGAAATGTAACTGGTGCATTGCATAACCCAAAGGGCATACGTCGATAGGCAAATGTTCCATAAGGACAGGTGAAGGTTGTTTTCTCTTGGTCCTTTGGATCGAGGGGAATTTGAAAGTAGCCGGAAAAACCGTCTAGGAAACAGTAGTACTCATTTCTTGATAGACGTTCAAACATTTGATCAATGAAAGGTAATGGAAAATGATCCTTCCAGGTCGCATCGTTTAATTTACGATAATCTATGCCAACCCTCCAGCCGATAACTTCCCGAGTTGGAATAAGTTCATTATTCTCATTTTGAATTACGGTCGTCCCTCCCTTTTTGGGTACCACTTGAACAGGACTGACCCATGGTGAATCAGAGATGGGATAGATCAGACCGGCATCCAAAAGTTTGATTACTTCTTTCTTGATGACTTCTTGAATCATAGGGTTGACCCTTCTTTGCCTCTGAACTGATGTCTTGAAATCATCTTCCATGAAGATCTTATGGGTGCAATAGTTGGGGCTGATCCCTTTGATGTCGGAGATCTTCCAAGCAATTGCCTTCTTATGTGATTTCAGCACTTGAATCAATTTCACCTTCTCTTATGTGATTTCAGCACTCGATAGATGGCTTCATTATAGCTATCTCCATACGGTCTAACGAGTCGTACTTCTCCTGGAATTCTGATTCTTCAATAGCGGTCACTGATGCTATATGTTCTTCATTTCTGGAAATTGTCCTCCTTAATGCTTACTTTTCAGAAATGTCTTCTTTAGTTTCGAAGGTAGGTTCGGAAAATTCCTCACAGTCTTCCCTTGACTGGGGTTCCTGATGTATCAGAATGAAATCTGTTTCTTCATTCGGTCTTCTCCTTAGTAGAGGTAAAGGAATGCCTTGTCCTAGCGGTGCTATTTGAATAGTATGGCCAAGAAATTTACTTTCAGAGAGGGGAGATATGAGTTGACTAAGGTCTATGGCGGAATGGTTGTCGAGATTTCCTTCAGGAGGTGTAAAGAACAGATCCTTAGAAATTTGATCTTGACTGCAAATAGCCATAGTCTCTTTCAGGTATTCGTTGACGAGTTCTTGAAAAGAATCAGAGAGATTCACATTCTCTTCCGCAGGATGGTTCATGAGGCGATCAACATTGAATGTGATTTCTTCTCCTCCAACCCTTAACTTTAATGATTTCTCGTGAATGTCAATTACGGCCTTGGCAGTATTTAAGAATGGTCAGCCAAGAATGAGTGGGACCTTCGTGTCTTCCTCAATATCCATAATGACAAAATCAACGGGAAATGCGAACTTATCCACTCTGACTAGGACATCTTCAGCTATTCCCCTAGGAATCTTAACTGATCTGTTCGCGAGTTGGATAGTCATTCTGGTTGGCCTTAAGTCATTTAATCCTAGCTTCTTGATTAATGAATAGGGCATTAGGTTTACACTGGCTCCTAGGTCTGCTAACGCATAGCTAATTTGGACATCTTGCAAGTAGCAAGGTACCGTTTATCTTCCTGTATCTCCTAAATTAGGGGGAATTCCATGCTATGACACTAACGAGCATTCTTCACTTGAGGGCAAGCTAACTTTCTCTCTTAATCTCTCTTTATTTGAAAGTAGTTCTTTGAAAAATTTAGCGCAGTTTGGCATTTCTACTAAAGCATCTACTAGACGTACATTCAAATGCAAATTCTTAATAATATCCCAATACTTAGCAAATTGTGCTTCTTGTTTTTCCTTCCTAAGCCTACCTGGGAAAGGTATGCGGGTGCGCGGAATAATTTCCGAGGCCTTAAGAGAGATAGGTTCCGGTGGATCGACGACTGGGTCAATTTGCACAGGTTCCTTATCGGAAAAATCTTGTATGGGTATATCGACAGTTGTTTCTTTTCCTCCTCTATTAATTACTAGGGCATCAAACTCACTACACTCTATATCAATTTTAGTGGCTAAACGTTTAAGCGTAAGCTGAAAATTAGTGATTAATTCTTCAAAAGTCTTTATCAACGTGTCGAACTTATTCTGGCATTCTATGACTCGAAGGTTTAACATGTATTGATTTTTCATAAATTCAGCTAAAATTTCCTTAGAGTGGAGAGTAGGTTTGTGCAATGGAAAAATTATATTATGATCCGAGCTATTTTGCTGTTTGTGTGCCCATCTAAGGTAAGGATACCTTAGATTGGTTCTAGGAGCATCGGAGTTCTTAGGAATTTGTAAACTTTGAAGACTGAGGGTGAGATCTTGTAACCTGGTTTCCAGCATTTTTACCGTATGAGCGAAGACATCATCCTTCTCAGCAGCTTCATTGTTCTAGTCTTCCTGTTGTGCAGCCATTGTGTCCAAGAGATCCCATGCTTCATCTGTTGTTCTAGACATGAAATTTCCTTGCGAGGCCATATCTAGGAGAGACTTATCATCCTTGGTCAAACCATTGTAAAGCGTACAGACTATGTCTGCCCGACTTAACAAATAATTCGGACATCTTTTAAGCATTCATCTTTACTCTATTCCATGCTAGACACAATGACTCATTTTCTTTTTGGGAAAAGTTAGTGATGTCATTTCTTAAACAGGTTTGTAGGGAGGGTGGATAATATTTATTTAGAAATTTAGTGGCTAATTCCTCAAATGTACGAATTGAATTCGAGTTAAGTGCGTCAAACCATGCTGAAGCGTGATTAGAAAGTGAATATTGAAAAAGATGAAGTTTTAAAATGTTTTTCTCGTTTGATTCCTTCTTAAAAGAGTCAACCAGACTGATAAATTTGTTTATATGAAAATTAGGATCGTCAGTCGGTAATCCTTGAAATTTACAGATCATACTGACTAGTTTAATCATGTGTGAACTGATTTCAGGAATTCCTTCGGTTCCTAAGGCGATTGTTCCTCCTCTTTCCTCTAAGCATGACTTATGCATAGAAGCAAGGGTGTCTTGTTGTTCCATTTTTTTTTCTAATTTTTTGTTAATAAAAAGACTTAAAAGTCACTTTTAGAAAATATTAATTTACTAAAAGGATCGATAATTTAATAAAAACAATTATTCTTGAAATTCGGTCACTAACCAGATCGGATATCTTAACTGATAGGACTTCTCACGGATTACTTGTATCGAGGTGGCCAGGCCGACTACGGAGAGGCAGGATCCTTTTGGTTCCAATATAATTGGAGACTGTTCGAAAAATCCAATAACCAAGTCCGTGTATAATTGTCTTTCTTAGACACCACCAAACAACACTTTGTCTGTTTAAAATCTTTCTCGATCAAAATATTCGAATCCCCGGCAGCGGGGCCAGAAAAACTTGATGTGACTACAAAGATATGGCCGAAACGGACTATTTTATTTATGCGGCGTCGTTAGGTCGCAGGACGTCTGAATCAGTCGATCAAGGTTGCACTCAGTCGTTTTGTTTATTTATATTTTGTGGGGCCTAAATTACTTTACTTTCTAAAGTGTAGAAGGTGTAAGTTAACCTATTGTCAAATTTTATGCTGATTAATGAATTGAAGATCAAGAGGATAATTGTCTTTTAGTTAAATTACCTAGATAAAAGATAGTAGTTTATTTTAGCTAAAGGTCCTAAATGCAGAAAAGTAAATAAAATGGAAGGATATCCGGAGTATGCAGATCAGGGAAATGTTGACCAAGATATCAGTATTGGGTTAGGGAAAGGTAATTATGCTTATGTTAAGACTATACTTGGATTGATGTTGATTTGGCTGAATGAGCCAATTACACAGACCTACTTATCTCTGAACTCTCGGAGTTCTCTTTGAGCAGTGAGAAGTATGTCACTTGGTCTTATAACTGAAGTGTAACAATACCTCGGAGGTTATCCTCAGTAAAGTACTAGGTTTATTAGTGAGTTAAGCTCTAATCCTAACCCTCGTTATCAGTTTAGATAACTGAATAACAACGTGTCATGTTGATTGAACACTGATCACAAACGGAAGGAGTCCGTCGGTTTAAGTTGGCAAAACCTTAAGTGGAAACTAACAACCATTTCATCATACTAGTGAGATCACAACAAATCAAACATTATACAGCATTACAGTTAATATACTGATAGTAAAGCAGATAGAAACCTAATAAGTACCTAAACAGTTGATATGACTAAAACCTAGGGCAACAATCAGACAAGAACATGCAATAGGCTTGGGTCATACAGTAAAGGCACTCACTAGATCTTAACAGCTACTAAGAGGTCTCTTCGGAATGGCCAATAGGCATACTAGGTCATTCATGTCTCAATTCCTAGGTTCCGTGTCCTAAAAGTACATTAAATGCCTCTCGGGAACTCCGTCCATACCGAGTTCATAGAATCTTCAGATACAGTATAACCAGGGGTCTTAATCCTATGAAGTAGCTAATGTCATATAGGTGGAGAAGTCCTGATCACAACCTAAGTTGGTCAATCCTTAAGATGCTAGCATACAAATCTATCAGACTTCCTAGTTCAGCATTATAACAGTAACCGTACTATATTAACATAATTACACTAACCCAAACTTCTATCATGGCAACATACAGATAAATTAAGCTATCATGGCAATATCAGAATTCATTATTAAACATAAAGAGTAAGAATACATGTTTAATACAAAAGACAAGCGTTTCGAATAAAACCTGAAAAATCCGAACTAATCTGCCCGGGATTGCAGGGACTCGCCGCGATATCCTCCGAAAAATAAAAGCTAAGCTAACTACTACTAAAACTACCTAAAAATATTGAAAATATAAATTGTATTGCAAGTTGAGTGTGTGTTGGAATGGATGGAGAAAGGCCCTTTAAATAGACTTGGAATTTGCCTGCATACGCATGGCAGGGAGTATGGCAGGGCGTATGGCAGCACATTTTTTTTCTTTTGAAAAGCAAGATAATTTTACTATATAATTTTAAAATTACAACAAGGATATATCCACAAGGATCGGATATAACCCAATCAATCAAACGAGGTATTTACAATTTGGGAGCAAAGACTGCACTCACACGACTAAACATACATCTAAGGACTAATTAACCAACTATGCCAATCGATGTTAACTCCTTTGATTCTAGACGAGATCCATTCATAAGATTTTACTTGGATCTCATTAAGAATCACCGGCGAGATACTACACTTTCCTTGAAAAACCAAAGAATTACGGTTCCTCCATATTGAATAAGCGCAATCCACTCCACGGCTTGCCAAATTTTTGAGCCTAGAGAGGACATGTTGTGGGAGGATTTTCCCCGAAGTAAATCACCCAAGGACATATTGTGGCAGCACGTTTTTGGCAGACCGTATGCTTGGCAGGCCGCATGGTGGCTCGTGTGGTGGCACGTATTTGGCAGGCCATTTCCATAGTGGCAGGCCGTATGGCAGGCCGTATGGATTGCTTGGTCAGGCTTGATTCACTGGATCGTAACTTGATTTCTTGTCTTTCACCGTTTTCGCTCTAGAATCTTCGTTTTAGCTCCGTTTTACTTGATTCTTTTTGCAGCGCCTTTGTAATTACTCAATCTACAAAATCAACCGAAAAATGATAATTTTGTCGACAAAGTTTTAATCTTTATTGTTTTAGGGCCTGATTTAGGGGGTAAAAACGTGACTTTTTGCCCGATATCAGCGTTGCTCTTTTCTCCGTACACCATTAAGGGTTTTCCTTTTTCTCGTATAATGTGAATTACATTTTTGTAACAAACGATCTATACTTTCACTTCTTTCAACCAGTCCATACCGATTATCACATCAAAACTCCCTAACTCTACTGGTATCAAGTCAATCTTAATTGTTTCGCTAACCAGTTTAATTTCTCGATTCCGACATATATTATCTACTGTAATTAATTTACCGTTTGCTAATTCGAGTAAAAATTTATTATCCAAGGGCGTCGGTGAGCAACTTAGTTTAACACAAAAATCTCTACTCATATAGCTTCTATCCGCACCCGAATCAAATAAAACATAAGCGGATTTATTGTCAATAAGAAACGTACCCGTAACAAGCTCCAGGTCTTCCTGCGCTTCTGCCATATTAATATTGAAAACTCTTTCGCGACCCTGCTCACTATTATTCCCCTGATTTGGGAAATTTCTACTAATGTGGCCTGGTTTTCCACATGCAAAGCAAACTATGGCGGCATTAACTGTTTCGACATTATTTGTTCTTTTAATTCTGTTAAACTTTGGTCCGTAGGCCTCACACTTTGCCGCACTATGACCATTTCTTTTACACCTGGTGCAAAATGTCGTGCAGAACCCCTGATGATTCTCTTCACACCTTTGGCATGGCTGTTTTTGGTTTTTATTGCCATTGTTATTATTGAGATTGTTGTTGGGATTGTTATTGTTGCTATTGTTGTTGTTGTTGTTAGGACGGTTATTGTAGTTGTTGTTGGGACGTTTGTTGAAGTTGTTATTGCGATTAATGTTGCGGTTGTTGGGATAGTTATTGCGATTGTGGTTGTGATTGTTGTTGTTGTATTGGTGACTCTTGTCATTGGTTTCTTCCCACTTTCTCTTGACTTGTTTCATGTTAGCCTCTTCAGTCGTCTGCTCTTTAATCCTTCCTTCGATCTGGTTCACTAATTTGTGAGCCATTCGACTTGCCTTTTTTATGGAGGCGGGCTCGTGTGAACTCACATCTTCTTGAATCCTTTTCGGTAACCCTTTTACAAATGCATCGATCTTCTCTTCTTCGTCTTCGAACGTTCTAGGACACAATAGGCACAATTCGGTGAATCGTCATTCGTACGTGGTGATATCGAAACCTTGCGTTCGTAATCCTCTAAGCTCTACCTTGAGCTTGTTGACCTCGTTTCTGGGACGATACTGCTCGTTCATCAATTGCTTGAATGCTGACCACAGTAGTGCGTAAGCAGTATCTTCTCCTACCTACTCGAGATAGGTATTCCACCATGTTATCGCCGTACCTGTGAAGGTATGCGTAGCGTACTTTACTTTGTCTTCTTCAGAACATTTACTTATGGCAAACACCGATTCAAACTTCTCGGTCCACCGTTTCAATCCAATTGGACCCTCGGTTCCATCAAATTCCAAAGGTTTGCAGGCAGTGAATTCTTTGTAGGAACATCATACACGATTTCTTGTGGAATTTGTTCCACTACTAGAACCAGAGTTATTGTTGTTATTTTGTATTGCGGCCTGCACTGTGGCTATGTTCGCAGTAAGGAAAACACAGAAGTCTTCCTCACTCATGTTCAAGGTCTGACGAGTTGTCGGTGCCATTTCCTTCAAAAATAGCCAAAAGAATTGAGTTAATCATATAGAATTTAAGAGTAGTCAATAGTATTTCGTAGCATAATATGAACTTATTTATAAAAGCTTTTTCTTCATATTAGCATTTTATAGTTTTAATTCGGGTAGTACCTACCCGTTAAGTTCATACTTAGTAGCTATTATACAATTCAACTACTACGATTCTATATGAAAAACTTATTACAATAATATTTCGCATTCAAACTTATACAATATTTTACAAACATACAATACCACTATTATACATATAGGATGAAATATAGCACATAATAACTTGTTATTCGACAGCTATAAAGGCAATTCTAGTTAATACGCAAGCAGTTCAACAAAAGAAATAAAGCCACGTAATTCATAAGTCCAGAAACAAGTCATGCATTCTGGTTGTACTAATATTATTTCCCATCCTTGGTTATGTAGCAGATAACCATTATGACCATTAGCTAGGCAGCATGTTGTAATGTCGTCAAAAGGACGAGGGTTTCGTAATGCCCAACAGCCCCGTAACAATCTAAAAACCTTGTTTCTCACCTCAACTACCGAGTCCGTCACTTGTGGGAATGTTTTATTTAAAAGTTGCAACCCAAAGTTCTTTTTCTCAATTTGATAACATGCTTCTTTATGTTGCATGTTAGAAGCTCTTTCTAAAGAACAGAGTCCTATGTTAGGATATGTTGAGTCAAAATAGGTTCGTAACCCGTAGCGTAAAATTGCATCTGGGTTTCCCGCACTAAATGCCTTAAAGAAAAATTGGCGTAACTTAAAGTCTCCCCAATGTGATATACCCCATATTTTAAAGGAAAGCCTTTTATATAGTAAGGCATGCCTGGAATGTCTTTCAAACGTTTGACAAACTAATTTTGTCGTAACTAATTGTGCTGATGAATTCTGCCCGAGCCTAGACAAGATTTCATCAATCATATCTCCTGGTAGGTCTTCTAAAATTTTTGGTTGTCTATCCTTAACGTCCATTTTGTGTTTTTATACTGTAAAATAGACAAGGATTAGATTCGTAAAAGATAATTAACAAACAATACAAGTAATTTTTACATAGAACATAAAAGTACAAGCACACTACAATACATATAATACACAACATGATTACAACCCTCTAATCTAAATCACTGGTTTCTTCTTCGGACTTGGTTCGTTTTCCTAATTTTCTAGGGATATATGGTGCTCCTCTAATACGAGCCATCGTTTTCCACAATGGTTTAGAAAAACCTGGTGGTTTAGAGGTTCCCGGGTTATTGTTACAATTTGGGAGATACGGATGTTGCCGATACATATAAAGTTCATCGGGGTTGGAATCAGGTTTCTCTATTTTTACACCTTTTCCCTTATTATTTTCTTTTGATTTATTAAATTGGGTCGAGGTAATTTCTATAACATCGTCGGAATCCTCATCGGGATCCGATTCATCGCAAAATTGGTAATCCTCCCAATATTTTGCTTCCTCGGCGGAAACACCATTGACCATTTTTAACTTTGGTCCGTTGATTGAGGATTTTCTTTTATTTAATCGATTTACTGTAGGTATCAATATTTCTTCCTCCGGAACCTCTTCTTCTTCCGGTTCCTCTTCTTCTGGTTCCTCCTCTTCTGGTTCCTCTTCTTCTGTTTCCTCCTCTTCCGGTTCCTCTTCGGGAATTTGTGAATCTTCCCAAAATATATTTGACTCTTCATTATTATTAGGTGAGTCGATGGGATTTGTACTAGAGGTAGACATCTATCACACAATATCAAACATGTTAAGAGATTAATATATCACATAATATTTACATGTTACAATTTGTAGTTTCCAACAAAAGTGTTAAGCAATCATTTTTAAAGAAAACACGGTCGAAGTCCAGACTCACTAATGTATCCTAACAAACTCGATAAGACACACTAATGCAAATTTATGGTTCTCTAAGACCAACGCTTGGATACCAACTGAAATTTCCCGTTCATATTGATTATAAACGTTCCAGATTAATTAATTTCGTTGCGATGTTTTGACCTCTATATAAGACGTTTTTCAAAGACTGCATTCGATTTTAAAACAAAGCATAACCTTTAATTTATCGTTAAAGGTTTAAAAATGATAATCAAAAGTATAGTACTTTCACATGACCATTACATAATGGTTTACAATAATATTACACAACAATATATGTCTTCGAATGCAGTTTTCAAACAATAATATACAAGCATGGACTCCAAATCTTGTCCTTAATTTAGTATGCAACAGCGGAAGCTCTTAACAATTACCTGAGAATAAACCTGCTTAAAATGTCAACAAAAATGTTGGTGAGTTATAGGCTTAGCCTATATATTTATCAATTCATATTAATAGACCACAAGATTTCATATTTCCATTTTTTGTAAACAGCATGCATGCATAAAAATCATTCATATGGTGAACACCTAGTAACCGATATTAAAAAGATGCATATAAGAATATCCCCTATCATTCCGGGACATCCATCGAACATGATAAAACAACATCGAAATACTAAAGCATCCGCAACCATGGATGGGGTTCGTTAGGCCCAATAGATCTATTTTTAGGATTCACGTCAATTAGTAGATCGGTTTACTAATTCTTAGGTTACCAAGCAAAAAGGGGCATATTCGGCTTCGATCATTCACCCATATAATGTAGATTCATTTACTTGTGTCTATTTTATAAAACATTTATAAAACTGCATGTATTCTCATCCCAAAATATTAGATTTTAAAAGTGGTACTATAACTCACTTTCACATATTTTTACTTCGTCGGGAAGTAATATTTGGCCACTGGTCGATTCACGAACCTATAACAAATATGTACATATATATCAAAGTATGTTCAAAATATATTTACAACATTTTTAATACGTTTTACTGTTTTAAGTTTATTAAGTCAGCTGTCCTTGTTAGTAACCTACAACTAGTTGTCCACAGTTAGATGTACAGAAATAAATCGATATATATTATCTTGAATCAACCCATGACCCAGTGTATACACATCTCAGGCTAGATCACAACTCAAAGTATATATATTTTTGGAATCAACCCCAACCATGTATAGGTAACTCAAACATTACTGCATATAGAGTGTCTATGGTTGTTCCAAATAATATATATACATGGGTCGATATGATATGTCAAAACATTTGCATACGTGTCTATGGTATCTCAAGATTACATAATATATTAGAATACATGTATAATACAATATGAGTTAGCTAGGATATGATTAATATAGATTTGTTACCAATTTTCACGTAGTTACAACAAGCAAAAATATCCAATCTTGTTTTACCCATAACTTCTTCGTTTTAAATCCATTTTGAGTGATTCAAGTTGCTATGGTCTCATATTAAACTTAAGTTTATGAATCTAAACAGAAAAAGTATAAGTTTATAGTCGTAAATACAGGTTACAAGTCATTTTTGTAAAGGTAGTCATTTTAGTCGAAAGAACGACGTCTAGATGACCATTTTGGAAAACATACTTCCACTTTGACTTTAACCATGATTTTTGGATATAGTTTCATTTTCATAAGAAAAATCATTTTACCAGAAGAACAACTTTTAGATCAAAGTTTATCATAGTTTTTAATTAACTAACCCAAAACAGCCCACAGTGTTACTACGACGGCGTATATCCGGTTTTACGGTGTTTTTTTGTGTTTTCAGGTTTTAAATCATTAAGTTAGCATATCATATAGATATAGAACATGTGTTTAGTTGATTTTAAAAGTCAAGTTAGAAGGATTAACTTTTGTTTGCGGACAAGTTTAGAATTAACTAAACTATGTTCTAGTGATTACAAGTTTAAACCTTCGAATAAGGTAGTTTTATATATATGAATCGAATGATGTTATGAACATCATTACTACCTCAGGTTTTGTGGATAAACCTACTGGAAATGAAAAAAACTAGATCTAGCTTCAAAGGATCTTTGGATGCCTTGAAAGTTCTTGAAGCAAAATCATGAAACGAAAACAAGTTCAAGTAAGATTTCCACTGGAAATAAGATTGTTAAAGTTATAGAAATTGAATCAAAGTTTGAATATGAGTATTACCTTATATAAGAAAGATATCTTACTGTAAATAAGAAATATTTCTTGAGGTTGGATGATCACTCAAAGTGGATTTGCAAGATTGGAAGTAAGCTAGCAAACTTGGAAGTGTTGTTGGTGTGTTCTTGAGTAGTTGTTTAATAACTTGGTTTATGTATGAATTTATGAACTATATTGAGCTAGATTTTGTTGTAGATGATGAAGAACACTTAGAACAAAGGAAGAACACTTGAAAGAGAGTAATTTGATTCAAGAAAATTGAAATGAAAATGTGTTTGTGAGTAATCTAGTTCACGTGAATTAGGGGTTCCATATAGGCTCCATTAGTTGGTAATTTTGTGAGATATTTCATGCTAGATGTTAAATGATGGTTCCCACATGGTTAGGTGACTCACATGGGCTGCTAAGAGTTGATCATTGAAGTGTATATACCAATAGTAAATACATTTAGAAGCTGGGTATTGTACGAGTACGAATACGGGTGCATACGAGTAGAATTGTTGATGAAAATGAATGAGGATGTAATTGTAAGCATTTTTGTTAAGTAGAAGTACTTTGATAAGTGTCTTGAAGTCTTTTAAAAGTGTAAGAATACATATCAAAACACTACATGTATATACATTTTAACTGAGTCGTTAAGTCATCGTTAGTCGTTACATGTAAATGTTGTTTTGAAACCTTTAAGTTAACGATCTTGTTAAATGTTGTTAACCCATTGTTTATTATATCTAATGAGATATTAAATTATTACATTATCATGATATTATGATGTATTAATATATCTTAATATGATATATATATATATATATATATATATATATATATATATATATATATATATATATATATATATATATATA
The DNA here is from genome assembly GCF_046630445.1 of Rutidosis leptorrhynchoides. Lineage (NCBI taxonomy): Eukaryota > Viridiplantae > Streptophyta > Magnoliopsida > Asterales > Asteraceae > Rutidosis > Rutidosis leptorrhynchoides. The sequence continues at coordinate 220,145,682 of NC_092333.1, read as the reverse complement.
TATATATATATACATTTAAATGTTGTTACAACGATAATCGTTACATGTATGACTCGTTTCAAAATCCTTAAGTTAGTAGTCTTGTTTTTATATATGTAGTTCATTGTTAATATACTTAATGAGATACATACTTATCATAATATCATGTTAACTATATATATATCCATATATATGTCATCATATAGTTTTTACAAGTTTTAACGTTCGTGAATTGCCGGTCAACTTGGGTGGTCAATTGTCTATATGAAACCTATTTCAATTAATCAAGTCTTAACAAGTTTGATTGCTTAACATGTTGGAAACACTTAATCATGTAAATATCAATTTCATTTAATATAAAAAAACATGGGAAACTTCAGGTCACTACAGAACACATTGACGTGAACTACATTTCATTTGTTTTTCCACGAGACACATACGCTTGGAAGTTTGCACCGACTCTTTTGGAATAAATGTAAGATTTTATGTGAGTTGCCGTTACACCTTGTTCATTTTCGTTCTCCATGAAGTTCGTCATGAGTCTGTTCTCACTCATCTATCATAATGTTTATATATACTGTCAACACCGGTGCTGATAGAAGCTTTAATGCTAGAGAATTTAGTCCCAACGTTTATAATCATGTACCTTCCTTAGACAGCGTGTACTCTATAGAACTATTAAACTAGGAAGTTTTAACCTTGTGGTTGAAACAAACTGGTTATCTGACGATACATCTGAGGCAGCTGCGACCAGAAGGCTATTCGAACTCCTTTCACCGACAGCGAGCCAACGATGGTGTACGGAGAGAAGATCGGTACACCGTCATCTTACATTAATTACTCAAGGGTACAGAAGTACATGAGATGAGAATGTCTCACAATTCTGACACATGTAAGTAAAATTGAATCAACATTTAAGGGACCCGAAGATGTCCTAACCGCTAGAAATGTTTCCTTAAGGTCCATCCAGAGGAGTACCTGGTCTTCCACCTCACCGGGAAGACGAATTTCAAATTGATTTAGTGCCAGGAACAGCACCGGTGGCTCGTGCACCGTATAGGCTTGCACCCCTAGAGTTATAAGAGTTGTTGGCTATGAATGCCAAGATGAGGAATAAGGTGCTCACATTAAATAAGAACTCCCCATGGTGAATAACATCGGGGTTGTAATACTTTGATCCATGTCTGGCACAACCAGATGGACTTTATGACCGAGGAGTTCATAGTTCGAACTCCGTTCTTATTCGCTAAGAAAAAGGAATGGGTTGCGTACTTATGAAACAAAACAAGGTTATTACTTATAGATCGCGACAGTTAAAGATTCACGAGAAGAACTACACTATGCACGACCTTGAACTAGGAGTTGTAGTCTTTACACTCAAAATGTGGAGATACTACCTATACGGAACCAAGTTTACTATCTTCACCAACCATAAGAGCTTACAGCACATATTTGATCAGAAGAAACTCAACATGAGACAATGGCATTGGTTGGAATTACTTAATGTTGTGGCAGATGCTCTGAGCAGAAAGGAGAGAGAGAAACCTCTCAGGGTTAAAGCTCTTAACATAGTTGTCCGTATGAATCTCACATCACAGATCTGCGCGCACAACAGGAGACCGTGAAACAAGACAACGTCGATGTTGAACTTATCAAAGGGATGGATAAGAAATTTGACATAAAAGAGGACGAAACACGATATTTTGCTAACCGAATCTGGGTAACAAAGTATGGTGGGTTGAGAGAACTGGTGTTGGAGGAAGCACACAAGTCAAGGTACTCAATTCATCCTGGATCAGATAAAATGTACCAAGATCTGAAGGCGTTTTATTGGTTGCCAAATCTGAAAGCTGACATTGCTCCCTATGTCAGAAAGTTCTTGACTTGCACTAAAGTCAAAGCTGAACACAAGAAGCCACAAGGCTACTGACTCAACCAGAGATTCCCCAGTGGAAATGAGAATGTATTACAATGGACTTCATCATGAAATTTCCAAAAACCGTGGGAGGTTATGGCACTATTTGGGTTGTCGTGGATCACCTCACTAAGTCTGCATACTTCTCACCGATAAGAGAAACTGACAAGATGGAAAAGTTGGCTCAGGTTTACATTAAGGAAGTCATCTTTAGGCATGGAGTGCCTATATCTATTGTATCCGATCGTGACAGCAGATTTACTTCTAGATTCTGGAAGACATTACAGAAAGTATTGGAGACACGTCTAGATATGAGTACATCATATCACCCCCAGACGGATGGCCAAAGCGAACGGACTATTCAAACTCTTGAGGACATGTTGCGAGCATGTGTCATTGATTTTGGAAAATGATGGGATAAGTACTTACCACTAGCTGAATTCTCATACAACAACAGCTACCATACGAGCATTAAAGCTGCATCTTTCGAAGCGTTGTACGGAAGCAATTTTAGACCTCCCATGTATTGGAGCGAATTGGGAGATAGTCAGTTGACAGGTCCTGAGATTATTCAGGAGACAATAGAGAAAGTCGTACAGATTCAAGAATGATTGAAAACGGCTCAGAGTCGTCAAAAGAGTTATGCCGATGTTAGACGGAAAGATTTAGAATTCCAAGTTGACGATAAAGTCATGCTTAAAGTATCACCCTGAAAGGGTGTGATACGGTTCAGGAAACGAGGCAAAATTGAGTCCGAGATATGTTGGACCATTCGAGATAACTGAAAGAATTGGACCAGTGGCTTACAGATTGAAACTGCCACAAGTTTCATGACCCGTCCTAATCCATCTGGACGAATACATTATAATTGGTTTCATCACGAGGTACTTGACCTCTATATGATACATTTTACAAACATTGCATTCGTTTTTAAAAGACAAACTTTCATTTCATCGAAAGTTAACGGCATGCATACCATTTCATAATATATCCAACTATAATTGACTTAATAATAATCTTGATGAACTCAACGACTCAAATGCAATGTCTTTTGAAATATGTCATGAATGACTCCAAGTAATATCTCTAAAGTGAGCAAATGCACAGCGGAAGATTTCTTTCGTACGTGAGAATAAACATGCTTTCAAGTGTCAACCAAAAGGTTGGTGAGTTCATTAGTTTATCATAAATAATCATTTCATAATTTTTAATAGACCACAAGATTTCATATTTCCATTTCTCATAAACATACGTCCCAAGCATAGAGACAAAAATCATTCATATGGATTGAACACCTGGTAACCGACATTAACAAGATGCATATAAGAATATCCCCTATCATTTTGGGAAATCCTTCGGACATGATAAAAATAACATCGAAGTACTAAAACATCCGGTACTTTGGATGGGGTTCGTTAGGTCCAATAGATCTATCTTTAGGATTCGCGTCAATTAGTAGATCAGTTTACTAATTCTTAGGTTAACAAGAAAAAAGGGGCATATTCGGCTTCTATCATTCAACCATATAATGTAGTTTCGATTACTTGTGTCTATTTCATAAAACATTTATAAAAATTGCGCATGTATTCTCAGCCCAAAAATATAAAGGGTAAAAAGGCAAATGAAACTCACCTAATATATTTTGTAGTAAAAATACATATGACTATATTGAACAATGCAGGATTGGCCTCGGATTCACGAACCTATATCATTTGGATATTTATTAATACACATAATCGCAATCGAATAAGTTTATATATATATATATATATATATATATATATATATATATATATATATATATATATATATATATATATATAATTTACTAATTATATCATTTTTATATTAATGATATATATACGTCTCATAAATTCATTTTGTATATAAAACTGAAAATTTTGTTATGTTATATGTTTTAAATATATTTTTATTAGTATATATATATCATTTGTTTGTTAAAAATAGTATTGATAGTAATACTAAAATTATATTAATATTGATATAAATGATAATAATTATAATACTTAATATTACTAAATAAGGTATTATTGTTACTAATTATATTAATGATAATAATAATGATATTTATAATAATAACTATAAAAATATAAATTTTTCGGTTAATGATATTTAGAATAATGATTTTAGTAGTTATATATTAGTAGTACTCATTATTATATAAATAATCATACTTATAATGATAATATTTAATAAACATATTCATGATGATAATATTAAAGTTTTAAATTTAATAGTAATATCATAATTAATACTTATGAAAATAATAAGAATAATTGATATAATACTTATAATTACGATAATAATAATAATAACAATTATAATACTTTGTAAAAATAACAATAACTAATAATAGTAATAGTAACAACAACAACAATAATAATAATAATCATCATTTTCATATAATATCAATAATACTAGTAACAATAATAGTAACTAAGATCATAACAATAATAATGATAATAATTATAGTTTTAGTAATAATAATAATAATAATAATAACAATAATAATAAAAATAAAAGAAAGTGAGGCTACCTTAGAAGAAGCTAAAAAAAATAAACGTCCAAGCCTAGAATCGAACCCGAGACCTCTCGGTTACACATAAACGCCCCTAACCATCCTTCCATAACTGTTTATCTGAGATTATACCAGTTTAAATTATATACATATCTAGTTTCTATTTCATCTTCTTCCTCCCTAACTTAAAGTCGACCAGAGGAAACAATTAAACTATAACAACAATTTTTATGCTTTTGTATTTTACAAAAAATCCAAACTGTAACATAACGATACTTTGCTGAATTAAAACTTAAAAAAATAATAATAAATAAATAAAGGAAAGAAGCTGCACAGCAGCGTGTTTTCGTGAAATAAAATAAAAAAAAATATACAAGTTCAAAATTTGATACAATTTCAAAACCAACTTACTTATAACAACCCAAGATTTAAATTCCTCAATATACCACATACGTATTTGTACTAATCAGTAACTGAAAGAGAAAAAAATAAATATATAAAATTTTGCAAAAACGCTGCTGCTGTAGTGACCCGAACTTTTCCATGTTTATATATATTAATTGAGATTGATATTTACATGATTAAATGTTTCCAACATGTTAAGTAATCAAACTTGTTAAGACTTGATTAATTGAAATAGGTTTCATATAGACAATTGACCACCCAAGTTGACCGGTGATTCACGAACGTTAAAACTTGTAAAAACTATATGATGACATATATATGGTTATATATATAGTTAACATGATATTATGATAAGTAAACATATCATTAATTATATTAACAATGAACTACATATGTAAAAACAAGACTACTAACTTAATGATTTTGAAACGAGACATATATGTAACGATTATTTTAATGTATATATATCATATTAAGAGATATTCGTACATCATAATATCATGATAATATAATAATTTAAAATCTCTTTTGATATTATAAACATTGGGTTAACAACATTTAACAAGATCGTTAACCTAAAGGTTTCAAAACAACATTTACATGTAACGACTAACGATGACTTAACGACTCAGTTAAAATGTATATACATGTAGTGTTTTAATATGTATTCATACACTTTTGAAAGACTTCAAGACACTTATCAAAATACTTCTACTTAACAAAAATGCTTACAATTACATCCTCGTTCAGTTTCATCAACAATTCTACTCGTATGCACCCGTATTCGTACTCGTACAATACACAGCTTTTAGATGAATGTACTATTGGTATATACACTCCAATGATCAGCTCTTAGCAGCCCATGTGAGTCACCTAACACATGTGGGAACCATCATTTGGCAACTAGCATGAAATATCTCTTAAAATTACAAAAATATGAGTAATCATTCATGACTTATTTACATGAAAACAAAATAACATATCCTTTATATCTAATCCATACACCAACGACCAAAAACACCTACAAACACTTTCATTCTTCAATTTTCTTCATCTAATTGATCTCTCTCAAGTTCTATCTTCAAGTTCTAAGTGTTCTTCATAAATTCCAAAAGTTCTAGTTTCATAAAATCAAGAATACTTTCAAGTTTGCTAGCTCACTTCCAATCTTGTAAGGTGATCATCCAACCTCAAGAAATCTTTGTTTCATACAGTAGGTTATCATTCTAATACAAGGTAATAATCATATTCAAACTTTGGTTCAATTTCTATAACTATAACAATCTTATTTTAAGTGATGATCTTACTTGAACTTGTTTTCGTGTCATGATTCTGCTTCAAGAACTTCGAGCCATCCAAGGATCCACTGAAGCTAGATCCATTTTTCTCTTTTCCAGTAGGTTTATCTAAGGAACTTAAGGTAGTAATGATGTTCATAACATCATTCGATTCATACATATAAAGCTATCTTATTCGAAGGTTTAAACTTGTAATCACTAGAACATAGTTTAGTTAATTCTAAACTTGTTCGCAAACAAAAGTTAATCCTTCTAACTTGACTTTTAAAATAAACTAAACACATGTTCTATATCTATATGATATGCTAACTTAATGATTTAAAACCTGGAAACACGAAAAACACCGTAAAACCGGATTTACGCCGTCGTAGTAACACCGCGGGCTGTTTTGGGTTAGTTAATTAAAAACTATGATAAACTTTGATTTAAAAGTTGTTATTCTGAGAAAATGATTTTTATTATGAACATGAAACTATATCCAAAAATTATGGTTAAACTCAAAGTGGAAGTATGTTTTCTAAAATGGTCATCTAGACGTCGTTCTTTCAACTGAAATGACTACCTTTACAAAAACGACTTGTAACTTATTTTTCCGACTATAAACCTATACTTTTTCTGTTTAGATTCATAAAATAGAGTTCAATATGAAACCATAGCAATTTGATTCACTCAAAACGGATTTAAAATGAAGAAGTTATGGGTAAAACAAGATTGGATAATTTTTCTCATTTTAGCTACGTGAAAATTGGTAACAAATCTATTCCAACCATAACTTAATCAACTTGTATTGTATATTATGTAATCTTGAGATACCATAGACACGTATACAATGTTTCGACCTATCATGTCGACACATCTATATATATTTCGGAACAACCATAGACACTCTATATGTGAATGTTGGAGTTAGCTATACAGGGTTGAGGTTGATTCCAAAATATATATAGTTTGAGTTATGATCAATACTGAGATACGTATACACTGGGTCGTGGATTGATTCAAGATAATATTTATCGATTTATTTCTATACATCTAACTGTGGACAACTAGTTGTAGGTTACTAACGAGGACAGCTGACTTAATAAACTTAAAACATCAAAATATATTAAAAGTGTTGTAAACATATTTTGAACATACTTTGATATATATGTATATATTGTTATAGGTTCGTGAATCAACCAGTGGCCAAGTCTTACTTCCCGACGAAGTAAAAATCTGTTAAAGTGAGTTATAGTCCCACTTTTAAAATCTAATATTTTTGGGATGAGAATACATGCAGGTTTTATAAATGATTTACAAAATAGACACAAGTACATGAAACTACATTCTATGGTTGAATTATCGAAATCGAATATGCCCTTTTTTATTAAGTCTGGTAATCTAAGAATTAGGGAACAGACACCCTAATTGACGCGAATCCTAAAGATAGATCTATTGGGCTTAACAAACCCCATCCAAAGTACCGGATGCTTTAGTACTTCGAAATTTATATCATATCCGAAGGGTGTCCCGGAATGATGGGGATATTCTTATATATGCATCTTGTTAATGTCGGTTACCAGGTGTTCACCATATGAATGATTTTTATCTCTATGTATGGGATGTGTATTGAAATATGAAATCTTGTGGTCTATTATTATGATTTGATATATATAGGTTAAACCTATAACTCACCAACATTTTTGTTGACGTTTTAAGCATGTTTATTCTCAGGTGATTATTAAGAGCTTCCGCTGTAGCATACTTAAATAAGGACGAGATTTGGAGTCCATGCTTGTATGATATTGTGTAAAAACTGCATTCAAGAAACTTATTTTGTTGTAACATATTTGTATTGTAAACCATTATGTAATGGTCGTGTGTAAACAGGATATTTTAGATTATCATTATTTGATAATCTACGTAAAGCTTTTTAAACCTTTATTGATGAAATAAAGGTTATGGTTTGTTTTAAAATGAATGCAGTGAAATGTCCCGTTCTTATTGATTAAAAACGTTCCATATTAATTGATTTCGTTGCGAGGTTTTGACCTCTATATGAGACGTTTTTCAAAGACTGCATTCATTTTTAAACAACCCATAACCTTTATTTCATCAATAAAGGTTTAAAAAGCTTTACGTAGATTATCAAATAATGATAATCTAAAATATCCTGTTTACACACGACCATTACATAATGGTTTACAATACAAATATGTTACAACAAAATAAGTTCCTTGAATGCAGTTTTTACACAATATCATACAAGCATGGACTCCAAATCTTGTCCTTATTTAAGTATGCGACAGCGGAAGCTCTTAATAATCACCTGAGAATAAACATGCTTAAAACGTCAACAAAAATGTTGGTGAGTTATAGGTTTAACCTATATATATCAAATCGTAACAATAGACCACAAGATTTCATATTTCAATACACATCCCATACATAGAGATAAAAATCATTCATATGGTGAACACCTGGTAACCGACAATAACAAGATGCATATATAAGAATATCCCCATCATTCCGGGACACCCTTCGGATATGATATAAATTTCGAAGTACTAAAGCATCCGGTACTTTGGATGGGGTTTGTTAGGCCCAATAGATCTATCTTTAGGATTCGCGTCAATTAGGGTGTCTGTTCCCTAATTCTTAGATTACCAGACTTAATAAAAAGGGGCATATTCGATTTCGATAATTCAACCATAGAATGTAGTTTCACATATACTTGTGTCTATTTTGTAAATCATTTATAAAACCTGCATGTATTCTCATCCCAAAAATATTAGATTTTAAAAGTGGGACTATAACTCACTTTCACAGATTTTTACTTCGTCGGGAAGTAAGACTTGGCCACTGGTTGATTCACGAACCTATAACAATATATACATATATATCAAAGTATGTTCAAAATATATTTACAACACTTTTAATATATTTTGATGTTTTAAGTTTATTAAGTCAGCTGTCCTCGTTAGTAACCTACAACTAGTTGTCCACAGTTAGATGTACAGAAATAAATCGATAAATATTATCTTGAATCAATCCACGACCCAGTGTATACGTATCTCAGTATTGATCACAACTCAAACTATATATATTTTGGAATCAACCTCAACCCTGTATAGCTAACTCCAACATTCACATATAGAGTGTCTATGGTTGTTCCGAAATATATATAGATGTGTCGACATGATAGGTCGAAACATTGTATACGTGTCTATGGTATCTCAAGATTACATAATATATAATACAAGTTGATTAAGTTATGGTTGGAATAGATTTGTTACCAATTTTCACGTAGCTAAAATGAGAAAAATTATCCAATCTTGTTTTACCCATAACTTCTTCATTTTAAATCCGTTTTGAGTGAATCAAATTGCTATGGTTTCATATTGAACTCTATTTTATGAATCTAAACAAAAAAAGTATAGGTTTCTAGTCGGAAAAATAAGTTACAAGTCGTTTTTGTAAAGGTAGTCATTTCAGTCGAAAGAACGACGTCTAGATGACCATTTTAGAAAACATACTTCCACTTTGAGTTTAACCATAATTTTTGGATATAGTTTCATGTTCATAATAAAAATCATTTTCTCAGAATAACAACTTTTAAATCAAAGTTTATCATAGTTTTTAATTAACTAACCCAAAACAGCCCGCGGTGTTACTACGACGGCGTAAATCCGGTTTTACGGTGTTTTTCGTGTTTCCAGGTTTTAAATCATTAAGTTAGCATATCATATAGATATAGAACATGTGTTTAGTTGATTTTAAAAGTCAAGTTAGAAGGATTAACTTTTGTTTGCGAACAAGTTTAGAGTTAACTAAACTATGTTCTAGTGATTACAAGTTTAAACCTTCGAATAAGATAGCTTTATATGTATGAATCGAATGATGTTATGAACATCATTACTACCTTAAGTTCCTTGGATGAACCTACTGGAAAAGAGAAAAATGGATCTAGCTTCAATGGATCCTTGGATGGCTCAAAGTTCTTGAAGCAAAATCATGACACGAAAACAAGTTCAAGTAAGATCATCACTTGAAATAAGATTGTTATAGTTATAGAAATTGAACCAAAGTTTGAATATGATTATTACCTTGTATTAGAATGATAACCTACTATAAGAAACAAAGATTTCTTGAGGTTGGATGATCACCTTACAAGATTGGAAGTGAGCTAGCAAACTTGAAAGTATTCTTGATTTTATGAAACTAGAACTTTTGGAATTTATGAAGAACACTTAGAACTTGAAGATAGAACTTGAGAGAGTTCAATTAGATGAAGAAAATTGAAGAATGAAAGTGTTTGTAGGTGTTTTTGGTCGTTGGTGTATGGATTAGATATAAAGGATATGTAATTTTGTTTTCATGTAAATAAGTCATGAATGATTACTCATATTTTTGTAATCTTATGAGATATTTCATGCTAGTTGCCAAATGATGGTTCCCACATGTGTTAGGTGACTCACATGGGCTGCTAAGAGCTGATCATTGGAGTGTATATACCAATAGTACATACATCTAAAAGCTGTGTATTGTACGAGTACGAATACGGGTGCATACGAGTAGAATTGTTGATGAAACTGAACGAGAATGTAATTGTAAGCATTTTTGTTAAGTAGAAGTATTTTGATAAGTGTATTGAAGTCTTTCAAAAGTGTATAAATACATATTAAAACACTACATGTATATATATTTTAACTGAGTCGTTAAGTCATCGTTAGTCGTTACATGTAAGTGTTGTTTTGAAACCTTTAGGTTAACGATCTTGTTAAATGTTGTTAACCCAATGTTTATAATAACAAAAGAGATTTTAAATTATTATATTATCATGATATTATGATGTACGAATATCTCTTAATATGATATATATACATTAAATGTCGTTACAACGATAAACGTTACATATATGTCTCGTTTCAAAATCATTAAGTTAGTAGTCTTGTTTTTACATATGTAGTTCATTGTTAATATAATTAATGATATGTTTACTTATCATAATATCATGTTAACTATATATACAACCATATATATGTCATCATATAGTTTTTTACAAGTTTTAACGTTCGTGAATCACCGGTCAACTTGGGTGGTCAATTGTCTATATGAAACCTATTTCAATTAATCAAGTCTTAACAAGTTTGATTGCTTAACATGTTGGAAACATTTAATCATGTAAACATCAATCTCAATTAATATATATAAACATGGAAAAGTTCGGGTCACTACATGCAGTCTTTGAAAAACATCTCATATAGAGGTCAAAACCTCGCAACGAAATCAATTAATATGGAACGTTTTTAATCAATAAGAACGGGACATTTCAGCTGCTGTACGGTTTAAAAAAAATTTGATATAGGATTTGAGAACGTTTTAGACAAAATTCATAATACGAAATATGTTGTAAATGATTCATGGAAGCTTTATGAATCATTAATTTCAATTGAAACGACTCCTATAACTCCAATTTAATCCTAAAACACTCGGTTGATTTTTATAAATAAACTTTGACTTCAAAATTGAAAATCGATATGAAAAATTGGAAGTTGAAACTTTCCAGATAGTTTTAGTAAAAGATTTTTAACAATACTGCATTCTTACATTTTGCATATTCATTTGAATTCGAAGTTTTGGAAAATTTAGCAAGAACAGAGAACAAACTCATTTTTTTATAAATTTTCTGTTTTTAATCCCTTAGATAATTATGCAGTATGATGTATATACTGTGAAATTGCTGTAGCTACTCGTGATTGATTAAGATGTGTAACAAGTCGAAATAAACAAAAATCGAACACAGTAAGGATGAGGAAAGCTAACATAATTAGGTGATTTATTGACTTTTTAATTTTTGTAATTTACTGCTTGTGATTTCTGATAGATTCCATATAATTGATCCAGCTTTACAGTTCCATTTTAATTAATATTAATAATTAATAATAATTATTAAATATATAATAATAATAATATTAATAATAATACTGTTAACAATGATAATAATAAAATTAATAATAATAATAATAAGTTACAATAATAATATTAGTGAAAATGATAATAATAATATTATCAATGATAATAATAATAATAATAATAATAATAATAATAATAATAATAATAATAATAATAATAATAATAATAATAATAATAATAATACTAATTATATTAGTATTAATAATGATAATAATAATATTAATGATAATATTTATATATATCAAATTCTATATCTATATGTTATATATTTAATATAATGATATTAAAAATACTAATGTTGATATCATTTTGAAACTGGTAATATTATTACCTTAGTAACTATATCTTAACTTCATAACTTAATTTAATATCGTAATATTATTTATTATTAATTATGTGTTATAATATATTATATAATAACATATACTGAATATTTAATATTTACACATTTTATATATAATATTATGTAATTGTGTTTGCATATTAGTTACACCATGTAAATATGAATATATTAATAATGTTATATATATATATATATATATATATAATCATTTTATATCTATTTACTATATTATATTATTTCGTATTAAAAATTTCAATATATATTAATAATTATGTATAGAAGTCATATGTATTTATATATACAGATTTATTTATTTTAACACCAACATTATTATCTTGCATATTATTTTACATACTTAGTCTTACTGATCTATTGTATCTTTATTATTTTAAGTCATTATATATACTTTTGTTTATATTATTATATATATATATAGAGAGATATATACATACTGATATACATATTTATTTACACCCAATTGTTCGTGAATCGTCGGGAATAGTCATACGTTAATGATAGCATGAATACAGTTCATAATTTTTAAGACTTGGTTTAACAGACTTTGCTTATCGTGTCAGAATCTTACAAAGATCAAGTTTAAATTTGGTCGGAAATTCCCGGGTCGTCACAGTACCTACCCGTTAAAGAAATTTCGTCCCGAAATTTGAGTGTGATTGTCATGGCTAACAATAAGAATGTTTTCCTGATGAATATGAGCTGACAAATAGAGTTTTATTACTGTTGAGTAATATGGATAATATAATTTGATTACTCGAAGTGTACGAATGAAGCTATCACAAAAGATTGAGATAGAGATTTAACTTTTGACGTAGTCACGATTGATTTTAGAAAATAAGGTGCGTCTTTAACTTTTTACGTTGTCTTGGTTGAATTCTGGAATTCAAGAGATTTAAAGAAAATCTTTGAAATCTAAAAGATTTGATTCTTTGGCAAATTAGGAATTTAGGATCTCTCTAATTAAATGCGGAGATTTGCCTTGATTTCTCTATCGGATATTTCATTATAAAATAACTTCTTCCGTTCCGTTACTTTTACCATTCCTATACTCAATTCCCAAATTCAAAAGATTGTAAAGAATGCTTAACCCAGTCCTGATCCTTGTCCTTATCCTTACTATCACAACAATCATCCTCCTTTTCCAACTCCCACCAGAGGAATCTGTTTTCTTCTACCTCGCCCTTGGGGTTACAGTGTTTTTAATTCTCCCGTGTCTTTATGTTGCGATAAACATTGATATACACGGTTTGTAGTTTATGTGTTGTTATCGGGCTTTATATCTTCCCTTATACTTCGAAATCCTTGCTTCTGCTTTCTATAATCATTGTCATCCCCAGTTAATACTCCCCCCTATTTGCTGTGATTTATACTCAAATTTCTATTTCAGAGCTTTGTCCTTTCGTTTCTTCTTCTTGCGATTGGGCATCTCTTGTAATGGTCCAGAATTCGTGGATATAAGTTTCAGAATGAAAATTGTTAATGTCCTAAGAAAGAAACGGTAATAGCACAATTTGACTTGTCAAATTACCAGATTTCAAGGAAAGATAAGACTATCAAGAAAATATGTTCTTGATATGTTTATAGATTAGACAGAACGTAGGAGTCGTGTAACATGGCACATGATGACGTTATGATCTGTGAATCATCACATTCCATTTAGAAACTCAGCATGACTTACTGTAATATAATCACGTTGATCAAGTGTCATTATATTATACTAATTTATGCTTCAGCTCCCAACACTACTTCAAAACATTCATATTTTAAACTCAAAAATTTACAGAATATAGAAACTAATAGTTTCTCATATGATGTAACACTGATAGCTCAAAGAGATAAATGATTTCAGATAAGATTAGTTATGAAAATATATTCAGAAATATCGAGGATATTTATAATGAAAGATACGATAATATCTTTGAATATCTAAGATCAGAGGATGATGGAGACTATTGTCCGCAAGGGTTTAGAGTAAGGAGCAAGATATTCGCTAAAGACTTCAGCTGGCATTGAATCATTCAGATTCTTTGAAGTCAAACTTAGTCTTTGTGATTTGTCCACGGCTTCCTTCATAGTCTCGCATAATCCGTTTTTCGGTACTAAATTTTCTATTGAACGTTTCCAACACTCCATTCTTTATAATCAAACTTTGACTGTTAAAGTGATTTACAGTTTTGCTAGTTCCTTCAGCTTTTTTTCAACATTTAGTGTATATATTCGTAGACTGGGTGCTTTTCACAGTTTAAGAATGGAAGATCATAATTCTAAGATATAAATGTTATATGTATACATATAACTGTTGATGTAGAAACGCTACGAGATTCAAAATACATATTGCTGATTACTAGTAATTGGTATGGCAATTCTCGTTGTAAGGTGCTGGTGAATATATGATAGGGTTTCGATGAATATAATGATTTTTTTTTTCAGAAAGTCAAAGATCAACGAAGTTGTTGGTAACTTTACGGCTATCCTGGTGAGATATAAATGGTTCTTCGGTAACGGTGACGAAAAGACAACGTATATATCAAGGTTATAATAAGATGGTTTCGAACGAAAAATCGAAGTTGACTTGTTGGAGCTGTGACAAAATTGACTAATTTGAAAAGGATTTGCATTGTTATTTTCGGAAATAACAATGCCAAGGAGCTAGTACCGATACGTGTTAAACGTTTACCCAGATTCTGAGTGTTTTCATGTGCATAACTATATGCATAAATTTTTTCTTCCGTAGATGAAATGCGGTTGGTTCATCCTCTCGATTGAGGTGTTTTCAAAAATCACGAAAGGTTTGAACGCAGATTGTAATCGTCAAGATACAAATGAGGTTCAAGATGAAATCAAGTGGCAAACTTGAAGAATTGTTTAGTTTCATATGTTATAATCAATATTTTAATTCAATTTAATTGTCCAATCTTGGTAGTCCACAGTTTGCAGTCCACAGTCACTAACTCAATAATTCATATATAGTTTATAATATTCGAATTAATTAATACGTATCGTGACCCGTGTACATGTCTCAGACTCGATCACAACTCAAACTATATATATTATTTGAGAATCAACCTCAACCCTGTATAGCTAACTCCAGCATTACTGCATATAGAGTGTCTATGGTTATTCCAAATAATATATATATATATATATATATATATATATATATATATATATATATATATATATATATATATATATATATATATATATATATATATATATATATATATATATATACATATATGCGTCGATATGATATGTCAAAACCTTGTATACATGTCCCGATATTTAAAGTGCGTAAAATAAATAACAGAAATTAAATGACGATAAATAAAATTGCGATAATTAAAATTGCGATAAATAAAATGCGATAAATAAATTACGATAAATAAAAGGTAATACGGAATTAACAGTTAGCCAGGAACAGTTAGCGTGGATTCTTAACAAAATTTCTCATAATTAATTTGTTTGTTTCAAACAAATTTTATTTTGTCCAATGTTTTCTTCATTATGCCACTTGTTGAATTCTGATAAATCAAAATCCAAATATGAAATTGAATGAAAATGATTATTCTGTGGTGAACGGTTACGTATATCTGTGGATGTAAGTAGGATAGTAAATGACTGTTGAATCAGATTTGAAGAATGTACAATGTAACTTATTAATGCGAAATCTAAATATTCCTCGGGTATTACCTACCCGTTAAAATATTTTCACCATTAACAGTTTGTACAATAAAAATTTTAATTACAATCTTTATGAAAACATATTTACATATATATTTTCTTCAGACGTAATCATGGATTTAATGAGTCAATGTGATATTAAACTCATCAGATTTAAGGCTAGAACTAGAGTACATAATCTCTAAAATATTAGAGATTACATAATCGCCATGAAGGACGAAGATAGTTTATGTAGAACGATTCGTAGAACGATGATTATGCTTGGGGTATAGATTGCGAGGTTGAGACGTGTGATGATGTTGTTGTTATTGTTACTGGTTATGCTGCTGGTGCTGTTGATGGTGGTACTGTTACTGTCGGTGCTACAAGTGTTGTTGGTGCTGAGGTTGGTGATGATTTTGGTGTAGTAAGTATAGTTTGTAAATCACGCACCATTCTTGTCAGGGTTTCTATCCTACCCTCTATCATTTCTATCCATCCACTCATCTGATTCGATAGATCTTGATTATCAATTCGAAGTTTCCTAACTTCTTCTAATATTCCCCTACGATTGGTATTCGGAAGTAGAGGTTGAATATTTTCTGAGATTGCAGTAACGCGACCTTCGAGGTGGAAAACTTTAGCAAGAAGGGTGAATACAGTGTTGCGCATAGGTTCACAGGTGAGTACATCGTTTTCTCCGATGTTAGGAGGTAAGTTTGGTTCGCAGTAGGGCTCGCCTTCTTCATTTCTCCATCGAGTGAGTAAGTCTCAGACCCACCCCCATTGAAATGTCCCGTTCTTATTGATTAAAAACGTTCCATATTAATTGATTTCGTTGCAAGGTTTTGACCTCTATATGAGACGTTTTTTCAAAGACTGCATTCATTTTTAAAACAAACCATAACCTTTATTTCATAAATAAAAGTTTAAACAGCTTTACGTAGATTATCAAATAATGATAATCTAAAATATCCTGTTTACACACGACCATTACATAATGGTTTACAATACAAATATGTTAAATCGAAATCAGTTTCTTGAATGCAGTTTTTACACAATATCATACAAACATGGACTCCAAATCTTGTCCTTATTTTAGTATGCAACAGCGGAAGCTCTTAGTATTCACCTGAGAATAAACATGCTTTAAACGTCAACAAAAATGTTGGTGAGTTATAGGTTTAACCTATATATATCAAATCGTAACAATAGACCACAAGATTTCATATTTCAATACACATCCCATACATAGAGATAAAAATCATTCATATGGTGAACACCTGGTAACCGACATTAACAATATGTATATTTAAGAATATCCCCATCATTCCGGGACACCCTTCGGATATGATATAAATTTCGAAGTACTAAAGTATCCGGTACTTTGGATGGGGTTTGTTAGGCCCAATAGATCTATCTTTAGGATTCGCGTCAATTAGGGTGTCTGTTCCCTAATTCTTAGATTACCAGACTTAATAAAAAGGGGCATATTCGATTTTGATAATTCAACCATAGAATGTAGTTTCACGTACTTGTGTCTATTTTGTAAATCATTTATAAAACCTGCATGTATTCTCATCCCAAAAATATTAGATTTTAAAAGTGGGACTATAACTCAGTTTCACAGATTTTTACTTCGTCGGGAAGTAAGACTTGGCCACTGGTTGATTCACGAACCTATAACAATATATACATATATATCAAAGTATGTTCAAAATATATTTACAATACTTTTAATACATTTTGATGTTTTAAGTTTATTAAGTCAGCTGTCCTCGTTAGTAACCTACAACTAGTTGTCCACAGTTAGATGTACAGAAATAAATCGATAAATATTATCTTGAATCAATCCACGACCCAGTGTATACGTATCTCAGTATTGATCACAACTCAAACTATATATATATTTTGGAATCAACCTCAACCATGTATAGCTAACTCCAACATTCACATATAGAGTGTCTATGGTTGTTCCGCAATATATATATAGATGGGTCGACATGATAGGTCGAAACATTGTATACGTGTCTATGGTATCTCAAGATTACATAATATACAATATAAGTTGATTAGGTTATGGTTGGAATAGATTTATTACTAACTTTCACGTAGGTAAAATGAGTAGTTTTTATCAATCTTGTTTTACTCGCCATTTCTTCGTTTCTAATCCGTTTTGAGTGATTCTAGTGGCCACGGTTTTGTATTGAACTTAACTTTATGAATCTAAATCGAAAAAGTATAAGTTTATAGTTGGAAATACAAGTTACAAGTCGTTTTTGAAAGAGGTAGTCATTTCCGTCGAAAGAACGACATCTTGATGACCATTTTGAAAAACATACTTTCACTTTGAGTTTAACCATGATTTTTTGGATATAGTTTCATGTTCATAAGAAAAATCATTTTTCCAGAAGTATAGCTTTTAAATCAAAGTTCTTCTTAGCTTTTAATTTTCCCAACCAAAACAGCCCCCGATTTTACTACGACGGCGTATATCCAGTTTTATGGTGTTTATCGTGTTTCCGGGTTTTAAATCATTAAGTTAGCATATCATATAGATATAGAACATGTGTTTAGTTGATTTTAAAAGTCTAGTTAGAAGGATTAACTTTATTTGCGAACAAGTTTAGAATTAACTAAACTATGTTCTAGTGATTACAAGTTTATAACGTTGAATAAGACAGCTTTTTATGTATGAATCGAATGATGTTATGAACATCATTACTACCTCAATTTCCTTGAATAAACCTACTGGAAATAATAAAAAATGGATCTAGCTTCAAAGGATCCTTGGATGACTTGAAAGTTCTTGAAGCAGAATCATGACACGAAAACAATTTCAAGTAAGATTTCCACTCGAAATAAGATTGTTATAGTTATAGAAATTGAATTAAAGTTTGAATATGATTATTACCTTGTATTAGAAAGATAACCTACTGTAAGTAACAAAGGTTTCTTGATCTTGGATGATTACTTGGAATGGATTTAGAAAACTTGGAAGTAAACTTGCAATCTTGGAAGTATTCTTGATTTTATGAAACTAGAACTTTTGGAATTTATGAAGAACACTTAGAACTTGAAGATAGAACTTGAGATAGATCAATTATATGAAGAAAATTGAAGAATGAAAGTGTTTGTAGGTGTTTTTGGTCTTTGGTGTATGGATTAGATATAAAGGATATGTAATTTTGTTTTCATGTAAATAAGTCATGAATGATTACTCATATTTTTGTAATTTTATGAGATATTTCATGCTAGTTGCTAAATGATGGTTCCCACATGTGTTAGGTAACTCAAATGGGCTGCTAAGAGCTAATCATTGGAGTATATATACCAATAGTACATACATCTAAAAGCTGTGTATTGTACGAGTACGAATACGGGTGCATACGAGTAGATTTGTTGATGAAACTGAACGAGGATGTAATTGTAAGCATTTTTGTTAAGTAGAAGTATTTTGATAAGTGTCTTGAAGTCTTTTAAACGTGTATGAATACATATTAAAACACTACATGTATATACATTTTAACTGAGTCGTTAAGTCATCGTTAGTCGTTACATGTAAATGTTGTTTTGAAACCTTTAGGTTAACGATCTTGTTAAATGTTGTTAACCCAATGTTTATAATATCAAATGAGATTTTAAATTATTATATTATCATGATATTATGATGTACGAATATCTCTTAATATGATCTATATACATTAAATGTCGTTACAACGATAATCGTTACATATATGTCTCGTTTCAAAATCATTAAGTTAGTAGTCTTATTTTTACATATGTAGTTCATTATTAATACACTTAATGATATATTTACTTATCATTTAACATAATTAACCAAGTGTATCAATATCTTAATATGATTCATATGTACCTAGTAAGACGTTATAACGATAATCGTTATATATATCGTTTTCGAGTTTCTTAATTTAATAGTCTCATTTTTATGTATATAACTCATTGTTAAAATACCTAATGAGATACATACTTATAATAAAATCATGTTAACTATATATATATAACCATATATATGTCATCGTATAGTTTTTACAAGTTTTAACGTTCGTGAATCACCGGTCAACTTGGGAGGTCATTTGTCTATATGAAACCTATTCCAATTAATCAAGTCTTAATAAGTTTGATTGCTTAACATGTTGGAAACACTTAATCATGTAAATATCAATTTCATTTAATATATATAAACATGGAAAAGTTCGGGTCACTACAGTACCTACCCGTTAAATAAATTTCGTCCCGAAATTTTAAGCGATTGGAGGTGTTGGCTCATCTTCTGGAAATAAGTGCGGGTACTTCTTCTTCATCTGATATTCTCGTTCCCAGTTGAACTCGGGTCCTCTACGAGCATTCCATCGAACCTTAACAATCGGTATCTTGTTTTGTTTAAGTCTCTTAACCTCACGATCCATTATTTCGACGGGTTCTTCAATTAATTGAAGTTTTTCATTGATTTGGATTTCGTCCAACGAAATAGTGAGATCTTCTTTAACAAAACATTTCTTCAAATTTGAGACGTGGAAAGTGTTATGTACAGCTGCGAGTTGTTGAGGTAGCTCCAGTTGGTAAGCTACTGGTCTGACACGATCTATAATCTTGAATGGTCCAATGTACCTTGGATTTAGTTTCCCTCGTTTACCAAATCGAATAACGCCTTTCCAAGGTGAAACCTTAAGCATGACCATTTCTCCAATTTCAAACTCTATATCTTTTCTTTTACTGTCTGCGTAGCTCTTTTGTCAAATCTGGGCTGTTTTCAATCTTTGTTGAATTTGGATGATTTTCTCGGTAGTTTCTTGTATTATCTCCGAACCCGTAATCTGTCTATCCCCCACTTCATTCCAACAAATCGGAGACCTGCACTTTCTACCATAAAGTGCCTCAAATGGCGCCATCTCAATGCTTGAATGGTAGCTGTTGTTGTAGGAAAATTCTGCTAAAGGTAGATGTCGATCCCAACTGTTTCCGAAATCAATAACACATGCTCGTAGCATGTATTCAAGCGTTTGTATCATCCTTTCGCTCTGCCCATCAGTTTGTGGATGATAGGCAGTACTCATGTCTAGACGAGTTCCTAATGCTTGCTGTAATGTCTGCCAGAATCTTGAAATAAATCTGCCATCCCTATCAGAGATAATAGAGATTGGTATTCCATGTCTGGAGATGACTTCCTTCAAATACAGTCGTGCTAACTTCTCCATCTTGTCATCTTCTCTTATTGGCAGGAAGTGCGCTGATTTGGTGAGACGATCAACTATTACCCAAATAGTATCAAAACCACTTGCAGTCCTTGGCAATTTAGTGATGAAATCCATGGTAATGTTTTCCCATTTCCATTCCGGGATTTCGGGTTGTTGAAGTAGACCTGATGGTTTCTGATGCTCAGCTTTGACCTTAGAACACGTCAAACATTCTCCTACGTATTTAGCAACATCGGCTTTCATACCCGGCCACCAAAAATGTTTCTTGAGATCCTTGTACATCTTCCCCGTTCCAGGATGTATTGAGTATCTGGTTTTATGAGCTTCTCTAAGTACCATTTCTCTCATATCTCCAAATTTTGGTACCCAAATCCTTTCAGCCCTATACCGGGTTCCGTCTTCCCAAATATTAAGATGCTTCTCCGATCCTTTGGGTATTTCATCCTTTAAATTTTCCTCCTTTAAAACTCATTGTTGCGCCTCCTTTATTTGAGTAGTAAGGTTATTGTGAATCATTATATTCATAGATTTTACTCGAATGGGTTCTCTGTCCTTCCTGCTCAAGGCGTCGGCTACCACATTTGCCTTCCCTGGGTGGCAACGTATCTCAAAGTCGTAATCATTCAACAATTCAATCCACCTACGCTGCCTCATATTCAGTTGTTTCTGATTAAATATGTGTTGAAGACTTTTATGGTCGGTATATATAATACTGTTGACTCCATATAAGTAGTGCCTCCAAGTCTTTAATGCAAAAACAACCGCGCCTAATTCCAAATCATGTGTCGTATAATTTTGTTCGTGAATCTTCAATTATCTAGACGCATAAGCAATCACCTTCGTTCGTTGCATTAATACACAACCGAGACCTTGCTTTGATGCGTTACAATAAATCAAAAAATCATCATTCCCTTCAGGCAATGACAATATAGGTGCCGTAGTTAGCCTGTTCTTCAATAACTGAAACGCTTTCTCTTGTTCATCCTTCCATTCAAATTTCTTCCCTTTATGCGTTAATGCAGTCAAGGGTTTTGCTATTCTGGAAAAGTCTTGGATGAACCTTCTGTAGTAACCAGCTAGTCCTAAAAACTGGCGTATGTGTTTCGGAGTTTTCGGGGTTTCCCACTTTTCAACAGTTTCTATCTTTGCCGGATCCACCTTAATACCTTCTTTGTTCACTATGTGACCGAGGAATTGAATTTCTTCCAACCAAAATGCACACTTTGAAAATTTAGCGTACAATTCTTCCTTCCTCAATACTTCTAACACCTTTCTCAAATGTTCACCGTGTTCTTGGTCATTCTTTGAGTAAATAAGTATGTCATCAATGAAAACAATGACAAACTTGTCAAGGTATGGTCCACACACTCGGTTCATAAGGTCCATGAACACAGCTGGTGCATTAGTTAAACCAAATGGCATGACCATAAACTCGTAATGACCGTAACGTGTTCTAAAAGTAGTCTTTAGAATATCATCTTCTTTCACCCGCATTTGATGATACCCGGAACGTAAGTCAATCTTTGAATAAACAGACGAGCCTTGTAGTTGATCAAATAAGTCGTCGATTCTCGGTAGTGGGTAGTGGTTCTTGATGGTAAGTTTGTTCAACTCTCGGTAGTCGATACACAACCTGAATGTACCATCTTTCTTCTTGACAAACAAAACAGGAGCTCCCCACGGTGATGTGCTTGGTCGAATGAAACCACGCTCTAAAAGTTCTTGTAATTGGCTTTGCAGTTCTTTCATCTCGCTGGGTGCGAGTCTGTAAGGAGCACGAGCTATTGGTGCAGCTCCTGGTACAAGATCTATTTGAAATTCAACGGATCGATGTGGGGGTAATCCCGGTAATTCTTTCGGAAATACATCGGGAAATTCTTTTGCGACGGGAACATCATTGATGCTCTTTTCTTCAGTTTGTACTTTCTTGACGTGTGCTAGAACAGCATAGCAACCTTTTCTTATTAGTTTTTGTGCCTTCAAGTTACTAATAAGATGTAGCTTCATGTTGCCCTTTTCTCCGTACACCATTAAGGGTTTTCCTTTTTCTCGTATAATGCAAATTGCATTTTTGTAACAAACGATCTCTGCTTTCACTTCTTTCAACCAGTCCATACCGATTATCACATCAAAACTCCCTAACTCTACTGGTATCAAGTCAATCTTAAATGTTTCGCTAACCAGTTTAATTTCTCGATTCCGACATATATTATCTGCTGAAATTAATTTACCATTTGCTAATTCGAGTAAAAATTTACTATCCAAAGGTGTCAATGGATAACTTAATTTAGCACAAAAATCTCTACTCATATAGCTTCTTTCCGCACCCGAATCAAATAAAACGTAAGCAGATTTATTGTCAATAAGAAACGTACCCGTAACAAGCTCCGGGTCTTCCTGTGCCTCTGTCGCATTAATATTGAAAACTCTTCCGCGGCCTTGTCCATTCGTGTTCTCCTGGTTTGGGCAATTTCTAATAATGTGGCCCGGTTTTCCACATTTATAACAAACTACATTGGCATAACTTGCTCCGGCACTACTTGCTCCACCATTACTCGTTCCGACACCATTTATTCCTTTTGTTCTGTTAACCCCTGGTCCGTAGACCTCACACTTCGCCGCGCTATGACTATTTCTTTTACACTTGTTGCAAAATTTGGTGCAGAACCCCGAGTGATACTTTTCACACCTTTGGCATAGCTGCTTCTGATTGTTGTTGTTATTGCGGTTATTATTGTTGTTAAGATGATTGTTGTAGTTGCTGTTGTTGTTGTTGTTGTTGTTGTTGTTGTTGTTGTTGTTGGGCCATTTGTTGTAGTTGCGATTGATGTTGCGATTGTTGGGATAGTTGTTGCGATTATTGTTGTAATTGCTGTTGTTGTTGTATTGGTGATTCTTATCACCATTTTCCTCCCACTTTCTTTTGACTTGCTTCACATTGGCCTCTTCAGCCACCTGTTCTTTAATTCTTTCCTCAATCTGGTTCACTAGTTTATGAGCCATTCTACATGCCTGTTGTATGGAGGTGGGCTCGTGTGAACTTATATCTTCTTGGATTCTTTCCGGTAATCCTTTCACAAACGCGTCGATCTTCTCTTCCTCATCTTCGAACGCTCCCGAACACAATAACCATAATTCTGTGAATCGTCTTTCGTACGTGGTAATATCAAATCCTTGGGTTCGTAACCCTCTAAGTTCTGTCTTGAGCTTATTGACCTCGGTTTTGGGACGGTACTTCTCGTTCATCAAGTGCTTGAATGCTGACCACGGTAGTGCATAAGCATCATCTTGTCCCACTTGCTCTAGATAGGTATTCCACCATGTTAACGCAGAACCTGTGAAGGTATGCGTAGCATACTTCACTTTGTCCTCTTCAGTACACTTACTTATGGCAAACACCGATTCGACCTTCTCGGTCCACCGTTTCAATCCGATCGGTCCTTCGGTTCCATCAAATTCCAAAGGTTTGCAGGCAGTGAATTCTTTGTAGGTGCATCCTACACGATTTCCTGTACTGCTAGATCCAAGGTTATTGTTGGTATGTAGCGCAGCCTGCACTGCGGCTATGTTTGCAGCAAGAAAGGTACGAAATTCCTCTTCGCTCATATTCATGGTTTGTCGAGTAGTCGGTGCCATTTCCTTCAAATAGTCAAATGAAACAAGTTAATCATACAGAATATTAAGAGTAGTCAATAGTATCTCGTAGCATAATATGAACTCATTTATAAAAGCTTTTTCTTCATATTAGCGTTTTATAAGTTTAAATTCGGGTAGCACCTACCCGTTAAGTTCATACTTATTAGCTAATATACAATTCAACTACTACAATTCTATATGAAAAACTGATTATAATAATATTTCGCGTTCAAACTTTTTCACAATATTTTACAAACTTACAATACCGCTTATTTTACATATAACCTAAAATATAGCACACAATAACTTTGATACAAGATAGTTGTAAAGATAATTCTAGCTAGTACACAAGTCGTTCAGCAAAGGCAATAAAGACACGTAATTCATACGTCCAGAAACAAGTCATGCATTCTGGTTTTACTAGGACTACTTCCCATCCTTGGTCTTGTGGAACATAACCGTTATGGCCGTTGATAAGACAGTGTGTTGAAACGTCGTTAAAGGGACGATGGTTACGTAATGTCCAACAGTCCCGTAACAATCTAAAAACCTTGTTTCTCACCCCAATTACTGAGTCCGTCACTTGTGGGAACATTTTGTTTAATAGTTGTAGCCCGATGTTCTTGTTCTCACTTTGGTGAAAAGCGAACATTACTAACCCGTAAGCATAACATGCTTCTTTATGTTGCATGTTAGCCTCTTTTTCTAAATCACGAAGTCCTATATTCAGATATATTGAGTCAAAATAATTTCTTAACCCGTTACGTAAAATAGCATTTGGGTTCCCCGCAATATATGCGTCAAAGTAAACACATCGTAACTTATGGATTTCCCAATGTGATATCCCCCATCTTTCGAACGAAAGCCTTTTATAAACCAAGGCATTCTTGGAACGTTCTTCGAATGTCTTACAAACTGATCTCGCCTTAAATAGTTGTGCCGAGGAATTCTGACCGACTCTAGACAAGATTTCATCAATCATATCTCCGGGTAGGTCTCTTAAAATATTGGGTTGTCTATCCATTTTGTGTTTTTATACTGTAAAATAGACAAGAGTTAGATTCATAAAAAAAAATACTTATTAATACAAGCAATTTTTACATATATCATAAAGCATAAGCACACTATATTACATATATTACACCACACGAATACAACTATCTTATTCCGACTCGCTCGTTTCTTCTTCTTCGGTTTTGGTTCGTTTTGCCAAGTTTCTAGGGATATATGATGTTCCCCTAATACGAGCCGTCGTTTTCCACATTGGTTTAGAAAAACCTAGTGGTTTAGAGGTTCCCGGGTTATTGTCACAACTTAAGAAATACGGGTGTTGACGATACATATAAAGTTCATCGGGTTTGGAATCAAATTTCTCTATTTTTATGCCCTTTCCCTTATTGTTCTCTTTTGCCTTTTTAAATTCAGTTGAGGTAATTTCTATAACATCATCGGAATCCTCGTCGGGATCCGATTCATCGGAGAATTGGTAATCCTCCCAATATTTTGCTTCCTTGGCGGAAACACCGTTGACCATAATTCACCTTGGTCGGTTGGTTGAGGATTTTCTTTTACTTAACCGTTTTATTATTTCCCCCACCGGTTCTATTTCTTCTTTCGGTTCCTCCTCCTCCGGTTCCGATTCTTCTTCCGGTTCCGATTCTTCTTCCGGTTCCTCTTCGGGAACTTGTGAATCAGTCCACGAATCATTCCAAATTACATTTGACTCTTCATTATTATTAGGTGAGTCAATGGGACTTGTATTAGAGGTAGACATCTATCACATAATATCAAACACGTTAAGAGATTAATATATCACATAATATTCACATGTTAAAAATATATAGTTTCCAACAAAATTTGTTAAGCAATCATTTTTCAAGTAAACATGGTCGAAGTCCAGACTCGCTAATGCATCCTAACAAACTTGATAAGACACACAAATGCAAAATTCTGGTTCTCTAAGACCAACTCTCGGATACCAACTGAAATGTCCCGTTCTTATTGATTAAAAACGTTCCATATTAATTGATTTCGTTGCGAGGTTTTGACCTCTATATGAGACGTTTTTTCAAAGACTGCATTCATTTTTAAAACAAACCATAACCTTTATTTCATAAATAAAGGTTTAAAAAGCTTTACGTAGATTATCAAATAATGATAATCTAAAATATCCTGTTTACACACGACCATTACATAATGGTTTACAATACAAATATGTTACATCGAAATCAGTTTCTTGAATGCAGTTTTTACACAATATCATACAAACATGGACTCCAAATCTTGTCCTTATTTTAGTATGTAACAGCGGAAGCTCTTAGTATTCACCTGAGAATAATCATGCTTTAAACGTCAACAAAAATGTTGGTGAGTTATAGGTTTAACCTATATATATCAAATCGTAACAGTAGACCACAAGATTTCATATTTCAATACACATCCCATACATAGAGATAAAAATCATTCATATGATGAACACCTGGTAACTGACATTAACAAGATGCATATTTAAGAATATCCCCATCATTTCGGGACACCCTTCGGATATGATATAAATTTCGAAGTACTAAAGCATCCGGTACTTTGGATGAGGTTTGTTAGGCCCAATAGATCTATCTTTAGGATTCGCGTCAATTAGGGTGTCTGTTCCCTAATTCTTAGATTACCAGACTTAATAAAAAGGGGCATATTCGATTTCGATAATTCAACCATAGAATGTAGTTTCACGTACTTGTGTCTATTTTGTAAATCATTTATAAAACCTGCATGTATTCTCATCCTAAAAATATTAGATTTTAAAAGTGGGACTATAACTCACTTTCACATATTTTTACTTCGTCGAGAAGTAAGACTTGGCCACTGGTTGATTCACGAACCTATAACAATATATACATATATATCAAAGTATGTTCAAAATATATTTACAATACTTTTAATACATTTTGATGTTTTAAGTTTATTAAGTCAGCTGTCCTCGTTAGTAACCTACAACTAGTTGTCCACAGTTAGATGTACAGAAATAAATCGATAAATATTATCTTGAATCAATCCACGACACAGTGTATACGTATCTCAGTATTGATCACAACTCAAACTATATATATATATTTTGGAATCAACCTCAACCCTGTATAGCTAACTCCAACATTCACATATAGAGTGTCTATGGTTGTTCCGTAATATATATATATATATAGATGGGTCGACATGATAGGTCGAAACATTGTATACGTGTCTATGGTATCTCAAGATTACATAATATACAATATAAGTTGATTAGGTTATGGTTGGAACAGATTTATTACTAACTTTCACGTAGGTAAAATGAGTAGTTTTTATCAATCTTGTTTTACTCGCCATTTCTTCGTTTCTAATCCGTTTTGAGTGATTCCAGTGGCCACGGTTTCGTATTGAACTTAACTTTATGAATTTAAATAGAAAAAGTATAAGTTTATAGTCGGAAATACAAGTTACAAGTCATTTTTGAAAGAGGTAGTCATTTCCGTCGAAAGAACGACATCTTGATGACCATTTTGAAAAACATACTTTCACTTTGAGTTTAACCATGATTTTTGGATATAGTTTTATGTTCATAAGAAAAATCATTTTTCCAGAAGTATAGCTTTTAAATCAAAGTTCTTCTTAGCTTTTAATTATCCCAACCAAAACAGCCCCCGGTTTTACTACGACGGCGTATATCCAGTTTTATGGTGTTTATCGTGTTTCCGGGTTTTAAATCATTAAGTTAGCATATCATATAGATTTAGAACATGTGTTTAGTTGATTTTAAAAGTCTAGTTAGAAGGATTAACTTTATTTGCGAACAAGTTTAGAATTAACTAAACTATGTTCTAGTGATTACAAGTTTATAACGTTGAATAAGACAGCTTTTTATGTATGAATCGAATGATGTTATGAACATAATTACTACCTCAAGTTCCTTGGATAAACCTACTGGAAATAAGAAAAAATGGATCTAGCTTCAAAGGATCCTTGGATGGCTTGAAAGTTCTTGAAGCAGAATCATGACACGAAAACAATTTCAAGTAAGATTTCCACTCGAAATAAGATTGTTATAGTTATAGAAATTGAATTAAAGTTTGAATGTGATTATTACCTTGTATTAGAAAGATAACCTACCATAAGTAACAAAGGTTTCTTGATCTTGGATGATTACTTGGAATGGATTTAGAAAACTTGGAAGTAAACTTGCAATCTTGGAAGTATTCTTGATTTTATGAAACTAGAACTTTTGGAATTTATGAAGAACACTTAGAACTTGAAGATAGAACTTGAGAGAGATCAATTAGATGAAGAAAATTGAAGAATGAAAGTGTTTGTAGGTATTTTTGGTCGTTGGTGTATGGATTTTGTTTTCATGTAAATAAGTCATGAATGATTACTCATATTTTGTAATTTTATGAGATATTTCATGCTAGTTGCCAAATGATGGTTCCCACATGTGTTAGGTGACTCACATGGACTGCTAAGAGCTGATCATTGGAGTGTATATACCAATAGTACATACATCTAAAAGCTGTGTATTGTACGAGTACGAATACGGGTGCATACGAGTAGATTTGTTGATGAAACTGAACGAGGATGTAATTGTAAGCATTTTTGTTAAGTAGAAGTATTTTGATAAGTGTCTTGAAGTCTTTTAAACGTGTATGAATACATATTAAAACACTACATGTATATACATTTTAACTGAGTCGTTAAGTCATCGTTAGTCGTTACATGTAAATGTTGTTTTGAAACCTTTAGGTTAACGATCTTGTTAAATGTTGTTAACCCAATGTTTATAATATCAAATGAGATTTTAAATTATTATATTATCATGATATTATGATTTACAAATATCTCTTAATATGATCTATATACATTAAATGTCGTTACAACGATAATCGTTACATATATGTCTCGTTTCAAAATCATTAAGTTAGTAGTCTTATTTTTACATATGTAGTTCATTGTTAATACACTTAATGATATATTTACTTATCATTTAACATAATTAACCAAGTGTATCAATATCTTAATATGATTCGTATGTACCTAGTAAGACGTTATAACGATAATCGTTATATATATCGTTTTCGAGTTTCTTAATTTAATAGTCTCATTTTTATGTATATAACTCATTGTTAAAATACCTAATAAGATACATATTTATAATAAAATCATGTTAACTATATATATAACCATATATATGTCATCGTATAGTTTTTACAAGTTTTAACGTTCGTGAATCACCGGTTAACTTGGGTGGTCATTTGTCTATATAAAACCTATTCCAATTAATAAAGTCTTAATAAGTTTGATTGCTTAACATGTTGGAAACACTTAATCATGTAAATATCAATTTCATTTAATATATATAAACATGGAAAAGTTCGGGTCACTACACCCATCTCCACCAGAAAGAAAAATAGCTAAACGGTGGAGACACTTCGGGTTCATTGACTTCGGAGTCTACTTCAATACGCATCTCGAAATCGCTTCCGGAACTAATGGAATCCAAGCTAGGTGTAGGATCCATCTCTTATGATCAGTTAGAGGATTTTCGATATGAAATAATTTTCGGTTATCGGATAATATTCTAATTATATAGAATATCTAATATAGTACATAAGTTCCCATAGATTACGGAGGAAATTAAGGAAACGTGTCAGATAAAGTCTACAGTAACAGATACGCTAAGATATGGATTTGTCTATACACTATTCATGCAATCAATGCAGTAAGATGTGTCTAGACTAGGAATGATAAGCAGGTAATTTCCTAAGGATGATAAGTAGATGATTTTCGACACGAAATGATAAGCAAAACTTTTGACATGCAGACACGGTCGAAGTCCAGACTCACTAATGCATCTAAACATCTATCAGTTAGACATACTAATGCACGACCTGGTTCACTAAGACCACTGCTCTGATACCAACTTTCATGACCCGTCCTAATCTATCTGGACGAATACATTACAATTGGTTTCATCACGAGGTACTTGACCTCTATATGATACATTTTACAAACATTGCATTCGTTTTTAAAAGACAAACTTTCATTTCATCGAAAGTTGACGGCATGCATACCATTTCATAATATATCCAACTATAATTGACTTAATAATAATTTTGATGAACTCAACGACTCGAATGCAACGTCTTTTGAAATATGTCATGAATGACTCCAAGTAATATCTCTAAAGTGAGCAAATGAACAACGGAAGATTTCTTTCGTACGTGAGAATAAACATGCTTTCAAGTGTCAACTAAAAGGTTGGTGAGTTCATTAGTTTATCATAAATAATCATTTCATAATTTTTAATAGACCACAAGATTTCATATTTCCATTTCTCATAAACATACGTCCCATGCATAGAGACAAAAATCATTCATATGGATTGAACACCTGGTAACCGACATTAACAAGATGCATATAAGAATATCCCCTATCATTCTGGGAAATCCTTCGGACATGATAAAAACAACATCGAAGTACTAAAGCATCCGGTACTCTGGATGGGGTTCGTTAGGCCCAATAGATCTATCTTTAGGATTCACGTCAATTAGTAGACCGGTTTACTAATTCTTAGTTTACCAAGCAAAAAGGGGCATATTCGGCTTCGATCATTCAACCATATAATGTAGTTTCGATTACTTGTGTCTATTTCATAAAACATTTATAAAAATTACGCATGTATTCTCAGCCCAAAAATATAAAGGGTAAAAAGGCAAATGAAACTCACCTAATGTATTTTGTAGTAAAAATACATATGACTATATTGAACAATGCAGGGTTGGCCTAAAATTCACGAACCTATATCATTTGGATATTTATTAATACACATAATCGCAATCGAATAAGTTTATATATATATATATATATATATATATATATATATATATATATATAGATATATATATATAATTTACTAATTATATCATTTTTATATTAATGATATATATACGTCTCATAAATTTATTTTGTATATAAAACTGAAAATTTTATTATGTTATATGTTTTAAATATATTTTTATAAATATATATATATATATATATATATATATATATATATATATATATATATATATATATATATCATTTGTTTGTTAAAATAGTATTGATAGTAATACTAAAATTATATTAATATTGATATAAATGATAATAATTATAATACTTAATATTACTAAATAAGGTATTATTGTTACTAATTATATTAATGATAATAATAATGATATTTATAATAATAACTATAAAAATATAAATTTTTCGGTTAATGATATTTAGAATAATGATTTTAGTAGTTATATATTAGTAGTACTCATTATTATATAAATAATCATACTTATAATGATAATATTTAATAAACATATTCATGATAATAATATTAAAGTTTTAAATTTAGTAGTAATATCATAATTAATACTTATGAAAATAATAATAATAATTGATATAATACTTATAATTACGATAATAATAATAATAACAATTATAATACTTTATAAAAATAACAATAACTAATAATAGTAATAGTAACAACAACAACAACAACAATAATAATAATCATCATCATTTTCATATAATATCAATAATACTAGTAACAATAATAGTAACTAAGATCATAACAATAATAATGATAATAATTATAGTTTTAGTAATAATAATAATAATAATAATAATAATAATAATAATAATAATAATAATAATAATAATAATAATAATAATAATAATAATAATAATAATAATAATAATAACAATAATAATAATAATAAAAGAAAGTGAGGCTACCTTAGAAGAAGCTAAAAAAAAAATAAACGTCCAAGCCTAGAATCGAACCCGAGACCTCTCGGTTACTCATATACGCCCCTAACCATCCTTCCATAAATGTTTATCTGAGATTATACCAGTTTAAATTATATACATATCTAGTTTCTGTTTCATCTTCTTCCTCCCAAATTTAAAGTCGACCAGAGGAAACAATTAAACTATAACAACAATTTTTATGCTTTTGTATTTTAAAAAAAAATCCAAACTAAAACATAATGATACTTTGCTGAATTAAAAATTAAAAAAATAATAATAATAAATAAAGGAAAGAAGCTGCACAGCAGCCTGTTTTCGTGAAATAAAATAAAAAAAATATACAAGTTCAAAATTTGATTCAATTTCAAAACCAACTTACTTATAACAACCCAAGATTTAAATTCCTCAATATACCACATACGTATTTGTACTAATCGGTAACTAAAAGAGAAAAAAATATATAAAATTTTGCATAAACGCTGCTGCTGTACGGTTTTAAAAAAATGGATATAGGATTTGAGAACATTTTAGACAAAATTCATAATACGAAATATGTTGTAAATGATTCATGGAAGCTTTATGAATCATTAATTTCAATTGAAACAACTCCTATAACTCCAATTTAATCCTAGAACACTCGGTTGACTTTTTATAAATAAACTTTGACTTCGAAATTGAAAATCGATATGAAAAATTGGAAGTTGAAACTTTCCAGATAGTTTTAGTAAAAGATTTTTAACAATACTGCATTCTTACATTTTGCATATTCGTTTGAATTCGAAGTTTTGGAAAATTTAGCAAGAACAGAGAACAAACTCATTTTTTTATAAATTTTCTGTTTTTAATCCCTTAGGTAATTATGCAGTATGATGTATATACTGTGAAATTGCTGTAGCTACTCGTGATTGATTAAGATGTATAACAAGTCGAGATAAACAAAAATCAAACACAGTAAGGATGAGGAAAGCTAACATAATTAGGTGATTTATTGACTTTTTAATTTTTGTAATTTACTGCTTGTGATTTCTGATAGATTCCATATAATTGATCCAGCTTTACAGTTCAATTTTAATTAATATTAATAATTAATAATAATTATTAAATATATAATAATAATAATATTAATAATAATACTGTTAACAATAATAATAATAAAAGTAATAATAAAAATAATAATAATAATAAGTTACAATAATAATATTAGTGAAAATGATAATAATAATAATAATAATAATAATAATAATAATAATAATATCAATGATAATAATAATAATAATAATAATTATATTATTATTAATAATGATAATAATAATATTAATGATAATATTTATATATATCAAATTCTATATCTATATATTATATATTTAATATAATGATATTAAAAATACTAATGTTGATATCATTTTGAAAGTGGTAATAATATTACCTTAGTAACTATATCTTAACTTCATAACTTAATTTAATATCGTAATATTATTTATTATTAATTATGTGTTATAATATATTATATAATAACATATACTGAATATTTAATATTTACACATTTTATATATAATATTATGTAATTGTGTTTGTATATTAGTTACACCATGTAAATATATTAATTTTATATATAATATTATGTAATTGTGTTTGTATATTAGTTACACCATGTAATCATTTTATATCTATTTACTATATTATATTATTTCGTATTAAAAATTACAATATATAATAATAATTATGTATAGAAGTCATATATATTTATATATACAGATTTATTTATTTTAACAACAACATTATTATCTTGCATATTATTTTACATACTTAGTCTTACTGATCTATTGTATCTTTATTATTTTAAGTCATTATATATACTTTTGTTTATATTATTATTATATATATATATATATATATATATATATATATATATATATATATATATATATATATATATATATATATATATATATATATAGATATACATACTGGTATACATATTTATTTACACCCAATTATTCGTGAATCGTCGAGAATAGTCATAGGTTAATGATAGCATGAATACAGATCATAATTTTTAAGACTCGGTTTAACAAACTTTGCTTATCGTGTCAGAATCTTACAAAGATCAAGTTTAAATTTGGTCGGAAATTCCCGGGTCGTCACAACAAGCACTCAGTGGAATACACGATACTTTCCATGTGTCCAACCTGAAGATGCCTAGCCGACGAGAACTTGGTGATTCCTTTAGAGGAACTGCGTACCGATGACAAACTTCATTTTATTGAGAAACCTGTCGAGATCATGGGCCGTGAGGTCAAACGCTTCAAGCAAAGTAACACTCCTATCGTTAAGGTTCGATGGGACGCAAGAAGAGGACCAGAGTTCACGTGGGAGCGTGAAGATCAAATGAAACAAAAGTACCCGCAACTCTTTCCGGAAGGAACTACTTCATGGGACGTTCACTAATATTTCGGGACAAAATTTTCAATAACAGGTGGGTAATGTAACAACCCTGCTTTTTCTGTCACTTCCGTTAACTGTCCGTTAGTTGTTTTAACGGCGATTATTTGACTTTTTATGTGATTAAGTGTATTAAATGCATAAGTGATCCTGGGTTATTTGAATGATTATGGGTTAATATTAATTGATAAATATATTACGGATAAAGAAATACGATAAAAACACAACAGTTTGAATAACTGCAAAAAAAAAAAACAAAAACTACTTTTCGAGTAATGAAACGCTCGGGTTTATTTTAGTAATTATTCGAATAATTATTAACTTTTAAAAATATTTAATTTATTGGGTTTTTAATAAATTAAACGATTTGGTTGCGTTTTAACGACCGGTTAACATTCCG
Organism: Rutidosis leptorrhynchoides; assembly: GCF_046630445.1. Lineage (NCBI taxonomy): Eukaryota > Viridiplantae > Streptophyta > Magnoliopsida > Asterales > Asteraceae > Rutidosis > Rutidosis leptorrhynchoides. The sequence goes on along the minus strand of NC_092333.1, from coordinate 220,110,061 downwards.
AAAACTCGGTACGGTTAACAACAACTAGAAACGAACCACAGTTAGCGTTCTAGCAAGCCAAAGCATAATGTAATTAAATTTTAATAATTATATTATATAATTATTATTTCTTAGAAATACTTTCAATTTATTAGAATTTATATAGATTAAAAACGCGAGAAATTAACGTTTATGGATCCAGTTTGCGTTTTCGGCTAACGACACTTAATGGGTGCACTTAGAAAACTTGTCTAGCAATATTTGTGAGCCCATGGACTCCCTTATGAGCCTCTTAGTCGAAATGCACACACACATGGGCATCCCTTGATCTAATTTTTGGGCCACTTGTTAAATATATCCCTTAAATGAGTAAACCTAGCCTTTTATATATATATATATATATATATATATATATATATATATATACGCATACTTCCTCTCTCAAAATTTCGACCAGCTGCTGATCTTACAACCCCATGATACCTTCATCTCATCATGATTCTTCATCATCATCATTTGCCCTCGATTTCTTGCCCGATCGTCAAGTTGATTACGTATTTGTGACCTACGCTTCCTTCTCTACGCATACATGCCACCAATTTTGCTCTAGGGTATAAATCTTAAATCTCTAGTTTTCTTATTTTCATCTTTTTGATACATAATAGGGTTGTATTAGTGTTTAGTGCTCAAGTCTTGATTTGTATACGTCTAATTCGGTTGTTAAGTGACCGTATGTGCTACTTTTATATACCCACGAAGATCAGACCAAAACAGAAATTTTCATGCTAGATAATGTTAATATTTTTACATATTTGGATTGCTATCAAAAAATTATTAATTTTGCATCTAGATAACGCGCGATTTCGATAAACGGTTGGCAAGATACATGCAATTAGGGTTTTAATACAACTTCATTCTTAAATCTGATTTTTATGAGATATTTTGACATTCTACTGATCTTAACATTCTTATTATTGATTAGCTTTTGAAAAACTATTAAATTTACGTTTAGACATTGTATGGTTTCTTTTTACGGGTCGAAAGTTATGATTAAGACGGTTTCGGAATGGTTTATTGTGTAATCTGATTTTCTGGATTTGCATGAGTTAGAATAAGTTCATGAAATGTTTGTCATTGTAATATTTGTGGAAAACTATTGAGTTTTCTCTTTTGAATCGCTTGATTTCGTTTTGTATAGCTCAAGTTATGATCAATTGAATTATCGTTGTGTTTTATACATTAAACTGAAATCTGGTAGTGATTGGTGACGAATTGGCTTATGTATGCTATATGTTTGGAAAGATGATTTAAAAACACTCACATTAGACTAGGATATCATGTCATTTTGATTTGTAATGCTCCTGTTATGCTTAATCGAATGTACATGGTAAAACTGATTTGCTCGGTATCATAAAACTCACTTTTTAATTCATTTGAAATGAGATAATGAATCAAGTCTTTGCATTTATGGAAAATTCATATGTTTTAGTTAATTTATCATCTAGACCTTGTGTTATTTGGATTTGTGAAGCTTGAGTAATATGAGAATCAAAATGATGACCTGAATTCAGTCCAAACGTACAACGTATGCACCTATAGCTCTGTAACATGAGTTGTGGACCTTTTGAGACCTTTTCCTTCTGGATATTGCATCTTTGTATGTTATGTGATATAAGTATAGTTTATTTCAAACTTTGAAACCTTATACATTGTGCACACTAAGGCCATAGTTTTGGTGACTGCTGAATTGGGCTGAAACAGAATGTCCAACTTGCTTGAATAAACTGTACCAATTGGCTAAACAAAAGTTGATCATTTTTGGATATTTAGTAATTTGACTTGTCCTTAAACCATGGCAACTGGCCTATCTTGATTTTCATGTCCTAAGCTCCGGTTATAGCCATTACGAGATTGGTGCGCAGTCTGAAAAAGATTCAGTGAACCATAACTGCACCCATTCTGAAACCCGACTTATAGACATCGTATGAGACCCTGGTTATGCTCTTTGGAAACGTTTATATGTCTAGTTTAGATCTGGAGTTTTCTATACTACCATAATTTATGTGTTATGAAATATTGGACATTGTTTACAACTTGTACATGAACTTTATGCTAGACGATAAACTATGATCGCATACTTGACAAATTATGAACTGAAACGTGTTAGTTGACTTAGGATTGACATGTTGACCAAAATTTGACATGAACCTACTGATGTTGAATTTAGTTGACCACCTTGACCAAGTTTGACTTTTGGTTTGGTTGACTTTTGTTGACTTGCATGAATTAGTTGACTATGTGTTGACTTTTACATTGAAACGCGTCGAGTTGAGCAATAGGACAACTTACTCTATGAAACTACTATGTTATAAGACATAAATAATTACCAACCTATATATGTATACTTAGGTTGCATTACTCGGAATTAAACCATACAAGTTACGTTCTTACTTTTGTTCAAGAGCTATTCAAAGGTGAGTCTACTGTCCCACTTTTACTTACTATTTTTCGGATGAGAATACACGCTGATTATTTACATTTTTATAAATGCTTTTATGTTTGACACGAGTACTTATTATACATATGGAGTTTTGTTCACAAAGCCCCTAGTTTGAATACTTTTATTACCTACGGGTAAGCACAATTTAAATGGACGGATCCGTTAGGTTAGACAAACCTCACCCAAACAATATTAACTGTGGTGCATTTACTTTGAACTTTAAGTACACTTGAACAAGTGTATACGTTTTTATGGGGTAAAAGGGAGTGTAGTGGAATCTATACTCTGGTCATTGTTAGTATTCAGGTGCTCATGGATTATGTAAACATTTTTGCAACTGGTTGTGCTTATTGAAATCAATTAGTCAAATGCGATTAAACTATTTCTCTAAATAATGTTTTTCAGATACTATATTACGTCATTTAAAACTGTGGGTTACAAACAAATGAGATAAAACTTGACATGGTATTGTCTACAAATATTTGAAACTTGACAAGATAGCGTCTACAAACATTTGAAATAGGACACAGTGTTGTCTACAAACTTTAAACATGAAACCATTATGGTCTCATATGTTGTAATTGGTAACTTCAAACTTGTGTTTTGCAAACAGGAGAAACAAAACATTTTAAAATGTCATACACAACTGAACGTGACATTGATGTACCTAAATAGACTAACACTTGACAAACATTGTCTGCAAGCTTTTAATATGAAAGCTTGGTGGTCTTTCACTAATGAATGTTTTCTGAATATCATATCTTAAACATACTGTATTGTTTACCTAAAACATGTAGATTCACTCAACATTAATGTTGATCCGTTTTGCGTGTTTTATTCACAGGTATTAATTGCTTCCGTTGTAAAATATTGTTGTTACGTAGAAGTCAAGCCAAGCACTGGGAAGAGAGTTAATATTCCGTTAATGGATTTTGACGGGGTGTTACAGTGACACAGGGTGACAATGATCAACCAGCAGAACAAGCTGGTAGTTGCAAGAATCTGAGGATGACATATCATCCTCAGATTCTTGGCAACTAGAGTCTGAGGATGACATATCATCCAGAGAATCTAATTATTCAGATTCAGATGCTTCTAATGATTATGTTCCTTCTGCAGGTAATGATCATGGGGCTCATTCATTTGCTGCAGAGTCTGAGCAATCAGGCTATGAGGCAGATTCAACAGCACCCTCCAATGCTGGTGATACAGGTGTTCATTCATCTGGTTTAGGAGATGAGCAATCAAATCCTGAGCTAGTTTTGACAGCTCCTTCAGGTATGGGGTCTGATCCGCAGACTGGAGACAAGAATGAGGTACCACCATCTCATTCTAACCCCTCTTCACCCACAGCTACTGAAGAAATAAATATTCCATTCGCCCACCAGATGACCTCACTGAAATGTCCCGTTCTTATTGATTAAAAACGTTCCATATTAATTGATTTCGTGGCGAGGTTTTGACCTCTATATGAGACATTTTTCAAAGGCTGCATTCATTTTAAAACAAACCATAACCTTTATTTCATCAATAAAGGTTTAAAAAGCTTTACGTAGATTATCAAATAATGATAATCTAAAATATCCTGTTTACACACGACCATTACATAATGGTTTACAATATAAATATGTTACAACAAAATAAGTTTCTTGAATGCAGTTTTTACACAATATCATACAAGCATGGACTCCAAATCTCGTCCTTATTTAAGTATGCGACAGCGGAAGCTCTTAATAATCACCTAAGAATAAACATGCTTAAAACGTCAACAAAAATGTTGGTGAGTTATAGGTTTAACCTATATATATCAAATCATAATAATAGACCACAAGATTTCATATTTCAATACACATCCCATACATAGAGATAAAAATCATTCATATGGTGAACACCTGGTAACCGACATTAACAAGATGCATATTTAAGAATATCCCCATCATTCCGGGACACCCTTCGGATATGATATAAATTTCGAAGTACTAAAGCATCTGGTACTTTGGATGGGGTTTGTTAGGCCCAATAGATCTATCTTTAAGATTCGCGTCAATTAGGGTGTTTGTTCCCTAATTCATAGATTACCAGACTTAATAAAAAGGGGCATATTCGATTTCGATAATTCAACCATAGAATGTAGTTTCACGTACTTGTGTCTATTTTGTAAATCATTTATAAAACTGCATGTATTCTCATCCCAAAAATATTAGATTTTAAAAGTGGGACTATAACTCACTTTCACAGATTTTTACTTCGTCGGGAAGTAAGACTTGGCCACTGGTTGATTCACGAACCTATAACAATATATACATATATATCAAAGTATGTTCAAAATATATTTACAACACTTTTAATATATTTTGATGTTTTAAGTTTATTAAGTCAGCTGTCCTCGTTAGTAACCTACAACTAGTTGTCCACAGTTAGATGTACAGAAATAAATCGATAAATATTATCTTGAATCAAACCACGACCCAGTGTATACGTATCTCAGTATTGATCACAACTCAAACTATATATATTTTGGAATCAACCTCAACCCTGTATAGCTAACACCAACATTCACATATAGAGTGTCTATGGTTGTTCCGAAATATATATAGATGTGTCGACATGATAGGTCAAAACATTGTATACGTGTCTATGGTATCTCAAGATTACATAATATACAATACAAGTTGATTAAGTTATGGTTGGAATAGATTTGTTACCAATTTTCACGTAGCTAAAATGAGAAAAATTATCCAATCTTGTTTTACCCATAACTTCTTCATTTTAAATCCGTTTTGAGTTAATCAAATTGCTATGGTTTCATATTGAACTCTATTTTATGAATCTAAATAGAAAAATTATAGGTTTATAGTCGGAAAAATAAATTACAAGTCGTTTTTGTAAAGGTAGTCATTTCAGTCGAAAGAACGACGTCTAGATGACCATTTTAGAAAACATACTTCCACTTTGAGTTTAACCATAATTTTTGGATATAGTTTCATGTTCATAATAAAAATCATTTTCTCAGAATAACAACTTTTAAATCAAAGTTTATCATAGTTTTTAATTAACTAACCCAAAACAGCCCGCGGTGTTACTACGACGGCGTAAATCCGATTTTACGGTGTTTTTCGTGTTTCCAGGTTTTAAATCATTAAGTTAGCATATCATATAGATATATAACATGTGTTTAGTTGATTTTAAAAGTCAAGTTAGAAGGATTAACTTTTGTTTGCGAACAAGTTTAGAATTAACTAAACTATGTTCTAGTGATTACAAGTTTAAACCTTCGAATAAGATAGCTTTATATGTATGAATCAAATGATGTTATGAACATCATTACTACCTTAAGTTCCTTGGATAAACCTACTGGAAAAGAGAAAAATGGATCTAGCTTCAACGGATCCTTGGATGGCTCGAAGTTCTTGAAGCAAAATCATGACACGAAAACAAGTTCAAGTAAGATCATCACTTGAAATAAGATTGTTATAGTTATAGAAATTGAACCAAAGTTTGAATATGATTATTACCTTGTATTAGAATGATAACCTACTGTAAAAAACAAAGATTTCTTGAGGTTGTATGATCACCTTACGAGATTGGAAGTGAGCTAGCAAACTTGAAAGTATTCTTGATTTTATGTAACTAGAACTTGTAGAATATATGAAGAACACTTAGAAATTGAAGATAGAACTTGAGAGAGATCAATTAGATGAAGAAAATTGAAGAATGAAAGTGTTTGTAGGTGTTTTTGGTCGTTGGTGTATGGATTAGATATAAAGGATATGTAATTTTGTTTTCATGTAAATAAGTCATGAATGATTACTCATATTTTTGTAATTTTATGAGATATTTCATGCTAGTTGCCAAATGATGGTTCCCACATGTGTTAGGAAACTCACATGGGCTTCTAAGAGCTGATCATTGGAGTGTATATACCAATTGTACATACATCTAAAAGCTGTGTATTGTACGAGTACGAATACGGGTGCATACGAGTAGAATTGTTGATGAAACTGAACGAGGATGTAATTGTAAGCATTTTTGTTAAGTAGAAGTATTTTGATAAGTGTATTGAAGTATTTCAAAAGTGTATAAATACATATTAAAACACTACATGTATATACATTTTAACAGAGTCGTTAAGTCATCGTTAGTCGTTACATGTAAGTGTTGTTTTGAAACCTTTAGGTTAACGATCTTGTTAAATGTTGTTAACCCAATGTTTATAATATCAAATGAGATTTGAAATTATTATATTATCATGATATTATCATGTATGAATATCTCTTAATATGATATATATATATATATATATATATATATATATATATATATATATATATATATATATATATATATATATATATATATATATATATATATATTAAATGTCTTTACAACGATAATCGTTACATATATGTCTCGTTTAAAAATCATTAAGTTAGTAGTCTTGTTTTTACATATGTAGTTCATTGTTAATATACTTAATGATATGTTTACTTATCATAGTATCATGTTAACTATATATATATATATCCATATATATGTCATCATATAGTTTTTACAAGTTTTAACGTTCGTGAATCACCGGTCAACTTGGGTGGTCAATTGTCTATATGAAACATATTTCAATTAATCAAGTCTTAACAAGTTTGATTGCTTAACATGTTGGAAACATTTAATCATGGAAAAGTTCGGGTCACTACACTCACCAAGTCATTCTGAGCATACCACCATACTTGAACCTATAGATGATCAAGCAGCTGTGGATTCTCAAAATGTATCCACTAGGCCAGTTGCTCCTATTGATCCATCTCCTTCTCTGCTAGAGACTGGAGATGAGATTAATCAAACCCAGCCTAAACCATCTAGTGTAGGTAACTTAGATTCCCACTTTACTATCACTGATGAGACACCATCAGCTAGTATAACAAGAGATGTCCCAATCCTGGACACAGCTACCCAATCCAAAGCTCCACCACAAACGGCTAAGCCCACTACTACCCCAAATGTAAATCTGACACTTATCTCCTACTCAAAATCTCTTGCACATGCTAGCACAGGCTGCCAATGCATCTCTCAAACCCCTAGGGAAATGTACATGCCTCCAAACCTTTTGTGTCTTATGATCACTCACAACCAGAGACTTGTGAGGGCACTCAACCACACACTACATCTACTTCAGAGGTTCCACCCCAACCTGAGGCACTAACACATTTGGTTGGCATTTTAAATGCTTTGACTAACATGAATATGCAGTTTGATGGCAAGCTGGCAGGTGTGCAGGCTGGATTTTAACACGAATAATAATTTGGCTACTAGTAATCAGCTGGAGGAGGTAATGAGGTTGGTTGGGACTTTGACAGGGTTGATGATGCAGGTACAAGCAGGTCAGGCAACCACTTCAATTTCCAACTCTTTTGTGTTGCATTCTATTAATAGCAGGCTGGAGACATTGGAGGTTGTTATGGATGATGTTCATAGCCTACGTACTGAGGTTGCTGACCTTGTCTTCTGAGCTTGGAAATACCAAGCATTTCCAGGAAAAGATTTATGATCATATTTCTCATGTTGATCCTCCACATTATTCTTCTGAAGAGGGTGATGTCAAAAAGGGGGAGATGAAGAAAAGGAAGGCTGAGATTGAGAAAATTCCAATAAAAAGGTATAAAGTTTTTCATGATGGTACACAGAGTTGGAGAGCATGGAATGAAGGAAAAGGTGAAACTTCCAAGACATATGATTCAAAGGCTGAAGGGGAGTCACAGACTCATGGGGAGAAAGATAAAAAGAAAGATGACAATGTTGAGGGGGAGCAAACACAACAAAAAAAGATGCTGAACAAAATTAGAAAGATGCTAAACAACAACAAAAAGAGCAACAAGAGCAACAACAGAAAGATGCGGAACAACAACAGAAAGAGCAACAAGAACAACAACAGAAGCAACAAGAAGAAGAGCAACAAAAACAACATGAAGCTGATCCTAAATCACCACCTGTTAAGATGACAAGGAAGAAACAAATTGCAAAAAGAAAGACAGGAGCAGGATGCAAGCCTGGATTTATTCATTTAGATGATTATGATAGTGATGAAGACTCAGATGAACAAGATAACATGCCTATTGCCTCACTCAACTTGGGTGGAAGAAGGGTGACCAGAATTCAAAGAAAGATGAGTACAACTAAGCAAACTTCAACATCCACCAAGTCACAGAAGCAGAAAGAAAAGGTTGCAGGAAAGAGAAAGCTAACTCCAGAAGAAGAAGTAAGTGATGATCTGTTGAAGAAGTCTGCTACAACTGCAGGTATGTCTTTTGAGGATTATTTGAAGAAGATAGAAAAAGAATAAATGGCAGTAAAGCTTGATAAAGTTGAGTTAAAGAAGCTAAATGAAGAAATAGAATTAGGAGAAAAGCTGAACAGAGGTTTTGTTTATAGAAGTTATGAAAGCTGTATAATTCTGAGGAGTACAGTAAGAAGGAAGAAGAATGGTATGATAAGCTTGGGATATGCACTATCTGATGGAAGACAAACTTCTATTGACTTGGATCAATTACATGGGTTGGGGTTTGTTGAATGGAAGGTGTTGGCTAGATGCATTAAGAATTATCAAGACTGGGATGTTAGAACTGAAGTGTTGAACAGAATTCATACTATGGTTCATGTGTCATATGAATTGGGGATGATAGAGCAGAAGGATTATGATTCTTATTGCATGATTTATAGTTTGGAACAGAGGAAAAAGATTGAAGGGGTGAATTTGGTGTTTGAGAATGAAAATAATCCAAGGTTTCCAGTTCCTAGACATATCAAGTTTATAGAAAATGACTACATAGCAAAACTAGAAGGATTGATGTACAGAGACAAAAAGGGAAGTTTTGTTTGATGAAGTTTGATAAATTCAAGGATACAGAACCAAGCCATCTATTTGCAATTCTTGATAAGTGTAGGTCTGCGCAGAGTTTACCATTCAGAAGAAAATTGGTGAACTACTTGTTTGAGATTCTCTCTGTAATTGAAGATAGTTCAGGTTTAAGATTTAAGGTTGAAGAGTTTAAAGAGGAATTTGTAAAATTACAAAAAATCTGAATAAATCAAGTCTATTAGTATTCACTTTTGAGATTTTGACATCATCAGATAGTGATAATAATACTTGTGGTTAGTTTGTAGGTTATTTTTCTTTGTAACAACTTTGAATAAATCAAGTCTATTAGTATTCACTTTTGAGGTTTTGACATCATCAGATAGGGGGGAGATTGTTGGAAAAATATGTTTAGAATCTGATGAGTCAAACTATTTTGGTTAAGTATGTTTAATTCTGTAATATAGATTTTGAAGAATAGAGTCTGGGATACAGAGTCAGAAGAAATACAGACTCAAGAAGCTTATGAAGATACAGACTCAAATGATGAATGACAGCAAGAAGATTTATTCAAATACGCGTGTATCTTTGAAGATAAGAATGAAGAAATTACATTTAAGCGAATATCTCTGCATTCAAATAGAAGATTTGATTTGATACGATTTTATCTAGTTTTCTATATTAATGGATAGTTAGTTAGGAAACGATATATTTGAGAGGATTATGCTTCCTCTGTTTTATTATAATTAGATGATATGTATCGCAGCTAAAATTGTTGATTACTTTAATACAATCAAATCTTCTCTTTCAATTGTTATTATTGTGTGTTCGTTCTTATATTTCACAAATCAATGGTTCCGCAACTTGATTACTTTGTTGATTAATATAATTGATAAAGGAAATCTTGTTTATTGATCACTGTAAAAGTTCTAGGTTGTTTAATCGCACCTAACAATGACAAATCAACATAACATCTTAGAAGTACTCGGGAGGCAGAATTGCCAAAAGAGAAACTTAATTATCTTCACAAATTTGACACATATATACATCTAAAAGCTGTGTATTGTACGAGTACGAATACGGGTGCATACGAGTAGAATTGTTGATGAAACTGAACGAGGATGTAATTGTAAGCATTTTTGTTAAGTAGAAGTATTTTGATAAGTGTATTGAAGTCTTTCAAAAGTGTATAAATACATATTAAAACACTACATGTATATACATTTTAACTGAGTCGTTAAGTCATCGTTAGTCGTTACATGTAAGTGTTGTTTTGAAACCTTTAGGTTAACGATCTTGTTAAATGTTGTTAATCCAATGTTTATAATATCAAATGAGATTTGAAATTATTATATTATCATGATATTATCATGTATGAATATCTCTTAATATGATATATATATACATTAAATGTCTTTACAACGATAATCGTTACATATATGTCTCGTTTAAAAATCATTAAGTTAGTAGTCTTGTTTTTACATATGTAGTTCATTGTTAATATACTTAATGATATGTTTACTTATCATAGTATCATGTTAACTATATATATATATCCATATATATTTCATCATATAGTTTTTACAAGTTTTAACGTTCGTGAATCACCGGTCAACTTGGGTGGTCAATTGTCTATATGAAACATATTTCAATTAATCAAGTCTTAAAAAGTTTGATTGCTTAACATGTTGGAAACATTTAATTATGTAAATATCAATCTCAATTAATATATATAAACATGGAAAAGTTTGGGTCACTACAGTACCTACCCGTTAAATAAATTTCGTCCCGAAATTTTAAGCTGTTGAAGGTGTTAACGAATCTTCTGGAAATAGATGCGGGTATTTCTTCTTCATCTGATCTTCATGCTCCCAGGTGAACTCGGGTCCTCTACGAGCATTCCATCGAACCTTAACAATTGGTATCTTGTTTTGCTTAAGTCTTTTAACCTCACGATCCATTATTTCGACGGGTTCTTCGATGAATTGAAGTTTTTCGTTGATTTGGAATTCATCTAACGGAATAGTGAGATCTTCTTTAGCAAAACATTTCTTCAAATTCGAGACGTGGAAAGTGTTATGTACAGCCGCGAGTTGTTGAGGTAACTCAAGTCGGTAAGCTACTGGTCCGACACGATCAATAATCTTGAATGGTCCAATATACCTTGGATTTAATTTCCCTCGTTTACCAAATCGAACAACGCCTTTCCAAGGTGCAACTTTAAGCATGACCATCTCTCCAATTTCAAATTCTATATCTTTTCTTTTAATGTCAGCGTAGCTCTTTTGTCGACTTTGGGCGATTTTCAACCGTTGTTGAATTTGGATGATCTTCTCGGTAGTTTCTTGTATAATCTCCGGACCCGTAATCTGTCTATCCCCCACTTCACTCCAACAAATCGGAGACCTGCACTTTCTACCATAAAGTGCTTCCAACGGCGCCATCTCAATGCTTGAATGGTAGCTGTTGTTGTAGGAAAATTCTGCTAACGGTAGATGTCGATCCCAACTGTTTCCAAAATCAATAACACATGCTCGTAGCATGTATTCAAGCGTTTGTATCGTCCTTTCGCTCTGCCCATCAGTTTGTGGATGATAGGCAGTACTCATGTCTAGACGAGTTCCTAATGCTTGCTGTAATGTCTGCCAGAATCTTGAAATAAATCTGCCATCTCTATCAGAGATAATAGAGATTGGTATTCCATGTCTGGAGACGACTTCCTTCAAATACAGTCGTGCTAACTTCTCCATCTTGTCATCTTCTCTTATTGGCAGGAAGTGTGCTGATTTGGTGAGACGATCAACTATTACCCAAATAGTATCAAAACCACTTGCAGTCCTTGGCAATTTAGTGATGAAATCCATGGTAATGTTTTCCCATTTCCATTCCGGGATTTCGGGTTGTTGAAGTAGACCTGATGGTTTCTGATGCTCAGCTTTGACCTTAGAACACGTCAAACATTCTCCTACGTATTTAGCAACATCGGATTTCATACCCGGCCACCAAAAATGTTTCTTGAGATCCTTTTACATCTTCCCCGTTCCAGGATGTATTGAGTATCTGGTTTTATGAGCTTCTCTAAGTACCAATTCTCTCATATCTCCAAATTTTGGTACCCAAATCCTTTCAGCCCTATACCAGGTTCCGTCTTCCCGAATATTAAGATGCTTCTCCGATCCTTTGGGTATTTCATCCTTTAAATTTCCCTCTTTTAAAACTCCTTGTTGCGCCTCCTTTATTTGAGTAGTAAGGTTATTATGAATCATTATATTCATAGATTTTACTCGAATGGGTTCTCTGTCCTTCCTGCTCAAGGCATCGGCTACCACATTTGCCTTCCCCGGGTGGTAACGAATCTCAAAGTCGTAATCATTCAATAATTCAATCCACCTACGCTGCCTCATATTCAGTTGTTTCTGATTAAATATGTGTTGAAGACTTTTGTGGTCGGTATATATAATACTTTTGACCCCATATAAGTAGTGCCTCCAAGTCTTTAATGCAAAAACAACCGCGCCTAATTCCAAATCATGCGTCGTATAATTTTGTTCATGAATCTTCAATTGTCTAGACGCATAAGCAATCACCTTCGTTTGTTGCATTAATACACAACCGAGACCTTGCTTTGATGCGTCACAATAAATCACAAAATCATCATTCCCTTCAGGCAATGACAATATAGGTGCCGTAGTTAGCTTTTTCTTCAATAACTGAAACTCTTTCTCTTGTTCATCATTCCATTCAAATTTCTTCCCTTTATACGTTAATGCAGTCAAGGGTTTTGCTATTCTGGAAAAGTCTTGGATGAACCTTCTGTAGTAACCAGCTAGTCCTAAAAACTGGCGTATGTGTTTCGGAGTTTTTGGGGTTTCCCACTTTTCAACAGTTTCTATCTTTGCCGGATCCACCTTAATACCTTCTTTGTTCACTATATGACCGAGGAATTGAACTTCTTCCAACCAAAATGCACACTTTGAAAACTTAGCGTACAATTCTTCCTTCCTCAATACTTCTAACACCTTTCTCAAATGTTCACCATGTTCTTGGTCATTCTTTGAGTAAATAAGTATGTCATCAATGAAAACAATGACAAACTTGTCAAGGTATGGTCCACACACTCGGTTCATAAGGTCCATGAACACAGCTGGTGCATTAGTTAAACCAAACGGCATGACCATAAACTCGTAATGACCGTAACGTGTTCTGAAAGCAGTCTTTAGAATATCATCTTCTTTCACCCGCATTTGATGATACCCAGAACGTAATTCAATCTTTGAATAAATAGACGAGCCTTGTAGTTGATCAAATAAGTCGTCGATTCTCGGTAGTGGGTAGCGGTTCTTGATAGTAAGTTTATTCAACTCTCGGTAGTCGATACACAACCTGAATGTACCATGTTTCTTCTTGACAAACAAAACAGGAGCTCCCCACGGTGATGTGCTTGGTCGAATGAAACCATGCTCTAAAAGTTCTTGTAATTGGCTTTGCAGTTCTTTCATCTCGCTGGGTGCGAGTCTGTAAGGAGCACGAGCTATTGGTGCAGCTCCTGGTACAAGATCTATTTGAAATTCAACGGATCGATGTGGGGGTAATCCCTGTAATTCTTTCGGAAATACATCGGGAAATTCTTTTGCAATGGGAACATCATTGATGCTCTTTTCTTCAGTTTGTACTTTCTCGATGTGTGCTAGAACAGCATAGCAACCTTTTCTTATTAGTTTTTGTGCCTTCAAATTACTAATAAGATGTAGCTTCGTGTTGCCCTTTTCTCCGTACACCATTAAGGGTTTTCCTTTTTCTCGTATAATGCGAATTGCATTTTTGGAACAAACGATCTCTGCTTTCACTTCTTTCAACCAGTCCATACCGATTATCACATCAAAACTCCCTAACTCTACTGGTATCAAATCAATCTTAAATGTTTCGCTAACCAGTTTAATTTCTCGATTTCGACATATATTATCTGCTGAAATTAATTTACCATTTGCTAATTCGAGTAAAAATTTACTATCCAAAGGTGTCAATGGACAACTTAATTTAGCACAAAAATCTCTACTCATATAGCTTCTATCCGCACCCGAATCAAATAAAACGTAAGAAGATTTATTGTCAATAAGAAACGTACCCGTAACAAGCTCCGGGTCTTCCTGTGCCTCTGCCGCATTAATATTGAAAACTCTTCCGCGGCCTTGTCCATTCATGTTCTCCTGGTTCGGGCAATTTCTAATAATGTGGCCCGGTTTTCCACATTTATAACAAACTACATTGGCATAACTTGCTCCGACACTACTTGCTCCGCCATTACTCGTTCCGACACCATTTGTTCCTTTCGTTCTATTAACCCCTGGTCCGTAGACCTCACACTTCGCCGCGCTATGACCATTTCTTTTACACTTGTTGCAAAATTTGGTGCAGAACCCCGAGTGATACTTTTCACACCTTTGGCATAGCTGCTTCTGATTGTTGTTGTTGTTGTTGCGGTTATTATTGTTGTTGGAATGATTGTTGTAGTTGCTATTGCTGTTATTGTTGTTGTTGTTGTTGTTGTTGTTGTTGTTGTTGTTGTTGTTGTTGTTGGGCCGTTTATTGTAGTTGCGATTGATGTTGCGATTGTTGGGATAATTGTTGCGATTATTGTTGTAATTGTTGTTGTTGTTGTATTGATGATTCTTATCACCGTTTTCCTCCCACTTTCTTTTGACTTGCTTCACATTAGCCTCTTCAGCAGTCTGTTCTTTAATTCTTTCTTCAATCTGGTTCACTAGTATGTGAGCCATTCTACATGCCTGTTGTATGGAGGCGGGCTAGTGTGAACTTATATCTTCTTGGATTCTTTCTGGTAATCCTTTCACAAACGCGTCGATCTTCTCTTCCTCATCTTCGAATACTCCCGGACACAATAGGCGTAATTCTGTGAATCGTCTTTCGTACGTGGTAATATCAAATCCTTGGGTTCGTAACCCTCTAAGTTCTGTCTTGAGCTTATTGACCTTGGTTCTGGGACGGTACTTCTCGTTCATCAAGTGCTTGAATGCTGACCACGGTAGTGCGTACGCATTGTCTTGTCCCACTTGTTCTAGATAGGTATTCCACTATGTTAACGCAGAACATGTGAAGGTATGCGTAGCGTACTTCACTTTGTCCTCTTCAGTACACTTACTTATGGCAAACACCGATTCGACCTTCTCGATCCACCGTTTCAATCCGATCGGTCCTTCGGTTCCATAAAATTCCAAAGGTTTGCAGGCAGTGAATTCTTTGTAGGTGCATCCTACACGATTTCCTGTACTGCTAGATCCAAGGTTATTGTTGGTATGTAGCGCAGCATGTACTGCGGCTATGTTTGAAGCTAGAAAAGTACGGAATTCCTCTTCATTCATATTCACGGTGTGTCGAGTATTCGGTGCCATTTCCTTCAAAATAGTCAAATGGAACAAGTTAATCATACAGAATATTAAGAGTAGTTAATAGTATTTCGTAGCATAATATGAACTCATTTATAAAAGCTTTTTCTTCATATTAGCGTTTTATAAGTTTAAATTCGGGTAGTACCTACCCATTAAGTTCATACTTAGTAGCTAATATACAATTCAACTACTACAATTCTATATGAAAAACTTATTATAATAATATTTCGCGTTCAAACTTTTACACAATATTTTACAAACTTACAATACCGCTTATTTTACATATAGCATGAAATATAGCACACAATAAATTTGATACAAGATGGTTGTGAAGATAATTCTAGCTAGTACACAAGTCGTTCAGCAAAGGCAATAAAGACACGTAATTCATACGTCCAGAAACAAGTCATGCATTCTGGTTTTACTAGGATTACTTCCCATCCTTGGTCTTGTGGAACATAACCGTTATGGTTGTTGATAAGACAGCGTGTTGTAACGTCGTCAAAGGGACGAGGGTTACGTAATGTCCAACAGTCCCGTAACAATCTAAAAACCTCATTTCTTACCCCAATTACCGACTCCGTCACTTGTGGGAACGTTTTGTTTAATAGTTGTAGCCCGATGTTCTTGTTCTCACTTTGGTGAGAAGCGAACATTACTAATCCGTAAGCATAACATGCTTCTTTATGTTGCATGTTAGCCACTTTTTCTAAATCACGAAGTCCAATATTCGGATATATTGAGTCAAAATAATTTCTTAACCCATTGCGTAAAATAGCATTTGGGTTCCCCGCAATATATGCGTCAAAGTAAACACATCGTAACTTATGGATTTCCCAATGTGATATCCCCCATCTTTCGAACGAAAGCCTTTTATAAACCAAGGCATTCTTGGAACGTTCTTCGAATATCTTACAAACTGATCTCGCCTTAAATAGTTGTGCCGAAGAATTCTGACCGACTCTAGACAAGATTTCATCAATCATGTCTCCGGGTAGGTCTCTTAAAATATTGGGTTGTCTATCCATTTTGTGTTTTTATACTGTAAAATAGACAAGAGTTAGATTCATAAAAAAAAATACTTATTAATACAAGCAATTTTTACATATATCATAAAGCATAAGCACACTATATTACATATATTACACCACACTAATACAACTATCTTATTCCGACTCGCTTGTTTCTTCTTCTTCGGTTTTGGTTCATTTTGCCAAGTTTCTAGGGATATATGATGTTCCCCTAATACGAGCCGTCGTTTTCCACATTGGTTTAGAAAAACCTGGTGGTTTAGAGGTTCCCGGGTCATTGTTACAACTTAAGGACTTCGGGGGTTGACGATACATATAAAGTTCATCGGGGTTGGAATTAGATTTCTTTATTTTTATGCCCTTTCCCTTATTATTTTCTTTTTCCTTTTTAAATTCAGTTGGGGTAATTTCTATAACATCATCGGAATTCTCGTCGAAATCCGATTCATCGGAGAATTGGTAATCCTCCCAATATTTTGCTTCCTTGGCGGAAACACCATTGACCATAATTAATCTTGGTCGGTTGGTTGAGGATTTTCTTTTACTTAACCGTTTTATTATTTCCCCCACCGGTTCTATTTCTTCATCCGGTTCCGATTCTTCTTCCGGTTCCGATTCTTCTTCCGGTTCTGACTCTTCTTCCGGTTCCTCTTCGGGAACTTGTGAATCAGTCCACGAATTATTCCAATTTACATTTGACTCTTCATTATTATTAGGTGAGTCAATGGGACTTGTTCTAGAGGTAGACATCTATCACATAATATCAAACGCGTTAAGAGATTAATATATCACATAATATTCACATGTTAAAAATATATAGTTTCCAACAAAATTTGTTAAGCAATCATTTTTCAAGTAAACACGGTCGAAGTCCAGACTCACTAATGCATCCTAACAAACTCGATAAGACACACTAATGCAAAATTCTGGTTCTCTAAGACCAACGCTCTGATACCAACTGAAATGTCCCGTTCTTATTGATTAAAAACGTTCCATATTAATTGATTTCGTTGCGAGGTTTTGACCTCTATATGAGACATTTTTCAAAGACTGCATTCATTTTAAAATAAACCATAACCTTTATTTCATCAATAAAGGTTTAAAAAGCTTTACGTAGATTATCAAATAATGATAATCTAAAATATCCTGTTTACACACGACCATTACATAATGGTTTACAATACAAATATGTTACAACAAAATAAGTTTCTTGAATGCAGTTTTTACACAATATCATACAAGCATGGACTCCAAATCTCGTCCTTATTTAAGTATGCGACAGCGGAAGCTCTTAATAATCACCTGAGAATAAACATGCTTAAAACGTCAACAAAAATGTTGGTGAGTTATAGGTTTAACCTATATATATCAAATCATAATAATAGACCACAAGATTTCATATTTCAATACACATCCCATACATAGAGATAAAAATCATTCATATGATGAACACCTGGTAACCGACATTAACAAGATGCATATTTAAGAATATCCCCATCATTCCGGGACACCCTTCGGATATGATATAAATTTCGAAGTACTAAAGCATCCGGTACTTTGGATGGGGTTTGTTAGGCCCAATAGATCTATCTTTAGGATTCGCGTCAATTAGGGTGTCTGTTCCCTAATTCTTAGATTACCAGACTTAATAAAAAGGGGCATATTCGATTTCGATAATTCAACCATAGAATGTAGTTTCACGTACTTGTGTCTATTTTGTAAATCATTAATAAAACTGCATGTATTCTCATCCCAAAAATATTAGATTTTAAAAGTGGGACTATAACTCACTTTCACAGATTTTTACTTCGTCGGGAAGTAAGACTTGGCCACTGGTTGATTCACGAACCTATAACAATATATACATATATATCAAAGTATGTTCAAAATATATTTACAACACTTTTAATATATTTTGATGTTTTAAGTTTATTAAGTCAGCTGTCCTCGTTAGTAACCTACAACTAGTTGTCCACAGTTAGATGTACAGAAATAAATCGATAAATATTATCTTGAATCAATCCACGACCCAGTGTATACGTATCTCAGTATTGATCACAACTCAAACTATATATATTTTGGAATCAACCTTAACCCTGTATAGCTAACTCCAACATTCACATATAGAGTGTCTATGGTTGTTCCGAAATATATATAGATGTGTCGACATGATAGGTCGAAACATTGTATACGTGTCTATGGTATCTCAAGATTACATAATATACAATACAAGTTGATTAAGTTATGGTTGGAATAGATTTGTTACCAATTTTCACGTAGCTAAAATGAGAAAAATTATCCAATCTTGTTTTACCCATAACTTCTTCATTTTAAATCCGTTTTGAGTGAATCAAATTGCTATGGTTTCATATTGAACTCTATTTTATGAATCTAAATAGAAAAAGTATAGGTTTATAGTCGGAAAAATAAGTTACAAGTCGTTTTTGTAAAGGTAGTCATTTCAGTCGAAAAAACGACGTCTAGATGACCATTTTAGAAAACATACTTCCAGTTTGAGTTTAACCATAATTTTTGGATATAGTTTCATGTTCATAATAAAAATCATTTTCTCAGAATAACAACTTTTAAATCAAATTTTATCATAGTTTTTAATTAACTAACCCAAAACAGCCCGCGGTGTTACTACGACGGCGTAAATCCGGTTTTAAAAGTTTTTCGTGTTTCCAGGTTTTAAATCATTAAGTTAGCATATCATATAGATATAGAACATGTGTTTAGTTGATTTTAAAAGTCAAGTTAGAAGGATTAACTTTTGTTTGCGAACAAGTTTAGAATTAACTAAACTATGTTCTAGTGATTACAAGTTTAAACCTTCGAATAAGATAGCTTTATATGTATGAATCGAATGATGTTATGAACATCATTACTACCTTAAGTTCCTTGGATAAACCTACTGGAAAAGAGAAAAATGGATCTAGCTTCAACGGATCCTTGGATGGCTCGAAGTTCTTGAAGCAAAATCATGACACGAAAACAAGTTCAAGTAAGATCATCACTTGAAATAAGATTGTTATAGTTATAGAAATTGAACCAAAGTTTGAATATGATTATTACCTTGTATTAGAATGATAACCTACTGTAAGAAACAAAGATTTCTTGAGGTTGGATGATCACCTTACAAGATTGGAAGTGAGCTAGCAAACTTGAAAGTATTCTTGATTTTATGTAACTAGAACTTGTAGAATATATGAAGAACACTTAGAACTTGAAGATAGAACTTGAGAGAGATTAATTAGATGAAGAAAATTGAAGAATGAAAGTGTTTGTAGGTGTTTTTGATCGTTGGTGTATGGATTAGATATAAAGGATATGTAATTTTGTTTTCATGTAAATAAGTCATGAATGATTACTCATATTTTTGTAATTTTATGAGATATTTCATGCTAGTTGCCAAATGATGGTTCCCACATGTGTTAGGTAACTCACATGGGCTTCTAAGAGCTGATCATTGGAGTGTATATACCAATTGTACATACATCTAAAAGCTGTGTATTGTACGAGTACGAATACGGGTGCATACGAGTAGAATTGTTGATGAAACTGAACGAGGATGTAATTGTAAGCATTTTTGTTAAGTAGAAGTATTTTGATAAGTGTATTGAAGTCTTTAAAAAGTGTATAAATACATATTAAAACACTACATGTATATACATTTTAACTGAGTCGTTAAGTCATCGTTAGTCGTTACATGTAAGTGTTGTTTTGAAACCTTTAGGTTAACGATCTTGTTAAATGTTGTTAACCCAATGTTTATAATATCAAATGAGATTTGAAATTATTATATTATCATGATATTATCATGTATGAATATCTCTTAATATGATATATATATATATATATATATATATATATATATATATATATATATATATATATATATATATATATATATATATATATATATATATATTAAATGTCTTTACAACGATAATCGTTACATATATGTCTCGTTTAAAAATCATTAAGTTAGTAGTCTTGTTTTTACATATGTAGTTCATTGTTAATATACTTAATGATATGTTTACTTATCATAGTATCATGTTAACTATATATATATCCATATATATGTCATCATATAGTTTTTACAAGTTTTAACGTTCGTGAATCACCGGTCAACTTGGGTGGTCAATTGTCTATATGAAACATATTTCAATTAATCAAGTCTTAACAAGTTTGATTGCTTAACATGTTGGAAACATTTAATCATGTAAATATCAATCTCAATTAATATATATAAACATGGAAAAGTTCGGGTCACTACACTCACCAAGTCATTCTGAGCATACCACCATACTTGAACCTATAGATGATCAAGCAGCTGTGGATTCTCAAAATGTATCCACTAGGCCAGTTGCTCCTATTGATCCATCTCCTTCTCTGCTAGAGACTGGAGATGAGATTAATCAAACCCAGCCTAAACCATCTAGTGTAGGTAACTTAGATTCCCACTTTACTATCACTGATGAGACACCATCAGCTAGTATAACAAGAGATGTCCCAATCCTGGACACAGCTACCCAATCCAAAGCTCCACCACAAACGGCTAAGCCCACTACTACCCCAAATGTAAATCTGACACTTATCTCCTACTCAAAATCTCTTGCACATGCTAGCACAGGCTGCCAATGCATCTCTCAAACCCCTAGGGAAATGTACATGCCTCCAAACCTTCTGTGTCTTATGATCACTCACAACCAGAGACTTGTGAGGGCACTCAACCACACACTACATCTACTTCTGAGGTTCCACCCCAACCTGAGGCACTAACACATTTGGTTGGCATTTTAAATGCTTTGACTAACATGAATATGCAGTTTGATGGCAAGCTGGCAGGTGTGCAGGCTGGATTTTAACACGAATAATAATTTGGCTACTAGTAATCAGCTGGAGGAGGTAATGAGGTTGGTTGGGACTTTGACAGGGTTGATGATGCAGGTACAAGCAGGTCAGGCAACCACTTCAATTTCCAACTCTTTTGTGTTGCATTCTATTAATAGCAGGCTGGAGACATTGGAGGTTGTTATGGATGATGTTCATAGCCTACGTACTGAGGTTGCTGACCTTGTCTTCTGAGCTTGGAAATACCAAGCATTTCCAGGAAAAGATTTATGATCATATTTCTCATGTTGATCCTCCACATTATTCTTCTGAAGAGGGTGATGTCAAAAAGGGGGAGATGAAGAAAAGGAAGGCTGAGATTGAGAAAATTCCAATAAAAAGGTATAAAGTTTTTCATGATGGTACACAGAGTTGGAGAGCATGGAATGAAGGAAAAGGTGAAACTTCCAAGACATATGATTCAAAGGCTGAAGGGGAGTCACAGACTCATGGGGAGAAAGATAAAAAGAAAGATGACAATGTTGAGGGGGAGCAAACACAACAAAAAAAGATGCTGAACAAAATTAGAAAGATGCTAAACAACAACAAAAAGAGCAACAAGAGCAACAACATAAAGATGCGGAACAACAACAGAAAGAGCAACAAGAACAACAACAGAAACAACAAGAAGAAGAGCAACAAAAACAACATGAAGCTGATCCTAAATCACCACCTGTTAAGATGACAAGGAAGAAACAAATTGCAAAAAGAAAGACAGGAGCAGGATGCAAGCCTGGATTTATTCATTTAGATGATTATGATAGTGATGAAGACTCAGATGAACAAGATAACATGCCTATTGCCTCACTCAACTTGGGTGGAAGAAGGGTGACCAGAATTCAAAGAAAGATGAGTACAACTAAGCAAACTTCAACATCCACCAAGTCACAGAAGCAGAAAGAAAAGGTTGCAGGAAAGAGAAAGCTAACTCCAGAAGAAGAAGTAAGTGATGATCTGTTGAAGAAGTTTGCTACAACTGCAGGTATGTCTTTTGAGGATTATTTGAAGAAGATAGAAAAAGAATAAATGGCAGCAAAGCTTGATAAAGTTGAGTTAAAGAAGCTAAATGAAGAAATAGAATTAGGAGAAAAGCTGAACAGAGGTTTTGTTTATGGAAGTTATGAAAGCTGTATAATTCTGAGGAGTACAGTAAGAAGGAAGAAGAATGGTATGATAAGCTTGGGATATGCACTATCTGATGGAAGACAAACTTCTATTGACTTGGATCAATTACATGGGTTGGGGTTTGTTGAATGGAAGGTGTTGGCTAGATGCATTAAGAATTATCAAGACTGGGATGTTAGAACTGAAGTGTTGAACAGAATTCATACTATGGTTCATGTGTCATATGAATTGGGGATGATAGAGTAGAAGGATTATGATTCTTATTGCATGATTTATAGTTTGGAACAGAGGAAAAAGATTGAAGGGGTGAATTTGGTGTTTGAGAATGAAAATAATCCAAGGTTTCCAGTTCCTAGACATATCAAGTTTGAAGAAAATGTCTACATAGCAAAACCAGAAGGATTGATGTACAGAGATAAAAAGGGAAGTTTTGTTTGATGAAGTTTGATAAATTCAAGGATACAGAACCAAGCCATCTATTTGCAATTCTTGATAAGTGTAGGTCTGCGCAGAGTTTACCATTCAGAAGAAAATTGGTGAACTACTTGTTTGAGATTCTCTCTGTAATTGAAGATAGTTCAGGTTTAAGATTTAAGGTTGAAGAGTTTAAAGAGGAATTTGTAAAATTACAAAAAATCTGAATAAATCAAGTCTATTAGTATTCACTTTTGAGATTTTGACATCATCATATAGTGATAATAATACTTGTGATTAGTTTGTAGGTTATTTTTCTTTGTAACAACTTTGAATAAATCAAGTCTATTAGTATTCACTTTTGAGGTTTTGACATCATCAGATAGGGGGGAGATTGTTGGAAAAATTTGTTTAGAATCTGATGAGTCAAACTATTTTGGTTAAGTATGTTTGAAGAATAGAGTCTGGGATACAGAGTCAGAAGAAATACAGACTCAAGAAGCTTATGAAGATACAGACTCAAATGATGAATGAAAGCAAGAAGATTTATTCAAATACGCGTGTATCTTTGAAGATAAGAATGAAGAAATTACATTTAAGCGAATATCTCTGCATTCAAATAGAAGATTTGATTTGATACGATTTTATCTAGTTTTCTATATTAATGGATAGTTAGTTAGGAAACGATATATTTGAGAGGATTATGCTTCCTCTGTTTTATTATAATTAGATGATATGTATCGCAGCTAAAATTGTCGATTACTTCAATACAATCAAATCTTCTCTTTCAATTGTTATTATTGTGTGTTCGTTCTTATATTTCACAAATCAATGGTTCCGCAACTTGATTACTTTGTTGATTAATATAATTGATAAAGGAAATCTTGTTTATTGATCACTGTAAAAGTTCTAGGTTGTTTAATCGCACCTAACAATGACAAATCAACATAACATCTTAGAAGTACTCGGGATGCAGAATTGCCAAAAGAGAAACTTAATTATCTTCACAAATTTGACACATATATACATCTACTCCTAATTACCAATGTAAATTATTTTGTCAGAAATCTATGATCAGGCTAAACAAAAACGTTTTGGCCGGCATCACACAATCAGCTCTATCCATTTCTTCATCGAACACGAGCAAATCACCAACTTACATCAACGTAACCATAAATTATTTCTAATTCTAATAAGTACCATATATTCACGGATTTGGATTTAAAAACTAACAAAATGACAAAGATATCTCTATAAAATTGTATATAAAATAATAAAATATAAATAATATGAGCGATATCAGTATTATATTTATTTATAAAACTATTGTCTTTCAGAAAAATATCTATATAATTCATATGAATTTAAATTGGGTAGATTTGTTAAGTTAATTTAGGTGGTGTTGGAAGTCTTGGCTGAACCTCAAACTTGTTCCTTTACTGTACCGTCAAGCAACAGATACATACAATTTATATAATTTAATAATCGGTTAATATCATAAGCTAGCTAGTCTCAGGGAAAAAAGGTACTTAGTGTTTAATAAAAATTAGGAAGTACATGAATAAGGATTAAGAGTAAGCAACAAGAAATCCGAAAACATCCATCCATCCATCCATATAATAAATATATACATAGAAGCATGCATGCACGCATGTGATAAAGAGTACATATATGAAAAAAGCTAGGGAACTTATTCAAATCGTGTCACGACCGACCACATAACTGATTTAACACAACACACTCATAGAAGCTAGCTAGGAAAGTAGTTTTTAAACATGATACATGCTAATGTTCCGGCAAACTTAGCTTGTTTATTTAATTTGATGCATGCATGATTCCACTTCCAAGTAGGTAGGTAAAACTCGAGAGCCTTATTAAATTTAAGGAGTAAGGATCGCTCCTATATTGTCAAGGTAATCCCCATAGTTGCCATAAAATCCGGCAATTTTACCCTCAACCAGAGAAAGTGAGAAAGGAGTTCCTCGATGGTTACGCCTTGGAAGGGGGTGGTCACCAAAAGCCAATGAGGTAATAACTTCAGTGTTAGCATAGTATCCATATTCTCCTTTAAATTTAAGAAGTCCTTTGTTGACGGTATACTGTAAATGTATAATTAAAGAGAAACCATATAAGAAAACAAAATATGAGAATAACACACTCGTACTATTCAAATAAGGGATATTATATTATACGGAGTATATATATATATATATATATATATAAAGATCACCTTTATATCATAACCACGAGTTTGACTTCCAACTTTTGAAACGTGTAGGTTTTTGTTAGCATCCTCATAATAGAAGGTGAGGGCAATTACACATCCCATGTTGGAATTATAAGTGACAATAATCTGTTTCATCCGATATGGAGCAGGACCTTCATTTGGTAAAAATTCCCATTCAACATCTCCGCCGTCACCCCCCCATGATGCAACCTTAACGTACTTACCAGATGCCTGCATATATACATATACATAAACATTACATTACATAGAGCAGTTATTATATAAAAAACTCAAATTGATTAGTAAGCTAATTAAAATATATATTTAATATTCCTGAAAATCAGTATACCATTTGCTTTTCTAGATAGTATATAGATATATATGGTCTTCTTCTTCTACTATATGTTATATGAAAGAAATAGTGATGTGCTATATCTAACTCCAATCCATCATGAACGCCTATATATAGACATGAAGCAGGGGTTGTATAGTAAATATACATATATTTCTATATCTGTGAAGATGTATTAATTATTTATATTTATCTTTTTTGTATAAAAAAAATATAATTTTCTTTTAGTACTACTAAACAAGAGTACAAGACCCAAATTTGTTCATTTTAATTACCAGGTAAAACGGCAACAGCATTCCACATGCAATTAACACACTTGATTTGACCTTAACTTCTCATCCATCTTCACGTGCATTTTTTTTATTTTTTAATTTTCAAGTTAATTATTTATTTTCCCTTCTAAATCAAAAAAATTTAGTTTCAAATTTTTAATTTTTTATTTACATATTCTTTTAGAAATTTTACAATAATAACCTTATTAGATGTTGTTAACCAGTTGTACATATCAATTATTGTTAACTTTTGTTTAAAAATTATTCTATTGTACAAATATTATAATCAACTATATCATGTCAGTCTTATTGTTTAAACTATAGAAAAAAAAATTATGCGTGTTTGGTAGGTTTAACTTGACTTGTTTAACTTTTCTTAAATAGAGTCACTTAAAATAGTTAACGGAAACGTATTATATAACGATAACTGTATCACTCGCAACATTGTGGCTTAGCGAAGCGAGCCCGTGCCATTTACTAGTTTTAATTATTCAGTAACGTCTAGCTTGTTGGATATATGAAGGATATCAAAACAACAAGGAAAAGAAGAAGAAAAAAAAGGCTGATTTGGATTTTGCTATGGAGGCGCGGCGCGGCCTTTCTGACGAGGAAGTTTTCAAAATCAAGTTTTCTTGTTCCCTAAGTTATTTCCTTGCCTATATAAACATCTCATTGTAACCTGTAAATGTGTGCACGAAAATAATAGTGAAAAATCTCTGGTTTGCGCTCGTGGAGTAAACCCTTCTCCGTGTTTTGGAGTTGGGATATAACCACGTTAAATCAGGTGTCGTTTACATTTATCGTTATGCTTTATTTTATCATTTGTCGTTGTGGGTTTGGTGATTGGTTTAAATCACCGGTCTTGTTTGAGTCCATAATTCCTAACAAGCTAACTCTAGAAAATGAACATATAATTTTAATTATTCGGTAACGTCTAGCTAACTCTAGAAAATGACCACGTCTCTGTTAATTTTATTATTATTATTAGTGATCTATTGCGAAAATAAGCCACGACGTATAATCGTAAGGATATAATATTTTTGTATTTGACGTTTCCGTATTGAGAAGTAAGAAACGAATAACACAATGCAAAGTGGGGAATTAATTGTCCATTGTCTCTATCTGGAATCTATTCTATATGAAGTAAGAAACGAATAACATAATGCAAAGTGGGGGATTAATATTCTGTTATCTCTTATCTCTATTTAATCCCTTATCCCTTCCATGTATTAGAGAAGCCTTGAAAACTATATGCTTATCACAAACGGATCTAAATAAATGACCAAACAAATGTACAAAAGTTTGACGTTCAGTTTATGCCAATACAAATAGAAGTGTAAATGTAAATGGCCATAGAAATGTACAATAACAACATCATAGTCCATTACTAGTTACTACTATTGAAGTTTATGCCAATACACAGGTTTGACTTGCAGTTTATTCCATTACTATAATTTTCAAGAAATAGTTCGGTTTATAACTCAATATGACAAACAAAAAACACAAAAACAATATAACTCAAATTTGCATTCAAAAAACATGTTGACCCATTATAACTTATAAAACACATAATAACCCATTTTAATTTTAACACTGACTTTTAAACCCATTATAACCCAAATTTATCTTTTAAAACCGATTATAACCCATTATAACCATGTTGAACCATTATGACTTTTAAAACCAATTATAACCTTAATTTGACTCTTTAAAACTCATTATAACGCTAATTTGACATTTATAACCCAGATAACCCTAATTTGACTTTTAAAACCCATTATGACCCATTTTGACTTATAAAACCCATTAAAACCGTGTTGACCCATTATGACTTTTAAAACATATTATAACCATAATTTGACTTTTAAAACTCATTATAACCATATTGACCCATTATGAATTTTAAAACCTATAATAACCTTAATTTGACTTTACAAATTGACTTTGCTATGAAACTGAATTCATAGAAATGTTGCAGCAGTTTCCACATAACATTAACTTCTTTATCTCGTTTGACTTTTTTGACTGTAAATGGTAGCAGCAGCAGTTTGACTTGTAATTTAAACAAAATTCATAACAACTCGCAAGAATTACAGAAGTTTGACTTTTACATCATCATCAATTTGACTTTAATTGACTGCAAATAGCAGCAGCAACAGTTTTAGCTTGTAGCAGCAGTTTTTTTTTTTTTTTTTTGAAAGGCAAGCATGCATCAGTCCGGAAACTGAATTCTTAACTACTCATAAACAAATTAAAGACAAAATACTTCAAGTTCCATCACATTCACAAAAAACAAATTAAAAATCCAATTACTAAATACAATTAAAATCCAAGTACTAATCCAAATACTAAACACAATATCCAATCGCAATCCATGTACGAAACAAATTAAAACCCAATAACAGTATGTAAACTAAAAATCTAAGTAGAAGTATTCAACAAAAAACCAATTAAACATCCAATTGATCTTGACATGAAGCTCCACCATGTTGATTTGACCACCTTGACTCGACCCACCTTTCTTTTCTCTTTTAACATCCAATTTACCTGCAGTAGCAAACATCCAAGTACATTAAAATTTAACATCCAAGTACATTAAAATTAACAAAATCAAACAGGTCAACTTATTCTATAGATCAATTGAACATTCTTTATGGATTGGAGATTATCTGTGCAAGTAAACATATCGAAACTTATTTAACTTATTAAAAAAAAACGAAGAGTTTTTTTGGTGTAACTAACAAATTGAGCATGTGAACTTATCATACACGTCTTGAGGATCATACTCGTATCCATCCGGTCTCCTAAGCCACGGTTGATCATTATCCATCGCGTTGCAGAATGATTTCGTTTGGTGTGCAGAATAATTTTTACATAACAGGTAACTAGTGAATGTATACGGTTGTACAATATACAGTACGTAGGGACTAGGGTTTTAGGAGTAAACTGCATGTGATAAGCACATGTTGACCACTTAACGAAACATTAACTGTTCGTTAGTGGCATGGACTAGTTTGGGACGGAATAATAAATTCAGTGAATAGGAGTGCAGGAATATAATGGGAGTGACTAATTGGGCAAAAATCGAATAACACGGGGACTAATTGAGCAATTTTGTCAAATATATAATTGGGTAGATTTGTTAAGTTAATTTGTGTGGTGTTTGAAGTCTTGGCTGGAAACCAGACTTGTTCCTCTACTGTAGTATTGTCAAGCAACAGATAAAACAATAAGTTTAAATTGCTGTAAATGTGAAGGTAAGAAAACAATATGAAACAAGATAGATTGCAGAAGAGAATGTGTATTGATTGAGTTATATTATGAATCACGTATATGCATGGATTTAAATACAAGGAAAAAGGTAAAGAATATTAAATGTTAGCCTAATAAAACAAACATGCTAGATACAAAGGAGATATCATATCATCTATATATTAAATGCAAGATATCTATAAATTTGAAAATATCCCATAAATCAAGGGATTATAATATCCCATAAATCAAGGGATTATGTTGCACTAATTTTAACACTCCCCGTTAGTGCAAACTCTCGATCAAAAATCCCCAACGCTTCTCGAAATTCCATGAACTTAGTTTTCATTAGAGCTTTAGTAAAGATGTCGGCTACTTGAGCATTTGTCCTTACGTTTGCTAGCTCGATCTCCCCGCTAAGAACCATTTCACGAATAAAATGATATCTCATTTCTATATGCTTAGTACGGGCATGAAACACAGGATTCGAAGCAAGCTTGATTGCACTTTCGTTGTCACATTTCAATTTGACAACATAATCTACTTTTTCAAGTATGTCACCAATCAATCTTCTTTACCAAATACATTCTTGAGCCGCCATTGTTGCAGCTATGTATTCCGCTTCCGTGCTAGACAAAGCAACAACATCTTGCTTCTTGCTACACCATGAAATAACAACGGAACTCATGTTAAAATAGTAACCCGAAGTTGAATGGCGATCATTTGCATCTCCCACCCAATCTGCATCCACGAAACCTTTTAACAAAACATTATCACACTTCTTATACCATAAGCCGTGGCCTATTGATCCTTTTACATAACGAAGAATCCTCTTTGCTGCATCAATATGAACATTAGTTGGACATTGCATAAATTGTGAAACAATGCCAACTGAGTAAGCAATTTCTGGCCTTATGATGGTAAGATAGATCAAACTTCCAACCATTTGTCGGAACAACTTCACATCCTTGAGTTCTTTTCCTTGATCTTTCTTCATTTTGAGGTTTGGTTCCATTAGAGTAGTCATAGGCTTTGACTCCCCCATGTTGAAACGTTCCAAGAGACTTCTTGCATAACCCCTTTGAGAGATAAAGTATCCGTTTTCTAATTTATCAACTTCTAAGCCAAGAAAACATCCAATCTCCCCCAGATTCTTCATTTCAAAACGAGCCGAAAGATCATCACTTAAACGAGAGATTTCTGACTCGTTTCCTCCGGTGATAATCATGTCATCAACATATAATAACACCAAAACATGAAAACATGATTCTTTCTTTACAAAAAAACTAGAATCCGCATCAGAAATCTTAAAACCACAAAAGACAAGGTATTGTGCAACCTTACCATACCAAGCTCTCGGAGCTTGTTTCAAGCCATAAAGAGCCTTCTTCAACTGCCACACATATTCTGGAAATTGATTTCAAATGAACCCATAGGTTGTTCCATGAACACCTGACGATCAAGCTCTCCATATAGAAAAGCATTCTTCACATCAAGTTGCCACAATTTCCACCCTTTGTAAGCTGCTAATGAGATTATTGTTCTCAGCGTTACCATTTTAGCCACGGGGCTAAACGTCTCCTCATAATCAAGCCCATAACTTTGACAAAAGCCACGAGCCACCCTCGTAATCAAACCCATAACTTTGACAAAAGCCACGAGCCACCAACCGAGCCTTGAACCTATTAATGGTTCCATCCGACTTCTTCTTCAAACGGTAGACCCATTTACAAGTAACCGGTTTACATGCTTCGTGTTTCTTGACAAGCTCCCAAGTTTCATTCTTTTCCAATGCATCAATCTCCTCTTGCATTGCTTTTCTCCAATCCGGAAAATCTTTAGCTTCTTCATAACATGTTGGTTCTTCGGTTAAGCCACCTGAAAAGAAACAAGTTGTGACTGTGCTCACCTCATAGTCACTTAGATGTCTTGATTGTCTCTTTTCTCTTGTTGACCTTCTAACTCGAGTTGGTACTTCTTCACTAGGTGTCTCTTCTTGAGTTTGAGAAACATCATCATTCTCACTTTCTTCTTGAGTGTCGAAGCTAGGAAATATAAATTTGTAATCTCTATTTTCTTCACCATTTTTGCTTGATTCAGAAAATTGAGAAGACACTTCATCAAATACCACATCTCTTGAAGTGGTAAACTTCTTTGTTTCTTGATCCATACACCTCCAACCTTTCCTGTGAGAATCATAACCAACAAAAATACACTTTTGAGCTTTTGGAACATGAACATAACAAATAGAACCAAACACCTTAAAATTGTGACAACCCGAAAATTTTCGACCAAATTTAAACTTAATCTTTATATTATTTCGACACGATAAGCAAAGTCTGTAATGTTGAGTCTCAAAAAGTTTTGGAACTATATTCATGTAATCAATTACTCTTTGACTGTGCTCGACGATTCACAAACATTTATGTGTATATAGATATGTATATATAATATATAGTTATATTAATTGAAAATGTTAACAAAGTATTAGATGTATAATACTTTACATGAACGTATTTGTTTCAATATATGTTTAATATATTTATCGACGGAATTAAAAGATAATATCAAATTATTGAATTATCAGATATATTGTGATATGATTACGGGTCTATGTTATGAGGTCCACTGTGATTTAAGAAATCTATTCTTTTTGATAACATTCGGAAAATGGTAAAGTGATTTATATGTAAGAAAAAATATGTTAATTAACAGAAACTAGACAAGGGTTAGTAGAGATTCCTGTTTAATTTCCAATTCATGTTTTATAATATTTTCCTTGTGACTTTGATAAGATAACTATGTTAACTTTTATTTTATTTAATATGAAAGTAAGAACTTGGAGTGTAAATAACTTAAATTTGGATATCGACAAGTTAAGTAACTTGACATTTTTCATTAAGATGATTTCATACGTTTATTTAACCTTTGGACTTTATCCCATGCTTCACCAACAAACTATGATTTAGTTTCAGACGTACAAAAACGTTTTAAGTTTAAAAAGAACTTATTTATTATTAAACGTATATAACTTTTATACATATCTAGAACCACTTTTGAAAACTCATTACTTAACCAGTATGATAAAGATAACGATATTTATATTTTATTTTATTAATATATATATATATATATATATATATATATATATATATATATATATATATATATAACGAATTAAATTAATATTATATATATTTATATGCGTATTATACGTACATAGTTTTATACTTTTACTATACTTTAACTTTACCTTTACTTCACTTTTACTTTACTTTAACTTTAATAATTCATACTTTAATAATTCATTTTAATAATTAATACTTTAATAATTCACTTTAATAATTTATACTTTAATAATTCACTTTAATAATTCATACTTTAATAATTCACTTTAATAATTCAAAAATCTATTATAAATAGAATTCAATAGATTTCATTATTTTATAGAAACTTGAAAATATATTTATCTAAACTTTCTCAATCGATTATATATATATATATATATATATATATATATATATATATATATATATATATATATATATATATATATATATATATATACTCTGTATTATTTCAAGATATTATTAGTATACATAAAATACTACGACGAGGTTGTAGAGACCTGTCCTAATCCATCTGAATGAATACATTACATTTGGTTACATCGCGAGGTACTTGACCTCTATATGATACATTTTACAAATATTGCATTCGTTTTTAAAAGACAAACTTTCATTACATCGAAGGTTGACGGCATGCATACCCCAACTATAATTGACTTAATAATAATCTTGATAAGCTCAACGACTCGAATGCATCGTCTTTTGAAATATGTCATGAATGACTCCAAGTAGTATCTCTAATATGAGCAAATGCACAGCGGAAGATTTCTTTCATACCTGAGAATAAACATGCTTTAAAGTGTCAACCAAAAGGTTGGTGAGTTCATTAGTTTATCATAATCGATCATTTCCATCATTTTAATAGACCACAAGATTTCATATTTCCATTTCTCATAAATATACGTCCCATGCATAGAGACAAAAATCATTCATATGGATTGAACACCTGGTAACCGACCTTAACAAGACGCATATAGAATATCCCCATCATTCCGGGACACCCATCGGACATGATAAATTCGAAGTACTAAAGCATTCCAAATTCCAGAATGGGGCTTGTTGGGCCCGATAGATCTATCTTTAGGATTCGCGTCAATTAGGGGGTCTGTTCCCTAATTCTTAGGCTACCAAGCTAAAAGGGGCATATTCGGCTTCGATCATTCAACCATATAATGTAGTTTCGATTATTTGTGTCTATTTTGTAAAATAGTTATAAAAGCAGCGCATGTATTCTCAGTCCCAAAAATATATATTGCAAAAGCATTTAAAAGGGGAGCAAATGAAACTCACTATACGATATTTTGTAGTAAAAATATGCATACGACGGAACTGAACAATGCAGGGTTGGCCTCGAATTCACGAACCTATATCATTTATATATATTAAAACATATAATTTAACATGTAATAATAATCAACTTAGTATATATGTATTATTTATATATATATGTATTATTTATATATATATATTAACACACATAATTAAAATCGAACAAATTTACATATCATTATTAGTGATATAATCGTTATACTTAATAATTTATAGGTTTCATTAATAATTTAGTTAAATATATTTACCTTATTTACTTTAGATAAATAATTATTATTTATTAAAAAAATACTAATATAGTTATGTTATATGTATTAAAAATATTTTTGTATAATTAATATTTATTGTTATAATATTAATAATAGGAATAATCTTAATAATATTGATAATACTAATAATAATATTAATATTGATAAAAAAAATGATAATAATAATAAAATATATAAACTTTTAATAATGATAGTAATAATAATAAAATAAAAAGGTTGTATTATTTTTACAATAAAAACACTAATTTTGACAAAAATTCTTAATACTAATAGTACTTAATAATAATACTTGTTAACAAATATATTAATGTTGATAATAGTAATAATCATAATGATAACATAAATTAAAAAAAATGATAGTAATAACAATACTAATGATAATAATAATAAAATGTATTATTTTTATAATAATAATAATAATGATAATAATAAAAATGATAATAATAATAATAATAACAATAATAATAATAATAATAATAATAATAATAATAATAATAATAATAATAATAATAATAATAATAATAATAATAATAATAATAATAATAATAATAATATTATTAGTTTTAGAATACAACCTTTAAAGAAACAAGCTTCAAAAACAATATGCCACTGCCCGGGCTCGAACCCGTGACTTCTCGAATAAGCACACACACCACTAACCATTGAACTGCCCATTACTTTCTTGTAATAACTCTCACGTCTAATTATTTATCCCTATACCGTGAGCTTATCATAATCATATTCGTTTCATATCGTTATCGTCATCAACATGATCATCTCATCAGTTTTGCTTCATAATCGTCTCATTATCATAATAATAAGAATACTAAGATAGTGGGCTAGTCCAACATATCCATATATATTTTGAAGCCCAATACAAAACCCATTTAACAATTAGAAGGCCCATGAGAGATTGAGTTTTAATTTTTCTGTTTGTGTTAGATTGAAAAAAAAAAGAACCCGAATTGGACATCTAGACTCGGCACCATCACCATGACATCACTTCACCATCATCATGTAATCATCATCCTCTAATTTAAATTGGGCTTTGGCGATCTATCAAAAACAGGAATGGTTTACATGTCGAGCCCAACAAGCTAGGGAACTCAGCCCAATGGAAAAACATAAGTTGAATTTCAGCCCACAGAAAAAAAATAAGATCTCAGCTGATGCAAACAGTATCGAAAAAAAATGTCATTATCCACTCATCTCTTTCACCATATAATACTATTATTAAACAACAAGTGGAAGATTTGAATGGTAACTTTCGGCCAAAAATAAGAAGTAGGAGCACTTTATAAAAGCAATTACCTTCAATTTGCAACATCAAACATTTGATCAAGTTGAAGTATAAATAAACATTCCACTACATCATCATCATCATTCTATTTTATGTCTCCTAGTTCCTTTTCGTTTTTCTTTTATATCATGTACATCACCACGGCAAAATATTCCAAATCATTAACATCCAACTATCAAATAGTCTTCTTCATTTTATGAGAGTGGTAGTAGTAACGAGTGACACAGAAAGATAAGCAGCATAACCGCTTCTGTTTGATTAAAATGGAAACAGGAACAAGATGGCAAACGGCTATTAACAGAAAGAGGAATGTACAGCAGGCTGGTGACCGATGGTAGTGACGCGGGTGGTGGTTTTCATGTCGGACAACAACAAAAATATAAAAGGTAGTTGCAGAAAAATTAAAGTTGATTGGTGGTGGTTTGCAATAGTTAACGGAAAAAATAGTAGCAACAAAAGAATGGCAGCGATGGTGGTTTGTAACAGCTGAAACATGATCAACATAAACAACGAAAGAGTGGTCGTATGTGTTATGGTTTGTTGGGGTTGAACTAAAAAAATATAACAATCCACCGGTGTGGCATGGTGGAGGTTTAGATGATGGTTTTGGGGTGAAGGTGGTTCGTGGTGTTAGTTGCAAATAGTTCGAACGAAAATAAAATTAAGAGAGGGAAAGAGAGAAAGGAGAAAGAAGGTTGTCGATGGTGGTTCTGGTAGAGGAGGAAGGTGTTGGCAGTGGTAGTTTTAAAAAATACATGGTGGTGGTGATTCACGATGGTTGATGATAGTTGTAGTGAATCTCAGTGATCATGTTTTAATTTCGTTTGAAATTAAGCTTTTGTGAAATGGAGTTCAAGAACAGAGGAAAATGTTTTCAGTTTCTTATCTCTTCTCCTTTAATTCTCAATTGTAGCAGCAGCTAAATAAGGTGAAGTCGATTGATTGATCAGGAACAATAATTTATCAATTTTGTATCGTAGTATGTTAATGGTCGACAGAGAATTTCTTGATCAGACAATAAGGACAGAAAAATAAAAAAAATAAAAATGAATGCGATTGCTAACAGATTCAGTTTGATTGATCGTACCAATTAGTAGACAGAAACAAAAATCAAACACAGTTTGATTGTGATTTCAAACGAAAATAAGTATTTTTCTCATATATGTGCATATAATTTTTATTATATATATAAAATTGTTGTATTGATACGTATATATGCATAACTCGTATCTTATATATATATATATATATATATATATATATATATATATATATATATATATATATATATATATATATATATATATATATATTTCATAAGTCTTTGATAGTTAACAAAAATATTAATAATATTAATAATAATATTGCTAATAATTAATAAATGTATTATTAATAATAATCATTATGTTAATAATAATAATAAATAATAAAAATACTAATAATCCTAAAACTTATAATAATTATATTTTTATTGATAATAATAATAGATTACCATAATTTCTATTAATAAAAAATATAATAATAATGATTTTAATAATAATAATAATAATAATAATAATAATAATAATAATAATAATAATAATAATAATAATAATAATAATAATAATAATAATAATACTTAATCATTTATAGTAACTTTAGTTGTAATCTTATTACTAATTATGATATGAATAATGATAACAACAATACTAATAATACTAATAATAATAGTAGTTATATAACAAATCAATTATATCAAATTTCATATTTATATATATTATACATAATAATAATAATAACACTGTTATTAATATTAGATAAATATTCTAATAGTAGTGAAAGTAATTATAATATTATTAAAGGTAACAATTTAAATGCATTAAATTTCATATCTATATACACACAATTGTTCATGAATCGTCGGGAATGGTCAAGGTCAAATGCATTTATGAAAAACAGTTCCAACATTTTGAGACTTAGTTTAATAGACTTTGCTTATCGTGTCAGAATCATTATAAGATTAAGTTTAAATTTGATCGGAAATTTCTAGGTCGTCACAGTACCTACCCGTTAAAGAAATTTCGTCCCGAAATTTGATCGAGGTCGTCATAGCTAACAATAAAAAATGTTTTCATGACGATTATGAGTTGGTAAATAGAGTTTTATCAATATTGAGTAATATTGATAAAGTAAATCGATTACTTGAAGCGTACGAGTGAAGCTATCATAAAAGATTAAAATGAATAAATGCAGGTTAGTCTTAACTGATGACGTACTCACGGTTGATTTCTGGAATTTAAGGGATTTAAAGAAAATCTTCGAAACCTAAAAGATTTGATTCTTCGACGAATAGGGAAAAATAAGATTTCTATAATTAAATACGGTGATCTGCCTCGATTACACCGTCTGGTATTTCCATTATAAATTAAACTTTTTCCGTTCCATCATTTTCACCATTCCTATACTTTCTTTCTTAGTTCATACATCTAAAAGATTGTGAAAATGCTTAATCCAGTTTTGATCATTGTTGTTATCCTGACTATCGCAATAATCATTCTCCTCTTCCAACTTCTACCGCAGGAATCTGTTTATTTCTACCTTGCCCTTGGGGTTATAGTATTTTTTAATTCTCCCGTGTCTTTATGTTGCGATAAACATTGATATACACGGTTTGTAGTTTAAGTGTTGTTATCGGGCTTTATATTCTCCCTTATATTTCGGAGCTCCATGCTTTTGTTTTCTCTTCTCGACTTTAAGTCAAGCGAATAATGATCCAGAATTCGTAGGTATGAAATTTTGATTGATCATAATGTTATAAGTAGGAAGGATCGTAATAGCACGATTTGATTTGGTAAATTATCAGAATTACAGAAGATAGAACTATTAAGAATATATTTTCTTGATATGTTCAGAGGTTAAGTAGAATGAAAGAGTTATGTAACATGACACATGATGATGGTATGATCTACTGTGAACCATCATCACGTTTCATTAGAAACTCAGCATGACTTACTGTAATATAATCACGTTGGTCGGGCATCATTATATTATACTAACTCATACTTCAATTCCCAACACTTCTCCAGAAACCATTCATAATTTAAACTCAAAATTTTATAGAAGGATAGAAACTAAAACAGTTTCTTTTATGATGTAACATAGATAGCATGAGGAGATAGATAATTTTGGACAAAAATATTTATTAAAATATCCTCAGAAATATCGAAGATATTTATGATGATATTTTCAGAATTTCTAAGATCGAAGGTTGATGAAGAAAGATTTTTCACAAGATTTAACATGAGTACGGAGCAAGATATTCTCTAAATATTTCATCAGACACAGAATTATCTGGATTCTTTGAATATAGGGTTTGGTCCTTGTATTTGTCCTTGGTCTCCTTCATGGTTAGCTCAATCGGTTTTTAGTACCAAATTTTCTATCGAGCGTTCCTAACACTTCCTTCTTTATCATCGATCTTTTGGCCGTTTAGACCATCTACAATTTTTCTGTTTCCTATGCATTTAATGCTACGATATCTAGATCATCGGTTATCAAACCGAGGGGTTTCAAGAGAATTGTGTTTTTAGATTATTAAACGCTGAATTCTGGTAATTGGTATGGCAATTCTCGTTACAAGATACAGATGAGTTCATGATAAGACTTCAATAGATAAATATAGTGATTTGTCGGAGAGATTTAAGCCAAGGAGCAACGAGGTTGCTGGTACGTCTGTTGGTGATGTGGTGAAATATAAAAGGTTCTCCGATAACAATAAAAGAGCACGCATATATATCAAGGTTATAATAAGGTTGTTTCGAATGAAAAGTTGAAGTTGACTTGCTGGAGCTGTGACAAAATTGGCTAATTTGAAAAGGGATTGCAAAGTTATTTTTGGTAATAACAACTCCCAAAGAGTTAGCACAGATACGTTTTAAATATTTATTCAGGTTCCGAGTGTTTTCAGGTGCATAACTATATACATCAATCTTTTCTTCCGTAGATGATGTGCGGTTGGTTCATCCTCTCGATTGAAGTGTTTTCAAGAATTTATGAAATGTTAGAACGCAGATTGGAATCGTCAAGATACAAATGAGGTTTAAGATGAAATCAAGTGGCAGACTTGAAGAATTATTTAGCTTCGTATGTTATAATCAATATTTTAATTCATTGTAATTGTCCAACGTTTTCTTCATTATGCCACTTGTTGGATTCTGATAAGTCAAAATTCAAATATGAAACTGAATAAAAATGGTTATTCTGTGGTGAACGGATTCGTATATATGTGGATGTAAGTAGGATAGTAAATGACTGTTGAATCAGATACGAAGAATGTACATTATAACTTATTAATGTGAAACTAAATATTCCTCGGGTGTTACCTACCCGTTAAAATATTTTCACCATTATCAGTTTTTACAAAAAAAATTTTAATTACAATCTTTATGAAAAAATATATACATATATATTTTCTTCAGATGTAATCATGGATTTATTGAGTTAATATGATATTAAACTCATCTACTTTACGATTAGATCTATAGTACATAATCTCCAAAACATTAAAGATTACATAATCGCCATGAGGAACGAAGATAATCGATATAGAATGATATGTAAAACAAAGATAAAGTAGATAGAACGATAGGTAGAACGAAGATAAATGATGTGGAACGATAAGTAGAACGATGATTATGCTCGAGGTACAGATTGAGATGTTGAGGCGTGTGATGTTGAAACTTAGGTTGTTGGTAGTACTAGTGTAGATGTTGGTGGTACTGTTGGTGTGAGTGATGTTGCTGAAGCTGGTAATTTTTGCACGATAATTTTCGAAGCCACTACTCTAGCGCGAATCTCGTTGACTTCTTCTATTACTCCGGGATGATAGGCGGTTGGAACAAGCAGATGAATAAGGTTTAGAATTGTAGATAATATATAATCGTTGCAAGATATCCTGGAAATGAGAATGAAAATGGTGTTTTGGTCTGGTTCGCCGGTAAGTGCTTCAGGTTCTTCGTCAAGAGGTGAATTCGGTTGGTGGAAAGGATCGACTTATTCTCGTCTTCATTGATTAAGTCGACTACGAACCCATCAGATGAATTGGGGATGGCTGGTTAGTTGATTCATTCTGGTGACGCTGCTTTTGGAGCTTAGGTGAACATCCGTGTCTGAATA
Organism: Rutidosis leptorrhynchoides; assembly: GCF_046630445.1. Classification (NCBI taxonomy): domain Eukaryota; kingdom Viridiplantae; phylum Streptophyta; class Magnoliopsida; order Asterales; family Asteraceae; genus Rutidosis; species Rutidosis leptorrhynchoides. The sequence goes on along the minus strand of NC_092333.1, from coordinate 220,069,573 downwards.
GCTGTCGGGTTCCGAAGAAATTGAACTAGTGACGAGTTCCATTTCGTACGATTGAGTAAAGGATTTTTCGATATGAAATGATTTTCGAATATTGGATGATATTCTAACTACATAGAATATCTATATATATAGTACTAAAGATTTCGTAGACTACGGAGGAACTTACGGCATATGCCAGGCAAGTCTAGAGTAACAGATGCGCTAAGATATGAATTATCAGATACGCTAAGATATGAATTTTGTCTATACACTATTCATGCAGTCAATGCAGTAAAACGTGTCTAGACTAAGAATGATAAGCAGGTAATTTCCTAAGGATGCTAAGCAGGTAATTTCCTAAGGATGATAAGCAGGTAATTTCCTAAGGATGATAAACAGGTAATTTTCGACACGAAATGATAAGGAAAACTTTTGACATGCAGACACGGTCAAAGTCCAGACTCACTAATGCATCTAATTAACTATCCGTTAGACACACTAATGCAAGACCTGGTTTGCTAAGACCATCGCTCTGATACCACCTTTAGAGACCCGTCCTAATCCATCTGAACGAATACATTACATTTGGTTACATCGCGAGCTACTTGACCTCTATATGATACATTTTACAAACATTGCATTCGTTTTTAAAAGACAAACTTTCATTACATCGAAGGTTGACGGCATGCATACCACAACTATAATTGACTTAATAATAATCTTGATAAACTCAACGACTCGAATGCATCGTCTTTTGAAATATGTCATGAATGACTCCAAGTAGTATCTCTAATATGAGAAAATGCACAGCGGAAGATTTCTTTCATACCTGAGAATAAACATGCTTTAAAGTGTCAACCAAAAGGTTGGTGAGTTCATTAGTTTATCATAATCGATCATTTTCATCATTTTAATAGACCACAAGATTTCATATTTCCATTTCTCATAAACATACGTCTCATGCAAAAAGACAAAAATCATTCATATGGATTGAACACCTGGTAACCGACCTTAACAAGATGCATATAGAATATCCCCATCATTCCTGGACACCCATCGGACATGATAAATTCGAAGTACTAAAGCATTCCATAATCCAGAATGGGGCTTGTTGGGCCCGATAGATCTATCTTTAGGATTCGCGTCAATTAGGGGGTCTGTTCCCTAATTCTTAGGCTACCAAGCTAAAAGGGGCATATTCGGCTTCGATCATTCAATCATATAATGTAGTTTCGATTACTTGTGTCTATTTCGTAAAACAGTTATAAAAGCAGCGCATGTATTCTCAGTCCCAAAAATATATATTGCAAAAGCATTTAAAAAGGGATCAAATGAAACTCACTATACGATATTTTGTAGTAAAAATATGCATACGACGGAACTGAACAATGCAGGGTTGGCCTCGGATTCACGAACCTATATCATTTATATATATTAAAACATATAATTTAACATGTAATAATAATCAATTTAGTATATATGTATTATTTATATATATATTAACACCCATAATTATAATCGAACAAATTTACATATTATTATTAGTGATATAATCGTTATACTTAATAATTTATAGGTTTCATTAATAATTTAGTTAAATATATTTACCTTATTTACTTTGGATAAATAATTATTATTTATTATAAAAATCCTAATCTAGTTATGTTATATGTATTAAAAATATTTTTGTATAATTAATATTTATTTGTTATAATATTATTAATAAAAATAATCTTAATAATATTGATAATACTAATAATAATATTAATATTGATAAAAAAAATGATAATAATAATAAAATATATAAAATTTTAATAATGATAGTAATAATAATAAAATAAAAAGGTTGTATTATTTTTACAATAAAACACTAATTTTGACAAAAATTCTTAATACTAATAGTACTTAATAATAATACTTGTTAACAAATATGTTAATGTTGATAATAGTAATAATCATAATGACAACATAAATTAAAAAAATGATAGTAATAATAATATTAATGATAATAATAATAAAATGTATTATTTTTATAATTATAATAATAATGATAATAATAAAAATGATAATAATAATAATAATAATAATAATAATAATAACAACAATAATAATAATAATAATAATAATAATAATAATAATAATAATAATAATATTAATTTTAGAATACAACCTTTGAAGAAACAAGCTTCAAAAACAATATGCCACTGCCCGGGCTCGAACCCGTGACTTCTCGAATAAGCACACACACCACTAACCATTGAACCGCCCATTACTTTCTTGTAATAACTCTCACGTCTAATTATTTATCCCTATACCATGAGCTTATCATGATCATATTCGTTTCATATCGTTATCGTCATCAACATGATCATCTCATCAGTTTTGCTTCATAATCGTCTCATTATCATAATAATAAGAATACTAAGATAGTGGGCTAGTCCAACATATCCATATATATTTTGAAGCCCAATACAAAACCCATTTAACAATTAGAAGGCCCATGAGAGATTGAGTTTTAATTTTTCTGTTTGTGTTAGATTGAAAAAAAAAAGAACCCGAATTGGACATCTAGACTCGGCACCATCACCATGACATCACTTCACCATCATCATGTGATCATCATCATCTAATTTAAATTGGGCTTTGGCGATCTATCAGAAACAGGAATGGTTTACATGTCGAGCCCAACAAGCTAGGGAACTCAGCCCAATGGAAAAACATAAGTTGAATTTCGGCCTACAGAAAAAAAATAAGATCTCGACTGATGCAAACAGTATCGAAAAAATGTCATTATCCACTCATCTCTTTCACCATATAATACTATTATTAAACAACAAGTGGAAGATTTGATTGGTAACTTTCGGCCAAAAAGAAGAAGTAGGAGCACTTTATAAAAGTAATTACCTTCAATTTGCAACATCAAACATTTGATCAAGTTGCAGTATAAATAAACATTCCACTACATCATCATCATCATTCTATTTTCTGTCTCCTAGTTCCTTTTCGTTTTTTTTATATCATGTACATCACCACTGCAATCAATATTCCAAATCATTAACATCCAACTATCAAATAGTCTTCTTCATTTTATGAGAGTGGTAGTAGTAACGAGTGACACAGAAAGATAAGCAGCATAACCGCTTCTGTTTGAATAAGATGGAAACAGGAACAAGATGGCAGATGGCTATTAACAGAAAGAGGAATGTACAGCAGGCTGGTGACCGATGGTAGTGACGTGGGTGGTGGTTTTTATGTCGGACAGCAAAAAAATTATAAAATGTAGTTGCAGAAAAATTAAAGTGGATTGGTGGTGGTTTGCGATAGTTAACGGAAATAATAGTAGCAACAAAAGAATGGCAGTGGTGGTGGTTTGTAACAGCTGAAACAGGATGAACATAAACATCGAAAGAATGGTCGTATGTGTTATGGTTTGTTAGGGTTGAACTAAAAAAATATAACAATCCACCGTTGTGGCATGGTGGAGGTTTAGATGATGGTTTTGGGGTGAAGGTGGTTCGTATTGTTAGTTGCAAATAGTTCGAACGAAAATAAAATTAAGAGAGGGAAAGAGAGAAAGGAGAAAGAAGGTTGTCGATGGTGGTTCCGGTGGAGGAGGAAGGTGTTGGCGGTGGTAGTTTTAAAAAATACAAGGTGGTGGTGATTCACAATGGTTGATGATAGTTGTAGTGAATCTCAGTGATCATGTTTTAATTTCGTTTAAAATTAAGCTTTTGTGAAATGGAGTTCAAGAACAGAGGAAAATGTTTTCAGTTTCTTATCTCTTCTCCTTTAATTCCCAATTGTAGTAGCAGCTAAATAAGGTGAAGTCGATTGATTGATCAGGAACAATAATTTATCAATTTTGTATCGTAGTATGTTAATGGTCGACAGAGAATTTCATGATCAGACAATAAGGACAGAAAAATAAAAAAATAAAGATGAATGCGATTGCTAACAGATTCAGTTTGATTGATCGTACCAATTAATAGACAGAAACAAAAATCAAAAACAGTTTGATTGTGATTTCAAACGGAAATTTTTATTTTTCTCATATATGTGCATATAATTTTTATTATATATATAAAATTGCTGTATTGATACGTATATATGCATAACTCGTATCTTATATATATATATATATATATATATATATATATAGATATATATATATATATATATATATATATATACATATATATATATATATATATATACATATATATATATATATATATATATATATATATATATATATATATATATATATATATATATATATTTCATAAGTCTTTAATAGTTAACAAATATATTAATAATATTAATAATAATATTGCTAATAATTAATAAATGTATTATTAATAATAATCATTATGTTAATAATAGTAATAAATAATAAAAATACTAATAATCCTAAAACTTATAATAATTATATTTTTATTGATAATAATAATAGATTACCATAATTTCTATTAATAAAAAATATAATAATAATGATTTTAATAATAATAATCTTGATAAAGATAATAATAATGATAATACTAATACTTAATCATTTATAGTAACTTAAGTTGTAATCTTATTACTAATTACGATATGAATAATGATAACAACAATACTAATAATACTAATAATAATAGTAGTTATATAACAAATCAATTATATCAAATTTCATATTTATATATATTATACAAAATAATAATAATAACACTGTTATTAATATTAGATACATATTCTAATAGTAGTGAAAGTAATCATAATATTAGTAAAGGTAACAATTTAAATGCATTAAATTTCATATCTATATACACATAATTGTTCATGAATCGTCGGGAATGGTCAAGGTCAAATGCATTTATGAAAAATAGTTCCAACATTTTGAGACTTAGTTTAATAGACTTTGCTTATCATGTCGGAATCATTATAAAATTAAGTTTAAATTTGATTAGAAATTTTTGGGTCGTCACAGAGGTTCTGCTTCAAAATGGGTTTTACGAGTGAGATAGGGCTAAGGAAATTATGGGTTATAGCTATGGAGGTTATGGATAATGTTCGGGAGTATGCTCATGAGGTCAAACTAGTGTTTATCATCTCCGTTGCGTCTACATACTTTCCTGCAATATTGAATCACAATATTGATACGTGAGCGCTCATAACTTAACTTTTATATATTAGTAGTGTATCCCTGACTAGTGCTCGAGTATATATAATTATGCATGCTTGTATGTTTAATTTTGTCATTAAATAGTTTATGATAGATCATGAGTTTAATACACATACTACTGAAATAAGGTATATGATATGCATGTCGTTGGAAAGCTAGCGAAAAATCAATAACTTTTCATTTAGATATCGAATAGTTTCGATGAACGGATTAAAAGATGTAGTCAATTGAATTATCTATAATTTTAAGTATTATTGTTAAAATAATTATTATTATTACTATAGTCGTTATTATTATTATCTAAATAAATATTTTTATTATTATTGTTAATATTATTGATAATATTAATATTATTATTAGTATTATCATTAATATTTATTATTACTAGTATCATTATCAATTAAAACTAATATTAGTATCATCTATTTATTACGACTAATATTATTATCAATATTACTTGGAGTCATTCATGGCATATTTTGAAAGACGTTACATTCGAGTCATTGAGTTCATCAAGATTATTATTATGTCAATTGTAGTTGGATGTATTATGAAATGGTGTGCATGCCGTCAACTTTCGTTGTAAAGAAAGTTTGTCTTTTAAAAACGAATGTAATGTTTGTAAAATGTATCATATAGAGGTCAAATACCTCGCGATGTAATCAACTATTGTGAATCATTTATAATGTATATGAACGGGGCATTTCAAAAATAGCTTACATTTGGCTTTTGACCAGAAGCTAGCTCAAAAGATGATTTTTGTGTACCTAGCCAAGATGGTAACCGATTAGACACATGACAAGCACATTGAAGTGCTTCCGCCCATAGCTCCCTAGGCATCCCTTTGTCATGTAACCAAGATAAGCATATTGAAACAAGGTAAGCAATCTTTCTTTCTGAAACCCCATTTTGTTGTGGAGTATCCGGACAATTCATTTGGCGAGAAATACCATTTGTTTTACAATAAGTAAAGAATTCATTTGACATGAATTCTCCACCATTATCACTCCTAAGAGCTTTTACCTTTCTCCCAAATTCTGATTCTACCGCTTCTTTGAACTCTATGAACTTTGATAAGGCTTCACTTTTCTCCTTTAGGAATTTCACCCAAGTAAACATAGAATAGTCATCAATTAACACAATTACATAGCAATGACCGCTATAACTTGGTGTTTTTGTTGGCCCCATCAAGTCCGTATGAATCAAGTCAAGCAAACCTAGTTTTCGATTTGTTGACTTCTTATATGGAAGTCGATGTGACTTTCTATATTGACATCCTTGGCATATTATGTAACGACCCTGGATTTTCCAACGTTTAATTAATAATGTTTATTATTAATGCTTACGTGTTAATGAATGTATTTTTTTATACGTTTACTTGTTACCGTCCATGACTTTTGAATGCCCGACACGTCTTTGTGACATAGGAACTTTTCACGAATAATATTTAAGATATTATTTGCATGCATGATTAATTATTATTAATCATTTTTAATTAACTAGTGTTAATAGTTAATTACTTGGGCTTTGTTGGATTAACTTGTTAATTACTTGAACTTGGGCTTTTATTAATGCTAATGGACTTAGAAGCCCACCCTACATCCTTAATGGACTAGTTATCCCAACTTATCATGCAAGTATTACATTTGAACTTAACTAGTTTGATTAATACATATGGAATCTAGTTACAAGTTACTTACACCACTTTCCAACACCATGCAACCTTATAACCATCTTTTTGAGCCAATTACATGCAAAGAACTAGTGGGCTTTTTCCTCCCCCTTCCTCTTTGAAAACCGTCGGCCAAGGGTGGGCAAAAGGGAGCTCACATTTTCTTTTTGAAATACTTATTCACTACTTCATTCACTTTTTATACACACAAAAATACTTGCATTTTCCTCTCAATTTTCTCTCAACTTTTCTCTCAAAGTGTGAGTTTCTTTCAATCTTTTTCTCCTTCTTTTTCTCTTGTAAAAACCGAATCCTAAACCATCTTCATCATCATCTTATGCTTGTTTGTTACTTGTTCTTGTTGTTGATTACTTACTTGTCTTTGTTAGTTGTTTACTTACTAGTACAAGAATCAAACTTTCTAGTTTAATTCTTCATATTATCTTGTATTTACAAGAACATACAAGAACAAAACTTCCTAGTTTATGTTCTACACTTAATGTTTTAAAATATTGTAAGTTCATGTGTTGTAAATCATTACTTGTGATTCATGTTTGTAAACTTAAAGTTTACATTCTTAAAGATCACAGCCTTGGCTTGAATCTTTAAAGTATGAACAACCATGAACTTGTTACTTGTAGATTTAACTTATTTCTTAATTTTATGTACTTTAAAGTTGTGATTTGGTCAAGTACTACTAGTTAATCTTGATCTCATATTTCTTGAAACTAAAAGTTAACTTTGTAAGTTCAAGAACATAGAAGTATAACTTTTTAGTTATAACTTCATATACTTGTGTTGGATTTAGCTTAAGCACTTTAGATCTAGACTTTTAGGTTTAGGATCTTCAAGATCTAACTAATAACTATGTTCTACAACTTAAGATCTTTATTAGTTAGTTTACTTTCAAGTTTGTAGTTTAATATTACTTTTTAAACTCATGTAAATCTAAGATCTTGATGTAACTTTGGTTCATCAAACTACTTGCAACACTTAATTGAGTTGTGCTACTTATCTTAGACTTACACTTGTGTTATGATGGTCAAAACTTGGTAAAGATGATGTAAACACATCAACGAGTTGTACACTTGAAGCTATATGCATCAAGGATGAGAACCGTGATGAACATGAAGCACCAAGAACCCACCAGAACCTACTGTTTACTGTTTTCTGGAACTGATCGGAATACCTGGGCTACTGTAAAGTTGATTTTCAGTTATCTCTGTTTGATTAGATAATTTTTCGTTTAAGACTCGTCTTAATCCGAGTTACAGTTTAGGATCTATGGCCCTCTGAACGTCACTATGTCCTTTTAATGTTGTGCTGAAAATTCTAACCTACTCGCACTTAGACCGTCGCCACGGTCAAACGAAGACGAGTTTGCTTCTGGAATTTTTACCACAACTAAAGGACTCATATATGGAGCCATGGCCACTGGTCTCACCTTATTTCAGTAGGTATAGAGGCCGTGGTGACTGATCGAAATCAGCCTTTGTTTTAAACTCTTTTCATGAACGAAACTTACTTTACACCTTTTGTTTGATGATGATTGATGATGACCTTTAAGACCTAGTTTACATACTTTTAAACCTATTGGGATGATTTACTGACTTAGTAATATTTGACTTAGGTTGAGGACTTTCCGGACCTACATACTTGCTTACTTCCCGACTCAACTTTACTACTACCTTACCACTGTGAGTTATAGCATCCCATTTTACTTTAACTATTTTGGGAACTGAGAATACATGCGCATTTTATGTTTTATATACTAGGAACGAGTACTTAAACTTTATATATGTGTGGGTTATACAACGGCATAAACATTCCCTTTAGCTCGGTAACGTTTAGTCATTGGTTTTTGAACCGGTGAACGCGAATCTTAGATATGGATCCATAGGGTTTGACATCCCCACTCGGGCTAGTAGCGCTAGCATTTAACGGGTGTTTAATACTTCGTATACATACGCACTCGCCAAGTGTACTTTCAGGGGGTTATAAACATTAAGTTAGTTACCAAGTGCCCACGGTTAAACATATACTTTACATACTGTTTTGAAACGCTCTTTGTAGCACTGAAATCTCGTGGCCTACCTTACATACTGTTATACTTAAACTATAGCTCACCAACCTTTGTGTTGACGTTTTTAAGCATGTTTTTCTCAGGTGCTTAAGGTTGCTTCCGCTATTGTACTAGTCATGCCTCGTAGACTTCCGCTGTGCTTTACTAGAGATGTCATCGCATGAAACACTTTATCTTGCATTCAAACTTTAATACTTTTGAAACAATGATTTGTAACGACCTAAGGGTCACGCACTATTATTCTTTGCTTCTATTAATAGAAGCATACTTTTGATGTAAAACATTCGACGTTAGTTATTAATAATGCTAAAAACGAACATATATTTCATAGCATTATCCCTCAAGAAAGACAAGCTTTTAGTTGCAATTATTCTATTTACAAGTGATATTCGTTTAAATAATAAAAGGTGAAGACAAAAGACAGATTCGACGAATTGAAGACGCAAACGACCAAAAAGCTCAAAAGTACAAAGTACAATCAAACGACCAATTATCGCACTTTTATTTACTGTCATTTTATTTAACTGCACTTTTAATTATCGCACTTTTTAATTATCGCAATTTTATTTATCGCACTTTTATTTATCGCAATTTCATTATCGTTATTTACTTTACGCTTTAAATTAAGTCTTTTATATATTTAATATTTTACATTAGGTTTTAACTGCGACTTAAGTTTTAAAATCGACAAACCGGTCATTAAACGGTAAAAACCCCCTTTTATAATAATAATACTACTTATTTATATATTTATATTTTTACAAATATAGTTTTAAAAATATAGCGTTAAACTTGGCTAAGATCCCTGTGGAACGAACCGGACTTACTAAAAACTACACTACTGTACGATTAGGTACACTGCCTATAAGTGTTGTAGCAAGGTTTAGGTATATCCACTCTATAAATAAATAAATAAATAACTTGTGTAAAATTGTATCGTATTTAATAGTATTTCCTAGTAAAATATATACTATTTCGTATACACCTCTACGCACATCAAGTATTTTTGGCGCTGCTGCCGGGGAAAGTTAAACGCCGAAAGCGCAACGCTATATATTAAAAAAAAAAAGATTTTTAGTAAGTTTTAGTTAATTTGTTGTAAAAATATACGTTTTAAATTTTAAAAAATAAAAAAAATTAAAAAGTAAGAAAAATAAAAATATATATATTTTTAAGAGATTGTTAAAAATATATAAAATTAATAGTTTCTTTATTTTTATTTTAGTTTTAAAATTTAAGTTTTTATTTAGTTTATTTAAATATTTTATAAAAACAAAAAAAACAAAAAATATTTTAAATAAAGTGTTCGGCCCGGTACTGTAGCAGCCCAGATTCTGGCCCGAAACCCTAGCCCATGCGATCGCATGAAATTATAACTTCGAAGCCATGCGATCGATTTGACAGGCCTGATACCTCTGCCGACAGAATTAGGGTTCGATTAATTATATAATTAATATATAATTAATAATAATTAGGGTTTATATTAAATAATAATTAGTTTTTTTAATTAAGTTTGTATTTTTAGTTTTAATTAGTTTATTTACTTTAAAAATTAATTCTTATATAAATAAATAATATAAAAATAATATTTTTATAAAAATTGTATTTTTTTTACAACTTTAAGTTTATTTTTATATTTTGTATCTTTTTATTTGTTTTAGCGTAATATTTGTATTTTTCGTTCGTATTTAGTTTTAAGTCATAGTTTTTGCCATAGTTATTTTTATTTTTAGATTTTTAGGCTTTGCCATAAAATTCCTTAAGTGATTTTTCTTTAGACTAAGATTTAGGTGCTTTAGAATTTTGCGACGCTGTTTTAAGATTTTAGTACTTTTTAAGTTTATACCGTTTTGGATATAGAATTTCTTTTAAGCTTTAATATTTTTAGACATAACTTTTAATTCTTAGTTTTTAGACTTTTAAGTTTCGACGCGCTACTTTCTTTTTATTGTTTTTCAACCTTTTATTTTTCGACGTTTTTCAACGCACTTTTTCTTTTTCATCGACGCTCTAGTTTTTAGGACTTAGAATTTTTTCTATTTCTTCTCTAAAATTTCTTTAAATTTCAACGAAAAATTATTTTAAGCGGTTAAATTGATAGACATCCAAAATTTTCTGGTTCGTAGTAATAGTTGGATTTGTTAGTGGCGAGTTGTGGGCTTCCGATTTAAAGGGTCCTGGATACCTGCTGCATCTATTGGCTATTCGAAACGTGGGCAAAATCAGAAAAGTCTATTAATTTGATAACTTATATAATTTTTATTTTTTTAATAACTAATAGGATATTCAGTGAATGCACCGAGCAAAACGTTCACCACCTTTTATACGTTCACCACCTGTAACTCGATCAAGACATCTAGCCAATATTATCGCCGTTGATTTTTCTTTAGAATCGTCATCTAGTCAACCAAGTACTCCAATTCAAATTTCCGATAATCCATTTTTTGAACCCGACCTCACAATTAAGAATCCGGAGGATATTCAGGGACAATTCAGAGATCCTGAACCATTAATCTTTCCTCCGGAACCACCAATCATTCAAACAGAGATTTTTGAGGAACAAACCATTAAATCAGAATCCTCTAGTGATTCTGATTCAACAAATTCAATCATGGAAAATCTGGAACCTCTAAGTATGGAAGACCGAATGAGAGCTAAACGCACTGGCCAAGGTCACGCAATTACTCAACCTGACATTAATGCGCCAGATTATGAAATCAAAGGACAAATCCTACACATGGTAACTAATCAATGCCAATTTAGTGGTGCGCCGAAGGAAGATCCAAACGAACATCTTCGAACCTTTAATATGATCTGTACTTTATTTAAAATCCGAGAAGTGGAGGATGAACAGATATATCTCATGTTATTTCCCTGGACTTTAAAGGGAGAAGCCAAAGATTGGTTAGAATCGTTACCTGAAGGGGCGATTGATACATGGGATGTTTTAGTTGAAAAATTTCTTAAACAATTCTTTCCGGCATCTAAAGCCGTAAGACTTCAAGGAGAAATTGTTTCGTTCACACAAAAGCCAAATGAAACTCTATATGAGGCGTGGACAAGATTTGGAAAGTTATTGAGAGGATGTTCGCAACATGGTTTAGAAACTTGTCAAATAGTACAAATATTCTACCAAGGATGCGACATCACTACAAGAAAAGACATATATATAGCAGCTGGTGGTTCCATTATGAAGAAAACCGCAACTGACGCTTACAAAGTTATTGATAACACTGCTTCCCACTCACATGAGTGGCATCAAGAAAAAGATATCGTTAGATCATCTAAAGTAGCTAGAGCCGATTCTAGCCATGACTTTGATTCCATTTCTGCAAAGATAGATGCTATCGAGAGACGAATGGAAAAGATGACTAAGGATATTCACTCAATAAGAATTAGTTGTGAGCAGTGTGGAGGACCACATTTGACAAAAGATTGTCTCAGTATTGAACCAACAATGGAACAAAGAGAGAATGTTTCATACATGAACCAAAGGCCTGGAAATAATTATTCCACCAAGACCGATCTACAATCAAAACCATAATTATAACCGAAATGTTCCATACAACAACCAACAAGGTCCTAGTAATCAACAAGTATCCAATAATACTTACAATCAGCAAAGACCTATTTTTCAAAATAAACCACCACAAACCGATGATAAAAAGCCAAATTTTGAAGATATGATGTCGAAGCTAGTTGAATCTCAAACTCAATTTTTCACATCTCAGAAACAAACGAATGAACAAAATGCTCAAGCATTTAGAAATCAACAAGCTTCTATTCAAAATTTGGAACAAGAAGTGAGCAACCTAGCAAGGTTGATAGGTGAAAGAAAACCGGAAAGTCTACCTAGCGATACAAATGCTAACCCTCGGAATGAAACAGCTAAAGCCATTATCACAAGAAGTGGTATTACACTTAAACCACCTGAAATACCTGTAATTTTTGATGACACTATTCCTACTCCACAAGAACCACAACCTGAGCAAGATAAGGAAACAGAACCTGTAGTTGAAAAGGTTAATGAAGATAACACAGTTAAGGCAAAACCTTATGTTAAACCATACCAACCACCACTTCCTTACCCGAGTAAAATGAGAAAAGAAAGACTTGAAGTCGAGCAATCCAAATTCTTGGATATGTTTAAACAAATAAATGTCAATCTTCCTTTCATTGATGTGATTTCGGGAATGCCTAGATATGCTAAATTCTTGAAAGATCTAATCACAAATAGAAAGAAAATGGAAGAACTCTCGACTGTTACTATGAATGCTAATTGCTCTGCAGTGCTGTTGAATAAGATACCAGAAAGATTTTCAGATCCAGGAAGTTTCACGATTCCATGTTTTTTGGGTAGTCTTAGTTCAATAGAAGCATTGTCAGACTTAGGTGCTAGTATAAATTTAATGCCATATTCACTATACGCTAAACTTGACCTCGGAGAATTGAAACCAACACGAATAAGCATACAACTAGCCGACCGATCAGTAAAATATCCTAGAGGGATAATGGAGAACATGCTAGTTAAAGTTGGTACTTTAGTATTTCCAGTAGATTTTGTTATTCTGGACATGGAAGAAGATTCTCGAGTTCCTCTCATATTAGGAAGACCATTCTTAAACACGGTTAAAGCAATAATAGACGTGTTTGGTAAGAAACTGACCCTAAGTATAGAGGAAGAGAGTGTTACCTTTTCTGTTGATAGAGCTATGCAACAACCGCAATCTACAGATGATACATGTTATTATATTCAAACTATAGATTCACATGCAGAATTGTTAGAAGAATTTCCAGAATTACAAGGAACAGGAGAATGTTCTTTAGGAGAAGGAACTGAACCAATTGATGAAACTGAAATGTTAGCTACACTTATGGCTAATGGATATGAACCAACAATAGAAGAAATTCAAATGCTAAAAAAAGAAAACAGATATCGATACAAATCATCAATAGAAGAACCACCGATATTAGAGTTAAAGCCACTTCCTAACCATTTGGAATATGCTTATTTACATGGTGAATCTGAATTACCTGTAATAATATCGGCTTCTCTTACTGAAAATGAAAAATCTCAACTCATTTCTGTGCTAAAAGCTCATAAACCAGCTATTGCATGGAAGATTCATGACATTAAAGGCATAAGTACTTCGTATTGCACACATAAAATCCTTATGGAAGAAGGTCATAAAACGTATGTGCAACGCCAACGAAGACTAAATCCTAATATGCAAGATGTTGTTAAGAAAGAAATTATTAAACTGCTTGATGCAGGATTAATTTATCCAATCTCTGATAGTCCATGGGTAAGCCCAGTTCAATGCGTACCTAAGAAGGGTGGTATGATTGTCATCACATATGAAAAAAATGAGCTTATCCCTACTAGGACTGTAACAGGATGGAGTGTTTGTATTGATTATAGAAAATTAAATGACGCCACCAGAAAAGATCACTTTCCCTTACCTTTTATTGATCAAATGTTGGAAAGATTAGCCAAAATAGTTACTATTGTTTTCTTGATGGTTTTTCCGGATACTTACAAATTCTAATAGCACCCGAGGACCAAGAGAAAACTGTAGTGACCCGGAAATTTTTGATCAAATTTAAACTCTAATCTTTATATGTTTCCGACACGATAAGCAAAATCTGTAATGTTGAGTCTCGAAAGTTTTGAAATCTATATTCATGTAATCAATTACCCATTGACTATTTCCGAAGATTCACGAACCTTTAATCGTAAATAGAAATGTTTATATATAAATAACTATACATGCAAATAATTATGATATAAATTAAAATAGATTAATAAACTATTATATGATTAGATATTATGAAAGAAAACTTAAAACACAATTAAATATGTAGTAGTTGAAATATATATATATATATATATATATATATATATATATATATATATATATATATATATATATATATATATATATACATAAATATACATATATATGACTCTATACATAAGTAAATATATATTGTAAAATATATAAAGTGTGTAAATATTCAATTATATATTATATAATTAGTAAACATTGCATAAATAATAAATTGTAACATTAACATATTAGAAGTAGTACCAGAAACAATATAGTTATTAATATTATTACTTTCATTATGATTAAAGATAAACGTTACCATTATTAGTATCATTATAAATTTAATTATTATTATGGTTATTAAAAGTATTATTTAACTTGATTACTAACATTGTCAATTTATTATAGTCATTATTCTTACTAGTACTATTATGATCTTAATATCATTAATATTATTATTTTCTCTAATTACTTATTAGTATTACTAGTTTTGTTATTATTATTAATATTAATATTATATATTAAAGTTTGTATTATAAATAATAATATAGTTCCTATAAAATACTGATTTAATTTAACTAAACAGATATATAGATATGTCGTACAGTATGTACAGATTTCATATACATACAAATATTTAAAACAAATATATAAATTATATAAATATATACGGGTATATATATACAAATACTGTAAATACTAAATTTATACACAAAGAAAATGCATTCTGTTTTAAATCCCTATCAACATGTAGCTGATTTCTTTTTCTGTTCAAGATAGTACAAATCACGACTATGTGATCCCAATAACAGCCAAAGTTTGTTAGCCATCTCCATCCCTTTTTATTTTTTATTTATTTCTCTGTACTTGAAAATCTTCCTGTGGACATCCATGATATTTTCTTTTGTGTAAGTCATTCAATTCAATTGGCTAAAGAATCATCTAACTCTCACCTATTATCAATTTACAATCACTCTTCATTTTTTTTATTTAAACAGAAGAAAGAAACAAGGACAATACCCTGTTCTTGGTTCAAATATTCAAAAGCAAGAAAACGAATTGAAATCAAAAATCTGTTATTGCAGTTTTGTTAGGAATCATACAAGTAAACTTTCTTCAAAATCTTAACTCTTAATTCTTTATATCCAGTTAGAATTGCTGAGTCAAAGATTGGGTTTTAAAAAGTCAAAACTGTGTTCTTCAATTAAATTGAAGATTTATGAATCGTTTTTGTTAAAATTAAGAATGGAGGAAGTTTCTATGGATCATTTAGAATACAATTCATATTTTAACTTTGGTCTAATACGTTATGTAAATTAAAAATCAATTTTTTTTCTTGTTTGCTACGAATGGCAAAAGCACTCTTTAAATTCTTTTATTTATTTATTTATTTATTTATTTATTTATTTTTTTTGTTGATCACAACAACACAACACAGAAAATTATAATTTTGTAATATATCTTGTGTTATAAATCTTGAAACCGAAACCAGTATTTTTTTTTTTTTACTTCAAGCTGCGACAGCAGCAAGGTTCCTTCTTTTATTTTTATTTTTTATTTTTATTTTTAACTAATTGATCACAAATAGGTATATATATGTTGGATATTATATTAAAAAAAATAGATTTGTGTAACAAATAATGAGTTCAAGAGAGCATGGATTCATTTTCGTTTTTGAAATGTAGAAAAAGAAGTAGAAACAGAAAGGTAAGAATTATATATAAATACTTGGTAAATAAAACAGATAAGTAAAAACAGAGGAATGGCAGGGTGTTGGTCGTGGGTTCTAATCTAGGCAACAACAATTTTTTTTAAGATTAGAAGCTGTGGGGGTTGTGCTAGAAGCTTGGGCTATTATTGTAGTGACCCGAACTTTTCCATGTTTATATATATTAATTGAGATTGATATTTACATGATTAAATGTTTCCAACATGTTAAGCAATCAAACTTGTTAAGACTTGATTAATTGAAATATGTTTCATATAGACAATTGACCACCCAAGTTGACCGGTGATTCACGAACGTTAAAACTTGTAAAAACTATACGATGACATATATATGGTTATATATATAGTTAACATGTTTTTATTATAAGTATGTATCTCATTAGGTATTTTAACAATGAGTTATATACATAAAAATGAGACTATTAATTTAAGAAACTCGAAAATGATATATATATAACGATTATCGTTATAACAACGTCTTACTAGGTACATATGAATCATATTAAGATATTGATACACTTGGTTAATTATGTTAAATGATAAGTAAATATATTATTAAGTGTATTAACAATGAAATACATATGTAAAAATAAGGCTACTAACTTAATGATTTCGAAACGAGACATATATGTAACGATTATCGTTGTAACGACATTTAACTGTATATACATCATACTGAGATATATTATATATCATAATATCATGATAATATAACAATTTAACATCTGATTTGTTATAATAAACAATGGGTTAACAACATTCAACAAGATCGTTAACCTAAAGGTTTCAAAACAACATTTACATGTAACGACTAACGATGACTTAACGACTCAGTTAAAATGTATATACATGTAGTGTTTTAATATGTATTTATACACTTTTGAAAGACTTCAATACACTTATCAAAATACTTCTACTTAACAAAAATGCTTACAATTACATTCTCGTTCAGTTTCATCAACAATTCTACTCGTATGCACCCGTATTCGTACTCGTACAATACACAGCTTTTAGATGTATGTACTATTGGTATATACACTCCAATGATCAGCTCTTAGCAGCCCATGTGAGTCACCTAACACATGTGGGAACCATCATTTGGCAACTAGCATGAAATATCTCATAAGATTACAAAAATATGAGTAATCATTCATGACTTATTTACATGAAAACAAAATTACATATCCTTTATATCTAATCCATACACCAACGACCAAAAACACCTACAAACACTTTCATTCTTCAATTTTCTTCATCTAATTGAACTCTCTCAAGTTCTATCTTCAAGTTCTAAGTGTTCTTCATATATTTTACAAGTTCTAGTTACATAAAATCAAGAATACTTTCAAGTTTGCTAGCTCACTTCCAATCTTGTAAGGTGATCATCCAACCTCAAGAAATCTTTGTTTCTTACAGTAGGTTATCATTCTAATACAAGGTAATAATCATATTCAAACTTTGGTTCAATTTCTATAACTATAACAATCTTATTTCAAGTGATGATCTTACTTGAACTTGTTTTCGTGTCATGATTTTGCTTCAAGAACTTTGAGCCATCCAAGGATCCATTGAAGCTAGATCCATTTTTCTCTTTTCCAGTAGGTTCATCCAAGGAACTTAAGGTAGTAATGATGTTCATAACATCATTCGATTCATACATATAAAGCTATCTTATTCGAAGGTTTAAACTTGTAATCACTAGAACATAGTTTAGTTAATTCTAAACTTGTTCGCAAACAAAAGTTAATCCTTCTAACTTGACTTTTAAAATCAACTAAACACATGTTCTATATCTATATGATATGCTAACTTAATGATTTAAAACCTGGAAACACGAAAAACACCGTAAAACCGGATTTACGCCGTCGTAGTAACACCGCGGGCTGTTTTGGGTTAGTTAATTAAAAACTATGATAAACTTTGATTTAAAAGTTGTTATTCTGAGAAAATGATTTTTATTATGAACATGAAACTATATCCAAAAATTATGGTTAAACTCAAAGTGGAAGTATGTTTTCTAAAATGGTCATCTAGACGTCGTTCTTTCGACTGAAATGACTACCTTTACAAAAACGACTTGTAACTTATTTTTCGGACTAGAAACCTATACTTTTTTTGTTTAGATTCATAAAATAGAGTTCAATATGAAACCATAGCAATTTGATTCACTCAAAACGGATTTAAAATGAAGAAGTTATGGGTAAAACAAGATTGGATAATTTTTCTCATTTTAGCTACGTGAAAATTGGTAACAAATCTATTCCAACCATAACTTAATCAACTTGTATTATATATTATGTAATCTTGAGATACCATAGACACGTATACAATGTTTCGACCTATCATGTCGACACATCTATATATATTTCGGAACAACCATAGACACTCTATATGTGAATGTTGGAGTTAGCTATACAGGGTTGAGGTTGATTCCAAAATATATATAGTTTGAGTTGTGATCAATACTAAGATACGTATACACTGGGTCGTGGATTGATTCAAGATAATATTTATCGATTTATTTCTGTACATCTAACTGTGGACAACTAGTTGTAGGTTACTAACGAGGACAGCTGACTTAATAAACTTAAAACATCAAAATATATTAAAAGTGTTGTAAATATATTTTGAACATACATTGATATATATGTATATATTGTTATAGGTTCGTGAATCAACCAGTGGCCAAGTCTTACTTCCCGACGAAGTAAAAATCTGTGAAAGTGAGTTATAGTCCCACTTTTAAAATCTAATATTTTTGGGATGAGAATACATGCAGGTTTTATAAATGATTTACAAAATAGACACAAGTACGTGAAACTACATTCTATGGTTGAATTATCGAAATCGAATATGCCCCTTTTTATTAAGTCTGGTAATCTAAGAATTAGGGAACAGACACCCTAATTGACGCGAATCCTAAAGATAGATCTATTGGGCCTAACAAACCCCATCCAAAGTACCGGATGCTTTAGTACTTCAAAATTTATATCATATCCGAAGGGTGTCCCGGAATGATGGGGATATTCTTATATATGCATCTTGTTATTGTCGGTTACCAGGTGTTCACCATATGAATGATTTTTATCTCTATGTATGGGATGTGTATTGAAATATGAAATCTTGTGGTCTATTGTTACGATTTGATATATATAGGTTAAACCTATAACTCACCAACATTTTTGTTGACGTTTTAAGCATGTTTATTCTCAGGTGATTATTAAGAGCTTCCGCTGTCGCATACTTAAATAAGGACAAGATTTGGAGTCCATGCTTGTATGATATTGTGTAAAAACTGCATTCAAGAAACTTATTTTGTTATAACATATTCGTATTGTAAACCATTATGTAATGGTCGTGTGTAAACAGGATATTTTAGATTATCATTATTTGATAATCTACGTAAAGCTTTTTAAACCTTTATTGATGAAATAAAGGTTATGGTTTGTTTAAAAATGAATGCAGTCTTTGAAAAACGTCTCATATAGAGGTCAAAACCTCGCAACGAAATCAATTAATATGGAACGTTTTTAATCAATAAGAACGGGACATTTCAGTTGGTATCAGAGCGTTGGTCTTAGAGAACCAGAAAATTTGCATTAGTGTGTCTTATTGAGTTTGTTAGGATGCATTAGTGAGTCTGGACTTCGACCGTGTTTTCTTTAAAAATGATTGCTTAACATTTTTGTTGGAAACTATATATTTTTAACATATGAATATTATGTGATATATTAATCTCTTAATGTGTTTGATATTATGTGATAGATGTCTACCTCTAGAACAAGTCCCATTGACTCACCTAATAATAATGAAGAGTCAAATGTAAATTGGAATGATTTGTGGACTGATTCACAAGTTCCCGAAGAGGAACCGGAAGAAGAGTCGGAACCGGAAGAAGAATCGGAACCGGAAGAAGAATCGGAACCGGATGAAGAAATAGAACCGGTGGGGGAAATAATAAAACGGTTAAGTAAAAGAAAATCCTCAACCAACCGACCAAAGTTAATTATGGTCAATGGTGTTTCCGCCAAGGAAGCAAAATATTGGGAGGATTACCAATTCTCCGATGAATCGGATTCCGACGAGAATTCCGATGATGTTATAGAAATTACCCCAACTGAATTTAAAAAGACAAAAGAAAATAATAAGGGAAAGGGCATAAAAATAGAGAAATCTAATTCCAACCCCGATGAACTTTATATGTATCGTCAACCCCCGAAGTCCTTAAGTTGTAACAATGACCCGGGAACCTCTAAACCACCAGGTTTTTCTAAACCAATGTGGACAACGACGGCTCGTATTAGGGGAACATCATATATCCCTAGAAACTTGGCAAAACGAACCAAAACCGAAGAAGAAGAAACGAGCGAGTCGGAATAAGATAGTTGTATTCGTGTGGTGTAATATATGTAATATAGTGT
This sequence comes from Rutidosis leptorrhynchoides, assembly GCF_046630445.1. Lineage (NCBI taxonomy): Eukaryota > Viridiplantae > Streptophyta > Magnoliopsida > Asterales > Asteraceae > Rutidosis > Rutidosis leptorrhynchoides. Next base: position 220,048,698 of record NC_092333.1, on the reverse strand, counting down.
TCTTATGCTTTATGATATATGTAAAAATTGCTTGTATTAATAAGTATTTTTTTATGAATCTAACTCTTGTCTATTTTACAGTTTAAAAACACAAAATGGATAGACAACCCAATATTTTAAGAGACCTACCCGGAGACATGATTGATGAAATCTTGTCTAGAGTCGGCCAGAATTCTTCGGCACAACTATTTAAGGCGAGATCAGTTTGTAAGACATTCGAAGAACGTTCCAAGAATGTCTTGGTTTATAAGAGACTTTCGTTTGAAAGATGGGGGATATCACATTGGGAAACCCATAAGTTACGATGTGTTTACTTTGACGCATATATTGCGGGGAACCCAAATGCTATTTTACGCAACGGGTTAAGAAATTATTTTGACTCAATATATCCGAATATTGGACTTCGTGATTTAGAAAAAGCGGCTAACATGCAACATAAAGAAGCATGTTATGCTTACGGATTAGTAATGTTCGCTTCTCACCAAAGTGAGAACAAGAACATCGGGCTACAACTATTAAACAAAACGTTTCCACAAGTGACGGAGTCGGTAATTGGGGTAAGAAATGAGGTTTTTAGATTATTACGGGACTGTTGGACATTACGTAACCCTCGTCCCTTTGATGACGTTACAACACGCTGTCTTATCAACGGCCATAACGGTTATGTTGCACAAGACCAAGGATGGGAAGTAGTCCTAGTAAAACCAGAATGCATGACTTGTTTCTGGACGTATGAATTACGTGTCTTTATTGACTTTGCTGAACGACTTGTGTACTAGCTAGAATTGTCTTCACAACTATCTTGTATCAAAGTTATTGTGTGCTATATTTCATGCTTTATGTAAAATAAGCGGTATTGTAAGTTTGTAAAATATTGTATAAAAGTTTTAACGCGAAATATTATTATAATCAGTTTTTCATATAGAATTGTAGTAGTTGAATTGTATATTAGCTACTAAGTATGAACTTAACGGGTAGGTACTACCCGAATTTAAACTTATAAAACGCTAATATGAAGAAAAAGCTTTTATAAATGAGTTCATATTATGCTACGAAATACTATTAACTACTCTTAATATTCTATATGATTAACTTGTTCCATTTAACTATTTTGAAGGAAATGGCACCGACTACTCGACACACCGTGAATATGAATGAAGAGGAATTCCGTACTTTTCTAGCTTCAAACATAGCCGCAGTACAGGCTGCGCTACATACCAACAATAACCTTGGATCTAGCAGTACAGGAAATCGTGTAGGATGCACCTACAAAGAATTCACTGCCTGCAAACCTTTGGAATTTGATGGAACCGAAGGACCGATCGGATTGAAACGGTGGACCGAGAAGGTTGAATCGGTGTTTGCCATAAGTAAGTGTACTGAAGAGGACAAAGTGAAGTACGCTACGCATACCTTCACAGGTTCTGCGTTAACATGGTGGAATACCTATCTAGAGCAAGTGGGACAAGATGATGCGTACGCACTACCGTGGTCAGCATTCAAGCACTTGATGAACGAGAAGTACCGTCCCAGAACCGAGGTCAATAAGCTCAAGACAGAACTTAGAGGGTTACGAACCCAAGGATTTGATATTACCACGTACGAAAGACGATTCACAGAATTGTGCCTATTGTGTCCGGGAGCATTCGAAGATGAGGAAGAGAAGATCGACGCGTTTGTGAAAGGATTACCGGAAAGAATCCAAGAAGATATAAGTTCACACGAGCCCGCCTCCATACAACAGGCATGTAGAATGGCTCACAAACTAGTGAACCAGATTGAAGAAAGAATTAAAGAACAGACTGCTGAAGAGGCCAATGTGAAGCAAGTCAAAAGAAAGTGGGAGGAAAACGGTGATAAGAATCACCAATACAACAACAACAGCAATTACAACAATAATCGCAACAATTATCCCAACAATCGCAACATCAATCGCAACTACAACAAACGGCCCAACAACAACAACAACAACAACAACAACTACAACAATCATCCCAACAACAATAATAACCGCAACAACAACAACAATCAGAAGCAGCTATGCCAAAGGTGTGAAAAGAATCACTCAGGGTTCTGCACCAAATTTTGCAACAAGTGTAAAAGAAATGGTCATAGCGCGGTGAAGTGTGAGGTCTACGGACCAGGGGTTAATAGAACGAAAGGAACAAATGGTGTCGGAACGAGTAATGGCGGAGCAAGTAGTGTCGGAGCAAGTTATGCCAATGTAGTTTGTTATAAATGTGGAAAACCAGGCCACATTATTAGAAATTGCCCGAACCAGGAGAACACGAATGGACAAGGCCGTGGAAGAGTTTTCAATATTAATGCGGTAGAGGCACAGGAAGACCCGGAGCTTGTTACGAGTACGTTTCTTATTGACAATAAATCTGCTTACGTTTTATTTGATTCGGGTGCGGATAGAAGCTATATGAGTAGAGATTTTTGTGCTAAATTAAGTTGTCCATTGACGCCTTTGGATAGTAAATTTTTACTCGAATTAGCAAATGGTAAATTAATTTCAGCAGATAATATATGTCGGAATCGAGAAATTAAACTGGTTAGCGAAACATTTAAGATTGATTTTATACCAGTAGAGTTAGGGAGTTTTGATGTGATAATCGGTATGGACTGGTTGAAAGAAGTGAAAGCGGAGATCGTTTGTTACAAAAATGCAATTCGCATTATACGAGAAAAAGGAAAACCCTTAATGGTGTACGGAGAAAAGGGCAACACGAAGCTACATCTTATTAGTAATTTGAAGGCACAAAAACTAATAAGAAAAGGTTGCTATGCTGTTCTAGCACACGTCGAGAAAGTACAAACTGAAGAAAAGAGCATCAATGATGTTCCCATTGCAAAAGAATTTCCCGATGTATTTCCGAAAGAATTACCGGGATTACCCCCACATCGATCCGTTGAATTTCAAATAGATCTTGTACCAGGAGCTGCACCAATAGCTCGTGCTCCTTACAGACTCGCACCCAGCGAGATGAAAGAACTGCAAAGCCAATTACAAGAACTTTTAGAGCGTGGTTTCATTCGACCAAGCACATCACCGTGGGGAGCTCCTGTTTTGTTTGTCAAGAAGAAAGATGGTACATTCAGGTTGTGTATCGACTACCGAGAGTTGAACAAACTTACCATCAAGAACCGCTACCCACTACCGAGAATCGACGACTTATTTGATCAACTACAAGGCTCATCTGTTTATTCAAAGATTGACTTACGTTCCGGGTATCATCAAATGCGGGTGAAAGAAGATGATATTCCAAAGACTGCTTTCAGAACACGTTACGGTCATTACGAGTTTATGGTCATGCCGTTTGGTTTAACTAATGCACCAGCTGTGTTCATGGACCTTATGAACCGAGTGTGTGGACCATACCTTGACAAGTTTGTCATTGTTTTCATTGATGACATACTTATTTACTCAAAGAATGACCAAGAACACGGTGAACATTTGAGAAAGGTGTTAGAAGTATTGAGGAAGGAAGAATTGTACGCTAAGTTTTCAAAGTGTGCATTTTGGTTGGAAGAAGTTCAATTCCTCGGTCACATAGTGAACAAAGAAGGTATTAAGGTGGATCCGACAAAGATAGAAACTGTTGAAAAGTGGGAAACCCCGAAAACTCCGAAACACATACGCCAGTTTTTAGGACTAGCTGGTTACTACAGAAGGTTCATCCAAGACTTTTCCAGAATAGCAAAACCCTTGACTGCATTAACGCATAAAGGGAAGAAATTTGAATGGAATGATGAACAAGAGAAAGCGTTTCAGTTATTGAAGAAAAAGCTAACTACGGCACCTATATTGTCATTGCCTGAAGGGAATGATGATTTTGTGATTTATTGTGATGCATCAAAGCAAGGTCTCGGTTGTGTATTAATGCAACGAACGAAGGTGATTGCTTATGCGTCTAGACAATTGAAGATTCACGAACAAAATTATACGACGCATGATTTGGAATTAGGCGCGGTTGTTTTTGCATTAAAGACTTGGAGGCACTACTTATATGGGGTCAAAAGTATTATATATACCGACCACAAAAGTCTTCAACACATATTTAATCAGAAACAACTGAATATGAGGCAGCGTAGGTGGATTGAATTATTGAATGATTACGACTTTGAGATTCGTTACCACCCGGGGAAGGCAAATGTGGTAGCCGATGCCTTGAGCAGGAAGGACAGAGAACCCATTCGAGTAAAATCTATGAATATAATGATTCATAATAACATTACTACTCAAATAAAGGAGGCGCAACAAGGAGTTTTAAAAGAGGGAAATTTAAAGGATGAAATACCCAAAGGATCGGAGAAGCATCTTAATATTCGGGAAGACGGAACCCGGTATAGGGCTGAAAGGATTTGGGTACCAAAATTTGGAGATATGAGAGAAATGGTACTTAGAGAAGCTCATAAAACCAGATACTCAATACATCCTGGAACGGGGAAGATGTACAAGGATCTCAAGAAACATTTTTGGTGGCCGGGTATGAAAACCGATGTTGCTAAATACGTAGGAGAATGTTTGACGTGTTCTAAGGTCAAAGCTGAGCATCAGAAACCATCAGGTCTACTTCAACAACCCGAAATCCCGGAATGGAAATGGGAAAACATTACCATGGATTTCATCACTAAATTGCCAAGGACTGCAAGTGATTTTGATACTATTTGGGTAATAGTTGATCGTCTCACCAAATCAGCACACTTCCTACCAATAAGAGAAGATGACAAGATGGAGAAGTTAGCACGACTGTATTTGAAGGAAGTCGTCTCCAGACATGGAATACCAATCTATATTATCTCTGATAGGGATGGCAGATTTATTTCAAGATTCTGGCAGACATTACAGCAAGCATTAGGAACTCGTCTAGACATGAGTACTGCCTATCATCCACAAACTGATGGGCAGAGCGAAAGGACGATACAAACGCTTGAAGACATGCTACGAGCATGTGTTATTGATTTCGGAAACAGTTGGGATCGACATCTACCGTTAGCAGAATTTTCCTACAACAACAGCTACCATTCAAGCATTGAGATGGCGCCGTTTGAAGCACTTTATGGTAGAAAGTGCAGGTCTCCGATTTGTTGGAGTGAAGTGGGGGATAGACAGATTACGGGTCCGGAGATTATACAAGAAACTACCGAGAAGATCATCCAAATTCAACAACGGTTGAAAACCGCCCAAAGTCGACAAAAGAGCTACGCTGACATTAAAAGAAAAGATATAGAATTTGAAATTGGAGAGATGGTCATGCTTAAAGTTGCACCTTGGAAAGGCGTTGTTCGATTTGGTAAACGAGGGAAATTAAATCCAAGGTATATTGGACCATTCAAGATTATTGATCGTGTCGGACCAGTATCTTACCGACTAGAGTTACCTCAACAACTCGCGGCTGTACATAACACTTTCCACGTCTCGAATTTAAAGAAATGTTTTGCTAAAGAAGATCTCACTATTCCGTTAGATGAAATCCAAATCAACGAAAAACTTCAATTCATCGAAGAACCCGTCGAAATAATGGATCGTGAGGTTAAAAGACTTAAGCAAAACAAGATACCAATTGTTAAGGTTCGATGGAATGCTCGTAGAGGACCCGAGTTCACCTGGGAGCGTGAAGATCAGATGAAGAAGAAATACCCGCATCTATTTCCAGAAGATTCGTCAACACCTTCAACAGCTTAAAATTTCGGGACGAAATTTATTTAACGGGTAAGTACTGTAGTGACCCGAACTTTTCCATGTTTATATATATTAATTGAGATTGATATTTACATGATTAAATGTTTCCAACATGTTAAGCAATCAAACTTGTTAAGACTTGATTAATTGAAATATGTTTCATATAGACAATTGACCACCCAAGTTGACCGGTGATTCACGAACGTTAAAACTTGTAAAAACTATACGATGACATATATATGGTTATATATATAGTTAACATGTTTTTATTATAAGTATGTATCTCATTAGGTATTTTAACAATGAGTTATATACATAAAAATGAGACTATTAATTTAAGAAACTCGAAAATGATATATATATAACGATTATCGTTATAACAACGTCTTACTAGGTACATATGAATCATATTAAGATATTGATACACTTGGTTAATTATGTTAAATGATAAGTAAATATATTATTAAGTGTATTAACAATGAAATACATATGTAAAAATAAGGCTACTAACTTAATGATTTCGAAACGAGACATATATGTAACGATTATCGTTGTAACGACATTTAACTGTATATACATCATACTGAGATATATTATATATCATAATATCATGATAATATAACAATTTAACATCTCATTTGTTATAATAAACAATGGGTTAACAACATTCAACAAGATCGTTAACCTAAAGGTTTCAAAACAACATTTACATGTAACGACTAACGATGACTTAACGACTCAGTTAAAATGTATATACATGTAGTGTTTTAATATGTATTTATACACTTTTGAAAGACTTCAATACACTTATCAAAATACTTCTACTTAACAAAAATGCTTACAATTACATTCTCGTTCAGTTTCATCAACAATTCTACTCGTATGCACCCGTATTCGTACTCGTACAATACACAGCTTTTAGATGTATGTACTATTGGTATATATACTCCAATGATCAGCTCTTAGCAGCCCATGTGAGTCACCTAACACATGTGGGAACCATCATTTGGCAACTAGCATGAAATATCTCATAAGATTACAAAAATATGAGTAATCATTCATGACTTATTTACATGAAAACAAAATTACATATCCTTTATATCTAATCCATACACCAACGACCAAAAACACCTACAAACACTTTCATTCTTCAATTTTCTTCATCTAATTGAACTCTCTCAAGTTCTATCTTCAAGTTCTAAGTGTTCTTCATATATTTTACAAGTTCTAGTTACATAAAATCAAGAATACTTTCAAGTTTGCTAGCTCACTTCCAATCTTGTAAGGTGATCATCCAACCTCAAGAAATCTTTGTTTCTTACAGTAGGTTATCATTCTAATACAAGGTAATAATCATATTCAAACTTTGGTTCAATTTCTATAACTATAACAATCTTATTTCAAGTGATGATCTTACTTGAACTTGTTTTCGTGTCATGATTTTGCTTCAAGAACTTTGAGCCATCCAAGGATCCATTGAAGCTAGATCCATTTTTCTCTTTTCCAGTAGGTTCATCCAAGGAACTTAAGGTAGTAATTATGTTCATAACATCATTCGATTCATACATATAAAGCTATCTTATTCGAAGGTTTAAACTTGTAATCACTAGAACATAGTTTAGTTAATTCTAAACTTGTTCGCAAACAAAAGTTAATCCTTCTAACTTGACTTTTAAAATCAACTAAACACATGTTCTATATCTATATGATATGCTAACTTAATGATTTAAAACCTGGAAACACGAAAAACACCGTAAAACCGGATTTACGCCGTCGTAGTAACACCGCGGGCTGTTTTGGGTTAGTTAATTAAAAACTATGATAAACTTTGATTTAAAAGTTGTTATTCTGAGAAAATGATTTTTATTATGAACATGAAACTATATCCAAAAATTATGGTTAAACTCAAAGTGGAAGTATGTTTTCTAAAATGGTCATCTAGACGTCGTTCTTTCGACTGAAATGACTACCTTTACAAAAACGACTTGTAACTTATTTTTCCGACTAGAAACCTATACTTTTTTTGTTTAGATTCATAAAATAGAGTTCAATATGAAACCATAGCAATTTGATTCACTCAAAACGGATTTAAAATGAAGAAGTTATGGGTAAAACAAGATTGGATAATTTTTCTCATTTTAGCTACGTGAAAATTGGTAACAAATCTATTCCAACCATAACTTAATCAACTTGTATTATATATTATGTAATCTTGAGATACCATAGACACGTATACAATGTTTCGACCTATCATGTCGACACATCTATATATATTTCGGAACAACCATAGACACTCTATATGTGAATGTTGGAGTTAGCTATACAGGGTTGAGGTTGATTCCAAAATATATATAGTTTGAGTTGTGATCAATACTAAGATACGTATACACTGGGTCGTGGATTGATTCAAGATAATATTTATCGATTTATTTCTGTACATCTAACTGTGGACAACTAGTTGTAGGTTACTAACGAGGACAGCTGACTTAATAAACTTAAAACATCAAAATATATTAAAAGTGTTGTAAATATATTTTGAACATACATTGATATATATGTATATATTGTTATAGGTTCGTGAATCAACCAGTGGCCAAGTCTTACTTCCCGACGAAGTAAAAATCTGTGAAAGTGAGTTATAGTCCCACTTTTAAAATCTAATATTTTTGGGATGAGAATACATGCAGGTTTTATAAATGATTTACAAAATAGACACAAGTACGTGAAACTACATTCTATGGTTGAATTATCGAAATCGAATATGCCCCTTTTTATTAAGTCTGGTAATCTAAGAATTAGGGAACAGACACCCTAATTGACGCGAATCCTAAAGATAGATCTATTGGGCCTAACAAACCCCATCCAAAGTACCGGATGCTTTAGTACTTCGAAATTTATATCATATCCGAAGGGTGTCCCGGAATGATGGGGATATTCTTATATATGCATCTTGTTATTGTCGGTTACCAGGTGTTCACCATATGAATGATTTTTATCTCTATGTATGGGATGTGTATTGAAATATGAAATCTTGTGGTCTATTGTTACGATTTGATATATATAGGTTAAACCTATAACTCACCAACATTTTTGTTGACGTTTTAAGCATGTTTATTCTCAGGTGATTATTAAGAGCTTCCGCTGTCGCATACTTAAATAAGGACAAGATTTGGAGTCCATGCTTGTATGATATTGTGTAAAAACTGCATTCAAGAAACTTATTTTGTTATAACATATTCGTATTGTAAACCATTATGTAATGGTCGTGTGTAAACAGGATATTTTAGATTATCATTATTTGATAATCTACGTAAAGCTTTTTAAACCTTTATTGATGAAATAAAGGTTATGGTTTGTTTAAAAATGAATGCAGTCTTTGAAAAACGTCTCATATAGAGGTCAAAACCTCGCAACGAAATCAATTAATATGGAACGTTTTTAATCAATAAGAACGGGACATTTCAATTATTTAACATGTTGGGACGAGATTCTTGTTATGATAATTGGGCCGAAATGTATCATTGAGCTGAGCCAATTTTTGTTGGGCCAAAACAGTGTAATACGGGTTATAAATATTTCACATGGGTATAAATCAGGAAAAATAATCATAGCAGAATGGTTTAGTATGGTTATGGGTGAGCGAGAGGTCCCGGGTTCGAGCCCTGCTATGTGCAATTTTTTTTAAGAAGGGCTTTAAAGGTAGTTTTCTTTTCTTTTCTATTATTATTATTATTATTATTATTATTATTATTATTATTATTATTATTATTATTATTATTATTATTATTATTATTATTATTATTATTATTATTATTATTATTATTATTATTATTATTATTATTATTACTACTACTAATATAGGTATATTCCTAAAAGTTATCATTTATTAACAATATCAAGTATTATTGATATTATCTTTATTATTAGTATGATTATAGTTATAGTTAGGAATATTGTTATTGTTATTATTATTATTATTAGCATATGTATTATTATTATTATTGAAATGATTATTATACTTAGTATCATTATTACTATTATCACTACTATCATTAGTAATAAAATTATTATAACTATTATTATTATTATCAGTATTGGAATTCTTCTTATTATTATTATTACTGAAAGTAATATTATATTTAAACCTGTCATTTTTGTTAAAACTAGTATTATCAATAAAAGTAACAACTTTACTATCATTATTATTAATATTAATAATATTAACAATAATATTATTATTATTAAAATTATTATGATTATGAAAATAAAGGTTTTAAAGATATTACTAAAGTTATAAGTATAAAAAAAAAAGATTTTATATACAAAGATATATTTAAATTACATAACTTAACTATACTAATATATCTATATATAAAAATATATAAATAAATAATGAAACTTAGAAATTATTAAATATAACAAATACATCATTAATAATATATTGATTTATTCGATTACAAGTAAATGTTTTAATATATATATGAATGATATAGGTTCGTGAATCCGAGGCCAACCATATACTTGTTCAATGCCGTTATATGTATTTTTACTACAAAATACAGTATGGTGAGTTTCATTTGCTCCCTTTTTACTCATTACATTTTTGGGCTGAGAATACATGCAAATGCTTTATTAACTGTTTTATAATATTTATATGTGTGAGTTTCATTACTCCCTTTTTAAATGCTTTTGCAATATATATTTTGGGACTGAGAATGCATGCGCTTTTATAAATGTTTTACGAAATAGACACAAGTAATCGAAACTACATTATATGGTTGAATGATCGAAATCGAATATGCCCCTTTTTATTAAGTCTGGTAATCTAAGAATTAGGGAACAGACACCCTAATTGACGCGAACTCTAAAGATAGATCTATCGGGCCCAACAAGCCCCATCCAAAGTACCGGATGCTTTAGTACTTCAAAATTTATATCATGTCCGAAGGAGGATCCCGGAATGATGGGGATATTCTTATATACATATTGTGAATGTCGGTTACCAGGTGTTCAATTCATATGAATGATATTTTATTTGTGCAGTTGGAATGGGACTTCTGCACGTTTTATAATACTTAAAAATCTTGTGGTCTATTAAAATGATGAAAACGAAATGATTACTATAAACTAATGAACTCACCAACCTTTTAGTTGACACTTGAAAGCATGTTTATTCTCAGGTTTGAAAGAAATCCTCCACTGTGCATTAGCTCATTTTAAGGATATTACTTGGAGTCATTCATGACATATTTCAAAAAACGTTGCATTCGAGTCATTGAAGTTCATTAGAGATTATTAAGTAAATGACGGATTAGGTCATTTATAGTTGGATTTTATGAAATTGTATGCATACCTGTCAGCTTTCGATGAAATGAAAGGTTGTCTTTTAAAAACGAATGCAATGTTTGTAAAATGTATCATATAGAGGTCAAATACCTCGCGATGTTTTCATATGTAATGTTCTCGTCCACATGGATTTGGTCGGGGCACTACAAAAACCATGTTCACGTGCCCTTATGGTACTTTTGCTTACAAACGCATGCCATTTGGACTTTGCAACGCCCCTGCAACCTTTCAAAGGTGCATGATGGCAATTTTTCACGACATGATAGAGGAATGCATGGAAGTTTTCATGGATGACTTTTCATTCTTCGGTGATACATTTGAATCATGTCTAATTAATCTTGAACGAATGCTTATTAGATGCGAACAATCAAATCTAGTATTTAAATTGGGAGAAATGCCATTTCATGGTTAAAGAAGGCATCGTTCTTGGTCATAAAATTTCAAAGGAAGGAATTGAAGTGGATAGAGCTAAAGTAGATGTAATTGCTAAACTTCCACATCCCACCAATGTTAGAGGAGTCAGGAGTTTTCTAGGGCATGCCGGTTTTTACCGACGTTTCATAAAAGATTTTTCTAAAATTGCCACTCCTATGAATAAACTCCTAGAAAAGGATACTCCATTCATCTTTTCAGATGAATGCATCAAATCTTTTAATATTCTTAAAGAGAAACTCACTAATGCGCCGATCATGATAACTCCAAATTTAAATCTACCATTTGATCTAATGTGCGATGCAAGTGATTTTGCAATGGGAGCCGTTTTAAGATAAAGGATTGAAAAACGATTTCAACCTATTTATTATGCTAGTAAGACGTTACAAGGAGCACAAACGAATTACACAACTACTGAAAAAGAACTCCTTGCTCGTTCATATCTCGTTCTAGCTAAAACGGTGGTCTATACCGACCATTCTGCTCTTAGATACCTATTTTCAAAACAAGATGCCAAACCACGATTAATTCGTTGGATCTTACTCTTACAAGAGTTCGATATTGAAATCTGAGATAAAAAGGGAGCAGAAAATCTCGATGCTGATCATCTTTCTCGTCTTGAAAATCCTGAATTAGAAGTTCTGAATGAATCGGCTATACAAGATAACTTCCCTGATGAATATCTATTGAAGATAGATTATAGTGAAATTCTATGGTTTGCAGACTATGCAAACTACTTAGTATGTGGATTCCTTGAAAAAGGATTGTCATACCAAAAACGAAAGAAATTCTTTAGTGATATAAAACACTATTTCTGGGAAGATCCACATTTGTTTAAAAGTTGTCCCGATGGAATAATACGCCGATGTGTATTCGGGGATGAAGCCAGTCAAATCTTAAACCATTGTCACACAGGACCAACAGGAGGGCATTATGGGCCTCAACTCACAGCAAGAAAAGTTTACGATGCTGGATTCTATTGGCCTACAAATTTCAAAGATGCACACCTTCTTTGAAAATCTTGTGATGCATGTCAAAGGGCCGGAAAAATAAGTCAACGTGATGAAATGCCACAAAATGTCATTCAAGTATGTGAAGTATTTGACATTTGGGGTATTGACTTTATGGGTCCATTTCCAAAATCTCATAATAATCTCTACATTCTCGTTGCCATTGATCTAAATGGGCGGAAGCACAAGCTCTCCCGACTAACGATGCACGAGTTGTAGTCAACTTTTTAAAACGTCTTTTTGCAAGGTTTAGAACACCGAAAGATTTAATAAGTGATCGGGGTACTCATTTCTGTAATAATCAACTTGAGAAAGTTCTCAAAAGATATGGAGTAACTCATAAAATCTCAACCGCTTATCATCCACAAACAAGTGGACAAGTTGAAAATACCAACCGAGCTTTAAAACGTATTCTAGAGAAAACCGTATGATCAAATCCGAAGGATTGGTCCATGAAATTGGAGGATGCACTTTGGGCTTTTAGAACAGTCTACAAAACTCCAATTGGAACCACACCTTTTAGACTCGTTTACGGAAAAGCATGCCATCTTCCAGTAGAAATTGAACACAAAGCATTTTGGGCTTTGAAGACATGTAATCTTGATTTACATGAAGCCGGATGTCTACGGTTAAGTCAATTAAATGAATTAGAAGAATTAAGACTTGAGGCATATGAAAATTCCTTAATCTATAAGAAAAGAACGAACAAATGGCATGATAAAAGAATCAGAAGTTCAAAAGAATTTAAGGAAGGAGATAAAGTTCTTCTTTTCAATTCACGATTCAAGCTATTTCCTGAAAAATTGAAATCAAGACGGTCTGGACCATTTATAGTCAAAAGATTTTTCCCATACGGAACAATAGAGTTAATAAATTCAAACGGGATTGAATTTAAAGTTAATGGTCACAGAATTAAACATTACATACATGGTCCGATGGAAGTTGACAATGAAGTCAATCATAATTTCACCACTCAAGAAAACCCTCAAAATGAAAACATAAATATGTTATCAACAACATATGAAAAATCAAAATTGGAAAATAGGGAGGATTCAAATTGGAGTGATGAAGAAGAATTCTTATACAAACCTCCCATTCCAAGAAACGAAGAAAAATGTGAACAAGAAGTTCAAATAGAGGTGAAAGAACTAAGAAAAGAACACCCGAAAAAGGTTTACAAACCAACTCGACTTACTAAAGTTGGAGACCCGGGCGAATTTATCATTTCTTAATGATGGTGCTATATATAATGGACTCGTAGATTTAGGAGCAAGTGCAAATATTATGCCTCTTTCCTTATACAAAAGATTAGGTATGGGTAAATTAAAACCAACCAAAATAGGTGTTCAATCATTTAACCTAACCATTAAACACCCGGTTGGAATAGCAAATAATTTACTTATTAACGTGGGAAGTTTGACCTTTGTTGCAAACTTCATAGTTATTAATATGGAGGAAAACCTTGATATTCCTCTAATTTTAGGTCGCCCATTTTTAGCAACCACCGAGGCGTTCATTGATGTAAGAGAAGGTAGAATGACACTTAGGGATGGTGATAAATCGATCACCTTTGTGAACCGAAAGTTTAGATCTCCACCAACCAAAACTGTTAAACCAATAAAAATGCATAAGTGTGGGGAAGATGAAGAAACACTTAGTGATGATCCGATCACAAAGAACCCCGTTGATGATACGAAATTAGATGAACCCGTTTTTAACAGTTCAACGGAGAAACTTTATAAACAGATTCACGATGCTAGGATTAAGGGAAACTTTAAGTTATGTAACTGATTAGTATCCAATTTATCGCCAAAAGAAAAGGCAATGTTAGTTGAATTTGTGAAAGTTACAGAGGAAATCAACAATTGGCTTGAAGCAAAAGTCAGAGATATACAAGTTGTTGATAGTCCAATTGAAAATGAAGTTAATCACAATTTCGATACCACAGCTAACTAAGTGTGGGGAGAATCAAGTCTTTTAAGGATAATAGTTATTTCTGTTAGAGTTAGATATTCTGTTTTTGTGACAACCCGTAAATTTCCGGCAAAATTTAAACAAAAATCTTTATATGATTTCATTTAACCTCGACTAATTCTGACAATTCACGAACAATTATTTGTAAATAATTACGCATTAATTTAATATATTAATATTATTATTATTAATATCCTTTTTAAACAAGATATCAATAATTAATATCTTTATTATCAGTATTGTTATTATGAATAAAAAAAAATATTGACAAATATTCTTGGAAAAGTAGTAAATCAATTTGTTTATTTTAAAAAAATATATATATAAAAAAATCTTAAATAAATGATTTTTTTAATAAAATAAATAAATAAATAAATAAATTACTTTTTAATTAAAAATTATAATGGAAAACTACTTTTATTATTTTATTTTGTGCATTATCCCATGACCTAACATTTAATACTTTTGAATTTTAAAATTCCATTAAAAATTAAAATTATTTCTTTTTTTTAATTATTTTATTCTTTTTACCTAATTTTTTCAAGTATAAATACCCCTCATTTCTCATTCAAACTCACACCAAAATTTCTCTCATTCTCTCTTTGAAGAATTACTACTAATAAGTATTCTTTTCTTACTTTTTACTTTTTACTATTTACTTCAGTTTATTATTTTTTTACCGAAACATGTAAATAATGTTATAAATTATATGCAATTAAAATAAAAATAAATAACATGTTATAATTAGTAATATATGTTACTAAAAATTATAAAAGTATTTTTATGAATTAATATATAGGAGTTATAATTAAAATCGAATTAATGAATATATATGTATATACGCACCTAACGTGAAGGTTATAATTAAAGATAGCGTACAAAGACTACAAACATCATCGCTACTTGTGGCCTAGGGTGATCCTTGTTACCATTATGGGACGCTTGTGGATCTCGAATGCCAAGACTTAGATTCTGGTCAAGAGATCCTAGGCCGCTCGGTAACAATAGATCATTCGAGTGACTTGCATGTTAGCGATGAAGTTTGGGCGAGATTGTACAACATCTTTGTTAAGAATTATAACCCGAACATTCTTAAACTAGAAGCTTACTATAAGTGGAAGTTTTTCATAAATAGTAGGTTTCCAAAAATAGAAATTTTTGAGAAATAGAAACTTTTCTCGAAAACCGTCACTGTCAATGTAGTTGCTATATTAATAAACATACTTTATGTCAAGTTAGACATTAACTAATCAAACGTTATACCTCAAGGTTGATATCCAGATCACTTACTTGCTTTACTTTCCTTCTTGCGTGGAATACTTCAACTGCTATTTAATGTGAGTTTATCTGCTCCCTTTTTATATATTTTTGGGCTGAGAATACATGCGCAACTTTTATAACTGTTTTACACATTTCAACTATTAAACTGTGATATGTTAGGCTATGACCAGCAAGTCCCCAACCGACAAGTATAAACGATAACTTGTTACGGGGCAAACTTGAAAGTCTAGTCTAAATACAAGTACCAACTATTAAACTGTGATATGTTGGGCTATGACCAGCAAGTCCCCAACCGACAAGTATAAACGATAACTTGTTACGGGGCAAACTTGAAAGTCTAGTCTAAATATCAGTACCAACTGTTAAAACTATGCTATACCCGGCTATGTCCGACTAATTATTGGGGATAGGCCTATTGGGAGTAATGACCCCGATACATTTGACTAAGTCTTTGTATTACTTGATAATGAAATTAAACGACAAGGACAGAACAACTTGTCACGGGGTAAACAACGTTTAGTCTAAATATCACGCACTGGCATAACTTTTTGATCCTGCGGGAGATCAACTTGACTGGATCTGAGTGATCTACTTATGAAAACAAATCTTGTGGTCTAACACTATTACTGAAATCATTATTTGTGAGAAACCTATGAACTCACTCAACCTCATGTTGACTTTTTAAGCATGTTTATTCTCAGGTACTTAAATATTGCTTCCGCTGTATATCTACTGCTTTGATGATGATTGCTTGCTATGCTTGGAGTCTTCATTACATATCATATCAATTAAAGACATATTTATCTTCCGCTACGAAACTCAACAAAACGTCTCATGTAGAGTCGTTCTCGTTTATACAACTGTGATTTGATATAATTAGACACAAATACCCCAGGCCCTATTTGGGGGTCTCAAAGTTCTCGTGTAGTTTCTGAGAATGGAATCCGAATGGTCTTTCCCTAGCAGACCCTAAAGAACTAGTTTTCTCCTCCCATTCTGAATTTTTATTTTTTTTAGGTTTTACGCGATGAAGAATTCCTTTGGTCTGAACCATGGACTAATGCTATACGCTATGATTACTAAATGTAATAATGACACCCTTCCGAGTGACCTGGTGTCAGTCATAAGAAGCAAAATGGACAGAGTAAGAAAAGAACTCAGGAAAGATCATAATAAGATACATTTTGGTAAAGAAAAATCAAAATTCGCAACAAAAAGAAGAGCACGACACCTTGAAAGATGTTATAAATGCGGAAAATGGTCACACGAAGGTAAATGTTCAAATAATCAAACATATTCAAATACCGAATTTGTTACTCTATGCAGAGAAGGACCGTTTATATGTTTAGAAGAAAAGATATTGAAGATTCGAGGTTATGCTTACGTAGCTATGGAAAATCAAATCACACGACTCTCCTATGAGACGGCTAAAGCAGGTCTCTGAGAATTCTTTCTCACAGGTAAGTATGTACAGTTTTTATTTTTATTTTTATTGCTTTTAACCTTTTGATAAAAAACGCTGAATTGTTCGCTATAAAGTATTAAATTGGTATTCAATAAAATTAGGTATGCGTAACCGAAATTATTGATATCATACAAAAATTTATTACATCACTGCGAAATTTACCGTTTATTCTTAAGGTATAAATATCTTTAATCAATCAACCCAAAATATTTCAGAAATTCGTCAGGAGTAAAACTAGGTCGTTGAACCGAAATTACTTTACCGAAAAGAGGGGCGTATATTTTTGATAATATTTGATTGATTAAAGTGGGATAAAAGACCAAAAAAAATTTAATTTTTAATTTTTACCTTGTTTTTAAAATTAATATATAAATATTAAATTATTAATGTAACTTTTTAAAATCAATATATTATTTAAGTTTGTAAATATTTGAAAAAAAATTAATAATTTTAATATAAGTTTGTATGTATAAAAACAAAAATATACTATAAATTTGGTGTGAATTTTTAATTTTTAATTTTATGCATTTTAAATTTAAGTTTGGTGTGAATTTAAAAATAAAAATTTACTTTATTTCACTAAGTTAAAAATTTGATATTTAAAATTCGTCGTGAGTTGAAAACTAGGTTTTTGAACCGAAATTGCTCTACCCAAGGGAGGGACGAGAACTTTTATTATCATTATTTTTAATCTCATTGAATTAAAGTATGCCAAAAACATTTAAAAAACCCAAAAATCTTTGCTTTTAAAACAACGCTTTGAATTGGCAAATTTTAAAATTTTGTTGAGGGACGGACTAGGACAACGATCCGAAACGCCATCACTCCTAAAAAGAAACAAATTTTTAAAATTTAATTAATTAGTTGTTTTAATAAATATAAGATTTTATATATAAAAAAAACAGACCCCATGCGATCGCATGGGGTTTCCCCTTAAAATCCATGCGATTGCATGGACTCAAAAAACTGGACAGAATCAAATAAGTCAGCGAGCTGCTCTTTATCATCACAAACACATACACATACTCGAACACACACTCAAATCCTCACCAAAAATTCTCATTTTCACCAAATTCAACCAAATTTCTCGCTATAATCCGCTCTAATCATGAATTTGATAAGAAGTTTATCAAGAAGGGTAACAATTACATCCCTAAACCTCTTTAAATTTGATTTTTAGTGTTCTTGAGCTATAATTTACCTAATTTGATTTTGTTAATTTCTAGTGTAATTAGAGTTAAATTGTTAGTATATTATGCATGTATAACCTAGATTGATGCTATTTAACATGATTTGAAGCCAAAAACTCTAAAAATTTTAGGAATCTAGGGTTTGTGTTCTTGAGCAATTTGGGGCTTTTTGATATAAACAGGTTATGGCCGATTTTTTTTCATGAATTATTGCTAAATTAAGTAGTGTAACATGTTTAGGTAGCTAAATGATCTAAACTTTGATCCTAAACATGATTTTTGAGAATTAAAGTGGACTTTTTAGGTATAAAATTCATGAACTTGATTAAATTGATGTAAATGCCATTTGAAACTTGTTTAATTGCTAGTAATGGTTGTTTTAACATGTTATTTGAGTTGAATGCTTATGAATTTTGTAAACATTTTCATATATGCTTATTTGAAAAAGTGTAGAATTGTTAAAATTGTGAAAATGTGTATAAGTTTAATTTTGATTAAACATGTTATTGTAATTGTTTCAAGTTGTTATTTTGCTAACACTAATACATATTTGGATGCACAAAATTTGTGTTTAATGTGTTTTGCAGAGATTTACTAATACTGATGGTGCATCATCATCAACTAGACAACCTGCTCCAGAATCTGAACCAGAAATGCAATATGAACCAGAACAACAACAACAACCTGATCAACACGTACCTTATTATGATCCGCAAATAGAATATGTTGATGCCTACATAGTATTTCCGATGCATCCAATAGTACAACACCCAACAATTCATGAAGAACAGTTACATCCAAATCTAAGATTTGATCGAAGTTGGAGAGATTACCCATCATATTAAAGTAACAAATTCAAACTGGTACCGAAAAATATAGAAGTACCAAGGGTAATCGATTGGGAGCCTTTGTAAAGGGTCCAACTAGCTAACCGAGTTAGACTCCATCTAATCCAAAGGTATGGCAGCTCTTCTTTTCCCGATTGGGAACGTTTATTCACCATTCGTAGACCTGTATATAAGGAATGGTGCGTTGAGCTTATGAGTACTATAGCGTTAAATGCGGATGTAGTTAGATTAGATGATAGAAGTTTTCTTAGATTTATACTTGGCCGTAGGATGTACAGAATGTCCATGCTGGACATGGCCAGGGCTTTACAGATATATACGTCCGCTGAATTACTACTACCCGATTGTATGAATTTGATTTATCATGGTGAAAGGGTAGATAGGAATTTTGATGCTAACGCCGTCTGGAGGCGTATGTCAGATTTTAATGTTTTTGGACGGGCAGGAACACATACCTACTTACATATTAACAAAGCCGAGCTTCGTATAATTCATAGATTTCTGGCTAACTCGATTACATAGAGAGGTCACAATAAGGAGAAAATGACCTTACATGATTTATTCTACCTTAAGTGCATTCGAGACCCAAGAGGCTTTGTAAATATCCTCTACTGTGTTGGTTTTTATTTGTCTAAGATAGTGGAAGGAATACAGGAAGGGGGAATAATAGGAGGAGGTATTTTTGTTACTCTCATTGGAGAGTATTTGGGTGTAGATAGGGATCAAGGGGGTCCACTCTTGGTTTGTAGGGAACAGGATGATACTTTAGGATTGAAGGTCTATCAGGGTGCTAAGATATTGAAGAGCAGACGCAATCAGGCAGTACCCTATATTGGTCATCATCCACAGGTAGAGAGAGGTTCAGATGAGAAAATGGAGGAAGCAGATGACATTAGGGATGTCATTAGGGAGGCTATGACTGTGACGACCCGACAACTTCCGACCAAATTTAAACTTAATCTTTATATGTTCCGACATGATAAGCAAAGTCTGTAATGTTGAAGTCTCAAAAACTTTGAATTGTGTTCATGTATTCATTTACCCTTTGACTATTCCCGACGTTTCACGAACATTTACTTGTAAATAGATATGTATATATTTAAGTCTATAAAAATAATAAATTTGAAATATATTATAATTAACTATGTAAAATAAAACAATATATAATAATTTTTATTTGAAACATCTCTATATATATAATTAAAGTGAATTAAATATATGTTTTGTGCTTTCAAATTTATTTAGTAAACAATTGTAACGCTCGTTTGTCATTCAATTATGATTAATCAAATTTTACAAACGAACTTATGAGAAGTTAAAAATAAAAAATAAATGTTGGTTCATTAGTGGGCTATGTAAAATTTGGGTTTATTGAAAATATTTTACTTGTTGAATTAAGTTTTAATACTCCGTACATATTACTTGAAACTTCTAACAATAACTGATTAGCAATAGAGCACGAAATCCAGTCCACCAGATTATTCCAATAGAGTGCAAACAAATTACCGACGGCATTATATTTTAACCCATTTATTTATTATATGAATGGTGTATATTATTATTATTATATGTATAAAAATATATATATAGATATGGGTTATCAACAATCAGGAAATTTGCATGTTCCACTTGTGCTTTAATCGAACAATTCCCTGTACATGATTGAAATTCCCTGTACATGATTGAAATGCACATACACAATAAAAAGTATTAAGAGCAAGTTACACTCACATAATCAATACCATCCTAAACTATCCCATCACACCACCCATTTCTATCTTTCTCGTTCTTATTTGTGAACATCCACAACAACCATCTAACACCATCACTTGCTCGACACACGAAGGTTGCTGTATTCCTCTTCGGTTTATTGCTAGAAGGCCAGAAAACACATGTTGCTACTGCTAGAAGTCAGCTATAAACCACCCTAAACAATCACCATAGCCATAACCATCAAGCTTTTTGATCTTCTCGTGTTCGATTTTCCATCAAACAGCAAGACCCATTTAAATACACCACTTGATCTCCTTCACCATTCACAATCGTTAACCATCTTCTTCAACACCACGACACCACACAAACCACCATTTATCATCATCTTTAATCCCATCATAACCGTCACCTACAGTCACAAATTCTTGTCTCTTCCGTCGCTGTAAACTATCGAATAAAACAACCATGGAGATGTAGCTGCAACTACGCTATCCTTCTTCTATTTTCATTCGAGAACCACCACGAAATTCCATCACAAATTACTGCCGAAAGTTTCTGTTTATGTCCCCGTCAAATGATGAAAGCAACACGTGATGTTAGGTGATGAAATAATAATGTATGGATGCAACTTGTATTTCTTTTTCTTCTCTATTCAAACAAGTTACAACTTTATTTGTTGTCTTTATCCTTGATTAGCTGACACCCCTTAACCAATTACCCCACTTGTTTGAAAAGAACATAAAAATTGATTAGTTGATGGACCACGTTCCCTTGAAAATATGATCCAACTTTTATATACATATAGTGGGCTGAAAATTCTTATAGGTTAGGTATTGGGCTGTTATGATTACATTCTATTGGGCCACCGCATACATCTTCTGTTGGGCCAGAATTTCATTTGCTGTTGGGCTGCAAATGTTGGGGTTAAAACTGTAATCCAGTTATTGGAAAATGGTAATGATGATGAATGAGGATGAGTCGATTATGATGATGATTTCGTGACTATGGTGTTAAAGATAATGACCAATGATGATCCGTGAAGAAGCATGAGGATGATGACTCACGTACTCATGTTGATGATTCGAAAAGATCGTAAATGGAGTTGGTGGTTACCCATGTTCGTTACTATTCCTGCCGTCGAACTTCTACCTTTTGTTTTTAGTTCTATCATACTAAAAATTATGAGAAAAATGATAATGATTATCACGATATTATGTGATGATGATTGTTATGATGTTACGAGAAGATAATCATGAAACAAAGATGATGAGTACTTGAAGATCACGATGATGTTGTGATATATGATGTAGTAAGAAGGATCGTGATATAATGATTGATGATGATGTCGGTGTTGATGATATGGTGAAGATGACGATGAAACCCGTTAATCATGAGATGATGATGATAATCACAAGAGACGATCGGTGATTAGGAAGCGAGTAAGATGATTAGGATGATGATATAGTGTTAATGATTAAGATAATATGATAATAATAATAATAATAATAGGATGATGTTTATGATCCATGATATGATGATGATGGTATAACTCCTATCATTTTTATTTATTTATTTAAGATTAGTATTATTATTTATAATATTATTAACATTATTAATTGTTAAGATTTATTATGATCACTATAAATTATTATTATTATAATTAAAATAAGCATTATTATTTGTATGATCATTATTAGAATTACTAACATCATTATCTATATCATTATTATTATTATTATTATTATTATTATTATTATTATTATTATTAGTAATATTAGGGTTAACAACATTATTATCATTATTATCAATTTTAGTAAAACTACCATTATTATCAAAAATTATTATTAGAATTATCAATTATTGTTAAAGTAGTATTATTAGTAAAATTATCATTTTTATTAAAATTATTATTTTCATTGTTATAATTACTAGTATAAGTATTAACATTTTATTAACATTATTATTATTATTATTATTATTATTATTATTATTATTATTATTATTATTATTATTATTATTATTATTATTATTATTATTATTATTATTATTGTTATTGTTGTTGTTATTATTATTATTAATATTATAATTTTTATCATTATTAATACTCTCATTATTATTACTATTATTATCATTATTTTTATTAATATTATTATTATTATTATTAATAAATAAATAATATTAACTATTATAATAACATATAAACATTTTTGAATATATTATATATATATCAATATAGTTATGTATGAAAGTATTAATTTCAATACATAGTAGATAGAAATAAAACATTAATTTATAATACTATTAAATTATAATAAATAATATATATAATGCTTATTATTAATAATTATTTATTAAAACATTTAATAAGTATATAATATGTTAATAATAATACTTATCATGATAATTAAGTAATAGATATTAATATATTTAATATAACCTAAAAATTTAACTGTTCTATCACGATTATATGTTTTAATATATACATAATTGAATATAGGTTCGTGAATCCGAGGTCAACCCTACACTTGTTAAATGATGTCATATGTATTTTTACTACAAAATACAGTATGGTGAGTTTCATTATTCCCTTTTTAAATGCTTTTGCAATATATATTTTTGGGACTGAGAATACATGCGCTGCTTTTATAAATGCTTTACGAAATAGACACAAGTAATCGAAACTACATTCTATGGTTGGATTATCTAATCGAATATGCCCTTTTTATTAAGTCTGGTAATCTAAGAATTAGGGAACAGTACCCTAATTGACGCGAACTCTAAAGATAGATCTATCGGGCCCAACAAGCCCCATCCAAAGTAGTGGATGCTTTAGTACTTCGAAATTTATATCATGTCCGAAGGAGGATCCCGGAATGATGGGAATATTCTTATATGCATATTGTGAATGTCGGTTACCAGGTGTTCAATCCATATGAATGATATTTTTGCCTCTATGCATGGGACGTATGTTTATGAGAATTGGAAATATGAAATCTTGTGGTCTATTAAAATTATGAAATGATTATTTATGTTAAACTAATGAACTCACCAACCTTTTGGTTGACACTTTAAAGCATGTTTATTCTCAGGTACGAAAGAAATCTTCCGCTGTGCATTTGCTCATATTAGAGACATTACTTGAAGTCATTTATGACATATTTCAAAAGATGTTGCATTCGAGTCGTTGAGTTCCTCAAGATTATTTAAAGTCAATTATAGTTACATATATTATGAAATAGTATGCCTGTCGTCAACTTTCGATGTAATGAAAGATTGTCTTTTCAAAAACGAATGTAATATTTGAAAAATGTATCATATAGAGGTCAAGTACCTCGCGATGTAATCAACTGTTGTGAATCATTTATAATCGATATGGACTTCGTCCGGATGGATTAGGACGGGTCTTCACAGTTGGTATCAGAGCGGTGGTCTTAGCGAACCTGGTCTTGCATTAGAGCATCTAACTAGTAGTTGTTTAGATGCATTAGTGAGTCTGGACTTCGATCGTGTCAGCATGTCAAAAGTTTTGCTTATCATTTCTAGTCAGAAATCATCTGCTTTTCATCCTTAGAAAATTACCTGCTTATCATTCTTAGTCTAGACACATCTTACTGCAATGATTGCATGAATAGTGTATAGACAAAATTCATATCTTAGCGTATCTGCTAATTCATATCTTAACATATCTGTTACTGTAGACTTTGCCTGACAACTTCTGTAGATTCCTCCGTAACTTATGGGATTTTAGTATTATATATGCAAATGTAAATTATGTATTACAGGGTACTAATCTACATCCTATAATCTATTTTTTCTTATCGAAAATCCTTCATCTGATCGTACGAGATGAATCCCTCAATCAGTTCGAGTCCCTCAGATTTCGATAGCTATTCCAATAGTTATTCCGACAGCTATTCTGGCATGGATGTTCACCTAAGCTCCGAAAGCAGCGTCACCAGAATGAATCAATCAATCAGTCATCCCCAATTCATCTGGTGGGTTCGTAGTCGACTTAATCAACGGAGACGCGAAGAAGGCGATCCCTTCCACCAACCGAATACACCTCTTGTGAAGAACCTGAAGCACTTACCGGCGAACCTATCTGAAACACCATTTTCAGCCTCATTTCTAGAGTAGCTCGACATGATTATATACTATCTCAAATTCAAAACCTTATTCATCCGCTCGTTCCGACCGACAATCATTCCGGAATAATATAAGAAGTCAACGAACTACGCGCCCGAATTGTAGCCTTGAAAAATATGGTGCAAAACGTGCCAGCTTCAGCAACATCAACGGCACCAACAGTACCACCAACATCAATACTAGTACCATCAACACCACAATCTGTACCTCGAGCATAATCATCATTCTACATGACGTTCTACATCATTTATCTTTGTTCGACATGACGATTATGTAATCTATAATGTTTTAGAGATTATGTATTCTAGTTATAATGGTAAAACAAATGAGATTAATATTATATTAACTCATTAAATCGGTATTACATCTGAAGAAAATATATATGTATATATATTTTTTCATAAAGACTGTAATTAAAAATTCTTTTGTACAAACTGTTAATGGTGAAAATATTTTAACGGGTAGGTAATACCCGAGGAATATTTAGATTTCACTTTAATAAGTTATACTGTACATTCTTCGAATCTGATTCAACAGTCATTTACTATCCTATTTACAACCTCCGATATACGTATCCGTTCACCAAAGAATAACTATTTTCATTCAAATTCAACTTCATATTTGGATTTTGACCTATCAGAATCCAACAAGTGGCATAATGAAGAAATAATGGATACAATAAAAAAAATTGATTAGAAACAGACTAATTAACAATATGAAATTTTGTTAAGAAACCGCGCTAACAAACTCCTAGCTAACTGTTCCTAGCTAACTGTTAATTCTGCATCACATTTTATTTTATCGCAATTTATTTATCGCAATTTATATTCTCGCAATTTTATTTATCGTCATTTAATTTCTGTTATTTATTTTTACGCACTTTAAATATCGGGACACGTATACAAGGTTTTGACATATCATATCAACGCATCTATATATATTATTTGGAATCACCATAGACACTCTATATGCAGTAATGCGGGAGTTAGCTATACAGGGTTGAGGTTGATTCTACAATAATATATATAGTTTGAGTTGTGATCGAGTCTGAGACATGTACACGGGTCACGATACGTATTAATTAATTCGAATATTATATATTAAACTATAAATGAATTATTGGACTGTCAACTGTTGACTATCGACTGAGGACTAATAACATTGGACAATTAAAATGAATTAAAATATTGATTATAATATATGAAACTAAACAATTCTTCAAGTTTGCCACTTGATTTCATCTTAAACCTCATTTGTATCTTGACGATTACAATATGCGTTCAAACTTTTCATGATCCTTGAAAACACCTCAATCGAGAGGATGAACCAACCGCACTTCATCTACGGAAGAAAAGACTAATGCCTATAGTTATGCACCTGAAAAACTCTCGGAACCTGAGCAAACGTTTGACATGTATCTATGCTAACTCATTTGGCGTTGTTATTACCGAAAATAACTTTTCAATCCCTTTTCCAAATTAGCCAATTTTGTCACAGCTCCAGCAAGTCAACTTCGACTTTTCGCTCGAAACAACCTTATTATCACCTTGATTTATATGTATGCTCTTTTATTGTTACCGGGGAGCCTTTTATATTCCACCATATATAGTCAGCGTCTAATCATCTAAAAACACAATTCTCTTGAAATTACCTCGGATCGATAACCAATGATTCAGATATGGTAACAGTAAATGTAGAGGAATCGGCAATCAGTACTTTGAAAACTCACAGCATATCTACATCAACAGTTATATGTATAACATTTATCTCTTAGAATAATGACTTTCCATTATGAAAAGCACCCAGTCTACGAATCAATACTTCAAATTTTGAGAAAGCTGAATGAAGCAGCAGAAACAGTAGACAACCGTAAATGACCTTAACCATCAGAAGTTTGATGATAAAGAATGGAGTGTTAGGTACGCTCGATAGAAAATTTAGTACCGAAAAGCGGATTATGCGAAACTATGAAAGAAGCCGTGGACAAATCACAAAGAATAAGTTTGACTTCAAAGAATCTAAATGATTCAATGTCTGCTGAAATCTTTAGCGAATACCTTGCTTTTGAATCCAAACTCTTGCGGACAGATTTTCTTCACCACCCTTCGATATTAGAAATTCCAAGATATCATCGTATCTTTCATTATAAATATCCTCCATATTTCTGAAGATATTTTCATAACTATTCTTATCTGAAATCATTAATCTCATCATGATATCAGTGTTACATCATATAGAAACTGTTAGTTTCTATGTTCTGTAAACTTTCGAGTTTCAATTGTGAATGTTTTTTTGAAGTAGTGTTGGGAACTGATGCATGAGTTAGTATAATATAATGACACTTGATCAACGTGATTATATTACAGTAAGTCATGCTGAGTTTCTAAATGGAACGTGATGATTCACATATCCTAACGTCATCATGTACCATGTTACACAACTCTTACATTCTGTCTAATCTATAAACATATCAAGAATATGTTTTTCTTGATAGTCCTATTTTTCCTTTGAATTCTGGTAATTTGACAAGTCGGATTGTACTATTACCCTTTCTTTCCTAGAACATTAACTGTGTTTATTCCAAAAGTTATATATGTGAATTCTGGACCATTACAAGAAACGACTAACCGCAAGAAGAGGAAACGAAGGGACAAAGCTCCGAAATAGAAATTGGAGTATAAATCGCAGCAAATAGGAGGAAGTATTAACTGTGGATAACAATGATTATAAGAAACGGAAATAGGGACATTGAAATATAAGGGGAGATATAAAGCCCAATAACAACACGGAAATTACAGACCGTGTATATCAATGTTTATCGCAACATAAAGACACGGGAGAATTAAAAATGCTATAACCCCAAGGGCGAAGTAAAAGAAAACAGATTCCACTGGTGGAAGTGGAAAAGGAAAATGATTGTTACAATAGTCAGGATAAGGACAAGGATCAGAATTGGATTAAGCATTTCCACAATCTTGTGGATGTAAGAACCATGAAAGAAAGTATATGAATGGTGAAAATTATGGAACGGAAGAGTTTAATTTATAATGGAAATATCAGACAGAGTAATCGAAGCAGATCACCGTATTTAATTAGAGAGATCTTAATTTCCTTATTCGCCGAAGAATCAGATCTTATAGATTTCCAAGATTTTCTTTCCAATCCCTTGAATTCCGGAATTCAACAAAGACAATGTTAAAAGTTAAGGTGCACCTCATCTTTTCTAAATTCAACCCTAACTCTGTCAAAAGTTAAGACGAATCTTTACTTTTCCTATTTCAATCTTTTGTGACAGCTTCACTCGTACGCTTCGAGAAATCAAATTATCTTATCCATATTACTCCACAATAATAAAACTCTATTTAGCTATTATTCGTCAGGAAAACATTCTTATTGTTAGCTATGACGACCCCACTCAAATTTCGGGACGAAATTTCTTTAACGGGTAGGTACTGTGACGACCCAACAACTTCTGACCAAATTTAAACTTAATCTTTATATGTTTCGACACGATAAGCAAAGTCTGTAATGTTGAAGTCTCAAAAACTTTGAATTGTGTTCATGTATTCATTTACCCTTTGACTATTCCCGGGGTTTCACGAACATTTACTTGTAAATAGATATGTATATATTTAAGTGTATAAAAATAATAAATTTGAAATATATTATAATTAACTATGTAAAATAAAATAATATATAATAATTTTTATTTGAAACATATCTATATATATAATTAAAGTGAATTAAATATATGTTTTGTGCTTTCGAATTTATTTAGTAAACAATTGTAACGCTCGTTTGTCATTCGATTATGATTAATCAAATTTTACAAACGAACTTATGAGAAGTTAAAAAAAAATAAAAAATGTTGGTTCATTAGTGGGCTATGTAAAATTTGGGTTTATTGAAAATATTTTACTTGTTGAATTAAGTTTTAATACTCCGTACATATTACTTGAAACTTCTAACCATAACTGATTAGCAATAGAGCACAAAATCCAGTCCACCAGATTATTCCAATAGAGTGCAAACAAATTACCGACAGCTTTATATTTTAACCCATTTATTTATTATATGCATGGTATATATTATTATTATATGTATAAAAAGATATATATAGATATGGGTTATCAACAATCAGGAAATTTGCATGTTCCACTTGTGCTTTAATTGAACAATTCCCTGTACATGATTGAAATTCCCTGTACATGATTGAAACTCCCTGTACATGATTGAAATGCATATACACAATAAAAAGTATTAAGAGCAAGTTACACTCACATAATCAATACCATCCTAAACTATCTCATCACACCACCCGTTTCTATCTTTCTCGTTCTTATTTGTGAACATCCACAACAACCATCTAACACCATCACTTGCTCGACACACGAAGGTTGCTGTATTCCTCTTCGGTTTATTGCTCGAAGGCCAGAAAACACCTGTTGCTACTGCTAGAAGTCAGCTATAAACCACCCTAAACAATCACCATAGCCATAACCATCAAGCTTTTTGATCTTCTCGTGTTCGATTTTCCATCAAACAGCAAGACCCATTTAAATACACCACTTGATCTCCTTCACCATTCACCATCGTTAACCATCTTCTTTAACACCACAACACCACACAAACCACCATTTATCATCATCTTTAATCCCATCATAACCGTCACCTACAGTCACAAATTCTTGTCTCTTCCGTCGCTATAAACTATCGAATAAAACAACCATGGAGATGTAGCTGCAACTACGCTATCCTTCTTCTATTTTCATTCGAGAACCACCACAAAATTCCATCACAAATTACTGCCGAAAGTTTCTGTTTATGTCCCCGTCAAATGATGAAAGCAACACGTGATGTTAGGTGATGAAATAATAATGTATGGATGCAACTTGTATTTCTTTTTCTTCTCTATTCAAACAAGTTACAACTTTATTTGTTGTCTTTATCCTTGATTAGCTGACACCCCTTAACCAATTACCCCACTTGTTTGAAAAGAACATAAAAATTGATTAGTTGATGGACCACGTTCCCTTGAAAATATGATCCAACTTTTATATACATATAGTGGGCCAAAAATTCTTATAGGTTAGGTATTGGGCTGTTATGATTACATTCTGTTGGGCCACCGCATACATCTTCTGTTGGGCCAGAATTTCATTTGCTGTTGGGCTGTAAATGTTGGGGTTAAAACTGTGATCCAGTTATTGTAAAATGGTAACGATGATGAATGAGGATGAGTCGATTATGGTGATGATTTCGTGACTGTGGTGTTAAAGATAATGACCAATGATGATCCGTGAAGAAGCATGAGGAGGATGACTCACGTACTCATGTTGATGATTCGAAAAGATCGTAAATGGAGTTGGTGGTTACCCATGTTCGTTACTATTCCTGCCGTCGAACTTCTACCTTTTGTTTTTAGTTCTATCATACTAAAAATATGAGACAAATGATGATGATTATCACGATATTACGTGATGATGATTGTTATGATGTTACGAGAAGATAATCATGAAACAAAGATGATGAGTACTTGAAGATCATGATGATGTTGTGATATATGATGTAGTAAGAAGGATCGTGATATAATGATTGATGATGATGTCGATGTTGATGATATGGTGAAGATGACGATGAAACCCGTTAATCATGAGATGATGATGATGATAATCACAAGAGACGATCGGTGATTAGGAAGCGAGTAAGATGATTAGGATGATGATATGGTGTTAATGATTAAGATAATATGATCATAATAATAATAATAGGATGATGTTTATGATCCATGATATGATGATGATGGTATAACTCCTACCATTTTTATTTATTTATTTAAGATTAGTATTATTATTTATAATATTATTAACATTATTAATTGTTAAGATTTATTATGATCACTATAAATTATTATTATTATAATTAAAATAAGCATTATTATTTGTATGATCATTATTAGAATTACTAACATCATTATCTATATCATAATTATTATTATTATTATTATTATTATTATTATTATTATTATTATTATTATTATTATTATTATTATTATTATTATTATTATTATTATTAGTAATATTAGGGTTAACAACATTATTATCATCATTATCAATTTTAGTAAAACTACCATTATTATCAAAAATTATTATTAGAATTATCAATTATTGTTAAAGTAGTATTATTAGTAAAATTATCATTTTTATTAAAATTATTATTTTCATTGTTATAATTACTAGTATAAGTATTAACATTTTATTAACATTATTATTATTATTATTATTATTATTATTATTATTATTATTATTATTATTATTATTATTATTATTATTATTATTATTATTATTATTATTATTATTATTATTATTATTATTATTATTATTATTATTATTATTATTATTGTTGTTATTATTATTATTAATATTATAATTTTTATCATTGTTAATACTATCATTATTATTACTATTATTATCATTATCATTATTTTTATTAATATTATTATTATAATAATTATTATTATTAATAAATAAATAATATTAACTATTATTATAACACATAAACATTTTTGAATATATTATATATATATCAATATAGTTATGTATGAAAGTATTAATTTCAATACATAGTAGATAGAAATAAAACATTAATTTATAATACTATTAAATTATAATAAATAATATATATAATGCTTATTATAAATAATTATTTATTAAAACATTTAATAAGTATATAATATGTTAATAATAATACTTATCGTGATAATTAAGTAATAGATATTAATATATTTAATATAACCTAAAAATTTAACTGTTCTATCACGATTATATGTTTTAATATATACATAATTGAATATAGGTTCGTGAATCCGAGGTCAACCCTACACTTGTTAAATGATGTCATATGTATTTTTACTACAAAATACAGTATGGTGAGTTTCATTATTCCCTTTTTAAATGCTTTTGCAATATATATTTTTGGGACTGAGAATACATGCGCTGCTTTTATAAATGCTTTACGAAATAGACACAAGTAATCGAAACTACATTCTATGGTTGGATTATCTAATCGAATATGCCCTTTTTATTAAGTCTGGTAATCTAAGAATTAGGGAACAGACACCCTAATTGACGCGAACTCTAAAGATAGATCTATCGGGCCCAACAAGCCCCATCCAAAGTACTGGATGCTTTAGTACTTCGAAATTTATATCATGTCCGAAGGAGGATCCCGGAATGATGGGGATATTCTTATATGCATATTGTGAATGTCGGTTACCAGGTGTTCAATCCATATGAATGCTATTTTTGTCTCTATGCATGGGACGTATGTTTATGAGAATTGGAAATATGAAATCTTGTGGTCTATTAAAATTATGAAATGATTATTTATGTTAAACTAATGAACTCACCAACCTTTTGGTTGACACTTTAAAGCATGTTTATTCTCAGGTACGAAAGAAATCTTCCGCTGTGCATTTGCTCATATTAGAGACATTACTTGAAGTCATTCATGACATATTTCAAAAGACGTTGCATTCGAGTCGTTGAGTTCATCAAGATTATTTAAAGTCATTTATAGTTACATATATTATGAAATAGTATGCCAGCCGTCAACTTTCGATGTAATGAAAGATTGTCTTTTCAAAAACGAATGCAATGTTTGTAAAATGTATCATATAGAGGTCAAGTACCTCGCGATGTAATCAACTGTTGTGAATCGTGTATAATCGATATGGACTTCGTCCGGATGGATTAGGACGGGTCATCACAATGACTGACGTCTACCAACGTATAGATGAGGTAGAAATGACAAATGAGGAGAGACATAGACGGTACGAGCAGTGGCAAGCCCGGAATGAGTATGAGCATTCTAGGCAACGACAGCATGATAGATGGGACTATCATTAGCGTCAGATCATGAGCCGGCTATCACCTCAGGATCACTACGTACCGACCCGACCTGCTTACTATCCTCCACACCAGCCTGAGATGAGACCACCATTGAAATGTCCCGTTCTTATTGATTAAAAACGTTCCATATTAATTGATTTCGTTGCGAGGTTTTGACCTCTATATGAGACGTTTTTCAAAGACTGCATCCATTTTAAAACAAACCATAACCTTAATTTCATCAATAAAGGTTTAAAAAGCTTTACGTAGATTATCAAATAATGATAATCTAAAATATCCTGTTTACACACGACCATTACATAATGGTTTACAATACAAATATGTTACAACAAAATAAGTTTCTTGAATGCAGTTTTTACACAATATCATACAAGAATGGACTCCAAATCTCGTCCTTATTTAAGTATGCGACATCGGAAGCTCTTAATAATCACCTGAGAATAAACATGCTTAAAACGTCAACAAAAATGTTGGTGAGTTATAGGTTTAACCTATATATATCAAATCATAATAATAGACCACAAGATTTCATATTTCAATACACATCCCATACATAGAGATAAAAATCATTCATATGGTGAACACCTGGTAACCGACATTAACAAGATGCATATATAAGAATATCCCCATCATTCCGGGACACCCTTCGGATATGATATAAATTTCGAAGTACTAAAGCATCCGGTTCTTTGGATGGGGTTTGTTAGGCCCAATAGATCTATCTTTAGGATTCGCGTCAATTAGGGTGTCTGTTCCCTAATTCTTAGATTACCAGACTTAATAAAAAGGGGCATATTCGATTTCGATAATTCAACCATAGAATGTAGTTTCACGTACTTGTGTCTACTTTGTAAATCATTTATAAAACCTGCATGTATTCTCATCCCAAAAATATTAGATTTTAAAAGTGGGACTATAACTCACTTTCACAGATTTTTACTTCGTCGGGAAGTAAGACTTGGCCACTGGTTGATTCACGAACCTATAACAATATATACATATATATCAAAGTATGTTCAAAATATATTTACAACACTTTTAATATATTTTGATGTTTTAAGGTTATTAAGTCAGCTGTCCTCGTTAGTAACCTACAACTAGTTGTCCACAGTTAGATGTACAGAAATAAATCGATAAATATTATCTTGAATCAATCCACGACCCAGTGTATACGTATCTCAGTATTGATCACAACTCAAACTATATATATTTTGGAATCAACCTCAACCCTGTATAGCTAACTCCAACATTCACATATAGAGTGTCTATGGTTGTTCCGAAATATATATAGATGTGTCGACATGATAGGTCGAAACATTGTATACGTGTCTATGGTATCTCAAGATTACATAATATACAATACAAGTTGATTAAGTTATGGTTGGAATAGATTTGTTACCAATTTTCACGTAGCTAAAATGAGAAAAATTATCCAATCTTGTTTTACCCATAACTTCTTCATTTTAAATCCGTTTTGAGTGAATCAAATTGCTATGGTTTCATATTGAACTCTATTTTATGTATCTAAATAGAAAAAGTATAGGTTTATAGTCGGAAAAATAAGTTACAAGTCGTTTTTGTAAAGGTAGTCATTTCAGTCGAATGAACGACGTCTAGATGACCATTTTAGAAAACATACTTCCACTTTGAGTTTAACCATAATTTTTGGATATAGTTTCATGTTCATAATAAAAATCATTTTCTCAGAATAACAACTTTTAAATCAAAGTTTATCATAGTTTTTAATTAACTAAACCAAAACAGCCCGCGGTGTTACTACGACGGTGTAAATCCGGTTTTACGGTGTTTTTCGTGTTTCCAGGTTTTAAATCATTAAGTTAGCATATCATATAGATATAGAACATGTGTTTAGTTGATTTTAAAAGTCAAGTTAGAAGGATTAACTTTTGTTTGCGAACAAGTTTAGAATTAACTAAACTATGTTCTAGTGATTACAAGTTTAAACCTTCGAACAAGATAGCTGTATATGTATGAATCGAATGATGTTATGAACATCATTACTACCTTAAGTTCCTTGGATAAACCTACTGGAAAAGAGAAAAATGGATCTAGCTTCAACGGATCCTTGGATGGCTCGAAGTTCTTGAAGCAGAATCATGACACGAAAACAAGTTCAAGTAAGATCATCACTTGAAATAAAATTGTTATAGTTATAGAAATTGAACCAAAGTTTGAATATGATTATTACCTTGTATTAGAATGATAACCTACTGTAAGAAACAAAGATTTCTTGAGGTTGGATGATCACCTTACAAGATTGGAAGTGAGCTAGCAAACTTGAAAGTATTCTTGATTTTATGAAACTAGAACTTTTGGAATTTATGAAGAACACTTAGAACTTGAAGATAGAACTTGAGAGAGATCAATTAGATGAAGAAAATTGAAGAATGAAAGTGTTTGTAGGTGTTTTTGGTCGTTGGTTTATGGATTAGATATAAAGGATATGTAATTTTGTTTTCATGTAAATAAGTCATGAATGATTACTCATATTTTTGTAATTTTATGAGATATTTCATGCTAGTTCCCAAATGATGGTTCCCACATGTGTTAGGTGACTCACATGGGCTGCTAAGAGCTGATCATTGGAGTGTATATACCAATAGTACATACATCTAAAAGCTGTGTATTGTACGAGTACGAATACGGGTGCATACGATTAGAATTGTTGATGAAACTGAACGAGGATGTAATTGTAAGAATTTTTGTTAAGTAGAAGTATTTTGATAAGTGTCTTGAAGTCTTTCAAAAGTGTATGAATACATATTAAAACACTACATGTATATACATTTTAACTGAGTCGTTAAGTCATCGTTAGTCGTTACATGTAAATGTTGTTTTGAAACCTTTAGGTTAACGATCTTGTTAAATGTTGTTAACCCAATGTTTATAATATCAAAAGAGATTTTAAATTATTATATTATCATGATATTATGATGTACGAATATCTCTTAATATGATATATATACATTAAATGTCGTTACAACGATAATCGTTACATATATGTCTCGTTTCAAAATCATTAAGTTAGTAGTCTTGTTTTTACATATGTAGTTCATTGTTAATATACTTAATGATATGTTTACTTATCATAATATCATGTTAACTATATATATAACCATATATATGTCATCATATAGTTTTTACAAGTTTTAACGTTCGTGAATCACCGGTCAACTTGGGTAGTCAATTTCTATATGAAACCTATTTCAATTAATCAAGTCTTAACAAGTTTGATTGCTTAATATGTTGGAAACATTTAATCATGTAAATATCAATCTCAATTAATATATATAAACATGGAAAAGTTCTGGTCACTACAGTACCTACCCGTTAAATAAATTTCGTCCCGAAATTTTAAGCTGTTGAAGGTGTTGACGAATCTTCTGGAAAGAGATGCGGGTATTTCTTCTTCATCTGATCTTCATGCTCCCAGGTGAACTCGGGTCCTCTACGAGCATTCCATCGAACCTTAACAATTGGTATCTTATTTTGCTTAAGTCTTTTAACCTCACGATCCATTATTTCGACGGGTTCTTCGATGAATTGAAGTTTTTCGTTGATTTGGATTTCATCTAACGGAATAGTGAGATCTTCTTTAGCAAAACATTTCTTCAAATTCGAGACGTGGAAAGTGTTATGTACAGCCGCGAGTTGTTGAGGTAACTCAAGTCGGTAAGCTACTGGTCCGACACGATCAATAATCTTGAATGGTCCAATATACCTTGGATTTAATTTCCCTCGTTTACCAAATCGAACAACGCCTTTCCAAGGTGCAACTTTAAGCATGACCATCTCTCCAATTTCAAATTCTATATCTTTTCTTTTAATGTCAGCGTAGCTCTTTTGTCGACTTTGGGCGGTTTTCAACCGTTGTTGAATTTGGATGATCTTCTCGGTAGTTTCTTGTATAATCTCCGGACCCGTAATCTGTCTATCCCCCACTTCACTCCAACAAATCGGAGACCTGCACTTTCTACCATAAAGTGCTTCAAACGGCGCCATCTCAATGCTTGAATGGTAGCTGTTGTTGTAGGAAAATTCTGCTAACGGTAGATGTCGATCCCAACCGTTTCCGAAATCAATAACACATGCTCGTAGCATGTCTTCAAGCGTTTGTATCGTCCTTTCGCTCTGCCCATTAGTTTGTGGATGATAGGCAGTACTCATGTCTAGAAGAGTTCCTAATGCTTGCTGTAATGTCTGCCAGAATCTTGAAATAAATCTGCCATCCCTATCAGAGATAATAGAGATTGGTATTCCATGTCTGGAGACGACTTCCTTCAAATACAGTCGTGCTAACTTCTCCATCTTGTCATCTTCTCTTATTGGCAGGAAGTGTGCTGATTTGGTTAGACGATCAACTATTACCCAAATAGTATCAAAACCACTTGCAGTCCTTGGCAATTTAGTGATGAAATCCATGGTAATGTTTTCCCATTTCCATTCCGGGATTTCGGGTTGTTGAAGTAGACCTGATGGTTTCTGATGCTCAGCTTTGACCTTAGAACACGTCAAACATTCTCCAACGTATTTAGCAACATCGGCTTTCATACCCGGCCACCAAAAATGTTTCTTGAGATCCTTGTACATCTTCCCCGTTCCAGGATGTATTGAGTATCTGGTTTTATGAGCTTCTCTAAGTACCATTTCTCTCATATCTCCAAATTTTGGTACCCAAATCCTTTCAGCCCTATACCGGGTTCTGTCTTCCCGAATATTAAGATGCTTCTCCGATCCTTTGGGTATTTCATCCTTTAAATTTCCCTCTTTTAAAACTCTTTGTTGCGCCTCCTTTATTTGAGTAGTAAGGTTATTATGAATCATTATATTCATAGGTTTTACTCGAATGGGTTCTCTGTCCTTCCTGCTCAAGGCATCGGCTACCACATTTGCCTTCCCCGGGTGGTAACGAATCTCAAAGTCGTAATCATTCAATAATTCAATCCACCTACGCTGCCTCATATTCAGTTGTTTCTGATTAAATATGTGTTGAAGACTTTTGTGGTCGGTATATATAATACTTTTGACCCCATATAAGTAGTGCCTCCAAGTCTTTAATGCAAAAACAACCGCGCCTAATTCCAAATCATGCGTCGTATAATTTTGTTCTTGAATCTTCAATTGTCTAGACGCATAAGCAATCACCTTCGTTCGTTGCATTAATACACAACCAAGACCTTGCTTTGATGCGTCACAATAAATCACAAAATCATCATTCCCTTCAGGCAATGACAATATAGGTGCCGTAGTTAGCTTTTTCTTCAATAACTGAAACGCTTTCTCTTGTTCATCATTCCATTCAAATTTCTTCCCTTTATGCGTTAATGCAGTCAAGGGTTTTGCTATTCTGGAAAAGTCTTTGATGAACCTTCTGTAGTAACCAGCTAGTCCTAAAAACTGGCGTATGTGTTTCGGAGTTTTCGGGGTTTCCCACTTTTCAACAGTTTCTATCTTTGCTGGATCCACCTTAATACCTTCTTTGTTCACTATGTGACCGAGGAATTGAACTTCTTCCAACCAAAATGCACACTTTGAAAACTTAGCGTACAATTCTTCCTTCCTCAATACTTCTAACACCTTTCTCAAATGTTCACCGTGTTCTTGGTCATTCTTTGAGTAAATAAGTATGTCATCAATGAAAACAATGACAAACTTGTCAAGGTATGGTCCACACACTCGGTTCATAAGGTCCATGAACACAGCTGGTGCATTAGTTAAACCAAACGGCATGACCATAAACTCGTAATGACCGTAACGTGTTCTGAAAGCAGTCTTTGGAATATCATCTTCTTTCACCCGCATTTGATGATACCCGGAACGTAAGTCAATCTTTGAATAAACAGACGAGCCTTGTAGTTGATCAAATAAGTCGTCGATTCTCGGTAGTGGGTAGCGATTCTTGATGGTAAGTTTGTTCAACTCTCGGTAGTCGATACACAACCTGAATGTACCATCTTTCTTCTTGACAAACAAAACAGGAGCTCCCCACGGTGATGTGCTTGATCGAATGAAACCACGCTCTAAAAGTTCTTGTAATTGGCTTTGCAGTTCTTTCATTTCGCTGGGTGCGAGTCTGTAAGGAGCACGAGCTATTG
Source organism: Rutidosis leptorrhynchoides (assembly GCF_046630445.1). Lineage (NCBI taxonomy): Eukaryota > Viridiplantae > Streptophyta > Magnoliopsida > Asterales > Asteraceae > Rutidosis > Rutidosis leptorrhynchoides. The sequence goes on along the minus strand of NC_092333.1, from coordinate 220,009,578 downwards.
GTGCAGCTCCTGGTACAAGATCTATTTGAAATTCAACGGATCGATGTGGGGGTAATCCCGGTAATTCTTTCGGAAATACATCGGGAAATTCTTTTGCAATGGGAACATCATTGATGCTCTTTTCTTCAGTTTGTACTTTCTCGACGTGTGCTAGAACAGCATAGCAACCTTTTCTTATTAGTTTTTGTGCCTTCAAATTACTAATAAGATGTAGCTTCGTGTTGCCCTTTTCTCCGTACACCATTAAGGGTTTTCCTTTTTCTCGTATAATGCGAATTGCATTTTTGTAACAGACGATCTCTGCTTTCACTTCTTTCAACCAGTCCATACCGATTATCACATCAAAACTCCCTAACTCTACTGGTATCAAATCAATCTTAAATGTTTCGCTAACCAGTTTAATTTCTCGATTCCGACATATATTATCTGCTGAAATTAATTTACCATTTGCTAATTCTAGTAAAAATTTACTATCCAAAGGCGTCAATGGACAACTTAATTTAGCAAAAAAATCTCTACTCATATAGCTTCTATCCGCACCCGAATCAAATAAAACGTAAGCAGATTTATTGTCAATAAGAAACGTACCCGTAACAAGCTCCGGGTCTTCCTGTGCCTCTGCCGCATTAATATTGAAAACTCTTCCGCGGCCTTGTCCATTCGTGTTCTCCTGGTTCGGGCAATTTCTAATAATGTGGCCCGGTTTTCCACATTTATAACAAACTACATTGGCATAACTTGCTCCGACACTACTTGCTCCGCCATTACTCGTTCCGACACCATTTGTTCCTTTCGTTCTATTAAACCCTGGTCCGTAAACCTCACACTTCGCCGCGCTATGACCATTTCTTTTACACTTGTTGCAAAATTTGGTGCAGAACCCCGAGTGATACTTTTCACACCTTTGGCATAGCTGCTTCTGATTGTTGTTGTTGTTGCGGTTATTATTGTTGTTGGGATGATTGTTGTAGTTGCTGTTGCTGTTGTTGTTGTTGTTGTTGTTGTTGTTACGCCGTTTGTTGTATTTGCGATTGATGTTGCGATTGTTGGGATAATTGTTGCGATTATTGTTGTAATTGCTGTTGTTGTTGTATTGGTGATTCTTATCACCGTTATCCTCCCACTTTCTTTTGACTTGCTTCACATTGGCCTCTTCAGCAGTCTGTTCTTTAATTCTTTCTTCAATCTGGTTCACTAGTTTGTGAGCCATTCTACATGCCTGTTGTATAGAGGCGGGCTCGTGTGAACTTATATCTTCTTGGATTCTTTCCGGTAATCCTTTCACAAATGCGTCGATCTTCTCTTCCTCATCTTCGAATGCTCCCGGACACAATAGGCACAATTCTGTGAATCGTCTTTCGTACGTGGTAAAATCAAATCCTTGGGTTCGTAACCCTCTAAGTTCTGTCTTGAGCTTATTGACCTCGGTTCTGGGACGGTACTTCTCGTTCATCAAGTGCTTGAATGCTGACCACGGTAGTGCGTACGCATCGTCTTGTCCCACTTGCTCTAGATAGGTATTCCACCATGTTAACGCAGAACCTGTGAAGGTATGCGTAGCGTACTTCACTTTGTCCTCTTCAGTACACTTACTTATGGCAAACACCGATTCGACCTTCTCGGTCCACCGTTTCAATCCGATCGGTCCTTCGGTTCCATCAAATTCCAAAGGTTTGCAGGCAGTGAATTCTTTGTAGGTGCATCCTACACGATTTCCTGTACTGCTAGATCCAAGGTTATTGTTGGTATGTAGCGCAGCCTGTACTGCGGCTATGTTTGAAGCTAGAAAAGTACGGAATTCCTCTTCATTCATATTCACGGTGTGTCGAGTAGTCGGTGCCATTTCCTTCAAAATAGTCAAATGGAACAAGTTAATCATACAGAATATTAAGAGTAGTTAATAGTATTTCGTAGCATAATATGAACTCATTTATAAAAGCTTTTTCTTCATATTAGCGTTTTATAAGTTTAAATTCGGGTAGTACCTACCCGTTAAGTTCATACTTAGTAGCTAATATACAATTCAACTACTACAATTCTATATGAAAAACTGATTATAATAATATTTCGCGTTCAAACTTTTATACAATATTTTACAAACTTACAATACCGCTTATTTTACATAAAGCATGAAATATAGCACACAATAACTTTGATACAAGATAGTTGTGAAGATAATTCTAGCTAGTACACAAGTCGTTGGCAATAAAGACACGTAATTCATACGTCCAGAAACAAGTCATGCCTTCTGGTTTTACTAGGATTACTTCCCATCCTTGGTCTTGTGGAACATAACCGTTATGGCCGTTGATAAGACAGCGTGTTGTAACGTCGTCAAAAGGACGAGGGTTACGTAATGTCCAACAGTCCCGTAACAATCTAAAAACCTCATTTCTTACCCCAATTACCGACTCCGTCACTTGTGGAAACGTTTTGTTTAATAGTTGTAGCCCGATGTTCTTGTTCTCACTTTGGTGAGAAGCGAACATTACTAATCCGTAAGCATAACATGCTTCTTTATGTTGCATGTTAGCCGCTTTTTCTAAATCACGAAGTCCAATATTCGGATATATTGAGTCAAAATAATTTCTTAACCCGTTGCGTAAAATAGCATTTGGGTTCCCCGCAATATATGCGTCAAAGTAAACACATCGTAGCTTATGGGTTTCCCAATGTGCTATCCCCCATCTTTCAAATGAAAGTCTCTTATAAACCAAGACATTCTTGGAACGTTCTTCGAATGTCTTACAAACTGATCTCGCCTTAAATAGTTGTGCCGAGGAATTCTGGCCGACTCTAGACAAGATTTCATCAATCATGTCTCCGGGTAGGTCTCTTAAAATATTGGGTTGTCTATCCATTTTGTGTTTTTAAACTGTAAAATAGACAAGAGTTAGATTCATAAAAAAATACTTATTAATACAAGCAATTTTTACATATATCATAAAGCATAAGAACACTATATTACATATATTACACCACACGAATACAACTATCTTATTCCGACTCGCTTGTTTCTTCTTCTTCGGTTTTGGTTCGTTTTGCCAAGTTTCTAGGGATATATGATGTTCCCCTAATACGAGCCGTCGTTGTCCACATTGGTTTAGAAAAACCTGGTGGTTTAGAGGTTCCCGGGTCATTGTTACAACTTAAGGACTTCGGGGGTTGACGATACATATAAAGTTCATCGGGGTTGGAATTAGATTTCTCTATTTTTATGCCCTTTCCCTTATTATTTTCTTTTGCCTTTTTAAATTCAGTTGGGGTAATTTCTATAACATCATTGGAATTCTCGTCGGAATCCGATTCGTCGGAGAATTGGTAATCCTCCCAATATTTTGCTTCCTTGGCGGAAACACCATTGACCATAATTAACCTTGGTCGGTTGGTTGAGGATTCTCTTTTACTTAACCGTTTTATTATTTCCCCCACCGGTTCCGATTCTTCTTCCGGTTCCGATTCTTCTTCCGGTTCCGATTCTTCTTCCGGTTCCGACTCCTCTTCCGGTTCCTCTTCGGGAACTTGTGAATCAGTCCACGAATCATTCCAATTTACATTTGAATCTTCATTATTATTAGGTGAGTCAATGGGACTTGTTCTAGAGGTAGACATCTATCACATAATATCAAACACGTTAAGAGATTAATATATCACATAATATTCATATGTTAAAAATATATAGTTTCCAACAAAAATGTTAAGCAATCATTTTTAAAGAAAACACGGTCGAAGTCCAGAATCACTAATGCATCCTAACAAACTCGATAAGACACACTAATGCAAATTTTCTGGTTCTCTAAGACCAACGCTCGGATACCAACTGAAATGTCCCGTTCTTATTGATTAAAAACGTTCCATATTAATTGATTTCGTTGCGAGGTTTTGACCTCTATATGAGACGTTTTTCAAAGACTGCATCCATTTTAAAACAAACCATAACCTTAATTTCATCAATAAAGGTTTAAAAAGCTTTACGTAGATTATCAAATAATGATAATCTAAAATATCCTGTTTACACACGACCATTACATAATGGTTTACAATACAAATATGTTACAACAAAATAAGTTTCTTGAATGCAGTTTTTACACAATATCATACAAGCATGGACTCCAAATCTCGTCCTTATTTAAGTATGCGACAGCGGAAGCTCTTAATAATCACCTGAGAATAAACATGCTTAAAACGTCAACAAAAATGTTGGTGAGTTATAGGTTTAACCTATATATATTAAATCATAATAATAGACCACAAGATTTCATATTTCAATACACATCCCATACATAGAGATAAAAATCATTCATATGGTGAACACCTGGTAACCGACATTAACAAGATGCATATATAAGAATATCCCCATCATTCCGGGACACCCTTCGGATATGATATAAATTTCGAAGTACTAAAGCATCCGGTTCTTTGGATGGGGTTTGTTAGGCCCAATAGATCTATCTTTAGGATTCGCGTCAATTAGGGTGTCTGTTCCCTAATTCTTAGATTACCAGACTTAATAAAAAGGGGCATATTCGATTTCGATAATTCAACCATAGAATGTAGTTTCACGTACTTGTGTCTACTTTGTAAATCATTTATAAAACCTGCATGTATTCTCATCCCAAAAATATTAGATTTTAAAAGTGGGACTATAACTCACTTTCACAGATTTTTACTTTGTCGGGAAGTAAGACTTGGCCACTGGTTGATTCACGAACCTATAACAATATATACATATATATCAAAGTATGTTCAAAATATATTTACAACACTTTTAATATATTTTGATGTTTTAAGGTTATTAAGTCAGCTGTCCTCGTTAGTAACCTACAACTAGTTGTCCACAGTTAGATGTACAGAAATAAATCGATAAATATTATCTTGAATCAATCCACGACCCAGTGTATACGTATCTCAGTATTGATCACAACTCAAACTATATATATTTTGGAATCAACCTCAACCCTGTATAGCTAACTCCAACATTCACATATAGAGTGTCTATGGTTGTTCCGAAATATATATAGATGTGTCGACATGATAGGTCGAAACATTGTATACGTGTCTATGGTATCTCAAGATTACATAATATACAATACAAGTTGATTAAGTTATGGTTGGAATAGATTTGTTACCAATTTTCACGTAGCTAAAATGAGAAAAATTATCCAATCTTGTTTTACCCATAACTTCTTCATTTTAAATCCGTTTTGAGTGAATCAAATTGCTATGGTTTCATATTGAACTCTATTTTATGTATCTAAATAGAAAAAGTATAGGTTTATAGTCGGAAAAATAAGTTACAAGTCGTTTTTGTAAAGGTAGTCATTTCAGTCGAATGAACGACGTCTAGATGACCATTTTAGAAAACATACTTCCACTTTGAGTTTAACCATAATTTTTGGATATAGTTTCATGTTCATAATAAAAATCATTTTCTCAGAATAACAACTTTTAAATCAAAGTTTATCATAGTTTTTAATTAACTAACCCAAAACAGCCCGCGGTGTTACTACGACGGCGTAAATCCGGTTTTACGGTGTTTTTCGTGTTTCCAGGTTTTAAATCATTAAGTTAGCATATCATATAGATATAGAACATGTGTTTAGTTGATTTTAAAAGTCAAGTTAGAAGGATTAACTTTTGTTTGCGAACAAGTTTAGAATTAACTAAACTATGTTCTAGTGATTACAAGTTTAAACCTTCGAATAAGATAGCTGTATATGTATGAATCGAATGATGTTATGAACATCATTACTACCTTAAGTTCCTTGGATAAACCTACTGGAAAAGAGAAAAATGGATCTAGCTTCAACGGATCCTTGGATGGCTCGAAGTTCTTGAAGCAGAATCATGACACGAAAACAAGTTCAAGTAAGATCATCACTTGAAATAAGATTGTTATAGTTATAGAAATTGAACCAAAGTTTGAATATGATTATTACCTTGTATTAGAATGATAACCTACTGTAAGAAACAAAGATTTCTTGAGGTTGGATGATCACCTTACAAGATTGGAAGTGAGCTAGCAAACTTGAAAGTATTCTTGATTTTATGAAACTAGAACTTTTGGAATTTATGAAGAACACTTAGAACTTGAAGATAGAACTTGAGAGAGATCAATTAGATGAAGAAAATTGAAGAATGAAAGTGTTTGTAGGTGTTTTTGGTCGTTGGTGTATGGATTAGATATAAAGGATATGTAATTTTGTTTTCATGTAAATAAGTCATGAATGATTACTCATATTTTTGTAATTTTATGAGATATTTCATGCTAGTTCCCAAATGATGGTTCCCACATGTGTTAGGTGACTCACATGGGCTGCTAAGAGCTGATCATTGGAGTGTATATACCAATAGTACATACATCTAAAAGCTGTGTATTGTACGAGTACGAATACGGGTGCATACGATTAGAATTGTTGATGAAACTGAACGAGGATGTAATTGTAAGAATTTTTGTTAAGTAGAAGTATTTTGATAAGTGTCTTGAAGTCTTTCAAAATTGTATGAATACATATTAAAACACTACATGTATATACATTTTAACTGAGTCGTTAAGTCATCGTTAGTCGTTACATGTAAATGTTGTTTTGAAACCTTTAGGTTAACGATCTTGTTAAATGTTGTTAACCTAATGTTTATAATATCAAAAGAGATTTTAAATTATTATATTATCATGATATTATGATGTACGAATATCTCTTAATATGATATATATACATTAAATGTCGTTACAACGATAATCGTTACATATATGTCTCGTTTCAAAATCATTAAGTTAGTAGTCTTGTTTTTACATATGTAGTTCATTGTTAATATACTTAATGATATGTTTACTTATCATAATATCATGTTAACTATATATATAACCATATATATGTCATCATATAGTTTTTACAAGTTTTAACGTTCGTGAATCACCGGTCAACTTGGGTAGTCAATTGTCTATATGAAACCTATTTCAATTAATCAAGTCTTAACAAGTTTGATTGCTTAATATGTTGGAAACATTTAATCATGTAAATATCAATCTCAATTAATATATATAAACATGGAAAAGTTCGGGTCACTACAACCATTTACTCTTTACAACCCTAACCAGGCCTATCAGTACACCTATCACCAACCATGGAACCCGACCGATGACATGAACTGGAACCCCTATGCAGATTGATATAGTTCCGTTGGTGATTTTTATGATTTTTATCTTTTTATTATTTTTATTTATTTATGTTTAAACATACAAATATTGATACTTTTATGTAAGTTTAACATTTTTTATTATGTTGTACTAATATTTCATATTTGATTTGAAAGTGGGATGTTAAGTCCCATTTCAAATTACCATGTATGTTTATATTTGTATTGTATGTATTTTATTTCATATACACAACAGGGTAAAACAGCGCATTTTCAAAGACTGACATTAAGTTCAGCAAAAGCTACTAATTTTGACGACAAAACGAAAAACAAATGTGATGTAACAACAAGACGGAATGAACAAATGATGTGCACCATTTATCATTCAGCAAACAAACGCCAATATGTTTGGAAACTTTGGTAAAATTTAATCATTTTTCTACGCTAATCACCCTCAATAATTTAAATTTTTACTGATTTCTTGCAAATGAGGGCATTGCAAGATCTTAAGTGTGGGAAGGGATTAAATTCTTTCGGATTTTTAAAATTTTAACTTATACACTTGGTTACCATTAAAAATACTAGTAACGCAGTAGTTGTATTAGAATCTAGTGCTCTCTGATAATAAAGAACAACCCTAGTCTTATATACTGACTACCCAATTCTAGTAAAATTTTTCAAAATTTTCAAATAAATGAATTCAAAATCATGTTTATACATATTTATGAACGGTAAAACTAGGTGTAAACATCGAAATTATTGTTACCTCGGAAAGGACATAAATTAAGAAACAACCCAAAATGTTAGAATTCATTTAAAATGGAATAGAGGACAATAAAAAGGCAAAGAAAGGAAAATAAAAGCCAAATGTGGGAAAAATTTACCAAGTTATTTAAAACATATATCACATATTTTTGTACAAATATCTGAAGATACTTTTGTTTTGGACAATTTTATCAGTTTTACCCAAATTCTTATAATATATTTGAAAGAAAAGATGGATCTACACGATGAATCAATTCCATCATTAAAAGGAAGTAAAGTCTTTCGAAAAAGAAACGTGCTTCTTGATTTAGGTTAGGAAGTTGTCGTCCAGACCAGCTATAGGTTGACGAAAAATCTATAAAAGTCATCTCAAAAATCAGCAGGAAATCCATGGACCTCAGCATCAAACAGGGTCGCCAAGTGGTCAGACTTATCCTAACCATGAGAGGATCTGTCTCGTAAAATGGGGAGGGCACCGTGCAAATTATCTTGATAAGACTAATGAATCAGATCCTCAGAAAAGGATAATCTCCTTAAAGATCAAAAATCAGCTTTTAAGCCTGATATTACTCAATCCTTGAGATTGACTTTTAAAGATTGAGATATACAAACTCATGGAATTCGATGATATCTAAACTCGAGCTTGAACGAGAAAATATTTTGATCAAAATTAAAACCGATTTGTTTTCTGAAAACCCATTTTCAATGCGTTCATTACCATTGAACGTAAAATCCTAGGAATTCACCTTGATTTCATTAGGTCACTTGAACCAAATCGGGTGTCAACCGTAAGAACGGTGGTTGCATAGCATGGTCGAAGACAGGACCTTGTGCCAGACCAAAAAATTATAGGGTGATCTTTACTATTACTCCTACAAAGGATAGTAATTGCATCCGACACGTTTTTAACCATAATTATCTGCATGTCACGGGACATTGCCTTAACAGTTGCTTGTTCAACGCTTTCCTTTACAACCGGACGGTAGTTTACCGAAAGGTAATTTACTGAACAAGTATACTGGACGTGTTGCTTTCCTAATACAAGGTTAGCAAGTGGGTGACACAAAATCATAAGTTTTGAGCTAAAATTTTCAAATCTGAAACCCACAAAACCCACAAAAAAAAGATTTTGCAAACACCAGTGAAGGGTTATTCCGGAAAACTTATCTACGGTAAAAGCTAGATTTTCAAAAGATCAAATGTTTTCATAAAGATCCAATTTCCTTAAGGATCTAAATTTTCATGGTCATGTGGGACTGTAAACCACAACGTTACTATCATTGTTCATACCGTCGTATAGAAATCACTGATGTACAAAGTGTGAAGAATAAAGAAGTCATTCTAGTATTTTTATTTCAAGACTATATTACTTGAGGACAAGCAACGCTCAAGTGTGGGAATATTTGATAATGCTAAAAACAAACATATATTTCATAGCATTATCCCTCAAGAAAGACAAGCTTTTAGTTGCAATTGTTCTATTTACAAGTGATATTCGTTTAAATAATAAAAGGTGAAGACAAAAGACAGATTCGACGAATTGAAGACGCAAACGACTAAAAAGCTCAAAAGTACAAAGTACAATCAAAGTGGTTCAAATTATTGATGGGAAACGTCTCAAAATTACAAGAGTACAAGAAGCAAAACGCAAAGTACAAGATATTAAATTGTACGCAAGGACGTTCGAAAATCCGGAACCGGGACCAGAGTCAACTCTCAACGTTCGACGCAACGGACTAAAAATTACAAGTCAACTATGCACATGAATATAATATAATATATAATTAATTCTTAAAATTATATATATATATATATATTATATTATATTTATAAAACCGTCGGTAAGAAGCAAACAAACTCATGTGAGCTGGAAAAGCAGGCCATGCGATCTCATGGCCTGGAAGTACAAAATCCATGCGATCGCATGGTGAACAGTATCAAGCCACATCCTATAAAAAGCAACGAATTCGGTGGAATGTTTACACCATCTATCTCTCTATCTCAACGTAATATATATATATATATATATATATATATATATATATATATATATATATATATATATATATATATATATATATATATATATATATATTATAATTTTAATTTTAATTTTAATAATAAGGGTATGTTAGCGAATGTTGTAAGGGTGTAAGTCGAAATTCTGTCCGTGTAACGCTACGCTATTATTAATCATTGTAAGTTATGTTCAACCTTTTTAAATTAATGTCTCGTAGATAAGTTATTATTATGATTATTTAAGCCGAAGTAATCGTGATGTTGGGCTAAATATTAAAATTGGGTAATTGGGCTTTGGACCATAATTGGGGTTTGGATAAAAGAATGACACTTGTGGAAATTAGACTATGGACTATTAATGGGTTTTATATTAACTTAACGATACCTCATTAATTTAATATAAAGGTTATAATTTGATGTATCTATAAATAACCACATACGCTTAATCGGGTACGGTGGGCGGGATATCTATAAATACCAAGCATTGTTCATTTTACCGGACACGAAACTGGATTAATAGTTAATAGACTTGTTGAAACAGGGGTGGATTACATTCAAGGGTAATTGGTGTAATTGTTAACAAAGTAGTAAAACCTTGGACTACACGCAGTCGATAACCTGGTGTATTCATTAAACAAAGTATTAAGACCTTGTTACAATTCGAATCCCCAATTAGTTGGAATATTTGACTTCGGGAAAAAGAATAATTTGATGAAGACTTCCGCATTTTATGATTATGACTGATGGATTATTATGGACAAATCCGTATGGATATATTGAATAATTCAGGACAAAGGACAATTAACCCATGGTAATAAACTAAAATCAACACGTCAAATATCATGATTATGGAAGTTTAAATAAGCATAATTCCTTTATTTCATATTTAATAGCACTTTTAATTATCGCACTTTTATTTACTGTCATTTTATTTAATTGCACTTTTAATTATCGCACTTTTATTTACTGTCATTTTATTTAATTGCACTTTTAATTATCGTACTTTTTAATTATGGCAATTTTATTTATCGCACTTTTATTTATCTCAATTTCATTATCGTTATTTACTTTACGCTTTAAATTAAGTCTTTTATATATTTAATATTTTACATTAGGTTTTAACTGCGACTTAAGTTTTAAAATCGACAAACCGGTCATTAAACGGTAAAAACCCCCTTTTATAATAATAATACTACTTATTTATATATTTATATTTTTACAAATATAGTTTTAAAAATATAGCGTTAAACTTGGCTAAGATCCCTGTGGAACGAACTGGACTTACTAAAAACTACACTACTGTACGATTAGGTACACTACCTATAAGTGTTGTAGCAAGGTTTAGGTATATCCACTCTATAAATAAATAAATACTTGTGTAAAATTGTATCGTATTTAATAGTATTTCCTAGTAAAATATAAACTATTTCGTATACACCTCTACGCACATCAGTTATGACGTCACCTTTTATCATGAATGCAAACTTGTTTTGAAAACGCATATAGTGTTTGACCTTCTAATAATCCTGTTATTGATGGTCCGTACATGTTGATTTGTACGGGGCATCACATTTGGTATCAGAGCATTGGTTGTAGGGAATTAGGTTGCATTAGTGAGTCTAAGACCGACCCGAGTAGGATTCACTAATAGCACTAATCTACAACTTGCTAGTTTACTTGTTTCTGCAAAACTTACTGCATGTTGCTGCTTACTTTTACTGCTTTGTGCCGTATGCTACTACGTGATTTCACCACTGCATGCTACCATTTGCTTTCGATTGCATGCTAATTTTTTATGATTCGTTATTATTGCCAAGCTATTTACTGCTATACATGATCTAGACTGTCATAGTTACTTTGCCTAATACGTGCTTGCTTTATGACTTACTGACATGGAAAAAGTTCTTTTTCCTTGTTCAGATGTCGAATATTCCACCTGCTATCATTTTGGGCAGCGACACAGACTCATCAGCCACTTCACCTGCCACTGTTGCCGATCCTCAGATCCCGTCGGCGACACCCTCTAGTAACTCAGGCACTTCGTCCTCCGGAGCTAGTAGTCATGCACCTGGCTCGATGGTTACTTTTGACGGAGCTTAGGACCTCCCGGAGATTCCAGCTCCACCTGCCCCAGGACCTCAGGAGCCACAGCCCCGCCCCGGTGGTGTTGTGATTCCCGCGGAATTTGGGGAAGGACCATTCCGTAATCAGTATCGCCATTGGTGCCGACACGCTCCTGATGGACGTCTCGTTCCGATCGGGCCTGCCCGATACCGACAGATGATGGCCGCCCGAGGAGAACCAGTATAGCCACCCGTGCAGCCACCTCCACATGATTCAGATGACCCGTCATCCGATGACTCATCCACAGACGACTCTAGTGACGATGACTCCGACGAGGAGGACCCTGATGATGCACCTGTACAGCTACCCTCCACCCCGCCGAAGAAGCGGTACCGTTTCGATGATACCGTCATTCCAGGGATCAATGGAGGTCGAGCATTCACTGACGCATATGGTCGGCGTCATAGGGTTACCGCCCGTAAGCGGCTTGTGTCGTATCCTGCTGATCCCTTCATCCGTAAGCCTTACCGCTTCGCAGCCTCTACTTCTGGAGCTGGACCGTCTGCACCACCAGCTCCTCCAGCACCACCCGTACCGACTGCACCGCCTGCCCCACCATCTCCCTCTGTCGAGGAACTGATGAGGGAGGTGGAGACCCTCCGTGCTCGGGTAACTGAGCTCGAGGACCAGATGTCCCACGTATTGGACATCCTACACCCACCATCACCATAGGACCTTTGTAGTAGATTTCATTATGTAATCTCATTTGTAGTTTTATGTATTACTTATGTATTGTACGAATCTATGCGGATGTATGAAACTTATTATTAATGAATGGAACTTTGTGTTGTTTACTTTTTGCACAAGTATTCTATTTACGTTACTGTACGATGGTTTTGTGATATCTGTATCTAGCTGCTCTACTTAATTAACATGTGTTGTGCTGTTTACATGTTGGTTGTTGTATACTGTATTATTACTATTTGAATACTGGATTTTGACTTGAGTCAAAATTTTTGTTTAGAACATCATGGCCAACGGAAGATCAACACCGACCACAGCCCAAATCGAGGAAATGATTGCCGAAAGGGTAGCCGCAGCCATTGCGGAAATGCAACCCCAAGCCCCGCCGCCACCGGTTATTCAGCCCATTCGTAATGGGTGCACGTACAAAGAGTTCCAAAGCTGCAAGCCCCATAACTTTAGTGGAACGGAGGGGCCAGTTGGTCTCACTAGGTGGTTTGAAAAACTAGAATCTGTATTTCGAGTTAGCAACTGCTTAGAGGCAAACAAGACAAAATATGCCTCTTGTACACTGGCGAATGGCGCCCTCACTTGGTGGAACACAATGGCTCAAGCCAAGGGTATCGATGAGGCGTTTTCTACCCCATGGGAGGAATTCAAAGGGGCCCTGATTAAGGAATATTGCCCGAGAATAGAGATCCAGAAGATGGAGATCGAGTTTATGCAGTTGAAGGTTGTGGGGAACTATCTCGATGGGTACAATCATAGGTATTTGGAACTAGCCCTGATGTGTCCTACCATGGTCACCCCAGAATTCAACCGTATGGAGAGGTACTTGTGGGGACTTCCTAAGTCCATTAAGGGAAATGTCACCTCGTCTAAGCCACCTAATGTCCCAGAGGCAATGCGTATGGCGCATACTTTAATGAACAAAATCATCATCGATGAACCGGAGAAGGCTAAGTCTGAAGCGGGTAGTAGTGACAAGCGAAAGTGGGATAACAACAAGGGTAGAGCCTATGATCAAAACTCGGCAAAGCGACATGAGGGTTTTAAAGGAAACAACAATGGTGGGAATCCCAACCCGAACTACAAGGGTACCTTACCGCAATGCAAGAGGTGTTACAAGCACCATACCAGGTATTGTAATGTGGTTTGTGAAAAGTGCCAACGGACTGGACATATCGGTAAGGACTGCAAGGTCACCACCCTGAATGTGAAGACAAAACCCAATGGACCGAAAAAGTGCTACGAATGCGGACAGACGGGCCATTTCAGAAATGCTTGCCCCAACAAGCGAAAGGACAGCGGACCACCGCGTGGTAGAGCTTTCAACGTTAATGCAAGGGATGCACGTGAGAACCCCGACTTGGTGACAGGTATATTCACTATCAACAACCTATTAGCTTCTGTCTTATTTGATGCTGGTGCTGATAGGAGTTATGTATGTAGACACTTTTGCGATAAGATAAATTGGTCGTTAGTTCCTTTAAAAGAAAGTATGCTTGTCGAGGTAGCCAATGGAAAACTTGAAAAAGTTGACCAAATTGGCCGAGGAGCTATTATCAACATAGCTGTTGCGGAATTCGAAATTGACTTAATACCTATCAAATTGGGAAGTTTTGACATTATTGTCGGCATGGATTGGTTGACCAAAGTAAGAGCCGATATTATCTGCGGAGATAAAGCACTTCGTATACCACAAGGAGATGGTGAGCCACTGATCATTTACGGAGAGAGATGTACCTCGAAGCTGAACCTCATTAGTTGCGTGAAAGCGCAAAAAATTATGAAGAAGGGACGTCTTTCTGTCCTAGCGCATGTGAAAACGTTAGAAACCGAGGTGAAGAGCATGAACGATGTACGAATTGTGAACAAGTTTTTCGATGTCTTTCCCGAAGAATTTCCTGGATTGCCGTCACCAAGAGCAGTAGAGTTTCAGATCGACTTAGTGCCAGGAGCTGCACCTGTAGCTCGCGCACCTTATCGACTCGCACCTTCCGAAATGCAAGAGTTGCAGAGCCAACTACAAGAACTGTTAGACCGTGGATTTATCCAACCAAGTTTCTCGCCTTGGGGCGCACCTGTGTTATTTGTGAAGAAGAAGGATGGATCCTTTCGTATGTGTATCGACTACCGTGAACTCAACAAATTGACGATCAAGAATCGGTATCCCCTTCCCCGTATTGATGATCTTTTTGACCAACTACAAGGATCGAGCATTTATTCCAAGATCGATTTATGATCCGGTTATCACCAGTTGAGGGTGAAAGAAAGTGATGTGATGAAGACTGCATTCAGAACTCGTTATTGTCATTATGAGTTTCTCGTGATGCCATTCAGTTTAACCAACGCACCTGCCGTGTTCATGGATCTCATGAATCGTGTCTGTAAGCCATACCTGGATAAGTTTGTTATCGTCTTCATAGATGATATCCTCATCTACTCTAAGAGCGAAGAAGAACACGAACAACACCTTCGACTAGTGCTCGAACTCTTGAGACAAGAGCAACTTTTTGCGAAATTCTCCAAGTGTGAATTTTGGTTGAAGGAAGTCCAATTTCTGGGTCATGTTGTGAGCGACCAGGGTATCAAAGTTGATCCCGCCAAGATTGAAGCTATCAGTAAGTGGGAGACCCCCCACTACTCAAACTCATATTCGTCAATTTCTAGGTCTCGCCGGTTACTACCGAAGATTTATTGAAGGTTTCTCTCTGATTGCGCGTCCTTTGACCGCGTTGACTCACAAAGGGAAGAAGTTCATTTGGGAACCCGCACACGAATCAGCATTTCAAACCTTGAAGAAGAAATTGACCACCGCACCTATCTTATCTCTTCCTGAAGGCAGTGACGATTTCGTCGTTTATTGCGATGCTTCGAAAAGTGGTTTTGGTTGTGTACTGATGCAAAGATCAAAGGTTATTTCCTATGCTTCTCGTCAACTGAAGATTCACGAACGGAACTACACTACTCACGATCTTGAACTTGGAGCCGTTGTCTTTGCACTCAAATTGTGGAGACACTATTTGTATAGAACTAAAACTACTATCTTCACCGACCACAAGAGTCTCCAGCACATCTTCGATCAGAAGCAACTAAATATGAGACAGTGTCGATGGATCGAGACGCTGAACAACTATGATTGTGAACTTCGTTATCATCCTGGTAAGGCCAATGTTGTAGCTGACGCTTTGAGCCGAAAGGAGAGGATGGCACCTCTTCGTGTACGGGCTCTGAACATCACCATCCATTAAAACCTCAACAGCCAGATCCGAGCAGCCCAAGATGAGACTCTCAAGGAGGAGAATATATCTCATGAACATTTGAACATTCTTGTCTCTAAATTCGAGGTTAGGGAGTCTGGACTCCGATGCTATGCCGGAAGAATTTGGGAACCTCGTTATGGAGATCTACGGAACCTTATACTAGATGAAACCCACAATTCGAGATATTCGATTCACCCCGGAGCGGGCAAAATGTACCATGATCTTAAAGAACAGTATGGGTGGCCGAACCTTAAGAAAGACGTTGCAACTTATGTTGGTAAGTGTCTGACTTGCTCGAAAGTTAAGGCCGAGCATCAGAGGCCCTCTGGATTACTTCAACAACCAAAAATCCCACAATGGAAGTGGGAAAGGATCACAATGGATTTCATCACCAAGCTACCAAAAACGGTGGGCAGATACGATACTATTTGGGTTATCGTTGACCGTCTTACTAAATCTGCACACTTTCTAGCGATGAAGAAAACGGATACGATGGAGAGACTTGCTCAACTATACATCAAAGAGGTTGTATCTCGTCATGGTGTACCTTTATCGATCATCTCAGATCGCGATCCCCGTTTTGCTTCTAGATTTTGGCGTTCTTTGCAAGAAGCCATGGGAACTCGTTTCGACATGAGTACTGCATATCACCCACAGACCGATGGGCAAAGTGAAAGAATGATTCATACATTGGAGGACATGTTGCGTGCATGTGTTATTGATTTTGGAAAGGCCTGGGAAAGGCATTTGCCACTCGCTGAATTTTCTTACAACAACAGTTATCACTCGAGCATTAATGCCGCACCTTTTGAAGCGTTGTATGGTCGCAAGTGCTGATCTCCTATTTTTTGGGCCAACATAGGTGAAAAGCAAATCACCGGACCCGAGGTAGTCCACGAAACAACAGAGAAGATTGCTCAGATTCAAGCGAGACTTAAGACGGCCCGTGATCGACAAAAGAGTTATGCTGACCTCAAATGTAAAGATTTTGAATTCAACGTAGGTAACCGTGTTATGTTGAAAGTAGCACCTTGGAAAGGTGTGATTCATTTTGGAAAGCGCGGAAAGTTAAACCCGCGATATATTAGTCCTTTTGAAATCTTGGAACGTGTTGGACCCGTTGCTTACTGTTTGGATCTTCCATCACAATTGAGCTCAGTTCATCCTACCTTCCACGTGTCAAACTTGAAGAAGTGTCTTGCTGCACCCGAACTTATCATACCACTGGAAGAACTTACAATTGATGACAAACTCCACTTCGTGGAGGAGCTTGTTGAAATTATGGACCGTGAGGTCAAAACTTTGAAACGCAACAAGATTTCGATCGTTCGAGTATGATGGAATGCCAAACGAGGACCTGAGTTTACCTGGGAACGAGAGGATCAAATGATGCAGAAGTATCCTCACCTTTTCCTGAAACGACCCGTCCTAATCCTCCTGGACGAAGTCATCAACATCTGGTCCCATTGCGAGGTACTGATCTAAATATGCCATGAATGACTCCAAGTAATGTCTTTAAAATGAGCAAATGCACAGCGGAAGACTTAATTCGTACCTGAGAATAAACATGCTTAAAAGTGTCAACCAAAAGGTTGGTGAGTTCATAGGTTTATCATAATAATCATTTCAATATATTAATAGACCACAAGATTTCATAATCATAAACATAAACATAATACACTCGCAAGTGTATGTAAATCATTCTAAGTGGTTGAGCACTTGGTAACCATACTTAACATTTAATCACGTCCCATATTCCCTTTATTATGAAATCTCACTACACCGTACCAAGTGTAGTCACCGAAATGAAGTACTATGCAACCGTTGAATACTGGTCGTCCAGTCTGGTTGGGGTTGTCAGGCCCGATAGATCTATCAACAGGATTCGCGTTTACAATACCCATGTAAATAGTAGTTACCAAGCTACAGGGAAGTATGCCAGTGGTACAACTCAACGTAGAATATATTTTTAAGTACTTGTGTCTATTTCGTAAAGCATTCATAAAAGCAGTACATGTATTCTCAGCCCAAATATATATATTGCAAAAGCAATTAAAAAGGGAGCAAATGAAACTCACCATACTGTATTTTGTAGTAAAAATACATAGAACGACATTGAACAAGTATAGGGTTGGCCTTGGATTCACGACCTATATCATTCATATATGTATTAAAACATATTCTTGTACTCGACTAAATTTATATATTGTTATTAGTGATGTAATTGCTATATTTATTAATTTTATAAGTTCCATTATTTATTTATATATTTTCATTTTGTACATAATAATATTAATTTAGTTAAGTTGTGTATATCAAATATATCTTTATATAAAATCTTCCATTTTTATACTTATAATCTTAACTATGTCTTTTAAACTTGTATTTTTATAATTATAATTTTTACTGATAATAATAGAAATGATAGTTTTTAAGGATTATCAAAAAGATAATTTTAGTAAAAATAATATTATTAATATTAACTTTTAATAGTAACAATATAATAGTGAAAAATTCATATTATGATTATATTTATTATATTAATACTTATTTTAGTAATAAAACGATAAGGATTATAATTTGAATGATAATTCTAATAATGGTGCTTAGTAATATTAATAATAATAATGATAATACTAATGTTAATAAAAATGATAGATTTGAAAATAATAACGTATCTAATAATAATGATAATAATAGTAATACAAATAATATTGATAATAATGTTAGGTTGTATAGTTTTCCTAATAATGATAATAATAAAGATAAGATGACTACCTTAATATAGAAACAGGTTTTTGAAAAAAAAATCGCCCCAGCCCGGGATCGAACCCGCGACCTCCCACTAACACGACACATACACAAACCAGCTGAGCCGTTCCATTTTTTTGATTGTATTCATATCTAATTTATATTTATCCCATACACATCTGTTTCTATCCTGCTTCATCTTCTTAATCAAAACAATCGACCAGAAAACATTCTAACTTCTAACTTATTTGTTCTAACACTCGTAATTGAAACAGCAACGTTTTTAGTGGGTGTTTGAATTAACAGGAAACGAGAAAATAAAAAAAATACGTTGCTACTTCTGCTGTGTTCAACGACTGCACACAAAAAAAAAATATTGATTTTTGATTTCGGAACTGTTTTAGTCAAAAGTTATAAAACGATTTATGTTACAATTCGATCCTAAAAAGTGTTGGGATCTTCAATTAACACAGAAACATTAAAACAAGTTCCAATTTCCTGATGAACACCACTTTTGACTTTTTGATTTATAAAGTTTGACCTCAAAATTTGTAATCGATAAAATGAATTGAAAGCTATAAATTTGCAGTTATTTCAAGTAATCAATTCCTAACAACACTGCATTTGTAAATTTTGAAATTTCATTCGTATTTGAGCTTTTGATTTTGAAGACTTGGAACAGGGACGACGAGTTAAAAATAAAAAATATAGAACACAGTTTAGCAATCACAGGTGACTTTGATTTATATTGGTTATGAAGAATTGAATGGTTTTCATAACAATACTAGGTGATCGATTATATAAGGAGGATTGGGTGTCGTCATTTATTCTTGGACAAGAGCAAAACTACAAAAAAAAAATTAAAGAAAATAAAAAAAAAATCTTGATTGATACTGAATCCGATAATTACAAAAATTTAACACAGTAAGTTAGAAATTAAGAACTGATTTTGATTCTAAATTTTGTACGTATGATTTTATTATTGTTAATAATTAATAATTATATTAATAATAATAATAATAAATAACTGATTTCTTTATATATATAAATCTGTATTTAACGCATATATGTATAAATATTTATATATCTCTATTTGTATTTATATATAACGTTACCATAGCAACTATATTCTTAACTTGTAATTATATTGAATCTATTAATATTACATATTCTTAATTTTTAATATTTATTAATTATACTATATGACATAATGTGATATGAATTTTTTTTTATATATTATTTTTAACATTAATACTAAATAAATACAATAGTAATAATATTGTCAATATAATAATAACAATATTAATGATAATGATAATACTGATAATAATAATTATTATTATATTCGTAGTAATTATAATAGTCTTAAATGATAATTTTTGTAATAATGTTAACGATAATCATAAAAACATAATAATAACTTAATCACCAAATAACTATAATTAATTACTCTGTTTCATTTATATAATAGCTCGTGAATCGTCGGGCATAGTCAAATGGGTAATGGATGACATGAATATTGATTTCAACACTTTCGAGACTCAACAGTACATATTTTTGCTTATCGTGTCGGGAACATATAAAGATTATAGTTTAAATTTGGTCGGAAATTTCCGAGTCATTACAGTACCTACCTGTTAAAGAAATTTTGTCCCCGAAATTTGATAGAGGTCGTCATGGATAACAATAGGAATTTTTTCATGACGTATATGAGGTAATAATAGAGTTTTATCATTATTGAGAGATATCGATAAAACGATTCGATCAGGTGAAGCGCACGAGTGAAGCTATCACAAAAGAGTGAAATAAGTAAATAAATATATTTGTTTCAACCAATGACATAGTTACTATTGACTTCCAGGACTTAAGGAATTTAAAGAAAATCTTACGTAATAAGATTTGGTTCTTCGGCGATCAGGATCTTCTTTGATTTAATACGGCAATCTGTTTCGATTTCTCTGTCGGATATTTCACTATAAATCTACCCCTTCGTTTTCCTTATTTTCCACAACTCACATCTTCTACTCTTTTTCATTAATTCCTATTTTAAGACATTTGCCAATATGCTCCATCCCATTCTGATCCTTGATATATTACTAATTTTCACATCTGTCATTCTTCTTTTTCATCTACCACCAGAAGAATCTATTTACTTTTACTATACTCTTGTGTTTATAGTGTTTCTAGTTCTCCCGTTGTCTCTATATTACTATCTGCATTGATATACACGGTTTGTAATTTCGGGGTGGTTGTTGGGTTTTATATTCTTCATTATTTTTTGGAGCTTCATGCTTTTGTTTTCTCTTCCCGACTTCGAGTCAAGCGAGTAATGGTCCGGAATTCGTAGGTATGAAATTCGAAATGAACATAGTTAATGTTCTAAGAAAGAATTGGTAATGGCACGATTTTTAATTTGTCAAATTACCAGATTATTCTGGAACAGACCAAATTATCAAGAAATATTTTCTTGATATTTTCAGAAATTGAATAGAATGTAAGAGTCGTGTAACATGGCACATGATGATGGTACTGTGAATCATCACATTCCATTAGAAACTCAACATGACTTACTGTAATATAATGACGTTGATCAAGTGTCATTATATTATACTAAGTTATGCATCAGTTCCCAACACTACTTCAAAACATTCCCATTTTAAACTCGAAGGTTTCAGAATTTAGAAACTAACACAGTTTCTTTTATTTTGTAATGCAGATATTACGGAGGGATAAATGGTCTCAGATAGGAATAGTTGTGAAAATATTTCCAAAAATATGAAGAATATGTATAATGGAAGATACGAAGATATCTTATAATGTTTAGGATAAGATGATGATGAAGAATATCATCTGGAAAGATTTAGGATAAGGAGTAGGGTTCATACTAACGGTTTCAGCAGGCACTGAATCATTTGAATCCTTTGAAGTCAAACTTATTCTTTGTGATTTGTTCACGGTTTCCTTCATAGTTTCGCATAATCCACTTTTTGGTGCTAAATTTTCTATTGAGTGTTCCTAACACTTCCTTCTTTGTCATCATCTTTTGGCCATTAAGACCATCTACCACATGCTGCATCATCAGCATTTTCAAAGTTAACGGATCTGGGTCATCGGTTATCAAACCAAGGTGGTTTCGGGAGAATTGTGTTTTAGATGATTAAACGCTGATGGTAATATGGTGGAATATAAAAGGTTCTCCGATAACGATGAGGAAAGCTAATCGTATATATATCAAAGTTATAATAAGGTTGATTTGAATGAAAAGTCGAAGTTGGCTTGCTGGAGCTATGACAAAATTGGTTACTTTGAAAAGAAATTTTAGGGTTGTTTTTGCTAATAAATGCTAAAGAATTCGTCGCGGTACGTGTTAAACTATGACTTTGGGTTCAAGAGTTTTTCATGTGTATAGATCTTTTCTTCTGTAGATGAAGTGCGATTGGTTTAACTTCTCGATTGAGGTATTTTCAAGAATCCTGATAGGTTTATACGCGGATTGTAATCGTCAAGATACAAATGAGGTTTAGGATGAAATCAAGTGGCAAGCTTGAAGAATTGTTTAGTTTCATATGTTATAATCAATATTTTTAATTCATTTTAGTTGTCCAAAGTTAGCAGTCCAATAGTCCAATTGTCCAATGGTCCAATAGTCCAATGATTCATATACAGTTTAATATATAATATTCAAATTAATTAATACGTATCGTGACCCGTGTACAACGTATTGTCTCAGAATTAATCTGACGTATTGTGTACATGTGTCCCGAGTTAAAGTGCGTAAAAGTAAATAACAGAAATTAAATGTCGATAAATTAAATTGCGATAAATAAAATGTAATACGGAATTAACAGTTAGCTGGGAACAGTTAGCTAGGAACAGTTAGCGTGGAATCTTAACAATATTTCAATTAGTTAATCCGTTTGTTTCTAACAAATTTTATTTTGTCCAATATTTTCTTCATTATGCCACTTGTTGGATTCTGATAGGTCAAAGTCCAAATATGTAATTTGAATGGAAATGGTTGTTCTGGGGTGAACGGATACGTATTTCGGTAGTTGTAAGTAGGATAGTAAATGACCGCTGAATCAGATTCAAAGAATGTACAGTGTAACTTATTAATGTGAAATCTAAATATTCCTCGGGTACTACCTACCCGTTAAAATATTTTCATCATTAATAGTTTGTACGAAAGAATTTTTAATTACAATCTTTATGAAAATATACTTGCATATATATTTTCTTCGGATGTAATTATGAATTTAATGAGTCGATAAGATATTAAACTCATTTGATTTATCGTTATTACTAGATTACATGATCTCTAAAACATTAGAGATTACATAATCGTCATGTCGAACGAAGATAAATGAGGTGGAACGATATGTAAAACGAAGATAGTCGATGTAGAACGATTTGTAGAACGAAGATCATACTCGAAGTACAGATGGTGATATTGAAGCGTGTGAGGTTGATATCCGAGATACAGATTGTGATGTTGAGAGTTACGGCGTGGTTGTGGTTTGGGGTGATATGGGTACTATCGGCGTTGATTATGGTGGTACTGATTATGCTGCTGGTGCTGCTGCTGGTGTTTGCAACCTTCGCACCATGTTCTCCAAAGCCGTCACGCGAGCGCGTAGTTCGTTAACTTCTGCTAGTACACCGGGATGATTGGTGGTTGGAGCGAGCGAATGAACAAGATTCGAAATATGAGATAGTATATAATTGTGACGAGACACTCTGGAAATGAGAGAGAAAATGGTTTCTCGAACAGGTTCGCCGGTAAGTGCTTCAGGTTCATCGCCAAGAGGGCAATTTGGTAGATGGAAGGGATCTTCAATGTGAAATGATTTTCAGATATCGGATGATATTCTAGCTATATAGAATATCTATATATATAATACTAAAGATTTCGTAGACTACAGAAGAACCTTCGGCATATGTCAGGCAAGTCTACAGGTGCGCTAAGATATAAATTTTGTCTATACACTATCGATGCACTAAATGCAGTAAGACGTGTCTAGACTTAAGAATGATAAGCAGGCAATTTCCTAAGGAGGATAAGCAGATGATTTTCGACTAGAAATGATAAGCAAAACTTTTGACATGCAGACACGGTCGAAGTCCAGACTCACTAATGCATCCTAACGACTTATCAGTTAGACACACTTATGCAGACCTGGTTCGCTAAGACCACCGCTCTGATACCAACTGAAACGACCCGTCCTAATCCTCCTGGACGAAGTCATCAACATCTGGTCCCATTGCGAGGTACTGATCTAAATATGCCATGAATGACTCCAAGTAATGTCTTTAAAATGAGCAAATGCACAGCGGAAGACTTAATTCGTACCTGAGAATAAACATGCTTAAAAGTGTCAACCAAAAGGTTGGTGAGTTCATAGGTTTATCATAATAATCATTTCAATATATTAATAGACCACAAGATTTCATAATCATAAACATAAACATAATACACTCGCAAGTGTATGTAAAGCATTCTAAGTGGTTGAGCACTTGGTAACCATACTTAAAATTTAATCACGTCGCATATTCCCTTTATTATAAAATCTCACTACACCGTACCAAGTGTAGTCACCGAAACGAAGTACTGTGCAACCGTTGAATACTGGTCGTCCAGTCCGATGGGGGTTGTCAGGCCCGATAGATCTATCAACAGGATTCGCGTTTACAATACCCATGTAAATAGTAGTTACCAAGCTACAGGGAAGTATGCCAGTGGTACAACTCAACGTAGAATATATTTTTAAGTACTTGTGTCTATTTCGTAAAGCATTCATAAAAGCAGTACATGTATTCTCAGCCCAAATATATATATTGAAAAAGCAATTAAAAGGGAATCAAATGAAACTCACCATACTGTATTTTGTAGTAAAAATACATAGAACGACATTGAACAAGTATAGGGTTGGCATTGGATTCACGACCTATATCATTCATATATGTATTAAAACATATTCTTGTACTCGACTAAATTTATATATTGTTATTAGTGATGTAATTGCTATATTTATTAATTTTATAAGTTCCATTATTTATTTATATATTTTCATTTTGTACATAATAATATTAATTTAGTTAAGTTGTGTATATCAAATATATCTTTATATAAAATCTTCCATTTTTATACTTATAATCTTAACTATGTCTTTTAAACTTGTATTTTTATAATTACAATTATAATAATAATAATATAAATTTTTACTGATAATAATAGAAATGATAGTTTTTAAGGATTATCAAAAAGATAATTTTAGTAAAAATAATATTATTAATATTAACTTTTAATAGTAACAATATAATAGCGAAAAATTCATATTATAATTATATTTATTATATTAATACTTATTTTAGTAATAAAACGATAAGGATTATAATTTGAATGATAATTCTAATAATGGTGCTTAGTAATATTAATAATAATAATGATAATACTAATGTTAATAAAAATGATAGATTTGAAAATAATAACGTATCTAATAATAATGATAATAATAGTAATACAAATAATATTGATAATAATGTTAGGTTGTATAGTTTTCCAAATAAACCAAAGAGCCAATGGCTTGGCGGTATCGAGGTCACCCTTACAACCTTGAGGTTGAGGGTTCGAGTCCTGCTTAGGACAATTCGTGGTGTATATATTCGAGTTAGATTTAAGTGGGTGTGTGAGTTTGCCTTTCAAAAAAAAAAATAGTTTTCCTAATAATGATAATAATAAAGATAAGATGACTACCTCAATATATAAACAGGTTTTTGAAAAAAAAATCGCCCCAGCCCGGGATCGAACCCGCGACCTCCCACTAACACGACACATACACAAACCAGCTGAGCCGTTCCATTTTTCTGATTATATTCATATCTAATTTATATTTATCCCATACACATCTGTTTCTCTCCTGCTTCATCTTCTTAATAAAAACAATCGACCAGAAAACATTCTAACTTCTAACTTATTTGTTCTAACACTCGTAATTGAAACAGAAATGTTTTTAGTGGGTGTTTGAATTAACAGGAAACGAGAAAATAAAAAAAATACGCTGCTACTTCTGCTGTGTTCAACGACTGTACACAAAAAAAAATATATTGATTTTTGATTTCGGAACTATTTTAGTCAAAAGTTATAAAACGATTTATGTTACAATTCGATCCTAAAAAGTGTTGGGATCTTCAATTAACACAGAAACATTAAAACAAGTTCCAATTTCCTGATGAACACCACTTTTGACTTTTTGATTTATAAAGTTTGACCTCAAAATTTGTAATCGATAAAATGAATTGAAAGCTATAAATTTGCAGTTATTTCAAGTAATCAATTCCTAACAACACTGCATTTGTAAATTTTGAAATTTCATTCATATTTGAGCTTTTGATTTTGAAGACTTGGAACAGGGACGACGAGTTAAAAATAAAAAATATAGAACACAGTTTAGCAATCACAGGTGACTTTGATTTATATTGGTTATGAAGAATTGAATGGTTTTCATAACAATACTAGGTGATCGATTATATAAGGAGGACTGGGTGTCATCATTTATTCTTGGACAAGAGCAAAACTACACAAAAAAAAAAAATTAAAGAAAATAAAAAAAAAATCTTGATTGATACTGTATTCGATAATTACAAAAATTTAACACAGTAAGTTAGAAATTGAGAACTGATTTTGATTCTAAATTTTGTACGTATGATTTTATTATTGTTAATAATTAATAATTATATTAATAATAATAATAATAATAAATAACTGATTTCTTTATATATATAAATCTGTATTTAACGCATATATGTATATATATTTATATATCTCTATTTGTATTTATATATAACGTTACCATAGCAACTATATTCTTAACTTGTAATTATATTGAATCTATTAATATTACATATTCTTAATTTTGTAATATTTATTAATTATACTATATGACATAATGTGATATGAATTATTTTTTTTTATATATATTATTTTTAACATTAATACTAAATAAATACAATAGTAATAATATTGTCAATATAATAATAACAATATTAATATTAATGATAATGATAATACTGATAGTAATAATTATTATTATATTCATATTAATTATAATAGTCTTAAATGATAATTTTTGTAATAATGTTAACGATAATCATAAAAATATAATAATAACTTAATCACCAAATAACTATAATTAATTACTCTGTTTCATTTATATAATAGCTCGTGAATCGTCGGGCATAGTCAAATGGGTAATTGATGACATGAATATTGATTTCAACACTTTCGAGACTCAACAGTACAGATTTTTGCTTATCGTGTCGGGAACATATAAAGATTATAGTTTAAATTTGGTCGGAAATTTTCGGGTCATTACATTTCCCGACTCCTCCATCTACCTCAACTTAAAATTTTCGGGACGAAATTTTCTTTAACAGGTGGGTAATGTAACGACCCTGGATTTTCCAACGTTTAATTAAATATGTTTATTATTAATGCTTACGTGTTAATGAATGTATTTTTTTATACGTTTACTTGTTACCGTCCATGACTTTTGAATGCCCGACACGTCTTTGTGACACAGGAACTTTTCACGAATAATATTTAAGATATTATTTGCATGCATGATTAATTATTAATAATCATTTTTAATTAACTAGTTTTAATAGTTAATTACTTGGGCTTTGTTGGATTAACTTGTTAATTACTTGAACTTGGGCTTTTATTAATGCTAATGGACTTAGAAGCCCACCCTACATCCTTAATGGACTAGTTAGCCCAACTTATCATGCAAGTATTACATTTGAACTTAACTAGTTTGATTAATACATATGGAATCTAGTTACAAGTTACTTACACTACTTTCCAACACCATGCAACCTTATAACCATCTTTTTGAGCCAATTACATGCAAAGAACTAGTGGGCTTTTCCCTCCCCCCTCCTCTTTGAAAACCGTCGGCCAAGGGTGGGCAAAAGGGAGCTCACATTTTCTTTTTTTTTGAAATACTTATGCACTACTTCATTCACTTTTTACACACACAAAAATACTTGCATTTTCCTCTCAATTTTCTCTCAACTTTTCTCTCAAAGTGTGAGTTTCTTTCAAGCTTTTTCTCCTTCTTTTTCTCTTGTAAAAACCGAATCCTAAACCATCTTCATCATCATCTTATGCTTGTTTGTTACTTGTTCTTGTTGTTGATTACTTACTTGTCTTTGTTAGTTGTTTACTTACTAGTACAAGAATCAAACTTTCTAGTTTAATTCTTCATATTATCTTGTATTTACAAGAACATACAAGAACAAAACTTCCTAGTTTATGTTCTACACTTAATGTTTTAAAAGATTGTAAGTTCATGTGTTGTAAATCATTACTTGTGATTCATGTTTGTAAACTTAAAGTTTACATTCTTAAAGATCAAAGTCTTGGCTTGAATCTTTAAAGTATGAACAACCATGAACTTGTTACTTGTAGATTTAACTTATTTCTTCATTTTATGTGCTTTAAAGTTGTGATTTGGTCAAGTACTACTAGTTAATCTTGATCTCATATTTCTTGAAACTAAAAGTTAACTTTGTAAGTTCAAGAACATAGAAGTATAACTTTTTAGTTATAACTTCATATACTTGTGTTGGATTTAGCTTAAGAACTTTAGATCTAGACTTTTGGGTCTAGGATCTTCAAGATCTAACTAAGAACTATGTTCTTCAACTTAAGATCTTGATTAGTTAGTTTACTTTCAAGTTTGTAGTTCAATATTACTTTTTAAACTCATGTATGTGATAAATCTAAGATCTTGATGTAACTTTGGTTCATCAAACTACTTGCAACACTTAATTGAGTTGTGCTACTTATCTTAGACTTACACTTGTTTTATGATGGTCAAAACTTGGTAAAGATGATGTGAGTTGTACACTTGAAGCTATATGCATCAAGGATGAGAACCGTGATGAACATCAAGCACCAAGAACCCACCGGAACTTACTGTTTACTATTTTCTGGAACTGATCAGAATACCTGGGCTACTGTAAAGTTGATTTTCAGTTATCTCTGTTCGAGTAGATAATTTTTCATTTAAGACTCGTCTTAATCCAAGTTACGGTTTAGGATCTATGGCCCTCCGAACGTCACTATGTCCTTTTAAAGTTGTGCTGAAAATTCTGACCTACTCGCACTTAGACCGTCGCCACGGTCAAACGAATATGAGTTTGCTTCTGGAATTTTTACCACAACTAAAGGACTCATATAGGGAGCCATGGACACTGGTCTCACCTTATTTCAGTAGGTATAGAGGCAGTGGTGACTGATCGAAGTCAGCTTTTGTTTTAAACTCTTTTCATGAACGAAACTTACTTTACACCTTTTGTTTGATGATGATTGATGATGACCTTTAAGACCTAATTTACATACTTTTAAACCTATTGGGACGATTTACTGACTTAATAATATTTGACTTAGGTTGAGGACTTTCCGGACCTACATACTTGCTTACTTCCCGACTCAACTTTACTACTACCTTACCACTGTGAGTTATAGCATCCCTTTTTACTTTAACTATTTTGGGAACTGAGAATACATGCGCATTTTAAGTTTTACAAACTAGGCACGAGTACTTAAACTTTATATATGTGTGGGTTATACAATTGCATAAACATTCCCTTTAGCTCGGTAATGTTTAGTCATTGATTTTTGAACCGGTGAACGCGAATCTTAGATATGGATCCATAGGGTTTGACATCCCCACTCGGGCTAGTAGCACTAGCATTTAACGGGTGTTTAATACTTTGTATATATACGCACTCTCCAAGTGTACTTTCAGGGGGTTATAAACGTTAAGTTAGTTACCAAGTGCCCACGGTTAAACATATACTTTACATACTGTTTTGAAACTCTCTTTGTAGCACTGAAATCTCGTGGCCTACCTTACATACTGTTATACTTAAACTATAGCTCACCAACCTTTGTGTTAACGTTTTTAAGCATGTTTTTCTCAGGTGCTTAAGGTTGCTTCCACTGTTGTACTAGTCATGCCTCGTAGACTTCCGCTGTACTTTACTAGAGATGTCACCGCATGAAACACTTTATCTTACATTCAAACTTTAATACTTTTGAAACAATGATTTGTAACGACCTAAGGGTCACGCACTATTATCTTTTCTTCTATTCATAGAAGCATACTTTTGATGTAAAACATTCGACGTTAGTTATGACGTCACCTTTTATCATGAATGCAAACTTGTTTTGAAAACGCATATAGTGTTTGACCTTGTAATGATCCTGTTGTTGATGGTCCGTACATGTTGATTTGGTACGGGGCGTCACATATTACTTCCTCACGAACATTCGTTAATTGAGGAATTCCATCAACTAGCTTATGTGAGAATATCTTTTGCAACATTTGATATCCCACATGGCCTAGTCTAACATGCCAAATAGCTCCGTTTTCGGTTTGAATTGTTTTCTTCACATAAGCCTCACCTGCGGACAACACAAACAAAGAACCTTTCTTTTCTCCCGTGAAAAGAACATCACCCACAATCTTTTTAACATTCTCAAGGACTTTTACATCCGTTGGACCAAAAAGAACATGTTTTCCAGATTCGGTAATTTGAGGTACCGAAACTAGATTCTTGGTCAATTTAGGAACAAGATAAACATCTTCCAAAGTAAAAGTATTATTATTAACATCAATAATAGCATTACCTTCCTTTTTAACAGGATGAGTTGAGTTGTCGGCCGTGATTACAACTCGATTTTGATTGTGATCTCTAATATCATGAAGAAGAGTTCCATCACCGGTCACATGGTGAGAGCAACCCGAATCAATAATCCATTGATTTTTCTTAACAACCGTATCAACGGTAAAACATTGCTCCCATTTGACTTCATCATCATCGTTGCTTGAACAAGCCACGTTTGCTTTTGTGACTTTAGAACGACAATATCTCTTGATGTGACCAACCTTCCCGCACTTGTAACATGTGGGAGGTTTCTTCTCATAGTTACTTTTGTAACTAGTTTGCTCTTCTTCTTTTTCTTTGCTAGAAGAACCTTTCTTGAAGTTCTTCCCTTTTGAAAACAATACCGCATCATTTTCAAATCCTTTGACCATTTGCTTGGCCAAAGCTTCTTGATTAGAGAGTAAATTCTCCAATTCTTCAACCGAAGGTTGAGTAGCCCACCCCTGAATAGAGGTTATGAATAGAACGTACTCTTTCTTCAAACCGCGAATTAAATATCTTCGCAACCGAGATTCACTGATTTTCTCGTTTGTATCAATCTCTGAAATTTCAGAAAAGAGTTTTGACCCGTAAGAAATATTCAGAAACTGGCATACCTTCTTATCTTGAGATTGCTAACTCATTTTTCAAGAATTGCAACCGTGCGGTATTCTTCTTGGTAAAGAGTTTCTCAAGAGTATCCCAAACATCCTTTGGCGAGTTAAGATCACGAACGTGTTCTATGAACTCTTTACTAATTGATGTCCTCAACGCAAAGAGAGCCTTCCCACACTTAATCTTCCATTTTCTTTGTGACTCGCCTTCTCAAGAGTTTCTACGGGAATTATGGCATCGCTTCCGGCTACAAGTTCCCATAGATCTTGACCTTGGAGATAAGCCTCCATACACATCTTCTAATACTTGTAGTTGTTACCTACAAGTCTTTCCATGCCATTGATCATACCACCATTGTTACCATTTGTGCCTTCCATTTTTGATAGCAAGATAACTAACTTTGAACTTTGAGTAATTGTACACAAGTTTAACTTAGGATCAAACTTTAACCAAGTTTAAAACCAAGCTCTAGATACCATAAAACAATAAGTTTAAATTGCTGTAAATGTGAAGGTAAGGAAAACAATATGAAACAAGATAGATCGCAGAAGAGAATGTGTATTGATTGAGTTATATTATGAATCACGTACATGCATGGGTTTAAATACAAGGAAAAAGGTAAAGAATATTAAATGCTAGCCTAATAAAACAAACATGCTAGATACAAAGGAGATATCATATCATCTCTATATTAAATGCAAGATATCTCTAAATTTGGAAATATCTCATAAATCAAGGGATTATAATATCCCATAAATCAAGGGATTATGTTGCACTAATTTTAACAACGGATACATACAATTTTATTCTATATAATTTAATAATTGGTTAATATCATAAGTTAGTCTTAGGGAAGAAAAAGGTACTTATAATGTACTATATTCAATAAAAATGAAAAAGGATAAACAGTAAGTAACAAGAAATCCGAAAATATCCATCCATCCATCCATATAATAAATATTATACATAGAAGCATGCATGCATGCATGTGATAAAGAGCACATACATGAAATTAGCTAGGGAACTTATTCAGATCGTGTCACGACCGACCATATAACTTATTTAACACAACACACTCATACAAGCTAGCGAGGAAAGTAGTTATTTAACACAACACACTCATACAAGCTAGCTAGGAAAGCAGTTTCCACATAACATTAACTTTTTTATCCCGTTTGACTTTTTTGACTGTAAATGGCAGCAACGGCAGCTCTTTGTCTTGTAATTTAAACAAAATTCATAACAACTCACAAGAATTGCAGAAGTTTGACTTTTACATCATCATCAATTTGACTTTAATTGACTGCAAATGGCACCATCCCAGCAACAGCTTTAGCTTGTAGCAGAAGTTTGACTTGTAACTTAAACTGAATTCTTAACAACTCATAAACAAATTAAAGACAAAATACTTCAAGTTCCATCATATTCACCAAAAACAAATTAAAAATCCAATAAAATTTCAAGTACTAAATACAATTAAAATCCAAGTACTAAACACAATATTCAATTGCAATCTAAGTACGAAACAAATTAAAATCCAATAACAGTATGTAATCTGAATATATAAGTAGAAGTATTTAACAAAAAACCAATTAAACATCCAATTGAACTTGACTTGCATTTTGACTTCGACCACCTTGACTCCACTCACATTTCTTTTCTCTTTTAACATTCAATTTACCTACATTAGCAAATTATACAATTTAACATCCAAGTACATTAAAATTAACATCCAAGTACATTAAAATTAACAAAATCAAACAGGTCAACTTATTCAATAAATCAATTGAACATTCTTTATGAATTGGAGATAAGCAGTGCAAGTAAACATATCCAAACTTATTCAACTTTAAAAAAAAAATCCGAAGAGTTTTTGGGTTTGATGAAAATCTGTATAGCAAAAAATTTAATCAAACAGTTGATTTTTAACTATACAATTGAGCATGTGAACTTACCATACACTTCTTGAGGATCATACTCGTATCCATCCGGTCTCCCAAGCCACGGTTGATCATTATCCATCGCGTTGCAGAACAATTTCGTTTGGTGTGCAGAATAATTTTTACGTAAAAGGTAACTGATGAATGATACGGTTATACACTTATACGGTACGTAGGAACTAGGGTTTTAGGAGTAAACTGTATGTGATAAGCACATGTTGACCACTTAACGGACCATTAACTGGTCGTTAGTGGTAGTAACTAGTTTGGGACAAAATAATAAATTCAGTGACTAGGAGTGTAGGAATATAATGGGAGTGACTAATTGAGCACTCGAATAACACAAGGACTAATTGAGCAATTTTGTCAAATATATAATTCATGTGAATTTAAATTTGGTAGATTTATTAAGTTAATTTGTGTGGTGTTTGAAGTCTTGGTTGGAAACCCAGACTTGTTCCTCTACTGTACCTTCAAGCAAGATACATACAATTTTATTTAATTTAATAATTGGTTAATATCATAAGCTAGCTTGTCTCGGGGCAAAAAAAGGTATGAATAAGGATAAACAGTAAGTAACAAGAAATCCGAAAATATCCAACCATCCATCCATATAATTATAAATATATAGATAGATAGAAGCATGCATGCATGTGATAAAAGAGTACATATATGAAATTAGCTAGGGAACTTATTCAGAGCATGTCTCGACTGACCACAAAACTTATTTAACACAACACACTCATACAAGCTAGCTAGGAAAGTAGTTATTAAACATAATGTTCCCGCAAACTCAGCTTATTTATTTAATTTGATGCATGCATGATTCGATCTTCAAGTTGCCATTAAGTTTAAGGAGAAAGGATCGGTCCTATATTGTCAAGGTAATCCCCATAGTTGCCATAAAATCCGGCAATTCTACCCTCAACCAGAGAAAGTGAGAAAGGAGTTCCTCGAGAGTTACGCTTTGGAAGGGGGTGGTCACCAAAAGCCAATGAGGTAATAACTTGTAAGTTACTATAGTAACCATATTCTCCTTTAAATTTAAGAAGCCCTTTGTTGACGGTATACTGCATGTGAATGTATAATTAAAGAGAAATCATATAAGAAAAGAAAACATGAGAATAACACATTCGTACGTACTATTCAAATAACGTATATCTATTATATTATTATATATATATATATATATATATATATATATATATATATATATATATATATATATATATATATATATATATATATATATTGTGTGTGTATGTGTGTGTGTGTGTGTGTGTGTGTATTACTAGTATTATATATTTATATATATATTACTCCATCCGTCTCATCATGCATGATAGTCCACTATTTTTTTTTTGGACTGTCTCAAGTTAATAATTTACTTTCATAAATAGATAATAAAAATAAGGTAGGTTTCTTTTATACCCTTAACTTTTGTATATAAGACAAAATGATGGATAAAGAGTGAGAGATAAAACTATAAAGTAAAGAAAAAATACATGTGATAATTACTTTTTCTTAAACTATATGTTTTTTCTATGTTGACTATTAATATGAGACTATTAATATGGAAAGAGAGAGTATTATATACGGTAGCTGGCTAGGTGTAATTAAAGATCACCTTTATATCAAAACCACGAGTTTGACTTCCAACTTTTGAAACGTGTAGGTTTTTGTTAGCATCCTCATAATAGAAGGTGAGGGCAATTACACATCCCATGTCGGGAGTATAAGTGACAATAATCTGTTTCATCCGATATGGAGCAGGACCTTCATCTGGTAAAAATTCCCATTCAACATCTCCGCCGTCACCCCCCCATGCTTCAACCTTAACATACTTACCAGATGCCTGCATATACATATATACATAAACATTACATTACATTACATACGGCAGTTATTTTTATTATATATATATATATATATATATATATATATATATATATATATATATATATATATATATATATATATATATATATATATATAATTATTTAGCATTCCTGAAAATCAGTATACCATTTTGCTTTTCTAGATCGATATATGTATATATATATCTTCTTCTTCTACTATATGTAATATGAAAGAAATATTGATATTGATGTGCTATATCTAACTTCAATCCATCATGAACGCTTATATATAGGCATGAAGCAGGGGTTGTAAAATAAATATACATATATTTGTAAACCTTAATTATTCACGAGACACGTGCGTACTACGCTGCGCGTTGCTTCCGTCATATCCTTACTCCCATTGCGGGGTCCAAAGTAATACACTAACTTTAATTTCTAGAAAGAATATAATCCTACTACTCGTATGATAATATAACCCACATTTTTGGCAATTCAAGGTGGAATTCAATATTACACTAAGTTTTTATATAACGGACTATAATCTTGATCTAAAAATAAAATACTTATATACTTGCAAGCTCAAATTCAAAACACATTGTTTAAAATGGCAAAATCAAGTTTAATTTTCAACAATAAAATATGGGATGGAGGAGTACAATTTTAGTATATCATGAATGCAAAATAAAAAATCAAATAAAAATTTAAAATCGAATACAATCGATACATTATATTGAATTAACCTAAAAGAAATTTAAAATATTTAAGCCCAAGATGAAGACACTTTTAATACATTATATTGAATTAACCTAAAAGAAATTTAAAATATTTAAGCCCAAGATGAAGACACTTTTAATAGCATCTGTTTGTTGTGAGGTACACAAGTTATGGTTACATCGTTGGGTTTTGTTTGTAACTTAAAATGTACAGTGAGAAGAACAAGGAAATATGTGGAAGACTGGGAAGTAGAGTTTGCTAACCGTCTAAGAGCACTGGTAGTGGTGACTGATGTCACTTGGCATGTCAGGCCTGACTTACTGAGTCAGAAAAAGTGGGGATTGGTGACCTATGCATGTCAGTTTATATTTTTATTATTATTTTAATGATTTTTAAATATAACATATATTGATAAAATTATGAAAATAACATAAATGAAAATAACTTTCATTAAAATTAAAAAAAACATTACATTTCCTAATAATTAAAAAACATACGATTCCTAAAAATTAAAAAAAAAAAACAATACGTTATCGCGATTAAAAAGTTACAATTCGTTAACTATTTCGTCATCGCGATTATGCCATAGATGCGAAACTAGAGTATGTCGAAGATACTCATGCTTGTCTTTGTCACGCAGCTCTTTTGTCTTCTCGGCATATACATCACACCTTTCGTACCAATTTGATCCTTGTAGGTTGTTGACAGGCAAGTAGTAAGATTTATTTTCAGCGATGTTAAAACCATTGTCTTCAATTATCATGTTGTGCAATATGATGCAACCATACATGATTCTTTTGATTTTGTTTACGCTATATGCCCTAGCAGGTTGTCTTAAAATACCCCAACGACCTTGCAAAATTCCAAATGTCCTCTCAACGTCTTTACGAGCTGCAGATTGTTTCTTTGTAAAGTATTTCCTTTTTGCGTCAACAACACTTGAGAATCCCTTAGCGAAAGAAACCCACGAAGGGTAAATCCCATCGGCAAGATAGTAGCCTCGATCAAAATCAACGTGAAATGTCCCGTTCTTATTGATTAAAAACGTTCCATATTAATTGATTTCGTTGCGAGGTTTTGACCTCTATATGAGACGTTTTTCAAAGATTGCATTCATTTTAAAACAAACCATAACCTTTATTTCATCAATAAAGGTTTAAAAAGCTTTACGTAGATTATCAAATAATGATAATCTAAAATATCCTGTTTACACACGACCATTACATAATGGTTTACAATACAAATATGTTACAACAAAATAAGTTTCTTGAATGCAGTTTTTACACAATATCATACAAGCGTGGACTCCAAATCTCGTCCTTATTTAAGTATGCGACAGCGGAAGCTCTTAATAATCACCTGAGAATAAACATGCTTAAAACTTCAACAAAAATGTTGGTGAGTTATAGGTTTAACCTATATATATCAAATCATAATAATAGACCACAAGATTTCATATTTCAATACACATCCCATACATAGAGATAAAAATCATTCATATGGTGAACACCTGGTAACCGACATTAACAAGATGCATATATAAGAATATCCCCATCATTCCGGGACACCCTTCGGATATGATATAAATTTCGAAGTACTAAAGCATCCGGTACTTTGGATGGGGTTTGTTAGGCCCAATAGATCTATCTTTAGGATTCGCGTCAATTAGGGTGTCTGTTCCCTAATTCTTAGATTACCAGACTTAATAAAAATGGGCATATTCGATTTCGATAATTCAACCATAGAATGTAGTTTCACGTACTTGTGTCTATTTTGTAAATATTTATAAAACCTGCATGTATTCTCATCCCAAAAATATTAGATTTTAAAAGTGGGACTATAACTCACTTTCACAGATATTTACTACGTCGGGAAGTAAGACTTGGCCACTGGTTGATTCACGAACCTATAACAATATATACATATATATCAAAGTATGTTCAAAATATATTTACAACACTTTTAATATATTTTGATGTTTTAAGTTTATTAAGTCAGTTGTCTTCGTTAGTAACCTACAACTAGTTGTCCACAGTTAGATGTACAGAAATAAATCGATAAATATTATCTTGAATCAATCCACGACCCAGTGTATACGTATCTCAGTATTGATCACAACTCAAACTATATATATTTTGGAATCAACCTCAACCCTGTATAGCTAACTCCAACATTCACATATAGAGTGTCTATGGTTGTTCCGAAATATATATAGATGTGTCGACATGATAGGTCGAAACATTGCATACGTGTCTATGGTATCTCAAGATTACATAATATACAATACAAGTTGATTAAGTTATGGTTGGAATAGATTTGTTACCAATTTTCACGTAGCTAAAATGAGAAAAATTATCAAATCTTGTTTTACCCATAACTTCTTCATTTTAAATCCGTTTTGAGTGAATCAAATTGCTATGGTTTCATATTGAACTCTATTTTATGAATCTAAACAGAAAAAGTATAGGTTTATAGTCGGAAAAATAAGTTACAAGTCGTTTTTGTAAAGGTAGTCATTTCAGTCGAAAGAACGACGTCTAGATGACCATTTTAGAAAACATACTTCCACTTTGAGTTTAACCATAATTTTTGGATATAGTTTCATGTTCATAATAAAAATCATTTTCTCAGAATAACAACTTTTAAATCAAAGTTTATCATAGTTTTTAATTAACTAACCCAAAACAGCCCGCGATGTTACTACGACGGCGTAAATCCGGTTTTACGGTGTTTTTCGTGTTTCCAGGTTTTAAATCATTAAGTTAGCATATCATATAGATATAGAACATGTGTTTAGTTGATTTTAAAAGTTAAGTTAGAAGGATTAACTTTTGTTTGCGAACAAGTTTAGAATTAACTAAACTATGTTCTAGTGATTACAAGTTTAAACCTTCGAATAAGATAGCTTTATATGTATGAATCGAATGATGTTATGAACATCATTACTACCTTAAGTTCCTTGGATAAACCTACTGGAAAAGAGAAAAATGGATCTAGCTTCAATGGATCCTTGGATGGCTCGAAGTTCTTGAAGCAGAATCATGACACGAAAACAAGTTCAAGTAAGATCATCACTTGAAATAAGATTGTTATAGTTATAGAAATTGAACCAAAGTTTGAATATGATTATTACCTTTTATTAGAATGATAACCTACTGTAAGAAACAAAGATTTCTTGAGGTTGGATGATCACCTTACAAGATTGGAAGTGAGCTAGCAAACTTGAAAGTATTCTTGATTTTATGTAACTAGAACTTGTAGAATATATGAAGAACACTTAGAATTTGAAGATAGAACTTGAGAGAGATCAATTATATGAAGAAAATTGAAGAATAAAAGTGTTTGTAGGTGTTTTTGGTCGTTGGTGTATGGATTAGATATAAAGGATATGTAATTTTGTTTTCATGTAAATAAGTCATGAATGATTACTCATATTTTTGTAATTTTATGAGATATTTCATGCTAGTTGCCAAATGATGGTTCCCACATGTGTTAGGTAACTCACATGGGCTTCTAAAAGCTGATCATTGGAGTGTATATACCAATAGTACATACATCTAAAAGCTGTGTATTGTACGAGTACGAATACGGGTGCATACGAATAGAATTGTTGATGAAACTGAACGAGGATGTAATTGTAAGCATTTTTGTTAAGTAGAAGTATTTTGATAAGTGTATTAAAGTCTTTCAAAAGTGTATAAATACATATTAAAACACTACATGTATATACATTTTAACTGAGTCGTTAAGTCATCGTTAGTCGTTACATGTAAGTGTTGTTTTGAAACCTTTAGGTTAATGATCTTGTAAAATGTTGTTAACCCTATGTTTATAATATCAAATGAGATTTTAAATTATTATATTATCATGATATTATCATGTATGAATATCTCTTAATATGATATATATACATTAAATGTCTTTACAACGATAATCGTTACGTATATGTCTCGTTTAAAAATCATTAAGTTAGTAGTCTTGTTTTTACATATGTAGTTCATTGTTAATATACTTAATGATATGTTTACTTTTCATAGTATCATGTTAACTATATATATATCCATATATATGTCATCATATAGTTTTTACAAGTTTTAACGTTCGTGAATCACCGGTCAACTTGGGTGGTCAATTGTCTATATGAAACATATTTCAATTAATCAAGTCTTAACAAGTTTGATTGCTTAACATGTTGGAAACATTTAATCATGTAAATATCAATCTCAATTAATATATATAAACATGGAAAAGTTCGGGTCACTACAGTACCTACCCGTTAAATAAATTTCGTCCCGAAATTTTAAGCTGTTGAAGGTGTTGACGAATCTTCTGGAAATAGATGCGGGTATTTCTTCTTCATCTGATCTTCATGCTCCCAGGTGAACTCGGGTCCTCTACGAGCATTCCATCGAACCTTAACAATTGGTATCTTGTTTTGCTTAAGTCTTTTAACCTCACGATCCATTATTTCGACGGGTTCTTCGATGAATTGAAGTTTTTCGTTGATTTGGATTTCATCTAACGGAATAGTGAGATCTTCTTTAGCAAAATATTTCTTCAAATTCGAGACGTGGAAAGTGTTATGTACAGCCGCGAGTTATTGAGGTAACTCAAGTCGGTAAGCTACTGGTCCGACACGATCAATAATCTTGAATGGTCCAATATACCTTGGATTTAATTTCCCTCGTTTACCAAATCGAACAACGCCTTTCCAAGGTGCAACTTTAAGCATGACCATCTCTCCAATTTCAAATTCTATATCTTTTCTTTTAATGTCAGCGTAGTTCTTTTATCGACTTTGGGCGATTTTCAACCGTTGTTGAATTTGGATGATCTTCTCGGTAGTTTCTTGTATAATCTCCGGACTCGTAATCTGTCTATCCCCCACTTCACTCCAACAAATCGGAGACCTGCACTTTCTACCATAAAGTGCTTCAAACGGCGCCATCTCAATGCTTGAATGGTAGCTGTTGTTGTAGGAAAATTCTGCTAACGGTAGATGTCGATCCCAACTGTTTCCGAAATCAATAACACATGCTCGTAGCATGTCTTCAAGCGTTTGTATCGTCCTTTCGCTCTGCCCATCAGTTTGTGGATGATAAGCAGTACTCATGTCTAGACGAGTTCCTAATGCTTGCTGTAATGTCTGCCAGAATCTTGAAATAAATCTGTCATCCCTATCAGAGATAATAGAGATTGGTATTCCATGTCTGGAGACGACTTCCTTCAAATACAGTCGTGCTAACTTCTCCATCTTGTCATCTTCTCTTATTGGCAGGAAGTGTGCTGATTTGGTGAGACGATCAACTATTACCCAAATAGTATCAAAACCACTTGCAGTCCTTGGTAATTTAGTGATGAAATCCATGGTAATGTTTTCCCATTTCCATTCCGGGATTTCGGGTTGTTGAAGTAGACCTGATGGTTTCTGATGCTCAGCTTTGACCTTAGAACACGTCAAACATTCTCCTACGTATTTAGCAACATCGGCTTTCATACCCGGCCACCAAAAATGTTTCTTGAGATCCTTGTACATCTTCCCCGTTCCAGGATGTATTGAGTATCTAGTTTTATGAGCTTCTCTAAGTACCATTTCTCTCATATCTCCAAATTTTGGTACCCAAATCCTTTCAGCCCTATACCGGGTTCCGTCTTCCCGAATATTAAGATGCTTCTTCGATCCTTTGGGTATTTCA
Source organism: Rutidosis leptorrhynchoides (assembly GCF_046630445.1). Classification (NCBI taxonomy): domain Eukaryota; kingdom Viridiplantae; phylum Streptophyta; class Magnoliopsida; order Asterales; family Asteraceae; genus Rutidosis; species Rutidosis leptorrhynchoides. The sequence goes on along the minus strand of NC_092333.1, from coordinate 219,968,290 downwards.
TCCTTTAAATTTCCCTTTTTTAAAACTCCTTGTTGCGCCTCCTTTATTTGAGTAGTAAGGTTATTATGAATCATTATATTCATAGATTTTACTCGAATGGGTTCTCTGTCCTTCCTGCTCAAGGCATCGGCTACCACATTTGCCTTTCCCGAGTGGTAACGAATCTCAAAGTCGTAATCATTCAATAATTCAATCCACCTACGCTGCCTCATATTCACTTGTTTCTGATTAAATATGTGTTGAAGACTTTTGTGGTCGGTATATATAATACTTTTGACCCCATATAAGTAGTGCCTCCAAGTATTTAATGCAAAAACAACCGCGCCTAATTCCAAATCATGTGTCGTATAATTTTGTTCGTGAATCTTCAATTGTCTAGACGCATAAGCAATCACCTTCATTTGTTGCATTAATACACAACCGAGACCTTGCTTTGATGCGTTATAATAAATCACAAAATCATCATTCCCTTCAGGCAATGACAATATAGGTGCTGTAGTTAGCTTTTTCTTCAATAACTGAAACGCTTTCTCTTGTTCATCATTCCATTCAAATTTTTTCCCTTTATGCGTTAATGCAGTCAAGGGTTTTGCTATTCTGGAAAAGTCTTGGGTGAACCTTCTGTAGTAACCAGCTAGTCCTAAAAACTGGCGTATGTGTTTCGGAGTTTTCGGGGTTTCCCACTTTTCAACAGTTTCTATCTTTGCCGGATCCACCTTAATACATTCTTTGTTCACTATGTGACCGAGGAATTGAACTTCTTCCAACCAAAATGCACACTTTGAAAACTTAGCGTACAATTCTTCCTTCCTCAATACTTCTAACACCTTTCTCAAATGTTCACCGTGTTCTTGGTCATTCTTTGAGTAAATAAGTATGTCATCAATGAAAACAATGACAAACTTGTCAAGGTATGGTCCACACACTCGGTTCATAAGGTCCATGAACACAGCTGGTGCATTAGTTAAACCAAATGGCATGACCATAAACTCGTAATGACCGTAACGTGTTCTGAAAGCAGTCTTTGGAATATCATCTTCTTTCACCCGCATTTGATGATACCCGGAACGTAAGTCAATCTTTGAATAAACAGACGAGCCTTGTAGTTGATCAAATAAGTCGTTGATTCTCGGTAGTGGGTAGTGGTTCTTGATGGTAAGTTTGTTCAACTCTCGGTAGTCGATACACAACCTGAATGTACCATCTTTCTTCTTGACAAACAAAACAGGAGCTCCCCACGGTGATGTGCTTGGTCGAATGAAACCACGCTCTAAAAGTTCTTGTAATTGGCTTTGCAGTTCTTTCATCTCGCTGGGTGCGAGTCTGTAAGGAGCACGAGCTATTGGTGCAGCTCCTGGTACAAGATCTATTTGAAATTCAACGGATCGATGTGGGGGTAATCCCGGTAATTCTTTCGGAAATACATCGGGAAATTCTTTTGCAATGGGAACATCATTGATGCTCTTTTCTTCAGTTTGTACTTTCTCGACGTGTGCTAGAACAGCATAGCAACCTTTTCTTATTAGTTTTTGTGCCTTCAAATTACTAATAAGATGTAGCTTCGTGTTGCCCTTTTCTCCGTACACCATTAAGGGTTTTCCTTTTTCTCGTATAATGCGAATTGCATTTTTGTAACAAATGATCTCTGCTTTCACTTCTTTCAACCAGTCCATACCGATTATCACATCAAAACTCCCTAACTCTACTGGTATCAAATCAATCTTAAATGTTTCGCTAACCAGTTTAATTTCTCGATTTCGACATATATTATCTGCTGAAATTAATTTACCATTTGCTAATTCGAGTAAAAATTTACTATCCAAAGGCGTCAATGGACAACTTAATTTAGCACAAAAATCTCTACTCATATAGCTTCTATCCGCACCCGAATCAAATAAAACGTAAGCAGAATTATTGTCAATAAGAAACGTACCCGTAACAAGCTCCGGGTCTTCTTGTGCCTCTGTCGCATTAATATTGAAAACTCTTCCGCGGCCTTGTCCATTCGTGTTCTCCTGGTTCGGTCAATTTCTAATAATGTGGCCCGGTTTTCCACATTTATAACAAACTACATTGGCATAACTTGCTCCGACACTACTTGCTCCGCCATTACTCGTTCTGACACCATTTGTTACTTTCGTTCTATTAACCCCTGGTCCGTAGACCTCACACTTCGCCGCGCTATGACCATTTCTTTTACACTTGTTGCAAAATTTGGTGCAGAACCCCGAGTGATACTTTTCACACCTTTGGCATAGCTGCTTCTGATTGTTGTTGTTGTTGTTGCGGTTATTATTGTTGTTGGGATGATTGTTGTAGTTGCTGTTGTTGTTGTTGTTGTTGTTGTTGTTGTTGTTGTTGGGCCGTTTGTTGTAGTTGCGATTGATGTTGCGATTGTTGGGATAATTGTTGCGATTATTGTTGTAATTGCTGTTGTTGTTGTATTGGTGATTTTTATCACCGTTTTTCTCCCACTTTCTTTTGACTTGCTTCACATTGGCCTCTTCAGCAGTCTGTTCTTTAATTCTTTCTTCAATCTGGTTCACTAGTTTGTGAGCCATTCTACATGCCTGTTGAATGGAGGCGGGCTCGTGTGAACTTATATCTTCTTGGATTCTTTCCGGTAATCCTTTTACAAACACGTCGATCTTCTCTTCCTCATCTTCGAATGCTCCCGGACACAATAGGCACAATTCTGTGAATCGTCTTTCGTACGTGGTAATATCAAATCCTTGGGTTCGTAACCCTCTAAGTTCTGTCTTGAGCTTATTGACCTCGGTTCTGGGACGGTACTTCTCGTTCATCAAGTGCTTGAATGCTGACCACGGTAGTGCGTACGCATCGTCTTGTCCCACTTGCTCTAGATAGGTATTCCACCATGTTAACGCAGAACCTGTGAAGGTATGTGTAGCGTACTTTACTTTGTCCTCTTCAGTACACTTACTTATGGCAAACACCGATTCGACCTTCTCGGTCCACCGTTTCAATCCGATCGGTCCTTCGGTTCTATCAAATTCCAAAGGTTTACAGGCAGTGAATTCTTTGTAGGTGCATCCTACATGATTTCCTGTACTGCTAGATCCAAGGTTATTGTTGGTATGTAGCGCAGCCTGTACTGCGGCTATGTTTGAAGCTAGAAAAGTACGGAATTCCTCTTCATTCATATTCACGGTGTGTCGAGTAGTCGGTGCCATTTCCTTCAAAATAGTCAAATGGAACAAGTTAATCATACAGAATATTAAGAGTAGTTAATAGTATTTCGTAGCATAATATGAACTCATTTATAAAAGCTTTTTCTTCATATTAGCGTTTTATAAGTTTAAATTCGGGTAGTACCTATGCGACGACCCGGAAATTTCCGACCAAATTTAAACTTTAATCTTTATATTATTCAGACACGATAAGCAAAGTTTGTTAAGTTAAATCTCAAGAATTTTAAAATGTGTTCATACATTCATTATAACCTCGACCAAATTCCGACGATTCACGAACCGTTATATATAAATTGATATGTATATGTATATATATATTATAACTTGAGAATATTAATAAAGTATTAAACGTATAATACTTTACACGAACGTATTTGTTTCAATATGATTTTCGACGAAAAAAAATATATATTAAATGATTGAATTATCAGAAACATTGAATTATGATTACAAGTCTCTGTTGAGAGGTCCACTATGATTTGAGAAAATCTATTCCTCTTAACGATATTCAGAATAATTTGTAAAGCTATTTATAAATAAAAACAAAAAGTGTCATTTACGAAAGTTAGACAAAAGTTAGTGGAGAATTGGTTTTCATAATATTCTATTAATCTATTTTCAAACGTACAAAGACGTTTTCAGTTTAAAAAGAACTTTATTATTAAAACGTATATAACTTTTATAAATATCTAGAATCACTTTTGACAACTCATTACTTAACCAGTATAATAAATATAACGATATTTATATTTTATTTCATTAAATATATATAACGATTTAGATTAATATTATATATATTTATACGCGTATTATACATACATAGTTTTTTATACTTTTACTATACTTTAACTTTACCTTTACTTTACTTTTACTTTACTTTAACTTTAATAATTCATACTTTAATAATTCACTTTAATAATTCATACTTTAATAATTCACTTTAATAATTCATACTTTAATAATTCACTTTAATAATTCATACTTTAATAATTCACTTTAATAATTCATACTTTAATAATTCACTTTTATAATTCAAAAATCTATTATAAATAGAATTCAATAGGTTTCATTATTTCATAGAAACTTGAAAATATATTTCTCTAAACTCTCTCAATTGATATATATATATATATATATATATATATATATATATATATATATATATATATATATATATATATATATATATATATATATATATATATATATATATATATATATATATATATATATATATATTTGCTCTGTATTATTTCAAGATATTATTAGTATACATAAAATATTACGACGGAGTGCTGTCCGAGTGATTTCAAAATAGTTTTTTTGAATGAGTCGAAGCTAAGGAAATTATGGGTTATAGCTATGGAGGTGATGGGTATGGTTCATGGGTATGCTCGTAAGGTCAATCTAGTGTTTATCATCTCCGTTGCGTCTACGTACTTTCCTGCAATATTGAATCTCAATATTGATACGTTCGTAAATCCGAGGCCAACCTTGCACTTATTAAATGACGTTATATGTATTTTTACTTCGAAATACAGTATTGTGAGTTTCATTTGCTCCCTTTTATATATATTTTTGGGACTGAGAATACATGCGCTGTTTTTATTAATGTTTTACGAAATAGGCACAAGTACTAAAACTAATTCTACGTGGGTTTAAACCAGAAATATACCCTTAGCTTGGTAACATTAAACTACTTGTCTATGTACGGTAGGCGCGAATCCTAAAGATAGATCTATTGGGCCTGACAAACCCCATCCTGACTATGGGATGCTTTAGTACTTTGAGGTTATTTTAAACACACCTGATCTGGTGTACTTCAGAGGGTAAAACATGAACGTTAAGGCTTGTTACCGGGTGCCTACAACTTATAGAATACTTTTATACACTTGCGAGTGTACATATATTTATAAACGGAAATCTTGTGGTCTATTAATATATTGAAATGATTGTTATGATAAACCTGTGAACTCACCAACCTTTTGGTTGACACTTTAAAGCATGTTTATTCTCAGGTATTAAAGAAATCTTCCGATGTGCGTTAGCTCATTTTAAGGATATTACTTGGAGTCATTCATGACATATTTTGAAAGACGTTGCATTCGAGTCATTGAGTTCATCAAGATTATTATTAAGCCAATTATAGTTGGATGTATTATGAAATGGTGTGCATGCCGTCAACTTTCGTTGTAAAGAAAGTTTGTCTTTTAAAAATGAATGCAATGTTTGTAAAATGTATCATATAGAGGTTAAATACCTCGCGATGTAATCAACTATTGTGAATCGTTTATAATGTAAATGAACGGGTCCTTTCATTCGGTATCAGAGCGGTGGTCTTAGCGAACCAGGTCTGCATTAGTGTGTCTAACTGATAGTCGTTAGGATGCATTAGTGAGTCTGGACTTCGACCGTGTCTGCATTTCAAAAGTTTTGCTCATCATTCTTGTCGGAAATTACCTGCTTATCATTCTTAGTCTAGACACATCTTATTACATTGATTGCATGAATAGTGTATAGACAAAATTCATATCTTAGCGTATCTGCTAATTCATATCTTAGCGTATCTGTTACTGTAAACTTTGCCTGACATATTCCGTAAATTCCTCCGTAATCTACGAAACCTTTTGCTCTATATAATTAGAATACCACCCGATAGCCGGAAAATCATTTCATATCGAAAAATTCTTTATTCAATCGTACGAAATGGAATTCGTCATTAGTTCAAGTCCCTCGGATTCCGAAATGGAATCTCACTCAAGTTCCGAAAGCAGTGTGACCGGAATGGATCAACCAATTAGTCATCATCTATTCTGGATGAATTGGGGATGGGTTCGTAGCCTCCTTAATCATTGGAGACAAGAAGAAGGTGATCCCTTCCATCTACCACATTGCCCTCTTGGCGAAGAACCTGAAGCACTTACCGGCGAACCTATTCGAAACACCATTTTCTCTCTTATTTCTAGAGTATCTCGTCACGATTACATACTACACCAAATTCTAGATTTTATTTATCCGATCGTCCGAACCGACAATCACCCCGGTGTAATAGAAGAAGTCAACGAGCTTCGCGCTCGGGTAGTGGCTTTGGAGAATATGGTGCAAAGGTTACAAACACCAGCAGCAGCACCAGCAGCATAAACAGTACCACCATCAGCAACACCAACAGTACCATCACCACCACCAACAACAACATCCACATCCCACACCGTAACATCACAATATGTATCTCAAACATCAACGTCATACGCCCTGTAAATATCCAGGAATATCAACAACAACAAACGATGAAGTATTAATTCATAAACTTCATTGAAGAGATATCTCTGCGGCAGTTATGTAATCTCCAAAATCTTAGAGATTATTTAATTCTGACCGTAAATCGGATGAGTGAACGGAGATGGTAGAGTAGAAACTTTGATCGAAAATGGTGTACGATTTACAAGCTAGAATTGTTTTACCAACAGCATCAACAGGACCGTAGCATCATCAACACAGTCAGTGCCGTCAGTATCGTCAGAATCAGCAGCACCTGTAACATCACAAACTCTGTCAGTTCAAGAATCATTGTGGACATCATTACGAATCAACAACAAATATATTGTATCAACGAGTTATGAAGTATTAACTCATTTCCAGTCGAAAGATTTATATGTATATTTTATATGTATAAATTTTTAAACCATAATAAATCTTCCCGTACTAAGCTATTATGTGTGAATCTTAACTACTCAGTTAATTCATATTACAAATATGCAATGATGTACGTCCTTCGTTCACAACTTAACCATCGTTAATTACAATCTCTGTCTCAATTCAATAAAAAATCTAATTTATAATAAATCAAGTATATTATTCGAATATATGTTTGATTTTACGCTTTCATCACCGATGTACTCGAAACTTTTCAAATAACATCATTCGTACCTTGCGAAGTTCACAAGAATTTCACGAAAACCAACAAATAACAAAGTAATGATTCATAATTTCAATATTATTGAAGAAATATTTATGCAATTTATAAAGTTTTAGGGATTACTCAATTCTAGTTCCAACCATAAAACAAATGAGTTTAATTTAATATTAACTCATTAAATCTATATTACATCTAAAGAAAATATACACATATATTTTCATAAAGACTGTAATAAACTTCTTTTGTACAAAATATTAATTGTGAAAATTTTTTTAACGGGTAGGTAATACCCGAGAGATATATAAATTCACAATTAATATATTACATTTTTCGAAACTGATTCAGCAATCATCAACTATACTCCCTACTTTCACAACAATATCCATTCTTTCATATAAATCAAAACAATCATACTCATTCAAATTCAATTACATATTCTGATTTTGAAATCGCATAATTCAATTCGAAATATAACCAGTATCATCACTCTTAGATTCCTATATCTTTCAAAGCTATACTTTGACTTCAAAACTGTGTTAGAACATCATATGTATTAACGATTACAATATGTGCTCAAACCCTTCGAAATTCCTGAAGACACTTCAACTAAGGAACAATCGAGATGATGATCCAACCACATGTTACCCACAGTTATACACCTGAAAAACTCTCAAAACCCAAGTCATAGTTCGAAACGTATCCGTGTTAGACCCTTTGGCATTTACTAGCTAAAATAAATTTCAATTCCGTTTCAAAATAGACAGTTTTGTCACAGCTCCAGCAAGTCATCTTCGACTTCTCAATCAAAACAGTCTTATTATAACCTCGATAGATGCGTTGCCCTTTCGCCAACGTTATCGGGGAATCGTTTATATTCACCACATTAGCAATAAACTTACCAACAACTTCATTGATCTTTGACTTTCAAAAAAAAATCATTATAATTATCGAAACCCTATCATATACTCATTCGTACCTTATAACAAGAATTGCCATATCAATTATTGAGAATCAGCAATCAGTATTTTGAAACCTCGCAGCATGTCTACATCAACAATTACATATACACACAACGTCTACCTCCAAGACTTACATTCTTTGAATGAGAAATTTCTGAAAAACACCCTAAACTGCGAACCAGTTCTCGAAATTTTGAAAAATGCTGATGAAGCAGCAAAAACTGTAAACGACCTTAACAGTAAAAAGTTGGATGATAAAGGATAGTATATTGGCAAAGCTCAGAGAAAGAGAAGCTTTGGAACTGGAAAATGGATTGAGCAAAGTATGAATGAGGCTGTGGACAAATCACAAAGGCTGAACCTGCCTTCAAAGAATCCAAATGATTCAGTACTTGCTGAAGTCATTAACGAATACCTTGCTCCTGACTCTAAACCCTTGCGGACAATATCCTTCATCATCCTCTGATATTAGACATTCTAAGATATCATCGTATCTTTCATTATAAATATCATCCATACTTCTGAAGATATTTTTATAATTATTCTTATCTGAAATCATTTACCTCTTCGCGCTATCTGTATTATATCATAAAAGAAACTATTTTAGTTTCTAAATTCTGAAACATTCGAGTTTAAAATAGGAATATTCTTGAAGAAGTGTTGGGAGCTGAAGCATGAGTTAGTATAATATAATGACACTTGATCAACGTGATTATATTACAGTAATTCATGCTGAGTTTCTAAATGAAACATGATGATTCACAGATCATAACGTCATCATATGCTATGTTACACGACTCTTGTATTCTCTTTGATCTCTAAATATCAAGAAAATATTTCTTGATGATTCGGCCTTTTCCTAGGTATTCTGGTAATTTGACAAGTCAAGATCGTGTCATTACAATTTACTTCCTAGAACATTAACAATGTTCATTCCGAAATTTATATCTGCGAATTCTGGACCATTACAAGCGGTGCTTAATCGCAAGAAGAAGAAACGGAAGGACAAAGCTCCGAACTAGAAATGGGAGTATAAATCATAGCAAATAGAAGAGAGCATTAACTGTGGATGACAATGATTATAGAAGAAGCAAGGACTTTGAAATATAAGGGAAGATATAAAACCCAACAACAACCCAGAAATAACAAACCGTATATATCAATTCATATAGTAATATAAAGACACGGGAGAACTAAAAACACTATAAAACCAAGAGTATAGTAGAAGTAAATAGATTCTTCCCGAGGCAGATGAAAAAGAAGAGCGACAGATATGAAAGTGAGGAGTATATCAAGAATCAGCACTGGATGAAGCATATTGACAAATACTTTAAAATATGAGTTGAGAAGGTGTGAGTTGTAAGAAAACAAATGAGGTGGATTTATAGTGAAATATCAGACAGAGAAATCAAAATGGATTATCGCATTAATTCGAAGAGGATCATAATTTCCTTAATCGCCGAATAATCAAATCCAATATAGATTACAAAGATTTTCTTTTCGGAGATCAATCGTGATGACGTCAAAAGATACGACGAATCACTATTATCTTATTTCATTCATTTACGATAACTTCACTCATACGCTTCGAGTAATCGAATTATTTTATCCATTCTTCTTGAACATGATAAAACTCTATAATCGTTATAATAACATTCTCATTGTTAGTCATGACGACCTCTATCAAATTTCGGGGACGAAATTTCTTTAACGGGTAGGTACTGTGACGACCCGGAAATTTCCGATCAAATTTAAACTTTAATCTTTATATTATTCAGACACGATAAGCAAAGTTTGTTAAGTTAAATCTCAAGAATTTTAAACTGTGTTCATACATTCATTATAACCTCGACCAAATTTCGATGATTCACGAACCGTTATATATAAATAGATATGTATATGTATATATATATTATAACTTGAGAATATTAATAAAGTATTAAACGTATAATACTTTACACGAACGTATTTGTTTCAATATGATTTTCGACGAAAAAAATATATATTAAATGATTGAATTATCAGAAACATTGAATTATGATTATAAGTCTCTGTTGAGAGGTCCACTATGATTTGAGAAAATCTATTCCTCTTAACGATATTCAGAATAATTTGTAAAGCTATTTATAAATAAAAACAAAAAGTGTCATTTACGAAAGTTACACAAAAGTTAGTGGAGAATTGGTTTCCATAATATTCTATTAATCTATTTTTAAACGTACAAAGACGTTTTCAGTTTAAAAAGAACTTTATTATTAAAACGTATATAACTTTTATAAATATCTAGAATCACTTTTGACAACTCATTACTTAACCAGTATAATAAATATAACGATATTTATATTTTATTTCATTAAATATATATTACGATTTAAATTAATATTATATATATTTATACGCGTATTATATATACATAGTTTTTTATACTTTTACTATACTTTAACTTTATCTTTACTTTACTTTTACTTTACTTTAACTTTAATAATTCATACTTTAATAATTCACTTTAATAATTCATACTTTAATAATTCACTTTAATAATTTATACTTTAATAATTCACTTTAATAATTCATACTTTAATAATTCATACTTTAATAATTCACTTTAATAATTCATACTTTAATAATTCACTTTTATAATTCAAAAATCTATTATAAATAGAATTCAATAGGTTTCATTATTTCATAGAAACTTGAAAATATATTTCTCTAAACTCTCTCAATTGATATATATATATATATATATATATATATATATATATATATATATATATATATATATATATATATATATATATATATATATATATATATATTTGCACTGTATTATTTCAAGATATTATTAGTATACATAAAATATTACGACGGAGTGCTGTCCGAGTGATTTCAAAATAGTTTTTTTGAATGAGTCGAAGCTAAGGAAATTATGGGTTATAGCTATGGAGGTGATGGGTATGGTTCATGGGTATGCTCGTGAGGTCAATCTAGTGTTTATCATCTCCGTTGCGTCTACGTACTTTCCTGCAATATTGAATCTCAATTTTGATACGTTCGTGAATCCGAGGCCAACCTTGCACTTATTAAATGACGTTATATGTATTTTTACTACGAAATACAGTATTGTGAGTTTCATTTGCTCCCTTTTATATATATTTTTGGGACTGAGAATACATGCGCTGTTTTTATTAATGTTTTACGAAATAGGCACAAGTACAAAAACTAATTCTACGTGGGTTTAAACCAGAAATATACCCTTAGCTTGGTAACATTAAACTACTTGTCTATGTACGGTAGGCGCGAATCCTAAAGATAGATCTATCGGGCCTGACAAACCCCATCCTGACTATGGGATGCTTTAGTACTTCGAGGTTATTTTAAACACACCTGATCTGGTGTACTTCAGAGGGTAAAACATGAACGTTAAGGCTTGTTACCGGGAGCCTACAACTTATAGAATACTTTTATACACTTGCGAGTGTACATATATTTATAAACGGAAATCTTGTGGTCTATTAATATATTGAAATTATTGTTATGATAAACCTGTGAACTCACCAACCTTTTGGTTGACACTTTAAAGCATGTTTATTCTCAGGTATTAAAGAAATCTTCCGCTGTGCATTAGCTCATTTTAAGGATATTACTTGGAGCCATTCATGGCATATTTTGAAAGACGTTGCATTCGAGTCATTGAGTTCATCAAGATTATTATTAAGCCAATTATAGTTGGATGTATTATAAAATGGTGTGCATGCCGTCAACTTTCGTTGTAAAGAAAGTTTGTCTTTTAAAAACGAATGCAATGTTTGTAAAATGTATCATATAGAGGTCAAATACCTCGCGATGTAATCAACTATTGTGAATCGTTTATAATGTATATGAACGGGTCCTTTCAACCTACCCGTTAAGTTCATACTTAGTAGCTAATATACAATTCAACTACTACAATTCTATATGAAAAACTGATTATAATAATATTTCGCGTTCAAACTTTTACACAATATTTTACAAACTTACAATACCGCTTATTTTACATATAGCATGAAATATAGCACACAATAAATTTGATACAAGATGGTTGTGAAGATAATTCTAGCTAGTACACAAGTCGTTCAGCAAAGGCAATAAAGACACGTAATTCATACGTCCAGAAACAAGTCATGCATTCTGGTTTTACTAGGATTACTTCCCATCCTTGGTCTTGTGAAACATAACCGTTATGGCCGTTGATAAGACAGCGTGTTGTAACGTCGTCAAAGGGACGAGGGTTACGTAATGTCCAACAGTCCCGTAACAATCTAAAAACCTCATTTCTTACCCCAATTACCGACTCCGTCACTTGTGGAAACGTTTTGTTTAATAGTTGTAGCCCGATGTTCTTGTTCTCACTTTGGTGAGAAGCAAACATTACTAATCCGTAAGCATAACATGCTTCTTTATGTTGCATGTTAGCCGCTTTTTCTAAATCACGAAGTCCAATATTCGGATATACTGAGTCAAAATAATTTCTTAACCCATTGCGTAAAATAGCATTTGGGTTTCCCGCAATATATGCGTCAAAGTAAACACATCGTAACTTATGGATTTCCCAATGTGATATCCCCCATCATTCGAACGAAAGCCTTTTATAAACCAAGGCATTCTTGGAACGTTCTTCGAATGTCTTACAAACTGATCTCGCCTTAAATAGTTATGCCGAAGAATTCTGATCGACTCTAGACAAGATTTCATCAATCATGTCTCCGGGTAGGTCTCTTAAAATATTGGGTTGTCTATCCATTTTGTGTTTTTATACTGTAAAATAGACAAGAGTTAGATTCATAAAAAAAATACTTATTAATACAAGCAATTTTTACATATATCATAAAGCATAAGCACACTATATTACATATATTACACCACACGAATACAACTATCTTATTCCGACTCGCTTGTTTCTTCTTCTTCGGTTTTGGTTCGTTTTGCCAAGTTTATAGGGATATATGATGTTCCCCTAATACGAGCCATCGTTTTCCACATTGGTTTAGAAAAACCTGGTGGTTTAGAGGTTCACGGGTCATTGTTACAACTTAAGGACTTCGGGGGTTGACGATACATATAAAGTTCATCGGGGTTGGAATTAGATTTCTCTATTTTTATGCCCTTTCCCTTATTATTTTCTTTTGCCTTTTTAAATTCAGTTGGGGTAATTTCTATAACATCATCGGAATTCTCGTCGGAATCCGATTCATCGGAGAATTGGTAATCCTCCCAATATTTTGCTTCCTTGGCGGAAACACCATTGACCATAATTAACCTTGGTCGGTTGGTTGAGGATTTTCTTTTACTTAACCGTTTTATTATTTCCCCCACCGGTTCTATTTCTTCATCCGGTTCCGATTCTTCTTCCGGTTCCGATTCTTCTTCCGGTTCCGACTCTTCATCCGGTTCCTCTTCGGGAACTTGTGAATCAGTCCACGAATCATTCCAATTTACATTTGACTCTTCATTATTATTAGGTGAGCCAATGGGACTTGTTCTAGAGGTAGACATCTATCACATAATATCAAACGCGTTAAGAGATTAATATATCACATAATATTCACATGTTAAAAATATATAGTTTCCAACAAAATTTGTTAAGCAATCATTTTTCAAATAAACACGGTCGAAGTCCAGACTCACTAATGCATCCTAACAAACTCGATAAGACACACTAATGCAAAATTCTGGTTCTCTAAGACCAACGCTCGGATACCAACTGAAATGTCCCGTTCTTATTGATTAAAAACGTTCCATATTAATTGATTTCGTTGCAAGATTTTGACCTCTATATGAGACGTTTTTCAGAGACTACATTCATTTTTAAAACAAACCATAACCTTTATTTCATAGATAAAGGTTTTAAAAACCTTTACGTAGATTATCAAATAATGATAATCTAAAATATCCTGTTTACACACGACCATTACATAATGGTTTACAATACAAATATGTTACAACAAAATAAGTTTCTTGAATGCAGTTTTTACACAATATCATACAATCATGGACTCCAAATCTTGTCCTTATTTAAGTATGCGATAGCGGAAGCTCTTAATAATCACCTGAGAATAAACATGCTTAAAACGTCAACAAAAATGTTGGTGAGTTATAGGTTTAACCTATATATATCAAATCATAATAATAGACCACAAGATTTCATATTTCAATACACATCCCATACATAGAGATAAAAATCATTCATATGGTGAACACCTGGTAACTGACATTAACAAGATGCATATATAAGAATATCCCCATCATTCCAGGACACCCTTCGGATATGATATAAATTTCGAAGTACTAAAGCATTCGGTACTTTGGATGGGGTTTGTTAGGTCCAATAGATCTATCTTTAGGATTCGCGTCAATTAGGGTGTCTGTTCCCTAATTCTTAGATTACCAGACTTAATAAAAAGGGGCATATTCGATTTTGATAATTCAACCATAGAATGTAGTTTCACGTACTTGTGTCTATTTTGTAAATATTTATAAAACCTGCATGTATTCTCATCCCAAAAATATTAGATTTTAAAAGTGGGACTATAACTCACTTTCACAGATTTTTACTTCGCCGGGAAGTAAGACTTGGCCACTGGTTGATTCACGAACCTATAACAATATATACGTATATATCAAAGTATGTTCAAAATATATTTACAACACTTTTAATATATTTTGATGTTTTAAGTTTATTAAGTCAGCTGTCCTCGTTAGTAACCTACAACTAGTTGCCCACAGTTAGATGTACAGAAATAAATCGATAAATATTATCTTGAATCAATCCACGACCCAGTGTATACGTATCTCAGTATTGATCACAACTCAAACTATATATATTTTGGAATCAACCTCAACCCTGTATAGCTAACTCCAACATTCACATATAGAGTGTCTATGGTTGTTCCGAAATATATATAGATGTGTCGACATGATAGGTCGAAACATTGTATACGTGTCTATGGTATCTCAAGATTACATAATATACAATAAAAGTTGATTAAGTTATGGTTGGAATAGATTTGTTACCAATTTTCACGTAGCTAAAATGAGAAAAATTATCAAATCTTGTTTTACCCATAACTTCTTCATTTTAAATCCGTTTTGAGTGAATCAAATTGCTATGGTTTCATATTGAACTCTATTTTATAAATCTAAACAGAAAAAGTATAGGTTTATAGTCGGAAAAATAAGTTACAAGTCGTTTTTGTAAAGGTAGTCATTTCAGTCGAAAGAACGACGTCTAGATGACCATTTTAGAAAACATACTTCCACTTTGAGTTTAACCATAATTTTTGGATATAGTTTCATGTTCATAATAAAAATCATTTTCTCAGAATAACAACTTTTAAATCAAAGTTTATCATAGTTTTTAATTAACTAACCCAAAACAGCCCGCGATGTTACTACGACGGCGTAAATCCGGTTTTACGGTGTTTTTCATGTTTCCAGGTTTTAAATCATTAAGTTAGCATATCATATAGATATAGAACATGTGTTTAGTTGATTTTAAAAGTCAAGTTAGAAGGATTAACTTTTGTTTGCGAACAAGTTTAGAATTAACTAAACTATGTTCTAGTGATTACAAGTTTAAACCTTCGAATAAGATAGCTTTATATGTATGAATAGAATGATGTTATGAACATCATTACTACCTTAAGTTCCTTGGATAAACCTACTGGAAAAGAGAAAAATGGATCTAGCTTCAACGGATCCTTGGATGGCTCGAAGTTCTTGAAGCAGAATCATGACACGAAAACAAGTTCAAGTAAGATCATCACTTGAAATAAGATTGTTATAGTTATAGAAATTGAACCAAAGTTTGAATATGATTATTACCTTGTATTAGAATGATAACCTACTGTAAGAAACAAAGATTTTTTGAGGTTGGATGATCACCTTACAAGATTGGAAGTGAGCTAGCAAACTTGAAAGTATTCTTGATTTTATGAAACTAGAACTTTTGGAATTTATGAAGAACACTTAGAACTTGAAGATAGAACTTGAGAGAGATTAATTAGATGAAGAAAATTGAAGAATGAAAGTATTTGTAGGTGTTTTTGGTCGTTGGTGTATGGATTAGATATAAAGGATATGTAATTTTGTTTTCATGTAAATAAGTCATGAATGATTACTCATATTTTTGTAATTTTATGAGATATTTCATGCTAGTTGCCAAATGATGGTTCCCACATATGTTAGGTGACTCACATGGGCTGCTAAGAGCTGATCATTGGAGTGTATATACCAATAGTACATACATCTAAAAGCTGTGTATTGTACGAGTACGAATACGGGTGCATACGAGTAGAATTGTTGATGAAACTGAACGAGGATGTAATTGTAAGCATTTTTGTTAAGTAGAAGTATTTTGATAAGTGTATTGAAGTATTTCAAAAGTTTATAAATACATATTAAAACACTGCATGTATATACATTTTAACTGAGTCGTTAAGTCATTGTTAGTCGTTACATGTAAGTGTTGTTTTGAAACCTTTAGGTTAACGATCTTGTTAAATGTTGTTAACCCAATGTTTATAATATCAAATGAGATTTTA
Source organism: Rutidosis leptorrhynchoides (assembly GCF_046630445.1). Classification (NCBI taxonomy): domain Eukaryota; kingdom Viridiplantae; phylum Streptophyta; class Magnoliopsida; order Asterales; family Asteraceae; genus Rutidosis; species Rutidosis leptorrhynchoides. The sequence continues at coordinate 219,951,624 of NC_092333.1, read as the reverse complement.
AATTATTATATTATCATGATATTATCATGTATGAATATCTCTTAATATGATATATATACATTAAATGTCTTTACAACGATAATCGTTACGTATATGTCTCGTTTAAAAATCATTAAGTTAGTAGTCTTGTTTTTACATATGTAGTTCATTGTTAATATACTTAATGATATGTTTACTTATCATAGTATCATGTTAACTATATATATATCCATATATATGTCATCATATAGTTTTTACAAGTTTTAATGTTCGTGAATCACCGGTCAACTTGGGTGGTCAATTGTCTATATGAAACATATTTCAATTAATCAAGTCTTAACAAGTTTGATTGCTTAACATGTTGGAAACATTTAATCATGTAAATATCAATCTCAATTAATATATATAAACATGGAAAAGTTCGGGTCACTACACAACGTCCCCAATTTCGTATGGAACTTGAGGAGCCGTGTCAGTTAGTAAACTATCAAACAATGGAGATGCATTAAGGACATTCAAGTCATTGTTCGAACCGGCTATTCCAAAATATGCATGCCAAATCCAATTTTCATACGATGCAACGACTTCCAACATGATTGTCGGGTAACCGTGATCGCCTCGGGTGAAATGCCCTTTCCATGCATTTGGACATTTTTCCCAAGCCCAATGCATACAATCAATGCTTTCAAGCATTCCAGGAGAGCTGTGAAGTTCTTCATGTTTATGATAGAACCGATGTATATCGTCCTCGGTCGGTTCTCTCATGTATACATTACCATACAAGTCTATAATACATCTTGTAAAATTTTGCAAAGACTCAAGTGATGTTTTCTCTGAAATTTGTAAATATTCGTCAAATAGATCCGGTGAATCACCGTATTCTAGTTGACGAATGGCAGTAGTGACTTTTAAAATAGTAGATACTCCGAGAACACCACGTGCATCGGGACGTTGTTGAAAATAAGTAAACCACTTTGGTGCATCGGGACGAGTAGAGTAAGAAAGTATACCTTCAATTATTTTTTCAAGAAGACTTTGTGACATTCGATAACGCCGTTTGAAATATTCAGGGGGCTACTTCGGATCTTGAATAAAATAATCGTTCAGCAAACGATTGTGCGCTTCTACACGATCACGAAGAATGTAGCGACATTTTCGTCTTGAGCTTTGAGCCTCATTTTGTTCCTCGACCTCTCTACGTATTACCACGTTATTTCGATAAGCAAATATACTTTTCATTGCGTTCACCAAACTTTCTTCGTCGGAACTACTCATTTTTAAAGATATTTTTTATTTTGATGAGAGAATTTGGTTTTGATTGTGTGAGTATACGTTGAGTAAAATGGATGTAAAATGATATGTGTTTGTGTTTGTATATGTGTTGTGTATATATAGAATTGAAAAAGGAAAAAACATAATAATTATAAATCACAACGGTAGGAAAAGAGCCGTAGGCATGTTTAATTTTTTTTTTTTTATTACACCGAACCACCTCGTCGCCTATGCGACTGACCAGGCCAGGACGCAAGCTCGAGAATTTGGTTTTTTGCTAGCGAAATTCCAACACTATCATTTAACTCAAGTCTTCTCTTAGAGTACGAATCAATTTTCTTATGAGATCGTTGAAATCGTGATTTTCTGGGGCTTAAAGCATGATTTTGCTCCAAAGAAACACATGAGATGGTGCATGTTCCATCATAATCAACTATCACGCTAATTTTTGCTGGACAATCTGTCTTACAAGACTTGCTTTGCTTGCTGGGCTCGGCCTTTGATTCATAGACACCTCCTTTATGACATCCAAGCGCATAGTATGTTTTATGAGGCTTTTTCCTTTTACTTGAAATACGAACTCCAAAACCCATTTGGTAGGCATAATTGTTGTAGAAACTATAAATCTCATCTTCCGATTCAAATTTCATCCCAATAGTGGGAACGACTACATGACATTTTTGTACATCCTCGTTATTTTGAGGACTATGATCCGTGTTATCTTGAACTGTGGATTCCACATGCAAATCTGCCATTACTAAATATGAACAAAAAGATCAAATTAGTATCTAATAATTTTACGAGCTAGATATATGAAGTGAAAAATTAATTAGGCTACACTAGCAATCTATCTAATACAAATATCAAGTGCAATAAAGTAGAGTTTCAATGAACAACATAAACTTTTCGCACAAGTGCTGGGTTTAGAAATTAATAATAATTAATCATCAAACAATTATATAATGCTAAATCAGAGAGCAATACATAAAACTTACAATTAATATATTAATTTAACTTTAAATTAAATATTATCAAGAAAACTTACAATTGAAATGACTGTAACTATCTTTTTCGAGCTTTGTTTCACAAGGTTTACATAACTATTCTATAATTCTATAATAATAATTAAATACAACTTACTAGTGGACATGAATATGAAAAAAAGTTTTTGGATGATACCTGGAAGCTTTCAAGCAATTATCAATGTCAAAGAAAATTGCAGTCAATGAAATAGCCGTATACCCAAAATATATTATTAGGGTTTTTTTTGCTAATGGTTATTACCAAAACCAATCCACAGACTTTGCTAAAAATTGTTTCATATTTATGTCACCATTGCTGTATTTCGGCTATGTTTATGTCACCATTGCTGTATTTCGGCTATGTTTTTTGCTAATAGCCGAATAACGTTAGCAAAAAAATATATTTAGAAAATTGCAGTCAATGTATAATGTCATCATTTCCTCAAAGGGTGTTCGTTCGGTCGGTTTTTAGTTTAATTGGTTTAAACGGTTTGGGTTAATCGGTTTTTCAAAATAATTTATGAAAACCAATAACCAAACCAAATTTATCAAAACCAAACCAATCCAACCAAGTTCGAAATCAGTTATTTGGATCGGTTATCCAATTAAACCAAATTAAAAATATTTAGGGATAATAGTTGATACACAATTCAAGAATCTAAAAACACACTCAGCTAACAATGTGAATTTGGACCAACAATTAAGCTATCAGTTATGAAGCAAAAAATATATTCATTGTATACGCTGTTACTAGAAATTTAGAGACAAATATTAAAATAATATCGTAACCAACAAAAACACCAAGTTCTAAACAAGATGGTTTCTGTATATTGTTCATACTTTAAATAAATATATTAGTTACAAAATATGTAAAACGTATGTTTTCAAATTTAATCGGATATTCGGTTAATAACCATGTTTTTATTTCTAAATCCAAAACCAATCCACAGACCATTTTGTAATTCGGATTTCACTAAAAAACCGAACCATATTCGAATTAGCCAAATCCATTTCACCCAAAAATATTCGGTTTGGTCGGTTATTCGGTTAAAACCATTTAATGAACACCCCTAGTGAAGATCAAAGGATTGAATTGTTTCCAAAAATAGAGATCCTCTTACTGTAATTAGAATAACTAGCCGTTTGAGTTTAGTGTATAAATAGCACACTTTGTAATTGAACAAAACAACCAATTCAAGCATTCTTTTATCAAATAAGATCAATTACATTGTTCAATTCTCTGTTTGTATTTACAACATGGCATCCAAGCGGTGTTAATGATCCTGGATCATAAGCATACACTCTAGAAAAGCTCAATCATTTGCCAGTTTTTTTTTCTTTCGAATAGGCCACAATGTCTGGTGAAGACAGCAGTTCAAGCCAAATCAGTCAATTAACAAACCAATTGGCTAAACTACTCTAAAAAACAATTTTGAATCCCAAACACAAAGGCTGCCTGATTCATTAAAAATCAGCCTAAGCTTTAACAATTCCAACTTTGCCTTGTGGTCAAAATTGATCAAGGTTGCAATTGGAGGTAAATCCAATGCCCTCCTTGATCATTTGACAAAGGATTCTCCTGCAACTCAAGATCAAATATAGGTGCAAGAAGACTTGGTTGTCTTCTCATGGATCATAAAGAATATCGAACCACAAATTGCTTCTAACCTGACCCAATTCCCAACTGCAAAATAACTTTGGGATGCTTTGGTTACAACATACAGCTCTGGAAGGGACAAACTTCAAACTTTTGATCTACATGTCAAAGCCAATAGCATCAGACAAGAAGGTAAACCTGTTGAGGAACTCTAGTTAATTATGCAGGGTATTTGGGGTGAAATTGAAATTAGGGATCCAAACCTCATGGAATGCACGTCTGATATTTTAAAATATAATAATATTCGATCTGAGCAAAAATTATTTCAATTTCTAAATGCCTTGGATCAAAAACATGACAATATCAAACGAGAAATTCTTAGATTGGATCCCTTACCATCGGTTGAAGCAACATATGCTGCTATTCGAAAAGAAAACGCTCACCAAACCATATTCAGTACCAAACCTGAGCTCCAAAACCACTCCGGCATCGCCACTGGTCTTGTTGCATCAAAAAACCAAGATGGAACAGGACTTGTTGCCAGGAATCAACGACCGCCAGACCAATCACAGTCATCCTTCCGTAATAAGGATGATTTCAAGTGTACCAAATGTGGGATGAAAAGGCACACACGAGAACAATGCTTCCAGATCATAGGATACCCAGAGTGGTGGAACGACGGTCACAAGAAGGGGAAAGCTGCTGTAGCAACAACAACGGCGGCAACCGAAGGTAACCATGAGGCCAAAAACCTTGGCACCACCGTTAAAGGAGCCTTCGGCCTCCTTGCAGCAGATTCATCACCCTCATCAAATGGGGAAGGTAAATTAGGGTTAGGGTTCTTAATACCTAAACCCGGTTCATTTGAACCAAATTTGGGAACATATGGGATTAACCCGACACATGGGTCTTATGGGGTGGATAAACTAAATGGGCCAGAAGTTATTCATGACTTAATTGGGCCAGACATACCACCAGACACCATAAAAAAATTTGGGCCGGACAACAGTGGTGGGTTAATTGGTGTCCTAAACCTATTAAAAATAATTTTTCTCATGCTAATATTGTTTCCAACACTTTTAAAAATGATGACTGGATTATTGCGTGATGTAGGAAATTTTCGACCAAATTTAAACTTAATCTTTATTTGATTTCGACACGATAAGCAAAGTCTATTTAATTGAATCTAAAAATGTTTGAACTATTTTTCATGAATTCATTGACCTTCTACTGCTCTCGACGATTCACGAACCACTATTTGTAAATAGATACATAAATATTTAAACATATGAATATATAATAATAACAATTTGTAATATAATTTGAAATATTATATGTTGTTGTTATTAAAGCTAAGTATATAAAATAAAATAAAAATATGATATTATGAAAATTTATATTATGTATATAAATAAAGTATATTAAATATATATTTTGTGATTTCGAATTTATTTCGTAAACGATGGTAACGCTCAATTGATATTAAATGTATAGTAAAGGAGTTAAAAAGGAACTTATGTGATTTTAAAATAAACGGTGATCTGAAAATGAGTTATATGAATCTTAGGCCTATTAAATATATATTTAGAAGCTAAATAATAAATTTTAACACTTTTTATATTTTACCATAAATCAGAGGGACGGTTGATGCAATTTTTATCTAACAAACTAAGGATCGAATTTTATACCATAATGACCGAAATAGATAAATATAATTACTGTAAAAATTTAGGATTTTTCTAACAACTTTATACGTCACTGATTATCAACGGAGTACGATATAGTCTGTGCAATAAAAGTGTCGGTACATAATTACAACTACCCGGCTGCTGACTGTGGAAAATGGCATAACATGAAATACTATATTCATTCTTATCATCCCACATTTTTTTTATATGATTAGTATTATATTATTAGTTAACTTTATTTATCATATGTATGTATATGTATATGTTAGACCTACTACATCCTAAGAAAACCATACCACTTCTCACCATCACCATGATCTTCTATCTCTTCTTCTACCTCATAGCCATCGCCACCCTAATCATCACCACCCAAAAACCGTCGTTTACTACCACCATCTCAATCGTGAACCACCATACGTAACCATAACTATTACTAATGTCGTGTTATTATTACTTTTTAGCAAGACCGAAGACAAACACCCACCACAAGCGATCACCTTTGAAACCCAACCTTCCACCACCACGAACCACTTTATCTTCTTCGGCTAACCACCACAACCTACGGCACTTCACCATCACCACCGCACCCACCACACCTCTCCTCTCTCTATACTTTACTGCTACGGTTCATACACGCTACTGTCACTGTTTTGGTTCCATGAACAACCACCTTCACGTATTTTTTTTCTTTCTTCTCTCAACAACCGCAAGAAACCACTCTTATACGTCACCAATCGCCACTACCTGTTACTGTTCCGATATATATATATATATATATATATATATATATATATATATATATATATATATATATATATATATATATATATATATTTTCTTGGTCGACACCTAAACAGTCCATGCTGCTGTTGTTCTTTGCTGCAGCTATTATGATCATTTGTTTCTGTCCCGTACGAACACCCCACCTTTATGCTACCCAGCGAATTTTTTTTTTTTTTTGTTGTTTACCATAGAGAAAAAAAAAGAATGAAAGAATTAATGTAAATATTGAATGAAGGTGTCGGCAAGTGGAGGATGGAGGGAATCCTAGATCCCACCCATTTTTATTTATTTATTTACTTAGGAATCGTTATTTTGAGCCAAATGATTTTCTTGGATCGATGAGTTGGACCGAGGCCCAATTTAATTAAGTGAGCCATGTTGTTTGTGTAAATGGACCGAAAAGAATGACGATGATGATCTTAGCGATTAACAAAATTAACTGTGATGAATAATTATCGTGATGATTATCATTATGAGTAGGTGATGACTATGATTCATGATTTATGTATAGATTATGATGATATCACGATTAAAAGGGTGATGATTTTATGTTAGTGACGATGATGTTGTTCGATGATGAGAAGCATGATAATGATGATAAACGTTAATGGTGACTAGTGATGCTCGATGATATTGATGAAGATCATGATTATTATGGTCTTTGGTCAATTTAAATTTAATTAGGAAGAAGAAGATGAAGTAGGCAAACGAGTTATATATTTTTGTATGTGAATTAAATCAGAAAGTAAGGAACAGAGGAAGGGCTGAGTGTTGTTTGGGGTGAACGCAAGGTCCCGGGTTCGATTCTGGCCTGCAGCAATATTTCTTTTTATTTACACTTTCACTGTTAATGGACTAGGGCCACTAGTATTTAATTGGGCTTCCACATTCTATCCGGGCTTTTGATAAACTGGGCTTACTAAATGGGTTTCATGTATTTAAGATGTTGGGCCATAAGGTATTACTTTTATTTTTATTGTTATTATTATTATGAATTATATATTATTATTAAGTATTAGTATTATTAAGATTATTATTATTATCATTATTTATAAGATTATTATTATAATTATTATATTATTATTATTATTATTATTATTATTATTATTATTATTATTATTATTATTATTATTATTACTATTACTATTACTATTAATTTTATTATTATTATTATTATTATTATTATTATTATTACTATTATTATTATTATTATTATTATTATTATTATTATTATTATTATTATTATTACTAAATTATCAATTTAATTAAAATTATCATTTTTATCACCATTATTATTAAAACTATTAGTATCATAATCATTATTATTATTATCATTAATAGAATTATTAACATTATTATCTTTATTAGTAGTATTAAGTATTTTCATTATTATTATTTTTACCATTACTAGTATTATTATAGTATTATTATAATTATATTTTTTTTACAAACAAATGATATACATATAACCTAACAAAATTTATATTTTTGTATTCAAAATAAATAAATAAATAAATATATATATATATATATATATATATATATATATATATATATAAAATGATATAACTAATAAATTTATATATATATTTGTTCGATTACAATTATATGTATTAATATATAAATACATGATATAGGTTCGTGAATCCGAGGCCAACCCTGCACTTGTTCAGTGCCGTCATATGTATTTTTACTACAAAATACAGTATTGTGAGTTTCATTTGCTCCCTTTTTAAATGCTTTTGCAATATATATTTTTGGGACTGAGAATACATGCGCTGCTTTTATAAATGTTTTACGAAATAGACAAAAGTACTTAAAATTACATTCTATGGTTGGATTATTAACCGAATATCACCCTTCAAGTCTGGTAACCTAAGAATTTAGGGAAATGGCCCCTGATTGACGCGAATCCTAAAGATAGATCTATGGACCTTGACAAGTCCCATTCGGGGTACGAATGCTTTAGTACTTTGAGATTATTATACAGACGAGAGGTTCTGTTTTGGGGATATTCTATGCATTAAGTTAACGTCGGTTACCAGGTGTTCAATCCATATGAATGATTTTTATCTCTATGCAGTTTGTGAAATGCCTGATATGAGAATGATGTTTATGAAAATGAAATCTTGTGGTCTATTATACTATCTGAAATGATTATTTATGATAAACTAATGAACTCACCAACCTTTTGGTTGACACTTGAAAGCATGTTTATTCTCAGGTTTGAAAGAAATCTTCCGCTGTGCATTTGCTCATATTAGAGATATTACTTGGAGTCATTCATGACATATTTCAAAAGACGTTGCATTCGAGTTGTTGAGTTCATCAAGATTATTATTAAGTCATTTATAGATTGGATATATTATGAAATGGTATGCATGTCGTCAACTTTCGATGTAATGAAAGATTGTCTTTTCAAAAACGAATGCAATGTTTGTAAAATGTATCATATAGAGGTCAAGTACCTCGCGATGTAACCAAATGTTATTGTATTCGTTCTTATGGATTAGGACGGGTCTTGACATGTGGTATCAGAGCGGTGGTCTTAGCGAACCAGGTCTTGTATTAGTGTGTCTAACTAGTAATTGTTAGGATGCATTAATGAGTCTGGACTTCGACCGTGTCCGCATGTCAAAAGTTTTGCTTATCATTTCGTGTCGAAAATTACCTACTTATCATCCTTAGGAAATTACCTGCTTATCATTCCTAGTCTAGACACATCTTACTGCATTGATTGCATGAATAGTGTATAGACAAATCCACATCTTAGCGTATCTGTTACTGTAGACTTTATCTGACACGTTTCCTTAATTTCCTCCGTAATCTACGGGATCTTCTGTACTATATTATATATTCTATATAATTAGAATATTATTCGATAACCGAAAATCATTTGATGTCAAAAATTCTCTAACTGATCATAAGAGATGAATCCTACACCTAGCTTGGATTCCATTAGTTCCGGAAGCAATTTCGAGATGCGCATTGAAGTAGACTCCGAAGTCAATGAACCCGAAGTGTCTCCACCGTTTAGCTATTTTTCTTTCTGGAGGAGATGGGGGTGGGTCCGAGACTTACTCACTCGATGGAGAAATGAAGAAGGCGATCCCTACCGCGAACCAAACTTACCTCCTAACATCGGAGAAAACGATGTACTCACCGGTGAACCTATGCGCAACACTGTATTCACCCTTCTTGCTAAAGTTTTCCACCTCGAAGGTCGCATTACTGCAATCTCATAAAATATTCAACCTCTACTTCCGAATACCAATCGAAGGGGAATATTAGAAGAAGTTAGGGAAATTAGAATTGATAATCAAGATCTATCGAATCAGATGAGTGGATGGATAGAAATGATAGAGGGTAGGATAGAAACCTTGACAAGAATGGTGCGTGATCTACAAGCTATACTTACTACACCAACATCATCACCAACCTCAGCACCAACAACACTTGTGGCACTGACAGCAACAGTACCACCATCAGCAGCACCAGCAGCATAACCAGTACCAACAACAACAACATCATCACACGTCTCAACCTCGCAATCTATACCTCAAGCATAATCATCGTTCTACGAATCATTCTACATAAACTATCTTCGTCCTTCATGGCGATTATGTAATCTCTAATGTTTTAGAGATTATGTACTCTAGTTCTAGCCGTAAATCTGATGAGTTTAATATCACATTGACTCATTAAATCCATGATTACGTCTGAAGAAAATATATATGTATATATGTTTTCATAAAGATTGTAATTAAAAGTTTTATTGTACAAACTGTTAATGGTGAAAATATTTTAACGGGTAGGTAATACCCGAGGAATATTTAGATTCCACATTAATAAGTTACACTGTACATTCTTTGAATCTGATTCAACGATCATTTACTATCCTACTTACATCCACAGACATACGTATTCGTTCACCACAGAATAACCATTTTTATTCAAATTTCATATTTGGATTTTGACCTATCAGAATCCAACAAATGGCATAATGAAGAAAACATTGGACAAAATAAAATTTGTTAGAAACAAACAAATTAACTATGAGAAAAATTTTGTTAAGAATCTACGCTAACTGTTCCTAGCTAACTGATTACATTTTATTTATCGCAATTTATTTATCACAATTTATATTCTCGCAATTTTATTTATCGTCATTTAATTTCTGTTATTTATTTTACGCACTTTAAATATCGGGACACGTATACAAGGTTTTGACATATCATATCGACGCATCTATATATATTATTTGGAATAACCATAGACACTCTATATGTTGTAATGATCGAGTTCACTATACAGGGTTGAGGTTGATTCTTAAATAATATATATACTTTGATTTGTGATCGAGTCTGAGACATGTACACGGGTCACGATACGTATTAATTAATTCGAAATATTATATATGAATTATTGAATTGCTAACTGTGGACTAATAACTGTGGACTACCAACATTGGACAATTAAAATGAATTAAAATATTGATTATAACATATGAAACTAAACAATTCTTCAAGTTTGCCACTTGATTTCATTTTAAACCTCATTTGTATCTTGACGATTCCAATCTGCGTTCAAACCTTTCATGATTCTTGAAAACACCTCAATCGAGGGGATGAACCAACTGCATTTCATCTACGGAAGAAAAGATTGACGTATATAGTTATGCACCTGAAAACACTTGGAACCTAAGTAAACGTTTAACACGTATCTGCGCTAGCTCCTTTGGCATTGTTATTACTGAAAATAACTTGGTAATCCCTTTCAAAGTAGACAATTTTGTCACAGCTTCAGCAAATCAACTTCGACTTTCAACCGAATAAGCCTTGTTATAACCTTGATATATAAGTTTACCTTTCGTCATCGTTACCGGAGAACCTTTATATTCCACCACATTAGCAGTAAACTTACCAACAACTTCATTGGTCTTGGATTTTCCTAAAAATCATTACATTCAGTGAAACCCTATCATATACTCATTCGCATCTAGTAACAAGAAGTTCCATATCAATTATCGGGAATTAGCAATCAATATTTTGAATCTCGCAGCATGTCTGCATCAACAGTTATATGTAAACATATAACATTTATCTCTTAGGATTATGATCTTCAATTCTAAATTTCTAAAAAGCACCCAGTCTACGAATCGATACTCCAAATTTTGAATATAGCTAAATGAAGCAGCAGAAACTGTAAACAACTGTAAACAACTCCAATCATCATAAGTTTAATGATAAAGAATGGAGTGTTGGAAACGCATAATAGAAAATTTAGTACCAAAAGCAGATTATGCGAAACTATGAAGGTGACCGAGGACAAATACAAGAACCAAACCCTATATTCAAAGAATCCAGATGATTCTGTATCCGATGAAATCTTTAGAAAATATCTTGCTCCATACTCATGTTAACTCTTATGGAAAAATCTTTCTTCATCAACCTTCGATCTTAGAAATTCCAAAATATCATCATAAATATCTTCGATATTTCTGAGGATATTTTCATAAATATTCTCGTCTAAAATTATATACCTCTTCGTGCTTCCTGTGTTTCATTATATTGGAAACTTCTGTAAAATCTAAGTTTAATTTATGAATTAATTCTGGAGAAATGTAAAGAAATTGATGCATGAGTTAGTATAATATAATGACACTTGATCAACGTGATTATATTACAGTAAGTCATGCTGAGTTCCTGATGTTCTGCGAGGTGTATATAAAATAGCTTATATTTTACAAGGAAATACTATTAAATATGATACAATTTTACACAAGATATTTATTTATTTATAGAATGGATATACTTAAACCTTGCTACAACACTTATAGGCAGTGTACCTAATCGTACAGTAGTGTAGTTTTTAGTAAGTCCGGTTCGTTCCACAGGGAATCTTTTAACAAAGCTTAAAGCTATATTAGTTTTATTTTATAAAAATACAAATATATATATATAAGTAATATTATTATTATAAAGGGGGGTTTTTACCGTTTAATGACCGGTTTGTCAATTTTAAAACTTTAGTTGCAGTTAAAACAAAATGTAAAAATATTAAATAAATAAAAGACTTAATTTAAAGCGTAAAGTAAACAACGATAATGAAATTGCGATAAAATAAACTTGCGATAATTAAAAAGTACGATAATTAAAAGTGCAATTAAATACAATAACAATAAATAAAAATGTGATAATTATAAGTGCAATTAAATATAAAATAAAGGAAATTGAATATGAAATAAAAGAATTATGGTTATTTAAACTTCCGTAATCATGATGTTTGACGTGTTGATTTTAGCTTTATGCCCATGGGTTAATTGTCCTTTGTCCTGGATTATTTAATACGTCCGTCTGGTTTTTGTGCAAAACAGTCCATCAGTCATAAATATAAAGTGCGAGTGTCCTCGTCAAATTATCCTTATACCCGAATTTAAATATTCCAACTAATTGGGGACTTAAACTGTAACAAGATTTTAATACTTTGTTTAATAATTACACCAGATTATCGACTGCGTGTAACCCAAGGTTTTAATACTTTGTTAACAATTATGCCAAGTGTCCTTGTACATAATTTCACCCCTATTTTAATAATTCCATAGACTATTAATCCATTCCCGTGTCCGGTTAAATGAACGATTATTCGTACATATAAATACCCCGCCCATCGTGTCCGATCGAGTGTATATGGTTATTTATAGGGATGTCCAATTGTAAATCTTTATATTAAAATTAACAAACTATCATTTAGTTAAACAAATATAAAGCCCATTAATAGCCCATAGTCTAACTTCCACAAGTGTCGTTCTTTTGTCCAAACCCCAATTATGGTACAAAGCCCAATTACCCAATTTTAGTAATTAGCCCAACATCATAATTACTTCGTTTTAAATAAGCATAATAATAACTTAGCTACGTGACATTAAATTAAAAAGGTTGAACATAACTTACAATGATTAAAAATAGCGTAGCGTTACACGAACAGAATTTCGACTTACACCCTTACAACATTCGCTAACATACCCTTATTATTAGAATTATAATTATAATTAAAATTAAAATTAATATATATATATATATATATATATATATATATATATATATATATATATATATATATATATATATATATATATATATATATATATATATATATATATATATTAAGTTTACATATAGAGAAAGAGAGATTTTATGGATATTTTTACGATCAGAATTCGCTGGCTTTTATAGGAATTTTCGTCCAGGTGAGCTCCGCGAGTCGCGGTTCTTTTAGTCTTCGAACTCCGCAAGTCGCGGAGTTCGTTTTTACAGCTCACTCAGCCTTGACTCTTTGTTTGCCGACGGTTTTAAATATAAATATAATATATAAATAATTTTTAAGAATTATTTAAATATTATATTATATTTATGTGCATAGTTGACTTGTAATTTTTAGTCCGTTGCGTCGAGCATTAAGAGTTGACTCTGGTTCCGGTTCCGGATTTTCGAACGTCCTTGCGTACAATTTAATATCTCGTACTTTGCGTTTTGAATCTTGTACTCTTGTAATTTTGAGACGTTTCTTATCAATAATTGGTACCTCTTTGATTGTATTTTGTACTTTTGAGCTTTTTGGTCGTTTGCGTCTTCAATTCGTCGAATCTGTCTTTTGTCTTCACCTTTTATTATTTAAACGAAAATCACTTGTAAATAGAACAATTGCAACTAAAAGCTTGTCTTTCTTGAGGAATAATGCTATGAAATATATGTTCGTTTTTAGCATTATCAAATATTCCCACACTTGGGCGTTGCTTGTCCTCAAGCAACATAGTCTTGAAATACTAGAATCACTTCTTTATTCTTCACACTTTGTACATCAGTGATTTCTTTACGGCGGTATAAACAATGGTAGTAACGATGTGGTTTACAGTCCCACATGACTATAAAATTTAGATCCATTAAGAAAATTGGATCTTTATGAAAACATTTGATCTTTTTGAAAATTCAATCTAGCTTTTACCCTAGATAAGTTTTCCGGAATAACCCTTCACCGGTGTTTGCAAATTGTTTTTGTGGGTTTGGTGGGTTTCAGATTTGAAAATTTTAGCTCAAAACTTGCGGTTTTGTGTCACCCACTTGCTAACCTTGTATTAGGAAAGCAACATGTCCAGTTTACTTGCTCCGTATATTACCTTTCGATAAACTACCGTCCGGTTGTAAAGGAAAGCGTTGAACAAGCAACTGTTAAGGCAATGTCCCCTGATATGCTTTTAATTATGGTCTATAACGTGTCGGACGCAATTACTATCCTTTGTAGGAGCAATAGTAAAGCTCACCCTTATAATTTTTCGGTCTGACACAAGGTCCTGTCTTTGACCATGCTATGCAACCACCGTTCTTACGGTTGATACCCGATTTGGTTCAGGTGACCTAATGAATTCCAGGTGAATTCTTAGGATTTTACGTTCGATGGTAATGAACGCATTGAAAATAGGTTTTCAGAAAACAAATCGGTTTGTAATTTTTGATCAAAATATTTTCTCGTTCAAGCTCGAGTTTAGATATCATTGAATTCCATGAGTTTGTAATTCTCAATCTTTAATGTCAATCTCAAGGATTGAGTAATATCTGTCTTAAAAGCTGATTTTTAATCTTTAAGGAGATTATCCTTTCTGGGGGTCTGATTCATTAGTCTTATCAAGCTAATTTGCATGGTGCCCTCCCCATTTTACGAGATACATCCTCTCATGGTTAGGATAAGTCTGACCACTTGCCGACCCTGTTTGATGCTGAGGTCCGTGGATTTCCTGCTGATTTTAGTGATGACTTTTCTAGGTTTTTCGTCAACCTACAGCTGGTCTGGACGACAACTTCCTGACCTAAATCAAGAAGCGCGTTTCTTTTTCAGAAGACTTTACTTCCTTTTAATGATGGAATTGATTCATCGTGTAGATCCATCTCTTCTTTTCTTTCATCGGGTAAAACAGTTTAGTTTAGTCCAAAGCAAAAGTATTTTCAGTTATTTGTTACAGAAATATGTGACATATGTTTAAAATAACTTGGTAAATTTTCCCACACTTGGCTTTTATTTTCCTTTTTATTGTCCTCTATTCCATTTTAAATGAATTCTAACATTTTGGTTTGTTTCTCAATTTATGTCCTTTCCAAGGTAACAATAATTTCGGTGTTAACACCTAGTTTTATCGTTCATAAATATGTATAAACATGATTTTGAGTTCATTTAATTGAAAATTTTTACTAGAATTTGGTAGTCAGTATATAAGACTAGGGCTGTTCTTTATTATCAGAGAGCACTAGATTCTAATACAACTACTGCTTTACTAGTATTTTTAATGGTAACCAAGTGTTTAAGATAAAAATTTTAAAAATCCGAAAGAATTTAACCCCTTCCCACACTTAAGATCTTGCAATGCCCTCATTTGCAAGAAATCAGTAACAATTTAAATTATTGAGGGTGATTAGCGTAGAAATGATTAAATTTTACCAAATTTTCCAAACATATTGTTGTTTGTGTTGAATGATAAATGGTGCACATCATTTGTTCATTCCGTCTTGTTGTTATTTCACATATATTTTGCATCTTGTCGTCAAAATTAGTTGCTTTTGCTGAACTTAATGCCAGTTTTTGAAAATGCGTTGTTTTACCCTGTTGTGTACATAAGATAAACTGCAAACATATATACATATTTTTGAAGTTTGGTATATTACCCCACATTCAAAAATTATTAAAATCTAATAATAAAAGTTAGAAAATTATAAAAATTATTACAATATTAACATAAGTATTAAATGTATCAACATTACAAATAATAAAATAAACAAAACTAAGTATATAAGGGATGATACTGATACCAGTAGGGGTTCCATGCATAACCGTACGTGTTATAGAATGCTTCGGCTGGGTTATACGTAGGATACGGTGGTTGGATCTCTATAGACCAGGGAGGAAATATGGGTGATGGAGTAGGAATATAGTTTCTACCTACATGTTGGTAATGAGCTATGATTTGGTTTTGATGAACTTGCCAATCTTCAAATGCTCTATGTCTAGCATTTTCATAGTCTTGTGAAGCTATAAACCTTTGCATTTCTGTCATTTCATTTCCCCCTCCCACATTACCTGGCTGTTGGTTTCTCTCAACCTGTGGATGTCTACCATTATATCGTACTGCGGAGTTATTTCGCCTCTTCAAAACTTTAGCACCATGGTATACATTTAAACCAATTGTATCGTGGGGTTCTGGTTCTTCGATTAATAATCCCCCCGACTTATATCCACATTGAGATACTCAGCAATCAAAGTAATAAATATACCACCTCCTATTATGCTATGCGGTCTTATCCCCCTAACCATAGCTGATAAATAATAACCCACACAATAAGGTATACTTACAGCGCTTTGTGGGTCTCGAATACACATGTGGTAAAACAAATCCTGTTCATTTACCTTTTCTTTATTCTTACCTCGTTATGTAATCGAATTGGCTAAAAACCTATGAATTACTCTTAACTCTGCTCTATCTATATCCAAATAAGAGTAATTTCCCCCCTTAAATCGGTGATGGCTAGTCATTTGACTCCATACACCATGCGTATCAAAATTTTCATCAATTTTCCTACCGTTCAATATCAACCCTCTACAATCGCAGATGCTAACTCCTCAGGTGTATATATACGTAAGGCCTGAGCCATGTCTAGTAAAGACATGTGGCGCATCGAACCTCCTAAAAAAAATATAATAAAAGATCGATCGGTTAAACTAACTACCCGATCATTTATTTCTATACTACATAATAATTCTTCACACCATACTTTATATACAGGTCTACGCATGCTGAATAATCATACCCAATCGTTAAAAGTAGAATTACCATACCTCTGTGTAAGTAATTCTCTAATTGGCCCGGCCAATTCTACAGCTTCTAACGGTGCCCATTCTATTACCCTAGGTACTTCAACAGCTTTAGAATGAAGAGTATGCAAGCCCCTTTGGTATTTTGGATAATCTATCCAACGTCTGTCAAATCTCAAGTTCGGGTGCAAATCTTCCAAGTGCATATTTGAAAATGTCATAACTGGATGAGGTATATCTTGTTTATAATAGCTATCAACATCCTGTTGTTACGCATTCTCAGGAGGAGCATTGCGAGCTTGGGATGAAGATTCACCCCTTTCAGTCTGCAAAACACATCAAACACAATTTTTGTGCATCCAAATATGCATTAGTGTCAGCAAAATCATCAATCAAAATAATTACAATGACATGTCCAATTTATATCAAACTTATGCTCATTTTCATATTTTTATCAAATCTACACTTTTTCAAATAAGCATATACGAAAATGTTCGCCAAGTTCATAAGCATTCAACTCAAATAACATTTCAAAATAATCATTACTAGCAATTAAACAAGTTTCAAATGGCATTATCTCTCAAAAATTAAATTCATGAATTTTAGACTTGAAAAAGTCAACTTTAATTCTCAAAATAATGTTTAGGCTCAAAGTTTGGATTATTTAACTACCTAAACATATTACACTATTTAATTTAGCAATAATTCATGACAAAAATCGACCATAACCTGTTTATATCAAAAAGCCCCAAATTGCTCAAGAACACAAACCCTAGATTACTCAAAATTTGAAGTTTAAGGCTTCTAATCATGTTAAATAGCATCAATCTAGGTTATACAAGCATAATACACAAGCAATTTAAGCATAATTACACTAAAAAGCATCAAAATCGAATTGGGGAAAAAATTGCTCAAGAACACCAATTTTCGGATTAAATGGTGTTTAGGTGTAGAAATTTATCGTTTTTCTTGAGTAATTCCTTGACAGCATCCTTCTCGACATGATTTTAGTAAAAGATTTGATGATTTTCGGTGAAAAAATTCGATTTTGGGAGTATTTTTTCGGTATTTTTCGCATTTTATGTGAGTGTGGGTGAGCAACTGATCTGTTTCTGGCCGTTATATTTTTTTCTGGGTTTTTGGTCCTCCGCGAGTCGCGGCGTTTGGCAGTTTCAAATACCGCGAGTCGCGGTGTTTATTTGTTTTTTTTTTTTTAAATAAACCTTAACTTATAAAACAAATATAAAATAAATTTAAAATTTTGTTTTCCTTTGTTTTAGGACGAGGTCATTTCGGATCGATGTCCTAGTCCGTCCTTCGACAAAATTTTAAAATTTGTCTATTTGTAGCGATTGTTTTAAAAGCTAAGATTTTTGGGTTTTTTAATGTTTTTGGCATACTTTAATTCAATAAGATTAAAAATAATGATAATAAAAGTTCTCGTCCCTCCCTTGGGTAAAGCAATTTCGGTTCAAAGACCTAGTCTTCAACTTACGACGAATTTTAAAAATCATATTTTAACTTAGCGAAATAAAGTAAATTTTTTGCTTTTAAATTCACACCAAACTTAAATTAAAAATGCATAAAATTAAAAATTCACACCAAACTTATATTATATTTTTGTTTTTATACATACAAACTTATATTAAAAATATTAATTGTTCAAATATTTACAATTTTAAATATATTAATTTAAAAAGTTTATAATATTAATTTAAGATTTATATATTAATTTTAAAAACATGGTAAAAATAAAATTAAAAATCTTTTTGGCTTTTTATCCCACTTTAATCAATCAAATATTATCAAAAACATACGCCCCTCTTTTCGGTAAAGTAATTTCGGTTCCATGACCTAATTTAACTCATGACGAATTTTTGAAATATTTTAGGTTGATTGTGAAAGATATTTATACCTTAAGAATAAACGTTAAATTTCGTAGTGATGTAATAAATTTTTGAATGATATCAATAATTTCGGTCGCCAAACCTAATTTTATTCAATACCAATTTAATACTTTATAGCGAACAAATTAGCATTTATTATCAAAAGGTTAAAAATAAAAATAAAAATAAAAACTGTACAGACTTACCTGTGAGATAGTATTCTTAGTGATATGATCTATCCCATTCATAAGATAGTCGGTTTAATTGGTTTTCCATGGCTACATAGGCGTAACCTCGATCATTCAGTGTTTTTTCTTCTAAACATATGAACGGTCCGTCTCTGCATAAAGTAACAAATTTGGTGTTTGAATAGGTTTGATTATTTGAACCTTTACCTCCATGTGACCATTTTCCGCATTTGTGACATCTTTCAAGGTGTCGTGCTCTTCTTTTCGCTGCGAATTTTGATTTTCCTTTACCAAATTGTAACTTATTATCTTCACATCTGGATTCTTTTCTTACTCCGTCCAATCTTTCTCTGATTACTGATACTAGATCACTCGGAAGTGTGTCATTATTACGTTTAGTGATCAAAGCGTGTAGCATTAGACCATGGTTTAGTTCACAGGCAGTCTTCATTTCGTAAAAACAAAAAAAAAATTAAAAATTCAGAATGGGGGGAGAAGACTAGTTCTTTAAGGTCTGCAGGGGAAAGACCATTCGGGTTCCATTTTCGAGAACTACACGAAAACAGACAATCTAACTCTAACAGAAACGCATATTATAATTTAAAGACTTGATTCTCCCCACACTTAGTTAGCTGTGGTGTCGAAATTGTGATTAACTTCGTTGTCGACTTCCATCGGACTATCTATGTAGTGTTTAACTCTGTGACCATTAACCTTAAATTCAATCCCATTTGAATTTATCAATTCTACTGTTCCGTATGGGAAAACTCTTTTGACTATGAATGGTCCAGACCATCTTGATTTCAATTTTCCAGGAAATAGCTTGAATCGTGAATTGAAAAGAAGAACTTTGTCTCCTTCTTTAAATTCTTTTGAACTTCTGATTCTTTTATCATGCCATTTCTTCGTTCTTTCCTTATAGATTAACGAATTTTCGTATGCTTCTTGTCTTAATTCTTCTAATTCGTTTAGTTGACTTAACCGTAGACGTCCAGCTTCATGTAAATCAAGATTACATGTCTTCAAAGCCCAAAATGCTTTGTGTTGAATTTCTACTGGAAGATGACATGCTTTTCCATAAACGAGTCTAAAAGGTGTGGTTCCAATTGGAGTTTTGTAGGCTGTTCTAAAAGCCCAGAGTGAATCCTCCAATTTAATGGACCATTCCTTCGGATTTGATCCTACGATTTTTTCTAGAATACGTTTTAAAGCTCGGTTGGTATTTTCAACTTGTCCACTTGTTTGTGGATGATATGCGGTGGAGATTTTATGAGTTACTCCATATCTTTTAAGAACTTTCTCAAGTTGATTATTACAGAAATGAGTACCCCGATCACTTATTAAAGCTTTCGGTGTTCCAAACCTTGCAAAAAGACGTTTTAAAAAATTGACTACAACTCGTGCATCGTTAGTTGGGAGAGCTTGTGCTTCCGCCCATTTAGATACATAATCAATGGCTACGAGAATATATAGATTATTATGAGATTTTGGAAATGGAACCATAAAGTCAATACCCCAAATGTTAAATACTTCACATACTTGAATGACATTTTGTGGCATTTCATCACGTTGACTTATTTTTCAGGCCCTTTGACAAGCATCACAGGATTTTCAAAGAAGGTGTGCGTCTTTGTAAATTGTAGGCCAATAGAATCCAGCATCATAAATTTTTCTTGCTGTTAGTTGAGGCCCATAATGCCCTCCGGTTGGTCCTGTGTGACAATAGTTTAATATTTTACTAGCTTCATCTCCGAATACACATCGGCATATTATTCCATCTGGACAACTTTTAAACAAATGTGGATCTTCCCAGAAATAGTGTTTTATATCACTAAAGAATTTCTTTCATTTTTGGTACGATAATCCTTTTTCAAGGAATCCACATACTAAGTAGTTTGCATAGTCTGCAAACCATGGAATTTCATTATAATCTATCTTCAATATATATTCATCAGAAAAGTTGTCTTGTATAGCCGATTCATTTAGAACTTCTAATTCGGGATTTTCAAGACGAGAAAGATGATCAGCGGCTAGATTTTCTGCTCCTCTTTTATCTCGGATTTCAATATCGAATTCTTGTAAGAGTAAGATCCAACGGATTAATCTTGGTTTGGCATCTTGTTTCGAAAATAGGTATCTGAGAGCAGAATGGTCGGTATAAACAACCATTTTTGCTAGAACGAGATATGAACGAAATTTATCAAAAGCAAAGACAATAGCAAGGAGTTATTTTTCAGTAGTTTTGTAATTTGTTTGTACTCCTTGTAACGTCTTACTAGCATAATATATAGGTTGAAATCGTTTTTCAATCCTTTGTCCTAAAACGGCTCCCATTGCAAAATCACTTGCATCGCACATTAGTTCAAACGGTAGATTCCAATTTGGTGTTATCATGATCGGCGCATTAGTGAGTTTCTCTTTAAGAATATTAAAAGATTTGATGCATTCATCTGAAAAGATGAATGGAGCATCTTTTTCTAGGAGTTTATTCATAGGAGTGGCAATTTTAGAAAAATCTTTTATGAAACGTCGGTAAAAACCGGCATGCCCTAGAAAACTCCTAACTCCTCTAACATTGGTGGGATGTGGAAGTTTAGCAATTACATCTACTTTAGCTCTGTCCACTTCAATTCCTTCTTTTGAAATTTTATGACCAAGAACGATGCCTTCTTTAACCATGAAATGGAATTTCTCCCAATTAAGAACTAGATTTGATTGTTCACATCTAATAAGCATTCGTTCAAGATTAGCTAGACATGATTCAAATGTATCATCGAAGACTGAAAAGTCATCCATGAAAACTTCCATGCATTCTTCTATCATGTCGTGAAAAATCGCCATCATGCACCTTTGAAAGGTTGCAGGGGCGTTGCAAAGTCCAAATGGCATGCGTTTGTAAGCAAAAGTACCATAAGGGCACGTGAATGTGGTTTTGTCTTGATCTTCGGGTGCTATTGGAATTTGAAAATATCCGGAAAAACCATCAAGAAAACAATAGTAACTATTTCCGGCTAATCTTTCCAACATTTGATCAATGAAAGGTAAGGGAAAGTGATCTTTTCTGGTGGCGTCATTTAATTTTCTATAATCAATACATACACGCCATCCTGTTACAGTCCTAATAGGAATAAGCTCATTTTTTTCATTTGTGATGACAGTTATGCCACCCTTCTTAGGCACGCATTGAACTGGGCTTACCCATGGACTATCAGAAATTGGATAAATTAAACCTGCATCTAGCAGTTTAATAATTTCTTTTTTAACTACATCTTGCATATTAGGATTTAGTCTTCGTTGGCGTTGCACATACGTTTTATGACCTTCTTCCATAAGGATTTTATGTGTGCAATACGAAGGACTTATTCCTTTAATATCATGAATCTTCCATGCAATGGCTGGTTTATGAGCTTTCAACACAGAAATGAGTTGTGATTTCTCATTTTCAGTAAGAGAAGACGATATTATTACAGGTAATTCAGATTCACCATGTAAATAAGTGTATTCCAAATGGTTTGGAAGTGGCTTTAACTCTAATTTCGGAGGTTCTTCTATCGATGATTTATATAGATATCTGTCTTCTTCTTTTAGCATTTGAATTTCTTCTGTTGTTGGTTCATATCCATTAGCTATTAGTGTAGCTAACATTTCAGTTTCATCAACTGGTTCAGTACCTTCTCCTAAAGAACATTCTCCTGTTCCTTGTAATTCTGGAAAATCTTCTAACAATTCTGCATGTGAGTCTATAGTTTGAATATAATAGCATGTATCATCTGCAGATTTCAGTTGTTGCATTGCTCTATCAACTGAAAAGGTAACACTCTCATCCTCTATACTTAGGGTCAGTTTCTTACCAAACACGTCTATCATTGCTTTAGCCGTGTTTAAGAATGGTCTTCCTAATATGAGAGGAACTTGAGAATCTTCTTCCATGTCCAGAACAACAAAATCTACTGGAAATACTAAAGTACCAACTTTAACTAGCATGTTCTCCATTATCCCTCTAGGATATTTTATTAATCTATCGGCTAGTTGTATACTTATTCTGGTTGGTTTCAATTCTCCAAGGTCTAGTTTAGTGTATAGTGAATACGACATTAAATTTATACTAGCACCTAAGTCTGCCAATGCTTCTATTGAACTAAGACTTCCCAGAAAACATGGAATTGTGAAACTTCCTGGATCAGATAATTTTTCTGGTATCTTATTCAACAGCACTGCTGAACAATTAGCATTCATAGTAACGGCCGAGAGTTCTTCCATTTTCTTTCTATTTGTGATTAGATCTTTCAGAAATTTAGCATATCTAGGCATTCCTGAAATCACATCAATGAAAGGAAGATTGACATTTATTTGTTTAAACATATCCAAGAATTTGGATTGCTCGGCTTCAAGTTTTTCTTTTTTCATTTTACTTGGGTAAGGAAGTGGTGGTTGGTATGGTTTAACATGAGGTTTATCCTTAACTGTGTTATCTTCATTAACCTTTTCAACTACCGGTTCTTTTTCCTTATCTTGATCAGGTTGTGGTTCTTGTGGAGTAGGAATAGTTTCATCAGAAGTTTCAGGTTTTTCAGGGGGTTTAAGTGTTGTACCACTTCTTATGGTAATGGCTTTAGCTGTTTCATTCCGGGGGTTAGCATTTGTATCACTAGGTAGACTTCCCGGTTTTCTTTCACCTATTAACCTTGCTAGGTTACTTACTTTTTGTTCCAAGTTTTGAATAGAATCTTGTTGATTTCTAAATGCTTGAGCATTTTGTTCATTAGTTTGTTTCTGAGATGTGAAAAACTGCGTTTGAGTTTCAACTAGCTTCGTCATCATATC
The DNA here is from genome assembly GCF_046630445.1 of Rutidosis leptorrhynchoides. NCBI lineage: Eukaryota > Viridiplantae > Streptophyta > Magnoliopsida > Asterales > Asteraceae > Rutidosis > Rutidosis leptorrhynchoides. The sequence goes on along the minus strand of NC_092333.1, from coordinate 219,927,528 downwards.
TTCTAAATTTGGCTTTTTATCATCGGTTTGTGGTGGTTTGTTTTGAAAATTAGGTCTTTGCTGGTTGTAAGTATTATTGGATACTTGTTGATTACTAGGACCTTGTTGGTTGTTGTATGAAATATTTCGGTTATAATTCTGGTTTTGATTGTAAATCGGTCTTGGCGGTTGATAATTATTCTGATAATTATTTCCAGGCCTTTGGTTTAGATATGAAACATTCTCTCTTTGTTCCATTGTTAGTTCAATACTGAGAAAATATTTTGTCAAATGTGGTCCTCCACACCGCTCACAACTAATTCGTATTGAGTGGATATCTTTAGTCATCTTTTCCATTCGTCTCTCGACAGCATCTATCTTTGCAGAAATGGAATCTAAGTCATGGCTAGAATCGGCTCTAGCTGCTTTAGATGATCTAACGATATCTTTTTCTTGGTGCCACTCATGTGAGTGGGAAGTAGTGTTATCAATAATTTTGTAAGCATCAGTTTCGGTTTTCTTCATAATAGAACCACCAGCTGCTATATCTATGTCTTTTCTTGTAGTGATGTCGCATCCTTGGTAGAATATTTTTACTATTTGACAAGTGTCTAAACCATGTTGCGGACATCCTCTTAATAACTTTCCAAATCTTGTCCACGCCTCATATAGAGTTTCATTCGATTTCTGTGTGAACATAACAATTTCTCCTTGAAGTCTTACGGCTTTAGATGCAGGAAAGAATTGTTTAAGAAATTTGTCAACTAAAACGTCCCATGTATCAATCGCCCCTTCAGGTAATGATTCCAACCAATCTTTGGCTTCTCCCTTTAAAGTCCAGGGAAATAACATGAGATATATCTGTTCATCCTCAACTTCTCTTATTTTAAATAGTGTGCAGATCCTATTAAAGGTACGAAGATGTTCATTTGGATCTTCCTTCGACGCACCACTAAATTGGCATTGATTAGTCACCATATGTAGAATTTGTCCTTTGATTTCATAATCTGGCGCATTAATGTCAGGATGAGTAATTGCGTGACCTTGGCCAGTGCGTTTAGCTCTCATTCAGTCTTCCATACTTAAAGGTTCTGTTACTTCCATAATTGAATTTGTTGAATCTGAATCACTAGAGGATTCTGATTTAATGGTTCGTTCCTCAACAATCTCTGTTTGAATGATTGGTAGTTCCGGAGGAAAATTTAATGGTTCAGGATCTATGAATTGTCCCTGAATATTCTCCGGATTCTCAATTGTGATGTCGGCTTCAAAAAATGGATTATCGGAAATTTGAATTGGAGTACTTGGTCGACTGGATGACGATTCTAAAGAAAAATCAACGGCGGTAATATTAGCTAGATGTCTTGATCTAGTTACAGGTGGTGAACGTACAAAAGGTGGTGAACGTCTTGCTCGGTGCATTCACTGAATATCCTATTAGTTTTTAAAAGGAAAGGAAAATTATATAAGTTATCCAATTAATAGACTTTTCTGATTTTGCCCACGTTTCGAATAGCCAAAAGATGCAGCAGAGGGGCAGGATTCGTTTGGTCTCAATATAATTGAGTACTGTTTGGCTCCAATAACCCGGTCCACGTACAAATCCAACTATTACTACGAACCAGAAAATTTTGATGTCTATCAATTTAACCACTTAAAATAAATTTTCGTAATTTTAAGAAATTTAGATAAGAAGTAGAATAAAAGTCTATGTCCTAAAACTAGAATAGCGAGAAATAAGAAAGAAAAAGAGAGCGTCGAAAAAGAAAAAGAAAAGGATTGAAAAATAAAAGGCGTCGAAAAATAAGAAATAATAAAAAAAATGACTTATAGAACTTAAAAACACTCGACTAACCCAACCTTATTACTATCACTAACTTAAAATTATAATCGCAAATTGAGATTACTAATTGAAATGATAATTGATACATAGGTAAAAGGCGTCTAAATATATTAAAGCTTACAAGTAAAACTATACCCCAAATGGCAATATTTTAAAAAGGTACTAAAACTTAAAAAGGCGTCGCAAAATTCTAAAGCACCTAAATCTTAGTCTAAAGAAAAAGCACTTAAGGGATTTTACGGCAAAGCCTAAAAATTTAGAAATAAAAATAACTATGGCAAAAACTATATCTTAAAACTAAATACTAGCGAAAAACACAAATATTACGCTAAAACAATTAAAAATGGACAAAATATAAAAATATACTAAAAGTTGTAAAAAGTACAATTTTTATAAAAATATTATTTTTATATTATTTATTTTATAAAACTATTAATTTTTATATATTAATAAAACTAAATAAACTTAATATTACAAATTAAATAAATAAAACTAAACTAATTAATATTAATTAACTAAACAAACCCTAATTAGGGTGTTAATAATAAAAATTAAAATATACTTCGTAATTAATGCTATATTAGGGTTCTGTGTGGCCCGTGTCAGACGGCTCCGCGAGTCGCGGTTGGTCCGGTTCAATAACTCCGCGAGTCGCGGAGGGTTCAGGCTCAGACGAGATGCAGGTCAAAATTCAACAGGTCAGTTTTATTTATATTTTATTTATTTATTTTTCTGTTTTAAATAAAATATATTTATATAAATTTAATAAAACTTATATTTTAAAACCTAAAATAAAAATAGAAATATTTTATAATTTTATAAATAAAACTCTTAAAACTAGATTTATAAATGTTTTTTTCGGTTTTTTGATTTTATGTTTAAAATAAAAACAAAATAAATAAAACTTATATTTTTATAAAATAAAAATAAAGAAACTTTATAAAACTTAAATATTTAACAAACTCTTAAAAATATTTATATTTTTCTTTTTCTTTTTATGTTTTCGAATATTTAAAACGTATTTTTACAAAAACGTATTTTTTTTTATTATGTGTGGCGTTTCGCTTCGACGATCCCCGGCAGCGGCGCCAAAAATACTTAATGTTCTGCGAGGTGTATATAAAATAGCTTATATTTTACAAGAAAATACTATTAAATATGATACAATTTTACACAAGATATTTATTTATTTATAGAATGGATATACTTAAACCTTGCTACAACACGTATAGGCAGTGTACCTAATCGTACAGTAGTGTAGTTTTTATTAAGTCCGATTCGTTCCACAGGGAATCTTTTAACAAAGCTTAACGCTATATTAGTTTTATTTTATAAAAATACAAATATATATATAAGTAATATTATTATTATAAAGGGGGGTTTTTACCGTTTAATGACCGGTTTGTCGATTTTAAAACTTTAGTTGCAGTTAAAACAAAATGTAAAAATATTAAATAAATAAAAGACTTAATTTAAAGCGTAAAGTAAATAACGATAATGAAATTGCGATAAAATAAACTTGCGATAATTAAAAATTACGATAATTAAAAGTGCAATTAAATACAATAACAATAAATAAAAATGCGATAATTAGAAGTGCAATTAAATATAAAATAAAGGAAATTTAATATGAAATAAAAGAATTATGCTTATTTAAACTTCCGTAATTATGATGTTTGACGTGTTGATTTTAGCTTTATGCCCATGGGTTAATTGTCCTTTGTCCTGAATTATTTAATATGTCCGTCTGGTTTTTGTCCATAACAGTCCATCAGTCATAAATATAAAGTGCGAGTGTCCTCGTCAAATTATCCTTATACCCGAAGTTAAATATTCCAACTAATTGGGGACTTAAACTGTAACAAGATTTTAATACTTTGTTTAATAATTACACCAGGTTATCGAATGCGTGTAACCCAAGGTTTTAATACTTTGTTAACAATTATGCCAAGTGTCCTTGTACATAATTTCACCCCTGTTTTAGTAATTCCATAGACTATTAATCCATTCCCGTGTTCGGTTAAATGAACGATTATTCGTACATATAAATACCCCGCCCATCATATCCGATCGAGTGTATATGGTTATTTATAGGGACGTCCAATTGTAAATCTTTATATTAAAATTAACAAACTATAATTTAGTTAAATAAATATAAAGCCCATTAATAGCCCATAGTCTAACTTCCACAAGTGTCGTTCTTTTGTCCAAACCCCAATTATGGTACAAAGCCCAATTACCCAATTTTAGTAATTAGCCCAACATCATGATTACTTCATTTTAAATAAGCATAATAATAACTTAGCTACGAGACATTAAATTAAAAAGGTTGAACATAACTTACAATGATTAAAAATAGCGTAGCGTTACACGGACAGAATTTCGACTTACACCCTTACAACATTCGCTAACATACCCTTATTATTAGAATTATAATTAAAATTAAAATTAAAATATATATATATATATATATATATATATATATATATATATATATATATATATATATATATATATATATATTACATTTACATATAGAGAAAGAGAGATTTTATGGATATTTTTACGATCAGAATTCGCTGGCTTTTATAGGAATTTTCGTCCAGGTGAGCTCCGCGAGTCGCGGTTCTTTTAGTCTTCGAACTCCGCAAGTCGCGGAGTTCATTTTTACAACTCACTCAGCCTTGGCTCTTTGTTTGCCGACGGATTTAAATATAAATATAATATATAAATAATTTTTAAGAATTATTTAAATATTATATTATATTTATGTGCATAGTTGACTTGTAATTTTTAGTCCGTTGCGTCGAGCGTTGAGAGTTGACTCTGGTCCCGGTTCCGGATTTTCGAACATCCTTGCGTACAATTTAATATCTCGTTCTTTGCATTTTGAATCTTGTACTCTTGTAATTTTGAGACGTTTCTTATCAATAATTGGAACCTCTTTGATTGTATTTTGTACTTTTGAGCTTTTTGGTCGTTTGCATCTTCAATTCGTCGAATCTGTCTTTTGTCTTCACCTTTTATTATTTAAACGAAAATAACTTGTAAATAGAACAATTGCAACTAAAAGCTTGTCTTTCTTGAGGAATAATGCTATGAAATATATGTTCGTTTTTAGCATTATCAGTTCCTAATGGGATGTGATGATTCAAAGATCATAACGTCATCATGTACCATATTACATAACTCTTTCATTCTGCTTAACTTCTGAACATATCAAGAAAGTATATTCTTGATAGTTCTATTCTTAGTGATTCTGGTAATTTGACAAATCAAATCGTGCTAATACGTTCTTTCTTGTTTAGAACATTAAGTTCATTCGAAACTCCATGCTTACGAATTCTGGACCATTACTCGCTTTACTAGAGGTTGAGAAGAGAATAAAAAGGCAAAGAGCTCCAAAATATAAGAGAAAATATAAAGCCCAATAACAACACGGAGGTTACAAACCGTGGATATTAATACGAATAGCAATATAAAGACCCGGTAGAATTAATAATAGTATCACCCCAAGGTAATAGTAGAAGTAAACAAATTTTTCTGGTGGAAGATTGAAAATAAGAATGACAGATGATAATTAGAAAAATATCAAGGATTAGCACGAGATTAAGAGTTCTCACAACCTTCCAGATGTATAAACTAAGAAAGAAAGTATAGGAATGGTGAGAATAATATAACGGAAGAGTTTAATTTATAAAGGAAAAAATCAAACATAACAATCGAGGTAGATCACCGTATTTAATTATAGAGATCTTAATTTCCTTATTCACTGAAGAATCAAATCTTTTAGATTTCGAAGATTTTCTTTAATTTCCTTGAATTCCGGAATTCAATCAAGACAACGTCAAAAGTTAAGACGAAACTTTATTCCTTCAATTCACTCTTTTCTGATAGCTTCATTCGTACTCTTCGAATAATCGAATTGTTTTATCCATATTACTCAAAGATGATAAAACTCTATTTATCAACTCATATTCGTCATGAAAACATTTTATTGTCAGCCATGACCACCTCACTCAAATTTCGGGACGAAATTTCTTTAACGGGTAGGTACTGTGATGACCCGGAAATTTTCGACCAAATTTAAACTTAATCTTTATTTAATTTCGACACGATAAGCAAAGTCTATTTAATTGAATCTCAAAATGTTTGAACTATTTTTCATGAATTCATTGACCTTCTACTGCTCTCGACGATTCACGAACCACTATTTGTAAATAGATACATAAATATTTAAACATATGAATATATAATAATAACAATTTGTAATATAATTTGAAATATTATATGTTGTTGTTATTAAAGCTAAGTATATAAAATAAAATAAAAATATGATATTATGAAAATTTATATTATGTATATAAATAAAGTATATTAAATATATATTTTGTGATTTCGAATTTATTTCGTAAACGATGGTAACGCTCAATTGATATTAAATGTATAGTAAACGAGTTAAAAAGGAACTTATGTGATTTTAAAATAAACGGTGATCCGAAAATGAGTTATATGAATCTTAGGCCTATTAAATATATATTTAGAAGCTAAATAATAAATTTTAACACTTTTTATATTTTACCCATAAATGAGAGGGACGGTTGATGTAATTTTTATCTAACAAACTAAGGATCGAATTTTATACCATAATGATCGAAATAGATAAATATAATTACTGTAAAAATTTGGAATTTTTCTAACACTTTTATATGTCACTGATTATCAACGGATTACGATATAGTCTGTGCAATAAAAGTGTCGGCACATAATTACAACTACCCGGCTGCTGACTGTGGAAAATGGCATAACATGAAATACTCTATTCATTCTTATCATCCCACATTTTTTTTTATGATTAGTATTATATTATTAGTTAACTTTATTTATCATATGTATGTATATGTATATGTTAGACCTACTACATCCTAAGAAAACCATACCACTTCTCACCATCACCATGATCTTCTATCTCTTCTTCTACCTCATAGCCATCGCCACCCTAATCATCACCACCCTAAAACCGTCGTTTACTACCACCATCTCAATCGTGAACCACCATACGTAACCATAACTATTACTAATTCCGTGTTATTATTACTTTTTAGCAAGACCGAAGACAAACACCCACCACAAGCGATCACCTTTGAAACCCAACCTTCCACCACCATGAACCACTTTATCTTCTTCGGCTAACCACCACAACCTACGGCACTTTACCATCACCACCGCACCCACCCCACCTCTCCTCTCTCTATACTTTACTGCTACGGTTCATACACGCTACTGTCACTGTTTTGGTTCCATGAACAACCACCTTCACGTATTTTTTTTTCTTTCTTCTCTCAACAACCGCATGAAACCACTCTTATACGTCACCAATCGCCACTACCTGTTACTGTTCTGATATATATATATATATATATATATATATATATATATATATATATATATATATATATATATATATATATATATATATATATATTTTCTTGGTCGACACCTAAACAGTCCATATATATATATATATATATATATATATATATATATATATATATATATATATATATATATATATATATATATATATATATATATATATATATATATTTTCTTGGTCGACACCTAAACAGTCCATGCTGCTGTTGTTCTTTGCTGCAGCTATTATGATCATTTGTTTCTATCCCGTACGAACACCCCACCTTTATGCTACCCAGCGAAATATTTTTTTTTTTTTTTTTTGTTTACCATAGAGAAAAAAAAAAGAATGAAAGAATTAATGTAAATATTGAATGGAGGTGTCGGCAAGTGGAGGATGGAGGGAATCCTAGATCCCACGCATTTTTATTTATTTATTTACTTAGGAATCGTGATTTTGAGCCAAATGATTTTCTTGGATCGATGAGTTGGACCGAGGCCCAATTTAATTAAGTGAGCCATGTTGTTTTTGTAGATGGACCGAAAAGAATGATGATGATGATCATAGCGATTAAAAAAATTAAATGTGATGAATAATTATCGTGATGATTATCATGATGAGTAGGTGATGACTATGATTCATGATTTATGTATAGATTATGATGATATCACGATTAAAAGGGTGATGATTTTATGTTAGTGACGATGATGTTGTTCGATGATGAGAAGCATGATGATGATGATGATAAACGTTAATGGTGACTAGTGATGCTCGATGATATTGATGAAGATCATGATTATTATGGTCTTTGGTCAATTTAAATTTAATTAGGAAGAAGAAGATGAAGTAGGCAAACGAGTTATATATTTATGTATGTGAATTAAATCAGAAACTAAGGAATAGAGGAAGGGCTGAGTGTTGTTTGGGGTGAACGCAAGGTCCCGGGTTCGATTCTGGCCTGCAGCAATATTTCTTTTTATTTACACTTTCACTATTAATGGACTAGGGCCACTAGTATTTAATTGGGCTTCCAAATTCTATCCGGGCTTTTGATAAACTGGGCTTACTAAATGGGTTTCATGCATTTAAGATGTTGGGCCATAAGGTATTACTTTTATTTTTATTGTTATTATTATTATTAATTATGTATTAGTATTAAGTATTAGTATTATTAAGATTATTTTTATTATCATTATTTATAAGATTATTATTATTATTATTATTATTATTATTATTATTATTATTATTATTATTATTATTATTATTATTATTATTATTATTATTATTATTATTACTATTATTATTATTATTATTATTATTACTATTACTATTATTACTATTACTATTATTATTATTATTTTTATTATTACTATTATTATCATTATTACTAAATTATAAATTTTATTAAAATTATAATTTTTATCACCATTATTATTAAAACTATTAGTATCATAATCATTATTATTATTATTATCATTAATAGAATTATTAACATTATTATCTTTATTAGTAATATTAAGTATTTTCATTATTATTATTTTTACCATTACTAGTATTATTATAGTATTATTATAATTATATATTTTTTTTGCAAACAAATGATAAACATATAACCTAACAAAATTTATATTTTTGTATACAAAATAAATATATGAAACATATATATATATATATATATATATATATATATATATATATATATATATATATATATATATATATATATATATATATATATGTATATATATATATATATATGTATATATATATATATATTAATATAAAATGATATAACTAATAAATTTATATATATATTTGTTCGATTACAATTATATGTATTAATATATAAATACATGATATAGGTTCGTGAATCCGAGGCCAACCCTGCACTTGTTCAGTGCCGTCATATGTATTTTTACTACAAAATACAGTATTGTGAGTTTCATTTGCTCCCTTTTTAAATGCTTTTGCAATATATATTTTTGGGACTGAGAATACATGCGCTGCTTTTATAAATGTTTTACGAAATAGACACAAGTACTTAAAATTACATTCTATGGTTGGATTATTAACCGAATATCACCCTTTAAGTCTGGTAACCTAAGAATTTAGGGAAATGGCCCCTGATTGACGTGAATCCTAAAGATAGATTTATGGACCTTGACAAGTCACATTCGGGGTACGAATACTTTAGTACTTAGAGATTATTATACAGACGAGAGGTTCTGTTTTGGGGATATTCTATGCATTAAGTTAACGTCGGTTACCAGGTGTTCAATCCATATGAATGATTTTTATCTCTATGCAGTTTGCGAAATGCCTGATACGAGAATGATGTTTATGAAAATGAAATCTTGTGGTCTATTATACTATCTGAAATGATTATTTATGATAAACTAATGAACTCACCAACCTTTTGGTTGACACTTGAAAGCATGTTTATTCTCAGGTTTGAAAGAAATCTTCCGCTGTGCATTTGCTCATATTAGAGATATTACTTGGAGTCATTCATGACGTATTTCAAAAGACGTTGCATTCGAGTCATTGAGTTCATCAAGATTATTAATAAGTCATTTATAGATTGGATATATTATGAAATGGTATGCATGCCGTCAACTTTCGATGTAATGAAAGATTGTCTTTTCAAAAACGAATGCAATGTTTGTAAAATGTATCATATAGAGGTCAAGTACCTCGCGATGTAACCAAATGTTATTGTATTCGTTCTTATGGATTAGGACGGGTCTTGACATATTGATTGTTGTGCAACAGACACCATGACTTTTGATGAGACTGATATTTGCTTAAACACAAAACCAAGTAAAAACAAGATAAAACCGCCAATTGGGGGAAATACAAGTTAAAGAAGGGGGAACAATTGAAATATCCCCAACCTTAAAATAAAAAAATTGTTTATATGTTCCTGCTCTCTCACACAAACTTTTGTCCGTTAGTCATGTGACTAAACAACTTAATTGTATCGTTTTATTATACCCAACATTCTGTATCTTACAGGATGTCAGAACAGGGAAGATAATTGGTCGTGGTACTGAGAGGGATGGTTTATACTATGTGGATGAGGTTACAAAGGATGGTAGTGTTTTACTGGCTCACGGAACCCCTGATAGACAAGTTTGGCTGTGGCATCGACGACTTGGTCACCCTTCTGCAAATTATATAAGTATTTTATTTTCTAGTTTATTTTCGTCAAATAAAACACTTCAATGTGAGACATGTATTTTGGCCAAAAGCCATCAAAATACCTTTTAGAATAGCAATTCAAAAACTGGACGTCCTTTTTCGTTAATCCATTCCGATGTATGGGGTCCAGCAAAAATTAATAGTGGACATAATTTTCGATATTTTCTTTTATTTATTGATGATTGTACACGTATGACATGGACCTATTTTTTTAAAAATAAATCAGAAGTTTTTGAAAAATTTACTATTTTTTACTAAATGGTTTTTACCCAATTCAAAAGTAACATTCAAATCTTACGGTCTGATAATGGGGGTGAGTTTGTAAATTCTCAAATGAAACTTTTTTGCCAAGAAAAAGGAATCATTCATTAGACTTCATGCCCCTATACCCCTCAACAAAATGGGTTTGCCGAAAGGAAAAATCATATATTATTAGAAATAACAAGGGCTTTAATAATTGATTCCAACGTCCCTAAATCTTTTTGGCCAGAAGCCCTTGCTACAGCCACATATCTTATTAACCGACTTCCAACTAGGGCTCTTGATTTTAAAAACCCTCTTCAAGCCCTATAAAATTTTCTCAAACCTCCCTCAAACCTTACTCTCCAACCTCGGATATTTGGGTGTTCAGTGTAGTGACCCGAACTTTTCCATGTTTATATATATTAATTGAGATTGATATTTACATGATTAAATGTTTCCAACATGTTAAGCAATCAAACTTGTTAAGACTTGATTAATTGAAATATGTTTCATATAGACAATTGACCACCCAAGCTGACCGGTGATTCACGAACGTTAAAACTTGTAAAAACTATATGATGACATATATATGGATATATATATAGTTAACATGATACTATGATAAGTAAACATATCATCAAGTATATTAACAATGAACTACATATGTAAAAACAAGACTACTAACTTAATGATTTTTAAACGAGACATATATGTAACGATTATCGTTGTAAAGACATTTAATGTATATATATCATATTAAGAGATATTCATACATGATAATATCATGATAATATAATAATTTAAAATCTCATTTGATATTATAAACATTGGGTTAACAACATTTAACAAGATCGTTAACCTAAAGGTTTCAAAACAACACTTACATGTAACGACTAACGATGACTTAACGACTCAGTTAAAATGAATATACATGTAGTGTTTTAATATGTATTTATACACTTTTGAAAGACTTCAATACACTTATCAAAATACTTCTACTTAACAAAAATGCTTACAATTACATCCTCATTCAGTTTCATCAACAATTCTACTCGTATGCACCCGTATTCGTACTCGTACAATACACAGCTTTTAGATGTATGTACTATTGGTATATACACTCCAATGATCAGCTCTTAGCAGCCCATGTGAGTCACCTAACACATGTGGGAACCATCATTTGGCAACTACATGAAATATCTCATAAAATTACAAAAATATGAGTAATCATTCATGACTTATTTACATTAAAACAAAATTACATATCCTTTATATCTAATCCATACACCAACGACCAAAAACACCTACAAACACTTTCATTCTTCAATTTTCTTCATCTAATTGATCTCTCTCAAGTTCTATCTTCAAGTTCTAAGTGTTCTTCATAAATTCCAAAAGTTCTAGTTTCATAAAATCAAGAATACTTTCAAGTTTGCTAGCTCACTTCCAATCTTGTAAGGTGATCATCTAACCTCAAGAAATCTTTGTTTCTTACAGTAGGTTATCATTCTAATACAAGGTAATAATCATATTCAAACTTTGGTTCAATTTCTATAACTATAACAATCTTATTTCAAGTGATGATCTTACTTGAACTTGTTTTCGTGTCATGATTCTACTTCAAGAACTTCGAGCCATCCAAGGATCCATTGAAGCTAGATCCATTTTTCTCTTTTCCAGTAGGTTTATCCAAGGAACTTAAGGTAGTAATGATGTTCATAACAGCATTCGATTCATACATATAAAGCTATCTTATTCGAAGGTTTAAACTTGTAATCACTAGAACATAGTTTAGTTAATTCTAAACTTGTTCGCAAACAAAAGTTAATCCTTCTAACTTGACTTTTAAAATCAACTAAACACATGTTCTATATCTATATGATATGCTAACTTAATGATTTAAAACCTGGAAACACGAAAAACACCGTAAAACCGGATTTACGCCGTCGTAGTAACACCGCGGGCTGTTTTGGGTTAGTTAATTAAAAACTATGATAAACTTTGATTTAAAAGTTGTTATTCTGAGAAAATGATTTTTATTATGAACATGAAACTATATCCAAAAATTATGGTTAAACTCAAAGTGGAAGTATGTTTTCTAAAATGGTCATCTAGACGTCGTTCTTTCGACTGAAATGACTACCTTTACAAAAACGACTTGTAACTTATTTTTCTGACTATAAACCTATACTTTTTCTGTTTAGATTCATAAAATAGAGTTCAATATGAAACCATAGCAATTTGATTCACTCAAAACGGATTTAAAATGAAGAAGTTATGGGTAAAACAAGATTGGATAATTTTTCTCATTTTAGCTACGTGAAAATTGGTAACAAATCTATTCCAACCATAACTTAATCAACTTGTATTGTATATTATGTAATCTTGAGATACCATAGACACGTATACAATGTTTCGACCTATCATGTCGACACATCTATATATATTTCGGAACAACCATAGACACTCTATATGTGAATGTAGGAGTTAGCTATACAGATTCCAAAATATATATAGTTTGAGTTGTGATCAATACTGAGATACGTATACACTGGGTCATGGATTGATTCAAGATAATATTTATCGATTTATTTCTGTACATCTAACTGTGGACAACTAGTTGTAGGTTACTAACGAGGACAGCTGACTTAATAAACTTAAAACATCAAAATATATTAAAAGTGTTGTAAATATATTTTGAACATACTTTGATATACATGTATATATTGTTATAGGTTCGTGAATCAACCAGTGGCCAAGTCTTACTTCCCGACGAAGTAAAAATCTGTGAAAGTGAGTTATAGTCCCACTTTTAAAATCTAATATTTTTGGGATGAGAATACATGCAGGTTTTATAAATGATTTACAAAATAGACACAAGTACGTGAAACTACATTCTATGGTTGAATTATCGAAATCGAATATGCCCCTTTTTATTAAGTCTGGTAATCTAAGAATTAGGGAACAGACACCCTAATTGACGCGAATCCTAAAGATAGATCTATTGGGCTTAACAAACCCCATCCAAAGTACCGGATGCTTTAATACTTCGAAATTTATATCATATCCGAAGGGTGTCCCGGAATGATGGGGATATTCTTATATATGCATCTTGTTAATGTCGGTTACCAGGTGTTCACCATATGAATGATTTTTATCTCTATGTATGGGATGTGTATTGAAATATGAAATCTTGTGGTCTATTGTTACGATTTGATATATATAGGTTAAACCTATAACTCACCAACATTTTCGTTGACGTTTTAAGCATGTTTATTCTCAGGTGATTATTAAGAGCTTCCGCTGTCGCATACTTAAATAAGGACGAGATTTGGAGTCCATGCTTGTATGATATTGTGTAAAAACTGCATTCAAGAAACTTATTTTATTGTAACATATTTGTATTGTAAACCATTATGTAATGGTCGTGTGTAAACAGGATATTTTAGATTATCATTATTTGATAATCTACGTAAAGCTTTTTAAACCTTTATTGATGAAATAAAGGTTATGGTTTGTTTTAAAATGAATGCAGTCTTTGAAAAACGTCTCATATAGAGGTCAAAACCTCGCAACGAAATCAATTAATATGGAACGTTTTTAATCAATAAGAACGGGACATTTCAGTTGGTATCCGAGCGTTGGTCTTAGAGAACCAGAATTTTGCATTAGTGTGTCTTATCGAGTTTGTTAGGATGCATTAGTGAGTCTGGACTTCGACCGTGTTTACTTGAAAAATGATTGCTTAACAAATTTTGTTGGAAACTATATATTTTTAACATGTGAATATTATGTGATATATTAATCTCTTAACGCGTTTGATATTATGTGATAGATGTCTACCTCTAGAACAAGTCCCATTGACTCACCTAATAATAATGAAGAGTCAAATGTAAATTGGAATGATTCGTGGACTGATTCACAAGTTCCCGAAGAGGAACCGGAAGAAGAGTCGGAACCGGAAGAAGAATTGGAACCGGAAGAAGAATCGGAACCGGATGAAGAAATAGAACCGGTGGGGGAAATATTAAAACGGTTAAGTAAAAGAAAATCCTCAACCAACCGACCAAGGTTAATTATGGTCAATGGTGTTTCCGCCAAGGAAGCAAAATATTGGGAGGATTACCAATTCTCCGATGAATCGGATTCCGACGAGAATTCCGATGATGTTATAGAAATTACCCCAACTGAATTTAAAAAGGCAAAAGAAAATAATAAGGGAAAGGGCATAAAAATAGAGAAATCTAATTCCAACCCCGATGAACTTTATATGTATCGTCAACCCCCGAAGTCCTTAAGTTGTAACAATGACCCGGGGACCTCTAAACCACCAGGTTTTTCTAAACCAATGTGGAAAATTACGGCTCGTATTAGGGGAACATCATATATCCCTAGAAACTTGGCAAAACGAACCAAAACCGAAGAAGAAGAAACAAGCGAGTCGGAATAAGATAGTTGTATTCGTGTGGTGTAATATATGTAATATAGTGTGCTTATGCTTTATGATATATGTAAAAATTGCTTGTATTAATAAGTATTTTTTTTATGAATCTAACTCTTGTCTATTTTACAGTATAAAAACACAAAATGGATAGACAACCCAATATTTTAAGAGACCTACCCGGAGACATGATTGATGAAATCTTGTCTAGAGTCGGTCAGAATTCTTCGGCACAACTACTTAAGGCGAGATCAGTTTGTAAGACATTCGAAGAACGTTCCAAGAATGCCTTGGTTTATAAAAGGCTTTCGTTCGAAAGATGGGGGATATCACATTGGGAAATCCATAAGTTACGATGTGTTTACTTTGACGCATATATTGCGGGGAACCCAAATGCTATTTTACGCAATGGGTTAAGAAATTATTTTGACTCAATATATCCGAATATTGGACTTCGTGATTTAGAAAAAGCGGCTAACATGCAACATAAAGAAGCATGTTATGCTTACGGATTAGTAATGTTCGCTTCTCACCAAAGTGAGAACAAGAACATCGGGCTACAACTATTAAACAAAACGTTCCCACAAGTGACGAAGTCGGTAATTGGGGTAAGAAATGAGGTTTTTAGATTGTTACGGGACTGTTGGACATTACGTAACCCTCGTCCCTTTGACGACGTTACAACACGCTGTCTTATCAACGGCCATAACGGTTATGTTCCACAAGACCAAGGATGGGAAGTAATCCTAGTAAAACCAGAATGCATGACTTGTTTCTGGACGTATGAATTACGTGTCTTTATTGCCTTTGCTGAACGACTTGTGTACTAGCTAGAATTATCTTCACAACCATCTTGTATCAAATTTATTGTGTGCTATATTTCATGCTATATGTAAAATAAGCGGTATTGTAAGTTTGTAAAATATTGTGTAAAAGTTTGAACGCGAAATATTATTATAATCAGTTTTTCATATAGAATTGTAGTAGTTGAATTGTATATTAGCTACTAAGTATGAACTTAACGGGTAGGTACTACCCGAATTTAAACTTATAAAACGCTAATATGAAGAAAAAGCTTTTATAAATGAGTTCATATTATGCTACGAAATACTATTAACTACTCTTAATATTCTGTATGATTAACTTGTTGCATTTAACTATTTTGAAGGAAATGGCACCGACTACTCGACACACCATGAATATGAATGAAGAGGAATTCCGTACTTTTCTAGCTTCAAACATAGCCGCAGTACAGGCTGCGCTACATACCAACAATAACCTTGGATCTAGCAGTACAGGAAATCATGTAGGATGCACCTACAAAGAATTCACTGCCTGCAAACCTGTGGAATTTGATGGAACCGAAGGACCGATCGGATTGAAACGGTGGACCGAGAAGGTCGAATCGGTGTTTGCCATAAGTAAGTGTACTGAAGAGGACAAAGTGAAGTACGCTACGCATACCTTCACAGGTTCTGCGTTAACATGGTGGAATACCTATCTAGAGCAAGTGGGACAAGACGATGCGTACGCACTACCGTGGTCAGCATTCAAGCACTTGATGAACGAGAAGTACCGTCCCAGAACCGAGGTCAATAAGCTCAAGACAGAACTTAGAGGGTTACGAACCCAAGGATTTGATATTACCACGTACGAAAGACGATTCACAGAATTGTGCCTATTGTGTCCGGGAGCATTCGAAGATGAGGAAGAGAAGATCGACGCGTTTGTGAAAGGATTACCGGAAAGAATCCAAGAAGATATAAGTTCACACGAGCCCGCCTCCATACAACAGGCATGTAGAATGGCTCACAAACTCGTGAACCAGATTGAAGAAAGAATTAAAGAACAGACTTCTGAAGAGGCCAATGTGAAGCAAGTCAAATGAAAGTGGGAGGAAAACGGTGATAAGAATCACCAATACAACAACAACAGCAATTACAACAATAATCGCAACAATTATCCCAACAATCGCAACATCAATCGCAACTACAACAAACGGCCCAACAACAACAACAACAACAACAACAACAACAACAACAGCAACTACAACAATCATCCCAACAACAATAATAACCGCAACAACAACAACAATCAGAAGCAGCTATGCCAAAGGTGTGAAAAGAATCACTCGGGGTTCTGCACCAAATTTTGCAACAAGTGTAAAAGAAATGGTCATAGCGCGGCGAAGTGTGAGGTCTACAGACCAGGGGTTAATAGAACGAAAGGAACAAATGGTGTCGGAACGAGTAATGGTGGAGCAAGTAGTGTCGGAGCAAGTTATGCCAATGTAGTTTGTTATAAATGTGAAAAACCGGGCCACATTATTAGAAATTGCCTGAACCAGGAGAACACGAATGGACAAGGCCGTGGAAGAGTTTTCAATATTAATGCGACAGAGGCACAGGAAGACCCGGAGCTTGTTACGGGTACGTTTCTTATTGACAATAAATCTGCTTACGTTTTATTTGATTCGGGTGCGGATAGAAGCTATATGAGTAGAGATTTTTGTGCTAAATTAAGTTGTCCATTGACGCCTTTGGATAGTAAATTTTTACTCGAATTAGCAAATGGTAAATTAATTTCAGCAGATAATATATGTCGGAATCGAGAAATTAAACTGGTTAGTGAAACATTTAAGATTGATTTGATACCAGTAGCGTTAGGGAGTTTTGATGTGATAATCGGTATGGACTGGTTGAAAGAAGTGAAAGCGGAGATCGTTTGTTACAAAAATGCAATTCGCATTATACGAGAAAAAGGAAAACCCTTAATGGTGTACGGAGAAAAGGGCAACACGAAGCTACATCTTATTAGTAATTTGAAGGCACAAAAACTAATAAGGAAAGGTTGCTATGCTGTTCTAGCACACGTCGAGAAAGTACAAACTAAAGAAAAGAGCATCAATGATGTTCCCGTCGCAAAAGAATTTCCTGATGTATTTCCTAAAGAATTACCGGGATTACCCCCACATCGATCCGTTGAATTTCAAATAGATATTGTACCAGGAGCTGCACCAATAGCTTGTGCTCCTTACAGACTCGCACCCAGTGAGATGAAAGAACTGAAAAGCCAATTACAAGAACTTTTAGAGCGTGGTTTCATTCGACCAAGCACATCACCGTGGGGAGCTCCTATTTTGTTTGTCAAGAAGAAAGATGGTACATTCAGGTTGTGTATCGACTACCGAGAGTTGAACAAACTTACCATCAAGAACCGCTACCCACTACCGAGAATCGACGACTTATTTGATCAACTACAAGGCTCATCTGTTTATTCAAAGATTGACTTACGTTCCGGGTATCATCAAATGCGGGTGAAAGAAGATGATATTCCAAAGACTGCTTTCAGAACACGTTACGGTCATTACGAATTTATGGTCATGCCGTTTGGTTTAACTAATGCACCAGCTGTGTTCATGGACCTTATGAACCGAGTGTGTGGACCATACCTTGACAAGTTTGTCATTGTTTTCATTGATGACATACTTATTTACTCAAAGAATGACCAAGAACACGGTGAACATTTGAGAAAGGTGTTAGAAGTATTGAGGAAGGAAGAATTGTACGCTAAGTTTTCAAAGAGTGCATTTTGGTTGGAAGAAGTTCAATTCCTCGGTCACATAGTGAACAAAGAAGGTATTAAGGTGGATCCGGCAAAGATAGAAACTGTTGAAAAGTGGGAAACCCCAAAAACTCCGAAACACATACGCCAGTTTTTAGGACTAGCTGGTTACTACAGAAGGTTCATCCAAGACTTTTCCAGAATAGCAAAACCCTTGACTGCATTAACGCATAAAGGGAAGAAATTTGAATGGAATGATGAACAAGAGAAAGCGTTTCAGTTATTGAAGAAAAAGCTAACTACGGCACCTATATTGTCATTGCCTGAAGGGAATGATGATTTTGTGATTTATTGTGATGCATCAAAGCAAGGTCTCGGTTGTGTATTAATGCAGCGAACGAAGGTGATTGCTTATGCGTCTAGACAATTGAAGATTCACGAACAAAATTATACGACGCATGATTTGGAATTAGGCGCGGTTGTTTTTGCATTAAAGACTTGGAGGCACTACTTATATGGGGTCAAAAGTATTATATATACCGACCACAAAAGTCTTCAACACATATTTAATCAGAAACAACTGAATATGAGGCAGCGTAGGTGGATTGAATTATTGAATGATTACGACTTTGAGATTCGTTACCACCCGGGGAAGGCAAATGTGGTAGCCGATGCCTTGAGCAGGAAGGACAGAGAATCCATTCGAGTAAAATCTATGAATATAATGATTCATAATAACATTACTACTCAAATAAAGGAGGCGCAACAAGGAGTTTTAAAAGAGGGAAATTTAAAGGATGAAATACCCAAAGGATCGGAGAAGCATCTTAATATTCGGGAAGACAGAACCCGGTATAGGGCTGAAAGGATTTGGGTACCAAAATTTGGAGATATGAGAGAAATGGTACTTAGAGAAGCTCATAAAACCAGATACTCAATACATCCTGGAACGGGGAAGATGTACAAGGATCTCAAGAAACATTTTTGGTGGCCGGGTATGAAAGCCGATGTTGCTAAATACGTAGGAGAATGTTTGACGTGTTCTAAGGTCAAAGCTGAGCATCAGAAACCATCAGGTCTACTTCAACAACCCGAAATCCCGGAATGGAAATGGGAAAACATTACCATGGATTTCATCACTAAATTGCCAAGGACTGCAAGTGGTTTTGATACTATTTGGGTAATAGTTGATCGTCTCACCAAATCAGCACACTTCCTGCCAATAAGAGAAGATGACAAGATGGAGAAGTTAGCACGACTGTATTTGAAGGAAGTCGTCTCCAGACATGGAATACCAATCTCTATTATCTCTGATAGGGATGGCAGATTTATTTCAAGATTCTGGCAGACATTACAGCAAGCATTAGGAACTCGTCTAGACATAAGTACTGCCTATCATCCACAAACTGATGGGCAGAGCGAAAGGACGATACAAACGCTTGAAGACATGCTACGAGCAAAAGAGCTACGCTGACATTAAAAGAAAAGATATAGAATTTGAAATTGGAGAGATGGTCATGCTTAAAGTTGCACCTTGGAAAGGCGTTGTTCGATTTGGTAAACGAGGGAAATTAAATCCAAGGTATATTGGACCATTCAAGATTATTGATCGTGTCGGACCAGTAGCTTACCGACTAGAGTTACCTCAACAACTCGCGGCTGTACATAACACTTTCCACGTCTCGAATTTGAAGAAATGTTTTGCTAAAGAAGATCTCACTATTCCGTTAGATGAAATCCAAATCAACGAAAAACTTCAATTCATCGAAGAACCCGTCGAAATAATGGATCGTGAGGTTAAAAGACTTAAGCAAAACAAGATACCAATTGTTAAGGTTCGATGGAATGCTCGTAGAGGACCCGAGTTCACCTGGGAGCGTGAAGATCAGATGAAGAAGAAATACCCGCATCTATTTCCAGAAGATTCGTCAACACCTTCAACAGCTTAAAATTTCGGGACGAAATTTATTTAACGGGTAGGTACTGTAGTGACCCGAACTTTTCCATGTTTATATATATTAATTGAGATTGATATTTACATGATTAAATGTTTCCAACATGTTAAGCAATCAAACTTGTTAAGACTTGATTTATTGAAATATGTTTCATATAGACAATTGACCACCCAAGCTGACCGGTGATTCACGAACGTTAAAACTTGTAAAAACTATATGATGACATATATATGGATATATATATAGTTAACATGATACTATGATAAGTAAACATATCATTAAGTATATTAACAATGAACTACATATGTAAAAACAAGACTACTAACTTAATGATTTTTAAACGAGACATATATGTAACGATTATCGTTGTAAAGACATTTAATGTATATATATCATATTAAGAGATATTCATACATGATAATATCATGATAATATAATAATTTAAAATCTCATTTGATATTATAAACATTGGGTTAACAACATTTAACAAGATCGTTAACCTAAAGGTTTCAAAACAACACTTACATGTAACGACTAACGATGACTTAACGACTCAGTTAAAATGTATATACATGTAGTGTTTTAATATGTATTTATACACTTTTGAAAGACTTCAATACACTTATCAAAATACTTCTACTTAACAAAAATGCTTACAATTACATCCTCATTCAGTTTCATCAACAATTCTACTCGTATGCACCCGTATTCGTACTCGTACAATACACAGCTTTTAGATGTATGTACTATTGGTATATACACTCCAATGATCAGCTCTTAGCAGCCCATGTGAGTCACCTAACACATGTGGGAACCATCATTTGGCAACTAGCATGAAATATCTCATAAAATTACAAAAATATGAGTAATCATTCATGACTTATTTACATTAAAACAAAATTACATATCCTTTATATCTAATCCATACACCAACGACCAAAAACACCTACAAACACTTTCATTCTTCAATTTTCTTCATCTAATTGATCTCTCTCAAGTTCTATCTTCAAGTTCTAAGTGTTCTTCATAAATTCCAAAAGTTCTAGTTTCATAAAATCAAGAATACTTTCAAGTTTGCTAGCTCACTTCCAATCTTGTAAGGTGATCATCCAACCTCAAGAAATCTTTGTTTCTTACAGTAGGTTATCATTCTAATACAAGGTAATAATTATATTCAAACTTTGGTTCAATTTCTATAACTATAACAATCTTATTTCAAGTGATGATCTTACTTGAACTTGTTTTCGTGTCATGATTCTACTTCAAGAACTTCGAGCCATCCAAGGATCCATTGAAGCTAGATCCATTTTTCTATTTTCCAGTAGGTTTATCCAAGGAACTTAAGGTAGTAATGATGTTCATAACATCATTCGATTCATACATATAAAGCTATCTTATTCGAAGGTTTAAACTTGTAATCACTAGAACATAGTTTAGTTAATTCTAAACTTGTTCGCAAACAAAAGTTAATCCTTCTAACTTGACTTTTAAAATCAACTAAACACATGTTCTATATCTATATGATATGCTAACTTAATGATTTAAAACCTGGAAACACGAAAAACACCGTAAAACCGGATTTACGTCGTCGTAGTAACACCGCGGGCTGTTTTGGGTTAGTTAATTAAAAACTATGATAAACTTTGATTTAAAAGTTGTTATTCTGAGAAAATGATTTTTATTATGAACATGAAACTATATCCAAAAATTATGGTTAAACTCAAAGTGGAAGTATGTTTTCTAAAATGGTCATCTAGACGTCGTTCTTTCGACTGAAATGACTACCTTTATAAAAACGACTTGTAACTTATTTTTCTGACTATAAACCTATACTTTTTCTGTTTAGATTCATAAAATAGAGTTCAATATGAAACCATAGCAATTTGATTCACTCAAAACGGATTTAAAATGAAGAAGTTATGGGTAAAACAAGATTGGATAATTTTTCTCATTTTAGCTACGTGAAAATTGGTAACAAATCTATTCCAACCATAACTTAATCAACTTGTATTGTATATTATGTAATCTTGAGATACCATAGACACGTATACAATGTTTCGACCTATCATGTCGACACATCTATATATATTTCGGAACAACCATAGACACTCTATATGTGAATGTTGGAGTTAGCTATACAGGGTTGAGGTTGATTCCAAAATATATATAGTTTGAGTTGTGATCAATACTGAGATACGTATACACTGGGTCGTGGATTGATTCAAGATAATATTTATCGATTTATTTCTGTACATCTAACTGTGGACAACTAGTTGTAGGTTACTAACGAGGACAGCTGACTTAATAAACTTAAAACATCAAAATATATTAAAAGTGTTGTAAATATATTTTGAACATACTTTGATATACATGTATATATTGTTATAGGTTCGTGAATCAACCAGTGGCCAAGTCTTACTTCCCGACGAAGTAAAAATCTGTGAAAGTGAGTTATAGTCCCACTTTTAAAATCTAATATTTTTGAGATACGAATACATGCAGGTTTTATAAATGATGTACAAAATAGACACAAGTACGTGAAACTACATTCTATGGTTGAATTATCGAAATCGAATATGCCCCTTTTTATTAAGTCTGGTAATCTAAGAATTAGGGAACAGACACCCTAATTGACGCGAATCCTAAAGATAGATCTATTGGGCTTAACAAACCCCATCCAAAGTACCGGATGCTTTAGTACTTCGAAATTTATATCATATCCGAAGGGTGTCCCAGAATGATGGGGATATTCTTATATATGCATCTTGTTAATGTCGGTTACCAGGTGTTCACCATATGAATGATTTTTATCTCTATGTATGGGATGTGTATTGAAATATGAAATCTTGTGGTCTATTGTTACGATTTGATATATATAGGTTAAACCTATAACTCACCAACATTTTTGTTGACGTTTTAAGCATGTTTATTCTCAGGTGATTATTAAGAGCTTCCGCTGTCGCATACTTAAATAAGGACGAGATTTGGAGTCCATGCTTGTATGATATTGTGTAAAAACTGCATTCAAGAAACTTATTTTATTGTAACATATTTGTATTGTAAACCATTATGTAATGGTCGTGTGTAAACAGGATATTTTAGATTATCATTATTTGATAATCTACGTAAAGCTTTTTAAACCTTTATTGATGAAATAAAGGTTATGGTTTGTTTTAAAATGAATGCAGTCTTTGAAAAACATCTCATATAGAGGTCAAAACCTCGCAACGAAATCAATTAATATGGAACGTTTTTAATCAATAAGAACGGGACATTTCATTCAGTATTTGTTCACATTCCAAAAACCGAACAAACAAAATTAGATGCTTGTGCCGAGAAATGTGTATTTGTCGGTTATGGTGTAAATCAAAAGGGGTATAGATGCTATAGCCCGAAGAGAAAACACATGTTCACCACAATGAACTGCGATTTTTTAGAAATAGAATATTTTTATAACCAACACACGAGTCAGGGGGAGACTGAAGCCAGTGACACCGTGAGTTGGCTAGATATACCTTCATCCGCAGATGTTACACAAAGTATATCACCTGTCGGTACCACGAACGAGGATCTCCCTAAAATACTCATGTAATTACAAATCTCTCCGAAATCGATACTACTAACCATGAAAATGAGGAAAGTATACAGGAAAATGAGGAAAGTGTGTCGGTACAAGAAAATCCATATGAAGATCCTGAAGAAACCAGTCAAATCAATAAATCTGGAACAAGTCAAACAGATCAACCTGAATCACAACCTGAAACTGAACAACATAATCAGTATGAACTCCCGCCAAGAGTAAATAGAGGAGTACCACTAAAAAGATACGATCCAGACAAAGAAGCCACTAGATCCAGATACCCGATGGCAAACATTTCTACTGTGAATTTAGCAACTGAAGCAGAAAAATTCACTTCCGCATTGTACTCTGAAGAAATTCCGTCTACTGTTGAACAAGCCTTAAAATCACCAATTTGGAGAAAAGCAATGGAAACCGAAATGAAAGCTCTTAAAGCAAATGGTACATGGGAGAGATGTATACTACTAGAATAAAAAAAAACGGTTGGATGTAGGTGGGTATTCACAATCAAAAACAAGGCTGATGGTACCATTGAAAGGTACAAAGCTCGTTTAGTGGCCAAAGGATACACTCAGACCTATGGTGTTGACTACTCAGAGACCTTCTCACCCGTAGTTAAAATCGACACTATCAGAGTTCTATTCTCAATTGTAGCAAACAAAGATTTGTCACTTCTTCAATTTGGTGTGAAAAATGTCTTCTTACATGGAGAACTCAAAGAGGAAGTTTACATGAAAGAACCTCCTGGATTTACATCCGACTTCAAAGAGAGAGAAGTAGTTTGTCTTAAAAAATCTCTTTATGGGCTAAAACAATCTCCTCAGGCTTGGTTTGGGCGATTCACAATAGCTATGAAAAAATGTGGTTTTAAGCAGAGTAATTCTGATCACACATTATTTTTAAAACAAAGAAATAGTCTTATTACATGTCTCATCATTTATGTTGATGACATGATTATCACAGGCAATGATCACGAAGAAATTTCAAACTTAAGAACTAACCTTTTTAAAGAATTTAAAATGAAAGATTTAGGGAGGCTTAAATATATTTTGGGAATTGAAGTTTTGAGATCTAAACTGGGGATCTTTATTTATCAAAAGAAATACATTCTTGACCTTCTTGCCGAAACAGGAATGGTAAATTGCAAGCCCGCTGATACTCCAATGATTACAAATCAAGACTATACATAGAGAAAGATGCAAAACCTGCATACCAAGGCCAGTATCAAAGGATGGTGGGGAAACTTATATATCTTGCACATACTCGTCCTGACATAGCTCATGCCGTAGGTGTTGTCAGTCAGTTCATGCATCAACCACAACAACATCATATGGAGGCAGTCTGGAGAATTATCAAATATTTAAAAGGAACAGCGGTGCACGGAGTCTTGTTCAAGAAGAATGACCATTTAGAAACTAAAATATTTACAAATGCAGGGTACGAAGGAGAAAAAGGAGATAGAAAGTCAACATCAGTATACTTTGCCCTCATAGGAGGAAATCTTGTCAATTGGAGAAGTAAGAAACAACTCGAGTGCAGAAGCCGAATTCAGAGGAATCACTAAAGGAGTAACAAAGGCTTTATAGATTAAAAAATTCTAACAGAAATTTGCTTTCCTCCCGAAGACTCAATCAAAATCATGTGTGATAATGAAGCTGCAATCAAGATTTCAGAAAACCCGATACAACATGATCGAACAAAGCATATTGAAATTGACAGACATTTCATCAAAGAAAAACTTGAGGCGGAAATAATATCTCTTCCATTCGTTCGGTTTAAAGATCAATTAGCTGATATCCTTACAAAATCCGTTAATGAGCGAATTTTTAAAGATGTTCTCTACAAGTTGAACGTCGGGAATCTTACTGTATCAACTTACGGGGGAGTGTTAAATAAATAATTTTATTTAGGATCATACATGTATAATGTCATCATTTTCTCAAAGATGACTAGTGAAGATCAAAGGATTGAATCGTTTCCAAAAATAGAGATCCTCTTACTGTAATTAGAATAACTAGCCGTTTGAGTTTAGTGTATAAATATGACACTTTGTAATTGAACAAAACAACCAATTCAAGCATTCTTTTATCAAATACGATCAATTATATTGTTCAATTCTCTGTTTGTATTTACAACAGTCTTACTAGTTAAACGACAACAACATTCCTCCTACAATTAACACACTTGATATGACCTTAACTTCTCCTCCAACTTCAAGTGCATTTTTTTTTTATTTTCAAGTTCCTTCTAAATCAAAAAAAAATAAAAATAAAAAATAGTTTCAAATTGTAAGACCCAAATAATTGTTGTGTACATAAATGTAAATAAGATGCTTGAAGTGGGGTTTTGTTGTACATATTTAAAAGGAGACAGAATCTGATCTGGTGGTGTGGCGCACCGCGCCGTTGGTCTGTGACAGATTCTTTCCTTTTTTAAATTAGATATTTTGAGGGCTTTTTGGTAATTACACATAGGGGCCCGAATTAAAGGCCCTAGATCAGTCTTGGAGCTTCATTTACTCCATCTTCAACAACCCTTATCACCTCCATTTAATTTCTAGAGAGTGAGTGATATTCTAGTGAGGGAAAACTCATTTTGGGGAAGAAGAAGAAGGAATCTTGCTTAAGCTCAAGTTCTAAAGTTGTCCATCTACTTCCTAGCTACATTTTGAGTATGGTGGTATGTTCTAACTTTGTTTTCCTTGTTTAATTTGATTAAGGGTTAGGGTTTGGGGTAAGTGATGAACTTAAAACCCATTTGTTAGTGAATTGGGTGTTTTGGGTGAATTTGGGTCATGTAGACTCAAAGATGACTAACTAGGGTTTTTCAAGGTATTAATTGATGTTTATGAGCTTAAATTAGTTAGTCAATTACTAGCACACCTAGAGATAAGTAAAGGGGCGTTGTGTGGGTTTGTGGATGACCCGAAATGGGTGTGTTGACCTTAATTTGGTCAAATGGGTCAAAATGGACCTAAGTTAGTTAATGTTGGTGTGTAATGCATAAACCTTGTGTTGAAATGTGTTTTAAACCTAACTTGGCTAATGATTAGGGTTTTGGGGATGTTAACCCAAATATTAGGGTTAAGGGTGCAAATGGGTCGAAATTGCACCATGGGTCAAGATAACACTAGAATGGAGTTTTAGTTGGTTGACCAACTTGGGTTTGTGATTGATATTATGTATAATGTAATAGGTACGTTACATTGAAGATTTCCGAGCTTGATTATCTTTCACAAGAGATTTTGAGGTGAGTGGAGTAATTATACGTATGTGTATATGACGTGTTTATTTGTGGGTGTTATGGTATGAACCATCGAGCCAGTAGTGCCATAACATGTGTGCAATAAGATGTGAACCACGAGCCGGTAGCATCGAGTGTGAACCAAGAGCCGGTAGCACTATAAACTAGATGTGAACCACGAGCTGGTAGCATTGAGTGTGAACCACGAGCCGGTAGCACTATAAAAGAGTATGACTCAATTGCGTATGTTGTGAACCACGAGCCGGTAGCACCATAGCGTTTATGGTTAACCATATTGAGATTGTCGATTATTTAGCATATTGTTTATATATATACATTGTGTTAGGTATATGCTAATGCGGTTTTGTGTTAATGTACGACTTGTTAAGTGTTTTGGGTACGATGACATGCTAATTGAGTTACAAGTTCGTATGAGGTATTTGGTGAATGTGATTGCAAATAGATAGGTTATATATATGTATGTGTAATTATTGCATTCACTAAGCTTTGCTTACCCTCTCGTTGTTTACCCTTTTTATAGGCTCAGGTATGGACAAAGGTAAGGGCATTTGTTTGGAGTAGAGATCCCGTTGTGTTAGGGGACGCTTTTGGAGATATTCGCTTTTGGAGTTTGACCGAGACTTGGGTAGTTTAACCCCAAACACCATGCTCGTAGGGTCGTTTGGTATTTAAACTTTTTGCGGTCAAAACACACGTCATGTATTAAACTCGTAATTCGGGCCGATGTGGGCCCCGCTTTGTAAAATTTATTTTATGTTTGAATCGTGTTAGTTTTACATATTGGAATATGTTGTTAAAAGCGTTTCGTCTAAATATGTCAGGAAGTGGGCGATCTTTTTCACAAAAAGGAAAAGTTGGACAGGCCATTTTGGCGCGCCGCGCAGGTAAGTGGCGCGCCGCGCCACTATGCTGTACAAATTTTTTTTTTTTTTTTTTTTTGCATATTTCGAATGCATATGGGTTGGGTTATTACAAGTGGTATCGGAGCATGGTCTAAGGGATTTAGGCGACTTGAGATAGGTGCCTAGACTTAGACTTTCTTGTGTGTGCGCGTTATGCGGGACTTGTAGGACTTTGGGTCAGAACGGGAATTGCTAGTGCTAGTGTTTATGTGAATTAACCTTGCACTAACTGTTTTGTGTTGTTTTAGCAATCATCAAGCGAGATAGACGTTGTACTAGTGAATTAATGCAACGCGATCGCGTAACAATGATTAGCTACCGTTGTTACGGGTTCAAATCGTGTCAAACAAGCGACGTACGACGATTGTTGAACAAGATGGGGTAGTGTGGCGTATATGTATATACATATGTGTTAAGTCCTTTCGTTTTGTTGTTTAATTTACTTCGTTTTATAGAATGAAGATGAGAAATGGACACGACACCAATGACGGAAGTACGAGTGAGGACGTTGAACTCACGGCCAAGGTTGAGGCCATCTTTAAAAGGCTAAAGAAGGATTTTCTTGACGATGTCTGAAAGGTCTTCCAAGAGTCAGTTGATGGACAAGTGACCGAAATGATCAATGAACGAATGAAAGCCGCAATAGAGGAGGCTTTAGAGGCTAGTAACATTTATCCTCGAGGCGAAGGGGGTGAAGGTAATGGTGGGGGTGGAAGGCGGGACTTCCACTACAAAAATTTCAAGGATACTCAACCTCCGATGTTTAATGGGGTGAGGGATCCATTGAAAAGCACTTGTTGGATTTCCGATATCGAGGGGGCGTTCCCTACCGCGGAGTGTCCTTCCGAGAAGAAGACAAGGAATGGGTCTAGCATGTTGCGCGAAGAGGCAAATTGTGGTGGGACGATAAAATCAAACTATATGGTGAAGAGCAATGCATGTGCTTGACGTGGGAGGAGTTTAAGAAAGAATTTTTCCAAGAATACCGAACTTCTTCCGATCTTGATAAAATCCGGGACGAGTTGCACAATTTATGACAAGGTTCAATGGACTTGGTTACTCTCAAGTCTACCTTCTTGGAAAAGACTCGTTTTTGTCCGGAGTATGTTGGTGATGATCATAAGTTGATGCTAGATTTCTACCGTACTTTAAGTGATGAGTTGAAGGGTAAGATTAGCCGGGGTATGGCTAAGTCTTTTGAAGATTTATACGAATTGGCTAGGGGTTTTGAGCCGGAGGTTCCAAGAAAAAGCGATTTCACTTTTTCAAAGAGAAAGTTTGAAGGTTCGAGTTATTCGAACTTTTCAAATAAAAAGAACAAGAAAGGCTCCGAAAGCGTTAATAGTGTGAAGAAGGGTGCTTCCGGAGGTTTCGGACCCACGTGTTATAATTGTAATCAAAGAGGGCACATAGCTCGTGATTGTACCAAGGCGTCGACCAAGTTTACTTGTTTTAATTGTGGTAAAGAGAGACACAAGAGGCCGGAATGTTCCGATTTGAATAATGATCATGTGAAGAAGTTGGAGAGAGCGGCGGGTACGGCTAGGGGTCGCAATTACTTGATGACCAATGATGAGGCCAAGCAATCCAACGAAGTTGTCTCAGGTACTTTTATGGTTAACTCAAATCCGGCAAGGATTCTATTTGATAGAGGTGCAAATTTGTCGTTTGTATCTCCAAAATTTGTGCCTAGAGTTAATAGACCGTTAGCTAAGTTAAGTCGTCCGGTAGAAGTCGAAATAGCGGACGACAAAATGGTGCTAGTGGTTGATGTGTGTAAAAATTGTGATGTCGTTTTTGGTGCCGATAACTTTAAGATTGATCTTATCCCGATGACTTTGGGTGATTTCGATATCGTTGTTGGTATGGATTGGCTCGATCATAATAGAGCCGATATTGCGTGCCATGAAAAATTTATTCGTGTGAAAGCCCCGAGTGGGGGAGAGTTAATTATTCACGGTGATAAGCGTAGAAGACTTGTGCCGATATGCACTTTTGCACGGGCACATCGTTTCCTTGATAGTGGTGGCATAGCTTTTCTTGCCCATGTTGTTGATACTCGTGATGAGCCACCACCCATTCGTGAAATTCCGGTGGTAAATGAGTTTGAAGACGTTTTTCCGGATGAGTTACCGGGTGTTCCGGCAGAAAGACAAGTTGAATTTCGCATTGAGTTGGTTCCGGGAGCTACTCCCATTGCTAAAACTCCTTTATCGTTTAGCGCCGACAGAAATTCAAGGATTGTTAAATCAAACCCAAGAGTTACTTGAGAAGGGTTTTATTCGACCGAGTGCTTCGCCATGGGGCGCTCCGGTTTTATTCGTGAAAAAGAAAGATGGAAGTATGCGGATGTGCATCGATTATCGGGAGTTAAATAAAGTGACGATCAAGAATCGTTATCCATTACCTCGGATTGACGATTTGTTTGACCAACTCCAAGGTGCCACGTATTTCTCTAAAATCGACCTACGGTCCGGCTATCACCAAATGCGGGTCCGTGAGGAAGATAATGAGAAAACGGCTTTTCGAACGCGTTATGGGCATTTTGAGTTTGTAGTTATGCATTTTGGTCTTACGAATGCACCGGAGGCATTCATGGACCTTATGAACCGAGTGTGCCAACCTATGTTGGACAAGTCGGTAATTGTGTTCATTGACGACATACTTGTCTATTCGAAGAGTATGAAAGAACATGAACTTCATTTGCGGTGTGTGTTAAAGACGTTGCAGAGGGAGAAGTTGTATGCTAAGTTCTCCAAATGTGAATTTTAGCTAAGGGAGGTTCAATTCCTTGGCCACATTGTGAACAAAAATGGTATTCAAGTAGATCCGGGAAAGATAGAGACGATGAAGAGTTGGGAACGATCGACTACACCTACGGAAATCCAAAGTATTCTCGGATTGGCCGGTTATTATCGTCGGTTTATCCAAGATTTTTCTAAGATCGCTTCTTCGTTGACGAAATTGACGAGGAAGAACGCGAGATTTAATTGGGAGAACAAGCAAGAAATTGCTTTTCAATTGCTAAAAGAGAAATTGTGTCAAGCTCCGGTGTTAGTGTTACCGGAAGGAGTGGAAGACATGATGGTTTATTGTGATGCTTCGTTAAATGGGCTCGGGTGTGTTCTAATGCAAAGAGGTAAAGTCATCGCTTATGCCTCTTGACAACTAAAGGAACACGAAACGAGATATCCGACTCATGATCTTGAGTTGGCGGCGGTTGTACATGCGTTGAAAATTTGGCGCCATTACTTGTATGGTGTCAAGAATACGATTTATTCGGATCATAAGAGTTTGAAACACCTCTTTAATCAATGAGATTTGAATTATCGCCAACGTAGGTGGATGGATGTGGTAAAAGATTATGATTGTGAAATACTTTATCATCCGGGTAAGGCGAATGTGGTCGCGGATGCGTTAAGTCGAAAGAGTCATCACCTGGCGTTATGATTAGGATTGTTACGTATGATTATTACTAACGATTTTCTTGAAAAACTTGGTGTGATTCAAATAGAGGCTTACGTTCACAACAAGCATGTGGAACGAATAGTGGGGCAATCGGAATTCATTACTATGGGTTCGCGTGGTTTGTTGTCTTTTCAAGGAAGAGTGTGGGTGCCTAAGATGAGTGATTATCGACAAGTGCTACTAGATGAAGCACATAAGTCAAAGTATTCCATTCATCCGGGCGCGACGAAAATGTATCTTGACTTAAGGAAAGATTATTGGTGGCCGGGCATGAAACGTAATGTTGTAAAGTATGTTGAGCAATGCGTCACGTGTTTGCAAGTTAAGGCCGAGCACCAAAAGCCGTATGGCAAGTTACAACCGTTGGAAATCCCGAAATGGAAATGGGAGCACATTACCATGGATTTTATCACAAAGTTACCAAAGACGGCGAGAACCCAATTTGATTCAATTTGGGTGATAGTTGACCGATTGACAAAAAGTGCTTTGTTTCTTCCCATTCGGGAAGCCATATCGTCGGAGACCTTGGCAAAGTTGTTCATCAAGGAAGTAATCTCTCGACACGGTGTTCCTATATCTATTATTTCGGATCGAAATACCCGTTTTACATCTCGGTTTTGGGAAAAGTTTCACGAAGATATGGGTACACAATTGAAATTAAGCACAGCGTATCATCCTCAAATGGACGGTCAAACCGAACGTACGAACCAAACTTTGGAGGATATGTTACGGGCATGTATTATTGATTTTGGTGGTAGTTGGGATGAGCACTTACCTTTGGTGGAATTCTCGTACAATAATAGTTATCATACTAGTATCGGGATGCCACCTTACGAGATACTTTATGGGCGGAGGTGCCGAACTCCGATTTGTTGGGATGAAATTGGTCAAAGAGAAATCGGGAGTACCGATTTGATTTTAGAGACGAATAGCAAGATTGATATGATTCGGGATCATTTGAAAAAGGCTCAAGATAGACAAAACTCGTATGCCGACAAACGTAGGCGAATGATCGAATTTCAAGAAGGTGACATGGTGATGCTTAAGGTTTCGCCATGGAAAGGCATTATTCGGTTTAGAAAACGAGGAAAGTTAGCTCCTCGGTTTATTGGGCCATTTAAGATTTTAGCTCGTGTTGGTGAAGTCGCGTATCGTTTGGAATTACCCGAAGAGCTTGCAGGGATCCATAATACATTCCATGTTTCCCATCTCCGCAAGTGTCTTGCGGATGATTCATCTTGGGTACCATTAGACGAAATTGAGCTAAACAACAAGTTAGAATATATTGAGGAGCCGATTGCCATACTCGATGAGAAGGTCAAAAGGTTGAGAAATAAAGAAGTGAGGACTTTTAAGGTTCAATGGCGTCGGAGTAAAGGTTCCGAGTTTACGTTGGAGCCCGAAGAATTCGTGTTGGTTTATCTTCCTTCTTGTCATGCGGCTTGGATCGCGAGGACGCGCTCCGATTCAAGTGGAGGAGAGTTGTAAGACCCAAATAATTGTTGTGTACATAAGTGTAAATAAGATGCTTGAAGTGGGGTTTTGTTGTACATATTTAAAAGGAGACAGAATCTGATCTGGGGGTGTGGCGCGCCGCGCAGGCCTTTGGCGCGTCGCGCCGTTGGTCTGTGACAGATTCCTTCCTTTTTTAAATTAGATATTTTGAGGGCTTTTTGGTAATTACACATGGGGCCCGAATTAAAGGCCCTAGATCAGTCTTGGAGCTTCATTTACTCCATCTTCAACAACCCTTATCACCTCCATTTAATTTCTAGAGAGAGAGTGATATTCTAGTGAGGGAAAACTCATTTTGGGGAAGAGGAAGAAGGAATCTTGCTTAAGCTCAAGTTCTAAAGTTGTCCATCTACTTCCTAGCTACGTTTTGAGTGTGGTGGTATGTTCTAACTTTGTTTTCCTTGTTTATTTGATTAAGGGTTAGGGTTTGGGGTAAGTGATGAAATTAAAACCCATTTGTTAGTGAATTGGGTGTTTTGGGTGAATTTGGGTCATGTAGACTCAAAGATGACTAACTAGGGTTTTTCAAGGTATTAATTGATGTTTATGAGCTTAAATTAGTTAGTCAATTACTAGCACACCTAGAGATAAGTAAAGGGGCATCGTGTGGGTTTGTGGATGACCCGAAATGGATGTGTTGACCTTAATTTGGTCAAATGGGTCAAAATGGACCTAAGTTAGTTAATGTTGGTGTGTAATGCATAAACCTTGTGTTGAAATGTGTTTTAAACCTAACTTGGCTAATGATTAGGGTTTTGGGGATGTTAACCCAAATATTAGGGTTAAGGGTGCAAATGGGTCGAAATTGCACCATGGGTCAAGATAACACTAGAATGGAATTTTAGTTGGTTGACCAACTTGGGTTTGTGATTGATATTATGTATAATGTAATAGGTACGTTACATTGAAGATTTCCGAGCTTGATTAGATTTCACAAGAGATTTTGAGGTGAGTGGAGTAATTATACGTATGTGTATATGACGTGTTTATTTGTGGGTGTTATGGTATGAACCATCGAGCCGGTAGTGCCATAACATGTGTGCAATAAGATGTGAACCACGAGCCGGTAGCATCGAGTGTGAACCACGAGCCGGTAGCACTATAAAAGAGTATGACTCAATTGCGTATGGTGTGAACCACGAGCCGGTAGCACCATAGCGTTTATGGTTAACCATATTGAGATTGTAGATTATTTAGCATATTGTTTATATATATACATTGTGTTGGGTATATGCTAATGCGGTTTTGTGTTAATGTACGACTTGTTAAGTGTTTTGGGTACGATGACATGCTAATTGAGTTACAAGTTCGTATAAGGTATTTGGTGAATGCGATTGCAAATAGATGGGTTATATATATGTATGTGTAATTATTGCATTCACTAAGCTTTGCTTACCCTCTCGTTGTTTACCCTTTTTATAGGCTCAGGTATGGACAAAGGTAAGGGCGTTTGTTTGGAGTAGAGATCTCGTTGTGTTAGGGGACGCTTTGGGAGATATTCGCTTTTGGAGTTTGACCGAGACTTGGGTAGTTTAACCCCAAACACTATGCTCGTAGGGTCGTTTGGTATTTAAACTTTTTGCGGTCGAAACTCACGTCATGTATTAAACTCGTAATTCGGGCAGATGTGGGCCCCGCTTTGTAAAACTTATTTTATGTTTGAATCGTGTTAGTTTTACATATTGGAATATGTTGTTAAAAGCGTTTCGTCTAAATATGTCGGGAAGTAGGCGATCTTTTTCACAAAAAAATAAAAGTTGGACAGGCCACTATGCTGTACAAAATTTTTTTTTTTATTTTTTTTTTTTTTTTGCATATTTTGAATGCATATGGGTTGGGTTGTTACACAAATATTTACTTTTATAATTACATATTCTTTTAGAAATTTTTCTAATGATAACCTTATTAGATGTTGTTAACTTACATATCTGAGTTGTACATAGCAATTATTATTGACTTCTATTAAAAATTATTTTGTGGTGTAAACATCATAATCAACTATATTATGTCAGTCTGATTGGTTGAACTATAGAAAATTAAATTACGCGTGTTTAGTAGGTTTAACTTGATTTGTTATACTTTTCTTAAAAAGAGTCACTTAAAATAGTTTAATGGAAACGTACAATTTTATATAACGATAGCCGTCTCACTCGTAACAATGCGGCCCAGCGAAGCACGTCCGTGCCATTTACTAGTTTTAATTATTCAGTAACATCTAGCTAACTCTAGAAAATGAACATATAATTTTAATTATTCGGTAACGTCTAGCTAACTCTAGAAAATGAACACGTCTCTGTTAATTTTATTATTATTATTAGTGATCCGTTACGAAAAAAATACGCGATGTATAATCGTAAGGATATAATATAATTGTATTTGACGTTTCCTTATTAAGAAGTAAGAAACGAATAACAGAATGCAAAGTGGGGAAGTAATTTTCTATTGTCTCTATCTGAATCTATCTGAAGTAAGCAACATAATGCAAAGTGGGGAATTTATATTTTGTTGTCTCTATCTCTCTTTAATCCCTTATTCCTTATATATGTATTATTAAAGATTAAAGATTAAAGATGCCTTGAAAACAATATGCTTATCACACGGTAACGGAATAAATAAACAAATAGAATAAACATTATGGGTAAAAGGTTGCTTTTTATTATTCTCTTTACGTTTACCAAGATCGGTAATTAACGTAGAGGCATTAATTCTCTCTACTATTACATAAGCTTCAAATATAAAAGTAGAGGCATACATATATTTTTAAAAAAGTGAGTTAACCACCCTTGCGATTATATGTCACGTACGCACGCGCTTTCGGGAAGAAACCCGAATCGTATTGCAGAAATCCGATCTTTAAACCATCCTGAGGAGCAGGCGGACCGGGTTTGAATCCTGAATGGATCTGGGAGAAAACCCCCCGTTAGGTCACTCTGGAGCTCCATATTTCAGATAAATTGATTAATAGGATAGGAGAGCGAGACTCGAACTCATGACCTAAACTCAAGTGTCACACACAAGGTGTGTGAATACCACTGAGCCAAGTCTGCAATGGTGAGGCATACATACTCCCTATGACTACATCTCTATTTATAGAGAACTAAGCAAATTATATAGGAGTAGGAGTAAGACGACTCCTAAACTACAATTCTATTAAGAATTAAATATAGTAATTTATATTCAGCTCCAACGAGTAATCAATATTTAAATTCAACTCGTATTCCTTGTTTCTCGGATTAGTAGATCATATCGGATCATACCTCCCCTTCTCCGACAAGATCGACTCCTGTAGATATTTTTCACAACCGTGTCTTTGGTTGATGCCTTATCTTTTCTCTAGAGATATCATAAAATTCTCATTGCCTTTTTTATTAAATTGCAATGGCTTTGTTTTCTCTAGGCAAATTCTCTTTCATGCTATTGTAAAAACAACAAACAGATAGAAGACTTCCTTTTTCCTTCTTTTACGAATAAAAGAAGATGGTTTACTCTCCATGTAATAGCATATAAACTCACGGACTTTCTTCTGTCATCTTTAATTTATTTATTTTTAATAAAAAAGGACTTTTTTATTGACCAAGTCTCCAATCGTCAACTCCTTTTTTGTTTCTCTACCTTCTTTTACGAATAAACAAAAAGAAGATGCAATTTTCTCCATGTATAATAAAATAAACATGGGCTTCTCTTCCCGTATCTTTTATTGGTAAATAAAAGACAACTTGAATCCTTTCTCTCCATACTTTCCCAAAAAATTTAGCTTCAAATATTAACTTTTATAATCACATATTCTTTTAGAAAATTTTGTAGTGATAACCTTATTAGATGTTGTTAACCTACATATATGAGTTGTACATAGCAATTATTACTGACATTTGTTTAAAAAATATTCTCTTGCGTAAACATTATAATCAACTATATTATGTCAGCTTGAATGGTTAAACTATAGAAAATTAAATTATGCGTGTCTGGTAGGTTTAACATGATTTATTATACTTTTCTTAAAAAGAGTTAGTTAAAATAGTTTAATGGAAACGTATAATTTTATATAACGATAATTGTCTCACTCGTAACGGTGCAACCCAGCAAAGCGGGCCCGTGCCATTTACCAGTTTTAATTATTCAGTAACGTCTAGCTAACTTTAGAAAATGAACATATAATTTTAATTATTCTGTAACGTCCAGCTAACTCTAGAAAATGAACATGCCTCTGTTAATTTTATTGTTACAATTAGTGCTCCGTTACGAAAAACGCGACGTATAATCTGTTGGAAAATCGTGTGTACTTTTACCAAAACAGATTAACGCAGCGGATAGTTAAAATAATAATCTTTTATTATTTTATGAACAAAATTTAACAAGATTAAATTTTCACTTATTTAATGAAACATGCACATGATTAACGATCCCAAAAATCCAGTTACACCATAATAATTGTCAAGAATATAAATCATAAGATGAGTAAACGATATACCTTTCTTGAAGAAACTGATTGAAGGAGAGAAACCTACGATCAAAAATATGACCGTCTCTTTGGATAGTCCACACTACACTTCAAACAACGTCAATGGATGCTAGTCCAAACCCAAGTAATAATCAATCAACCTTTGATTAATATTATGAACCCAAAATATGTAATATGTGTTTTTCCTTTTAGTTCATCGAAAGCATTAGAATGATTCAAAAATTACTTCGTAATATGATACACATATATGAATATATAATATATCCCATTTGTTTGGTAGCATAAAGTAAATCAAAAGAAATCAAGATTCGTTTGTTTGATAGCAAAAAGCAAATCAAAAGAAATCAAGATCATTTTCAAATACAATGCTATATTTTAAAAAGTCGTATTTCTCAAATACTTTAGGGGTAGTTTATGAAACTTATAATTAATAATTTCTATCATGTCACTTTCATGTGAATAGTAAATTAATTAATTTCATTTCATTTACTATTCACATGAATAGTAAATGAATTAATTTCGATTTACTATTTTGTTACTTGAGTAATATATATACATCATATATATATTTTATTTGACGTCTCGGTGTATATGTGTGTGACCCCGAAGGCTCAAATGAGGTTGGCCATATAGTTATATGTTGTACCTTGCACATTAATCCTACAGACTCCCACTTGTGCATGGCACAACACCAAGTAACTATACAAACAATGATAAGCGTCTAGCAACACGTCATTGTCCCCAAATTCACGTGAGGATAGTTTCTCGAAACTGTTTATGGTAAGTGTTAAATGTCATTCGTCCTTTTGTTTCAGATACTTTAGTTAAACTTGAGATATGGATCATCGGTCATTCTCATTTGTTTAACAATTTTATTTATCGATCTTAGAACTGAATTAGATCACCAAATTAATTAAGTATCATCTTAATTACATCTGGGTGCGGCCACACAAATATCTTATTCATTCGTCGAGGAGCTCAAAAAGTATCTAACTCCAAACATTTTAGAGGAACAAATCCTATATTGCATACACGTGTCTATCACGAGCTTTACATTATACCCAATAATGGCCTTTATAACAGCCTTATTCAGGACAGCGTTTAACCATATCAAAATACAATGCTACACTCATCAAGACGGGCGTGCATCTCA
This sequence comes from Rutidosis leptorrhynchoides, assembly GCF_046630445.1. Taxonomy (NCBI): domain Eukaryota; kingdom Viridiplantae; phylum Streptophyta; class Magnoliopsida; order Asterales; family Asteraceae; genus Rutidosis; species Rutidosis leptorrhynchoides. Next base: position 219,888,545 of record NC_092333.1, on the reverse strand, counting down.
AGTCTAAGGACACAAAGACATAATCACTAAAAGATTCACTACTGACTACGATCCATGTAGTGACATCTCATGGTTGGGTCATTCCAATATTCATCATCAATGAATACATATGAATTTTGGTCTCAACAAGTTAACTATTCATCATCAATGAATATAACCAAAATTTCACATTAATCTTAATTCATGTTATTCCCATAACATGACCGATTATGGAGATTTTGAATAATCAACAATTATTCATGGATTAAACATGCTAATATAGAACACAGTGATATAAATGAAAACGACCATATCAAGTATGTCAGTTCATTAATATAAAACTGCTTAATGTTCCAAAAATATCCAAATATTAAATTACAAATGAAAAAGATCAGCAGCATAACGAAGTCCAATATTACTAGCATGATCATCATGCTTGTTGTGCATCATGGGCTTCGTGAACGGGTCAGCCACATTATCATTTGTATGAACCTTTAAGAATACTAATATCATTCCTCTTAATGACTTAATGAATGTAGTCAAACTTTTGAAGAATGTACCGGATACTTTTATATACATGTGATTCTTTCAAAAGTATATTAACACTCGAACTATCACAGTACATATTATAGAAGATTAAATGTTGTGTACTACTCTGAGTATAACAACGAACTTCCTTACCCAGACAGCTTTCTGAGTAGCTTCTCAGTCAACAATGTATTCTGTTTTTGTTGTAGATTGTTCAATAGTGCTCTGCCTAGAGCTCTTCCAATCAAATGTCTTGCCCATCATGACAAAGAAACAACGTGACTGGATCGAGAATCATCTTGATCAGTTTGGAAACTAGAATAAGTATAAAACTTAATACTTAACTCTTTTTCCAAACCACCGTAAACCAAGAACATATCATTAGTACTATGCAAATACTAAAGAATATTCTTAACAACAATCCAATGTACTTCACCCGGATTATGTTGACAATGACTCGTCAAACTCAAAACTAACGAAACATCGAGTATAGTACATATCATGGCATACATAATGGATCATATAGCCGAAGCATATGTGATACATTTCATTTGTCTCATCTCATCTACTGTGATAGGACTTTTGAGACTTTCTCAAGGTTATGCCCTTTTGCATTGGCAAAGCTCCATGCTTGGAGTTTTGCATGCTAAATCTCTGCAAGATAATGTATGTACTTTGATTCAAACCAATAAGCCAATTGGATCTATTGTATAGATCCTCATTCTAATAATATAAGTAGCTTCATCAAGATCCTTTATGGAAATACATTTTCCAAGCCAAGACTTGACATCTTGCAAGTTGGAATGTTATTTCTAATAAGTAATATGTCATCAACATATAAGATCAAGAAGACTACTCTGCTCCCACTAGCTCTAATGTAAACTCAGAGCTTATCTTGGTTTTGAGAATTGATTTTCTCATTAAACTTAAGATTCTAGCTCCTGGATGCTTGCTTTTATCCATAAATGGATTTTAGAAGCTTGCATACTTTATTAGGATGCTTAGGATTCATAAACCCTTCCGGCTGAACCATATATATGTCCTCTCTTAGGTCGCCATTTAGGAAAGCGGTTTTGACATCCATTAGCCATATTTTATTATCATGAAAAGTAACCATGGCAATAAGTATCCTAATTGTTTTAGGGCTCACGACTAGTGAAAAACTTTCATCATAACCTTTTGTCACCAATAGAGCTTTAAAAGTGTTTACATTACCGTCCATATCAGTCTTCCTTTGAAGACCCATTTTTACCTCATTGTCTTACAATTGGGTAGAAGATCAATCAAGTCTCATACTTGATTATCCTTCATGGACTGCATATCTGTATTCATAGAATCTAGTCATTTTCAGATTCAGAATCTGATATGGCCTCACACAGCTAGAGGGTTCATCATAATCCCTTAGTTGAGGTTTATCTGAATTAATCAGATAATTAAACCTCATAAGCCGATGAGCTCTACTAGATCTATAAAGTGCAGGTGTAACACGTTCTGGCTTACCAACAGTGTGCTCAGTTTCAACGTGTGGATTGCTAGTGCTTATTGAAGGTATGTTACTTTAAAGTACTTGAATTTCTTCAAGATCTACTTTACTCCCACTGACTTCTTGTAAGAGAAGATCTCTTTCTAGGAATTCAGCAGACCGAGCAGAAAACACGTTGTCTTCAGCTTGGTAGTAAAAGTAGTAACCTGTTGTTTCCTTTATGTATCGTATAAAGTAACATTGGATAGTTCTGGGTACTAATTTGTTTGAAGTGTCATGCTTCACATACGCTTCACAACCCCAGAATTTGAGATAAGACAACTTGGGATTCTTCCCATGCCATAACTCATATGGTGTCTTTTCTACCTTCATAGTTGGAATCACATTGAGTATGCCTGCAGCAGACTCTCATACATATCCCTAAAAGACGGTAGTAGAGAAATCAGACTCATCATAAATCAAACTATATCAAGTAAAGTTGATTCCTCTTACTCAGACACACCATCGTGTTGTGGTGTGTAAGGTAGAGTGAACCATGAGACAATCCCACAATTCTTTAGGTGGTCCAAAAACTCTTGACTCATAAACTCACTTACTCCATCGGAGCGAAGTGCTTTAATGGTCTTTCCAAGCTGATTATCTACTTCATTTTGGAATACTTTTGAATGGTAAAATAGTTGTATGTTTATGTTTCAGCAAGTGAACATAATCATAGCTACTATACTCATCAGTAAATGTAATGAAGTAAAATTAACTAAATCTATACATTGTTCTTAAAGGGCTACATACAACAGTATGTATTAGTCCTAAAAGATCTTTAGCTCTTTTACCTAAATCGGAGAAAGAAGCATTTGTCATCTTTTCACATAAACATGACTCGCATACATCAAATGACTCAGAGCCAATTGATTCCAAAAGTCCATTAGACTGGAGTTTTGAAATGCATTGTTTGTTTATATGACTCATATGACAATGTCATAGATAGGTCTTATTCAAGTCTTGCTTGAAGACTTTGGCGATGTAGGTATACACAGAATTCTCATTTGAAATTACACTATGCATATCAATTTCAAAAATACCATCACGTGGATAGGTATTAAGATAAATATATTATCCTTAGAAACTGAAATATCTAAGTGTGTAAATGCAAGTTCAAAACTAGCATCTTTCAAACTATGTCGCTCGCAGTATTGAGAGCATAATGCTATTGTTCCAACAAAACAATAAGACCACTTAGAGAAGTAAGTTCAGAGGTACCAATAGCTTTAACAAAAGCTTGATCCCCTTTGCCTACTTGCAAATCCAGTGTGCCTTTCTTTAGTCTATTACTTCTTCTCATTCCCTTCATATTGTTACAGGTGTGAAGGCCACAACCAGTTAACAAAGATATAGGAATCACTAGAAGAAGTATATAACTATTTATGGAATATACCTGATTTGCTAGTCTCACCAGCGTTGCCTTTTCTCAGCTCAGATTGGAAGATAGGACAACTTCCTTCTCCAATTGCCAACTTTTCCACAATGGAAACATTCGGCGTCTTTTGTTGGGCTTTCCTTCTTGGAAGGTGGAATATTTTTCCTAGCAAATGATTTGTCATTTTCCTTCCACAAAATATTCGGCTTATTCTTTTTCACCCTTCAATCATATTTCTTCCTGATCATCGAACAACATCCGATAGAAATTTTACTGAGCAGCAGCAACTGCCACAACAGGAAGTATGAATAAGGGTTCTAAATTTTGTTCAACTTCCATGTATGCTTGAGAACAATTCTCAGGTTGCAGTGTCAGTCTAGGAAGTTTGAACATTGAGTTTATCCTTCTCCAACAAAGAAGGAAGTGTGTTTTGGTTTACGTCTTGATTATTTGACATCTACAATAGATATAAGATTCAATTTAGTATTTTCGATATTGAGCTTTAATAAATTAACTACCCAAGTTTTTATAATATTATAAAAAAAACAATTAATTTACGAAAGCCTAAGATCCACATAGAGGTTCCATAGCCACATCTGTTGATCAGCTAGCAGTTATGGAGTCTATTGGTAGGTAACGGGTACCAATTGCATTACAAGTGCAACTCTTAGATCTTTATGAGACCTTGAGATATGTATAGTTCAACAAACCACTATTATCTACTAACATGTTTGTCTCATCCTTGCCTCGAACTCATGTCTCACCGTGAATACGATTAAGTCGTCCAATTTGAAAACAGTGGAAATTCACGCTAGTCTCACTAGATCGAAAAATCCACCTCGTGGCTATAATTCAGCCTAGTCTCACTAGATCAGAAAAATAACGAGGAGTGTTTGCAAGCTCATTGGATGGCATGACTTAAATTTGACGGGTATTTTGTAAAAAGTTTGTGTCAACGAATAATGCATGCACACAAGATTCGCTACACTACTAGTTAAAAAAACATTTTAACCAATTGTATATGTCGATTATGTTTGTGATCTAATTTGTTATTTAATTTATAGGATATAAAAATAACAAATACACAAACGTGTATCGTTTTAAAACAGTTTTAAAAGATGTCGTCCATATATTTTATTTGACTTTCAAAATCATTTATCATTAAACTCGTTAGAGTTTAACTTATTTTAAAATCATCAATTTTAATCTTTGAAACTCGTTTAGAGTTTTAGTTAATGTTTTCATCAAAAAACATATATATATAATTTGAGTCTCAAAATTATTTAACTTTAAACTCGTTAAAATTTAACCTTTTAAAATCATTAATTTTAATATTTGGAACTCGTTACCGGTTTTATTTAATGTTTTCATCAAAAACATTTAGCATATATTATAATCAACCATTAAATATAAATGCGTAAAATAAAACACAACCATGCATCACTCACACATAGCCTAGCCCAAAAAATCCTATGCTTAATCCCATGAGCCGACATGGGATCAAGAGGTCAAACTAAGGGTAATATCGTAGCTCCCACTTAATTCAAGAATCAAGTGAAAACTTGACAAACGCCATCGTTGTCAACTTGACCTGTTCGCCATCTTCTAAGTCAAACTTCGTGTTGCATCTTTATCTTCAATTTTCATCTTGTTACATTTATTTAAATTTGAAAATACAACTAAACTAGTACTTTTACAAATTAAAATACTATGAAAATGAAAAATAAATACAATACAACTTTGGCTTCAAAATGGCCTTTCTAATAAAATAAATAATCAACATGATATAATATTGCCGTAATCAACAATCACATAGGTCGGGGCATTACGGGCTATGTATGCAATCACAATTTTAATAACTACATTATTAAAACCTATATATGGCTTGTCCATGGTTACAATGCATGTGTATAACCATGGAATATAACAATCAATAATTATAATAAATATTCAAGCCATAACAATTAAATCTACAATTTAAAATAGTGATATTCTTTCAATCATATTTGTGCGTCATGAGGTTAAGTCTAAATCAACCGCGTTGACTTTAAAAACCAAAAAGGTTTCGACTTTTACCAATTCACCACAAAGCTAAATTTAAAGAAAATCACGCGACAATTAAGATGGTGTAAAAGCGGCTCGGATACCACTGTTGGAAAATCGTGTGTACTTTTACCAAAACAGATTAACGCAGCGGATAGTTAAAATAATAATCTTTTATTATTTTATGAACAAAATTTAACAAGATTAAATTTTCACTTATTTAATGAAACATGCACATGATTAACGATCCCAAAAATCCAGTTACACCATAATAATTGTCAAGAATATAAATCATAAGATGAGTAAACGATATACCTTTCTTGAAGAAACTGATTGAAGGAGAGAAACCTACGATCAAAAATATGACCGTCTCTTTGGATAGTCCACACTACACTTCAAACAACGTCAATGGATGCTAGTCCAAACCCAAGTAATAATCAATCAACCTTTGATTAATATTATGAACCCAAAATATGTAATATGTGTTTTTCCTTTTAGTTCATCGAAAGCATTAGAATGATTCAAAAATTACTTCGTAATATGATACACATATATGAATATATAATATATCCCATTTGTTTGGTAGCATAAAGTAAATCAAAAGAAATCAAGATTCGTTTGTTTGATAGCAAAAAGCAAATCAAAAGAAATCAAGATCATTTTCAAATACAATGCTATATTTTAAAAAGTCGTATTTCTCAAATACTTTAGGGGTAGTTTATGAAACTTATAATTAATAATTTCTATCATGTCACTTTCATGTGAATAGTAAATTAATTAATTTCATTTCATTTACTATTCACATGAATAGTAAATGAATTAATTTCGATTTACTATTTTGTTACTTGAGTAATATATATACATCATATATATATTTTATTTGACGTCTCGGTGTATATGTGTGTGACCCCGAAGGCTCAAATGAGGTTGGCCATATAGTTATATGTTGTACCTTGCACATTAATCCTACATAATCATAAGGATATAGTAATATATTTGTATTTGACGTTTCCATATTGAGAACTAAGAAGCAAATAACATAATGCAAATAAGTGGGGAATTAATTTTCTATCGTTGCTATCTAAATCTATCTGTAGGAAACAAATAACATAACGCAAAGTGGGAAATTAATATTCTATTGTTGCTATCTGAATCTATCTGTAAGAAGCGAATAACATAATGCAAAGTGGGGAATTAATTTTCTATTGTTGATATCTGAATCTATCTGAAGTAAGAAACAAATAACATAATGCAAAGTGGGAAATTAATATTCTATTGTCTCTATCTCTCGTTGATCCCTTATCCTTGTATGTTTTAAAGATGCCTTGAAAACAATATTCTTATAACACGGCAACGGAATAAATAAACAAGCAGAATAAACAATATGGGTGAAAAGGTTGCTTTTTATTATTCTCTCTATGTTTACCATGATCGGTAATTAACATAGAGGCGTTAATTCTCTCTACTATTACATAAGCTTCAAATATAAAAGATGGGAGATGATACTTCCAAATTGATATTTGATAGATCCACACCAATTTGATGTTAACTTCCCAAAATAACCTCAAATAATTTCAAACATAAAATTTGTGTAGGTTATCATTTAAGGGCATGTTAGTACATTGAAGTGGATTTATCAAATTTGTGATTGGAAATATCACTACCCAAGTAGAGGCATACATAGTCATACTCCCTATAACTACATAATAGAGGACAAAAAAAAAAAAAAAAAAAAAAAAAAAAAAAAAAAAAATTCATATAGGAGTAGGAGTAAGACTACTTCTTTAGGATTCTATTAAAAAATAAATATATAGTAATATATATTCAACTCAACCGAGTAATCACTATTTGAATCCAACTCGTATTCCTTGTTTCTCGAATTTAGTTAGTAGATCGTCTCGGATCAATTAGGGTGGTTAAAAAGATAATTTAAACCATTAGATCTTCTTAGATTAAGCATATGTTGTTTTCATATCATACTGTAATATAATATAGATATAATATAGATATAAATAAATTATAATTATACCTATATACTAAAACACGCGTCAGATTTTGTCGTTACTAAAACACGCGCTAGATTTCGTCGTTTCAGTTTTATCGGATTGTCGTTTTGAGTTTGCGTTCACACTACAAACGGTTCCTCAACTTCGGCTCAATTTACACAACGGCCCCTCAACTTTACACTTTTCAGGGGTAGAAAGCTTAAATATATAATTTTATTAAAATAAAAGAAACTAATTCCACCCGAATTTTTAGCGGGCCCTATCTTTTTGCTCGGTGCGAGTTAAATATTTCTGAGACCACCGTTCAACTCGAAAAAAATCTAATGAACACAACGGGACTAACTACGCGCGAAGCGGACATCGTTAAAAAAACACTAGATAACGGGCCCTGTATTCTCGCTCGGAGCGAGTTAAATTTTTCCGAGACCACCGTCTAACTCGAAATAATTTTACGAAAACAGCGCGACTAACTATACGCGAAACGGACATTGTTAAAAAACACTAAATATTTCGGGCTATATTGCATACATATACATACACGTCCAACAAAAAACCCAACTTACTAGATATATTAGGTACCAAACAACGTATATCCAAATTCAACCACGCGTCGAATACAACCGCAGCAACGCGCGGTCGAATTTTTTTCTAGTTAATAATTATGAATGCTTCAACAACCAATGAGGACCAATCAGAGTAACTAATGCAGAAACTAACGAATCATCAAAGCACACATTAGCAACCAAATTCAGTTATAAAAAAGAACCTACAAATTAAAACACTAACAATCATAAATAAGACATAATAAACTGAAACCAAAATATTACCAACATTCCGAGGGTTAACGCCAACAGCTGACTCTCTGAAACCGGACAAAGACGATACGCTACCAACGACATTATTGGTGACAACAGAATCAGCTGAGCCCAATACAGTTTCAACATTTAAAGATAAAGTAAGAGAAGTGAAACAAATAAATAAAGCAAACATATAACTAACAACAGAAAACAACCCATGAGCAGCAACATTTATTAAACGACAACTGCAAAAAAAAAAAAAAAAAAAAAAAAAAAATAGTAAATAAGCATTTAAATTAAAGGAGGACAAATAAAAACATAAGCATGCAAACCTGAAATTACCAACTTAAAACTTGCTAAACTTAACTCGAACCAAGTAACCCATTTAATGTTCTGCTCAAACAAGTTTTGCAGGTCAAATGGGTCACATTAGTCAATCTCCTCTGATATAGTAGTTAATCATTAGTAAACATAAAAGTGCATTTAAAATCCTAAAAATAGTTATACACATGTCACATAATTATATATTTATTACCAACACATCTAACTCAGCTAGCAAAAGATCATCAAACATTTTTAAACCAATATTTAAGAACTTTATATATAAAAATACAAATGATTGATCTTCATTATGATCATATATGATAAGCGCTAAATGGAATGGTCCAAAACTTATGTTAGAGTAGAATTAATTTAAATTGATATAAGAATTTATTCGGGTTGGTGGGTCAACCTAAACACAAATTAGGTGATCCGAACCCAACCCAAACAAATAGCATGTTGGCAGGTTTTAGGTTCACGGGTGAAAAACCCTAACCCCTTGTCGGTTTTGTATTAAGTGTTAGGTTTGTGGGTCAAAACATGAGCTGAAAAGTTAAATGGATTGGTAGTCTGAGAATCTCGATCATAACAGAATTCATAGGATTAGGTGCTGTGTTAGAAAATCACTAGCAGATCAAACAGAATTATCTTTATATATTTTGAGATTTTGAACAGACACCTAAATGTTAGTAACAAACACGTATGTGTTATAGCAAAACAAACACCTATATGTTAGTAGCACGGAGTATTAGTCAAGTACTCCACATGAGTTGGTTATCCAATGAGATGGTCGGGCTGCAGTGTTTAAATTTAGTTACAAGTGACATTTACTAAAACTGAAAACATGAGCAAAGTAACAATTGGAGTACTACTTACACCATCAAAACAAGTGGGGATCCGAATAATGGGAGGATTGCTACCTTTCACATTGTTTTGGAATTACAATGTATCATATAATGCGACTTACTTTTAGCCAAGGTTGCAAAAATCGCTACTTGGGGAGTACTCGGTCGGGAGTTTTTAGGGTGTATTCGGCAACTCTGGAGTATTCGGATGTTGACCAAGTTTGACTTTGACCGTTGAATGACACATTTTCCGAGTAATCTTGAGTTTAGACCGAGTTTGACTCATTTTCTTTAAAGTAATAGCTAATCGTTAGTAAATATAAAAGTGCACATAAAATCCTAAAAAATAGTTGTTCATATGTTACAAATAAATAAATATAAATTTATTACCAATATAGTTAACTCAACTAGCAAACGTTATTAAAAAAAATTTATACCAACAAAAGAATTCGTGTATAAAATTACAAATGATTATTCTCCATAATAATTATATATGATAAGTGCTAAATGAAATGGTCCAAGACTTATGTAATAGTAGAAAAAATGATATTCAATTTATTCTGGTTGGTGGGTCAGCCCAAACACACATTAGATGAACCAAGCCCAACCCAAAATAATAGCATGTTGGAGGGTTTTAAGTTCATGGGTCAAAAACCCTAAAACCCCCTGTGTGTTTGTACTGGGTTTTAGGTTTTGTCAAGAAGTTGACTCGAGCACTCGAGTCGGTGGATTGATCCGCTTACCCAAACATGAGCTGAAAAGTAAAACAAGTTACCATGTGACTATAATTTACGTGTTGGATTTGGGCCTGTGTTATTGAAATTTTGAATGCTTTTAAGCTTTTATTTTTGTTAAGATGACACTAATTCACAATCCAGGATCAAACTAAAACTACAGGCCTGGAGAAAAGCATGATATGATTTATGTTGCACACCCAAAATCACATATAACAAACTTGGAACTATTGTTCTCAAGTACTGCAGAGTGCAGATTTAGTTTAAAGACATGAGCAAAGTAACAATTGAAGTACTACTTACAAATCGATCACTGAAAGAAATCTACCAAACCATAACCTTCTATCTCAACTTCTACAACATCACATCGTGAAATTTGGTCCACGAACACAACGATCTCCTTCATTTATCTGAGAAATAAACAAGGAAAATGAGTGAATTACTAACAATAAAGTTAGAATTACAGAGTAAATAATTGCAATTCAAAGACACAACAAGATGAAGCTCCCTAACTCACAATGACTAGATTTTCAGTATTATTAAGGAAGATAACAATCATGAACAAACTGTACATGGAGGACCAATCAGCAGAATGCAACAGGAAGATCACTTTTTACAGCCTAAGATCACTTTTTAAAAGGGTTTTTTCTCTCTTTGACCATTATGAACCAAACGGAGCCATCCATTAAATAAAGTGATTTTACCAGAACCCAACCAGAATACATAAAGAGTTGTGCAGGCTAAACTATTAAAAAAATATCCCCGGTCCAAGGGTGGCGATTCGGGTTGGGTTAACAGGCAAAAGCTACTTAACCAGAACCCTACCAGAATACATAAAAGAGTTGTGTATTTCAACCCAACTTAAAGCTTGTTAAACTTAACTCGGAGCAAGTAACCAGTTTAACGTTCAGCTCAAACAAGATTTTCAGGTCACATGAGTCAATCTAAACAGATTTTGAACAAACACCTAAATGTTATAGCAAAACAAACACCTTAATGTCAGTAGCTATAGTCACGTACTGCAAATGAGTTGGTTAAGTAATGAGATGGTCGGGCTGCAGAGTGTAAATTTAGTTTCAAGTGACATTTACTAAAAGTGAAAACATGAGCAAAGTAACAATTAGTCAATGAAAGAAATCAACCAAACAAATCAAATTGTGCATCTTAGTTCCAGGAAAGAGAAATGATCTCTTTCAGTTAACTGAAAAATAAAATAAAGAAAATAAGTGAATGCCAAACAACGAGTTAGAAACACAAAGTAAATATTGCAATTCAAAGACATTGTAAGAAACTCCACTCCTACACACTTGATCCAATGATAAGATGCTTCTTATGAAGATTGTAAAATGATCATAACAATTAAGTGCTTTAACTTCCCACCATTTGCATATAACATAAACCATTATTATAATCAAGATCTGAATAACATACAGATAGATAAGATATTCTCTTCAGTCAATCCTGATTTTCACAGCTTTAACAATGATGATAGACAATCATATGACTCACAATGACCAGACTTTCCGTACACCGAGATAAACCTAAATTGGTAGCAATAAAATCAAAGTACCTTGGAACATTTCAATCGACATCGTCAGCATCAGCATTTTCGTCATCGTCATTAATGAGGATCGTATTCGGCTGATCAATCAGAAGTAACGTTTCTGTAAGGGAGTTGACAGTGACTTTTTTTTTTTTAATAAAATTATATTATATATGCCAGAGGAAAGCAAAACCATGATCAGTAAAAATTACTAAAAATCAAGGTATTAATTAATTACCCTCACAATGAAATTATATATGCCTATAGAACAAAGCCAGCAAGAATATTATGATAAAATTAAATATCTATGCACTTGCAGCCGAAAGGTGAGGCAAAGGAGTTGACAGTGATTGCTATCAGAAAATTAGCACCGCTACTAAAACCCTCAAGATTAGTGAACTTTTGTGATGATGGATTGTAAACCTCAATTCTGTTTCCTTTGGATCGTGACAACCTTAACAATATAGGATCACATTTCTAAATCCTATTACTCTATCAGTTGAACCCTTTGGTGCCTTAAAAGTAAAATGTTTTTCATATGAGTTTGGAGCACCATGCTTCATTATCCAGACATCACAAACACGTTGATTTCCTTCTTCATAAACATCAATCACAGCAACAGACTCCATTCGCGTAGAGAGATACAGCAGTCCAGACGAAAGTGCTAAACTATCTGGTAGGTATACTTCTCCAATTTTTTTCACTAGTTAGATCTTATAATCAAATTTCTATCTTCACTATCATCACGAGCACGAATATATATAATCCCATTTATAACTACCTGATTCCAAGTCAAGGTAACTGATTTACTAGGCTTATAGCTAGGTATAGTTCTCCAAACCCCTAAGCTTACACTATAAACCTCAACGTCCCAATTAACGGAATAAGGAGTGGCACTATTACCAAATTTCCTAATTTTGATAAACTTAATGTCACAACTGTCAGGACAAACTCCGAAACCAACAACACAATCTTTCACATTAGGAATCGGTATAACAATGTATCTTTGAATTAAAGGATTCCATATAAAACACTTCGTATCTACATTGTCACTTTGATATAAACACAATAATCCGTGAGAGGAACCGAGTACGAACGATAGCATAGCATGAATTCGGTTAACAGTGTCAGGAACAGTAATTGGTAACTTGTTTTGGGGGGGAATTATCATCATCAATAATCGAAACGTGATTTTGTTGAAATTCACCAATCATATTTGTGTCATACCGTGCAAGTAGATGATGCGGCTGATTGTAGCGGACGCTGTGTTTGGTGATGAACGACGGGCTTTTGATGATGGAATTGAATAGTTTTGAAAGCACCGTGCATCGAATCAATGATTTAATCGGAAGAGGTTTTATGATTTCAACTTTAATGTCGATCGGATCGGTATGTTATCGGGTATTGTTAATTCCCAGTTTGAGTTTGTGGACATTTTGGATTTAGGGTTTTGAATACTAGGGCTTCAATATGAGAGTGATATTTAGTATATATACATCATCAGCATATATACTACCGGATGACTTGGATTTTACTAGGATATTAGGTAACGGTGACGTTTCCATATGAAAATTGAGGGACCTAAAGGTGATCTACCTTTTTTCTCTAACTTACACGGAAATTACCCCTTTATCTTACTAACTAACCCCTTAACGCTAGGGGATTTGGGAGTAAGGATAAAGGAAGAAGATGTGATTAACGAGATATGGAGAGTTTAATGGGGCTCAAGTATCTTCTTGGGGTCGATCGGGAGGAGTGGTCTCATGGTGGAGGGAAGATTTCTTCATTCTTAAAGATCTTTATCAAGCTCAAATTTGGTTAGCTAATTTGCTTTTGTTCCTTCAAACGTTGACGTTTTGTTGAAAATTAATCAAATCATGTTCAAACCATAGCTACATAATTTAATATAGGTAAACCTATCTAAACACTTATTCCAAGTAGCTTACCCTTTTAAAACTAAATCTTAAAATATAAGCAAGCTACAAAATCACTAATCGATAGCAAATTACAAATGCTAATATGAATATGATTAATATTTTGACATTTGAATCATATACTTAGCAAAAACATAACTAATGCATCCAAACATGTGTAGAGTATTATTTAATTCATAGCAAGTAGGCTTACAATTTTCAGTCAAGAGGATTCGCGATGAGAAGCCATGAACTCCTTAATAAATTATCGGCTGTAAAAGATCACTGACTAATATTTCTCCATGGTACTCACAACAACAAATGAAACAAACAGCTTGAATTTTATAGCCACAATTGCATTGTAAACTTGAAACAACCTGCCTTAAGGAGGAGAAAAAAATATTGAAACCCCTATCAAACTGAGTGGTAAACACTAATCATTACATCAATATTTATAAACCAACAATTAACACAATATATTGAAGAAATATGACGAACAAGTGAAGAAAAATACATTCTTTTTCCGTTTGAATGCGTATGTAAGGTCGAAAAAATAAGAACAATCAACATATATAGATCAAGATCACACAAAAATTGCATCGTATAAAAAACCAAATTAGGGTTTTGCAACAGAATCTGTTAGTAAAAAAAAGAACACTGATAAAAATTAGGGTTTTTAATTATCTATACCTTCAAAATTGTTTGGAACATGGATTCATGATACAGACCTTCAATGGCCATTTGTTAATATCAAGTTGAATCTCTTTACGAAATTACGAACCCCATAAATCGTTGCAATCGATAAGCCTGAAGGTGTTAGCATGTGCGATCGACAATCATGAAGATGGAGGATGCCTGATTGAGACGCAGAAATTAATAAATGGCATCTGGACATTGCATTTGATTTGGAAGAACCCTAATTTGTATATTGGAGCTTCGTGCGTTCTTTTTTATGTTCGAATGAATAATGGAATGGACCAGTATTTTTTTCCGGCTAAGCAGATAGGGAGGGGTATTGTGGACATACTCTGTATTAATTTGGAGTCCGTAAGGAAAGTGCGTCCCTCAAAGTGCGTCATGTATCAAATTGTAGTCTCAAATTTAATGTCAAAAATACGAAATTTTAGAAAATTTCTACTTAACTTAATTCTCCACCAATAATATATCTTCTCTCTCCAAATTAACTTTTTTTGATTAGTTGAAAAAAAATCTGAACAATTAATTTGGAACATCTCAAAATAAAATAATGGACAATAAATTTGAGACGAATGAATGTAATTTTTTGTTATAATGGTAAAATAAAAAAAACTATAAGGAGTGCACAACAAACGGCTGAAAACATGCTAGACCCACATGTGAGAATGAGAATTCACTAATATTAGTAATAACTCATATAAAGAATATATTTAATTATCCTACAATAAAATAATAACTCATATATTCATTCTTACATTTTTAAACTTTTTTTTTTTAACAGCCAAAACTTTATTAATTCTATCCCCTAGCAAGCAGCTAGGGAATGAGTCATAAAACAATTATAACGGCTTTGAAAGCCAAACATTCTAATTTACATCAATTTTTCCTCTACTAGAAAACCATAAAAATGAAAAATTACAAATAGAATCAAATAATAACGACTTCCTCATTACATCACCGGGGAACATCAAGCTATTCCTGAATCTCCAAATGTACCATAGTAGAGCTGCGATAATGGTGTAAACTTTTTGTTTCGTCTTTTCTGTCTCGCGCCAATCATCAAACCAAGAAGTAATCTCAGACCAATCTGCAAACCGGGGCATCGGGATGTCGAGCCAAATTCTAACCCGTCTCCATAAATCTTCGGCTAAACCACAATCATAGAACACATGTTGTGATGATTTTAAAGTATGATCACACAAGATGCAACTGAGTCATCAATATCAATACCTCTCCTTGTCAAATTTTGACGAGTAGGTAATCTATCCAAAGCCAAACGCCAAAGAAAAATGTTAATCTTACGTAGCAACACTTTCATCCAACGTGTACTCGGCTCAATAGAAGGTAACAAACGGTCATCGATGTATGCTCTCGTATCACAAACAGCGAAGCCCGAATTATTATGTAAACACCATCGCCAAGAATCTGTACATTGAGAAAACGATATGGACTCTATATCACTTTGAAGGGTAGATAATGTAACTTGGTTTCTAGTTCCGATTTCACGAGTCCATGACCAAGTCCATCCCTCATCGTTACATCTCTCCGCCAACAAACAGTTTGCGTTTGAATCCAAATGGAATAGTCTGCCACACTTATGTTTTAACGGACCATCACCTCTCCAATTGTCAAGCCAAAAATGAATAGATCGACCATTTCCAATTTTGGATCGTAACACTTGTTGAGTAATAATATTCTTTGCTTTTGCTTTACAGAATGTGTTAACTATATTAAACCATACACCCTTGACTTGCAAACATGAATCATCGATAATGCGTACGCAATGCAAAATCATCCCTCCGTTACCAACCACAAAGTCATATAAAAAGGATATAACTAATATATATATATATATATATATATATATATGTGTGTGTGTGTGTGTGTGTGTGTGTGTGTGTGTGCGTGTGTGTGTGCGTGTTCGATTACAATTATGTATATTAATAAATATACAAATGATATAGGTTCGTGAATCCAAGGCCAACCCTGCATTGTTGAGTTTTGTAATATGTATTTTTACTACAAAATACAGTATGGTGAGTTCATTTGATTCTCTTTTACTCTTTACATTTTTGGGACTGAGAATACATGCGCTGTTTTTAGAACTGTTTCCAAAATGCTTTTGAGATATATTTTTGAACTGAGAATACATGAACTGCTTCTATAAAAGTTTGACGAAATAGACACAAATATTCAAAACTACATTCTATGATAGAATTATTTGGATTCAGAGATTCGATTTCTATAAAGATTGTATTATCGACCATCGGTGAGATGATTTCGTCATTGCACTACGCGTTAGCTACCATTTTAACTGCCATCAGTGAGATGATTTCATCATTGCACTACGCGTTAGCTACCGATGTATTGTATTGTATTGTATTGTATTGTATTGTATTGTATTGTATTGTATTGTATTGTATTATAGTCGACTTTGTAGTTGGTAACGGAGGGATGATTTTGCATTGCGTACGCATTAGCCCCCGTTTCAGCTACCCTCGGAGGGATGATTTTGCATTGCGTATGCATTAGCCCCCGTTGTAAGAATTATATTGTATTAACTACCACGGTGAGATGATTTTGTCATTGCACTACGCATTAGCTACCGTTGGTGAGTTGTTTGAAAGGTTCCGGTGTTCTTCATATGAATGATTTTACAGCAGGAATAGACCTGCACAGATTGTTTTCTAATTATGAGTATCTTGTGGTCTATTATATTATTGAAAATGATTGATATTGAAAAACTAATGAACTCACCAACCTTTTGGTTGACACTTGAAATCATGTTTATTCTCAGGTACTAAAGAAATCTTCCGCTGTGCATTTGCTCATACTAGAGATATTACTTGGAGTCATTCATGACATATTTCAAAAGACGTTGCATTCGAGTCGTCGAGTTCATCAAGATTATTACTAACTCAATTATAGTTGGATATATTATGAAATGGTATGCATGCCGTCAACTGTCGATGTAATGAAAGTTTGTCTTTTAAAAAAAACGAATGCAATGTTTGTAAAATGTATCATATAGAGGTCAAGTACCTCGCGATATAACCAAATGTAATGTATTTGTCCAGATGGATTAGGACGGGTCATGAAAGTTGGTATCAGAGCGGTGGTCTTAGCGAACCAAGTCTTGCATTAATGTGTCTAACTGATAGTTGCTTAGATGCATTAGTGAGTCTGGACTTCGACCGTGTCTGCATGTCAAAAGTTTTGCTTATCATTTAGTGTCGAAAATTATTTGCTTATCATCCTTAAAGTCTAGACACATCTTACTGCCTCTATTGCATAGACAGTGTATAGATAAATTCATATCTTAGCGTATCTGTTATTGTTACCTTTGCCTGACAGCTTCCGTAGATTCCTCCGTAACTTATGGAATTTTAGTATTATATATGCATATGTAAATTATATATTGCAGGGTACTAATCTACATCCTATAATCTATTTCTTATTGAAAATCCTTCATCTGATTGTACGAGATGAATCCCTCAACTAGTTCGAGTCTCTCGGATTCCGATAGCTATTCCGATAGTTATTCCGAAAACTATTCCGATATGAATATTCACCTGAGCTCCGAAAGTAGTGTAACCGGAATGAATCAACCAAATAGCCATCATTAATTCTGGATGAGTTGGGAATGGGTTCGTAGTCGACTTAATCAATGAAGACGCGAAGAAGGCGATCCTTTTCATCAACCGAATTCACCTCTTGATGAAGAACCTGAAGCACTTACAGGCGAACCTGTTTGTAACACCATTTTCGCCCTCATTTCCTGAATATCTCGCCACGATTATATACTATCTCAAATTCTAAACCTTATTCATCCGCTCGTTCCGACCGACAATCATCCTGGAGTAATGGAAGAAGTCAACAAACTTCGCGCTCGAGTAAATAATTTGGAAAATATGGTGCAAAACGTACCAGCTTCAGCAACATCATCAGCACCAACAGTATCACCAACATCAATACCAATACCACCAACAACCCAAGTTCAAACATCACACGCCTCAACATCTCATTATGTACCTCGAGCATAATCATCGTTCTACGTATCGTTCTACATCAATTATCTTCGTTCTTCATGGCGATTATGTAATCTCTAATGTTTTAGAGATCATGTATTCTAGTTCTAACGGTAAATCAAATGAGTTAATATTATATCTACTCATTAAATCCATGATTACATCTGAAGAAAATATATATGTATATATGTTTTCATAAAGATTGTAATTAAAAATTCTTTTGTACAAACCGTTAATGGTGAAAATATTTTAACGGGCAGGTAATACCCGAGGAATATTTAGATTTCACATTAATAAGTTACACTGTACATTCTTCAAATCCGATTCAACAATCATTTACTATCCTACTTATAACCACAGATATACGTATCTGTTCACCAAAGAATAACCATTTTCATTCAAATTTAATTTCATATTCGAATTTGACCGATCAAAATCCAAGTCAAGATTTAACAGAAGACATCACTTTTAGATTCCTACATCTTTCAAAGCCATACTTTGAATTCAAAACTGTGCCAGATCCATTGGCGTGTTATTACCGAAAATAACTTTACTATACCTTTCCAAAATTAGCCAATTTTGTCACAGCTCCAGCAAATCAACTTCGACTTTCATTCGGATTAGCCTTATTATAACTTTGATATATAAATTTGCCACTTGATTTCATCCTAAACAATCATTAGTATCTTGACGATTACCATCAGCGTTTAATCATCTAAAAACACAATTCTCTTGAAACCACCTCGGAATTGATAACCGATGATTCCGATATGGTATGCATGCCGTCAACTTTCGATGTAATGAAAGTTTGTCTTTTAAAAACGAATGCAATGTTTGTAAAATGTATCATTGATAATGCTAAAAACGAACATATATTTCATAGCATTATTCCTCAAGAAAGACAAGCTTTTAGTTGCAATTGTTCTATTTACAAGTGATATTCGTTTAAATAATAAAAGGTGAAGACAAAAGACAGATTCGACGAATTGAAGACACAAACGACCAAAAAGCTCAAAAGTACAAAAGACAATCAAAGAGGTTCCAATTATTGATAAGAAACGTCTCGAAATTACAAGAGTACAAGATTCAAAACGCAAAGTACAAGATATTAAATTGTACGCAAGGACGTTCGAAAATCCGGAACCGGGACCAGAGTCAACTCTCAACGCTCGACGCAACGGACTAAAAATTACAAGTCAACTATGCACATAAATATAATATAATATTTAAATAATTCTTATAATTATTTATATATTATATAAATAAAATAAACCGTCGGCAAGAAAGACTCCAAAATGGAGTGAGCTGTATTTACAAACTCCGCGACTCGCGGAGTTTGAAGGCAAAAAGGGCCGCGAGTCGCGGAGTATACCTGAACTCAATTCCCTATAAAGCCAACCGAATTCTGATCATTTTACACACTCATATATCCATCTCTCTATCTATATACGTAAATATTTATATTTATATTTTAATTTTAATTTTAATTCTAATAATAAGGGTATGTTAGCGAATATTGTAAGGGTGTAAGTCGAAATTCTGTCCGTGTAACGCTACGCTATTTTTAATCATTGTAAGTTATGTTCAACCTTTTTAATTTAATGTCTCGTAGCTAAGTTATTATTATGCTTATTTAATCCGAAGTAATCATGATGTTGGGTTAATTACTAAAATTGGGTAATTGGGCTTTGTACCATAATTGGGGTTTGGACAAAAGAACGACACTTGTGGAAATTAGACTATGGTCTATTAATGGGCTTTATATTTGTTTAACTAAATGATAGTTTGTTAATGTTAATATAAAGATTTACAATTGGGCGTCCCTATAAATTACCATATACACTCGATCGGACACGATGGGCGGGGTATTTATATGTACGAATAATCGTTCATTTAACCGGACACGGGAATGGATTAATAGCCACTAGAATAATTAAAACAGGGGTGAAATTATGTACAAGGACACTTGGTATAATTGATAACAAAATATTAAAACCTTGGGTTACACTCAGTCGACATCCTGGTGTAATTATTAAACCAAGTATTAAAATCTTGTTACAGTTTAAGTCCCCAATTAGTTGGAATATTTAACTTCGGGTATAAGGATAATTTGACGAGGACACTCTCACTTTATATTTATGACTGATGGACTGTTATGGACAAAAACCAGACGGACATATTAAATAATCCAGGACAAAGGACAATTAACCCATGGGCATAAAACTAAAATCAACACGTCAAACATCATGATTACGGAAGTTTAAATAAGCATAATTCTTTTATTTCATATTTAATTTCCTTTATTTTATATTTAATTGCACTTCTAATTATCGCATTTTTTTTATTGTTATTGTATTTAATTGCACTTTTAATTATCGTACTTTTTAATTATCGCAAGTTTATTTTATCGAATTTTTATTAATCGAAATTTCATTATCGTTATTTACTTTACGCTTTAATTTAAGTCTTGTATTTATTTTTAATATTTTACATTTGGTTTTAACTGCGACTAAAGTTTTAAAATCGACAAACCGGTCATTAAACGGTAAAAACCCCCCTTTATAATAATAATATTACTTATATATATAATTGTATTTTTATAAAAGTAAACTAATATAGCGTTAAGCTTTGTTTAAAGATTTTCCCTGTGGAACGAACCGGACTTACTAAAAACTACACTACTGTACGATTAGGTACACTGCCTATAAGTGTTGTAGCAAGGTTTAAGTATATCCATTCTCTAAATAAATAAATATCTTGTGTAAAATTGTATCGTATTTAATAGTATTTTCTGCTAAAATTAATAGCTATTTTATATACACCTCGCACGACATCAATCATATAGAGGTCAAGTACCTCGCGATGTAACCAAATGTAATGTATTCGTCCAGATGAATTAGGACGGGTCACGACATATTTAATTTGTGTATATACTCAAAATGGTTAATATTTATATAGTTATATTAATATATCCATAGTTATATACATACTTGTTTAATGTTATATTTAAAAATTGATAGTTTGTTATCTGTTAGTATTTATATAAATAATTTTAGTAGGTTTGATATATATAGTTATGCGAAATTTTAATATAATTATAGTATATGCATTAAGTATATTTTATGTACAAAATATTAATTTGCTTAAAAGGGTAGTTTTTGATATTAATAATCATATTACTTAATAATAATACTTATATTGATAATAATATTAGTAATAACAATAATTATAATAATTATTATATAAGTATTTTTAAGATTTTGTTAAATATTTAAGTTTTATAAAGTTTCTTTATTTTTATTTTATAAAAATATAAGTCTTATTTAAATATTTGGTTTTTATTTAAAACATAAAAAAAAAAATCGCGTCGAATTTTATTTAACCTGTCATCTGAAAATTTGAACCCCGCGAGTCGCGGAGTTTTCTGCTTCGGGCACCGCAACTCGCGGAGCCGCCCTGACAGGCCAGACCAGAACCCTAATATCGCATTAATTACGGAGTATATTTTAATTTTTATTATTAACACCCTAATTAGGGATTGTTTAGTTAATTAATATTAATTTAGTTTTATTTATTTAATTTGTAATATTAAGTTTATTTAGTTTTATTAATATATAAAAATTAATAGTTTTAATAAATAATTAATATAAAAATAATATTTTTATAAAAATTGTACTTTTTACAACTTTTTGTATATTTTTATATTTTGTCCCTTTTTAATCGTTTTAGCGTAATATTTATATTTTTAGCTCATATTTAGTTTTAAACTTAGTTTTTGCCATAGTTATTTTTACTTCTAGATTTTTAGGCTTTGCCGTAAAATCCCTTAAGTGCTTTTTCTTTAGACTAAGATTTAGGTGCTTTAGAATTTTGCGACGCCTTTTTAAGTTTTAGTTTCTTTTTAAGTTATTTCCATTTGGGATTTAGTTTTTCCTGTAAGCTTTAATATTTTTAGACGACTTTTACCTATGTATCAATTATCATTCCAATTAGTAATCTCAATTTGCGATTATAATTTTAAGTTAGTTGTAGTAATAAGGTTAGGTTAGTCAAGTATTTTTAAGTTTTATAAGTTTCTTTTATTTTTCCGTCACCTTTTATTTTTCAACCATTTTTCTTTTTCGACCTTTTTCCGACGAACTCTTTTTCTTTCTTATTTCTCGCTATTCTAGTTTTAGGACATAGATTTTTATTCTACTTCTTATCTAAATTTCTTAAAATTACGAAAATTTATTTTAAGTGGTTAAATTGATAGACATCAAAATTTTCTGGTTCGTAGTAATAGTTGGATTTGTACGTGGACCGGGTTATTGGAGCCAAACAGTCCTCAATTATATTGAGACCAAACGAATCCTGCCCCTCTGCTGCATCTTTTGGCTATTCAAAACGTGGGCAAAATCAGAAAAGTCTATTGATTGGATAACTTATTATAATTTTTCTTTCCTTTTAAAAACGAATAGGATATTCAGTGAATGCACCGAGCAAGACGTTCACCACCTTTTGTACGTTCACCACCTGTAACTAGATCAAGACATTTAGCAAATATAACCGCCGTTGATTTTTCTTTAGAATCGTCATCCAGTCGACCAAGTACTCCAGTTCAAATTTCCGATAATCCATTTTTTGAACCCGACCTCACAATTGAGAATCCGGAGAATATTCAGGAACGATTCATAGATCCTGAACCACTAAACTTTCCTCCGGAACCACCAATCATTCAAACAGAGATTGTTGAGGAACGAACCATTAAATCAGAATCCTCTAGTGATTCCGATTCAACAAATTCAATTATGGAGAATCTGGAACCTTTAAGTATGGAAGACGGAATGAGAGCTAAACGCACTGGCCAAGGTCACGCAATTACTCATCCAGACATTAATGCGCCAGATTATGAAATCAAAGGACAAATTCTACACATGGTGACTAATCAATGCCAATTTAGTGGTGCGCCTAAGGAAGATCCAAATGAACATTTACGTACCTTTAATAGGATCTGCACACTATTTAAAATAAGAGAAGTGGAGGATGAACAGATATATCTCATGTTATTTCCCTGGACTTTAAAGGGAGAAGCCAAAGATTGGTTGGAATCGTTACCTGAAGGGGCGATTGATACATGGGATGTTTTAGTTGAAAAAATTTCTTAAACAATTCTTTCCGGCATC
Organism: Rutidosis leptorrhynchoides; assembly: GCF_046630445.1. Taxonomy (NCBI): domain Eukaryota; kingdom Viridiplantae; phylum Streptophyta; class Magnoliopsida; order Asterales; family Asteraceae; genus Rutidosis; species Rutidosis leptorrhynchoides. Next base: position 219,865,050 of record NC_092333.1, on the reverse strand, counting down.
TAAAGCCGTAAGACTTCAAGCAGAAATTGTTACGTTCACACAGAAACCAAATGAAACTCTATATGAGGCGTGGACAAGATTTGGAAAGTTATTAAGAGGATGTCCGCAACATGGTTTAGACACCTGTCAAATAGTACAAATATTCTACCAAGGATGCGACATCACTACAAGGAAAGACATAGATATAGCAGCTGGTGGTTCTATTATGAAGAAAACCGAAACTGATGCTTACAAAATTATTGATAACACTGCTTCCTACTCACATGAGTGGCACCAAGAAAAAGATATCGTTAGATCATCTAAAGCAGCTAGAGCCGATTCTAGCTATGACTTAGATTCCATTTCCGCAAAGATAGATGCTGTCGAGAGACGAATGGAAAAGATGACTAAAGATATTCACTCAATACGAATTAGTTGTGAGCAGTGTGGAGGACCACATTTGACAAAAGATTGTCTCAGTATTGAATTAACAATGGAACAAAGAGAGAATATTTCATACATAAACCAAAGGCCTGGAAATAATTATCAGAATAATTATCAACCGCCAAGACCAATTTACAATCAAAACCAGAATTATAACAGAAATATTCCATACAACAACCAACAAGGTCCTAGCAATCAACAAGTATCCAATAATACTTACAATCAGCAAAGACCTAATTTTCAAAACAAACCACCACAACAAACCGATGATAAAAATCCGAATTTAGAAGATATGATGACGAAGCTAGTTGAAACTCAAACGCAATTTTTCACATCTCAGAAACAAACCAATGAACAAAATGCTCAAGCATTTAGAAATCAACAAGCTTCTATTCAAAATCTGGAACAAGAAGTAAGTAACCTAGCAAGGTTAATAGGTGAAAGAAAACCGGGAAGTCTACCTAGTAATACAAATGCTAACCCCCAGAATGAAACAGCTAAAGCCATTACCACAAGAAGTGGTACAACACTTAAACCACCTGAAATACCTGTAACTTCTGATGAAGCTATTCCTACTCCACAAGAACCACAACCTGATCAAGATAAGGAAAAAGAACCGGTAGTTGAAAAGGTTAATGAAGATAACACAGTTAAGGCTAAACCTTATGTTAAACCATACCAACCACCACTTCCTTACCCGAGTAAAATGAAGAAAGAGAAACTTGAAGCCGAGCAATCCAAATTCTTGGATATGTTTAAACAGATAAATGTAAATCTTCCTTTCATTGATGTGATTTCAGGAATGCCTAGATATGCTAAATTCTTGAAAGATCTAATCTCAAATAGAAAGAAAACGGAAGAACTCTCGGCTGTTACCATGAATGCTAATTGTTCAGCAGTGCTGTTGAATAAGATACCAGAAAAAATATCTGATCCAGGAAGTTTCACAATTCCATGTTTTCTGGGTAGTCTTAGTTCAATAGAAGCATTGGCAGACTTAGGTGCTAGTATAAATCTAATGCCGTATTCACTATACGCTAAACTAGACCTTGGAGAATTGAAACCAACCAGAATAAGCATACAACTAGCCGATAGATCAATAAAATATCCTAGAGGGATAATGGAGAACATGCTAGTTAAAGTTGGTACTTTAGTATTTCCAGTAGATTTTGTTGTTCTGGACATGGAAGAAGATTCTCAAGTTCCTCTCATATTAGGAAGACCATTCTTAAACACGGCTAAAGCAATGATAGACGTGTTCGGTAAGAAATTGACCCTAAGTATAGAGGATGAGAGTGTTACCTTTTCAGTTGATAGAGCAATGCAACAACCATAATCTGCAGATGATACATGTTATTATATTCAAACTATAGATGCACATGCAGAATTATTAGAAGAATTTCCAGAATTACAAGGAACAGGAGAATGTTCTTTAGGAGAAGGTAATGAACCAATTGATGAAACTGAAATGTTAGCTACACTTATAGCTAATGGATATGAACCAACAACAGAAGAAATTCAAATGCTAAAAGAAGAAGACAGATATCGATACAAATCATCGATAGAAGAACCTCCAAAATTAGAGTTAAAGCCACTTCCAAACCATTTGGAATACGCTTATTTACATGGTGAATCTGAATTACCTGTAATAATATCATCTTCTCTTACTGAAAATGAGAAATCACAACTCATTTCTGTGTTGAAAGCTCATAAACCAGCCATTGCATGGAAGATTCATGATATTAAAGGAATAAGTCCTTCGTATTGCACACATAAAATCCTTATGGAAGAAGGTCATAAAACGTATGTGCAACGCCAACGAAGACTAAATTCTAATATTCAAGATGTAGTTAAGAAATAGATTATTAAACTGCTAGATGCAGGTCTAATTTATCCAATCTCTGATAGTCCATGGGTAAGCCCAGTTCAATGCGTGCCTAAGAAGGGTGGCATGACTGTCATTACAAATGAAAAAAATGAGCTTATTCCTACTAGGACTGTAACAGGATGGCGTGTATGTATTGATTATAGAAAATTAAATGACGCCACCAGAAAAGATCACTTTCCCTTACCTTTCATAGATCAAATGTTGGAAAGATTAGCCGGAAACAGTTACTATTGTTTTCTAGATGGATTTTCCGGATATTTTCAAATTCCAATAGCACCCGAAGATCAAGAGAAAACCACATTCACGTGCCCTTATGGTACTTTTGCTTACAAACGCATGCCATTTGGACTTTGCAACGCCCCTGCAACCTTTCAAAGGTGCATGATAGCGATTTTTCATGACATGATAGAAGAATGCATGGAAGTTTTCATGGATGACTTTTCAGTCTTCGGTGATACATTTGAATCATGTCTAGTTAATCTTGAACGAATGCTTATTAGATGCGAACAATCAAATCTAGTACTTAATTGGGAGAAATGCCATTTCATGGTTAAAGAAGGCATCGTTCTTGGACATAAAATTTCAAAAGAAGGAATTGAAGTGGATAGAGCTAAAGTAGATGTAATTGCTAAACTTCCGCATCCCACCAATGTTAGAGGAGTTAGGAGTTTTCTAGGGCATGCCGGTTTTTACCGACGTTTCATAAAAGATTTTTCTAAAATTGCCACTCCTATGAATAAACTCCTAGAAAAAGATGCTCCATTCATCTTTTCAGATGAGTGTATCAAATATTTTAATATTCTTAAATAGAAACTCACTAATGCGCCGATCATGATAACACCAAATTGGAATCTACCATTTGAACTAATGTGCGATGCAAGTGATTTTGCAATGGGAGTCGTTTTAGGACAAAGGATTGGAAAACGATTTCAACCTATATATTATGCTAGTAAGACGTTACAAGGAGCACAAACGAACTATACAACTACCGAAAAAGAACTCCTTGCTATTGTCTTTGCTTTTGACAAATTTTGATCATATCTCGTTCTAGCAAAAACGGTGGTCTATACCGACCATTCTGCTCTTAGATACCTATTTTCAAAACAAGATGCTAAATCAAGATTAATCCGTTGGATCTTACTCTTACAAGAGTTTAATATTGAAATCCGAGATAAAAGAGGAGCAGAAAATCTCGCCGCTGATCATCTTTCTCGTCTTGAAAATTCCGAATTAGAAGTTCTAAATGAATCGGCCATACAAGACAACTTTCCTGATGAATATCTATTGAAGATAGATTATAAAGAAATTCCATGGTTTGCAGACTATGCAAACTACTTAGTTTATGGATTCCTTGAAAAAGGATTATCGTACCAAAGACGAAAGAAATTCTTCAGTGATATAAAACACTATTTTTGGGAAGATCCACATTTGTTTAAAAGTTGTCCCGATGGAATAATACGCCGATGTGTATTTGGAGATGAAGCTAGTAAAATATTAAACCATTGTCACACAGGACCAACAGGAGGGCATTATGGGCCTCAACTAACAGCAAGAAAAGTTTATGATGCTGGATTCTATTGGCCTACAATTTACAAAGACGCACACCTTCTTTGCAAATCCTGTGATGCATGTCAAAGGGCCGGAAAAATAAGTCAACGTGATGAAATGCCACAAAATGTCATCCAAGTATGTGAAGTATTTGACATTTGGGGTATTGACTTTATGGGTCCATTTCCAAAATCTCATAATAATCTATATATACTCGTAGCCATTGATTATGTATCTAAATGGGCGAAAGCACAAGTGATAGTGTTCCAAATGAACATATATTTAGTAGCAATATCGTTCCAATATGTAAAGTTTTTAAATGTAATTTCCTTATTTTTAGTTGTAATAGTTAAATAAATAAGTGCGAAGACGAAAGACGCAAATCGCTCGAAAATGAAGATTTAAAGACAAAAACGAAGATTTGAAAGACCAAAACGTCCAAAAAGCTCAAAAGTACAAGATACAATCAAAAAGGTTCAAATTATTGATGAAGAACGTCTAAAAATGACAAGAGTACAAGTTACAAAACGCAAAGTACAAGATATTAAATTATACGAAAGGACGTTCGAAAATCCGGAACCGAGGCATGAACCAACTTTCAGCGCTCGACGCAACGGTGTAAAAATTACGAGTCAACTATGCACAAGAATAAAATATAATATTTAAATAATTCATAATAAGAATAATATTAAATAATAAAAAGTTGTTATTTGAGCATAGTTCAGGGGTCGTAAATGAAAATTTCAATTCTAATTTGCCTATAAAAAGGCAACGATGTATTACGATGAAGGGAGACTTCTTTTTTTTCGATCAATTTCTCTATCTTTTTCTTACTTTTCTATATCAAATATCAATATCTATATTTATAATTCTCTATCATAATGTTAATGTAATAAGATATAACAATAATCTTAATTTTAATTTTAAATTATGATAATAATAAGATTTATGATAGAGATCGTTTGAGTGTGTAAGTCGAAATTCTGTCCGTGTAACGCTACGCTATTTTTAATCATTGTAAGTTATGTTCAACCTTTTTAATTTAATGTCTCGTAGCTAAGTTATTATTATGCTTATTTGAGCCGAAGTAATCGTGATGTTGGGCTAAAATATTAAGACGGGGTTATTGAACTTTGTACCATAATTGGGGTTTGGGCAAAAGACCGACACTTGTGGAAATTGGACTATTGACTATTAATAGATGGGGGGTATTGTCTAATTGAGTGACAACTCATTGGAGTCTGTCGAACCTATCTTCAAATTAATTATCCTAATAATTAATAATGATTATGGTTGTCCTATTTAGTGACGTTCATATGGAATCTATTATAATCATTTAATTAATTATTCGGGTTGGGTAATTGATTATTCAAACTGATCAAGTGGGTAAATTAATATTCATATCTAATCAAAACAGGGGTAGATTACATACAGTGATAACTGGTGTAATTGTTGACAGAAGTGATAACTGCGTCACAGTTTAAATCCTTAATTAGTTGGAATATTTGACTTCGGGTATAAGGGTAATTTGACGAGGATACTCGCACTTTATATTTATGACCGATGGACTATTATGGACAAAAACCAGATAGACGTATCAAATAAACCAGGACAAAGGACAATTAACCCATGGTAATAAATTAAAATCAACACGTCAAACATCATGATTACGGAAGTTTAAATAAGCATAATTCTTTTATTGTATTTCTCATCGTATCTTTATTTACTGTCATTTTATTACTCGCAATTTTATTTACTGTCATTTTATTTATTGTCATTATTTTACGCACTTTAATTATCGTCATTTATCTTTGCGCTTAAAATATAGAATCGACAAACCGGTCATTAAACGGTAAAACCCCCCTTTTATAATAATATTACTACTTATATAATTATATATATTTTGTATAAATATAGTTTTTAAAAATATAGTAAGTATCACCAGCTCCCTGTGGAACGAACCGGACTTACTAAAAACTACACTACTCTACGATTAGGTACACTGCCTATAGTGTTGTAGCAAGGTTTAGGTATATCCCATCCGTAAATTAATAAAACTTGTGTCATATTTTGTAGTATTTCCTAGTAAAAATAATACTATTTCGTACCCTCACGCTACATCATCAAGTTTTTGGCGCCGCTGCCGGGGAGCGCTAAAACGCTATATTTTTAATTATAATAATATTGAAATAAAATATAATAATATAATAATATTGAAATAGAATATAATAATATAATAATATTGAAATAGAATATAATAATATAATAATATTTAAGAATCAAAAATTTATACGTAAATTTTAAAAAAAGTCGTATTTATTAAATACTTCAGGGGTATATTATGTAACTTATAATTAATAATTGCTATCATGTCGCTTTCATGTGAATAGTAAATTAATTAATTTATTTTCATTTACTATTCATGAATAGTAAATGAATTAAAAAAAAAAAAAAATCGTTCTTTTTAAAAAAAAAAAAAAAATCGTTTTTAAAAAAAAAAAAAAAATTCGTTTTAAAAAAAAAAAAAAAAAAAAAAAAATTTGTGTAAAAAAAAAAATCGTTTTTTTTTTAAAAGAAAAAAAAAAATTCGTTTTAAAAAAAAAATTTGTAAAAAAAAAAAATCGTTTTTTTTTAAAAATTTTTTTTTTAAAAAAAAAGCGAAAAAAAAAAAAAAAACGTAAAAAAAAAAAAAAAAAAAAAAACCAAAACGTAAAAAAAAAAAAAACGAAAAAAAAAAAAAAAAAAACGTAAAAAAAAAAAAATTATAAAAAAATATATTTTTAAAATTTTGTCTATAAAAAAAAATGTTTTTTTTAGTTTTATTACCTTTAGATTTTTAGACTATAGTCGCAACTTTTAGTATTAAGTTTAGTTTTGCCATAGTTATTTTTATACTTTTAGATTTTTAGGCTTTGCCGTAAAATCCCTTAAGTGCTTTTTCTTTAAACTAAGATTTAGGTGCCTTAAAATTTTGCGACGCCGTGTTAAAATTTTAGTATCCTTTTAAGTAATTCTCGTTTTTCGTTTAGAATCCCTTTTTAATTTTAGACGCGCTACAATTTTCTTATTTTTCGACCTTTTATTTTTTTCAACCATTTTTATTTTTCAATTTTTTTTTTCCGACGCACTCTTTTTCTCTCTTATTTCTCGCTATTCTAGTTTTAGGACATAGATTTTTATTCTACTTCTTATCTAAATTTCTTAAAATTACGAAAATTTATTTTAAGTGGTTAAATTAATAGACATCAAAATTTTCTGGTTCGTAGTAATAGTTGGATTTGTACGTGGACCGGGTTATTGGAGCCAAACAGTCCTCAATTATATTGAGACCAAACGAATCCTGCCCCTCTGCTGCATCTTTTGGCTATTCGAAACGTGGGCAAAATCAGAAAAGTCTATTGATTGGATAACTTATTATAATTTTTCTTTCCTTTTAAAAACTAATAGGATATTCAGTGAATGCACCGAGCAAGACGTTCACCACCTTTTGTACGTTCACCACCTGTAACTAGATCAAGACATTTAACAAATATAACCGCCGTTGATTTCTCTTTAGAATCGTCATCCAGTAGACCAAGTACTTTAGTTCAAATTTCCGATAATCCATTTTTTGAACCCGACTTCACAATTAAGAACCCGGAGCATATTCAAGGACAATTCCAAGATCCTGAACCACTAATTATTCCTCCTGAGCCACAAACCATTAAATCAGAATCCTCTAGTGATTCGGATACAACACTTCCTATCATGGAAAATCTAGAACCTCTAAGTATGGAAGATCGAATGAGAGCTACACGCACGGGCCAAGGTCACGCCATTATTAAGCCAAATGTTAATGCGCCAGATTATGAAATCAAAGGACAAATCCTACACATGGTGACTAACCAATGCCAATTCAGTGGTGCACCGAATGAAGATCCTAACGAACACCTTCGTACGTTTAAAAGAATTTGTACACTATTCAAAATCCGAGAAGTGGAAGACGAACAAATCTATCTCATGTTATTTCCCTGGACTTTAAAGGAAGAAGCCAAAGATTGGTTAGAATCGTTACCTGAAGGGGCGATTGACACATGGGATGTTTTAGTTGAGAAATTTCTTAAAAGATTCTTTCCGGCATCTAAAGCCGTGAGACTTCAAGGAGAAATTGTTACGTTCACACAAAAGTCAAATGAAACTCTATATGAGGCGTGGACAAGATTTGGAAAGTTGTTGAGAGGATGTCCTCAACACGGTTTAGACACTTATCAAATAGTACAAATATTCTATCAAGGTGTCAACGTTGCTACACGAAAAGACATCGACATAACAGCTGGTGGATCCATTATGAAGAAAACCGCAACTGAAGCTTACAAAATTATTGATAACACAGCCTCCCACTCGCATGAGTGGCACCAAGAAAAAGATATCTTTCGATCATCTAAAGCGGCTAGAGCCGATTCTAGCCATGACTTTGATTCCGTTTCCGCAAAAATAGATGCTTTCGAAAGACGAATGGAAAAGATGAATAAAGATATTCACGCAATACGAATCAGTTGTGAGCAATGCGGTGGACCACACTTATTGAAAGATTGTAATGTTGAACCAACGATGGAACAACGAGAGAATGTTTCTTATATGAACCAAAGGCCGGGAAATGATTATCAAAATAATTATCAACCGCCAAGGCCGAACTTCAATCGAAATCAATACATTCTTTACAATCCAAAAGGACCCGAAAATAACTTGTACAACCAACAAGGTCCGAATAACCAACCAACTCAAAACAACACTTTCAATCAACAAAGACCTAGCTTGTATAAACCACCACAACAACTCGAAGAGAAAAAGTCAAATCTAGAAGAAATGATAGCAAAGCTAGTTGAATCTCAAACACAATTTATTACATCTCAAACCCAAACGAATGAGAGGTTTGATCAGTCACTTAGAACTCAACAAGCTTCCATTTTGAATCTAGAAAAACAAGTAGGTACTGTTGTTAGATTAATAAGTGAAAGAGAACAAGGAAAGCTACCGAGTGATACTGAAGTAAATCCTCGGAATGAGAATGTTAACATGGTTTCAACGAATTCTGAAAAACCAGCTCCAGAAGATGGGAAGGTTTTAGATGTGAGTAACAATGAAAAAGTTACACCACCACCACCACCCGAGTATGTAAAGCCAGTGGTGGCACCATACAAACCACCCATCCCGTTTCCAAGAAAAGGAGTTGAGTATGAGCAAGTGATAGGTAATAAAGATTGTGATACCTCTGGAAAGAAGAAGAAGAAAAAGAATAAGAAAGTGCAAGAAACAAAAGCCGTAAAAGTAAACCCGGTGAAGACAGTTCCACCAAAACCTCCTCCTAGGATAGGTGATCCGGGTGAATTTATTGTTCCTTGTCTACTTAGTGATTGTGTCATGTATGATGCACTAGCAGATTTAGGTGCAAGTGTGAGTGTTATGCCTCTTTCCTTATATAAGAGATTAGGTGTAGGTGAGTTAACTCCAACGGATATGAGTGTTCGACTCTTTGATCAAACCATTAAGCACCCAGTTGGAATTGCTGACAACCTACCCATTCAAGTAGGCAATTTAACGTTTCTAGTCGAATTCATTGTCATAGACATAGAAGAAGACCCAAACATTCCTCTAATTTTAGGTCGACCATTCTTAGCGTCCACCAGAGCGTTCTTTGATGTAGGAAACGGTAGAATGACACTTAAGAGTGGTGACAAATCGATCACCTTTATGATTCAAAAGTCTAAATCTCCACCAACCAAAACCGTTGAACCAACAAAAACGATTGGTAATAACCATGTTGTTTTACCAACTCCAACGGCAGTGCTTAACAATAATAAAACGCCTAAGTGTGGGGAAAATGAAGTAACACCTAATGATGACATGATAACAAAGAACCCCGTTGTTGATACGAAATTAAATGATCCTGTTATTAATAGTTCAATGAAAAAACTTATTAAACGGATTCGCGATGCTAGAACCAAGGGGAACTTTAAGTTATGTAACCGATTAGTATCCAATCTGTCACCTAAAGAAAAGGAGAAACTAGTTGAAATTGTGGATATTACACAGGAATCCGACCAATGGCTTAAAGAAAAAGTCACGGATATGCAAGTTGATTATGGACCAAGAGAAATTGACGATGAAGTTAATCACAATTTTGACACCACAGCTACCTAAGTGTGGGGAGATTCAAGTGTTCTAAAAAGAAAATGATGTCTAGAGTTAGTTGTTCTGTTCTCGTGTAGTTCCGAGAATGGAATCCGATTGGTCTTTTCCGCTAGCAGACACTAAAGAACTAGTTTTCTCCCTCCATTCTGATTTTTTTTTTGTTTTATAGGTTTTATATGAAATTAATATGCTTTTCAAATTTAAGTTTTTGTGTGATTTTAAAAAAAAAATTACTTTATTTCATTAAGTTTAAAAAAAATTGATTTCTAAAATTCGTCGTGAGTTGAAGACTAGGTCATTAAGCCGAAATTACTTTACCCGAGGGCGGGGCGACAAATTTTGTTATCATTATTTTTAATTTTATTGATTTAAAGTATGCCAAAAATATTATACTTTATAAATTTTTGAAAAGTGGGGTTATAAACCAAACTTCAAAAATATATATATATATATATGTTTGTATTTTATCATGTAAACAACAGGGTAAAACAACGCACTTTCAAAGACTGTCATTAAAGTTCAGCAAAAGGTACTGATTTTGACGACAAGATGCAAAATAACAAATGTGATATAATAAATGAAGGAATGAACGATGAGGCGCGCCATCTATCATTCGACGAGCTTTGTAATTACAAACTCGGTATTTTTAATCACTTTTCTATGCTAATCACCCTCATGAATTTAAATTATAGTCTGATTTCATGCAAATGAGGGCATTGCATAATCTTAAGTGTGGGGAAGGGTTATAAATTCTCTCAGATTTATACTTGGTTTATTTGCCAAATTTTGTGAAAATTTGAAAAATTTTCAATTAAATGAAGTCAAAATCATGTTTATACATATTTATGAACGGTGAAAACTAGGTGATAATACCGAAATTATCGGAAAGGACAAAAATTGAGAAACAACCTAAAATGCTTGAATTCATTTAAAATGGAATAAAGGAGAATAAAAAGGCAAAGAAAGAAACTAAGTGTGGGGAGAATGTACGAAGTTATTCAATTAAAAACTATCTATCACATATTTTTGTACAAGATTATTGCAGGTACTTTTGTTTTGGATGATACTAATCAGTTTTACCCGATTTACTGTAAGAAAGATGGATCTACACGATGAATCAATTCCATCATTAAAAGGAAGTAAAGTCTTCCGAAAAAGACACACGCTTCTTGATTTAGGTCAAGAAGTTGTCGTCTAGACCAGCTGTAGGTTGACGAAAAATCTAGAAAAGTCATCTCTAAAATCAGCAGGAAATCCACGGACCTCAGCATCAAACAGGGTCGCCAAGTGGTCAGATTTATCCTAACCATGAGAAGGATTTATCTCGTACAATGGGGGGGCACCATGCAAATTAGCTTGATAAGACTAATGAATCAGATCCCCAGAAAGGATAATCTCCTTAAAGATTAAAAATCAGCTTTTAAGACTGATAATACTCAATCCTAGAGATTGACCTTAAAGATTGAGAATTCAAACTCATGGAATTCGATGATATCTAAACTCGAGCTTGAACGAGAAAATATTTTGATCAAAAATACAAACCGATTTGTTTTCTGAAAACCATTTTCAATGCGTTCATTACCATTGAACGTAAAATCCTAAGAAATTCACCTGGAATTCATTAGGTCACCTGAACCAAATCGGGTGTCAACCGTAAGAACGGTGGTTGCATAGCATGGTCGGAGACAGGACCTTGTGCCAGACCGAAAAATCATAGGATGATCTTTACTATCGCTCCTACCAAGGATAGTTCTAGCATCTGACACGTTAAAAGACCATAATCATCTGCATGTCACGGGACATTGCCTTAACAGTTTCTTGTTCATCGCTTTCCTTTACAACCGGACGGTAGTTTACCGAAAGGTAATATACGGAACAAGTAAACTGGATGTGTGCTTTCCGATACCGGGATAGCAGTGGATTACACGAGCCTAAAAGTTTTAGCCAAAATAATGATCCACAAATATATTTTGCAACACCAATGATGGATCAAATCAGAAAACTTGTCTAGGGTAAAATCTAGCTTGAATTTTCAAAAGATTAAATGTTTTCATAAAGATCCAATTTCCTTAAAGGATCTAAATTTTTATAGTCATGTGGGACTGTAAACCGCCTTTCAAATGTGCACTTTGCTTTGGAAACCGAAAGTAAATCGGCTATTTGATTGCAAGTGTCGTTGACCTAAACCCAAGGCAACTGTGGATGACACACCCACCTTTAACCATCATTACTGTCATTGTTTATACCGCTATATCAAAATCACTGATGTACAAAATGTGATGAATAAAAAAGTGATTCATGTATGTTTTTATTTCAAGTTCTGTATTGCTTGAGGACAAGCAACGCTCAAGTGTGGGGATATTTGATAGTGTTCCAAATGAACATATATTTAGTAGCAATATCTTTCCAATATGTAAAGTTTTTAAATGTAATTTCCTTATTTTTAGTTGTAATAGTTAAATAAATAAGTGCGAAGACGAAAGACGCAAATCGCTCGAAAATGAAGATTTAAAGACAAAAACGAAGATTTGAAAGACCAAAACGTCCAAAAAGCTCAAAAGTACAAGATACAATCAAAAAGGTTCAAATTATTGATGAAGAACGTCTAAAAATGACAAGAGTACAAGTTACAAAACGCAAAGTACAAGATATTAAATTATACGAAAGGACGTTCGAAAATCCGGAACCGAGGCATGAACCAACTTTCAGCGCTCGACGCAACGGTGTAAAAATTACGAGTCAACTATGCACAAGAATAAAATATAATATTTAAATAATTCATAATAAGAATAATATTAAATAATAAAAAGTTGTTATTTGAGCATAGTTCAGGGGTCGTAAATGAAAATTTCAATTCTAATTTGCCTATAAAAAGGCAACGATGTATTACGATGAAGGGAGACTTCTTTTTTTTCGATCAATTTCTCTATCTTTTTCTTACTTTTCTATATCAAATATCAATATCTATATTTATAATTCTCTATCATAATGTTAATGTAATAAGATATAACAATAATCTTAATTTTAATTTTAAATTATGATAATAATAAGATTTATGATAGAGATCGTTTGAGTGTGTAAGTCGAAATTCTGTCCGTGTAACGCTACGCTATTTTTAATCATTGTAAGTTATGTTCAACCTTTTTAATTTAATGTCTCGTAGCTAAGTTATTATTATGCTTATTTGAGCCGAAGTAATCGTGATGTTGGGCTAAAATATTAAGACGGGGTTATTGAACTTTGTACCATAATTGGGGTTTGGGCAAAAGACCGACACTTGTGGAAATTGGACTATTGACTATTAATAGATGGGGGGTATTGTCTAATTGAGTGACAACTCATTGGAGTCTGTCGAACCTATCTTCAAATTAATTATCCTAATAATTAATAATGATTATGGTTGTCCTATTTAGTGACGTTCATATGGAATCTATTATAATCATTTAATTAATTATTCGGGTTGGGTAATTGATTATTCAAACTGATCAAGTGGGTAAATTAATATTCATATCTAATCAAAACAGGGGTAGATTACATACAGTGATAACTGGTGTAATTGTTGACAGAAGTGATAACTGCGTCACAGTTTAAATCCTTAATTAGTTGGAATATTTGACTTCGGGTATAAGGGTAATTTGACGAGGATACTCGCACTTTATATTTATGACCGATGGACTATTATGGACAAAAACCAGATAGACGTATCAAATAAACCAGGACAAAGGACAATTAACCCATGGTAATAAATTAAAATCAACACGTCAAACATCATGATTACGGAAGTTTAAATAAGCATAATTCTTTTATTGTATTTCTCATCGTATCTTTATTTACTGTCATTTTATTACTCGCAATTTTATTTACTGTCATTTTATTTATTGTCATTATTTTACGCACTTTAATTATCGTCATTTATCTTTGCGCTTAAAATATAGAATCGACAAACCGGTCATTAAACGGTAAAACCCCCCTTTTATAATAATATTACTACTTATATAATTATATATATTTTGTATAAATATAGTTTTTAAAAATATAGTAAGTATCACCAGCTCCCTGTGGAACGAACCGGACTTACTAAAAACTACACTACTCTACGATTAGGTACACTGCCTATAGTGTTGTAGCAAGGTTTAGGTATATCCCATCCGTAAATTAATAAAACTTGTGTCATATTTTGTAGTATTTCCTAGTAAAAATAATACTATTTCGTACCCTCACGCTACATCATCAACAAGCTCTCCCAACTAACGATGCACGAGTTGTAGTCAACTTTTTAAAACGTCTTTTTGCAAGGTTTGGAACACCGAAAGCTTTAATAAGTGATCGGGGTACTCATTTCTGTAATAATCAACTTGAGAAAGTTCTTAAAAGATATGGAGTAACTCATAAAATCTCCACCGCATATCATCCACAAACAAGTGGACAAGTTGAAAATACCAACCGAGCTTTAAAACGTATTCTAGAGAAAACCGTAGGATCAAATCCGAAGGAATGGTCCATTAAATTGGAGGATGCACTCTGGGCTTTTAGAACAGCCTACAAAACTCCAATTGGAACCACACCTTTTAGACTTGTTTATGGAAAAGCATGTCATCTTCCAGTAGAAATTGAACACAAAGCATTTTGGGCTTTGAAGACATGTAATCTTGATTTACATGAAGCTGGACGTCTACGGTTAAGTCAACTAAACGAATTAGAAGAATTAAGACATGAAGCATACGATAATTCGTTAATCTATAAAGAAAGAACGAAGAAATGGCATGATAAAAGAATCAGAAGTTCAAAAGAATTTAAAGAAGGAGACAGAGTTCTTCTTTTTAATTCACGATTCAAGCTATTTCCTGGAAAATTGAAATCAAGATGGTCTGGACCATTCATAGTCAAAAGAGTTTTCTCATACGGAACAGTAGAATTGATAAATTCAAATGGGATTGAATTTAAAGTTAATGGTCACAGAGTTAAACACTACATAGATAGTCCGATGGAAGTCGACAATGAAGTTAATCACAATTTCGACACCACAGCTAACTAAGTGTGGGGAGAATCAAGTCTTTAAAGGATAATATGTATTTCCGTTAGAGTTAGATTGTCTGTTTTCGTGTAGTTCTCGAAAATGGAACCCGAATGGTCTTTCCCTAGCAGACCCTAAAGAACTAGTCTTCTTCCCCCATTCTGAATTTTTATTTTTTTTAGGTTTTTACAAAATGAAGACTGCCTGTGAACTAAACCATGGTCTAATGCTACACGCTTTGATCACTAAACGTAATAATGACACACTTCCGAGTGAAATAGTATCAGTAATCAGAGAAAGAATGGACGGAGTTAGAAAAGAATCCAGATGCGAAGATAATAAGTTACAATTTGGTAAAGGAAAATCAAAATCCGCAGCAAAAAGAAGAGCACGACACCTAGAAAGATGTCACAAATGCGGAAAATGGTCACATGGAGGTAAATGTTCAAATAATCAAACCTATTCAAATACCGAATTTGTTACTTTATGCAGAGACGGACCGTTCATATGTTTAGAAGAAAAGACACTGAATGCTCGAGGTTACGCCTATGTAGCTATGGAAAACCAATTAAACCGACTATCTTATGAATGAGATAGATCATATAACTAAGAATACTATCTCACAGGTAAGTCTGTACAGTCTTTATTTTTATTTTTATTTTTAACCTTTTGATAATAAACGCTAATTTGTTCGCTATAAAGTATTAAATTGGTATTGAATAAAATTAGGTTTGGCGACCGAAATTATTGATATCATTCAAAAATTTATTACATCACTGCGAAATTTAACGTTTATTCTTAAGGTATAAATATCTTTAATCAATCAACCCAAAATATTTCAAAAATTCGTCATGAGTTAAATTAGGTCATGGAACCGAAATTACTTTACCGAAAAGAGGGGCGCATATTTTTGATAATATTTGATTGATTAAAGTGGGATAAAAAGCCAAAAAGATTTTTAATTTTATTTTTACCATGTTTTTAAAATTAATATATAAATCTTAAATTAATATTGTAAACTTTGTAAAAACAATATTTTTTTTAAATTGTAAATATTTGAAAAATTAATATAAGTTTGGTGTGAATTTATAATATGAATTTTTAAATTAAGTTTGGTGTGAATTTTTAATTTTTAAAATATGAATTTTTAATTTTATGCATTTCAAATTTTAAAGTTTGGTGTGAATTTTTAATATTAATTTTGAATTTTATATTTAAATTGTGTGAATTTAAAAACAAAAATTTACTTTATCTCATTAAGTTAAAAATATGATTTTTAAAATTCGTCGTACGTTGAAGACTAGGTCGTTGAACCGAAATTGCTTTACCCGAGGGAGGGACGAGAACTATTATTATCATTATTTTCTTAAACTTATTGAATTAAAGTATGCAAAAAACATTAAAAAACCCGAAAATCTTAGCTTTTAAAACAATCGCTACAAAAAGACAAATTTTAAAATTTTGTCGAAGGACGGACTAGGACATCGATCCGAAACGACCTCGTCCTAAATAACAAGGGAAACAAAATTTTAAAATTAATTACTTAATTGTTTTAATTAGTATAAGAATTAAAAAAAAAAAAAAAAAACTCCGCGAGTCGCGGAGTTTGAAGGGTCCAAACACCGCGACTCGCGGGAGGACCAAAACTCAGAAAAAAATAAAACGTAAAGAACAGATCAGTCCACACTACCACCCACACATACAGCGAACATACAGCGAAAAAACCCGAAAAAAACCTCCCAAAATCACAATTTTTAACCGTTAATCATCAAATCTTTTACTAAAATCATGTTGATAAGGATGCTATCAAAGAATTACTCAAGAAAAACGGTAAATTTCTACACCTAAACACCATTTAATCCGAAAATTAGTGTTCTTGAGCAATTTTTTCCCCAATTTGATTTTGATGCTTTTTAGTGTAATTATGCTTAAATTGTTTATGTATTATGCTTGTATAACCTAGATTGATGCTATTTAACATGATTAGTAGCCTTAAACTTCAAATTTTGAGTAATCTAGGGTTTGTGTTCTTGAGCAAATTTGGGGCTTTTTGATATAAACAGGTTATGGCCGATTTTTGTCATGAATTGTTGCTAAATTAAGTAGTGTAACATGTTTAGGTAGTTAAATGATCCAAACTTTGAGCCTAAACATGATTTTGAGAATTAAAGTGGACTTTTTCAAGTCTAAAATTCATGAACTTGATTTTTGAAAGATAATGCCATTTGAAACTTGTTTAATTGCTAGTAATGATTATTTTGACATGTTATTTGAGTTGAATGCTTATGAACTTGGCGAACATTTTCGTATATGCTTATTTGAAAAAGTGTAGATTTGATAAAAATGTGAAAATGAGCTTAAGTTTGATATAAATTGATCATGTCATTGTAATTATTTTGATTGATGATTTTGCTGACACTAATGCATATTTGGATGCACAAAAATTGTGTTTGATGTGTTTTGCAGACTGAAAGGGGTGAATCTTCATCCCAAGCTCGCAATGCTCCTGCTGAGAATGTGGAAAAACAGGAAGTGGATAACTACTACAAGCAAGATATACCTCATCCAGTCATGACATTTTCTGATATGCACTTGGAAGATTTGCATCCGAACCTGAGATTTGACAGACTTTGGATAGATTATCCAAAATACCAAAGGGGTTTGCATACTCTTCATTCTAAAGTTGTTGAGGTACCTAGGGTCATAGAATGGGGACCATTAGAAGCTGTAGAATTGGCCGGGCCAATTAGGGAATTACTTGCACAGAGGTATGGTAATTCTACTTTTAACGACTGGGTATGTTTATTCACCATGCGTAGACCTGTATATAAAGTATGGTGTGAAGAATTGTTGTGTAGTATAGAATTAAATGATCGGGTAGCTAGTTTAACCGATCGATCTTTTATTAGATTTTTGTTAGGAGGTTCGATGCGCCACATGTCTTTACTAGACATGGCTCAGGCTTTACGTATATATATGCCTGAGGAGTTAGCATCTGCCGATTGTAGAGGGTTGATACTGTGATGACCCGGAAATTTTCGATCAAATTTAAACTTTAATCTTTATATGTATCCGACACGATAAGCAAAAATCTGTAATGTTGAGTCTTGAAAGCTTTAAAACTATATTCATGTAATCAAATACCTTTTGAGACCATGCCTAACGATTCACGAACTATTATGTGTAAATAAATATATATACATATACATATGTGTGATTTTTAAATTGAGATATATTAATAAGACATTGAACGGATTAGTTGATATGAATATAAGCTATGAGATCTATTTTATGAACTTGGAACTACTATCAAGGTGTTGAATGAATAATACTTTACATGAACGTAATTGTCCGATGTAAGTTTATCGACGAAGATTAAAAGATAATATCAAATGATTGAATTATCAGATACATTGAATTATGATTTCAAGTCTCTGTTATGAGGTCCACTATGATTTAAGAAATCTGTTCTTTTTAACAATATTCGGAAAATGGTAAAGTGATTTACATGAAAGAACGAAAGTGTCAATTAACGAGAACCAGACAAATGTTAGTGGAGTTTCATGCTTGACTTTCAATGCATGATTTACAATGATTGTCTCGTATCTCTTGATAAATTAATAGTCAAACGAAAATAAACGGTGATCCGAAAATGAGATAGGCTTTAAAATATATTTAGAAACTATTTGTTGAAATTTAAATTTTTCATATTTTACTTGGGGTTGTGAGTGAATAATTAATGTAATTTTTATCTAATAGTTAATGACTGAATTTTATACCATAATGACTGAAAAAAAAAAAATGAAGGATGTTAATTTAAAAATTTGGGAATTTTTCGAAGAACTTTTATCCGCCACTGATTAGCAACGAACCACGAAATAATATCCGATACAAACTGTTGGTATAAAGAAGCAAACCAATGGCTGCTAACTTATTCTAATTATCACGTTTTTTTTTAGATGTATGTGAATGAATATATATTTTTTTAATCAACTTCATTATCATAATTCTTTTCCTTGTCTGCCATATTCAAGGTTGGTTGCTGGCAAATTTTAGTCCAACTATCACATGTCCAACTATCTATTTATATTACTAGTATAAGGATATTATATATATAAAAAAAAATTAGGCAACATGATACAAATCATCCTTATGCATTCACTCCATGTGAACGCATGGAACATGGGGTCATCAAACTTCTTTAAATTCGATGCAATATGCTTCCAGATTCATTTCATATATATCTATCTATCTCTCGTTACCCACACACAAATATATTATATTATTATTATTATTATTATTATTATTAATATTAATCTTAATATTATTATTAATAATATCAGAAGTAATTATTATTAGTATTATACATAAAATATTACGACGAGGTCATGAGCGGGTCATTTCAAGATAAGTTTTATGAGTAGGAAAGAGCTAAGGAAATTATGAGTTATGGCTATGGAGGTGATGGGTATGGTTCATGGGTATGCCCGTGAGGTCAATTTAGTGTTTGTCATCTTCGTTGCGTCTACGTACCTTTCCTGCAATATTGAATCTCAATATTGATACGTGAGTACTCATAATTTAATTTTTACATACTAATAGTGTATCCCTGACTAGTGTTCGAGAAAATAGGATTATGCATGCTTGTACATTTGATATTGCCCTTAGATAGGTTATGTTGAATCTTAAAGGTTGTTATACTAGGGATGAAATAAGGTATAAGATATGCATGTCATTGGAAAGCTAGCGAAAAATTAAGAACTTTTCATTTAGATATCGAATGGATTCGATGAACGGTTAGAAAGTTATGAATTAAACAATTAATTTCGTAATTAAGATTGCTAATGATAATTAGTGAACTAATTTTCTGGTAATAAAAAGTGGTTATTTGGATTCTACTCGTCGAGTAGATGAATTTTCATATAAAGCACGTCTCGTTTCGTTGAACGGTTGTCAAGTTATGGATAAAAGAAGTTTTGTAAATTTTGATAAAACGTCGATACGGAAACTGAAATTCTCGCTGATCTGCGTTGTTTCAGATTAAAACAAAAATACCACTAAATTCTTTGCTGTAAGGTCTAACAAACGACTCTGGCCGTTTGTCAATCCGAGTTTCGAGGAATTTTCTAAAAATCTCCAAAGTAGGCTACTCGGTCACTTTTGTAAATTTATTAAAACTGAAAAATTAACTTTGAAACGCCGAAACCGTGTTGGCAACTACGAGTTGCCTAGGTTTAGTTTACTTCTGTAAAATTTATGTTTAATCTTTTTGGTAATGTGTAACTTTTATCTTTGGCCGTTTATCAATCGGAGTTCCGATAATTTTTCTAAAAATCGATGAAGTGGTCGTTTAGTCATGTTTGACCGAAAAATCATTTTTGTTGTATTTTTGCATGCGACCTCGTTTTTACTTTAACCTTTGACTTTTTACTTTAACCTTTGACTTTTTACTTTAACCTTTGACTTTTGACCTTGAACTTTGACTTTTCCCGTTAACTTCTCAGTTATTTTTTTCGTGTTGACTTTCTCTAAATACTAAAATACTATTTTATGATTATGAAACCATTTGTGTTACGTTGTTTCACACGTCACCTTTTACTAGAATTTTAACTGAGCATGGGTAATATAACATGTTACTATACTGTTGAGTCAGACTCGAGCATTAGGATTGTGGTACACTATGACTTGGCCAAAATTGTTAGACAAATTTTGACCGACATATAAATATATATAATTAATATAGGTTCGTGAATCCGAGGCCAACCCTACACTTGTTCAATGATGTTATATGTATTTTTACTACAAAATACAGTATGGTGAGTTTCATTTGCCTTTTTACCCTTTATATTTTTGGGCTGAGAATACATGCGCAACTTTTATAACTGTTTTACGAAATTGACACAAGTACGTGAAACTACATTTTATGGTTGGATTATCGAAGTCGAATATGCCCCTTTTTATTAAGTCTGGTAATCTAAGAATTAGGGAACAGACACCCTAATTGACGCGAATCCTAAAGATAGATCTATCGGGCCCAACAAGCCCCATCCAAAGTACCGGATGTTTTAGTACTTCGAAATTTATATCATGTCCGAAGGAGGATCCCGGAATGATGGGGATATTCTTATATATGCATATTGTTAATGTCGGTTACCAGGTGTTCAATCCATATGAATGATATTTTTGTCTCTATGCATGGGACGTATGTTTATGAGAAATGGAAATCTGAAATCTTGTGGTCTATTAAAATGATGGAAACGATTGTTTAAGTTAAACTAATGAACTCACCAACCTTTTGGTTGACACTTTAAAGCATGTTTATTCTCAGGTACGAAAGAAATCTTCCGCTGTGTATTTGCTCATTTTATAGATATTACTTGGAGTCATTCATGGCATATTTCAAAAGACGTTGCATTCGAGTCGTCGAGTTCATCAAGATTATTATCAAGTCAATTATAGTTGGATATATTATGAAATGGTATGCATGCCTGTCAACTTTCGATGAAATGAAAGTTTGTCTTTTCAAAAACGAATGCAATGTTTGTAAAATGTATCATATAGAGGTCAAGTACCTCGCGATGTAATCAACTGTTGTGAATCGTTTATAATCGATATGGACTTCGTCCGGATGGATTAGGACGGGTCTTCACAGTTGGTATCAGAGCGGTGGTCTTAGCGAACCAGGTCTTGCATTAGTGAGTCTAACTGATAGTCGTTAGAATGCATTAATGAGTCTGGACTTCGACCGTGTTTGCATGTCAAAAGTTTTGCTTATCATTTAGTGTCGAAAAATTATTTGTTTATCATCCTTAAAGTCTAAGACACGTCTTACTGCCTTTATTGCATAGACAGTGTATAGTTAAATTCATATCTTAGCGTATCTGTTATTGTTACCTTTGCCTGACAGCTTCCGTAGATTCCTCCGTAGCTTATGGGATTTTAGTATTATATATGCATATGTAAATTATGTATTGCAGGGTACTAATCTACATCCTATAATCTATTTCTTATCGAAAATCCTTCATCTGATCGTACGAGATGAATCCCTCAACCAGTTCGAGTCCATCAGATTTCGATAGATATTTCGATAGTTATTCCGACAGCTATTTCGATATGGATTTCCACTCGAGCTCCGAAAGCAGAGTAACCGGAATGAATCGATCAATTAGCCATCATCTATTCTGAATGAATTGGAGATGGGTTCGTAGTCGACTTAATCAATGGAAACGCGAAGAAGGCGATCATTTCCACTAACCAAATTCACCTTTTGACAATGAACCTAAAACGTTTATCGGCGAACCTGTTCGAGACACCATTTTCTCTCTCATTTCCAAAGTATCTCATCACGATCATATACTATCTCAGATTCTAAACCTCATTCATCCGCTCGTCCGAACCGACAATCATCCCGGTGTAATAGAAGAAGTTAACGAACTTCGCGCATAAGTTGTAGTCTTGAAAAATATGGTGCAAAACGTACCAGCTTCATCCAAATCACCGGCACCAACAGTACCACCAACAACCCAAATTTCAATATCACATGCCTCAACATCTCAATCTATACCTCGAGTATAATCATCATTCTACATGACATTCTACATCAGTTATCTTCGTTCGACATGGTGATTATGTAATCTCTAATGTTTTAGAGATTATTTATTCTAGTTCCAACTGAAAACTAAATGAGTTTAATATCATGTTAACTCATTAAATTCATGATTACATCTGAAGAAAATATATATGTATATATGTTTTCATAAAGATTGTAATTAAAAATTCTTTTGTACAAACTGTTAATAATAAAAATATTTTAACGGGTAGGTAATACCCGAGGAATATTTAAATTTCACATTAATAAGTTACACTGTATATTCTTCGAATCTGATTCAACAGTTATTCACTATCCTATTTACAACCACCGGGATACTTATCCGTTCACCAAAGAATAACTATTTTCATTCAAATTCAATTTCATATTTGAATTTTGACCTATCAGAATCCAACAAGTGGCATAATGAAGAAATAATGGACACAATAAAAATTGATTAGAAACAGACTAATTAACAATATTAAATTTTATTAAGAAACCACGCTAACAAAATCCTAGCTAACTGTTCCTAGCTAACTGTTAATTCCGTATTACATTTTATTTATCGCAATTTATTTATCGCAATTTATTTATCGCAATTTTTTTTATCGCAATTTATATTCTCGCAATTTTATTTATTGTCATTTAATTTCTGTTATTTACTTTACTCACTTTATTTATCGTCATTTAATTTCTGTTATTTATTTTACGCACTTTAAATATCGGGACACGTATACAAGGTTTTGACATATCATATCGACACATCTATATATATTATTTGGAATCACCATAGACACTCTATATGCAGTAATGATCGAGTTCTCTATACAGGGTTGAGGTTGATTCTATAATAATATATATACTTTGAGTTGTGATCGAGTCTGAGACATGTACACGGGTCACGATACGTATTAATTAATTCAAATATTATATATTAAACTATATATGAATGATTGCACTGTCAACTGTGGACTATCGACTGTGGACTAATAACATTGGACAATTAAAATGAATTAAAATATTGAATATAACATATGAAACTAAACAATTCTTCAAGTTTGCCACTTGATTTCGTCTTAAACCTCATTTGTATCTTCACGATTACATTCTGCGTTCAAACCTTTCATGATTCTTGAAAACACCTCAATCGATAGGATGAATCAACCGCACTTCATCTACGGAAGGAAAGATTTATGCATATAGTTATGCACCTGAGAAACTCTCGGCAATTGAGTAAAAGTTCAACACGTAGCCGCGTCAGATCCTTTGGCATTTATTAACAAAAACAACTTTACGATCCCTTTTCAAAATTAGCCAATTTTGTCACAGCTCCAACAAGTCAACTTCGACTTTTCGTACAAAACAACCTTATTATAACGTTTATATATACGCGTGCTCTTTTATTGTTACCAGGTAACCTTTCATATTCCATCATATTACCATCAGCGTTTAATCATCTAAAAACACAATTCTCCTGAAACCACCTCGGATTAATAACCGATGATTCAGATATCATAGCATTAAATGCAGAGGAAACAGAAAAATGGTAGATGGTCTAAACGGACAAAAGTTTGATGATAAAGAAAGGAGTGTTAGGAACGCTCGATAGAAAATTGGGTATTGAAAAACAGATTGAGTTACCCATGAAGGAGACCAAGGACAAATACAAGGACCAAATCCTATATTCAAAGGATTCAGGTAATTCTGGATCCGTTGAAATCTTTAGAGAATATCTTGCTCCGAAGTCATGTTAAAATCTTGCGGAAAATCTTTCTCCATCAACCGTCGAACTTAGAAATTCCAAAATATCATCATCAATATCTTTGATATTTCTGAGGATATTTTCATAAATATTCTCGTCCGAAATTATATACCTCTTCGTGCTTCCTGTGTATCAATATATTGGAAACATTCAATAGAAAATATAGTACCGAAAAGCAGATTATGCGAAACTATGAAAAAAGCGGTGGATAAATCACAAAGAATAAGTTTGACTTCAAAGAATCCAAATAATTCAATGTCGGCTAAAGTCTATAGTGAATAACTTGCTCCTTACTCTAAACCCTTGCAGACAATAGTTTCTGTCATTCTCTGATCTTAGATATTCTGAGATATTATCGTACCTTTCATTATAAATATCCTCCATATTTCTGGAGATATTTTATAACTATTCTTATCTGAAATCATTAATCTTTTCGTGCTATCAGTATTACATCATATAGAAACTGTTAGTTTCTATATTCTGTAAATTTTCAAGCTTAAAATATGAATGTTACTGTAGTAATGATGGGAACTGATACATGAGTTAGTATAATATAATGACACTTGATCAACGTGATTATATTACAGTAATTCATGCTGAGTTTCTAATGGGATGTGATGATTCACAGAACATACCGTCATCATGTGCCATTTACACGACTCTTACATTCTACCTAATCTTTATATATATCAAGAAAATATTTCTTGATGATTCGATCTTTTCCAGGGTATTCTGGTAATTTAACAAATCAGGATTTACCATTACCCTTTCCTTCTTAGAACAATTGCTATATTCATTCCGAAATCCATGGATACGAATTCTGGACCATTACAAGAGATATTTAATCGCAAGAAGAAGAAACGAAGGGACAAAGCTCCGAATCAGAAATTGGGGTATAAACCACAGCAAACAGGAGAGAACGTTAACTGTGGATGACAATGATTATAGAAGACAGAAGCAGGGACATCGAGTTATAAGGGAAGGTACAAAACCCAACAACCACCCGTAAATCATAAACCATAGATGTCAATGCAAATAGCAATATAAAGACACGGAAGAACTAGAAACACTATAAACCCAAGTGTATAGTAAAAGTAAATAGATTCTTCCGGTGGCAGATTAAAAAGAAGAATGACAGATATGAAAGTTAAGAGTATATCAAGGATCAGAATGGGATGGAGCATATTGATGAATACTTTAAAGTATGAATTGAGGAAGAAAGAATGGAAGGTGTGAGTTGTAAGGAAATGAAGGGGGTGGATTTATAGACAGAGCAATCGAAGCAGATTATCGTGTATAACCAAAGAGGATCCTAATCTCCTTAATTACCGATGAATCAAATCTTGTTATGGAAATTTTCTTCTAAATTCCTTAAATTTCGGAAATCAATCTTGACTACGCCACCGGGTTAAGTCAAATCTGCATTTATTCATTTTCACTCCTTTGCGATAGCTTCACTTATACTCTTCGCATAATCAAATTGGGTTATCTATATTACTCGATGATGATAAAACTCTATGTATCAGTTTACATTCGTCATAATAACATTCTTACTGTTAGCTATGACGACCTCTATCAAATTTCGGGACGAAATTTCTTTTAACGGGTAGGTACTGTGATGACCCGGAAATTTCCGATCAAATTTAAACTTTAATCTTTATATGTATCCGACACGATAAGCAAAAATCTGTAATGTTGAGTCTTGAAAGCTTTAAAACTATATTCATGTAATCAAATACCTTTTGAGACCATGCCTAACGATTCACGAACTATTATGTGTAAATAAATATATATACATATACATATGTGTGATTTTTAAATTGAGATATATTAATAAGACATTGAACGGATTAGTTGATATGAATATAAGCTATGAGATCTATTTTATGAACTTGGAACTACTATCAAGGTGTTGAATGAATAATACTTTACATGAACGTAATTGTCCGATGTAAGTTTATCGACGAAGATTAAAAGATAATATCAAATGATTGAATTATCAGATACATTGAATTATGATTTCAAGTCTCTGTTATGAGGTCCACTATGATTTAAGAAATCTGTTCTTTTTAACAATATTCGGAAAATGGTAAAGTGATTTACATGAAAGAACGAAAGTGTCAATTAACGAGAACCAGACAAATGTTAGTGGAGTTTCCTGCTTGACTTTCAATGCATGATTTACAATGATTGTCTCGTATCTCTTGATAAATTAATAGTCAAACGAAAATAAACGGTGATCCGAAAATGAGATAGGCTTTAAAATATATTTAGAAACTATTTGTTGAAATTTAAATTTTTCATATTTTACTTGGGGTTGTGAGTGAATAATTAATGTAATTTTTATCTAACAGTTAATGACTGAATTTTATACCATAATGACTGAAAAAAAAAAAAAATGAAGGATGTTAATTTAAAAATTTGGGAATTTTTCGAAGAACTTTTATCCGCCACTGATTAGCAACGAACCACGAAATAATATCCGATACAAACTGTTGGTATAAAGAAGCAAACCAATGGCTGCTAACTTATTCTAATTATCACGTTTTTTTTAGATGTATGTGAATGAATATATTTTTTTTTAATCAACTTCATTATCATAATTCTTTTCCTTGTCTGCCATATTCAAGGTTGGTTGCTGGCAAATTTTAGTCCAACTATCACATGTCCAACTATCTATTTATATTACTAGTATAAGGATATTATATATATAAAAAAAATTAGGCAACATGATACAAATCATCCTTATGCATTCACTCCATGTGAACGCATGGAACATGGGGTCATCAAACTTCTTTAAATTCGATGCAATATGCTTCCAGATTCATTTCATATATATCTATCTATCTCTCGTTACCCACACACAAATATATTATATTATTATTATTATTATTATTATTATTAATATTAATCTTAATATTATTATTAATAATATCAGAAGTAATTATTATTAGTATTATACATAAAATATTACGACGAGGTCATGAGCGGGTCATTTCAAGACAAGTTTTATGAGTAGGAAAGAGCTAAGGAAATTATGAGTTATGGCTATGGAGGTGATGGGTATGGTTCATGGGTATGCCCGTGAGGTCAATTTAGTGTTTGTCATCTTCGTTGCGTCTACGTACCTTTCCTGCAATATTGAATCTCAATATTGATACGTGAGTACTCATAATTTAATTTTTACATACTAATAGTGTATCCCTGACTAGTGCTCGAGAAAATAGGATTATGCATGCTTGTACATTTGATATTGCCCTTAGATAGGTTATGTTGAATCTTAAAGGTTGTTATACTAGGGATGAAATAAGGTATAAGATATGCATGTCATTGGAAAGCTAGCGAAAAATTAAGAACTTTTCATTTAGATATCGAATGGATTCGATGAACGGTTAGAAAGTTATGAATTAAACAATTAATTTCGTAATTAAGATTACTAATGATAATTAGTGAACTAATTTTCTGGTAATAAAAAGTGGTTATTTGGATTCTACTCGTCGAGTAGATGAATTTTCATATAAAGCACGTCTCGTTTCGTTGAACGGTTGTCAAGTTATGGATAAAAGAAGTTTTGTAAATTTTGATAAAACGTCGATACGGAAACTGAAATTCTCGCTGATCTGCGTTGTTTCAGATTAAAACAAAAATACCACTAAATTCTTTGCTGTAAGGTCTAACAAACGACTCTGGCCGTTTGTCAATCCGAGTTTCGAGGAATTTTCTAAAAATCTCCAAAGTAGGCTACTCGGTCACTTTTGTAAATTTATTAAAACTAAAAAATTAACTTTGAAACGCCGAAACCGTGTTGGCAACTACGAGTTGCCTAGGTTTAGTTTACTTCTGTAAAATTTATGTTTAATCTTTTTGGTAATGTGTAACTTTTATCTTTGGCCGTTTATCAATCGGAGTTCCGATAATTTTTCTAAAAATCGATGAAGTGGTCGTTTAGTCATGTTTGACCGAAAAATCATTTTTGTTGTATTTTTGCATGCGACCTCGTTTTTACTTTAACCTTTGACTTTTTACTTTAACCTTTGACTTTTTACTTTAACCTTTGACTTTTGACCTTGAACTTTGACTTTTCCCGTTAACTTCTCAGTTATTTTTTTCGTGTTGACTTTCTCTAAATACTAAAATACTATTTTATGATTATGAAACCATTTGTGTTACGTTGTTTCACACGTCACCTTTTACTAGAATTTTAACTGAGCATGGGTAATATAACATGTTACTATACTGTTGAGTCAGACTCGAGCATTAGGATTGTGGTACACTATGACTTGGCCAAAATTGTTAGACAAATTTTGACCGACATATAAATATATATAATTAATATAGGTTCGTGAATCCGAGGCCAACCCTACACTTGTTCAATGATGTTATATGTATTTTTACTACAAAATACAGTATGGTGAGTTTCATTTGCCTTTTTACCCTTTATATTTTTGGGCTGAGAATACATGCGCAACTTTTATAACTGTTTTACGAAATTGACACAAGTACGTGAAACTACATTTTATGGTTGGATTATCGAAGTCGAATATGCCCCTTTTTATTAAGTCTGGTAATCTAAGAATTAGGGAACAGACACCCTAATTGACGCGAATCCTAAAGATAGATCTATCGGGCCCAACAAGCCCCATCCAAAGTACCGGATGTTTTAGTACTTCGAAATTTATATCATGTCCGAAGGAGGATCCCGGAATGATGGGGATATTCTTATATATGCATATTGTTAATGTCGGTTACCAGGTGTTCAATCCATATGAATGATATTTTTGTCTCTATGCATGGGACGTATGTTTATGAGAAATGGAAATCTGAAATCTTGTGGTCTATTAAAATGATGGAAACGATTGTTTAAGTTAAACTAATGAACTCACCAACCTTTTGGTTGACACTTTAAAGCATGTTTATTCTCAGGTACGAAAGAAATCTTCCGCTGTGTATTTGCTCATTTTATAGATATTACTTGGAGTCATTCATGGCATATTTCAAAAGACGTTGCATTCGAGTCGTCGAGTTCATCAAGATTATTATCAAGTCAATTATAGTTGGATATATTATGAAATGGTATGCATGCCTGTCAACTTTCGATGAAATGAAAGTTTGTCTTTTCAAAAACGAATGCAATGTTTGTAAAATGTATCATATAGAGGTCAAGTACCTCGCGATGTAATCAACTGTTGTGAATCGTTTATAATCGATATGGACTTCGTCCGGATGGATTAGGACGGGTCTTCACAGATACTAAATGGTAGAAAGATAGATGAAAATTTTGATACTCATGGTGTATGGAGTCAAATGACAAGCCATCACCGATTCAAAGGGGGAAATTACTCTTATTTGGATATAGATAGAGCTGAATTAAGAGTGATTCATAGGTTTTTAGCTAATTCGATTACACAAAGAGGTAAGAACAAGGAAAAGGTAAATGAACAGGATTTGTTTTACCATATGTGTATTCGAGACCCACAAAGCGCTGTAAGTATACCTTATTGTGTGGGTTATTATTTATCAGCTATGGTTAGGGGGATGAGACCGCATAGCATAATAGGAGGTGGTATTTTTATTACTTTGATTGCTGAATATCTCGGTGTGGATATAAGTCGGGGGGGATTATTAGTCGAAGAACCAGAACCCCGCGATACTATAGGTTTAAATGTATACCATGGTGCGAAAGTTTTGAAAAGGCGAAATAACGCCGCAGTACAATACCATGGTAGACATCCACAGGTTGAGAGAAACCAACAGCAAGGTAATGTAGGAGGGGGAAATGAAATGCAAGAAATGCAAAGGTTTATAGCTTCACAGGAGTACGAAAATGCTAGACAGAGAGCATTTGAAGATTGGCAAGTTCATCAAAACCAAATCATAGCTCATTGCCAACATATAGGTAGAAACTATATTCCTACTCCAAAACCCATATTCCATCCCTG
Organism: Rutidosis leptorrhynchoides; assembly: GCF_046630445.1. Taxonomy (NCBI): domain Eukaryota; kingdom Viridiplantae; phylum Streptophyta; class Magnoliopsida; order Asterales; family Asteraceae; genus Rutidosis; species Rutidosis leptorrhynchoides. The sequence goes on along the minus strand of NC_092333.1, from coordinate 219,834,717 downwards.
GTCTATAGAGATTCAACCACCGTATCCTATGTATAACCCTGCCGAAGCATTTTATAGCACCTATGGTTATGCATGGAACCCCTATTGGTATCAGTATCATCCCTAGTCTACTTCGTTTTATTTATTTTGTAATTTGTAATGTTGATACGTTTAATACTTATGTTAATATTGTAATAGTTTTTATAATTTTCTAACTTTTATTCTTAGATTTTAATAATTTTTGAATGTGGGGTAGTATACCAAACTTCAAAAATATGTATATATGTTTGCAGTTTATCTTATGTACACAACAGGGTAAAACAACGCATTTTCAAAGACTGGCATTAAGTTCAGCAAAAGCAACTAATTTTGACGACAAGATGCAAAATATATATGAAATAACAACAAGACGGAATGAACAAATGATGTGCACCATTTATCATTCAGCAAACAAACGCCAATATATTGGGAAACTTTGGTAAAATTTAATCATTTTCACACAAATCACCCTCAATAATTTAAATTGTTACTGATTTCTTGCAAATGAGGGCATTGCAAGATCTTAAGTGTGGGAAGGGATTAAATTCTTTCGGATTTTATAATTTTTATCTTAAACACTTGGTTACCATTAGAAATACTAGTAAAGTAGTAGTTGTATTAGAATCTAGTGCTCTTTGATAATAAAGAACAGCCCTAGTCTTATATACTGACTACCCAATTCTAGTAAAATTTTTCAAAATTTTCAATTAAATGAACTCAAAATCATGTTTATACATATTTATGAACGATAAAACTAGGTTTTAACACCGAAATTATTGTTACCTCAGAAAGGACATAAATTGAGAAACAAACCAAAATGTTAAAATTCATTTAAAATGGAATAGAGGACGATAAAAAGGAAAATAAAAGCCAAGTGTGGGAAAATTTACCAAGTTATCTTAAACATATATCACATATATCTGTAACAAATAACTGAAAATACTTTTGCTTTGGACTAAACTAAACTGTTTTACCTGATTTACTGTAAGAGAGATGGATCTACACGATGAATCAATTCCATCATTAAAAGGAAGTAAAGTCTTCCGAAAAAGACACGCGCTTCTTGATTTAGGTCAAGAAGTTGTCGTCCAGACCAGCTGTAGGTTGACGAAAAATCTAGAAAAGTCATCACTAAAATCAGCAGGAAATCCACGGACCTCAGCATTAAACAGGGTCGCCCAGTGGTCAGATTTATCCTAACCATGAGAAGGATTTATCTCGTACAATGGGGGGGCACCATGCAAATTAGCTTGATAAGACTAATGAATCAGATCCCTAGAAAGGATAATCTCCTTAAAGATTAAAAATCAGCTTTTAAAGCCTGATATTACTCAATCCTAGAGATTGACCTTAAAGATTGAGAATTCAAACTCATGGAATTTAATGATATCTAAACTCGAGCTTGAACGAGAAAATATTTTGATCAAAATTACAAACCGATTTGTTTTCTGAAAACCCTATTTTCAAAGCGTTCATTACCATTGAACGTAAAATCCTTGGAATTCACCTGGAATTCATTAGGTCACCTGAGCTAAATCGGGTGTCAACCGTAAGAACGATGGTTGCATAGCATGGTCAAGGACAGGACCTTGTGCCAGACCAAAAAATCATAAGGGTGAGCTTTACTATTGCTCCTACCAAGGATAGTAATTGCGTCCGACACGTTATAGACCATAATTAAAAGCAAGTCACGGGACATTGCCTTAACAGTTGCTTGTTCAACACTTTCCTTTACAACCGGATGGTAGTTTACCGAAAGGTAATATACGGGACAAGTAAACTGGACGTGTTGCTTTCCAAATACAAGGTTAGCAAGTGGGTGACACAAAACCGCAAGTTTTGAGCTAAAATTTTCAAATCTGAAACCCACCAAACCCACAAAAATATTTTGCAAACACCGGTGAAGGGTTATTCCGGAAAACTTATCTAGGGTAAAAACTAGATTTAATTTTCAAAAGATCAAATGTTTTCATAAAGATCCAATTTCCTTAATGGATCTAAATTTTTATAGTCATGTGGGACTGTAAACCATATCGTTACTACCATTGTTTATACCGCCGTATAGAAATCACTGATGTACAAAGTGTGAAGAATAAAGAAGTGATTCTAGTATTTCAAGACGATATTTCTTGAGGACAAGCAACGCTTAAGTGTGGGAATATTTGATAATGCTAAAAACGAACATATATTTCGTAGCATTATTCCTCAAGAAAGACAAGCTTTTAGTTGCAATTGTTCTATTTACAAGTGATATTCGTTTAAATAATAAAAGGTGAAGATAAAAGACAGATTCGACGAATTGAAGACACAAACGACCAAAAAGCTCAAAAGTACAAAAGACAATCAAAGAGGTTCCAATTATTGATAAGAAACGTCTCGAAATTACAAGAGTACAAGATTCAAAACGCAAAGTACAAGATATTAAATTGTAGGCAAGGACGTTTGAAAATCCAGAACCGGGACCAGAGTCAACTCTCAATGCTCGACGCAACGGACTAAAAATTACAAGTCAACTATGCACATAAATATAATATAATATTTAAATAATTCTTATAATTATTTATATATTATATAAATAAAATAAACCGTCGGCAAGAAAGACTCCAAAATGGAGTGAGCTGTATTTACAAACTCCGCGACTCGCGGAGTTTGAAGGCAAAAAGGGCCGCGAGTTGCGGAGTATACCTGAACTCAATTCCCTATAAAGCCAACCGAATTCTGATCATTTTACACACTCATATATCCATCTCTCTATCTATATACGTGAATATTTATATTTATATTTTAATTTTAATTTTAATTTTAATTTTAATTCTAATAATAAGGGTATGTTAGCGAATATTGTAAGGGTGTAAGTCGAAATTCTGTCCGTGTAACGCTACGCTATTTTTAATCATTGTAAGTTATGTTCAACCTTTTTAATTTAATGTCTCGTAGCTAAGTTATTATTATGCTTATTTAATCCGAAGTAATCATGATGTTGGGCTAATTACTAAAATTGGGTAATTGGGCTTTGTACCATAATTGGGGTTTGGACAAAAGAACGACACTTGTGGAAATTAGACTATGGTCTATTAATGGGCTTTATATTTGTTTAACTAAATGATAGTTTGTTAATGTTAATATAAAGATTTACAATTGGGCGTCCCTATAAATTACCATATACACTCGATCGGACACGATGGGCGGGGTATTTATATGTACGAATAATCGTTCATTTAACCGGACACTGGAATGGATTAATAGCCACTAGAATAATTAAAACAGGGGTGAAATTATGTACAAGGACACTTGGTATAATTGATAACAAAATATTAAAACCTTGGGTTACACTCAGTCGACATCCTGGTGTAATTATTAAACCAAGTATTAAAATCTTGTTACAGTTTAAGTCCCCAATTAGTTGGAATATTTAACTTCGGGTATAAGGATAATTTGACGAGGACACTCGCACTTTATATTTATGACTGATGGACTGTTATGGACAAAAACCAGACGGACATATTAAATAATCCAGGACAAAGGACAATTAACCCATGGGCATAAAACTAAAATCAACACGTCAAACATCATGATTACGGAAGTTTAAATAAGCATAATTCTTTTATTTCATATTTAATTTCCTTTATTTTATATTTAATTGCACTTCTAATTATCGCATTTTTTTATTGTTATTGTATTTAATTGCACTTTTAATTATCGTACTTTTTAATTATCGCAAGTTTATTTTATCGAATTTTTATTAATCGAAATTTCATTATCGTTATTTACTTTACGCTTTAATTTAAGTCTTGTATTTATTTTTAATATTTTACATTTGGTTTTAACTGCGACTAAAGTTTTAAAATCGACAAACCGGTCATTAAACGGTAAAAACCCCCCTTTATAATAATAATATTACTTATATATATAATTGTATTTTTATAAAAGTAAACTAATATAGCGTTAAGCTTTGTTTAAAGATTTTCCCTGTGGAACGAACCGGACTTACTAAAAACTACACTACTGTACGATTAGGTACACTGCCTATAAGTGTTGTAGCAAGGTTTAAGTATATCCATTCTCTAAATAAATAAATATCTTGTGTAAAATTGTATCGTATTTAATAGTATTTTCTGCTAAAATTAATAGCTATTTTATATACACCTCGCACGACATCAATCATATAGAGGTCAAGTACCTTGCGATGTAACCAAATGTAATGTATTCGTCCAGATGAATTAGGATGGGTCACGACATATTTAATTTGTGTATATACTCAAAATGGTTAATATTTATATAGTTATATTAATATATCCATAGTTATATACATACTTGTTTAATGTTATATTTAAAAATCGATAGTTTGTTATCTGTTAGTATTTATATAAATAATTTTAGTAGGTTTGATATATATAGTTATGTGAAATTTTAATATAATTATAGTATATGCATTAAGTATATTTTATGTACAAAATATTAATTTGCTTAAAAGGGTAGTTTTTGATATTAATAATGATAATATTAATAATCATATTACTTAATAATAATACTTATATTGATAATAATATTAGTAATAACAATAATTATAATAATTATTATATAAGTATTTTTAAGATTTTGTTAAATATTTAAGTTTTATAAAGTTTCTTTATTTTTATTTTATAAAAATATAAGTCTTATTTAAATATTTGGTTTTTATTTAAAACATAAAAAAAAAAAAATCGCGTCGAATTTTATTTAACCTGTCATCTGAAAATTTGAACCCCGCGAGTCGCGGAGTTTTCTGCTTCGAGCACCGCAACTCGCGGAGCCGCCCTGACAGGCCAGACCAGAACCCTAATATCGCATTAATTACGGAGTATATTTTAATTTTTATTATTAACACCCTAATTAGGGATTGTTTAGTTAATTAATATTAATTTAGTTTTATTTATTTAATTTGTAATATTAAGTTTATTTAGTTTTATTAATATATAAAAATTAATAGTTTTAATAAATAATTAATATAAAAATAATATTTTTATAAAAATTGTACTTTTTACAACTTTTTGTATATTTTTATATTTTGTCCCTTTTTAATCGTTTTAGCGTAATATTTATATTTTTAGCTCATATTTAGTTTTAAACTTAGTTTTTGCCATAGTTATTTTTACTTCTAGATTTTTAGGCTTTGCCGTAAAATCCCTTAAGTGCTTTTTCTTTAGACTAAGATTTAGGTGCTTTAGAATTTTGCGACGCCTTTTTAAGTTTTAGTTTCTTTTTAAGTTATTTCCATTTGGGATTTAGTTTTTCCTGTAAGCTTTAATATTTTTAGACGACTTTTACCTATGTATCAATTATCATTCCAATTAGTAATCTCAATTTGCGATTATAATTTTAAGTTAGTTGTAGTAATAAGGTTAGGTTAGTCAAGTATTTTTAAGTTTTATAAGTTTCTTTTATTTTTCCGTCACCTTTTATTTTTCAACCATTTTTCTTTTTTGACCTTTTTCCGACGAACTCTTTTTCTTTCTTATTTCTCGCTATTCTAGTTTTAGGACATAGATTTTTATTCTACTTCTTATCTAAATTTCTTAAAATTACGAAAATTTATTTTAAGTGGTTAAATTGATAGACATCAAAATTTTCTGGTTCGTAGTAATAGTTGGATTTGTACGTGGACCGGGTTATTGGAGCCAAACAGTCCTCAATTATATTGAGACCAAACGAATCCTGCCCCTCTGCTGCATCTTTTGGCTATTCAAAACGTGGGCAAAATCAGAAAAGTCTATTGATTGGATAACTTATTATAATTTTTCTTTCCTTTTAAAAACGAATAGGATATTCAGTGAATGCACCGAGCAAGACGTTCACCACCTTTTGTACGTTCACCACCTGTAACTAGATCAAGACATTTAGCAAATATAACCGCCGTTGATTTTTCTTTAGAATCGTCATCCAGTCGACCAAGTACTCCAGTTCAAATTTTCGATAATTCATTTTTTGAACCCGACCTCACAATTGAGAATCCGGAGAATATTCAGGAACGATTCATAGATCCTGAACCACTAAACTTTCCTCCGGAACCACCAATCATTCAAACAGAGATTGTTGAGGAACGAACCATTAAATCAGAATCCTCTAGTGATTCCGATTCAACAAATTCAATTATGGAGAATCTGGAACCTTTAAGTATGGAAGACGGAATGAGAGCTAAACGCACTGGCCAAGGTCACGCAATTACTCATCCAGACATTAATGCGCCAGATTATGAAATCAAAGGACAAATTCTACACATGGTGACTAATCAATGCCAATTTAGTGGTGCGCCTAAGGAAGATCCAAATGAACATTTACGTACCTTTAATAGGATCTGCACACTATTTAAAATAAGAGAAGTGGAGAATGAACAGATATATCTCATATTATTTCCCTGGACTTTAAAGGGAGAAGCCAAAGATTGGTTGGAATCGTTACCTGAAGGGGCGATTGATACATGGGATGTTTTAGTTGAAAAAATTTCTTAAACAATTCTTTCCGGCATCTAAAGCCGTAAGACTTCAAGCAGAAATTGTTACGTTCACACAGAAACCAAATGAAACTCTATATGAGGCGTGGACAAGATTTGGAAAGTTATTAAGAGGATGTCCGCAACATGGTTTAGACACCTGTCAAATAGTACAAATATTCTACCAAGGATGCGACATCACTACAAGGAAAGACATAGATATAGCAGCTGGTGGTTCTATTATGAAGAAAACCGAAACTGATGCTTACAAAATTATTGATAACACTGCTTCCCACTCACATGAGTGGCACCAAGAAAAAGATATCGTTAGATCATCTAAAGCAGCTAGAGCCGATTCTAGCTATGACTTAGATTCCATTTCCGCAAAGATAGATGCTGTCGAGAGACGAATGGAAAAGATGACTAAAGATATTCACTCAATACGAATTAGTTGTGAGCAGTGTGGAGGACCACATTTGACAAAAGATTTTCTCAGTATTGAATTAACAATGGAACAAAGAGAGAATATTTCATACATAAACCAAAGGCCTGGAAATAATTATCAGAATAATTATCAACCGCCAAGACCAATTTACAATCAAAACCAGAGTTATAACAGAAATATTCCATACAACAACCAACAAGGTCCTAGCAATCAACAAGTATCCAATAATACTTACAATCAGCAAAGACCTAATTTTCAAAACAAACCACCACAGCAAACCAATGATAAAAAGCCGAATTTAGAAGATATGATGACGAAGCTAGTTGAAACTCAAACGCAATTTTTCACATCTCAGAAACAAACCAATGAACAAAATGCTCAAGCATTTAGAAATCAACAAGCTTCTATTCAAAATCTGGAACAAGAAGTAAGTAACCTAGCAAGGTTAATAGGTGAAAGAAAACCGGGAAGTCTACCTAGTAATACAAATGCTAACCCCCGGAATGAAACAGCTAAACCCATTACCACAAGAAGTGGTACAACACTTAAACCACCTGAAATACCTGTAACTTCTGATGAAGCTATTCCTACTCCACAAGAACCACAACCTGATCAAGATAAGGAAAAAGAACCGGTAGTTGAAAAGGTTAATGAAGATAACACAGTTAAGGCTAAACCTTATGTTAAACCATACCAACCACCACTTCCTTACCCGAGTAAAATGAAGAAAGAGAAACTTGAAGCCGAGCAATCCAAATTCTTGGATATGTTTAAACAGATAAATGTAAATCTTCCTTTCATTGATGTGATTTTAGGAATGCCTAGATATGCTAAATTCTTGAAAGATCTAATCTCAAATAGAAAGAAAACGGAAGAACTCTCGACTGTTACCATGAATGCTAATTGTTCAGCAGTGCTGTTGAATAAGATACCAGAAAAACTATCTGATCCAGGAAGTTTCACAATTCCATGTTTTCTGGGTAGTCTTAGTTCAATAGAAGCATTGGCAGACTTAGGTGCTAGTATAAATCTAATGCCGTATTCACTATACGCTAAACTAGACCTTGGAGAATTGAAACCAACCAGAATAAGCATACAACTAGCCGATAGATCAATAAAATATCCTAGAGGGATAATGGAGAACATGCTAGTTAAAGTTGGTACTTTAGTATTTCCAGTAGATTTTGTTGTTCTGGACATGGAAGAAGATTGTCAAGTTCCTCTCATATTAGGAAGACCATTCTTAAACACGGCTAAAGCAATGATAGACGTGTTCGGTAAGAAATTGACCCTAAGTATAGAGGATGAGAGTGTTACCTTTTCAGTTGATAGAGCAATGCAACAACCACAATCTGCAGATGATACATGTTATTATATTCAAACTATAGATGCACATGCAGAATTATTAGAAGAATTTCCAGAATTACAAGGAACAGGAGAATGTTCTTTAGGAGAAGGTAATGAACCAATTGATGAAGCTGAAATGTTAGCTACACTTATAGCTAATGGATATGAACCAACAACAGAAGAAATTCAAATGCTAAAAGAAGAAGACAGATATCGATACAAATCATCGATAGAAGAACCTCCGAAATTAGAGTTAAAGCCACTTCCAAACCATTTGGAATACGCTTATTTACATGGTGAATCTGAATTACCTGTAATAATATCGTCTTCTCTTACTGAAAATGAGAAATCACAACTCATTTCTGTGTTGAAAGCTCATAAACCAGCCATTGCATGGAAGATTCATGATATTAAAGGAATAAGTCCTTCGTATTGCACACATAAAATCCTTATGGAAGAAGGTCATAAAACGTATGTGCAACGCCAACGAAGACTAAATTCTAATATTCAAGATGTAGTTAAGAAAGAGATTATTAAACTGCTAGATGCAGGTCTAATTTATCCAATCTCTGATAGTCCATGGGTAAGCCCAGTTCAATGCGTGCCTAAGAAGGGTGGCATGACTGTCATTACAAATGAAAAAATGAGCTTATTCCTACTAGGACTGTAACAGGATGGCGTATATGTATTGATTATAGAAAATTAAATGACGCCACCAGAAAAGATCACTTTCCCTTACCTTTCATAGATCAAATGTTGGAAAGATTAGCCGGAAACAGTTACTATTGTTTTCTAGATGGATTTTCCGGATATTTTCAAATTCCAATAGCACCCGAAGATCAAGAGAAAACCACATTCACGTGCCCTTATGGTACTTTTGCTTACAAACGCATGCCATTTGGACTTTGCAACGCCCCTGCAACCTTTCAAAGGTGCATGATGGCGATTTTTCATGACATGATAGAAGAATGCATGGAAGTTTTCATGGATGACTTTTCAGTCTTCGGTGATACATTTGAATCATGTCTAGTTAATCTTGAACGAATGCTTATTAGATGCGAAAAATCAAATCTAGTACTTAATTGGGAGAAATGTCATTTCATGGTTAAAGAAGGCATCGTTCTTGGACATAAAATTTCAAAAGAAGGAATTGAAGTGGATAGAGCTAAAGTAGATGTAATTGCTAAACTTCCGCATCCCACCAATGTTAGAGGAGTTAGGAGTTTTCTAGGGCATGCCGGTTTTTACCGACGTTTCATAAAAGATTTTTCTAAAATTGCCACTCCTATGAATAAACTCCTAGAAAAAGATGCTCCATTCATTTTTTCAGATGAGTGTATCAAATCTTTTAATATTCTTAAAGAGAAACTCACTAATGCGCCGATCATGATAACACCAAATTGGAATCTACCATTTGAACTAATGTGCGATGCAAGTGATTTTGCAATGGGAGCCGTTTTAGGACAAAGGATTGAAAAATGATTTCAACCTATATATTATGCTAGTAAGACGTTACAAGGAGCACAAACGAACTATACAACTACCAAAAAAGAACTCCTTGCTATTGTCTTTGCTTTTGACAAATTTCGATCATATCTCGTTCTAGCAAAAACGGTGGTCTATACCGACCAATCTGCTCTTAGATACCTATTTTCAAAACAAGATGCTAAACCAAGATTAATCCGTTGGATCTTACTCTTACAAGAGTTTGATATTGAAATCCGAGATAAAAGAGGAGCAGAAAATCTCGCCGCTGATCATCTTTCTCGTCTTGAAAATTCCGAATTAGAAGTTCTAAATGAATCGGCCATACAAGACAACTTTCCTGATGAATATCTATTGAAGATAGATTATAAAGAAATTCCATGGTTTGCAGACTATGCAAACTACTTAGTTTGTGGATTCCTTGAAAAAGGATTATCGTACCAAAGACGAAAGAAATTCTTCAGTGATATAAAACACTATTTTTGGGAAGATCTACATTTGTTTAAAAGTTGTCCCGATGGAATAATACGCCAATGTGTATTTGGAGATGAAGCTAGTAAAATATTAAACCATTGTCACACAGGACCAACAGGAGGGCATTATGGGCCTCAACTAACAGCAAGAAAAGTTTATGATGCTGGATTCTATTGGCCTACAATTTACAAAGACGCACACCTTCTTTGCAAATCCTGTGATGCATGTCAAAGGGCCGGAAAAATAAGTCAACGTGATGAAATGCCACAAAATGTCATCCAAGTATGTGAAGTATTTGACATTTGGGGTATTGACTTTATGGGTCCATTTCCAAAATCTCATAATAATCTATATATATTCGTAGCCATTGATTATGTATCTAAATGGGCGGAAGCACAAGCTCTCCCAACTAACGATGCACGAGTTGTAGTCAACTTTTTAAAACGTCTTTTTGCAAGGTTTGGAACACCGAAAGCTTTAATAAGTGATCGGGGTACTCATTTCTGTAATAATCAACTTGAGAAAGTTCTTAAAAGATATGGAGTAACTCATAAAATCTCCACCGCATATCATCCACAAACAAGTGGACAAGTTGAAAATACCAACCGAGCTTTAAAACGTATTCTAGAGAAAACCGTAGGATCAAATCCGAAGGAATGGTCCATTAAATTGGAGGATGCACTCTGGGCTTTTAGAACAGCCTACAAAACTCCAATTGGAACCACACCTTTTAGACTTGTTTATGGAAAAGCATGTCATCTTCCAGTAAAATTGAACACAAAGCATTTTAGGCTTTGAAGACATGTAATCTTGATTTACATGAAGCTGGACGTCTACGGTTAAGTCAACTAAACGAATTAGAAGAATTAAGACATGAAGCATACGATAATTCGTTAATCTATAAAGAAAGAACGAAGAAATGGCATGATAAAAGAATCAGAAGTTCAAAAGAATTTAAAGAAGGAGACAGAGTTCTTCTTTTTAATTCACGATTCAAGCTATTTCCTGGAAAATTGAAATCAAGATGGTCTGGACCATTCATAGTCAAAAGAGTTTTCCCATACGGAACAGTAGAATTGATAAATTCAAATGGGATTGAATTTAAAGTTAATGGTCACAGAGTTAAACACTACATAGATAGTCCGATGGAAGTCGACAACGAAGTTAATCACAATTTCGACACCACAGCTAACTAAGTGTGGGGAGAATCAAGTCTTTAAAGGATAATATGTATTTCCGTTAGAGTTAGATTGTCTGTTTTCGTGTAGTTCTCGAAAATGGAACCCGAATGGTCTTTCCCTAGCAGACCCTAAAGAACTAGTCTTCTTCCCCCATTCTGAATTTTTATTTTTTTTAGGTTTTTACAAAATGAAGACTGCCTGTGAACTAAACCATGGTCTAATGCTACACGCTTTGATCACTAAACGTAATAATGACACACTTCCGAGTGAAATAGTATCAGTAATCAGAGAAAGAATGGACGGAGTTAGAAAAGAATCCAGATGCGAAGATAATAAGTTACAATTTGGTAAAGGAAAATCAAAATCCGCAGCAAAAAGAAGAGCACGACACCTAGAAAGATGTCACAAATGCGGAAAATGGTCACATGGAGGTAAATGTTCAAATAATCAAACCTATTCAAATACCGAATTTGTTACTTTATGCAGAGACGGACCGTTCATATGTTTAGAAGAAAAGACACTGAATGCTCGAGGTTACGCCTATGTAGCTATGAAAAACCAATTAAACCAACTATCTTATGAATGGGATAGATCATATAACTAAGAATACTATCTCACAGGTAAGTCTGTACAGTCTTTATTTTTATTTTTATTTTAACCTTTTGATAATAAACGCTAATTTGTTCGCTATAAAGTATTAAATTGGTATTGAATAAAATTAGGTTTGGCGACCGAAATTATTGATATCATTCAAAAATTTATTACATCACTGCGAAATTTAACGTTTATTCTTAAGGTATAAATATCTTTAATCAATCAACCCAAAATATTTCAAAAATTTGTCATGAGTTAAATTAGGTCATGGAACCAAAATTACTTTACCGAAAAGAGGGGCGCATATTTTTGATAATATTTGATTGATTAAAGTGGGATAAAAAGCCAAAAAGATTTTTAATTTTATTTTTACCATGTTTTTAAAATTAATATATAAATCTTAAATTAATATTGTAAACTTTGTAAAAACAATATTTTTTTTAAATTGTAAATATTTAAAAAATTAATATAAGTTTGGTGTAAATTTATAATATGAATTTTTAAATTAAGTTTGGTGTGAATTTTTAATTTTTAAAATATGAATTTTTAATTTTATGCATTTCAAATTTTAAAGTTTGGTGTGAATTTTTAATATTAATTTTGAATTTTATATTTAAATTGTGTGAATTTAAAAACAAAAATTTACTTTATCTCATTAAGTTAAAAATATGATTTTTAAAATTCGTCGTAAGTTGAAGACTAGGTCGTTGAACCGAAATTGCTTTACCCGAGGGAGGGACGAGAACTTTTATTATCATTATTTTCTTAAACTTATTGAATTAAAGTATGCAAAAAACATTAAAAAACCCAAAAATCTTAGCTTTTAAAACAATCGCTACAAAAAGACAAATTTTAAAATTTTGTCGAAGGACGGACTAGGACATCGATCCGAAACGACCTCGTCCTAAATAACAAGGGAAACAAAATTTTAAAATTAATTACTTAATTGTTTTAATTAGTATAAGAATTAAAAAAAAAAAAAAAAAAACTCCGCGAGTCGCGGAGTTTGAAGGGTCCAAACACCGCGACTCACGGGAGGACCAAAACTCAGAAAAAAATAAAACGTAAAGAACAGATCAGTCCACACTACCACCCACACATACAGCGAACATACAGCGAAAAAACCCGAAAAAAACCTCCCAAAATCACAATTTTTAACCGTTAATCATCAAATCTTTTACTAAAATCATGTTGAGAAGGATGCTATCAAAGAATTACTCAAGAAAAACGGTAAATTTCTACACCTAAACACCATTTAATCCGAAAATTAGTGTTCTTGAGCAATTTTTTCCCCAATTTGATTTTGATGCTTTTTAGTGTAATTATGCTTAAATTGTTTATGTATTATGCTTGTATAACCTAGATTGATGCTATTTAACATGATTAGAAGCCTTAAACTTCAAATTTTAAGTAATCTAGGGTTTGTGTTCTTGAGCAAATTTGGGGCTTTTTGATATAAACAGGTTATGGCCGATTTTTGTCATGAATTGTTGCTAAATTAAGTAGTGTAACATGTTTAGGTAGTTAAATGATCCAAACTTTGAGCCTAAACATGATTTTGAGAATTAAAGTGGACTTTTTCAAGTCTAAAATTCATGAACTTGATTTTTGAAAGATAATGCCATTTGAAACTTGTTTAATTGCTAGTAATGATTATTTTGACATGTTATTTGAGTTGAATGCTTATGAACTTGGCGAACATTTTCGTATATGCTTATTTGAAAAAGTGTAGATTTGATAAAAATGTGAAAATGAGCTTAAGTTTGATATAAATTGATCATGTCATTGTAATTATTTTGATTGATGATTTTGCTGACACTAATGCATATTTGGATGCACAAAAATTGTGTTTGATGTGTTTTGCAGACTGAAAGGGGTGAATCTTCATCCCAAGCTCGCAATGCTCCTGCTGAGAATGTGGAACAACAGGAAGTGGATAACTACTACAAGCAAGATATACCTCATCCAGTCATGACATTTTCTGATATGCACTTGGAAGATTTGCATCCGAACCTGAGATTTGACAGACTTTGGATAGATTATCCAAAATACCAAAAGGGTTTGCATACTCTTCATTCTAAAGTTGTTGAGGTACCTAGGGTCATAGAATGGGGACCATTAGAAGCTGTAGAATTGGCCGGGCCAATTAGGGAATTACTTGCACAGAGGTATGGTAATTCTACTTTTAACGACTGGGTACGTTTATTCACCATGCGTAGACCTGTATATAAAGTATGGTGTGAAGAATTGTTGTGTAGTATAGAATTAAATGATCGGGTAGCTAGTTTAACCGATCGATCTTTTATTAGATTTTTGTTAGGAGGTTCGATGCGCCACATGTCTTTACTAGACATGGCTCAGGCTTTACGTATATATACGCCTGAGGAGTTAGCATCTGCCGATTGTAGAGGGTTGATACTAAATGGTAGAAATATAGATGAAAATTTTGATACTCATGGTGTATGGAGTCAAATGACAAGCCATCACCGATTCAAAGGGGGAAATTACTCTTATTTGGATATAGATAGAGCTGAATTAAGAGTGATTCATAGGTTTTTAGCTAATTCGATTACACAAAGAGGTAAGAACAAGGAAAAGGTAAATGAACAGGATTTGTTTTACCATATGTGTATTCGAGACCCACAAAGCGCTGTAAGTATACCTTATTGTGTGGGTTATTATTTATCAGCTATGGTTAGGGGGATGAGACCGCATAGCATAATAGGAGGTGGTATTTTTATTACTTTGATTGCTGAATATCTCGGTGTGGATATAAGTCGGGGGGGATTATTAATCGAAGAACCAGAACCCCGCGATACTATAGGTTTAAATGTATACCATGGTGCGAAAGTTTTGAAAAGGCGAAATAACGCCGCAGTACAATACCATGGTAGACATCCACAGGTTGAGAGAAACCAACAGTAAGGTAATGTAGGAGGGGGAAATGAAATGCAAGAAATGCAAAGGTTTATAGCTTCACAGGAGTACGAAAATGCTAGACAGAGAGCATTTGAAGATTGGCAAGTTCATCAAAACTAAATCATAGCTCATTGCCAACATATAGGTAGAAACTATATTCCTACTCCAAAACCCATATTCCCTCCCTGGTCTATAGAGATGCAACCACCGTATCCTATGTATAACCCTGCCGAAGCATTTTATAGCACCTATGGTTATGCATGGAACCCCTATTGGTATCAGTATCATCCCTAGTCTACTTAGTTTTATTTATTTTGTAATTTGTAATGTTGATACGTTTAATACTTATGTTAATATTGTAATAGTTTTTATAATTTTCTAACTTTGATTCTTAGATTTTAATAATTTTTGAATGTGGGGTAATATACCAAACTTCAAAAATATGTATATATGTTTGCAGTTTATCTTATGTACACAACAGGGTAAAACAACGCATTTTCAAAGACTGGCATTAAGTTCAGCAAAAGCAACTAATTTTGACGACAAGATGCAAAATATATATGAAATAACAACAAGACGGAATGAAAAAATGATGTGCACCATTTATCATTCAGCAAACAAACGCCAATATATTGGGAAACTTTGGTAAACTTTAATCATTTTCACACAAATCACCCTCAATAATTTAAATTGTTACTGATTTCTTGCAAATGAGGGCATTGCAAGATCTTAGGTGTGGGAAGGGATTAAATTCTTTCGGATTTTATAATTTTTATCTTAAACACTTGGTTACCATTAGAAATACTAGTAAAGTAGTAGTTGTATTAGAATCTAGTGCTCTCTGATAATAAAGAACAGCCCTAGTCTTATATACTGACTACCCAATTCTAGTAAAATTTTTCAAAATTTTCAATTAAATGAACTCAAAATCATGTTTATACATATTTATGAACGATAAAACTAGGTTTTAACACCGAAATTATTGTTACCTCAGAAAGGACATAAATTGAGAAACAAACTAAAATGTTAAAATTCATTTAAAATGGAATAGAGGACGATAAAAAGGAAAATAAAAGCCAAGTGTGGGAAAATTTACCAAGTTATCTTAAACATATATCACATATATCTGTAACAAATAATTGAAAATACTTTTGCTTTGGACTAAACTAAAATGTTTTACCTGATTTACTGTAAGAGAGATGGATCTACACGATGAATCAATTCCATCATTAAAAGGAAGTAAAGTCTTCCGAAAAAGACACGCGCTTCTTGATTTAGGTCAAGAAGTTGTCGTCCAGACCAGCTGTAGGTTGACGAAAAATTTAGAAAAGTCATCACTAAAATCAGCAGGAAATCCACGGACCTCAGCATTAAACAGGGTCGCCCAGTGGTCAGATTTATCCTAACCATGAGAAGGATTTATCTCGTACAATGGGGGGGCACCATGCAAATTAGCTTGATAAGACTAATGAATCAGATCCCCAGAAAGGATAATCTCCTTAAAGATTAAAAATCAGCTTTTAAAGCCTGATATTACTCAATCCTAGAGATTGACCTTAAAGATTGAGAATTCAAACTCATGGAATTCAATGATATCTAAACTCGAGCTTGAACGAGAAAATATTTTGATCAAAATTACAAACTGATTTGTTTTCTGAAAACCCTATTTTCAATGCGTTCATTACCATTGAACGTAAAATCCTAGGAATTCACCTGGAATTCATTAGGTCACCCGAACTAAATCGGGTGTCAACCGTAAGAACGATGGTTGCATAGCATGGTCAAGGACAGGACCTTGTGCCAGACCAAAAAATCATAAGGGTGAGCTTTACTATTGCTCCTACCAAGGATAGTAATTGCGTCCGACACGTTATAGACCATAATTAAAAGTAAGTCACGGGACATTGCCTTAACAGTTGCTTGTTCAATGCTTTCCTTTACAACCGGATGGTAGTTTACCGAAAGGTAATATACGGGACAAGTAAACTGGACGTGTTGCTTTCCAAATACAAGGTTAGCAAGTGGGTGACACAAAACCGCAAGTTTTGAGCTAAAATTTTTAAATCTGAAACCCACCAAACCCACAAAAATATTTTGCAAACACCGGTGAAGGGTTATTCCGGAAAACTTATCTAGGGTAAAAACTAGATTTAATTTTCAAAAGATCAAATGTTTTCATAAAGATCCAATTTCCTTAATGGATCTAAATTTTTATAGTCATGTGGGACTGTAAACCATATCGTTACTACCATTGTTTATACCGCCGTATAGAAATCACTGATGTACAAAGTGTGAAGAATAAAGAAGTGATTCTAGTATTTCAAGACGATATTTCTTGAGGACAAGCAACGCTTAAGTGTGGGAATATTTGATAATGCTAAAAACGAACATATATTTCATAGCATTATTCCTCAAGAAAGACAAGCTTTTAGTTGCAATTGTTCTATTTACAAGTGATATTCGTTTAAATAATAAAAGGTGAAGACAAAAGACAGATTCGACGAATTGAAGACACAAACGACCAAAAAGCTCAAAAGTACAAAAGACAATCAAAGAGGTTCCAATTATTGATAAGAAACGTCTCGAAATTACAAGAGTACAAGATTCAAAACGCAAAGTACAAGATATTAAATTGTACGCAAGGACGTTCGAAAATCCGGAACCGGGACCAGAGTCAACTCTCAACGCTCGACGCAACGGACTAAAAATTACAAGTCAACTATGCACATAAATATAATATAATATTTAAATAATTCTTATAATTATTTATATATTATATAAATAAAATAAACCGTCGGCAAGAAAGACTCCAAAATGGAGTGAGCTGTATTTACAAACTCCGCGACTCGCGGAGTTTGAAGGCAAAAAGGGCCGCGAGTCGCGGAGTATACCTGAACTCAATTCCCTATAAAGCCAACCAAATTCTGATCATTTTACACACTCATATATCCATCTCTCTATCTATATACGTAAATATTTATATTTATATTTTAATTTTAATTTTAATTTTAATTTTAATTTTAATTCTAATAATAAGGGTATGTTAGCGAATATT
Organism: Rutidosis leptorrhynchoides; assembly: GCF_046630445.1. Lineage (NCBI taxonomy): Eukaryota > Viridiplantae > Streptophyta > Magnoliopsida > Asterales > Asteraceae > Rutidosis > Rutidosis leptorrhynchoides. Next base: position 219,816,730 of record NC_092333.1, on the reverse strand, counting down.
GTAAGGGTGTAAGTCGAAATTCTGTCCGTGTAACGCTACGCTATTTTTAATCATTGTAAGTTTTGTTCAACCTTTTTAATTTAATGTCTCGTAGCTAAGTTATTATTATGCTTATTTAATCCGAAGTAATCATGATGTTGGGCTAATTACTAAAATTGGGTAATTGGGCTTTGTACCATAATTGGGGTTTGGACAAAAGAACGACACTTGTGGAAATTAGACTATGGTCTATTAATGGGCTTTATATTTGTTTAACTAAATGATAGTTTGTTAATGTTAATATAAAGATTTACAATTGGGCGTCCCTATAAATTACCATATACACTCGATCGGACACGATGGGCGGGGTATTTATATGTACGAATAATCGTTCATTTAACCGGACACAGGAATGGATTAATAGCCACTAGAATAATTAAAACAGGGGTGAAATTATGTACAAGGACACTTAGTATAATTGATAACAAAATATTAAAACCTTGGGTTACACTCAGTCGACATGCTGGTGTAATTATTAAACCAAGTATTAAAATCTTGTTACAGTTTAAGTCCCCAATTAGTTGGAATATTTAACTTCGGGTATAAGGATAATTTGACGAGGACACTCGCACTTTATATTTATGACTGATGGACTGTTATGGACAAAAACCAGACGGACATATTAAATAATCCAGGACAAAGGACAATTAACCCATGGGCATAAAACTAAAATCAACACGTCAAACATCATGATTACGGAAGTTTAAATAAGCATAATTCTTTTATTTCATATTTAATTTCCTTTATTTTATATTTAATTGCACTTCTAATTATCGCATTTTTTTTATTATTATTGTATTTAATTGCACTTTTAATTATCGTACTTTTTAATTATCGCAAGTTTATTTTATCGAATTTTTATTAATTGAAATTTCATTATCGTTATTTACTTTACGCTTTAATTTAAGTCTTGTATTTATTTTTAATATTTTACATTTGGTTTTAACTGCGACTAAAGTTTTAAAATCGACAAACCGGTCATTAAACGGTAAAAACCCCCTTTATAATAATAATATTACTTATATATATAATTGTATTTTTATAAAAGTAAACTAATATAGCGTTAAGCTTTGTTTAAAGATTTTCCCTGTGGAACGAACCGGACTTACTAAAAACTACACTACTGTACGATTAGGTACACTGCCTATAAGTGTTGTAGCAAGGTTTAAGTAAATCCATTCTCTAAATAAATAAATATCTTGTGTAAAATTGTATCGTATTTAATAGTATTTTCTGCTAAAATTAATAGCTATTTTATATACACCTCGCACGACATCAATCATATAGAGGTCAAGTACCTCGCGATGTAATCAAATGTAATGTATTCGTCCAGATGAATTAGGACGGGTCACGACATATTTAATTTGTGTATATACTCAAAATGGTTAATATTTATATAGTTATATTAATATATCCATAGTTATATACATACTTGTTTAATGTTATATTTAAAAATCGATAGTTTGTTATCTGTTAGTATTTATATAAATAATTTTAGTAGGTTTGATATATATAGTTATGTGAAATTTTAATATAATTATAGTATATGTATTAAGTATATTTTATGTACAAAATATTAATTTGCTTAAAAGGGTAGTTTTTGATATTAATAATGATAATATTAATAATCATATTACTTAATAATAATACTTATATTGATAATAATATTAGTAATAACAATAATTATAATAATTATTATAATTGTAACTAAGGTTATGATAATAATAATAATAATAATTATGTAGTTGTAATGATATCAAAATAACAGTTTTTGGTAAAAATGATAATAATTTCTAATATTAACATTACTAATAATAATGATAATCATATTAATAATACTTTTGTTACTAATAACAGTGATAGTACTAAAAATGATACATAAATATTTATGAGAATAATATTAATTTGTAGTATGATAGTAATAATAATACTTAGCTTGACAATAATAATATTAATAACCATAATTGTAACTAGGGTTATGATAATAATAATAATAATAATAATAATAATAATAATAATAATAATAATAATAATAATAATAATAATAATAATAAATAGTAACTAATACTTATATTAGTAATGATAACAGTAATAACTAATATTCATAATACTTAATAATAATAATAATATTAATATTAATAATTCTAATACTTGATCATAATAATATTAACAATAATGGTAAGTGCAATAATGATATTAATCATAATACTCATAATAATAATAATAATAATAATAATAATAATAATAATAATAATAATAATAATAATAATAATACTAATAATAATAATAATAATAATAATAATAATAATAATAATAATAATAAGAATGAAAATAATAAAAATAATAAAAATGAAGTGTATACTGTAATGACCCGAACTTTTCCATGTTTATATATATTAAATGAAATGGTTATTTACATGATTAAGTGTTTCCAACATGTTAAGCAATCAAACTTGTTAAGACTTGATTAATTGAAATAGGTTTCATATAGACAATTGACTACCCAAGTTGACCAGCGATTCACGAACGTTAAAACTTGTAAGAACTATATGATGACATATATATGGATATATATATATATATATATATATATATATATATATATATATATATATATATATATATATATATATATATATATATATATATATATATATATATAGTTAACATGAAATTATGATACATAAGTATCTCATTAGGTATTTTAACAATGAGTTATATACACAAAAATGAGACTATTGAATTAAGAAACTTGAAAACGATATATATAACGATTATCGTTATAACAACGTCTTACTAAGTACATATGAATCATATTAAAATATTGATACACTTTGTTAAACATGATAAATGATAATTAAATATATTATTAAGTATATTAACAATGAACTACATATGTAAAAACAAGACTACTAACTTAAGGATTTCGAAACGAGACATATATGTAACGATTATCGTTGTAACGACATTTAATTGTATATATATCATATTAAGATATATTAATACATCATAATATCTTGATAATGTAATAATTTAACATCTCATTAGATATAATAAACGATGGGTTAACAACATTTAACAAGATCGTTAACCTAAAGGTCTCAAAACAACACTTACATGTAACGACTAACGATGACTTAACGACTCAGTTAAAATGTATATACATGTAGTGTTTTAATATGCATTCATACAATTTTTAAAGACTTCAAGACACTTATCAAACTACTTCTACTTAACAAAAATGCTTACAATTACATCCTCATTCATTTTCATCAACAATTCTACTCGTATACACTCGTATTTGTACTCGTACAATACACAGCTTCTAAATGTATTTACTATTGGTATATGCACTCCAATGATCAGCTCTTAGTAGCCCAAGTGAGTCACCTAACCATGTGGGAACCATCATTTAACATCTAGCATGAAATATCTCACAAAATAACAAACTAATGTAGCCTATATGGATGCTTTAGATTCACGTGAATGGAGGAGTACACAAACACATTCATTTTCAATTTTTCTTGAATCAAATTACTCTCTCTCAAGTGTTCTTACATTGTTCTAAGTGTTCTTCATCATCTTCATCAAAATCTAGCTCAATCTAGTTCATAAATCCATACATAAACCAAGATACAAAACAACTACTCAAGAACACACCAACAACACTTCCAAGTTTGCTAGCTTGCTTTCAATCTTGCAAATCCATTTCAAGTGATCATCCAAACTCAAGAAATCTTTCTTATTTATAGTAAGATATCTCTCTAATATAAGGTAGTACTCATATTCAAACTTTGATTCAATTTCTATAACTATAACAATCTTATTTCGAGTGAAAATCTTACTTGAACTTGTTTTCATGTCATGATTTTGCTTCAAGAACTTTCAAGCCATCCAAGGATCCTTTGAAGCTAGATCTATATTTCTCATTTCCAGTAGGTTTATCCACAGAACCTAAGCTAGTAATGATGTTCATAACATCATTCGATTCATATATATAAAACTACCTTATTCGAAGGTTTGAACTTGTAATCACTAGAACATAGTTTAGTTAATTCTAAACTTGTTCGCAAACAAAAGTTAATCCTTATAACTTGACTTTTAAAATCAACTTTACACATGTTCTATATCTATATGACAAGCTAACTTAATGATTTAAAACCTGAAAGCACGAAAAACACCGTAAAACCGGATATACGCCGTCGTAGTAACACCGCGTGCTATTTTGGGTTAGTTAATTAAAAACTATGATAAACTTTGATTTAAAAGTTGTTCTTCTGGGAAAATGATTTTTCTTATGAACATGAAACTATTTCCAAAAATCATGGTTAAACTCAAAGTGAAAGTATGTTTTCCAAAATGGTCATCTGAACGTCGTTCTTTCGACTGAAATGACTACCTTTACAAAAACGACTTGTAACCTGTATTTTCGACTATAAACTTATACTTTTTCTATTTATATTCATAAACTTAAGTTCAATATAAAACCATAGCAACTTGAATCACTAAAAATGGATTTAAAACGAAGAAGTTATGGGTAAAACAAGATTGGATAATTTTGCTTGTTGTAGCTACGTGAAAATTTGTAACAAATCTATATTAATCATATCATAGCTAACTCATATTGTATTATACATGTATTCTAATATATTATTTAATCTTGGGATACCATAGACACGAATACAATGTTTTGACATATCATATCGACCCATCTATATATATATTTCAGAACAATCATAGACACTCTATATGCAGTAATGTTGGAGTTAGCTATACAGGGTTGAGGTTGATTCCAAAATATTATATATACTTTGAGTTGTGATCTAGCCTAAGGCTTGTATACACGAGGTCGTGAATTGATTCGAGATATTATATATTGCTTTATTTCTGTACATCTAATTGTGGACAACTAGTTGTAGGTTACTAACGAGGATAGCTGACTTAATAAACTTAAAACGGTAAAACGTATTAAAAAATGTTGTAAATATATTTTGAACATAATTTGATATATATGTACATATTTGTTATAGGTTCGTGAATCGACCAGTGGCCAAGTCTTACTTCCCGACGAAGTAAAAATCTGTGAAAGTGAGTTATACTCCCACTTTTAAAATCTAATAATTTGGGATGAGAATACATGCAATTTTATAAATATTTTACGAAATAGACACAAGTAAATGAAACTACATTATATAGGTGAATAATCGAAGCCGAATATGCCCCTTTTTAGCTTGGTAGCCTAAGAATTTGGGAACAGACCCCCAAATTGATGCGAATCCTAAAGATAGATCTATCATGCCCAACAAGCCCCATTCTGGAATTTAGAATGCTTTAGTACTTCGAAATTATCATGTCCGATGGGTGTCCCAGAATGATGGGGATATTCTATATACATCTTGTTAATGTCGGTTACCAGGTGTTCACCATATGAATGATTTTTATCTCTATGTATGGGATGTATATTGAAATATGAAATCTTGTGGTCTATTATTACGATTTGATAAATATATAGGTTAAACCTATAACTCACCAACATTTTTTGTTGACGTTTTAAGCATGTTTATTCTCAGGTGATTATTAAGAGCTTCCGCTGTTGCATACTAAAATAAGGACAAGATTTGGAGTCCATGCTTGTATGATATTGTGTAAAAACTGCATTCAAGAAACTTATTTTTGATGTAATATATTTTTATTGTAAACCATTATGTAATGGTCGTGTGTAAACGGTATATTTTAGATTATCGTTATTTGATAATCTACGTAATGTTTTTTTAAACCATTATCGATAAAATAAAGGTTATGGTTGTTTTAAAAATGAATACAGTCTTTGAAAAACGTCTCATATAGAGGTAAAAACCTCGCGACGAAATCAATTAATATGGAACGTTTATAATCAATATGAACGGGACATTTCAGTTGGTATCCGAGCGTTGGTCTTAGAGAACCAGAAATTTACATTAGTGTGTCTTATCAAGTTTGTTAGGATACATTAGTGAGTCTGGACTTCGACCGTGGTTTCTTTAAAAACGATTGCTTAACACTTTTGTTGGAAACTATATATTATTAACATGTAATTATTATGTGATATATTAACCTCTTAATGTGTTTGATATTGTGTGATAGATGTCTACCACTAGTACAAATCCCATCGACTCACCTAATAATAATGAAGAGTCGAATATAATTTGGGAAGATTCACAAATTCTTGAAGAAGAACCGGAAGAAGAAGAACCGGAAGAGGAGGAACCGGAAGAAGAGGAACCGGAAGAGGAGGAACCGGAGGAGGAAGAACTGGAAGAAGAAGAGGTTCCGGAGGAAGAAATATTGATACCTATAGTAAATCGTTTAAATAAAAGAAAATCCTCAACCAACGGACCAAAGTTAAAAATGGTCAATAGTGTTTCCGCCGAGGAAGCAAAATATTGAAAAGATTACCAATTTTCTGATGAATCGGATCCCGTTGAGGATTCCGATAATGTTATAGAAATTACATCGACCCAATTTAATATAGCAAAAGAAAATAATAAGGGAAAAGGTATAAAAGTAGAGAAACCTGATTCCGACCCTGATGAACTTTATATGTATCAGCAACGTCCGTATTTCCTAAAATGTAACAATAACCCGGGAACCTCTAAACCACCAGGTTTTTCTAAACCATTGTGGAAAACGATGGCTCGTATTAGAGGAACACCATATATCCCTAGAAAATTAGGAAAACGAACCAAGTTCGAAGAAGAAGAAACCAGTGATTCAGATTAGAGGGTTGTAATCATGTTGTGTATTATATGTATTGTAGTGTGCTTGTACTTTTATGTTCTATGTAAAAATTGCTTGTATTGTTTGTTAATTATCTTTTACGAATCTAATCCTTGTCTATTTTACAGTATAAAAATAAAATGGACGTTAAGGGTAGACAACCGAATATTTTAGAAGACCTACCAGAGGATATGATTGAGGAAATCTTGTCTAGATTCGGTCAGAATTCATCATCACATTTAGTTATGGAAAAATTAACTTGTCAAACATTTGAAAGACTTTTCAGAAATGCCTTAGTTTATAAAAGGCTTTCCTTTGATAGGTGGGGTATATCACACTGGGGAGACTGTAAGTTACGCCGTGTTTTCTTTAAAGCGTTAAATGCGGGGAACCCAAATGCAATTTTACGCTACGGGTTAATAACCTATTTTGACTCAACATATCCCAACATAGGATTTCATGAGTTAGAAAGAGCTTCTAACATGCAACATAAAGAAGAATGTTATACTTACGGGTTAGTGATGTTTGCTTCTTACCAAAGTGAGAATAAGAACATCAGATTACAACTTTTAAATAAAACCTTCCCACAAGGGACGGATTCAGTAGTTAGGGTGAGAAACAAGGTGTTTAGATTATTACGGGGCTGTTGAACATTACGAAACCCTCGTCCTTTTGACAACATTACAACATGCTGCCTATCCAAAAGTCATAACCTTTACTTTCCACAAGACCAAGGATGGGAAGTCGTCTTAGTAAAACCAGAATGCATGACTTGTTTCTGGACTTATGAATTACGTGTCTTTATTTCTTTTGCTGAATGGCTTGCGTATTAACTAGAATTGGCTTTATAGCTGCCGAGTAACAAGTTATTATGTGCTATATTTCATCCTATATGTATAATAGCGGTATTGTAAGTTTGTAAAATATTGTATAAAATTTGAGCGCGAAATTTTATTATAATCAGTTTTTTCATATAGAATTGTAGTAGTTGAATTGTATATTAGCTACTAAGTATGAACTTAATGGGTAGGTACTACCTGAATTAAAACTATAAAACGCTAATATGAAGAAAAAGCTTTTATAAATGAGTTCATACTATGCTACGAAATACTATTGACTACTCTTAAAATTCTATATAATTAACTTAATTCTTTTGGGCTATTTTTGAAGGAAATGGCACCGGCAACTCGTCAGAATTTGAACATGAGTGAGGAAGACTTCCGTGTTTTCCTTGCAGCAAACATAGCCGCAGTACAGGATGCGATGCAAAATAACAATAACTCTGGATCTAGCAGTGGAACTAATTCCACAAGAAATTGTGTAGGATGCTCCTACAAAAAATTCACTGCCTGTAAACCTTTGGAATTTGATGGAACCGAAGGACCAATTGGATTGAAACGGTGGACCCAGAGAGTCGAATCGGTGTTTGCCATAAGTAAGTGTATTGAAGAGGACAAAGTTAAGTGTGCTACGCATTTGGTGGAACACCTATCTTGAACAAGTAGGACAAAATGCTGCTTACGCACTACCGTGGTCGGCATTTAAGCAATTGATGAACGAGCAGTACCGTCCTAGAAACGAAGTCAATAAGCTCAAGGTAGAACTTAGAGAGTTACGAACACAAGGGTTCGACATTACCACATATGAACGACGATTCACAGAGTTGTGCCTATTGTGTCCGGGAGCGTTCGAAGATGTAAAAGCTCTGTTGCAAAACACCCCGTCTCGAGCCGTCTCGACGCCCGTTGCGACGTTTTGGTGATTAGCCCATCCCGTCTTGAAGAAAACCGTCTAATATGACAATCAACGGTCAAAATTCGGGTCAAAGTTGAAAAAAATCAGGTCAAAGTCTCTCAAAATTTGGAAAAGCCAGAAAGTCGGTAAAATCGGTCAAATTTGTCGTATTTTAGTTTAAATTTTCTGTATTATATTAACGGTGATAGCAATTATGAGTACAAATTAGTCAATTAAAGTTTTTGACTTTAAAATATGTACACATATATACATTTATATACTTATATATTTAGAAGTCAATTTTGGTCAACGTCCGTCTCGACCCCCGTCTCGACCCCGTCTCGAACGTCTCGACCTTTTTAGAACCCGACCGTCTCGACCCCGTCTCACGTATTTTGCAACCTTGTGTAAAAGATAAGATCGACGCGTTTGTAAAAGGGTTACCAGTAAGGATTTAAGAAGATGTGAGTTCACACGAGCCCGATTCCATACAAAAGGCAAGTCGAATGACTCATAAACTCATAAATTAGATTGAGGGAAGAATTAAAGAGCAGGCAGCCGAAGAAGCCAACACGAAACAACTCAAGAGAAAGTGGGAAGAAACCAGTGACAAGGGTCACCAATACAACAACAACAACAATCACAACCATAATCACAATAACAATCATAACAACCGCAACAACAATCGCAACAATAACCGCAATCCTAACAATAACTACAACAAACGTCCCAACAACAACAACAACTACAACAATCGTTTCAACAACAATAAAAATCCCAACAACAATCTCAACAACAACAATGGCAACAAAAACCAAAAATGCCAAAGGTGTGAAGAGTACCACCAAAATGAGTTATGCACGACATTTTGCACCAAGTGTAAAAGAACTGGCCATGGTGCGAAAAAATGTGAGGTCTACGGACCAAATTTTAATAGAACTAAAGGAACAAATAGTGGCGAAACAAGTAATGCCGCCTTTGTTTGTTATGGATGTGGAAAACCGGGCCACATTAGAAGTAATTGCCCGAATCAGGGGAATACTAATGGGCAGGGCCGCGGAAGAGTTTTCAATATTAATACGACGGAAGCGCATGAAGACCCGGAGCTTGTTATGGGTACGTTTCTTATTGACAATAAATCTGCTTAAGTTTTATTTGATTCGGGTGCGGATAGAAGTTATATGAGTAGAGATTTTTGTGCTAAATTAAGTTGCCCATTGACGCCTTTGGATAGTAAATTTTTAATCGAATTAGCAAACGGTAAATTAATTTCAGCAGATAATATATGTCGGGATAGAGAAATTAAACTGGGGGATGAAATGTTTAAAATTGATTTAATACCAGTTGAGTTAGGGAGTTTTGATGTAATAATTGGCATGGACTGGTTGAAAAGGGTAAGGGCAGAGGTCGTTTGTTACAAAAATGCGATTCGCATTATGCGTGAAAAAGGAAAACCTTTAATGGTGTACGGAGAAAAGAACAATGCAAAATTAAATCTTATTAGTAGTTTAAAGGCGCAAAAACTAATAAGAAAAGGTTGTTACGTCATTCTAGCACACATCAAGTGTAACATCCCGCATTTTTCCGTTAAATTTAATTTTAACACCGTCTTTTTTTTTTTAAAACATAATCTTTCGTATTTAAATTAATAGTTTCCGTGAGTAACATTCATTATATTCCCGCTATTTAATTTTGACATCACCCGTTTACTCGAGCGTTTTAAAAATATTCGTTTGGTTAATTCCCGCACCCGACTACAAACATGAGGGACTTAAGTTGACAAGTGGGCAAAGTGGTGACTAGGTCAACTAGTCAACCACTTCACCTCCTCCATCCATTTCCATCCATCTCCCTCATCTCTCTTTCTCTCTAGCAAGAACACACACACACAACACCCAATTCAATCATTCATCATCTAAATTCGATTTAGGAGGCTTACAACAAAACAAATTACATATTTGGAATCCTCTCTTCATCCTCTACAATTTGATACCAACTTCATCTCGTTTGGGTAACATTTCTAAAACTCTAGATTTCTCTAAATTCGTGTTTTTGATTTGAAATGGTGTTAGTTAGTGTCTATGGCTCAAGTCTAACATGAATATATGTTTGGTTTGCTCGATTTGTTGTTTTTGGAGTAACTAGCATGAACTTGAAATGGGTTTGCTTAATCCTTGATTTTGGATGAGTTAATGTTGTTAGATTGTTAAAGTGCATGTTTTAATTGTGTTACTAGTATCACTAGCTTCGTTTTGATGCGTAGGTTGATTAAGAAAACTTCAAAAACATGAATATTGATTTTGTGATGTTTGACTAGGGTTTGATAGTTCTTGACATGAACTTTTGATGCTTGAATGCCATGGAATGTTAATTGTTAGTGATTAGTTGTAATGTATGCTTAATTACCTTCGAAACGGCATATCGTATGTGTAAATTGGATTCCCGAAACTTAAAATGCAATTGATGAACTTGAAACTTTGAAAATAGACTTTTAAACGATCACTTGACGAGAAATTGGTTATGGAAAATGTTGTTTTTGTTTGATGAAACATGTTTAGTTGTGTTCCTTGTCAAAAGAGCTTTCCAACGGTATAAGATACGCTTCCTAATTGTTTACGGTTTGAGTTTTGCGTTTGTTTGAAATTTTACCAAGCCTTGAACAAGTGAAACAGGCCAGGGACCAGGCCACGGCCATTGTCGCGCCGCGGAGCAATTTGTCGCGCCGTGGCCCAAAGGGTGATTTTAGAACATGTTTTTCAAGCTTTCTGACCTTCAACATAGGCATTTGTCGCGCCGCGGAGCAATTTGTCGCGCCGTGACAATTGCCTGTTTCATCCGAACTTCAGCAAACTTGTTTTGGCCATAACTTTTTGACCGTAACTCCGTTTTCGATGAATCAAATATCGTTGGAAACGTAATAAGATTTCCTTTCTAATGGTAAGGTTTTGAAATGTCAACTCAAACTTTATTACAATCGTTCTAACATGCTTTTATACTTGATTCTTGCATGAAACTTGACAACGTGATTCACATGCTATACTATTCGAGTCGTAACGAGCCATAGGACTAATTGAACACATTTCACCCGACCTTGTGTCGTAACCGGTTAATTGATATAACTTACTTGTTTAGGTCAAGGCTAAGCAACTTTCATGCACACGTTTACTTGTTGAAGTACTTTTATACTCGTGCACTCGAGGTGAGATCATAGTCCCACTTTTTAATCACTTTTATTCTTTACACCGTGGGCTGAGAAACACATACATTTCATACTTATTTACTTTTCATGCTTTTACATTGTGAACAAATACGAATACAAAGATGCATACGAGTTTGAACAAAAGTCCTCAATCCAATTATCATTAGTTCCACTTGCAGGGTGTAAGTGTAAGCGTGTAATTATGTTGTGTGGCCATACGGGTTTAACAAACCCTCATTCAGACGGTTCGCTACCGTAGTGAATGAAATATAATTTCAACAATGTATAGTGTAAGTTCTAACACTAAATTCAAAATTCAGAGGGAAGATTCGGTTAAGCCTTGATAATTGGGTGCTCGTGATACAAATACTATTTTGGAATGTGAATGATTCTGGTTGAGCAATTCTTAAAGAACCTTGTGGTTCAATGCAATTTACTTACTAAACCTATGATTTCACCAACGTTTTTCGTTGACAGATTTCTATGTTTTTCTCAGGTCTTGCACGATATGTGATACATGCTTCCGCTCATTATTTGATACTTGCATTGGATGTCGAGTATACATGTTTTTCATGGAGCGTCTTTTGACTTTACTTTAAACCGTGTCGCCTAGATTTCAATAACACTTATAACGTTGTAACTTAACTTTTGGTTGAACAATTCTTGTAAACTTTGAAACAATCTTTATTTTGAAATGAAGGCGACATATTTTGGTCAAACGTTATCTTAAAGACTTATAATCAGGTAATGGGACCCACGTAGCCGACGCCGTCACTTGACGATTTGTCGGGGTCGCTACAGTTGGTATCAGAGCCTTGGTTGTAGGGATTTAGAGTTCATTTGTGTCCACCCCGAGTCATAAGGTACATAGGTGAATCAAGACTACAACCGGCATATAGACTGAAGTAGGAATTACTTGACTATTTGTGCATTTATACTCGAACTCTTCTATCATATCTAACTCGTATTCGATCTTGATCTTACGTGGATAAATTTTGTTGATGCGCCACCTTGACTTTATGAAGTAATGTTAAATGCACATGAGAATCAGGGTAATATAATTTCCGGGATTATATTACGGTGATTCACATGGACGTTCCGACATTATGACATAAAGAATTTAGGGCGAGTCAAGGAAAATTTTCTCTCTATCCTTAATCCATACTCCGGTTAGTATTGTTGAAAATACTAACCAACGATATTCTTGTGTCTTGAAGGAACAATGGCTCCTCGTCGTGTACGCCGCAATGAAACTCCCGAACAAGCTCTCGAACGGATGATAGCTACCGCCGTAGATGCGGCCATGGCCGGTCACTCATCCAACAACAATAATAATAACAACCACAACAACAACAACAATGGAGCCGGAAACTCAAACGAGGGATGCTCCTATAAAGCTTTCATGGGGTGCAAACCTCACACTTTTGATGGAACCGGGGGACCGGTCGTGCTCACCCGATGGTTTGAGCAAACGGAAGCCGTCTTTAGCATAAGCGGTTGTCGGGACCAAGACAAGGTCAAATACTCCACTCACACTTTCTCCGGAATTGCTCTAACATGGTGGAACACCTATGTTCAATCGGTGGGTACCGATGAAGCTCATGCCCTCTCTTGGGCCGATCTAAAGGAAAAGATGATTGTTGAATATTTTCCGCGCGAAGAAACCCGAAAGCTTGAGGGAGAACTAAGAGCTTTGAAAGCGGTCGGAAACGATCTTAAAGCTTATAATCAACGCTTCGCCGAACTATCCTTGATGTGTCCTAATCTTGTTAACCCCGAATCTCAAAGGATTGAACTCTACATGCTCGGTCTTCCAAAAAGCATCAAACAAGGGGTGATGTCATCCAAACCCACTACTCATCAAGCCGCTATGAACATGGCTCGCCAACTAATTGAAACGGTTGACGAAATCGTAGTTCCGGCACCTAAGGCCGAGGATAAATCGGGCGGCAACAAAAGAAAGTGGGAACCCTCTCAATCAAGCAACAACAACTTTGCTAAGAAGCCTTACACCTCCGACGGCAAGAGGGGTTATACCGGACACCTACCGTATTGTAACGAGTGCTACAAACATCATTTAGGCGAATGTGGCAAACCATTTTGCTTGAAGTGTCAAAGAAGTGGCCATGTAGCCCACGATTGTAGGAATACCACTCCCGTCGCTCAAAAGGAGCCCAATGCACCCAAGACGGGTGTTTGTTTTGAATGTGGCCAACCGGGACATTTTAGGAGTGCGTGCCCAAATAAGAAAATCAACCCCAACGCACGCCGTTGAACTTTCAACATCGACACCTAGGATGCCCGAGACGACGATGGACTAGTCACGGGTACGTTTCTTCACAACAAACCGTATATTTCATACTTATTCGATTCGATTACCACTAGATGTTTATTAACCAAGTCTTTGACTCGTGCTCTTTACATTCCACTTTTTCCCCTAGACACTACTTAGGCAATTTAAGTGACCAACGGAAAATATTGTGTGCCTATAAATTTTATTGGAGGATATACGTTAAGACTTTTGACTTGACACCTATAGAACTAGGGAGCTCGAAACCTATTCGTTAAAAAAAAAAAAAAAAAAAAAAAAAAAAAAAAAAATGTTTCCCCATCATCTTGTATAGATTATTGTGAACTGAGTAATTTTCGGTTGGAAACCGATACCCTCTCCCTCGCATCCATGACCTCATGATTTCTTGCATGAATCCCGTGTGTATTCCAAAACGACCTCCGTTCCGGTTATCATCAATTGGGGGTTAAGTGAGACGATGTCTCCTAAGCCATTTCCGAACTCGCAACGTTAGTTGTAAATCTCTCTTAGTACCGTTTGATTTATTTAGGACTCCGTCCGTATTCATGAACCTCCTAAATCACGTATGCAACTTATCTAGACAAATCTGTTATCGTATTTATGGATGACATCTTAACTTATTTAAGTAAAGAAGGAAAACGAACAACATCACCATCTTACGCTCGAACTTTTGAGAAAAGAGCAACTCTATACCAAATTCTCCGAGTGAGAATTTCTGTTGAACGAAGTCCAATTTTCTAGACCATGATGTTAATGGTCAAGGCATTACAATCAATCTCGAAATCAAGCCACATGTAATCAGGAAACTCTCCCCACTCAGACTTGTATTCGTAAAATCTTAGATCTCGTCTGTTACTACCGAAGATTCATTTCTGACTTTTCTCGTGTTACACGACTTTTAAACTCGTTAACTCACTAAGGAAAAACTATAAACCTCTCCGTGTTCGAGCCTTGAGCGTGATTCTTCACACCAACATTTCTAGTTAAATTCGTTATTTTGCACGAAGAAGTCAAATACTAAATTGTGGATCCGATCAATTTTCTCGTCATCACGTACCACACTACACACCTCTGATATTTCACCGTTACCGTCTGATATTACTGGAATTTAAGATAACACACAATCCAGCGATACTTCACTCTCCTTTGACTTAACGCCCTTGTGTTTCTGATAATCGGTCAACTATTATTCAACCCCGAACTATACAACTACGTGTACTACCTCGTTTCTCTTTCAGACTTCAACTTTTGACAACTAGAGGCACGTTATGGCAACCTCGAGATGCAAGCTCATCCTATTCTAAGTCCTCATTTCACTCCTATCTTTATCGCTCGCATTTCCGTTTAAGGAAACTCCTTGTAACATTTCTCCATGGATAGAGAAACTCCTCACATTACATTAGTATTCGCCACGAGGGTGAATAGTCCTAACGAACATTTTTTTTGTGAACCCTAACTGACTTGTTCGAACATATCTTAAGAGATTCTATTCCAACACGGTGTATCTTTGTCAATTATTCCGTATCGAAATACTCGTTTCACTTCTAGTTTTACAAGAAACCTTGGAGACCCGTTTAGACATGAGTACCGCGTACCACCCACAAACCGACGAACCGAGCAAACGAACGATTTACGTCTTGGAAAGACATGTCACAAACTCGTATTGTCACCTTTAGTAGATCACTCTTACAACAGTAGTTACCACTCGTGTGTTTACGCGCACTTTCCGAAACCCTATATGACCGCTAATGTCATACCCCTATTCGTTGGACCAAAGCATGTGGCAAACAAAACACCAAATCTTAACTCATCCAAGAAACAACAATTGAGATAATCCAAGTCCGAGAAGGGCTCGAGACGACCCGTAGTCGCCCAAAAGAGTCATACCAAACTTAGATGAAAACCTCACGAATCCCAGTGTGTAACCGTGTAATATTGAGAAACCGCTCCTTGGAAAGGTGTAATCCATTTTGGGAAATCGAGAAAGGCTATATCCGCAATATCGAACCTTTTGAAACCTTGGGGCGTATTGGAACCACTTCCTATCGTTTAGAACTTCCGACTCAATTAAGTTTCCGCTTACCCTACATTTCGTGTAACAAACTTAGAAACGTGTCCTGCGGAACAGGAACGTGCAATCCTTCTAGATGCACCAACTATTGATGACAAACTCCTCCTCATAGGAAAAACCGGCTGAACTTGTGGATCGTAAAACCAAGCCCTAATACAACGTAACACCCCGACTATCCGGATTCGTGGAATGTCCAAGAAAGTACCTTCACTCATTCGTAGAGTTACTACTCTAAGTCTCGAGTAAGAGATATCGACTACTACTTCCAACTAAATTTCGGGACGAAATTTCTTTTGAGGTGTGGATAATGTAACATCCCGCATTTTTCCGTTAAATTTAATTTTAACACCGTCTTTTTTTTTTTAAAACATAATCTTTCGTATTTAAATTAATAGTTTCCGTGAGTAACGTTCATTATATTCCCGCTATTTAATTTTGACATCACCCGTTTACTCGAGCGTTTTAAAAATATTCGTTTGGTTAATTCCCGCACCCGACTACAAACATGAGGGACTTAAGTTGACAAGTGGGCAAAGTGGTGACTAGGTCAACTAGTCAACCACTTCACCTCCTCCATCCATTTCCATCCATCTCCCTCATCTCTCTTTCTCTCTAGCAAGAACACACACACAACACCCAATTCAATCATTCATCATCTAAATTCGATTTAGGAGGCTTACAACAAAACAAATTACATATTTGGAATCCTCTCTTCATCCTCTACAATTTGATACCAACTTCATCTCGTTTGGGTAACATTTCTAAAACTCTAGATTTCTCTAAATTCGTGTTTTTGATTTGAAATGGTGTTAGTTAGTGTCTATGGCTCAAGTCTAACATGAATATATGTTTGGTTTGCTCGATTTGTTGTTTTTGGAGTAACTAGCATGAACTTGAAATGGGTTTGCTTAATCCTTGATTTTGGATGAGTTAATGTTGTTAGATTGTTAAAGTGCATGTTTTAATTGTGTTACTAGTATCACTAGCTTCGTTTTGATGCGTAGGTTGATTAAGAAAACTTCAAAAACATGAATATTGATTTTGTGATGTTTGACTAGGGTTTGATAGTTCTTGACATGAACTTTTGATGCTTGAATGCCATGGAATGTTAATTGTTAGTGATTAGTTGTAATGTATGCTTAATTACCTTCGAAACGGCATATCGTATGTGTAAATTGGATTCCCGAAACTTAAAATGCAATTGATGAACTTGAAACTTTGAAAATAGACTTTTAAACGATCACTTGACGAGAAATTGGTTATGGAAAATGTTGTTTTTGTTTGATGAAACATGTTTAGTTGTGTTCCTTGTCAAAAGAGCTTTCCAACGGTATAAGATACGCTTCCTAATTGTTTACGGTTTGAGTTTTGCGTTTGTTTGAAATTTTACCAAGCCTTGAACAAGTGAAACAGGCCAGGGACCAGGCCACGGCCATTGTCGCGCCGCGGAGCAATTTGTCGCGCCGTGGCCCAAAGGGTGATTTTAGAACATGTTTTTCAAGCTTTCTGACCTTCAACATAGGCATTTGTCGCGCCGCGGAGCAATTTGTCGCGCCGTGACAATTGCCTGTTTCATCCGAACTTCAGCAAACTTGTTTTGGCCATAACTTTTTGACCGTAACTCCGTTTTCGATGAATCAAATATCGTTGGAAACGTAATAAGATTTCCTTTCTAATGGTAAGGTTTTGAAATGTCAACTCAAACTTTATTACAATCGTTCTAACATGCTTTTATACTTGATTCTTGCATGAAACTTGACAACGTGATTCACATGCTATACTATTCGAGTCGTAACGAGCCATAGGACTAATTGAACACATTTCACCCGACCTTGTGTCGTAACCGGTTAATTGATATAACTTACTTGTTTAGGTCAAGGCTAAGCAACTTTCATGCACACGTTTACTTGTTGAAGTACTTTTATACTCGTGCACTCGAGGTGAGATCATAGTCCCACTTTTTAATCACTTTTATTCTTTACACCGTGGGCTGAGAAACACATACATTTCATACTTATTTACTTTTCATGCTTTTACATTGTGAACAAATACGAATACAAAGATGCATACGAGTTTGAACAAAAGTCCTCAATCCAATTATCATTAGTTCCACTTGCAGGGTGTAAGTGTAAGCGTGTAATTATGTTGTGTGGCTATACGGGTTTAACAAACCCTCATTCAGACGGTTCGCTACCGTTAGTGAATGAAATATAATTTCAACAATGTATAGTGTAAGTTCTAACACTAAATTCAAAATTCAGAGGGAAGATTCGGTTAAGCCTTGATAATTGGGTGCTCGTGATACAAATACTATTTTGGAATGTGAATGATTCTGGTTGAGCAATTCTTAAAGAACCTTGTGGTTCAATGCAATTTACTTACTAAACCTATGATTTCACCAACGTTTTTCGTTGACAGATTTCTATGTTTTTCTCAGGTCTTGCACGATATGTGATACATGCTTCCGCTCATTATTTGATACTTGCATTGGATGTCGAGTATACATGTTTTTCATGGAGCGTCTTTTGACTTTACTTTAAACCGTGTCGCCTAGATTTCAATCGCACTTATAACGTTGTAACTTAACTTTTGGTTGAACAATTCTTGTAAACTTTGAAACAATCTTTATTTTGAAATGAAGGCGACATATTTTGGTCAAACGTTATCTTAAAGACTTATAATCAGGTAATGGGACCCACGTAGCCGACGCCGTCACTTGACGATTTGTCGGGGTCGCTACATCAAGGAAGTTAAACCTGAAGAAAAGAACATCAGTGATGTTCCCGTCGCAAAACAATTTCCCGATGTGTTTCAAAAAGAATTACCAGGATTACCCCCACATCGATCCGTTGAATTTCAAATATACCTTGTACCAGGAGCTGCACCAATAGCTCGTTGATAAGGCTAAAAAGTAACATATATTTCATAGCAATATCCCTCCTAAATAATAGGTTTTCATATGTAATTGTATTATATTTTCATTGTAATTGTTTAAATAAATAAGTGCGAAGACAAAAGGCGAAAACGAAGATTTGAAGACACAAACGTCCAAAAAGCTCAAATGTACAAGATACAATTTAAAAGGTTCAATTTATTGATAAGAAACTTCTAAAAATGACAAGAGTACAAGTTACAAAGCGCAAAGTACACGATATAAAATAGTACGCAAGGACGTTCAAAAATCCGAAACTGGGACATGAGTCAACTCTCAACGCGAGATGCAACGAAGCGAAAATTACAAGTCAACTATGCACATAAATAAAATATAATATATAAATAATTCTTAAAAATTATATATATATTATATTATTATTTAATAACGTCGACAAGCAAAGATCCAAAATGATGTGAGCTGGAAAATCAAACTCCGCGACTCGCGGAGTTTGAAGGCTTAAAATGCTGCAACTCGCGGAGCTGCAAAAATCAGAAATGCCTATAAAAGGCCATGCATTCTGCCGAGTTTAAAAACACATAACATAATAATAATAATACTCTATAATAAATAATAAATAAATATATATATAATATATATATATATATATATATATATATATATATATATATATATATATATATATATATATATATATATATATATATATATATATATATATATATATATAGTATAGGGTAGTTTTATATTAGTTAGTTTGGGTTATGTAACGGTTATTTTACGGGTTTTGAAGTCGAAATTCTGTCCGTGTAACACTACGCGATAAATACTCAATGTAAGTTATGTTCTCCTTTTTAAATTAATGCCTTGTACTTAAGTTATTATTATGCTTATTTAATGCTGAAGTAATCATGATGTTGGGCTAAAAATATTTAAAATTGGGTAATTGGGTTTTGTACCATAATTGGGGTTTGGACAAAAGAACGACACTTGTGGAAATTAGACTATGGGCTATTAATGGGCTTTATATTTGTTTAACTAAATGATAGTTTGTTAATTTTAATATAAAGATTTACAATTGAACGTACCCATAAATAACCATATACACTCGATCGGACACGATGGGCGGGATATTTATATGTACGAATAATCGTTCATTTAACCGGACACGAGAATGGATTAATAGTCTATGGAATTATTAAAACAAGGGTGAAATTATGTACAAGGATACTTGGCATAATTGTTAACAAAGTATTAAAACCTTGGGTTACACACAGTCGATATCCTGGTGTAATTATTAAACAAAGTATTAAGACCTTGTTACAGTTCGAATCCCCAATTAGTTGGAATATTTGACTTCGGGTATAAGGATAATTTGACGAGGACACTCGCACTTTATATTTATGACTGATGGACTATTATGGACAAAAACCAGACGGACATATTAAATAATCCAGGACAAAGAACAATTAACCCATGGGCATAAAACTAAAATCAACACATCAAACATCATGATTACGGAAGTTTAAATAAGCATAATTATTTTATTTTATATTTCATCGCACCTTTAATTATTCATCATTTATATTTTTTGTTATTTATTTTATTTTGTTAATTAAATTTACTTTACGCTTCGCTTAAAATATAAAATCGACAAACCGGTCATTAAACGGTAAAACCCCCTTTTATATATTATTAATATAATATATTTTGTACGAATATAATTGTTTAAAATATAGTGTGAAATAAGCCAGCTCCCTGTGGAACGAACCGGACTTACTAAAAACTATACTACTCTACGATTAGGTACACTGCCTATAGTGTTGTAGCAAGGTTTAGGTATATCCATTTTGTAAATAAATAATTAAAACTTGTGTAATATTTCGTCGTATTTCGTATTTAAATTAATACTATTTCATATACACCTCGCATAACATCAAGAATTTTTGGCGCCGCTGCCGGGGAAATCGGCGAAACGCTATATTTTTAATTTATTTTTGTATAAATATATTTATATATATATTTAAAAAAACAATATAAAATTAAAAAAAAAACGTTTTTCAACCTCCGCTACTCGCGGAGATTTTCTGGAACGGGACATCGCGACTCGCGGAGCCGCCCTGTCAGGCCACAAAGAAACCCTAAAAAGCATTAATTACGGGGTATTATTAATTATTATTATTATTTAACCCTAATTACTTTATTATTATTATTATTTAGTTTAAGTTTTTAAATTAATTAGTTATAATTAATTATATTTAGTTTTAATATATAAAAAATTAATACTTTTATAAAATATAAAAATAAAAATATAAAAATAATATTTTTTATAAAAATAAGTAATTTTATCACTTTTTATAATTTGTATCCTTTTATATAGTGAAATCGTAATATTTTGTGTATTTTTTGTTCGCAATTAGTTTTAAAATTAGTTTTTCCGTAGTTATTTTATATGTATAGATTCTTAGGCTTTGCCTTAAAATTCCTTAAGTGCTTTTTCTTTATATTAAGATTTAGGCGCTTTGAAATTTTGCGACGCCGTTTTTCGCTTTAGTTTTAAATAGATTTTAGTGCCTTTAAGTAATTGTCGTTTTCTGAATAAAATTGCATTTACCTTTAGACCTTTAGGCGCAACTTTTTAGATATAATTTTTAGACTTTTAAGTTTCGACGTTTTTCTTTCTTATTTTTATTTTTCGACATTTTTCGACGCGTATTCTTTTTCTTTCTTATTTCTCGACGATCTAGTTTTTAGGACTTAGAATTTTCTCTATTTCTTCTCTATAATTTCTTTAAAATTTCAACGAAAAATTATTTTAAGCGGTTAAATTGATAGACATCCAAATTTTCTGCTTCGTAGTAATAGTTGGATTTGTTAGTGGCTGAGTTGTGAGCTTCCGATTTAAAGGGTTCTGGCTCCCTGCTGCATCTATTGGCTATTCGAAACTTGGGCAAAAGCAGAAAAGTCTATTAATTTGATAATTTATATAATTTTTTTTATTTTATTTTATAACTAATAGGATAATTAGTAAATGCACCACATTGTAGCTAAATTTGGTAATAAACGCATTATGGAAAATCTCGAAAATATCTTAGAAACTCTTTATGACATCCGAAATCAATTTCATCAATACTCTCAAACAGGTGTTGATGACAATTCATTCAGTCAATCTTGGATCACGAATGACGAAACAATAACTGGTTGTGAAATATGTGGAGATTATCACTCAATATGGGAATGTTATTATTACGTTCCTATGGAAAATTATGCACCCATGGAACCTGAATGGAACGATTATGAGGAATACAATTCTAATTGGGATTATTCAGAAGAATATATCCAAACTCAACAACCAGAAGACGAGAAAAATTATGTGCCTGAAAATTCTTTAGATTATATGAAAATCAAACTCGAAGAACTTGATGCTCAAAATGAACAAATGAGAGAGTTTGTAAATCGGCAAGCTGAAACCCTATCAGATTACACACCTGTTGATCTGAGGAGTATTGTGCAAGAAAATTTTATATCATCGAATTTTGATGAAATCGAGAGCTCCGAAATCACCAACTATCCCGATGATACTTTTTATTCAGTTTTACCAATTTCACAACATATCGACACATTAGCCTCTACTGACAAAATCATCGATCCATCAACGAATGAAAAAGAAGTAAGGGTGAAAAATTGGTACTCTTGGGAAAACGATAACATTGAAAATTTTACCCCCGAGACCAAAATGGTGAGACCAATAAGTACCATTAATGAAGAAGAATTTGCTTTGATCCCGAAATTCACCATTCCACAACCTTGCAACCCAATATTCTCAATAGACGAGTCATCCACCGAAAATGAACTACGAGCTGTAATAGATAATGACACCTCGAATTTCACCCAATTGGGTAATAGAGGTGAAACCTTTGATCCCGAGAATGAACGGAAGGAAATGTTAGGAATTGTCCGCCCTATAATATGTATGTCGATGTATATCGATCCATTTGACCAAGAACCAGAAAAGAGACATATCCATTTACTAAAAGCTACACTTAAAAAAGAATTAAGTAGTGACGATCGGGAGAGTCTAAACTTTAAACCCATTGATATAATATATACCACCCGAGATGTAAATAACTGGCTCACTATTTTAATTTGTGGAACTTATTCTACCGACTTCACATGTTGTCAGCTAAGTGTGGGGAAGTCTAACCCCACTTAACGTTAAATTAGGGGTTCGGGTTAGTGCATAACTAGTTAATAAAAATGCACTATTAGGGTAAAAGACGCATTTTCAAAAATTAGCAAACAGTCCAGAAAAGCAACCGTTTTTGAAAAAAAAGCATGTGTGATAAAACAAGAAGGAATGAACGATGAGGCGCGCCATCTATCATTCGACGAGCTTTGTAATTACAAACTGGGTATTTTTAATCACTTTTCTACACTTATCACCCTCGTGAATTTATAATTATAGTCTGATTTCATGCAAATGAGGGCATTGCATGATCTCAAGTGTGGGGAAAGGTTATAAATTCTCTCGGGTTTGCACTTAGTTTATTTGCCAAATTTTTTGAAAATCTTAAAAATTTTCAAATAAATGAATTCAAAATCATGTTTATACATATTTATGAACGATGAAAATTAGGTGTTAATACCGAAATTATCGTTACCTCGGAAAGGACATAAATTGAGAAACACCCTAAAACGATTGAATTCATTTAAAATGGAATAAAGGAGAATAAAAAGGCAAAGAAAGAAACTAAGTGTGGGGAGAATGTACCAAGTTATTCAATTAAAAACTATCTATCACATGTTTCTGTAAAGTTATTGCAGGTACTTTTATTTTGGACGATTTTAATCAGTTTTACCCGATTTACTGTAATATATTTGAAAGAAAAGATGGATCTACACGATGAATCAATTCCATCATTAAAAGGACGTAAAGTCTTCCGAAAAAGACACGCGCTTCTTGATTTAGGTCAGGAAGTTGTCATCCAGACCAGCTGTAGGTTGACGAAAAATCTAGAAAAGTCATCACTAAAATCAGCAGGAAATCCACGGACCTCAGCATCAAACAGGGTCGCCAAGTGGTCAGACTTATCCTAACCATGAGAGGATCTGTCTCGTAAAATGGGGAGGGTGCCGTGCAAATTAGCTTGATAAGACTAATGAATCAGACCTCCAGAAAGGATAATCTCCTTAAAGATTAAAAATCAGCTTTTAAGCCTGATATTACTCAATCTTTGAGATTGACCTTAAATATTGAGAATTACAAACTCATAGAATTCGATGATATCTAAACTCGAGCTTGAACGAGAAAATATTTTGATCAAAATTACAAACCGATTTGTTTTATGAAAACCTATTTTCAATGCGTTCATTACCATTGAACGTAAAATCCTAGGAATTCACCTGGAATTCATTAGGTCACCTGAACCAAATCGTGTGTAAACCGTAAGAATGGTGGTTGCATAGCATGGTCAGAGACAGGACTGAAATGTCCCGTTCTTATTGATTAAAAACGTTCCATATTAATTGATTTCGTTGCGAGGTTTTGACCTCTATATGAGACGTTTTTCAAAGACTGCATTCATTTTAAAACAAACCATAACCTTTATTTCATCAATAAAGGTTTTAAAAAAAAACTTTACGTAGATTATCAAATAATGATAATCTAAAATATCCTGTTTACACACGACCATTACATAATGGTTTACAATACAAATATGTTACAACAAAATAAGTTTCTTGAATGCAGTTTTTACACAATATCATACAAGCATGGACTCCAAATCTCGTCCTTATTTAAGTATGCGACAGCGGAAGCTCTTAATAATCACCTGAGAATAAACATGCTTAAAACGTCAACAAAAATGTTGGTGAGTTATAGGTTTAACCTATATATATCAAATCATAATAATAGACCACAAGATTTCATTTTTCAATATACATCCCATACATAGAGATAAAAATCATTCATATGGTGAACACCTGGTAACCGACATTAACAAGATGCATATATAAGAATATCCCCATCATTCCGGGACACCCTTCGGATATGATATAAATTTCGAAGTACTAAAGCATCCGGTACTTTGGATGGGGTTTGTTAGGCCCAATAGATCTATCTTTAGGATTCGCGTCAATTAGGGTGTCTGTTCCCTAATTCTTAGATTACCAGACTTTAATAAAAAGGGGCATATTCGATTTTGATAATTCAACCATAGAATGTAGTTTCACGTACTTGTGTCTATTTTGTAAATCATTTATAAAACCTGCATGTATTCTCATTCCAAAAATATTAGATTTTAAAAGTGGGACTATAACTCACTTTCACAGATTTTTACTTCGTCGGGAAGTAAGACTTGGCCACTGGTTGATTCACGAACCTATAACAATATATACATATATATCAAAGTACGTTCAAAATATATTTACAACACTTTTAATATATTTTGATGTTTTAAGTTTATTAAGTCAGCTGTCCTCGTTAGTAACCTACAACTAGTTGTCCACAGTTAGATGTACAGAAATAAATCGATAAATATTATCTTGAATCAATCCACGACCAAGTGTATACGTATCTCAGTATTGATCACAACTCAAACTATATATATTTTGGAATCAACCTCAACCCTGTATAGCTAACTCCAACATTCACATATAGAGTGTCTATGGTTGTTCCGAAATATATATAGATGTGTCGACATGATAGGTCGAAACATTGTATACGTGTCTATGGTATCTCAAGATTACATAATATACAATACAAGTTGATTAAGTTTTGGTTGGAATAGATTTGTTACCAATTTTCACGTAGCTAAAATGAGAAAAATTATCCAATCTTGTTTTACCCATAACTCCTTCATTTTAAATCCGTTTTGAGTGAATCAAATTGCTATGGTTTCATATTGAACTCTATTTTATGAATCTAAACAGAAAAAGTATAGGTTTATAGTCGGAAAAATAAGTTACAAGTCGTTTTTGTAAAGGTAGTCATTTCAGTCGAAAGAACGACGTCTAGATGACCATTTTAGAAAACATACTTCCACTTTGAGTTTAACCATAATTTTTGGATATAGTTTCATGTTCATAATAAAAATCATTTTCTCAGAATAACAACTTTTAAATCAAAGTTTATCATAGTTTTTAATTAACTAACCCAAAACAGCCCGCGGTGTTACTACGACAGCGTAAATCCGGTTTTACGGTGTTTTTCGTGTTTCCAGGTTTTAAATCATTAAGTTAGCATATCATATAGATATAGAACATGTGTTTAGTTGATTTTAAAAGTCAATTTAGAAGGATTAACTTTTGTTTGCGAACAAGTTTAGAATTAACTAAACTATGTTCTAGTGATTACAAGTTTAAACCTTCGAATAAGATAGCTTTATATGTATGAATCGAATGATGTTATGAACATCATTACTACCTTAAGTTCCTTGGATAAACCTACTGGAAAAGAGAAAAATAGATCTAGCTTCAACGGATCCTTGGATGGCTCGAAGTTCTTGAAGCAGAATCATGACACGAAAACAAGTTCAAGTAAGATCATCACTTGAAATAAGATTGTTATAGTTATAGAAATTGAACCAAAGTTTGAATATGATTATTACCTTGTATTAGAATGATAACCTACTGTAAGAAACAAAGATTTCTTGAGGTTGGATGATCACCTTACAAGATTGGAAGTGAGCTAGCAAACTTGAAAGTATTCTTGATTTTATGAAACTAGAACTTTTGGAATTTATGAAGAACACTTAGAACTTGAAGATAGAACTTGAGAGAGATCAATTAGATGAAGAAAATTGAAGAATGAAAGTGTTTGTAGGTGTTTTTGGTCGTTGGTGTATGGATTAGATATAAAGGATATGTAATTTTGTTTTCATGTAAATAAGTCATGAATGATTACTCATATTTTTGTAATTTTATGAGATATTTCATGCTAGTTGCCAAATGATGGTTCCCACATGTGTTAGGTGACTCACATGGGCTGCTAAGAGCTGATCATTGGAGTGTATATACCAATAGTACATACATCTAAAAGCTGTGTATTGTACGAGTACGAATACGGGTGCATACGAGTAGAATTGTTGATGAAACTGAACGAGGATGTAATTGTAAGCATTTTTGTTAAGTAGAAGTATTTTGATAAGTGTCTTGAAGTCTTTCAAAAGTGTATGAATACATATTAAAACACTACATGTATATACATTTTAACTGAGTCGTTAAGTCATCGTTAGTCGTTACATGTAAATGTTGTTTTGAAACCTTTAGGTTAACGATCTTGTTGAATGTTGTTAACCCATCATTTATTATAACAAATGAGATGTTAAATTATTATATTATCATGATATTATGATATATAATATATCTTAGTATGATGTATATACAGTTAAATGTCGTTACAACGATAATCGTTACATATATGTCTCGTTTCGAAATCATTAAGTTAGTAGCCTTATTTTTACATATGTATTTCATTGTTAATACACTTAATAATATATTTACTTATCATTTAACATAATTAACCAAGTGTATCAATATCTTAATATGATTCATATGTACCTAGTAAGACGTTGTTATAACGATAATCGTTATATATATCGTTTTCGAGTTTCTTAAATTAATAGTCTCATTTTTATGTATATAACTCATTGTTAAAATACCTAATGAGATACATACTTATAATAAAAACATGTTAACTATATATATAACCATATATATGTCATCGTATAGTTTTTATAAGTTTTAACGTTCGTGAATCACCGGTCAACTTGGGTGGTCAATTGTCTATATGAAACATATTTCAATTAATCAAGTCTTAACAAGTTTGATTGCTTAACATGTTGGAAACATTTAATCATGTAAATATCAATCTCAATTAATATATATAAACATGGAAAAGTTCGGGTCACTACAGTACCTACCCGTTAAATAAATTTCGTCCCGAAATTTTAAGCTGTTGAAGGTGTTGACGAATCTTCTGGAAATAGATGCGGGTATTTCTTCTTCATCTGATCTTCACGCTCCCAGGTGAACTCGGGTCCTCTACGAGCATTCCATCGAACCTTAACAATTGGTATCTTATTTTGCTTAAGTCTTTTAACCTCACGATCCATTATTTCGACGGGTTCTTCGATGAATTGGAGTTTTTCGTTGATTTGGATTTCATCTAACGGAATAGTGAGATCTTCTTTAGCAAAACATTTCTTCAAATTCGAGACGTGGAAAGTGTTATGTACAGCCGCGAGTTGTTGAGGTAACTCAAGTCGGTAAGCTACTGGTCCGACACGATCAATAATCTTGAATGGTCCAATATACCTTGGATTTAATTTCCCTCGTTTACCAAATCGAACAACGCCTTTCCAAGGTGCAACTTTAAGCATGACCATCTCTCCAATTTCAAATTCTATATCTTTTCTTTTAATGTCAGCGTAGCTCTTTTGTCGACTTTGGGCGGTTTTCAACCGTTGTTGAATTTGGATGATCTTCTCGGTAGTTTCTTGTATAATCTCCGGACCCGTAATCTGTCTATCCCCCACTTCACTCCAACAAATCGGAGACCTGCACTTTCTACCATAAAGTGCTTCAAACGGCGCCATCTCAATGCTTGAATGGTAGCTGTTGTTGTAGGAAAATTCTGCTAACGGTAGATGTCGATCCCAACTGTTTCCGAAATCAATAACACATGCTCGTAGCATGTCTTCCAGCGTTTGTATCGTCCTTTCGCTCTGCCCATCAGTTTTTGGATGATAGGCAGTACTCATGTCTAGACGAGTTCCTAATGCTTGCTGTAATGTCTGCCAGAATCTTGAAATAAATCTGCCATCCCTATCAGAGATAATAGAGATTGGTATTCCATGTCTGGAGACGACTTCCTTCAAATACAGTCGTGCTAACTTCTCCATCTTGTCATCTTCTCTTATTGGTAGGAAGTGTGCTGATTTGGTGAGACGATCAACTATTACCCAAATAGTATCAAAACCACTTGCAGTCCTTGGCAATTTAGTGATGAAATCCATGGTAATGTTTTCCCATTTCCATTCTGGGATTTCGGGTTGTTGAAGTAGACCTGATGGTTTCTGATGCTCAGCTTTGACCTTAGAACACGTCAAACATTCTCCTACGTATTTAGCAACATCGGCTTTCATACCCGGCCACCAAAAATGTTTCTTGAGATCCTTGTACATCTTCCCCGTTCCAGGATGTATTGAGTATCTGGTTTTATGAGCTTCTCTAAGTACCATTTCTCTCATATCTCCAAATTTTGGTACCCAAATCCTTTCAGCCCTATACCGGGTTCCGTCTTCCCGAATATTAAGATGCTTCTCCGATCCTTTGGGTATTTCATCCTTTAAATTTCCCTCTTTTAAAACTCCTTGTTGCGCCTCCTTTATTTGAGTAGTAATGTTATTATGAATCATTATATTCATAGATTTTACTCGAATGGGTTCTCTGTCCTTCCTGCTCAAGGCATCGGCTACCACATTTGCCTTCCCCGGGTGGTAACGAATCTCAAAGTCGTAATCATTCAATAATTCAATCCACCTACGCTGCCTCATATTCAGTTGTTTCTGATTAAATATGTGTTGAAGACTTTTGTGGTCGGTATATATAATACTTTTGACCCCATATAAGTAGTGCCTCCAAGTCTTTAATGCAAAAACAACCGCGCCTAATTCCAAATCATGCGTCGTATAATTTTGTTCGTGAATCTTCAATTGTCTAGACGCATAAGCAATCACCTTCGTTCGTTGCATTAATACACAACCGAGACCTTGCTTTGATGCATCACAATAAATCACAAAATCATCATTCCCTTCAGGCAATGACAATATAGGTGCCGTAGTTAGCTTTTTCTTCAATAACTGAAACACTTTCTCTTGTTCATCATTCCATTCAAATTTCTTCCCTTTATGCGTTAATGCAGTCAAGGGTTTTGCTATTCTGGAAAAGTCTTGGATGAACCTTCTGTAGTAACCAGCTAGTCCTAAAAACTGGCGTATGTGTTTCGGAGTTTTCGGGGTTTCCCACTTTTCAACAGTTTCTATCTTTGCCGGATCCACCTTAATACCTTCTTTGTTCACTATGTGACCGAGGAATTGAACTTCTTCCAACCAAAATGCACACTTTGAAAACTTAGCGTACAATTCTTCCTTCCTCAATACTTCTAACACCTTTCTCAAATGTTCACCGTGTTCTTGGTCATTCTTTGAGTAAATAAGTATGTCATCAATGAAAACAATGACAAACTTGTCAAGGTATGGTCCACACACTCGGTTCATAAGGTCCATGAACATAGCTGGTGCATTAGTTAAACCAAACGGCATGACCATAAACTCGTAATGACCGTAACGTGTTCTGAAAGCAGTCTTTGGAATATCATCTTCTTTCACCCGCATTTGATGATACCCGGAACGTAAGTCAATCTTTGAATAAACAGACGAGCCTTGTAGTTGATCAAATAAGTCGTCGATTCTCGGTAGTGGGTAGCGGTTCTTGATGGTAAGTTTGTTCAACTCTCGGTAGTCGATACACAACCTGAATGTACCATCTTTCTTCTTGACAAACAAAACAGGAGCTCCCCACGGTGATGTGCTTGGTCGAATGAAACCACGCTCTAAAAGTTCTTGTAATTGGCTTTACAGTTCTTTCATTTCGCTGGGTGCGAGTCTGTAAGGAGCACGAGCTATTGGTGCAGCTCCTGGTACAAGATCTATTTGAAATTCAACGGATCGATGTGGGGGTAATCCCGGTAATTCTTTCGGAAATACATCGGGAAATTCTTTTGCAATGGGAACATCATTGATGCTCTTTTCTTCAGTTTGTACTTTCTCGACGTGTGCTAGAATAGCATAGCAACCTTTTCTTATTAGTTTTTGTGCCTTCAAATTACTAATAAGATGTAGCTTCGTGTTGCCCTTTTCTCCGTACACCATTAAGGGTTTTCCTTTTTCTCGTATAATGCGAATTGCATTTTTGTAACAAACGATCTCCGCTTTCACTTCTTTCAACCAGTCCATACCGATTATCACATCAAAACTCCCTAACTCTACTGGTATCAAATCAATCTTAAATGTTTCGCTAACCAGTTTAATTTCTCGATTCCGACATATATTATCTGCTGAAATTAATTTACCATTTGCTAATTCGAGTAAAAATTTACTATCCAAAGGCGTCAATGGACAACTTAATTTAGCACAAAAATCTCTACTCATATAGCTTCTATCCGCACCCGAATCAAATAAAACGTAAGCAGATTTATTATCAATAAGAAACGTACCCGTAACAAGCTCCGGGTCTTCCTGTGCCTCTACCGCATTAATATTGAAAACTCTTCCACGGCCTTGTCCATTCGTGTTCTCCTGGTTCGGGCAATTTCTAATAATGTGGCCTGGTTTTCCACATTTATAACAAACTACATTGGCATAACTTGCTCCGACACTACTTGCTCCGCCATTACTCGTTCCGACACCATTTGTTCCTTTCGTTCTATTAACCCCTGGTCCGTAGACCTCACACTTCGCCGCGCTATGACCATTTCTTTTACACTTGTTGCAAAATTTGGTGCAGAACCCCGAGTGATTCTTTTCACACCTTTGGCATAGCTGCTTCTGATTGTTGTTGTTGTTGCGGTTATTATTGTTGTTGGGATGATTGTTGTAGTTGTTGTTGTTGTTGTTGTTGTTGGGCCGTTTGTTGTAGTTGCGATTGATGTTGCGATTGTTGGGATAATTGTTGCGATTATTGTTGTAATTGCTGTTGTTGTTGTATTGGTGATTCTTATCACCGTTTTCCTCCCACTTTCTTTTGACTTGCTTCACATTGGCCTCTTCAGCAGTCTGTTCTTTAATTCTTTCTTCAATCTGGTTCACTAGTTTGTGAGCCATTCTACATGCCTGTTGTATGGAGGCAGGCTCGTGTGAACTTATATCTTCTTGGATTCTTTCCGGTAATCCTTTCACAAACGCGTCGATCTTCTCTTCCTCATCTTCGAATGCTCCCGGACACAATAGGCACAATTCTGTGAATCGTCTTTCGTACGTGGTAATATCAAATCCTTGGGTTCGTAACCCTCTAAGTTCTGTCTTGAGCTTATTGACCTCGGTTCTGGGACGGTACTTCTCGTTCATCAAGTGCTTGAATGCTGACCACGGTAGTGCGTACGCATCATCTTGTCCCACTTGCTCTAGATAGGTATTCCACCATGTTAACGCAGAACCTGTGAAGGTATGCGTAGCGTACTTCACTTTGTCCTCTTCAGTACACTTACTTATGGCAAACACCGATTCAACCTTCTCGGTCCACCGTTTCAATCCGATCGGTCCTTCGGTTCCATCAAATTCCAAAGGTTTGCAGGCAGTGAATTCTTTGTAGGTGCATCCTACACGATTTCCTGTACTGCTAGATCCAAGGTTATTGTTGGTATGTAGCGCAGCCTGTACTGCGGCTATGTTTGAAGCTAGAAAAGTACGGAATTCCTCTTCATTCATATTCACGGTGTGTCGAGTAGTCGGTGCCATTTCCTTCAAAATAGTTAAATGGAACAAGTTAATCATACAGAATATTAAGAGTAGTTAATAGTATTTCGTAGCATAATATGAACTCATTTATAAAAGCTTTTTCTTCATATTAGCGTTTTATAAGTTTAAATTCGGGTAGTACCTACCCGTTAAGTTCATACTTAGTAGCTAATATACAATTCAACTACTACAATTCTATATGAAAAACTGATTGTAATAATATTTCGCGTTCAAACTTTTATACAATATTTTACAAACTTACAATACCGCTTATTTTACATAAAGCATGAAATATAGCACACAATAACTTTGATACAAGATAGTTGTGAAGACAATTCTAGCTAGTACACAAGTCGTTCGGCAAAGGCAATAAAGACACGTAATTCATACGTCCAGAAACAAGTCATGCATTCTGGTTTTACTAGGACTACTTCCCATCCTTGGTCTTGTGCAACATAACCGTTATGACCGTTGATAAGACAGCGTGTTGTAACGTCATCAAAGGGACGAGGGTTACGTAATGTCCAACAGTCCCGTAATAATCTAAAAACCTCATTTCTTACCCCAATTACCGACTCCGTCACTTGTGGAAACGTTTTGTTTAATAGTTGTAGCCCGATGTTCTTGTTCTCACTTTGGTGAGAAGCGAACATTACTAATCCGTAAGCATAACATGCTTCTTTATGTTGCATGTTAGCCGCTTTTTCTAAATCACGAAGTCCAATATTCGGATATATTGAGTCAAAATAATTTCTTAACCCGTTGCGTAAAATAGCATTTGGGTTCCCCGCAATATATGCGTCAAAGTAAACACATCGTAACTTATGGGTTTCCCAATGTGATATCCCCCATCTTTCAAACGAAAGTCTCTTATAAACCAAGACATTCTTGGAACGTTCTTCGAATGTCTTACAAACTGATCTCGCCTTAAATAGTTGTGCCGAAGAATTCTGACCGACTTTAGACAAGATTTCATCAATCATGTCTCCGGGTAGGTCTCTTAAAATATTGGGTTGTCTATCCATTTTGTGTTTTTATACTGTAAAATAGACAAGAGTTAGATTCATAAAAAAAATACTTATTAATACAAGCAATTTTTACATATATCATAAAACATAAGCACACTATATTACATATATTACACCACACGAATACAACTATCTTATTCCGACTTGCTTGTTTCTTCTTCTTCGGTTTTGGTTCATTTTGCCAAGTTTCTAGGGATATATGATGTTCCCCTAATACGAGCCGTCGTTATCCACATTGGTTTAGAAAAACCTGGTGGTTTAGAGGTTCCCGGGTCATTGTTACAACTTAAGGACTTCGGGGGTTGACGATACATATAAAGTTCATCGGGGTTGGAATTAGATTTCTTTATTTTTATGCCCTTTCCCTTATTATTTTCTTTTGCCTTTTTAAATTCAGTTGGGGTAATTTCTGTAACATCATCGGAATTCTCGTCAGAATCCGATTCATCGGAGAATTGGTAATCCTCCCAATATTTTGCTTCCTTGGCGGAAACACCATTGACCATAATTAACCTTGGTCGGTTGGTTGAGTATTTTCTTTTACTTAACCGTTTTATTATTTCCCCCACCGGTTCTACTTCTTCATCCGGTTCCGATTCTTCTTCCGGTTCCGATTCTTCTTCCGGTTCCGACTCTTCTTCCGGTTCCTCTTCGGGAACTTGTGAATCAGTCCACGAATCATTCCAATTTACATTTGACTCTTCATTATTATTAGGTGAGTCAATGGGACTTGTTCTAGAGGTAGACATCTATCACATAATATCAAACGCGTTAAGAGATTAATATATCACATAATATTCACATGTTAAAAATATATAGTTTCCAACAAAATTTGTTAAGCAATCATTTTTCAAGTAAACACGGTCGAAGTCCAGACTTACTAATGCATCCTAACAAACTCGATAAGACACACTAATGCAAAATTCTGGTTCTCTAAGACCAACGCTCGGATACCAACTGAAATGTCCCGTTCTTATTGATTAAAAACGTTCCATATTAATTGATTTCGTTGCGAGGTTTTGACCTCTATATGAGACGTTTTTCAAAGACTGCATTCATTTTAAAACAAACCATAACCTTTATTTCATCAATAAAGGTTTTAAAAAAAAACTTTACGTAGATTATCAAATAATGATAATCTAAAATATCCTGTTTACACACGACCATTACATAATGGTTTACAATACAAATATGTTACAACAAAATAAGTTTCTTGAATGCAGTTTTTACACAATATCATACAAGCATGGACTTCAAATCTCGTCCTTATTTAAGTATGCGACAGCGGAAGCTCTTAATAATCACCTGAGAATAAACATGCTTAAAACGTCAACAAAAATGTTGGTGAGTTATAGGTTTAACCTATATATATCAAATCATAATAATAGACCACAAGATTTCATTTTTCAATATACATCCCATACATAGAGATAAAAATCATTCATATGGTGAACACCTGGTAACCGACATTAACAAGATGCATATATAAGAATATCCCCATCATTCCGGGACACCCTTCGGATATGATATAAATTTCGAAGTACTAAAGCATCCGGTACTTTGGATGGGGTTTGTTAGGCCCAATAGATCTATCTTTAGGATTCGCGTCAATTAGGGTGTCTGTTCCCTAATTCTTAGATTACCAGACTTTAATAAAAAGGGGCATATTCGATTTTGATAATTCAACCATAGAATGTAGTTTCACGTACTTGTGTCTATTTTGTAAATCATTTATAAAACCTGCATGTATTCTCATCCCAAAAATATTAGATTTTAAAAGTGGGACTATAACTCACTTTCACAGATTTTTACTTCGTCGGGAAGTAAGACTTGGCCACTGGTTGATTCACGAACCTATAACAATATATACATATATATCAAAGTATGTTCAAAATATATTTACAACACTTTTAATATATTTTGATGTTTTAAGTTTATTAAGTCAGCTGTCCTCGTTAGTAACCTACAACTAGTTGTCCACAGTTAGATGTACAGAAATAAATCGATAAATATTATCTTGAATCAATCCACGACCCAGTGTATACGTATCTCAGTATTGATCACAACTCAAACTATATATATTTTGGAATCAACCTCAACCCTGTATAGCTAACTCCAACATTCACATATAGAGTGTCTATGGTTGTTCCGAAATATATATAGATGTGTCGACATGATAGGTCGAAACATTGTATACGTGTCTATGGTATCTCAAGATTACATAATATACAATACAAGTTGATTAAGTTTTGGTTGGAATAGATTTGTTACCAATTTTCACGTAGCTAAAATGAGAAAAATTATCCAATCTTGTTTTACCCATAACTCCTTCATTTTAAATCCGTTTTGAGTGAATCAAATTGCTATGGTTTCATATTGAACTCTATTTTATGAATCTAAACAGAAAAAGTATAGGTTTATAGTCGGAAAAATAAGTTACAAGTCGTTTTTGTAAAGGTAGTCATTTCAGTCGAAAGAACGACGTCTAGATGACCATTTTAGAAAACATACTTCCACTTTGAGTTTAACCATAATTTTTGGATATAGTTTCATGTTCATAATAAAAATCATTTTCTCAGAATAACAACTTTTAAATCAAAGTTTATCATAGTTTTTAATTAACTAACCCAAAACAGCCCGCGGTGTTACTACGACAGCGTAAATCCGGTTTTACGGTGTTTTTCGTGTTTCCAGGTTTTAAATCATTAAGTTAGCATATCATATAGATATAGAACATGTGTTTAGTTGATTTTAAAAGTCAATTTAGAAGGATTAACTTTTGTTTGCGAACAAGTTTAGAATTAACTAAACTATGTTCTAGTGATTACAAGTTTAAACCTTCGAATAAGATAGCTTTATATGTATGAATCGAATGATGTTATGAACATCATTACTACCTTAAGTTCCTTGGATAAACCTACTGGAAAAGAGAAAAATAGATCTAGCTTCAACGGATCCTTGGATGGCTCGAAGTTCTTGAAGCAGAATCATGACACGAAAACAAGTTCAAGTAAGATCATCACTTGAAATAAGATTGTTATAGTTATAGAAATTGAACCAAAGTTTGAATATGATTATTACCTTGTATTAGAATGATAACCTACTGTAAGAAACAAAGATTTCTTGAGGTTGGATGATCACCTTACAAGATTGGAAGTGAGCTAGCAAACTTGAAAGTATTCTTGATTTTATGAAACTAGAACTTTTGGAATTTATGAAGAACACTTAGAACTTGAAGATAGAACTTGAGAGAGATCAATTAGATGAAGAAAATTGAAGAATGAAAGTGTTTGTAGGTGTTTTTGGTCGTTGGTGTATGGATTAGATATAAAGGATATGTAATTTTGTTTTCATGTAAATAAGTCATGAATGATTACTCATATTTTTGTAATTTTATGAGATATTTCATGCTAGTTGCCAAATGATGGTTCCCACATGTGTTAGGTGACTCACATGGGCTGCTAAGAGCTGATCATTGGAGTGTATATACCAATAGTACATACATCTAAAAGCTGTGTATTGTACGAGTACGAATACGGGTGCATACGAGTAGAATTGTTGATGAAACTGAACGAGGATGTAATTGTAAGCATTTTTGTTAAGTAGAAGTATTTTGATAAGTGTCTTGAAGTCTTTCAAAAGTGTATGAATACATATTAAAACACTACATGTATATACATTTTAACTGAGTCGTTAAGTCATCGTTAGTCGTTACATGTAAATGTTGTTTTGAAACCTTTAGGTTAACGATCTTGTTGAATGTTATTAACCCATCGTTTATTATAACAAATGAGATGTTAAATTATTATATTATCATGATATTATGATATATAATATATCTTAGTATGATGTATATACAGTTAAATGTCGTTACAACGATAATCGTTACATATATGTCTCGT
Organism: Rutidosis leptorrhynchoides; assembly: GCF_046630445.1. NCBI lineage: Eukaryota > Viridiplantae > Streptophyta > Magnoliopsida > Asterales > Asteraceae > Rutidosis > Rutidosis leptorrhynchoides. The sequence continues at coordinate 219,779,280 of NC_092333.1, read as the reverse complement.
TTCGAAATCATTAAGTTAGTAGCCTTATTTTTACATATGTATTTCATTGTTAATACACTTAATAATATATTTACTTATCATTTAACATAATTAACCAAGTGTATCAATATCTTAATATGATTCATATGTACCTAGTAAGACGTTGTTATAACGATAATCGTTATATATATCGTTTTCGAGTTTCTTAAATTAATAGTCTCATTTTTATGTATATAACTCATTGTTAAAATACCTAATGAGATACATACTTATAATAAAAACATGTTAACTATATATATAACCATATATATGTCATCGTATAGTTTTTATAAGTTTTAACGTTCGTGAATCACCGGTCAACTTGGGTGGTCAATTGTCTATATGAAACATATTTCAATTAATCAAGTCTTAACAAGTTTGATTGCTTAACATGTTGGAAACATTTAATCATGTAAATATCAATCTCAATTAATATATATAAACATGGAAAAGTTCGGGTCACTACAAGGACCTTGTGCCAGACCGAAAAATCATAGGATGATCTTTACTATTGCTCCTACAAAGTATAGTATTAGCATCCGACAGGTTTATAGACCATAATCAAAAGCAAGTCACGGGACATTGCCTTAACAGTTGCTTGTTCATCGCTTTCCTTTACAACCGGACGGTAGTTTGCCGAAAGGTAATATACGGGACAAGTAAACTGGACGTGTTGCTTTCCTAATACAAGGTTAGCAAGTGGGTGACACAAAACCATAAGTTTTGAGCTAAAATTTTCAAATCTGAAACCCACAAAACCCACAAAAATATTTTGCAACACCGGTGAAGGGTTATTCCGGAAAACTTATCTAGGGTAAAAGCTAGATTAAATTTTCAAAAGATCAAATATTTTCATAAAGATCCAATTTCCTTAAGGATCTACATTTTCATAGTCATGTGGGACTGTAAACTGCCTTTCAAATGTGCACTTTGCTTTGGAAACCGAAAGTAAATCGGCTATTTGATTGTAAGTGTCGTTGACCTAAACCCGAGGCAACTGTGGATGGCACACCCACCTTTAACCATGGTTCTATCGTCACTATCATTGTTTATACCGCCGTATCAAAATCACTGATGTATAAAGTGTGAGAATAAAAAAGTGATTCGAGTGAAGTGTGATTTTATTTCAAGTTATGTATTGCTTGAGGACAAGCAACGTTTAAGTGTGGGGATATTTGATAAGGCTAAAAAGGAACATATATTTCATAGCAATATCCCTCCTAAATAATAGGTTTTCATATGTAATTGTATTATATTTTCATTGTAATTGTTTAAATAAATAAGTGCGAAGACAAAAGGCAAAAACGAAGATTTGAAGACACAAACGTCCAAAAAGCTCAAATGTACAAGATACAATTCAAAAGGCTCAATTTATTGATAAGAAACGTCTAAAAATGACAAGAGTACAAGTTACAAAACGCAAAGTACACGATATAAAATAGTACGCAAGGACGTTCGAAAATTCGGAACTGGGACATGAGTCAACTCTCAACGCGCGACGCAACGGAGCGAAAATTACAAGTCAACTATGCACATAAATAAAATATAATATATAAATAATTCTTAAAAATTATATATATATTATATTATTATTTAATAACGTCGATAAGCAAAGATCCAAAATGATGTGAGCTGGAAAATCAAACTCCGCGATTCGTGGCGTTTGAAGGCTTAAAATGCCGCAACTCGCGGAGCTGCAAAAATCAGAAATGCCTATAAAAGGCCATGCATTCTGCCGAGTTTAAAAACACATAACATAATAATAATAATACTCTGTAATAAATAATAAATAAATATATATATAATATATATATATATATATATATATATATATATATATATATATATATATATATATATAGTATAGGGTAGTTTTATATTAGTTAGTTTGGGTTATGTAACGGTTATTTTACGGGTTTTGAAGTCGAAATTCTGTCCGTGTAACACTACGCGATAAATACTCAATGTAAGTTATGTTCTCCTTTTTAAATTAATGCCTCGTACTTAAGTTATTATTATGCTTATTTAATGGCGAAGTAATCATGATGTTGGGCTAAAAATATTTAAAATTGGGTAATTGGGTTTTGTACCATAATTGGGGTTTGGACAAAAGAACGACACTTGTGGAAATTAGACTATGGGCTATTAATGGGCTTTATATTTGTTTAACTAAATGATAGTTTGTTAATTTTAATATAAAGATTTACAATTGAACGTACCCATAAATAACCATATACACTCGATCGGACACGATGGGCGGGATATTTATATGTACGAATAATCGTTCATTTAACCGGACACGGGAATGGATTAATAGTCTATGGAATTATTAAAACAAGGGTGAAATTATGTACAAGGATACTTGGCATAATTGTTAACAAAGTATTAAAACCTTGGGTTACACACAGTCGATATCCTGTTGTGTAATTATTAAACAAAGTATTAAGACCTTGTTACAGTTCGAATCCCCAATTAGTTGGAATATTTGACTTCGGGTATAAGGATAATTTGACGAGGACACTCGCACTTTATATTTATGACTGATGGACTGTTATGGACAAAAACCTGACGGACATATTAAATAATCCAGGACAAAGAACAATTAACCCATGGGCATAAAACTAAAATCAACACATCAAACATCATGATTACGGAAGTTTAAATAAGCATAATTATTTTATTTTATATTTCATCGCACCTTTAATTATTTGTCATTTATATTTTTTGTTATTTATTTTATTTTGTTAATTAAATTTACTTTACGCTTCGCTTAAAATATAAAATCGACAAACCGGTCATTAAACGGTAAAACCCCCTTTTATATATTATTAATATAATATATTTTGTACGAATATAATTGTTTAAAATATAGTGTGAAATAAGCCAGCTCCCTGTGGAACGACCGGACTTACTAAAAACTATACTACTCTACGATTAGGTACACTGCCTATAGTGTTGTAGCAAGGTTTAGGTATATCCATTTTGTAAATAAATAATTAAAACTTGTGTAATATTTCATCGTATTTCGTATTTAAATTAATACTATTTCATATACACCTCGCATAACATCACTCGTGCTCCATACAGACTCGCACCCAGCGAAATGAAAGAATTACAAAGTCAATTACAGGAACTTTTAGAGCGTGGTTTCATTCAACCAAGCACATCACCATGGGGAGCTCCTGTTTTGTTTGTCAAGAAGAAGGATGGTACATTTAAGTTGTGTATCGACTACCGAGAGTTGAACAAACTTACCATTAAGAACCGCTACCCACTACCGAGAATCGACGACTTATTTGATCAACTACAAGGCTCGTCGGTTTATTCGAAGATTGATTTACATTCTGGGTATCATCAAATGCGGGTGAAGGAGGATGATATTCCAAAGACTGCTTTTAGGACGCGTTATGGTCATTACGAGTTTATGGTTATGCCATTTGGGTTGACTAACGCACCAGCTGTATTCATGGACCTCATGAATCGAGTGTGTGGACCGTACCTTGACAAGTTTGTCATTGTTTTCATCGATATACTTATTTACTCAAAGAATGACCAAGAGCACGAAGAACATTTGAGAAAAGTGCTAGAGTTGTTAAGGAAAGAAAAACTGTACGCTAAGTTTTCAAAGTGTGCATTTTGGTTGGGAGAAGTTCAATTCCTCGGTCATATAGTGAACAAAGAAGGTATTCAGGTAGATCCAATAAAGATTGAAACCGTTGAAAAGTGGGAAACCCCGAAAACTCCGAAACACATACGCCAATTTTTAGGGCTAGCTGGTTATTACAGGAGATTTATCCAAGATTTTTCCAAAATAGCAAAACCCTTGACTGCATTAACGCATAAAGGGAAGACATTTGAATGGAAGGATGAACAAGAGAAAGCGTTTCATTTGTTGAAGAAAAAGTTAACTATGGCACCTATATTGTCAATACCTGAAGGGAATGATGATTTTGTGATATATTGTGATGCCTCAAAGCAAGGTCTCGGTTGTGTATTAATGCAACGAACGAAAGTAATTGCTTATGCGTCTAGACAATTGAAGATTCACGAGCAAAATTATACGACGCATGATTTGGAATTAGGCGCGGTTGTTTTTGCATTAAAGACATTGAGGCACTACTTATATGGGGTCAAAAGTATTATATATACTGACCATAAAAGTCTTCAACACATATTTAATCAGAAACAACTGAACATAAGGTAGCGCAGATGGATTGAATTGTTGAATGATTACGACTTTGAGATTCGTTACCACCCGGGGAAGGCAAATGTGGTAGCCGACGCCTTGAGCAGAAAGGACAGAGAACCCATTTGAGTAAAAGCTATGAATATAATGATTCACACTAACCTTACTACTCAAATAAAGGAGGCGCAACAAGGAGTTTTAAAAGAGGGAAACTTAAAGGATGACATACCCAAAGGATCGGAGAAGCATCTTAATATTCGGGAAGACGGAACCCGGTATAGGACTGAAAGAATTTGGTTACCAAAATTTGGAGATATGAGAGAAATGGTACTTAGAGAAGCTCATAAAACCAGATACTCAATACATCCTGAAATGGGAAAGATGTACAAGGATCTCAAGAAATATTTTTGGTGGCCAGGTATGAAAGCCGATGTTGCTAAATACGCAGGGGAATGTTTGACGTGTTCTAAGGTCAAAGCGGAGCATCAGAAACCATCAGGTCTACTTCAGCAACCCGAAATCCCGGAATGGAAATGGGAAAACATTACCATAGATTTCATCACTAAATTGCCAAGGACTGCAAGTGGTTTTGATACTATTTGGGTAATAGTTGATCGTCTCACCAAATCAGCACACTTGCTACCAATAAGAGAAGATGACAAGATGAAGAAGTTAGCACGACTGTATTTGAAAGAAGTCGTCTCCAGACATGGAATACCAATCTCTATTATCTCTGATAGGGATGGCAGATTTATTTCAAGATTCTGGCAAACATTACAGCAAGCATTAGGAACTCGTCTGGACATGAGTACTGCCTATCATCCACAAACTGATGGGCAGAGCGAAAGGATGATACAAACGCTTGAAGACATGCTATGAGCATGTGTTATTAATTTCGGAAATAGTTGGGATCGACACCTACCATTAGCAGAATTTTCCTACAACAACAGCTAACATTCAAGCATTGAGATGGCGCCATTTGAAGCACTTTATGGTAGAAAGTGCAGGTCTCCGATTTGTTGGAGTGAAGTGGGGGATAGATAGATTACGGGTCCGGAGATAATACAAGAAACTACCGAGAAGATCATCCAAATTCAACAACGGTTGAAAACCGCTCAAAGTTGACAAAAGAGCTACGCTGACATTAAAAGAAAAGATATAGAATTTGAAATTGGAGAGATGGTCATGCTTAAAGTTTCACCTTGGAAAGGTGTTGTTCGATTTGGTAAACGAGGGAAATTAAATCCAAGGTATATTGGACCATTCAAGATTATTGATCGTGTCGGACCAGTAGCTTACCGACTTGAGTTACCTCAACAACTCGCGGCTGTACATAACACTTTCCACGTCTCGAATTTGAAGAAATATTTTACTAAAGAAGATCCCACTATTCCGTTAGAAGAAATCCAAATCAACGAAAAACTTCAATTCATCGAAGAACCCGTCGAAATAATGGATCGTGAGTTAAAAGACTTAAGCAAAATAAGATACCAATTGTTAAGGTTCGATGAAATGCTCGTAGAGGACCTGAATTCACCTGGGAATGAGAAGATCATATTAAGAAGAAATACCCGCACCTAATTCCAGAAGAAACGTCAACACCTCCAACTGCTTAAAATTTCGGGACGAAATTTATTTAACTGGTAGGTACTGTAGTGACCCGAACTTTTTCATGTTTATATATATTAAATGAAATGGTTATTTACATAATTAAGTGTTTCCAACATGTTAAGCAATCAAACTTGTTAAGACTTGATTAATTGAAATAGGTTTCATATAGACAATTGACCACCCAAGTTGACCAGCGATTCACGAACGTTAAAACTTGTAAGAACTATATGATGAAATATATATGGATATATATAGTTAACATGATATTATGATAAGTAAGTATCTCATTAGGTATTTTAACAATGCGTTATATACACAAAAATGAGACTATTGAATTAAGAAACTCGAAAACGATATATATAACGATTATCGTTATAACAACGTCTTACTAAATACATATGAATCATATTAAGATATTGATACACTTTGTTAAACATGATAAATGATAAGTAAATATATTATTAAGTGTATTAACAATGAACTACATATGTAAAAACAAGACTACTAACTTAAGGATTTCGAAACGAGACATATATGTAACGATTATCGTTGTAACGACATTTAATTGTATATATATCATATTAAGATATATTAATACATCATAATATCTTAATAATTTAATAATTTAACATCTCATTATATATAATAAACGATGGGTTAACAACAATTAACAAGATCGTTAACCTAAAGGTCTCAAAACAACACTTACATGTAACGACTAACGATGACTTAACGACTCAGTTAAAATGTATATACATGTAGTGTTTTAATATGTATTCATACACTTTTTAAAGACTTCAAGACACTTATCAAAGTACTTCTACTTAACAAAAATTCTTACAATTACATCCTCATTCATTTTCATCAACAATTCTACTCGTATACACTCGTATTTGTACTCGTACAATACACAGCTTCTAAATGTATTTACTATTGGTATATACACTCCAATGATAAGCTCTTAGTAGGCAATGTGAGTCACCTAACCATGTGGGAACCATCATTTAACATATAACATGAAATATCTCACAAAATAACAAACTAATGGAGCCTATATGGATGCTTAAGATTCACGTGAATGGAGGAGTACACAAACACATTCATTTTCAATTTTTCTTGAATTAAATTACTCTCTCTCAAGTGTTCTTACATTGTTCTAAGTTTTCTTCATCATCTTCATCAAAATCTAGCCCAATCTAGTTCATAAATCCATACATAAACCAAGATACAAAACAACTACTCAAGAACACACCAACAACACTTCCAAGTTTGCTAGCTTGCTTTCAATCTTGCAAATCCATTTCAAGTGCTCATCCAAACTCAAGAAATCTTTCTTATTTACAGTAAGATATCTCTCTAATACAAGGTAGTACTCATATTCAAACTTTGATTCAATTTCTATAACTATAACAATCTTATTTCGAGTGAAAATCTTACTTGAACTTGTTTTCATGTCATGATTTTGCTTCAAGAACTTTCAAGCCATCCAAGGATCCTTTGAAGCTAGATCTATTTTTATCATTTCTAATAGCTTTATCCATAAAACCTAAGGTAGTAATGATGTTCATAACATCATTCAATTCATATATATAAAACTACCTTATTCGAAGGTTTAAACTTGTAATCACTAGAACATAGTTTAGTTAATTCTAAACTTGTTCGCAAACAAAAGTTAATCCTTATAACTTGACTTTTAAAATCAACTTGACACATGTTCTATATCTATATGATATGCTAACTTAATGATTTAAAACCTGAAAGCACGAAAAACACCGTAAAACCGGATATACGCCGTCGTAGTAACACCGCGGGCTGTTTTGGGTTAGTTAATTAAAAACTATGATAAACTTTGATTCAAAAGTTGTTATTCTGGGAAAATGATTTTTCTTTTGAACATGAAACTATATCCAAAAATCATGGTTAAACTCAAAGTGGAAGTATGTTTTCCAAAATGGTCATCTAGACGTCGTTCTTTCAACTGAAATGACTACCTTTACAAAAACGACTTGTAACTTGTATTTCTAACTATAAACTTATACTTTTTCTGTTTATATTCATAAACTTAAGTTCAATATGAAACCATAGCAACTTGAATCACTAAAAACGGATTAAAAATGAAGAAGTTATGGGTAGAAAAGATTGGATAATTTTGCTTGTTGTAGCTACGTGAAAATTTGTAACAAATCTATATTAATCATATCCTAGCTAACTCATATTGTATTATACATGTATTCTAATATATTATGTAATCTTGGGATACCATATACATGAATATAATGTTTTGACATATCATATCGACCCATCTATATATATATTTCGAAACAACCATAGACACTCTATATGCAGTAATGTTGGAGTTAGCTATACAGGGTTGAGGTTGATTCCAAAATATTATATATACTTTGAGTTGTGATCTAGCCTGAGGCTTGTATAAACGAGGTCGTGGATTGATTCGAGATATTATATATTGCTTTATTTCTGTACATCTAACTGTGGACAACTAGTTGTAGGTTACTAACGAGGACAACTGACTTAATAAACTTAAAATGGTAAAACGTATTAAAAAATGTTGTAAATATATTTTGAACATAATTTGATATATATGTATATATTTGTTATAGGTTCGTGAATCGACCAGTGGCCAAGTCTTACTTCCCGACGAAGTAAAAATCTGTGAAAGTGAGTTATAGTCCCACTTTTAAAATCTAATATTTTGGGATGAGAATACATGCAATTTTATAAATATTTTACGAAATAGATACAAGTAAATGAAACTACATTATATGGGTGAATGATCGAAGCCGAATATGCCCCTTTTTAGCTTGGTAGCCTAAGAATTTGGGAACAGACCTCCAAATTGACGCGAATCCTAAAGATAGATCTATCGGGCCCAACAAGTGTAGTGACCCGTCCTAATCCATCCAGACGAAGTCCATATCGATTATAAATGATTCACAACAGTTGATTACATTGCGAGGTACTTGACCTCTATATGATACATTTTATAAACATTGCATTCGTTTTTGAAAAGATAATCTTTCATTACATCGAAAGTTGACGGCAGGCATACCATTTCATAATATATCTACCTATAATTGATTTAATAATAATCTTGATGAACGCAACGACTCGAATGCAATGTCTTTTGAAATATGTCATAAATGACTCCAAGTAACATCTCTAAGATGAGCAAATGCACAGCGGAAGATTTCTTTAATACCTGAGAATAAATATGCTTTAAAGTGTCAACCAAAAGGTTGGTGAGTTCATTAGTTTAACATAAATAATCATTTCATAATTTTTAATAGACCACAAGATTTCATATTTTCATTTCTCATAAACATACGTCCCATGCATAGAGACAAAAATATCATTCATATGGATTGAACACCTGGTAACCGACATTCACAATATGCATATAAGAATATCCCCATCATTCCGGGATCCTCCTTCGGACATGATATAAATTTCAAAGTACTAAAGTATCCGGTACTTTGGATGGGGCTTGTTGGGCCCGATAGATCTATCTTTAGAGTTCGCGTCAATTAGGGTGTCTGTTCCCTAATTCTTAGATTACCAGACTTAATAAAAAGGGGTATATTCGATTTCGATAATTCAACCATAGAATGTAGTTTCACGTACTTGTTTCTATTTTGTAAATCATTTATAAAAATTGCGCATGTATTCTCAGCCCAAAAATATAAAGGGTAAAAAGGCAAATGAAACTCACCTAATGTATTTTGTAGTAAAAATACATATGACTATATTGAACAATGCAGGGTTGGCCTCGGATTCACGAACCTATATCATTTGTTTATTTATCAATATACATAATTGTAATCGAACAAATATATATATATATATATATATATATATATATATATATATATATATATATATATATATATATATATATATATATATTAATTGTTACCTTATAATTTATTCCTTAATAACTTATATTCAAAAATATTAAATCTTGTTATGTTATATAGTTTTATATATATAGCCTTTTTTTATTAAGATTAGTAATAATAATAATACCAAAATGTTATTTGTATTGGTAAAAATGATAATAATGATAATACTTAATGTTACTAATAAAAATATTATAGTTAGTAATTTTGTTAATATTAATATTAATGTTAGTTTTTAATTATAAATCTTATAATGTTGATATTAGTAGTTTTTGATAAAATGAAAAATTTAATAATAATGGTAGGGAAAATATTAATTAATAATCCTAATCCTAATAATAATAATAATAATAATAATAATAGTTATTATGATAATAATATTGATAATATGCAAATAATAATATTAATTTCAAAATAATAATAATGATAGTAATAATAATAATTTTGATAAATATAATAATCTTTCTAATAATAATACTAATAATAGTAATGATGATACTTTTAATATAAATGATAGTAATATTAAGATTAATAATACTTAATATTAACACTTAAGGATAATATCAATAATAATACTAGATATATTCTAATGTTAGTATTAATAATAATAATGATAATAATATCAATAATTATATTACTAATAATAGTAACAACAACAATAATAATAATCATAATAATAATTAATAATAATAATAATAATAATAATAATAATAATAATAATAATAATAATAATAATAATAATAATAATAATAATAATAATAATAATAATAGAATTAGAAAACTACCTTAAGTGAAATGGGTTTCCAAAAAAAATAACATGACAGCCCCTGGACTCGAACCCGAGACCTCTCGGTTACACAAACACCCCCAAGACCGTCGAACCCTTTCTGTTTTTCTGAATTACAACTGAACTTAATTTTATATGACCCGTATTAAGTAGTTCTTCTTCTTCCTTATAATTTCGATCAGAGGATTTTCCAAAAACCAAAATAACAAAATAAAAAAATTAATTAAGACTTGTAAACAATCAACGATATAATTGTGATTCTTTTAGATTATCATATCATAAAAAAAATTAAATAGATAGCAGCAACAGAAAAAAAATACCGCGGAGGAACACTTGATGAACTCAAACCTCAAAATCAAATTTTAGGACGTTTTATACAATAATTCCAACATGAAATACCTTTTAAAACCTTTCTATAATCTTTCTCAAATCTCAATTTCACTTAACTCATAACAGAAAGTTTGAATTTGAGTAAAGAACATTCGTTGACTTTTTAAATATAAAATTTTGACTCGAGAATTCGAATTTGATAATAAAAATTGGATCTTGATACTTTACAGAAAGTTTAAATAGATCAACCCTAACAACTCTACATTTATATATTTTGTAATTTCTTTAGAATTCGAACTTTTTAAATAAATAAACGCGAACAGAGGAGAAGGCTGGTTCATGCCTATTTCTGTTTACAATTTGATCGACACAAACAACTTTAAATTGATAATTGATAAAAATGGGAAGGTAATTGAATGGTTTTTCACTAATAACTAAATCGTGTGTGTTATAATGAAAGTATCGACATGTTTTAACATCCAGGAAGAAAAGAATAGAATAAATAAATAAAAATAATACAGAAAGTAGATTCGTACGAGTACTGGTTATCTGATTTGATCCCTGAAATCAACCCTTAACAGAATTGGACACAAACAAAAACAAGTACAGTATTGATAGATATGTTTAACAAATTTTGGCACGGTTTAGTGTTTTATATAATTAATAAATACATATTAATAATAATAATAATAAATAATAATACTGTTTTATTTATATATATCTGTATCTAATTTTATAGATGGCGGTTTTTATATAATTCTGTATCTTATGTATCTATATATAATCGTATGTATATATATATTTGTATAAGCATTTATATAAATATACATTTGTAACTTATATATATACATATATATAATAGTGTTTGTATAATTATATATATATCCATTATATATATATATATATATATATGTATTTTAAATATTTATAAGGAAATATAATATAATAATGTTAATTATATAAATATTAATATTAATTTTTAATAATAAGGGTGAAACTAATAATATTAATAATGATAATAATAATATCAATAATATTAATTTTACTTGAACATATCAAGTTTTACATATATATATATATATATATATATATATATATATATATATATATATATATATATATATATATATATATATATATATATATATATATATACTAATATTAATTATTCAAATATTCTTATTAGTGTGTATAATGAAATTATTGTTAATAATATTAACACAACAGTTATATTCAAACTTGTAATTTAATATATCACAATTTATAAATTTTGTCCTAGTTACTAATCCTATAATATATTATATAATAACTTATATCAACTATTTAATATTTATAATTACAATCCATATTATATTATTTATGTTTATAATTCATATATATATAAATATAAATATATATATGTATATATACATATATGTATATATACATTAATAGCAACTTATTTATTATGTACTCTATTTTCACATTAAAAATTCCAATTGATTGAAGTGCATTTTATTAGTAAAACATATATCTATATATATACTTGTATTTATATTTATCTCTATTTATTTATTTACAACCAATTGTTCGTGAATCGTCGGGTATGGTTGAAGGTTAAATGAATGTATGAACATAATTTAAAATTCCTGAGATTTAACTTAACAAACTTGCTTATTGTGTCGGAAACATATAAAGATTAAAGTTTAAATTTGATCAGAAATTTCCGGGTCATCACAACAAGCTCCATTCTGGAATTTGGAATGCTTTAGTACTTCGAAATTATCATGTCCGATGGGTGTCCCAGAATGATGGGGATATTCTATATGCATCTTGTTAATGTTGGTTACCAGGTTTTCACCATATGAATGATTTTTATCTCTATGTATGGGATGTATATTGAAATATGAAATCTTGTGGTCTATTATTACAATTTGATAAATATATAGGTTAAACCTATAACTCACCAACATTTTTTGTTGACGTTTTAAGCATGTTTATTCTCATGTGATTATTAAGAGCTTCCGCTGTTGCATACTAAAATAAGGACAAGATTTAGAGTCCATGCTTGTATGATATTGTGTAAAAACTGCATTCAAGAAACTTATTTTTGATGTAATATATTCTTATTGTAAACCAATATGTAATGGTCGTGTGTAAACGGTATATTTTAGATTATCGTTATTTGATTATCTACGTAATGTTTTTTTAAACCTTTATCGATAAAATAAAGGTTATGGTTGTTTTAAAAATGAATGCAGCCTTTGAAAAACGTCTCATATAGAGGTCAAAACCTCGCGACGAAATCAATTAATATGAAACGTTTATAATCAATATGAACGGGACATTTCATATACCCTTTAAAAAGCCATACTAAAAAGAATTGTCCATGGCCGGGCTTGAACCTGTGACCACTTACTCACCCAACCAACACACGAACCACTCCACCATTTCCATTTTTCTGATATTATTCCCTTCTGAAAATTATTAAACTATATTCTTTTATTTCCCTTTGACTCTTCTTCTTCTTCTCAAAAACGAATTCGACTAAAATCAACCATTAATCAAAACACAAGATTGGTTTTTAATCTTAAGCGAACAGAGATGATTTATTGAGGTGTTTGAAATTACTGGATACGAAAATAACTGAATAATATATATATATATATATATATATATATATATATATATATATATATATATATATATATATATATATATATATCTGTTTGCTGTTCGCGAAAAAAGAAAACAAACACCAAATTTGATTATGAATTCAAGATCTTTTTAGTTAATATTTATAACATGAATTAAGTTTTTAAACGTTCCTAGAAAGTCTCTGAATTCTCAGTTGATCTTAAAACTCCAAACAAATTCAAATTTTGCAAAGAACAACCCGTTTGACTTTTTGTTCATAAACTTTGACTCGAAAATTCGAAGTCGTTTTGAGGAATTGGAATGTAAGACTTTGCAGATAGTTTGATTAGGCAGTTTCAAACAACTCTGCATTTACAAATTTTTAAATAAAACTCAAATTCGAAATTTGACTAAAATTATCAAGAACAGAGGTTATCGTTTTTTTCTTTTCTGTGTTTTTAGTTTTTAATCTTTGAAATGCAGTTAAGAAACGTATATAGAGTGATTATTACATGATGTGACATCTATAATTGGTCAAATTGATTCGTGAAGTAGACGTCTAACGGATTACAGACAAGGAAATCGACAGAAAACAAAATGGGGAAGAAAAAAAAATAAAGTCAATCGTGATTGATTTTGGATTTGCTGTATGATGGAACCTGATTAGTACAAATTTTGTAAATCACATATAGTATGATAGTAACATGTAGCTGATTCTGTAAATCCTAATTCGTGTTTATATATTTTAGAGAGATAATACTATTAATTAATAATTATAATTATATTATTAATAATCAAAATTTATAATATTAATAATAAAATTAATAAGAGTAATAATAATAATTCAATGATAATAAGAATAATGATTTTTATAATTTTAATAATAATAAATAAAAAAATGATAATAATAATGAAAATGATAATAATAATAATATTTTTAATGATTCTAATAATATTAGTTATAATAATATCAATATTATTAATGATAATAATAATATAACAACTTATATATATCAGATTTTATATTTATCTTTATATCTTTATATTAGAATTTATAATATTAATAATACAAATATTAATATTAATATTAACATTAATAATAATAATGAATGTATTGATAATAATATGACATTTATATTTTAACTTATAATTACATATAATATATTAACCTTACATTTCATTAATTACGTACTACTTATTTTATATAATAACATATTTGAATATATATCATTTATATATTTTATATGTATTATAATATAATAATTATTAATAGCAATCATATATATATATATATATATATATATATATATATATATATATATATATATATATATATATATATATATGTATACAAATTCATTTTAAATTATACTTAATTATTTTGTATCTTATCTTACATACTTAATTCTAATGTTTACATTATATTTTAAAATTTTAAATTATTATATATATACTTACATTTATATGTATATATACATATTTATTTATAAACAATTGTTCGTGAATCGTCGGGAATAGTCATAGGTTACTGAATCTCTGTAAACAAATTCCAAAACTTTTGAGACTCAACCTTACAGACTTTGCTTATAGTGTCAGAATTATGAAATCGTATCGTTAGTTTGGTTTAAAATTAGTCAAAATTTTTCGGGTCGTCACAATCGATGCCAGCCCGAGAACCATGGATACCTTGAATTACCGAAATCCAAAGCAAATGTGGTTGTGAAACAAATCTCCAAATCCATTTAAAAAGTAAGCCATAATTAAATGCACGAAGGCTACCGATGTCGATACCACCTTTGTCATGAGATGCCATCACTTGATTCCAAGAAACCCAATGCATTTTAAACTATTAAAAATTAAATTATTATCGGCTTTTATTTAACATGTATTTATTATGTAATGTAAGTAAAATATGGTATAAACGTTTGTAATGTAAATATTAACCCTATCAATAACTAATAACTCCGACGCGTAGCAAGGGCCACTCACTCGTTAATTCTAAATACACTTTTGAAAAAATATATTACATTATCATTTAAAAAAATACGTTAATACACTGTCACTCGGAACAAGAATTTGTTCTAAGACAGACAATCATGTTCTTTTTTTTTCTAAGACAGACAATCATGTTCTAACACTTAAATTAATGGCGTGTCCCAAAAAATACACCGTGTTAGAACAATATTCACTGTATTAGAACTTCGAACACGTATTAGAACAAAATAGTATTATAGCACCTAAATTGATGACGTGTACCAAAATATGATCTGTGTTCGAACAACATCACTGTTCTAGAATAAAATGTTGTTCTAACACCTAAAGTGATGATGTGTACCAAAAAAATGCACTGTGTTCGAACATCATGCACTGTATTAGAATAAGATGTTGTTCTAACACCTAATTGATGACGTGTACCAATAAATGCACTGTGTTCGAACAACATACATTGTATTAGAACAAAATGTTAATCGAACACATTACACTGTATTCGAACAACACATTTTTGAATGTATAAATCAGAGATATCATTAATATATGAGGAAAGAAGAGTTTATTCTATCCATTTACTATTGTGCATGATATAGCATGATATACATTTATTGTGTGGTTAACTGTAAAAATGTTAAACTGTTGATTTTGGAAGAAAATGATGCTTGTTTGATTGTTATAATAATAATAATGTTAATAGTTGTTTAGTGGCTATTTGGACCTTTTGATCCATTTGGTTGAATTGGTGTCAATATGGGTAATAGTTGGTTATGACACGTTAACTATATTGTACTAAGTGTGTTGCCAAGATGCTTTAAAAATGAGGTTTGGGTATATGTTTGTTAAATGATTCATTTTAACCCATTTAAAGGTAAATGTGCATATTTTAATCCGTTTAGGAAATTTTTGAATTTATAGTTATTCCTTTAAAATATATATGACACCACTATATTTAACTACTCGGACCCAATATATTTTTCGAACTTGTAGTTTTTTAAAAGTAAATAAACACTAAAATAACATTTAAATATAATTAGTACTGAAAAAATTTTCAATACTCCATTGAGTTTGCATCCTAGAATCGCCACTGATTTTGGGTCACTCAGGTCATATCAACTTTTTATTATTATAGAAACAATAATAATGTTGGTCTGAAAGCTAGCTAGGAATATATCGTAGATCCCTGTAGTGTTAGAGAGAATAGTCCCATGGAAATTGATGAATTTTCAGGTGATACCAATTAACAATCCTGAATCTAAACAAAACTGTAGCCGTGGAGAAAAGCATGGTATGATTTCTGTTCCGTACACAATCATAGGTACCAAAGTTTCCTCAAGTAAATGCCAATATTTTTGTGATTTATTAAGAGACATTTAACCTATAAGCCAATATTCTGTAAGATAGTACAAGATGTTTAAGCTATATCGTTTCTTGCAACAATTATTAAAGCTAAACTTAGTAATTATTGATCTCAACCCAATAGTAACTCTGGATTAACAAGTATAGTAGAGTGTACATTCAATCAACAAATGATATGGTACGTTAGGCTGCAGAGTGTAAGTTTAGTTTCAAGCTACTGAAAGAAGTACATCAAACAATTAGAAAGTAGATCTCAAAAGAAGAAACAAAGTGCACACAACAATAACCTTCCATCCTAACTGCTACAACATCACATCGTGCAATAATTTAGTCCAGTTCATTTATCTGGGAATTAAATAAAGAAAATGATTGAATGGAACACAACAATTTAGAATTGCAGAATAAAAAATTACAAATCACCATAACCATCATGAACAAAGTGATCGAACATGGAGGAACAATGAATCCGCAAGATGGAACATGAGGAGCACTTATTAATTTGTAAGAATTAAATGATTGTAGTGATCGGTTTATTGATTATAAGCTTGAATTGATGAAATTGAATTGTTTTTACAAGTTATCAAGTGTGTTTATATACACTAAGAGACACAACAGCTAATTCTAGTTTGAGTAGGATCCATTATACACTTTTGAAACCACTCTCACATAAATGGAAAAACTGATGTTGTTGTGGCCGTTGGACTTGGCTGTAAATGGTGGTCTTGTGATCTTTTTAAAAGGGAAATGATGAACATAGCTTTCTGATCCCCAAAAGTCAAATTACCAAAATAGGTAATTTGACTTCCTTATTTTTGTTCTTGTATTCTAACACTCTCCCTCAAGTTGAATAGTGAGATTTTAAATGTTTAACTTGTGGAGAACTTCACTGAAGAGTCTACCGCTGATGGATTTGGTGAGGATGTCGGCTAGCCGATCTTCTAATCTGATTGATGGAAGAGAGATGATTTCATCATCTAACTTTTCTCTGATAAAATGTCTATTGATTTCAACATATTTAGTATGATCATGTTGAACGGGGTTTACAGAAATAGCGATTGCTGCTTCATTGTCACACAGGATTTGAATAGCTTCTTGAGGTGGAAAACCCATCTCCGTTAGTAACTTCTTGATCCATAAGGCCTTGACTACTCCTTTGGCTATTCCTATGAATTCTGATTCGACACTTCAAAGGGAGACAACCTTTTGTTTCTTACTTCTCCATGCAACTAAATTACCCCCGACCAGTGTGAAGAATCCGTATGTAGATTTTATATCCCCTTTTTCTCCAACCCTGCTTGCATCTGTATATATATTGGGTCTTTAGGTGTCAATGTCTTTTGAAAACAACTCCATGATCTGCTGTTTTCTTCAAATATCTGATGATTCTCATTACAGCTTTCATATGGTGAACCTGTGGTTGATGCATGAATTGACTCACAACTGTAACTGCATGTGCTATATCAGGTCAAGTGTGAGCAAGATATATATGTTTTCTCACCATTCTTTGGTATTGCCCTTTATCAGCAAGATCAACTTCATCTTCCATATAGAGCTTCTGGTTTGGAATCATTAGAGTATCAGCTGGTTTGCAATCAATCATATCTGTTTCTGCAAGAAAATTAAGAACATACTTCTTTTGACAGATAAATATTCCCTGTTGGGATCGTAATACCTCAATCCCCAAAAAATATTTAAGTCTACCCAAGTCTTTCATTTCAAATTCTTTGAATAAGTTCATTTATTAGTTAGAAATTTCCTCTTTATCATTTCCTGTTATTATCATATCATCAACATAAATGATTAGGCATGTAATTAATTTCCTTTTCGTTTAATTAAGAGAGTATGATCCTAGTTACTCTGTTTGAAATCATATTTTTTCATAAATAAAGTAAATCTCCCGAACCAAGCCCGTGGGGATTGTTTTAACCCATATAAAGATTTCTTAAGTCGATAAGCTTCCCCATTTTTGAAATTTCCGGAGAATCCTGGGGGAGCTTCCATATAGACTTCTTCTTTTAATTCACCATGTAGAAAGGCATTCTTCACATCAAATTGGTGAAGTGACCATTCTTCATTTGTAGCAACAGAGAAAAGAACCCTGATGGTATCAATCTTCACAACTGATGAGAAAGTCTCAGAATAATCTATTCCATATGTTTGAGTATATCCCTTGGCAACAAGATGGGATTTGTATCTATCAATGGTACCATCCGGTTTGCATTTTATTGTAAACACCCATCGATTTCCTACTGGTTTTTTTCCTTGAGGGATGACACATTTTTCCCATGTGTCGCTTTTCATGAGTGCTTCCATTTCTTCTTCCATGGCTTTCTTCCATTTTTTAGATTTCATGGCTTGGTCAATAGTAGTTGGAATTTCTTCAGAGTATAACACGAAATTGAATTTGTGTGCCTCACTCGATAGGTTTCCTTGTGCAATATTAGCAAAAGGATATCTTGACCTTTGAGCTTCTTTCTCTGGAGAGTATCTTTTTGGTGGTACACCTCTGTTGGTTCTTTGTGGTAAGACATATCTTTTTGTGGTTTTAATGGGGTTTGAAGGATTGAAAGTTGGATTGTTTTGTTCCTCTTGAATTGGATGTTCATTGTTTGAGGAGGTTTCAGAAGGTTCAGAATCTTGTGTAGTATTTGGTGTTTCGGGATTTGATGTTACTATTTGGATATTGTCAGGTTTGGGTGTTGGAATTTGGATATTGTCGGGATTTGGATTTGCGAGATTCGGATTTAGGCTTTGGATATTGTCGGGATTTGGAGTTTCGGGGTTTGGATTAGGTGTTGGAATTTGGGTATCATCAGTTTTAGGTGTCCATTGTATCCAACTTAGAGTGTCATTATCCTTTTTCTCCCCATCACTCGTGAGTTGGGTATCATAATAATATTCGATTTCGACAAAGTCACAGTTCATTGTAGTAAAAACATGACGTCTCTTGGGACTATAACACCGATACCCTTTTTGGTTTATTCCATAGCCAACCATGACACATTTTTCCGCACATGGATCTATTTTGGTGCGCTCATGTTTTGGAATATGAACAAAGACCGAGCACCCAAATATTCGAGGTTCGATGCTAAATGATGTCAGAAGAATGTGAAATTATGAAAGGGTATCTTTAGGGGTTTTTGTGCACAAAACTTTCGTAGCTAAACGGATGGTAAGATAAGTAGCGAAGCAAGAGCTTCGGGCCAAAAACTCTTCAGAACTTTGGATTCAATTAATAAAGCTCTTGTCATTTCTAAAAGTAATCGATTTTTTGTTCGACTACTCCATTTTATTCGGGAGTATGAGCGCAAGATGTTTGGTGAATAATCCCATTTTCTTCGCGAAAATGCTTCATTGAAGTATTGACAAACTTACCCCCATTATCGGATCTCAAAATTTGTATATTTTTATTAAATTGGGTTTGTATCATTTTATAAAAATGGGAAAAATTTTCAAACACTTCTGATTTGTGTGTTAAAAAATAGATCTAGGTCATGCGTGAATGGTCATCAATGAATAGGACAAAATACCGGAAGTTCTTCCCCCCAATAACCGGTGCAGGACCCCATACATCTGAATGGATTAAAGCAAAAGAAGTATCTTTCCTTATATTACTAGGTTTAAAAGTACTTCGGTGACTTTTAGCCAAAATACAAGTTTCACAATTTAACGTGACATTGGACGGAAAAAGACTTGGAAATAACGCATGTAAGTATCCGGCAGATGGATGACCCAACCTTCTATGCCATAATCAAGCTTCCATCGTAGGTGTTCCGTGAGCAAGCATCACGATACCTTGTTGGATTATTTTGTTCACATAGTACAACTCATCCCGTTCGGTACCACGCCCAATAATCACCCCAGTCCTAATATCTTGAAGGATAAAGAAAGTGGGGTGTAATAAAATGAAACAGTTTAATTCTTTTGTAACTTGACTAATGGATAATAATTTATGGGACATGGTTGGAATATATAAGCAATTGAATAATTTCATAGTCGGAGTAATTTCGATTTTTCCTCCCCCTTCTACTTGTACAATGCCCCCGTTAGCCGTTTGAATTTTATTAACCCGAGGTTTTGAGTTGGGGCAAAAATCCGACTTTTCAAAGGTCATGGTGTGAGTAGCACCACAATCAAAAATCCATTCACTATTCTTTACGTCGTTTGAAATCATATTAGCTTTTCCAGTAATACACGGGTTATTCAAATATTTAGGTTTTATAACATGATTTTGAGCACGAGCTTTATCAAAATTAAACAGTGAGTCATTTTGGTCTAATACACTAAATTGGTTAAAAGTTAGGGTTTTTGGTTTTAAAAAATCCAATCCATTAATGTTTTTAAAAAGATCAGGCATGGTCTCCTCTTTAGGGTTGGTCAAGTCCATCCATTTGGGCTTATGACTTTCTGGCCCACTAGAAACCCCAACATGCAACCCATCAGTGTCCTTTTTAGATCTGGTCATGTAACACCCCGTCAAATTTTATCTCTTTTGCTCGTAAACCACAGTTTAAATATCGTTGTATAATATCTGAAAAATAGTTATCAGAAAAATAGTTTAGTTTCATTGACCACGAGATTCTATCGCTTGCATAAACCGAGCACCTGAATACTAGCATTAACCCGAGTATAGAAACCACTACACCCGCCTTACCTCGTTAAATGTTATACACTTGTTCAAATGTATTTAATGTTCAAAATAAATGCACCACTGCTTTTATAGTGGGTGAGGTTGTCAACCTAACGGATCCGTCCATCTAAATTGTGCTTACACCGATGGTATTAAAAGTATTCAAGCTATAGGCTTTTTGAACAAACTCATTATGCATATGTGTAGTACTCATGTCAATATAAAAGTAATTGAAAATGTAAATATAACAGTGTGTATTCTCATCCCTGAAAACATGTAAAAAGCGGGACTGTAGACTCACCTTCGAATAAGCTCGGAATGAAAGACAAATGACTTGTTCGGTTTAGACCCGAGTAATGTAACCTAAGTATATGTATGTAGGTTGGTCAATATATGTATCTTATATAAGTGTGGTTTCATAGTGTACGCTGTCTTATTGCTCGACTCGACGCGATTTAAAGTAAAAGTCAACTATATCATGCAAGTCAAACAAAGTCAACCGAAGTCAAACTGAAAGTCAAACTTGGTCAATGTGGTCAACTAAAGTCAAAATCAGTAGGTTCATGTCAAATATTGGTCAATATGTCAAACCTAAGTCATACAATACATTTTAGGTCATGAATGATCATTTTCACAATTTCAGTTTATCGTCATGCACAAAATTTATGAACACGTAGCATACTTAGCACATTATCTCATAGTACAAAATTCAAGTAAATATGACAAACTCCAGATCATAATTAGACTTAAAATCGATTCCAAAAAGTCCAGCCAGGGACTCATACGACAATTAAAAGTTAGGAATCAGAAAGGATCAAGTTCAGGTTCGTTACAGGAATTTCTGCTCGCGCGTCAGTTTTTAAACATTTTTCATAAAATATAGAAAATAGATTTTGATGAACGGCCAATTGGTATCATCTCGAAACATCTCAAAATTTTAGTGATAAGATAATCAGAAGCATTGCTTTAGCCAATTTGTACAGTTTTGCAAAACATTACAGACTCTCCAGTTTTTGAACATCAATCGAACACATCACAAAGATAAGCATATAACTCATGGTAAATCAAGTTCTCGCAAGTTCGCATACAAAATAAACATGTCAAGGAACACTTAGACTAACATATTCCAGAAGCTCAAAGTCTAAATCAATTCCTAATTCGTTCTAGCAATTTTTATGTAAACTTAAAAACAGATTCAGCATACTTTACAAATCAAAACTTCGTTTTATCATATCGGGAGCATTACATAACCTTTCGATGCAAATCTTTAGTCTAAATTGCATAAATTTTCACAAGGAATACAGTAGTACACTTTATATAAACTAAAACACAAAGCATGCAACTCATAAAATTCGGATTACATGTGAAACCCTAACGAAACTTCGATTAATCATAACTTAAGCATCCGGTAACGAAATCATGCAAATCCAAAGTCCAAATTTATTAATTTTTTGAGATATATCCATATAAATACATTATATGATCAGTACATAAACTCATATAATCAGATTCATAACAATCAAATTCGGTTTTCATAACAAAGACAACAATCGAGCAAATTAACAACTAACAACAACTTTAATCGCAATCAATTGAGCACTAGACTCTTGTACACTATGTAATTGATTAAAATCAGATCTAATAAGATTAGGGTTAGTGGTTTTATACCTTCAATTAACAAATTGCAAGTAGATACGTGTAGAGAAGAACGAGAGGATCACGAATACATAAACGATTAAGCAAACGAGCAAGCAATTGATGGGGATTGAACGAGATGAATATGGCAACCTAGATGATGAATATGGGGCTGCAAATCACGAATGGGAGCAGCTACAAGTCGTTCCCCTTCTTTTGTAATAATTATTTAGGAATTAAAAGGCTTAAAGGGCTTAACTAGTTGGGTTTTAACATTAACGGGCCACGAAAATAACATATGGACCATGGTGGGTGAAGAATTTCGTCCAAGAGGGTCCAAATAGAAGTTAATGGACTCTAAAGTGATTCTAGATGACTTTCTATGGGATTCAGTTAAGAGCCTTGAAGTGTCGTCAGCCGAAAACGTAAACTGGAACGTTAAACGTCAATTTCTCGCGTTTTAATCTATATAAATTCTAATAAATTGAAAGTATGTTTAAAACATAATAATTATATAGTATATTTATTAAAATTGATTTATATTATGTTTTGGCTTGCTTGATCATAAAGTGTGGTTCGTTTCAAGTGCCGTTTAAACGTACCGAAGGCCCGAAACGCTAAACCGATCGTTAAACGCAACCAAACGTTAATTTTTTAAAAACCCAATAAATTAATTATTTTTAAAAAGTTAATAATTAATAAATTAATTATTAAAATAAACCCGAGCGTTTCGTTGCTCAAAAAGCAGTTATCAAAATCGTATCGTTTTTATCGTATTTCATTATCCGTAATAATTATTTGAATTAATATCAACCCATATTAATTATTGTAACCCTCCAAAGATCAAGTACGCATTTATTACACATAAACACATAAAAGCTAAATAATCGCCGCTAAATAAACTAACGGAAGGTTAACGGAAGTAACAGAAAAATCAGGGTTGTTACATTACCCACCCGTTATTGAAAATTTCGTCCTGAAATTTTAGTGAACGTCCGCTGAAGTAGTTTCCTCGGAAAAGAGTTGTGGATACTTCAGTCTCATCTGATCTTCACGCTCCCACGTGAACTCTGGTCCTCTCCTCGCGTTCCACCGAACTTTAATGACAGGAATTCTGCTTTGCTTCAATTGCTTGACCTCACAGCCCAAGAGTTCGATAGGTTCCTCAATGAAATGAAGTTTGTCATCGATACATAGTTCCTCTAAAGGAATAAATAAATTATCATCGGCTAGGCACTTCTTTAGATTGGATACATGGAAAACGTCATGAATACCGCTGAGTGCTTGTGGTAGTTCCAATCTGTAAGCTACTGGTCCAACTCTTTCAGTTATCTCAAATGGTCCAACATATCTAGGACTCAGTTTACTTCGTTTCCCAAATCGTACAACACCCTTCCAAGGTGATACTTTAAGCATAACTTTGTCTCCAACTTGGAACTCTATGTCCTTCCGTCTAACATTGACGTAACTCTTTTGATGACTTCGAGCCGTTCTCAGTCGTTCCTGAATCTGTAGAACCTTCTCAGTTGTCTCCTGAATAATCTCAGGACCCGTCAACTGACTATCTCCCAACTCGCTCCAACAAACGGGAGATCTACACTTCTGATAGGTCAGATCATGTTGAGATTGAGAGAAATGATAAGATAAAGAGAGATTCGGTATGTAAGCATGAGACTCGGTATTAGAGAGAATCGGTACAATTACATTCCACAGCTTCTAGAACTCGGTTACAATGCAATGGCTATCTAATTAGGACTACTTAGGTTCCTTATATAGCCCTCTTCTAAGGAACCTTCATTTAAGTTTATTTTCACATTAACACTATACAACTTCGGGGTCCTAACAATCTCCCCCTTAGTGTTAAATGTGAACTTTACAACATAATCCTATTTTGAAACAATTAAAGGAACTTTGTTCCTCTGAAGTGAACTTTAGATTTGAATCCCTTGAGATTCTCATATCTTCGTATATTCACTCTTGTTTTGAGACGACTTTTTAATCTTGTGAGAATGTATTTGACAATCTCAATATCTTCAGTTGAATAGCAGTTATTGATCAATCTCCATCTCATGTACTTGAAAGCATTCATTAACGTTCCGTCTGAGTATCTTCTGAAATCTGAGACTCTGATGAAGATCTTTGTATAGTGAGAATTGACAAATACAAACCCATATGGACAGTCGCTCACTTCAAGTAAGGACATGTATCTTAGCTCTTCAATCACTTGATTTGGTGGTTTGATTCCGAGCTTTTTGTGTCCAGATTCCAATCCCAACTGAAAATCATGAACTGACATCCATCTCATCGAATCAAGAATAAACCTGTAGACTACCTTCATTGCAGTAGCATGATAAATTGTTGCAGATTCATTTAAGTTAATCAGATAGTTGTAAATGAAAATAATGTCATCCATCTTCAGTTTATCAAAATCCGCTTCTGAGAATTGATAATCCTCATCATCCATTCTTGTAACTTGAAACAATGGCATCTTCACTCCATCCTTATTAATCATCAAAATCTTATTTATGCTTTTAATCTCTGAACTCCGCTGAATTTGAAGTTTCTCTTCATTCTTCAATTTGAATTTGTCACGAACACTCAGATAAGCTTTGAGAAATTCTGGTTTCTTATGATATTTCCATGCACCCAGAACACTCATTGATGCAGAAAGGACGAGATCAGAATCACCATAAATTCTATATGCTTGTTGTTCAATGAATGGTGAACGAAGAATATTTTTCTCTTCATCCTCACTCAGTTGGTAATTTGCATCACGTTCAAGAACAATCTCTGTAATTTGAAAAGGAACATTCAAATCGGGAGGAGTCGTGGTATCTTCTTTGCCATTAGAGAAAATCTCCTTTTCGAAGTGTATTCCAAATTCGTCAGTTGGAGATGTCAAATTAACAAATTGATGATCATTGAATTCATTGGCGACACTCGATGACCCCTTCAAAATATCTTCAATGTTGTCAAAGTTTTGATTGTCCTCTTGAGTTAACTTTTTCTCTGATAGATCAGCTGAATCCATAATCATTAACATTCCTGAGTCACCCTCTCTCTGACTTTTCGATTCATCTAGAAAACTTTCACACTGAATTTCTTCAATTTCATCACTGGAATAAGATATATCAACAACATCTTTATCCTTCTGTTGACTAGATGTACCAGCTTCATAAGTTGATCTTTGAAAAACACTGGACCGATAACCACCTTGTCTATTCTCCCCCTCATGAAGATTGTCGGGATCGAAATCATCATGATCAGGCATATGAATTGGTCCAGGTGACTTGCATGGAGATAAAGGATACACTATCCTTGCTTGCTCAAGATAAATCATCATAGTTTCGCAAACTTCATCAAGATCAGTTCGTTTAGCAAACTCAGCAAGATAGAGCTCATCCACCTCATTGTCAGAGAGATACTGTAATCCATATCTATTTGAACTTCGATAAGGTGACCCAGTTGATGAAACAATAGTGTAACCATGAACAAAAGCAGCATCAGCAGCAACTGTTGAAGGCGATGTCGGTGGAAGTGTTTGAGTTGCCGTGAGGGCAGGTAAGGATGATTGTGCGATATTATTCTTATATGTAGGGCTGTACATACTACTAGTCAGATTCGTGATATCCCCTTCTGATGGAGGTTGGGTAACAACCGGAGTTATCACCGGCGAAGTTTCTTTCGAAGCATCCGCCTCCATGACTTTGGTCTCATGGGACTCTGACAGAGTAGTAGAACTACCCGTCTGTTTAGTTCTCGCAGAGATATTGCTATCCCCGACTCCTGAAATCATTGATATACCATGAGGTGTCACATCTCTTTCAGTTAAAGACTCTTCCTCCAGACCCTGAGATTCAGAATCCGGAAGAGAAGTGGTTTGAACCAATGGATCACTTTCATGAACCAAGGGAACAGTCTGCTGGAAGTCTGATAAATATCTCGAAGGATTGTCATGTTGACTCGTTTCCATGGGACGCGGCAGATCTTCCTCATCAAGATAAGCCGGACCTCGAGACCCTGTTGTATGTTAAAGTACAGGAGGATTTCCAGCCGATACGCAGGGTGCCTTTTCAAGATTTTTCGGCTCCCCTTCGGCCGTTCTGGACTTCAATGATTGAGTTTCCTCAATCGATTGAGTCAACGCAGACTTTACTGCAGAGGAAGACTTTACTTCCTTAGATGCCAAAGCATCTTGCTTTGTAGGATTTATTATTAAGTCCTGTTTAGATTGGATGGGCTTAGTGGTTGTTTTACCATCCGTGCGTTTAGATCTCTTGCCTATCGAAGCTTGCACTTCATTTAGCGTAGGGCTTACTGTTATTCTTGAATGTGATACGGAGATGGATGAGGGTGACCTAATTGGCTCTAGGTCTTGGTCCGTATCACCACTGGTTGGAGTAACTGTTTGGCGGACGATGGGTGTCGAAGTCCTAGATCTAGTTACTCGTTGGGTTGGCGGAGTCTGAATCATCTTATCAGGCATGTATCGAGTTCTCTTAGGAGAATGTTCAGGAGATGATTCAGATGCTGTTGCTGAAGTGTCACTGCTTACTTCGGGTGTTGTGGAAAGGGTTGGTTCAATCCTAGTTGGACTAGGTTCCCTGATCCTCACTGGTTGAGCTTGGTGTGCTACCCTAGATCGTTTGAGGTTCACCCTAAGTGGAGGATTAGCTGGCCCGGGTGGTTGAACTACAGGTTCCTCTACAACCTCTGGGGCTGGAACTACGGCAGGTTCAACTTGTTCTTGTTGTACCGGGTTCGGAAGAGGTATTCCTACAGCCTGCAAATAAGAACGCATACGAGCGTCTTGGGGTTCAGCTAGCCTCACTAGCCAATTTGGAATTGGCGCAGTGAATTGATTATCAAACACCATAGGGGTGTTCATCTTCAGCTCTCCAAACCTTTTCATCTGTAATCCATGTGTACCTGGTACAAAGATATTTGCATTTCTGCAAGCATTGATAGCATCATGGATAAAGATACAGAAAAACCTTTCGCAAGGGATGTATGAACCCCTTGGCTTTTCAACCTGTGCCTGAACCAAATCCCATATAAGTTCTGCATAATCAGGATTCTCTACTCTTGTGAATGAGTAGAAAAGTTTGAGCATCGGCACAGTTAAGCTATCAGATCCATTTCTTGTCACCAACAAGCATCTGTTGATGATTGAGAAGATCACATACCACCTTGAGTGCAGATATTTCTTCTGAAACTTAGCTGGTGGAACATTGGTAGCTCCCACATAACCAAGATCAAAGATAGAAGTCATCATTTGCTGAGTAGCAGGAAAAGCAGGAGCATTCTGTACAAGAGGAAGTCTGAATATCCTCCTGAAGTCTGCTTTTGTGATACTCCTGATTCCTTGTACTCCTCTCAGCCTAAATTCAAATCTGGCTGGTTCGCCCTGTGGATTAGTAGCATTAGATTTTGTTGCCTCCACAAATCTGATTGATTTGTTAAGAATATCCAAGTCTGTTTCTGGCACACTAACTGTGGAGCTCAGAGCAGGCCATAAAGTATGCCTCTCTAGAATTGCAGTCCAATATTTGCAGGGAATATTGGTTTCAGAGTTGATAAAGTGATTGTTCGCCATTTAGCTGTATAAATAAGAAATAGAAAACCACAAGATATTTAACAAAAAGCATATATCTCTATTCTTATTTGCCTTTGAAATCCTTTTTATATTTTTAAATTTTAAGATTTTTATGGTTTTTCAAATATAAAAGTCTTTTATTCTCAAATATGAACAAATAATTGACAACCATGACATTCATATGATATTCATCTTAGTACAAAATTATCATGCAAAGTCAATTATATAACACAAGGAATCAAAACAACACTTAGTCAATTTCAGCACAATTCAAGCAGATTCGGTAGTTATGAAAACTTTAGATTCTGTAACCAAATAAGCTTGAGTTTTCATATCAGAAAAATATAGAATAAACATGTTAAGTGTTTGAAGATAAAAATCAGAAAATTTCAAGGTACCAAATTTCAGACTCGGTATCAAGAAGGAAAACCAGATTCGGTATCTTCAACAATTAACAGAAAGTCACTCAAACATGCATATTCTATCACATATCATGTAATTTTACTACCAGGATCAAACAACCATTCAATTACGAGCATATTAACATGTTAATTGTATGGACAAATTCGGTATCAAGATAAGAACACATTCGGTAGATACAGAATCCATCAAATAAGCAATTAAACATGTAATCAGGCTCGGTCAAATGATAGATCAGTCAATTTAACTCAGATTAGACAAGATTTCATGTTGATTTTCCAAATCAATTGAGTTTAATCAAAGATTAATTGAAATCGACTCAGACTCGGTATAATCAACAAGTTTTCAAAAATTAAAGATCATAATCCAGTTATTTTGAACTTTTCTGGTTGATAAAAACATAATTATCTCAGATCTACAATAATATATCTTAAACATTGATTAAAATGAACAATTACCAAGAATTTGAAGAAACAGAATGACGGACTCGGTAGAATTAGGCAGATTCGGTATAATCAACAGACTCGGTAGGTAATTAATAACAGTAAGAGTAATGTTTGACTTTGACTCTCCTTTTATAGATACCTAAGGTAAAATACCGAATGAGCTTTATAGAATGGGCCTAATATACCGAATTCAGTCCAATTTTTCAAAACATAAACAATTTAACTCCAAATCTTGACAAATTGATTTTTCCTCTTGAAATCCATTGCAATCTTTTCATGAAAAACAATTCTGAGACAATTTTTTGAAAACTTTGAACTTACCGAATCTGTACAGTTGGTTGTCAGACTCGGTAAAATGCTAAAAATAGCATTTATTCAGTAAAATTTAAATATTTTTGGATTTTATCATTTCCAATTTTTATGAATTTTTCAAAATAAGATTTGTACTTAAAAGAACTTTGAATTTTATACAAAGTACAAATCTCCAGTGATACCAATTGTTGACACGGGTTGCATACTGAGATGTATACAAGCCATAGTAAATTATTTCAGATAAAAATAAAGAAATTTTGAATTCACTTTTGAAAAACAATATTTTTGAATAATTTTCTCATTTTCTCCTTTTTTTCTCCCCCTCAAAATGTGATATACAAGAAAGTAAATCAACATTTTGATTATGTTCCCAAGAAAATGAATCAACTCCCCCTTGAAATAGGATATCAATGAGTTACCTCCTCCTTGCATAACCATTGAACAAATGTACCTAGGAAGTTATCATTAATTTAAAGGCAGTCCCTTAAAGAAAAATTATCTAAAGCACTGAAACTTAGTTGCTCCCCCTAGAAAGTATCTACTCCCCCTAAACACAAGATTCCAAAAATAAGTCCCAATAGATCTAAGGAATATCAAGCACTATACTCTACCATGCCAATCTCTTTGATCAAGAATTTTAGCCTAAGTTCATCTAAAGGTTTAGTGAACATGTCAGCTAACTGCACTTTAGTAGGCACAAAGTATAATTCTACATCCCCTTTCTCTACATGGTCCTTAATGAAATGATAACGAATATCTATGTGTTTAGTTTTAGAATGCTGAACCGGGTTGCTTGTTATTGCAATAGCACTTTGTGAATCATAATAGATCGGGGTCTTAGAAATCTTAAAGCCATAGTCCAAGAGTTGAGTTTGCATCCACAAAACTTGTGAACAACAGTGAGCTGCAGCAATGTACTCAGACTCAGCTGTTGATAAAGACACACAGTTTTGCTTTTTGGATGACCAACCAACTAGCCTGTTCCCCAACATCTGAATTGATCCAGATGTGCTTTTTTTTATCAACATGGCAACCAACATGATCCGCATCAGTATAAGCAGTGAGATTGAAATTAGATCCATGAGGATACCAGATCCCAAGGTTAGCTGTACCTTTAAGGTATTGAAAAATCCTAACAACAGCTTTGGAGTGAGATTTCTTAGGGTTGGACTGAAAGCGGGCACAGACAGTTACGGCAAGTGTAATGTCTGGTCGACTTGCAGTCAGATACATTAAAGAACCAACCATGCTTCGATAAAGCGTAATATCAAAGGGTTCCCCATTAGTATCAGCATCCAGTAAAGTCCTCATTGGGGTTGTCATTAGTTTTAAAGCAGTCATTTTAAAACATTTTAGCATATCATTGATATACTTTGTTTGACTGATAAAAATCTCATTTGGTAATTGTTTTACTTGTAACCCCAAGAAGAAAGTTAACTGGTCAAGCATGCTCATTTCGAATTTGCTGGCCATAAGGTCACCAAATTCTTTGCATAAGGCCGGGGACGTGGAACCAAAAATAATATCATCAACGTAAATTTGAACCAAGAGAATGTGACCGTGGTTTTTACGGATGAATAGCGTTGTATCAATCGTTCCACGAGAGAAGCCATTGTCCAGCAAATACTTTGTTAAGGTCTCGTACCATGCAAGCGGTGCTTGCTTCAGACCGTATAAAGCTTTCTCCAAGTAGTAAACGTGGTTTGGATGAATGGGATTGACAAAGCCCTCTGGTTGATCAACATAGACTTCCTCTTGAATATAACCATTCAGAAAAGCAGTTTTGACATCCATTTGAAACACCGTGAACTTTGTAACATCCCGCGTTTTTCCGTTGAAATTTATTTTTAACACTATCTTTTTTTTTAATAATATCTTTCGTTATTTAAATTCGTAGTTTTCGTTAACTAACGTTCTTAATATTTCTGTTATTTAATTTTAACATCTCTCGGTTACTTTAGCTTTTTTAAAATATTCGTTCGGTTAATTCACGCACCCGCTTTGAAACTTGAGGGACCAAAGTTGTCAAGTGGGCAAACTAGTTGACTAGGTCAACTAGTCAACCCACCATTCTCATCCATTCATTTCCATCCACCTTCCACCTCCTTTCTCCTCCTTTTCTCTCTAGTTGCAAGAACAACCATAACACCCAATTCATTCAAGCATCATCTAAATTCGATCTAGGAGGCCAATATCAAAACAAATTACATATTCGTGATCCTCTCTTCATCCTCTATATTTTGGTACCAATTTCATCTCGTTTGGGTAACATTTCTAAAACTCTAGATTTCTCTAAATTCGTGTTTTTGACTTGAAATGATGTTTGTTAGTGTCTATGGCTCATTGTGATGTCGTGTATGTAATTTGTATGCTCGATCTTGTTATTTGGTGTAACTAGCATGAAAACTTGAAATGGGTTAGTTTAATCTTTGATTTTGATTGATTAAATGTTGTTAGATGTTAAACCCATTGTGTTAAAAGTGTTACTAGCATCGTTAGTTTCGTTTTGGTATGTTGGATGATATGAAAACCTTGCGTTAACATGATTATTGATTTTGTGATTCTTGATTAGGATTTGATGAACTTGAAATGAACTTTTGATACTTTGGATGCCATGAAATGTTGTTAGTAAGTGTTTAGTTGTAATGCACGTTTCATTACCTTCAAAACGGCATATCATATGTGTGAATTGGATTCCCGAAACTTAAAATGCATTTGATGAACCTGCACTTTGAAAATAAACCTTTATTGATCAATTGACGAGTTTTCGGTTATTATAATTGATGTTTTTGCTTGGTGAAAAGTAGTTAGTTGTATTCCTTGTCAAAATACCTTTCCAACGATATAAGATACTTGTTTTGGATGTTTACGGTTTAGGATTTATGGGTATTTGAAGTTGGATTCGTGCTTGAGTGTGAAAACTGCCAGAATTCTCTGCACAGGTAATGGCGCGGCGCGCCATATACCCGCGCGGCGCGCCAAAGTGGTCTGTCCAATTTTGTCGATTTTTGAATAATGTTTGCTATGCTACACACCCCCGATCAACATGAAACTTGGACAACATGCTCATATATGACTTCTAAGCTCATGAAAATAGTTCAGGACCCGACCCGACCCCATTGACTTTTTCGTTGACTTTGACCAAGTTTGACTTTTAGTCAAACTTAACAAAACACTTATGCAATCACTCTAATCTTATTTTATATTTGATTCTTGCATGAAACTTGACAATTTGATTCACATGCTATATAATCAAGTCGTAACGAGCCATAGGACTAATTGAACACATTTCACCCGACCTTGTGTCGTAACTGGTAAATTGATACAACTTACTTGTTTAGGTCAAGGCTAAGCAACTTTCATGCACACGTTTACTTTGTGAAGTACTTTTATACTCGTGTACTCGAGGTGAGATCATAGTCTCACTTTTTCAACAACTTTTATATTTTTAAATCGTGGGCTGAGAAACATATACGTTACATACTTATATACATTTCATATGTATATATACCTTTCATACTTTTATACATCGAACACGAATACGAATACAAAGATACGGACGAGTTTGAACGAAAACCCTCAATTCAATTATCATTAATTACATCAGATGGTGTAAGCGAGACTATGTTGTGTGGATCCATACGGGTTTGACTAACCCTCATTCGGACGGTTCGCTACCGTTAAGCGAATGAAATATATTCTGGTACGGTGTATGTTCTAACACTTTTATGCTGAGGTAAATGATACGGTTAAGTTTTGATAATTGGGTGCTCGGTAAACAACAATACTTATGGAATTCAAACGATTCGGAAAATCGACTTATACTATAACTTGTGGTTCAACTTATTTTACCTACATACTCATTTACTAAACCTATGATTTCACCAACGTTTTCGTTGACAGATTCTCTATGTTTTCTCAGGTCCCTGAATGCTATATGATACATGCTTCCGCACTCTTTTTGATACTTGCTTGGATGTCGAGTATACATGCATATTTGGAGCCCTTGACTTGCTTTTAAATTGTGTCGCATAGGTTTCAATTGTACGTTAAACATTGTAATGTAACTAGTCGTTGAACTACTTTTGTAAACTTGAAACGTCCTTTACGTTTGAAATGAATGCGACATATTTTTGGTCAAACGTCATCTTAAGGACTTATGACCACGTAACGGGACCTAAGTAGACGGCACCGTCAATGGCGTTTTTTTTTGGGTCGCTACAGATGGTATCAGAGCATTGGTTGTAGGGATTTAGAGTCATTAGTGTCGACCCCGAGTCATAGGGTACATTAGTGAATCTAGACTACAACCGGCATATAGACTGAAGTAGGAACTACTTGACTATTTGTGCATTATACTCGAACTCTCCTATCATATCTAACTCTTATTCGATCTTGATATCACGTTGTTAAATTTGATTGACACGCCACCTTGACTTTATGAAGTAATGTTAAATGCACATGTGAATCAGGGTAATATAATTTCTGGGATTATATTACGGTGGTTCACATGGATGTTCCGACATTATGACATAAAGAATTTAAGGCGGGTTAAGGAAATTTTCTCTTTATCCTTATTCCATATCACGGTTGGTATTATTGAGAATACTAACTAACGATATTCTTGTGTCTTGAAGGAACAATGGCTCGTCGACGCGCTCCTCCCGAAACTCCCCGAACAAGCTCTACAACGAATGATAGCCACCGCCGTGGATGCGGCCATGGCCGGTCACTCTTCCAACAACAATAACAATAACAACAATCATAAGCACAACAACAATGGAGCCGGTAATTCAAACGAAGGGTGCTCCTATAAGAACTTCATGGGGTGCAAACCTCACACTTTTGATGGAACCGGGGGACCGGTCGTGCTCACCCGATGGTTTGAGCAAACGGAAGCCGTCTTTAGCATAAGCGGTTGTCGGGACCAAGACAAGGTCAGATTTTCCACTCACATCTTCGCCGGTATCGCTCTCACATGGTGGAATACGTATGTACAATCGGTGGGTATCCACGAAGCCCACGCTCTCTCTTGGGTCGACTTAAGAGGAAAGATGATCACCGAATACTTCCCGCGCGAAGAGACCCGCAAGCTTGAACACGAGCTAAGAACTTTAAAAGCGGTCGGGAATGACCTAAAGGCCTATAATCAATGATTTTCTGAGCTAGCCTTGATGTGCCCAAATCTCGTGAGTACCGAGTCTCTAAGGGTTGAGCTTTACATGGATGGTCTTCCTAAGAGCATCAAACAAGGAGTAATGTCATCCAAACCCGCTAATCACCAAGAGGCTTTGAATATGGCCCGCCAATTGATCGAAACGGTGGACGAAATTGAGGTGTCGGCATATAAAGCCGAGGATAAGTCGGGTGGCAACAAAAGAAAATGGGAAGCCCCCGAATTGAGCAACTACAACAACAACCCCGCCAAGAAACCTTTCACCTCCAACGACAAGAAAGGCTATGCTGGAAGTCTACCATCTTGCAACAAGTGCCACAAACATCATTATGGCGAATGTAGCAAACCATTTTGCAACAAATGCCGCAACCGTCATTATGGTGAATGTGGTAAGTTAACTTGCCACCGGTGCCAAGGAAGTGGTCATACGGCCAACGATTGTAGGAGTGTCGCCCCCGTCGCCCAAAAGGCGCCCAATGCACACCGGACGGGCGTTTGTTTCGAATGTGGCCAACCGGGTCATTTTAAGAATGCGTGCCCAGAGAAGAAGACAAACCCCAATACACGCGGTCGAGCTTTCAACATTAACACCGAGGAAGCCCGAGATGACAACTAGTCACGGGTACGTTTCTTCTCAACAACCCTTATATTTCATGTTTATTCAATTCGGGTACCGTTAGACGTTTTATAACCAAGGCCTTGACTCGTACTCTTTGCACACCACCATATCCCCTAGACACTACCTATTCCATTCAAGTGACCGACGGAAAACTATTACGTTAAACTTTTCGGGTGGAGAATTTGAATTTTGACTTGACACCTATAGAACTAGGGAACTCAAAACCTATTCGTTAAGAAGAAAATGATCCCTTACATGTGTATGATTATCGTGAACTAAATAATTTCCGGTTAAGAACCGATATTCTCTTTCCCGTACAGATGACCTCTTGATCAATCACAAGAATTCTGTGTGTATTCTAAAATCGACCCCCATTCCGGTTATCTCCAAAACGGTTTTCAAAATTCGTTACGATAGTTATGAATTTCTTATAGTGTCGTTCAGTTTAACAAAGGCTTCCTCCGTATTCATGGGCCTGATGGGTCGCATATGTAAACTTATCTAGACAGATCCGTCATCATATTCATATGTGATGTTTTAACCTATTCAATTCAAGCAAAGAAGAAAACGAACAACATCTTTGTCTTACGCTTGAACTCTTGAGGAAAGAGCAACTCTATACCAAAATCTCTAAGTGTGAACTTTGGTTAAACAAAGTCCAATTTCTAGACCATGTTGTTAGTGGTCAGGGTATTACAATAAATCTCGCAATCGAAGCCACACGTAATCGGGAAACCCTCACAACTCTGACTTGTATTCGTAAAATCTTAGATCTATCTGGTTATTACCGAAGATTCATTTCCGACTTCTTCTCGCGTTGTACGATCTTTAACCTCGTTAACTCACTAAGAGAAATTTAAACCTCTCCATTCCCGGACCTTGACCGTGATTATTCACACCAACTTTGCTAGCTAAATTCGTATAGCACAAGATGGAACCAAAAATGAAAATATTTCTACTTGAACGCCGGAAAGGCATACTCTCTCGACTCGAAATCAAGTAAACTGAAATTCTTCATTTTACACGAAGAATTTGAGTACTTAATTATGGATTCAATCAACCTTCTCGTCATCACGTACCACATTACATAACTCTGTTATTTCACCGTTACCGTCTAGTATTACTACTCAACTCCGAACTATACAACTACGTGTACTATCTCGTTTCCCACCCCGTCTCAACATTTGACCACTAGATGCGCGATGTGGCTACCTCAAGACGTAAACTCATCCTGTTCTAAGTTCTCATTTCACTCCTATCTTTTCGCTCGTACTTCCGTATAAGGAAACCTTTATATCTAAATCCTCAACGAAGAGAGAGACTCTTCATGTATTACTAGTATTCACCACAAGGGGGGGGATCGCCCAGACGAACATTTTCAGTAGCCGATAAGAAACTTGTCCCAACAGACGCTTTCGAGCCCTAACTAACTTGTTCGAACATATCTTAATAAATTCTATTCCAACACGGTGTACCATTGTCAATTATCCCAGATCGAAATACTCGTTTCACTTCTAGTGTTACAAGAAGCCTTAGGAACACGTTTAAACATGAGTACCACGTATCATCCGCAAACTGACGGAACAAGAACACACGATTCAAATCTAGGAAAGAAAGGTTACCAACTCGTATTGTCGCTTTTAGTTGATTCCTCTCACTACGGTGGTTACCATTCGTGTATTAACCCCGCACTTCCAAAACCCTATGTGACCGCAAATGTTATACCCCTATTCGTTGGACCAAAGCATGTGGCAAGCAAATCACCGAATCCGAAATCATTCAAGAAACGACCGTTGAGATAGTTCATGTCCGAGAAGGGCTCTAGACGGCCCGTAGTCACCAAAAAGGACTATACCAATGTTAGGCATAAACCTTCCAAATTCCCAGCCAGCAATTGTGTAATATTGGGAAAAAAAAAAGAAAAAGTGTAATCCGTTCGGGAAATCAAGGGAAGTTATATCCGCAATATTGATCCTTCTAAAATCTTGGGGCGTATTGGAACCGCCTCCTACCGTATAGGTCTCCTGACTCAATTAAGGTTTCCGTTTACCTTACATTTCGTGTAACAAACTTAGAGACGTATCCTGCGTAACAGGAACGTGCTATCCTTCTAGATAAACTTACTATTGATGACAAACTCCCCTTCGTGGGAAAACTGGTTGAAATTGTGGATCGTAAAATCAAGCCTTAATACAACGTGAAATCCCGAATGTCAAAGTTCATGAGAATGCCCAAGGACGTATCTTCACTTATTCATAGCATTGACAACGTAAGGTCTCGAGTAAGAGACATCGACTATTACTTCCAACTAAATTTCGGGACGAAATTTCTTTTAAGGTGTAGGTAATGTAACATCCCGCGTTTTTCCGTTGAAATTTACTTTTAACACTATCTTTTTTTTTAAATAATATCTTTCGTTATTTAAATTCGTAGTTTTCGTTAACTAACGTTCTTAATATTTCTGTTATTTAATTTTAACATCTCTCGGTTACTTTAGCGTTTCTAAAATATTCGTTCGGTTAATTCACGCACCCGCTTTGAAACTTGAGGGACCAAAGTTGTCAAGTGGGCAAACTAGTTGACTAGGTCAACTAGTCAACCCACCATTCTCATCCATTCATTTCCATCCACCTTTCACCTCCTTTCTCCTCCTTTTCTCTCTAGTTGCAAGAACAACCATAACACCCAATTCATTCAATCATCATCTAAATTCGATCTAGGAGGCCAACATCAAAACAAATTACATATTCGTGATCCTCTCTTCATCCTCTACATTTTGGTACCAATTTCATCTCGTTTGGGTAACATTTCTAAAACTCTAGATTTCTCTAAATTCGTGTTTTTGACTTGAAATGATGTTAGTTAGTGTCTATGGCTCATTGTGATGTCGTGTATGTAATTTGTATGCTCGATCTTGTTATTTGGTGTAACTAGCATGAAAACTTGAAATGGGTTAGTTTAATCTTTGATTTTGATTGATTAAATGTTGTTAGATGTTAAACCCATTGTGTTAAAAGTGTTACTAGCATCGTTAGTTTCGTTTTGGTATGTTGGATGATATGAAAACCTTGCGTTAACATGATTATTGATTTTGTGATTCTTGATTAGGGTTTGATGAACTTGAAATGAACTTTTGATACTTTGGATGCCATGAAATGTTGTTAGTAAGTGTTTAGTTATAATGCACGTTTCATTACCTTCAAAACGGCATATCATATGTGTGAATTGGATTCCCGAAACTTAAAATGCATTTGATGAACTTGCACTTTGAAAATAAACCTTTATTGATCAATTGACGAGTTTTCGGTTATTGTAATTGATGTTTTTGCTTGGTGAAAAGTAGTTAGTTGTATTCCTTGTCAAAATACCTTTCCAACGATATAAGATACTTGTTTTGGATGTTTACGGTTTAGGATTTATGGGTATTTGAAGTTGGATTCGTGCTTGAGTGAAAACTGCCAGAATTCTCTGCACAGGTAATGGCGCGGCGTGCCAAAGTGGTCTGTCCAATTTTGTCGATTTTTGAATAATGTTTGCTATGCTACACACCCCCGATCAACATGAAACTTAGACAACATGCTCATATATGACTTCTAAGCTCATGAAAATAGTTCAGGACCCGACCCGACCCCATTGACTTTTTCGTTGACTTTGACCAAGTTTGACTTTTAGTCAAACTTAACAAAACACTTATGCAATCGCTCTAATCTTATTTTATATTTGATTCTTGCATGAAACTTGACAATTTGATTCACATGCTATATAATCGAGTCGTAACGAGCCATAGGACTAATTGAACACATTTCACCCGACCTTGTGTCGTAACTGGTAAATTGATACAACTTACTTGTTTAGGTCAAGGCTAAGCAACTTTCATGCACACGTTTACTTTGTGAAGTACTTTTATACTCGTGTACTCGAGGTGAGATCATAGTCTCACTTTTTCAACAACTTTTATATTTTTAAATCGTGGGCTGAGAAACATATACGTTACATACTTATATACATTTCATATGTATATATACCTTTCATACTTTTATACATCGAACACGAATACGAATACAAAGATACGGACGAGTTTGAACGAAAACCCTCAATTCAATTATCATTAATTACATCAGATGGTGTAAGCGAGACTATATTGTGTGGATCCATACGGGTTTGACTAACCCTCATTTGGACGGTTCGCTACCGTTAAGCGAATGAAATATATTCTGGTACGGTGTATGTTCTAACACTTTTATGCTGAGGTAAATGATACGGTTAAGCTTTGATAATTGGGTGCTCGGTAAACAACAATACTTATGGAATTTAAACGATTCGGAAAATCGACTTATACTATAACTTGTGGTTCAACTTATTTTACCTACATACTCATTTACTAAACCTATGATTTCACCAACGTTTTCGTTGACAGATTCTCTATGTTTTCTCAGGTCCCTGAATGCTATATGATACATGCTTCCGCACTCTTTTTGATACTTGCTTGGATGTCGAGTATACATGCATATTTGGAGCCCTTGACTTGCTTTTAAATTGTGTCGCATAGGTTTCAATTGTACGTTAAACATTGTAATGTAACTAGTCGTTGAACTACTTTTGTAAACTTGAAACGTCCTTTACGTTTGAAATGAATGCGACATATTTTTGGTCAAACGTCATCTTAAGAACTTATGACCACGTAACGGGACCTAAGTAGACGGCGCCGTCAATGGCGTTTTTTTTCGGGTCGCTACAAACTTCATATGAGAAGCAAATGCAAGGAAAAGACGAATTGCCTCAATCCTAGCAACCGGAGCAAACGTTTCGTCATAATCAATGCCTTCTTGTTGTCGATATCCTTTGGCCACAAGACGTGCCTTGTTTCGAACCACAATTCCATCAGAATCTTTCTTGTTCTTGAAAATCCACTTTACCCCTATTGGTCGTTGATCCGTTAGTCTTGGAACTAATCACCATACTTTCAATCGTTCAAATTGATTGATCTCATCTTGCATTGCAACTACCCAGTATGGATCTAGTAAAGCTTGAGCAACCGTTGTTGGTTCAATCTTACTAAGAAAGGCTGTGAATAGACACATATTCTGAGTAGCCCTTCGAGTGACACTGGAGCAGATGCGTCACCGATAATAAGATCTATTGGATGACTTTTAGTCCATCGGGTGTGTGGAAGAGGTTGTACATCAGTGGTATCCATTGAAACATCAACCGTTGTTGACGTTGAGCCTTGATCCGCTGGATCTGATGTAACATTATCTAATGGATTCAATAGAGTTTCTGGAGAAACAGCTGGAGTTGTATCAACTGATGAATCTTGAATTGGTTCAAGATTATCAGTAACAGGAGGTTGGAGGGAGGATGAAGAAGCAACAGGTGAATCAGTTGGTGTTGAATCTTCATCAAAAAGACTTTGAAGAGTCTCCACAGTAGTTGACTGTGATGGTGTAACCGGTACGGCTTGAACATTTGAATCCCGTTGAGGAGTATAAAGACTATCAAAGAAGATATCCAGTTCCTCTGATGTAACCGTAGGAACACCCTTCTTCGAGAAAATTGAGTTTTGCGTGGAAGAAGTAATTGCCAGGTTAGGATCGGGTTTTGAACTGAGTTGTTCAAAAGCCATTCCCGAAAATTCATCGAACTTGACGTTAATGCTCTCTTTAATCATCTTTGTCCGCTTATGATAAACACGATAAGCAACTTTGTTCGAGGAATAACCAAGAAATATGGCCTGATCGCCATGAGGATCAAACTTTCCGAGGCTGTCAAAATCGTTAAGCACATAGCATATACAACCAAATACACGGAAATATTTGACATTCGGGCGTCTACCATATAATAACTCATATGGAGTTTTATCAAAACGTTTGTTTACAATACAATGATTTTGGGTATAGCATGCAGTTGAAATGGCCTCCCCCCACATTTTTGGAGGTAATTTGGAGTAGGCAAGCATCGTTCGTGCTGCTTCGCACAATGTACGATTACGTCGTTCGACTACTCCATTTTGTTGGGGGGTCCGAGCAGCAGAGAACTGATGTTCAATGCCTTTGTCTTTCAAATAACTATCAAGCAGGTCATTCTTAAATACCGTCCCATTATCAGTTCTGATGCTCTTAACATGTTTGTTAAAAGAGCGTTGAATCTTTTTAATGAATTCAATGATAATGGCGGGGGTTTCTGACTTAGTTCACAAAATAAAAATCCATGTAAACCGGGTATAGTCATCAACAATGACAAGCACATGTTTCTTGCCACCGAGGCTAGAAATACGCATGGGTCCACATAAGTCCATATGCAATAATTGCAAAGACAATGAAGTACTGGGGTTTTGCTTAAGCGGATGATTAGTCCGTTTCAGCTTACCCATCGCACATGATG
Source organism: Rutidosis leptorrhynchoides (assembly GCF_046630445.1). Classification (NCBI taxonomy): domain Eukaryota; kingdom Viridiplantae; phylum Streptophyta; class Magnoliopsida; order Asterales; family Asteraceae; genus Rutidosis; species Rutidosis leptorrhynchoides. The sequence goes on along the minus strand of NC_092333.1, from coordinate 219,737,252 downwards.
GACACACATGATGCTTATCATATTGAAAGGTTGGAATACCATCAACTAAATCTTTAGAGACTAGTCAATTGATACCCTTGTAATTCAGGTGTGACATCCGATGATGCCATAACCATGAATTTTCTTTAGTAGAACGAGTGTCCAAACACATGGTTGCATGTGATGGTGCATCATTGAGGTCAATAGTATATAGTGAAGCACAACGTTTGCCAACAAGAAGATCATTCCCTCCGGTAGATTGCACCGAGCATTGTCGACGTTCAAACAAAACTTTGAGATCTCCATCGTAGAATTGGCTCACACTAAATAAAATGCACCCCAAACCCTCAACATATGAAACCCGTTTGATTGTTATGCCATTTTGCATAAAATCTCCGTAACCCGTTATTGTTGCAATCTCATCATTTCCGAATGTAAACGTTCCTAGGAATTTGTCAATGAAGTTGACAAGCAAGGATTTATCGCCCGTCATGTGTCGAGAACAACTGGAATCGATATACCAAACACAGATGTTGAAACCCTGTAAATGAGAATTTCCTAGAGTTTAGGTACCCAAAGTTTTTTGGGTCCTTTTCGGTTAGTACCAACAATAAACTTTGGATTAACAACAAACTTTGGATCAATGATGAAATAATCACGTAAAGCATCATGCAGTTTAGACAATAAAGCATCATTTAAAACCACATTACATGAAGCATCATACGCAATATCAATCTTTACATCGTTATCAGAAGTCTTAACACACAATTTATTCCAAGTAGATGTTTTGTTCACAGACGAAAATTGAAAAACATGAGATGATTTCCTAGGACGACTAGCAGATTGCTTTGGTTTGGTTGCTACTTTCTTAGTCGTGGACTTAGGAACCCATACAGATTTGTAATTCATGTTTGGATTATGACCTGTGACACGAAAAACACCTTTGTTAGTTAGACGTCCAAACTTTTCAGTTGACACATGAGATGACTGATTTTGCAGAATTTCCAATTTGATTGTACGTTCTTTTGCATCATACTCACTTAAATCAGGTTTAGAACTTGTGTGTGTTGTGGACTTAACTGATTTCTTTAAAAGACTCTCTTTTGAAGTTTTTGTCATAGGAATCATAGGAATCTTTTCAGTTAACATAGAACCATTTGGAGAATGAACCTTTTTAACAATATACTGAGTTGCAGAAACAACTTTCGAACCATGATTGCCAAATTGAGAACGTAGAGGATTTTTAACAATAGTAATGGGTTTTACATCCTTAGATGTTGTTGTTCCCTTCCCCTTCTTTGTAATCCCACCAGTACATTCAAGTACATTGGTTGCAACATTAGACGTTTGCTTAAGTGTGTTAGCCTGTTTCATTTGAATTATCTTTTGTTTTAAGTTTTTAATCTCAAGACATAATTCTTCAGCAGAAACTATCACTTCACCCTCCTTAAAAGCATAAGTACATTCTTTCTTAGGCAGTGAAGGCAATTTATCACACAAAGCAAGCATTTGTTCTAATGATTGGCACTTAAGTTGCAAGTCAATATTCTCCAGTTCAAGTTGAGCTACTATACGATTCAAATTACGTACAGCAGGCAAATGCAAGTAATAATCATGCAAAGGATCAAGTTGACTTTCAAAATCTATCAAAGGTTCAATGTTCGGTCCATCCTGAGGTTCTACTTTATCATCTAAAGAATTTTGACCTAGAGAATCTATCTCAAAGAAGACAGTTAGTTCATGTGCTAGGTCTGCACGAAAAACATCATCTAGACATGCAGGTAAAGTTGGTAGAATTGGTTTCACATCAAAAATTGGTTCATCAAACACCTCATCTATTGCAGTAATGTTAGAACTAGGTTTGTTAAACACTTCATTCTCAAGCATTAAAATGTGTTTCTCTAGCATGAGTGTTGGGATATAAACCAGTCTACGCTTAGGCACATAATCTTCACGTTGCATGTTCTTTTCAGTTTTAACAAGATTTTTCAAGAAATCAGGATTCGATTTACCTATCTTAGCATTGATTTTTTCATACATTAAGCTAATTTGATGGTATTTCCTAGATTTACGATTTACAATAATATCATCAAAATCAGCATCAGAAGCATGTACAAAATGCAATGGTAAACCAGCTTGAAAATAATCAGAATGATATAATCCTGGAATCATTTTGGAAGCATCTTCCAAAATTTTCGGATCTTCATAACCCAACCCCCACTTTTCACCATGAATCATTTTTGGTCTATTCATGAAAATCGTTTGTTTTGAAAGTTCCATATCCATGATAGCTTTGGATTGCTCTGTTCGATAGAGTTTTTCCTCATATCGAGCAAGTTGTGCTTTCATTTGAAAAGATTCTTTTGACAATAAAGAAATTTCAGTGTTCTTTTCAATTATGGTGTTTTCCAATTGAACGATTTTCTTGTTTAGTTTTGAAAGTGTGGGTTCATGTTAGTTTTTCAAATCAGAAAGATCTTTTTCTAAAAATTGAACTTTTTCTGCAAGTCGTTCCAATTTTAAACGATAATCAGTTCTTTCAACTTTAATTGGATGAATTGTCTTTTTCAGATCTTCCAACTCAGTTTCCTTAGAGTAGAGTTGGAGAGTCAATTGTTGCACATCCGTTTGCAATTTGGATGAGGAAGGTCTGGTCTCATTCATTTTGATTTTATCTTTTAAAACTTTGTTTTTTGATTTTAAGCCTTTGACTTCTTTTGACATTGAGACCAGATTCTTCATCAAGTCATTTTGCATTTTTATAAAATCAGGTGAGATTTCAGATGATTGTACCTCATCATCATCGAATGTTGAGTCAGATTTCTCCATTGCTTCCTTAGCTTTGATGAGCTTTGTCACCTTGCAAACATTTGCATGTTCCACCTCTGAATCTGAATCGTCAGTCCAGTTAAACCAAGTATCATTAACCGGTTTTAGCTCTCCCCCAGTTTCCACAATCTTAGCCATCAACATTTTCTTCTTGTAGTAAGCTGCGTCCTTCTTCTTAGGCATCTTGCACTCACGAGAGTAATGACCAGCTTTGCCACAATTGAAACAAATTGAATCTTCCTTCTTGGAATCATCAGCACGTTGTTGTTTAGATTGATCAGCTTTCTTGTAGTACGAGGAAGATGACGAGTTTTTGCGTTGATTGCTTGATTTGCCTTTAAACTTGTGTTTGTTCAAGGCTTTTGTGAACATGGCTGCCATCTTGACTAATTCAAGATGAGAATCATTAACATCAGAAAGATTCAAATCTTCTGAATCAGTTGATTCTTCAACAAGCACTTTCTTGGACAAGCTTTTGGAAGACGTCAACGATTTGCTCTTCTTTTTGGCAACTAGGGCAAGTGGATCGCCCGGAGAAGACTCTTTCCTTCCTTCTTGAAGTTTAGATACTTCAGGTTGGTAATGCATAAGAACTCCAACAAGCTCATGAATAGTTAACTTGTCAATCTCTTTAGTAGATCGAACAATGGTTCCATAAGGAAGCCAATCAGCATTGAGCTTTTTGAGAAACTTCATGTTGACTTCAGCATTTACTTTTATGATCTTGCACCTTTTCAACTCATTGAGAACACCATTGAAACGAAGATAGGTATCCTTGAGTGGTTCATCAGTTTCCTGCTTGAAATCTTCATAGAATCCCAGAGCCTTATTCAATTTAGTAACGTCTGACATGTCATAACCTTCTTGCTGTCGTTTGATCTCATCCCATATATCTTTTCCTGTTGTGTTGCTATCAACATTTTCAAACAATTTATACGGGATAGCTTGCATAACAATATTCTTTGCCTCTATGTCACCCTAAGCTCTCTCACGCTTATCACCAGAAAGTTCATAGACTGGAATTGGCATACCAGTATCTGGATGATAATCAACAACTGGACCATCTCTCAGAGTCTATGTACTGAGTGATACGGTGAAGCCACTGAGTGTATTTGCCATCAAACAACACTAGAGGACGAGAATATGATCCAATGATCAAAGTATCTTGAGTAGACATCTTGAAAATGAGGTAGATTCGGTAAAGATTCTGTATTACACAAATCTAAGATGAAAAATCACAACAATCTAATCAGAATGTCAGATTCTGTAACAGATTCGGTACTGTAGCAGATTCGGTAAAGTAGCAGATTCGGTAAAGATTCTGTATATCAGATTCCGTAAAAGAAACTGATCAGAAATACAGGAGACACACCCAGATTCAGTATAGATTCGGTAATCACAAGAATTGTAGCCTGTAACCACTTAAAATAATGGATTAAGTGATACAGAAACTCAGATTCTGTATTTGATTCGGTAGTCAGATTCTGTATGAATTTGAAGTTCAAACTCAATTCAATCCTTCTGAATTAGATTCTGTAACCTTGCTGCACAAGGAAACACGTTAGTATCACACAAAATATCAAAGATACCGAAAGTATAGGATACCGAATGTCAACTGTAGCAGTTGACAATACCGAGTCTAAGTTTAAAACTTAGAAATATGACAGAATCCTTTCTCAAACCACACCAATTAGCTGCGTATAATCAAACCGAATGTGATAGAATCACCCACACCACAATCTGCAACACTTAAGATGAATTTAAGTAATGAAGCAGACTCGGTATGACAGTTACGATACCGAGTGTTGATTAAATCTTCAAAACTTAATGAATTGAAGAAATTGAACAGTCAGAAATGTGATTTAACACCTCATGAACACAACTGAATCCTTAAATCTTCACAAAAATCCAGAATCAAGCTTGAATTAAGCAATACCAAGAGTTTTAGCCACAAACTCTAAAAATCAACTCGATTCTCCATAATTGAAGTTAAAAAGCTGTAATGATGATCGAAACTCTTTCTAAAATACCTAATGCACCTTTGCTGAACTTATCACCAGAATCTGAACGTCAGATTATCAAATTCGATGATACCGAATGTGATTCAAAATACCGAGAGTAATCAGATTCTGTAATCTACAATCTCTGGATCGATATAGTGATGTAGAATCACTTCCTGGAAGCTCTGATACCAAATGATAGGTCAGATCATGTTGAGATTGAGAGAAATGATAAGATAAAGAGAGATTCGGTATGTAAGCATGAGACTCGGGATTAGAGAGAATCGGTACAATTACATTCCATAGCTTCTAGAACTCGGTTACAATGCAATGGCTATCTAATTAGGACTACTTAGGTTCCTTATATAGCCCTCTTCTAAGGAACCTTCATTTAAGCTTATTTTCACATTAACAATATACAACTTCGGGGTCCTAACAACTTCCTTCCGTATAATGCCTCGAAAGGTGCAGCTTTAATACTCGCATGGTAGCTGTTATTGTATGAGAACTCAGCTAGTGGTAAATACTTATCCCATCTGTTTCCAAAATCAATGACACACGCTCTCAACATGTCCTCAAAAGTTTGAATAGTTCGTTCGCTCTGGCCATCCGTCTGGGGGATATGCTGTACTCATATCTAAACGGGTTCCCATTGCTTTCTGCAATGATTGCCAAAACCTGAAAGTAAATCTGCTGTCACGGTCGGATATAATGGATATAGGCACTCCATGCCTAGAGACGACTTCCTTAATGTAAATCTGAGCCAACTTCTCCATTTTATCAGTTTCCCTTATCGGTAAGAAGTGTGCGGACTTAGTGAGACAATCCACGATAACCCAAATAGTATCGTGACCTCCCGCCATTCTCGGCAGTTTTGTGATGAAGTCTATGGAAATACCTTCCCACTTCCACTTTGGAATCTCTGGTTGAATCAGTAATCCTGATGGCTTCTGATGCTCAGCCTTGACTTTAGTGCAAGTCAAGCACTTCCCGACATAAGTAGCAATGTCAGCTTTCAAGTTCGGCCACCAAGAGAATGCCTTCAGATCCTGGTACATCTTATCTGATCCCGGATGAATTGAGTATCTCGACTTGTGTGCTTCCTCCAACACTAGTTCTCTCAATCCACCAAACTTTGGTACCCAAATTCGGTTAGCAAAATATCGTGTTCCGTCCTCCTTGATGTCAAACTTCTTATCCATCCCTTTGAGAAATTCAACATCAACATTCTCCTGTTTCATGGCTTCTTGTTGTGCTTCGCGAATTTGTGATGTGAGATTCGTACGGACAACTATGTTAAGCGCTTTAACCCTAAGAGGTTTCTCTCGCTCCTTTCTGCTCAAGGCATCTACCACAACATTCGCCTTACCCGGATGGTATTGAAGTTCGCAGTTATAATCGTTAAGTAGTTCCATCCAACGTCGCTGTCTCATGTTGAGCTGCTTCTGATCGAATATGTGCTGTAAACTCTTATGGTCAGTGAAGATAGTGAACTTGGTTCCAAACAGGTAGTGTCTCCACATTTTAAGTGCAAAGACAACTGCTCCTAACTCAAGGTCGCGCGTAGTGTAGTTCTGCTCGTGAATCTTTAACTGACGCGATCCATAAGCAATAACCTTATTTCATTGCATAAGCACGCAACCCATTCCTTGACGTGAGGCATCACAATAAACAACAAAATCTTCACTTCCCTCGGGTAGAGACAATACTAGTGCAGTTGTTAACTTCTCCTTCAACAACTGAAATGCAGTCTCTTGTGGTTCTGACCTCTCAAACTTCTTGCCCTTATGAGTCAACACGTTTAATGGTCGAGCGATCTTAGAGAATCCTTCAATGAATCTTCAGTAGTAACCAGCTAGACCCAAAAATTGCCTAATCTGCGTTGGCGTCTTTGGAGTTTTCCAATTCTTAACTGACTCAATCTTTGCTGGATCGACCTCTATTCCATTGGCCCCCACAACATGGCCAAGAAATTGTACTTCTGGTAACCAAAAGTCACACTTGGAGAACTTTGCATACCACTGATCTTCTCTAAGCATAGTCAGTATCGAACGTAGATGCTGCTCGTGCTCTTCTCTGTTCTTGGAGTACACCAATATATCATCAATGAATACAATGATGAATTTATCTAGGTATGGCTTAAACACATGGTTCATGAGGTCCATAAACACTGCTGGTGCGTTCGTCAAACCAAACGACATCACTGTAAACTCATAATGCCCATAACGTGTTCTAAACGCTGTCTTCGGGACGTCAGCTTCTTTGACTCTCAATTGGTGATACCCGGATCTCAAATCAATCTTTGAATAACAACTAGATCCTTGTAGCTGATCAAGTAAGTCATCAATCCTCGGTAGCAGATACCGATTCTTGATTGTTAACTTGTTCAATTCTCTGTAGTCGATACACAATCTCATCGACCCATCCTTCTTCTTAACAAACAAGACTGGAGCTCCAACTTGGGAATTCGTGGTTATGTAACACACCTTCTAGTACATGTCACAATTTAGGGCATTACAACCCTCATGTTCTTCACTATGGGAAGCTCTTGTAGTTCTAAAGGTGCAAATGTGTATATTGTACGCGTAACGGGTGCAGCTGCTGGCACCAAATCAATCCGAAATTCGACTTCATGGTGGGGTGGACGTGTAACCTCAGGACAATCTCTAATTGTTGGGAAATATTAGGGTCTCTTAGTTGTCGGATCATCTTTACTCACATGTGCCAGAATTGCGAGACATTCTCATCTCCTGTACTTCTGGACCTTCGAGTAATTAGTGTAACATGACGATGTACTGATCTCTTCCTCGTATACTATTATTGTCAGTGAAAGAAATTCGAATAGTCTTCTGGTCGTAGCTACCTCGGTTGTATCGTCAGATAACCAGTTTGTTTCAACCACTAAGTTAAAACTTACCAGTTTAATAGTTTTATAGAGTACACGTTGTCTAAGGAAGGTACAGGTTTATAAACGTCGTGACCAGTTTCTCTAGCATTAAAGCTTCTCTCAGCACCGGTGTTGACAGCATACATAAACATTATGGTTGATGAGCGAGAACGTGGTGATTTTCATGGAAAACGAAAATGAACAAGGTGTAATGGTAACTCAAACAAAATCTGATATTTAATCGAAAAGGGTTGGTACAAACTCCTAGACGGGTGTGCCTCACAGGAACAGATGAAGTGTAGTTCGCGTCGATGTGTTCGAAGTTGGTTGGTAACATTTGTGGGTATAATGAAAATGATTGTCGCTTTAGAATAGTATGTTGGAACAAAATGATGGGGGATATGGTAACGGGTAGTATTACTAGTAGTAATGAGTGGTGGCGTTAGCGATAAGTAGCGATGGGTTGTGATAAGAAGTGATGATAGTAGTGACGTATAAGTTGTTAGATAGCAAGCTCACATCATAAGTATATGCACATGTACTCTAATGCACCCAATAAGGCATAATGGTCTTCAGTCGGTAGGCTCGTGTTGGAAAACAAAATCATGGATGGCGGATGGCTGAATAATAGGTAAGTTGGTAATCGAGTGGACAATATCTACTACGTATTGTGCGGGCAGTTATCAAGAATTCCTCTTCTAAAGACGTATCAAAAATGAGTTGTGATGCCCATTAGCGAGTAGTAAAACGCGAAGGTGTTGGTAGTGTCGAGTATTACTTAGTAGTGGTAAGCAGTAATGAGTAGTATTGAGTAGTAGTAAGTAGCAAGGAGTAGCAGTTAAGTAGTATTTAGTATCGACAAGCAGTGAGAAGTAGTGATCAGTCGTAACTAGCAGTCAGAGGCAGCGTGGAGTAGTAGTTAGCAGCAATAAACAGTACTGAGTAGTGGTATGAGATGACGAGTATGTTTAAGTAGTGTCTTTGTAGTGACGGGTGGTGATCGGTGGTGGCAGGAAGTGTCGAGCGGTGAGGAGTGGTGTCATGCTTACAAGTTACTTATAAGTTATAATAACAATTAGTTTGCACAGTGTAAGTCTCTACTAATATTTAAGGTTATACAGTTTGTGTTCACAACGGTGTTTATCCAAGTAACCTACTTGACTCGCTCCCAATTCCTTATTTTGCGATGTCGAAACTTCTATATGAGTCACCGTAATGAAATCCCGGTCATTACATTACGCTATCTCACATATCTATTCGACATCACTCCATAAGTTCAAGATAGCATAGTCAACTTAATTTAGTTAAATCTGGCTTCGTGTGTACGTATGTGTTTCGTGATATAGTATATTTAGTCCAAGTCCATGTTGTATGGTATAAGGCATATATGTATGTGGTGTAATGTGTAGCCCTACATGTAGCATTGTGAAGCAAATAGTGCAGGTATGGTGTATAAAAGTCATCCAAGACACACAGCTATAGACTAGACTTCACTAATGCGCCCTACGGTTAGACACACTAATGTATCCTAGTTCCCCATAGCCAAAGCTCTGATACCAAATGTAACACCCCGTCAAATTTTATCTATTTTGCTCGTAAACCACAGTTTAAATATCATTGTATAGTATCTGAAAAATAGTTATCAGAAAAATAGTTTAGTTTCATTGACCACGAGATTCTATAGCTTGCATAAACCGAGCACCTGAATACTAGCATTAACCCGAGTATAGAAACCACTACACCCGCCTTACCTCGTAAAATGTTATACACTTGTTCAAATGTATTTAATGTTCAAAATAAATGCACCACTGCTTTTATAGTGGGTGAGGTTGTCAACCTAACGGATCCGTCCATCTAAATTGTGCTTACACCGATGGTATTAAAAGTATTCAAGCTAGAGGCTTTTTGAACAAACTCATTATGCATATGTGTAGTACTCATGTCAATATAAAAGTAATTGAAAATGTAAATATAACAGCGTGTATTCTCATCCCTGAAAACATGTAAAAAGCGGGACTGTAGACTCACCTTCGAATAAGCTCGGAATGAAAGACAAATGACTTGTACGGTTTAGACCCGAGTAATGTAACCTAAGTATACGTATGTAGGTTGGTCAATATATATATCTTATGTAAGTGTGGTTTCATAGTGTACGCTGTCTTATTGCTCGACTCGACGCGATTTAAAGTAAAAGTCAACTATATCATGCAAGTCAAACAAAGTCAACCGAAGTCAAACTGAAAGTCAAACTTGGTCAATGTGGTCAAATAAAGTCAACATCAGTAGGTTCATGTCAAATATTGGTCAACATGTCAAACCTAAGTCATACAATACATTTTAGGTCATGAATGATCATTTTCACAATTTCAGTTTATCGTCATGCACAAAATTTATGAACACGTAGCATACTTAGCACATTATCTCATAGTAAAAAATTCAAGTAAATATGACAAACTCCAGATCATAATTAGACTTAAAATCGATTCCAAAAAGTCCAACCAGGGACTCATACGACAATTAAAAGTTAGGAATCAGAAAGGATCAAGTTCAGGTTCGTTACAGGAATTTCTGCTCGCGCGTCAGTTTTTAAACATTTTTTTATAAAATATAGAAAATAGATTTTGACGAACGGCCAATTGGTTTCGTCTCAAAACATCTCAAAATTTTAGTGATAAAATAATCAAAAGCATTGCTTTAGCCAATTCGTACAGTTTTGCAAAAAATTACAGACTCTCCAGTTTTTGAACATCAATCGAACACATCACAAAGATAAGCATATAACTCATGGCAAATCACGTTCTCGCAAGTTTGCATACAAATGAAACATGTCAAGGAACACTTAGATTAACATATTCCAGAAGCTCAAAGTCTAAATCAATTCCTAATTCGTTCTAGCAATTTTTATGTAAACTTAAAAACAGATTCAGCATACTATACAAATCAAAACTTCGTTTTATCATATCGGGAGCATTACATAACCTTTAGATGCAAATCTTTAGTCTAAATTGCATAAATTTTCACAAGGAATACAGTAGTACACTCTATATAGACTAAAACACAAAGCATGCAACTCATAAAATTCGGATTACATGTGAAACCCTAACGAAACTTCGATTAATCATAACTTAAGCATCCGGTAACGAAATCATGCAAATCCAAAGTCCAAATTTATTAATTTTTCGAGATCTATCCATCTAAATACATTATATGATCAGTACATAAACTCATATAATCAGATTCATAACAATCAAATTCGGTTTTCATAACAAAGACAACAATCGAGCAAATTAACAACTAACAACAACTTTAATCGCAATCAATTGAGCACTAGACTCTTGTACACTATGTAATTGATTAAAATCAGATCTAATAAGATTAGGGTTAGTGGTTTTATACCTTCAATTAACAAATTGCAAGTAGATACGTGTAGAGAAGAACGATTAAGCAAATGAGCAAGCAATTGATGGGGATTGAACGAGATGAATATGGCGACCTAGATGATGAATATGGGGCTGAAAATCACGAATGGGAGCAGCTACAAGTCGTTCCCCTTCTTTTGTTATAATTATTTAGGGATTAAAAGGCTTAAAGGGCTTAACTAGTTGGGTTTTAACATTAACGGGCCACGAAAATAACATATGGACCATGGTGGGTGAAGAATTTCGGCCAAGAGGGTCCAAATAGAAGTTAATGGACTCTAAAGTGATTCTAGATGACTTTCTATGGGATCCAGTTAAGAGCCTTGAAGTGTCGTCAGCCGAAAACGTAAACTGGAACGTTAAACGTCAATTTCTCGCTTTTTAATCTATATAAATTCTAATAAATTGAAAGAATGTTTAAAACATAATAATTATATAGTATATTTATTAAAATTGATTTATATTATGTTTTGGCTTGCTTGATCATAAAGTGTGGTTCGTTTCAAGCACCGTTTAAACGTACCGAAGGCCCGAAACGCTAAACCGATCGTTAAACGCAACCAAACGTTAATTTATTAAAAACCCAATAAATTAATTATTTTTAAAAAGTTAATAATTAATAAATTAATTATTAAAATAAACCCGAGCATTTCGTTGCTCAAAAAGCAGTTATCAAAATCGTATCGTTTTTATCGTATTTCATTATCCGAAATAATTATTTGAATTAATATCAACCCATATTAATTATTGTAACCCTCCAAAGATCAAGTATGCATTTATTACACATAAACACATAAAAGCTAAATAATCGCCATTAAATAAACTAACGGAAGGTTAACGGAAGTAACGGAAAAATCAGGGTTGTTACAGGTCAACTGGTTACATTTTGTGTAGGTACTCAAGGGGTCACGAGTACACCTCGAATCATGTAACCCACGTTTCCCAAGTTTATCTTTCCCAAACCATTCATTGTTCCCTGTATCATTCCTTGTTTTGATTTGAGAGGCACGACTGAGATTCAAGTCATCTGACTTTCCTCTCATGCTATGTTTCGATTTAGGGTTTGAGGGATTTTCCCTCTTTCTGCTAACATCGATCGGTCTTTGCAACAAATAAGGATTTGGTGAAATTGATTGAAGAGAAGGTTTTAATCCTTATTCTTTTACAATTGTTTAAAGTCAATTAAACCTATTATGGTTTTCTTTGACTGATTTAAGATTTTCCCTTGTCAAATTGGTCGAATGTTGTGTGTACATGGCCTTAGGGTTTGAGGATTTCACCCTCACCCATTTGGCAAATTTGTATGATTGATCTACACAGCTAAGAATCGAAGTACCTCTGTTTAATTTTTGAGATGATTTCAAGGTGTTTTTGTCGATAACCTCATGGTGGCCGCCATCTGCCTCTGCTCCCATTATCTTAACTCGGTTGTGCTCCTGTTTATTCCACCATTTGGGATAACCGATAAGCTCGAAACAGTTGATTACAATGTGATGTAATCTTCTACAATAGACACAGTTTAATGGTTGTGGTGGTCGATGATGATTTGTAATGGTGTTTTCAGTTTTGGCGATGGTTGATATTTAACACAGAACATCCAGACATGTTCTTTCATTTTGTGGGTTATTGAACTTGCTACCATCCACAATTGACATGGCAGCTTGGTTTAATCCCGAGCTACCGTCAACTTTGGACATGGCAGCTATGTTCTTGGTAGATGATTGAGCCATATAAGTATCTTGATCAATGGATCGATATCTTTAGCTCTGATACCATGTTAGAATTAAATGATTGTAATGATCGGTTTATTGATTATAAGCTTGAATTGATACAATTGAATTGTTTTTACAAGTTATCAAGTGTGTTTATATACACTAAGAGACACAGCAACTAATTCTAGTTTGAGTAGGATCCATTATACACTTTTGGAACCACTTTCACATAAATGGAAAAACTGATGTTGTTGTAGCCGTTGGACTTGGCTGTAAATGGTGGTCTTGTGATCTTCTTAAAAGGGAAATGATGAACATAGCTTTCTGATCCCCAAAAGTCAATTTACCAAAATAGGTAATTTGACTTCCTTATTTTTGTTCCTGTATTCTAACAGCACTCTCTACACCCAAACATTCTCCAATAGGAAATTCGTACAAGCATCAAATATAGTTTGAAATTATATTACTACGTATTTCGAAAAAAATACTACTTTTTAAGAGGCTTTTTTTTTCTTTGACCAGTATGAACCAAACAAGGCAATTCATTATCATTGCTAAAATGTGTTGAAATTCCCAACATCCACAAGTGGCTCACCAAAACGAAGCAGTCCTAACATTCACCTGATGCTCAAATGCAGAGTGATAAGATATCCTCTTCAGTCAAACTTGATTATTTACATCTAACAATGACGATATTAACAAGGCATATATCACATATATAAATAAATATAGTTCACAACTCACAATTAGGTATCTACTTATTCAACTAAAACATTATAATCACTATCATAATAACATACATAGAGACAGATAAGATATTTCTCTTCGATCAAGCTTGATTTTCATAGCTTTAACAAAAACATATTCACAAGCCAACGTATAGATAGTCAACTTGATGAATGCTAACTGAAGCCTATAAATGGGGCAGACTCTTAAGCCTAAGGTACATTTCTAAAGTAAGGGTAAATGTGACTATTAAGAATTAACCATAAAAAGGTGAAATAATTGTATTTATGTTACAGTGAAATAATTTTATTTATGTTACAGTGATAATCAATGGAAATATTATCACCAAACATCTCATATAGTTTCCTACTAGTTCTAGCCTGATATAAAAACTTTCATTCTAACATTGAAAATGACTAATGACTATGACCATCAGGTCTGGTCTAAGGGTGACAATTCGGGTTGAATTTGCCGATTAAAACTACAAATCCAACCCGAATATATAAAAGGGTTGTGTATGTCAACCCAACTAATAACTTGCTAAACTAAGCTCTAACCAATTAACTCGTTTGATGTTAAGGTCAAACAAGTTTATCGGGTCAAACAATCTTCTCTAAAAAAAAATAGCTACTCATTTGTAAACAAAATGCAAATAAAATCCTAAAAATGGTTATACACATGTTACATAAATATAAATTATTACTAACATATTTAATTCAACTAGCAAAAAGTTACCAAACATTTTCAAATTGAAATTTAAAAATTCATGTATGAAATTATACTGTAAATGATTATTCTCCATTATGACCATATTAGCTTACATAGTAACATATTATCGATAGCCATGGCTTATTCATAACCTTCAAGCTTTTATCTGTCTTTAGCAAATATAGATGAGATATGCTTCATCCGCCTTTTCATTCATAAAATTTAAATTATAAATCGTGACTAGAAAACCTAAAACTATACAATTTACAACTACTTCTCTACTTTAGGATTATCTTAAGTTAAATAGGTTCGACTCTACTGACTTTTTAAAAATGGACCCTAGGTCATACTTCCCTTACTCACCATAATAAGGAGTAGTACAATTTATGTCCTGAAATGTCCCGTTCTTATTGATTAAAAACGTTCCATATTAATTGATTTCGTTGCGAGGTTTTGACCTCTATATGAGACGTTTTTCCAAAGACTGCATTCATTTTTAAAACAAACCATAACCTTTATTTCGTCAATAAAGGTTTAAAAAGCTTTACGTAGATTATCAAATAATGATAATCTAAAATATTTTTTGTTTACACACGACCATTACATAATGGTTTACAATACAAATATGTTACATCGAAATACGTTTCTTGAATGCAGTTTTTATACAATATCATACAAGCATGGACTCCAAATCTTGTCCTTATTTTAGTATGCAACAGCGGAAACTCTTAGTATTCACCTGAGAATAAACATGCTTTAAACGTCAACAAAAATGTTGGTGAGTTATAGGTTTAACCTATATATATCAAATCGTAACAATAGACCACAAGATTTCATATTTCAATACACATCCCATAAATAGAGATAAAAATTATTCATATGGTGAACACCTGATAATCGACATTAACAAGATGCATATATAAGAATATCCCCATCATTCTGGGACACCCTTCGGATATGATATAAATTTCGAAGTACTAAAGCATCCGGTACTTTGGATGGGGTTTGTTAGGCCCAATGGATCTATCTTTAGGATTCGCGTCAATTAGGGTGTCTGTTCCCTAATTCTTAGATTACCAGACTTAATAAAAAAGGGGCATATTCGATTTCGATAATTCAACCATAGAATGTAGTTTCACGTACTTGTGTCTATTTTGTAAATCATTTATAAAACCTGCATGTATTCTCATCCCAAAAATATTAGATTTTAAAAGTGGGACTATAACTCACTTTCACAGATTTTTACTTCGTCGGGAAGTAAGACTTGGCCACTGGTCGATTCACGAACCTATAACAAATATGTACATATATATCAAAGTATATTCAAAATATATTTACAACACTTTTAATACATTTTGATGTTTTAAGTATATTAAGTCAGCTGTCCTCGTTAGTAACCTACAACTAGTTGTCCAACGTTAGATGTACAGAAAAAAATTGATATATATTATCTTGAATCAATCCACGACCCAGTGTATACACGTCTCAGGCTAAATCACAACTCAAAGTATATATATTTTTGGAATCAACCTCAACCCTGTATAGCTAACTCCCACATTACTGCATATAGAGTGTCTATGGTTGTTCCAAATAATATATACACATGGGTCGATATGATATGTCAAAACATTTTCATACGTGTCTATGGTATCCCAAGATTACATAATATATTAGAATAAATGTATAATACAATATAAGTTAGCTAGGATATGATTAATATAGATTTGTTACTAATTTTCACGTTGCTACAACAAGAAAAATTATCCAATCTTGTTTTACCCATAACTTCTTCATTTTAAATCCGTTTTGAGTGAATCAAATTGCTATGGTTTCATATTGAACTCTATTTTATGAATCTAAACAGAAAAGGTATAGGTTTATAGTCGGAAATTTAAGTTACATGTCAATTACTAAAGAGGTAGTCATTTCCGTCGAAAAAACGACATCTTGATGACCATTTTGGAAAACATACTTTCACTTTGAGTTTAACCATGATTTTTGAATATAGTTTCATGTTCATAATAAAAATCATTTTCCCAAAAGAACAACTTTTAAATCAAAGTTTATCATAGTTTTTAATTAACTAACCCAAAACAGCCCGCGGTGTTACTATGACGGCGTATGTCCGGTTTTACGGTGTTCTTCGTGTTTTCAGGTTTTAAATCATTAAGTTAGCATATCATATAGATATAGAACATGTGTTTAGTTGATTTTAAAAGTCAAGTTAGAAGGATTAACTTTTGTTTGCGAACAAGTTTAGAATTAACTAAACTATGTTCTAGTGATTACAAGTTTAAACCTTCGAATAAGATAGCTTTATATGTAGGAATCGAATGATGTTATGGACATCATTACTACCTCAAGTTTTCTGGATAAAGCTACTGAAAATGAGAAAAATGGATCTAGCTCCAAAGGATCCTTGGATGGCTGGAAAGTTCTTGAAGCAGAATCATGACATGAAAACAAGTTCAAGTAAGATTTCCACTCGAAATAAGATTGTTATAGTTATAGAAATTGAATCAAAGTTTGAATATGAGTATTACCTTGTATTAGAAAGATATCATACTGTAAATAAGAAATATTTCTTGAGGTTGGATGATCACTTTACAAGATTGGAAGTAAGCTAGCAAACTTAGAAGTATTCTTGATTTTATGTAACTAGAACTTGTAGAATTTATGAAGAACACTTAGAACTTGAAGATAGAACTTGAGAGAGATCAATTAGATGAAGAAAATTGAAGAATGAAAGTGTTTGTAGGTGTTTTTGGTCGTTGGTGTATGGATTAGATATAAAGGATATGTAATTTTGTTTTCATGTAAATAAGTCATGAATGATTACTCATATTTTTGTAATTTTATGAGATATTTCATGCTAGTTGCCAAATGATGGTTCCCACATGTGTTAGGTAACTCACATGGGCTGCTAAGAGCTGATCATTGGAGTGTATATAACAATAGTACATACATCTAAAAGCTGCGTATTGTACGAGTACGA
The DNA here is from genome assembly GCF_046630445.1 of Rutidosis leptorrhynchoides. Lineage (NCBI taxonomy): Eukaryota > Viridiplantae > Streptophyta > Magnoliopsida > Asterales > Asteraceae > Rutidosis > Rutidosis leptorrhynchoides. The sequence goes on along the minus strand of NC_092333.1, from coordinate 219,719,997 downwards.
ATACGTGTGCATACGAGTAGAATTGTTGATGAAACTGAACGAGGATGTAATTGTAAGCATTTTTGTTAAGTAGAAGTATTTTGATAAGTGTCTTGAAGTCTTTAAAAATTGTATGAATACATAGTAAAACACTACATGTATATACATTTTAACTGAGTCGTTAAGTCATCGTTAGTCGTTACATGTAAGTGTTGTTTTGAAACCTTTAGGTTAACGGTCTTGTTAAATGTTGTTAACCCATTGTTTATTAAATCAAATGAGATGTTAAATTATTATATTATCATGATATTATGATGTATGAATATCTCTTAATATGATATATACATTAAAATATCGTTACAACGATAATCGTTACATATAAGTCTCGTTTCGTAATTCTTGAGTTAGTAGTCTTGTTTTTTACATATGTAGTTCATTATTAACACACTTAATGATATATTTAAATATCATTTTATCATGTTAAATATAGTGTATCAATATCTTAATATGATACATATGTATTTAGTAGACGTTATCATAACGATAATCGTTATATATATCATTTCGAGTTTCTTAACTTAGTAATCTCATTTCTTATGTATATCACACATTGTTAATATACTTAGTGAGATACTTACTCATCATAATCTTATGTCAACCATATATATATGTCTATATATACCACAACATGTAGTTTTTACAAATTTATAACGTTCGTGAATCGCCGGTCAACTTGGGTGATCAATTGTCTATATGAAACTTATTTCATTTAATCAAGTCTTAACAAGTTTGATTGCTTAACATGTTGGAAACACTTAATCATGTAAATATCAATTTCATTAAATATATATAAACATGGAAAAGTTTGGGTCACTACAGTACCTACCGGTTAAATAAATTTCGTCCCGAAATTTTAAGCAGTTGGAGGTGTTGACGTATCTTCTAGAAATAAGTGCGGGTATTTCTTCTTCATCTGATCTTCTCGTTCCCAGGTGAACTCGGGTCCTCTACGAGCATTCCATCGAACCTTAACAATTGGTATCTTGTTTTGTTTAAGTCTTTTAACCTCACGATCCATTATTTCGACGGGTTCTTCGATGAATTGAAGTTTTTTTTATTGATTTGGATTTCGTCTAACGGAATAGTGAGATCTTCTTTAGCAAAATTTTTCTTCAAATTCGAGACGTGGAAAGTGTTATGTACAGCCGCGAGTTGTTGAGGTAACTCAAGTCGGTAAGCTACTGGTCCGACATGATCAATAATCTTGAATGGTCCAATATACCTTGGATTTAATTTCCCTCGTTTATCAAATCGAACAACGCCTTTCCAAGGTGCAACCTTAAGCATGACCATCTCTCCAATTTCAAATTCTATATCTTTTCTTTTAATGTCGGCGTAACTCTTTTGTCGACTTTGGGAGGTTTTCAATCGTTGTTGAATTTGGATGATCTTCTCGGTAGTTTCTTGTATTATTTCCGGACCCGTAATCTGTCTATCCCCCACTTCACTCCAACAAATTGGAGACCTGCACTTTCTACCATAAAGTGCTTCAAACGGCGCCATCTCAATGCTTGAATGGTAGCTGTTGTTGTAGGAAAATTCTGCTAATGGTAGGTGTCGATCCCAACTGTTTCCGAAATCAATAACACATGCTCGTAGCATGTCTTCAAGCGTTTGTATCGTCCTTTCGCTCTGCCCGTCAGTTTGTGGATGATAGGCAGTACTCATGTCTAGACGAGTCTCCAATGCTTGTTGCAATGTCTGCCAGAACCTTGAAATAAATCTGCCATCTCTATCAGAGATAATAGAGATTGGTATTCCATGTCTGGAGATGACTTCCTTCAAATACAGTCGTGCTAACTTCTCCATCTTGTCATCTTCTCTTATAGGCAGGAAGTGTGCTGATTTGGTGAGACGATCAACTATTACCCAAATAGTATCAAAACCACTTGCAGTCCTTGGCAATTTAGTGATGAAATCCATGGTAATGTTTTCCCATTTCCATTCCGGGATTTCGGGCTGTTGAATTAGACCTGATGGTTTTTGATGCTCCGCTTTGACCTTAGAACACGTCAAACATCCCCCTACGTATTTAGCAACATCGGCTTTCATACCTGGCCACCAAAAATGTTTCTTGAGATCTTTGTACATCTTCCCCGTTCCAGGATGTATTGAGTATCTAGTTTTATGAGCTTCTTTAAGTACCATTTCTCTCATATCTCCAAATTTTGGTACCCAAATTCTTTCAGCCCTATACCGGGTTCCATCTTCCCGAATATTAAGATGCTTCTCCGATCCTTTGGGTATTTCATTCTTTAAATTTCCCTCTTTTAAAACTCCTTGTTGCGCCTCCTTTATTTGAGTAGTAAGGTTATTGTGAATCATTATATTCATAGATTTTACTCGAATGGGTTCTCTGTCCTTTCTACTCAAGGCGTCGGCTACCACATTTGCCTTCCCCGGGTGGTAACGAATCTCAAAGTCGTAATCATTCAACAATTCAATCCACCTACGCTGCCTCATGTTCAGTTGTTTCTGATTAAATATGTGTTGAAGACTTTTGTGGTCGGTATATATAATACTTTTGACCCCATATAAGTAGTGCCTCCAAGTCTTTAATGCAAAAACAACCGCGCCTAATTCCAAATCATGCGTCGTATAATTTTGCTCGTGAATCTTTAATTGTCTAGACGCATAAGCAATTACCTTCGTTCGTTGCATTAATACATAACCGAGACCTTGCTTTGAGGCGTCACAATATATCACAAAATCATCATTCCCTTCAGGTAATGACAATATAGGTGCCGTAGTTAACTTTTTCTTCAACAATTGAAATGCTTTCTCTTGTTCATCCTTCCATTCAAATTTCTTCCCTTTATGCGTTAATGCAGTCAAGGGTTTTGCTATTTTGGAAAAATCTTGGATGAATCTCCTGTAATAACCAGCCAGCCCTAAAAATTGGCGTATATGTTTTGGAGTTTTCGGGGTTTCCCACTTTTCAACGGTTTTGATCTTTGCCGGGTCCACCTGGATACCTTCTTTGTTCACTATGTGATCGAGGAATTGAACTTCTTCTAACCAAAATGCACACTTTGAAAACTTAGCGTACAGTTTTTCTTTCCTCAATACTTCTAGCACTTTTCTCAAATGTTCTTCGTGCTCTTGATCATTCTTTGAGTAAATAAGTATGTCATCGATGAAAACAATGACAAACTTGTCAAGATATGGCCCACACACTCGGTTCATAAGGTCCATGAACACAGCTGGTGCGTTAGTCAATCCAAACGGCATAACCATAAACTCGTAATGACCATAACGCATCCTAAAAGCAGTTTTTGGAATATCATCCTCCTTTACTCGCATTTGATGATATCCAGAACGTAAATAGATCTTTGAATAAACCGACGAGCCTTGTAGTTGATCAAATAAGTCGTCAATTCTCGGCAGTGGATAACGGTTTTTGATGGTAAGTTTGTTCAACTCTCCGTAGTCAATACACAACCTAAATGTACCATCCTTCTTCTTGACAAACAAAACAGGAGCTCCCCATGGTGATGTGCTTGGTCGAATGAAACCACGTTCTAATAGTTCTTACAGTTGGCTTTGCAGTTCTTTCATCTCGCTGGGCGCGAGTCTATAAGGAGCACGAGCTATTGGTGCAGCTCCTGGTACAAGATCTATTTAAAATTCAATAGATCGATGTGGAGGTAGTCCCGGTAATTCTTTCGGAAATACATCGGGAAATTCTTTTGCGACGGGAACATCATTGATGCTCTTTTCTTCAGTTTGTACTTTCTCGACGTGTGCTAGAACAGCATAGCAACCTTTTCTTATTAGTTTTTGTGCCTTCAAATTATTAATAAGATGTAGCTTCGTGTTGCCCTTTTCTCCGTACACCATTAAGGGTTCTCCTTCTTCTCGTACAATGCGAATTACATTTTTATAACATACGATCTCTGCTTTCACCTTTGATAATGCTAAAAACGAACATATATTTCATAGCATTATTCCTCAAGAAAGACAAGCTTTTAGTTGCAATTGTTCTATTTACAAGTGATATTCGTTTAAATAATAAAAGGTGAAGACAAAAGACAGATTCGACGATTTGAAGACGCAAACGACCAAAAAGCTCAAAAGTACAAAAGACAATCAAAAAGGTTCCAATTATTGATAAGAAACGTCTCGAAATCACAGAAGTACAAGATTCAAAACGCAAAGTACAAGATATTAAATTGTACGCGAGGACGTTCGAAAATCCGGAACCGGGACCAGAGTCAATTCTTAACGCTCGACGCAACGGACTAAAAATTACAAGTTAACTATATATATAAATATAATATAATATATAATTAATTATATTAATTATATATATATTATATATATATATTTAAAACCGTCGGCAGCAGGAAACTCCAAGGGTGTAAACTGTAAATACCTCTCCGCGACTCGCGGAGTTTTAAGGGTATTTGGCCGCGAGTCGCGGAGCCCCAAAAATCAAGTCTGGCTATAAATCAACCCGAATTCTGATCAAAATAATATCATTTTTTCTTCTCATTCATACGAAGTAATATATATTTATATTTATAATTTATATTTTAATTTTAATTATAATTCTAATAATAAGGGTATGTTAGCGAATGTTGTAAGGGTGTAAGTCGAAATTCTGCCCGTGTAACGCTACGCTATTTTTAATCATTGTAAGTTATGTTCAACCTTTTTATATTAATGTCTCGTAGCTAAGTTATTATTATGCTTATTTAAAACAAAGTAATCATGATGTTGGGCTAATTACTAAAATTGGGTAATTGGGCTTTGTACCATAATTGGGGTTTGGACAAAAGAACGACACTTGTGGAAACTAGACTATGGGCTATTAATGGGCTTTATATTTGTTTAACTAAATGAAAGTTTGTTAATGTTAATATAAAGATTTACAATTGGGCGTCCCTATAAATTACCATATACACTCGATCGGACACGATGGGCGGGGTATTTATATGTACGAATAATCGTTCATTTAACCGGACACGGGAATGGATTAATAGCCACTAGAATAATTAAAACAGGGGTGAAATTACATTCAAGGGTAATTGGTGTAATTGTTAACAAAGTAGTAAAACCTTGGTTTACACGCAGTCGATAACCTGGTGTATTCATTAAACAAAGTATTAAAACCTTGTTACAATTCGAATCCCCAATTAGTTGGAATATTTATCTTCGGGTATAATAATAATTTGACAAGGACACTTGCAATTTATATTTATGACTGATGGACTGTTATGGACAAAAACCAGACGGACATATTGAATAATCCAGGACAAAGGACAATTAACCCATGGGCATAAAACTAAAATCAACACGTCAAACATCATGATTACGGAAGTTTAAATAAGCATAATTCTTTTATTTCATATTTAATTTCCTTTATTTTATATTTAATTGCACTTCTAATTATCGCATTTTTATTTATTGTTATTTTATTTAATCGTACTTTTAATTATCGTACTTTTTAATTATCGCAATTTAATTTTATCGCATTTTTATTATTCGCAATTTCATTATCGTTATTTACTTTACGCTTTAATTTAAAGTCTTGTATTTATTTTATATTTTACATTAGGTTTTAACTGCGACTAAAGTTTTAAAATCGACAAACCGGTCATTAAACGGTAAAAACCCCCCTTTATAATAATAATATCACTTATATATATATTTGTATTTTTATAAAAGTAAATTAATATAGCGTTGAGCTTTGTTTAAAGATTTCCCTGTGGAACGAACCGGACTTACTAAAAACTACACTACTGTACGATTAGGTACACTGCCTATAAGTGTTGTAGCAAGGTTTAAGTATATCCATTCTATAAATAAATAAATATCTTGTGTAAAATTGTATCGTATTTAATAGTATTTTCCTAGTAAAATAATAACTATTTTATATACACCTCGTTCGACATCAAGCATTTTTGGCGCCTTGGTAGAATATTTGTACTATTTGACAGGTGTCTAAACCATGTTGCGAACATATATTTCATAGCATTATTCCTCAAGAAAGACAAGCTTTTAGTTGGAAAGATTAGCCGCTGCCGGGGAACATCTTAAAAGCCGGAAGCGCAACGCTAATATATAAAAAAAAAAAAAAAAAACAAGATTTTTAGTTACTTTTATTAAAAATTTGCTTTTGTAGAAATACGTTTTAATTATTCAAAAATATAAAAAAACAAAAATATAAGCATTTTTAAGATTTTGTTAAATATTTAAGTTTATTAAGTTTCTTTATTTTTATTTTAGTTTATAAAAATATAAGTTTTAATTTTAATATCTTTTATTTAAAAAAAAAACAGAAAACAAAATAAAAAGAAAAAAAAAAAAAAATAAAGAAAAACGCGTAAAAACAAAAGCTGTCAACTGAATTCCTGAACCCCGCGACTTGCGGGGTTTTCCTCTTTATTTGCCGCGACTCGCGGAGACCCTCTGACACACGGACAAAAACCCTAATCACGGGTTATTTTTAATTATTATTATTATTAAAACCTAAATATTATTATTATTATTAATTTTAGTTTTATTTTTACTTTTTACTTTATATTTATGTATTTAGTATTAATTAAGTTTTTATTAAATTGTAAAATTAATAACATGGGTTCTATTAATTTATGCTAAAAACGAACATATATTTCATAGCATTATTCCTCAAGAAAGACAAGCTTTTAGTTGCAATTGTTCTATTTACAAGTGATATTCGTTTAAATAATAAAAGGTGAAGACAAAAGACAGATTCGACGATTTGAAGACGCAAACGACCAAAAAGCTCAAAAGTACAAAAGACAATCAAAAAGGTTCCAATTATTGATAAGAAACGTCTCGAAATCACAGAAGTACAAGATTCAAAACGCAAAGTACAAGATATTAAATTGTACGCGAGGACGTTCGAAAATCTGGAACCGGGACCAGAGTCAATTCTTAACGCTCGACGCAACGGACTAAAAATTACAAGTTAACTATATATATAAATATAATATAATATATAATTAATTATATTAATTATATATATATTATATATATATATATTTAAAACCGTCGGCAGCAGGAAACTCCAAGGGTGTAAACTGTAAATACCTCTCCGCGACTCGCGGAGTTTTAAAAAAAAAAAAAAAAAAAAAAAAAAAAAAAAAAAAAAAAAAAATCGACAAACCGGTCATTAAACGGTAAAACCCCCATTTTATAATAATACTACTACTTATTTATATATATATTTTTTTTTTTTTTTTAAAATCCCTTCTTGAATACTCCGTAGTTTGTAATTGATGTCACCAAAAATGGTTTCTTGTTTTATTTCCAACCCGAATAGTTTGTAATTGACATATATTTTTGAATTAAAATATATTTGAACCCTTAAGTGCTTATTTGATGTGTGTCGCGAGATATTAGAAATTAACCCTTTATTGGATGCCTTTTGTTGACCAATCGCTTTTGTAGAAAATTTATATGTATATAAAATAAAATAAACGTGTATTTTAAAATTAAGAAGAAAAATCAAAACACTTATTAATTTTATAAACAAAATCTTAAAAAAAAATATATATATATTTTTTGTTTTTTTTTTTTTTAACACTTATTACAATTACAATATATTTTACAAAATATAGCGTTTTGCCGAGGTCCCCGGCAGCGGCGCCAAAAACTTGATGATGTAGCGTGAGGGTACGAAATAGTATTAAATTTTTAATACAAAATACTACAAAATATGACACAAGTTTTATTAATTTACGGATGGGATATACCTAAACCTTGCTACAACACTATAGGCAGTGTACCTAATCGTAGAGTAGTGTAGTTTTTAGTAAGTCCGGTTCGTTCCACAGGGAGCTGGTGAAGTTAACGCTATATTATTAAGTTTATTTGTAAAAATATATATATAAATAAGTAGTAGTATTATTATAAAATGGGGGTTTTACCGTTTAATGACCGGTTTGTCGATTTTAAGCGTAAAAATAAATGACAAAAATTAAAGTGCGTAAAATAAATTGCGATAAATAAAATGACAGAAAATAAAATTGCGAGTAATAAAATGACAGTAAATAAAGATACGATGAGAAATATAATAAAAGAATTATGCTTATTTAAACTTCCGTAATCATGATGTTTGACGTGTTGATTTTAATTTATTACCATGGGTTAATTGTCCTTTGTCCTGGTTTATTTGATACGTCTATCTGGTTTTTGTCCATAATAGTCCATCGGTCATAAATATAAAGTGCGAGTATCCTCGTCAAATTACCCTTATACCCGAAGTCAAATATTCCAACTGATTAAGGATTTAAACTGTGACGCAGTTATCACTTCTGTCAAAACGAACATATATTTGATAATGCTAAAAACGAACATATATTTCATAGCATTATTCCTCAAGAAAGACAAGCTTTTAGTTGCAATTGTTCTATTTACAAGTGATATTCGTTTAAATAATAAAAGGTGAAGACAAAAGACAGATTCGACGATTTGAAGACGCAAACGACCAAAAAGCTCAAAAGTACAAAAGACAATCAAAAAGGTTCCAATTATTGATAAGAAACGTCTCGAAATCACAGAAGTACAAGATTCAAAACGCAAAGTACAAGATATTAAATTGTACGCGAGGACGTTCGAAAATCCGGAACCGGGACCAGAGTCAATTCTTAACGCTCGACGCAACGGACTAAAAATTACAAGTTAACTATATATATAAATATAATATAATATATAATTAATTATATTAATTATATATATATTATATATATATATTTAAAACCGTCGGCAGCAGGAAACTCCAAGGGTGTAAACTGTAAATACCTCTCCGCGACTCGCGGAGTTTTAAGGGTATTTGGCCGCGAGTCGCGGAGCCCCAAAAATCAAGTCTGGCTATAAATCAACCCGAATTCTGATCAAAATAATATCATTTTTTCTTCTCATTCATACGAAGTAATATATATTTATATTTATAATTTATATTTTAATTTTAATTATAATTCTAATAATAAGGGTATGTTAGCGAATGTTGTAAGGGTGTAAGTCGAAATTCTGCCCGTGTAACGCTACGCTATTTTTAATCATTGTAAGTTATGTTCAACCTTTTTATATTAATGTCTCGTAGCTAAGTTATTATTATGCTTATTTAAAACAAAGTAATCATGATGTTGGGCTAATTACTAAAATTGGGTAATTGGGCTTTGTACCATAATTGGGGTTTGGACAAAAGAACGACACTTGTGGAAACTAGACTATGGGCTATTAATGGGCTTTATATTTGTTTAACTAAATGAAAGTTTGTTAATGTTAATATAAAGATTTACAATTGGGCGTCCCTATAAATTACCATATACACTCGATCGGACACGATGGGCGGGGTATTTATATGTACGAATAATCGTTCATTTAACCGGACACGGGAATGGATTAATAGCCACTAGAATAATTAAAACAGGGGTGAAATTACATTCAAGGGTAATTGGTGTAATTGTTAACAAAGTAGTAAAACCTTGGTTTACACGCAGTCGATAACCTGGTGTATTCATTAAACAAAGTATTAAAACCTTGTTACAATTCGAATCCCCAATTAGTTGGAATATTTATCTTCGGGTATAATAATAATTTGACAAGGACACTTGCAATTTATATTTATGACTGATGGACTGTTATGGACAAAAACCAGACGGACATATTGAATAATCCAGGACAAAGGACAATTAACCCATGGGCATAAAACTAAAATCAACACGTCAAACATCATGATTACGGAAGTTTAAATAAGCATAATTCTTTTATTTCATATTTAATTTCCTTTATTTTATATTTAATTGCACTTCTAATTATCGCATTTTTATTTATTGTTATTTTATTTAATCGCACTTTTAATTATCGTACTTTTTAATTATCGCAATTTAATTTTATCGCATTTTTATTATTCGCAATTTCATTATCGTTATTTACTTTACGCTTTAATTTAAAGTCTTGTATTTATTTTATATTTTACATTAGGTTTTAACTGCGACTAAAGTTTTAAAATCGACAAACCGGTCATTAAACGGTAAAAACCCCCCTTTATAATAATAATATCACTTATATATATATTTGTATTTTTATAAAAGTAAATTAATATAGCGTTGAGCTTTGTTTAAAGATTTCCCTGTGGAACGAACCGGACTTACTAAAAACTACACTACTGTACGATTAGGTACACTGCCTATAAGTGTTGTAGCAAGGTTTAAGTATATCCATTCTATAAATAAATAAATATCTTGTGTAAAATTGTATCGTATTTAATAGTATTTTCCTAGTAAAATAATAACTATTTTATATACACCTCGTTCGACATCAAGCATTTTTGGCGCCAACATACCCTTATTACCTTTAGATTTTTAGACTATAGTCGCAACTTTTAGTATTAAGTTTAGTTTTGCCATAGTTATTTTTACTTCTAGAATTTTTAGGCTTTGCCGTAAAATCCCTTAAGTGCTTATTCCTTAGACTAAGTTTTAGGTGCTTTAGAATTTTACAACGCCGTATTTCGCACTACTTTCTTATTTTTATTTTTCGACGCCTATTTTTCGACCTTTTTTATTTTTCAACATTTTTCGACGCGCAATCTTTTTCTCTCTTATTTCTCGCCATTCTAGTTTTTAGGACTTAGAATTTTTTTCTACTTCTTCTCTAAATTTCTTAAAATTACGAAAATTTATTTTAAGTGGTTAAATTGATAGACATCAAAATTTTCTGGTTCGTAGTAATAGTTGGATTTGTACGTGGACCGGGTTATTGGAGCCAAACAGTCCTCAATTATATTGAGACCAAACGAATCCTGCCCCTCTGCTGCATCTTTTGGCTATTCGAAACGTGGGCAAAATCAGAAAAGTCTATTGGTTGGATAACTTATTATAATTTTTCTTTCCTTTTTAAAACTAATAGGATATTCAGTGAATGCACCGAGCAAGACGTTCACCACCTTTTGTACGTTCACCACCTGTAACTCGATCAAGACATCGTTTAACAAATATAGCTGCCGTTGATTTTTCTTTAGACTCGTCATCAAGTCGACCGAGTACTTCAACTCAAATTTCCGATAATCCAGTTTTTGAAACCAATATCACAATTGAGAATCCGGAGAATACTCAGGGACAATTCCGAGACCCTGATCCATTAATTATTCCTCCGGAACCACCAATCATTCAAACAGAGATTGTTGAGGAAGAAACCATTAAATCAGAAACCTCTAGTGATTCAGATACAACACTTCCAATCATGGAAAATCTAGAACCTCTAAGTATGGAAGACCGAATGAGAGCTACACGCACGGGCCAAGGTCACGCCATTATTAAGCCAGAAGTTAATGCGCCAGATTATGAAATCAAAGGACAAATTCTACACATGGTAACTAACCAATGTCAATTCAGTGGTGCACCGAATGAAGATCCTAACGAACACCTTCGTACGTTTAAAAGAATTTGTACACTATTCAAAATCCGAGAAGTGGAAGATGAGCAAATCTATCTCATGTTATTTCCCTGGACTTTAAAGGGAGAAGCCAAAGATTGGTTAGAATCGTTACCTGAAGGGGCGATTGACACATGGGATGTTTTAGTTGAAAAATTTCTTAAACGATTCTTTCCGGCATCCAAAGCCGTGAGACTTCAAGGAGAAATTGTTACGTTCGCGCAAAATCCAAATGAAACATTATATGAGGCGTGGACAAGATTCGGAAGGATGTTGAGAGGATGTCCTCAACACGGATTAGATACTTTTCAAATAGTACAAATCTTCTATAAAGGCGTAGACATCGCCACACGAAAAGACATCGACATAACCGCTGGTGGATCCATTATGAAGAAAACCGCAACTGAAGCTTACAAAATTATTGATAACACAGCCTCCCACTCGCATGAGTGGCACCAAGAAAAAGATATTTTTCGTTCATCTAAAGTGGCTAGAGCCGATTCTAGCCATGACTTTGATTCCGTTTCAGCAAAAATAGATGCTTTCGAAAGACGAATGGAAAAGATGAATAAAGATATTCACGCAATACGAATTAGTTGTGAGCAATGCGGTGGACCACACTTAATGAAAGACTGTCACATTGAACAAACGATGGAACAACGTGAGAATGTTGTCTACATGAACCAAAGGCTGGAAAATAGTTATCAGAATAATTATCAACCGCCAAGGCCAAACTTCAATCGAAATCAAAACATTCTTTACAATCTAAATGGACCCGACAATAACTCGTATAACCAACAAGGTCCGAATAACCAACCAACTCAAAACAACACTTTCAATCAACAAAGACCTGGCTTATATAAACCACAACAACAAACCGAAGAGAAAAAGTCAAATATGGAAGACGTGGTATTCAAGCTAGTTGAATCTCAAACACAATTTATTGAAACTCAAACCCAAACGAACGAGAGATTTGATCAGTCATTAAGAACTCAACAAGCTTCCATTTTGAATCTAGAAAAACACGTAGGTACTCTTGCTAGCATGATGAGTGAGAGGGAACAAGGAAAGCTACCGAGTAATACTGAAGTAAATCCTCGGAATGAGAATGTTAATATGGTTTCAACGAATTCTGAAAAACCAGCACCAGAAGATGGGAAGGTTTTAGATGAGAGTAACAATGAAGAAGTTACACCACCACCACCCGAGTATGTAAAGCCAGTGGTGGCACCATACAAACCACCCATCCCGTTTCCAAGAAAAGGAGTTGAGTATGAGCAAGTGATAGGTAATAAAGATTGTGATACCTCTGGAAAGAAGAAGAAGAAAAAGAATAAGAAAGTGCAAGAAACAAAAGCCGTAAATATAAACCCGGTGAAGACAGTTCCACCAAAACCTCCACCTAGGGTAGGTGATCCAGGTGAATTTATTGTTCCTTGTCTACTTAGTGATTGTGTCATGTATGATGCACTAGCAGATTTAGGTGCAAGTGTAAGTGTTATGCCTCTTTCCTTATATAAGAGATTAGGTGTAGGTAAGTTAAGTCCAACGGATATGAGTGTTCGACTCTTTGATCAAACCATTAAGCACCCAGTTGGAATTGCTGACAATCTACCCGTTCAAGTAGGCAATTTAACCTTTCTAGTCGAATTTATTGTCATTGACATAGAAGAGGACCCAAACGTTCCTCTAATTTTAGGTCAACCATTCTTTGCGTCCACCGGGGCGTTATTTGATGTAGGAAATGGAAGAATGACACTTAAAAGTGGTAACAAATCAATCACCTTTATGATTCGAAAGTCTAAATCTCCACCAACTAAAACCGTTAAACCAGTAAAAACGATTGGTAATAACCATGTTGTTTTACCAACTCCAACGGTAGTGCTTAGCAATAATAAAACGCCTAAGTGTGGGGAAAATGAAGTAAAATCTAATGATGACTTGATAATAAAGAACCCCATTGTTGATACGAAATTAAATGACCCCGTTATTAACAGTTCAATGAAGAAACTTTTTAAACGGGCTATCGATGCTAGAAGTAAGGGGAACTTTAAGTTATGTAACCGGTTAGTATCCAATCTGTCGCCTAAAGAAAAGGCAAAACTAGTTGAATTTTGGGATATTACGGAAGAAGCAGGGCACTGGCTTAAAGAAAAAGTCACAGATAGGCAAGTTGATTATGGACCAAAAGAAATTGACGATGAAGTTAATCACAATTTCGACACCACAGCTACCTAAGTGTGGGGAGATTCAAATGTTCTAAGAAAATGTTATCTAGAGTTATTTGTTCTGTTCTCGTGTAGTTCCGAGAATGAAATTCGATTGGTCTTTTCCGCTAGCAGACACTAAAGAACTAGTTTTCTCCCCCCATTCTGATTTTTTTTTATTTTGTAGGTTTTATATGAAATTAATATGCTTTTTAAATTTAAGTTTTGTGTGAATTTAAAAACAAAATTTACTTTATTTCATTAAGTAAAAAAATGATTTCTAAAATTCGTCGTGAGTTGAAGATTAGGTAGTTGAACCGAAATTGCTTTACCCGAGGGCGGGACGAAAAATTTTGTTATCATTATTTTTAATTTTATTGATTTAAAGTATGCCAAAAAAAATACTATGTTTTATAAATTTTTGAAGAGGTTATATACCAAACTTCAAAAATATGTATATATGTTTGTATTTTATGTTATGTACAAAACAGGGTAAAACAGCGCACTTTCAAAGACTAGCATTAAGTTCAGCAAAAGCTAATAATTTTGACGACAATATCAAATGTGAGATAACAACAATATGTTTGCAAACTCGGTATTTTTAATAACTTTTCTACGCTAATCACCCTCATGAATTTATAATTGTAGTCTGATTTCATGCAAATGAGGGCATTGCATGATCTCAAGTGTGGGGAAGGGTTATAAATTCTCTCGGGTTTACACTTGGTTTATTTGCCAAATTTTGTAAAAATTTGAAAAATTTTCAACTAAATGAACTCAAAATCATGTTTATACATATTTATGAACGATGAAAACTAGGTGTTAATACCGAAATTATCGTTACCTCGAAAAGGACATAAATTGAGAAACAACTTAAAACGCTTGAATTCATTTAAAATGGAATAAAGGAGAATAAAAAGGCAAAGAAAGAAACTAAGTGTGGGGAGAATGTACCAAGTTATTCAATTAAAAACTATCTATCACATATTTTTGTACAAACAATTGAAAATACTTTTGTTTTGAACGATAATCAACTGTTTTATCCGATGAAAGAAAAGAAGAGATGGATCTACACAATGAATCAATTCCATCATTTGAAGGAAGTAAAGTCTTCCGAAAAAGACACGCGCTTCTTGATTTAGGTCATGAAGTTGTCGTCCAGACCAGCTGTAGGTTGACGAAAAATCTAGAAAAGTCATCACTAAAATCAGCAGGAAATCCACGGACCTCAGCATCAAACAGGGTCGCCATGTGGTCAGATTTATCCTAACCATGAGAAGGATTTATCTCGTACAATGGGGAGGCACCGTGCAAATTAGCTTGATAAGACTAATGAATCAGATCCCCAGAAAGGATAATCTCCTTAAAGATCAAAAATCAGCTTTTAAGCCTGATATTACTCAATCCTTGAGATTGACCTTAAAGATTGAGAATTCAAACTCATGGAATTCAATGATATCTAAACTCGAGCTTGAACGAGAAAATATTTTGATCAAAAATTACAAACCGATTTGTTTTCTGAAAAACCATTTTCAATGCGTTCATTACCATTGAACGTAAAATCCTAGGAATTCACCTGGAATTCATTAGGTCACCTGAACTAAATCGGGTGTCAACCGTAAGAACGGTGGTTGCATAGCATGGTCGGAGACAGGACCTTGTGCCAGACCGAAAAATTATAGGATGATCTTTACTATCGCTCCTACCAAGGATAGTTCTAGCATCCGACACGTTAATAAGACCATAATCATCTGCATGTCACGGGACATTGCCTTAACAGTTTCTTGTTCATCGCTTTCCTTTACAACCGGACGGTAGTTTGCCGAAAGGTAATATACGGGACAAGTAAACTGGACGTGTTGCTTTCCTAATACAAGGTTAGCAAGTGGGTAACACAAAACCACAAGTGTTGAGCTAAAATTTTCAAATCTGAAACCCACACAACCCACAAAAATATTTTACAAACACCGGTGAAGGGTTATTCCGGAAAACTTATCTAGGGTAAAAGCAAGATTAAATTTTCAAAAAAAGATCAAATGTTTTCATAAAGATCCAATTTCCTTAAGGATCTACATTTTAATAGTCATGTGGGACTGTAAACCACCTTTCAAATGTGCACTTTGCTTTGGAAACCGAAAGTAAATCGGCTATTTGATTGCAAGTGTCGTTGACCTAAACCCGAGGCAACTGTGGATGACACACCCACCTTTAACCATCATTACTGTCATTGTTTATACCGCTATATCAAAATCACTGATGTACAAAATGTGATGAATAAAAAAGTGATTCATGTATGTTTTTATTTCAAGTTCTGTATTGCTTGAGGACAAGCAACGCTCAAGTGTGGGGATATTTGATAGTGTTCCAAATGAACATATATTTAGTAGCAATATCGTTCCAATATGTAAAGTTTTTAAATGTAATTTCCTTATTTTTAGTTGTAATAGTTAAATAAATAAGTGCGAAGACGAAAGACGCAAATCGCTCGAAAATGAAGATTTAAAGACAAAAACGAAGATTTGAAAGACCAAAACGTCCAAAAAGCTCAAATGTACAAGATACAATCAAAAAGGTTCAAATTATTGATGAAGAACGTCTAAAAATGACAAGAGTACAAGTTACAAAACGCAAAGTACAAGATATTAAATTATACGAAAGGACGTTCGAAAATCCGGAACCGGGACATGAACCAACTCTCAACGCTCGACGCAACGGTGTAAAAATTACGAGTCAACTATGCACAAGAATAAAATATAATATTTAAATAATTCATAATAAGAATAATATTAAATAATAAAAAGTTGTTAATTGAGCATAGTTCAGGGGTCGTAAATGAAAATTCAATTTCTAATTTGCCTATAAAAGGCTATATTACGTTCGATGAATGAGGCAAGAAAACTTTTCCGATCTTTTTTCTTCGATCAATTATCAATATCAATTATCAATATCTATATTCTATATCTCTATCATAATGTTAATGTAATAAGATATAACAATAATCTTAATTTTAAGTTTAAATTATGATAATAATAAGATTTATGATAGAGATCATTTGAGTGTGTAAGTCGAAATTCTGTCCGTGTAACGCTACGCTATTTTTAATCATTGTAAGTTATGTTCAACCTTTTTACATTAATGTCTCGTAGCTAAGTCGTTATTATGCTTATTTAAAATGAAGTACTCATGATGTTGGGCTAATTACTAAAATTGGGTTATTGAACTTTGGACCATAATTAAGGTTTGGGCAAAAGACCGACACTTGTGGAAATTGGATTATTGACTATTAATAGATGGGGGGTATTATCTAATTGAGTGACAACTCATTGGAGTCTGTCGAACCTATCTTCAAATTAATTAACCTAATAATTAATAATGATTATGGTTGTCCTATTTAGTGATGTTCATATGGAATCTGTTATAATCATTTAATTAATCAATTGGGTTGGGTAATTGATTATTCATTCTGATCAAGTGGATGAATTAATATTCATAAACTAATTAAAACAGGGGTGAATTACATACAGTGATAACTGGTGTAATTGTTGACAGAAGTGATAACTGCGTCACAGTTTAAATCCTTAATCAGTTGGAATATTTGACTTCGGGTATAAGGGTAATTTGACGAGGATACTCGCACTTTATATTTATGACCGATGGACTATTATGGACAAAAACCAGATAGACGTATCAAATAAACTAGGACAAAGGACAATTAACCCATGGTAATAAATTAAAATCAACACGTCAAACATCATGATTACGGAAGTTTAAATAAGCATAATTCTTTTATTATATTTCTCATCGTATCTTTATTTTCTGTCATTTTATTTATCGCAATTTATTTTACACACTTTAATTTTTGTCATTTATTTTTACGCTTAAAATCGACAAACCGGTCATTAAACGGTAAAACCCCCATTTTATAATAATACTACTACTTATTTATATATATATTTTTACAAATAAACTTAATAATATAGCGTTAACTTCACCAGCTCCCTGTGGAACGAACCGGACTTACTAAAAACTACACTACTCTACGATTAGGTACACTGCCTATAGTGTTGTAGCAAGGTTTAGGTATATCCCATCCGTAAATTAATAAAACTTGTGTCATATTTTGTAGTATTTTGTATTAAAAATTTAATACTATTTCGTACCCTCACGCTACATCATCAAGTTTTTGGCGCCGCTGCCGGGGAACATCTTAAAAGCCGGAAGCGCAACGCTAATATATAAAAAAAAAAAAAAAAAAAACAAGATTTTTAGTTACTTTTATTAAAAATTTGCTTTTGTAGAAATACGTTTTAATTATTCAAAAATATAAAAAACAAAAATATAAGCATTTTTAAGATTTTGTTAAATATTTAAGTTTATTAAGTTTCTTTATTTTTATTTTAGTTTATAAAAATATAAGTTTTAATTTTAATATCTTTTATTTAAAAAAAAAACAGAAAACAAAATAAAAAGAAAAAAAAAAAAAAAATAAAGAAAAACGCGTAAAAACAAAAGCTGTCAACTGAATTCCTGAACCCCGCGACTTGCGGGGTTTTCCTCTTTATTTGCCGCGACTCGCGGAGACCCTCTGACACACGGACAAAAACCCTAATCACGGGTTATTTTTAATTATTATTATTATTAAAACCTAAATATTATTATTATTATTAATTTTAGTTTTATTTTTACTTTTTACTTTATATTTATGTATTTAGTATTAATTAAGTTTTTATTAAATTGTAAAATTAATAGTTTAGTAAAATAAATAATATAAAATAATATTTTTATAAAAATTGTACTTTTTACAACTTTTTGTATATTTTTATATTTTGTACCTTTTTAATCATTGTAGCATAATATTTATATTTTTAGCTCATATTTAATTTTAAACTTAGTTTTCGCTATAGTCATTTTTACTCCTAGATTTTTAGGCTTTGCCGTAGAATTCCTTAAGTGCTTTTTCTTTAGACTAAGATTTAGGTGCTTTAGAATTTTGCGACGCCTTTTTAAGTTTTAGTTTCTTTTTAAGTTATTTCCATTTGGGATTTAGTTTTTCCTGTAAGCCTTAATATTTTTAGACCTTTTACTATGTATCAATTATCATTCCAATTAGTAATATCAATTTGCGATCTTAATTTTAAGTTAGTTGTAGTAATAAGGTTAAATTAGTTAAGTATTTTTAAGTTTCTATAAGTTTCTTTTATTTTTCCGTCACCTTTTATTTTTTAACCATTTTTCTTTTTCGACCTTTTGCGACGAACTCTTTTTCTCTCTTATTTCTCGCTATTCTAGTTTTTAGGACTTAGAATTTTTTCTACTTCTTATCTAAATTTCTTAAAATTACGAAAATTTATTTTAAGTGGTTAAATTGATAGACATCAAAATTTTCTGGTTCGTAGTAATAGTTGGATTTGTACGTGGACCGGGTTATTGGAGCCAAACAGTCCTCAATTATATTGAGACCAAACGAATCCTGCCCCTCTGCTGCATCTTTTGGCTATTCGAAACGTGGGCAAAATCAGAAAAGTCTATTGATTGGATAACTTATTATAATTTTTCTTTCTTTTTTTTAAAACTAATAGGATATTCTGTGAATGCACCGAGCAAGACGTTCACCACCTTTTGTACGTTCACCACCTGTAACTCGATCAAGACATCGTTTAACAAATATAACCGCCGTTGATTTTTCTTTAGAATCGTCATCCAGTCGACCAAGTACTTCAGTTCAAATTTCCGATAATCCAGTTTTTGAAACCAACCTCACAATTGAGAATCCAGAAAATATTCAGGAACGGTTCGTAGATCCTGAACCATTAAACTTTCCTCCGGAACCACCAATCATTCAACCAGAGATTGTTGAGGAACGAACTATTAAATCAGAATCATCTAGTGATACCGATTCAACAAATTCAATTATGGAGAATCTGGAACCTTTAAGTATGGAAGACCGAATGAGAGCTAAACGCACTGGCCAAGGTCACGCAATTACTCATCCAGACATTAATGCGCCAGATTATGAAATCAAAGGACAAATTCTACACATGGTAACTAATCAATGCCAATTTAGTGGTGCGCCGAAGGAAGATCCAAATGAACATCTACGTACCTTTAATAGGATCTGCACACTATTTAAAATCCGAGAAGTGGAGGATGAACAAATATATCTCATGTTATTTCCCTGGACTTTAAAGGGAGAAGCCAAAGATTGGTTGGAATCGTTACCTGAAGGGGCAATTGATACATGGGATGTTTTAATTGATAAATTTCTTAAACAATTCTTTCCTGCATCTAAAGCCGTAAGACTTCAAGCAGAAATTGTTACGTTCACACAGAAGCCAAATGAAACTCTATATGAGGCATGGACAAGATATGGAAAGTTGTTAAGAGGATGTCCGCAACATGGTTTAGACACCTGTCAAATAGTACAAATATTCTACCAAGGATGCGACATCACTACAAGAAAAGACATAGATATAGCAGCTGGTGGTTCTATTATGAAGAAAACCGAAACTGATGCTTACAAAATTATTGATAATACTGCTTCCCACTCGCATGAGTGGCACCAAGAAAAAGATATCATTAGATCATCTAAAGCAGCTAGAGCCGATTCTAGCCATGACTTAGATTCCATTTCAGCAAAGATAGATGCTTTCGAGAGACGAATGGAAAAGATGACTAAGGATATTCATGCTATACGAATTAGTTGTGAGCAGTGTGGAGGACCACATTTGACAAAAGATTGTCTCAGTATTGAATTAACAATGGAACAAAGAGAGAATATTTCATACATAAACCAAAGGCCTGGAAATAATTATCAGAATAATTATCAACCGCCAAGACCGATTTACAATCAAAACCAGAATTATAACCGAAATATTCCATACAACAACCAACAAGGTCCTAGCAATCAACAAGTATCCAATAATACTTACAATCAGCAAAGACCGAATTTTCAAAACAAACCACCACAACAAACCGATGATAAAAAGCCGAATTTAGAAGATATGATGACAAAGCTAGTTGAAACTCAAACGCAGTTTTTCACATCTCAAAAACAAACCAATGAACAAAATGCTCAAGCATTTAGAAATCAACAAGCTTCTATTCAAAATCTGGAACAAGAAGTAAGTAACCTAGCAAGGTTAATAGGTGAAAGAAAACCGGGAAGTCTACCTAGTGATACAAATGCTAACCCCCGGAATGAAACAGCTAAAGCTATTACCACAAGAAGTGGTACAACACTTAAACCACCTGAAATACCTGTAACTTCTGATGAAACTATTCCTACTCCACAAGAACCACAACCTGATCAAAATAAGGAAAAAGAACCGGTAGTTGAGAAGGTTAATGAAGATAACACAGTTAAGGTTAAACCTTATGTTAAACCATACCAACCACCACTTCCTTATCCGAGTAAAATGAAGAAGGAAAAACTTGAAGCCGAGCAATCCAAATTCTTGGATATGTTTAAACAGATAAATGTAAATCTTCCTTTCATTGATGTGATTTCAGGAATGCCAAGATATGCTAAATTCTTGAAAGATCTAATCACGAATAGAAAGAAAATGGAAGAACTCTCGGCTGTTACTATGAATGCCAATTGTTCAGCAGTGCTGTTGAATAAGATACCAGAAAAATTATCTGATCCAGGAAGTTTCACAATTCCATGTTTTCTGGGTAGTCTTAGTTCAATAGAAGCATTGGCAGACTTAGGTGCTAGTATAAATCTAATGCCGTATTCACTATACGCTAAACTAGACCTTGGAGAATTGAAACCAACCAGAATAAGCATACAACTAGCCGATCGATCAATAAAATATCCTAGAGGGATAATGGAGAACATGCTAGTTAAAGTTGGTACTTTAGTATTTCCAGTAGATTTTGTTGTTTTAGACATGGAAGAAGATTCTCAAGTTCCTCTCATATTAGGAAGACCATTCTTAAACACGGCTAAAGCAATGATAGACGTGTTCGGTAAGAAACTGACCCTAAGTATAGAGGATGAGAGTGTTACCTTTTCAGTTGATAGAGCCATGCAACAACCACAATCTGCAGATGATACATGTTATTATATTCAAACTATAGATGCACATGCAGAATTATTAGAAGAATTTCCAGAATTACAAGGAACAGGAGAATGTTCTTTAGGAGAAGGTAATGAACCAATTGATGAAGCTGAAATGTTAGCTACACTTATAGCTAATGGATATGAACCAACAACAGAAGAAATTCAAATGCTAAAAGAAGAAGACAGATATCGATATAAATCATCGATAGAAGAACCTCCGAAATTAGAGTTAAAGCCACTTCCAAACCATTTGGAATACGCTTATTTACATGGTGAATCTGAATTACCTGTAATAATATCGTCTTCTCTTACTGAAAATGAGAAATCACAACTCATTTCTGTGTTGAAAGCTCATAAACCAGCCATTGCATGGAAGATTCATGATATTAAAGGAATAAGTCCTTCGTATTGCACACATAAAATCCTTATGGAAGAAGGTCATAAAACGTATGTGCAACGCCAACGAAGACTAAATCCTAATATGCAAGATGTAGTTAAGAAAGAGATTATTAAACTGCTAGATGCAGGTTTGATATATCCAATCTCTGATAGTCCATGGGTAAGCCCAGTTCAATGCGTGCCTAAGAAGGGTGGCATGACTGTCATTACAAATGAGAAAAATGAGCTTATTCCTACTAGGACTGTAACAGGATGGCGTGTATGTATTGATTATA
Source organism: Rutidosis leptorrhynchoides (assembly GCF_046630445.1). Classification (NCBI taxonomy): domain Eukaryota; kingdom Viridiplantae; phylum Streptophyta; class Magnoliopsida; order Asterales; family Asteraceae; genus Rutidosis; species Rutidosis leptorrhynchoides. The sequence continues at coordinate 219,697,603 of NC_092333.1, read as the reverse complement.
GAAAATTAAATGACGCCACCAGAAAAGATCACTTTCCCTTACCTTTCATAGATCAAATGTTGGAAAGATTAGCCGGAAATAGTTACTATTGTTTTCTAGATGGATTTTCCGGATATTTTCAAATTCCAATAGCACCCGAAGATCAAGAGAAAACAACATTCACGTGCCCTTATGGTACTTTTGCTTACAAAAGAATGCCATTTGGACTTTGTAATGCCCCTGCAACCTTTCAAAGGTGTATGATGGCAATTTTTCATGACATGATAGAAGAATGCATGGAAGTATTCATGGATGACTTTTCAGTCTTCGGTGATACATTTAAATCATGTCTAGTTAATCTGGAACGAATGCTAATTAGATGCGAAAAATCAAATCTAGTACTTAATTGGGAGAAATGCCATTTCATGGTTAAAGAAGGCATCGTTCTTGGACATAAAATTTCAAAAGAAGGAATTGAAGTGGATAGAGCTAAAGTAGATGTAATTGCTAAACTTCCACATCCCACCAATGTTAGAGGAGTTAGGAGTTTTCTAGGGCATGCCGGTTTTTACCGACGTTTCATAAAAGATTTTTCTAAAATTGCCACTCCTATGAATAAACTCCTAGAAAAGGATGCGCCATTCATCTTTTCAGATGAATGTATCAAATCTTTTAATATTCTTAAAGAAAAACTCACTAATGCACCAATCATGATAACACCAAATTGGAATCTACCATTTGAACTAATGTGCGATGCAAGTGATTTTGCAATGGGAGCCGTTTTAGGACAAAGGATTGAAAAACGATTTCAACCTATATATTATGCTAGTAAGACGTTACAAGGAGCACAAACGAACTATACAACTACTGAAAAAGAACTCCTTGCTATTGTCTTTGCTTTTGACAAATTTCGATCATATCTAGTTCTAGCAAAAACGGTGGTCTATACCGACCATTCTGCTCTTAGATACCTATTTTCAAAACAAGATGCTAAACCAAGATTAATCCGTTGGATCTTACTCTTACAAGAGTTTGATATTGAAATCCGAGATAAAAAAGGAGCAGAAAATCTCGCCGCTGATCATCTTTCTCGTCTTGAAAATCCCGAATTAGAAGTTCTGAATGAATCGGCCATAAAAGACAACTTTCCTGATGAATATCTATTGAAGATAGATTATAAAGAAATCCCATGGTTTGCAGACTATGCAAACTACTTAGTTTGTGGATTCCTTGAAAAAGGATTATCGTACCAAAGACGAAAGAAATTCTTCAGTGATATAAAACACTATTTCTGGGAAGATCCACATCTGTTTAAAAGTTGTCCCGATGGAATAATACGCCGATGCGTATTTGGAGATGAAGCTAGTAAAATATTAAACCATTGTCACACAGGACCAACAGGAGGGCATTATGGGCCTCAACTAACAGCAAGAAAAGTTTATGAAGCTGGATTCTATTGGCCTACAATTTACAAAGACGCACACCTTCTTTGCAAATCCTGTGATGCATGTCAAAGGGCTGGAAAAATAAGTCAACGTGATGAAATGCCACAAAATGTCATCCAAGTATGTGAAGTATTTGACATTTGGGGTATTGACTTTATGGGTCCATTTCCAAAATCTCATAATAATCTATATATACTCGTAGCCATTGATTATGTATCTAAATGGGCGGAAGCACAAGCTCTCCCAACTAACGATGCACGAGTTGTAGTCAACTTTTTAAAACGTCTTTTTGCAAGGTTTGGAACACCGAAAGCTTTAATAAGTGATCGGGGTACTCATTTCTGTAATAATCAACTTGAGAAAGTTCTTAAAAGATATGGAGTAACTCATAAAATCTCCACCGCATATCATCCACAAACAAGTGGACAAGTTGAAAATACCAACCGAGCTTTAAAACGTATTCTAGAGAAAACCGTAGGATCAAATCCGAAGGAATGGTCCATTAAATTGGAGGATGCACTCTGGGCTTTTAGAACAGCCTACAAAACTCCAATTGGAACCACACCTTTTAGACTTGTGTATGGAAAAGCATGTCATCTTCCAGTAGAAATTGAACACAAAGCATTTTGGGCTTTGAAGACATGTAATCTTGATTTACAAGAAGCCGGACGTCTACGATTAAGTCAACTAAACGAATTAGAAGAATTAAGACATGAAGCATACGAAAATTCGTTAATCTATAAAGAAAGAACGAAGAAATGGCATGATAAAAGAATCAGAAATTCAAAAGAATTTAAAGAAGGAGACAGAGTTCTTCTTTTCAATTCACGATTCAAGCTATTTCCTGGAAAATTGAAATCAAGATGGTCTGGACCATTCATAGTCAAAAGAGTTTTCCCATACGGAACGATAGAATTGATAAATTCAAATGGGATTGAATTTAAAGTTAATGGTCACAGAGTTAAACATTACATACATGGTCCGATGGAAGTCGACAACGAAGTTAATCACAATTTCGACACCACAGCTAACTAAGTGTGGGGAGAATCAAGTCCGTAAAGGATAATATGTATTTCTATTAGAGTTAGATTGTCTGTTTTCGTGTAGTTCTCGAAAATGGAACACGTATGGTCTTTCCCTAGCAGACCCTAAAGAACTAGTCTTCTCCCCCCATTCTGAATTTTTATTTTTTTTAGGTTTTTACGAAATGAAGACTGCCTGTGAACTAAACCATGGTCTAATGCTACACGCTTTGATCACTAAAAGAAATAATGACATACTACCGAGTGAATTAGTATCAGTAATCAGAGAAAGAATGGACGGAGTTAGAAAAGGATCCAGATGCGAAGATAATAAGTTACAATTTGGTAAAGGAAAATCAAAATCCGCAGCGAAAAGAAGAGCACGACACCTAGAAAAATGTCACAAATGCGGAAAATGGTCACATGGAGGTAAATGTTCAAATAATCAAACCTATTCAAATACCGAATTTGTTACTTTATGCAGAGACGGACCGTTCATATGTTTAGAAGAAAAGACAATGAATGCTCGAGGTTACGCCTATGCAGCCATGGAAAACCAATTAAACCGATTATCTTATGAATATAATAGATCATATAACTAAGAAATCTATTTCACAGGTATGTCTGTACAGTTTTTATTTTTATTTTTAACCTTTTGATAATAAACGCTAATTTGTTCGCTAAAAAGTATTAAATTGGTATTAAATAAAATTAGGTTTGGCGACCGAAATTATTGATATCATTCAAAAATTTATTACATCACTGCGAAATTTAACGTTTATTCTTAAGGTATAAATATCTTTAAACAATCAAACCAAAATATTTCAAAAATTCGTCATGAGTTAAATTAGGTCTTGAAACCGAAATTACTTTACCGAAAAGAGGGGCGCATATTTTTGATAATATTTGACTGATTAAAGTGGGATAAAAAGACAAAAAGATTTTTAAATTTATTTTTACCATGTTTTTAAAATTAATATTTAAATCTTAAGTTAATACTATAAACTTTGTAAAAACAATATATTTAAAATTGTAAATATTTGAAAAATTAATATAAGTTTGGTATGAATTTATGAATTTTTAAATTAAGTTTGGTGTGAATTTTTAATTTTTAAAATATGAATTTTTAATTTTATGCATTTTAAATTTTGAGTTTGGTGTGAATTTTTAATTTTAATTTTGAATTTTATATTTAAGTTGTGTGAATTTAAAAACAAAAATTTACTTTATCTCATTAAGTTAAGAATATGATTTTTAAAATTCGTCGTAAGTTGAAGACTAGGTCTCTGAACCGAAATTGCTTTACCCGAGGGAGGGACGAGAACTTTTATTATCATTATTTTTAATCTTGTTGATTTAAAGTATGCCAAAAACATTAAAAAAACCAAAAATCTTAGCTTTTAAAACAATCGCTACAAAAAGACAAATTTTAAAATTTTGTCGAGGGACGGACTAGGACATCGATCCGAAACGACCTCGTCCTAAATAACAAGGGAAACAAAATTTTAAAATTAATTTCTTAATTGTTTTATAAGTTAAAGATTATAAAAAAAAAAAAAAAAAAAAAAAAAAAAGTAACTCCGCGACTCGCGGAGTTTTAAGTGAAAACCTCCGCGACTCGCGGAGGGACCAAATTACAGAAAAAAAATAAAACAGCTGCACACGATCAGTTCACTCCCACCAACACATAAACACCCAAAATACTGCGAAAAAGAACTCGAAAAAACCCGAAAATCACCCCCAAAAATCTCAATTTTTAACCGTTAATCACCAAATTTTTTGCTAAAATCATGTTGAGAAGGATGATATCTAGGAACTACTCAAGAAAAACGGTAAATTTCTACACCTAAACACCATTTAATTCGAATTTTAGTGTTCTTGAGCTATTTTTCCCCAATTTGATTTTGATGCTTTCTAGTGTAATTAGACTTAAATTGTTTATGTATTATGCTTGTATAACCTAGATTGATGTTGTTTAACATGATTAGAAGCCTTAAACTTCAAATTTTGAATAATCTAGGGTTTGTGTTCTTGAGCAATTTGGGGCTTTTTGATATAAACAGGTTATGGCCGATTTTTGTCATGAATTATTGCTAAATTGAGTAGTGTAACATGTCTAGGTAGTTAAAAGATCCAAACTTTGAGCCTAAACATGATTTTGAGAATTAAAGTGGACTTTTTCAAGTCCAAAATTCATGAACTTGATTTTTGAAAGATAATGCCATTTGAGACTTGTTTATTTGCTAGTAATGATTATTTTGACATGTTATTTGAGTTGAATGTTTATGAACTTGGCGAAAATTTTCGTATATGCTTATTTGAAAAAGTGTAGATTTGATAAAAATGTGAAAATAAGCTTAAGTTTGATATAAATTGATAATGTCATTGTAATTATTTTGATTGATGATTTTGCTGACACTAATGCATATTTGGATGCACAAAATTTGTGTTTGATGTGTTTTGCAGAATGAAAGGGGTGAATCTTCATCCCAAGCCCGTCATGCTCCTGCTGAGAACTTGGAACAACAGGAGGTAGATAACTACTACAGGCAGGATGTACCTCATCCAGTCATGACCTTTTCAGATATGCATTTGGAACAGTTGCACCCGAACCTGAGATTTGACAGACTTTGGATAGATTATCCAAAATATCAACGGGGTTTGCATACTCTTCACTCTAAGGTTGTTGAGGTACCGAGGGTCATAGAATGGGGACCCTTGGAAGCTGTAGAATTGGCCGGGCCAATTAGGGAATTACTGGTACAAAGGTATGGTAATTCTTCTTTTAATGACTGGATATGTTTATTCACCATACGCAGACCTGTATATAAAGTATGGTGTGAAGAGTTGTTATGTAGTATAGAGTTGAATGATCGGGTAGCTAGTTTAACCGATCGTTCTTTTATTAGATTTTTGTTAGGCGGTTCGATGCGCCACATGTCTTTACTGGACATGGCTCAGGCTTTACGTATATATACGCCTGAGGAATTAGCGTCTGCCGATTGTAGAGGATTGATACTAAACGGTAGGAAAATAGATGAAAATTTTGATACACACGGTGTGTGGAGTCAAATGACAAGCCATCACCGTTTTAAAGGGGGAAACTACTCTTATTTGGATATAGATAGAGCCGAATTAAGAGTAATACATAGGTTTTTAGCTAATTCGATTACACAAAGGGGTAAAAACAAAGAAAAGGTAAATGAACAAGATTTGTTTTACCATATGTGTATTCGAGACCCACACAGCGCTGTAAGTATACCATATTGTGTGGGTTATTATTTATCAGCTATGGTTCGAGGGATGCGTCCACATAGCATAATAGGAGGTGGTATTTTTATTACTTTGATTGGTGAATATCTCGGTGTGGATATAAGTCGGGGGGGATTATTAGTAGAAGAGCCGGAACCCCGCGACACTATAGGTTTAAATGTATACCATGGTGCGAAAGTTTTGAAGCGGCGAAATAACGCCGCAGTACGATACAATGGTAGACATCCACAGTTAGAGAGAAACCAGGAACAAGGTAATGTAGGAGGGGGGAACCAGATGCAAGAAATGCATAGGTTTATAGCTTCTCAGGAATACGAAAATGCTAGACAGAGAGCATTTGAAGATTGGCAAGTTCATCAGAACCAGATCATAGCGCATTGCCAACATATAGGTAGAAACTATATTCCTACACCGAAACCCGTCTTCCCTCCTTGGTCGATAGAGATGCAGCCACCATATCCTACGTATGACCCTGCCGAAGCATTCTATAGCACTTATGGTTATGCGTGGAACCCCTATTGGTACCAATATCATCCTTAGTTTACTTATTATTTTTTTTATTATTTTGTAATTTGTAATTATTGATACATTTAATATTTTTGTTAATATTGTAATCATTTTTATAATTATCTAACTTTTATTCTTAGATTTTAATAATTTTTGAATGTGGGGTAATATACCAAACTTCAAAAATATGTATATATGTTTGCAATTTATCTTATGTACATAACAGGGTAAAACAACGCATTTTCAAAGACTGGCATTAAGTTCAGCAAAAGCAAGTAATTTTGACGACAATGATGCAAAATATATGTGAAATAACAACAAGACGGGATGAACAAATGATGTGCACCATTTATCATTCAGCAAACAAACGCCAATATATTTGGAAACTTTGGTAAAAATTTAATCATTTTCACACAAATCACCCTCAATAATTTAAATTGTTACTGATTTCTTGCAAATGAGGGCATTGCAAGATCTTAAGTGTGGGAAGGGGTTAAATTCTTTCGGATTTTAAAAATTTTTATATTAAACACTTGGTTACCATTAAAAATACTAGTAAAGCAGTAGTTGTATTAGAATCTAGTGCTCTCTGATAATAAAGAACAGCCCTAGTCTTATATACTGACTACCCAATTCTAGTAAAATTTTTCAAAATTTTCAATTAAATGAATTCAAAATCATGTTTATACATATTTATGAACGATAAAACTAGGTTTTAACACCGAAATTATTGTTACCTCGGAAAGGACATAAATTGAGAAACAAACTAAAATGTTAAAATTCATTTAAAATGGAATAGAGGACGATAAAAAGGAAAATAAAAGCCAAGTGTGGGAAAATTTACCAAATTATTTTAAACATATGTCACATATATTTGTAACAAATAACTGAAAATACTTTTGCTTTGGACTAAACTAAACTGTTTTACCCGATGAAAGAAAAGAAGAAATGGATCTACACGATGAATCAATTCCATCATTAAAAGGAAGTAAAGTCTTCCGAAAAAGACACGCGCTTCTTGATTTAGGTCATGAAGTTGTCGTTCAGACTAGCTGTAGGTTGACAAAAAATCTAGAAAAGTCATCACTAAAATCAGCAGGAAATCCACGGACCTCAGCATCAAACAGGGTCGCCAAGTGGTCAGATTTATCCTAACCATGAGAAGGATTTATCTCGTACAATGGGGAAGCACCGTGCAAATTAGCTGGATAAGACTAATGAATCAGATCCCCAGAAAGGATAATCTCCTTAAAGATTAAAAATCAGCTTTTAAGACTGATATTACTCAATCCTAGAGATTGACCTTAAAGATTGAGAATTACAAACTCATGGAATTCAATGATATCTAAACTCGAGCTTAAACGAGAAAATATTTTGATCAAAATTATAAACCGATTTGTTTTCTGAAAACCCTATTTTCAATGCGTTCATTACCATTGAACGTAAAATCCTAGGAATTCACCTGGAATTCATTAGATCACCTGAACCAAATCGGGTGTCAACCGTAAGAACGGTGGTTGCATAGCATGGTCAAAGACATGACCTTGTGCCAGACCGAAAAAATTATAAGGGTGAGCTTTACTATTGCTCCTACCAAGGATAGTAATTGCGTCCGACACGTTATAGACCATAATCAAAAGCATGTCACGGGACATTGCCTTAAACAGTTGCTTGTTCAACGCTTTCCTTTACAACCGGACGGTAGTTTGCCGAAAGGTAATATACGGAACAAGTAAACTGGACGTGTTGCTTTCCAAATACAAGGTTAGCAAGTGGGTGACACAAAACCGCAAGTTTTGAGCTAAAATTTTCAAATCTGAAACCCACCAAACCCACAAAAATATTTTGCAAACACCGGTAAAGGGTTATTCCGGAAAACTTATCTAGGGTAAAAACTAGATTTAATTTTCAAAAGATCAAATGTTTTCATAAAGATCCAATTTCCTTAATGGATCTAAATTTTTATAGTCATGTGGGACTGTAAACCATATCGTTACTACCATTGTTTATACCGCCGTATAGAAATCACTGATGTACAAAGTGTGAAGAATAAAGAAGTGATTCTAGTATTTCAAGACAATATTGCTTGAGGACAAGCAACGCTCAAGTGTGGGAATATTTGATAATGCTAAAAACGAACATATATTTCATAGCATTATTCCTCAAGAAAGACAAGCTTTTAGTTGCAATTGTTCTATTTACAAGTGATATTCGTTTAAATAATAAAAGGTGAAGACAAAAGACAGATTCGACGATTTGAAGACGCAAACGACCAAAAAGCTCAAAAGTACAAAAGACAATCAAAAAGGTTCCAATTATTGATAAGAAACGTCTCGAAATCACAGAAGTACAAGATTCAAAACGCAAAGTACAAGATATTAAATTGTACGCGAGGACGTTCGAAAATCCGGAACCGGGACCAGAGTCAATTCTTAACGCTCGACGCAACGGACTAAAAATTACAAGTTAACTATATATATAAATATAATATAATATATAATTAATTATATTAATTATATATATATTATATATATATATTTAAAACCGTCGGCAGCAGGAAACTCCAAGGGTGTAAACTGTAAATACCTCTCCGCGACTCGCGGAGTTTTAAGGGTATTTGGCCGCGAGTCGCGGAGCCCCAAAAATCAAGTCTGGCTATAAATCAACCCGAATTCTGATCAAAATAATATCATTTTTTTCTTCTCATTCATACGAAGTAATATATATTTATATTTATAATTTATATTTTAATTTTAATTATAATTCTAATAATAAGGGTATGTTAGCGAATGTTGTAAGGGTGTAAGTCGAAATTCTGCCCGTGTAACGCTACGCTATTTTTAATCATTGTAAGTTATGTTCAACCTTTTTATATTAATGTCTCGTAGCTAAGTTATTATTATGCTTATTTAAAACAAAGTAATCATGATGTTGGGCTAATTACTAAAATTGGGTAATTGGGCTTTGTACCATAATTGGGGTTTGGACAAAAGAACGACACTTGTGGAAACTAGACTATGGGCTATTAATGGGCTTTATATTTGTTTAACTAAATGAAAGTTTGTTAATGTTAATATAAAGATTTACAATTGGGCGTCCCTATAAATTACCATATACACTCGATCGGACACGATGGGCGGGGTATTTATATGTACGAATAATCGTTCATTTAACCGGACACGGGAATGGATTAATAGCCACTAGAATAATTAAAACAGGGGTGAAATTACATTCAAGGGTAATTGGTGTAATTGTTAACAAAGTAGTAAAACCTTGGTTTACACGCAGTCGATAACCTGGTGTATTCATTAAACAAAGTATTAAAACCTTGTTACAATTCGAATCCCCAATTAGTTGGAATATTTATCTTCGGGTATAATAATAATTTGACAAGGACACTTGCAATTTATATTTATGACTGATGGACTGTTATGGACAAAAACCAGACGGACATATTGAATAATCCAGGACAAAGGACAATTAACCCATGGGCATAAAACTAAAATCAACACGTCAAACATCATGATTACGGAAGTTTAAATAAGCATAATTCTTTTATTTCATATTTAATTTTATTTATTTTATATTTAATTGCACTTCTAATTATCGCATTTTTATTTATTGTTATTTTATTTAATCGCACTTTTAATTATCGTACTTTTTAATTATCGCAATTTAATTTTATCGCATTTTTATTATTCGCAATTTCATTATCGTTATTTACTTTACGCTTTAATTTAAAGTCTTGTATTTATTTTATATTTTACATTAGGTTTTAACTGCGACTAAAGTTTTAAAATCGACAAACCGGTCATTAAACGGTAAAAACCCCCCTTTATAATAATAATATCACTTATATATATATTTGTATTTTTATAAAAGTAAATTAATATAGCGTTGAGCTTTGTTTAAAGATTTCCCTGTGGAACGAACCGGACTTACTAAAAACTACACTACTGTACGATTAGGTACACTGCCTATAAGTGTTGTAGCAAGGTTTAAGTATATCCATTCTATAAATAAATAAATATCTTGTGTAAAATTGTATCGTATTTAATAGTATTTTCCTAGTAAAATAATAACTATTTTATATACACCTCGTTCGACATCAAGCATTTTTGTTTCCCTTGTTATTTAGGACGAGGTCGTTTCGGATCGATGTCCTAGTCCGTCCCTCGACAAAATTTTAAAATTTGTCTTTTTGTAGCGATTGTTTTAAAAGCTAAGATTTTTGGTTTTTTTAATGACTGGATATGTTTATTCACCATACGCAGACCTGTATATAAAGTATGGTGTGAAGAGTTGTTATGTAGTATAGAGTTGAATGATCGGGTAGCTAGTTTAACCGATCGTTCTTTTATTAGATTTTTGTTAGGCGGTTCGATGCGCCACATGTCTTTACTGGACATGGCTCAGGCTTTACGTATATATACGCCTGAGGAATTAGCGTCTGCCGATTGTAGAGGATTGATACTAAACGGTAGGAAAATAGATGAAAATTTTGATACACACGGTGTGTGGAGTCAAATGACAAGCCATCACCGTTTTAAAGGGGGAAACTACTCTTATTTGGATATAGATAGAGCCGAATTAAGAGTAATACATAGGTTTTTAGCTAATTCGATTACACAAAGGGGTAAAAACAAAGAAAAGGTAAATGAACAAGATTTGTTTTACCATATGTGTATTCGAGACCCACACAGCGCTGTAAGTATACCATATTGTGTGGGTTATTATTTATCAGCTATGGTTCGAGGGATGCGTCCACATAGCATAATAGGAGGTGGTATTTTTATTACTTTGATTGGTGAATATCTCGGTGTGGATATAAGTCGGGGGGGATTATTAGTAGAAGAGCCGGAACCCCGCGACACTATAGGTTTAAATGTATACCATGGTGCGAAAGTTTTGAAGCGGCGAAATAACGCCGCAGTACGATACAATGGTAGACATCCACAGTTAGAGAGAAACCAGGAACAAGGTAATGTAGGAGGGGGGAACCAGATGCAAGAAATGCATAGGTTTATAGCTTCTCAGGAATACGAAAATGCTAGACAGAGAGCATTTGAAGATTGGCAAGTTCATCAGAACCAGATCATAGCGCATTGCCAACATATAGGTAGAAACTATATTCCTACACCGAAACCCGTCTTCCCTCCTTGGTCGATAGAGATGCAGCCACCATATCCTACGTATGACCCTGCCGAAGCATTCTATAGCACTTATGGTTATGCGTGGAACCCCTATTGGTACCAATATCATCCTTAGTTTACTTATTATTTTTTTTATTATTTTGTAATTTGTAATTATTGATACATTTAATATTTTTGTTAATATTGTAATCATTTTTATAATTATCTAACTTTTATTCTTAGATTTTAATAATTTTTGAATGTGGGGTAATATACCAAACTTCAAAAATATGTATATATGTTTGCAATTTATCTTATGTACATAACAGGGTAAAACAACGCATTTTCAAAGACTGGCATTAAGTTCAGCAAAAGCAAGTAATTTTGACGACAATGATGCAAAATATATGTGAAATAACAACAAGACGGGATGAACAAATGATGTGCACCATTTATCATTCAGCAAACAAACGCCAATATATTTGGAAACTTTGGTAAAAATTTAATCATTTTCACACAAATCACCCTCAATAATTTAAATTGTTACTGATTTCTTGCAAATGAGGGCATTGCAAGATCTTAAGTGTGGGAAGGGGTTAAATTCTTTCGGATTTTAAAAATTTTTATATTAAACACTTGGTTACCATTAAAAATACTAGTAAAGCAGTAGTTGTATTAGAATCTAGTGCTCTCTGATAATAAAGAACAGCCCTAGTCTTATATACTGACTACCCAATTCTAGTAAAATTTTTCAAAATTTTCAATTAAATGAATTCAAAATCATGTTTATACATATTTATGAACGATAAAACTAGGTTTTAACACCGAAATTATTGTTACCTCGGAAAGGACATAAATTGAGAAACAAACTAAAATGTTAAAATTCATTTAAAATGGAATAGAGGACGATAAAAAGGAAAATAAAAGCCAAGTGTGGGAAAATTTACCAAATTATTTTAAACATATGTCACATATATTTGTAACAAATAACTGAAAATACTTTTGCTTTGGACTAAACTAAACTGTTTTACCCGATGAAAGAAAAGAAGAAATGGATCTACACGATGAATCAATTCCATCATTAAAAGGAAGTAAAGTCTTCCGAAAAAGACACGCGCTTCTTGATTTAGGTCATGAAGTTGTCGTTCAGACTAGCTGTAGGTTGACAAAAAATCTAGAAAAGTCATCACTAAAATCAGCAGGAAATCCACGGACCTCAGCATCAAACAGGGTCGCCAAGTGGTCAGATTTATCCTAACCATGAGAAGGATTTATCTCGTACAATGGGGAAGCACCGTGCAAATTAGCTGGATAAGACTAATGAATCAGATCCCCAGAAAGGATAATCTCCTTAAAGATTAAAAATCAGCTTTTAAGACTGATATTACTCAATCCTAGAGATTGACCTTAAAGATTGAGAATTACAAACTCATGGAATTCAATGATATCTAAACTCGAGCTTAAACGAGAAAATATTTTGATCAAAATTATAAACCGATTTGTTTTCTGAAAACCCTATTTTCAATGCGTTCATTACCATTGAACGTAAAATCCTAGGAATTCACCTGGAATTCATTAGATCACCTGAACCAAATCGGGTGTCAACCGTAAGAACGGTGGTTGCATAGCATGGTCAAAGACATGACCTTGTGCCAGACCGAAAAAATTATAAGGGTGAGCTTTACTATTGCTCCTACCAAGGATAGTAATTGCGTCCGACACGTTATAGACCATAATCAAAAGCATGTCACGGGACATTGCCTTAAACAGTTGCTTGTTCAACGCTTTCCTTTACAACCGGACGGTAGTTTGCCGAAAGGTAATATACGGAACAAGTAAACTGGACGTGTTGCTTTCCAAATACAAGGTTAGCAAGTGGGTGACACAAAACCGCAAGTTTTGAGCTAAAATTTTCAAATCTGAAACCCACCAAACCCACAAAAATATTTTGCAAACACCGGTAAAGGGTTATTCCGGAAAACTTATCTAGGGTAAAAACTAGATTTAATTTTCAAAAGATCAAATGTTTTCATAAAGATCCAATTTCCTTAATGGATCTAAATTTTTATAGTCATGTGGGACTGTAAACCATATCGTTACTACCATTGTTTATACCGCCGTATAGAAATCACTGATGTACAAAGTGTGAAGAATAAAGAAGTGATTCTAGTATTTCAAGACAATATTGCTTGAGGACAAGCAACGCTCAAGTGTGGGAATATTTGATAATGCTAAAAACGAACATATATTTCATAGCATTATTCCTCAAGAAAGACAAGCTTTTAGTTGCAATTGTTCTATTTACAAGTGATATTCGTTTAAATAATAAAAGGTGAAGACAAAAGACAGATTCGACGATTTGAAGACGCAAACGACCAAAAAGCTCAAAAGTACAAAAGACAATCAAAAAGGTTCCAATTATTGATAAGAAACGTCTCGAAATCACAGAAGTACAAGATTCAAAACGCAAAGTACAAGATATTAAATTGTACGCGAGGACGTTCGAAAATCCGGAACCGGGACCAGAGTCAATTCTTAACGCTCGACGCAACGGACTAAAAATTACAAGTTAACTATATATATAAATATAATATAATATATAATTAATTATATTAATTATATATATATTATATATATATATTTAAAACCGTCGGCAGCAGGAAACTCCAAGGGTGTAAACTGTAAATACCTCTCCGCGACTCGCGGAGTTTTAAGGGTATTTGGCCGCGAGTCGCGGAGCCCCAAAAATCAAGTCTGGCTATAAATCAACCCGAATTCTGATCAAAATAATATCATTTTTTCTTCTCATTCATACGAAGTAATATATATTTATATTTATAATTTATATTTTAATTTTAATTATAATTCTAATAATAAGGGTATGTTAGCGAATGTTGTAAGGGTGTAAGTCGAAATTCTGCCCGTGTAACGCTACGCTATTTTTAATCATTGTAAGTTATGTTCAACCTTTTTATATTAATGTCTCGTAGCTAAGTTATTATTATGCTTATTTAAAACAAAGTAATCATGATGTTGGGCTAATTACTAAAATTGGGTAATTGGGCTTTGTACCATAATTGGGGTTTGGACAAAAGAACGACACTTGTGGAAACTAGACTATGGGCTATTAATGGGCTTTATATTTGTTTAACTAAATGAAAGTTTGTTAATGTTAATATAAAGATTTACAATTGGGCGTCCCTATAAATTACCATATACACTCGATCGGACACGATGGGCGGGGTATTTATATGTACGAATAATCGTTCATTTAACCGGACACGGGAATGGATTAATAGCCACTAGAATAATTAAAACAGGGGTGAAATTACATTCAAGGGTAATTGGTGTAATTGTTAACAAAGTAGTAAAACCTTGGTTTACACGCAGTCGATAACCTGGTGTATTCATTAAACAAAGTATTAAAACCTTGTTACAATTCGAATCCCCAATTAGTTGGAATATTTATCTTCGGGTATAATAATAATTTGACAAGGACACTTGCAATTTATATTTATGACTGATGGACTGTTATGGACAAAAACCAGACGGACATATTGAATAATCCAGGACAAAGGACAATTAACCCATGGGCATAAAACTAAAATCAACACGTCAAACATCATGATTACGGAAGTTTAAATAAGCATAATTCTTTTATTTCATATTTAATTTCCTTTATTTTATATTTAATTGCACTTCTAATTATCGCATTTTTATTTATTGTTATTTTATTTAATCGCACTTTTAATTATCGTACTTTTTAATTATCGCAATTTAATTTTATCGCATTTTTATTATTCGCAATTTCATTATCGTTATTTACTTTACGCTTTAATTTAAAGTCTTGTATTTATTTTATATTTTACATTAGGTTTTAACTGCGACTAAAGTTTTAAAATCGACAAACCGGTCATTAAACGGTAAAAACCCCCCTTTATAATAATAATATCACTTATATATATATTTGTATTTTTATAAAAGTAAATTAATATAGCGTTGAGCTTTGTTTAAAGATTTCCCTGTGGAACGAACCGGACTTACTAAAAACTACACTACTGTACGATTAGGTACACTGCCTATAAGTGTTGTAGCAAGGTTTAAGTATATCCATTCTATAAATAAATAAATATCTTGTGTAAAATTGTATCGTATTTAATAGAATTTTCCTAGTAAAATAATAACTATTTTATATACACCTCGTTCGACAGACTCCAATGAGTTGTCACTCAATTAGACAATACCCCCCATCTATTAATAGCCCATAGTTCAATTTCCACAAGTGTCGTTCTTTTGTTCAAACCCCAATTATGGTACAAAGCCCAATTACCCAATTTTAGTAATTAGCCCAACATCATGATTACTTCATTTTAAATAAGCATAATAACGACTTAGCTACGAGACATTAATGTAAAAAGGTTGAACATAACTTACAATGATTAAAAATAGCGTAGCGTTACACGGACAGAATTTATATACACCTCGTTCCCCAGCAGAGTCGCCAAAAAATGCTTGATGTCGAACGAGGTGTATATAAAATAGTTATTATTTTACTAGGAAAATACTATTAAATACGATACAATTTTACACAAGATATTTATTTATTTATAGAATGGATATACTTAAACCTTGCTACAACACTTATAGGCAGTGTACCTAATCGTACAGTAGTGTAGTTTTTAGTAAGTCCGGTTCGTTCCACAGGGAAATCTTTAAACAAAGCTCAACGCTATATTAATTTACTTTTATAAAAATACAAATATATATATAAGTGATATTATTATTATAAAGGGGGGTTTTTACCGTTTAATGACCGGTTTGTCGATTTTAAAACTTTAGTCGCAGTTAAAACCTAATGTAAAATATAAAATAAATACAAGACTTTAAATTAAAGCGTAAAGTAAATAACGATAATGAAATTGCGAATAATAAAAATGCGATAAAATTAAATTGCGATAATTAAAAAGTACGATAATTAAAAGTGCGATTAAATAAAATAACAATAAATAAAAATGCGATAATTAGAAGTGCAATTAAATATAAAATAAAGGAAATTAAATATGAAATAAAAGAATTATGCTTATTTAAACTTCCGTAATCATGATGTTTGACGTGTTGATTTTAGTTTTATGCCCATGGGTTAATTGTCCTTTGTCCTGGATTATTCAATATGTCCGTCTGGTTTTTGTCCATAACAGTCCATCAGTCATAAATATAAATTGCAAGTGTCCTTGTCAAATTATTATTATACCCGATAAATATTCCAACTAATTGGGGATTCGAATTGTAACAAGGTTTTAATACTTTGTTTAATGAATACACCAGGTTATCGACTGCGTGTAAACCAAGGTTTTACTACTTTGTTAACAATTACACCAATTACCCTTGAATGTAATTTCACCCCTGTTTTAATTATTCTAGTGGCTATTAATCCATTCCCGTGTCCGGTTAAATGAACGATTATTCGTACATATAAATACCCCGCCCATCGTGTCCGATCGAGTGTATATGGTAATTTATAGGGACGCCCAATTGTAAATCTTTATATTAACATTAACAAACTTTCATTTAGTTAAACAAATATAAAGCCCATTAATAGCCCATAGTCTAGTTTCCACAAGTGTCGTTCTTTTGTCCAAACCCCAATTATGGTACAAAGCCCAATTACCCAATTTTAGTAATTAGCCCAACATCATGATTACTTTGTTTTAAATAAGCATAATAATAACTTAGCTACGAGACATTAATATAAAAAGGTTGAACATAACTTACAATGATTAAAAATAGCGTAGCGTTACACGGGCAGAATTTCGACTTACACCCTTACAACATTCGCTAACATACCCTTATTATTAGAATTATAATTAAAATTAAAATATAAATTATAAATATAAATATATATTACTTCGTATGAATGAGAAGAAAAAATGATATTATTTTGATCAGAATTCGGGTTGATTTATAGCCAGACTTGATTTTTGGGGCTCCGCGACTCGCGGCCAAATACCCTTAAAACTCCGCGAGTCGCGGAGAGGTATTTACAGTTTACACCCTTGGAGTTTCCTGCTGCCGACGGTTTTAAATATATATATATAATATATATATAATTAATATAATTAATTATATATTATATTATATTTATATATATAGTTAACTTGTAATTTTTAGTCCGTTGCGTCGAGCGTTAAGAATTGACTCTGGTCCCGGTTCCGGATTTTCGAACGTCCTCGCGTACAATTTAATATCTTGTACTTTGCGTTTTGAATCTTGTACTTCTGTGATTTCGAGACGTTTCTTATCAATAATTGGAACCTTTTTGATTGTCTTTTGTACTTTTGAGCTTTTTGGTCGTTTGCGTCTTCAAATCGTCGAATCTGTCTTTTGTCTTCACCTTTTATTATTTAAACGAATATCACTTGTAAATAGAACAATTGCAACTAAAAGCTTGTCTTTCTTGAGGAATAATGCTATGAAATATATGTTCGTTTTTAGCATTATCAAATATTCCCACACTTGAGCGTTGCTTGTCCTCAAGCAATATTGTCTTGAAATACTAGAATCACTTCTTTATTCTTCACACTTTGTACATCAGTGATTTCTATACGGCGGTATAAACAATGGTAGTAACGATATGGTTTACAGTCCCACATGACTATAAAAATTTAGATCCATTAAGGAAATTGGATCTTTATGAAAACATTTGATCTTTTGAAAATTAAATCTAGTTTTTACCCTAGATAAGTTTTCCGGAATAACCCTTTACCGGTGTTTGCAAAATATTTTTGTGGGTTTGGTGGGTTTCAGATTTGAAAATTTTAGCTCAAAACTTGCGGTTTTGTGTCACCCACTTGCTAACCTTGTATTTGGAAAGCAACACGTCCAGTTTACTTGTTCCGTATATTACCTTTCGGCAAACTACCGTCCGGTTGTAAAGGAAAGCGTTGAACAAGCAACTGTTTAAGGCAATGTCCCGTGACATGCTTTTGATTATGGTCTATAACGTGTCGGACGCAATTACTATCCTTGGTAGGAGCAATAGTAAAGCTCACCCTTATAATTTTTTCGGTCTGGCACAAGGTCATGTCTTTGACCATGCTATGCAACCACCGTTCTTACGGTTGACACCCGATTTGGTTCAGGTGATCTAATGAATTCCAGGTGAATTCCTAGGATTTTACGTTCAATGGTAATGAACGCATTGAAAATAGGGTTTTCAGAAAACAAATCGGTTTATAATTTTGATCAAAATATTTTCTCGTTTAAGCTCGAGTTTAGATATCATTGAATTCCATGAGTTTGTAATTCTCAATCTTTAAGGTCAATCTCTAGGATTGAGTAATATCAGTCTTAAAAGCTGATTTTTAATCTTTAAGGAGATTATCCTTTCTGGGGATCTGATTCATTAGTCTTATCCAGCTAATTTGCACGGTGCTTCCCCATTGTACGAGATAAATCCTTCTCATGGTTAGGATAAATCTGACCACTTGGCGACCCTGTTTGATGCTGAGGTCCGTGGATTTCCTGCTGATTTTAGTGATGACTTTTCTAGATTTTTTGTCAACCTACAGCTAGTCTGAACGACAACTTCATGACCTAAATCAAGAAGCGCGTGTCTTTTTCGGAAGACTTTACTTCCTTTTAATGATGGAATTGATTCATCGTGTAGATCCATTTCTTCTTTTCTTTCATCGGGTAAAACAGTTTAGTTTAGTCCAAAGCAAAAGTATTTTCAGTTATTTGTTACAAATATATGTGACATATGTTTAAAATAATTTGGTAAATTTTCCCACACTTGGCTTTTATTTTCCTTTTTATCGTCCTCTATTCCATTTTAAATGAATTTTAACATTTTAGTTTGTTTCTCAATTTATGTCCTTTCCGAGGTAACAATAATTTCGGTGTTAAAACCTAGTTTTATCGTTCATAAATATGTATAAACATGATTTTGAATTCATTTAATTGAAAATTTTGAAAAATTTTACTAGAATTGGGTAGTCAGTATATAAGACTAGGGCTGTTCTTTATTATCAGAGAGCACTAGATTCTAATACAACTACTGCTTTACTAGTATTTTTAATGGTAACCAAGTGTTTTTAAGATTTTGTTAAATATTTAAGTTTATTAAGTTTCTTTATTTTTATTTTAGTTTATAAAAATATAAGTTTTAATTTTAATATCTTTTATTTAAAAAAAAAAACAGAAAACAAAATAAAAAGAAAAAAAAAAAAATAAAGAAAAACGCGTAAAAACAAAAGCTGTCAACTGAATTCCTGAACCCCGCGACTTGCGGGGTTTTCCTCTTTATTTGCCGCGACTCGCGGAGACCCTCTGACACACGGACAAAAACCCTAATCACGGGTTATTTTTAATTATTATTATTATTAAAACCTAAATATTATTATTATTATTAATTTTAGTTTTATTTTTACTTTTTACTTTATATTTATGTATTTAGTATTAATTAAGTTTTTATTAAATTGTAAAATTAATAGTTTAGTAAAATAAATAATATAAAATAATATTTTTATAAAAATTGTACTTTTTACAACTTTTTGTATATTTTTATATTTTGTACCTTTTTAATCATTGTAGCATAATATTTATATTTTTAGCTCATATTTAATTTTAAACTTAGTTTTCGCTATAGTCATTTTTACTCCTAGATTTTTAGGCTTTGCCGTAGAATTCCTTAAGTGCTTTTTCTTTAGACTAAGATTTAGGTGCTTTAGAATTTTGCGACGCCTTTTTAAGTTTTAGTTTCTTTTTAAGTTATTTCCATTTGGGATTTAGTTTTCCCTGTAAGCCTTAATATTTTTAGACCTTTTACTATGTATCAATTATCATTCCAATTAGTAATATCAATTTGCGATTATAATTTTAAGTTAGTTGTAGTAATAAGGTTAAATTAGTTAAGTATTTTTAAGTTTCTATAAGTTTCTTTTATTTTTCCGTCACCTTTTATTTTTTAACCATTTTTCTTTTTCGACCTTTTGCGACGAACTCTTTTTCTCTCTTATTTCTCGCTATTCTAGTTTTTAGGACTTAGAATTTTTTCTACTTCTTATCTAAATTTCTTAAAATTACGAAAATTTATTTTAAGTGGTTAAATTGATAGACATCAAAATTTTCTGGTTCGTAGTAATAGTTGGATTTGTACGTGGACCGGGTTATTGGAGCCAAACAGTCCTCAATTATATTGAGACCAAACGAATCCTGCCCCTCTGCTGCATCTTTTGGCTATTCGAAACGTGGGCAAAATCAGAAAAGTCTATTGATTGGATAACTTATTATAATTTTTCTTTCTTTTTTTTAAAACTAATAGGATATTCTGTGAATGCACCGAGCAAGACGTTCACCACCTTTTGTACGTTCACCACCTGTAACTCGATCAAGACATCGTTTAACAAATATAACCGCCGTTGATTTTTCTTTAGAATCGTCATCCAGTCGACCAAGTACTTCAGTTCAAATTTCCGATAATCCAGTTTTTGAAACCAACCTCACAATTGAGAATCCAGAAAATATTCAGGAACGGTTCGTAGATCCTGAACCATTAAACTTTCCTCCGGAACCACCAATCATTCAACCAGAGATTGTTGAGGAACGAACTATTAAATCAGAATCATCTAGTGATACCGATTCAACAAATTCAATTATGGAGAATCTGGAACCTTTAAGTATGGAAGACCGAATGAGAGCTAAACGCACTGGCCAAGGTCACGCAATTACTCATCCAGACATTAATGCGCCAGATTATGAAATCAAAGGACAAATTCTACACATGGTAACTAATCAATGCCAATTTAGTGGTGCGCCGAAGGAAGATCCAAATGAACATCTACGTACCTTTAATAGGATCTGCACACTATTTAAAATCCGAGAAGTGGAGGATGAACAAATATATCTCATGTTATTTCCCTGGACTTTAAAGGGAGAAGCCAAAGATTGGTTGGAATCGTTACCTGAAGGGGCAATTGATACATGGGATGTTTTAATTGATAAATTTCTTAAACAATTCTTTCCTGCATCTAAAGCCGTAAGACTTCAAGCAGAAATTGTTACGTTCACACAGAAGCCAAATGAAACTCTATATGAGGCATGGACAAGATATGGAAAGTTGTTAAGAGGATGTCCGCAACATGGTTTAGACACCTGTCAAATAGTACAAA
This sequence comes from Rutidosis leptorrhynchoides, assembly GCF_046630445.1. Taxonomy (NCBI): domain Eukaryota; kingdom Viridiplantae; phylum Streptophyta; class Magnoliopsida; order Asterales; family Asteraceae; genus Rutidosis; species Rutidosis leptorrhynchoides. Next base: position 219,676,076 of record NC_092333.1, on the reverse strand, counting down.
TATTCTACCAAGGATGCGACATCACTACAAGAAAAGACATAGATATAGCAGCTGGTGGTTCTATTATGAAGAAAACCGAAACTGATGCTTACAAAATTATTGATAATACTGCTTCCCACTCGCATGAGTGGCACCAAGAAAAAGATATCATTAGATCATCTAAAGCAGCTAGAGCCGATTCTAGCCATGACTTAGATTCCATTTCAGCAAAGATAGATGCTTTCGAGAGACGAATGGAAAAGATGACTAAGGATATTCATGCTATACGAATTAGTTGTGAGCAGTGTGGAGGACCACATTTGACAAAAGATTGTCTCAGTATTGAATTAACAATGGAACAAAGAGAGAATATTTCATACATAAACCAAAGGCCTGGAAATAATTATCAGAATAATTATCAACCGCCAAGACCGATTTACAATCAAAACCAGAATTATAACCGAAATATTCCATACAACAACCAACAAGGTCCTAGCAATCAACAAGTATCCAATAATACTTACAATCAGCAAAGACCGAATTTTCAAAACAAACCACCACAACAAACCGATGATAAAAAGCCGAATTTAGAAGATATGATGACAAAGCTAGTTGAAACTCAAACGCAGTTTTTCACATCTCAAAAACAAACCAATGAACAAAATGCTCAAGCATTTAGAAATCAACAAGCTTCTATTCAAAATCTGGAACAAGAAGTAAGTAACCTAGCAAGGTTAATAGGTGAAAGAAAACCGGGAAGTCTACCTAGTGATACAAATGCTAACCCCCGGAATGAAACAGCTAAAGCTATTACCACAAGAAGTGGTACAACACTTAAACCACCTGAAATACCTGTAACTTCTGATGAAACTATTCCTACTCCACAAGAACCACAACCTGATCAAAATAAGGAAAAAGAACCGGTAGTTGAGAAGGTTAATGAAGATAACACAGTTAAGGTTAAACCTTATGTTAAACCATACCAACCACCACTTCCTTATCCGAGTAAAATGAAGAAGGAAAAACTTGAAGCCGAGCAATCCAAATTCTTGGATATGTTTAAACAGATAAATGTAAATCTTCCTTTCATTGATGTGATTTCAGGAATGCCAAGATATGCTAAATTCTTGAAAGATCTAATCACGAATAGAAAGAAAATGGAAGAACTCTCGGCTGTTACTATGAATGCCAATTGTTCAGCAGTGCTGTTGAATAAGATACCAGAAAAATTATCTGATCCAGGAAGTTTCACAATTCCATGTTTTCTGGGTAGTCTTAGTTCAATAGAAGCATTGGCAGACTTAGGTGCTAGTATAAATCTAATGCCGTATTCACTATACGCTAAACTAGACCTTGGAGAATTGAAACCAACCAGAATAAGCATACAACTAGCCGATCGATCAATAAAATATCCTAGAGGGATAATGGAGAACATGCTAGTTAAAGTTGGTACTTTAGTATTTCCAGTAGATTTTGTTGTTTTAGACATGGAAGAAGATTCTCAAGTTCCTCTCATATTAGGAAGACCATTCTTAAACACGGCTAAAGCAATGATAGACGTGTTCGGTAAGAAACTGACCCTAAGTATAGAGGATGAGAGTGTTACCTTTTCAGTTGATAGAGCCATGCAACAACCACAATCTGCAGATGATACATGTTATTATATTCAAACTATAGATGCACATGCAGAATTATTAGAAGAATTTCCAGAATTACAAGGAACAGGAGAATGTTCTTTAGGAGAAGGTAATGAACCAATTGATGAAGCTGAAATGTTAGCTACACTTATAGCTAATGGATATGAACCAACAACAGAAGAAATTCAAATGCTAAAAGAAGAAGACAGATATCGATATAAATCATCGATAGAAGAACCTCCGAAATTAGAGTTAAAGCCACTTCCAAACCATTTGGAATACGCTTATTTACATGGTGAATCTGAATTACCTGTAATAATATCGTCTTCTCTTACTGAAAATGAGAAATCACAACTCATTTCTGTGTTGAAAGCTCATAAACCAGCCATTGCATGGAAGATTCATGATATTAAAGGAATAAGTCCTTCGTATTGCACACATAAAATCCTTATGGAAGAAGGTCATAAAACGTATGTGCAACGCCAACGAAGACTAAATCCTAATATGCAAGATGTAGTTAAGAAAGAGATTATTAAACTGCTAGATGCAGGTTTGATATATCCAATCTCTGATAGTCCATGGGTAAGCCCAGTTCAATGCGTGCCTAAGAAGGGTGGCATGACTGTCATTACAAATGAGAAAAATGAGCTTATTCCTACTAGGACTGTAACAGGATGGCGTGTATGTATTGATTATAGAAAATTAAATGACGCCACCAGAAAAGATCACTTTCCCTTACCTTTCATAGATCAAATGTTGGAAAGATTAGCCGGAAATAGTTACTATTGTTTTCTAGATGGATTTTCCGGATATTTTCAAATTCCAATAGCACCCGAAGATCAAGAGAAAACAACATTCACGTGCCCTTATGGTACTTTTGCTTACAAAAGAATGCCATTTGGACTTTGTAATGCCCCTGCAACCTTTCAAAGGTGTATGATGGCAATTTTTCATGACATGATAGAAGAATGCATGGAAGTATTCATGGATGACTTTTCAGTCTTCGGTGATACATTTAAATCATGTCTAGTTAATCTGGAACGAATGCTAATTAGATGCGAAAAATCAAATCTAGTACTTAAATGGGAGAAATGCCATTTCATGGTTAAAGAAGGCATCGTTCTTGGACATAAAATTTCAAAAGAAGGAATTGAAGTGGATAGAGCTAAAGTAGATGTAATTGCTAAACTTCCACATCCCACCAATGTTAGAGGAGTTAGGAGTTTTCTAGGGCATGCCGGTTTTTACCGACGTTTCATAAAAGATTTTTCTAAAATTGCCACTCCTATGAATAAACTCCTAGAAAAGGATGCGCCATTCATCTTTTCAGATGAATGTATCAAATCTTTTAATATTCTTAAAGAAAAACTCACTAATGCACCAATCATGATAACACCAAATTGGAATCTACCATTTGAACTAATGTGCGATGCAAGTGATTTTGCAATGGGAGCCGTTTTAGGACAAAGGATTGAAAAACGATTTCAACCTATATATTATGCTAGTAAGACGTTACAAGGAGCACAAACGAACTATACAACTACTGAAAAAGAACTCCTTGCTATTGTCTTTGCTTTTGACAAATTTCGATCATATCTAGTTCTAGCAAAAACGGTGGTCTATACCGACCATTCTGCTCTTAGATACCTATTTTCAAAACAAGATGCTAAACCAAGATTAATCCGTTGGATCTTACTCTTACAAGAGTTTGATATTGAAATCCGAGATAAAAAAGGAGCAGAAAATCTCGCCGCTGATCATCTTTCTCGTCTTGAAAATCCCGAATTAGAAGTTCTGAATGAATCGGCCATAAAAGACAACTTTCCTGATGAATATCTATTGAAGATAGATTATAAAGAAATCCCATGGTTTGCAGACTATGCAAACTACTTAGTTTGTGGATTCCTTGAAAAAGGATTATCGTACCAAAGACGAAAGAAATTCTTCAGTGATATAAAACACTATTTCTGGGAAGATCCACATCTGTTTAAAAGTTGTCCCGATGGAATAATACGCCGATGCGTATTTGGAGATGAAGCTAGTAAAATATTAAACCATTGTCACACAGGACCAACAGGAGGGCATTATGGGCCTCAACTAACAGCAAGAAAAGTTTATGAAGCTGGATTCTATTGGCCTACAATTTACAAAGACGCACACCTTCTTTGCAAATCCTGTGATGCATGTCAAAGGGCCGGAAAAATAAGTCAACGTGATGAAATGCCACAAAATGTCATCCAAGTATGTGAAGTATTTGACATTTGGGGTATTGACTTTATGGGTCCATTTCCAAAATCTCATAATAATCTATATATACTCGTAGCCATTGATTATGTATCTAAATGGGCGGAAGCACAAGCTCTCCCAACTAACGATGCACGAGTTGTAGTCAACTTTTTAAAACGTCTTTTTGCAAGGTTTGGAACACCGAAAGCTTTAATAAGTGATCGGGGTACTCATTTCTGTAATAATCAACTTGAGAAAGTTCTTAAAAGATATGGAGTAACTCATAAAATCTCCACCGCATATCATCCACAAACAAGTGGACAAGTTGAAAATACCAACCGAGCTTTAAAACGTATTCTAGAGAAAACCGTAGGATCAAATCCGAAGGAATGGTCCATTAAATTGGAGGATGCACTCTGGGCTTTTAGAACAGCCTACAAAACTCCAATTGGAACCACACCTTTTAGACTTGTGTATGGAAAAGCATGTCATCTTCCAGTAGAAATTGAACACAAAGCATTTTGGGCTTTGAAGACATGTAATCTTGATTTACAAGAAGCCGGACGTCTACGATTAAGTCAACTAAACGAATTAGAAGAATTAAGACATGAAGCATACGAAAATTCGTTAATCTATAAAGAAAGAACGAAGAAATGGCATGATAAAAGAATCAGAAATTCAAAAGAATTTAAAGAAGGAGACAGAGTTCTTCTTTTCAATTCACGATTCAAGCTATTTCCTGGAAAATTGAAATCAAGATGGTCTGGACCATTCATAGTCAAAAGAGTTTTCCCATACGGAACGATAGAATTGATAAATTCAAATGGGATTGAATTTAAAGTTAATGGTCACAGAGTTAAACATTACATACATGGTCCGATGGAAGTCGACAACGAAGTTAATCACAATTTCGACACCACAGCTAACTAAGTGTGGGGAGAATCAAGTCCGTAAAGGATAATATGTATTTCTATTAGAGTTAGATTGTCTGTTTTCGTGTAGTTCTCGAAAATGGAACACGTATGGTCTTTCCCTAGCAGACCCTAAAGAACTAGTCTTCTCCCCCCATTCTGAATTTTTATTTTTTTTAGGTTTTTACGAAATGAAGACTGCCTGTGAACTAAACCATGGTCTAATGCTACACGCTTTGATCACTAAAAGAAATAATGACATACTACCGAGTGAATTAGTATCAGTAATCAGAGAAAGAATGGACGGAGTTAGAAAAGGATCCAGATGCGAAGATAATAAGTTACAATTTGGTAAAGGAAAATCAAAATCCGCAGCGAAAAGAAGAGCACGACACCTAGAAAAATGTCACAAATGCGGAAAATGGTCACATGGAGGTAAATGTTCAAATAATCAAACCTATTCAAATACCGAATTTGTTACTTTATGCAGAGACGGACCGTTCATATGTTTAGAAGAAAAGACAATGAATGCTCGAGGTTACGCCTATGCAGCCATGGAAAACCAATTAAACCGATTATCTTATGAATATAATAGATCATATAACTAAGAAATCTATTTCACAGGTATGTCTGTACAGTTTTTATTTTTATTTTTAACCTTTTGATAATAAACGCTAATTTGTTCGCTAAAAAGTATTAAATTGGTATTAAATAAAATTAGGTTTGGCGACCGAAATTATTGATATCATTCAAAAATTTATTACATCACTGCGAAATTTAACGTTTATTCTTAAGGTATAAATATCTTTAAACAATCAAACCAAAATATTTCAAAAATTCGTCATGAGTTAAATTAGGTCTTGAAACCGAAATTACTTTACCGAAAAGAGGGGCGCATATTTTTGATAATATTTGACTGATTAAAGTGGGATAAAAAGACAAAAAGATTTTTAAATTTATTTTTACCATGTTTTTAAAATTAATATTTAAATCTTAAGTTAATACTATAAACTTTGTAAAAACAATATATTTAAAATTGTAAATATTTGAAAAATTAATATAAGTTTGGTATGAATTTATGAATTTTTAAATTAAGTTTGGTGTGAATTTTTAATTTTTAAAATATGAATTTTTAATTTTATGCATTTTAAATTTTGAGTTTGGTGTGAATTTTTAATTTTAATTTTGAATTTTATATTTAAGTTGTGTGAATTTAAAAACAAAAATTTACTTTATCTCATTAAGTTAAGAATATGATTTTTAAAATTCGTCGTAAGTTGAAGACTAGGTCTCTGAACCGAAATTGCTTTACCCGAGGGAGGGACGAGAACTTTTATTATCATTATTTTTAATCTTGTTGATTTAAAGTATGCCAAAAACATTAAAAAAAACCAAAAATCTTAGCTTTTAAAACAATCGCTACAAAAAGACAAATTTTAAAATTTTGTCGAGGGACGGACTAGGACATCGATCCGAAACGACCTCGTCCTAAATAACAAGGGAAACAAAATTTTAAAATTAATTTCTTAATTGTTTTATAAGTTAAAGATTATAAAAAAAAAAAAAAAAAAAAAAAAAAAAAAAGTAACTCCGCGACTCGCGGAGTTTTAAGTGAAAACCTCCGCGACTCGCGGAGGGACCAAATTACAGAAAAAAAATAAAACAGCTGCACACGATCAGTTCACTCCCACCAACACATAAACACCCAAAATACTGCGAAAAAGAACTCGAAAAAACCCGAAAATCACCCCCAAAAATCTCAATTTTTAACCGTTAATCACCAAATTTTTTGCTAAAATCATGTTGAGAAGGATGATATCTAGGAACTACTCAAGAAAAACGAATGAAAGGGGTGAATCTTCATCCCAAGCCCGTCATGCTCCTGCTGAGAACTTGGAACAACAGGAGGTAGATAACTACTACAGGCAGGATGTACCTCATCCAGTCATGACCTTTTCAGATATGCATTTGGAACAGTTGCACCCGAACCTGAGATTTGACAGACTTTGGATAGATTATCCAAAATATCAACGGGGTTTGCATACTCTTCACTCTAAGGTTGTTGAGGTACCGAGGGTCATAGAATGGGGACCCTTGGAAGCTGTAGAATTGGCCGGGCCAATTAGGGAATTACTGGTACAAAGGTATGGTAATTCTTCTTTTAATGACTGGATATGTTTATTCACCATACGCAGACCTGTATATAAAGTATGGTGTGAAGAGTTGTTATGTAGTATAGAGTTGAATGATCGGGTAGCTAGTTTAACCGATCGTTCTTTTATTAGATTTTTGTTAGGCGGTTCGATGCGCCACATGTCTTTACTGGACATGGCTCAGGCTTTACGTATATATACGCCTGAGGAATTAGCGTCTGCCGATTGTAGAGGATTGATACTAAACGGTAGGAAAATAGATGAAAATTTTGATACACACGGTGTGTGGAGTCAAATGACAAGCCATCACCGTTTTAAAGGGGGAAACTACTCTTATTTGGATATAGATAGAGCCGAATTAAGAGTAATACATAGGTTTTTAGCTAATTCGATTACACAAAGGGGTAAAAACAAAGAAAAGGTAAATGAACAAGATTTGTTTTACCATATGTGTATTCGAGACCCACACAGCGCTGTAAGTATACCATATTGTGTGGGTTATTATTTATCAGCTATGGTTCGAGGGATGCGTCCACATAGCATAATAGGAGGTGGTATTTTTATTACTTTGATTGGTGAATATCTCGGTGTGGATATAAGTCGGGGGGGATTATTAGTAGAAGAGCCGGAACCCCGCGACACTATAGGTTTAAATGTATACCATGGTGCGAAAGTTTTGAAGCGGCGAAATAACGCCGCAGTACGATACAATGGTAGACATCCACAGTTAGAGAGAAACCAGGAACAAGGTAATGTAGGAGGGGGGAACCAGATGCAAGAAATGCATAGGTTTATAGCTTCTCAGGAATACGAAAATGCTAGACAGAGAGCATTTGAAGATTGGCAAGTTCATCAGAACCAGATCATAGCGCATTGCCAACATATAGGTAGAAACTATATTCCTACACCGAAACCCGTCTTCCCTCCTTGGTCGATAGAGATGCAGCCACCATATCCTACGTATGACCCTGCCGAAGCATTCTATAGCACTTATGGTTATGCGTGGAACCCCTATTGGTACCAATATCATCCTTAGTTTACTTATTATTTTTTTTATTATTTTGTAATTTGTAATTATTGATACATTTAATATTTTTGTTAATATTGTAATCATTTTTATAATTATCTAACTTTTATTCTTAGATTTTAATAATTTTTGAATGTGGGGTAATATACCAAACTTCAAAAATATGTATATATGTTTGCAATTTATCTTATGTACATAACAGGGTAAAACAACGCATTTTCAAAGACTGGCATTAAGTTCAGCAAAAGCAAGTAATTTTGACGACAATGATGCAAAATATATGTGAAATAACAACAAGACGGGATGAACAAATGATGTGCACCATTTATCATTCAGCAAACAAACGCCAATATATTTGGAAACTTTGGTAAAAATTTAATCATTTTCACACAAATCACCCTCAATAATTTAAATTGTTACTGATTTCTTGCAAATGAGGGCATTGCAAGATCTTAAGTGTGGGAAGGGGTTAAATTCTTTCGGATTTTAAAAATTTTTATATTAAACACTTGGTTACCATTAAAAATACTAGTAAAGCAGTAGTTGTATTAGAATCTAGTGCTCTCTGATAATAAAGAACAGCCCTAGTCTTATATACTGACTACCCAATTCTAGTAAAATTTTTCAAAATTTTCAATTAAATGAATTCAAAATCATGTTTATACATATTTATGAACGATAAAACTAGGTTTTAACACCGAAATTATTGTTACCTCGGAAAGGACATAAATTGAGAAACAAACTAAAATGTTAAAATTCATTTAAAATGGAATAGAGGACGATAAAAAGGAAAATAAAAGCCAAGTGTGGGAAAATTTACCAAATTATTTTAAACATATGTCACATATATTTGTAACAAATAACTGAAAATACTTTTGCTTTGGACTAAACTAAACTGTTTTACCCGATGAAAGAAAAGAAGAAATGGATCTACACGATAAATCAATTCCATCATTAAAAGGAAGTAAAGTCTTCCGAAAAAGACACGCGCTTCTTGATTTAGGTCATGAAGTTGTCGTTCAGACTAGCTGTAGGTTGACAAAAAATCTAGAAAAGTCATCACTAAAATCAGCAGGAAATCCACGGACCTCAGCATCAAACAGGGTCGCCAAGTGGTCAGATTTATCCTAACCATGAGAAGGATTTATCTCGTACAATGGGGAAGCACCGTGCAAATTAGCTGGATAAGACTAATGAATCAGATCCCCAGAAAGGATAATCTCCTTAAAGATTAAAAATCAGCTTTTAAGACTGATATTACTCAATCCTAGAGATTGACCTTAAAGATTGAGAATTACAAACTCATGGAATTCAATGATATCTAAACTCGAGCTTAAACGAGAAAATATTTTGATCAAAATTATAAACCGATTTGTTTTCTGAAAACCCTATTTTCAATGCGTTCATTACCATTGAACGTAAAATCCTAGGAATTCACCTGGAATTCATTAGATCACCTGAACCAAATCGGGTGTCAACCGTAAGAACGGTGGTTGCATAGCATGGTCAAAGACATGACCTTGTGCCAGACCGAAAAAATTATAAGGGTGAGCTTTACTATTGCTCCTACCAAGGATAGTAATTGCGTCCGACACGTTATAGACCATAATCAAAAGCATGTCACGGGACATTGCCTTAAACAGTTGCTTGTTCAACGCTTTCCTTTACAACCGGACGGTAGTTTGCCGAAAGGTAATATACGGAACAAGTAAACTGGACGTGTTGCTTTCCAAATACAAGGTTAGCAAGTGGGTGACACAAAACCGCAAGTTTTGAGCTAAAATTTTCAAATCTGAAACCCACCAAACCCACAAAAATATTTTGCAAACACCGGTAAAGGGTTATTCCGGAAAACTTATCTAGGGTAAAAACTAGATTTAATTTTCAAAAGATCAAATGTTTTCATAAAGATCCAATTTCCTTAATGGATCTAAATTTTTATAGTCATGTGGGACTGTAAACCATATCGTTACTACCATTGTTTATACCGCCGTATAGAAATCACTGATGTACAAAGTGTGAAGAATAAAGAAGTGATTCTAGTATTTCAAGACAATATTGCTTGAGGACAAGCAACGCTCAAGTGTGGGAATATTTGATAATGCTAAAAACGAACATATATTTCATAGCATTATTCCTCAAGAAAGACAAGCTTTTAGTTGCAATTGTTCTATTTACAAGTGATATTCGTTTAAATAATAAAAGGTGAAGACAAAAGACAGATTCGACGATTTGAAGACGCAAACGACCAAAAAGCTCAAAAGTACAAAAGACAATCAAAAAGGTTCCAATTATTGATAAGAAACGTCTCGAAATCACAGAAGTACAAGATTCAAAACGCAAAGTACAAGATATTAAATTGTACGCGAGGACGTTCGAAAATCCGGAACCGGGACCAGAGTCAATTCTTAACGCTCGACGCAACGGACTAAAAATTACAAGTTAACTATATATATAAATATAATATAATATATAATTAATTATATTAATTATATATATATTATATATATATATTTAAAACCGTCGGCAGCAGGAAACTCCAAGGGTGTAAACTGTAAATACCTCTCCGCGACTCGCGGAGTTTTAAGGGTATTTGGCCGCGAGTCGCGGAGCCCCAAAAATCAAGTCTGGCTATAAATCAACCCGAATTCTGATCAAAATAATATCATTTTTTCTTCTCATTCATACGAAGTAATATATATTTATATTTATAATTTATATTTTAATTTTAATTATAATTCTAATAATAAGGGTATGTTAGCGAATGTTGTAAGGGTGTAAGTCGAAATTCTGCCCGTGTAACGCTACGCTATTTTTAATCATTGTAAGTTATGTTCAACCTTTTTATATTAATGTCTCGTAGCTAAGTTATTATTATGCTTATTTAAAACAAAGTAATCATGATGTTGGGCTAATTACTAAAATTGGGTAATTGGGCTTTGTACCATAATTGGGGTTTGGACAAAAGAACGACACTTGTGGAAACTAGACTATGGGCTATTAATGGGCTTTATATTTGTTTAACTAAATGAAAGTTTGTTAATGTTAATATAAAGATTTACAATTGGGCGTCCCTATAAATTACCATATACACTCGATCGGACACGATGGGCGGGGTATTTATATGTACGAATAATCGTTCATTTAACCGGACACGGGAATGGATTAATAGCCACTAGAATAATTAAAACAGGGGTGAAATTACATTCAAGGGTAATTGGTGTAATTGTTAACAAAGTAGTAAAACCTTGGTTTACACGCAGTCGATAACCTGGTGTATTCATTAAACAAAGTATTAAAACCTTGTTACAATTCGAATCCCCAATTAGTTGGAATATTTATCTTCGGGTATAATAATAATTTGACAAGGACACTTGCAATTTATATTTATGACTGATGGACTGTTATGGACAAAAACCAGACGGACATATTGAATAATCCAGGACAAAGGACAATTAACCCATGGGCATAAAACTAAAATCAACACGTCAAACATCATGATTACGGAAGTTTAAATAAGCATAATTCTTTTATTTCATATTTAATTTCCTTTATTTTATATTTAATTGCACTTCTAATTATCGCATTTTTATTTATTGTTATTTTATTTAATCGCACTTTTAATTATCGTACTTTTTAATTATCGCAATTTAATTTTATCGCATTTTTATTATTCGCAATTTCATTATCGTTATTTACTTTACGCTTTAATTTAAAGTCTTGTATTTATTTTATATTTTACATTAGGTTTTAACTGCGACTAAAGTTTTAAAATCGACAAACCGGTCATTAAACGGTAAAAACCCCCCTTTATAATAATAATATCACTTATATATATATTTGTATTTTTATAAAAGTAAATTAATATAGCGTTGAGCTTTGTTTAAAGATTTCCCTGTGGAACGAACCGGACTTACTAAAAACTACACTACTGTACGATTAGGTACACTGCCTATAAGTGTTGTAGCAAGGTTTAAGTATATCCATTCTATAAATAAATAAATATCTTGTGTAAAATTGTATCGTATTTAATAGTATTTTCCTAGTAAAATAATAACTATTTTATATACACCTCGTTCGACATCAACCTTCTTCAGCTAGTCCCTGCCAACTATTACATCAAAACTTCCTAACTCTACTGGTATCAAATCAATCTTAAATATTTCGCTACCCAGTTTAATTTCTCGATTCCGGCATATATAATCTGCTGAAATTAATTTACCATTTGCTAATTCGAGTAAAAATTTACTATCTAACGGCGTCAATGGACAACTTAATTTTGCACAAAAATCTCTACTCATATAGCTTCTATCTGCACCCGAATCAAATAAAATGTAAGCAGATTTATTGTCAATAAGAAACGTACCCGTAACAAGCTCCGGGTCTTCCTGTGCTTCTGCCGCATTAATATTGAAAACTCTTCCGCGGCCTTGTCCATTCGTGTTCTCCTGGTTTGGGCAATTTCTAATAATGTGGCCCGGTTTTCCACATTTATAACAAACTACATTGGCATAACTTGCTCCGACACCACTTGCTCCGCCATTACTCGTTCCGACACCATTTGTTCCTTTCGTTCTGTTAACCCCTGGTCCGTAGACCTCACACTTCGCCGCGCTGTGACCATTTCTTTTACACTTGTTGCAAAATTTGGTGCAGAACCCCGAGTGATACTTTTCACACCTTTGGCATAGCTGCTTCTGATTGTTTTTGTTGTTGCGGTTGTTATTATTGTTGGGATGATTGTTGTAGTTGCTATTGTTGTTGTTGTTGTTGGGCCATTTGTTGTAGTTGCGATTGATGTTGCGATTGTTAGGATAGTTGTTGCGATTATTGTTGTAATTGCTGTTGTTGTTGTATTGGTGATTCTTATCACCGTTTTCCTCCCACTTTCTTTTGACTTGCTTCACATTGGCCTCTTCAGCCGTCTGTACTTTAATTCTTTCCTCAATCTGGTTCACTAGTTTGTGAGCCATTCTACATGCCTGTTGTATGGAGGCGGGCTCGTGTGAACTTATATCTTCTTGGACTCTTTCCGGTAATCCTTTCACAAACGCGTCGATCTTCTCTTCCTCATCTTTGAACGCTCTCGGACATAATAAGCACAATTCTGTGAATCGTCTTTTGTACGTGGTAATATCAAATCCTTGGGTTCGTAACCCTGTAAGTTCTATCTTGAGCTTATTGACCTCGGTTCTAGGACGGTACTTCTCGTTCATCAAGTGCTTGAATGCTGACCACGGTAGTGCGTAAGTGATGTTTTGCGAGGGGTATATAAAATAGTTATTAAATTTTAGCAGAAAATACTATTAAATACGATACAATTTTACACAAGATATTTATTTATTTATAGAATGGATATACTTAAACCTTGCTACAACACTTATAGGCAGTGTACCTAATCGTACAGTAGTGTAGTTTTTAGTAAGTCCGGTTCGTTCCACAGGGAATCTTTTTAAACAAAGCTTAACGCTATATTAGTTTACTTTTATAAAAATACAAATATATATATAAGTAATATTATTATTATAAATGGGGGTTTTTACCGTTTAATGACCGGTTTGTCGATTTTAAAACTTTAGTCGCAGTTAAAACCAAATGTAAAATATTAAAAATAAATACAAGACTTAAATTAAAGCATAAAATAAATAACGATAATGAAATTGCAATAAATAAAAGTGCGATAAAATAAAATTGCGATAATTAAAAAGTACGATAATTAAAAGTGCGATTAAATAACAATAAATAAAAGTGCGATAATTAGAAGTGCAATTAAATACAATAACAATAAATAAAAATGCGATAATTAGAAGTGCAATTAAATATAAAATATAGGAAATTAAATATGAAATAAAAGAATTATGCTTATTTAAACTTCCGTAATCATGATGTTTGACGTGTTGATTTTAGTTTTATGCCCATGGGTTAATTGTCCTTTGTCCTGGATTATTTAATATGTCCGTCTGGTTTTTGTCCATAACAGTCCATCAGTCATAAATATAAAGTGCGAGTGTCCTCGTCAAATTATCCTTATACCCGAAGTTAAATATTCCAACTAATTGGGGATTCGAATTGTAACAAGGTTTTAATACTTTGTTTAATGAATACACCAGGTTATCGACTGCGTGTAAACCAAGGTTTTACTACTTTGTTAACAATTACACCAATTACCCTTGAATGTAATTCACCCCTGTTTCAACAAGTTTATTAACTATTAATCCAGTTCCGTATCCGGTAAAATGAATAATTATTGGTATTTATAGATATCCCGCCCACCGTACCCAGTCAAGCGTATGTGGTTATATATAAATACGTCAAATTATAAGTTTGTATATTAAATTAACAAGGTATTGTTTAGTTAATATAAAACCCATTAATAGCCCATAGTCTAATTTCCACAAGTGTCGTTCTTTTGTCCAAACCCCAATTATGGTACAAAGCCCAATTACCCAATTTTAATAATTAGCCCAACATCATGATTACTTCGGATTAAATAAGCATAATAATAACTTAGCTACGAGACATTAATATAAAAAGGTTGAACATAACTTACAATGATTAAAAATAGCGTAGCGTTACACGGACAGAATTTCGACTTACACCCTTACAACATTCGCTAACATACCCTTATTATTAGAATTAAAATTAAAATTAAAATTAAAATTAAAATTAAAATTAAAATTAAAATATAAATATAAATATATACGATATATTGAGAGAGATATATATATATTTTGTGAATTTTTACGATCAGAATGCGCGAGCTTTATAGGGATTTTCGACTTTTGAGGCTCCGCGACTCGCGGCATTTTTGCCTTCAAACTCCGCGAGTCGCGGAGTTTGCAATTACAGCTCACTCTGGTTTGGAGTCTTTCTTGCCGACGGTTTTTATTATTTATTATAATATATAAATAATTATAAGAATTATTTAAATATTATATTATATTTATGTGCATAGTTGACTTGTAATTTTTAGTCCGTTGCGTCGAGCGTTGAGAGTTGACTCTGGTCCCGGTTCCGGATTTTCGAACGTCCTTGCGTACAATTTAATATCTTGTACTTTGCGTGTTGAATCTTGTACTCTTGTAATTTCGAGACGTTTCTTATCAATAATTGGAACCTCTTTGATTGTCTTTTGTACTTTTGAGCTTTTTGGTCGTTTGCGTCTTCAATTCGTCGAATCTGTCTTTTGTCTTCACCTTTTATTATTTAAACGAATATCACTTGTAAATAGAACAATTTCAACTAAAAGCTTGTCTTTCTTGAGGAATAATGCTATGAAATATATATTCGTTTTTAGCATTATCAAATATTCCCACACTTGAGCGTTGCTTGTCCTCAAGCAATATCGTCTTGAAATACTAGAATCACTTCTTTATTCTTCACACTTTGTACATCAGTGATTTTTATACGGTGGTATAAACAATGGTAGTAACGATATGGTTTACAGTCCCACATGACTATAAAAATTTAGATCCATTAAGGAAATTGGATCTTTATGAAAACATTTGATCTTTTAAAAATTAAATCTAGTTTTTACCCTAGATAAGTTTTCCGGGATAACCCTTTACCGGTGTTGCAAAATATTTTTGTGGGTTTGGTGGGTTTCAGATTTGAAAATTTTAGCTCAAAACTTGCGGTTTTGTGTCACTCACTTGCTAACCTTGTATTTGGAAAGCAACACGTCCAGTTCACTTGTCCCGTATATTACCTTTCGGTAAACTACCGTCCAGTTGTAAAGGAAAGCGTTGAACAAGCAACTGTTAAGGCAATGTCCCCTGACATGCTTTTAATTATGGTCTATAACGTGTCGGACGCAATTACTATCCTTTGTAGGAGCAATAGTAAAGCTCACCCTTATGATTTTTCGGTCTGGCACAAGGTCCTGTCTTTGACCATGCTATGCAACCACCGTTCTTACGGTTGACACCCGATTTAGTTCAGGTGACCTAATGAATTCCAGGTGAATTCCTAGGATTTTACGTTCAATGGTAATGAACGCATTGAAAATAGGGTTTTCATAAAACAAATCGGTTTGTAATTTTGATCAAAATATTTTCTCGTTCAAGCTCGAGTTTAGATATCATTGAATTCCATGAGTTTGTAATTCTCAATCTTTAAGGTCAATCTCAAGGATTGAGTGATATCAGTCTTAAAAGCTGATTTTTAATCTTTAAGGAGATTATCCTTTCTGGGGATCTGATTCATTAGTCTTATCAAGCTAATTTGCATGGTGCCCCCCATTATACAAGATAAATCCTTCTCATGGTTAGGATAAATCTGACCACTTGGCGACCCTGTTTAATGCTGAGGTCCGTGGATTTCTTGCTGATTTTAGTGATGACTTTTCTAGATTTTTCGTCAACCTACAGCTGGTCTGGACGACAACTTCATGACCTAAATCAAGAAGCGCGTGTCTTTTTCGGAAGACTTTACTTCCTTTTAATGATGGAATTGATTCATCGTGTAGATCCATCTTTTCTTTTCTTTCATCGGGTAAAACAGTTTAGTTTAGTTCAAAGCAAAAGTATTTTCAGTTATTTGTTACAGAAATATGTGATATATGTTTTGAATAACTTGGAGAATTTTCCCACACTTGGCTTTTATTTTCCTTTTTATCGTTCTCTATTCCATTTTAAATGAATTTTAACATTTTGGTTTGTTTCTCAATTTATGTCCTTTTTGAGGTAACAATAATTTCGGTGTTAAAACCTAGTTTTATCGTTCATAAATATGTATAAACATGATTTTGAGTTCATTTAATTGAAAATTTTGAAAAATTTTACTAGAATTGGGTAGTCAGTATATAAGACTAGGGCTGTTCTTTATTATCATAGAGCACTAGATTCTAATACAACTACTGCTTTACTAGTATTTTTAATGGTAACCAAGTGTATAAAGTAAAAATTTTTAAAATCCGAAAGAATTTAACCCCTTCCCACACTTAAGATCTTGCAATGCCCTCATTTGCAAGAAATCAGTAACAATTTAAATTATTGAGGGTGATTTGTGTGAAAATGATTAAATTTTACCAAAGTTTCCAAATATATTGGCGTTTGTTTGCTGAATGATAAATGGTGCACATCATTTGTTCATTCCGTCTTGTTGTTATTTCACATATATTTTGCATCTTGTCGTCAAAATTAGTTGCTTTTGCTGAAGTTAATGCCAGTCTTTAAAAATGTGTTGTTTTACCCTGTTATGTACATAAGATAAACTGCAAACATATATACATATTTTTGAAGTTTGGTATATTACCCTACATTCAAAAATTATTAAAATCTAAGAATAAAAGTTAGACAATTATAAAAACTATTACAATATTAACAAAAGTATTAAACGTATCAATCATTACAAATTACAAAATAAAAAAAAATAAATAGACTAGGGATGATATTGGTACCAATAGGGGTTCCAGGCATAACCATAGGTGCTATAGAATGCTTCGGCAGGGTTATACGTAGGATACGGTGGCTGCATCTCTATAGACCAGGGAGGGAAGATGGGTTTCGGTGTAGGAATATAGTTTCTACCTATATGTTGGCAATGAGCTATGATTTGGTTCTGATGAACTTGCCAATCCTCAAATGCTCTCTGTCTAGCATTTTCGTACTCCTGAGAAGCTATAAACCTCTGCATTTCTTGCATCTCATTCCCCCCTCCTACATTACCTTGCTATTGGTTTCTCTCAACCTGTGGATGTCTACCATGGTATGGTACTGCGGCGTTATTTCGCCTCTTCAAAACTTTCGCACCTTGGTATACATTTAAACCTATAGTATCGCGGGGTTCTGGTTCTTCTACTAATAATCCCCCCCGACTTATATCCACACCGAGATATTCACCAATCAAAGTAATAAAAATACCACCTCCTATTATGCTATGCGGTCGCATCCCCCGAACCATAGCTGATAAATAATAACCCACACAATATGGTATACTTACAGCGCTTTGTGGGTCTCGAATACACATATGGTAAAACAAATCTTGTTCATTTACCTTTTCCTTGTTCTTACCCCTTTGTGTAATCGAATTAGCTAAAAACCTATGAATCACTCTTAATTCGGCTCTATCTATATCCAAATAAGAGTAATTTCCCCCTTTGAAACGGTGATGGCTTGTCATTTGACTCCACACACCGTGTGTATCAAAATTTTCATCTATCTTTCTACCGTTTAGTATCAACCCTCTACAATCGGCAGATGCTAACTCCTCAGGCGTATATATACGTAAAGCCTGAGCCATGTCTAGTAAAGACATGTGGCGCATCGAACCTCCTAACAAAAATCTAATAAATGATCGGTCGGTTAAACTAGATACCCGATCATTTAATTCTATACTACATAACAATTCTTCACACCATACTTTATATACAGGTCTACGCATGGTGAATAAACGTACCCAGTCATTAAAAGTGGAATTACCATACCCCTGTACAAGTAATTCTCTAATTGGCCCGGCCAATTCTACAGCTTCTAAGGGTCCCCATTCTATGACCCTCGGTACCTCAACAACCTTAGAATGAAGAGTATGCAAACCCCTTTGATATTTTGGATAATCTATCCAAAGTCTGTCAAATCTCAGGTTCGGGTGCAATTCTTCCAAGTGCATATCAGAAAAGGTCATGACTGGATGAGGTATATCCTGCTTGTAGTAGTTATCCACCTCCTGTTGTTCCGCATTCTCAGCAGGAGCATTGCGAGCTTGGGATGAAGATTCACCCCTTTCAGTCTGCAAAACACATCAAACACAATTTTTGTGCATCCAAACATGCATTAGTGTCAGCAAAATCATCAATCAAAATAATTACAATGACATGATCAATTTATATCAAACTTAAGCTCATTTTCACATTTTTATCAAATCTACACTTTTTCAAATAAGCATATACGAAAATGTTCGCCAAGTTCATAAGCATTCAACTCAAATAACATGTCAAAATAATCATTACTAGCAATTAAACAAGTCTGAAATGGCATTATCTTTCAAAAATCAAGTTCATGAATTTTAGACTTGAAAAAGTCCACTTTAATTCTCAAAATCATGTTTAGGCTCAAAGTTTGGATCATTTAACTACCTAGACATGTTAAACTACTTAATTTAGCAACAATTCATGACAAAAATCGGCCATAACCTGTTTATATCAAAAAGCCCCAAATTTGCTCAAGAACACAAACCCTAGATTACTCAAAATTTGAAGTTTAAGGCTTCTAATCATGTTAAACAGCATCAATCTAGGTTATACAAGCATAATACATAAACAATTTAAGCATAATTACACTAAAAAGCATCAAAATCAAATTGGGGAAAAAATGGCTCAAGAACACTAATTTCGGATTAAATGGTGTTTAGGTGTAGAAATTTACCGTTTTTCTTGAGTAATTCCTAGATAGCATCCTTCTCAACATGATTTTAGTAAAAAATTTGGTGATTAACGGTTAAAAATTGTGAATTTGGGGTGTATTTTTCGGGTTTTTGTGGAGTATGTTCGCAGTTATTTTGCTGTTGTGGGGAGTGAACTGATCAGTTTCAGCTCTTTATTTTTTTTCTGATTCCCGGTTCTCCCGCGAGTCGCGGGGATTAAACCTCCAAACTCCGCGAGTCGCGGAGTTTGGTATTTTTTTTTTTTAATAATAACTTAATAAAACAATTAATTAATTAATTTTAAAATTTTGTTTCCTTTGTTATTTAGGACGAGGTCGTTTCGGATTGATGTCCTAGTCCATCCTTCGACAAAATTTTAAAATTTGTCTTTTTGTAGCGATTGTTTTAAAAACTAAGATTTTTGGGTTTTTTTAATGTTTTTGGCATACTTTAATTCAATAAGATTAAAAATAATGATAATAAAAGTTCTCGTCCCTCCCTCGGGTAAACCAATTTCGGTTCAAAGACCTAGTCTTCAACTTATGACGAATTTTAAAAATCATATTTTTAACTTAATGAGACAAAGTAAATTTTTGTTTTTTAAATTCACACAATTTAAATATAAAATTCAAAATTAATATTTAAAATTCACACCAAACTTCAAATTTGAAATGCATAAAATTAAAATTTCATATTTTAAAAATTAAAAATTCACACCAAACTTAATTTTAAAAATTCATATTATAAATTCACACCAAACTTATATTAATTTTTCAAATATTTCTATTTTAAATATATTGTTTTTACAAAGTTTACAATATTAATTTAAAATTTATATATTAATTTTAAAAACATGGTAAAAATAAAATTAAAAATCTTTTTGGCTTTTTATCCCACTTTAATCAATCAAATATTATCAAAAATATGCGCCCCTCTTTTCGGTAAAGTAATTTCGGTTCTAAAACCTAATTTAACTCATGACGAATTTTTGAAATATTTTGGGTTGATTGATTAAAGATATTTATACCTTAAGAATAAACGTTAAATTTCGCAGTGATGTAATAAATTTTTGATTGATATCAATAATTTTGGTCGCTAAACCTAATTTTATTTAATACCAATTTAATACTTTATAGCGAACAAATTAGCGTTTATTATCAAAAGGTTAAAAATAAAAATAAAAATAAAAACTGTACAGACATACCTGTGAAATAGATTTCTTAGTTATATGTTCTATCCCATTCATAAGATAGTCGGTTTAATTGGTTTTCCATAGCTACATAGGCGTAACCTCGAGCATTTAGTGTCTTTTCTTCTAAACATATGAACGGTCCGTCTCTGCATAAAGTAACAAATTCGTTATTTGAATAGGTTTGATTATTTGAACATTTACCTCCATGTGACCATTTTCCACTTTTGTGACATCTTTCTAGGTGTCGTGCTCTTCTTTTCGCTGCGGATTTTGATTTTCCTTTACCAAATTGTAACTTATTATCTTCGCATCTGGATTCTTTTCTAACTCCGTCCATTCTTTCTCTGATTACTGATACTATTTCACTCGGTAGTATGTCATTATTACGTTTAGTGATCAAAGCGTGTAGCATTAGACCATGGTTTAGTTCACAGGCAGTCTTCATTTTGTAAAAACCTAAAAAAATAAAAATTCAGAATGGGGGGAGAAGACTAGTTCTTTAGGGTCTGCTAGGGAAAGACCATTCGGGTTCCATTTTCGAGAACTACACGAAAACAGACAATCTAACTCTAACAGAAATATATAAACCCCTTTGATTCTCCCCACACTTAGTTGGCTGTGGTATCGAAATTGTGATTAACATTATTTTCAATTGAATCATCAACAACTTGTATATCTTTGACTTTTACTTCAATCCATTTGTTGATTTCCTCCGTAACTTTCACAAATTCAACTAACATTGCCTTTTCTTTTGACGATAAATTGGATATTAATTGGTTATATAACTTAAAGTTTCCTTTAATCTCAGCATCGTGAATCCGTTTATAAAGTTTCTTCATTGAACTGTTAAAAATAGATTCATCTAATTTCGTATCATCAACGGCATTCTTTGTGATTGGATCATCATTAAGTGTTTCTTCATCTTCCTCACACTTATGCATTTTTATTGGTGTAACAGTTTTGGTTTGTGGAGATCTAAACTTTCGGTTCACAAAGGTGATCGATGTATCACCATCCCTAAGTGTTATTCTACCTTCTCTTACATCAACGAATGCCTCGGTAGTTGCTAAAAATGGGTGACCTAGAATTAGAGGAATATCAAGGTTTTCCTCCATATTAATCACTATGAAGTTTGCAACAAAGGTCAAACTTCCCACGTTAACAAGTAAATTATTTGCTATTCCAACCGGGTGTTTAATGGTTTGGTCAAATGATTGAACACCTATTTTGGTTGGTTTTAATTTACCCATGCCTAATCTTTTGTATAAGGAAAGAGGCATAATATTTGCACTTGCTCCTAAATCTGCGAGTCCATTATATACAGCACCATCATTAAGTAAGCAAGAAATGATAAATTCACCCGGGTCTCTTGCTTTAGTAAGTCGAGTTGGTTTGTAAACCTTTTTCGGGTGTTCTTTCCTTGGTTCTTTCATTTCTATTTGAATTTCTTGTTCACATTTTTCTTCGTTTCTTGGAATGGGAGGTTTGTATAGGAATTCTTCTTCATCACTCAAATTTGAATCCTCCCTATATTCCACTTTTGATTTTTCATATGTTGTTGATAACATATTTATGTTTTCATTTTGAAGGTTTTCTTGGGTGGTGAAATTATGATTAACTTCATTGTCAACTTCCATCGGACCATGTATGTAATGTTTAACTCTGTGACCATTAACTTTAAATTCAATCCCATTTGAATTTATCAATTCTATCGTTCCGTATGGGAAAACTCTTTTGACTATGAATGGTCCAGACCATCTTGATTTCAATTTTCCAGGAAATAACTTGAATCGTGAATTGAAAAGAAGAACTCTGTCTCCTTCTTTAA
The DNA here is from genome assembly GCF_046630445.1 of Rutidosis leptorrhynchoides. Taxonomy (NCBI): domain Eukaryota; kingdom Viridiplantae; phylum Streptophyta; class Magnoliopsida; order Asterales; family Asteraceae; genus Rutidosis; species Rutidosis leptorrhynchoides. The sequence continues at coordinate 219,653,762 of NC_092333.1, read as the reverse complement.
ATTCTTTTGAACTTCTGATTCTTTTATCATGCCATTTCTTCGTTCTTTCTTTATAGATTAACGAATTTTCGTATGCTTCATGTCTTAATTCTTCTAATTCGTTTAGTTGACTTAATCGTAGACGTCCAGCTTCATGTAAATCAAGATTACATGTTTTCAAAGCCCAAAATGCTTTGTGTTCAATTTCTACTGGAAGATGACATGCTTTTCCATAAATAAGTCTAAAAGGTGTGGTTCCAATTGGAGTTTTGTAGGCTGTTCTAAAAGCCCAGAGTGCATCCTCCAATTTAATGGACCATTCCTTCGGATTTGATCCTACGGTTTTCTCTAAAATACGTTTTAAAGCTCGGTTGGTATTTTCAACTTGTCCACTTGTTTGTGGATGATATGCGGTGGAGATTTTATGAGTTACTCCATATCTTTTAAGAACTTTCTCAAGTTGATTATTACAGAAATGAGTACCCCGATCACTTATTAAAGCTTTCGGTGTTCTAAACCTTGTAAAAAGACGTTTTAAAAAGTTGACTACAACTCGTGCATCGTTAGTTGGGAGAGCTTGTGCTTCCGCCCATTTAGATACATAATCAATGGCTACGAGAATATAGAGATTATTATGAGATTTTGGAAATGGACCCATAAAGTCAATACCCCAAATGTCAAATACTTCACATACTTGGATGACATTTTGTGGCATTTCATCACGTTGACTTATTTTTCCGGCCCTTTGACAAGCATCACAGGATTTGCAAAGAAGGTGTGCGTCTTTGAAAATTGTAGGCCAATAGAATCCAGCTTCATAAACTTTTCTTGCTGTTAGTTGAGGCCCATAATGCCCTCCTGTTGGTCCTATGTGACAATGGTTTAAAATTTTACTAGCTTCATCTCCAAATACACATCGGCGTATTATTCCATCGGGACAACTTTTAAACAGATGTGGATCTTCCCAAAAATAGTGTTTTATATCACTGAAGAATTTCTTTCGTCTTTGGTACGATAATCCTTTTTCAAGGAATCCACAAACTAAGTAGTTTGCATAGTCTGCAAACCATGGAATTCCTTTATAATCTATCTTCAATAGATATTCATCAGGAAAGTTGTCTTGTATGGCCGATTCATTCAGAACTTCTAATTCGGGATTTTCAAGACGAGAAAGATGATCAGCGGCGAGATTTTCTGCTCCTCTTTTATCTCGGATTTCAATATCAAACTCTTGTAAGAGTAAGATCCAACGGATTAATCTTAGTTTAGCATCTTGTTTTGAAAATAGGTATCTAAGAGCAGAATGGTCGGTATAGACCACCGTTTTTGCTAGAACGAGATATGATCGAAATTTGTCAAAAGCAAAGACAATAGCAAGGAGTTCTTTTTCAGTAGTTGTATAGTTTGTTTGTACTCCTTGTAACGTCTTACTAGCATAATATATAGGTTGAAATCGTTTTTCAATCCTTTGTCCTAAAACGGCTCCCATTGCAAAATCACTTGCATCGCACATTAGTTCAAATGGTAGATTCCAATTTGGTGTTATCATAATCGGCGTATTAGTGAGTTTTTCTTTAAGAATATTAAAAGATTTGATACACTCATCTGAAAAGATGAATGGAGCATCCTTTTCTAGGAGTTTATTCATAGGAGTGGCAATTTTAGAAAAATCTTTTATGAAACGTCGGTAAAAACCGGCATGCCCTAGAAAACTCCTAACTCCTCTAACATTGGTGGGATGTGGAAGTTTAGCAATTACATCTACTTTAGCTCTATCCACTTCAATTCCTTCTTTTGAAATTTTATGTCCAAGAACGATGCCTTCTTTAAACATGAAATGGCATTTCTCCCAATTAAGTACTAGATTTGATTGTTCGCATCTAATAAACATTCGTTCAAGATTAACTAGACATGATTCAAATGTATCACCGAAGACTGAAAAGTCATCCATGAATACTTCCATGCATTCTTCTATCATGTCATGAAAAATCTCCATCATACACCTTTGAAAGGTTGCAGGGGCGTTGCAAAGTCCAAATGGCATGCGTTTGTAAGCAAAAGTACCATAAGGGCAAGTGAATGTGGTTTTCTCTTGATCTTCGGGTGCTATTGGAATTTGAAAATATCCGGAAAATCCATCTAGAAAACAATAGTAACTATTTCCGGCTAATCTTTCCAACATTTGATCTATGAAAGGTAAGGGAAAGTGATCTTTTCTGGTGGCGTCATTTAATTTTCTATAATCAATACACACACGGCATCCTGTTACAGTCCTAGTAGGAATAAGCTCATTTTTCTCATTTGTAATGACAGTCATGCCACCCTTCTTAGGCACGCATTGAACTGGGCTTACCCATGGACTATCAGAAATTGGATAAATTAAACCTGCATCTAGCAGTTTAATAATCTCTTTCTTAACTACATCTTGCATATTAGGATTTAGTCTTCATTGGCGTTGCACATACGTTTTATGACCTTCTTCCATAAAGATTTTATGTGTGCAATACGAAGGACTTATTCCTTTAATATCATGAATCTTCCATGCAATGGCTGGTTTATGAGCTTTCAACACAGAAATGAGTTGTGATTTCTCATTTTCAGTAAGAGAAGACGATATTATTACAGGTAATTCAGATTCACCATGTAAATAAGCGTATTCCAAATGGTTTGGAAGTGGCTTTAACTCTAATTTCGGAGGTTCTTCTATCGATGATTTATATCGATATCTGTCTTCTTCTTTTAGCATTTGAATTTCTTCTGTTGTTGGTTCATATCCATTAGCTATAAGTGTAGCTAACATTTCAGCTTCATCAATTGGTTCATTACCTTCTCCTAAAGAACATTCTCCTGTTCCTTGTAATTCTGGAAATGCTTCTAATAATTCTGCATGTGCATCTATAGTTTGAATATAATAACATGTATCATCTGCAGATTGTGGTTGTTGCATTGCTCTATCAACTGAAAAGGTAACACTCTCATCCTCTATACTTAGGGTCAATTTCTTACCGAACACGTCTATCATTGCTTTAGCCGTGTTTAAGAATGGTCTTCCTAATATGAGAGGAACTTGAGAATCTTCTTCCATGTCCAAAACAACAAAATCTACTGGAAATACTAAAGTACCAACTTTAACTAGCATGTTCTCCATTATCTCTCTAGGATATTTTATTGATCTATCGGCTAGTTGTATGCTTATTCTGGTTGGTTTCAATTCTCCAAGGTCTAGTTTAGCGTATAGTGAATACGGCATTAAATTTATACTAGCACCTAAATCTGCTAATGCTTCTATTGAACTAAGACTACCCAGAAAACATGGAATTGTGAAACTTCCTGGATCAGATAATTTTTCTGGTATCTTATTCAACAGCACTGCTGAACAATTAGCATTCATAGTAACAGCCGAGAGCTCTTCCATTTTCTTTCTATTTGAGATTAGATCTTTCAAGAATTTAGCATATCTAGGCATTCCTGAAATCACATCAATGAAAGGAAGATTTACATTTATCTGTTTAAACATATCTAAGAATTTGGATTGCTCGGCTTCAAGTTTCTCTTTCTTCATTTTACTCGGGTAAGGAAGTGGTGGTTGGTATGGTTTAACATAAGGTTTAGCCTTAACTGTGTTATCTTCATTAACCTTTTCAACTACCGGTTCTTTTTCCTTATCTTGATCAGGTTGTGGTTCTTGTGGAGTAGGAATAGTTTCATCAGAAGTTACAGGTATTTCCGGTGGTTTAAGTGTTGTACCACTTCTTGTGGTAATGGCTTTAGCTGTTTCATTCCGGGGGTTAGCATTTGTATCACTAGGTAGACTTCCCGGTTTTCTTTCACCTATTAACCTTGCTAGGTTACTTACTTCTTGTTCCAGATTTTGAATAGAAGCTTGTTGATTTCTAAATGCTTGAGCATTTTGTTCATTGGTTTGTTTCTGAGAGGTGAAAAACTGCGTTTGAGTTTCAACTAGCTTCGTCATCATATCTTCTAAATTCGGCTTTTTATCATCGGTTTGTTGTGGTGGTTTGTTTTGAAAATTAGGTCTTTGCTGATTGTAATTATTATTGGATACTTGTTGATTGCTAGGACCTTGTTGGTTGTTGTATGAAATATTTCTGTTATAATTCTGGTTTTGATTGTAAATCGGTCTTGGCGGTTGATAATTATTCTGATAATTATTTCCAGGCCTTTGGTTTATGTATGAAATATTCTCTCTTTGTTCCATTGTTAATTCAATACTGAGACAATCTTTTGTCAAATGTGGTCCTCCACACTGCTCACAACTAATTCGTATTGAGTGAATATCCTTAGTCATCTTTTCCATTCGTCTCTCCACAGCATCTATCTTTGCAGAAATGGAATCTAAGTCATGGCTAGAATCGGCTCTAGCTGCTTTAGATGATCTAATGATATCTTTTTCTTGGTGCCACTCATGTGAGTGGGAAGCAGTGTTATCAATAATTTTGTAAGCATCAGTTTCGGTTTTCTTCATAATAGAACCACCAGCTGCTATATCAATGTCTTTCCTTGTAGTGATGTCGCATCCTTGGTAGAATATTTGTACTATTTGACAGGTGTCTAAACCATGTTGCGGACATCCTCTTAATAACTTTCCATATCTAGTCCACGCCTCATATAGAGTTTCATTTGGTTTCTGTGTAAACGTAACAATTTCTGCTTGAAGTCTTACGGCTTTAGATGCAGGAAAGAATTGTTTAAGAAATTTGTCAACTAAAACATCCCATGTATCGATCGCCCCTTCAGGTAACGATTCCAACCAATCTTTGGCTTCTCCCTTTAAAGTCCAGGGAAATAACATGAGATATATCTGTTCATCCTCCACTTCTCGGATTTTAAATAGTGTGCAGATCCTATTAAAGGTACGTAGATGTTCATTTGGATCTTCCTTCGGCGCACCACTAAATTGGCATTGATTAGTCACCATGTGTAGAATTTATCCTTTGATTTCATAATCTGGCGCATTAATTTCTGGATGAGTAATTGCGTGACCTTGGCCAGTGCGTTTAGCTCTCATTCGGTCTTCCATACTTAAAGGTTCCAGATTCTCCATAATTGAATTTGTTGAATCGGAATCACTAGAAGATTCTGATTTAATAGTTCGTTCCTCAACAATCTCTGTTTGAATGATTGGTGGTTCCGGAGGAAAGTTTAATGGTTCAGGATCTACGAATCGTTCCTGAATATTTTCCGGATTCTCAATTGTGAGGTCGGGTTAAAAAAATGGATTATCAGAAATTTGAACTGAAGTACTTGGTCGACTGGATGACGATTCTAAAGAAAAATCAACGGCGGTAATATTTGCTAAATGTCTTGATCTAGTTACAGGTGGTGAACGTACAAAAGGTGGTGAACGTCTTGCTCGGTGCATTCACTGAATATCCTATTAGTTTTTAAAAGGAAAGAAAAATTATAATAAGTTATCCAATCAATAGACTTTTCTGATTTTGCCCACGTTTCGAATAGCCAAAAGATGCAGCAGAGGGGCAGGATTCGTTTGGTCTCAATATAATTGAGGACTGTTTGGCTCCAATAACCCGGTCCACGTACAAATCCAACTATTACTACGAACCAGAAAATTTTGATGTCTATCAACTTAACCACTTAAAATAAATTTTCGTAATTTTAAGAAATTTAGATAAGAAGTAGAATAAAAATCTATGTCCTAAAACTAGAATAGCGAGAAATAAGAAAGAAAAAGAGCTCGTCGAAAAAGAAAAATAGTTGAAAAATAAAAGGTGACGGAAAAATAAAAGAAACTTATAAAACTTAAAAACACTTGACTAACCTAACCTTATTACTACAACTAACTTAAAATTATAATCGCAAATTGAGATTACTAATTGGAATGATAATTGATACATAGTAAAAGGTGTCTAAAAATATTAAAGCTTACAGGAAAAACTATATCCCAAATGGAAATAACTTAAACAGAAACTAAAACTTAAAAAGGCGTCGCAAAATTCTAAAGCACCTAAATCTTAGTCTAAATAAAAAGCACTTAAGGGATTTTACGGCAAAGCCTAAAAATCTAGAAGTAAAAATAACTATGGCAAAAACTAAGTTTAAAACTAAATATGAGCTAAAAATACAAATAGTACGTTAAAATGATTAAAAAGGGATAAAATATAAAAATATACAAAAAGTTGTAATTTTTATAAAAATATTATTTTTATATTATTTATTTAATAAAACTACTAATTTTATAATTTAATTAAACTAATTTAACAAATAAAAAAAATAATAATAAAAACTAAAAACTAATTAAAAACTAAAAACATAATTAGGGTTTTAATAAATAAATAATAATAATAATAACTCCGTAATTAATGATGTTTAGGGTTTCTGTCGCGTGTCAGAATTACTCCGCGAGTCGCGGTAATTAATGCAGAAAACCCCGCGAGTCGCGGGGTTCAGAAATTCAGATGACAGCTTATTTAAATTCGACGCGTTTTTCTTTATTTATTTTTTTTTTATTTTCTGTTTTCTGTTTTTATATAAATAAAAGATATTTAAATAAAACTTATATTTTTATAAACTAAAATAAAAATAAAGAAACTTATAAAACTTAAATATTTAACAAAATCTTAAAAATACTTATATTTTTGTTTTTCTTTTTATATTTTTGAATAATTAAAACGTATTTTTACAAAAACGAATTTTAATAAAAGTTAACTAAAAATCTTTTTTTTTTATATATATAGCGTTGCGCTTCCGGCGTTTAAGAGACTCCCCGGCAGCGGCGCCAAAAATAACTTGATGTTTCGCGAGGGGTATATAAAATAGTTATTAAATATTAGCAGAAAATACTATTAAATACGATACAATTTTACACAAGATATTTATTTATTTATAGAATGGATATACTTAAACCTTGCTACAACACTTATAGGCAGTGTACCTAATCGTACAGTAGTGTAGTTTTTAGTAAGTCCGGTTCGTTCCACAGGGAATCTTTTTAAACAAAGCTTAACGCTATATTAGTTTACTTTTATAAAAATACAAATATATATATAAGTAATATTATTATTATAAAGGGGGGTTTTTACCGTTTAATGACCGGTTTGTCGATTTTAAAACTTTAGTCGCAGTTAAAACCAAATGTAAAATATTAAAAATAAATACAAGACTTAAATTAAAGCATAAAATAAATAACGATAATGAAATTGCAATAAATAAAAGTGCGATAAAATAAAATTGCGATAATTAAAAAGTACGATAATTAAAAGTGCGATTAAATAACAATAAATAAAAGTGCGATAATTAGAAGTGCAATTAAATACAATAACAATAAATAAAAATGCGATAATTAGAAGTGCAATTAAATATAAAATATAGGAAATTAAATATGAAATAAAAGAATTATGCTTATTTAAACTTCCGTAATCATGATGTTTGACGTGTTGATTTTAGTTTTATGCCCATGGGTTAATTGTCCTTTGTCCTGGATTATTTAATATGTCCGTCTGGTTTTTGTCCATAACAGTCCATCAGTCATAAATATAAAGTGCGAGTGTCCTCGTCAAATTATCCTTATACCCGAAGTTAAATATTCCAACTAATTGGGGATTCGAATTGTAACAAGGTTTTAATACTTTGTTTAATGAATACACCAGGTTATCGACTGTGTGTAAACCAAGGTTTTACTACTTTGTTAACAATTACACCAATTACCCTTGAATGTAATTCACCCCTGTTTCAACAAGTTTATTAACTATTAATCCAGTTCCGTATCCGGTAAAATGAATAATTATTGGTATTTATAGATATCCCGCCCACCGTACCCAGTCAAGCGTATGTGGTTATATATAAATACGTCAAATTATAAGTTTGTATATTAAATTAACAAGGTATTGTTTAGTTAATATAAAACCCATTAATAGCCCATAGTCTAATTTCCACAAGTGTCGTTCTTTTGTCCAAACCCCAATTATGGTACAAAGCCCAATTACTCAATTTTAATAATTAGCCCAACATCATGATTACTTCGGATTAAATAAGCATAATAATAACTTAGCTACGAGACATTAATATAAAAAGGTTGAACATAACTTACAATGATTAAAAATAGCGTAGCGTTACACGGACAGAATTTCGACTTACACCCTTACAACATTCGCTAACATACCCTTATTATTAGAATTATAATTAAAATTAAAATTAAAATATAAATATAAATATATACGATATATTGAGAGAGAGAGAGATATATATTTTGTGAATTTTTACGATCAGAATGCGCGAGCTTTATAGGGATTTTCGACTTTTGGGGCTCCGCGACTCGCGGCATTTTTGCCTTCAAACTCCGCGAGTAGTGGAGTTTGCAATTACAACTCACTCTGGTTTGGAGTCTTTCTTGCCGACGGTTTTTATTATTTATTTTAATATATAAATAATTATAAGAATTATTTAAATATTATATTATATTTATGTGCATAGTTGACTTGTAATTTTTAGTCCGTTGCGTCGAGCGTTGAGAGTTGACTCTGGTCCCGGTTCCGGATTTTCGAACGTCCTTGCGTACAATTTAATATCTTGTACTTTGCGTTTTGAATCTTGTACTCTTGTAATTTCGAGACGTTTCTTATCAATAATTGGAACCTCTTTGATTGTCTTTTGTATTTTTGAGCTTTTTGGTCGTTTGCGTCTTCAATTCGTCGAATCTGTCTTTTGTCTTCACCTTTTATTATTTAAACGAATATCACTTGTAAATAGAACAATTTCAACTAAAAGCTTGTCTTTCTTGAGGAATAATACTATGAAATATATATTCGTTTTTAGCATTATCAGTAAGCATCATCTTGTCCCACTTGCTCTAGATAGGTATTCCACCATGTTAACGCAGTACCTGTGAAGGTATGCGTAGCGTACTTCACTTTGTCCTCTTCAGTACACTTACTTATGGCAAACACCGATTTGACCTTCTCGGTTCACCGTTTCAATCCGATCGGTCCTTCGGTTCCATCAAATTCCAAAGGTTTGCAGGCAGTGAATTCTTTGTAGGTGCATCCTACACGATTTCATGTACTGCTAGATCCAAGGTTATTGTTGGTATGTAGCGCAGCCTGTACTGCGGCTATGTTTGAAGCAAGAAAGGCACGAAATTCCTCTTCGCTCATATTCAAGGTGTGTCGAGTAGTCGGTGCCATTTCCTTCAAAATAGTCAAATGAAACAAGTTAATCATACATAATATTAAGAGTAGTCAATAGTATCTCGTAGCATAATATGAACTCATTTATAAAAGCTTTTTCTTCATATTAGCATTTTATAAGTTTTAATTCGGGTAGTACCTACCCATTAAGTTCATACTTAGTAGCTAATATATAATTCAACTACTACAATTCTATATGAAAAACTGATTATAATAATATTTCGCGTTCAAACTTTTACACAATATTTTACAAACTTACAATATCGCTTATTTTACATATAGCATGAAATATAGCACACAATAACTTTGATACAAGATAGTAAGATAATTCTAGCTAGTACACAAGTCGTTCAGCAAAGGCAATAAAGACATGTAATTCATACGTCCAGAAACAAGTCATGCATTCTAGTTTTACTAGGACTATTTTCCATCCTCGGTCTTGTGGAACATAACCGTTATGGCCGTTGATAGGACAATGTGTTGTAACATCATCAAAGGGACGAGGGTTACGTAATGTCCAACAGTCTCGTAACAACCTAAAAACCTCATTTCTTACCCCAATTACCGACTCCGTCACATGTGGGAACGTTTTGTTTAATAGTTGTTGCCCGATGTTCTTTTTCTCACTTTGGTGAGAAGCGAACATTACTAACCCGTAAGCATAACATGCTTCTTTATGTTGCATGTTAGCCGCTTTTTCTAAATCATGAAGTCATATGTTCGGATACATTGAGTCAAAATAATTTCTTAACCCGTTGCATAAAATAGCACTTGGGTTCCCCGCAATATATGCGTCAAAGTAAACACATCATAACTTATGGGTTTCCTAATGTGATATCCCCCATCTTTCAAACGAAAGTCTCTTATAAACCAAGGTATTCTTGGAACGTTCTTCGAATGTCTTACAAACTGATTTCGCCGTAAATAGTTGTGCCGAAGAATTCCGACCGACTCTAGACAAGATTTCATCAATCATGTCTCCGGGTAGGTCTTCTAAAATATTGGGTTGTCTATCCATTTTGTATTTTTATACTGTAAAATAGACAAGAGTTAGATTCATAAAAGATACTTATTAATACAAGCAGTTTTTACATATATCATAAAGCATAAGCACACTATATTACATATATTACACCGCACGAATACAATTATCTTATTCCGACTCACTCATTTCTTCTTCTTCGAACTTGGTTCTTTTTGCTAAGTTTTTAGGGATATATGATTTTCCCCTAATACGAGCTGTCATTTTCCACAATGGTTTAGAAAAACCTGGTGGTTTAGAGGTTCCCGGGTCATTGTTACAACTTAAGGACTTCGGGGGTCGACGATACATATAAAGTTCATCGGGGTTGGAATTAGATTTCTCTATTTTTATGCCCTTTCCCTTATTATTTTCTTTTGCCTTTTTAAATTCAGTTGGGGTAATTTCTATAACATCATCGGAATTCTCGTCGGAATCCGATTCATCGTAGAATTGGTAATCCTCCCAATATTTTGCTTTCTTGGCGGAAACACCATTGACCATAATTAACCTTGGTCGGTTGGTTGAGGATTTTCTTTTACTTAACCGTTTTATTATTTCCCCCACTGGTTCTATTTCTTCTTCCTGTTCCTCCTCCTCCGGTTCCTCCTCTTCCGGTTCTGATTCTTCTTCCAGTTCTGATTCTTCTTCCGGTTCCTCTTCGGGAACTTGTGAATCAGTCCAATATATATTCGACTCTTCGTTATTATTAGGTGAGTCAATAGGATTTGTGCTAGAGGTAGACATCTATCACACAATATTAAACATGTTAAGAGATTAATATATCACATAATATATACATGCTAATAATATATAGTTTCCAACAAAAATGTTAAGCAATCATTTTTAAAGAAAACACGGTCGAAGACCAGACTCACTAATGCATCCTAACAAACTCGATAAGACACACTAGTGCAAATTTTCTGATTCTCTAAGACCAACGCTCTGATACCAACTGAAATGTCCCGTTCTTATTGATTAAAAACGTTCTATATTAATTGATTTCGTTGCGAGGTTTTGACCTCTATATAAGACGTTTTTCCAAAGACTGCATTCATTTTTAAAACAAACCATAACCTTTATTTCGTCAATAAAGGTTTAAAAAGCTTTACGTAGATTATCAAATAATGATAATCTAAAATATCCTGTTTACACACGACCATTACACAATGGTTTACAATACAAATATGTTACATCGAAATACGTTTCTTGAATGCAGTTTTTATACAATATCATACAAGCATGGACTCCAAATCTTGTCCTTATTTTAGTATGCAACAGCGGAAGCTCTTAGTATTCACCTGAGAATAAACATACTTTAAACGTCAACGAAAATGTTGGTGAGTTATAGTTTTAACCTATATATATCAAATCGTAACAATAGACCACAAGATTTCATATTTCAATACACATCCCATACATAGAGATAAAAATCATTCATATGGTGAACACCTGGTAATCGACATTAACATGATGCATATATAAGAATATCCCCATCATTTCGGGACACCCTTCGGATATGATATAAATTTCGAAGTACTAAAGCATCTGGTACTTTGGATGGGGTTTGTTAGGCCCAATAGATCTATCTTTAGGATTCGCGTCAATTAGGGTGTCTGTTCCCTAATTCTTAGATTACCAGACTTAATAAAAAAGGGGCATATTCGATTTCAATAATTCAACCATAGAATGTAGTTTCACGTACTTGTGTCTATTTTGTAAATAATTTATAAAACCTGCATGTATTCTCATCCCAAAAATATTATATTTTAAAAGTGGGACTATAACTCACTTTCACAGATTTTTACTTCGTCGAGAAGTAAGACTTGGCCACTGGTCGATTCAAGAACCTATAACAAATATGTACATATATATCAAAGTATATTCAAAATATATTTACAACACTTTTAATACATTTTGATGTTTTAAGTTTATTAAGTCAGCTGTCCTCGTTTGTGACCTACAACTAGTTGTCCAACGTTAGATTTACAGAAAAAAATTGATATATATTATCTTGAATCAATCCACGACCCAGTGTATACACGTCTCAGACTAGTTCACAACTCAAAGTATATATATTTTTGGAATCAACCTCAACCCTGTATAGCTAACTCCCACATTACTGCATATAGAGTGTCTATGGTTGTTCCAAATAATATATACACATGGGTCGATATGATATGTCAAAACATTTTCATACGTGTCTATGGTATCCCAAGATTACATAATATATTAGAATACATGTATAATACAATATAAGTTAGCTAGGATATGATTAATATAGATTTGTTACTAATTTTCACGTTGCTACAACAAGAAAAATTATCCAATCTTGTTTTACCCATAACTTCTTCGTTTTAAATCCGTTTTGAGTGAATCAAATTGCTATGGTTTCATATTGAACTCTATTTTATGAATCTAAACAGAAAAGGTATAGGTTTATAGTCAGAAATTTAAGTTACATGTCAATTGCTAAAGAGGTAGTCATTTCCGTTGAAAAAACGACATCTTGATGACCATTTTGGAAAACATACTTTCACTTTGAGTTTAACCATGATTTTTGAATATAGTTTCATGTTCATAATAAAAATCATTTTCCCAAAAGAACAACTTTTGAATCAAAGTTTATCATAGTTTTTAATTAACTAACCCAAAACAGCCCGCGGTGTTACTATGACGGCGTATGTCCGGTTTTACGGTGTTCTTCGTGTTTTCAGGTTTTAAATCATTAAGTTAGCATATCATATAGATATATAACATGTGTTTAGTTGATTTTAAAAGTCAAGTTAGAAGGATTAACTTTTGTTTGCGAACAAGTTTAGAATTAACTAAACTATGTTCTAGTAAGTTTAAACCTTCGAATAAGATAGCTTTATATGTAGGAATCGAATGATGTTATGGACATCATTACTACCTCAAGTTTTCTGGATAAAGCTACTGGAAATGAGAAAAATGGATCTAGCTCCAAAGGATCCTTGGATGGCTTGAAAGTTCTTGAAGCAGAATCATGACACGAAAACAAGTTCAAGTAAGATTTCTACTCGAAATAAGATTGTTATAGCTATAGAAATTGAATCAAAGTTTGAATATGAGTATTACATTGTATTAGAAAAATATCATACTGTAAATAAGAAAGATTTCTTGAGGTTGGATGATCACTTTACAAGATTGGAAGTAAGCTAGCAAACTTAGAAGTATTCTTGATTTTATGTAACTAGAACTTGTAGAATTTATGAAGAACACTTAGAACTTGAAGATAGAACTTGAGAGAGATCAATTAGATGAAGAAAATTGAAGAATGAAAGTGTTTGTAGGTGTTTTTGGTCGTTGGTGTATGGATTAGATATAAAGGATATGTAATTTTGTTTTCATGTAAATAAGTCATGAATGATTACTCATATTTTTGTAATTTTATGAGATATTTCATGCTAGTTGCCAAATGATGGTTCCCACATGTGTTAGGTGACTCACATGGGCTGCTAAGAGCTGATCATTGGAGTGTATATACCAATAGTACATACATCTAAAAGCTGCATATTGTACGAGTACGAATACGGGTGCATACGAGTAGAATTGTTGATGAAACTGAACGAGGATGTAATTGTAAGCATTTTTGTTAAGTAGAAGTATTTTGATAAGTGTCTTGAAGTCTTTCAAAAGTGTATGAATACATATTAAAACACTACATGTATATACATTTTAACTGAGTCGTTAAGTCATCGTTAGTCGTTACATGTAAGTGTTGTTTTGAAACCTTTAGGTTAACGGTCTTGTAAAATGTTGTTAACCCATTGTTTATTAAATCAAATGAGATGTTAAATTATTATATTATCATGATATTATGATGTATGAATATCTCTTAATATGATATATACATTAAAATATCGTTACAACGATAATCGTTACATATAAGTCTCGTTTCGTAATTCTTGAGTTAGTAGTCTTGTTTTTTACATATTTAGTTCATTGTTAACACACATAATGATATATTTAAATATCATTTTATCATGTTAAATATAGTGTATCAATATCTTAATATGATACATATGTATTTAGTAGACGTTATCATAACGATAATCGTTATATATATCATTTCGAGTTTCTTAACTTAGTAATCTCATTTCTTATGTATATCACACATTGTTAATATACTTAGTGAGATACTTACTCATCATAATCTCATGTCAACCATATATATATGTCTATATATGAAATGTCCCGTTCTTATTGATTAAAAACGTTCCATATTAATTGATTTCGTTGCGAGGTTTTGACCTCTATATGAGACGTTTTTCAAAGACTGCATTCATTTTTAAAACAAACCATAACCTTTATTTCATAAATAAAGGTTTAAAAAGCTTTACGTAGATTATCAAATAATGATAATCTAAAATATCATGTTTACACACGACCATTACATAATGGTTTACAATACAAATATGTTACATCGAAATCAGTTTCTTGAATGCAGTTTTTACACAATATCATACAAACATGGACTCCAAATCTTGTCCTTATTTTAGTATGCAACAGCGAAAGCTCTTAGTATTCACCTGAGAATAAACATGCTTTAAACGTCAACAAAAATGTTGGTGAGTTATAGGTTTAACCTATATATATCAAATCGTAACAATAGACCACAAGATTTCATATTTCAATACACATCCCATACATAGAGATAAAAATCATTCATATGGTGAACACCTAGTAATCGACATTAACAAGATGCATATATAAGAATATCCCCATCATTCCGGGACACCCTTCGGATATGATATAAATTTCGAAGTACTAAAGCATCCGGTACTTTGGATGGGGCTTGTTGGGCCCAATAGATCTATCTTTAGGATTCGCATCAATTAGGGTGTCTGTTCCCTAATTCTTAGATTACTAGACTTAATAGAAAGGGGCATATTCGATTTCGGTAATTCAACCATAGAATGTAGTTTCACGTACTTGTGTCTATTTTGTAAATCATTTATAAAACCTGCATGTATTCTCATCCCAAAAATATTAGATTTTAAAAGTGGGACTATAACTCACTTTCACAGATTTTTACTTCGTCGGGAAGTAAGACTTGGCCACTGGTTGATTCACGAACCTATAACAATATATACATATATATCAAAGTATGTTCAAAATATATTTACAACACTTTTAATATATTTTGATGTTTTAAATTTATTAAGTCAGCTGTCCTCGTTAGTAACCTACAACTAGTTGTCCACAGTTAGATGTACAGAAATAAATCGATAAATATTATCTTGAATCAATCCACGACCCAGTGTATACGTATCATAGTATTGATTACAACTCAAACTATATATATTTTGGAATCAACCTCAACCCTGTATAGCTAACTCCAACATTCACATATAGAGTGTCTATGGTTGTTCCGAAATATATATAGATGTGTCGACATGATAGGTCGAAACATTGTATACATGTCTATGGTATCTCAAGATTACATAATATACAATACAAGTTGATTAAGTTATGGTTGGAATAGATTTGTTACCAATTTTCACGTAGCTAAAATGAGAAAAATTATCCAATCTTGTTTTACCCATAACTTCTTCATTTTAAATCCGTTTTGAGTGAATCAAATTGCTATGGTTTCATATTGAACTCTATTTTATGAATCTAAACAGAAAAAGTATAGGTTTATAGTCAGAAAAATAAGTTACAATTTTTGTAAAGGTAGTCATTTCAGTCGAAAGAACGACTTCTAGATGACCATTTTAGAAAACATACTTCCACTTTGAGTTTAACCATAATTTTTGGATATAGTTTCATGTTCATAATAAAAATTATTTTCCCAGAATAACAACTTTTAAATCAAAGTTTATCATAGTTTTTAATTAACTAACCCAAAACAGCCAGCGGTGTTACTACGACGGCATAAATCCGGTTTTACGGTGTTTTTCGTGTTTCCAGGTTTTAAATCATTAAGTTAGCATATCATATAGATATAGAACATGTGTTTAGTTGATTTTAAAAGTCAAGTTAGAAGGATTAACTTTTATTTGCGAACAAGTTTAGAATTAACTAAACTATGTTCTAGTGATTACAAGTTTAAACCTACGAATAAGATAGCTTTATATGTATGAATCGAATGAATATATGAACATCATTACTACCTCAAGTTCCTTGGATAAACCTACTGGAAATGAGAAAAATAGATCTACCTTCAAAGGATCCTTGGATGGCTTGAAAGTTCTTGAAGCAGAATCATGACACGAAAACAATTTCAAGTAAGATTTCCACTCGAAATAAGATTGTTATAGTTATAGAAATAGAATTAAAGTTTGAATATGATTATTACCTTGTATTAGAAAGATAACCTACTGTAAGTAACAAAGGTTTCTTGATCTTGGATGATTACCTGGAATGGATTTAGAAAACTTAGAAGTAAACTTGCAATCTTGGAAGTATTCTTGATTTTATGAAACTAGAACATTTGGAATTTATGAAGAACACTTAGAACTTGAAGATAGAACTTGAGAGAGATCAATTAGATGAAGAAAATTGAAGAATGAAAGTGTTTGTAGGTGTTTTTGGTCGTTGGTGTATGGATTAGATATAAAGGATATGTAATTTTGTTTTCATGTAAATAAGTCATGAATGATTACTCATATTTTTGTAATTTTATGAGATATTTCATGCTAGTTTCCAAATGATGGTTCCCACATGTATTAGGTGACTCACATAGGCTGCTAAGAGCTGATCATTGGAGTGTATATACCAATAGTACATACATCTAAAAGCTGTGTATTGTACGAGTACGAATACGGGTGCATACGAGTAGAATTTTTGGTGAAACTGAACGAGGATGTAATTGTAAGCATTTTTGTTAAGTAGAAGTATTTTGATAAGTGTCTTGGAGTCTTTCAAAAGTGTATGAATACATATTAAAACACTACATGTATATACATTTTAACTGAGTCGTTAAGTCATCGTTAGTCGTTACATGTAAGTGTTGTTTTGAAACCTTTAGGTTAACGATCTTGTTAAATGTTGTTAACCCAATGTTTATAATATCAAATGAGATTTTAAATTATTATATTATCATGATATTATGATGTATGAATATCTCTTAATATGATATATATACATTAAATGTCGTTACAACGATAATCGTTACATATATGTCTCGTTTCAAAATCATTAAGTTAGTAGTCTTGTTTTTACATATGTAGTTCATTGTTAATATACTTAATGATATGTTTAATTATCATAATATCATGTTAACTATATATGTATCCATATATATGTCATCATATAGTTTTTACAAGTTTTAACGTTCGTGAATCACCGGTCAACTTGGGTGGTCAATTGTCTATATGAAACATATTTTAATTAATCAAGTCTTAACAAGTTTGATTGCTTAACATGTTGGAAACACTTAATCATGTAAATAACAATCTCAATTAATATATATAAACATGGAAAAGTTTGGGTCACTACAGTACCTACCCGTTAAATAAATTTCGTCCCGAAATTTTAAGCAGTTGGAGGTGTTGACGTATCTTCTGGAAATAAATGCGGGTATTTCTTCTTCATCTGATCTTCACGCTCCCAGGTGATCTCGGGTCCTCTACGAGCATTCCATCGAACCTTAACAATCGGTATCTTGTTTTGTTTAAGTCTCTTAACCTCACGATCCATTATTTCGACGGGTTCTTCAATGAATTGAAGTTTTTCATTGATTTGGATTTCGTCCAACGGAATAGTGAGATCTTCTTTAGCAAAACATTTCTTCAAATTTGAGACGTGGAAAGTGTTATGTACAGCCGCGAGTTGTTGATGTAGCTCCAGTTGGTAAGCTACTGGTCCGACACGATCTATAATCTTGAATGGTCCAATGTACCTTGGATTTAGTTTCCCTCGTTTACCAAATCGAACAACGCCTTTCCAAGGTGAAACCTTAAGCATGACCATTTCTCCAATTTCAAACTCTATATCTTTTCTTTTACTGTCCGCGTAGCTCTTTTGTCGACTCTGGGCGGTTTTCAATCTTTGTTGATTGGATGATTTTCTCGGTAGTTTCTTGTATTATCTCCGGACCCGTAATCTGTCTATCCCCCACTTCACTCCAACAAATCGGAGACCTGCACTTTCTACCATAAAATGCTTCAAACGGCGCCATCTCAATGCTTGAATGGTAGCTGTTGTTGTAGGAAAATTCTGCTAACGGTAGATGTCGATCCCAACTGTTTCCGAAATCAATAACACAAGCTCGTAGCATATCTTCAAGCGTTTATATCGTCCTTTCACTCTGTCCATCAGTTTGTGGATGATAGGCAGTACTCATGTCTAGACGAGTTCCCAATGCTTGCTGTAATATCTGCCAGAATCTTGAAATAAATCTGCCATCCCTATCAGAGATAATAGATATTGGTATTCCATGTCTGGAGACGACTTCCTTCAAATACAGTCGTGCTAACTTCTCCATCTTGTCATCTTCTCTTATTGGCAGGAAGTGTGCTGACTTGGTGAGACGATCAACTATTACCCAAATAGTATCATAACCACTTGCAGTCCTTGGCAATTTAGTAATGAAATCCATGGTAATGTTTTCCCATTTCCATTCCGGGATTTCAGGTTGTTGTAGTAGACCTGATGGTTTCTGATGTTCAGCTTTGACCTTAGAACACGTCAAACATTCACCTACATATTTAGCAATATCGGCTTTTATACCTGGCCAACAAAAATGTTTTTTAAGATCCTTGTACATCTTCCCCGTTCCAGGATGTATTGAGTATCTGGTTTTATGAGCTTCTCTAAGTACCATTTCTCTCATATCTCCAAATTTTGGTACCCAAATTCTTTCAGCCCTATACCGGGTTCCGTCTTCCCGAATATTAAGATGCTTCTCCGATCCTTTGGGTATTTCATCCTTTAAATTTCCCTCTTTTAAAACTCCTTGTTGTGCCTCCTTTATTTGAGTAGTAAGGTTAGTGTGAATCATTATATTCATAGATTTTACTCGAATGGGTTCTCTGTCCTTTCTGCTCAAGGCGTCGGCTACCACATTTGCCTTCCCTGGGTGGTAACGAATCTCAAAGTCGTAATCATTCAACAATTCAATCCACCTACGCTGCCTCATATTCAGTTGTTTCTGATTAAATATGTGTTGAAGACTTTTGTGGTCGGTATATATAATACTTTTGACCCCATATAAGTAGTGCCTCCAAGTCTTTAATGCAAAAACAACCGCGCCTAATTCCAAATCATGCGTTGTATAATTTTGCTCGTGAATCTTCAATTGTCTAGACGCATAAGCAATCACCTTCATCCGTTGTATTAATACACAACCGAGACCTTGCTTTGATGCATCACAATAAATCACAAAATCATCATTCCCTTCAGGCAATGACAATATAGGTGCCGTAGTTAGCTTTTTCTTCAATAATTGAAATGCCTTCTCTTGTTCATCCTTCCATTCAAATTTCTTCCCTTTATGCGTTAATGCAGTCAAGGGTTTTGCTATTTTGGAGAAATCTTGGATGAATCTTCTGTAGTAACCAGCCAATCCTAAAAATTGACGTATATGCTTCGGAGTTTTTGGGGTTTCCCACTTTTCAACGGTTTCGATCTTTGCCGGGTCCACCTGGATACCTTCTTTGTTCACTATGTGACCGAGGAATTGAACTTCTTCCAACCAAAATGCACACTTTGAAAACTTAGCGTACAGTTTTTCTTTCCTCAATACTTCTAGCACTTTTCTCAAATGTTCTTCGTGCTCTTGATCATTCTTTGAGTAAATAAGTATGCCATCGATGAAAACAATGACAAACTTGTCAAGATATGGCTCACACACTCGGTTTATAAGGTCCATGAACACAGCTGGTGCGTTAGTCAATCCAAACAGCATAACCATAAACTCGTAATGACCATAACGCGTCCTAAAAGCAGTTTTTCGAATATCATCCTCCTTTACTCGCATTTGATGATATCCAGAACGTAAATCGATCTTTGAATAAACCGACGAGCCTTGTAGTTGATCAAATAAGTCATCAATTCTCGGCAGTAGATAACGGTTTTTGATGGTAAGTTTGTTCAACTCTCTGTAGTCAATACACAACCTAAATGTACCATCCTTCTTCTTGACAAACAAAATAAGAGCTCCCCATGGTGATGTGCTTGGTCGAATGAAACTACGTTCTAATAGTTCTTGCAGTTGGCTTTGCAGTTCTTTCATCTCGCTGGGTGCGAGTCTATAAGGAGCACGAGCTATTGGTGCAGCTCCTGGTACAAGATCTATTTGAAATTCAACAGATCGATGTGCAGGTAGTC
The DNA here is from genome assembly GCF_046630445.1 of Rutidosis leptorrhynchoides. Taxonomy (NCBI): domain Eukaryota; kingdom Viridiplantae; phylum Streptophyta; class Magnoliopsida; order Asterales; family Asteraceae; genus Rutidosis; species Rutidosis leptorrhynchoides. Next base: position 219,633,299 of record NC_092333.1, on the reverse strand, counting down.
CCGGTAATTCTTTCGGAAATACATCGGGAAATTCTTTTGCGACGGGAACATCATTGATGCTCTTTTCTTCAGTTTGTACTTTCTCGACGTGCGCTAGAATTGCATAGCAACCTTTTCTTATTAGTTTTTGTGCCTTCAAATTACTAATAAGATGTAGCTTCATGTTGCCCTTTTCTCCGTACACCATTAAGGGTTCTCCTTCTTCTCGTACAATGCGAATTGCATTTTTATAACATACGATCTCTGCTTTCACCTTCTTCAGCCAGTCCATGCCAACTATTACATCAAAACTCCCTAACTCTACTGGTATCAAATCAATCTTAAATATTTCGCTACCCAGTTTAATTTCTCGATTCCGGCATATATTATCTGCTGAAATTAATTTACCGTTTGCTAATTCGAGTAAAAATTTACTATCCAACGGCGTCAATGGACAACTTAATTTAGCACAAAAATCTCTACTAATATAGCTTCTATCCGCACCCGAATCAAATAAAACGTAAGCAGATTTATTGTCAATAAGAAACGTACCCGTAACAAGCTCCGGGTCTTCCTGTACCTCTGCCGCATTAATATTGAAAACTCTTCCGCGGCCTTGTCCATTCGTGTTCTCCTGGTTCGGGCAATTTCTAATAATGTGGCCCAGTTTTCCACTTTTATAACAAACTACATTGGCATAACTTGCTCCGACACTACTTGCTCCGCCATTACTCGTTCCGAGACCATTTGTTCCTTTTGTTCTGTTAACCCCTGGTCCGTAGACCTCACACTTCGCCGCGCTATGACCATTTCTTTTACACTTGTTGCAAAATTTGGTGCAGAACCCCGAGTGATACTTTTCACACCTTTGGCATAGCTGCTTCTGATTGTTGTTGTTGTTGTGGTTGTTATTGTTGTTGGGATGATTGTTACGATTATTGTTGTAATTGCTGTTGTTGTTGTATTGGTGATTCTTATCACCATTTTCCTCCCACTTTCTTTTGGCTTGCTTCACATTGGCCTCTTCAGCCGTCTGTTCTTTAATTCTTTCCTCAATCTGGTTCACTAGTTTGTGAGCCATTCTACATGCCTGTTGTATGGAGGCGGGGTTGTGTGAGCTTATATCTTCTTGGATTCTTTCTGGTAATCCTTTCACAAACGCGTCGATCTTCTCTTCCTCATCTTCAAACGCTCCCGGACACAATAGACACAATTCTGTGAATCGTCTTTCGTACGTGGTAATATCAAATCCTTGGGTTCGTAACCCTCTAAGTTCTGTCTTGAGCTTATTGACCTCGGTTCTGGGACGGTACTTATCGTTCATCAAGTGCTTGAATGCTGACCACGGTAGTGCATAAGCATCATCTTTTCCCACTTGCTCTAGATAGGTATTCCACCATGTTAACGCAGAACCTGTGAAGGTATGCGTAGCGTACTTCACTTTGTCCTCTTCAGTACACTTACTTATGGCAAACACCAATTCGACCTTCTCGGTCCACCGTTTCAATCCTATCGGTCCTTCGGTTCCATCAAATTCCAAAGGTTTGCAGGCAGTGAATTCTTTGTAGGTGCATCCTACATGATTTCCTGTACTGCTAGATCCAAGGTTATTGTTGGTATGTAGCGCAGCCTGTACTGCGGCTATGTTTGAAGCTAGAAAAGTACGAAATTCCTCTTCATTCATATTCACGGTGTGTCGAGTAGTCGGTGCCATTTCCTTCAAAATAGTCAAATGGAACAAGTTAATCATACAGAATATTAAGAGTAGTTAATAGTATTTCGTAGCATAATATGAACTCATTTATAAAAGCTTTTTCTTCATATTAGCGTTTTATAAGTTTAAATTCGGGTAGTACCTACCCGTTAAGTTCATACTTAATAGCTAATATACAATTCAACTACTACAATTCTATATAAAAAACTGATTATAATAATATTTTGCGTTCAAACTTTTATACAATATTTTACAAACTTACAATACCGCTTATTTTACATAAAGCATGAAATATAGTACACAATAACTTTGATACAAGATATAGTTGTAAAGATCATTCTAGCTAGTACACAAGTCATTCAGCAAAGGCAATAAAGACACGTAATTCATACGTCTAGAAACAAGTCATGCATTCTGGTTTTACTAGGACTACTTCCCATCCTTGGTCTTGTGGAACATAACCGTTATGGCCGTTGATAAGACAGCGTGTTGTAACGTCGTCAAAGGGACGAGGGTTACGTAATGACCAACAGTCTCGTAATAACCTAAAAACCTCATTTCTTACCCCAATTACCGACTCCGTCACTTGTGGGAACGTTTTGTTTAATAGTTGTAGCCCGATGTTCTTTTTCTCACTTTGGTGAGAAGCGAACATTACTAACCCATAAGCATAGCATGCTTCTTTATGTTGCATGTTAGCCGCTTTTTCTAAATCATGAAGTCCTATATTCGGATACATTGAGTCAAAATAATTTCTTAACCCGTTGCGTAAAATAGCATTTGGGTTCCCCGCAATATATGCGTCAAAGTAAACACATCGTAACTTATGGGTTTCCCAATGTGATATCCCCCATCTTTCAAACGAAAGTCTCTTATAAACCAAGGCATTCTTGGAACGTTCTTCGAATGTCTTACAAACTGATTTCGCCGTAAATATTTGTGCCGAAGAATTCTGACCGACTCTAGACAAGATTTCATCAATCATGTCTCCGGGTAGGTCTCTTAAAATATTGGGTTGTCTATCCATTTTGTGTTTTTATACTGTAAAATAGACAAGAGTTAGATTCATAAAAAAAAATACTTATTAATACAAGCAATTTTTCATATATCATAAAGCATAAGCACACTATATTATATATATTACACCACACGAATACAACTATCTTATTCCGACTCGCTCATTTCTTCTTCTTCAGTTTTGGTTCGTTTTGCCAAGTTTCTAGGGATATATGATGTTCCCCTAATACGAGCTGTCGTTTTCCACAACGGTTTAGAAAAACCTGGTGGTTTAGAGGTTCCCGGGTCATTGTTACAACTTAAGGGCTTCGGGGGTTGACGATACATATAAAGTTCATCGGGGTTGGAATTAGATTTCTCTATTTTTGTGCCCTTTCCCTTATTATTTTCTTTTGCCTTTTTAAATTCAGTTGGGGTAATTTCTATAACATCATCGAAATTCTCGTCGGAATCCGATTCATCGGAGAATTGGTAATCCTCCCAATATTTTGCTTCCTTGGCGGAAACACCATTGACCATAATTAACCTTGGTCGGTTGGTTGAGGATTTTCTTTTACTTAACTGTTTTATTATTTCCCCCACCGGTTCTATTTCCTCCTCCGGTTCCTCCTCTTCCGGTTCTGATTCTTTTTCCGGTTCTGATTCTTCTTCCGGTTCCTCTTCGGGAACTTGTGAATCAGTCCAATATATATTCGACTCTTCGTTATTATTAGGTGAGTCAATAGGACTTGTGCTAGAGGTAGACATCTATCACACAATATCAAACGTGTTAAGAGATTAATATATCACATAATATTCACATGTTAAAAATATATAGTTTCCAACAAAAATGTTAAGCAATCATTTTTAAAGAAAACACGGTCGAAGTCCAGACTCACTAATGCATCCTAACAAACTCGATAAGACACACTAATGCAAATTTTCTGGTTCTCTAAGACCAACGCTCGGATACCAACTGAAATGTCCCGTTCTTATTGTTTAAAAACGTTCCATATTAATTGATTTTGTTGCGAGGTTTTGACCTCTATATGAGACGTTTTTCAAAGACTGCATTCATTTTTAAAACAAACCATAACCTTTATTTCATAAATAAAGGTTTAAAAATCTTTACGTAGATTATCAAATAATGATAATCTAAAATATCCTGTTTACACACGACCATTACGTAATGGTTTACAATACAAATATGTTACATCGAAATCAGTTTCTTGAATGCAGTTTTTACACAATATCATACAAACATGGACTCCAAATCTTGTCCTTATTTTAGTATGCAACAGTGAAAGCTCTTAGTATTCACCTGAGAATAAACATGCTTTAAACGTCAACAAAAATGTTGGTGAGTTATAGGTTTAACCTATATATATCAAATCGTAACAATAGACCACAAGATTTCATATTTCAATACACATCCCATACATAGAGATAAAAATCATTCATATGGTGAACACCTGGTAACCGACATTAACAAGATACATATATAAGAATATCCCCATCATTCCGGGACACCCTTCGGATATGATATAAATTTCGAAGTACTAAAGCATCCGGTACTTTGGATGGGGCTTGTTGGGCCCAATAGATCTATCTTTAGGATTCGCGTCAATTAGGGTGTCTGTTCCCTAATTATTAGATTACCAGACTTAATAAAAAGGGGCATATTCGATTTCGATAATTCAACCATAGAATATAGTTTCACGTACTTGTGTCTATTTTGTAAATCATTTATAAAACCTGCATGTATTCTCATCCCAAAAATATTAGATTTTAAAAGTGGGACTATAACTCACTTTCACATATTTTTACTTCGTCGGGAAGTAAGACTTGGCCACTGGTTGATTCACGAACCTATAACAATATATACATATATATCAAAGTATGTTCAAAATATATTTACAACACTTTTAATATATTTTGATGTTTTAAGTTTATTAAGTCAGTTGTCCTCGTTAGTAACCTACAACTAGTTGTCCACAGTTAGATGTACAGAAATAAATCGATAAATATTATCTTGAATCAATCCACGACCCAGTGTATACGTATCTCAGTATTGATCACAACTCAAACTATATATATTTTGGAATCAACCTCAACCCAGTATAGCTAACTCCAACATTCACACATAGAGTGTCTATGGTTGTTCCGAAATATATATAGATGTGTCGACATGATAGGTCGAAACATTGTATACGTGTCTATGGTATCTCAAGATTACATAATATATAATACAAGTTGATTAAGTTATGGTTGGAATAGATTTATTACCAATTTTCACGTAGCTAAAATGAGAAAAATTATCCAATCTTGTTTTACCCATAACTTCTTCACTTTAAATCCGTTTTGAGTGAATCAAATTGCTATGATTTCATATTGAACTCTATTTTATGAATCTAAACAGAAAAAGTATAGGTTTATAATCAGAAAAATAAGTTACAAGTCATTTTTGTAAAGGTAGTCATTTCAGTCGAAAGAACGACTTCTAGATGACCATTTTAGAAAACATACTTCCACTTTGGGTTTAACCATAATTTTTGGATATAGTTTCATGTTCATAATAAAAATTATTTTCCCAGAATAACAACTTTTAAATCAAAGTTTCCCATAGTTTTTAATTAACTAACCCAAAACAGCCCGCAGTGTTACTACGACGGCGTAAATCCGGTTTTACGGTGTTTTTCGTGTTTCCAGGTTTTAAATCATTAAGTTAGAATATCATATAGATATAGAACATGTGTTTAATTGATTTTAAAAGTCAATTTAGAAGGATTAACTTTTATTTGCGAACAAGTTTAGAATTAACTAAACTATGTTCTAGTGATTACAAGTTTAAACCTTCGAATAAGATAGCTTTATATGTATGAATCGAATGATGTTATGAACATCATTACTACCTCAAGTTCCTTGGATAAACCTACTGGAAATGAGAAAAATAGATCTAGCTTCAAAGGATCCTTGGATGGCTTGAAAGTTCTTGAAGCAGAATCATGACACGAAAACAATTTCAAGTAAGATTTCCACTCGAAATAAGATTGTTATAGTTATAGAAATTGAATTAAAGTTTGAATATGATTATTACCTTGTATTATAAAGATAACCTACTGTAAGTATGAAAGGTTTCTTGATCTTGGATGATTACTTGGAATGGATTTAGAAAACTTGGAAGTAAACTTGCAATCTTGGAAGTATTCTTGATTTTATGAAACTAGAACTTTTGGAATTTATGAAAAACACTTAGAACTTGAGAGAGATCAATTGGATGAAGAAAATTGAAAAATAAAAGTGTTTGTAGGTGTTTTTGGTCATTGGTGTATGGATTAGATATAAAGGATATGTAATTTTGTTTTCATGTAAATAAGTCATGAATGATTACTCATATTTTTGTAATTTTATGAGATATTTCATGCTAGTTGCCAAATGATGGTTCCCACATGTGTTAGGTGACTCACATGGGCTGCTAAGATCTGATCATTGGAGTGTATATACCAATAGTACATACATCTAAAAGCTGTGTATTGTACGAGTACGAATACGGGTGCATACGAGTAGAATTTTTGGTGAAACTGAACGAGGATGTAATTGTAAGCATTTTTATTAAGTAGAAGTATTTTGATAAGTGTCTTGGAGTCTTTCAAAAGTGTATGAATACATATTAAAACACTACATGTATATACATTTTAACTGAGTCATTAAGTCATCGTTAGTCGTTACATGTAAGTGTTGTTTTGAAACCTTTAGGTTAACGATCTTGTTAAATGTTGTTAACCCAATATTTATAATATCAAATGAGATTTTAAATTATTATATTATCATGATATTATGATGTATGAATATCTCTTAATATGATATATATACATTAAATGTCGTTACAACGATAATCGTTACATATATGTCTCGTTTCAAAATCATTAAGTTAGTAGTCTTGTTTTTACATATGTAGTTCATTGTTAATATACTTAATGATATGTTTAATTATCATAATATCATGTTAACTATATATGTATCCATATATATGTCATCATATAGTTTTTACAAGTTTTAACGTTCGTGAATCACCGGTCAACTTGGGTGGTCAATTGTCTATATGAAACCTATTTCAATTAATCAAGTCTTAACAAGTTTGATTGCTTAACATGTTGGAAACACTTAATCATGTAAATAACAATCTCAATTAATATATATAAACATGGAAAAGTTTGGGTCACTACAATATATACCACAACATGTAGTTTTTACAAATTTGTAACGTTCGTGAATCGCCTGTCAACTTGGGTGATCAATTGTCTATATGAAACTTATTTCATTTAATCAAGTCTTAACAAGTTTGATTGCTTAACATGTTGGAAACACTTATTCATGTAAATATCAATTTCATTTAATATATATAAACATGGAAAAGTTTGGGTCACTACAGTACCTACCCGTTAAATAAATTTCGTCCCGAAATTTTAAGCAGTTGGAGGTGTTGACGTATCTTCTAGAAATAAGTGCGGGTATTTCTTCTTCATCTGATCTTCTCATTCCCAGGTGAACTCGGGTCCTCTACGAGCATTCCATTGAACCTTAACAATTGGTATCTTGTTTTTTTTAAGTCTTTTAACCTCACGATCCATTATTTCGACGGGTTCTTGGATGAATTGAAGTTTTTCATTGATTTGGATTTCGTCTAACGAAATAGTGAGATCTTCTTTAACAAAACATTTCTTCAAATTCGAGACGTGGAAAGTGTTATGTACAGCCGCGAGTTGTTGAGTTAACTCAAGTCGGTAAGCTACTGGTCCGACACGATCAATAATCTTGAATGGTCCAATATACCTTGGATTTAATTTCCCTCGTCTACCAAATCGAACAATGCCTTTCCAAGGTGCAACCTTAAGCATGACCATCTCTCCAATTTCAAATTCTATGTCTTTTCTTTTAATGTCGGCGTAGCTCTTTTATCGACTTTGGGCGGTTTTCAACCGTTGTTGAATTTGGATGATCTTCTCGGTAGTTTCTTGTATTATTTCCGAACCCGTAATCTGTCTATCCCCCACTTCACTCCAACAAATTGGAGACCTGCACTTTCTACCATAAAGTGCTTCAAACGGCGCCATCTCAATGCTTGAATGGTAGCTGTTGTTGTAGGAAAATTCTGCTAACGGTAGGTGTCGATCCCAATTGTTTCCGAAATCAATAACACATGCTCGTAGCATGTCTTCAAGCGTTTGTATCGTCCTTTCGCTCTGCCCATCAGTTTGTGGATGATAGGCAGTACTCATGTCTAGACGAGTCCCCAATGCTTGTTGCAATGTCTGCCAGAACCTTGAAATAAATCTGCCATCCCTATCAGAGATAATAGAGATTGGTATTCCATGTCTGGAGATGACTTCTTTCAAATACAGTCGTGCTAACTTCTCCATCTTGTCATCTTCTCTTATAGGCAGGAAGTGTGCTGATTTGGTGAGACGATCAACTATTATCCAAATAGTATCAAAACCACTTGCAGTCCTTGGCAATTTAGTGATGAAATCCATGGTAATGTTTTCCCATTTCCATTCCGGGATTTCGGGCTGTTGAAGTAGACCTGATGGTTTTTGATGCTCCGCTTTGACCTTAGAACACATCAAACATCCCCCTACGTATTTAGCAACATCGGCTTTCATACCTGGCCACCAAAAATGTTTCTTGAGATCCTTGTACATCTTCCCCGTTCCAAGATGTATTGAGTATCTAGTTTTATGAGCTTCTTTAAGTACCATTTCTCTCATATCTCCAAATTTTGGTACCCAAATTCTTTCAGCCCTATACCGGGTTCCATCTTCCCGAATATTAAGATGCTTCTCCGATCCTTTGGGTATTTCATTCTTTAAATTTCCCTCTTTTAAAACTCCTTGTTGCGCCTCCTTTATTTGAGTAGTAAGGTTATTGTGAATCATTATATTCATAGATTTTACTCGAATGGGTTCTTTGTCCTTTCTACTCAAGGCGTCGGCTACCACATTTGCCTTCTCCGGGTGGTAACGAATCTCAAAGTCGTAATCATTCAACAATTCAATCCACCTACGCTGCCTCAATTCAATCCAGATTTTATTATTTCCCCCACCGGTTCTATTTCTTCTTCCGGTTCCTCCTCCTCCGGTTCCTCCTCTTCCGGTTCTGATTCTTCTTCCGGTTCTGATTCTTCTTCCGGTTCCTCTTCGGGAACTTGTGAATCAGTCCAATATATATTCGACTCTTCGTTATTATTAGGTGAGTCAATGGGATTTGTGCTAGAGGTAGATATCTATCACATAATATTAAACATGTTAAGAGATTAATATATCACATAATATATATATGTTAATAATATATAGTTTCCAACAAAAATGTTAAGCAATCATTTTTAAAGAAAGCACGGTCGAAGTCCAGACTCACTAATGCATCCTAACAAACTCGATAAGACACACTAATGCAAATTTTCTGGTTCTCTAAGACCAACGCTCTGATACCAACTGAAATGTCTCGTTCTTATTGATTAAAAACGTTCTATATTAATTGATTTCGTTGCGAGGTTTTGACCTCTATATGAGACATTTTTTCAAAGACTGCATTCATTTTTAAAACAAACCATAATCTTTATTTTGTCAATAAAGGTTTAAAAAGCTTTACGTAGATTATCAAATAATGATAATCTAAAATATCCTGTTTACACAAGACCATTACATAATGGTTTACAATACAAATATGTTACATCGAAATACGTTTCTTGAATGCAGTTTTTATACAATATCATACAAGCATGGACTCCAAATCTTGTCCTTATTTTAGTATGCAACAGCGGAAGCTCTTAGTATTCACCTGAGAATAAACATGCTTTAAACTTCAACAAAAATGTTGGTGAGTTATAGGTTTAACCTATATATATCAAATCGTAACAATAGACCACAAGATTTCATATTTCAATACACATCCCATACATAGTGTAATGACCCGAAAATTTTTGACTTATTTAAACCAATTCTCTATACGATTTATTATTTTAACACGTTAAACAAAGTCTGTTAGATTGAGTCTCAAAATTTTAGAACTGTTACATATATACAATTACCTTTGACTACTCTCGACGATTCATGAACAATTATATGTATGTATATATATATGTACAAGTAAAAACGACTTTCCTACAGTAAAAATTACTTTGCTACAGTAAAACACAATTTGCTACAGTAAAACACTATTTGCTACAGTGAAACCGTATTTTGCTACAGTGCTACAGTGAAAACGAGTTTGCTACAGTGATTTGCTATAGTAAAACACTATTTGCTACAGTAAAATACTATTTGCTACAGTAAACACTATTTGCTACAGTAAACACTATTTGCTACAGTAAACACTATTTGATGTCGACGAACTAGCAAACAAAAACAGAAAAGGCGGCCATGCGATCGCATGGCAAAAACACTGAAAACTCATGCGATCGCATGAGCTACAGTAAATCGAAAAGTACTATAAAAGGTCAGTTTTGCTCGACGAAATATTTCATAAAAATATATGTACGTAAATTTTATAATTATAATTATAATTATAATTTTAATTTTAAGTTTAATAATAATAAAGAATATTCGAGGGTATTTTTAATTCGGGTTTCAAACCGTTTTAAAATAAGGAAATATTGGGTATTGTTCGGGGTATTGTTCTTGAATCCAAGGCCAACCATACAGTCGTCTACCATCGTTACGTCTACGCAATTTGCCTACAATATTGAGTCTCAATATTGAACTGTGAGTTATAGTCTCCCTTTTTAAATGCTTTAAATATTTTTGGGCTGAGAATACATGCAATTTATTTTAAACGCAATAAGACACAAGTACATACAAAATTCTACACTGAGTTAAACCGAAAATCCCTTAGCTTTGGTAACTAGTAGCTGCCAGTACATAGGATATGGACTGGTGGGCGCGAATAATTGTATATGGATCCATAGGGCTTGACATCCCCGTCCGAGCTAGAGCGCTAGCCTTTTAAAGGACGTATGTTATTTGAGTTTAAGACACGTTGGTTTGCGCGTATTAAAACGAATGGGGTAATTATCACTATAGCGTTAAGTTTAGTTACCAGGGTGCTCTGTTACGTGGAATCTATTGATAAACTTTTGATGAAATCTTGTGGTCTATCTTTATATATGTTTATGACTCGAGCAATTAAACCTATAACTCACCAACATTCGTGTTAACTTTTTAGCATGTTTTATTCTCAGGTCCTTAGAATGCTTCCGCTGTGATGTGCTTGTTGCCTGCATGGAGTCTCTCATGCTTTGTACAAAGTTTATTGCATTCAAAATAAAACTGCGTTGTGTAATAAATAATTGGACTGTGATGTCAACCTGTAAATTAAAGACTTATGTATTTCGGGGTTTTGCTTATACCTAAGCACTCGCCCACATGTTTATAACTTTCTATGTTTAGAAAGTCACTTATTTTAATGAATGCAATATTTTATCAAAACGTATCATATAGAGGTCAAAACCTCACTGTGGAATCAATGATTAACGTGCCGCGTCAATAGCGATTTTGACGGGTCGTTACAGTTGGTATCCGAGCTTGAGGTCATAGGGAACCAGAAATTACATTATTGTGTTTAACTGGTAATTGTTAGGATGCATTAGTGAGTCTGGACTATGACCATATCTGTTTTTCCTGATTTTTGCTTATTATTTGGTCAAAAACATTATATGTGATATATTTATATGCTAACGTAATTGTTGTTTCAATTATGTGATAGATGACTTCTTCTAATCCTATCATTTTGTACGACTCGGAATCGGACACTGAATCTATTCTATCCACAACTGAAAAGGGCATTCAAATACCTATTAAAGAAGAAATTGTGTTAGCCGGGGAATCTCAACTCCCGGTAAACCCAGAGGAGGTTCCAGCTCCACCCAGCTTTAGTTTTCCGGAGCCACAGTATCGTTGGCATGGACCCATGATCCCTGGAGTAAAAGAGGATCGTCCATTTTTAAACAAATATGGACATTGGTCCAGATATACCGCCGACGGGCGGGTTGTGCCGATTACGCCTGGCAGATTTCGGTTCATGACCACCGGTACATATTCTTGCAGTTCGTCGTCATATTCTCCTACACATGACTCAGACAGTTCGTCATCAGACGAGATCAGTAAGGAGGAGGATTTCGCTAATGAAATAAAAGAGATCACTAAGGAGAAATTCCAACTTGCTATAGATAATAAAAACAAGCACAATAATAAAATGTCCTTAATTATTAAAAAAGAACAGGACCATTCGATCCGTAACCACCCTTATTGTATTAAACCCACTGAGGTAACGGGTACCTCAAAACCCCAACTAAAAATAAAATACACTGCCAGAATGTCTGTCGGACCATGTGCACACAAACAATTGGCAGAGAGAACCAAATGGGAAGAAGTTTCTGATAGTTCTGAATGAACGACCTCGCAACCATAAATCTTCCATGCGCTATTTTATTGCTTATGTGTGCTACTCTATCTTGTTATGTAAAATAAGCATATGTAAAATATCAGTATTGTATGGTATTGTATTATTTTGGTTTATTAATAATAAATGCATGGAATGATTATTTGTATTATTACTACTTCTTATTATTATTATTACATAATAATGTAGTAACTCGCTATAATTTTTTATAGTGGAATATTATTAGGATTTTAGTAGTTAATTCCTTGTACTAGCTATTATGTATGAACTTAACGGGTAGGTAATACCCTAGAAATAATTATAAAATGCAAATAAGAAGAAAAGGCTTTTATAATAATTGGTTCATATTATTAATATGCTACGATTAACTATTGACAACTCATTTTACCTATAATATTCTATATGATTAAATTATATCTGTTGTGTTTATTGAAGAAACATGTCTCAAATGTCGGATGCTGAGTTTGAGCAACTAGTCGAGAAACGTGTGAATGAAAGAATTGCTGCAACCGAAGCAGCAAAAGCAACAGCCGAAGCAGCAGCCAAAGCAGCAGCCATAAACACAAACTCACAAAACGGATGCTCATACAAAACTTTTCAAGGAAGCAAACCACAGACGTTTAGTGGAACTGAGGGAACAGTCGGTCTAACCCGATGGTTTGAAAAGATGGAGTCCGTTTTCAAAATCAGTAATTGTGCGAACGGAGACAAGTCAAAGTATGCTTCGTGCACGTTGCAAGATGGTGCACTTACTTGGTGGAACAATTATGCTAAAGCAGAAGGAATAGATACGGCATATGATATCTCTTGGGAAGAACTGAAAAAGATGCTAATCGAGGAGTACTGTCCTCGAAACGAGATCAGAAAAATAGAATCTGAGTTACGTAATCTGAAGGTTATCGGCGCGAATCTCAATAACTATGAAAAGCGTTTCATGGAACTAGCCTTGTTGTGTCCCGAATTGGTGCCAAACGAGAAACGAAAGATAGAAATGTATATTGACGGTTTATCGATCAATATCAAAGGAAATGTTACATCGTCCAAACCGAATACGATGCAGGAAGCCATGACAATGGCACACCAACTCATGGACCAGATCACAGAGAGTTCGATTAAGGCACCAATTACCGAAGTCAAGACAACTGAAGGAAAGAGGAAATGGGAAGACTATAAGGGCAAAAGTACTCACCTGAAGAAACAAGAAACTTTTAAAGGTAAACAAGATGGGGCAACTGCAAGTCCAAACTATAAGGGACCCCATCCGTTCTGCAAAAGATGTTACACACATCATGCAGGTTATTGTCAAGTGGTCTGTGATAAGTGCAACAAGAAAGGACATGTGGCGAAAGATTGTTATGCCACAGTTTCTGAAGTAAAGACAAAACTGACCGATGTCAAGAAATGTTTTGGATGCGGGAAGTCTGGTCACTTTATAAATCAATGCCCTGATAAGGAGAAGAACAAAGAACCCGCACGTGGGAGGGCATTTAATGTTAGTGCCAGTAAAGCACGTGAGGATCCTAATCTTGTCACGGGTACGTTTACCGTTAATAATCAACTAGCTTCTATTATGTTTGATACGGGTGCTGATAGAAGTTATATGTGTAAAGACTTTAGTTTTAAACTAAAATGTGCATCATTACCTCTAGACGATAAATATACTATTGAATTAGCTAATGGTAAACTGATAAAAGCCGATAAAATTTGCCATGGTTGCGAAATGAATCTCGCTGGTGAAACCTTCAAAATTGATTTGATACCCGTAGAATTAGGAAGTTTTGACGTAATCGTTGGCATGGACTGGATGTCCAAAACAAGAGCGGAAGTTGTTTGCGCTGAGAAAGCAATTCGCATCCCTCGTAAGGATGAAACGTCATTAATGATTTATGGGGAGAAGAGCAACTCAAAGCTGAACTTTATCAGCTGTATGAAGGCCCAGAAACTTATAAGAAAAGGTTGTTATGCTATTTTGGCACATGTAAAGAAGATCGATACTGAAGAAAGAAACATTAATGACATGCCGGTTGTAAGAGAATATCCCGGAGTATTTCCAGAAGAATTACCGGGGCTACCTCCACACAGATGTGTAGAATTCCAGATTGATCTCATACCAGGAGCTGCACCTGTAGCCCGATCTCCATATAGACTTGCACCTTCAGAAATGCAAGAATTACAAGACCAGTTGCAAGAATTATCGGACCGTGGATTTATTCGTCCTAGTTTTTCACCTTGGGGTGCTCCTATTCTGTTCGTCAAGAAGAAGGATGGATCTATGAGAATGTGCATAGATTACCGAGAATTAAACAAATTAACGATCAAGAATCGGTACCCATTACGGAGGATTGATGATTTGTTTGATCAATTGCAAGGATCAAGTGTTTATTCTAAGATTGATCTACGCTCCGGATATCATCAACTGAGAGTGAAGGAAGAAGATGTTCCTAAAACCGCGTTCAGAACTCGTTACGGTCACTATGAGTTTCTAGTCATGCCTTTTGGATTAACTAATGCTCCAGCAGTATTCATGGATCTAATGAATCGCATCTGTAGACCGTATTTAGACAAATTTGTCATTGTTTTTATCGACGACATATTGATTTACTCGAAGAATAAGGAAGAACATGAGCAACACTTAAGACTGGTACTAGAGATACTCAAGAAAGAAGAATTGTACGCAAAATTTTCGAAGTGTGATTTCTGGTTACAAGAAGTACAATTTTTGGGCCATGTTGTCAGTAAACATGGAATTAAAGTTGACCCCGTCAAGATCGAAGCCATTAGTAAATGGGAAACCCCGAAGACTCCAACACAAATTCGCCAATTCTTAGGTCTTGCTGGTTACTACCGAAGATTCATTCAAGATTTCTCTAGAATCGCCAAACCCTTAACTGCATTGACTCAAAAGGGAAAGAAGTATGATTGATCCACGGAACAGGAATCCTCATTCCAGTTATTAAAGAAGAAGTTAACGTCTGCACCCATTTTGTCATTACCGGAAGGAAATGATGATTTCGTGATCTATTGTGATGCTTCACGCCAAGGTTTAGGATGTGTATTAATGCAACGCACAAAAGTCATCGCATATGCCTCACGACAACTAAAAATTCATGAAAAGAACTATACGACGCACGATTTGGAACTTGGAGCAGTAGTTTTTGCACTCAAAATATGGAGACACTATCTATATGGCACCAAGTGTACAGTGTACACCGACCATAAGAGTCTTCAGCATATTTTTGATCAAAAACAACTCAATATGAGGCAACGTCGCTGGGTAGAGTTGTTAAACGATTACGATTGTGAAATCCGTTACCACCCCGGAAAAGCTAATGTTGTAGCTGATGCCCTAAGTCGAAAAGAAAGAGTAAAACCTCTTAGAGTCCGAGCTTTGAATATTACAATTCGTACCGATCTCACAAAGCAAATTCAAGCAACACAGTTAGAAGCTTTAAAAGAAGAAAATGAAAAAGGCGAAATGAGCAGAGGGTTAGAAAAACAGCTTGAGGTAAAAGCCGATGGAACCCTGTATTTTGCTGATAGGATATGGGTACCAAAATATGGTAATCTAAGGCAACTAGTACTAGATGAAGCACACAAAACGAGGTACTCAATTCACCCAGGAAACGGGAAAATGTACCACGATCTCAAGAAGTTTTATTGGTGGCCTAATATGAAGACAGAAATTGCTACTTATGTAAGCAAATGTTTGACGTGTGCAAAGGTCAAAACTGAGCACCAAAAGCCGTCAGGATTACTGCAACAACCAGAAATTCCGCAGTGGAAATGGGAAAGAATAACTATGGATTTCATTACGAAATTGCCAAGGACTGCAAGTAGTCATGATACTATTTGGGTGATAGTTGATCGTCTAACTAAATCAGCTCACTTTCTACCAATAAAGGAGACAGACAGTATGGAGAAATTAGCACGCCTATATTTGAAGGAAGTAGTTTCCAGGCATGGTGTACCCATCTCTATCATATCTGATCGCGACACCCGATTCACATCACGTTTCTGGCAGTCATTACAAAAAGCATTGGGAACTCGATTAGATATGAGCACCGCTTATCACCCACAGACAGATGGTCAAAGTGAAAGAACAATACAAACATTGGAAGACATGTTACGGGCATGCGTGATTGACTTTGGAACCAGTTGGGATCGACACTTACCGTTGGCAGAATTTTCATACAATAACAGCTATCATACGAGCATCAACGCAGCGCCATTTGAAGCACTTTACGGTAGAAAGTGCAGATCTCCTATCTGTTGGAGTGAAGTAGGAGAAAGACAACTTACTGGACCAGAAATTATTCATGAAACCACCGAAAAGATCATTCAAATACAACAGCGATTGAAAACGGCCATGAGTCGCCAAAAGAGTTATGCTGATGTAAGAAGAAAACCGCTAGAATTTCAAGTGGGCGACAAAGTCATGTTGAAAGTGTCACCCTGGAAAGGCGTTGTACGATTCGGTAAACGAGGAAAGCTAAGTCCTAGATACGTAGGACCCTTTGAAATCACCGAAAGAATTGGAGCAGTTGCTTATCGATTAAAGCTACCGCAAGAACTTAGTAGTGTTCACGACACATTTCACGTGTCAAATTTGAAGAAATGTTTAGCTGAAGAGGATGTCGTAATTCCTCTTGACGAAATACGAATTAATGATAAACTCCATTTTGTCGAAGAACCTGTTGAAATCATGGACCGTGAGGTCAAACAATTAAAACAAAGCAAAATACCGATAGTTAGAGTTCGTTGGAACGCAAGACGAGGACCCGAGTTTACTTGGGAACGTGAAGATCAAATGAAGCAAAAGTATCCACATTTGTTCACTGATATCGCTCATGAAACAGGTACTACTCAAAATTTCGGGACGAAATTTTCTTTAACGGGGAGGTACTGTGATGACCCGAAATTTTTTGACTTATTTAAACCAATTCTCTATACGATTTATTATTTTAACACGTTAAACAAAGTCTGTTAGATTGAGTCTCAAAATTTTAGAACTGTTACATATATACAATTACCTTTGACTACTCTCGACGATTCATGAACAATTATATGTATGTATATATATATGTACAAGTAAAAACGACTTTCCTACAGTAAAAATTACTTTGCTACAGTAAAACATAATTTGCTACAGTAAAACACTATTTGCTACAGTGAAACCGTATTTTGCTACAGTGCTACAGTGAAAACGAGTTTGCTACAGTGATTTGCTATAGTAAAACACTATTTGCTACAGTAAAATACTATTTGCTACAGTAACACTATTTGCTACAGTAAATACTATTTGCTACAGTAAACACTATTTGATGTCGACGAACTAGCAAACAGAAACAGAAAAGGCGGCCATGCGATCGCATGGCAAAAACACTGAAAACTCATGCGATCGCATGAGCTACAGTAAATCGAAAAGTACTATAAAAGGTCAGTTTTGCTCGACGAAATATTTCATAAAAATATATGTACGTAAATTTTATAATTATAATTATAATTATAATTTTAATTTTAAGTTTAATAATAATAAAGAATATTCGAGGGTATTTTTAATTCGGGTTTCAAACCGTTTTAAAATAAGGAAATATTGGGTATTGTTCGGGGTATTGTTCTTGAATCCAAGGCCAACCATACAGTCGTCTACCATCGTTACGTCTACGCAATTTGCCTACAATATTGAGTCTCAATATTGAACTGTGAGTTATAGTCTCCCTTTTTAAATGCTTTAAATATTTTTGGGCTGAGAATACATGCAATTTATTTTAAACGCAATAAGACACAAGTACATACAAAATTCTACACTGAGTTAAACCGAAAATCCCTTAGCTTTGGTAACTAGTAGCTGCCAGTACATAGGATATGGACTGGTGGGCGCGAATAATTGTATATGGATCCATAGGGCTTGACATCCCCGTCCGAGCTAGAGCGCTAGCCTTTTAACGGACGTATGTTATTTGAGTTTAAGACACGTTGGTTTGCGCGTATTAAAACGAATGGGGTAATTATCACTATAGCGTTAAGTTTAGTTACCAGGGTGCTCTGTTACGTAGAATCTATTGATAAACTTTTGATGAAATCTTGTGGTCTATCTTTATATATGTTTATGACTCGAGCAATTAAACCTATAACTCACCAACATTCGTGTTGACTTTTTAGCATGTTTTATTCTCAGGTCCTTAGAATGCTTCCGCTGTGATGTGCTTGTTGCCTGCATGGAGTCTCTCATGCTTTGTACAAAGTTTATTGCATTCAAAATAAAACTGCGTTGTGTAATAAATAATTGGACTGTGATGTCAACCTGTAAATTAAAGACTTATGTATTTCGGGGTTTTGCTTATACCTAAGCACTCGCCCACATGTTTATAACTTTCTATGTTTAGAAAGTCACTTATTTTAATGAATGCAATATTTTATCAAAACGTATCATATAGAGGTCAAAACCTCACTGTGGAATCAATGATTAACGTGCCGCGTCAATAGCGATTTTGACGGGTCGTTACACATAGAGATAAAAATCATTCATATGGTGAACACCTGGTAATCGACATTAACAAGATGCATATATAAGAATATCCCCATCATTCCGGGACACCCTTCGGATATGATATAAATTTCGAAGTACTAAAGCATCCGGTACTTTGGATGGGGTTTGTTAGGCCCAATAGATCTATATTTAGGATTCACGTCAATTAGGGTGTCTGTTCCCTAATTCTTAGATTACCAGACTTAATAAAAAAGGGACATATTCGATTTCGATAATTCAACCATAGAATGTAGTTTCACGTACATGTGTCTATTTTGTAAATCATTTATAAAACCTGCATGTATTCTCATCCCAAAAATATTAGATTTTAAAAGTGGGACTATAACTCACTTTCACAGATTTTTACTTTGTCGGGAAGACTTGGCCACTGGTCGATTCACGAAACTATAACAAATATGTACATATATATCAAAGTATATTCAAAATATATTTACAACACTTTTAATACATTTTGATGTTTTAAGTTTATTAAGTCAGCTGTCCAACGTTAGATGTACAGAAAAAAATTGATATATATTATCTTGAATCAATCCACGACCCAGCGTATACACGTCTCAGGCTAGATCACAACTCAAAGTATATATATTTTTGTAATCAACCGCAACCCTGTATAGCTAACTCCCACATTACTGCATATAGAGTGTCTATGGTTGTTCCAAATAATATATACACATGGGTCGATATCATATGTCAAAACATTTTCATACGTGTCTATGGTATCCCAAGATTACATAATATATTATAATACATGTATAATACAATATAAGTTAGCTAGAATATGATTAATATAGATTTGTTACTAATTTTCACGTTGCTACAACAAGAAAAATTATCCAATCTTGTTTTACCCATAACTTCTTCGTTTTAAATCCGTTTTGAGTGAATCAAATTGCTATGGTTTCATATTGAACTCTATTTTATGAATCTAAACAGAAAAGGTATAGGTTTATAGTCGGAAATTTAAGTTACATGTCAATTACTAAAGAGGTAGTCATTTCCGTCGAAAAAATGACATCTTGATGACCATTTTGGAAAACATACTTTCACTTTGAGTTTAACCATGATTTTTGAATATAGTTTCATGTTCATAATAAAAATCATTTTCCTAAAAGAACAACTTTTAAATCAAAGTTTATCATAGTTTTTAATTAACTAACCCAAAACAGCCCGCGATGTTACTATGACGGCGTATGTCCGGTTTTATGGTGTTCTTCGTGTTTTCAGGTTTTAAATCATTAAGTTAGCATATCATATAGATATAGAACATGTGTTTAGTTGATTTTAAAAGTCAAGTTAGAAGGATTAACTTTTGTTTGCGAACAAGTTTAGAATTAACTAAACTATGTTCTAGTGATTACAAGTTTAAACCTTCGAATAAGATAGCTTTATATGTAGGAATCAAATGATGTTATGGACATCATTACTACCTCAAGTTTTCTGGATAAAACTACTGAAAATGAGAAAAATGGATCTAGCTCCAAAGGATCCTTGGATGGCTTGAAAGTTCTTGAAGCAGAATCATGACACGAAAACAAGTTCAAGTAAGATTTCCACTCGAAATAAGATTGTTATAGTTATAGAAATTGAATCAAAGTTTGAATATGAGTATTACCTTATATTAGAAAGATATCATACTGTAAATAAGAAAGATTTCTTGAGGTTGGATGATCACTTTACAAGATTGGAAGTAAGCTAGCAAACTTAGAAGTATTCTTGATTTTATGTAACTAGAACTTGTAGAATTTATGAAGAACACTTAGAACTTGAAGATAGAACTTGAGAGAGATCAATTAGATGAAGAAAATTGAAGAATGAAAGTGTTTGTAGGTGTTTTTAGTCGTTGGTGTATGGATTAGATATAAAGGATATGTAATTTTGTTTTCATGTAAATAAGTCATGAATGATTACTCATATTTTTGTAATTTTATGAGATATTTCATGCTAGTTGCCAAATGATGGTTCCCACATGTGTTAGGTGACTCACATGGGCTGCTAAGAGCTTATCATTGGAGTGTATATACCAATAGTACATACATCTAAAAGCTGCGTTTTGTACGAGTACGAATACGGGTGCATACGAGTAGAATTGTTGATGAAACTGAACGAGGATGTAATTGTAAGCATTTTTGTTAAGTAGAAGTATTTTGATAAGTGTCTTGAAGTCTTTCAAAAGTGTATGAATACATATTAAAACACTACATGTATATACATTTTAACTGAGTCGTTAAGTCATCGTTAGTCGTTACATGTAAGTGTTGTTTTGAAACCTTTAGGTTAACGGTCTTGTTAAATGTTGTTAACCCATTGTTTATTAAATCAAATGAGATGTTTAATTATTATATTATCATGATATTATGATGTATGAATATCTCTTAATATGATATATACATTAAAATATCGTTACAACGATAATCGTTACATATAAGTCTCGTTTCGTAATTCTTGAGTTAGTAGTCTTGTTTTTTACATATGTAGTTCATTGTTAACACACTTAATGATATATTTAAATATCATTTTATCATGTTAAATATAGTGTATCAATATCTTAATATGATACATATGTATTTAGTAGACGTTATCATAACGATAATCGTTATATATATCATTTCGAGTTTCTTAACTTAGTAATCTCATTTCTTATGTATATCACACATTGTTAATATACTTAGTGAGATACTTACTCATCATAATCTCATGTCAACCATATATATATGTCTATATATACCACAACATGTAGTTTTTACAAATTTGTAACGTTCGTGAATCGCCGGTCAACTTGGGTGATCAATTGTCTATATGAAACTTATTTCATTTAATCAAGTCTTAACAAGTTTGATTGCTTAACATGTTGGAAACACTTAATCATGTAAATATCAATTTCATTTAATATATATAAACATGTAAAAGTTTGGGTCACTACATGCCCCGCCAAATATAAATTTAAAACTATTGCCCCTCTCCTGATAGCTGATTCCGACATCTTGCTACCTAACGACACCGCATAAATAAAACCGTCTATTTTGGTCATATCAAAAGAGAGATAGAGTTTTTGCGCCGCTGCCGGGGAACTGGTATCAGACAATACTGCTTCTATCAAACCTATTTGCAAGCTCTGAGTGGTGTCTAAGAAACACAATTATACACGGACTTGGTTGTTGGATATTTCGAACAGTCACCAATTATATTGGGACCAAAAGGATCCTGCCTCTCCGTAGTCAATCTGGCCACATAGTTCGTGAAAAGCTCTGTTATCGAAATAATAGGGAATCAGTAGCAAGAACCAAAAACATATTAAACTTAGGATAATTACCTTAGATTACCTTAGGATTACTTTATACTAAATTAGGAACTTAGCATATCTACGTAAAAGATAAAAACAAAGGGGCATACTTAGTGTATGACCCATACCCGATCTAGACCAGGGCCGTTGTTATTCGTACCTGATCCAGACATAATAATCTCTAAAGCACGCAAGGAAAAATGAATCAGAAACCAAATGGCGTTACGCGTTACTATATCAGAAAACACCAAACCCTCGATTAAAGGTCGAGGAGGACCAATTAGATTCCCAGAGATCCAAGGACACTCGTTCGAATAAAAACATCTCATCCAACATGGCTGTCAATTTCATGGATTACCGAATGACGATCCTAATTCTCACCTTGATAAATTCATATCTCTTTCGAATTCCTACAAACAGCCAGGGATGAGACAAGATATAGTCCGGCTATACGTGTTCCCCTATTCTCTCACTCAGCATGCACAGACATGGTTTAAAGGATTGGAAAAAGATTACATCACGTCATGGACGGAGATGGCTACTAAATTCGTAACCAAATATTTACCTCCTTCTAAACAAACTAAGCTCAAGAATGACATCATTGAGTTTAAGCAAAGTTATGATGAATCTCTTTACACCGCATGAGAGCGATTCAAAACCCTGCTGAAGAAATGAGATTATTCACTTGAGGCCCATTAGAACTACTTTTCCCTCTTCCGAAAACGTATGAGAAGTGAGATTATTCTTCTTCACTTTGTAATTACTCAACTTCCCTTTTTTCTTGTAAACTGTAACCCGTCTCGCATTCCCTTTTCTTAGACCTAAGCAAAATCATTTTCACCAAAAAAATTGATCATCATTCAACAATCAAATTAAGAACCCCCCCCCCCCCCTCCCCCCCCCCCCCCCCCCCCCCCCCAAAGTCATCATAATTTCAAATAAATTCAAAGTTTTAGTAACTTATAAGTTTATAACAAAAGTTGCTACCATTATGTATGTATTTTATAAGTAAATTATAAATTATAATTTTAATAGAAAAGAAACAATTTGAATAAGCAAAAGGATGTAACTTTACGTACATCATTATTGGAAGCTCTAAAATCGTTAAGAAGTGTACATCAACGCCTCTTTTTTGCCGTTTTTAGGTAGCTGAAATTGAAGGAGGCATAATTAGTTATTTTTTTTTTGGCTAAGATATGGAATCAAGGGTTTATGACAAAAGAAGATCTGAAATCCGCCATGACTGCAAGCGCGTTACCAATTTACTCACCCATGAAATCGGGATAAAATTCAACAACTCAAGTAATTGAACCACCTAACCAGAACCGATATAAATCACACCAACCTAATAATTACTTATAATTAGAGTCCAATATATGTGATAAGATAAAAACGTAAAACTTTACAAAGTTATACCCAAATCTCATCACAACACAAAATGAGAAACATTACAATTGATTCACGCCTTTATGGGTATTCAAAAAACTTACAGATACACATGTCTATTATTAGGGTTTAAGAGGCATAATTAAACATAAAAGTGCTAATATTTGCAAAATTAATCATACTACATTGTCACCTACATGTGACTGAAGGGTTCGATGACGATAGCCTGAATAATATATGACACTGAATTAAACTTTTCATCCAATGAAAAATTTCTAACTGGATTGTACGAAATCGATATATTAGTGGATGAATTATATCGATAGGAACAAAATTAGGGCGCAAATAACAGACCAAAATCATAAAAAAGCTAAAACCTTTAATTCCCCACTTGAATTTTATTGATATGTAACCGAAAAATATTCAAGAGTTGTAGCGACTGGAGTGGGGATCGATTGGAAACAGATGAAGAGTGACATTATAAATTTGATAATTCCCATACCAGAAAAATTAAATAATAAACTATGATTTCTAAATCCCCCTTAAATCATAAATGCAATAGACCGCAAAAAGTTACAAACATGTAACTATGTATTGCATCTGGAAACTAGGAATTCAAAAAGAAACTATAGCACTTCAAAGAATCGTATACCTATAATCAATGTTGTAAAAAACTTGAATACTAGCCGATTAATTTTCGATTAATCATTTTTAAGTGCAATCCGTTCCGATTTTCTAAAATCCATTTAATTAATCGGTCAACGTCAATTGACCAGTCAAAATCGAATTTGGTAATCAAGGTCCGTCAAAGTTAAAATTGGTCAACATTTAAACATGATTTTAAACTAGAACTATCCGCGGGTTTTTGTAATAAACTTTTCAAGGATAAAAAATTACGAGTTAGGTCCCATAAAAAATTGTTAGAAACGATGTATATATAAAAAATCATTGATGGCAGAGAATGTACTTAAACAAAATGTTAGATGTAAATGAAGATTATTCTAAATTAAAACATCATCTTATAGTTGTATGCAGAAAAGTCTCAACTGATTCATTCAAAAGAGTAAAGACCAAACAAAATACTCCAAAAGAAAAAGCAAGAATCAATGTAGTAAGAAACACATGAATTACCTTAAGAAGCAAATTTTGTCGATCACCGCCACCTACGCCACTGCACTAGAATCAACTTTAATTCTCAAAGACATAATAACTAACATAAATCAAATAAAATCCCTAAACAGAGCAAAACCCTAATAAGACATCTTGTGATCCAAACCTCAAGCGGTCAAAACTCGAATGAACTTTGGAATGATCTTAGACTTTCTCATACCTCACACTAACTGCGACCAGAAAAAATCATTTCCCACCATTATATCAATCAAAAGTAAAACTATATAAATTTGTTAAACATAAGGAAAACAATATAAAAACAAACCATTGATATACAGTAGTAGTAGTAGTAGTAGTAGCAGTAGCTGCTCTTTTTATGGAACAATATATGCTTTAGTGCCATTACCTTAAAAAATGAATGCACATCACGAAAAATGATTTTTTAAATTTCATTCAATAAGTAGAAGCAAAAGAGCATCCAAGATTCAACATAAAAATTATTCTCAAGAACATGTTCTTATGAATAATAAAACCCGAAACTAACAAAATCAAGCAAAACACAAACTCAAAAACAATCAAATCAAACCTTTAATCAAGCAAACCTAACAAACTCAAACCCTAAACTAAAGGAATCTAATCTAAACACTTCAAATGCACATCTTAAACCTGGATATAAATCGTATACACAAAAGAAGTTGCAATACAACATATGAAATGTTTGCTTTATTTGAATGTTCATATATGCAACAACATATGAAATTGCTACTTAAACATCATTCATGATTATTTTAGCAATGGAGAAAATAAATATCTAAGTTTCGGGATAAATGGATTACATGTCAAATATACATTTTATACAACAAATAAATAGACAATCACACTAACTAATTATCATAAGATACAATAAATAATTAGACAATGCCAACCCAAGTGCCGTTTCAGCTCCATCAAAGCTGGTAGGAGACGATCGGAAGCTCTACATAAATTTAATATATATATATATATATATATATATATATATATATATATATATATATATATATATATATATATATATATATACATATATATATATACACACACACATAGAAAATATAAATAATTAGAGGCAACAACTTCAACCAATAAAATGATAAGTTTTCAGTTATGTTTTATCTGATCAGTTCAATATAGTAAAACAAAACAGATTAGCTTAAATGAAAACCAGTCAAATGGGTCAAAACTCAAATATAAATATTGCTTTGACCCATTAACCAAACTGCACAACACACCTATTTTACCACCTCTAGAAAGAAAGCAAGAATAAATGTAGTTAAGAATCGTCACCATCGTCGTTCTTCTAAATAGTGATATTGCAGGTGGAGGTTTCCGAAATGAAGTTGTAGTATCATGTTTTAAACCTTTTTGGATTAAGAAAAACAAAGTAGATGTATTTGATAGCCAATATGGCATATGATCATTATTATCTTGATCCTGCAACAAGGTGACCCATCATTATAGATGAAATAACCAAATAATTGTTTTTATTTAACTTGTAATTACAAAATGTACCTTAATTGCTGAACCAATCATTTGAATAAGTCGATCATACACACTCAATCTCCGATGAATAAGACATTCGCATATGGTGAAAGCTGCAATCGGTTTGCCTTGACTGAATTCGGCGTCTTTCTAAATATATTCGATGAGTGTGTCAACATTTGAGTATATACAACACAAGCACTAATGAATTAATCGTATCTTCTTTTAAAGAAAATATTAATAAATGGATAATAATTTGAGTATATGTTGTACATTTTGACCATCAACTTGTGGTTTTTTGAGGCTTGCTATCAGATTCATTAGTTGAATCCCTTGCAGCTGTAGATACAATAACTGAATTCTTAGTAGGTGTATCGATGTGCAAGGGTCATATGCAAAACAATAGCCCGAAAGATCATGTCAAACACCTTGAAAGAGAGCTACAATGACTAAACCATTAGCTTATTCTTCCAATCTTCAAATGACAGTGATAGACACCTGATGTGCTTTAAGATCCAAATGTGAGATAACACCTTAACACTAATCATTATGTCCTCCTTTGTAATAGCTGCACGATTTTCAGGCTTCCCATGCAGAATATGTTTCTCCATTTGCTAAGCTATAGGCATTCAATACACTATTTGCTGAGCTATAGGCATTTACCCCACCAATTCAAAAAACTCATCCATACCATCATTATATGTCTGCCTTTTGTGAAGGTATGATCTCTATTCTCTTGATCTCCATGGCCAAAAGAGAAAGTTTCGGTACTAACAGGCTTCGGTACTTACAGCTATTCTTATATCTTTCAGAATTTACCTTAGTGGAAGGTTATTTAAGATTCAATCTCTACATGAATATGTTCACTTTCTTTGGCAAGCAAGAAAGCCATTTACCAACCAACCCGCTATTAAGTATTCCAAGGTAATCTGTCATAAAGCAAGGATAGTTTTTTAACTGAGAACATACGTGAAAGATTGAGGAACATAAAGTGAAAAATAAAATCGTAGTTGCTGCACATGTCCCAATCGGAATATATGTATGAACAAACCCTAATTAAGGAGCAGTTTCAAAATAAATTCAAAACGATAGATCAAAATATATACTTTATTATATTATATTTGATATATAAAAAAAATTAGAAACGAATTATTAGATACTTATATGTACATAGCGCAAACGCGTCTTGAATCACACCTTTAGTTTCAATAAACGAAAAATGTCCCACTTGAAATCTCGGAAATTGAGTGCATCGATAAAGCTTCATGGTCAGCACCGAATCCAAAAGGATGAACCAGCATTTCGATTCCCAAGTTTCCATCAACGTCATGAATAGACTTAGGAATGAGTGAATTGTAATTCAAATACCGTTTTATGCCACCTGGATTCGAACTTCCATTCATAGTATACGTATCTTGTCTATCTGATAACAAAATTACACTATTGGCCATGTTGTAGCATTAGAATTGCTCGCAGTTCACTATCCGTGTTACCTAAAAACCCCATTATCAGTAATACTAAAAGATTTTACAACAGGGTTTGTTACCAATTATAATAGTTACATATTTTGTAACCCTTGGCAAGATCTGAATCCATTTCTCTTCGAACTTCTCCAACAAAATTTGTCTCATCAATTAAATGAGCTACAAAACCATGTTCACCTGGTGTCACCTTTATCAGATTATGAATTGTATAAGTAACTGGCAATCAACATAACATTATATTTATATAATACCTTAATCGATAACAAATTCAGAACCAAAAAGGAAGATCTCGAATAAAAACTTACCGTTAATTGTTGAACCTCGTAGATGCAATTTTCGATTGAATGTCGTGATGCTTCTGCTACAATCGAACGTATTCTTAATTCTGCAATAGCCTATGTTGTTAACCGACTGTGACTGGCTGGAGGCGAGTTTAGAGAGGCGAATGGGATTGAAGTGCATCGCCTCTTACCCTAATTTCAAATAACAGTTCAAGCAGCGGTGACGACGACGGAAAATCGTTCAATTAGATGGATTCAATTGATAGACTTTATGAAGGTTTCGATTGAATCACTGCAACGATTTGTTCCGATTGATTGTAGGTGTCGATAACCTGAGGCGATTACATGTTCCGATTGATTGTAGGTGTGGATGGCGATTGTAGCCTTGTAGGTGTCGACTAATCTGGATTTTTATTGCCCGTGTTTTTTGTTAATGTAGGGGCAATATTGGAAGGAAAGTTTTGATAGTGTACTTATTGAGTTATAATTATAGCTAAGGGTGTAGAGAATGGGTAGGTGACGGTAATTTCCTTGATTCAATGGTTGAGATTAGAGAAAAAATTTAAATGTATCTCTTTTTTGACTTTATTATAATGTATAGTAGGGATAGGGATAGGGATTTTGTAAATTTTGAACAAAATGAACATTTTAAGACAATTATGTTAAAGTTTATGTTTATATTTATGGTTTTCTTCTATATTTACACATATAATTTTTAGAATTCAATAGTTAAATGTATAAAGTACAATCCGATTAATCTTCGATTAATCCCCGAATTGCTAATTAATCCTTCTAAAGTCTCGACCGATTAATCCCCGAATAGCAAATTTTGCAACCTTGCCTATAATTGTAGCATTGAATGAAAATAAAATTCATCATGATAAGATATATGATACTTTGAAAAAGACTAATTATATAACAAAGTGTGAAAAATGATTATCAACGGTTAACCTAAAAACGACCATGCAATCGATGCCTTCAAACGAGTATGCAATCGACGCAAGCAATTGAACAACGGTGCACAGATATAAGGGTTTTCAGCATCGCTGCTGAATATGTACTATGAATATCACAGGCAATGGGTTTTTGAAGATACAAATGATGGGTTGCTAGTGTATTTAAGTTTTAACTACAAAAACAACCTTATTAACAACAACATTTAGCAAATCATCTATCTTCATAATAACATATTTATTTAGAAGCATAGTAATATAGATAAAAAGTATAATATTTTATTTCAAAAGAGATTAAAGTTAGCTCAAATATACCATACTAAATCATTGGATTCTTACAGATCGATATCATATATAAAATAACATATTCATTAACATTAGTTGGCATACCTTTGGGACCCTAATTTTATACCAACTGATTTAATAACTTTCACATTTTGTTCATATAATTGTAAACAATAATATATATACAGCTTGTGCAGGTATTAGGTCAACATGTTAGATATAGAAGCATGTGAAATTTCCCTATGCTAAGCAACACAGAGAAAAAAAAATTGGAACAATAAACCACATAAAGAAGCAGCAAGGTAGTTAAAACATTAAACCACATCGAAGGCGTGCATATATGTAGCAACTTGTGAGAGAAAATTTGCGGTAAAACAACTACATACCTTCAGACTGAAAATGAATACACACTTCGGATGGTAGTCATTCATTTCCACCGGTAGCTGAAGGCAACCCGTGCATCAATTTTTGGATCAAACAAAGGAAGTCGAACCTACAACATTAAATATCAGCAAAAAATTTGTTAAAAACACAGTATGCCTTGGATAATAGTACTATAAAGGTAATAAGAAAAACTAAGATGCAAAAACTCTCCACAAACACATAGACCATTATATAATTTACAATCAGTAAAAGGAAGCAGAGTTAAGCATCATAACCATAACACACAAAAAACAAACATGGAATGGAAAGTTCTAAATTTACCGTGAAAAATAGAGAGAATTGAAGACGGTCTAAAGCTGAAAATGGAACATGATGATAAACATATTGAGAAATGTACATGAGACAAAAAGAAACAAAAGAAATTACACATACACATGTATGTTTAATTAACCGAAAGCTACATTAAGAACCAATTATGAACAAATTAACAAAGAACAAAGGCAATTGAAAAGCACCATTATCAATCCCAAAATCCAGACGAAGAAATTGCAAGAGGTGAAAATAAATTTGACGACTTCAAATAGCGAGAAATCGTAATCACTTCGGTGAGCGCCTGGGACCTTGAGCGCTTCGGTCACGTACAAATCAGCTTCTGATACAAACTATCTTTATTTTCAGATTCTATATCATTATGATAAGTGAATCATCATCCAGCATCACCATCATCGTCATTATCTTCGAAATTGATCTCGGAATTATCTTCATCTTGAAAACCAAACAGTGTGATTCCATTAAATCAAACATACATATACAGATAAACACCATAATAAAACCAATAGTGAACTAATTCACAGATACAATTGTACAAACAAATAAACAACGATAAATTTTATATATAGAAAACCCATAAAAAGAATACCGATTACCATTGGTGAAAAATAATGACAATTCCAACAAAGTATGCTCCAATACAACTATACAACAGCAACAACAATGTAACTCATATCTGAAAAAATAACAATATACAGTCAACATGAATGCAACCTATATATGGAAGAAATTGAACCTTTTTGTTACACAAAAAAAGAAATAATGTTTAATTTTTCGAATTGGTAAAGAATAAAAGTTGTTGAGATGATGATGATGATGAAGAAGTCGGTCTTACCTCTGCCACCATCGTCGTCGCTATCGGTGTCGCCTCGGAGACCACGATGTTAACCTTCGGAGATGCCACCACCGATTCACGGCGTTAACCTCCGGAGACGCCACCACTGATTCACGACGTTAACCACCGGAGACGCCACCACCGATTAATAATTGGAACTGGAAAACCCTAAATCGACCTCCAAATTCCATAGTAGAAAAGGTAGGAGAAGGAACGTACCTGAAGGGTGGTGCCGCTGACAGCGGTGATGGTGGTGCTTGGCTGTGACGGTGGAGTTTGGAGGTGATGGTCAGTGGTCCCGCTAGTGGTTGGGGGCGAGAATGAACTGTTTTTTTTTTTTTTTGTTGTTGTTTTTGTCTGCTGGCTGTGTGTTTCTATAGGGTAGTTGGGATGTCGTTTTGAATTTTTTGGCAATAAAACGACCAAATTCCAGGTGCTGTGATGGTCAGTGGTCCCGCTAGTGGTTGGGGGCGAGAATGAACTGTTTTTTTTGTTGTTGTTGTTTTTGTCTGCTAGGTGTGTGTTTCTATAGGGTAGTTGGGATGTCGTTTGGAATGTTTTTGGCAATAAAACGAACAAATTCCAGGTGTCTTTTAGTAGATAAGGGTAATAACTAATTGTTTGCATGAACAAATAAATGTCGTTGCATGTATTCATTGGATTAATTCATTTGATTGTAAAATTTGCATGTACCAGAATAAATAATTGTTTGTTTGATTATTTGTTGGTACATATTGCAAATTTGTGATGAATTAATGGTGAAATCCATGGGTTATACTCATAGATGTATCATCTTTCATGTAGGGTGATTTCATATATATCTGATATAGCGGATATGATATATATGATGGAAAAATTGGTGTGTGTTTTAATGGGTATTTTCATGTATTTGTAATTACATGTATTTTTTTATCATTAAATGGTACTAAATAAAATGACCATGAAGGACTTTATTTATTGATAAGTTATGTTCATAAATCATTTCATGGTTTATGGTACAAGTTAGTGAAATTATATTTTAATATGGAAGTAGGATTATAAGATGCTTAATTGACAACGGATGTAATTTATGCTTTGAAAATTGGTGGTATGATGTATGTTACTACATCAAGTGACCAATATAGCATATGTGCTGCAGAGATTAAGCGTATATTGTGATGTGGCTTAAGTATTTAAATACTTGTAATTGTAAAAGTCAACCATAGATTATGGTTTAACTCACAATGTGAATCCTTAAGGCATATTAAAAGTTGTAATTGAGTTTACTATTGATCAAGTTGATTATGCATCTACAAGTTGTAGGACTTTACACTTGGTATAGATGAGGTATCTTAGATCAAATGATTGATGTTGAGATTACTGACATTATAAACTTATTGTCATTACTTTTTGGTTCTAGAAGTGGATTGGCTAAGGAATATTTATAATAATAATCTTACCATCTAATATAATAGTACTAATTGTGTACATAAGGATAATGGGGATACATTATCAACGGTGTACAAATTAGTGGACATGTGTAATGACTTATAAATCAATTGATTTGAGTACTCACAAGTTTCTTATAGTATAATGAGAACTTGGAAAATCTTTGGTTAAAAGAAAATTGATTGAAGTCTATTAAATGAAATTAAAAGTTCATGGTGATCTATGTAATGTGATATGACTAAGGCATGTATAAAAACGAATTTCTAGACACTTATGCCTTAGACAAACTATGTTTCGTGGGTTTAATCACGAATGAACTGATATCTATGGATTTTGTTGGGTCACAACAAAATTTGACAAAATCACTTGACAAAAGAATTAGCCCGAGACTTAGTGCACAAGTTGGGCTTGGTGTGGGATTGAAGTCCATTAAATCTTCCAAAGTGAGACGCCCAATTCCTTTCTAGTACAATGCTAGGAGTTGAATTCAATGAGGTAAGCTTACTTTATGAAGATTAAAACACATAAATATTATGATCCCAAAGTATGTGTTTATACCCGTAAGTTGAAGAGGTTGAAGTTAAACTTCTTAATAGTTCTTTTGAAAAATTGCATATGCGGGTGCAAGACTAAAAGAGTTACCTATGTGAGTATGAAGTTTGCCACTTCAAAGAAGCTTGGACTTGGCTTCCTATATACTCATGAATGGATATGGACGCATGGCTTATAAAAGCGTGAGAATAAACATTAGAGAAATGTAAGAAACTGATGTGTATAATATAATATAGTGTTTAATGAATTGAAGGGTTCAATTCTTCATGAACACCCCGATTTTTGAATTCTCGTAAATATTATACTAAGTGGAAATTCAATTCTTCATGAACATTTCCATTTACGCATTAGTTTGTGTGTTTGTTCGAGTTATTTAGTAAATCAAAGGGTTTCACTAAAAAAAAGGGAAGGGGGGGGGGGGATTGTTGGTGATTTTAGTATTATCGGTCATTTTGTGTAATAAAGTGATTTACTTGAGATAAGGGGATTTCAAGTTAAGCTCAAATACGAGTTAGGAGAGTGTGGAGTGCACACTTGTATAAGCCTACTTGATTAATCCATGTGAAAGGTTGTGCTTTTTAGTTAGTGTCTTTTTGACCAAAAGATACAACTATTATGAATTAGTGTCACTCTTCATGAAAAGGTGTAACCATTCATGCTTACCTTTTAGCCAAAAGGTGTACCAATTCATGGACACCTTTTCACCATAAGGTATAAACTTTCATTCTCTATAAGTAGGGAGTGCGTGTCTCATTTTCTAGATTGATGAAAACATGAACATGCACAATAAACAAATTATCTATGTTCTTGACTTCCAATTTTGTCTATATTGAAGTTGTGCCTTTGTCTTATCCCGAATAAAGATTTCGTGTAACCTTAAGGCAATATATGTATAGGGTCGAAATACTTTATCGCGAAAGTGATTACACGATTTATAAGTTTATCCCAACATTCAAACCCTATTAACCAACATATGGATGGATATCTTCCGAAGTTGGAAGCTTTATTTAACATAAAGGTATATGATACTTACTTTGAGCAAAATGCAATTCGATACTTTGAGCAAAATGCAATTCTAAGTTTTATGTTGGTTATAAAAGCAAATGTAGAATCGATGATTAATGTAATTATTAGGAAATGTTTCCTTGGAGTTTTTTTAGGTATGCTTTCTGAACGCAAGTATACCTATATATGAGTTGAGGTTTTCTTAGTTACCACCTTGTTTAAATGAGAGATAGGGTGGCTGTAATTAATTGTAAAATTGATGCACCACGCTATTTGCGTTTTTATGATATGCTATATTGATCTGGATTATATATATATATATATATATATATATATATATATATATATATATATATATATATATATATATATATATATATATATATGTAAAATTTTTATCTTACTTTTTTTTAGCAACGCCTCACTCAAGGCTCTTCTCGACCAAGAAAGAGAACAAAGAAAAAATGATCGTGAAAAGGCAGGTGCAGCCTTGACAGCCGCAATACAGAGGGTTAAAGCAGAATCTCAGGAGGAATTGAAGCGGCTCTCGGATGCTTCTCTTAGACGAGAACACGAGCAGCAGGAAATTATCAATAAGCTTCAGGTTTGAGAATGGTATTTTATGATGACAAAGTGATTTTCTAGCTGTGTCTCAACACAATATAAAAATAGATTAATGTTCACGTTTTCAGGAATCAGAAAAAGAAAGGTGTTTATTGGTGGACACCTTGCGATCCAAATTGGTAAGTCTGCACTGCTCTCTCTCTCTCTCTCTCTCCCTCTCTCTCCCTCTCTCTCTCTCTCTCTCTCTCTTTTTTTTTTGTAAGCAAGACCCCAAAGTTGTAGAATTAATATGAGGATTGAATTGGTAAGTTTGCATTACGACCTTTATTATGATGTTTGCATCAGTTAGATAGATCTTCAACCCTTAATTCTTTGTCATATTTTGCTTATACAAACAGGAAGACATTAGACAGAAATTGGTTGGGTCTGAGAACAAGGTCCGTCAACTCGAACCCCAGCTTTTTCAACAGCAGCAGGTTTCTTCCATTGCTAAAAAGGTATGAACCTCTCCTAGAATTGCATATACCATATAATATTTGATAGGGTTCTATATTAATATTTTATGGCGGTGTATGATCATCTGTTCCGTAATTATGCATTTTTGCAGAAGGTAGAAGAACTTGAGCATGAAACTAGCAGGTTGAAGAAGGAACTTGAAAGCGAAAAGGTAAGTAGGGTTGTTGTACAATTATTTCATGCTATCTGTATGATATTTTTAACCAACACCATTAAGAACCTTGAATGCGCATAAGTGTGCGTTGTATATGACAAACTATTCCAGCACCATTAAGAACCTTGAATGCGTAATATGTGTGGGTTGTATGTGACAAACTATTACTTTTACTTTTTCTTTGCTTTCATATGTATAAGCTAATACTTCATAACATTTTCTTTGAATCATACTGTATGTATACTTAGTATTAATTAAACCACAATGCTTGGGTGGCGGCTTTAGAGGATACTGTTCATTGCAGTACCCACCATTACCATTAAAAGGTTTATTTTTGTATTTTTGCAGGCAGCTAGGGAAGAGGCATGGGCTAAAGTTTCCGCTCTTGAACTTCAAATCAATGCTGCAATGCGGGATCTTGAATATGAAAAGCGTAGGCTAAAAGCTGCCCGCGAAAGGATAATGCTTCGGTAAGAACTTCAAATCTTATTAGGTTAAATTTTATGCTATAGCTAACATGAACATTTAGAATTTGTATTCCAAATGTTATATTTCTGTCAGTAATTAAACTAAATGAGCTGATGCGTGCGTAACAATACATCTTTTACCCTCTAAATTTATACAAGATTCAAACACTACAAATAAGCACACACAACTAATGAGCACTTAGAACCCGGTCATTATAGTACTTTAATGTAAGTATTCGTTTCAAGTTCGTCCCAAGAGAGCGGTGTAAGTCGGATAATTGAAACTATTAATTGTCCTAGGGTTTGTTTGATTGGGGGGGGGGGGGGGGGGGTTGATTGATATCAACTAACACTAAAACTTGCACAATTAAACAAACCTAAATTTATCAATTAAACTAATAGCAAGAAACAAGTAGCGAAGTATTAAAACTTAAAACAATTAACTAAGACGTGTTCACTTATCTAATCCTCTGTATGCTTTGACTTGCCCCGTTTTGCCTATATTGCCATCTCATTAGTTGTTGAACTATTAATTGTTTAACATCACTACTAAACCTCAAATCAAATGATACTCCACGAATTCACATAAGCTTTATATCTTAAGATCGAGTTATGCATGATTTGGTCATTGAGATTGAACTTAGGTTAAAATCACTTAAAACCTCCAACTATCGAAATCACTTAAGATAATTGGCATTACTATGTTGACTAGAGGCCAATTGAAAACCAACCTAGATCAAGAACACAATCACTTGCAATTCCTAAACTAGTTGTCTAGATTACCTAAGGTGTTGAAGCACATATTGATTCACTTCTCAAATCACTAAGAGAGCTACACAACATATGTAATCAAAGTCAAGCCTAAAACAAACTCATAGTAATGGATCTTTAGCCAACTCAACAACACATGATCATGTAATTCATTTAAACAACAATAATCAATTGATTAAGGGCATATCTTATGCTTAGAGATTCATAGATAAGCAAACACAAGAGATTTAGCCAAGCATGGCAAAGATTACACTAGCAATAAGCATAAAAACATCAATAAATATCATCTTGAGTGATTATAAGTAATTAATTCGAAGCTAGATAAAGAAAAGTAGAGATTACAACTAATTAGTGCAAAATAGATAAAGCAAGGTGGAAATTACAACCCAAAATGATAAAGAGAAGAAGATCTAAGCTATAATCATAAGATAAACAAGAACAAAATCAATTAAACTAAAGCATTCATCATTACAAGTAAATTGGAGAAGAACTAGTGTTAAAAAGGAAAGAGATTACAAAAATGGAGAATGGATGATGTAGATCTAGCATCTACCTTCACTAATCTTTGACTTGGAACATGAAATTAGGCCTCGATCTTGATGGATTCCTGATTGGAACCCTTTTAGGATTTCAAAACGGCCTAAGGAACCAGCTCTCTCACTTAAAAACCCCAAATTTGCTTTTATAGGTCGGCTGAATTTTCTGGCTGAATCAGATGCTGGAGCGACGCTTTTGAAATCAGGAGCGACGCTTTTGGGGTGCTAGAGCGACGCTTTTGAAATCAGGAGCGACGCTTTTGGGGTGCTGGAGCGACGCTTTTGGCTACTGATCTTTTTAACACACATTTTAGCACATAGGGGCGCAGCTTTTGACCTTAGGAGCGCCGCTTTTGACCCTGGAACTTCATTTTCACTCCAAAACTTCACTAGGTTCATTTTCTTGACCCAATGGTTGATTCCTTAGCATAAATATGAACTTTTAGACCACTTTTGTTCCGAAACGACTAAATACCACAAACCGCTCACTAATCATCACAACCCGTATCGAAATGCCACGAAAGTAGGGAGATATTGCGAAGATAGATATGTATATTTTGAGCAATATCAAATCCCCCACACTTAAGCATTGCTTGTCCTCAAGAAATATAGGATCAAGAACTCTAAACTCAACCATCAATACCCAAACTTGTAGTCTCAAGCTTAAATGCAATAAAGATCAAACCAAACTTGCATTTCAAATAAATATGGCCAAAATGCAAAGTATTACCTCAAAGCACTTGCCATTCTTCAAATCATCACTTAAACTTGAGACTTGGGCAAACTCTTCAATCAACAATCAAAAACAATCTTCAATCTTCTCAAACTCAAACCTTCAAGCAATAACATCATCAACTTCAAACAATCTCTTCAACTAGCACATCTTCAAGTCTTCAATCCTCAAATACTAACACAAACATAATTCAAGCCTAAGTCTACCCGAACCACTCATTCCCCCGGCCAAAGTCAACTTCATCTACGAGGAGGTCATCAAACACCAATCAATAAGTATCAAATCTTTACAAACTCGAACTAGACCTCCTTGAAATTGACCAAATATGTAGGATTCACGGGATAGCCATAAACTCATCAAACAATTCAATCTCAATCTATCATCAACTAACTCAAACAAGCTCAAAGTGTACTCAAAAATGTAAAATGCACCTCGAAATGAACAAGGGCCATGAAAATCATAAACATCACCACTAATCATAAAATAATGCATCGTGTAGAGAATATGCTTCCGAAAAGAATGCTCACCTCATCAAACTGCGTTGGCTATCCCTCTTTCACCTCCATGCCCCCAAAACACCTATTTTTCGTCAATTCCAAGAATGATCGTCAATTCCAAACATATATCGTCAATTCCAATTGATAATCATCAATTCCAAGTATAGGGTTAAGGTGGGTGTGCCAAAGGTAAGGGACTGGTTACCCCACCTTTATTGGTCAACCCGGGCTCGGGCCAACCGGCACTCATCAAGCTTTCTATCACAACTCTATGGTTTCTCTCATAGTAGGGCGAAAGCATTGATGGAGGTTCGTGGAATTAGGGCCCCACGTTGCTAAATAAGAGAGTCCGCCAATTCCAAATTTTTGAAGCACTAGGAAGACTTTAACTTCCTTTCAAATAATCGAGCTTGACTTGGGAGACTTTACTCCCAAGCTTGGAATAACATAACTTGGAAGACTTTACTTCCAAGTTTGGAAGACTTTACTTCCAAAACGAGATGATGCTTATCTACTTCCCACATAACAAGCTTTTATGCTTATTTTTAGAAAATGTAGGAAGTAGTTACTACCTTTCCGTTAATTGCAAGCGCAAGGGTGCCATAGCTTTTAGATATGGGTTGTGTTGTCTAGCAACACTAGCACGAAGCCATTGCTCCTAAAAAGGATAGCACTTTGTGAAGCTCAAGGCTCCTCTTCCCACGGTACTTAGGATAGATAAATGTAAAATGGTGTAGATTAGGAAGTCTCCTACACCAAGTGAATTAACCATTCAAGTTTATTTTTGAGACATAAGAGGGTGGACTTTAACCATCGAATTTTTAAAACCGAGAAGACTTTACTTCCCCCACACTTGAATGGAACTTTAACCATTCAATTTGAAACTTGGAACCAAAAATGAATGGAACTTTAACCATTCAAAACAAGGTAAGTTATGGCTTAATTTTGACCAAAACTTTTCAACAATTCAACAAAACACTTAGGAAAATTTTAAAATTAGGTCATAATTTTGTTTAAAGTTAAGTCCACGAGAATTTATCTCTCCCCCCACACTTGAGATCATGTAATGCCCTCATTACATTAAATCAAAATAGAGTAATAAATTCGAGTGGGCAAAATTGGAAAAGAGATAGAAGTACCCGAGACTAAAGGCCATTTCCACAAGTAATTGTCAAATTGCATGAAGTTATCATCACATATCCGCATCGCCATACTTTCTTTAGCTTTGATTTTGATTAACGAGTCTTTATCTTGACTCGTCCCCGTCTTCTCAACATTCCTTATTGGGGTGGTTCTCCCCCACACTTTATCGGACGACATGTGAAATCGGTGGAAAAAGTTCCACGAATCAAGAGAGTGAGCCAATCATTAACCCCTCGGGTGGTGTATAAGAAGAGAATAATCTTCTTCATTTGCATGAAGAAGATTGAACCAACCCAAGAGTCAACAATTGACTCTCTTCCAAACACGGTTTTGAACACGAGGTTCGCTTTCTTAATCGGCTCACACAAACATGAATCATCAACCCCGGGTTGCAAAACCTCCTTAAAATCATCTATACCATACCCAAGAGGATTGTTATACACTTTGAAAGTTTTGGGTATGATATTCTTAACTTCATCTCCTTCATCATCATCATCTTCACTATCATCATCACTATCATACTTGCCATCACCAAGTGGATTATCATGCATTGTAAAAATGTTAGATGTTGGCAAAGTTTCACTCACTTCATCATCTTCCTCATCACTCTCACTAACTTTTTCATACTCATTATCGTCATAATCTTTATCCTCTTCATCGTCTTCACTCTCATCGTCATCATTGGTTATCAAAGATTCGGGTACTTGTGCCATCTCCACTACTTCGGTCTTGACATAAAAGCTATCATCATCATCATCATCATAAAAGACCCAATTTCTTGACCAAGAAGTAGAGACTACGGGTGAGGTGGGTGGTGAAATGGTAGTGGATACAAAATCTTCAAGGAAAGGGAGCATGGAACACACGGTTTTCTCTAAGCTTTGAAATGAAGCGTGTTGAATTTCTAACATTTCTCTCAAATATCTTCTTTCATGAATTAGAGCCTCCATACGGTTAAGGTGGGTTCTCACAACGTTTAAGAATAATTCTAATAAATTCGGATCGATCTCCTCTTGTTGTTGATCTTGGAATTGATGTTGAGAAGGATCCCATGTCGAGTCATATCCCTCATAACAATAGTCCATTGGTTGACTTATAAAGTCAAAATTAGAAATAGGACCATCATCACAAGGTTGATCAATGGTGGTGAAATCATTCATGTAACTATCATCATAACCCTCGCCTCGATAATATTCATCATAAGTACCACAATAACCATCCGGCTCGAAAGCTTTCCATTGATTCATGTAACCGTTGTCATTCATACACCCATTATCAAAATTACCCATGTAACCATCACTCACATACCCATAATCGTCATTCATACCCATATAATCAACATTGTTGCCCAAATAACCATTTTCATCGTTCATGCCCAAATAACCATTATCCAAACCTATGGGACTTGAGTCTCCCATCATTTGTTGATCATATTTTGCGTTTTTTGATATCAAGTAGTCACACAATGCATCATACTCCGCCATCTAGCTTAATCACACCACAAACAAACAAACGTTTCTCCGGACACAAGCAAATATAAATAAAAAATAACTTTTGCAAGAATGAAATTCTTACAAAAGGATCGAACAACTAAAAGTTTAAACCAACTACCCTACTTAGCTAACCGCTCCCCGACAGCGGCGCCAAGAAAGTGTTGATGCGTGTGTAACGATACATCTTTTACCCTCTAAATTTATACAAGATTCAAACACTACAAACAAGCACACACAACTAACGAGCACTTAGAACCCGGTCATTATAGTACTTTAATGTAAGTATTCGTTTCAAGTGTGTCCCAAGAGAGCGGTGTAAGTCGGATAATTGAAACTATTAATTGTCCTAGGGTTTGTTTGATTTGGGGGGGGGGGGGGGGGGGGTTGATTGATATCAACTAACACTAAAACTTGCACAATTAAACAAACCTAAATTTATCAATTAAACTAATAGCAAGAAACAAGTAGCGAAGTATTAAAACTTAAAACAATTAACTAAGATGTGTTCACTTATCTAATCCTCTCTATGCTTTGACTTGCCCCGTTTTGCCTATATTGCTATCTCATTAGTTGTTGAACTATTAGATGTGTAGCATCACTACTAAACCTCAAATCAAATGATACTCCACGAATTCACATAAGCTTTATATCTTAAGATCGAGTTAAGCATGATTTGGTCATTGAGATTGAACTTAGGTTAAAATCACTTAAAACCTCCAACTATCGAAATCACTTAAGATAATTGGCATTACTATGTTGACTAGAGGCCAATTGAAAACCAACCTAGATCAAGAACACAATCACTTGCAATTCCTAAACTAGTTGTCTAGATCACCTAAGGTGTTGAAGCACATATTGATTCACTTCTCAAATCACTAAGAGAGCTACACAACATATGTAATCAAAGTCAAGCCTAAAACAAACTCATAGTAATGGATCTTTAGCCAACTCAACAACACATGATCATGTAATTCATTTAAACAACAATAATCAATTGATTAAGGGCATATCTTATGCATTAGAGATTCATAGATAAGCAAACACAAGAGATTTAGCCAAGCATGGCAAAGATTACACTAGCAATAAGCATAAAAACATCAATAAACATCATCTTGAGTGATTACAAGTAATTAATTCAAAGCTAGATAAAGAAAAGTAGAGATTACAACTAATTAGTGCAATATAGATAAAGCAAGGTGGAGATTACAACCCAAAATGATAAAGAGAAGAAGATCTAAGCTATAATTATAAGATAAACAAGAACAAAATCAATTAAACTAAAACATTCATCATTACAAGTAAATTGGAGAAGAACTAGTGTTAAAAAGGAAAGAGATTACAAAAATGGAGAATGGATGATGTAGATCTAGCATCTACCTTCACTAATCTTTGACTTGGAACATGAAATTAGGCCTTGATCTTGATGGATTCATGATTGGAACCCTTTTAGGGTTCCAAAACGGCCTAAGGAACCAGCTCTCTCACTCAAAAACCTCAAATTTGCTTTTATAGGTCGGCTGAATTTTCTGGCTGAATCAGATGCTGGAGCGACCCTTTTGAAATCAGGAGCGACGCTTTTGGGGTGCTAGAGCGACGCTTTTGAAATCAGGAGCGACGCTTTTGGGGTGCTGGAGCGACGCTTTTGGCTACTGATCTTTTTAACACACATTTTAGCACATAGGGGTGCCGCTTTTAACCTTAGGAGCGCCGCTTTTGACCCTGGAACTTCCAAAACTTCACTAGGATCATTTTCTTGACCCAAGGGTTGATTCTTTAGCATAAATATGAACTTTTAGACCACTTTTGTTCTGAAACGACTAAATACCACAAACCGCTCACTAATCATCCCAACCCGTATCGAAATGCCACGAAAGTAGGGAGATATTGCGAAGATAAATATGTATATTTTGAGCAATATCATGAGCCTTGTGGATACAAATGAATACCATTCTTTCTTTGTAACGATCACAATGGACCGACGGTACAATTTCACGTGTATCTAATAATAGTAGAGGTGGACAGTTTTGACCGTTTCACTTACATGTTACATGTGGAGAATTAAGGCCTTAAGGGTATGTTATTGTTTTATCTCTAATGGGTGAAATGGGGGAAAAATATAGGGCAATAGGGAAACAGGTCAATTGGGTCTAAAAATGTAGTTTTGATTCATAACAATTTTGTTGATCATTTGTTCTGGAAGTTATAGATTAATATTGTAATTTGTAATCATATTTGACACCATTCGTTTTTAAAATAATTTAAACTTATAACAAAAAAAAGTGTTATGGGTGAATACAATCAACCCTGCCTATATGCTCATGTTAAATGTATGTATGTTGCTACCGCCTTATGCTGGTATCGTCTTTATCCAAGAGTTCTTGGTTGTTTACATTAAATGGTTTTTATGCAGGGAAACACAGATCCGGTCATTTTATTCTACGACAGAGGAGATCTCTAGGTTATTTGCAAAGCAGCAGGAACAGTTAGAGTCTATGCAAAAAACACTAGAAGATGAGGAGAATTATGAGAACTTATCAGTTGATAATGATATAAATTCTAACGTTGATAACCAAAATCCGATAGATTTGCTCCGTCAAAGTAAAGAAGCAATTGGGTCTCAGTCCAGTAGCGGGATGAAAGCAGTAGATCAAGTTCAGACATCAAGTTACGAAGCTAGTGCAACTGAGAATCATGACTGTGATGCTCGAAATCAAGAAACTTGTGAAGATACTCAAGAAGCAGAGTTTACTAGCTTTGACCCTTGTGCTAAGGGTCCGTCTGGATCTGATATTGATGGCGAGAATACCGCAGCAATTGAAACAAAACAAGTTTTGGAAACCAAAACCCAGGGGCTTGACCAACATATTGACTTGCACAAGTTAAATGCTCGGGATACAATGGTGATGGACAATGAAGAGGAAAGAGTTGAAACTGACGGCGATAAAATACACCAATCAAAGGAGCCTGTTGAAGAAGATACAAAAGCTGGAGACACCATTATAACAGCTAACCTGTTGGCTTCTGAAGTTGCTGGGAGCTGGGCTTACAATGCTACTCCTTCATGCCACGGAGAGAATGAGTCTCCGGGAAGTGGCGGTGGCAGCGGCGGCGGTGGTGGTGGGGTTTTGCACAATTCTGCTAGTGTAGCAGCTAAGAGCCAAACTGGTGTTGTAAGGAACTTTGAGCATGAAGCACTTACTAAAATGATAGGGGTAATAGCCCCGCAGATGCAGGGGAAATTTGTTGGTGTTATAAAGAGTGATAGTGAAAAAGGCATTGCATCTAACTCAGATACAGGAGATTGCACCGAGGATGGTAGTGGTGAATCTGATGGGGTACCATCATATAATGACAATAAAGTGAGTGAAGCAATGGACGAGGATGATAATGATGACGATGGATATGAATCTATTGTGATTATGTAATATAGCAGTAGGATGATGATTGAGTATGTAAATGTAAATAAATGAAGAACACACTTGTAAATAAAGCTTTTATTTAGATAATGAAAATGGAAATTGCAGATACAAAATCAGAGAGACCCAAACCTATGGAAATCTCCTGCCTAAATCAGAGAAGGACCAACTATTTGGTTCCTTCCTGCCCAAGCCAACAATGGCTGAATACAACTCAAGTAAAAAATACCATGGATGACATGTATATATATTATTTCATCAAAAACAAAAATAATAAACTAAATTCATCTCAGCCATTCATTCGGATCCATTAATCTCAGCCCTCTATCTCTTTATTCTTCTTTTCATCCTTTGTATGATGATCCTTA
Source organism: Rutidosis leptorrhynchoides (assembly GCF_046630445.1). Taxonomy (NCBI): domain Eukaryota; kingdom Viridiplantae; phylum Streptophyta; class Magnoliopsida; order Asterales; family Asteraceae; genus Rutidosis; species Rutidosis leptorrhynchoides. Next base: position 219,589,112 of record NC_092333.1, on the reverse strand, counting down.
TCACAAGCTCACAAGATTCTCTTGAAACTGCATCAAATAAATAAAGGTATGGTTACTAGATCTGATTGGATGAAATTAAACTTGGTTATATCACTGGTCCTAATCAAACTGACCGCTTTGATTCCGCATGAACTTAATTGGGATTGGGTTTTTTCTTCTAAAAAATAATAATTGGAACGTGTTCAATTGTTTTATGTTGCCTTAGATCCATCTATTTACTGAAATAATTGGATTTGTTTCAAGGAAAGTTGCACTGCAAAAGAAGTCTATTTAGTCCATTTCTATTATATGTAAAGTATTTTCCGAAATAAACATTCAAGGGTCCATATTATGAGTCTTCGACTATAATCAACCAAGGGACCTTTTCAGTAATGATTATACCAATAGCTGTGTTCCTTATATTTATAAATTTATACTACGTGATGTTGCGGTAGAGATATATGAAATGGTTACAAGTTTTAATTATATACGGACGGAATATACCTAATTTTTACTATAACACTATAGGCATGTATACATAATCGTACAGTAATATAGTTAGGGTAAATCCGGAGTTCGTTTCACGGGACTTGATATTTTTAGGTGTAACAACCTTACTTTTTCAGTTACTTCCGTTAACTTTCTGTTAATTATTTTAATGGTGACTACTTGACTTGATATGTGTTTAAGTATATTAAATGCATATTTAATCCTTGGTGGGTTACTGGAATTAATATGGGTGAATATTAATTGATAAACATATTTCGGATAATGAAATACGATAAAAATGAAACGGTTTGATTAACTGAAAAAACTATTTCGAGTAACAAAACACTCGGGTTATTTTAATAATTATTTCATAATTATTAATTTTGAAAAATATTTTTAATTTATCATTGGTTTTAATAAATTGGATTACTTGGTTACGTTTTAACGAGCGGAAAAACGTTCAGGGACTGCGGTACGTTTAAACGACACTAGAAACGAACCAAGAATACGAGTAATTGAACAACACGAGTCCGGGAACCCCTCCCATGGGCCATTCGGCCGAACCCCCTCCTCACTCCCCTCGATATACTTTAATTGTTGGACTAGTTAACTTGTGTGATTGATTTAGGCCCTATTGTTTAATAATACTAATAACAAAATACTGGACTTTATCCCATAACCCTAACCAGTTGACACATCTCCCTCCCTCCCTCTTCTTGATCGACGAACACACGCACACACACACATTTCACCATCCATTTTTGATTTCTAGCTTGTGCTTCTTTAAGATAAAGTGATCCCCGCATCATCATCTACACTTAGATACTTGCAATTTTTTATTTGGATGTATAAACTTGTAACCCTAATTTATTAAATTAAGAATTTTATAGTATTACATAGTCTATGTTGGTCATTTGCTCAATCTATTACGTTTGTATGTGTTACTAGTCGTTAATTTGCCCGATTTGTGTAAATCCCGAATTTAAAAGGCATAATACTGATATTATGGGCTTATTTTCTATAAATGATAAGTATCTAGAAGGAAAGGGCTTGAAAAATTAATAACTTTGCTTGCAAGAATCGTCTGATTTCGTTATGTTATGCTCCCGTTATGATTAATTGAATTTTTAACATGATATTGCATGAATCCGAATTTTCTGAGATAAATGATTAATGAATGAGGTTATGAACTGATTACCATTGAAAATATAATTGAAAAACACTCAAGTTAGGCTAGGATAGCATGTAAAACGGATTCGTATTGCTCATGTTATGTTTGATCGATTGTTGGTGACCATATTGTTGTTTAACTTGTAAAACTAATGCAAACGACTAAGTAAATTTGATTTCTGGAAAATAATCTTTTGAGATTTGAAAATTTCATAAAAAGTAAAAAGTACACCATTTTTCATTAGGCTTTGTGTGCTAATTGTTTCTGGATGTTTAGGTAATCGCATCCAAATATGGCTACCCAAATTGACTTAAATCTGTCTCGCATGCATCAAAATTGGCCTAGCATAAAATTTAAATTATTTGAGACCTTGATCTTCTAATATGTTGGTATTTGGATATTAACAAACATGTTTCATTTGTATGTCAAACACCTAAAGACCTAGTATGCTACGTGTTTTATACGTTCTAAAACGGTAGGTCTGAATGCTGTCCAAATCAGGAAGTCCGACTTAGATTGCAAAACTGTACAAATTAGCTAAACCAAATTCTTAGATGATTTGATATATTGAAATATACAATGTTTGTGACCATCTCCCACTGGCCTTATGTGATTTACATTTTTCTAGAATAAATGGTGGATTTTTACAATTCTGGTGTGCCTATAGAAACTGAATTGGAATGTTTTGCATGCTAAGTGAGTTCTAAGAATCGTATGATAGCATAGTTAGTCTTTTTAGAAAGCTAATTATATGTATTTATGATCTGGAGTTTATCATACTTTCATTACTTATCATTTGTAAATAATACTTGTTTGGTTGCACGTCTTGCATGAACACTTACGACAACTAAACTTTAAAACGTGAGAATGTTTGACTAATGCTTGAAACTTACGAATTGACCTTGGTTTGATCTTATGAAATTATTGACATTACCTACTGATGGAATTGACTTAGGTTGACCAACTTGACCAAGTTTAGCTTTTGTTTACTTGCATGAATTGATTGACTTTGTGTTGAATTTTACTATACTACGTGTCGGTCTAAGCAATAGAATAACATGTACACTATGGGATAACGTAATGTGGTAATATAAGCTTACTTATACGATCTAATTTATTAGGTTGTGTTTTATGGTTGTAAAACATCCGGTCTACGTATTGATTTTGACTAGCTTTTACCGTGCACTCAAGATGACTCTACACTCCCGTTTTACTTATTTATTCTGGGATAACACGCCGTTTATAAATGTTTTTACTTTAAATCATGAGATAACTTATACATATGAGTTCTGTTCAAAAGCCCTTAGCTTGAATACGTTAATTACCTATTTGGTAAGTGCGAATTAGATGGATGGATCCGTTAGGTTTAACAAACCTTACCCGACAATACTAGGGTGCGATTTTCTTCGTAACCGTACACTTGAACAGGTGTATGCTAAATAAAAATATGGGGTAAAGGATAAGAGTAGTTCTAAACTATTCGTCATGTTAGTGAGTATTTCAAGTGCTCAATGATGTATATCAATGATGTATATGTACGTAACTAGAGGGGGTGAATAGTTACTTAATACGTTTTAAACACTTTTTCGATTGATCACCAAATTCGATTTAACTTTGATCAACCAACTCAACTCAAACTTGATGTGTATAGTGTATATGTTTAAAATGATAAATGAAGTAATGTAAAGAATATAGACACAAGGATTTATAGTGGTTCGGGTGGATGTTAACTAATTCACCTTAATCCACTCCCCTATTACACTAATCGGGATTTGTTGCTTCACTAAGCACTTTTCTCCAAACCCGGTGGAGATCCGATTTATAAGTCTTTAACTTCTTTGGTAGACAACAAACCTAATCTTTCTTTCCCTTTAAAAGATCAACTCCAACCTAGATCAACTTGTCTTCACCTTGGACAAGTATTAATCTCCAAATAAGATTAATCAACTTCCTAAGTCCCTTTAAGGAAGTAGATCACTAAGCTAGCCTATGCTTCTACTAATTGAATGATCCTAACACAATACTAGGACATACATTACATTAAGTAAACTCACAAGATAAACGATTTTGATTAGTAAGTTTACAACAACCCAATTCTATATCTATAAGATCATAGAATCTTCTCTTGTGTAACGACCCGGCAAAAACATCATTGGTGGCGTCGTTAACTTAGGTCCCGTTACGTGGTCATAGTCCCTAAATGAGACGCATTTGACCAAAATTATGTCGCATTCATTTGAAATGTATATGACTTGCAAAGTTTTAAGTTACCAAACAATTCGACAAAGATTTTAAGTTTACAAAAGTTATCAAGTATAAATGAAATAACTTGCGACATAATATAAGTTGAAAAATTTTGAATGCTATCAATAGCGTATGCACGTAATCATTTAAGCTTGAATCCAAAGGTGCTATCACTAGCGTATGCATATATGCTTGACCCCAAGCAAGTAATTAAAGTGTGCGAAAGCATGTATCAAGTAGCCACGTATGAACCTGAGAAACATATGAAAACTGTCAACGAAAAACGTTGGTGAAATCATAGGTGTATTTGTAAACGTTGTTTTTGAACCATGTAATTTAACATCTACAAATATCTAAACTCTCTGTAATTTCATCTCTCTTAATTGATTCATATTTACAACATACAAGGAGGATATATATAGACCTGAGATACAAGACCTGACAGCCCAATAAATGCACCAAATCAACTAACTACATTAATTGCACCGACTACCTACTAACATTAAATGTGTATACGTATGTATTGTAACACTCCCCCTCAAGCTGGAGCATAGATATTGATCATGCCCAGCTTGTCACAAAACTGACGGATATAATTTCCAGGTAATGCTTTGGTGAATAAGTCCGCCAACTGTTCATTACTTTTGATATGGGGTGTTTGAATAATTCCTTCTTCTAACTTTTCTCGAGTAAAATGACAGTTAACTTCAATATGTTTGGTCCTTTCATGGAAGACGGGGTTGCTTGCAATATGAATGGCTGCTTTGTTATCACACCATAAATTCATTGGTTCGGACTGAGCAAAACCAATCTCGCTAAGAAGATTACGAACCCTCACAAGTTGTCTGGGCCATGGCTCGATACTCAGATTCCGCACTTGAACTAGATACCACATTTTGTTTCTTACTTTTCCAAGATACAAGATTTCCTACAATGAAAACACAATAACCAGTTGTAGACCGTTTAGTTGCAGGATCACCATTATAATCAGCATCAGAAAATCCCTCGATAGTGTGATGACCATGATTCTGGTATAAAATACCACGACCAGGTGTACCTTTTAAGTACTTTAAGATATGAGTGACAGCATCCCAATGTGAGGTTCTCGGAGATGACAAGAACTGACTAACAACACTCACCGGGAAAGAAATATCAGGACGGGTGAGTGTAAGATAATTTAGCTTGCCCACAATCCTTCTATATTTTTCTGGGTTCATAAGAAGTTCTCCTTCGTCAGTTTTTAGCTTTATACTCGGTATCATTGGTGCTTCACAAGTTTTTGCGTTAATCATCCCAGAATCACTGAGCACATCAAGACAATACTTTCTCTGAGATAAGAAAATACCTCTTTTATTTCGAGAGACTTCAATACCGAGAAAATATTTCAAAGGACCAAGGTCCTTTGTTTGAAATTGAGTACTTAAGAATGTTTTTAACCTGTGAATTCCTTCTTTATCACTCCTAGTAATTACAATTTCATCCACATAAACAACAAGCAAGATGCACCCGGAGTTTGATGAAGCGAAGAATACAGAGTGATCATATGCACTTCTTCTTAGGCCAAAGTTCCTAACTACCGCATTGAATTTTCCTAACCAGGCACGAGGAGATTGCTTCAAGCCATAAATTGCTTTTCGTAATTTGCATACTTTACCAGACTCCCCCTGAGCAACAAACCCAGGTGGTTGCTCCATATAGACTTCTTCCTGCAAATCTCCATGTAAAAATGCATTCTTCACATCAAGTTGGTGAAGTGTCCATTGATATGAAGCAGCTAAAGAAATGAATAATCTGATAGATGTGAGTTTAGCAACAGGAGAAAAGGTCTCAGAATAATCCACCCCATATGTTTGAGCATAACCCTTAGCAACTAAACGAGCTTTCAACCGTGCCAAAGAACCATCAGGATTAACCTTTACTGTGAAGACCCACTTACAACCAATTGCCTTTTTAGAAACAGGTAAGTTAACTAATGCCCAAGTGCCATTATGATCGAATGCATTCATTGTAGTGACCCAAACTTTTACATGTTTATATATATTAAATGAAATTGATATTTACATGATTAAGTATTTCCAACATGTTAAGCAATCAAACTTGTTAAGACTTGATTAATTGAAATAGGTTTCATATAGACAATTGACCACCCAAGTTGACCGGTGATTCATGAACGTTAAAACTTGTAAAAACTATAGGATGACATATATATGGATATATATATAGTTAACATGATATAATGATAAGTAAACATATCACTAAGTATATTAACAATGTACTACATATGTAAAAACAAGACTACTAACTTAAGAATTTCGAAACGAGACATATATGTAACGATTATCGTTGTAACGACATTTAATGTATATATATCATATTAAGATATATTAATACATCATGATATCATGATAATGTAATAATTTAACATCTCATTAGATATAATAAACAATGGGTTAACAACATTTATCAAGATCGTTAACTTAAAGGTTTCAAAACAACACTTACATGTAACGACTAACGATGACTTAACGACTCAGTTAAAATGTATTTACATGTAGTGTTTTAATATATATTCATACACTTTTGAAAGACTTCAAGACACTTATCAAAGTACTTCTACTTAACAAAAATACTTACAATTACATCCTCATTCATTTTCATCAACAATTCTACTCGTATGCACTCGTATTTGTACTCGTACAATGCACAGCTTATAAATGTATTTACTATTGGTATATACACTCCAATGATCAGCTCTTAGCAGCTCATGTGAGTCACCTAACCATGTGAGAACCATCATTTAACATCTAGTATGAAATATCTCACAAAATAACAAACTAATGGAGCCTATATGATACCTCCATATTCATGTGCTTTAGGGAGTCCACAAACACATTCATTTTTCAACTTACATGCATCAAACTACTCTCTCTCAAGTGTTCTTCCATTATTCTAAGTGTTCTTCATCATCTTCATCAAAATCTAGCTCAATCTAGTTCATAAATCCATACATAAACCAAGTTATAAAACAACTACTCAAGAACACACCAACAACACTTCCAAGTTTGCTAGCTTACTTCCAATCTTGCAAATCCACTTTGAGTGATCATCCAACCTCAAGAAATCTTTTTTATTTACATTAAGATATCTTTCTAATATAAGGTAATACTCATATTCAAACTTTGATTCAATTTCTATAACTTTAACATTCTTATTTCGAGTGGAAATCTTTCTTGAATTTGTTTTCGTGTCATGATTCTACTTCAAGAACTTTCAAGCCATCCAAGGATCCTTTGAAGCTAGATCTATTTTTCTCATTTCCAGTAGGTTTATCCACAAAACCTGAGGTAGTAATTATGTTCATAACATCATTCGATTCATATATAAAACTACCTTATTCGAAGATTTAAACTTGTAATCACTAGAACATAGTTTAGTTAATTCTAAACTTGTTCGTAAACAAAAGTTAATCCTTCTAACTTGACTTTTAAAATAAACTAAACACACGTTCTATATCTATATGATATGCTAATTTAATAATTTAAAACTTGGAAACACGAAAAACACCGTAAAACCGGATATACGTCGTCGTAGTAACACCGCGGGCTGTTTTGGATTAGTTAATTAAAAACTATGATAAACTTTGTTTTAAAAGTTTTTCTTCTAGAAAAATGATTTTTCTTATGAACATGAAACTATATCCAAAAATCATGGTTAAACTCAAAGTGGAAGTATATTTTCCAAAATGGTCATCTAGACGTCGTTCTTTCGACTGAAATGACTACCATTACAAAAATGACTTGTAACCTGTATTTCTGACTATAAACTTATACTTTTTCTGTTTAGATTCATAAACTTAAGTTCAATATGAAACCATAGCAACTTGAATCACTCAAAACGGATTTAAAACGAAGAAGTTATGGGTAAAACAAAATTGGATAATTTTTCTTATTGTAGCTACGTGAAAATTGGTAACAAATCTATATTAATCATATCCTAACTAACTTATATTGTATTATACATGTATTCTAATATATTATGTAATCTTGGAATACCATAGACACGAATACAATGTTTTGACATATCATATCGACCCATATATATATATATATATATATATATATATATATATATATATATATATATATATATATATATATATATATATATATATATATATATATATATATATATATATATATATATATATATATATCGGAACAACCATAGACACTCTATATGCAGTAATGTTGGAGTTAGCTATACAGGGTTGAGGTTGATTCCAAAATATTATATATACTTTGAGTTGTGATCTAGCCTGAGGCTTGTATACACGAGGTCGTGGATTGATTCGAGATATTATATATTGCTTTATTTTTCTGTACATCTAACTGTGGACAGCTAGTTGTAGGTTATTAACGAGGACATCTGACTTAATAAACTTAAAACATCAAAATGTATTAAAAATGTTGTAAATATAATTTTGAACATACTTTGATATATATGTACATATTTGTTATAGGTTCGTGAATCGACCAGTGGCCAAGTCTTACTTCCTGACGAAGTAAAAATCTGTGAAAATGAGTTATAGTCCCACTTTTAAAATCTAATATTTTTGGGATGAGAATACATGCAGCTTTATAAATGTTTTACGAAATAGACACAAGTAATCGAAACTACATTATATGGTTGAATGATCGAAGCTGAATATGCCCCTTTTTGCTTGGTAGCCTAAGAATTCGGGAACATCACTAATTTTAAGAATTAGTGCACGCCTAATTGACGCGAATCCTAAAGATCGATCTATTGGGCCTAACGAACCCCATCCAAAGTACTGGATGCTTTAGTACTTCGAATTCATTTTTATCATGTCCGAAGGATTTCTCGGAATGATAGGGGATATTCTTATATACATCTTGTTAATGTCGATTACCAGGTGTTCACCATATGAATGATTTTTATCTCTATGTATGGGATGTATATTGAAATATGAAATCTTGTGGTCTATTATTACAATTTGATAAATATATAGGTTAAACCTATAACTCACCAACATTTTTGTTGACGTTTAAAGCATGTTTATTCTCAGGTGATTATTAAGAGCTTCCACTGTTGATGCTAATATATGGACAAGATTTGGAGTCAGCATGCTTGTATAATATTGTTTAAAACTGCATTCGAAATTTACTTTGTTGTAATATATTAATATTGTAAACCAACATGTATTGGTAGTGTGTAAGTGTGATATTTTTAGATTATCATTTCTGATAATCTAGGTGGTGTCCTTTTAACCTTGCCGATAAAATAAAGGTTATGGTTTGTTTTAAAAACGAATGCAGTCTTTGAAAAACGTCTCATATAGAGGTTAAAACCTCGCAACGAAATCAATTAATATGGAACGTTTATAATCAATATGAACGGGACATTTCATTCATCTCCTCAATCATAGCAACACGCCAACCAGAATGAGCCAAAGCTTCACCAACAGTTTTCGGAATGGAGACAGAGTCTAAAGTGGCAACAAAAGCACGAGAAGAGACGGACAATTTATCATAAGAGACAAAGGAAGCAATAGGATAAGTACATTTATGTTTACCTTTTCGAAGAGCAATCGGTATATCAGAATCTGAATCGGAAGATTGAGTATCATGAATATCACTAGAAACATTACTCGGTGACTCACCGGGAGGATCTACTAACGATGACTGTGGCTCAGGAGCGGGCACTGATGTAGGACGGGGGTGTCGACTGTATACATATTGAAAATGGTCAGTTTGTTCTGATGGTGTGGGCTCTGGTGTGGGATCTGGTATGGGATCTGGTGTGGGATCTAGTATAGGATCTGGTGTGGGATCTGGTATGGGAGCTGGTATGGGATCTGTAAAGACCCGTCCTAATCCATCCGGACGAAATCCATATCGATTATAAACGATTCACAACAGTTGATTACATCGCGAGGTACTTGACCTCTATATGATACATTTTACAAACATTATTCGTTTTTGAAAAGACAATCTTTCATTACATCGAAAGTTGATGGCATGCATACCATTTTATAATATATCTAACTATAATTGACTTAATAATAATCTTGATGAACTCAACGACTCGAATGCAATGTCTTTTGAAATATGTCATGAATGACTCCAAGTAATATCTTTAAAATGAGCAATTGCACAGCGAAAGACTTCTTTCATACCTGAGAATAAACATGCTTTAAAGTGTCAACCAAAAGGTTGGTGAGTTCATTAGTTTAACATAAATAATCATTACCAACATTTTAATAGACCACACGATTTCTCATAAGTAAACGTCCCATGCATAGAGACAAAATATCATTCATATGGATTGAACACCTGGTAACCGACATTAACAAGATGCATATAAGAATATCCCCATCATTCCGGGATCCTCCTTCGGACATGATATAAATTTCAAAGTACTAAAGCATCCGGTACTTTGGATGGGGTTTGTTAGGTCCAACAGATCTATCTTTAGGATTCGTGTCAATTAGGGTGTCTGTTCCCTAATTCTTAGATTACCAGACTAAAAAGGGTGATATTCGATTCGATAATCCAACCGTAGAATGTAGTTTCGATTACTTGTGTCTATTTCGTAAAACATTTATAAAAGCAGCGCATGTATTCTCAGTCCCAAAAATATATATTGCAAAAGCATTTAAAAAGGGAGTAATGAAACTCACGCATATAAATATTGCAAAAACAGTTAATAAAGCATTTGCATGTACTCTCAGCCCAAAAACGTAAAGAGTAAAAAGGGAGCAAATGAAACTCACAATACTGTATTTTGTAGTAAAAATACATACGACGATATTGAACAATGCAGGGTTAGCCTTGGATTCACGAACCTATATCATTTGTATATATATTAATACACATAATCATAATCGAACAATTATTTATATTATTATTAGTGATAATTTTTATATTATTAACTTACATATTTTATTATATAATCATTTTGTATATTTAAAGTAAAGTATCTATATATTTAAGTTATGGTTATTATATTTATTTTATATACATAATCTTTTGTTTACAAAATAATATTTATAGTAAGACTAGAGTAATATAATAATAAAAATGACAATAATTATAATACTTAATATTACCATTTGAGATATTAATGGTTATGGTTTCATTAGTGATAAAGTTAATGATATTAATACTAATAATATACATATATTAATAATAATGGTCCTAATATTTATAAAGTGATAATAATACTAATAATTATGAAAATAATAATAATTTGTATTATCTTCATAATAATAATAATAATAATAATAATAATAATAAACATATTCATCATAATGATACTAATATTAAAGTTTTTAGTTATAATACAAATAACAATTATGATACTTACAATAATAATTATAATACAAAGTATAATACTAGTAATTATGATAAAACAAGATACTATATTTATAAAAATCTCAAAGTTATATTAATATTCATGATAATCATTAGTATTCAAATAATACTAACCATAATAGTAATAATAGCAACAACAATAATAATAATAGTAATAATAATAATAATAATAATAATAATAATAATAATAATAATAATAATAATAATAATAATAATAATAATAATAATAATAATAATTATAATTGTAATAGAAATGATAATAAAAAGTGTATACACTCTTAATTGATTTTCTGGAAAAAAAATGCTCCGGGCAGGACTTGAACACGTGACCTCTCGAAACTCGCTAACACTCTTCGCCATCGGACCATTACTGCATTTCTGTTATATAACCCTTCTGAATAAACTATAACCCGAATTTTATTTCTGTGTTCATCTCCTTCCATAGACCAAAACGATTCAACTCAAGTTCAAAACCAGTTACTAACCACTTTCAAATTAGTTTTAGGACTCCAACAATATATAACTAATCTATATCAATCAATCCTTGAATTAATTGAAACGAAAAAAAAAATATAACAAGAACCCAGCTACTGCTTACGGTTCTTTTTTAAAAAAAAATTAGTGATTTTGATTTGTAAATCGTTATAGATTATAATCCCAACATGAAATAGGCTCCAAACACTTCGTATAAACTTTCCAAATCGTCAATTTAACTTGAATCTTAATAAATAGCTCGAATTTGATTCAAGAACATTAGTTGACTTTCAAAAACCCAAAACTTTGACTGCGTAATTTGAAATCGTTAGAAAGAATTGATACTTGAAACTTTGCAGGAAGCTTAAATGAAGGATTTCTAACAAATCTACATTAAAGGATTTTTAAATTTGATTCAAAATCGAAATGTGGCCAAAAAGTTGTAGAACAGAGGACCGACAGTTTAATTTTTGTTTTTCTGTTAAAATTAATCGATTTGCAGTGAGAGTATATATCATACATGTGATTGATTTTGTGCTGTAACATGATTTGATTGAAATTTGTATTTTTGTGAAATTATTCGACATGAGTTCACAGACGAATATAAAAACAAAGAGAAAAAAAATAAAATAACAGATATTGACCTTTTAAAAAAAGCACGTAGTAATCTGTATAAATATAAGCATATAACAATATTCATATTTCTGTATTTATATATCTCTTTTATTTATATAATTATATTTACAAATTATAATTAATCTTTTTAATAAATATAACTATAATAATAATAATACTCTTAATATTATAAATAATAGTAATACAAATTTATAAAAATATATTAGTACTAATAATAATCTTATTACTTATGATATTGATTATAAACATTATATAATGTATAATTTTATTAATAACAATAATACTAATTATAATAGTACTAATATATTTTTATTAGCAACAATAATACCAATAATAATAATACTATATCAATTATACATATTAACTTTCATATCTATATATTATCTATTGAAGAATATTATATATCTAACACTGATTTTTAATAATGGATAAATAAAAAAATATTAATATTGTTAAGGGTGCTAATAATATTATTAGTTATAATAATATAAATTTTATTAATGATAATAATAAGATTAACAATAATAATAATATAACAGCATATACTTATCAAATTTCATATACATATATATATATATATATATATATATATATATATATATATATATATATATATATATATATATATATATATATATATATATATATATATATATATATATATATATATATATATATATACATATACCTTGATTAATGATATTAATGATACAAATATTAATAATAATATTGAAAGTAATAATATTATTATAACAACTATATTTAAATTTGTTTTTATATATATATATATTATTACTTATGTAATATTTAATGATCATATAATACATTATATAATAACTTTTATTAAAGATTTATTATTTATACATTTTGTATAATTTAAAATATAATAACCATACATATTTATATAAAGCTTCATTTTAAATTACACTTACTTATTTTATGTCTTATTTTACATTTTTAACTCAAATGTTTTAGTTATAATTTATAATTTCAAATTAATATATACACTTGTATATATATATATATATATATATATATATATATATATATATATATATATATATATATATATATATATATATATATATATATATATATATATATATATATATATACATACATATTTATTTACAAATAATTGTTCGTGAATCCTCGGAAACAGTCAAAGGTAATTGAATCCATGTAAACAGTTCAAAAGTTTTTAAACTCGACATTACAGACTTTGCTTATCGTATCGGAATCAAATAAAGATTAAGTTTAAATTTGGTCGGAAATTCCCGGGTCATCACAGTACCTACCCGTTAAAGAAATTTCGTCCCGAAATTTGAGTGAGGTGGTCATGGCTAACAATAAAAATGTTTTCATGACGAATATTAGTTGATAAATAGAGTTTTATCACCATTGAATAATTTGTATAAAACGATTCGATTACTCGAAGCGTACAAGTGAAGCTATCACAAAAGATTGATATAAGACATTAGATATTCGTCTTAACTTTTGACGTAGTCATGGTTGAATTCCGGAATTCAAGGGATTTAAAGAAAATCTTCGAAATCTAAAAGATTTGATTCTTCGGCGAGTAAGGAAATTAAGATTTCTATAATTAAATACGGTGATCTGCCTCGATTACTCTGTCTGATATTTTCACTATAAATTAAGCTCTTCCGTTCCATTATTCTCACCATTCCTATACTTTCTTTCTTAGTTCATACATCCAAAAGATTGTGAAAATGCTAAATTCCGTTCTAATCCTTGATATTTTCCTAATTATCATTTCTGTCATCCTTCTTTTCAATCTTCCACCAGGAAAATCTGTTTACTTCTACTATTACTTTGGGTGATTCTATTCTTAATTATACTGTGTCTTTATATTGCTATTCGTATTAATATCCACGGTTTGTGACCTCCGTGTTGTTATTGGGCTTTATATTTTCTCTTATATTTTGGAGCTCTTTGCCTTTTTATTCTCCTCTCGATTCCTAGTAACGCGAGCAACGGTCCAGAATTCATAGATATGAATTTCGAAATGAACATAGTTAATCTTCTAAGAAAGAAATGGTAATAGCATGATCTTGATTCGTCAAATTACCAGAATATCCGGGAAAGATAGAACTATCAAGAAAATATGTTCTTGATATGTTTATATATCAGATAAAATGTAAGAGTCGTGTAACATGGCACATGATGACGTTATAATCTGTGAATCATCATGTCCCATTTAGAAACTCAGCATGACTTACTGTAATATAATCACGTTGATCAAGTTTCATTATATTATACTAACTCATGCATCAGTTCCTAACATTACTTCAATAACATTCATATTTTAAATTCGAAATTTTACAGAATATAGAAACTAACAGTTTCTATATGAGGTAACACTGATAGCACGAAGAGATTAATGATTTCAGATAAGAATAGTTATAAAAATATCTTCAGAAATATGGAGGATATTTATAATGAAAGATACGATAATATCTTGGAATTTTAGAATCAAATTGTGATGAAGAAATTCATTCACGATGATTTAGAGAGATTAAGGAGCAAGGTATTTGATGTTATGCGAGGGGTATATGAAATAGTATTAATTTTACTACGAAATACTATTATATACGATACAATTTTACACAAGTTATTTATTTATTTATAGAGTGGATATACCTAAACCTTGCTATAACACTTATAGGCAGTGTACCTAATCGTACAGTAGTGTAGTTTTTAGTAAGTCCGATTCGTTACACAGGGATCTTTTAAACAAGCTTAACGCTATATTTTAACTTATAATTGTAAAAATACAAAAATATATATATATATATATATATATAAGGAGTATTATTATTATTATAAAAGGGGGTTTTTACCGTTTAATGGCCGGTTTGTCAATTTTAAAACTTTAGTCGCAGTTAAAACCTAATGTAAAATATTAAAAATAAAAATAACTTAATTTAAAGCGTAAAGTAAATAACGATAATGAAATTACGATAAATAAAAATGCGATAAATAAAAAGTACGACAATTAAAAAGTACGATAATTAAAAGTGCAATTAAATACAATGACAATAAATAAAAATGCAAAAATTAAAAGTGCAATTAAATATGAAATAAAGAAATTATGCTTATTTAAACTTCCATAATCATGATGTTTGACGTGTTGATTTTTAGTTTATTCCCATGGGTTAATTGTTCTTTGTCCTGGATTATTCAATATGTCCTACGGATTTGTCCATAATAGTCCATCAGTCATAATCATAAAATACGGAAGTCTTCGTCAAATTATTCTTATTCTCGAAGTCAAATATTCGAACTAATTGGGGATTCGAATTGTAACAAGGTCTTAATACTTTATTAACAATTACACCAATTACCCTTGAATGTAATCCACCCCTGTTTCAACAAGTCTATTAACTATTTATCCAGTTCCGTGTCCAGTAAAATGAATAATTATTGGTATTTATAGATATCCCGCCCACCGTGCCCAGTCAAGCGTATGTGGTTATATATAAATACGTCAAATTATAAGTCTATATATTAAATTAACGAGGTATCATTTAGTTAATATAAAGCCCATTAATAGCCCATAGTATAATTTCCACAAGTGTCGTTCTTTTATCCAAACCCCAATTATGGTACAAAGCCCAATTACCCAATTTTAGTATTTAGTCCAACATCACGATTACTTCGGCATTAAATAAGCATAATAATAACTTAGCTACGAGACATTAATTTAAAAATAACATTAACTATAACTTCCAGTGAAAAAATAGCGTAGCGTTACACGGACAGAATTTCGACTTACAACCTTACAACATTCGCTAACATACCCTTATTATTAGAATTTAAAATTAAAATTAAAATTATAATATATATATATATATATATATATATATATATATATACGAGTGATAGATAGAGAGATGATGGATATTGTGTAAAAAATTCATCCAAAACTCGCGAACTTTATAGGACCTGACCTGATACTGTTAGCCATGCGATCGCATGAAAAATGGTCATGCTGGCCATGCGATCGCATGGCCCTGGAATCCAGCTCACATGTCTTTGTTTGCATTCTGCCGACGGTTTTTATTATAATATATAATATATAAATAATTTATATAATTATTTAAATATTATATTTTATTGTTGTGTATAGTTGACTTGTAATTTTTAGTCCGTTGCGTCGCGCGTTGAGAGTTGACTTTGGTCCCGGTTTCGGATTTTCGAACGTCCTTTCGTACAATTTAATATCTTGTATTTTCGTTTTGCGTCTTATACTCTTGTAATTTTGAGACGTTTCTCATCAATAATTTGAACCACTTTGATTGTACTTTGTACTTTTGAGCTTTTTGGTCGTTTGCATCTTCAATTCGTTTAATCTGTCTTTTGTCTTCACCTTTTATTATTTAAATGAATATCACTTGTAAATAGAACAGTTGCAACTAAAATCTTGTCTTTCTTGAGGGATAATGCTATGAAATATATGTTCGTTTTTAGCATTATCAAATATTCCCACACTTGAGCGTTGCTTGTCCTCAAGCAATATAGTCTTGAAATAAAAATACTAGAATCACTTCTTTATTCTTCACACTTTGTACATCAGTGATTTCTATACGGCGGTATGAACAATGGTAGTAACGATGTGGTTTACAGTCCCATATGACTATAAAAATTTAGATCCTTAAGGAAATTGGATCTTTATGAAAACATTTGATCTTTTGAAAATACGATCTAGCTTTTACCCTAGATAAGTTTTCCGGAATAACCCTTCACCGGTGTTGCAAAATGTTTTTGTGGGTTTGGTGGGTTTCAGATTTGAAAATTTTAGCTCAAAACTTGTGGTTTTGTGTCACCCACTTGCTAACCTTGTATTTGGAAAGCAACACGTCCAGTATACTTGCTCCGTATATTACCTTTCGGTAAACTACCGTCCGGTTGTAAAGGAAAGCGTTGAACAAGCAACTGTTAAGGCAATGTCCCCTGACATGCTTTTAATTATGGTCTATAATGTGTCGGATGCAATTACTATCCTTTGTAGGAGCAATAGTAAAGCTCACCCTATAGTTTTTCGGTCTGGCACAAGGTCCTGTCTTTGACCATGCTATACAACCACCGTTCTTAAGGTTGACACCCGATTTGGTTCAGGTGACCTAGCATTAGTGTTAGCAAAATAACAACTTGAAACAATTACAATAACATGTTAAATCAAAATTAAACTTATACACATTTTCACAATTTTATTAATTCTACACTTTTTCAAATAAGCCTATATGAAAATATATACAAAGTTCATAAGCATTTAACTCAAATAACATGTCAAAATAGTCATTACTAACAATTAAACAAGTCTCAAATGGCAATTATATCCAATTAATCAAGTTCATGAATTTTGTACCTAAAAAGTCCACTTTAATTTTCAAAAATCATGTTTAGGATCGAAGTTTGGATCATTTAATTACCTAAACATGTTACACTACTTAATTTAGCAATAATTCATGACAAAAATCGGCCATAACCTGTTTATATCAAAAAGCCCCAAATTGCTCAAGAACACAAACCCTAGATTTCTAAAATTTTGAAGTTTTTGGCTTTAAATCATGTTAAATAGCATCAATCTAGGCTATACATGCATAAAATACTAACAATTTAACACTAATTACACTAGAAATTAACAAAATCAAATTAGGTAAAATATTGGTAATTATCACAAAAACTAGAAAATTTATGAGTTTAGGGGTGTAATTTTTACCTTTTTGTTGAAGAATCCGAACCTAGGCATGATTAGAGCAAGAAATTTGACGAATTACGGTGAAAATTTGGTGAGGATTTGAGAGAGTTTCGTATGTGTATGTGTGTGTTGTGGTGAAGAACACAGCTCGACTGCCTTTTGTTTCTGGCCTGATTTCCAACTCCATGCGATCGCATGAATTGGAAGGCCAAATCCCATGCGATCGCATGAGGTTCGGGTATAGTAACTTTTGCCCTTTTTTGTTTTGTTTTGTTTTTTTTTTGTTTTTGTTTTTTTTTATAAAAACCTTATAACTTTTGAAACATAATTTAATTAAATTTTAAAAATTTTGTTTTCCATGTTATTTAGTACGAGGTAGTTTCGGATAGTTGTCCTAGTCCGTCCCTCGACAAAATTTTAAAATTTGTCATTTTTAAGCGTAGTTTTAAAAGCAAAGATTTTTGAGTTTTTTAATGTTTTTGGCATACTTTAATTCAATAAGATTAAAAATAATGATAATAAAAGTTCTCGTCCCTCCCTTGGGTAGAGCAATTTCGGTTCAACGACCTAGTTTTCAACTCACGACGAATTTTAAAAATCATATTTTTAACTTAGCGAAATAAAGTAAATTTTTGTTTTTAAATTCACACCAAACTTAAATTTAAAATGCATAAAATTAAAAATTCATATTATTAAAATTAAAAATTCACATCAAACTTAAATTTGAAATGCATAAAATTAAAAATTCATATTATTAAAATTAAAAATTCACATCAAACTTTTATTATGTTTTTGTTTTTATAAATACAAACTTATATAAAAAAATTAATTTTTCAAATATTTACAAACTTAAATATATTGTTTTTACTAGAATTAAAATATCAATTTAATATTAATTTTAAAAACAAAGTAAAAAATAAAAAAAATAAATTAAAAATCTTTTTGGTCTTTTATTCCACTTTAATCAATCAAATATTATCAAAAATATACGCCCCTCTTTTCGGTAAAGTAATTTCGGTTCCATAACCTAGTTTAACTCATGACGAATTTTTAAAATATTTTGGTTTGATCGATTAAAGATATTTATACCTTAAGAATAAACGGAAAATTTCGAAGTGATGTAATAAATTTTAGTATGATATCAATAATTTCGGTCGCAAAACCTAATTTTATTGAATACCAATTTAATACTTTATAGCGAACGATTTAGCGTTTATTATCAAAAGGTTAAAAGAAATAAAATAAAAATAAAAACTGTACATACTTACCTGTGAAATAGAATTCTTAGTGGCCTACTTTAGCCCACTCATAAGATAGTCGGACTAATTGGTTTTCCATAGCTACATAGGCATAACCTCGAGCATTCAACGTTTTTTCTTCGAAACATATGAACGGTCCTTCTCTGCATAAAGTAACGAACTCGCTATTGGAATATGTCTGATTCGTCGAGCATTTTCCTTCGTGTGACCATTTTCCGCATTTATGACATCTTTCAAGGTGTCGTGCTCTTCTTTTCGCTGCGGATTTTGATTTTCCTTTATCAAAATGTAACTTATTATGATCGTTTCTGAGTTCTTTTCTTACTCCGTCCAATTTTGCTCTTATTACTGATACCAGGTCACTCGGGAGTGTGTCATTATTACGTTTAGTGATCAAAGCGTGTAGCATTAGACCATGGTTTAATTCACAGGAAGTTTTCATCTCGTAAAACCTAAAAAAATAAAAATTCAGAATGGGGGAGAAGACTAGTTCTTTAGGGTCTGCTAGGGAAAGACCATTCGGATTCCATTCTCGAGAACTACACGAAAACAGAAAATCTAACTCTAACAGAAATACATATTACCCTAAAAAGATTCGAACCTCCCCACACTTAGTTGAAATTGTGATTAACGTTATTTTCAATTGGATCATCAACAACTTGTATATCTTTGACTTTTACTTCAATCCATTTGTTGATTTCCTCCGTAACTTTCACAAATTCAACTAACATCGCCTTTTCTTTTGGCTATAAATTGGATATTAATCGGTTACATAACTTAAAGTTTCCCTTAATCCTAGCATCGTGAATCCGTTTATAAAGTTTCTTCGTTGAACTGTTAAAAACGGGTTCATCTAATTTCTTATCATCAACGGGGTTCTTTGTGATCGGATCATCATTAAGTGTTTCTTCATCTTCCCCACACTTATGCGTTTTTATAGGTTTAACAGTTTTGGTTGGTGGAGATCTAAACTTTCGGTTCACAAAGGTGATCGATTTATCACCATCCCTAAGTGTCATTCTTCCTTCTCTTACATCAATGAATGCCTCGGTAGTTGCTAAAAATGGGCGACCTAAAATTAGAGGAATATCAAGGTTTTCCTCCATATTAATCACTATGAAGTTTGCAACAAAGGTCAAACTTCCCACGTTAACAAGTAAATTATTTTCTATTCCAACCGGGTGTTTAATGGTTAGGTCAAATGATTGAACACCTATTTTGGTTGGTTTTAATTTACCCATACCTAATCTTTTGTATAAGGAAAGAGGCATAATATTTGCACTTGCTCCTAAATCTGCGAGTCTATTATATACAGCACCATCATTAAGCAAGCAAGAAAAGATAAATTCACCCGGGTCTCCTGCTTTACGAAGTCGAGTTGGTTTGTAAACCTTTTTCGGGTGTTCTTTCACTTCTAATTGAACTTCTTGTTCACATTTTTCTTCATTTCTTGGAATGGGAGGTTTGTATAAGAATTCTTCTTCATCACTCCAATTTGAATCCTCCCTATTTTCCAATTTTGATTTTTCATATGTTGTTGATAACATATTTATGTTTTCATTTTGAAGGTTTTCTTGGGTGGTGAAATTATGATTGACTTCATTGTCAACTTCCATCGGACCATGTATGTAATGTTTAACTCTGTGACCATTAACTTTAAATTCAATCCCATTTGAATTTATTAACTCTATTGTTCCGTATGGGAAAACTCTTTTGACTATAAATGGTCCAGACCATCTTGATTTCAATTTTCCAGGAAATAGCTTGAATCGTGAATTGAAAAGAAGAACTCTGTCTCCTTCCTTAAATTCTTTTGAACTTCTGATTCTTTTATCATGCCATTTCTTCATTCTTTCTTTATAGATTAACGAATTTTCGTATGCTTCATGCCTTAATTCTTCTAATTCGTTTAATTGACTTAACCGTAGACGTCCGGCTTCATGTAAATCAAGATTACATGTCTTCAAAGCCCAAAATGCTTTGTGTTCAATTTCTACTGAAAGATGACATGCTTTTCCGTAAACGAGTTTAAAAGGTGTGGTACCAATTGGAGTTTTGTAGGCTGTTCTAAAAGCCCAGAGTGCATCCTCCAATTTAATGGACCATTCCTTCGAATTTGGTCCTACGGTTTTCTCTAGAATACTTTTTAAAGCTCGGTTGGTATTTTCAACTTGTCCACTTGTTTGTGGATGATAAGCAGTGGAGATTTTATGAGTTACTCCATATCTTTTGAGAACTTTCTCAAGTTGATTGTTACAAAAATGAGTACCCCGATCACTTATTAAAGCTTTCGGTGTTCCAAACCTAGCAAAAAGACGTTTTAAAAAGTTGACTACAACTCGTGCATCATTAGTCGGGAGAGCTTGTGCTTCCGCCCATTTAGATACATAATCAATGGCAACGAGAATGTAGAGATTATTATGAGATTTTGGAAATGGACCCATAAAGTCAATACCCCAAATGTCAAATACTTCACATACTTGAATGACATTTTATGGCATTTCATCACGTTGACTTATTTTTCCGGCCCTTTGACAAGCATCACAGGATTTGTAAAGAAGATGTGCGTCTTTGAAAATTGTAGGCCAATAGAATCCAGTATCGTAAACTTTTCTTGCTGTGAGTTGAGGCCCATAATGCCCTCCTGTTGGTCCTGTGTGACAATGTTTTAAGATTTGACTGGCTTCATCTCCGAATACACATCGGCGTATTATTCCATCGGGACAACTTTTAAACAAATGTGGATCTTCCCAGAAATAGTGTTTTATATCACTAAAGAATTTCTTTCGTTTTTGGTACGATAATCCTTTTTCAAGGAATCCACATACTAAGTAGTTTGCATAGTCTGCAAACCATGGAATTTCATTATAATCTATCTTCAATAGATATTCATCAGGAAAGTTGTCTTGTATGGCCGATTCATTTAGAACTTCTAATTCAGGATTTTCAAGACGAGAAAGATGATCAGCGGCGAGATTTTCTGCTCCCTTTTTATCTCGGATTTCAATATCGAACTCTTGTAAGAGTAAGATCCAACGGATTAATCTTGGTTTAGCATCTTGTTTCGAAAATAGGTATCTAAGAGCAGAATGGTCGGTATAGACCACCGTTTTAGCTAGAACGAGATATGAACGAAATTTGTCAAAAGCAAAGACAATAGCAAGGAGTTCTTTTTCAGTAGTTGTGTAATTCATTTGTGCTCCTTGTAACGTCTTACTAGCGTAATAAATAGGTTGAAATCATTTTTCAATCCTTTGTCCTAAAACGGCTCCAATTGCAAAATCACTTGCATCGCACATAAGTTCAAACGGTAGATTCCAATTTGGAGTTATCATGATCGGCGCATTAGTGAGTTTCTCTTTAAGAATATTAAAAGATTTGATGCATTCATCTGAAAAGATGAATGGATAATCCTTTTCTAGGAGTTTATTCATAGGAGTGACAATTTTAGAAAAATCTTTTATGAAACGTCGGTAAAAACCGGCATGCGCTAGAAAACTCCTAACTCCTCTAATATTGGTGGGATGTGGAAGTTTAGCAATTACATCTACTTTAGCTCTATCCACTTTAATTCCTTCCTTTGAAATTTTATGACCAAGAACGATGCCTTCTTTAACCATGAAATGGCATTTCTCCCAATTAAGTACTAGATTTGATTGTTCGCATCTAATAAGCATTCGTTCAAGATTAACTAGACATGATTAAAATGTATCACCGAAGACTGAAAAGTCATCCATGAAAACTTCCATGCATTCTTCTATCATGTCGTGAAAAATCGCCATCATGCACCTTTGAAAGGTTGCAGGGGCGTTGCAAAGTCCAAATGGCATGCGTTTGTAAGCAAAAGTACCATAAGGGCATGTGAATGTGGTTTTCTCTTGGTCCTCGGGTGCTATTGGAATTTGAAAATATCCGGAAAAACCATCAAGAAAACAATAGTAACTATTTCTGGCTAATCTTTCCAACATTTGAT
This sequence comes from Rutidosis leptorrhynchoides, assembly GCF_046630445.1. Classification (NCBI taxonomy): domain Eukaryota; kingdom Viridiplantae; phylum Streptophyta; class Magnoliopsida; order Asterales; family Asteraceae; genus Rutidosis; species Rutidosis leptorrhynchoides. The sequence goes on along the minus strand of NC_092333.1, from coordinate 219,565,771 downwards.
CAATGAAAGGTAAGGAAAAGTGATCTTTTCTGGTGGCGTCATTTAATTTTCTATAATCAATACAAACACGCCATCCTGTTACAGTCCTAGTAGGAATAAGCTCATTTTTCTCATTTGTGATGACAGTCATGCCACCCTTCTTAGGTACGCATTGAACTGGGCTTACCCATGGACTATCAGAAATTGGATAAATTAAACCTGCATCAAGCAGTTTAATAATTTCTTTCTTAACAACATCTTGCATATTAGGATTTAGTCTTCGTTAGCGTTGCACATATGTTTTATGACCTTCTTCCATAAGGATTTTATATGTGCAATACGAAGGACTTATTCCTTTAATATCATGAATTTTCCATGCAATAGCTGGTTTATGAGCTTTTAGCACAGAAATGAGTTGAGATTTTTCATTTTCAGTAAGAGAAGACGATATTATTACAGGTAATTCAGACTCACCATGTAAATAAGCATATTCCAAATGGTTTGGAAGTGGCTTTAACTCTAATGTCGGTGGTTCTTCTATCGATGATTTATATCGATATCTGTCTTCTTCTTTTAGCATTTGAATTTCTTCTGGTGTTGGTTCATATCCATTAGCCATAAGTGTAGCTAACATTTTAGTTTCATCAATTGGTTTAGTTCCTTCTCCTAAAGAACATTCTCCTGTTCCTTGTAATTCTGGAAATTCTTCTAACAATTCTACATGTGAATCTATAGTTTGAATATAATAACATGTATCATCTGCAGATTGCAGTTGTTGCATGGCTCTATCAACTGAAAAGGTAACACTCTCGTCCTCTATACTTAGGGTCAGTTTCTTACCAAACACATCTATTATTGCTTTGGCCGTGTTTAAGAATGGTCTTCCTAATATGAGAGGAACTCGAGAATCTTCTTCCATATCCAGAATAACAAAATCTACCGGAAATACTAAAGTACCAACTTTAACTAGCATGTTTTCCATTATCCCTCTAGGATATTTTACAGATCGATCGGCTAGTTGTATACTTATTCGTGTTGGTTTCAATTCTCCAAGGACTAGTTTAGCGTATAGTGAATACGGCATTAGATTTATACTAGCACCTAAGTCTGCCAATACTTCTATTGAACTAAGACTACCCAGAAAATATGGAATTGTGAAACTTCCTGGATCAGATAATTTTTCTGGTATCTTATGTAGTGACCCGAACTTTTCCATGTTTATATATATTAATTGAGATTGATATTTACATGATTAAATGTTTCCAACATGTTAAGCAATCAAACTTGTTAAGACTTGATTAATTGAAATATGTTTCATATAGACAATTGACCACCCAAGTTGACCGGCAATTCACGAACGTTAAAACTTGTAAAAATGACATGACGATATATATATGGATATACATATGGTTAACATGAGATTATGATAAGTAAGTATCTCCATAAGTATATTAACAATGAGTTATATACATATAAACAAGACTACTAACTTAAGGATTTCGAAACGAGACATATATGTAACGATTATCGTTGTAACAACATTTAAATGTATATATATCATATTAAGATATATTAATATATCATAATATCATGATAATATAATAATTTAACATCTCATTAGATATAATAAACAATGGGTTAACAACATTAATTGAGATCGTTAACTTAAAGGTTTCAAAACAACACTTACATGTAACGACTAACGATGACTTAACGACTCAGTTAAAATGTATATACATGTAGTGTATTTAGATGTATTAAAATACTTTTAGAAGATTTCAAGACATATATCAAAACACTCATACTTAATGAAAATGGTTACAGTTACTTTCCCATTCTTTTCTTTCATCAAGAATTCTAGTCGTATTCTTACCCGTATTATACACAGCTTCAAAACGTACTTACTATGGGTATATACCAATAGGAAATAGCATGGGATTCCACTCTTGATTATGTCATGTATGACTAATCAATTTTAACTTCTACCATGAGCTAGTCAACTAACTAGAACTCCTTTTAACCCCACTCACCACTCACCAATTACCACTCATCATTCACTCCATTTCACTTCCAATTCTCTTTCTAATTCTCTCTCAACACACACACACACACACACACTATTATGAATGTATTTTTCCAGTAGTTAATCATCATCTTCATCAAAAATCACTTCAAGAATCAAGCTATAATCATCATAGGAAGAACACTTCAAGAACACTTCAAAAATCCCTTCAAGTTTACTAATTTACTTCCAAGCTTTCTAATCCATTCCAAGTAATCATCTAAGATAAAGAAACCTTTGTTATATACAGTAGATTATCTTTCTTATTCAAGGTAATATTCATATTCAAACTTTGATTCAATTTCTATAACTATAAACTATCTTAATTCGAGTAAAAATCTTACTTGAACTTGTTTTTGTGTCATGATCCTACTTCAAGAACTTTCAAGCCATCCAAGATCCTTTGAAGCTAGATCATTTCTTTTTACTTCCAGTAGGTTTACCTACTAAACTTGAGGTAGTAATGATATTCATAACATCATTCGATTCATATATATAAAACTATCTTATTCGAAGGTTTAAACTCGTAATCACTAGAACATAGTTTAGTTAATTCTAAACTTGTTCGCAAACAAAAGTTAATCCTTCTAACTTGACTTCTAAAATTAACTACACACATGTTCTATATCTATATGATATGCTAACTTAATGATTTAAAACCTGGAAACACGAAAAACACCGTAAAACCGGATTTACGCCGTCGTAGTAACACCGCGGGCTGTTTTGGGTTAGTTAATTAAAAACTATGATAAACTTTGATTTAAAAGTTGTTATTCTGAGAAAATGATTTTTATTATGAACATGAAACTATATCCAAAAATTATGGTTAAACTCAAAGTGGAAGTATGTTTTCTAAAATGGTCATCTAGAAGTCGTTCTTTCGACTGAAATGACTACCTTTACAAAAACGACTTGTAACTTATTTTTCCGACTATAAACCTATACTTTTTCTGTTTAGATTCATAAAATAGAGTTCAATATGAAACCATAGCAATTTGATTCACTCAAAACGGATTTAAAATGAAGAAGTTATGGGTAAAACAAGATTGGATAATTTTTCTCATTTTAGCTACGTGAAAATTGGTAACAAATCTATTCCAACCATAACTTAATCAACTTGTATTGTATATTATGTAATCTTGAGATACCATAGACACGTATACAATATTTTGACCTATCATGTCGACACATCTATATATATTTCGGAACAACCATAGACACTCTATATGTGAATGTTGGAGTTAGCTATACAGGGTTGAGGTTGATTCCAAAATATATATAGTTTGAGTTGTGATAAATACTGAGATACATATACACTGGGTCATGGATTGATTCAAGATAATATTTATCGATTTATTTCTGTACATCTAACTGTGGACAACTAGTTGTAGGTTACTAACGAGGACAGCTGACTTAATAAACTTAAAACATCAAAATATATTAAAAGTGTTGTAAATATATTTTGAACATACTTTAATATATATGTATATATTGTTATAGGTTCGTGAATCAACAGTGGCCAAGTCTTACTTCTCGACGAAGTAAAAAAATCTGTGAAAGTGAGTTATAGTCCCACTTTTAAAATCTAATATTTTTGGGATGAGAATACATGCAGGTTTTATAAATGATTTACAAAATAGACACAAGTACGTGAAACTACATTCTATGGTTGAATTATCGAAATCGAATATGCCCCTTTTTATTAAGTCTGGTAATCTAAGAATTAGGGAACAGACACCCTAATTGACGCGAATCCTAAAGATAGATCTATTGGGCCTAACAAACCCCATCCAAAGTATCAGATGCTTTAGTACTTCGAAATTTATATCATATCCGAAGGGTGTCCCGGAATGATGGGGATATTCTTATATATGCATCTTGTTAATGTCGGTTACCAGGTGTTCACCATATGAATGATTTTTATCTCTATGTATGGAATGTATATTGAAATATGAAATCTTGTGGTCTATTGTTACAATTTGATATATATAGGTTAAACCTATAACTCACCAACATTTTTGTTGACGTTTAAAGCATGTTTATTCTCAGGTGAATACTAAGAGCTTCCGCTGTTGCATACTAAAATAAGGACAAGATTTGGAGTCCATGTTTGTATGATACTGTGTAAAAACTGCATTCAAGAAACTGATTTCGATGTAACATATTTGTATTGTAAACCATTATGTAATGGTCGTGTGTAAACAGGATATTTTAGATTATCATTATTTGATAATCTACGTAAAGCTTTTTAAACCTTTATTTATGAAACAAAGGTTATGGTTTGTTTTAAAAATGAATGCAGTCTTTGAAAAATGTCTCATATAGAGGTCAAAACCTCGCAACGAAATGAATTAATATGGAACGTTTTTAATCAATAAGAACGGGACATTTCAGTTGGTATCAGATCGTTGGTCTTAGAGAACCAGAATTTTGCATTAGTGTGTCTTATCGAGTTTGTTAGGATGCATTAGTGAGTCTGGACTTCGACCGTGTTTACTTGAAAAATGATTGCTTAACAAATTTTGTTGGAAACTATATATTTTTAACATGTGAATATTATGTGATATATTAATCTCTTAACGCGTTTGATATTATGTGATAGATGTCTACCTCTAGAACAAGTCCCATTGACTCACCTAATAATAATGAAGAGTCAAATGTAAATTGGAATGATTCGTGGACTGATTCACAAGTTCCCGAAGAGGAACCGGAAGAAGAGTCGGAACCAGAAGAAGAATCGGAACCGGATGAAGAAATAGAACCGGTGGGGGAAATAATAAAACGGTTAAGTAAAAGAAAATCCTCAACCAACCGACCAAGGTTAATTATGGTCAATGGTGTTTCCGCTAAGGAAGCAAAATATTGGGAGGATTACCAATTCTCCGATGAATCGGATTCTGACGAGAATTCCGATGATGTTATAGAAATTACCCCAACTGAATTTAAAAAGGCAAAAGAAAATAATAAGGGAAAGGGCATAAAAATAGAGAAATCTAATTCCAACCCCGATGAACTTTATATGTATCGTCAATCCCCGAAGTCCTTAAGTTGTAACAATGACCCGGGAACCTCTAAACCACCAGGTTTTTCTAAACCAATGTGGAAAACGACGGCTCGTATTAGGGGAACATCATATATCCCTAGAAACTTGGCAAAATGAACCAAAACCGAAGAAGAAGAAACAAGCGAGTCGGAATAAGATAGTTGTATTCGTGTGGTGTAATATATGTAATATAGTGTGCTTATGCTTTATGATATATGTAAAAATTGCTTGTATTAATAAGTATTTTTTTTTATGAATCTAACTCTTGTCTATTTTACAGTATAAAAACACAAAATGGATAGACAACCCAATATTTTAAGAGACCTACCCGGAGACATGATTGATGAAATCTTGTCTAGAGTCGGTCAGAATTCTTTGGCACAACTATTTAAGGCGAGATCAGTTTGTAAGACATTCGAAGAACGTTCCAAGAATTCCTTGGTTTATAAAAGGCTTTCGTTCGAAAGATGGGGGATATCACATTGGGAAATCCATAAGTTACGATGTGTTTACTTTGACGCATATATTGCGGGGAACTCAAATGCTATTTTACGCAATGGGTTAAGAAATTATTTTGACTCAATATATCCGAATATTGGACTTTGTGATTTAGAAAAAGCGGCTAACATGCAACATAAAGAAGCATGTTATGCTTACGGATTAGTAATGTTCGCTTCTCACCAAAGTGAGAACAAGAACATCGGGCTACAACTATTAAACAAAACGTTCCCACAAGTGACGGAGTCGGTAATTGGGGTAAGAAATGAGGTTTTTAGACTGTTACGGGACTGTTGGACATTACGTAACCCTCGTCCCTTTGACGACGTTACAACACGCTGTCTTACCAACGGCCATAACGGTTATGTTCCACAAGACCAAGGATGGGAAGTAATCCTAGTAAAACCCGAATGCATGACTTGTTTCTGGACGTATGAATTACGTGTCTTTATTGCCTTTGCTGAACGACTTGTGTACTAGCTAGAATTATCTTCACAACCATCTTGTATCAAATTTATTGTGTGCTATATTTCATGCTATATGTAAAATAAGCGGTATTGTAAGTTTGTAAAATATTGTGTAAAAGTTTGAACGCGAAATATTATTATAATCAGTTTTTCATATAGAATTGTAGTAGTTGAATTGTATATTAGCTACTAAGTATAAACTTAACGGGTAGGTACTACCCGAATTTAAACTTATAAAACGCTAATATGAAGAAAAAACTTTTATAAATGAGTTCATATTATGCTACAAAATACTATTAACTACTCTTAATATTCTGTATTATTAACTTGTTCCATTTGACTATTTTGAAGGAAATGGCACCGACTACTCGACACACCGTGAATATGAATGAAGAGGAATTCCGTACTTTTCTAGCTTCAAACATAGCCGTAGTACAGGCTGCGCTACATACCAACAATAACCTTGGATCTAGCAGTACAGGAAATCGTGTAGGATGCACCTACAAAGAATTCACTGCCTGCAAACCTTTGGAATTTGATGGAACCGAAGGACCGATCGGATTGAAACGGTGGACCGAGAAGGTCGAATCGGTGTTTGCCATAAGTAAGTGTACTGAAGAGGACAAAGTAAAGTACGCTACGCATACCTTCACAGGTTCTGCGTTAACATGGTGGAATACCTATCTAGAGCAAATGGGACAAGACGATGCGTACGCACTACCGTGGTCAGCATTCAAGCACTTGATGAACGAGAAGTACCGTCCCAGAACCGAGGTCAATAAGCTCAAGACAGAACTTAGAGGGTTACGAACCCAAGGATTTGATATTACCAGGTACGAAAGACGATTCACAGAATTATGCCTATTGTGTCCGGGAGCATTCGAAGATGAGGAAGAGAAGATCGACGCGTTTGTGAAAGGATTACCGGAAAGAATCCAAGAAGATATAAGTTCACACGAGCCCGCCTCCATACAACAGGCATGTAGAATGGCTCACAAACTAGTGAACCAGATTGAAGAAAGAATTAAAGAACAGACTGCTGAAGAGGCCAATGTGAAGCAAGTCAAAAGAAAGTGGGAGGGAAACGGTGATAAGAATCACCAATACAACAACAACAGCAATTACAACAATAATCGCAACAATTATCCCAACAATCGCAACATCAATCGCAACTACAACAAACGGCCCAACAACAACAACAACAACAACAACAACAACAACAACAACAGCAACTACAACAATCATCCCAACAACAATAACAACCGCAACAACAATAACAATCAGAAGCAGCTATGCCAAAGGTGTGAAAAGTATCACTCGGGGTTCTGCACCAAATTTTGCAACAAGTGTAAAAGAAATGGTCATAGCGCGGTGAAGTGTGAGGTCTACGGACCAGGGGTTAATAGAACGAAAGGAACAAATGGTGCCGAAACGAGTAATGGCGGAGCAAGTAGTGTCGGAGCAAGTTATGCCAATGTAGTTTGTTATAAATGTGGAAAACAGGGCCACATTATTAGAAATTGCCCGAACCAGGAGAACACGAATGGACAAGGCCGCGGAAGAGTATTCAATATTAATGCGGCAGAGGCACAGGAAGACCCGGAGCTTGTTACGGGTACGTTTCTTATTGACAATAAATCTTCTTACGTTTTATTTGATTCGGGTGCGGATAGAAGCTATATGAGTAGAGATTTTTGTGCTAAATTAAGTTGTCCATTGATGCCTTTGGATAGTAAATTTTTACTCGAATTAGCAAATGGTAAATTAATTTCAGCAGATAATATATGTCGGAATCGAGAAATTAAACTGGTTAGCGAAACATTTAAGATTGACTTGATACCAGTAGAGTTAGGGAGTTTTGATGTGATAATCGGTATGGACTGGTTGAAAGAAGTGAAAGCAGAGATCGTTTGTTACAAAAATGCAATTCGCATTATACGAGAAAAAGGAAAACCCTTAATGGTGTACGGAGAAAAGGGCAACACGAAGTTACATCTTATTAGTAATTTGAAGGCACAAGAACTAATAAGAAAAGGTTGCTATGCTGTTCTAGCACACGTCGAGAAAGTACAAACTGAAGAAAAGAGCATCAATGATGTTCCCATCGCAAAAGAATTTCCCGATGTATTTCCGAAAGAATTACCGGGACTACCCCCACATCGATCCGTTGAATTTCAAATAGATCTTGTACCAGGAGCTGCACCAATAGCTCGTGCTCCTTACAGACTCGCACCCAGCGAGATGAAAGAACTGCAAAGCCAATTACAAGAACTTTTAGAGCATGGTTTCATTCGACCAAGCACATCACCGTGGGGAGCTCCTGTTTTGTTTGTCAAGAAGAAAGATGGTACATTCAGGTTGTGTATCGACTACCGAGAGTTGAACAAACTTACCATCAAGAACCGCTACCCACTACCGAGAATCGATGACTTATTTGATCAACTACAAGGCTCGTCTGTTTATTCAAAGATTGACTTACGTTCCGGGTATCATCAAATGCGGGTGAAAGAAGATGATATTCCAAAGACTGCATTCAGAACACGTTACGGTCATTACGAGTTTATGGTCATGCCATTTGGTTTAACTAATGCACCAGCCGTGTTCATGGACCTTATGAACCGAGTGTGTGGACCATACCTTGACAAGTTTGTCATTGTTTTCATTGATGACATACTTATTTACTCAAAGAATGACCAAGAACACGGTGAACATTTGAGAAAGGTGTTAGAAGTATTGAGGAAGGAAGAATTGTACGCTAAATTTTCAAAGTGTGCATTTTGGTTGGAAGAAGTTCAATTCCTCGGTCACATAGTGAACAAAAAAGATATTAAGGTGGATCCTGCAAAGATAGAAACTGTTGAAAAGTGGGAAACACCGAAAACTCCGAAACACATACGCCAGTTTTTAGGACTAGCTGGTTACTACAGAAGGTTCATCCAAGACTTTTCCAGAATAGCAAAACCCTTGACTGCATTAACGCATAAAGGGAAGAAATTTGAATGGAAGGATGAACAATAGAAAGCGTTTCAGTTATTGAAGAAAAAGCTAACTACGGCACCTATATTGTCATTGCCTGAAGGGAATGATGATTGTGTGATTTATTGTGACGCATCAAAGCAAGGTCTCGGTTGTGTATTAATGCAACGAACGAAGGTGATTGCTTATGCGTCTAGACAATTGAAGATTCACGAGTAAAATTATACGACGCATGATTTGGAATTAGGCGCGGTTGTTTTTGCATTAAAGACTTGGAGGCACTACTTATATGGGGTCAAAAGTATTATATATATCGACCACAAAAGTCTTCAACACATATTTAATTAGAAACAACTGAATATGAGGCAGCGTAGGTGGATTGAATTATTGAATGATTACGACTTTGAGATTCGTTACCACCCGGGGAAGGCAAATGTGGTAGCCGATGCCTTGAGCAGGAAGGACAGAGAACCCATTCGAGTAAAATCTATGAATATAATGATTCATAATAACCTTACTACTCAAATAAAGGAGGCGCAACAAGGAGTTTTAAAAGAAGGAAATTTAAAGGATGAAATACCCAAAGGATCGGAGCAGCATCTTAATATTCGGGAAGACGGAACCCGGTATAGGGCTGAAAGGATTTGGGTACCAAAATTTGGAGATATGAGAGAAATGGTACTTAGAGAAGCTCATAAAACCAGATAGTCAATACATCCTGGAACGGGGAAGATGTACAAGGATCTCAAGAAACATTTTTGGTGGCCGGGTATGAAAGCCGATGTTGCTAAATACGTAGGAGAATGTTTGACGTGTTCTAAGGTCAAAGCTGAGCATCAGAAACCATCAGGTCTTCAACAACCCGAAATCCCAGAATGGAAATGGGAAAACATTACCATGGATTTCATCACTAAATTGCCAAGGACTGCAAGTGGTTTTGATACTATTTGGGTAATAGTTGATCGTCTCACCAAATCAGCACACTTCCTGCCAATAAGACAAGATGACAAGATGGAGAAGTTAGCACGACTGTATTTGAAGGAAGTCGTCTCCAGACATGGAATACCAATCTCTATTATCTCTGATAGGGATGGCAGATTTATTTCAAGATTCTGGCAGACATTACAGCAAGCATTAGGAACTCGTCTAGACATGAGTACTGCCTATCATCCACAAACTGATGGGCAGAGTGAAAGGACGATACAAACGCTTGAAGACATGCTACGAGCATGTGTTATTGATTTCAGAAACACTTGGGATCGACATCTACCATTAGCAGAATTTTCCTACAACAACAGCTACCATTCAAGCATTGAGATGGCGCCGTTTGAAGCACTTTATGGTAGAAAGTGCAGGTCTCCGATTTGTTGGAGTGAAGTGGGGGATAGACAGATTACGGGTCCGGAGATTATACAAGAAACTACCGAGAAGATCATCCAAATTCAACAACGGTTGAAAAACCGCCCAAAGTCGACAAAAGAGCTACGCTGACATTAAAAGAAAAGATATAGAATTTGAAATTGGAGAGATGGTCATGCTTAAAGTTGCATCTTGGAAAGGCGTTGTTCGATTTGGTAAACGAGGGAAATTAAATCCAAGGTATATTGGACCATTCAAGATTATTGATCGTGTCGAACCAGTAGCTTACCAACTTGAGTTACCTCAACAACTCGCGGCTGTACATAACACTTTCCACGTCTCGAATTTGAAGAAATGTTTTGCTAAAGAAGATCTCACTATTCCGTTAGATGAAATCCAAATCAACGAAAAACTTCAATTCATCGAAGAACCCGTCGAAATAATGGATCGTGAGGTTAAAAGACTTAAGCAAAACAAGATACCAATTGTTAAGGTTCGATGGAATGCTCGTAGAGGACCCGAGTTCACCTGGGAGCGTGAAGATCAGATGAAGAAGAAATACCCGCATCTATTTCCAGAAGATTCGTCAACACCTTCAACAGCTTAAAATTTCGGGACGAAATTTATTTAACGGGTAGGTACTGTAGTGACCCGAACTTTTCCATGTTTATATATATTAATTGAGATTGATATTTACATGATTAAATGTTTCCAACATGTTAAGCAATCAAACTTGTTAAGACTTGATTAATTGAAATATGTTTCATATAGACAATTGACCACCCAAGTTGACCGGCGATTCACGAACGTTAAAACTTGTAAAAACGACATGACGATATATATATGGATATACATATGGTTAACATGAGATTATGATAAGTAAGTATCTCCATAAGTATATTAACAATGAGTTATATACATATAAACAAGACTACTAACTTAAGGATTTCGAAACGAGACATATATGTAACGATTATCGTTGTAACGACATTTAAATGTATATATATCATATTAAGATATATTAATATATCATAATATCATGATAATATAATAATTTAACATCTCAATAGATATAATAAACAATGGGTTAACAACATTAATTGAGATCGTTAACTTAAAGGTTTCAAAACAACACTTACATGTAACGACTAACGATGACTTAACGACTCAGTTAAAATGTATATATATGTAGTGTATTTAGATGTATTAAAATACTTTTAGAAGACTTCAAGACATATATCAAAACACTCATACTTAACAAAAATGGTTACAGTTACTTTCCCATTCTTTTCTTTCATCAAGAATTCTAGTCGTATTCTTACCCGTATTATACACAACTTCAAAACGTACTTACTATGGGTATATACCAATAGGAACTAGCATGGGATTCCACTCTTGATTATGTCATGTATGACTAATCAATTTTAACTTCTACCATGAGCTAGTCAACTAACTAGAACTCCTTTTAACCCCACTCACCACTCACCAATTACCACTCATCATTCACTCCATTTCACTTCCAATTCTCTTTCTAATTTTCTCTCAACACACACACACTATTATGAATGTATTTTTCCAGTAGTTAATCATCATCTTCATCAAAAATCACTTCAAGAATCAAGCTATAATCATCATAGGAAGAACACTTCAAGAACACTTCAAAAATCCCTTCAAGTTTACTAATTTACTTCCAAGCTTTCTAATCCATTCCAAGTAATCATCTAAGATCAAGAAACCTTTGTTATATACAGTAGGTTATCTTTCTTATTCAAGGTAATATTCATATTCAAACTTTGATTCAATTTCTATAACTATAAACTATCTTAATTCGAGTAAAAATCTTACTTGAACTTATTTTTGTGTCATGATCCTACTTCAAGAACTTTCAAGCCATCCAAGATCCTTTGAAGCTAGATCATTTATTGTCACTTCCAGTAGGTTTACCTACTAAAATTGAGGTAGTAATGATGTTCATAACATCATTCAATTCATATATATAAAACTATCTTATTCGAAGGTTTAAACTCGTAATCACTAGAACATAGTTTAGTTAATTCTAAACTTGTTCGCAAACAAAAGTTAATCCTTCTAACTTGACTTTTAAAATTAACTAAACACATGTTCTATATCTATATGATATGCTAACTTAATGATTTAAAACCTGGAAACACGAAAAACACCGTAAAACCGGATTTACGCCGTCGTAGTAACACCGCGGGCTGTTTTGGGTTAGTTAATTAAAAACTATGATAAACTTTGATTTAAAAGTTGTTATTCTGAGAAAATGATTTTTATTATGAACATGAAACTATATCCAAATATTATGGTTAAACTCAAAGTGGAAGTATGTTTTCTAAAATGGTCATCTAGACGTCGTTCTTTCGACTGAAATGACTACCTTTACAAAAATGACTTGTAACTTATTTTTTCCGACTATAAACCTATACTTTTTCTGTTTATATTCATAAAATAGAGTTCAATATGAAACCATAGCAATTTTATTCACTCAAAACGGATTTAAAATGAAGAAGTTATGGGTAAAACAAGATTGGATAATTTTTCTCATTTTAGCTACGTGAAAATTGGTAACAAATCTATTCCAACCATAACTTAATCAACTTGTATTGTATATTATGTAATCTTGAGATACCATAGACACGTATACAATGTTTCGACCTATCATGTCGACACATCTATATATATTTCAGAACAACCATAGACACTCTATATGTGAATGTTGGAGTTAGCTATACAGGGTTGAGGTTGATTCCAAAATATATATAGTTTGAGTTGTGATCAATACTGAGATACGTATACACTGGGTCATGGATTGATTCAAGATAATATTTATCGATTTATTTCTGTACATCTAACTGTGGACAACTAGTTGTAGGTTACTAACGAGGACAGCTGACTTAATAAACTTAAAACATCAAAATATATTAAAAGTGTTGTAAATATATTTTGAACATACTTTAATATATATGTATATATTGTTATAGGTTCGTGAATCAATAGTGGCCAAGTCTTACTTCTCGACGAAGTAAAAAAATCTGTGAAAATGAGTTATAGTCCCACTTTTAAAATCTAATATTTTTGGGATGAGAATACATGCAGGTTTTATAAATGATTTACAAAATAGACACAAGTACATGAAACTACATTCTATGGTTGAATTATCGAAATCGAATATGCCCCTTTTTATTAAGTCTGGTAATCTAAGAATTAGGGAACATACACCCAAATTGACGCGAATCCTAAAGATAGATCTATTGGGCCTAACAAACCCCATCCAAAGTATCGGATGCTTTAGTACTTCGAAATTTATATCATATCCGAAGGGTGTCCCGGAATGATGGGGATATTCTTATATATGCATCTTGTTAATGTCGGTTACCAGGTGTTCACCATATGAATGATTTTTATCTCTATGTATGGGATGTATATTGAAATATGAAATCTTGTGGTCTATTGTTACAATTTGATATATATAGGTTAAACCTATAACTCACCAACATTTTTGTTGACGTTTAAAGCATGTTTATTCTCAGGTGAATACTAAGAGCTTCCGCTGTTGCATACTAAAATAAGGACAAGATTTGGAGTCCATGTTTGTATGATACTGTGTAAAAACTGCATTCAAGAAACTGATTTCGATGTAACATATTTGTATTGTAAACCATTATGTAATGGTCGTATGTAAACAGGATATTTTAGATTATCATTATTTGATAATCTACGTAAAGCTTTTTAAACCTTTATTTATGAAACAAAGGTTATGGTTTGTTTTAAAAATGAATGCAGTCTTTGAAAAACGTCTCATATAGAGGTCAAAACCTCGCAACGAAATCAATTAATATGGAACGTTTTTAATCAATAAGAACGGGACCTTTCATCTTATTTAACAGCACTGCAGAACAATTAGCATTCATTGTAACAGTCGAGAGTTCTTCCATTCTCTTTTTATTTGTGATTAAATCTTTCAAGAATTTAGCATATCTAGGCATTCCTGAAATTACATCAATGAAAGGAAGATTTACATTTATTTGTTTAAACATATCCAAGAATTTGGATTGTTCGGCTTCAAGTCTCTCTTTTCTCATTTTACTCGGGTAAGGAAGTGGTGGTTGGTATGGTTTAACATAAGGTTTAGCCTTAACTGTGTTATCTTCATTAACCTTTTCAACTACCTGTTCTTTTTCCTTATCTTGATCAGATTGTGGTTCTTGTGGAGTAGGAATAGCTTCATCAGAAACTACAGGCATTTCAGGTGGTTTAAGTGTAATACCACTTCTTGTAGTAATGGCTTTAGCTGTTTCATTCCGGGGGTTAGCATTTGTATCACTTGGTAGACTTCCCGGTTTTCTTTCATCTATCAACCTTGCTAGGTTGCTCACTTCTTGTTCCAGATTTTGAATAGAAGCTTGTTGATTTCTAAATGCTTGAGCATTTTGTTCATTGGTTTGTTTCTGAGATGTGAAAAATTGAGTTTGAGATTCAACTAGCTTCGACATCATGTCTTCTAAATTTGGCTTTTTATCATCAGTTTGTAGTGGTTTATTTTGAAAAATAGGTCTTTGCTGATTGTAAGTATTGTTAGATACTTCTTGATTGCTAGGACCTTGTTGGTTGTTGTATGGAACATTTCGGTTATAATTCTGGTTTTGATTGTAGATTGGTCTTGGCGGTTGATAATTATTCTGATAATTATTTCCAGGCCTTTGGTTTATGTATGAAACATTCTCTCTTTGTTCCATTGTTAGTTCAATACTGAAACAATCTTTTGTCAAATGTGGTCCTCCACACTGCTCACAACTAATTCGTATTGAGTGAATATCTTTAGTCATCTTTTCCATTCTTCTTTCGACAGCATCTATCTTTGCAGAAATGGAATCTAAGTCATGGCTAGAATCGGCTCTAGCTGCTTTAGATGATCTAACGATATCTTTTTCTTGGTGCCACTCATGTGAGTGGGAAGCAGTGTTATCAATAATTTTGTAAGCATCAGTTGCTGTTTTCTTTATAATGGAACCACCAGCTGCTATATCGATGTCTTTTTGTGTAGTGATGTCGCATTCTTGGTAGAATATTTGTACTATTTGACAAATGTCTAAACCATGTTGCGGATATCCTCTCAATAACTTTCCAAATCTTGTCCAAGCCTCATATAAAGTTTCATTTGGCTTTTGTGTGAACGTAACAATTTCTCCTTGAAGTCTCACGGCTTTAGATGCCGGAAAGAATTGTTTAAGAAAATTTTCAACTAAAACGTCCCATGTATCAATCGCGCCTTCAGGTAATGATTCTAACCAATCTTTGGCTTCTCCCTTTAAAGTCCAGGGAAATAACATGAGATATATCTGTTCATCCTCAACTTCTCGAATTTTAAATAGTGTGCAGATCCTATTAAATGTACGAAGATGTTCATTTGGATCTTCCTTCTGTGCACCACTAAATTGGCATTGATTAGTCACCATGTGTAGAATTTGTCCTTTGATTTCATAATCTGGTGCATTAATGTCAGGTTGAGTAATTGCGTGACCTTGACCAGTGCGTTTAGCTCGCATTCGGCCTTCCATACTTAGAGGTTCCAGATTCTCCATAATTGAATTTGTTGAATCTGAATCACTAGAGGATTCTGATTTAATGGTTGGTTCCTCGACAATCTCCGTTTGAATGATTGGTGGTTCCGGAGGAAAGATTAGTGGTTCAGGATCTATGAATTGTCCCTGAATATTCTCCGGATTCTCAATTGTGAGGTCGGGTTCAAAAAATGGATTATCGGAAATTTGAATTGGAGTACTTGGTCGACTAGATAACGATTCTAAAGAAAAATCAACGGCGACAATATTTTCCAGATGTCTTGATCGAGTTACAGGTGGTGAACGTACAAAAGGTGGTGAACGTTTTGCTCGGTGCATTCACTGAATATCTTATTAGTTATAAAAATAAAAATTATATAAGTTATCAAATTAATAGACTTTTCTGATTTTAAACACATTTCGAATAGCCAATAGATGCAGCAGGTAGCCAGGACCCTTTAAATCGGAAGCCCACAACTCGCCACTAACAAATCCAACTATTACTACGTACCAGAAAATTTAGGATGTGTATCAATTTAACCGCTTAAAATAATTTTTCGTTGAAATTTAAGGAAATTTTAGAGAAGAAATAGAAAAATCTATGTCCTAAAACTAGAATGTCGAGAAATAAGAAAGAAAAAGAGCGCGTCGAAAAACGTCGAAAAATAAAAGGCGAAAAATAATAATAAGAACGTAGCGCGTCGAAACTTAAAAAGGAACTAAAATTTATAAACAGCGTCGCAAAATTCTAGAGCACCTAAATCTTAGTCTAAAGAAAAAGCACTTAAGGGATTTTACGGCAAATCCTAAAAATCTAGAAATAAAAATAACTATGGCAAAAACTATATTAAAACTAAAAACGAGCGAAAAATACAAATATTACGCTAAAACGAATAAAAAGATACAAAATATAAAAATAAACTTAAGGTTGTAAAAATTACAATTTTTATAAAAATATTATTTTTATATTATTTATTTTATAAAACTATTAATTTTAAAACTAATAAAACTAAATTAAAACTAAATAATACAAAATAATAAAATTAAAACTAGATAATATAATAATTATACCCTAATTACGGTTTAATATTAATTATAATAATTATTACTCCGTAATTAATGTTGTACGAGAATCAATTAGGGCGTGTCAGAGCCCCTCATGCGATCGCATGAAATTTTGCTTTCGGGCTCATGTGATCGCATGGGCTAGGTTTTCAGGCCAAGGGGTTGGGCTGCTACAGTGTAGCCCATAAACTTATATATATATATATATATATATATATATATATATATATATATATATATATATATATATATATATATATATATTTCTTCTGTTTTTCTGTTTTAATAAATAATTATATAAATAAATACAAACTTGTATTTTAAAAACTAAAATAAAAATAAAGAAACTTTATAATTTTATATATATATATAACAAACTATTAAAAATATATAAATATTTTGTTTTTCTTTTTATATTTTCGTATATTTAAAACGTATTTTTACAAAAGCGTATTTTTATAAAAGTAAACTAAAAATTAATAATTTTTTTTATATAGCGTTGTGCTTCCGGCGTTTAAGCAAGAATTTCCCCGGCAGCGGCGCCAAAAATACTTGATGTTATGCGAGGGGTATATGAAATAGTATTAATTTTGCTACGAAATACTATTAAATACGATACAATTTTACACAAGTTATTTATTTATTTATAGAGTGGATATACCTAAACCTTGCTACAACACTTATAGGCAGTGTACCTAATCGTATAGTAGTGTAGTTTTTGGTAAGTCCGGTTCGTTCCACAGGGATCTTTTAAACAAGCTTAACGCTATATTTTTAACTTTTAATTGTAAAAATACAAAAATATATATATAAGTAGCATTATTATAAAAGGGGGTTTTTACCGTTTAATGGCCGGTTTGTCGATTTTAAAACTTTAGTCGCAGTTAAAACCTAATGTAAAATATTAAAAATAAAAATAACTTAATTTAAAGCGTAAAGTAAATAACGATAATGAAATTGCGATAAATAAAAATGCGATAAATAAAAAGTACGACAATTAAAAAGTACGATAATTAAAAGTGCAATTAAATACAATGACAATAAATAAAAGTGCGAAAATTAAAAGTGCAATTAAATATGAAATAAAGAAATTATGCTTATTTAAACTTCCATAATCATGATGTTTGACGTGTTGATTTTTAGTTTATTCCCATGGGTTAATTGTTCTTTGTCCTGGATTATTCAATATGTCCATATGGATTTGTCCATAATAGTCCATCAGTCATAATCATAAAATACGGAAGTCTTCGTCAAATTATTCTTATTCCCGAAGTCAAATATTTCAACTAATTGGGGATTCGAATTGTAACAAGGTCTTAATACTTTGTTTAATGAATACACCAGGTTATCAACTGCGTGTAAACCAAGGTTTTACTACTTTGTTAACAATTACACCAATTACCCTTGAATGTAATCCACCCCTGTTTCAATAAGTCTATTAACTATTTATCCAGTTCCGTGTCCGGTAAAATGAATAATTATTGGTATTTATAGATATCCCGCCCACCGTGCCCAGTCAAGCGTATGTGGTTATATATAAATACTTCAAATTATAAGTCTATATATTAAATTAACGAGGTATCATTTAGTTAATATAAAGCCCATTAATAACCCATAGTCTAATTTTCACAAGTGTCGTTCTTTTATCCAAAACCCAATTATGGTACAAAGCCCAATTACCCAATTTTAGTATTTAGCCCAACATCACAATTACTTCGGCATTAAATAAGCATAATAATAACTTAGCTACGAGACATTAATTTAAAAATAACATTAACCATAACTTACAGTGAAAAAATAGCGTAGCGTTACACGGACAGAATTTCGACTTACACCCTTACAACATTCGCTAACATACCCTTATTATTAGAATTTAAAATTAAAATTAAAATTATAATATATATATATATATATATATATATATATATATATATATACGAGTGATAGATAGAGAGATGATGGATATTGTGTTAAAAATTCGTCCAAAACTCGTGAACTTTATAGGACCTGACCTGATACTGTTAGCCAAGCGATCGCATGGAAAATTGTCATGCTGGCCATGCAATCGCATGGCCCTGGAATCCAGCTCACATGTCTTTGTTTGCATTCTGCCGACAGTTTTTATTATAATATATAATATATAAATAATTTATATAATTATTTAAATATTATATTTTATTGTTGTGCATAGTTGACTTGTAATTTTTTGTCAGTTGCGTCACGCGTTGAGAGTTGACTTTGGTCCCGGTTTCGGATTTTCGAACGTCCTTTCGTACAATTTAATATCTTGTATTTTGCGTTTTGCGTCTTGTACTCTTGTAATTTTGAGACGTTTCTCATCAATAATTTGAACCACTTTGATTGTACTTTGTACTTTTCAGCTTTTTGGTCGTTTGCGTCTTCAATTCGTCGAATCTGTCTTTTGTCTTCACCTTTTATTATTTAAACGAATATCACTTGTAAATAGAACAGTTGCAACTAAAAGCTTGTCTTTCTTGAGGGATAATACTATGAAATATATGTTCGTTTTTAGCATTATCAGTATTCGCTAAAGACTTTAGCAGGCATTGAATCATTTGGATTCTTTGAAGTATAACTTATTCTTTGTGATTTGTCCACAGTTTCCTTCATAGTTTCGCATAATCCGCTTTTCGGTACTAAATTTTCTATTGAGTGTTTCCAATACTCCATTCTTTATCATCAAACTTTTGACCGTTTAGACCATCTATAATTTTTCTGTTTCCTCTGCATTTAATGCTAAGATATCTGAATCATCAGCTATTATTCCGAAGTGGTTTCAAAAGAATTGTGTTTTTAGATGATTAAACGCTGATGGTAACATGGTGGAATATGAAAGGTTCCCCGATAACAATAAAAGAGCATGCAGATATATTAAGATTATAATGAAATGTCCCGTTCTTATTGATTAAAAACGTTCCATATTAATTGATTTCGTTGCGAGGTTTTGACCTCTATATGAGACGTTTTTCAAAGACTGCATTCATTTTTAAAACAAACCATAACCTTTATTTCATAAATAAAGGTTTAAAAAGCTTTACGTAGATTATCAAATAATGATAATCTAAAATATCCTGTTTACACACGACCATTACATAATGGTTTACAATACAAATATGTTACATCGAAATCAGTTTCTTGAATGCAGTTTTTACACAATATCATTCAAACATGGACTCCAAATCTTGTCCTTATTTTAGTATGCAACAGCGAAAGCTCTTAGTATTCACCTGAGAATAAACATGCTTTAAACGTCAACAAAAATGTTGGTGAGTTATAGGTTTAACCTATATATATATCAAATCGTAATAATAGACCACAAGATTTCATATTTCAATACACATCCCATACATAGAGATAAAAATCATTCATATGGTGAACACCTGGTAACCGACATTAACAAGATGCATATATAAGAATATCCCCATCATTCCGGGACACCCTTCGGATATGATATAAATTTCGAAGTACTAAAGCATCCGGTACTTTGGATGGGGCTTGTTAGGCCCAATAGATCTATCTTTAGGATTCGCGTCAATTAGGGTGTCTGTTCCCTAATTCTTAGATTACCAGACTTAATAAAAAGGGGCATATTCGATTTTGATAATTCAACCATAGAATGTAGTTTCACGTACTTGTGTCTATTTTGTAAATCATTTATAAAACCTGCATGTATTCTCATCCCAAAAATATTAGATTTTAAAAGTGGGACTATAACTCACTTTCACAGATTTTTACTTCGTCGGGAAGTAAGACTTGGCCACTGGTTGATTCACGAACCTATAACAATATATACATATATATCAAAGTATGTTCAAAATATATTTACAACACTTTTAATATATTTTGATGTTTTAAGTTTATTAAGTCAGCTGTCCTCGTTAGTAACCCACAACTAGTTGTCCACAGTTAGATGTACAGAAATAAATCAATAAATATTATCTTGAATCAATCCACGACCTAGTGTATACGTATCTCAGTATTGATCACAACTCAAACTATATATATTTTGGAATCAACCTCAACCCTGTATAGCTAACTCCAACATTCACATATAGAGTGTCTATGGTTGTTCCGAAATATATATAGATGTGTCGACATGATAGGTCGAAACATTGTATACGTGTCTATGGTATCTCAAGATTACATAATATACAATACAAGTTGATTAAGTTATGGTTGGAATAGATTTGTTACCAATTTTCACGTAGCTAAAATGAGAAAAATTATCCAATTTTGTTTTACCCATAACTTCTTCATTTTAAATCCGTTTTGAGTGAATCAAATTGCTATGGTTTCATATTGAACTATATTTTATGAATCTAAACAGAAAAAGTATAGGTTTATAGTCGGAAAAATAAGTTACAAGTCGTTTTTGTAAAGGTAGTCATTTCAGTCGAAAGAACGACGTCTAGATGACCATTTTAGAAAACATACTTCCACTTTGAGTTTAACCATAATTTTTGGATATAGTTTCATGTTCATAATAAAAATCATTTTCTCAGAATAACAACTTTTAAATCAAAGTTTATCATAGTTTTTAATTAACTAACCCAAAACAGCCCGCGGTGTTACTACGACGGCGTAAATTCGATTTTACGGTGTTTTTCGTGTTTCCAGGTTTTAAATCATTAAGTTAGCATATCATATAGATATAGAACATGTGTTTAGTTGATTTTAAAAGTCAAGTTAGAAGGATTAACTTTTGTTTGCGAACAAGTTTAGAATTAACTAAACTATGTTCTAGTGATTACAAGTTTAAACCTTCGAATAAGATAGCTTTATATGTATGAATCGAATGATTTTATGAACATCATTACTACCTTAATTTCCTTGGATAAACCTACTGGAAAAGAGAAAAATGGATCTAGCTTCAATGGATCCTTGGATGGCTCGAAGTTCTTGAAGTAGAATCATGACACGAAAACAAGTTCAAGTAAGATCATCACTTGAAATAAGATTGTTATAGTTATAGAAATTGAACCAAAGTTTGAATATGATTATTACCTTGTATTAGAATGATAACCTACTGTAAGAAACAAAGATTTCTTGAGGTTGGATGATCACCTTACAAGATTGGAAGTGAGCTAGCAAACTTGAAAGTATTCTTGATTTTATGAAACTAGAACTTTTGGAATTTATGAAGAACACTTAGAACTTGAAGATAGAACTTGAGAGAGATCAATTAGATGAAGAAAATTGAAGAATGAAAGTGTTTGTAGGTGTTTTTGGTCATTGGTGTATGGATTAGATATAAAGGATATGTAATTTTGTTTTCATGTAAATAAGTCATGAATGATTACTCATATTTTTGTAATTTTATGAGATATTTCATGCTAGTTGCCAAATGATGGTTCCCACATGTGTTAGGTGACTCACATGGGCTGCTAAGAGCTGATCATTGGAGTGTATATACCAATAGTACATACATCTAAAAGCTGTGTATTGTACGAGTACGAATACGGGTGCATACGAGTAGAATTGTTGATGAAACTGAACGAGGATGTAATTGTAAGCATTTTTGTTAAGTAGAAGTATTTTGATAAGTGTATTGAAGTCTTTCAAAAGTGTATAAATACATATTAAAACACTACATGTATATACATTTTAACTGAGTCGTTAAGTCATCGTTAGTCGTTACATGTAAGTGTTGTTTTGAAACCTTTAGGTTAACGATTTTGTTAAATGTTGTTAACCCAATGTTTATAATATCAAATGAGATTTTAAATTATTATATTATCATGATATTATCATGTATGAATATCTCTTAATATGATATATATACATTAAATGTCTTTACAACGATAATCGTTACATATATGTCTCGTTTAAAAATCATTAAGTTAGTAGTCTTGTTTTTACATATGTAGTTCATTGTTAATATACTTAATGATATGTTTACTTATCATAGTATCATGTTAACTATATATATATCCATATATATGTCATCATATAGTTTTTACAAGTTTTAACGTTCGTGAATCACCGGTCAACTTGGGTAGTCAATTATTTATATGAAACATATTTCAATTAATCAAGTCTTAACAAGTTTGATTGCTTAACATGTTGGAAACATTTAATCATGTAAATATCAATCTCAATTAATATATATAAACATGGAAAAGTTCGGGTCACTACAGTACCTACCCGTTAAATAAATTTCGTCCCGAAATTTTAAGCTGTTGAAGGTGTTGACGAATCTTCTGGAAATAGATGAGGGTATTTCTTCTTCATCTGATCTTCACGCTCCCAGGTGAACTCGGGTCCTCTACGAGCATTCCATCGAACCTTAACAATTGGTATCTTGTTTTGCTTAAGTCTTTTAACCTCACGATCCATTATTTCGACGGGTTCTTCGATGAATTGAAGTTTTTCGTTTATTTGGATTTCATCTAACGGAATAGTGAGATCTTCTTTAGCAAAACATTTCTTCAAATTCGAGACGTGGAAAGTGTTATGTACAGCCGCGAGTTGTTGAGGTAACTCAAGTCGGTAAGCTACTGGTCCGACACGATCAATAATCTTGAATGGTCCAATATACCTTGGATTTAATTTCCCTCGTTTACCAAATCGAACAACGCCTTTCCAAGGTGCAACTTTAAGCATGACCATCTCTCCAATTTCAAATTCTATATCTTTTCTTTTAATGTCAGCGTAGCTCTTTTGACGACTTTGGGCGGTTTTCAACCGTTGTTGAATTTGGATGATCTTCTCGGTAGTTTCTTGTATAATCTCCGGACCCGTAATCTGTCTATCCCCCACTTCACTCCAACAAATCGGAGACCTGCACTTTCTACCATAAAGTGCTTCAAACGGCGCCATCTCAATGCTTGAATGGTAGCTGTTGTTGTAGGAAAATTCTGCTAACGGTAGATGTCGATCCCAACTGTTTCCGAAATCAATAACACATGCTCGTAGCATGTCTTCAAGCGTTTGTATCGTCCTTTCGCTCTGCCCATCAGTTTGTGGATGATAGGCAGTACTCATGTCTAGACGAGTTCCTAATGCTTGCTGTAATGTCTGCCAGAATCTTGAAATAAATCTGCCATCCCTATCAGAGATAATAGAGATTGGTATTCCATGTCTGGAGACGACTTCCTTCAAATACAGTCGTGCTAATTTCTCCATCTTGTCATCTTCTCTTATTGGCAGGAAGTGTGCTGATTTGGTGAGACGATCAACTATTACCCAAATAGTATCAAAACCACTTGCAGTCCTTGGCAATTTAGTGATGAAATCCATGGTAATGTTTTCCCATTTCCATTCCGGGATTTCTGGTTGTTGAAGTAGACCTGATGGTTTCTGATGCTCAGCTTTGACCTTAGAACACGTCAAACATTCTCCTACGTATTTAGCAACATCGGCTTTCATACCCGGCCACCAAAAATGTTTCTTGAGATCCTTGTACATCTTCCCCGTTCCAGGATGTATTGAGTATCTGGTTTTATGAGCTTCTCTAAGTACCATTTCTCTCATATCTCCAAATTTTGGTACCCAAATCCTTTCAGCCCTATACCGAGTTCCGTCTTCCCGAATATTAAGATGCTTCTCCGATCCTTTGGGTATTTCATCCTTTAAATTTCCCTCTTTTAAAACTCCTTGTTGCGCCTCCTTTATTTGAGTAGTAAGGTTATTATGAATCATTATATTCATAGATTTTACTCGAATGGGTTCTCTGTCCTTCCTGCTCAAGGCATCGGCTACCACATTTGCCTTCCCCGGGTGGTAACGAATCTCAAAGTCGTAATCATTCAATAATTCAATCCACCTACGCTGCCTCATATTCAGTTGTTTCTGATTAAATATGTGTTGAAGACTTTTGTGGTCGGTATATATAATACTTTTGACCCCATATAAGTAGTGCCTCCAAGTCTTTAATGCAAAAACAACCGCGCCTAATTCCAAATCATGCGTCGTATAATTTTGTTCGTGAATCTTCAATTGTCTAGACGCATAAGCAATCACCTTCGTTCGTTGCATTAATACACAACCGAGACCTTGCTTTGATGCATCACAATAAATCACAAAATCATCATTCCCTTCAGGCAATGACAATATAGGTGCCGTAGTTAGCTTTTTCTTCAATAACTGAAACGCTTTCTCTTGTTCATCATTCCATTCAAATTTCTTCCCTTTATGCGTTAATGCAGTCAAGGGTTTTGCTATTCTGGAAAAGTCTTGGATGAACCTTCTGTAGTAACCAGCTAGTCCTAAAAACTGGCGTATGTGTTTCGGAGTTTTCGGGGTTTTCCACTTTTCAACAGTTTCTATCATTGCCGGATCCACCTTAATACCTTCTTTGTTCACTATGTGACCGAGGAATTGAACTTCTTCCAACCAATACTTCTAACACCTTTCTCAAATGTTCACCGTGTTCTTGGTCATTCTTTGAGTAAATAAGTATGTCATCAATGAAAACAATGACAAACTTGTCAAGGTATGGTCCACACACTCGGTTCATAAGGTCCATGAACAAAGCTGGTGCATTAGTTAAACCAAACGGCATGACCATAAACTCGTAATGACCGTAACGTGTTCTGAAAGCAGTCTTTGGAATATCATCTTCTTTCACCCGCATTTGATGATACCTGGAACGTAAGTCAATCTTTGAATAAACAGACGAGCCTTGTAGTTAATCAAATAAGTCGTCGATTCTCGGTAGTGGGTAGCGGTTCTTGATGGTAAGTTTGTTCAACTCTCGGTAGTCGATACACAACCTGAATGTACCATCTTTCTTCTTGACAAACAAAACAGGAGCTCCCCACAGTGATGTGCTTGGTCGAATGAAACCACGCTCTAAAAGTTCTTGTAATTGGCTTTGCAGTTCTTTCATCTCGCTGGGTGCGAGTCTGTAAGGAGCACGAGCTATTGGTGCAGCTCCTGGTACAAGATCTATTTGAAATTCAACGGATCGATGTGGGGGTAATCCCGGTAATTCTTTCGGAAATACATCGGGAAATTCTTTTGCAATGGGAACATCATTGATGCTCTTTTCTTCAGTTTGTACTTTCTCGACGTGTGCTAGAACAGCATAGCAACCTTTTCTTATTAGTTTTTGTGCCTTCACATTACTAATAAGATGTAGCTTCGTGTTGCCCTTTTCTCCGTACACCATTAAGGGTTTTCCTTTTTCTCGTATAATGCGAATTGCATTTTTGTAACAAACGATCTCTGCTTTCACTTCTTTCAACCAGTCCATACCGATTATCACATCAAAACTCCCTAACTCTACTGGTATCAAATCAATCTTAAATGTTTCGCTAACCAGTTTAATTTCTCGATTCCGACATATATTATCTGCTGAAATTAATTTACCATTTGCTAATTCGAGTAAAAATTTACTATCCAAAGGCGTCAATGGACAACTTAATTTAGCACAAAAATCTCTACTCATATAGCTTCTATCCGCACCCGAATCAAATAAAACGTAAGCAGATTTATTGTCAATAAGAAACGTACCCGTAACAAGCTCCGGGTCTTCCTGTGCCTCTGCCGCATTAATATTGAAAACTCTTCCACGGCCTTGTCCATTCGTGTTCTCCTGGTTCGGGCAATTTCTAATAATGTGGCCCGGTTTTCCACATTTATAACAAACTACATTGGCATAACTTGCTCCGACACTACTTGCTCCTCCATTACTCGTTCCGACACCATTTGTTCCTTTCGTTCTATTTACCCCTGGTCCGTAGACCTCACACTTCGCCGCGCTATGACCATTTCTTTTACACTTGTTGCAAAATTTGGTGCAGAACCCCGAGTGATTCTTTTCACACCTTTGGCATAGCTGCTTCTGATTGTTGTTGTTGTTGCGGTTATTATTGTTGTTGGGATGATTGTTGTAGTTGCTGTTGTTGTTGTTGTTGTTATTGTTGTTGTTATTGTTAGGTCGTTTGTTGTAGTTGCGATTGATGTTGCGATTGTTGGGATAATTGTTGCGATTATTGTTGTAATTGCTGTTGTTGTTGTATTGGTGATTCTTATCACCGTTTTCCTCCCACTTTCTTTTGACTTGCTTCACATTGGCCTCTTCATCAGTCTGTTCTTTAATTCTTTCTTCAATCTGGTTCACTAGTTTGTGAGCCATTCTACATGCCTGTTGTATGGAGGCGGGCTCGTGTGAACTTATATCTTCTTGGATTCTTTCCGGTAATCCTTTCACAAACACGCCGATCTTCTCTTCCTCATCTTCGAATGCTCCCGGACACAATAGCCACAATTCTGTGAATCGTCTTTCGTATGTGGTAATATCAAATCCTTGGGTTCATAACCCTCTAAGTTCTGTCTTGAGCTTATTGACCTCGGTTCTGGGACGGTACTTCTCGTTCATCAAGTGCTTGAATGCTGACCACGGTAGTGCGTACGCATCGTCTTGTCCCACTTGCTCTAGATAGGTATTCCACCATGTTAACGCAGAACCTGTGAAGGTATGCGTAGCGTACTTCACTTTGTCCTCTTCAGTACACTTACTTATGGCAAACACCGATTCGACCTTCTCGGTCCACCGTTTCAATCCGATCGGTCCTTCGGTTCCATCAAATTCCAAAGGTTTGCAGGCAGTGAATTCTTTGTAGGTGCATCCTACACGATTTCCTGTACTGCCAGATCCAAGGTTATTGTTGGTATGTAGCGCAGCCTGTACTGCGGCTATGTTTGAAGCTAGAAAAGTACGAAATTCCTCTTCATTCATATTCACGGTGTGTCAAGTAGTCGGTGCCATTTCCTTCAAAATAGTCAAATGGAACAAGTTAATCATACAGAATATTAAGAGTAGTTAATAGTATTTCGTAGCATAATATGAACTCATTTATAAAAGCTTTTTCTTCATATTAGCGTTTTATAAGTTTAAATTCGGGTAGTACCTACCCGTTAAGTTCATACTTAGTAGCTAATATACAATTCAACTACTACAATTCTATATGAAAAACTGATTATAATAATATTTCGCGTTCAAACTTTTATACAATATTTTACAAACTTACAATACCGCTTATTTTACATAAAGCATGAAATATAGCACACAATAACTTTGATACAAGATAGTTGTGAAGATAATTCTAGCTAGTACACAAGTCGTTCAGCAAAGGCAATAAAGACACGTAATTCATACGTCCAGAAACAAGTCATGCATTCTGGTTTTACTAGGACTACTTCCCATCCTTGGTCTTGTGGAACATAACCGTTATGGCCGTTGATAAGACAGCGTGTTGTAACGTCGTCAAAGGGACGAGGGTTACGTAATGTCCAACAGTCCCGTAATAATCTAAAAACCTCATTTCTTACCCCAATTACCGACTCCGTCACTTGTGGAAACGTTTTGTTTAATAGTTGTAGCCCGATGTTCTTGTTCTCACTTTGGTGAGAAGCGAACATTACTAACCCGTAAGCATAACATGCTTCTTTATGTTGCATGTTAGCCACTTTTTCTAAATCACGAAGTCCTATATTCGGATATACTGAGTCAAAATAATTTCTTAACCCGTTGCGTAAAATAGCATTTGGGTTCCCCGCAATATATGCGTCAAAGTAAACACATCGTAACTTATGGATTTCCCAATGTGATATTCCCCATCTTCCGAACGAAAGCCTTTTATAAACCAAGGCATTCTTGGAACGTTCTTCGAATGTCTTACAAACTGATCTCGCCTTAAATAGTTGTGCCGAGGAATTCTGACCGACTCTAGACAAGATTTCATAAATCATGTCTCCGGGTAGGTCTCTTAAAATATTGGGTTGTCTATCCATTTTGTGTTTTTATACTGTAAAATAGACAAGAGTTAGATTCATAAAAAAAATACTTATTAATACAAGCAATATTTACATACATCATAAAGCATAAGCACACTATATTACATATATTACACCACACGAATATAACTATCTTATTCCGACTCGCTCATTTCTTCTTGTTCGGTTTTGGTTCGTTTTGCCAAGTTTCTAGGGATATATGATGTTCCCCTAATACGAGCCGTCGTTATCCACATTGGTTTAGAAAAACCTGGTGGTTTAGAGGTTCCCGGGTCATTGTTACAACTTAAGGACTTCGGGGGTTGACGATACATATAAAGTTCATCGGGGTTGGAATTAGATTTCTCTATTTTTATGCCCTTTCCCTTATTATTTTCTTTTGCCTTTTTAAATTCAGTTGGGGTAATTTCTATAACATCATCGGAATTCTCGTCGGAATCCGATTCATCGGAGAATTGGTAATCCTCCCAATTCTTAGATTACCAGACTTAATAAAAAGGGGCATATTCGATTTTGATAATTCAACCATAGAATGTAGTTTCACGTACTTGTGTCTATTTTGTAAATCATTTATAAAACCTGCATGTATTCTCATCCCAAAAATATTAGATTTTAAAAGTGGGACTATAACTCACTTTCACAGATTTTTACTTCGTCGGGAAGTAAGACTTGGCCACTGGTTGATTCACGAACCTATAACAATATATACATATATATCAAAATATGTTCAAAATATATTTACAACACTTTTAATATATTTTGATGTTTTAAGTTTATTAAGTCAGCTGTCCTCGTTAGTAACCTACAACTAGTTGTCCACAGTTAGATGTACAGAAATAAATCGATAAATATTATCTTGAATCAATCCACGACCCAGTGTATACGTATCTCAGTATTGATCACAACTCAAACTATATATATTTTGGAATCAACCTCAACCCTGTATAGCTAACTCCAACATTCACATATAGAGTGTCTATGGTTGTTCTGAAATATATATAGATGTGTCGACATGATAGGTCGAAACATTGTATACGTGTCTATGGTATCTCAAGATTACATAATATACAATACAAGTTGATTAAGTTATGGTTGGAATAGATTTGTTACCAATTTTCACGTAGCTAAAATGAGAAAAATTATCCAATTTTGTTTTACCCATAACTTCTTCATTTTAAATCCGTTTTGAGTGAATCAAATTGCTATGGTTTCATATTGAACTATATTTTATGAATCTAAACAGAAAAAGTATAGGTTTATAGTCGAAAAAATAAGTTACAAGTCGTTTTTGTAAAGGTAGTCATTTCAGTCGAAAGAACGACGTCTAGATGACCATTTTAGAAAACATACTTCCACTTTGAGTTTAACCATAATTTTTGGATATAGTTTCATGTTCATAATAAAAATCATTTTCTCAGAATAACAACTTTTAAATCAAAGATTATCATAGTTTTTAATTAACTAACCCAAAACAGCCCGCGGTGTTACTACGACGGCGTAAATCCGGTTTTACGGTGTTTTTCGTGTTTCCAGGTTTTAAATCATTAAGTTAGCATATCATATAGATATAGAACATGTGTTTAGTTGATTTTAAAAGTCAAGTTAGAAGGATTAACTTTTGTTTGCGAACAAGTTTAGAATTAACTAAACTATGTTCTAGTGATTACAAGTTTAAACCTTCGAATAAGATAGCTTTATATGTATGAATCGAATGATGTTATGAACATCATTACTACCTTAATTTCCTTGGATAAACCTACTGGAAAAGAGAAAAATGGATCTAGCTTCAATGGATCCTTGGATGGCTCGAAGTTCTTGAAGCAGAATCATGACACGAAAACAAGTTCAAGTAAGATCATCACTTGAAATAAGATTGTTATAGTTATAGAAATTGAACCAAAGTTTGAATATGATTATTACCTTGTATTAGAATGATAACCTACTGTAAGAAACAAAGATTTCTTGAGGTTGGATGATCACCTTACAAGATTGGAAGTGAGCTAGCAAACTTGAAAGTATTCTTGATTTTATGAAACTAGAACTTTTGGAATTTATGAAGAACACTTAGAACTTGAAGATAGAACTTGAGAGAGATCAATTAGATGAAGAAAATTGAAGAATGAAAGTGTTTGTAGGTGTTTTTGGTCGTTGGTGTATGGATTAGATATAAAGGATATGTAATTTTGTTTTCATGTAAATAAGTCATGAATGATTACTCATATTTTTGTAATTTTATGAGATATTTCATGCTAGTTGCCAAATGATGGTTCCCACATGTGTTAGGTGACTCACATGGGCTGCTAAGAGCTGATCATTGGAATGTATATACCAATAGTACATACATCTAAAAGCTGTGTATTGTACGAGTACGAATACGGGTGCATACGAGTAGAATTGTTGATGAAACTGAACGAGGATGTAATTGTAAGCATTTTTGTTAAGTAGAAGTATTTTGATAAGTGTATTGAAGTCTTTCAAAAGTGTATAAATACATATTAAAACACTACATGTATATACATTTTAACTGAGTCGTTAAGTCATCGTTAGTCGTTACATGTAAGTGTTGTTTTGAAACCTTTAGGTTAACGATCTTGTTAAATGTTGTTAACCCAATGTTTATAATATCAAATGAGATTTTAAATTATTATATTATCATAATATTATCATGTATGAATATCTCTTAATATGATATATATACATTAAATGTCTTTACAACGATAATCGTTACATATATGTCTCGTTTAAAAATCATTAAGTTAGTAGTCTTGTTTTTACATATGTAGTTCATTGTTAATATACTTAATGATATGTTTACTTATCATAGTATCATGTTAACTATATATATATATCCATATATATGTCATCATATAGTTTTTACAAGTTTTAACGTTCGTGAATCACCGGTCAACTTGGGTGGTCAATTATTTATATGAAACATATTTCAATTAATCAAGTCTTAACAAGTTTGATTGCTTAACATGTTGGAAACATTTAATCATGTAAATATCAATCTCAATTAATATATATAAACATGGAAAAGTTCGGGTCACTACAAATGGGTTCTCTGTCCTTTCTGCTCAAGGCGTCGGCTACCACATTTGCCTTCCCCGGGTGGTAACGAATCTCAAAGTCGTAATCATTCAACAATTCAATCCACCTACGCTGCCTCATATTCAGTTGTTTCTGATTAAATATGTGTTGAAGACTTTTGTGGTCGGTATATATAATACTTTTGACCCCATATAAGTAGTGCCTCCAAGTCTTTAATGCAAAAACAACCGCGCCTAATTCCAAATCATGCGTCGTATAATTTTGTTCGTGAATCTTCAATTGTCTAGACGCATAAGCAATCACCTTCGTTCGTTGCATTAATACACAACCGAGACCTTGCTTTGATGCGTCACAATAAATCACAAAATCATCATTCCCTTCAGGCAATGACAATATAGGTGCCGTAGTTAGCTTTTTCTTCAATAATTGAAACGCCTTCTCTTGTTCATCCTTCCATTCAAATTTCTTCCCTTTATGCGTTAATGCAGTCAAGGGTTTTGCTATTTTGGAGAAATCTTGGATGAATCTTCTGTAGTAACCAGCCAATCCTAAAAATTGACGTATATGCTTCGGAGTTTTTGGGGTTTCCCACTTTTCAACGGTTTCGATCTTTGCCGGGTCCACCTGAATACCTTCTTTGTTCACTATGTGACCGAGGAATTGAACTTCTTCCAACCAAAATGCACACTTTGAAAACTTAGCGTACAGTTTTTCTTTCCTCAATACTTCTAGCACTTTTCTCAAATGTTCTTCGTGCTCTTGATCATTCTTTGAGTAAATAAGTATGTCATCGATGAAAACAATGACAAACTTGTCAAGATATGGCCTACACACTCGGTTCGTAAGGTTCATGAACACAACTGGTGTGTTAGTTAATCCAAACGGCATAACCATAAACTCGTAATGACCATAACGCGTCCTAAAAGCAGTTTTTGGAATATCATGCTCCTTTAATCGCATTTGATGATATCCAGAACGTAAATCGATCTTCGAATAAACCGACGAGCCTTGTAGTTGATCAAATAAGTCGTCAATTCTCGGCAATGGATAACGGTTTTTGATGGTAAGTTTGTTCAACTCTCTGTAGTCAATACACAACCTAAATGTACCATCCTTCTTCTTGACAAACAAAACTGGAGCTCCCCATGGTGATGTGCTTGGTCGAATGAAACCATGTTCTAATAGTTCTTGCAGTTGGCTTTGCAGTTCTTTCATCTCGCT
Source organism: Rutidosis leptorrhynchoides (assembly GCF_046630445.1). Lineage (NCBI taxonomy): Eukaryota > Viridiplantae > Streptophyta > Magnoliopsida > Asterales > Asteraceae > Rutidosis > Rutidosis leptorrhynchoides. The sequence continues at coordinate 219,532,705 of NC_092333.1, read as the reverse complement.
GGGTGCGAGTGTATAAGGAGCACGAGCTATTGGTGCAGCTTCTGGTACAAGATCTATTTGAAATTCAACAGATCGATGTGGAGGTAGTCCCGGTAATTCTTTCGGAAATACATCGGGAAATTCTTTTGCGACGGGAACATCATTGATGCTCTTTTCTTCAGTTTGTACTTTCTCGACGTGTGCTAGAACAGCATAGCAACCTTTTCTTATTAGTTTTTGTGCCTTCAAATTACTAATAAGATGTAGCTTCATGTTGCCCTTTTCTCCGTACACCATTAAGGGTTCTCCTTCTTCTCGTACAATGCGAATTGCATTTTTATAACATACGATCTCTGCTTTCACCTTCTTCAGCGAGTCCATGCCAACTATTACATCAAAACTCCCTAACTCTACTGGTATCAAATCAATCTTAAATATTTCGCTACCCAGTTTAATTTCTCGATTCCGGCATATATTATCTGCTGAAATTAATTTACCGTTTGCTAATTCGAGTAAAAATTTACTATCCAATGGCGTCAATGGACAACTTAATTTAGCACAAAAATCTCTACTCATATAGCTTCTATCCGCACCCGAATCAAATAAAACGTAAGCAGATTTATTGTCAATAAGAAACATACCCGTAACAAGCTCCGGGTCTTCCTGTGCCTCTGCCGCATTAATATTGAAAACTCTTCCGCGGCCTTGTCCATTCGTGTTCTCCTGCTTCGGGCAATTTCTAATAATGTGGCCCGGTTTTCCACATTTATAACAAACTACATTGGCATAACTTGCTCCGACACTACTTGCTCCGCCATTACTCATTCCGACACCATTTGTTCCTTTCGTTCTGTTAACCCCTGGTCCGTAGACCTCACAGTTCACCGCGCTATGACCATTTCTTTTACACTTATTGCAAAATTTGGTGCAGAACCCCGAGTGATACTTTTCACACCTTTGGCATAGCTGCTTCTGATTGTTGTTGTTGTTGTTGTTGTTGTTGTTGCGGTTGTTATTGTTGTTGGGATGATTGTTGTAGTTGTTGTTGTTGTTGTTGTTGTTGTTGGGCCGTTTGTTGTAGTTGCGATTGATGTTACGATTGTTGGGATAATTGTTGCGATTATTATTGTAATTGCTGTTGTTGTTGTATTGGTGATTCTTATCACCGTTTTCCTCCCACTTTCTTTTGACTTGCTTCTCATTGGCCTCTTCAGCCGTCTGTTCTTTAATTCTTTCTTCAATCTGGTTCACTAGTTTGTGAGCCATTCTACATGCCTGTTGTATGGAGGCGGGCTCGTGTGAACTTATATCTTCTTGGATTCTTTCCGGTAATCCTTTCACAAACGCGTCGATCTTCTCTTCCTCATCTTCGAACGCTCTCGGACACAATTGGCACAATTCTGTGAATCGTCTTTCGTACGTGGTAATATCAAATCTTTAGGTTCGTAACCCTCTAAGTTCTCTCTTGAGCTTATTGACCTCGGTTCTGGGACGGTACTTCTCGTTCATCAAGTGCTTGAATGCTGACCACGGTAGTGCGTACGCATCATCTTGTCCCACTTGCTCTAGATAGGTATTCCACCATGTTAACGCAGAACATGTGAAGGTATGCGTAGCGTGCTTCACTTTGTCCTCTTCAGTACACTTACTTATGGCAAACACCAATTTGACCTTCTCGGTCCACCGTTTTAATCCGATCGGTCCTTCGGTTCCATCAAATTCCAAAGGTTTGCAGGCAGTGAATTCTTTGTAGGTGCATCCTATACGATTTCCTGTACTGCTAGATCCAAGGTTATTGTTGGTATGTAGCACAGCCTGTACTGCGGCTATGTTTGTAGCTAGAAAATTACGAAATTCCTCTTCATTCATATTCACGGTGTGTCGAGTAGTCGGTGCCATTTCCTTCAAATAGTCAAATGGAACAAGTTAATCATACAGAATATTAAGAGTAGTTAATAGTATTTCGTAGCATAATATGAACTCATTTATAAAATCTTTTTCTTCATATTAGCGTTTTATAAGTTTAAATTCGGGTAGTACCTACCCGTTAAGTTCATACTTAGTAGCTAATATACAATTCAACTACTACAATTCTATATGAAAAACTGATTATAATAATATTTCGCGTTCAAACTTTTATACAATATTTTCTTTTGCCTTTTTAAATTCAGTTGGGGTAATTTCTATAACATCATCGGAATTCTCGTCGAAATCCGATTCATCGGAGAATTGGTAATCCTCCCAATATTTTGCTTCCTTGGCGGAAACACAATTGACCATAATTAACCTTGATCGGTTGGTTGAGGATTTTCTTTTACTTAACCGTTTTATTATTTCCCCCACCGGTTCTATTTCCTCCTCCGGTTCCTCCTCTTCCGGTTCTGATTCTTCTTCCGGTTCTGATTCTTCTTCCGGTTCTTCTTCGGGAACTTGTGAATCAGACCAATATATATTCGACTCTTCGTTATTATTAGGTGAGTCAATGGGATTTGTGCTAGAGGTAGACATCTATCACACAATATCAAACATGTTAAGAGATTAATATATCACATAATATATACATGTTAATAATATATAGTTTCCAACAAAAATGTTAAGCAATCATTTTTAAGAAAACACGGTCGAAGTCCAGACTCACTAATGCATCCTAACAAACTCGATAAGACACACTAATGAAAATTTTCTGGTTCTCTAAGACCAACGCTCGGATACCAACTGAAATGTCCCGTTCTTATTGATTAAAAACGTTCCATATTAATTGATTTCGTTGCGAGGTTTTGACCTCTATATGAGACGTTTTTCAAAGACTGCATTCATTTTTAAAACAAACCATAACCTTTATTTCATAAATAAAGGTTTAAAAAGCTTTACGTTGATTATCAAATAATGATAATCTAAAATATCCTGTTTACACACGACCATTACATAATGGTTTACAATACAAATATGTTACATCGAAATCAGTTTCTTGAATGCAGTTTTTACACAATATCATTCAAACATGGACTTCAAATCTTGTCCTTATTTTAGTATGCAAAAGCGGAAGCTCTTAGTATTCACCTGAGAATAAACATGCTTTAAACGTCAACAAAAATGTTGGTGAGTTATAGGTTTAACCTATATATATCAAATCGTAACAATAGACCACAAGATTTCATATTTCAATACACATCCCATACATAGAGATAAAAATCATTCATATGATGAACACCTGGTAACCGACATTAACAAGATGCATATATAAGAATATCCCCATCATTCCGGGACACCCTTCGGATATGATATAAATTTCGAAGTACTAAAGCATCCGATACTTTGGATGGGGTTTGTTAGGCCCAATAGATCTATCTTTAGGATTCGCGTCAATTAGGGTGTCTGTTCCCTAATTCTTAGATTACCAGACTTAATAAAAAGGGGCATATTCGATTTCGATAATTCAACCATAGAATGTAGTTTCACGTACTTATGTCTATTTTGTAAATCATTTATAAAACCTGCATGTATTCTCATCCCAAAAATATTAGATTTTAAAAGTGGGACTATAACTCACTTTCACAGATTTTTACTTCGTCGGGAAGTAAGACTTGACCACTGGTTGATTCACGAACCTATAACAATATATAAATATATATCAAAGTATGTTAAAAATATATTTACAACACTTTTAATATATTTTGATGTTTTAAGTTTATTAAGTCAGCTGTCCTCGTTAGTAACCTACAACTAGTTGTCCACAGTTAGATGTACATAAATAAATCGATAAATATTATCTTGAATCAATCCACGACCCAATGTATACGTATCTCAGTATTGATCACAACTCAAACTATATATATTTTGGAATCAACCTCAACCCTGTATAGCTAACTCCAACATTCACATATAGAGTGTCTATGGTTGTTCCGACATTCACATATAGATTACATAATATACAATACAAGTTGATTAAGTTATGGTTGGAATAGATTTGTTACCAATTTTCACGTAGCTAAAATGAGAAAAATTATCCAATCTTGTTTTACCCATAACTTCTTCATTTTAAATCCGTTTTGAGTGAATCAAATTGCTATGGTTTCATATTGAACTCTATTTTATGAATCTAAACAGAAAAAGTATAGGTTTATAGTCAGAAAAATAAGTTACAAGTTGTTTTTATAAAGGTAGTCATTTCAGTCGAAAGAACGACGTCTAGATGACCATTTTAGAAAACATACTTCCACTTTGAGTTTAACCATAATTTTTGAATATAGTTTCATGTTCATAATAAAAATCATCTTCCCAGAATAACAACTTTTAAATCAAAGTTTATCATAGTTTTTAATTAACTAACCCAAAACAGCCCGCGGTGTTACTACGACGGCGTAAATCCGGTTTTATGGTGTTTTTCGTGTTTCCAGGTTTTAAATCATTAAGTTAGCATATCATATAGATATAGAACATGTGTTTAGTTGATTTTAAAAGTCAAGTTAGAAGGATTAACTTTTATTTGCGAACAAGTTTAGAATTAACTAAACTAGGTTATAGTGATTACAAGTTTAAACCTTCGAATAAGATAGCTTTATATGTATGAATTGAATGATGTTATGAACATCATTACTACCTCAATTTCCTTGGATAAACCTACTGGAAATGAGAAAAATAGATCTAGCTTCAAAGGATCCTTGGATGCTTGAAAGTTCTTGAAGCAGAATCATGACACGAAAACAATTTCAAGTAAGATTTCCACTCGAAATAAGATTGTTATAGTTATAGAAATTGAATTAAAGTTTGAATATGATTATTACCTTGTATTAGAAAGATAATCTACTGTAAGTAACAAAGGTTTCTTGATCTTGGATGATTACTTGGAATGGATTTAGAAAACTTGGAAGTAAACTTGCAATCTTGGAAGGATTCTTGATTTTATGAAACTAGAACTTTTGGAATTTATGAAGAACACTTAGAACTTGAAGATAGAACTTGAGAGAGATCAATTAGATGAAGAAAATTGAAGAATGAAAGTGTTTGTAGGTGTTTTTGGTCGTTGGTGTATGGATTAGATATAAAGGATATGTAATTTTGTTTTCATGTAAATAAGTCATGAATGATTACTCATATTTTTGTAATTTTATGAGATATTTCATGCTAGTTGCCAAATGATGGTTCCCACATGTGTTAGGTGACTTACATGGGCTTCTAAGAGCTGATCATTGGAGTGTATATACCAATAGTACATACATCTAAAAGATGTGTATTGTACGAGTACGAATACGGGTGCATACGAGTAGAATTGTTGATGAAACTGAACGAGGATGTAATTGTAAGCATTTTTGTTAAGTAGAAGTATTTTGATAAGTGTATTGAATTCTTTCAAAAGTGTATGAATACATATTAAAACACTACATGTATATACATTTTAACTGAGTCGTTAAGTCATCATTAGTCGTTACATGTAAATGTTGTTTTGAAACCTTTAGGTTAAGGATCTTGTTGAATGTTGTTAACCCATTGTTTATTATAACAAATGAGATGTTAAATTGTTATATTATCATGATATTATGATATATAATATATCTTAGTATGATATATATACAGTTAAATGTCGTTACAACGATAATCGTTACATATATGTCTCGTTTCGAAATCATTAAGTTAGTAGTCTTATTTTTACATATGTATTTCATTGTTAATACACTTAATAATATATTTAATTATCATTTAACATAATTAACCAAGTGTATCAATATCTTAATATGATTCATATGTACCTAGTAAGACGTTGTTATAACGATAATCGTTATATATATCGTTTTCGAGTTTCTTAAATTAATAGTCTCATTTTTATGTATATAACTCATTGTTAAAATACCTAATGAGATACATACTTATAATAAAATCATGTTAACTATATATATAACCATATATATGTCATCGTATAGTTTTTACAAGTTTTAACGTTCGTGAATCACCGGTCAACTTGGGTGGTCAATTGTCTATATGAAACCTATTTCAATTAATCAAGTCTTAACAAATTTGATTGCTTAACATGTTGGAAACACTTAATCATGTAAATAACAATTTCATTTAATATATATATAAACATGGAAAAGTTCGGGTCACTACATATAATAAGGTTGTTTCGAACGAAAAGTCGAAGTTGACTTGCTGGAGCTGTGACAAAATTGGCTAATTTGAAAAAGGAATTGTAAAGTTATTTTCAGTAATAACAACGACAAAGGAGCTAGCGCAGATACGTGTTAAATATTTACTCAGTTTCTGAGAGTTTTTCAGGTGCATAACTATATGTATAAATCTTTTCTTCTGTAGATGAAGCGTGGTTGGTTCATCTTCTCGATTGAGGTGTTTTCAAGAATCATGAAAGGTTTGAACGCAGAATGTAATCATGAAGATACAAATGATGTTTAAGACGAAATCAAGTGGCAACTTGAAGAATTGTTTAGTTTTCATATGTTATAATCAATATTTTAATTCATTATAATTGTCCAATGTTATTAGTCCACAGTCGATAGTCCACAGTTGACAGTCCAATAATTCATATATAATTTAATATATAATATTCGAATTAATTAATACGTATCGTGACCCGTATACGTCTCAGACTCGATCACAACTCAAACTATATATATTATTGTAGAATCAACCTCAACCCTGTATAGAGAACTTGATCATTACTGCATATAGAGTGTCTATGGTTATTCCAAATAATATATATAGATGCGTCGATATGATATGTCAAAACCTTGTATACGTGTCCCGATATTTAAAGTGCGTAAAAATAAATAACAGAAATTAAATAACGATAAATAAAGTGCGTAAAGTAAATAACAGAAATTAAATGACGATAAATAAAATTGCGAGAATGTAAATTGTGAGAATGTAAATTGCGAGAATGTAAATTGCGATAATTAAATTGCGATAAATAAAATGTAATCAGTTAGCTAGGAACAGTTAGCGTGGATTCTTAACACAATTTCTCATAGTTAATTAGTCTATTTCTAACAAATTTTATTTTATCATATGTTTTCTTCATTATGCCATTTGTTGGATTCTGATAAGTTAAAATCCGAATATGAAATTGAATAAAATTGGTTATTCTGCGGTGAACGGATACATATATCGGTGGCTGTAAGTAAGATAGTAAATGACTGTTGAATCAGATTCGAAGAATGTACAGTATAACTTATTAATGTGAAATCTAAATATTCCTCGGGTATTACCTACCCGTTAAAATATTTTCACCATTAACAGTTTGTACGAAATAATTTTTAATTACAATCTTTATGAAAATATATATACATATATATTTTCTTCAGATGTAATTATGGATTTAATGAGTCAATATGATATTAAACTTATTTAATTTTCGGTTTGAGCTAAGATAAATAATCTCTAAAACTTTTAGAAACCACATATTCTTCGCAGAATATTTCTTCAATGAAGTTATGAATTAATACTTCATCATTCATTGTTGTTGGTGCTCCTTGGTATCCATGGTGCGTATGACGTTGATGTTCGCGTGATAGATTGTGAAGTTGAAGTTTGCGATGCGGTTGTTTTTGGTGGTTGTAATGGTACTGTTGGCGTTGGTGGTGGTACTGGTTATGGTGCTGGTGCTGCTGCTGGTGTTTGTAACCTTCGCACCATATTCTCTAAAGCCACTACCCGAGCGCGAAGCTCGTTGACTTCTTCTATTACACCGGGGTGATTTTCGGTTCGGACTAACGGATAAATATAATCTAGAATTTGATATAGTATATAATCGTGGCGAGATACTCTAGAGATGAGAGAAAAGATGGTGTTTCGAACAGGTTTACCGGTAAGTGCTTCAGGTTCTTCGCCAATAGGGCAATGTGGCGGATGGAAAGGATCACCTTCTTCTTGTCTCCAATGATTGAGGAGGCTACAAACCCATCCTCAATTCATCCAGAATTGATGATGACTGATTGGTTGATCCATTCCGGTCACACTGCTTTTGGAGCTTGAGTGGGATTCCATTTCGGTATCTGAGTGACTTGAACTAATGATGAATTACATTTCGTACGATTGAATAAAGAATTTTTAGATATGAAATGATTTTCTGGCTAACGGATGGTATTCTAATTACATAGAATATCCATATATATAGAACAAAAGGTTTCGTAGATTACGGAGGAATTTACGGGATACGCCAGGTAAGGTTTACAGTAACAGATACGCTAAGATATGAATTTTGTCTATACACTATTCATGCAATCAATGCAGCAAGACGTGTCTAGACTAAGAATGATAAGCAGATAATTTTCGACACAAAATGATAAGCAAAACTTTTTGACATGCAGACCAGGTCGAAGTCCAGACTCACTAATGCATCCTAACGACTTATCAATTATACACACTAATGCAGACCTGGTTCGCTAAGACCACCGCTTTGATACCAACTGTAAAGACCCGTCCTAATCCATCCGGACGAAATCCATATCGATTATAAACGATTCACAACAGTTGATTACATCGCGAGGTACTTGACCTCTATATGATACATTTTACAAACATTGCATTCGTTTTTGAAAACACAATCTTTCATTACATCGAAAGTTGATGGCATGCATACCATTTTATAATATATCTAACTATAATTGACTTAATAATAATCTTGATGAACTCAACGACTCGAATGCAACGTCTTTTGAAATATGTCATGAATGACTCCAAGTAATATCTTTAAAATGAGCAATTGCACAGCGAAAGACTTCTTTTATACCTGAGAATAAACATGCTTTAAAGTGTCAACCAAAAGGTTGGTGAGTTCATTAGTTTAACATAAATAATCATTACCAACATTTTAATAGACCACAAGATTTCTCATAAGTAAACGTCCCGTGCATAGAGACAAAATATCATTCATATGGATTGAACACCTGGTAACCGACATTAACAAGATGCATATAAGAATATCCCCATCATTCCGAGATCCTCCTTCGGACATGATATAAATTTGGAAGTACTAAAGCATCCGGTACTTTGGATGGGGTTTGTTAGGCCCAATAGATATATCTTTAGGATTCGCGTCAATTAGGGTGTCTGTTCCCTAATTCTTAGATTACCAGACTAAAAAGGGTGATATTCGATTCGATAATCCAACCATAGAATGTAGTTTCGATTACTTATGTCTATTTCGTAAAACATTTATAAAAGCAGCGCATGTATTCTCAGTCCCAAAAATATATATTGCAAAAGCATTTAAAATGGGAGTAATGAAACTCACGCATATAAATATTGTAAAAACAGTTAATAAAGCGTTTGCATGTACTCTCAGCCCAAAAACGTAAAGAGTAAAAAGGGAACAAATGAAACTCACAATACTTTATTTTGTAGTAAAAATACATACGACGATATTGAACAATGCAGGGTTGGCCTTGGATTCACGAACCTATATCATTTGTATATATATTAATACACATAATCGTAATCGAACAATTATTTATATTATTATTAGTGATAATTTTTATATTATTAACTTACATATTTTATTATATAATCATTTTGTATATTTAAAGTAAAGTATCTATATATTTAAGTTATGGTTATTATATTTATTTTATATACATAATCTTTTGTTTACAAAATAATATTTATAGTAAGACTTGAGTAATATAATAATAAAAATGACAATAATTATAATACTTAATATTACCATTTGAGATATTAATGGTTATGGTTTCATTAGTGATAAAGTTAATGATATTAATACTAATAATATACATATATTAATAATAATGGTCCTAATATTTATAAAGTGATAATAATACTAATAATTATGAAAATAATAATAATTTGTATTATCTTCATAATAATAATAATAATAATAATAATAATAATAATAATAATAATAATAATAATAATAATAATAATAATAATAATAATAATAATAATAATAATAAATATATTCATCATAATGATACTAATATTAAAGTTTTAAAATTAATAATAATATCATAGTTAATACTTATAATAATAATAACAATAGATATAATACTTGTAGTTATAATACAAATAACAATTATGATACTTACAATAATAATTACAATACTAAGTATAATACTAGTAATTATGATAAAACAAGATACTATATTTATAAAAATCTCAAAGTTATATTAATATTCATGATAATCATTAGTATTCAAATAATACTAACCATAATAGTAATAATAGCAACAACAATAATAATAATAGTAATAATAATAATAATAATAATAATAATAATAATAATAATAATAATAATAATTATAATTGTAAAAGAAATGATAATAAAAAATGTATACCCTCTTAATTGATTTTCTGAAAAAAAAATGCTCCGGGAGGGACTTGAACCCGTGACCTCTCGAAACTCGCTAACACTCTTCACCATCGGACCATTACTGCATTTCTGTTATATAACCCTTCTCAATAAACTATAACCCAAATTTTATTTCTGTGTTCATCTCCTTCCATAGACCAAAACGATTCAACTCAAGTTCAAAACCAGTTACTAACCACTTTCAAATTAGTTTTAGGACTCCAATAATATATAACTAATCTATATCAATCAATCCTTGAATTAATTGAAACGAAAAAAAAAAATATAACAAGAACCCAGCTACTGCTTACGGTTCTTTTTAAAAAAAAAATTAGTGATTTTGATTTGTAAGTCGTTATAGATTATAATCCCAACATGAAATAGGCTCCAAACACTTCGTATAAACTTTCCAAATCGTCAATTTAACTTGAATCGTAATAAATAGCTCGAATTTGATTCAAGAACATTAGTTGACTTTCAAAAACCTAAAACTTTGACTGCATAATTTGAAATCGTTAGAAAGAATTGATACTTGAAACTTTACAGGAAGCTTAAATGAAGGATTTCTAACAAATCTACATTAAAGGATTTTTAAATTTGATTCAAAATCAAAATGTGGCCAAAAAGTTGTAGAACAGAGGACCGAGAGTTTAATTTTTGTTTTTCTATTAAAATTAATCGATTTGCAGTGAGAGTATATATCATACATGTGATTGATTTTGTGCTGTAACATGATTTGATTGAAATTTGTATTTTTGTGAAATTATTCGACATGAGTTCACAGACGAATAGAAAAACAAAGAGAAAAAAAAAAAAAACAGATATTGACCTTTTAAAAAAAACACGTAGTAATCTGTATAAATATAAGCATATAACAATATTCATATTTATGTATTTATATATCTCTTTTATTTATATAATTATATTTACAAATTATAATTAATCTTTTTAATAAATATAACTATAATAATAATAATACTCTTAATATTATAAATAATAGTAATACAAATTTATAAAAATATATTAGTACTAATAATAATCTTATTACTTATGATATTGATAATAAACATTATATAATGTATAATTTTATTAATAACAATAATACTAATTATAATAGTACTAATATATTTTTATTAGCAACAATAATACCAATAATAATAATACTATATCAATTATACATATTTATTTTCATATCTATATATTATCTATTGAAGAATATTATATATCTAACACTGATTTTTAATAATGGATAAATAAAAAAATATTAATATTGTTAAGGGTGCTAATAATATTATTAGTTATAATAATATAAATTTTATTAATGATAATAATAAGATTAACAATAATAATAATATAACAGCATATACTTATCAATTTTAATATATATATATATATATATATATATATATATATATATATATATATATATATATATATATATATATACATATACCTTGATTAATGATATTAATGATACAAATATTAATAATAATAATGAAAGTAATAATATTATTATAACAACTATATTTAAATTTGTTTATATATATATATATATATATATATATATATATATTATTACTTATGTAATATTTAATGATCATATAATACATTATATAATAACTTTTATTAAAGATTTATTATTTATACATTTTTTATAATATAAAATTATAATAATCATAAATATTTATGTAAAGCTTCATTTTAAATTACACTTACTTATTTTATGTCTTATTTTACATTTTTAACTCAAATGTTTTAGTTATAATTTATAATTTCAAATTAATATATATACTTGTATATATATATATATATATATATATATATATATATATATATATATATATATATATATATATATATATATATATATATATATTTATACATATTTATTTACAAACAATTGTTTGTGAATCCTCGAAAATAGTCAAAGGTAATTGAATCCATGTAAACAGTTCAAAAGTTTTTAAACTCAACGTTACAGACTTTGCTTATCATATCGGAATCAAATAAAGATTAAGTTTAAATTTGGTCGGAAATTTCCGGGTCATCACAGGATCTGGTGTAGGATCTGGTGTGGGTACTACATATGTCAATAAGTCATCACTTTCCTGATGATTGCGAGAGGTGGACATCGGAAAGAAAGGTAACTTTTCTTCAATTGTGACATCTCGAGAAACAACATAACGTTGAAGAGTAGGGGAAAAACATCTGTAACCTTTCTGAAGACGAGAATATCCAAGAAACACACATTTGATGGACTTAGGATCTAATTTAGTGAGGTGAGGTTGAGTGTCCCGAACAAAACAAGTACTACCAAAAATATTTGGCTCAATCGGAAATAAAGATTTCGTGGGAAACAAGACTGAATATGGAATATCACCATTAAGGACAGCGGATGGCATTCGATTTATAAGGAAACATGCAACTGAAACAGCGTCAGCCCAAAATAGTTTTGGAACATTCATTTGAAATAAAAGTGCTCGAGCTACTTCAAGAAGATGTCGATTCTTTCATTCCGCAACCCCATTTTGGGCTGGTGTGTCAACACAAGATGACTCGTGAAGGATACCATTCTGAAGCATATATGACGAAAATGATTCAGAAGAAATTCTTTAGCATTATCACTTCTCAAGGTTTGAACCAGAACCTGAAATTGCGTTTTTATTTCAGTAACAAATGAGCAAAAGTGAGTAAACACTTCGGAACGACTTTTCATCAAGTAAATCCAGGTAACTCGAGAATAATCATCAATGAAGGTAACAAAGTACTTAAAACCGGGTTTGGAAGTAACTGAACATGGTCCCCAAACATCAGAGTGAACCAATTCAAATGGAGCTGAAGCTCATTTATTGACTCTGGGAGGTAAGTGGATTCGATGGTGTTTAGCAAACTGACATGACTCACAATATAGAGGCGATAAATTAGAAAATTCAGGACATAATTTCTTCATACTCTGAAGAGAAGGATGTCCCAACCTACAATGCATCTCATAAGGGGATGATGACTTAGAGCATATGAAAGAGTGTGGTATTTTAGTTTCAGGTTCAAGTATGTATAGGCCATCAAATACCCTTCCTTTACCATTAATCTTCTTTGTCGATAGATCCTGGAAGACACAACAATCAGGATAGAGTAAAGCAACATAATTCAAATCTCGAGTAATTTTGCTAACGGATAACAAATTAAATGAGAAGTTAGGTAGACTTAAAACTGATGACAACGAAATAGATGGGGTAAGATTGACTATGCCGAAACCAAGGACAGGAGAGGTAGTACCATTTGCAATTGTAACATGAGATGGTTGTGATTTAAAATTGGAGAAAAGATGATGATTACCTGTCATATGATCTGAAGCACCAGAATCGATGACCCATTTAGAGGCCGATGATAATAGGCATGTATTAGACTTACCTGATTCAGGAAAAGCAGCAAATGGTGTCGCGAGTTTTACAGATCCTTTCAATTGAACGTATTCTTTATATTCCTCCGCAGAGATAGTAAATGTGGAAGAACATTTCACTTGTGATGAGAGTTTATTTTCATCACCCATGATTACTTGTAATGACCATATATAAAAAGGAGCAAGTATGTACGGATATAATATAAGCTTGAAAAATAACCAAATCAGAATTCCACCAAATCCATAAATATCCGACATATTCATATCCGTATCCGTAATATGCATCAAACTGGAAGCAAAAATAGCAGCCATTAAAAAAACCAATCCTTTTTTTTTCTTCTGCACAAAACCCACTTGGTGTTTATTTATTATATTATTATGATTTTTATTTTAATTACACCAATCATGCACACACCATATCCCCCATCACCTTCTTTTTTCTTTTTCTGGCCACATAATACAACTTTGAAGACTTTATTTCACCTTTGAAAAATCAACAGCAAATCATACTTGCAAATCAAGAACCCACTTGAAAAAACAATCAACGTATCTTTTCACCACCCATTATTTCTTGCACTCTTCACCCACCTCATATTATATATACCTTAACTTTATCATAACTCAACTCTGTTTTATTATTATTACAGAAACACACAACCCCAAAAACACCAATTGGATTCGAAAAATTGACATATCAGAATAGACCGAAACACGCCTGGGTTTGGTCGGACTTACATAACGAGCTGATCAGAAGAAGGAACGGCAGCTGAGGTAGTCCCACGCGCTCTCACGCGCATGTGAGTGGGTTGACTGTGACGGTGGCTGGCGGCGCGTGGAAGTTGTGTGGATGTCGTAAATGCAATTAACTTTCAGGGTCAGCAATTCGCAGCCGTATGAATCAATTGGCGGGGGTGGTGAGACTAAAAAATGACTCGATGTGGATGAATTCAGATGGCAGTGGCGGTACGGTATTTTTTTTTTTTCAACACTCACTCACACAGAAACTAAATGAAGAGAGTACTCACAGGGTACTCACGACACTTGATTTTGGTGACTTGAAGGGACAACAATCACTCTCGCGGGTGATTTAAAATAGCAGTGGTGGTGGATGGTTGTACTCACGGGATACAACAATGGACTCAACTTTCACACGTAAATCACTCTTCCTGGGTGATTCTACGTCTCTGACTAAGCACTCTCGTGGGTGCTCTTTCTCACTGTTACAGACTCCTGGGTGTAACTTCTAACAAAGTACTCATCGGGTACTTTCACAGGTAACCATTCTCCTATTGCCTAGCTTTGATACCATGTAATTTAACATCTACAAATATCTAAACTCTCTGTAATTTCATCTCTCTTAATTGATTCATATTTACAACAAACAAGGAGGATATATATAGACCCGAGATACAAGACCTGACAGCCCAATAAATTCACCAACTCAACTAAATACATTAATTGCACCGACTACCTACTAACATTAAATGTGTATACGTATGTATTGTAACAAACCATAAGATTTTATATTTCCATAATTTTGATTATATAAACGTTTGCATTCCAAAGTTGTTGTTCGTTTGTGGAGCACCCAATTATCAAGACTTAACTGTTCACGTACCCCATTATCATAGTCTTAGAACCTACACTATATACTCGAAAATATATTTCATCCGCTAAGGGTAGCGAACCGTCCGAATGAGGGCTTGTCAAGCCCATGTGATCACATAACATAAGTTCACGTTTACACCCTGCAAGTGTAACTAATGATAATTGAATTAAGGCCTTTTTGTTCTAACTCGCACGTGGAATGTTTGTTTTCGTACTTGTGTTCAAAGCATAAAAGTATAATACGTATATGTTTCTCATCCCATAGTTTAAAGAGTAAAAGTTGTTGAAAAGGTGGAACTATGATCTCACCTTGATTGCACAAAAGTAAATGTACTTCACAAAGTAACGTGTGCAAGAACGAATGCTAGTCTTGACCTAAACAAATAAGTTGTATCAATTACCGGTTATGACACAAGGTCGGGCGAAATGTGTTCAATTAGTCCTATGGCTCGTTACGACTCGATTATATAGCATGTGAGTCACGTTGTCAAGTTTCATGCAAGATATAAGTATAAACGCAAGTTAGAATGATTGCGTAAGTGTTTGGTTAAGTTTGACTAAAAGTCAACTTGGTCAAAGTCAAATTCAAAGTCAACGGGGTCGGGTCGGGTTTCCGACCATTACACATAAAAACGTAGTCATATATAAGCATGTTGGCAAAATTTCATGTTAAACGGAGCTGCGAGTAAGCGGGAACGAAAGTGCAAAAATCAAAAATTGAGTTTGGTCAGGGGTTTTCTAGCTATAGCGAGATTTTTTGCACACCAGGGCTCGCTATAGCGAGGCCCCTGGCCAGGTGCTGTTGCTGAATTTTCAAGTGCACGAACCAAACTTCTTTCAAACACAACTAATGAACCGTAAACATTTAAAACACGTATCTTATATTGTTGGAAAGGTAATTTAACGAGGAATACAACAAAACACATTTCATTAAACAAAAACATCATGTACAATAACCGAAATCTCGCCGAATGATCATTATTTAACGTTTCAAGCTCAAAAATGCAAATGGTGATTCGGGAATCCAATTTACACATACGATATGCCGTTTCGAAGGTAATTAAACATACATTGCAACTAAACACTTATCAACAACATCAACAAGCATTCAATGCATCAAAAGTTCGTTTTAAGTCTATCAAACCCTAACCAAAAATCATAAAATGAACAATCATGCTAACGAAGTTTTTCTAAATCAACCTACATACCAAAATGAAGCTAACGATGCTAGTAACACATTTAATACATGAACTTTAACATTTAAACAACATTTAATCATCCAAAACTCAAGATTAAACACACTCATTTTAAGTTCATGCTAGTTTATGCAAAATAACAAGATCGAGCAAATAAATCACATATTCATGCTAGATTCGAGCCATAGATACTAACTAACACCATTTCAAGTCTATAAAACAAATTTAGAGAAATCTAGAGTTTTTAGAAACTTTACCCCAAGTAGTGAAATTGGTACCAAAACGTAGAGGATGAAGAGAGGATTCCAAAAGTATGATTCGTTTTGATGCTAGCTTCCTATTCTTGATTTAGATGATAAATTTATGGAGAAGATGAAAAGGATTCAAAGTTGGAAGTAATAGGTGAAAGAAAAAGAGAAAAGAAATGAAATAAAAATGAATGGTGGGGATGGGTGGCTTGACTAGTTGACCTAGTCACTAGTTTGCCTAATTGGCAACTTTAGTCCCTCGAGTTTAAAAGCGGGAGCGTGAATTAACTAAACGAATTAATTTAAATACGAGAGAATAAACGGGAGATGTTATGATCGAATAACAGAAATATTAAGAATGTTAGTTAACGAAAGATACGAATTTAGATAACGAAAGATATTATCTAAAAAAAGACGGGCATAAAAATAATTTAACGAAAAAATGCGGGATGTTACATTATCCACACCTTAAAAGAAATTTCGTCCCGAAATTTTGGTAGAAGTAGTAAACGTCGCTTCCTCCTCGAGGTTTTGCGTCGTCTGTGATGACCCGGGAATTTCCGACCAAATTTAAACTTTAATCTTTATATGGTTCCAACACGATAAGCAAAATATGTAATGTTGAGTCTTGAAAGTTTTGAAATCTATATTCATGTAATCAATTACCCTTTGACTATGCTCGACGATTCACGAACAATCATTAGATAATATTATTACCATTATCATTAAAAATCATTATTAACATTATAATTATCATTATTATTATTAATAACAGTTTTGATACATGTAATATGTTATATTCTTATTATTATTATTATGTTTATCATAATTGTTATTAATAAAATTATCATATTATCATATCATCAATTTTATTATTATTATATCAACATTATTATAAAATTTGATACATGTAAATTGTTATATCATTATTAATGTTATTGTTGTCATTATTTGCATCATTATTATTAGTAAATTATAATCCTAGTTATTATTATTATTATGATTACTAAAAATATTATCACTAACTTGATTATTAAAATTAACATTAAAAGTTATTATTATCATTATTATTATTATTATTATTATTATTATTATTATTATTATTATTATTATTATTATTATTATTATTATTATTATTATTATTATTATTATTATTATTATTATTATTATTATTATTATTATTATTATTATTATTATTATTATGATAATAATATCAATAATATAATTATTACTTCTATTATTATTATTAATATTAATGTTTACATTATTAATAACATTATGTTTCTTTAATATATAGAATACAAATATATTCAGTTATACAATATATTATACAGATATATATATATATACCAATTACATATATACAGTTACATATAAATATATACATATATATAAAACATAGGATAATAAATAAACAGATATAGATATACATACATATATATATATATATATATATATATATATATATATATATATATATATATATATATATATATATATATATATATATATATATATATATATATATATACGAATACAGGAGATTAATTGAAACGACCTGACCCAATCCATAGGGACGAATACAATAACATATGATTACATCGCGAGGCATTTGACCTCTATATGATACGTTTTATAAACATTGCATTCTTTTGAATAGATATACCATAAATGAATATTTAAAATTCAATGTTTTCGACATCTGATGATTTCTACATATAGACAATCACCGTAAATAATAGTTTACAAGAATACTTCCGTTGACAATGCAGTCAAAATAAATACACAGTGATGATTTTGTGAATGCAATGCTTCCTCGAATAAAACATGTATGACTCCATGCACATGGTTTCTCTAACATATATTCAAATAGCGGAAGACTTCTAGGAACCTGAGAATAAACATGCTTTAAACGTCAACATAAAGTTGGTGAGATATAGGTTTAATGCTAGCAGCGTGATGTCAAAGCAGAGGGGTATAAAATAGTTTATATTTTACTAGGAAAAACTATTAAATACGATACAATTTTACACAAGATATTTATTTATTTATAGAATGGATATACTTAAACCTTGCTACAACACTTATAGGCAGTGTACCTAATCGTAAAGTAGTGTAGTTTTTAGTAAGTCCGGTTCGTTCCACAGGGAAATCTTTAAACAAAGCTCAACGCTATATTAGTTTACTTTTATAAAAATACAAATATATATATAAGTAATATTATTATTATAAAGGGGGGTTTTTACCGTTTAATGACCGGTTTGTCGATTTTAAGATTTTAGTCGCAGTTAAAACCTAATGTAAAATATAAAATAAATACAAGACTTAAATTAAAGCGTAAAGTAAATAACGATAATGAAATTGCGAATAATAAAAATGCGATAGAATAAAATTTGCGATAATTAAAAAGTACGATAATTAAAAGTGCGATTAAATAACAATAAATAAAAGTGCGATAATTAGAAGTGCAATTAAATATAAAATAAAGGAAATTAAATATGAAATAAAAGAATTATGCTTATTTAAACTTCCGTAATCATGGTGTTTGACGTGTTGATTTTAGTTTTATGCCCATGGGTTAATTGTCCTTTGTCCTGGATTATTTAATATGTCCATCTGGTTTTTGTCCATAACAGTCCATCAGTCATAAATATAAATTGCAAGAGTCCTTGTCAAATTATTATTATACCCGAAGATAAATATTCCAACTAATTGGGGATTCGAATTGTAACAAGGTTTTAATACTTTGTTTAATGAATACACCAGGTTATCGACTGCGTGTAAACCAAGGTTTTACCACTTTGTTAACAATTACACCAATTACCCTTGAATGTAATTTCACCCCTGTTTTAATTATTCTAGTGGCTATTAATCCATTCCCGTGTCCGGTTAAATGAGCGATTATTCGTACATATAAATACCCCGCCCATCGTGTCCGATCGAGTGTATATGGTAATTTATAGGGACGCCCAATTGTAAATCTTTATATTAACATTAACAAACTTTCATTTAGTTAAACAAATATAAAGCCCATTAATAGCCCATAGTCTAATTTCCACAAGTGTCGTTCTTTTGTCCAAACCCCAATTATGGTACAAAGCCCAATTACCCAATTTTAGTAATTAGCCCAACATCATGATTACTTCGTTTTAAATAAGCATAATAATAACTTAGCTACGAGACATTAATGTAAAAAGGTTGAACATAACTTACAATGATTAAAAATAGCGTAGCGTTACACAGACAGAATTTCGACTTACACCCTTACAACATTCGCTAACATACCTTTATTATTAGAATTATAATTAAAATTAAAATTAAAATATAAATTATATATATATATATATCGTATATATTGAGAGATGAGAGAAATAAGATATGAAATTTGATCAGAATTCGGTTTGCTTTATAGCCAGAGTTGAATTTTGGGGCTCCGCGACTCGCGGCAAAAATCCCTTTAAACTCCGCGAGTCGCGGAGGTTAATTTTACAGCTCAGTCCTTGGAGTTTTCTCTGCCGACGGTTTTTAATATATATATATAATATATATATATAATTAATATAATTAATTATATATTATATTATATTTATATACATAGTTAACTTGTAATTTTTAGTCCGTTGCGTCGAGCGTTAAGAGTTGACTCTGGTCCCGGTTCCGGTTTTTCGAACGTCCTTGCGTACAATTTTATATTTTGTACTTTGCGTTTTGAATCTTGTACTTTTGTAATTTCGAGACGTTTCTTATCAATAATTGGAACCTTTTTGATTGTCTTTTGTACTTTTGAGCTTTTTGGTCGTTTGCGTCTTCAATTCGTCGAATCTGTCTTTTGTCTTCACCTTTTATTATTTAAACGAATATCACTTGTAAATAGAACAATTGCAACTAAAAGCTTGTCTTTCTTGAGGAATAATGCTATGAAATATATGTTCGTTTTTAGCATTATCAAATATTCCCACACTTGAGCGTTGCTTGTCCTCAAGCAATATTGTCTTGAAATACTAGAATCACTTCTTTATTCTTCACACTTTGTACATCAGTGATTTCTATACGGCGGTATAAACAATGGTAGTAACGATATGGTTTACAGTCCCACATGACTATAAAAATTTAGATCCATTAAGGAAATTGGATCTTTATGATAACATTTGATCTTTTGAAATCTAGTTTTTACCCTAGATAAGTTTTCCGGAATAACCCTTTACCGGTGTTTGCAAAATATTTTTGTGGGGTTGGTGGGTTTCAGATTTGAAAATTTTAGCTCAAAACTTGCGGTTTTGTGTCACCCACTTGCTAACCTTGTATTAGGAAAGCAACACGTCCAGTTTACTTGTTCCGTATATTACCTTTCGGCAAACTACCGTCCGGTTGAAAGGAAAGCGTTGAACAAGCAACTGTTAAGGCAATGTCCCGTGACATGCTTTTGATTATGGTCTATAACGTGTCGGACGCAATTACTATCCTTGGTAGGAGCAATAGTAAAGCTCACCCTTATAATTTGTCGGTTTGGCACAAGGTCCTGTCTTTGACCACTATGCAACCACCGTTCTTACGGTTGACACCCGATTTAGTTCAGGTGACCTAATGAATTCCAGGTGAATTCCTAGGATTTTACGTTCAATGGTAATGAACGCATTGAAAATAGGGTTTTCAGAAAACAAATCGGTTTGTAATTTTGATCAAAATATTTTCTCGTTTAAGCTCGAGTTTAGATATCATCGAATTCCATGAGTTTGTAATTCTCAATCTTTAAGGTCAATCTCTAGGATTGAGTAATATCAGTCTTAAAAGCTGATTTTTAATCTTTAAGGAGATTATCCTTTCTGGGGATCTGATTCATTAGTCTTATCCAGCTAATTTGCATGGTGCCCCCCCATTGTACGAGATAAATCCTTCTCATGGTTAGGATAAATCTGACCACTTGGCGACCCTGTTTAATGCTGAGGTCCGTGGATTTCCTGCTGATTTTAGTGATGACTTTTCTAGATTTTTCGTCAACCTACAGCTGGTCTGGACGACAACTTCATGACCTAAATCAAGAAGCGCGTGTCTTTTTCGGAAGACTTTACTTCCTTTTAATGATGGAATTGATTCATCGTGTAGATCCATCTCTTCTTTTCTTTTATCGGGTAAAACAGTTTAGTTTAGTCCAAAGCAAAAGTATTTTCAGTTATTTGTTACAGATATATGTGACATATGTTTAAAATAACTTGGTAAATTTTCCCACACTTGGCTTTTATTTTCCTTTTTATCGTCCTCTATTCCATTTTAAATGAATTTTAACATTTTAGTTTGTTTCTCAATTTATGTCCTTTCCGAGGTAACAATAATTTCGGTGTTAAAACCTAGTTTTATTGTTCATAAATATGTATAAACATGATTTTAATTCATTTAATTGAAAATTTTGAAAAATTTTACTAGAATTGGGTAGTCAGTATATAAGACTAGGGCTGTTCTTTTTTATCAGAGAGCACTAGATTCTAATACAACTACTGCTTTACTAGTATTTTTAATGGTAACCAAGTGTATAAAGTAAAAATTTTAAAATCCGAAAGAATTTAACCCCTTCCCACACTTAAGATCTTGCAATGCCCTCATTTGCAAGAAATCAGTAGCAATTTAAATTATTGAGGGTGATTTGTGTGAAAATGATTAAATTTTTACCAAAGTTTCCAAATATATTGGCGTTTGTTTGCTGAATGATAAATGGTGCACATCATTTGTTCATTCCGTCTTGTTGTTATTTCACATATATTTTGCATCTTGTCGTCAAAATTAGTTGCTTTTGCTGAACTTAATGCCAGTCTTTGAAAATGCGTTGTTTTACCCTGTTGTGTACATAAGATAAACTGCAAACATATATTCATATTTTTGAAGTTTGGTATATTACCCCACATTCAAAAATTATTAAAATCTAAGAATAAAAGTTAGATAATTATAAAAATGATTACAATATTAACAAAAATATTAAATGTATCAATAATTACAAATTACAAAATAAAAAATAATAATAATAATAATAAGTAAACTAAGGATGATATTGGTACCAATAGGGGTTCCAGGCATAACCATAAGTGCTATAGAATGCTTCGGCAGGGTCATACGTAGGATATGGTGGCTGCATCTCTATCGACCAAGGAGGGAAGATGGGTTTCGGTGTAGGAATATAGTTTCTACCTATGTGTTGGCAATGAGCTATGATCTGGTTCTGATGAACTTGCCAATCTTCAAATGCTCTCTGTCTAGCATTTTCGTATTCCTGAGAAGCTATAAACCTATGCATCTCTTGCATCTCATTCCCCCCTCCTACATTACCTTGTTGCTGGTTTCTCTCCACCTGTGGATGTCTACCATGGTATCGTACTGCGGCGTTATTTCGCCTCTTCAAAACTTTCGCACCATGGTATACATTTAAACCTATAGTATCGCGGGGTTCCGGCTCTTCTACTAATAATCCCCCCCGACTTATATCCACACCGAGATATTCACCAATCAAAGTAATAAAAATACCACCTCCTATTATGCTATGTGGTCGCATCCCCCGAACCATAGCTGATAAATAATAACCCACACAATATGGTATACTTACAGCGCTTTGTGGGTCTCGAATACACATATGGTAAAACAAATCTTGTTCATTTACTTTTTCTTTGTTCTTACCCCTTTGTGTAATCGAATTAGCTAAAAACCTATGTATCACTCTTAATTCGGCTCTATCTATATCCAAATAAGAGTAGTTTCCCCCTTTGAAACGGTGATGGCTTGTCATTTGACTCCACACACCGTGTGTATCAAAATTTTCATCTATCTTTCTACCGTTTAGTATCAATCCTCTACAATCGGCAGACGCTAACTCCTCAGGCGTATATATACGTAAAGCCTGAGCCATGTCCAGTAAAGACATGTGGCGCATCGAACCGCCTAACAAAAATCTAATAAAAGAACGATCGGTTAAACTAGCTACCCGATCATTCAACTCTATACTACATAACAACTCTTCACACCATACTTTATATACAGGTCTGCGTATGGTGAATAAACATATCCAGTCATTAAAAGAAGAACTACCATACCTCTGTACAAGCAATTCCCTAATTGGCCCGGCCAATTCTACAGCTTCTAAGGGTCCCCATTCTATGACCCTCAGTACCTCAACAACCTTGGAATGAAGAGTATGCAAACCCCGTTGATATTTTGGATAATCTATCCAAAGTCTGTCAAATCTCAGGTTCGGGTGCAACTCTTCCAAATGCATATCGGAAAAGGTCATGACTGGATGAGGTACATCCTGCTTGTAGTAGTTATCTACCTCCTGTTGTTCCAAATTCTTAGCAGGAGCATTGCGGGCTTGGGATGAAGATTCACCCCTTTCATTCTGCAAAACACATCAAACACAAATTTTGTGCATCCAAATATGCATTAGTGTCAGCAAAATCATCAATCAAAATAATTACAATGACATTATCAATTTATATCAAACTTAAGCTTATTTTTACATTTTTATCAAATCTACACTTTTTCAAATAAGCATATACGAAAATTTTCGCCAAGTTCATAAGCATTCAACTCAAATAACATGTCAAAATAATCATTACTAGCAATCAAACAAGTCTCAAATGGCATTATCTTTCAAAAATCAAGTTCATGAATTTTAGACTTGAAAAAGTCCACTTTAATTCTCAAAATCATGTTTAGGCTCAAAGTTTGGATCATTTAACTACCTAGACATGTTACACTACTCAATTTAGCAACAATTCATGACAAAAATCGGCCATAACCTGTTTATATCAAAAAGCCCCAAATTGCTCGAGAACATAAACCCTAGATTACTCAAAATTTGAGTTTTAAGGCTTCTAATCATGTTAAACAGCATCAATCTAGGTTATACAAGCATAATACATAAACAATTTAAGTCTAATTACACTAAAAAGCATCAAAATCAAATTGGGGAAAAAATAGCTCAAGAACACCAAATTTCGAATTAAATGGTGTTTAGGTGTAGAAATTTACCGTTTTTCTTGAGTAATTCTTAGATAGCATCCTTCTCAACATGATTTTAGCAAAAGATTTGGTGATTAACGGTTAAAAATTGGGATTTTTGGGGTGTTTTTGGGTGTATTTTCGGACAGTTTTTCGCAGTATTTTTTTCTGTGTTTTGGGTTTTGGAGTGCACTGATCGTTCAGCTCTTTATATTTTTTTTTCTGATTTTCGGTCCCTCCGCGAGTCGCGGAGGTTTTGTACTTCATACTCCGCGAGTCGCGGAGTTTGCTCTTTTTTTTTTTTTTTTTTTTTTTTTTTTTTTATAATCTTTAACTTATAAAACAATTAATTATTTAATTTTAAAATTTTGTTTCCTTTGTTATTTAGGACGAGGTCGTTTCGGATCGATGTCCTAGTCCGTCCTTCGACAAAATTTTAAAATTTGTCTTTTTGTAGCGATTGTTTTAAAAGCTAAGATTTTTGGGTTTTTTTTTTTAATGTTTTTGGCATACTTTAAATTAATAAGATTAAAAATAATGATAATAAAAGTTCTCGTCCCTCCCTTGGGTAAAGCAATTTCGGTTCAAAGACCTAGTCTTCAACTTACGACGAATTTTAAAAATCATATTCTTAACTTAATGAGATAAAGTAAATTTTTGTTTTTAAATTCACACAACTTAAATATGAAATTCAAAATTAATATTAAAAATTCACACCAAACTTAAAATTTGAAATGCATAAAATTAAAAATTCATATTTTAAAAATTAAAAATTCACACCAAACTTAATTTAAAAATTCATATTATAAATTCACACCAAACTTATATTAATTTTTCAAATATTTACAATTTTAAATATATTGTTTTTATAAAGTTTACAATATTAATTTAAGATTTAAATATTAAGATTAAAAACATGGTAAAAATAAAATTAAAAATCTTTTTGTCTTTTTATCCCACTTTAATCAATCAAATATTATCAAAAATATGCGCCCCTCTTTTCGGTAAAGTAATTTCGGTTCCAAGACCTAATTTAACTCATGACGAATTTTTGAAATATTTTGGGTTGATTGATTAAAGATATTTATACCTTAAGAATAAACGTTAAATTTCGCAGTGATGTAATAAATTTTTGAATGATATCAATAATTTCGGTCGCCAAACCTAATTTTATTCAATACCAATTTAATACTTTTTAGCGAACAAATTAGCGTTTATTATCAAAAGGTTAAAAATAAAAATAAAAATAAAAACTGTACAGACATACCTGTGAAATAGATCTTAGTTATATGATCTATTCCATTCATAAGATAGTCGGTTTAATTGGTTTTCCATGGCTCCAAAGGCGTAACCTCGAGCATTCAGTGTCTTTTCTTCTAAACATATGAATGGTCCGTCTCTGCATAAAGTAACAAATTCGGTATTTGAATAGGTTTGATTATTTGAACATTTACCTCCATGTGACCATTTTCCGCATTTGTGACATCGTTCTAGGTGTCGTGCTCTTCTTTTCGCTGCGGATTTTGATTTTCCTTTACCAAATTGTAACTTATTATCTTCGCATCTGGATTCTTTTCTAACTCCGTCCATTCTTTCTCTGATTACTGATACTAATTCGCTCGGTAGTATGTCATTATTATGTTTAGTGATCAAAGCGTGTAGCATTAGACCATGGTTTAGTTCACAGGCAGTCTTCATTTCGTAAAAACCTAAAAAAATAAAAATTCAGAATGGGGGGAGAAGACTAGTTCTTTAGGGTCTGCTAGGGAAAGACCATACGTGTTCCATTTTCGAAAACTACACGAAAACAGACAATCTAACTCTAACAGAAATATATATTATCCTTTAAAGACTTGATTCTCCCCACACTTAGTTAGCTGTGGTGTCGAAATTGTGATTAACTTCGTTGTCGACTTCCATCGCACCATGTATGTAATGTTTAACTCTGTGACCATTGACTTTAAATTCAATCCCATTTGAATTTATTAATTCTATCGTTCCGTATGGGAAAACTCTTTTGACTATGAATGGTCCAGACCATCTTGATTTCAATTTTCCAGGAAATAGCTTGAATCGTGAATTGAAAAGAAGAACTCTGTCTCCTTCTTTAAATTCTTTTGAACTTCTGATTCTTTTATCATGCCATTTCTTCGTTCTTTCTTTATAGATTAACGAATTTTCGTATGCTTCATGTCTTAATTCTTCTAATTCGTTTAGTTGACTTAATCGTAGACGTCCAGCTTCATATAAATCAAGATTACATGTCTTCAAAGCCCAAAATGCTTTGTGTTCAATTTCTACTGGAAGATGACATGCTTTTCCATAAACAAGTCTAAAAGGTGTGGTTCCAATTGGAGTTTTGTAGGCTGTTCTAAAAGCCCAGAGTGCATCCTCCAATTTAATGGACCATTCCTTCGAATTTGATCCTACGGTTTTCTCTAGAATACGTTTTAAAGCTCGGTTGGTATTTTCAACTTGTCCACTTGTTTGTGGATGATATGCGGTGGAGATTTTATGAGTTACTCCATATCTTTTAAGAACTTTCTCAAGTTGATTATTACAGAAATGAGTACCCCGATCACTTATTAAAGCTTTCGGTGTTCCAAACCTTGCAAAAAGACGTTTTAAAAAGTTGACTACAACTCGTGCATCGTTAGTTGGGAGAGCTTGTGCTTCCGCCCATTTAGATACATAGTCAATGGCTACGAGTATATATAGATTATTATGAGATTTTGGAAATGGACCCATAAAGTCAATACCCCAAATGTCAAATACTTCACATACTTGGATGACATTTTGTGGCATTTCATCACGTTGACTTATTTTTCCGGCCCTTTGACATGCATCACAGGATTTGCAAAGAAGGTGTGCGTCTTTGTAAATTGTAGGCCAATAGAATCCAGCTTCATAAACTTTTCTTGCTGTTAGTTGAGGCCCATAATGCCCTCCTGTTGGTCCTGTGTGACAATGGTTTAAAATTTTACTAGCTTCATCTCCAAATACACATCGGCGTATTATTCCATCGGGACAACTTTTAAACAGATGTGGATCTTCCCAGAAATAGTGTTTTATATCACTGAAGAATTTCTTTCGTCTTTGGTACGATAATCCTTTTTCAAGGAATCCACAAACTAAGTAGTTTGCATAGTCTGCAAACCATGGGATTTCTTTATAATCTATCTTCAATAGATATTCATCAGGAAAGTTGTCTTGTATGGCCGATTCATTTAGAACTTCTAATTCGGGATTTTCAAGACGAGAAAGATGATCAGCGGCGAGATTTTCTGCTCCTCTTTTATCTCGGATTTCAATATCAAACTCTTGTAAGAGTAAGATCCAACGGATTAATCTTGGTTTAGCATCTTGTTTTGAAAATAGGTATCTAAGAGCAGAATGGTCGGTATAGACCACCGTTTTTGCTAGAACTAGATATGATCGAAATTTGTCAAAAGCAAAGACAATAGCAAGGAGTTCTTTTTCAGTAGTTGTATAGTTTGTTTGTGCTCCTTGTAACGTCTTACTAGCATAATATATAGGTTGAAATCGTTTTTCAATCCTTTGTCCTAAAACGGCTCCCATTGCAAAATCACTTGCATCGCACATTAGTTCAAATGGTAGATTCCAATTTGGTGTTATCATGATCTGTGCATTAGTGAGTTTTTCTTTAAGAATATTAAAAGATTTGATACATTCATCTGAAAAGATGAATGGCGCATCCTTTTCTAGGAGTTTATTCATAGGAGTGGCAATTTTAGAAAAATCTTTTATGAAACGTCGGTAAAAACCGGCATGCCCTAGAAAACTCCTAACTCCTCTAACATTGGTGGGATGTGGAAGTTTAGCAATTACATCTACTTTAGCTCTATCCACTTCAATCCCTTCTTTTGAAATTTTATGTCCAAGAACGATGCCTTCTTTAACCATGAAATGGCATTTCTCCCAATTAAGTACTAGATTTGATTTTTCGCATCTAATTAGCATTCGTTCCAGATTAACTAGACATGATTTAAATGTATCACCGAAGACTGAAAAGTCATCCATGAATACTTCCATGCATTCTTCTATCATGTCGTGAAAAATCGCCATCATACACCTTTGAAAGGTTGCATGGGCGTTGCAAAGTCCAAATGGCATGCGTTTGTAAGCAAAAGTACCATAAGGGCACGTGAATGTGGTTTTCTCTTGGTCCTCGGGTGCTATTGGAATTTGAAAATATCCGGAAAATCCATCTAGAAAACAATAGTAACTATTTCCGGCTAATCTTTCCAACATTTGATCTATGAAAGGTAAGGGAAAGTGATCTTTTCTGGTGGCGTCATTTAATATTCTATAATCAATACATACACGCCATCCTGTTACAGTCCTAGTAGGAATAAGCTCATTTTTCTCATTTGTAATGACAGTCATGCCACCCTTTTTAGGTACGCATTGAACTGGGCTTACCCATGGACTATCAGAAATTGGATATATCAAACCTGCATCTAGCAGTTTAATAATCTCTTTCTTAACTACATCTTGCATATTAGGATTTAGTCTTCGTTGGCGTTGCACATACGTTTTATGACCTTCTTCCATAAGGATTTTATGTGTGCAATACGAAGGACTTATTCCTTTAATATCATGAATCTTCCATGCAATGGCTGGTTTATGAGCTTTCAACACAGAAATGAGTTGTGATTTCTCATTTTCAGTAAGAGAAGACGATATTATTACAGGTAATTCAGATTCACCATGTAAATAAGCGTATTCCAAATGGTTTGGAAGTGGCTTTAACTCTAATTTCGGAGGTTCTTCTATCGATGATTTATATCGATATCTGTCTTCTTCTTTTAGCATTTGAATTTCTTCTGTTGTTGGTTCATATCCATTAGCTATAAGTGTAGCTAACATTTCAGCTTCATCAATTGGTTCATTACCTTCTCCTAAAGAACATTCTCCTGTTCCTTGTAATTCTGGAAATTCTTCTAATAATTCTGCATGTGCATCTATAGTTTGAATATAATAACATGTATCATCTGCAGATTGTGGTTGTTGCATTGCTCTATCAACTGAAAAGGTAACACTCTTATCCTCTATACTTAGGGTCAGTTTCTTACCGAACACGTCTATCATTGCTTTAGCCGTGTTTAAGAATGGTCTTCCTAATATGAGAGGAACTTGAGAATCTTCTTCCATGTCCAAAACAACAAAATCTACTGGAAATACTAAAGTACCAACTTTAACTAGCATGTTCTCCATTATCCCTCTAGGATATTTTATTGATCTATCGGCTAGTTGTATGCTTATTCTGGTTGGTTTCAATTCTCCAAGGTCTAGTTTAGCGTATAGTGAATACGGCATTAGATTTATACTAGCACCTAAGTCTGCCAATGCTTCTATTGAACTAAGACTACCCAGAAAACATGGAATTGTGAAACTTCCTGGATCAGATAATTTTTCTGGTATCTTATTCAACAGCACTGCTGAACAATTAGCATTCATAGTAACAGCCGAGAGTTCTTCCATTTTCTTTCTATTTGTGATTAGATCTTTCAAGAATTTAGCATATCTTGGCATTCCTGAAATCACATCAATGAAAGGAAGATTTACATTTATCTGTTTAAACATATCCAAGAATTTGGATTGCTCGGCTTCAAGTTTTTCTTTCTTCATTTTACTCGGATAAGGAAGTGGTGGTTGGTATGGTTTAACATAAGGTTTATCCTTAACTGTGTTATCTTCATTAACCTTTTCAACTACCGGTTCTTTTTCCTTATCTTGATCAGGTTGTGGTTCTTGTGGAGTAGGAATAGTTTCATCAGAAGTTACAGGTATTTCAGGTGGTTTAAGTGTTGTACCACTTCTTGTGGTAATGGTTTTAGCTGTTTCATTCTGGGGGTTAGCATTTGTATCACTAGGTAGACTTCCCGGTTTTCTTTCACCTATTAACCTTGCTAGGTTACTTACTTCTTGTTCCAGATTTTGAATAGAAGCTTGTTGATTTCTAAATGCTTGAGCATTTTGTTCATTGGTTTGTTTCTGAGATGTGAAAAACTGCGTTTGAGTTTCAACTAGCTTCGTCATCATATCTTCTAAATTCGGCTTTTTATCATCGGTTTGTTGTGGTGGTTTGTTTTGAAAATTCGGTCTTTGCTGATTGTAAGTATTATTGGATACTTGTTGATTGCTAGGACCTTGTTGGTTGTTGTATGGAATATTTTGGTTATAATTCTGGTTTTGATTGTAAATCGGTCTTGGCGGTTGATAATTATTCTGATAATTATTTCCAGGCCTTTGGTTTATGTATGAAATATTCTCTCTTTGTTCCATTGTTAATTCAATACTGAGACAATCTTTTGTCAAATGTGGTCCTCCACACTGCTCACAACTAATTCGTATTGAGTGAATATCCTTAGTCATCTTTTCCATTCGTCTCTCCACAGCATCTATCTTTGCGGAAATGGAATCTAAGTCATGGCTATAATCGGCTCTAGCTGCTTTAGATGATCTAATGATATATTTTTCTTGGTGCCACTCATGTGAGTGGGAAGCAGTATTATCAATAATTTTGTAAGCATCAGTTTCTGTTTTCTTCATAATAGAACCACCAGCTGCTATATCTATGTCTTTTCTTGTAGTGATGTCGCATCCTTGGTAGAATATTTGTACTATTTGACAGGTGTCTAAACCATGTTGCGGACATCCTCTTAACAACTTTCCATATCTTGTCCACGCCTCATATAGAGTTTCATTTGGTTTCTGTGTGAACGTAACAATTTCTGCTTGAAGTCTTACGGCTTTAGATGCAGGAAAGAATTGTTTAAGAAATTTGTCAATTAAAACATCCCATGTATCAATCGCCCCTTCAGGTAACGATTCCAACCAATCTTTGGCTTCTCCCTTTAAAGTCCAGGGAAATAACATGAGATATATCTGTTCATCCTCCACTTCTCGGATTTTAAATAGTGTGCAGATCCTATTAAAGGTACGTAGATGTTCATTTGGATCTTCCTTCGGCGCACCACTAAATTGGCATTGATTAGTCACCATGTGTAGAATTTGTCCTTTGATTTCATAATCTGGCGCATTAATGTCTGGATGAGTAATTGCGTGACCTTGGCCAGTGCGTTTAGCTCTCATTCGGTCTTCCATACTTAAAGGTTTCAGATTCTCCATAATTGAATTTGTTGAATCGGTATCACTAGATGATTCTGATTTAATGGTTCGTTCCTCAACAATCTCTGTTTGAATGATTGGTGGTTCCAGAGGAAAGTTTAATGGTTCAGGATCTATGAACCGTTCCTGAATATTCTCTGGATTCTCAATTGTGAGGTTGGGTTCAAAAAATGGATTATCGGAAATTTGAACTGAAGTACTTGGTTGACTGGATGACGATTCTAAAGAAAAATCAACGGCGGTTATATTTGTTAAACGATGTCTTGATCTAGTTACAGGTGGTGAACGTACAAAAGGTGATGAACGTCTTGCTCGGTGCATTCACTGAATATCTTATTAGTTTTAAAAAGGAAAGAAAAATTATAATAAGTTATCCAATCAATAGACTTTTCTGATTTTGCCCACGTTTCGAATAGCCAAAAGATGCAGCAGAGGGGCAGGATTCGTTTGGTCTCAATATAATTGAGGACTGTTTGGCTCCAATAACCCGGTCCACGTACAAATCCAACTATTACTACGAACCAGAAAATTTTGATGTCTATCAATTTAACCACTTAAAATAAATTTTCGTAATTTTAAGAAATTTAGATAAGAAGTAGAAAAAATTCTAAGTCCTAAAAACTAGAATAGCGAGAAATAAGAGAGAAAAAGAGTTCGTCGCAAAAGGTCGAAAAAGAAAAAAAAAATGGTTGAAAAATAAAAGGTGACGGAAAAATAAAAGAAACTTACAAATACTTAACTAACCTAACCTTATTACTACAACTAACTTAAAATTATAATCGCAAATTGAAATTACTAATTGGAATGATAATTGATACATAGTAAAAGGTCTAAAAATATTAAAGCTTACAGGAAAAACTAAATCCCAAATGGAAATAACTTAAAAAGAAACTAAAACTTAAAAAGGCGTCGCAAAATTCTAAAGCACCTAAATCTTAGTCTAAAGAAAAAGCACTTAAGGAATTCTACGGCAAAGCCTAAAAATCTAGGAGTAAAAATAACTAAAGCAAAAACTAAGTTTAAAATTAATTATGAGCTAAAAAATACAAATATTACGCTACAACGATTAAAAAGGTACAAAATATAAAAATATACAAAAAGTTGTAAAAAGTACAATTTTTTATAAAAATATTATTTTTATATTATTTATTTAATTAAACTATTAATTTTACAATTTTAATAAAACTAATTAATACTAAATAAAACAAATTAAATAAAAAGTAAAAATAAAAATAAAACTAATAATAATAATAATAATAATAATTAGGTTTAAATAATAATAATAATTAATAATAAAACGTAATTAATGCTGAATTAGGGTTTCTGTGCGCGTGTCAGAAAGGCTCCGCGACTTGCGGTATTCAAGGCTTCAAACCCCGCGACTCGCGGGGTTCAGAAATTCAGTTGACAGGTTTGAGTTTTTACGCGTTTTTCTTTATTTATTTTTTTTTATTTTCTGTTTTCTGTTTTTTTTAATAAATAAAAGATTTTAAAATAAAATTTATATTTTTTATAAACTAAAATAAAAATAAAGAAACTTATAAAACTTCAATATTTAACAAAATCTTAAAAATACTTATATTTTTGTTTTTCTTTTTATATTTTTTTAAAACGTATTTTTACAAAAACGAATTTTAATAAAAGTAACTAAAAATCTTTTTTTTTTTTATATATATTAGCGTTGCGTTTCCGGCGTTTAAGAGTTTCCCCGGCAGCGGCGCCAAAAATACTTGATGTCAAAGCAGAGGGGTATAAAATAGTTTATATTTTACTAGGAAAAACTATTAAATACGATACAATTTTACACAAGATATTTATTTATTTATAGAATGGATATACTTAAACCTTGCTACAACACTTATAGGCAGTGTACCTAATCGTAAAGTAGTGTAGTTTTTAGTAAGTCCGGTTCGTTCCACAGGGAAATCTTTAAACAAAGCTCAACGCTATATTAGTTTACTTTTATAAAAATACAAATATATATATAAGTAATATTATTATTATAAAGGGGGGTTTTTACCGTTTAATGACCGGTTTGTCGATTTTAAGATTTTAGTCGCAGTTAAAACCTAATGTAAAATATAAAATAAATACAAGACTTAAATTAAAGCGTAAAGTAAATAACGATAATAAAATTGCGAATAATAAAAATGCGATAAAATAAAATTTGCGATAATTAAAAAGTACGATAATTAAAAGTGCGATTAAATAACAATAAATAAAAGTGCGATAATTAGAAGTGCAATTAAATATAAAATAAAGGAAATTAAATATGAAATAAAAGAATTATGCTTATTTAAACTTCCGTAATCATGGTGTTTGACGTGTTGATTTTAGTTTTATGCCCATGGGTTAATTGTCCTTTGTCCTGGATTATTTAATATGTCCGTCTGGTTTTTGTCCATAACAGTCCATCAGTCATAAATATAAATTGCAAGTGTCCTTGTCAAATTATTATTATACCCGAAGATAAATATTCCAACTAATTGGGGATTCGAATTGTAACAAGGTTTTAATACTTTGTTTAATGAATACACCAGGTTATCGACTGCGTGTAAACCAAGGTTTTACCACTTTGTTAACAATTACACCAATTACCCTTGAATGTAATTTCACCCCTGTTTTAATTATTCTAGTGGCTATTAATCCATTCCCGTGTCCGGTTAAATGAACGATTATTCGTACATATAAATACCCCGCCCATCGTGTCCGATCGAGTGTATATGGTAATTTATAGGGACGCCCAATTGTAAATCTTTATATTAACATTAACAAACTTTCATTTAGTTAAACAAATATAAAGCCCATTAATAGCCCATAGTCTAATTTCCACAAGTGTCGTTCTTTTGTCCAAACCCCAATTATGGTACAAAGCCCAATTACCCAATTTTAGTAATTAG
This sequence comes from Rutidosis leptorrhynchoides, assembly GCF_046630445.1. Taxonomy (NCBI): domain Eukaryota; kingdom Viridiplantae; phylum Streptophyta; class Magnoliopsida; order Asterales; family Asteraceae; genus Rutidosis; species Rutidosis leptorrhynchoides. Next base: position 219,497,924 of record NC_092333.1, on the reverse strand, counting down.
CCCAACATCATGATTACTTCATTTTAAATAAGCATAATAATAACTTAGCTACGAGACATTAATGTAAAAAGGTTGAACATAACTTACAATGATTAAAAATAGCGTAGCGTTACACGGACAGAATTTCGAATTACACCCTTACAACATTCGCTAACATACCTTTATTATTAGAATTATAATTAAAATTAAAATTAAAATATAAATTATATATATATATATATCGTATATATTGAGAGATGAGAGAAATAAGATATGAAATTTGATCAGAATTCGGTTTGCTTTATAGCCAGAGTTGAATTTTGGGGCTCCGCGACTCGCGGCAAAAATCCCTTTAAACTCCGCGAGTCGCGGAGGTTAATTTTACAGCTCAGTCCTTGGAGTTTTCTCTGCCGACGGTTTTTAATATATATATATAATATATATATAATTAATATAATTAATTATATATTATATTATATTTATATACATAGTTAACTTGTAATTTTTAGTCCGTTGCGTCGAGCGTTAAGAGTTGACTCTGGTCCCGGTTCCGGTTTTTCGAACGTCCTTGCGTACAATTTTATATTTTGTACTTTGCGTTTTGAATCTTGTACTTTTGTAATTTCGAGACGTTTCTTATCAATAATTGGAACCTTTTTGATTGTCTTTTGTACTTTTGAGCTTTTTGGTCGTTTGCGTCTTCAATTCGTCGAATCTGTCTTTTGTCTTCACCTTTTATTATTTAAACGAATATCACTTGTAAATAGAACAATTGCAACTAAAAGCTTGTCTTTCTTGAGGAATAATGCTATGAAATATATGTTCGTTTTTAGCATTATCACAGCGTTATAAATATAGACCACAAGATTTCATATACATAAACGTTTTAATAAAAATATTCTAAGTGGTTGAGCACTTGATAACCATACTTAACATTTAATCAACGTCGCATATTCCCTTTATTATGAAATCTCACTACACCGTACCAAGTGTAGTCACCAAAACGAAGTACTGTGCAACCGTTGAATACTGGTCGTCCAGTCCGGTTGGGGTTGTCAGGCCCGATAGATCTATCAACAGGATTCGCGTTTACAATACCGCATGTAAATAGTAGTTACCAAGTTACAGGGAAGTATGCCAGTAGTACAACTCAACGTAGAATATATATTTTTAATCACTTGTGTCCATAACGTAAATCATAAAATGCATGTATTCTCATCCCAAAATATTTAGAGTTTAAAAGTGGGACTATATACTCACTTTTGCCTTGAAGGTATTTAACTCGACTTGGTCTCCGATAGATATCACGAACCTAACCATATATATATAATATATCAACATATTTTCTTTTCAAGTAATCGTTACATATATATATATATATATATATATATATATATATATATATATATATATATATATATATATATATATATATATATATATATATATACTTATAATACTTTTAATATTTTCTTAGTCCGTAGTTAGCAGTCCAATGTTAGTGGTCCACAATTAGTTGCTCAATAAAATAAATAAAGACCCCATCGTATTCGTATTGATCAGAATTAATCTTGACCCATGGTACCATGTTGTCAAATGACGTGTTGCGTACATAAAGTACCGTGTTATCAAATGACGTGTTGCGTACAATCATGAGGTCTTATGATTAATCTTCTCGTGTTGTTTACGGGTGGTCCTGAAATATATAAAATCAAATCATAATTAATTATATATAAAATATCATATTAATTAGAAAAGATATGATTAATTTACTTTATCTCCAAATATTTTCGTAGCTAAACTAGCTTCGGATACCCAATCTTGTTTTAGTCGTAGTTTCTTCATTACAACTCCGTTTTTGTTGGTTCAACTTGCAACTTCCTTGGATCGAGTCAAATTTTAAGAATATGAACTAAAAATACCTTAGTTTGTATTCAAAATCACAGGTTATAGGTCAAACTTTGGTAAAACTTATGAAAGTGATCATTTTCCATCATAAAAACAACATTTAATGATCATTTTTCTAAAAATACTTACACTTTGAGTTAAACCATGAAATTTTTATGTATTAACATATTCATAAGAAATATCTTTTTTCCAGAACATGAACTTCCAATTCAAAGTTCAAGATGGTTTTTAATTATCAAACCCAAAACAGCCCCCGGTTGCACTCCGACGATGTAGATTCAGTTTTTAAGGTGTTCTTTGTAAAACCAAGTTATATCTTGTTAAGTTAGCATATCATTATGATATATTACAGGTCTTGAAGTGTTTTAAAAGTTAAGTTAAAAGGATCTATTTAGTTTGCAAACAAGTTTGAAATCATTCAAACTATGTTCTTGTTGTTAAAATTTTACAACATAAAATAAGATAGCTATATAATTATGAATCGAACAAGATTATGAACAAGGTTACTACCTCAAGTTACTTGGATAAAGTTACTTTAAGAGATAAGAAAAAATCTTGAAATCAAAGAGTGGTGGAGTTAGATCAAAAGGTTGGAAGTATACTTCTTCAAATGGGTGATTATTTTGATATGTTCTCGAAAGAGTTTTCTTATGGTGTTTAAGGCTTGTAATTGAAGCTAAATGATGGGGAAAATGCTTGGAGATGATCAAGTATGAAGTTAGGAGTATTTTGAGAGAGAAATGAGTGTGTAGGTATGAGAAATTGAGTGAAGAAATGGTGTTCATTTATAAAAACGTTTTTAGTTTATAAAGAAAGAAAAGGATTCCTAATTTTGTTTTCTTACTAATAATTCATGCTACTTGACAAATCCTAGTTACCTCATATCTAGGGCAGTAATAATGTTGATTAGAATGTTGATTTGATGTGTATATACCAATAGTAAATACATATAGAAGCTGGGTATGATACGGGTATATATACCCTAGATATACGTATAGAAATCTTGAGGAAACGGAATGAGAATTCAAATATAGCTATCTTTTGTGAATATACTTATATTGTTTTATGTATTTAAGTCCTTAAAAAGTGATTAAATACATTATATATACGATACATGTATAAGCATTATGGGTTATAAGTATATATATCAAAGAATGTTACGTATAGTTATCGTTTTGAAAACTTAAGTTAGTAGTTTCAAAATATACTTATAACTCATTGTCATTAGTACACAATGAGATGTTAAACCATCCTTAGATCATGTTAAATATATATAAATACATATATATACAAAAACGTATAATTATCGTATGTTATATAGTTCGTGATATCATCGGTCAAATTGGACGGTCAAACGTTGTGTAAAACTCTTTTCAAAAACACAAGTCTCAACAATTTGGATTGCTTATCATGTTGGTAAGGTTTAATTTATATAAATATTAATCTCATAAGTATAAAACGATTGGAAAAATCCGGGTCGTTACAGTACCTACCCGTTAAATAAATTTTGTCCCGAAATTTGAATGGGATGGTCATGGCTAACAACAAGTATGTTTTCATGACGTATACGAGTTGGAAATTAGAGTTTTATTATCATCAAGTAATATTGATAAAGCAATTTGTTTTTTGTGAAGAGTACGAGTGAGGCTATCACCAAAGGGTGAAATGAGTAGGTATAGATTCGTCATATCTTTTGACGTAGATAGGATTGATTTCCAAGTTCAAGAGATTTGGAGTAAAATCTTCATAATGAGATTTGATTCTTCGATAATCAAGGAAATTAGAATCCTATTTAAATGCGATCATCTATTTTGATTGCTCTGTCGGATCTTTTACTATAAATCCACCTCCCTTCATTTCCTTACAACTCATACCTTCTATTCTTCCTCCCTCAATTCATACTTTAAAACATTTATCAGTATGCTTCATCCAGTACTGATCCTGGATATACTCTTAACTTTCATCTTCGTCATTCTTCTTTTTCATCTACCTCCGGAGGATTTTATTTATTTCTACTATTACCTTGGGGTTATAGTATTGTTAATTCTCCCGTGCCTTTACGTTGCAATACGTATTGATATACACGGTTTGTAATTTATTTGTTGTTGTCGAGCTTTATGTTTTCTTTTATATTCAACAGTTCCATACTTCTGTTTCCTCTTCCCGACTTCGAGTCAAGCGAATAATGGTCCGGAATTCGTAGGTATGGATTTTGAAATAAACATAGTTAATGTTCTAAGAAGGAAATAGTAATTGCACGATCTTGATTTGGTAAGTTACCAGAATGTCTGAAAAGATAGAATTATCAAGGAGATATGTTCTTAATATGTTTGGAGATTGGGTAGAATGTAAGAGTTGTGTAACATGGCACATGATGACGTTATGATCTGTGAATCATTATGTTCCATTTAGAAACTCAGCATGAATTACTGTAATATAATCACGTTGATCAAGTGTCATTATATTATACTAATTCATGCTTCAGTTTCCAACACTACTTCAAAACATTCATATTTTAAACTCGAATTTTTCAGAATTTAGAAACTAACACGGTTTCTTTTATGTTGTAACGCAGATATTGTGAAGAGATAAATGATTTTTGATGAGGATAGTTGGGAATATATCTTCAGGAATATCGGAGATATTTATAATGAAAAATACGATGATATCTTAGAATATCTAAGATCAGGGAATGACGCGGAAAATCTGTCTGTGAAGGTTTAGAATAAGGAGTAAGGTTCTTACTAACGGTTTCAGCAGACACTGAATCATTTGAATCCTTTGAAGGTAGATTTCGTCATTGTGATTTGTCCACGACCTCCTTTATACTTTGCTCAATCCGTTTTCCAGTACCAAATTTTTCGTTCGAGCTTTTCCAATCTATTATTCTTTATTGTCAAACTTCTGACCGTAATTGTTGTCTACTGTCTTTACCACTTTATCAGTCTTTTCCAAAACTTAATAGCACTAATTCGTAGACTGGAGCATTTTTCAGAAACTTCACATTTGAAATATGTAATTCTTGGGGATAGACGTTGTATATATATATATATATATATATATATATATATATATATATATATATATATATATATATATATATATATAACTGCCGAAATAGAAATGCTGAAAGATTTCAAAATACCAATTGTTGATTTCTCCAAAGGGGTAACGAGTTGCTGGTACATCTGCTGATAATTTTGTGGAATATAAAAGGTTCCCTGGTAACAAAATGGTAATCGTATGTATTACAGGTTATAATAAGGCTACTTTGAATGGAAAGTCGAGGTTGACTTGCTGAAACTGTGACAAAATTTGCTATTTTGAAAAGGAATCGCAAAGTTATTTTTGCTAATAAATGCTAAAAGATTTAACGCGGATACGTGTTAAATTATGTCCTTGGTTTCGAGAGCTTTTCAGGTGCAAGACTGCGGGTAATGTGTGGTTGGATCATCATCTCGATTGTCCATTATTTGAAGTGTCTTCAGGAATTTTGAAGGGTTTGATCATAGATTGTAATTGTTAATATACATATGATGTTTTAGGACTTTGAATGATACAAATATTTTTTCTGGGTTCCAAGAATCGAATGATGTTCTAGCATAGTTTTGAAGTCAAAGTATAGTTTTGAAAGATGTAAGAGTCCTAAGAGTGATGTCTTCTGTTAAGTCTTGACTTGGATTTCGTTTTTTCGTAATCAAATTTGGATGAGAATGGTTGTTTTGATTTCTATGAAAGAATGTATATTATTGTGAAGGTAGTGAGTATAGTTGATGATTGTTGAATCAGAGTCGAAGAATATAACCATATTAATTGTGAATTTATATATCTCTCGGGTATTACCTACCCGTTAAAAAAAATTTCACAAGTAATGTTTTGTACCAGAGAATTTTATTACAATCTTTATGAAAATATATGTACATATATATCTTCTTCAGATGTAATCATGAATTTAATAAGTCAATATAATATTAGACTCGTTTGATTTTCGGTTTGAGCTAGAATAAGTATTCTCTAAAACGATTAGGAACCACATATTCTTCACAGAATATTAATGAAGTTATGGATCAATACTTCATTATTTATTCTTATATATATTTCCTTAGTGAAACATGCTAATACTCATTGAACTCTTGCTAACTTCGCAAGATATGAATGTTGTTTCCCAGTAAGCTTCGAGTACATTGAAGATGAAAGTGTAAAATCAAACATATTATTGAATAATAAACTTGGTTTATTATAAAACGAAATTCATTGAATTGAAACAGGGATTGTAGTTAACGATGACTAAGTTGCTGATGAAGGACGTACATCATTGCATATTTGTAGTATGAATTTAAACGAGTAGTATCTACCCTTTTTCAATTCATACTTAATAGCTTAGTACGAAAAGATTTATTTTGGTTTCCGAATTCATATATATAAAATATTTATATAAATTCTTCAGAAGAATGAGTTAATACTTCATAACTCGTTGATGCAATATACGCGTTATTGATGATGTCCACGGTGATTCTTGAACTGGTGGAGCTTGTGATGTTAAAGGTGCTGACGATTCTAACGATGTTGACAGCACTGACTATGTTGGTGAGGCTAAGGGTACTACTGATGCTGTTGGTAAAACAAGTCTAGCTTGTACCTTACGCATCATTCTTGTCGGGGTTTCTACTCTTCCTATTATCATTTCTGTCCACTCATCTGATTTATGGTTAAGGCAGAAATAGGTAATCTCTATGTCTTTAGAGATTACATAATCACCATAGAATGTTTCTCTGATGAAGTTATGAATCAATACTTCATCGTTTGTTGTTGTTGGTACTTCTTGGTATCTATGGTGCGTGTGACGTTGATATCCGAGGTACGGATGGTGATATTGAGGCGTGTGATGTGGATGTGATTGTTGGTGGTGGTAATGATCCTGTTAATATTGATGATGGTGATAACGTTGATGCTGGTGATGCTGCTGGTGCTTAGGGTATTGAGGCTTGCGATGTTGATGTTTTTGACGGTACTGGTTATGCTGCTGATGCTGCTGATGGTGTTTGTAACCTTCGTACGGTATTCTCCAAAGCTACTACCCGAGCGCGAAGCTCGTTGACTTCTTCTATTACACTGGGGTGATTGTCGGTTCGGACGAGCGAATAAATAAAATCTAGAATTTGATGTAGTATATAATCGTGACGAGATACTCTGGAAATGAGAGAGAAAATGGTTTCTCGAACAGGTTCGCCGGTAAGTGCTTCAGGTTCATCGTCAAGAGGGCAATTTGGTGGATGGAAGGGATCACCTTCTTCTTGTCTCCAATGATTGAGGAGGGTACGAACCCATCCCCAATCCATCCAAAATAGATGATGACTGATTGGTTGATCCATTCCAGTCACACTGCTTTCGGAGCTTGAGTGGTATTCCATATCGGAATCCGAGGGACTTAAACTAGTGACGAGTTCCATTTCGTATGATTGAATAAAGGATTTTTCGATATGAAATGATTTTCCAGCTATCGGGTGGTATTCTAATTATATAGAATATCCACATATATAGAACAAAAGATCTCGTAGATTACGGAGGGATTTACGAAATATGTCAGACAAAGTTTACAGTAACAGATACGCGTAGATATGAATTAGCAAATGCGCTAAGATATGAATTTTGTCTACACACCATTCATGCAATGAATGCAGGAAGACGCGTTTAGACTTAAGATGATAAGCAGGTAATTTCCTACGGATGATAAGTAGATGATTTTCGACACAAAATGATAAGCAAAATTTTGACATGCAGACACGGTCGAAGTCCAGACTCACTAATGCAACCTAACGACTTATCAGTTAGACACACTAATGCAGACCTGGTTCTCTAAGACCACCGCTCTGATACCACATGAAACGACCTGACCCAATCCATAGGGACGAATACAATAACATATGATTACATCGCGAGGCATTTGACCTCTATATGATACGTTTTATAAACATTGCATTCTTTTGAAAAGATATACCATAAATGAATATTTAAAATTCAATGTTTTCGACATCTGATGATTTCTACATATAGACAATCACCGTAAATAACAGTTTACAAGAATACTTCCGTTGACAATGCAGTCAAAATAAATACACGGTGATGATTTTGTGAATGCAATGCTTCCTCGAATAAAACATGTATGACTCCATGCGCATGGTTTCTCTAACATATATTCAAACAGCGGAAGACTTCTAGGAACCTGAGAATAAACATGCTTTAAACGTCAACATAAAGTTGGTGAGATATAGGTTTAATGATAGCAGCGTTATAAATATAGACCACAAGATTTCATATACATAAACGTTTTAATAAAAATATTCTAAGTGGTTGAGCACTTGATAACCATACTTAACATTTAATCAACGTCGCATATTCCCTTTATTATGAAATCTCACTACACCGTACCAAGTGTAGTCACCGAAACGAAGTACTGTGCAACCGTTGAATACTGGTCGTCCAGTCCGGTTGGGGTTGTCAGGCCCGATAGATCTATCAACAGGATTCGCGTTTACAATACCGCATGTAAATAGTAGTTACCAAGTTACAGGGAAGTATGCCAGTGGTACAACTCAACGTAGAATATATATTTTTAATCACTTGTGTCCATAACGTAAATCATAAAATGCATGTATTCTCATCCCAAAATATTTAGAGTTTAAAAGTGGGACTATATACTCACTTTTGCCTTGAAGGTATTTAACTCGACTTGGTCTCCGATAGATATCACGAACCTAACCATATATATATAATATATCAACATATTTTCTTTTCAAGTAATCGTTACATATATATATATATATATATATATATATATATATATATATATATATATATATATATATATATATATATATATATATATATATATATATATATATATATATATATATATATATATATATATATATATATATATATATATATATATATATATATATATATATATATATATATTCTTATAATACTTTTAATATTTTCTTAGTCCGTAGTTAGCAGTCCAATGTTAGTGGTTCACAATTAGTTGCTCAATAAAATAAATAAAGACCCCATCGTATTCGTATTGATCAGAATTAATCTTGACCCATGGTACCATGTTGTCAAATGACGTGTTGCGTACATAAAGTACCGTGTTATCAAATGACGTGTTGCGTACAATCATGAGGTCTTATGATTAATCTTCTCGTGTTGTTTACGGGTGGTCCTGAAATATATAAAATCAAATCATAATTAATTATATATAAAATATCATATTAATTAGAAAAGATATGATTAATTTACTTTATCTCCAAATATTTTCGTAGCTAAACTAGCTTCGGATACCCAATCTTGTTTTAGTCGTAGTTTCTTCATTACAACTCCGTTTTTGTTGGTTCAACTTGCAACTTCCTTGGATCGAGTCAAATTTTAAGAATATGAACTGAAAATACCTTAGTTTGTATTCGAAATCACAGGTTATAGGTCAAAATTTGGTAAAACTTATGAAAGTGATCATTTTCCATCATAAAAACAACATTTAATGATCATTTTTCTAAAAATACTTACACTTTGAGTTAAACCATGAAATTTTTATGTGTTAACATATTCATAAGAAATATCATTTTTCCAGAACATGAACTTCCAATTCAAAGTTCAAGATGGTTTTTAATTATCAAACCCAAAACAGCCCCCGATTGCACTCCGACGATGTAGATTCAGTTTTTAAGGTGTTCTTTGTAAAACCAAGTTATATATTGTTAAGTTAGCATTTCATTATGATATATTACAGGTCTTGAAGTGTTTTAAAAGTTAAGTTAAAAGGATCTATTTAGGTTGCAAACAAGTTTGAAATCATTCAAACTATGTTCTTGTTGTTAAAATTTTACAACATAAAATAAGATAGCTATATAATTATGATTCGAACAAGATTATGAACAAGGTTACTACCTCAAGTTACTTGGATAAAGTTACTGTAAGAGATAAGAAAAAATCTTGGAATCAAAGAGTGGTGGAGTTAGATCAAAAGGTTGGAAGTATACTTCTTCAAATGGGTGGTTATTTTGATATGTTCTTGAAAGAGTTTTCTTATGGTGTTTAAGGCTTGTAATTGAAGCTAAATGATGGGGAAAATGCTTGGAGATGATCAAGTATGAAGTTAGGAGTATTTTGAGAGAGAAATGAGTGTGTAAGTATGAGAAAATGGAGTGAAGAAATGGTGTTCATTCATAAAAACGTTTTTAGTTTATAAAGAAAGAAAAGGATTCCTAATTTTGTTTTCTTACTAATAATTCATGCTACTTGACAAATCCTAGTTACCTCATATCTAGGGCAGTAATATTGTTGATTATGATGTTGATTTGATGTGTATATACCAATAGTAAATACATATAGAAGCTGGGTATGATACGGGTATATATACCCTAGATAAACGTATAGAAATCTTGAGGAAACGGAATGAGAATTCAAATATAGCTATCTTTTGTGAATATACTTATATTGTTTTATGTATTTAAGTCCTTAAAAAGTGATTAAATACATTATATATACGATACATGTATAAGCATTATAGGTTATAAGTATATATATCAAAGAATGTTACGTATAGTTATCATTTTGAAAACTTAAGTTAGTAGTTTCAAAATATACTTATAACTCATTGTCATTAGTACACAATGAGATGTTAAACCATCCTTAGATCATGTTAAATATATATAAATACATATATATACAAAAACGTATAATTATCGTATGTTATATAGTTCGTGATATCATCGGTCAAATTGGACGGTCAAACGTTGTGTAAAACTCTTTTCAAAAACACAAGTCTCAACAATTTGGATTGCTTATCATGTTGGTAAGGTTTAATTTATATAAATATTAATCTCATAAGTATAAAACGATTGGAAAAATCCGGGTCGTTACATTAATTAGGGATGTGGTCAGTTTACTTGCTCGATCCAATTGTGATTAATTTATCAAATTCGTACAAAACAGAAGCAAACACATGAAACCCTCCAAAATCAGTTGGGGGTACCTATCTGTATTATTTTCTTTATGTCATCTGATTAATAATATATGTACTCCTGTCTGCACGTCGACTTCAATCTCCAATATCAAACAAGAATCGACTATTTCATGTGTACTAGCTCAATTTATTTGTTATCCATCATAATCAAACCGCACCCTTTTTCTTCTTCATTCTTGTTTTCATCTGATAAAGAAAACATGTACGATCGAATTCAATTTTATAAATTACTCGTTGGTAGGCAGGTACATAAGGATTTATCTTAATGTATCCATCCTCAATTCATTTTTTTAACTATCTTCATCCTTCAACGAAGCCTCTTCCATGAAACCACATAAACCATCACCTTCTATCACAGATCGATGTACACCTTGTCTTGTTGTTCGAAAACCCATTTAATTTTTCTGTTTCTATCCCTTCATCGAATACAGCCATCATCACCTTCACAATAAACATATGATCGTCACCTGCTATTCCATTTTGTAGCTCAATCCAAGTAATTACCTTCTCCTTCTTGTGCTCCTGCTGTACAGCTCGGTTAATTCTGATTCTATGAAGTATTCTTATTTTATGCTGCACACCTTATTTTCCCTTGTTTATGCCGACAATTACAATTAGATAACCCACTTGATATTATACTAGAGTATGGCATATACATGTGGAACCGAGTGGAGTTTGTGGCAGGTAACTTAACCTTTTACTTTAATAAAGAAAGATGATGATTAGGAACTAGATGATAGGTCAAGAGGAGGCGGGTTCCTGGTTGATTGCTGAAAATGATTAGGCATTCTCCAGCTGGAACCCATTTCACATATTTTTTCTTTTTCCTGTCATGATCGAAACCTCCAACCACAACCCAACACTTCTTATGGGCTTATTAATTCACTAGGTGGGCTCCAAGTTTAGCTGGCTAATTGGGCTTTGAATAAGTTACAGCTGTAGCTGTAATTCCACGAGTTCCTGTTTCTATTGCAAACGAAAAACAAATAATACTCCTGCTACTGCTGTAAATTTCTATTTATAATTTTGTTAAAACCACGACCTTCAAATGATCAAAGTATTACGGATGAGGTGGCGAGAATGATGATTAAATGATGATAATTGATGAAAGATTTATGAAAAGAATGATGATGAAACAGTCGCTATTGGTTCCTTTTATGGGTTGAATCAAACACTACCAATTTGTTTTCTTTTATCTAAATGATAATATTCTGATGATCATGGTGGTGTTAAAAGAAAACGATTATGATATGTGGAGGATAATGATAAACGATGATGATGATTAAGTCGTGATTTTATGTGGAGAAACTAGTTAAGAAAACGATGATGATGATTTACAGTAAGTATACGAACGTAGGGAGATGATTAGGGTATTGATTATGATTATTATATTTGATGATACGGTGATGATTTGATGATGATGACGAATATAAAGATGATTGTGATAATGAGTTTTGATGTTATAATTCATGAAATAATGAAAGTAAATAATAATAATTTGGGTTAGTAGATGAGGAAGAAGAAGAAGGAAGTCAGATATTAGTTTAAAACGAATTAATCAGGAAACTTAAGTAGAAAACGTGATAGCTTAGACGGTTTAAGGTGTTGATGGGTAACCGGGAGGTCTCGAGTTCAATCCCTGCTTGTGACAATTCTTTTTAACAAAAGCTAGTGAGGTAGTTTTCAATACAAATTTTATTATTTTCATTATTATTATTATTATTATTATTATTATTATTATTATTATTATTATTATTATTATTATTATTATTATTATTATTATTATTATTATTAATATTAATATTAATATTATTATTATTATTATTATTATTATTATTATTATTATTATTATTATTATTATTATTATTATTATTATTATTATTATTATTATTATTATTATTATGATTGTTAATGTTATGAATATTATTGTTATCATTAATGATATAAACATTATTATTATTATCACATGTATAAGTATTATAATTATTATCAATATTATTATTATAAGTAGTAATCATATTAATATTAGTAGTAACCTTATTATTTTAAGTATTATGATCAATATTATGATTATAATTATTATTATTATCATTAGTACTATGAAAGTAATAAAAACTTATTAATATTACCATGAGTACCGTTATCAAATAATTATTAAAATTATTATCATAAACATCTTTAATAGTAAAATTGATAGTTTTACAGTTATTATTATTAATATCATTATATTTATCACTATTATTTTTATTAGTAATATTAAGTGTTATCAATATTACCATTTTACCATTTCAAATATCATTTTAAGTATTAGTACAATTATTAGTTTTAACAAACAAACGATATATATAGTTAATACATTAAACATAACAAAATTAATATTTTCACATACAAAGGAAATACATGAAACATATATATATATATATATATATATATATATATATATATATATATATATATATATATATATATATATATATATATATATAAATGATAGAACTAATAAGTTTATATATATATGTATATATATATTTTTCGATTACGATTATGTGTATTAATAAATAAACAAATGATATAGGTTGGTGAATCCAAGGCCAACCCTGCATTGTTCAGTATCGTCGTATGCATATTTTTACTACAAAATATCGTATCGTGAGTTCATTTGATTCCCTTTTACTCTTTACATTTTTGGGACTGAGAATACATGCGCTGTTTTTATAACTGCTTTATTAAATGCTTTTGAAATATATTTTGGACTGCGAATACATGAAATGCTTTTATAATGTTTGACGAGATAGACACAAGCAAAACATTCCTCGAATGAATTATTATGCAGACAGAAGTTCTGCGAATTACAATTGAATTATGTGGACATGATAATTGCCACCATTGAATTATGTGGACATGATAATTGCCACCATTGAATTATGTGGACATGATAATTGCCACCAATTGAAGTGAATGTTATATATCGAGAGAATGATTTTATACACAGGTTATGTGTATGATATTTTGTACACGAGATATGTGTACGGTTACAAAGATTTGTTAAAATGGTTTCGTACACGAGAAATGTGTACTGAATTTAAAAGATATCGCATGTACATTACAGGTGGGTATAGGATTCGGGCCCATTTGTACCATGCAAGATTCAAATCTTGTGGTCTATCAAAATGTTGAATTTTACTATTTTATGATAAACTTATGAACTCACCAACCTTTTGGTTGACACTTTAAAGCATGTTTATTCTCAGGTATGAAAGAAATCTTCCACTGTACATTTGCTCATATTAGAGATATTACTTGGAGTGATTCATGGCATATTTCAAAAGACGTTGCATTCTAGTCATTGAGTTCCTCAAGATTATTATTAAGTCAAGTATAGTTCGATATATTATGAAATGGTATGCATGCCGTCAACTTTCGATGTAATGAAAGATTGTCTTTTCAAAAACGAATGCAATGTTTGTAAAATGTATCATATAGAGGTCAAGTACCTCGCGATGTAATCAACTATTGTGAATCGTTTGTAATCGATATGGACTTCGTCCAGATGGATTAGGACGGGGCGTTTCAGTTGGTATCAGAGCGGTGGTCTTAGCGAACCAGGTCTGCATTAGTGTGTCTAACAGGTAGTTGTTAAGATGCATTAGTGAGTCTGCATTAGTGTGTCTAACAGGCAGTTGTTAGGATGCATTAGTGAGTCTGCATTAGTGTGTCTAAAAATCAGTTGTTAGAGTGCATTAGTGAGTCTGGACTTCGACCTAGTAGTTGTTAGGTTATATTAATAAGTCTGGACTTGAACCTGGTCCGCATGTCAAAAGTTTTGCTTATCATTTCTTGTCAAAAATTACCTGCTTATCATCTTAAGTCTAAACGCGTCTTACTGCATTCACTGCATGAATAGTGTATAGATAAAAATTCATATCTTAGCGTATCTGCTAATCCATATCTTAGCGTATCTGTTACCATAAACTATGCCTGATATATTTCGTAAATTCCTCCGTAATCTACGAAATCTTTTATTCTATATACATAGATATTCTATGTAATTAGAATATCATCCGATATCTGAAAATTATTTCATATCGATAAATCCTTTATTCAATCGTACGCAATGGAACTCACAACTACTTCAAGTGATAATGCTAAAAACGAACATATATTTCATAGCATTATTCCTCAAGAAAGACGAGCTTTTAGTTACAATTGTCCTATTTACAAGTGATATTCGGTTAAATAATAAAAGGTGAAGACAAAAGATAGATTCGACGAATTGAAGACGCAAACGACCAAAAAGCTCAAAAGTACAAAATACAATCAAAGAGGTTCCACTTATTGATAAGAAACGTCTCAGAATTACAAGAGTACAAGATTCAAAACGCAAAGTACAAGATATTACATTATACGCAAGGACGTTCAAAAATCCGGAACCGGGACCAGAGTCAACTCTCAACGCTCGACGCAACGGACTAAAAATTACAAGTTAACTATGTATATAAATATAATATAATATATAATTAATTATATAAATTATATATATATTATATTTATATATTAAAACCGTCGGCAAAGAAGATCCAAAAAGGAATGAGCTGTAAAAGCAAACTCCGCGACTTGCGAAGTTTGAAGGCCAAAAATACCGTGACTCGCAGAGCCCCAAATTCTGAAAATGCCTATAAAAGCTCGCGCATTCTGAACGTTTTAAATATCTTTTTCTTCTCCTCATTCATACGTAATACATATATATATATATATATATATATATATATATATATATATATATATATATATATATATATATATATATATATATATATATATATATATATATATATATATATATATTAATATATATATTAATTTTAATTTTAATTTTAATTCTAATAATAAGGGTATGTTAGCGAATGTTGTAAGGGTGTAAGTCGAAATTCTGTCCGTGTAACGCTACGCTATTTTTAATCATTGTAAGTTATGTTCAACCTTTTTAATTTAATGTCTCATAGCGAATTTATTATTATGCTTATTTAATGCCAAAGTAATCATGATGTTGGGCTAATTATTAAAATTGGGTAATTGGGCTTTGTACCATAATTGGGGTTTGGACAAAAGAACGACACTTGTGGAAATTAGACTATGGGCTATTAATGGGCTTTATATTTGTTTAACTAAATGATAGTTTGTTAATTTTAATATAAAGATTACAATTGGACGTCCCTATAAATAACCATATACACTCGATCGGACACGATGGGAGGGGTATTTATATGTACGAATAATCGTTCATTTAACCGGACACGGGAATGGATTAATAGTCTATGGAATTATTAAAACATGGGTGAAATTATGTACAAGGACACTTGGCATAATTGATAACAAAGTATTAAAACCTTGGGTTACACGCAGTCGATAACCTGGTGTAATTATTAAACAAAGTATTAAAATCTTGTAACAGTTTAAGTCCCCAATTAGTTGGAATATTTGACTTCGGGTATAAGGATAATTTGACGAGGACACTCGCACTTTATATTTATGACTGATGGACTGTTATGGACAAAAACCAGACGGACATATTAAATAATCCAGGACAAAGGACAATTAACCCATGGGCATAAAACTAAAATCAACACGTCAAACATCATGATTACGGAAGTTTAAATAAGCATAATTCTTTTATTTCATATTTAATTTCCTTTATTTTATATTTAATTGCACTTCTAATTATCGTACTTTTTATTTATTATTATTGTATTTAATTGCACTTTTAATTATCGTACTTTTTAATTATCGCACTTTTATTTTATCGCACTTTCATTTATCGCAATTTCATTATCGTTATTTACTTTATGCTTTAAATTAAGTCTTGTATTTATATTTAATATTTTACATTAGGTTTTAACTGCGACTAAAGTTTTAAAATCGACAAACCGGTCATTAAACGGTAAAAACCCCCCTTTTATAATAATAATATTACTTATATATATTTGTATTTTTATAAATTAAACTAATATAGCGTTACGCTTTGTTTAAAGATTTTCCCTGTGGAACGAACCGGACTTACTAAAAACTACACTACTGTACGATTAGGTACACTGCCTATAAGTGTTGTAGCAAGGTTTAAGTATATCCATTCTATAAATAAATAAATATCTTGTGTAAAATTGTATCGTATTTAATAGTTTTTCCTAGTAAAATATAAGCTATTTCATATACGCCTCTGCGCACATCAAGTATTTTTGGCGCCTCTGCCGGGGAACTTAATTTCTTGCTTAAACGCTGGAAGCGAAACGCTATATAAAAAAAAAGATTTTTATTTTTAGTTTACTTTTATAAAAAAATATGCTTTTGTAAAAATACGTTTTAAAAATTCAAAAATATAAAAATAAAAACAAAAATTTATATATTTTTAAGAGTTTGTTAAAAGTTTTATAAAGTTTCTTTATTTTTATTTTAGTGTTAAAAAAAATAATATAAGTTTTATTTAAATATTTCATATTTATTTAAAACATAAAATTAAAAACAGAAAAGAAAAAAATATATAAAAAAAAACTGAAACTATCAAATTTATACCTGCACCTCATTTGAATTTTCAAGCCCCGCGACTTGCGGAGATATTGAACCGGGCCAACCGCGACTCGCGGAGCCACCCTGACACGCGTACACAGAAACCCTAACCAGCATCATTACGGAGTAATTATTATTATTATTATTTTATTTAAAACCCTAATTAGGTTTTTAGTTTTTAATTAGTTAATTTAAGTTATTATTTTGTTTAATTAGTTTAATTAATTTACAAAATTAATAGTTTTATAAAATAAATAATATAAAAATAATATTTTTATAAAAAATTGTACTTTTTACAACTTTTAGTATATTTTTATATTTTGTCCCTTTTTATTTGTTTTTAACGTAATATTTGTATTTTTCACTCATATTTAGTTTTAAGTCATAGTTTTTGCCATAGTTATTTTTACTTCTAGATTTTTAGGATTTGCCGTAAAATCCCTTAAGTGCTTTTTCTTTAGACTAAGATTTAAGTGCTTTAGAATTGTGCGACGCCTTTTTAAGTTTTAGTACCCTTTTTAAGTTATTGCCATTTGGGATATAATTTTTCTTTTAAGCTTTAATATTTTTAGACGCAACTTTTAATTTTTTAGTTTTTAGTTCCTTTTTAAGTTTTAACGTTCTACTTTCTTATTTTTATTTTTTGATGCCTTTTACCTATGTATCAATTATCACTCCAATTAGTAATCTCAATTTGCAATTTTAATTTTAAGTTAGTAATAATAATAAGGTTGGGTTAGTCGAGTGTTTTAAAGTTTTATAGTCACTCTTTTTCTTTCTTATTTTTCGACGCCTTTTATTTTTCAACCCTTTTCTTTTTCGACCTTTTTCGACGTGCTCTTTTTCTTTCTTATTTCTCGCCATCCTAGTTTTTAGGACATAGATTTTTATTCTACTTCTTATCTAAATTTCTTAAAATTACGAAAATTTATTTTAAGTGGTTAAATTGATAGACATCAAAATTTTCTGGTTCGTAGTAATAGTTGGATTTGTACGTGGACCGGGTTATTGGAGCCAAACAGTACTCAATTATATTGAGACCAAACGAATCCTGCCCCTCTGCTGCATCTTTTGGCTATTCGAAACGTGGGCAAAATCAGAAAAGTCTATTAATTGGATAACTTATATAATTTTTCTTTCCTTTTAAAAACTAATAGGATATTCAGTGAATGCACCGAGCAAGACGTTCACCACCTTTTGTACGTTCACCACCTGTAACTCGATCAAGACATCTAGCTAATATTACCGCCGTTGATTTTTCTTTAGAATCGTCATCCAGTCGACCAAGTACTCCAATTCAAATTTCCGATAATCCATTTTTTGAACCCGATCTCACAATTGAGAATCCGGAGAATATTCAGGGACGATTCATAGATCCTGAACCATTAATTTTTCCTCCGGAACCACCAATCATTCAAACAGAGATTGTTAAGGAATGAACCATTAAATCAGAATCCTCTAGTGATTCAGATTCACCAAATTCAATTATGGAAAATCTGTAACCTCTAAGTATGGAAGACCGAATGCGAGCTAAACGCACTGGCCAAGGTCACGCAATTACTCATCCAGACATTAATGCGCCAGATTATGAAATCAAAGGACAAATTCTACATATGGTGACTAATCAATGCCAATTTAGTGGTGCGCCGAAGGAAGATCCAAATGAACATCTTCGTACCTTTAATAGGATCTGCACACTATTTAAAATAAGAGAAGTTGAAGATGAACAGATATATCTCATGTTATTTCTCTGAACTTTAAAGGGAGATGCCAAAGATTGGTTGGAATCGTTACCTGAAGGGGCGATTGATACATGGGACGTTTTAGTTGAAAAATTTCTTAAATAATTCTTTCCGGCATCTAAAGCCGTAAGACTTCAAGGAGAAATTGTTACGTTCACACAGAAACCGAATGAAACTCTATATGAGGCGTGGACTAGATTTGGAAAGTTATTAAGAGGATGTCCGCAACATGGTTTAGACACTTGTCAAATAGTACAAATATTCTACCAAGGATGCGACAACACTACAAGAAAAGACATCGATATAGCAGCTGGTGGTTCTATTATGAAGAAAATAGAAACTGATGCTTACAAAATTATTGATAACACTGCTTCCCACTCACATGAGTGGCGCCAAGAAAAAGATATCGTTAGATCATCTAAAGCAGCTAGAGCCGATTCTAGCCATGACTTAGATTCCATTTCCGCAAAGATAGATGCTGTCGAGAGATGAATGGAAAAGATGACTAAGGATATACACTCAATACGAATTAGTTGTGAGCAGTGTGGAGGACCACATTTGACAAAAGATTGTCTCAGTATTGAACTAACAATGGAACAAAGAGAGAGTGTTTCATATCTAAACCAAAGGCCTGGAAATAATTATCAGAATAATTATCAACCGCCAAGACCAATTTACAATCAAAACCAGAATTATAACCGAAATGTTCCATTCAACAACCAACAAGGTCCTAGCAATCAACAAGTATCCAATAATACTTACAATCAGCAAAGCCCTAATTTTCAAAACAAACCACCACAAACCGATGATAAAAAGCCGAATTTAGAAGATATGATGACGAAGCTAGTTGAAACTCAAACGCAGTTTTTCACATCTCAGAAACAAACTAATGAACAAAATGCTCAAGCATTTAGAAATCAACAAGCTTTATTCAAAATTTGGAACAAGAAGTAAGTAACCTAGCAAGGTTAATAGGTGAAAGAAAACCGGAAAGTCTACCTAGTGATACAAATGCTAACCCCCGGAATGAAACAGCTAAAGCCATTACCACAAGAAGTGGTACAACACTTAAACCACCAGAAATACCTGTAATTTCTGATGAAGCTATTCCTACTCCACAAGAACCACAACCTGAACAAGATAAGAAAAAAGAACCGGTAGTTGAAAAGGTTAATGAAGATAACACAGTTAAGGCTAAACCTTATGTTAAACCATACCAACCACCACTTCCTTATCCGAGTAAAATGAAAAAAGAGAAACTTGAAGCCGAGCAATTCAAATTCTTGGATATGTTTAAACAGATAAATGTAAATCTTCCTTTCATTGATGTGATTTCAAGAATGGCTAGATATGCTAAATTTTTGAAAGATCTAATCTCGAATAGAAAGAAAATGGAAGAACTCTCGGCTGTTACTATAAATGCTAATTGTTCAGCAGTGCTGCTGAATAAGATACCAGAAAAATTATCAGATCCAGGAAGTTTCACAATTCCATGTTTTCTGGGTAGTCTTAGTTCAATAGAAGCATTGGCAGACTTAAGTGCTAGTAAAAATTTAATGCCGTATTCACTATATGCTAAACTAGACCTTGGAGAATTGAAACCAACAAGAATAAGCATACAACTAGCCGATAGATCAATAAAATATCCTAGAGGAATAATGGAGAACATGCTAGTTAAAGTTGGTACTTTAGTATTTCCAGTAGATTTTGTTGTTCTGGACATGGAAGAAGATTCTCAAGTTCCTCTCATATTAGGAAGACCATTCTTAAATACGGCTAAAGCAATGATAGACGTGTTTGGTAAGAAACTGACCCTAAGTATAGAGGATGATAGTGTTACCTTTTCAGTTGATAAAGCAATGCAACAACCGCAATCTGCAGATGATACATGTTATTATATTCAAACTATAGATTCACATGCAGAATTGTTAGAAGAATTTCCAGAATTACAAGGAACAGGAGAATGTTCTTTAGGATAAGGAACTGAACCAATTGATGAAACTGAAATGTTAGTTACACTAATAGCTAATGGATATGTACCAACAACAGAAGAAATTCAAATGCTAAAAGAAGAAGACAGATATCGATACAAATCATCGATAGAAGAACCTCCGACATTAGAGTTAAAGCCACTTCCAAACCATTTGGAATACGCTTATTTACATGGTGAATCTGAATTACCTGTTATAATATCGTCTTCTCTTACTGAAAATGAGAAATCACAACTCATTTCTGTGCTAAAAGCTCATAAACCAGCTATTGCATGGAAAATTCATGATATTAAAGGAATAAGTCCTTCATATTGCACACATAAAATCCTTATGGGAGAAGGTCATAAAACGTATGTGCAACGCTAACGAAGACTAAATCCTAATATGCAAGATGTTGTTAAAAAAGAAATTATTAAACTGCTTGATGCAGGTTTAATTTATCCAATTTTTGATAGTCCATGGGTAAGCCCAGTTCAATGCGTGCCTAAGAAGGGTGGCATGACTGTCATTACAAATGAAAAAAATGAGCTTATTCCTACTAGGACTGTAACAGGATGGCGTGTTTGTATTGATTATAGAAAATTAAATGACGCCACCAGAAAAAATCACTTTCCCTTACCTTTTATTGATCAAATGTTGGAAAGATTAGCCGGAAATAGTTACTATTGTTTTCTTGATGGTTTTTCCGGATATTTTCAAATTCCAATAGCACCCGAAGATCAAGAGAAAACCATGTTCACGTGCCCTTATGGTACTTTTGCTTACAAACGCATGCCATTTGGACTTTGCAACGCCCCTGCAACCTTTCAAAGGTGCATGATGGCGATTTTTCATGACATGATAGAAGAATGCATGGATGTTTTCATGGATGACTTTTTAGTCTTCGGTGATACTTTTGAAACATGTCTAGCTAATCTTGAACGAATGCTGATTAGATGCGAACAATCAAATCTAGTACTTAATTGGGAAAAATGTCATTTCATGGTTAAAGAAGGCATCGTTCTTGGTCATAAAATCTCAAAGGAAGGAATTGAAGTGGATAGAGCTAAAGAAGATGTAATTGCTAAACTTCCACATCCCACCAATGTTAGAAGAGTTAGGAGTTTTCTAGGGCATGCCGGTTTTTACCGACGTTTCATAAAAGATTTTTCTAAAATTGCCACTCCTATGAATAAACTCCTAGAAAAGGATGCTCCATTCATCTTTTCAGATGAATGCATCAAATCTTTTAATATTCTTAAAGAAAAACTCACTAATGCGCCGATCATGATAACTCCAAATTGGAATCTACCGTTTGAACTTATGTGCGATGCAAGTGATTTTGCAATGGGAGCCGTTTTAGGACAAAGGATTGAAAAACGATTTCAACCTATATATTATGCTAGTAAGACGTTACAAGGAGCACAAACGAATTACACAACTACTGAAAAAGAACTCCTTGCTATTGTCTTTGCTTTTGACAAATTTCGTTCATATCTCGTTCTAGCTAAAACGGTGGTCTATACCGACCATTCTGCTCTTAGATACCTATTTTCGAAACAAGATGCCAAACCAAGATTAATCCGTTGGATCTTACTCTTACAAGAATTCGATATTGAAATCCGAGATAAAAAAGGAGCAGAAAATCTCGCCGCTGATCATCTTTCTCGTCTTGAAAATCCTGAATTAGAAGTTCTAAATGAATCGGCCATACAAGACAACTTTCCTGATGAATATCTATTGAAGATAGATTATAATGAAATTTCATGGTTTGCAGATTATGCAAACTACTTAGTATGTGGATTCCTTGAAAAAGGATTATCGTACCAAAAACGAAAGAAATTCTTTAGTGATATAAAACACTATTTCTGGGAAGATCCACATTTGTTTAAAAGTTGTCCCGATGGAATAATACGCCGATGTGTATTCGGAGATGAAGCTAGTAAAATCTTAAACCATTGTCACACAGGACCAACAGGAGGGCATTATGGGCCTCAACTAACAGCAAGAAAAGTTTATGATGCTGGATTCTATTGGCCTACAATTTACAAAGACGCACACCTTCTTTGCAAATCCTGTGATGCATGTCAAAGGGCCGGAAAAATAAGTCAACGTGATGAAATGCCACAAAATGTTATTCAAGTATGTGAAGTATTTGACATTTGGGGTATTGACTTTATGGGTCCATTTCCAAAATCTCATAATAATCTCTACATTCTCGTAGCCATTGATTATGTATCTAAATGGGTGGAAGCACAAGCTCTCCCAACTAACGATGCACGAGTTGTAGTCAACTTTTTAAAACGTCTTTTTGCAAGGTTTGGACCACCGAAAGCTTTAATAAGTGATCGGGGTACTCATTTCTGTAATAATCAACTTGAGAAAGTTCATAAAAGATATGGAGTAACTCATAAAATCTCCACCGCATATCATCCACAAACAAGTGGACAAGTTGAGAATACCAACCGAGCTTTAAAACGTATTTTAGAGAAAACCGTAGGATCAAATCCGAAGGAATGGTCCATTAAATTGGAGGATGCACTCTGGGCTTTTAGAACAGCCTACAAAACTCCAATTGGAACCACACCTTTTAAACTCGTTTACGGAAAAGCATGTCATCTTCCAGTAGAAATTGAACACAAAGCATTTTGGGCTTTGAAGACATGTAATCTTGATTTACATGAAGCCGGACGTCTACGATTAAGTCAACTAAACGAATTAGAAGAATTAAGACAAGAAGCATACGAAAATTCGTTAATCTATAAAGAAAGAACGAAGAAATGGCATGATAAAAGAATCAGAAGTTCAAAAGAATTTAAAGAAGGAGACAGAGTAATTCTTTTCAATTCACGATTCAAGCTATTTCCTGAAAAATTAAAATCAAGATGGTCTGGACCATTCATAGTCAAAAGAGTTTTCCCATACGGAACGATAGAATTAATAAATTCAAATGGGATTGAATTTAAAGTTAATGGTCACATAGTTAAACACTACATAGATAGTCCGATGGAAGTTGACAACGAAGTTAATCACAATTTCAACACCACAGCTAACTAAGTGTGGGGAGAATCAAGTCTTTAAAGGATAATATGTATTTCTGTTAGAGTTAGATTTTCTGTTTTCGTGTAGTTCTCGAAAATGGAACCCGAATGGTCTTTCCCTAGCAGACCCTAAAGAACTAGTCTTCTCCCTCCATTCTGAATTTTTATTTTTTTAGGTTTTTACGAAATGAAGACTTCCTGTGAACTGAACCATGGTCTAATGCTACACGCTTTGATCACTAAACGTAATAATGACACACTTCCAAGTGAAATAGTATCAGTAATCAGAGAAAAATTGGACGGAGTAAGAAAAGAATCCAGATGCAAAAATAATAAGTTACAATTTGGTAAAGGAAAATCAAAATCCGCAGCGAAAAGAAGAGCACGGCACCTTGAAAGATGTCACAAATGCGGAAAATGGTCACACGAAGGTAAATGTTCAAATAATCAAACCTATTCAAACACCGAATTTGTTACTTTATGCAGAGATGGACCGTTCATATGTTTAGAAGAAAAAACATTAAATGCTCGAGGTTACGCCTATGTAGCCATGGAAAATCAATTAGTCCGACTATCTTATGAGTGGGCTAGAGCATATCACTAAGAAATCTATTTCACATGTAAGTTTGTACAGTTTTTATTTTTATTTTTAACCTTTTGATAATAAACGCTAATTTGTTCGCTATAAAGTATTAAATTGGTATTCGATGAAATTAGGTCTTGCGACCGAAATTGTTGATATCATACAAAAAAAAAAAAAAATTTATTACATCACTGCGAAATTTAATGTTTATTCTTAAGGTATAAATATCTTTAATCAATCAACTCAAAATATTTCAAAAATTCGTCATGAGTTAAATTAGGTTATGGAACCGAAATTACTTTACCGAAAAGAGGGGCGCATATTTTTGATAATATTTGATTGATTAAAGTGGGATAAATGCCAAAAAGATTTTTAATTTTATTTTTACCATATTTTTAAAATTAATATTAAATTAATATTGTGCAATTTTTAAAATAAATATATTTAAAATTGTAAATATTTGAAAAATTAATATTTTTAATATAAGTTTGTATGTATAAAAACAAAAATATAATTTAAGTTTGGTGTGAATTTTTAAAATATGAAATTTTAATTTTATGCATTTTAAATTTAAGTTTGGTGTGAATTTAAAAACAAAAATTTACTTTATTTCGCTAAGTTAAAAATGTGATTTTTAAAATTTGTCGTGAGTTGAATACTAGGTCTTTGAACCGAAATTGCTTTACCCGAGGGAGGGACGAGAACTTTTATTATCATTATTTTTAATCTTATTGAATTAAAGTATGCCAAAAATATTAAAAAACCCATAAATCTTTGCTTTTAAAACCGCGCTTTAAATTGACAAATTTTAAAATTTTGTCGAGGGACGGACTAGGACATCGTTCCGAAACGACCTCGCCCTAAATAACAAGGGAAACAAAATTTTAGAATTAATTAATTAATTGTTTTATAAGTTAAGGTTTTTATAAAAAAAAAAAAATACAAACACCGCGACTCGCGGAGTTTGTAATGGGTAAACACCGCGACTCGCGGAGTTTGCAAAATCCAGAAAAAATAAAAACGACCGAACAGATCAGTATCCATACAAACACCCCACAAAACTGCGAAAACAAACACGAAAAACACACACAAAATCGAATTTTTTCACCATTTTTCATCAAATCTTTCACAAGATCATGTTGAGAAGGATGCTACCAAGGAATTACTCAAGGAAAACGGTAAATTTCTACACCTAAACACCATTTAATCCGAAAATTAGTGTTCTTGAACAAATTTATACCCAATTCGATTTTGATGCTTTTTAGTGTAATTATACTTAAATTGTTTATGTATTATGCTTGTATAACCTAGATTGATGCTATTTAACATGATTAGAAGCCTTAAACTTCAAATTTTGAGTAATCTAGGGTT
This sequence comes from Rutidosis leptorrhynchoides, assembly GCF_046630445.1. Lineage (NCBI taxonomy): Eukaryota > Viridiplantae > Streptophyta > Magnoliopsida > Asterales > Asteraceae > Rutidosis > Rutidosis leptorrhynchoides. The sequence goes on along the minus strand of NC_092333.1, from coordinate 219,471,744 downwards.
TGTGTTCTTGAGCAATTTGGGGCTTTTTGATATAAACAGGTTATGGCCGATTTTTGTCATGAATTATTGCTAAATTAAGTAGTGTAACATATTTAGGTAATTAAATGATCCAAACTTTGAGCCTAAACATGATTTTTGAGAATTAAAGTGGACTTTTTCAAGTCTAAAATTCATGAACTTGATTTTTGAGAGATAATGCCATTTGAAACTTGTTTAATTGCTAATAATGATTATTTTGACATGTTATTTGAGTTGAATGCTTATAAACTTGGCGAACATTTTCGTATATGTTTATTTGAAAAAGTGTAGATTTGATAAAAATATGAAAATGAGCATAAGTTTGATATAAATTGAACATGTCATTGTAATTATTTTGATTGATGATTTTGCTGACACTAATGCATATTTGGATGCACAAAAATTGTGTTTGATATGTTTTTCAGACTGAAAGGGGTGAATCTTCATCCCAAGCTCGCATTGCTCCTCCTGAGAATGCGGAACAACAGGATGTTGATAACTATTACAAACAAGATATACCTCATCCAGTTATGACATTTTCAGATATGCACGTGGAAGATTTGCACCCGAACTTGAGATTAGACAGACGTTGGATAGATTATCCAAAATACCAAAGGGGCTTGAACACTCTTCATTCTAAAGCTGTTGAAGTACCTAGGGTAATAGAATGGGAACCGTTAGAAGCTGTAGGATTGGCCGAACGGATTAGAGAATTACTTATACAGAGGTATGGTAATTTTATTTTTAACGATTGGGTACGATTATTCAACATGCATAGACCTGTATATAAAGTATGGTGTGAAGAATTATTGTGTAGTATAGAAATAAATGATCGGGTAGCTAGTTTAACCGATCGAACTTTTATTAGATTTTTGTTAGGAGGTTCGATGCGCCACATGTCTCTACTAGACATGGCTCAGGCCTTACGTATATATACGCCTGAGGAGCTAGCATCTGCCGATTGTCAAGGGTTGATATTAAATGGTAGGAAGTTTGATGAAAATTTTGATACGCATGGTGTATGGAGTCAAATGACTAGCCATCACCGATTTAAAGGGGAAATTACTCTTATCTTGATATTGATAGAGCTGAATTAAGAGTAATCCATAGGTTTCTAGCGAACTCGATTACACAACAAGGTAAAAATAAGGAAAAGGTAAATGAGCAAGATTTATTTTACCACATGTGTATTCGAGACCCACAAAGCACTGTAAGTATACCTTATTGTGTGGGTTATTATTTATCGGCTATGGTTAGGGGGATGAGACCGCACAGTATAATAGGAGGTGGTATATTTATTACATTAATTGCTGAGTATCTCGATGTGGATATAAGTCGGGGGGTATTATTAATTGAAGAACCAGAACCCCACGATACAATTGGTTTAAATGTATATCATGGTGCTAAGGTTTTGAAGAGGCGAAATAACGCTGCAGTACAATATAATGGAAGACATCCACAGGTTGAAAGAAATCAACAGCCAGGTAATGTGGGAGGGGGAAATGAAATGACAGAAATGCAAAGGTTTATAGCTTCACAAGAGTATGAAAATGCTAGACATCGAGCATTTGAAGATTGGCAAGTTCATCAAAACCACATCATAGCTCATTACCAACATGTAGGTAGAAACTATATTCCTACTCCAAAGCCCGTATTTCCTCCCTGGTCTATAGAGATCCAACCACCGTATCCTACTTATAACCCAGCTGAAGCATTTTATAACACATACGGTTATGCATGGAACCCCTACTGGTATCAGTATCTGTAAGACTCTAATTAGTTTGTACAGCAGTGAAATTATGTTACATAGAGTGTGGGTGATGTTGTGCAGTTAAACAGAAGTCACTGAGTGAGCTGAGCCTATTGCGCGCCGCGCACACTAAAGGGAGCACGCCGCGCACCCCTTACTGTAGCCGGGTTCCAGCTTTTTAAATCAGATATTTTGATGGGCATTTTGGTAAATTCACTTATGGACGAATTGAAGGCCCTAGATCAGTTTGGTTGAGCCTCATTACTCCATTTCTAACCACCAAACTTCATCCACTTAAATCCTAGTGAGAGAGTGTGATTCAAGTGTGAGAAAGCTCAAATCGGAGAAGAAGAAGCGTGTTTCGGGTTTTAGCTCGAGCATTAAAGTTGTTCATCTCCTCGTTAGCTTCGTTTTGATTGTGGTGGTAAGCCCTAAACTTGATTACCTTAGTTTAATGTGTTTAAGGGTTAGGGTTTGGGTTAGTGTTGCACATAAAACCCATTTGTAAGTAATTTGGGGGTTTTGGGTAAGTTTGGGTCATGAAGACCCAAATGGTGACTAACCTAGGGTTTTGAAAGGGTAAATGGGTCTTAAAGGCCTAGCAAATCACTAGTACACTTATAGTTAATGTTAGTGGGTGTCATATGGGTTGTGGATGACCCAAATGGGGGTGTTGACCTTAAAATGGGTCAAATGGGTCTTTAATGACCTAAGTGGTCTTGCATGTGTGAAAATGAGTTAAATTGGTGATTTAAAAAAATGTAATAAGACCATATTTGACTAGAGTTAGGGTTTTTGGTGAAGTTGACCCATTATTAGGGTTAATGGTGCAAAATGGGTCGGGATTGCACTTTGGGTCAAAATGACTTAGGAATGGTGAAAGAATTGGTTGACCGACTTGAGTTTGCGTTTGATAATATGTATAACGTGATAGGTACGTTACTTTAAGGTTTCGCAAGCTCGGGTATCTTTTCACAAGACTTTGAGGTGAGTGGAATAATTATATGCGTATGTATATAATGTATCTATTTGTTGTAGCGTGAAAGGTGTAGTGTCGAGGTGTTAAGACACCATGTTTCACGTGAAGGGTGTAGCATCGAGGTGTTAAGATGCCACTCGGGTGTAGCATCGAGGTGTTAAGATGCCACCTAGGAGTGTAGTGTCGAGGTGTTAAGACACCACTCCGTAAAATAATGAGTGTTGCATCGAGGTGTTAAGATGCCACTCGGGGTGATGTGCCGAGGTGTTAAGGTGCCACCCTAGGGGTTAGTGGTGCGAGGTGTTAAGTGCCCTAATGGATGTTATGAACACCGATGGCATTTTCGCGAGCGCCGTTCCCTTGTACTATTGGTCGACCATGGTTAGTTGTGTTGTAAGCATATTATATCATTTCGAGTTATATTAATATGCGGTTGTTGCTAGCTTGTGGTATTGGAGATTATAGCTTGTTAATGTGACGATAAGCTAATTGTGTTGCTAGCATGTTTGTAGTTTGTGTAAGTGTATGCAAGTAGGTATAATTATATATGTATTCGTATAACTATTGCATTCACTAAGCTTTCCTTACCCTCTCGTTGTTTACCATTTTATAGGTTCGGTTTTGGACAAGGGTAAGGGCATCGTTTTGGACTAGAGATCCCGCTTGATACTAGGGGACGCTTTTGGATTTAGTAGCTCTTGGAGTTTGACCGGTAGTTGGGTAGTTTAATCCCAAACGCCATGCTCATTGTGTAGTTTGGAACTTAAACTTTTGGTGGTCGAAACTCTAAACTTGTATTAAACTTGTATTTTGGGTTGTGTGGGCCCCGCTTGTGAAACATCATTTTTATGTTTGATTCGTGTTAGTTTTACATATATAAGTTTGTTGTGAAAAGCGTTCGGTCTAAAAGTGTCGGGAAGTCGAAGATATTTTCACGAAAAATGGACATTTTGGTCAGAACTGTCTCAGGCCTTGTGCGCGCCACGCATAGGCAGTGGTGCGCTCCGCGCACCCTCCAGTTCAGTTTTAAAATTTTTTTTATTCCGCGTTTTTGTTTGGTTAACGGGTTGGGTTGTTACAAGTGGTATCAGAGCATGGTCTAAGGGATTTAGGTGACTTGAGATAGGCGCCTAGACTTAGACTTTTGTGTGCGCGTGTATGCGGGACTTGTAGGACTATGGGTCGGATCGGGATGGTTAGTGCATAGGTTTATGTGAACTAATCATGCGCTATTTGTTTGTGTTGTGTTTAGCAATCATCAAGCGAGATGGACGTTGTACTAGCGAGTTAGCGCGACGTGCTCGCGTAGTAATGACTAGCTACCATTAATACGAGTGCAAATCGGGTCAAACGAGCAATGTACGACGATCGTTGAGCAAGATGGGGTAGTGTGGCGTATATGTATGTATTTATGTAAATTGTCCTTTCGTTTTGTGGTTTAACCTAATTCGTTTTATAGAATGAAGACGAGAAACGGTCCCGATCATGATAACGGAAGTACAAGCGAGGACGCCGAGTTTTCGACCAAGGTTGAAGCCGTCTTTAAAAAGTTAAAAGCGGATTTTCTTACGGACGTCCGAAAGGTCTTTCAAGATTCGGTCGATGGGCAGGTGACCGATTTGATAAATGAACGAATGAAGGCCACTATCGAAGAGGCTCTTGACGCTAGGAATATCTATCCTCGCGGTGAAGGAGGCGAAGGAAGGCGGGACTTCCACTACAAGAACTTCAAGGATGCTTAACCCCCGATGTTTAATGGGGTGCGGGATCCTTTAAAAAGTACATGTTAGATCTCCGATATTGAGGGAGCTTTCCGTACCGCGGAATGTCCTCCCGAAAAGAAGACGAGGTATGGTTCTAGCATGTTACGCGAAGAAGCTAAGTTGTGGTGGGACGATAATATCAACTTGTATGGTGAAGAACAATGTATGGGTTTGACTTGGGAAGACTTCAAGAAAGAGTTTTTCAAAGAATACCGAACTTCTTCCGACCTCGATAGAATCCGGGACGAGTTGCACCATTTGCAACAAGGTTCCATGGATTTGGTTACCCACAAGTCCACATTCTTGGCAAAGACTCGTTTTTGCCCGGAATATGTTGGTGATGATCATAAGCTCATGAAGGATTTCTACCGTACTTTGAATGATGAGTACTAGGGGAAGATTAGTCGGGGTATGGCTAAGTCTTTTGATGAATTGTTCGAGTTGGCTCGGGGTTTTGAGCCGGAGTGATTTGTTCCAAGAAAGAGTGATTTCATGTTTTCCAAAAGAAAGTTTGAAGGTTTTAGTTACTCTAACGCCTCAAGCAAGAAGAGCAAGAGCAAGAGGGGGGCCGAAAGTGTCAATAGTGCAAAGAAGGGCACTACCGGTGGGTTTTCTTATACGTGCTACAATTGTTGGCAATCGGGTCATATGGCTCGTGAGTGTCCGAAACCATCTTCCAGAAACAAGGTCACTTGTTTTAATTGCGGCAAAGAGGGGCATAAGAAGCCGGAGTGTCCCGACTTGCGAAACGACAATGTGAAGCGGTTAGAGAAGGCGTCGGGTGAAACAACCGGTCCTAATCCTCCCGGACGAAGTCATTAACAGTTGGTCCCATTGCGATGATCGACTCCAAGTAATGTCCTTAACATGAGCAAATGCACAGCGGAAGACTTAATTCGTACCTGAGAATAACATGCTTTAAAATGTCAACATAAAGTTGGTGAGATATATAGGTTTGATGCTAGCAGCGTTATAACTATGGACCACAAGATTTCATATATAAAAATATAATACACTCGCAAGTGTATAAAATCATTCTGCTTATGTTGAGGCCTCAGTAACCAACCTTAACAATAATATAATAAGTCATCTTCGCAAAGATGGATATGTACACTCGCAAGTGTATAAATAATGCTCAAAGTACTAAACATCCGCCCACTAGTTCTTATGTCTAGTGCAGCCTACTGGATGGGGGTGTTAAACCCGATAGATCTATCTTTAGGATTCGCGCTCACATGCTATTATAACATATAACTAAATTACCTAGCACATCAATCCGCAGAATATCATTTTTAATCACTTGTGTCCATAACGTAAATCATTTATAAAAAAAACAGCGCATGTATTCTCAGCCCAAAATATTTAAAGTTTAAAAGGGACTATATACTCACCTAATGTATTTTGTAGTAAAAATACATATAACACCATTTAACAAGTATAGGGTTGGCCTTGGATTCACGAACCTATATCATTTATATATATATATTAACATATATAATTAACATGTAATAATAATCAAACCCGTTTGTACTTATTTAAAATAGAAATGTAATATTTATATAGTTATTATATATGTATTTGATATATTTTATAACTTTTCGGTTTGTTAAAATAATGACTTTACTAACATTAAAATAGTGTTAATAATAATAATAATAATAATAATTAGTTTTAATAATGAAAATACTAATTTTGATAATAATACTAATTAATTTATTTGTAGTAATAATAATAATGATAATAATATATTAAAAATAATGATACTCAAATAATAATACTTTTAAATTGGTAATTTTAATTATAATGATAACTTTAATAAAAATGATAATCCTTAATATTAATGATACTTTTAATAAACATGATAATGATAGTAATAATACAATAATTATACTATCTGTATTAATAATACTTTTACTAGCAATGATAATAAGGATGATATTAGTAATATTAATGCTTATAATAATAATAGTAATGATAATAATAGTGTTAATAATAATAAAAATATATATATATTTTTTAAATAATAGTAGTTTTTAATGATAAGTTTAGTAATAATAATAATAATAATAATAATAATAATAATAATAATAATAATAATAATAATAATAATAATAATAATAATAATAATAATAATAATAATAATAATAATAATAATAATAATAATAAGAACTACCTTAAGAGCTTCACAAAAACAAATATGGCATGGACAGGGATCGAACCCGTGATCCCCTGCTTAAACACCAACACTACATACCATCCCTCCGTTCCTATTTTCTGTATTTATTCATGATCTAATCTTTTTAAACCCGACTGGTCTCAGCTTCGGCCCAAAAGCAGGTTCCCAAACCCAGTATAATTTAGGCATGTCGAAGCCCAACACGAGAAGCCCAACATGTGTTCTGGCCCAACAGTTTAATTGTTAAAAATAAAACACCCTAGCCTTGTTTCGAACCCGCGACCCTTGATTCACCCATCAAACGCCCAAACCAGCTAGACCATTTTGTTTTTCTGATTTTTAACTCGACCCAAGTATATATAATCTGATTCTGGCTGTCTTTCTTAATCCAACGTGTTTAATCAATATAGGATTCTTTGTTATTCTGACCCTACCAAAATTACATTATCCTTGTTTCAAATAAAATATTCGCTGGATAGTAGTACAATAGAAGGAGGAAAACACGGGCCATAGGTAAAATAGATACTCCAAAATTTTTAATCTGTGTGGGGTTGGTTGCTAAATTTTTGGTCGGCCAAAAGAAAAATAAAAGAAGAGCACTCAACTTAATCATTATTTTATATCAAACACCAATCTTGTTGAATTAATAGAGATAGAACACGCATCAAATTTTTTTTTGGTGGGTTTAGGAGGTTTGCGGTGATTGAGTGATCGAACCAGAAATAGTCAGCGGTAGCAGTAACATCAATACAGTGGTGGTGATTTTTATATGTTAAAGGTGGTGGTGAATTGGTCACAAAAAGAAAAATATATATATATATAGAAAGAGGTTGAAGATAGTGGCCATGGTGGTGATGACCGGTTGTGGTGGCAGTGGGTGGTTCGATGGTGTTGATGGGTTCAATCCAAGGTGGAGAGGTGGCGGTGGCTCCGGTAAGTAAAAAGTTTAAGAGTGGTGATTAGAAGGTGACGGTTTTATGATGAGAGATAAGGAGAGAGAGAGCGAGTGGGGGTGATTGTGAGGGTGGTGGTCGCTGGTTTTGGGGTGACGGTGGAGTGGTGGTTTAGTGGTGGGTGACGGTGGCGTGTGGAGGTGCTGTTCCGGGTGTTGATCGAGCAATACAAAAGTGAACGAAGTGGTGATTGAATGAATATGGTTTAGTGAAGGTGAAACCGATCTCGCTTCAAGAATTTATGTAAACACTTCTCGTTCACGGTTCACTCTAGTTATCTCTTTGGGTTTACCTCTAAAATGGGATGATTGGAAGTTTTGTAGACGTAAATATGTTGGTGATGCTTTCTCTATGGTGATAAAAAAAAATACATAAATATGTAGATAAATAAGATTGTTTTATAAACTATAATATGGTGGAGTAGGTGTGGAAGTGGTCCCAATGGTTGCAGAAAATCCCAAGGATCTCGGGATTATAATTGATATATTTGACAGGTCATTTTTTTTTAAATGTAGGTTGTAATTGACTACGTAAGTAGTGGAATTTGCAATAATAGTAATAAAGTGATTAGTATCAAAATATCATTTAGTTTATTATATATATAACTAATTATCAATTATTGATTATATATAAGATATGTGTGGTGACCCAAAATTGTAATATAAAGACGGAAAACTACAAAGTGAATTAAATGCACATGAAATGTTTTAAAAATATAAAATAAAAATGACACGAGTTACGTCGAAACTTCTATAAGTTATATGGTTGCAAAATATATATATTTATTTAAATATGTATACACACCTATTCACTAATAGTTGTTCGTGAATCGTCAGACATGGTCAAAGGGTAACTGATTATCCGATTATAGATTTCAAACTTTCTAGACTCAACATTACAGATTTTGCTTATCGTGTCGGAAACCTATAAAGATTAAGGTTTAAATTTGGTCGGAAATTTCAGGGTCGTTACAGTACCCACCCGTTAAAGAAATTTCGTCCCCGAAATTTATTGGAGGTAGTCATGGATAACAATAGGAATGTTTTCATGACGATTATGAAGTGATAATGGAGTTTTATCATTATTGAGAGATATAGATAAAACGATTTGATCATGTGAAGCGTACAAGTGAAGTTATCACAAAAGAGCGAAATGAGTAAATAAATATATTCGTTTCAACCGATGACGTAGTTACTGTTGATTTCCGGGATTTAAGGGATTTAAAGAAAATCTTACGTAATAAGATTTGGTTCTTTGGCGATCGGGATCTTCTTTGATTTAATGCGGCAATCTGTTTCGATTTCTCTGTCGGATATTTCACTATAAAACTACTCCCTTCGTTTCTTCTTCCCGTCCTCGAGACAAGCGAGCAATGATCCGGAATTCGTAGATATGAAATTTTGGAATGAATATAGCTAATGCTCTTAGAAAGAAATGGTAATGGAACGATTTTGATTGTCAAATTACCAGAGTATCCTGGAAAAGACCGAATCATCAAAAACTATTTTCTTGATATGTTTAGAGATTAGATAGAATGTTAGAGCCGTGTAACATGGCACATGATGATGGTACTGTGAATCATCACGATCCATTAGAAACTCAACATGACTTACTGTAATATAATGAAGTTGATCAAGTTTCATTATATTATACTAATTCACGTATCAGTTCCCAACACTACTTCAAAACATTCATATTTTAATTTCGAAGGTTTCAGAATTTAGAAACTAACACAGTTTCTTTTATTTTATAGCGCAGATATTACGGAGAGATACATGATCGCAGATAGGGATAGTTGTGAAAATATCTCCAGAAATATGGAGAATATGTATAACAGAAGATATGAAGATATCTTATAATATCTAAGGTAAGATGATGATGTAGAATATCATCAGGAAAGGTTTAGAATATCGAGTAGGGTTCTTACTAACAGTTTCAGCAGATACTGAATCGTTTGGATTCTTTGAAAGCAGATTCAGTTCTTGTGATTTATCCACACCTTCCTTCATACTTTGCTCAATCCGTTTTCCAATTCCAAACCTCCTCTTTTTATGAGTTTTACCAACACATTATACTTTATCGTCAACTTTTGACTGCTAAATTCGTTTACAGTTTTTGCTGCTTCATCAACATTTTAAGAACTACTTCATAGTTCAGGGTGTTTTTCAGAAACTTCACATTCGAAGTATGAATTTCTTAGGGATAAACGTTATAGGTATAACTAGAGAAGTTCTACGAGATTTTCAAAATACTGATTGCGGATTCTACCAAAGAGATGACGATCTGCTAGTATATCTGCCAATGATGTTATGGAATATAATAGGTTCTCCGGTAACGATGGCGAAAGAATGACGTATATATATCGAGGTTATGATAAGACTAATCTTGATGAAAAAAAATCGAGGTTAACTTGATGGAGCTTGTGACAAAATTAGCTAATTGAAAAGGAAATCGTGTGGTTATTTTTGCTAATGAATGATAAGGAATTCAATGCGGATATGTTTTAACTATAACTTCGGTTTCGAAAGCTTTTCAGGTGCATAACTGTATGCATGAATCTTTCTTTCATAGACGAGGTGCGGCTGGTTCAACTTTTTCGATCGAGGTGTTTTCAAGAATCATGAAAAGTTTGAACGCGGATTGTAATCGTTAAGATACAAACGAGGTTTAAGATAAAATCAAGTGGCAAACTTGAAGATTAGTTTAATTTCATATGTTATAATCAACATTTAATTCATTTTAATTATCCAAAGTTAGCAGTCCAATAGTCCGATTGTCCAATGGTCCAATATATTCATATATATAAATTAAATATATAATATTTAAATTAATTAATACGTATCGTTACCCGTGTACCGGTTTCAGTGTCGATCACAACTCAAAGTATATATATATTTTGGAATCAACTCCGACCCTGTATAGCCAACTCCCATCTTCACATATAGAGTGTCTACGGTTGTTCCGAAATATATATATAGATGGGTCGATATGATAAGTCGAAACCTTGTATACGTGTCCCGTTATTTATAGTGCGTAAAATAAATAAATATATATCATGACCCATTATACAACGTGTTGTCTCAGAATTAATCCGACGTATTGTTGTACATGTGTCCCGACGGTATGTAAAGTGCAGAAATTAAATGACAATAAATAAAATTGCGAGAATGTAAATTGCGATAAATTAAATGTTAATCAGTTAGCTGGGAACAGTTAGCCGGAACAGTTAGCGTGGAATCCTTAACAGATTTTTAATTAGTTAATTCGTGTGTTTTTAACAAATTTTTAATTTGTCCAATGTTCTTCTTTATGCCGCTTGTTGGATTCGGATAGGTAAAAATCCAAATATGAAATTTGAATAGAAATGGTTATTCTGTGATGAACGGATACGTATCTCGGTGATTGTAAGTAGGATAGTAAATGACCGTTGAATCAGATTCGAAGAATGTACAGTGTAACTTGTTAATGTGAATTTTAAATATTCCTTGGGTACTACTTACCCGTTAAAATATTTTCATCATTAACAGTTTGTACGAAAGAATTTTTAATTACGATCTTTATGAAAATATACTTGCATATATATTTTCTTCAGATGTAATTATGGATTTAATGAGTCAATAAGATTTTATACTCATTTGATTTATTGTTAGCACTTGATTACATGATCTCTAAAACTTTAGAGATTACATAATTGCCATGCCGGACGAAGGTAAATGAGGTAGAATAATACGTAGAACGAAATTAATCGATGTAGAATGATATGTAAAACAAGGAGTATACTTGAAGTACAGATGATGATATTGAAGCGTGTGATGTTGATATCCGAGGTACAGATCGTGACGTTGAGATTTATGACGTGTTTTGGGTTGGGGTGATAAGAGTATTGTCGGCGTGGATGATGGTGGTACGGATTATGCTGCTGGTGCTGCTGCTGGTGTCTCCACACCAGATTCTCCAAAGCCATTACTCGGTCACGTAGTTCGTTAACTTCTTATATCATGTCGGGATGATTGACGATTGAAACGAGCGGGTGAGTAAGATTCAAAATATAGGATAATATATAATTGTAACGGGATATTTCTAGAAATGAGAGGTTAAATGGTTTCTCGAACAGGTTCGCCGGTAAATGCTTTCAGGTTCAATGCCAAAAGAAAGTCGATGAATGGAATAGTTCTTCGATGTGAAATAATTTTCGAATATAGGATGATATTCTATCTACATAGAATATCTATATATATATATATATAACACTAAGGATTTTGTAGACTACAGAAGAACCTACGGCATTTGTCAGGCAGGTCTACAGATGCGCTAAGATATGAATTATCAAATACGCTAAAATATGAATTTCGTCTATACACTATCGATGCACTGAATGCAGTGGAACGTGTCTAGACTTGAGAATGATAGGCAAGCAATTTTCTAAGGATGATAAGCAGATGGTTTCCGACTAGAAATGATAAGCAAAACTTTTTGGCATGTAGACAAGGTCAAAGTCCAGACTCACTAATGTATCCTAACAACTACTAGTCAGACACACTAATGCAAGGCCTGGTTCGCTAAGACCACCGCTCTGATACCAACTGAAACAACCGGTCCTAATCCTCCCGGACAAAGTCATTAACAGTTGGTCCCATTGCGATGATCGACTCCAAGTAATGTCCTTAACATGAGCAAATGCACAGCGGAAGACTTAATTCGTACCTGAGAATAACATGCTTTAAAATGTCAACATAAAGTTGGTGAGATATATAGGTTTGATGCTAGCAGCGTTATAACTATGGACCACAAGATTTCATATATAAAAATATAATACACTCGCAAGTGTATAAAATCATTCTGCTTATGTTGAGGCCTCAGTAACCAACCTTAACAATAATATAATAAGTCATCTTCGCAAAGATGGATATGTACACTCGCAAGTGTATAAATAATGCTCGAAGTACTAAACATCCGCCCACTAGTTCTTATGTCTAGTGCAGCCTACTGGATGGGGGTGTTAAACCCAATAGATCTATCTTTAGGATTCGCGCTTACATGCTATTATAACATATAACTAAATTACCTAGCACATCAATCCGCAGAATATCATTTTTAATCACTTGTGTCCATAACGTAAATCATTTATAAAAAAAACAGCGCATGTATTCTCAGCCCAAAATATTTAAAGTTTAAAAGGGACTATATACTCACCTAATGTATTTTGTAGTAAAAATACATATAACACCATTTAACAAGTATAGGGTTGGCCTTGGATTCACGAACCTATATCATTTATATATATATATATTAACATATATAATTAACATGTAATAATAATCAAACCCGTTTGTACTTATTTAAAATAGAAATGTAATATTTATATAGTTATTATATATGTATTTGATATATTTTATAACTTTTCGGTTTGTTAAAATAATGACTTTACTAACATTAAAATAGTGTTAATAATAATAATAATAATAATTAGTTTTAATAATGAAAATACTAATTTTGATAATAATACTAATTATTTTATTTGTAGTAATAATAATAATGATAATAATATATTAAAAATAATGATACTCAAATAATAATACTTTTAAATTGGTAATTTTAATTATAATGATAACTTTAATAAAAATGATAATCCTTAATATTAATGATACTTTTAATAAACATGATAATGATAGTAATAATACAATAATTATAATATCTGTATTAATAATACTTTTACTAGCAATGATAATAAGGATGATATTAGTAATATTAATGCTTATAATAATAATAGTAATGATAATAATAGTGTTAATAATAATAAAAATATATATATATTTTTTAAATAATAGTAGTTTTTAATGATAAGTTTAGTAATAATAATAATAATAATAATAATAATAATAATAATAATAATAATAATAATAATAATAATAATAATAATAATAATAATAATAATAATAATAATAATAATAATAATAATAATAATAATAAGAACTACCTTAAGAGCTTCACAAAAACAAATATGGCATGGACAGGGATCGAACCCGTGATCCCCTGCTTAAACACCAACACTACATACCATCCCTCCGTTCCTATTTTCTGTATTTATTCATGATCTAATCTTTTTAAACCCGACTGGTCTCAGCTTCGGCCCAAAAGCAGGTTCCCAAACCCAGTATAATTTAGGCATGTCGAAGCCCAACACGAGAAGCCCAACATGTGTTCTGGCCCAACAGTTTAATTGTTAAAAATAAAACACCCTAGCCTTGTTTCGAACCCGCGACCCTTGATTCACCCATCAAACGCCCAAACCAGCTAGACCATTTTGTTTTTCTGATTTTTAACTCGACCCAAGTATATATAATCTGATTCTGGCTGTCTTTCTTAATCCAACGTGTTTAATCAATATAGGATTCTTTGTTATTCTGACCCTACCAAAATTACATTATCCTTGTTTCAAATAAAAGATTCGCTGGATAGTAGTACAATAGAAGGAGGAAAACACGGGCCATAGGTAAAATAGATACTCCAAAATTTTTAATCTGTGTGGGGTTGGTTGCTAAATTTTTGGTCGGCCAAAAGAAAAATAAAAGAAGAGCACTCAACTTAATCATTATTTTATATCAAACACCAATGTTGTTGAATTAATAGAGATAGAACACGCATCAAATTTTTTTTTGGTGGGTTTAGGAGGTTTGCGGTGATTGAGTGATCGAACCAGAAATAGTCAGCGGTAGCAGTAACATCAATACAGTGGTGGTGATTTTTATATGTTGAAGGTGGTGGTGAATTGGTCACAAAAAGAAAAATATATATATATATAGAAAGAGGTTGAAGATAGTGGCCATGGTGGTGATGACCGGTTGTGGTGGCAGTGGGTGGTTCGATGGTGTTGATGGGTTCAATCCAAGGTGGAGAGGTGGCGGTGGCTCCGGTAAGTAAAAAGTTTAAGAGTGGTGATTAGAAGTTGACGGTTTTATGATGAGAGATAAGGAGAGAGAGAGCGAGTGGGGGTGATTGTGAGGGTGGTGGTCGCCGGTTTTGGGGTGACGGTGGAGTGGTGGTTTAGTGGTGGGTGACGGTGGCGTGTGGAGGTGCTGTTCCGGGTGTTGATCGAGCAATACAAAAGTGAACGAAGTGGTGATTGAATGAATATGGTTTAGTGAAGGTGAAACCGATCTCGCTTCAAGAATTTATGTAAACACTTCTCGTTCACTGTTCACTCTAGTTATCTCTTTGGGTTTACCTCTAAAATGGGATGATTGGAAGTTTTGTAGACGTAAATATGTTGGTGATGCTTTCTCTATGGTGATAAAAAAAATACATAAATATGTAGATAAATAAGATTGTTTTATAAACTATAATATGGTGGAGTAGGTGTGGAAGTGGTCCCAATGGTTGCAGAAAATCCCAAGGATCTCGGGATTATAATTGATATATTTGACAGGTCATTTTTTTTTTAAATGTAGGTTGTAATTGACTACGTAAGTAGCGGAATTTGCAATAATAGTAATAAAGTGATTAGTATCAAAATATCATTTAGTTTATTATATATATAACTAATTATCAATTATTGATTATATATAAGATATGTGTGGTGACCCAAAATTGTAATTTAAAGACGGAAAACTACAAAGTGAATTAAATGCACATGAAATGTTTTAAAAATATAAAATAAAAATGACACGAGTTACGTCGAAACTTCTATAAGTTATATGGTTGCAAAATATATATATTTATTTAAATATGTATACACACCTATTCACTAATAGTTGTTCGTGAATCGTCAGACATGGTCAAAGGGTAACTGATTATCCGATTATAGATTTCAAACTTTCTAGACTCAACATTACAGATTTTGCTTATCGTGTCGGAAACCTATAAAGATTAAGGTTTAAATTTGGTCGGAAATTTCAGGGTCGTTACAGCGGGTACGGCTAGGGGTCGCAACTACTTGATGACTAATGATGAAGCCAAACAATCGAACGAAGTTGTCTTAGGTACTTTCATGGTTAATTCTAATCCGGCGAGGATTCTTTTCGATAGCGGTGCAAATTTGTTGTTTGTGTCTCCTAAATTTGTGCCTAAACTTAATAAACTGTTAGCTAAGTTAAGTCGTCCAATAGAAGTCGAAATAGCGGACGGCAAGACGGTGCTAGTGGTTGATGTGTGTGATAATTGTGATGTTGTTTTTGGTGCAGAAACCTTTAAAATTGATCTTATTCCAATGACCTTGGGCGACTTTGATATTGTCGTTGGTATAGATTGGCTCGATCGTTATAGAGCCGATATTGCATGCCATGATAATTTTATTCATGTGAAGACCCTAAGTAGGGGAGAGTTAATTATTCATGGTGATAAGCGAAGGAGACCGGTGCCGATATGCACTTTTGCACGGGCACGTCGTTTTGTTATTACCGGTGGCATGGCTTTCCTTGCTCATGTTGTTGATACTCGCAATGAGCCACCACCTATTCGTGAAATTCCGGTTGTTAGTGAATTCGAAGACGTTTTTCCGGACGAATTACCGGGTGTTCCGGCGGAAAGACAAGTTGAGTTTCGTATTGAGTTAGTTCCGGGGGCTACCCCCATTTCTAAAACTCCTTATCGTTTAGCACCAACGGAAATGCAAGAGTTGTTAAATCAAACCCAAGAGTTGCTCGAGAAGGGTTTTATTCGACCGAGTGCTTCGCCATGGGGCGCTCCGGTGTTATTTGTGAAGAAGAAAGATGGTAGTATGCGTATGTGCATTAATTACCGTGAGTTGAATAAAGTGATGATCGAAAATCGTTATCCATTACCTAGGATTGACGATTTATTTGATCAACTTCAAGGTGCAACGTATTTCTCTAAGATCGACCTACGGTCCGGCTATCACCAAATGCGGGTCCGTGAGGAAGACATAGAGAAAACGGCTTTTCGAACGCGTTACGGGCATTATGAGTTTGTAGTTATGCCCTTTGGTCTTACGAATGCACCGGCGGCATTCATGGATCTTATGAACCGAGTGTGCCAACCTATGTTGGACTAGTCGGTAATAGTGTTCATCGACGACATACTAGTCTACTCGAAAAGTATGAACGAACATGAACGTCATTTGCGTGAAGTTTTGAAGACGTTAAGAAAGGAGAAGTTGTATGCAAAGTTCTCCAAATGTGAGTTTTGGCTAACGGAAGTTCAATTCCTTGGTCATATTGTGAATGAAAGCGGTATCCAAGTAGATCCGGGGAAGATCGAGACGGTGAAGGATTGGAAGCAACCGACTACGCCTACGAAAATCAGAAGTTTTCTCGGATTGGCCGGTTATTATCGTCGGTTTATCCACGATTTTTCTAAGATAGCTTCTTCGTTGACGAAATTGACAAGGAAGAATGCGGGGTTTGTTTGGGAGAACGAGCAAGAAATTGCTTTTCAATTGTTAAAAGAGAAGTTGTGTCAAGCTCCGGTGTTAGTGTTACCGGAAGGTGTTGAAGATATGGTGGTTTATTGT
Source organism: Rutidosis leptorrhynchoides (assembly GCF_046630445.1). Taxonomy (NCBI): domain Eukaryota; kingdom Viridiplantae; phylum Streptophyta; class Magnoliopsida; order Asterales; family Asteraceae; genus Rutidosis; species Rutidosis leptorrhynchoides. The sequence continues at coordinate 219,454,636 of NC_092333.1, read as the reverse complement.
GATGCTTCCTTAAATGGTCTCGGGTGTGTTCTAATGCAAAGAGGTAAAGTCATCGCTTATGCCTCTCGACAATTAAAGGAACATGAAACGAGGTATCCGACTCATGATCTTGAGTTGGCGGCGGTTGTGCATGCGTTGAAAATTTGGCGCCATTACTTGTATGGTGTCAAGTGTACAATTTATTCGGATCATAAGAGTTTGAAACATCTCTTTCATCAACGAGATTTGAATTATCGTCAACGTAGGTGGATGGATGTGGTGAAAGACTATGATTGTGAGATACTTTATCATCCGGGTAAGGCGAACGTTGTCGCGGATGCGTTGAGTTGAAAGAGTCAACATCCGGCGATACGAGTTGGATCGTTACGTTTGATTATTACCAACGATTTTCTTGAAAAGCTTGGTGAGATTCAAATAGAGGCTTATGTTCACAACAAGCATACGGAGCGAATCGTGGGCCAATCGGAGTTTATTACTATGGGTCCGCGTGGTTTGTTGTCTTTCCAAGGAAGGGTGTGGGTGCCTAAGATGGGTGATTACCGACGAGTGCTACTTGATGAAGCACATAAGTCAAAATATTCCATTTATCCGGGCGCGACGAAAATGTATCTTGACTTGAAGAAAGATTATTGGTGGTCGGGCATGAAGCGTGATGTTGTGAAGTATGTTGAGCAATGCGTCACGTGTTTGCAAGTAAAATCCGAACACCAAAAACCGTATGGTAAATTGTAACCGTTAGAAATTCCGAAATGGAAATGGGAGCACATTACCATGGATTTCATAACAAAGTTACCTAAGACGGCGAGAACCCAATTTGATACGATTTGGGTGATAGTTGACCGGTTGACGAAAAGTGCTTTGTTTCTTCCCATTAAAGAAGCGATATCGTCGGAGACCTTGGCTAAGTTGTTTATCAAGGAAGTGGTCGCTCGACATGGGGTTCCTATATCTATTATTTCGGATCGAGATACCCGTTTTACATCTCGATTTTGGGAAAAGTTTCATGAGGATATGGGTACACAATTGAAGTTGAGCACGGCGTATCATCCTCAAACGGACGGTCAAACCGAACGTACGAACCAAACTTTGGAAGATATGTTACGGGCGTGCATTATTGATTTTGGTGGTAGTTGGGACGAGCATTTGCCTTTGGTGGAATTCTCGTACAATAATAGTTATCACACTAGTATCGGGATGCCACCTTATGAGATGCTTTACGGGCGAAGGTGTCGAACTCCAATTTGTTGGGGTGAAGTGGGTCAAAGGGAAATCGGGAGTACCGATTTGGTTTTGGAGACGAATAACAAGATTGATATTATTCGGGAACATTTGAAGAAGGCTCAAGATAGACAAAAGTCGTATGCCGATAAGCGTAGACGAACAATCGAATTTCAAGAAGGTGATATGGTGATGCTTAAGGTTTCGCCTTGGAAGGGTATTATTCGATTTCAAAAACGGAGAAAGTTAGCTCCTCGATTTATTGGACCATTCAAAGTTTTAGCTCGTGTTGGCGAAGTTGCTTATCGTTTGGAATTACCCGAAGAACTTGCGGGGATCCATAATACATTTCATGTTTCCCATCTCCGTAAGTGTCTTGCGGATGATTCTTCGTGGGTGTCGTTAGAAGAGATTGAGCTAAATAATAAGTTAGAGTATGTTGAGGAGCAGGTTGCTATACTCGATGAAAAGGTTAAGAAATTGAGAAATAAAGAGGTGAGGACTTTTAAAGTCCAATGGCGTCGAAGTATAGGTTCCGAGTTTACTTGGGAGCCCGAAGAGTTCGTGTTGGTATATCTTCCCTCTTGTCATGCGGCTTGGATTGCGAGGACGCAATCCGAATAAGTGGGGGAGAGTTGTAAGACCCTAATTAGTTTGTACAGCAGTGTAATTATGTTACATAGAGTGTGGGTGATGTTGTGCAGTTAAACAGAAGTCACTGAGTGAGCTGAGCCTAGTGCGCGCCGCGCACACTAAAGGGAGCGCGCCGCGCACCCCTTACTGTAGCCGGGTTCCAGCTTTTTAAATCAGATATTTTGATGGGCATTTTGGTAAATTCACTTATTGACGAATTAAAGGCCCTAGATCAGTTTGGTTGAGCCTCATTACTCTATTTCTAACCACCAAACTTCATCCACTTAAATCCTAGTGAGAGAGTGTGATTCAAATGTGAGAAAGCTCAAATCGGAGAAGAAGAAGCGTGTTTCGGGTTTTAGCTCGAGCATTAAAGTTGTTCATCTCCTCGTTAGCTTCGTTTTGATTGTGGTGGTAAGCCCTAAACTTGATTACCTTAGTTTAATGTGTTTAAGGGTTAGGGTTTGGGTTAGCGTTGCACATAAAACCCATTTGTAAGTAATTTGGGGGTTTTGGGTAAGTTTGGGTCATGAAGACCCAAATGGTGACTAACCTAGGGTTTTGAAAGGGTAAATGGGTCTTAAAGGCCTAGCAAATCACTAGTACACTTATAGTTAATGTTAGTGGGTGTCATTTGGGTTGTGGATGACCCAAATGGGTGTGTTGACCTTAAAATGGGTCAAATGGGTCTTTAATGACCTAAGTGGTCTTGCATGTGTGAAAATGAGTTAAATTGGTGATTTAAAAAAATGTAATATGACCATATTTGACTAGAGTTAGGGTTTTTAGTGAAGTTGACCCATTATTAGGGTTAATGGTGCAAAATGGGTCGGGATTGCACTTTGGGTCAAAATGACTTAGGAATGGTGAAAGAATTGGTTGACCGACTTGAGTTTGCGTTTGATAATATGTATAACGTGATAGGTACGTTACTTTGAGGTTTCGCAAGCTCGGGTATCTTTTCACAAGTCTTTGAGGTGAGTGGAATAATTATATGCGTATGTATATAATGTATCTATTTGTTGTAGCGTGAAAGGTGTAGTGTCGAGGTGTTAAGACACCACGTTTCACGTGAAGGGTGTAGCATCGAGGTGTTAAGATGCCACTCGGGTGTAGCATCGAGGTGTTAAGATGCCACCTAGGAGTGTAGTGTCGAGGTGTTAAGACACCACTCCGTAAAATAATGAGTGTTGCATCGAGGTGTTAAGATGCCACTCGGGGTGATGTGCCGAGGTGTTAAGGTGCCACCCTAGGAGTGAGTGGTGCGAGGTGTTAAGTTCTCTAATGGATGTTATGAACACCGATGGCGTTTTCGCGAGCGTCGTTCCCTTGTACTATTGGTCGACCATGGTTACTTGTGTTGTAAGCATATTATATCATTTCGAGTTATATTAATATGCGGTTGTTGCTAGCTTGTGGTATTGGAGATTATAGCTTGTTAATGTGACGATAAGCTAATTGTGTTGCTAGCATGTTTGCAGTTTGTGTAAGTGTATGCAAGTAGGTATAATTATATATGTATTCGTATAACTATTGCATTCACTAAGCTTTGCTTACCCTCTCGTTGTTTACCATTTTATAGGTTCGGTTTTGGACAAGGGTAAGGGCATCGTATTGGACTAGAGATCCCGCTTGATACTAGGGGACGCTTTTGGCTTTAGTAGCTCTTGGAGTTTGACCGGTAGTTGGGTAGTTTAATCCCAAACGCCATGCTCATTGTGTAGTTTGGAACTTAAACTTTTGGTGGTCGAAACTCTAAACTTGTATTAAACTTGTATTTTGGGTCGTGTGGGCCCCGCTTGTAAAAAATCATTTTTATGTTTGATTCGTGTTAGTTTTACATATATAAGTTTGTTGTGAAAAACGTTCGGTCTAAAAGTGTCGGGAAGTCGAAGATCTTTTCGCGAAAAATGGACATTTTGGTCAGAACTGTCTCAGGCCTTGTGCGCGCCGCGCATAGGTAGTGGTGCGCGCCGCGCACCCTCCAGTTCAGTTTTAAATTTTTTTTTATTCCGCATTTTTGGTTGGTTAACGGGTTGGGTTGTTACAGTATCAACCCTAGTTTATTTAGTTTTATTTATTTTATTTTTGTAATGTTACTACATTTAACACTTATGTTGATATTATAATAGTTTTTATAATTTTCTAACTTTTATTATTAGATTTTAATAATTTTTGAATGTGGGGTAATATTCCAAACTTCAAAAATATGTATATATATGTTTGCAGTTTATCTTATGTACACAACAGGGTAAAACAACGCATTTTCAAAGACTGGCATTAAGTTCAGCAAAAGCAACTAATTTTGACGACAAGATGAAAAATAAATGTGATGTAACAATAAGACGGAATGAACAAATGATATGCACTATTTACCATTCAACACAAACAACAATATATTTGAAAACTTTGGTAAAATTTAATCATTTTTCTACGCTAATCACTCTCAATAATTTAAATTGTTACTGATTTCTTGCAAATGAGGGCATTGCAAGATCTTAAGTATGAGAAGGGGTTAAATTCTTTCGGATTTTAAAAAAATTTTATTTAAACACTTGGTTACCATTAAAAATACTAGTAAAGCAGTAGTTGTATTAGAATCTAGTGTTCTCTGATAATAAAGAATAGCCCTAGTCTTATATACTGACTACCCAATTCTAGTAAAAATTTTCAAAATTTTCAATTAAATGAACTCAAAATCATGTTTATACATATTTATGAACGATAAAACTAGGTGTTAACACCGAAATTATTGTTACCTTGGAAAGGACATAAATTGAGAAACAAACCAAAATGTTAGAATTCATTTAAAATGGAATAGAGGACAATAAAAAGGAAAATAAAAGCCAAGTGTGGGAAAATTTACCAAGTTATTTAAAACATAAGTCACATATTTCTGTAACAAATAATTGAAGTTACTTTTGCTTTGGACTAAACTAAACAGTTTTACCCAATTTACTGTAATATATTTGAAAGAAAAGATGGATCTACACGATGAATCAATTCCATCATTAAAAGGAAGTAAAGTCTTTCGAAAAAGAAACGCGCTTATTGATTTAGGTCATGAAGTTGTCGTCCAGACCAGCTGTATGTTGACGAAAAACCTAGAAAAGTCATCTCAAAAATCAGCAGGAAATCCACGGACCTCAGCATAAAACAGGGTCGCCAAGTGGTCAGACTTATCCTAACCATGAGAGGATCTGTCTCGTAAAATGGGGAGGACGCCGTGCAAATTAGCTGGATAAGACTAATGAATCAGACCCCCAGAAAGGATAATCTCCTTTAAAGATCAAAAATTAGCTTTTAAGACTGATATTACTCAATCCTAGAGATTGACCTTAAAGATTGATGATAATGCTAAAAACGAACATATATTTCATAGCATTATTCCTCAAGAAAGACAAGCTTTTAGTTGCAATTGTTCTATTTACAAGTGATATTCGTTTAAATAATAAAAGGTGAAGACAAAAGACAGATTCGATGAATTGAAGACGCAAACGACCAAAAAACTCAAAAGTACAAAAGACAATAAAAAAGGTTCCAATTATTGATAAGAAACGTCTCGAAATTACAAGAGTACAAGATTCAAAACGCAAAGTACAAGATATTAAATTGTACGCAAGGACGTTCGAAAATCCGGAACCGGGACCAGAGTCAACTCTTAACGCTCGACGCAACGGACTAAAAATTACAAGTTAACTATGTATATAAATATAATATAATATATAATTAATTATATTAATTATATATATATATTATATTTATAAATAAAAACCGTCGGCAGAGAAAGACTCCAAGGGACTGAGCTGTAATTTCATTCTCCGCGACTCGCGGAGTTTGAAGGCCAAAATTGCCGCGAGTCGCGGAGCCCCCAGTTTTAAAACTCCCTATAAAGCAAACCGAATTCTGATCATTTTCATCAATCTTTTTTTCTCCTCATTCATACGATATATATATATATATATATATATATATATATATATATATATATATATATATATATATATATATATATATATATATATATATATATATATAATTTATATTTTAATTTTAATTTTAATTATAATTCTAATAATAAGGGTATGTTAGCGAATATTGTAAGGGTGTAAGTCGAAATTCTGTCCGTGTAACGCTACGCTATTTTTAATCATTGTAAGTTATGTTCAACCTTTTTATATTAATGTCTCGTAGCTAAGTTATTATTATGCTTATTTAAAATGAAGTAATCATGATGTTGGGCTAATTACTAAAATTGGGTAATTGGGCTTTGTACCATAATTGGGGTTTGGACAAAAGAACGACACTTGTGGAAATTAGACTATGGGCTATTAATGGGCTTTATATTTGTTTAACTAAATGAAAGTTTGTTAATGTTAATATAAAGATTTACAATTGGGCGTCCCTATAAATTACCATATACACTCGATCGGACACGATGGGCGGGGTATTTATATGTACGAATAATCGTTCATTTAACCGGACACGGGAATGGATTAATAGCCACTAGAATAATTAAAACAGGGGTGAAATTACATTCAAGGGTAATTGGTGTAATTGCTAACAAAGTAGTAAAACCTTGGTTTACATGCAGTTGATAACCTGGTGTATTCATTAAACAAAGTATTAAAACCTTGTTACAATTCGAATCCCCAATTAGTTGGAATATTTAACTTCGGGTATAAGGATAATTTGACGAGGACACTCGCACTTTATATTTATGACTGATGGACTGTTATGGACAAAAACCAGACGGACATATTAAATAATCCAGGACAAAGGACAATTAACCCATGGGCATAAAACTAAAATCAACACGTCAAACATCATGATTACGGAAGTTTAAATAAGCATAATTCTTTTATTTCATATTTAATTTCCTTTATTTTATATTTAATTGCACTTCTAATTATCGCATTTTTATTGTTATTGTATTTAATCGCACTTTTAATTATCGTACTTTTTAATTATCGCAAGTTTATTTTATCGCACTTTTATTATTCGCAATTTCATTTATCGTTATTTACTTCATGCTTTAATTCAAGTCTTTTATTTATTTAATATTTTACATTTGGTTTTAACTGCGACTAAAGTTTTAAAATCGACAAACCGGTCATTAAACGGTAAAAACCCCCCTTTATAATAATAATATTACTTATATATATATATTTGTATTTTTATAAAAGTAAACTAATATAGCGTTGAGCTTTGTTTAAAAAAGATTCCCTGTGGAACGAACCGGACTTACTAAAAACTACACTACTGTACGATTAGGTACACTGCCTATAAGTGTTGTAGCAAGGTTTAAGTATATCCATTCTATAAATAAATAAATATCTTGTGTAAAATTGTATCGTATTTAATAGTTTTTCCTAGTAAAATATAAACTATTTCGTATACCTTAGCTTTGACATCAAGTAATTTTTGGCGCTGCTGCCGGGGAACCCTCTTAAACGCCGGAAGCGCAACGCTAATAATAATAAAAAAAAGAGATTTTTAGTTAACTTTTATTAAAATTCGTTTTTGTAAAAATACGTTTTAATTATTCAAAAATATAAAAAGAAAAACAAAAATATAAGTATTTTTAAGATTTTGTTAAATATTTAAGTTTTATAAGTTTCTTTATTTTTATTTTAGTTTATAAAAATATAAGTTTTATTTAAATATCTTTTATTTATTTAAAAACAGAAAACAGAAAATAAAAAAAAAATAAATAAAGAAAAAAAGCGTCGAATTTAATAAGCTGTCATCTGAATTTCTGAACCCCGCGACTCGTGGGGTTTTCTGCATTAATTACCGCGACTCGCGGAGCTGATCTGACACGCGAACAGGAAGCCCTAATCCTGCATTTATTACGGATTATTATTAATTATTATTATTATTAACCCTAATTATTATTATTATTATAATTAATTTTATTTTAACTTTTACTTTTTATTTAATTTATGTATTTAGTATTAATTAGTTTTATTAAATTGTAAAATTAGTAGTTTTATTAAATAAATAATATAAAAATAATATTTTTATAAAAATTGTAATTTTTACAACTTTTTGTATATTTTTATATTTTGTCCCTTTTTAATCTCTTTAGCGTAACTTTTGTATTTTTAGCTCATATTTAGTTTTAAACTTAGTTTTTGCCATAGTTATTTTTACTTCTAGATTTTTAGGCTTTGCCGTAGAATTCCTTAAGTGCTTTTTCTTTAGACTAAGATTTAGGTACTTTAGAATTTTGCGACACCTTTTTAAGTTTTAGTTTCTTTTTAAGTTATTTCCATTTGGGATTTAGTTTTTCTTGTAAGCTTTAATATTTTTAGACGACCTTTTACTATGTATCAATTATCATTCCAATTAGTAATCTCAATTTGCGATTATAATTTTAAGTTAGTTGTAGTAATAAGGTTAGGTTAGTCAGGTATTTTTAAGTTTTATAAGTTTCTTTTATTTTTCCGTCACCTTTTATTTTTTTTATTTTTCAACCATTTTTCTTTTTCGACCTTTTGCGACGAACTCTTTTTCTCTCTTATTTCTCGCTATTCTAGTTTTAGGACATAGATTTTTATTCTACTTCTTATCTAAATTTTCTTAAAATTACGAAAATTTATTTTAAGTGGTTAAATTGATAGACATCAAAATTTTCTGGTTCGTAGTAATAGTTGGATTTGTACGTGGACCGGGTTATTGGAGCCAAACAGTCCTCAATTATATTGAGACCAAACGAATCCTGCCCCTCTGCTGCGTCTTTTGGCTATTCGAAACGTGGGCAAAATCAGAAAAGTCTATTGGTTGGATAACTTATTATAATTTTTCTTCCTTTTTAAAACTAATAGGATATTCAGTGAATGCACCGAGCAAGACGTTCACCACCTTTTGTACGTTCACCACCTGTAACTAGATCAAGACATTTAGCAAATATAACCGCCGTTAATTTTTCTTTAGAATCGTCATCCAGTAGACCAAGTACTTCAGTTCAAATTTCCGATAATCCATTTTTTGAACCCGACCTCACAATTGAGAATCCGGAAAATATTCAGGAACGGTTCGTAGATCCTGAACCATTAAACTTTCCTCCGGAACCACCAATCATTCAAACAGAGATTGTTGAGGAACGAACCGTTAAATCAGAATCATCTAGTGATACCGATTCAACAAATTCAATTATGGAGAATCTGGAACCTTTAAGCATGGAAGACCGAATGAGAGCTAAATGCACTGGCCAAGGTCACGCAATTACTCATCCAGACATTAATGCGCCAGATTATGAAATCAAAGGACAAATTCTACACATGGTGACTAATCAATGCCAATTTAGTGGTGCGCCGAAGGAAGATCCAAATGAACATCTACGTACCTTTAATAGGATCTGCACACTATTTAAAATCCGAGAAGTGGAGGATGAACAGATATATCTCATGTTATTTCCCTGGACTTTAAAGGGAGAAGCCAAAGATTGGTTGGAATCGTTACCTGAAGGGGCGATTGATACATGGGATGTTTTAGTTGACAAATTTCTTAAACAATTCTTTCCTGCATCTAAAGCCGTAAGACTTCAAGAAGAAATTGTTACGTTCACACAGAAACCAAATGAAACTCTATATGAGGCATGGACAAGATATGGAAAGTTGTTAAGAGGATGTCTGCAACATGGTTTAGACACCTGTCAAATAGTACAAATATTCTACCAAGGATGTGACATCACTACAAGAAAAGACATAGATATAGCAGCTGGTGGTTCTATTATGAAGAAAACCGAAACTGATGCTTACAAAATTATTGATAACACTGCTTCCCACTCACATGAGTGGCACCAAGAAAAAGATATCATTAGATCATCTAAAGCAGCTAGAGCCGATTCTAGCCATGACTTAGATTCCATTTCCGCAAAGATAGATGCTGTGGAGAGACGAATGGAAAAGATGACTAAGGATATTCATTCAATACGAATTAGTTGTGAGCAGTGTGGAGGACCACATTTGACAAAAGATTGTCTCAGTATTGAATTAACAATGGAACAAAGAGAGAATATTTCATACATAAACCAAAGGCCTGGAAATAATTATCAGAATAATTATCAACCGCCAAGACCGATTTACAATCAAAACCAAAATTATAACCGAAATATTCCATACAACAACCAACAAGGTCCTAGCAATCAACAAGTATCCAATAATACTTACAACCAGCAAAGACCGAATTTTCAAAACAAACCACCACAACAAACCGATGATAAAAAGCCGAATTTAGAAGATATGATGACAAAGCTAGTTGAAACTCAAACACAGTTTTTCACATCTCAGAAACAAACCAATGAACAAAATGCTCAAGCATTTAGAAATCAACAAGCTTCTATTCAAAATCTGGAACAAGAAGTAAGTAACCTAGCAAGGTTAATAGGTGAAAGAAAACCGGGAAGTCTACCTAGTGATACAAATGCTAACCCCCGGAATGAAACAGCTAAAACCATTACCACAAGAAGTGGTACAACACTTAAACCACCTGAAATACCTGTAACTTCTGATGAAGCTATTCCTACTCCACAAGAACTACAACCTGATCAAGATAAGGAAAAAGAACTAGTAGTTGAAAAGGTTAATGAAGATAACACAGTTAAGGATAAACCTTATGTTAAACCATATCAACCACCACTTCCTTATCCGAGTAAAATGAAGAAAGAGAAACTTGAAGCCGAGCAATCCAAATTCTTGGATATGTTTAAACAGATAAATGTAAATCTTCCTTTCATTGATGTGATTTCAGGAATGCCTAGATATGCCAAATTCTTGAAAGATCTAATCTCAAATAGAAAGAAAATGGAAGAACTCTCGGCTGTTACTATGAATGCTAATTGTTCAGCAGTGCTGTTGAATAAGATACTAGAAAAATTATCTGATCCAGGAAGTTTCACAATTCCATGTTTTCTGGGTAGTCTTAGTTCAATAGAAGCATTAGCAGATTTAGGTGCTAGTATAAATTTAATGCCGTATTCACTATACGCTAAACTAGACCTTGGAGAATTAAAACCAACCAGAATAAGCATACAACTAGCCGATAGATCAATAAAATATCCTAGAGGGATAATGGAGAACATGCTAGTTAAAGTTGGTACTTTAGTATTTCCAGTAGATTTTGTTGTTTTGGACATGGAAGAAGATTCTCAAGTTCCTCTCATATTAGGAAGACCATTCTTAAACACGGCTAAAGCAATGATAGACGTGTTCGGTAAGAAACTGACCCTAAGTATAGAGGATGAGAGTGTTACCTTTTCAGTTGATAGAGCAATGCAACAACCACAATCTGCAGATGATACATGTTATTATATTCAAACTATAGATGCACATGCAGAATTATTAGAAGAATTTCCAGAATTACAAAGAACAAGAGAATGTTCTTTAGGAGAAGGTAATGAACCAATTGATGAAGCTGAAATGTTAGCTACACTTATAGCTAATGGATATGAACCAACAACAGAAGAAATTCAAATGCTAAAAGAAGAAGACAGATATCGATATAAATCATCGATAGAAGAACCTCTGAAATTAGAGTTAAAGCCACTTCCAAACCATTTGGAATACGCTTATTTACATGGTGAATCTGAATTACCTGTAATAATATCGTCTTCTCTTACTGAAAATGAGAAATCACAACTCATTTCTGTGTTGAAAGCTCATAAACCAGCCATTGCATGGAAGATTCATGATATTAAAGGAATAAGTCCTTCGTATTGCACACATAAAATCCTTATGGAAGAAGGTCATAAAATGTATGTGCAATGCCAACGAAGACTAAATCCTAATATGCAAGATGTAGTTAAGAAAGAGATTATTAAACTGCTAGATGCAGGTTTAATTTATCCAATCTCTGATAGTCCATGGGTAAGCCCAGTTCAATGCGTGCCTAAGAAGGGTGGCATGACTGTCATTACAAATGAGAAAAATGAGCTTATTCCTACTAGGACTGTAACAGGATGGCGTGTGTGTATTGATTATAGAAAATTAAATGACGCCACCAGAAAAGATCACTTTCCCTTACCTTTCATTGATCAAATGTTGGAAAGATTAGCCGGAAATAGTTACTATTGTTTTCTAGATGGATTTTCCGGATATTTTCAAATTCCAATAGCACCCGAAGATCAAGAGAAAACCACATTCACGTGCCCTTATGGTACTTTTGCTTACAAACGCATGCCATTTGGACTTTGCAACGCCCCTGCAACCTTTCAAAGGTGTATGATGGCGATTTTTCACGACATGATAGAAGAATGCATGGAAGTATTCATGGATGACTTTTCAGTCTTCGGTGATACATTTAAATCATGTCTAGTTAATCTGGAACGAATGCTAATTAGATGCGAAAAATCAAATCTAGTTCTTAATTGGGAGAAATGCCATTTCATGGTTAAAGAAGGCATCGTTCTTGGACATAAAATTTCAAAAGAAGGAATTGAAGTGGATAGAGCTAAAGTAGATGTAATTGCTAAACTTCCAAATCCCACCAATGTTAGAGGAGTTAGGAGTTTTCTAGGGCATGCCGGTTTTTACCGACGTTTCATAAAAGATTTTTCTAAAATTGCCACTCCTATGAATAAACTCCTAGAAAAGGATGCGCCATTCATCTTTTCAGATGAGTGTATCAAATCTTTTAATATTCTTAAAGAGAAACTCACTAATGCGCCGATCATGATAACGCCAAATTGGAATCTACCATTTGAACTCATGTGCGATGCAAGTGTTTTGCAATGGGAGCCGTTTTAGGACAAAGGATTGAAAAACGATTTCAACCTATATATTATGCTAGTAAGACATTACAAGGAGCACAAACGAACTATACAACTACTGAAAAAGAACTCCTTGCTATTGTCTTTGCTTTTGACAAATTTCGATCATATCTCGTTCTAGTAAAAACGGTGGTCTATACCGACCATTCTGCTCTTAGATACTTATGTTCAAAACAAGATGCTAAACCAAGATTAATCCGTTGGATCTTACTCTTACAAGAGTTTGATATTGAAATCCGAGATAAAAGAGGAGCATAAAATCTCGCCGCTGATCATCTTTCTCGTCTTGAAAATCCCGAATTAGAAGTTCTAAATGAATCGGCCATACAAGACAACTTTCCTGATGAATATCTATTGAAGATAGATTATAAAGAAATCCCATGGTTTGCAGACTATGCAAATTACTTGGTTTGTGGATTCCTTGAAAAAGGATTATCGTACCAAAGACGAAAGAAATTCTTCAGTGATATAAAACACTATTTCTGGGAAGATCCACATCTGTTTAAAAGTTGTCCCGATGGAATAATACGCCGATGTGTATTTGGAGATGAAGCTAGTAAAATATTAAACCATTGTCACACAGGACCAACAGGAGGGCATTATGGGCCTCAACTAACAGCAAGAAAAGTTTATGATGCTGGATTCTATTGGCCTACAATTTACAAAGACGCACACCTTCTTTGCAAATCCTGTGATGCTTGTCAAAGGGCCGGAAAAATAAGTCAACGTGATGAAATGCCACAAAATGTCATCCAAGTATGTGAAGTATTTGACATTTGGGGTATTGACTTTATGGGTCCATTTCCAAAATCTCATAATAATCTATATATACTCGTAGCCATTGATTATGTATCTAAATGGGCGGAAGCACAAGCTCTCCCAACTAACGATGCACGAGTCGTAGTCAACTTTTTAAAACGTCTTTTTGCAAGGTTTGGAACACCGAAAGCTTTAATAAGTGATCGGGGTACTCATTTCTGTAATAATCAACTTGAGAAAGTTCTTAAAAGATATGGAGTAACTCATAAAATCTCCACCGCATATCATCCACAAACAAGTGGACAAGTTGAAAATACCAACCGAGCTTTAAAACGTATTCTAGAGAAAACCGTAGGATCAAATCCGAAGGAATGGTCCATTAAATTGGAGGATGCACTCTGGGCTTTTAGAACAGCCTACAAAACTCCAATTGGAACCACACCTTTTAGACTTGTTTATGGAAAAGCATGTCATCTTCCAGTAGAAATTGAACACAAAGCATTTTGGGCTTTGAAGACATGTAATCTTGATTTACATAAAGCCGGACGTCTACGATTAAGTCAACTAAACGAATTAGAAGAATTAAGACATGAAGCATACGATAATTCGTTAATCTATAAAGAAAGAACGAAGAAATGGCATGATAAAAGAATCAGAAGTTCAAAAGAATTTAAAGAAGGAGACAGAGTTCTTCTTTTCAATTCACGATTCAAGCTATTTCCTGGAAAATTGAAATCAAGATGGTCTGGACCATTCATAGTCAAAAGAGTTTTCCCATACGGAACAATAGAATTGATAAATTCAAATGGGATTGAATTTAAAATTAATGGTCACAGAGTTAAACATTACATACATGGTCCGATGGAAGTCGACAACGAAGTTAATCACAATTTTGACACCACAGCTAACTAAGTGTGGGGAGAATCAAGTTTTTAAAGGATAATATGTATTTCTGATAGAGTTAGATTGTCTGTTTTCGTGTAGTTCTCGAAAATGGAACCCGAATGGTCTTTCCCTAGCAGACCCTAAAGAACTAGTCTTCTCCCCCCATTCTGAATTTTTATTTTTTTTAGGTTTTTACGAAATGAAGACTGCCTGTGAACTAAACCATGGTCTAATGCTACACGCTTTGATCACTAAACGTAATAATGACATACTACCGAGTGAATTAGTATCAGTAATCAGAGAAAGAATGGACGGAGTTAGAAAAGAATCCAAATGCGAAGATAATAAATTACAATTTGGTAAAGGAAAATCAAAATCCGCAGCGAAAAGAAGAGCACGACACCTAGAAAGATGTCACAAATGCGGAAAATGGTCACATGGAGGTAAATGTTCAAATAATCAAACCTATTCAAATACCGAATTTGTTACTTTATGCAGAGATGGACCGTTCATATGTTTAGAAGAAAAGACACTGAATGCTCGAGGTTACGCCTATGTAGCCATGGAAAACCAATTAAACCGACTATCTTATGAATGGGATAGATCATATAACTAAGAAATCTATTTCACAGGTATGTCTATACAGTTTTTATTTTTATTTTTATTTTTAACCTTTTGTTAATAAACGCTAATTTGTTCGCTAAAAAGTATTAAATTGGTATTGAATAAAATTAGGTTTGGCGACCGAAATTATTGATATCATTCAAAAATTTATTACATCACTGCGAAATTTAACGTTTATTCTTAAGGTATAAATATCTTTAATCAATCAACTCAAAATATTTCAAAAATTCGTCATGAGTTAAATTAGGTCTTGGAACCGAAATTACTTTACCGAAAAGAGGGGCACATATTTTTGATAATATTTGATTGATTAAAGTGGGATAAAAAGACAAAAAGATTTTTAATTTTATTTTTTTTACCATGTTTTTAAAATTAATATTTAAATCTTAAATTAATATTGTAAACTTTGTAAAACAATATTTTTAAAATTGTAAATATTTGAAAAATTAAAATTAAGTTTGGTGTGAATTTTTAATTTTTAAAAAATATAAATTTTTAATTTTATGCATTTCAAATTTTAAGTTTGGTGTGAATTTTTAATATAAATTTTGAATTTTATATTTAAGTTGTGTGAATTTAAAAACAAAAATTTACTTTATCTCATTAAGTTAAAATATGATTTTTAAAATTCGTCGTAAGTTGAAGACTAGGTCGTTGAACCGAAATTGCTTTACCCGAGGGAGGGACGAGAACTTTTATTATCATTATTTTTAATCTTATTGAATTAAAGTATGCAAAAAAAAAAAAAAAATAGCAAACTCCGCGACTTGCGGAGTTTGAAGGGTTAAATGCCGCGAGTCGCGGAGGGACCAAAACCCAGAAAAAAAATAAAGAGCTGTAACAGAGCAGTGCACACCACAACTCAAAAACACAGCGAATTCTGCACGAAAAAAACCCGAGAAATACTCCCCAAAATCACAATTTTTAACCGTTAATCACCAAATTTTTTACTAAAATCATGTTTAGAAGGATGCTATCTAGGAATTACTCAAGAAAAACGGTAAATTTCTACACCTAAACACCATTTAATCCGAAATTTGGTGTTCTTGAGCAATTTTTTTCCCCAATTTGATTTTGATGCTTTTTAGTGTAATTATGCTTAAATTGTTTATGTATTATGCTTGTATAACCTAGATTGATGCTATTTAACATGATTAGAAGCCTTAAACTTCAAATTTAGAGTAATCTAGGGTTTGTGTTCTTGAGCAAATTTGGGGCTTTTTGATATAAACAGGTTATGGCCGATTTTTGTCATGAATTGTTGCTAAATTGAGTAGTGTAACATGTCTAGGTAGTTAAATGATCCAAACTTTGAGCCTAAACATGATTTTGAGAATTAAAGTGGACTTTTTCAAGTATAAAATTCATGAACTTGATTTTTGAAAGATAATGCCATTTGAGACTTGTTTAATTGCTAGTAATGATTATTTTGACATGTTATTTGAGTTGAATGATTATGAACTAGGCGAACATTTTCGTATATGCTTATTTGAAAAAGTGTAGATTTGATAAAAATGTGAAAATGAGCTTAAGTTTGATATAAATTGATCATGTCATTGCAATTATTTTGATTGATGATTTTGCTGACACTAATGCATATTTGGATGCACAAAAATTGTGTTTGATGTGTTTTGCAGACTGAAAGGGGTGAATCTTCATCCCAAGCCCGCAATGTTCCTGCTGAGAATGTGGAACAACAGGAGGTGGATAACTACTACAAGCAGGATATACCTCATCCAGTCATGACCTTTTCTGATATGCACTTGGAAGAGTTGCACCCGAACCTGAGATTTGACAGACTTTAGATAGATTATCCAAAATATCAAAGGGGTTTGCATACTCTTCATTCTAAGGTTGTTGAGGTACCGAGGGTCATAGAATGGGGACCCTTAGAAGCTGTAGAATTGGCCGGGCCAATTAGGAAATTACTTGTACAGAGGTATGGTAATTCTTCTTTTAATGACTGGGTACGTTTATTCACCATGCGTAGACCTGTATATAAAGTATGGTGTGAAGAATTGTTATGTAGTATAGAGTTGAATGATCGGGTAGCTAGTTTAACCGATCGTTCTTTTATTAGATTTTTATTAGGCGGTTCGATGCGCCACATGTCTTTACTGGACATGGCTCAGGCTTTACGTATATATACGCCTGAGGAGTTAGCATCTGCCGATTGTAGAGGGTTGATACTAAACGGTAGAAAGATAGATGAAAATTTTGATACACACGGTGTGTGGAGTCAAATGACAAGCCATCACCGTTTCAAAGGGGGAAATTACTCTTATTTGGATATAGATAGAGCCGAATTAAGAGTGATACATAGGTTTTTAGCTAATTCGATTACACAAAGGGGTAAGAACAAGGAAAAAGTAAATGAACAGGATTTGTTTTACCATATGTGTATTCGAGACCCACAAAGTGCTGTAAGTATACCATATTGTGTGGGTTATTATTTATCAGCTATGGTTCGGGGGATGCGACCACATAGCATAATAGGAGGTGGTATTTTTATTACTTTGATTGGTGAATATCTCGGTGTGGATATAAGTCGGGGGGGATTATTAGTAGAAGAACCAGAACCCCGCGATACTATAGGTTTAAATTTATACCATGGTGCGAAAGTTTTGAAGAGGCGAAATAACACCGCAGTACGATACCATGGTAGACATCCACAGGTGGAGAGAAACCAACAGCAAGGTAATGTAGGAGGGGGGAATGAGATGCAAGAAATGCAAAGGTTTATAGCTTCTCAGGAATACGAAAATGCTAGACAGAGAGCATTTGAAGATTGGCAAGTTCATCAGAACCAAATCATAGCTCATTGCCAACATATAGGTAGAAACTATATTCCTACACCGAAACCCATCTTCCCTCCCTGGTCTATAGAGATGCAGCCACCATATCCTACGTATAACCCTGCCGAAGCATTCTATAGCACCTATGGTTATGCCTGGAACCCCTATTGGTACCAATATCATCCTTAGTTTACTTATTTTTTTTTATTTTGTAATTTGTAATGATTGATACGTTTAATACTTTTGTTAATATTGTAATCATTTTTATAATTATCTAACTTTTATTCTTAGATTTTAATAATTTTTGAATGTGGGGTAATATACCAAACTTCAAAAATATGTATATATGTTTGCAGTTTATCTTATGTACACAACAGGGTAAAACAACGCATTTTCAAAGACTGGCATTAAGTTCAGCAAAAGCAACTAATTTTGACGACAAGATGCAAAATATATGTGAAATAACAACAAGACGGAATGAACAAATGATGTGCACCATTTATCATTCAGCAAACAAACGCCAATATATTTGGAAACTTTGGTAAAATTTAATCATTTTCACACAAATCGCCCTCAATAATTTAAATAGTTACTGATTTCTTGCAAATGAGGGCATTGCAAGATCTTAAGTGTGGGAAGGGGTTAAATTCTTTCGGATTTTAAAATTTTTTACTTTATACACTTGGTTACCATTAAAAATACTAGTAAAACAGTAGTTATATTAGAATCTAGTGCTCTCTGATAATAAAGAACAGCCCTAGTCTTATATACTGACTACCCAATTCTAGTAAAATTTTTCAAAATTTTCAATTAAATGAACTCAAAATCATGTTTATACATATTTATGAACGATAAAACTAGGTTTTAACACCGAAATTATTGTTACCTCGGAAAGGACATAAATTGAGAAACAAACTAAAATATTAAAATTCATTTAAAATGGAATAGAGGACGATAAAAAGGAAAATAAAAGCCAAGTGTGGGAAAATTTACCAAGTTATCTTGAACATAAGTCACATATATCTGTAACAAATAACTGAAAATACTTTTGCTTTGGACTAAACTAAACTGTTTTACCCGATGAAAGAAAAGAAAAGATGGATCTACACGATGAATCAATTCCATCATTAAAAGGAAGTAAAGTCTTCCGAAAAAGAAACGCGCTTCTTGATTTAGGTCATGAAGTTGTCGTCCAGACCAGCTGTAGGTTGACGAAAAATCTAGAAAAGTCATCACTAAAATCAGCAGGAAATCCACGGACCTCAGCATTAAACAGGGTCGCCAAGTGGTCAGATTTATCCTAACCATGAGAAGGATTTATCTCGTACAATGGGGGGCACCATGCAAATTAGCTGGATAAGACTAATGAATCAGATCCCCAGAAAGGATAATCTCCTTAAAAATTAAAAATCAGCTTTTAAGACTGATATTACTCAATCCTTGAGATTGACCTTAAAGATTGAGAATTCAAACTCATGGAATTCAATGATATCTAAACTTGAGCTTGAACGAGAAAATATTTTGATCAAAATTACAAACCGATTTGTTTTCTGAAAACCCTATTTTCAATGCGTTCATTACCATTGAACGTAAAATCCTAGGAATTCACCTGGAATTCATTAGGTCACCTGAACTAAATCGGGTGTCAACCGTAAGAACGGTGGTTGCATAGTGGTCAAAGACAGGACCTTGTGCCATACCGAAAAATCATAAGGGTGAGCTTTACTATTGCTCCTACAAAGGATAGTAATTGCGTCCGACACGTTATAGACCATAATTAAAAGCATGTCAGGGGACATTGCCTTAACAGTTGCTTGTTCAAAGCTTTCCTTTACAACCGGACGGTAGTTTACCGAAAGGTAATATACGGGACAAGTAAACTGGACGTGTTGCTTTCCAAATACAAGGTTAGCAAGTGGGTGACACAAAACCGCAAGTTTTGAGCTAAAATTTTCAAATCTGAAACCCACCAAACCCACAAAAATATTTTGCAAACACCGGTAAAGGGTTATTCCGGAAAACTTATCTAGGGTAAAAACTAGATTTAATTTTCAAAAGATCAAATGTTTTCATAAAGATCCAATTTCCTTAATGGATCTAAATTTTTATAGTCATGTGGGACTGTAAACCATATCGTTACTACCATTGTTTATATCACCGTATAGAAATCACTGATGTACAAAGTGTGAAAAATAAAGAAGTGATTCTAGTATTTCAAGACGATATTGCTTGAGGACAAGCAACGCTCAAGTGTGGGAATATTTGATAATGCTAAAAACGAACATATATTTCATAGCATTATTCCTCAAGAAAGACAAGCTTTTAGTTGCAATTGTTCTATTTACAAGTGATATTCGTTTAAATAATAAAAGGTGAAGACAAAAGACAGATTCGACGAATTGAAGATGCAAACGACCAAAAAACTCAAAAGTACAAAAGACAATCAAAAAGGTTCCAATTATTGATAAGAAACGTCTCGAAATTACAAGAGTACAAGATTCAAAACGCAAAGTACAAGATATTAAATTGTACGCAAGGACGTTCGAAAATCCAGAACCGGGACCAGAGTCAACTCTTAACGCTCGACGCAACGGACTAAAAATTACAAGTTAACTATGTATATAAATATAATATAATATATAATTAATTATATTAATTATATATATATTATATTTATAAATAAAAACCGTCGGCAGAGAAAGACTCCAAGGGACTGAGCTGTAATTTCATTCTCCGCGACTCGCGGAGTTTGAAGGCCAAAATTGCCGCGAGTCGCGGAGCCCCAGTTTTAAAACTCCCTATAAAGCAAACCGAATTCTGATCATTTTCATCAATCTTTTTTTCTGCTCATTCATACGATATATATATATATATATATATATATATATATATATATATATATATATATATATATATAATTTATATTTTAATTTTAATTTTAATTATAATTCTAATAATAAGGGTATGTTAGCGAATATTGTAAGGGTGTAAGTCGAAATTCTGTCCGTGTAACGCTACGCTATTTTGAATCATTGTAAGTTATGTTCAACCTTTTTATATTAATGTCTCGTAGCTAAGTTATTATTATGCTTATTTAAAACGAAGTAATCATGATGTTGGGCTAATTACTAAAATTGGGTAATTGGGCTTTGTACCATAATTGGGGTTTGGACAAAAGAACGACACTTGTGGAAATTAGACTATGGGCTATTAATGGGCTTTATATTTGTTTAACTAAATGAAAATTTGTTAATGTTAATATAAAGATTTACAATTGGGCGTCCCTATAAATTACCATATACACTCGATCGGACACGATGGGCGGGGTATTTATATGTACGAATAATCGTTCATTTAACCGGACACGGGAATGGATTAATAGCCACTAGAATAATTAAAACAGGGGTGAAATTACATTCAAGGGTAATTGGTGTAATTGCTAACAAAGTAGTAAAACCTTGGTTTACACGCAGTTGATAACCTGGTGTATTCATTAAACAAAGTATTAAAACCTTGTTACAATTCGAATCCCCAATTAGTTGGAATATTTAACTTCGGGTATAAGGATAATTTGACGAGGACACTCGCACTTTATATTTATGACTGATGGACTGTTATGGACAAAAACCAGACGGACATATTAAATAATCCAGGACAAAGGACAATTAACCCATGGGCATAAAACTAAAATCAACACGTCAAACATCATGATTACGGAAGTTTAAATAAGCATAATTCTTTTATTTCATATTTAATTTCCTTTATTTTATATTTAATTGCACTTCTAATTATCGCATTTTTATTGTTATTGTATTTAATCGCACTTTTAATTATCGTACTTTTTAATTATCGCAAGTTTATTTTATCGCACTTTTATTATTCGCAATTTCATTTATCGTTATTTACTTCATGCTTTAATTCAAGTCTTTTATTTATTTAATATTTTACATTTGGTTTTAACTGCGACTAAAGTTTTAAAATCGATAAACCGGTCATTAAACGGTAAAAACCCCCCTTTATAATAATAATATTACTTATATATATATATTTGTATTTTTATAAAAGTAAACTAATATAGCGTTGAGCTTTGTTTAAAAAAGATTCCCTGTGGAACGAACCGGACTTACTAAAAACTACACTACTGTACGATTAGGTACACTGCCTATAAGTGTTGTAGCAAGGTTTAAGTATATCCATTCTATAAATAAATAAATATCTTGTGTAAAATTGTATCGTATTTAATAGTTTTTCCTAGTAAAATATAAACTATTTCGTATACCTTAGCTTTGACATCAATTGAGAATTACAAACTCATGGAATTTAATGATATATAAACTCGAGCTTGAACGAGAAAATATTTTGATCAAAATTTCAAACCGATTTGTTTTCTGAAAACCTATTATCAATGCGTTCATTACCATTGAACGTAAAATCCTAGGAATTCACCTGGAATTCATTAGGTCACCTGAACCAAATCGGGTGTCAACCGTAAGAACGGTGGTTGCATAGCATGGTCAAAGACAGGACCTTGTGCCAGACTGGAAAATTATAAGGGTGAGCTTTACTATTGCTCCTACAAAGGATAGTAATTGCGTCCGACACGTTATAGACCATAATTAAAAGTATGTCAGGGGACATTGCCTTAACAGCTGCTTGTTCAACGCTTTCCTTTATAACCGGACGGTAGTTTACCGAAAGGTAATATACGGAGCAAGTATACTGGACGTGTTGCTTTCCTAATACAAGGTTAGCAAGTGGGTGACACAAAACCGCAAGTTTTGAGCTAAAAATTTCAAATATGAAACCCACCAAACCCACAAAAAGAATTTGCAAACACCGGTGAAGGGTTATTCCGGAAAACTTATCTAGGGTAAAAGCTAGATTTAATTTTCAAAAGATCAAATGTTTTCATAAAGATCCAATTTCCTTAATGGATCTAAATTTTATAGTCATGTGGGACTTTAAATCACATCGTTACTACCATTGTTTATACTGCCGTATAGAAATCACTGATGTACAAAGTGTGAAGAATAAAGAAGTGATTCTAGTATTTCAAGACTATATTGCTTGAGGACAAGCAACGCTCAAGTGTGGGAATATTTGATAATGCTAAAAACGAACATATATTTCATAGCATTATTCCTCAAGAAAGACAAGCTTTTAGTTGCAATTGTCCTATTTACAAGTGATATTCGGTTAAATAATAAAAGGTGAAGACAAAAAATAGATTCGACGAATTGAAGACACAAACGACCAAAAAGCTCAAAAGTACAAAATACAATCAAAGAGGTTCCAATTATTGATAAGAAACGTCTCAGAATTACAAGAGTACAAGATTCAAAACGCAAAGTACAAGATATTAAATTGTACGCAAGGACGTTCGAAAATCCAGAACCGGGACCAGAGTCAACTCTCAACGCTCGACGCAACGGACTAAAAATTACAAGTTAACTATGTATATAAATATAATATAATATATAATTAATTATATAAATTATATATATATTATATTTATATATTAAAACCGTCGGCAAAGAAGATCCAAAAAGGGATGAGCTGTAAAAGCAAACTCCGTGACTTGTGGAGTTTGAAGGGTAAAAATACCGCGACTCGCGGAGCCCCAAATTCTGAAAATGCCTATAAAAGCTCGCGCATTCTGAACGTTTTAAATATCTTTTTCTTCTCCTCATTCATACGTAATATATATATATATTATAATTTTAATTTTAATTTTAATTTTAATTTTAATTCTAATAATAAGGGTATGTTAGCGAATGTTGTAAGGGTGTAAGTCGAAATTCTGTCCGTGTAACGCTACGTTATTTTTAATCATTGTAAGTTATGTTCAACCTTTTTAATTTAATGTATCGTAGCTAAGTTATTATTATGCTTATTTAATGCCAAAGTAATCATGATGTTGGGCTAATTATTAAAATTGGGTAATTGGGCTTTGTACCATAATTGGGGTTTGGACAAAAGAACGACACTTGTGGAAATTAGACTATGGGCTATTAATGGGCTTTATATTTGTTTAACTAAATGATAGTTTGTTAATTTTAATATAAAGATTACAATTGGACGTCCCTATAAATAACCATATACACTCGATCGGACACGATGGGAGGGGTATTTATATGTACGAATAATCGTTCATTTAACCGGACACGGGAATGGATTAATAGTCTATGGAATTATTAAAACAGGGGTGAAATTATGTACAAGGACACTTGGCATAATTGATAACAAAGTATTAAAACCTTGGGTTACACGCAGTCGATAACCTGGTGTAATTATTAAACAAAGTATTAAAATCTTGTTACAGTTTAAGTCCCCAATTAGTTGGAATATTTGACTTCGGGTATAAGGATAATTTGACGAGGACACTCGCACTTTATATTTATGACTGATGGACTATTATGGACAAAAACCAGAGGGACATATTAAATAATCCAGGACAAAGGACAATTAACCCATGGGCATAAAACTAAAATCAACACGTCAAACATCATGATTACGAAAGTTTAAATAAGCATAATTCTTTTATTTCATATTTAATTTCCTTTATTTTATATTTAATTGCACTTCTAATTATCGTACTTTTTATTTATTGTTATTGAATTTAATTGCACTTTTAATTATCGTACTTTTTAATTATCGCACTTTTATTTTATCGCACTTTCATTTATCGCAATTTCATTATTGTTATTTACTTTACGCTTTAAATTAAGTCTTGTATTTATTTTTAATATTTTACATTCGGTTTTAACTGCGACTAAAGTTTTAAAATTGACAAACCGGTCATTAAACGGTAAAAACCCCCCCTTTTATAATAATAATATTACTTATATATATATTTGTATTTTTATAAATTAAACTAATATAGCGTTAAGCTTTGTTTAAAGATTTTCCCTGTGGAACGAACCGGACTTACTAAAAACTACACTACTGTACGATTAGGTACACTTCCTATAAGTGTTGTAGCAAGGTTTAAGTATATCCATTCTATAAATAAATAAATATCTTGTGTAAAATTGTATCGTATTTAATAGTTTTTCCTAGTAAAATATAAGCTATTTCATATACGCCTCTGCGCACATCATCAAGTCTCTCGGATTCCGATATGGAGTCCCACTCCAGCTCTGAAAACAGCGTCACCAGAATAAATCAATCAATCAGCCATCCCCAATTCATCTGATGAGTTCGTAGTCGGCTAAATCAATGGAGACGAGAAGAAGGCGATCCTTTTCATCAACTAAATTGCCCTCTTGGCAATGAACCTGAAGCACTCACCGGCGAACCAATCCGAAACACCATTTTCACCCTCATTACCAGAATATCTCGCCATAATTATATACTGTCTCAAATTTAAAACCTTATACATCCGCTCGTTTCGACCGACAATCATCCCGGAATAATAAGTCAACAAGCTTCGCACCCGAGTTGTAGCCTGGAAAAATATGGTGCAAAATGTACCAGCTTCAGCAACATCAACAGTACCACCATCACCAACAACAACATCCGCATCCCACACCTCAACATCACAATCTGTTCCACGAACATCAATATCATACGCACCATAGATACTAAGGAGTACCAACAGCAATGAACGATGAAGTATTGATCCATAACTTCATTAATATTCTGCGAAGAATATGTGGATCCTAATAATTAACGATGAAGTATTGATCCATAACTTCATCAATATTCTGCGAACAATATGTGGATCCTAATAGTTTTAGAGATTACTTATTCTAGCTCAAACCGAAAAGCAAATGAGTCTAATATTATATTGACTCATTAAATCCATAATTACATCTGAAGAAAATATATGTATATATATTTTCATAAAGATTGTGATTAAAAACTCTTTCGTACAAACTGTTAATGATGAAAATATTTTAACGGGTAGGTAATACCCGAGGAATATTTAGATTCCACATTAATAAGTTACACTGTACATTCTTCGAATCTGATTCAACAGTCATTTACTATCCTACATACAACCACAGATATACGTATTCGTTCACCAAGAATAACCATTTTCATCCCAATTTAATTTCATATTCGGATTTTGACCGATCAAAAATCCAGGTCAAGAGTTAACAGAAGACATCACCTTTAGATTCTTACATCTTTCCAAGCCATACTTTGAATTCAAAACTGTGCTAGAACCATTGGCGTGTTATTACCGAAAATAACTTTACAATACCTTTCCAAAAATTAGCCAATTTTATCACAACTCCAGCAAATCAACTTCGACATTCATTTCGATTAGTCTTATTATAACCTTGATATATAAGTTTGCCTTTCATCATCGTTACCGGGGAATCGTATATATTCCACCACATTAGCAGTAAACTTACCAGCAACTTCATTACTCATTGGCTTAAGTCTCTCCGAAGAACCATTATAGTTGTTCGTTAAAACCTATCCATATACGCATTCACATCTTATAACGAGAATTGCCATACCAATTACCAAGAATCCGTAATCAGTATCTCGAATCTCGCAACGTTTCTACATCAATAGTTATATGTATACATATAACCTTTAGAATTATGATCTTCCATTCTGAAATTCTGAAAATCACTCTAGTCTACGAATCGGTTCTTTGAGTTTTGGAAAAGCTGAATGAAGCAGTAGAAACTGTAGACAACCGTAAACGACCTTAACAGTCGAAAGTTTGATGATAAAGAATAGTATATTGGCAAAGCTCAGAAAAGTTGGAACTGGAAACCGGATTGAGCAAACCATGAAGGAGACTCTGAACAAATTACAAGGACTAAACTTGTACATAAAGAATCCAGATGATTCTGTTTATGATGAAATCTTTAGCGAATACCTTACTCCTTAACCACTCTAAATCATCGTGAATGAATTTCTTCATCACAATTTGATTCTGAAATCCTAAGATATCATCGTACCTTTCTTTATTAATATCCTCAATATTTCTGAAGATATCTTCATAAATATTCTCGTTCAATATTAATTATCTCTCTGCGCTATCCGTATTATATCATA
This sequence comes from Rutidosis leptorrhynchoides, assembly GCF_046630445.1. Classification (NCBI taxonomy): domain Eukaryota; kingdom Viridiplantae; phylum Streptophyta; class Magnoliopsida; order Asterales; family Asteraceae; genus Rutidosis; species Rutidosis leptorrhynchoides. The sequence goes on along the minus strand of NC_092333.1, from coordinate 219,427,927 downwards.
AAAGGAGAATGTTTTAGTTTCTATATTCTGCGAACCTTCGAATTTAAAATATGAATGTTTTTGAAGTAGTGTTGGGAACTGATGCATGAGTTAGTATAATATAATGACACTTGATCAACGTGATTATATTACAGTAATTCATGCTGAGTTTCTAATGGAACGTGATGATTCTCAGTACCATCATCATGTGCCATTTACACGACTCTTACATTCTACTCAATCTCCAAACATATTAAGAACATATCTTCTTGATAGTTCTATCTTTTCGGATATTCTGGTAATTTACCAAATCAAAATCGTGCTATTACAATTTCTCTCTTAGAACATTAACTATGTTCATTTCAAAATTCATACTTACGAATTCTGGACCATTACATGCGATGCTTAATGGCAAGAAGAGGAAACGAAAGAATGAAGTTTCGAAGTGTAAATGGAGGCATAAACTACAGCGAATAGGAGAGAACATTAACTGTAGATGACAATGATTATAGAAGACAGAAGCATGGACATCAAAGTATAAGGGAAGATATAAAACCCAACAACCACCCAGAAATTATAAACCGTATATGTTGATGCATATAGCAATATAAAGACACGGGAGAATTAGAAACACTATAAACCCAAGAGTATAGTAAAAGTAAATAGAATCTTCCGGTGATAGATGAAAGAGGAGAATGACAGATATGAAAGTTAAGAGTATATCGAGGATCAGAACGGGATGGAGCATATTGACAAATGTTTTAAAGTATGAATTGCGGAGGAAGAATAGAAGATGTGAGGTATGGAAAAGAAGGAAAAGAAGGGGGTGGATTTATATGAAGATATCCGACAGATCAATCGAAACAGATTATTGCATTTAATCAAAGAAGATCCTGATTTCCTAAATCGTCGAAGAACCAAATCTTATTACGAAGATTTTATCCAAATCTCTTGAACTTGGAAATCAATCCTATCTACGTCAAAAGATATGACGAATCTATACCTACTCATTTCACTCTTTGGTGATAGCTTCACTTGTACTCCTCACAAAAATCAAACGGTTTTATCTATATTACTCAATGATGATAAAAATCTATTTATTAACTCCTATTTATCATGAAAACATTCTTATTGTTAGTCATGACGACCTCACTCAAATTTCGGGACGAAATTTCTTTAACGGGTAGGTACTGTGATGACCCGGGAATTTCTGACCAAATTTAAACTTTAATCTTTATATGGTTTCGACACGATAAGCAAAATATGTAATGTTGAGTCTTGAAAGTTTTGAAATCTATATTCATGTAATCAATTACCCTTTGACTATACTCGACGATTCACGAACAATCATTAGATAATATTATTACCATTATCATTAAAAATCATTATTAACATTATAATTATCATTATTATTATTAATAACAGTTTTGATACATGTAATATGTTATATTCTTATTATGTTTATCATAATTGTTATTAATAAAATTATCATATTATCATATCATCAATTTTATTATTATTATATCAACATTATTATAAAATTTGATACATGTAAATTGTTATATCATTATTAATATTATTGTTGTCATTATTTGCATCATCATTATTAGTAAATTATAATCCTAGTTATTATTATGATTAGTAAAAATATTATCACTAACTTGATTATTAAAATTAACATTAAAAGTTATTATTATCATTATTCTTATTATTATTATTATTATGATAATAATATCAATAATATAATTATTACTTCTATTATTATTATTTGTTTCATTGTTATTATTAATATTAATGTTTACATTATTAATAACATTATGTTTCTTTAATATATAGAATACAAATATATTCAGTTATACAATATATTATACAGATATATATATACCAATTACATATATACAGTTACATATAAATATATATACATATATAAAACATAGGATAATAAATAAACAGATATATATATATATATATATATATATATATATATATATATATATATATATATATATATATATATATGAATACAGGAGATTAATTAGGGATGTGGTCAGTTTACTTGCTCGATCCAATTGTGATTAATTTATCAAATTCATACAAAATAGAAGCAAACACATGAAACCCTCCAAAATCAGTTGGAGGTACCTATCTGTATTATCTTCTTTATGTCATCTGATTAATAATATATGTACTCCTGTCTGCACGTCGACTTCAATCTCCAATATCAAACAAGAATCGACTATTTCATGTGTACTAGCTCAATTTATTTGTTATCCATCATAATCAAACCGCACCCTTTTTCTTCTTCATTCTTGTTTTCATCTGATAAAGAAAACATGTACGATCGAATTCAATTTTATAAATTACTCGTTGGTAGGCAGGTACATAAGGAATTATCTTAATTTATCCATCCTCAATTCAATTTTTTTTTAACTATCTTCATCCTTCAACGAAGCCTCTTCTATGAAACCACATAAACCATCACCTTCTATCACAGATCGATGTACACCTTGTCTTGTTGTTCGAAAACCCATTTAATTTTTCTGTTTCTATCCCTTCATCGAATACAGCCATCATCACCTTCACAATAAACACATGATCGTCACCTGCTATTCCATTTTGTAGCTCAACCCAAGTAATTACCTTCTCCTTCTTGTGCTCCTGCTGTACAGCTCGGTTAATTCTGATTCTATGAAGTATTCTTATTTTATGTTGCACACCTTATTTTCCCTTGTTTATGCCGACAATTAAAATTAGATAACCCACTTGATATTTTACTAGAGTATGGCATATACATGTGAAACCAAGTGGAGTTTGTGGCAGGAAACTTAACCTTTTACTTTAATAAAGAAAGATGATGATTAGGAACTAGATGATAGGTCAAGAAGAGGCGGGTTCCTGGTTGATTGCTGAAAATGATTAGGCATTCTCCAGCTGGAACCCATTTAACATATTTTTTCTTTTTCCTGTCACGGTCGAAACCTCCAACCACAACCCAACACTTCTTATGGGCTTATTAATTCACTAGGTGGGCTCCAAGTTTAGCTGGCTAATTGGGCTTCGAATAAGTTACATCTGTAGCTGTAATTCCACGAGTTCATGTATCTTTTGCAAACGAAAAACAAATAATACTCCTGCTACTGCTGTAAATTTCTATTTATAATTCTGTTAAAACCACGACCTTCAAATGTGTAGTGACCCAAACTTTTCCATGTTTATATATATATTAAATGAAATTGTTATTTACATGATTAAGTGTTTCCAACATGTTAATTAATCAAACTTGTTAAGACTTGATTAATTGAAATAGGTTTCATATAGACAATTGACCACCTAAGTTGACTGGTGATTCACGAACGTTAAAACTTGTAAAAACTATACGAAGACATATATATGGTTATATATATAGTTAACATGATTTTATTATAAGTATGTAACTCATTAGGTATTTTAACAATGAGTTATATACATAAAAATGAGACTATTAATTTAAGAAACTCGAAAACGATATATATAACGATTATCGTTATAACAACGTCTTACTAGGTACATATGAATCATATTAAGATATTGATACACTTGGTTAATTATGTTAAATGATAAGTAAATATATTATTAAGTGTATTAATAATGAAATACAGATGTAAAAATAAGACTACTAAGTTAATGATTTCGAAACGAGACATATATGTAACGATTATAGTTGTAACGACATTTAACTGTATATATATCATACTAAGCTATATTATATATCATAATATCATGATAATATAATAATTTAACATCTCATTTGTTATAATAAACAATGGGTTAACAACATTCAACAAGATCATTAACCTAAAGGTTTCAAAACAACATTTACATGTAAAGACTAACGATGACTTAACGACTCAGTTAAAATGTATATACATGTAGTGTTTTAATATGTATTCATAAACTTTTGAAAGACTTCAAGACACTTATCAAAATACTTCAACTTAACAAAAATGCTTACAATTACATCCTCGTTCAGTTTCATCAACAATTCTACTCGTATGCACCCGTATTCGTACTCGTACAATACACAGCTTTTAGATGTATGTACTATTGGTATATACACTCCAATGATCAGCTCTTAGCAGCCCATGTGAGTCACCTAATACATGTGGGAACTATCATTTGGTAACTAGCATGAAATATCTCATAAAATTACAAAAATATGAGTAATCATTCATGACTTATTTACATGAAAACAAAATTACATATCCTATATATGTAATCCATACACCAACGACCAAAAACACCTACAAACACTTTCATTCTTCAATTTTCTTCATCTAATTGATCTCTCTCAAGTTCTATCTTCAAGTTCTAAATGTTCTTCATAAATTCCAAAAGTTCTAGTTTCATAAAATCAAGAATACTTCCAAGATTGCAAGTTTACTTCCAAGTTTTCTAAATCCATTCCAAGTAATCATCCAAGATCAAGAAACCTTTGTTACTTACAGTATGTTATCTTTCTAATACAAGGTAATAATCATATTCAAACTTTAATTTAATTTCTATAACTATAACAATCTTATTTCGAGTGGAAATCTTACTTGAAATTGTTTTCGTGTCATGATTCTGCTTCAAGAACTTTCAAGCCATCCAAGGATCCTTTGAAGCTAGATCTATTTTTCTCATTTGAAGTAGGTTTATCCAAGGAACTTGAGGTAGTAATGATGTTCATAACATCATTCGATTCATACATATAAAGCTATCTTATTCGAAGGTTTAAACTTGTAATCACTAGAACATAGTTTAGTTAATTCTAAACTTGTTCGCAAATAAAAGTTAATCCTTCTAACTTGACTTTTAAAATCAACTAAACACATTTTCTATATCTATATGATATGCTAACTTAATGATTTAAAACCTGGAAACACGAAAAACACCGTAAAATCGGATTTACGCCGTCGTAGTAACACCGCGGGCTGTTTTGGGTTAGTTAATTAAAAACTATGATAAACTTTGATTTAAAAGTTGTTATTCTGGGAAAATGATTTTTATTATGAACATGAAACTATATCCAAAAATTATGGTTAAACTCAAAGTGGAAGTATGTTTTCTAAAATGGTCATCTAGACGTCGTTCTTTCGACTGAAATGACTACCTTTACAAAAATGACTTGTAACTTATTTTTACGACTATAAACCTATACTTTTTCTGTTTAGATTCATAAAATAGAGTTCAATATGAAATCATAGAAATTTGATTCACTCAAAACGGATTTAAAATGAAGAAGTTATGGGTAAAACAAGATTGGATAATTTTTCTCATTTTAGCTACGTGAAAATTGGTAACAAATCTATTCCAACTATAACTTAATCAACTTGTATTGTATATTATGTAATCTTAAGATACCATAGACACGTATACAATGTTTCGACCTATCATGTCGACACATCTATATATATTTCGGAACAACCATAGACACTCTATATGTGAATGTTGGAGTTAGCTATACAGGGTTGAGGTTGATTCCAAAATATATATAGTTTGAGTTGTGATCAATACTGAGATACGTATACACTGGGTCGTGGATTGATTCAAGATAATATTTATCGATTTATTTCTGTACATCTAACTGTGGACAACTAGTTGTAAGTTACTAACGAGGACAGCTGACTTAATAAACTTAAAACATCAAAATATATTAAAAGTGTTGTAAATATATTTTAAACATACTTTGATATATATGTATATATTGTTATAGGTTCGTGAATCAACCAGTGACCAAGTCTTACTTCCCGACGAAGTAAAAATCTGTGAAAGTGAGTTATAGTCCCACTTTTAAAATCTAATATTTTTGGGATGAGAATACATGCAGGTTTTATAAATGATTTACAAAATAGACACAAGTACGTGAAACTATATTCTATGGTTGAATTATCGAAATCGAATATGCCCCTTTTTATTAAGTCTGGTAATCTAAGAATTAGGGAACAGACACCCTAATTGACGCGAATCCTAAAGATAGATCTATTGGGCCTAACAAACCCCATCCAAAGTACCAGATGCTTTAGTACTTCGAAATTTATATCATATCCGAAGGGTGTCCCGGAATGATGGGGATATTCTTATATATGCATCTTATTAATGTCGGTTACCAGGTGTTCACCATATGAATGATTTTTATCTCTATGTATGGGATGTGTATTGAAATATGAAATCTTGTGGTCTATTGTTACGATTTGATATATATAGGTTAAACCTATAACTCACCAACATTTTTGTTGACGTTTAAAGCATGTTTATTCTCAGGTGAATACTAAGAGCTTCCGCTGTTGCATACTAAAATAAGGACAAGATTTGGAGTCCATATTTGTATGATATTGTGTAAAAACTGCATTCAAGAAACTGATTTCGATGTAACATATTTGTATTGTAAACCATTATGTAATGGTCGTGTGTAAACAGGATATTTTAGATTATCATTATTTGATAATCTACGTAAAGCTTTTTAAACCTTTATTTATGAAATAAAGGTTATGGTTTGTTTTAAAAATGAATGCAGTCTTTGAAAAATGTCTCATATAGAGGTCAAAACCTCGCAACGAAATCAATTAGTATGGAACGTTTTTAATCAATAAGAACGGGACATTTCAGTTGGTATCCGAGCGTTGGTCTTAGAGAACCAGAAAATTTGCATTAGTGTGTCTTATCGAGTTTGTTAGGATGCATTAGTGAGTCTGGACTTCGACCGTGTTTTCTTTAAAAATGATTGCTTAACATTTTTGTTGGAAACTATATATTATTTACATGTATATATTATGTGATATATTAATCTCTTAACATGTTTGATATTGTGTGATAGATGTCTACCTCTAGCACAAATCCCATTGACTCACCTAATAATAACAACGAGTCAAATATATATTGGACTGATTCACAAGTTCCCGAAGAAGAACCGGAAGAAGAATCAGAACCGGAAGAAGAATCATAACTGGAAGAGGAGGAACCGGAGGAGGAAATAGAACCGGTGGGGGAAATAATAAAACGGTTAAGTAAAAGAAAATCCTCAACCAACCGACTAAGGTTAATTATGGTCAATGGTGTTTCCGCCAAGGAAGCAAAATATTGGGAGGATTACCAATTCTCCGATGAATCGGATTCTGACGAGAATTCCGATGATGTTATAGAAATTACCCCAACTGAATTTAAAAAGGCAAAAGAAAATAATAAGGGAAAGGGCATAAAAATAGAGAAATCTAATTCCAACCCCGATGAACTTTATATGTATCGTCAACCCCCGAAGCCCTTAAGTTGTAACAATGACCCGGGAACCTCTAAACCACCAGGTTTTTCTAAACCGTTGTGGAAAACGACAGCTCGTATTAGGGGAACATCATATATCCCTAGAAACTTGGCAAAACGAACCAAAACCGAAGAAGAAGAAACGAGCGAGTCGGAATAAGATAGTTGTATTCGTGTGGTGTAATATATGTAATATAGTGTGCTTATGCTTTATGATATATGTAAAAATTGCTTGTATTAATAAGTATTTTTTTTATGAATCTAACTCTTGTCTATTTTACAGTATAAAAACACAAAATGGATAGACAACCCAATATTTTAAGAGACCTACCCGGAGACATGATTGATGAAATCTTGTCTAGAGTCGGTCAGAATTCTTCGGCACAACTATTTACGGCGAAATCAGTTTGTAAGACATTCTAAGAACGTTCCAAGAATGTCTTGGTTTATAAGAGACTTTTGTTTGAAAGATGGGGGATATCACATTGGGAAACCCATAAGTTACGATGTGTTTACTTTGACGCATATATTGCGGGGAACCCAAATGCTATTTTACGCAACGGGTTAAGAAATTATTTTGACTCAATGTATCCGAATATAGGATTTCATGATTTAGAAAAAGTGGCTAACATGCAACATAAAGAAGCATGCTATGCTTACGGGTTAGTAATGTTCGCTTCTCACCAAAGTGAGAAAAAGAACATCAGGCTACAACTATTAAACAAAACGTTCCCACAAGTGACGGAGTCGGTAATTGGGGTAAGAAATGAGGTTTTTAGGTTATTACGAGACTGTTGGTCATTACGTAACCCTCGTCCCTTTGACGATGTTACAACACGCTGTCTTATCAACGGCCATAACGGTTATGTTCCACAAGACCAAGGATGGGAAGTAGTCCTAGTAAAACCAGAATGCATGACTTGTTTCTGGACGTATGAATTACGTGTCTTTATTGCCTTTGCTGAACGACTTGTGTACTAGCTAGAATTATCTTCACAACTATCTTGTATCAAAGTTATTGTGTGCTATATTTCATGCTTTATGTAAAATAAGCGGTATTGTAAGTTTGTAAAATATTGTATAAAAGTTTGAACGCGAAATATTATTATAATCAGTTTTTCATATAGAATTGTAGTAGTTGAATTGTATATTAGCTACTAAGTATGAACTTAACGGGTAGGTACTACCCGAATTTAAACTTATAAAACGCTAATATGAAGAAAAAACTTTTATAAATGAGTTCATATTATGCTACAAAATACTATTAACTACTCTTAATATTCTGTATGATTAACTTGTTCCATTTGACTATATTGAAGGAAATGGCACCGACTACTTGACACACCGTGAATATGAATGAAGAGGAATTCCGTACTTTTCTAGCTTCAAACATAGCCGCAGTACAGGCTGCGCTACATACCAACAATAACCTTGGATCTAGCAGTACATGAAATCGTGTAGGATGCACCTATAAAGAATTCACTGCATGCAAACCTTTGGAATTTGATGGAACCGAAGGACCGATCGGATTGAAACGGTGGACCGAGAAGGTCGAATCGGTGTTTGCCATAAGTAAGTGTACTGAAGAGGACAAAGTGAAGTACGCTACACATACCTTCACAGGTTCTGCGTTAACATGGTGGAATACCTATCTAGAGCAAGTGGGACAAGATGATGTGTACGCACTACCGTGGTCAGCATTCAAGCACTTGATGAACAAGAAGTACCGTCCCAGAACCGAGGTCAATAAGCTCAAGACAGAACTTAGAGGGTTACGAACCCAAGGATTTGATATTACCACGTACGAAAGACGATTCACAGAATTGTGCCTATTGTGTCCGGGAGCGTTCGAAGATGAGGAAGAGAAGATCGACGCGTTTGTGAAAGGATTACCGGAAAGAATCCAAGAAAATATAAGTTCACATGAGCCCGCCTCCATACAACAGGCATGTAGAATGGCTCACAAACTAGTGAACCAGATTGAGGAAAGAATTAAAGAACAGACGGCTGAAGAGGCCAATGTGAAGCAAGTCAAAAGAAAGTGGGAGAAAAACGGTGATAAGAATCACCAATACAACAACAACAGCAATTACAATAATAATCGCAACAATTATCCCAACAATCGCAACATCAATCGCAACTATAACAAACAGCCCAACAATAACAACAACAACAACAACAGCAACTACAACAATCATCCCAACAACAATAACAACCGCAACAATAACAACAACAACAATCAGAAGCAGCTATGCCAAAGGTGTGAAAAGTATCACTCGGGGTTCTGCACCAAATTTTGCAACAAGTGTAAAAGAAATGGTCATAGCGCGGTGAAGTGTGAGGTCTACGGACCAGAGGGTTAACAGAACGAAAGGAACAAATGGTGTCGAAACGAGTAATGGCGGAGCGAGTAGTGTCGGAGCAAGTTATGCCAATGTAGTTTGTTATAAATGTGGAAAACCGGGCCACATTATTAGAAATTGCCCGAACCAGGAGAACACGAATGGACAAGGCCGCGGAAGAGTTTTCAATATTAATGCAGCAGAGGCACAGGAAGACCCGGAGCTTGTTACGTGTACGTTTCTTATTGACAATAAATTTGCTTACGTTTTATTTGATTCGGGTGCGGATAGAAGCTATATGAGTAGAGATTTTTGTGCTAAATTAAGTTGTCCATTGACGCCATTGGATAGTAAATTTTTACTCGAATTAGCAAACGGTAAATTAATTTCAGCAGATAATATATGCCAGAATCGAGAAATTAAACTGGGTAGCGAAATATTTAAGATTGATTTGATACCAGTAGAGTTAGGGAGTTTTGATGTAATAGTTGTCATGGACTGGCTGAAGAAGGTGAAAGCAGAGATCGTATGTTATAAAAATGTAATTCACATTGTACGAGAAGAAGGAGAACCCTTAATGGTGTACGGAGAAAAGGGCAACATGAAGCTACATTTTATTAGTAATTTGAAGGCACAAAAACTAATAAGAAAAGGTTGCTATGCTGTTCTAGCACACGTCGAGAAAGTACAAACCGAAGAAAAGAGCATCAATGATGTTCCCGTCGCAAAAGAATTTCCTGATGTATTTCTGAAAGAATTACCGGGACTACCTCCACATCGATCTGTTGAATTTCAAATAGTTCTTGTACCAGGAGCTGCACCAATAGCTCGTGCTCCTTATAGACTCGCACCCAGCGAGATGAAAGAACTGCAAAGCCAACTTCAAGAACTATTAGAACGTGGTTTCATTCGACCAAGCACATCACCATGGGGAGCTCCTGTTTTGTTTGTCAAGAAGAAGGATGGTACATTTAGGCTGTGTATTGACTACAGAGAGTTGAACAAACTTACCATCAAAAACCGTTATCCACTGCAGAGAATTGACGACTTATTTGATCAACTACAAGGCTCGTCGGTTTATTCGAAGATCGATTTACGTTCTGGATATCATCAAATGCAAGTAAAGGAGGATGATATTCCAAAAACTGCTTTTAGGACGCGTTATGGTCATTACGAGTTTATGGTTATGCCGTTTGGATTGACTAACGCACCAGCTGTGTTCATAGACCTTATGAACTGAGTGTGTGGGCCATATCTTGACAAGTTTGTCATTGTTTTCATTGATGACATACTTATTTACTCAAAGAATGATCAAGAGCACGAAGAACATTTGAGAAAAGTGCTAGAAGTATTGAGAAAAGAAAAACTGTACGCTAAGTTTTCAAAGTGTGCATTTTGGTTGGAAGAAGTTCAATTCCTCGGTCACATAGTGAACAAAGAAGGTATCCAGGTGGACCCGGCAAAGATCGAAACCATTGAAAAGTGGGAAACCCCAAAAACTCCGAAGCATATACGTCAATTTTTAGGATTGGCTGGTTACTACAGAAGATTCATCCAAGATTTCTCCAAAATAGCAAAACCCTTGACTGCATTAACGCATAAAGGGAAGAAATTTGAATAGAAGGATGAACAAGAGAAGGCGTTTCAATTATTGAAGAAAAAGCTAACTACAACACCTATATTGTCATTGCCTGAAGGGAATGATGATTTTGTGATTTATTGTGACGCATCAAAGCAAGGTCTCGGTTGTGTATTAATGCAACGGACGAAGGTTATTGCTTATGCGTCTAGACAATTGAAGATTCACGAGCAAAATTATACGACGCATGATTTGGAATTAGGCGCGGTTGTTTTTGCATTAATGAATTGGAGGCACTACTTATATGGGGTCAAAAGTATTATATATACCGACCACAAGAGTCTTCAACACATATTTAATCAGAAACAACTGAATATAAGGCAGCGTAGGTGGATTGAATTGTTGAATGATTATGACTTTGAGATTCGTTACCACCCGGGGAAGGCAAATGTGGTAGCCGACACCTTGAGCAGAAAGGACAGAGAACCCATTCGAGTAAAATCTATGAATATAATGATTCACACTAACCTTACTACTCAAATAAAGGAGGCGCAACAAGGAGTTTTAAAAGAGGGAAATTTAAAGGATGAAATACCCAAAGGATCGGAGAAGCATCTTAATATTCGGGAAGACGGAACCCGGTATAGGGCTGAAAGAATTTGGGTACCAAAATTTGGAGATATGAGAGAAATGGTACTTAGAGAAGCTCATAAAACCAGATACTCAATACATCCTGGAACGGGGAAGATGTACAAGGATCTTAAGAAACATTTTTGGTGGCCAGGTATGAAAGCCGATATTGCTAAATATGTAGGAGAATGTTTGACGTGTTCTAAGGTCAAAGATGAACATCAGAAACCATCAGGTCTACTACAACAACCTGAAATCCCGGAATGGAAATGGGAAAACATTACCATGGATTTCATTACTAAATTGCCAAGGACTGCAAGTGGTTATGATACTATTTGGGTAATAGTTGATCATCTCACCAAGTCAGCACACTTCCTGCCAATAAGAGAAGATGACAAGATGGAGAAGTTAGCACGACTATATTTGAAGGAAGTCGTCTCCAGACATGGAATACCAATCTATATTATCTCTGATAGGGATGGCAGATTTATTTCAAGATTCTGGCAGACATTACAGCAAGCATTGGGAACTCGTCTAGACATGAGTACTGCCTATCATCCACAAACTGATGGGCAGAGCGAAAGGACAATACAAACGCTTGAAGACATGCTACGAGCTTGTGTTATTGATTTCGGAAACAGTTGGGATCGACATCTACCGTTAGCAGAATTTTAATACAACAACAGCTACCATTCAAGCATTGAGATGGTGCCGTTTGAAGCACTTTATGGTAGAAAGTGCAGGTCTCCGATTTGTTGGAGTGAAGTGGGGGATAGACAGCTTACGGGTCCGGAGATAATACAAGAAACTACCGAGAAAATCATCCAAATTCAACAAAGATTGAAAACCACCCAGAGTCGACAAAAGAGCTACGCGGACAGTAAAAGAAAAGATATAGAGTTTGAAATTGGAGAAATGGTCATGCTTAAGGTTTCACCTTGGAAAGGCGTTGTTCGATTTGGTAAACGGGGGAAACTAAATCCAAGGTACATCGAACCATTCAAGATTATAGATCGTGTCGGACCAGTAGCTGACCAACTAGAGCTACCTCAACAACTCGCAGCTGTACATAACACTTTCAACGTCTCAAATTTGAAGAAATGTTTTGCTAAAGAAGATCTCACTATTCCATTGGACGAAATCCAAATCAATGAAAAACTTCAATTCATTGAAGAACCCGTCGAAATAATGGATCGTGAGGTTAAGAGACTTAAACAAAACAAGATACCGATTGTTAAGGTTCGATGGAATGCTCGTAGAGGACCCGAGTTCACCTGGGAGCGTGAAGATCAGATGAAGAAGAAATACCCGAATTTATTTCCAGAAGATACGTCAACACCTCCAACTGCTTAAAATTTCGGGACGAAATTTATTTAATGGGTAGGTACTGTAGTGACCCGAACTTTTCCATGTTTATATATATATTAAATGAAATTGTTATTTACATGATTAAGTGTTTCCAACATGTTAAGCAATCAAACTTGTTAAGACTTGATTAATTGAAATAGGTTTCATATAGACAATTGACCACCCAAGTTGACCGGTGATTCACGAACGTTAAAACTTGTAAAAACTATACGATGACATATATATGGTTATATATATAGTTAACATGATTTTATTATAAGTATGTATCTCATTAGGTATTTTAACAATGAGTTATATACATAAAAATGAGACTATTAATTTAAGAAACTCGAAAACGATATATATAACGATTATCGTTATAACAACGTCTTACTAGGTACATATGAATCATATTAAGATATTGATACACTTGGTTAATTATGTTAAATGATAAGTAAATATATTATTAAGTGTATTAACAATGAAATACATATGTAAAAATAAGACTACTAACTTAATGATTTCGAAACGAGACATATATGTAACGATTATCGTTGTAACGACATTTAACTGTATATATATCATACTAAGATATATTATATATCATAATATCATGATAATATAACAATTTACCATCTCATTTGTTATAATAAACAATGGGTTAACAACATTCAACAATATCGTTAACCTAAAGGTTTCAAAACAACATTTACATGTAACGACTAACGATGACTTAACGACTCAGTTAAAATGTATATACATGTAGTGTTTTAATATGTATTCATACGCTTTTGAAAGACTTCAAGACACTTATCAAAATACTTCTACTTAACAAAAATGCTTACAATTACATCCTCGTTCAGTTTCATCAACAATTCTACTCGTATGCACCCGTATTCGTACTCGTACAATACACAGCTTTTAGATGTATGTACTATTGGTATATACACTCCAATGATCAGCTCTTAGCAGCCTATGTGAGTCACCTAACACATGTGGGAACCATCATTTGGCAACTAGCATGAAATATCTCATAAAATTACAAAAATATGAGTAATCATTCATGACTTATTTACATGAAAACAAAATTACATATCCTTTATATCTAATCCATACACCAACGACCAAAAACACCTAAAAACACTTTCATTCTTCAATTTTATTCATCTAATTGATCTCTCTCAAGTTCTATCTTCAAGTTCTAAGTGTTCTTCATAAATTCCAAAAGTTCTAGTTTCATAAAATCAAGAATACTTCCAAGATTGCAAGTTTACTTCCAAGTTTTCTAAATCCATTCCAAGTAATCATCCAAGATTAAGAAACCTTTGTTACTTACAGTAGGTTATCTTTCTAATACAAGGTAATAATCATATTCAAACTTTAATTCAATTTCTATAACTATAACAATCTTATTTCGAGTGAAAATCTTACTTGAAATTGTTTTCGTGTCATGATTCTGCTTCAAGAACTTTCAAGCCATCCAAGGATCCTTTGAAGCTAGATCTATTTTTCTCATTTCCAGTAGGTTTATCCAAGGAACTTGAGGTAGTAATGATGTTCATAACATCATTCGATTCATACATATAAAGCTATCATATTCGAAGGTTTAAACTTGTAATCACTAGAACATAGTTTAGTTAATTCTAAACTTGTTCGCAAATAAAAGTTAATCCTTCTAACTTGACTTTTAAAATCAACTAAACACATGTTCTATATCTATATGATATGCTAACTTAATGATTTAAAACCTGGAAACACGAAAAATACCGTAAAATCGGATTTACGCCGTCGTAGTAACACCGAGGGCTGTTTTGGGTTAGTTAATTAAAAACTATGATAAACTTTGATTTAAAAGTTGTTATTCTGGGAAAATGATTTTTATTATGAACATGAAACTATATCCAAAAATTATGGTTAAACTCAAAGTGGAAGTATGTTTTCTAAAATGGTCATCTAGACGTCGTTCTTTCGACTGAAATGACTACCTTTACAAAAACGACTTGTAACTTATTTTTCCGACTATAAACCTATACTTTTTCTGTTTAGATTCATAAAATAGAGTTCAATATGAAACCTTAGCAATTTGATTCACTCAAAACTGATTTAAAATGAAGAAGTTATGGGTAAAACAAGATTGGATAATTTTTCTCATTTTAGCTACGTGAAAATCGGTAACAAATCTATTCCAACCATAACTTAATCAACTTGTATTGTATATTATGTAATCTTGAGATACCATAGACACGTATACAATGTTTCGACCTATCATGTCGACACATCTATATATATTTCGGAACAACCATAGACACTCTATATGTGAATGTTGGAGTTAGCTATACAGGGTTGAGGTTGATTCCAAAATATATATAGTTTGAGTTGTGTTCAATACTGAGATACGTATACACTGGGTCGTGGATTGATTCAAGATAATATTTATCGATTTATTTCTGTACATCTAACTGTGGACAACTAGTTGTAGGTTACTAACGAGGACAGCTGACTTAATAAACTTAAAACATCAAAATATGTTAAAAGTGTTGTAAATATATTTTGAACATACTTTGATATATATGTATATATTGTTATAGGTTCGTGAATCAACCAGTGGCCAAGTCTTACTTCCCGACGAAGTAAAAATCTGTGAAAGTGAGTTATAGTCCCACTTTTAAAATCTAATATTTTTGGGATGAGAATACATGCAGGTTTTATAAATGATTTACAAAATAGACACAAGTACGTGAAACTACATTCTATGGTTGAATTATCGAAATTGAATATGCCCCTTTTTATTAAGTCTGGTAATCTAAGAATTAGGGAACAGACACCCTAATTGACGCGAATCCTAAAGATAGATCTATTGGGCCTAACAAACCCCATCCAAAGTACCGGATACTTTAGTACTTCGAAATTTATATCATATCCGAAGGGTGTCCCGGAATGATGGGGATATTCTTATATATGCATCTTGTTAATGTCGGTTACCAGGTGTTCACCATATGAATGATTTTTATCTCTATGTATGAGATGTGTATTGAAATATGAAATCTTGTGGTCTATTGTTACGATTTGATATATATAGGTTAAACCTATAACTCACCAACATTTTTGTTGACGTTTAAAGCATGTTTATTCTCAGGTGAATACTAAGAGCTTTTGCTGTTGCATACTAAAATAAGGACAAGATTTGGAGTCCATGTTTGTATGATATTGTGTAAAAACTGCATTCAAGAAACTGATTTCGATGTAACATATTTGTATTGTAAACCATTATGTAATGGTCGTGTGTAAACAGGATATTTTAGATTATCATTATTTGATAATCTACGTAAAGTGTTTTAAACCTTTATTTATGAAATAAAGGTTATGGTTTGTTTTAAAAATGAATGCAGTCTTTGAAAAATGTCTCATATAGAGGTCAAAACCTCGCAACGAAATCAATTAATATGGAACATTTTTAATCAATAAGAACGGGACATTTCAAAATGATCAAAGTATTACGGATGAGGTGGCGAGAATGATGATTAAATGATGATAATTAATGAAGGATTTATGAAAAGAATGATGATGAAACCGTCGCTGTTGGTTCCTTTTATGGGTTGAATCAAACACTAACCAATTTGTTTTCTTTTATCTAAATGATAATATTCTGATGATCATGGTGGTGTTAAAAGAAAACGATTATGATATGTGGAGGATAATGATAAACGATGATGATGATTAAGTCGTGATTTTATGTGGAGAAACTAGTTAAGAAAACGATGATGATGATTTACAGTAAGTACACGAACGTAGGGGGATGATTAGGGTATTGATTATGATTATTATATTTGATGATACGGTGATGATTTGATGATGATGACGAATATAAAGATGATGATCGTGATAATGAGTTTTGATGTTATAATTCATGAAATAATGAAAGTAAATAATAATGATTTGGGTTAGTAGATGAGGAAGAAGAAGAAGGCAGTCAGATATTAGTTTAAAACGAATTAATCAGGAAACTTAAGTAGAAAATGTGATAGCTCAGACGGTTTAAGGTGTTGACGGGTAACCGGGAGGTCTCGAGTTCAATCCCTGCTTGTGACAATTCTTTTTAACAAAAGCTATTGAGGTAGTTTTCAATACAAATTTTTTTATTTTCATTATTTTCATTATTATTATTATTATTTTCATTATTATTATTATTATTATTATTATTATTATTATTATTATTATTATTATTATTATTATTATTATTATTATTATTATTATTATTATTATTATTATTATTATTATTATTATTATTATTATTATTATTATTATTATTATTATTATTATTATTATTATGATTGTTAATGTTATCAATATTATTGTTATCATTAATGATATAAACATTATTATTATTATCACATGTATAAGTATTATAATTATTATCAATATTATTATTATAAGTAGTAATCATATTAATATTAGTAGTAACCTTATTATTTTAAGTATTATGATCAATATTATGATTATAATTATTATTATTATCATTAGTACTATGAAAGTAATAAAAACTTATTAATATTACCATGAGTACCGTTATCAAATAATTATTAAAATTATTATCATAAACATCTTTAATAGTAAAATTGATATTTTTACAGTTATTATTATTAATATCATTATATTTATCACTATTATTTTTATTAGTAATATTAAGTGTTATCAATATTACCATTTTACCATTTCAAATATCATTTTAAGTATTAGTACAATTATTAGTTTTAACAAACAAACGATATATATAGTTAATACATTAAACATAACAAAATTAATATTTTCACATACAAAGGAAATACATGAAACATATATATATATATATATATATATATAAATGATAGAACTAATAAGTTTATATATATATATATATATATATATATATATATATATATATATATATGTATATATATATTATTCGATTACGATTATGTGTATTAATAAATAAACAAATGATATAGGTTCGTGAATCCAAGGCCAACCCTGCATTGTTCAGTATCGTCGTATGCATATTTTTACTACAAAATATCGTATCGTGAGTTCATTTGATTCCCTTTTACTCTTTACATTTTTGGGACTGAGAATACATGCGCTGTTTTTATAACTGCTTTATTAAATGCTTTTGAAATATATTTTGGACTGCGAATACATGAAATGCTTTTATAAATGTTTGACGAGATAGACACAAGCAAAACATTCCTTGAATGAATTATTATGCAGACAGAAGTTCTGCGGATTACAATTGAATTATGTGGACATGATAATTTCCACCATTGAATTATGTGGACATGATAATTGCCACCATTGAATTATGTGGATATGATAATTTCCACCATTGAATTATTTGGACATGATAATTGCCACCAATTGAAGTGAATGTTATATATCGAGAGAATGATTTTATACACAGGTTATGTGTATGATATTTTGTACATGAGATATGTGTACGGTTACAAAGATTTGTTAAAATGGTTTCGTACACGAGAAATGTGTACTGAATTTAAAAGATATCGCATGTACATTACATGTGGGTATAGGATTCGGGCCCATTTGTACCATGCAAGATTCAAATCTTGTGGTCTATCAAAATGTTGAATTTTACTATTTTATGATAAATCTATGAACTCACCAACTTTTTAGTTGACACTTTAAAGCATGTTTATTCTCAGGTATGAAAGAAATCTTCCGCTGTGCATTTGCTCATATTAGAGATATTACTTGGAGTCATTCATGGCATATTTCAAAAGACGTTGCATTCGAGTCGTTGAGTTCCTCAAGATTATTATTAAGTCAAGTATAGTTCGATATATTATGAAATGGTATGCATGCCGTCAACTTTCGATGTAATGAAAGATTGTCTTTTCAAAAACGAATGCAATGTTTGTAAAATGTATCATATAGAGGTCAAGTACCTCGCGATGTAATCAACTATTGTGAATCGTTTGTAATCGATATGGACTTCGTCCAGATGGATTAGGACGGTGCATTTCATCGTCAGATCTCCGAGTAAATAAGGGTACTTTCGTTGCTTTTGGATCTTCTCGTTCCCAAGTAAACTCGGTTTCTCTTTTGGTGTTCCAACGAACTCGAACAAACAAGATCCGGCTTTGTTACAAGGTTTTGAACTCACGGTCCACAATTTTAATGGGTCCTTCTACGAAGTGAAGTTTAACATCGATAATAAGCTCATCGAAAGGAATAACAAGTTCTTGTTCTGCAAGACACTTCTTCAAGTTTAATACATAAAATGTAGGATGAACGGGATTCAATTGAGTTGGGAGTTCGAAACGGAAATCAACGGGTCCAATAAGCTCCAAGATTTCAAAAGGATCAAATATCGCGGATTTAACTTTCTACGTTTCTCAAAATGGATTACACCTTTTCAAGGTGCGGCTTCTAACGTTACGCGGCCACCCACTTAGAATTTGAGAGGTTTACGTCTAACGTTGGCATAGCGGCGATTACGGGCCGTCTTGAGCCTTTCTTGGATTTGAACGATCTTAACAGTTATTTCATGAATGAGTTCGGGTCCGGTGGTTTGGTTGTTGCCTACTTCGGCCCAACAATTTAGAGAACGACATTTGCGACCATATAAAGCTTCGAATAGGTGGTTGCCTACTTCGGCCCAACAATTTAGACGAATCAATTAAAGGCAACTATATAAGTTTGTGATATGTTTTTCCAAGGTTTAAATCGTACGTTTGCTTGGTCCGTCGGTTTGTGGATGATACGCGCTGCTCATGTTTGAACGTGTCCCCCATGGTTTCTTATAAGGCACTCCAAAATTTAGAAGTGAAACGAGTATCTCGATCCTAAATTAAATGGCAATGGCACGCCGTGTCGAGATAGAATTTCTTTAAGATAGCTTTGAATAAGTTTGTTAGGACAAGTTTCTTATCGGTTTCTGAAAATGTTCGTTAGGACTATTCACCCTCGAGGCGAATACTAGTATAACGTGAAGAGTCTCTCTCTCTCTCCATCGAGAATTTAGATAAAAGGTTTCCTTGCACGGAAGTACGAGTGTAATGCGAGAGAAGTTTCTGCCTCGATGTGAGCATATCAAGCATTTTGTAGTTCGTCGGTAAAAGTGTGCGGAAACGAGATAGTATACGTAGTTATATATATTTCGGAGTTGAGTAGTAGTTGGCCGTTTATCAGAAGCATAAGAATGGTAAGTCAATGAGGAAAGATGTATCCTTGGATTATGTGTTATCAATATTCTCGAAGATTTTAGATGGTTGCAACGAAAATGACGGAGTCATGTAACACGGTACGTGGTGATGAGAAGGTCGATCGAGCCCCATGATTAGGTACCCAAATTTCTTCAGGCAAAATAACGAATTCCAGTCTTTTGATTTTAAGTCGAGAGAGGAGGCCTTTCAGGTGTTCATTTAGAAATATTTTCATATTTGGGTTCTATTTTGTGTTGCACGAATTCGACTAGCGAGGATAGTGTGGATAATCACATTCAAGGTTCGGACATGGAGAGGTTTAATTCCTTTCTTTCGGCTCAAGGCATCAGCTACAACATTTGTCCTGCCCGGATGGTAACGAAGTTCACGATCATAATCATTAAATGTTTTGGTCCACCATCGTGGTCTCGTGTTAAGTTGTTTTTGATCGAAAATATGTTGGAGGCTTTTGTGGTCAGTGATATCGGTACCTTTGGTTCCATAAGGATAGTGTCTCCACATCTTAAGTGTAAAGACAACGGCTCCAAGTTCGAGATCATGTATCGTGTGGTTTTTGTTCGTAGGTTTCAATTGTCGAGAAACGTAAGCGATAACTTCCCTTCGTTGTATTAACACACACCCAGAACCTTGATTGGAGGCATTGCAATATGTAACAAGATCATAAGTGTATTCGGAAAGAGGTAAGATAGGTGCGGTGGTTAACTTTTTCCTTAAGATTTGAAATGCCGACTCTTGTTCGGCGGACCAAACAAATTTCTTTCCTTGTAAGTTAATGATGTTAAATGACGGAAATACAGAAAAGTCAGAAATGAATCTCCGGTATAACCGGCAAGGTCCAAAAATTTACGAATATAATCCGGGTTTTGGGGGTTTCCCAAATATGTATGGCTTTGTTTTCTGCAGGATCGACTTTAATACCTTGACCACTAATAACATGGTCTAGAATTTGGACTTCGTTTAACCAAAATTTACACTTGGAGAATTTGGTATAGAGTTGTTCTCTCCTCAAGAGTTCGAGCATAAGACGAAGATGTTGTTCGTGTTCTTTTCTCCTTCGGAGTGTATTAGGATGTCGTGGAGGAATACGATGATGAAGTTATCTAGATATGGCTTGCATACGCAATTCATAAGATCCATAAATATGGCAGGGGAGTTAGTTAAACTGAACGGCACTAAAAGAAATTCATAACTACCGTGGTGAGTTCGAAAAACGGTTTTGGAGACATCTTCTCCCTTAACCGTCAATTGATGATAACGTTAATGAAGGTCAATTTTTGGAATACACACGAGGTCCTTGAAATTGATCAAGAGGTTATCGATACGGGAAAGAGGATATAGGTTCTCAACCGATAATTTATTTAGTTCACGATAATCGATACACATTCTTAGGGAAACATTTTTCTCCTTAACGAATAGGATTGGGGCTCCCCACGGTGAACGGCTAGGTTGGATAAAACCACGATCAAGTAGTTCTTGGAATTGACTTTGTAATTCTTGCATTTCAGATTGAGTGAGCCTATACAGTGCACGTGCTACATGTGCGGCTCCTGGTATAAGATCGATTTGGAATTCAACGGCCTATGAGGTGGAAGTTTCGGTAGTCCCTCGGGAATAACATCGAAAAAGTTACTGACAATCGGTACGTCCTCGATACGTTTTTCATCAGTTTCGGCTTTCTTAACGTTAGCTAGAATTGTAAAACAACCTATCCGAAGGTATTTTTCAATGTTGAGGCATGAAATGAGGTTGAGCCCGGTGCAACCCTTTTTGCTACAAACGATTAAGGGTTCACCGTCCTCGATAGGGATACGGATGGTTTTTGAGATCACAGGAAATGTTGGATTTTGTCTTGGCTAACCAATCCATACCAATTATTACATCGAAGTTCTCTAGGTCTAGAGGTATCAAATAGATTTTGAATTCTTTACTCACCATCATTTTGAGCCATCGGGACTTTGGTATGACTTATCATAATATAACCACGTCGATCAAGTGTCGTTATATTTCATTAGTTCATACGTCCATTCCAGCACCTCTCCATATGGTTAAGTTTGTGTAATCGTGGAGATTGCATATGAACAAGGTGCAACGACATCTTTAACAAGACTCGTATTTAATCGATAGAGCTAGTGCAATCTCTGAGAATGTGTTTCCCGCGAGAAATGTATAACTGATTGTTCACGTCAAAACGATCAAAGTCGATTAGTGGTATCCCATGTATAAAAAGAGTAATGAATCATGGTAATGAGTAGTACGCAACAATAGTGATAAGTAGTGATAGACGATACTCATCGATAGTAGTGGTAGTAATAACGTATGGTGATATATATTGAGGAGCACTAGTGTAATATCAGTAGTGAGTAGTGACCGTAATAGTTGTGAAAGTTTCACCACACTGGTAGGTAGTAAGCCGGGACGGCGATGAATAACACGGGAAGGCAGAATTTCCAAACTGGGTAGCGAATGAAGTCGCGTCATCCTTACGCGTATGAATCTTAAGTTTACGTGTATTACCAGAAAATGGCAGAATACAGATTCGCATGAGACTTGGGTACAATTAAGAAGTTCACCGTAGAAAGTTTCAAGTATTAATGCACAAGTAGTCAAGTAAGTGCTATCTATAGCAAATGTATGTCAGAATGCAATGGCCTACTATCGAGTTATAGTCTAGATTCACTAATGCGTCCCAACGACTCTGTTAGACACATTAATGCATATCCTAGTTCTCTACAACCAACGCTCTGATACCATCTGTAACGACCTGGCAAAAATGTCATTGGCGGCTTCATTAACTTAGGTCCCGTTACGTGGTCATAGTCCCTAAATGAGACGCGTTTGACCAAAATTATTTCGCATTCATTTGAAACGTGTATGACTTGCAAAGTTTTAAGTTACCAAACAATTCGACAAAGAGTTTAAGTTTACAAAAGTTATCAAGTGTAAATGAAATAACTTGCGACATAATATAAGTTGAAAAATTTCGAATGCTATTGTAATGACCCGGAAATTTCCAACCAAATTTAAACTTTAAACTTTATATACTTCCGACACGATAAGAAAAATCTGTAATATTGAGTCTAGAAAGTTTGAAATCTATATACGGATAATCAGTTACCTTTTGACCATACCCGACGATTCACGAATAATTGTTATAAATAAAGTTATATATATAAATTGTTATATTATTATCAATAATAATGTAAACATTATTATAAATAGTATAGTATTATCATTATCATTAACAATATTATTATTATCTTCTTTATTATTATTGTTACATATTATTATTATTATTATTATTATTATTATTATGAATATCATTATTAAAATTATTATTAATAATTATCAATATACTTGATATTGATATTTGTATTATTATTATTAGTATTAGAAACTAATATTAAGAATTATTATTTCTTTTATTATTTGTTTCACTAATGATAGATATTAATATTTGTAAAATAAACATTATTATGTTTCTTTATATATATTTAATATATAAATATATATATAATTGATGTATAATTATATAATAACAGATATATATGTAAATACATATACATATATACAAATATATAAATACTGTATTTAAAAAAAATATGTATTTTTTTTCAACTCCCTTTCAAACTGTTAAATTTGTCGAGCTGATTAGTATACCTGTCGAATCTAATCAAGGAAAATTAACAAATTCAGTTCCACGTTACTATTTAAAGTTTGTAATTATCTGTTTGTTTATTTCCTAAGCAAATATTCTGTCAACAATATCTCTGAATAAATTCACGATGTAATTCAGTATCCCACTTCCTCTTCATCATCAATTATCAATCCCAAACACCCTTAACAGTGTTATTAAATCGAATTTAAACAGAAAGTTTGAGAAAAACACCCGTCAGGTACCCTGTTCTTCATTTGTTTTCACCATGTACTGATTCCGAAAGAAATTTGAAAATCTAATAATGTAGAGTTACTAGGAATCATACATGTAAACTTTCTTCAAAACCTTAAAACCCAAATCTTTATATCGAGCACGAATTTGAAGAGTCAAACTTAGAGTTCAAAAGTCAAAGAATCTGTTCTTGAACAAATTCGAAAGCTATGTTATGATTTACGTTCAATTAAGGATTACAACAGTTTCTAAACGGGATTTCAAACCTACTTCATGTTATAATCATATCCTAAAACGTCCTAAATTTCATAATCAATTTCATGCTATTTTTTTTTAAAACAGCGACGGGCAACAGGCCCTTTTGTTCTTATATATTTTTATTTTTAATTTTTTTTAATCGTTTGCTATTAAATACAAGATCGAGTATTTATGTTTCAAATTATAATCCAAAAACCGATTTCAAACTTATTAATATGATTGACTCAGTACCTGATTGTTTAATTCAATGAAGAAGAAGAAGGATTAGAAACAGAAATATACGGTTTAAAAATAATAAAGATAGAATTAAAATCAGAAAGACGAGCTAGACTGGATGGTTAGAGTGTTATGTCAGGTAACAGGAGGTCGGAGGTTCGAGACCCGTTATGGGCATTTCTTTTTAGAATGACTTTTAACGGGTATATAATTCTATTCTATTCTCTAATTATCATTATCATTATCATATATTGATTATTATTAATATTAATATTATAATTACTAGTATTATAAATTAACACTTATTATTATTATTATGATTAAAGAAAGTAAATTATTGCTAACATTATGATTATTAACATTATCATCATTAAAAAGTAATAACATTTATTATTATTATTATTATTATTATTATTATTATTATTATTATTATTATTATTATTATTATTATTATTATTATTATTATTATTATTATTATTATTATTATTATTATTATTATTATCACTTTATTATTATTTTAATTATTATCTTAACAAACAGATGATATCTACTTAAAAATATATTCACCATAACTAAATTAATATTACATATTATTTTCTTAAATAAAAATGTTAGCATCTGTAATTATATAAAATTAAACAGGTTATACAATATATATATATATATATATATATATTTTTAGATATTATATATTAAATTTTAATACATTATATATCATTTTTAAAACATTAATAAATAATATTTATAATAAATGATATATATGTATAACTACATAAACATTAATCATTTTAAGAATATATACAAATTATATATATAATAAATAATTTAAACTATAATATATAAATACATTCGATTACAAGTATATATATTAATATACATATGAATGATATAGGTTCATGAATCCGAGGCCAACCCTACACTTGTTCAATGATGTTATATGTATTTTTACTACAAAATATAGTATGGTGAGTATATAGTCCCTTTTTAAACTCTAAACATTTTGGGATGAGAATACATGCATTTTATGATTTACGTTATGGACATAAGTGATCAAAAATAAATTCTATGTTGAGTTGTACCATGACATATTTCTTTATACTTTGTAGCTAATATTTACATGAGGAATGTAAACGCGAATCCTGTTGATAGATCTATCGGGCCTGACAACCCCAACCGGGCTGGACGACCAGTTTTCAACGGTTGCACAGTACTTCGTTTCTGTATACTACACTTGGTACGGTGTAGTGATTATTTAAGAATATGCTGCGATGATTTAAATGTTAAGTATGGTTACCAAGTGCTCAACTACTTTTACATACACTTGCGAGTGTATTATGTTTAAATATATGAAATTTTGTGGTCCATAGTTATAACGCTGCTAGCATCAAACCTATATATATCACCAACTTTATGTTGACGTTTTAAAGCATGTTATTCTCAAGTACGAATTAAGTCTTCCGCTGTGCATTAACTCATATTAAAGATATTATTTGGAGTCGATCATCGCAATGGGACCAACTGTTAAAGACTTCGTCCGGATGGATTAGTTGCGGACATTTCAGTTGGTATCAGAGCGGTGGTCTTAGCGAACCAGGTCTTGCATTAGTGTGTCTAACTAGTAGTTGTTAGGATACATTAGTGAGTCTGGACTTCGACCGTGTCTACCTGTCAAAAGTTTTGCTTATTATATCTAGTCGGAAATCATCTGCTTATCATCCTTAGGAAATTACCTGTTTATCATTCATAAGTCTAGACACGTCTTACAGCATTTACTGCATTGATAGTGTATAGACAAAATTCATATGTTAGCGTATCTGATAATTCATATCCTAGCGCATCTGTAGACTTGCCTGACATATGCCGTAAAATCCTCTGTAGTCTACGAAATCTTTAGTATTATATGTATATAGATATTCTATATAGTTAGAATATCATCCGATATCTGAAAATCATTTCACATCGAAGATCCCTTCCATCCACCAAATTGCCCTATTAGTGATGAACCTGAAGCACTTACCGGCGAACCTGTTCGAGAAACCATTTCCTCTTTCATTTCCAGATTATCTTGTCACAATTATATACTATCTCATATTTCGAATCTTGTTCATTCGCTCGCTCCAACCACCAATCATCCCGGTGTACTAGCAGAAGTTAACGAACTACGCGCTCGCGTGACGGCTTTAGAGAACATGGTTCGAAGGTTACAAACACTAGCAGCAGCACCAACCGTATAATTAGCACCACCATCATCAACGCCAACAGTACCCTTATCACCCCCAACCACAACCACGTCATAAACCTCAACATCACAATCTGTACCTCGGATATCAACATCGCACACTTCAATATCACCATCTGTACTTCGAGTGTGATCCTTGTTCTACATATCGTTCTATATCGATTATCTTCGCTTTACGTATCATTCTACCTCATTTATCTTCGTTCGACATGGCGATTATGTAATCTCTAATGTTTTAGAGATCATGTAATCAAGTACTAACGATAAATCTAACGAGTTTAATATCTTATTGACTCATTAAATCCATGATTACATCTGAAGAAAATATATATGTAAGTATATTTTCATAAAGATTCTAATTAAAAATTCTTTCGTACAAACTGTTAATGGTGAAAATATTTTAACGGGTAGGTAGTACCCGAGGAATATTTAGATTTCACATTAATAAGTTATACTGCACATTCTTCGAATCTGATTCAACGGTCAATTACTATGCTATTTACAACCACCGATATACAAATCCGTTCACCACAGAATAACCAATTTCAATCAATTTCATATTCGGATTTTGATCTATCAAAATCCAACAAGTGGCAAAACGAAGAAAACATTGGACAAAATAAAAAGTGTTAGAAACAAACAAATTAATTATAAAGAATTTTGTTAAGAATCCACGCTAACTGTTCCCAGCTAACTGTTAATTCCATATTATATTTTATTTATTGTCATTTAATTTCTGTTATTTATTTTTACGTACTTTAAATAACGGGACACGTATACAAGGTTTCGACCTATCATATCGACCCATCTATATATATATATATATATATATATATTTCGGAACAACCATAGACACTCTATATGTGAATGTTGGAGTTGGCTATACAGGGTTGGAGTTGATTCCAATATATATATATATGGTTTGAGTTATGATCAATACTGAGACCGGTACACGGGTCACGATACGTATTAATTAATTCGAATATTATATATTTAATTTATATATGAATTTATTGGATCATTGGACAATCGGACTACTGGACTGCTAACTTTGGACAATTAAAATGAATTAAAATATTGATTATAACATATGAAACTAAATAATTCTTCAAGTTTGCCACTTGATTTCATCTTAAACCTCATTTGTACCTCGACAGTTACAATTCGCGTTCAAATCTTTTCATGATTCTTGAAAATACCTCAACCGAGAAGTTGAACCAACCGCACCTCGTCTATGGAGGAAAAGATCTTTGCATATATTTATGCACCTGAAAAACTCTCGAACCCAAAGTCATAGTTTAACACGTACTCACGTCGAATTCTTTGGCATTTATTAGCAAAAACAACCTTATGACTCCTTTTCGAAGTAGCCAATTTTGTCACAGCTCCAGCAGAACAACTTCGACCTTTCATTCGAAAAGTCTTATTATAACTTTGATATATACGATTGGCTTTCCTCATCGTTACCGGAGAACTTTTTATATTCTACCATATTACCATCAGCGTTTAATCATCTAAAAACACAATTCTTCTGAAACCACCTTGGTTTGATAACCGATGACCCAGATCCGTTAACTTTGAGAATGCTGACAAAGCAGCATGTTGTAGATGGTCTTAATGGCCAAAAGTTGATGATAAAGAATGGAGTATTGGAAACATTCAATAGAAAATTTAGTACCGAAAAGCGGATTATGCGAAATTATGAAGGAAACCGTAGATAAATCACAAAGAATAAGTTTGACTTCAAAGGATCCAAATGATTCAGTGCCTACTGAAACCGTTAGTAAGAACCCTACTCCTTATTCTAAACCTTTCCAGATGATATTCTTCATCATCACCTTATCTTAGATATTATGAGATATCTTCGTATCTTTCATCATACATATTCTCCATATTTCTGGAGATACTTTCACACCTAATCTTATCTGAGATCAGTTATCTCTTCAAATATCTGCAATACAACATAAAAGAAACTGTGTTAGTTTCTAAATTCTGAAAAATTCAAATATTAATGTTTTGAAGTAGTGTTGGGAACTGATACATGAATTAGTATAATATAATGACACTTGATCAACGTCATTATATTACAGTAAGTCATGTTGAGTTTCTAATGGAATGTGATGATTCACAGTACCATCATCATGTGCCATGTTACACGACTCTTACATTCTATCCATCTCCAAACATATTAGGAACATATCATCTTGATAGTTCTGTTTTTTCCAGGATATTCTGGTAATTTGACAAATCAAAATTGTTCCATTCGCATTTCTTTCTAAGAGCATTAGCTATGTTCATTCCAAATTTCATATCTACAAATTCCGAATCATTGCTCGCTTGACTCGAGGACGGGAAGAGGAAACGAAAGAATAAAGCTCCAAAAATAGAAATTTGAGTATAAATCGCAGCAAATAGAAGAGAGTATTAACTGAGGATGACAATGAATATAGAAGACAGAAGCCGGGACATCGAAGTATAAAGGAAAATATAAAATCCAACAACCACCCAGAAATTACAAACCGTGTGTATATCAAAACGTATTGCAACGTAAAGACACGGAAGAATTAGAAACATTATAATTCCAAGGAAATCATAGAAGTGAATAGATTCTTCTGGCGGCAGATGAAAGAGAAGAATGAAAGATATGAAAGTTAGAAGTATAACAAGAATCAGAACGGGATGGAGTATTTTAAAGAAATACTTTAAGGTATGAATTGAGGGAAAAAGGATAGAAGATGTGAGGTATGGAAGTAAGGAAGGGAAGGAGGTGGATTTATAGTGAAATATCCGACAGAGAAATCGAAACAGATTACCGCATTTAATCAAAGGAGATCCTAATTTCTTTGATCATTGAAAAATCAAATCTTATTACGTAGGATTTTCTTTAAATCCCTTAAATCCTGGGAATCAATAGTAACTACGTCATCGGTTGAAAAAAATATATTTATTTAATTATTTCACTCTTTTGTGATAGCTTCACTCGTACGTTTCACATGAACGAATCGTTTTATCTATATCTCTCAATAATGATAAAACTCCATTATTTCCTCATATTCGTCATAAAAACATTCTTATTGTTATCCATGACAACCTCTATTAAATTTCGGGGACGAAATTTCTTTAACGGGTAGGTACTGTAATGACCCGGAAATTTCCGACCAAATTTAAACTTTAAACTTTATATACTTCCAACACGATAAGAAAAATCTGTAATATTGAGTCTAGAAAGTTTGAAATCTATATACGGATAATCACTTACCTTTTGACCATACCCGACGATTCACGAATAATTGTTATAAATAAAGTTATATATATAAATTGTTATATTATTATTACTAATAATATTATTATCAATAATAATGTAAACATTATTATAAATAGTATAGTATTATCATTATCATTAATAATATTATCATTATCTTCTTTATTATTATTGTTACATATTATTATTATTATTATTATCAATATCATTATTAAAATTATTATTAATAATTATCAATATACTTGATATTGATATTTGTATTATTATTATTAGTATTAGAAACTAATATTAAGAATTATTATTTCTTTTATTATTTGTTTCACTAATGATAGATATTAATATTTGTAAAATAAACATTATTATGTTTCTTTATATATATTTAATATATAAATATATATATAATTGATGTATAATTATATAATAACAGATATATATGTAAATACATATACATATATACAAATATATAAATACTGTATTTAAAAAAATATGTATTTCTGTTTCAACTCACTTTCAAACTGTTAAATTTGTCGAGCTGATTCGTATACCTGTCGAATCTAATCAAGGAAAATTAACAAATTCAGTTCCACGTTACTATCTAAAGTTTGTAATTATCTGTTTGTTTATTTCCTAAGCAAATATTCTGTCAACAATATCTCTGAATAAATTCACGATGTAATTCAGTATCCCACTTCCTCTTCATCATCAATTATCAATCCCAAACACCCTTAACAGTGTTATTAAATCGAATTTAAATAGAAAGTTTGAGAAAAACACCCGTCAGGTACCCTGTTCTTCATTTGTTTTCACCATGTACTGATTCCGAAAGAAATTTGAAAATCTAATAATGTAGAGTTACTAGGAATCATACATGTAAACTTTCTTCAAAACCTTAAAACCCAAATCTTTATATCGAGCACGAATTTGAAGAGTCAAACTTAGAGTTCAAAAGTTAAAGAATCTGTTCTTGAACAAATTCGAAAGCTATGTTATGATTTACGTTCAATTAATGATTACAACAGTTTCTAAACGGGATTTCAAACCTACTTCATGTTATAATCATATCCTAAAACGTCCTAAATTTCATAATCAATTTTATGCTATTTTTTTTTTAAACAGTAACGGGCAACAGGCCCTTTTGTTCTTATATATTTTTATTTTTAATTTTTTTAATCGTTTGCTATTAAATCAAGATCGAGTATTTATGTTTCAAATTATAATCCAAAAACCGATTTCAAACTTATTAATATGATTGATTCAGTACCTGATTGTTTAATTCAATGAAGAAGAAGAAGGATTAGAAACAGAAATATACAGTTTAAAAATAAGAAAGATAGAATTAAAATCAGAAAGATGAGCTAGACTGGATGGTTAGAGTGTTATGTCGGGTAACAGGAGGTCGGAGGTTCGAGACCCGTTATGGGCATTTCTTTTTAGAATGACTTTTAACGGGTATATAATTCTATTCTATTCTCTAATTATCATTATCATTATCATATATTGATTATTATTAATATTAATATTATAATTACTAGTATTATAAATTAACAATTATTATTATTATTATGATTAAAGAAAGTAAATTATTGCTAACATTATGATTATTAACATTATCATCATTACAAAGTAATAACATTTATTATTATTATTATTATTATTATTATTATTATTATTATTATTATTATTATTATTATTATTATTATTATTATTGTCACTTTATTATTATTTTAATTATTATCTTAACAAACAGATGATATCTACTTAAAAATATATTCACCATAACTAAATTAATATTACATATTATTTTCTTAAATAAAAATGTTAGCATCTGTAATTATATAAAATTAAACAGGTTATACAATATATATATATATATATATTTAGATATTATATATTAAATTTTAATACATTATATATCATTTTTAAAACATTAATAAATAATATTTATAATAAATGATATATATGTATAACTACATAAACATTAATCATTTTAAGAATATATATAAATTATATATATAATAAATAATTTAAACTATAATATATAAATACATTCGATTACATGTATATATATTAATATACATATGAATGATATAGGTTCATGAATCCGAGGCCAACCCTACACTTGTTCAATGATTTTATATGTATTTTTACTACAAAATACAGTATGGTGAGTATATAGTCCCTTTTTAAACTCTAAACATTTTGGGATGAGAATACATGCATTTTATGATTTACGTTATGGACATAAGTGATCAAAAATAAATTCTATGTTGAGTTGTACCATGGCATATTTCTTTATACTTGGTAGCTAATATTTACATGAGGAATGTAAACGCGAATCCTGTTGATAGATCTATCGGGCCTGACAACCCCAACCGGGCTGGACGACCAGTTTTCAACGGTTGCACAGTACTTCGTTTCTGTATACTACACTTGGTACGGTGTAGTGATTATTTAAGAATATGTTGCGATGATTTAAATGTTAAGTATAGTTACCAAGTGCTCAACTACTTTTACATACACTTGCGAGTGTATTATGTTTAAATATATGAAATTTAGTGGTCCATAGTTATAACGCTGCTAGCATCAAACCTATATATCTCACCAACTTTTTGTTGACGTTTTAAAGAATCTTATTCTCAGGTACGAATTAAGTCTTCCGCTGTGCATTAACTCATATTAAAGATATTATTTGGAGTCGATCATCGCAATGGGACCAACTGTTGAAGACTTCGTCCGGATGGATTAGTTGCGGACATTTCAGCTATCAATAGCGTATGCATGTAATCATTTAAGTTTGAATCCAAATGTGCTATCACTAGCGTATGCATGTATGCTTGACCCCAAGCAAGTAATCAAAGTGTATGGAAGCATGTATCAAGTAGCCACGTATGAACCTGAGAAACATATAGAAAACTATCAACGAAAAACGTTGGTGAAATCATAGGTGTATTTGTAAACGTTGTTTTTGAACCACAAGATTTTGTATTTCCATAACGTTGATTATCTAAATCGTTTGCATTCCAAAGTTGTTGTTCGCTTGTGGAGCACCCAATTATCAAGACTTAACTGTTCACGTACCCCGTTATCATAGTGTTAGAACCTACACTATATACTCAAAAATATATTTCATCCGCTAACGGTAGCGAACCGTCCGAATGAGGGCTTGTCAAGCCCATGTAATCACATAACATAAGTTCACGTTTACACCCTGCAAGTGTAACTAATGATAATTGAATTGAGGTCTTTTTGTTCTAACTCGCACGTGGAATGTTTGTTTTCGTACTTGTGTTCAAAGAGTAAAAGTATAATTCGTATATGTTTCTCATCCCATAGTTTAAAGAGTAAAAGTTGTTGAAAAGGTGGAACTATGATCTCACCTTGATTGCACGAAAGTAAATGTACTTCACAAAGTAACGTGTGCAAGAACGAATGCTAGTCTTGACCTAAATAAATAAGTTGTATCAATTACCGGTTATGACACAAGGTCGGGCGAAGTGTGTTCAATTAGTCCTATGGCTCGTTACGACTCGATTATATAGCATGTGAGTCACGTTGTCAAGTTTCATGCAAGATATAAGTATAAACGCAAGTTAGAACGATTGCATAAGTGTTTGGTTAAGTTTGACTAAAAGTCAAACTTGGTCAAAGTAAAAGTCAAAGTTAATGGGGTCGGGTCGGGTTTCCGACCATTACACATAAAACCTAGTCATATATAAGCATGTTGGAAAAATTTCATGTTAAACGGAGTTGTGAGTAAGCGGGAACGAAAGTGCAAAAATCAAAAATTGAGTTTGGTCTAGGGTTTTCTCGCTATAGCGAGATTTTTTGCACACCAGGCCTCGCTATAGCACTGTCGTACCCCGTCCTAATCCATCCAGATGAAGTCCACATCGATTATAAACGATTCACAATAGTTGATTACCTCGCAAGGTACTTGACCTCTATATGATACATTTTATAAACATTGCTTTTGTTTCTTAAAAGACAAACTTTCATTACATAGACAGTTGACAACATGCATACCATTTCATAATATAACCAACTATAATTGACTTAGTAATAATCTTGATGAACTCGACGACTCGAATGCAACGTCTTTTGAAATATGTCATAATGACTCCAAGTAATATCTCTAATATGAGCAAATGCATAGCGGAAGATTTCTTTCATACCTGAGAATAAACATGCTTTCAAGTGTCAACCAAAAGGTTGGTGAGTTTATTAGTTTATCATAATCGATCATTTTCATCATTTTAATAGACCACAAGATTTTCATTTCTCATAAATATACGTCCCATGCATAGAGACAAAAATAATCATTCATATGGTGAACACCTGGTAACCGACATTAACAAGATGCATATAAGAATATCCCCTATCATTCCGGGAAATCCTTCGGACATGATAAAAACAAATTCGAAGTACTAAAGCATCCGGTACTTTGGATGGGGTTCGTTAGGCCCAATAGATCTATCTTTAAGATTCGCGTCAATTAGTAGATCGGTTTACTAATTCTTAGGTTACCAAGAAAAAGGGGCATATTCGGCTTCGATCGTTCAACCATATAATGCAGTTTCAACTACTTGTGTCTATTTCCTAAAACAGTTATAAAAATAGCGCATGTATTCTCAGTCCCAAAAATATATATTGCAAAAGCATTTAAAAAGGGAGCAAATGAAACTCACAATACTGTATTTTGTAGTAAAAATACATATGACGACATTGAACAATGCAGGGTTGGCCTTAGATTCACGAACCTATATCAATTGTATATCTATTAAAACATATAATGAAAATCACATAATTTCCTTTATTAATTATATATTATTTATGTGTTTGTAGTTTATATAATTTATATTAAATTCCATTTAAAAATATATACTTATATTATATCTTAAGGTATATGTTTTATATATATTTAAAATGATTAGAATCTATACATTTAGTGATATTAATATATATATATATATATATATATATATATATATATATATATATATATATATATATATATATATATATATATATATATATATATATATATAGTATTATATTAAAAATATCAACTTTGTTGTATGTAGGTATTTATATAAGAAATGTTAATATGTCTTATATATAGTTATATAGATTAGTAATATAATTGTAGTATATGTAATATGTAGGTTTTATGTACCAAATATCTATTTGTTAAGAATGATAGTTTTGATATTAATGATTCTACTAGTAATAGTCCTACTAATAATAACTTTATTAATAACGATAATACTAATAATAAAAATGATAATGATAATAATGATAATACATATGTTAATAATGATTCTAATAATACTAATAAGTACATAATGATACTAATACAAATATTAATAATAATAATAATAATAATAGTTTGTGTTATTTTGATAATAATAATAATCTTAATCATAATAATAGTAATAATACATATATTAGTAATAATAACATTAATAATAATAATAATAATTTTGGTAATGAAATCTACCTTCCAAAGCTTTTCAAAAAAAATATGTCCCGAACAGGGTTCGAACCCAAGACCTCTCGCTCACTCATCGACACCCTTAACCATTCCTCCATTTCAGTTTTTCTGATTTATAATACAAACCCAAATACTTATCTATTACATGTTTCAATCCACTTCGTCTTCTTCACCAAAATCTAAACAATCAAACAACTTCATTCTTAATAGTCAATCATCAAAATGGTTTTAGGACTTTTAAACAAACATGAAACAAAAAATTAAAGTGTTCTTGTAATTAAGAAAATTCAAAAAAAAACTAAGAAAAAGTTTTGGACAATGTTTTCAATTTTGAGTTCGTTTTGGACAATCTATATAACATGAAATATGTTTCAAATCATTCCTAAAAACTATTGGAATCGTCAATTGAGCTTAAAACATCAAAACAAGCTCAAATTTCTCGATGAACAAATTAGGTGACTTTTGACAAAATAACTTTGACTCGCAAATTCGAATTCTTTATTAAGAATTGGAACTTGAGAATTTACAGAAAGTTTGAGTAAAAGATTCCCAACATCTCTGCATTATTAGTTTTTGAAATTTGTTTAGAATTCAAGTTTTTGTATTTCACTGTCAAGAACACATGAACTCAAAAATTGATTTTGAATTTAAGAATGTTATAGATTATGATTACAACATGAATTGTGTTGCAAATCATTCCTATAATCTTTATGGATCATCAAATTAATTGGAAACATAAAAACAAACTCGAATTTGATTCATGAATACTTAGTTGACTTTTAAAACCCAAAACTTTGACTCTCAAATTAGAGATTAATAGAAAGAATTGAGGATTGAAAACTTACAGATAGTTTATATAGATGATTCCTAACGACTTCACATTTATAGATTTTATTAATTGAATGGATTTATGATTTTGGCCAAAAAGTGTGGATACAGAGGCCCGTTTGAAGAAAATAAAAAAAATATACATCTGTCTTTCCATTATGTTTGCTGAAAAATGTTATGGCATAATGTAGTCGACCAATTCAATCAGAAGAAACAAAAATTAGAAAAGCAGAAAACGAAAAAGTCACAGATTTCGTACGAATGAGGATTTTGATATCTAACCAATTTGTTTCCATCCTAACTATTATTGATTTATAAGAAAAATTGTATTAATAATTAAATACAGATAGTTATAGAAATAATAATAATAATATTAATAATAATATTAATAATAATGTTATTAATAACAATAATACTACTACTGTTATTAAGAATAATGATAAGAATAATGTTAAATAAAAATGATTATGAAACATATAGTTATGATAATAATAATAATAATAATTTTTATTAGTATAGGATAATAATGATTCATGATAATTTAATTGATATTATTAATAATTTTAATGGTTAAAGTTAGTAATATTACCGAAGATATAATAAGTTACATGTTTCTACAGTAATATTAATATTACTTGTACATATCAAATTTCATATATATATATATATATATATATATATATATA
Source organism: Rutidosis leptorrhynchoides (assembly GCF_046630445.1). Classification (NCBI taxonomy): domain Eukaryota; kingdom Viridiplantae; phylum Streptophyta; class Magnoliopsida; order Asterales; family Asteraceae; genus Rutidosis; species Rutidosis leptorrhynchoides. The sequence goes on along the minus strand of NC_092333.1, from coordinate 219,390,692 downwards.
TATATATATATATATATATATATATATATATATATATATATATATATATATATATATATATTTATTATATCAAAAATAATAGTACATATCAAAGTGTATGATATATATTTTATATCAAATATAATAGTACAAATATTAATGTTAATATTAATAGTTATAATGAAAGTAATAATAATATTACTATAGCCACTATATTGTAACTTGTTTTTAATATCATACATTATGTAATGACTATATATTATATATATCGAATATTTAATATTTATACACTTTGTATATATTACAATATACACATAATAATAATTATGTATAGAAACCATGTATATTTATTACATATATCAATCCTCCATTGTTAATATATATTTATTCGTTATTAAGTTTGTTGAAAAAATAAAATTTAGTATTTCTAAATACTGTGTTCAAAGGTGTTAATACAATTTAAAATTTTTATGTATATATTTATTACTTAACAATTTTTTATTTTTAAATCATAAACTATTTTCATTTATAATTTCGACAAATAAACCGTATAACATTTTATTAATATATTTTAGATTATAATATATATATATATATATATATATATATATATATATATATATATATATATACATATATATATATATATATACATATATATATACATATATATATATATATATATATATATATATATATATATATATATATATCTATATATATATATATACGTATCTATTTACAATCAGTTGTTCGTGAATCGTCGGAATTGGTCAAAGGTCAATTGAATGTATGAAAACAGTTCAAATTTTTTGAGATTTAATTAAATAGACTTTGCTTATCATGTCGAAAACATATTAGAATGAAGTTTAAATTTGGTCGGAAATTTCCGGGTCTTCACAAGCGAGGCCCCTGGTTTCAGGTGCTGTTGCTGAATTTTCAAGTGCACGAACCAAGCTTCTTTCAAACACAACTAATGAACCGTAAACATTCAAAATACGTATCTTATATCGTTGGAAAGGTAATTTAACGAGGAATACAACTAAGTACATTTCATTAAACAAAAACATCATTTACAATAACCAAAATATCGCCGAATGATCATTATTTAACGTTTTAAGCTCAAAAATGCAAATGGTGATTCGAGAATCCAATTTACACATACGATATGCCGTTTTGAAGGTAATTAAACATACATTGCAACTAAATACTTATCAACAACATCAATAAGCATTCAATGCATCAAAAGTTCATTTTAAGTCTATCAAACCCTAACCAAAAAACATAAAATCGACAATCATGCTAACGAAGTTTTTCTAAATCAACCTACATACCAAAATGAAGCTAACGATGCTAGTAACACATTTAATACATAAACTTTAACATTTAAACAACATTTAATCATCCAAAACTCAAGATTAAACACACCCATTTCAAGTTCATGCTAGTTTATGCAAAATAACAAAATTGAGCAAATAAATCACATATTCATGCTAGACTCGAGCCATAGACACTAACTAACACCATTTCAAGTCTATAAAACGAATTTAGAGAAATCTAGAGTTTTTAGAAACTTTACCCCAAGTAGTGAAATTGGTACCAAAACGTAGAGGATGAAGAGAGGATTCCAAAAGTACAATTCGTTTTGATGCTAGCTTCCTATTCTTGATTTAGATGATGAATTTATGGAGAAGATGAAAAGGATTCAAAGTTGGAAGTAATAGGTGAAAGAAAAAGAGAAAAGAAATGAAATGAAAATGAATGTGGGGAGGGGTGCGTTGACTAGTTGACCTAGTCACTAGTTTACCCACTTGGAAACTTTAGTCCCTCTAGTTTAAAAGCAGGTTAACCAAACGAATTAATTTAAATACGCGAGAATAAACGGGAGATGTTATAATCGAATAACGGAAATATTAAGAACGTTAGTTAACGAAAGATACAAATTTAGATAACGAAAGATATTATCTAAAAAAAAAGACGGGCGTTAAAATAATTTAACGGAAAAATGCGGGATGTTACATCTTGCTTGATCACATTTGAGTAGTAATTGATGCACTTGTGATCACTGGAGATAAGCCTTTGAAATATGCAAGAGGGTCAGCTTCAAATGCTTTTAAATGTTAGCCTTTTATAGTGAGACTCAAAAAATAGCCGTTGACACACGGTTGCCTGCACGGTCGACCGTGGTGCGACCGTGCGTGCTCCAGTCCAAATTATGTATCCGTTATATAGCCGTTTGACTCAAATTTGAACACCACATTTTGGCACCTTTACTCCTTCTAGCACCTGCAAAAGAAACCAAACATCCTATACAAGTACTCTATGCATTAAGTGTGTGAGATTTGGTCTTAATGCATGAAAGTGACTATTCATTCCAAAAGTGGTAAACCCAACATTCTTGGAGAAGTGTCTTGATTGATATTTAGGGATATTTCAGTTTGGTCAAGACTTAGTTAGTCACATTAATATCTTTGGTTCAATTCTAAAGACTAGTCACTATGTCATTAACTTTCTAGTGTCAATTAATCACAAGTCATGATCTTGTTTAAGTTTAGTTAGAGATTAATTGAACAATGTGTCTATAAGATAATCATGAAGCTTGTAGAGACATCAAAGTTAAGTCATAAGCAATCACCCTTAGTTACTTAGACTAGATCAAATAGACAATTGACTATACTTTCATTGTGAACCATTTTACACTTAATCTATTGGAGTAGGTTAGTTACTTGAATCTTAACTAATGAGCACATTGCAAACATATTAATCAAGTTGACAAGTTTATGAGTATTAAGCATATTGGCAAGTAGCAAGTAATACTCACATAGTAAGAGATAGTTATTCTAGGATCAATCATATAGATACTTGCACAACTTATAATTCAAGCACATAATAAGTTTAATGTGCAATATAACACAATACATGATTAATGTGTAAGCACACATTAATGTCCAACACATGCACAAGGGAAGAGCAATCTCAAGTTGGGACTTGGTGACCATCCTAAATGTATCTAAGTATGTTTTAGGATTACAAGTCATTACTAGTTAACCTTGAGAACATTGTTCCTTATTTAGCCTTAATTAATCACTAAGTCATTTCTAATAGCAATCATTGTTCTAGTGACATTGGCTTAAGTGTGTTGGTACTTGATGATCAAACTAAGGATATCTAGATAAGAATTAAGATCACAAGTGGTTGATTAACACTTATGTGTTATGCCTAATCTTGGTTAATTTGTCATTAAAATGTCATTAGGCGTAGTTAATAACAATTAGTGTTTTTATGACCAAAACTCGGTTGAGTATGAAGAAGGCTATTCTAAGCATGTTGAGAAAGGTTTCATGAATTATAGATGTCGGGAACTAGTCAAACTTTATTTGGTCGAAAATAGTAACAGAGAGAACTGCGGTCGCACTGCGGTTGACCGAGGTGACGACCGTGCAACTTGTTTTCACAAAACTGCGTTGCAATTCAATTTGGGTTTTCACGGTTGACTATGCAGTCGACCGTACCTCAACCGTTTGTTTAGCTGAAGTTTTAATTTCATTCTTTAACCTATGTTTGACTTGGTCGTTTGCAAGATAAAGTATGGATTAGTGACCTTGCGTGTTTTATGTTAAGATGTCAGTCATCACTTATGCATATGTATGTGTCATCATCAAAACATATTATTTGGTTAATCACACTTTGGTTAATCATACTTAAGTTTATCGTTTAGTGCATTAACCCACATTCAACCAACATTCTCCCCCTTTTTGATGATGACAAACATACAAGTGATGAGGGACATTTTGCTATAAATACGCAAGTGTTAACAATCACTTGTATCCATCTTTCTCCCCCTTTTGTCGAAGCAAAAAGGTTAGCTCTCCCTAGAACTAAGCTCGCCTTTAGAACAAAACTCTCCCTTAAATCGTGCACATTGGAGAAACATATATATTAAAACACAACAAGCACATATTTTATTCAAAGCAAGCATGAAACATAGTGATGCATATATGAAAATATGAATGGAAGGTACAGTAGATCAATCCTAAGTTTGTTCTACATGGGATGAGATGTGCTTGGGTGAGATGAGCTGTAACAACCCAACCCGTTATCCAACTGACAACGCTTAAATTTTTTTTATCAAATCTGGCCTGTTCAGCATTCGGCGCGGCGCACCCCACTGTGGAGCGGCGCTCCAAAGTGGTCTATCCACTCTTTCCTTTTTTGACAAAAAGATCGTCCACTACCGGGCACTTTTACACGAAACGGTTTTCACAACACGATAAAGTAAGTAAAACTAACATGTTTTCATAATAAAACAAGTTTTACAACACCGGGCCCGCATCGACCCAATTTACAACAAGTGGCAATTTCTACCCATTTTAGTTTAATACAAAACTTAGACCGAGCATGGCGATTGGGGATACGCTATGTGATGTCCCCGTCAAAACACTTAATGGCTCCGTCACTTGGTCCCACATCTTGATCATAACTCTATATGAATTTAATAAATAACCTTGCATTCTTTATTTAAAAATGATTTCCTATAAAGGAAACTTACCAAAATGTGTAAGTTTAGAAAAACCATACATTATTACTTAACCAAAAGTTGACCAAAACAAAGTCAACAACATCCACTATTAAATGTATCAAAATATAATGCAAGTTAATGTTTAACAAAAGCTGCCATCATAAATATGCAGACTCTCTAAGCACAGCGGAAGCAATCAATCATGAACCTGAGAATAAAACATGCGAGTAACTGTCAACAAAAATGTTGAGTGAATTATAGGTTTAATATTGCAAACAATATTTAATGTAAACCATAAAAATTTATGTTTGAAAACATAAAAACTTCTTTTTGGACCACAAAATTATATGCTAGAAAACATATAAAAACATTATTCTATTTTCCGTGAGCCACCTGGTAACCACTTAACCATTTATTTACCCTTGCCAAACACAATAAATAATATACACCGAACACGTGTATCTTCAACTAAATACGAAGTACTAAACATTCCGATTATAAATTGCTAGCGCGACTAGCTCGAAATGGGGTTGTCAAACCCGATAGATCTATCCGTAGGATTCGCGTTCACCAGTAGAAACCAGTGATTACAGTTACCAGACTAGGGAATATTTTTGTTCAACTCACAATGAATAATTTAAACCAACCTCCACTTGAGTCCAAAATATAAAATAAATTGCATGTATTCTCATCCCAAAAGATTTAAATAGAAAAAGGGGACTATAACTCACCTTAATAGCAAACGAAGTAACCATACAAATAAGCGAACAGCAATCAAAGTAAAGTGATCAGGAATGATCACAACGCCGACCTATAAATAAAGCAGGTCGATATAAATAACTAACTTAGGTCAAGTCTTAGTATGATAGCTATTGTACATGTTGCAAGTAGACATAGAACAATACTCAACATGCATCGGTTTGATCGGAATAGCGTACGGACACACACTTTCCATTTTTAGAAAGTTTCTAGTTTTAGCAGGTTTCCATTTTTGGAAATTTTTTATTTTCGGAAAGTTTCTATTTTTGAAAAGTTTCTATTTTAGGAAAGTTTCTATTTTTGGAAAGTTTCCAAATTTAGAAAGTTTCTATCTTTAGAAAGTTTTAAGTTAGGAAAGTTTCCTTATTTCAAAAGTCAACTGAAAGTCAAAGTCAACCGAAAGTCAACTCAAAAGTCAACCTCGGTCAAACATAGTCAACATTAATTTTAAAAGTATAAGTTATAATAATAATATAAGTTATAATGTTAATTAAAGTTAAATATGTATAATTATGTCATAACATAAGTTTAATTAAATTAAAATGAATTATTAAAGTTAACATAAGTTTAAATGATATATTTAATATAACATAAGTATTTAATTAATTACTTAAATATTAGTCATAATATAAGTATTATTAATTAATAATAAAATTTAAATCATATCATAAGTATTATTAATTAATAATGAATTATTAATCATATCATAAGTTTCTAATTATAATTATTAAATCATAAGTATTTAATAATTAAATTATAATTAAATAATAACTAAGCCTTATAATAATTAAATAATTAATTAATCCTTATTATATCTTTTAATAATAATCTCATATTATAATTTTAATACTTATCATAAGTATTTTCCATTAATAATAAAAGTATTATTAATCATAAGTTTAATTAAAAGTTTAATTAAATGATAAGTAATAATTAAATGATATAATAAATATATATCATAAGTCTTAAATTATAATAATTACTTTTTATATCATAAGTAATTTAATAATAATGAAAATCATTATTTATATCATAAGTTTTATTTAATAACCATAAGTTTTAATCAAAAGTTCATCGGGTCATAGCTTGAGCCCCGGGAATCAGTTTTCGGCGAGCCTTATATATATCTTCGCCTAACCAACCCACCCGACACATTAGTGTGCTCAAGAACATCCCAAGAATAGTCACTAAGTCGTGACTTACAGCTCTTAATCAGTTTGGACCTTTAATCCGCTCAAAAACGTGTTTTAGTCATAACGGGTGATCCGTGGCTCGGATTTCGATGACCCGAACATGAAAGTTCATCCCATCATCAATCCTAACACACTAGTACACCCTAAGGACTCTAAAAAGGTCATAAATTCGGACCAAACCTGGTTCAATTCGTTTTCATAGTTTAATCTCCACATAACACCATTTTAATCATATCTTAAGCTCCGGGAATCGAAATGACATGAATCCGGAGTCTAAAATTAATGTCTTGATGAGAGGAACTCATCTAAATACTTAAATTTTACTTTTATAACAGTTAAATAACCAGAAATGAACAAAAAGGCTGTTGTACCAAATTAATCAAACCGAAAACATATATAATCGAGCAATTCTACGCATACAATCATCAATACAACAATACACAAGTGTTATACTATCATAATAACATCAAATACATACATAATCAGTAGAAATGAATAAGAATTGAAAAATTAGGGTTCATAGGTATACCCAAATCAAAGAACAAAGGATGTAATCGCGTAGAGCTTGAAGAGTAGAATCCGATTATGTGAAAAGCCCTAAATCTTCAAGGTGTAAATCAAAAGATGATGATGATGTTTATAGTGGTGGTTGACGGCTCCAAAAGGGAGAAAAGAGGAGGAGAGAGCAAAAAAAGATGAGAGAAAAATAATAAAGACTTGCTAGTTTTAGGTTTAAGAAAGAAATGAGAAATAAAATGAAATAAAAATTTGAAAAAAAGAAAATGGGGTAAGGGTGGAAGTATTTCGGCCAAAAATGAAAGGGTGGGCCCCTTTGTGGCCCAAATTTGCTAAATGTTCAATAGCTTGTGGCCCGAATGCCCGAACGAAGCCCGAAACGCGAAAACGCTACTACGCGATTGAAAATTCGGAGAGATAACAAATACGCGAGGAAAAATATATATAAATACTATATATAAATATATGACATTAAAATATCATATTTAAAATAATTAGGATTTAAAATTCCCAAAATCTCGACCGTTGGTTTGAAAACCGAAAAGATTCGCCGGATAGAAATCCGCGACACGTAGAAACGTACGATTTAAAATATGAATACAAATATTCATTTAACACATAATAATTAATATACTATTACAAAAATAATAATATAGGTCATAGAAATGACGTGGCACGAATAACAGTTAATGGTCGTTAAATAATTAACGGTAAAAGATAACGGAAAAAGTAGGGTCGTGACACGCTACCCAATCCTAATCAATTCAAAGCACATCCTCTAAAGCAACCTACACAATCCAATAGTTCTCACGCTTACCCGAGCCATCACCTCCACGTGAATCAATAAAAATGTAAACAACGAGAGGGTAAGCTATGAAAGCTTAGTGAATGCAATAATTATACATATACATATATAATATACCTACTTGCAAACACTTACACAAATATCTCATACACGCTAGCAATTTACATGGCATACCATCGCAAAGTATAACGCTAAATCTCCAAGACCACAAGCTAGCACAAACAATAGCATATATAACTCGAATAATATAATATGCTACACTACAACACATAACCATGGTTAACCAAGTACAAGGGAAAGGTACTTCGAATTTCCCATCGGTGGTCCCAACAACCGTTAGTGTACCACGAAATATATCACTAACCCCTGGGTGGTATCGATCGCCCGAACTTAAAACCCACCCGTCACGTGTAATGTGGTATCGAACGCCCGAACTTTAACCCACACTACACGCCCACACACACCCCTATATGACATGGTATCGAACGCCCGAACTTTAAACCCATATCATATATTGACCTGATGTGGTATCGATCGCCCGAACTTAAACCTACATCGAACCTCGTACAAGTAAATACATTATATACTCACATGTATAATCATTCCACTCACCTCGTGAACTCGAACATTACAAACCATGCTCGAAATCCCCACCACACGCGACCGAGCAAGATTTTACCTATAATACGCATATAGGTATACACATAATCAACATACAACCTCATTTGGACTCTCGACCCGCCCGAATGAACAACAAGTGCAAAAATATACCCTTTTGCACTTTTAACGCTACCCGAAGGTCCAAAAATAACGAAACTAGTTCCCGCGTTCTCAAAATACCCAATTATGTCAACTTTAACCTTTAAACGCATTCTAGTTCGTATTTTACACAAAACCCATTCCATGGTTGACCAAGTTTGACTTTATTGCTAAAACACCAAATTTTAACCTAAAATCACTTCTCGCGAGTAATTACATCAAAAGCATCATTTAACACTTAACAAAAGCGTTTAACATCCAATTAATCCAAATTAGTGTCATCCTCAATTTTGACCCAATTCAAATTGCTCATTTTGACCAAAGTCATAAAACGCCCCAAAATCACCAACGACTAGTGATTATATTTCCAAGACAACCACTAACACTTAAATCAAGTATTTACCTACTTGATTTACCAAAACTTGACTTAAAACTTAATTTGACACAGAATCAAGCTTACTTGTCCCGAAATACCCATTTGACCCGTTTTGACCTAAATTAGGGTTTACACCCAAAAACTAAGTCAACACAAGTGTTCTAACGTTTTACCAACACACGCAAGACCCAAACTCATAATTTCATCACTCGAAACCCTAAGTCACCCATTTAGGCTTACTTACTTGAATCTTACCCAAAACCCCCAAATTTCACAATAAAATGGATTTATAATTCTAACTAACACAAACCCTAACTCAAACAAGAAATCAAACACTACAATTCGGATTAGGGTTTACCTCAAGCACCAAAACGAGCTCTAGTAGCTAGAAACACCAAGGAGAACCAAAACCCGCTTCCAATTTGGGCAAAAATCACCATCTTCATCATTCATTCAAGCTTCCTCTCTCTAGAACTCACTCTCTCCCTCTAAGATAAGATGGGAGTGTTGTGTGGATATCAAAATGATCCAAAAGTGGATCTAAAACTGATATTAAAGCCACAAATCCGTCCATAAGTGAAAGGAACAAAGTACCCCTCATTTACCCTTTAAAAAAGGCTGAAAATTGCATCAGACGGGATCGGAGCGCCGCTCCAAAGAGTGGAGCGCCACTCCAACCTTTAGGTCAGTTTTCAGCAACTTGTTTTGGCCATAACTTTTTGACCGTAGCTCCGTTTTCGATGAATCAAATATCGTTGGAAACGTAATAAGATTTTCTTTCCAATGGTAAGGCTTTGAAACATCAACACAAACTTTATTTGGGGTTGAAACGATGCGTACACACCTTGTCACTTCAGACAACGTCCAGTTTCCTTCGACGTTCGAGCAAGCAACACGTACGTGCTTCGTACACTTCATACACGCATCGTACACCATAAATACATTATGTACAATAAATATTTGGGTCTTACAAATCTCCCTCACTTAAACTCGATCACGTCCTCGTGATCTTCGTTACTCAACCCATACGAACCTACACCCTATGGTCCTTCGATGTACTTTCGAACTCGAAGTCTACGAAATTTCCCGCAATGCGAAGATCTTACACCGCACTTAAGCGACCCTTCCGATGAATCACCCCCTTTCAACTTAAATCTCCATCAGCAATTCACCAAATCCACGAATCTGAGCACTAGAAACTTGCTCAATCCCTCACATCGGGAAGAACTCAACCAATCTCGTACCGAGATATCACCCCTTTGGTGTACCCTTCTCAAGTACAATGCCAAGAGTAACCACGTCCCACAATAAGGTCAACATCCAAAACGACGAAGACCGAGTAAAAGTAAATCCTTACGGATAACACTTACCACTTAACATCCCTTCAAATTCTCTCGGCTATAACTCGCAACAAGCTACATCCTTAACTAAATCACCCAACGCGATTTGCTAGGTCCACTACGCTGGGAGCCAAGTCTTGCATTAATCCAAATCGAGAAGGATTTATGTCGCGTCATACCTCCGGACTTCAACGACTCGTAAACCAGCCAATCAAGAATGTTCTATGAATCAAGAACTAACTTCCTCTGTCTCCACCACCGGGTCATTCCTTCGACGAAGAAATTTTGGTAACGCCAAATAATCACACTAAGAACACAAACTTTCCCATCAATCGATCCGCACACGACTACCAGTCACTGGATTAATCCAGGATGACGATAATACACCACAAGTTAGAAAAAACATCAACACTCGACACAGGGTTTCTCCCCTAAACCCAACAACACATCCATACAATACGGCTTCCTAGCACTAGCATGGAAACTATTTGTGTACTAGAATCCTATCAATAGCGAATTATCATCCCAACAATTCGCAATTCGTCACGCGACCTTCAAAAGTATTCACCAATGTCAGGTGAATCCTCCAACCTAGACCGTCCGTTAAGGATGGTTTCGACATTTCAATGCGGCTAACGGGTCGCATCACTAGGGAATGCACCCTCGCAAACAAACAAAACCCGTATGTCTCTATGTGAGACAATCGGAAATAGAACTCCCCGCCTCACAATCATCCATAAAGTGGAATAATCCACCGACAATATCCACAATCACGTTTCCCGAAAGGGAAAATACAGTATCCATACCGAAATCGAACTCGTACCTACTCAACAGCACTATCCGGGTTTCGCACCAACCCAATTTTACATCACGAGAGCACCCGCAATGACAGTTACATTCTCTCACGTCCGTGATCTCAAACTTCACACTTGGTCTCATACCGCACTTGGTACTGCACGACTACCTTATACAAGAAGACTTACGCTTCACTTGATCTAACACCACCGGAGATTCCTTGGGCGGCAGTAAAAACTCCCCCACTTAGGATTTATCTCTCCATTCTCACCGCCAAGATGATAACATCCCGCGGAATTGTAATTCCACGTCACACCTGACCATTCTCACCGTTGGTCATAAAAATCAAATCACTGCAAATTCACTTTAGGCTTTTAGAGCCGACATGTACAATCACTTGAGACATCGTACACGCGACGACATCGCACCGTCATACCACAAATCATAATTTACAGCTCTTCATCGTTCGCAAAGCGAACTCCACCAAAGTCCCACACACGCCTCTATGACTAGGCATATGCCACTCCGCTTAATCAGTCGTGCATCACAGTCGAGATCACCCGACCTTCTACGCAACGAACCATTATCAACAATTGCTCACTCTCATGGGGAAGAGTGACCAATCCGACACAATAATTGCATCGATCGCAATATCAACGCTTCATCATAAACTTTGACCTAATCGACCATTAAGTCTATCACCGGCTCACCGGTCATCCTTACTCGTCCATCACATAAGAGCAACAAGATTCGCTCATCTGCCACTTCATAAGAAGTATTTACTGCAATGCTCCTAAACTTCGACTTTCGCAACCGTCGAATTACTATCACCCGTCGATCACTATTTAAAATCTTCGATGCTTCCAAAGGGTATCTCACAGGCACCCTAAGCACAAAGTGATCACACCATCACCGGAGTTGAACATTACACTAGCAGGTATAAGAGGGCACCTGACGCCGTGTCATGCTGACTCCCACCACAATCAACCGAATTTTTAGAAACTCGATCTTTAGGTTCCATACACCCGATGTCACCTATCTCTCTATAATAATGACTCGAAGTCATACCTACCCGAAAAACCTTACGGTTTATCGTCTTATTGAAAGTTCCTAGCGATCACCCGCTACCCGCAATTTCCACAAGGCCAAACGATATAGCCTCACGAAACCCTTCATCTAACACTAAAGAGATGCTTGGCAACACCAAGTCTTACATCCTTCCACACCTCAATAAACCCCTACTACAAGGGATATTCCATTAGGAATGTTACCCTATAACCCACAACACACTAACACAAACAACATTATACGGGTCACCCTCCCATGAGTTTAACGACCCGAAGACTCCTCGATCTCGCCAATTCTAAGGCGACTCACAACACGAATCCTAACACGATTCTCTAACCACACACTCTACCAAGTGTAACTCAAAACTACAATCATTAGACTTATTGCATTCCATTACGGAATTCAAGTCTTCGCCGCACACACGCACACGTAAATCGGTCATCCTAGTTACGATGGGTAACTAAAACCAATAACAATCTCAACAGTGCACCCACTACTTAGGGTGACTAAGCACGCACCAAACTCGTGAGTTGGCTCGCTCACTTAACTAATCGAATCCATCGTAACACTTCCCGACTCGTAAAGAACTCGACGTGACAACAAGTACGTCACTCGAGACCACTATGAAATGTCCCGTTCTTATTGATTAAAAACGTTCCATATTAATTGATTTCGTTGCGAGGTTTTGACCTCTATATGAGACGTTTTTCAAAGACTGCATTCATTTTTAAAACAAACCATAACCTTTATTTCATAGATAAAGGTTTTAAAAAGCTTTACGTAGATTATCAAATAATGATAATCTAAAATATCCTGTTTACACACGACCATTACATAATGGTTTACAATACAAATATGTTACAACAAAATAAGTTTCTTGAATGCAGTTTTTACACAATATCATACAAGCATGGACTCCAAATCTCGTCCTTATTTAAGTATGCTACAGCGGAAGCTCTTAATAATCACCTGAGAATAAACATGCTTAAAACGTCAACAAAAATGTTGGTGAGTTATAGGTTTAACCTATATATATCAAATCATAATAATAGACCACAAGATTTCATATTTCAATACACATCCCATACATAGAGATAAAAATCATTCATATGGTGAACACCTGGTAACCGACATTAACAAGATGCATATATAAGAATATCCCCATCATTCCGGGACACCCTTCGGATATGATATAAATTTCGAAGTACTAAACCATCCGGTACTTTGGATGGGGTTTGTTAAGCCCAATAGATCTATCTTTAGGATTCACGTCAATTAGGGTGTCTGTTCCCTAATTCTTAGATTACCAGACTTAATAAAAAGGGGCATATTCGATTTCGATAATTCAACCATAGAATGTAGTTTCACGTACTTGTGTCTATTTTGTAAATCATTTATAAAACCTGCATGTATTCTCATCCCAAAAATATTAGATTTTAAAAGTGGGACTATAACTCACTTTCACAGATTTTTACTTCGTCGGGAAGTAAGACTTGGCCACTGGTTGATTCACGAACCTATAACAATATATACATATATATCAAAGTATGTTCAAAATATATTTACAACACTTTTAATATATTTTGATGTTTTAAGTTTATTAAGTCAGCTGTCCTCGTTAGTAACCTACAACTAGTTGTCCACAGTTAGATGTACAGAAATAAATCGATAAATATTATCTTGAATCAATCCACGACCCAGTGTATACGTATCTCAGTATTGATCACAACTCAAACTATATATATTTTGGAATCAACCTCAACCCTGTATAGCTAACTCCAACATTCACATATAGAGTGTCTATGGTTGTTCCGAAATATATATAGATGTGTCGACATGATAGGTCAAAACATTGTATACGTGTCTATGGTATCTCAAGATTACATAATATACAATACAAGTTGATTAAGTTATGGTTGGAATAGATTTGTTACCAATTTTCACGTAGCTAAAATGAGAAAAATTATCCAATCTTGTTTTACCCATAACTTCTTCATTTTAAATCCGTTTTGAGTGAATCAAATTGCTATGGTTTCATATTGAACTCTATTTTATGAATCTAAACAGAAAAAGTATAGGTTTATAGTCGGAAAAATAAGTTACAAGTCGTTTTTGTAAAGGTAGTCATTTCAGTCGAAAGAACGACGTCTAGATGACCATTTTAGAAAACATACTTCCACTTTGAGTTTAACCAGAATTTTTGGATATAGTTTCATGTTCATAATAAAAATCATTTTCTCAGAATAACAACTTTTAAATCAAAGTTTATCATAGTTTTTAATTAACTAACCCAAAACAGCCCGCGGTGTTACTACGACGGCGTAAATCCGGTTTTACGGTGTTTTTCGTGTTTCTAGGTTTTAAATCATTAAGTTAGCATATCATATAGATATATAACATGTGTTTAGTTGATTTTAAAATTCAAGTTAGAAGGATTAACTTTTGTTTGCGAACAAGTTTAGAATTAACTAAACTATGTTCTAGTGATTACAAGTTTAAACCTTCGAATAAGATAGCTTTATATGTATGAATCGAATGATGTTATGAACATCATTACTACCTTAATTTCCTTGGATAAACCTACTGGAAAAGAGAAAAATGGATCTAGCTTCAACGGATCCTTGGATGGCTCGAAGTTCTTGAAGCAGAATCATGACACGAAAACAAGTTCAAGTAAGATCATCACTTGAAATAAGATTGTTATAGTTATAGAAATTGAACCAAAGTTTGAATATGATTATTACCTTGTATTAGAATGATAAACTACTGTAAGAAACAAAGATTTCTTGAGGTTGGATGATCACCTTACAAGATTGGAAGTGAGCTAGCAAACTTGAAAGTATTCTTGATTTTATGTAACTAGAACTTGTAAAATATATGAAGAACACTTAGAACTTGAAGATAGAACTTGAGAGATATCAATTAGATGAAGAAAATTGAAGAATGAAAGTGTTTGTAGGTGTTTTTGGTCGTTGGTGTATGGATTAGATATAAAGGATATGTAATTTTGTTTTCATGTAAATAAGTCATGAATGATTACTCATATTTTTGTAATTTTATGAGATATTTCATGCTAGTTGCCAAATGATGGTTCCCACATGTGTTAGGTGACTCACATGGGCTGCTAAGAGCTGATCATTGGAGTGTATATACCAATAGTACACACATCTAAAAGCTGTGTATTGTACGAGTACGAATACGGGTGCATACGAGTAGAATTGTTGATGAAACTGAACGAGGATGTAATTGTAAGCATTTTTGTTAAGTAGAAGTATTTTGATAAGTGTCTTGAAGTCTTTCAAAAGTGTATGAATACATATTAAAACACTACATGTATATACATTTTAACTGAGTCGTTAAGTCATCGTTAGTCGTTACATGTAAATGTTGTTTTGAAACCTTTAGGTTAACGATCTTGTTAAATGTTGTTAACCCAATGTTTATAATATCAAAAGAGATTTTAAATTATTATATTATCATGATATTATGATGTACGAATATCTCTTAATATGATATATATACATTAAATGTCGTTACAACGATAATCGTTACATATATGTCTCGTTTCAAAATCATTAAGTTAGTAGTCTTGTTTTTACATATGTAGTTCATTGTTAATACACTTAATGATATGTTTACTTATCATAATATCATGTTAACTATATATATAACCATATATATGTCATCATATAGTTTTTACAAGTTTTAACATTCGTGAATCACCGGTCAACTTGGGTAGTCAATTGTCTATATGAAACCTATTTCAATTAATCAAGTCTTAACAAGTTTGATTGCTTAATATGTTGGAAACATTTAATCATGTAAATATCAATCTCAATTAATATATATAAACATGGAAAAGTTCGGGTCACTACAGTACCTACCCGTTAAATAAATTTCGTCCCGAAATTTTAAGCTGTTGAAGGTGTTGACGAATCTTCTGGAAAGAGATGCGGGTATTTCTTCTTCATCTGATCTTCACGCTCCCAGGTGAACTCGGGTCCTCTACGAGCATTCCATCGAACCTTAACAATTGGTATCTTGTTTTGCTTAAGTCTTTTAACCTCACGATCCATTATTTCTACGGGTTCTTCGATGAATTGAAGTTTTTCGTTGATTTGGATTTCATCTAACGGAATAGTGAGATCTTCTTTAGCAAAACATTTCTTCAAATTCGAGACGTGGAAAGTGTTATGTACAGCCGCGAGTTGTTGAGGTAACTCAAGTCGGTAAGCTACTGGTCCGACACGATCAATAATCTTGAATGGTCCAATATACCTTGGATTTAATTTCCCTCGTTTACCAAATCGAACAACGCCTTTCCAAGGTGCAACTTTAAGCATGACCATCTCTCCAATTTCAAATTCTATATCTTTTCTTTTAATGTCAGCCTAGCTCTTTTGTCGACTTTGGGCGGTTTTCAACCGTTGTTGAATTTGGATGATCTTCTCGGTAGTTTCTTGTATAATCTCCGGACCCGTAATCTGTCTATCCCCCACTTCACTCCAACAAATCGGAGACCTGCACTTTCTACCATAAAGTGCTTCAAACGGCGCCATCTCAATGCTTGAATGGTAGCTGTTGTTGTAGGAAAATTCTGCTAACGGTAGATGTCGATCCCAACTGTTTCCGAAATCAATAACACATGCTCGTAGCATGTCTTCAAGCGTTTGTATCGTCCTTTCGCTCTGCCCATCAGTTTGTGGATGATAGGCAGTACTCATGTCTAGACGAGTTCCTAATGCTTGCTGTAATGTCTGCCAGAATCTTGAAATAAATCTGCCATCCCTATCAGAGATAATAGAGATTGGTATTCCATGTCTGGAGACGACTTCCTTCAAATACAGTCGTGCTAACTTCTCCATCTTGTCATCTTCTCTTATTGGTAGGAAGTGTGCTGATTTGGTGAGACGATCAACTATTACCCAAATAGTATCAAAACCACTTGCAGTCCTTGGCAATTTAGTGATGAAATCCATGGTAATGTTTTCCCATTTCCATTCCGGGATTTCGGGTTGTTGAAGTAGACCTAATGGTTTCTGGTGCTCAGCTTTGACCTTAGAACACGTCAAACATTCTCCTACGTATTTAGCAACATCGGCTTTCATACCCGGCCACCAAAAATGTTTCTTGAGATCCTTGTACATCTTCCCCGTTCCAGGATGTATTGAGTATCTGGTTTTATGAGCTTCTCTAAGTACCATTTCTCTCATATCTCCAAATTTTGGTACCCAAATCCTTTCAGCCCTATACCGGGTTCCGTCTTCCCGAATATTAAGATGCTTCTCCGATCCTTTGGGTATTTCATCCTTTAAATTTCCCTCTTTTAAAACTCCTTGTTGCGCCTCCTTTATTTGAGTAGTAATGTTATTATGAATCATTATATTCATAGATTTTACTCGAATGGGTTCTCTGTCCTTCCTGCTCAAGGCATCGGCTACCACATTTGCCTTCCCCGGGTGGTAACGAATCTCAAAGTCGTAATCATTCAATAATTCAATCCACCTACGCTGCCTCATATTCAGTTGTTTCTGATTAAATATGTGTTGAAGACTTTTGTGGTCGGTATATATAATACTTTTGACCCCATATAAGTAGTGCCTCCAAGTCTTTAATGCAAAAACAACCGCGCCTAATTCCAAATCATGCGTCGTATAATTTTGTTCGTGAATCTTCAATTGTCTAGATGCATAAGCAATCACCTTCGTTCGTTGCATTAATACACAACCGAGACCTTGCTTTGATGCATCACAATAAATCACAAAATCATCATTCCCTTCAGGCAATGACAATATAGGTGCCGTAGTTAGCTTTTTCTTCAATAACTGAAACGCTTTCTCTTGTTCATCATTCTATTCAAATTTCTTCC
This sequence comes from Rutidosis leptorrhynchoides, assembly GCF_046630445.1. NCBI lineage: Eukaryota > Viridiplantae > Streptophyta > Magnoliopsida > Asterales > Asteraceae > Rutidosis > Rutidosis leptorrhynchoides. The sequence continues at coordinate 219,372,714 of NC_092333.1, read as the reverse complement.
CTTTATGCGTTAATGCAGTTAAGGGTTTTGCTATTCTGGAAAAGTCTTGGATGAACCTTCTGTAGTAACCAGCTAGTCCTAAAAACTGGCGTATGTGTTTCGGAGTTTTCGGGGTTTCCCACTTTTCAACAGTTTCTATCTTTGCCGGATCCACCTTAATACCTTCTTTGTTCACTATGTGACCGAGGAATTGAACTTCTTCCAACCAAAATGCACACTTTGAAAACTTAGCGTACAATTCTTCCTTCCTCAATACTTCTAACCCCTTTCTCAAATGTTCACCGTGTTCTTGGTCATTCTTTGAGTAAATAAGTATGTCATCAATGAAAACAATGACAAACTTGTCAAGGTATGGTCCACACACTCGGTTCATAAGGTCCATGAACACAGCTGGTGCATTAGTTAAACCAAACGGCATGACCATAAACTCGTAATGACCGTAACGTGTTCTGAAATCAGTCTTTGGAATATCATCTTCTTTCACCCGCATTTGATGATACCCGGAACGTAAGTCAATCTTTGAATAAACAGACGAGCCTTGTAATTGATCAAATAAGTCGTCGATTCTCGGTAGTGGGTAGCGGTTCTTGATGGTAAGTTTGTTCAACTCTCGGTAGTCGATACACAACCTGAATGTACCATCTTTCTTCTTGACAAACAAAACAGGAGCTCCCCACGGTGATGTGCTTGGTCGAATGAAACCACGCTCTAAAAGTTCTTGTAATTGGCTTTGTAGTTCTTTCATCTCGCTGGGTGCGAGTCTGTAAGGAGCACGAGCTATTGGTGCAGCTCCTGGTACAAGATCTATTTGAAATTCAACGGATCGATGTGGGGGTAATCCCGGTAATTCTTTCGGAAATACATCGGGAAATTCTTTTGCAATGGGAACATCATTGATGCTCTTTTCTTCAGTTTGTACTTTCTCGACGTGTGCTAGAACAGCATAGCAACCTTTTCTTATTAGTTTTTGTACCTTTAAATTACTAATAAGATGTAGCTTCGTGTTGCCCTTTTCTCCGTACACCATTAAGGGTTTTCCTTTTTCTCGTATAATGCGAATTGCATTTTTGTAACAAACGATCTCCGCTTTCACTTCTTTCAACCAGTCCATACCGATTATCACATCAAAACTCCCTAACTCTACTGGTATCAAATCAATCTTAAATGTTTCGCTAACCAGTTTAATTTCTCGATTTCGACATATATTATCTGCTGAAATTAATTTACCATTTGCTAATTCGAGTAAAAATTTACTATCCAAAGGCGTCAATGGACAACTTAATTTAGCACAAAAATCTCTACTCATATAGCTTCTATCCGCACCCGAATCAAATAAAACGTAAGCAGATTTATTATCAATAAGAAACGTACCCGTAACAAGCTCCGGGTCTTCCTGTGCCTCTGCCGCATTAATATTGAAAACTCTTCCACGGCCTTGTCCATTCGTGTTCTCCTGGTTCGGGCAATTTCTAATAATGTGGCCCGGTTTTCCACATTTATAACAAACTACATTGGCATAACTTGCTCCGACACTACTTGCTCCGCCATTACTCGTTCCGACACCATTTGTTCCTTTCGTTCTATTAACCCCTGGTCCGTAGACCTCACACTTCGCCGCGCTATGACCATTTCTTTTACACTTGTTGCAAAATTTGGTGCAGAACCCCGAGTGATTCTTTTCACACCTTTGGCATAGCTGCTTCTGATTGTTGTTGTTGTTGCGGTTATTATTGTTGTTGGGATGATTGTTGTAGTTGCTGTTGTTGTTGTTGTTGTTGTTGTTGGGCCGTTTGTTGTAGTTGCGATTGATGTTGCGATTGTTGGGATAATTGTTGCGATTATTGTTGTAATTGCTGTTGTTGTTGTATTGGTGATTCTTATCACCGTTTTCCTCCCACTTTCTTTTGACTTGCTTCACATTGGCCTCTTCAACAGTCTGTTCTTTAATTCTTTCTTCAATCTGGTTCACTAGTTTGTAAGCCATTCTACATGCCTGTTGTATAGAGGCGGGCTCGTGTGAACTTATATCTTCTTGGATTCTTTCCGGTAATCCTTTCACAAATGCGTCGATCTTCTCTTCCTCATCTTCGAATGCTCCCGGACACAATAGGCACAATTCTGTGAATCGTCTTTCGTACGTGGTAATATCAAATCCTTGGGTTCGTAACCCTCTAAGTTCTGTCTTGAGCTTATTGACCTCGGTTCTGGGACGGTACTTCTCGTTCATCAAGTGCTTGAATGCTGACCACGGTAGTGCGTACGCATCATCTTGTCCCACTTGCTCTAGATAGGTATTCCACCATGTTAACGCAGAACCTGTGAAGGTATGCGTAGCGTACTTCACTTTGTCCTCTTCAGTACACTTACTTATGGCAAACACCGATTCAACCTTCTCGGTCCACCATTTCAATCCGATCGGTCCTTCGGTTCCATCAAATTCCAAAGGTTTGCAGGCAGTGAATTCTTTGTAGGTGCATCCTACACGATTTCCTGTACTGCTAGATCCAAGGTTATTGTTGGTATGTAGCGCAGCCTGTACTGCGGCTATGTTTGAAGCTAGAAAAGTACGGAATTCCTCTTCATTCATATTCACGGTGTGTCGAGTAGTCGGTGCCATTTCCTTCAAAATAGTTAAATGGAACAAGTTAATCATACAGAATATTAAGAGTAGTTAATAGTATTTCGTAGCATAATATGAACTCATTTATAAAAGCTTTTTCTTCATATTAGCGTTTTATAAGTTTAAATTCGGGTAGTACCTACCCGTTAAGTTCATACTTAGTAGCTAATATACAATTCAACTACTACAATTCTATATGAAAAACTGATTGTAATAATATTTCGCGTTCAAACGTTTATACAATATTTTACAAACTTACAATACCGCTTATTTTACATAAAGCATGAAATATAGCACACAATAACTTTGATACAAGATAGTTGTGAAGACAATTCTAGCTAGTACACAAGTCGTTCGGCAAAGGCAATAAAGACACGTAATTCATACGTCCAGAAACAAGTCATGCATTCTGGTTTTACTAGGACTACTTCCCATCCTTGGTCTTGTGCAACATAACCGTTATGGCTGTTGATAAGACAGCGTGTTGTAACGTCATCAAAGGGACGAGGGTTACGTAATGTCCAACAGTCCCGTAATAATCTAAAAACCTCATTTCTTACCCCAATTACCGACTCCGTCACTTGTGGAAACGTTTTGTTTAATAGTTGTAGCCCGATGTTCTTGTTCTCACTTTGGTGAGAAGCGAACATTACTAATCCGTAAGCATAACATGCTTCTTTATGTTGCATGTTAGCCGCTTTTTCTAAATCACGAAGTCCAATATTCGGATATATTGAGTCAAAATAATTTCTTAACCCGTTGCGTAAAATAGCATTTGGGTTCCCCGCAATATATGCGTCAAAGTAAACACATCGTAACTTATGGGTTTCCCAATGTGATATCCCCCATCTTTCAAACGAAAGTCTCTTATAAACCAAGACATTCTTGGAACGTTCTTCGAATGTCTTACAAACTGATCTCGCCTTAAATAGTTGTGCCGAGGAATTCTGGCCGACTCTAGACAAGATTTCATCAATCATGTCTCCGGGTAGGTCTCTTAAAATATTGGGTTGTCTATCCATTTTGTGTTTTTAAACTGTAAAATAGACAAGAGTTAGATTCATAAAAAAATACTTATTAATACAAGCAATTTTTACATATATCATAAAGCATAAGAACACTATATTACATATATTACACCACACGAATACAACTATCTTATTCCGACTCGCTCGTTTCTTCTTCTTCGGTTTTGGTTCGTTTTGCCAAGTTTCTAGGGATATATGATGTTCCCCTAATACGAGCCGTCGTTGTCCACATTGGTTTAGAAAAACCTGGTGGTTTAGAGGTTCCCGGGTCATTGTTACAACTTAAGGACTTCGGGGGTTGACGATACATATAAAGTTCATCGGGGTTGGAATTAGATTTCTCTATTTTTATGCCCTTTCCCTTATTATTTTCTTTTGCCTTTTTAAATTCAGTTGGGGTAATTTCTATAACATCATTGGAATTCTCGTCGGAATCCGATTCATCGGAGAATTGGTAATCCTCCCAATATTTTTCTTCCTTGGCGGAAACACCATTGACCATAATTAACCTTGGTCGGTTGGTTGAGGATTCTCTTTTACTTAACCGTTTTATTATTTCCCCCACCAGTTCCGATTCTTCTTCTGGTTCCGATTCTTCTTCCGGTTCCGATTCTTCTTCCGGTTCCGACTCTTCTTCCGGTTCCTCTTCGGGAACTTGTGAATCAGTCCACGAATCATTCCAATTTACATTTGACTCTTCATTATTATTAGGTGAGTCAATGGGACTTGTTCTAGAGGTAGACATCTATCACATAATATCAAACACGTTAAGAGATTAATATATCACATAATATTCATATGTTAAAAATATATAGTTTCCAACAAAAATGTTAAGCAATCATTTTTAAAGAAAACACGGTCGAAGTCCAGAATCACTAATGCATCCTAACAAACTCGATAAGACACACTAATGCAAATTTTCTGGTTCTCTAAGACCAACGCTCGGATACCAACTGAAATGTCCCGTTCTTATTGATTAAAAACGTTCCATATTAATTGATTTCGTTGCGAGGTTTTGACCTCTATATGAGACGTTTTTCAAAGACTGCATTCATTTTTAAAACAAACCATAACCTTTATTTCATAGATAAAGGTTTTAAAAAGCTTTACGTAGATTATCAAATAATGATAATCTAAAATATCCTGTTTACACACGACCATTACATAATGGTTTACAATACAAATATGTTACAACAAAATAAGTTTCTTGAATGCAGTTTTTACACAATATCATACAAGCATGGACTCCAAATCTCGTCCTTATTTAAGTATGCTACAGCGGAAGCTCTTAATAATCACCTGAGAATAAACATGCTTAAAACGTCAACAAAAATGTTGGTGAGTTATAGGTTTAACCTATATATATCAAATCATAATAATAGACCACAAGATTTCATATTTCAATACACATCCCATACATAGAGATAAAAATCATTCATATGGTGAACACCTGGTAACCGACATTAACAAGATGCATATATAAGAATATCCCCATCATTCCGGGACACCCTTCGGATATGATATAAATTTCGAAGTACTAAAGCATCCGGTACTTTGGATGGGGTTTGTTAAGCCCAATAGATCTATCTTTAGGATTCGCGTCAATTAGGGTGTCTGTTCCCTAATTCTTAGATTACCAGACTTAATAAAAAGGGGCATATTCGATTTCGATAATTCAACCATAGAATGTAGTTTCACGTACTTGTGTCTATTTTGTAAATCATTTATAAAACCTGCATGTATTCTCATCCCAAAAATATTAGATTTTAAAAGTGGGACTATAACTCACTTTCACAGATTTTTACTTCGTCGGGAAGTAAGACTTAGCCACTGGTTGATTCACGAACCTATAACAATATATACATATATATCAAAGTATGTTCAAAATATATTTACAACACTTTTAATATATTTTGATGTTTTAAGTTTATTAAGTCAGCTGTCCTCGTTAGTAACCTACAACTAGTTGTCCACAGTTAGATGTACAGAAATAAATCGATAAATATTATCTTGAATCAATCCACGACCCAGTGTATACGTATCTCAGTATTGATCACAACTCAAACTATATATATTTTGGAATCAACCTCAACCCTGTATAGCTAACTCCAACATTCACATATAGAGTGTCTATGGTTGTTCCGAAATATATATAGATGTGTCGACATGATAGGTCGAAACATTGTATACGTGTCTATGGTATCTCAAGATTACATAATATACAATACAAGTTGATTAAGTTATGGTTGGAATAGATTTGTTACCAATTTTCACGTAGCTAAAATGAGAAAAATTATCCAATCTTGTTTTACCCATAACTTCTTCATTTTAAATCCGTTTTGAGTGAATCAAATTGCTATGGTTTCATATTGAACTCTATTTTATGAATCTAAACAGAAAAAGTATAGGTTTATAGTCAAAAAAATAAGTTACAAGTCGTTTTTGTAAAGGTAGTCATTTCAGTCGAAAGAACGACGTCTAGATGACCATTTTAGAAAACATACTTCCACTTTGAGTTTAACCAGAATTTTTGGATATAGTTTCATGTTCATAATAAAAATCATTTTCTCAGAATAACAACTTTTAAATCAAAGTTTATCATAGTTTTTAATTAACTAACCCAAAACAGCCCGCGGTGTTACTACGACGGCGTAAATCCGGTTTTACGGTGTTTTTCGTGTTTCCAGGTTTTAAATCATTAAGTTAGCATATCATATAGATATATAACATGTGTTTAGTTGATTTTAAAATTCAAGTTAGAAGGATTAACTTTTGTTTGCGAACAAGTTTAGAATTAACTAAACTATGTTCTAGTGATTACAAGTTTAAACCTTCGAATAAGATAGCTTTATATGTATGAATCGAATGATGTTATGAACATCATTACTACCTTAATTTCCTTGGATAAACCTACTGGAAAAGAGAAAAATGGATCTAGCTTCAACGGATCCTTGGATGGCTCGAAGTTCTTGAAGCAGAATCATGACACGAAAACAAGTTCAAGTAAGATCATCACTTGAAATAAGATTGTTATAGTTATAGAAATTGAACCAAAGTTTGAATATAATTATTACCTTGTATTAGAATGATAAACTACTGTAAGAAACAAAGATTTCTTGAGGTTGGATGATCACCTTACAAGATTGGAAGTGAGCTAGCAAACTTGAAAGTATTCTTGATTTTATGTAACTAGAACTTGTAAAATATATGAAGAACACTTAGAACTTGAAGATAGAACTTGAGAGAGATCAATTAGATGAAGAAAATTGAAGAATGAAAGTGTTTGTAGGTGTTTTTGGTCGTTGGTGTATGGATTAGATATAAAGGATATGTAATTTTGTTTTCATGTAAATAAGTCATGAATGATTACTCATATTTTTGTAATTTTATGAGATATTTCATGCTAGTTGCCAAATGATGGTTCCCACATGTGTTAGGTGACTCACATGGGCTGCTAAGAGCTGATCATTGGAGTGTATATACAAATAGTACATACATCTAAAAGCTGTGTATTGTACGAGTACGAATACGGGTGCATACGAGTAGAATTGTTGATGAAACTGAACGAGGATGTAATTGTAAGCATTTTTGTTAAGTAGAAGTATTTTGATAAGTGTCTTGAAGTCTTTCAAAAGTGTATGAATACATATTAAAACACTACATGTATATACATTTTAACTGAGTCGTTAAGTCATCGTTAGTCGTTACATGTAAATGTTGTTTTGAAACCTTTAGGTTAACGATCTTGTTAAATGTTGTTAACCCAATGTTTATAATATCAAAAGAGATTTTAAATTATTATATTATCATGATATTATGATGTACGAATATCTCTTAATATGATATATATACATTAAATGTCGTTACAACGATAATCGTTACATATATGTCTCGTTTCAAAATCATTAAGTTAGTAGTCTTGTTTTTACATATGTAGTTCATTGTTAATACACTTAATGATATGTTTACTTATCATAATATCATGTTAACTATATATATAACCATATATATGTCATCATATAGTTTTTACAACTTTTAACATTCGTGAATCACCGGTCAACTTGGGTAGTCAATTGTCTATATGAAACCTATTTCAATTAATCAAGTCTTAACAAGTTTGATTGCTTAATATGTTGGAAACATTTAATCATGTAAATATCAATCTCAATTAATATATATAAACATGGAAAAGTTCGGGTCACTACACACTATATCCTAGAAACCAACAAAAGATTCCTAATACGTCCCATTCTACCCCAACCATGCCACGTTTTCTCCGTTCGGTACTTGTCATGTCATGCTTGGTGTCAAGATACACTTTCGTAATAATGGTGATCAATCACTATTACAAATGCGTACCTTACCATTTCCACATGGTCATGCAAAGTACTTTACCCGGATTGACACAACATTCACACAAAATAACACGCGATAACTCCTAGTACCCGAATGACCCAAGTCCTTACCGTGAACTTGATCACTCAAACCGCCAAACATGCGAATCTCTCCAATAGATTTGTCCCTAGGACACCGCACCAAAATATACCTGTATATATATACACCAATATACAATAATAATAAGCGTACACAAATACACCACAACAACAAGTCAACCTACAACCTAGGTGACTATCACTAAAACAACGTCCAAGTTCGCCTACTTACATTAGGCACTAGCGATCTAAGGCACTAATTTACACACGAAATAGGGCCCCACAAAATTTCACATTGGACAAGCACGAGTCCTAGTTAGTCACCTACTCTAAGGCCCTAACAAATCTCAATCCGACCCATAATCCTACAAGTCCCGCAATTAACCCACCACTGTTAATAAGTCTAAGACTAGGAACCTATTCCAAGGTCATCTAATTCCCTTAGATCATGCTCTGATACCACTTGTAACAACTCAACCCATTATCCAACCGACAACGCTTAAATTTTTTTTTTATCAAATCTGGCCAGTTCAGCATTCGGCGCGGCGCGCCCCACTGTGGAGGGGCGCTCCAAAGTGGTCTGTCCACTCTTTCCTTTTTTGACAAAAAGATCGTCCACTACCGGGCACTTTTAGACGAAACGGTTTTCACAACACGATAAAGTAAGTAAAACTAACAAGTTTTCATAATAAAACAAGTTTTACAATATCGGGCCCGCATCTACCCAATTTACAACAAGTGACCATTTCGACCCATTTTAGTTTAATACAAAACTTAGACCGAGCATGGCGATTGGGGATACGCTACCCAATCCTAATCAATCCAAAGCACGTCCTCTAAAGCAACCTACACAATCCAATAGTTCTCACGCTTACCCGAGCCATCACCTCCACGCGAATCTATAAAAATGTAAACAACGAGAGGGTAAGCTATGAAAGCTTAGTGAATGCAATAATTATACATATACATATATAATATACCTACTTGCAAACACTTACATAAATACCTCATACACGCTGGCAATTTACATGGCATACCATCGCAAAGTATAACGCTAAATCTCCAAGACCACAAGCTAGCACAAACAATAGCATATATAAGTCGAATAATATAATATGCTACACTACAACACATAACCATGGTTAACCAAGTACAAGGGAATGGTACTTCGAATTTCCCATCGGTGTTCCCGTACAACGAAATATATCACTAACCCCTGGGTGGTATCGATTGCCCGAACTTAAAACCCACCCGTCACGTGTAATGTGGTATCGAACGCCCGAACTTTAACCCACACTACACGCCCACACACACACCTATATGACATGGTATCGAACGCACGAACTTTAAACCCATATCATATATTGACCCAATGTGGTATCGATCGCCCGAACTTAAACCCACATCGAACCTCGTACAAGTAAATACATTATAAACACACATGTATAATCATTCCACTCACCTCGTGAACTCGAGCATTACAAACCACACGCGAAATCCCCACCACACGCGATCGAGCAAGATTTTACCTATAATACGCATATAGGTATACACATAATCAACATACAACCTCATTTGGACTCTCGACCCGCCCGAATGAACAACAAGTGCAAAAATATACCATTTTGCACTTTTAACGCTACCCGAAGGTCCAAAACTAACGAGACTAGTTCCTGCATTCTCGAAATACCCAATTATGTCAACTTTAACCTTTAAACGCATACTAGCTCGTATTTTACACAAAACCCATTCCATGGTTGACCAAGTTTGACTTTATTGCTAAAACACCAAATTTTAACCTAAAATCACTTCTCGTGAGTAATTACATCAAAAGCATCATTTAACACTTAACAAAAGTGTTTAACATCCAATTAATCCAAATTAGTGTCATCCTCAATTTTGACCCAATTCAAGTTGCTCATTTTGACCAAAGTCATAAAACGCCCCAAAATCACCAACGACTAGTGATTATATTTTAAAGACAACCACAAACACTTAAATCAAGTATTTACCTACTTGATTTACCAAAACTTGACTTAAAACTTACTTTGACACCGAATCAAGCTTACTTGTCCCGAAATACCCATTTGACCCGTTTTGACCTAAATTAGGGTTTACACCCAAAAACTAAGTCAACACAAGTGTTCTAACGTTTAACCAATACACGCAAGACCCAAACTCATAATTTCATCACTCGAAACCCTAAGTCACCCATTTAGGCTTACTTACTTGAATCTTATCCCAAAACCCTCAAATTTCACAATAAAATGGGTTTATAATTCTAACTAACACAAACCCTAACTCAAACAAGAAATCAAACATTATAATTCGGATTAGGGTCTACCTCAAGCACCAAAACGAGCTCTAATAGCTAGAAACACCAAGGAGAACCAAAACCCGCTTCCAATTTGGGCAAAAATCACCATCTTCATCATCCATTCAAGCTTCCTCTCTCTAGAACTCACTCTCTCCCTCTAAGATAAGATGAGAGTGCTGTGTGGATGTCAAAATGATCCAAAAGTGGATCTAAAACTGATATTAAAGCCACAAATCCATCCATAAGTGAAAGGACCAAAGTACCCCTCATTTACCCTTTAAAAAAGGCTAAAAATTACATCAGACGGGATCGGAGCACCGCGCCAAAGAGTGGAGCGCCGCTCCAACCTTCATGTCAGTTTTCAGCAACTTGTTTTGGCCATAACTTTTTGACCGTAGCTCCGTTTTCGATGAATCAAATATCGTTGGAAACGTAATAAGATTTTATTTCCAATGGTAAGGTTTTGAAACATCAACACAAACTTTATTTGGGGTTGAAAAGATGCGTACACACCTTGTCACTTCAGACAACGTCCAGTTTCCTTCGACGTTCTAGCAAGCAACACGTACGTGCTTCGTACAGTTCATATACGCATCGTACACCATAAATACATTATGTAAAATAACTATTTGGGTCTTACATGAGCATTTTCCACAAACAAGATTGTTCAGAAAGCGTCGCAGGATCTTGTGAGTTCGATGATTCTGACGATGAAGGATGGACATTTGAGTGGAGGATAATAGTGCAATGAACTGGTCATCTTCCACACTATCATCAGATCCCGTAACACTCCAGGAAGGTGTGTTCTCTCCTTCTGTTTCTTTGTTAAAAGGCCAAACCGAATCATAGTTGATTGGGAGGGAGGTTAGACCAACATGATGTACGTCACGAATGCACAGTTGTGTGAAGAGCTTCGTTAAGTGTGCTCCATAGGGAAGACATAGAGTTTCATTGTACACTAATCCATTCATCCTCTTTGCCATGAATAGTGCCATGTTGACTTGAATTCGGTGTTGGAGACACCAGAGTAGTGAGGCTTCACAGGCATGAACGGTTGTGGATAGTGTTTCCCCTTTGCAGTAGATATTTTAACTTATAACTTTGAGCCAAAGGTCAAAATTAGGCACAAGATGATTTGCCTTAAGACCATCACTTTGGATTTCAATGTGATTGATGGGCCTTTGACAAAAGGTGTTAATGATGTCACCTTTTGTGATAAATTCGGGAAGACAGAGGAGATATGGACTATAGGAGAAACATTCCACGCCTTCATCGGGAACATGTATAAATTTTCCAAAGTCTTTGAGAGACATAGAAAACCCTTTATTAAACAACCAGAATTTGATGGTATTTGGGGGAGTGAATTCATAGTTAGCGTAGAATTCACGAACAAGAGTGGAGTGAATGAGACCTTTCAAAGTTAGGAATGAATCCCATTTTATGTAAGAAAAGTTTTCGAGAAGCTCTTTTGAAAAGTGCTCAATAATGACCATACAACCTTCGACAATTGTTCTAGTGCTAACCATTTGTCGGTTGCGATTGACCACATCTCATTCTTCTCGAGAGTTAGGAAAGAGATTGTCAAAGGAGTCAGAAATTGAAGAAGATAAGTCAATCACAAAAGGATTGTTGGGAGAGTTGTTTACTTGACTCATTTTGAGTGAAATGGTGTAGTGAGTTTTGCATCATAATCTTCTCAATTTAAAGGAAAAAAGATGAACCTTCATTTAATATTTCATTCCCTTTTGGAGTAGTTGAATCTTTTGCAAATTTTGATCATATTTAAGTATGCTAGTTTATGATTGATACTTTGAGAACAGATTTAACTAGATTTGAGAGGTTCAATGTGCATTTATTTTTCAAAGAGAGAGAGAAAGAAATGTCAGACCGATACACGGTCGATTTTGCGGTCGACCGTGTAGTTGACCGTGTGAGAACTGTCAGAATTATAAATTAACTAACTCAAATTAAACAGATTCTAATCAAGAAATATTCAAATCCAAGCAAGTTTATTCAACCAACATTTTAACTTCTCTCACTTCCTTCACCTTCCACTTCTTACATCACTACTACTCCGACATGAAAAAGCCTTTTTCGCTTTCTTTAGTAGCAGACTGATCTTGGATTGATACTTCTTTATTTTAGCTTGATTTAAGTAGATTCGTTCAGCTATTGAATCACGGTCCAAGCCATAAAAAGGATCATTAGCTTCATTCGAAAATTGTTCTTCATCACTGTCGGATATATCCTCCAAGTTGATTTGAGAGTTGGTCATGGCTTCATAAACCCTTTCAATCTCATCAGAGTCATCTTCATCATCCCACCCCATCAACGTTAATGTATGACGATTAAATATTTGATAGGTTGGATTTATGCGAATGTCATCTGTTGCCCTTAATTTGTCAAATAACTTCGTAAGATGCATTCCATAAGGAAGAGCTCTTGTTGAGTCCTTTGGCACATTACTCATTCGTATGGCCATAAAGTATGCCATGTTTACTGGGATTTTCATTTCTAGGCACCAAAGAAGAGCCATCTGAACAGCATGAATATGTGAGCGATTTCCCATTCTACAGTATACATTGTAGTCGATCACTGTGTTCCATATTCAGAACTTCTTTCGCAGGTGTTTGCTCAACACTCCTCGATTGAGAATTTCTCCTCTCGGAGCATTGTCTTCACACAGTGTTTGAATAACATCATCTTTATTGATGAAATCAGGAAGATAGGTCAGACTGTGTCCTGTGTGGCAGAACCTTTCTCCATTTGCTGGAACTCCTAGAAGTTTTCCAAAATCTTGCAGTGTTACTGTAGTTCTTGAAGCTTTCAGCCTAAAGGTAACTGAACCATTGGTATAGACAAAGCTAGAGTAAAAGTCTCGAACGATTGATGGATAAATTGGTCCATTTAGATCAAGAAATACATTCCAGTTTAAATCAGAGAAAGCTGCCACCATTTCAGGAAAATTTTCTGCTTCAATTCTCCTTCATTTTGCTATCGTTCGATTTTTCACTCTTTCTCTGTTAATTGTTGATTGGTGTGGGCGAAAGTTAGATGAGCTTTCTCCTAGATTTGCCATTTTCTACGCATTGACACGTTTAATTAATTCAAAGTGCATAATTCAATTGTAGGCAACAAGTTTTGCAAACTTTAATTATCATCAATACTTAGACGTTTTGATGTTAATGTTCTTCATATTTTCACTATTCATTATTGTTAATGAGTTTGCAACTAGATTAAGATTTTCACAAAGTTCATATGTGTTCTAGACTTTTGAAATCATCATCAACACATGTTTTGGCATTCAACATTATTACACTCAATTAGCAACAATGTCATTTATATCATATGAACAATGCTTCTATGAAAATCTAACCTAGATGTATAATGAATCCTAGAATCATTCAATGTTAAATTAACGCATAGATAGGTACTACTACAATCATTTCCAAGTTGTTCTTCAAGAACAATTTCGACTGTTTGCATCAATTTAGGTTTTGATTCATTCTAGTTAGGGTTTCTTCATAACCCTAATTCATCATATAAACACAATTGAATGTTAGGAAAGCAAGGATGAATCATACCGAAAGTAGGAATTGAAATTGAAGGAATGAGCGTTCTTCTCTGTGCGGTCGATCTCCTCAGCCGTGTGTAGGTATGTGTGTTTTGAAGTGGGTTGCAAAGAAATAAAAGTGAGGGTTTAGTTTAATTTAAAACAGAATCAGACCGCGCACGGTCGATGCACGGTCGACCGTGGTGTTAGCCGTGCAGATATTTTCACACGTACAGGACAGGAGTCTGCGGTCGTGTATATGGTCAGCCGTGGTGCTGCCGTGGATCCTTCTGATCACTTGTTCTTTCTTTGAATGCTTTTTCACGATTATTAGTTTCTATAGAATACTTGAGGACAAGTTTTCTTTTCCTAATATTGAATGATTACATCCTCCCGATGTTTAATCATCAATGACACGTAATATACTATATCTATATGTATATGTATATATATATATATATATATATATATATATATATATATATATATATATATATATATATATATATATATATATATATATATATATATATTCATATTCATATTTAATCATTCATATAGTATACACAAAACGCATTAATCTAATATTTGTCATGCAATACATATTTTCACATAAACACACAATCCTAAGGCAAGTAAGCTTCCTACACTAATCTTTTGAAATCATTTTTTCAAAAACAATTTTGCATTTGTAAGAAAAACCTTTCATTAATACAAAGTCTTTTTGAGAAGGTTATTCTCATTAGCATTTTGATCATTGATTTTGATTGATTTTAAGATTACCCAATCCTTGACTTATCCCTACCATGGAATTACTACCTTGGTCCATTTTTCCCATATTCTCAATTTTCCTAATAATGGACAATGGACTTTGATTACAAGATTTGTGTTTGCTAGAGTCGTGACATATATTAATTTCATGTTTATCTCTTGATGAATCAGAAATAGTTATCCTTTCAAGTTTTCTTTTCAAGGTGTTATTTTCATCAATTAAAACTTTGTTAAGTTGTCTAACTTTGTGTAATTCTTTCTTCAAAAGTTTTACTTTGTCACGACTACTATCATACACAAATTTAATGGTCTTGTAATCATCTAACAATTCTTCATAATTAGAAGGATAAAATACATGTACATCATTGCAATCCATGCCTGAGACGTCATCTTCTTTGAATGGAGATTCAACCTCTTCTTCACTTTGACCATCATGATCCAAATCATTCAAAGAACTCATGAGGCAAAAGTCTTCATTTCCATCCAACCTTTTTGCTTGAGAATCACCAACCTTTTCCAAATCCTTCCTAATTCCTTTACCCTTTAAACTTCTAGAGTTTAAATCTTCTTGAGAACATAGTGAATCCCAATATTCTTTAGCACTTTCACATGAAATTATCTTTAACCTTTCTTTACTAGGAAGAATTCCATGAAGTAGTGAAATTGCATCAAATTATTTCAAAACATCATTGTTTTGAAATGTTGACTTCACTAGCCTTGAACTAGCTTGTGACAACCCGGAAATTTCCGACCAAATTTAAACTTTATCTTTATATGTTTCCGACACGATAAGCAAAGTCTGTAATGTTGAAATCTCAAAAACTTCGAACTGTGTTCATGTATTCATTTACCCTTCGACTAATCTCGATGATTCAAGAACAATATTGTGCAAATAGATATGTATGAATATATACATATGTGTGATTATTAAATTGAGAAATATTAATAAAACATTTAACGGTTTGATTGATATGAAAATAAGTTATGAAATTATTATATGACTTGAAAACGTTAACAAAGTATTTGATGAATAATACTTTACATAAACGAAAGTTATTTCAATATATGTTTATCAACAGAAATTAGAAGATAATATCAAATGATTGAATTATCAGATACAACGTGATATGAATACGGATCTCTGTAGTAAGGCCCACTATGATTTAAGAAATCTGTTCTTTTAACAATATTCGGAAAATGGTAAACTGAATTGCATGAAAGAATGAAAGTGTCTATTAACGAGAACTAGATAAAAGTTAGTGGAGGTTCCTGCTTAACTTTCAATACATGCTTTAAAATGATTGTCTCGTATCTCTTGATAAGTTAATTATTTAGTTTCATAATATGGAAAACATTTTACGACATAGATGAAACCTTTTTAAAGGATGAATTAGAATATAACCGATTACTTGATTTAGTTTCAAACGTATGAAAAACATTTTCTATTTAAAAGAACTCTGTACAAAAACGTTTTGAATATACAAAAGAAAAAAATATTAATTTTCTCGTAATATATACATATAAGGATTTGAAAATACAAATGTCGAGAAGCAGGAACGTATTATAAAACTTTAAGATTATTAAAGTTATTACCATTATCTTTAGAAATTTTAGAAATTATATATAACGATTTGAGTGTCACGTCTTTTTTAAAATAAATATAATTTTATAAATATCTAGAACCACTTTTGATAATTTGTTATTGAATCAACATTATAAAGATAAAGGTTTTTAACGTTATCTTACAACTTGGAATCTTTCTAGAAATCTTTTGACAAATTATAAATAATAACGGACCGTGATTTAATTGAATATAAATATATGAATAACTTGCAACGTGTGATTAAAAATGTGTTTATATATTTTGAATTACTTAGTAAATGATATTAGTATTAGATTAGTAATTAGAATATTTGACATGTTAGAATAAACGCTAATACTGTGATGACCCGGAATTTTCTGACCAAATTTAAACCTAATCTTTAACGTTTCCGACACGATAAGCAAAGTATGTAAAGATGAATCTCAAAATTTTAAACTATTCAAATACCATTCGATTGTTCTCAATGATTCGAGAACAATTATTTGTAAATAGATACATACTATAACTTGATAACTTAACAAAGTGTTGAGTATATGATACTGTGCATTAACCTTATTGGTTTGATTTTCTGATTGATATATTTAACTACGAAGTTAAAAGATTATGCCAAACGATTGAATTAAAAGATATTTATTGAGTCCCTTAAAGATTATGATATTATTACGAGTCTCTGTTGTGAGGTCCAAGTTGATTTGGGAAATCGTTCATTTTTAACGATATTCGAAATAAATGGTAAAGTGTTAGTTTAAAAAACGTAATTTGGACAAATACAATAATAAAGAATATTAACTGTTAGAATTAAATCTATGAATAACTTGCAATGTGTATTTTAAAACGTGTTTATTAATATTAAAAATATATATTTAACAATACGATAAAATATAATATTAACTTGGTCATAAAACGATTTGTTGTTATATATATATATTAACAAATAGCGAGACGATGATTTATAGAAGTAAATGACCAAAACACTTAAATGTATAAGTTATATTTCAAGTGATATAATTTGAGGATAATTTAAGGCTATATTTTGACACAGGTACGTATCCCAAAATGTAAAATACAAGTTTTCTCAGCGTACGATGTAGTGACCCGAACTTTTCCATGTTTATATATATTAATTGAGATTGATATTTACATGACTAAATTTTTCCAACGTGTTAAGCAATCAAACTTGTTAAGACTTGATTAAATGAAATAAGTTTCATATAGACAATTGATCACCCAAGTTGACCGGCGATTCACGAACGTTACAAAATTGTGAAAACTACATGTTGTGGTATATATAGACATATATATATATATATATTATTTACATGAGATTATGATGAGTAAGTATCTCACTAAGTATATTAACAATGTGTGATATACATAAGAAATGAGATTACTAAGTTAAGAAACTCGAAATGATATATATAATGATTATCGTTATGATAACGTCTACTAAATACATATGTATCATATTAAGATATTGATACACTATATTTAACATGATAAAATGATATTTAAATATATCATTAAGTGTGCTAACAATGAACTACATATGTAAAAACAAGACTACAAACTCAAGAATTACGAAACGAGACTTATATGTAACGATTATCGTTGTAACGATATTTTAATGTATGTATCATATTAAGAGATATTCATACATCATAATATCATGATAATATAATAATATAACATCTCATTTGATATAATAAACATTAGGTTAACAACATTAATTGAGATCGTTAACTTAAAGGTTTCAAAACAACACTTACATGTAACGACTAACGAAGACTTAACGAATCCATTAGAATATATATACATGTTGTGTTTTGATATGTATTCTTACACTTTTGAAATACTTCAAGACACATATAAAAGTACTTCTACTTAACAAAAATGCTTACAATTACATCCTCGTTCAGTTTCATCAACAATTCTACTCGTATGCACCCGTATTCGTACTCGTACAATACACAGCTTTTAGATGTATGTACTATTGGTATATACACTCCAATGATCAGCTCTTAGTAGCTCATGTGAGTCACCTAACACATGTGGGAACCATCATTTGGCAACTAGCATGAAATATCTCATAAAATTACAAAAATATTAGTAATCATTCATGACTTATTTACATGAAAACAAAATTACATATCCTTTATATCTAATCCATATACCAATGACCAAAAACACCTACAAATACTTTAATTCTTCAATTTTCTTTAGCTAATTGATCTCTCTCAAGTTCCATCTTCATGTTCTAAGTGTTCTTCATAAATTCCATAAGTATAGTTTCATAAAAATCAAGAATACTTCCAAGTTTGCAAGTCTACTTCCAAGCTTTCTAATCCATTCCAAGTAATCATCTAAGATCAAGGAACCTTTGTTATTTACAGTAGGTTATCTTTCCAATTCAAGGTAATATTCATATTCAAACTTTGATTCAATTTCTACAACTATAACAATCTTATTTCGAGTGAAAATCTTACTTGAACTGTTTTCGTGTCATGATTCTGCTTCAAGAACTTTCAAGCCATCCAAGGATCCTTTGAAGCTAGATCCATTTTTCTCATTTCCAGTAGTTTTATCCAGAAAACTTGAGGTAGTAATGATGTTCATAACATCATTCGATTCATACATATAAAGCTATCTTATTCGAAGGTTTAAACTTGTAATCACTAGAACATAGTTTAGTTAATTCTAAACTTGTTCGCAAACAAAAGTTAATCCTTCTAACTTGACTTTTAAAATCAACTAAACACATGTTCTATATCTATATGATATGCTAACTTAATGATTTAAAACCTGGAAACACGATGAACACCATAAAATCGGATATACGCCATCGTAGTGAAACAGGGGGCTGTTTTGGTTTGGATAATTAAAAACTATGATAAACTTTGATTTAAAAGTTTTTCTTCTGGAAAAATGATTTTTCATATGAACATGAAACTATATCCAAAAATCTTGGTTAAACTAAAAGTGAAAGTATGTTTTTCAAAATGGTCATCAAGATGTCGTTCTTTCGACGGAAATGACTACCTCTTTAGTAATTGACATGTAACTTAAATTTCCAACTATAAACCTATACTTTTTCTGTTTGGATTCTTAAATTAGAGTTCAATATGAAACCATGGCAATTTGATTCACTCAAAACAGATTTAAAATGAAGAAGTTATGGGTAAAACAAGATTGGATATTTTTGATCTTTTTAGCTACGGGAAATGTTTAACAAATCTATACAAATCATATCCTAGCTAACTTATATTGTATTATACATGTATTCTAATATATTATGTAATCTTCGGATACCATAGACACGTATGTAAATGTTTTGACATATCATATCGACCCATGTATATATATTATTTGGAACAACCATAGACACTCTATATGCAGTAATGTTGAAGTTAGCTATACAGGGTTGAGGTTGATTCCAAAAATATATATACTTTGAGTTGTGATCTAGCCTGAGACGTGTATATACTGGGTCGTGGATTGATTCAATATAATATATATATCGATTTATTTCTGTACAGCTAACTGTGGACAACTAGTTGTAGGTTACTGACGAGGACAGCTGACTTAATACACTCAAATCTTTAAAACATAATAAAAATGGTTGTAATTATATTTTGATCATACTTTGATATATATGTACATATTTGTATAGGTTCGTGAATCGATCCGTGGCCAAGTCTTATTTCCGAGGAAGGAAATATCTGTGAAAGTGAGTTATAGTCCCACTTTTAAAATCTAATATTTTTGGGATGAGAATACATGCAGGTTTTATAAATGATTTACAAAATAGACACAAGTACGTGAAACTACATTCTATGGTTGAATTATCGAAATCGAATATGCCCCTTTTTATTAAGTCTGGTAATCTAAGAATTAGGGAACAGACACCCTAATTGACGCGAATCCTAAAGATAGATCTATTGGGCCTAATAAACCCCATCTAAAGTACCGGATGCTTTAGTACTTCAAAATTTATATCATATCCGAAGGGTGTCCCGGAATGATGGGGATATTCTTATTTATGCATCTTGTTAATGTCGGTTACCAGGTGTTCACCATATGAATGATTTTTATCTCTATGTATGGGATGTGTATTGAAATATGAAATCTTGTGGTCTATTGTTACGATTTGCTATATATAGGTTAAACCTATAACTCACCAACATTTTTATTGACGTTTAAAGCATGTTTATTCTCAGGTAAATACTAAGAGCTTCCGCTGTTGCATATTAAAATAAGGACAAGATTTAGAGTCCATGTTTGTATGATATTGTGTAAAAACTGCATTCAAGAAACATATGTCGATGTAATATATTTCTATTGTAAACCATTATGTAATGATCGTGTGTAAACAGTATATTTTAGATTATCATTATTTGATAATCTACGTAATGTTTTTGAAACCTTTATTGATAAAATAAAGGTTATGGGTGTTTTAAAAATGAATGGAGTCTATGAAAAACGTCTCATATAGAGGTCAAAACCTCACATCGAAATCAATTAATATGGAACATTTATAATCAATATGAACGGGACATTTCATACGAAGGGTCATTCGAAAAACCGGAACCGGGACATAAGTCGCGTGATGACGTACGACTTATCGGAACAAAAGTTACAAGTTAACTATGTACGTAAATATAATATAATATATAAATAATTACATAAATTATATATATGATATAAAAATATGTCGACGAGCTAAAAGTTAAATAAATGTGAGCTGGATCAGAGGGCTATGCGATCACATGGCCTTGATGCCCAAAAACCATGCGATCACATGGTGGGCTGGGACAGAAATATTACTATAAATTGATCGAGGTTTGGTTCAGTTTAACTCATAATATATCTCTCATCTCAATCTCTCTATTATATTTATATTATTATTATTATTATTATTATTATTATTATTATTATTATTATTATTATTATTATTATTATTATTATTATTATTATTATTATTATTATTATTATTATTATTATTATTAAGATTAATATTATTATTAATCTTAATCTTATTAGTAGTAATATTATTAATTAGTATTATACATAAAATACTACGACGAAGTCATGAGCGTGTCACTTTCAAAACAAGTTTTCGAGCGGGATAGAGCTAAAGAAATTATGGGTTATAGCTGAGGAGGTTATGGGTAATGTTCGGGGGTATATTTGTGAATCAAACCTAGTGTTTATCATCTCTGTTACGTCTACATACTTTCCTACAATATTAAATCTCAATACTGATACGTAAGCACTCATATCTAATCTTTTATATATTAATTATGTATCCATGTCTAGTGCTCGAGTATATATATTTATATATGCTTGTATGCTAAATTTCATCGTTAAATAGTTTATAATGAATCACTAATTAAATACATATATTACTGGTAAAAAGTATATGATATACATGTTTTTGGAAAGCTGGCAAAAACTTTTCATTTAGATATCGAATAGTTTCGATGAACGGATTAAAAGATATGATCAACTGAATTATGATTGACGTTAATTGAAATTGCTTTTGAATCTGCAATTAAGATTTAAATAACTTGTTTACGAGACTGATAAAGTGAACTTTTAAATATTACCAACCGAGTAAATGAATCCTTATATAAGGCACGTCTCGTTTTGTTGAACTATTGTCAAAATTGACTTTTTGAAACGACTTTGGATAACTATTATATGTCGATCTCGAGCATTAGGATTATGATACACTATGACCTAACCTAGCCTGATAGACAATTATTGACCAACATATGTTCTCTAGGTTGAGATCTACGGTTATTTGGTAATTCGAGTTTCGATCACATTTTGGTGAACAACTTTATATGCTGCTAAGGTGAGTTTCATTTGCTCCCTTTTTAATTGCTTTTGTAATCTATATTTTTGGGCTGAGAATACATGCACATTATTTTAAACACAATAGATACAAGTACATACTAAATTCTACACCGAGTTTGAACCGAAAATCCCTTAGCTTTGGTAACTAGTAACTGCCGGTTATAAGAACTGGTGGGCACAAGTAGTAGTATATGGATCCATAGGGCTTGACATCCCCGTCTGTTCCAGGTATAGAAACCCTAGCCTGAACTATAAACAGACGTATGCTATTTGAGTGTATAGTACATGTTGGTTGCATGTTAAACACAGGGGTACTTATTATATAGACGTTAAAGCTTAGTTACCAGGGTGCTCAATCTTATGGAATAATTTGATAAACGTTTCTGGATGAAACAACTGAAATCTTGTGGTCCACCTTTACATACAGATTACACGAAACAATAAAACTATGAACTCACCAACCTTTTTGTTGACACTTGTTAGCATGTTTATTCTCAGGTTCCCTAGAAGTCTTCCGCTGTTTGCTTATATGTTAGACAAGCTATGTGCATGGAGTTTTATATGACATATTTTTCAAGGAAACGTTGCATTCACCAAATCATCACCATGTATCTTATTTTGACTGCATTGTCAACGAAAGTATCATTGTAAATTATTATATTATGGTGATTGTCTATATGTAGAAATCATCAGATGTCGAAAACCTTTGATTTAAATATTCATTTATGGTGTGCCTTTTCAAAAGAATGCAATGTTTACAAAACGCATCATATAGAGGTCAAATACCTCGCAATGAAATCGATGAATGATGTGTTCATCCATATGGATTTGGAGCGATCGTCACAGTTGGTATCAGAGCGTTGGTCCTAGTGAACTAGGTCTTACATTGGTGTGTCTAACTAATAGTTGTTAGAATGCATTCGTAAGTCTGGACTTCGACTGTGTCTGCATGTCAAAAGTTTTGGTTATCATTTCTTGTCGGAAATTACCTGTCTATCATCTTAGGTATAAACGCGTCTTATTGCATTGATTAGATAGATAGAGTATAGACAAAATTCATATCTTGGCATATCTATTATCGTAAACTTTGCCTGACAGCTTTCGAAAGTTCCTCCGTAATTTACGGATCCCTTGTATTATATATAGGTATTCTATGTAATTAGAATATCATCCGATATCCAAAAATCATTTCATATCAAAAAACCTTTATCCAAACAGTGTAAGATGAATTAAACATCTAGTTCGAATTCCTCAGATTCCGACAGCTATTCCGATATGGATTTCCACTCGAGCTCCGAAAGCAGCGTAACCGGAATGAATCAACCAATTAGTCATCATCTATTCTGGATGAATTGGGGATGGGTTCGTAATCTACTTAATCAGTGGAGACAGGAAGAAGGCAATCCCTTCCATCTACCACATTCACCTCTTGGTGAAGAACCTGAAGCACTTACCGGCGAACCCGTTCGTAACACCATTTTCACCCTCATTTCCAGAACAGCTCGCAACGACTACGTAATATCCAATATTGTAAATCATATTCATCCGCTTGTCCGAACCGCCAATCACCCCGGTGTAATAGAAGAAGTCAACGAGCTTCGCGCTCGGGTATTGGCTTTGGAGAATGTGGTGCAAAGGTTACAAGCACCAGCAGCAGCACCGGCAGCAACAGTACCACCATCAGCAACCCCAACAGTACCATCACCACCACCAACAACAACATCTGCATCCCACACCTCAACATCACAATCTGTACCTCGAACATAAATGTCATACGCACCATAGATACCAAGGAATACCAACAACAACAAACGATGAAGTATTGATTCATAACTTCATCGAAGAAATATTTTGTAGAGAATATGTAGTTTCTAAAAGTTTTAGAGATTATATATTCTAGGCCTATTCGAAAACCAGATGAGATTAATATTATGTTAACTCATTAAATCCATGGTTACATCTAAGGAAAATATATATGTAGGTATATTTTCATAAAGATTGTAATTAACAAAATTTTTTTGTACAAACTGTTAATGGTGAGAATATTTTAACGGGTAGGTAATACCAGAGAGATATATAAATTCACAATTAATATGTTACATTCTTCGATTCTGATTCAACAAATCATCAACTATACTCACTACTTTCACAACAATATATATTCTTTTATAAAAATTAAAGCAACCATCCTCATTCAAATTTGATTACATATTTTGATTTTGACAAATCAAAATCCAAGTCAAGATTTAACAAAAGACATCATTCTTAGATTCCTACATCTTTCGAAGCTATACTTTGACTTCAAAACTGTGCTAGAACATCATAGAACCCAGAAAAGTATTTGTATCATTCAAATTCCTAGAACATCATATGAATATTAATGATTACAATCTATGTTCAAATCCATCGAAATTACTGAAGACACTTCAAATAATGAATCATCGAGATGATGATCCAACCAAATGTTACCGCAGTCTTGTACCTAAAAAAAAACCCTCAAAATCAAAGTCACAGTTTAACACGTATCCGTGTCAGACCCTTTGGCATTTATTAGCTAAAATAACTTTTAAATCCCTTTTCAAAATAGACAGTTTTGTCACCACTCCACCAAATCACCTTCAATTGTTCATTCGAATAAGCCTTATTATAACGATTACCCCTTCATCATTTTTATCGGGGAATCTTTCATATCTCGCCACATTAGTAGTAAACTTATCAAAAACTTCATTGATCTTTAAGCCTCTCCAAAAAATCACGATACTTATTCATTGAAACTCTATCAAGTACTCATCTACAACTTGTAACAACAATTGTCATACCAACTACTGGGAATTAACAATCAGTATTTTGAATTTCGTAGCAATTTTACGCCGACGGTTATATATATACATATAACGTCTATCTCCTAGACATACACACCTCGAATGTGAAGTTTCTGAAAAACACCTTAAACTGCGAACTAGTTCTCGAAATTTCGAAAGATGCTGATGAAGTAGCCAAAACTGTAAACGACCTTAACAGTAAAAAGTTTGATGATAAAGAATAGTGTGTTGGCAAAGCTCAGAAAAAGAGAAGGTTTGGAACTGGAAAACTAATTGAGCAAAGTATGAAGGAGGCTATGGACAAATCACAAAGACTAAACCTACCTTCAAAGAATCCAAATGATTCAATATCTGCTAAAGTCATTAACGAATACCTTGCTCCTGACTCTAAACCCTTGCGGACAATATTCTTCATCATCATCATCATCATCATCATCTGATATTAGAAATTTTAAGATATCATCGTATCTTTCATTATAAATATCCTCCATATTTCTGAAGATATTTCCATAATTATTCTTATCTAAAATAATTTATCTCTTTGCACCATCTGTATTATATCATAAAAGAAACTATTTTAGTTTCTAAATTCTGAAACCTTCAAGTTTAAAATATGAATGTTTTTGAAGTAGTTTTGGGAATTGAAGCATGAGTTAGTATAATATAATGACACTTGATCAACGTGATTATATTACAGTAAGTCATGCTGAGTTTCTAAATGGGACATGATGATTCACAGACCATACCGTCATCATGTGCCATGTTACACGACTCTGGTATTCTATTTAACCTCTAAGAGTATCAAGAAAATATTTTCTTGATGATTCGGTCTTTTCCGGATATACGGGTAATTTGACAAATCAAAATCGTGTCATTACAATTTACTTCTTAGAACATTAACTATGTTCATCCAAAACTTCATACCTACGAATTCTGGACCATTATTCGCTTAACTTGAAGGCGGGAAGAGAGAACGAAAGCATGAAGCTTCGAAATATAACGGAGAATATAAAGCCCGATAAAAACACATATATTACAAACCATGTATATCAATGCGTATAGCAATATAAAGACACGGGAGAATGAAAAATACTATAACCCCAAGGTAGTGGTAGAAGAAAATAACTTCCTCTGGTGGTAGATGAAAAAGAAGAATGACAGATATGAAAGTTAGGAGTATATCAAGAATCAGAACTGGATGAAGCATTTTCACAATCTATTAAGAAGTATGAAATAAGGAAGAAGATTATAGGAGTGGTGAAAATAAATGAAACGGAAGAGGTCAATTTATAGCAAAATATCGAACATAGCAATCGAGGCAGATTACGCATTTAATCAAAGGAAATCTTAATTTCCTTAAATTTCGAAGAATCAAATCTTATTTAGATTATGAAGATTTTCTATTCCTTAAATTCCAGAAATCAATCGTTACTATGTTAAAAGATAAGATGCATCTCTATTCTCCATTTTACTCTATTACGATAACTTCCCTCATACGCTTCGAGTAATTGGATTGTTTTATCCATATTATTCAACAGTGATAAAAATTCTATTTATCAACTCATATTCGTCATGAAAACATTTTTATTGTTAGCCATGACGACCTCACTCAAATTTCGGGATGAAATTTCTTTAACGGGGAGGTACTGTGATGATCCGAAAATTTCTGACCAAATTTAAACTTAATCTTTAACGTTTCCGACACGATAAGCAAAGTCTGTAAAGATGAATCTCAAAATTTTAAACTATTCAAATACCATTCGATTGTTCTCAATGATTCGCGAATAATTATATGTAAATAGATACATACTATAACTTGAAAACTTAACAAAGTGTTGAGTATATGATACTGTGCATTAACCTTATTGGTTTGATTATCTGATTGATATATTTAACTACGGAGTTAAAAGATTATGCCAAATGATTGAATTAAAAGATATTTATTGAGTCCCTTAAAGATTATGATATTATTACGAGTCTCTGTTGTGAGGTCCAAGTTGATTTGGGAAATCGTTCATTTTTAACGATATTCGAAATAAATGGTAAAGTGTTAGTTTAAATAACGTAATTTGGACACATACAATAATAAAGAATATTAACTGTTAGAATTAAATCTATGAATAACTTGCAATGTGTATTTTAAAACGTGTTTATTAATATTGAAAATATATATTTAACAATACGATAAAATATAATATTAACTTGGTCATAAAACGATTTGTTGTTATATATATATTAACAAATAGCGAGACGATGATTTATATAAGTAAATGACCAAAACACTCAAATGTATAAGTTATATTTCGAGTGATATAATTTGGGGATAATTTAAGGCTATATTTTGACAAAGGTACGAATCCCAAAATGTAAAATACAAGTTTTCTCAGCGTACGAAGGGACATTCGAAAAACTGGAACCGGGACATAAGTCGCGTGATGACGTACGACTTATCGAAACAAAAGTTACAAGTTAACTATGCACGTAAATATAATATAATATATAAATAATTATATAAATTAAATATATTATATATATTATATAAAAATATGTTGACGAGCTAAAAGTTAAATAAATGTGAGCTGGATCAGAGGGCCATGCGATCGCATGGCCTTGATGCCCAAAAATCATGCGATCACATGGTGAGCTGGGACAGAAATATTACTATAAATTGATCGAGGTTTGGTTCAGTTTAAATCATAATATATCTCTCGTCTCAATCTCTCTATTATATTTATATTATTATTATTATTATTATTATTATTATTATTATTATTATTATTATTATTATTATTATTATTATTATTATTATTATTATTATTATTATTATTATTATTATTATTATTATTATTATTATTATTATTATTATTATTATTATTATTAATCTTAATATTATTAGTAGTAATATTATTAATTAGTATTATACATAAAATACTACGACGAAGTCATGAGCGTGTCACTTTCAAAACAAGTTTTCGAGCGGGATAGAGCTAAGGAAATTATGGGTTATAGCTAAGGAGGTTATGGGTAATGTTCGGGGGTATATTTGTGAATCAAACCTAGTGTTTATCATCTCCGTTACGTCTACGTACTTTCCTACAATATTGAATCTCAATACTGATACGTAAGCACTCATATCTTATCTTTTATATATTAATTATGTATCCATGTCTAGTGCTCGAGTATATATATTTATATATGCTTGTATGCTAAATTTCGTCGTTAAACAGTTTATAATGAATCACTAATTAAATACATATATTACTGGTAAAAGGTATATGATATACATGTTTTTGGAAAGCTGGCGAAAAATCAATAACTTTTCATTTAGATATCGAATAGTTTCGATGAACGGATTAAAAGATATGATCAACTGAATTATGATTGACGTTAATTGAAATTGCTTTTGAATCTGCAATTAATATTTAAACAACTTGTTTACGAGACTGATAAAGTGAACTTTTAAATATTACCAACCGAGTAAATGAATCCTTATATAAGGCATGTCTCGTTTTGTTGAACTATTGTCAAAATTAACTTTTTGAAACGACTTTGGATAACTATTATATGTCGATCTCGAGCATTAGGATTATGATACATTATGACCTAACCTAGCCTGATAGATAATTATTGACCAACATATGTTCTCTAGGTTGAGATCTACGGTTATTTAGTAATCCGAGTTTCGATCACATTTTGGTGAACAACTTTATATGCTGCTAAGGTGAGTTTCATTTGCTCCCTTTTTAATTGCTTTTGCAATCTATATTTTTGGGCTGAGAATACATGCACTTTATTTTAAACACAATGGATACAAGTACATACTAAATTCTACACCGAGTTTGAACCGAAAATCCCTTAGCTTTGGTAACTAGTAACTGCCGATTATAAGAACTAGTGGGCGCGAGTAGTAGTATATGGATCCATAGGGCTTGACATCCCCGTCTGTTCCAGGTATAGAAACCCTAGCCTGAACTATAAAACAGACGTATGCTATTTGAGTGTATAGTACATGTTGGTTGCATGTTAAACACAGGGGTACTTATTATATAGACGTTAAAGCTTAGTTACCAGGGTGCTCAATCTTATAGAATAATTTGATAAACGTTTCTGGATGAAACAACTGAAATCTTGTGGTCCACCTTTACATACAGATTATACGAAACAATAAAACTATGAACTCACCAACCTTTATGTTGACACTTGTTAGCATGTTTATTCTCAGGTTCCCTAGAAGTCTTCAGCTGTTTGCTTATATGTTAGACAAGCTATGTGCATGGAGTCTTACATGACATATTTTTCAAGGAAACATTGCATTCACCAAATCATCACCATGTATCTTATTTTGACTGCATTGTCAACGGAAGTATCATTGTAAATTATTATATTACGGTTATTGTCTATATGTAGAAATCATCAGATGTCGAAAACCTTTGATTTAAATATTCATTTATGGTGTGCCTTTTCAAAAGAATGCAATGTTTACAAAACGCATCATATAGAGGTCAAATACCTCGTAATGAAATCGATGATTGACGTGTTCGTCCATATGGATTTGGAGCGATCGTCACAAATACATAAATGATTCACATCACATATATATATATACACACATCTATATATATATATATATATATATATATATATATATATATATATATATATATATATATATATATATATACACATCTATATTTATATATTTTACTAAATAAATATAATACTAACTAGATATAAAACGTTTTAACTTAAATTAATCATATATAAATAACGAGAAGTTGATTTATTGAAGAAAATGACCAAAACAGTCAAACGAATAAATTACACTTTAAGTAGGATTGTTTTTCATTGATTTGAGTCTTGTCATGTATAAAGGTGCATTACACGAAATATAAAGTACTAGTTTTTTAAGCGTATGAAAAGGCGTTCGAGAATCCGAAAACGAGACATTAGTCAAGTGACGATGTACAATTTATTGGAACTAAATTTATAAGTCACCTATACATGTAAATATAATATAATATATAATTAATTATATAAATTAAATATATTATATATATAATTATATTATACGAGTGTCGGCAGAAGTAATTGGTCGAATGTGGGCTGGCCAAAGCAACCATGCGATCGCATGGTACTAAGGCACCATTTCCATGCGATCGCATGGGGGTTAGGTGTGGCTCACATCCTTTAAAGCTCGATCGAATTCGCGTTTTGATTCATAATTCATTTAATCTCTTCTCTATATTACTCCGTATTACTAATATTATTTATTTATTTTAATTATTAATATTATTATTAAAGATTATTATTAATCTTATGATATTAATATTAGTAGAAGTATTATACATAAAATACTACGACGAGGTCATGTCTAAATGATTCAAAAATGGTTTTTCAAGCGGGACAGAGCTAAGGAAATTATGGGTTATAGCTATGGAGGTTATGGGTAATCTTCAGGGGTATGCTCGTGAGATCAATCTAGTGTTTATCATCTCCGTTGCGTCTACGTATTTTTCCTGCAATATTGAATCACAATATTGATACGTGAGCACTCATAACTTAACTTTTATATATTATTAGTGTATCCCTGACTAGTGCTAGTTTGATACATATGCTACTGAGATAAAGTATAGGATATGCATGTCGTTGAAAAGCGGGCAAAAAATTAATAACTTTTCATTTTAAACTCGTGTGATTTCGATGAACGGATTAAAAGATATAGTCAACTGAATTATTATTACTTTTAGTATATTTATTGTTAAAATGATTATTATTACTATCGTCGTTATTATCGTCGTTATAATTATTATCTAATTATTATTATTATTATTATTATTAGAAAGTATCATTTATATTAAAACTATCGCTTTTACTAAAATTATCAATTTAATAGAAATATCATTGTTATTATAAAATATCATTATTATTATCATTTTAGTACTATTATGATTATAATTATCATTTTGAATAGAATTACTATTTTTATATAAAAATATTGTTATTACAGTTAATATTAAAAAGTATAGTTATCGTGATTAGAATTATCATTTTATTTTAATTAATATCATCATTAGTAAATATAAATATTGTTATTACTATTAGAATAATAATTATTATTATTACAAAAAAATACAACTTTTACTTATTATCAATATTATTTTTATCAAATAGATATGTGATGCAAAGATATTTTTACCACACGTAATATAATTACATTAATAATACATACCACTATATTTTCATGATATTAAGAAAATTTTATAAATGTTATTACTTAAGATATATGAAAATATATTTTATTACATATAAACTTTAATATAAATTTTTATTTATTAATAAATGATTTATATTATTACTTTAATAAAATCTGTTAAATATATTTAAATATATAAAATGACTATACTTAAGTTATATAATAATCATGTATAGATTTTAAAAGTCATTTTTGGATCAAGTTAACTTTTGTTGACTTTTACATATTAATCTCGAGCATCAGGATTGGGATACACTACGGTTTGACCTAAATTGTTAGATAGATATTGACCAACATATAAATATATATAATTAATATAGGTTCGTGAATCCGAGGCCTACCTTGCACTTGTTCAATGCCGTCATATGTATTTTTACTACGAAATACAGTATAGTGAGTTTCATTTACTCCCTTTTTAAATGCTTTTGCAATATATATTTTTGTGACTGAGAATACATGCGTTGTTTTTATAAATGTTTGACGAAATAGACACAAGTACTCAAAAGTACATTCTATGGTTGGATTATCGAAATCGAATATCACCCATTTAGCTTGGTAACCTAAGAATTAGGGAACAGTACCCCTAATTGACGTGAATCCTAAAGATAGATCTATGAGCCTAACAAACCCCATCCGAGGTACGGGTGCATTAGTACTTCGACTTATTATTATACAAACGAGAGGATTCTGTTTTGGGTATATTCTATATGCATCTTGTTAATGTGAGTTACCAGGTGTTCACCATATGAATGATTTTTATCTCTATGCAGTTTGTGAAATGCCTGATATGAGATGTATGTTTATGGAAAAATGAAATCTTGTAGTCTATTAAAATTATGGAAATGATCGATTATGATAAACTAATGAACTCACCAACCTTTTGGTTGACACTTTAAAGCATGTTATTTCTCAGGATTGAAAGAAATCTTCCGCTGTGCATTTGCTAAATTTAAAGATATTACTTGGAATCATTCATGGCATATTTCAAAAGACATTGCATTCAAGTTGTTGAGTTCAGTAAAGATTATGATTAAGTAAATGACAGATTAGATCATTTATAGTTGGATATTATGAAATGGTATGCATGCCTGTCAACTTTCAATGTAATGAAAGTTTGTCTTTTAAAACAAATGCAATGTTTGTAAAATGTATCATATAGAGGTCAAATACCTCGCAATATAATCATATGTTATTGTATTCGTTCTTATGGATTAGGACGGGTCATTTCATGTGGTATCAGAGCGGTAGTCTTAGCGAACCAGGTCTGCATTAGTGTATCTAACTGATAGTCGTTAGGATACATTAGTAAGTCTGGACTTCGACCGTGTCTGCATGTCAAAAGTTTTGCTTATCATTTTTGTCGGAAATTGCCTGCTTATCATTCTTAGTCTAGACACATCTTATTGCATTGATTGCATGAATAGTGTAAAGACAAAATTCATATCTTAGCGTATCTGTTACTGTAAACTTTGCCTGACGTATTCCGTAAATTCCTCCGTAATCTACGAAATCTTTTGCTATATATATATATATATATATATATATATATATATATATATATATATATATATATATATATATATATATATATATATATATATATATATATATTCTATGTAATAATACCATCTGATAGCCGGAAAATCATTTCATAACGAAAAATTCTTTATTCAACCGTACGAAATGGAATTCGTCATTATTTCAAGTCCCTTGAATTCCGAAATGGAATCTCATTCAAGCTCCGAAAGCAGTGTGACCGGAATGGATCAACCAATCAGCCATCATCTATTCTGGATGAATTGGGGATGGGTTCGTAGTCTTCTCAATCATTGAAGACAAGAAGAAGGTGATCCTTTCCATCCACCACATTGTCCTCTTGGTGAAGAACCAGAAGCACTCACCGGCGAACCTGTCCGAAACACCATTTTCTCTCTCATTTCTAGAGTATCTCATCACGATTATATACTACATCAAATTCTAGATTTCATTTATCCGCTCAACCGAACCAACAATCATCCTGGTGTAATAGAAGAAGTCAACGAGCTTCGCGCTCGGGTAGTGGCTTTGGAGAATATGGTGCAAAGGTTACAAACACCAGCAGCAGCACCAACACCATAAACAGTACCACCATCAGCAACACCAACAGTACCATCACCACCATCAACAACAACATCCGCATCTCACACCGCAACATCACAATCTGTACCTCAAACATCAACGTCATATGCCCTGTAAATATCAAGGAATTCAACAACAACAAACGATGAAGCATTTATTTATAACTTCATTGAAGAGATATCTTTGTGGCGATTATGTAATCTCTAAAATTTTAGAAATTATCTATTCTAGCCCTAACCATAAATCAGATGAGTGAACCAAAATGATAAAAGGAAGAGTAGAAACACTGAAAAGAATGGTGTGTGATTTACAAGCTAGACTTGTTTTACCAACAGCATCAATAGTATTGTAGCATCACCCGCACAGTCAGTGTTGTCAGCATCGTCAGAATCAGCAGCACCTATAACATCACAAACTCTGTCAGTTCAAGAATCACTGTGGACATCATTACGAATCAATAACGCGTATATTGTATCAACGAGTTATGAAGTATTAACTCATTCACTCTGAAGAAATTATATATATATATATATATATATATATATATATATATATATATATATATATATATATATATATATATATATGTAAGTCTTGAGATCAAAATAAATCTTTCAGTACTAAGCTATTGTGTGTGAATCTTAACTACTCGGTTAATTCATATTACAAATATGCAATGATGTACGTGCTTCGTCAGCAACTTAACCATCGTTAACTACAATCTCTGTTTTAAATTCAATGAATTTCATCTCATAATAAATCAAGTGTATTATTCAAATATATGTTTGATTTTACACTTTCATTATCGATGTACTCGAATTTTTTTTAAATAACAATAGTTGTATCTTGCGAATATCACAAGAATTCCACGAACCAAACATCATACATCAACAAATAACGAAGTATTGATTCATAATTTAAATTTCATTGAATAAATATTCCATAAAAGTTATGTAATTTCTAAAGTCTTTAGGGATTATTCAATTCTAGTTTCAACCGTAAATCAAATGAGTTTAATTTAATATTAACTCATTAAATCTATGTTACATCTGAAGAAAATATATATATTTTCATAAAGACTGTAATAAAATTCTTTTGTACAAAATATTAATTGTGAAATTTTTTTAAATGGGTAGGTAATACCCGAGAGATATATAAATTCACAATTACATTCTTCGAATCTGATTCAGCAAATCATCAACTACACTCCCTACTTTCACAACAATATACATTCTTTCATAAAAATCAAGACAACCATACTCATTCAAAACTAATTACATATTCTAATTTTTTTGAAATCTCATAATTCAATTCAAGATATAACCGGTATCATCACTCTTAGATTCTTATATCTTTAAAAGCTATACTTTAACTCTAAAACTGTGTTAGAATATCATATGTATATTAACGATTACAACCTGTGTTCAAACCCTTCGAAATTCCTGAAGACACTTCAAATAATGAATAATCAAGATGATGATCCAACCACATGTTATCTACAGTCATACACCTGAAAAACTCTGGAAACCAAAGTCATAGTTTAACACGTATCCGTGTCAGATCCTTTGGCATTTATTAGCAAAAATAACTTTGTGATCCCTTTTCAAAGTAGCAGATTTTGTCACAGCTTCAGCAAGTTAACTTTGTCTTTTCAGTCGGACTAACCTTATTATAACTTCGATATATACGTTATCTTTTCGCCATCGTTACCGGGGAACCTTTTACATTCTACCACATTATCAGCAGAGGTACCAACAACCTCATTACCCTTTGACTTTAGCGTCTCTGAAAAGTCATTACTGAAATGTCCTGTTCATATTGATGATAAACGTTCCATATTAATTGATTTCGTCGTGAGGTTTTAACCTCTATATGAGACATTTTTCAAAGACTGCATTCATTTTTAAAACAACCATAACCTTTATTTTATCGATAAAGGTTTAAAAAGCATTACGTAGATTATCAAATAATGATAATCTAAAATATACCGTTTACACACGACCATTACATAATGGTTTACAATAAGAATATATTACACCAAAAATAAGTTTCTTGAATGCAGTTTTTACACAATATCATACATTGTCCTTATTTTAGTATGCAACAGCGGAAGCTCTTAATAATCACCTGAGAATAAACATGCTTAAAATGTCAACAAAAATGTTGGTGAGTTATAGGTTTAACCTATATATTATCAAATCATAATAATAGACCACAAGATTTCATTTTTATAACACATCTCATATCAGGCATTTCGCAAACTGCATAGAGATAAAAATCATTCATATGTTGAACACCTGGTAACTGACGTTAACTTAATGCATAGAATATCCCCAAAACAGAACCTCTCGTCTGTATAATAATCTTGAAGTACTAAACTACCCATAACCTGAATGGGGGTTGTTAAGGCCAATAGATCTATATTTAGGATTCGCGTCAATTAGGGGCCATTTCCCTTATTCTTAGGTTACCAGACTTGAAGGGCGATATTCGGTTTAATAATCCAACCATAGAATGTAGTTTTACGTACTTGTGTCTATTTTGTAAAATATTTATAAAACTGCATGTATTCTCATCCCATAAAAATATTAGATTGTAAAAGTGGGACTATAACTCACTTTCACAGATTTTTACTTTGTCGGAAGTAAGACTTGGCCACTAGTCGATTCACAAACCTATAACAAATATGTATATATATATATCAAAGTATGTTCAAAATATATTTACAACATTTTTATTACGTTTTAATGATTTGAGTTTGTTAAGTCAGCAGTCCTCGTTAGCAACCTACAACTAGTTATCCACAGTTAGATGTACAGAAATAAAGCAATATATATTATCTCGAATCAATCCACGACCCAGTGTCTACAAGTCTCAGACTCGATCATAACTCAAAGTATATATATTATTTTGGAATCAACCTCAACCCTGTATAGCTAACTCAAATATTACTGCATATAGAGTGTCTATGGTTGTTCCGAAATATATATAGATGGGTCGATATGATATGTCAAAACATTGTATACGTGTCTATGGTATCCCAAGATTTCATAATATGTATAATACAATATAATTTAGTTAGGATATGTTTAGTCTAGATTTGTTACAGAATTTTCGTAGCTAAAACTGCAAATTTATCCAATTTTGTTTTACCCGTCATTTCTTCGTTTCAAATCCGTTTTGAGTGATTCAAGTTGCTATGGTTTCATATTGAACTTAAGTTTATGAATCTAAATAGAAAAAGTATAAGTTTATAGTCGTAAATATAGGTTACAAGTCAATATTATAAGAGGTAGTCATTTCAGTCGAAAGAACGACGTCTTGATGACCATTTTGGAAAACATACTTCCACTTTGAGTTTAACCATGATTTTTGGATATAGTTTCATGTTCATAAGAAAAATAATTTTCCCAGAAGAACAACTTTTAAATCAAAGTTTATCATAGTTTTTAATTAACTAACCCAAAACAGCCCGCGGTGTTACTACGACGGCGTATGTCCGGTTTTACGGTGTTCTTCGTGTTTCCAGGTTTTAAATCATTAAGTTAGCATATCATATAGATATAGAATATGTGTTTAGTTGATTTTAAAAGTCAATTTTGAAGGATTAACTTTATTTGCGAACAAGTTTAGAATTAACTAAACTATGTTCTAGTGATTACAAGTTTAAATCTTCGAATAAGATAGCTTTATATGTATGAATCGAATAATGTTATGAATATCATTACTACCTTAAGTTTAGTAGGTAAACCTACTGAAAGTGACAAGAAATTATCTATCTTCAAAAGATTCTTGGATGGCTTGAAAGTTCTTGAAGTAGAATCATGACACGAAAACAAGTTCAAGTAAGATTTCTGCTCGAATTAAGATTATTATAGTTATAGAAATTGAATCAAATTTTGAATATGAGTATTACCTTGAATTAGAGAGATAAACTACTGTAAGTAACAAAGGTTTCTTGATCTTGGATGATTACTTAGAATGGATTAGAAAACTTGAAAGTAATCTTGCAAACTTGAAAGTGTTCTTGGTTTTATGAAACTAGAACTTATAGAATATATGAAGAACACTTAGAACTTGAAGATAGAACTTGAGAGAGATCAATTAGATAAAGAAAATTGAAGAATTAAAGTGTTTGTAGGTGTTTTTGGTCGTTGGTATATGGATTAGATATAAAGGATGTGTAAGTTTGTTTTCATGTAAATAATTCATGAATGATTTATAATATTTTTTGTAATTTTGTGAGATATTTCATGCTAGTTGCCAAATGATGGTTCCCACATATTTAATGACTCACATGGGCTACTAAGGAGCTGATCATTGAAATGTATATACTAATAGTATATACATCTAGAAGCTGTGTATTGTACGAGTACGAATACGGGTGCATACGAGTAGAATTGTTGATGAAAATGAATGAGGATGTAATTGTAAGCATTTTTGTTAAGTAGAAGTACTTTGATATGTGTCCTGAAGTCTTTAAAAAGTGTACTAATACATATTAATACACTACATGTATATACATTTTAACTGAGTCGTTAAGTCACCGTTAGTCGTTACATGAAAGTGTTGTTTTGAAACCTTTAAGTTAACGATCTTGTTAAATGTAACTAATCCATTATTATAATACTTAAATAAGATGTTAAATTGTTATGTTATCATAATAACATGGTGTATAAATATATCTTAACATCATATATATATATGTTAAAATACTATTACAACGATAATCGTTACGTATATATATTGTTTCGAAATTCTTAAGTTAGTAGTCTTGTTTTACATATGTAGTTCATTGTTAATATACTTAATGATATATATAATTATCTTTTTATCATGTTAAATATAGTGTAATTATCATTTTATCATGTATTTAGTAAGACGTTGTTATAACGATAATCGTTATATATATCGTTTCGAGTTTTATAATTCAATATTCTCATTTTTATGTATATCACACATTATTAATATACCTAGTGAGATTCTTACATAACATAATCTCATGTTAACCATATATATATCCATATATATAACATCATGTCATTTTTACAAGTTTTAACGTTCGTGAATCGCCGGTCAACTTGGGTGGTCAATTGTCTACATGAAACTCATAACAAATAATCAAGTCTTAACAAGTTTGATTGCTTAACATGTTGGAAACATTTAATCATGTTAATATTAGATATCATTTAATATATATAATTATGGAAAAGTTCGGGTCACTACAATTACATTATTTATTGAAACCCTATCATGTACTCATTCGCATCTGGTAACGAGAATTGTCATACCAATTACTAGGAATCAGCAATCAGTATTTTGAAATCTCGCAGCATGTCTACACCGATAATTAAATGTATACATACAACGTCTATCTCCTGGACTTACATACTTCGAATGTGAAGTTTCTGAAAAACACCTCAGACTACGAATTGGTTCTCCGAAATTGGAAAAATGCTGATGAAGCAGCAAAAACTGTAAACGACCTTAATAGTAAAAAGTTTAAAGAATAGTGTGTTGGCAAAGCTCAGAAAAAGAGAAGGTTTGGAACTGGAAAACGGATTGAGCAAAGTATGAAGGAGGCTGTAGACAAATCACAAAGACTAAACCTGCCTTCAAAAAATCGAAATGATTCAGTATCTGCTGAAGTCATTAACAAATGCCTTTCTCCTGACTCTAAACCCCTGCAAACAATATTCTTCATCATCCTCTGATATTAGAAATTCTAAGATATCATCGTGTCTGTCATTATAAATATCCTCCATATTTCTGAAGATATTTCCATAATTATCCTTATCTGAAATCATTCACCTCTTCGCGCTATCTGCATTACATTATAAAAGAAATTATTTTAATTTCTAAATTCTGAAACCTTCGAGTTTAAAATAAGAATATTTTTGAAGTAGTGTTGGGAACTGAAGCATGAGTTAGTATAATATAATGACACTTGATCAACGTGATTATATTACAATAAGTCATGCTGAGTTTCTAAATGAAACGTGATGATTCACTGACCATAACGTCATCATGTGCCATGTTACACGACTCTTGTATTCTATTTAATCTATAAAAATATCAAGAAAATACTTTCTTGATGATTCGGTCTTTTCCGAGGTATTCTAGTAATCTGACAAATCAAGATCGTGCCATTACAATTTCCTTCTTAGAACATTAACTATGTTCATTCCGAAATTCATACCTACGAATTCTGGACCATTATTCGCTTGACTTGAAGTTGGGAAGAGGAGACAAAAATATGGAACTCTTGAATATAAAACAAAATATAAAGCTAGACAACAACACATAAATTACAAACCGTGCATATCAATACGTATTGCCATGTAAAGGCACAGGAGAATTAAAAAACACTATAACCCCAAGGTAATAGTAAAAGAAAATAAAATCCTCTGGTGGTAGATGAAAGAGAAGAATGACAGATATGAAAGTTAAGAGTATATCAAGGATCAGAACAGGATGGAGCATATTGACGGATACTTTAAAGTATGAGTTAAGGGAGAAAGAATAGAAGGTGTGAGTTGTAAGGAAACGAAGGGGTGGGTTTATAGTAAAATATCCGACAGAGCAATCAAAATAAATGATTGCATTTAAAAGCGAATCCTAATTCCCTTAATTACCGAAGAATCAAATCTTATTACGAAGATTTTCTCCAAATCCCTTGAACTCTGGAAATAAATCCTATCTATGTCAAAAGATATGAAGAATTTACACTTATTCATTTCACTCTTTTGCGATAGCTTCACTTGTACACTTCACAAAAACAAGTTGTTTTATCCACATTAATTAATGATGATAAAACTTTAATTTCCAACTCATAAGGGTCATGAAAACATACTTATTGTCAGCCCTAACCATCCTAATCAAATTTTGGGACGAAATTTCTTTAACGGGTAGGTACTGTGATAACCCGGAAATTTTCGACCAAATTTAAACTTTATCTTTATATGTTTCCGACACGATAAGCAAAATCTGTAATATTGAAATCTCAAAAACTTCGAACTGTGTTCATGTATTCATTTACCCTTCGACTACTCTCGATGATTCACGAACAATATTGTGCAAATAGATATGTATGAATATATACATATGTGTGATTATTAAATTGAGAAATATTAATAAAACATTTAACGGTTTGATTGATATGAAAATAAGTTATGAAATTATTATATGACTTGAAAACGTTAACAAAGTATTTGATGAATAATACTTTACATAAATGAAAGTTGTTTCAATATATGTTTATCGACAGAAATTAGAAAATAATATCGAATGATTGAATTATCAGATACAACTTGATATGAATACTGTCACACCCCCAAAATAGGGCCTAGGGTATTTGTGACTAATTATATCAAATCACAGTTGTATATACGAGAACGACTCTATATGAGACGTTTTGAATAAAACATTTATTAATAAAACAGCGGAAGCATTAAAAGTTTTACATCAAATTTAAACTGAAAATAATAATAATAGTCTTAATGCAAAGTAAATGTAATGAAATGAAGACTCCATGTAGCAGCATTCAATTCATCAGGTAGCAATCATGGCAATCATCTTATTCGTCACCTGAGACAAAACATGCTTAAAGTGTCAACCAAAAAGGTTGGTGAGTTCATTAGTTTATCAAAATCAATCATTTCCGTTATAATAATAGGCCACAAGATTTCAGTTTCATAAATATCCGTACACTAGCAAGTGTATAAAAGCATTCTATAAGTTGTAGGCACCCGGTAACAAGCCTTAACGTTCATGTTTTACCCTCTGAAAGTACACCGAATCAGGTGTGTTATATAAACCTCGAAGTACTAAAGCATCCCATAGTCAGGATAGGGTTGTCAGGCCCAATAGATCTATATTTAGGATTCGCGCCTACCGTACATAGACAGGTAGTTTAATGTTACCAAGCTAAGGGTATATTTCTGGTTTAAACCCACATAGAATTAGTTTTAGTACTTGTGCCTATTTCGTAAAACATTTATAAAACAACGCATGTATTCTCAGCCCAAAAATATATATAAAAAGGGAGTAATGAAACTCACCTTAAATAGCAGTTGAAGTATTCCACGCAAGAAAGGAAAGTAAAGCAAGTAAGTGACCGAGATATCAACTAGAAGTAGTTCTTAAGAGAGAAATGAGAGATTAAGGTGTAAGTTTGAAATGAGAAATGTATGTGGTATTTATAGTTGAAAATGTTAGGTAAAAAAAATAAAATAAAATAAGTAAATCTTAAAAGTTAAAATAAGAAAAAGTATTTTGTATTTTTATTAAAAGTAAATCTTAAAAGTTAAAATAAGAAAAAGTAGTTTGTATTTTTATTAAAAGTAAAATCTTAAAAGTTAAAATAAGAAAAAGTAATTTGTATTTTTATTAAAAGTAAAATCTTAAAAGTTAAAATAAGAAAAAGTATTTTGTATTTTTATTAAAAGTAAATCTTAAAAGTTAAAATAAGAAAAAGTAGTTTGTATTTTTATTAAAAGTAAAATCTTAAAAGTTAAAATAAGAAAAAGTAGTTTGTATTTTTATTAAAAGTAAAATCTTAAAAGTTAAAATAAGAAAAAGTAGTTTTTATTTTTATTAAAAGTAAATCTTAAAAATTAAAATAAGAAAAAGTAGTTTGTATTTTTATTAAAAGTAAATCTTAAAAGTTAAAATAAGAAAAAGTAGTTTGTATTTTTATTAAAAGTAAATCTTAAAAGTTAAAATAAGAAAAAGTAGTTTGTATTTTTATTAAAAGTAAATCTTAAAAGTTAAAATAAGAAAAAGTAGTTTGTATTTTTATTAAAAGTAAAATCTTAAAAGTTAAAATAAGAAAAAGTAGTTTGTATTTTTATTAAAAGTAAAATCTTAAAAGTTAAAATAAGAAAAAGTATTTTGTATTTTTATTAAAAGTAAATCTTAAAAGTTAAAATAAGAAAAAGTAGTTTGTATTTTTATTAAAAGTAAAATCTTAAAAGTTAAAATAAGAAAAAGTAATTTTTATTTTTATTAAAAGTAAAATCTTAAAAGTTAAAATAAGAAAAAGTAGTTTGTATTTTTATTAAAAGTAAATCTTAAAAGAAAAGTAGTTTGTATTTTTGTATTTATTTATTAAAAGTAGATATAGTTTTTATTTTTATTTTGTATAAAATTCTAAAAAAAAATTGTTTAATATATCTCTAAACATTTTATTTCTATATTTGTTTAATTATTAAATACAAATTTTATATAAAAATTATTATTATATTTAGTTTTTATAAAAATTAAAATTTATGATTATTAATTTATATTTTATTAGTTTTATAAATGTTATAATATTATTTATTATTTAGTTAATTATATATTCTATTAACTAAATAATAAAAGTAATATAAATATTATATAT
This sequence comes from Rutidosis leptorrhynchoides, assembly GCF_046630445.1. NCBI lineage: Eukaryota > Viridiplantae > Streptophyta > Magnoliopsida > Asterales > Asteraceae > Rutidosis > Rutidosis leptorrhynchoides. The sequence continues at coordinate 219,329,958 of NC_092333.1, read as the reverse complement.
ATATTCATTGATGTAATTATGTTATATTATATATCATAATCTTATTTATAATATTTATAATTATATTATTTATTTTAAGCATACGTTTATTCGGTCAACGTTAAATTTATTCGTATATAACAACTCTAGGTATTTTAGTAAAATCGAAAGTCGAAAAGTGAGGGTTGTTATAGTACCTACCCGTTAAAAGAAATTTCGTCCCGAAATTTAGTTTTTGCCATCAATCGGCGTTGTTCGTACCTAGACGAGGATATTTACGTTTTATCTGGTCTTCACGTTCCCAGGTAGGTTCGGGGCCTTTCGTGAATTCCAACGGATAGAATATTGTTTTGTTTCATGCATTTAAATAATACGAACCCTAATTTCTTACAGGTTCTTCTATAAAGTGCATTTTATCATTAATGTGGAGGTTATCTAAAGGATTAATAAGAGTGTCATTTGACTAGGTTATCCTCAAAAGGGATGATGGTGTTATACGAGCATTTTAGTAAACTGAACACATGAAATGTGTTATGAATAGTATTGAGCTTATTTAAAACTTTGAGTGTTTATGTCACAATATTAGGGTAGAAAAAAAATAGAGAGTAGTTCATGAAAATTATAGTCATGAAGTTTGATAGAGATCATCATTGTTTACAATAAGAATATTGTAATGATGAATATAAGTTGAAAAAATAAAGTTTTATCACTACTGAATAATATGGATAAAACGATTTGATTATAGGAAGCGTATAAATGAAGCTATTGTAAAAGAGTGAATGAGAAATTAAATGTTCGCCTTAACTTTTGACGTAGTCACGATTGATTTCCGGAATTCAAGGGATTAAAGGAAATCTTCGTAATCCATAAGATTTGATTCTCCGGTAATTAAGGAATTTGAAATTTTCTTTGATTAAATGAGGTGAATTGCTTCAATTGCTGTGTTTGGAATTTTGCTATAAATTAGCTTCTTCCGTTTCATTATCTTCACCACTTCTATACTGTCTTCCTCAATTCATACTTCCAAAGATTGTGAGAATGCTCCATCCAGTTCTTATCCTGGATATTTTTCTGACTATCATTTCAGTCATTCTTCTTTTTCATTTACCACCAGAGGAATTTGTTTTCTTCTACTATTACCTTGGGGTTATAGTGTTTTTAATTCTCCCATGTCTTTACGTTGCAATACGTATTGATATACACGGTTTGTAATTTCGGTATCGTTATCGGGCTACATATTTTCCCTTATATGTCGGAGCTCTTTGCCTTTTTATTCTCCTCTCGACTCTAAGTAAAGCGAGTAATGGTCCAGAATTTGTAGGTATGAATTTTCGAATGGACCTACTGTTCTAAGCGTAATATCACGATTTGATTTGGTAAATTACCAGAATTACTGAGGATAGAACTATCAAAATTATATTTTCTTGATATGTTCAGAGATTAAGTAGAATGTAAGAGTCGTGTAACATGGCAAATGATGATTATAAAGTCTATGAATCATCATCTTCCATTAAAAATTTAGCATGACTTACTGTAATATAATCACGTTGGCCTGACGTCATTATATTATACTAACTCATGCTTCAATTCTCAACACTACTTCAAATCATTCAAAATTTGAATTTAAATTTTACGGAATATAGAAACTTAAACAGTTTTCCTTTATGATGTAATAAAGATATTGCAAAGAGATAATTAATTGCGGACAAGAATCGTTATGAAGATATCTTTAGAAATATCGAGGATATTTATAACGAAAGATACGATGATATTTTAGAATTTCTAAAATCGATGGATAATAAAGAAATTCTTCTATAAGGATTTAGAATGCGTAAAAAGATCTTCTGTGATTTCCTTCAGAAATCGAATCATCTAGATTCTTTGGTTATAGGTTTAGTCCTTGGGATTTGTCCTTGGTCTCCTTCATGTTTTGCTCAATCCATCTTTCAATACCAGATTTTCTTTTGAGCTTTTCCAACACACAATTCTTTATTATCAAGCTTCTGATCATTAAGGCCATCTACAGCTTTTGCTGCTTCATCAGCATTCTCAAGGTTAACTGATCTGAATCATTGATTATCAATCCGATATGTTTTCAAGGATTTTGAAGAATGTACAATGTAATATATTAATGTGAATGTTAGATATTTCTTGGGTATTACCTACCCGTTAAAATATTTTCACAATTAACAGTTTGTACAAAAGAATTTTTAAATACAATCTTTATGAAAATATACATACATATATATTTTCTTCAGATGTAATTATGGATTTAATAAGTTAATATAATATTAAACTCATTTGATTTACGGTTGAAACGAGAATAAATAATCTCCAAAACTTTAGAGATTACATAATCGTCGCGGAATATTTCTTTAATGAAGTTATGAATCAATACTTCATCGTTCATTATTATTAATATACCTCAGTATATGATGTTGATGCTCGTGGATTTCTTGTGAAATTCATAAGGCACAAATGATGTTTTCGAGAAATTTTCGAGTACATCGAAAATAGGAGTGTAAAATCACACATGCATTTGAATAATACACTTAGTTTATTATGAAATGGAGTTTATTGTACTGAAGCAGTGATTAATGATTGTTAAGTCATTAACGAAGGATGTACATCATAGCGTATTAGTGATATGAATTAACCAAGTAGTACATACTAGTTAAGATTCACACGCAATAGTTTAGTACGAAAAGATTTATTATTGTTCCAAACCATATATATATAAAGTATACATATATAATTCTTCAGGAAGAATGAGTCAATACATCTTAACTCATTATTACTAATATTCCTTAGTATCTATGGGCGTATGATGTCGATGTTTGAGGTACCGATTATGATGTTGAGACGTGGGATGCTGATGTTGTTGTTGGTGAAGCTGATGCTGTTGGTGGTGATGCTGATAGTACTGGTGGTGCTGGTGCTGCTGTTGGTGCTGCTTGTGGTACTTGGTTAGTAAGTGTGAGCCTAGCTACCAAATCGCGCACTATTTCCTCCAGGGTTTCTACTTTACGCTCGAGTCTATGGATTTGTTCTACCCATTCCTCTGTAAGGTTTGTCAATTCTTGATATTTAGTTCGAAGTCTTCTAACTTCTTCTAATAACCCTTTCTGGTTAGAATTCGGGAGTAGAGGACGAATATTGTTGTTGGTTACATTGAGTCAACCTTCGAGGCAGAAAATCCTTGCGACAAGAGTGAAAACGGTATTGCGAACAGGTTCGCCGGTAAGTGGATCGAGTACTCCAACGTTTGGTGGTAAGTTTGGCTCGTGATAAGGAGTACCTTCTTCATTTCTCCATAGGGTGAGTATTTCGCGAACCCATCCCCATTTTCTAAAGAAATCACGATAATTGATCGGTGGGTGTGCTCCTGTCACGCTATCTTTGGAGCTAGAAGAACTTGAGGAATCAGGTGAGAAATCCATATTATGTGTTTGGAATAGGGTTTGATATGAAATGAGTGTTGAATATTGAATGATATATTCGTCTCCTTGAATACGTATATATAGCAGAAAGATTTCCGTAATTTACGGAGAAAATTTAAGAAAAGTGTTAGACAAGGTCTATTGGGAATAGATATGCTAAGATATGATTTGTCTATACTCCAATAATGGCAGTATGACGTGTCGAGATTATAAAATGATAAGTATGTAATCTAATAATCTTTCGATTAAAGACTTTCAATTCGTATACTGTGATAACCCAATGACATTTCCCGGTTCGCAAACCGATGCATAAAGGCATAAGTCATATAGGTACGTGATATAACAGGGAGTTATATACGTTTGAGTATGAATTATAGGAGTTTCAAAAATCTTGGATAATATTTCATGTAATACATATGTAATACACAAAACCAGGATAGATGACTAAGTGAGTTGTTCTTAATAAGTTCACCACTTATTAAGTGCGTAAGTGACTAAGTGTTGTATGATCACTATAGTCAGGTTTGATATTGTGCACCATACCCAAACATCTATGCCACCGCCGAGTCACTTGAATGATCAATTGTTACCGGTTGGCCCAGGAATTCTCGACCAAAATCTAAGTTTGGCATTCGAAATCCACAAGCGTCCCATAGTGGTACCAAGGATCACCCTAGGCCTTAAGTAGCGTTGACGTTCGAGTAATTTCACATTATCGTGTATGTTATAATCTTAAGATTTAAGTATAGTTTCTAAGGTATAGTGTAGCATTTATCAATTAAAGGCAACAATTAAAGGCACTATGGTCAAGGAAAGTTGTAGTCCTACATTGCTAAGGTACCTAATTGTATAAGGCACACATAAAATGCAATCCTGGTTCTCTACAACAACCTACTCTGATACCAATCTGTCACACCCCCAAAATAGGGCCTAGGGTATTTGTGACTAATTATATCAAATCACAGTTGTATATACGAGAACGACTCTATATGAGACGTTTTGAATAAAACATTTATTAATAAAACAGCGGAAGCATTAAAAGTTTTACATCAAATTTAAACTGAAAATAATAATAATAGTCTTAATGCAAAGTAAATGTAATGAAATGAAGACTCCATGTAGCAGCATTCAATTCATCAGGTAGCAATCATGGCAATCATCTTATTCGTCACCTGAGACAAAACATGCTTAAAGTGTCAACCAAAAAGGTTGGTGAGTTCATTAGTTTATCAAAATCAATCATTTCCGTTATAATAATAGGCCACAAGATTTCAGTTTCATAAATATCCGTACACTAGCAAGTGTATAAAAGCATTCTATAAGTTGTAGACACCCGGTAACAAGCCTTAACGTTCATGTTTTACCCTCTGAAAGTACACCGAATCAGGTGTGTTATATAAACCTCGAAGTACTAAAGCATCCCATAGTCAGGATAGGGTTGTCAGGCCCAATAGATCTATCTTTAGGATTCGCGCCTACCGTACATAGACAGGTAGTTTAATGTTACCAAGCTAAGGGTATATTTCTGGTTTAAACCCACATAGAATTAGTTTTAGTACTCGTGCCTATTTCGTAAAACATTTATAAAACAACGCATGTATTCTCAGCCCAAAAATATATATAAAAAGGGAGTAATGAAACTCACCTTAAATAGCAGTTGAAGTATTCCACGCAAGAAAGGAAAGTAAAGCAAGTAAGTGACCGAGATATCAACTAGAAGTAGTTCTTAAGAGAGAAATGAGAGATTAAGGTGTAAGTTTGAAATGAGAAATGTATGTGGTATTTATAGTTGAAAATGTTAGGTAAAAAAAAATAAAAAAAAATAAGTAAATCTTAAAAGTTAAAATAAGAAAAAGTATTTTGTATTTTTATTAAAAGTAAATCTTAAAAGTTAAAATAAGAAAAAGTAGTTTGTATTTTTATTAAAAGTAAAATCTTAAAAGTTAAAATAAGAAAAAGTAATTTGTATTTTTATTAAAAGTAAAATCTTAAAAGTTAAAATAAGAAAAAGTATTTTGTATTTTTATTAAAAGTAAATCTTAAAAGTTAAAATAAGAAAAAGTAGTTTGTATTTTTATTAAAAGTAAAATCTTAAAAGTTAAAATAAGAAAAAGTAGTTTTTATTTTTATTAAAAGTAAAATCTTAAAAGTTAAAATAAGAAAAAGTAGTTTTTATTTTTATTAAAAGTAAATCTTAAAAATTAAAATAAGAAAAAGTAGTTTGTATTTTTATTAAAAGTAAATCTTAAAAGTTAAAATAAGAAAAAGTAGTTTGTATTTTTATTAAAAGTAAATCTTAAAAGTTAAAATAAGAAAAAGTAGTTTGTATTTTTATTAAAAGTAAATCTTAAAAGTTAAAATAAGAAAAAGTAGTTTGTATTTTTATTAAAAGTAAAATCTTAAAAGTTAAAATAAGAAAAAGTAGTTTGTATTTTTATTAAAAGTAAAATCTTAAAAGTTAAAATAAGAAAAAGTATTTTGTATTTTTATTAAAAGTAAATCTTAAAAGTTAAAATAAGAAAAAGTAGTTTGTATTTTTATTAAAAGTAAAATCTTAAAAGTTAAAATAAGAAAAAGTAATTTTTATTTTTATTAAAAGTAAAATCTTAAAAGTTAAAATAAGAAAAAGTAGTTTGTATTTTTATTAAAAGTAAATCTTAAAAGAAAAGTAGTTTGTATTTTTGTATTTATTTATTAAAAGTAGATATAGTTTTTATTTTTATTTTGTATAAAATTCTAAAAAAAAATTGTTTAATATATCTCTAAACATTTTATTTCTATATTTGTTTAATTATTAAATACGAATTTTATATAAAAATTATTATTATATTTAGTTTTTATAAAAATTAAAATTTATGATTATTAATTTATATTTTATTAGTTTTATAAATGTTATAATATTATTTATTATTTAGTTAATTATATATTCTATTAACTAAATAATAAAAGTAATATAAATATTATATATATATTCATTGATGTAATTATGTTATATTATATATCATAATCTTATTTATAATATTTATAATTATATTATTTATTTTAAGCATACGTTTATTCGGTAAACGTTAAATTTATTCGTATATAACAACTCTAGGTATTTTAGTAAAATCGGAAGTCGAAAAGTGAGGGTTGTTATAAATACGGATCTCTGTAGTAAGGTCCATTACGATTTAAGAAATATGTTCTTTTAACAATATTCTAAAAATGGTAAAGTGAATTGCATGAAAGAATGTAAGTGTCTATTAACGAGAACTAGATAAAAGTTAGTGGAGGTTCCTGCTTAACTTTCAATACATGCTTTAAAATGATTGTCTCGTATCTCTTGATAAGTTAATTATTTAGTTTCATAATATGGAAAACGTTTTACGACATAGATGAAACCTTTTTAAAGGATGAAATAGAATATAACCGATTACATGATTTAGTTTCAAACGTATGAAAAACGTTTTCTATCTAAAAGAACTCTGTACAAAAATGTTTTGAATATACAAAAGAAAACAATATTAATTTTCTCGTAATATATACATATAAGGATTTGAAAATATAAATGTCGAGAAGCAGGAACGTATTATAAAACTTTAAGATTATTAAAGTTATTACCATTATCTTTAGAAATTTTAGAAATTATATATATAACGATTTGAGTGTCACGTCTTCTTTAAAACAAATATAATTTTATAAATATCTAGAACCACTTTTGATAATTTTTTATTGAGTCAACATTATAAAGATAAAGGTTTTTAACGTTATCTTACAACTTGGAATCTTTCAAGAAATCTTTTGACAAATTATAAATAATAACAGACCGTGATTTAATTGAATATAAATATATGAATAACTTGCAACGTGTGATTAAAAATGTGTTTATATATTTTGAATTATTTAGTAAACGATATTAGTATTAGATTAGTAATTAGAATATTTGACTTGTTAGAATAAACGCTAATACATAAATGATTCACATCATATATATATATATATATATATATATATATATATATATATATATATATATATATATATATATATATATATATATATATATATATATATATATATTTATATATTTCACTAAATAAATATAATACTAACTAGATATAAAACGTTTTAACTTAAATTAATCATATATAAATAACGAGAAGTTGATTTATTGAAGCAAATGACCAATACACTCAAACGAATAAATTACACTTTAAGTAGGATTGTTTTTCATTGATTTGAGTCTTGTCATGTATAAAGGTACATTACATGAAATATAAAGTACTAGTTTTCTAAGCATATGAAAAGGCATTCGAGAAACCGGAACCGAGACATTAGTCAAGTGACGACGTACAATTTATTGGAACTAAATTTTGTAAGTCACCTATACATGTAAATGTAATATAATATATAATTAATTATATAAACTAAATATATTATATATATAATTATATTATACGAGTGTCGGCAGAAGTAATTGGTCAAATGTGGACTGGCCAAAGCAACCATGCGATCGCATGGTACTAAGGCACCATCCCCATGCGATCGCATGGGGGTTAGGTGTGGCTCACATCCTTTAAAGCTCGATCGAATTCGCGTTTTGATTCATAATTCATTTCATCTCTTCTCTATATTACTCCGTATTACTAATATTATTTATTTATTTTAATTATTAATACTATTATTAAAGATTATTATTAATCTTATGATATTAATATGAGCAGAAGTATTATACATAAAATACTACGACGAGGTCATGTCCAAATGATTCAAAAATGATTTTTCGAGCGGGACAGAGCTAAGGAAATTATGGGTTATAGCTATAGAGGTTATGGGTAATGTTCAGGGGTATGCTCATGAGATCAATTTAGTGTTTATCATCTCCGTTGCGTCTACGTATTTTTCCAGCAATATTGAATCACAATATTGATACGTGAGCACTCATAACTTAACTTTTATATATTATTAGTGTATCCCTGACTATTGCTCGAATAGATATGATTATGCATGCATGTATGCTTAATTTAGTCGTTAGATAGTTTTGATGAATCATGAGTTTGATACATATGCTACTGAGATAAAGTATATGATATGCATGTCATTGGAAAGCGGGCGAAAAATTAATAACTTTTCATTTAGAACTCGTGTGATTTCGATGAACGGATTAAAAGATATAGTCAACTGAATTATTATTACTTTTAGTATATTTATTGTTAAAATGATTATTATTACTATCGTCATTATTATCGTCGTTATAATTATTATCTAATTATTATTATTATTATTAAAAAGTATCATTTATATTAAAACTATCACTTTTACTAAAATTATCAATTTAATAGAAATATCATTGTTATTATAAAATATCATTATTATTATCATTCTAGTACTATTATTATTATAATTATCATTTTGAATAGAATTACTATTTTTATATAAAAATATTGTTATTACAGTTAATATTAAAAAGTATCATTAATATTAGAATTATCATTTTATTTTAATTAATATCATCATTATTAAATATAAATATTGTTATTACTAGTAGAATAATAATTATTATTATTACAAAAAAATACAACTTTTACTTATTATCAATATTATTTTTATCAAATAGATATGTGATGCAAAGATATTTTTACCACACGTAATATAATTACATTAATAATACATACCACTATATTTTCATGATATTAAGTGAATTTTATAAATGTTATTACTTAAGATATATGAAAATATATTTTTATTATATATAAACTTTAATATAAATTTTTATTTATTAATAAATGATTTATATTATTACTTTAATAAAATCTGTTAAATATATTTAAATACATAAAACTGTAGTGACCCGAACTTTTCCATGTTTATATATATTAATTGAGATTGATGTTTACATGATTAAATGTTTCCAACATGTTAAGCAATCAAACTTGTTAAGACTTGATTAATTGAAATAGGTTTCATATAGACAATTGACCACCCAAGTTGACCGGTGATTCACGAACGTTAAAACTTGTAAAAAAACTATATGATGACATATATATGGTTATATATATAGTTAACATGATATTATGATAAGTAAACATATCATTAATTATATTAACAATGAACTACATATGTAAAAACAAGACTACTAACTTAATGATTTTGAAACGAGACATATATGTAACGTTTATCGTTGTAACGACATTTAATGTATATATATCATATTAAGAGATATTCGTACATCATAATATCATGATAATATAATAATTTAAAATCTCTTTTATTATTATAAACATTGGGTTAACAACATTTAACAAGATCGTTAACCTAAAGGTTTCAAAACAACACTTACATGTAACGACTAACGATGACTTAACGACTCAGTTAAAATGTATATACATGTAGTGTTTTAATATGTATTTATACACTTTTGAAAGACTTCAATACACTTATCAAAATACTTCTACTTAACAAAAATGCTTACAATTACATTCTCGTTCAGTTTCATCAATAATTCTACTCGTATGCACCCGTATTCGTACTCGTACAATACACAGCTTTTAGATGTATGTACTATTGGTATATACACTCCAATGATCAGCTCTTAGCAGCCCATGTGAGTCACCTAACACATGTGGGAACCATCATTTGGCAACTAGCATGAAATATCTCATAAGATTACAAAAATATGAGTAATCATTCATGACTTATTTACATGAAAACAAAATTACATATCCTTTATATCTAATCCATACACCAACGACCAAAAACACCTACAAACACTTTCATTCTTCAATTTTCTTCATCTAATTGAACTCTCTCAAGTTCTATCTTCAAGTTCTAAGTGTTCTTCATAAATTCCAAAAGTTCTAGTTTCATAAAATCAAGAATACTTTCAAGTTTGCTAGCTCACTTCCAATATTGTAAGGTGATCATCCAACCTCAAGAAATCTTTGTTTCTTACAGTAGGTTATCATTCTAATACAAGGTAATAATCATATTCAAACTTTGGTTCAATTTCTATAACTATAACAATCTTATTTCAAGTGATGATCTTACTTGAACTTGTTTTCGTGTCATGATTTTGCTTCAAGAACTTTGAGCCATCCAAGGATCCATTGAAGCTAGATCCATTTTTCTCTTTTCCAGTAGGTTCATCCAAGGAACTTAAGGTAGTAATGATGTTCATAACATCATTCGATTCATACATATAAAGCTATCTTATTCGAAGGTTTAAACTTGTAATCACTAGAACATAGTTTAGTTAATTCTAAACTTGTTCGCAAACAAAAGTTAATCCTTCTAACTTGACTTTTAAAATCAACTAAACACATGTTCTATATCTATATGATATGCTAACTTAATGATTTAAAACCTGGAAACATGAAAAATACCGTAAAACCGGATTTACGCCGTCGTAGTAACACCGCGGGCTGTTTTGGGTTAGTTAATTAAAAACTATGATAAACTTTGATTTAAAAGTTGTTATTCTGAGAAAATGATTTTTATTATGAACATGAAACTATATCCAAAAATTATGGTTAAACTCAAAGTGGAAGTATGTTTTCTAAAATGGTCATCTAGACGTCGTTCTTTCGACTGAAATGACTACCTTTACAAAAACGACTTGTAACTTATTTTTCCGACTAGAAACCTATACTTTTTTTGTTTAGATTCATAAAATAGAGTTCAATATGAAACCATAGCAATTTGATTCACTCAAAACGGATTTAAAATGAAGAAGTTATGGGTAAAACAAGATTGGATAATTTTTCTCATTTTAGCTACGTGAAAATTGGTAACAAATCTATTCCAACCATAACTTAATCAACTTGTATTATATATTATGTAATCTTGAGATACCATAGACACGTATACAATGTTTCGACCTATCATGTCGACACATCTATATATATTTCGGAACAACCATAGACACTCTATATGTGAATGTTGGAGTTAGCTATACAGGGTTGAGGTTGATTCCAAAATATATATAGTTTGAGTTGTGATCAATACTGAGATACGTATACACTGGGTCGTGGATTGATTCAAGATAATATTTATCGATTTATTTCTGTACATCTAACTGTGGACAACTAGTTGTAGGTTACTAACGAGGACAGCTGACTTAATAAACTTAAAACATCAAAATATATTAAAAGTGTTGTAAATATATTTTGAACATACTTTGATATATATGTATATATTGTTATAGGTTCGTGAATCAACCAGTGGCCAAGTCTTACTTCCCGACGAAGTAAAAATCTGTGAAAGTGAGTTATAGTCCCACTTTTAAAATCTAATATTTTTGGGATGAGAATACATGCAAGTTTTATAAATGATTTACAAAATAGACACAAGTACGTGAAACTACATTCTATGGTTGAATTATCGAAATCGAATATGCCCCTTTTTATTAAGTCTGGTAATCTAAGAATTAGGGAACAGACACCCTAATTGACGCGAATCCTAAAGATAGATCTATTGGGCCTAACAAACCCCATCCAAAGTACCGGATGCTTTAGTACTTCGAAATTTATATCATATCCGAAGGGTGTCCCGGAATGATGGGGATATTCTTATATATGCATCTTGTTATTGTCGGTTACCAGGTGTTCACCATATGAATGATTTTTATCTCTATGTATGGGATGTGTATTGAAATATGAAATCTTGTGGTCTATTGTTACGATTTGATATATATAGGTTAAACCTATAACTCACCAACATTTTTGTTGACGTTTTAAGCATGTTTATTCTCAGGTGATTATTAAGAGCTTCCGCTGTCGCATACTTAAATAAGGACAAGATTTGGAGTCCATGCTTGTATGATATTGTGTAAAAACTGCATTCAAGAAACTTATTTTGTTGTAACATATTTGTATTGTAAACCATTATGTAATGGTCGTGTGTAAACAGGATATATTAGATTATCATTATTTGATAATCTACGTAAAGCTTTTTAAACCTTTATTGATGAAAAAAAGGTTATGGTTTGTTTAAAAATGAATGCAGTCTTTGAAAAACGTCTCATATAGAGGTCAAAACCTCGCAACGAAATCAATTAATATGGAACGTTTTTAATCAATAAGAACGGGACATTTCAGTTGGTATCCGAGCGTTGGTCTTAGAGAACCAGAAAATTTGCATTAGTGTGTCTTATCGAGTTTGTTAGGATGCATTAGTGAGTCTGGACTTCGACCGTGTTTTCTTTAAAAATGATTGCTTAACATTTTTGTTGGAAACTATATATTTTTAACATATGAATATTATGTGATATATTAATCTCTTAACGTGTTTGATATTATGTGATAGATGTCTACCTCTAGAACAAGTCCCATTGACTCACCTAATAATAATGAAGAGTCAAATGTAAATTGGAATAATTTGTGGACTGATTCACAAGTTCCCGAAGAGGAACCGGAAGAAGAGTCGGAACCGGAAGAAGAATCGGAACCGGAAGAAGAATCGGAACCGGATGAAGAAATAGAACCGGTGGGGGAAATAATAAAACGGTTAAGTAAAAGAAAATCCTCAACCAACCGACCAAAGTTAATTATGGTCAATGGTGTTTCCGCCAAGGAAGCAAAATATTGGGAGGATTACCAATTCTCCGATGAATCGGATTCCGACGAGAATTCCGATGATGTTATAGAAATTACCCCAACTGAATTTAAAAAGGCAAAAGAAAATAATAAGGGAAAGGGCATAAAAATAGAGAAATCTAATTCCAACCCCGATGAACTTTATATGTATCGTCAACCCCCGAAGTCCTTAAGTTGTAACAATGACCCGGGAACCTCTAAACCACCAGGTTTTTCTAAACCAATGTGGACAACGACGGTTCGTATTAGGGGAACATCATATATCCCTAGAAACTTGGCAAAACGAACCAAAACCGAAGAAGAAGAAACGAGCGAGTCGGAATAAGATAGTTGTATTCGTGTGGTGTAATATATGGAATATAGTGTTCTTATGCTTTATGATATATGTAAAAATTGCTTGTATTAATAAGTATTTTTTTTTATGAATCTAACTCTTGTCTATTTTACAGTTTAAAAATACAAAATGGATAGACAACCCAATATTTTAAGAGACCTACCCGGGGACATGATTGATGAAATCTTGTCTAAAGTCGGCCAGAATTCTTCGGCACAACTATTTAAGGCGAGATCAGTTTGTAAGACATTCGAAGAACGTTCCAAGAATGTCTTGGTTTATAAGAGACTTTCGTTTGAAAGATGGGGGATATCACATTGGGAAACCCATAAGTTACGATGTGTTTACTTTGACGCATATATTGCGGGGAACCCAAATGCTATTTTACGCAACGGGTTAAGAAATTATTTTGACTCAATATATCCGAATATTGGACTTCGTGATTTAGAAAAAGCGGCTAACATGCAACATAAAGAAGCATGTTATGCTTACGGATTAGTAATGTTCGCTTCTCACCAAAGTGAGAACAAGAACATCGGGCTACAACTATTAAACAAAACGTTTCCACAAGTGACGGAGTCGGTAATTGGGGTAAGAAATGAGGTTTTTAGATTATTACGGGACTGTTGGACATTACGTAACCCTCGTCCCTTTGATGACGTTACAACACGCTGTCTTATCAACGGCCATAACGGTTATGTTGCACAAGACCAAGGATGGGAAGTAGTCCTAGTAAAACCAGAATGCATGACTTGTTTCTGGATGTATGAATTACGTGTATTTATTGCCTTTGCTGAACGACTTGTGTACTAGCTAGAATTGTCTTCACAACTATCTTGTATCAAAGTTATTGTGTGCTATATTTCATGCTTTATGTAAAATAAGCGGTATTGTAAGTTTGTAAAATATTGTATAAAAGTTTGAACGCGAAATATTATTATAATCAGTTTTTCATATAGAATTGTAGTAGTTGAATTGTATATTAGCTACTAAGTATGAACTTAACGGGTAGGTACTACCCGAATTTAAACTTATAAAACGCTAATATGAAGAAAAAGCTTTTATAAATGAGTTCATATTATGCTACGAAATACTATTAACTACTCTTAATATTCTGTATGATTAACTTGTTACATTTAACTATTTTGAAGGAAATGGCACCGACTACTCGACACACCGTGAATATGAATGAAGAGGAATTCCGTACTTTTCTAGCTTCAAACATAGCCGCAGTACAGGCTGCGCTACATACCAACAATAACCTTGGATCTAGCAGTACAGGAAATCGTGTAGGATGCACCTACAAAGAATTCACTGCCTGCAAACCTTTGGAATTTGATGGAACCGAAGGACCGATCGGATTGAAACGGTGGACCGAGAAGGTTGAATCGGTGTTTGCCATAAGTAAGTGTACTGAAGAGGACAAAGTGAAGTACGCTACGCATACCTTCACAGGTTCTGCGTTAACATGGTGGAATACCTATCTAGAGCAAGTGGGACAAGATGATGCGTACGCACTACCGTGGTCAGCATTCAAGCACTTGATGAACGAGAAGTACCGTCCCAGAACCGAGGTCAATAAGCTCAAGACAGAACTTAGAGGGTTACGAACCCAAGGATTTGATATTACCACGTACGAAAGACGATTCACAGAATTGTGCCTATTGTGTCCGGGAGCATTCGAAGATGAGGAAGAGAAGATCGACGCGTTTGTGAAAGGATTACCGGAAAGAATCCAAGAAGATATAAGTTCACACGAGCCCGCCTCCATACAATAGGCATGTAGAATGGCTCACAAACTAGTGAACCAGATTGAAGAAAGAATTAAAGAACAGACTGCTGAAGAGGCCAATGTGAAGCAAGTCAAAAGAAAGTGGGAGGAAAACGGTGATAAGAATCACCAATACAACAACAACAGCAATTACAACAATAATCGCAACAATTATCCCAACAATCGCAACATCAATCGCAACTACAACAAACGGCCCAACAACAACAACAACAACAACAACAACAACAGCAACTACAACAATCATCCCAACAACAATAATAACCGCAACAACAACAACAATCAGAAGCAACTATGCCAAAGGTGTGAAAAGAATCACTCGGGGTTCTGCACCAAATTTTGCAACAAGTGTAAAAGAAATGGTCATAGCGCGGCGAAGTGTGAGGTCTACGGACCAGGGGTTAATAGAACGAAAGGAACAAATGGTGTCGGAACGAGTAATGGCGGAGCAAGTAGTGTCGGAGCAAGTTATGCCAATGTAGTTTGTTATAAATGTGGAAAACCAGGCCACATTATTAGAAATTGCCCGAACCAGGAGAACACGAATGGACAAGGCCGTGGAAGAGTTTTCAATATTAATGCGGTAGAGGCACAGGAAGACCCGGAGCTTGTTACGGGTACGTTTCTTATTGACAATAAATCTGCTTACGTTTTATTTGATTCGGGTGCGGATAGAAGCTATATGAGTAGAGATTTTTGTGCTAAATTAAGTTGTCCATTGACGCCTTTGGATAGTAAATTTTTACTCGAATTAGCAAATGGTAAATTAATTTCAGCAGATAATATATGTCGGAATCGAGAAATTAAACTGGTTAGCGAAACATTTAAGATTGATTTGATACCAGTAGAGTTAGGGAGTTTTGATGTGATAATCGGTATGGACTGGTTGAAAGAAGTGAAAGCGGAGATCGTTTGTTACAAAAATGCAATTCGCATTATACGAGAAAAAGGAAAACCCTTAATGGTGTACGGAGAAAAGGGCAACACGAAGCTACATCTTATTAGTAATTTGAAGGCACAAAAACTAATAAGAAAAGGTTGCTATGCTGTTCTAGCACACGTCGAGAAAGTACAAACTGAAGAAAAGAGCATCAATGATGTTCCCATTGCAAAAGAATTTCCCGATGTATTTCCGAAAGAATTACCGGGATTACCCCCACATCGATCCGTTGAATTTCAAATAGATCTTGTACCAGGAGCTGCACCAATAGCTCGTGCTCCTTACAGACTCGCACCCAGCGAGATGAAAGAACTGCAAAGCCAATTACAAGAACTTTTAGAGCGTGGTTTCATTTGACCAAGCACATCACCGTGGGGAGCTCCTGTTTTGTTTGTCAAGAAGAAAGATGGTACATTCAGGTTGTGTATCGACTACCGAGAGTTGAACAAACTTACCATCAAGAACCGCTACCCACTACCGAGAATCGACGACTTATTTGATCAACTACAAGGCTCGTCTGTTTATTCAAAGATTGACTTACGTTCCGGGTATCATCAAATGCGGGTGAAAGAAGATGATATTCCAAAGACTGCTTTCAGAACACGTTACGGTCATTACGAGTTTATGGTCATGCCGTTTGGTTTAACTAATGCACCAGCTGTGTTCATGGACCTTATGAACCGAGTGTGTGGACCATACCTTGACAAGTTTGTCATTGTTTTCATTGATGACATACTTATTTACTCAAAGAATGACCAAGAACACGGTGAACATTTGAGAAAAGTGTTAGAAGTATTGAGGAAGGAAGAATTGTACGCTAAGTTTTCAAAGTGTGCATTTTGGTTGGAAGAAGTTCAATTCCTCGGTCACATAGTGAACAAAGAAGGTATTAAGGTGGATCCGGCAAAGATAGAAACTGTTGAAAAGTGGGAAACCCCGAAAACTCCGAAACACATACGCCAGTTTTTAGGACTAGCTGGTTACTACAGAAGGTTCATCCAAGACTTTTCCAGAATAGCAAAACCCTTGACTGCATTAACGCATAAAGGGAAGAAATTTGAATGGAATGATGAACAAGAGAAAGCGTTTCAGTTATTGAAGAAAAAGCTAACTACGGCACCTATATTGTCATTGCCTGAAGGGAATGATGATTTTGTGATTTATTGTGACGCATCAAAGCAAGGTCTCGGTTGTGTATTAATGCAACGAACGAAGGTGATTGCTTATGCGTCTAGACAATTGAAGATTCACGAACAAAATTATACGACGCATGATTTGGAATTAGGCGCGGTTGTTTTTGCATTAAAGACTTGGAGGCACTACTTATATGGGGTCAAAAGTATTATATATACCGACCACAAAAGTCTTCAACACATATTTAATCAGAAACAACTGAATATGAGGCAGCGTAGGTGGATTGAATTATTGAATGATTACGATTTTGAGATTCGTTACCACCCGGGGAAGGCAAATGTGGTAGCCGATGCCTTGAGCAGGAAGGATAGAGAACCCATTCGAGTAAAATCTATGAATATAATGATTCATAATAACATTACTACTCAAATAAAGGAGGCGCAACAAGGAGTTTTAAAAGAGGGAAATTTAAAGGATGAAATACCCAAAAGATCGGAGAAACATCTTAATATTCGGGAAGACGGAACCCGGTATAGGGCTGAAAGGATTTGGGTACCAAAATTTGGAGATATGAGAGAAATGGTACTTAGAGAAGCTCATAAAACCAGATACTCAATACATCCTGGAACGGGGAAGATGTACAAGGATCTCAAGAAACATTTTTGGTGGCCGGGTATGAAAGCCGATGTTGCTAAATACGTAGGAGAATGTTTAACGTGTTCTAAGGTCAAAGCTGAGCATCAGAAACCATCAGGTCTACTTCAACAACCCGAAATCCCGGAATGGAAATGGGAAAACATTACCATGGATTTCATCACTAAATTGCCAAGGACTGCAAGTGGTTTTGATACTATTTGGGTAATAGTTGATCGTCTCACCAAATCAGCACACTTCCTACCAATAAGAGAAGATGACAAGATGGAGAAGTTAGCACGACTGTATTTGAAGGAAGTCGTCTCCAGACATGGAATACCAATCTCTATTATCTCTGATAGGGATGGCAGATTTATTTCAAGATTCTGGCAGACATTACAGCAAGCATTAGGAACTCGTCTAGACATGAGTACTGCCTATCATCCACAAACTGATGGGCAGAGCGAAAGGACGATACAAACGCTTGAAGACATGCTACGAGCATGTGTTATTGATTTCGGAAACAGTTGGGATCGACATCTACCGTTAGCAGAATTTTCCTACAACAACAGCTACCATTCAAGCATTGAGATGGCGCCGTTTGAAGCACTTTATGGTAGAAAGTGCAGGTCTCCGATTTGTTGGAGTGAGGTGGGGGATAGACAGATTACGGGTCCGGAGATTATACAAGAAACTACCGAGAAGATCATCCAAATTCAACAACGGTTGAAAACCGCCCAAAGTCGACAAAAGAGCTACGCTGACATTAAAAGAAAAGATATAGAATTTGAAATTGGAGAGATGGTCATGCTTAAAGTTTCACCTTGGAAAGGCGTTGTTCGATTTGGTAAACGAGGGAAATTAAATCCAAGGTATATTGGACCATTTAAGATTATTGATCGTGTCGGACCAGTAGCTTACCGACTTGAGTTACCTCAACAACTCGCGGCTGTACATAACACTTTCCACGTCTCGAATTTGAAGAAATGTTTTGCTAAAGAAGATCTCACTATTCCGTTAGATGAAATCCAAATCAACGAAAAACTCCAATTCATCGAAGAACCCGTCGAAATAATGGATCGTGAGGTTAAAAGACTTAAGCAAAACAAGATACCAATTGTTAAGGTTCGATGGAATGCTCGTAGAGGACCCGAGTTCACCTGGGAGCGTGAAGATCAGATGAAGAAGAAATACCCGCATCTATTTCCAGAAGATTCGTCAACACCTTCAACAGCTTAAAATTTCGGGACGAAATTTATTTAACGGGTAGGTACTGTAGTGACCCGAACTTTTCCATGTTTATATATATTAATTGAGATTGATGTTTACATGATTAAATGTTTCCAACATGTTAAGCAATCAAACTTGTTAAGACTTGATTAATTGAAATAGGTTTCATATAGACAATTGACCACCCAAGTTGACCGGTGATTCACGAACGTTAAAACTTGTAAAAAAACTATATGATGACATATATATGGTTATATATATAGTTAACATGATATTATGATAAGTAAACATATCATTAATTATATTAACAATGAACTACATATGTAAAAACAAGACTACTAACTTAATGATTTTGAAACGAGACATATATGTAACGTTTATCGTTGTAACGACATTTAATGTATATATATCATATTAAGAGATATTCGTACATCATAATATCATGATAATATAATAATTTAAAATCTCTTTTATTATTATAAACATTGGGTTAACAACATTTAACAAGATCGTTAACCTAAAGGTTTCAAAACAACACTTACATGTAACGACTAACGATGACTTAACGACTCAGTTAAAATGTATATACATGTAGTGTTTTAATATGTATTTATACACTTTTGAAAGACTTCAATACACTTATCAAAATACTTCTACTTAACAAAAATGCTTACAATTACATTCTCATTCAGTTTCATCAACAATTCTACTCGTATGCACCCGTATTCGTACTCGTACAATACACAGCTTTTAGATGTATGTACTATTGGTATATACACTCCAATGATCAGCTCTTAGCAGCCCATGTGAGTCACCTAACACATGTGGGAACCATCATTTGGCAACTAGCATGAAATATCTCATAAGATTACAAAAATATGAGTAATCATTCATGACTTATTTACATGAAAACAAAATTACATATCCTTTATATCTAATCCATACACCAACGACCAAAAACACCTACAAACACTTTCATTCTTCAATTTTCTTCATCTAATTGAACTCTCTCAAGTTCTATCTTCAAGTTCTAAGTGTTCTTCATAAATTCCAAAAGTTCTAGTTTCATAAAATCAAGAATACTTTCAAGTTTGCTAGCTCACTTCCAATCTTGTAAGGTGATCATCCAACCTCAAGAAATCTTTGTTTCTTATAGTAGGTTATCATTCTAATACAAGGTAATAATCATATTCAAACTTTGGTTCAATTTCTATAACTATAACAATCTTATTTCAAGTGATGATCTTACTTGAACTTGTTTTCGTGTCATGATTTTGCTTCAAGAACTTTGAGCCATCCAAGGATCCATTGAAGCTAGATCCATTTTTCTCTTTTCCAGTAGGTTCATCCAAGGAACTTAAGGTAGTAATGATGTTCATAACATCATTCGATTCATACATATAAAGCTATCTTATTCGAAGGTTTAAACTTGTAATCACTAGAACATAGTTTAGTTAATTCTAAACTTGTTCGCAAACAAAAGTTAATCCTTCTAACTTGACTTTTAAAATCAACTAAACACATGTTCTATATCTATATGATATGCTAACTTAATGATTTAAAACCTGGAAACATGAAAAACACCGTAAAACCGGATTTACGCCGTCGTAGTAACACCGCGGGCTGTTTTGGGTTAGTTAATTAAAAACTATGATAAACTTTGATTTAAAAGTTGTTATTCTGAGAAAATGATTTTTATTATGAACATGAAACTATATCCAAAAATTATGGTTAAACTCAAAGTGGAAGTATGTTTTCTAAAATGGTCATCTAGACGTCGTTCTTTCGACTGAAATGACTACCTTTACAAAAACGACTTGTAACTTATTTTTCCGACTAGAAACCTATACTTTTTTTGTTTAGATTCATAAAATAGAGTTCAATATGAAACCATAGCAATTTGATTCACTCAAAACGGATTTAAAATGAAGAAGTTATGGGTAAAACAAGATTGGATAATTTTTCTCATTTTAGCTACGTGAAAATTGGTAACAAATCTATTCCAACCATAACTTAATCAACTTGTATTATATATTATGTAATCTTGAGATACCATAGACACGTATACAATGTTTCGACCTATCATGTCGACACATCTATATATATTTCGGAACAACCATAGACACTCTATATGTGAATGTTGGAGTTAGCTATACAGGGTTGAGGTTGATTCCAAAATATATATAGTTTGAGTTGTGATCAATACTGAGATACGTATACACTGGGTCGTGGATTGATTCAAGATAATATTTATCGATTTATTTCTGTACATCTAACTGTGGACAACTAGTTGTAGGTTACTAACAAGGACAGCTGACTTAATAAACTTAAAACATCAAAATATATTAAAAGTGTTGTAAATATATTTTGAACATACTTTGATATATATGTATATATTGTTATAGGTTCGTGAATCAACCAGTGGCCAAGTCTTACTTCCCGACGAAGTAAAAATCTGTGAAAGTGAGTTATAGTCCCACTTTTAAAATCTAATATTTTTGGGATGAGAATACATGCAAGTTTTATAAATGATTTACAAAATAGACACAAGTACGTGAAACTACATTCTATGGTTGAATTATCGAAATCGAATATGCCCCTTTTTATTAAGTCTGGTAATCTAAGAATTAGGGAACAGACACCCTAATTGACGCGAATCCTAAAGATAGATCTATTGGGCCTAACAAACCCCATCCAAAGTACCGGATGCTTTAGTACTTCGAAATTTATATCATATCCGAAGGGTGTCCCGGAATGATGGGGATATTCTTATATATGCATCTTGTTATTGTCGGTTACCAGGTGTTCACCATATGAATGATTTTTATCTCTATGTATGGGATGTGTATTGAAATATGAAATCTTGTGGTCTATTGTTACGATTTGATATATATAGGTTAAACCTATAACTCACCAACATTTTTGTTGACGTTTTAAGCATGTTTATTCTCAGGTGATTATTAAGAGCTTCCGCTGTCGCATACTTAAATAAGGACAAGATTTGGAGTCCATGCTTGTATGATATTGTGTAAAAACTGCATTCAAGAAACTTATTTTGTTGTAACATATTTGTATTGTAAACCATTATGTAATGGTCGTGTGTAAACAGGATATATTAGATTATCATTATTTGATAATCTACGTAAAGCTTTTTAAACCTTTATTGATGAAATAAAGGTTATGGTTTGTTTAAAAATGAATGCAGTCTTTGAAAAACGTCTCATATAGAGGTCAAAACCTCGCAACGAAATCAATTAATATGGAACGTTTTTAATCAATAAGAACGGGACATTTCAAAAACGACTATACTTAAGTTATATAATAATCATGTATAGATTTTAGAAGTCATTTTTTGATCAAGTTGACTTTTGTTGACTTTTGCATATTAATCTCGAGCATTAGGATTGGGATACACTACGGTTTGACCTAAATTGTTAGATAGATATTGACCAACATATAAATATATATAATTAATATAGGTTCGTGAATCCGAGGCCAACCTTGCACTTGTTCAATGTCGTCATATGTATTTTTACTACAAAATACAGTATAGTGAGGTTCATTTGCTCCCCTTTTAAATGTTTTTGCAATATATATTTTTGGGACTGAGAATACATGCGCTGTTTTTATAAATGTTTGACGAAATAGACACAAGTACTCAAAACCACATTCTATGGTTGGATTATCGAAATCGAATACCACCCCTTTGGTTTGGTAACCTAAGAATTAGGGAACAGTACCCCTAATTGACGCGAATCCTAAAGATAGATCTTTGGCCTAACAAACCCCATCCGAGGTACGGGTGCTTTAGTACTTTGACTTATTATTATACATACGAGAGGATTATGTTTTGGGGATATTCTTTATGCATCTTGTCCATGTCGGTTACCAGGTGTTCACCATATGAATTATTTTTATCTCTATGCAGTTTGCGAAATGCCTGATATGAGATGTATGTTTATGGAAAAATGAAATCTTGTGGTCTATTAAAATTATGGAAATGATCGATTATGATAAACTAATGAACTCACCAACCTTTTGGTTGACACTTTAAAGCATGTTATTTCTCAGGATTGAAAGAAATCTTCCGCTGTGCATTTGCTAAATTTAAAGATATAACTTGGAATCATTCATGGCATATTTCAAAAGACGTTGCATTTAAGTCGTTGAGTTCAGTAAAGCTTATGATTAAGTAAATGATAGATTAGATCATTTATAGTTTGATATTATGAAATGGTATGCATGCCTGTCAACTTTCGATGTAATAAAAGTTTGTCTTTTAAAACAAATGCAATGTTTGTAAAATATATCATATAGAGGTCAAATACCTCACAATGTAATCATATGTTATTGTATTCGTTCTTATGGATTAGGACGGGTCATTTCATGTGGTATCAGAGTGGTGGTCTTAGCGAACCAGGTCTGCATTAGTGTGTCTAACTGATAGTCGTTAGGATACATTGGTGAGTCTGGACTTCGACCGTGTCTGCATGTCAAAAGTATTGCTTATCATTTTTGTCTGAAATTGCCTGCTTATCATTCTTAGTCTAGACACATCTTATTGCATTGATTGCATGAATAGTGTAAAGACAAAATTCATATCTTAGCGTATCTGCTAATTCATATCTTAGCGTATCTGTTACTGTAAACTTTGCCTGACATATTCCGTAAATTCCTCCGTAATCTATGAAATCTTTTGCTATATATATATATATATATATATATATATATATATATATATATATATATATATATATATATATATATATATATATATATATATATATATATATATATATATATATATATATATATATATATATATATATATATATATTCTATGTAATTAGAATACCATCCGATAGCTGGAAAATCATTTCATAACGAAAAATTCTTTATTCAACCGTACGAAATGGAATTTATCATTAGTTCAAGTCCCTTGGATTCCGAAATGGAATCCCATTCAAGCTCCGAAAGCAGTGTGACCGGAATGGATCAACCAATCAGCCATCATCTATTCTGGATGAATTGGTGATGGGTTTGTAGTCTCCTCAATCATTGAAGACAAGAAGAAGCTGATCCTTTCCATCCACCATATTGTCCTCTTGGTGAAGAACCAGAAGTACTCACCGGCGAACCTTTCCATCCGAGAATCGTTGACTCAAGTTTTTGCATAAAACGAATTTTGACGCTTTCGCGATCGTTTGTAGCGCAATGATTTGAGCAACCTTTCTGATACCAATTGTAAGCAACTAGAGGGGGTGAATAGTTACTTAATACGTTTTTAACACTTTTTCGATTGATCACCAAATTCGATTTAACTTTGATCAACCAACTCAACTCAAACTTGATGTGTAGAGTGTATATGTTCAAAATGATAAATGAAGTAATGTAAAGAACATAGACACAAGGATTTATAGTGGTTCTGGTGGATGTTAACTAATCCACCTTAATCCACTCCCCGATTACACTAATCGGGATTTGTTGCTTCACTAAGCACTTTTTCCAAACTCGGTGGAGATCCGATTTACAAGTCTTCAACTTCTTTGGTAGACAACAAACATAATCTTTCTTTCCCTTTGAAAGATCAACTCCAACCTAGATCAACTTGTCTTCACCTTGGACAAGTATTAATCTCCAAATAAGATTAATCAACTTCCTAAGTCCCTTTTGTAGTGACCCGAACTTTTCCATGTTTATATTTTAAATGAAAACTATATTTACATGATTAAATGTTTCCAACATGTTTAGCAATTAAACTCGTTAAGACTTGATTAATTGAAATGAGTTTATGTAGACAATTGACCACCCCATTTGCCTGATGATTCACGAACGCATAACTTGTGATAATTATATAATCATTTTATTTTTTATGATGTAAGTTTTTATTTTATATATATATATATATATATATATATATATATAAGAAGAAATACAATTAAATCAAAGATGTATAAGTAAAACACTATTTGCTACAGTAAAACACTATTTGCTACAGTAAATTTTCGCTTTGCTACAGTAAAATACTATTTGCTACAGTAAAGACTATTTGCTACAGTAAACACTATTTACTTGTATTCAATTCGTATTCGTACTCGTACAATACCCAGCCTCTAGACGTATATACTATTGGTATATACACTCAATGATCTGCTCCTTAGCAGCCTTAATGAGTCATCAAACATGTGGGAACCATCATTTGGCAACTAGCATGAATGATTACACTAAAAATCAAACTAATGGAGCCTATATCTTGACTCCATATTCACGTTTTCTTTCACCCACCACAAACACATTTTCAATCCAACTTTTCTGCATCAAATACATCTCTCTCAAGTTCTCTCTCATTGTTATAAGTATTCTTCATCATCTTCATCAGAATCTACATCTATCTAGCTCATAAATCCATACATAAACCAACTTACAAAACAACAACTCAAGAACACATCAAGAACACTTTCAAGTTTACAAGTCTACTTCCAAGCTTTTAAATCCATTTCAAGTAATCATCTAAGATCAAGAAACCTTTGTTATTTACAGTAGGTTATCTTTCTTATTCAAGGTAATACTCATATTCAAACTTTGATTTAATTTCTATAACTATAAACTATCTTAATTTGAATAAAAATCTTACTTGAACTTGTTTTCGTGTCATGATTCTACTTCAAGAACTTTCAAGCCATCCAAGATCCTTTGAAGCTAAATCAATTTTTGTCATTTCCAGTAGGTTTACCTACTAAACTTGAGGTAGTAATGATGGTCATAACATCATTCAATTCATAAATATATAACTATCTTATTCGAAGATTTAAACTTGTAATCACTAGAACATAGTTTAGTTAATTCTAAACTTGTTCGCAAACAAAGTTAATCATTCTAACTTAAGTTTTAAAATCACCTAAACACATGTTCTATATCAATATGATATGCTAACTTAATGATTTAAAACCTGGAAACACGAAGAACACCGTAAAATCGGACATACGCCGTCGTAGTGAAACCGGGGGCTGTGTTGGGTTAGATAATTAAAAACTATGAAAAACTTTAATTTAAAAGTTGATCTTAGGGGAAAATGATTTTTCTTATGAACATGAAACTATATCCAAAAATCATGGTTAAACTCAAAGTGAAAGTATGTTTTTCAAAATGGTCATCAAGACGTCGTTCTTTCGACTGAAATGACTACCTCTTACAAAATTGACTTGTAACCTATATTTATGACTATAAATTTATACTTTTTCTATTAGTTTCATAAATTTCAGTTCATTATGAAACCATACCAACTTGAATCACTCAAAACGGATTTAAAACGCAGAAGTTATGGGTAAAACAAAATTGGATAATTTTTCTTGTTGTAGCTACGTAAAATTTGTAACAAATCTATACTAACCATAACTTAACTAACTTATATTCTATTATACATGTACTCTAACATATTATGTAACCTTGATAGACCATAGACACGTATACAATGTTTTGACATATCATATCGACGTCAACTATATATATTATTTGGAACAACCATAGACACTCTATATGCGGTAATGTTCGAGTTAGCTATACAGGGTTGAGGTTGATTCCAAAATAATATATATACTTTGAGTTGTGATCGAGTCTGAGACTTGTATGCACTGGGTCGTGGATTGATTAGAGATAATATATATATTGATTTATTTCTATACTACTAACTGTGGACAATTATTTGTGGACTACAAACGTTGGACTATCAACTTAACAAACTTAAATCGTTAAAACTTAATAAAATATGGTATAATTATATTTTGATCATACTTTGATATATATATATATATATATATATATATATATATATATATATATATATATATATATATATATATATATATATATACATATTTGTTATAGGTTCATGAATCGACCAGTGGCCAAGTGTTATTTTTCGACGAAGTGATAATCTGTGAAAGTGAGTTATAATCCCATTTTTACTATCTAATATTTTTGGATGAGAATACATGCAGTTTTGTAAATGTTTTACAAAATAGACACAAGTACTTGAAATTACATTCTATGTTGGATTATGAATACCGAATATCACCCTTTTAGCTTGGTAACCTAAGAATTAGGGAACAGACACCCTAATTGATGCGAATCCTAAAGGTAGATCTACGGGCACTAACTCCCCCTATACTGGAAAATGGTATGCTTTAGTACTTCGAGTTATTAATACAGATGGATTTCTATTTTGGGGATATTCTACATGCATTTTGTTAATGTCGGTTACCAGGTGTTCAACATATGAATAGTTTTTATGCAGTTCGCATGTTATTGAAAAATGGAAATGGAAATCTTGTGGTGTATTATTATTACTATTTGATGAATATATAGGTTAAACCTATAACTCACCAACATTTTTGTTGACTTTTAAGCATGTTTATTCTCAGGTGATTATTAAGAGCTTCCGATGTTGCATGCTAATTTAAGAACAAGAATTGGAGTCAGCATGCTTGTAATATATTGTTTAGAAACTGCATTCGGAGATTTAAATCGATGTGTAATATTGTTGTAAACCAATATGTAATATTCGTGTGTAAAACGTTATCTTTTAGATTATCATTACTTGATAGTCTACGTTATGGTTCTTGAACCTTTATTGATAAAATAAAGGTTATGGTTTATTTTTAAATAAAACGAATGCAGTGTTTGAAAATCGTCTCATATAGAGGTCAAACCTCGCAACGAAATTAATTAATATGAATCGTTTATAATCGATATGAACGGGACATTTCAATTGGTATCAGAGCGTTGGTCTTAGAGAACCATAAATTTGCATTAGTGTGTCTAACCGAGTTTGTTAGGATGCATTAGTGAGTCTGGACTTCGACCGTGTTTACTTGAAAAACGATTGCTTAACACTTTTGTTGGAAACTACATATTTTTACATGTAAATATTATGTGATATATTAATCTCTTAACGTGTTTGATATTATGTGATAGATATCTACCTCTAGTACAAATCCTATCGACTCACCTAATAATAATGAAGAGCCGAATGTATTTTGGGAAGATTCACAAATTTCCAAAGAGGAACCGAAAGAAGAGGAACCCGAAGAAGAGGAACCCGAAGAGGAGGAACCGAAAGAAGAAGAAGAGGAACCGGAAGAAGAAGAGGTTCCGGAGGAAGAAACATTAATAACTACAGAAAAACAGTTAAATAAAAGAAAATCCTCAACCAATGGACCAAAGTTAAAAATGGTCAATGGTGTTTCCGCCGAGGAAGAAAAATATTGGGAAAAATTACCAATTTTCTGATAAATCGGATCCCGATGAGGATTCCGATGATGTTATAGAAATTACCCCGGCTCAATTTAATAAGGCAAAAGAAAATAATAAAGGAAAAGCTATCAAAATAGAAAATCTCGAGTCCAAAACAGATGAAATCTATGTTAACATGAAATATCCCGATGGGATATATCGTAAACACCCGTATTTCTTAAACTTTCACTATAACCCGGGAACATCTAAGCCACCAGGTTTTCTAGACCATTTGTGAAAAGGACGGCTCGTATTAGAGAAGCACCATCTATCCCTAGAAAATTAGCAAAACGAAATGAGTCTGAAGAAGAAGAAACAAGTGAGTCGGAATGAAAAGTAATAACCATGATGTGTAATATATGTATTGAAGTGTGCTTGTACTTTTATGTTATATGTAAAAATTGCTTGTATTGTGTGTTAATTATCTTTTATGAATCTAATTCTCGTCTATTTTACAGTATAAAAACACACAATGGATATTAAGGATAGACAACCGAATATTTTAGAAGACCTACCCGGGGACATGATTGATGACATCTTGTCTAGAGTCGGTCATAATTCATCGGCACTATTATTTATGGTGAAATTAGTTTGTCGAACATTTGAAAGACGTTCCAGGCATGCGTTAGTTTATAAAAGGCTTTCCTTTGAAAGATGGGGTATATCACATTTGGGAGACTTTAAGTTACGCCGTGTTTTCTTTAAAGCATTAAGTGCGGAGAACCCAAATGCAATTTTTCGCTACGGGTTGAGAGCCTATTTTGACTCCACATATCCCAACATAGGACTTAGTTCTTTAGATAGAGCTTCCAACATGCAATTTAAAGAAGCATGTTATGTTTACGGGTTAGTGATGTTCGCTTGTCACCAAATTGAGAAAAAGAACATCGGATTACAACTTCTAAATAAAACATTCCCACAAGTGACGGATTCAGTAGTTGGGGTGAGAGACAAGGTTTTTAGATTGTTATGGGGCTGTTGGGAATTATGTAACCCTCGTCCTTTTGACGATGTTACAACATGCTGCCTAGCCAACGGTCACCACGATTATTTCCCACAAGACCAAGGATGGGAAATAATACTAGTAAAACCCGAATGCATGACTTGCTTCTGGACTTATGAATTACGTGTCTTTATTGTCTTTGCTTAACGACTTGTGTACTAGCTAGAATTATCTTCACAACTACCTTGTATCAAAGTTATTGTGTGCTATATTTCATGCTATATGTAAAATAGTGGTATTGTAAGTTTGTAAAATATTGTATAAAAGTTTGAATGCGAAATATTAATGTAATCAGTTTTTCATATAGAATTATAGTAGTTGAATTGTATGTTAGCTACTAAGTATGAACTTAACGGGTAGGTACTACCCGAATGAAAAATTATAAAACGCTAATATGAAGAAAAAGCTTTTATAAATAAGTTCATATTATGCTACGAAATACTATTGACTACTCTTAAAAATTCTATGTGATTAACTCAATTCTTTTAGCTATTTTTGAAGGAAGTGGCACCGACGACTCGTCAGAACTTGAACATGAGCGAGGAAGACTTCCGTGCTTTTTTTGCTGCGAACATAGCCGCAGTGCAGGCCGCAATGCAAAATAACAACAATAACTCCAGATCTAGTAGTGGAATTAATTCCACAAGGAATAGTGTAGGATGCTCCTACAAAGAATTCACTGCCTGTAAACCTCTAAAATTCGATGGAATCGAAGGACCAATCGGATTGAAGCGGTGGACCGAGAAGGTCAAATCGGTGTTTGCCATAAGTAAGTGCACTGAAGAAGACAAAGTAAAGTATGCTACGCATACCTTCACATGTACTGCGTTAACATGGTTGAACACCTATCTCGAGCAGGTGGGACAAGATGCTCCTTACGCACTACCACGGTTAGCATTCAAGCACTTGATGAACGAGAAGTATTGTCCCTGAAATGAGGTCAATAAGCTCAAGGTAGAGCTTAGAGAATTACGAACACAAGGTTTCGACATCACCACGTACGAACGACGATTCAAAGAGTTGTGCCTATTGTGTCCTAGAGTGTTCGAAGATGAAGAAGAGAAGATCGACACATTTATAAAATGGTTACCAGAAAGAATTCAAGAAGATGTGAGTTTGCACGAACCCGCCTCCATACAAAAGGCAAGTCGAATGGCTCACAAACTCATAAATCAGATTGGGGGAAGGATTAAAGAACAGGTGGCTGAAGAGACCAACACGAAACAAGTCAAGAGAAAGTGGGAAGAAACCAGTGACAAGGGTTACCAATACAACAACGACAACAATCACAATCACAATCGCAACAACTATCCCAACAACAGTAACATCAACCGTAACAACAAAAATCGCAACCCCAACAACAACTATAACAACCGATTCAACAACCACAACAACAAACATCCCAACAATAATAACAAAAGACGGAAGCCATGCCAGAGGTATGAAGGATACCATCCAAATGGGTTCTGCCCGACAACATGTACTAAGTGTAAAAGAAGTGGTCATGGCGCGACGAAGTGTGAAGTCTACGTACCGGTGATTAACAAAAATAATGCAACAAATAATGTCGGGACAAATAATGCCGCCTTTATTTGTTATAGATGTGGGAAACCGGGCCACGTCAAGAGTAAATGCCCAACCCAAAGGAATACAAATGGGCAAAGTAGTGGAAGAGTCTTCAACATCAATTCGGAAGAAGCGCAGGAAGACCCGGAGCTTGTTACGGGTACGTTTCTTATTGATGAAAAACCTGCTTATGTTTTATTTGATTCGGGTGTGGATAGAAGCTATATGAGTAGAGATTTTTGTGCTAAATTAAGTTGTCCACTGACGCCTTTGGATAATAAATTTTTACTCAAATTAGCGAATGGTAAATTAATTACAGCAGATAATATATGTCAGAATCGAGAAATTAAACTGGTTAGCGAAACGTTTAAGATTGATTTGATACTAGTAGAGTTAGGGTGTTTTGATGTGATAATTGGCATGGACTGGTTGAAAGAGGTGAAAGCAGAGATCGTTTGTTACAAAAATGCGATTCGTATTGTACGCGAAAAAGGAAAACCTTTAATGGTGTACGGAGAAAAGAGCAACGTGAAGTTAAATCTTATTAGTAGTTTGAAGGCGCAAAAACTAATAAGAAAAGGTTGCTATGTCATTCTAGCACACATCGAGGAAGTCAAAACCGAAGAAAAGAACATCAGTGATGTTCCCGTCGCAAAAGAATTTCCCGATGTATTTCTGAAAGAATTATCGGGACTACCTCCACACCGATCCGTTGAATTTCAAATAGATCTTGTATCGGGAGCTGCACCAATAGCTCGTGCTCTATACAGACTCGCACCCAGCGAAATGAAGGAATTCCAGAGTCAATTACAAGAACTGTTAGAGCGTGGTTTAATTCGACCAAGCACATCACCGTAGGGAGCACTTGTTTTGTTTGTCAAGAAGAAAGATGGTACATTCAGGTTGTGTATAGACTACCGAGAGTTGAACAAACTTACCATCAAGAACCGTTATCCATTACCAAGAATCGACGACTTATTTGATCAACTACAAGGCTCGTCAGTTTATTCGAAGATTGATTTACGTTTTGGGTATCATCAAATGCGGGTGATGGAGGATGATATTCCGAAGACTGTTTTCAGAACACGTTATGGTCATTATGAGTTTATGGTTATGCCGTTTGGGTTGACTAACGCACCAGCTGTATTCATGGACCTCATGAACCGAGTGTGTGGACCATATCTTGACAAGTTTGTTATTGTTTTCATCTATGACATCCTTATCTACTCAAAGAATGAGCAAGAGCACGAAGAACATTTAAGAAAAGTGCTAGAATTGTTGAGGAATGAGAAACTGTACGCTAAATTTTCAAAGTGTGCATTTTGGTTGAAAGAAGTTCAATTCCTCGGTCACATAGTGAACAAAGAAGGTATTCAGGTGGATCCGGCAAAGATTGAAACCGTTGAAAAGTAGGAAACCCCGAAAACTCCGAAGCATATACACCAATTTTTAGGATTGGCTGGTTACTACAGAAGATTCATCCAAGATTTTTCAAAAATAACAAAACCCTTGACTGCATTAACGCATAAAGGGAAGAAATTTGAATGGAAGGATGAACAAGAGAAAGCGTTTCGGTTATTAAATAAAAAGCTAACTACGGCACCTATATTGTCATTGCCTGAAGGGAATGATGATTTTGTAATTTATTGTGACGCCTCAAAGTAAGGCCTCGGTTGTGTATTAATGCAACGAATGAAGGTAATTGCTTACGCGTCCAGACAATTAAAGATTCACGAGCAAAATTATACGCCTCACGATTTGGAATTGAGCGCTGTTGTTTTTGTATTAAAGACTTGGAGGCACTACTTATATGGGGTCAAAAGTATCATATATACCGACCACAAAAGTCTCCAACATATATTTGATCAGAAGCAACTAAACATGAGGCAGCGTAGATGGATTGAGCTGTTGAATGATTACGATTTTGAGATTCGTAACCACCCGGGGAAGGCGAATGTGGTAGCCGACGCTTTGAGTAGAAAGGGCAGAGAACCTATACGGGTAAAAGCTATAAATATAATTATTCGTACTAACCTTACTACTTAAATAAAGGAGGCGTAACAGGGAGTTTTAAAAGAGGGAAACTTGAAGAATGAAATACCCAAAGGTTCGGAGAAACATCTCAATATTAGGGAAGACGGAACCCTGTATAGAGCTGAAAGAATTTGGGTACCAAAGTTTGGAGATGTGAGAGAAATGGTACTTTAAGGAAGCACATAAAACCAGATACTCAATACATCCCGGAGCGGGAAAGATGTACAAAGATCTCAAGAAACACTTTTGGTGGCCGGGTATGAAAGTCGATATTGCTAAATACGTAAGAGAATGTTTGACGTGTTCTAAAGTAAAAGCCGAACATCAGAAACCATCAGGTCTACTTCAACAACCCGAAATCCCAGAATAGAAATGAGAAAACATTACCATGGATTTCATTACTAAATTGCCAAGGACAGCAAGTGGTTATGATACTATTTGGGTAATAGTCGATCGTCTCACCAAGTCAGCACACTTTCAGCTAATGAGAGAAGATGATAAAATAGAGAAGTTAGCACGACTATACTTGAAGGAAGTCATCTCCAGACATGGAATACCAATCTCTATTATCTCTGATAGGGATGGCAGATTTGTCTCAAGGTTTTGACAAACGCTACAACAAGCATTGGGGACTCATCTAGACATGAGTACTTCCTATCATCCACAAACTGATGGGCAAAGTGAAAGGATGATACAGACCCTTGAAGACATGCTACGAGCATGTGTTATTGATTTTGGAAACAGTTGGGATCGACATCTACCGTTAGCAGAATTTTCCTACAACAACAGTTACTACTCGAGTATTGAGATGGCACCGTTTAAGGCACTTTATGGTAGAAAGTACAGGTCTCTGATTTATTGGAGCAAGATGGGGGATAGACAAATTACAGGTCCAGAAATTATCCAAGAAACTACCGAGAAAATTATTTAAATTCAACAACGGTTGAAAACCGCTCAGAGTTGACAAAAGAGCTACGCAGACAGTAAAAGAAAAGATATAGAATTTGAAATTGAAGACATGGTCATGCTTAAGGTATCACCTTGGAAAGGTGTTGTTCGATTTGGAAAGCGGGGAAAACTAAACCCGAGGTACATTGGACCATTCAAGATTATTGATCGCGTCAGACCGGTAGCTTATCAACTTGAATTACCGCAACAATTAGCCGCAAACATAATACCTTTCACGTCTCGAATCTGAAGAAACCCTTAGCTAAAGAAGATCTCACTATTCCTTTAGACGAAATCCAGATCAGTGAAAAACTTCAATTCATTGAAGAACCAGTCGAAATAATGGATCGTTAGGTTAAAAGACTTAAGCAAAATAAAATACCATTCGTTAAGGTTCGATGGAATGCGCGTAGAGGATCCGAGTTCACCTGGGAACGTGAAGATCAGATGAAGAAGAAATACCCACATTTATTTCCAGATGATGCGTCAACACCTTCAACAGCTTAAAATTTTGGGACGAAATTTATTTAACGGGTAGGTACTGTAGTGACCCGAACTTTTTCATGTTTATATATTAAATGAAAACTATATTTACATGATTAAATGTCTCCAACATGTTAAGCAATCAAACTCGTTAAGACTTGATTAATTGAAATGAGCTTATGTAGACAATTGACCACCCCGTTTGCCTGATGATTCACGAACGTCATAACTTGTGATAATTATATAATCATTTTATTTTTTATGATGTAAGTTTTTATTTTATATATATATATATATATATATATATATATATATATATATATATATATATATATATATATATATAAGAAATACAATTAAATCAAAGATGTACAAGTAAAACACTATTTGCTACAGTAAAACACTATTTACTACAGTAAAATACTATTTGCTACAGTAAAATACTATTTACTACAGTGAATTTTCGCTTTGCTATAGTAAAATACTATTTGCTACAATAAACACTATTTGCTACAGTAAACACTATTTACTCGTATACAATTCGTATTCGTACTCGTACAATACTCAGCCTCTAGACGTATATACTATTGGTATATACACTCAACGATCAGCTCCTTAGCAGCCTTAATGAGTCATCAAACATGTAGGAACCATCATTTGGCAACTAGCATGAATGATTACACTAAAAATCAAACTAATGGAGCCTATATCTTGACTCCATATTCATGTTTTCTTTCACCCACCACAAACACATTTTCAATCCAACTTTTCTGCATCAAACACATGTCTCTCAAGTTCTCTCTCATTGTTCTAAGTGTTCTTCATCATCTTCATCAGAATCTACATCAATGTAGCACATAAATCCATACATAAACCAACTTACAAAACAACAACTCAAGAACACATCAAGAACACTTTCAAGTTTACAAGTCTACTTCCAAGCTTTCAAATCCATTCCAAGTAATCATCTAAGATCAAGAAACCTTTATTATTTACAGTAGGTTATCTTTGTTATTCAAGGTAATAATCATATTCAAACTTTGATTCAATTTCTATAACTATAAACTATCTTAATTCGAATAAAATTCTTACTTGAACTTGTTTTCGTGTCATGATTCTACTTCAAAAACTTTCAAGCCATCCAAGATCCTTTGAAGCTAGATCAATTATTGTCACTTCCAGTAGGTTTACCTACTAAACTTGAG
The DNA here is from genome assembly GCF_046630445.1 of Rutidosis leptorrhynchoides. Taxonomy (NCBI): domain Eukaryota; kingdom Viridiplantae; phylum Streptophyta; class Magnoliopsida; order Asterales; family Asteraceae; genus Rutidosis; species Rutidosis leptorrhynchoides. Next base: position 219,294,374 of record NC_092333.1, on the reverse strand, counting down.
GTAGTATTGATGTTCATAACATCATTCAATTCATAAATATATAACTATATTATTCGAAGATTTAAACTTGTAATCACTAGAACATAGTTTAGTTAATTCTAAACTTGTTCGCAAACAAAGTTAATCCTTCTAACTTAACTTTTAAAATCAACTAAACACATGTTATATATCAATATGATATGCTAACTTAATGATTTAAAACCTGGAAACACGAAGAACACCGTAAAACCGGACATACGCCGTCGTAGTGAAACTGGGGGCTGTGTTGGGTTAGATAATTAAAAACTATGATAAACTTTGATTTAAAATTTGAACTTCTGGGAAAATGATTTTTCTTATGAAAATGAAACTATATCCAAAAATCATGGTTAAACTCAAAGTGAAAGCATGTTTTTCAAAATGGTCATCAAGACGTCGTTCTTTCGACTAAAATGACTACCTCTTACAAAATTGACTTGTAACCTATATTTCTGACTATAAATTTATACTTTTTCGGTTTAGTTTCATAAATTTCAGTTCATTATGAAACCATAGCAACTTGAATAACTCAAAACGGATTTAAAACGAAGAAGTTATGGGTAAGACAAAATTGGATAATTTTTCTTATTGTAGCTACGTGAAATTTGTAACAAATCTATACTAACCATAACTTAACTAACTTATATTGTATTATATATGTACTCTAACATATTATGTAACCTTGATAGACCATAGACACGTATACAATGTTTTGACATATCATATCGACGTCATCTATATATATTAATTGGAACAACCATAGACACTCTATATGCGGTAATGTTCGAGTTAGCTATACAGGGTTGAGGTTGATTCCAAAATAATATATATACTTTGAGTTGTGATCGAGTCTGAGACTTGTATGCACTGGGTCATGGATTGATTCGAGATAATATATATTAATTTATTTCTGTACTACTAACTGTGGACAATTATTTGTGGACTCAAACGTTGGAATATCAACTTAACAAACTTAAATCGTTAAAACATAATAAAATATGGTATAATTATATTTCGATCATACTTTGATATATATATATATATATATATATATATATATATATATATATATATATATATATATATATATATATATATATATATATATACATATTTGGTTTAGGTTCGTGAATCGACCAGTGGCCAAGTGTTATTTTCCGACGAAGTGATAATCTGTGAAAGTGAGTTATAGTCCCATTTTTACTATCTAATATTTTAGGATGAGAATACATGCAGTTTTGTAAATGTTTTACAAAATAGACACAAGTACTTGAAATTACATTCTATGTTGGATTATGAATACCGAATATCACCCTTTTAGCTTGGTAACCTAAGAATTAGAGAACATATACCCTAATTGACGCGAATCCTAAAGGTAGATCTATGGGCACTAACTCCCCCATACTGGAAAATGGTATGCTTTAGTACTTCGAGTTATTAATACAGATGGATTTCAATTTTGGGGATATTCTATATGCATTTTGTTAATGTCGGTTACCAGGTGTTCAACATATGAATGGTTTTTATGCAGTTCGCATGTTATTGAAAAATGGAAATGGAAATCTTGTGGTCTATTATTATTACTATTTAATAAATATATAGGTTAAACCTATAACTCACCAACATTTTTATTGACTTTTAAGCATGTTTATTCTCAGGTGATTATTAAGAGCTTCCGCTGTTGCATGCTAATTTAGGGACAAGAATTGGAGTCAGCATGCTTGTAGTATATTGTTTAAAAACTGCATTCGAAGATTTAAATCGATGTGTAATATTGTTGTAAACCAATATGTAATATTCGTATGTAAAACGTTATCTTTTAGATTATCATTACTTGATAATCTACGTTATGGTTCTTGAACCTTTATTGATAAATTAAAGGTTATGGTTTGTTTTTAAATAAAATGAATGCACTCTTTAAAAAACGTCTCATATAGAGGTCAAACCTCGCAACGAAATCAATTAATATGAAATGTTTATAATCGATATGAACGGGACATTTCACCTTTAAGGAAGTAGATCACTAAGCTAGCCTATGCTTATACTAATTGAAGTTACAAGACTTATACACTTTGCAATGATGATCCTAACACAATACTAGGACATACATTACATTAAGTAAACTCACAAGATAAATGATTTTGATTAGTAAGTTTACAACAACCCAATTCTATATCTATAAGATCATAGAATCTTCTCTTGCTTGATCACATTAGAGTAGTAATTGATGCACTTGTGATCACTGGAGATAAGCCTTTGAAATATGCAAGAGGGTCAGCTTCAAATGCTCTTAAATGTTTGCCTTTTATAGTGAGATTCAAAAAATAGCCGTTGACACACAGTTGCCTGCACGGTCGACCGTGGTGCGACCGTGCGTGCTCCAGTCCAAATTAGGTATCCATTGTATAGCCGTTTGACTCAAATTTGAACACCACATTTTGGCACCTTTACTCCTTCTAGCACCTGCAAAAGAAACCAAACATCCTATACAAGTACTCTATGCATTAAGTGTGTGAGATTTGGTCTTAATGCATGAAAGTGACTAATCATTCCAAAAGTGGTAAACCCAACATTCTTGGAGAAGTGTCTTGATTGATATTTAGGGAAATTTCAGTTTGGTCAAGACTTAGTTAGTCACATTAATGTCTTTGGTTCAATTCTAAAGACTAGTCACTATGTCATTAACTTCCTAGTTTCAATTAATCACAAGTCATGATCTTTTTTAAGTTTAGTTAGAGATTAATTGAACAATGTCTCTATAAGATAATCATGAAGCATGTAGAGACATCAAAGTTAAGTCATAAGCAATCACCCTTAGTTACTTAGACTAGATCAAATAGACAATTGACTATACTTTCATTGTGAATCATTTTACACTTAATCTATTGGAGTAGGTTAGTTATTTGAATCCTAACTAATGAGCACATACAAAGATATTAATTAAGTTGACAAGTTTATGAGTATTAAGCATATTGGCAAGTAGCAAGTAATACTCACATAGCAAGAGATAGTTATTCTAGGATCAATCATATAGATACTTGCACAATTTATAATTCAAGCACTTAATAAGTTTAATGTGCAATATAACACATTACATGATTAATGTGTAAGCACACATTAATGTCCAACACATGCACAAGGGAAGAGCAATCTCTAGTTGGGACTTGGTGACCATCCTAAATGTATCTAAGTATGTTTTAGGATTACAAGTCATTAGTAGTTAACCTTGAGAGCATTGTTCCTTATTTAGCCTTAATTAATCACTAAGTTATTTCTAATAGCAATCATTGTTCTAGTGACATTGGCTTAAGTGTGTTGGTACTTGATGATCAGACTAAGGATATCTAGAAAATAATTAAGATCACAAGTCGTTGATTAACACTTATGTGTTATGCCTAATCTTGGTTAATTTGTCATTAAGATGTCATTAGGCGTAATTAATCACAATTAGTGTTTTTATGACCAAAACTCGGTTGATTATGAAGAAGGCATCTATTCTAAGCATGTTGAGAAAGGTTTCATGAATTATAGATGTCGGGAACTAGTCAAACTTTATTTGGTCGAAAATGGTAATAGAGAGAACTGCGGTCGCACTGCGGTTGACTGTGGTGACGACCGTACAACTTGTTTTCACAAAACTGCGTTGCAATTCAGTTTGGGTTTTCACGGTTGACTATGCGGTCAACCGTACCTCAACCGTGTGTTTAGCTGAAGTTTTAATTTCATTCATTAACCTATGTTTGACTTGGTCGTTTGCAAGATAAAGTATGGATTAGTGACCTTGCGTGTTTTATGTTAAGATGTCAGTCATCACTTATGCATATGTATGTGTCATCATCAAAACATATTCTTTGGTTAATCACACTTTGGTTAATCATATTTAAGTTTATCGTTTAGTGCATTAACCCACATTCAACCAACAGTATATACAATTGCATGGAATTTGTCCAAATCACTCGTGATCTAAAATAAACAACTATTTTTCTGAATACTATTTTTTAGACATTATATTACGATACTTAAACTTGTGTTTTATAAGGAGGAGAAACAAAACATTTTCGTTGTTTTAAATAGCTGAAACTTGACATTGTTGTTTACAAATAGTTTAACACTTGTCATTGCGGTATGCAAATTTTGATATTAAATTTTTTTGGTCTTAAACTGATAAACATTTTCTTGTAACCATTTCTTAAACATACTGTATTGTTTACCTAAACATATAGATTCACTCAACATAATTGTTGACCCATTTTACGTTTTTATTCTCAGGTATTTAACGCTTCTGCTGTAGAATTTTGTTGTTATGTAGAAGTCAAGCTAGAAACTGGGACCAGAGTTCACATCACCGTTAATGGATTTTGACGGAGTGTTACATTTGGTATCAGGGCCTTTGCTATAGAGAACTAGGATGCATTAGTGTGTCTAACCGTAGGGCGCATTAGTGGGTCTAGTCTATGGTCGTGTACTTGGAATGACTACATGTAGGGCTACATATTATATCACATACATATACACACCTATACACATATTGATACAGACACGGACTAAAAACACTATATCACAAATAGTACATACACAAGACACAAGACCTAAACTGAATTAAGTTGATCATGCTACCTTGAACTTGTGGAGTAATGTCAAATGGAAATATGAGTTAGGGTAATATAATGGCCGAGATTATATTACGGTAACTCATATAGAAGTTTCGAAATCGCAAAATAAGGAATTGGGAGAGAGTCAAGTAGCTTAATTGGATAAATACCGCTTAGAACATAAACCCGATAATCTCAAATATTAGAAGTATACCCTAAGAATTAATAATTACTATAACCTATTGATGGCACGAAATCACGTCACAACTCTTCACTACTCGATAATGTTCGTCACCACCGATCACTACTTGGCACTACGAAGACACTACTTGGGCATACTCATCATCTCATACCACTACTCCTTACTACTTATCGTTGATAACTACTACTCAACATCGCTTCTCACTGGTAGTCACGACTGTTCACTACTTCTCACTGCTTACCATTACTAGTTACTACTTAAGGCTACCTATTACTACTTACCACTACTAAGCACTACTCATCATTACTAGCATCTCTACGATTTACTACTACCTACTATGCATCACAACTCATTGCTGATATATCTTAGATGGTAAATTTCCTGAAACAGCCCGCACAATTTGTAGTAGATATTGTCTGCTTTGACCTCTGACTTACTGATCGGTTCATAAATATGGATCGTATTTAATATTAAGAGTTGGATTTTATGCGTGCATTTGAAGTTTAAAAAGTTATTTTATAAGGTTTTCATAATGGGCAACAAGTCAAGACGAAACGCGAAAACGAGGGTTAAAACGAGAAAAAGACGCGAAAAATGGAACTCAGCCGCAATTTGCCACTGGTGGGCGCAAGGAGGCGGATGGCCTGGGGTCACAAAATTTTCATGTGGAATTCGGGCATAAGGAGGCGCCTGGAATTGGCGCCCAGGCGTAATTTGCACCCGGTGAGCATAATTTGCGGCTGGAGCTATTTTTGGATAGAATTTGAGGCCGAATTTGAGGGATTTCATGCTTGGGGAATACCCTACTTCACCCCTATATATGGTAAACCCTAGGCTACGAATTCCACACCTTTTCCATCAGTTTTGAGAGCATAAAACACACAAAAACACACCATCAATCATCATCAAACAAAGATTCAAGCTAAGATTCAAGGAGTGTTCATCATGCAACTTCAAGAAACAACCATGATCATCATCACCAACATGCTTGGCTAGTCTCTTTTACTTTATTCCTTGCATGAACAATTGTTGTATGTTTAGTTCTTCAATTACTTATGTGATTCTTGATTTTGTAATCCTTATGTCTTTTGGTTTATAATTTCATTGAATCTTTTGAATTATCAATTAATGCAAGTTTGAAAGTTATTGATTATTGCAAGACAAGTGATTGATATTTAACATTTTGTGCTTAATCCAACCTATTTATAATTTAGTATAGGGATAAAGACAACGTGTGTAAGTAGCATTTCTTGTGCCCAAGATAATCACAAATTAGAAAACTAAAGAAGTCTTGTCTATGAGATTTAGTTGATAATTTGATAGCATAAGGATTTGTTGAACTAGTGCATGTATAATTGGGATTGTAAAGGAATAAAGGCTTCCATCCAATTGATTACAACCTTTTCATTTAGTTCATTGTTTATGCTCTTAAATACTCAAAGTTTATATTTGCTTAGTAATTGTTAATCTAGTCTTTACTTTAGTTAATTTTAGTTAATCACAAACAAACCAATCTTGAAATTGCTTGCTAGTTAACCATAACTTTCCGTAGAACGAATCCTGCTTACCCTATCTAAAGTAGAGTTATTAGGTTATTTTTGACTGGCCCTTCGACACCGATCAAATTTTGGCGCCGCTGCTGGGGAGGTGTGCGCTTGATTGCAAGCTCTTATTTTATTTGCCTTCTTGTTAAATTAGAAAAACCATAAAAATCATAAAACATAAAAAAAATAAAAAAAACCCAAAAATATTGTTTTCTTTTATTTTGTTTTGTCAGGTTTACGCTCGGTATTCTTGTTTCTATTGAAGTGCAGGTTAGTGTATGCAAACTCGGAGTTCAGGAGATCAAAATCTTGAGCCTTTAAATCCGAAAATCGAGAAATCTGCAAAAGCTAATCGAAAAGCTACAAGGATTCTAAAAAGCTCGACAGTGGCTTCAGCATCCACTCAACCACAGTTAGAGTCACATCCGATTGTTCCACCAAACTCTCCTAAATCAGATTCCGATAGTGAAGAGGAAGTTTTTAATCAACGAACCGAGATGGCTGAACGTCAAAGAGGGGTAGACACCTACTACCAATCGGGTGATTATGAAGATCGTTCACCCATTGTTTTTCCCGCACCGGCGGGAGGAAACACACGAAGATTTGAGGTCCGGCCTCAACTCATATCGATCTTGCCAACCTACCGAGGTATGGCCAATGAGGAACCATATGAACACATCACTGAGTTTAATGAAATATGTGCTACTAATCAGGTAAACGGTTTCACTGATGAGGTGGTACGCCTTCGCTTATTTCCTTATTCATTGAAAGATAAGGCAAAACGTTGGTTTCTCTCTTTACCCGCCCGGAGTATTAATACTTGAGCGGAAATGAAAAAGAAGTTTTTAGAGGAGCTCTACCCAATAAGTAAGACCTCGGACATGCGTACGCAAATAAAATCTTTAGGCAATTGCCTGGTGAACTTTTTCATAAAGCGTACGAACGTTTGAAGGAATTACTTAGGGCATGCCCACACCATGAGATACCAAAGTGGGAATTAGTTAAATTTTTCTATGATAGTTTGGATTCCCAAAACAGGCAATTTCTTTTGGCGGCTAGTGGTGGGGCGTTTTTAACTCGATCTAGTGAGGAAGAATGGACCTTCTTTGAGCAGTTAAGCAAGGGTTCGTGATGCGTTGAAACAGTACCTTTATTTATGAACGGATTTGAATTGTTTTGTTACACGAATTGATTTATTGTATATGTGGTGTTTTAATGAATTCTGGTTGATTTCACACATATAGGCAACTAGTCTTATTCGCATAGTTTAGTTTTATAGGTAAATCCGGTTCGTTCCACAGGGAGACAGTGTTTAAATTATTTTTAATAGTCTTTGAAGTTAAACTTATTTAAAGGGGGTTTTGGATTAGGAATTTATAATACTACATAATAATAATAAAATATAACTTAATCTTAACTTAATTATATTACTTATTTGTAAGACCCAAATATTTATTGTACATAATGTATTTATGGTGTACGATGCGTGTATGAAGTGTACGTGTTGCTTGCTCGAACGCCGAAGGAAACTGGGCGTTGTCCGAAGTGGCAAGGTGTGTACGTATCTTTTCAACCTCAAATAAATTTGTGTTGATGTTTAAAAGCCCTACCATTGGAAAGAAAATCTTATTACGTTTCCAACGATATTTGATTCATCGAAAACGAAGTTACGGTCGAAAAGTTATGGCCAAAACAAGTTGCTGAAACCTGTTTTGGGCTCGACCACAATTTCCAGTTATTTGGAGCGGCGCTCCACCTTCTGGCGCGGCGCGCCGATTGCTGCAGGGGCAATTTTCAGCCTTTTTAAAAGGTTTAAATGAGGGGTACTTTGGTCTTTTCAATTAGGATCGGTTTGGGGTCATCAAGACTGATCAAGAACTCCATTAGAGCTCATTTCTCACCCACACAAACACTCTCTTCAAACTCTAGTGAGAGAAACCCACTTTTAGTGAGAGAGAGCTTGATTTGGAGAAGAAGGAGTTGGATTCTCACCAAAGCTCGGGCTTTAAAGTTGTTCTACTCGTCAACGGCATCGTTTTGGTGGTATTGGTAAGTTCAAACTCCAAATTACATTTGTTAGATTTGATATTCAAGTTAGGGTTTGAGTTTGATTTGTAGTGAAACCCTCTTAGATGATGAAATGGGTTTATGGTGACTAGTTATTCTTGTCACTTGGCGGGTTTTGGGTTGGTTGACGATTTGGCCTTGATTAGGCTTTAATTTTGAGTTTAATCACTAGGTTTAGTGATTATGGAAGTGTTGGAATCACTTTAGGTGAATTTGGGTTGACTAATTTTGACTTGAGTTAAAATTAGGGTTTGTTGATGATTATGACTCAATTGCCGATTTAATAAGGTTTATAAACTTAAAATGGATTAAGTTGAAGTATAAAACCAAGTTAAATATGTTTTGGTGTCAAAACTCGCTAATGGCGCGATGTTGACTTCTTATGGGTCAAATTAGGGTTTAAGTGCCATTTTGGGCAAGATAGGTGTTTAACACCTATGATTGGGTCTAATTGGCATATTAGGACCATTCTCACTTGTGTTAGTGATTATTGGTTAGTTTGGGCATGGTTTGTGCTTGGAAGTGCATTTGGGTCGAAATTGCACTAGTTGTCAATTTGGGTTGATTTGTAAATCCACCCTAATTGTGTTGTTGTGTTTGTGATAATGGAATAGGTACATTCCATCGGTGTGTTGCGGATTATTCGGTGGTATTTCTTCAAGGCGACAAGGTGAGTGGAATATTTATACATGTATGTATGTGGTTTATTTACTCGTACGCGATGTGGGCCTTTGGTGCCACATCGTAAGTAGTGGGCGTTATGTCACAAGACGGTGACATATTTGTTGGTATGATGGGATGGGAACTGATGGAATTCATCAACTAAACAAGTTTACAAGACCCATTTGGTAGTATATGTAATATGTATATAAAACGGAAGCATTTTAAAGTTGCATGTGTAGTTTAACCTTTTAAACTTGAATTCCATGTATAGATCTAGTCTTGAAATATACTAAAATGTAAATAGAAGCTAGTTAGGGTTTTATACCTTCTCCTAAGATGGAGGTTGAAGAAGCAAGATGAAGATGATGAACAAGCTAGTTTCTCACTTGAAACCTCAAGCCTTTGATACCCACAAACCTTTGTATATCAACACCCTTCAAACTTGGTTAGGATTTAGACACAAATGCAAGAAAATCAATTGAAGAACACCTTGTTCTTCCTCCCTAAAAATCGGCCAAGATGAGAGTTGGAAGAGAGTTTTTAGATTTTGAAATTGCAAGTAAGATGTGTGTATTGGAATGTGCAAGAAGGCATGCAAAAGGTAGAGTGTAATATTTAATAAAAGCAAGCATGGGGAGGCTATGTGGGAGTCCCCAAAAACCGTCCCATTATTACCCCCTTTTTTTTTTTTTTTTTGCTTTTATTATTTACTTCTTGATGAATGCACTCTTTATATATATAATTACATGCACATATGTATATCTTTATAAACCACTTATAAAGTTATATATATGTTACTTGCACATTAAATATAAGTTTATAAACCACTTTATAAAATTATAACACACACATGAGTTAATCATACAAATAATTAAACTTGCACTTATAATTATCCAAATAATTATTTCTTGCATTTTATCTTTAGAAAACCAAATTCTAAAGTCTAGGTGTCAAGTATTTATTTTAAAGATCCACTCATTAAAACAAATACATAAAAGTGTTGACGGCTTGTTATTGGGTATGACCCGACTTGGATCATAACATATTGGCCACATTAATTAATTATGTCTCTCGGGCACATGAAATACCTTCAATCTCCCACTTGCACGAGAAACATAAGGAATTAATGCAAGTGACGGATACCACCTAACGACCGTCCATCACCCCCAATGTGTTATGACTTGGTGCCATTCTTTAACATCATCCCTTTCGAGTTCCCATCTCGAGTATGATTTAGGTGAATCTTTCAATATATCCTTTCTTCCTAGATGTCATGTCAAATCCAAGAGACATAGAGTGATCACTCTCTTATAGATCTAACTTTATCAGGCCTTAGACATCCGGCTCTCAACGAATAAGAGGGACAAATTCCATCTTGACTACATACGTCCTAGATACTACACTTCATACCATACCTGAAGCCTCCCTTATGTACTACCATGTTTCAGAATAGCGAAGGAAAGAATCAAGGCACAATATTCGGTGAATGTCTGAACCCAATATGTGTCTCAGGTCAGAGGATATAATGATATTTTCCTTTACTCAAGATTACATGTGATCAACCTCAAAGGCTCCATATAGTAAATCTTGAGAGCGGGTCTTCCAATATTTGTGTCCCACAAATATCTATGAACCTTGGTTGCAACCTTGTCCCACATTCACCATTTGAATGCTAACCAATCCAAGTTCATAATAGTCTAGACCTCACACTTGTTCCCACAAATGTGATCAACTACGGAATTCAGAATAATAGTTTATTCATGGATAAAATATGCAAAATTGGAAAATGACTCATAAATAAATTAATACCATAATTATATTAATGAGTTTGAACTAATTCGTTCCGTTACAATACATAAAATAGATCAATTCCAATCACTAGAATATCGAAGCCCTAATGCACAAACATGTCCCTCATGTTTTGGCCCATGTAAAAGCTTCGTGAGTGGATCCGCGACATTTTGATCTGTGTGAACCTTGTGAATACATATCTTTCCCTTTTCAACCTCATCCCTAATGTAGTTGAATCTCCGCTCAATGTGACGAGTCTTTTGATGAGCACGAGGTTCCTTGATTTGAGCAATCGCACCCTCGTTGTCACAAAAGATCTCAAGAGGGTCCTGAATGGAAGGGACCACTCCTAAGTCGTCGATGAATTTCTTCATCCATGCAGCTTCCTGAGCTGCCAATGAGGCAGCAATGTACTCCGACTCTGTAGTGGATAACGCAACAACTTCCTGTTTTGAGCTCTTCCAAGAGACCGCACCACCATTCAACATGAAGACATAACCGGATTGTGATCGAGAGTCATCTCGATCAGTTTGGAAACTCGCGTCCACGTAACCTTTTACAGCGAGTTCCTCCTCACCAGACCCATATATTAGAAACATATCCTTAGTCCTTCTAAGGTATTTCAATATACATTTAACCGCAGTCCAATGACTATTTCCCGGGTTATTCTGGTATCTACTTGTCAAGCTTAGAGCGCATGACACATCCGGTCTAGTACATATCATTGCATACATGATAGACCCAATAGCAGATGCGTATGGGACTTTCTTCATTCTCTGTTGTTCATCTTTCGTGGTAGGACACTGAGATGAACTGAGAACGGTTCCCTTTTGAATAGGTACCAAACCTTTCTTAGAGTTTTCCATCTTGAACCTTTTCAAGATTTTATCGATGTATGTACTTTGACTTAAACCTATCAATCTCTTGGATCTATTCCTATAGATCCCAATCCCCAATATGTATTGTGCTTCTCCAAGATCCTTAATGGAGAAGCAACTCTTTTGCCAAGTTTTGACTTCTTGCATTGTGGTAATATCATTCCCAAATAATAATATATCATCCACATATAGCACAAGGAACATTATAGAGCTCCCACTAGCCTTCTTGTACACACAAGCTTCATCACCATTTTTAATAAAGCCAAATTTCTTTACCTCTTCATTAAAGCGATGATTCCACATTCTAGATGCTTGTTTCAATTCGTAGATTGACTTCTTTAACTTGCATACCTTCTTAGGATTTTTCGGATCAACAAAACCTTCGGGCTGTACCATATAGACATCTTCCTCAAGATATCCATTTAGGAAAGCGGTTTTGACATCCATTTGCCATATTTCATAGTCATAGTGAGCATCAATGGCAAATAATATCCTAATAGACTTTAGCATTGCCACTGGCGAGAAAGTTTCATCATAATCAACCCCTTGAGTTTGAGTGAAACCTTTTGCTACAAGTCTAGCTTTGTATGTATCCAAGTTTCCATGTATGTCGGTTTTCTTCTTGAAAAGCCATTTGCAATCAACTAGCTTGGAGCTAGGAGGTTGCACAACAAGTTCCCAAACTTGGTTTTCATACATGGATTGCATCTCGGCGTTCATGGCTTCCTGCCATTTATCTTTATCAATCCTTGATAAAGCATCTTTGTAGTTTGTCGGTTCATCCAAATCAACCGTATAGCAACCATCCACTAGATCTTCGAACGTCTTGTGTACCTTGATCATCCACTTGATCATTTTCAACATCCTCATGTTGAGTACTAGTGCCAACCAATTGTGTATCATCGGCTTGATCTTGTACCTCTACAAGATCTATCTTCCTTTCACCATCACCTTCCATAAGGAACTTGGTTTCTAGGAATTCCGCTTTCCGAGCAACAAATACCGTTTGCTCGGATGGATCATAGAAGTAATATCCCATGTCATCTTTGGGATATCCTATGAAGATACACTTTGTGGATCGAGCATGTAGCTTATTAGCTACATAACGCTTAGGATAAGCTTCACATCCCCATACTTTCAAGTATGAAAGAGAAGGAGGTTTTCCAAACCACATCTCATGAGGAGTTCTTTCCACTTTCTTGGTTGGGGCCATATTTAAAATACGAGCCGCGGAGCTTAGACAATAACCCCAAAATGATAGAGGTAACGAGCTTCTTGCCATCATAGATCGAACCATATCCATTAGGGTTCGGTTCCTCCTTTTGGAAACTCCATTAAGTTGGGGTGTTCCGGGTGGAGTAAGTTGTGAGATAATCCCACAACTCCTAAGATGATCTTGGAAGGTATCGCTTAGGTATTCACCTCCTCTATCGGTATGAAGTACCTTAATTGTCCTATTGAGTTGATTTTGTACTTCGTTTTGATATTCTTTGAATGCTTCAAACGTTTCGTCCTTGTGTCTTAATAAGTAGACATATCCGAAACGACTAAAGTCATCAATGAAAGTAACAAAGTATCTTTCACCATTCCTAGTCATGGGTTTAAAGGGTCCACATACATCCGAATGTATTAATCCCAATAAATCTTTAGCCCTTTCATAAGTCCCTTTGAAAGGTGCTTTAGTCATCTTGCCTTGTAAACAAGATTCACATACATCAAATGAATCCATTTCATTTGATTTCAAAAGTCCATTCTTTTGAAGTGTATGCATTCAGTTCTTGTTTATGTGACCAAGGCGACAATGCCATAAATAGGAATCACTCAAATCCCTTTTGAGTTTCTTGGTGCTAGTATGGTATATAGAGCTCGATGATGCGTCATCATGAACCAATTCATAAATTCCATTTGAAGGCGAAGCCTTGAAATAGAATACATTATCTTTAGAAACATGAATATCATCATCAATAAAATTAACAACGTAACCACATTGTTTTAAGCGAGAAATAGAAATAATGTTTCTACACAAATCCGGAGCATACAAAACATTTTCTAAAATAAGTTCCAATCTGCTTGGAAGCTTCAAAACAAAATCTCCTTGAGCGTTAACATGCACCTTTGCACCATTGCCCATATAGAGACTTGATGTTCCCGCCATATGATCACTTCTTTTGAACCCCTGCAAAGAATTGCAAATATGAGTTCCACATCCTGTGTCTAATACCAATGTATTAGAAGAAGTAATATTAAGCTCTATATATACCATATATATATTACCAGAGGTTTGCCCTGCATCCCTCTTGTCCTTCAACTCCTTAAGGTAGACCGGACAGTTTCATTTCCAATGACCCATCTCACCGCAACCGAAACATGGGTCTTCCTTGGGGTTTGCCTTCTCGGCTACCTTTTGCTTCTTAGCCTTGTTGATGGTTGGGTTAACCATCTTCCCCTTCCCTTTGCCTTGATAGGCGGGTCCTTTTCTCTTAGCCACCTTTGGCTTAGAGGTGTTACCTTTGGATCCACCTTGATCGATTGCTAACACGGGTAAAGCCCTTTTACCCATGCTAGTTTCCGCCGTTCTAAGCATACCGTGAAGCTCACCTATACTCTTATCCATCCCATTCATATTGTAATTAATTACAAATTGATCAAACTTTTTTGATAGGGAGTTAAGGATAAGATCGGTGGCTAACTCATTAGATATGTTTAGGTTAAGACGGTTAGCACGATCGATAAGGCTTTTCATCTTAAGTACATAAGATGAAACCGATTGGGTATCGTCCATACGACAAGCATGTAGCGCCCGAACCGTTTTGAAGCGCTCGACACGTGCTTGTTGGAGGAACATCTCCTTCAATTGCGTTATCATGTCGTATGCACTATGGTGCTCGAAATCCTTTTGGAGTTCGGGTATCATAGTCCCAAGCATTAAGCATGAGACTTGAAGGGAGTCATGGCAATACTTATCGTAAGAGGCCATTGCCTCCACATCATTCTCATCCGGTTGATCGGGAATGGGGTCCTCAAGTACATACGCTTTATCCTCTTGTTTGAGGACAATCCGAAGATTGCGGAACCAATCCATAAAGTTGGTATGATTGAGTTTGTCTTTCTCGAGGAGAGACCGTAACGATAGGTTGTTCATATTAAGTGGTGCGTTTTGCATGTTGTTGTTGTTATTAGCGGCCATCTACAAAATTTCAACAAAGTCCTTTTAAGTATCGATTTTAAATTTAATAAACAATACCCTTTTAATTTGTTTTATTAAATATTAGAATCCAACGGTAAATCAAATTCCGGTTAGGTGACCTTTATCCCGTCATTTGATTTAGCTAGGTAGTCATAATGACAATTGCAATCCTTTTGCAACTTCTAAGTTATGGGATCATGCAATCCTTTTGCATGGCATATCAATCCCATCAACGCCTATTTGTTCCTCATGCTTCGGTGACCCTAAGTTCATGATTCCCAAATCAAGTCGTCCTACTTGTGTAAACATGTAGACTTAAGATACAAGTGGTTAGGTGACCTTTATCCCACATGTATGCGAAGTGTACCTTATTGATATTAGTTCACTCATGACGGTTAGGTGACCTTTATCCCATCAAGAGATTCCTAATATGTCTAAGTGTTTCCACAAAAGAATGACGTTTAACTTGTTTACCTTGTTATAGTAAAGGGATTTTAGGTATTCTACATTCTGTAGTGACCCGAACTTTTCCATGTTTATATATATTAATTGAGATTGATATTTACATGATTAAATGTTTCCAACATGTTAAGCAATCAAACTTGTTAAGACTTGATTAATTGAAATATATTTCATATAGACAATTGACCACCCAAGTTGACCGGTGATTCACGAACGTTAAAACTTGTAAAAAATATATGATGACATTTATATGGTTATATATATAGTTAACATGATATTATGATAAGTAAACATATCATTAAGTATATTAACAATGAACTACATATGTAAAAACAAGACTACTAACTTAATGATTTTGAAACGATACATATATGTAACGATTATCGTTGTAACGACATTTAATGTATATATATATCATATTAAGAGATATTCGTACATCATAATATTATGATAATATAATAATTTAAAATCTCTTTTGATATTATAAACATTGGGTTAACAACATTTAACAAGATCGTTAACCTAAAGGTTTCAAAACAACATTTACATGTAACGACTAACGATGACTTAACGACTCAGTTAAAATGTATATACATGTAATGTTTTAATATGTATTCATACACTTTTGAAAGACTTCAAGACACTTATCAAAATACTTCTACTTAACAAAAATGCTTACAATTACATCCTCGTTCAGTTTCATCAACAATTCTACTCGTATGCACCCGTATTCGTACTCGTACAATACACAGCTTTTAGATGTATGTACTATTGGTATATACACTCCAATGATCAGCTCTTAGCAGCCCATGTGAGTCACCTAACACATGTGGGAACCATCATTTGGCAACTAGCATGAAATATCTCATAAGATTACAAAAATATGAGTAATCATTCATGACTTATTTACATGAAAACAAAATTACATATCCTTTATATCTAATCCATACACCAACGACCAAAAACACCTACAAACACTTTCATTCTTCAATTTTCTTCATCTAATTGAACTCTCTCAAGTTCTATCTTCAAGTTCTAAGTGTTCTTCATAAATTCCAAAAGTTCTAGTTTCATAAAATCAAGAATACTTTCAAGTTTGCTAGCTCACTTCCAATCTTGTAAGGTGATCATCCAACCTCAAGAAATCTTTGTTTCTTACAGTAGGTTATCATTCTAATACAAGGTAATAATCATATTCAAACTTTGGTTCAATTTCTATAACTATAACAATCTTATTTCAAGTGATGATCTTACTTGAACTTGTTTTCGTGTCATGATTTTGCTTCAAGAACTTTGAGCCATCCAAGGATCCATTGAAGCTAGATCCATTTTTCTCTTTTCCAGTAGGTTCATCCAAGGAACTTAAGGTAGTAATGATGTTCATAACATCATTCGATTCATACATATAAAGCTATCTTATTCGAAGGTTTAAACTTGTAATCACTAGAACATAGTTTAGTTAATTCTAAACTTGTTCGCAAACAAAAGTTAATCCTTCTAAATTGACTTTTAAAATCAACTAAACACATGTTCTATATCTATATGATATGCTAACTTAATGATTTAAAACCTGGAAACACGAAAAAACACCGTAAAACCGGATTTACGCCGTCGTAGTAACACCGCGGGCTGTTTTGGGTTAGTTAATTAAAAACTATGATAAACTTTGATTTAAAAGTTGTTATTCTGAGAAAATGATTTTTATGATGAACATGAAACTATATCCAAAAATTATGGTTAAACTCAAAGTGGAAGTATGTTTTCTAAAATGGTCATCTAGACGTCGTTCTTTCGACTGAAATGACTACCTTTACAAAAACGACTTGTAACTTATTTTTCCGACTATAAACCTATACTTTTTCTGTTTAGATTCATAAAATAGAGTTCAATATGAAACCATAGCAATTTGATTCACTCAAAACGGATTTAAAATGAAGAAGTTATGGGTAAAACAAGATTGGATAATTTTTCTCATTTTAGCTACGTGAAAATTGGTAACAAATCTATTCCAACCATAACCTAATCAACTTGTATTGTATATTATGTAATCTTGAGATACCATAGACACGTATACAATGTTTCGACCTATCATGTCGACACATCTATATATATTTCGGAACAACCATAGACACTCTATATGTGAATGTTGGAGTTAGCTATACAGGGTTGAGGTTGATTCCAAAATATATATAGTTTGAGTTGTGATCAATACTGAGATACGTATACACTGGGTCGTGGATTGATTCAAGATAATATTTATCGATTTATTTCTGTACATCTAACTGTGGACAACTAGTTGTAGGTTACTAACGAGGACAGCTGACTTAATAAACTTAAAACATCAAAATATATTAAAAGTGTTGTAAATATATTTTGAACATACTTTGATATATATGTATATATTGTTATAGGTTCGTGAATCAACCAGTGGCCAAGTCTTACTTCCCGACGAAGTAAAAATCTGTGAAAGTGAGTTATAGTCCCACTTTTAAAATCTAATATTTTTGGGATGAGAATACATGCAGGTTTTATAAATGATTTACAAAATAGACACAAGTACGTGAAACTACATTCTATGGTTGAATTATCGAAATCGAATATGCCCCTTTTTATTAAGTCTGGTAATCTAAGAATTAGGGAACAGACACCCTAATTGACGCGAATCCTAAAGATAGATCTATTGGGCCTAACAAACTCCATCCAAAGTACCGGATGCTTTAGTACTTCGAAATTTATATCATATCCGAAGGGTGTCCCGGAATGATGGGGATATTCTTATATATGCATCTTGTTATTTGTCGGTTACCAGGTGTTCACCATATGAATGATTTTTATCTCTATGTATGGGATGTGTATTGAAATATGAAATCTTGTGGTCTATTGTTACGTTTTGATATATATAGGTTAAACCTATAACTCACCAACATTTTTGTTGACGTTTAAAGCATGTTTATTCTCAGGTGAATACTCAGAGCTTCCGCTGTTGCATACTAAAATAAGGACAAGATTTGGAGTCCATGTTTGTATGATATTGTGTAAAAAATGCATTCAAGAAACTGATTTCGATGTAACATATTTGTATTGTAAACCATTATGTAATGGTCGTGTGTAAACAGGATATTTTAGATTATCATTATTTGATAATCTACGTAAAGCTTTTTAAACCTTTATTTATGAAATAAAGGTTATGGTTTGTTTTAAAAATGAATGCAGTCTTTGAAAAACGTCGCATATAGAGGTCAAAACCTCGCAACGAAATCAATTAATATGGAACGTTTTTAATCAATAAGAACGGGACATTTCAGTTGGTATCCGAGCGTTGGTCTTAGAGAACCAGAAAATTTGCATTAGTGTGTCTTATCGAGTTTGTTAGGATGCATTAGTGAGTCTGGACTTCGACCGTGTTTTCTTTAAAAATGATTGCTTAACATTTTTGTTGGAAACTATATATTTTTAACATATGAATATTATGTGATATATTAATCTCTTAACGTGTTTGATATTATGTGATAGATGTCTACCTCTAGAACAAGTCCCATTGACTCACCTAATAATAATGAAGAGTCAAATGTAAATTGGAATGATTTGTGGACTGATTCACAAGTTCCCGAAGAGGAACCGGAAGAAGAGTCGGAACCGGAAGAAGAATCGGAACCGGAAGAAGAATCGGAACCGGATGAAGAAATAGAACCGGTGGGGGAAATAATAAAACGGTTAAGTAAAAGAAAATCCTCAACCAACCGACCAAAGTTAATTATGGTCAATGGTGTTTCCGCCAAGGAAGCAAAATATTGGGAGGATTACCAATTCTCCGATGAATCGGATTCCGACGAGAATTCCGATGATGTTATAGAAATTACCCCAACT
The DNA here is from genome assembly GCF_046630445.1 of Rutidosis leptorrhynchoides. Classification (NCBI taxonomy): domain Eukaryota; kingdom Viridiplantae; phylum Streptophyta; class Magnoliopsida; order Asterales; family Asteraceae; genus Rutidosis; species Rutidosis leptorrhynchoides. The sequence goes on along the minus strand of NC_092333.1, from coordinate 219,275,103 downwards.
GAATTTAAAAAGGCAAAAGAAAATAATAAGGGAAAGGGCATAAAAATAGAGAAATCTAATTCCAACCCCGATGAACTTTATATGTATCGTCAACCCCCAAAGTCCTTAAGTTGTAACAATGACCCGGGAACCTCTAAACCACCAGGTTTTTCTAAACCAATGTGGACAACGACGGCTCGTATTAGGGGAACATCATATATCCCTAGAAACTTGGCAAAACGAACCAAAACCGAAGAAGAAGAAACGAGCGAGTCGGAATAAGATAGTTGTATTCGTGTGGTGTAATATATGGAATATAGTGTTCTTATGCTTTATGATATATGTAAAAATTGCTTGTATTAATAAGTATTTTTTTTATGAATCTAACTCTTGTCTATTTTACAGTTTAAAAACACAAAATGGATAGACAACCCAATATTTTAAGAGACCTACCCGGAGACATGATTGATGAAATCTTGTCTAGAGTCGGCCAGAATTCTTCGGCACAACTATTTAAGGCGAGATCAGTTTGTAAGACATTCGAAGAACGTTCCAAGAATGTCTTGGTTTATAAGAGACTTTCGTTTGAAAGATGGGGGATATCACATTGGGAAACCCATAAGTTACGATGTGTTTACTTTGACGCATATATTGCGGGGAACCCAAATGCTATTTTACGCAACGGGTTAAGAAATTATTTTGACTCAATATATCCGAATATTGGACTTCGTGATTTAGAAAAAGCGGCTAACATGCAACATAAAGAAGCATGTTATGCTTACGGATTAGTAATGTTCGCTTCTCACCAAAGTGAGAACAAGAACATCGGGCTACAACTATTAAACAAAACGTTTCCACAAGTGACGGAGTCGGTAATTGGGGTAAGAAATGAGGTTTTTAGATTATTACGGGACTGTTGGACATTACGTAACCCTCGTCCCTTTGATGACGTTACAACACGCTGTCTTATCAACGGCCATAACGGTTATGTTGTACAAGACCAAGGATGGGAAGTAGTCCTAGTAAAACCAGAATGCATGACTTGTTTCTGGACGTATGAATTACGTGTCTTTATTGCCTTTGCTGAACGACTTGTGTACTAGCTAAAATTATCTTCACAACTATCTTGTATCAAAGTTATTGTGTGCTATATTTCATGCTTTATGTAAAATAAGCGGTATTGTAAGTTTGTAAAATATTGTATAAAAGTTTGAACGCGAAATATTATTATAATCAGTTTTTCATATAGAATTGTAGTAGTTGAATTGTATATTAGCTACTAAGTATGAACTTAACGGGTAGGTACTACCCGAATTTAAACTTATAAAACGCTAATATGAAGAAAAAGCTTTTATAAATGAGTTCATATTATGCTACGAAATACTATTAACTACTCTTAATATTCTGTATGATTAACTTGTTCCATTTAACTATTTTGAAGGAAATGGCACCAACTACTCGACACACCGTGAATATGAATGAAGAGGAATTCCGTACTTTTCTAGCTTCAAATATAGCCGCAGTACAGGCTGCGCTACATACCAACAATAACCTTGGATCTAGCAGTACAGGAAATCGTGTAGGATGCACCTACAAAGAATTCACTGCCTGCAAACCTTTGGAATTTGATGGAACCGAAGGACCGATCGGATTGAAACGGTGGACCGAGAAGGTTGAATCGGTGTTTGCCATAAGTAAGTGTACTGAAGAGGACAAAGTGAAGTACGCTACGCATACCTTCACAGGTTCTGCGTTAACATGGTGGAATACCTATCTAGAGCAAGTGGGACAAGATGATGCGTACGCACTACCGTGGTCAGCATTCAAGCACTTGATGAACGAGAAGTACCGTCCCAGAACTGAGGTCAATAAGCTCAAGACAGAACTTAGAGGGTTACGAACCCAAGGATTTGATATTACCACGTACGAAAGACGATTCACAGAATTGTGCCTATTGTGTCCGGGAGCATTCGAAGATGAGGAAGAGAAGATCGACGCGTTTGTGAAAGGATTACCGGAAAGAATCCAAGAAGATATAAGTTCACACGAGCCCGCCTCCATACAACAGGCATGTAGAATGGCTCACAAACTCGTGAACCAGATTGAAGAAAGAATTAAAGAACAGACTGCTGAAGAGGCCAATGTGAAGCAAGTCAAAAGAAAGTGGGAGGAAAACGGTGATAAGAATCACCAATACAACAACAACAGCAATTACAACAATAATCGCAACAATTATCCCAACAATCACAACATCAATCGCAACTACAACAAACGGCCCAACAACAACAACAACAACAACAGCAACTACAACAATCATCCCAACAACAATAATAACCGCAACAACAACAACAATCAGAAGCAGCTATGCCAAAGGTGTGAAAAGAATCACTCGGGGTTCTGCACCAAATTTTGCAACAAGTGTAAAAGAAATGGTCATAGCGCGGCGAAGTGTGAGGTCTACGGACCAGGGGTTAATAGAACGAAAGGAACAAATGGTGTCGGAACGAGTAATGGCGGAGCAAGTAGTGTCGGAGCAAGTTATGCCAATGTAGTTTGTTATAAATGTGGAAAACCAGGCCACATTATTAGAAATTGCCCGAACCAGGAGAACACGAATGGACAAGGCCGTGGAAGAGTTTTCAATATTAATGCGGCAGAGGCACAGGAAGACCCGGAGCTTGTTACGGGTACGTTTCTTATTGACAATAAATGTGCTTACGTTTTATTTGATTCGGGTGCGGATAGAAGCTATATGAGTAGAGATTTTTGTGCTAAATTAAGTTGTCCATTGACGCCTTTGGATAGTAAATTTTTACTCGAATTAGCAAATGGTAAATTAATTTCAGCAGATAATATATGTCGGAATCGAGAAATTAAACTGGTTAGCGAAACATTTAAGATTGATTTGATACCAGTAGAGTTAGGGAGTTTTGATGTGATAATCGGTATGGACTGGTTGAAAGAAGTGAAAGCGGAGATCGTTTGTTACAAAAATGCAATTCGCATTATACGAGAAAAAGGAAAACCCTTAATGGTGTACGGAGAAAAGGGCAACACGAAGCTACATCTTATTAGTAATTTGAAGGCACAAAAACTAATAAGAAAAGGTTGCTATGCTGTTCTAGCACACGTCGAGAAAGTACAAACTGAAGAAAAGAGCATCAATGATGTTCCCATTGCAAAAGAATTTCCCGATGTATTTCCGAAAGAATTACCGGGATTACCCCCACATCGATCCGTTGAATTTCAAATAGATCTTGTACCAGGAGCTGCACCAATAGCTCGTGCTCCTTACAGACTCGCACCCAGCGAGATGAAAGAACTACAAAGCCAATTACAAGAACTTTTAGAGCGTGGTTTCATTCGACCAAGCACATCACCGTGGGGAGCTCCTGTTTTGTTTGTCAAGAAGAAAGATGGTACATTCAGGTTATGTATCGACTACCGAGAGTTGAACAAACTTACCATCAAGAACCGCTACCCACTACCGAGAATCGACGACTTATTTGATCAACTACAAGGCTCGTCTGTTTATTCAAAGATTGACTTACGTTCCGGGTATCATCAAATGCGGGTGAAAGAAGATGATATTCCAAAGACTGCTTTCAGAACACGTTACGGTCATTACGAGTTTATGGTCATGCCGTTTGGTTTAACTAATGCACCAGCTATGTTCATGGACCTTATGAACCGAGTGTGTGGACCATACCTTGACAAGTTTGTCATTGTTTTCATTGATGACATACTTATTTACTCAAAGAATGACCAAGAACACGGTGAACATTTGAGAAAGGTGTTAGAAGTATTGAGGAAGGAAGAATTGTACGCTAAGTTTTCAAAGTGTGCATTTTGGTTGGAAGAAGTTCAATTCCTCGGTCACATAGTGAACAAAGAAGGTATTAAGGTGGATCCGGCAAAGATAGAAACTGTTGAAAAGTGGGAAACCCCGAAAACTCCGAAACACATACGCCAGTTTTTAGGACTAGCTGGTTACTACAGAAGGTTCATCCAAGACTTTTCCAGAATAGCAAAACCCTTGACTGCATTAACGCATAAAGGGAAGAAATTTGAATGGAATGATGAACAAGAGAAAGCGTTTCAGTTATTAAAGAAAAAGCTAACTACGGCACCTATATTGTCATTGCCTGAAGGGAATGATGATTTTGTGATTTATTGTGACGCATCAAAGCAAGGTCTCGGTTGTGTATTAATGCAACGAACGAAGGTGATTGCTTATGCGTCTAGACAATTGAAGATTCACGAACAAAATTATACGACGCATGATTTGGAATTAGGCGCGGTTGTTTTTGCATTAAAGACTTGGAGGCACTACTTATATGGGGTCAAAAGTATTATATATACCGACCACAAAAGTCTTCAACACATATTTAATCAGAAACAACTGAATATGAGGCAGCGTAGGTGGATTGAATTATTGAATGATTACGACTTTGAGATTCGTTACCACCCGGGGAAGGCAAATGTGGTAGCCGATGCCTTGAGCAGGAAGGACAGAGAACCCATTCGAGTAAAATCTATGAATATAATGATTCATAATAACATTACTACTCAAATAAAGGAGGCGCAACAAGGAGTTTTAAAAGAGGGAAATTTAAAGGATGAAATACCCAAAGGATCGGAGAAGCATCTTAATATTCGGGAAGACGGAACCCGGTATAGGGCTGAAAGGATTTGGGTACCAAAATTTGGAGATATGAGAGAAATGGTACTTAGAGAAGCTCATAAAACCAGATACTCAATACATCCTGGAACGGGGAAGATGTACAAGGATCTCAAGAAACATTTTTGGTGGCCGGGTATGAAAGCCGATATTGCTAAATACGTAGGAGAATGTTTGACGTGTTCTAAGGTCAAAGCTGAGCATCAGAAACCATCAGGTCTACTTCAACAACCCGAAATCCCGGAATGGAAATGGGAAAACATTACCATGGATTTCATCACTAAATTGCCAAGGACTGCAAGTGGTTTTGATACTATTTGGGTAATAGTTGATCGTCTCACCAAATCAGCACACTTCCTACCAATAAGAGAAGATGACAAGATGGAGAAGTTAGCACGACTGTATTTGAAGGAAGTCGTCTCCAGACATGGAATACCAATCTCTATTATCTCTGATAGGGATGGCAGATTTATTTCAAGATTCTGGCAGACATTACAGCAAGCATTAGGAACTCGTCTAGACATGAGTACTGCCTATCATCCACAAACTGATGGGCAGAGCGAAAGGACGATACAAACGCTTGAAGACATGCTACGAGCATGTGTTATTGATTTCGGAAACAGTTGGGATCGACATCTACCGTTAGCAGAATTTTCCTACAATAACAGCTACCATTCAAGCATTGAGATGGCGCCGTTTGAAGCACTTTATGGTAGAAAGTGCAGGTCTCCGATTTGTTGGAGTGAGGTGGGGGATAGACAGATTACGGGTCCGGAGATTATACAAGAAACTACCGAGAAGATCATCCAAATTCAACAACGGTTGAAAACCGCCCAAAGTCGACAAAAGAGCTACGCTGACATTAAAAGAAAAGATATAGAATTTGAAATTGGAGAGATGGTCATGCTTAAAGTTTCACCTTGGAAAGGCGTTGTTCGATTTGGTAAACGAGGAAAATTAAATCCAAGGTATATTGGACCATTCAAGATTATTGATCGTGTCGGACCAGTAGCTTACCGACTTGAGTTACCTCAACAACTCGCGGCTGTACATAACACTTTCCACGTCTCGAATTTGAAGAAATGTTTTGCTAAAGAAGATCTCACTATTCCGTTAGATGAAATCCAAATCAACGAAAAACTCCAATTCATCGAAGAACCCGTCGAAATAATGGATCGTGAGGTTAAAAGACTTAAGCAAAACAAGATACCAATTGTTAAGGTTCGATGGAATGCTCGTAGAGGACCCGAGTTCACCTGGGAGCGTGAAGATCAGATGAAGAAGAAATACCCGCATCTATTTCCAGAAGATTCGTCAACACCTTCAACAGCTTAAAATTTCGGGACGAAATTTATTTAACGGGTAGGTACTGTAGTGACCCGAACTTTTCCATGTTTATATATATTAATTGAGATTGATATTTACATGATTAAATGTTTCCAACATGTTAAGCAATCAAACTTGTTAAGACTTGATTAATTGAAATATATTTCATATAGACAATTGACCACCCAAGTTGACCGGTGATTCACGAACGTTAAAACTTGTAAAAAATATATGATGACATTTATATGGTTATATATATAGTTAACATGATATTATGATAAGTAAACATATCATTAAGTATATTAACAATGAACTACATATGTAAAAACAAGACTACTAACTTAATGATTTTGAAACGATACATATATGTAACGATTATCGTTGTAACGACATTTAATGTATATATATATCATATTAAGAGATATTCGTACATCATAATATTATGATAATATAATAATTTAAAATCTCTTTTGATATTATAAACATTGGGTTAACAACATTTAACAAGATCGTTAACCTAAAGGTTTCAAAACAACATTTACATGTAACGACTAACGATGACTTAACGACTCAGTTAAAATGTATATACATGTAATGTTTTAATATGTATTCATACACTTTTGAAAGACTTCAAGACACTTATCAAAATACTTCTACTTAACAAAAATGCTTACAATTACATCCTCGTTCAGTTTCATCAACAATTCTACTCGTATGCACCCGTATTCGTACTCGTACAATACACAGCTTTTAGATGTATGTACTATTGGTATATACACTCCAATGATCAGCTCTTAGCAGCCCATGTGAGTCACCTAACACATGTGGGAACCATCATTTGGCAACTAGCATGAAATATCTCATAAGATTACAAAAATATGAGTAATCATTCATGACTTATTTACATGAAAACAAAATTACATATCCTTTATATCTAATCCATACACCAACGACCAAAAACACCTACAAACACTTTCATTCTTCAATTTTCTTCATCTAATTGAACTCTCTCAAGTTCTATCTTCAAGTTCTAAGTGTTCTTCATAAATTCCAAAAGTTCTAGTTTCATAAAATCAAGAATACTTTCAAGTTTGCTAGCTCACTTCCAATCTTGTAAGGTGATCATCCAACCTCAAGAAATCTTTGTTTCTTACAGTAGGTTATCATTCTAATACAAGGTAATAATCATATTCAAACTTTGGTTCAATTTCTATAACTATAACAATCTTATTTCAAGTGATGATCTTACTTGAACTTGTTTTCGTGTCATGATTTTGCTTCAAGAACTTTGAGCCATCCAAGGATCCATTGAAGCTAGATCCATTTTTCTCTTTTCCAGTAGGTTCATCCAAGGAACTTAAGGTAGTAATGATGTTCATAACATCATTCGATTCATACATATAAAGCTATCTTATTCGAAGGTTTAAACTTGTAATCACTAGAACATAGTTTAGTTAATTCTAAACTTGTTCGCAAACAAAAGTTAATCCTTCTAACTTGACTTTTAAAATCAACTAAACACATGTTCTATATCTATATGATATGCTAACTTAATGATTTAAAACCTGGAAACACGAAAAAACACCGTAAAACCGGATTTACGCCGTCGTAGTAACACCGCGGGCTGTTTTGGGTTAGTTAATTAAAAACTATGATAAACTTTGATTTAAAAGTTGTTATTCTGAGAAAATGATTTTTATGATGAACATGAAACTATATCCAAAAATTATGGTTAAACTCAAAGTGGAAGTATGTTTTCTAAAATGGTCATCTAGACGTCGTTCTTTCGACTGAAATGACTACCTTTACAAAAACGACTTGTAACTTATTTTTCCGACTATAAACCTATACTTTTTCTGTTTAGATTCATAAAATAGAGTTCAATATGAAACCATAGCAATTTGATTCACTCAAAACGGATTTAAAATGAAGAAGTTATGGGTAAAACAAGATTGGATAATTTTTCTCATTTTAGCTACGTGAAAATTGGTAACAAATCTATTCCAACCATAACCTAATCAACTTGTATTGTATATTATGTAATCTTGAGATACCATAGACACGTATACAATGTTTCGACCTATCATGTCGACACATCTATATATATTTCGGAACAACCATAGACACTCTATATGTGAATGTTGGAGTTAGCTATACAGGGTTGAGGTTGATTCCAAAATATATATAGTTTGAGTTGTGATCAATACTGAGATACGTATACACTGGGTCGTGGATTGATTCAAGATAATATTTATCGATTTATTTCTGTACATCTAACTGTGGACAACTAGTTGTAGGTTACTAACGAGGACAGCTGACTTAATAAACTTAAAACATCAAAATATATTAAAAGTGTTGTAAATATATTTTGAACATACTTTGATATATATGTATATATTGTTATAGGTTCGTGAATCAACCAGTGGCCAAGTCTTACTTCCCGACGAAGTAAAAATCTGTGAAAGTGAGTTATAGTCCCACTTTTAAAATCTAATATTTTTGGGATGAGAATACATGCAGGTTTTATAAATGATTTACAAAATAGACACAAGTACGTGAAACTACATTCTATGGTTGAATTATCGAAATCGAATATGCCCCTTTTTATTAAGTCTGGTAATCTAAGAATTAGGGAACAGACACCCTAATTGACGCGAATCCTAAAGATAGATCTATTGGGCCTAACAAACTCCATCCAAAGTACCGGATGCTTTAGTACTTCGAAATTTATATCATATCCGAAGGGTGTCCCGGAATGATGGGGATATTCTTATATATGCATCTTGTTATTTGTCGGTTACCAGGTGTTCACCATATGAATGATTTTTATCTCTATGTATGGGATGTGTATTGAAATATGAAATCTTGTGGTCTATTGTTACGTTTTGATATATATAGGTTAAACCTATAACTCACCAACATTTTTGTTGACGTTTAAAGCATGTTTATTCTCAGGTGAATACTCAGAGCTTCCGCTGTTGCATACTAAAATAAGGACAAGATTTGGAGTCCATGTTTGTATGATATTGTGTAAAAAATGCATTCAAGAAACTGATTTCGATGTAACATATTTGTATTGTAAACCATTATGTAATGGTCGTGTGTAAACAGGATATTTTAGATTATCATTATTTGATAATCTACGTAAAGCTTTTTAAACCTTTATTTATGAAATAAAGGTTATGGTTTGTTTTAAAAATGAATGCAGTCTTTGAAAAACGTCGCATATAGAGGTCAAAACCTCGCAACGAAATCAATTAATATGGAACGTTTTTAATCAATAAGAACGGGACATTTCACATTCTAGTTTAGAAAACAAAGTGCTATACACCAACATGCATTTGGTGTGTAGTATATTTATGAAAAACTCATTTTCATGTCCTTTTTAGTAAACCAATTACTAGTTATAAACCATTTCATTACCTTTTAAATAAACCATTTTATTTAAGTCTAATAACCAATTATTAGTGTCATTTTGTTATGTTTTATTATAACCATTTATAATGTATTATGCAAGTTGTAAACATGTGATAATCTTGTAGCAACCAAACATACAAACATACACAAACATGCATAACAAAGTGTTCACAATCAAGAGCCATTTTGGTGGACATTTTTTTAGCCAAAACAAAAGTCACCTAAGAGGGTTAACTAAAGTAAGAGATTTTTAAACAAATCTCCCACTTAATCTTGTAATCTTCAAAAGCTCCATCTTGTAATCTTCATCTTCATTTTACAAAATTATATCCTAATACAATTTTCTAGAAAATGAAATAACAACCTATTCTATTTTTACAAACAAATAGAATAAATTACATGAAAAATTACAAGATTACTTACAACTTATTACAAACCAAAATTACAAAATTATTACAAATTTATACAAACCATATGAATGAATATAACAACCATGAAAAATAACTAAATCATCCAAACATTCAACCACACGGTCTAGGCTCGATTGTGAACAATAACATAACAACAAATCTTGGCCAAACTTGAAGTCCCAAACCCACTTTTGGGACCCAATAATTCGGCCAAGACACCAAACCCACCAAAACTCATGATTTTCACATTCTACTTTCATGCATGTTGGTAGATTGTAAAATAAATGAGTTTACTAGCCAAAAACAAGAAGCATATTAACAAGACTTTGGCTCTAGATACCATTGATGGAATTCATCAACTAAACAAGTTTACAAGACCCATTTGGTAGTATATGTAATATGTATATAAAGCGGAAGCATTTTAAAGTTGCATGTGTAGTTTAACCTTTTAAACTTGAATTCCATGTATAGATCTAGTCTTGAAATATACTAAAATGTAAATAGAAGCTAGTTAGGGTTTTATACCTTCTCCTAAGATGGAGGTTGAAGAAGCAAGATGAAGATGATGAACAAGCTAGTTTCTCACTTGAAACCTCAAGCCTTTGATACCCACAAACCTTTGTATATCAACACCCTTCAAACTTGGTTAGGATTTAGAAACAAATGCAAGAAAATCAATTGAAGAACACCTTGTTCTTCCTCCCTAAAAATTGGCCAAGATGAGAGTTGGAAGAGAGTTTTTAGATTTTGAAATAGCAAGTAAGATGTGTGTATTGGAATGTGCAAGAAGGCATGCAAAAGGTAGAGTGTAATATTTAATAAAAGCAAGCATGGGGAGGCTATGTGGGAGTCCCCAAAAACCGTCCCATTATTACCCCCTTTTTTTTCTGCTTTTATTATTTACTTCTTGATGAATGCACTCTTTATATATATAATTACATGCACATATGTATATCTTTATAAACCACTTATAAAGTTATATATATGTTACTTGCACATTAAATATAATTTTATAAACCACTTTATAAAATTATAACACACACATGAGTTAATCATACAAATAATTAAACTTGCACTTATAATTATCCAAATAATTATTTCTTGCATTTTATCTTTAGAAAACCAAATTCTAAAGTCTAGGTGTCAAGTAATTATTTTAAAGATCCACTCATTAAAACAAATACATAAAAGTGTTGACGGCTTGTTATTGGGTATGACCCGACTTGGATCATAACATATTGGCCACATTAATTAATTATGTCTCTCGGGCACATGAAATACCTTCAGGAACTACAAGTCGGTAGTGTCTCGACAGGTTATTCATAAGTCGGTGCCACCTCATAGTGGTTCACCGGGCGGTGACCCTTAGTAGTTGGTTGGTGTTTCACAAGTCGGTGACACCATAAGTCGGGGAAGTGATTCACGAGTCAGTGAAACTTCATAGTGTTCACAAGCCGGTGACACTAGGTGGTACTTCACAAGTCGGTGATGCCACATGGAGGTTCACAAGTCGGTGACCCATATGTATTGATGGGGGTTCACAAGTCGGTGATACCCTTGGGTGATTCACAAGTCGGTGACACCCTATAGTGTTCACGAGTCGGTGACACTTAGTGGCGCTTCACAAGTCGGTGATGTCACATGGCGTTCACAAGTCGGTGACCCATATGTATTGATGGGGGTTCACAAGTCGGTGATACCCTTGGGTGATTCACAAGTCGGTGACACCCTATAGTGTTCCCGAGTCGGTGACACTTAGTGGCGCTTCACAAGTCGGTGATGTCACATGGCGTTCACAAGTCGATGACCCATATGTATTGATGGGGGTTCACAAGTCGGTGATACCCTTGGGTGATTCACAAGTCGGTGACACCCTATAGTGTTCACAAGTCGGTGACACTTAGTGGCGCTTCACAAGTCGGTGATGTCACATGGCGTTCACAAGTCGGTGACACCCTTTGATGAGTCACAAGTCGGTGACAACATACGAGTGAGACTCGACGTTATTGGTCGTCTACAAGTCGGTAGTGCCATAGCGAGGAACGGTTTGTTATATTTATGCATTATTGTGATTTAGTATATTATTGTGGCGATTTATATACTAACGTTGTTGCTAGTCGTATGTTTGGTGTTGCTAGCTCATTTATGCATTTTGTTTGCATGGTATTGTAAGTGGATGCGTGTAGGTAAATTACATATGTATATGTATAAGTATTGCATTCACTAAGCGTTAGCTTACCCTCTCGTTGTTGACTTTCTTATAGATTGCATGGATGCGGAGGCTCGGGTAAGCGGGGACTAGTGGACTTGCGTAGTTGCTTTAGAAGGCTTGCTTTTGGATTGATTAGGATTGGGTAGCGTATCCCCAATCGCCATGCTCGGCCTTTATTTTGTATTACAAATCATGTGTTTGAAAACTTGTATTTTCGTACGAAAGTCGTAAAACGGCCGATGTAGGCCCGGTCTTCGTAAGACTAATTTTATTAATGGGACGTGTTAGTTCTACATATATTAATGTATGGTTAAAAGCGTTTTGTCTAAATACGTCGGGAAGTGGTCAAACATTTTCGCATTTCATGACTTTTTGGACAGGCCACTTTGGCGCGCCGCGCCATATGCTGTTCCAGCAAAAAAAAATTTTATCCGCGATATTGGTTGGTTAACGGGTTGGGTTGTTACAAGTGGTATCAGAGCATGGTTTAAGGGATTTAGGTGATTTGAGATAGGTGCCTAGACTTAGACTTTTGTGTGTGCTAAATTTGTTGCGGGACTTGTAGGAATTACGGGTCGGAATAGGTTATAGTTAGTGCCTTGTTTGTAGGTGGACTAATGTTTATATTAGTAATGCGGATATTATTAATATATTAATTGTGTTGTGATAATAATTCTCGCGTATGTGCATATCGTGTAGGATTTTGTTTGTGTTTGTTTATATCATCGAGCGAGGCGGTCGTTGTACTAACGAGTTGATACGGCGTGTATACGTAATAAGGACTTGCAAACCTTATTACGGGTACAAATCGTGTCTAGCAAGTGATGTACGATGAATGTTTAGCAAGATGGGGTGGTATTGTGTGTGTGCTTTATACGTTCGTGATCTAATCGCTTTGCATTCCTTAGAATGGCGACGGGAAATGGGATCGAGACGAACGACGCTGAGTTTAATGCTAGAGTTACACGTATGTTAGGCGATTGTAGTGGTATTCGGATGTTAGAGCGTGTTCGCTTTCGTGTTGAAGTTGATGATCCATGAGGTTCGTCGGGTGGATGAAACCCCTGTGATCAAGTGTTTGATCTAGATGAATGTTGGTAATGGAGTCTACGGGATGCAACGTTAGGTGCCTCTTTCATACCTACTAGCGTGGTATTCGACTCCGATGGTGTTACGGTTACATTGACCATAGGGTACCGGCAAGAAAACCCTTAGGTGTTCGAGTGACGATGTGGAAGTTACAAGCGATAGCAACTCGATGATTGCTAGAGTAATACCCGTACGGTTCGGTAAGTGCTTCGGTTGAAGTAGCAAAGGATAATCCGAAATCCTTCGTATGCTCAAGGTTGGAGCAAGGTTTGTTGACGTGCGTATTAAGAGATGCAAGGCGGCTGAACCTCGTCTTTCTTTTAGGAGTTATGATCATGCGATTGGCGCATTAGTTGTCAGATTAGTGTCCGTGAGAGTGAGCATGTGTTTATCGTCGGGAGCTATTGTTGGAGACGAATTCGTGAGAATTCGAGGACTATGACCAATGAGGATATTAGTTGTGTATGTTGATGAGTGGCCATTCCATGGGATGCTATTATTTCGACGATGTGTTTACGGAACGGAGTTCTAGGTGGGGGAGTTTATACTCTCGCACGAAGGTATTCTAGTGAGATGAAGTGACTAGCTAGGTCGAGTTAGTCCATTGTAGTTTGACTAACCGGGTCGGGTTAATCAATTAGATGTTAGGTGTTGACCGAGGCGGGTTAACCAAGTGAGTTTGACTAACCGGGTCGGGTTAATCAATTAGATGTTAGGTGTTGACCGAGGCGGGTTAACTAAGTGAGTTTGACTAACCGAGTCTGGTTAATCAATTAGATGTTAGGTGTTGACCGAGGCGGGTTAACCAAGCGAGTTTGACTAACCGAGTCGGGTTAATCAATTAGATGTTAGGTGTTGACCAAGGCGGGTTAACCAAGTGAGTTTGACTAACCGGGTCGGGTTAATCAATTTGATGTTAGGTATTGACCGAGTCGGGTTGACCTAGGGTATTTGACTAACCGAGTCGGGTTAATCAATTTTATGTTAGGTATTGACCGAATGCGTTTGACTAACCAAGTTGGGTTAATCATTTGTCGTTAGAGGTTTGACCGAGGCGGGTTAAATAAGTAAGTTTGACTTAACCAAGTCGGGTTAATCAATTAGGTGATAGGTGTTGATCGAGGCGGGTTGACCAAGTGTGTTTGACTAACGAGTTCGGGTTAATTGTTTTGGTGTGGAGGCTTAACCAAGTCGGGTGTAACCATGAGGTGATTAGAGGGTTACTTGTATTGTTCTCCATAATGGTTAGCATAGAAATGGTATGCCATTCGAGAGGCGTTTACGTTGACCAAGTATGTGCACAAGAAGAGTCACGGATGTTGACTATCTTTGATGTGTGTAGTTTTCAGCCAGTCTTCATGATTGTTGGATGTGTGATCTATTGGTGGTTTTATACGTCGAGAGTGGGGTCGTGAGGACCACGTCGTGTGATTAGTGAGGCGATAGCCGTGTTTCGCTCACGTGTTGTTACGGGTGTGACAATAGTCGATTTTGGACACCTTAGGATTAGCGTTGCCATAGTCGTTTTGGGCGATTTTGGTTTTAGTCGTTGCTTATGATGTTAGGATAGTGGCGTATTGGTTGTATTGCACACTACAAAGGATGATTAGTGGTAAGAGTAATCCGTGAGGATTCATGTGGTTCGATCTTCAACGTTCGGATTATTGACTTTAGGTTGAGACTTGGTCACTTTTAGCGTTGTCCGTGGTAAAGGTACGCTAAGGAATTTATATCTCGGTACGAGGTTGGTTGAGTTTTTCCCGATATGGGAAATTAAGCAGGTTTTAGTGCTCGGATTGTGGTTTTGATAAATCACGGTTGACGATTTTAGTTGTTAAAAGTGATCCATTGGGAAGAATTGTCTAGGAAAGTTCGTATTGGGACTTGAGTGAGGATCGTTGAGTAGGTCCGGAATGGTTAAGTGGAGAAGATCACGAGGACGTGATCGAGTTTAAGTGGGGGAGAGTTGTAAGACCCAAATATTTATTGTACATAATGTATTTATGGTGTACGATGCGTGTATGAAGTGTACGTGTTGCTTGCTCGAACGCCGAAGGAAACTGGACGTTGTCCAAAGTGGCAAGGTGTGTACGTATCTTTTCAACCTCAAATAAAGTTTGTGTTGATGTTTCAAAGCCCTACCATTGGAAAGAAAATCTTATTACGTTTCCAACGATATTTGATTCATCGAAAACGGAGTTACGGTCGAAAAGTTATGGCCAAAACAAGTTGCTGAAACCTGTTTTGGGCTCGACCACAATTTCCAGTTATTTGGAGCGGCGCTCCACCTTCTGGCGCGGCGCGCCGATTGCTGCAGGGGCAATTTTCAGCCTTTTTAAAAGGTTTAAATGAGGGGTACTTTGGTCTTTTCAATTAGGATCGGTTTGGGGTCATCAAGACTGACCAAGAACTCCATTGGAGCTCATTTCTCACCCACACAAACACTCTCTTCAAACCCTAGTGAGAGAAACCCACTTTTAGTGAGAGAGAGCTTGATTTGGAGAAGAAGGAGTTGGATTCTCACCAAAGCTCGGGTTTTAAAGTTGTTCTACTCGTCAACGACATCGTTTTGGTGGTATTGGTAAGTTCAAACTCCGAATTACATTTGTTAGATTTGATATTCAAGTTAGGGTTTGAGTTTGATTTGTAGTGAAACCCTCTTAGATGATGAAATGGGTTTATGGTGACTAGTTATTCTTGTCACTTGGCGGGTTTTGGGTTGGTTGACGATTTGGCCTTGATTAGGCTTTAATTTTGAGTTTAATCACTAGGTTTAGTGATTATGGAAGTGTTGGAATCACTTTAGGTGCATTTGGGTTGACTAATTTTGACTTGAGTCAAAATTAGGGTTTGTTGATGATTATGACTCAATTGCCGATTTAATAAGGTTTATAAACTTAAAATGGATTAAGTTGAAGTATAAAACCAAGTTAAATATGTTTTGGTGTCAAAACTCGCTAATGGCGCGATGTTGACTTCTTATGGGTCAAATTAGGGTTTAAGTGCCATTTTGGGCAAGATAGGTGTTTAACACCTATGATTGGGTCTAATTGGCATATTAGGACCATTCTCACTTGTGTTAGTGATTATTGGTTAGTTTGGGCATGGTTTGTGCTTGGAAGTGCATTTGGGTCGAAATTGCACTAGTTGTCAATTTGGGTTGATTTGTAAATCCACCCTAATTGTGTTGTTGTGTTTGTGATAATGGAATATGTACATTCCATCGGTGTATTGCGGATTATTCGGTGGCATTTCTTCAAGGCGACAAGGTGAGTGGAATATTTATACATGTATGTATGTGGTTTATTTACTCGTACGCGATGTGGGCCTTTGGTGCCACATCGTAAGTAGTGGGCGTTATGTCACAAGACGGTGACATATTTGTTGGTATGATGGGATGGGAACTACAAGTCGGTAGTGTCTCGACAGGTTATTCATAAGTCGGTGCCACCTCATAGTGGTTCACGGGGCGGTGACCCTTAGTAGTTGGTTGGTGTTTCACAAGTCGGTGTCACCATAAGTCGGGGAAGTGATTCACGAGTCGGTGACACTTCATAGTGTTCACAAGCCGGTGACACTAGGTGGTGCTTCACAAGTCGGTGATGCCACATGGAGGTTCACAAGTCGGTGACCCATATGTATTGATGGGGGTTCACAAGTCGGTGATGCCCTTGGGTGATTCACAAGTCGGTGACACCCTATAGTGTTCACGAGTCGGTGACACTTAGTGGCGCTTCACAAGTCGGTGATGTCACATGGCGTTCACAAGTCGGTGACCCATATGTATTGATGGGGGTTCACAAGTCGGTGATACCCTTGGGTGATTCACAAGTTGGTGACACCCTATAGTGTTCACGAGTCGGTGACACTTAGTGGCGCTTCACAAGTCGGTGATGTCACATGGCGTTCACAAGTCGGTGACCCATATGTATTGATGGGGGTTCACAAGTCGGTGATACCCTTGGGTGATTCACAAGTCGGTGACACCCTATAGTGTTCACAAGTCGGTGACACTTAGTGGCGCTTCACAAGTCGGTGATGTCACATGGCGTTCACAAGTCGGTGACCCATAGATATTGGTGGGTAGTTCACAAGTCGGTGACACCCTTTGATGAGTCACAAGTCGGTGACAACATACGAGTGAGACTCGACGTTATTGGTCGTCTACAAGTCGGTAGTGCCATAGCGAGGAACGGTTTGTTATATTTATGTATTATTGTGATTTAGTATATTATTGTGGGGATTTATATACTAACGTTGTTGCTAGTCGTATGTTTGGTGTTGCTAGCTCATTTATGCATTTTGTTTGCATGGTATTGTAAGTGGATGCGTGTAGGTAAATTACATATGTATATGTATAAGCATTGCATTCACTAAGCGTTAGCTTACCCTCTCGTTGTTGACTTTTTTATAGATTGCATGGATGCGGAGGCTCGGGTAAGCGGGGACTAGTGGACTTGCGTAGTTGCTTTAGAAGGCTTGCTTTTGGATTGATTAGGATTGGGTAGCGTATCCCCAATCGCCATGCTCGGCCTTTATTTTGTATTACAAATCATGTGTTTGAAAACTTGTATTTTCGTACGAAAGTCGTAAAACGGCCGATGTAGGCCCGGTCTTCGTAAGACTAATTTTATTAATGGGACGTGTTAGTTTTACATATATTAATGTATGGTTAAAAGCGTTTTGTCTAAATACGTCGGGAAGTGGTCAAACATTTTCGCATTTCATGACTTTTTGGACAGGCCACTTTGGCGCGCCGCGCGGCCATATGGCGCGCCGCGCCATATGCTGTTCCAGCAAATTTTTTTTTTTATCCGCGTTATTGGTTGGTTAACGGGTTGGGTTGTTACATTATTAATTTATACGAATACATTATTTATAATTATTAACTTAAAAGTGAATTAATTGAAATTATACTAATTGTGATCTAAATAAGTTTATTACTAAATGATAATTAATAAAATAACAACTTTTAATAAAACTAATTAATTAGAATTTTGTTTTGAGCAATAAATTATAATACAAATTTATTTAAATTACTAAATAATAAATTTTAGTAAGATTAAAAAAACATGTATTAAAGGAATTTATAATAATTAATACTAATTATAAATTAATTAATATAATAATAAAATATTTAATTTAAACTTTAGAAAATAAATAAAATACGGAACAGTGCTGAAATTATACGTACACGTTTCGTATACAAGTATACGCATTCCGCGTATAGTTTTGAATGTACGCGTTTCGTGTGATGTATACACGATACGCGTAAGCTTTATACGATGTGACAAATAGTACTGGTACAAATTCGAGTATTTTGATGTATATTTTTATTTTTAGTGAATAATAATAATACGTAAATAATAATAATAATAATAATAAGTATTTTATAATATATAAATAAATGGGAGTGTTTACTTAAATGTGTCACCTCTAGATCCATGGATTGTTTTGAGTTTAAGCCCTATTAAAATGTTTTAGTATAAAACTTTATATTTTTTTCTTTCGAATAAATATAAAGTTATGACTAACTAAATTCAATCTAATTTTCATCGGATCTTATTTTAGATAGTTACTATTCAACAAGTATTTAAATTGAGACCCAACCCAGTTTTGACTTTCGCCAAAACCCAATTCATAACGGTTTCCCTTTTTACAATTTCACTGTTTTATGACTAGTGATATTACCCAAACCACCGAACTTTACTTCTAATTTAGTGTTAATAAATTATTCATAAGTTCGTCTAGATCACTTTTAATGTTGAAGCTTAATTTATATAGATAAAAATAACTTTCGTTATTTAAATCTAATAAATTAAGTGACAAGGGTTAAATATCCAGGTACATAATAATGGTTCTTTTAATTAGGCTCAATGTTAAAAATACTAAAGTTACATTTTAATTTTTACAAATAATAACAATCCATATCACTAGGGGCTCTACATATAAGCAAACACTAGGGAAATTAGCTACTCATTATACTAGGGTAAACATGAAAATATAAATATACAAATATAATAATAACGATAAAAATTGATAACGATAATTTTAATACGATATACTTACGAAAATCTTCACTCTCATTTACTTTAAACGGTAGAAAATTACAATAACAACACCCCTTGTACTCGTACAATAATACCCTTAATCACGAACAATACACCCTTAAATCTGAAACTATCCTAAAAATTGAATCTTGGAACTGAAATTAATACGGAGTACTTGGTAAAAATAAAAAGACTAATAAGTTGATGTAGTATCTCTCTTTATCCCTCTCTGTATTATATGGAATTGTGTACTGACTTAAAATTGTGCACACTCCTCTGCACTATTGCAAGTCCTCCGTATTATAGCATTTATCTCTTGAAGTAGTAGGTCAAAAGTGATGTTGAACTGTATATTCCTCTGTAAAGCTAAAAAAGTAGTAGTATTATACTCAAAAGAAACCGTCCCATGTGAACTTGAATCTGAATCTGGTCTTAACATTACGCGTTTCGCGTAACCATCTACACATTTCGCGTAAGGTAGAAATACTACGCGTTTCGATAAGAACACCACACGATACGCGTAGGAGTAATCGACAGTTTTATAATTTTTATTATTATTTTTTTTTCGTTTGTTCTTTGTTGATCCCGTGTTGACGTAAAACGACTTGGAACTTTTCATTTGAACTCTTTCTCTTCGATCATCTTGAACTTGCATTCAGGTAAACATTTATCTTGATATATATTTGGTTTAAATCCGTCGTTTTATCGAATTTCTTCTTACTTTAAGCTCGCGTTTACTTTTGCCGTTTTTTCTCGTGAATTATGCATTTGAGTGTCTTCGTTTTGGTAAAAGCCGATGAAATATAAATGATATTGCGTCGAAATATATGTATGTTTAAAGCAATATCAAAATACCCCACACTTGAACGTTGCTTGTCCTCAAGCAATTACATCTTCTAAATAGAATCGGAACATTACATATTTTTCCATATCGAACATTAAATCACACACACACGCTACATGAAATGAAAACACACGCTATATGGAATAAGTTGGAAATGCTACACAATATTTATTGGATCACACGCACACCACACGAAATGAAATTCTGGCAACAGAAACAAAATAGAAACTCGTGATTAAGGTTTAACATAGATGAGTTTACACACCTCAATTTGTTATGGCATATGTATGTTGACCGCGGTCAAACATAGATGCGGTTGATCTTTACGGAGATCATCCACCTGGGGATTAGATTCATTAGTCTTAAAAGCTAATTTGCAATGTGCCCCCTCATTGTACGAGACAGATCCATCTCATGGTTAGGATAAGTCTGACCACCAAAAATCCTATTTGATGCTGAGGTGAGGTGGATTTCCAGCCGATGATAGAGATGACTTTTTAGGATTTTTCGTCAACCTACAGCTGTTCTAGACTACATCTTCTAACATAAGTTAGCAAGTGTGTCATTTTGGAAGACTTTACTTCCTTAAAGGATGGACTTGATTCATCCATTATTACTCGCATTAATGGGATATTCAGGTTTATTGATGTTATGCGAGGTGTATATGAAATAGCTTATATTTTACAACGAAATATTATTAAATACGATACAATTTTACACAAGATATTTATTTATTTATAGAATGGATATACTTAAACCTTGCTACAACACTTATAGGTAGTGTACCTAATTGTACAGTAGTGTAGTTTTTAGTAAGTCGGGTTCGTTCCACAGGGAAAATCTTTAAACAAAGCTTAACGCTATATTAGTTTTAATTTATAAAAATACAAATATATATAAGTAATATTATTATTATAAAGGGGGGTTTTACCGTTTAATGACCGGTTTGTCTATTTTTAAAACTTTAGTCGCAGTTAAAACCTAATGTAAAATATTAAAAATAAATACAACTTAATTTAAAGCGTAAAGTAAATAACGATAATGAAATTGCGATAAATAAAAGTGCGATAAAATAAAATTGCGATAATTAAAAAGTACGATAATTAAAAGTGCAATTAAATAACAATAAATAAAAGTGCGATAATTAGAAGTGCAATTAAATATAAAATAAAGGAAATTAAATGTGAAATAAAAGAATTATGCTTATTTAAACTTCCGTAATCATGATGTTTGACGTGTTGATTTTAGTTTTATGCCCATGGGTTAATTGTCCTTTGTCCTGGATTATTTAATATGTCCGTCTGGTTTTTGTCCATAACAGTCCATCAGTCATAAATATAAAGTGCGAGTATCCTCGTCAAATTATCCTTATACCCGAAGTCAAATATTCCAACTAATTGGGGACTTAAACTGTAACAAGATTTTAATACTTTGTTTAATAATTACACCAGGTTATCGACTGCGTATAACCCAAGGTTTTAATACTTTGTTATCAATTATGCCAAGTGTCATTGTACATAATTTCACCCCTGTTTTAATAATTCCATAGACTATTAATCCATTCCCGTGTCCGGTTAAATGAACGATTATTCGTACATATAAATACCCCGCCCATCGTGTCCGATTGAGTGTATATGGTTATTTATAGGGACGTCCAATTGTAATCTTTATATTAAAATTAACAAACTATCATTTAGTTAAACAAATATAAAGCCCATTAATAGCCCATAGTCTAATTTCCACAAGTGTCGTTCTTTTGTCCAAACCCCAATTATGGTACAAAGCCCAATTACCCAATTTTAATATTTTTAGCCCAACATCATGATTACTTCGGATTAAATAAGCATAATAATAATTTAGCTACGAGACATTAATGTAAAAAGGTTGAACATAACTTACAATGATTAAAAATAGCATAGCGTTACACGGACAGAATTTCGACTTACACCCTTACGACATTCGCTAACATACCCTTATTATTAGGATTTAAAATTAAAATTAAAATTAAAATATAAATATATATATACGTTTACATATAGATAGAGAGATTGATGGATATATAAAACGTTCAGAATGCGCGAGCTTTTATAGGCATTTTCAGAATTTGGGGCTCCGCGAGTCGCGCTATTTTTGCCCTTCAAATTCCGCAAGTCGCGGAGTTTGCTTTTACAGCTCATCCCTTTTTGGATCTTCTTTGCCGACGGTTTTAATATATAAATATAATATATATATATATAATTTATATAATTAATTATATATTATATTATATTTATATACATAGTTAACTTGTAATTTTTAGTCCGTTGCGTCGAGCGTTGAGAGTTGACTCTGGTCCCGGTTCCGGATTTTCGAACGTCCTTGCGTACAATTTAATATCTTGTACTTTGCGTTTTGAATCGTGTACTCTTGTAATTCTGAGATGTTTCTTATCAATAATTGGAACCTCTTTGATTGTATTTTGTACTTTTGAGCTTTTTGGTCGTTTGCGTCTTCAATTCGTCGAATCTGTCTTTTGTCTTCACCTTTTATTATTTAAACGAATATCACTTGTAAATAGGACAATTGCAACTAAAAGCTTGTCTTTTTTGAGGGATAATGCTATGAAATATATGTTCGTTTTTAGCATTATCAAATATTCCCACACTTGAGCATTGCTTGTCCTCAAGCAATATAGTCTTGAAATACTAGAATCACTTCTTTATTCTTCACACTTTGTACATCAGTGATTTCTATACGGCGGTATAAACAATGGTAGTAACGATGTGGTTTACAGTCCCACATGACTATAAAAATTTAGATCCATTAAGGAAATTGGATCTTTATGAAAACATTTGATCTTTTTGAAAATTCAATCTAGTTTTTTACCCTAGATAAGTTTTCCGGAATAACCCTTCACCGGTGTTTGCAAAATATTTTTGTGGGTTTGGTGGGTTTCAGATTTGAAAATTTTAGCTCAAAACTTGTGGTTTTGTGTCACCCACTTGCTAACCTTGTATTAGGAAAGCAACACGTCCAGTATACTTGCCCCGTATATTACCTTTCGGTAAACTACCGTTCGGTTGTAAAGGAAAGCGTTGAACAAGCAACTGTTAAGGCAATGTCCCCTGACATACTTTTAATTATGGTCTATAACATGTCGAACGCAATTACTATCCTTTGTAGGAGCAATAGTAAAGCTCACCCTTATAATTTTCCGGTCTGGCTCAAGGTCCTGTCTTTGATCATGCTATGCAACCACCGTTCTTACGGTTGACACCCGATTTGGTTCAGGTGACCTAATGAATTCCAGATGAATTCCTAGGATTTACGTTCAATGGTAATGAACGCATTGAAAATAGGTTTTCAGAAAACAAATCGGTTTGAAATTTTGATCAAAATATTTTCTCGTTCAAGCTCGAGTTTAGATATCATTGAATTCCATGAGTTTGTAATTCTCAATCTTTAAGGTCAATCTCTAGGATTGAGTAATATCAGTCTTAAAAGCTGATTTTTGATCTTTAAGGAGATTATCCTTTCTGGGGATCTGATTCATTAGTCTTATCAAGCTAATTTGCACAGCGTCCTCCCCATTTTACAAGATAGATTCTCTCATGGTTAGGATAAGTCTGACCACTTGGCGACCCTGTTTTATACTGAGGTCTGTGGATTTCCTGCTGATTTTAGAGATGACTTTTCTAGGTTTTTCGTCAACCTACAGCTGGTCTGGACGACAACTTCATGACCTAAATCAAGAAGCGCGTTTCTTTTTCGGAAGACTTTACTTCCTCTTAATGATGGAATTGATTCATCGTGTAGATCCATCTTTCTTACAGTAAATCGGGTAAAACTGTTTAGTTTAGTCCAAAGCAAAAGTATCTTTAATTATTTGTTACAGAAATATGTGACATATGTTTAAAATAACTTGGTAAATTTTCCCACACTTGGCTTTTATTTTCCTTTTTATTGTCCTCTATTTCATTTTAAATGACTTTTAACATTTTGGTTTGTTTCTCAATTTATGTCCTTTCCAAGGTAACAATAATTTCGGTGTTAACACCTAGTTTTATCATTCATAAATATGTATAAACATGATTTTGAGTTCATTTAAT
Organism: Rutidosis leptorrhynchoides; assembly: GCF_046630445.1. Taxonomy (NCBI): domain Eukaryota; kingdom Viridiplantae; phylum Streptophyta; class Magnoliopsida; order Asterales; family Asteraceae; genus Rutidosis; species Rutidosis leptorrhynchoides. Next base: position 219,251,007 of record NC_092333.1, on the reverse strand, counting down.
TGAAAATTTTGAAAAATTTTACTAGAATTGGGTAGTTAGTATATAAGACTAGGGCTGTTCTTTGTTATCAGAGAGCACTAGATTCTAATACAACTACTGCGTTACTAGTATTTTTAATGGTAACCAAGTGTATAAAGTAAAAATTTTAAAATCCGAAAGAATTTAACCCCTTCCCACACTTAAGATCTTGCAATGCCCTCATTTGCAAGAAATCAGTAACAATTTAAATTATGGAGGGTGATTAGCGTAGAAAAATGATTAAATTTTACCAAAGTTTCCAAACATATTGTTGTTTGTGTTGAATGGTAAATGGTGCATATCATTTGTTCATTCCGTCTTGTTGTTACATCACATTTATTTTTCATCTTGTCGTCAAAATTAGTTGCTTTTGCTGAACTTAATGCCAGTCTTTGAAAATGCGTTGTTTTACCCTGTTGTGTACATAAGATAAACTGCAAACATATATACATATTTTTGAAGTTTGGTATATTACCCCACATTCAAAAATTATTAAAATCTAATAATAAAAGTTAGAAAATTATAAAAACTATTACAATATCAACATAAGTGCTAAATGTAGTAACATTTCAAAAATAAAATAAATAAAACTAAATAAACTAGGGTTGATACTGATACCAGTAGGGGTTCCATGCATAACCGTATGTGTTATAAAATGCTTCAGCTGGGTTATAAGTAGGATTCGGTGGTTGGATCTCTATAGACCAGGGAGGAAATACGGGCTTTGGAGTAGGAATATAGTTTCTACTTACATGTTGGCAATGAGCTATGATGTGGTTTTAATGAACTTGCCAATCTTCAAATGCTCGATGTCTAGCATTTTCATACTCTTGTGAAGCTATAAACCTTTACATTTCTGTCATTTCATTTCCCCCTCCCACATTAACTGGCTGTTGATTTCTTTCAACCTGTGGATGTCTTCCATTATATTGTACTGCGGCATTATTTCGCCTCTTCAAAACCTTAGCACCATGATATACATTTAAACCAATTGTATCGTGGGGTTCTGGTTCTTCGATTAATAATCCCCCCCGACTTATATCCACATCGAGATACTCAGCAATTAATGTAACAAATATACCACCTCCTATTATACTGTGGGGTCTCATCCCCCTAACCATAGCCGATAAATAATAACCCACACAATAAGGTATTCTTACAGTGCTTTGTGGGTCTCGAATACACATGTGGTAAAATAAATCTTGCTCATTTACCTTTTCCTTATTTTTACCTCGCTGTGTAATCGAGTTCGCTAGAAACCTATGGATTACTCTTAATTCAGCTGTATCAATATCAAGATAAGAGTAATTTCCGCCTTTAAATCAGTGATGGCTAGTCATTTGACTCCATACACCATGCGTATCAAAATTTTCATCAATCTTCCTACCATTTAATATCAACCCTTGACAATCGGCAGATGCTAGCTCCTCAGGCGTATATATACGTAAGGCCTGAGCCATGTCTAGTAGAGACATGTGGCGCATCGAACCTCCTAACAAAAATCTAATAAAAGTTCGATCGGTTAAACTAGCTACCCGATCATTTATTTCTATACTACACAATAATTCTTCACACCATACTTTATATACTGGTCTACGCATGTTGAATAATCGTACCCAATCGTTAAAAGTAGAATTACCATACATCTGTGTAAGTAATTCTCTAATTGGCTCGGCCAATTGCACTACCTCTAATGGTTCCCATTCTATTACCCTTGGTACTTCAACAGCTTTAGAATGAAGAGTGTGCAAGCCCCTTTGGTATTTTGGATAATCTATCCAACGTCTGTCTAATCTCAAGTTCGGGTGCAAATCTTCCACGTGCATATCTGAAAATGTCATAACTGGATGAGGTATATCTTGTTTGTAATAGTTATCAACATCCTGTTGTTCCGCATTCTCAGGAGGAGCAATGCGAGCTTGGGATGAAGATTCACCCCCTTCAGTCTGCAAAACACATCAAACACAATTTGTGCATCCAAATATGCATTAGTGTCAGCAAAATCATCAATCAAAATAATTACAATGACATGTTCAATTTATATCAAACTTATGCTCATTTTCATATTTTTATCAAATCTACACTTTTTCAAATAAGCATATACGAAAATGTTCGCCAAGTTCAAAAGCATTCAACTCAAATAACATGTCAAAATAATCATTATTAGCAATTAAACAAGTTTCAAATGGCATTATCTCTCAAAAATCAAGTTCATGAATTTTAGACTTGAAAAAGTCCACTTTAATTCTCAAAAATCATGTTTAGGCTCAATGTTTGGATCATTTAACTACCTAAACATGTTACACTACTTAATTTAGCAATAATTCATGACAAAAATCGGCCATAACCTGTTTATATCAAAAAGCCCCAAATTGCTCAATAACACAAACCCTAGATTACTCAAAATTTGAAGTTTAAGGCTTCTAATCATGTTAAATAGCATCAATTTAGGTTATACAAGCATAATACATAAACAATTTAAGTATAATTACACTAAAAAGCATCAAAATCGAATTGGGTATAAATTTGTTCAAGAACACTAATTTTCGGATTAAATGGTGTTTAGGTGTAGAAATTTACCGTTTTCCTTGAGTAATTCCTTGATAGCATTCTTCTCAACATGATTTTGTGAAAGATTTGATGAAAAATGGTGAAAAAATTCGATTTTTGTGTGTGTTTTCGCAGTTTTTTTTTTTTGCGGTGTTTGTGTGGATACTGATCTGTTCGGCCGTTTTTATTTTTTTCTGGATTTTGCAAACTCCGCGAGTCGCGGTGTTTACCCATTACAAACTCCGCAAGTCGCGGTGTTTGTATATTTTTTTTTTATAAAAACCTTAACTTATAAAATAATTAATTAATTAATTCTAAAATTTTGTTTCCCTTGTTATTTAGGGCAAGGTCGTTTCGGAATGATGTCCTAGTCCGTCCCTCGACAAAATTTTAAAATTTGTCAATTTAAAGCGCGGTTTTAAAAGCAAAGATTTATGGGCTTTTTAATGTTTTTGGCATACTTTAATTCAATAAGATTAAAAATAATGATAATAAAAGTTCTCGTCCCTCCCTCGGGTAAAGCAATTTCGGTTCAAAGACCTAGTCTTCAACTCACGACGAATTTGAAAAATCATATTTTTAACTTAGCGAAATAAAGTAAATTTTTATTTTTTAAATTCACACCAAACTTAAATTTAAAATGCATAAAATTAAAAATTCATATTTTAAAAATTCACACCAAACTTAAATTTAAAATGCATAAAATTAAAAATTCATATTTTTTAAAAAATTAAAAATTCACACCAAACTTATATTATATTTTTGTTTTTATACATACAAATTTATTTTAAAAATATCAATTTTTCAAATATTTACAATTTTAAATATATTAATTTTAAAAATTGCACAATATTAATTTAATATTTATATATTAATTTTAAAAACATGGTAAAAATAAAATTAAAAATCTTTTTGGCTTTTATCCCACTTTAATCAATCAAATATTATCAAAAATATGCGCCCCTCTTTTCGATAAAGTAATTTTGATTCCATGACCCAATTTAACTCATGACGAATTTTTGAAATATTTTGGGTTGATTGATTAAAGATATTTATACCTTAATAATAAACGTTAAATTTCGCAGTGATGTAATAAATTTTTGTATGATATGAAAGGACCCGTTTGAAATGTCCCGTTCTTATTGATTAAAAACGTTCCATATTAATTGATTTCGTTGCGAGGTTTTGACCTCTATATGAGACGTTTTTCAAAGACTGCATTCATTTTTAAACAAACCATAACCTTTATTTCATCAATAAAGGTTTAAAAAGCTTTACGTAGATTATCAAATAATGATAATCTAAAATATCCTGTTTACACACGACCATTACATAATGGTTTACAATACAAATATGTTACAACAAAATAAGTTTCTTGAATGCAGTTTTTACACAATATCATACAAGCATGGACTCCAAATCTTGTCCTTATTTAAGTATGCGACAGCGGAAGCTCTTAATAATCACCTGAGAATAAACATGCTTAAAACGTCAACAAAAATGTTGGTGAGTTATAGGTTTAACCTATATATATCAAATCGTAACAATAGACCACAAGATTTCATTTTTCAATACACATCCCATACATAGAGATAAAAATCATTCATATGGTGAACACCTGGTAACCGACAATAACAAGATGCATATATAAGAATATCCCCATCATTCCGGGACACCCTTCGGATATGATATAAATTTCGAAGTACTAAAGCATCCGGTACTTTGGATGGGGTTTGTTAGGCCCAATAGATCTATCTTTAGGATTCGCGTCAATTAGGGTGTCTGTTCCCTAATTCTTAGGTTACCAGACTTAATAAAAAGGGGCATATTCGATTTCGATAATTCAACCATAGAATGTATTTTCACGTACTTGTGTCTATTTTGTAAATCATTTATAAAACCTGCATGTATTCTCATCCCAAAAATATTAGATTTTAAAAGTGGGACTATAACTCACTTTCACAGATTTTTACTTCGTCGGGAAGTAAGACTTGGCCACTGGTTGATTCACGAACCTATAACAATATATACATATATATCAAAGTATGTTCAAAATATATTTACAACACTTTTAATATATTTTGATGTTTTAAGTTTATTAAGTCAGCTGTCCTCGTTAGTAACCTACAACTAGTTGTCCACAGTTAGATGTACAGAAATAAATCGATAAATATTATCTTGAATCAATCCACGACCCAGTGTATACGTATCTCAGTATTGATCACAACTCAAACTATATATATTTTGGAATCAACCTCAACCCTGTATAGCTAACTCCAACATTCACATATAGAGTGTCTATGGTTGTTCCGAAATATATATAGATGTGTCGACATGATAGGTCGAAACATTGTATACGTGTCTATGGTATCTCAAGATTACATAATATATAATACAAGTTGATTAAGTTATGGTTGGAATAGATTTGTTACCAATTTTCACGTAGCTAAAATGAGAAAAATTATCCAATCTTGTTTTACCCATAACTTCTTCATTTTAAATCCGTTTTGAGTGAATCAAATTGCTATGGTTTCACATTGAACTCTATTTTATGAATCTAAACAAAAAAAGTATAGGTTTCTAGTCGGAAAAATAAGTTACAAGTCGTTTTTGTAAAGGTAGTCATTTCAGTCGAAAGAACGACGTCTAGATGACCATTTTAGAAAACATACTTCCACTTTGAGTTTAACCATAATTTTTGGATATAGTTTCATGTTCATAATAAAAATCATTTTCTCAGAATAACAACTTTTAAATCAAAGTTTATCATAGTTTTTAATTAACTAACCCAAAACAGCCCGCGGTGTTACTACGACGGCGTAAATCCAGTTTTACGGTGTTTTTCGTGTTTCCAGGTTTTAAATCATTAAGTTAGCATATCATATAGATATAGAACATGTGTTTAGTTGATTTTAAAAGTCAAGTTAGAAGGATTAACTTTTGTTTGCGAACAAGTTTAGAATTAACTAAACTATGTTCTAGTGATTACAAGTTTAAACCTTCGAATAAGATAGCTTTATATGTATGAATCGAATGATGTTATGAACATCATTACTACCTTAAGTTCCTTGGATGAACCTACTGGAAAAGAGAAAAATGGATCTAGCTTCAATGGATCCTTGGATGGCTCAAAGTTCTTGAAGCAAAATCATGACACGAAAACAAGTTCAAGTAAGATCATCACTTGAAATAAGATTGTTATAGTTATAGAAATTGAACCAAAGTTTGAATATGATTATTACCTTGTATTAGAATGATAACCTACTGTAAGAAACAAAGATTTCTTGAGGTTGGATGATCACCTTACAAGATTGGAAGTGAGCTAGCAAACTTGAAAGTATTCTTGATTTTATGAAACTAGAACTTTTGGAATTTATGAAGAACACTTAGAACTTGAAGATAGAACTTGAGAGAGTTCAATTAGATGAAGAAAATTGAAGAATGAAAGTGTTTGTAGGTGTTTTTGGTCGTTGGTGTATGGATTAGATATAAAGGATATGTAATTTTGTTTTCATGTAAATAAGTCATGAATGATTACTCATATTTTTGTAATCTTATGAGATATTTCATGCTAGTTGCCAAATGATGGTTCCCACATGTGTTAGGTGACTCACATGGGCTGCTAAGAGCTGATCATTGGAGTGTATATACCAATAGTACATACATCTAAAAGCTGTGTATTGTACGAGTACGAATACGGGTGCATACGAGTAGAATTGTTGATGAAACTGAACGAGAATGTAATTGCAAGCATTTTTGTTAAGTAGAAGTATTTTGATAAGTGTATTGAAGTCTTTAAAAAGTGTATAAATACATATTAAAACACTACATGTATATACATTTTAACTGAGTCGTTAAGTCATCGTTAGTCGTTACATGTAAGTGTTGTTTTGAAACCTTTAGGTTAACGATCTTGTTAAATGTTGTTAACCCAATGTTTATATTATCAAAAGAGATTTTAAATTATTATATTATCATGATATTATGATGTACGAATATCTCTTAATATGATATATATACATTAAATGTCGTTACAACGATAAACGTTACATATATGTCTCGTTTCAAAATCATTAAGTTAGTAGTCTTGTTTTTACATATGTAGTTCATTGTTAATATAATTAATGATATGTTTACTTATCATAATATCATGTTAACTATATATATAACCATATATATGTCATCATATAGTTTTTTTTTACAAGTTTTAACTTTCGTGAATCACCGGTCAACTTGGGTGGTCAATTGTCTATATGAAACCTATTTCAATTAATCAAGTCTTAACAAGTTTGATTGCTTAACATGTTGGAAACATTTAATCATGTAAACATCAATCTCAATTAATATATATAAACATGGAAAAGTTCGGGTCACTACAGTACCTACCCGTTAAATAAATTTCGTCCCGAAATTTTAAGCTGTTGAAGGTGTTGACGAATCTTCTGGAAATAGATGCGGGTATTTCTTCTTCATCTGATCTTCACGCTCCCAGGTGAACTCGGGTCCTCTACGAGCATTCCATCGAACCTTAACAATTGGTATCTTGTTTTGCTTAAGTCTTTTAACCTCACGATCCATTATTTCGACGGGTTCTTCGATGAATTGGAGTTTTTCGTTGATTTGGATTTCATCTAACGGAATAGTGAGATCTTCTTTAGCAAAACATTTCTTCAAATTCGAGACGTGGAAAGTGTTATGTACAGCCGCGAGTTGTTGAGGTAACTCAAGTCGGTAAGCTACTGGTCCGACACGATCAATAATCTTGAATGGTCCAATATACCTTGGATTTAATTTCCCTCGTTTACCAAATCGAACAACGCCTTTCCAAGGTGAAACTTTAAGCATGACCATCTCTCCAATTTCAAATTCTATATCTTTTCTTTTAATGTCAGCGTAGCTCTTTTGTCGACTTTGGGCGGTTTTCAACCGTTGTTGAATTTGGATGATCTTCTCGGTAGTTTCTTGTATAATCTCCGGACCCGTAATCTGTCTATCCCCCACCTCACTCCAACAAATCGGAGACCTGCACTTTCTACCATAAAGTGCTTCAAACGGTGCCATCTCAATGCTTGAATGGTAGCTGTTGTTGTAGGAAAATTCTGCTAACGGTAGATGTCGATCCCAACTGTTTCCGAAATCAATAACACATGCTCGTAGCATGTCTTCAAGCGTTTGTATCGTCCTTTCACTCTGCCCATCAGTTTGTGGATGATAGGCAGTACTCATGTCTAGACGAGTTCCTAATGCTTGCTGTAATGTCTGCCAGAATCTTGAAATAAATCTGCCATCCCTATCAGAGATAATAGAGATTGGTATTCCATGTCTGGAGACGACTTCCTTCAAATACAGTCGTGCTAACTTCTCCATCTTGTCATCTTCTCTTATTGGTAGGAAGTGTGCTGATTTGGTGAGACGATCAACTATTACCCAAATAGTATCAAAACCACTTGCAGTCCTTGGCAATTTAGTGATGAAATCCATGGTAATGTTTTCCCATTTCCATTCCGGGATTTCGGGTTGTTGAAGTAGACCTGATGGTTTCTGATGCTCAGCTTTGACCTTAGAACACGTCAAACATTCTCCTACGTATTTAGCAACATCGGCTTTCATACCCGGCCACCAAAAATGTTTCTTGAGATCCTTGTACATCTTCCCCGTTCCAGGATGTATTGAGTATCTGGTTTTATGAGCTTCTCTAAGTACCATTTCTCTCATATCTCCAAATTTTGGTACCCAAATCCTTTCAGCCCTATACCGGGTTCCGTCTTCTCGAATATTAAGATGCTTCTCCGATCCTTTGGGTATTTCATCCTTTAAATTTCCCTCTTTTAAAACTCCTTGTTGCGCCTCCTTTATTTGAGTAGTAATGTTATTATAAATCATTATATTCATAGATTTTACTCGAATGGGTTCTCTGTCCTTCCTGCTCAAGGCATCGGCTACCACATTTGCCTTCCCCGGGTGGTAACGAATCTCAAAGTCATAATCATTCAATAATTCAATCCACCTACGCTGCCTCATATTCAGTTGTTTCTGATTAAATATGTGTTGAAGACTTTTGTGGTCGGTATATATAATACTTTTGACCCCATATAAGTAGTGCCTCCAAGTCTTTAATGCAAAAACAACCGCGCCTAATTCCAAATCATGCGTCGTATAATTTTGTTCGTGAATCTTCAATTGTCTAGACGCATAAGCAATCACCTTCGTTCGTTGCATTAATACACAACCGAGACCTTGCTTTGATGCGTCACAATAAATCACAAAATCATCATTCCCTTCAGGCAATGACAATATAGGTGCCGTAGTTAGCTTTTTCTTCAATAACTGAAACGCTTTCTCTTGTTCATCATTCCATTCAAATTTCTTCCCTTTATGCGTTAACGCAGTCAAGGGTTTTGCTATTCTGGAAAAGTCTTGGATGAACCTTCTGTAGTAACCAGCTAGTCCTAAAAACTGGCGTATGTGTTTCGGAGTTTTCGGGGTTTCCCACTTTTCAACAGTTTCTATCTTTGCCGGATCCACCTTAATACCTTCTTTGTTCACTATGTAACCGAGGAATTGAACTTCTTCCAACCAAAATGCACACTTTGAAAACTTAGCGTACAATTCTTCCTTCCTCAATACTTCTAACACCTTTCTCAAATGTTCACCGTGTTCTTGGTCATTCTTTGAGTAAATAAGTATGTCATCAATGAAAACAATGACAAACTTGTCAAGGTATGGTCCACACACTCGGTTCATAAGGTCCATGAACACAGCTGGTGCATTAGTTAAACCAAACGGCATGACCATAAACTCGTAATGACCGTAACGTGTTCTGAAAGCAGTCTTTGGAATATCATCTTCTTTCACCCGCATTTGATGATACCCGGAATGTAAGTCAATCTTTGAATAAACAGACGAGCCTTGTAGTTGATCAAATAAGTCGTCGATTCTCGGTAGTGGGTAGCGGTTCTTGATGGTAAGTTTGTTCAACTCTCGGTAGTCGATACACAACCTGAATGTACCATCTTTCTTCTTGACAAACAAAACAGGAGCTCCCCACGGTGATGTGCTTGGTCGAATGAAACCACGCTCTAAAAGTTCTTGTAATTGGCTTTGCAGTTCTTTCATCTCGCTGGGTGCGAGTCTGTAAGGAGCACGAGCTATTGGTGCAGCTCCTGGTACAAGATCTATTTGAAATTCAACGGATCGATGTGGGGGTAATCCCGGTAATTCTTTCGGAAATACATCGGGAAATTCTTTTGCAATGGGAACATCATTGATGCTCTTTTCTTCAGTTTGTACTTTCTCGACGTGTACTAGAACAGCATAGCAACCTTTTCTTATTAGTTTTTGTGCCTTCAAATTACTAATAAGATGTAGCTTCGTGTTGCCCTTTTCTCCGTACACCATTAAGGGTTTTCCTTTTTCTCGTATAATGCGAATTGCATTTTTGTAACAAACGATCTCCGCTTTCACTTCTTTCAACCAGTCCATACCGATTATCACATCAAAACTCCCTAACTCTACTGGTATCAAATCAATCTTAAATGTTTCGCTAACCAGTTTAATTTCTCGATTCCGACATATATTATCTGCTGAAATTAATTTACCATTTGCTAATTCGAGTAAAAATTTACTATCCAAAGGCGTCAATGGACAACTTAATTTAGCACAAAAATCTCTACTCATATAGCTTCTATCCGCACCCGAATCAAATAAAACGTAAGCAGATTTATTGTCAATAAGAAACGTACCCGTAACAAGCTCCGGGTCTTCCTGTGCCTCTACCGCATTAATATTGAAAACTCTTCCACGGCCTTGTCCATTCGTGTTCTCCTGGTTCGGGCAATTTCTAATAATGTGGCCTGGTTTTCCACATTTATAACAAACTACATTGGCATAACTTGCTCCGACACTACTTGCTCCGCCATTACTCGTTCCGACACCATTTGTTCCTTTCGTTCTATTAACCCCTGGTCCGTAGACCTCACACTTCGCCGCGCTATGACCATTTCTTTTACACTTGTTGCAAAATTTGGTGCAGAACCCCGAGTGATTCTTTTCACACCTTTGGCATAGTTGCTTCTGATTGTTGTTGTTGTTGCGGTTATTATTGTTGTTGGGATGATTGTTGTAGTTGCTGTTGTTGTTGTTGTTGTTGTTGTTGTTGTTGGGCCGTTTGTTGTAGTTGCGATTGATGTTGCGATTGTTGGGATAATTGTTGCGATTATTGTTGTAATTGCTGTTGTTGTTGTATTGGTGATTCTTATCACCGTTTTCCTCCCACTTTCTTTTGACTTGCTTCACATTGGCCTCTTCAGCAGTCTGTTCTTTAATTCTTTCTTCAATCTGGTTCACTAGTTTGTGAGCCATTCTACATGCCTGTTGTATGGAGGCGGGCTCGTGTGAACTTATATCTTCTTGGATTCTTTCCGGTAATCCTTTCACAAACGCGTCGATCTTCTCTTCCTCATCTTCGAATGCTCCCGGACACAATAGGCACAATTCTGTGAATCGTCTTTCGTACGTGGTAATATCAAATCCTTGGGTTCGTAACCCTCTAAGTTCTGTCTTGAGCTTATTGACCTCGGTTCTGGGACGGTACTTCTCGTTCATCAAGTGCTTGAATGCTGACCACGGTAGTGCGTACGCATCATCTTGTCCCACTTGCTCTAGATAGGTATTCCACCATGTTAACGCAGAACCTGTGAAGGTATGCGTAGCGTACTTCACTTTGTCCTCTTCAGTACACTTACTTATGGCAAACACCGATTCAACCTTCTCGGTCCACCGTTTCAATCCGATCGGTCCTTCGGTTCCATCAAATTCCAAAGGTTTGCAGGCAGTGAATTCTTTGTAGGTGCATCCTACACGATTTCCTGTACTGCTAGATCCAAGGTTATTGTTGGTATGTAGCGCAGCCTGTACTGCGGCTATGTTTGAAGCTAGAAAAGTACGGAATTCCTCTTCATTCATATTCACGGTGTGTCGAGTAGTCGGTGCCATTTCCTTCAAAATAGTTAAATGGAACAAGTTAATCATACAGAATATTAAGAGTAGTTAATAGTATTTCGTAGCATAATATGAACTCATTTATAAAAGCTTTTTCTTCATATTAGCGTTTTATAAGTTTAAATTCGGGTAGTACCTACCCGTTAAGTTCATACTTAGTAGCTAATATACAATTCAACTACTACAATTCTATATGAAAAACTGATTATAATAATATTTCGCGTTCAAACTTTTATACAATATTTTACAAACTTACAATACCGCTTATTTTACATAAAGCATGAAATATAGCACACAATAACTTTGATACAAGATAGTTGTGAAGACAATTCTAGCTAGTACACAAGTCGTTCAGCAAAGGCAATAAAGACACGTAATTCATACGTCCAGAAACAAGTCATGCATTCTGGTTTTACTAGGACTACTTCCCATCCTTGGTCTTGTGCAACATAACCGTTATGGCCGTTGATAAGACAGCGTGTTGTAATGTCATCAAAGGGACGAGGGTTACGTAATGTCCAACAGTCCCGTAATAATCTAAAAACCTCATTTCTTACCCCAATTACCGACTCCGTCACTTGTGGAAACGTTTTGTTTAATAGTTGTAGCCCGATGTTCTTGTTCTCACTTTGGTGAGAAGCGAACATTACTAATCCGTAAGCATAACATGCTTCTTTATGTTGCATGTTAGCCGCTTTTTCTAAATCACGAAGTCCAATATTCGGATATATTGAGTCAAAATAATTTCTTAACCCGTTGCGTAAAATATCATTTGGGTTCCCCGCAATATATGCGTCAAAGTAAACACATCGTAACTTATGGGTTTCCCAATGTGATATCCCCCATCTTTCAAACGAAAGTCTCTTATAAACCAAGACATTCTTGGAACGTTCTTCGAATGTCTTACAAACTGATCTCGCCTTAAATAGTTGTGCCGAAGAATTCTGGCCGACTCTAGACAAGATTTCATCAATCATGTCTCCGGGTAGGTCTCTTAAAATATTGGGTTGTCTATCCATTTTGTGTTTTTAAACTGTAAAATAGACAAGAGTTAGATTCATAAAAAAAATACTTATTAATACAAGCAATTTTTACATATATCATAAAGCATAAGAACACTATATTCCATATATTACACCACACGAATACAACTATCTTATTCCGACTCGCTCATTTCTTCTTCTTCGGTTTTGGTTCGTTTTGCCAAGTTTCTAGGGATATATGATGTTCCCCTAATACGAGCCGTCGTTGTCCACATTGGTTTAGAAAAACCTGGTGGTTTAGAGGTTCCCGGGTCATTGTTACAACTTAAGGACTTCGGGGGTTGACGATACATATAAAGTTCATCGGGGTTGGAATTAGATTTCTCTATTTTTATGCCCTTTCCCTTATTATTTTCTTTTGCCTTTTTAAATTCAGTTGGGGTAATTTCTATAACATCATCGGAATTCTCGTCGGAATCCGATTCATCGGAGAATTGGTAATCCTCCCAATATTTTGCTTCCTTGGCGGAAACACCATTGACCATAATTAACTTTGGTCGGTTGGTTGAGGATTTTCTTTTACTTAACCGTTTTATTATTTCCCCCACCGGTTCTATTTCTTCATCCGGTTCCGATTCTTCTTCCGGTTCCGATTCTTCTTCCGGTTCCGACTCTTCTTCCGGTTCCTCTTCGGGAACTTGTGAATCAGTCCACAAATCATTCCAATTTACATTTGACTCTTCATTATTATTAGGTGAGTCAATGGGACTTGTTCTAGAGGTAGACATCTATCACATAATATCAAACACGTTAAGAGATTAATATATCACATAATATTCATATGTTAAAAATATATAGTTTCCAACAAAAATGTTAAGCAATCATTTTTAAAGAAAACACGGTCGAAGTCCAGACTCACTAATGCATCCTAACAAACTCGATAAGACACACTAATGCAAATTTTCTGGTTCTCTAAGACCAACGCTCTGATACCAACTGAAATGTCCCGTTCTTATTGATTAAAAACGTTCCATATTAATTGATTTCGTTGCGAGGTTTTGACCTCTATATGAGACGTTTTTCAAAGACTGCATTCATTTTTAAACAAACCATAACCTTTATTTCATCAATAAAGGTTTAAAAAGCTTTACGTAGATTATCAAATAATGATAATCTAAAATATCCTGTTTACACACGACCATTACATAATGGTTTACAATACAAATATGTTACAACAAAATAAGTTTCTTGAATGCAGTTTTTACACAATATCATACAAGCATGGACTCCAAATCTTGTCCTTATTTAAGTATGCGACATCGGAAGCTCTTAATAATCACCTGAGAATAAACATGCTTAAAACGTCAACAAAAATGTTGGTGAGTTATAGGTTTAACCTATATATATCAAATCGTAACAATAGACCACAAGATTTCATTTTTCAATACACATCCCATACATAGAGATAAAAATCATTCATATGGTGAACACCTGGTAACCGACAATAACAAGATGCATATATAAGAATATCCCCATCATTCCGGGACACCCTTCGGATATGATATAAATTTCGAAGTACTAAAGCATCCGGTACTTTGGATGGGGTTTGTTAGGCCCAATAGATCTATCTTTAGGATTCGCGTCAATTAGGGTGTCTGTTCCCTAATTCTTAGGTTACCAGACTTAATAAAAAGGGGCATATTCGATTTCGATAATTCAACCATAGAATGTATTTTCACGTACTTGTGTCTATTTTGTAAATCATTTATAAAACCTGCATGTATTCTCATCCCAAAAATATTAGATTTTAAAAGTGGGACTATAACTCACTTTCACAGATTTTTACTTCGTCGGGAAGTAAGACTTGGCCACTGGTTGATTCACGAACCTATAACAATATATACATATATATCAAAGTATGTTCAAAATATATTTACAACACTTTTAATATATTTTGATGTTTTAAGTTTATTAAGTCAGCTGTCCTCGTTAGTAACCTACAACTAGTTGTCCACAGTTAGATGTACAGAAATAAATCGATAAATATTATCTTGAATCAATCCACGACCCAGTGTATACGTATCTCAGTATTGATCACAACTCAAACTATATATATTTTGGAATCAACCTCAACCCTGTATAGCTAACTCCAACATTCACATATAGAGTGTCTATGGTTGTTCCGAAATATATATAGATGTGTCGACATGATAGGTCGAAACATTGTATACGTGTCTATGGTATCTCAAGATTACATAATATATAATACAAGTTGATTAAGTTATGGTTGGAATAGATTTGTTACCAATTTTCACGTAGCTAAAATGAGAAAAATTATCCAATCTTGTTTTACCCATAACTTCTTCATTTTAAATCCGTTTTGAGTGAATCAAATTGCTATGGTTTCACATTGAACTCTATTTTATGAATCTAAACAAAAAAAGTATAGGTTTCTAGTCGGAAAAATAAGTTACAAGTCGTTTTTGTAAAGGTAGTCATTTCAGTCGAAAGAACGACGTCTAGATGACCATTTTAGAAAACATACTTCCACTTTGAGTTTAACCATAATTTTTGGATATAGTTTCATGTTCATAATAAAAATCATTTTCTCAGAATAACAACTTTTAAATCAAAGTTTATCATAGTTTTTAATTAACTAACCCAAAACAGCCCGCGGTGTTACTACGACGGCGTAAATCCAGTTTTACGGTGTTTTTCGTGTTTCCAGGTTTTAAATCATTAAGTTAGCATATCATATAGATATAGAACATGTGTTTAGTTGATTTTAAAAGTCAAGTTAGAAGGATTAACTTTTGTTTGCGAACAAGTTTAGAATTAACTAAACTATGTTCTAGTGATTACAAGTTTAAACCTTCGAATAAGATAGCTTTATATGTATGAATCGAATGATGTTATGAACATCATTACTACCTTAAGTTCCTTGGATGAACCTACTGGAAAAGAGAAAAATGGATCTAGCTTCAATGGATCCTTGGATGGCTCAAAGTTCTTGAAGCAAAATCATGACACGAAAACAAGTTCAAGTAAGATCATCACTTGAAATAAGATTGTTATAGTTATAGAAATTGAACCAAAGTTTGAATATGATTATTACCTTGTATTAGAATGATAACCTACTGTAAGAAACAAAGATTTCTTGAGGTTGGATGATCACCTTACAAGATTGGAAGTGAGCTAGCAAACTTGAAAGTATTCTTGATTTTATGAAACTAGAACTTTTGGAATTTATGAAGAACACTTAGAACTTGAAGATAGAACTTGAGAGAGTTCAATTAGATGAAGAAAATTGAAGAATGAAAGTGTTTGTAGGTGTTTTTGGTCGTTGGTGTATGGATTAGATATAAAGGATATGTAATTTTGTTTTCATGTAAATAAGTCATGAATGATTACTCATATTTTTGTAATCTTATGAGATATTTCATGCTAGTTGCCAAATGATGGTTCCCACATGTGTTAGGTGACTCACATGGGCTGCTAAGAGCTGATCATTGGAGTGTATATACCAATAGTACATACATCTAAAAGCTGTGTATTGTACGAGTACGAATACGGGTGCATACGAGTAGAATTGTTGATGAAACTGAACGAGAATGTAATTGCAAGCATTTTTGTTAAGTAGAAGTATTTTGATAAGTGTATTGAAGTCTTTAAAAAGTGTATAAATACATATTAAAACACTACATGTATATACATTTTAACTGAGTCGTTAAGTCATCGTTAGTCGTTACATGTAAGTGTTGTTTTGAAACCTTTAGGTTAACGATCTTGTTAAATGTTGTTAACCCAATGTTTATATTATCAAAAGAGATTTTAAATTATTATATTATCATGATATTATGATGTACGAATATCTCTTAATATGATATATATACATTAAATGTCGTTACAACGATAAACGTTACATATATGTCTCGTTTCAAAATCATTAAGTTAGTAGTCTTGTTTTTACATATGTAGTTCATTGTTAATATAATTAATGATATGTTTACTTATCATAATATCATGTTAACTATATATATAACCATATATATGTCATCATATAGTTTTTTTTTACAAGTTTTAACGTTCGTGAATCACCGGTCAACTTGGGTGGTCAATTGTCTATATGAAACCTATTTCAATTAATCAAGTCTTAACAAGTTTGATTGCTTAACATGTTGGAAACATTTAATCATGTAAACATCAATCTCAATTAATATATATAAACATGGAAAAGTTCGGGTCACTACACCGTTCATATACATTATAAACGATTCACAATAGTTGATTACATTGCGAGGTATTTGACCTCTATATGATAAATTTTACAAACATTGCATTCGTTTTTAAAAAGAAAAACTTTCTTTACATCAAAAATTGACAGGCATGCATACCATTTCATAATATCCACTATCCAATTATAAATTGATTTAATAATAATCTTTGATGAACTCAATGACTCGAATGCAACGTTCTTCGAAATATGCTATGAAAGACTCCAAGTAATATCTTTAAAATGAGCAAATGTACAGCGAAAGATTTCTTTAACACCTGAGAATAAACATGCTTTAAAGTGTCAACCAAAAGGTTGGTGAGTTCATTAGTTTATCATAATCATTTATTTCCATCATTTTAATAGACCACAAGAACTTCATTTTTAGTTCTCATAAATATACGTCCCATGCATAGAGACAAAAATATCATTCATATGGATTGAACACCTGGTAACCGACATTCACAATATGCATATAAGAATATCCCCTATCATTCCGGATCCTCCTTCGGACATGATATAAATTTCGAAGTACTAAAGCATCCGGTACTTTGAATGGGGCTTGTTGGGCCCAATAGATCTATCTTTAGAGTTCGCGTCAATTAGGGTGTCTGTTCCCTAATTCTTAGATTACCAGACTTAATAAAAAGGGGCATATTCGATTTCGATCATTCAACCATATAATGTAGTTTCAATTACTTGTGTCTATTTCGTAAAACAGTTATAAAAACAGTGCATATATTCTCAGTCCCAAAAATATATATTGCAAAAGCATTTAAAAAAGGATTAATGAAACTCACCATACTGTATTTCATAGTAAAAATACATATAACGTCATTGAACAAGTGCAAGGTTGGCCTCGGATTCACGAACCTAAATTAATTATATATAATTATGGGTTGGTCAATATTTGTCTAACAAATTAGGTCAAGTCATAGTGTACCACAATCCTAATGCTCGAGACTAATATGCAAAAGTCAACAAAAGTAAATTTGACTCAAAATAATTTCCAAAAATCTATACATGATTAATATATAGTTTAAATATCGTCGTTTTATATTTTTAAATATTTTAAAAAGATTTATTAGAGTAAATAATATAATTTATTTATTAATAAATAAAAATTTTATATTCAATTTATATAATAAAATATACTTTTATATATATTAAGTAATAAAATTTATAGGGTTCATTTAATATCATAAAGATAATATGATAGGTATTATTAAAGTAAGTTATTACACGTAGTAAAATATGTTTGTATCACATATTTATTTGATAAAATAATATCTATAATGATAGTAAGTAAAAGTTGTATTATTTTGTAATAATAATTATTATTATAAAAATATCAATATTTATAATTACTAAGATGACATTATGATAAAACGATAATTCTAATTATGATAACTTTAATATTTACGATAATTTTTAATATTATCTTTAAAATAATAATTCTATTTAAAATAATAATAATAATGATATTTTATAGTAACAATGACATTTCTATTAAAATGATAATTTTTGTTAAAATGATAGTTTTAATACTAACGGTACTTTTAATAATAATAGTAATGATAAAAATAATAAGAACGATAATTTTATCTAAATCAATATCTTATAATATTTTAATTTCATCATGATACTCTTACTCATTATTTTTTAATCGTTTCGTTTAATAGCTTTTAATCGTCTTTTATATCGTGTTCATAATAATGATAATAATAGTAATCAAAATAATTAGGTGCTACAAATATTTGTTTTAATTACACTAATATTAATAATGATAGTTATTATAACATTATTAACGATAATACTAATAATTATCTTAATGATAATATAGTAATAATAATAATAACAATAACAATAACCATTTTTAAATAATGAAATATATATTAATAATGATAATAATAATAATAATACTAATAATAATAATAATAATAATTGGATAATAATAATAATACTAATTATAACTTTAACGATAATAACGATAGTAATAATAAAAAAATAACAATTTTTAATGATAAATCCCTTTTATTGATAAAGATAATAATAATGATAATAATAAGATAAAACTAGAACGACGATAAAAACGACGATAATAATAATCATTTTTAATAAAAATATCGAAAATTCAATTGATTATAACTTCTAATCCGTTCATCGAAACCATTCGATATCTAAAGGAAAAGTTCTTAATTTTTCACTAGCTTTCCAAGGACATGCATATCTTATACCTTATCTCAACCGCAAGTGTAACTAATTCAATATTCAACCTAACCTGTCTAAGGGCAATATTAAAAGTACAAGCATGCATAATCCTAAATACTCGAGCACTAGTCAGGGATACACTATTAGTATGTAAAAGTTAAATTATGAGTACTCACGTATCAATATTGAGATTCAATATTGCCGGAAAGGTACGTAGACGCAACGGAAATGATAAACACTATATTGACCTCGCGAGCATACCCATGAACCATACTCAATCACCTCCATAGCTATAACCCATAATTTCCTTAATCCTATCCTACTCGAAAAACAATTTCGAAATCACTCGGACAGCACTCCGTCATAATATTTTATGTATACTAATAATATCTTGAAATAATACGGAGTAAATATATATATGTAAATCGATTGAGAGAGTTTAGAGAAAAATATTTTCAAGTTTCTATGAAATAATGAAACCTATTGAATTCTATTTATAATAGATTTTTGAATTATTGAAGTGAATTATTAAAGTATGAATTATTAAAGTGAATTATTAAAGTATGAATTATTAAAGTGAATTATTAAAGTATGAATTATTAAAGTAAATTATTAAAGTATGAATTATTAAAGTGAATTATTAAAGTTAAAGTAAAGTAAAAATAAAGTAAAGGTAAAGTTTAAGTATAGTAAAAGTATAAAACTATGTACGTATAATACGCGTATAAATATATATAATATTAATTTAAATCATTATATATATTTAATAAAATAAAATAGATATATCGTTATCTTTATCATACTAGTTAAGTAATGAGTTGTCAAAAGTGGTTCTAGATATTTATAAAAGTTATATACGTTTTAATAATAAAGTTCTTTTTAAACTAAAAATGTTTTTGTACGTTTGAAACTAAATAGATCAATCGAGTCTTTATGAGATTCAATCTTCCACTATCCTTTGTCTAGTTCTCAATAATTGAAAATTTGTTCTTATTTATAAATCACTTTACCATTTTCCGAATATTGTTAAAATGGAAAGATTTCTCAAATCAACGTGGGCCTTTCAACAGAGACTTGTAATCATAATTCAATATATCTGATAATTCAATCATTTGATCTTATCTTCTAATTCCATTGATAAACATTTTGAAACAGATACAATCATATAAAGTATTTAATCTAATATTTTGTTTACGTTTCAAGTTATAATATATATACACATATACATATATAATCATATTCGTTCAATGGTTCATGAATCATTGGAACTTGGTCGAGGTTGAATGAATGTATGAACATAGTTTAAAATTCTTGCAATTTAACTTAACAAATATTGCTTATCGTGTCGGAAACATATAAAGATTAAAGTTTAAATTTGGTTGGAAATTTCCGGGTTGTCACAGTACCTACCCGTTAAAGAAATTTCGTCCCGAAATTTGAGTGGAAAGGTCGTGAATGATAATAAGTATGTTTTCATGATGCATACGGGCTGAAAATTAGAGTTTTATCATCAGTGAATAATTTGGATAAACAATCCATTTATATGAAGAGTACGAATGAAGCTAACATAGAAGAGTGAAATGAGTAAGTGTAGATTCATCTTATCATTTGACGTAGATATGATTGATTCCCAGATTTCAAGGGATTTGAAGAAAATATTCTTAATAAGATTTGACTCTCCGGTAATCAAGGTAATTATGATCCGCTTTAAATGCGATCGTCCATTTTAATTGTTCTGTCAGAGATTTTCTTATAAATTCACCTCCTTCGTTTCCTTACAACTCACACCTTCTGTTGATGCATTTTATGCAAGTCCCTAGTCATCTACCCACGTCCATTGCAGGTACAACAGTTTACAGGCCACCATGATTGCTCGTTATTATCCTATCCGTGTTTGTATGTGTAGTGACCCGAACTTTTCCATGTTTATATATATTAATTGAGATTGATATTTACATGATTAAATGTTTCCAACATGTTAAGCAATCAAACTTGTTAAGACTTGATTAATTGAAATAGGTTTCATATAGACAATTGACCACCCAAGTTGACCGGTGATTCACGAACGTTAAAACTTGTAAAAACTATATGATGACATATATATGGATATATATATAGTTAATATGATACTATGATAAGTAAACATGTCATTAAGTATATTAACAATGAACTACATATGTAAAAACAAGACTACTAACTCAATGATTTTTAAACGAGACATATATGTAACAATTATCGTTGTAAAGACATTTAATGTATATATATCATATTAAGAGATATTCATACATGATAATATCATGATAATATAATAATTTAAAATCTCATTTGATATTATAAAACATTGGGTTAACAACATTTAACAAGATCGTTAACCTAAAGGTTTCAAAACAACACTTACATGTAACGACTAACGATGACTTAACGACTCAGTTAAAATGTATATACATGTAGTGTTTTAATATGTATTTATACACTTTTGAAAGACTTCAATACACTTATCAAAATACTTCTACTTAACAAAAATGCTTACAATTACATCCTCGTTCAGTTTCATCAACAATTCTACTCGTATGCACCCGTATTCGTACTCGTACAATACACAGCTTTTAGATGTATGTACTATTGGTATATACACTCCAATGATCAGCTCTTAGCAGCCCATGTGAGTCACCTAACACATGTGGGAACCATCATTTGGCAACTAGCATGAAATATCTCATAAAATTACAAAAATATGAGTAATCATTCATGACTTATTTACATGAAAACAAAATTACATATCCTTTATATCTAATCCATACACCAACGACCAAAAACACCTACAAACACTTTCATTCTTCAATTTTCTTCATCTAAATTTATCTCTCTCAAGTTCTATCTTCAAGTTCTAAGTGTTCTTCATATATTCTACAAGTTCAAGTTACATAAAATCAAGAATACTTTCAAGTTTGCTAGCTCACTTCCAATCTTGTAAGGTGATCATCCAACTTCAAGAAATCTTTGTTTCTTACAGTAGGTTATCATTCTAATACAAGGTAATAATCATATTCAAACTTTGGTTCAATTTCTATAACTATAACAATCTTATTTCAAGTGATGATCTTACTTGAACTTGTTTTCGTGTCATGATTCTGCTTCAAGAACTTCGAGCCATCCAAGGATCCGTTGAAGCTAGATCCATTTTTTCACTTTTCCAGTAGGTTTATCCAAGGAACTTAAGGTAGTAATGATGTTCATAACATCATTCAATTCATACATATAAAGCTATCTTATTCGAAGGTTTAAACTTGTAATCACTAGAACATAGTTTAGTTAATTCTAAACTTGTTCGCAAACAAAAGTTAATCCTTCTAACTTGACTTTTAAAATCAACTAAACACATGTTATATATCTATATGATATGCTAACTTAATGATTTAAAACCTGGAGACACGAAAAACACCGTAAAACCGGATTTACGCCGTCGTAGTAACACCGCGGGCTGTTTTGGGTTAGTTAATTAAAAACTATGATAAACTTTGATTTAAAAGTTGTTATTCTGAGAAAATGATTTTTATTATGAACATGAAACTATATCCAAAAATTATGGTTAAACTCAAAGTGGAAGTATGTTTTCTAAAATGGTCATCTAGACGTCGTTCTTTTGACTGAAATGACTACCTTTACAAAAACGACTTGTAACTTATTTTTACGACTATAAACCTATACTTTTTCTGTTTAGATTCATAAAATAGAGTTCAATATGAAACCATAGAAATTTTATTCACTCAAAACGGATTTAAAATGAAGAAGTTATGGGTAAAACAAGATTGGATAATTTTTCTCATTTTAGCTACGTGAAAATTTGTAACAAATCTATTCCAACCATAACTTAATCAACTTGTATTGTATATTATGTAATCTTGAGATACCATAGACACGTATACAATGTTTCGACCTATCATGTCGACACATCTATATATATTTCGGAACAACCATAGACACTCTATATGTGAATGTTGGAGTTAGCTATACAGGGTTGAGGTTGATTCCAAAATATATATAGTTTGAGTTGTGATCAATACTGAGATACGTATACACTGGGTCGTGGATTGATTCAAGATAATATTTATCGATTTATTTCTGTACATCTAACTGTGGACAACTAGTTGTAGGGTACTAACGAGGACAGCTGACTTAATAAACTTAAAACATCAAAATATATTAAAAGTGTTGTAAATATATTTTGAACATACTTTGATATATATGTATATATTGTTATAGGTTCGTGAATCAACCAGTAGCCAAGTTTTACTTCCCGACGAAGTAAAAATCTGTGAAAGTGAGTTATAGTCCCACTTTTAAAATCTAATATTTTTGGGATGAGAATACATGCAGGTTTTATAAATGATTTACAAAATAGACACAAGTACGTGAAACTACATTCTATGGTTGAATTATCGAAATCGAATATGCCCCTTTTTATTAAGTCTGGTAATCTATGAATTAGGGAACAGACACCCTAATTGACGCGAATCCTAAAGATAGATCTATTGGGCCTAACAAACCCCATCCAAAGTACCGGATGCTTTAGTACTTCGAAATTTATATCATATCCGAAGGGTGTCCCGGAATGATGGGGATATTCTTATATATGCATCTTGTTAATTTCGGTTACCAAGTGTTCACCATATGAATGATTTTTATCTCTATGTATGGGATGTGTATTTAAATATGAAATCTTGTGGTCTATTATTATGATTTGATATATATAGGTTAAACCTATAACTCACCAACATTTTTGTTGACGTTTTAAGCATGTTTATTCTCAGGTGATTATTAAGAGCTTCCGCTATCGCATACTTAAATAAGGACGAGATTTGGAGTCCATGCTTGTATGATATTGTGTAAAAACTGCATTCAAGAAACTTATTTTGTTGTAACATATTTGTATTGTAAACCATTATGTAATGGTCGTGTGTAAACAGGATATTTTAGATTATCATTATTTGATAATCTACGTAAAGCTTTTTAAACCTTTATTGATGAAATAAAGGTTATGGTTTGTTTTAAAATGAATGCAGTCTTTGAAAAACGTCTCATATAGAGGTCAAAACCTCGCAACGAAATCAATTAATATGGAACGTTTTTAATCAATAAGAACGGGACATTTCAGTTGGTATCCGAGCGTTGGTCTTAGAGAACCAGAATTTTTCATTAGTGTGTCTTATCGAGTTTGTTAGGATACATTAGTGAGTCTGGACTTCGACCGTGTTTACTTGAAAAATGATTGCTTAACAAATTTTGTTGGAAACTATATATTTTTAACATGTGAATATTATGTGATATATTAATCTCTTAACGCGTTTGATATTATGTGATAGATGTCTACCTCTAGAACAAGTCCCATTGACTCACCTAATAATAATGAAGAGTCAAATGTAAATTGGAATGATTCGTGGACTGATTCACAAGTTCCCGAAGAGGAACCGGAAGAAGAGTCGGAACCGGAAGAAGAATCGGAACCGGAAGAAGAATCGGAACCGGATGAAGAAATAGAACCGGTGGGGGAAATAATAAAACGGTTAAGTAAAAGAAAATCCTCAACCAACCGACCAAGGTTAATTATGGTCAATGGTGTTTCCGCCAAGGAAGCAAAATATTGGGAGGATTACCAATTCTCCGATGAATCGGATTCCGACGAGAATTCCGATGATGTTATAGAAATTACCCCAACTGAATTTAAAAAGGCAAAAGAAAATAATAAGGGAAAGGGCATAAAAATAGAGAAGTCTAATTCCAACCCCGATGAACTTTATATGTATCGTCAACCCCCGAAGTCCTTAAGTTGTAACAATGACCCGGGAACCTCTAAACCACCAGGTTTTTCTAAACCAATGTGGAAAATTACGGCTCGTATTAGGGGAACATCATATATCCCTAGAAACTTGGCAAAACGAACCAAAACCGAAGAAGAAGAAACAAGCGAGTCGGAATAAGATAGTTGTATTCGTGTGGTGTAATATATGTAATATAGTGGTCTTATGCTTTATGATATATGTAAAAATTGCTTGTATTAATAAGTATTTTTTTTTTATCAATCTAACTCTTGTCTATTTTACAGTATAAAAACACAAAATGGATAGACAACCCAATATTTTAAGAGACCTACCCGGAGACATGATTGATGAAATCTTGTCTAGAGTCGGTCAGAATTCTTCGGCACAACTATTTAAGGCGAGATCAGTTTGTAAGACATTCGAAGAACGTTCCAAGAATGTCTTGGTTTATAAGAGACTTTCGTTTGAAAGATGGGGGATATCACATTGGGAAACCCATAAGTTACGATGTGTTTACTTTGACGCATATATTGCGGGGAACCCAAATGCTATTTTACGCAACGGGTTAAGAAATTATTTTGACTCAATATATCCGAATATTGGACTTCGTGATTTAGAAAAAGCGGCTAACATGCAACATAAAGAAGCATGTTATGCTTACGGATTAGTAATGTTTGCTTCTCACCAAAGTGAGAACAAGAACATCGGGCTACAACTATTAAACAAAACGTTCCCACAAGTGACGGAGTCGGTAATTGGAGTAAGAAATGAGGTTTTTAGATTGTTACGGGACTGTTGGACATTACGTAACCCTCGTCCCTTTGACGACGTTACAACACGCTGTCTTATCAACGGCCATAACGGTAATGTTGCACAAGACCAAGGATGGGAAGTAGTCCTAGTAAAACCAGAATGCATGACTTGTTTCTGGACGTATGAATTACGTGTCTTTATTGCCTTTGCTGAACGACTTGTGTACTAGCTAGAATTATCTTCACAACTATCTTGTATCAAAGTTATTATGTGCTATATTTCATGCTTTATGTAAAATAAGCGGTATTGTAAGTTTGTAAAATATTGTATAAAAGTTTGAACGCGAAATATTATTATAATCAGTTTTTCATATAGAATTGTAGTAGTTGAATTGTATATTAGCTACTAAGTATGAACTTAACGGGTAGGTACTACCCGAATTTAAACTTATAAAACGCTAATATGAAGAAAAAGCTTTTATAAATGAGTTCATATTATGCTACGAAATACTATTAACTACTCTTAATATTCTGTATGATTAACTTGTTCCATTTGACTATTTTGAAGGAAATGGCACCGACTACTCGACACACCGTGAATATGAATGAAGAGGAATTCCGTACTTTTCTAGCTTCAAACATAGCCGCAGTACAGGCTGCGCTACATACCAACAATAACCTTGGATCTAGCAGTACAGGAAATCGTGTAGGATGCACCTACAAAGAATTCACTGCCTGCAAACCTTTGGAATTTGATGGAACCGAAGTACCGATCGGATTGAAACGGTGGACCGAGAAGGTCGAATCGGTGTTTGCCATAAGTAAGTGTACTGAAGAGGATAAAGTAAAGTATGCTACGCATACCTTCACAGGTTCTGCGTTAACATGGTGGAATACCTATCTAGAGCAAGTGGGACAAGACGATGCGTACGCACTACCGTGGTCAGCATTCAAGCACTTGATGAACGAGAAGTACCGTCCCAGAACCGAGGTCAATAAGCTCAAGACAGAACTTAGAGGGTTATGAACCCAAGGATTTGATATTACCACGTACGAAAGACGATTCACAGAATTGTGCCTATTGTGTCCGGGAGCATTCGAAGATGAGGAAGAGAAGATCGACGCGTTTGTGAAAGGATTACCGGAAAGAATCCAAGAAGATATAAGTTCACACGAGCCCGCCTCCATACAACAGGCATGTAGAATGGCTCACAAACTAGTGAACCAGATTGAAGAAAGAATTAAAGAACAGACTGCTGAAGAGGCCAATGTGAAGCAAGTCAAAAGAAAGTGGGAGGAAAACGGTGATAAGAATCACCAATACAACAACAACAGCTACCATTCAAGCATTGAGATGGCGCCGTTTGAAGCACTTTATGGTAGAAAGTGCAGGTCTCCGATATGTTGGAGTGAAGTGGGGGATAGACAGATTACGGGTCCGGAGATTATACAAGAAACTACCGAGAAGATCATCCAAATTCAACAACGGTTGAAAACCGCCCAAAGTCGACAAAAGAGCTACGCTGACATTAAAAGAAAAGATATAGAATTTGAAATTGGAGAGATGGTCATGCTTAAAGTTGCACCTTGGAAAGGCGTTGTTCGATTTGGTAAACGAGGGAAATTAAATCCAAGGTATATTGGACCATTCAAGATTATTGATCGTGTCGGACCAGTAGCTTACCGACTAGAGTTACCTCAACAACTCGCGGCTGTACATAACACTTTCCACGTCTCGAATTTGAAGAAATGTTTTGCTAAAGAAGATCTCACTATTCCGTTAGATGAAATCCAAATCAACGAAAAACTTCAATTCATCGAAGAACCCGTCGAAATAATGGATCGTGACGTTAAAAGACTTAAGCAAAACAAGATACCAATTGTTAAGGTTCGATGGAATTCTCGTAGAGGACCCGAGTTCACCTGGGAGCGTGAAGATCAGATGAAGAAGAAATACCCGCATCTATTTCCAGAAGATTCGTCAACACCTTCAACAGCTTAAAATTTCGGGACGAAATTTATTTAACGGGTAGGTACTGTAGTGACCCGAACTTTTCCATGTTTATATATATTAATTGAGATTGATATTTACATGATTAAATGTTTCCAACATGTTAAGCAATCAAACTTGTTAAGACTTGATTAATTGAAATAGGTTTCATATAGACAATTGACCACCCAAGTTGACCGGTGATTCACGAACGTTAAAACTTGTAAAAACTATATGATGACATATATATGGATATATATATAGTTAATATGATACTATGATAAGTAAACATGTCATTAAGTATATTAACAATGAACTACATATGTAAAAACAAGACTACTAACTCAATGATTTTTAAACGAGACATATATGTAACAATTATCGTTGTAAAGACATTTAATGTATATATATCATATTAAGAGATGTTCATACATGATAATATCATGATAATATAATAATTTAAAATCTAATTTGATATTATAAACATTGGGTTAACAACATTTAACAAGATCGTTAACCTAAAGGTTTCAAAACAACACTTACATGTAACGACTAACGATGACTTAACGACTCAGTTAAAATGTATATACATGTAGTGTTTTAATATGTATTTATACACTTTTGAAAGACTTCAATACACTTATCAAAATACTTCTACTTAACAAAAATGCTTACAATTACATCCTCGTTCAGTTTCATCAACAATTCTACTCGTATGCACCCGTATTCGTACTCGTACAATACACAGCTTTTAGATGTATGTACTATTGGTATATACACTCCAATGATCAGCTCTTAGCAGCCCATGTGAGTCACCTAACACATGTGGGAACCATCATTTGGCAACTAGCATGAAATATCTCATAAAATTACAAAAATATGAGTAATCATTCATGACTTATTTACATGAAAACAAAATTACATATCCTTTATATCTAATCCATACACCAACGACCAAAAACACCTACAAACACTTTCATTCTTCAATTTTCTTCATCTAAATTGATCTCTCTCAAGTTCTATCTTCAAGTTCTAAGTGTTCTTCATATATTCTACAAGTTCTAGTTACATAAAATCAAGAATACTTTCAAGTTTGCTAGCTCACTTCCAATCTTGTAAGGTGATCATCCAACCTAAAGAAATCTTTGTTTCTTACAGTAGGTTATCATACTAATACAAGGTAATAATCATATTCAAACTTTGGTTCAATTTCTATAACTATAACAATCTTATTTCAAGTGATGATCTTACTTGAACTTGTTTTCGTGTCATGATTCTGCTTCAAGAACTTCGAGCCATCCAAGGATCCGTTGAAGCTAGATCCATTTTTTCACTTTTCCAGTAGGTTTATCCAAGGAACTTAAGGTAGTAATGATGTTCATAACATCATTCAATTCATACATATAAAGCTATCTTATTCGAAGGTTTAAACTTGTAATCACTAGAACATAGTTTAGTTAATTCTAAACTTGTTCGCAAACAAAAGTTAATTCTTCTAACTTGACTTTTAAAATCAACTAAACACATGTTCTATATCTATATGATATGCTAACTTAATGATTTAAAACCTGGAGACACGAAAAACACCGTAAAACCGGATTTACGCCGTCGTAGTAACACCGCGGGCTGTTTTGGGTTAGTTAATTAAAAACTATGATAAACTTTGATTTAAAAGTTGTTATTCTGAGAAAATGATTTTTATTATGAACATGAAACTATATCCAAAAATTATGGTTAAACTCAAAGTGGAAGTATGTTTTCTAAAATGGTCATCTAGACGTCGTTCTTTCGACTGAAATGACTACCTTTACAAAAACGACTTGTAACTTATTTTTCCGACTATAAACCTATACTTTTTCTGTTTAGATTCATAAAATAGAGTTCAATATGAAACCATAGCAATTTTATTCACTCAAAACGGATTTAAAATGAAGAAGTTATGGGTAAAACAAGATTGGATAATTTTTCTCATTTTAGCTACGTGAAAATTTGTAACAAATCTATTCCAACCATAACTTAATCAACTTGTATTGTATATTATGTAATCTTGAGATACCATAGACACGTATACAATGTTTCAACCTATCATGTCGACACATCTATATATATTTCGGAACAACCATAGACACTCTATATGTGAATGTTGGAGTTAGCTATACAGGGTTGAGGTTGATTCCAAAATATATATAGTTTGAGTTGTGATCAATACTGAGATACGTATACACTGGGTCGTGGATTGATTCAAGATAATATTTATCGATTTATTTCTGTACATCTAACTATGGACAACTAGTTGTAGGGTACTAACGAGGACAGCTGACTTAATAAACTTAAAACATCAAAATATATTAAAAGTGTTGTAAATATATTTTGAACATACTTTGATATATATGTATATATTGTTATAGGTTCGTGAATCAACCAGTGGCCAAGTTTTACTTCCCGACGAAGTAAAAATCTGTGAAAGTGAGTTATAGTCCCACTTTTAAAATCTAATATTTTTGGGATGAGAATACATGCAGGTTTTATAAATGATTTACAAAATAGACACAAGTACGTGAAACTACATTCTATGGTTGAATTATCGAAATTGAATATGCCCCTTTTTATTAAGTCTGGTAATCTATGAATTAGAGAACAGACACCCTAATTGACGCGAATCCTAAAGATAGATCTATTGGGCCTAACAAACCCCATCCAAAGTACCAGATGCTTTAGTACTTCGAAATTTATATCATATCCGAAGGGTGTCCCGGAATGATGGGGATATTCTTATATATGCATCTTGTTAATGTCGGTTACCAGGTGTTCACCATATGAATGATTTTTATCTCTATGTATGGGATGTGTATTGAAATATGAAATCTTGTGGTCTATTATTATGATTTGATATATATAGGTTAAACCTATAACTCACCAACATTTTTGTTGACGTTTTAAGCATGTTTATTCTCAGGTGATTATTAAGAGCTTCCGCTATCGCATACTTAAATAAGGACAAGATTTGGAGTCCATGCTTGTATGATATTGTGTAAAAACTGCATTCAAGAAACTTATTTTGTTGTAACATATTTGTATTGTAAACCATTATGTAATGGTCGTGTGTAAACAGGATATTTTAGATTATCATTATTTGATAATCTACGTAAAGCTTTTTAAACCTTTATTGATGAAATAAAGGTTATGGTTTGTTTTAAAATGAATGCAGTCTTTGAAAAACGTCTCATATAGAGGTCAAAACCTCGCAACGAAATCAATTAATATGGAACGTTTTTAATCAATAAGAACGGGACATTTCAGTATGTGGTTACAGGAACTGCAGGAACGAGATTTAGATGTTTGACTATGTTAGACTTAGTCAGACGTACGAGTGAAGCCTCACTAGTACGGCTGACAGGCTCATACGCACGGTTGATGCTGAGCTAAGTCACAATTACAACCTAAATGAAAAGACACGAGTGAGTGATCACCCGTACGGCTGATGAAGCCAACTCGTATGTGTGATGAATGAATCATATGGGTGAGTCAACAGCAGGGGTATATAAAGTCTTATGTTCTTCATTTTAGGTTAAGCCTCTCATTTGTTACACACACTCAGATCTAGTGAGCTTCTCCGATTCTCTCTCAGTCCAAATCACCCAGGTGGTGAATAATAGCTCTAGGTGTTGATCTAATCACACTTGATTTAGTTATGGTTTGACTAAATTAATCAAAAAAAACTTAACCTATTCACTAGAGGGTTTGATTCACTTATTCCGCCATTGTGTGAGTTAAATCTGTTGATTTCTAAGTTCCTAGTCATGTTTCATCACCTTCTATTCTTTCTCCCTCAACTCATATTTTAATGTATTCATCAATATGCTCCATCCAGTTCTGATTCTCGATATACTTCTACCTTTCATATCGGTCATTCTTCTTTTTCATTTACCGCCGGAAGAATCTATTTACTTCTACTATACTCTTGGGTTTATAGTGTTTCTAGTTCTCCCGTGTCTTTATATTGCTATATGCATCGATATATATGGTTTATAATTTCTAGTTTATCGTTGAGATTTATATGTTCCCATATATTTCAAAGTCTCTGCTTCTGTCTTCTATAATCATTATCATTCACAGTTAATGCTCTCTTTTATTTGCTGCAATTTATACCCCAATTTCTATTTCGGAGTTTTGTCCTTTCGTTTCTTCTTCTTGCGATTAAACACCGCTTGTAATGGTCCAGAATTCACAGATATGAATTTCGGAATGAACATTGTTAATGTTCTAGGAAGGAAAATGTGATGGCACGATCTTGACTTGTCAAATTACTAGAATACCTTGGAAAAGGCCGAATCATCAAGAAATATTTTCTTGATATTTTAGAGGTTAAATAGAATACAAGAGTCGTATAACATGGCACATGATGATGTTATGATCTGTGAATCATCACGTTCCATTTAGAAACTCAACATGACTTACTGTAATATAATCACATTGATCAAGTGTCATTATATTATACTAATTCATGCTTCAGTTCCCAACATTACTTCAAAATATTCCTATTTTAAACTTGAATGTTTCAGAATTTATAAACTAAAATAGTTTCTTTTATGATGTAATACAGATAGCGCGAAGAGGTAAATGATTTCAAATAAGAAAAATTAAGAAATTATCTTCAGAAATATGGAGGATATTTATAATGAAAGATATGATGATATTTTAGAATTTATAATATCAGAGGATGATGAAGAATATTGTCTGCAGGGGTTTAGAGCCAGGAGCAAGGTATTCGTTAATGACTTCAGTAGGTACTGAATCATTTGGATCCTTTGAAGTCAGGTTCAGTCTTTGTAATTTGTCCACAGCCTCCTTCCTACTTTGCTCAATCCATTTTCCAGTTCCAAAACTTCTCTTTTTCTGCGCTTTGCCAGCACACTTCATCATTATCATCCAGCTTTTACCGTTTAAAGTCGTATATAGTTTTTGCTGCTTCATCAGCATTTTTTTTTCCCTTTTCGGAGAACCAATTCGTAGTTCGGAGTGTTTTTCAGAAACTTCACATTTAAATTAAGTCCAGAAGATAGACGTTATATATACACATATAACTGTTGGCGTAGACATCCTGCGAGATTTCAAAATACTGATTGCTAATTCCCAATGATTCGTATGGCAATTCTCATTACAAGATGCGAATGAGTAAATGACGGGGTTTAAATGAATAATTAAAATGACTTTTTGGAGAGGCTAAAGTCAAAGGGTAATGAAGTTGTTGGTATATCTGCTAATAATGTGGTGGAATGTAAAAGGTTCCCTGGTAACGATGGTGTATATCTCAAGGTTATAATAAGGTTAGTCTGACTGAAAATTCGAAGTTGACTTACTGGAGCTGTGACAAAACTGGCTACTTTGAATAGGAATCGCAAAGTTATTTTTGCTAATAAATGCCAAAGAATCTGACGCGGATACGTTGTTTAAACTTTTACTTTGGTTTCAAGAGTTTTTCGGGTACGTAACTGTGGGTAACATGTGGTTGGATCATCATCTCGATTGCTCATCATTCGAAGTGTCTTCAGAAATTTTCGAAGGGTTTGAACACAGATTGTAATCGTTAACATACATTTGATGTTCTAACACAGTTTTGAAGTCAAAATATAGCTTGTGAAAGATGTAAGGATCTAAGAGTGATGATTTTGGTCATATCTCAAGTTGAATTTTGAGATTTCAAAATCAGAATATGTAATTAAATTTTGAATGAGTATGGTTGTTTTGATTTCTATAAAAGAATGTATATTGTTGTGAAAGTAGGGAGTATAATGGATGATTTGCTGAATCAGATTCGAAGAATGTAACATATTAATTGTGAATTTATATATCTCTCGGGTATTACCTACCCGTAAAAAAAAATTTCACAATTAATATTTTGTACAAAAAAATTTTATTACAGTCTTTATGAAAATATATATATATATATATATATATATATATATATATATATATATATATATATATATATATATATATATATATATATATATATATTCTTCAGATGTAACATATATTTAATGAGTTAATGTTAAATTAAACTCATTTGATTTACGGTTGAAACTAGAATTGAATAATCCCTAAAGGCTTTAAAAAGTACATAACTTTTACTCAGTATTTCTTTAATGACATTGAAATTATGAATC
Organism: Rutidosis leptorrhynchoides; assembly: GCF_046630445.1. Classification (NCBI taxonomy): domain Eukaryota; kingdom Viridiplantae; phylum Streptophyta; class Magnoliopsida; order Asterales; family Asteraceae; genus Rutidosis; species Rutidosis leptorrhynchoides. The sequence continues at coordinate 219,217,244 of NC_092333.1, read as the reverse complement.
AATACTTCGTTATTTATTGATGTATGATGTTTGGTTCGTGGAATTCTTGTGAATTTTGCAAAGTACGAATGATGTTATCTGAAAAGTTTCGGGCACATCGATGATGAAAGTGTAAAATCAAATATATACTTGATTTATTATGAATTGGAATTTGTTGAATTGCGACAGAGATTGTAGTTAACGCTGGTTAAGTTTCCGCCGAAAGACGTACATTATTGCATATTTGTAATATGAATTAACCGAGTAGTTAAGATTCACACAAAATAGCTTAGCACAGAAAGATTTATTTCAAGATATATATATATATATATATATATATATATATATATATATATATATATATATATATATATATATAATATACATATAATTTCTTCAGAGGAAATGATTTAATTCTTCATAACTCGTTGATACAATATACACGTTATTGATTCGTAATGATGTCCACAGTGATTCTTGAACTGCCGAAGTTTGTGATGTTATCGGTGTTGTTGATTCGGATGTTGACTGTACTGACGATGCTGGTAACGCTGACGGTACTGTTGATGTTGTTGGTAAAGCAAGTTTAGCTTGTTAATCATACACCATTTTTGTCAGGGTTTCTACTCTTCCTTCTATCATTTTGGTTCATTTAACTGATTTATGGTTAGGGCTAGATTAGATAATCTCTAAGACTTTAGAGATTACATAATCACCGCGGAATGTTTCTCCAATGAAGTTATGAATTAATACTTCGTCAGTTATTGTTGTTGGTACTCCTTGGTATCTATGGTGCGTATGACGTTGATGCTCGGGGGACAGATTGTGAAGTTGAGGATTACGACGCGGTTGTGGTTAGAGGTGGTAATGGTACTGTTGGCATTGATGATGGTTGTGACGACCCGGAAATTTCTGACTAAATTTAAACTTTATCTTTATATTATTCTGACACGATAAGCAATGTTTGTTAAGTTAAATCTCAAGGATTTTAAACTATGTTTATACATTCATTTAAATCTCGACCAAATTCCAATGATTCACGAACCATTAAATGAACATATATGAATATGTATGTATATGTGTATATGTTATAAATTAAAAATGTCAACAAAGTATTTAAAAGTATAATACTTTATATGAACGTATTTGTTTCAATATGATTATCGACGAAATTAAAAAATATATTAAATGATTGAATTATCAGAAACATTGAATTATGATTACAAGTCTCTGTTGAGAGGTCCACTATGATTTGAGAAATCTATTCCTCTTAATGATATTCGGAATAATTTGTAAAGCTATTTATAAATAAAAATAAAAAGTATCATTTACGAAAGTTGGACAAAAGCTAGTGGAGAATTGGTTTCCATAATATTCTATTAATCTATTTTCAAACGTACAAAAACGTTTTCAGTTTAAAAAAAACTTTATTATTAAACTTTTATAAATATCTAGAATCACTTTTGACAACTCATTACTTAACCAGTATAATAAATATAACGATATTTATATTTTATTTCATTAAATATATATAACGATTTAAATTAATATTATATATATTTATACGCGTATTATACATACATAGTTTTTATACTTTTACTATACTTTAACTTTACCTTTACTTTACTTTTACTTTACTTTAACTTTAAAAATTCACTTTAATAATTCATACTTTAATAATTCACTTTAATAATTCATACTTTAATAATTCACTTTAATAATTCATACTTTAATAATTCACTTTAATAATTCATACTTTAATAATTCACTTTAATAATTCATACTTTAATAATTAACTTTAATAATTCATACTATAATAATTCATACTTTAATAATTCACTTTAATAATTCATACTTTAATAATTCACTTTAATAATTCAAAAATCTATTATAAATAGAATTCAATAGGTTTCATTATTTCATAGAAACTTGAAAATATATTTCTCTAAACTCTCTCAATCGATTTACATATATATATATATATATATATATATATATATATATATATATATATTTGCTCTGTATTATTTCAAGATATTATTAATATACATAAAATATTACGACGGAGTGATGTCCGAGTAATTTCAAAATAGTTTTTTGAATGAGTCGAAGCTAAGGAAATTATGGGTTATAGCTATGGAAGTGATGGGTATGCTTCATGGGTATGCTCGTGAGGTCAATCTAGTGTTTATCATCTCCGTTGCGTCTACGTACTTTCCTGCAATATTGAATCTCAATATTGATACGTTCGTGAATCCGAGGCCAACCTTGCACTTGTTAAATGTCGTTATATGTATTTTTACTACGAAATACAGTATGGTGAGTTTCATTTGCTCCCTTTTTATATATATTTTTGGGCTAAGAATACATGCGCTGATTTATAAATGTTTTACGAAATAGGCACAAGTACTAAAACTAATTCTATGTGGGTTTAAACCAGAAATATACCCTTAGCTTGGTAACATTAAACTACTTGTCTATGTACGATAGGCGCGAATCCTAAAGATAGATCTATTGGGTCTGACAAACCCCATCCTGACTATGGGATGCTTTAGTACTTCGAGGTTATTTTAAACACACCTAATCTGGTGTACTTCAGAGGGTAAAACATGAACGTTAAGGCTTGTTACCGGGTGCCTACAACTTATAGAATAATTTTATACACTTGCGAGTGTACATATATTTATAAACGGAAATCTTGTGGTCTATTAATATATTGAAATGATTGTTATGATAAACCTATGAACTCACCAACCTTTTGGTTGACACTTTAAAGCATGTTTATTCTCAGGTATTAAAGAAATCTTCCGCTGTGCATTAACTCATTTTAAGGATATTACTTGGAGTCATTCATGGCATATTTTGAAAGACGTTGCATTCAAGTCATTGAGTTCATCAAGATTATTATTAAGTCAATTATAGTTGGATGTATTATGAAATGGTGTGCATACCGTCAATTTTTGTTGTAAAGAAAGTTTGTCTTTTAAAAACGAATGCAATGTTTGTAAAATGTATCATATAGAGGTCAAATACCTCGCGATGTAATCAACTATGGTGAATCGTTTATAATGTATATGAACGGGTCCTTTCAGTTGGTATCAGAGCGGTGGTCTTAGCGAACCAGGTCTACATTAGTGTGTCTAACTGATAGTCGTTAGGATGCATTAGTGAGTCTGGACTTGGACCGTGTCTGCATTTCAAAAGTTTTGCTCATCATTCTTGTCAGAAATTACCTGCTTATCATTCTTAGTCTAGACACATCTTATTGCATTGATTGCATGAATAGTGTATAGACAAAATTCATATCTTAGCGTATCTGCTAATTCATATCTTAGCGTATCTGTTACTGTAAACTTTGCCTGGCATATTCCGTAAATTCCTCCGTAATCTACGAAACCTTTTGCTCTATATAATTAGAATACCACCCGATAGCCGAAAAATCATTTCATATCCAAAAATTCTTTATTCAATCGTACGAAATGGAATTCGTCATTAGTTCAAGTCCCTCGGATTCCGAAATGGAATCCCACTCAAGTTCCGAAAGCAGTGTGACCGGAATGGATCAACCAATTAGTCATCATCTATTCTGGATGAATTGGGGATGGGTTCGTAGCCTCCTTAATCATTGGAGACAAGAAGAAGGTGATCCCTTCCATCCACCACATTGCCCTCTTGGCGAAGAACCTGAAGCACTTACCGGCGAACCTATCCGAAACACCATTTTCTCTCTTATTTCTAGAGTATCTCGTCACGATTACATACTACACCAAATTCTAGATTTTATTTATCCGCTCGTCCGAACCGACAATCACCCCGGTGTAATAGAAGAAGTCAACGAGCTTCGCGCTCGGGTAGTGGCTTTGGAGAATATGGTGCAAAGGTTACAAACACCAGCAGCAGCACCAGCAGCATAAACAGTACCACCATCAGCAACACCAACAGTACCATTACCACCACCAACAACAACCGCATCGCAAACCTCAACTTCACAATCTGTCCCATGAGCATCGACGTCATACGCCCTGTAGATACTAAGGAATACCACAACGATGAAGTATTGATTCATAACTTCATTGGGAAAATATTCTACGACGATTATGTAATTTCTAAAGTTTAGAAATTATCTATCCTAGCCTTAACCATAAATCAAGTGAGTTTAATTTAATATTAACTCATTAAATCTATATTACATCTGAAGAAATATACACATATATTTCCATAAAGACTGTAATAAAATTCTTTTGTACAAAATATTAATTGTGACATTTTTTTTAACGGGTAGTTAATACCCGAGAGATATATAAATTCACAATTAATATGTTACATTCTTCGAATCTGATTCAGCAAATCATCCATTATACTCCCTACTTTCACAACAATATACATTCTTTTATAGAAATCAAAACAACCATACTCATTCAAAAATCTAATTACATATTCTGATTTTGAAATCGCCGAATTCAATTCAAGTTATAAACGATATCATCACTCTTAGATTCTTACATCTTTCAAAGCTATACTTTAACTTCAAAACTGTGTTAGAACATCGTATGTATATTAACGATTATAATCTGTGTTCAAGCCCTTCGAAATACCTGAAGACACTTCAAATAATGAACAAGCGAGATGATGATCCAACCACATGTTATCCACAGTTACGTACCTGAAAAACTCTTGAAACCAAAGTCATAATTTAACATGTATCCATGTCAGACCTTTTGGCATTTACTAGCTAAAATAACTTTTCAATCCCTTCTAAAAATAGACGATTTTGTCACAGCTCCAGCAAACCAACTTCAATTGTTCATTCGAATAAGCCTTATTATAATGATTACCCCTTCATCATTATTACCGGGGAACCTTTCATATCTCGCCACATTAGCAGTAAACTTATTAACAACTTCATTGATCTTTGACTTTCCGAAAAATCTTTATATTTATCAAAATCCCATCATTTACTCATCTGCATCTTGTAACGAGAATTGCCATATGAATCATCAGAAATTAGCAATCAGTATTTTGAAATCTCGCAGCATGTCTACGCCAACAATTATATGTGTCTATCTTCTGGACTTATATACTTTGAATGTGAAGTTTCTGAAAAACACCTTAAACTGCGAACTAGTTCTCGAAATACTGATGAAGCATCAAAAACTGTAAACGATCTTAACAGTAAAAAGTTTGATGACAAAGAATAGTAAGGTGGAAAAGCTGAGAAAAAGAGAAGGTTTGGAACTGAAAAACGGATTGAACAGACTATGAAGGAGGCTGTGGACAAATCACAAAGACTAAATCTGCCTTCAAAGAATCCAAATGATTCAGTACTTGCTAAAGTCATTAACGAATACCTTACTCTTTATTCTAAACCTTTACAGATAAATCTTCATCATCATCCATCAATATTAGAAATTCTAAGATATTATCATATCTTTCATTATAAATATCCGCGATATTTCTGAAGATATTTTCACAACTAATCTTATCTGAAGTCATTTATCTCTTTGCGCTATCAGTGTTACATCATATAAGAAACTATTAGTTTCTATATTCTATAAACTTTTGAGTTTAAATTATGAATGTTTTGAAGTAGTGTTGGGAACTGAAGCATGAGTTAGTATAATATAATGACACTTGATCAACGTGATTATATTACAGTAAGTCATGCTGAGTTTCTAATGGGACATGACGATTCACAGACCATGCCGTCATCATGTTCCATGTTACACGACTCTTGTATTCTATTTAATCTCTAAAAATATCAAGAATATATTTTCTTGATGATTCGGTCTTTTCAGGGTATTCTGGTAAATTAACAAATCAAGATCGTGCCATTACCATTTCCTTCTCAGAACATTAACTATGTTCATTCTGAAATTCATATCTGCGAATACTGGACCATTACAAACGTTGCTTAATCGCAAGAAGAAGAAACGAAAGGACAAAACTCCAAAATAGAAATTGGAGTATAAATCGCAGCAAATAGAAGGGAGCATTAACTATGGATGTCAATGATTATAGAAGATAAAAGCAGGGGCTTTGAAATATAAGGGAAGATATAAAACCCAACAACCACCCAAAAATTATAAACCGTATATATCGATGCATATAGCAATATAAAGACACGGAAGAACTAAAAACACTATAAAACCGAGAGTATAGTAGAAGTAAATAGATTCTTCCGGAGGTAGATGAAAAAGAAGAACGACAGATATGAAAGTGAGGAGTATATCGAGAATCAGTATTGGATGAAGCATATTGACAAATACTTTAAAATATGAGTTGAGGGAGAAAGAATAGAAGGTGTGAGTTGTAAGGAAACGAAGGAGGTGGATTTATAGTGAAATACCCGACAGAGAAATCAAGATGGATTATCGTATTAATTCGAAGAGAATCATAATCTCCTTAATCACCGAAGCATCAAATCCAACATAGATTACAAAGATTTTCTTTAAATTCGGAGATCAATTGTGATGACATCAAAAGATATGACGAATCACTATAATCTTATTTCCTTCATTTACGATAACTTCCCTCATACGCTTTGAGTAATTGAATTATTTTATCCATACTTCTTAGACATGATAAAACTTCATAATCGTCATAATAACATTCTCATTGTTAGCCATAACGACCTCTATCAAATTTCGGGGACGAAATTTCTTTAACGGGTAGGTACTGTGACGACCCGGAAATTTCCGACTAAATTTAAACTTTATCTTTATATTATTCTGACACGATAAGCAATGTTTGTTAAGTTAAATCTCAAGGATTTTAAACTATGTTTATACATTCATTTAAATCTCGACCAAATTCCAATGATTCACGAACCATTAAATGAACATGTATGAATATGTATGTATATGTGTATATGTTATAAATTAAAAATGTCAACAAAGTATTTAAAAGTATAATGCTTTATATGAACGTATTTGTTTCAATATGATTATTGACGAAATTAAAAAATATATTAAATGATTGAATTATCAGAAACATTGAATTATGATTACAAGTCTCTGTTGAGAGGTCCACTATGATTTGAGAAATCTATTCCTCTTAACGATATTCGGAATAATTTGTAAAGCTATTTATAAATAAAAATAAAAAGTGTCATTTACGAAAGTTGGACAAAAGCTAGTGGAGAATTGGTTTCCATAATATTCTATTAATCTATTTTCAAACGTACAAAAACGTTTTCAGTTTAAAAAAAAACTTTATTATTAAACTTTTATAAATATCTAGAATCACTTTTGACAACTCATTACTTAACCAGTATAATAAATATAACGATATTTATATTTTATTTCATTAAATATATATAACGATTTAAATTAATATTATATATATTTATACGCGTATTATACATACATAGTTTTTATACTTTTACTATACTTTAACTTTACCTTTACTTTACTTTTACTTTACTTTCACTTTAATAATTCATACTTTAATAATTCACTTTAATAATTCATACTTTAATAATTCACTTTAATAATTCATACTTTAATAATTCACTTTAATAATTCATACTTTAATAATTCACTTTAATAATTCATACTTTAATAATTCACTTTAATAATTCAAAAATCTATTATAAATAGAATTCAATAGGTTTCATTATTTCATAGAAACTTGAAAATATATTTCTCTAAACTCTCTCAATCGATTTACATATATATATATATATATATATATATATATATATATATATATATATATATATATATATATATATATATATATATATATATATATTGCTCTGTATTATTTCAAGATATTATTAGTATACATAAAATATTACGACGGAGTGATGTCCGAGTAATTTCAAAATAGTTTTTTGAATGAGTCGAAGCTAAGGAAATTATGGGTTATAGCTATGGAAGTGATGGGTATGGTTCATGGGTATGCTCGTGAGGTCAATCTAGTGTTTATCATCTCCGTTGCGTCTACTGTAGTGACCCGAACTTTTCCATGTTTATATATATTAATTGAAATTGATATTTACATGATTAAATGTTTCCAACATGTTAAGCAATCAAACTTGTTAAGACTTGATTAATTGAAATAGGTTTCATATAGACAATTGACCACCCAAGTTGACCGGTGATTCACGAACGTTAAAACTTGTAAAAACTATATGATGACATATATATGGTTATATATATAGTTAACATTATATTATGATAATTAAACATATCATTAAGTATATTAACAATGAACTACATATGTAAAAACAAGACTACTAACTTAATGATTTTGAAACGAGACATATATGTAACGATTATCGTTGTAACGACATTTAATGTATATATATCATATTAAGAGATATTCGTACATAATAATATCATGATAATATAATAATTTAAAATCTCTTTTGATATTATAAACATTGGGTTAACAACATTTAACAAGATCGTTAACCTAAAGGTTTCAAAACAACATTTACATGTAACGACTAACGATGACTTAACGACTCAGTTAAAATGTATATACATGTAGTGTTTTAATATGTATTTATACACTTTTGAAAGACTTCAATACACTTATCAAAATACTTCTACTTAACAAAAATGCTTACAATTACATCCTCGTTCAGTTTCATCAACAATTCTACTCGTATGCACCCGTATTCGTACTCGTACAATACACAGCTTTTAGATGTATGTACTATTGGTATATACACTCCAATGATCAGCTCTTAGCAGCCCATGTGAGTCACCTAACACATGTGGGAACCATCATTTGGCAACTAGCATGAAATATCTCATAAAATTACAAAAATATGAGTAATCATTCATGACTTATTTACATGAAAACAAAATTACATATCCTTTATATCTAATCCATACACCAACGACCAAAAACACCTAAAAACACTTTCATTCTTCAATTTTCTTCATCTAATTGATCTCTCTCAAGTTCTATCTTCCAGTTCTAAGTGTTCTTCATAAATTCCAAAAGTTCTAGTTTCATAAAATCAAGAATACTTTCAAGTTTGCTAGCTCACTTCCAATCTTGTAAGGTGATCATCCAACCTCAAGAAATCTTTTATTTCTCACAGTAGGTTATCATTCTAATACAAGGTAATAATCATATTCAAACTTTGGTTCAATTTCTATAACTATAACAATCTTATTTCAAGTGATGATCTTACTTGAACTTGTTTTCGTGTCATGATTCTGCTTCAAGAACTTCGAGCCATCCAAGGATCCATTGAAGCTAGATCCATTTTTATATTTTCCAGTAGGTTTACCCAAGGAAATTAAGGTAGTAATGATGTTCATAACATCATTCGATTCATACATATAAAGCTATCTTATTCGAAGGTTTAAACTTGTAATCACTAGAACATAGTTTAGTTAATTCTAAACTTGTTCGCAAACAAAAGTTAATCCTTCTAACTTGACTTTTAAAATCAACTAAACACATGTTCTATATCTATATGATATGCTAACTTAATGATTTAAAACCTGGAAACACGAAAAACACCGTAAAACCGGATTTACGCCGTCGTAGTAACACCGCGGGCTGTTTTGGGTTAGTTAATTAAAAACTATGATAAACTTTGATTTAAAAGTTGTTATTCTGAGAAAATTATTTTTATTATGAACATGAAACTATATCCAAAAATTATGGTTAAACTCAAAGTGGAAGTATGTTTTCTAAAATGGTCATCTAGACGTCGTTCTTTCGACTGAAATGACTACCTTTACAAAAACGACTTGTAACTTATTTTTACGACTATAAACCTATACATTTTCTGTTTATATTCATAAAATAGAGTTCAATATGAAACCATAGCAATTTTATTAACTCAAAACGGATTTAAGATGAAGAAGTTATGGGTAAAACAAGATTGGATAATTTTTCTCATTTTAGCTACGTGAAAATTGGTAACAAATCTATTCCAACCATAACTTAATCAACTTGTATTGTATATTATGTAATCTTGAGATACTATAGACACGTATACAATGTTTCGACCTATCATGTCGACACATCTATATATATTTCGGAACAACCATAGACACTCTATATGTGAATGTTGGAGTTAGCTATACAGGGTTGAGGTTGATTCCAAAATATATATAGTTTGAGTTGTGATCAATACTGAGATACGTATACACTGGGTCGTGGATTGATTCAAGATAATATTTATCGATTTATTTTTGTACATCTAACTGTGGACAACTAGTTGTAGGTTACTAACGAGGACAGTTGACTTAATAAACTTAAGACATCAAAATATATTAAAAGTGTTGTAAATATATTTTGAACATACTTTGATATATATGTATATATTGTTATAGGTTCGTGAATCAACCAGTGGCCAAGTCTTACTTCCCGACGAAGTAAAAATCTGTGAAAGTGAGTTATAGTCCCACTTTTAAAATCTAATATTTTTGGGATGAGAATACATGCAAGTTTTATAAATGATTTACAAAATAGACACAAGTACGTGAAACTACATTCTATGGTTGAATTATCGAAATCGAATATGCCCCTTTTTATTAAGTCTGGTAATCTAAGAATTAGGGAACAGACACCCTAATTGACGCGAATCCTAAAGATAGATCTATTGGGCCTAACAAACCCCATCCAAAGTACCGGATGCTTTAGTACTTCGAAATTTATATCATATCCGAAGGGTGTCCCGGAATGATGGGGATATTCTTATATATGCATCTTGTTATTGTCGGTTACCAGGTGTTCACCATATGAATGATTTTTATCTCTATGTATGGGATGTGTATTGAAATATGAAATCTTGTGGTCTATTGTTACGATTTGATATATATAGGTTAAACCTATAACTCACCAACATTTTTTGTTGACGTTTAAAGCATGTTTATTCTCAGGTGAATACTAAGAGCTTCCGCTGTTGCATACTAAAATAAGGACAAGATTTGGAGTCCATGTTTGTATGATATTGTGTAAAAACTGCATTCAAGAAACTGATTTCGATGTAACATATTTGTATTGTAAACCATTATGTAATGGTCGTGTGTAAACAGGATATTTTAGATTATCATTATTTGATAATCTACGTAAAGCTTTTTAAACCTTTATTTATGAAATAAAGGTTATGGTTTGTTTTAAAAATGAATGCAGTCTTTGAAAAACGTCTCATATAGAGGTCAAAACCTCGCAACGAAATCAATTAATATGGAACGTTTTTAATCAATAAGAACGGGACATTTCAGTTGGTATCCGAGCGTTGGTCTTAGAGAACCAGAATTTTGCATTAGTGTGTCTTATCGAGTTTGTTAGGATGCATTAGTGAGTCTGGACTTTGACCGTGTTTACTTGAAAAATGATTGCTTAACAAATTTTGTTGGAAACTATATATTTTTAACATGTGAATATTATGTGATATATTAATCTCTTAACGCGTTTGATATTATGTGATAGATGTCTACCTCTAGAACAAGTCCCATTGACTCACCTAATAATAATGAAGAGTCAAATGTAAATTGGAATGATTCGTGGACTGATTCACAAGTTCCCGAAGAGGAACCGGAAGAAGAGTCGGAACCGGAAGAAGAATCGGAACCGGAAGAAGAATCGGAACCAGATGAAGAAATAGAACCGGTGGGGGAAATAATAAAACGGTTAAGTAAAAGAAAATCCTCAACCAACCGACCAAGGTTAATTATGGTCAATGGTGTTTCCGCCAAGGAAGCAAAATATTGGGAGGATTACCAATTCTCCGATGAATCGGATTCCGACGAGAATTCCAATGATGTTATAGAAATTACCCCAACTGAATTTAAAAAGGCAAAAGAAAATAATAAGGGAAAGGGCATAAAAATAGAGAAATCTAATTCCAACCCCGATGAACTTTATATGTATCGTCAACCCCCGAAGTCCTTAAGTTGTAACAATGACCCGGGAACCTCTAAACCACCAGGTTTTTCTAAACCAATGTGGATAACGACGGCTCGTATTAGGGGAAAATCATATATCCCTAGAAACTTGGCAAAACGAACCAAAACCGAAGAAGAAGAAACAAGCGAGTCGGAATAAGATAGTTGTATTCATGTGGTGTAATATATGTAATATAGTGTGCTTATGCTTTATTATATATGTAAAAATTGCTTGTATTAATAAGTATTTTTTTTTTTATGAATCTAACTCTTGTCTATTTTACAGTATAAAAACACAAAATGGATAGACAACCCAATATTTTAAGAGACCTACCCGGAGACATGATTGATGAAATCTTGTCTAGAGTCGGCCATAATTCCTCGGCACAACTATTTAAGGCGAGATCAGTTTGTAAGACATTCGAAGAACGTTCCAAGAATGTCTTGGTTTATAAAAGGCTTTCGTTCGGAAGATGGGGGATATCACATTGGGAAATCCATAAGTTACGATGTGTTTACTTTGACGCATATATTGCGGGGAACCCAAATGCTATTTTACGCAATGGGTTAAGAAATTATTTTGACTCAATATATCCGAATATTGGACTTCGTGATTTAGAAAAAGCGGCTAACATGCAACATAAAGAAGCATGTTATGCTTACGGATTAGTAATGTTCGCTTCTCACCAAAGTGAGAACAAGAACATCGGGCTACAACTATTAAACAAAACATTCCCACAAGTGACGGAGTCGGTAATTGGGGTAAGAAATGAGGTTTTTAGATTGTTACGGGACTGTTGGACATTACATAACCCTCGTCCCTTTGACGACGTTACAACACGCTGTCTTATCAACGGCCATAACGGTTATGTTCCACAAGACCAAGGATGGGAAGTAATCCTAGTAAAACCAGAATGCATGACTTGTTTCTGGACGTATGAATTACGTGTCTTTATTGCCTTTGTTGAACGACTTGTGTACTAGCTAGAATTATCTTCACAACCATCTTGTATCAAATTTATTGTGTGCTATATTTCATGCTATATGTAAAATAAGCGGTATTGTAAGTTTGTAAAATATTGTGTAAAAGTTTGAACGCGAAATATTATTATAATCAGTTTTTCATATAGAATTGTAGTAGTTGAATTGTATATTAGCTACTAAGTATGAACTTAACGGGTAGGTACTACCCGAATTTAAACTTATAAAACGCTAATATAAAGAAAAAGCTTTTATAAATGAGTTCATATTATGCTACGAAATACTATTAACTACTCTTAATATTCTGTATGATTAACTTGTTCCATTTAACTATTTTGAAGGAAATGGCACCGACTACTCGACACACCGTGAATATGAATGAAGAGGAATTCCGTACTTTTCTAGCTTCAAACATAGCCGCAGTACAGGCTGCGCTACATACCAACAATAACCTTGGATCTAGCAGTACAGGAAATCGTGTAGGATGCACCTACAAAGAATTCACTGCCTGCAAACCTTTGGAATTTGATGGAACCGAAGGACCGATCGGATTGAAACGGTGGACCGAGAAGGTTGAATCGGTGTTTGCCATAAGTAAGTGTACTGAAGAGGACAAAGTGAAGTACGCTACGCATACCTTCACAGGTTCTGCGTTAACATGGTGGAATACCTATCTAGAGCAAGTGGGACAAGATGATGCGTACGCACTACCGTGGTCAGCATTCAAGCACTTGATGAACGAGAAGTACCGTCCCAGAACCGAGGTCAATAAGCTCAAGACAGAACTTAGAGGGTTACGAACCCAAGGATTTGATATTACCACGTACGAAAGACGATTCACAGAATTGTGCCTATTGTGTCCGGGAGCATTCGAAGATGAGGAAGAGAAGATCGACGCGTTTGTGAAAGGATTACCGGAAAGAATCCAAGAAGATATAAGTTCACACGAGCCCGCCTCCATACAACAGGCATGTAGAATGGCTCACAAACTAGTGAACCAGATTGAAGAAAGAATTAAAGAACAGACTGCTGAAGAGGCCAATGTGAAGCAAGTTAAAAGAAAGTGGGAGGAAAACGGTGATAAGAATCACCAATACAACAACAACAGCAATTACAACAATAATCGCAACAATTATCCTAACAATCGCAACATCAATCGCAACTACAACAAACGGCCCAACAACAACAACAACAACAACAGCAACTACAACAATCATCCCAACAACAATAATAACCGCAACAACAACAACAATCAGAAGCAGCTATGCCAAAGGTGTGAAAAGTATCACTCGGGGTTCTGCACCAAATTTTGCAACAAGTGTAAAAGAAATGGTCATAGCGCGGCGAAGTGTGAGGTCTACGGACCAGGGGTTAATAGAACGAAAGGAACAAATGGTGTCGGAACGAGTAATGGCGGAGCAAGTAGTGTCGGAGCAAGTTATGCCAATGTAGTTTGTTATAAATGTGGAAAACCGGGCCACATTATTAGAAATTGCCCGAACCAGGAGAACACGAATGGACAAGGCCGCGGAAGAGTTTTCAATATTAATGCGGCAGAGGCACAGGAAGACCCGGAGCTTGTTACGGGTACGTTTCTTATTGACAATAAATCTGCTTACGTTTTATTTGATTCGGGTGCGGATAGAAGCTATATGAGTAGAGATTTTTGTGCTAAATTAAGTTGTCCATTGACGCCTTTGGATAGTAAATTTTTACTCGAATTAGCAAATGGTAAATTAATTTCAGCAGATAATATATGTCGGAATCGAGAAATTAAACTGGTTAGCGAAACATTTAAGATTGATTTGATACCAGTAGAGTTAGGGAGTTTTGATGTGATAATCGGTATGGACTGGTTGAGAGAAGTGAAAGCAGAGATCGTTTGTTACAACAATGCAATTCGCATTATACGAGAAAAAGGAAAACCCTTAATGGTGTACGGAGAAAAGGGCAACACGAAGCTACATCTTATTAGTAATTTGAAGGCACAAAAACTAATAAGAAAAGGTTGCTATGCTGTTCTAGCACACGTCGAGAAAGTACAAACTGAAGAAAAGAGCATCAATGATGTTTCCGTCGCAAAAGAATTTCCTGATGTATTTCCGAAAGAATTACCGGGATTACCCCCACATCGATCCGTTGAATTTCAAATAGATCTTGTACCAGGAGCTGCACCAATAGCTCGTGCTCCTTACAGACTCGCACCCAGCGAGATGAAAGAACTGCAAAGCCAATTACAAGAACTTTTAGAGCGTGGTTTCATTCGACCAAGTACATCACCGTGGGGAGCTCCTGTTTTGTTTGTCAAGAAGAAAGATGGTACATTCAGGTTGTGTATCGACTACAGAGAGTTGAACAAACTTACCATCAAGAACCGCTACCCACTACCGAGAATCGACGACTTATTTGATCAACTACAAGGCTCGTCTGTTTATTCAAAGATTGACTTACGTTCCGGGTATCATCAAATGCGGGTAAAAGAAGATGATATTCCAAAGACTGCTTTCAGAACACGTTACGGTCATTATGAGTTTATGGTCATGCCGTTTGGTTTAACTAATGCACCAGCTGTGTTCATAGACCTTATGAACCGAGTGTGTGGACCATACCTTGACAAGTTTGTCATTGTTTTCATTGATGACATACTTATTTACTCAAAGAATGACCAAGAACACGGTGAACATTTGAGAAAGGTGTTAGAAGTATTGAGGAAGGAAGAATTGTACGCTAAGTTTTCAAAGTGTGCATTTTGGTTGGAAGAAGTTCAATTCCTCGGTCACATAGTGAACAAAGAAGGTATTAAGGTGGATCCGGCAAAGATAGAAACTGTTGAAAAGTGGAAAACCCCGAAAACTCTGAAACACATACGCCAGTTTTTAGGACTAGCTGGTTACTACAGAAGGTTCATCCAAGACTTTTCCAGAATAGCAAAACCCTTGACTGCATTAACGTATAAAGGGAAGAAATTTGAATGGAATAATGAACAAGAGAAAGCGTTTCAGTTATTGAAGAAAAAGCTAACTACGGCACCTATATTGTCATTGCCTGAAGGGAATGATGATTTTGTGATTTATTGTGATGCATCAAAGCAAGGTCTCGGTTGTGTATTAATGCAACGAACGAAGGTGATTGCTTATGCGTCTAGACAATTGACGATTCACGAACAAAATTATACGACGCATGATTTGGAATTAGGCGCGGTTGTTTTTGCATTAAAGACTTGGAGGCACTACTTATATGGGGTCAAAAGTATTATATATACCGACCACAAAAGTCTTCAACACATATTTAATCAGAAACAACTGAATATGAGGCAGCGTAGGTGGATTGAATTATTGAATGATTACGACTTTGAGATTCGTTACCACCCGGGGAAGGCAAATGTTGTAGCCGATGCCTTGAGCAGGAAGGACAGAGAACCCATTCGAGTAAAATCTATGAATATAATGATTCATAATAACCTTACTACTCAAATAAAGGAGGCGCAACAAGGAGTTTTAAAAGAGGGAAATTTAAAGGATGAAATACCCAAAGGATCGGAGAAGCATCTTAATATTCGGGAAGACGGAACCCGGTATAGGGCTGAAAGAATTTGGGTACCAAAATTTGGAGATATGAGAGAAATGGTACTTAGAGAAGCTCATAAAACCAGATACTCAATACATCCTGGAACGGGGAAGATGTACAAGGATCTCAAGAAACATTTTTGGTGGCCGGGTATGAAAGCCGATGTTGCTAAATACGTAGGAGAATGTTTGACGTGTTCTAAGGTCAAAGCTGAGCATCAGAAACTAGCAATAAGAGAAGATGACAAGATGGAGAAGTTAGCACGACTGTATTTGAAGGAAGTCATCTCCAGACATGGAATACCAATCTCTATTATCTCTGATAGGGATGGCAGATTTATTTCAAGATTCTGGCAGACATTACAACAAGCATTAGGAACTCGTCTAGACATGAGTACTGCCTATCATCCACAAACTGATGGGCAGAGCGAAAGGACGATACAAACGCTTGAAGACATGCTACGAGCATGTGTTATTGATTTCGGAAACAGTTGGGATCGACATCTACCGTTAGCAGAATTTTCCTACAACAACAGCTACCATTCAAGCATTGAGATGGCGCCGTTTGAAGCACTTTATGATAGAAAGTGCAGGTCTCCGATTTGTTGGAGTGAAGTGGTGGATAGACAGATTACGGGTCCGGAGATTATACAAGAAACTACCGAGAAGATCATCCAAATTCAACAACGGTTGAAAACCTCCCAAAGTCGACAAAAGAGCTACGCTGACATTAAAAGAAAAGATATAGAATTTGTAATTGGAGAGATGGTCATGCTTAAAGTTGCACCTTGGAAAGGCGTTGTTCGATTTGGTAAACGAGGGAAATTAAATCCAAGGTATATTGGACCATTCAAGATTATTGATCGTGTCGGACCAGTAGCTTACCGACTAGAGTTACCTCAACAACTCGCGGCTGTACATAACACTTTCCACGTCTCGAATTTGAAGAAATGTTTTGCTAAAGAAGATCTCACTATTCCGTTAGATGAAATCCAAATCAACGAAAAACTTCAATTCATCGAAGAACCCGTCGAAATAATGGATCGTGAGGTTAAAAGACTTAAGCAAAACAAGATACCAATTGTTAAGGTTCGATGGAATGCTCGTAGAGGACCCGAGTTCACCTAGGAGCGTGAAGATCAGATGAAGAAGAAATACAAGCATCTATTTCCAGAAGATTCGTCAACACCTTCAACAGCTTAAAATTTCGGGACGAAATTTATTTAACGGGTAGGTACTGTAGTGACCCGAACTTTTCCATGTTTATATATATTAATTGAAATTGATATTTACATGATTAAATGTTTCCAACACGTTAAGCCATCAAACTTGTTAAGACTTGATTAATTGAAATAGGTTTCATATAGACAATTGACCACCCAAGTTGACCGGTGATTCACGAACGTTAAAACTTGTAAAAACTATATGATGACATATATATGGTTATATATATAGTTAACATTATATTATGATAATTAAACATATCATTAAGTATATTAACAATGAACTACATATGTAAAAACAAGACTACTAACTTAATGATTTTGAAACGAGACATATATGTAACGATTATCGTTGTAATGACATTTAATGTATATATATCATATTAAGAGATATTCGTACATAATAATATCATGATAATATAATAATTTAAAATCTCTTTTTATATTATAAACATTGGGTTAACAACATTTAACAAGATCGTTAACCTAAAGGTTTCAAAACAACATTTACATGTAACGACTAACGATGACTTAACGACTCAGTTAAAATGTATATACATGTAGTGTTTTAATATGTATTTATACACTTTTGAAAGACTTCAATACACTTATCAAAATACTTCTACTTAACAAAAATGCTTACAATTACATCCTCGTTCAGTTTCATCAACAATTCTACTCGTATGCACCCGTATTCGTACTCGTACAATACACAGCTTTTAGATGTATGTACTATTGGTATATACACTCCAATGATCAGCTCTTAGCAGCCCATGTGAGTCACCTAACACATGTGGGAACCATCATTTGGCAACTAGCATGAAATATCTCATAAAATTACAAAAATATGAGTAATCATTCATGACTTATTTACATGAAAACAAAATTACATATCCTTTATATCTAATCCATACACCAACGACCAAAAACACCTACAAACACTTTCATTCTTCAATTTTCTTCATCTAATTGATCTCTCCAAAGTTCTATCTTCAAGTTCTAAGTGTTCTTCATAAATTCCAAAAGTTCTAGTTTCATAAAATCAAGAATACTTTCAAGTTTGCTAGCTCACTTCCAATCTTGTAAGGTGATCATCCAACCTCAAGAAATCTTTGTTTCTTACAGTAGGTTATCATTCTAATACAAGGTAATAATCATATTCAAACTTTGGTTCAATTTCTATAACTATAACAATCTTATTTCAAGTGATGATCTTACTTGAACTTGTTTTCGTGTCATGATTCTGCTTCAAGAACTTCGAGCCATCCAAGGATCCATTGAAGCTAGATCCATTTTTCTCTTTTCCAGTAGGTTTACCCAAGGAAATTAAGGTAGTAATGATGTTCATAACATCATTCGATTCATACATATAAAGCTATCTTATTCGAAGGTTTAAACTTGTAATCACTAGAACATAGTTTAGTTAATTCTAAACTTGTTCGCAAACAAAAGTTAATCCTTCTAACTTGACTTTTAAAATCAACTAAACACATGTTCTATATCTATATGATATGCTAACTTAATGATTTAAAACCTGGAAACACGAAAAACACCGTAAAACCGGATTTACGCCGTCGTAGTAACACTGCGGGCTGTTTTGGGTTAGTTAATTAAAAACTATGATAAACTTTGATTTAAAAGTTGTTATTCTGAGAAAATGATTTTTATTATGAACATGAAACTATATCCAAAAATTATGGTTAAACTCAAAGTGGAAGTATGTTTTCTAAAATGGTCATCTAGACGTCGTTCTTTCGACTGAAATGACTACCTTTACAAAAACGACTTGTAACTTATTTTTACGACTATAAACCTATACATTTTCTGTTTAGATTCATAAAATAGAGTTCAATATGAAACCATAGCAATTTGATTAACTCAAAACGGATTTAAAATGAAGAAGTTATGGGTAAAACAAGATTGGATAATTTTTCTCATTTTAGCTACGTGAAAATTGGTAACAAATCTATTCCAACCATAACTTAATCAACTTGTATTGTATATTATGTAATCTTGAGATACCATAGACACGTATACAATGTTTCGACCTATCATGTCGACACATCTATATATATTTCGGAACAACCATAGACACTCTATATGTGAATGTTGGAGTTAGCTATACAGGGTTGAGGTTGATTCCAAAATATATATAGTTTGAGTTGTGATCAATACTGAGATACGTATACACTGGGTCGTGGATTGATTCAAGATAATATTTATCGATTTATTTCTGTACATCTAACTGTGGACAACTAGTTGTAGGTTACTAACGAGGACAGCTGACTTAATAAACTTAAGACATCAAAATATATTAAAAGTGTTGTAAATATATTTTGAACATACTTTGATATATATGTATATATTGTTATAGGTTCGTGAATCAACCAGTGGCCAAGTCTTACTTCCCGACGAAGTAAAAATCTGTGAAAGTGAGTTATAGTCCCACTTTTAAAATCTAATATTTTTGGGATGAGAATATATGCAGGTTTTATAAATGATTTACAAAATAGACACAAGTACGTGAAACTACATTCTATGGTTGAATTATCGAAATCGAATATGCCCCTTTTTATTAAGTCTGGTAATCTAAGAATTAGGGAACAGACACCCTAATTGACGCGAATCCTAAAGATAGATCTATTGGGTCTAACAAACCCCATCCAAAGTACCGGATGCTTTAGTACTTCGAAATTTATATCATATCTGAAGGGTGTCCCGGAATGATGGGGATATTCTTATATATGCATCTTGTTATTGTCGGTTACCAGGTGTTCACCATATGAATGATTTTTATCTCTATGTATGGGATGTGTATTGAAATATGAAATCTTGTGGTCTATTGTTACGATTTGATATATATATGTTAAACCTATAACTCACCAACATTTTTTGTTGACGTTTAAAGCATGTTTATTCTCAGGTGAATACTAAGAGCTTCCGCTGTTGCATACTAAAATAAGGACAAGATTTGGAGTCCATGTTTGTATGATATTGTGTAAAAACTGCATTAAAGAAACTGATTTCGATGTAACATATTTGTATTGTAAACCATTATGTAATGGTCGTGTGTAAACAGGATATTTTAGATTATCATTATTTGATAATCTACGTAAAGCTTTTTAAACCTTTATTTATGAAATAAAGGTTATGGTTTGTTTTAAAAATGAATGCAGTCTTTGAAAAACGTCTCATATAGAGGTCAAAACCTCGCAACGAAATCAATTAATATGGAACGTTTTTAATCAATAAGAACGGGACATTTCATCTACGTACTTTCCTGCAATATTGAATCTCAATATTGATACGTTCGTGAATCCGAGGCCAACCTTGCACTTGTTAAATGTCGTTATATGTATTTTTACTACGAAATACAGTATGGTGAGTTTCATTTGATCCATTTTTATATATATTTTTGGGCTGAGAATACATGCGCTGATTTATAAATGTTTTACGAAATAGGCACAAGTACTAAAACTAATTCTATGTGGGTTTAAACCAGAAATATACCCTTAGCTTGGTAACATTAAACTACTTGTCTATGTACGCTAGGCGCGAATCCTAAAGATAGATCTATTGGGTCTGACAAACCCCATCCTGACTATGGGATGCTTTAGTACTTCGAGGTTATTTTAAACACACCTGATCTGGTGTACTTCAGAGGGTAAAACATGAACGTTAAGGCTTGTTACCTAATTTTATACACTTGCGAGTGTACATATATTTATAAACGAAAATCTTGTGGTCTATTAATATATTGAAATGATTGTTATGATAAACCTATGAACTCACCAACCTTTTGGTTGACACTTTAAAGCATGTTTATTCTCAGGTATTAAAGAAATCTTCCGCTGTGCATTAACTCATTTTAAGGATATTACTTGGAGTCATTCATGGCATATTTTGAAAGACGTTGCATTCAAGTCATTGAGTTCATCAAGATTATTATTAAGTCAATTATAGTTGGATGTATTATGAAATGGTGTGCATACCGTCAATTTTTGTTGTAAAGAAAGTTTGTCTTTTAAAAACGAATGCAATGTTTGTAAAATGTATCATATAGAGGTCAAATACCTCGCGATGTAATCAACTATTGTGAATCGTTTATAATGTATATGAACGGGTCCTTTCAATGGTGGTACTGGTTATGCTGCTGATGCTGCTGCTGGTGTTTGTAATCTCTGCACCATATTCTCCAAAGCCACTACCCGAGCGCAAAGCTCGTTGACTTCTTCTATTACACCGGGGTGATTATCGGTTCGGACGAGCGGATAAATAAAATATAAAATTTGATGTAATATATAATCGTGACGAGATACTCTGGAAATGAGCGAGAAAATGGTGTTTCGGACAGGTTCGCCGGTAAGTGCTTCAGGTTCTTCGTCAAGAGGGCAATGTGGTGGATGGAAGGGATCACCTTCTTCTTGTCTCCAATGATTGAGGAGGCTACGAACCCATCCCCAATTCATCCAGAATAGGTGATCACTGAATGGTTGATCTATTCCGGTCACACTGCTTTCGGAGCTTGAATGGGATTCCATTTCGGAATCTGAGTGACTTGAACTGATGACGAATTCCATTTCGTAAGATTGGATAAAGGATTTTTTTTCCGATATGAAATGATTTTGGCTAACGGATGGTATTCTAATTACATATAATATATATATATATATATATATATATATATATATATATATATATATATATATATATATATATATATATATATATATATATATATGTATATATATATATATATAGATATATAGATCAAAAGATTTCGTAGATTACGGAGGACTTTGCGGGATATGTCAGGCAAAGTTTAAAGTAACAGATACGATAAGATATGATTTAGCAGATATGCTAAGATATGAATTTTTGTCTATACACTATTCATGCAATCAATGCAGCAAGACATGTCTTAGACTAAAAATGATAAGCAGGTAATTTCCTGAGGATGATAAGTAGTTAATTTTCGACACAAAATGATAAGCAAAACTTTTGACATGCAGACACGGTCGAAGTCCAGACTCACTAATGCATCCTATCGACTTATCAGTTAGACACACTAATGCAGACCTGGTTCGCTAAGACCACCGCTCTGATACCAAGTGAAAGGACCCGTTCATATACATTATAAACGATTCACAATAGTTGATTACATTGCGAGGTATTTGACCTCTATATGATACATTTTACACACTTTGCATTCGTTTTTAAAAAGACAAACTTTCTTTACATCGAAAATTGACAGGCATGCATACCATTTCATAATATCCACTATCCAACTATAAATTGATTTAATAATAATATTTGATGAGCTCAATGACTCGAATGCAACGTTCTTCGAAATATGCTATGAAAGACTCCAAGTAATATCTTTAAAATGAGCAAATGCACAGCGGAAGATTTCTTTAACACCTGAGAATAAACATGCTTTAAAGTGTCAACCAAAAGGTTGGTGAGTTCATTAGTTTATCATAATCATTTATTTCCATCATTTTAATAGACCACAAGAATTTCATTTCCAGTTCTCATAAATATACGTCCCATGCATAGAGACAAAAATATCATTCGTATGGATTAAACACCTGGTAACCGACATTCACAATATACATATAAGAATATCCCCTATCATTCCGGGATCCTCCTTCGGACATGATACAAATTTCGAAGTACTAAAGCATCCGGTACTTTGAATGGGGCTTGTTGGGCCCGATAGATCTATCTTTAGAGTTCGCGTCAATTAGGGTGTATGTTCCCTAATTCTTAGATTACCAGACTTAATAAAAAGGGGCATATTCGATTTCGATCATTCAACCATATAATGTAGTTTCAATTACTTGTGTCTATTTCGTAAAACAGTTATAAAAACAGCGCATGTATTCTCAGTCCCAAAAATATATATTGCAAAAGCATTTAAAAAGGAATTAATGAAACTCACCATACTGTATTTCGTAGTAAAAATACATATAACGTCATTGAACAAGTGCAAGGTTGGCCTCGGATTCACGAACCTAAATTAATTATATATAATTATGTGTTGGTCAATATTTGTCTAACAAATTAGGTCAAGTCATAGTGTACCACAATCCTAATGCTCGAGACTAATATGCAAAAGTCAACAAAAGTAAATTTGACTCGAAATAATTTCCAAAAATCTATACATGATTAATATATAGTTTAAATATCGTCGTTTTATATTTTTAAATATTTTTAAAAGATTTATTAGAGTAAATAATATAATTTATTTATTAATAAATAAAATTTTTATATTAAATTTATATAATAAAATATACTTTTATATATATTAAGTAATAAAATTTATAGAGTTCATTTAATATCATAAAGATAATATGATAGGTATTATTAAAGTAAGTTATTACACGTAGTAAAATATGTTTGTATCACATATTTATTTGATAAAATAATATCTATAATGATAGTAAGTAAAAGTTGTATTATTTTGTAATAATAATTATTATTATAAAAATATCAATATTTATAATTACTAAGATGACATTATGATAAAACGATAATTCTAATTATGATAACTTTAATATTTACGATAATTTTTAATATTATCTTTAAAATAATAATTCTATTTAAAATAATAATAATAATGATATTTTATAGTAACAATGACATTTCTATTAAAATGATAATTTTTGTTAAAATAATAGTTTTAATACTAACGATACTTTTAATAATAATAGTAATGATAAAAATAATAAGAACGATAATTTTATCTAAATCAATATCTTATAATATTTTAATTTCATCATGATACTCTTACTCATTATTTTCTAATCGTTTCGTTTAATAGCTTTTAATCGTCTTTTATATCGTGTTCATAATAATGATAATAATAGTAATCAAAATAATTAGGTGTTACAAATATTTGTTTTAATTACACTAATATTAATAATGATAGTTACTATAACATTATTAACGATAATACTAATAATTATCTTATTGATAATATAGTAATAATAATAATAACAATAACAATAACCATTTTTAAATAATGAAATATATATTAATAATGATAATAATAATAATAATACTAATAATAATAATAATAATAATAATAATAATAATAATAATAATAATAATAATAATAATAATAATAATAATAATAATTGGATAATAATAATAATACTAATTATAACTTTAATGATAATAACGATAGTAATAATAAAAAAAATAACAATTTTTAATGATAAATCCCTTTTATTGATAAAGATAATAATAATGATAATAATAAGATAAAACTAGAACGACGATAAAAACGACGATAATAATAATCATTTTTAATAAAAATATCGAAAATTCAATTGATTATAACTTCTAATCCGTTCATCGAAACCATTCGATATCTAAAGGAAAAGTTCTTAATTTTTCACTAGCTTTCCAAGGACATGCATATCTTATACCTTATCTCAACCGCAAGTGTAACTAATTCAATATTCAACCTAACCTGTCTAAGGGCAATATCAAAAGTACAAGCATGCATAATCCTAAATACTCGAGCACTAGTCAGGGATACACTATTAGTATGTAAAATTTAAATTATGAGTACTCACGTATCAATATTGAGATTCAATATTGCCGGAAAGGTACGTAGATGCAACGGAAATGATAAACACTATATTGACCTCACGAGCATACCCATGAAACATAATCAATCACCTCCATAGCTATAACCCATAATTTCCTTAATCCTATCCTACTCGAAAAACAATTTCGAAATCACTCGGACAGCACTCCGTCGTAATATTTTATGTATACTAATAATATCTTGAAATAATACGGAGTAAATATATATATATGTAAATCGATTGAGAGAGTTTAGAGAAAAATATTTTCAAGTTTCTATGAAATAATGAAACCTATTGAATTCTATTTATAATAGATTTTTGAATTATTAAAGTGATTTATTAAAGTATGAATTATTAAAGTGAATTATTAAAGTATGAATTATTAAAGTGAATTATTAAAGTATGAATTATTAAAGTGAATTATTAAAGTATGAATTATTAAAGTGAATTATTAAAGTTAAAGTAAAGTAAAAATAAAGTAAAGGTAAAGTTTAAGTATAGTAAAAGTATAAAACTATATACGTATAATACGAGTATAAATATATATAATATTAATTTAAATCGTTATATATATTTAATAAAATAAAATAGAAATATCGTTATCTTTATCATACTAGTTAAGTAATGAGTTGTCAAAAGTGGTTCTAGATATTTATAAAAGTTATATACGTTTTAATAATAAAGTTCTTTTTAAACTAAAAATGTTTTTGTACGTTTGAAACTAAATAGATCAATCGAGTCTTTATGAGATTCAATCTTCCACTATCCTTTGTCTAGTTCTCAATAATTGACAATTTGTTCTTATTTATAAATCACTTTACCATTTTCCGAATATTGTTAAAATGGAAAGATTTCTCAAATCAACGTGGGCCTTTCAACAGAGACTTGTAATCATAATTCAATATATCTGATAATTCAATCATTTGATCTTATCTTCTAATTCCATTGATAAACATTTTGAAACAGATACAATCATATAAAGTATTTAATCTAATATTTTGTTTACGTTTCAAGTTATAATATATATACACATATACATATATAATCATATTCGTTCAATGGTCCGTGAATCGTTGGAACTTGGTCGAGGTTGAATGAATGTATGAACATAGTTTAAAATTCTTGCAATTTAACTTAACAAATATTGCATATCGTTTCGGAAACATATAAAGATTAAAGTTTAAATTTGGTTGGAAATTTCCTGGTTGTCACATGATATCAATAATTTCGGTCGCAAGACCTAATTTCATCGAATACCAATTTAATACTTTATAGCAAACAAATTAGCGTTTATTATCAAAAGGTTAAAAATAAAAATAAAAATAAAAATAAAAACTGTACAAACTTACATGTGAAATAGTATTCTTAGTGATATGCTCTAGCCCACTCATAAGATAGTCGGACTAATTGATTTTCCATTGCTACATAGGCGTAACCTCGAGCATTTAATGTTTTTTCTTCTAAACATATGAACGGTCCATCTCTGCATAAAGTAACAAATTCGGTGTTTGAATAGGTTTGATTATTTGAACATTTACCTTTGTGTGACCATTTTCCGCATTTGTGACATCTTTCAAGGTGCCGTGCTCTTCTTTTCGCTGCGGATTTTGATTTTCCTTTACCAAATTGTAACTTATTATCTTCGCATCTGGATTCTTTTCTTACTCCGTCCAATTTTTCTCTGATTACTGATACCAGTTCACTCGGA
Organism: Rutidosis leptorrhynchoides; assembly: GCF_046630445.1. Taxonomy (NCBI): domain Eukaryota; kingdom Viridiplantae; phylum Streptophyta; class Magnoliopsida; order Asterales; family Asteraceae; genus Rutidosis; species Rutidosis leptorrhynchoides. The sequence continues at coordinate 219,190,322 of NC_092333.1, read as the reverse complement.
AGTGTGTCATTATTACGTTTAGTAATCAAAGCGTGTAGCATTAGACCATGGTTTAGTTCACAGGAAGTCTTCATTTTGTAAAACCTAAAAAAAATAAAAATTCAGAATGGGGGAGAAGACTAGTTCTTTAGGGTCTGCTAGGGAAAGACCATTCGGGTTCCATTTTTGAGAACTACACGAAAACAGAAAATCTAACTTTAACAGAAATACATATTATCCTTTAAAGACTTGATTCTCCCCACACTTAGTTAGCTGTGGTATCGAAATTGTGATTAACTTCGTTGTCGACTTCCATCGGACTATCTATGTAGTGTTTAACTCTGTGACCATTAACCTTAAATTCAATCCCATTTGAATTTATTAATTCTACGGTTCCTTATGGGAAAACTCTTTTGACTATGAATGGTCCAGACCATCTTGATTTCAATTTTCCAGGAAATAGCTTGAATCGTGAATTGAAAAGAAGAACTCTGTCTCCTTCTTTAAATTCTTTTGAACTTCTGATTCTTTTATCATGCCATTTCTTCGTTCTTTCCTTATAGATTAACGAATTTTCGTATGCTTCATGTCTTAATTCTTCTAAATCGTTTAATTGACTTAACCGTAGACGTCCAGCTTCATGTAAATCAAGATTACATGTCTTCAAAGCCCAAAATGCTTTGTGTTCAATTTCTACTGGAAGATGACATGCTTTTCCATAAACGAGTCTAAAAGGTGTGGTTCCAATTGGAGTTTTGTAGGCTGTTCTAAAAGCCCAGAGTGCATCCTCCAATTTAATGGACCATTCCTTCGGATTTGATCCTACGGTTTTCTCTAAAATACGTTTTAAAGCTCGGTTGGTATTCTCAACTTGTCCACTTGTTTGTGGATGATATGCGGTGGAGATTTTATGAGTTACTCCATATCTTTTAAGAACTTTCTCAAGTTGATTATTACAGAAATTAGTACCCCGATCACTTATTAAAGCTTTCGGTGTTCCAAACCTTGCAAAAAGACGTTTTAAAAAGTTGACTACAACTCGTGCATCGTTAGTTGGGAGAGCTTGTGCTTCTGCCCATTTAGATACATAATCAATGGCTACGAGAATGTAGAGATTATTATGAGATTTTGGAAATGGACCCATAAAGTCAATACCCCAAATGTCAAATACTTCACATACTTGAATGACATTTTGTGGCATTTCATCACGTTGACTTATTTTTCCGGCCCTTTGACAAGCATCACAGGATTTGCAAAGAAGGTGTGCATCTTTGTAAATTGTAGGCCAATAGAATCCAGCATCATAAACTTTTCTTGCTGTTAGTTGAGGCCCATAATGCCCTCCTGTTAGTCCTGTGTGACAATGGTTTAAGATTTTACTAGCTTCATCTCCGAATACACATCGGCGTATTATTCCATCGGGACAACTTTTAAACAAATGTGGATCTTCCCAGAAATAGTGTTTTATATCACTGAAGAATTTCTTTCATTTTTCGTACGATAATCCTTTTTCAAGGAATCCACATACTAAATAGTTTGCATAGTATGCAAACCATGGAATTTCATTATAATCTATCTTCAATAGATATTCATCAGGAAAGTTGTCTTGTATGGCCGATTCATTTAGAACTTCTAATTCAGGATTTTCAAGACGAGAAAGATGATCAGCGGCGAGATTTTCTGCTCCTCTTTTATCTCAGATTTCAATATCAAACTCTTGTAAGAGTAAGATCCAACGGATTAATCTTGGTTTAGCATCTTGTTTCGAAAATAGGTATCTAAGAGCAGAATGGTCGGTATAGACCACCGTTTTAGCTAGAACGAGATATGAACGAAATTTGTCAAAAGCAAAGACAATAGCAAGGAGTTCTTTTTCAGTAGTTGTGTAATTCGTTTGTGCTCCTTGTAACGTCTTACTAGCATAATATATAGGTTGAAATCGTTTTTCAATCGTTTGTCCTAAAACAGCTCCCATTGCAAAATCACTTGCATCGCACATAAGTTCAAACGGTAAATTCCAATTTGGAGTTATCATGATTGGCGCATTAGTGAGTTTTTCTTTAAGAATATTAAAAGATTTAATGCATTCATCTGAAAACATGAATGGAGCATCCTTTTCTAGGAGTTTATTCATAGGAGTGGCAATTTTAGAAAAATCTTTTATGAAACGTCGGTAAAAACCGGCATGCCCTAGAAAACTCCTAATTCCTCTAACATTGGTGGGATGTGGAAGTTTAGCAATTACATCTACTTTAGCTCTATCCACTTCAATTCCTTCCTTTGAAATTTTATGACTAAGAACGATGCCTTCTTTAACCATGAAATGGCATTTCTCCCAATTAAGAACTAGATTTGATTGTTCGCATCTAATAAGCATTCGTTCAAGATTAACTAGACATGATTCAAATGTATCACCGAAGACTGAAAAGTCATCCATGAAAACTTCCATGCATTCTTCTATCATGTCGTGAAAATTCGCCATCATGCACCTTTGAAAGGTTGCAGGGGCGTTGCAAAGTCCAAATGGCATGCGTTTGTAATCAAAAGTACCATAAGGGCACGTGAACGTGGTTTTCTCTTGATCTTCGGGTGCTATTGGAATTTGAAAATATCCGAAAAAACCATCAAGAAAACAATAGTAACTATTTCCGGCTAATCTTTCCAACATTTGATCAATAAAAGGTAAGGGAAAGTGATCTTTTCTGGTGGCGTCATTTAATTTTCTATAATCAATACAAACACGCCATCATGTTACAGTCCTAGTAGGAATAAGCTCATTTTTCTCATTCGTAATGATAGTCATGCCACCCTTCTTAGGCACGCATTGAACTGGGCTTACCCATGGACTATCAGAGATTGGATAAATTAAACCTGCATCAAGCAGTTTAATAATTTCTTTTTTGAAAGGACCCGTTCATATACATTATAAACGATTCACAATAGTTGATTACATCGCAAGGTATTTGACCTCTATATGATACATTTTACAAACATTGCATTCGTTTTTAAAAGACAAACTTTATTTACAACGAAAGTTAACGGCATGCACACCATTTCATAATACATCCAACTATAATTGGCTTAATAATAATCTTGATGAACTCAATGACTCGAATGCAACGTCTTTCAAAATATGCCATGAATGACTCCAAGTAATATCCTTAAAATGAGCTAATGCATAGCGGAAGATTTCTTTAATACCTGAGAATAAACATGCTTTAAAGTGTCAACCAAAAGGTTGGTGAGTTCATAGGTTTATCATAACAGTCATTTCAATATATTAATAGACCACAAGATTTCCGTTTATAAATATATGTACACTCGCAAGTGTATAAAAGTATTCTATAAGTTGTAGGCACCCGGTAACAAGCCTTAACGTTCATGTTTTACCCTCTGAAGTACACCAGATCAGGTGTGTTTAAAATAACCTCGAAGTACTAAAGCATCCCATAGTCAGGATGGGGTTTGTCAGGCCCAATAGATCTATCTTTAGGATTCTTGCCTACCGTACATAGACAAGTAGTTTAATGTTACCAAGCTAAGGGTATATTTCTATTTTAAACCCACGTAGAATTAGTTTTAGTACTTGTGCCTATTTTGTAAAACATTTATAAAACAGCGCATGTATTCTCAGCCCAAAAATATATATTGCAAAAGCAATTAAAAAGGGAGCAAATGAAACTCACAATACTGTATTTCGTAGTAAAAATACATATAACGTCATTTAACAAGTGCAAGGTTGGACTCGGATTCACGAACGTATCAATATTGAGATTCAATATTGCAGGAAAGTACGTAGACGCAACGGAGATGATAAACTCTAGATTGACCTCACGAGCATACCCATGAACCATACTCATCACCTCCATAGCTATAACCCATAATTTCCTTAGCTTCGACTCATTCAAAAAAACTATTTTGAAATCACTCGGACAGCACTCCGTCGTAATATTTTATGTATACTAATAATATCTTGAAATAATACAAAGAAAATATATATATGTAATTCGATTGAGAGAGTTTAGAGAAATATATTTTCAAGTTTCTATGAAATAATGAAACCTATTGAATTCTATTTATAACAGATTTTTGAATTATTAAAGTGAATTATTAAAATGAATTATTAAAGTGAATTATTAAAGTGAATTATTAAAGTATGAATTATTAAAGTGAATTATTAAAGTATGAATTATTAAAGTGAATTATTAAAGTATGAATTATTAAATTGAATTATTAAAGTATGAATTATTAAAGTTAAAGTAAAATAAAAGTAAAGTAAAGGTAATGTTAAAGTATAGTAAAAGTATAAAACTATATACGTATAATACGCGTATAAGTATATATAATATTAATTTAAATTGTTATATATATTTAATAAAATAAAATATAAATATCGTTATCTTTATCATACTGGTTAAGTAATGAGTTGTCAAAAGTGGTTCTAGATATTTATAAAGATATATACGTTTTAACAATAAAGTTCTTTTTAAACTGAAAACGTTTTTTTGTACTTTTGAAACTAAATTAATAGAATATTATGGAAACCAATTCTCCACTTACTTTTGTCTAACTTTCGTAAATGACACTTTTTGTTTTTATTTATAAATAACTTTACAAATTATTCTGAATATCGTTAAGAGGAATAGATTTTCTCAAATCATAGTGGACCTCTCAACAGAGACTTGTAATCATAATTCAATGTTTCTGATAATTCAATTATTTAATATATTTTTTTAATTTCATCGAAAATCATATTGAAACAAATACGTCCGTGTAAGGTATTATACGTTTAATACTTTATTAATATTCTCAAGTTATAATATATATATACATATACATATCTATTTATATATAACGGTTCGTGAATCGTCGGAATTTGGTCGAGGTTATAATGAATGTATGAACACAGTTTAAAATTCTTGAGATTTAACTTAACAAACTTTGCTTATCGTGTCGGAATAATATAAAGATTAAAGTTTAAATTTGGTCGGAAATTTCTGGGTCGTCACAGTACCTACCCGTTAAAGAAATTTCGTCCCCGAAATTTGATAGAGGTCGTTATGACTAACAATGAGAATGTTATTATAACGATTATAGAGTTTTATCATGTTCAAGAAAAATGGATAAAATAATTCGATTAATAGAAACGTGTGAGTGAAGTTATCGTAAATGAATGAAATAAGATAATATTGATTCGTCGTATCTTTTGACGTCATCACGATTGATCTCCGAAAAGAAAATCTTTGTAATCTATATTGGATTTGATTATTCGGCGATTAAGGAAATTATGATCCTCTTCGAATTAATGCGATAATCCATTTTGATTTCTCTGTCGGATATTTCACTATAAATCCACCTCATTTGTTTTCTTACAACTCACACCTTCTCAACTCATATTTTAAAGTATTTGTCAATATGCTTCATCCAGTGCTGATTCTTAATATACTCCTCACTTTCATATCTGTCGCTCTTCTTTTTCATCTGCCTCCGAAAGAATCTATTTACTTCTACTATACTCTTGGTTTTATAGTGTTTTTAGTTCTCCCGTGTCTTTATATTGCTATATGCATTGATATATACGGTTTGTGATTTCTGGGTTGTTGTTGGGTTTTATATCTTCCCTTATATTTCAAAGTCCTTGCTTCTTCTATAATCATTGTCATCCCCAATTAATGCTCTCTTTTATTTGTTGCGATTTGTACCCCAATTTCTATTTTGGAATTTTGTCCTTTCGTTTCTTCTTCTTGCGATTAAGCACCTCTTGTAATGGTCCAGAATTCGCATATATGAATTTCGGAATGAACATTGTTAATGTTCTAAGAAGGAAATTGTAATGGCACGATCTTGACTTGTCAAATTACTAGAATACCTCGAAAAAGGCCGAATCATCAAGAAATATTTTCTTGATATTTTAGAGGTTAAAGAGAATACAAGAGTCGTGTAACATAGCACATGATGACGTTATGATCTGTGAATCATCACGTTTCATTTAGAAACTCAGCATGACTTACTGTAATATAATCACGTTGATCAAGTGTCATTATATTATACTAGTTCATGCTTTAGTTCACAACACTACTTCAAAAATATTCCTATTTTAAATTCGAAAGTTTCAGAATTTAGAAACTAAAATAGTTTCTTTTATGATGTAATACAGACAGCACGAAGAGGTAAATGATTTCAGATAAGAATAATTATGGAAATATCTTCAGAAATATGGAGGATATTTATAATGAAAGATACGATAATATCTTAAAATTTCTAATATCAGAGGATGATGAAGAATATTGTCCGTAAGGGTTTAGAATCAGGAGCAAGGTATTCGATAATGACTTCAGCAGACACGGAATCATTTGGATTCTTTGAAGGTAGATTTCGTCCTTGTGATTTATCCACAGCCTTCTTCATGGTTTGCTCAATCCGTATTTTTCAGTACCAAATATTCTCTTTTTCTGAGCTTTGCCAACACACTACTCTTTATCATCAAACTTTTTACTGTTAAGGTCGTTTATAGTTTTTGCTGCTTCATCAGTATTTCGAGAACTAGTTCGTAGTTTAGGGTGTTTTTCAGAAACTTCACATTCAAAGTATATAAGTCCAGAAGATAGACACATATAATTGTTGGCGTAGACATGCTGCGAGATTTCAAAATACTGATTGCTAATTTCCGATGATTCGTATGGCAATTCTTGTTACAAGATGCAGATGAGTAAATGATGGGGTTTTGATAAATATAAAGATTTTTCGGAAAGTCAAAGATCAATGAATTTATTAATAAGTTTACTGCTAATGTGGCGAGATATGAAAGGTTCCCCGGTAATATTGATGAAGAGGTAATCATTATAATAAGGCGTATTCGATTGAACAATTGAAGTTGGTTTGCTGGAGCTGTGACAAAACCGTCTATTTTTAGAAGGGATTGAAAAGTTATTTTAGCTAGTAAATGCCAAAAGGTCTGACATGGATACATGTTAAATTATGACTTTAGTTTCAAGAGTTTTTCAGGTACGTAACTGTGGATAACATGTGGTTGGATCATCATCTCGATTGTTCATTATTTGAAGTGTCTTCAGGTATTTCGAAGGGCTTGAACACAGATTATAATTGTTAATATACATACGATGTTCTAACACAGTTTTGAAGTTAAAGTATAGCTTTGAAAGATGTAAGAATCTAAGAGTGATGATACCGGTTATAACTTGAATTGAATTCGGCGATTTCAAAATCAGAATATGTAATTAGATTTTTGAATGAGTATGATTGTTTTGATTTCTATAAAAGAATGTATATTGTTGTGAAAGTAGGGAGTATAATGGATGATTTGCTGAATCATTTTCGAAGAATGTAACATATTAATTGTGAATTTATATATCTCTCGGGTATTACCTACCCGTTAAAAAAAATTGTCACAATTAATATTTTGTACAAAAGAATTTTATTACAGTCTTTATGGAAATATATGTGTATATTTCTTCAGATGTAATATTGATTTAATGAGTTAATATTAAATTAAACTCACTTAATTTATGGTTAAGGCTAGGATAGATAATTTCTAAACTTTAGAAATTACATAATCGTCATAGAATGTTTTCCAAATGAAGTTATGAATCAATACTTCATCGTTGTGGTATTCCTTAGTATCTACAGGGCGTATGACGTCGATGCTCATGGGACAGATTGTGAAGTTGAGGTTTGCGATGCGGTTGTTGTTGGTGGTGGTAATGGTACTGTTGATGTTGTTGATGGTGGTACTGGTTATGTTGTTGGTGCTGCTGCTGGTGTTTGTAACCTTTGCACCATATTCTCCAAAGCCACTACCCGAGCGCGAAGCTCGTTGACTTCTTCTATTACACCGGGGTGATTGTCGGTTCGGACGAGCGGATAAATAAGATCTAGAATTTAGTGTAGTATATAATCATGACGAGATACTCTGGAAATGAGAGAGAAAATGGTGTTTCGAATAGGTTCGCCGGTAAGTGCTTCGGGTTCTTCGCCAAGAGGGCAATGTGGTGGATGAAAGGGATCACCTTCTTCTTGTCTCCAATGATTAAGGAAGCTATGAACCCATCCCCAATTCATCCAAAATAGATGATGACTAATTGGTTGATCCATTCCGGTCACACTGCTTTCGGAACTTGAGTGTGATTCCATTTCGGAATCCGAGGGACTTGAACTAATGACGAATTCCATTTCGTACGATTGAATAAAGAATTTTTCGATATGAAATGATTTTTCGGCTATCAGGTGGTATTCTAATTATATAGAGCAAAAGATTTCGTAGATTACGGAGGAATTTACGGAATATGCCAGGCAAAGTTTACAGTAACAGATACGCTAAGATATGAATTAGCAGATACGCTAAGATATGAATTTTGTCTATACACTATTCATGCAATTAATGCAATAAGATGTGTCTAGACTAAGAATGATAAGCAGATAATTTCCGACAAAAATGATGAGCAAAACTTTTGACATGCAGACACGATCGAAGTCCAGACTCACTAATGCATCCTAACGACTATCAGTTAGACACACTAATGCAGACCTGGTTCGCTAAGGCCACCGCTCTGATACCAACTGAAAGGACCCATTCATATACATTATAAACGATTCACAATAGTTGATTACATCGCAAGGTATTTGACCTCTATATGATACATTTTACAAACATTGCATTCGTTTTTAAAAGACAAACTTTCTTTACAACGAAATTTGACGGCATGCACACCATTTCATAATACATCCAACTATAATTGGCTTAATAATAATCTTGATGAACTCAATGACTCGAATGCAACGTCTTTCAAAATATGCCATGAATGACTCCAAGTAATATCCTTAAAATGAGCTAATGCACAGCGGAAGATTTCTTTAATACCTGAGAATAAACATGCTTTAAAGTGTCAACCAAAAGGTTGGTGAGTTCATAGGTTTATCATAACAATCATTTCAATATATTAATAGACCACAAGATTTCCGTTTATAAATATATGTACACTCGCAAGTGTATAAAAGTATTCTATAAATTGTAGGCACCCGGTAACAAGCCTTAACGTTCATGTTTTACCCTCTGAAGTACACCAGATCAGGTGTGTTTAAAATAACCTCGAAGTACTAAAGCATCCCATAGTCAGGATGGGGTTTGTCAGGCCCAATAGATCTATCTTTAGGATTCGCGCCTACCGTACATAGACAAGTAGTTTAATGTTACCAAGCTAAGGGTATATTTCTGGTTTAAACTCACGTAGAATTAGTTTTAGTACTTGTGCCTATTTTGTAAAACATTTATAAAACAGCGCATGTATTCTCAGCCCAAAAATATATATTGCAAAAGCAATTAAAAAGGGAGCAAATGAAACTCACAATACTGTATTTCGTAGTAAAAATACATATAACGTCATTTAACAAGTGCAAGGTTAGACTCGGATTCACGAACGTATCAATATTGTGATTCAATATTGCAGGAAAGAACGTAGACGCAACGGAGATGATAAACACTAGATTGACCTCACGAGCATACCCATGAACCATACCCATCACCTCCATAGCTATAACCCATAATTTCCTTAGCTTCGACTCATTCAAAAAAACTATTTTGAAATCACTCGGACAGCACTCTGTCGTAATATTTTATGTATACTAATAATATCTTGAAATAATACAAAGAAAATATGTATATGTAATTCGATTGAGAGAGTTTAGAGAAATATATTTTCAAGTTTCTATGAAATAATGAAACCTATTGAATTCTATTTATAACAGATTTTTGAATTATTAAAGTGAATTATTGAAATATGAATTATTAAAGTGAATTATTAAAGTATGAATTATTAAAGTGAATTATTAAAGTGAATTATTAAAGTATGAATTATTAAAGTGAATTATTAAAGTAAATTATTAAAGTGAATTATTAAAGTATGAATTATTAAAGTGAATTATTAAAGTGAATTATTAAAGTATGAATTATTAAAGTGAATTATTAAAGTATGAATTATTAAAGTGAATTATTAAAGTATAAATTATTAAATTGAATTATTAAAGTATGAATTATTAAAGTTAAAGTAAAATAAAAGTAAAGTAAAAGTAATGTTAAAGTATAGTAAAAGTATAAAACTATATACGTATAATACGCGTATAAGTATATATAATATTAATTTAAATCGTTATATATATTTAATAAAATAAAATATAAATATCGTTATCTTTATCATACTGGTTAAGTAATGAGTTGTCAAAAGTGGTTCTAGATATTTATAAAAGATATATACTTTTTAATAATAAAGTTCTTTTTAAACTGAAAACGTTTTTTGTACTTTTGAAACTAAATTAATAGAATATTATGGAAACCAATTCTCCACTAACTTTTGTCTAACTTTCATAAATGACACTTTTTGTTTTTATTTATAAATAGCTTTACAAATTATTCTGAATATCGTTAAGAGGAATAGATTTTCTCAAATCATAGTGGACCTCTCAACAGAGGCTTATAATCATAATTCAATGTTTCTGATAATTCAATTATTTAATATATTTTTTTAATTTCATCGAAAATCATATTGAAATAAATACGTTCGTGTAAGGTATTATACGTTTAATACTTTATTAATATTCTCAAGTTATAATATATATATATACATATACATATCTATTTATATATAACGGTTCGTGAATCGTCAGAATTTGGTTGAGGTTATAATGAATGTATGAACACAGTTTAAAATTCTTGAGATTTAACTTAACAAACTTTGCTTATCGTGTCGGAATAATATAAAGATTAAAGTTTAAATTTGGTCGAAAATTTTCGGGTCGTCACATTTTTTAACAACATCTTGCATATTAGGATTTAGTCTTCATTGGCGTTGCACATACGTTTTATGACCTTCTTCCATAAGGATTTTATGTGTGCAATACGAAGGACTTATTCCTTTAATATCATGAATTTTCCATGCAATAGCTGACAGAAATGAGTTGAGATTTTTCATTTTCAGTAAGAGAAGACGATATTATTACAGGTAATTCAGATTCACCATGTAAATAAGCGTATTCCAAATGGTTTGGAAGTGGCTTTAACTCTAATTTCGGTGGTTCTTCTATCGATGATTTATATCGATATCTGTCTTCTTCTTTTAACATTTGAATTTCTTCTGTTGTTGGTTCATATCCATTAGCCATTAGTGTAGCTAACATTTCAGTTTCATCAATTGGTTCAGTTCCTTTTCCTAAAGAACATTCTCCTGTTCCTTGTAATTCTGGAAATTCTTCTAACAATTCTGCATGTGAATCTATAGTTTGAATATAATAACATGTATCATCTGCAGATTGTGGTTGTTGCATTGCTCTATCAACTAAAAAGGTAACACTCTCGTCCTCTATACTTAGGGTCAGTTTCTTACCAAACACGTCTATCATTGCTTTAGCCGTGTTTAAGAATGGTCTTCCTAATATGAAAGGAACTTGAGAATCTTCTTTCATGTCCAGAACAACAAAATCTACTGGAAATACTAAAGTACCAACTTTAACTAGCATGTTCTCCATTATCCCTCTAGGATATTTTATTGATCTATCGGCTAGTTGTATGCTTATTCTTGTTGGTTTCAATTCTCCAAGGCCTAGTTTAGCGTATAGTGAATACGGCATTAAATTTATACTAGCACCTAAGTCTGCCAATGCTTCTATTGAACTAAGACTACCCAGAAAACATGGAATTGTGAAACTTCCTGGATCAGATAATTTTTCTGGTATCTTATTCAACAGCACTGCTGAACAATTAGCATTCATAGTAACAGCCGAGAGTTCTTCCATTTTCTTTCTATTTGAGATTAGATCTTTCAAGAATTTAGCATATCTAGGCATTCCTGAAATCACATCAATGAAAGGAAGATTTACATTTATCTGTTTAAACATATCCAAGAATTTGGATTGCTCGGCTTCAAGTTTCTCTTTTTTCATTTTACTCGGGTAAGGAAGTGGTGGTTGGTATGGTTTAACATAAGGTTTAGCTTTAACTGTGTTATCTTCATTAACCTTTTCAACTACCAGTTCTTTTTCCTTATCTTGATCAGGTTGTGGTTCTTGTGGAGTAGGAATAGCTTCATCAGAAATTATAGGTATTTTAGGTGGTTTAAGTGTTGTACCACTTCTTGTGATAATGGCTTTAGCTGTTTCATTCCGGGGGTTAGCATTTGTATCACTAGGTAAATTTCCCGGTTTTCTTTCACCTATTAACCTTGCTAGGTTACTTACTTCTTGTTCCAGATTTTGAATAGAAGCTTGTTGATTTCTAAATGCTTGAGCATTTTGTTCATTGGTTTGTTTTTGAGATGTGAAAAACTGTGTTTGAGTTTCAACTAGCTTCGTCATCATATCTTCTAAATTCGGCTTTTTATCATCGGTTTGTGGTTTGTTTTGAAAATTAGGTCTTTGCTGATTGTAAGTATTATTGGATACTTGTTGATTGCTAGGACCTTATTGGTTGTTGTATCGAACATTTCGATTATAATTTTGGTTTTGATTGTAAATTGGTCTTGGCGGTTGATAATTATTCTGATAATTATTTCCAGGCCTTTGGTTTAGATATGAAACATGCTCTCTTTGTTCCATTGTTAGTTCAATACTGAGACAATCTTTTGTCAAATGTGGTCCTCCACACTGCTCACAACTAATTCGTATTGAGTATATATCTTTAGTCATCTTTTTCATTCGTCTCTCGACAGCATCTATCTTTGCAGAAATGGAATCTAAGTCATGGCTAGAATCGGCTCTAGCTGCTTTAGATGATCTAACAATATCTTTTTCTTGGTGCCACTCATGTGAATGGGAAGCAGTGTTATCAATAATTTTATAAGCATCAGTTTCGGTTTTCTTCATAATAGAACCACCAGCTGCTATATCGATGTCTTTCCTTGTAGTGATGTCGCATCCTTGGTAGAATATTTGTACTATTTGACAGGTGTCTAAACCATGTTGCGGACATCCTCTCAATAACTTTCCAAATCTTGTCCACGCCTCATATAGAGTTTCATTCGGTTTCTGTGTGAACGTAACAATTTCTCCTTGAAGTCTTACGGCTTTAGATGCAGGAAAGAATTGTTTAAGAAATTTTTCAACTAAAACGTCCCATGTATCAATCGCCCCTTCAGGTAATGATTCCAACCAATCTTTGGCTTCTCCCTTTAAAGTCCAGGGAAATAACATGAGATATATCTGTTCATCCTCCACTTCTCTTATTTTAAATAGAGTGCACATCCTATTAAAGGTACGAAGATGTTCATTTGGATCTTCCTTCGGCGCACCACTAAATTGGCATTGATTAGTCACCATATGTAGAATTTGTCCTTTGATTTCATAATCTAGCGCATTAATGTCTGGATGAGTAATTGCGTGACCTTGGCCAGTGCGTTTAGCTCGCATTCGGTCTTCCATACTTAAAGGTTCCAGATTCTCCATGATTTAATTTGTTGAATCTGAATCACTAGAGGATTCTGATTTAATGGTTCATTCCTCAACAATCTCTGTTTGAATGATTGGTGGTTCCGGAGGAAAAATTAATGGTTCAGGATCTATGAATCGTCCCTGAATATTCTTCGGATTCTCAATTGTGAGGTTGGGTTCAAAAAATGGATTATCGGAAATTTGAATTGGAGTACTTGGTCGACTGGATGACGATTCTAAAGAAAAATCAACGGCGACAATATTTGCTAGATGTCTTGATCGAGTTACAGGCGGTGAACGTATAAAAGGTGGTGAACGTCTTGCTCGGTGCATTCACTGAATATCCTATTAGTTTTTAAAAGGAAAGAAAAATTATATAAGTTATCCAATTAATAGACTTTTCTGATTTTCCCCACGTTTTGAATAGCCAAAAGATACAGCAGAGGGGCAGGATTCGTTTGGTCTCAATATAATTGAGTACTGTTTGGCTCCAATAACCCGGTCCACGTATAAATCCAACTATTACTACGAACCAGAAAATTTTGATGTCTATCAATTTTACCACTTAAAATAAATTTTCGTAATTTAAAGAAATTTAGATAAGAAATAGAGAAAATTCTAAGTCCTAAAAACTAGAATGGCGAGAAATGAGAAAGAAAAAGAGCGCGTCGAAAAAGGTCGAAAAAGAAAAGGGTTGAAAAATAAAAGGCGTCGAAAAATAAGAAAGAAAAAGAATGACTATAAAACTTTAAAACACTCGACTAACCCAACCTTATTATTATTACTAATTTAAAATTAAAATTGCAAATTGAGATTACTAATTGGAGTAATAATTGATACATAGGTAAAAGGCGTCGAAAAATAAAATTAAGGAAGTAGCGCGTCGAACGGCGTCGCAAAATTCTAAAGCACCTAAATCTTAGTCTAAAGAGAAAGCACTTAAGGGATTTTACGGCAAAGCCTAAAAATCTAGAAGTAAAAATAACTATGGCAAAAACTATGACTTAAAACTAAATACGAATGATAAAAATACAAAAATTACGAATAAACGATAAAAAAAAATAAGAATAAAAATAAGATTAAAATTGATAAAATTATTTAATTTTATAAAAATATTATTTTTATATATTTATATTATAAAAGTATTAATTTTTATATATTAATAAAACTAATTAAACTTAATATTACAAATTAATTAAAACTTAAATTAAATACTAAATGAATTAAATATTTAACCCTAAATACAAATTAATTAATAATAATAAATAATACTCCGTAATTAATGCAGATTAGGGTTCTGGTCATACGCGTCAGGGAGGCTCCGCGAGTTGCGGTGCCACGTACCAAATAAACCCGCGAGTCGCGAAGGTTAAAATTTTAAATGCACAAGTTTCGTTCGACAGGTTCTGTAGTTTTTTTATATTATATTTTATATATTTTTCTGTTTTTAATAATTATATTTTTATAAAACTTATATAGAAATACTTTATAATTTTATAAATAAAAATCTTAAAAATAGATTTATATATATATATATATTTTTCGGGTTTTAAATTTTTATATTTTTTAATATTTAAAATGTATTTTTACAAAAACTAAATAAAACATAATAAAAATCTCTTTTTTTTATGTGGCGTTTCGCTTCGGCGTTCCCCGGCAGCGGTGCCAAAAATACTTGATGTTATGCGAGGTGTATATGAAATAGCTTATATTTTACAACGAAATATTATTAAATACGATACAATTTTACACAAGATATTTATTTATTTATAGAATGGATATACTTAAACCTTGCTACAACACTTATAGGCAGTGTACATAATCGTACAGTAGTGTAGTTTTTAGTAAGTCCGGTTTGTTCCACAGGGAAAATCTTTAAACAAAGCTTAACGCTATAATAGTTTTAATTTATAAAAATACAAATATATATAAATAATATTATTATTATAAAGGGGGGTTTTTACCGTTTAATGACCGGTTTGTCGATTTTTAAAACTTTAGTCGCAGTTAAAATCTAATGTAAAATATTAAAAATAAATACAACTTAATTTAAAGCGTAAAGTAAATAACGATAATGAAATTGAGATAAATAAAAGTGCGATAAAATAAAATTGCGATAATTAAAAAGTACGATAATTAAAAGTGCAATTAAATAACAATAAATAAAAGTGCGATAATTAGAAGTGCAATTAAATATAAAATAAAGGAAATTAAATATGAAATAAAAGAATTATGCTTATTTAAACTTCCGTAATCATGATGTTTGACGTGTTGATTTTAGTTTTATGCCCATGGGTTAATTGTCCTTTGTCCTGGATTATTTAATATGTCCGTCTGGTTTTTGTCCATAACAGTCCATCAGTCATAAATATAAAGTGCGAGTGTCCTCGTCAAATTATCCTTATACCCGAAGTCAAATATTCCAACTAATTGGGGACTTAAACTATAACAAGATTTTAATACTTTGTTTAATAATTACACCAGGTTATCGACTACGTGTAACCCAAGGTTTTAATACTTTGTTATCAATTATGCCAAGTGTCCTTGTACATAATTTCACCCCTGTTTTAATAATTCCATAGACTATTAATCCATTCCCGTGTCCGGTTAAATGAACGATTATTCGTACATATAAATACCCCGCCCATCGTGTCCGATCGAGTGTATATGGTTATTTATAGGGACGTCCAATTGTAATATTTATATTAAAATTAACAAACTATCATTTAGTTAAACAAATATAAAGCCCATTAATAGCCCATAGTCTAATTTCCACAAGTGTCGTTCTTTTGTCCAAACTCCAATTATGGTACAAAGCCCAATTACCCAATTTTAATATTTTTAGCCCAACATCATGATTACTTCGGATTAAATAAGCATAATAATAATTTAGCTACGAGACATTAATGTAAAAAGGTTGAACATAACTTACAATGATTAAAAATAGCGTAGCGTTACACGGACAGAATTTCGACTTACACCCTTACGACATTCGCTAACATACCCTTATTATTATGATTTAAAATTAAAATTAAAATTAAAATATAAATATATATATACGTTTACATATAGATAGAGAGATTGATGGATATATAAAACGTTCAGAATGCGCGAGCTTTTATAGGCATTTTCAGAATTTGGGGCTCCGCGAGTCGCGGTATTTTTGCCCTTCACATTCCGCAAGTCGCGGAGTTTGCTTTTACAGCTCATCCCTTTTTGGATCTTCTTTGCCGACGGTTTTAATATATAAATATAATATATATATATATATATATATATATATATATATATATATATATATATATATATATATATATATATAATTTATATAATTAATTATATATTATATTATATTTATATACATAGTTAACTTGTAATTTTTATTCCGTTGCGTCGAGCGTTGAGAGTTGACTCTGGTCCCGGTTCCGGATTTTCGAACGTCCTTGCGTACAATTTAATATCTTGTACTTTGCGTTATGAATCTTGTACTCTTGTAATTCTGAGACGTTTCTTATCAATAATTGGAACCTCTTTGATTGTATTTTGTACTTTTGAGCTTTTTGGTCGTTTGCGTCTTCAATTCGTCGAATCTGTCTTTTGTCTTCACATTTTATTATTTAAACGAATATCACTTGTAAATAGGACAATTGCAACTAAAAGCTTGTCTTTCTTGAGGGATAATGCTATGAAATATATGTTCGTTTTTAGCATTATCATTTATACATTCCAAAGCAATGATATCTGCAATAAACTTCATAGAAACATGTGATAAATGGTTCTAAACATATGGGTTTATAAATTCTGTTATACTTGGTTTTCTTTTATAGGTTTTAATCAAATAAACTTACGTATTTTTAATGTATGGAGACAATAATTTTGGTTTTTGACACCTAAACTTTAATTGCTCGTATTTACCTTAAAAATTGACTAGATATATTTGTTTAAAATTTTTCAAAATTTTTAGTAAAAACCACCAAGTTATAAGTTATCGAGAATTTATATATCCCCACCCCACACTTAAGATTATGTAATGCCCTCATTACATAAAATCAGATAATAATGTATAAATTTGAGAGGACAAAAAGTGTAAAGTGTTTTTAAAACTTCCTTTGTTAAGTAATTGGACATTGTAAAATGCTTATCGTATGAATATATCCAATCCCTTTATCACAATATAATATCTGGCGCTTCGAATGCATCATCATCATATGTACCTGTCAACAATCATGTTAATCACACACAAGATAGAGTTGTACTTCAAGAGTAACAAAATTTTAACCCACACTTAAAATTTTTATATATATAAATAAAAGTAAAAGAAAATGCTTAACACACCATTAAAATTAAAAAAAAAATTATTTTTTATTTTTTTTAATAAATTAAATTTTAAAATATCTTTTATAATTTATATTTATTGTAACGGAAATTTCGGTTTGTTATACCTAGTCTTTATCCGCTTAAAATCAATTTATAAAATTTAATTCATTAAAAGTTAAAGTTTTAATATCTTTCGAAAACAAAAATAAAATAAACACTCTATATATATTTTTTTATATTTTTAATAACATAAAATTAAAATTAACATTTTAAAATTTTAAAACAAGTATATGAAAAATAAAAATTACGTGAATTTAAAATACACTCTATTTTTTTATATATATAATTATATACTTTCGAACCAACTAATTTTCAAACTTAAAACTTTATTTCCTATCAACTAGGTAGAGACAATCTCGGTTGTTACACCTATCATTACCCACGATAAAGTTTACAAGTTATATATTTTTACGGTTATTGATAAAAAAGTGTATTTTTAGTAGAAATAATTTTTCTTTTGTTTTTGTGGTTTACTATTTAAAAGATATATTATGAATCCAACAATAAATTTCGTGCAATTTGAAGAACGACAATTCAGTTGTAACACTTAACATTATCGTTTTCAATCAAAACAGGTTGAACTCAAGGTTCATCAATTTTAAATGGTAGACCTTTTTAATAAAAACACACAACAAACAAATACAAACTAAACACACCAAAACATAAACACACAAAAATGCACAAACACATAATTGGCGAGAAAAAGAATTAGATTGTGAAACCACGTTGACTTGCCTCGTAGGAGAGTCGTACCATTTTGGAAGGTCCCTAAACAACTTGGTTCGTACTAAAACTCGAAAAATCACTTAAAAACAATCAATCCTAAAAAAAAAAATAAAAAATAAAAAAAAAAAAAAACCCGAGACACACGAATGGGACTATTTACAAATTGTGAAGTTTATTAGCGAGTCGTTCACGCGACTCCACCCCAATTTTAACTAACGTCGGGGTGATAAACATCACCCTTCTTTACTCCAATAGAACCATTACCGCAGCCATTCTCACCACTAATTTTTGACAATAACCAAGAGTCCGAAAATCTTGACTCTTTAACCAAATTTTTTAACTTATCTTTCTCAAATTTCGATAAGTTTGACACCAATCTCTTTCTCAAATGTTCATCTTTTTTCGACATAGCATTTCTAATCCTACCATATAACTTCTTCATGGTTTTCTCAACAACACAATCATTTGGTGGTTTACTATTAATCTTTTCTTTACCGTCCTACCCACACTTAGCTTGTTGACTAATGGGTTTTGCATGATCAACAATATTCACTGAAACTATCGGTGTGGGTGGTGGGTTCATACTAAACTCAGTTTGATAGGTTGCACTCTTGCCTCTATCCTTCAAAACTAGTTTTCCTGTTTTCCAATCTGTTAAAGCACATGCAGTTGCTAAAAATGGTCTACCTAAAATAATAGGTACAAACTTATCTTCCTTCATGTCTACAACTACAAAGTCAGCTAGAAACTCAAGTTCACCTGTTTTTACTACTAAGTTTTCAGCAATCCCTGTAGGTTTATTAACCGACTGATCAATGAATCTAAGGCCTGAATTGGTCGGTTTAAGTTTGAAATGTCCGCAACTAATCCATTCGGACGAAGTCTTCAACAGTTGGTCCCATTGCGATGATCGACTCCAAATAATATCTTTAATATGAGCTAATGCACAGCGGAAGACTTAATTCGTACCTGAGAATAAATGCTTTAAAACGTCAACATAAAGTTGGTGAGATATATTGGTTTGATGCTAGCAGCATTATAACTATGGACCACAAGATTTCATATATTTAAACATAATACACTCGCAAGTGTATGTAAAAGTAGTTGAGCACTTGGTAACCATACTTAACATTTAAATCATCGCAGCATATTCTTAAATAATCGCTACACTGTACCAAGTGTAGTATATAGAAATTAAGTACTGTGCAACCGTTGAAAACTGGTCGTCCAGCCCGGTTGGGGTTGTCAGGCCCGATAGATCTATCAACAGGATTCGCGTTTACATTCCTCATCTAAATATTAGCTACCAAGTATAAAGAAATATGCCATGGTACAACTCAACATAGAACTTATTTTTGGTCACTTGTGTCCATAATGTAAATCATAAAATGCATGTATTCTCATCCCAAAATATTTAGAGTTTAAAAGGGACTATATACTCACCATACTGTATTTTGTAGTAAAAATACATATAACATCATTGAATATGTGACGGGTTGGCTTCGGATTCACGAACCTATATCATTTGTGTATTCATTAATATATATATATATAATCGTAATCGAATAAATATTTTTATTATTATTAGTGATATAATTTTTATATTAATAACACATATATATATTTCATTCTGTATTCATTTCGTTTATAAAAATATTAATAAAGATAAATTATGTATCTTAAATTTACCTTTATGTAATTACCGTTTTTGTTTACAAAATATTAGTTATAATAACACTTAGAGCAATTATGCTGATAATAATAATAATTTTCATAGTACTAATAAATTAAATGATAGTATTAATAATAGTCTTATAAAAATGTAGATTTATAGTAATGATACTTTAAATGATAAAATTAATGTTAAATATGCAAATATAATTAATACTTATTTTAAATACTAATACTAATGTTAATAATAGTAATATTCAAAATGCTTATAATTATGTTAATAATATTAATAATTGTAAATAAGTAATAATAACAATAATAACCTATCATAATAATATTAACATTAATAATAATCATAAAAAGAATTATAATAAAGCTTTATACCCTTTAAAAATCCTTGAATAAAAAGAATAGCCGCAGACGGGACTCGAACCTGGGACCTCTCGCTCACACTCAATCACTCTAACCAGTTGGGCTAACGTGTCTTTCTGTTTTAATTCCCTAACAAACTCCATATAACCCGTTCTGTTAAATGTGTTCTTCTTCTCCTTCAACTTTAATCACCCAGTAACCAAATCACAATCAACATACCAATACCAAGCATAAAGCGAATATTTTAACACTTCCTAATAACGATAACAATTTAATATCAAAGGTTTATGTTGAAAAAAAAATGAAAAAAATAAAGACAGCTTGCTGCTGCTGCGACGAGAATAATGGGAAGAAAAAAAAATTGATTGTCAATTTGAGATCGTTTTGGACAAAAATTTCAACACAAACTACCCTTCAAATCATTCATATGATCTTCCTCAAACATCAATTGAACCTGAAACACCTATTTGAATTCAAAAACATTTGACTTTTTAGAATTAAACTTTGACTTCAAAATTTGTAAACACACGAAAAGATTAAAGCCTGTAAACTTGCAGTTGGATCAAACGGATTATTCCCAACACTTTCGTATTATTAGATTTTTAAATAGAACAGCAAATCGAAGTTTTTAAAGAAAGAAGCTTGAACAGGGCCGGTACCTGTTCTTCCCATTCAATTCTAACTAATTCGATGTTTTAAAAATTGTGAAAGGTAATGGGAGTTGTTAGTTAATCAGGTGCGGTTTATGGTATCCTTTAACATTTGGAACCGATCTGTTTATATAAGAAGAATGCCGACACACAATACAAAACATATACAGAAAAAAAATAAAAAAAAATAAAGAAGAAAAGGATTGACAATCGATTTTTAGATTTATACTGGTGTTTGGATACTCAATTGATACATATTCGATATTTTAGAATCAATTCACAATAGAGTGATAGGGATATTCACTGAACTAGTTTCCTGTGTATGTATATGTATGTATGTATGTATATATATATATATATATATATATATATATATATATATATATATATATATATATATATATTATATCTAATATATTATAATTATCCTTAATAATTAATAAATATGTTAATATTATTAATACTTTTAATATTATATATAATGATAAAAAAAATAACAATAATGATAATCTAATAGTAACAATATTATTATTAATTATGATATGCATATAATAACATATATAAACATTAATATTTATATATATATCATGATATACATATAACATTAAACATGTATAGAAATCACATATATTTATTTCAATCACAATCTTATTATTCTATATATATTACTTTACTTATTCAATTAAATGATTAAATTATTTTATATCTTTTCAATTAATTATATATACTTAGATTTATATGAATATACATATATATTTATATATTTATTTACACACAATGGTTCGTGAATCGTCGGAACTAGTCAAAAGTTAAACGTATATATGAACATCATTTCAAAGTTTTCTAGACTCAACATTACATACTTGGCTTATCGTGTCGGAAACATATAAAGATTAAGGTTTAAATTTGGTCAGAAATTTCCGGGTCATTACAGTACCTACCCGTTAAAGAAATTTCGTCCCCGAAATTTGATAGAGATCGTCATGGCTAACAATAAGAATGTTTTCATGACAATTATGAGGTAAATATGGAGTTTTATTATTATTGAGAGATACAGATAAAACGATTCGATCATGTGAAGCGTACGAGTGAAGCTATCACAAAAGAGTGAAATGAGTAAAAATATATTCGTTTTAAGCAATGAGGTAGTTATGATTGATTTCCGGAATTCATGGGATTTAAAGAAAATCTTACGTAATAAGATTTGGTTCTTCGGCGATCAGGATTTCCTTTGATTTAATGCGGCAATCTGTTTTGATTTCTCTGTCGGATATTTCACTATAAATCCACCTCCTTCCCTTCCTTGCTTCCATACCTCACATCTTCTATCCTTTCTCCCTAATTCCTAATTTAAGACATTCGTCGATATGCTCCATCCCATTCTGATCCTTGATATACTCTTAATTTCACATCTGTCATCCTTCTCTTTCATCTACCACCAGAAGAATCTATTTACTTTTACTATACTCTTGTGTTCATAGTGTTTCTAGTTCTCCCGTGTCTTTATATTGCTATATGCATTGATGTACATGGTTTGTAATTTCGGGGTTCTTATCGGCCTTTGTATTCTTCATTATTTTTCAGAGCCTCATGCTTTCGTTTTCTCTTCCCGACTTCGAGTCAAGCGAGTAATGGTCCGAAATTCGTACGTATGAAATTTGGAATGAACATAGTTAATGCTCTAAGATAGAAATGGTAATGGAACAATTTTTGATTTGTCAAATTACCAGAATATCCTGGAAAAGATAGAACTATCAAGATGATATGTTCCTAATATGTTTGGAGATTGAATAGAATGTAAGAGCCGTGTAACATGGCACATGATGACGGTACTGGGAATCATCACGCTTCATTAGAAACTCAACATGACTTACTGTAATATAATGACGTTGATCAAGTGTCATTATATTATACTAATTCATGCATCAGTTCCCAACACTACTTCAAAACATTCCTATTTTAAACTTGAAGGTTTCAGAATTTAGAAACTAACAAAGTTTTTTTTTTTTGTTGCAGATATTACGGAGAAATAAATGATCTCAGATAAAATATCTTCAGAAATATCGAGGATATTTATAATGAAAGGCACGATGATATTTTAGAATTTCTAACATCAACGGATGATGAAGTAGATTTGTCTGCGAAGATTTAGAATGAGAAATAAGGTGGTTACTAACGATTTCAGCAGGCACGGAAACATTTGGATTCTTTGAATATAGAGTTTGGTCCTTGTATTTGTTCTTTGTTTCCTTCACGGTTAGCTCAATCCATTTTTAAGTATCAAATTTTCTATCGAGTGTTCCTAACACCTCCTCCTTTATCATCAACTTTTGGTCATTAAGACCATCTACAACATGCTGCTTCGTCAGCATTTTCAAAGTTAACGGATCTGGGTCATCGGTTATCAAACCAAGGTGGTTTCGGGAGAATTGTGTTTTTAAATGATTAAATGCTGATGGTACTATGGTGGAATATAAAAGATTCTCCGGTAACAATGAGGAAAGCTAATCGTATATATCAAAGTTATAATAAGGTTGATTCGAACGAAGAGTCGAAGTTGGCTTGCTGGAGCTGTGACAAAATTTGCTACTTTGAAAAGGAGTCATAAGGTTGTTTTTGCTAATAAATGCCAAAGAATTCGACGTGAGTACGTGTTAAACTATGACTTTGGGTTCGAGAGTTTTTCAGGTGCATAAATATATGCAAAGATCTTTTCCTCCATAGACGAGGTGCGGTTGGTTCAACTTCTCGGTTGAGGTATTTTCAAGAATCATGGAAAGATTTGAACGCGAATTGTAACTGTCGAGGTACAAATGAGGTTTAAGATGAAATCAAGTGGCAAACTTGAAGAATTGTTTAGTTTCATATGTTATAATCAATATTTTAATTTATTTTAATTGTCCAAAGTTAGCAGTCCAATAGTCCACTAGTCCAATAGTTCAATAGTTCATATATAGTTTAATATATAATATTCGAATTAATTAATACGTATCGTGACCCGTGTACTGGTCTCAGTATTGATCACAACTCAAACCATATATATATTTTGGGATCAACCTCAACTCTGTATAGCCAACTCCAACATTCACATATAGAGTGTCTATGGTTGTTCCGAAATATATATATATAGATGGGTCGATATGATAGGTCGAAACCTTGTATACGTGTCCCGTTATTTAAAGTGCGTAAAATAATTAATATATATCATGACCCGTGTACAACGTATTGTCTCAGAATTAATCCGACGTATTGTGTACATGCGTCCCGATTTAAAGTACGTAAAAGTAAATAACAGAAATTAAATAAAATTGCGAGAATGTAAATTGCGATAAATAAAATGTAACCAGTTAGCTAGGAACAGTTAGCGTGGATTCTTAACAAAATTTCTCATAGTTAATTTGTTTGTTTCTAACAAATTTTAATTTGTCCAATGTTTTCTTCATTATGCCACTTGTTGAATTTTGATAGATCAAAATCCAAATATAAAATTTGAATGAAATTGGTTATTGTGCGGTGAACGGATACGTATCTCTGTGGATATAAGCAGGATAGTAATTGACTGTTGAATCAGATTTGAAGAACGTACAGTGTAACTTATTAATGTGAAATCTAAATATTCCTCTGGTACTACCTACCCGTTAAAATATTTTCACCATTAACAGTTTGTACGAAAGAATTTTTAATTACAATCTTTATGAAAATATACTTGCATATATATTTTCTTCAGATGTAATCATGGATTTAATGAGTCAATAAGATATTAAACTCATTTGATTTATCGTTAGTACTTGATTACATGATCTCTAAAACATTAGAGATTTCGTAATCACCATGTCGAACGAAGATAAAGGAGGTAGAACGATACATAAAGCGAAGATAATCAATATAGAACGATATGTAGAACGAAGATCATACTAGAAGTACAGATGGAGTTATTGAGGCGTGTAAGGTTGATATCCGAGGTACAGATTGTGATGTTGAGGTTTACGACGCGGTTGTGGTTGGGGTGATAAGGGTACTGTTGATGTTGATGATGGTGATGCCATTGATGCTGGTGATGATGCTGGTACCGAAGATTGAGATGTTGATGTTACTGGCGGTACTGGTTATGCTGCCGGTGCTGCTGCTGGTGTTTGTAACCTTCGAACCATATTCTCTAAAGCCACTACCGAGCGCGAAGCTTGATGACTTCTTCTATTATACTGGGATGATTGGCGGTTGGAGCGAGCGAATGAACAAGATTCAAAATATGGGATAGTATATAATCGTGACGAAACACTCTGGAAATGAGAGAGAAAATGGTTTCTTGAACAGGTTCACCGGTAAGTGCTTCAGGTTCATTGCCAAGAGGGCAATTTGGTGGATGGAAAGGATCCTCGATGTGAAATGATTTTCAGATATCGGATAATATTCTAACTATATAGAATATCTATGTATATATAATCCTAAAGATTTCGTAGACTACAGAGGAATTTACGGTATATGTCAGGCAAGTCTACAGATGTGCTAAGATATGAATTTTGTCTATACACTATCAATGCAGTAAATGCAGTATGACGTGTCTAGACTTATGAATGATAAGCAGGTAATTTCCTAAGGATGATAAGCAGATAATTTCCGACTAGAAATGATAAGCAAAACTTTTAACACGCAGACACGGTCGAAGTCCAGACTCACTAATGTATCCTAACAACTACCAATTAGACACACTAATGAAAGACCTGGTTCGCTAAGACCACCGCTCTGATACCAACTGAAATGTCCGCAACTAATCCATCCGGACGAAGTCTTCAACAGTTGGTCCCATTGCGATGATTGACTCCAAATAATATCTTTAATATGAGCTAATGCACAGCGGAAGACTTAATTCGTACCTGAGAATAACATGCTTTAAAACGTCAACATAAAGTTGGTAAGATATATAGGTTTGATGCTAGCAGCGTTATAACTATGGACCACAAGATTTCATATATTTAAACATAATACACTCGCAAGTGTATGTAAAAGTAGTTGTGCACTTGGTAACCATACTTAACATTTAAATCATCGCAGCATATTCTTAAATAATCGCTACACCGTACCAAGTGTAGTATATAGAAACGAAGTACTGTGCAACCATTGAAAACTGGTTGTCCAGCCCGGTTGGGGTTGTCAGGCCTGATAGATCTATCAACAGGATTCGCGTTTACATTCCTCATGTAAATATTAGCTACCAAGTATAAAGAAATATGTCATGGTACAACTCAACATAGAATTTATTTTTGGTCACTTATGTCCATAATGTAAATCATAAAATGCATGTATTCTCATCCCAAAATATTTAGAGTTTAAAAGGGACTATATACTCACCATACTGTATTTTGTAGTAAAAATACATATAACATCATTGAATATGTGACGGGTTGGCTTCGGATTCACGAACCTATATCATTTGTGTATTCATTAATATATATATATATATAATCGTAATCGAATAAATATTTTTATTATTATTAGTGATATAATTTTTATATTAATAACACATATATATATTTCATTCTATATTCATTTCGTTTATAAAAATATTAATAAAGATAAATTATGTATCTTAAATTTACCTTTATGTAATTACCGTTTTTGTTTACAAAATATTTGTTATAATAACACTTAGAGCAATTATGCTGATAATAATAATAATTTTCATAGTACTAATAAATTAAATGATAGTATTAATAATAGTCTTATAAAAATGTAGATTTATAGTAATGATACTTTAAATGATAAAATTAATGTTAAATATACAAATATAATTAATACTTATTTTAAATACTAATACTAATGTTAATAATAGTAATATTCAAAATGCTTATAATTATGTTAATAATATTAATAATTGTAAATAAGTAATAATAACAATAATAACCTATCATAATAATATTAACATTAATAATAATCATAAAAAGAATTATAATAAAGCTTTATACCCTTTAAAAATCCTTGAATAAAAAGAATAGCCGCAGACGGGACTCGAACCCGAGACCTCTCGCTCACACTCAATCACTCTAACCAGTTGGGCTAACGTGTCTTTCTGTTTTAATTCCCTAACAAACTCCATATAACCCGTTCTGTTAAATGTGTTCTTCTTCTCCTTCAAATTTAATCACCCAGTAACCAAATCACAATCAACATACCAATACCAAGCATAAAGCGAATATTTTAACACTTCCTAATAACGATAACAATTTAATATCAAAGGTTTATGTTGAAAAAAAAATGAAAAAAAATAAAGACAGCTTGCTGCTGCTGCGATGAGAATAATGGGAAGAAAAAAAAATTGATTGTCAATTTGAGATCGTTTTGGACAAAAATTTCAACACAAACTACCCTTCAAATCATTCATATGATCTTCCTCAAACATTAATTGAACCTGAAACACCTATTTGAATTCAAATTTTGCGATGAACAAAAACATTTGACTTTTTA
Source organism: Rutidosis leptorrhynchoides (assembly GCF_046630445.1). Classification (NCBI taxonomy): domain Eukaryota; kingdom Viridiplantae; phylum Streptophyta; class Magnoliopsida; order Asterales; family Asteraceae; genus Rutidosis; species Rutidosis leptorrhynchoides. Next base: position 219,162,654 of record NC_092333.1, on the reverse strand, counting down.
GAATTAAACTTTGACTTCAAAATTTGTAAACACACGAAAAGATTAAAGCCTGTAAACTTGCAGTTGGATCAAACAGATTATTCCCAACACTTTCGTATTATTAGATTTTTAAATAGAACAGCAAATCGAAGTTTTTAAAGAAAGAAGCTTGAACAGGGCCGATACCTGTTCTTCCCATTCAATTCTAATCAATTCGATGTTTTAAAAATTGTGAAAGGTAATGGGAGTTGTTAGTTAATCAGGTGAGGTTTATGGTATCCTTTAACATTTGGAACCGATCTGTTTATATAAGAAGAATGCCGACACACAATACAAAACATATACAGAAAAAAAAAATAAAGAAGAAAAGGATTGACAATCGACTTTTGGATTTATACTGGTGTTTGGATACTCAATTGATACATATTCGATATTTTAGAATCAATTCACAATAGAGTGATAGGGATATTCACTGAACTAGTTTCCTGTGTATGTATATGTATATATATATATATATGTATATGTATGTATATATATATATATATATATATATATATATATATATATATATATATATATTTTATATATAATATATTATAATTATCCTTAATATTAATAAATATGTTAATATTATTAATACTTTTAATATTATATATAATGATAAAAAAAATAATTATAGTAAAAAAAAATAACAATAATGATAATCTAATAGTAACAATATTATTATTAATTATGATATGCATATAATAACATATATAAACCTTAATATTTATATATATATCATGATATACATATAACCTTAAATATGTATAGAAATCACATATATTTATTTCAATCACAATCTTATTATTCTATATATATTACTTTACTTATTCAATTAAATGATTAAATTATTTTATATCTTTTCAATTAATTATATATACTTAGATTTATATGAATATACATATATATTTATATATTTATTTACATACAATGGTTCGTGAATCGTCGGAACTAGTCAAAAGTTAAACGTATATATGAACATCATTTCAAAATTTTCTAGACTCAACATTACATATGTAGTGACCCGAACTTTTCCATGTTTATATATATTAATTGAGATTGATATTTACATGATTAAATGTTTCCAACATATTAAGCAATCAAACTTGTTAAGACTTGATTAATTGAAATAGGTTTCATATAGACAATTGACTACCCAAGTTGACCGGTGATTCACGAATGTTAAAACTTGTAAAAACTATATGATGACATATATATGGTTATATATATAGTTAACATGATATTATGATAAGTAAACATATCATTAAGTGTATTAACAATGAACTACATATGTAAAAACAAGACTACTAACTTAATGATTTTGAAACGAGACATATATGTAACGATTATCGTTGTAACGACATTTAATGTATATATATCATATTAAGAGATATTCGTACATCATAATATCATGATAATATAATAATTTAAAATCTCTTTTGATATTATAAACATTGGGTTAACAACATTTAACAAGATCGTTAACCTAAAGGTTTCAAAACAACATTTACATGTAACGACTAACGATGACTTAACGACTCAGTTAAAATGTATATACATGTAGTGTTTTAATATGTATTCATACACTTTTGAAAGACTTCAAGACACTTATCAAAATACTTCTACTTAACAAAAATGCTTACAATTACATCCTCGTTCAGTTTCATCAACAATTCTACTCGTATGCACCCGTATTCGTACTCGTACAATACACAGCTTTTAGATGTATGTACTATTGGTATATACACTCCAATGATCAGCTCTTAGCAGCCCATGTGAGTCACCTAAAACATGTGGGAACCATCATTTGGCAACTAGCATGAAATATCTCATAAAATTACAAAAATATGAGTAATCATTCATGACTTATTTACATGAAAACAAAATTACATATCCTTTATATCTAATCCATACACCAACGACCAAAAACACCTACAAACACTTTCATTCTTCAATTTTCTTCATCTAATTGATCTCTCTCAAGTTCTATCTTCAAGTTCTAAGTGTTCTTCATATATTTTACAAGTTCTAGTTACATAAAATCAAGAATACTTTCAAGTTTGCTAGCTCACTTCCAATCTTGTAAGGTGATCATCCAACCTCAAGAAATCTTTTTTTCTTACAGTAGTTTATCATTCTAATACAAGGTAATAATCATATTCAAACTTTGGTTCAATTTCTATAACTATAACAATCTTATTTCAAGTGATGATCTTACTTGAACTTGTTTTCGTGTCATGATTCTGCTTCAAGAACTTCGAGCCATCCAAGGATCCGTTGAAGCTAGATCTATTTTTCTCTTTTCCAGTAGGTTTATCCAAGGAAATTAAGGTAGTAATGATGTTCATAACATCATTCGATTCATACATATAAAGCTATCTTATTCGAAGGTTTAAACTTGTAATCACTAGAACATAGTTTAGTTAATTCTAAACTTGTTCGCAAACAAAAGTTAATCCTTCTAACTTGAATTTTAAAATCAACTAAACACATGTTATATATCTATATGATATGCTAACTTAATGATTTAAAACCTGGAAACACGAAAAACACCGTAAAACCGGATTTACGCCGTCGTAGTAACACCGCGGGCTGTTTTGGGTTAGTTAATTAAAAACTATGATAAACTTTGATTTAAAAGTTGTTATTCTGAGAAAATGATTTTTATTATGAACATGAAACTATATCCAAAAATTCTGGTTAAACTCAAAGTGGAAGTATGTTTTCTAAAATGGTCATCTAGACGTCGTTCTTTCGACTGAAATGACTACCTTTACAAAAACGACTTGTAACTTATTTTTCCGACTATAAACCTATACTTTTTCTGTTTAGATTCATAAAATAGAGTTCAATATGAAACCATAGCAATTTGATTCACTCAAAACGGATTTAAAATGAAGAAGTTATGGGTAAAACAAGATTGGATAATTTTTCTCATTTTAGCTACGTGAAAATTGGTAACAAATCTATTCCAACCATAACTTAATCAACTTGTATTGTATATTATGTAATCTTGAGATACCATAGACACGTATACAATGTTTCGACCTATCATGTCGACACATCTATATATATTTTGGAACAACCATAGACACTCTATATGTGAATGTTGGAGTTAGCTATACAGGGTTGAGGTTGATTCCAAAATATATATAGTTTGAGTTGTGATCAATACTGAGATACGTATACACTGGGTCGTGGATTGATTCAAGATAATATTTATCGATTTATTTCTGTACATCTAACTGTGGACAACTAGTTGTAGGTTACTAACGAGGACAGCTGACTTAATAAACTTAAAACATCAAAATATATTAAAAGTGTTGTAAATATATTTTGAACATACTTTGATATATATGTATATATTGTTATAGGTTCGTGAATCAACCAGTGGCCAAATCTTACTTCCTGACGAAGTAAAAATCTGTGAAAGTGAGTTATAGTCCCACTTTTAAAATCTAATATTTTTGGGATGAGAATACATGCAGGTTTTATAAATGATTTACAAAATAGACACAAGTACGTGAAACTACATTCTATGGTTGAATTATCGAAATCGAATATGCCCCTTTTTATTAAGTCTGGTAATCTAAGAATTAGGGAACAGACACCCTAATTGATGCGAATCCTAAAGATAGATCTATTGGGCTTAACAAACCCCATCCAAAGTACCGGATGCTTTAGTACTTCGAAATTTATATCATATCCGAAGGGTGTCCCGGAATGATGGGGATATTCTTATATATGCATCTTGTTAATGTCGGTTACCAGGTGTTCACCATATGAATGATTTTTATCTCTATGTATGGGATGTGTATTGAAATATGAAATCTTGTGGTCTATTATTATGATTTGATATATATAGGTTAAACCTATAACTCACCAACATTTTTGTTGACGTTTTAAGCATGTTTATTCTCAGGTGATTATTAAGAGCTTCCGCTGTAGCATACTTAAATAAGTACGAGATTTGGAGTCCATGCTTATATGATATTGTGTAAAAACTGCATTCAAGAAACTTATTTTGTTGTAACATATTTGTATTGTAAACCATTATGTAATGGTCGTGTGTAAACAGGATATTTTAGATTATCATTATTTGATAATCTACGTAAAGCTTTTTAAAACCTTTATCTATGAAATAAAGGTTATGGTTTGTTTTAAAAATGAATGCAGTCTTTGAAAAACGTCTCATATAGAGGTCAAAACCTCGCAACGAAATCAATTAATATGGAACGTTTTTAATCAATAAGAACGGGACATTTCAGTTGGTATCCGAGCGTTGGTCTTAGAGAACCAGAAAATTTGCATTAGTGTGTCTTATCGAGTTTGTTAGGATGCATTAGTGATTCTGGACTTCGACTGTGTTTTCTTTAAAAATGATTGCTTAACATTTTTGTTGGAAACTATATATTTTTAACATATGAATATTATGTGATATATTAATCTCTTAACGTGTTTGATATTATGTGATAGATGTCTACCTCTAGAACAAGTCCCATTGACTCACCTAATAATAATGAAGAGTCAAATGTAAATTGGAATGATTCGTGGACTGATTCACAAGTTCCCGAAGAGGAACCGGAAGAAGAGTCGGAACCGGAAGAAGAATCGGAACCGGAAGAAGAATCGGAACCGGAAGAAGAATCGGAACTGGTGGGGGAAATAATAAAACGGTTAAGTAAAAGAGAATCCTCAACCAACCGACCAAGGTTAATTATGGTCAATGGTGTTTCCGCCAAGGAAGCAAAATATTGGGAGGATTACCAATTCTCCGATGAATCGGATTCCGACGAGAATTCCAATGATGTTATAGAAATTACCCCAACTGAATTTAAAAAGGCAAAAGAAAATAATAAGGGAAAGGGCATAAAAATAGAGAAATCTAATTCCAACCCCGATGAACTTTATATGTATCGTCAACCCCCGAAGTCCTTAAGTTGTAACAATGACCCGGGAACCTCTAAACCACCAGGTTTTTCTAAACCAATGTGGACAACGACGGCTCGTATTAGGGGAACATCATATATCCCTAGAAACTTGGCAAAACGAACCAAAACCGAAGAAGAAGAAACGAGCGAGTCAGAATAAGATAGTTGTATTCGTGTGGTGTAATATATGTAATATAGTGTTCTTATGCTTTATGATATATGTAAAAATTGCTTGTATTAATAAGTATTTTTTTATGAATCTAACTCTTGTCTATTTTACAGTTTAAAAACACAAAATGGATAGACAACCCAATATTTTAAGAGACCTACCCGGAGACATGATTGATGAAATCTTGTCTAGAGTCGGCCAGAATTCCTCGGCACAACTATTTAAGGCGAGATCAGTTTGTAAGACATTCGAAGAACGTTCCAAGAATGTCTTGGTTTATAAGAGACTTTCGTTTGAAAGATGGGGGATATCACATTGGGAAACCCATAAGTTACGATGTGTTTACTTTGACGCATATATTGCGGGGAACCCAAATGCTATTTTACGCAACGGGTTAAGAAATTATTTTGACTCAATATATCCGAATATTGGACTTCGTGATTTAGAAAAAGCGGCTAACATGCAACATAAAGAAGCATGTTATGCTTACGGATTAGTAATGTTCGCTTCTCACCAAAGTGAGAACAAGAACATCGGGCTACAACTATTAAACAAAACGTTTCCACAAGTGACGGAGTCGGTAATTGGGGTAAGAAATGAGGTTTTTAGATTATTACGGGACTGTTGGACATTACGTAACCCTCGTCCCTTTGATGACGTTACAACACGCTGTCTTATCAACGGCCATAACGGTTATGTTGCACAAGACCAAGGATGGGAAGTAGTCCTAGTAAAACCAGAATGCATGACTTGTTTCTGGACGTATGAATTACGTGTCTTTATTGCCTTTGCCGAACGACTTGTGTACTAGCTAGAATTGTCTTCACAACTATCTTGTATCAAAGTTATTGTGTGCTATATTTCATGCTTTATGTAAAATAAGCGGTATTGTAAGTTTGTAAAATATTGTATAAAAGTTTGAACGCGAAATATTATTACAATCAGTTTTTCATATAGAATTGTAGTAGTTGAATTGTATATTAGCTACTAAGTATGAACTTAACGGGTAGGTACTACCCGAATTTAAACTTATAAAACGCTAATATGAAGAAAAAGCTTTTATAAATGAGTTCATATTATGCTACGAAATACTATTAACTACTCTTAATATTCTGTATGATTAACTTGTTCCATTTAACTATTTTGAAGGAAATGGCACCGACTACTCGACACACCGTGAATTTGAATGAAGAGGAATTCCGTACTTTTCTAGCTTCAAACATAGCCGCAGTACAGGCTGCGCTACATACCAACAATAACCTTGGATCTAGCAGTACAGGAAATCATGTAGGATGCACCTACAAAGAATTCACTGCCTGCAAACCTTTGGAATTTGATGGAACCGAAGGACCGATCGGATTGAAACGGTGGACCGAGAAGGTTGAATCGGTGTTTGCCATAAGTAAGTGTACTGAAGAGGACAAAGTGAAGTACGCTACGCATACCTTCACAGGTTCTGCGTTAACATGGTGGAATACCTATCTAGAGCAAGTGGGACAAGATGATGCGTACGCACTACCGTGGTCAGCATTCAAGCACTTGATGAACGAGAAGTACCGTCCCAGAACCGAGGTCAATAAGCTCAAGACAGAACTTAGAGGGTTACGAACCCAAGGATTTGATATTACCACGTACGAAAGACGATTCACAGAATTGTGCCTATTGTGTCCGGGAGCATTCGAAGATGAGGAAGAGAAGATCGACGCATTTGTGAAAGGATTACCGGAAAGAATCCAAGAAGATATAAGTTCACACGAGCCCGCCTCTATACAACAGGCATGTAGAATGGCTCACAAACTAGTGAACCAGATTGAAGAAAGAATTAAAGAACAGACTGTTGAAGAGGCCAATGTGAAGCAAGTCAAAAGAAAGTGGGAGGAAAACGGTGATAAGAATCACCAATACAACAACAACAGCAATTACAACAATAATCGCAACAATTATCCCAACAATCGCAACATCAATCGCAACTACAACAAACGGCCCAACAACAACAACAACAACAACAGCAACTACAACAATCATCCCAACAACAATAATAACCGCAACAACAACAACAATCAGAAGCAGCTATGCCAAAGGTGTGAAAAGAATCACTCGGGGTTCTGCACCAAATTTTGCAACAAGTGTAAAAGAAATGGTCATAGCGCGGCAAAGTGTGAGGTCTACGGACCAGGGGTTAATAGAACGAAAGGAACAAATGGTGTCGGAACGAGTAATGGCGGAGCAAGTAGTGTCGGAGCAAGTTATGCCAATGTAGTTTGTTATAAATGTGGAAAACCGGGCCACATTATTAGAAATTGCCCGAACCAGGAGAACACGAATGGACAAGGCCGTGGAAGAGTTTTCAATATTAATGCGGCAGAGGCACAGGAAGACCCGGAGCTTGTTACGGGTACGTTTCTTATTGACAATAAATCTGCTTACGTTTTATTTGATTCGGGTGCGGATAGAAGCTATATGAGTAGAGATTTTTGTGCTAAATTAAGTTGTCCATTGACGCCTTTGGATAGTAAATTTTTACTCGAATTAGCAAATGGTAAATTAATTTCAGCAGATAATATATGTCGAAATCGAGAAATTAAACTGGTTAGCGAAACATTTAAGATTGATTTGATACCAGTAGAGTTAGGGAGTTTTGATGTGATAATCGGTATGGACTGGTTGAAAGAAGTGAAAGCGGAGATCGTTTGTTACAAAAATGCAATTCGCATTATACGAGAAAAAGGAAAACCCTTAATGGTGTACGGAGAAAAGGGCAACACGAAGCTACATCTTATTAGTAATTTGAAGGTACAAAAACTAATAAGAAAAGGTTGCTATGCTGTTCTAGCACACGTCGAGAAAGTACAAACTGAAGAAAAGAGCATCAATGATGTTCCCATTGCAAAAGAATTTCCCGATGTATTTCCGAAAGAATTACCGGGATTACCCCCACATCGATCCGTTGAATTTCAAATAGATCTTGTACCAGGAGCTGCACCAATAGCTCGTGCTCCTTACAGACTCGCACCCAGCGAGATGAAAGAACTACAAAGCCAATTACAAGAACTTTTAGAGCGTGGTTTCATTCGACCAAGCACATCACCGTGGGGAGCTCCTGTTTTGTTTGTCAAGAAGAAAGATGGTACATTCAGGTTGTGTATCGACTACCGAGAGTTGAACAAACTTACCATCAAGAACCGCTACCCACTATCGAGAGTCGACGACTTATTTGATCAACTACAAGGCTCGTCTGTTTATTCAAAGATTGACTTACGTTCCGGGTATCATCAAATGCGGGTGAAAGAAGATGATATTCCAAAGACTGCTTTCAGAACACGTTACGGTCATTACGAGTTTATGGTCATGCCGTTTGGTTTAACTAATGCACCAGCTGTGTTCATGGACCTTATGAACCGAGTGTGTGGACCATACCTTGACAAGTTTGTCATTGTTTTCATTGATGACATACTTATTTACTCAAAGAATGACCAAGAACACGGTGAACATTTGAGAAAGGTGTTAGAAGTATTGAGGAAGGAAGAATTGTACGCTAAGTTTTCAAAGTGTGCATTTTGGTTGGAAGAAGTTCAATTCCTCGGTCACATAGTGAACAAAGAAGGTATTAAGGTGGATCCGGCAAAGATAGAAACTGTTGAAAAGTGGGAAACCCCGAAAACTCCGAAACACATACGCCAGTTTTTAGGACTAGCTGGTTACTACAGAAGGTTCATCCAAGACTTTTCCAGAATAGCAAAACCCTTGACTGCATTAACGCATAAAGGGAAGAAATTTGAATGGAATGATGAACAAGAGAAAGCGTTTCAGTTATTGAAGAAAAAGCTAACTACGGCACCTATATTGTCATTGCCTGAAGGGAATGATGATTTTGTGATTTATTGTGATGCATCAAAGCAAGGTCTCGGTTATGTATTAATGCAACGAACGAAGGTGATTGCTTATGCGTCTAGACAATTGAAGATTCACGAACAAAATTATACGACGCATGATTTGGAATTAGGCGCGGTTGTTTTTGCATTAAATACTTGGAGGCACTACTTATATGGGGTCAAAAGTATTATATATACCGACCACAAAAGTCTTCAACACATATTTAATCAGAAACAACTGAATATGAGGCAGCGTAGGTGGATTGAATTATTGAATGATTACGACTTTGAGATTCGTTACCACCCGGGAAAGGCAAATGTGGTAGCCGATGCCTTGAGCAGGAAGGACAGAGAACCCATTCGAGTAAAATCTATGAATATAATGATTCATAATAACATTACTACTCAAATAAAGGAGGCGCAACAAGTAGTTTTAAAAGAGGGAAATTTAAAGGATAAATACCCAAAGGATCGGAGAAGCATCTTAATATTCGGGAAGACGGAACCCGGTATAGGGCTGAAAGGATTTGGGTACCAAAATTTGGAGATATGAGAGAAATGGTACTTAGAGAAGCTCATAAAACCAGATACTCAATACATCCTGGAACGGGGAAGATGTACAAGGATCTCAAGAAACATTTTTGGTGGCCGGGTATGAAAGCCGATGTTGCTAAATACGTAGGAGAATGTTTGACGTGTTCTAAGGTCAAAGCTGAGCACCAGAAACCATCAGGTCTACTTCAACAACCCTAAATCCCGGAATGGAAATGGGAAAACATTACCATGGATTTCATCACTAAATTGCCAAGGACTGCAAGTGGTTTTGATACTATTTGGGTAATAGTTGATCGTCTCACCAAATCAGCACACTTTCTACCAATAAGAGAAGATGACAAGATGGAGAAGTTAGCACGACTGTATTTGAAGGAAGTCGTCTCCAGACATGGAATACCAATCTCTATTATCTCTGATAGGGATGGCAGATTTATTTCAAGATTCTGGCAGACATTACAGCAAGCATTAGGAACTCGTCTAGACATGAGTACTGCCTATCATCCACAAACTGATGGGCAGAGCGAAAGGACGATACAAACGCTTGAAGACATGCTACGAGCATGTGTTATTGATTTCGGAAACAGTTGGGATCGACATCTACCGTTAGCATAATTTTCCTACAACAACAGCTACCATTCAAGCATTGAGATGGCGCCGTTTGAAGCACTTTATGGTAGAAAGTGCAGGTCTCCGATTTGTTGGAGTGAAGTGGGGGATAGACAGATTACGGGTCCGGAGATTATACAAGAAACTACCGAGAAGATCATCCAAATTCAACAACGGTTGAAAACCGCCCAAAGTCGACAAAAGAGCTACGCTGACATTAAAAGAAAAGATATAGAATTTGAAATTGGAGAGATGGTCATGCTTAAAGTTGCACCTTGGAAAGGCGTTGTTCGATTTGGTAAACGAGGGAAATTAAATCCAAGGTATATTGGACCATTCAAGATTATTGATCGTGTCGGACCAGTAGCTTACCGACTTGAGTTACCTCAACAACTCGTGGCTGTACATAACACTTTCCATGTCTTGAATTTGAAGAAATGTTTTGCTAAAGAAGATCTCACTATTCCGTTAGATGAAATCCAAATCAACGAAAAACTTCAATTCATCGAAGAACCCGTCGAAATAATGGATCGTGAGGTTAAAAGACTTAAGCAAAACAAGATACCAATTGTTAAGGTTCGATGGAATGCTCGTAGAGGACTCGAGTTCACCTGGGAGCGTGAAGATCAGATGAAGAAGAAATACCCGCATCTCTTTCCAGAAGATTCGTCAACACCTTCAACAGCTTAAAATTTCGGGACGAAATTTATTTAACGGGTAGGTACTGTAGTGACCCGAACTTTTCCATGTTTATATATATTAATTGAGATTGATATTTACATGATTAAATGTTTCCAACATATTAAGCAATCAAACTTGTTAAGACTTGATTAATTGAAATAGGTTTCATATAGACAATTGACTACCCAAGTTGACCGGTGATTCACGAATGTTAAAACTTGTAAAAACTATATGATGACATATATATGGTTATATATATAGTTAACATGATATTATGATAAGTAAACATATCATTAAGTGTATTAACAATGAACTACATATGTAAAAACAAGACTACTAACTTAATGATTTTGAAACGAGACATATATGTAACGATTATCGTTGTAACGACATTTAATGTATATATATCATATTAAGAGATATTCGTACATCATAATATCATGATAATATAATAATTTAAAATCTCTTTTGATATTATAAACATTGGGTTAACAACATTTAACAAGATCGTTAACATAAAGGTTTCAAAACAACATTTACATGTAACGACTAACGATGACTTAACGACTCAGTTAAAATGTATATACATGTAGTGTTTTAATATGTATTCATACACTTTTGAAAGACTTCAAGACACTTATCAAAATACTTCTACTTAACAAAAATGCTTACAATTACATCCTCGTTCAGTTTCATCAACAATTCTACTCGTATGCACCCGTATTCGTACTCGTACAATACACAGCTTTTAGATGTATGTACTATTGGTATATACACTCCAATGATCAGCTCTTAGCAGCCCATGTGAGTCACCTAACACATGTGGGAACCATCATTGGGCAACTAGCATGAAATATCTCATAAAATTACAAAAATATGAGTAATCATTCATGACTTATTTACATGAAAACAAAATTACATATCCTTTATATCTAATCCATACACCAACGACCAAAAACACCTACAAACACTTTCATTCTTCAATTTTCTTCATCTAATTGATCTCTCTCAAGTTCTATCTTCAAGTTCTAAGTGTTCTTCATATATTTTACAAGTTCTAGTTACATAAAATCAAGAATACTTTCAAGTTTGCTAGCTCACTTCCAATCTTGTAAGGTGATCATCCAACCTCAAGAAATCTTTGTTTCTTACAGTAGTTTATCATTCTAATACAAGGTAATAATCATATTCAAACTTTGGTTCAATTTCTATAACTATAACAATCTTATTTCAAGTGATGATCTTACTTGAACTTGTTTTCGTGTCATGATTCTGCTTCAAGAACTTCGAGCCATCCAAGGATCCGTTGAAGCTAGATCCATTTTTCTCTTTTCTAGTAGGTTTATCCAAGGAAATTAAGGTAGTAATGATGTTCATAACATCATTCGATTCATACATATAAAGCTATCTTATTCGAAGGTTTAAACTTGTAATCACTAGAACATAGTTTAGTTAATTCTAAACTTGTTCGCAAACAAAAGTTAATCCTTCTAACTTGAATTTTAAAATCAACTAAACACATGTTATATATCTATATGATATGCTAACTTAATGATTTAAAACCTGGAAACACGAAAAACACCGTAAAACCGGATTTACGCCGTCGTAGTAACACCGCGGGCTGTTTTGGGTTAGTTAATTAAAAACTATGATAAACTTTGATTTAAAAGTTGTTATTCTGAGAAAATGATTTTTATTATGAACATGAAACTATATCCAAAAATTCTGGTTAAACTCAAAGTGGAAGTATGTTTTCTAAAATGGTCATCTAGACGTCGTTCTTTCGACTGAAATGACTACCTTTACAAAAACGACTTGTAACTTATTTTTCCGACTATATGAAACCATAGCAATTTGATTCACTCAAAACGGATTTAAAATGAAGAAGTTATGGGTAAAACAAGATTGGATAATTTTTCTCATTTTAGCTACGTGAAAATTGGTAACAAATCTATTCCAACCATAACTTAATCAACTTGTATTGTATATTATGTAATCTTGAGATACCATAGACACGTATACAATGTTTCGACCTATCATGTCGACACATCTATATATATTTCGGAACAACCATAGACACTCTATATGTGAATGTTGGAGTTAGCTATACAGGGTTGAGGTTGATTCCAAAATATATATAGTTTGAGTTGTGATCAATACTGAGATACGTATACACTGGGTCCTGGATTGATTCAAGATAATATTTATCGATTTATTTCTGTACATCTAACTGTGGACAACTAGTTGTAGGTTACTAACGAGGACAGCTGACTTAATAAACTTAAAACATCAAAATATATTAAAAGTGTTGTAAATATATTTTGAACATACTTTGATATATATGTATATATTGTTATAGGTTCGTGAATCAACCAGTGGCCAAGTCTTACTTCCCGACGAAGTAAAAATCTGTGAAAGTGAGTTATAGTCCCACTTTTAAAATCTAATATTTTTGGGATGAGAATACATGCAGGTTTTATAAATGATTTACAAAATAGACACAAGTACGTGAAACTACATTCTATGGTTGAATTATCGAAATCGAATATGCCCCTTTTTATTAAGTCTGGTAATCTAAGAATTAGGGAACAGACACCCTAATTGACGCGAATCCTAAAGATAGATCTATTGGGCTTAACAAACCCCATCCAAAGTACCGGATGCTTTAGTACTTCGAAATTTATATCATATCCGAAGGGTGTCCCGGAATGATGGGGATATTCTTATATATGCATCTTGTTAATGTCGGTTACCAGGTGTTCACCATATGAATGATTTTTATCTCTATGTATGGGATGTGTATTGAAATATGAAATCTTGTGGTCTATTATTATGATTTGATATATATAGGTTAAACCTATAACTCACCAACATTTTTGTTGACGTTTTAAGCATGTTTATTCTCAGGTGATTATTAAGAGCTTCCGCTGTAGCATACTTAAATAAGGACGAGATTTGGAGTCCATGCTTGTATGATATTGTGTAAAAACTGCATTCAAGAAACTTATTTTGTTGTAACATATTTGTATTGTAAACCATTATGTAATGGTCGTGTGTAAACAGGATATTTTAGATTATCATTATTTGATAATCTACGTAAAGCTTTTTAAAACCTTTATCTATGAAATAAAGGTTATGGTTTGTTTTAAAAATGAATGCAGTCTTTGAAAAACGTCTCATATAGAGGTCAAAACCTCGCAACGAAATCAATTAATATGGAACGTTTTTAATCAATAAGAACGGGACATTTCAACATATCTGGCTTATCGTGTCGGAAACATATAAAGATTAAGGTTTAAATTTGGTCGGAAATTTCCGGGTCATTACAAAGTTCACCTAAGTTCAAATGCGAGTAAATGGAATAAGGCATGAGATTTATACTTGCACCTGAGTCAGCTAATGATCTAAGAGTTTTAGATTCATAAAGCTTACAAGGTATTATGAACGGTCCGAGATCACCTAACTTAGGTGGCAATTCATTCTTTTTCACAATAGCAGCACATTCTGCTTCAAGGAACGCGGATGATGCTTGCTCACACACTCCTTCTTTTGCCATCAAATCATTCAAGAATTTCCCATAGTTTGGCATACCTGCAATAACATCAACCAAAGGTACATCTACACAAATATTATCCGTATTTAAAGGCTTACAATGATTCTCCTTTGGTTTTTCAGATGCAAGTGCTTGCGGGTATGGAATGGGTGATTTGTAGTCTTCCACTTTAGGTGCTTGCTTCACCGTATCTTTCGCTTCTTCCGTGATCATCTTCAAATTATCATCAACTCTAAACTCGAAAGGCTCGGTGGTTTCCATTTTCTGCACTTCCACATGATTTCCCGACATCAGCCTCATCAAATAATCACCATACTCGGGAGTTATGTCACCAACTCAGATCCCTTCATCTTCAAATGTTATACTCTTCACACTTTCAACTCGGGTACCATCAATTTCTTGATAAGGAGTGTAATCCGCCATATTGGATAAATCAGAAAATATAAACTCATCACACTCTTCATCATCATCTTCACACCCAAGAGTAAAAATAGGACTATGTTCCGGTGTTTTGAAACTTGCTTCATCCTCACAGAAACTATAAATACCATTCACTTGTGAATATGCTGGAGCTTGAGGATCCTTCTTCTTTAGTATAACCGGAGGGTTACTTGCACTTGGTGGTCTAGGTTGGTTCATGCCATGACTAGGATTCACTTGCGTATTCGATGGAAGAGTGCTCGGTGGCCTCTCCCCTAGTAACTGTGAGATCCTTCCAACATCTCTTTCTAAATTCTGTATCGTAGCTTGTTGATCTCGAATTTGTTGTTGTACAAGATTTCCACTTTCTCCTTGTTTCACCATGAAATCCCTAAGTAAATCTTCTAATCCTATGCTAACATGAGTTTGATTTTGCTGTTGTGGGAATTGATTTTGATTGTAGGATGATTGATTTCTGTTGTTAAACCCTAGTGGTCCATTTTGATATGAAAAATTTTTTGAGTTGTTTTGATAACCCGAATTTCTTCCTTGGTAATTATAATTATTGGACCCCGAAGCTCCTTCTCTTTGATAACCATTAGAACCTTGATTCCCTGAGTAACTAATGAAATTAGCTTGCTCCTCCATTGAACTTCGCTCGCAATCCTTAGTAAGGTGCGGTCCTTGACATAATTCACAACCTATTTTTATAGCATGCATTTCTTTGGTTACCTTCTCAATTTGTCTTGCTTGATTTGCCATTTAAAATTTTAAAGAAGCAATTTCATCGTTGCTTTCAATACTAGCAACTTTTGATGATCTAGAGAATTCCATCTCTTGATGCCAATTATGAGAATGGGCTGCTATATCGGCAATGATTGTGTGAGCGTCTTCGGGTGTTTTCTTCATGATTGAACCTCCTGCTGCAACATCAATATCTTTTCGAGTAGCCACATTGACTCCTTTATAAAATATTTGGACCTTTTAGAATGTATTCAACCCGTGTTGAGGACATACCCTAAGCATTTTATTGAATCGGGTCCAAGCTTCATAAAGAGTCTCATTAGGCTTTTGCTTGAAGTGATTTATATCACTTTGCAACTTTGCTGCTTTTGAAGCAGGGAAGAATTCTGACAAAAACTTGTCCATCATATCATTCCAATCTTCGATATAACCTTCTGGTAATGAGTCTAGCAAATCTCTTGCATCATCCTTTAATGACCATGGAAAGATTTTCAAACATGCGACTTCATCGGAGACATCCTTAATTTTGAATAGCTTGCAAATAATTACAAACTTACGAAGATGCTCGTTAGCATCCTCATTTGGAGCGTCACCAAATTGGCATGTATTAGTCACCATGTGAAGGAATTGACCTTTTATTTCAAAGCCATCAGTCATCGTAGGTTGAATAATTGTGTGGCCTTGACCTGTTCTTGTAGCCTTCATTAATGCTTCCATCGTTTGATTTGTAACAGCCATCTCTTCTTCTTCCTTAATAAATGGCTCCATGATTGGTTGAATATCTGGTTCAGAGTTAGAATCTAATGAAAGTGATTCTAAATACTCAGCGAGAGACTCTACTTCTTGAGCTCTTAAACGTTCGTGAAGTTCTCTTTCGGGTTCAGGATATGGAGGAGTTAATTCAGTGTTAGAGGAACGTAAATTCATGCATTAATTTCTATTATGAATTCATAACACCAAAAGCTTTTCTAGTTTTGAATTCCTATAAAAGGATCGAATAACCTAAATCCTATTAAAAAATTTTAAACAAAACTGCTCCCCGGCAGCGGCGCCAAAAAGTTGATGCGTTGAAACAGTACCTTTATTTATGAACGGATTTGAATTGTTTTGTTACACAAATTATTTTATTATATATGTGGTGTTTTAATGAATTCAGGTTGATTTCACACATATAGGCAACTAGTCCTATTCGCATAGTTTAGTTTTATAGGTAAATCCGGTTCGTTCCACAGGGAGACAGTGTTTAAATTATTTTTAATAGTCTTTGAAGTTAAACTTATTTAAAGGGGGTTTTGGATTAGGAATTTATAATACTACATAATAATAATAAAATATAAATTAATCTTAACTTAATTATATTACTTATTAATTTATACGAATACATTATTTATAATTATTAACTTAAAAGTGAATTAATTGAAATTATACTAATTGTGATCTAAATAAGTTTATTACTAAATGATAATTAATAAAATAACAACTTTTAATAAAACTAATTGATTAGAATTTTGTTTTGAGCAATAAATTATAATACAAAGTTATTTAAATTACTAAATAATAAATTTTAGTAAGATTAAAAAAACATGTATTAAAGGAATTTATAATAATTAATACTAATTATAAATTAATTAATATAATAATAAAATATTTAATTTAAACTTTAGAAAATAAATAAAATACGGAACAGTGCTGAAATTATACGTACGCTTTTCGTGTACATGTATACGCATTCCGCGTATAGTTTTGAATGTACGCGTTTTGTGTGATGTATACACGATACGCGTAAGCTTTATACGATGTGACAAACAGTACTGGTACAAATTCGAGTATTTTGATGTATATTTTTATTTTTAGTGAATAATAATAATACGTAAATAATAATAATAATAAGTATTTTACAATATATAAATAAATGGGAGTGTTTACTTAAATGTGTCACCTCTAGATCCATGGATTGTTTTGAGTTTAAGCCCTATTAAAATGTTTTAGTATAAAACTTCATATTTTTTTCTTTCGAATAAATATATAGTTATGACTAACTAAATTCAATCTAATTTTCATCGGATCTTATTTTAGATAGTTACTATTCCTTAAGTATTTAAATTGAGACCCAACCCAGTTTTGACTTTCACCAAAACCCAATTCATAACGGTTTCCCTTTTTACAATTTCACTATTATATGACTAGTGATATTACCCAAACCACCGAACTTTACTTCTAATTTAGTGTTAATAAATTATTCATAAGTTCGTCTAGATCACTTTTAATATTGAAGCTTAATTTATATAGATAAAAATAACTTTCGTTATTTAAATCTAATAAATTAAGTGACAAGGGTTAAATATCCAGGTACATAATAATGGTTCTTTTAATTAGGCTCAATGTTAAAAATACTAAAGTTACATTTTAATTTTTACAAATGATAACAATCCATTTCACTAGGGGCTCTACATCTAAGCAAACACTAGGGAAATTAGCTACTCATTATACTAGGGTAAACATGAAAATATAAATATACAAACATAATAATAACGATAAAAATTGATAACGATAATTTTAATAGGATATACTTACAAAAATCTTCACTCTCATTTACTTTAAACGGTAGAAAATTACAATAACAACACCCCTTGCACTCGTACAATAATACCCTTAATCATGAATAATACACCCTTAAATCTGAAACTATCCTAAAAATTGAACCTTGGAACTGAAATTAATACGGAGTACTTGGTAAAAATAAAAAGACTAATAAGTTGATGTAGTATCTCTCTTTATCCCTCTCTGTATTATATGGAATTGTGTACTGACTTAAAATTGTGCACACTCCTCTGCACTCTTGCAAGTCCTCCGTATTATAGCATTTATCTCTTGAAGTAGTAGGTCAAAAGTGATGTTGAACTGTATATTCCTCTGTAAAGCTGAAAAAGTAGTAGTATTATACTCAAAAGAAACTGTCCCATGTGAACTTGAATCTGAATCTGGTCTTAACATTACGCATTTCGCGTAACCATCTACACGTTTCGCGTAAGGCAGAAATACTACGCGTTTCGCGTAAAACACCACACGATACGCGTAAGAGTAATCGACAGTTTTATAATTTTTATTATTTTTTTTTCGTTTGTTCTTTGTTGATCCCGTGTTGATGTAAATCGACTTGGAACTTTTCATTTGAACTCCTTCTCTTCGATCATCTTGAACTTGCATTCAGGTAAACATTTATCTTGATATATATTTGGTTTAAATCCGTCATTTTATCGAATTTCTTCTTACTTTAAGCTCGCGTTTACTTTTGCCATTTTTTCTCGTGAATTATGCATTTGAGTGTCTTCGTTTTGGTAAAAGCCGATGAAATATAAATGATATTGCGTCAAAATATATGTATGTTTAAAGCAATATCAGTTCAAAAACCCAAGCTTCAGTTAATCGTAAACAACCTAGTACCTCCCGAGTGAATCATGTTTTCGACTCGGGTGGTTCATCTATGAACTTAGAGCAAGAATTAGATGATTTGAAAATGCTTATATTTAACAACCCAAACCAGGGTCTTGCTTGTAATGTTTCGCAGGTTCAGGAAGTTTTTGAGATTTGTGGAGATCCTTCTCACTTTGCATATGGATGTAGAAATGGGATTCCACCAGTGAATCAACAAATAGTGGAGGAACAAGTTAATGAGGTACAGGAATGGAGATTTGATCCATACTCTAAAACATATAATCTGGGTTGGAGAAACCATACAAATTTTAGTTGGAGCAACAACAATGCTCTAAATGCTACCTAAGGGACCCAACAAAGACCTCAATGCAACTTTCAAAACCAAGGGAACTTTCAGAATCAAGGCAACTATCAAAGAAACTATCAAAATCCTTATCCCAATAACCGAAGCCAAAACCAAAACAATTAGCAAAATCAAGGCCAAAACCAGAACCAAAATCAAAACAATGCCCCACCCAATCAACCATCTAGCTCGGACGCCAAGATGGACGCGTTTATCTCCGAAATGCGTAAAATAGTGGAAGTGCAAAACAAGTCAATTGGTGCATTAGCTAAGGAGATTGGTAATGTAGCGGAAAGTAAGGGAAATCGGGAGCCGGGTACAATTCCCAGTTATGCGGTTCTAAATCCAAATCATAAGGACCAGGGAAAAGGACATAGTGTTAATATGGTAGGCACCTTGCAAAGTGGAAAGAAGTATGACAACAAGGTTGGTGACAAAGAGGTAGCTCAACAAGAGTCAAGTAAGTCTCCTATTGTTCTTGATGAGGAAGATGAGGTAAGTGAAAATGATGACCATGGGAAGAGGGTGAAAAATAAAGAACTCATCTTTAACGAAATTGGGAAATCGGACATGGAGACTAATACCATTCCATTCCCCAAGACTTTGGAGTCCCCAAACCAATTCCCTTATGGGAAAAAGCGACCGAAAATAGATGATATGTGGGAGACATTTAAACAAGTAAAAATAAATATTCCACTTATTGATGCAATCAAACAAATTCCTGCATATGCTAAGTTTTTAAAAGATTTGTGTGTTCAAAAGCGTAAACTCAACGCATCATTGCCCAAAAAGGTAAAATTAACTGAAAAAGTGAGTGCTGTAATTTCGGGTTCACTTCCACCTAAGTTTAAGGACCCGGGAACACCATTAATTTCGGTTACGGTGGGTAATGTTAATGTCAAAAAGGCTTTGTTGAACTTAGGGGCTAGTATTAACATACTTCCATCGAGCCTTGTTGACAAATACGAGTTGAGAACTTTAAAACATACAAATATTCTCGTCCAACTTGCGGATCGGTCAATGAGAACTCCACGGGGTATGTTGGAAAATGTGATTGTGAAAGTGGAAGACTTTTATTACCCGGTAGATTTTATAGTTATGGACATTGAGACCACTTTTAGGGAGACTCAACCGACGATCATTCTTGGTCGTCCATTTTTTGCCACAATTGATGCTCTTATCAATTGTAGAACTGGGGATATGGACATTTCATTTGGTAATAAGAGATCACGAATTAATATTTTTAATTCATTACATACACCTGATGTCCAAGATTGTTTTTTGTTGGATAGTAACCATGAACAGGTTAAAAAGTATGCACCGGATGTGAAAGAGAAAGACGAGGTAAGGAAATCTGGTGAAGAGGGTATGATGAGTGAATTCATGGAATCTCAAATAAGAACTAATGCAGAAATTTTGATGAGTCAACAAGAGTCGATTCAAAATCTTGAGCGGGAAGTGAAAAATTTGAGTCAAGTTCTTAAAACCAAGTTGAGTTCATCTATTAGCACCACTTGTTTGTTACCGATGAAAGAAACCGTGATGGCAATGTCCACATTTATTAAGAAAGATGATAAGATGGAACATTTGGTAACTCCGAAGATGATTGAGCCTTACCGACCACCATCCATGAGAGAATCAAATGAGCATATATCTAGTGGTAACAAAATGGAGAAAATGTGTGTGGGGAATGTGTCTGTTGATACACTTGAAAAGTCTGAAGAATCCGATAGAAAAGTAGTCAAAGTAATGGGGAGAACCGTAGAACAACTTGTTGAGCGGTTTGGAGGTCACAAGATCAAAGTGAATAAGAATGAAAAGGTGAATTCCCAAGTTGATTATGAGGTGTTTTCCAATTTAGAGGATCTTGAAGGGCCTAAGTGTCGGGGAGATAGTGAAAACCCGCCACATAGTTCTTTGAGGCATCATAGTGAGTGTAAGGAATATGTGGATGACCCGGTGCTTGATCGTTCCATGAGGAAATTTCATAGACTGGTCCATGATGCTAGGAGTAGGGGGATGAAAGCTTAACCAACCGTCTTGTGTGTAACTTGTCTCCTAAAAAAAAAGCTAAATTGTTTGAGTTAATGCATGTGGGTAAGGAGAATGATATGTGGTTGGATTCTAAGTTGAGGAAAGTTAGAGATAGTGAAGGTTCTCATAAAGTGAGGGAAAGAGGAACCTTCTACAGTCCTAGAATTATTTGAAGTGAAGAAAGAGTCGTGTGCATGACTCAGATATAAAAACTGCACAAACTTGTGTAGAGTTTGTAAGTCTTCTTTATTTTATTTTTAGTTTATTTCTATTTTATTTTTATTTTTAGATAAATGAACTTTGTGGGTATGTTCACTGCAAGCCCTCACGAGACAAAAACTCGTCCACCCGAGGGAATCAGGTGGTTTAAAGGCTTGTTGCATATGCTAAATGCAATCGTGAGCCCTACGGAAGTGGCTAGTTAAGATTTTACGCTTTTATTTTTGTTTTTTTCTAAGTTGTAATGGAAGGATAAATGTAATCGAATGGAACGCATGATGTTGAATCAAAAATGTGTGCGATGGTTACGTTTGAATGGTGAATGTGCGAGTATCTCGGTAATATGTTTAAGTTTTTCTTTTCTTTTCACACAAATATTGTAATATTCTTAAAAACATGCGTACGAGGGCATAGCATGAAGTAACTGTGGGGGAGATGGGAAATTAATATTTTGGGATACATGACTTTGGTTTCAAGCTTAAAGTGAGTAAAACATTATGATTGTTGTGATTAAACAAATTTTTTTTTTCGAAAATCATAATTTCATCACAACCCAAGTGTAAGATTGTTAAAAAGATTGTGAAATGATAAACGGGAATGGCATGTGGTAAGAATGAATATTGTGGGTATTGACTTCGTGATTAAAAAGAGTGAAACATCGTAGTTTATGATCATAAATTTTGAAAAGTTAAAAACTTTTTGGTGATTAAATTGTGATTTCAACGAAAGTCAAAATGTGTTACAAACTGAAAATAACTCGGGTAGGTTAAATCCCGTGCGTTGTTGATGTGGCGTGGATATACCATACATAACTCCCAAAATTTATACAAGATTCAAATATCACAAAAATCACGCACAATCTATCGAGCAATTAAAACCCGGTTGCTATAGTACTTAATGCAAGTATTCTTATCAAGTTCATCCCGAGAGAGCGGTGTAGATCATGTATTTGAAACTAATAGTTATCCTAGGGGTTTTAATTGATTTTTTTTTGGGTGGGGGGGGGGGGGGGGGGGGGGGGTTGCGAGAGACTTTGACTAATCAAATAACTTTGCAATAAACAAACTAAAACTTAACAAGTAGCAAGTAACAAGTAATTAAGAAATGAGAATTAATCAATATGATGGAGAGTGTTCACTTATCTAATCCTCTTTATGCTTAGATGGCCCTTGTTTTCCCCAAATTGTTATCACTTAAGTTGTTTGAACTAGTAGATATTCTTAATCCAATTTTAGCTTGCAAATTCACATAAGCTTAGTAACACAAGATCAAGCAATGTATGAGTTGATTATTGAGATTATGCCCGGTTAAAATCACTTAAAACCCTTTAACCATCAAAGTCACCTAAGATAGTCAAACACCACTATGATGAACAAATGTCAATTGAAAACCAACTTAGTCTAGAAACACAATCACTTAAAATTCCTATTCTAGTTGTCTAGATCACCAAAGGTGTTGAAGCACAAATTGATTCACTACTAAAATCACTTAAAGATCTACTCAATTCATGTAATCAAAGTAAAACCAATATCAAGCATAGCAATGGACCTCATGGCTAACTCAATAACACTAGCTCATGTATTTTCATTCAAAACAAATTTCATTCAATAGATTAAGGGCACATCTCATGCATTAAAGATTCATAGATAAGTAAACACAAGAGATTTAGCTACTCATAGCAAGGATTACACTAGCAATAATCATATAAGCATCAATAAACATCATCTTGAGTGATTACAAGCTAAGATTCAAGGATAAAGTAAAGATTACAACTATTTGATTGAAAATATGAAAGAGTAAAGTTAAGATTACAACCCAATTTGATAACAAAAGAAAGATTTAGCACTGATGAAGATGAAACTTGAGCTTGCTTCCTCCAAATCACCTTAGAACTCTAATGGATGATGAAATTAGGGTTTTGTGTGTGAAATTTGGAGTAAAAACTGCAGCTCTCTTGCCAAATGACCTATCTTATTCTATTTATAGTGGTGAGGAAAGTGGGCTGAATCAGCGTCAGGAGCGCCGCTTTTAGCATAGGTGCGGCGCTCTTGGCATCAATCTAGTGTGGCACTGTTGGCTTTGGTGCGGCGCTTTTGGCCAGTAGGAACGATGCTTCTACCTCTGAAGAGCGACGCTTCTGCTCACTGTGAAGAAATTGATACAAAACGTTGGTAATTGCGCCGCTTCTATGTCAATTGCGGCGCTCTAGGCTGTGAGAAGCGACGCTCCTTAGTCAGGAACGGCGCTTTTGATGCTGTTTCCTGTAGTTATCATAATTTTGCACTTTTTGAACATTTCTTGGCCAATTTTACACCAAGTTAGGCATTTTTCCTTGAGTGGACACTTTGGCACAGGAAAACAACTTTTAAGCCCCAAAGATCATCAAAACCGAATAAAATGAGGTCGATATTGCGTAATAAATATATCTAAATGGAGCAATATCAAACCCCCTACATTTGAACCTTGCTTGTCCTCAAGCAAGCAAATCAATAGAGTAAGGCTTGGAGAAAATTAACGTTTAATGATTAGAGCCAAAGTGAAATGTAGGCAACAAGTGATAGCTTTTGAGAATGAGCACTTTGTTGGCTAAAATGAACTCTAAAACCTTTTAAAATTGCTGAGGACCAAGCACTCTTCTACTCTCCTTCTTCTACTAGTGGCATGAGCATAAATCAACGCTTCCATAATCTTCAATCACCACCAAATCAACAACAATTCAAACCTAGGTCTACCCGAAACAATCATTCCCCTGGTCAAGATCAACTACATCACCTAAGAGGCCATCAAATGCCAAATCATCAAGCCTAAGGTTTATCACAATCAACACTTTGACCTCCTTGACCTTGACCAATTATGTAGGATTCGCGAGATAGCCATCAATCAAGCCAAAAATCAACGCTATTAACAATATAAGCAAATTCACCACTATACAAACAAGGTGACATAAAATATAGGCAACAAGCTCAAATCTCCATAAAGCTCACAAAATGTACCCAAATTGAGAATGGGTCATGAAAAATCATCAGAATTACCGTTCGCCAAGAATTCCTTCGTGTAAAAGTATGATCCTTTAGTCAACCCCACGATGGTTATCCCTCTTCCACCTCCATGCCCCCAAAACACCTCATTTTTCGTCATTTCCAAATATGATATAGTCAATTCCAAGTTTAGGGTTAAGGTGGGTGTGCCAAAGCGTAGAGGACTGGCTACCCCTATCTTTATGGTCAATCCGGGCATAGGTAGACCGGCACTCATCAAGCTTTCTATCACAACTCTATGGTTTCTCTCATAGTAGGGCGAAAGCATTGACGGAGGTTCGTGGAATTAGGGCCCCACGTGGCTAAAATAATGTGACGACCCGAAAATTTTCGACCAAATTTAAACTTAATATCTATATGGTTTTGACATGATAAGCAAAGTCTATTAAATTGAATTTCAAAATCTTTGAACTATGTTATGAAATCATTTGACCTTCGACTGCTCTCTGTGAAGACCCGTCCTAATCCATCCGGACGAAGTCCATATCGATTATAAACGATTCACAACAGTTGATTACATCGCGAGATACTTGACCTCTATATGATACATTTTACAAACATTGCATTCGTTTTTGAAAAGACAAACTTTCATTACATCGAAAGTTGACAGGCATGCATACCATTTCATAATATATCCAACTATAATTGACTTGATAATAATCTTGATGAACTCGACGACTCGAATGCAACGTCTTTTGAAATATGCCATGAATGACTCCAAGTAATATCTATAAAATGAGCAAATACACAGCGGAAGATTTCTTTCGTACCTGAGAATAAACATGCTTTAAAGTGTCAACCAAAAGGTTGGTGAGTTCATTAGTTTAACTTAAACAATCGTTTCCATCATTTTAATAGACCACAAGATTTCAGATTTCCATTTCTCATAAACATACGTCCCATGCATAGAGACAAAAATATCATTCATATGGATTGAACACCTGGTAACCGACATTAACAATATGCATATATAAGAATATCCCCATCATTCCGGGATCCTCCTTCGGACATGATATAAATTTCGAAGTACTAAAACATCCGGTACTTTGGATGGGGCTTGTTGGGCCCGATAGATCTATCTTTAGGATTCGCGTCAATTAGGGTGTCTGTTCCCTAATTCTTAGATTACCAGACTTAATAAAAAGGGGCATATTCGACTTCAATAATCCAACCATAAAATGTAGTTTCACGTACTTGTGTCAATTTCGTAAAACAGTTATAAAAGTTGCGCATGTATTCTCAGCCCAAAAATATAAAGGGTAAAAAGGCAAATGAAACTCACCATACTGTATTTTGTAGTAAAAATACATATAACATCATTGAACAGGTATAAGGCTGGCCTTGGATTCACGAACGTATCAATATTGAGATTCAATATTGCAGGAAAGGTACGTAGATGCAACGGAGACAATAAACACTAGGTTGACCTCATGAGCTATACCCTTGATCCATACTCATAACTTCCATAGCTATACCCCATAATTTCCTTAGCTCTATCCCGCTCGTAAAAACCCATTTTGAAAATAAATCGCTCATGACCTCGTCGTAATATTTTATGTATAATACTACTAACAACACCACTTAAAAATACTAATACTACTAATATTAAGATCATAAGATTAATACTAATCTTAAATAATAATATTAATAATTAAAATAAATAAATAAGGTAAGTAATACGGAGTAAGAGAGATAGGTGAAAAATGAATCAGAATCATCAAACCGTTCGAACTTTAAAGGAATTGAACACCACCTAACCCCCTCATGCAACTTGCATGAGTTTGTGAGAGATTCTCATGCAAGTTGCATGAGCTCCATATACATCTCACATTTGACACAAAATTCCTGCCGACGTTTTCTTTATTATTATTATATATATATATTATATTTAATTTATATAATTAATTATATATTATATTATATTTACATTCGTGATAAAAATATAATTTTTACAAAAATGACTCGTACGTTGTCACTCGACTCATGTACCACTTTCGGTTTTTCAAACGAAGTTTCGTACGCTAAGAAAACTAGCACTTTATATTTTATGTAACGTACCCTTACGAATGACAAGACTCAAATCAATAGCAACTGTTTTACTCTAACTGTAACATGATCATTTTAATTGTTTTGGTCATTTATTTCATAAAATCAAAGTCCCGTTGTTTGTCCAAATATATTTTAAATCAAAACGTTTAATAACTAAGTTAAAATATATATTTTGAATTATAAATGTATACACAATATATATGTTTGAAATATTTATCTCATAAAATAATATTTATCTACTCAAAACTAATTATATTTCAAAGTATAATTTAAGATCGTTTACATAATCGAAATATTATATCATGTAACGTTTTATGCTTTACACTTAATTTGATAAAATTCTTTTATGTACAAACGTTCATTTTAATTTCCTTAAACTTTCTAACTAATATAACTTAATATCAATTGAATCGACTAACAAATGTTACAATCATTTACATAACTAATTTGAAATCATAAATATTTAATATACTTAAACACGTTTTAATTACACATTGCACGTTATTTATTACTAACAACCAATGATCCAACTTACGTTATAAAGACATTTTGATAACCAAGTTATGTTATATTGAAAATCATTTTTGCACATTTGAAAATAGATCAATCAAGTATTATGTAATTCAATTATTCATTAACCTGTGTCTAATCCTCAATGATAACACTTTTGTTCTTATATGTAATTCACTTTTCTAAATTTCCGAATACCGTTAAAAAGTAAGGGTTTCCTAATTCAAAGTGGATCTCATAATAGAGACTCAAACTCAAAATTTAATGTATCTAATAATTCAATCTTATGATATTATCTTTCAATCTTGTCAAAATTATAATAAACTTATATCAAAATAATACCCTCATGTAAAGTAATATCCATTCATTATTCCATTAATGTCTTCTAGTCGTAAATAGATCTCATAACTTATATTCATATTAACTAAACCGTTAAATGTTTTGATAATATTTCCCAATTCAATTACACATATGTATATATTCATACATATCTATTTACATATAATCGTTCGTGAATCGTCAGGCATGGTCAAAGGGTGATTGATTACATGAATATAGTTTCAAACTTTTCGAGACTCAACATTACAGATTTTTGCTTATCGTGTCGGATACATGTAAAGATTAAAGTTTAAATTTGATCGGAAATTTCCGGGTCACTACAGTACCTACCCGTTAAAAGAAATTTCGTCCCGAAATTTGATAGAGGTCGTCATGGCTAACAGTAAGAATGTCATTATGACGAATATGAGCTGATACATAGAGTTTTATCATGATTAAGAAATACGGATAAAATAACTCGATTTCTCGAAGCGTATAAATGAAGCCATCGTGAAAGATCGAAATGAGTAACTATTGTTTTAACTGATGACGTAGTTATGATTGATTTCCGGAATTCTCGGGATTTAAAGAAAATCTTACATAATAAGATTTGGTTCTTCGGTGATTTAGGAAATCGGGATTTTCTTTGATTAAATACGATAATCTGTTTCGATTGCTCTGCCTGATATTTTGCTATAAATGCATCCCCTTCGTTTCCTTATCTTCCACAACTCACACTTTCTATTCCTTCTTCCTTGATTCATCTTTTAAAATACTCATCAATATGCTTCATCCCATTCTGATTCTTGATATACTACTAACTTTTATATCTGTCATACTTCTTTTTCATCTACCACCGGAGGAGGTTACTTACTTCTACCATTACCTTGGGGTTATAGTGTTTTTCATTCTCCCGTGTCTTTATATCGCTATACGCATTGATATACACGGTTTGTAGTTCCTGGGTGGTTGTTGGGTTTTATATCTTCCCTTATACTTTGATGTCCCTGCTTCTGTCTTCTATAATCATTATCACCCATAGTTAATATTCTCTCTTATTTGCTGCGGTTTATGCTCCTATTTCTATTTCGAGGTATCATTCTTTCGCTTCCTCTTCCCGTCCTCGAGTCAAGCGAGTAATGGTCCAGAATTTGTAGATATGAATTTTGGAATAAACACGGTTAATGTTCTAAGAAGGAAATCGTAATGGTACGATTTTGACTTGTCAAATTATCAGAATATCCTGGAAAAGACCGAATCATCAAGAAATATTTTCTTGCTATGTTTAAGGATTAGATCGAATGTAAGAGTCGTGTAAATGGCACATGATGATGGTACTGTGAATCGTCACATTCCATTAGAAACTTAGCATGAATTACTGTAATATAATCACGTTGATCAAGTGTCATTATATTATACTAACTCATGCATCAGTTCCCATCATTACTACAATAACATTCATATTTTAAGCTTGAAAATTTACAGAATATAGAAACTAACAGTTTCTATATGATGTAATACTGATAGCACGAAAAGATTAATGATTTCAGATAAGAATAGTTATAAAAATATCTCCAGAAATATGGAGGATATTTATAATGAAAGGTACGATAATATCTCAGAATATCTAAAGATCAGAGGATGATAGAAACTATTGTCTGCAAGGGTTTAGAGTAAGGAGCAAGTTATTCACTATAGACTTTAGCAGACATTGAATTATTTGGATTCTTTGAAGTCAAACTTATTCTTTGTGATTTATCCACGGCTTTCTTCATAGTTTCGCATAATCTGCTTTTCGGTACTATATTTTCTATTGAATGTTTCCAATATATTGATACACAGGAAGCACGAAGAGGTATATAATTTCGGACGAGAATATTTATGAAAATATCCTCAGAAATATCAAAGATATTGATGATGATATTTTGGAATTTCTAAGTTCGACGGTTGATGGAGAAAGATTTTCCGCAAGATTTTAACATGACTTCGGAGCAAGATATTCTCTAAAGATTTCAACGGATCCAGAATTACATGAATCCTTTGAATATAGGATTTGGTCCTTGTATTTGTCCTTGGTCTCCTTCATGGGTAACTCAATCTGTTTTTCAATACCCAATTTTCTATCGAGCGTTCCTAACACTCCTTTCTTTATCATCAAACTTTTGTCCGTTTAGACCATCTACAATTTTTCTGTTTCCTCTGCATTTAATGCTATGATATCTGAATCATCGGTTATTAATCCGAGGTGGTTTCAGGAGAATTGTGTTTTTAGATGATTAAACGCTGATGGTAATATGATGGAATATGAAAGGTTACCTGGTAACAATAAAAGAGCACGCGTATATATAAACGTTATAATAAGGTTGTTTCGTACGAAAAGTCGAAGTTGACTTGTTGGAGTTGTGACAAAATTGGCTAATTTTGAAAAGGGATCGCAAAGTTGTTTTTGTTAATAAATGCCAAAGGATCTGACGCGGCTACGTGTTGAACTTTTACTCAATTGCCGAGAGTTTCTCAGGTGCATAACTATATGCATAAATCTTTCCTTCCGTAGATGAAGTGCGGTTGATTCATCCTATCGATTGAGGTGTTTTCAAGAATCATGAAAGGTTTGAACGCAGAATGTAATCGTGAAGATACAAATGAGGTTTAAGACGAAATCAAGTGGCAAACTTGAAGAATTGTTTAGTTTCATATGTTATATTCAATATTTTAATTCATTTTAATTGTCCAATGTTATTAGTCCACAGTCGATAGTCCACAGTTGACAGTGCAATCATTCATATATAGTTTAATATATAATATTTGAATTAATTAATACGTATCGTGACCCATGTACATGTCTCAGACTCGATCACAACTCAAAGTATATATATTATTATAGAATCAACCTCAACCCTGTATAGAGAACTCGATCATTACTGCATATAGAGTGTCTATGGTGATTCCAAATAATATATATAGATGTGTCGATATAATATGTCAAAACCTTGTATACGTGTCCCGATATTTAAAGTGCGTAAAATAAATAACAGAAATTAAATGACGATAAATAAAGTGCGTAAAGTAAATAACAGAAATTAAATGACAATAAATAAAATTGCGAGAATATAAAATGTAATACGGAATTAACAGTTAGCTAGGAACAGTTAGCTAGGATTTTGTTAGCGTGGTTTCTTAATAAAATTTAATATTGTTAATTAGTCTGTTTCTAATCAATTTTTATTGTGTCCATTATTTCTTCATTATGCCACTTGTTGGATTCTGATAGGTCAAAATTCAAATATGAAATTGAATTTGAATGAAAATAGTTATTCTTTGGTGAACGGATAAGTATCCCGGTGGTTGTAAATAGGATAGTGAATAACTGTTGAATCAGATTCGAAGAATATACAGTGTAACTTATTAATGTGAAATTTAAATATTCCTCGGGTATTACCTACCCGTTAAAATATTTTTATTATTAACAGTTTGTACAAAAGAATTTTTAATTACAATCTTTATGAAAACATATATACATATATATTTTCTTCAGATGTAATCATGAATTTAATGAGTTAACATGATATTAAACTCATTTAGTTTTCAGTTGGAACTAGAATAAATAATCTCTAAAACATTAGAGATTACATAATCACCATGTCGAACGAAGATAACTGATGTAGAATGTCATGTAGAATGATGATTATACTCGAGGTATAGATTGAGATGTTGAGGCATGTGATATTGAAATTTGGGTTGTTGGTGGTACCGTTGGTGCCGGTGATTTGGATGAAGCTGGTACGTTTTGCACCATATTTTCCAAGACGACAACTTATGCGCGAAGTTCGTTAACTTCTTCTATTACACCGGGAGGATTGTCGGTTCGGACGAGCGGATGAATGAGGTTTAGAATCTGAGATAGTATATGATCGTGATGAGATACTTTGGAAATGAGAGAGAAAATGGTGTCTCGAACAGGTTCGCCGGTAAACGTTTTAGGTCCATTGTCAAGAGGTGAATTTGGTTAGTGGAAATGATCGCCTTCTTCGCGTTTCCATTGATTAAGTCGACTACGAACCCATCTCCAATTCATTCAGAATAGATGATGGCTAATTGATCGATTCATTCCGGTTACTCTGCTTTCGGAGCTCGAGTGGAAATCCATATCGAAATAGCTGTCGGAATAACTATCGAAATAGCTATCGAAATCAGATGGACTCGAACTGGTTGAGGGATTCATCTCGTACGATCAGATGAAGGATTTTCGATAAGAAATAGATTATAGGATGTAGATTAGTACCCTGCAATACATAATTTACATATGCATATATAATACTAAAATCCCATAAGCTACGGAGGAATCTACGGAAGCTGTCAGGCAAAGGTAACAATAACAGATACGCTAAGATATGAATTTAACTATACACTGTCTATGCAATAAAGGCAGTAAGACGTGTCTTAGACTTTAAGGATGATAAGCAAATAATTTTTCGACACTAAATGATAAGCAAAACTTTTGACATGCAAACACGGTCGAAGTCCAGACTCATTAATGCATTCTAACGACTATCAGTTAGACTCACTAATGCAAGACCTGGTTCGCTAAGACCACCGCTCTGATACCAACTGTGAAGACCCGTCCTAATCCATCCGGACGAAGTCCATATCGATTATAAACGATTCACAACAGTTGATTACATCGCGAGATACTTGACCTCTATATGATACATTTTACAAACATTGCATTCGTTTTTGAAAAGACAAACTTTCATTACATCGAAAGTTGACAGGCATGCATACCATTTCATAATATATCCAACTATAATTGACTTGATAATAATCTTGATGAACTCGACGACTCGAATGCAACGTCTTTTGAAATATGCCATGAATGACTCCAAGTAATATCTATAAAATGAGCAAATACACAGCGGAAGATTTCTTTCGTACCTGAGAATAAACATGCTTTAAAGTGTCAACCAAAAGGTTGGTGAGTTCATTAGTTTAACTTAAACAATCGTTTCCATCATTTTAATAGACCACAAGATTTCAGATTTCCATTTCTCATAAACATACGTCCCATGCATAGAGACAAAAATATCATTCATATGGATTGAACACCTGGTAACCGACATTAACAATATGCATATATAAGAATATCCCCATCATTCCGGGATCCTCCTTCGGACATGATATAAATTTCGAAGTACTAAAACATCCGGTACTTTGGATGGGGCTTGTTGGGCCCGATAGATCTATCTTTAGGATTCGCGTCAATTAGGGTGTCTGTTCCCTAATTCTTAGATTACCAGACTTAATAAAAAGGGGCATATTCGACTTCAATAATCCAACCATAAAATGTAGTTTCACGTACTTGTGTCAATTTCGTAAAACAGTTATAAAAGTTGCGCATGTATTCTCAGCCCAAAAATATAAAGGGTAAAAAGGCAAATGAAACTCACCATACTGTATTTTGTAGTAAAAATACATATAACATCATTGAACAGGTATAAGGCTGGCCTTGGATTCACGAACGTATCAATATTGAGATTCAATATTGCAGGAAAGGTAGTAGATGCAACGGAGACAATAAACACTAGGTTGACCTCATGAGCTATACCCTTGATCCATACTCATAACTTCCATAGCTATACCCCATAATTTCCTTAGCTCTATCCCGCTCGTAAAAACCCATTTTGAAAATAAATCGCTCATGACCTCGTCGTAATATTTTATGTATAATACTACTAACAACACCACTTAAAAATACTAATACTACTAATATTAAGATCATAAGATTAATACTAATCTTAAATAATAATATTAATAATTAAAATAAATAAATAAGGTAAGTAATACGGAGTAAGAGAGATAGGTGAAAAATGAATCAGAATCATCAAACCGTTCGAACTTTAAAGGAATTGAACACCACCTAACCCCCTCATGCAACTTGCATGAGTTTGTGAGAGATTCTCATGCAAGTTGCATGAGCTCCATATACATCTCACATTTGACACAAAATTCCTGCCGACGTTTTCTTTATTATTATTATATATATATATTATATTTAATTTATATAATTAATTATATATTATATTATATTTACATTCGTGATAAAAATATAATTTTTACAAAAATGACTCGTACGTTGTCACTCGACTCATGTACCACTTTCGGTTTTTCAAACGAAGTTTCGTACGCTAAGAAAACTAGCACTTTATATTTTATGTAACGTACCCTTACGAATGACAAGACTCAAATCAATAGCAACTGTTTTACTCTAACTGTAACATGATCATTTTAATTGTTTTGGTCATTTATTTCATAAAATCAAAGTCCCGTTGTTTGTCCAAATATATTTTAAATCAAAACGTTTAATAACTAAGTTAAAATATATATTTTGAATTATAAATGTATACACAATATATATGTTTGAAATATTTATCTCATAAAATAATATTTATCTACTCAAAACTAATTATATTTCAAAGTATAATTTAAGATCGTTTACATAATCGAAATATTATATCATGTAACGTTTTATGCTTTACACTTAATTTGATAAAATTCTTTTATGTACAAACGTTCATTTTAATTTCCTTAAACTTTCTAACTAATATAACTTAATATCAATTGAATCGACTAACAAATGTTACAATCATTTACATAACTAATTTGAAATCATAAATATTTAATATACTTAAACACGTTTTAATTACACATTGCACGTTATTTATTACTAACAACCAATGATCCAACTTACGTTATAAAGACATTTTGATAACCAAGTTATGTTATATTGAAAATCATTTTTGCACATTTGAAAATAGATCAATCAAGTATTATGTAATTCAATTATTCATTAACCTGTGTCTAATCCTCAATGATAACACTTTTGTTCTTATATGTAATTCACTTTTCTAAATTTCCGAATACCGTTAAAAAGTAAGGGTTTCCTAATTCAAAGTGGATCTCATAATAGAGACTCAAACTCAAAATTTAATGTATCTAATAATTCAATCTTATGATATTATCTTTCAATCTTGTCAAAATTATAATAAACTTATATCAAAATAATACCCTCATGTAAAGTAATATCCATTCATTATTCCATTAATGTCTTCTAGTCGTAAATAGATCTCATAACTTATATTCATATTAACTAAACCGTTAAATGTTTTGATAATATTTCCCAATTCAATTACACATATGTATATATTCATACATATCTATTTACATATAATCGTTCGTGAATCGTCAGGCATGGTCAAAGGGTGATTGATTACATGAATATAGTTTCAAACTTTTCGAGACTCAACATTACAGATTTTTGCTTATCGTGTCGGATACATGTAAAGATTAAAGTTTAAATTTGATCGGAAATTTCCGGGTCACTACACTCTCGACGATTCATGAATAATAAATTGTAAATAAATATGTGTGTATGTATATATAAATAATAATTCAAAATATAATTTGAAGTATTATATATTGTTGTTATTAAAAATTAATAAAATAAAAATAGGATATTATAATAATATTTATTTAAAATATATCTATATATATAAATAAAGTATATATATATATATATATATATATATATATATATATATATATATATATATATATATATATATATATATATATATATATATATATATATATATATATATATATATATTAAATGATTGTAATACTTGTTTGATGTTCCGATAGATATTAAGCAAGTTAAATTCAAACTTATGTGATTTTAAAATAAACGGTGATTCGAAAATGAGTTATATAAAGTATAGGCTTATTAAAAATATATTTAGGAACTATTTATTGAGTTTTAAACTTTTTATATTTTGCTTGGGGGTTGGGAGTGAATAATTAATGTAATTTTTATTTAATAGTTAATGATCAAATTTTATACCATAATGATCAAAATAAATAAATATAGTTAATTTAAAAATATGGGATTTTTCTGAGATTTTTTATCCGCCACTAATAAACAACGGAACGCGATATAGCACACTGCGAGAAAACTGTAGGCCGAGGGAATTCAATTATTAAGGCTGCTAATATATTTTACTTCATGATTGTTGCAAGTGGATATTAAATATGTTTGCTGTTGAACCCGTGATCTTAAATCCATTACTTTCGTGTTATAAATTAAATATACATATACATATCCATACAAACTAACACAAATAAAAAAAAAACAAAAAACACTTAGTGCTCCATCTCCTTTCTGTTCTTAAACGCAACATCACTTTGATCATCTTCTCACCATGAGTAACCAACAGACAATGTTTGGTTTAATCCTTTCTTGCCATGTTTGTATTTTTATTTGAATATCTAAACGTGTTAATTGTGATCACGTTAGATAATGGATGTGTGACAATCATGTAGTATAATTCAACCCATTAGATGTATTTCCCTTACATTTAATCTTCATATTTGACCCATGTAAGATATAAACATAACCAAACCAAACTTTGAAGATTGAAAGTAACGGGGTCAAATTGCCATCTCTAGAGCTGCTACTGTTGCAGCTTATAACCGACACCCTAACCACCATCTTGAGCCACCCTAAAACCACCCCAAAGATCACCTCAATCATCATGATCACCACCTTGATGACCCATTAATCAACACTTTATCAAGCATATGATAAAGAAGTTTACCATTAATATGAGATAATTACTTTGATCGATCAACATCAAATACCTTCATCTGTCACCTTTCATTATGCTACTGTTATTGTTTTCTGTCTTGGAAGCTACACCACGTCAACCACCATAAACCATCTCCAAATCACCACCTTTAAACAACCACCGATCAAAATTTCCTTGTTTAATCATCATACCACGACCACAATTGACAACCACTTTCGATCACGTTTTCAACAAACTCACTACAACCACTATAACCACACCACTCATCTAACCATTCCTAAACTACTCCCCGTTCCTTTCGGTTTGCAACTAAAAACACCGCGTAAACGACAACTACCACCTTCTTCTTATTCCTGTTTTCATAGCTACAACCACACGCACCACCACCTTAAAACCCCACCACACCTCTTTCTGTCAACTGATTTACTCCACTCAATTAACGAAAAACCCCACTTGGAATATAATTGGAGATAGTTGCATACATAAAGCTATTCAATTTCTAAACATACGCAAGTTTATTGAGTTCAAAATGCAACGAAGTAGCTGGAAAGGTTTACGGTATTATATTATATCAAGATAAGGTTACCAATAAAAGAAGCTGTAAAGTGGATGGCATGTTCTTTTTTTTTTCCTGGCCGAACCCACACTCAAATAAAGTCACGGTGGAATATTTTTTTTCCTCCTTGGATCCTAATTTCAACGTACACCATGTTCGTTAAATGGAAGTTTATGGCCTACATGTCTTCCCACTTGCCACTTTAATTGCTAATTGGAAAGAGAGCACTAATACAATAATAAAAGTGTGATAATAACTAAAACAATCAATGAAGTAATCCGGTCCAAACTCTGGTCACGTATGCATCTCTTTTCTTTCTTCTTCTAGACGGATCACGATATTGAAAGTGATATTTAGTATATGCGAATGATTAAAATGATGATTATGATAATGAACCGTAAATGATGCGTGTACATAATGTTGATGATACATGTACATGATATTTTGAGGGTTCGAGAAAGATATTGAGGATGATGATCGAGATGATGAACGAGTTATGTTATGATAAGCATAATGATGTCGTGGTGATGCTATACATGGTGATATATGATAATGAATAATGATACTCAAAATAATAAGTTAATGATGACGAGGATCGGTTAGGATATTAATGATCATTATTGATGATCGTGAGGTTATGATTTATGATGATGAATTGAAGACGTTTAGGTTGTTATCGGGTTAGCGGGACGTCGCGGGTTCAAACCCGGACTTGGGCATTTTTAAAAGGGTTACTCCTTTGAGGTAGTTATTACTAATACGCTTATTATTATTTCATTATAACTTTTATTATTATTATTATTATTATTATTATTATTATTATTATTATTATTATTATTATTATTATTATTATTATTATTATTATTATTATTATTATTAATTATTAATTATTGTTATTCGGGATAAATTAATTAGTATCATTAATTATTATTAGTATTATTAACATTATTATTATTTTTACTACTAGTATCATAATTAATATTATTACAACTATATTATTATTTTTATAATCATTTTTACTATTAGCATCATTATTATTATTATTATAACAACTATAGTATTATTAAAAGAATCATTTTTAGTAAGAATATCATTATTATTTTTATTATTATCATAAGTAGTAGTATTATTATCATTATAAGCAAATACAACTTTTATTACTATTATTGATATTATGTTAATAAATAAATATTTTGTATATGAAAATATACTTTTATTAATATTACGTATAAGTATGTATTGTTCATATTAATATTTTTTTTGTATAAATATTCAAATGTAACAAATTAGGTATTTTTGATATAATACTAATCATATATAGATATTAATATAAATATATGAATATTAATCATTTTAAATATATACACAAATTAAATATATAAAATATATAAATTAAGATGGAATGTATCAATTTGCCCGATTACAATTATATGTGTTAATAAATATACAAATTATATAGGTTCGTGAATCCGAGGCCACCCTTGCATTGTTCAGTTCCGTCATATGTATTTTTATTACAAAATACAGTATGGTGAGTTCATTTTCTCCCTTTTTACTCTTTACAATTTTGGGCTGAAAATACATGCAAATGCTCTATTAACTGTTTTAAAATATTTATATGCGTGAGTTCATTTGATTCCCTTTTACTCTTTACATTTTTGGGACTGAGAATACATGCGCTACTTTTACAACTGCTTTATTAAATGCTTTTGAAATACATTTTGAACTGCGAATACATGAAATGCTTTTATAAATGTTTAACGAGATAGACACAAGCAAAACATTCCTTGAATGAATTATGTGGACGTGATAATTGCCACCATTGAATTATGTGGACGTGATAATTGCCACCATTGAATTATGTGGACGTGATAATTGCCACAATTGATATGAATATTTTTCCCCTGATTATTATTGCTTGGTAACCTAAGAATTAGGGAACATCACAAATTTTGAGAATTAGTGCACGTCTAATTGACACGAATCCTAAAGGTAGCTACCGGGTTTAACACCCCCACCCAGAATGTTCACTAGATGGAAGGGCTAGTGGGCGTGGTGTTTAGTACTTCGAGGTTTATATATTATACAGACGATATGTTCTGTTTTTGGGGATATTATTTATGCGCATTATATGTTAAGGTCGGTTACCAAGCCAAGCTACGAAAAAAATGAAAAGTGAATGTTATGTATCGAGAGAATGATTTTATACACAGGTTATGTGTATGTTATTTTTGTGCACGAGATATGTGTACGGTTACTTAGATTTATGAAAGATGATTTCGTACACGAGAAAAGTGTACTGTATTTAAAAGATATCGCATGTACATTACAGGTGTTTATAGGATTCGGGTCCATTTGTACCATGCAGGATTTAAATCTTGTGGTCTATCAAAATGATGAATTTTATTGTTTTATGATAAACCTATGAACTCACCAACCTTTTGGTTGACACTTGAAAGCATGTTTATTCTCAGGTATGAAAGAAATCTTCCGCTGTGCATTTGCTCATTGTAAAGACATTATTTGGAGTCGATCATCGCAATGGAACCAGATGTTGGTGACTTCGTCCAGATGAATTAGGACTGGGTATGACATGTGGTATCAGAGCGGTGGTCTTAGCGAACCAGGTCTGCATTAGTGTATCTAACTGATAAGTCGTTAGGATGCATTAGTGAGTCTGGACTTCGACCGTGTCTGCATGTCAAAAGTTTTGCTTATCATTTCGTGTCGAAAATTACCTGTTTACCATCCTTAGAAAATTACCTGCTTATTATTCTTAGTCTAGACACTTCTTATTGCATTGATTGCATGAATAGTGTAGAGACAAAATTCAGATCTTAGCGTATCTGTTACTGTAGACTTTGTCTGACACGTTTCCTTAATTTCCTCCGTAATCTACGGGATCTTCTGTACTATACATAGATATTCTATGTAATTAGAATATCATCCGATATCCGAAAAATCATTTCATAAAATTCTTTACCTAACCGTGCAAGATGAATTCCGCAACCAGTTCAAGTTCGTCAGATGCCGATAACTATTCCGATATGGATTTTCACTCGAGATCCGAAAGCAGTGTAGCCAGAATGGATCAACAGATTAGCCATCATCTATTCTGGATGAATTGGGGCTGGGTTCGTAGCCTCCTTAATCATTGGAGACAAGAAGAAGGTAATCCTTTTCATCCACCACATTGCCCTCTTGGCGAAGAACCTGAAGCACTTACCGGCGAACCTGTTCGTAAAACCATTTTCTCTCTCATTTTCCGAATATCTCTCCATGATTATATACTATCTCAAAATCTTATGCACTCGCTCATTCCTACCGACAATCATCCCGGAGTAATAAGTCAACGAGATTCACGCCCGAGTTGTAACCTTGAAAAATATGGTGCAAAACGTACCAGCTTCAGCAACATCACTGGCACCAACAGTACACCATCAGCAACATTAACAGTACCATCACCACTGCCAACAACAATATCTGCATCACACGTCTCGACATCACAATCTATACCTCGAACATCAACATCATACGCACCATTGATACCAAGGAGTACCAACAACAAGGAACGATGAAGTATTGATCCATAACTTCGTTGAAGAAATATTCTGCGAAGAATATATGGTTCCTAATAGTTTTAGAGATTACTTATTCTAGCTCAAACCGAAAATCATATGAGTTTAATATCAGATTAACTCATTAAATCCATGATTATATCTGAAGAAAATATATATGTATATATGTTTTCATAAAGATTGTAATTAAAAGTTCTTTTATACAAACTGTTAATGGTGAAAACATTTTAACGGGTAGGTAATACCCGAGGAATATTTAGTTTCACATTAATAAGTTACACTATACATTCTTCGAATCTGATTCAACAGTTATTTACTATCCTACTTACATCCACAGATATACGAATCCGTTCACCACAGAATAACCATTTTTATTCGACTTCATATTTGGATTTTCACTTATCAGAATCCAACAAGTGGCATCATGAAGAAAACATTGAACAATTAAAATGAATTAAAATATTGGTTATAACATATGAAACTAAACAATTCTTCAAGTCTGCCACTTGATTTCATCTTAAACCTCATTTGTATCCTGATGATTCCAATCTGCGTTCAAACATTTCATAATTCTTGAAAACACTTCAATCGAGAGGATGAATCAACCGCACTTCATCTACGGAAGAAAAGATTGATGCATATAGTTATGCACCTGAAAACACTCAGAACCTGAGTAAATGTTCAAAATGTATCTGTACTAACCCTTTGGGAGTTGTTATTACCAAAAATAACTTTGCAATCTCTTTTCAAATTGGCCAATTTTGTCACAGCTCCAGCAAGTCAATTTCGGCTTTTCATTCGAAACAACCTTATTATAACCTTGATATATATGTGTGGTCTTTTATTGTTATCGGAGAACCTTTTATATTTCACCACATCACCAGCAGATGTACCAGCAACTTCGTTGCTCCTTGGCTTAAATCTCTTTGACAAATCACTATATTTATCTATTGAAGTTTCATCATGAACTCATCCGCACCTTATAACGAGAACTGCCATACCAATTACCAGAAATCAGCGTTTAATCATCTAAAAACACAAATCTCTTGAAACCCC
Organism: Rutidosis leptorrhynchoides; assembly: GCF_046630445.1. Lineage (NCBI taxonomy): Eukaryota > Viridiplantae > Streptophyta > Magnoliopsida > Asterales > Asteraceae > Rutidosis > Rutidosis leptorrhynchoides. The sequence goes on along the minus strand of NC_092333.1, from coordinate 219,121,324 downwards.
TTGGTTTGATAACTAATGATCCAGATCCATTAACTTTGAAAATGCTGACGAAGCTGCATGTAGTAAATGGTCTTAATGGCCGAAAGTTTGATAATAAAGAATGGAATGTTGGAAACGCTCAATAGAAAATTTAGTACCGAAAAGCGAATTATGCGAAACTATGAAGGAAGCCGTGGACAAATCACAAAGACTAAACTTGCCTTCAAAGAATCCAAATGATTCAATGTCTGATGAAATCTTTAGAGAATATCTTGCTCCGAAGTCATGTTAAAATCTTGCGAAAATTTTTTCCTCATCAACCTTCGAACTTATAAATTCCAAAATATCATCATAAATATCTTCGATATTTCTGAAGATATTTTCATAAATATTCTTGTCCGAAATTATCTACCTCTTCGTGATTTCTGTATTCCATTATATTGGAAACTTCTGTAAAAATCTAAGTACAAATTATGAATGAATTGTCGAGTAGTGTTGGGAATTGAAGTATGAGTTAGTATAATATAATGACGCTTGGCCAACGTGATTATATTACAGTAAGTCATGCTGAGTTTCTAATGAAACGTGATGATTCACAGACTATAACGTCATCATGTGCCATGTTACACGACTCCTACATTCTATCTAATCTCCAAACATATCAAAAACATATTTTCTTGATAGTTCTATCTTTTCTCTTGAATTCTGGTAATTTGACAAATCAAGATCGTGCTATTACAATTTCTCTCTTAGAACATTAGTCATGTTCATTTGAAACTCCATACCTACGAATTTTGGATCATTATTCGTTTGACTTAAAGTCGAAAAAAAAAATTGAATCGAGGGAGAAAGAATAGAAGGTGTGAACTATGAAAATAAGGAAATAAAGGGAGTGGATTTATAGTGAAATATCCGACAAAGCAATCGAAACAGATTATCGCATTCAACCAAAGAGGATTCTAATTTCCTTAAATTCCGAAGGATCAGATCTTATTCAGATTACGAAGATTTTCTTTAAATCCCTTAAATTCCGAAAAATCAACTATGACTACGTCACTGATTAAGACAAACTTGCATCTACTCATTTCACTCTTTTGTGATAGCTTCATTCGTACTCTTCGAATAATCTAATTATTCTATCCATATTACTCAATGATGATAAAACTCTATTTATCAACTCATATTCGTCATGAAAACATTTTTATTGTTAGCCATGACCACCTCTCTCAAATTTCGGGACGAAATTTCTTTAACGGGTAGGTACTGTGACGACCCGGAAATTTTTGACCAAATTTAAACTTAATATCTATATGGTTTTGACATGATAAGCAAAGTCTATTAAATTGAATTTCAAAATCTTTGAACTATGTTATGAAATCATTTGACCTTCAACTGCTCTCGACGATTCACGAACAATAAATTGTAAATAAATATGTGTGTATGTATATATAAATAATAATTCAAAATATAATTTGAAGTATTATATATTGTTGTTATTAAAAATTAATAAAATAAAAATAGGATATTATAGTAATTATTATTTAAAATATATCTATATATATATAAATAAAGTATATATATATATATATATATATATATATATTAAATGATTGTAATACTCGTTTGATGTTCCGATAGATATTAAGCAGGTTAAATTCAAACTTATGTGATTTTAAAATAAACGGTGATTCGAAAATGATTTATATAAAGTATAGGCTTATTAAAAATATATTTAGGAACTATTTATTGAGTTTTAAACTTTTTATATTTTACTTGGGGGTTGGGAGTGAATAATTAATGTAATTTTTATTTAATAGTTAATGATAAAATTTTATACCATAATGATCAAAATAAATAAATATAGTTAATTTAAAAATATGGGATTTTTCTGAGATTTTTTATCAGCCACTAATAAACAACGGAACGCGATATAGCACACTGCGAGAAAACTGTAGGCCGAGGGAATTCAATTATTAAGGTTGCTAATATATTTTACTTCATGATTGTTGCAAGTGGATATTAAATATGTTTACTGTTGAACCCGTGATCTTAAATCCATCACTTTCGTGTTATAAATTAAATATACATATACCTATCCATACACACTAACACAAATAAAAAAAAACACTTACTGCTCCATCTCCTTTCTGTTCTTAAACGCAACATCACTTTGATCATCTTCTCACCATGAGTAACCAACAGACAATGTTTGGTTCAATCCTTTCTTGCCATGTTTGTATTTTTATTTGAATATCTAAACGTGTTAATTAAGATCACGTTAGATAATGGATGTGTGACAATCATGTAGTATAACTCAACCCATTAGATGTATTTCCCTTACATTTAATCTTCATATTTGACCCATGTAAGATATAAACATAACCAAACTAAACTTTGAAGATTGAAAGTAACGGGGTCAAATTGCCATCTCTAGAGCTGCTACTGTTGCAGCTTATAACCGACACCCTAACCACCATCTTGAGCCACCCTAAAACCACCCCAAAGATCACCTCAATTATCATGATCACCACCTTGATGACCCATTAATCCACACATTATCAAGCATAAGATGTAGAAGTTCACTATTAATATGAGATTATTATTTTGATCGATCAACATCAAATACCTTCATCCATCACCTTTCATTATGCTACTGTTATTGTTTTCTATCTTGGAAGCTACACCACGTTAACCACCATAAACCATCTCCAAATCACCACCTTTAAACAACCACCGATCAAAATTTCCTTGTTTAATCATCATACCACGACCACAATTGACAACCACTTTCGATCACGTTTTCAACAAACTCACTACAACCACTATAACCACACCACTCATCTAACCATTCCTAAACTACTCCCCGTTCCTTTCGGTTTGCAACCAAAAACACCACGTAAACGACAACCACCACCTTGTTCTTATTCCTGTTTTCATAGCTACAACCACACGCACTACCACCTTAAAACTGTAGTGAACCGAACTTTTCCATGTTTATATATATTAATTGAGATTGATATTTACATGACTAAATGTTTCCAATATGTTAAGCAATCAAACTTGTTAAGACTTGATTAATTGAAATATGTTTCATATAGACAATTGACCACCCAAGTTGACCGGTGATTCAAGAACGTTAAAACTTATAAAAACTATATGATGACATATATATGGATATATATATAGTTAAAATGATACTATGATAAGTAAACATATCATTAAGTATATTAACAATGAACTACATATGTAAAAACAAGACTACTAACTTAATGATTTTTAAACGAGACATATATGTAACGATTATCGTTGTAAAGACATTTAATGTATATATATCATATTAAGAGATATTCATACATGATAATATCATGATAATATAATAATTTAAAATCTCATTTGATATTATAAACATTGGGTTAACAACATTTAACAAGATCGTTAACCTAAAGGTTTCAAAACAACACTTACATGTAACGACTAACGATGACTTAACGACTCAGTTAAAATGTATATACATGTAGTGTTTTAATATGTATTCATACACTTTTGAAAGACTTCAATACACTTATCAAAATACTTCTACTTAACAAAAATTCTTACAATTACATCCTCGTTCAGTTTCATCAACAATTCTACTCGTATGCACCCGTATTCGTACTCGTACAATACACAGCTTTTAGATGTATGTGCTATTGGTATATACACTCCAATGATCAGCTCTTAGCAGCCCATGTGAGTCACCTAACACATGTGGGAACCATAATTTGGCAACTAGCATGAAATATCTCATAAGATTACAAAAATATGAGTAATCATTCATGACTTATTTACATGAAAACAAAATTACATATCCTTTATATCTAATCCATACACCAACGACCAAAAACACCTACAAACACTTTCATTCTTCAATTTTCTTCATCTAATTGATCTCTCTCAAGTTCTATCTTCAAGTTCTAAGTGTTCTTCATAAATTCTACAAGTTCTAGTTACATAAAATCAAGAATACTTTCAAGTTTGCTAGCTCACTTCCAATCTTGTAAGGTGATCATCCAACCTCAAGAAATCTTTGTTTCTTATAGTAGGTTATCATTCTAATACAAGGTAATAATCATATTCAAACTTTGGTTCAATTTCTATAACTATAACAATCTTATTTCAAGTGATGATCTTACTTGAACTTGTTTTCGTGTCATGATTCTGCTTCAAGAACTTCGAGCCATCCAAGGATCCGTTGAAGCTAGATCCATTTTTCTCTTTTCCAGTAGGTTTATCCAAGGAACTTAAGGTAGTAATGATGTTCATAACATCATTCGATTCATACATATAAAGTTATCTTATTCGAAGGTTTAAACTTGTAATCACTAGAACATAGTTTAGTTAATTCTAAACTTGTTCGCAAACAAAAGTTAATCCTTCTAACTTGACTTTTAAAATCAACTAAACACATGTTCTATATCTATATGATATGCTAACTTAATGATTTAAAACCTGGAAACACGAAAAACACCGTAAAACCGGATTTACGCCGTCGTAGTAACACCGCGGGCTGTTTTGGGTTAGTTAATTAAAAACTATTATAAACTTTGATTTAAAAGTTGTTATTCTGAGAAAATTATTTTTATTATGAACATGAAACTATATCCAAAAATTATGGTTAAACTCAAAGTGGAAGTATGTTTTCTAAAATGGTCATCTAGACGTCGTTCTTTCGACTGAAATGACTACCTTTACAAAAACGACTTGTAACTTATTTTTCCGACTATAAACCTATACTTTTTCTGTTTAGATTCATAAAATAGAGTTCAATATGAAACCATAGCAATTTGATTCACTCAAAACGGATTTAAAATGAAGAAGTTATGGGTAAAACAAGATTGGATAATTTTTCTCATTTTAGCTACGTGAAAATTGGTAACAAATCTATTCCAACCAAAACTTAATCAACTTGTATTGTATATTATGTAATCTTGAGATACCATAGACACGTATACAATGTTTCGACCTATCATGTCGACACATCTATATATATTTCGGAACAACCATAGACACTCTATATGTGAATGTTGGAGTTAGCTATACAGGGTTGAGGTTGATTCCAAAATATATATAGTTTGAGTTGTGATCAATACTGAGATACGTATACACTGGGTCGTGGATTGATTCAAGATAATATTTATCGATTTATTTCTGTTCATCTAACTGTGGACAACTAGTTGTAGGTTACTAACGAGGACAGCTGACTTAATAAACTTAAAACATCAAAATATATTAAAAGTGTTGTAAATATATTTTGAACATACTTTGATATATATGTATATATTGTTATAGGTTCGTGAATCAACCAGTGGCCAAGTCTTACTTCCCGACGAAGTAAAAATCTGTGAAAGTGTGTTATAGTCCCACTTTTAAAATCTAATATTTTTGGGATGAGAATACATGCAGGTTTTATAAATGATTTACAAAATAGACACAAGTACGTGAAACTACATTCTATGGTTGAATTATCGAAATCGAATATGCCCCTTTTTATTAAGTCTGGTAATCTAAGAATTAGGAACAGACACCCTAATTGACGCGAATCCTAAAGATAGATCTATCGGGCCCAACAAGCCCCATCCAAAGTACCGGATGCTTTAGTACGTCGAAATTTATATCATATCCGAAGGGTGTCCCGGAATGATGGGGATATTCTTATATATGCATCTTGTTAATGTCGGTTACCAGGTGTTCACCATATGAATGATTTTTATCTCTATGTATGGGATGTGTATTGAAATATGAAATCTTGTGGTCTATTATTATGATTTGATATATATAGGTTAAACCTATAACTTACCAACATTTTTGTTGACGTTTTAAGCATGTTTATTCTCAGGTGATTATTAAGAGCTTCCGCTGTTGCATACTTAAATAAGGACGAGATTTGGAGTCCATGCTTGTATGATATTGTGTAAAAACTGCATTCAAGAAACTTATTTTGTTGTAACATATTTGTATTGTAAACCATTATGTAATGGTCGTGTGTAAACAGGATATTTTAGATTATCATTATTCGATAATCTACGTAAAGATTTTTAAACCTTTATTGATGAAATAAAGGTTATGGTTTGTTTTAAAATGAATGCAGTCTTTGAAAAACGTCTCATATAGAGGTCAAAACCTCGCAACGAAATCAATTAATATGGAACGTTTTTAATCAATAAGAACGGGACATTTCAGTTGGTATCAGAGCGTTGGTCTTAGAGAACCAGAATTTTGCATTAGTGTGTCTTATCGAGTTTGTTAGGATGCATTAGTGAGTCTGGACTTCGACCGTGTTTACTTGAAAAATGATTGCTTAACAAATTTTGTTGGAAACTATATATTTTTAACATGTGAATATTATGTGATATATTAATCTCTTAACGCGTTTGATATTATGTGATAGATGTCTACCTCTAGAGCAAGTCACATTGACTCACCTAATAATAATGAAGAGTCAAATGTAAATTGGAATGATTCGTGGACTGATTCACAAGTTCCCGAAGAGGAACCGGAAGAAGAGTCGGAACCGGAAGAAGAATCGGAACCGGAAGAAGAATCGGAACCGGATGAAGAAATAGAACCGGTGGGGGAAATAATAAAACGGTTAAGTAAAAGAAAATCCTCAACCAACCGACCAAGGTTAATTATGGTCAATGGTGTTTCCGCCAAGGAAGCAAAATATTGGGAGGATTACCAATTCTCCGATGAATCGGATTCCAACGAGAATTCCGATGATGTTATAGAAATTACCCCAACTGAATTTAAAAAGGCAAAAGAAAATAATAAGGGAAAGGGCATAAAAATAGAGAAATCTAATTCCAACCCCGATGAACTTTATATGTATCGTCAACCCCCGAAGTCCTTAAGTTGTAACAATGACCCGGGAACCTCTAAACCACCAGGTTTTTCTAAACCAATGTGGAAAACGACGGTTCATATTAGGGGAACATCATATATCCCTAGAAACTTAGCAAAACGAACCAAAACCGAAGAAGAAGAAGAAACAAGCGAGTCGGAATAAGATAGTTGTATTCGTGTGGTGTAATATATGTAATATAGTGTGCTTATGCTTTATGATATATGTAAAAATTGCTTGTATTAATAAGTATTTTTTTTTATGAATCTAACTCTTGTCTATTTTACAGTATAAAAACACAAAATGGATAGACAACCCAATATTTTAAGAGACCTACCCGGAGACATGATTGATGAAATCTTGTCTAAAGTAGGTCAGAATTCTTCGGCATAACTATTTAAGGCGAGATCAGTTTGTAAGACATTCGAAGAACATTCCAAGAATGTCTTGGTTTATAAGAGACTTTCATTTGAAAGATGGGGGATATCACATTGGGAAACCCATAAGTTACGATGTGTTTACTTTGACGCATATATTGCGGGGAACCCAAATGCTATTTTACGCAACGGGTTAAGAAATTATTTTGACTCAATATATCCGAATATTGGACTTCGTGATTTAGAAAAAGCGGCTAACATGCAACATAAAGAAGCATGTTATGCTTACGGATTAGTAATGTTCGCTTCTCACCAAAGTGAGAACAAGAACATTGGGCTACAACTATTAAACAAAACGTTCCCACAAGTGACGGAGTCGGTAATTGGGGTAAGAAATGAGGTTTTTAGATTGTTACGGGACTGTTGGACATTACGTAACCCTCGTCCCTTTGACGACGTTACAACACGTTGTCTTATCAACGGCCATAACGGTTATGTTCCACAAGACCAAGGATGGGAAGTAATCCTAGTAAAACCAGAATGCATGACTTGTTTCTGGACGTATGAATTACGTGTCTTTATTGCCTTTGCTGAACGACTTGTGTACTAGCTAGAATTATCTTCACAACCATCTTGTATCAAATTTATTGTGTGCTATATTTCATCCTATATGTAAAATAAGCGGTATTGTAAGTTTGTAAAATATTGTGTAAAAGTTTGAACGCGAAATATTATTATAATCAGTTTTTCATATAGAATTGTAGTAGTTGAATTGTATATTAGCTACTAAGTATGAACTTAACGGGTAGGTACTACCCGAATTTAAACTTATAAAACGCTAATATGAAGAAAAAGCTTTTATAAATGAGTTCATATTATGCTACGAAATACTATTAACTACTCTTAATATTCTGTATGATTAACTTGTTCCATTTGACTATTTTGAAGGAAATGGCACCGACTACTCGACACACCGTGAATATGAATGAAGAGGAATTCCGTACTTTTCTAGCTTCAAACATAGCCGCAGTACAGGCTGCGCTACATACCAACAATAACCTTGGATCTAGCAGTACAGGAAATCGTGTAGGATGCACCTACAAAGAATTCACTGCCTGCAAACCTTTGGAATTTGATGGAACCGAAGGACCGATCGGATTGAAACGGTGGACCGAGAAGGTCGAATCAGTGTTTGCCATAAGTAAGTCAACTGAAGAGGACAAAGTGAAGTACGCTACGCATACCTTCACAGGTTCTGCGTTAACATGGTGGAATACCTATCTAGAGCAAGTGGGACAAGACGATGCGTACGCACTACCGTGGTCAGCATTCAAGCACTTGATGAACGAGAAGTACCGTCCTAGAACCGAGGTCAATAAGCTCAAGACAGAACTTAGAGGGTTACGAACCCAAGGATTTGATATTACCACGTACGAAAGACGATTCACAGAATTGTGCTTATTGTGTCCGGGAGCATTCGAAGATGAGGAAGAGAAGATCGACGCGTTTGTGAAAGGATTACCGGAAAGAATCCAAGAAGATATAAGTTCACACGAGCCCGTCTCCATACAACAGGCATGTAGAATGGCTCACAAACTAGTGAACCAGATTGAAGAAAGAATTAAAGAACAGACTGCTGAAGAGACTAATGTGAAGCAAGTCAAAAGAAAGTGGGAGGAAAACAGTGATAAGAATCACCAATACAATAACAACAGCAATTACAACAATAATCGCAACAATTACCCCAACAATCGCAACATCAATCGCAACTACAACAAACGGCCAAACAACAACAACAACAACAACAACAACAACAACAGCAACTACAACAATCATCCCAACAACAATAATAACCGCAACAACAACAACAATCAGAAGCAGCTATGCCAAAGGTGTGAAAAGTATCACTCAGGGTTCTGCACCAAATTTTGCAACAAGTGTAAAAGAAATGGTCATAGCGCGGTGAAGTGTGAGGTCTACGGACCAGGGGTTAATAGAACGAAAGGAACAAATGGTGTCGGAACGAGTAATGGCGGAGCAAGTAGTGTCGGAGCAAGTTATGCCAATGTAGTTTGTTATAAATGTGGAAAACCGGGCCACATTATTAGAAATTGCCCGAACCAGGAGAACACGAATGGACAAGGCCGCGGAAGAGTTTTCAATATTAATGCGGCAGAGGCACAGGAAGACCCGGAGCTTGTTACGGGTACGTTTCTTATTGACAATAAATCTGCTTACGTTTTATTTGATTAGGGTGCGGATAGAAGCTATATGAGTAGAGATTTTTGTGCTAAATTAAGTTGTCCATTGACGCCTTTGGATAGTAAATTTTTACTCGAATTAGCAAATGGTAAATTAATTTCAGCAGATAATATATGTCGAAATCGAGAAATTAAACTGGTTAGCGAAACATTTAAGATTGATTTGATACCAGTAGAGTTAGGGAGTTTTGATGTGATAATCGGTATGGACTGGTTGAAAGAAGTGAAAGCAGAAATCGTTTGTTACAAAAATGCAATTCGCATTATACGAGAAAAAGGAAAACCCTTAATGGTGTACGGAGAAAAGGGCAACACGAAGCTACATCTTATTAGTAATTTGAAGGCACAAAAACTAATAAGAAAAGGTTGCTATGCTGTTCTAGCACACGTCGAGAAAGTACAAACTGAAGAAAAGAGCATCAATGAAGTTCCCATTGCAAAAGAATTTCCCGATGTATTTCCGAAAGAATTACCGGGATTACCCCCACATCGATCCGTTGAATTTCAAATAGATCTTGTACCAGGAGCTGCACCAATAGCTCGTGCTCCTTACAGACTCGCACCCAGCGAGATGAAAGAACTGCAAAGCCAATTACAAGAACTTTTAGAGCGTGGTTTCATTCGACCTAGCACATCACCGTGGGGAGCTCCTGTTTTGTTTGTCAAGAAGAAAGATGGTACATTCAGGTTGTGTATCGACTACCGAGAGTTGAACAAACTTACCATCAAGAACCGCTACCCACTACCGAGAATCGACGACTTATTTGATCAACTACAAGGCTCGTCTGTTTATTCAAAGATTGACTTACGTTCCGGGTATCATCAAATGCGGGTGAAAGAAGATGATATTCCAAAGACTGCTTTCAGAACACGTTACGGTCATTACGAGTTTATGGTCATGCCGTTTGGTTTAACTAATGCACCAGCTGTGTTCATGGACCTTATGAACCAAGTGTGTGGACCATACCTTGACAAGTTTGTCATTGTTTTTATTGATGACATACTTATTTACTCAAAGAATGACCAAGAACACGGTGAACATTTGAGAAAGGTGTTAGAAGTATTGAGGAAGGAAGAATTGTACGCTAAGTTTTCAAAGTGTGCATTTTGGTTGGAAGAAGTTCAATTCCTCGGTCACATAGTGAACAAAGAAGGTATTAAGGTGGATCCGGCAAAGATAGAAACTGTTGAAAAGTGGGAAACCCCGAAAACTCCGAAACACATACGCCAGTTTTTAGGACTAGCTGGTTACTACAGAAGGTTCATCCAAGACTTTTCCAGAATAGCAAAACCCTTGACTGCATTAACGCATAAAGGGAAGAAATTTGAATGGAATGATGAACAAGAGAAAGCGTTTCAGTTATTGAAGAAAAAGCTAACTACGGCACCTATATTGTCATTGCCTGAAGGGAATGATGATTTTGTGATTTATTGTGACGCATCAAAGCAAGGTCTTGGTTGTGTATTAATGCAACGAACGAAGGTGATTGCTTATGCGTCTAGACAATTGAAGATTCACGAACAAAATTATACGACGCATGATTTGGAATTAGGCGCGGTTGTTTTTGCATTAAAGACTTGGAGGTACTACTTATATGGGGTCAAAAGTATTATATATACCGACCACAAAAGTCTTCAACACATATTTAATCAGAAACAACTGAATATGAGGCAGCGTAGGTGGATTGAATTATTGAATGATTACGACTTTGAGATTCGTTACCACCCGGGGAAGGCAAATGTGGTAGCCGATGCCTTGAGCAGGAAGGACAGAGAACCCATTCGAGTAAAATCTATGAATATAATGATTCATAATAACCTTACTAGTCAAATAAAGGAGGCGCAACAAGGAGTTTTAAAAGAGGGAAATTTAAAGGATGAAATACCCAAAGGATCGGAGAAGCATCTTAATATTCGGGAAGGCGGAACCCGGTATAGGGCTGAAAGAATTTGGGTACCAAAATTTGGAGATATGAGAGAAATGGTACTTAGAGAAGCTCATAAAACTAGATACTCAATACATCCTGGAACGGGGAAGATGTACAAGGATCTCAAGAAACATTTTTGGTGGCCGGGTATGAAAGCCGATGTTGCTAAATACGTAGGAGAATGTTTGACGTGTTCTAAGGTCAAAGCTGAGCATCAGAAACCATCAGGTCTACTTCAACAACCCGAAATCCCGGAATGGAAATGGGAAAACATTACCATGGATTTCATCACTAAATTGCCAAGGACTGCAAGTGGTTTTGATACTATTTGGGTAATAGTTGATCGTCTCACCAAATCAGCACACTTCCTGCCAATAAGAGAAGATGACAAGATGGAGAAGTTAGCACGACTGTATTTGAAGGAAGTCGTCTCCAGACATGGAATACCAATCTCTATTATCTCTGATAGGGATGGCAGATTTATTTCAAGATTCTGGCAGACATTGCAGCAAGCATTAGGAACTCGTCTAGACATGAGTACTTCCTATCATCCACAAACTGATGGGCAGAGCGAAAGGACGATACAAATGCTTGAAGACATGCTACGAGCATGTGTTATTGATTTCGGAAACAGTTGGGATCGACATCTACCGTTAGCAGAATTTTCCTACAACAACAGCTACCATTCAAGCATTGAGATGGCGCCGTTTGAAGCACTTTATGGTAGAAAGTGCAGGTCTCCAATTTGTTGGAGTGAAGTGGGGGATAGACAGATTACGGGTCCAGAGATTATACAAGAAACTACCGAGAAGATCATCCAAATTCAACAACGGTTGAAAACCGCCCAAAGTCGACAAAAGAGCTACGCTGACATTAAAAGAAAAGATATAGAATTTGAAATTGGAGAGATGGTCATGCTTAAAGTTGCACCTTGGAAAGGCGTTGTTCGATTTGGTAGACGATGGAAATTAAATCCAAGGTATATTGGACCATTCAAGATTATTGATCGTGTCGGACCAGTAGCTTACCGACTTGAGTTACCTCAACAACTCGCGGCTGTACATAACACTTTCCACGTCTCGAATTTGAAGAAATGTTTTGCTAAAGAAGATCTCACTATTCTGTTAGATGAAATCCAAATCAACGAAAAACTCCAATTCATCGAAGAACCCGTCGAAATAATGGATCGTGAGGTTAAAAGACTTAAGCAAAACAAGATACCAATTGTTAAGGTTCGATGGAATGCTCGTAGAGGACCCGAGTTCACCTGGGAGCGTGAAGATTAGATGAAGAAGAAATACCCGCATCTATTTTCAGAAGATTCGTCAACACCTTCAAAGGCTTAAAATTTCGGGACGAAATTTATTTAACGGGTAGGTACTGTAGTGACCCGAACTTTTCCATGTTTATATATATTAATTGAGATTGATATTTACATGACTAAATGTTTCCAATATGTTAAGTAATCAAACTTGTTAAGACTTGATTAATTGAAATATGTTTCATATAGACAATTGACCACCCAAGTTGACCGGTGATTCACGAACGTTAAAACTTATAAAAACTATATGATGACATATATATGGATATATATATATAGTTAACATGATACTATGATAAGTAAACATATCATTAAGTATATTAACAATGAACTACATATGTAAAAACAAGACTACTAACTTAATGATTTTTAAACGAGACATATATGTAACGATTATCGTTGTAAAGACATTTAATGTATATATATTATATTAAGAGATATTCATACATGATAATATCATGATAATATAATAATTTAAAATCTCATTTGATATTATAAACATTGGGTTAACAACATTTAACAAGATCGTTAACCTAAAGGTTTCAAAACAACACTTACATGTAACGACTAACGATGACTTAACGACTCAGTTAAAATGTATATACATGTAGTGTTTTAATATGTATTCATACACTTTTGAAAGACTTCAATACAATTATCAAAATACTTCTACTTAACAAAAATTCTTACAATTACATCCTCGTTCAGTTTCATCAACAATTCTACTCGTATGCACCCGTATTCGTACTCGTACAATACACAGCTTTTAGATGTATGTGCTATTGGTATATACACTCCAATGATCAGCTCTTAGCAGCCCATGTGAGTCACCTAACACATGTGGGAACCATCATTTGGCAACTAGCATGAAATATCTCATAAGATTACAAAAATATGAGTAATCATTCATGACTTATTTACATGAAAACAAAATTACATATCCTTTATATCTAATCCATACACCAACGACCAAAAACACCTACAAACACTTTCATTCTTCAATTTTCTTCATCTAATTGATCTCTCTCAAGTTCTATCTTCAAGTTCTAAGTGTTCTTCATAAATTCTACAAGTTCTAGTTACATAAAATCAAGAATACTTTCAAGTTTGCTAGCTCACTTCCAATCTTGTAAGGTGATCATCCAACCTCAAGAAATCTTTGTTTCTTACAGTAGGTTATCATTCTAATACAAAGTAATAATCATATTCAAACTTTGGTTCAATTTCTATAACTATAACAATCTTATTTCAAGTGATGATCTTACTTGAACTTGTTTTCGTGTCATGATTCTGCTTCAAGAACTTCGAGCCATCCAAGGATCCGTTGAAGCTAGATCCATTTTTCTCTTTTCCAGTAGGTTTATCCAAGGAACTTAAGGTAGTAATGATGTTCATAACATCATTCGATTCATACATATAAAGTTATCTTATTCGAAGGTTTAAACTTGTAATCACTAGAACATAGTTTAGTTAATTCTAAACTTGTTCGCAAACAAAAGTTAATCCTTCTAACTTGACTTTTAAAATCAACTAAACACATGTTCTATATCTATATGATATGCTAACTTAATGATTTAAAACCTGGAAACACGAAAAACACCGTAAAACCGGATTTACGCCGTCGTAGTAACACCGCGGGCTGTTTTGGGTTAGTTAATTAAAAACTATGATAAACTTTGATTTAAAAGTTGTTATTCTGAGAAAATTATTTTTATTATGAACATGAAACTATATCCAAAAATTATGGTTAAACTCAAAGTGGAAGTATGTTTTCTAAAATGGTCATCTAGACGTCGTTCTTTCGACTGAAATGACTACCTTTACAAAAACGACTTGTAACTTATTTTTCCGACTATAAACCTATACTTTTTCTGTTTAGATTCATAAAATAGAGTTCAATATGAAACCATAGCAATTTGATTCACTCAAAACGGATTTAAAATGAAGAAGTTATGGGTAAAACAAGATTGGATAATTTTTCTCATTTTAGCTACGTGAAAATTGGTAACAAATCTATTCCAACCAAAACTTAATCAACTTGTATTGTATATTATGTAATCTTGAGATACCATAGACACGTATACAATGTTTCGACCTATCATGTCGACACATCTATATATATTTCAGAACAACCATAGACACTCTATATGTGAATGTTGGAGTTAGCTATACAGGGTTGAGGTTGATTCCAAAATATATATAGTTTGAGTTGTGATCAATACTGAGATACGTATACACTGGGTCGTGGATTGATTCAAGATAATATTTATCGATTTATTTCTGTACATCTAACTGTGGACAACTAGTTGTAGGTTACTAACGAGGACAGCTGACTTAATAAACTTAAAACATCAAAATATATTAAAAGTGTTGTAAATATATTTTGAACATACTTTGATATATATGTATATATTGTTATAGGTTCGTGAATCAACTAGTGGCCAAGTCTTACTTCCCGACGAAGTAAAAATCTGTGAAAGTGAGTTATAGTCCCACTTTTAAAATCTAATATTTTTGGGATGAGAATACATGCAGGTTTTATAAATGATTTACAAAATAGACACAAGTACGTGAAACTACATTCTATGGTTGAATTATCGAAATCGAATATGCCCCTTTTTATTAAGTCTGGTAATCTAAGAATTAGGGAACATACACCCGAATTGACGCGAATCCTAAAGATAGATCTATCGGGCCCAACAAGCCCCATCCAAAGTACCGGATGCTTTAGTACTTCAAAATTTGTATCATATCCGAAGGGTGTCCCGGAATGATGGGGATATTCTTATATATGCATCTTGTTAATGTCGGTTACCAGGTGTTCACCATATGAATGATTTTTATCTCTATGTATGGGATGTGTATTGAAATATGAAATCTTGTGGTCTATTATTATGATTTGATATATATAGGTTAAACCTATAACTCACCAACATTTTTGTTGACGTTTTAAGCATGTTTATTCTCAGGTGATTATTAAGAGCTTCCGCTGTTGCATACTTAAATAAGGACGAGATTTGGAGTCCATGCTTGTATGATATTGTGTAAAAACTGCATTCAAGAAACTTATTTTGTTGTAACATATTTGTATTGTAAACCATTATGTAATGATCGTGTGTAAACAGGATATTTTAGATTATCATTATTCGATAATCTACGTAAAGATTTTTAAACCTTTATTGATGAAATAAAGGTTATGGTTTGTTTTAAAATGAATGCAGTCTTTGAAAAACGTCTCATATAGAGGCCAAAACCTCGCAACGAAATCAATTAATATGGAACGTTTTTAATCAATAAGAACGGGACATTTCAAAAACCCCACCACACCTCTTTCTGTCAACTGATTTACTCCACTCAATTAACCAAAAACCCCACTTGGAATGTAATTGGAGATAGTTGCATACATAAAGCTATTCAATTTCTAAACATACGCAAGTTTATTGAGTTCAAAATGCAACGAAGTAGCTGGAAAGGTTTACGGTATTATATTATATCAAGATAAGGTTACCAATAAAAGAAGCTGTAAAGTGGATGGCATGTTCTTTTTTTTTTTCCTGGCCGAACCCACACTCAAATAAAGTCACGGTGGAATATTTTTTTTTCCTCCTTGGATCCTAATTTCAACGTACACCATGTTTGTTAAATGGAAGTTTATGGCCTACATGTCTTCCCACTTGCCACTTTAATTGATAATTGGAAAGAGAGCACTAATACAATAATAAAAGTGTGATAATAACTAAAACAATCAATGAAGTAATCCGGTCCAAACTCTGGTCACGTATGCATTTCTTTTCTTTCTTCTTCTAGACGGATCACGATATTGAAAGTGATATTTGGTATATGTGAATGATTAAAATGATGATTATGATAATGAACTGTAAATGATGCGTGTACATAATGTTGATGATACATGTACATGATATTTTGAGGGTTCGAGAAAGATATTGAGGATGATGATCGAGATGATGAACGGGTTATGTTATGATAAGCATAATGATGTCGTGGTGATGCTATACATGGTGATATATGATAATGAATAATGATACTCGAAATAATAAGTTAATGATGACGAGGATCGGTTATAATATTAATGATCATTATTGATGATCGTGAGGTTATGATTTATGATGATGAATCGAAGATGTTTAGGTTGTTATCAGGTTAGCGAGACGTCGCGGGTTCAAACCCGGACTTGGGCATTTTTTCAAACCCAATTATGGTACAAAGCCCAATTACCCAATTTTAATAATTAGCCCAACATCATGATTACTTCGGATTAAATAAGCATAATAATAACTTAGCTACGAGACATTAAATTAAAAAGGTTGAACATAACTTACAATGATTAAAAATAGCGTAGCGTTACACGGACAGAATTTTGACTTACACCCTTACAACATTCGCTAACATACCCTTATTATTAGGATTAAAATTAAAATTAAAATTAAAATATAAATATAAATATAAATATTTACGTATAGATATAGAGAGGATGGATATATATGTTTTTGCTATCAGAATTCGTTTGCTTTTATAGGGAGTTTCAGTTTTTGGGGCTCCGCGACTCGCGGCATTTTTTGCCTTCAAACTCCGCGAGTCGCGGAGTTTGAAATTCCAGCTCACTCCAAATTGGATCTTAGTCTGCCGACGGTTTTAAATATTAATATAATATATATATATATATATATATATATATATATATATATATATATATATATATATATATATATATATATATATATATATATATATATATATATATAATTTTTAAGAATTATTTATATATTATATTATATTCATGTGCATAGTTGACTTGTAATTTTTAGTCCGTTGCGTCGAGCGTTGAGAGTTGACTCTGGTCCCGGTTCCGGATTTTCGAACGTCCTTGCGTACAATTTTATATTTTGTACTTTGCGTTTTGAATCTTGTACTCTTATAATTTCGAGACGTTTCTTATCAATAATTGGAACCTCTTTGATTGTATTTTGTACTTTTGAGCTTTTTGGTCGTTTGCGTCTTCAATTCGTCGAATCTGTCTTTTGTCTTCACCTTTTATTATTTAAACGAATATCACTTTTAAATAGAACAATTGTAACTAAAAGCTTGTCTTTCTTGAGGAATAATGCTATGAAATATATGTTCGTTTTTAGCATTATCACATGCAAACGATAGTTTCAACGCTTCACAAACAAACACAATATAAAGATAATGATAACCACATCATACATGCACAAATCGAATAATCAACCATCATGACAAAGTGACATCAAACACACAAACATCCATAGATAAAACAAACATCACGATCCTAGAGAGTATTAAGTTATTACATGCCACAATCAAATTCAAATTGTTTTATCCGATAAACACATGCCCTACGGATCCAAATACCATCATTCAAGACACAAGTCAAATTGTTTTCAAACTTACCACCACTACCAAGCAATTGTTCAAATTTCTTCCCAAACCAACCACCCATAATTATTACAAACCAACAATTCAAATTAAAAGTTTCACAAACAAACAAACACCAAATGTTTTCACCAAAGCAAGAGTTAAGAGAGCGAGAACACAACCATAAAAGTTACCACCAACTATACCCTCCTGAGTAAGAGCTTCCGGATTGGTCCAGATTCAGGTAGTCATAACAGTTTGGCGGTGTAGATTGTTGATTCGAATCTTGTAGTTGTTGGTTCCTCAATATAACGACCCTCATTTTTCCATTATATATTTTTCCAATATTAAATGCCCAAACAATATAATCAAAACTTAATGATTAAACTTTAATCAACAATTGTTAAGTATTAAGAGTTAGAAAACATATTAATTAACTTTGTGCAATAATTGACAAGTTAATAAAAGATGAAAATAATAAACTGTTAGTCGACACTCACTGCTAATTAAAATTTATGCATTTATGTAATATTATAACTGATAACCTATAAGTAATAAATAAAAATTGACATTTATATAAATAATAAAACAATTGAGAACTAAATATATACAAGTCATGAATTAGTAAAAAGAAAATAATACTTATCATGTAGTAAATGTAAAAAATAATAATAGTAATAATAGTAATAATAATGAGACTAAAGAATCATCCTTATGTTGACTAAAAATTAAAATAATATATATATAAACTAGTACCACCTATTGTTGACTAAAAATTATAAAATAAAATAAAATCATTAATTAGAACATCCTTATGTTGACTAACACTCTAATACTTGCACTATATAAACTCCTAGTTTCTCATTCACAAATCACACCAAAATCCTCTCTCAAAAACAATCTCTCCCTCTCCCTCTCTTGTGGTATTCGGATCTTCAAGCTTGTTCTTCGTGTTCTTCAAGAATCTTCAAGGAGTTCTTCAAGATTTTTAAGGCTTTGATCTTCCATCTTCATCGTGTTCATCTTTTCTTTGTTAATTATCTTGAATCTTCAAAGGTATAACATAAACCCTAAACTATTTACATAAACTTTAATCTTTGTTAATTCATATTCATATTATAAACTTGTTATTCATAAGTATATACATAAACACTCCTAGATTTATATATACATATATACATGTAAAAAAAAAAATATTTTTATGTATATATACGAATTATATATACATATACATATTAAAACCTTAAACCCTAATACTACTTATACTAGTACTTAACATGTATACACTATTACTATTACTAGCACCTATAACCTACTACTTATATTGTAGCACAAAAATATTTTGGGATATGTATTAGAGATGTATAGATCTTCGAACTTTCTTGACGAATGGTTTCTACGAGATTCTAGGCAGAGGGTTTGGACTTCCGATTTAAAGGGTCCTATGGCTCAAGCCCCTAGATCTAAATTAGCCATTCGAAGGGAAAGGGGTGATTGGAAGCTTATCTAATACGGCAAGTATCCTAAAATGAAAAACACTCATAAAAGTAGAAACTCTATAGTCATAGAAACTTAGTAAAATAAGAAACTTTCTAAAAATGGAAACATTATAAAAATAGTAACTTACTAGGAATAGAAACTTAGTAAAACAAACTATACTTAAACACATACTTAAACTTAAACATGGGCAAAACACTTAACTACTCTTAAATGTCAATAGGTTGACTTTCCTGCTCACTCGTTCAACTCTTTATTTCGAGGAATAACTCTCTCTCTACTTACTAAGGTGAATTCATAGCCCCACTCTTTATTGCTAGCAAACTTATTTAACTTATTTGGGGTGAGACACATGCTGCTTTTACTATTTACAATTTAGACACAAGTACCAACTGCTAAAACTATGCTATACCCGGCTATGTCCGACTAAGTCCCTACAGTGATATTTTTAAGTGCTGCGGCATGCTTATTTATTGGGGGTAGGCCTATCGGGAGTAACGTCCCCGATACATTTGACTAAGTCTTTGTATTACTTGATAATGAAATTAAACCGACAAGGACAGACACAACTTGTCATGGGGCAAACTTGAATGTTTAGTCTAAATATCACGCACTGGCATAACTTTTAGATCTGCGAGATCTACTTTTTGATCCTGCGGGAGATCAACCTTACAAATTAAATCTTGTGGTCTAAAACAAACGGTCAAACTTATTTGTTAAACCTATGAACTTCACTCAACCTTTTGGTTGACACTTTAGCATGTTTTGTCTCAGGTGCTGTTTGATTCAAGCTCTTATACTTACTGCTTATGTGATGCTACTTGGACATAGGATCAAGAGATATCGCATTTATTACTTCTGCATGTGAACATTTCCATTATTGTTATTCCTATCATTGTAACTACGTTTCATTTTCCGCTGCGTGCTCAATAAAATTTGTTTTATCATTTAGTATTGTTCTCGTATATTATAATATGTTGGTTGATTTGATATTAAGTCACATTTCACCCAGGCCCTAACTGGGGGTGTGACACTCAAGCTTTCGAAGTAAGCGAATTCCTCGGCCCTCCTATACCCTTCGTTTGGGTCATAATCAATGAACGGTTGAGTCCTCGGGTGTTGTTGATCATACGGGTCATAAGTAGGAGCAAATGGTTGTGGAGCATTTGGGTCCGCACGGCCTAGTTGACTATAATGGACTTGCCATTGTGAAATCGCGCGAAGCCCCGAAAAGTGATAGCTCGCCTCGTATGATTGATTTTGTTGGTTGATGTTGATTTGGTCAAATTGGTTTGCAATCCAAGTGGGATCATACTCGGCCGGAACACCGCTACCTTGACCTTAAGCTCGACTACTCTTATGTATAGCCCTTTCCTCCACTTCTTCCTCGGCTCTACCATAATCAAACCATTTTCTCATAATCTTGTTCATGTCCCGCTTAAGAATCCTACCCCCTTTAAAATCCACATAACCAAATGAAGCCATTTCCCTGGGCATGAACCTTGAAAGATCAACCTTCAAATACTTTGCAATCTTTGTAACAAACACACCACCCACTGTACCCTTTTTCGCTTTTGACCCCATCTTGTCGAAAAGATAATCAGCAACTACATTAGGAACATGAATGTGTGTCCTATGGGAGATTTGGTGAGTAAGCCAAATGTCTAAATAAGACATCTTTTCATTGCTGTTGAAACGGTAGTTGACCGTATTGGCAATGAATCGTGTTATTGTCCTCAAGTCATGGGTCCTAAGGGTGTTTGCTACAGTTTTACCTGGGCAAAAGACTCCAGAACTAATTTCGTGCCAATCTGCAGGGTAATTAAAATCTTCAGTGTTGAGGATCGGAATGTGTCAATTCAAAAGGTAGTCCCAAAGGGCATCGGAATCTTTAAATTCGGAGTAGATTCCTAAGGCTCTAACGAATTAGAGCATGCTCATTCTCCTTTGTTTTCTCCCTAATTGAAAAGTCATGTAGTTTTGATTAGTGATGCTTGACACCGTAAAGTTTACAATTAGGGTGGAGGCGAACTCTAGGGTAGGGAAGGCGTAGATGGGCTCATTGTACCTAAAAATCGGGATCCAGGGGTTGATTCTCATGTTTCCATACTCAACATCAAAAAGTCATTCAGTCTCATCCGTGAAACCACCCTCGTCCAAAAGAGACCAATCAATTGCCTTTCCAACATAAAAAGTCTCCTTAAGCCTAATTGCTAAACCATCCCTAAAGTGTGGGTTAATTAAAATTTGCTGTAACCAAGGGTCCGTGGAGAGCCTTTGAATATCCTCGGGAATCTGTGGCATTTCCTCATCCTCAATTACCTCAGTATTCAAAACTGATTTCTTATCACTGCCCTTAACACCGATACTCTTTTGACGCTTTCCACTACTTGAGCCACCATGCGACTGTGTTGGAACGTTAGTCTGCATGTCAAGACAACAAAGAGAAACATTGTGAAGAAATACAAGTCAGCATACAATAATTCACTTTCAAACTCTAATCACAATTTCCAAGTTGATTTCAAAAATTCACAATTGGTTTCATCATATAAGACATGTGCATGAATAATAAACATGAATGAAACAATTGCATTTAAACATGGCGATAAGTGAAATCAAACATAACCAAAGACTTAGTGAACTTCCAAACTTTTACAAAAAGTTGCACATTTAGCTCATGCAATGAATTTGTCAACAACATGTAGTATCATAAGCTAAACATGCAATATATTCAATTATTAAGCTCCTCTTGGTCAAACATGGTCAACATGAACAAGTTACAAAAAGTCAACCCTAGTCAAAGCCTAATTAGTGAAAAAATTGACTAAGACAAGAGTAATCATCAAATCATTTCAACTTTACATGTTATGACATCAATATACCGCAAACAAGCATATTATCACTAATCACAAACTCAAATTAGTCAAACCAAGTCAAAACCCTAATTTGAAATGTCAAATCATAAAAGCACGAAAGATGGATTCAAAGCAAGATTATCATGGTAGACTAACAATTAAGCATCAACATCAACACCTAACACTCTAATTTGGCTCGAAATTAAAAACCCCCAAATTGGATGAACCCTAGAATTTCAAAGTTGAAATCTTTGTAACAAAGCATGCAAAACATGTTAATCAACAACAATGTAGTCTAAAATCATCAACAAATTGAACATTAACATCACAATTCAAGCATAATCTACTAATTAAGCATAAAGAGAAAAATTGTAAAAATCATCCAAATCATGTTAAAGAACGAATTAGAAAGATAGATTCTTACTTTTCTCATGTTAAATGTTGAAGATTTGCAAGAAAATGGATGTAATTTGAAGTATAGGGTCGATTTATGGTGATTAAGGTTGAAGATGCGCCGCTATTAGAGAGAAAAATTGAGTTGGGTGTGAAAAAGTGGTGTTTTGTTCGTCCAAAATTGGTTAAGTAACAGATGTAAAAGCGTCGCCGCTCCTGCCAGCTCAAAAGCGCCGCAATTGGGTGAAAAGCGTCGCTCCTGGACAAGCAAAAGCGTCGCTCCTACATGAGAGAGCGTCGCTCTTGGCTACTGATCAAAAATTGTTCCAAAACATGGTGAAAAGCGTCGATCTTATATCAAAAGCGTCGCTCTTTAGAAGCAAAAGCGCCGCTTCTTCAATAGAAGCACCGCAATTAGACCTGATTGCAGTTTTTCTCATTTTTAAGCACATTTTGACCAAGTTAACCAATTATTTTTGGATTTTTCAATTTAACAAAATGCAGAAAAGCTATCTAAATGCAAAAACAAATAATTAAAAGGAATATCATACAATCCTACATGCAATGCAATTAAAGAAAATATAAACAAGATTGTGGAAATTGTTTAACGAGGCTATCACCCGACTCAATTTCCACTTGAGGCTTAGCTAACACCGGGGTGGTAAACCTCCCCTCCCTTTGAACTAAGGGAACCGTTACCTTTACCACTTTCATTCATAACCAACATTACCCAATCATTAATCGCTTTTGTCTCCTTAATTAACTCCTCAAGCTTGCATTTTTCCTATTTTGACAAGTTTGACACTAAATATTTTCTCAACTTCTCATCCTTTTGGGATGAGACATGATGAATTTGACCATATAATTTTTGCATTGACTTATCAATAACATTATTTTTATGATTAAGCTTACTTGGGACTTTTCAGGTCAAACCACCACCACATCTAGTTGGTGAACCAACTCGCTTTAGGCTTGTAGTGCATTGCACATTAGCAACAACTTGTGGTGTGGTTAAAGGTTTTGTTGGTACTTTAACACTTTTTCCCTTAATGCTTACGCATTTTCCTTTGTCTCTAAGGGTCAACCTTCCAGTTCTAAAGTCAAAGAAAGAACCCGAGGTTGCCAAAAATGGCCTCCCTAATACTAGGGGTACAACCGAGTCTTCCTTTATGTCAACAATTACAAAATCGATTAGAAATTCCATGCTCCCTACTTTGACAATTAGGTCCTCGGCGATCCCCACACTTGGGTTAATTGATTGGTTAATTGATTGGTCAATTAATTTCACTCCCATTTTGGTGGGTGAAAGGTCTCCTAGGCCAAGCTTTTTATAAATGGATAAGGGCATGAAATTTATGCTAGCCCCCGAGTCGGCTAATGATGTAAATGGTTCCGACCCGTTTACTTTGCATGGTATTAAGAATGGTCCGGGATCGCCCATTTTAGTTGGTAAGTTTTGTTTTCGCAAAATCCCATCACACTCCTTAAGTAAGAAAGTGGTGAATGCTTGTTCAACCTCTCCCCTCTTGGCCATAAGTGCTTTCAAGAATTTCCCATAATTGGGCATGTTTTCAAGCACTTCCGCCAAGGGAAGTTTGACATAAATATTGTTGTTTTCATCTTGGGTCAACTTACAATCCACATCCTTTAGATGTGTAGGAGGTAATGGTTGAGGTTGTGAGACCGGTGCCTCCTTGTTCTCTTCAATTGATGGAGAAAATTCCTCAACTTCCTTGCTTTGTGCTTTTATATCCAAGATGCTTTCTACTTATCCCTTTTCTCCAAGTCACCCAATTCAACCTTCTTTAATTCACCCTCTAGATCCTTGCATATCAACTCGGTAGCTTCCATTGTCATAACACTTTTTATTTGGTATGGAATGAACTCCGCTTCATCCAAATCATCCAAGAACTTAAACACACCGAGATCCATTGTATCCATATCTAAAGCTTCGTCTAAATCAAACTCTCCCTCATCAAGATCAATTACAAAAACTTGAGGAGATTCAGTTTCCTCCTCCTTTTCCATTGAAGAAATAGAATTCACTTGAGCATAATTGTTGTTAGGATTTGAAGAGCTTGCTTGGTTGGTGTTTTGATTGGTAGTGATGCTTTCTATTGGAATAACTCTAGTGGTGTTGTTGTTTTGGTTTTGGTTTTGGTTGTTATGGTTTGTGTTGTAATTGGTACTTGGGTTAACTTGAGTGTTGGATGGTAAAGTTCCTTGAGGTCTTTCGGCAACTTGACTTTAAATTCTCCCAACGGCGCTCTCAAGATTTTGGAATGAGGCTTGGTTGTGTCGAATTTGTTGCTTCAAGAACTCATTTTCCTTTAACAATAACGCTTCGGTTGATTCCACCTTCTTGATGTAAGTTTGCATAAGCTCCTCTAAGCTTTTAGAAGGTTGGGAAGGTTGGTTATTTTGTTGAGTTTGTTGGGGTTGTTGATTGTAACCTTGGTTATTTTGAGGTTGACTATAACATTGGTTTTGATAACTTTGGTTTCCTTGGTAATTTGGGTTGGAATGGTTGTTGTAAGACTGGTTGTTATAATTTTGTTGGCTGTGGGATTGGAAGTTGTTTTGGCAGTTTTGGTTATAGTTGGAATTATAGCCTTGGTTTCGGTTTTAGGTGGAGAATCTGGAAGGTGTGTTGGATTGAGTGTTAAATGACACTTGCTTTTGGTTAGGGTTGTAGTAGCTATTGTTCGATTGGAAAGAGTTGTTGCCTTGGGTAGAAGTTCCCCCTCTTTGAAAGTTATGGTTGCTCACAAAGTTCACATGAGCTTCCGAATTCATAGGAATGTCATCCAAGTCAATGTGAGTACATTGATTAACTTGGGGACAATTTTTGGTGAGGTGTGGTCCTTCACACCTTTGACAATCGACTTGCATCGCCACTAGCGTTTGTTGTATCTTTTTCAATTCTTTCCCATATAATTGAAATTGGTTATTCAAGCTTGCCAAGGTAACTTGCCCATCTTCACTCTCCACTTGAGCCACATTCTTTCTCGCCAAATCTCTTGGTGAAGGTGCCCATTCATATGTATTAACCGCGATGTCTTCTAGTAACTTTTCGGCCGCATTGGGTGAGTTGTACATAAACACTCCACCTGAAGATGAATCAAGATATTGCTTAGTTAGAAAATTTGTACCCCGGTAGAACGTATTGATGTACTCCTTCTTGGTTAGACCATGCGGTGGGCAAGCTCTTAATAACTTCTTGAAACGCACCCACGCATCATACAAAGACTCATCTCCCCTTTGCGTGAACCCATTAATTTCCATTCTTAAACGCTCCACCTTTGAAGGCGGGAAAAAGTGATTGATAAATGCTTCATTCAAATCTTGAAAAGACCTAATCGAATCCGATGGCAAGTTCCTTAACCAAGCCTTAGCTTCTCCATCAAGCGTGAAGGGGAATGCCCTTAGCGTAAAAGCATCTTCGGTGACATCCTTGTTCTTGTAGATATCACAAATATCGTTAAAATATTGAATGTGATCAAAAGGGTTTTCATCTATTAGCCCGCGAAAAAGTCTATCCTTGAACATTGTGAAAAAGTTACCCTCGATCTTCTAATTATCCGCTTCAATTGGTGGTTTTGTGATAGCCGGAGGTACAACCGTTTGTGCCACCATTCTAACATTCCACATCAGAGTGTCATTTAGATCATTTGCAACTACTTCATTAACAATCGGCGGATTAACATGTGGATTACCCTCTCCTTCTCCGTCCATATCTATCAAACAAAATGGCAAAACCTCAAAATTCTTCCTTAAATCCCGTTCTTCTCTATGCTTATAAACCCCGTGTATGTGTTTTTCTGATCGGAAAATGGTTGTGTGAAATCTTGATCCTTGTGGGATCTTCTTCTCATACACCAATCGACTTAACCTTCAAAGACAACACAAACACAAGTGATTATCCAATACAAAATAATAAATAAAAGACAATAAAAGTAACTTTTGTAAGGACGAATCCTTACAAAAGGATCGATTAACTAAAAGCTTAAACCAAATACACAACCTAACTTAGCTAACCGCTCCCCGGTAGCGGCGCCAAGAAAGTGTGATGTGGCGTGGATATACCATACATACCTCCCTAAATTTATACAAGATTCAAATATCACAAAAAGCACGCACAATCTATCGAGCACTTAAAACCCGGTTGCTATAGTACTTAATGCAAGTATTCTTATCAAGTTCGTCCCGAGAGAGCGGTGTAGATTATGTATTTGAAACTAATAGTTATCCTAGGGGTTTTGTTTGATTGGGGGGGTTTGCGAGAGATTTTGACTAATCAACTAACTTTGCAATAAACAAACTAAAACTTAACAAGTAGCAAGTAACAAGTAATTAAGAAATGAGAATTAATCAATATGATGGAGAGTGTTCACTTATCTAATCCTCTTTATGCTTAGATGGCCCTTGTTTTTCCCAAATTGTTATCACTTAAGTTGGCTGAACTAGTAGATATTCTTAATCCAATTTTACCTTGCAAATTCACATAAGCTTAGTAACACAAGATCAAGCAATGTATGAGTTGATTATTGAGATTATGTCCGGGTTAAAATCACTTAAAACCCGTTAACCACCAAAGTCACCTAAGATAGTCAAACACCACTATGATGAACAAAGGTCAATTAAAAACCAACTTAGTCTAGAAACACAATCACTTGAAATTCCTATTCTAGTTGTCTAGATCACCAAAGGTGTTGAAGCACAAATTGATTCACTACTAAAATCACTTAAAGAGCTACTCAATTCATGTAATCAAAGTAAAACCAATATCAAACATAGCAATGGACCTCATGGCTAACTCAATAACACTATCTTATGTATTTTCATTCAAAAAAACTTTCATTCAATAGATTAAGGGCACATCTCATGCATTAAAGATTCATAGATAAGCAAACACAAGAGATTTAGCTACTCATAGCAAGGATTACACTAGCAATAATCATAAAAGCATCAATAAACATCATCTTGAGTGATTACAAGCTAAGATTCAAAGATAAATGAAGATAAAGTAAAGACTACAACTATTTGATTGAAAATATGAAAGAGTAAAGTTAAGATTACAACACAATTTGATAACAAAAGAAAGATTTAGCACTAATGAAGATGAAACTTGAGCTTGCTTCCTCCAAATCACCTTGGAACTCTAATGGATGATGAAATTAGGGTTTTGTGTGTGAAATTCGGAGTAAAAACTGCAGCTCTTTTTTCAAATGACCTATCTTATTCTATTTATAGTGGTGAGGAAAGTGGGCTGAATCAGCCTCAAGAGCGCCGCTTTTAGCATAGGTGCGGCGCTCTTGGCATCAATATGGTGCGGCGCTCTTGGCTTTGGTGCGGCACTTTTGGCCAGTAGGAACGACGCTTCTGCCTCTGAAGAGCGACGCTTCTGCTCAATGTGAAGAAATTGAGACAAAACGTTGGTAATTGCGCCGCTTCTACGTCAATTACAGTGCTCTGGGCTGTGAGGAGCGACGCTCCTTAGTCAGGAGCGGCGCTTTTGATGCTGTTTCCTGCACTTGTCATAATTTTGCACTTTTTGAACATTTCTTTGTCAATTTTACACCAAGTTAGGTATTTTGCCTTGAGTGGACACTTTGGCACAGGAAAACAACTTTTAAGCCCCAACGATCATCAAAACCGAATAAAATGAGGTCGATATTGCGTAATAAATATATCTAAATGGAGCAATATCAGTTGTCCAGTGTATGATTGATTACAATGTGAAGCTGGAACAGGATTGTCCCGCGCAAAGCTTAGTCTTTGCAGTTATAACCCATGAATTGACGAATTGAAAAGTATAAAATTTCATTTCCTGTTCATTCACATCTTGTTTCGATACCGGGAACAAATGCTAGTGCTTGGACTTGTTCTGTGTCGCTATCCAAAATCAGGATTAGCTGTGGATGACACTAGCCATACCCGCAGTTCGCTGTAAAACAGCCAGGTTAGGGGCTGGATAAATATTCCTAAACGAGAGCCATGCTTGGGACTAAAACCACAACACGAGAGCTCGATGGAGCCAAATCCATAAAACAGCCAGTATAGGGGCTGGATAAATATTCCTACACGAGAGCCTTGTTGGGGCATATAATACCGCTAAAAATAGAGCTAGATAGGGCTAAATCCACAAAAACTATTTCTCATTATAAGTCACGTGGGACTTAAATTCCACGACCCTTCGTCGATTGTCCACCCTGCTCCGAGAGTCACCGGAGTAGTAGTTAGGACATGAGATAAGTGACGTGATCCTAAAACACTGGGAGAACCAAAATGGGTGTCTTCGAACACTCTGGCACACCAACTTTCAAAACACAGATGGAATTAACGGTAACGTTTCTAGCTTAACAACTAGAGCGTAGTATGTAACTTGTACCATGGTTCTCTTATCTAGTTCATATGGCGGATGGCTCTCACTTGACTTATGTTTTATTTGAAGATCACCATGCTTGAAGTTTTGTTACATTTTTGAAGTATTTGCTCGAGACGAGATGTTCATATAATCGAGAAGTTAAAGTAGGTTAAGCGAGAGCCATGTCAGAAGAATTTATGCTTCACATTGAGCTCAACACGTTGCAGTTTTATACAGTCCTTCGAAGATTTATCAGTTGTTAAAGCTCAATTAAAGGTTCGAGTTGAAGATTTGAGTTTGAGATTGTTTGAGGACAAACAATGATAAGTGTGGGGGAGTTGATCGGTTCATAAATACCGATCGTATTTAATATTAAGAGTTGGATTTTACGCGTGCATTTGAAGTTTAAAAAGTTATTTTATAAGGTTTTCATAATGGGCAACAAGTCAAGACGAAACGCGAAAACAAGGGTTAAAACGAGAAAAAGACGCGAAAAATGGAACCCAGCCGCAATTTGCGGCTTGTGGGCTCAAGGAGGCGCCTGTCCTGGGGTCACAAACTTTTTAGGTGGAATTCGGGCATAAGGAGGCGCCTGAAATTGGCGCCCGGGCGTAATTTGCACCCGGTGAGCATAATTTGCGGCTGAAACAACCCAACCCGTATTTAAACCGGCCCGTAAAAATTTTTCTTTAACACATTAATATTTAGGTCCCAATTATATTTCCGAGACGTATCTAACACAAATAATAAGTTCAATAAACTTTTAAAACATTTATTACATAGTTTAAATATCCGAACGGGCAAACACGACCCGACTATTTTAATTTCCAACAAAACCGAGCATGGTGATTGGGGATACGCTACCCAATCCTAATCAATACAAAAGCACGTCTTCTAAAGCAACCTACGTGAGTCCACTAGTTCCCACGCTTACCCGTGCCACCGCCTCCATGCAAATCTATAAAAATAGAAACAACGAGAGGGTAAGCTAACGCTTAGTGAGTGAGAATATACTACGTACATATATATGCATAAAATGGACACGCCACAATAATAATCAAATAACGCATACCGGAGCATCCATGCATAAAGGCAAGCTAATCTAAGCATACCGTATGATCACAAAGCAACAAGCTAAAATAACAACAATTATAAGTTCACCAACGACGATGTGAACAACGCCAATAAGCTACACCCAGAGGGTTAGCTACATCACAACAATACGACAATATATAAAACAATATATAAATGTCCAAGGTTAACCCCTTAACCCAATTACCAAATGAAGATTGGCTGAGCTACACGAGCCTTAGTAAATCCGCATCCACACGAGACTACTATCTTCAATATCACAACAATGAAATGTCCCGTTCTTATTGATTAAAAACGTTCCATATTAATTGATTTCGTTGCGAGGTTTTGACCTCTATATGAGACGTTTTTGAAAGACTGCATTCATTTTAAAACAAACCATAACCTTTATTTCATCAATAAAGGTTTAAAAAGCTTTACGTAGATTATCAAATGATGATAATCTAAAATATCCTGTTTACACACGACCATTACATAATGGTTTACAATACAAATATGTTACAACAAAATAAGTTTCTTGAATGCAGTTTTTACACAATATCATACAAGCATGGACTCCAAATCTCGTCCTTATTTAAGTATGCGATAGCGGAAGCTCTTAATAATCACCTGAGAATAAACATGCTTAAAACGTCAACAAAAATGTTGGTGAGTTATAGGTTTAACCTATATATATCAAATCATAATAATAGACCACAAGATTTCATATTTCAATACACATCCCATACATAGAGATAAAAATCATTCATATGGTGAACACCTGGTAACCGACATTAACAAGATGCATATATATAAGAATATCCCCATCATTCCGGGACACCCTTCTGATATGATATAAATTTCGAAGTACTAAAGCATCCGGTACTTTGGATGGGGTTTGTTAGGCCCAATAGATCTATCTTTAGGATTCGCGTCAATTAGGGTGTCTGTTCCCTAATTCTTAGATTACCAGACTTAATAAAAAGGGGCATATTCGATTTCGATAATTCAACCATAGAATGTAGTTTCACGTACTTGTGTCTATTTTGTAAATCATTTATAAAACCTGCATGTATTCTCATCCCAAAAATATTAGATTTTAAAAGTGGGACTATAACACACTTTCACAGATTTTTACTTCGTCGGGAAGTAAGACTTGGCCACTGGTTGATTCACGAACCTATAACAATATATACATATATATCAAAGTATGTTCAAAATATATTTACAACACTTTTAATATATTTTGATGTTTTAAGTTTATTAAGTCAGCTGTCCTCGTTAGTAACCTACAACTAGTTGTCCACAGTTAGATGTACAGAAATAAATCGATAAATATTATCTTGAATCAATCCATGACCCAGTGTATACGTATCTCAGTATTGATCACAACTCAAACTATATATATTTTGGAATCAACCTCAACCCTGTATAGCTAACTCCAACATTCACATATAGAGTGTCTATGGTTGTTCCGAAATATATATAGATGTGTCGACATGATAGGTCGAAACATTGTATACGTGTCTATGGTATCTCAAGATTACATAATATACAATACAAGTTGATTAAGTTATGGTTGGAATAGATTTGTTACCAATTTTCACGTAGCTAAAATGAGAAAAGTTATCCAATCTTGTTTTACCCATAACTTCTTCATTT
This sequence comes from Rutidosis leptorrhynchoides, assembly GCF_046630445.1. NCBI lineage: Eukaryota > Viridiplantae > Streptophyta > Magnoliopsida > Asterales > Asteraceae > Rutidosis > Rutidosis leptorrhynchoides. Next base: position 219,089,339 of record NC_092333.1, on the reverse strand, counting down.
TAAATCCGTTTTGAGTGAATCAAATTGCTATGGTTTCATATTGAACTCTATTTTATGAATCTAAACAGAAAAAGTATAGGTTTATAGTCGGAAAAATAAGTTACAAGTCGTTTTTGTAAAGGTAGTCATTTCAGTCGAAAGAACGACGTCTAGATGACCATTTTAGAAAACATACTTTCACTTTGAGTTTAACCATAATTTTTGGATATAGTTTCATGTTCATAATAAAAATCATTTTCTCAGAATAACAACTTTTAAATCAAAGTTTATCATAGTTTTTAATTAACTAACCCAAAACAGCCCGCGTTGTTACTACGACGGCGTAAATCCGGTTTTACGGTGTTTTTCGTGTTTCCAGGTTTTAAATCATTAAGTTAGCATATCATATAGATATAGAACATGTGTTTAGTTGATTTTAAAAGTCAAGTTAGAAGGATTAACTTTTGTTTGCGAACAAGTTTAGAATTAACTAAACTATGTTCTAGTGATTACAAGTTTAAACCTTCGAATAAGATAGCTTTATACGTATGAATCGAATGATGTTATGAACATCATTACTACCTTAATTTCCTTGGATAAACCTACTGGAAAAGAGAAAAATGGATCTAGCTTCAACGGATCCTTGGATGGCTCGAAGTTCTTGAAGCAGAATCATGACACGAAAACAAGTTCAAGTAAGATCATCACTTGAAATAAGATTGTTATAGTTATAGAAATTGAACCAAAGTTTGAATATGATTATTACCTTGTATTAGAATGATAACCTACTGTAAGAAACAAAGATTTCTTGAGGTTGGATGATCACCTTACAAGATTGGAAGTGAGCTAGCAAACTTGAAAGTATTCTTGATTTTATGTAACTAGAACTTGTAGAATATATGAAGAACACTTAGAACTTGAAGATAGAACTTGAGAGAGATCAATTAGATGAATAAAATTGAAGAATGAAAGTGTTTGTAGGTGTTTTTGGTCGTTGGTGTATGGATTAGATATAAAGGATATGTAATTTTGTTTTCATGTAAATAAGTCATGAATGATTACTCATATTTTTGTAATTTTATGAGATATTTCATGCTAGTTGCCAAATGATGGTTCCCACATGTGTTAGGTGACTCACATGGGCTTCTAAGAGCTGATCATTGGAGTGTATATACCAATAGTACATACATCTAAAAGCTGTTTATTGTACGAGTACGAATACGGGTGCATACGAGTAGAATTGTTGATGAAACTGAACGAGGATGTAATTGTAAGCATTTTTGTTAAGTAGAAGTATTTTGATAAGTGTATTGAAGTCTTTCAAAAGTGTATAAATACATATTAAAACACTACATGTATATACATTTTAACTGAGTCGTTAAGTCATCGTTAGTCGTTACATGTAAGTGTTGTTTTTAAACCTTTAGGTTAACGGTCTTGTTAAATGTTGTTAACCCAATGTTTATAATATCAAATGAGATTTTAAATTATTATATTATCATGATATTATCATGTATGAATATCTCTTAATATGATATATATATACATTAAATGTCTTTACAACGATAATCGTTACATATATGTCTCGTTTAAAAATCATTAAGTTAGTAGTCTTGTTTTTACATATGTAGTTCATTGTTAATATACTTAATGATATGTTTACTTATCATAGTATCATGTTAACTATATATATATCCATATATATGTCATCATATAGTTTTTACAAGTTTTAACGTTCGTGAATCACCGGTCAACTTGGGTGGTCAATTGTCTATATGAAACATATTTCAATTAATCAAGTCTTAACAAGTTTGATTGCTTAACATGTTGGAAACATTTAATCATGTAAATATCAATCTCAATTAATATATATAAACATGGAAAAGTTCGGGTCACTACAGTACCTACCCGTTAAATAAATTTCGTCCCGAAATTTTAAGCTGTTGAAGGTGTTGACGAATCTTATGGAAATAGATGCGGGTATTTCTTCTTCATCTGATCTTCACGCTCCTAGGTGAACTCGGGTCCTCTACGAGCATTCCATCGAACCTTAACAATTGGTATCTTGTTTTGCTTAAGTCTTTTAACCTCACGATCCATTATTTCGACGGGTTCTTCGATGAATTGAAGTTTTTCGTTGATTTGGATTTCATCTAACGGAATAGTGAGATCTTCTTTAGCAAAACATTTCTTCAAATTTGAGACGTGGAAAGTGTTATGTATAGCTGCGAGTTGTTGAGGTAACTCAAGTCGGTAAGCTACTGGTCCGACACGATAAATAATCTTGAATGGTCCAATATACCTTGGATTTAATTTTCCTCGTTTACCAAATCGAACAACGCCTTTCCAAGGTGCAACTTTAAGCATGACCATCTCTCCAATTTCAAATTCTATATCTTTTCTTTTAATGTCAGCGTAGCTCTTTTGTCGACTTTGGGCGGTTTTCAACCGTTGTTGAATTTGGATGATCTTCTCGGTAGTTTCTTGTATAATCTCCGGACCCGTAATCTATCTATCCCCCACTTCACTCCAACAAATCAGAGACCTGCACTTTCTACCATAAAGTGCTTCAAACGGCGCCATCTCAATGCTTGAATGGTAGCTGTTGTTGTAGGAAAATTCTGCTAACGGTAGATGTCGATCCCAACTGTTTCCGAAATCAATAACACATGCTCGTAGCATGTCTTCAAGCGTTTGTATCGTCCTTTCGCTCTGCCCATCAGTTTGTGGATGATAGGCAGTACTCATGTCTAGACGAGTTCCTAATGCTTGCTGTAATGTCTGCCAGAATCTTGAAATAAATCTGCCATCCCTATCAGAGATAATAGAGATTGGTATTCCATGTCTGGAGACGACTTCCTTAAAATACAGTCGTGCTAACTTCTCCATCTTGTCATCTTCTCTTATTGGCAGGAAATGTGTTGATTTGGTGAGACGATCAACTATTACCCAAATAGTATCAAAACCACTTGCAGTCCTTGGCAATTTAGTGATGAAATCCATGGTAATGTTTTCCCATTTCCATTCTGGGATTTCGGGTTGTTGAAGTAGACCTGATGGTTTCTGATGCTCAGCTTTGACCTTAGAACACGTCAAACATTCTCCTACGTATTTAGCAACATCGACTTTCATACCCGGCCACCAAAAATGTTTCTTGAGATCCTTGTACATCTTCCCCGTTCCAGGATGTATTGAGTATCTGGTTTTATGAGCTTCTCTAAGTACCACTTCTCTCATATCTCCAAATTTTGGTACCCAAATCCTTTCAGCCCTATACCGGGTTCCATCTTCCCGAATATTAAGATGCTTCTCCGATCCTTTGGGTATTTCATCCTTTAAATTTCCCTCTTTTAAAACTCCTTGTTGCGCCTCCTTTATTTGAGTAGTAAGGTTATTATGAATCATTATATTCATAGATTTTACTCGAATGGGTTCTCTGTCCTTCCTGCTCAAGGCATCGGCTACCACATTTACCTTCCCCGGGTGGTAACGAATCTCAAAGTCGTAATCATTCAATAATTCAATCCACCTACGCTGCCTCATATTCAGTTGTTTCTGATTAAATATGTGTTGAAGACTTTTGTGGTCGGTATATATAATACTTTTGACCCCATATAAGTAGTGCCTCCAAGTCTTTAATGCAAAAACAACCGCGCCTAATTCCAAATCATGCGTCGTATAATTTTGTTCGTGAATCTTCAATTGTCTAGACGCATAAGCAATCACCTTCGTTCGTTGCATTAATACACAACCGAGGCCTTGCTTTGATGCGTCACAATAAATCACAAAATCATCATTCCCTTCAGGCAATGACAATATAGGTGCCGTAGTTAGCTTTTTCTTCAATAACTGAAACGCTTTCTCTTCTTCATCATTCCATTCAAATTTCTTCCCTTTATGCGTTAATGCAGTCAAGGGTTTTGCTATTCTGGAAAAGTCTTGGATGAACCTTCTGTAGTAACCAGCTAGTCCTAAAAACTGGCGTATGTGTTTCGGAGTTTTCGGGTTTTCCCACTTTTCAACAGTTTCTATCTTTGCCGGATCCACCTTAATACCTTCTTTGTTCACTATGTGACCGAGGAATTGAACTTCTTCCAACCAAAATGCACACTTTGAAAACTTAGCGTACAATTCTTCCTTCCTCAATACTTCTAACACCTTTCTCAAATGTTCACCGTGTTCTTGGTCATTCTTTGAGTAAATAAGTATGTCATCAATGAAAACAATGACAAACTTGTCAAGGTATGGTCCACACACTCGGTTCATAAGGTCCATGAACACAGCTGGTGCATTAGTTAAACCAAACAGCATGACCATAAACTCGTAATGACCATAACGTGTTCTGAAAGCAGTCTTTGAAATATCATCTTCTTTCACCCGCATTTGATGATACCCGGAACGTAAGTCAATCTTTGAATAAACAGACGAGCCTTGTAGTTGATCAAATAAGTCATCGATTCTCGGTAGTGGGTAGCGGTTCTTGATGGTAAGTTTGTTCAACTCTCGGTAGTCGATACACAACCTGAATGTACCATCTTTCTTCTTGACAAACAAAACAGGAGCTCCCCACGGTGATGTGCTTGGTCGAATGAAACCACGCTCTAAAAGTTCTTGTAATTGGCTTTGCAGTTCTTTCATCTCGCTGGGTGCGAGTCTGTAAGGAGCACGAGCTATTGGTGCAGCTCCTGGTACAAGATCTATTTGAAATTCAACGGATCGATGTGGGGGTAATCCCGGTAATTCTTTCGGAAATACATCGGGAAATTCTTTTGCAATGGGAACATCATTGATGCTCTTTTCTTCGGTTTGTACTTTCTCGACGTGTGCTAGAACAGCATAGCAACCTTTTCTTATTATTTTTTGTGCCTTCAAATTACTAATAAGATGTAGCTTCGTGTTGCCCTTTTCTCCGTACACCATTAAGGGTTTTCCTTTTTCTCGTATAATGCGAATTGCATTTTTGTAACAAACAATCTCTGCTTTCACTTCTTTCAATCAGTCCATACCGATTATCACATCAAAACTCCCTAACTCTACTGGTATCAAATCAATCTTAAATGTTTCGCTAACCAGTTTAATTTCTCGATTCCGACATATATTATCTGCTGAAATTAATTTACCATTTGCTAATTCAAGTAAAAATTTACTATCCAAAGGCGTCAATGGACAACTTAATTTAGCACAAAAATCTCTACTCATATAGCTTCTATCCGCACCCGAATCAAATAAAACGTAAGAAGATTTATTGTCAATAAGAAACGTACCCGTAACAAGCTCCGGGTCTTCCTGTGCCTCTGCCGCATTAATATTGAAAACTCTTCCGCGGCCTTGTCCATTCGTGTTCTCCTGGTTCGGGCAATTTCTAATAATGTGGCCCGGTTTTCCACGTTTATAACAAACTACATTGGCATAACTTGCTCCGACACTACTTGCTCCGCCATTACTCGTTCCGACACCATTTGTTCCTTTCGTTCTGTTAACCCCTGGTCCGTAGACATCACACTTAGCCGCGCTATGACCATTTCTTTTACACTTGTTGCAAAATTTGGTGCAGAACCTCGAGTGATACTTTTCACACCTTTGGCATAGCTGCTTCTGATTGTTGTTGTTGTTGCGGTTATTATTGTTGTTGGGATGATTGTTGTAGTTGCTGTTGTTGTTGTTGTTGTTGTTGTTGTTGTTGTTGTTGTTGTTGTTGTTGTTGTTGTTGGGCCGTTTGTTGTAGTTGCGATTGATGTTGCGATTGTTGGGATAATTGTTGCGATTACTGTTGTAATTGCTGTTGTTGTTGTATTGGTGATTCTTATCACCGTTTTCCTCCCACTTTCTTTTGACTTGCTTTACATTGGCCTCTTCAGCAGTCTGTTCTTTAATTATTTCTTCAATCTGGTTCACTAGTTTGTGAGCCATTCTACATGCCTGTTGTATGGAGGCGGGCTCGTGTGAACTTATATCTTCTTGGATTCTTTCTGGTAATCCTTTCACAAACGCGTCGATCTTCTCTTCCTCATCTTCGAATGCTCCCGGACACAATAGGCACAATTCTGTGAATCGTCTTTCGTACGTGGTAATATCAAATCCTTGGGTTCGTAACCCTCTAAGTTCTGTCTTGAGCTTATTGACCTCGGTTCTGGGACGGTACTTCTCGTTCATCAAGTGCTTGAATGCTGACCACAGTAGTGCGTACGCATCGTCTTGTCCCACTTGCTCTAGATAGGTATTCCACCATGTAAACGCAGAACCTGTGAAGGTATGCGTAGCGTACTTCACTTTGTCCTCTTCAGTACACTTACTTATGGCAAACACCGATTCGACCTTCTCGGTCCACCGTTTCAATCCGATCGGTCCTTCGGTTCCATCAAATTCCAAAGGTTTGCAGGCAGTGAATTCTTTGTAGGTGCATCCTACACGATTTCCTGTACTGCTAGATCCAAGGTTATTGTTGGTATGTAGCGCAGCCTGTACTGCGGCTATGTTTGAAGCTAGAAAAGTACGGAATTCCTCTTCATTCATATTCACAGTGTGTCGAGTAGTCGGTGCCATTTCCTTCAAAATAGTCAAATGGAACAAGTTAATCATACAGAATATTAAGAGTAGTTAATAGTATTTCGTAGCATAATATGAACTCATTTATAAAAGCTTTTTCTTCATATTAGCGTTTTATAAGTTTAAATTCGGGTAGTACCTACCCGTTAAGTTCATACTTAGTAGCTAATATACAATTCAACTACTACAATTCTATATGAAAAACTGATTATAATAATATTTCGCTTTCAAACTTTTACACAATATTTTACGAACTTACAATACCGCTTATTTTACATATAGCATGAAATATAGCACACAATAACTTTGATACAAGATAGTTGTGAAGATAATTCTAGCTAGTACACAAGTCGTTCAGCAAAGGCAATAAAGACACGTAATTCATACGTCCAGAAACAAGTCATGCATTCTGGTTTTACTAGTATTACTTCCCATCCTTGGTCTTGTGGAACATAACCGTTATGGCCGTTGATAAGACAGCGTGTTGTAACGTCGTCAAAGGGACGAGGGTTACGTAATGTCCAACAGTCCCGTAACAATCTAAAAATCTCATTTCTTACCCCAATTATCGACTCCGTCACTTGTGGGAACGTTTTGTTTAATAGTTGTAGCCCGATGTTCTTGTTCTCACTTTGGTGAGAAGCTAACATTACTAATCCGTAAGCATAACATGCTTCTTTATGTTGCATGTTAGCCACTTTTTCTAAATCACGAAGTCCAATATTCGGATATATTGAGTCAAAATAATTTCTTAACCCATTGCGTAAAATAGCATTTGGGTTCCCCGCAATATATGCGTCAAAGTAAACACATCGTAACTTATGGATTTCCCAATGTGATATCCCCCATCTTTCGAACGAAAGCCTTTTATAAACCAAGGCATTCTTGGAACGTTCTTCTAATGTCTTACAAACTGATCTCGCCTTAAATAGTTGTGCCGAAGAATTCTGACCGACTCTAGACAAGATTTCATCAATCATGTCTCCGGGTAGGTCTCTTAAAATATTGGGTTGTCTATCCATTTTGTGTTTTTATACTGTAAAATAGACAAGAGTTAGATTCATAAAAAAAAATACTTATTAATACAAGCAATTTTTACATATATCATAAAGCATAAGCACACTATATTACATATATTACACCACACGAATACAACTATCTTATTCCAACTCGCTTGTTTCTTCTTCTTCGGTTTTGGTTCGTTTTGCCAAGTTTCTAGGGATATATGATGTTCCCCTAATACGAGTCGTCGTTATCCACATTGGTTTAGAAAAACCTGGTGGTTTAGAGGTTCCCGGGTCATTGTTACAACTTAAAGACTTCGGGGGTTGACGATACATATAAAGTTCATCGGGGTTGGAATTAGATTTCTCTATTTTTATGCCCTTTCCCTTATTATTTTCTTTTGCCTTTTTAAATTCAGTTGGGGTAATTTCTATAACATCATCGGAATTCTCGTCGGAATCCGATTCATCGGAGAATTGGTAATCCTCCCAATATTTTGCTTCCTTGGCGGAAACACCATTGACCATAATTAACCTTGGTCGGTTGGTTGAGGATTTTCTTTTACTTAACCGTTTTATTATTTCCCCCACCGGTTCTATTTCTTTATCCGGTTCCGATTCTTCTTCCGGTTCCGATTCTTCTTCCGGTTCTGACTCTTCTTCCGGTTCCTCTTCGGGAACTTGTGAATCAGTCCACGAATCATTCCAATTTACATTTGACTCTTCATTATTATTAGGTGAGTCAATGGGACTTGTTCTAGAGGTAGACATCTATCACATAATATCAAACGCGTTAAGAGATTAATATATCACATAATATTCACATGTTAAAAATATATAGTTTCCAACAAAATTTGTTAAGCAATCATTTTTCAAGTAAACACGGTCGAAGTCCAGACTCACTAATGCATCCTAACAAACTAGATAAGACACACTAATGCAAAATTCTGGTTCTCTAAGACCAACGCTCGGATACCAACTGAAATGTCCCGTTCTTATTGATTAAAAACGTTCCATATTAATTGATTTCGTTGCGAGGTTTTGACCTCTATATGAGACGTTTTTGAAAGACTGCATTCATTTTAAAACAAACCATAACCGTTATTTCATCAATAAAGGTTTAAAAAGCTTTACGTAGATTATCAAATGATGATAATCTAAAATATCCTGTTTACACACGACCATTACATAATGGTTTACAATACAAATATGTTACAACAAAATAAGTTTCTTGAATGCAGTTTTTACACAATATCATACAAGCATGGACTCCAAATCTTGTCCTTATTTAAGTATGCGACAGCGGAAGCTCTTAATAATCACCTGAGAATAAACATGCTTAAAACGTCAACAAAAATGTTGGTGAGTTATAGGTTTAACCTATATATATCAAATCATAATAATAGACCACAAGATTTCATATTTCAATACACATCCCATACATAGAGATAAAAATCATTCATATGGTGAACACCTGGTAACCGACATTAACAAGATGCATATATAAGAATATCCCCATCATTCCGGGACACCCTTCGGATATGATATAAATTTCGAAGTACTAAAGCATCCGGTACTTTGGATGGGGCTTGTTGGGCCCGATAGATCTATCTTTAGGATTCGCGTCAATTAGGGTGTCTGTTCCCTAATTCTTAGATTACCAGACTTAATAAAAAGGGGCATATTCGATTTCGATAATTCAACCATAGAATGTAGTTTCACGTACTTGTGTCTATTTTGTAAATCATTTATAAAACCTGCATGTATTCTCATCCCAAAAATATTAGATTTTAAAAGTGGGACTATAACTCACTTTCACAGATTTTTACTTCGTCGGGAAGTAAGACTTGGCCACTGGTTGATTCACGAACCTATAACAATATATACATATATATCAAAGTATGTTCAAAATATATTTACAACACTTTTAATATATTTTGATGTTTTAAGTTTATTAAGTCAGCTGTCCTCGTTAGTAACCTACAACTAGTTGTCCACAGTTAGATGTACAGAAATAAATCGATAAATATTATCTTGAATCAATCCACGACCCAGTGTATACGTATCTCATTATTGATCACAACTCAAAGTATATATATTTTGGAATCAACCTCAACCCTGTATAGCTAACTCCAACATTCACATATAGAGTGTCTATGGTTGTTCCGAAATATATATAGATGTGTCGACATGATAGGTCGAAACATTGTATACGTGTCTATGGTATCTCAAGATTACATAATATACAATACAAGTTGATTAAGTTATGGTTGGAATAGATTTGTTACCAATTTTCACGTAGCTAAAATGAGAAAAATTATCCAATCTTGTTTTACCCATAACTTCTTCATTTTAAATCCGTTTTGAGTGAATCAAATTGCTATGGTTTCATATTGAACTCTATTTTATGAATCTAAACATAAAAAGTATAGGTTTATAGTCGGAAAAATAAGTTACAAGTCGTTTTTGTAAAGGTAGTCATTTCAGTCGAAAGAACGACGTCTAGATGACCATTTTAGAAAACATACTTCCACTTTGAGTTTAACCATAATTCTTGGATATAGTTTCATGTTCATAATAAAAATCATTTTCTCAGAATAACAACTTTTAAATCAAAGTTTATCATAGTTTTTAATTAACTAACCCAAAACAACCCGCGGTGTTACTACGACGGCGTAAATCCGGTTTTACGGTGTTTTTCGTGTTTCCAGTTTTTAAATCATTAAGTTAGCATATCATATAGATATAGAACATGTGTTTAGTTGATTTTAAAAGTCAAGTTAGAAGGATTAACTTTTGTTTGCGAACAAGTTTAGAATTAACTAAACTATGTTCTAGTGATTACAAGTTTAAACCTTCGAATAAGATAGCTTTATACGTATGAATCGAATGATGTTATGAACATCATTACTACCTTAATTTCCTTGGATAAACCTATTGGAAAAGAGAAAAATGGATCTAGCTTCAACGGATCCTTGGATGGCTCGAAGTTCTTGAAGCAGAATCATGACACGAAAACAAGTTCAAGTAAGATCATCACTTGAAATAAGATTGTTATAGTTATAGAAATTGAACCAAAGTTTGAATATGATTATTACCTTGTATTAGAATGATAACCTACTGTAAGAAACAAAGATTTCTTGAGGTTGGATGATCACCTTACAAGATTGGAAGTGAGCTAGCAAACTTGAAAGTATTCTTGATTTTATGTAACTAGAACTTGTAGAATATATGAAGAACACTTAGAACTTGAAGATAGAAATTGAGAGAGATCAATTAGATGAAGAAAATTGAAGAATGAAAGTGTTTGTAGGTGTTTTTGGTCGTTGGTGTATGGATTAGATATAAAGGATATGTAATTTTGTTTTCATGTAAATAAGTCATGAATGATTACTCATATTTTTGTAATTTTATGAGATATTTCATGCTAGTTGCCAAATGATGGTTCCCACATGTGTTAGGTGACTCACATGGGCTGCTAAGAGCTGATCATTGGAGTGTATATACCAATAGTACATACATCTAAAAGCTGTGTATTGTACGAGTACGAATACGGGTGCATACGAGTAGAATTGTTGATGAAACTGAACGAGGATGTAATTGTAAGCATTTTTGTTAAGTAGAAGTATTTTGATAAGTGTATTGAAGTCTTTCAAAAGTGTATAAATACATATTAAAACACTACATGTATATACATTTTAACTGAGTCGTTAAGTCATCGTTAGTTGTTACATGTAAGTGTTGTTTTTAAACCTTTAGGTTAACGGTCTTGTTAAATGTTGTTAACCCAATGTTTATAATATCAAATGAGATTTTAAATTATTATATTATCATGATATTATCATGTATGAATATCTCTTAATATGATATATATACATTAAATGTCTTTACAACGATAATCGTTACATATATGTCTCGTTTAAAAATCATTAAGTTAGTAGTCTTGTTTTTACATATGTAGTTCATTGTTAATATACTTAATGATATGTTTACTTATCATAGTATCATGTTAACTATATATATATCCATATATATGTCATCATATAGTTTTTACAAGTTTTAACGTTCGTGAATCACCGGTCAACTTGGGTGGTCAATTGTCTATATGAAACATATTTCAATTAATCAAGTCTTAACAAGTTTGATTGCTTAACATGTTGGAAACATTTAATCATGTAAATATCAATCTCAATTAATATATATAAACATGGAAAAGTTCTGGTCACTACAAACAACATCGAGGTTGGCCGAACTACACGAGCCTTAGTGAATCCACAACCACACGAGATCACTACCTCAATAAGATGACTGAACTACACGCGTCATCGTGAATCCGAACTACACGAGACTCACTTCCGATAAGATGACCGAACTACACGTGTCATCGTTAATTCGCATCCACACGTGACCCACTTCTCCCAAACACAACTCAATATCAACCCTTCGCCATTGGGGTTATATAATCAACATCACAAGCATATGTGATAACGTACACACAAAGTGTGCACCTCGTCAAAGGTGGTCAACCAAAACGCACAATCGTGCTAATTGGACACATACACAAGTCCATCAAATCCACCTATATGTGAAGTGAGCTCTATATCCGAGAATCACTTCACCCGACCCGCACCCATCCTACACATACATATGCACATAGGATATTAACACTCACCTTGTCGCCTTGATGAATGTCACCAAATAATCCGCAACTCGCCGATGGAATGTACTGTAGTGACCCGAACTTTTCCATGTTTATATATATTAATTGAGATTGATATTTACATGATTAAATGTTTCCAACATGTTAAGCAATCAAACTTGTTAAGACTTGATTAATTGAAATATGTTTCATATAGACAATTGACCACCCAAGTTGACCGGTGATTCACGAATGTTAAAACTTGTAAAAACTATATGATGACATATATATGGATATATATATATAGTTAAAATGATACTATGATAAGTAAACATATCATTAAGTATATTAACAATGAACTACATATGTAAAAACAAGACTACTAACTTAATAATTTTTAAACGAGACATATATGTAACGATTATCGTTGTAAAGACATTTAATGTATATATATCATATTAAGAGATATTCATACATGATAATATCATGATAATATAATAATTTAAAATCTCATTTGATATTATAAATATTGGGTTAACAACATTTAACAAGATCGTTAACCTAAAGGTTACAAAACAACACTTACATGTAACGACTAACGATGACTTAACGACTCAGTTAAAATGTATATACATGTAGTGTTTTAATATGTATTTATACACTTTTGAAAGACTTCAATACACTTAGAAATACTTCTACTTAACAAAAATGCTTACAATTACATCCTCGTTCAGTTTCATCAACAATTCTACTCGTATGCACCCGTATTCGTACTCGTACAATACACAGCTTTTAGATGTATGTACTATTGGTATATACACTCCAATGATCAGCTCTTAGCAGCCCATGTGAGTCACATAACACATGTGGGAACCATCATTTGGCAACTAGCATGAAATATCTCATAAAATTACAAAAATATGAGTAATCATTCATGACTTATTTACATGAAAATAAAATTACATATCCTTTATATCTAATCCATACACCAACGACCAAAAACACCTACAAACACTTTCATTCTTCAATTTTCTTCATCTAATTGATCTCTCTCAAGTTCTATCTTCAAGTTCTAAGTGTTCTTCATATATTCTACAAGTTCTAGTTACATAAAATCAAGAATACTTTCAAGTTTGCTAGCTCACTTCCAATCTTGTAAGGTGATCATCCAACCTCAAGAAATCTTTGTTTCTTACAGTAGGTTATCATTCTAATACAAGGTAATAATCATATTCAAATGTTGGTTCAATTTCTATAACTATAACAATCTTATTTCAAGTGATGATCTTACTTGAACTTGTTTTTGTGTCATGATTCTGCTTCAAGAACTTCGAGCCATCCAAGGATCCGTTGAAGCTAGATCCATTTTTCTCTTTTCCATTAGGTTTATCCAAGGAACTTAAGGTAGTAATGATGTTCATAACATCATTCGATTCATACATATAAAGCTATCTTATTCGAAGGTTTAAACTTGTAATCACTAGAACATAGTTTAGTTAATTCTAAACTTGTTCGCAAACAAAAGTTAATCCTTCTAACTTGAATTTTAAAATCAACTAAACACATGTTCTATATCTATATGATATGCTAACTTAATGATTTAAAACCTGGAAACACGAAAAACACCGTAAAACCGGATTTACGCCGTCGTAGTAACACCGCGGGCTGTTTTGGGTTAGTTAATTAAAAACTATGATAAACTTTGATTTAAAAGTTGTTATTCTGAGAAAATGATTTTTAGTATGAACATGAAACTATATCCAAAAATTATGGTTAAACTCAAAGTGGAAGTATGTTTTCTAAAATGGTCATCTAGACGTCGTTCTTTCGACTGAAATGACTACCTTTACAAAAATGACTTGTAACTTATTTTCCTGACTATATACCTATACTTTTTCTGTTTAGATTCATAAAATAGAGTTCAATATGAAACCATAGCAATTTGATTCACTCAAAACGGATTTAAAATGAAGAAGTTATGGGTAAAACAAGATTGGATAATTTTTCTCATTTTAGCTACGTGAAAATTGGTAACAAATCTATTTCAACCATAATTTAATCAACTTGTATTGTATATTATGTAATCTTGAGATACCATAGACACGTATACAATGTTTCGACCTATCATGTCGACACATCTATATATATTTCGGAACAACCATAGACACTCTATATGTGAATGTTGGAGTTAGCTATACAGGGTTGAGGTTGATTCCAAAATATATATAGTTTGAGTTGTGATCAATACTGAGATACGTATACACTGGGTCGTGTATTGATTCAAGATAATATTTATCGATTTATTTCTGTACATCTAACTGTGGACAACTAGTTGTAGGTTACTAACGAGGACAGCTGACTTAATAAACTTAAAACATCAAAATATATTAAAAGTGTTGTAAATATATTTTGAACATACTTTGATATATATGTATATATTGTTATAGGTTCGTGAATCAACCAGTGGCCAAGTCTTACTTCCCGATGAAGTAAAAATCTGTGAAAGTGAGTTATAGTCCCACTTTTAAAATCTAATATTTTTGGGATGAGAATACATGCAGGTTTTATAAATGATTTACAAAATAGACACAAGAAGTGAAACTACATTCTATGGTTGAATTATCGAAATCGAATATGCCCCTTTTTATTAAGTCTGGTAATCTAAGAATTAGGGAACAGACACCCTAATTGACGCGAATCCTAAAGATAGATCTATTGGGCCTAACAACCCCATCCAAAGTACCGGATGCTTTAGTACTTCGAAATTTATATCATATCCGAAGGGTGTCCCGGAATGATGGGGATATTCTTATATATGCATCTTGTTAATGTCGGTTACCAGGTGTTCACCATATGAATGATTTTTATCTCTATGTATGGGATGTGTATTGAAATATGAAATCTTGTGGTCTATTATTATGATTTGATATATATAGGTTAAACCTATAACTCACCAACATTTTTGTTGACGTTTTAAGCATGTTTATTCTCAGGTGATTATTAAGAGCTTCCGCTGTCGCATACTTAAATAAGGACGAGATTTGGAGTCCATGCTTGTATGATATTGTGTAAAAACTGCATTCAAGAAACTTATTTTGTTGTAACATATTTGTATTGTAAACCATTATGTAATGGTCGTGTGTAAACAGGATATTTTAGATTATCATTATTTGATAATCTACGTAAAGCTTTTTAAAACCTTTATCTATGAAATAAAGGTTATGGTTTGTTTTAAAAAAATGAATGCAGTCTTTAAAAAAAACGTCTCATATAGAGGTCAAAACCTCGCAACGAAATCAATTAATATGGAACGTTTTTAATCAATAAGAACGGGACATTTCAGTTGGTATCCGAGCGTTGGTCTTAGAGAACCAGAATTTTGCCTTAGTGTGTCTTATCGAGTTTGTTAGGATGTATTAGTGAGTCTGGACTTCGACCGTGTTTACTTGAAAAATGATTGCTTAACAAATTTTGTTGGAAACTATATATTTTTAACATGTGAATATTATGTGATATATTAATCTCTTAACGTGTTTGACATTATGTGATAGATGTCTACCTCTAGAACAAGTCCCATTGACTCACCTAATAATAATGAAGAGTCAAATGTAAATTGGAATGATTCGTGGACTGATTCACAAGTTCCCGAAGAGGAACCGGAAGAAGAGTCGGAACCGGAAGAAGAATCGGAACCGGAAGAAGAATCGGAACCGGATGAAGAAATAGAACCGGTGGGGGAAATAATAAAACGGTTAAGTAAAAGAAAATCCTCAACCAACCGACCAAGGTTAATTATGGTCAATGGTGTTTCCGCCAAGGAAGCAAAATATTGGGAGGATTACCAATTCTCCGATGAATCGGATTCCGATGAGAATTCCGATGATGTTATAGAAATTACCCCAACTGAATTTAAAAAGGCAAAAGAAAATAATAAGGGAAAGGGCATAAAAATAGAGAAATCTAATTCCAATCCCGATGAACTTTATATGTATCGTCAACCCCCGAAGTCCTTAACTTGTAGCAATGACCCGGGAACCTCTAAACCACCAGGTTTTTCTAAACCAATGTGGAAAACGACGGCTCGTATTAGGGGAACATCATATATCCCTAGAAACTTGGCAAAACGAACCAAAACCAAAGAAGAAGAAACGAGCGAGTCGGAATAAGATAGTTGTATTCGTGTGGTGTAATATATGTAATATAGTGTGCTTATGCTTTATGATATATGTAAAAATTGCTTGTATTAATAAGTATTTTTTTTTTATGAATCTAACTCTTGTCTATTTTACAGTATAAAAACACAAAATGGATAGACAACCCAATATTTTAAGAGACCTACCCGGAGACATGATTGATGAAATCTTGTCTAGAGTCGGTCAGAATTCTTCGGCACAACTATTTAAGGCGAGATCAGTTTGTAAGACATTCGAAGAACGTTCCAAGAATGCCTTGGTTTATAAAAGGCTTTCGTTCGAAAGATGGGGGATATCACATTGGGAAATCCATAAGTTACGATGTGTTTACTTTGACGCATATATTGCGGGGAACCCAAATGCTATTTTACGCAATGGGTTAAGAAATTATTTTGACTCAATATATCCGAATATTGGACTTCGTGATTTAGAAAAAGCTGCTAACATGCAACATAAAGAAGCATGTTATGCTTACGAATTAGTAATGTTCGCTTCTCACCAAAGTGAGAACAAGAACATCGGCCTACAACTATTAAACAAAACGTTTCCACAAGTGACGGAGTCGGTAATTGGGGTAAGAAATGAGGTTTTTAGATTGTTACGGGACTGTTGGACATTACGTAACCCTCGTCCCTTTGACGACGTTACAACACGCTGTCTTATCAACGGCCATAACGGTTATGTTCCACAAGACCAAGGATGGGAAGTAGTCCTAGTAAAACCAGAATGCATGACTTGTTTCTGGACGTATGAATTACGTGTCTTTATTGCCTTTGCTGAACGACTTGTGTACTAGCTAGAATTATCTTCACAACTATCTTGAATCAAAGTTATTGTGTGCTATATTTCATGCTTTATGTAAAATAAGCGGTATTGTAAGTTTGTAAAATATTGTATAAAAGTTTGAACGCGGAATATTATTATAATCAGTTTTTCATATAGAATTGTAGTAGTTGAATTGTATATTAGCTACTAAGTATGAACTTAACGGGTAGGTACTACCCGAATTTAAACTTATAAAACGCTAATATGAAGAAAAAGCTTTTATAAATGAGTTCATATTATGCTACGAAATACTATTAACTACTCTTAATATTCTGTATGATTAACTTGTTCCATTTGACTAATTTGAAGGAAATGGCACCGACTACTCGACACACCGTGAATATGAATGAAGAGGAATTCCGTACTTTTCTAGCTTCAAACATAGCCGCAGTACAGGCTGCGCTACATACCAACAATAACCTTGGATCTAGCAGTACAGGAAATCGTGTAGGATGCACCTACAAAGAATTCACTGCCTGCAAACCTTTGGAATTTGATGGAACCGAAGGACCGATCGGATTGAAACGGTGGACCGAGAAGGTCGAATCGGTGTTTGCCATAAGTAAGTGTACTGAAGAGGATAAAGTGAAGTACGCTACGCATACCTTCACAGGTTCTGCGTTAACATGGTGGAATACCTATCTAGAGCAAGTGGGACAAGACGATGCGTACGCACTACCGTGGTCAGCATTCAAGCACTTGATGAACGAGAAATACCGTCCCAGAACCGAGGTCAATAAGCTCAAGACAGAACTTAGAGGGTTACGAACCCAAGGATTTGATATTACCACGTACGAAAGACGATTCACAGAATTGTGCCTATTGTGTCCAGGAGCATTCGAAGATGAGGAAGAGAAGATCGACGCGTTTGTGAAAGGATTACCGGAAAGAATCCAAGAAGATATAAGTTCACACGAGCCCGCCTCCATACAACAGGCATGTAGAATGGCTCACAAACTAGTGAACCATATTGAAGAAAGAATTAAAGAACAGACTGCTAAAGAGGCCAATGTGAAGCAAGTCAAAAGAAAGTGGGAGGAAAACGGTGATAAGAATCACCAAAACAACAACAATAGCAATTACAACAATAATTGCAACAATTATCCCAACAATCGCAACATCAATCGCAACTACAACAAACGGCCCAACAACAACAACAACAACAACAGCAACTACAACAATCATCCCAACAATAATAATAACCGCAACAACAACAACAATCAGAAGCAGCTATGCCAAAGGTGTGAAAAGTATCACTCGGGGTTCTGCACCAAATTTTGCAACAAGTGTAAAAGAAATGGTCATAGCGCGGCGAAGTGTGAGGTCTACGGACCAGGGGTTAATAGAACGAAAGGAACAAATGGTGTCGGAACGAGTAATGGCGGAGCAAGTAGTGTCGGAGCAAGTTATGCCAATGTAGTTTGTTATAAATGTGGAAAACCGGGCCACATTATTAGAAATTGCCCGAACCAGGAGAACACGAATGGACAAGGCCGTGGAAGAGTTTTCAATATTAATGCGGCAGAGGCACAGGAAGACCCGGAGCTTGTTACGGGTACGTTTCTTATTGACAATAAATCTGCTTACGTTTTATTTGATTCGGGTGCGGATAGAAGCTATATGAGTAGAGATTTTTGTGCTAAATTAAGTTGTCCATTGACGCCTTTGGATAGTAAATTTTTACTCGAATTAGCAAATGGTAAATTAATTTCAGCAGATAATATATGTCGAAATCGAGAAATTAAACTGGTTAGCGAAACATTTAAGATTGATTTGATACCAGTAGAGTTAGGGAGTTTTGATGTGATAATCGGTATGGACTGGTTGAAAGAAGTGAAAGCAGAGATCGTTTGTTACAAAAATGCAATTCGCATTATACGAGAAAAAGGAAAACCCTTAATGGTGTACGGAGAAAAGGGCAACACGAAGCTACATCTTATTAGTAATTTGAAGGCACAAAAACTAATAAGAAAAGGTTGCTATGCTATTCTAGCACACATCGAGAAAGTACAAACTGAAGAAAAGAGCATCAATGATGTTCCCATTGCAAAAGAATTTTCCGATGTATTTCCGAAAGAATTACCGGGATTACCCCCACATCGATCCGTTGAATTTCAAATAGATCTTGTACCAGGAGCTGCACCAATAGCTCGTGCTCCTTACAGACTCGCACCCAGCGAGATGAAAGAACTGCAAAGCTAATTACAAGAACTTTTAGAGCGTGGTTTCATTCGACCAAGCACATCACCGTGGGGAGCTCCTGTTTTGTTTGTCAAGAAGAAAGATGGTACATTCAGGTTGTGTATCGACTACCGAGAGTTGAACAAACTTACCATCAAGAACTGCTACCCACTACTGAGAATCGACGACTTATTTGATCAACTACAAGGCTCGTCTGTTTATTCAAAGATTGACTTACGTTCCGGGTATCATCAAATGCGGGTGAAAGAAGATGATATTCCAAAGACTGCTTTCAGAACACGTTACGGTCATTACGAGTTTATGGTCATGCCGTTTGGTTTAACTAATGCACCAGCTGTGTTCATGGACCTTATGAACCGAGTGTGTGGACCATACCTTGACAAGTTTGTCATTGTTTTCATTGATGACATACTTATTTACTCAAAGAATGACCAAGAACACGGTGAACATTTGAAAAAGGTGTTAGAAGTATTGAGGAAGGAAGAATTGTACGCTAAGTTTTCAAAGTGTGCATTTTGGTTGGAAGAAGTTCAATTCCTCGGTCACATAGTGAACAAAGAAGGTATTAAGGTGGATCCGGCAAAGATAGAAACTGTTGAAAAGTGGGAAACCCCGAAAACTCCGAAACACATACGCCAGTTTTTAGGACTAGCTGGTTACTACAGAAGGTTCATCCAAGACTTTTCCAGAATAGCAAAACCCTTGACTGCATTAACGCATAAAGGGAAGAAATTTGAATGGAATGATGAACAAGAGAAAGCGTTTCAGTTATTGAAGAAAAAGCTAACTACGGCACCTATATTGTCATTGCCTGAAGGGAATGATGATTTTGTGATTTATTGTGACGCATCAAAGCAAGGTCTCGGTTGTGTATTAATGCAACGAACGAAGATGATTGCTTATGCGTCTAGACAATTGAAGATTCACGAACAAAATTATACGACGCATGATTTGGAATTAGGCGCGGTTGTTTTTGCATTAAAGACTTGGAGGCACTACTTATATGGGGTCAAAAGTATTATATATACCGACCACAAAAGTCTTCAACACATATTTAATCAGAAACAACTAAATATGAGGCAGTGTAGGTGGATTGAATTATTGAATGATTACGACTTTGAGATTCGTTACCACCCGGGGAAGGCAAATGTGGTAGCCGATGCCTTGAGCAGGAAGGACAGAGAACCCATTCGAGTAAAATCTATGAATATAATGATTCATAATAACCTTACTACTCAAATAAAGGAGGCGCAACAAGGAGTTTTAAAAGAGGGAAATTTAAAGGATGAAATACCCAAAGGATCGGAGAAGCATCTTAATATTTGGGAAGACGGAACCCGGTATAGGGCTGAAAGGATTTGGGTACCAAAATTTGGAGATATGAGAGAAATGGTACTTAGAGAAGCTCATAAAACCAGATACTCAATACATCCTGGAACGGAGAAGATGTACAAGGATCTCAAGAAACATTTTTGGTGGCCGGGTATGAAAGCCGATGTTGCTAAATACGTAGGAGAATGTTTGACATGTTCTAAGGTCAAAGCTGAGCATCAGAAACCATCAGGTCTACTTCAACAACCCGAAATCCCGGAATGGAAATGGGAAAACATTAGCATGGATTTCATCACTAAATTGCCAAGGACTGCAAGTGGTTTTGATACTATTTGGGTAATAGTTGATCGTCTCACCAAATCAGCACACTTCCTGCCAATAAGAGAATATGACAAGATGGAGAAGTTAGCACGACTGTATTTGAAGGAAGTCGTCTCCAGAAATGGAATACCAATCTCTATTATCTCTGATAGGGATGGCAGATTTGTTTCAAGATTCTGGCAGACATTGCAGCAAGCATTAGGAACTCGTCTAGACATGAGTACTGCCTATCATCCACAAACTGATGGGCAGAGCGAAAGGACGATACAAACGTTTGAAGACATGCTACGAGCATGTGTTATTGATTTCGGAAACAGTTGGGATCGACATCTACCGTTAGCAGAATTTTCCTATAACAACAGCTACCATTCAAGCATTGAGATGGCGCCGTTTGAAGCACTTTATGGTAGAAAGTGCAGGTCTCTGATTTGTTGGAGTGAAGTGGGGGATAGACAGATTACAGTTCCGGAGATTATACAAGAAACTACCGAGAAGATCATCCAAATTCAACAACGGTTGAAAACCGCCCAAAGTCGACAAAAGAGCTACGCTGATATTAAAAGAAAAGATATAGAATTTGAAATTGGAGAGATGGTCATGCTTAAAGTTGCACCTTGGAAAGGCGTTGTTCGATTTGGTAAATGAGGGAAATTAAATCCAAGGTATATTGGACCATTCAAGATTATTGATCGTGTCGGACCAGTAGCTTACCGACTTGAGTTACCTCAACAACTCGCGGCTGTACATAACACTTTCCACGTCTCAAATTTGAAGAAATGTTTTGCTAAAGAAGATCTCACTATTCCGTTAGATGAAATCCAAATCAACGAAAAACTTCAATTCATCGAAGAACCCGTCGAAATAATGGATCGTGAGGTTAAAAGACTTAAGCAAAACAAGATACCAATTGTTAAGGTTCGATGGAATGCTCGTAGAGGACCCGAGTTCACCTGGGAGCATGAAGATCAGATGAAGAAGAAATACCCGCATCTATTTCCAGAAGATTCGTCAACACCTTCAACAGCTTAAAATTTCGGGACGAAATTTATTTAACGGGTAGGTACTGTAGTGACCCGAACTTTTCCATGTTTATATATATTAATTGAGATTGATATTTACATGATTAAATGTTTCCAACATGTTAAGCAATCAAACTTGTTAAGACTTGATTAATTGAAATATGTTTCATATAGACAATTGACCACCCAAGTTGACCGGTGATTCACGAACGTTAAAACTTGTAAAAACTATATGATGACATATATATGGATATATATATATATAGTTAACATGATACTATGATAAGTAAACATATCATTAAGTATATTAACAATGAACTACATATGTAAAAACAAGACTACTAACTTAATAATTTTTAAACGAGACATATATGTAACGATTATCGTTGTAAAGACATTTAATGTATATATATCATATTAAGAGATATTCATACATGATAATATCATGATAATATAATAATTTAAAATCTCATTTGATATTATAAATATTGGGTTAACAACATTTAACAAGATCGTTAACCTAAAGGTTTCAAAACAACACTTACATGTAACGACTAACGATGACTTAACGACTCAGTTAAAATGTATATACATGTAGTGTTTTAATATGTATTTATACACTTTTGAAAGACTTCAATACACTTAGAAATACTTCTACTTAACAAAAATGCTTACAATTACATCCTCGTTCAGTTTCATCAACAATTCTACTCGTATGCACCAGTATTCGTACTCGTACAATACACAGCTTTTAGATGTATGTACTATTGGTATATACACTCCAATGATCAGCTCTTAGCAGCCCATGTGAGTCACATAACACATGTGGGAACCATCATTTAGCAACTAGCATGAAATATCTCATAAAATTACAAAAATATGAGTAATCATTCATGACTTATTTACATGAAAATAAAATTACATATCCTTTATATCTAATCCATACACCAACGACCAAAAACACCTACAAACACTTTCATTCTTCAATTTTATTCATCTAATTGATCTCTCTCAAGTTCTATCTTCAAGTTCTAAGTGTTCTTCATATATTCTACAAGTTCTAGTTACATAAAATCAAGAATACTTTCAAGTTTGCTAGCTCACTTCCAATCTTGTAAGGTGATCATCCAACCTCAAGAAATCTTTGTTTCTTACAGTAGGTTATCATTCTAATACAAGGTAATAATCATATTCAAACGTTGGTTCAATTTCTATAACTATAACAATCTTATTTCAAGTGATGATCTTACTTGAACTTGTTTTCGTGTCATGATTCTGCTTCAAGAACTTCGAGCCATCCAAGGATCCGTTGAAGCTAGATCCATTTTTCTCTTTTCCATTAGGTTTATCCAAGGAACTTAAGGTAGTAATGATGTTCATAACATCATTCGATTCATACATATAAAGCTATCTTATTCGAAGGTTTAAACTTGTAATCACTAGAACATAGTTTAGTGAATTCTAAACTTGTTCGCAAACAAAAGTTAATCCTTCTAACTTGAATTTTAAAATCAACTAAACACATGTTCTATATCTATATGATATGCTAACTTAATGATTTAAAACCTGGAAACACGAAAAACACCGTAAAACCGGATTTACGCCGTCGTAGTAACACCGCGGGCTGTTTTGGGTTAGTTAATTAAAAGCTATGATAAACTTTGATTTAAAAGTTGTTATTCTGAGAAAATGATTTTTAGTATGAACATGAAACTATATCCAAAAATTATGGTTAAACTCAAAGTGGAATTATGTTTTCTAAAATGGTCATCTAGACGTCGTTCTTTCGACTGAAATGACTACCTTTACAAAAACGACTTGTAACTTATTTTTCTGACTATATACCTATACTTTTTCTGTTTAGATTCATAAAATAGAGTTCAATATGAAACCATAGCAATTTGATTCACTCAAAACGGATTTAAAATGAAGAAGTTATGGGTAAAACAAGATTGGATAATTTTTCTCATTTTAGCTACGTGAAAATTGGTAACAAATCTATTCCAACCATAATTTAATCAACTTGTATTGTATATTATGTAATCTTGAGATACCATAGACACGTATACAATGTTTCGACCTATCATGTCGACACATCTATATATATTTCGGAACAACCATAGACACTCTATATGTGAATGTTGGAGTTAGCTATACAGGGTTGAGGTTGATTCCAAAATATATATAGTTTGAGTTGTGATCAATACTGAGATACGTATACACTGGGTCGTGTATTGATTCAAGATAATATTTATCGATTTATTTCTGTACATCTAACTGTGGACAACTAGTTGTAGGTTACTAACGAGGACAGCTGACTTAATAAACTTAAAACATCAAAATATATTAAAAGTGTTGTAAATATATTTTGAACATACTTTGATATATATGTATATATTGTTATAGGTTCGTGAATCAACCAGTGGCCAAGTCTTACTTCCCGATGAAGTAAAAATCTGTGAAAGTGAGTTATAGTCCCACTTTTAAAATCTAATATTTTTGGAATGAGAATACATGCAGGTTTTATAAATGATTTACAAAATAGACACAAGAAGTGAAACTACATTCTATGGTTGAATTATCGAAATCGAATATGCCCCTTTTTATTAAGTCTGGTAATCTAAGAATTAGGGAACAGACACCCTAATTGACGCGAATCCTAAAGATAGATCTATTGGGCTTAACAACCCCATCCAAAGTACCGGATGCTTTAGTACTTCGAAATTTATATCATATCCGAAGGGTGTCCCGGAATGATGGGGATATTCTTATATATGCATCTTGTTAATGTCGGTTACCAGGTGTTCACCATATGAATGATTTTTATCTCTATGTATGGGATGTGTATTGAAATATGAAATCTTTAGGTCTATTATTATGATTTGATATATATAGGTTAAACCTATAACTCACCAACATTTTTGTTGACGTTTTAAGCATGTTTATTCTCAGGTGATTATTAAGAGCTTCCGCTGTCACATACTTAAATAAGGACGAGATTTGGAGTCCATGCTTGTATGATATTGTGTAAAAACTACATTCAAGAAACTTATTTTGTTGTAACATATTTGTATTGTAAACCATTATGTAATGGTCGTGTGTAAACAGGATATTTTAGATTATCATTATTTGATAATCTACGTAAAGCTTTTTAAAACCTTTATCTATGAAATAAAGGTTATGGTTTGTTTTAAAAAAATGAATGCAGTCTTTAAAAAAAACGTCTCATATAGAGGTCAAAACCTCGCAACGAAATCAATTAATATGGAACGTTTTTAATCAATAAGAACGGGACATTTCATGTACCTATTCCATTATCACAAATACAATAACACAATTAGGGAGGATTTACAAACCAACCCAAATTGATAACTAGTGCAATCTCGACCCAAATGCACCTCCAAGCACAAACCGCGCCCAAACTAACCAATAATCACTAACACTAGTGACAATGGTCCTAATAAGCCAATTAAACCCGAACACAAGTGTTAAACACTTGTCTTGCCCAATTTGACACTAAAACCCTAATTTTGACTCATTTCAAAATTAGTCAACCAAACACACCCAAACGAGTTCCAACACTTCCATAATCACTAATCATAGTGATTACACTCAATTTAAAGCCCTAAACAAGGCTAAATCATCAACCAACCCAAAACCCGCCTTCATCACTAATAAACTCGAATCCTAGTTATTATCTTCCATTAAAAACTAGTGGGGTTCCATGTATGAACATACAATCAAAAACCCTAAATTTAGATGAAGAACACGAAAATGAAATTCGGAGTTAGAGCTTACTGCTAGTATCACCTTGAAGCTAAGAATGAGGGGAACAAACTTGTCTCTTACGCCAAAGATAGAATCACGAATCTTCCCTTCCAAAATCCCTCTTGAATGATTTGGAGAAATGAAGAAAAGAGAGAAAATGAGGAAGAAAAAGGAAAAAGAAGTAAGGAAATGAAATGAATGGATGAGATTAAGATCTCAAATCTGGCTCACACGTAAAATGACTAAAATGCCCTTGAACCTCATTTAAAATTACAAAAACCTGGTACCAGTCTGCCCAGAACGCCGCGCCGCGGCCCCAATCCTCGCGGCACGACATTTAACGCGATTTGATGCCTGCCTTACCATGTCTTCTGATTCTGATTTGTTTGGTTTGTCGCGCCGCGACACCCTTCTCCGCGCCGCGACATATAGCGCGGTCTGATCATTTTCTCGCGTACAAGAACTTTAACACACGAATACGTCTCGAATCCTTCATACACTAGTCGTACATACACGACACACCTACATATCATAAACGGGGAAAACGGGGTGTTACAACTCTCCCCCACTTATTTCGATCACATCCTCGTGATGCTAATCACTTAATCAATCCGAACCTACACGCTATGGTTCTCGAACAATCGTTCCAATCCGACTTCCAACACATTTCTCATTAATCCGAAGATTAACCCATTTACCAAAATACACACGTGCACGCATTTCGAGACATGCAATGCACAAATCATCTGAAGTCTATAACGATCACTTAAAATACGCGAAATCGCCACATATCCTTCCAAGTCCTCTAGGCAATTCTTCTCATAGAGTACCTTTAACAGCTAAATCGTCATTCGCGATTTATCAAGTCTACAAATCCGAGCACTAAAACTTGCTCAATCCCTCATATCGGGAAAAACTCCACCAATCTCGTACCGAGATATCAACCCTTTAGCTTACCATACCAAGTACAATGCTAAATGTAAACACGTCCCAAACTAAAGTCAACCATCTAACCGATGAAGACCAAATAAAAGTGAAATCTCACGGATAACACTTACCACTTAACATCCCTTGTAGTGCGCAAACACGTCTAATACGCAACTACCTCAAACACGTGAGCAAAATACGACTATTGCATCACTATTCACACCAAAATGGTCCTTATGACCCCACCATTGGCGTATAAAACAACCAACAGATCACACAACATGGTCCTTACGACCCCACCATTGGCGTATAAAACAACCAATAGATCACACAACATGGTCCTTACGACCCCACCATTGGCGTATGAAACAACCAATAGATCACACAACATGGTCCTTATGACCCCACCATTGGCGTATGAAACAACCAATAGATCACACAACATGAAGGCTGGCCGAAAACTACATGCGCCTTAGTGAATACGCAACCACACGCGACCTACTACCTCCACCGCACAACAATCGGGATTGGCCGAACTACACGCGCCCTAGTGAATTCGAACTACACAAGAATCACTATCCCAAAAGAATGACCGCATCCACACGTGTCATTGTGAATCCGAACTACACGAGACTAACTTCCTCAATATAATGACTGCATCCACACGAGTCATTGTGAATCCGAACTACACGAGACTCACTTCCACAATAAGATGACCGAACCACACGTGTCACCGTGAATCCGCATCCACACGTGATCTACTCCTAAATCTCGACACATGAATGGAACTCGCATTTCCCATCGGTACTCGCATTTCCCGATAATGTTATACCATGCCGATATAACACTACTCCCATCACACACGCTCTTTTGGCCTCGATCAACGAGTAGTGTAACATCGTGCACTGCTACACCATAGTGAATCCTAACGGATACCACTAACCATACCCGCGTCATGGTGATACCGGCTCCGTGGTTCACACCATAGCTACCAGCTCCGTGGTTCACATCATAATTCACCCGCACATATTATGGCACTACCGGCGCCGTGGTTCATACCATAGCACACAAATACATACGTACGCGTACACAACGCCAACACAATCGAGCAAGAACCACCTATATCGCACATAGGCACAAAACAATAATTCTCTAAAAGAGAATCTGACACGCACATCCCTTAACCGAGGGATCTCACCTTGCTCGTCAAACCCGTCCATTATCTCTCAACGAGATTTACCACATTACCACCTCGGTGATGATTTAAATTCAAAACCATAAGTACAATTTATTCCAAATCGTACTCTTACCACAAATCGACCAAATCTAGGTCCCGACACCAATTCCGGATCTACTAAGAGTATCATCCGAAACCTCACACTACAACCTCCTTGTGCGGGATTGTAACTCCCCCACTTGGAACTACGTTCCATAACCGCACCTTGTACAATCGTACAATGCTATCAAGGGTAGACTTTACTAACAATTGGGTTCACACGACCCATCACCACATCTTGCTCCAACCTTGAGCATACGAAAGATTTTAACAAATCCTCAAACACTTCGAACGAAGAGTTTACCACAACTCACACAAACTTCATTCTTGCAACCTTCCAATTGCTATAGTTTGCCAATCTCCACCTAGTCACTCATGTACCTAAGGGTTTCTCTCCGGTACCCTAAATACAATGTAACCACAACACCATCGGAGTCGAATACCACGCTAGTAGGTTTGAAAGAGGTACCTAACATCGCATCACATAGACTCCATTACCAACATACATCGAGATCAAACACTCGAAATTTAGAGTTTTAAACCACCCGTCGAACCTCATGGTTCATCAACCTCAACACGAAAGCAATTACATGCTTCACAACTGAACACCCAAGCCCATACCCATTGCTTGGTAGAAACATTTCCCAACACTAAGGAATGCTTGGTTGCACCAAATCTTACGCCCTTCGCCCCTCGATCAAAACGTCACCATAGGGTACTTCCATTAGGAACGTCACCCATAACAATAACATGCACAACACAAGGCTTTTAACAAATCCAAACTCAACGGCACATAATAAATAATCAAAGGACATATTTATTAAAATGAAACGTACCTTAACATCTCCTTGCCGCACTCGTCCCCGCTAACTCGGGACACTCCGACTTACGATGTCCTTCCTCTTGGCAATTGAAGCACACCGTGCCATCACCCTTTGGCACCGAACATTCCCAAGACTTGTGACCCCTCAAGCCACAATTGTAACACCTAGACGCACTAGAATCCGATATACCCATCCGTGTACCACCCGTGCTCACACTCGGACCCTTAGTCCTCTTACTTGGAGCACCATACAAAACAACCCTTCTCTCACTTGAAGGTTTACCAATCTTTGATGGCGAATACGATTCGAAACCCCTAGCCACCGCGAATAACTCCGCAAACGACTTCGCGTAACCCCGGTTAATTTTGTTTTTCAAGTCATCGTTCAAAGTTCTATAGAAATCCTCCATCAACAAACGATCATTCCCCAAATACTCCGGGCAAAAACGAGCCTTCGCCATAAAGGTTGTCTTGAGAGTATTCAAATTCATAGAACCCTGTTGCAAATTTCGCAACTCATTACGCAATTCAGATAAATCGGCTGATGTTCGGAACTCCTCGAAAAATTCCTTATTAAAATCGTCCCACGATAACGCCATAAACGGCTCACCACCGATAAGATCAATCTTACCATCCAACCAATCCTTCGCCCTACCCCGTAACAAGCTAGTAGCGAGTCTTGTCCTCTTCTCGGGAGGGTAATCAAAAGTACAAAAACACCCTTCGACATCCGAGATCCATGTGGTGCTTACCAAAGGATCCGGTTTCCCGTCATACATCGGGGGTTTAGTCCTCATGAAGCTCTTAAGACAACGCTCCATTTCACTACAACTTCGAAATTCGGAATACTTCCTATCCATTTCTTCTTGAAACGCACCCATTTGCTCCACAACGGCGGCCGCAACTCTAGTGTTAAACTCAACGTTATACGTCTCGATCTCGTTTCGCGTCGTCATTCTAAAGAATTCAAAACGATTAGTCTACAAACGTATAAAACCACACACACAACACCGCCCCATCTTGCTAAACACTCGTCGTACATCACTTGTTAGACACGATTTGCACCCGTAATAAGGTTTGCAAGTCCTTATTACGCACACACATCGTATCAACTTGTTAGTACAACGACCGCCTCGCTCGATAATATAAACCAACATAACTAAAAATTCTACGCGTTATAAACATACGCAAGAATTACATCAAAACACAAGTCACAATCCTAGCTAGTTCACCTACACGCCAAGGCACTAATCAAGTTCCTGTCCGACCCGTTCACCTACAAGTCCCGCAACAAATAAGCACACACAAAAGTCTAAGTCTATGCACCTATCTCAAGTCGCCTAAATCCCTTAGAACATGCTCTGATACCACTTGAAACAACCCAACCCGTATTTAAACCGGCCCGTAAAAATTTTTCTTTAACACATTAATATTTAGGTCCCAATTATATTTCCGAAACGTCTCTAACACAAATAATAAGTTCAATAAAATTTTAAAACATTTATTACATAGTTTAAATATCCGAACGGGCAAACACGACCCGACTATTTTAATTTCCAACAAAACCGAGTATGGTGATTAGGGATACGCTACCCAATCCTAATCAATACAAAAGCACGTCTTCTAAAGCAACCTACGCGAGTCCACTAGTTCCCACGCTTACCCGTGCCACCGCCTCCATGCAAATCTATAAAAATGTAAACAATGAGAGGGTAAGCTAACGCTTAGCGGGTGAGAATATACTACATACATATATATGCATAAAATGGACACGCCACAATAATAATCAAATAACGCATACCGGAGCATCCAAGCATAAAGGCAAGCTAATCTAAGCATACCGTACGATCACTAAGCAACAAGCTAAAATAACAACAATTATAAGTTCACCAACGAAGATGTGAACAACGCCAATAAGCTACACCTGGAGGGTTAGCTACATCACAACAATACAACAATATATAAAACAATATATAAACGTCCAAGGTTAACCCCTTAACCCAATTACCAAATGAAGATTGGCCGAGCTACATAAGCCTTAGTAAATCCGCACTCACACGAGACTACTATCTTCAATATCACAACAACATCGAGGTTGGCCGAACTACACGAGCCTTAGTGAATCCGTAACCACACGAGATCACTACCTCAATAAGATGACTGAACTACACGCGTCATCGTGAATCCAAACTACACGAGACTCACTTCCGATAAGATGACCGAATTACACGTGTCATCATGAATTCGCATCCACACGTGACCCACTTCTCCCAAACACAACTCAATATCAACCCTTCGCCATTGGGGTTATATAATCCACATCACAAGCATATGTGATAACGTACACATAAAGTGTGCACCTCATCAAAGGTGGTCAACCAAAATGCACAACCGTGCTAATTGGACACATACACAAGTCCATCAAATCCACCTATATGTGAAGTGATCTCTATAGCCGAGAATCACTTCACCCGACCCGCACCCATCCTACACATACATATGCACATAGGATATTAACACTCACCTTGTCGCCTTGATGAATGCCACCGAATAATCCGCAACTCGCCGATGGAATGTACCTATTCCATTATCACAAATACAACAACACAATAAGGGAGGATTTACAAACCAACCCAAATTGATAACTAGTGCAATCTCGACCCAAATGCACCTCCAAGCACAAACCGCGCCCAAACTAACCAATAATCACTAACACTAGTGACAATGGTCCTAATAAGCCAATTAAACCCGAACACGAGTGTTAAATACTTGTCTTGCCCAATTTGACACCAAAACCCTAATTTTGACCCTTTTCAAAATTAGTCAACCAAACACACCCAAACGAGTTCCAACACTTCCATAATCACTAATCATAGTGATTACACTCAATTTAAAGCCCTAAACAAGGCTAAATCATCAACCAACCTAAAACCCACCTTCATCACTAATAAACCCGAATCCTAATTATTATCTTCCATTAACAACTAGTGGGGTTCCATGTATGAACATACAATCAAAAACTCTAAATTTAGATGAAGAACACGAAAATGAAATTCGGAGTTAGAGCTTACCACTAGTATCACCTTGAAGCTAAGAACGAGGGAAACAAACTTGTCTCTTACGCCAAAGATCGAATCACGAATCTTCCCTTCCAAAATCTCTCTTGAATGATTTGGAGAAATGAAGAAAAGAGAGAAAATGAGGAAGAAAAAGGAAAAAGAAATAAGAAAATGAAATGAATGGATGAGATTAAGATCTCAAATCTGGCTCACACGCAAAATGACCAAAATGCCCTTGAACCTCATTTAAAATTACAAAAACCTGGTACCAGTCCGCCCAGAACGCCGCGCCGCGGCCCCAATCCTCGCGCCGCGACATTTAACCCGATTTGATGCCTGCCTTACCCAAGGTTGGAGATCTCAGATCTCGGAGAGATCTCGTTCGGACATTTTTGGGGAGATCTCGGCATCTCGGAAAAATCTCGGGGAGATCTCGGGCATTGACTTACGTTGACTTTTTATTTTTTTAATATAAATATATATAAATAAATAAATATATGTACATTTATATACATTTTTATGAGATTTTACAAGTAAATCGAAGAAATGAGAGAGAAAATCTGAAAAATCACGTGACCTTAATAGAAAATTCAAGAAATGAGCGAGAAAATTCGAGAAATCGTGGCTTTGACCAAGTTTTACCTCGCTGAATGAGAAATCTCGGGAGATGGACATCTCGTCTCGGCAGCCTTTCAAAAATGAGATCTCGGGGAGATCTCGGGGAGAAATAAGGAGATTTACAACACTGGCCTTACCATGTCTCCTGATTCTGATTTGTTTGGTTTGTCGCGCCATGATACCCTTCTCCGCGCCGCGACATATAGCGCGGTCTGATCATTTTCTCGCGTATAAGAACTTTAACACACGAATACGCCTCGAATCCTTCATACGCTAGTCGTACATACACGACACACCTACATATCATAAACAGGGAAAACGGGGTGTTACAGCGGCTGGAGCTATTTTTGGATAGAATTTGAGGCCGAATTTGAGGGATTTCATGCTTGGGGAATACCCTACTTCACCCCTATATAAGGTAAACCCTAGGCTACGAATTCCACACCTTTTCCATCAGTTTTGAGAGCATAAAACACACAAAAATACACCATCAATCATCATCAAACAAAGATTCAAGCTAAGATTCAAGGAGTGTTCATAATGCAACTTCAAGAAATAACCATGATCATCATCACCAACATGCTTGGCTAGTCTCTTTTACTTTATTCCTTGCATGAACAATTATTGTATGTTTAGTTCTTCAATTACTTATGTGATTCTTGATTTTGTAATCCTTATGTCTTTTGGTTTATAATTTCATTGAATCTTTTGAATTATCAATTAATGCAAGTTTGAAAGTTATTGATTGTTACAAGACAAGTGATTGATATTTAACATTTTGTGCTTAATCCAACCTAGTTATAATTTAGTATAGGGATAAAGACAACATGTGTAAGTAGCATTGCTTGTGCCCAAGATAATCATAAATTAGAAAACTGAAGAAGTCTTGTCTATGAGATTTAGTTGATAATTTGATAGCATAAGGATTTGTTGAACTAGTGCATGCATAATTGGGATTGTAAAGGAATAAAGGTTTCCATATAATTGATTACAACCTTTTCATTTAGTTCATTGTTTATGCTCTTAAATACTCAAAGTTTACATTTGCTTAGTAATTGTTAATCTAGTCTTTACTTTAGTTAATTTTAGTTAATCACAAACAAACCAATCTTGAAATTGCTTGCTAGTTAACCATAATTTCCCGTGGAACGAATCCTGCTTACCCTATCTAAAGTAGAGTAATTAGGTTATTTTTGACTGGCCCTTCGACACCGATCACTTACCTATCATTTAGCCATCCGCGGTCTCATGGTTTTGCTTTCTAATATGCGTTTACCTAAAGAGGTATCCACACCCTCCCTCATAAAGGGGTATTTCGTTCTCCTCCCCCACCGATGTGGGACAGGTCTGATAACTCACCCCGTTTTTAACATCAACTCCAATGAAGTTCATGATGATCGCAAGCTAATCACGGGTACGTTCTTACCCAGCGATCATGATGATTATGTCCTGTTGACGCTGGTGCTGATAAAAGTTTTATAACTAGAGATTTCTGTCATGTCATTAAGAATCCTATATCTTCCTTTGACAACGTGTACTCTATAGAACTCTTAACTGGGAATTATTGACCTTGTGGTTGGAATGGACTAGCAATCCGACAACAAAGATCAGGTTTTTTGCGACTAGAAGGCTATTCGAATTCCGCTTGCCGACAACGAGTCAAAGGTGGTGTACGAAGAGGAGAGCAATACATCACTACATTACGTTAACTGCTTGAAGGTCTAGAAATACATGAGAAAAGGTTGACTCGCAAATCTAGCACATATGAGCAAAGTTAAAATAGAGATTAAGAGACACGAAGATGTCCCGACTATTAGAGATTTTCCCAAGGTTACACGTCCACCTCACCGTGAATTCAAATTTCAGAGTGAGTTGGTGCCAGAAGCTGCACCAGTTACACGTGCACTATACAGACTTGCACCTCTAGAACTACAAGAGCTCCCCATGGTGAAGAATATCAGGGTTATAATGCCCTAATTTGTGACAAGTGCAAGAAGGTGGGCTACATAGCCATGAATTTCAGAGTTGGAGCTCCGGTCTTGTTCGTTAAGAAGAAGGATGGATCGATGAGATTATGTATCGACTATAGATAACTGAACAAGTTGACAATCAAGAATTGGTACCCACTATCGAGAATTGATGACTTATTCGACCAATTGCAGGGATCTAGTTGTTACTCAAAGATCGATATGAGATCCGGTTATCACCAACTAAGAGTCAAAGAAGTTGATGTTCCTAAGACGGCGTTTAGAACACGCTATGGGCAGTATGAGTTTACAGTGATGCCGTTTGGTTTGACGAACGCACCTACAGTGTTCATGGACCTCATGAATCGAGTGTGTAATGTGATGCCCCGACCAAATCCATATGGACGAGTACATTATATTTGGTTACATCGCGAGGTACTTGACCTCTAAATGATACATTTTACAAACATTGCATTCGTTTTTAAAAGACAAACTTTCATTTCATCGAAAGTTGACAGGTATGCATACCATTTCATAATATCCAAACTATAAATGACCTAATCCGTCATTTACTTAATAATAATCTCTAATGAACTTCGACGACTCGAATGCAACGTCTTTTGAAATATGTCATGAATGACTCCAAGTAATATCCTTAAAATGAGCTAATGCACAGCGGAAGATTTCTTTCAAACCTGAGAATAAACATGCTTTCAAGTGTCAACCAAAAGGTTGGTGAGTTCATTATTTTATAGTAATCATTTCATTTTCATCATTTTAATAGACCACAAGATTTTAAATATTATAAAACGTACAGAAGTCCCATTCCAACTGCACAAAAATATCTTTCATATGAAGAACACATGGTGAGGATTCAAAATATAATAGTAACCATCTGTGCCGGTCTTTCACCCCACGGCTGAACACATGTGCCTTCAAAATATAGAACCTCTGTGCCGGTCTTTACACCCCACGGCTGAACACATGTTTATAAAATATAGGACAACCGGTGCCAAAATGTCATAAATAATAAACCATCCACCCGGCTCGGGAGCTCATACGCTCTAACGGAAACCGGGGGCTAATACGTGTCATAATAATCATCCCCAATCCCAGATAATTCTATCATAGAATGCAGTTAAGGTACTCGTGTCTATTGCGTCAACATTTATAAAAGCGCATGTATTCTCAGTCCCAAAAATGTAAGGAGTAAAAAAAGGAATCAAATGAAACTCACCGTATTGTATTTTGTAGTGAAAATACATATGACGACATTGAACAACTAAACAACGTAGGGTTGGCCTCGGATTCACGAACCTATATCATTTATATTTATATTAACACATATAATTGAAATCGAACGAAGTTTTATATTATTAGTGATATATTCGTTATTTTAGTAAATTACATGTTATATGTATTAAATAGGATTTTATGTAACTAATTGTTATTTGATAAATTAATATTAATAAAAAGTTGTATTAACTTATAATAATAATAATAATAATTTTTAATAATAAAAATAATTACAATAATAATAATCATGATAATAATAATATTATTAATGGTAATCAAAATAATGATAAAATATTGTTAGTAAAAATAATAATAATGATAATAAAAATAATAATGATAATTATAATAATAATAATAATAAAAATAATATTTTTAATGATAATAAGATGATAACTTTAGTAAAAATGATAATTTTAATAATAATGATAATAATAATAATAATCATACTTATAATCGTACTTGTAATAATAATAATAATAATAATAATAATAATAATAATAATAATAATAATAATAATAATAATAATAATAATAATAATAATAATAATAATAATAATAATAATAATAATAATAATAATAATAATAATAATAGCAATAAGAGTAATAATAATACTACCTCGCATGAAAAAGTTCCAAAAATAAACAAAGTGCCTCCGCCCGGGCTCGAACACAAGACCTTCCGCATAAACACAAACGCCCATACCACTCAACCAATTTATCATTTCTGTTTACTAACCCTCCTAAATATATATATATATTTCGTTTTCTGTTCCTCATCATATCAATATCATCTATATCATTTTATCATCAATCTCCATTATCTTTTGTGACGACCCGGAAATTTCCGACCAAATTTAAACCTAACCTTTATATGTTTCCGACACGATAAGCAGAATTTGTAATGTTGAATCTCAAAAAGTTTGGAACTACATTCATGTAATCAATTACCCTTTGACCGTGTTCGACGATTCACGAACAATTATGTGTATATAGATATGTATATATAATATATAATAACTGAAAACATTAACAAAGTATTTGATATATATGATACTTTACATGAACGTATTTGTTTCGATATATTTATCGACAGAATTAAGAGATAATATCAAATGATTGAATTATCAGATACATTATGATATGATTACGGGCCAATGTTATGAGGTTCACTGTGATTTAAGAAATCTATTCTTTTTGACAATATTCGAAAAATGGTAAAGTGATCTATAAGTAAGAACGTGGAGTGTAAATAACTTAGATGTTGGATATCGACAAGTTAAGTAACTCGACATTTTTCATTAAGATGATTTCATACATTTATTAAACCTTTGGACTTTATCCCATGCTTCACCAACAGACTGTAATTTAAAAACTTGAAACCTATTATGAATATATATAATTCTACTTTTCTAAAATGTTTTATGATATAACGATTTAAATTAATATTAAATATATTTATACGCGTATTATACGTACATAGTTTTATACTTTTACTATACTTTAACTTTACTTTTACTTTACTTTTACTTTACTTTAACTTTAATAATTCATACTTTAATAATTCACTTTAATAATTCATACTTTAATAATTCACTTTAATAATTCATACTTTAATAATTCACTTTAATAATTCAAAAATCTATTATAAATAGAATTCAATAGGTTTCATTATTTCATAGAAACTTGAAAATATATTTCTCTAAACTCTCTCAATCGAATTACATATATATATATATATATATATATATATATATATATATATATATATATATATATATATATATATATATATATATATATATATATTTACTTAGTATTATTTCAAGATATTATTAGTATACATAAAATACTACGATGGAGTTATATTCAGACGATTTCAAAATAAGTTTTCAAACGGGATAGAGCTAAGGAAATTATGGGTTATAGCTATGGAGGTTATGGGTATTGTTCGAGGGTATTGCTCGTGAGGTCAACCTAACGTTTATCATTTTCATTGCGTCTACGTACTTTCCTGCAATATTGAATCACAATATTGATACGTTCGTGAATCCGAGGCCAACCTTGCACTTGTTAAATGACGTTATATGTATTTTTACTATGAAATACAGTATGGTGAGTTTCATTACTCCCTTTTTATATATATTTTTGGGCTGAGAATACATGCGCGGTTTTATAAATGTTTTACGAAATAGGCACAAGTACTAAAACTAATTCTATGTGGGTTTAAACCAGAAATATACCCTTAGCTTGGTAACATTAAACTACTTGTCTATGTACGGTAGGCGCGAATCCTAAAGATAGATCTATTGGGCCTGACAAACCCCATCCTGACTATGGGATGCTTTAGTACTTCGAGGTTATTTTAAACACACCTGATCTGGTGTACTTCAGAGGGTAAAACATGAAGGTTAAGGCTTGTTACCGGGTGCCTACAACTTATAGAATACTTTTATACACTTGCGAGTGTACATATATTTATAAACGGAAATCTTGTGGTCTATTAATATATTGAAATGATTGTTATGATAAACCTATGAACTCACCAACCTTTTGGTTGACACTTTAAAGCATGTTTATTCTCAGATATTAAAGAAATCTTCCGCTGTGCATTAGCTCATTTTCAGGATATTACTTGGAGTCATTCATGGCATATTTTGAAAGACTTTGCATTCGAGTCATTGAGTTCATCAAGATTATTATTAAACCAATTATAGTTGGATGTATTATGAAATGGTGTGCATGCCGTCAACTTTCGTTGTAAAGAAAGTTTGTCTTTTAAAAACGAATGCAATGTTTGTAAAATGTATCATATAGAGGTCAAATACCTCGCGATGTAATCAACTATTGTGAATCATTTATAATGTATATGAACGGGTCCTTTCAGTTGGTATCGAAAGGACCCGTTCATATACATTATAAATGATTCACAATAGTTGATTACATCGCGAGGTATTTGACCTCTATATGATACATTTTACAAACATTGCATTCGTTTTTAAAAGACAAACTTTCTTTACAACGAAAGTTGACGGCATGCACACCATTTCATAATACATCCAACTATAATTGGTTTAATAATAATCTTGATGAACTCAATGACTCGAATGCAAAGTCTTTCAAAATATGCCATGAATGACTCCAAGTAATATCCTGAAAATGAGCTAATGCACAGTGGAAGATTTCTTTAATACCTTAGAATAAACATGCTTTAAAGTGTCAACCAAAAGGTTGGTGAGTTCATAGGTTTATCATAACAATCATTTCAATATATTAATAGACCACAAGATTTCCGTTTATAAATATATGTACACTCGCAAGTGTATAAAAGTATTCTATAAGTTGTAGGCACCCTGTAACAAGCCTTAACCTTCATGTTTTACCCTTTGAAGTACACCAGATCAGGTGTGTTTAAAATAACCTCAAAGTACTAAAGCATCCCATAGTCAGGATGGGGTTTGTCAGGCCCAATAGATCTATCTTTAGGATTCGCGCCTACCGTACATAGACAAGTAGTTTAATGTTACCAAGCTAAGGGTATATTTCTGGTTTAAACCCACATAGAATTAGTTTTAGTACTTGTGCCTATTTCGTAAAACATTTATAAAACCGCGCATGTATTCTCAGCCCAAAAAAATATATAAAAAGGGAGTAATGAAACTCACCATACTGTATTTCATAGTAAAAATACATATAACGTCATTTAACAAGTACAAGGTTGGCCTCGGATTCACGAACGTATCAATATTGTGATTCAATATTGCAGGAAAGTACGTAGACGCAATGAAAATGATAAACGTTAGGTTGACCTCACGAGCAATACCCTCGAACAATACCCATAACCTCCATAGCTATAACCCATAATTTCCTTAGCTCTATCCCGTTTGAAAACTTATTTTGAAATTGTCTGAATATAACTCCATCGTAGTATTTTATGTATACTAATAATATCTTGAAATAATACTAAGTAAATATATATATATATATATATATATATATATATATATATATATATATATATATGTAATTCGATTGAGAGAGTTTAGAGAAATATATTTTCAAGTTTCTATGAAATAATGAAACCTATTGAATTCTATTTATAATAGATTTTTGAATTATTAAAGTGAATTATTAAAGTATGAATTATTAAAGTGAATTATTAAAGTATGAATTATTAAAGTGAATTATTAAAGTATGAATTATTAAAGTTAAAGTAAAGTAAAAATAAAGTAAAAGTAAAGTTAAAGTATAGTAAAAGTATAAAACTATGTACGTATAATACGCGTATAAATATATTTAATATTAATTTAAATCGTTATATCATAAAACATTTTAGAAAAGTATAATTATATATATTCATAATAGGTTTCAAGGTTTTAAATTACAGTCTGTTGGTGAAGCATGGGATAAAGTCCAAAGATTTAATAAACGTATGAAATCATCTTAATGAAAAATGTCGAGTTACTTAACTTGTCGGTATCCAACATCTAAGTTATTTACACTCCACGTTCTTACTTATAGATCACTTTACCATTTTCCGAATATTGTCAAAAAGAATAGATTTCTTAAATCACAGTGGACCTCATAACATTGGCCCGTAATCATATCATAATGTATCTGATAATTCAATCATTTGATATTATCTCTTAATTCTGTCGATAAATATATCGAAACAAATACGTTCATGTAAAGTATCATATAT
This sequence comes from Rutidosis leptorrhynchoides, assembly GCF_046630445.1. Classification (NCBI taxonomy): domain Eukaryota; kingdom Viridiplantae; phylum Streptophyta; class Magnoliopsida; order Asterales; family Asteraceae; genus Rutidosis; species Rutidosis leptorrhynchoides. Next base: position 219,048,847 of record NC_092333.1, on the reverse strand, counting down.
ATCAAATACTTTGTTAATGTTTTCAGTTATTATATATTATATATACATATCTATATACACATAATTGTTCGTGAATCGTCGAACACGGTCAAAGGGTAATTGATTACATGAATGTAGTTCCAAACTTTTTGAGATTCAACATTACAAATTTTGCTTATCGTGTCAGAAACATATAAAGGTTAGGTTTAAATTTGGTCGGAAATTTCCGAGTCGTCACAGTACCTACCCGTTAAAGAAATTTCGTCCCGAAATTTGATCGAGGTCGTCATGGCTAACTTTAAAAATGTTTTCATGACGAATATGAGTTGATAAATAGAGTTTTATCATCATTGAGTAATATAGATAAAACAATTTGATTACGCGAAGAGTATAAGTGAAGTTATCGCAAGAGAGTGAAATGAGTAAACGTATATTCATTTTAACCGATGACGTAGTTATGATTGATTTTCGGAATTCATGGAATTTAAAGAAAATCTTTGCAATAAGATTTGGTTCTTCGGCGATTAAGGAAATCATGATCTTATTTGATTAAATGCGATAATCTGTCTCGATTTCTCTGTCTGATATTTTACTATAAATCCACCCCCTTCGTTTCTTTATTTCCACAGCTCACACCTTCTAGTCTTTCTCCCCAATTCATACTTTAAAGCATTCGTTAATATGCTTCATCCAGTATTGATTCTTGATATACTCTTAACATTCATATCTGTCATTCTTCTTTTTCATCTACCACCGGAGGAAGTTATTTTCTTCTACCATTACCTTGGGGTTATTGTGTTTTTCATTCTCCCGTGTCTTTATATTGCTATACGCATTGATATACAAGGTTTGTAATTTCGGGGTTGTTATCGGGCTTTATATTCTCCATTATATTTCGGAGCTTCATGCTTTCGTTTTCTCTTCCCGACCTTAATTCAAATGGATAATCGTCCAGAATTTGTAGATATGAATTTTTGGATGAACATAGTTAATGTTCCAAGAAGAAAATCGTAATGGCACAATCTTGATTTGGCAAATTACCAGAATATCCAAAAATATAGAGATATCAAGATGATATGTTCTTAATATGTTTGGAAATTGGGTAGAATGTAAGAGTCGTGTAAATAGTACATGATGACGGTATATTCTGTGAATCATCACGTTCCATTAGAAACTCAGTATGACTTACTGTAATATAATCACATTGATCAAGTGTCATTATATTATACTAACTCATGCTTCAGTTCCCAACACTACTTCAAAAACATTCCTATTTTAAATTCAATTTTTTTTTTAATTTAGAAACTAACACAGTTTCTTTTTATGTTGTAACGCAGATATTGCGAAGAGATAAAAGATATCGGATAAGAATAGTTGTGAAAATATCTTCAGGAATATCGAAGATATTATAATAAAAGATACGATAATATGGATGATGAAGAAGATTTGTCTGTGAAGGTTTAGAATAAGAAGTAAGGTGTTTGCTAACGATTTCAGTAGACACTGAATCATTTGGATCCTTTGAAGGCAGGTTTAGTCTTTGTGATTTGTCCACAGCCTCCTTCATGGTTTGCTCAATCCGTTTTCCAGTTTCAAACCTTCTCTTTTTCTCAGCTTTACCACCATACTATTCTTTATCATCAAACTTTTGACTGTTAAAGTCGTTTACAGTTTTTGCTGCTTCATCAGCATTTTTTCAATTTCAGAGAACTAGTTCATAGTTTGGGATGTTTTTCAGAAAATTCACATTCGAAGTATGTAAGTTTAGGAGATAGACGTTATATGTATAACTTTTGACGTAAAATTGTCGCGAAATTCAAAATACTGATTGCTAATTCCCAGTAGTTGGTGTGACAATTATTGTTACAGGATGTAGGTGAGTACATGATGGGGTTTTAATGAATAAGTATAGTGGATTTTCGGAGAGGCTTAAGTCGAAGGTTAATGAAGTTGTTGATAAGTTTACTACTAATGTGGCGAGATATGAAAGGTTCCCTGGTAACAATGATGAAGGGGTAATTGTTATAATAAGGTTTATTCGTATAAACAAATGAAGGTGATTTGCTGGAGCTGTGACAAAACTGTCTATTTTGGAAAGAGATTGAAAAATTATATTTGGTAATAAATATCAAAGGATCTGACACAGATACGTGTTAAACTATAACTTTGGTTTCGAGAGCTTTTCAGATGCATGACAGTGGGTAATATGTGGTTAGATCATCATCTCGCATGTCTTTAGGAATTTCGAAGTGTTTGAACACATATTGTAATTGTTAATATACATATGATGTTCTAAGATTTTGAATGATACAAATATTTTTGTGAGTTCCATGAATAGAAATGAGGTTCTAGGACAGTTTTGAAGTCAAAGTATAGTTTTGAAAGATGTAGGAATCTAAGAGTGATGATTTCGGTTATATCTTGAATCGAATTCTGAGATTTCAAAATCAGAATATGTAATTAGATTTTGAATGAGTATGGTTGTTTTGATTTCTATAAAAGAATGTATATTGTTGTGAAAGTAGGGAGTATAATGGATGATTTGCTGAATCAGATTCGAAGAATGTATCATATTAATTGTGAATTTATATATCTCTCGAGTATTACCTACCCGTTAAAAAAAAAATTCACAATTAATATTTTGTACAAAAGAATTTTATTACAGTCTTTATGGAAATATATATGTGTATATTTCTTCAGATGTAATATTGATTTAATGAGTTAATATTAAATTAAACTCATTTGATTTATGGTTAAGGCTAGGATAGATAATTTCTAAACTTTAGAAATTACATAATCATCGTAGAATGTTTTCCCAATGAAGTTATGAATCAATACTTCATCGTTGTGGTATTCCTTGGTATCTACATGGCGTATGACGTCGATGCTCGTGGGACAGATTGTGAAGTTGAGGTTTGCGATGCGGTTGTTGTTGGTGGTGGTAATGGCACTGTTGATGTTGTTGATGGTGGTACTTGTTATGCTGCTGGTGTTGCTGCTGGTGTTTGTAACCTTTGCACCATATTCTCCAAAGCCACTACCCGAGCGCGAAGCTCGTTGACTTCTTCTATTACACTGGGGTGATTGTCGGTTCGGACGAGCGGATAGATAAGATCTAGAATTTGGTGTAGTATATAATCATGACGAGATACTCTGGAAATGAGAGAGAAAATGGTGTTTCTGACAGGTTCGCCGGTAAGTGCTTCAGGTTCATTGCCAAGAGGGCAATGTGGTGGATGAAAGGGATCACCTTCTTCTTGTCTCCAATGGTTAAGTAGATTACGAACCCATCCCCAATTCATCCAAAATAGATGATGGATAATTGGTTGATCCATTCCGGTCACACTGCTTTCGGAACTTGAGTGGAATTCCATTTCGGAATCCGAGGGACTTGAACTAATGACGAATTCCATTTCGTACGATTGAATAAAAAAAATATTCGATATGAAATGATTTTCCGGCTATCGGGTGGTATTCTAATTATATAGAGCAAAAGGTTTCGTAGATTACGGAGGAATTTACGAAATATGTCAGTCAAAGTTTACAGTAACAGATACGCTAAGATATGAATTAGCAGATACGCTAAGATATGAATTTTGTCTATACACTATTCATGCAATCAATGCAATAAGATGTGTCTAGACTAAGAATGATAAGCAGGTAATTTCCGACAAAAATGATGAGCAAAACTTTTGACATGCAAACACGGTCGAAGTCCAGACTCACTAATGCATCCTAACGACTATCAGTTAGACACACTAATGCAGACCTGGTTCGCTAAGACCACCGCTCTGATACCAACTGAAAGGACCCGTTCATATACATTATAAACGATTCACAATAGTTGATTACATCGCGAGGTATTTGACCTCTACATGATACATTTTACAAACATTGCATTCGTTTTTAAAAGATAAACTTTCTTTACAACGAAAGTTGACGGCATGCACACCATTTCATAATACATCCAACTATTATTGTTTTAATAATAATCTTGATGAACTCAATGACTCGAATGCAAAGTCTTTCAAAATATGCCATGAATGACTCCAAGTAATATCCTGAAAATGAGCTAATGCACAGCGGAAGATTTCTTTAATACCTGAAAATAAACATGCTTTAAAGTGTCAACCAAAAGGTGGTGAGTTCATAGGTTTATCATAACAATCATTTCAATATATTAATAGACCACAAGATTTCCGTTTATAAATATATGTACACTCGCAAGTGTATAAAAGTATTCTATAAGCTGTAGGCACCCGGTAACAAGCCTTAACCTTCATGTTTTACCCTCTGAAGTACACCAGATCAGGTGTGTTTAAAATAACCTCGAAGTACTAAAGCATCCCATAGTCAGGATGGGGTTTGTCATGCCCAATAGATCTATCTTTAGGATTCGCGCCTACCGTACATAGACAAGTAGTTTAATGTTACCAAGCTAAGGGTATATTTCTGGTTTAAACCCACATAGAATTAGTTTTAGTACTTGTGCCTATTTCGTAAAACATTTATAAAACCGCGCATGTATTCTCAGCCCAAAAATATATATAAAAAGGGAGTAATGAAACTCACCATACTGTATTTCATAGTAAAAATACATATAACGTCATTTAACAAGTGCAAGGTTGGCCTCGGATTCACGAACGTATCAATATTGTGATTCAATATTGCAGGAAAGTACGTAGACGCAATGAAAATGATAAACGTTAGGTTGACCTCACGAGCAATACCCTCGAACAATACCCATAACCTCCATAGCTATAACCCATAATTTCCTTAGCTCTATCCCGTTTGAAAACTTATTTTGAAATCGTCTGAATATAACTCCATCGTAGTATTTTATGTATACTAATAATATCTTGAAATAATACTAAGTAAATATATATATATATATATATATATATATATATATATATATATATATATATATATATATATATATATATGTAATTCGATTGAGAGAGTTTAGAGAAATATATTCAAGTTTCTATGAAATAATGAAACCTATTGAATTCTATTTATAATAAATTTTTGAATTATTAAAGTGAATTATTAAAGTATGAATTATTAAAGTGAATTATTAAAGTATGAATTATTAAAGTGAATTATTAAAGTATGAATTATTAAAGTTAAAGTAAAGTAAAAGTAAAGTAAAAGTAAAGTTAAAGTATAATAAAAGTATAAAACTATGTACGTATAATACGCGTATAAATATATTTAATATTAATTTAAATCGTTATATCATAAAACATTTTAGAAAAGTAGAATTATATATATTCATAATAGGTTTCAAGTTTTTAAATTACAGTCTGTTGGTGAAGCATGGGATAAAGTCCAAAGGTTTAATAAACGTATGAAATCATCTTAATGAAAAATGTCGAGTTACTTAACTTGTCGGTATCCAACATCTAAGTTATTTACACTCTACGTTCTTACTTATAGATCACTTTACCATTTTTCGAATATTGTCAAAAAGAATAGATTTCTTAAATCACAGTGGACCTCATAACATTGGCCCGTAATCATATCATAATGTATCTGATAATTCAATCATTTGATATTATCTCTTAATTCTGTCGATAAATATATCGAAACAAATACGTTCATGTAAAGTATCATATATATCAAATACTTTGTTAATGTTTTCAGTTATTATATATTATATATACATATCTATATACACATAATTGTTCATGAATCGTCGAACACGGTCAAAGGGTAATTGATTACATGAATGTAGTTCCAAACTTTTTGAGATTCAACATTACAAATTCTGCTTATCGTGTCGGAAACATATAAAGGTTAGGTTTAAATTTGGTCGGAAATTTCCGGGTCGTCACATCTTTAATCATCATTATCAATCATCATACATATCACACACATCCTTCATCATTGTATACATCATCCCCCATTGTTTGTATATGATCACCATGATCATCGTGTATCATCTTAAACATCATCATCATACTTAATATCGCAATACATAATCACCTCAACATTATTATGTATCATAAATCATTCATAATCATAACATCACGTATTCATTTTATCATCTTTAAACCTTATCTAACATCACCTACCATTACTAACTCAACATCATATGATAACTTCAAAATTCCTAGGCTATATCATCATCTATATCGTCATCTAGTTCTAATCCCGTATCATCAAATAATCATCATCTAAGTATTATTTTTTTTAATCATACATGAAGCTGTGATCACCCCTCGTTCTCCATCATGGTTATCATTATCGCCCTACGTAATACCGACCCAACTTGTATAATCAATTCCCAGCCGATTGCAATTCATTAATAAAATGGATTGACAGTCCAACATCGTTCTTGATCTTATAATTAAAAAGGAACTAGTGTGAGGGTGTCGGCTAGAAAAACATAAAATTTTCGATGGAACTGCAGTAAGTTAAAAGGGTTTAAATGATTTATGTGGGGTTCCTGTTTTGAAACTTTTGCCACGACAGATGTGTTAAAAAAAAATTTGCTGGTTTCCACTCACCTAAAGTGATAATATATGTTGGCCATCTCTTTATACTTTGTCCCACTTGATATTGGTATCCTAATCAATTTGCTAATATAGTTCGGCCATTTAGTTGTAACTCCATTTTCAAGATTACTTTGGCATTGTTTCAAATCCCTCTACAGCCCCATCATAAATAAATAAATCCAATTGTTTAACTAGCTAGTGGGGAGCTCATTAACTAAAGTAGATTTGATAGTGGGTCTTAAATTTATTCGAATCAGATGAGAGAAACACAAAAACTGCACTACCTCATCTTTATATCTATCATTATTGCTCCCTTATAAATAATCATTTTCGTCACAGTTTTTATCTATTACCTCCATGATTAGCATCGACCACAGAGGTGTTGGTAGCTCATTTCGCTAAACAGAAAGACATCATCGTAGCAGCATTGTGTAGCAGCAGTTTGCCGGTGTGGTTTTTGATGGATTTTAAAACAGAAACCGACGGGTATAGTAGCTGTTGTACAAATTCGTGGCTGCCGTTTTTGAGTTATGGTGGGCTGCAAACAGGAAACATAAGATAGCAGCAGTGAAATAGTTAGTGTTGGAGTGACGGTTGTAGGTGATGGAAAAGGTGGCGGGTATAGTTATAGCGGGTGGCAAAAGGTTGAGTTTGTTGAAGAAGAATTCGACAAGATAAGAAGGAGATAGGAGAAGATGCTATGTTTCTTGATCAAGGTTGTTATTGACAGAGAGCGAAAGAAGTAAGGCAAGAGGAATAATTAAATATGATATGGATGGCGGTTTCAAGGGTGACCGTGGTGGTTATGGTGTGTACATTGGTCGTTCGAGTCTTGCAATGAGCTAAGAATTCCATACAGGCAGCAGTGATGAAGGTTTATCAAGCAAGGTGTTTGTGGATTGGATATTGATAATGTGAAGTTAATTGATATCATTTACAGCTGTAGCTGTTCGTTTTCTACTCATATATGGTCGACGGGAATCAAAATCCAAAGGAGAAGAAAACAAAACAAAGGAAAAAAAATATATAGGAATCAGATAAAGTAATTAATTTAGTACAATTGATTTTGATATGTTAGTTTGATTGGTACTTAAAGTTAATTAGTCAGAAAAGATTACTATCGACCTCTAACAGAATTTATCTGTTAATGTGAATAATTGGATTCGATTCGTATGAGTTTGTAATCCCAAAATCAATTACCAAATAGTTAGACAGCGATAGACAACTGATTTTGGATTTTCATGATTTTAATTACGTATTTATTTATTTATTTATTTATTTATATATATAGGATCGCATACATATATATATATATATATATATATATATATATATATATATATATATATATATATATATATGTATTAATATCTGAATCTGTATTTATATATATATATATATATATATATATGTATATATATATAAATCTGTATTTTGTGTAAGAATATGTATTTATATATATCTGTGTTTATATATATATGTATATATATATTAAATTTTTTAACTTTTGATATCAAGTATAAATATTAATAAAGTAATTAGTAATAATATTTGATAAATAATATTATTACTTAGAAATAAATGAAAATTTTTAAGTAATTTAATTACTAATAATAATATTAAAAATGATAATACATCTTACTAGTTATAACAATGTTAATACTATTAATGATAAATATAATATAATAACTCATACATATCAAATTTTATAATCATACAATGTATCTGATAAATCAATCATTTAATATTATCTTTTAATTCTGTCTATAATTATATTAAATATATATTGAAACAAATACGTTCATGTAAAGTATTATATATCTAATACCTTGTTAACGTTTTTAATTAATAAGTATATATTATATACACATATCTATATGTACATAAATGTTCGTGAATCGTCAGGCATGGTCGAAGGGTAATTGATTACATGAATATAGATTTCAAAACTTTCGAGACTCAACATTACAGATTTTTCTTATCGTGTCGGAAACATATAAAGATTAAAGTTTAAATTTGATCGGAAATTTCCGGGTCATCACAATACCTACCCGTTAAAGAAATTTCGTCCCCGAAATTTGATAGAGGTCGTCATGGATAACAATAAGAATGTTTTCATGACAATTATGAGTTGATAATTTGGGTTTTATCATCATTGATTAATATAGATAAAACGATTCGATCAAGTGAAGCGTACGAGTGAAGCTATCACAAGGGAGTGAAATGGGTAATTGTAGATTTGTCATATCTTTTGACGTAGATAGGATTGATTTCCAGAGTTCAAGGGATTTGGAGAGAATCTTCGTAGTAAGATTTGATTCTTCGGTAATTAAGGAGATTAGGATCCTCTTTGGTTAAATGGAATAATCTATTTTGATTGTTCTGTCGGATTTTTCACTATAAATCCACCTTCTTCGTTTCCTTATTTCCACAGCTCACACCTTCTATTCTTTCTCCTTCTATTCATACTTTAAAGTATTCATCAATATGCTCCATCCCGTTCTGATCCTTGATATACTCTTAATTTTCATATCTGTCATTCTTCTTTTTCATCTACCACCGGAGGATTTTATTTACTTCTACTATTACCTTGGGGTTATAGTGTTTTTAATTTTCCCGTGCCTTTACGTGGTAATACGTATTGATATGCACGGTTTGTAATTTATGTGTTGTTGTCGAGCTGTATATTTTCTTTTATATTCAAGAGTTCCATACTTTTGTCTCCTCTTTCCGACTTCAAGTCAAGCGAATAATGGTCCGGAATTCATAGGTATGGATTTTTGAAATGAACATAGTTAATGTTCTAAGAAGGAACTCGTAATGGCACGATCTTGATTTGGTAAATTACTAGAATATCCGAAAAGATAGAACTATCAATAAGATATGTTCTTATTATGTTTAGAGATTGGGTAGAATGTAAGAGTCGTGTAAATGGCACATGATGACGGTATGTTCTGTGAATCATCACGTTCTATTAGAAACTCAGCATGAATTACTGTAATATAATCACGTTGATCAAATGTCATTATATTATACTAACTCATGCATCAGTTCCCAACACTACTTCAAACCATTCATATTTTAAATTCAAAGATTTATAGAATATAGAAACTAAAACAATTTCCTTTTATGAGATAACACAGATAGCGTGGAGAGATAATTAATATCGGACGAGAATATTTATGAAGATATCTTCAGAAATATTGAGGATATTTATAATGAAAGATACAATGATATCTTAGAATGTTAGAACCAAATTGTGATGAAGAAATTTATTCACGATGATTTAGAGCGGTTAAGGAGTAAGGTATTCGCTAAAGATTTCATCAGAAACAGAATCATCAGGATTCTTTAAATACATGGTTTGGTCTTTGTATTTGTCCTTGGTCTCCTTCATGTTTGCTCGATTCATTTTTCAGAACTCAGAGATCTAATTCGTAAGCTAGAGTGCTTTTCAGAATTTCAGAATGAAAGTTCATAATTCTATGAGATAAATGTTATATGTATACATATAACTGTTGATGTAAAAACGCTGCAAGATTTGAAATGCTGATTGCTAATTCTCGATAATTGATATGACAACTCTCGTTATAAGATGCGGATAAGTGTATGATAGGGTTTTAATGAACAAATATAATGATTCTTCGGAGAGACTTAAGTCAATGAGTAATGAAGTTGTTGGTAAGTTTAATGCTAATGTGATGGAATATAAATGGTTCCCCGGTAACGATGATGAAGGGGTAATCTTTATAATTGTGTTTATCTGAATGAAAAATTTGAAGTTGATTTGCTGGAGCTGTCACAAAATTGGCTAATTTGAAAAGAAATTGCGTTGTTATTTTCGGAAATAACAATGCCAAAGAAGCTAGCACAGATATGTGTTAAAAATTTATATAGATTCCGAGAATTTTTCAGGTGCATAACTATATGCATAAATCTTTTCTTCCGTAGATGAAGTGTGGTTGATTCATCCTCCCGATTGAGATGTTTTCAAGAATCACGGAAGGTTTGAACGCAGATTGTAATCGTCAAGATACAAATGAAGTTTAAGATGAAAATCAAGTGGCAAACTTGAAGAATTGTTTAGTTTCATATGTTATAATCAATATTTTTAATTCATTTTAAATGTCCACTGTTGGTAGTCCTCGGTTGATTAGTCCACAGTTAGCTAGGAACAGTTAGCTAGAATTTTGTTAGCGTGGATTCTTAACAAAATTTCTCATAGTTAATTTGTTTGTTACTAACAAATTTTTATTTCGTCAAATATTTTCTTCAATATGCCACCTGTTGGATTCTGATAGGTCAAAATCTAAATATGAAATTTGAATGGAAATGGTTATTCTGTGGTGAACGGATTCATATATTTGTGGATGTAAGTAGGATAGGAAATGACTGTTGAATCAGATTTGAAGAATGTACAGTGTAACTTATTAATGTGAAATCTTAAATATTCCTCGGGTATTACCTACCCGTTAAAATATTTTCATCATTAACAGTTTGTACGAAAGAATTTTTAATCACAATCTTTATGAAAATATATATACATATATATTTTCTTCAGATGTAATTATGGATTTAACGAGTCAATATAATATTAGACTCATTTGATTTTTCGGTTTGAGCTAGAATAAATAAACTCTAAAACTATTAGGATCCACATATTCTTCGCAGAATATTGATGAAGTTATGGATCAATACTTCATCGTTAATTATTAGGATCCACATATTCTTCACAGAATATTAATGAAGTTATGGTTCAATACATCATTGTTAATTGTTGTTGGTACTCCTTGGTATCTATGATGCGTATGATGTTGATGTTCATGGGACAGATTGTGATGTTGAGGTGTGGGATGCTGATGTTGCTGTTGGTGATGGTACTGTTGGTGCCAGTGATGTTGCTGAAGCTGGTACGTTTTACACCATACTTTTCAAGGTTACAACTCGGGTGCGAAGCTCGTTGACTTATTACTCCGGGATGATTGTCGGTAGGAACGAGCGAGTGAATAAGGTTTAGAATTTTAGATAGAATATAATCATGGCGAGATACTTTGGAAATGTGAGTGAAAATGGTATTACGAACAGGTTCGCCGGTAAGTGCTTCAGGTTCTTTGCCAAGAGGTGAATTCGGTTGATGAAAAGGATTGCCTTCTTCGTGTCTCCATTGATTAAGTCGACTACGATCTCATCCGATGAATTGGGGATGACTGATTGATTGATTCATTCCGGTGACGCATGCTTTCGGAGCTGGAGTGGGACTCCATATCGGAATCTGAGGGACTTGAACTAGTGGTGAGTTCCATTGCGTACGATTGAATAAAGGATTTTTCGATATGAAATGAATTTCGGATATCGGATGATATTCTAATTACATAAAATACTTATACATAGTACAGAAGATCCCGTAGATTACGGAGGAATTTTCAGAAGCTATCAGGCAAGGCTAATAGTAACAGATACGCTAAGATATGACTTAGCAGATATGCTAAGATATGAATTAGCAGATACGCTAAGATATGAATTTTGTCTATACACTATTCATACAATCAATGCAGTAAGATGTGTCTAGACTAAGAATGATAAGCAGGTAATATTCGACAATTGGTGGTAAGCAAAAACTTTTGACATGCAGACCAGGTTCAAGTCCAGACTCATTAATATAACCTAACAACTACTAGGTCGAAGTCCAGACTTCACTAATGCATCCTAACAACTACTGATTAGACACACTAATGTTGAACTGGTTCGCTAAGACCAACGCTCTGATACCACCTGTGATGCCCCGACCAAATCCATATGGACGAGTACATTATATTTGGTTACATCGCGAGGTACTTGACCTCTAAATGATACATTTTACAAACATTGCATTCGTTTTTAAAAGACAAACTTTCATTTCATCGAAAGTTGACAGGTATGCATACCATTTCATAATATCCAAACTATAAATGACCTAATCCGTCATTTACTTAATAATAATCTCTAATGAACTTTGACGACTCGAATGCAACGTCTTTTGAAATATGTCATGAATGACTCCAAGTAATATCCTTAAAATGAGCTAATGCACAGCGGAAGATTTCTTTCAAACCTGAGAATAAACATGCTTTCAAGTGTCAACCAAAAGGTTGGTGAGTTCATTAGTTTATAGTAATCATTTCATTTTCATCATTTTAATAGACCACAAGATTTTAAATATTATAAAACGTACAGAAGTCCCATTCCAACTGCACAAAAATATCTTTCATATGAAGAACACCTGGTGAGGATTCAAAATATAATAGTAACCATCTGTGCCGGTCTTTCACCCCACGGCTGAACACATGTGCCTTCAAAATATAGAACCTCTGTGCCGGTCTTTACACCCCACGGCTGAACACATGTTTATAAAATATAGGACAACCGGTGCCAAAATGTCATAAATAATAAACCATCCACCCGGCTCGGGAGCTCATACGCTCTAACGGAAACCGGGGGCTAATACGTGTCATAATAATCATCCCCAATCCCAGATAATTCTATCATAGAATGCAGTTAAGGTACTTGTGTCTATTGCGTCAACATTTATAAAAGCGCATGTATTCTCAGTCCCAAAAATGTAAGGAGTAAAAAAAAAGAATCAAATGAAACTCACCGTATTGTATTTTGTAGTGAAAATACATATGACGACATTGAACAACTAAACAACGTAGGGTTGGCCTCGGATTCACGAACCTATATCATTTATATTTATATTAACACATATAATTGAAATCGAACGAAGTTTTATATTATTAGTGATATATTCGTTATTTTAGTAAATTACATGTTATATGTATTAAATAGGATTTTATGTAACTAATTGTTATTTGATAAATTAATATCAATAAAAAGTTGTATTAACTTATAATAATAATAATAATTTTTAATAATAAAAATAATTACAATAATAATAATCATGATAATAATAATATTATTAATGGTAATCAAAATAATGATAAAAATATTGTTAGTAAAAATAATAATAATGATAATAAAAATAATAATGATAATTCTAATAATAATAATAATAAAAATAATATTTTTAATGATAATAAGATGATAACTTTAGTAAAAATGATAATTTTAATAATAATGATAATAATAATAATAATAATCATACTTATAATCGTACTTGTAATAATAATAATAATAATAATAATAATAATAATAATAATAATAATAATAGCAATAAGAGTAATAATAATACTACCTCGCATGAAAAAGTTCCAAAAATAAACAAAGTGCCTCCGCCCGGGCTCGAACACAAGACCTTCCGTTTAAACACAAACGCCCATACCATTCAACCAATTTATCATTTCTGTTTACTAACCCTCCTAAATATATATATATATTTCGTTTTCTGTTCTTCATCATATCGATATCATCTATATCATTTTATCATCAATCTCCATTATCTTTAATCATCATTATCAATCATCATACATATCACACACATCATTCATCATTGTATACATCATCCCCCATTGTTTGTATATGATCACCATGATCATCGTGTATCATCTTAAACATCATCATCATACTTAATATCGCAATACATAATCACCTCAACATTATTATGTATCATAAATCATTCATAATCATAACATCACGTATTCATTTTATCATCTTTAAACCTTATCTAACATCACCTACCATTACTAACTCAACATCATATGATAACTTCAAAATTCCTAGGCTATATCATCATCTATATCGTCATCTAGTTCTAATCCCGTATCATCAAATAATCATCATCTAAGTATTATTTTTTTTTAATCATACATGAAGCTGTGATCACCCCTCGTTCTCCATCATAGTTATCATTATCGCCCTACGTAATACCGACCCAACTTGTATAATCAATTCCCAGCTGACTGCAATTCATTAATAAAATCGATTGACAGTCCAACATCGTTCTTGATCTTATAATTAAAAAGGAACTAGTGTGAGGGTGTCGGCTAGAAAAACATAAAATTTTCGATGGAACTGCAGTAAGTTAAAAGGGTTTAAATGATTTATGTGGGGTTCTTGTTTTGAAACTTTTGCCACGACAGATGTGTTAAAAAAAATTTGCTGGTTTCCACTCACCTAAAGTGATAATATATGTTGGCCATCTCTTTATACTTTATCCCACTTGATATTGGTATCCTAATCAATTTGCTAATATAGTTCGGCCATTTAGTTGTAACTCCACTTTCAAGATTACTTTGGCATTGTTTCAAATCCCTCTACAGCCCCATCATAAATAAATAAATCCAATTGTTTAACTAGCTAGTGGGGAGCTCATTAACTAAAGTAGATTTGATAGTGGGTCTTAAATTTATTCGAATCAGATGAGAGAAACACAAAAACTGCACTACCTCATCTTTATATCTATCATTATTGCTCCCTTATAAATAATCACTTTCGTCACAGTTTTTATCTATTACCTCCATGATTAGCATCGACCACAGAGGTGTTGGAAGCTCATTTCGCTAAACAGAAAGACATCATCGTAGCAGCACTGTGTAGCAGCAGTTTGCCGGTGTGCTTTTTGATGGATTTTAAAACAGAAACCGACGGGTATAGTAGCTGTTGTACAAATTCGTGGCTGCCGTTTTTGAGTTATGGTGGGCTGCAAACAGGAAACATAAGATAGCAGCAGTGAAATAGTTAGTGTTGGAGTGACGGTTGTAGGTGATGGAAAAGGTGGCGGGTATAGTTATAGCGGGTGGCAAAAGGTTGAGTTTGTTGAAGAAGAATTCGACAAGATAAGAAGGAGATAGGAGAAGATGCTATGTTTCTTGATCAAGGTTGTTATTGACAGAGAGCGAAAGAAGCAAGGCAAGAGGAATAATTAAATATGATATGGATGGCGGTTTCAAGGGTGACCGTGGTGGTTATGGTGTGTACCTTGGTCGTTCGAGTCTTGCAATGAGCTAAGAATTCCATACAGGCAGCAGTGATGAAGGTTTATCAAGAAAGGTGTTTGTGGATTGGATATTGATAATGTGAAGTTAATTGATATCATTTACAGCTGTAGCTGTTCGTTTTCTACTCATATATGGTCGACGGGAATCAAAATCCAAAGGAGAAGAAAACAAAACAAAGAAAAAAATATATATATAGGAATCAGATAAAGTAATTAATTTAGTACAATTGATTTTGATATGTTAGTTTGATTGGTACTTAAAGTTAATTAGTCAGAAAAGATTACTATCGACCTCTAACAGAATTTGTCTGTTAATGTGAATAATTGGATTCGATTCGTATGAGTTTGTAATCCCAAAATCAATTACCAAATAGTTAGACAGCGATAGACAACTGATTTTGGATTTTCATGATTTTAATTACGTATTTATTTATTTATTTATTTATATATATAGGATCGCATACATATATATATATATATATATATATATATATATATATATATATATATATATATATATAAATCTGTATTTTGTGTAAGAATATGTATTTATATATATCTGTGTTTATATATATGTATATATATATTAAATTCTTTAACTTTTGATATCAAGTATAAATATTAATAAAGTAATTAGTAATAATATTTGATAAATAATATTATTACTTAGAAATAAATGAAAATTTTTAAGTAATTTAATTACTAATAATAATATTAAAAATGATAATACATCTTACTAGTTATAACAATGTTAATACTATTAATGATAAATATAATATAATAACTCATACATATCAAATTTTATAATCATACAATGTATCTGATAAATCAATCATTTAATATTATCTTTTAATTCTGTCTATAATTATATTAAATATATATTGAAACAAATACGTTCATGTAAAGTATTATATATCTAATACCTTGTTAACGTTTTTAATTAATAAGTATATATTATATACACATATCTATATGCACATAAATGTTCGTGAATCGTCAGGCATGGTCGAAGGGTAATTGATTACATGAATATAGATTTCAAAACTTTCGAGACTCAACATTACAGAATTTGCTTATCGTGTCGGAAACATATAAAGATTAAAGTTTAAATTTGATCGAAAATTTCCGGGTCATCACATATAAGTCATAACTGAATAAATTTGTTATTGTGTTCATTGATGACATATTTGTGTATTTCAAGAACAAATAGGAACACGAGCAACATCTACGTTCAGTACTGAAAATGCTCAGAGAAGAGCAACTGTATGTGAAATTCTCAAAGTGTGACTTTTGGTTACAAGAGGTACAATTCCTTGGTCAGGTTGTAGGTGCCAACAGAATACAAGTTGATCCGAAAAAGAATGAAACGGTTAGGAATTGGGAAACCCCAAAGACACCAACACATATCCGACAATATCTGGGTCTAGCTGGTTACTACAGAAGATCCATTGAAGGTTTCTCTACGATTGCCCGACCATTAACCGCGTTGACTCATAAAGGTAAGAAGTATGAGTGGTCAGAACCACAAGAAGCTGCCTTTCAGTTGTTAAAGGATAAGTTAACGACTGCACCGATATTATCTCCATCCGAGAGAAATAAAGAGTTTGTTATTTATTATGATGCTTCGCGTCAAGGA
Organism: Rutidosis leptorrhynchoides; assembly: GCF_046630445.1. NCBI lineage: Eukaryota > Viridiplantae > Streptophyta > Magnoliopsida > Asterales > Asteraceae > Rutidosis > Rutidosis leptorrhynchoides. The sequence goes on along the minus strand of NC_092333.1, from coordinate 219,031,797 downwards.
ATGGGTTGTGTGTCAATGAAATGAAACAAGGTTATTGCATAGGGATCGCGACAGTTAAAGATTCACAAGCAGAACTATACTACTCTCGACTTGGAACTAGGACTTGTAGTCTTTGAACTTAAAATGTGGATATACTACCTGTATGGAACCAAGTTTACTATTTTCACTAACCATAAGAGTTTACGGCACACTCTTGGTCAGAAACAATTCAACATGAGACAACAATGTTGGATGGAGTTACTTAATGATTACGACTATGAAATTGAATATCATCCTGGAAAAGAAAATGTTGTAGTAGATGCTTTGAGCAGAAAAAAGAGAGAGAGATAGAGAGAGATAGAGAGAGAGAGAGAGAGACCTATCAGGGTTAAAGCTCTTAACATAGTTGTCCGTACGAACCTTACATCATAGATCTGCGCTGCATAACTGGAGGCTATGAAACAAGAGAATGTCGATGTTGAATTTATCAAGGGGAAAGATAAGAAGTTTAACATAAAAGAGGATGGAATATGATATTTTGCTAACCGCATCTAGGTACCAAAGTTTCGAGGATTAAGAGAACTGGTGATGGAAGAAGCACATAAATCAAGATACTCAATTCATCCAGGATCAGATAAGATGTACCAAGATCTAAAGGCATTTTATTGGTGGTCAAATCTGAAAGCCGACATTGCTACTTATGTTGGGAAGTGCTTGACTTGTGCTAAGGTTAAGGCTAAACATCAGAAGCCATCTGGGCTGCTGACTCAACCAGAAATTCTACAGTAGAAATGGAAAAATATTGCGATGGACTTCATCACTAAACTGCAAAAAAAAAAAACACGTGGGAGTTTACGACACTATTTGGGTTGTCGTGGATCGTCTCACTAAGTCTGCACATATTTCTGCCGATAATAGAAAATGGCAGGATGGATAAGTTGGCACAGTGTACATGAAAGGAGTCGTCTCTAGGCATGGAGTGCATTTATCCATTATATTCGATCGCGACAGCAGATTCACTTCTAGATTCTGGCAAGCGTTACAATAGGCAATGGTGACTCGTTTGGATATGAGTACAGCGTATCACCCCCAAACCGATGGCCAAAGTGAACAAACCATTCAAACTTTAGAGGACATGTTACGAGCATGTATCATTGATTAAGGGAACGGATGGGATAAGTATTGCCACTAGCTGAGTTTTCGTACAACAATAGCTACCGTACGAGCATTACGGTTGCACCTTTTGAAGCATTGTATGGAAGAAAGTGTATATCTCCCGTATGCTGGAGCGAACTAGGGGATAGTTATTTGACAGGTCCCGAGATTATACATGAGACAACCGAGAAGATTTTGCAAATTCAAGGACGATTGAAAATAGCTCGAAGTTGTCAGAAATGATATGCCGATGTGAGAAGGTGACCTTTGGAATTTCAAGTCGCTGATAAAGTCATGCTTGAAGTATCACCCTGGAAGGGTGTAGTCCGGTTTGGAAAACGAGGTAAACTGAGTCCGAGGTATGTTGGACCATTCGAGGTAACTGGAAGAATTGGACTGGTGGCTTATAGGTTGAAATTGCTACAAGAACTAAGTGAAGTACACGACACTTTCCATGTGTCGAACTTGAAGAAGTGCCTAGTCGACGAGGACTTGGTGATTCCTTTAGAGGAGTTGCGCATCGATGACAAGCTTGATTTTGTGAAAGAACCAGTTGAGATCATGGATCGTGAGGTTAAGCGACTCAAGCAAAGCAACATACCTATTGTTAAGGTTAGGTGGAATGCCCGGAGAAGACCAGAGTTCACGTGGGAACGTGAAGACCAGATGAAAAGAAAGTATCCGCAACTGTTTCCAGACAAAACGACTCCAGCGGACGTTCACTAAAATTTCTGGATGACATTTTAATAACAGGTGGGTAATGTAACAATCCTACTTTTTCCGTTACTTCCGTTAACTGTCTGTTAATTATTTTAATGGTGACTACTTGACTTGATATGTGTTTAAGTGTATTAAATGCATATTTGATCCTTGGTGGGTTACAGGAATAGATTTAACGTGAAAACTCCAATACATGAGAAAAACCGCGGGCCTCCAAATAGAAATACACTATATCACAAATTGTTACAATGATATAGACGGCTCTCTTAAGGCAACTACACTCTCTAAAATATTTAACTAATACAACTCTCAAACAAGAGTACGAAAGAAATAAATAATCAAATACTTAACGTGTATTTATTTGGTGCTAATTAGAAGTGAGGCTTAGCCCTCCTTTTATAACCAAATCACTCACCTCCAACTTCTTCCTCCCACCTATGTAGGATAACATCATTCTATCCACCTATGTGACAATAAGCAACCATATCAATTTCTTCTAACCAAAACTATAATCAACAAATCTCCACCTTTTTTATAGAAGAAGATAACCATGCTTCCACATTGAAAGGATAACTGACGTAGACGCTTCCTCGACGACAACTTCAAGATCCTCATCTTCATGTCATTGACGTTATCTCCCAAGAGACAATACTTGCATCTTCATCAAACATTGTCAAGACCCGACAATCATTGTCATCACAGATAATCGTAACTCTTAACAGAATTATCATACTCCACCATAAATAGTATAGCACTAAGAATATCACATTCCAAGCATTTCACATCGGCACATGTTGTATACCCAGCTGAATTGTTATGGTGCAACTTCCTGTTTGGCTTTCCCTGGAAGTTTCATCAGCTACAACATCCGTTTCCACCACACAACCTGCATCAACGCCAAACCAATGCCCATGTGCAATTTATGGAACCACTAATGAACATCCCTTCCCATGGTGGCGCGGACACACCATGAGGAGGACGTGACTTCAGAGGAATTCGTCACTCTCTATAACAATGGAGACAATGTTAGCATCTTTGGAGCCATTTGCCGAATTAGCTCCACCTGAACAATTAGCCCTTACATGTCCAGTCTTCCCGTACCTCCTGTAATGACCCGCACTTTTTCGATCGTTCTATACTTATAACATTAATATTTACATAAATTAAACCTTACCAACATGATAAGCAATCCAAATTGTTGAGACTTATGTTTTTGAAATGAGTTTTACACAACATTTGACCGTCTAGTTTGACCGATGATATCACGAACTATATAACATATGATAATTATACGTTTATGTATATATATGTATATATACATATTTAACATGATCTAAGGATGTTTTAATATCTCATTTTGTATTAATAACAATAAGTTATAAGTATATTTTGAAACTACTAACTTAAGTTTTCAAAACGATAACCATACGTAACGTTATTTGACATAAATACTTATAACATATAATGTTTATACATATATCGTATATGTAATGTATTTAATCACTTTTAAAGACTTAAATACATAAAACAATATAAGTATATTCACAAAAGATAGCTATATTTGAATTCTCATTTCATTTTTCACAAGATTTTCTATACGTATATCTAGAGTATATGTACTCGTATCATACCTAGCCTCTATACGTATTTACTATTAGTATATACACATCAAATCACCACCAACCAGCCCTTGTTCAATGCCTTATGTATAAGGTAACTACTTTTGTTATCTAGTATGACAATTTCACATGATTAAAAGATTTTTTCACAAAATTACAAACTTATACACCTTTTACACCACCATTTATACTCCATTCCATTTTCATTTTACTACACATTTCTTTAACCAAAAACACACTCTTAAGAAACTCCATAACCATTCAGCTAGTATCCATGAAGATCTAGCCATAAAAACATCACTTAAACACCATAAGAAAAACCTTACAAAAACACTTCAAGAATTCTTTCAAGAACACAAGTTTACTTCCAATCTTTCATCCAACTCCATCACTCTTTTGGTTCTAGATTTTTACTTCTCTTTTACAGCAATCTTGTCCAAGTAACTTGAGGTAGTAACTTTGTTCATAACCTTATTCGATTCATATATATATAGCTATCTTATTTTGTGGTATAAAATTTTAACAACATGAACATAGTTTGAATGTTTTCAAACTTGTTTGCAAACTAAATAGATCCTTCTCACTTAACTTTTAAAATACTTCAAGACCTGTAATATATCATAAATATATGCTAATTTAACAAGGTATAACTTGGTTTTTCAAAGAACACCTTAAAAACTGAATTTACGACGTCGGAGTGCAACTGGGGGCTGTTTTGGGTTGGATAATTAAAAACCATCTTAAACTTTGAATTGGAGGTTTATTTTCTGGAAAAATGATTTTTACTATGAATATGATAACACATAAAAATTTCATGATTTAACTCAAAGTATAAGTATTTTTAGAAAAATAATCATTTAAGGTTGTTTACATGATGGAAAATGATTAACTTCATAAGTTTCACTAAAGTTTGACCTGTGACCTGTGATTTTGAATACAAACTAAGGTATTTACAGTTCATAGTCTTAAAGAGGGACTCGATCCAAGGAAGTGGCAAGTTGAATCAACGAAAACGGAGTTGTAACGAAGAAACTATGACCAAAACGAGATCGGATATCTAAGACTAGTTTAGCTACGAAAATAATTGGAGAAAATTAAATAAATCACATCTTTTTAAAATAACATGATATTTTATATATATGTACTCATAATTTAATTTTATATGGTTCAGGATCACCCGTAAACAATACGAGAAGATTAATCATAAGATCCCATGATTGTACGCAACACGTCATTTGACAACACCGGTACTTTATGTACGCAACACGTCATTTGACAACACCGGTACCGTGGGTCAAGATTAATCTCGACCAATACATATACGATGGGGGTTTTTATTTATTTCATTGGGGGTTTATTAAACACCTAAAAATGAACCATTAAAATTGAATTACTAACATCGGACTGCTAACTACGGACTAAGGAATTATTAAAAGTATTAAAAGTATTATAAGTATATATATGTGACGTTTGTTTAAAAAGAAAAGGTATTGATATATTATATATGGATAGGTTCGTGATATCAATCGGAGACCAAGTCAAAATTACATATCTTCAAGACGAAAGTGAGTATATAGTCCCACTTTTAAACTCTAAGTATTTCGGGATGAGAATACATGTATTTTATGTTTTACGTTATGGACACAAGTAACTGAAAAATATATTCTACGTTGAGTTGTACCACTGGCATACTTCCCTGTAGCTTGGTAACTGTTATTTACAGCGGTATTGTAAACGCGAATCCTGTTGATAGATCTATCGGGCCTGACAACCCCAACCGGACTGGACGACCAGTATTCAACGGTTGCACAGTACTTCGTTTTGTGACTACACTTGGTACGGTGTAGTAAGATTTCATAATAAAGGGAATATGCGACGTGATTAAATGTTAAGTATGGTTACCAAGTGCTCAACCACTTAGAATATTTTTATTAAAACGTTTATATATGAAATCTTGTGGTCTATATATATATATTGCTGCCGGCATTAAACCTATATCTCACCAACTTTATGTTGACGTTTTAAGCATGTCTATTCTCAGGTGATAATTAGAAGCTTCCGCTGCAACATGTTGAATTTGAACAAGATCTTGAGTATGCATATTTGTGTCAAAAATAAAACTGCATATCCAAGAACTTGTGTTGTAAAATATGCTAGAAATCGTGTTGTTATCATCATTTGTAAAGTTTGTAAGTCGAAGATTATCGCTAAACGATAATCATCTTTATTTCGTCCAAAGCTTGTATCAAAAATAAGAATCATGGTTTGTAATGTATAATATATGCAGTTTTTCTTTTAAAAATGTCGCATATAGAGGTCAATACCTCGCAATGAAATCATACGTTATCTAACACGTTCTTACGGTTAAGGACGGGTTATGACATGTGGTATCAGAGCGGTGGTCTTAGCGAACCAGGTTTGCATTAGTGTGTCTAACTGATAAGTCGTTAGGATACATTAGTAAGTCTGGACTTTGACCGGGTCTTATTTAAAAACCATTGCTTATCATCGTTGGTTAAAATTTATATGTAAATATTATGTAGTACTAATGGGTTAGTTGTTGTGTGATAGATGTCGGGCTCAAAACTTGTTATCACATTCAGCGACTCCGAACCAGAATCTTCAGATGATGTTCCAGTCATTAACCTATCCGATGACGAAAATAATATCTTTGGGGAAGACTCACAAATTCCGGATGAACCGACTATAGAGAACCCGGAAAGTGAACCCGAGGAGGAAAGTGAACCCGAGGAGGAAAGTGAACCCGAGGAGGAAAGTGAACCCGAGGAAGAAATACAGGAAATTACAAAAGAAGAGTTCGAACTAGGAAAGAAACGAAAGGCTAATGAATTAGAAAATTCAAATCCTGAGTTTAATAAGGATGATGTGGCACCAACTCCACTAGACACTACCACCCCTATTCCCGCTATTCCTATTCGTTCTATCCCGGCATCCAGTTCTTCAGTCCCACAGCCAAAATATAGGCAGACAGCCAGGATAAGCGTTAAGCGATTCTTTGAACCTAAACGTCCTAGAAAATAGACCAAACGATGCGCTGCCGTATTAAACCATGGGATCATATAATGTTTTGTATAATATTATTAGTGTGGTTTGTTTAATGTTCGATGTAAGATAAGCATATGTAAAATAGTGAAGTGTGAAATGCAATAATTTTCCATGGTTAAGTATTATTTAGATGGTAGTAATTGATTCTGTACTAAGCTATTAAGTATGGACATTAACGGGTAGGTACTACCCTAGATATAATTATAAAACGCTAATAAGAAGAAAAGGCTTTTATAATAATACCTGGTTCATATTATTAATAAGCTATAATGTACTGTAAATATACACTACATCTATAATATTCCATGTGAATAATTATTTTCTTTTCATTCTTATAGAAGAATATGGCGCGATTGAACCGAATGACGGAACAAGAAATCCAGGAACTCATCAATCAGCGAGTGAACGACAGAATGTTATGGGTCGAGGCTGCAAGAGGTGCTGCAGTTAACCCAAATCCTCGTGTAGGATGCACCTACAAGACTTTTCAAGCTTGCAAGCCCTCATCATTCAGTGGAACGGAAGGACCGATCGGTTTAACCCGGTGGATAGAAAAGATGGAGACTGTGTTTAAAATAAGTGGTTGTGTTGAAAAGGACATGACCAAGTATGCATCGTGCACTTTACAAGATAGTGCACTCACGTGGTGGAAAAATTATGTGAAGGCTGTAGGAGGAGATGTAGCTTATGATACTCCATGGGAGGAATTCAAAACAATGTTAATCAACGAATATTGTCCAAGGAACGAGGTTAGGAAGTTGGAGGATGAATTACGAAGTCTGAAGGTTGTTGGTACTGAAATCACCAACTACAATCAGCGATTCATGGAATTAGTTTTGCTATGTCCTGAATTGGTTCCAACTGAAGAACGGAAGATTGAAATGTACAAAGATGGTTTGCCCACAAAGGTTAAGGCAAACGTTACAGCATCAAGACCTAAGACAATTCATGAAGCTATAACCATGGCAAACGAGCTAATGGATCAGGTCATCTTGGATAAGAAATCATTCAATACTGATGTGAAGGTATTGGGTAACAAAAGAAAGTGGAATGGAAATTATGATCGAGGTAACCAACAACAATCTTTTAAGAAACAAGAAGCCACGAAAGGTGCGGGTAGTGGTTCAGGTTTTGGTTACAAAGGACAAAATCCTTTATGCAACCGATGCCACAAACATCACTTTGGTTACTGTAGTGTGGTGTGCAACAAATGTAATCGACAGGGTCATCTTGCTGAAGATTATAGGGCTCTCGTTACAAATACAAATGGTACCAAGACTCCTGCCACCAATGCAAATAGAACTGCTTTGGCTACCGTTACTTGTTTTGGGTGTGGAAAACAAGGTCACTATAAGAGCCAGTGCCCGAATCCAGAGAAGAATGTCGGACCTGCACATGGGAGAGCATTTATTATTAATGCTAGAGAGGCACGTGAAGACCCGGAGCTTGTTACGGGTACGTTTACCATTAATAACTTATCAGCGTCTATTATATTTGATACTGGTGCCGATAGAAGTTACGTGTGTAGAAATTTTTACACTAAATTGAATTGTTCATCATTACCTCTAGATGCTAAGTACATGATTGAGTTAGCTAATGGTAAACTAATTAAAGCCGATAAAATTTGTCGTGATTGTGAAATAAATTTAGCCGGAGAAACGTTTAAAATTGACTTAATACCCGTAGAATTAGGAAGTTTTGATGTAATAGTCGGCATGGACTGGATGTCCAAAGTAGGAGTTGAAGTTGTGTGTGCCAAGAAGGCAATTCGCATTCCTTGTAAGGACAAAATGCCGGTGATGATTTATGGAGAGAAGGGTAATTCAAAGCTAAAACTCATTAGCTGTTTGAAAGCCAAGAAGTGTTTAGAAAAGGGATGTTATGCTATTCTAGCACATGTTAATAAAGTCGAAAAGAAAGAAAAAGAGAAGTGCATCAATGACGTGCCTGTGGCAAGAGATTTACCTGAAGTTTTTCCGGAAGAGTTGTCGGGATTACCTCCATTTAGATCTGTGGAATTTCAAATAGATTTAGTACCAGGAGCTGCACCAGTGGCTCGTGCGCCATATAGACTTGCACCGTCCGAATTAAAAGAACTTCAAAGTCAGTTAAAAGAATTACTGGACCGTGGATTCATACGACCAAGTACTTCACCGTGGGGAGCTCCAATTTTGTTTGTTAAGAAGAAAGATGGATCTTTTAGGATGTGTATAGATTATCGTGAATTAAATAAGTTAACTATCAAGAATCGGTATCCACTACCGAGAATTGATGACTTATTTGATCAACTGCAAGGATCATGTGTTTATTCGAAAATCGACCTAAGATCGGGCTATCATCAATTACGTGTCAAAGAAGAAGATATACCGAAAACTGCTTTTCGGACACGTTATGGTCATTACGAATTTTTGGTCATGCCGTTTGGATTGACGAATGCGCCAGCTGTATTCATGGACCTCATGAATCGAGTTTGTATTCCATATTTAGATAAGTTTGTTATCGTTTTCATTGATGATATTCTTATCTATTCCAAGAGTGAGCAAGAGCTTGAGCAGCATTTAAGGTTGATATTAGAGTTGTTGAGAAAAGAACAGCTATACGCTAAATTTTCTAAGTGTGCTTTCTGGTTGGAAGAAGTGCAATTTCTTGGCCACGTTGTTAGTAGCAAAGGAATTCAGGTTGATCCAGCAAAAATTGAAGCCATTGAAAAATGGGAGATTCCTAAGACACCAACGCAGATACGCCAATTTTTGGGTTTAGCCGGTTATTATAGAAGGTTTATTCAAGATTTTTCCCGAATAGCTAAGCCGTTGACAGCGTTAACGCAAAAAGGGAAGAAATATGAATGGACCTCTGAGCAGGAGAGTGCATTTCAATTACTGAAAAAGAAGTTGACTACGGCGCCTATTTTATCATTACCAGAAGGGAACGATGATTTTGAAATATATTGTGACGCTTCGCGACAAGGTTTTGGTTGCGTTCTTATGCAACGGAAGAAAGTTATTGCATACGCATCCCGACAATTGAAGATTCACGAGCGGAATTATACGACGCATGATCTAGAACTGGGAGCAGTCGTGTTTGCATTAAAGATATGGAGACACTACTTGTATGGGGTTAAATGCACTGTGTTTACTGATCATAAAAGTCTTCAACATATTTTTGATCAGAAACAGCTGAACATGAGGCAACGTAGGTGGGTCGAGTTAATAAACGACTATGATTGTGAAATTCGTTATCATCCAGGGAAAGCGAATGTGGTGGCTGACGCACTAAGCAGAAAGGAACGAGAACCAATTCGAGTACGAGCGATGAACATAAAAATTCGTATGAATCTCAACTCACAAATCAAAGAAGTTCAACGAGAAGCACTTACTAAATAAAACATAAGAAATGAAATAATGAAGAAGTATGAGAAGCAACTCGTTATACGGGAAGACGGAATTCGATATTTTGCAAACCGTATTTGGGTACCGAAGTTGGGTGGATTAAGGAAGTTGATATTGAATGAGGCACATAAGACAAGATACTCGATACATCCTGGAGTTGGAAAGATGTACCAAGATCTTAAGACACATTATTGGTGGCCTAATTTAAAGACAGACGTTGCAACATATGTTGGGGAGTGTTTAACTTGTTCCAAGGTCAAAGCAGAACACCAGAAGCCGTCAGGGTTACTTCAACAACCAGAAATCCCAGAATGGAAATGGGATGGTATTACCATGGATTTCATCACGAAGTTACCAAAGACTGCCTGGGGATACGACACCATTTGGGTGATTGTTGATCGTCTCACCAAATCTGCACATTTCTTGCCTATAAAGGAAACGGATAGAATGGAGAAACTATTACGATTGTATATAAAGGAAATTGTTTCAAGGCATGGAATACCTATTTCCATTATATCCGATCGTGATAGTAGATTTACCTCAAAGTTCTGGCAATCACTACAGGAGGCACTAGGAACTCGTTTGGATATGGGTACCGCATATCATCCGCAAACGGACGGGCAGAGTGAAAGAACAATTCAGACTGTTGAAGACATGCTCAGGGCATGTGTGATCGATTTTGGAAACGGATGGGATAAGTATCTACCATTAGCAGAATTCTCGTATAATAATAGTTATCATGCGAGCTTTAAAGCTGCACCATTCGAAGCATTGTACGGAAGGAAGTGTAGATCTCCTATCTGTTGGAATGAAGTAGGAGATCGACAATTAACTGGTCCCGAGATCATACATGAAACTACTGAAAAGATAGTACAAATCAAGGAGAGATTGAAAACAGCCCGTAGTCGCCAAAAGAGCTACGCCGATGTCCGAAGAAACCATTAGAGTTTCAGATCGGTGACATGGTTATGTTAAAGGTGTCACCATGGAAAGGTGTAATACATTTTGGAAAAAGGGGTAAACTGAACCCAAGATATGTAGGCCCGTTCAAGATCATCGAACGCATTGGACCGGTAGCTTATCGACTCGAGTTACCGCAACAACTCGCCGGAGTACATAATACCTTTCACGTCTCAAACCTTAAGAAGTGTCTTGCAAAGGAAGATTTCACCATTCCTCTTGAAGAAATCCATGTCGACGAGAAACTACAATTCGTCGAAGAACCAATCGAAATCATGGACCGTGAAGTTAAACAGCTCAAGCAGAGCAACATACCGATCGTTAAGGTTTGTTGGAATGCTCGAAGGGGTCCCGAGTTTACTTGGGAACGAGAGGATCAGATGGAACAAAAGTATCCACACTTGTTTCTCGATGACGCAAAATAGGTACAATTTTAAAATTTCTGGACGAAATTTATTTAACGGGTAGGTACTGTAATGACCCGCACTTTTTCGATCGTTCTATACTTATAACATTAATATTTACATAAATTAAACCTTACCAACATGATAAGCAATCCAAATTGTTGAGACTTATGTTTTTGAAATGAGTTTTACACAACGTTTGACCGTCTAGTTTGACCGATGATATCACGAACTATATAACATATGATAATTATACGTTTATGTATATATATGTATATATACATATTTAACATGATTTAAGGATGTTTTAATATCTCATTTTGTATTAATAACAATAAGTTATAAGTATATTTTGAAACTACTAACTTAAGTTTTCAAAACGATAACCATACGTAACGTTATTTGACATAAATACTTATAACATATAATGTTTATACATATATCGTATATGTAATGTATTTAATCACTTTTAAAGACTTAAATACATAAAACAATATAAGTATATTCACAAAAGATAGCTATATTTGAATTCTCATTTCATTTTTCACAAGATTTTCTATACGTATATCTAGAGTATATGTACTCGTATCATACCTAGCCTCTATACGTATTTACTATTGGTATATACACATCAAATCACCACCAACCAGCCCTTGTTCAATGCCTTATGTATAAGGTAACTACTTTTGTTATCTAGTATGACAATTTCACATGATTAAAAGATTTTTTCACAAAATTACAAACTTATACACCTTTTACACCACCATTTATACTCCATTCCATTTTTATTTTACTACACATTTCTTTAATCAAAAACACACTCTTAAGAAACTCCATAACCATTCAGCTAGTATCCATGAAGATCTAGCCATAAAAACATCACTTAAACACCATAAGAAAAACCTTACAAAAACACTTCAAGAATCCTTTCAAGAACACAAGTTTACTTCCAATCTTTCATCCAACTCCATCACTCTTTTGGTTCTAGATTTTTACTTCTCTTTTACAGCAATCTTGTCCAAGTAACTTGAGGTAGTAACTTTGTTCATAACCTTATTCGATTCATATATATATAGCTATCTTATTTTGTGGTATAAAATTTTAACAACAAGAACATAGTTTGAATGTTTTCAAACTTGTTTGCAAACTAAATAGATCCTTCTCACTTAACTTTTAAAATACTTCAAGACCTGTAATATATCATAAATATATGCTAATTTAACAAGGTATAACTTGGTTTTTCAAAGAACACCTTAAAAACTGAATTTACGACGTCGGAGTGCAACCGGGGGCTGTTTTGGGTTGGATAATTAAAAACCATCTTAAACTTTGAATTGGAGGTTTATTTTCTGGAAAAATGATTTTTACTATGAATATGATAACACATAAAAATTTCATGATTTAACTCAAAGTATAAGTATTTTTAGAAAAATAATCATTTAAGGTTGTTTACATGATGGAAAATGATTAACTTCATAAGTTTCACTAAAGTTTGACCTATGACCTGTGATTTCGAATACAAACTAAGGTATTTACAGTTCATAGTCTTAAAGAGGGACTCGATCCAAGGAAGTGGCAAGTTGAATCAACGAAAACGGAGTTGTAACGAAGAAACTATGACCAAAACGAGATCGGATATCTAAGACTAGTTTAGCTACGAAAATAATTGGAGAAAATTAAATAAATCACATCTTTTTAAAATAACATGATATTTTATATATATGTACTCATAATTTAATTTTATATGGTTCAGGATCACCCGTAAACAATACGAGAAGATTAATCATAAGATCCCATGATTGTACGCAACACGTCATTTGACAACACCGGTACTTTATGTACGCAACACGTCATTTGACAACACCGGTACCGTGGGTCAAGATTAATCTCGACCAATACATATACGATGGGGGTTTTTATTTATTTCATTGGGGGTTTATTAAACACCTAAAAATGAACCATTAAAATTGAATTACTAACATCGGACTGCTAACTACGGACTAAGGAATTATTAAAAGTATTAAAAGTATTATAAGTATATATATGTGACGTTTGTTTAAAAAGAAAAGGTATTGATATATTATATATGGATAGGTTCGTGATATCAATCGGAGACCAAGTCAAAATTACATATCTTCAAGACGAAAGTGAGTATATAGTCCCACTTTTAAACTCTAAGTATTTTGTAACATCCCGCGTTTTTCCGTTAAATTTAATTTTAACACCGTCTTTTTTTTTTAAAACATAATCTTTCGTATTTAAATTAATAGTTTCCGTGAGTAACGTTCATTATATTCCCGCTATTTAATTTTGACATCACCCGTTTACTCGAGAGTTTTAAAATATTCGTATGGTTAATTACCGCACCCGCTTTGAAACTTGAGGGACCAATCTCGTCACTTGGCCAAATTGGGGCAACTAGTCACCACCTCCCCACCTTCCTCACCATTCAATCACCTCCATCTCTCTCTCTTTCTCTCTAGCAAGAACACACACACAAACACCCAATTCAAACATTCATCATCTAAATCCGGATCGGGAAGCAAACTTCAAAACAAATTACATATTCGTGATCCTCTCTTCATCCTCTACAATTTGATACCAACTTCATCTCGTTTGGGTAACATTTCTAAAACTCTAGATTTCTCTAAATTCGTGTTTTTGATTTGAAATGGTGTTAGTTAGTGTCTATGGCTCGTGTCTAGCATGAATATATGATTTACTTGCTCGATTTGTTGTTTTGAGTAACTAGTTTGAGTTTTTGAAATGGGTTTGCTTAATCCTTGATTTTGGATGAGTTAATGTTGTTAGATTGTTAAAGTTCATGTTTTAATTGTGTTACTAGTATCACTAGCTTCGTTTTGATGTATAGGTTGATTTAGAAAACTTCAAAAACCCGATTAATGATTTTGTGATGTTTAACTAGGGTTTGATAGTTCTTGACATGAACTTTTTGATGCTTAAATGCCATGAAATGGTAATTGTTAGTGTTTAGTGGTAATGTATGCTTCATTACCTTCAAAACGGCATATCATATGTGTAAATTGGATTCCCGGAACTCAAAATGCATTTGATGAACTTGAAACCTTGATTATGAACGTTTAATGCGGTTTTTGGTTGTTGTTAGTGATGAATTGCTTGATGAAATGTGCTTAGTTGTTTTCCTTGTCAAATTACCTTTCCAACGATATATGGTATGCATTTTAAATTTTTTCGGTGGATGAAATGTGTTAAATTGTGTTTTGGTTCGAGACTTAGTCTATTTTCTGCAAACAGCATTTTTCCCAGGTATGCGCGCCGCGCATACCACCGCGCGCCGCGCGAATCTAAAAACCCGGATGAATGGCCCTTTTAGTCAAGTTCTGACCTGGTTTTACACTTGGGTGCGCGCCGCGCAACCCATTGCGCGCCGCGCAAAACCCCCAGGCCAGGCTCTTGTGTTTTTAAATGTTCTCAAAATGTTTCTCGCTTAACCGTAACCCCGATTAACATGAAAATCGGCTATTGTGTTCATATATGATTTCTCATCAGGGGAAAATTGTCGGATACCCGACCCGACCCCGTTGACTTTGACTTTGACCAAGTTTGACTTTTAGTCAAACTTAACCAAACTTTTATGCAAATGTTCTAACATGCTTTTATACGTGATTCTTGCATGAAACTTGACAACATGATTCACATGCTATACTAATCGAGTCGTAACGAGCCATAGGACTAATTGAACACATTTCACCCGACCTTGTGTCGTAACCGGTTAATTGATACAACTTACTTGTTTAGGTCAAGGCTAAGCAACTTTCATGCATACGTTACTTTGTGAAGTACTTTTATACTCGTGCACTCGAGGTGAGATCATAGTCCCATCTTTCAACAACTTTTATACTTTTAAATTATGGGATGAGAAACATATACAGTTTTATACTACATACTTTATTACTTTGAACACAAGTACAAGGAAACAAACATTCTACAGCGAGTTTAGAACAAAAATCCTCAATTCGATTATCATTAGTTACACTTGCCGGGTGTAAGCGAGAACTTATGTTGTATGGATCCATATGGGTTTGACAAACCCTCATTCAAACGGTTCGCTACCGTTTACGAATGGAATATATTTTCGTGAAACAGTGTATGTTCTAACACTAAGTGATGGGGTTCTATGGAAGGAAATGTTAAGCATTGATAATTGGGTGCTCGCGAACCAACTTTTGGAATGCAACTTTTGGATGATCAATTTATGGAAATACTAAATCTTGTGGTTCAAAATATAACATTTACTAATACACCTATGATTTCACCAACGTTTTTCGTTGACAGTTTTCTATATGTTTCTCAGGTTCATACATGGCTATTTGATACATGCTTCCGCGTACATTCATACTTGCTTGGGGTCAAGCATACATGCATACACTCTGATTTCTTGCTTGGAGTCAAGCATACATACATGCATACGCTAGTGATAGCACCTTTGGATTCAAACATATTGTTTACATACTTACGCTATTTATAGCAACTGTGATTTTAAACTAATTATGTCGCAAGATATTTCATTTGTACTTTACTACTTTTGTAAACTTAAACTTGTTGTCGATCCGTTTGTTAAACTAAACTTTGTACCTTTCAAATGAACGCGATATAATTTTGGTCAAACGAGTCTCATATAGGGACTACGACCACGCAACGGGACCTAAGTTAACGACGCCGTCAATAACGGTTTTGGTCGGGTCGTTACAAGTGGTATCAGAGCGTTGGTTGTAGGGAACTAGGACGTGCATTGGTGTGTCTAACAGAGTCGTTAGGACGCATTAGTGAGTCTAGACTACAACCGGATAGTTAGCATTTGCATTCTGACATACATTTGCTATAGATAGCACTTACTTGACTACTTGTGCATTATACTTGAATCATTCTTAGGCAAACTTTTTTTTTATGGTACCCAACCTTCATCATACGAACTCGTATTCCACCACTTTTTGGTAACACACGTAAATTCATGATTCATACACGTATGGATGACGACGACTTCATTAGTCACACTTGTTCGGGAACTCTGTCTCCCGGATTGTTATTTGCCACCGTTTCAACTTACTATCGGTTTTCCACTGGTGTTTCTTGCTATCTACTTTTTGGTGTTACTACCATCACTACTCTAGGTGAGTATCGTCATCACTAATTATCACTACGGTTGCGTACTTTTTGTTATCATGACTCGTTACTCTTTTCATACCTGAATACCTTATTGTCTGACTCGAACCACATTGCCGTGAACAATCATTTATACACTTCCCTCGGGGAACGCTTCTTTATAGTTGCACTAATTCTTTCGATTCAATACGAGTCACGTTAGAGACGTCGTTACACTTTGTTTATTTTAAACTTCACGATTACACGAACTTGAATCTATAGAGTGATGTGGGGATGGAGGTATGAGTTAGCGTAATATAACGACACTCGATCAACGTGGTTATATTACGGTAAGACATACCAAAGTTCTAGTGACACGTGATGGTGGTTAGACTCGATCAACCTAAACACCACCATGTGCCATGTACATGACTTCATTCGTTCATGTTTGGACATCTGAAAACTCCGAGAATATTGATAACAACCATACCGAGGACACACCTTCGACTTTTGTCAAATTATATTTATGCTTCCGAATGAATTACCGATTCCATTCGACTTCAACCGTATGTCGCACGGGTATACTAGCTCGTCCTCGCGCAGTCTTATTGACTAACTACAATTTACTCGTTATGCTCACATCGGGGCGGAAACTTCTCTCTCACCACACTCGTACTTCCGATTCAGGAAACCTTTGTTCTAAACTCTCAATGGAGGGAGGGACTCTCCACGTTATACTAGTATTCACCTCGAGGGTGAATAGTTCCGACGAACGTTTTTGGAAACCGATAAATCTTCCGCGACGCGAATTTTCTTGAGAAACTTGTCCTAAGCTAACGTTTTCAATTCCTAGCAAACTTGTTCTATATGCCTTAGGGAAATGTACCCCGTTTCAGATCGAGATCCTCGTTTCACTTCTAGATTTTGGAGTACCTTACAAAAAGTCTCGGGACCGCGTTTAGACATGAGTACCGCGTACCATCCACAACCCGACGGACCGAACAAACATACGATTTAGGTCTTGAAAACCATAATACGAATTTGTATTACCAACTTCAAATTTACTTGAGAAAAGTATTTTCCTTTAACCGAATCCTCGTACTACAATGATTTTCATTCGATTTTTAACATCACTCCTTTTGAAACCACATGTGACCGGAAACGTCATTCTCCTTTTGTCGAACCAAGTAAACGATGACCAATTCACCGGGACCGGGATTATGCATGAGCGACCGAGAAAACTTATCCATATCCAAGAAAGACCCAACACGACTCGTTGTCGCCAAATGAGCTACGCCGATTTAGACGTAAACATTTCAAATTCCACGTGGGAAACCGCGTCACGTTAAGAGTCGCACCTTGGAAAGGTGCAATCCGTTTCGGGAAACGTAGGAAGCTAAATCCGCTATATTTCGATCCTTTAAATTCTTGGGGTGTTTTGGACCCGTTGCTAGCCGTTTAGATTTTCCGACTCATTTTGAG
The DNA here is from genome assembly GCF_046630445.1 of Rutidosis leptorrhynchoides. Taxonomy (NCBI): domain Eukaryota; kingdom Viridiplantae; phylum Streptophyta; class Magnoliopsida; order Asterales; family Asteraceae; genus Rutidosis; species Rutidosis leptorrhynchoides. The sequence goes on along the minus strand of NC_092333.1, from coordinate 219,013,899 downwards.
TCTCCGTTTATCCTACATTCGATGAATCAACTTAAAGACGTGTTTTGCGAAACGAGAACTTGTTATCTCCTTTGATGAACTCACTATCGACGATAACCCTCACTTCCTAGGAGGACCGGTTGAAACCATGAATCGTGAAGCCAAACCTTAAAACAACATACGACCCCGACCTTCAAGTTCGTTGAAATGCTCAAGGACGTACCTTCACTTATTCGTAGAATTTACAACGCAAGATCTCGAGTAAGATTCAACAACTACTACTTCCAACTAAATTTCGGGACGAAATTTCTTTTGAGGCGTGGATAATGTAACATCCCGCGTTTTTCCGTTAAATTTAATTTTAACACCGTCTTTTTTTTTAAAACATAATCTTTCATATTTAAATTAATAGTTTCCGTGAGTAACGTTCATTATATTCCCGCTATTTAATTTTGACATCACCCGTTTACTCGAGCGTTTTAAAATATTCGTATGGTTAATTACCGCACCCGCTTTGAAACTTGAGGGACCAATCTCGTCACTTGGCCAAATTGGGGCAACTAGTCACCACCTCCCCACCTTCCTCACCATTCAATCACCTCCATCTCTCTCTTTCTCTCTAGCAAGAACACACACACAAACACCCAATTCAAACATTCATCATCTAAATCCGGATCGGGAAGCAAACTTCAAAACAAATTACATATTCGTGATCCTCTCTTCATCCTCTACAATTTGATACCAACTTCATCTCGTTTGGGTAACATTTCTAAAACTCTAGATTTCTCTAAATTCGTGTTTTTGATTTGAAATGGCGTTAGTTAGTGTCTATGGCTCGTGTCTAGCATGAATATATGATTTACTTGCTCGATTTGTTGTTTTGAGTAACTAGTTTGAGTTTTTGAAATGGGTTTGCTTAATCCTTGATTTTGGATGAGTTAATGTTGTTAGATTGTTAAAGTTCATGTTTTAATTGTGTTACTAGTATCACTAGCTTCGTTTTGATGTATAGGTTGATTTAGAAAACTTCAAAAACCCGATTAATGATTTTGTGATGTTTGACTAGGGTTTGATAGTTCTTGACATGAACTTTTTGATGCTTAAATGCCATTAAATGGTAATTGTTAGTGTTTAGTGGTAATGTATGCTTCATTACCTTCAAAACGGCATATCATATGTGTAAATTGGATTCCCGGAACTCAAAATGCATTTGATGAACTTGAAACCTTGATTATGAACGTTTAATGCGGTTTTTGGTTGTTGTTAGTGATGAATTGCTTGATGAAATGTGCTTAGTTGTTTTCCTTGTCAAATTACCTTTCCAACGATATATGGTATGCATTTTAAATGTTTTCGGTGGATGAAATGTGTTAAATTGTGTTTTGGTTCGAGACTTAGTCTATTTTCTGCAAACAGCATTTTTCCCAGGTATGCGCGCCGCGCATACCACCGCGCGCCGCGCGAATCCAAAAACCCGGATGAATGGCCCTTTTAGTCAAGTTCTGACCTGGTTTTACACTTGGGTGCGCGCCGCGCAACCCATTGCGCGCCGCGCAAAACCCCCAGGCCAGGCTCTTGTGTTTTTAAATGTTCTCAAAATGTTTCTCGCTTAACCGTAACCCCGATTAACATGAAAATTGGCTATTGTGTTCATATATGATTTCTCATCAGGGGAAAATTGTCGGATACCCGACCCGACCCCGTTGACTTTGACTTTGACCAAGTTTGACTTTTAGTCAAACTTAACCAAACTTTTATGCAAATGTTCTAACATGCTTTTATACGTGATTCTTGCATGAAACTTGACAACATGATTCACATGCTATACTAATCGAGTCGTAACGAGCCATAGGACTAATTGAACACATTTCACCCGACCTTGTGTCGTAACCGGTTAATTGATACAACTTACTTGTTTAGGTCAAGGCTAAGCAACTTTCATGCATACGTTACTTTGTGAAGTACTTTTATACTCGTGCACTCGAGGTGAGATCATAGTCCCATCTTTCAACAACTTTTATACTTTTAAATTATGGGATGAGAAACATATACAGTTTTATACTACATACTTTATTACTTTGAACACAAGTACAAGGAAACAAACATTCTACAGCGAGTTTAGAACAAAAATCCTCAATTCGATTATCATTAGTTACACTTGCCGGGTGTAAGCGAGAACTTATGTTGTATGGATCCATATGGGTTTGACAAACCCTCATTCAAACGGTTCGCTACCGTTTACGAATGGAATATATTTTCGTGAAACAGTGTATGTTCTAACACTAAGTGATGGGGTTCTATGGAAGGAAATGTTAAGCATTGATAATTGGGTGCTCGCGAACCAACTTTTGGAATGCAACTTTTGGATGATCAATTTATGGAAATACTAAATCTTATGGTTCAAAATATAACATTTACTAATACACCTATGATTTCACCAACGTTTTTCGTTGACAGTTTTCTATAAGTTTCTCAGGTTCATACATGGCTATTTGATACATGCTTCCGCGTACATTCATACTTGCTTGGGGTCAAGCATACATGCATACACTCTGATTTCTTGCTTGGAGTCAAGCATACATACATGCATACGCTAGTGATAGCACCTTTGGATTCAAACATATTGTTTACATACTTACGCTATTTATAGCAACTGTGATTTTAAACTAATTATGTCGCAAGATATTTCATTTGTACTTTACTACTTTTGTAAACTTAAACTTGTTGTCGATCCGTTTGTTAAACTAAACTTTGTACCTTTCAAATGAACGCGATATAATTTTGGTCAAACGAGTCTCATATAGGGACTACGACCACGCAACGGGACCTAAGTTAACGATGCCGTCAATAACGGTTTTGGTCGGGTCGTTACATATTTCGGGATGAGAATACATGTATTTTATGTTTTACGTTATGGACACAAGTAACTGAAAAATATATTCTACGTTGAGTTGTACCACTGGCATACTTCCCTGTAGCTTGGTAACTGTTATTTACAGCGGTATTGTAAACGCGAATCCTGTTGATAGATCTATCGGGCCTGACAACCCCAACCGGACTGGACGACCAGTATTCAACGGTTGCACAGTACTTCGTTTTGTGACTACACTTGGTACGGTGTAGTAAGATTTCATAATAAAGGGAATATGCGACGTGATTAAATGTTAAGTATGGTTACCAAGTGCTTAACCACTTAGAATATTTTTATTAAAACGTTTATATATGAAATCTTGTGGTCTATATATATATATTGCTGCCGGCATTAAACCTATATCTCACCAACTTTATGTTGACGTTTTAAGCATGTCTATTCTCAGGTGATAATTAGAAGCTTCCGCTGCAACATGTTGAATTTGAACAAGATCTTGAGTATGCATATTTGTGTCAAAAATAAAACTGCATATCCAAGAACTTGTGTTGTAAAATATGCTAGAAATCGTGTTGTTATCATCATTTGTAAAGTTTGTAAGTCGAAGATTATCGCTAAACGATAATCATCTTTATTTCGTCCAAAGCTTGTATCAAAAATAAGAATCATGGTTTGTAATGTATAATATATGCAGTTTTTCTTTTAAAAATGTCGCATATAGAGGTCAATACCTCGCAATGAAATCATACGTTATCTAACACGTTCTTACGGTTAAGGACGGGTTATGACACCTCCAGCATACCAGATTCTTTCTAGAGTTTCTCTTCCTCCTATCCAAACACAATAGTATCGTACTTTCTGATGACGAGACCCCATTATCTTCCAATCTTTTCTCCTCGGATAGTAGCTTGCTAGTAACATCTTCAAACTTCAATGTTTCTTTTCCCGTACATTAGAATAGGTTTCATGTGTTCATAGGATGATAACAAAGATAATATCAACCTCAAAGCTTTACCTTCATCAAAGTATGAAATTGTTCTTTAAGATACAACCGATTTGAGATGCCCATGCCACGGTACAACTGCTCTAGTTTAACCCAAAGCTCCTTAGCCGTACAACTGCTCTAGTTTAACCCAAAGCTCCTTAGCCATACAACTGCTCTAGTTTAACCCAAAGCTCTAGCGAGATTAATGATATGTTTCAAGTGTCAGACTTGAAGAAGTGCTTGTCATACGAGAGTCTGATAATTCCTTTGGTAGAGATACAAGTTGTTAGTAAACATCATTTCATGAAGGAACCTGTTAAAACCATGGACCGTGAGGTCAAACGTTTAAAGTAGAGCAATATACCGATTGTTGAAGTTCGGAGGAACGCATGCAGAGGACCAGAATTCACGTGGGAACGTTAAGGCCAGATGAAACAAAAGTATCCTCAACTGTTTCCTGACGAAACAACTCCAGCTGACGTGCACTAAATTTCAGGATGAAATTTCATTAACTGGGGGGGGGGGGGGGTAATGTAACAACCATGCTATTCCTGTTAAGCTTCGTTAACTGCCCGTTAAGTTATTTAACGGAACTTGCTTGAATTTTGTGTATTTAATCGAATTAAATGCATATTTGAGTTCATGATGAACTACTATATTTAATATATGATTATATTAGCCAGAAAACCTATTTCATGTTTTGAAATACTAAGAAAACGATACGATTTTGAAAACTGCAACAAAGGTCCCATGAGACTACGAAATGCTCGATTTTTAATAAAATAATTATATTTAATAATTATTAACTTTAAGAAAAAATATTTAATTTATTATATAATTAATGAATTAAACTTGTGGGATGCGTTTTAACGATCGGTTAACGTTTCGGGAACTCGGTACGATTAACGGCAACTAGAAACTGACCACACTTAGCGGATTAGCAAGGCAAAACATAATGTAATTCACTTTTAATAATTATAATATATAATTATTATGTTTTTAAGACACTTTAAATTTATTGGAATTTTTATAGATTAAAAACGCGAGAAATTAACGATTATCGATTCGATTTGCGCTTTCGATTACCGACACTCGATGGATTGCACAATACTTGAACTACCTAGACAAAATAAAGCCCAATGAGCCTTTATCCAGCCCCTAGGCTGAAATCCACAAGAAGGGGGCCTTCTTTGATCTATGTTGGGCTATTACTTCTCCTAGTGTCCATTTGACCTTGATTAGAGCCCTAAAGCTAACCCTTAAAACCCCTAATTGGAAAAATACACCCATTCACTCCCTCCTAACCCTAAATCACGAAAATTTCAGCTCCTCCCTCCTCCTCTCATCATCATTCATCAACACCACACAAACACTATCAATTTTGATTATTTGCTTAAACCTTCAACACGAAAGTGATTGCTTTAATCGTTCTCGACACGCTAATATAAATTGATTTGTTGCTAGAGGTATAAAATCACTACCTTAATCTTCTTAGATCTGATTTTGATCAATTATTTAGTATACAAGGGTCTAGTGCTCAATTAATTGCGATTACATGTGTAATTAGTGGTTAAATTGTTCGATTCTTATGATTTGCTTGAAAACCGAATTGTTTTGCCATGTTTATGGAATTATGACTTTTCTATATGTAAAAATAAAGTATATATTTGGAATCCTCTCGAAAAATTAATAAATTTAGGCTTTGGAATTGCATGATTTCGTTACCAGATGTGCTAGTTATGATTGATTGAAGTTTTTGCTAGGGTTTTGCATGCAATACGAATTTTTTTGGTGTTTATTCTTTATGAATTAGTTATTGAATTGCTAACCATTGGATTTCTTGTTAAAAATCACTCAAGTTAGACTTAAGAATCATGTTAAATGGCTATGTATAGCTCTCGGTATGATTAAACGAATAATGGTAACTTGTATTGCTCCGAAACTGATTTCGTATGCACTCTAAATGACCCCGCATGAACTATAAATTATTTAAGACCTTAATCTTCTGGAATATTATCATTTAGATGTTTATAAACATACTTCATTAGCATGATAGCTTTTGAAAACATTGTTTGACATCTTAACATAAAACATGCAAGTTCACTAATCCATACTTGATCTTGCAAATGACCAAACCAAATGAAAGTTAAAATAAAAAAAAACTCAAAAAGTTACACGGTTTGGCGAGCGGTGGACCGCAGGCTTGACCGTGTAAACTGCAACACAGTTTTATGAAAACAATGGTGCATGGTCGACTCCACGGTCAACCATGGTGCGACCGCAGATCTGTTTGTTACCAATTTCAACCACTTTGAGTTTAACCACTTGCGGGTATCTATAATTCACAAAACCTCTTCCAACATGCTTAGAATATATGCCATTTCCATTCCCAAAAGAATTTTGGTCGTAACAATGCTAATCTCGGTTAATCACGCTTAATGACACCTTAATGACAATTTAGCCAAGATTAAGCATAACACATAAGTGTTATAAAATAACTTGTGAGTCCTAAAACATATCTTAACATACTTAGGATAATCAACAAGTAACAACACATAAGAGCCTTAGTCACTAGAACACTAATCTCACCAAATGATAAGCTAGTGACACTTAAGTCTTAGTTGCAAGTTAAACACTTGAGAGTTATGATATAACTAGCAATGACTTATGATCTTAATATACATCTAGACATATCTTAAAACATATCTAGATACAATTAGGATGGTCACCAAGTCCCAACTAAGAGTTGCTCCTTCCTTGTACATGTGTTGGACATTAATGTATACTTATACATTAATCATGTAATGTGTTACATTACAAGTAAGCTTGTGAAAGCTTCAAATGAATTGGTGTGCAATATCTATATGATTGATCCTAGAATATGAATTAACTATTGCCATGACTAACATGAGTATTACTTGATTACATGCTACTTGTTAATATGTTTAGTACTCATTGATTTGCTTATGATTAATAACATGGTATTGTTCTTGCTATATGTTGCTACATGTTATAAGTTGTAAGACTAGAAATTGCATGACTAGTTCACTCCAAATGTATTAAGTGTTACAAGGTTCATAATTTAATAGTCATAACCTATTTTAGTATAATGTTATGTAAAGATTACCAACACACATATTAAATTGTAACTTGAAATATGCTTATGACTAGCAATATGTCTAAACTTGGTTTTACATTGAATTACATGATATCTCAACATGCTTATTATGATTAGCATGTTTAACTTAGCAAGACATCATAACTACACCCAATTGATCTATGCTTAAGCTTAAAAGATGAAATATGATATGATTAATGAATAATTGGAACTAGAAAGTTAATGACATGTTGAGTAGCCATTAGAATTGAACCATGCGTGTTGAATACAACCAAACAATTATGACAAATCTGAAATTGCCTCAAATAACTATCGAGACACTCATCCAAGAATGTTGGGTTTGCCTCTTTAAGTATGCCTTGTCACTTTCAAGGTAATGGAACCAAGATTATGAACAATTAATGCATATATTACTTGTAATGTTGGGTATCTTTTGCAGATATTAAATGGAGTAAAGAGTCCAAAATATGTGGCTTGAATCTGAGTCAAACGGCTATACAACGGCTACATTATTTGTACTGAAGCACGCACGATCGAACCACGGTCGACCGTGACATGGACCACCCAGCAACGACTTTTTTTTTTAAATTACACTATAAATAGCAAGCTTTGAAGAACATTTTGACTTGACCCTCTTGCACACTTTAAAGGCAATATTCCAGAGATCACAAAGCTCTTAACTACAACACAAATGTGATCAAGTAAGAGAAGATTCTATGATCTTATAGATATAGAATTGGTTGTAAGCTTACTATACAAATTACTTATCTTGTGAGTTTACTTAGTGTGATAAGTGTCCTTAGAATTGTTTTAGGATTATCATCACTAATAGTGTGAAGTCTTGTACTTTGTAAGTAGAAGCATAAGCTAGCTTAGCTATCATCTTCTTTAAAGAGATCTAGAAAGTTGATTAATCTCATTGGGGGTTAATACTTGTCCAAGGTGAAGACAAGTTGATCTAAGTTAGAGGTAATCTTTCGACGGGATAGAAGGATTAGGTTTGTTGTCTACAAAGAAGAGCAAGACTTGTAAAACGGATCTCCACCAGGTTTGGAGAAAATGGCTTAGTGAAGCAAAATCCCGATTAGTGAATAAGGGAGTGGATTAGAGTGAATTAGTTAACATCCATCCGAACCACTATAAATCCTTGTGTCTATGTTCTTTACTTTACTTTACTTATCATTTGAACATACACACTACACACATCAAGTTTGAGTTGAATTGGTTGATCAAAGTTGATCAAAGTTTGTTGACCAATCGAAAAAGTTTGAAAAACGTATTAAGTAACTATTCACTCCCCTCTAGTTGCTTACAGATTCTATTGATCCAAGCGCTGAAATTCATCCCATAATTTTCAAGCAAAATATTTCCCTAAATTTAATATTAATTTACGTTTAAGTATGTGAAAATACTATTATACGATTATAGTAATTAAAAAAAAAAAAAAAACTTTAACTTACAACCAAATACCCACTTACCTAATCAACAATTCAACACACAAACAAATCAACTACTCTAAGTATTGACATTAGGAATGACAATGGACACCCGATCCAGCGGATATCCATCCGACTCACCCACTCCTTGATGGATATGAATAATTTAAATGATTATAAATACGGATATGGATGAACCTAAATAGATATGAATACGGATGAAAATTTACATTCATGAATATATCCATTATCATTCGAAGTACATAAATATAGATATATTCCAACACATTTACTATTACAAATGCATTTACCATTGCACGTACATTTTTCTAGCAACCATATAATTATTTAACTATGATATATTACAACTAAACATGTATATTTAATAAAATGAACATACAAGTTACACATTTAAATTATTATAGTCTATGTTTAATAGTCTGTTTATCACATATTAGGAAATATTAATACAATTTTTGAATATGAGTATCCAATAGATATCTATTAACCCGCCTAATCCACTATATGGATATGGAGAGAGAGACTAAAATTAAATGTATATGAATATATATGAACAAAAACTAAATGGATTGAATATTGATATGGTAGGCCTGGCAAAGTAAACCTTTAACTCTTCATTAGACCCAAATGAGTTTCTCTAAGAACCATATGGGTCTTAGACAAATAAAAAGAAATTGGTCCATTGAGTCTAACTTCATAAAGTCCAATATATAGAGACGGGTTCAACGGGTTTTGTATATGGGTCCAACGGGTCTTGTATATTGATATGCCTTGCAAAGTAAATCCAAACTTTTTATAAGACCCATATGGGTTCCTCTAGCTACCATATGGGTCTTAGACAAATAAAAATAAAAAGGTCCATTGGGTCTTAATTCATAAAGTCCAATAATAGAAACGGGTCTAAGGGGTCTTGTATATGGGTCCAACGGGTCTTGGTCTTTGGGCTCAACTAACGCCATGGGTCATTTCGGTAGCCCAACTTAGATATTCATTTACACCGTTTAATCGTTTAGCTTACACAATACATACCGCATAAATATGAACTCGTGATTTTCCCATTTTCATTTTGATAAAACCCTAATTTCATTTCAAACCCTAACAATCAAAATTAAAAATCTAAATGTCTGAAGTCGTACCATTCGAAATCCAGACGGAGATAATAAGAAAACTTCCAATCAAATCATTGATTCAGTTCAGATCTGTTTCAAAACCATGGAAAGCACTGATCGATAGCTCGAAGTTTATTGCGGATCACAGCGTACGACACAATCAGCCGAATCATCTACTTGTACGGTACGCAGTTAAATCTGGACCAAAATTTATTTCAGTCGTTGATAATGATGATGACAGTTTCCCCCAAATGAAATCATCCATTACTGCTCCTGAATCTCTTAACCTACTTAGTAATGTGTTAGTCCTCGGTTCATCTCACGGAATAGTGTGTTTTTGCGGTTCACATCGAGATCAAGACAATACTAGACGGAGGATGGTTGTGTTATGGAATCCTTCGATCCGGAAATCAGTTCGTATTGATATTCCTAATTTGGATAACAGAATTATGGTTGTTGGTTTTGGGGTTTGTCCCAACACTAGTGACATTAAGCTCGTCAAAATCACCGAAGGTTCTGTTAGAAAAACGGGGTTGTAAAACCTTCGTGCCTGAAACAGTAATGACTCCGGATTGATCTTTGAATCGTGTGAACACTTTCCTAATCGAATATTTCGACCCTGTTAGCCACGGGTTACACGAAGTTTCGATTGGGATAAGACAAAGACAAGATTGTCATCTTGGCTAAAAGATAACAATCAAACAATTGCAGAGATGTATCTTCTAATTGTTTGAAATTGAAAGTGTGTAAAAGGATCAAAATTCTGGAACCTTTTTCAAATACACAAAGGGTGTATATATAATGGGTCAAAAGGTTTCTTGAAAAGTCACAACCTTTGGTTCACACCCATTAGTGACTTGGTAGTTAACATTCATGTATTTAGACTTAAAATGGTCTAAAAACATGTAAAAACCGCAATTAAAATGCCCTGGAACAACCCCAAGACGTTTGGGGTTCGAATGTGCCTTTTGGGTTGAAAAGGCACCTTTTCAGCGACTCAGTGTTAAGCCGCGCCGCGGGCTAACAAAGGACTAGACTTCAAAATATGCATAAAGTCTCGACATGAAAATCATGCTTTAAGCCGCGCCGCGGGCCCAGGAGCCGCGCCGCGCCTTAAAGCTACTGCACACCAAAATTTTGTTTAAGCTCATTTTCAAGTGTGTTTAGCCTTTCAAGTCGCGTTTCGCGTTCTTTCAAGTCCAATTCGCATTTCTTAAGTTCCAAACATTATTTCCAAGTCCAAAGGAAACCTCAAACCACCTCACGTTTTACGAACGTGTACTCCACACTCTCCGAATTCGTGTAACGTATCAATGGTTCGAAAACACTTTCAACATAGTAATCCAATCAACTAAAATGACGTTGGATCATGCTAAAATCACCAACAATTCCCCCCATTTTAGTATGATCCTTGATTACTAAAGTACCAACAATTAGAAACTAATGCATAAGTGTAAATGTCCCATGGATTGAATTTACACATAGTATATTACACGTGCAAGAATTCAAAAATCAGGGTGCTCTAAACGTTTGAACCCATCAATTCATTTGAAAACCTGTCGATAATATACACATTAGTTCCATACTCTCTACAATTAACCCGACACTATTATAAGCCTTGTGTCCCAATCCTCTCATGAACATATCAAAAGCTAAGTCCCAAGCTTTCTTGAGGCGGCTTAACCTCATGTTCACATAGGTAGTTTTCTTTTAATCTTGCTCCCGCGATGCAATTTTTCAAGAAAACTATTAAGAAGTATCAAACTTCAACCTCCTTTATCTCACGGGTCCGAACACATACTTTGGGATCATATATCAAATGTGTTCCAATCTTCAGATAGTAGGCTTTCCTCATTGAATTCAGCTCCTAGCGTTGTACTAGAAGGGAATTGGGTATCCCACTATGGAAGATCTAAATGGACTTCAATCCCACAACATTAGCCAACTTTTGCGCGCATCCGGCTAATGCTTTTATCAAGTGATTTAGTCAAACTTTGTTGTAACCCAACAAAATCCACATACATCACTTCATTCGTGATAAACCTCACGAAACACAATTTGTCTAAGGCATAAGTGTCTAGACTTTCACTTGTTAAAATACATGCCTTAGTCAAAGACATCCCAATACTCGGGATCACCATGAACTTTAATCTCATTCATTATGACCTCAATCAATTTCCATTCTCCTGCAATCCTTTAAACCAAGGATTTACCAATTCCTTATTTTACCATAATAAACTTGTGAGTACTCAAATCAATAGATTGATTAGTCCTTGCACATGTCCACTTTTCATAAGTCATCAATGTAAACCTGTAATTTATACGCCCTTGATAATGTATCCCCATTATCCTTGTGTACACATTATTACCATTACATTAGACGTGAGATTATAATTATAAACATACCCTAGTCAATCCACTTCTAAAACCTAGAAGTAATGACAACAAGTTTATAATATCCATAATCTCAACATCAAGACTTTGATCCAAGATACTTCATCTATACCAAGTGTTAAATCCAACAACTTGTAGATTTATCATCCTCTTGATCAATAGTAAACTCAATAATTTAATATGCCTTAGGATCACCATTGCGAACTAAACCATAATCCATGGTTGACTTTTACAAGTATTAAAATACTTAAGTCACATCACAATATATTACCCTAGACATCGCTTGATCTTTTCCAACACCATGCTAAATTGATCACTTGATGTAATCACATACATCATACCACCAATTTTCATAGCATAACGGTATTCATAACAAATAAGCAATATCTACTCCCACTCCATATTAAACATATTAGTTTCACTAACTTGTATCATTTGATAAACCATCAAATGTTTTATGGACATAAATCACCAATGAATAAAGTCTCTCATGGCCATTTGAGTTCGTAACAAAATCTGTCACCTCACAGTAATACAATATTGTCTTGTGACTTTTCCAACGGATTATTACCACCCATTAAATAAGCATAACAATTGTCATCAATTAATCCATTGTCTTACCAACAATCACAATTGTTAATAACAGAGGGTTTTCATGTCAATATTCAAAGAATATATAAACAATTTCTTTTATTGTCACTCCTTATATTCATTCATAATCTTATGTGTTGTTCATAATCTGCAAGTATACATACATCTCTAATTTAATGTGACCGCATGCAAGGATGATGCATGAATCCACTATATACCGGAAGTACACAGATTCATTTAAAACAATACATGCAATAGTTGTGACTTTTAACCCCATAACTGCCAATAATGTACCAATTACATTTGAACCATTGGACAATTAATTTGTTGTTACCACATGCAACCAGCATGCAACAAATCATGAATAATTTCAAGAAAATTAAAGTCAAAACACATGCATACTGAAAAATTTCACATCCTTATCCAAGCACAAGGTTTCAAGAACCGTCATATAACTGATGCATTGTTTCATATTAAATTCAAACAAATGTTGAATCAATAAATATGACGTCATATAATTGCAGATTAAGGAACCATGCTTTAATCAATACGAACCAACACATCCATCCATTTATTGTAATAATAATATTTTATCATGAGATTTAATCTCACTGAATGACAAAACGTATCATTTTCTTTGAAACCATTGTGACTACTAACAATCACAACTTTCAATAGAATTGTAATCATTCATGAATTTTTTAATTATGTGAATTAAAGCATTCATGAACCAAAGTCATCCGTTAATTTACCACTAATAGATTAGGATATTATTGTAATTTTATGTTCAACAAACATGCACACAATCATCATAATGATACGTTTACCATGTTAAGCCATAAGTTAATTTTATTTCATATTAACTTATATAACATGCATTTAATCTTTATCATTATGTGCATAATCATAAATAATAGTAAAGGATAAGAGATTGTGTACTTGTTATGAAGATTGAACAACCATGTTGATCCATCACATGAAACTTCAACCCATTAACTTGATGCTCATATCCCTTATGCACATCCAAATCGAGTCCCATAAGTCCATGAAAATTCTGACATCAACACAATTCAATTCCTTCAAACTTCACACAAAATTCGCGGATCATCTTCTATCACCGTTTCTTCAGACATAGAATGCACAAATATTCGATTAGATTGTTAGAAAAACGGGGTTGTAAAACCTTCGTGCCTGAAACAGTAATGACTCCGGATTGATCTTTGAATCGTGTGAACACTTTCCTAATCGAATATTTCGACCCTGTTAGCCACGGGTTACACGAAGTTTCGATTGGGATAAGACAAAGACAAGATTGTCGTCTTGGCTAAAAGATAACAATCAAACAATTGCAGAGATGTATCTTCTAATTGTTTGAAATTGAAAGTGTGTAAAAGGATCAAAATTCTGGAACCTTTTTCAAATACACAAAGGGTGTATATATAATGGGTCAAAAGGTTTCTTGAAAAGTCACAACCTTTGGTTCACACCCATTAGTGACTTGGTAGTTAACATTCATGTATTTAGACTTAAAATGGTCTAAAAACATGTAAAAACCGTAATTAAAATGCCCTGGAACAACCCCAAGACGTTTGGGGTTCGAATGTGCCTTTTGGGTTGAAAAGGCACCTTTTCAGCGACTCAGTGTTAAGCCGCGCCGCGGGCTAACAAAGGACTAGACTTCAAAATATGCATAAAGTCTCGACATGAAAATCATGCTTTAAGCCGCGCCGCGGGCCCAGGAGCCGCGCCGCGCCTTAAAGCTACTGCACACCAAAATTTTGTTTAAGCTCATTTTCAAGTGTGTTTAGCCTTTCAAGTCGCGTTTCGCGTTCTTTCAAGTCCAATTCGCATTTCTTAAGTTCCAAACATTATTTCCAAGTCCAAAGGAAACCTCAAACCACCTCACGTTTTACGAACGTGTACTCCACACTCTCCGAATTCGTGTAACGTATCAATGGTTCGAAAACACTTTCAACATAGTAATCCAATCAACTAAAATGACGTTGGATCATGCTAAAATCACCAACAGGTTCCACTTGTGAAGTTGAGGTTTATAGTGTAAACTCAGGGGTTTGGAGAAGTATTCCAATGGATAAACCTTGTAAACCGCTTATGTTCACATGGTATCAGACATCTATAAATGGAGTTATTTATTGGCATGCTTTTGAGTATATTCAAATGCATGATGGATCTGGTAACATAATCCGTTCATTTAACTTGACAAGTGAAGAATCTGAAGATATATTACTCCCGGATTGTTTACTAAGTACTTTTGGGAATTTTTACGTCTCTAAGCTATTGGACTCTCTTGTAGTGATTAAAGGTTATCGTGAGGCTGGTAAATCATTTTGTGATGTATGGATGCTGAGTCATGGTGTTTCGGAATCTTTTACAAAACTGTTCAATATTGTGGCTCCCTATGGTTCTAGTGATAGTAGTGTGTTAGCATTTAGGAAGAATGGCGAAGTTATAATGGAAATTGATTCTGCAGAACTTCAAGTTTTCGAACCCTGCTCAAAAAACTTCCGTGATCTTAGGATTTTTGGAAATGATTTCGTGAATTCAGTTGATGTATGCTCCTACACGGAAACGCTACTTCTACTAAACCAGTCCGATTTAGTTCTTCACTGATCACAATGATGATTGGCACCATACAAGTTGCTACTTGCTGATGAATTTAGGTTAGTCCATTTCAATATATATAAGGATATGCACTTTTTGTTGCATCATGCATATTCATTGGTTATCTGCATTTATTCAGTTTGTTCATGTGATGATATCCGCTCTTCTAGTAGTACTATAGTAGTGTCTGTTCATGTCATTACCCGTTAATGAGTTAAATCTTATTTGATGTGTTTCATTGCAACTATTATATGCTTTTTATAATAATGTTAATGAGTTAATTCTAACATGGTATATGGTATCTACTCATTTCCCTTATTGAAATTTTCCAGGTTGTGAAAGCGGTTCAGATGAAAAGGTTATTGATGTGTGCTGCTTGTAGTGATATATGTTTGTATCCTTTCTACTTTGAGTATTGTGTTCGATGGATTTCAGTAACTTATTAGGGGTTCAAGTAACTATTTTCCTTTTGTTAACCAAGTTTGTACCCGTTACACACTCAACGGTTCAAGCACACTAAGCATCAAATGCATACATCGCAACAAAAAAACTACTCTTGTTACACCTACAAAAAAGATAACGACACAACACTTAACAAATTAAAAAACAAAGCATACCACCCTAACGGATAGCCTTCTTCATCTTCATGTCAACAGTCTCCCGATCGATCCTTTTACCATTACGATTAACAATTTTGTAGGTCAAAAAGTTAGCGTTCTCATCTCCAACCAAAACCGCCGCAGAAGAGCGATAAAATACCGTGATCTTAAAGGTCTTGAAAAAGGGTTAAAGCCAAAAATAGGCTACAAACTTACACAAATGTACCAATGTCGCCCACAAACTCATTTCCGTCATACTGTCTCCTACAAACTTTCAAAAAGTGTTCCAATGTAAACAAAAACTTTCAAAAAGTGTACCAATGTAAACAAAAATGACTTGCTACCGCCTAAACCGGTCAAAATTGACACGTGTCGTTCGTGGATTGGACCTTAATTCTAAAAAAAAAAAAAAAAAAACAGGTCAAAAATAGTACGTAACAGGTCAAAACGCCAAAATGTTGATATTAGTACATTTTTTCAAAGTTTGTAGGCGACAGTAGGACGGAAATGAGTTTGTGGGCGACATCGGTACATTTGTGTAAGTTTGTAGCCTATTTTTAGCATTAACCCCTTGAAAAAAGCCTATCTCGTCAATATGTTGATATGTTGTCCCGGTTCCGAAGAGCTAACCCACGATTGTCAACGCAATCATCCTTGAAAAGGTTTTGAATCGAAAATCCTATATCCTCATCATCATCATTATCTTCCAAACGATAAGAACATGAAGCTTATTAGCAGTTCTATGAAGCATCATTAAGATGATCTAGTGATTTGAGTTATCTTCACAACAAATTTACTCAGTTGTACATGTTGAGGTGGCCAGGATAAGAGTCAAAAATGGTGACGCAGTACTCTGGTTAAGTAGGCCTACATCTGACTAATATATTAGCTGTAGTTAACAATGAAACCTCTTTCATTTACTTGTTTTAGCAACTGTATGGTCAACTTCACTTATTAGTCCTTTGCACATAATCTTTGTATGACATTTCAGTAGCAATAATGCTTGAACATCGATTTAACACTTGAAATATCATATCTTTGTTCTTATGTCTTATAATACTAATCATCAGTAATCACACTATCATGTATATATCAATGTTAAGCTTGTTAATACCTAACTCGAGAATGAACAACCCGTTTAAAGAAAAGAATAAGGGGGTTCACTTGTAACTAAATCTGCAGAATGATTTAGTCCAAAAATTTGGCTTTTTGATAAGACAGCAGTCCAAAATGGTTATATCATGAAAAGAGAGATCTTCAATATAATACAATCATGAACTGAATTCGTGTATGCATATTTAACAGTAAACTAAAGTGACTCCAAGATCATATTCATGTTCCTGATGATGCCCATATGGCCATATTACATGGGAGAAAACACAGCAAAAATTCTTGTAATTCGACCTAGATTTACAAAAACAAAAACTGCTAATCAATAATGACAAGAAACTAAATTTGAACATATGGAGAATTGGGCTGAGGTAAACAATAGAAATAAATTGCCGAATTGTGTATCTTCTTAATAATATGTATATAATGATATAATGATAGAAGTCCAAAAACACAACTAAATCGCTTTTCTCTATTTAAAATTGTAGTTTGGCTGGTTGTTAGCGGAGTATACTTATCCATGAATATCCACAATGATCATAATAATATCACCCCAAAACCATAAAGGGGTTTAAGAAGCAACCTGCAACAATTTCACACGTTTAGATATGGTAGTAGTTCATGGTCAATTTCTTCAAGTAATTTGGGAACAAATTGTTACTGTGCTACGCAGTAATAACTACAGGTGGCAAATTTGACCCATTTACTTCTGAATAAGTCAACCCAGGTTATATTTTATCTCTATTGATTAGCTTACATGAATACAGTCAGATGGGTCAAACGAGTTCAAAGTATCACACTAATAACAGCATCTATAATCATATTTGACAAACAAAACATCCATTACTAGACTATTAATTTTAGACAAGTGTTTTAACCAGCTACCGACCCACCAACATGACCTGTTAAGGGCAAACCATAACCCAAATGGACCCGTTAATAAGTAATGGGATCAAAAATGTCAACTCTTTTCAGTATTTAAAAAACTCACTGTAGTTTTAGAAACTTACTCCGTGGTAAATTAAGTAGGAAGAAGAGGTCGTCTTTCATCAGCTTCTAGACGATGGCTAGCCTGAATAGGTAGAAAGAATAACAAGATAACATGTCTTAGTACAGAAAACAGTCTTTTATGAAATGCAAGAACAAAAATCTAAGAACATATTTGTACCTCCTCATTTGCCCCTGATGCTATATCAATGAATTGGTCCCTTTTTATAGGTGAACAAAATAAGCAAGTGAATAACCTTAAGCTCAAAAAAAAAAAAAAATAATAAATAAAAAAAATGATATTCCAACATATTCCAGCACTTGAGTACCTGTGATTGCTCTGAATTTGTTCCAACTCCAATACTCCATTTTCTTCTTCTTTAACTTTCGCAAGAGGCGAAAAGAACTGGAAAAAGAATCATAGATAAGTGTAAATTAAATCAAATAACAATGTGAATTTACTTTTAATGAATAATACTATTTTTGATATACCTGATGCATTGAGATGAAAACAATAGAAATTCCTAACATAAAATTGATGGTCAGAGTGTGACCAAACAAAGCTGCAGATGCAAACCCTGTAAAGATCGTGGCAACTGTCGAAGAGTACTTTTTCAAAATTGTATCTGCATGTCACAAACCAATCTTTAGAAAATAGAAAAATATTTAAATTATTACCAACAAAACATACCTAAAAAATAGACACTATGATAAACGGTAGCACAATGTAGCATCTCTCGACTGCTGATGAATCTTTTTTGAGGGCAGTGGATCTAGAAGTTACTAATAATATATATGCTTACATTAGCGTATAATCTTACCGGCATATTTAAAGAAAAAGGAAGATAAAATTCCTTGTGCTGCATTGTTTATAATTAGAAGCATTGTAGCTTTTGAATGTCCTTGTAAAATATCAAAGCTCTCAGGACCTGAAAAACATAATCATCCCTAAATTCATTATATAGTTGCTACAAAGTTGTAAGCTTTTTTTTATCCAACAAAAAATGTTGTAAGCTTTTTCACTACATGCAATAACTTATTTATCATTATTCACACATTAAGTATTAATGCAACTCTATTGAGTCCAACACAATAAATATGCAAATTGAGAGGTTAGATATCCAAGTCAGTTGGTACCTTTGTAAATGACAGTTCCAAGGATCCCCAGGAAGTTAAAAATTGCACCATATCCATACAAAAACAGATTCTGCAATTCAACATCAACATACGTACATTCCCATTTTTAGTCATAACTGCTATAGGCCTATAGCTAACATTATTATTATATACAGTAATATTTTGTCAATAAGTTATAGGTAAAAAAAGGTTGCTACACTCACCTGCATGTATATGCTTGTTTCGAATTGACTCTTCAGTGCATATTCATTGAAGACTGATGCCATCGATGGAACAGTTACCTATAAAATTAGTTAATTCCTCATTTCCACATATCAATTAAATGATACAAACTTTAGTGAAAACTAAAATGAGTGACAAACTACATCATGAAAAGGCATTATGCATTTTAGAATGCTTAGATATTGAGTAAAAACTACATACTAGACCAACTTACAAAGATAAACGTATAGATATACGCAGCCATTGCAATTGGAAGTCCGATTGCAGTAGAGCCCTCGGGTAAAGAACGCATTTGATTTATACTAATTCCAATTAGCAACAAAGCAAGAGCCTCCCACTGATTTAAGACACAAACTGATAGTTAATGATTGCTAATTAACACTCAGAGATGAGTGAACTCTTTATGGTTTTTGAATTCATAAAGTAAAAAACTAAAAAAGCTTAGAGAAAAGAACAGAATCGTCTAGGCGTCGTAACAGACCTGAATTATAGAAAACCTACGCTTCATAACAATCTTCAACAAAACTGCAATTACCAAGACCTGCAATTTTTCAGTTGATATTAGGGATTAAGTGTGTGCAAAAATTACTGATAAATTAATGATTCATATGAATTCAGTAAGCTAATTTGGTTAACACAAAGCAACAATGGAGGAAAGGAGAGAAAATGTTTACCTTCAGATTGCTCAGCATCTTGACAGTTGCAGGATTGAAGTAGAGCTGTGCAAACAAAAAATTAAATTAACAAGTCAAAATATCAAAATATATACACCAAGTTAACATTCTAGAAATTGCAAGTGAACTGTACTACCTCATTTTCAAGCTACCCGATACACGAATATCAATGTTCTCTAACAAATATCTACTACGGAGTATATGATAATAGATTTTACATAAAAGTACCTGCATGGTGAACTTTAGATAGTTATTAATAGCATAAAGTAATGCTGGAACAGCGAGAAGCACATTGTTGCGAGCTGCCTGCAGAAAAAAAAAAAAAGGCAGACATCAAACCAAGACCTTGCTGATCCATCAAATATCACTTAGTACATCTATAGAATCTAAAGCTTGAAAGAGCTTCAACACAAAGAGACAGAGCATCTAAAACAATCTTCAGAACCAATAACTACAAGTACCAAATTCTGGACTGATAAATCAACAGTGATCTAAAAAGTCTATTAATCAATATATGTGATTCACTTCTAGTAACATTTGCAATCCTGAGTGGCAGTATAAACTTTTTAACTAACATACCACTGAATCAGTAATGTGAATCTTGAGATGCCCTTTAGCTCTCTAGTTATTTTTTAAACAAGCTCATACACCCATCCTAATCTAACTTTCTCCCAGACGGTACTCAACCTATATCCATTCGGTCAAGGGCACCTAACAAACAGCCTTAGCTTTCATACAAAAAAGTTATACACGATTTTCGTTGATGCTAGCTATGTCAATCTAAAAATATATGTTATTGAATAATATTTAGCAAGTTAGGAGGATGAAACAAAAATAAGTTGCCAGCGGATCGCAAACGACTAACTTATATCTGATAAAAAAAAAAGTCTAGCCTCACATTTCATTACTTCAACGCAAACGACTAAAAGGGTAGCATTGCAGACCAATAAGAACAGCAACTCACAAAATTTCAAAAAAAAAAAATTGCACATAAGGACAAGCAAATATAAGCATAACTACGTTATATATAAGGTATCCCCAAGCATATGAAGTCAAGACATTAGTAATTTGCTCTGCTAGTGTAGCTCGTGGAAACTTAACAACCATATTATATTGACTAAGATCTAAAATTTGACAGCAATACCTGTACAAAAGAGGAAATAGAAAGAAGTGGTTTCTCCCCAACCTTCTGATTTCTAGCCTGAAAATGAATACATAACTATGATACTTGTAGAACCATATAAGTATAACAACGTAGAAGAAAATCGCAACTACCAAGCCAAACTTAGCACTATATCTTCAGTATACCTGGCAAACGGGTCGAGATGGGTCGTGTTGGGTCAAAGATCAAATGGGTTCGGGTCAAAACGGGTCGTGGGTCAGAATGGGTCGAACGGGTTGGGTCGAGACCCGAGTCCGGTTGGGTCAAGGACCGGGTCGGTTGGGTCAAGACCCGAGCGGTTGGAGTCGGGCTAGTAAAAATTTTCTTGTTTTTAGTTTTTAATGTATCTCTTCCAAACAAAAAAATCGCGAGAAAATGCTGGTAGAAAACGCGCGTCGTAAATGAGCGTCGAAAAACGCGGGTCAAAAACATGCCTCGAAAAAGGCGCGACGGAAACGAGGGTCGAAAACGCCCGACGAAAACGCGCCTCAAAAAAACGCGCCTCGAAAAACGCGTGTCAAAATCGAATCTTTTGAAGTAAACCCATTTGGGTCTTCAAGTAATTTTCTATTATGTAATTGGACCCATTTGGGTCTTCAACTAATTTTTTATATTATGTGCTTGGACCCATTTGGGTCTTTAAGTAAACCCAATGGAACCATTTTTGAAACTTTAGGTCTGGCGCCATGTCTAATCTTCAGTAAGTAAAAAAATGAAAGACTAACTAAATTTGGTAGAAACTTACTTTTGGCTCACCTATTAACATAAATCAAGTAAAAAATCGATCAATATAAAGCACAACATAGTTAATTAATGAAAATTTAAATTTAAAAAAAAAAAAAAAAGGAATAAACCTACCTGGATTAGAAGCATCACAAGTGCAAAGATAACCTTTGCAACTTCTGTAAGAAAATTAACACTGATTGGGCTAAAATTGAATTTTCCATCAACCTTGGACATGTATACCAAAATTGGCTGTAAAAAATAATGAAAGAAATGAGACAGTAATAACTTACGCATCATGAACACAGTACACAATTTATTATACATAATAGTATCCATTATATTAGTGGAATTTCAAAAGGCTGCTCTACTTACAAAAAGGGTTAACTAGCCAAGTACTATAAACAGATAACAAAGACATGTTACTTTTCACTACACAAATCCTCATTATAATTAGATTTACAAAACAAATTTAGTGCGTTGTTTTGATCAAACTTTTTGTTACTTCAGTTAGAAAATCCAAGAAACTATGTATTAATATTGCAAAAAAAAAAAAAGAAGACGCACTTGAAAAACATGCTAAAAGTTTCTTTTAAAGGGAACTAAAACGCACGAACATAATGTAACGCCTTCAAGAAAAAGGAAAACACAAAATGACAAATTGTAATCATAAGTAGAATCTCCTACAAAAGAAAGTCACCTGTAAGCCAACTAACATGCAATCACCAACGACCAATAAAACATTGAGTGCCCGTTGCTTTTTGGAATACTTGTTCCGGTGCCGATCATACGCCCTCGAGAATGTTTTTGTAGACGGATTCACCAACTTGGAATGACAGACACTGCATTCTATCATCCCTTGTTTCATTATCCAAACTCCTCCCTACCTCACTCACTTCCCCTTCTTCTAAATATCAAAACTGCAACAATATTTCATATTCGAAAAAATAAGCATCTACAGATTAATATTGTTAAATGTTTGTAAATGTATCTAGAACCACCCGAAATCTATTGTATCATCATACTTTAGAAACTGCTATTGTATGTACTGAAAGTATTGTTATTGTATTTAAACCGTGATGTGGAACTGGTTATAATTACATTGCGTTAGGAATTAATTGAATTAAAATCATATGTACAATATCAAGTTTCGAAGCATGATACTTGAACTGAATGGAATTACTGTAACTTTAAACACAATTAATAACAATTAACCTAAATTATTATCCACAACCTAAATTCAATAGCTAGATACCCTAAATCACACCAAAGGGTCACTGGCCTAGCTGGTATCAAGGTGCCTGTGATCTTGAGGTCATGAGTTCAAGTCCAGGGATGGACGATAGACATTATGTATATATTCGTGTAAAAAAACGTGTTTACATACCCTAAATCACATTACAAAGTAAGTTTAGTTTATATTAAACCACAACTGAATCAGATCTTATACACTATCTATTACCAAATGATCAATTCAGCTGATCCGAGCTCAGATCTTGTACAAATTGACCTACTTAACACAATCAATTAACTTTAACTAAAATTAAATTAAAATCAATCAAAACTAACCTCGATTATATTATTATTATACGTAATTATATCTGAAAAGTCCGGTGACAGGAATGCAAGTGACGGCGGTTGAAAGGAATCGGCGTGAAATGAAACCGTAGATGTTACGTAACTGAACTCCGATGATTGTGGTGATGCGAAGAATATGCTTAACAAAGAGGTGGAGAGTTTGAGTTTTTGCAAATGAAACCGATTTGAATTGAAGGAGTTGGATTGAATAGTGTTTCTAAAATTTAATTACTTATTTATATTTTAATTTATAATTTATAAAATAAAATATGTATATAGGACAGTAATATTTTACGCGTAACATGTACAGTATAAAATAATTTGCTTAAAAATTACTACAACTACACCAGCAGGTTGATGCTTTGTTGTAAGATACGATACGAAAAGTTCAATGACATCTATCTATAGTTTCTATATATTTCTATTAAAATTCTATAATGATGATATCATTATTAGACTAATTCTTTTGTTAAAAAAAATTCAAAAAACAAAAGAAAAAAATCTAGACATGGTGGATGATGTCATTAATATAAATAATTTTAAATTAAAATTAAATTTTATTAATTTATTATTATTATTAAATCTTATTAATAATTATTTTAATTATTAAAATTAAATAATTTTGAATTATTTTAATTAATTATTTTGAATTAAGTACGAGAAGGTATAAAAGCTAGGCAGAAGGAAACCAATTTTAAATTTATATTTTAATTTATACTTTTAAATAAAATGACAACCAATATTATCTATTATGATTGGAAGTGAATTGTTTAATATGCATTTTAGGTGTTTGATGCAATGTTCAGCAGATTAGTTTCTTAGTCGGACTCTGTGGTTCCACAGATCATTAAACTAAATGATTTTAGCATTTACGTTCACTTAATACCTAAAATATATCGTTAAACTGTTTCGTTTAAACAAACCCGTGGTTTCACGGGTCATTTCACTAGTTGTAACTTATTCTTTTTAATAAGTAATTTTAAAAGAAATAAAACATGAATTTTATTAGTAAAATCTTCGTCTGACGTCTTGTATTTTATACATGTTACGAGTATATTTTAATTTCATTATTAATATATTTATAGGTTAAAGGTTGAATAATGTCACCAAGATTTGACGCAACTCCAAATCCGTTGCAGATGACATATACTGTAACAAATCTATCTATATCTATAGTTTTTATTAAAATCATATAACGATGATGTCATTATTACGCTAATTCATTTGTTAAGAAAAAATTAAAAAGAAAAAGGAAAAATTTAAGTTCTTAAGTTGATGTCATTAATCTAATTAATGGCTAATTAAATTAAATCTACTTATTTATTTATTTCATGTTTTTCGAAAAAATAATCACTCTCATTAATTATTAATTATTATTATTATATTATTATTCAAATTCAAATATGTGTTTTTTTACGACATTAATTACGTTATATATGTATACGAAATACACGTCTCAATAAAAGGTTCTATGTATGCTTTTATGACAAGAAAAATAGTAATTACTGTAGTGACCCGAACTTTTTCATGATTATATATTAAATGAAAACTATATTTGCATGATTAAATATTTCCAACATGTTAAGCAATCAAACTTGTTAAGACTTGATTTATTGAAATGAGTTTCATGTAGACAATTGACCACCCAAGTTGACCGGCGATTCACGAACATTAAAACTTGTAAAAACAACATGATATATATATATATATAGAGATATATATATATATATATATATATATATATATATATATTTAACATGATATTATGATGAGTAAGTATCTCACCAAGTACATTAACAATGAGTTCTATACATAAAATGAAAGTAGTGAATTAAGAAACGCGAAACGATATATCGTCTTACTAAATACATATGTATCATGTTAAGATATTAATACACTATGTTTCACATCATGATATGATAATTACATATATCATTAAGCGTATTAACAATGAACTACACGAGTAAGATGAGACTACTAACTTAAGGATTTCGAAACAATACATATATGTAACGATTATCGTTGTAATAGTATTTTACACATATTTATATGATATTAAGATATATTAATACACCATGTTAACATGTTAACATAACAATTTAACATCTCATTTAAGTGTAATAACAATGGATCAATTACATTTAACAAGATCGTTAACTTAAAGGTTTCGAAACAACACTTACATATAACGACTAACGATGACTTAACGACTCAGTTAAATGTATATACATGTAGTGTATTAAGATGTATTAATACACTTTTGGAAGACCATGACATATATCAAAGTACTTCTACTTAATAAAAATGCTTACAATTACATCCTCATTCATTTTCATCAACAATTCTACTCGTATGCACTAGTATTCGTACTCGTACAATACACAGCTTCTAAGATGTATATACTATTGGTATATACACTCAATCATCAGCTCCTTAGGAGCCCATGTGAGTCATTAAACATGTGGGAACCATCATTTGGCAACTAGCATGAAATATCTCACAAAATTACAAAAAATATTATAAATCATTCATGAATTATTTAGATGAAAACAAACTTACACATCCTTTATATCTAATCCATATACCAACGACCAAAAACACCTACAAACACTTTCATTCTTCAATTTTTTACTTCGACGGCGTATATCCGATTTTACGGTGTTCTTCGTGTTTCCAAGTTTTAAATCATTAAGTTAGCATATCATAAAGATATATAACATGTGTCTAGTTGATTTTAAAAGTCAAGTTAGAAGGATTAACTTTTGTTTGCGAGCAAGTTTAGAATTAACTAAACTATGTTCTAGTGATTACATGTTCAAATCTTCGAATAAGATAGTTTTATATATATGAATCGAATGATGTTATGAACATCATTACTACCTCAAGTTTAGTAGGTAAACCTACTGAAAGTGACAAAAATTGATCTAGCTTCAAAGGATTCTTGGATGGCTTGAAAGTTCTTGAAGTAGAATCATGACACGAAAACAAGTTCAAGTAAGATTTCCACTCGAACTAAGATAGTTATAGTTATAGAAATTGAATCAAAGTTTGAATATGAGTATTACCTTGTATTAGAAAGATATCTTACTGTAAATAAGAAAGATTTCTTGAGCTTAGATGATTACTTGGATTGGATTAGAAAGCTTGGAAGTAATCTTGCAAACTTGATAGTATTCTTGATTTTATGAAACTAGAACTTATAGAATTTATGAAGAACACTTAGAACTTGAAGATAGAACTTGAGAGAGATCAATTAGATGAAGAATCCCGGGCTGTTTTGGTTTGGATAATTAAAAACTATGATAAACTTTGATTTAAAAGCTATTCTTCTGGGAAAATAATTTTTCTTATGAACATGAAACTATATCCAAAAATCATGGTTAAACTCAAAGTGGAAGTATGTTTTCCAAAATGGTCATCTAGACGTCGTTCTTTCGACTGAAATGACTACCTTTACAAAAATGACTTGTAACATGTATTTACGACTATAAACTTATACTTTTTCTGTTTAGATTCATAAACTTAAGTTCAATATGAAACCATAGCAACTTGAATCACTCGAAACGGATTTAAAACGAATAAGTTATGGGTAAAACAAGATTGGATAATTTTGCTTGTTGTAGCTACGTGAAATTTGTAACAAATTTATACAAATCATAACTTAACTTACTTATATTGTATTATACATGTATTCTAACATATATTATGACACGAATACAATGTTTTGACATATCATATCGACCCATCTATATATATATTTCGGAACAACCATAGACACTCTATATGCAGTAATGTTGGAGTTAGCTATACAGGGTTGAGGTTGATTCCAAAATATTATATATACTTTGAGTTGTGATCTAGCCTGAGACTTGTATACACGAGGTCGTGGATTGATTCGAGATAATATATATTGCTTTATTTCTGTACATCTAACTGTGGACAACTAGTTGTAGGTTACTAACGAGGACTGCTGAGTTAACAAACTCAAATTATTAAAACGTAATAAAAAAATGTTGTAATTATATTTTGATCATACTTTGATACATATGTACATATTTGTTATAGGTTCGTGAATCGACCAGTGGCCAAGTCTTACTTCCTGACGAAGTAAAAAATCTGTGAAAGTGAGTTATAGTCCCACTTTTAAATCTAATATTTTTGGGATGAGAATACATGCAGTTTTGTAAATGTTTTACAAAATAGACACAAGTACTTGAAATTACATTCTATGTTGGATTATGAATACCGAATATCACCCTTTTAGCTTGGTAACCTAAGAATTAGGGAACAGATACCCTAATTGACGCGAATCATAAAGGTAGATCTACGGGCCCTAACTCCCCCCATACTGGAAAATGGTATGCTTTAGTACTTCGAGTTATTAATACAGATGGATTTCTGTTTTCGGGATATTTTATATGCATTTTGTTAATGTCGGTTACCGGGTGTTCAACATATGAATGATTTTTTTATACAGATTGTATGTTATTGAAAGATGAAATCATGTGGTCTATTATTACGATTTGATATATATAGGTTAAACCTATAACTCACCAACATTTTTGTTGACGTTTAAAGCATGTTTATTCTTAGGTGATTATTAAGAGCTTCCGCTGTTGCATGTTAATTTATGGACAAGAGTTGGAGTCAGCATGCTTGTATAATAATGTTTAAAAACTGCATAAGATTTAAATTGATGTGTAATATTATTGTAAATCATTATGTAATAATCGTGTGAAAACGCTATATTTTAGATTATCATTATTTGATAATCGTCGTAATATTTTTAAACCTTTATTGATAAAATAAATGTTATGGTTTGTTTAAAAATCGAATGCAGTCTTTGAAAAACGTCTCATATAGAGGTCAAAACCTCGCAACGAAATCAATTAATATGAAATGTTTATAATCAATATGAACGGGACATTTCAGTTGGTATCAGAGCGTTGGTCTTAGAAAACCAGAATTTTGCATTAGTGTGTCTTACCGAGTTGTTAGGATGCATTAGTGAGTCTGGACTTCGACCGTGTTTTCTTCAAAAACGATTGCTTAACACTTTTTGTTAGAAACTATATATTATTAACATGTAAATATTATGTGATATATTAATCTCTTAACGTGTTTGATATTGTGTGATAGATGTCTACTTCTAGTACAAATCTCATCGACTCACCTAATAATAATGAAGAGTCGAATATATTTTGGGAAGATTCACAAAATCCCGAGGAGGAACCTGAAGAGGAGGAACCGGAAGAGGAGGAACCGGAAGAAGAAGAGGTTTTGGAGGAAGAAATATTAATACCTACAGTTAAACGATTAAATAAAAGAAAATCATCAACCAACGGACCAAAGTTAATAATGGTGAATGGTGTTTCCGCCGAGGAAACAAAATATTGGAAAAATTACCAATTTTCTGATGAATCGGATCCCGAAGAGGATTCCGATGATGTTATAGAAATTACCTCGACCCAATTTGAAAAAGCAAAAGAAAACAATAAGGGAAAAGGTATCAAAATAGAGAAACCTGATTACAACCCCGATGAACTTTATATATATCGTAAACACCCGTACTTCTTAAATTTTAACAATAACTCGGGAACCTCTAAGCCATTAGGTTTTTCTAAACCATTTGTGAAAATGACGGCTCGTATTAAGGGAGCACCATATATCCCTAGGAAATTAGCGAAACAAACCAAGTCCGGAGAAGAAGAAACAAGTGAGTCGGAATAAAGAGTTGTAATCATGTGATGCAATATATGTAATATAGTGTGCTTGTGTTTTTATGATAAATGTAAAAATTGCTTGTATTATTTGTTAAGTATCTTTTATGAATCTAACCCTCGTCTATTTTTACAGTATAAAAAAATAAAATGGATGTTAAGGATAGACAACCAAAAATTTTAGAAGACCTACCCGGGGACATGATTGATGAAATCTTGTCTAGAGTCGGTCAGAATTCGTCGGCACAATTGTTAACGGTAAAATTAGTTTGTAGAACATTTGAAGAACGTTCCAGGCATGCCTTAGTTTATAAAAGGCTTTCTTTTGAAAGATGGGGTGTATCACATTGGGGAGACCTTAAGTTACGTCGTGTTTTCTTTAAAGCGTTAAATGCGGGGAACCCAAGTGCAATTTTACGCTACGGGTTAAGAACCTATTTTGATTCAACATATCCCAACATAGGACTTCGTGCTTTAGAAAGAGCTTCTAACATGCAACATAAAGAAGCATGTTATGCTTACGGGTTAGTGATGTTCGCTTCTCACCAAAGTGAGAAAAAGAACATCAGATTACAACTTTTAAATAAAACCTTCCCACAAGTGACGGATTCGGTAGTTGGGGTGAGAAACAAGGTTTTTAGATTGTACGGGGCTGTTGGGCATTATGAAACCCTCGTCCTTTTGACGACGTTACAACGTGCTGCCTAGCTAACGGTCATAATGGTTATCTGCCACATAACCAAGGATGGGAAATAATATTAGTACAACCATAATGCATGACTTATTTCTGAAAGGATCCGAAACTAATCATCCGGACGTTGTCCATATTGATTACAAACGAATTACAATAGTTGATAACATTGCGAGGTACTTGCCCTCTATATGATACATCTTACAAACGTTGCATTTATTCTTAAAAGGCAATCTATAGTTACATCCAGAATTGACATAATCGCCTGACATTTCATAATATTCAAATGACCTAAACCGCCATTTACTTAATAATAGTCTCTATGAACTTCAATGACTCGAATGCAACGCCTTATGATATAAGTCCTTAATAGCCTCAAGTAGTATCCTTAGTACGAGCTAATGCACAGCGGAAGACTTAATTCATACCTGAGAATAACATGCTTTAAAATGTCAACATAAAGTTGGTGAGATATAGGTTTAATGCCGGCAGCGATATATATATATATATAGACCACAAGATTTCATATATAAACATTTTCATAAAAATATTCTAAGTGGTTGAGCACTTGGTAACCATACTTAACATTCAATCACGTCGCATATTCCCTTTAATATGAAATCTTACTACACCGTACCAAGTGTAGTCACAAAACGAAGTACTGTGCAACCGTTGAATACTGGTCGTCCAGTCCGGTTGGGGTTGTCAGGCCCGATAGATCTATCAACAGGATTCGCGTTTACAATACCGCTGTAAATATTAGTTACCAAGCTACAGGGAAGTATGCCAGTGGTACAACTCAACGTAGAATATATTTTTCAGTTACTTGTGTCCATATCGTAAAACATAAAATACATGTATTCTCATCCCGAAATATTTAGAGTTTAAAAGTGGGACTATATACTCACTGTTGTCTTGAAGATATAAATATTTTGACTTGGTCTTCCGGTTGATATCACGAACCTATCCATATATAATATATCAATATATTTTCATTTTTAAACAATCGTCACATATATATACTTGTTATACTTTTAATACTTTTAATAATTCCTTAGTCCGTAGTTAGCAGTCCGATGTTAGTAATTCAATTTTAATGGTTCATTTTTAGGTGTTTAATAAACCCCCAATGAAATGAATAAAACCCCCATCGTATATGTATGGTCGAGATTAATCTTGACCCACGGTACCGGTGTTGTCAAATGACGTGTTGCGTACATAAAGTACCGGTGTTGTCAAATGACGTGTTGCGTACAATCATGGGATCTTATGATTAATCTTCTCGTATTGTTTACGGGTGATCCTGAACCATATAAAATTGAATTATGAGTACATATATATAAAATATCATGTTATCTTAGAAAGATGTGATTTATTTAATTTCTCCCAATTATTTTCGTGGCTAAACTAGTCTTGGATATCCGATTTTGTTTCGGTCATAGTTTCTTCGTTACAACTCCGTTTTTGTTGATTCAACTTGCCATCTCCTTGGATCGAGTCCCTCTTTAAGACTATGAACTGTAAATACCTTAGTTTGTATTCAAAATCACACGGCATAGGTGAAACTTTAGTGAAACTTATGAAGTTAAACATTTTTGTTACAAAAATATCATTTAATGACCATTTTTCTAAAAATACCTATACTTTGAATTAAATCATGAAATTTTTATGTGTTAACATATTTATAGTAAAAATCATTTTTCCAGAAAATAAACCTCCAATTCAAAGTTTAAGATGGTTTTTAATTATCCAACCCAAAACAGTCCCCGGTTGCACTCCGACGTCGTAAAAATAGTTTTTAAGGTATTCTTTGAAAAACCAAGTTTTACCTTGTTAAATTAGCATATATTTAAGTTATATTACAGGTCTTGAAGTATTTTAAAAGTTAAGTTAGAAGGATCTATTTAGTTTGCAAACAAGTTTGAAAACTTTCAAACTATGTTCTTGTTGTTAAAATTTTATACCACAAAATAAGATAGCTATATATATATGAATCGAATAAGGTTATGAACATAGTTACTACCTCAATTTCCTTGGACAAGGTTGCTGTAAAAGAGGAGTAAGAACCTAGAACCAAAAGGGTGATGGAAGTGGATGAAAGATTGGAAGTAAGTTTGTGTTCTTGGAAGGATTTCTTGAAGTGTTTTTGTATGGTTTTCTTATGGTGATTAAGTAAGGTTTTTGAAGCTAAATGATGGGGAAAATGCTTGTAGATGATCAAGTATGAAGTTAAGAGTATTTTGAGAGAGAAATGGGAGTGTAAGTATGAAAAAATGGGGTGAAGAAATGGTGTGCATGCATAAAAACGTTTTTAGTATATAAAGAAAAAAAATGATACCTAACTTTGTTTTCTTGCTAAATAATTCATGCTACTTGACAAATGATTGGTTCCACATGTTTCTTAATCATTTAAGGCTGCTAAGGAGCAGATTTTTATTGGTATATACCAATAGTAAATACATCTAGAAGCTGCGTATGATACGGGTACATATACCCTAAATATACGTGTAGAAATCTTTGAGAAAACGGAACGAGGATTCAAATATAGCTATCTTTTGTGAATATACTTATATTTTTTTATGTATTTAAGTCCTTAAAAGTGATTAAATACATTACTTATACGTTATATGTATAAACATTATAAGTCATAAGTATTTATATCAAATAACGTTATGTATGGTTATTGTTTTGAAAACTTAAGTTAGTAGTTTCAAAATATACTTATAACTTATTGTTATTAATACAAAATGAGATATTAAAACATCCATAAACCATGTTAAATATGTATATATACATATATATACACAAACGTATAATTATCATATGTTATATAGTTCGTGATATCATCGGTCAAACTAGACGGTCAAACGTTGTGTAAAACTCTTTTCGAAAACATAAGTCTCAACAATTTGGATTGCTTATCATGTTGGTAAGGTTTAATTTATGTAAATATTAATCTTATAAGTATAGAACGATCGAAAAAGTGCGGGTCAACTTTAGGGTTTTTGCTTATCGTGTCGGAACCATATAGAGATTAGAGTTTAAATTTGGTCGGAAATTTCCGGGTCGTTACAGTACCCATCCGTTAAAGAAATTTCGTCCTCGAAATTTGGTAGAGGTTGTCATAAATAACAATAGGAATGTTTTCATGACGAATATGAGGTAATAATGAAATTTTATCATTATTGAAAGATTTAGATAAAACGATTTGGTTATGTGAGACGCACGAGCGAAGCTATCACAAAAGAGTGAATTGAGTAAATATAGAATTGTTGTAACCGATGACGTGATTATGATCGATTTCCGGGATTTAAGGGTTTTAAAGAAAATCTTATGTAATAAGATTTAGTTTTGCGGCGATCAGGATCTTCTTTGATTTAACGCGGCAATCTGTTTTGATTTCTTTGTCGAATATTTCACTATAAATTTACCTCCTTCCCTTTCTTTCTTCCCACATCTTCTATTCTTTCTCTTTAGTTCCTACTTTAAGACATTCGCTAATATGCTCCATCCCATTCTAACCCTTGTTATATTTCTAACTTTCATATCTTTCATTCTTCTTTTTCATCTATCACCAGAAGAATCTATTCTCTTTTATCCTTTCCTTGGAATTATAATGTTTTTAATTCTCCCGTGCCTTTACGTTGCAATACGTATTGATATGCACGGTTTGTAGTTTCGGGGTTGTTGTTAGGTTTTATACCTTCCCTTATATTTCGATGTTCCTACTCCCGTCCCTTAAAATCATTGTCATCCACAGTTAATGCTCTCTCTTATTTGCTGTAGTTTATGTTCCTATTTCTATTCTGAGGTTTTGTCCCTTCATTTCTTCTTCCCGTCCTCGAGCCAAGCGAACAATGGTCCGAAATTCGTAGGTAGGAAATTTGGAATGAACCTAGCTATTGGTTTTAGAATGAAATTGTAATGGCACGATCTTGATTCGTTAAATTACTCGAATATTCCGAAAAAATAGAACTATCAAGGTGATACGTTCTAATATGTTTGGAGACTTGATAGAAGGTAAGAGCCGTGTAACATGGCACATGATGACGGTACTGTGAATCATCACATTCCATTAGAAACTTAACATGACTTACTGTAATATAATGAAGTTGATCAAGTTTCATTATATTATACTAATTCATGCATCAGTTTCCAACACTACTTTAAAACATTCATATTTTAAACTTGGAGGTTTCAAAATTTAGAAATTGACACAGTTTCTTTTATGTTGTAATGCAGATATTACGGAGAGATAAATATTCTCAGATAAGAATAGTTGTGAAAATATCTCCAGAAATATGGAGAATATGTATAACGGAAGATATGAAGATATCTTATAATATCTAAGATAAGATTATGATGAAGAATATCATCGGGAGAGGTTTAGAATAAGGGGTAGGGTTTTTACTAATGGTTTCAGCAGACACTGAATCGTTTGAATCCTTTGAAAGCAGATTCAGTTCTTGTTATTTATCCACAACCTCTTTCATACTTTGCTCAAACCGTTTTCCGGTTCCAACTCTTCTCTTTCTCTGAGTTTTATCGACACACTGTGCTTCATCATCAAACTTTTGACTGTTTAAAATTGTTTACAATTTTCGCTGCTTCATCAGCATTTAAAGAACTACTTCATAATTCAGGGTGTTTTTCAGAAACTTCACCTTCGGAGTATGAAATCCTTAGGAATAGACGTTATAGGTATGACTGAGAAGTTTTGCGAGATTTTTAAAATACTAATTGCGGATTCTGCCAAAAAGATGACAAGCTGCTGGTACATGATGTCGTGGAATATGAAAGGTTCTCCGGTAACAATGGTGAAAGGACAAGGTATATATATCGAGGTTATAATAAGAGTGGTCCTACTGAGAAATCAAAGTGGAGCTGTGACAAAATTGACTTATATTGAAAAGAGAAATGTAAGGTTGTTTTTGCCAATGAATGATAAGGAATTTGACGCGGATAAGTTTTAACGATAACTTCGGTTTTGAAAGTTTCAGGTGTATAACTGTATGCATAAATCTTTCTTCCGTAAACGAGGTGCGGCTGGTTCAACTTCTCGATTGAAGTGTTTTCAAGAATCATGAAAGATTTGAACGAGGATTATAATTGTCGAAGTACAAATGAGGTTTAGGATGAAATCAAATGGCAAACTTGAAGAATTATTTAGTTTCATATGTTATAATCAATATTTTAATTTAATTCATTTTAATTGTCCAAAGTTAGCAGTCCAATAGTCCGATGGTTCAATGATTCATATATAATTTAATATATAATATTCGAATTAAATAATACGTATCGTGACCCGTATACCGGTCTCGGTGTCGATCACAACTCAAAGTATATATATATTTTGAAATCAACTCCGACCCTGTATAGCCAACTCCAGCCTTCACATATAGAGTGTCTACGGTTGTTCCGAAATATATATATAGATGGGTCGATATGATAAGTCGAAACCTTGCATACGTGTCCCGTTATTTAAAGTGCGTAAAAGTAAATAACAGAAATTAAATGATGATAAATAAAATTGCGAGAATGTAAATTGCGATAAATTAAATGTTAATCAGTTAACTGGGAACAGTTAGCCAGAACAGTTAGCGTGAAATCCTATCACAATTTCAATTAATTAATTCGTTTGTTTCTAACACTTTTTATTTTTGTCCAATGTTTTCTTCATTATGCCACTTGTTGGATTCTGATAGATCAAAATCCAAATATGAAATTTGAATAGAAATGGTTATTCTGTGGTGAACGGATACGTATATCGGTAGTTGTAAGTAGGATAGTAAATGACCGTTGAATCAGATTTAGAGAATGTACAACGTAACTTATTAATGTGAATTCTAAATATTCCTCGGGTACTACCCACCCGTTAAAATATTTTCATCATTAACAGTTTGTACGAAAGAATTTTTAATTACAA
Source organism: Rutidosis leptorrhynchoides (assembly GCF_046630445.1). Lineage (NCBI taxonomy): Eukaryota > Viridiplantae > Streptophyta > Magnoliopsida > Asterales > Asteraceae > Rutidosis > Rutidosis leptorrhynchoides. The sequence goes on along the minus strand of NC_092333.1, from coordinate 218,978,246 downwards.
TCTTTATAAAAATATACTTGCATATATATTTTCTTCAGATGTAATCATAGATTCAATGAGTCAATGAAGTATTAAACTCATTTGATTTATCGTTAATACTAGATTACATAACTTCTAAAGCATTAGAGATTACATAATCGCCAGGTCGAACGAAGATAAATGAGGTAAAACGATACGTAAAGCGAAGATAATCGATGTAGAACGATATATAGAACGATATATAGAACGAAGATCATACTCGAAGTTCCGATGAGGTTTTTGAGGTATGTGATGTTGATATCCGAGATACAGTTTGTGATGTTGAGATTTTGGGGGTGACAAGAGTACCGTCGGCGTTGTTGATAGTGATACAGATTATGCTGCTGGTGCTGCTGCTGGTGTTTGTAACCTTCGCACTGTATTTTCTAAAGCCACTACCCGAGCGCGAAGCTCGTTGACTTCTTCTATTATACCGGGATGATTGACAGTTGGAACGAGCGAATGAACAAGATTCGAAATATGGGATAGTATGTAGTCATGACGAGATACTCTAGAAATGAGCGAGAAAATGGTGTTTCGAATAGGTTCGCGGGTAAGTGCTTCAGGTTCATCGTTAAGAGGACAATTTGGTGGATGGAATGGATCACCTTCTTCTTGCCTCCAGAAATTTAGTATATTACGAACCCATCCCCAATTCATCCAGAATAGATGATGGGAAATTGGTTGATCCATTCCGGTAACGCTGTTCTCGGAGCTCGAATGGAAATCCATATCGGCGAAGCTATCGAAGTCGGAGGAATTTGAGCTGGATGAAGAATCCATCTTGTATGGTCGGAGAAATGAATTTTTGGTTTAGAATAGATTATAGGAGTTGGGTTTGGTACTCTTCAATACATAATTTACATATGTATATATAATATCAAAATCCCATGAATTACGGAGAATCTTTGAAATACGTCAGGCAATGTCTATAGTAACAGATACGCTAGGATATGAATTTTGTCTATACACTATCGATGCACTAAATGCAGTAAGACGTGTCTAGACTTAAGAATGATAAGCAGGCAGTTCCCTAAGGATGATAAGCAGATGATTTTCGACTAGGATTGATAAGCAAAACTTTTGACAGGCAGACACGGTCAAAGTCCAGACTCACTTAATGTATCCTAACAACTACTAGTTAGACACACTAATGCAAGGCCTGGTTCGCTAAGACCAACACTCTGATACCAACTGAAAGGATCCGAAACTAATCATCCGGACGTTGTCCATATTGATTACAAACGAATTACAATAGTTGATAACATTGCGAGGTACTTGCCCTCTATATGATACATCTTACAAACGTTGCATTTATTCTTAAAAGGCAATCTATAGTTACATCCAGAATTGACATAATCGCCTGACATTTCATAATATTCAAATGACCTAAACCGCCATTTACTTAATAATAGTCTCTATGAACTTCAATGACTCGAATGCAACGCCTTATGATATAAGTCCTTAATAGCCTCAAGTAGTATCCTCAGTACGAGCTAATGCACAGCGGAAGACTTAATTCATACCTGAGAATAACATGCTTTAAAATGTCAACATAAAGTTGGTGAGATATAGGTTTAATGCCGGCAGCGATATATATATATATATATAGACCACAAGATTTCATATATAAACATTTTCATAAAAATATTCTAAGTGGTTGAGCACTTGGTAACCATACTTAACATTCAATCACGTCGCATATTCCCTTTAATATGAAATCTTACTACACCGTACCAAGTGTAGTCACAAAACGAAGTACTGTGCAACCGTTGAATACTGGTCGTCCAGTCCGGTTGGGGTTGTCAGGCCCGATAGATCTATCAACAGGATTCGCGTTTACAATACCGCTGTAAATATTAGTTACCAAGCTACAGGGAAGTATGCCAGTGGTACAACTCAACGTAGAATATATTTTTCAGTTACTTGTGTCCATATCGTAAAACATAAAATACATGTATTCTCATCCCGAAATATTTAGAGTTTAAAAGTGGGACTATATACTCACTGTTGTCTTGAAGATATAAATATTTTGACTTGGTCTTCCGGTTGATATCACGAACCTATCCATATATAATATATCAATATATTTTCATTTTTAAACAATCGTCACATATATATACTTGTTATACTTTTAATACTTTTAATAATTCCTTAGTCCGTAGTTAGCAGTCCGATGTTAGTAATTCAATTTTAATGGTTCATTTTTAGGTGTTTAATAAACCCCCAATGAAATGAATAAAACCCCCATCGTATATGTATTGGTCGAGATTAATCTTGACCCACGGTACCGGTGTTGTCAAATGACGTGTTGCGTACATAAAGTACCGGTGTTGTCAAATGACGTGTTGCGTACAATCATGGGATCTTATGATTAATCTTCTCGTATTGTTTACGGGTGATCCTGAACCATATAAAATTGAATTATGAGTACATATATATAAAATATCATGTTATCTTAGAAAGATGTGATTTATTTAATTTCTCCCAATTATTTTCGTGGCTAAACTAGTCTTGGATATCCGATTTTGTTTCGGTCATAGTTTCTTCGTTACAACTCCGTTTTTGTTGATTCAACTTGCCATATCCTTGGATCGAGTCCCTCTTTAAGACTATGAACTGTAAATACCTTAGTTTGTATTCAAAATCACACGGCATAGGTGAAACTTTAGTGAAACTTATGAAGTTAAACATTTTTGTTACAAAAATATCATTTAATGACCATTTTTCTAAAAATACCTATACTTTGAATTAAATCATGAAATTTTTATGTGTTAACATATTTATAGTAAAAATCATTTTTCCAGAAAATAAACCTCCAATTCAAAGTTTAAGATGGTTTTTAATTATCCAACCCAAAACAGTCCCCGGTTGCACTCCGACGTCGTAAAAATAGTTTTTAAGGTATTCTTTGAAAAACCAAGTTTTACCTTGTTAAATTAGCATATATTTAAGTTATATTACAGGTCTTGAAGTATTTTAAAAGTTAAGTTAGAAGGATCTATTTAGTTTGCAAACAAGTTTGAAAACTTTCAAACTATGTTCTTGTTGTTAAAATTTTATACCACAAAATAAGATAGCTATATATATATGAATCGAATAAGGTTATGAACATAGTTACTACCTCAAGTTCCTTGGACAAGGTTGCTGTAAAAGAGGAGTAAGAACCTAGAACCAAAAGGGTGATGGAAGTGGATGAAAGATTGGAAGTAAGTTTGTGTTCTTGGAAGGATTTCTTGAAGTGTTTTTGTATGGTTTTCTTATGGTGATTAAGTAAGGTTTTTGAAGCTAAATGATGGGGAAAATGCTTGTAGATGATCAAGTATGAAGTTAAGAGTATTTTGAGAGAGAAATGGGAGTGTATGTATGAGAAAATGGGGTGAAGAAATGGTGTGCATGCATAAAAACGTTTTTAGTATATAAAGAAAAAAAATGATACCTAACTTTGTTTTCTTGCTAAATAATTCATGCTACTTGACAAATGGTTGGTTCCACATGTTTCTTAATCATTTAAGGCTACTAAGGAGCAGATTTTTATTGGTATATACCAATAGTAAATACATCTAGAAGCTGCGTATGATACGGGTACATATACCCTAAATATACGTGTAGAAATCTTTGAGAAAACGGAACGAGGATTCAAATATAGCTATCTTTTGTGAATATACTTATATTGTTTTATGTATTTAAGTCCTTAAAAGTGATTAAATACATTACTTATACGTTATATGTATAAACATTATAAGTCATAAGTATTTATATCAAATAACGTTATGTATGGTTATTGTTTTGAAAACTTAAGTTAGTAGTTTCAAAATATACTTATAACTTATTGTTATTAATACAAAATGAGATATTAAAACATCCATAAACCATGTTAAATATGTATATATACATATATATACACAAACGTATAATTATCATATGTTATATAGTTCGTGATATCATCGGTCAAACTAGACGGTCAAACGTTGTGTAAAACTCTTTTCGAAAACATAAGTCTCAACAATTTGGATTGCTTATCATGTTGGTAAGGTTTAATTTATGTAAATATTAATCTTATAAGTATAGAACGATCGAAAAAGTGCGGGTCAACTTTAGGGTTTTTGCTTATCGTGTCGGAACCATATAGAGATTAGAGTTTAAATTTGGTCGGAAATTTCCGGGTCGTTACAATTTCTGGACTTATGAATTACTTGTTTTTATTGCCTTGTTGAACGACTTGCGTATTAACTAGGATTGTTGTCACAACTGTTTTGTATCAAAATTATTGTATGCTATATTTTATGCTATATGTAAAATAGCGGTATTGTAAATTTGTAAAATATTGTATAAAAGTTTGAACGTGAAATTTATTGTAATCAGTTTTTCATATAGAATTGTATTAGTTAAATTGTATGTTAGCTACTAAGTATGAACTTAACGGGTAGGTACTACCCGAATTAAAACTTATAAAATGCTAATATGAAGAAAAAGCTTTTATAAATAAGTTCATATTATGCTACGAAATACTATTGACTACTCTTAATATTCTATATGATTAACTTAATTCTTTTGGCTATTTTTGAAGGAAATGGCACCGGCTACTCGTCAGAACTTGAACATGAGCGAGGAAGACTTCCGTGTTTTCCTTGCTGCGAACATAGTTTCCGTGCTGGCCGCAATGCAAAATAACAACAATAACTCTAGTTCTAGCAGTGGAACTAATTCCACAAGAAATCGTGTAGGATGCTCCTACAAAGAATTCACTGCCTGCAAACCTTTGGAATTTGATGGAACCGAGGGTCCAATCGGATTGAAACGGTGGACCGAGAAGGTTAAATCGGTGTTTGCCATAAGTAAATATACTGAAGAAGACAAAGTAAAGTACGCTACGCATACCTTCACAGGTACTGTGTTAACATGGTGGAATACCTATCTCGAGCAGGTGGGACAAGATACTGTCTACGCGTGACCGTGGTCAGCATTCAAGCACTTGATGAACGAGCAGTATCGTCCCAGAAACGAGGTCAATAAGCTCAAGGTAGAGCTTATAGAGTTACGAACACAAGGGTTCGACATTACCACGTATGAATGACGATTCACAGAGTTGTGCCTATTGTGTCCGGGAGCGTTCGAAGATGAAGAAGAGAAGATCGACGCGTTTGTAAAAGGGTTACCAGAAAGGATTCAAGAAGATGTGAGTTCACACGAGCCCGCTTCCATACAAAAGGCAAGTCAAATGGCTCATAAACTCATAAATCAGATTGAGGGAAGAATTAAAGAGCAGGCGACCGAAGAAGCCAACACAAAACAACTCAAGAGGAAGTGGGAGGAAAACGGTGACAAGAGTCACCAGTACAACAATAACAACAATTACAACCACAATCGCAACAACTATCCTAACAACCGCAACAACAATCGCAACAATAACCGCAATCCTAACAATAACAACAACAAACGTCCCAACAACAACAACAACCACAACAGCAACCATCCCAACAATAATAACAAAAGCCAAAAACCATGTCAGAGGTGTGAAGGATACCATCCGACTGGGTTCTGCACGACAACGTGTACTAAGTGTAAGAGAGGTGGTCATAGCGCGATGAAGTGTGAAATCTACGGACCAGTGATTAACAAAAATAATGCAACGAGAAGTGTCGGGACAAGTAATGCCGCCTTTATTTGTTATGGATGTGGAAAACCGGGCCACGTCAAGAGTAAATGCCCAAACCAAGGAAATACAAATGGGTAAATCCGTGGGAGAGTCTTCAACATTAATTCAGCAGAAGCGCATGAAGACCCAGAGCTTGTTACGGGTACGTTTATCATTGACAATAAATCTGCTTAAGTTTTATTTGATTCGGGTGCGGATAGAAGTATATGAGTAGAGATTTTTGTGCTAAATTAAGTTTTCCACTGACGCCTTTGGATAATAAATTTTTACTCAAATTAGCAAACGGTAAATTAATTACAGTAGATAATATATGTCGGAATCGAGAAATTAAGCTGGTTAGTGAAACATTTAAGATTGATTTGATACCAGTAGAGTTAGGAAGTTTTGATGTGATAATTGGCATGGACTGGTTGAAAAAGGAGAGAGCAGAGATCGTATGTTACAAAAATGCAATTCGCATTGTATGGGAAAAAGGAAACCCCTTAATGGTGTACGGAGAAAAGTGCAACGCGAAGCTAAATCTTATTAGTAATTTGAATGCGCAAAAGCTAATAAGAAAAGGTTGCTATGCTGTTTTAGCACATGTCGAGAAAGTACAAACCGAAGAAAAGAACATCACTGATGTTCCCGTCGCAAAAGAATTTCTCGATGTATTTCCAAAAGAATTACCGGGACTACCTCCACACCGATCCATTGAATTTCAAATAGATCTTGTACCAGGAGCTGCACCAATAGCTCGTGCTCCATACAGACTCGCACCCAGCGAAATGAAGGAACTCCAAAGCCAATTACAAGAACTTTTAGAGCGTAGTTTCATTCGAGGGAGCACATCACCATGGGGAGTTCCTGTTTTGTTTGTCAAAAAGAAGGATGGTACATTTAGGTTGTGTATCGACTACCGAGAGTTGAACAAACTTAACATCAAGGATCGTTATCCACTACCGAGAATTGACGACTTATTTGATTAACTACAAGGCTCGTCGGTTTATTCGAAGATCGATTTACGTTCTGGATATCATCAAATGCGGGTGAAGGAGGATGATATTCCGAAAACAGCTTTTAGGACGCGTTACGGTCATTACGAGTTTATGGTTATGCCATTTGGTTTGACTAATGCACCAGCTGTGTTCATGGACCTTATGAACCGAGTGTGTGGACCATATCTTGACAAGTTTGTCATTGTTTTCATCGATGACATACTTATCTACTCAAAGAATGATCAAGAGCACGAAGAACATTTGAGAAAATTGCTAGAGTTGTCGAGGAAAAAAAACTGTACGCTAAGTTTTCAAAGTGTGCATTTTGGTTGGAAGAAGTTCAATTTCTCGGTCACATAGTGAACAAAGAAGGTATTCAGGTGGATCCGGCAAAGATTGAAACCGTTGAAAAATGGGAAACCCCGAAAACTCCGAAACACATACGCCAATTTTTAGGACTAGCTGGTTACTACAGAAGATTCATCCAAGATTTTTCCAAAATAGCAAAGCCCTTAACTGCATTAACGTATAAAGGGAAGAAATTTGAATGGAAAGATGAACAAGAAAAAGCATTTCAATTGTTGAAGAAAAAGTTAACTACGGCACTTATATTGTCATTGCTTGAAGGGAATGATGATTTTGTAATATATTGTGACGCCTCAAAGCAAGGTCTCGGTTGTGTATTAATGCAACGAACGAAGGTAATTGCCTATGCGTCTAGATAATTGAAGATTCACGAGCAAAATTATACGACACACGATTTGGAACTAGGCGCTGTTGTTTTTACATTAAAGACTTGGAGGCACTACTTATATGGGGTCAACAGTATTATATATACCGACCACAAAATTCTCCAACACATATTTAATCAGAAACAACTGAACATGAGGCAGCGTAGGTAGATTGAGTTATTGAATGATTACGATTTCGAGATTCGTTACCACCCGGGGAAGGTGAATGTGGTAGCCGATGCCTTGAGTAGAAAGGATAGAGAACCTATACGGGTAAAAGCTATGAATATAATTATTCGTACTAACCTTACTACTCAAATAAAGGAGGCACAATAGGGAGTTGTAAAAGAAGGGAATTTGAAGAATGAAATACCCAAAGGATCAGAGAAACACCTTAATATTCGAGAAGACGGAACCCAGTATAGAGCTGAAAGAATTTGGGTACCAAAGTTTGGAGATGTGAGAGAAATGGTACTTGGGGAAGCACATAAAATCAGATACTCAATACATCCCGGAGCGGGAAAGATGTACAAGGACCTCAAGAAATATTTTTGGTGGCCGGGTATGAAAGCCGATATTGCTAGATATGTGGGAGAATGTTTGACTTGTTCTAAGGTTAAAGCTGAACATCAAAAACCATCAGGTCTACTTCAACAACCTGAAATCCCGGAATGGAAATGGGAAAAAATTACCATGGATTTCATTACTAAATTGCCAAGGACTGCAAGTGGTTATAATACTATTTGGGTAATAGTCGATCGTCTCACCAAATCAGCACATTTTCTGCCAATGAGAGAAGATGACAAAATGGAGAAGTTGGCGCGATTATACTTGAAAGAAGTTATCTCCAGACATGGAATACCAATCTCTATTATCTCTGATAGGGATGGCAGATTTGTTTCAAGGTTTTGGCAGACATTACAACAAGCATTGGGAACTCCTCTAGACATGAGTACGGCCTATCATCTACAAACTGATGGGCAGAGTGAAAGGACGATACAAACGCTTGAAGACATGCTACGAGCATGTGTTATTGATTTTGGAAACAGTTGGGATCGAAATCTACCATTAGCAGAATTTTCCTACAACAACAGTTACCACTCAAGTATCGAAATGGCACCGTTCGAAGCACTTTATGGTAGGAAGTGCAGATCTCTGATTTGTTGGAATGAATTGGGGGATAGACAGATTACGGGTCCAGAGATAATCTAAGAAACTATCGAGAAAATCATCCAAATTAAACAACGTTTAAAAACCGCTCAGAGTCGACAAAAGAGCTACGCGGACCTTAAAAGGAAGGATATAGAATTTGAAATTGGAGAGATGGTCATGCTTAAGGTTTCGCCTTGGAAAAGCGTTGTTCGATTTGGTAAACGGGGGAAACTAAATCCAAGATACATTGGACCATTCAAGATTTTAGATCGTGTCGGACCTGTAGCCTACCGACTTGAATTACCTCAACAACTCGCTAATGTACATAATACCTTTCACGTCTCGAATCTGAAGAAGTGCTTAGCTAAAGAAGATCTCACTATTCCTTTAGACGAGATTAAAATCAACGAAAAACTACAATTCGTTGAAGAACCCGTCGTGATAATGGATCGTGAGGTTAAAAGGCTAAATCAAAATAAGATACCGATCGTCAAGGTGAAATGTCCCGTTCATATCGATTATAAATGTAGTGACCCGAACTTTTCCATGTTTATATAAATTAATTAAGATTGATATTTACATGATTAAATGTTTCCAACATGTTAAGCAATCAAACTTGTTAAGACTTGATTAATTGAAATATGTTTCATATAGACAATTGACCACCCAAGTTGACCGGTGATTCACGAACGTTAAAACTTATAAAAACTATACGATGACATATATATGGTTATATATATAGTTAACATGTTTTTATTATAAGTATGTATCTCATTAGGTATTTTAACAATGAGTTATATACATAAAAATGAGACTATTAATTTAAGAAACTCGAAAACGATATATATAACGATTATCGTTATAACAACGTCTTACTAGGTACATATGAATCATATTAAGATATTGATACACTTGGTTAATTATGTTAAATGATAAGTAAATATATTATTAAGTGTATTAACAATGAAATACATATGTAAAATTAAGGCTACTAACTTAATGATTTCGAAACGAGACATATATGTAACGATTATCGTTGTAACGACATTTACTGTATATACATCATACTAAGATATATTATATATCATAATATCATGATAATATAATAATTTAACATCTCAATTGTTATAATAAACAATGGGTTAACAACATTCAACAAGATCGTTAACCTAAAGGTTTCAAAACAACATTTACATGTAACGACTAACGATGACTTAACGACTCAGTTAAAATGTATATACATGTAGTGTTTTAATATGTATTCATACACTTTTGAAAGACTTCAAGACACTTATCAAAATACTTCTACTTAACAAAAATGCTTACAATTACATCCTCGTTCAGTTTCATCAACAATTCTACTCGTATGCACCCGTATTCGTACTCGTACAATACACAGCTTTTAGATGTATGTACTATTAGTATATACACTCCAATGATCAGCTCTTAGCAGCCCATGTGAGTCACCTAACACATGTGGGAACCATCATTTGGCAACTAGCATGAAATATCTCATAAAATTACAAAAATATGAGTAATCATTCATGACTTATTTACATGAAAACAAAATTACATATCCTTTATATCTAATCCATACACCAACGACCAAAAACACCTACAAACACTTTCATTCTTCAATTTTCTTCATCTAATTGATCTCTCTCAAGTTCTATCTTCAAGTTCTAAGTGTTCTTCATAAATTTCAAAAGTTCTAGTTTCATAAAATCAAGAATACTTTCAAGTTTGCTAGCTCACTTCCAATCTTGTAAGGTGATCATCCAACCTCAAGAAATCTTTGTTTCTTATAGTAGGTTATCATTCTAATACAAGGTAATAATCATATTCAAACTTTGGTTCAATTTCTATAACTATAACAATCTTATTTCAAGTGATGATCTTACTTGAACTTGTTTTCGTGTCATGATTCTGCTTCAAGAACTTCGAGCCATTCAAGGATCCGTTGAAGCTAGATCCATTTTTCTCTTTTCCAGTAGGTTTATCCAAGGAACTTAAGGTAGTAATGATGTTCATAACATCATTCGATTCATACATATAAAGCTATCTTATTCGAAGGTTTAAACTTGTAATCACTAGAACATAGTTTAGTTAATTCTAAACTTGTTCGCAAACAAAAGTTAATCCTTCTAACTTGACTTTTAAAATCAACTAAACACATGTTCTATATCTATATGATATGCTAACTTAATGATTTAAAACCTGGAAACACGAAAAACACCGTAAAACCGGATTTACGCCGTCGTAGTAACACCGCGGGCTGTTTTGGGTTAGTTAATTAAAAACTATGATAAACTTTGATTTAAAAGTTGTTATTCTGAGAAAATGATTTTTATTATGAGCATGAAACTATATTCAAAAATTATGGTTAAACTCAAAGTGGAAGTATGTTTTCTAAAATGGTCATCTAGACGTCGTTCTTTCGACTGAAATGACTACCTTTACAAAAACGACTTGTAACTTATTTTTCCGACTATAAACCTATACTTTTTCTGTTTAGATTCATAAAATAGAGTTCAATATGAAACCATAGCAATTTGATTCACTCAAAACGGATTTAAAATGAAGAAGTTATGGGTAAAACAAGATTGGATAATTTTTCTCATTTTAGCTACGTGAAAATTGGTAACAAATCTATTCCAACCAAAACTTAATCAACTTGTATTGTATATTATGTAATCTTGAGATACCATAGACACGTATACAATGTTTCGACCTATCATGTCGACACATCTATATATATTTCGGAACAACCATAGACACTCTATATGTGAATGTTGGAGTTAGCTATACAGGGTTGAGGTTGATTCCAAAATATATATAGTTTGAGTTGTGATCAATACTGAGATACGTATACACTGGGTCGTGGATTGATTCAAGATAATATTTATCGATTTATTTCTGTACATCTAACTGTGGACAATTAGTTGTAGGTTACTAACGAGGACAGCTGACTTAATAAACTTAAAACATCAAAATATATTAAAAGTGTTGTAAATATATTTTGAACATACTTTGATATATATGTATATATTGTTATAGGTTCGTGAATCAACCAGTGGCCAAGTCTTACTTCCCGACGAAGTAAAAATCTGTGAAAGTGAGTTATAGTCCCACTTTTAAAATCTAATATTTTTGGGATGAGAATACATGCAGGTTTTATAAATGATTTACAAAATAGACACAAGTACGTGAAACTACATTCTATGGTTGAATTATCGAAATTGAATATGCCCCTTTTAATTAAGTCTGGTAATCTAAGAATTAGGGAACAGACACCCTAATTGACGCGAATCCTAAAGATAGATCTATTGGGCCTAACAAGCCCCATCCAAAGTACCGGATGCTTTAGTACTTCGAAATTTATATCATATCCGAAGGGTGTCCCGGAATGATGGGGATATTCTTATATATGCATCTTGTTAATGTCGGTTACCAGGTGTTTACCATATGAATGATTTTTATCTCTATGTATGGGATGTGTATTGAATTATGAAATCTTGTGGTCTATTATTATGATTTGATATATATAGGTTAAACCTATAACTCACCAACATTTTTGTTGACGTTTTAAGCATGTTTATTCTCAGGTGATTATTAAGAGCTTCCGCTGTCGCATACTTAAATAAGGACGAGATTTGGAGTCCATGCTTGTATGATATTGTGTAAAAACTACATTCAAGAAACTTATTTTGTTGTAACATATTTGTATTGTAAACCATTATGTAATGGTCGTGTGTAAACAAGATATTTTAGATTATCATTATTTGATAATCTACGTAAAGCTTTTTAAACCTTTATTGATGAAATAAAGGTTATGGTTTGTTTTAAAATGAATGCAGTCTTTGAAAAACGTCTCATATAGAGGTCAAAACCTCGCAACGAAATCAATTAATATGGAACGTTTTTAATCAATAAGAACGGGACATTTCAGTTGGTATCCGAGCGTTGGTCTTAGAGAACCAGAATTTTGCATTAGTGTGTCTTATCGAGTTTGTTAGCATGCATTAGTAAGTCTGGACTTCGACCGTGTTTACTTGAAAAATGATTGCTTAACAAATTTTGTTGGAAACTATATATTTTTAACATGTGAATATTATGTGATATATTAATCGCTTAACGCGTTTGATATTATGTGATAGATGTCTACCTCTAGAACAAGTCCCATTGACTCACCTAATAATAATGAAGAGTCAAATGTAAATTGGAATGATTCGTGGACTGATTCACAAGTTCCCGAAGAGGAACCGGAAGAAGAGTCGGAACCGGAAGAAGAATCGGAACCGGAAGAAGAATCGGAACCGGATGAAGAAATAGAACCGGTGGGGGAAATAATAAAACGGTTAAGTAAAAGAAAATCCTCAACCAACCGACCAAGGTTAATTATGGTCAATAGTGTTTCCGCCAAGGAAGCAAAATATTGGGAGGATTACCAATTCTCCGATGAATCGGATTCCGACGAGAATTCCGATGATGTTATAGAAATTACCCCAACTGAATTTAAAAAGGCAAAAGAAAATAATAAGGGAAAGGGCATAAAAATAGAGAAATCTAATTCTAACCCCGATGAACTTTATATGTATCGTCAACCCCCGAAGTCCTTAAGTTGTAACATTGACCCGGGAACCTCTAAACCACCAAGTTTTTCTAAACCAATGTGGAAAACGACGGCTCGTATTAGGGGAACATCATATATCCCTAGAAACTTGGCAAAACGAACCAAAACCGAAGAAGAAGAAACAAGCGAGTCGGAATAAGATAGTTGTATTCGTGTGGTGTAATATATGTAATATAGTGTGCTTATGCTTTATGATATATGTAAAAATTGCTTGTATTAATAAGTATTTTTTTTTATGAATCTAACTCTTGTCTATTTTACAGTATAAAAACACAAAATGGATAGACAACCCAATATTTTAAGAGACCTACCCGGAGACATGATTGATGAAATCTTGTCTAAAGTCGGTCAGAATTCTTCGGGACAACTATTTAAGGCGAGATCAGTTTGTAAGACATTCGAAGAACGTTCCAAGAATGTCTTGGTTTATAAGAGACTTTCATTTGAAAGATGGGGGATATCACATTGGGAAACCCATAAGTTACGATGTGTTTACTTTGACGCATATATTGCGGGGAACCCAAATGCTATTTTACGCAACGGGTTAAGAAATTATTTTGACTCAATATATCCGAATATTGGACTTCGTGATTTAGAAAAAGCGGCTAACATGCAACATAAAGAAGCATGTTATGCTTACAGATTAGTAATGTTCGCTTCTCACCAAAGTGAGAACAAGAACATCGGGCTACAACTATTAAACAAAACGTTTCCACAAGTGACGGAGTCGGTAATTGGGGTAAGAAATGAGGTTTTTAGATTGTTACGGGACTGTTGGACATTACGTAACCCTCGTCCCTTTGACGACGTTACAACACGCTGTCTTATCAACGGCCATAACGGTTATGTTCCACAAGACCAAGGATGGGAAGTAGTCCTAGTAAAACCAGAATGCATGACTTGTTTCTGGACGTATGAATTACGTGTCTTTATTGCCTTTGCTGAACGACTTGTGTACTAGCTAGAATTATCTTCACAACTATCTTGTATCAAAGTTATTGTGTGCTATATTTCATGCTTTATGTAAAATAAGCGGTATTGTAAGTTTGTAAAATATTGTATAAAAGTTTGAACGCGAAATATTATTATAATCAGTTTTTCATATAGAATTGTAGTAGTTGAATTGTATATTAGCTACTAAGTATGAACTTAACGGGTAGGTACTACCCGAATTTAAACTTATAAAACGCTAATATGAAGAAAAAGCTTTTATAAATGAGTTCATATTATGCTACGAAATACTATTAACTACTCTTAATATTCTGTATGATTAACTTGTTCCATTTAACTATTTTGAAGGAAATGGCACCGACTACTCGACACACCGTGAATATGAATGAAGAGGAATTCCGTACTTTTCTAGCTTCAAACATAGCCGCAGTACAGGCTGCGCTACATACCAACAATAACCTTGGATCTAGCAGTACAGGAAATCGTGTAGGATGCACCTACAAAGAATTCACTGCCTGCAAACCTTTGGAATTTGATGGAACCGAAGGACCGATCGGATTGAAACGGTGGACCGAGAAGGTTGAATCGGTGTTTGCCATAAGTAAGTGTACTGAAGAGGACAAAGTGAAGTACGCTACGCATACCTTCACAGGTTCTGCGTTAACATGGTGGAATACCTATCTAGAGCAAGTGGGACAAGACGATGCGTACGCACTACCGTGGTCAGCATTCAAGCACTTGATGAACGAGAAGTACCGTCCCAGAACCGAGGTCAATAAGCTCAAGACAGAACTTAGAGGGTTACGAACCCAAGGATTTGATTTTACCACGTACGAAAGACGATTCACAGAATTGTGCCTATTGTGTTCGGGAGCATTCGAAGATGAGGAAGAGAAGATCGATGCGTTTGTGAAAGGATTACCGGAAAGAATCCAAGAAGATATAAGTTCACACGAGCCCACCTCCATACAACATGCATGTAGAATGGCTCACAAACTAGTGAACCAGATTGAAGAAAGAATTAAAGAACAGACTGCTGAAGAGGCCAATGTGAAGCAAGTCAAAAGAAAGTGGGAGGAAAACGGTGATAAGAATCACCAATACAACAACAACAGTAATTACAACAATAATCGCAACAATTATCCCAACAATCGCAACATCAATCGCAACTACAACAAACGGCCCAACAACAACAACAACAACAACAGCAGCTACAACAATCATCCCAACAACAATAATAACCGCAACAACAACAACAATCAGAAGCAGCTATGCCAAAGGTGTGAAAAGTATCACTCGGGGTTCTGCACCAAATTTTGCAACAAGTGTAAAAGAAATGGTCATAGCGCGGCGAAGTGTGATGTCTACGGACCAGGGGTTAACAGAACGAAAGGAACAAATGGTGTCGGAACGAGTAATGGCGAAGCAAGTAGTGTCGGAGCAAGTTATGCCAATGTAGTTTGTTATAAATGTGGAAAACCGGGCCACATTATTAGAAATTGCCCGAACCAGGAGAACACGAATGGACAAGGCCGCGGAAGAGTTTTCAATATTAATGCGGCAGAGGCACAGGAAGACCCGGAGCTTGTTACGGGTACGTTTCTTATTGACAATAAATCTGCTTACGTTTTATTTGATTCGGGTGCGGATAGAAGCTATATGAGTAGAGATTTTTGTGCTAAATTAAGTTGTCCATTGACGCCTTTGGATAGTAAATTTTTACTCGAATTAGCAAATGGTAAATTAATTTCAACAGATAATATATGTCGGAATCGAGAAATTAAACTGGTTAGCGAAACATTTAAGATTGATTTGATACCAGTAGAGTTAGGGAGTTTTGATGTGATAATCGGTATGGACTGGTTGAAAGAAGTGAAAGCAGAGATCCTTTGTTACAAAAATGCAATTCGCATTATACGAGAAAAAGGAAAACCCTTAATGGTGTACGGAGAAAAGGGCAACACGAAGCTACATCTTATTAGTAATTTGAAGGCACAAAAACTAATAAGAAAAGGTTGCTATGCTGTTCTAGCACACGTTGAGAAAGTACAAACTGAAGAAAAGAGCATCAATGATGTTCCCATTGCAAAAGAATTTCCCGATGTATTTCCGAAAGAATTACCGGGATTACCCCCACATCGATCCGTTGAATTTCAAATAGATCTTGTACCAGGAGCTGCACCAATAGCTCGTGCTCCTTATAGACTCGCACCCAGCGAGATGAAAGAACTACAAAGCCAATTACAAGAACTTTTAGAGCGTGGTTTCATTCGACCAAGCACATCACCGTGGGGAGCTCCTGTTTTGTTTGTCAAGAAGAAAGATGGTACATTCAGGTTGTGTATCGACTACCGAGAGTTGAACAAACTTACCATCAAGAACCGCTACCCACTACCGAGAATCGATGACTTATTTGATCAACTACAAGGATCGTCTATTTATTCAAAGATTGACTTACGTTCCGGGTATCATCAAATGCGGGTGAAAGAAGATGATATTCCAAAGACTGTTTTCAGAACACGTTACGGTCATTACGAGTTTATGGTCATGCCGTTTGGTTTAACTAATGCACCAGCTGTGTTCATGGACCTTATAAACCGAGTGTGTGGACCATACCTTGACAAGTTTGTCATTGTTTTCATTGATGACATACTTATTTACTCAAAGAATGACCAAGAACACGGTGAACATTTGAGAAAGGTGTTAGAAGTATTGAGGAAGGAAGAATTGTACGCTAAGTTTTCAAAGTGTGCATTTTGGTTGGAAGAAGTTCAATTCCTCGGTCACATAGTGAACAAAGAAGGTATTAAGGTGGATCCGGCAAAGATAGAAACTGTTGAAAAGTGGGAAACCCCGAAAACTCCGAAACACATACGCCAGTTTTTAGGACTAGCTGGTTACTACAGAAGGTTCATCCAAGACTTTTCCAGAATAGCAAAACCCTTGACTGCATTAACGCATAAAGGGAAGAAATTTGAATGGAATGATGAACAAGAGAAAGCGTTTCAGTTATTGAAGAAAAAGCTAACTACGCCACCTATATTGTCATTGCCTGAAGGGAATGATGATTTTGTGATTTATTGTGACACATCAAAGCAAGGTCTCGGTTGTGTATTAATGCAACGAACGAAGGTGATTGCTTATGCATCTAGACAATTGAAGATTCACGAGCAAAATTATACGACGCATGATTTGGAATTAGGCGCGGTTGTTTTTGCATTAAAGACTTGGAGGCACTACTTATATGGGGTCAAAAGTATTATATATACTGACCACAAAAGTCTTCAACACATATTTAATCAGAAACAACTGAATATGAGGCAGCGTAGGTGGATTGAATTGTTGAATGATTACGACTTTGAGATTCGTTACCACCCGGGGAAGGCAAATGTGGTAGCCGATGCCTTGAGCAAAAAGGACAGAGAACCCATTCGAGTAAAATCTATGAATATAATGATTCATAATAACCTTACTACTCAAATAAAGGAGGCGCAACAAGGAGTTTTAAAAGAGGGAAATTTAAAGGATGAAATACCCAAAGGATCGGAGAAGCATCTTAATATTCGGGAAGACGGAACCCGGTATAGGGCTGAAAGGATTTGGGTACCAAAATTTGGAGATATGAGAGAAATGGTACTTAGAGAAGCTCATAAAACCAGATACTCAATACATCATGGAACGGGGAAGATGTACAAGGATCTCAAGAAACATTTTTGGTGGCCGGGTATGAAAGCCGATGTTGCTAAATACGTAGGAGAATGTTTGACGTGTTCTAAGGTCAAAGCTGAGCATCAGAAACCATCAGGTCTACTTCAACAACCCGAAATCCCGGAATGGAAATGGGAAAACATTACCATGGATTTCATCACTAAATTGCCAAGGACTGCAAGTGGTTTTGATACTATTTGGGTAATAGTTGATCGTCTCACCAAATCAGCACACTTCCTGTCAATAAGAGAAGATGACAAGATGGAGAAGTTAGCACGACTGTATTTGAAGGAAGTCATCTCCAGACATGGAATACCAATCTCTATTATCTCTGATAGGGATGGCAGATTTATTTCAAGATTCTGGCAGACATTACAGCAAGCATTAGGAACTCGTCTAGACATGAGTACTGCCTATCATCCACAAACTGATGGGCAGAGCGAAAGGACAATACAAACGCTTGAAGACATGCTACGAGCATGTGTTATTGATTTCGGAAACAGTTGGGATCGACATCTACCATTAGCAGAATTTTCCTACAACAACAGCTACCATTCAAGCATTGAGATGGCGCCGTTTGAAGCACTTTATGGTAGAAAGTGCAGGTCTCCGATTTGTTGGAGTGAAGTGGGGGATAGACAGATTACGGGTCCGGAGATTATACAAGAAACTACCGAGAAGATCATCCAAATTCAACAACGGTTGAAAACCGCCCAAAGTCGACAAAAGAGCTACGCTGACATTAAAAGAAAAGATATAGAATTTGAAATTGGAGAGATGGTCATGCTTAAAGTTGCACCTTGGAAAGGCGTTGTTCGATTTGGTAAACGAGGGAAATTAAATCCAAGGTATATTGGACCATTCAAGATTATTGATCGTGTCGGACCAGTAGCTTACCGACTTGAGTTACCTCAACAACTCGCGGCTGTACATAACACTTTCCACGTCTCGAATTTGAAGAAATGTTTTGCTAAAGAAGATCTCACTATTCCGTTAGATGAAATCCAAATCAACGAAAAACTTCAATTCATCGAAGAACCCGTCGAAATAATGGATCGTGAGGTTAAAAGACTTAAGCAAAACAAGATACCAATTGTTAAGGTTCGATGGAATGCTCGTAGAGGACCCGAGTTCACCTGGGAGCGTGAAGATCAGATGAAGAAGAAATACCCGCATCTATTTCCAGAAGATTCGTCAACACCTTCAACAGCTTAAAATTTCGGGACGAAATTTATTTAACGGGTAGGTACTGTAGTGACCCGAACTTTTCCATGTTTATATAAATTAATTAAGATTGATATTTACATAATTAAATGTTTCCAACATGTTAAGCAATCAAACTTGTTAAGACTTGATTAATTGAAATATGTTTCATATAGACAATTGACCACCCAAGTTGACCGGTGATTCACGAACGTTAAAACTTATAAAAACTATACGATGACATATATATGGTTATATATATATAGTTAACATGTTTTTATTATAAGTATGTATCTCATTAGGTATTTTAACAATGAGTTATATACATAAAAATGAGACTATTAATTTAAGAAACTCGAAAACGATATATATAACGATTATCGTTATAACAACGTCTTACTAGGTACATATGAATCATATTAAGATATTGATACACTTGGTTAATTATGTTAAATGATAATTAAATATATTATTAAGTGTATTAACAATGAAATACATATGTAAAAATAAGGCTACTAACTTAATGATTTCGAAACGAGACATATATGTAACGATTATCGTTGTAACGACATTTACTGTATATACATCATACTAAGATATATTATATATCATAATATCATGATAATATAATAATTTAACATCTCAATTGTTATAATAAACAATGGGTTAACAACATTCAACAAGATCGTTAACCTAAAGGTTTCAAAACAACATTTACATGTAACGACTAACGATGACTTAACGACTCAGTTAAAATGTATATACATGTAGTGTTTTAATATGTATTCATACACTTTTGAAAGACTTCAAGACACTTATCAAAATACTTCTACTTAACAAAAATGCTTACAATTACATCCTCGTTCAGTTTCATCAACAATTCTACTCGTATGCACCCGTATTCGTACTCGTACAATACACAGCTTTTAGATGTATGTACTATTGGTATATACACTCCAATGATCAGCTCTTAGCAGCCCATGTGAGTCACCTAACACATGTGGGAACCATCATTTGGCAACTAGCATGAAATATCTCATAAAATTACAAAAATATGAGTAATCATTCATGACTTATTTACATGAAAACAAAATTACATATCCTTTATATCTAATCCATACACCAACGACCAAAAACACCTACAAACACTTTCATTCTTCAATTTTCTTCATCTAATTGATCTCTCTCAAGTTCTATCTTCAAGTTCTAAGTGTTCTTCATAAATTTCAAAAGTTCTAGTTTCATAAAATCAAGAATACTTTCAAGTTTGCTAGCTCACTTCCAATCTTGTAAGGTGATCATCCAACCTCAAGAAATCTTTGTTTCTTACAGTAGGTTATCATTCTAATACAAGGTAATAATCATATTCAAACTTTGGTTCAATTTCTATAACTATAACAATCTTATTTCAAGTGATGATCTTACTTGAACTTGTTTTCGTGTCATGATTCTGCTTCAAGAACTTCGAGCCATCCAAGGATCCGTTGAAGCTAGATCCATTTTTCTCTTTTACAGTAGGTTTATCCAAGGAACTTAAGGTAGTAATGATGTTCATAACATCATTCGATTCATACATATAAAGCTATCTTATTCGAAGGTTTAAACTTGTAATCACTAGAACATAGTTTAGTTAATTCTAAACTTGTTCGCAAACAAAAGTTAATCCTTCTAACTTGACTTTTAAAATCAACTAAACACATGTTCTATATCTATATGATATGCTAACTTAATGATTTAAAACCTGGAAACACGAAAAATACCGTAAAACCGGATTTACGCCGTCGTAGTAACACCGCGGGCTGTTTTGGGTTAGTTAATTAAAAACTATGATAAACTTTGATTTAAAAGTTGTTATTCTGAGAAAATGATTTTTATTATGAACATGAAACTATATCCAAAAATTATGGTTAAACTCAAAGTGGAAGTATGTTTTCTAAAATGGTCATCTAGACGTCGTTCTTTCGACTGAAATGACTACCTTTACAAAAACAACTTGTAACTTATTTTTCCGACAATAAACCTATACTTTTTCTGTTTAGATTCATAAAATAGAGTTCAATATGAAACCATGGCAATTTGATTCACTCAAAACGGATTTAAAATGAAGAAGTTATGGGTAAAACAAGATTGGATAATTTTTCTCATTTTAGCTACGTGAAAATTGGTAACAAATCTATTCCAACCAAAACTTAATCAACTTGTATTGTATATTATGTAATCTTGAGATACCATAGACACGTATACAATGTTTCGACCTATCATGTCGACACATCTATATATATTTCGGAACAGCCATAGACACTCTATATGTGAATGTTGGAGTTAGCTATACAGGGTTGAGGTTGATTACAAAATATATATAGTTTGAGTTGTGATCAATACTGAGATACGTATACACTGGGTCGTGGATTGATTCAAGATAATATTTATCGATTTATTTCTGTACATCTAACTGTGGACAACTAGTTGTAGGTTACTAACGAGGACAACTGACTTAATAAACTTAAAACATCAAAATATATTAAAAGTGTTGTAAATATATTTTGAACATACTTTGATATATATGTATATATTGTTATAGGTTCGTGAATCAACCAGTGGCCAAGTCTTACTTCCCGACGAAGTAAAAATCTGTGAAAGTGAGTTATAGTCCCACTTTTAAAATCTAATATTTTTGGGATGAGAATACATGCAGGTTTTATAAATGATTTACAAAATAGACACAAGTACGTGAAACTACATTCTATGGTTGAATTATCGAAATCGAATATGCCCCTTTTTATTAAGTCTGGTAATCTAAGAATTAGGGAACAGACACCCTAATTGACGCGAATCCTAAAGATAGATCTATTGGGCCTAACAAACCCCATCCAAAGTACCGGATGCTTTAGTACTTCGAAATTTATATCATATCCGAAGGGTGTCCCGGAATGATGGGGATATTCTTATATATGCATCTTGTTAATGTCGGTTACCAGGTGTTCACCATATGAATGATTTTTATCTCTATGTATGGGATGTGTATTGAAATATGAAATCTTGTGGTCTATTATTATGATTTGATATATATAGGTTAAACCTATAACTCACCAACATTTTTGTTGACGTTTTAAGCATGTTTATTCTCAGGTGATTATTAAGAGCTTCCGCTGTCGCATACTTAAATAAGGACGAGATTTGGAGTCCATGCTTGTATGATATTGTGTAAAAACTGCATTCAAGAAACTTATTTTGTTGTAACATATTTGTATTGTAAACCATTATGTAATGGTCGTGTGTAAACAAGATATTTTAGATTATCATTATTTGATAATCTACGTAAAGCTTTTTAAACCTTTATTGATGAAATAAAGGTTATGGTTTGTTTTAAAATGAATGCAGTCTTTGAAAAACGTCTCATATAGAGGTCAAAACCTCGCAACGAAATCAATTAATATGGAACGTTTTTAATCAATAAGAACGGGACATTTCAATAAACGTTCCATATTAATTGATTTTGTTGCGAGGTTTTGACCTCTATATGAGACGTTTTTCAAAGACTGCATTCGTTTTTAAAACAAATCATAACCTTTATTTTATCGACAAGGTTAAAAAGACACCACCTAGATTATCCGAAAATGATAATCTAAAAATATCACACTTACACACTACCAATACATATATGTTTACAATATTAATATGTTACAACAAAATAAATCTCGAATGCAGTTTTAAACAATATTATACAAACATGCTGACACCATATCTTGTACATATTTTAGCATGTAACAGCGGAAGCTCTTAATAATCACCTGAGAATAAACATGCTTTAAATGTCAACAAAAATGTTGGTGAGTTATAGGTTTAACCTATATATTTATCAAATCATAATAATAGACCACAAGATTTCATATTTCAATATACATCCCATACATAGAGATAAAAATCATTCATATGGTGAACACCTGGTAACCGACCTTAACAAGATGCATATAGAATATCCCCTATCATTCCGGGACTCCCTTCGGACATGATGAATTCGAAGTACTAAAGCATCCGGTACTTTGGATGGGGTTTGTTGAACCCAATAGATCTATCTTTAGGATTCGCGTCAATTAGGGTGTCTGTTCCCTAATTCTTAGATTACCAGACTAAAAAGGGGCATATTCGGTTTAATAATTCAACCATAGAATGTAGTTTCACGTACTTGTGTCTATTTTGTAAAACATTTATAAAACTGCATGTATTCTCATCCCAAAAATGTTAGATTTAAAAAGTGGGACTATAACTCACTTTCACAGATTTTTACTTCGTCGGGAAGTAAGACTTGGCCACTGGTCGATTCACGAACCTATAACAAATATGTACATATATATCAAAGTATGTTCAAAATATATTTACAACATTTTTAATACGTTTTAATGTTTTAAGTTTATTAAGTCAGCTGTCCTCGTTAGTAACATACAACTAGTTGTCCATAGTTAGATGTACAGAAATAAATCGATATATATTATCTTGAATCAATCCACGACCCAGTGTATACACATCTCAGGCTAGATTACAACTCAAAGTATATATATTTTTGGAATCAACCTCAACCCTGTATAGCTAACTCTAACATTACTGTATATAGAGTGTCTATGGTTGTTCCAAATAATATATATAGATGGGTCGATATGATATGTCAAAACATTTGCATACGTGTCTATGGTATCCTAAGATTATATAATATATTAGAATACATGTATAATACAATAAGTTAGCTAGGATATGATTAATATAGATTTGTTACCAATTTTCACGTAGCTACAACAAGAAAAAATTATCCAATCTTGTTTTACCCATAACTTCTTCGTTTTAAATCCGTTTTGAGTGTTTCAAGTTGCTATGGTTTCATATTGAACTTAAGTTTATGAATCTAAACAGAAAAAGTATAAGTTTATAGTCAGAAATACAGGTTACAAGTTGTTTTTGTAAAGGTAGTCATTTCAGTCGAAAGAACGACATCTAGATGACCATTTTGGAAAACATACTTTCAAGTTGAGTTTAACCATGATTTTTGGATATAGTTTCATGTTCATAAGAACAATCATTTTCCCAGAAGAACAACTTTTAAATCATATTTTATCATAGTATTTAATTAACTAACCCAAAACAGCCCGCGATGTTACTACGACGGCGTATATCCGGTTTTACGGTGTTTTTCGCGTTTTCCGGTTTTAAATCGTTAAGTTAGCATATCATATAGATATAGAACATGTATTTGATTGATTTTAAAAGTCAAGTTAGAAGGATTAACTTTTGTTTGCGAATAAGTTTAGAATTAACTAAACTATGTTCTAGTGATTACGAGTTTAAACCTTCGAATAAGATAGTTTTATATATATGAATCGAATGATGTTATGAACATCATTACTACCTCAAGTTTAGTTGGTAAACCTACTGGAAGTGACAAGAAATGATCTAGTTTCAAAGTATCTTGGATGACTTGAAAGTTCTTGAAGTAGGATCATGACACAAAAACAAGTTCAAGTAAGATTTTTACTCGAATTAAGATAGTTTATAGTTATAGAAATTGAATCAAAGTTTGAAAATGAATATTACCTTGAATAAGAAAGATAACCTACTATAAATAACAAAGATTTTTTGATCTTAGATGATTACTTAGAATGGATTAGAAATCTTGGAAGTAAACTAGTAAACTTGAAAGGATTTTCGAAGTGTTCTTGAAGTGTTCTTCCTAAGATGATTATAGTTTGATTCTTGAAGTAATTTTTGATGAAGATGATGATTAGCTACTGAAAAAATTCGTTCATAAGTGTGTGTGTGTGTGTGTGTGTGTGTGTGTTGAGAGAGAATTAGAAAGAGAATTGGAAGTGAAATGGAGTGAATGATGAGTGGTAAGTGGTGAGTAGTGAGTGGGGTTAAAAGGAGTTCTTGTTAGTTGACTAGTTCATGGTAGAAGTTAAAATTGATTAGTCATGCATGACATAATCAAGAGTGGAATCCCATGCTAGTTCCTATTGGTATATACCTATAGTAAGTACGTCTAGAATCTGTGTATAATACGGGTATGAATACGACTAGAATTCTTGATGAAAAAAGAATGGGAATGCAACTGTAACCATTTTCGTTAAGTATGAGTGTTTTGATATATGTATTGAAGTCTTCCAAAAGTATATTAATACATATAAATACACTACATGTATATACATTTTAACTGAGTCATTAAGTCATCGTTAGTCGTTACATGTAAGTGTTGTTTTGAAACCTTTAAGTTAACGATCTCATTTAATGTTGTTAACCCATTGTTTATTATATCTAATGAGATGTTAAATTATTATATTATCATGATATTATTATATATTAATATATCTTAATATGATATATATACATTTAAATGTCGTTACAACGATAATCGTTACATATATGTCTCATTTCGAAATCCTTAAGTTAGTAGTCTTATTTTTACATATGTAGTTCATTGTTAACATACTTAATGATATATATAATTATCATTTTATCATGTTAAATATAGTGTAACAATATCTTAATATGATACATATGTATTTAGTAAGACGTTGTAATAACGATAATCGTTATATATATCGTTTCGAGTTTCTTAACTTAGTAGTCTCATTTTTATGTATATAACTCATTGTTAAAATACTTATGGAGATACTTACTTATCATAATCTCATGTTAACTATATGTATATCCATATATATATCGTTGATAGTGCTCCAAATGAACATATATTTAGTAGCAATATCCACCCAATATGTAAATTATTTAGTTGTAATTGTCCTATTTTAAGTTGTAATCGTTTATATTAAATAAGTGCGAAGACAAAAGGCGAAAATGACGATTTGAAGACGCAAATGACCAAAAAGCTCAAATGTACAAGATACAATCCAAGTGGTTCAATTTATTGATGAGAAACGTCTAAAAATGACAAGAGTACAAGTTGCGGAAGGCAAAGTACACGATATAAAATAATACGCAAGGACGTTCGAAAATCCGGAACCGGGACATGAGTCAACTCTCAACGCTCGACGCAACGGACTAAAAATTACAAGTCAACTATGCACATAAATATAATATAATATTTAAATAATTCTTAAAATTATTTATATATTATATTTATTTATATATTATGTCGGAAAAGCTAAGATCCAAATTGATGTGAGCTGGAAAATCAAACTCCACGACTCGCGGAGTTTGAAGGCCAAAAACTCCACGACTCGCGGAGTTTGAAAAATCAGAAATCCCTATAAAAGGCCATGCATTCTGCCGAGTTTAAAAAATAATAATAATAATACTCTGTAATAAATAAATAAATAAATATATATATAATATATATAGTATAGGGTAGTTTTATATTAGATTAGTTCGGGTTATGTAAAGGTTATTTTACGGGTTTTAAAGTCGGAGCTCTGTCCGTGTAACACTACGCGATAAATAATCAATGTAAGCTATGTTCTCCTTTTTAAATTGATGTCTCGTAGCTAAGTTATTATTATGCTTATTTAATACCGAAGTAATCATGATGTTGGGCTAAAAATATTAAAATTGGGTAATTGGGCTTTGTACCATAATTGGGGTTTGGATAAAAGAACGACACTTGTGGAACTTAGACTATGGGCTATTAATGGGTTTTATATTAACTAAACAATACCTTGTTAATTTAATATACAAACTTATAATTTGACATATTTATATATAACCACATACGCTTGACTGGGTACGGTGGGCGGGATATCTATAAATACCAATAATTATTCATTTTACCGGACACGGAACTGGATTAATAGTTAATAGACTTGTTGAAACAGGGGTGAATTACATTCAAGGGTAATTGGTGTAATTGTTAATAAAGTAGTAAAACCTTGGTTTACACGCAGTCGATAACCTGGTGTATTCATTAAATAAAGTATTAAAACCTTGTTACAATTCGAATCCCCAATTAGTTGGAATATTTGACTTCGGGAATAAGAATAATTTGACGAAGGCTTTCGCTCTTTATATTTATGACTGATGGACTATTATGGACAAATCCGTATGGACATATTAAATAATCCAGGACAAAGAACAATTAACCCATGGGAATAAACTAAAATCAACACGTCAACCATCATGGTTACGGAAGTTTAAATAAGCATAATATATTTTATTTCATATTTCCTCGTACTTTTATTTATTGTCATTTTAATTATTATTATTTATTTTATATTGTTAGGTAAATATCGTCATTTACTTTACGCTTCGCTTAAAATATAAAATCGACAAACCGGTCATTAAACGGTAAAACCCCCTTTTATATATTATTAATATAATATATTTTGTACGAATATAATTGTTTAAAATATAGTGTGAAATAAGCCAGCTCCATGTGGAACGAACCGGACTTACTAAAAACTACACTACTCTACGATTAGGTACACTGCCTATAGTGTTGTAGCAAGGTTTAGGTATATCACATTTGTAAATAAATAATTAAAACTTGTGTAATAATTTGTAACGTATTTCGTAGTAAAATATAGTACAATCACGTACCCCTTAGCTTTAACAACAAGTTTTTGGCGCCGCTGCCGGGGACTCGGCGAAACGCTATATTTTTAATTTATTTTTGTATAAATATATTTATATATATTTTAAGAAAAACAATATAAAATTTAAAAAAAAACACGTTTTTCAAACTCCACGACTCGCAGAGTTTGCAGGCTTAAAACTCCATGACTCGCGGAGCCGCCCTGACAGACGCACCCAGAACCCTAATTTGGCATTTATTACGAGTATAATTTAATTATTATTATTAAAACTTAATTAGGTTTATATTTAATATTAATATTTAGTTTTAGTTTTTAAATTAATTTGTATTTTAAATATTAATTAGTATTATTAAATATATATTTAAATTAATACTTTTATAAAATATAATATAAAAATAATATTTTTATAAAATTTGTATTTTTATCATTTTAATTATAATTTGTATTTTTATCGTTTATTCGTTCGTAATTTGTTTTAAGCTTAGTTTTTGCCGTAGTTTATTTTTATTTCTAGTTTTTTTTTTTAGGCTTTGCCGTAAAATCCCTTAAGTGCTTTTTCTTGAGATTAAGATTTAGGCGCTTTGGAATTTTGCAACGCCGTTTTTCGCTTTAGTTTTAAATAGATTTTAGTGCCTTTAAGTAATTGCCGTTTTCTGAATAAAATTGCATTTACCTTTAGACCTTTAGGCGCAACTTTTTAGATTTAATTTTTAGACTTTTAAGTTAAGACGCGCTATTTTCTTATTTTTATTTTTCGACGTTTTTCGACGCGCATTCTTTTTCTTTCTTATTTCTCGACGCTTTAGTTTTTAGGACTTAGAAATTTTCTCTATTTCTTATCTAATATCTCAAACGGAAAGAAAAATTATTTAAGTTGTTAAATTAATGGACGTTGACAATTTTCTGCTTCGTAGTAATAGTTGGATTTGTTATTGGCTGAGTTGTGAGCTTCCGATTTAAAGGGCTCTGGCTCCCTGCTGCATCTTTTGGCTATTCGAAATGTGGGCAAAAGCAGAAAAGTCTATTAATTGGACAACTTATATAAGTTTTTCTATTTTTATAACTAATAGGATAATTAGTAAATGCACCACATTGTAGCTAAAATTTGGCCATCTCAATAAAATGGAAAATTTTGAAAACAAGGCTATGGAAACTCTTTTTGATATCCAAAATCAATTAAATCAATACTCTCAAACGGGTGTTGATGACAATTCGTTCAGTCAATCTTGGATCACGAATGACGAAACAATAACTGGTTGTGAAATCTGTGGAGATTATCATTCAACATGGGAATGTTATTATTACGTTCCTATGGAAAATTACGCACCCATGGAACCTGAATGGAATGATTATGAGGAATACAATTCTAATTGGGATTATTCCCAAGAATATATCCAAACTCAACAACCAGTAGACGAGGAAAATTATGTGCCTGAAAATTCTTTAGATTATATGAAAATCAAACTCGAAGAACTTGATGCTCAAAATGAACAAATGAGAGAGTTTGTAAATCGGCAAGCTGAAACTCTATCAGATTACACACCTGTTGATCTGAGGAGTCGTGTGCAAGAAAATCTCATATCATCAAATTTTGATGAATTCGAGAGCTCCGAAATCACCAACTATCCCGATGATACTTTTTATTCAGCTTTACCAATTTCACAACATATCAACACATTAGCCTCTACTGACGAAATCATCGACCAATCAATGAATGAAGAAGAAGTAAGGGTGACAAATTGGTACTCTTGGAAAAACGATAACGTTGAAAATTTTACCCCCGAGACCAAAATAGTGGGACCGATAAGTACCGTTAATGAAGAAGAATCTACTTCGATCCCGAAATTCACTATTCCACAACTTTTCAACCCAATATTCTCAATAGATGAGTCATCTACCAAAGATGAACTACGAGCTTTAATAGATAATGACACCTCGGATTTCACCAAATCGGGTAATAGAGGTGAAAACTTTGATCACGAGAATAAAAGGAAGGAAATATTAGGAATTGTCCACCATATAGAAATAAGTATGTCGGTGTATATCGATCCATTTGACCAAGAACCAGAAAAGAGATATATCCATTTACTAAAAGCTACACTTAAAAAAGAATTAAGTAGTGACAATCGGGCGAGTCTAAACTTTAAACCCATTGATATATTATACACCACCCAAGATGTAAATAACTGGCTCACTATTTTAATTCGTGGAACTTATTCTACCGACTTCACATGTCGTCAGCTAAGTGTGGGGAAGTTTAACCCCACTTAACGTTAAATTAGGGGTTCGGGTTAGTGCATAACTCGTTAATAAAAATGCATGATGAGTTAGGGTAAAAGACGTATTTTCAAAACTTAGATAACAGTTCAGAAAAGTAACCGTTTTTGAAGAAAAACATGTGTGATAAAACAAGAAGGAATGAACGATGAGGCGAACCATCTATCATTCGACGAGCTTTGTAATTACAAACTGGGTATTTTCAATCACTTTTCTACACTAATCACCCTCATGAATTTATAATTAGAGTCTGATTTCATGCAAATGAGGGCATTGCATGATCTTAAGTATGGGGAAGGATTATAAATTCTCTCGGGTTTACACTTGGTTTTATTTGCCAAATTTTGTGAAAATTTGAAAAATTTTAAACAAAATGAATTCAAAATCATGTTTATACATATTTATGAACGATGAAAATTAGGTGTTAATACCGAAATTATCGTTACCTCGGAAAGGACATAAATGGAGAAACACCCTAAAACGCTTGAATTCATTTAAAATGGAATAAAGGAGAATAAAAAGGCAAAGAAAGAAACTAAGTGTGGGGAGAATGTACCTAGTTATTCAATTAAAAACTATCTAGCACATGTTTCTGTAAAGTTTATTGTAGGTGCTTTTGTTTTGGACTAAATTAACTATTTTACCCGATGAAAGAAAATAAAAGATGGATCTACACGATGAATCAATTCCATCATTAAAAGGAAGTAAAGTCTTCCGAAAAAGACACGCGCTTCTTGATTTAGGTCAAGAAGTTGTCGTCCAGACCAGCTGTAGGTTGACGAAAAATCTAGAAAAGTCATCACTAAAATCAGCAGAAAATCCACGGACCTCAGCATCAAACAGGGTCGCCAAGTGGTCAGATTTATCCTAACCATGAGAAGGATTTATCTCGTACAATGGGGGGGACACCGTGCAAATTAGCTTGATAAGACTAATGAATCAGATCCCCAGAAAGGATAATCTCCTTAAAGATTAAAAATCAGCTTTTAAGACTGATATTACTCAATCCTTGAGATTGACCTTAAAGATTGAAAATTGAAACTCATGGAATTCAATGATATCTAAACTCGAGCTTGAACGAGAAAATATTTTGATCAAAATTACAAACCGATTTGTTTTCTGAAAAACCATTTTCAATGGGTTCATTACCATTGAATGTAAAATCCTAGGAATTCACCTGGAATTCATTAGGTCACCTGAACCAAATCGGGTGTCAACCGTAAGAACGGTGGTTGCATAGCATGGTCGGAGACAGGACCTTGTGCCAGACCGAAAAAATTATAGGATGATCCTTACTATTGCTCCTACAAAAGATAGTACTAGCATCTGACACGTTTATAGACCATAATCAAAAGCAAGTCACGGGACATTGCCTTAACAGTTGCTTGTTCATCGCTTTCCTTTACAACAGGACGGTAGTTTACCGAAAGGTAATATACGGAGCAAGTAAACTGGATGTGTTGCTTTCCTAATACAAGGATAGCAAGTGGGTGACACAAAACCATAAGTTTTGAGCGAAAATTTTCAAATCTGAAACCCACAAAACCCACAAAAATATTTTGCAACACCGGTGAAGGGTTATTCCGGAAAACTTATCTAGGGTAAAAGCTAGATTTAATTTTCAAAAGATCAAATGTTTTCATAAAGATCCAATTTCCTTAAAGGATCTAAATTTTTATAGTCATGTGGGACTGTAACCACATCGTTACTATCATTGTTTATACCGCCGTATCAAAATCACTAATGTATAAAGTGTGAAGAATAAAGAAGTGATTCGTGTGATTTAATTTCAAGTTTTGTATTGCTTGAGGACAAGCAACGCTCAAGTGTGGGGATATTTGATAGTGCTCCAAATGAACATATATTTAGTAGCAATATCCTCCCAATATGTAAATTATTTAGTTGTAATTATCCTATTTTAAGTTGTAATCATTTATATTAAATAAGTGCGAAGACAAAAGGCGAAAACGACGATTTGAAGACGCAAATGACCAAAAAGCTCAAATGTACAAGATACAATCTAAGTGGTTCAATTTATTGATGAGAAACGTCTAAAAATGACAAGAGTACAAGTTGCGGAACGCAAAGTACACGATATAAAATAATACGCAAGGACGTTCGAAAATCCGGAACCGGGACATGAGTCAACTCTCAACGCTCGACGCAACGGACTAAAAATTACAAGTCAACTATGCACATAAATATAATATAATATTTAAATAATTCTTAAAATTATTTATATATTATATTTATTTATATATTATTTCGGCAAAGCTAAGATCCAAATTGATGTGAGCTGGAAAATCAAACTCCACGACTCGCGGAGTTTGAAGGCCAAAAACTCCACGACTCGCGGAGTTTGAAAAATCAGAAATCCCTATAAAAGGCCATGCATTCTGCCGAGTTTAAAAAAAATAATAATAATAATACTCTGTAATAAATAAATAAATAAATATATATATAATATATATAGTATAGGGTAGTTTTATATTAGATTAGTTCGGGTTATGTAAAGGTTATTTTACGGGTTTTAAAGTCGGAGCTCTGTCCGTGTAACACTACGCGATAAATAATCAATGTAAGCTATGTTCTCTTTTTTAAATTGATGTCTCATAGCTAAGTTATTATTATGCTTATTTAATACTGAAGTAATCATGATGTTGGGCTAAAAATATTAAAATTGGGTAATTGGGCTTTGTACCATAATTGGGGTTTGGATAAAAGAACGACACTTGTGGAAATTAGACTATGGGCTATTAATGGGTTTTATATTAACTAAACAATACCTTGTTAATTTAATATACAAACTTATAATTTGACGTATTTATATATAACCACATACGCTTGACTGGGTACGGTGGGCGGGATATCTATAAATACCAATAATTATTCATTTTACCGGACACGGAACTGGATTAATAGTTAATAGACTTGTTGAAACAGGGGTGAATTACATTCAAGGGTAATTGGTGTAATTGTTAATAAAGTAGTAAAATCTTGGTTTACACGCAGTCAATAACCTGGTGTATTCATTAAACAAAGTATTAAAACCTTGTTACAATTCGAATCCCCAATTAGTTGGAATATTTGACTTCGGGAATAAGAATAATTTGACGAAGGCTTTCGCTCTTTATATTTATGACTGGTGGACTATTATGGACAAATCCGTATGGACATATTAAATAATCCAGGACAAAGAACAATTAACCCATGGGAATAAACTAAAATCAACACGTCAACCATCATGGTTACGGAAGTTTAAATAAGCATAATATATTTTATTTCATATTTCCTCGTACTTTTATTTATTGTCATTTTAATTATTGTTATTTATTTTATATTGTTAGTTAAATATCGTCATTTACTTTACGCTTCGCTTAAAATATAAAATCGACAAACCGGTCATTAAACGGTAAAACCCCCTTTTATATATTATTAATATAATATATTTTGTACGAATATAATTGTTTAAAATATAGTGTGAAATAAGCCAGCTCCCTGTGGAACGAACCGGACTTACTAAAAACTACACTACTCTACGATTAGGTACACTGCCTATAGTGTTGTAGCAAGGTTTAGGTATATCCCATTTGTAAATAAATAATTAAAACTTGTGTAATAATTTGTAACGTATTTCGTAGTAAAATATAGTACAATCACGTACCCCTTAGCTTTAACATCAATCGTCATGTCATTTTTACAAGTTTTAAGGTTCGTGAATCGCCGGTCAACTTGGGTGGTCAATTGTCCACATGAAACTCATTTCAAATAATCAAGTCTTAACAAGTTTGATTGCTTAACATGTTGGAAACACTTAATCATGTAAAAATCAATCTCATTTAATATATATAAACATGGAAAAGTTCGAGTCACTACACAAGGTTCGATGGAATGCTCGTAGGGGACCCGAGTTCACCTGGGAGCGTGAAGATCAAATGAAGCTGAAATACCCGTACCTATTTCTAGAAGATTCGTCAACACCTTCAACAACTTAAAATTTCGGGATGAAATTTATTTAACGGGTAGGTACTGTAGTGACCCGAACTTTTCCATGATTATATATTAAATGAAAACTATATTTGCATGATTAAATGTTTCCAATATGTTAAGCAATCAAACTTGTTAAGACTTGATTTACTGAAATGAGTTTCATGTAGACAATTGACCACACAAGTTGACCGGCAATTCACGAACGTTAAAACTAGTAAAAACAACATGATATATATATATATATATATATATATATATATATATATATATATATATATATATATATATATATATATATATATATATATATATATATAACAAGATATTATGATGAGTAAGTATCTCACCAAGTACATTAACAATGAGTTATATACATAAAATGAAAGTAGTGAATTAAGAAACGCGAAACGATATATATAACGGCTATCGTTACAACAACGTCTTATTAATACATATGTATCATGTTAAGATATTAATACACTATGTTTAACATCATGAAATGATAATTACATATATCATTAAGCGTATTAACAATGAACTACACGAGTAAGATGAGACTACTAACTTAAGGATTTCGAAACAATACATATATGTAACGATTATCGTTGTAATAGTATTTTACACATATTTATATGATATTAAGATATATTAATACACCATGTTAACATGTTAACAATTTAACATCTCATTTAAGTGTAATAACAATGGATCAATTACATTTAACAAGATCGTTAACTTAAAGGTTCCCCGAAACAACACTTACATATAACGACTAACGATGACTTAACGACTTAGTTAAATATATATACATGTAGTGTATTAAGATGTATTAATACACTTTTAGAAGACCATGACATATATCAAAGTACTTCTACTTAACAAAAATGCTTACAATTACATCCTCTTTCATTTTCATCAACAATTCTACTCGTATGCACTAGTATTCGTACTCGTACAATACACAGCTTCTAAGATGTATATACTATTGGTATATACACTCAATCATCAGCTCTTTAGCAGCCCATGTGAGTCATTAAACATGTGGGAACCATTATTTGGCAACTAGCATGAAATATCTCACAAAATTACAAAAAATATTATAAATCATTCATGAATTATTTACATGAAAACAAACTTACACATCCTTTATATCTAATCCATATACCAACGACCAAAAACACCTACAAACACTTTAATTCTTCAATTTTATTCATCTAATTGATCTCTCTCAAGTTCTATCTTCAAGTTCTAAGTGTTCTTCATAAATTCTATAAGTTCTAGTTTCATAAAATCAAGAATACTATCAAGTTTGCAAGATTACTTCCAAGCTTTCTAATCCAATCCAAGTAATCATCTAAGCTCAAGAAATCTTTCTTATTTACAGTAAGATATCTTTCTAATACAAGGTAATACTCATATTCAAACTTTGATTCAATTTCTATAACTATAACTATCTTATTTCGAGTGGAAATCTTACTTGAACTTATTTTCGTGTCATGATTCTACTTCAAGAACTTTCACGCCATCCAAGAATCCTTTGAAGCTAGATCAATTTTTGTCACTTCCAGTAGGTTTACCTACTAAAATTTAGGTAGTAATGATGTTCATAACATCATTCGATTCATATATATAAAACTATCTTATTCGAAGATTTGAACATGTAATCACTAGAACATAGTTTAGTTAATTCTAAACTTGTTCGCAAACAAAAGTTAATCCTTCTAACTTGACTTTTAAAATCAAATAGACACATGTTATATATCTTTATGATATGGTAACTTAATTATTTAAAACTTGGAAACACGAAGAACACCGTAAAACCGGATATACGCCGTCGTAGTAAAACCGGGGGCTGTTTTGGTTTGGATAATTAAAAACTATAATAAACTTTGTTTTAAAAGCTATTCTTCTGGGAAAATGATTTTTCTTATGAACATGAAACTATATCCAAAAATCATGGTTAAACTCAAAGTGAAAGTATGTTTTCCAAAATGGTCATCTAGACGTCGTTCTTTCGACTGAAATGACTACCTTTACAAAAATGACTTGTAACCTATATTTCTGACTATAAACTTATACTTTTTCTGTTTAGATTCATAAAATTAAGTTCAATATGAAACCATAGCAACTTTAATCACTCGAAACGGATTTAAAACGAAGAAGTTATGGGTATAACAAGATTGGATAATTTTGCTTGTTTTAGCTACGTGAAATTTGTAACAAATTTATACAAATCATAAATTAACTTATATTATATTATACATGTATTCTAACATATATTATATAATCTTGGGATACCATAGACAGGAATACAATGTTTTGACATATCATATCGACCCATCTATATATATATTTCGGAACAACCATAGACACTCTATATGCAGTAATGTTGGAGTTAGCTATACAGGGTTGAGGTTGATTCCAAAATATTATATATACTTTGAGTTGTGATTTAGTTTGAGACTTGTATACACGAGGTCGTGGATTGATTCGAGATAATATATATTGCTTTATTTCTGTACATCTAACTGTGGACAACTAGTTGTAGGTTGCTAACGAGGACTGCTGACTTAACAAACTCAAATCATTAAAAAAAAATATTGTAATTATATTTTGATCATACTTTGATACATATGTACATATTTGTTATAGGTTCGTGAATCGACCAGTGGCCAAGTCTTAATTCCCGATGAAGTAAAAAATCTGTGAAAGTGAGTTATAGTCTCACTTTTAAATCTAATATTTTTGGGATGAGAATACATGCAGTTTTGTAAATGTTTTACAAAATACACACAAGTACTTGAAATTACATTCTATGTTGGATTATGAATACCGAATATCACCCTTTTAGCTTGGTAACCTAAGAATTAGGGAACAGACAACCTAATTGACGCGAATCCTAAAGGTAGATCTACGGACCGTAACTCCCCCCATACTGGAAAATGGTATGCTTTAGTACTTCGAGTTATTAATACAGATGGATTTCTGTTTTGGGGATATTCTATATGTATTTTGTTAATGTCGGTTACCAGGTGTTCAACATATGAATGATTTTTTATACAGATTGTATGTTATTGAAAGATGAAATCTTGTGGTCTATTATTACGATTTGATATATATACGTTAAACCTATAACTCACCAATATTTTTGTTGACGTTTAAAGCATGTTTATTCTCAGGTGATTATTAAGAGCTTCTGCTGTTGCATGCTAATTTATGGACAAGAGTTGGAGTCAGCATGCTTGTATAATAATGTTTAAAAACTGCATTCGAAGATTTAAATTGATGTGTAATATTATTGTAAACCATTATGTAATAATCGTGTGAAAACGCTATATTTTAGATTATCATTATTTGATAATATTCGTAATATTTTTAAACCTTTATTGATAAAATAAAGGTTATGGTTTGTTTAAAAATAGAATGCAGTCTTTGAAAAACGTCTCATATAGAGGTCAAAACCTCGCAACGAAATCAATTAATATGGAACGTTTATAATCGATATGAACGGGACATTTCAGTTGGTATCAGAGCGTTGGTCTTAGAGAACCAGAATTTTGCATTAGTGTGTCTTACCGAGTTATTAGGATACATTAGTGAGTCTGGACTTCGACCGTGTTTTCTTCAAAAACAATTGCTTAACACTTTTTGTTGGAAACTATATATTATTAACATGTAAATATTATGTGATATATTAATCTCTTAACGTGTTTGATATTTTGTGATAGATGTCTACTTCTAGTACAAATCTCATCGACTCACCTAATAATAATGAAGAGTCGAATATATTTTGGGAAGATTCACAAAATCCCGAGGAGGAATCGGAAGAGGAGTAACCGGAAGAAGAGGAACCGGAAGAGGATGAACCGGAAGAAGAAGAGGTTTCGGAGGAAGAAATATTAATACCTACAGTTAAATGATTAAATAAAAGAAAATCCTCAACCAACGGACCAAAGTTAATAATGGTCAATGGTGTTTCCGCCGAGGAAACAAAATATTGGGAAAATTACCAATTTTCTAATGAATCGGATCCCGACGAGGATTTTGATGATGTTATAGAAATTACCTCGACCCAATTTGAAAAAGCAAAAGAAAACAATAAGGGAAAATGTATCAAAATAGAGAAACCTGATTACAACCCCGATGAACTTTATATATATCGTAAACACCCGTACTTCTTAAATTTTAACAATAACCCGGGAACCTCTAAGCCATCAGGTTTTTCTAAACCATTTGTGAAAATGACGGCTCGTATTAGGGGAGCACCATATATTCCTAGGAAATTAGCGAAACAAACCAAGTCCGAAGAAGAAGAAACAAGTGAGTCGGAATAAAGAGTTGTAATCATGTGATGTAATATATGTAATATAGTGTGCTTGTACTTTTATGATAAATGTAAAAATTGCTTGTATTATTTGTTAAGTATCTTTTATGAATCTAACCCTCGTCTATTTTTACAGTATAAAAACATAAAATGGATGTTAAGGATAGACAACCAAAAATTTTAGAAGACCTACCCGGGACATGATTGATGAAATCTTGTCTAGAGTCGGTCAGAATTCGTCGGCACAATTTTTTACGGCAAAATTAGTTTGTAGAACATTTGAAGAACATTTCAGGCATGCCTTAGTTTATAAAAGGCTTTCTTTTGAAATATGGGGTGTGTCACGTTGGGGAGACCTTAAGTTACGCCGTGTTTTCTTTAAAGCGTTAAATGCGGGGAACCCAATGTGACGACCCGTCCTAATCCATCCAGACGAAGTCCATATCAATTATAAACGATTCACAACAGTTGGTTTCACTGCGAGGTACTTGACCTCTATATGATACATTTTACAAACATTGCATTCGTTTTTGAAAAGACAATCTTTCATTACATCGAAAGTTGACGGCATGCATACCATTTCATAATATATCTATCTATAACTGACTTAATAATAATCTTGATGAACTCAACGACTTGAATGCAACGTCTTTTGAAATATGTCATGAATGACTCCAAGTAATATCTCTAAAATGAGCAAATGCACAGCGAAAGATTTCTTTCATACCTGAGAATAAACATGCTTTCAAGTGTCAACTAAAAGGTTGGTGAGTTCATTAGTTTATCATAAATAATCATTTCATAACTTTTAATAGACCACAAGATTTCATATTTCCATTTCTCATAAACATACGTCCCATACATAGAGACAAAAATATCATTCATATGGATTGAACACCTGGTAACCGACATTCACAATATGCATATAAGAATATCCCCATCATTCCGGGATTCTCCTTCGGACATGATATAAATTTCGAAGTACTAAAGCATCCGGTACTTTGGATGGGGCTTGTTGGGCCCGATAGATCTATCTTTAGAGTTCGCGTCAATTAGGGTGTCTGTTCCCTAATTCTTAGATTACCAGACTTAATAAAAAGGGACATATTCGATTTTGATCATTCAACTATATAATGTAGTTTCAATTACTTGTGTCTATTTCGTAAAACAGTTATAAAAACAGCGCATGTATTCTCAGTCCCAAAAATATATATTGCGAAAGCATTTAAAAAGGGATTAATGAAACTCACCTAATGTATTTTGTAGTAAAAATACATTTGACTATATTGAACAATGCATGGTTTTCCTCGGATTCACGAACCTATATCATTTGTGTACTTATTAATATACATAATTGTAATCGAATAAGTTTATATATATCTAATTTTATTTGTTATATCCTTATGTACATCTTGTAGTTATTTAGGATTTATTCTTCTAAATTTCATTAAAATCATATTCTTTATTTATGTAAATCATATCTTAACTTATATGTTATATATATTTATTTTATATTTATATCATTACGATAATTAATAACTATACTTTTAGTTATCATATATATATTTATATATACACATGTGTTTGGTATTATATTTAAAAATCGATATTGTATAAGTATTTTAAATGTTAGCCTATTTGATATATAGTTATATGTAATATTATCTTAATTATAGTGAATGTAATAAATATCCTTTATGAAACTAATATTTATTTGTTAAAATGATAGTTTTTATAATGATAAGTTACTAATAATAATAATAATAACTTTATTAATAATGATAATACTAATAATAATAATAATAATAATAATAATAATAATAATAATAATAATAATAGTAATGATATTGTTGATAATGATACTTTATGTTAATGATAATATTACTAAAAAGTGATACTAATACTAGTATTAGTGAAAATAATAAAAATTTGTGTTATTTTCGTAGTAACAATAATAATAATAATAATCACATTCGTAATAATAACAAAAATCATACCTTATATTAATAATAATAATAATAATAATAATAATAATAATAATAATAATAATAATAATAATAATAATAATAATAATAATAATAATAATACTTTTAATTCATAACAATATTACATAACAATAACTAAAATTATAATACTAGTGATCATATCATCAATTTTAACATAATCATAATTTATAATAACAATAATAATAATAATAATAATAATAATAATAATAATAATAATAATAATAATAATAATAATAATCAATATTAATAAGGAAACTACCTCACAAAGAAAGAGTCCCAAAAAAAATAAAGCTGCCCACGCCCGGGCTCGAACCCTTGACCTCCCGCTTACCCGTCAACAACCTAAACTATCGGACCACTTGTGTTTTTCTGATTTAAACACTCCCGAATTATATATAATCTAACCATTATCTCGTTCCTATCCTTCTTCATCTTCTTCAATGAATTGAATCCACCAAACACTTTTGATAAACACAACAGAAATTACTCGGTTTGATTCATGAGATTATACGGAATTTGAAACAATTAATAATTATTAATAATTAGATTAGCAAAACAAAAAAAAATATGAACAATACAGCATCCGTCGCTGTTTACTCTTTTTTTTTATTTTATAAAAATTGATTTTTCAAATGGTAGCGTTATAGGTAAATGTTATAATACAAAATAGATTAGAAAACATTCATGGAAACGATATAAAACATTAATTTAGCTTGAATCGTAACGGATAATACGAATTTGATTGAAGAACAAATTTGTTGACTTTTATTTTGAAACTTTGACCTCAAAATTGGAATTCGTTTTAAAGAATTGGAAGCTAAAATTTTGAAGATAGTTTGAGTAGAAGATTCCTAACTAAACTATATTAATAGATTTTTAAAATTCATTTAAACTCGAGGTATTGCAATTTGAGTTTAGAACAGGGATACGCGAGTTGTTTCTTTATTTATTTATTTTTTTTACAGATAAATTCAAAGGAATTTGAGAATTGATAAAGTTGGTGAATGCTGAATGAATCTTTAACAATTAGAACTGATCTGATTTATAAAATGATTTTGAAGTGTAGACTAGTATCACTAGACAAAAGAGAGGACACACACAAAAAAATAAAAAAAATAAAAAGTAGATTACAACATCTAACAGAATTTGGTGTGTAGTGGGTAAATTGAAATTGAAGATGGAATAATCGAAAGACAGAGTCCAAAAGCTCGATCGTGATGTCAAACTGAATGGATTATTTGGGTTATATATTCTCTATTTAATTTATTAATATTAATAATTAATATTAATACTAATAACATATATAAAAATACTAATAATATTGATAATAGAATTTAATAATAATCATAATAATATTAATAATATTAATAACAAGATGATACAAATAATAAGTATAATGATAAAAAATAATAAAAATATTGATAATAATAGCTTTAAATAAAAATGATAATTTTTAGTATTTAGGTTAATAATGATAGTAATAAATATAAAATCAAAAATAATATTATTATTTATGATAATAATAATAATGTAATATTTTAAATTTGTAAGTTTATATGTTTCAACTTTTATATTTATATATAATACATATATCAATATTAGTATTAACATTAATAATAATAATGAAAGTAACAATAATATTGATATATCATTCATATTTTAACTTGTAATTACAAATAATAAATTAACTTTACACTTTATTATATAATAACATTATAATATATCATAATATATATTAATAGAATTTATATATAGACTCATAATCATATACTTGTATAATAGTAATTTATTTATTCTAATTATTATTTTACATATTAAATTCCTAATGCTTTTCTTTATTAATTCAAAGTAATATATATATTCCTATTTATTTACACACAATTTTTCGTGAATCATCGAAAACAGTCAAAGGTCAAATGTATACATGAGCATAGTTCAAAGTTTTTGAGACTTCAATATTACAGACTTTGCTCATCGTGTCGAAATTATGTAAAGATTAAGTTTAAATTTAGTCGGAAATTCCCGGGTCATCACAGTACCTACCCGTTAAAGAAATTTCGTCCCGAAATTTGAGTGAGGTGGTCATGGCTAACAATAAAAATGTTTTCATGACCGATATGAGTTGATAATTAAAGGTTTATCATCATTGAATAATAATGATAAAATAATTCGATTATTCTAAGGATACGAATGAAGCTATCGCAAAAGAGTGAATTGAAAAAAAAAATAAGATTTTCCTTAGCTTTTGACGTAAACAGGGTTGAATTTAGAAAATAAGGTGCGTTTTAACTTTTGACGTAGTTATTGTTGAATTCCGGAATTCAAGGGGTTTAAATAAAATCTTCGAAATCTAAAAGATTTGATTCTTCGGCGAGTAAGGAAATTTAGATCTCTATAATTAAATACGGTGATCTGCCTCGATTACTCTGTCTGATATTTTCACTATAAATTAAGCTCTTCCGTTCCATTATTCTCACCATTCCTATACTTTCTTTCTTAGTTCATACATCCAAAAGATTGTGAAAATGCTTAATCATGTTCTAATCCTTGATATTTTCCTAATTATCATTTCTGTCATCCTTCTTTTCAATCTCCCTCCAGAAGAACCTGTTTACTTCTACTATTACCTTGGGGTGATACTATTCTTAATTATACCGTGTCTTTATATTGCTATTCGTATTAATATCCACGGTTTGTAACCTCCGTGTTTTTAATTGGGCTTTATATTTTCTCTTATATTTTGGAGTCCTTGCTTCTGTTTTCTATAATCATTGTCATCCCAAGTTAATACTTCCCCCTATTTGCTGCGATTTATACTCCAATTTCTATTTCGGAGATTTGTCCTTTCGTTTCTTCTTATTGCGATTGGGCATCTCCTGTAATGGTCCAGAATTCATAGATATGAATTTCGAAATGAACATAGTTAATGTTCTAAGAAAGAAATGGTAATAGCACGATCTTGATTCGTCAAATTACCAGAATATCCGGAAAAGATAGAACTATCAAGAAAATATGTTCTTGATATGTTTATATATCAGATAAAATGTAAGAGTCGTGTAACATGGCATATGATGACGTTATAATCTGTGAATCATCATGTCCCATTTAGAAACTCAGCATGACTTACTGTAATATAATCACATTGATCAAGTGTCATTATATTATACTAACTCATGCATTAGTTCCCAACATTACTTCAATAACATTCATATTTTAAGCTCAAAAGTTTACAGAATATAGAAACTAACAGTTTCTATATGATGTAATACTGATAGCACGAAGAGATTAATGATTTCAGATAAGAATAGTTATAAAAATATCTCCAGAAATATGGAGGATATTTATAATGAAAGATACGATAATATCTCAGAATATCTAAGCTCAGAGGATGATAGAAACTATTGTCTGTAAGGGTTTAGAGTAAGGAGCAAGATATTCACTAAAGACTTTAGCAGACATTGAATCATTTGGATTCTTTGAAGTCAAACTTATTCTTTGTGATTTGTCCACGGCTTTCTTCATAGTTTCGCATAATCTGATTTTCGGTACTAAATTTTCTATTGAATGTTTCCAATATAATGATACACAGGAAGCACGAAGAGGTATATAATTTCGGACGAGAATATTTATGAAAATATCCTCAGAAATATCGAAGATATTGATGATGATATTTTGGAATTTCTAAGTTCGATGGTTGATGAAGAAAGATTTTTCACAAGATTTAACATGACTTCAAAACAAGATATTTGCTGAAGATTTCATTGGATCCAGAATTACCTGGATTCTTTGAATATAGAGTTTGGTCCTTGTATTTGTCCTCAGTCTCCTTCAGGGTTAGCTCAATCCGTTTTTCAGTACTAAATTTTATATTGAGTGTTCCCATCCTTCCATTCTTTATTATCAAACTTTTGACTATTAAGGTCGTTTACAGTTTTTGCTGCTTCATCAGCATTTTTCCAAAATTCGAAGAACTAGTTCACAGTTTGGGGTGTTTTCTGAAACTTCACATTCGAAGTATGTAAGTCTAGGAGATAGATGTTATATGTATATAACTGTTGATGTATACATGCTGCGAGATTTCAAAATACTGATTGCTGATTCTCGATAACTGTTATGGCAATTCTCGTTACAAGATGCAGATGAGTATATGATGAAGTTTTATGAATAATACAGATATTTTTTTAGAGAGACTAAGCCGAAGTTGCTGGTACATCTGCTGATAATATAGTGGAATATAAGAGGTCCTCCGGTAACGGTGACGAAAAGGCAACGTATATATCGAGGTTATAATAAGGTTGTTTCGAACGAAAAGTCGAAGTTGATTTGCTGGAGCTGTGACAAAATTTGCTACTTTGAAAGGAATTACCAAGTTACTTTGGGTAATAATAACACTAAAGGAATTAGCACAACTATGTGTTAAACATTTATTCAGCCTCTGAGAGTTTTTTTCATGTGCATAACTATATGCATAATCTTTCTTTCCGTAGATGAAATGCGGTTGGTTCATCCTCTAGATTTAGGTGTTTCCAAGATTCGTGAAAGGTTTGAACGCAGATTGTAATTGTCAAGATACAAATGAGGTTAAGATAAAATCAAGTGGCAACTTGAAGAAATGTTTAGTTTCATATGTTATATTCAATATTTTAATTCATAAAAATTGTCCAATGTTATTAGTCCACAGTCAATAGTCCACAGTTGACAGTCCAATAATTCATATATAATTTAATATATAATATTTGAATTAATTAATACGTATCGTGACCCGTATACATGTCTCAGACTCGATCAGAACTCAAATTATATATATTATTGTAGAATCAACCTCAACCC
Organism: Rutidosis leptorrhynchoides; assembly: GCF_046630445.1. NCBI lineage: Eukaryota > Viridiplantae > Streptophyta > Magnoliopsida > Asterales > Asteraceae > Rutidosis > Rutidosis leptorrhynchoides. Next base: position 218,933,256 of record NC_092333.1, on the reverse strand, counting down.
TGTATAGAGAACTCGTTCATTACTGCATATAGAGTGTCTATGGTTATTCCAAATAATATATATAAATGCGTCGATATGATATGTCAAAACCTTGTATACATGTCCCGATATTTAAAGTGCGTAAAAATAAATAACAGAAATTTAAATGAAGAATAATAAAGTACGTAAAGTAAATAACAGAAATTAAATGACGATAAATAAAATTGTGAGAATATAAATTGCGATAAATAAACTGCGATAAATAAATTGCGATAATTAAATGGTAATACGGAATTAACAGTTAGCTAGGAACAGTTAGCTAGGATTTTGTTAGCGTGGATTCTTAATAGAATTTCATATTGTTAATTAATCTGTTTCTAATCAATTTTTATTGTGTCCATTATTTCTTCGTTATGCCACTTGATGGATTCTGATAGATCAAAATCCAAATATGTAATTGGATGAATATGGTTATTCTGTGGTGAACGGATTTGTATATCGGTGGATGTGAGTAGGATAGTATATGACTTGTTGAAACAGATTCGAAGAACGTACAATGTAACTTATTAATGTGAAATTTAAATAGTCCTCGGGTATTACCTACCCGTTAAAATATTTTCACCATTAACAGTTTGTACAAGAGAATTTTTAATTACAATCTTTATGAAAACATATATACATATATATTTTCTTCAGATGTATTCATGGATTTAATGAGTTAATATGATATTAAACTCATTTGCTTTTCGGTTGGAACTAGAATAAATAATCTCTAAAACTTTAGAGATTACATATTCGCCATGTCGAACGAAGATAAATGAGGTAGAACGATACGTAGAACGAAGATCATACTCAAAGTACATATGATGATATTGAAGCATGGATTGTTGAGGGTACTGGTGCTGTTATTGATTGTACTGTTGGTGCCGGTGATGTTGCTGAAGCTGGTACATTTTGCACCATATTCTCCGAATTGATTATTCGAGCGCGAAGTTCGTTGACTTATTACGCCAGGATGATTGTCGATCGGAACGAGCGGATAAATAAGGTTCAGAATTGTGGATAGAATATAATCTTGTCGAGTTACCCTGGAAATGAGACTGAAAATGGTGTTTCGAACAGGTTCGCCGGTAAACGCTTCAGGTTCATTGTCAAGAGGTGAATTCGGTTGGTGAAAGGGATTACCTTCTGCGCGTTTCCATTAATTAAGTCAACTACGAACCCATCAGATGAATTGATAATGGCTGATTGGTTGATTCATGCTGATGATGCTGTTTTCGGAGCTTAGGTGAACATCTATGTCGGAATAGCTGGCGGAATAACTATCGGAATAGCTATTGGAATCTGAGGGACTCGAACTGGTTGCAGGATTCATCTCGTACGATCAAATGAAGGATTTTCGATAAGAAATAGATTATAGGATGTAGATTAGTACCCTCCAATACATAATTTACATATGCATATATAATACTAAAATCCCATAAGTTACGTAGGAATCTACGGAAGTTGTCAGGCAAAGTTACAGTAACAGATACGCTAAGATATGAAGTAGCAGATACGCTAAGATATGAATTTTGTCTATACACTATTCATGCAGTCAATGCAGTACAACGTGTCTAGACTAAGAATGATAAGCAAAACTTTTGACATACAGACACGGTCGAAGTCCAGACTCACTAATGCATCCTAACGACTTATCAGTTAGACACACTAATGCAGACATGGTTCGCTAAGACCACCGCTCTGATACCAACTGTGACTACCCGTCCTAATCCATCCGGACGAAGTCCATATCGATTATAAACGATTCACAACAGTTGGTTTCATTGCGAGGTACTTGACCTCTATATGATAAATTTTACAAACATTGCATTCGTTTTTGAAAAGTCAATCTTTCATTACATCGAAAGTTGATGGCATGCATACCATTTCATAATATATCTATCTATAACTAACTTAATAATAATCTTGATGAACTCAACGACTTGAATGCAACGTCTTTTGAAATATGTCATGAATGACTCCAAGTAATATCTCTAAAATGAGCAAATGCACAGCGGAAGATTTCTTTCGTACCTGAGAATAAACATGCTTTCAAGAGTCAACTAAAAGGTTGGTGAGTTCATTAGTTTATCATAAATAATCATTTCATAACTTTTAATAGACCACAAGATTTCATATTTCCATTTCTCATAAACATACGTCCCATACATAGAGACAAAAATATCATTCATATGGATTGAACACCTGGTAACCGACATTCACAATATGCATATAAGAATATCCCCATCATTCCGGGATTCTCCTTCGGACATGATATAAATTTCGAAGTACTAAAGCATCCGGTACTTTGGATAGGGCTTGTTGGGCCCGATAGATCTATCTTTAGAGTTCGCGTCAATTAGGGTGTCTGTTCCCTAATTCTTAGATTACCAGACTTAATAAAAAGGGGCATATTCGATTTCGATCATTCAACCATATAATGTAGTTTCAATTATGTCAAACCCCGTCCAAGTCCCCCTGGACGAAATCATCAATATCTGGTTTCATTGCGATGATCGACGCCAAGTAATGCCCTTAACATGAGCTAATGCACAGCGGAAGACTTAATTTGTACCTGAGAATAAACATGCTTTAAAATGTCAACATAAAGTTGGTGAGATATATAGGTTTGATGCTAGCAGCGTTATAACTATGGACCACAAGATTTCATATATTTAAACATAATACACTCGCAAGTGTATGTAAAAGTAGTTGAGCACTTGGTAACCATACTTAACATTTAAATTATCGCAGCATATTCTTAAATAATCGCTACACCGTACCAAGTGTAGTATACAGGAACGAAGTACTGTGCAACCGTTGAAAACTGGTCGTCCAGCCCGGTTGGGGTTGTCAGGCCCGATAGATCTATCAACAGGATTCGCGTTTACCTTCCTCATGTAAATATTAGCTACCAAGTATAAAGAAATATGCCATGGTACAACTCAACATAGAATTTATTTTTGATCACTTGTGTCCATAACGTAAATCATAAAATGCATGTATTCTCATCCCAAAATATTTAGAGTTTAAAAGGGACTATATACTCACCATACTGTATTTTGTAGTAAAAATACATATAACACCATTTAACAAGTATAAGGTTGGCCTCGGATTCACGAACCTATATCATTTGTATATTCATTAATACATATAATCGTAACCGAATGAATTTATTTATTATATCTTAATTTATATATTATATATATATATATATATATATATATATATATATAATTTGTGTATATATTCAAAATGTTCAATACTCATATAGTTATATTGATATACATTTAATTAGTATTTTAGTAACAATACTTAACATGTTATATTTATTTATATAAACTTTGTTAATTTGATTAAAAACATACCTACATTCTTAATAAAATCTTTAAAGCATTTATTGTCATAATCATAATACTTTTAATAATATTGATATTGATCATACCTCTATTAATAATAATGATAGTAAAGATGTTATTTTTGATGATAATATTAGTTTTAACAAAAACGACAGTTTTGAAAATAAGGTTACTTTAGTAATAATGAAAATAATAATAATAATTTGATACTAAGACTAATATTAATAATAGTTTGTGTTGTTTTCATAATTACACTAATAATAATAATCATATTCATGATAATAATAATACCAATATTAATAATAATAATAATAATAATAATAATAATAATATTTATAAGTGACTACCTTCAAGCATTAGGCTCTAAAAAAAAAATAACGCTCCTGCTCGGATTTGACCTTGTGACCTCCTGCTATCCCGACACCCCCCTCTACCACTCTTCTGTCGTCTGTCTTTCTGAATGAATGCTAACTTAAATTCCTTTAAACCCGAAATCTATTCTAACTCCTCCTTCTTCTTCATATTAACAATCGACCAAAGTAATTTATACTATAATCGTGTATTAAATGTTTGCTTAGTGTTAGTAATTGTATCCGAAACTTACTGAAAGTGTTTAATTTGTAAAAAAAAAAAAAAATATAACTCAAGCAGAAGCTGGAACCGTCGTGACCCACAACACGAACTCACATCTTGATTTCAAAATTTTGTACATTTTATGCAAGGGTTATAACATGAAAAAGTTTTGTAATCCTTCATTGAATCTAACTGTATCCTTGATTGAACCTAAAACATTCGTTGGAGATCGAATTTTACAATGAAGAAAATGGTTGACTTTTTAATTTGAACTTTGACTTATCAAATTCGAATACGATACAAAGATTTATTTTTTTTGTAACTTTACAGGAAGTTTAAATGTATAATTCCTAACAACTTCCCATTAGTAGATTTTAGAATTTGATTCACAATCTGATATTGGCGAAAAAGTTAAGAAACAAGGAACAATGGGTTTATTTATTCAATTTTCTGTTTTTAAAAGAAAAGTATATATGCTGTAACTGATGCAAAGAAATCGAGTTGGGTTTTATCAGTATGAATCGTGGTTTAGAAGATTTTATAGAGAGGAAAAAGGTCGACACCCTATCACGAGTATACAGAAGTCTGAAGAAAAGTTTAGATGACAGTGATAGGAACAGATATCTTGCTATATTTGTATAAAATCTGTTTTAAAAAAAAATTTGTATGCTTACTCGGTATTTATTTTTATTTGCTATATATTTATCTGTTATATTTTTATATATACCCGTTGTACATATCTGTTATAATTATATTTTATTTATCTCTGTATTTATGAAATATATAATCAATATTAATAATAGATATAGATATATATATATATATATATATATATATATATATATATATATATATATATATATATATAAGTAATAATAATATTAATCAAAATAATACTAATAATATCAAAATAATTTTATTAATACTAATGACATTTAAATAATAATACAAATAATAATATTAAAGATAATAATAATAACAATAATGGAAGTAGTACTAACAATGTCGATATATCAAGTTACACTCATATATATCTGATAATTATCCAATTAATGATGTTGTTATTAATATTAAGAATAAAATATTATAATAACTATGTCCTAACTTGTAATTAAGTTTAATATAATAACATTACATTTTATTAATTATGTAATATTTAATAGTAACATGCATTAAATATTTTTATATTTTAGAAAATACATATAATTGTTGTCATTATTAGAAAATCATTTATGTATATATTCATCACCATAATTATTTATATCCTATTTTTACATTTTTAATTATACTGTGTAATATATATATATATATATATATATATATATATATATATATATATATATATATATATATATATATATATATATATATATATATATATATATATATATATATATATTGCATTTTATTATCTAGACTTATGTTTAAATGTTTATATATATAAGTATACATATTTAATTATAAGAAATTGTTCGTGAATCTTCAGGCATCGTCAAAAGGGTAACTGATTATCCGAATATAGATTTCAAACTTTCTAGACTCAACATTAAGGTTTTTGCTTATCGTGTTGGAAACATATGAAGATTAAGGTTTAAATTTGGTCGGAAATTTCCGGGTCGTTACAGTACCCACCCGTTAAAGAAATTTCGTCCCCGAAATTTGGCAGAGGTTGTCATAAATAACAATAGGAATGTTTTCATGACGAATATAAGGTAATAATAGAGTTTTATCATTATTGGAATATATGGATAAAACGATTCGATCATGTGAAGCGCACGAGTGAAGTTATCACAAAAGAATGAAATGAGTGAATATGGAATTGTTTTAACCGATGACGTGGTTAGGATTAATTTTCGGAATTTAAGGGATCTAAAGAAAATCTTACGTAATAATATTTGGTTCTTCGGCGATCAAGATCTTCTTTGAGTTAATGCAGCAAATCGATTTTCATTTCTTTGTCGGATATTTTACTATAAAACTACCCCCTTCGTTTCCTTATTTCCATATCCTACATCTCCTACTTTTCCTCCTCTAATTCATACCCTAAGGTATTCTTTAAAATGCTTCATCCCGTTTTGATTTTTGTTATACTTCTAACTTTCATATCTTTCATTCTTCTTTTTCATCTGTCGCCAGAAGAATCTATTCACTTTTATGATTTCCTTGGAATTATAATGTTTCTAATTCTCCCGTGTCTTTACGTTGCAATACGTATTGATATACACGGTTTGTAATGTCTGGGTGGTTGTTGGGTTTTATATTTTCCCTTATATTTCGATGTTCCTACTTCTGTCTTCTATAATCATTGTCATCCACAGTTAATGCTTTCTCCCATTTGCTGCGATCTATACCCCCAATTTCTACTTCGAAGCTTCATTCTTTCGTTTCCTCTTTTTGCGTTTAAGCGTCTCTTGTAATGGTCCGGAATTCGTAGGTAGGAGATTTGAAATGAACATAGCTAATGCTCTAAGAGAAAAAGGGTATTGGCACGATTTTGATTTGTTAAATTACCAGAATACTCTGGGAAAAGATAGAACTATCGAAACGATATGTTCCTAATACGTTTGGGGATTGGATAGAATGTAAGAGCCGTGTAACATGGCACATGATGACGGTACTGTGAATCATCACTTTCCATTAGAAACTCAACATGTATTACTGTAATATAATAAAGTTGATCAAGTTTCATTATATTATACTAATTCATGCATCAGTTCCCAACATTACTTCAAAACATTCATATTTTAATCTCGAAGGTTTCAGAATTTAGAAACTAACACAGTTTCTTTTACGTTGTAACGCAGATATTACAGAGAGATAAATGATTTCTGATAAGAATAGTTGTGAAAATATCTCCAGAAATATGGAGAATATGTATAACGGAAGATATGAAGATATCTTATAATATCTAAGATAAGATGATGATGAAGAATATCATCTGGAAAGGTTTGGAATAAGGAGTAGGGTTCTTACTAACGGTTTCAGTAGGCACTGAATCATTTGGATCTTTTGAAGTCAAACTTATTCTTTGTGATTTGTCTACGGCTTCCTTCCTAATTTCGCATAATCCGCCTTTCGGTACTAAATTTTCTATTGAGTGTTTTTAATACTTCATTCTTTATCATCTACTTTTGGCTATTAAGACCATCTACAACATGCTGCTTCGTCAGCATTCTCAAAGTCAACGGATCTGGGTCATCGGTTATCAAACCGAGGTGGTTTCGGAAGAATTGTGTTTTTAGATGATTAAACGCTGATGGTAATATGGTGAAATATAAAAGGTTCTCCGGTAACGACGACGAAAGAATAACGTATATATATATCAAGACTAACCTTTCTGAGAAGTCGAGGTTAACTTGCTGGAGCTGTGATAAAATTGGCTAATTTGGAAAGGGATTGCAAAGTTATTTTGGGTAATAATAACACTAAAGGAATTAACACTGCTACGTGTTAAACGTTGACTCAGTTTCTGAGAGTTTTCAGGTGCATAACTATATGCAAGAATCTTTTCTTCCATAAATGAAGTGCGGTTGGTTCAACTTCTTGATTGAGGTGTTTTCAGATATCATGAAAAGTTTGAACGCGGTTTGTAATTGTCGAGGTACAAATGAGATTTAGGGTGAAATCAAGTGGCAAACTTGAAGAATTGTTTAGTTTCATATGTTATAATCAATATTTTAATCCATTTTAATTGTCCAAAGTTAGCAGTCCAATAGTCCGATAGTCCAATAGTTCAATGATTCATATATAATTTAATATATACTATTCGAATTAAATAATACATATCGTGACCCGTGCACCGGTCTCAGTATTGATCACAACTCAAAGTATATATATATATTGGAATCCACCTCAACCCTGTATAGCCAACTATAGAGTGTCTATGGTCGTTCCGAAATATATATATAGATGGGTCGATATGATAAGTCGAAACCTTGCATACGTGTCCCGTTATTTAAAGTGCGTAAAATAAATAAATATATATCATGACCCATTGCACAACGTGTTGTCTCAGAATTAATCCGACGTATTGTTGTACCTGTGTCCCGACGGTATGTAAAGTGCAGAAATTAAATAACAATAAATAAAATTGCGAGAATGTAAATTGCGATAAATTAAATGTTAATCAGTTAGCTGGGAACAGTTAGCGTGGAATCCTTAACAGATTTTAATTAATTAATTCATTTGTTTCTAACACTTTTATTTTTTTGTCCAATGCTTTCTTCGTTATGCCACTTGTTGGATTCTGATAGGTCAAAATCCAAATATAAAATTTGAATAGAAATGATTATTCTGTGGTGAACGGATACGTATATCGGTAGTTGTAAGTAGGATAGTAAATGATCGTTGAATCAGATTCGAAGAATGTACATTGTAACTTATTAATGTGAGTTCTAAATATTCCTCGGGCACTACCCACCCGTTAAAATATTTTCATCATTAACAGTTTGTACGAAAGGATTTTCAATTACAATCTTTATGAAAATATACTTGCATATATATTTTCTTCAGATGTAATCATAGATTTAATGAGTCAATAAGATATTAAACTCATTTGATTCATCGTTAATACTAGATTACATAGTCTCTAAAGCATTAGAGATTACTTAATTGCCATGTCGAACGAAGATAAATGAAGTAGAACGATACGTAAAGCGAAGATAATCGATGTAGAACGATATGTAGAACGAAGATCATACTCGAAATACAGATGGAGTTATTGAGGCGTGTGATGTTGATATTACTGGCGGTACTGGTTATGCTGCTGGTGCTGCTGCTGGTGTTTGTAACCTTCGCACCATGTTTTCCAAAGCCGTCACACGAGCGCGTAGTTCGTTAACTTCTTCTGTTATGCCGGGATGATTGGCAGTTGGGATGAGCGGATGAATAAGATTCGAGATATAGGATAGTATATAATCGTGACGAGATACTCTCGTGATGAGAGAGAAAATGGTTTCTCGAACGGGTTCGCCGGTAAGTGCTTCAGGTTCATCGTTAAGAGGACAATTTGGTGAATGGAAAGGATTTTCGATGTGGAATGATTTTTGAATATAGGATGATATTCTAACTTCATAGAATATCAAAAGATTCCGTAGGCTACGGAGGAATTTACGGCATATGTCAGGCAAGTCTACGGATGCGCTAAGATATGAATTTTGTCTATACACTATCGATGCACTAAATGCAGTAAGACGTGTCTAGACTTAAGAATGATAGGTAGGTAATTCCCTAAGGATGATAAGCAGATAGTTTCCGACTAGATGTGATAAGCAAAATTTTGACATGTAGACACGGTCAAAGTCCAGACTCACTAATGTATCCTAACAACTACTAGTTAGACACACTAATGCAAGGCCTGGTTCGCTAAGACCAACGCTCTGATACCATTCTGTCAAACCCCGTCCAAGTCCCCCTGGACGAAATCATCAATATCTGGTTCCATTGTGATGATCGACGCCAAGTAATGCCCTTAACATGAGCTAATGCACAGCGGAAGACTTAATTTGTACCTGAGAATAAACATGCTTTAAAATGTCAACATAAAGTTGGTGAGATATATAGGTTTGATGCTAGCAGCGTTATAACTATGGACCACAAGATTTCATATATTTAAACATAATACACTCGCAAGTGTATGTAAAAGTAGTTGAGCACTTGGTAACCATACTTAACATTTAAATTATCGCAGCATATTCTTAAATAATCGCTACACCGTACCAAGTGTAGTATACAGGAACGAAGTACTGTGCAACTGTTGAAAACTGGTCGTCCAGCCCGGTTGGGGTTGTCAGGCCCGATAGATCTATCAACAGGATTCGCGTTTACCTTCCTCATGTAAATATTAACTACCAAGTATAAAGAAATATGCCATGGTACAACTCAACATAGAATTTATTTTTGATCACTTGTGTCCATAACATAAATCATAAAATGCATGTATTCTCATCTCAAAATATTTAGAGTTTAAAAGGGACTATATACTCACCATACTGTATTTTGTAGTAAAAATACATATAACACCATTTAACAAGTATAAGGTTGGCCTCGGATTCACGAACCTATATCATTTGTATATTCATTAATACATATAATCGTAACCGAATGAATTTATTTATTATATCTTAATTTATATATTATATATAAATATATAATTTGTGTATATATTCAAAATGTTCAATACTCATATAGTTATATTGATATACATTTAATTAGTATTTTAGTAACAATACTTAACATGTTATATTTATTTATATAAACTTTGTTAATTTGATTAAAAACATACCTACATTCTTAATAAAATCTTTAAAGCATTTATTGTCATAATCATAATACTTTTAATAATATTGATATTGATCATACCTCTATTAATAATAATGATAGTAAAGATGTTATTTTTGATGATAATATTAGTTTTAACAAAAACGACAGTTTTGAAAATAAGGTTACTTTAGTAATAATGAAAATAATAATAATAATTTGATACTAAGACTAATATTAATAATAGTTTGTGTTGTTTTCATAATTACACTAATAATAATAATCATATTCATGATAATAATAATACCAATATTAATAATAATAATAATAATAATAATAATAATATTTATAAGTGACTACCTTCAAGCATTAGGCTCTAAAAAAAAAATAACGCTCCTGCTCGGATTTGACCTTGTGACCTCCTGCTATCCCGACACCCCCTCTACCACTCTTCTGTCGTCTGTCTTTCTGAATGAATGCTAACTTAAATTCCTTTAAACCCAAAATCTATTCTAACTCCTCCTTCTTCTTCATATTAACAATCGACCAAAGTAATTTATACTATAATCGTGTATTAAATGTTTGCTTAGTGTTAGTAATTGTATCCGAAACTTACTGAAAGTGTTTAATTTGTAAAAAAAAAAAAAATATAACTCAAGCAGAAGCTGGAACCGTCGTGACCCACAACACGAACTCACATCTTGATTTCAAAATTTTGTACATTTTATGCAAGGGTTATAACATGAAAAAGTTTTGTAATCCTTCATTGAATCTAACTGTATCCTTGATTGAACCTAAAACATTCGTTGGAGATCGAATTTTACAATGAAGAAAATGGTTGACTTTTTAATTTGAACTTTGACTTATCAAATTCGAATACGATACAAAGATTTATTTTTTTTGTAACTTTACAGGAAGTTTAAATGTATAATTCCTAACAACTTCCCATTAGTAGATTTTAGAATTTGATTCACAATCTGATATTGGCGAAAAAGTTAAGAAACAGGGAACAATGGGTTTATTTATTCAATTTTCTGTTTTTAAAAGAAAAGTATATATGCTGTAACTGATGCAAAGAAATCGAGTTGGGTTTTATCAGTATGAATCGTGGTTTAGAAGATTTTATAGAGAGGAAAAAGGTCGACACCCTATCACGAGTATACAGAAGTCTGAAGAAAAGTTTAGATGACAGTGATAGGAACAGATATCTTGCTATATTTGTATAAAATCTGTTTAAAAAAAAAAATTTGTATGCTTACTCGGTATTTATTTTTATTTGCTATATATTTATCTGTTATATTTTTATATATACCCGTTGTACATATCTGTTATAATTATATTTTATTTATCTCTGTATTTATGAAATATATAATCAATATTAATAATAGATATAGATATAGATATATATATATATATATATATATATATATATATATATATATATATATATATATATATATATATATATATATATAAGTAATAATAATATTAATCAAAATAATACTAATAATATCAAAATAATTTTATTAATACTAATGACATTTAAATAATAATACAAATAATAATATTAAAGATAATAATAATAACAATAATGGAAGTAGTACTAACAATGTCGATATATCAAGTTACACTCATATATATCTGATAATTATCCAATTAATGATGTTGTTATTAATATTAAGAATAAAATATTATAATAACAATGTCCTAACTTGTAATTAAGTTTAATATAATAACATTACATTTTATTAATTATGTAATATTTAATAGTAACATGCATTAAATATTTTTATATTTTAGAAAATACATATAATTGTTGTCATTATTAGAAAATCATTTATGTATATATTCATCACCATAATTATTTATATCCTATTTTTACATTTTTAATTATACTGTGTAATATATATATATATATATATATATATATATATATATATATATATATATATATATATATATATATATATATATATATATATATATATTGCATTTTATTATCTAGACTTATGTTTAAATGTTTATATATATAAGTATACATATTTAATTATAAGAAATTGTTCGTGAATCTTCAGGCATGGTCAAAAGGGTAACTGATTATCCGAATATAGATTTCAAACTTTCTAGACTCAACATTAAGGTTTTTGCTTATCGTGTTGGAAACATATGAAGATTAAGGTTTAAATTTGGTCGGAAATTTCCGGGTCGTTACAAATTACTTGTGTCTATTTCGTAAAACAGTTATAAAAATAGCGCATGTATTCTCAGTCCCAAAAATATATAGTGCGAAAGCATTTAAAAAGGGATTAATGAAACTCACCTAATGTATTTTGTAGTAAAAATACATTTGACTATATTGAACAATGCATGGTTTTCCTCGGATTCACGAACCTATATCATTTGTGTACTTATTAATATACATAATTGTAATCGAATAAGTTTATATATATCTAATTTTATTTGTTATATCCTTATGTACATCTTGTAGTTATTTAGGATTTATTCTTCTAAATTTCATTAAAAACATATTCTTTATTTATGTAAATCATATCTTAACTTATATGTTATATATATTTATTTTATATTTATATCATTACGATAATTAATAACTATACTTTTAGTTATCATATATATATTTGTATATACACATGTGTTTGGTATTATATTTAAAAATCGCTATTGTATAAGTATTTTAAATGTTAGCCTATTTGATATATAGTTATATGTAATATTACCTTAATTATAGTGAATGTAATAAATATCCTTTATGAAACTAATATTTATTTGTTAAAATGATAGTTTTTATAATGATAAGTTACTAATAATAATAATAATAACTTTATTAATAATGATAATACTAATAATAATAATAATAATAATAATAATAATAATAATAATAATAATAATAATAATAATAATAATAATAATAATAGTAATGATATTGTTGATAATGATACTTTATGTTAATGATAATATTACTAAAAAGTGATACTAATACTAGTATTAGTGAAAATAATAATAATTTGTGTTATTTTCGTAGTAACAATAATAATAATAATAATAATCACATTCGTAATAATAACAAAAATCATACCTTATATTAATAATAATAATAATAATAATAATAATACTTTTAATTCATAACAATATTACATAACAATAACTAAAATTATAATACTAGTGATCATATAATCAATTTTAACATAATCATAATTTATAATAACAATAATAATAATAATAATAATAATAATAATAATAATAATAATAATAATAATAATAATAATAATAATAATAATAATAATAATAATAATAATCAATATTAATAAGGAAACTACCTCACAAAGAAAGAGTCCCAAAAAAAATAAAGCTGCCCACGCCCGGGCTCGAACCCTTGACCTCCCGCTTACCCGTCAACAACCTAAACCATCGGACCACTTGTGTTTTTCTGATTTAAACACTCCCGAATTATATATAATCTAACCATTATCTCGTTCCAATCCCTCTTCATCTTCTTCAATGAATTGAATCCACCAAACACTTTTGATAAACACAACAGAAATTACTCGATTTGATTCATGAGATTATACGGAATTTGAAACAATTAATAATTATTAATAATTAGATTAGCAAAAAAAAAAAAATATGAACAATACAGCATCCGTCACTGTTTACTCTTTTTTTTTTATTATAAAAATTGATTTTTCAAATGGTAGCATTATAGGTAAATGTTATAATACAAAATAGATTAGAAAACATTCATGGAAATGATACAAAACATTAATTTAGCTTGAATCGTAACGGATAATACGAATTTGATTGAAGAACAAATTTGTTGACTTTTATTTTGAAACTTTGACCTCAAAATTGGAATTCGTTTTAAAGAATTGGAAGCTAAAATTTTGAAGATAGTTTGAGTAGAAGATTCCTAACTAAACTATATTAATAGATTTTTAAAATTCATTTGAACTCGAGGTATTGCAATTTGAGTTTAGAACAGGGATACGCGAGTTGTTTCTTTATTTATTTTTTTTTTACAGATAAATGCAAAGGAATTTGAGAATTGATAAAGTTGGTGAATGCTGAATGAATCTTTAACAATTAGAACTGATCTGATTTATAAAATGATTTTGAAGTGTAGACTAGTATCACTAGACAAAAGAGAGGACACACACAAAAAAATAAAAAAAAATAAAAAGTAGATTACAACATCTAACAGAATTTGGTGTGTAGTGGGTAAATTGAAATTGAAGATGGAATAATCAAAAGACAGAGTCCAAAAGCTCGATCGTGATGTCAAACTAAATGGATTATTTGGGTTATATATTCTCTATTTAATTAATTAATATTAATAATTAATATTAATACTAATAACATATATAAAAATACTAATAATATTGATAATAGAATTTAATAATAATCATAATAATATTAATAATATTAATAACAAGATGATATAAATAATAAGTATAATGATAAAAAATAATAAAAATATTGATAATAATAGCTTTAAATAAAAATGATAATTTTTAGTATTTAGGTTAATAATGATAGTAATAACTATAAAATCAAAAATAATATTATTATTTATGATAATAATAATAATGTAATATTTTAAATTTGTAAGTTTATATGTTTCAACTTTTATATTTATATATAATACATATATCAATATTAGTATTAACATTAATAATAATAATGAAAGTAACAATAATATTGATATATCATTCATATTTTAACTTGTAATTACAAATAATAAATTAACTTTACACTTTATTATATAATAACATTATAATATATCATAATATATATTAATAGAATTTATATATAGACTCATAATCATATACTTGTATAATAGTAATTTATTTATTCTAATTATTATTTTACATATTTAATTCCTAATGCTTTTCTTTATTAATTCAAAGTAATATATATATATTCCTATTTATTTACACACAATTTTTCATGAATCGTCGAAAACAGTCAAAGGTCAAATGTATACATGAGCATAGTTCAAAGTTTTTGAGACTTCAATATTACAGACTTTGCTCATCGTGTCGAAATTATGTAAAGATTAAGTTTAAATTTAGTCGGAAATTCCCGGGTCATCAGACCCAAGTACAATTTTACGCTACGGGTTAAGAACCTATTTTGACTCAACATATCCCAACATAGGACTTTGTGCTTTAGAAAGAGCTTCTAACATGCAACATAAAGAAGCATGTTATGCTTACGGGTTAGTGATGTCCGCTTCTCACCAAAGTGAAAAAAAGAACATCGGATTACAACTTTTAAATAAAACATTCCCACAAGTAACGGATTCGGTAGTTGGGGTGAGAAACAAGGTTTTTAGATTGTTACGGGGCTGTTGGGCATTACGAAACCCTCGTCCTTTTGACGACGTTACAACATGCTGCCTAGCTAACAGTCATAATGGTTATCTGCCACATAACCAAGGATGGGAAATAATATTAGTACAACCAGAATGCATGACTTATTTATGGACTTATGAATTACGTGTTTTTATTGCCTTTGCTGAACGACTTGTGTATTAACTTAGATTGTTTTCACAACTGTTTTGTATCAAAATTATTGTATGCTATATTTTATGCTATATGTAAAATAACGGTATTGTAAATTTGTAAAATATTGTATAAAAGTTTGAACGTGAAATTTATTGTAATCAGTTTTTCATATAGAATTATAGTAGTTAAATTGTATGTTAGCTACTAAGTATGAACTTAACGGGTAGGTACTACCCGAATTAAAACTTATAAAACGCTAATATGAAGAAAAAGCTTTTATAAATAAGTTTATATTATACTACGAAATACTATTGACTACTCTTAATATTCTATATGATTAACTTAATTCTTTTGGCTATTTTTAAAGGAAATGGCACCGTCGTCAGAACTTGAACATGAGCGAGGAAGACTTCCGTGTTTTCCTTGCTGCGAACATAGTCGTCGTGCTGGCCGCAATGCAAAATAACAACAATAACTCTGGTTCTAGCAGTGGAACTAATTCCACAAGAAATCATGTAGGATGCTCCTACAAAGAATTCACTGCCTGCAAACCTTTGGAATTTGATGGACCGAGAAGGTTGAATCGGTGTTTGCCATAAGTAAATGTACTGAAGAAGATAAAGTAAAGTACGCTACTCATACCTTCACAGGTACTGCGTTAACATGGTGGAATATCTATCTCGAGCAGGTGGGACAAGATACTGCCTACGCGTTACCGTGGTCAGCATTCAAGCATTTGATGAACGAGCAGTATCGTCCCAGAAACTAGGTCAATAAGCTCAAGGTAGAGCTTAGAGAGTTACGAACACAAGGGTTCGACATTACCACGTATGAACGACGATTCACAGAGTTGTGCCTATTGTGTCCGGGAGCGTTCGAAGATGAAGAAGAGAAGATCGACGCGTTTGTAAAAGGGTTACCAGAAAGGATTCAAGAAGATGTGAGTTCACACGAGTCCGCTTCCATACAAAAGGCAAGTCGAATGGCTCATAAACTCATAAATCATATGGAGGGAAGAATTAAAGAGCAGGCGGTCGAAGAAGCCAACACGAAACAACTCAAGAGGAAGTGGAAGGAAAACGGTGACAAGAGTCACTAGTACAACAACAACAACAATTACAACCACAATCGCAACAACTATCCCAACAACCGCAACAACAATCGCAACAATAACCGCAATCCTAACAATAACTACAATAAACATCCCAACAACAACAACAACAACAACCACAACAGCAACCATCCCAACAATAATAACAAAAGGCAAAAACCATGTCAGAGGTGTGAAGGATACCATCCGACTTGGTTCTGCACGACAACGTGTACTAAGTGTAAGAGAGGTGGTCATAGCGCGACGAAGTGTGAAATCTATGGACCGGTGATTAACAAAAATAATGCAACGAGTAATGTCGGGACAAGTAATGCCGCCTTTATTTGTTATGGATGTGGAAAACCGGGCCACGTCAAGAGTAAATGCCCAAATCAAGGAAATACAAATGGGCAAAGCCGTGGGAGAGTCTTCAACATTAATTAGGCAAAAGCGCATGAAGACCCAGAGCTTGTTACGGGTACGTTTCTCATTGACAATAAATCTGCTTATGTTTTATTTGATTCGGGTGCGGATAGAAGTATATGAGTAGAGATTTTTGTGCTAAATTAAGTTTTCCACTGACGCCTTTGGATAATAAATTTTTACTCAAATTAGCAAACGGTAAATTAATTAAAGCAGATAATATATGTCGGAATCGAGAAATTAAGCTGGCTAGTGAAATATTTAAGATTGATTTGATACCAGTAGAGTTAGGAAGTTTTGATGTGATAATTCGCATGGACTGGTTGAAAAAGGAGAGAGCAGAGATCGTATGTTACAAAAATGCAATTCACATTTTACGGGAAAAAGGAAAACCCTTAATGGTGTACGGAGAAAAGAGCAACGCGAAGCTAAATCTTATTAGTAATTTGAAGGCGCAAAAGCTAATAAGAAAAGGTTGCTATGCTGTTTTAGCACATGTCGAGAAAGTACAAACCGAAGAAAAGAACATCACTAATGTTCCCGTCGCAAAAGAATTTCCCGATGTGTTTCCGAAAGAATTACCGGGATTAACTCCACACCGATCCGTTGAATTTCAAATAGATCTTGTACCAGGAGCTGCACCAATAGCTCGTGCTCCATACAGACTCGCACCCAGCGAAATGAAGGAACTCCAAAGCCAATTACAAGAACTTTTAGAGCGTGGTTTCATTCGACCAAGCACATCACCATGGGGAGTTCCTGTTTTGTTTGTCAAAAAGAAGGATGGTACATTCAGGTTGTGTATCGACTACCGAGAGTTGAACAAACTTACCATTAAGAACCGTTATCCACTACCGAGAATCGACGACTTATTTGATCAACTACAAGGCTCATCGGTTTATTCGAAGATCGATTTACATTCTGGATATCATCAAATGCGGGTGAAGGAGGATGATATTCCGAAAACAGCTTTTAGGACGCGTTACGGTCATTACGAGTTTATGGTTATGCCATTTGGTTTGACTAACGCACCAGCTATGTTCATGGACATTATGAACCGAGTGTGTGGACCATATCTTGACAAATTTGTCATTGTTTTCATCGATGACATACTTATCTACTCAAAGAATGATCAAGAGCACGAAGAACATTTGAGAAAATTGCTAGAGTTGTTGAGGAAAGAAAAACTGCACGCTAAGTTTTCAAAGTGTGCATTTTGGTTGGAAAAAGTTCAATTCCTCGGTCACATAGTGAACAAAGAAGGTATTCAGGTGGATCCGGCAAAGATTGAAACCGTTGAAAAATGGGAAACCTCAAAAACTCCGAAACACATACGCCAATTTTTAGGACTAGCTGGTTACTACAGAAGATTCATCCAAGATTTTTCCAAAATAGCAAAACCCTTAACTGCATTAACGCATAAAGGGAAGAAATTTGAATGGAAGGATGAACAAGAAAAAGCATTTCAATTGTTGAAGAAAAAGTTAACTACGGCACCTATATTGTCATTGCCTGAAGGGAATGATGATTTTGTGATATATTGTGATGCCTCAAAGCAAGGTCTCAGTTGTGTATTAATGCAACGAACGAAGGTAATTGCCTATGCGTCTAGACAATTGAAGATTCACGAGCAAAATTATACGACACACAATTTGGAACTAGGCGCTGTTGTTTTTACATTAAAGACTTGGAGGCACTACTTATATGGGGTCAAAAGTATTATATATACCGACCACAAAAGTCTCCAACACATATTTAATAAGAAACAACTAAACATGAGGCAGCGTAGGTGGATTGAGTTATTGAATTATTACTATTTCGAGATTCGTTACTACCCGGGGAAGGCGAATGTGGTAGCCGATGCCTTGAGTAGAAAGGACAGAGATCCTATACGGGTAAAAGCTATGAATATAATTATTCGTACTAACCTTACTACTCAAATAAAGGAGGCGCAACAGGGATTTGTAAAAGAAGGGAATTTGAAGAATGAAATACCCAAAGGATCGAAGAAACACCTTAATATTCGAGAAGACGGAACCCGGTATAGAGCTGAAAGAATTTGGGTACCAAAGTTTGGAGATGTGAGAGAAATGGTACTTGGGGAAGCACATAAAACCAGATACTCAATACATCCCGGAGCGGGAAAGATGTACAAGGACCTCAAGAAACATTTTTGGTGGCCGGGTATGAAAGTCGATATTGCTAGATATGTGGGAGAATGTTTGACGTGTTCTAAGATCAAAGCTGAACATCAAAAACCATCAGGTCTACTTCAACAACCTGAAATCCCGGAATGGAAATGGGAAAACATTACCATGGATTTCATTACTAAATTGCCAAGGACTGCAAGTGGTTATGATACTATTTGGGTAATAGTCGATCGTCTCACCAAATCAGCACATTTTCTGCCAATGAGAGAAGATGATAAAATGAAGAAGTTGGCGCGATTATACTTGAAAGAAGTTGTGTCCAGACATGGAATACCAATCTCTATTATCTCTGATAGGGATGGCAGATTTGTTTCAAGGTTTTGGCAGACATTACAGCAAGCATTGGGAACTCGTTTAGACATGAGTACTGCCTATCATCCACAAACTGATGGGCAGAGCGAAAGTACAATACAAATGCTTGAAGACATGCTACGAGCATGTGTTATTGATTTTGGAAACAGATGGGATCGACATCTACCATTAGCAGAATTTTCCTACAACAACAGTTACCACTCAAGTATCGAAATGGCACCGTTCAAAGCACTTTATGGTAGAAAGTGCAGATCTCCGATTTTTGGAATGAATTGGGGGATAGACAGATTACGGGTCCAGAGATAATCCAAGAAACTACTGAGAAAATTATCCAAATTCAACAACGTTTGAAAACCGCTCAGAGTCGACAAAAGAGCTATGCGGACCTTAAAAGGAAAGATATAGAATTTGAAATTGGAGAGATGGTCATGCTTAAGGTTTCGCCTTGGAAAGGCGTTGTTCAATTTAGTAAACGGGGAAAACTAAATCCAAGATACATTGGACCATTCAAGATATTAGATCGTGTCGGACCAGTAGCATACCGACTTGAATTACCTCAACAACTCGCTAATGTACATAATACCTTTCATGTCTCGAATCTGAAGAAGTGCTTAGCTAAAGAAGATCTCACTATTCCTTTAGACGAGATTAAAATCAACGAAAAACTACAATTCGTTGAAGAACCCGTCGAGATAATGGATCGTGAGGTTAAAAGGCTAAAGCAAAATAAGATACCGATCGTCAAGGTGAAATGTCCCGTTCATATCGATTATAAACGTTCCATATTAATTGATTTCGGTGCGAGGTTTTGACCTCTATATGAGACGTTTTTCAAAGACTGCATTCGTTTTTTAAAACAAATCATAACCTTTATTTTATCGACAAGGTTAAAAAGACACCACCTAGATTATCCAGAAATGATAATCTAAAAATATCACACTTACACACTACCAATACATATTGGTTTACAATATTAATATGTTACAACAAAATAAATCTTGAATGCAGTTTTAAACAATATTATACAAACATGCTGACACCATATCTTGTCCATATTTTAGCATGCAACAGTGGAAGCTCTTAATAATCACCTGAGAATAAACATGTTTTAAACGTCAAAAAAAATGTTGGTGAGTTATAGGTTTAACCTATATATTTATCAAATCGTAATAATAGACCACAAGATTTCATATTTCAATATACATCCCATACATAGAGATAAAAATCATTCATATGGTGAACACCTGGTAACCGACTTTAACAAGATGCATATAGAATATTCCCTATCATTCCGGGACTCCCTTCGGACATGATGAATTCGAAGTACTAAAGCATCTGGTACTTTGGATGGGTTTTGTTGAACCCAATAGATCTATCTTTAGGATTCTTGTCAATTAGGGTGTCTGTTCCCTAATTCTTAGATTACCAGACTAAAAAAGGGGAATATTCGGTTTAATAATTCAACCATAGAATGTAGTTTCACGTACTTGTGTCTATTTTGTAAAACATTTATAAAACTGCATGTATTCTCATCCCAAAAATGTTAGATTTAAAAAGTGGGACTATAACTCACTTTCACAGATTTTTACTTCGTCGGGAAGTAAGACTTAGCCACTGGTCGATTCACGAACCTATAACAAATATGTACATATATATCAAAGTATGTTCAAAATATATTTACAACATTTTTAATCCGTTTTAATGTTTTAAGTTTATTAAGTCAGCTGTCCTCGTTAGTAACCTACAACTAGTTGTCCATAGTTAGATGTACAGAAATAAATCGATATATATTATCTTGAATCAATCCACGACCCAGTGTATATACGTCTCAGGCTAGATCACAACTCAAAGTATATATATTTTTGGAATCAACCTCAACCCTGTGTAGCTAACTCCAACATTACTGCATATAGAGTGTCTATGGTTGTTCCAAATAATATATATAGATGGGTCAATATGATATGTCAAAACATTTGCATACGTGTCTATGGTATTCCAAGATTACATAATATATTAGAATACATGTATAATACAATAAGTTAGCTAGGATATGATTAATATAGATTTGTTACCAATTTTCACGTAGCTACAACAAGAAAAAATTATCCAATCTTTTTTTACCCATAACTTCTTCGTTTTAAATCCGTTTTAAGTGTTTCAAGTTGCTATGGTTTCATATTGAACTTAAGTTTATGAATCTAAACAGAAAAATTATAAGTTTATAGTCAGAAATACAGGTTACAAGTTGTTTTTGTAAAGGTAGTCATTTCAGTCGAATGAACGACGTCTAAATGACCATTTTGGAAAACATACTTCCACTTTGAGTTTAACCATGATTTTTGGATATAGTTTCATGTTCATAATAAAAATCATTTTCCCAGAAGAACAACTTTTAAATCAAATTTTATCATAGTTTTTAATTAACTAACCCAAAACAGCCCGCGATGTTACTACGACGGCGTATATCCGGTTTTACGGTGTTTTTTGCGTTTTTCGGTTTTAAATCATTAAGCTAGCATATCATATAGATATAAAACATGTGTTTGATTGATTTTAAAAGTCAAGTTAGAAGGATTAACTTTTTTTTGCGAACAAGTTTAGAATTAACTAAACTATGTTCTAGTGATTACGAGTTTAAACCTTCGAATAAGATAGTTTTATATATATGAATCGAATGATGTTATGAACATCATTACTACCTTAAGTTTAGTAGGTAAACCTACTGGAAGTGACAAGAAATGATCTAGCTTCAAAGGATCTTGGATGGCTTGAAAGTTCTTGAAGTAGGATCATGACACAAAAACAAGTTCAAGTAAGATTTTTACTCGAATTAAGATAGTTTATAGTTATAGAAATTGAATCAAAATTTGAAAATGAATATTACCTTGAATAAGAAAGATAACCTAATATAAATAACAAAGGTTTCTTGATCTTAGATGATTACTTGGAATGGATTAGAAAGCTTGGAAGTAAACTAGTAAACTTGAAAGGATTTTCGAAGTGTTCTTGAAGTGTTCTTCCTAAGATGATTATAGCTTGATTCTTGAAGTAATTTTTGATGAAGATGATGATTATATACTGGAAAAATTCGTTCATAAGAGTGTGTGTGTGTGTGTGTGTGTGTGTTGAGAGAGAATTAAAAAGAGAATTGGAAGTGAAATGAAGTGAATGATGAGTGGTAAGTGGTGAGTGGTGAGTGGGGTTAAAAAGAGTTCTAGTTAGTTGACTAGTTCATGGTAGAAGTTAAAATTGATTAGTCATGCATGACATAATAAAGATTGGAATCCCATGCTAGTTCATATTGGTATATACCCATAGTAAGTACGTCTAGAAACTGTGTATAATACGTGTAAGAATACGACTAGAATTCTTGATGAAAAAAGAATGGGAATGTAACTGTAACCATTTTCGTTAAGTATGAGTGTTTTGATATATGTCTTGAAGTCTTCCAAAAGTATATTAATACATCTAAATACACTACATGTATATACATTTTAACTGAGTCGTTAAGTCATCGTTAGTCGTTACATGTAAGTGTTGTTTTGAAACCTTTAAGTTAACGATCTCATTTAATGTTGTTAACCCATTGTTTATTATATCTAATGAGATGTTAAATTATTATATTATCATGATATTATTATATATTAATATATCTTAATATGATATATATACATTTAAATGTCGTTACAATGATAATCGTTACATATATGTCTCGTTTCGAAATCCTTAAGTTAGTAGTCTTGTTTTTACATATGTAGTTCATTGTTAACATACTTAATGATATATATAATTATCATTTTATCATGTTAAATATAGTGTAACAATATCTTAATATGATACATATGTATTTAGTAAGACGTTGTAATAATGATAATCGTTATATATATCGTTTCGAGTTTCTTAACTTAGTAGTCTCATTTTTATGTATATAACTCATTGTTAAAATACTTATGAAGATACTTACTTATCATAATCTCATGTTAACTATATGTATATCCATATATATATCGTCATGTTGTTTTTACAAGTTTTAACTTTCGTGAATCGCCGGTCAACTTGGGTGGTCAATTGTCTACATGAAACTCATTTTAAATAATCAAGTCTTAACAAGTTTGATTGCTTAACATGTTGGAAACACTTAATCATGTAAAAATCAATTTCATTTAATATATATAAACATGGAAAAGTTCGGGTCACTACACAAGGTTCGATGGAATGCTCGTAGGGGACCCGAGTTCACCTGGGAGCGTGAAGATCAAATGAAGCTGAAATACCCGTACCTATTTCCAGAAGATTCGTTAACACCTTCAACAGCTTAAAGTTTCGGGACAAAATTTATTTAACGGGTAGGTACTGTAGTGACCCGAACTTTTCCATGATTATATATTAAATGAAAACTATATTTGCATGATTAAATGTTTCCAATATGTTAAGCAATCAAACTTGTTAAGACTTGATTTATTGAAATGAGTTTCATGTAGACAATTGACCACCCAAGTTGACCGGCGATTAACGAACGTTAAAACTTGTAAAAACAACATGATATATATATATATATATATATATATATATATATATATATATATATATATATATATATATATATATATATATATATATATTATGATGAGTAAGTATCTCACCAAGTACATTAACAATGAGTTATATACATAAAATGAAAGTAGTGAATTAAGAAACGCGAACCGATATATATATATATATATATATATATATATATATATATATATATATATATATATATATAATGGCTATCGTTACAACAACGTCTTACTAAATACATATGTATCATGTTAAGATATTAATACACTATGTTTAACATCATGAAATGATAATTACATATATCATTAAGCGTATTAACAATGAACTACACGAGTAAGATGAGACTACTAACTTAAGGATTTCGAAACAATACATATATGTAACGATTATCGTTGTAATAGTATTTTACACATATTTATATGATATTAAGATATATTAATACACCATGTTAATATGTTAACATAACAATTTAACATCTCATTTAAGTGTAATAACAATGGATCAATTACATTTAACAAGATCGTTAACTTAAAGGTTCCGAAACAACATTTACATATAACGACTAACGATGACTTAACGACGCAGTTAAATGTATATACATGTAGTGTATTAAGATGTATTAATATACTTTTGGAAGACTTCATGACATATATCAAAGTACTTCTACTTAACAAAAATGCTTACAATTATGTAACATCCCGCATTTTTCCGTTAAATTATTTTAACGCCCGTCTTTTTATTTTAAAAATATCCTTCGTAACTAAATTCGTATCCTCCGTTAGCTAACATTCTTAATATTTTTCCGTTATTGGATTTTAACATCCTTCGTTAATACGCGTTTTAAAATATTCCGTTTAGGTAATTTTCGCACCCGACTACAAACTCGAGGGACTAAAATTGACACGGGGCAAACTAGTTGACTAGGTCACCTAGTCCACCCCAATCACCACCATTCAACCATCTCCATCTCTCTCTCTCTTTCTCTCTAGCAAGAACACACACACAATTTCCAAATTCATTCAATCATCATCTAAATTCGATCTAGGAGGCTTACAATAAAATAAATTACATATTCGTGATCCTCTCTTCATCCTCTTCATTTTGGTACCAACTTCATCTCGTTTGGGTAACATTTCTAAAACTCTGGATTTCTCTAAATTCGTGTTTTTGACTTGAAATGGTGTTAGTTAGTGTCTATGGCTCATTGTGATGTCGTGTATGTAATTTGTATGCTCGATCTCGTTGTTTTAGTATAACTAGCATGAACTTGAATTTTGGTGTGTTGTTCTTGAATTTTGGATGATCATATGTTGTTAGATGTTAAAAGTTCATGTTCTAATTGTGTTCCTAGTATCACTAGCTTCAATTTGATGTGTAGGTTGCTTGAGAAAACTCCATAAACTTGATTAGTGATTTTTGGTGAATTTGGGTTAGGGTTTGATAAGCTTGAAATGAATAGATGATACATTGAATGCCATGAATTATTGTTAGTAAGTAGTTAGTTGTATTGTATGCTCGATTACCTACAAAACGGCGTGTTGTATGTATGCATTAAATGCCCGAATCATAAATGTGCACTTATCAAATTCGAGTATTAAATGTGTGCATTAATCGATCATTTATTTTGGAAAGCCGATTGTTACAAATAATGTTTTTGGTTGGTGAAATATATTTAGTTGTGTTCTTTGTCAAATTACCTTTCCAACGATATAAGGTGCGAGTTCTAAGAGTTAGCGGTTTGTAATTTATGCTTGAAAGAGTTTTGATTTGGGACTTGAACAATTGAGACTGACCAGGTACCAGCGCACGGCCAATGCCGCGGCGCGGCCAGCTTATGTCGCGGCGCGACATAAGCCGTGGTCAGGTTCTGACCTCCATGTCCAAAATACGAAAAATGTTTGGCATACTACGGACCTCCGATTCACATGAAACTTGTTCTAACATGCTCATATATGATTAAAAACCTCAGAAAAATAGTTCGGGACCCGACCCGAACATGTTGACTTTTTCGTTGACTTTGACCCGACCAAGTTGACTTTTAATCAAACTTAACCAAATATTTGTGCAATCGTTCTAACATGTTTTTATACTTGTACCTTGCATGAAACATGACAATTTGATTCACATGCTATTATGATCGAGTCTTAACGAGCCATAGGACTAATTGAACATCTTTGACCTATCGTGTTTACCGTTATTGATACAACCTATTGTTTAGGTCAAGACTAGCATTGTTCTTTGCACACGTTTACTTGTTGAAGTACTTTACTACTCGTGCACTCAAGGTGAGATCATAGTCCCACTTTTACTCTTTTTGAACTTACATTTGGGATGAGAAAACATAAACATTTCTTTTACTAAGTGAACACAAGTACAGGAAAACAAACATTCTACATACGAGTTTAGAACAAAATCCTCAATTCGATTATCATTAGTTACACTTGCCGGGTGTAAGTGAGAACTTATGTTGTATGGATCCATATGGGTTTGACAAACCCTCATTCAAACGGTTCGCTACCGTTTACGAATGAAATATATTTTCGAGAAACAGTGTATGTTCTAGCACTAAGTGATGGGGTTCAATGGGAGAAATGTTAAGCATTGATAATTGGGTGCTCGTGAAACAAATTTTGGAATGGTTAACTATTAATTCGATGTTGCCAATCTTGTGGTTCAATCTACTTATTTACTCACTTACTTACTTAAACCTATGATTTCACCAACGTTTTCGTTGACAGATTTCTATGTTTTTCTCAGGTCTTTGAACGATATGTGTTACATGCTTCCGCTCATTATTTTGATACTTGCTTTGGATGTCGAGTATTTATGCATACATGGAGCATCTTTTGGCTACTTTTAAATTGTGTCGCATAGGTTTCATTTGTACTTATAACTTTGTAACGTAACTTTTGGATGAACAATTCTTGTAAACTAGGGAACACTCTTTACTTTTGCAATGAATGCGACATATTTTGGTCAAACGTTATTTTAAAGACTTATGACCACGTAACGGGACCTAAGTAGTCGGCGCCGTCAAATGACAATTTTGTCGGGTCGCTACAATTGGTATCAGAGTGTTGGTTGTAGGGATTTAGAGTTCATTGGTGTCAACCCCGAGTCATAGGGTACATTAGTGAGTCTAGACTACAACCGGCATATAGACTTGGAGTAGGAATTACTTGACTACTTGTGCATTTATACTCGATCTCTTCTATTCACATCTAACTCTTATTCTACCTTAATCTCACGTGGTTGATTTGATTGACACGCCACCTTGACTATATGAAATGATATCGAATGCACATATGAATCAGGGTAATATAATTTCCGGGATTATATTACGGTGACTCATATGAACATTCCGACATTATGACATAAAGAATTTAAGGCGAGTCAAGGAAAAATTTCCTCTTTATCTTGATTTCCATATCACGATTAGTATTATTGATAATACTAAACAACGGTATTCTTGTGTCATGAAGGAACAATGGCTCACCAAGGTCAACCCAATACTCCTTCCGAAACTCTCGAACAAGCTCTTCAATGAATGATAACCACCGCCGTGGGTGCGGCCGTGGCCGATCACTTTTCCAACAACAATAATCATGGAGCTGATAATTCAAACGAGGGGTGCTCCTACAAGAACTTCATGGGGTGCAAACCTCCCACTTTCGATGGAACCGAGGGACCGGTTGCTCTCACCAGGTGGTTTGAACAAACGGAAGCCGTTTTTAACATAAGCGGTTGTCGGGACCAAGATAAGGTCAAGTTTTCCACCCTCACTCTCACCGGTATTGCTTTCTCATGGTGGAACACGTATGTACAATCGGTGGGTATCGATGAAGCCCACGCACTCTCTTGGACCGAATTAAGAGAAAGAATGATCACCGAATACTTTCCGCGCGATGAAACTCGAAGGCTCGAACAGGGGCTAAGAAATTTACAAACGGTCTGGAATGACCTCGAAGCTTATAATCAACGGTTTGCTGAACTAGTCTTATTGTGTCCAAACCTCATGACTCTCGAGTCCCTAAGAGTTGAACTTTACATGGATGGCCTTCCGAAGAGCATTCAACACAGGGTAATGTCATCCAAACCCGCCAACCTGCAAGAGGCTTTAACGATGGCTCGCCAATCTATAGAAACGGTGGATGAAATTGAAGCACCGGCACCAACGGCCGAGGACCAACCGGGTAACAACAAAAGAAAATGGGAAGCCTCTCAATCCAACAACTACAACAGCAACAACTTTGCCAAGGAACTTTTCACCTCCGTCGGCAAGAAAAGTTATGCTGGAACTCGACCTTTTTGCAACAAATGCCACAAGCATCACTTTGGTGAATGTGGCAAGCTAATTTGCCACCGGTGCCAGGGAAGTGGTCATATTGCCAAATATTGTGGAAGTACCGCCCCCGTCAGTCAAAAGGGACCCAACACACAAAAGTCGGGTGTTTGTTTCGAATGTGGCCAACCGGGTCATTTTAGGAATGCATGTCCAACGAAGAAAGTCAATCCCAACACACGCGGCCGAACTTCCAACATTAGCACCGAGGATGCTCGAGACGACATGAACTAGTCACGGGTACGTTTCTTCTTAACAACTCCTATACTTCATGTTTATTCGATTCGGATGTCGATAAATGTTTTGTATCCAAGGCTTTGGAGCCTACTATTTGCACTCCACCACCCCCTAGATATTACTTAGGCCATTCAAGTGACCAACGGAAAACTATTGCGTACCGACAAATTTATCGGAGAGTGTACGTCAAACTTATTGGGTAGGTAATTTGAACTTTGATTTGACATCTATGGAACTAGGGAGCCCAAAACCTATACGGTAGGAAGGGAATGTTTTCCCACATATA
This sequence comes from Rutidosis leptorrhynchoides, assembly GCF_046630445.1. Classification (NCBI taxonomy): domain Eukaryota; kingdom Viridiplantae; phylum Streptophyta; class Magnoliopsida; order Asterales; family Asteraceae; genus Rutidosis; species Rutidosis leptorrhynchoides. The sequence continues at coordinate 218,904,063 of NC_092333.1, read as the reverse complement.
TGTGATTTTAGTGAACTAAATAATTTCCGTTTAAGAACCGATATCCTCTTCCCCGTATCAACAACCTCTTGAACCGTTACACGGATCTCGCGTATATTCTAAAATCGACCTTCATTCTGGTTATCATCAATTGAGGGTTAAGGTAGAAGATGTCTCCTAAACCGCTTTCCGAACTCGCTACGATAGTTATAAATTTCTTTTAGTGCCGTTCAGTTTATCTAAGGCTCCGCCCGTATTCATAGACCTCCGGAACCGCGTATGCAAACTTATCTAGACAAATTCGTTACCGTACTTATAATTTTTAAGCTATTCAAGCGGAAAGGAAAAACGAACAACGTCTCCGTCTTACTCTCGAACTCTTGAGAAAAGAGCAACTCTATGCCGAATTCTTCAAGTGAGAATTTTGGTTAAACGAAGTCCAAATTCTAAACCATATTGTTAGTGGTCAAGGTATTACAGTAGATCTCGCAAAAAAAAAAAAAAAAAATTTGAATTAATTAATTAATTTTGGAGAAACCCTCACGACTCCGACTTGTATTCGTAAAATTTTGGATCTCGCGATTATTACCGAAGATTAATTTCCGATTTTTCCCGTATCGCTCGTCCTCTAACCTCGTTAACGTACTAAGGAAAAAAAAAATAATAATTTAAACATTTTCCGTGTCCGGACTTTGAACGTGATTTTTCACACCAACCTTACTAGATAAATTCGTGTGGCACAAAATGGAACTCAAATATAGAAATACTTCTACGTGAACGCCTGAAAGACAACCCCTCTCGACTCGAAATCAAGGAAGCTGAAATTCGTTATTTTACACGGAGAATTTGAATACTTATTTATGGATCCGATCAATCTTCTCGTCATCGCGTACCACGATACATAGCTCTGCTATTTCACTATTACCGTCTGATATTACTGAGACCAAAGATAACACACAATCCAAGGATACCCTTTCTTCTTTGACTTAACGTCCTTGTGCTTCTGTTATACGGCCAACTACTACTCAACCCCGAGCTATACAACTACGTGTACTATCTCGTTTCCCACCAAGTCTCAACATTTGGCCACTAGATGCGCGATATGGCTACCTCAAAATGTGAACTCATCCTATTCTAAGTTCTCATTTCACTCCTATCTTTACGCTCGTACTTCCATATACGGAAACCTTTTTATATAATTTCTCAATGGAGAGAGATACTCTTCACGTGTTACTAGTATTCGCCACGAGGGTGACTAGCCCTTACGAACATTTTTCAGTAGCCGACAAGAAACCTGTTCCAACAAACGCTTTCGAACCCTAACTAACTTGTCCAAGCATATCTTAAGAAATTATATTCCAACACGGTGTATCATTGTCAATTATCCCGGATCGAAAATACTCGTTACACATCTTGTTTACAAGAAGCCTTCGGAACACGTTTAGACGTGAGTACTGCATATCTTCCACAAACAGACGAGCTAAGCAAACGAACAATTTACATCTTGGAAAGACATGTTACAAACTTGTATTGTCGCCTTTAGTTGATCCCTCTTACAACAGTAGTTACCACTCGCGTGTTAACGTGCACTTTTCGAAACTTTATATAACCACAAATGTTGTTCTCCTATTCGTTGGACCGAAGTAGGTGACAAGAAAATCATCAGATCCGAAATCATTCAAGAAACAACTTTGAGATAGTTCAAGTCCGAGAAGGGCTCAAGACGGCCCGTGGTCGCCAAAGGAGTTATACCAATGTTAGATGAAAATCTCTCAAATTTAAAGTCAGTAACCGTGTAATATTGAAAACCACACCTTGGAAAGTTGTAATCCGTTTCGGGAAATCGAGGAAATTTATATCCGCAATATTGATCCTTTTGAAATCTTGGGGCGTCTTGGAACCGCTTCCTACCGTTTAGAACCACCGACTCAATTAAGTTTCCGTTTACCTTACGTTCCATGTAACAAACTTAGATACGTGTCCTGCGGAACAGGAACGTGCTATCCTTCTAGATAAACTTACTATTGATGACAACTCCTCTTCGTAGAAAGACCGGTTGAAATTGTGGATCGTAAAACCAAGCCTTAATACAACATAAAACCCCGACTGTCCAAATTCGTGGGAATGCCCAAGGACGTATCTTCACTTATTCATAGCATTGACAATTCAAGGTCTTAAGGAAGAGACATCGACTATTACTTCCAACTAAATTTCGGGACGAAATTTCTTTTAAGGTGTGGGTAATGTAACATCCCGCATTTTTCCGTTAAATTATTTTAACGCCCGTCTTTTTATTTTAAAAATATCCTTCGTAACTAAATTCGTATCCTCCGTTAGCTAACATTCTTAATATTTTTCCGTTATTGGATTTTAACATCCTCCGTTAATACGCGTTTTAAAATATTCCGTTTAGGTAATTTTCGCACCCGACTACAAACTCGAGGGACTAAAATTGACACGGGGCAAACTAGTTGACTAGGTCACCTAGTCCACCCCAATCACCACCATTCAACCATCTCCATCTCTCTCTCTCTTTCTCTCTAGCAAGAACACACACACAATTTCCAAATTCATTCAATCATCATCTAAATTCGATCTAGGAGGCTTACAACAAAATAAATTACATATTCGTGATCCTCTCTTCATCCTCTTCATTTTGGTACCAACTTCATCTCGTTTGGGTAACATTTCTAAAACTCTAGATTTCTCTAAATTCGTGTTTTTGACTTGAAATGGTGTTAGTTAGTGTCTATGGCTCATTGTGATGTTGTGTATGTAATTTGTATGCTCGATCTCGTTGTTTTAGTATAACTAGCATGAACTTGAATTTTGGTGTGTTGTTCTTGAATTTTGGATGATCATATGTTGTTAGATGTTAAAAGTTCATGTTCTAATTGTGTTCCTAGTATCACTAGCTTCAATTTGATGTGTAGGTTGCTTGAGAAAACTCCATAAACTTGATTAGTGATTTTTGGTGAATTTGGGTTAGGGTTTGATAAGCTTGAAATGAATAGATGATACATTGAATGCCATGAATTATTGTTAGTAAGTAGTTAGTTGTATTGTATGCTCGATTACCTACAAAACGGCGTGTTGTATGTATGCATTAAATGCCCGAATCATAAATGTGCACTTATCAAATTCGAGTATTAAATGTGTGCATTAATCGATCATTTATTTTGGAAAGCCGATTGTTACAAATAATGTTTTTGGTTGGTGAAATATATTTAGTTGTGTTCTTTGTCAAATTACCTTTCCAACGATATAAGGTGCGAGTTCTAAGAGTTAGCGGTTTGTAATTTATGCTTGAAAGAGTTTTGATTTGGGACTTGAACAATTGAGACTGACCAGGTACCAGCGCACGGCCAATGCCGCGGCGCGGCCAGCTTATGTCGCGGCGCGACATAAGCCGTGGTCAGGTTCTGACCTCCATGTCCAAAATACGAAAAATGTTTGGCATACTACGGACCTCCGATTCACATGAAACTTGTTCTAACATGCTCATATATGATTAAAAACCTCAGAAAAATAGTTCGGGACCCGACCCGAACATGTTGACTTTTTCGTTGACTTTGACCCGATCAAGTTGACTTTTAATCAAACTTAACCAAATATTTGTGCAATCGTTCTAACATGTTTTTATACTTGTACCTTGCATGAAACATGACAATTTGATTCACATGCTATTATGATCGAGTCTTAACGAGCCATAGGACTAATTGAACATCTTTGACCTATCGTGTTTACCGTTATTGATACAACCTATTGTTTAGGTCAAGACTAGCATTGTTCTTTGCACACGTTTACTTGTTGAAGTACTTTACTACTCGTGCACTCAAGGTGAGATCATAGTCCCACTTTTACTCTTTTTGAACTTACATTTGGGATGAGAAAACATAAACATTTCTTTTACTAAGTGAACACAAGTACAGGAAAACAAACATTCTACATACGAGTTTAGAACAAAATCCTCAATTCGATTATCATTAGTTACACTTGCCGGGTGTAAGCGAGAACTTATGTTGTATGGATCCATATGGGTTTGGCAAACCCTCATTCAAACGGTTCGCTACCGTTTACGAATGAAATATATTTTCGAGAAACAGTGTATGTTCTAGCACTAAGTGATGGGGTTCAATGGGAGAAATGTTAAGCATTGATAATTGGGTGCTCGTGAAACAAATTTTGGAATGGTTAACTATTAATTCGATGTTGCCAATCTTGTGGTTCAATCTACTTATTTACTCACTTACTTACTTAAACCTATGATTTCACCAACGTTTTCGTTGACAGATTTCTATGTTTTTCTCAGGTCTTTGAACGATATGTGTTACATGCTTCTGCTCATTATTTTGATACTTGCTTTGGATGTCGAGTATTTATGCATACATGGAGCATCTTTTAGCTACTTTTAAATTGTGTCGCATAGGTTTCATTTGTACTTATAACTTTGTAACGTAACTTTTGGATGAACAATTCTTGTAAACTAGGGAACACTCTTTACTTTTGCAATGAATGCGACATATTTTGGTCAAACGTTATTTTAAAGACTTATGACCACGTAACGGGACCTAAGTAGTCGGCGCCGTCAAATGACAATTTTGTCGGGTCGCTACAAATTACATCCTCATTCATTTTCATCAACAATTCAATTCGTATGCACCCGTATTCGTACTCGTACAATACACATATTCTAAGATGTATATACTATTATTATATACACTCAATCATCAGCTCCTTAGTAGCCCATGTGAGTCATTAAATATGTGGGAACCATCATTTGACAACTAGCATGAAATATCTCACAAAATTATAAAAAATATTATAAATGATTCATGAATTATTTACATGAAAATAAACTTACACATCCTTTATATCTAATCCATATACCAACGACCAAAAATACCTACAAACACTTTCATTCTTCAATTTTATTCATCTAATTGATCTCTCTCAAGTTCTATATTCAAGTTCTAAGTGTTCTTCATAAATTCTATAAGTTCTAGTTTCATAAAATCAAGAATACTATCAAGTTTGCAAGATTACTTCCAAGCTTTCTAATCCAATCCAAGTAATCATCTAAGCTCAAGAAATCTTTCTCATTTACAGTAATATATCTTTCTAATACAAGGTAATACTCATATTCAAACTTTGATTCAATTTCTATAACTATAATTATCTTATTTCGAGTGAAAATCTTACTTGAACTTGTTTTCGTGTCATGATTCTACTTCAAGAACTTTCAAGCCATCCAAGAATCCTTTGAAGCTAGATCAATTTTTGTCATTTCCAGTAGGTTTACCTACTAAACTTGAGGTAGTAATGATAATGATAACATCATTCGATTCATATATATAAAACTATCTTATTCGAAGATTTGAACATGTAATCACTAGAACATAGTTTAGTTAATTCTAAACTTGTTCGCAAACAAAAGTTAATTCTTCTAACTTGACTTTTAAAATCAACTAGACACATGTTATATATCTTTATGATATGCTAACTTAATGATTTAAAACTTGGAAACACGAAGAATACCGTAAAACCGAATATACGCCGTCGTAGTAAAACCGGGGGCTGTTTTGGTTTGGATAATTAAAAACTATGATAAACTTTGATTTAAAAGCTATTCTTCTGGGAAAATGATTTTTCTTATGAACATGAAACTATATCCAAAAATCATGGTTAAACTCAAAGTGGAAGTATGTTTTTCAAAATGTTCATCTAGACGTCGTTCTTTCGACTGAAATGACTACCTTTAAAAAATGACTTGTAACCTGTATTTCAGACTATAAACTTATACTTTTTCTGTTTAGATTCATAAACTTAAGTTCAATATGAAACCATAGCAACTTGAATCACTCGAAACGGATTTAACACGAAGAAGTTATGGGTAAAACAAGATTGGATAATTTTGCTTGTTGTAGCTACGTGAAATTTGTAACAAATTTATACAAATCATAACTTAACTAACTTATATTGTATTATACATGTATTCTAACATATATTATGTAATCTTGGGATACCATAGACACGAATACAATGTTTTGACATATCATATCGACCCATCTATATATATATTTCGGAACAACCATAGACACTCTATATGCAGTAATGTTAGAGTTAGCTATACAGGGTTGAGGTTGATTCCAAAATATTATATATACTTTGAGTTGTGATCTTTCCTGAGACTTGTATACACGAGGTCGTGGATTGATTCGAGATAATATATATTGCTTTATTTCTGTACATCTAACTGTGGACAACTAGTTGTAGGTTACTAACGAAGAATGCTGACTTAACAAACTCAAATCATTAAAACGTAATAAAAAAATGTTGTAATTATATTTTGATCATACTTTGATACATATGTACATATTTGTTATAGGTTCGTGAATCGACAGTGGCCAAGTCTTTCTTCCCGACGAAGTAATAAATCTGTGAAAGTGAGTTATAGTCCCACTTTTAAATCTAATATTTTTGGGATGAGAATACATGCAGTTTTGTAAATGTTTTACAAAATAGACACAAGTACTTGAAATTACATTCTATGTTGGATTATGAATACCGAATATCACCCTTTTAGCTTGGTAACCTAAGAATTAGGGAACAGACACCCTAATTGACGCGAATCCTAAAGGTAGATCTACGGGCCCTAACTCCCCCCATACTGGAAAATTGTATGCTTTAGTACTTCGAGTTATTAATACAGATGGATTTCTGTTTTGAGGATATTCTATATGCATTTTGTTAATGTCGGTTACCAGGTGTTCAACATATGAATGATTTTTTATACATATTGTATGTTATTGAAAGATGAAATCTTGTGGTCTATTATTACGATTTGATATATATAGGTTAAACCTATAACTCACCAACATTTTTGTTGACGTTTAAATCATGTTTATTCTCAGTTGATTATTAAGAGCTTCCGCTGTTGCATGCTAATTTATGGAAAAGAGTTGGAGTCAGCATGCTTGTATAATAATGTTTAAAAACTGCATTCGAAGATTTAAATTGATGTGTAATATTATTGTAAATCATTATGTAATAATCGTGTGAAAACGCTATATTTTAGATTATCATTATTTGATAATCGTCGTAATATTTTTAAACCTTTATTGATAAAATAAAGGTTATGGTTTGTTTAAAAATCGAATGCAGTCTTTGAAAAACGTCTCATATAGAGGTCAAAACCTCGCAACGAAATCAATTAATATGGAACGTTTATAATCGATATGAACAGGACATTTCAATTGTGATGAAAATTGAAAGATGATGGTGAGAGAATATATTTAGTTCATTTACTCCGACCAAATTAATTACATCAATGTGTCAGTAAAAATAACGAGAAATTTCTTAGTTGAAATCCATCGGGTCATTAAAGTAAATGACTTATCGTTTAAATTCACTTAATACCTATATATATATATATATATATATATATATATATATATATATATATATATATATATATATATATATATATATATATATATATATATATATATATTTTGAAAAGCAATACCTAAAGATATATCATTAAACTATTTCGTTTAAACAAACTCGTGGTTCCACAGGTCATTTTACCAGTATTATATTAAATATTAAATTTAAACTTCTTAATTATACTTTTTATAAAAAAATAACAAAAAGTATATAAATGAAACCTTTATTGAAGGTCCAAAACGAGAGATGCAGAGATATGTATCAGTCAGACTCGAAACTAGTAAACGTCACAACTCGACGTTAATTTCAACCGAGCCAAGACAAGAACCCCAAACAAACTACATTCGAATCACAAACAATCGAACACATACATGGATCAATCCAAAAAAAATGCTATATCTAAGCAACTAAAACCTATAGACAAACGAAATTAAGAACGCCTTTTATCATTGCTTTCATTCGGCCGATTTGTGAACTCATTAATTGTATCGGTGTGAACCCCTTTGCCACCCCGAGACTTGAAATTATACGCAACAACGTTGGAGGATGAGCTCCCAATACGTATCAAAGAACTGTAGGCATTCCGCCGTCATCCGCAAATCGTTGGAAAAAACCTTTAAGTTTATATTTCTGAACTAATATTAGTAGATACATTAATTAATTCTAAAAGATATATTCGCCTCATTTAACTTGTAATCGTATAAACTAATTGTTAAACATTGTTTCGCAATTAAAGCATAAGTCAAAATCGCAATAGCTACGTTATGCAATGGCTATTGGGTCGTCCCCTAAGTTAAGCGTGTCTTATTGTCCCTGTTTTATAATTATATGTTTATATGTTTATATGTTTATTCTTTATATTGTATGAATCGTGAATCGTGTGATGTATATTTATCATTCTCTAAAGTAAATTACATATTTTTAGAAGTTGTGATGTGGTCCAGCGGTTGGTGGTCTGTCTTTTTTAGGGGAGGTCAGGAAGAAGTTCGACCCCCGTTGACTACATATTAAAAACGCAATTTCATCCTTGCCATGAAGTATCCACCCATGACATCTTTCCCATATCGTTTGGAGGTAAAGGGAAGGGGGGTTTTACTTGGTCGTGCCCTTGGATCGGTTTCAAGGTTTCCTCCGGGCAGCGACGGAGCGGGGTTATTATCGCTGCATCGACATAGTCAAAACGGGAGATGATCGCAATGGTAGGTTTAATCCCTCTCGGGTGATCTCAATCGTTGTTAAAAAAAAGATTACATATTTTAGAATAGAACATGAATATGAATATCAGAATATGAATATAACAAGAATATGAATATGAATATGAATATCAATATCAGAATATGAATATATGTTACAACTTGTTAAATGTTGATTCAAATTATATGTTTTTCTTTGAGTTCTTTCAACGTTTCACGGAACAAATTCATGAGAAATCGTGGATGTATTTTCAAAATTAATTAATTATCATGGTAATTAAAACCTACCTTAGATAAAAAGGTGGACAAATCATTGCTTTATCATAAAGATTGTAATTGTGTTATGATAAATGTTGCAATTGTACTACAAAGCAATTGAAAAGATCGATTTTTAAGGCAAGAAAAAGGCAGGGTAAGTTATACTGATCGTGCATATTTTTACCATAGGGTTAATATGTCTGCTCAATACGTAAAGAGAGGTTTAAGGATCTTAGAACACGGCTCTCCGGTCCGGCTACCGTGAATAATCCTGGCCGACATGATGATGTCGGCGGGGTGGCCAAGTGATTAAGTCCACCTTTAATGACGATCGTCGATTAGAAGGCCCCAAATAAGGTCGTAGGTGCTAGTTAATCAAGAAACTAACCTGTTAACCTTTTGAGGATGCTAGATGATGCTGTTACGTAAGGTGTATACTAGGAGATGACTTCGTAACGTGATGATGCTTAGAATGATAGTTAGGGTTTGTATATATAGGCAAACCCTAATTCTAGAATCATCCGAGATAATGGCAATCCTTTCCATAACAAACTCCCCCGAATCACGGATGTAATTATGGAAAAGATATTTACTTGATAGCCAAGTAATCGCTGTGCCGGGAACAAATGCATTAGATACGAATCCGCATACCGCATAACACGCATAAGCACACTAGTGAGTGCCCGCATACATATGGGGTGCGCATGCGGGTTGCGGTATCATTATGTCCCCCCAGTTTGATGTTATATGGCGCAAGACATATGATATCAAACTATTAAGCGAAAAAAACAAGAAAACGGCTAGCATTTAATTTTCCGCGTGCGTTTCGAGGTCATTTAATGCCTGTCACTGTTACAGAAGCCCATTCGGCTGACAAGACGTAAAGTGGCAGTTGGCAGGCGCGTGTCAGCCACACGCTCATAGGTTACCATACCCAACTGACATCCACGCGCGTACAGAAAATGCTACCCGTTGATTGCGTTACACGTGTACAGCCATGATCACACCATTCCACCCCATGACTCCCAATCTTCACTATAAATAGCCCCAAATCACACACATTTCCACTTTTCTGCTTCAAGCTTCCCCAATACACTGCTATTTTCAATTCCGATCAAATCCTAAATACTCCGGCCACCGTCTAAAGGTTAGTTATTCTCCAATCACTCTTATAGAAAATGACTAAGGCAAACGAGACCTATGTAGATAGTGTTAGATCTATTATAGAGCAGAAACACATTGATTACCTAGTTAAACAATACCCACCGTTAGCAAAGTACAATCCGGTGCCACCCCTGTCTAATCAGCGTGCTCATGAGCCACCGGAGAAGAAGGTGGCCATCTACGAACATGCGTTTAAGCATGGAAACTTTAGGGTTCCCCCCTCCGACTTCTTCCTAGGCGTACTAGATCACTTCAGAGTGGGATTAGGGCAACTACACCCTTATTCCATAGGTAAAATAGTACTGTTCGAGATGTGGTGTGTCGCACTCAACAAGGTACCGTTGGTTAAAGTTTTCTGTCATCTATACCGCTTAGCCAATCACCACAAATCCTGGTTCACCTTCTTCGCCCGACAAAATTTCACCAAAACCCCAAAGTCGAATGCGAGTAACTGGAAAGAAACTTTCTTTTACATTGACCAAACTGTAGTTGGTACCAATTTTCCGCAAACGCTTATATGGTGCGAGAAGGTGGAGAAGGATGTGAACAAAACCCCGACCCTTGATGACGAGGAAACAAAGCTATTGGCGGATTGCGCTAACGCACAGCTGGTGCACCGGTCATACGGGAACGTGATGTTGCGGTTAGGGAAGATATCCGCACACTGGCCATGGGAAGACGTGCGTCCAGCCATAGTCGGACCGGATGAAAAGGGTATGAATAGTATAATCACGTACTAACATAACAGTTTGCTATTTATATGTTCTAACGCATGCGTGCATGTTTGTAGAGATGAAGATGAAGAAAGTACTGACTGCGGAGGAGATCGCGGGCATCGCCTTCCGCAAGCAGGATGTGAACCAGCAGTTGGAGCAGGAGAAAACTGGCGAGAATGTGGAGCACGCACCTGCCACCTCCGGTAATAAGCGCAAGGCAGCCGAAGCCTCCCAACCCCAACAAAAGAAGAAGAAACTCACTCCCAAACAGAGGGAGGACAAGCGGAACGACAACTTCGTTCCCATCGAACCCCGTTCTGCAGATCTACCTCCCCCACCTTCTGGTAAGTGTTCCCCCTTCGCGCATACCGCATACTTAAGTTTGCATTTATGTAACCATTTACTAATACGCAGAGCATGTTGAGGAGACGCATCAACCTCCACTGCGGGTCAATCCGGACCTTGAAGCTACCGCCGAGTCAAAGGACAAGACGATACACCTGAACTCTGAGTCTACACCAACCCCGCCACACGGTAGCTTCCGATTGGCGAACCTTGCGCAGCTCACCCAGTCATCGGCGGAAAATGCCGCAGAGCAATCCGCCTTCCTCCAACAAATCTTCCCAGCTGAGTTCCGCAACCAACTGCCCTTTAATCAGGCGCTCAACGCCTTCATCCAAAACGGCCTTGTCTTTTTCGGCATGTTTGCGGATCAAGCCCGCCGTTCCACTAACTTGTATCAAGTGGCCGTGCGGAAAGAAACAGAGCTGGGACTGCTGCAAGCGGGTGTCGACCAGGTCAAAAAAGACAGGGATGCCGCAGAGGAGGCGCGCAAAGCGGCGGAGGTGACTGCGGCGGAAACAAAAACCGCCCTGATTGAGGAAAGGAAGAAAAACCGCGAGCTGGTTGGTACGGTTGACCAAGCTAAGGGGGAGATTAAGCATCTGCGGGTGGAGCTGGAAAGGGTGAATAGGGAGAAGGATGACGCGGTGACTTGTCGCGATCTGGCAGAGGCGGACTTAACAAAGCTTCGCACCGCCCTTCCCACCATTGCGCAGAAGGTGATGGATTCCGGGCCCATATTCGACAAGTTTAACGCCTACGTTGATGCGGTGAAGGACCATGAAATCAACAAGGCAGTGTTGGAGGTGATCCAAGCTTGCGGTCTGACACCGCCGTACCCTGACATCGTACAAAAGAAGCTAAAGGAGGGTATGGCTGTGGTGCTAATGGAGGCAGAAGAAGCCATCACAGCCATCCCAATCCCCCTGATCAATGCTTTTGTTGCGGACCCGACTATGTCGGTTGATGGGTTCCTCAAGGAGGATTATTAGTGTTAGCTTGTAACCGTTTGCGCCGTAAGTCCTATGTTCAGGCAGGCAATTTGAAACAGATGTCATATGTAATATCTTAATTTTGTATATATGATATTATTTTGTGCATGCGTTCTGTATTAATTGTTTATATACCGCGAATCAAAACAAATAGTAGACCGCATGCCTATGCACATGGTTAACCAAAACTCATGCGCATACGCAGGTACTGCGTAAAATAAACCAATATTTTAGCAATTTTACCTCTTAACAATTTAGACTCAAAAGCTACTGCATTATTGCTTTGTCATGTGCTAGAGGTGCACTTTAGCTGTATGGTAAGCAACGCAACTAAAAACAAACCAATGCTTTTATACTTTAGAGTTCCTCAAGCAAACCAATGCGAGAGTAATTACGCACAAGCAAACCAATGCATGTAGTTTTAAGTCGACTTGGCAGCCATCTAGTCTGCGTGGCGCTTGGCTAGGGGAAAACCAATTCCCTTCGCCTACCGTTGAGGTATAGCCTTGTAACCAAACAGGCTTCTGCCGCACGGGGGCTAGAGGACACCCCTTAAGTAGGCAGGAAACGCATATAAAAAAGAAAGTAATAAACAACAAAAGTATGCGCGAGTAAATATTTGTTAAAATTAATAATGATTGCAACCGCGACACATCCAAACGGACGAAAAATACATAGAAAAAATAATGTGCTAAAAAAAATTGGAATGATCAGGTCCATCCAGCTACATATAACATTTTTTGAATAATGTCGCGTGCCAAGTTTGTTTCAAAGGTTTTGTCTCGAGATGGTATGCCTCGGTGTTGCTTGCTTTTGCTACCCTGTACGGACCTTCCCAACGGGGGCCCAATTTCCCAGTATCCTCCGCATGACTTGCGTCATTCTGACGCTAAACTAAGTCCCCGCACTTATAAGAGCGCGAACGCACACGCTGATTGTAGTACTTCGCAATTTTCTGCTTATTATTGGCTTCGTTTACCGCCGCAGAGAGTCTGCGTTCTTCAAGTAGATTAAGATTTTCCGGCAGAGCTTCTGAGTTATTCTGTTCGTCAAAATTCTGTATGTGGAACGTTGGTACCCCAATTTTTGCGGGCACAACAGCTTCTGATCCATAGACCAAACTGAACGGAGTCTCACCAGTGCTTGCTTTGGGTGTTGTTCTATGCGCCCACAAAACCTTTGGTAGTTCATCCACCCAACCAATGTGACCATGACCCAATCTAGCTTTGATTCCAGCTACTATATCCCGGTTGGTGACTTCAAACTGGCCATTCACCTCCGGATGCGCAACGGAAGTAAAAGTTTGCTTAATATTAAGCTCCGCACACCAACTACGAAAAGGATCCCCCGCAAACTGTGTACGGTATGCCGAATCGACAAACAATGTCTTCCCATACAAAATTTCGCACCATCTTTCCTGAAATCGTTGCCAGCAGTCGCGCTTCAACCCACTTAGTGAAATAGTCGATTGCAACAATCAAGAATTTGATATTTCCTGCGTGTGCAGAGTATGCGTAAGATACTGACGTAAATAGCATACGGTATAAAATAAATGAGAATATTACCTCGGCCTTTTGAAAATGGTCCGACTATGTCAATTGCCCATTTGCAGAATGGCCATGGTGAGGAGACTGATATCATAGGATGCACAGGTGCCCTGCTGATAGGTGCATGTATTTGGCAAGATTCGCATTCCTTCACTATTCGCGCGGTATCTGCGTACATAGTGGGCCAATAATAACCTAGCCGCATAATTTTTGACACAATAGACCTGTGCCCCGAATGAAGAGCGCATGCACCTTCATGAACCTCGCTTATAACCTCTTCTACCTCTTTCGGACCAATACACCTTAGGTGCGGTCCTAAATAATTTTTTCGATACAAGACTTCACCCTCAAGGGCGTATAGTGGTTTGCTTCAACGGAATCCGCAGGTGAGGTGCCATCCCGCAGGAAAGCAATAATAGGTGTCATCCATGTTGAGCCGGATTCCTCAACAGGTGCTACTAAAGGCATCATAACAATGAATTTCGCATGCAGTTCTTCTATAAGAACTTTCTTCCCCAGATGATAAAAAGCCAAAGCAGCCAATTTGCTAAGCGCGTCCGCCTTCTTATTTTGCCCCCGCATGATGTGGGAGATTTGAAAAGCCTCAAACTGGTCAGCGAGGTTATGAACAAGCGATAAATACTGCTGCATGGCTATGTCATGTGCTTCGAATTCCCAGCTGACTTGACTGCATACCAGCTTTGAATCCACGTAAGCGTGCAGGTTTTTAACATTTAACTTATGCGCAATACGCATACCTGCTAACAAAGCCTCGTATTCTGCTTTGTTGTTCGTAATAGCAAAATTAAACCGCAGCGCATATGTGTGCTCTTCGCCATCTGGGCTTGTTAAAATAACACCTGCACCCGCGCCGGCTGCACTGCAGGCACCATCGGTGTATAACTCCCATGGTGACAAAGGTGCAGCCGGAGTGTCCTGATGTTCTGCAGATGCTTCAACATCCATAGGTAACTCTGCAAGGTAATCCGCAAGTATTTGACCCTTAACCGCGCTTCGCGAGGAAAAATTTATCTCGTGTTCTCCTAACTCAACTGCCCATTTAGCCATTCGGCCAGAAATCTCAGGCTTGTATAACACCTGAAAGAAAAATGATTGCGTTAGTCAATGCGGTAACCCTGGACATTGCCGCAAATTAGGCATGTACCAACCTGTTTGATCGGTTGATCAGTTAGAAGCACGATTGGATGTGCTTGAAAGTACAGGCGCAAACGCCGCGCCGTGTGGACTAGCGCATATACTAGCTTTTCTATTGGTGAATAGTTTACTTCGCTTGATGTCAGCATCTTGCTTACGAAGTAGACCGGCATTTGCGTCTGAGAAAACCTCAGCGTTAAATTTCTGCGAAATAGACAATGTAAATACAAGTAGATTACCTTTCCGTGATCTGCGATGAGGACCGAGCTGATAGCCTCTTTCGATGCCGCAAGATATAGCATAAGCATTTCTCCTGATACTGGCGCAGTGAGTGTTGGTAATTCAGCGAGCACCTTTTTCATCTCCTGAAAGGCTGATTCTGCTTCCTGAGTCCAAACGAAGTCTTTCTTTTTTAAACAATTCTTCAAAGTATTGAAGAATGGCAATTATCTCTCTGCGGCCTTCGACAAAAACCGCGTGATCGCCGCAAGCTTCCCGGTTAGACTCTGCACGTCTTTCTTTGTCTTCGGAGATGGTAAACTATCAATGGCTTCAATCTTTTTGGGATTTGCCTTGATTCCTCGCGCTCTCACCACATGACCTAGAAACTTGCCTTCCTCTTCCCCAAAACTACATTTGAGCGGGTTAAGCTTCATGTTTATCCTGCGCAGAGACGCAAACATTTCTAGAATGTCTGCGAGCATTTCTTCTTCAGTGTTACTCTTAATTACCAAATCGTCAACGTACGCTTCAAGATTCCTACCAATTTGGTGTTTGAACGCCGCATCAATTACGTGCTGATATGTTGCGCCTGCGTTTTTTAATCCGAAAGGCATCTTCGTATAGCAATAAATACCCTGTGGCATATGAAAAGCAGTTTTGTCCTCATCTTCCGCAGCCATTAAGATTT
This sequence comes from Rutidosis leptorrhynchoides, assembly GCF_046630445.1. Classification (NCBI taxonomy): domain Eukaryota; kingdom Viridiplantae; phylum Streptophyta; class Magnoliopsida; order Asterales; family Asteraceae; genus Rutidosis; species Rutidosis leptorrhynchoides. Next base: position 218,888,358 of record NC_092333.1, on the reverse strand, counting down.
GGTGATAACCCTTGTATGCGTCCAGAAAACACTTGTACCGAAAACCTGACAATGATTCCACCTTTCAGTCTATCTCCGGGAGAGGATAGTTGTCCTTAGGACAGGCTTTATTAATGTCTTTAAAATCAATGCACATCCGCCAATTACCATCAGCCTTCTTGACTAACACAGGATTAGCAACCCATGTTTGATAGCGTACTTCCCGCAGAATGTTTGCTTTGACAAGGTTATCTACTTCTGCGCACAACCAATCACTGCGTTCAAGAGCCATATGCCGCTTTTTTTGTCTAACGGGCGTGAGTGATGGATTAACATTCAATTTATATTCCGCAATATCTCGCGGAACCCCAGTCATGTCTGATTCACGCCACGCGAAAACATCTGCGTTAGCGGATAACACTCCATGCAATTTGGCCTTTGTTTCTGCTGATAAACCTGCGCCGATTTTAATTCGCTTATCCGGATGTAAGCGGTTTGCTATGATCGTACTGCTTGTGAGTTGTTCTCCCATGCTGGGAATGTTTACAAGCACAACTGAACCACACAACTCGGTTGTTTGATGTGACGCAATTGTGGCAACCCCTCCCTTCGTAGGAAACTTTATCAAACCATGCACCACCGACGGTATAATGTTAAAATGTCGTATGAAATTTCTCCCAAGTAGCGCGTTGTACCGCGAAGTTGAACGAACCACGTAAAAGTCAACTAACTCGTGTCTAACCAATTGCGGATTCTTGTCATCCGCGAGTTCTATTATTCGCTCTATCCGACCTAGCGGCCATGAGCTTTCTCCGGAGAACCCAGATAACGTAATATTAGACTAGCGTAGCTGCGTTTTAACTTCTGCAGGGAGGAAACTATATCAATGCTCGTACATAATGTCAACGCCACTCTCGGTGTCAACATGCATGCATTTAATTTGTACTCCGCAAGTAGGGATGCGACACTTGATGATAATGAGCTCGTTAACCGTGTCGATTGACATTACAGGAGGAAACGTGATTGGGAGAAGTTCCCAGTCGTGGTGATCATTGTACTTTCTCCGCAGGCTAACTTTCTCTGCGTCAACCATATTGATGGTTAAATCGGCATTTTTTGTTTTATCAACTTTTTGCCATGCGAAAGTTTTAGCCTTTAAAAATTCTTCCACAGTTTTTCCCTTATCCTTCTTAGGCGGTTTCAGGAGATCCAACTTACCTGCGCGCAGTGCTTCGAACACTCGCTCCATCAAGTTTTTACACCGATTAGTGTCATGACCGTAATCCTCATGGAATTCACAATACTTTGTTTTATCCCGCTTACCAAATTATGTAAGCGGAGTTGGAACCGCAAAGGTCGCGAACATTGGTTCGGTTGCCAAAATTTCTTTTGGCGTTTTAGACAAACTTTTAAGCAGCGCATAGTTCTGATTATTGATGCCGCGCTGATTATTGTTTCGATAATTGCCACTTGATTTCCCTTTATCATTCCTGATAGGACCACCGCTAGGATACCTTCCGCGAGAGTTGTTGCCACAATTTTGATCACGCGAACGATCATCATTGTCTTTCCTCTCATTGCGTGAACTAGCTGTTGGAATATCATTATCTTCACCACTCCGCATATAGTCATGACATTCATTAAGCGCTTCAGCATAAGTTGTTGGGACCGTATGGCGCAGACACCTTACCAGTGTTAGATGACGTTCTGAGTTTATACCATGTATGAGTCCGGAAATCTGTTGCTCTGGCTTGAGATCTGGTATGCGCAGACACTCATTAGTATATCTTGTAAGAAATTCACCCAAAGATTCCTTGGATTTCTGCACAATATCATGACATTCGATATGAGTACGTTTGCATGGCCTCTGATTCTGATATTGCAGCAAGAACTTCATCTGCAGATCCATGAACCCGGATATGCTACCTGATGGGAGCTTATTAAACCACCCGCGAGCAATGCCCTGCAGCGTCATGGGGAATATCTGACATGCGACTGGATCCACCCAGCCTTCGGTGTGCATTGCGCCCTCGAAACATTGCAGGAAGTCATTCGGATCAGTCAAACCATTATAAGTACCCAGTGTATCAGTTATATGCAGTTATATGCGGAGGAACCTTATCAAAAGTAGTTGGTAGCTCAAAAAGTGGTTTAACAGGGTCACCTTTGAGCCCTGCGAAGAAACGCCTCATCATATCCTGAACAAAATTAGGTTGTGAAAATAGGTGGACCATGTCAGGAGGCGCCGCCTGCATAAATTGGATTGCGAGATTCGTCTACCCCTGAATATTTTGCCAAGGCTGCCCTGGCGTCTGCGGATACAACCAAGGCTGATGCATTGGAAAAGAAGGCAGGCCTGCCGGCGCAGAGTATACGGGTAGCTGAAAAGGTGCCGAAACTTGTAGAGCAGATGCCTGCGAGACTTGAGGTGAAGCATCCCGTTCATATCGAATATAAACGTCACGTACTCATTGGTGTCATTGCAAGGTGTTGACCTCTATATGTCACATTTTTCAAAATCTGCATACGTTTTTATAATACAAACCATAACCTCTATTATAATCAAAGGTTCAAACAGCATAATAATGATTATCGTTTAGCGATAATCTTAGTTTTACCAACTTTACATTTGATAATAACAATGCGATTTCCAACACATTTCACATTACAAATCTTCCGATATGCAGTTTTATTTTTGACACAAATATGCATACTCCAAATCTTGCTTAAATTCGGCATAATGCAGCGGAAGCTTTTAATTATCACCTGAGAATAAACATGCTTAAAACATCAACATAAAGTTGGTGAGATATATGTTTAATGCTAGCAGCGTTATAAATATAGACCACAAGATTTAATATACATAAATGTTTTAAATAAAAATATTCTAAGTGGTTGAGCACTTGATAACCATACTTAACATTTAATCAATGTCGCATATTCCCTTTATTATGAAATCTCACTATACCGTACCAAGTGTAGTCACCGAAGCAAAGTACTGTGCAACCGTTAAATACTGGTCGTCCAGTCCGGTTGGGGTTGTCAGGCCCGATAGATCTATCAACAGGATTCGCGTTTACAATACCTCATGTAAATAATTGTTACCAAGTTACAGGAAAGTATGCCAGTGGTACAACTCAACGTAGAATATATATTTTTAATCACTTGTGTCCATAACGTAAATCATAAAATGCATGTATTCTCATCCCGAAATATTTAGAGTTTAAAAGTGGGACTATATACTCACTTTTGCTTTGAAGATATTTAACACGACTTGGTCTCTGATAGATATCACAAATCTAACCATATATATAATATATTAACATATTTTATTTTCAAATAATCGTTACATATATATTTATAAAACTTTTAATATCTATTAGTCCGTAGTTAGCAGTCCAATGTTAGTGGTCCACAATTAGTTGCTCAATAAAATAAATAAAGACCCCATCGTATTCGTATTGATCAGAATTAATCTCGACCCATGGTACCATGTTGTCAAATGACGTGTTGCGTACATAAAGTACCGTGTTGTCAAATGACGTGTTGCGTACAATCATGAGGTCTTATAATTAATCTTCTCGTGTTGTTTACGAGGGGTCCTGAAATATATAAAATCAAATCATAAGTAAATATATATAAAATATCATATTAATTAGCAAAGATATGATTAGTTTAGTTTTACTCCAATTAATTTCGTAGCTAAACTAGTTTCGGATACCCAATTTTGTTTTAGCCGTAGTTTTCTCAATATAACTCCGTTTTTGTTGGTTCAACTTGCCACCTCCTTGGATCGAGTCATTATTTATGAATATGAACTGTAAATACCTTAGTTTACATTGGAAATTACAGGTTATAGATCAAACTTTGGTGAATCTTATGAAAGTGATCATTTCCGTTGTAAAAACAACATATAGATGATCATTTTTACAAAAATACTTACACTTTGAGTTACACCATGAGATTTTTATATATTAACATATTCATAAGAACTATCATTTTTCCAGAATTTAAGCTTCCAATTCAAAGTTTAAGATGGTTTTTAATTATCCAACCCAAAACAGCCCCGGTTGCACTCCAACGATGTAGATTCAGTTTTAAGGTTTTCTTTGTAAAAACAAGTTGTATCTTGTTAAGTTAGCATATCATTATGATATATTACAGGTCTTGAAGTGTTTTAAAAGTTAAGTTAGAAGGATCTATTTAGTTTGCGAACAAGTTTAAAATCATTCAAACTATGTTCTTATTGTTAAAATTTTACAACACAAAATAAGATAGTTTTATAAATATGAATCAAATAAGATTATGGACAAGATTACTACCTCAAGTTACTTGGATAAAGCTACTGCAAAAGATAAGAAATAATCTTGGAATCAAAGAGTGGTGGAGTTAGATCAAAAGGTTGGAAGTAAACTTGTATACTTGGAAGGATTATTGAAGTGTTCTTGAAAGGAATTTCTTATGATGATTAAGGCTTCTTTTTGAAGCTAGATCTTCATGGTTACTTGCTGAATTGATGTGGGTTTATTATGGCTTATAAGTAGGTGAGTTAGAGAGTAATTGGAAGTGAGAATGGTGAACTAGAAATGAAATGGGGAGAGCCCTTTAAAAACGTGAATGGGGAGACAAGGACAAGATTTTTAGTTTGTTATTTTGTAATAATATCCATGATAGCTTACAAATCCTAGTTACCTCATATCTTGGGCAGTAATATGGCTGATTAGGATGTGGATTTGATATGTATATACCAATAGTAAATACGTATAGAAGCTGGGTATGATACGGGTACATATACCCTAGGTGTACGTGTAGAAATTTTTAGGAAACGGAACTAGAATTCAAATATGACTATCTTTTATGAATATACTTATATTGTTTTATGTATTAAGCCTTTTAAAAGTGATTAAATACATATTTATACGATACTTGTATAAGCATTATAGGTTAAAGGTATATATGTCAAATAACGTTACGTATAGTTATCGTTTTGAAAGCTTAAGTGAGTAGTAACAAAGTATACTTATAACTTATTGTTATTAGTACACAATGAGATGTTAAACCATCCTTAGATCATTTTAAATATATATAAATACATATATATACACAAACGTATAATTATCGTATGTTATATAGTTCGTGATATCATCGGTCAAATTGGACGGTCAAACGTTGTGTAAAACTCTTTTCAAAAACACAAGACTCAACAATTTGAATTACTTATCATGTTGGTAACGTTTAATTTATGTAAATATTAATCTTATATGTATAAAACGATCGGAAAAATCCGGGTCGTTACATGAGGATATGCCGCTATAAGCCCAACCGTATGCGCAGTGCTTTGCTGTTCTGCGGTTATCGGCATCCAATGAGAATTGGCATCCAGTATGACACTGAACCCCCAACTATTAAGTAATGCTTGCGCATCCGCAGGAGTCAAAAACTGCGAAATTAGACGCGGTGGTTGCCAAGGTTGCAACGGTGTAAATGATGAATTCTGCTGAATACTCTGCGTCTGCGGAGGGATTGAAACCGTGGTACTATAAATAGGTACCTGGCCGCTGCATACCACGTGCGGGCCTACTGATTCACCGCTAGTGCCCACCAAGATGACCCTTGGATCTACTGTGGAAAAATCTAACCGCGTGGTGGTGATTGGCGAGTTTGCCCTTGGCGGTGTAATCCCGTCTGGATATATCGGCTTATACCTCTAAAAAGGCTCGCCGGATACAGGCAGAGGATATGGCGCGTATCCCGCCCCCGTAACCATAGCTTGCGTCTGCTGATTACCAGACGGCGTGTTTTGGTTATCTGCTTGAGTACGTTCCGATGATTCCCTGGAAGTCATGATACTGTTAAAGAAAAAATTCCAGAAAAATTTGTAAATAAGCCTTATAATTCAAAACATTAAAAGAGAACAAATAAACATGTCTTGAATTAGTTCGACTCTCAATGAAAGCACCACTTGATCGTGCATATTTTTACCATAGGGTTATTATGTGATAGTGCTCCAAATGAACATATATTTAGTAGCAATGTCCTTCCAATATGTAAAGTTTTCAGTTGCAATTGTTCCATTTTCAAGTAATATTCGTTTAAATAAATAAGTGCGAAGACAAAAGGCGAAAATGAAGATTTGAAGACGCAAACGTCCAAAAACCTCAAATGTACAAGATACAATTCAAGTGGTTCAATTTATTGATAAGAAACGTCTAAAAATGACAAGAGTACAAGTTGCGAAACACAAAGTACAAGATATCTACGCGTACGAAAAGACGTTCGAAAATCCGGAACCAAGACATGAACCAACTATCAACGCGCGACGCAACGGAGCTAAAATTACAAATCAACTATGCACATAAATATAATATAATATATAATTAATTATATAAATTATATATATATTATATTTATATATTAAACGTCGACAAGCTAGGATCCAAAATTAGATGAGCTGGAAAACTGACCTCCGCACTCGCGGAGCTTTGAAGACCAATACCTCCGCACTCGCGGAGCACACTATTTCAGAAATGGCCTATAAAAGGCCGAGCCCTCTGCCGAATCCATGGACCATATCTATCTATCTCTCTCAATTTATATATTTATATTATAATTTTAATTTTAATTTAAGATTAATAATAAATTATGGTTTAGTTGGGTTATTGTAAGAATGTTTTACGGGTTTTAAGTCGGAACTCTGTCCGTGTAACGCTACGCGATAAATAATCACTGTAAGTTATGTTTTTCATTTTTAAATTAATGTCTCGTAACTAAGTTATTATTATGCTTATTTGAGCCAAAGTAATCGTGATGTTGGACTAAAAAATTAAGATTGGGTTATTAAACTTTGTACCATAATTAGGGTATGGATAAAAGATCGACACTTGTGGACATTGGACCTTGAACCATTAATAGATGGGGGGTATTGTATAATCGAATGAAAATTATTTGGAGCCTGTCGAACCTATCTTCAAATTAGTTAATCTAATAATTGTTAAATGATCATGCATGTCCTATTTAGTGACGTTTATACGATATCTTTTACAAATCATTTAATTTATTCAATTGGATTGGGTAATTTATTATTCATTATGGCCAAGTGAATAAATTAACGTATCATGGACTAATTAAAATAGGGGTGGATTACATTCAAGGGTAATTGGTGTAATTGTTAATAAAGTATTAAAACCTTGGATTACACACAGTCGATAACCTGGTGTATTCATTAAACAAAGTATTAAGACCTTGTTACAGTTCGAATCCTTAATTAGTTGGACTATTTGACTTCGGGTATAAGGGTAAATTTGCCGAGCATTTTATAATTATGACCGATGGACTATTATGGACAAAAACCAGATAGGTATCAAATAAACCAGGACAAAGGACAATTAACCCAGGACAATTAATTAAAATCAACATGTCAAACATCATGATTACAGAAGTTTAAATAAGCATAATTGTTTTATTGTATTCCTCATCGTACTTTCATTTACTCGCAATTTTATTTACTGTCATTTTATTTATCGCAATTTATTTTACGCACTTTAATTATTGTCATTTATCTTTACGATTTATTTAAAATCGACAAACCGGTCATTAAACGGTAAAACCCCCCTTTTTATAATAATAATAATTCTACTTATATATATATATATATATATATATATATATATATATATATATATATATATATATATATATATATATATATATATATATATATATATATATATATATATAGTTCTATAAAAATATAGTACGTTTTCAAGTAGCTCCCTGTGGAACGAACCGGACTTACTAAAAACTATACTACTCTACGATTAGGTACACTGCCTATAGTGTTGTAGCAAGGTTTAGGTATATTCCATCCGTAAATTAATAAAACTTGTGTAATATTTCGTCGTATTTCGTAGTAAACAATAATAGTATTTCGCGTACCACCTCGCACATCATCAAGTTTTTGGCGCCGCTGCCGGGGAGCGGTAAAACGCTATATTTTAAGAAGAAAAAAATATATTTTTAAGAGTTTGTTTAATATATATAAAATTAAAAAGTATTTTTAGTTTTATTTCTAATTTTTCATATATAAGTTTATTTTATTTAAAATTAAAAAAAACACCGAACCTGTCGAATTTGAGGTTGGTAGTCGTTTAAATTTGCAACCTCCGCACTCGCGGAGCATTTGAGAAGCAGAAATCCGCACTCGCGGAGATAACCTGACAGGTCAAACCTGATTCTGCATTAATTACGGAGTATTAATTATTATTATTATTATTAAACCCTAATTAGGGTTAATTTATATAATAATTAGTTTTAGTTTTTAAAATTTGTATTTTAAGTTTTAATTTGTAATATTAAATATATAAAATAATACTTTTATAAATAATAATATAATTTTTTTTTTATAAAAATTGTATTTTTATAACTTTAAGTTTTATTTTTTTTATATTTCGTAACTTTTTAATCGTTTATTCGTAATATTTGTATATTTATCGTTCGTAATTAGTTTTAACACTAGTTTGCCGTAGCTTATTTTTATTTCTAGATTTTTAAGATTTGCCGTAAAATCCCTTAAGTACTTTTTCTTTAGACTAAGATTTAGGTGCTTTAGAATTTTGCGACGCTGTTTATAAATTTTAGTTCCTTTTAAGTTTCGACGCGCTACTTTCTTATTTTTGTTTTTTGACTTTTTGTTTTTCGACCTTTTTCGACGTTCTTCGACGCGCTTTTTCTTTTTCATTTCTACGCTCTAGTTTTTAGGACATAGAATTTTCTATTTCTTCTCTAAAATTTCAAACGAAAAATTATTTTAAGCGGTTAAATTGATAGACATCCAAATTTTCTGGTTCGTAGTAATAGTTGGATTTGTTAGTGGCGAGTTGTGGGCTTCCGATTTAAAGGGTCTTGGCTACCTGCTACATCTTTTGGCTATTCGAAACGTGGGCAAAATCAGAAAAGTCTATTAATTTGATAACTTATATAATTTTTATCTTTATAACTAATAGGATATTCAGTGAATGCACCGAGCAAAACGTTCACCACCTGTAACCCGATCAAGACATCTAGCCAATATTATCGCCGTTGATTTTTCTTTAGAATCATCATCTAGTCGAACTAGTACTCCAACTCAAATTTTCGATAATCCATTTTTTGAACCCGACCTCACAATTAAGAATCCGGAGGATATTCAAGGACAATTCAGAGATCCTGAACCACTAATCATTCCTCCGGAACCACAAATTACTCATCCAGAGATTGTCAAGAAAGAAACCATTAAATCAGAATCCTCTAGTGATTCAGATTCAACAAATTCAATTATGGAAGTAACGAAACCTCTAAGTATGGAAGACCGAATGAGAGCCACACGCACGGGCCAAGGTCACGCCATTATTAAACCAGACATTAATGCGACAGATTATGAAATCAAAGGACAAATCCTACACATGGTAACTAATCAATGCTAATATAGTGGTACTCCAAAAGAAGATCCAAACGAACATCTTCGAACCTTTAATATGATCTGTACTTTATTTAAAATAAGAGAAGTTGAGGATGAACAGATCTATCTCATGTTATTTCCCTGGACTTTAAAGGGAGAAGCCAAAGATTGGTTAGAATCGTTACCCAAAGGAGCGATTGATACATAGGATGTCTTAGTTGAAAAATTTCTTAAACAATTCTTTCCGGCATCTAAAGCCGTAAGACTTCAAGGAGAAATAGTTACGTTCACACAAAAGCCAAATGAAACTCTATATGAGGCGTGGACAAGATTTGGAAAGTTGTTAAGAGGATGTCCGCAACATGATAATATAACAATTTAACATCTCATTTGTTATAATAAACAATGGGTTAACAACATTCAACAAGATCGTTAACCTAAAGGTTTCAAAACAACGTTTACATGTAACGACTAACGATGACTTAACGACTCAGTTAAAATGTATATACATGTAGTGTTTTAATATGTATTCATACACTTTTGAAAGACTTCAATACACTTATCAAAATACTTCTACTTAACAAAAATGCTTACAATTACATCCTCGTTAGTTTCATCAACAATTCTACTCGTATGCACCCGTATTCGTACTCGTACAATACACAGCTTTTAGATGTATGTACTATTGGTATATACGCTCTAATGATCAGCTCTTAGCAGCCCATGTGAGTCACCTAACACATGTGGGAACCATCATTTGGCAACTAGCATGAAATATCTCATAAAATTACAAAAATATGAGTAATCATTCATGACTTATTTACATGAAAACAAAATTACATATCCTTTATATCTAATCCATACACCAACGACCAAAAACATCTACAAACACTTTCATTCTTCAATTTTCTTCATCTAATTGATCTCTCTCAAGTTCTATCTTCAAGTTCTAAGTGTTCTTCATAAATTCCAAAAGTTCTAGTTTCATAAAATCAAGAATACTTCCAAGATTGCAAGTTTACTTCCAAGTTTTCTAAATCCATTCCAAGTAATCATCCAAGATCAGGAAACCTTTGTTACTTACAGTAGGTTATCTTTATAATACAAGGTAATAATCATATTCAAACTTTAATTCAATTTCTATAACTATAACAATCTTATTTCGAGTGGAAATCTTACTTGAAATTGTTTTCGTGTCATGATTCTGCTTCAAGAACTTTCAAGCCATCCAAGGATCCTTTGAAGCTAGATCTATTTTTCTCATTTCCAGTATGTTTTCCAAGGAACTTGAGGTAGTAATGATGTTCATAACATCATTCGATTCATACATATAAAGCTATCTTATTCGAAGGTTTAAACTTGTAATCACTAGAACATAGTTTAGTTAATTCTAAACTTGTTCGCAAATAAAAGTTAATCCTTCTAACTTGACTTTTAAAATCAACTAAACACATTTTCTATATCTATATGATATGCTAACTTAATGATTTAAAACCTGGAAACATGAAAAACACCGTAAAACCGGATTTACGCCGTCGTAGTAACACCGCGGGCTGTTTTGGGTTAGTTAATTAAAAACTATGATAAACTTTGATTTAAAAGTTGTTATTCTGGGAAAATGATTTTTATTATGAACATGAAACTATATCCAAAAATTATGGTTAAACTCAAAGTGGAAGTATGTTTTCTAAAATGGTCATCTAGACGTCGTTCTTTCGACTGAAATGACTACCTTTACAAAAACGACTTGTAACTTATTTTTCTGACTATAAACCTATACTTTTTCTGTTTAGATTCATAAAATAGAGTTCAATATGAAACCATAGCAATTTGATTCACTCAAAACGGATTTAAAATGAAGAAGTTATGGGTAAAACAAGATTGGATAATTTTTCTCATTTTAGCTACGTGAAAATTGGTAACAAATCTATTCCAACCATAACTTAATCAACTTGTATTGTATATTATGTAATCTTGAGATACCATAGACACGTATACAATGTTTCGACCTATCATGTCGACACATCTATATATATTTCGGAACAACCATAGACACTCTATATGTGAATGTTGGAGTTAGCTATACTGTAGTGACCCGAACTTTTCCATGTTCATATATATTAATTGAGATTGATATTTATATGATTAAATGTTTCCAACATGTTAAGCAATCAAACTTGTTAAGACTTGATTAATTGAAATATGTTTCATATAGACAATTGACCACCCAAGTTGACCGGTGATTCACGAACGTTAAAACTTGTAAAAACTATATGATGACATATATATGGATATATATATAGTTAACATGATACTATGATAAGTAAACATATTATTAAGTATATTAACAATGAACTACATATGTAAAAACAAGACTACTAACTTAATGATTTTTAAACGAGACATATATGTAACGATTATCGTTGTAAAGACATTTAATGTATATATATCATATTAAGAGATATTCATACATGATAATATCATGATAATATAATAATTTAAAATCTCATTTGATATTATAAACATTGGGTTAACAACATTTAACAAGATCGTTAACCTAAAGGTTTCAAAACAACACTTACATGTAACGCCTAACGATGACTTAACGACTCAGTTAAAATGTATATAAATGTAGTGTTTTAATATGTATTTATACACTTTTGAAAGACTTCAATACACTTATCAAAATACTTCTACTTAACAAAAATGCTTACAATTACATCCTCGTTCAGTTTCATCAACAATTCTACTCGTATGCACCCGTATTCGTACTCGTACAATACACAGCTTTTAGATGTATGTACTATTGGTATATACACTCCAATGATCAGCTCTTAACAGCCCATGTGAGTCACCTAACACATGTGGGAACCATCATTTGGCAACTAGCATGAAATATCTCATAAAATTACAAAAATATGAGTAATCATTCATGACTTATTTACATGAAAACAAAATTACATATCCTTTATATCTAATCCATACACCAACGACCAAAAACACCTACAAACACTTTCATTCTTCAATTTCTTCATCTAATTGATCTCTCTCAAGTTCTATCTTCAAGTTCTAAGTGTTCTTCATAAATTCCAAAAGTTCTAGTTTCATAAAATCAAGAATACTTTCAAGTTTGCTAGCTCACTTCCAATCTTGTAAGGTGATCATCCAACCTCAAGAAATCTTTGTTTCTTACAGTAGGTTATCATTCTAATACAAGGTAATAATCATATTCAAACTTTGGTTCAATTTCTATAACTATAACAATCTTATTTCAAGTGATGATCTTACTTGAACTTATTTTCGTGTCATGATTCTGCTTCAAGAACTTCGAGCCATCCAAGGATCCATTGAAGCTAGATCCACTTTTCTCTTTTCCAGTAGGTTTATCCAAGGAACTTAAGGTAGTAATGATGTTCATAACATCATTCGATTCATACATATAAAGCTATCTTATTCGAAGGTTTAAACTTGTAATCACTAGAACATAGTTTAGTTAATTCTAAACTTGTTCGCAAATAAAAGTTAATCCTTCTAACTTGACTTTTAAAATCAACTAAACACATGTTCTATATCTATATGATATGCTAACTTAATGATTTAAAACCTGGAAACACGAAAAACAACGTAAAACCAGATTTACGCCGTCGTAGTAACACCGCGGGCTGTTTTGGGTTAGTTAATTAAAAACTATGATAAAATTTGATTTAAAAGTTGTTATTCTGAGAAAATGATTTTTATTATGAACATGAAACTATATCAAAAAATTATGGTTAAACTCAAAGTGGAAGTATGTTTTCTAAAATGGTCATCTAGACGTCGTTCTTTCGACTGAAATGACTACCTTTACAAAAACGACTTGTAACTTATTTTTCCGACTATAAACCTATAATTTTTCTGTTTAGGTTCATAAAATAGAGTTCAATATGAAACCATAGCAATTTGATTCACTCAAAACGGATTTAAAATGAAGAAGTTATGGGTAAAACAAGATTGGATAATTTTTCTCATTTTAGCTACGTGAAAATTGTTAACAAATCTATTCCAACCATAACTTAATCAACTTGTATTGTATATTATGTAATCTTGAGGTACCATAGACACGTATACAATGTTTCGACCTATCATGTCGACACATCTATATATATTTCGGAACAACCATAGACACTCTATATGTGAATGTTGGAGTTAGCTATACAGGGTTGAGGTTGATTCCAAAATATATATAGTTTGAGTTGTGATCAATACTGAGATACGTATACACTGGGTCGTGGATTGATTCAAGATAATATTTATCGATTTATTTATGTACATCTAACTGTGGACAACTAGTTGTAGGTTACTAACGAGGACAGCTGACTTAATAAACTTAAAACATCAAAATATATTAAAAGTGTTGTAAATATATTTTGAACATACTTTGATATATATGTATATATTGTTATAGGTTCGTGAATCAATCAGTGGCCAAGTCTTACTTCCCGACGAAGTAAAAATCTGTGAAAGTGAGTTATAGTCCCACTTTTAAAATCTAATATTTTTGGGATGAGAATACATGCAGGTTTTATAAATGATTTACAAAATAGACACAAGTAAGTGAAACTACATTCTATGGTTGAATTATCGAAATCGAATATGCCTCTTTTTATTAAGTCTGGTAATCTAAGAATCAGGGAACAGACACCCTAATTGAAGCGAATCCTAAAGATAGATCTATTGGGCCTAACAAACCCCATCCAAAGTACTGGATGCTTTAGTACTTCGAAATTTATATCATATCCGAAGGGTGTCCCGGAATGATGGGGATATTCTTATATATGCATCTTGTTAATGTCGGTTACCAGGTGTTCACCATATGAATGATTTTTATCTCTATGTATGGGATGTGTATTGAAATATGAAATCTTGTGGTCTATTGTTACGATTTGATATATATAGGTTAAACCTATAACTCACCAACATTTTTGTTGACGTTTAAAGCATGTTTATTCTCAGGTGAATACTAAGAGCTTCCGCTGTTGCATACTAAAATAAGGACAAGATTTGGAGTCCATGTTTGTATGATATTGTGTAAAAACTGCATTCAAGAAACTGATTTCGATGTAACATATTTGTATTGTAAACCATTATGTAATGGTCGTGTGTAAACAGGATATTTTAGATTATCATTATTTGATAATCTACGTAAAGCTTTTTAAACCTTTATTTATGAAATAAAGGTTATGGTTTGTTTTAAAAATGAATGCAGTCTTTGAAAAACGTCTCATATAGAGGTCAAAATCTCGCAACGAAATCAATTAATATGGAACGTTTTTAATCAATAAGAACGGAACATTTCATATACAGGGTTGAGGTTGATTCCAAAATATATATAGTTTGAGTTGTGATCAATACTGAGATACGTATACACTGGGTCGTGGATTGATTCAAGATAATATTTATCGATTTATTTCTGTACATCTAACTGTGGACAACTAGTTGTAGGTTACTAACGAGGACAGCTGACTTAATAAACTTAAAACATCAAAATATATTAAAAGTGTTGTAAATATATTTTGAACAAACTTTGATATATATGTATATATTGTTATAGGTTCGTGAATCAACCAGTGGCCAAGTCTTACTTCCTGACGAAGTAAAAATCTGTGAAAGTGAGTTATAGTCCCACTTTTAAAATCTAATATTTTTGGGATGAGAATACATGCAGGTTTTATAAATGATTTACAAAATAGACACAAGTACGTGAAACTACATTCTATGGTTGAATTATCGAAATCGAATATGCCCCTTTTTATTAAGTCTGGTAATCTAAGAATTAGGGAACAGACACCCTAATTGACGCGAATCCTAAAGATAGATCTATTGGGCCTAACAAACCCCATCCAAAGTACCGGATGCTTTAGTACTTCGAAATTTATATCATATCCGAAGGGTGTCCCGGAATGATGGGGATATTCTTATATATGCATCTTGTTAATGTCGGTTACCAGGTGTTCACCATATGAATGATTTTTATCTCTATGTATGGGATGTGTATTGAAATATGAAATCTTGTGGTCTATTGTTACGATTTGATATATATAGGTTAAACCTATAACTCACCAACATTTTTGTTGACGTTTAAAGCATGTTTATTCTCAGGTGAATACTAAGAGCTTCCGCTGTTGTATACTAAAATAAGGACAAGATTTGGAGTCCATGTTTGTATGATATTGTGTAAAAACTGCATTCAAGAAACTGATTTCGATATAACATATTTGTATTGTAAACCATTATGTAATGGTCATGTGTAAACATGTTGTTTTAGATTATCATTATTTGATAATCTACGTAAAGCTTTTTAAACCTTTATTTATGAAATAAAGGTTATGGTTTGTTTTAAAAATGAATGCAGTTTTTGAAAAACGTCTCATATAGAGGTCAAAACCTCGCAACGAAATCAATTAATATGGAACGTTTTTAATCAATAAGAACGGGACATTTCAGTTGGTATCCGGGCATTGGTCTTAGAGAACCATAAAATTTGCATTAGTGTGTCTTATCAAGTTTGTTAGGATGCATTAGTGAGTCTGGACTTCGACCGTGTTTTCTTTAAAAATGATTGCTTAACATTTTTGTTGGAAACTATATATTATTAACATGTATATATTATGTGATATATTAATCTCTTAACATGTTTGATATTGTGTGATAGATGTCTACCTCTAGCACAAATCCCATTGACTCACCTAATAATAACGAAGAGTCGAATATATATTGGACTGATTCACAAGTTCCCGAAGAAGAACCGGAAGAAGAATCAGAACCGGAAGAAGAATCAGAACCAGAAGAGGAGGAACCGGAGGAGGAAATAGAACCGGTGGGGGAAATAATAAAATGGTTAAGTAAAATAAAATCCTCAACCAACCGACCAAGGTTAATTATGGTCAATGGTGTTTCCGCCAAGGAAGCAAAATATTGGGAGGATTACCAATTCTCCGATGAATCGGATTCCGACGAGAATTCCGATGATGTTATAGAAATTACCCCAACTGAATTTAAAAAGGCAGAAGAAAATAATAAGGGAAAGGGCATAAAAATAGAGAAATCTAATTCCAACCCCGATGAACTTTATATGTATCGTCAACCCCCGAAGCCCTTAAGTTGTAACAATGACCCGGGAACCTCTAAACCACCAGGTTTTTCTAAACCGTTGTGGAAAACGACAGCTCGTATTAGGGGAACATCATATATCCCTAGAAACTTGGCAAAACAAACCAAAACCGAAGAAGAAGAAACGAGCGAGTCAGAATAAGATAGTTGTATTCGTGTGGTGTAATATATGTAATATAGTGTGCTTATGCTTTATGATATATGTAAAAATTGCTTGTATTAATAAGTATATTTTTTTTATGAATCTAACTTGTCTATTTTACAGTATAAAAACACAAAATGGATAGACAACCCAATATTTTAAGAGACCTACCCGGAGACATGATTGATGAAATCTTGTCTAGAGTCGGTCAGAATTCTTCGGCACAACTATTTACGAGGAAATCAATTTGTAAGACATTCGAAGAACGTTCCAAGAATGTCTTGATTTATAAGAGACTTTCGTTTGAAAGATGGGGGATATCACATTGGGAAACCCATAAGTTACTATGTGTTTACTTTGACGCATATATTGCGGGGAACCCAAATGCTATTTTACGCAACGGGTTAAGAAATTATTTTGACTCAATGTATCCGAATATAGGACTTCATGATTTAGAAAAAGAGGCTAACATGAAACATAAAGAAGCATGCTATGCTTACGGGTTAGTAATGTTCGCTTCTCACCTAAGTGAGAAAAAGAACATCGGGCTACAACTATTAAACAAAACGTTCCCACAAGTGACGGAGTCGGTAATTGGGGTAAGAAATGAGGTTTTTAGGTTATTACGAGACTGTTGGTCATTACGTAACCCTCGTCCCTTTGACGACGTTACAACACGCTGTCTTATCAACGGCCATAACGGTTATGTTCCACAAGACCAAGGATGGGAAATAGTCCTAGTAAAACCAGAATGCATGACTTGTTTCTGGACGTATGAATTACGTGTCTTTATTGCCTTTGCTGAACGACTTGTGTACTAGCTAGAATTATCTTCACAACTATCTTGTATCAAAGTTATTGTGTGCTATATTTCATGCTTTATGTAAAATAAGCGGTATTGTAAGTTTGTAAAATATTGTATAAAAGTTTGAACGCGAAATATTATTATAATCAGTTTTTCATATAGAATTGTAGTAGTTGAATTGTATATTAGCTACTAAGTATGAACTTAACGGGTAGGTACTACCCGAATTTAAACTTATAAAACGCTAATATGAAGAAAAAGCTTTTATAAATGAGTTCATATTATGCTACGAAATACTATTAACTACTCTTAATATTCTGTATGATTAACTTGTTCCATTTGACTATTTTGAAGGAATGGCACCGACTACTCGACACACCGTGAATATGAATGAAGAGGAATTCCGTACTTTTCTAGCTTCAAACATAGCCGCAGTACAGGCTGCGCTACATACCAACAATAACCATGGATCTAGCAGTATAGGAAATCGTGTAGGATGCACCTACAAAGAATTCACTGCCTGCAAACCTTTTGAATTTGATGGAACCGAAGGACCGATCGGATTGAAACGGTGGACCGAGAAGGTCGAATTGGTGTTTGCCATAAGTAAGTGTACTGAAGAGGACAAAGTGAAGTACGCTACGCATACCTTCACAGGTTCTGCGTTAACATGGTGGAATACCTATCTAGAGCAAGTGGGATAAGATGATACGTACGCACTACCGTGGTCAGCATTTAAGCACTTGATGAACGAGAAGTACCGTCCCAGAACCGAGGTCAATAAGCTCACGACAGAACTTAGAGGGTTACGAACCCAAGGATTTGATATTACCACGTACGAAAGACGATTCACAGAATTGTGCCTATTGTGTCCGGGAGCGTTCGAAGATGAGGAAGAGAAGATCGACGCGTTTGTGAAAGGATTACCGGAAAGAATCCAAGAAGATATAAGTTCACACGAGCCCGCCTCCATACAACAGGCATGTAGAATGGCTCATAAACTAGTGAACCAGATTGAGGAAAGAATTAAAGAACAGACGGCTGAAGAGGCCAATGTGAAGCAAGTCAAAAGAAAGTGGGAGGAAAACGGTGATAAGAATCACCAATACAACAACAACAGCAATTACAATAATAATCGGAACAATTATCCCAACAATCGTAACATCAATCGCAACTACAATAAACGGCCCAACAACAACAACAACAACAACAACAACAACAACAACAACAACAGCAGCAACTACAACAATCATCCCAACAACAATAACAACCGCAACAACAACAACAATCAGAAGCAGCTATGCCAAAGGTGTGAAAAGTATCACTCGGGGTTCTGCACCAAATTTTGCAACAAGTGTAAAAGAAATGGTCATAGCGCGGCGAAGTGTGAGGTCTACGGACCAGGGGTTAACAGAACGAAAGGAACAAATGGTGTCGGAACGAGTAATGGCGGAGCAAGTAGTGTCGGAGCAAGTTATGCCAATGTAGTTTGTTATAAATGTGGAAAACCGGGCCACATTATTAGAAATTGCCCGAACCAGGAGAACACGAATGGACAAGGCCGCAGAAGAGTTTTCAATATTAATGCGGCAGAGGCACAGGAAGACCCGGAGCTTGTTACGAGTACGTTTCTTATTGACAATAAATCTGCTTACGTTTTATTTGATTCGGGTGCGGATAGAAGCTATATGAGTAGAGATTTTTGTGCTAAATTAAGTTGTCCATTGACGCCGTTGGATAGTAAATTTTTACTCGAATTAGAAAACGGTAAATTAATTTCAGCAGATAATATATGCCGGAATCGAGAAATTAAACTGGGTAGCGAAATATTTAAGATTGATTTGATACCAGTAGAGTTAGGGAGTTTTGATGTAATAGTTGGCATGGACTGGATGAAGAAGGTGAAAGCAGAGATCATATGTTATAAAAATGCAATTCGCATTGTACGAGAAGAAGGAGAACCCTTAATGGTGTACGGAGAAAAGGGCAACATGAAGCTACATCTTATTAGTAATTTGAAGGCACAAAAACTAATAAGAAAAGGTTGCTATGCTGTTCTAGCACACGTCGAGAAAGTACAAACTGAAGAAAAGAGCATCAATGATGTTCCCGTCGCAAAAGAATTTCCCGATGTATTTCCGAAAGAATTACCGGGACTACCTCCACATCGATCTGTTGAATTTCAAATAGATCTTGTACCAGGAGCTGCACCAATAGCTCGTGCTCCTTATAGACTCGTACCCAGCGAGATGAAAGAACTGCAAAGCCAACTGCAAGAACTATTAGAACATGGTTTCATTCGACCAAGCACATCACCATGGGGAGCTCCTGTTTTGTTTGTCAAGAAGAAGGATGGTACATTTAGGTTGTGTATTGACTATAGAGAGTTGAACAAACTTACCATCAAAAACCATTATCCACTGCAGAGAATTGACGACTTATTTGATCAACTACAAGGCTCGTCGGTTTATTCGAAGATCGATTTACGTTCTGGATATCATCAAATGCGAGTAAAGGAGGATGATATTCCAAAAACTGCTTTTAGGACGCGTTATGGTCATTACGAGTTTATGGTTATGCCGTTTGGATTGACTAACTCACCAGCTGTGTTCATGGACCTTATGAACCGAGTGTGTGGGCCATATCTTGACAAGTTTGTCATTGTTTTCATCGATGACATACTTATTTACTCAAAGAATGATCAAGAGCACGAAGAACATTTGAGAAAAGTGCTAGAAGTATTGAGGAAAGAAAAACTGTACGCTAAGTTTTCAAAGTGAGTATTTTGGTTGGAAGAAGTTCAATTCCTCGGTCACATAGTGAACAAAGAAGGTATCCAGGTGGACCCGGCAAAGATCGAAACCGTTGAAAAGTGGGAAACCCAAAAACTCCGAAGCATATACGTCAATTTTTAGGATTGGCTGGTTACTACAGAAGATTCATCCAAGATTTCTCCAAAATAGCAAAACCCTTGACTGCATTAACGCATAAAGGGAAGAAATTTGAATGGAAGGATGAACAAGAGAAGGCGTTTCAATTATTGAAGAAAAAGCTAACTACGGCACCTATATTGTCATTGCCTGAAGGGAATGATGATTTTGTGATTTATTGTGACGCATCAAAGCAAGGTCTCGGTTGTGTTTTAATGCAACGGACGAAGGTGATTGCTTATGCGTCTAGACAATTGAAGATTCACGAGCAAAATTATACGACGCATGATTTGGAATTAGGCGCAGTTGTTTTTGCATTAAAGACTTGGAGGCACTACTTATATGGGGTCAAAGGTATTATATATACCGACCACAAAAGTCTTCAACACATATTTAATCAGAAACAACTGAATATGAGGTAGCGTAGGTGGATTGAATTGTTGAATGATTACGACTTTGAGATTCGTTACCACCAGGGGAAGGCAAATGTGGTAGCGACGCCTTGAGCAGAAAGGACAGAGAACCCATTCGAGTAAAATCTATGAATATAATGATTCACACTAACCTTACTACTCAAATAAAGGAGGCGCAACAAGGAGTTTTAAAAGAGGGAAATTTAAAGGATGAAATACCCAAAGGATCGGAGAAGCATCTTAATATTCAGGAAGACGGAACCCGATATAGGGCTGAAAGAATTTGGGTACCAAAATTTGGAGATATGAGAGAAATGGTACTTAGAGAAGCTCATAAAACTAGATACTCAATACATCCTGGAACAGGGAAGATGTACAAGGATCTTAAGAAACATTTTTTGGTGGCCAGGTATGAAAGCCGATATTGCTAAATATGTAGGAGAATGTTTGACGTGTTATAAGGTCAAAGCTGAACATCAGAAACCATCAGGTCTACCACAACAACCTGAAATCCCGGAATGGAAATGGGAAAACATTACCATGGATTTCATTACTAAATTGCCAAGGACTGCAAGTGGTTATGATACTATTTGGGTAATAGTTGATCGTCTCACCAAGTCAGCACACTTCCTGCCAATAAGAGAAGATGACAAGATGGAGAAGTTAGCACGACTGTATTTGAAGGAAGTCGTCTCCAGACATGGAATACCAATCTCTATTATCTCTGATAGGGATGGAAGATTTATTTCAAGATTCTGGCAGACATTACAGCAAGCATTGGGAACTCGTCTAGACATGAGTACTGCCTATCATCCACAAACTGATGGGCAGAGCGAAAGGACGATACAAACGCTTGAAGACATGCTACGAGCTTGTGTTATTGATTTCGAAAACAGTTGGGATCAACATCTATCGTTAGCAGAATTTTCCTACAACAACAGCTACCATTCAAGCATTGAGATGGCACCGTTTGAAGCACTTTATGGTAGAAAGTGCAGGTCTCCGATTTGTTGGAGTGAAGTGGGGGATAGACAGATTACGGGTCCGGAGATAATACAAGAAACTACCGAGAAAATCATCCAAATTCAACAAAGATTGAAAACCGCCCAGAGTCGACAAAAGGGCTACGCGGACAGTAAAAGAAAAGATATAGAGTTTGAAATTAGAGAAATGGTCATGCTTAAGGTTTCACCTTGGAAAGGCGTTGTTCGATTTGGTAAACGAGGGAAACTAAATCCAAGGTACAATGGACCATTCAAGATTATAGATCCTGTCGGACCAGTAGCTTACCAACTGGAGCTACCTCAACAACTCGCGGCTGTACATAACACTTTCCACGTCTCAAATTTGAAGAAATGTTTTGCTAAAGAAGATCTCACTATTCCGTTGGACGAAATCCAAATCAATGAAAAACTTCAATTCATTGAAGAACCCGTCGAAATAATGGATCGTGAGGTTAAGAGACTTAAACAAAACAAGATAACGATTGTTAAGGTTCGATGGAATGCTCGTAGAGGACCCGAGTTCACCTGGGAGCGTGAAGATTAGATGAAGAAGAAATACCCGCATTTATTTCCAGAAGATACGTCAACACCTCCAACTGCTTAAAATTTCGGGACGAAATTTATTTAACGGGTAGGTACTGTAGTGACCAGAACTTTTCCATGTTTATATATATATTAAATGAAATTGTTATTTACATGATTAAGTGTTTCCAACATGTTAAGCAATCAAACTTGTTAAGACTTGATTAATTGAAATAGGTTTCATATAGACAATTGACCACCCATGTTGACCGGTGATTCACGAACGTTAAAACTTGTAAAAACTATACGATGACATATATATGGTTATATATATAGTTAACATGATTTTATTATAAGTATATATCTCATTAGGTATTTTAACAATGAGTTATATACATAAAAATGAGACTATTAATTTAAGAAACTCGAAAACGATATATATAACGATTATCGTTATAACAACGTGTTACTAGGTACATATGAATCATATTAAGATATTGATACACTTGGTTAATTATGTTAAATGATAAGTAAATATATTATTAAGTGTATTAACAATGAAATACATATGTAAAAATAAGACTACTAACTTAATGATTTCGAAACGAGACATATATGTAACGATTATCGTTGTAACGACATTTAACTGTATATATATATATATCATACTAAGATATATTATATATCATAATATCACGATAATATAACAATTTAACATCTTATTTGTTATAATAAACAATGGGTTAACAACATTCAACAAGATCGTTAACCTAAAGGTTTCAAAACAACGTTTACATGTAACGACTAACGATGACTTAACGACTCAGTTAAAATGTATATACATGTAGTGTTTTAATATGTATTCATACACTTTTGAAAGACTTCAATACACTTATCAAAATACTTCTACTTAACAAAAATGCTTACAATTACATCCTCGTTCAGTTTCATCAACAATTCTACTTGTATGCACCCGTATCCGTACTCGTACAATACACAGCTTTTAGATGTATGTACTATTGGTATATACGCTCCAATGATCAGCTCTTAGCAGCCCATGTGAGTCACCTAACACATGTGGGAACCATCATTTGGCAACTAGCATGAAATATCTCATAAAATTACAAAAATATGAGTAATCATTCATGACTTATTTACATGAAAACAAAATTACATATCCTTTATATCTAATCCATACACCAACGACCAAAAACATCTACAAACACTTTCATTCTTCAATTTTCTTTATCTAATTGATCTCTCTCAAGTTCTATCTTCAAGTTCTAAGTGTTCTTCATAAATTCCAAAAGTTCTAGTTTCATAAAATCAAGAATACTTCCAAGATTGCAAGTTTACTTCCAAGTTTTCTAAATCCATTCCAAGTAATCATCCAAGATCAGGAAACCTTTGTTACTTACAGTAGGTTATCTTTATAATACAAGGTAATAATCATATTCAAACTTTAATTCAATTTCTATAACTATAACAATCTTATTTCGAGTGGAAATCTTACTTGAAATTGTTTTCGTGTCATGATTCTGCTTCAAGAACTTTCAAGCCATCCAAGGATCCTTTGAAGCTAGATCTATTTTTTTCATTTCCAGTAGGTTTATCCAAGGAACTTGAGGTAGTAATGATGTTCATAACATCATTCGATTCATACATATAAAGCTATCTTATTCGAAGGTTTAAACTTGTAATCACTAGAACATAGTTTAGTTAATTCTAAACTTGTTCGCAAATAAAAGTTAATCCTTCTAACTTGACTTTTAAAATCAACTAAACACATTTTCTATATCTATATGATATGCTAACTTAATGATTTAAAACCTGGAAACATGAAAAACACCGTAAAACCGGATTTACGCCGTCGTAGTAACACCGCGGGCTGTTTTGGGTTAGTTAATTAAAAACTATGATAAACTTTGATTTAAAAGTTTTTATTCTGGGAAAATGATTTTTATTATGAACATGAAACTATATCCAAAAATTATGGTTAAACTCAAAGTGGAAGTATGTTTTCTAAAATGGTCATCTAGACGTCGTTCTTTCGACTGAAATGACTACCTTTACAAAAATGACTTGTAACTTATTTTTCCGACTATAAACCTATACTTTTTATGTTTAGATTCATAAAATAGAGTTCAATATGAAACCATAGCAATTTGATTCACTCAAAACGGATTTAAAATGAAGAAGTTATGGGTAAAACAAGATTGGATAATTTTTCTCATTTTAGCTACGTGAAAATTGGTAACAAATCTATTCCAACCATAACTTAATCAACTTGTATTTTATATTATGTAATCTTGAGATACCAAAGACACGTATACAATGTTTCGACCTATCATGTCGACACATCTATATATATTTCGGAACAACCATAGACACTCTATATGTGAATGTTGGAGTTAGCTATACAGGGTTGAGGTTGATTCCAAAATATATATAGTTTGAGTTGTGATCAATACTGAGATATGTATACACTGGGTCGTGGATTGATTCAAGATAATATTTATCGATTTATTTCTGTACATCTAACTGTGGACAACTAGTTGTAGGTTACTAACGAGGACAGCTGACTTAATAAACTTAAAACATCAAAATATATTAAAAGTGTTGTAAATATATTTTGAACATACTTTGATATATATGTATATATTGTTATAGGTTCGTGAATCAACCAGTGGCCAAGTCTTACTTCCCGACGAAGTAAAAATCTGTGAAAGTGAGTTATAGTCCCACTTTTAAAATCTAATATTTTTGGGATGAGAATACATGCAGGTTTTATAAATGATTTACAAAAATAGACACAAGTACGTGAAACTACATTCTATGGTTGAATTATTGAAATCGAATATGCCCCTTTTTATTAAGTCTGGTAATCTAAAAATTAGGGAACAGACACCCTAATTGACGCGAATCCTAAAGATAGATCTATTGGGCCTAACAAACCCCATCCAAAGTACCGGATGCTTTAGTACTTCGAAATTTATATCATATCCAAAGGGTGTCCCGGAATGATGGGGATATTCTTATATATGCATCTTGTTAATGTCGGTTACCAGGTGTTCACCATATGAATGATTTTTATCTCTATGTATGGGATGTGTATTGAAATATGAAATCTTGTGGTCTATTGTTACGATTTGATATATATAGGTTAAACCTATAACTCACCAACATTTTTGTTGACGTTTAAAGCATGTTTATTCTCAGATGAATACTAAGAGCTTCCGCTGTTGCATACTAAAATAAGGACAAGATTTGGAGTCCATGTTTGTATGATATTGTGTAAAAACTGCATTCAAGAAACTGATTTCGATATAACATATTTGTATTGTAAACCATTATGTAATGGTCATGTGTAAACAGGATGTTTTAGATTATCATTATTTGATAATCTACGTAAAGCTTTTTAAACCTTTATTTATGAAATAAAGGTTATGGTTTGTTTTAAAAATGAATGCAGTCTTTGAAAAACTTCTCATATAGAGGTCAAAACCTCGCAACGAAATCAATTAATATGGAACGTTTTTAATCAATAAGAACGGGAAATTTCACAACATGGTTTAGACACTTATCAAATAGTACAAATATTCTACTAAGGATGCGACGTTGCTACACGAAAAGACATCGACATAACAACTGGTGGTTCCATTATGAAGAAAACCGCAACTGACGCTTACAAAATTATTGATAACACTGCTTCCCACTCACATGAGTGGCATCAAGAAAAAGACATCTTTCGTTCATCTAAAGCGGCTAGAGCCGATTCTAGCCATGACTTTGATTCTGTTTTTGCAAAAATAGATGCTTTCGAGAGACGAATGGAAAAGATGAATAAAGATATTCACGCAATACGAATCAGTTGTGAGCAATGCGGTGGACCACACTTAATGAAAGATTGTCACATTGAGCAAACCATGTAACAATGTGAGAATGTTTCCTACATGAACCAAAGGCCGGGAAATAATTATCAAAATAATTATCAACCGCCAAGGCTAAACTTCAATCGAAATCAAAACATTCTTTACAATCCAAATGGACCTAACAATAACTCGTATAACCAACAAGGTTCGAATAACCAACCAACTCAAAACAACACTTTCAATCAACAAAGACCTAGCTTGTATAAACCACCACAACAAATCGAAGAGAAAAAGTTAAATCTGGAAGAAGTGGTATTTAAGCTAGTTGAATCTCAAACACAATTTATTGAAACTCAAACCCAAACGAATGAGAGGTTTGATCAGTCATTTAGAACTCAACAAGCTTCCATTTTGAATCTAGAAAAACAAGTAGGTACTCTTGTTATATTGATGAGTGAAAGGGAACAAGGAAGGCTACCGAGTAATACTGAAGTAAATCCTCGGAATGAAAATGTTAACATGGTTTCAACGAATTCTGAAAAACCAGCACCAGAAGATGGGAAGGTTTTAGATGTGAATAACAATGAAGAAGTTACACCACCACCACCACCCAAGTATGTAAAGCCAGTGGTGGCACCATACAAACCACCCATCCTGTTTCCAAGAAAAGGAGTTGAGTATGAGCAAGTGATAGGTAATAAAGTTTGTGATACCTTTGGAAAAAAGAAGAAGAAGAAGAATAAGAAAGTGCAAGAAACAAAAACCGTAGAAGTAAACCCGGTGAAGACAGTTCCACCAAAACCTCCACCTAGGGTAGGTGATCTGGGTGAATTTATTGTTCCTTGTCTACTTAGTGACTGTGTCATGTATGATGCACTAGCAGATTTAAAGTGTGAGTGTTATGCCTCTTTCATTATATAAGAGATTAGGAGTAGGTGAGTTAACTCCAACGGAAATGAGTGTTCGACTCTTTGATCAAACCATTAAGCACCCAGTTGGAATTGCTAACAACCTACCCGTTCAAGTAGGTAATTTAACCTTTCTAGTCGAATTCATTGTCATTGACATAGAAGAGGACCCAAACATTCCTCTAATTTTAGGCCGACCATTCTTAGCGACTACCGGGGCGTTATTTGATGTAAGAAAGGGTAGAATGACACTTAGTAATGATGAGAAATCGATCACCTTTATGATTCGAAAGTCTAAATCTCCACCAACCAAAACCGTTGAACCAACAAAAATGATTGGTAAGAACCATGTTGTTTTACCAACTCCAACGGTAGTGCTTAACAATAATAAAATGCCTAAGTGTGGGGAAAATAAAGTAACACCTAATGATGACTTGATAACAAAGAACCCCGTTGTTGATACGAAATTAAATGACCCCGTTATTAACAGTTTAATGAAGAAACTTTATAAACGGATTCGCGATACTAGAACCAAGGGGAACTTTAAGTTATGTAACCGGTTAGTGTCCAATCTATCGACTAAAGAAAAGGCGAAACTAGTTGAATTTGTGGATATTACACAGGAATCCGACCAATGGCTTAAAGAAAAAGTCACAAATATGCAAGTTGATTATGGTCCAAGAGAAATTGATGATGAAGTTAATCACAATTTCAACACCACAGCTACCTAAGTGTGGGGAGATTCAAATGTTCTAAGAAAAAAATGTTGTATAGTGTTAGTTGTTCTGTTCTCGTGTAGTTCCGAGAATGGAATCCTATTGGTCTTTTCCGCTAGCAGACACTAAAGAACTAGTTTTCTCCCTCCATTCTGAATTTTTATTTTATTTTATAGGTTTTGTATGAAATTAACATGCTTTTTAAATTTAAGTTTTGTGTAAATTTAAAAACAAAAATTTACTTTATTTCATTAAGTTAAAAATATGATTTTTAAAATTCGTCGTGAGTTGAAGATTAGGTCGTTGAACCGAAATTGCATTACCCGAGGGCGGGACGAGAAATTTTATTATCATTATTTTTAATCTTATTGATTTAAAGTATGCAAAAAAAAAAAAAATCCAATATGTTTGGAAACTTTGGTAAAATATAATCTTTTTTCTACGCTACTCACCCTCAATAATTTAAATTGCTACTGATTTCTTGCAAATGACGGCATTGCAAGATCTTAAGTGTGGGAAGGGGTTAAATTCTTTCGGATTTTTAAAATTTTAATTTAAACACTTGGTTACCAAATACTAGTAACGCATTAGTTGTATTAGAATCTAGTGCTCTCTGATAATAAAGAACAGCTCTAGTCTTATATACTGACTACCCACTTCTAGTAAAATTTTTAAAAAAAAAAATTTCAACTAAATGAATTCAAAATCATGTTTATACATATTTATGAACGATAAAACTAGGTGTTAACACCGAATTCATTTAAGAATGGAATAGAGGAGAATAAAAAGGCAAAGAAAGAAAAATAAAAGCCAAGTGTGGGAAAAATTTACCAAGTTATTTAGAACATATATCACATATTTTTGTACAAATAATTGAAGATACTTTTGTTTTGAACAATAATAATCAGTTTTACCCGATTTATTGTAATAATTTTTAAAGAAAGATGGATCTACACGATGAATCAATTTCATCATTTAAAGGAAGTAAAGTCTTCCGAAAAAGACACGCGCTTCTTGATTTAGGTCAAGAAGTTGTCATCCAAACCAGCTGTAGGTTGATGAAAAATTTAGAAAAGTGATCACTAAAATCAGCAGGAAATCCACGGACCTCAACATCAAACAGGGTCGCCAAGTGGTCAGATTTATCCTAACCATGAGAAGGATTTATCTCGTACAATGGGGGGGCACCGTGCAAATTAGCTTGATAAGACTAATGAATCAGATCCCCAGAAAGGATAATCTCCTTAAAGATTAAAAATCAGCTTTTAAGCCTGATATTACTCAATCCTTGAGATTGACCTTAAAGATTGAGAATTACAAACTCATGAAATTCGATGATATCTAAACTCGAGCTTGAACGAGAAAATATTTTGATCAAATTAAAACCGATTTGTTTTTTGAAAACCTATTTTCAATGCGATCATTATCATTGAACGTAAAATCCTAAGAATTCATCAAAATTCATTAGGTCACCTGAACCAAATCGGGTGTCAACCGTAAGAACGGTGGTTGCATAGCATGGTCGAAGACAGGACCTTGTGCCAGACCGAAAAACTATAGGGTGATCTTTACTATTGCTCCTACAAAGGATAGTAATTGCATCCGACACGATATAGATCATAATTAAAATCATGTCACGGGACATTGCCTTAACAGTTGCTTGTTCAACGCTTTCCTTTACAACCGGACGGTAGTTTACCGAAAGGTAATATACGGAGCAAGTATAATGGACGTGTTGCTTTTCTAATACAAGGTTAGCAAGTGGGTGACACAAAACCGCAAGTTTTAAACTAAAATTTTCAAATCTGAAACCCACCAAACCCACAAAAATATTTTGCAAACACCGGTGAAGGGTTATTTCGGAAAACTTATGTAGGGTAAAAATTAGAATGAATTTTTAAAAGATCAAATGTTTTCATAAAGATCCAATTTCCTTAAGGATCTAAATTTTCATAGTCATGTGGAACTGTAAACCACATCGTTACTATCATTGTTCATACCGCCGTATCAAAATCACTGATGTATAAAGTGTGAGAATAAAAAAAGTAATTCGAGTGAAGTGTGATTTTATTTCAAGTTCTGTATTGCTTGAGGACAAGCAACGTTCAAGTGTGGGGATATTTGATAGTGCTCCAAATGAACATATATTTAGTAGCAATATGCTTCCAATATGTAAAGTTTTCAGTTGCAATTGTTCCATTTTCAAGTAATATTCGTTTAAATAAATAAGTGCGAAGACAAAAGGCAAAAACGAAGATTTGAAGACGCAAACGTCCAAAAACCTCAAATGTACAAGATACAATTCAAGTGGTTCAATTTATTGATAAGAAACGTCTAAAAATGACAAGAGTACAAGTTGCGAAACACAAAGTACAAGATATCTACGCGTACGAAAAGACGTTTGAAAATCCGAAACCAAGACATGAACCAACTATCAACGCGCGACGCAACGGAACTAAAATTACAAATCAACTATGCACATAAATATAATATAATATATAATTAATTATATAAATTATATATATATATATATATATATATATATATATATATATATATATATATATATATATATATTATATTTATATATTAAACGTCGACAAGCTAGGATCCAAAATTAGATGAGCTGGAAAACTGACCTCCGCACTCGCGGAGCTTTGAAGACCAATACCTCCGCACTCGCGGAGCACACTATTTCAGAAATGGCCTATAAAAGGCCGAGCCCTCTGCCGAATCCATGGACCATATCTATCTATCTCTCTCAATTTATATATTTATATTATAATTATAATTTTAATTTAAGATTAATAATAAATTATGGTTTAGTTGGGTTATTGTAAGAATGTTTTACGGGTTTTAAGTCGGAACTCTGTCCGTGTAACGCTACACGATAAATAATCACTGTAAGCTATGTTTTTCCTTTTTAAATTAATGTCTCTTAACTAAGTTATTATTATGCTTATTTGAGCCAAAGTAATCGTGATGTTGGACTAAAAAATTAAGATTGGGTTATTAAACTTTGTACCATAATTAGGGTATGGACAAAAGATCGACACTTGTGGACATTGGACCATAGACCATTAATAGATGGGGGGTATTGTTTAATCGAATGACAATTCTTTGGAGCCTGTCGAACCTATCTTCAAATTAGTTAATCTAATAATTATTAAATGATCATGCATGTCCTATTTAGTGACGTTTATACGACATCTTTTACAAATCATTTAATTTATTCAATTGGATTAGGTAATTTATTATTCATTATGGCTAAGTGAATAAATTAACGTATCATGGACTAATTAAAATAGGGGTGGATTACATTCAAGGGTAATTGGTGTAATTGTTAACAAAGTATTAAAACCTTGGATTACACACAGTCGATAACCTGGTGTATTCATTAAACAAAGTATTAAGACCTTGTTACAGTTCGAATCCCTAATTAGTTGGACTATTTGACTTCGGGTATAAGGTTAAATTTACCGAGCATTTTATAATTATGACCGATGGACTATTATGGACAAAAACCAGATAGGTATCAAATAAACCAGGACAAAGGACAATTAACCCAGGACAATTAATTAAAATCAACATGTCAAACATCATGATTACGGAAGTTTAAATAAGTATAATTGTTTTATTGTATTCCTCATCGTACTTTCATTTACTCGCAATTTTATTTACTGTCATTTTATTTATCGCAATTTATTTTACGCACTTTAATTATTGTTATTTATCTTTACGCTTTATTTAAAATCGACAAACCGGTCATTAAACGGTAAAACCCCCTTTTTATAATAATAATAATACTACTTATATATATATATATATATATATATATATATATATATATATATATATATATATATATATATATATATATATATATATATATATATATAAATATAAATATAGTTCTATAAAAATATGGTACGTTTTCAAGTAGCTCCCTGTGGAACGAACCGGACTTACTAAAAACTACACTACTCTACGATTAGGTACACTGATTATAGTGTTGTAGCAAGGTTTAGGTATATCCCATCCGTAAATTAATAAAACTTGTGTAATATATCGTCGTATTTCGTAGTAAACAATAATAGTATTTTGCGTACCACCTCGCACATCATCAATATGCCTGCTCAATACTTAAAGAGGGGTTTAAGGATCTTA
Source organism: Rutidosis leptorrhynchoides (assembly GCF_046630445.1). Taxonomy (NCBI): domain Eukaryota; kingdom Viridiplantae; phylum Streptophyta; class Magnoliopsida; order Asterales; family Asteraceae; genus Rutidosis; species Rutidosis leptorrhynchoides. The sequence continues at coordinate 218,856,315 of NC_092333.1, read as the reverse complement.
GAACAAGGCTCTCATGTCCGGCTACCGTGAATAACCCTGGCCGACATGATGATGTCGGCGGGGTGGCCAAGTGATTAAGTCCACCTTTAATGACGATCGTCGATTAGAAGGCCCCAAATAAGGTCGTAGGTGCTAGTTAATCAAGAAACTAACCTGTTAACCTTTTGAGGATGCTAGATGATGCTGTTACGTAAGGTGTATACTAGGAGATGACTACCTAACGTGATGATGCTTAGAATGATAGTTAGGGTTTGTATATATAGGCAAACCCTAATTCTAGAATCATCCAAGATAATGGCAATCCTTTCCATAACAAACTCCCCCGAATCACGGATGTAATTATGGAAAAGATATTTACTTGATAGCCAAGTAATCGCTGTACCGGGAACAAAGGCATTAGATACGAATCCGCATACCGCATAACGCGCATAAGCACACGCATACGCACATTAGTGAGTGCCCACATATATATAGGGTGCGCATGCGGGTTGCGGTATCATTATATACTGTAATTGCTTGGTAGGAAACTAGTGTTATTGTACTTCTCAAATGAGTTTGTTACAAAAAGAAAAAAGGTTAAAGAAATTTGATAAAGAAAAAGTCACGTGATTATCATGCGTCAAGCGTGATTACAAAGAAAGAAGAAAGACACCTGAAAGGCAGGTTTGGAACATAAACATATACCCAACGTTTGAAAAGGCGTGAGATGGATGGGAGACGGTGTCGAGACATTTTATGTGACAACCCGGAAATTTTGGACCAAATTTAAACTAAATCTTTATATGATTTTGACACGATAAGCAAAGTCTACAATGATGAGTCTCAACAATTTTGAACTGTTTTCATGTATGCAATTACCCTTCGACTGCTCTCGACGATTCACGAACCATTATTTGTAAATAGAAATGTATATGTAAATAATTATATATTATAAGTTAAACTATTATGTGATTTAGTTATTATGAAAGAACTTAAGGTAATTTAAGACTTGATATTTAAAACTGTTTAGTTAATTATATAGAGCATATTGAATATAAATGATTTTTGAACAGAATTTATCAACGTTAACAAAGTATTAAAATATATACTTTGAGTTTAATTGTTTCAATATATACAATTAACTATGTAAAATAAAACAATATATAATAATTATTATTTAAAACATATTTATATATATAAATAAGGTATATTGAATATATAAATATAGTTCCGAATTTATTTAGTAAACGATAGAAGCACTCGTTTATCATTTGATGGTTATTTAAATAAGTTAAGTTCAAACTTAGGTGATTTTAAAATAAACGGTGATCCGAAAATGAGTAATATAAATTTTAGGCTTATTAAAAATATATTTAGGAACTATTTGTAAATTATAAAACTTTTTATATTTTATTTGGGGTTGGGAGTGAATAATTAATGTAATTTTATATTTAATAGTTAATGATCGAATTTTATACCATAATGACCAAAATAAATAAATATAGTTAATTTAAAAATATGGGATTTTTCTGAACACTTTTATCCGCAACTGATTTCGCACGATACACAGTCCGTGAAAACTGTCGGTAACTAAACTCCAATTCAATGGCTGTATTACTGTTTCTATCCACGTTCTCATTCATTCATTGGAATTATGATATTATTATATTCATTATATTTATTAATATATTATGTACCGTAAGTTATATTATATATCTATATATTCATATATTGAGATTATTAATCATCCACCATATTCTATCTATCTCACCTCAATTTCTGTTATTGATTACCAACTCAAACACACACACCATCACTAGCTCAAAACATCACACTTGTTACCATCTTTATTTGTTGGCCTATTAATCGATCTCCCATCATCACCACTGCAACCACTGGCTACCTCTCAACATTATCGAATGTTTATGGTTATGTCCGTAGCTCGAGAAACCCACTTTGATCACCACCTCTCCTCTCAAACGTCGCGTTGTATTGCTACCCTTTTCTTTTTATGTTCGTAAATTATATCACCATCCATAAACTCTAACCTTCACACGCGTCCATAACCCACCATATTCCATCCACCTCCGTTGCCCACCATTGCACCACCTTTACCTTTTTTTGACTCTTCTCTTTAATTGAACATCGCCACCTCTCTTTATATTTCTTCTATTTCTACAATCACCTGCAACTATTTTTTTTTCTAATGATATCGTGAAAGGCTGCTGCCATGATTTCTCTTTTTTTGTTGTATTCTGTCTGTAAGTTATAAAACCAAGCCTAAGGCATGTCAAAATGGGAACTAATGTGAAGAATCAAGAACTTGGAGCATTTTTGTAAATACCAAAAGTCCTTGTATAAGTCTTCTGTTGTCGAAAACAATATTATCATAAACAGAAAAAAACACACAAACTTCCAACTTCATTAAAACATTACAGCTACAATGGATTCTGTATAACCACCATCGAATCACAAGTACCACCGCCTTCTTATTTCTGTTTTCTAAGAAACCATTAACCACCACTCCATCTTACCATCTTCAACCCGTCACCATCTCTCTCTCTTCATCTATTCAAACGTAAACCACCAAAACCACCCTAAGATGCCACCCGTTTGATCAATACTGCTCCTATTTCAGGCTGTTACCGTGAACAAACACCAAACCAAATTGTGTTTTCTATTTTCACAAACCGTAACCCTTTATTTTTCATATTGTCGACCACAGATACTTTGTAGATATATAAGTATACTGAAAATCAACTTCAAATAAATAAAGAAAACAATGAGTGGGATGATGGTGCGTTGAGTACTAGTGCCAGACTAACCCCACGTTCCACTAAACTTTTGTTTCATTTAAATTAAAACACGTTATGATATCCAGCTTCTGTATTTATGTTTGGGCCGTGATGATTTTACTTGTTGGACTATGATTTGATTGGGCTATTATTGGGCTGCTAGGTTATATTTTTTATTGGGTCGTGAACACCTTTTAGGAGTTGAGCCGAAAAGGCTGAAAATGGTGATATATATATCATAGTGTTTGTAGTAGAAAGAGGAAACCGAAACATGGATTAAAAGAATTTAGATCCTTATTATATCATAAATAAAACAATGGTGAAATGGTTTGGGATTGTGTTAGGGGAATGAGAGGCCTCGGGTTCGAGCCCTGTTTGGTGCAATTCTTTTTCGAAAAGTTTCCTAAAGGGTATACACTTTTATTTTATTTATTATTATTATTATTATTATTATTATTATTATTATTATTATTATTATTATTATTATTATTATTATTATTATTATTATTATTATTATTCTTCTTCTTCTTCTTCTTATTAATATTATTATTATTATTATTATTATTATTATTATTATTATTATTATTATTATTATTATTATTATTATTATTATTATTATTATTATTAGTATCATTGTTTTCATTTTTATTATTATTAACATTATTACTATTATTATGATTATAGATACCAATATTATTATAGAAACGATTAAGTTACAAATTAAAATAAAATTATTAATATTATTATTACTATCATTACTACATTATTATTATAATAACAAACAAATATTTATATATATATATAAATAACTACATTTAATACATGAAACATAACCATTTTAATATTTTTACTAATTATTTATCTAAAGTATATAAAATAGATATATTCAATAAAATTATTAATGAAACCTATAGATTATTAAATATAATAATTATATCACTAATAATAATATCTAAATTTGTTCCATTTCAAGTATATGTTTTAATATATTTAACTGGTATAGGTTCGTGAATCCGAGGCCAACCCTGCATTGTTCGGAAATAAAACTGAAAGAGGAAACTGAAACATGGATTAAAAGAATTTAGATCCTTATTATATCAGAAATAAAACAGTGGTGCAATGGTTTGAGATTGTGTTAGGGGAATGAGAGGTCTCGGGTTCGAGCCCGGCTTGGTGCAATTTTTTTTAGAAAAGTTTCCAAAAGGGTATACACTCTAGATTTATTTATTATTATTATTATTATTATTATTATTATTATTATTATTATTATTATTATTATTATTATTATTATTATTATTATTATTATTATTATTATTATTAGTATCATTATTTTCATTCTTATTATTATTAACATTATTACTATTATTATGATTATAGATACCAATATTATTATAGAAACCATTAAGTTACAAATTAAAATAAAATTATTAATATTATTATTACTTTCATTACTACATTATTATTGTAATAACAAATAAATATTTTTATATATATAAATAACTACATTTAATACATGAAACATAACCATATTAATATTTTTACTAATTATTTATCTAAAGTATATAAAATAGATATATTCAATAAAATTATTAATGAAACCTATAGATTATTAAATATAACAATTATATCACTAATAATAATATCTAAATTTGTTCCATTTCAAGTATATGTTTTAATATATTTAACTGGTATAGGTTCGTAAATCCGAGGCCAACCCTGCATTGTTCAGTTCCGTCGTATGCATATTTTTACTACAAAATATCGTATCGTGAGTTTCATTTGATTTCCTTTTACTCTTTACATTTTTGGGACTGAGAATACATGCGCTGTTTTTATAACTATTTACTAAATGCTTTTGAGATATATTTTTGAACTGAGAATACATGAACTGGTTTTATAAATGTTTGACGAAATAGACACAAATATTCAAAACTACATTCTATGATAGAATTATTTGGATTCAGAGGTTCGATTTCTATAAAGATTATATTATCGACCATCGAAGAGATGATTTTGTCATTACACGCATGCATTAGCTCCCGAAATGGTTCGATTTTGTAGTTAATAATGGAGAGATGATTTTGTCATTACACGCACGCATTAGCTCCCGTTTTAGCTACCATCGGTGAGATGATTTTGCATTGCACGCACGCATTAGCTCCCGATGTATTGTATTGTATTGTATTCAATTTTGTAGTTAGTAGCAGAGAGATGATTTTGTCATTGCACGCACGCATTAGCTCCCGTTTTAGGTACCGTATGAGAGAAGAGTTTGCATTGCACACACGCATTAGCTCCCGTTGTAAAATTATATTATATTAACTTCCACGGTGAGATGATTTTGCATTGCACGCACGCATTAGCTACCGTTGGTGAGTTGTTTGAAAGGTTCCGGTGTTCTTCATATGAATGATTTTACAGCAGGAGTAGACCTGCACAGATTGTTTTCTAAATATGAGTATCTTGTGGTCTATTATATTATTGGAAATGATTATTTATGATAAACTAATGAACTCACCAACCTTTTGGTTGACACTTTAAAGCATGTTTATTCTCAGGTATTAAAGAAAACTTCCGCTGTGCATTAGCTCATTTTAAGGATATTACTTGGAGTCATTCATGGCATATTTCGAAAGACGTTGCATTCGAATCGTTGAGTTCATCAAGATTATTATTAAGTCAATTATAGGTGGATATATTATGAAATGGTATGCATGCCAACAACTTTCGATGTAAAGAAAGTTTGTCTTTTAAAAACTAATGCAATGTTTGTAAAATGTATTATATGGAGGTCAAATACCTCACGATGTAATCAACTATTGTGAATCGTTTATAATGTATATGAACGGGTCATTTCAGTTGGTATTAGAGCGGTGGTCTTAGCGAACCAGGTCTGCATTAGTGTGTCTAACTGATAGTCATTAGGATGCATTAGTGAGTCTTGACTTCGACCGTGTCTGCATGTCAAAAGTTTTGGTTATCATTTTTGTCAGAAATTACCTGCTTATCATTCTTATTCTAGACACATCTTATTGCATTGATTGCATGAACAGTGTATAGACAAAATTCATATCTTAGCGTATCTATTACTCTAAACTTTGTCTGACATATTCCGTAAATTTCTCCGTAATCTACGCAAATCTTTTGCTCTATATATATAGATATTCTATGTAATTAGAATACCCCACGATAGCCGAAAAATCATTTCATATCGTAAAATACTTTATTCAATCATACGAAATGGAATTCGTCATTAGTTCAAGTCACTCGGATTTTGAAATGGAATCCCACTTAAGCTCCGAAAGCAGTGTGACTGGAATGGATCAACCAATCAGCCATCATCTATTCTGGATGAATTGGGGATGGGTTCGTAGTCTACTTAATCATTGGAGACAAGAAGAAGGCGATCCTTTCCATCCACCACATAGCCCTCTTGGCGAAGAACCTGAAGCACTTACCGGCGAACCTGTCCGAAACACCATTTTCTCTTTCATTTCTAGAGTATCTCGTCACGACTATATACTATACCAAATTATAGATCTTATTTATCCGCTCATCCGAACCGACAATCACCCCAGAGTAATAGAAGAAGTTAACGAAATTCGTGCCCGATTTGTAGCCTTGGAAAATATGGTGCAAAACGTACCAGCTTCAGCAACATTACCGGCACCAACAGTACCAGCAACATCAACACCAATACCACCAACAAACTAAGTTTCAACACCACATGCTTCAACATCTCATTCTGTACCTCGAGTATAATTATCGTTCTACGAATCGTTCTACATCAATTATCTTCATTCTACTTGACGATTATATAATTTCTAATGTTTTAGAGATTATGTGTTCTAGTTCTAACGATAAATCAAATGAGATTAATATCATATTAACTCATTAAATCCACGATTATATCTGAAGAAAATATATATGTATATATGTTTTCATAAAGATTGTAATCAAAAATTCTTTTGTAGAAACTGTTAATGGTAAAAATATTTTAACGGGTAGGTAATACCCGAGGAATATTTAGATTTCACATTAATAAGTTACACTGTACATTCTTTCAAATACGATTCAACAGTCATTTACTATCCTACTTACATCCACCGATGCACGTACCCGTTCACCACAGAATAACCATTTTCATTCAATTTCATATTTGGATTTTGACCTATCAGAATCTGACAAGTGGCATAATGAAGAACACATTGGACAAAATAAAATTTGTTAGAAACAAACAAATTAACTATGAGAAATTTTGTTAAGAATTCACGCTAACAAAATCCTAGCTAACTGTTCCTAGCTAACTGTTGATTCCTTATTGTACATTTATTTATCGCAATTTATTTATCGCAATTTTAATTCTCGCAATTTTATTTATCATCATTTAATTTCTGTTATTTATTTTACGCACTTTATCGGGACACGTATACAATGTTTTGACATATCATATCGACGTCATCTATATATATTATTTGGAATAGCCATAGACACTCTATATGCTGTAATGCTCGAGTTCGCTATACAGGGTTGAGGTTGATTCTTAAATAATATATATACTTTGAGTTGTGATCGAGTCTGAGACATGTATATAATGGGTCACGACACGTATCAATTAATTCGAATATTATATATTAAACTATATATGAATTGTTGAACTATTAATTGTGGACTACTAACTGTGGACTAATAACATTGGACAATTAAAATTAATTAAAACGTTGATTATAACATATGAAACTAAACATTTCTTCAAGTTTGCCACTTGATTTCATCTTAAACCTCATTTGTATCTCGACGATTACAATCTGCATTCAAACCTTTCATGATTCTTGAAAACACCTCAATCGAGAGAATGAACCAACCACACTTCATCTACGGAAGGAAGGATTAATGTATATAGTTATGCACCTGAAAACACTCGGAACCTGAGTAAACGTTTAACACGTATCTGTACTAGATCCTTTAGTATTATTATTACCAAAAATAACATTGCAATTCCTTTCCAAATTAGCCAATTTTATCACAGCTCCAACAAATCAACTTCGACTTTCATTCGGATAAGTCTTATTATAACCTTGATATATAAGTTTGCCTTTCATCATCGTTACCGGAGAACCGTTTATATCCCACCACATTAGCAGAAAACTTACCAGCAACTTCATTACTTATTGGCTTAAGTATCTCCGGAGAACTATTATGATTGTTCATTAAAACCCTATCATATACTCATTCGCACCTTGTAACGAGAATTGCCATACCAATTACCGAGAATCAGCAATCAGCATTTTGACATCAATTATCTCTTCGCGATATCAGTGATACATCAGAAAGAAAACTGTTTTAGTTTTTTTTTTTTTTTTTTGAAAGGCAAGCTTGCATCAGTCCGGACCGAAGCCTAGTCATCATTTACACACACACACGCGCTTTCGGGCAGGAAACCCGAACCACACTCTGAGGATCCGACCCTTAAACCATCCCGAGGGGCAGGCGGGCCAGACCTTAGTCCCAGAGCGGGTCGGTAAAACCTTCCCTTTGGGCCACCTTCAAGGAATATATTTCAATTCCTAGAGTGGGTGACGAGGTTCGAACCCGAGACCTCTAGCCCTGCAAGTACACAAGTGTAACCTCGGTACCGCTGGACCGAAGATCCGTTGGTAAACTGTTTTAGTTTCTAAATTCTAAAAAATTCAAATTTAAAATTTGAATGTTTTTGAAGTAGTGTTGGGAACTGAAGCATGAATTAGTATAATATAATGACACTTGATCAACGTGATTATATTACAGTAAGTCATGCTAAGTTTCTAATGGAACGTGATGATTCACAGACCATACCGTCATGATATACCATGTTACATGACTCTTACATTCTATCTAATCTCTAAATATATCAAGAACATATATTCTTAATAGTTCTATCTTTCGTGACTTTGATAATTTAACAAATCTAATCGTGCTATTTCGCTTCTCTCTGCTTAGAATATTATAATCATTCGAAACTTCATACCTACAAATTCTGGACCATTATTTGCTTGACTTAAAGTCGGAAAGAGAAAACAAAAGGATGGAACTCCCAACATATAAAGGAAATGAAGAGGATGGATTTATAGTAAAATATTCGACAGAGTAATCGAAATAGATTATTGTATTTAACCAAAGAAGATTCTAATCTCCTTAATTTCTGAAAAATCAAATCTTATATAGATTTCGAAGATTATCTCTAAATTCCTTGAATTTCGGAAATCCACCGTGACTACGTCAAAAGTTAAATCTCTATCTCAATCTTTTGTGATAGCTTCACTCATACTCTTCACATAAACGAATTGTTTTATTCATAATAGTCAATAATGATAAAACTCTATTTATCAACTCATATTCATCATGAAAACATTTCTATTGTTAACCATGACGACCACATTCAAATTTCGGGACGAAATTTCTTTAACGGGTAGGTACTGTGACAACCCGGAAATTTCGGACCAAATTTAAACTAAATCTTTATATGATTTTGACACGATAAACAAAGTTTACAATGATGAGTCTCAACAATTTTGAACTGTTTTCATGTATGCAATTACCCTTCGACTGCTCTCGACGATTCACGAACCACTAATTGTAAATAGAAATGTATATGTAAATAATTATATATTATAAATTAAACTATTATGTGATTTAGTTATTATGAAAGAACTTAAGGTAATTTAAGACTTGATATTTAAAACTATTTAGTTAATTATATAGAGCATATTGAATATAAATGATTTTTGAACAGAATTTGTCAACGTTAACAAAGTATTAAAATATATACTTTGAGGTTAATTGTTTCAATATATATAATTAACTATGTAAAATAAAACAATATGTAATAATTATTATTTAAAACATATTTATATATATAAATAAGCTATATTGAATATATAAATATAGTTCTGAATTTATTTAGAAAACGATAGAAGCACTCGTTTATCATTCGATGGTTATTTAAATAAGTTAAGTTCAAACTTAGGTGATTTTAAAATAAACGATGATCCGAAAATGAGTAATATAAATTTTAGGCTTATTAAAAATGTATTTAGGAACTATTTGTAAATTTTAAAACTTTTTATATTTTACTTGGGGTTGGGAGTGAATAATTAATGTAATTTTTTATTTAATAGTTAATGATTGAATTTTATACCATAATGACCAAAATAAATAAATATAGTTAATTTAAAAATATGGAATTTTTCTGAACACTTTTATCCGACACTGATTTCGCACGATACACAGTCCGTGAAAACTTTCGGTAACTAAACTCCAATTCAATGGTTTCATTACTGTTTCTATCCACGTTCTCATTCATTCATTGGAATTATGATATTATTATATTTATTATATTTATTAATATATTATGTACCGTAAGTTATATTATATATCTATATATTCATACACTGAGATAATTAATCATCCACCATATTCTATCTATCTCACCTCCTTTTCTGTTATTGATTACCAAATCAAACACACACACCATCACTAGCTCACAACATCACACTTGTTACCATCTTTATTTGTAGGCCTATTACTCGATCTCCCATCATCACCACTGCAACCACCGACTACCTCCCAACATTATTGAATGTTTATGGTAATGTTCCTAGCTCGACAAACCCACTTTGATCACCACCTCTCCTCTCAAACGTCATGTTGTATTGCTACCCTTTTCTATTTATGTTCGCAAATTATATCACCATCCATAAACTCTAACCTTCACACGCGTCCATAACCCACCATATTCCATCCACCACCGTCGCCCACCATTACACCACCTTTACCTTTTTCTGACTCTTCTCTTTAATTGAACATCGCCACCTCTCTTTATATTTCTTCTATTTCTACAATCACCTGCAACTATTTTTTTTTCTTCTAATGATATCGTGAAAGGCTGCTGCCATAATTTCTCTTTTTTTGTTGTATTCTGTCTGTAAGTTATAAAACCAAGCCTAAGGCATGTCAAAATGGGAACTAATGTGAAGAATCAAGAACTTGGAGCATTTTTGTAAATTCCAAAAGTCCTTGCATAAGTCTTCCGTTGTTGAAAACAATATTATCATAAACAGAAAAAAACACACAAACTTCCCATTAAAACAATACGGCTACAATGGATTCTGTATAACCACCATCGAATCACAAGTACCACCGCCTTCTTATTTCTGATTTCTAAGCAACCATTAACCACCACTCCATCTTACCATCTTTAACCCGTCACCACCTCTCTCTCTCTCTCTCTCTCTCTCTCTCTCTCTTTCTCTCTCTCTTCATCTATTCAAACGTAAACCACCAAAAACACCCTAAGACGCCACCCGTTTGATCAATACTGCTCCTGTTTCAGGCTGTTACCGTGAACAAACACCAAACCAAATTGTGTTTTCTATCTTCACAAACCGTAACCCTTTATTTCTCATGTTGTCGGCCACAGATACTTTGTAGATATATAAGTATACCAAAAATCAACTTCAAATAAATAAAGAAAACAATGAGTGAGATGATGGTGCGTTGAGTACTAGTGCCATACTAACCCCACGTTCCACTAAACTTTTGTTTCATTTAAATTAAAACACATTATGATATCCAGCTTCTGTATTTATGTTTGGGCCGTGATGATTTTACTTGTTGGACTATGATTTGATTGGGCTATTATTGGGCTGCTAGGTTATATTTTTTATTGGGTCGTGAACACCTTTTAGGAGTTGGGCCGAAAAGGCTGAAAATGGTGATATATATATCATAGTGTTTGTAGTAGAAAGAGGAAACCGAAACATGGATTAAAAGAATTTAGATCCTTATTATATCATAAATAAAACAATGGTGAAATGGTTTGGGATTGTGTTAGGGGAATGAGAGGCCTCGGGTTCGAGCCCTGTTTGGTGCAATTCTTTTTAGAAAAGTTTCCTAAAGGGTATACACTTTTATTTTATTTATTATTATTATTATTATTATTATTATTATTATTATTATTATTATTATTATTATTATTATTATTATTATTATTATTATTCTTCTTCTTCTTCTTATTAATATTATTATTATTATTATTATTATTATTATTATTATTATTATTATTATTATTATTAGTATCATTGTTTTCATTTTTATTATTATTAACATTATTACTATTATTATGATTATAGATACCAATATTATTATAGAAACAATTAAGTTACAAATTAAAATAAAATTATTAATATTATTATTACTATCATTACTACATTATTATTATAATAACAAACAAATATTTATATATATATAAATAACTACATTTAATACATGAAACATAACCATTTTAATATTTTTACTAATTATTTATCTAAAGTATATAAAATAGATATATTCAATAAAATTATTAATGAAACCTATAGATTATTAAATATAATAATTATATCACTAATAATAATATCTAAATTTGTTCCATTTCAAGTATATGTTTTAATATATTTAACTGGTATAGGTTCGTGAATCCGAGGCCAACCCTGCATTGTTCGGTTCCGTCGTATGCATATTTTTACTACAAAATATCGTATCGTGAGTTTCATTTGATTCCCTTTTACTCTTTACATTTTTGAGACTGAGAATACATGCGCTGTTTTTATAACTATTTACTAAATGCTTTTGAGATATATTTTTGAACTGAGAATACATGAATGGCTTTTATAAATGTTTGACAAAATAGACACAAATATTCAAAACTACATTCTATGATAGAATTATTTGGATTCAGAGGTTCGATTTCTATAAAGATTATATTATAGATCATCGGCGAGATATTTTGTCATTGCACGCACGCATTAGCTCCCGAAATGGTTCGATTTTGTAGTTAGTAACGGAGAGATGATTTTGTCATTGCAAGCGCGCATTAGCTCCCGTTTTTGCTACCATCGGCGAGATGATTTTGCATTACATGTACGCATTAGCTCCCGATGTATTGTATTGTATTGTATTCGATTTTGTAGTTAGTAACAGAGAGATAATTTTGTCATTACACACACGCATTAGCTCCCATTTTAGCTACCCTCGGAGAGATGATTTTGCATTGCACGCACGCATTAGCTCCCGTTGTAAAAATTATATTGTATTAACTTCCACGGTGAGATAATTTAGCATTGCACGCACACATTAGCTACCGTTGGTGAGTTGTTTGAAAGGTTCCGGTGTTCTTCATATGAATGATTTTACAGCAGGAGTAGACCTGCACAGGTTGTTTTCTAAATATGAGTATCTTGTGGTCTATTATATTATTGGAAATGTTATTTATGATAAACTAATGAACTCGCCAACCTTTTGGTTGACACTTTAAAGCATGTTTATTCTCAGGTATTAAAGAAAACTTTCGCTGTGCATTAGCTCATTTTAAGGATATTACTTGGAGTCATTCATGGCATATTTCTAAAGACATTGCATTCGAGTCGTTGAGTTCATCAAGATTATTATTAAGTCAATTATAGTTGGATATATTATGAAATGGTATGCATGCCGACAACTTTCGATGTAAAGAAAGTTTGTCTTTTAAAAACGAATGCAATGTTTGTAAAATGTATCATGTAGAGGTCAAATACCTCGCGATGTAATCAACTGTTATGAATCGTTTATAATGTATATGAACGGGGCATTTCATTCTAGACCTTAAAGAGTCGAGACGGGGTTGAGACGGTCAAGACGCACGTTGACTATAATATATAAATGGGTTTAAGCTACCAAATGCTCATATAGTTTTTTTTTTGTCCCAATAGGCAATATACCCAAAAAAATGCTATTGTAGGTTATATACTTTAAAAGAATGTGTTAATATCAAACACTAAAACTTGTTAACCTGCAGTTAAGAGAATACGATGAATAGAATTTTTCAAAGTGAAATTTGATTAAACTGATTCTTAAAATTGATTGAAACACGATCTTAGAGCAGCGATAAACAAATTTTGTGAAGATTCTGGATCCAAAACATCAATAAAATCGAATTATGAGCATTTTTTCAAAAAATCATTACTAAAATCGACCTATTTCTCATATTTGGTTATGTGTTTGTGAAATCCATCAATGGGTTATGTTTAGAATTGATCTACCGCAGCTAACTATAAATTTTGATGAGTTTTGATCAAGTTTTGTGGTGTTTTCGATTTGCACCACCATAAACCGCCATTGATTATGCCGGATTTTGCTGTTGAAGATGAAGATGACCGGTTTAGCAGGTAACCGGTCATTTTTTATTTACATTAGCACACTTTTTCAAAGTACATAACCTACAATAATATTTTTTGGGGTATATAGCCTACATTGGGGAAAAAAATATATGACCATTTGGTAGCCTAAACCTTATATAAATATATATACACATATTTTAAAGCCAAAAAAATTTCTTTAACCAGTTTGTACTTATAATCGCTACTACCACAAATATCATACAAGAAATTAACACAAAACTACGTCACTTTTTTTTATTGATTTGACTGACTTCAGACAGACTTTAATCAATTTTGACTTTTCCCGTCTTTGACCCGACTTTTCCCATCTTTGACCCGACTTTTGACCGTTGACCGACTTATTAGACGCAGAGATATAGTTAAGACGGACTAGTCACCAAAATAACGGACGCTGTTTGCAACCATGCATATACATGTAATGGATCTAATGAAAAAACAATACTCGTGTTAAATCGTTAGTATATAGAAATTATTAATCTCATATGTATTAAATTTTATGTAAATTAGAAACAAAAAAGTAAAAAAAAAAAGAAAAAAAGAAGAAAAGAAAAAAAAAAGGAAAATGACAACTCTGAACGACATCATATACAATGACAATTAGTATATACTGGTGGTAATGTGCCAGGTTGAAGAGACCGATCATCTCATGTAAACTTTGGTTACGTGTTTACTAATTCTTATAAAATGGTAAATCTAGTGGCGGAACATGAAGATTTGTAATGGGAGGGTCAAGATCTGGAAATTATAAATGTCTTTCTTGACTGATTGTAATGGCGGAACACAGACGGGTGCGATTTTACTATTGTTATATAAACGTGTTATGGGTTGAGAATTCAATAGCCGGACTGATCCTAGAATCGTGTAGTCACTTTCCTAATCGAATATTTCGACTCAATTAGCCACGGGTTACACGAAATCAAGATTGTGATAAGACTATGATGAACAATCATCTTGGCTAAAAGATAATTGTTCCACGCAATTGTAGAAAGTAAATCTGCAAGTTTGAGTGTTGAAAGTGTATTAGAAAATGGTAAATTTCTGGAACGTTTCTTCAATGAATGAAGTCATGTATTTATAATGGGTCAAAAAGTGCAATGAAATGTTGTAACCTTTCATAAATAGATATGATTAAATGACACATCCCTTGAAAATAGACATGTTTGAAAGAGGCATTAATACACTGATAAACCACTTAAACATGTTGATGTTTAATTTCGTACTCTAAAAGAACTAGTAAAACTACTAAATAGTTATCACACAATACAGGCAACTAATCGCGTTCGTGCAATAATTTATAAGTAATATTGACCATTTCGTCCAGAGAGAGCAGTTTTATCAGAAACTTTAACTAATAATTATCCTAGTAAAAATGGGGGGTTTTTGTTTGTTAAAATAACAATCGCGTAAAGTGAATTAAACTTAATTCAATAGAGAAAAGGTATCCACTTAGAATCAATTCCCTCGGGTCAAGATTGATTGTTAAGTCCATTTTTAAACAATTATAATTATGGTGACACTGTAATTATCTCTCGATTCTTACAGATTATCAACTAAATCCCTAGCTCAACTCTCGTTGATTCTAGTTTTCTAATCTAGTCACCTAGATATTACTCAAGATAATAATCTAGCTTGAATTGCTTTGGTGTCCCTACACAATTTCACAATTATCAAAGTCTATCACAGTTTAATTGCTAATCGTTTAATTATACTGGTGTCCCGCATATAATTATCCTAAGGCCTAAATTATTCACGTTCAATAACCTAGTAAAGATCACAACTTAAATCAACTCTCGTTGAATAGTTAATAATCTCTGCAACTTCAACTAGTTAATTAACCTTAATAACAGTCGTTATTTAGCTAAACAAGATCTAGGTAATAAGATTAATTGTTCAAATTATAAAGAGAGCAATCATTCACCTCAGTTCAATCTTCTAAGCAGATACAATACATTTAGCTACTCATATTAAAGCAAGAAACAATGAAAGATAAAAGATAAACAATTGAAGCCATTAAATTGAATGAAAATAAAAGTGATTACAAGATTAAAACTAACCAAGATTGATGCAATAACATAAACCCTCTAAAAAGAATGTATAAAAGCAAAGAAATTCGTAACTAAACTTGCTGGTAGGCTAAAATTCGTAACTAGAACTGAATACCCTAACTTGAGGAAAAATTCGGCTATTTATAGCTAAACAAATTCTGAAGTCGGCCAGCAAACTTCGCGACCGCGATGAAGAGCCTCACGACCGCAATCCCAGCAAATTCTCGTGACCACGACTTTGTAACTTACGGGCGCGAGATCACATTTGAGATCCTTGAACTTCTGTTTCGCGAGCACGACACTCATTTCGCGAGCACCATATGACCTCGTGACCGCGAGGTAGAATATTGTGGCCGCGAGATTTCTATTTCTCATCAGTTTCTGACCTTTTGACTTTAAAGATGGGCATAACGGATTATTTTACTTGAAAGTGCTGGAGTCACTACCCGAATTTATTCCAAAACATCACATTTCTTCAATCCACCATTTATGAATCTAAAAACTAGAACTTTAACAAATAACTTCATAATTCCTTCAACTTGTAATCGAAAATCAACATAAAGGAACCGATATTGCGAGTAAAATTATGTATAAATGAAGCAATATCAAAATCCCTCACACTTGAACCTTGCTTGTCCTCAAGCAAATCTATCTTCAAATAATATCAACTAATGCAAAGATAAACATACCCGAACACGTCTTCAACAATCATAGAATCAAGACGTAACGATATCATCTTCATAAGCAATAAATCCATATCATGTAGTCTTAAAAACACAAATGCAAGGTTCAAGCCTTCAATAGAACTCGACTCTTCCAAAATCAAATTCTTGATTACCCAACAATTTCATACGCCGAATCAAGAACACCCATGTGCGGAACCAAACAATTTGGCCTTTGGGAAAACAAGACCTTTAGATAACCATTTTTGCATTTTAAGAACGGGAAAACATGTTAATTTTTTACACAAAACAAGTTTTCCGGAAATTTTAGGTTTAAAGGCTATGTGCTTTCAAAGCCATCCCGGTTTTGAGACAACCGCATGGGTAATTGCCAACCCTGTAGCAAACTATCCGGTTCGATAGCGATGGGAAACCAATTACCTTAGGTGTGTGCTTAGGTGTCATCCACAGTCAATTTGGTAATAATCAACGACATGGAACAAGTGACCAATCCTAACAAAATCCCTCCGATGTTTTAGGAGCAAGATGGAAAGGCCACAGGAAAG
Source organism: Rutidosis leptorrhynchoides (assembly GCF_046630445.1). Classification (NCBI taxonomy): domain Eukaryota; kingdom Viridiplantae; phylum Streptophyta; class Magnoliopsida; order Asterales; family Asteraceae; genus Rutidosis; species Rutidosis leptorrhynchoides. The sequence continues at coordinate 218,839,034 of NC_092333.1, read as the reverse complement.
CGGTTTGAATTTATCCTACCAAACCTATTTTCGGGTTGAAACACAAATCGGAAGACTTGATTCCCTTAATGGGTGGACTCGATACACCCAGAAGTGTTTAAACACTTGGTTAATTTTATTTAAGGTCTTTTGACCCCACTTTCCACACATCTAGCTTTTATTCTATTTTTAAGAAAATGTAGGAAGCATATACTACATTTCCATATTTTAAAAAGGGTACCATGGCTTTTGACCATGGAGTTTGTTGTCAAAGCAACATTAGCACGAATCCATTGCTCTTCCTAAAGAAGACAACACAATGTGAAGCTCAAGGCTCCTCTTCCCACAGTACGATACATCAGTGTAACACATCGTGAAATGATGCATTAACCAATGTCAGTATGAAATGATGTGGATTAGGAAGTCTCTCACACCAAGTAAAACGACACTCGGAAGACTCAACTTCCTTAATGGATGGACTTAGATCATCCTACAATTTGGGTTTTAAAACCTTGGAAGACTTTACTTCCAAATTTTTAACAAAAATTGTTTAAGAAGTTCATAAAATTTTCAAACTGGTGACGATTGTTCACGAGGATTTATCCCCCCCCCCCACACACACACACTCACACACTTAAGATCATGTAATGCCCTCATTTACATGAAATCAGGTAACAAGGAAAAATTCAAGAGGACAATAGTGGAAAGGGAAAAATATAAGAAACCCGAATTTTAAGATCCGTTGTCATGGAGAGATGGTGCACGATGGCGCTGAACTTACGGCCAACATCAGAACATCGGCATCCACTCGAACATCACACACAATAATCATCAAATGCAAAGCTGAACTTAATGCCAGTCTTTGAATATAACAGCATGCGCATCATCAAAAACTGCAATATCATACAAGCATATGCAAACATACGGGGTGGTACCATCACGGTACCGAAACGCCCCAAGATTATCCAAGTACATAGTCGAAAAATAGTTAAGTGGAGTCATCCGAATTACAAATCAAATAAAAGAAATTGTCTTCAATATAACCACACACAAACTGGCCACATCATAGATAAGCTAACTCAAAAGAACCCCCAGTAGGAACCATCATTAGGATCGGGGTTCTGCTGCTGATCCTGCTGTTGTTGTTGATAATTCTGCTGCTGGAGAGCTTGCTGGTGAGCTGCTTGAGCCTGAGTGAGAGTGGTAGCGGCGTCATAAGACGGAAGAGTCATCCCCGGACGCACCCAATCAGTCCATGCAGAACCAACCGGGCGGATAAAGTTCTGCGGGTCCTAGCGATAAAGATCAAAGGAGTGCTGTGTCCAGGCCAAATCTTCCCGATAGCATGCCTAATTATACCATGTTTTATCATTACCCTCGTCAATATGTTGTAACGACCACAAAACCATTTACTAGAAAACACGCATTTTTTTAAAACAACGAGCAGATTCCTGTCTGACCATATGCGCGGCGCGCATATGGGTGCGCGGCACGCGCTATAATGTAAAACCAAATCAGAAGTTGACAACTGACCTGAACACCAGCAATTGCCCATTTGCAATGCGCGCAGGCCTATGTGCGGTGCCCGTTTCAACTGGAAAGCCGGGTCAACCCCTTTATGAAACAAAACAAACCATTTCTCACCCAACCCAAGTTTCGTTAGCCCAAAACCAAATTCGACACTTTTCAAACATTACATAAACGGGTATTAACGATATAAGTGTAATATGACGCTTGGGACTCCAACGACCCATAATTACATGAACATGACAATTTTGACCCGTTTTGTTTAAACACAACAAAAGACCGAGCATGGTGATTGGGATTGCACTACCCAATCCTAAGCCTAATTTAAAAGCAAAGTCTTCTAAAGCAACCCGCAAAGCAATTAGTTCCCATGCTTACCTGATAGTGCTCCAAATGAACATATATTTAGTAGCAATATCCTCTCAATATGTAAATTATTTAGTTGTAATTGTCCTATTTTAAGTTGTAATCGTTTATATTAAATAAGTGCGAAGACAAAAGGCGAAAACGATGATTTGAAGACGCAAATGACCAAAAAGCTCAAATATACAAGATACAATCCAAGTGGTTCAAATTATTGATGAAGAACGTCTAAAAAAGATAAGAGTACAAGTTACAAAACGCAAAGTACAAGATATTAAATTGTACGCAAGGACGTTCGAAAATCCGGAACCAGGACATGAGTCAACTATCAACGGCCGACGCAACGGACTAAAAATTACAAGTCTACTATGCACAAGAATATAATATAATATATAAATAATTATATTAATTATTTATATTTTATATTTATATATATAAAACGTCGGCAAAGAAGATCCAAAGGGGTGTGAGCTGTATTCCATATCCCCGCGACTCGCGGAGTTCTCAGGCACAAAGTGCCGCGACTCGCGGAGCACAGAAATTTTAGAATCCCTATAAAAGGTCGCGAATTCTGCCTAGTTTAAAAAACATAATAATAATAATACTCCGTAAGATAATAAATAAATAAATATATAATATATATAATATATATATATATATATATATATATATATATATATATATATATATATATATATATATATATATATAATATAGATTAGTGTTATATTAAATTAGTTTGGGTTATGTAAAAGTTATTTTTAAGGTTTTTAAAGTCAGAGCTCTGTCCGTGTACCACTACGCGATAAATAATCAATGTAAGCTATGTTCAACCCTTTTAAATTAATGTCTCGTACTTAAGTTATTATTATGCTTATTTGAGCCAAAGTAATCATGATGTTGGACTAAATATTAAAGACGGGGTTATTGGGCTTTGTACCATAATTGGGGTTTGGACAAAAGAACGACACTTGTGGAAATTAGACTATGGGCTATTAATGGGATTTATATTAACTAAATGATACCTCATTAAATTAATATAGAGATTTACAATTTGACGTAGATATAAATAACCACATACGCTCGATCGGACACGATGGGCGGGATATTTATAAGTACGAATTATTGTTCATTTGACCGGACACGGGGATGGATTAATAGTCAATGGGCTCATTAAAACAGGGGTGGATTACATTCAAGGGTAATTGGTGTAATTGTTAACAAAGTATTAAAACCTTGGTTTACACACAGTCGATAACCTGGTGTATTCATTAAACAAAGTATTAAGACCTTGTTACAGTTCGAATCCCCAGTTAGTTGGAATATTTGACTTCGGGTATAAAGTTAAATTTGCCGAGCAGTTTATAATTATGACCGATGAACTATTATGGACAAAAACCAGATAGGTTTCAAATACATCCAGGACAAAGGACAATTAACCCAAGACAATAAATTAAAATCAAAACGTCAAATATCATGGTTACGGAAGTTTAAATAAGCATAATATATATTTTATTTCATATTTCCTCGTACTTTTATTTATTGTCATTTTAATTATTGTTATTTATTTTATATTGTTAGTTAAATATCGTTATTTACTATACGCTTCGCTTAAAATATAAATCGACAAAACCGGTCATTAAACGGTAAACCCCCTTTTATATATTATTATATATAATTATATATATTTTGTACAAATATAGTTGTTTAAAAATATAGTGTGCAATAAGCCCGCTCCCTGTGGAACGAACCGGACTTACTAAAAACTATACTACTCTACGATTAGGTACACTGCCTATAGTGTTGTAGCAAGGTTTAGGTATATCCCATCTGTAAATAAATAATTAAAACTTGTGTAATTTGTAACGTATTTCGTAGTAAAATATAGTACTATTTCGTACCCCCACGCTACGACATCAAGTTTTTGGCGCCGCTGCCGGGAAACTTGGCGAAACGCTATATTTTTAATATATATTTGTATAAATATATTTTTAGAAAAACAATATCAAATAAAAAAAAAAACCGAAAAAGAAAAAAAAAATTTAATATATATAAATCTATTTTTAAGATATTTTTAAAATTATAAAGTAGTTCTATTTTTATTTAAGTTTTTAAATATAAGTTTTTATTATACAAATATTTTGATATAAAACAGAAAATATAAAAAAAAAAAATGTCGAATTTCAAACTGTACCAGAGTTGAATTCTGGAACCCCGCGACTCGCGGGGTTTGCAGCTTCGGGAACCGCGACTCGCGGAGCCGTCTGACACGAACCTGGTCCAGCAATTAATACGATTTAGGTTTTAATTATTTATTATTATTATTATTAAACCTAATTAGGTTTTATATATAATATTATTTAGTTTAAGTTTTTAATTAATTTGTAATATTAAGTTTTAATTAGTTTTATTTATATATAAAAATTAATACTATTATAAAAAAATAATATTTTTATAAAAATTGTATTTTTTACAACTTTTTGTATATTTTTATATTTTGTCCCTTTTTATTTGTTTTTAGCGTAATATTTGTATGTTTTTCGCTCGTATTTAGTTTTAAGACATAGTTTTTGCCGTAGCTTATTTTTATTTCTAGATTTTTAGGCTTTGCCGTAAAATCCCTTAAGTGCTTTTTCTTTAGACTAGAATTTAGGTGCTTTAGAATTTTGCGACGCCATTTTTTCGCTTTAGTTTTAAATAGATTTTAGTGCCTTTAAGTAATTGCCGTTTTCTGAATAAAATTGCATTTACATTTAGACCTTTAGGCGCAACTTTTTAGATATAATTTTTAGACTTTTAAGTTACGACGCGCTATTTTCTTATTTTTATTTTTTGACGTTTTTCGACGCGCATTCTTTTTCTTTATTATTTCTCGACGCTTTAGTTTTTAGGACTTAGAAATTTTCTCTATTTCTTATCTAATATCTCAAACGGAAAGAAAAATTATTTAAGTGGTTAAATTAATGGACGTTGACAATTTTCTGCTTCGTAGTAATAGTTGGATTTGTTAGTGGCTGAGTTGTGAGCTTCCGATTTAAAGGGTTCTGGCTCCCTGCTGCATCTTTTGGCTATTCGAAACGTGGGCAAAAGCAGAAAAGTCTATTAATTGGACAACTTATATAAGTTTTTCTATTTTTATAACTAATAGGATAATTAGTAAATGCACCACATTGTAGCTAAAATTTGGCTATCGCAATAAAATGAAAAATTTTGAAAACAAGGCTATGGAAACTCTTTTTGATATCCAAAATCAATTAAATCAATACTCTCAACCGAGTGTTGATGACAATTCGCTCAGTCAATCTTGGATCACGAATGACGAAACAATAACTGGTTGTGAAATCTGTGGAGATTATCACTCAACATGGGAATGTTATTATTACGTTCCTATGGAAAATTACGTACCCATGGAACCTAAATGGAATGATTATGAGGAATACAATTCTAATTGGGATTATTCCCAAGAATATATCCAAACTCAACAACCAGTAGACGAGGAAAATTACGTGTCTGAAAATTTATTAGACGATATGAAAATCAAACTCGAAGAACTCTATGCTCAAAATGAACAAATGAGAGAGTTTGTAAACCGGCAAGCTGAAACACTATCAGACTACACACCTGTTGATCTGAGGAGTCGTGTGCAAGAAAATCTCATATCATCGAATTTTGATGAATTCGAGAGCTCCGAAATTACCAACTATCCCGATGATACTTTTTATTCAGTCTTACCAATTTCACAACATATCGACACAATAACCTCTACCGACGAAATCATCGATCCATCAATGGATAAAGAAGAAGTAAGGGTGACAAATTGGTACTCTTGGGAAAACGATAACGTTGAAAATTTTACCCCCGAGACCAAAGTGGTGGGACCGATAAGTACCGTTAATGAAGAAGAATATACTCCAATCCCGAAATTCACCATTACACAACCTTCCAACCCAATATTCTCAATAGACGAGTCATCTATCGAAGATGAACTACGAGCTGTAATAGATAATGACACCTCAGATTTCACCCAATTGGGTAATAGAGGTGAAAACTTTGATCCCGAGAATAAAAGGAAGGAAATATTAGGAATTGTCCACCCTATAGAAATAAGTATGTCGGTGTATATCGATCCATTTGACCAAGAACCAGAAAAGAGACATATCCATTTACTAAAAGCTACACTTAAAAAAGAATTAGGTAGTGACGATCGGGTGGGTCTAAACTTTAAACCCATTGATATAATATATACCACCCGAGATGTAAATAACTGGCTCACTATTTTAATTCGTGGAACTTATTCTACCGACTTCACATGTCGTCAGCTAAGTGTGGGGAAGTCTAACCCTACTTAACGTTAAATTAGGGGTTCGGGTTAGTGCATAACTCGTTAATAAAAATGCATGATAAGTTAGGGTAAAAGACGCATTTTCAAATATTAACAAACAGTTCAGAAAAGCAACCGTTTTTGAAGAAAAACATGTATGATAAAACAAGAAGGAATGAACGATGAGGCGCGCCATCTATCATTTGATGAGCTTTGTAATTACAAACTGGGTATTTTTAATCACTTTTCTACACTAATCACCCTCACGAATTTATAATTATAGTCTGATTTCATGCAAATGAGGGCATTGCATGATCTCAAGTGTGGGGAAGGGTTATAAATTCACTCGGGTTTATACTTGGTTTATTTGCCAAATTTTATGAAAATTTGAAAAAATTTCAACTAAATGAATTTAAAATCATGTTTATATATATTTATGAATGGTTAAAACTAGGTGTTAATACCGAAATTATCGTTACCTCGGAAAGGACATAAATTGAGAAACACCCTAAAACGCTTGAATTCATTTAAAATGGAATAAAGGAGGATAAAAAGGCAAAGAAAGAAACCAAGTGTGGGAAAATTTACCAAGTTATCTTAAACATATGTCACATATATTTGTAACAAATAACTGAAAATACTTTTGCTTTGGACTAAACTAAACTGTTTTACCCGATGAAAGAAAAGAAGAGATGGATCTACACGATGAATCAATTCCATCATTAAAAGGAAGTAAAGTCTTCCGAAAAAGAAACGCGCTTCTTGATTTAGGTCATGAAGTTGTCGTCCAGACCAGCTGTAGGTTGACGAAAAATCTAGAAAAGTCATCACTAAAATCAGCAGGAAATCCACGGACCTCAGCATTAAACAGGGTCGCCAAGTGGTCAGATTTATCCTAACCATGAGAAGGATTTATCTTGTACAATGGGGGGGGCACCATGCAAATTAGCTGGATAAGACTAATGAATCAGATCCCCAGAAAGGATAATCTCCTTAAAGATTAAAAATCAGCTTTTAAGACTGATATTACTCAATCCTTGAGATTGACCTTAAAGATTGAGAATTCAAACTCATGGAATTCAATGATATCTAAACTCAAGCTTGAACGAGAAAATATTTTGATCAAAATTACAAACCGATTTGTTTTCTGAAAACCCTATTTTTAATGCGTTCATTACCATTGAACGTAAAATCCTAGGAATTCACCTGGAATTCATTAGGTCACCTGAACCAAATCGGGTGTCAACCGTAAGAACGGTGGTTGCATAGCATGGTCGAAGACAGGACCTTGTGCCAGACCGAAAAATTATAAGGGTGAGCTTTACTATTGCTCCTACAAAGGATAGTAATTGCGTCCAACACGTTATAGACCATAATTAAAAGCATGTCAGGGGACATTGCCTTAACAGTTGCTTGTTCAACGCTTTCCTTTACAACCGGACGGTAGTTTACCGAAAGGTAATATACGGAGCAAGTAAACTGGATGTGTTGCTTTCCTAATACAAGGTTAGCAAGTGGGTGACACAAAACCATAAGTTTTGAGCTAAAATTTTCAAATCTGAAACCCACAAAACCCACAAAAATATTTTGCAAACACCGGTGAAGGGTTATTCCGGAAAATTTATCTAGGGTAAAAGCTAGATTGAATTTTCAAAAGATCAAATGTTTTCATAAAGATCCAATTTCCTTAAGGATCTACATTTTCATAGTCATGTGGGACTGTAAACCGCCTTTCAAATGTGCACTTTGCTTTGGAAACCGAAAGTAAATCGGCGATTTGATTGCAAGTGTCGTTGACCTAAACCCGAGGCAACTGTGGATGACACACCCACCTTTAACCATGGTTCTATCGTTACTATCATTGTTTATACCACCATATCAAAATCACTAATGTACAAAGTGTGATGAATAAAAAAGTAATTCATGTATGTTTTTATTTCAAGTTCTGTATTGCTTGAGGACAAGCAACGTTCAAGTGTGGGGATATTTGATAGTGCTCCAAATGAACATATATTTAGTAGCAATATCCTCTCAATATGTAAATTATTTAGTTGTAATTGTCCTATTTTAAGTTGTAATCGTTTATATTAAATAAGTGCGAAGACAAAAGGCGAAAACGACGATTTGAAGACGCAAATGACCAAAAAGCTCAAATATACAAGATACAATCCAAGTGGTTCAAATTATTGATGAAGAACGTCTAAAAAAGATAAGAGTACAAGTTACAAAACGCAAAGTACAAGATATTAAATTGTACGCAAGGACGTTCGAAAATCCGGAACCAGGACATGAGTCAACTATCAACGCCCGACGCAACGGACTAAAAATTACAAGTCTACTATGCACAAGAATATAATATAATATATAAATAATTATATTAATTATTTATATTTTATATTTATATATATAAAACGTCGGCAAAGAAGATCCAAAGGGGTGTGAGCTGTATTCCATATCCCCGCGACTCGCGGAGTTCTCAGGCACAAAGTGCCGCGACTCGCGGAGCACAGAAATTTCAGAATCCCTATAAAAGGTCGCGAATTCTGCCGAGTTTAAAAAACATAATAATAATAATAATACTCCGTAAGATAATAAATAAATAAATATATAATATATATAATATATATATATATATATATATATATATATATATATATATATATATATATATATATATATATATATATATATATATATATATATATATATATATAATATAGATTAGTGTTATATTAAATTAGTTTGGGTTATGTAAAAGTTATTTTTACGGGTTTTAAAGTCAGAGCTCTGTCCGTGTACCACTACGCGATAAATAATCAATGTAAGCTATGTTCAACCCTTTTAAATTAATGTCTCGTACTTAAGTTATTATTATGCTTATTTGAGCCAAAGTAATCATGATGTTGGACTAAATATTAAAGACGGGGTTATTGGGCTTTGTACCATAATTGGGGTTTGGACAAAAGAACGACACTTGTGGAAATTAGACTATGGGCTATTAATGGGATTTATATTAACTAAATGATACCTCATTAAATTAATATAGAGATTTACAATTTGACGTAGATATAAATAACCACATACGCTCGATCGGACACGATGGGCGGGATATTTATAAGTACGAATTATTGTTCATTTGACCGGACACGGGGATGGATTAATAGTCAATGGGCTCATTAAAACAGGGGTGGATTACATTCAAGGGTAATTGGTGTAATTGTTAACAAAGTATTAAAACCTTGGTTTACACACAGTCGATAACCTGGTGTATTCATTAAACAAAGTATTAAGACCTTGTTACAGTTCGAATCCCCAGTTAGTTGGAATATTTGACTTCGGGTATAAAGTTAAATTTGCCGAGCAGTTTATAATTATGACCGATGAACTATTATGGACAAAAACCAGATAGGTTTCAAATACATCCAGGACAAAGGACAATTAACCCAAGACAATAAATTAAAATCAAAACGTCAAATATCATGGTTACGGAAGTTTAAATAAGCATAATATATATTTTATTTCATATTTCCTCGTACTTTTATTTATTGTCATTTTAATTATTGTTATTTATTTTATATTGTTAGTTAAATATCGTTATTTACTATACGCTTCGCTTAAAATATAAATCGACAAAACCGGTCATTAAACGGTAAACCCCCTTTTATATATTATTATATATAATTATATATATTTTGTACAAATATAGTTGTTTAAAAATATAGTGTGCAATAAGCCCGCTCCCTGTGGAACGAACCGGACTTACTAAAAACTATACTACTCTACGATTAGGTACACTGCCTATAGTGTTGTAGCAAGGTTTAGGTATATCCCATCTGTAAATAAATAATTAAAACTTGTGTAATTTGTAACGTATTTCGTAGTAAAATATAGTACTATTTCGTACCCCCACGCTACGACATCATTACCCGAACTACCTATTTGCGAAGCTATAAAAATAACATCAATGAGAGGGTAAGCTAATGCTTAGTGAATGCAATGGTATTATATACACACATATGCATAAAATGAACACGAATTACTAATACAAGTAATAAACACATACCGCATTCCAAGTATAACTAAGCAAAGCTATACATAACGTACCACCAAGCTAAAATCGCAAGAGTAGCTACAACACAACAATACATATACATAGATATATGCATCTACCCAAAATCCCAAGGTTAACCCCTTAACCTCAAACTCAGGAAGGCCGGCCGAAACCACACGCGCCCAGTGAACCCCAAACCACACGCGATTCACCACCTTCACCTCAACGACAATAGGGTTGGCCGAAACTACACGCACCCCAGTGAATCCGAAACTACACGCGATTCACTACCCTAAGTCAACAACAATGGGAATGTTCGAAACCACACGTGACATCATGAATCCGAAACCACACGCGATTCACAAGTGAAGCCGAAACTACACGCGAATCACTACCCAACTCATCTAATCAACAACAACGGGGTTGACCTACTTGTCAACGTGAATCCGTATCGCCCGAGATTCACTACCCCATGGGTGGTAACCCAAACGCACAAACGTGCTACAAGAACCCAAAACTCATAGAGTCCATCATCTCATGCACATGTAAAGTGAACCCAACGCCAAGGATCACTCTACCCCACCCGCACCCATCATATGCATACATACGTATATAATACAATTACACTCAACTTAGCGCCTTGATGAATGCAAACCAAATCCGCAACACGTCAATGGAAAGTACCTATTCCATTTATCACATAACAAACAATACAATTAGGGTGGATTACAAACCAACCCAAATTGACACTTAGTGCAGTTTTGACCCAATTGCACTTCCAAACACAAACAAAGCCCACACTAACCAATAATCACTTAACACGAGTGAAAATGGTCCTATAACACCAATTAAATCAAATCATAAATGTTAAACACTTGTCTTACCCAATTTGACACATAAACCCTAATTTTTGACCCATTTCAAAATTAGTCTTCCAAATACACCCAAATGAGTTCTAATACTTCCATAATCACTAACACTAGTGATTATACCCAATTTACAAGCCCTAAACAAGGTTAAATCATCAACCAACCCAAAATCCACCAACGAGGGTCAACCACACCCGCCACTAGTCTAAATCACCCATTTACTAACTAGTGGGGTTTACTCAAGAACATGCAAGTTCAAAACCCTAATTTGAAAATAATCATAAACAATGAAATTCAGAGTTAGAGATTACCACCACTACCAAAAGGTTGCCAAGAACGAGGTGAACAACTTTAACTCTCGATCTTTGGTGAGAACCGAGCTTCTTCCTCCTATATCGGAGCTTTCTCACACTAAAATCACCCCCTCTCTCTCTCTCTAGAATATATTGGGAGTGTTTTGTGTGGGTGAAATAAGGTCGAAGACTGAGTTTGGATCAGTTTTAGTGGCTCAAAACTTACCCCCACATGAAAAGACCCAAATGCCCTTCCTAAAATATTAAAATTACGAAACCTGCCGCGCGGCGCTCACTACAACATAAAACGAAGACACCACAGTTTTTGGAAATTCAGGGGCTGAGGTTGACTGATTCTGATGTAAAATCTGAAAATGCACAAGTATAGGTAGACTTTTCCTGACACTTTCTGAGGACACTTTCTGGCGACACTTTTCAATGCATAAAATTTAGGGTCTTACATATGTTGACAACGCTATGTATGTCGCTCATCGATATAGGCGCGAGTGGCCCGATTACCATCATTGATATACCGCTGTATACCTCCAAACTGCTCCTCACTATGACGCCACATAGTACTAAACTGATTAGTAATAAAGTCACAAGATAATGCAGCACCACCTGAACTCTCCCCCTGATTCATACCAAGATCAGCTGTCGGAGCTTCTTCAGCATCCAGATTCGTCAAATCACCCTCCTCTTGAGAGTGTACGCCCGAGTACCTAACACACCAGTTATGTTCTCGCACCAAAACCTTACATCCCTCATACAGTTGCGCTCCAACTGTCCTCAATCAAACATCAGTGGTAATGTCTTCAGCATATAACCTCCCAGTACCTTTTGCTGTAGGAGACACACCCAAAAACTCAGCCAACAAAGTAATGTAAACTCCCTCTGCAATGGGACTATCCGGGCGGAGACCCAAACTCTGCATACACAAAAACCTAATCACACAGCAGGGAATGTTGACATGAAGATCCGGATCACGGATACATATCAAATAAAACAAATCCAGTAGGCTGACTTTTTCAGTATTATGAGCTCGCTGCGAAATGGTGTTAGAGATAAAACGCTGAATGATACGGAGAAGAAAGTCCTTAATCTGGGTGGAGGGACTAACACTCGCATGAAACTTGTTCTTATTCGATATTACCTTCCAATCACCATGTTTGTCGAGTTTCTCGGTATAGATCTCCCTCGATTCCAAGTAATCCTTAAAGTGAGGTGCTAACATCTGAAATTCACTATAAATTCCCAATGCAGTGGCAACTTCTCACAAAGTCATAGAATGATTTCGACCACCAAGTTGAAAATTGAGGAAATTCTTTGTATCGATGTTGCGGTTTCCCACAATATACGAACAAGTAGTGAAGAACTCGAGATACCAAACTTTGTAAATCAGTTTATCCAAATGATAGAAGTTGTCCCGATCATTATACTGGTGCTCATTACCCTAACTATCTTCATATCTTTGTACCAACATGCCTCACATCTCGTTCTCAAAACCCACTTCAGCTAATGGAGCCCAATCTGGATACCGGGGTGCAATGTAATCCCGCTCATATAACATATGTAAGAGGTTCATAATGTGTTCATAGTTATCAAATCTGCGTTCCCACCTTAGTTTTGGGTGTGTTCGATCAGTTATGAAGCATTCAAACGGATGAGGCGGATATTGTTCACCCTCATTAGTCATGTTGGAAGATGATAGATTTTGCCTTTTCGTTCCCTACAAAAATTCAAACAACCAACAAAACAAAGTTGCATAAAAGATGTTAGCGTTAGTGACAACCCATAAACCTCATCGCAATCTCTCATAATCATACCATCAATATATGCAAAATAACTACTCATTAACAATAGCATATAAGTGACATGAAACAATCCAACATCTAATAAAGAACCAACTTCAAACAATAACTCAACTCAAATCAACCAACTTAATCATCAAAGTCAACAATTAAAACTCTAGCAAGCATGAATAACCTTAACAAACTCGCATGAGAAATACTTGACATTTGCAAAAGCATTATAATGCTAAGCATAGAAGGCAACAATTAAGCATGACATCATAGCATATATAATCACCGCTATCATCAATCATAAACACAAAGTTCAAACTGAGTCAGACTCAGTCAACATGTCAAATCCCCAAATTACTCATGAACCCTAATCATCAAAAATTAAGCAATTCAATGATTAATGACAATTTCTACAACTTAAACAATCAAACAACGAATCTTATCACAAGAATTACATCAATTAAGCATCAAAACCCAAAAACCCCCAATCATCATGCTTATGAACCCGAGAATCAAAAATTGAATTTTTAAGTACTAATAGCATGAACATCCAAGCAATAAACATGTTAAGAACATACAATCAACAATAAAATTGGCCCTAAAACAAGAAATTAAACCCTCCACACTTATCTTCATCAAAAAACCATATGAACATACAATTTCAAACTCACAATTGAAAGAATTAGAAGAAAGTGTGATAAATTAGTTACCGCTTTAGCTTTAGGGCTATGATTCTTGAAAGATTTGTTGATTTTTAGATGAAAATTTGAATTAGGGTTTTAGGGTTGAGAGAATACTAGCGGCCAAATAGTTGTATGTGTGTGTGGTTATGAAGATAAAAGAAAGAAAAAGAAACAAAAATGCCCCGTCAGGAGAGCCTCGCGACCGCGAGGTCGCTAATCGCGACCGCGATGTGTGAACTTTTGTATTTTTTCGACCTGATGAAAAACATGTATCGCCCGTAATACCCTCTCTCGTGACCGTGAAATAATGCATCGCTGCCGCGAAAACATAAATCGCGACCTTGAAATAGCATTTTGCGACACCCGTGTTCTGTCAATAAGTTGTGGCCGCGAGATTGATGTATTGCGGTCATGAAATTTAGCCTCCTCACAGTTTTTTTCCAGGTTTTATATTGTTTTTGGTTTTTATGGTTTATCAAAATATACACAAATGGAATTTACAAAAATATACACACTTTGATTTTTTAACGATTCATTTTCTCGACTCCTGTAACACCCCGTCAAAATCCATCAACGGCGATGTTAACTCTGGTCCCAACGCATGGCTTAACTTCTATATATAACAGCAAATATCTACAGCGAAAGCAATTAATAACTGAGAAATAACACGCAAAACAGGTCAACAATAATGTTGAGTGAATCTACAGGTTTAAGTAAACAATACAGTATGTTTAAGAAACGATATTCAGAAAACGTATATTAGCGAAAGACCACCAAGGTTTAATATTAAAAGTTTGCAGACAACATTTGTTAATTTTTAGTCTGTTTGTGAACATCAATGTCAAGTTTCAGATGTGTATGACATTCAAAAATATTTTGTTTCTCCTGCTTGAAAAATACAAGTTTAAGTAACCAATTGCAACGTATGAGACCACAAAGGTTTCATATATAAAGTTTGTAGACATCACTGTTTCCTGACAATATCACGTCAAGTTCCAAATGTTCGTAGACAATATCATGTCAAGTTTCAAATGTTCGTAGACAATACCATGTCAAGTTTTATTTCTCTTGTTTGTACACCACAATTTTAAGTAACGTGAAATAAATTCTCAAAAACATTATTCATAAAAATAGTTCATTTGCATTTGACCACGAGATTTCAATAAGCACAACCCAAGCATTGAAAAAATGTACATACCACTATGAGCACTTGAATACTAGCTAAGACCGGCGTATAGTATATAACTACACTTATCCTTACCCCGTGAATTGTATACACTTGTTCGAGTGTACTTATAGTTCAAAGTAAATACATGATGTGTGCAGCGGTGTATACTAAATACTATTAATTTTTACTACAAAATAATATTAAATACGATACAATTTACACAAGTTATTTATTTATTTATAGAATGGATATACCTAAACCTTGCTACAACACTTATAGGTAATGTACATAATCGTAGAGTAGTGTAGTTTTTAGTAAGTCCGGTTCGTTCCACAGGGATCCACTTATTGCGTACACTATATTTTTAAACAATTATATTTGTATATATATAAATATATATTAGTAATATAGTAGTATTATTATTATTATAAAGGGGGGTTTTTACCATTTAATGACCGGTTTGTCAATTTTAAGTCTTATATCACAATTAAAACCTAATGCAAAATATTAAATATAAATAGAACTTAATTTTAAGCGTAAAGTAAATGAAGATAATTTAAAGTGCGATAAATTAAATGACGGTAAATAAAAGTACGATGAGATATAAAATAAAAGAATTATGCTTATTCAAACTTTCGTAATCATGATGTTTGACGTATTGATTTTAATTTATTACCAAGGGTTAATTGTCCTTTGTCCTGGATTATTTGATAAGTCCATATGGTTTTGTCCATAATAGTCCATCGGTCATAATTATAAAGTACGAAAGTCTTCGCCAAATTAACCTTATACCCGAAGTCAAATATTCCAACTAATTGGGGATTTAAACCGTAACAAGGTCTTAATACTTTGTTTAATAATTACACCAGGTTATCGACTGCGTGTAACCCAAGGTCTTAATACTTTATTAACAATTACACCAATTACCCTTGAATGTAATCCACCCCTGTTTTAACGAGTCCATTGACTATTAATCCATCCCCGTATCCGGTTAAATGAACAATTATCAGTATTTATAAATATCCAGCCCACCATACCCAGTCAAGCTTATGTGGTTATATATAAATACGTCAAATTATAAATCTTTATATTAAATTAATGAGATATCATTTAGTTAATATAAAGCCCATTAATAGCCCATAGTCCAATTTCCACAAGTGTCGGTCTTTTGTCCAAACCCCAATTATGGTCCAAAGCCCAATAACCCCATCTTAATATTTAGTCCAACATCATGATTACTTTAGCTTAAATAAGCATAATAATAACTTAGCTACAAGACATTAATTTAAAAAGGTTGAACATAACTTACAATGAGTATTTATCGCGTAGCGTTACACGGACAGAATTTCGACTTACAAAACCTTAAAACATTTGCTATAATAACCTTATTATTATTATTATTAACTTAATATTAAAAATATAATTATAAAATATATATATATATATATTTCTTTACAGAAGGAAGAAAGAAAGAAAATGTGTAATATGATCATCGAATTGCATGTCCTTTTATAGGGGAATTCGATTTCTGTTGTGCTCTACGACTGTGGATAGTTTGCTCCTCATAGCTCCACGACTGCGGAGCTTCCATTTCCAGCTCACCCATAATTTGGATCCTAGCTTGCAGACGTTTATTTATTTAATATATAAATATAATATATATATATATATATAATTTACATAATTAATTATATATTATATTATATTTATGTGCATAGTTGATTTATAATTTTAGCTCCGTTGAGTCGCACGTTGATAGTTGGTTCATGTCCCGGTTTCGGATTTTCGAACGTCCTTTCGTACGCTTAGATATCTTGTACTTTGCGTTTCACGGCGTGTACTCTTGTAATTTATAGACGTTTCTCATCCATAATTTGAACCACTTGGATTGTACTTTGTACTTTTTAGTGTTTTGGTCATTTGCGTCTTCAAATCGTTGATTCTGTCTTTTGTCTTCACCTTTTATTATTTAAACGAATATCACTTGGAATTAGAACAATTGCAACTAAAAGCTTGTCTTTCTTGAAGGATAATGCTATGAAATATATGTTCGTTTATAGCATTATCAAATATTCCCACACTTGAGCGTTGCTTGTCCTCAAGCAATATAGAACTTGAAATAAAAACATACTTGAATCACTTCTTTATTCTTCACACTTTGTACACTAGTGATTTTAATACGGTAGTATGAACAATGATAGTAACGTTGTGGTTTACAGTCCCACATGACTATAAAAATTTAGATCCTTTAGGAAATTGGATCTTTATGAAAACATTTGATCTTTTGAAAATTCATTCTAGCTTTTACCCTAGATAAGTTTTTCGGAATAACCCTTACCGGTGTTTGCAAAATATTTTGTGGGTTTTGTGGGTTTCAGATTTTAAAATTTTAGCTCAAAACTTGCGGTTTTGTGTCACCCACTTGCTAACCTTGTATTAGGAAAGCAACACATCCAATATACTTGCTCCGTATATTACCTTTTAGGAAACTACCGTCCGGTTGTAAAGGAAAGCGATGAACAAGAAACTGTTAAGGCAATGTCTAATGACATGCTTTTGATTATGGTCCATAACGTGTTGGATGCAATTACTATCCTTTGTAGGAGCAATAATAAAGATCACCCTATAATTTTTCGGTCTGGCACAAGGTCCTGTCTTCGTTTTTGCTATTCAACCACCGTTCTTACGATTAACACCCGATTTAGTTCAGGTGACCTAATGAATTCCGGTGAATTCTTAGAATTTTACGTTCAATGGTAATGAACGCATTGAAAATAGGGTTTTCAGAAAATAAATCGGTTTTAATTTGATCAAAATATTTTCTCGTTCAAGCTCGAGTTTAGATATCATCGAATTCCATGAGTTTGTAATTCTCAATCTTTAAGGTCAATCTCAATGATTGAGTAATATCAGGCTTAAAAGCTGTTTTTTAATCTTTAAGGAGATTATCCTTTCTGGGGGTCTGATTCATTAGTCTTATCAAGCTAATTTGCACGGTGCCCTCCCCATTTTACGAGACAGATCCTCTCATGGATAGGATAA
This sequence comes from Rutidosis leptorrhynchoides, assembly GCF_046630445.1. Classification (NCBI taxonomy): domain Eukaryota; kingdom Viridiplantae; phylum Streptophyta; class Magnoliopsida; order Asterales; family Asteraceae; genus Rutidosis; species Rutidosis leptorrhynchoides. Next base: position 218,820,936 of record NC_092333.1, on the reverse strand, counting down.
GTCGGACCACATGACGACCCTGTTTGATGCTGTGGTCCGTGGATTTCCTGCTGATTTTCGAGATGACTTTTCTAGATTTTTCGTCAACCTACAGCTGGTCTGTACGACAACTTTCTGACCTAAATCAAGAAGCGCGTGTCTTTTTTGGAAGACTTTACTTCCTTCATTTCTTTTTCTGGAAGACTTTACTTCCTTTTAAATTAAGTGGCACATTTCTTTCAAATATAATATAAGAAATTGGGTAAAACTGATAAAGTCGTCCAAAACAAAAGTACCTTCAATTATTTGTACAAAAATATGTAATATGTAATTGAATAACTTGGTAAATTTTTCCCCCACTTGGCTTTTATATTTATTTCTTTGTATTTTTATTCTCTTCTATTCCATTTTAAATGAATTCAAGCGTTTTGGGTTGTTTCTCAATTTATGTCCTTTCCGAGGTAACAATAATTTCGGTGTCAATATCTAGTTTTATCGTTCATAAATATGTATAAACATGATTTTGAGTTCATTTAGTTGAAATTTTTTTAAAAAATTACTAGAAGTGGGTAGTCAGTATATAAGACTAGGGCTGTTCTTTATTATCAGAGAGCACTAGATTCTAATACAACTATTGCTTTACTAGTAAAATTTAACGGTGACTATTAAACCAAGTGTATAAGTCAAATTTTTAAAACTGAAAGAATTTAATCCCTTCCCACACTTAAGATCTTGCAATGCCCTCATTTGCAAGAAATTGGTAAAAATTTAAATTCATGAGGGTGATTAGCGTAAAAAGATGATTAAGATTTACCAAAGTTTCCAAATATATTGTTCTTTGTTTGAATGATAAATGGTGCACATCATTTGTTCATTCCTGCAGTTGTTATATCACATTTGTTTTTTGTCTTGTCGTCAAAATTAATAGCTTTTGCTGAACTTAATGCTAGTCTTTGAAAGTGCGCTGTTTTACCCTGTTTTGTACATAAGATAAACTACAAACATATATACGTATTTTTGAAGTTGGGTATATCACCCCACATTCAAAAATTTATAAAATCTAATATTTAAAACGTTAGAAAACTATAAAAACTATTACAATACCGAAATAAGTATTAAAAGTAGTAACATTACAAATAATAAAATAAATAAGACTAAGAAAATTAGGGTTGATTCTGATTATACCAGAAGGGGTTCCAAACTTTGTGGTATATGTTTTGATACGCTTGGAATGGGTCATATGTAGGAAAAGGTGGTCGTGTATCGTCGGTCCATGGAGGAAAATAGGCTGGTTCGGTAGGAATGTAGTTCCTACCTTGAGATGCTAAATAGACTTTGATATATTCTTGATGATACTGTCAAGCCTGAAACTCACGTTGCATAGCCTGATTGTATGCACTTTGGGCCATTATTCTTTGTATATCTGTCATTTGGTTTCCTCCACCCGCATTACCTTGCTCCTGATCTCGTTCTAACTGTGGATGTTCGCCATCATATGGTACTGCAACATTATGCCGTTTCTTTAAAACCTTTGCACCATGATACATGCGTAAATCAATTCTATCACGAGGTTCTGGTACTGCAACTAATAATCCCTCCTGACTTCTATCCACATTGAGATACTCAGCAATTAAAGTAATGAAAATTCCACCTCCTATTATACTATTAGGTCGCATACCACTTACCATTATCGATAAGTAATAACCCACACAATAAGGTATGTTCACAACGCTCTGTCGGTCTCGAATACACATGAGGTAAAATAGATCATTTTCATTTACCTTATCTTTGTTCCTACCTCGCTGTGTAATCGAGTTTGCTAAAAACCTATGGAACACTCTTAGCCCAGCTCTATTAATATCAGTATAAGGGTAAGATCCCCCGCAAAATCGGTTATGGCTAGTCATTCTACTCCATATTCCATTCATATCAAAATTTTCATCAACCCTTCTACCGTTAATTATTAACTTTTGAAAATCAGTAGATGCTAGTTCCTCATGCGTATATATACACAAGGCCCGAGCCATATCTAATAGAGACATATGGCGCATCACACCTCCTAACAAAAATCTAATAAAACTCTGATCGGTTAAGCTAGTTACCCGATCATTTATTTCAACACTACTTAATAATTCTACACACCATTCTCTATATACAGGCCTACGTATTGTAGAGACCCGTTCTAATCCATCCGGATGAAGTCCACATCAATTATAAACAATTCACAATAGTTGATTACATCGCGAGGTACTTGACCTCTATATGATACATTTTACAACATTGCATTCATTTTTGAAAAGTCAATCTTTCATTACATCGAAAGTTGACGGCATGCATACCATTTCATAATATATCTAACTATAATTGACTTAATAATAATCTTGATGAATTCAACGACTCGAATGCAACGTCTTTTGAAATATATCATGAATGACTCCAAATAATATCTTTAAAATAAGAAATTGCACAGCGGAAGATTTCTTTCAAACCTGAGAATAAACATGCTTTAAAGTGTCAACCAAAAGGTTAGTGAGTTCATTAGTTTAACATAAATAATCATTTCATAATTTTAATAGACGACAAGATTTCATATTTCCATTTCTCATAAACATACGTCCCGTATATAGAGACAAAAATATCATTCATATGGATTGAACACCTGGTAACCGACATTCATAATATACATATAAGAATATCCCCATTATTCCGGGATCCTCCTTCGGACATGATATAAATTTCGAAGTACTAAAGCATCCGGTACTTTGGATGGGGCTTGTTGGGCCCGATAGATCTATCTTTAGGGTTCGCGTCAATTAGGGTGTCTGTTCCCTAATTCTTAGATTACCAGACTATATAGGGGCATATTCGATCCGATCATTCAACCATACAATGTAGTTTCGATTACTTGTGTCTATTTCATAAAACAGTTATAAAAGTTGCGCATGTATTCTCAGTCCCAAAAATATATATTGCAAAAGTATTTAAAAAGGGAGTAATGAAACTCACGCATATAAATATTGTAAAATAGTTAATAAAGCATTTGCATGTATTCTCAGCCTAAAAACGTAAAGAATATAAAGGGTAAATGAAACTCACCTAATGTATTTTGTAGTAAAAATACATATGACTATATTGAACAATGCAGGGTTGGCCTCGGATTCACGAACCTATATCATTTGTATATTTGTTAACACACATAATTGTAATCAAACAAGTATATATATATATATATAATTTATTAGTTATCTCATTTTTATATTAATAACCTATATATGTCATTATATATATATTTTTTAAGTAATTAACCATAATTATATAGTTAAGTTTTGTATTAAATGTATATATATGTATATTTATATATATGTATATTTATTTTATAATATCTTTTGTTTGTTAACTTAATGATAATACTAATAGTTTTTAAATGATAATACTTATGCTAATGATAATACTAATAATAACAGTAATCTTACTAATAACACCATTGATAATGAATACTTTTAACAATAATGATACTGATAATATTATTGATAGTAAGAATGATAGTTATAATATTAATAATTAATAATGATATAATAATAATGGCTTTAATACTAATTCTTATATTCATAAAGAAAATATAATAATACAACTAATGCTTATCGTTAATACAAGTCTTAATAATAAGGATAGTAATAATTTTACTCATTTTAATGATAATAATATTCATAATACAAATGTTAACATTAACAATAATTAGCATACTATAATCATAATAATTAACAATAACATTGGTGATACAATAATAATAATAATAATACCAATAATAACACTAATACTTAATAATGATACAAATAATAATAGCAATAAAAATAACAATAATCATGGTAACAATACTAATAATAATCCTAATAAGAATTAGTAATTAATAATAATAATAATAATAATAATAATAATGATAATAATAATTGATAAAGGAACTACCTTTAAAGGCCTCTAATAAAAAGAATACACCCAGTGAGGATCGAACCCGAGACCTCTCGATTACACAACACATCACCCAGCCACCTGAACTCGCTTGCTTTTCTGTTTTATTTCTAAACTAAAATTAATTTAACCAATTTTTGTTTCCACTCTCTTCATCTCCTTCTTCTTCCCATACTGCCATACATCAATCGATCAGTAACCAGGAATAGAATTTACGCGAATTACTAATAAATTTAGGACTTGAAATTAATTAATCAGTGTTGAATACATTTATAAAATCAAACAAAAAAATAAATGAAAAAAAGGAAAAAAAAAAAAGAGAGAGCTGCTGTCGCAGCTTTTCTTTTTAAAAAAAATTTGATTTTCGTCTTTAAGGCTGTTTTGCTTGAAAATTCCTACATGAATTATATTTTAAATTGTTCCTAGAAACTCTAGGAATCATCAATTGAGATTGAAACATCCGAAAGAAATCCAATTTCTCGATGAACACTTACAGTTGACTTTTATTTCAAAACCTTTGACTTCAAAATTCTTGGTCGATTCTTCGAATTAGTCTATGTAACTTTGAAGAAAGTTTCAAACCATGAATTAGCACGTTTCTGCATTTTTAGATTTTGGCAAAAGAGTCGAATTCGGATTTCGGTAAAAAAAAAATGAGACAGAGGTGAATGGTTTATCTGTTTAACTTTGGCCTCTGATATATAACAGGGTAATTGATTATGATTGTGAATATTCATATGATCTCCATCCATAATAAAGTATGATCGAACGTTATATGTATTCAGTTGGGGTGTCGACCAAACCTCACGAGCCAAACAGGAAGGAAGAAGAAAAATAAAGAGCAGAATCCAATGATATCATTTTATATATCTGTATAAATTTTAATTCTTAATAAATATACCATATTAATAATAATACACTTAATATTATAATTATTAGTAATAAAATTTATAATAATATGATAGTAATAATAATATTATCATTATTATTAATGATAATGATAATAATGGTTATAGTAATAATATTATTAATAACAATAATAATACCAATTATAATAATACTAATATTAAAAGTATTGACAATATTATTCTTACAACTCTATTTATACTTGTAGTATATATACTTATTATTACTCATGTAATATTTATTATTCATACAATATATCGTATAATAATTCCTATTGAATATTTATTATTTATATTTATATATATTACAATTTATTAGAAATAATATATGGTTATACATATAGCTTCACTCTTTAATATAAAATTAATGATTAGGTTATTCTTATATTATCTTTTTAATTCAGATGTTTAAGTTATATTTTATTATTGTTAGTCATCATATATACTTACATATATATATATATATAGTTAATTACTTATCTATTTACAAATAATTTGTTCGTGAATCGTCGGGGATAGTCAAAAATCTAAATGTATCCATGTAAACTGTTCCAATGTTTTCGAGACTCAACATTACAGACTTTGCTTATCGTGTCCAAATCATACAAAGATTAAGCTTAAATTTAGTCGGAAATTCCCGGGTCGTCACAGTACCTACCCGTTAAAGAAATTTTGTCACGAAATTTGAGTGAGGTGGTCATGGCTTATAATAAAAATGTTTTCATGACCAATATGAGTTGATAATTAGAGGTTTATCATTATTGAATAATAATGATAAAATAATTCGATTATTCTAAGAATACGAGTGAAGCTATCGCAAAATAGTGAATTGAAGAAAATAAGGTTTTCCTTAGCTTTTGACGTAAACAGGGTTGAATTCTGGAATTCAAGGGATTTAAAGAAAATCTTCGAAATCTAAAAGATTTGATTCTTCAGCGAATAAGGAAATTAAGATCTCTATAATTAAATACGGTGATCTGCCTCGATTAAACTGTCTGATATTTCCATTATAAATGAACTTCTTCCATTCCATTATTCTCACCATTCCTATAATTTCTTTCTTAATTCATACATCCAAAAGATTATGAAAATATTTAATCCAGTTCTAATCCTTAATATCTTCTTGATTATTGTATCAATCACTCTTCTCTTTCAACTACCACCAGAGGAATCTATTCCTTTCTACTATTACCTTGGGGTGATACTATTCTTAACTATACCGTGTCTTTATATTGTTATTCATATTAATATCCACAGTTTGTAACCTCCGGGTTGTGATTGAGCTTTATATCTTCTCTTACATTTTGGAGTTCTTTGCCTTTTTATTCTCCTCTCGACTTCTAGTAAAGTGAGTAATGGTCCAGAATTCGTAAGTATAGAGTTTCGAATGATCCTAATGTTCTAAACAGGAAAGAACGTATTAGCACGATTTGATTTATCAAATTACCAGAATCACCGAGAATAGAACTATCAAGAATATACTTTCTTGATATGTTCAGAAGTTAAGTAGAATGAAAGAGTTATGTAACATGGCACATGATGACGTTATGATCTGTGAATCATCATGTCCCATTAGAAACTCAGCATGACTTACTATAATATAATCACGTTGATCAAGTGTCATTATATTATACTAACTCATGCTTCAGTTCCCAACATTACTTCAATATCATTCATATTTTAAGTTCGAAAGTTCACAGAATATAGAAACTAACAGTTGCTATATGATGTAATACTGATAGCACGAAGAGATTAATAACTTCAGATAAGATTAGTTATGAAAATATATTCAGAAATATCGAGGATATTTATAATGAAAGATACGATAATATCTCAGAATATCTAAGATCAGAGGATGATAAAAACTATTGTCCGCAAGGGTTTAGAGTAAAGAGCAAGATATTTGCTAAAGACTTTAGCGGGCATTGAATCATTTGGATTTTTTGAAGTCAAACTTATTCTTTGTGATTTATCCACGACTTTCTTCATAGTTTCGCATAATCTGCTTTTCGGTACTAAATTTTCTATTGAATATTTCCAATATAATGATACACAGGAAGCACGAAGAGGTATATAATTTTGGACGAGAATATTTATAAAAATATCCTCAGAAATATCGAAGATATTGATGAGGACATTTTGGAATTTCTAAGTTCGATGGTTGATGGAGAAAGGTTTTCCGCAAGATTTTAACATGACTTCGGAGCAAGATATTCTCCAAAGATTTCAACAGATCCAGAATTATCTGGATTCTTTGAATATAGGGTATGGTCCTTGCATTTGTCCTTGGTCTCCTTTATGGTTATCTCTATCCGTTTTCTAGTTCCAACGTTTCTGAGCTTTTCCAACAAATTATTCTTTATCATCAAACTTCCGACGATTAAAGTCGTTTATGGTTGCCTACAGTTTCTGCTGCTTCACTCACCTTTTTCAACATTCAGAGTATCGATTCGTAAACTGGGTGCCTTTTCAAAATTTCAGAATTGAAGATCGTAATTCTAGGAGATAATTGTTATATGTATACATATAACTATTGATGTAGAAATGCTACGAGATTCGAAATACTGATTGCTGATTCCCGGTAATTGGTATGACAATTATTGTTACAGGGTATAGATGAATATAAGATGGGGTTTCAATGAATATAATGTTTTTTTCGGAAAGTCCAAATTTATTGAAGTTGCTGGTAATTTTACTGCTAATGTGGTGAAATATACACGGTTCTCCGGTAACGATGACGACAGGCAAATTTATATATATATCGAGGTTATAATAAGGCTAATTCGAATGGAAGTTGAAATTGATTTGTTGAAGCTGTGATAAAATTGGCTAGTTTGAAAAAGAGTTGCAATGTTATTTTTTGTAATAACAATGCTAAAGGAGCTAACACAGACACGTGTTAAACTTTTACTTAGGGTCCAGGAGTTTTCAGGTGCATAACTATATGCGTCAATCTTTTCTTTCATAGATGAAGTGCGGTTGGTTCATCTTCTCAGTTGTTTCTTAATTGAGAGGTTTCAAGAATCATGAAAGATTTGAACGCAGATTTTAATCGTCGAGATTCAAATGAAGTTTAAGATGAATTCAAGTGGCAAACTTGAAGAATGTTTAGTTTCATATGTTATAATCAATATTTTAATTCATTTTAATTGTCCAATGTTATTAGTCCACAGTCGATAGTCCACAGTAACAGTCCAATAATTCATATATAGTTTAATATACAATATTCGAATTAATTAATACGTGTCGTGACCCGTATACATCTCAGACTCGATCACAACTCAAATTATATATATTATTGTAGAATTAACCTCAACCCTGTATAGAGAACTCGATCATTACTGCATATAGAGTGTCTATGGTTATTCCAAATAATATATATAAATGCGTCGATATGATATGTCAAAACCTTGTATACGTGTCCCGATATTTAAAGTGCGTAAAATAAATACAGAAATTAAATGACGATAAATAAAATGCGTAAAGTAAATAACAGAAATTAAATAACGATAAATAAAATTGCGAGAATTAAAATTGCGATAAAATAAATTGCGATAATTAAATTGCGATAAATAAAATGTAATATGGAATTATCAGTTAGCTAGGAATAGTTAGCTAGGATTTTGTTAGCGTGGTTTCTTAACAAAATTTCATATTGTTAATTAGTCTGTTTCTAATCAATTTTTATTGTGTCCATTATTTCTTCATTATGCCACTTGTTGGATTCTGATAATTCAAAATCCAAATATGAAATTGGATGAATATGGTTATTCTGTGGTGAACGGATTTGTATATCAGTGGATGTAAGTAGAATAGTAAACGACTGTTGAATCAGCTTCGAAGAATGTACAGTGTAATTTATTAATGTGAAATCTGAATATTCCTCGGGTATTACCTACCCGTTAAAAATATTTTCACAATTAACACTTTGTACGAAAGAATTTTTAATTACAATCTTTATGAAAACATATATACATATATATTTTCTTCAGATGTAATCGTGGATTCATTGAGTTAATATGATATTAAACTCATTTGGTTTACTGTTAGAACTAGAATACATAATCTCTAAAACATTTAGAGATTATTTAATCGCCATGAAGAACGAAGATAATCGATGTAGAACGATACGTAGAACGATGATTATGCTTGAGGTATAGATTGCGAGGGGGTGACGTGTGATGATGTTGTTGTTGTTGGTATTAGTTATGCTGCTGGTGCTGCTGATGATGGTACTGTTGCTGTCAGTGCTACAAGTGTTGTTGGTGCTGAGGTTGGTGATGATGTTGGTGATACTGTTGGTGCCGGTGATGTTGTTGAAGCTGGTACATTTTGCACCATGTTTTCCAAATTGATTACTCGAGCGCGAAGTTTGTTGACTTTTTCTATTATTCCAGGATGATTGTCGATCGGAACGAGCGAATGAATAAGATTTAGAATTTTAGATATCATATAGTCGTTGCGTGGTATCCAGGAAATGAGAGTGAAGATAATGTTTCGAATGGGTTCGCCGGTGAGTGTTTCAGATTCACCGCCAAGAGGGAAATTTGGTTGATGGAAAGCATCGCCTTCTTCTCTTTTCCATTGATTAAGTCGACTACGAACTCATCAGATGAATTGGGGATAGATGATTGGTTGATTAATTCTAGTGACACTGCTTTCGGAGCTTAGGTGAAACTCCATATCGGAATAGCTGTCGGAATCCGAGGAATTCGAACTGGTTGAGGGATTCATCTCGTACGATCAGATAAAGATTTTCGATAAGAAATAGATTATAGGATGTAGATTAGTACCCTGCAATACATAGTTTACATTTGCATATATAATACTAAAATCCCATAAGTTACGGAGGAATCTACGGAATCTGTCAGGCAAAAAGGTAACAATAATAGATACGCTAAGATATGAATTTATCTATACACTGTCTATGCAATAGAGGCAGTAGGATGTGTCTAGACTTTAAGAATGATGAGCAATTAATTTTTCGACACTAAATGATAAGCAACACTTTTGACATGCAGACACGGTCGAAGTCCAGACTCACTAATGCATTCTAACGACTATCAGTTAGACTCACTAATGCAAGACCTGGTTCGCTAAGACCACCGCTATGATACCAACTGTAGAGACCCGTCCTAATCCATCCGAACGAAGTCCATATCGATTATAAACGATTTACAATAGTTGATTACATCGCGAGGTACTTGACCTCTATATGATACATTTTACAACATTGCATTCGTTTTTGAAAAGTCAATCTTTCATTACATCGAAAGTTGACGGCATGCATACCATTTCATAATATATCTAACTATAATTGACTTAACAATAATCTTGATGAACTCAACGACTCGAATGCAACGTCTTTTGAAATATATCATGAATGACTCCAAATAATATCTTTAAAATGAGCAATTGCACAGCCGAAGATTTCTTTCATACCTGAGAATAAACATGCTTTAAAGTATCAACCAAAAGGTTGGTGAGTTCATTAGTTTAACATAAATAATCATTTCATAATTTTAATAGACCACAAGATTTCATATTTCCATTTCTCATAAACATACGTCCCGTGTATAGAGACAAAAATATCATTCATATGGATTGAACACCTGGTAACCGACATTCACAATATACATATAAGAATATCCCCATCATTCTGGGATCCTCCTTCGGACATGATATAAATTTCGAAGTACTAAAGCATCCGGTACTTTGGATGGGGCTTGTTGGGCCCGATAGATCTATCTTTAGGATTCGCGTCAATTAGGGTGTCTGTTCCCTAATTCTTAGATTACCAGACTATATAGGGGCATATTCGATTCGATCATTCAACCATACAATGTAGTTTCGATTAATTGTGTCTATTTCGTAAAAGAGTTATAAAAGTTGCGCATGTATTCTCAGTCCCAAAAATATATATTGCAAAAGTATTTAAAAAGGGAGTAATGAAACTCACGCATATAAATATTGTAAAACAGTTAATAAAGCATTTGTATGTATTCTCAGCCCAAAAATGTAAAGAATAAAAAGGGTAAATGAAACTCACCTAATGTATTTTGTAGTAAAAATACATATGACTATATTGAACAATGCAGGGTTGGCCTCGGATTCACGAACCTATATCATTTGTATATTTGTTAACACACATAATTGTAATCATACAAGTATATATATAATTTATTAGTTATCTCATTTTTATATTAATAACCTATATATGTCATTATATATATATTTTTTAAGTAATTAACCATAATTATATAGTTAAGTTTTATATTAAATGTATATATATGTATATTTATATATATGTATATTTATTTTATAATATCTTTTGTTTGTTAACTTAATGATAATACTAATAGTTTTTAAATGATAATACTTATGCTAATGATAATACTAATAATAACAGTAATCTTACTAATAACACCATTGATAATGAATACTTTTAATAATAATGATACTGATAATATTATTGATAGTAAGAATGATAGTTATTTTATTAATAATTAATAATGATATAATAATAATGGCTTTAATACTAATTCTTATATTCATAAAGAAAATATAATAATACAACTAATGCTTATCGTTAATACAAGTCTTAATAATAAGGATAATAATAATTTTACTCATTTGAATGATAATAATATTCATAATACAAATGTTAACATTAACAATAATTAGCATACTCATAACCTTAATCATAATAATTAACAATAACATTGGTGATACAATAATAATAATAATACCAATAATAACACTAATACTTAATAATGATACAAATAATAATAGCAATAAAAATAACAATAATCATGGTAACAATACTAATAATAATCCTAATAAGAATTAGTAATTAGTAATAATAATAATAATAATAATAATGATAATAATAATTGATAATGGAACTACCTTTAAAGGCCTCTAATAAAAAGAATACACCCAGTGAGGATCGAACCCGAGACCTCTCGGTTACACAACACATCACCCAGCCACCTGAACTCGCTTACTTTTCTGTTTTATTTCTAAACTAAAATTAATTTAACCAATTTTTGTTTCCACTCTCTTCATCTCCTTCTTCTTCCCATACTGCCATACATCAATCGATCAGTAACCAGGAATAGAATTTACGCGAATTACTAATAAATTTAGGACTTGAAATTAATTAACCAGTGTTGAATACATTTATAAAATCAAACAAAAAAAATAAATGAAAAAAACAGAAAAAAGAGAGAGAGCTGCTGTCGCAGCTTTTCTTTTAAAAAAAAATTTGATTTTCGTCTTTAAGGCTATTTTGCTCGAAAATTCCTACATGAATTATATTTTAAATTGTTCCTAGAAACTCTAGGAATCATCAATTGAGATTGAAACATCCAAAAGAAATCCAATTTCTCGATGAACACTTACAGTTTACTTTTATTTCAAAACCTTTGACTTCAAAATTCTTGGTCGATTCTTCGAATTAGTCTATGTAACTTTGAAGAAAGTTTCAAACCATGAATTAGCACGTTTCTGCATTTTTAGATTTTGGCAAAAGAGTCGAATTCGGATTTTGGTAAAAAAAAAAATGAGACAGAGGTGAATGGTTTATCTGTTTAACTTTGGCCTCTGATATATAACAGGGTAATTGATTATGATTATGAATATTCATATGATCTCCATCCATAATAAAGTATGATCGAACGTTATATGTATTCAGTTGGGGTGTCGACCAAACCTCACTAGCCAAACAGGAAGGAAGAAGAAAAATAAAGAGCAGAATCCAATGATATCATTTTATATATCTGTATAAATTTTAATTCTTAATAAATATACCATATTAATAATAATACACTTAATATTATAATTATTAGTAATAAAATTTATAATAATATGATAGTAATAATAATATTATCATTATCATTATTATTAATGATAATGATAATAATGGTTATAGTAATAATATTATTAATAACAATAATAATACCAATTATAATAATACTAATATTAAAAGTATTGACAATATTATTCTTACAACTCTATTTATACTTGTAGTATATATACTTATTATTACTCATGTAATATTTATTATTCATATAATATATCGTATAATAATTCCTATTGAATATTTATTATTTATATTTATATATATATTACAATTTATTAGAAATAATATATGGTTATACATATAGCTTCACTCTTTAATATAAAATTAATGATTAGGTTATTCATATATTATCTATTTAATTCACATCTTTAAGTTATATTTTATTATTGTTAGTCATCATATATACTTACATATATATATATATAGTTAATTACTTATCTATTTACAAATAATTTGTTCGTGAATCGTCGGGGATAGTCAAAAATCTAAATGTATCCATGTAAACTGTTCCAATGTTTTCGAGACTCAACATTACAGACTTTGCTTATCGTGTCCAAATCATACAAAGATTAAGTTTAAATTTAGTCAAAAATTCCCAGGTCATCACACGTATAGTGAATAAACGTTCCAAATTGTTAAAAGTAGAATTACCATACCTTTGGTAAAGTAATTCCCTGATTCGTTCAGCTAATCCCACTGTTTCTAATGGTTCCCACTCTATCACCCTGGGCACTTCAACATCCTTAGACTGAAGAATGTGTAAGTTCCTCTGATATCTTGGATAATCTATCCAACGTCTGTCAAATCTTAAATTAGGGTGTAAATATGCTTCGTGTATATTTGAATATGAAACGACTGGGTACGGTAGATTTTGTCTGTATTGGTCTTTAATCTCCTGTTCGTCTGCATTCTCAGGAGGAGCATTGTGAGCCTGGGATGCGGATGAAGATTCACCCCTTTCAGTCTGCAAACTACATTAAACACAATTTTTGTGCATCCAAATATGCATTAGTGTTAGCAAAATCATAAATCAAAACAATCATAATGACATGTTTAATCCATATTAAACTTATACGCATTTTCATAATATTATCAATTCTACATTTTTCAAATAAGCATATATGAAAATGTATACAATGTTCATAAGCCATCAACTCAAATAACATGTCAAAATAATCATTATTAGCTACTAAACAAGTTTCAAATGGATTCATATCAATTAAATCAAGTTCATGCATTTTTGACTCAAAAAGTCAACAATCTTGCTCAAAAATCATGTTTAGGATCAAAGTTTGGATCAATTAGCAACCTAAACATGTTACACTACTTAATTAAGTATGAACTAACAACAAAATTCAGCCATAACATGTTTATATCAAAAAGCCCCAATTTTGCTCAAGAACACAAACCCTAGATTGTTAAAAATTTGAAGTTTAAGGCTTCTAATCATGTTAAATAGCATCAATCTAGGTTATACAAGCAAAATATATAAACAATTTAAGCACAATTAAGCTAGAAATCATCAAAATTAAATTAGGTATAATTTTACTCAAGAACACTATAAATCCGAATTAAAGAGTGTTTGGATGTAGAAATTACCGATCTCCTTGAAAAACTTCTTGGTAGGATTCTCCTCATCATGATTTTAGTGAAGATTTGGTAAAAAAAATGAGTAAAAATCGCGAGTTTGTGTGTGTGTTTTGGGTGTTTTTTCGCAGAAAAATGTGAGATGGATGGATTGGAGACTGGTCTGTCTCGACCAGTTATCTGGTCTGGTATTTGGGATCTCTGCGACTGCGGTTGGGGGTACACACAAAGCTCCGTGACTCCGGTGCTATTTATATTATTTATTTATTTATTTTTTTATTTTTTATAAAACCTTTATTAATAAAACAATTAATGGAGTAATTTTTAAAATTTTGTTTCCTTAGTCTTTGGGTTGAGGTAGTTTCGGTACGTTTACCTAGTTCGTCCCTCGACAAAATTTTAAAATTTGTCTTTTTAAAGCGATTGTTTTAAAAGCAAAGATTTTTGGGTTTTTAATGTTTTTGGCATACTTTAAATCAATAAAATTAAAAATAATGATAACAAAATTTGTCGTCCCGCCCTCAGGTAAAGCAATTTCGGTTCAACGACCTAGTCTTCAACTCACGACGAATTTTAGAAATCAATTTTTTAACTTAATGGAATAAAGTAAATTTTGTTTTTTAAATTCACACCAAACTTAAATTTAAAATGCACATTAATAAAATTTCATACAAATATCATTAATATTTGAATATATTAGTTTACAATAATATAATTATATATTAATTTTATAAATTTACAATAATATTAAATTAATATTAATTTTAAAAATAAGGTAAAAATAAAATTAAAATCTTTTTGGTCTTTTATCCCACTTTAATCAATCAAATATTAACAAAAATATACGTCCCTCTTTTGGGTAAAGTAATTTCGGCTATATTACCTAGTTTTACTCCTGAAGAATTTCTGAAATATTTTGGATTGATTGATTAAAGATATTTATACCTTATGAATAAACGGTAAATTTCACAGTGATGGATTAAATTTTTATCTGATATCAATAATTTCGGTTTATTATACCTAATTTTATTGAATATCAATTTAATACTTTATAGCGAACGATTCAGTGTTTATTATCAAAAGGTTAAAAGCAATAAATAAAATAAAAACTGTACATACTTACCTATGAGATAGAATTCTCAGAGACCTGCTTTAGTCGACTCATAGGAGAGTCGTTCGATTTAGTTTTCCATAGCTACATAGGCGTAACCACGAGTTTTCAATAACTTTTCTTCTAAACATATGAATGGTCCTTCTCTGCATAGAGTAACGAATTCATAATTGGAATGTGTTTGATTGTTCGAGCATTTCCCTTCGTGTGACCATTTTCCGCATTTAAGACATCTTTCAAGGTGTCGTGCTCTTCTTTTTGTTGCGGATTTTGATTTTTCTTTACCAAAATGTGTCTTATGATGATCTTTCCTGAGTTCTTTCCTCACTTCGTCCATTTTGCCTCTTATGAATGATACCAGTTCACTCGAAAAGGTGTTATTATTACGTTTAGTAATCATAGCGTGTAGTAGTAGACCATGGTTCAAATCAAAGGAATTCTTCATCTCGTAAAACCTAAAAACATAAAAATTCAGAATGGAGGGAGAAGACCAGTTCTTTAGGGTCTGCTAGGGAAAGACCATTCAGATTCCATTTTCGAGAACTACAGGAAAATAGAAAATCTAACTCTAGAAAACATTATATTATCCTTTAAAACATTTGAATCTCCCCACACTTAGTTAGCTGTGGTGTCGAACATGTGATTTACTTTATTGTTAATTTCAATTAGAACATCAACAACTTACATATCTCTGACTTTTGCTTCAAGCCATTTGTTGATTTCCTCTGTAACATTCACAAATTTAACTAACATCGCCTTTTCTTTAGGCGACAAATTGGATACTAATCGGTTACATAATTAATTCCCCTTAATCCTAGCATCTTGAATCCGTTTATAAAGTTTCTTCATTGAACTGTTAAAAATGGGTTCATCTAATTTCGTATCAACAACGGGGTTCTTTGTTATCGGGTCATCATTAGGTGTTTCTTCATCTTTCCCACACTTAGGCATTTTTATTGGTTCAACAGTTTTGGTTGGTGGAGATTTAAACTTTCGGTTCACAAAGGTGACCGATTTGTCACCATCCCTAAGTGTCATTCTACCTTCTCTTACATCAAAGAACGCCTCGGTGGTTGCTAAAAATGGGCGACCTAAAATTAGAGGAATATCAAGGTCTTCCTCCATATTAATAACTATGAAATCTGCAACAAAGGTCAAACTTCCCACTTTAACATGTAAATTGTTGGGTATTCCAATAGGGTGTTTAATGGTTAGGTCAAATGATTGAACACCTATGCTGGTTGGTCTTAATTTACCCACACCTAATCTTTTGTATAAGGAAAGAGGCATAATATTCGCACTTGTTCCTAAATCTGCGAGCCCATTATACATAGCACCATCATTAAGTAAGCAAGAAATGATAAATTAACCTGGGTCTCCCACTTTAGTAAATGGAGTTGGTTTGTTAATCTTTTTCAGATGCTCTTTTCTTGGTTCTTTCACTTCTACTTGAACTTCTTGTTCATATTTTTCTTCGTTTCTTGGAATGAGAGGTTTATATAGAAATTCTTCTTCATCACTCCAATTTGAAACCTCCCCGTCTTCCAATTTTGGTTTTTCATATGTCGTTGAAAACATATTTATGTTTTCATTCTGAGGGTTTTCTTTGGTGGTGAAATTGTGATTAACTTCATTGTCAACTTCCATCGGACCATGTATGTAATGTTTAACTCTGTGACCATTAACTTTAAATTCAATCCCATTTGAATTTATTAACTCTATTGTTTCGTATGGGAAAATTCTTTTGACTATAAATGGTCCAGACCATCTAGATTTCAATTTTCCAAGAAATAGATTGAATCGTGAATTGAAAAGAAGAACTCGGTCTCCTTCCTTAAATTCTTTTGAACTTCTGATTCTTTTATCTTGCCATTTCTTTGTTCTTTCCTTATAGATTAACGAATTTTCATATGCATCATGTCTTAATTCTTCTAATTCGTTTAGTTGACTTAACCGTAAACGACCAGCTTCATGCAAATCAAGATTACATGTTTTCAAAGCTCAAAAAGCTTTGTGCTCAATTTCTACTGGAAGGTAACATGCTTTTCCGTAAATGAGTTTAAAAGGTGTGGTACCAATTGGAGTTTTGTAGGCTGTTCTAAAAGCCCAAAGTGCATCCTCCAATTTTATGGACCATTCCTTCGGATTTGATCCTACAGTTTTCTGTAGAATACGTTTTAATACTCGGTTGGTATTTTCAACTTGTCCACTCGTTTGTGGATGATAAGCGGTTGAGATTTTATGAGTTACTCCATATCTTTTGAGAACTTTCTCAAGTTGATTATTACATAAATGAGTACCCAGATCACTTATTAAAGCTTTCGGTGTTCCGAACCTTACAAAAAGACGTTTTAAGAAGTTGAATACAACTCGTGCATCGTTAGTTGGGAGAGCTTGTGCTTCCGCCCATTTAGATACATAATCAATGGCAACGAGAATGTAGAGATTATTATGAGATTTTGGAAATGGACCCATAAAGTCAATACCCCAAACGTCAAATACTTCACATACTTGAATGATATTTTGTGGCATTTCATCACGTTGACTTATTTTTCCGGCCCTTTGACAAGCATCACAAGATTTACAAAGAAGGTGTGCGTCTTTGAAAATTGTAGGCCAATAGAATCCAGCATCGTAGAAAGAGCGTCGAAAAATAAAAATGAGAAATAAAAGCGTAAAAACTTAAAAGTCTAAAAACTAAAAACTAAAAATTGCGTCTAAATGTATTAAAGCTTAAAAGGAATTCTATATCCAAAACGGCAATAACTTAATTAGGCACTAAACTCTATTAATTATTGCGTCGCAAAATTCTAAAGCATCTAAATCTTAATCTTAAAGAAAAAACACTTGAGGGATTTTACGGCAAAGCCTAAAAATCTAAAATATAAAATAACTACGGCAAAAACTAAATTTAAAACTAATTACGAACAAAAAATATACAAATTACGATTAAACGATAAAAATACAAATTATAACTAAAATGATAAAAATACAAATTTTATAAAAATATTATTTTTATATTATATTTTATAAAAGTACTTAAATTATATAATTGATAAAAATAATTAAAACTTAAAATACAAAATTAATTAAAACTAAAACTAATTATTATTAAATTAAAACCCTAATTAGGTTAAATAATAATAATAATTATTAATAAACTACTCTGAATTAAATGATGTACTAGGTTTCAGCCTGTCAGAGAAGCTCCGTGACTGCAGTGCTTTTTGCCCAAGTAGCTCCGCGACTGCGGAGTAATGCAGGTTCAGAATAAATTGCAGGTTCAAACTGGTTCGGCAGGTTCAGTTTTATATTATTTGAATTTTTTTAAAATTTTTTTTAATTAATATATAAGTAAAATTTAGAATTATATTTTTAAGAACTTAAAAATACTTTTATAAAATATATTTTCTTTTTAATTGAACACTTAAATAGATAAATATATTTTTGTTTTTTTTATATATTTTTGTTTTTACACTAATAAAAAATATATTTTTACAAAAATAGCTTAGAAACTAAATATTTTTTTATAGCGTTTCGCTTTTCCGTCCCCGGCAGCGGCGCCAAAAATACTTGATGTGTGCAGTGGTATATACTAAATACTATTAATTTTTACTACAAAATAATATTAAATACGATACAATTTACACAAGTTATTTATTTATTTATTTATAGAATGGATATACCTAACCCTTGCTACAACACTTATAGGTAGTGTACCTAATAGTAGAGTAGTGTAGTTTTTAGTAAGTTCGGTTCGTTCCACAGGGATCCACTTATTGCGTACACTATATTTTTAAACAATTATATTTGTATATATATATATATATATATATATATATATATATATATATATATATATATATATATATATTAGTAATATAGTAGTATTATTATTATTATTATAAAGGGGGGTTTTTACCGTTTAATGACCGGTTTGTCGATTTTAAGTCTTATATCACAATTAAAACCTAATGCAAAATATTAAATATAAATAGAACTTAATTTTAAGCGTAAAGTAAATGACGATAATGTAAAGTGCGATAAATAAAATGACGGTAAATAAAAGTACGATGAGATATAAAAAAAAATAATTATGCTTATTTAAACTTCTGTAATCATGATGTTTGACGTGTTGATTTTAATTTATTACCAAGGGTTAATTGTCCTTTGTCCTGGATTATTTGATAAGTCCATATGGTTTTGTCCATAATAGCCCATCGGTCATAATTATAAAGTAGGAAAGTCTTCGCCAAATTAACCTTATACCCGAAGTCAAATATTCCAACTAATTGGGGATTTAAACCGTAACAGGGTCTTAATACTTTGTTTAATAATTACACCAGGTTATCGACTGCGTGTAACCCAAGGTCTTAATACTTTATTAACAATTACACCAATTACTCTTGAATGTAATCCACCCCTATTTTAACGAGTCCATTGACTATTAATCCATCCCCATATCCGGTCAAATGAACAATTATCAGTATTTATAAATATCCCCCCCACCATACCCAGTCAAGCGTATGTGGTTATATATAAATACGTCAAATTATAAATCTTTATATTAAATTAACGAGATATCATTTAGTTAATATAAAGCCCATTAATAGCCCATAGTCCAATTTTTACAAGTGTCGGTCTTTTGTCCAAACCCCAATTATGGTCCAAAACCCAATTACCCCATCTTAATATTTAGTCCAACATCATGATTACTTCGGCTTAAATAAGTATAATAATAACTTAGCTACAAGACATTAATTTAAAAAGGTTGAACATAACTTACAATGAGTATTTATCGCGTAGTGTTACACGGACAGAATTTCGACTTACAAAACCTTAAAACATTCGCTATAATAACCTTATTATTATTATTAACTTAATATTAAAATTATAATTATAAAATATATATATATATATATATATATATATATCTTTACAGAAGGAAGAAAGAAAGAAAATGTGTAATATGATCGTCGAATTGCATGTCCTATTATAGGGGAATTCGATTTCTGTTGTGCTCCGCGACTGCGGATAGTTTGCTCCTCACAGCTCTGCGACTGCGGAGCTTCCATTTCCAGCTCACCCATAATTTGGATCCTAGCTTGCCGACATTTATTTATTTAATATATATATATATATATATATATATATATATATATATATATATATATATATATATATATATATATATATATATATATATATATAATTTACATAATTAATTATATATTATATTATATTTATGTGCATAGTTGATTTGTAATTTTAGCTCCGTTGAGTCACACGTTGATAGTTGGTTCATGTGATGCCCCGTACAAGACCATCGTGTACGAATCATCAACAACAGGATCATTATAAGGTTAAGTACTATATGCTGTAATAAAAGAAGTTGCATTCACGATAAAAAGATGACGTCATAACCGACGTCAATTGTTTTACACCAACAGTATGCTTCTACGAATAGTAAGCATGAATAAATGTATGTGACCCTTAGGTCGTTACAAAACATAGTTTCAAATGTATTAAAGTTTGAATGCAAGATAAACAGTTCATGCGGTGATAACACTAGAGCAGCGGATGTCTACGGCAAGACTAGTACACAGTGGAAGCAACCTTAAGCACCTGAGAAAAATATGCTTAAAACGTCAACACAAAGGTTGGTGAGCTATAGTTTAAGTATAACAGTATGTAAGGTAGGCCACGAGATTTCAGTGCTACAAAGAGCGTTTCAAAACAGTATGATAAAGTATATGTTAACCGTGGGCACTTGGTAACTAACTTAACGTTTATACCCCCTGAAAGTACACTTGGCAAGTGCGTATGTTTACGAAGTATTAAACACTCGTTAAATGCTAGCACGACTAGCCCAAGTGAGGATGTCAAACCCTATGGATCCATATCTAAGATTCGCGTTCACGGTTCAAAAACCAATGATTAAACGTTACCGAGCTAAAGGGAATGTTTATGCCGTTGTATAACCCACACATATATAAGTTTGAGTACTCATGCCTAGCATGTAAAATGTAAAATGTGCATGTATTCTCAGTTCCCAAAATAAGTTAAAGTAAAAAGGGAATGCTATAACTCACAATGATAAAGTAGCGGTAAAGTATGACTCGGAAAGTAAGCAAGTAATGAAGGTTGTCCAAACGGGTCCTCAACCTAAGTCAAATAGTACTAAGTCAGTAAATCGTCCGAATAGTTTTAAAAGTATGTAAATAAGGTCTTAAGGGTCATCATCATTCATCATCAAACAAAAGGTGTAAAGTAAGTTTCGTTCATGAAACTAGTTTAAAACAAAGGCTGAGTTAGGTCAGTCACCACGGCCTCTATACCTACTGAAATAGGTTGAGACCAGTGGCCATGGCTCTGTATATGAGTCCTTTAGTTGTGGTAAAAATTATAGAAGCAAACTCATCTTCATTTGACCGTGGCGACGGTCTAAGTGCGAGTAGGTCAGAATTTTCAGCACAACGTTAAATGGACATAGTGACGATCGGAGGGCCATAAATCCTAAACCGTAACTCGGATTAAGATGAGTCCTATATGAAAAGTTATCTACTCGAACAGGGATATCTGAAACTAATAATTACAGTAGCCCAGGTCATACGGGTCAGACACAGAAACAGTAAAACAGTAGGTTCAGTAGGTTCCGGTGGTTCTTGGTGCTCGATGCGTATCATGGTTCTCATCCTTGATGCATATAGCTTCAAGTGTACAACTCGTTGATGTGTTTACATTATTTTCACCAAGGTTTGACCATCATAACCCAAGTGTAAGTCTAAGACATGAAGCACAACTCACTTAAGTGTTGCAAGTGTTTTGATGAACCAAAGTTACATCGAAGTCTTAGATTCAACACATACATGAAATGTAAAAGTAATAATAAGTTACAAACATGAAAGTAAACTTATAAAATCAAGATCTTAAGTTGTAGAACATAGTTCTTAGTTTGATCTTGAAGATCCAAGACTCAAAAGTCTAGATCTAACATAAGTGTACAAAGTTATAATTAAAGAAAGCTTACTTACATGTTCTTGAACTTTTAAAGTTAATTTTAGTTCAAGAAAGTATGAGATGAAGACTAACTTGTAATACTTGACCATTTAAACCAACAAACATGAAATTAAAGTGCATAGTATAAAGAAACAAACTAAGTAAACTAGTTAATAAGTTCATGGGTTTCATACTTTAAAGATTCAAGCCTAAGTCTTGATCTTTAAGAAAGTAAACTTTAAAGTTTACTTCATGAACTTCAAGTATGATTTACAACCATGAACTTACAATCTTTGAAACAATAAAGGTAGAATCATAAACTAGTAAGTTTATGTTCTTGAGTGTTCTTGTAATACAAGATAAAAGAAGAATGAAACTAGTAAGTTTGATTCTTGAAACAAGTAAGTAAATAATAATCAAAGACAAGTAACAACAACAAAAGATGATGATGATGATGCATGTGTATATGTGTGTTTCGGTTTTTGGAGAAAAGAAAAGGAAGAACACAAGCTTTGCTACTTACAATTTGAGAGAGAAATGAGAGAGAAGTTGAGATGCAAGTTGAAGTGTGTGTGAGAATGAGAGAATAATACTAGTAATAAGTAAAAAAAAATTTTTGATCTCTCTCCCTATCCTTGCTAGCCGACGGTCAAGGAGAAAAAAAGAGGGGAAGGGAGATTGTTTACTAGATCATGCATGTTAAGGCTTCAAAAGTTGGATATAAGAGGTGTTTACATGGGAAGAAGTTGTAACAAGATTCCATGAGTAACAAACTAACTAGTTATAACATAAAGTGATACTTACATGTCTTAGTGGGCTAGTTAGTCCATTTAAAATGTAGGGTAGGCTTATAAGCCCATGTTCAATCATAAAGCCCAAGTATGTATTAATTAACAAATTAATTCAAGTAAAAGTCCATTAACACTAATAAAGGCCCAAGTAATTAACTAATAACTTTAGTTAATTAAAATGATTAATAATATCAATCATGAATGTAAATAATATTCTAAAAATATTATTCGTGAAAGTTTCGTGTGTCACAAAGAAGTTTCGGGCAATTAAAGTCAAGTACGGGCAATCATGGCAACATGTAAATGTAATAACATACATTCGTTTAATCACACGTATTAATAATAATAATTATTAATAAATAAACGTTGGAAAATCCAGGGTCGTTACATTACCCACCTGTTAAAGAAAATTTCGTCCCGAAATTTTAAGCTGAGGTAGATGGAGGAGTCGGGAAAAGGTAAGGATACTTCTGCATCATTTGATCCTCTCGTTCCCAAGTAAACTCAGGTCTCGTTTGGCATTCCATCGTACTCGGACGATTGGAATCTTGTTGCGTTTCAAAGTCTTGACCTCACGGTCCATAATTTCAACAGGTTCCTCCACAAAGTGAAGTTTATCGTCAATCGTAAGTTTCTCAAGTGGTATGATAAGTTTCGGTGTCGCAAGATACTTCTTCAGGTTTGACACGTGGAAGGTAGGATGTACTGAGCTCAATTGTGTCGGAAGGTCTAGACGGTAAGAAACGGGTCCAACACGTTCCAAGATCTCAAAAGGACTAATGTATCGTGGGTTTAAGTTTCCACGTTTTCCAAAACGAATCACACCTTTCCAAGGTGCCACCTTCAACATAACATGATCACCAACGTTGAATTCAAATAAGAGATCGGCATAACTCTTTTGACGATCGCGGGCAGTCTTAAGTCTAGCTTGAATCTGAGCAATCTTCTCCGTGGTTTCGTGTACTACCTCGGGTCCGGTGATTTTCTTTTCGCCTACGTCAGCCCAACAAATAAGAGATCGGCACTTGCGGCCATACAATGCTTCAAAAGGTGCAGCATTAATGCTCGAGTGATAACTGTTGTTGTACGAGAATTCGGCTAACGGCAAATGCCTTTCCCAGGCCTTCCCAAAATCAAGGACACATGCACGCAACATGTCCTCCAAGGTCTGAATCGTTCGTTCACTTTACCCGTCAGTCTGAGGGTGATAAGCAGTACTCATGTCAAGACGAGTTCCCATGGCTTCTTGCAAAGAACGCCAAAATCTAGAAGCAAAACGGGGATCACGATCGGATATGATCGATAAAGGTACACCATGACGAGATAAAACCTCTTTGATGTACAGTTGAGCAAGTCTTTCCATCGTATCTGTTTCCTTCATCGCTAGGAAGTGTGCAGATTTAGTAAGGCGGTCAACAATAACCCAAATAGTATCGTATCCGCCCACCGTCTTTGGTAGCTTGGTGATGAAATCCATCATTATCCTTTCCCACTTCCATAGTGGAATTTCCAGTTGTTGAAGTAAACCAGAAGGTCTCTGATGCTCGGCCTTAACTTTTGAGCAGGTTAAACATTTACCAACATAGGTTGCAACGTCTTTCTTAAGATTCGGCCACCAATACTGTTCTTTAAGGTCGTGGTACATCTTGCCCGCACCGGGGTGAATCGAATATCTCGATTTGTGTGCTTCATCAAGTATAAGGTTCCGTAGATCTCCATAACAAGGTACCCAAATTCTTCTGGCATAACATCAGAGTCCAGACTCACTAACCTCGAACCGAGAGACAAGTATGTTCAAATGTTCATGAGATATATTCTCCTCCTTGAGAGCCTCATCTTGGGCTACTCAGATCTGACTGTTGAGGTTCGAATGGATGGTGATGTTCAGATCCCTAACACGAAGAGGTGCCGTCATCTCCTTTCGGCTTAAAGCATCAGCTACAACATTGGCCTTGCCAGGATGATAACGAAGTTCACAATCGTAGTCGTTGAGCGTCTCAATCCATCGACGCTGTCTCATATTCAGTTGCTTCTGATCAAAGATGTGCTGGAGACTCTTGTGATCGGTGAAGATAGTGCTCTTAGTTCCATAAAGATAGTGTCTCCACAATTTGAGCGCAAAGACAACGGCTCCAAGTTCAAGATCGTGAGTAGTGTAGTTCCGCTCGTGAATCTTCAATTGGCGGGAGGCATAGGCAATAACTTTTGATCGTTGCATCAGTACACAACCAAAACCACTCTTCGATGCATCACAATAAACAACAAAGTCGTCACTGCCCTCAGGAAGTGATAGGATAGGTGCGGTGGTTAACTTCTTCTTCAAAGTTTGAAATGCTGATTCATGTGCGGGTTCCCAAATGAACTTCTTGCCCTTGTGAGTCAGCGCGGTCAAAGGACGCGCAATCAGAGAGAAACCTTCGATAAACCTTCGGTAATAACCGGCGAGACCTAGGAATTGGCGAATGTGAGTCGGAGTAGTGGGGGTCTCCCACTTGCTGATAGCTTCAATCTTGGCGGGATCAACTTTGATACCCTGGTCGCTCACAACATGACCCAGAAACTGGACTTCCTTCAACCAAAATTCACACTTGGAGAATTTGGCGTAAAGTTGCTCTTGCCTCAAGAGTTCAAGTACTAGTCGGAGGTGTTGCTCATGCTCTTTTACGCTCTTAGAGTAGATGAGGATATCATCTATGAAGACGATAACAAACTTATCCATGTATGGCTTGCAGACACGATTCATGAGGTCCATAAATACGGCAGGTGCGTTTGTCAAACCGAATGGCATCACGAGAAACTCATAATGACCATAACGGGTTCTGAATGCAGTTTTCATTACGTCACTTTCCTTCACCCTCAACTGGTGATAACCGGATCGCAAATCGATCTTTGAGTAAACGCTCGATCCTTGTAGTTGATCAAAAAGATCGTCAATTCGTGGAAGAGGATATCGATTCTTGATTGTCAGTTTGTTGAGTTCACGGTAGTCGATACACATACGGAAGGATCCATCCTTCTTCTTCACAAACAACACAGGTGCACCCTAAGGCGAGAAGCTTGGTTGGATAAATCCTCGATCTAACAACTCTTGTAGTTGACTCTGTAATTCTTGCATCTCGGAAGGTGCGAGTCTATAAGGTGCACGAGCTACAGGTGCAGCTCCTGGCACTAAGTCGATCTGAAACTCTACGGCTCTCGGCGGTGGTAATCCGGGCAATTCTTCAGGGAAGACATCGGAAAATTCATTCACAATTCGAACGTCGTTCACACTCTTCACCTCGGTTTCTACCGTTTTCACATGCGCTAGGACAGCAAGACGTCCCTTCTTCATAATCTTTTGCGCTTTAACGCAACTAATGAGGTTCAAATTCGAGGTACATCTCTCTCCGTAGATGATCAGTGGCTCACCGTCTCCTTGTGGTATACGAAGAGCTTTATCTCCACAGATAATATCGGCCCTTATCTTACTCAACCAATCCATACCGACGATCACGTCAAAACTTCCCAGTTTGATAGGTATCAAGTCAATTTCGAAATCTGCACCAGCTATGTTGATAATAGCTCCACAACTAATATGGTCAACCTTTTCAAGTTTTCCATTGGCGACCTCGACAAGCATACTCTCTTTTAACGGGACTAATGACCAATTAATCTTATCGTAAAAATGTCTACATACATAACTTCTATCTGCACCAGTATCAAACAAGACAGAAGCTAAAAGATTATTGATAGTGAATATACCTGTCACCAAGTCGGGGTTTTCTTGGGCGTCCCTTGCATTAACATTGAAAGCTCTACCACGGGGTGGTCCGCCGTCTCTTCGCTTGTTTGGGCACACATTTCTGAAATGGCCCGTTTGTCCGCATTCGTAGCACTTTTTCGGTCCATTGGTGTTCGGCTTCCCATTCAAAGTGGTGACCTTGCAGTCTTTCTCGATATGCCCAGTCCGTTGGCACTTTTCACAAACGATGTTACAATACCCGGTGTGGTGCTTGTAGCACCTCTTGTATTGCGGTAGTGTGCCTTTGTAGTTTGGGTTGGAGTTGGTGTTGTTGTTGGGGTTGGGGTTTCCACCGTTGTTGTTTCCTCTGAAACCCTCATGTCGTTTTGCCGGGTTCTGTTCATAGGTCCGTCCCCTGTTGTTATCCCATTTGCGCTTCTCACTAGTACCCGCTTCAGACTTAGTTTTCTCCGATTCATCAATGGTTATTTGATTCATTAAAGTATGCGCCATGCGCATCGCTTCTGGGATATTTGGTGGCTTGGACGAGGTAACGTTTCCCTTAATGCTCTTAGGAAGTCCCCAGAAGTACCTTTCCATACGCTTGAATTCTGGGGTGACCATTGTCGAACACATCAGGGCTAGTTCCAATAATCTCCTGTTGTAACCATCAAGGTCGTTCTCAACGGCCTTTAACTGCATGAATTCCATTTCCATCTTTTGTATCTCGGTTCTCGGACAATACTCCTCAATCATGGCACACTTAAATTCTTCCCATGGCGTAGCATACGCCTCATCAATGCCTTGTGCCTGTGCCATTGTGTTCCACCATGTGAGCGCGCCGTCAGACAGCGTGCAAGAAGCAAATTTGGTTTTGTTGTCCTCCGAACAGTTGCTAACTCGGAATACTGATTCAAGTTTCTTGAACCATCTCGTGAGACCAACCGGTCCCTCAGTTCCTCTGAAGTTATGTGGTTTGCAGCTCTGGAATTCCTTGTACGTGCACCCATTATGAATGGGTTGAATAACCAGTGGTGGTGGCGGTGGCGGTGGAGCTTGGGGTTGCATTTCCGCAATGGCTGCGGCTACCCTTTCGGTAATCATCTCTTCGATTTGGGTGGTGGTAGGTGTTGATCATCCGTTGGCCATGATGTTCTAAACAAAAATTTTGACTCAAGTCAAAATCCAGCATTCAAATAGTAATAATACAGTATATAGTAACCAACACGGAATCAATACATCACATGTTATTAAATGACGCATCTAGGTACAAATACCACGGAATCATCATACAGTAATGTAAATAGAACATCGTGCAAGAATTAAATAATGCAAAGTTCCATTAACAACAGGATCATTACAAGGTTAAGTACTATATGCTGTAATAAAAGAAGTTGCATACATCTGAATAAGTTCGTACAATACATAAGTGAAACATAAAACTAAAGCTAGATTACATAATGAAATCTAAATACAAAAGCCCTACGGTGAAGGTGGGTGAAGGACGTCCATAACATGGGCCATCTGGTCCTCTAGCTCAGCAACTCGAGCTCGGAGGGTCTCCACCTCCCTTGTCAATTCCTCGACGATGGGAGATGGTGGGGCAGGTGGTGCCGGCGGTGCGGGTGGTGCGGGTGGTGCGGGTGGTGCCGGTGGTGCGGGTGGTACAGACATTACATAACGGGGTGCAGATGTTCCGGCTCCATAAATAGTCAGTACGTAACGGGGTTCCTTACGCACTTGTGGGTCGGCAGGGTACGGCACAAGCCGCTTACGAGCAGTAACCCTACGACGCCGACCAAATGCGTCAGTGAAAGCACGACCTCCATTCACCCCTAGAATGATGGTGACATCAAAACGGTACCTCTTCTTCGGCGGGGTGGAGGGTGCCTGTATAGGTACATCAGCAGGGTCCTCATCATCACTGGAGTCATTTGAGGAGGTGTCGTCGGATGAAGCATCAGTGGATGACGGGTCGTCCGAATCATGTGGTGCCTGTACGGGTGGCTGAACTGGTCGTCCTTGAGCGGCCATCATCTGTCTGTACCTAGCGGGTCCGATCAGAATGAGACGTCCATCAGGGGCGCGTCGGCACCAATGGCGATACCGGTTACAGAATGGACCTTCCCCGAACTCCGCGGGAATCACAATCTCGCCGGAGCGGGGCTGTGATCCTGAGGGTCCGGGGGCAGATGGAGCTGGAATCTCCGAAGGGTCCTGGGCTCCGCTAGAAGTAACCACTAGGGCAGGCGCCTGGCTGCTAGTCCCGGAAGATGAAGCGCCGGGGTCACTCGTGGGTAGCGGGATCGGTGTGTCGGCAGCAGCAGCAGGTGGGGTGGCTGGCGAGTCTGAACTGCCCAAAATGATAGCAGGTGGAGTATCCGACATCTGAACAAGGAAAAATTAATTTTTCCATATCAGTAAGTCATAAAGCAAGCACGTATTAGGCCAACAGTTTAAATCATGTATAACAATAAGTAGCATGGCAATAATAGCGAATCGTACAGAAGTAGTATGCAATCGAAAGCAAGTAATATCATACAGTAGTGAAATCATGTAGTAGCATACGGCATGTAGCAGTAAAAGTAAGCAGCAGCATGCAGTAAGTTCAGCAGAAACACGTAAACTAGCAAGTTGTAGATTAGTCCTATTAGTGAATCCTACTCGGGTCGGTCTTAGACACACTAATGCAACCTAATTCCCTACAACCAATGCTCTGATACCAAATGTGATGCCCCGTACAAAACCATCGTGTACGAATCATCAACAACAGGATCATTACAAGGTTAAGTACTATATGCTGTAATAAAAGAAGTTGCATTCACGATAAAAAGATGACGTCATAACCGACGTCAATTGTTTTACACCAACAGTATGCTTCTACAAATAGCAAGCATGAATAAATGTATGTGACCCTTAGGTCGTTACAAAACATAGTTTCAAATGTATTAAAGTTTGAATGCAAGATAAACAGTTCATGCGGTGATAACACTAGAGCAGCGGGAGTCTACGGCAAGACTAGTACACAGCGGAAGCAACCTTAAGCACCTGAGAAAAACATGCTTAAAACGTCAACACAAAGTTTGGTGAGCTATAGTTTAAGTATAACAGTATGTAAGGTAGGCCACAAGATTTCAGTGCTACAAAGAGCATTTCAAAACAGTATGATAAAGTATATGTTAACCGTGGGCACTTGGCAACTAACTTAATGTTTATACCCCCTGAAAGTACACTTGGAAAGTGCGTATGTTTACGAAGTATTAAACACTCGTTAAATGCTAGCGCGACTAGCCCGAGTGGGGATGTCAAACCCCATGGATCCATATCTAAGATTCGCGTTCACGGTTCAAAAACCAATGATTAAACGTTACCGAGCTAAAGGGAATGTTTATGTCGTTGTATAACCCACACATATATAAGTTTGAGTACTCGTGCCTAGTATGTAAAACGTAAAATGCGCATGTATTCTCAGTTCCCAAAATAAGTTAAAGTAAAAAGGGAATGCTATAACTCACAATGATAAAGTAGCGGTAAAGTATGACTCGGAAAGTAAGCAAGTAATGAAGGTTGTCCAAACGGGTCCTCAACCTAAGTCAAATAGTACTAAGTCAGTAAATCGTCCGAATAGTTTTAAAAGTATGTAAATAAGGTCTTAAGGGTCATCATCATTCATCATCAAACAAAAGGTGTAAAGTAAGTTTCGTTCATGAAAGTAGTTTAAAACAAAGGCTGAGTTCGGTCAGTCACCACGGCCTCTATACCTACTGAAATAGGGTGAAACCAGTGGCCATGGCTCCGTATATAAGTCCTTTAGTTGTGGTAAAAATTACAGAAGCAAAATCGTCTTCGTTTGACCGTGGCGACGGTCTAAGTGCGAGTAGGTCAGAATTTTCAGCACAACGTTAAATGGACATAGTGACGATCGGAGGGCCATAAATCCTAAACCGTAACTCGGATGAAGACGAGTCCTATATGAAAAGTTATCTACTCAAACAGAGCTATCTGAAAATCATAATTACAGTATCCCAGGTCGTACGGGTCAGACACAGAAACAGTAAAACAGTAGGGTCAGTAGGTTCCGGTGGGTCTTGGTGCTCGATGCTTATCATGGTTCTCATCCTTGATGCATATAGCTTCAAGTGTACAACTCGTTGATGTGTTTGCATCATTTTCACCAAGGTTTGACCATCATAACCCAAGTGTAAGTCTAAGACATGAAGCACAACTCACTTAAGTGTTGCAAGTGTTTTGATGAATCAAAGTTACATCAAAGTCTTAGATTCAACACATACATGCAATGTAAAAGTAATAATAAGTTACAAACTTAAAAGTAAACTTATAAAATCAAGATCTTAAGTTGTAGAATATAGTTTTTAGTTTGATCTTGAAGATCCAAGGCTCAAAAGTCTAGATCTAACATAAGTGTACAAAGTTATAATTAAAGAAAGCTTACTTACATGTTCTTGAACTTTTAAAGTTAATTTTAGTTCAAGAAAGTATGAGATCAAGACTAACTTGTAATACTTGACTATTTAAACCCACAAACATGAAATTAAAGTGCATAGTATAAAGAAACAAACTAAGTAAACTAGTTAATAAGTTCATGGGTTTCATACTTTAAAATTCAAGCCTAAGTCTTGATCTTTAAGAAAGTAAACTTTAAAATTTACTTCATGAACTTCAAGTATGATTTACAACCATGAACTTACAATCTTTGAAACAATAAAGGTAGAATCATAAAGTAGTAAGTTTATGTTCTTGAGTGTTCTTGTAATACAAGATAAAAGAAGAATGAAACTAGTAAGTTTGATTCTTGAAACAAGTAAGTAAATAATAATCAAAGACAAGTAACAACAACAAAAGATGATGATGATGATGCATGTGTATATGTGTGTTTTGGTTTTTGGAGAAAAGAAAAAGAAGAACACAAGCTTTGCTACTTACAATTTGAGAGAGAAATGAGAGAGAAGTTGAGATGCAGGTTGAAGTGTGTGTGAGAATGAGAGAATAATACTAGTAATAAGTAAAAAAAAAAAAAATTGATCTCTCTCCCTATCCTTGCTAGCCGAAGGTCAAGGAGAAAAAAAGAGGGGAAGGGAGATTGTTTACTAGATCATGCATGTTAAGGCTTCAAAAGTTGGATATAAGAGGTGTTTACATGGGAAGAAGTTGTAACAAGATTCCATGAGTAACAAACTAACTAATTATAACATAAAGTGATACTTACATGTCTTAGTGGGCTAGTTAGTCCATTTAAAATGTAGGGTGGGCTTATAAGCCCATGTTCAATCATAAAGCCCAAGTATGTATTAATTAACAAATTAATCCAAGTAAAAGTCCATTAACACTAATAAAGGCCCAAGTAATTAACTAATAACTTTAGTTAATTAAAATGATTAATAATATCAATCATGAATGTAAATAATATTCTAAAAATATTATTCGTGAAAGTTTCGTGTGTCACAAAGACGTTTCGGGCAATTAAAGTCAAGTACGGGCAATCATGGCAACATGTAAATGTAATAACATACATTCGTTTAATCACACGTATTAATAATAATAATTATTAATAAATAAACATTGGAAAATCCAGGGTCGTTACAGTTCATGTCCCGGTTCTGGATTTTCGAACGTCCTTTCGTACGCTTAGATATCTTGTACTTTGCATTTCACGGCTTGTACTCTTGTAATTTATAGACGTTTCTCATCCATAATTTGAACCACTTGGATTGTACTTTGTACTTTTTAGCGTTTTGGTCATTTGCGTCTTCAAATCGTCGATTCTGTCTTTTGTCTTCAACTTTTATTATTTAAACGAATAACACTTGGAATTAGAACAATTGCAACTAAAAGCTTGTCTTTCTTGAAGGATAATGCTATGAAATATATGTTCGGTTTTAGCATTATTAATGCACCACAGTTAATATTGTTGGGTGAGGTTTGCCTAACCTAACGGATCCGTCCATCTAATTTGCGCTTAAAGTATTCAAGCTAGGGAAATTCTGAACAAACTCAACAGGTATAATAGTACTCGTGTCAAACGTAAAAGAATTTGTAATATCGTAAAAGTAATCAGCGTGTATGCTCATCCCAGAAAACATGTAAAAAGCGGGACTGTAGACACACGTTGTTTGCACAGTAGAAGCTTAGTCAAATATAGTACGTAGACGGACGATTTAAAATCGTAAAGCGTAACCTGATCAATTAGATCATTCACATAAGTTTATAATATCACACTATGTTATATCCATAGTGTACATGTTGTCTTAGTGCTCAAACCGACGCGTTTATAAGTAAAAGTCAACTAGTCATGCAAGTCAAACCAAAAGTCAAAATTGGTCAAAGTGGTTAACAAAAGTCAACCATATCAGTAGGTCATATCATATTGGCCAACAAGTCAACCCTAGGTCAACTAACATGTTTTGGTTCATGGTTTAACAAGTATGCATTCATAGCTCATCGTAACACTTAGGCTTCACGCGCGTCATGCAAACAACATGTATAATTCTCAACACATAAAACATGATAGCATGGAAAGCTCCAGATCAAAAGTAGACACATTAATCTTTCTAAAAAGACCAAACACACTATCATATGATTCCTAGAACTCATGTAACATGCAAAACGTTCAAGGACAGTTTCTGTTTGCGCATCAGTTTCATTTTAATTCTCATTTAGTTTAGAAAATAGAAATTAACAAACGGCCAATTGGATATGACTCTAAACACCTCAAATTATCAGTGGTAAAAAGATTAAAGAAAACGATATAGCCAATTTGTACAGTTTTAACCAACTTGTCGGATTTTCTGATTTAGACATAATTCATACCTTTTGTTTTGG
Source organism: Rutidosis leptorrhynchoides (assembly GCF_046630445.1). Taxonomy (NCBI): domain Eukaryota; kingdom Viridiplantae; phylum Streptophyta; class Magnoliopsida; order Asterales; family Asteraceae; genus Rutidosis; species Rutidosis leptorrhynchoides. Next base: position 218,787,173 of record NC_092333.1, on the reverse strand, counting down.
CACGCATATAACACATAGGAAATAAGACTTTCAGAGCTAGACATGTAAACAAGATATTCTAAGCAATATACATACAACAACAAATCATAATTTCAAAGTCTCAAAAAATTTCTAGATCACGTTAGATCAAATCTTGTACATGTGAAACCAATTTCCAACCAATACGGGTTATCAATATTCGTTTAATCATATCAAGAGCAATACATATCTATTTTACACGATTCTTAAGCCTAACCTGAGTAATTTTTAATAATAAATCCAATGGTTAACATTTCAAGTACTCAATCAATAAGAATTTACTCCAAAAAATTCGTATTCATGCAAAACCCTAGTAAATCTTCGAACAAGAATATCTTGAGCAATTCAAAACGAAATCACGCGATTCTTGAGAGCAGACTTATTAATTTTTCGAAAGGATTTCATCTTGATACATATAATTTACAGAAAATATGTCTTTCATATCAGTAGCACGCAATACAAAAATGGGATTTAACCATAATTCATCAAACGATCAAATTATCGACTAAAATCAAGCATACAAACATGGACACGAGCATTAGACCACTTTACACTATGAATAATTAATCAAAATCAGTAAATAAGAGATTTGGATTTGAAAAATTATACCCAAGATCAAGCAATTAGTGGTAGGAATAGATAGATCCTTTCGTGTAGATCGCGATTATATAACTAATTGTACAATCGGGTAACTGTGATGTTTAATTTGAGGTTGAAAGTGGCGATGCTATGATGATGATGATGATGATGATGATGATGATGATGATGATGATGATGATGAAGTCACGTAGCAGAAGCAGAGGGAGGGAACAAGAAAAAAATGCGTATAGTTTTATTTTGTGGATTGGATTGGGGATTAAATTATATTAAAGTTTGGGTTATTAACACATATGGCCCAAAAATTAAAACATATGGACATGGAAGGGTAAAATTCGACCATGGGGCTGGAAAAAAAGCCGTTTGGCTCTCAAATGTTGTTAGATAAAACCATATGGTGTTTCGTTAAGTGTCGTTAACCAAAATCGAAAAACAGAGATGTTAACCGATCGTTAAAACGCATCCCACCAAGTTTAATTCATTAAATATATAATAAATTAAATATGTTTTTCTTAAATTTAATTATTATTAAAAATAATTATTTTATTAAAAATCGAGCGTTTCGCAGTCTCACGGGACATCTGTTGCAGTTTTCAAAACCGTATCGTTTTCTCAGTATTTCAAAACATGAAATAGGTTTTTCGGCTAATATAATCATATATTAAATATAGTAGTTCATCATGAACTCAAGTATGAATTTAATTAAATTAAATACAAAAATTTTAGTAAGTTCCATCAAATAACTTAACGGGCATTCAACGAAGCTTAACGGGAATAGCAGGGTTGTTACAACTCCTACCCGTGATCATGTGTCTTTCGGGTAAAAGGTGAGGTCCACCCTCTCGGTTTCATTTAATCTCTCATGATAAAGTTTTAACCGATAACCATTCACCTTGAAACTCTCCCCATCCATTCCATACAACTCGACGTGACCGGCCGGAAAAGCTTGTTTGACCACGAATGGACTGGACCATCGTGACTTAAGTTTTCCCAGGGAAAATTTGAATCATGAATTGTAAAGCAAGACTTTATGTCCGGGTTCAAAATCCTCCCTCTTTTTCAAACGGGCATCGTGCCAACGTTTCGTTCTCCTTATACGAAAATGAGTTTTCATACGCATCTAAGCTTAGTTCATCTAACTCATTTAACTACACAAGCCTATTTTCACCCACTTTCTCTAAATCCATATTACAATTTTTCAACGCCCAATAAGCCTTGTGTTCTACCTCTACCGGAAGATGGCACGCTTTACCATAAATGAGTCGAAACGTGTGTGGTCCCGAGAGGAGTTTTGAACGCGGTTCGGAAGGCCCACAACGCGTCATCTAATTTGCATTGCCAAATCTTTGGATTATCATTAACCATTTTCTCAAGAATACGCTTTAATGCACCACTCGTATTCTCCACTTGCCCACTAGTTTGTGGGTGGTAAGCGGTTGAGAATCTATGAGTAACACCATACTTCGTTAACACCTTTTCGAGGAGGTTGTTAACAAAGTAAGTGCCACGATTGGAAATTAGTGCCTTTGGAATTCCAAAGCGCGAGAAGAGGTTTTTCAAGAAATTCACCACAACCCGTGCATCGTTCGTGGACAAAGCTTTGGCCTCCGCCCATTTAGACACATAGTCGACGGCTACTAAGATGTACTTGCATTTGTGGGAATTTGGGAAGGGACCCATGATATCAATTCCTTAAACGTCGAAAACTTCGCAAACTTGGATGCCGGTTTGTGGCATCTCATCCCTTTTTGTGATGGTGTCCGTTCGTTGGCATGCATCGCAAGTGCGAACAAAAGCATGAGCATCTTTAAATCTGAGGGCCAATAAAAGCCCGAATCGAAATCTTTCTTTGTGGTGTGACTAGGTCCATAGTGACCACCGGTTGGCCCTTGACGGCAATGCTCAAGAATTTGCTTCTTTACCGTACACACACCGGCGAATCGCTTGATCCGCGCAAACACGAAAATGATTAGGATGATCCCAAAAGTAGTATTTCAAATCCGCAAAGAATTTCTTCTTTTGTTGATAAGAAAACCCCTTTTGAAGAAAAGGTGCATGATCGCGATTTTCCATGAAATGATCGAGGAGTGCATGGAAGTCTTTATGGACGATTTCTCCGTCTTTGGAAGATTTCGGGTGCATTGCACAACTCAATAGGCATGCGGCGATAAGCGAAAGTACCAAATGGATAAGTAAATGTGGTCTTGTCTTGGTCAATGGGGTCGATGAGAATTTGAAAGTATCCGGAGAAACGTTACCAAGAATATTACAATTTTTGGTGAGTAAGCTTCACATTACAGCAACGTGTAACCCACATGCAACAATTTTTGGTGAGTAAGCTTCTTATTTTTTACGGGTATTCATGGTGAATCCTAGGGGATACACGCATAAAAGCATCATTTTTATACAAAAGAAAGGATCGAAAAGCATAAAAGATGATAATTTTGGCAGTTTTTTAGCATTATCCGTCCAGCGTTTAGCCAGGCCGCCCATCGTCATGCGTAAGCCCTACAGGCAGCTTCTATGCTTAAGCCCTTTGATTAGGCGCGTGAGCGGCACGCAGCCACGTCAGCCCACGCCAAAGGCGGTTCCTGATATATCGCATAACTGAATTAATCAGCGTTTGACACATGTTCCCAAAAATTTTGGACATTCTACGCCTATAAATAGACCCCCTGGGTCACCACATTTCACATCTGAACTTCAGTCAGAGAGAAGTACATTTTCTCTCTCACACAGTACTTTCTCACTCTAAAACTTTAACCGCTTAGCAACAGAACGCTACACGGACCAACTTCAGCTTGGTCCAAAGACTGATTGAGGCCACCCCACGGATTTCTCATCCGTGTTCCGGGTCTGCAGGGATTTTTACCCGAGGAAAAACATCAGTCGACAACATGTCGCTCAACACTAAGCTGTTATAGTACTGTATTGGTACCTTTCATCCGCTATACGGAAAGTAGTATCAACAGGTGTTTTATCCGTTATCTATCCTAACAAGTCCAATTCAGTCAACGTGGATATCTTTGTGACCCTTATCACAAAGCGAATCTATCAGATAAGTCAGTCAACTAATTATACACAATTCATTTTTATGATATAATCCCCGAGACTATTAAATTATAAAAATATATTTTAAGTAACGTTCAAATTTCATAAACGATCAATAAAATATTACCTTAAATGTTAGACCGGTCAAACGTGTGTTACAAATCCACCTCCTTAAGAAGATTCCGTCCCTGGAATCTGGTCACTCTCAAACAGACGAGGGTATCCAAATCTTATATCTAACTCATTTTTCCATGTCTAATTCGACCCTAAGCTATGTCTCCATTCGACCAACATCATCGGTATTTGCCTCTTTCGAAGTTTAATGACTTTTCTATCTAATAACTTCACTCTTCGACCAGTTTCTTATTCACATCGACTCGTAGATCTTGTAAAGGAAGAATTTGACTTTCGTCATCCACTTTACATTTACGTAGATAGCACACTTTTCTACCGTGAGGTTGTTATGGCCTTATTGTGATGGATCTGAGATGCCCTACTTAATGATGTTAGTAAATGATACGCATATTGCTGCCTAAGGCAGGAGGAGTTTATGATACTCATTTTGCTACCTTTCATGGTTCTTTTTCTATACTAGATGTATGTATTTCAAATGCATGCAATGGTTGCACACAAAGATCAACAACATAACATAGATACAAAAGGTTAGTATGATAGTGGGTACTAATCTGGTCCAAGCGAGTAAAATAGTGAGCTGCGGATGAAACATAGATAACGTTCATTTATCAAAACTTTAGATACATATATATCGTATCAACTTTGAAAATCGACGTAAAAAGGCTAGAAAAAAGTCATATAAGGATTTACTATCCCGTCCAATTTGACTCGTATGCACTCAATCACAGCAGCAAGAGTAGGTTGGAAATTAATAAAAACTACAACATTGGTTGTTGAAACAGATTGGATATGGCCGGTTCAAACACCCTCAAAATGTTACTACAATGTAGGTTCAAACAAACAGATTCAGTATGTTGTAAATACCCTCAAAATATCAATGAGGAATAGAACGGACATATTAGTTATAAAAGTTGTTAACTGTTGTCTAATATAATAGCATATGGAATAGATAGATATAAATATAAATATAAATATATAAAACATTCTTGGAAACAGACCCACCCACCACCAACCATCACCACCACAAAAAGCTGGGCAAAACTAAGGACCATCGAATCCTTCTAATCCTGAAATATAAACAATAAACAACATTAAAGATACATGATAAAGCAAGGCATACCGCCCAAAACAAGAAAATAATAATATAACAAAGACAATAATAATAAATAATATATTATAGAAAACTTACCATGCGGGGTAACGAAGTCGTAACCCGTACAGCTCGCTCCTTTTTCCCTCTGAAACATCCCGGTATCTGAACCTCCTACACACCCCGTGTCATCCTCATCCTCATCAGATGAACTCCCTTCCTCTAGACGGGGGAGAGGGATTGATGATGATGATGACAACCAAATCTCCGCCATAGCGATTTCTTGCATTTATTTATGGACCAAAAGAAAAGATGAGACCGAAGAAACGAAATGGACCATATATAATAGGAGTAATATATACACACCCAATAGAGGTGGCAAATTGAGTGGGTGATGAATTTTTTTAAGTTATATAAATTTCTTAGTTTCAGGTTTGAACCACAATCACCTTACCTTTCTGATATGAGTAAAATTTGGTTGAAACTAATTTTTTATATATGTTAAAAGAAAGAAGAAAATAATATGATTGATTACATAAACTATATACGTTTTTTCTTATCTTTTTGAGACTTAAAAAAAAAAAAAATAAAAAAAAAAAAATTGAAAACACATCCATCCAAATAATCACCATACCTGGTGGTAATGGTGCTGGTCCAATAAGATGAAACCTGCTCAATCGTCTACTGCAACAGTCACCGTAAGGATCCTCAAAAACGACTTTGATTTCATACAAACCCTTTTTCCCTTTTTCAAGAGCCGTCATCATCAAGTAGAAGTAATACCTCTTCATTTTTATATATGACAACTTGAGATATTCAATACACTTTATGCGCTTCTCCACCTTCTCATTAACAACCTACCAACAACAATATTTATACAAAATATATAAGCAGTAGTAGTAAAACAATTAATTATTAATTAGTTTAATGAAGGAGATAAAACAAAACAAAAGTTAAAAAGGAAACCACATGTACGTACCATCCGATATGCCTCGTTGTAGGTATTAACAGCAAAGTTACCGATAAGATCAACCATTGGATCATCAAGTTCAATCGACTTACTTTGTTTCATACGCTGATCATCCAAATTTATCGACCGAAGTGCAGGCTATCAATAGGCAACAAAACAAATGGGTTGACATGAAAATATATGTAGCTGTTGTGAATATCATGAAAATATGTGTTGGGAACCAACGATAGATAGCGCTAATAATCTGAGTTACACTCACTATACAGATTGAGTTCAAATGGAGAGAAGGAAACTTGTTTGTGCATGGAAATAATCAAATTCTCAACTGTAATATTAATATTATTACAAGTAAGCAAGCTTCGTTCGTATTTAGGCACCTACTGTTGTTGTTTTTTCTATTTGAGTTTATGTTGACTTATCTCCTAATTTCACGATTTCCGTATCACAATACTTCTTATCTTCCTATTATAAGTATTTACTACTACTTTAACAGCTAGCTGCTTGATGTATAAGGAATTTAAAGTTAGCGGGCTTTTTTTTTTTTTTTTTTTTTACGGCGAAAATATTAATATATATATATAAAGATCATAAAGATCCGATGGTACAAACAGATGACAATGAATGAAATTGTAAAGGCTCGCTCTGATCGTCCAACAAACAATGGACGAAAACAATGATTGAAAGAGAGCGAGCGCATTGAAAAAGTAAAGAAACAACCAACGTACAACCATCAAACCTAAATCTAAACATAACATAAAACCGGGCACGTAACTGACGCCACAATCTACACTACTTAAAAGCCGCACACTAAAATGAACACCGGGCACTCCAGCAACACCTAACCCGAGGCCTGCAAATCAAAATAACCTCTCGTACCCGAAGAACCATATAACACTCCAAACCAGAGAACCACATGCTCGTCAAGTAAGATCAAAACCCCGTTCGAGCAGAAAAAAGGACCCCGAGAGAATTACTTCAAAAAACATCAATTTACCATGGTCAACAAAGCCAACACACGCCGGCAACGACATCGAGACCACCGAATAGACTTGACTACGGGAGAGACATGAACACTACAGCGGACGGCAACCGAACAGTACAAAGAACGACGTCAAACCAATAGAGACCCGGCTATCATCGCCGAATTTTCTGAGGACATTTACAAACCCGCAGAATCCGACAGTCAAAAACCGCCAGATCCAACCGGATTTCAAAACACAAACACGCATCCACCGCTGCCCAAAACGGCCCCCAACCCCAACCCAAAACCGATTACCGAACAAAAGGGATGTAGAGTTCCAGAAATGGACCTCGTCGCCTACAAACCCACAAAGGAAGACAACCGGAAGCGAAAAGGAGAGAACCACCTGAGCCAAAGCACCCCAACCCGACCGACGACTAGAAACCAACAGACAAACCACACCAAGAACCGAACACCAGATCCCAAGGAAAAACCTAACAGGATCGTCGCCTGGAAGACCGGTCAAGTGGCCGGAGAAGCCATACAGGCAAAAGCCGTCACCGGAGAGGGAAAAAACGGTGGACCATTATTCATACAAAAAGCGAGAAACACCGGACCACCGGCGAGATGCCGGTGGTCGATGAGGAAAACAATACAAACCGTCAAACAGAGGGAGAAAGCTTGGAACGGAGGAGGTGGCGGCTGAAGAAATTAACTCTAAGAGATGAAGTTGTTGAAGATGTAGATGAAAAAATGATTAAAAGCCACTGTAGGAAAAGTAGATCGGAGTAAAGGAAGTTTTAAAAGTAGATAGGAACAGTAGAGAAAAGGGTGGGAGCGTCTAGTGGGTAGAGAGAGAAAAGATATACCAGGAGCCTTTATTGTTAGTTACTCGGGCTGATTGTTTTACTTGCAAATCTAAATAAATGCTTACTTATATGTTATATTTTATTATTTATTATGTTGTGGGTGTTGGGGTCTTCTACATTAATTGACTCTAGTCTTCTGCACCAACACCAACTTCTTTTCTGCCTTGTAGCGCGTAGCAGCAATAATGATTATTCTGCCTATTTTTAATCTTACGCAAGTTGCATACCATAACAACTGTACGATTTTTGGCGTGGAGATAAATATATATACTGCTTTTCCAAATTTAAAAACAGGTATTTTCTACTGATCATCATCAGATTTTAAATTCAATGAACCTTCAGTTAATATACATATTTTTGCTGTTGACTGACCTGTACTATATAATTATAAGGGGGATAATTCTCACACACTGTTTTTTTGATCCTCACACACCCTTTTACCCTATTATTAGGGAGGAGTTCAAGTAAATTGGTGTGTGAGGATCAAAAAACAGTGTGTGAGAATCATTCCCTAATTATATACTATATACTATATATTATAATTATACACATATAAAATGTATATCAAGACATGAAGAAGAGCAAATCAAAGGGATGTGAATACCGTATCTTTATCGGACTCTATGAAACGCTGCCAGATCACCTTCTCTTCCTCACTCAAGGGAACACCAGATGTTTTTGGAACACGCCTTGGAGCTGTTACCAAACACCTTGTATATATCATTCACCAGTAGTTTTTGTTTCTTTTTTTAAATATCATTATTAACAAAATAATGAAAAAATAGTTGAGATTGAGATTCATACTAATCCACCTGGCATAAGCTTTAGTATCCTTATATTCCAGCCGGACAAGGGATCCGTTGTCTACAAGGGTGGCTGCGATGTCCGGGTCACTACAAGAAAAAGGGTACTTAATATTGTATGTATGAATACTTACAAATATAAACATTTGTTAATTTAAAAAAAAAAAAAAAAAAAAAAAACGGGGGGAATTGAAGCATACTATTCCCATTTACGTGGTAGATCCCAATTCTTAAAAACGTTACTATAAACCCTAATACCCTCTTCAGCACTCAGAACGCACTCTATCAACTCCGGATTTTCTAGGTTTTCCTCCTTCAAACGTCTCCTAAGTTTAACCGCTGCCACAGTGAAGTCATACAACTCCACTGGCAGTTTCACTGGTAGAACGCCTAAAAATACAAAAGTAAATAGTAAAATAGTAAAAGTAAATAGTAATAGCAGTAGAAAAAAAAAGAAAGACAAAAGACAATGTTGATCGATTAGAATCTTGGAATTGAAAAGCATACCAAAACTCATCCTGTCTCGTCTTTTTTTAGTCTCTTTTGCCGTTACCTAGGCAATGCCATCAGATCGAATCAGGAAGGAAAAGCAGGCAGGCAACATATATACAGATCGACACAAAGAAAGATAGACACACATAACACACATATGTGGTTGGATTAGTTAAACTTTTGTGTTAATAAAACATAAAGAGTGTCATTTAGATATCTTTAAGTGCACGCAACACGCAAACAAGAATCACCGTTTTGAATTAGTAGCTAAAGAGAAAGTAATAAACTTATATATAATTTCTTTGTTGTTGTTGTCGTTGTTGTTGTGTACACTAATTATAATAACTATATATAAAGAATATGGACAGTTCAACAACGGTAATGTTATCTCATTAATTAATTAATTAACGATGCTAGTTAGAAACTATAAATAAACAACCAAATTGATAAATGGATAACAGAAACATCAACAATATATGATGACGACGATGATAATTGTTCAAATAAAATACAGAAAATCAATAATATAATCCATGAAATTAATACAAGAGGGAGGGAGGAAGAAGCCTTACCATATCGTCGACAGGCCTTTTGGATGAGCTATTATTACAATAAAAAAAAAAAACAACAACAAAATTAAAAGAATCAATAAACAACTGATCGAAATATTGATCGATAATTTTATTATGAAACTAATAATAATAGAGTTATTGATTACTATACCTGTCGTCGGGGGTTTTCATGGTGATGAGCAACCGATTGATCAAAGTTAACAGTTCGTCGATCGTTTTCGAGTCTTCTAGGGTTTCTTTCCCGCCCAAATGTAATAAAAAGAAAGAGAATAATAATAATAAAAAGGGGTAAATATACTTACTTATACTGTTAATTAATAATTAATAATTATAATTAATACTCCGTAATTAATAATGGTAAGTTAAAGTTAATAATAAGGCTCGCTCCAACAAGTTATGTTCCATATGCACCCCCTTAAGTTTGTATTTATTTAATTCTTTTATCACATTACATAAAGAGAAAATTATTTTTTTACACCAAAGTTATTTTTTCTACTTTCGATAAAAAAAAAAAACAAAAAAAAGAAGACAAAACTGCTAACGTTATGATGACGTCAGCATTGGCGGTGCGCGGACAGCGTTGGTAGTGCGCGAAAGCTTCGTTTAGAAAAATGTTTGCTGAGTTTTGTTCGTAAAATTATTTCAAGTTTAACGGTTATAGCGGTGAAATCTAACTCGCACCAAACAAAAATTTAAGTCCCGTCAAAAATTTAGGTGATTTTTACTTGTGAGTTTTATAAAATGACACTTTGACCCCCTGAATTTACAATTAACAACCCTACAAAGTTACACTTTTGACACCCTTACTTATCTAAAGTTGGCAGTTTTTTAGCTCTTATCCTTGTGAGTGCAAGTTTAGAAGCCCAACGTACAAATAAATGATGCACATTTGAGTTACTGTTCATAAATTATGTGTTTTAGTACAAGGGTATAAACCCGACGTACAAATAAATGATGCACATTTGAGTTACTGTTCATAAATTATGTGTTTTAGTATAAGGGTTCATAAATTATGTGTTTTATTATAAGGGTATAATATAATATAATACTTGTAGAATATAGACACACACAAATTAAAGATTATACGAACATAAAAGCATTTCAACAAACATTTTTTTGTAGTAATTATATCTTAACCAATCCTTCAATTTAACAAATCTCGATCAACTTTTATTTTAAAGAAGAAAATTCAATTTCTGTGCATCGCACAGACTAAAAAACCTAGTGTCCCTAGTCCCTTTTGTGGCGCTGCTTACCCCATTTCTGATAATGCATGAGTCACTAATGGCAAATACCTAAAACATTTCAGTCATGATCGATAATTCCCGATTACGCAAGTCGCAAGAGCTGTTTTTCGAGGTTTCTGAATGGTTCGATTTTGATTGTTTTTACATCTAATGAAATTAATACTCTTATGACTTTCATTTACTGTTGTTGACAAAAAATGATTATGATTTACCTTTTTAGATTTTAACGAGGCAACTACAAATTATAGACTATCAATTATCTGTGAATTGAACACGAAGTTGTTTGAAGGGCAAAGAAAATATTTACAAGTACTTGTTTTAGCCCATTTTCGTGACCCGCGGATATCCCTGATCCGCGGTAAATCTGCGGCTAATAAAGTATACAAGTTAAGTAATCAAGTAAAGCTAATAAGATAACAAAATTAAGAATTATAAGTGAAATGACATGAAATATAAACTTTTACTTAAATTAAATTGTCTTATAGTAATTAATTAATTAGTCCATCACAAGTAAAATAACTTTTATGTCTAATAAATGTATGTGTAAACTCACGAGTAAATCAAAACAAGTCTCATAAATTAGCGCTTCAGGTTTTACCCGTGACACGTATAAACCTGCGATTCGTCCGCGACCTGTCGGCATGTATAGTTTTTTTACTCGTACCTGTGACTAAAGGTAAAAATTCATGATTTTACCTGTCCATCGCATGTCAGATACCCGTAGATTATGAAGTTTTTTTTCGTCCATTGTCATTCCTATTCGACAGCTCTATGACAAACGACATAAGAGCATCAAATACCTAGGAGCTCAGAGATCTTTAGTGTCGCTTGACTCTTCGTTATGCCACTAGATTTGGTAAACATGTGTTTTGTCTAGTCACCTATTTGACTATTTGTTTTTTGTTTCTAAATAAACATGACAATATATATATATATATATATATATATATATATATATATATATATATATATATATATATATATATATATATATATATATATATATATATATATATGCATGCATGCACGGCCCATGATGCAAATGACAAAGAATGGTATATGATTAACATGTAGATGTAAATATGATATGAAGATAATTTTTTACTATCATTACATTAAACATTAGTCATCACATCTTCACATTACATATAAACAAGAGTCATGGTAAAAAGTTTTATGTTAAAAACATCACAAGTGGCTTACGTACAGGATTAAAATTGTAAATGGATGACTACGTTGAGTGTGTATTTAACTCTGAGACAGTATGATGAGAGACACCTCTTTAACGATCTTGCTTGATGAGGCTACTCTTAGGAAGGATTGAAACACGTTCATTTGTAAGATACTTCAAAAGTCCTATTCACATGGCCGATATAAAAAGATAATAGTGAAGTTGGTGTGTGTACCACTTGGAGGTGATATTAATAATAAGTGTTCAAACTAAGAATTGTATTGCTTTGAATATGAATTTGACTGTTTTCTGTTATCTTTACATTTTGAAGATAAATGTTATCTTATACAGGAAAATAGCCAACGGCTCTATGCCTAAATCATTAAGAAAATAAAGTATGTTCTCCTTTTTTGTAAAAGGTTGCTTTTGTAAAAATGGGAAATGATGAGCTTGATCCCACATTCTATTTTATTTCTAACACTCCCCGACAAGTTGAATAGTGGGGTTTCTGATGTTCAACTTGGAGAGTATTTCTTTGAAGAGTCTTCCGTTGACTGACTTGGTTAAGATATCTGCTAGTTGGTCTTCTGATCGAACGTGAGGTAGAGATATGATTTTGGCTTCTAATTTTTCTTTAATGAAGTGTCTGTCAATTTCTATATGTTTGGTTCGATCGTGTTGAACTGGATTTTCTGAAATTGCAATTGCCGCTTCGTTGTCACACATGATCTTGATCGAAGTATTAGGAGGAAAACCAATTTCTGTCAAAAGTTTCTTGATCCATAAAGCCTCGGTTACACCTCGTGAAATTCCCCGAAATTCAGCTTCAGCACTAGACAGGGCGACAACCTTTTGTTTCTTGCTTTTCCAGGTAACCAAATTCCCTCCAACAAGGGCAAAGTATCCGGATGTTGATTTTCTATCTCCCTTTTCTCCTCCGTAACCCGCATCGGTGAATATTTGTGCTTTTAGATGATTGTTTTTCTCGAACAGGACTCCATCTTCTGCAGTGCCTTTTAGATATTTGATAATTCTCCATACTGCATCCATATGGTGTTGTTGGGGTTGATGCATGAATTGACTAACAACTCCAACAGCATGTGATACATCTGGACGAGTGTGAGCTAGGTAGATAAGTTTTCCCACGATTCTTTGATATTGACTTCGATCCGCTGCTTTGGAATCATCTTCTATATATAACCTTAGGTTTGGAATCATAGGAGTGTCCGCGGGTTTGCAGTCGACCATTCCTGTTTCTGCAAGAAGATCAAGTATATATTTCTTTTGACATATAAAAATCCCTCTTTTTGAACGTAAAACTTCGATTCCTAGAAAGTATTTCAGACCTCCAAGGTCTTTCATTTCAAATTCTTTAAAAAGGTTAGCTTTTAAGTTTGTAATTTCCTCTTGATCATTTCCTGTGATAATCATGTCGTCAACATAAATAATGAGACATGTGATAAGGTTTCCTCTTTTTTTTAAAAAATAATGTATGGTCGGAATTACTTTGTTTAAACCCGTAATTTTTCATAGCAATAGTAAAACGCCCAAACCAAGCCCGAGGGGATTGTTTTAAAGCATAAAGAGATTTTTTAAGATGACAAACTTCCCTTTCTTTGAATTCTGATGTGAAACCGGGAGGACCTTCCATATAGACTTCTTCTTTGAGTTCTCCATGTAGGAAGGCATTTTTAACATCAAATTGGTGAAGTGGCCAGTCTTTGTTTGCGGCAACGGAGAAAAGAATTCTAATAGTATCAATTTTTGCAACTGGTGAGAAAGTTTCTGAGTAATCAACACCATAGGTTTGAGTGTACCCTTTGGCAACAAGCCGCGCTTTATATCTTTCTACAGATCCATCGGCTTTGTGTTTTATTGTGAATACCCATCGACATCCTACCGGTTTCTTTGATTCTGGAAGGACACATTTTTCCCAAGTATTATTTACCTTGAGAGCCTCCATTTCATCTTCCATTGCTTTCCTCCAGTATGTTGATTTTAGAGCTTGTTCAACCGTTGTTAGGATTTCTTCAGAGTATAATGCGGAAGTGAACTTTGTTGCTTCTTTTGATAGATTTCCTCTAGAAATATTTGCCATTGGATATCTTGATTTTGAGGCTGTTCTCTCAGGAGAGTATCTTCTGGGAGGAATCCCTCGGTTGATTCTTGGAGGAAGAACATATCGTTCTCGTTCTTGTTGTTGTGTTTCATTTTCAGGATATACTTGATCGTTATTTTCCTGTAAAATCTCTTCTAAATTTTCATGATTAGTTATATCAGGAGATTCGGTGTTTACCTCTGTATGGTCGGGAAGATCATTAATCGTAGTACTGACTGGAGGAGGACTTTATGGAGTGGTATGATGAGTTACTTCTTCAGATGATGGAATATCTAGCCAACTCACAGCGTCACCAGAGTCTGTCTCCCCCTGACTTGTGTGTTGGGTATAGAAGTATTCAGTTTCCAAAAAATCACAATTCATTGTAGTGTACATGTGTTTCCTTTTTGGATTATAGCATCTATACCCCTTTTGATTTACCCCGTATCCTACAAATACACATTTTTCAGCACACGCATCTAATTTGGTTCGTTCTATTTTAGGAATGTGAACAAAAACCGTGCACCCAAATATTCGAGGTCTTAGGGTGAGATTAGATGGAGGTTTATAAAATTTAGTTAAGGCTTCAAGAGGGTTCTTAAGTTCTAGAGCTCTAGTTGGGAGTCTATTTACAAGATAAGTTGCGGTGGCAAGAGCTTCAGGCCAAAAAGACCTTGGAACATTAGATTCAATCATTAAAGCACGGGTTATTTCTAATAAAATACGATTTTTCCTTTCTGCCACCCCGTTTTGTTGAGGTGTGTGTGGACACGTGGTTTGATGAATAATACCCCTTTCTTCACAAAAAAGTTTCATTTGATTGTTGACAAATTCACCACCATTATCGGATCTTAAAACTTGTATTTTGCTTTGGAATTGTGTTTGAATCATATTGGAAAAAGTAGTAAATTTATCAGATACTTCGGATTTGTTAGTTAAAAAATATGTCCAAGTCATACGAGTACAATCATCAATAAATAAGAGAAAATATCGAAAATTTTGCCCCCCATTTGTGACGACCTGTGAATTTCCGACCAAATTTAAACGTAATAAGCAAAGTCAGTGATGTTGAGTCTCAAAATTTTGAACTGTTTTTCATAAAATCAATTTAGCTTCGACCAATTCCGACGATTCACGAACTATTACATATAAATAAATAAATACATATATATTTAAATATATAAATATATATAATACTTTGAAATATAGTTTGATTATATGATTTAAATTATAAAATAATATAAGAGATGATAAAATTTATTGTATAAAATAAATCTATATATATACATAAAAAGTATATTAAATATATTTTGTGATTTCGAAGTTATTTAGTAAACAACGGTAAAGCACAATTGTCATATTGATTGATAATAAATGAGTTAAAAAGAAACTTATGTAATTTTAAAATAAATGGTGATACAAAAATGGGTTCTATAAATTTTAGGCTTATTAAAAATGTATTTAGGAACTATTTGTTAAGTTTTAACACTTTTTATATTTTACCCATAAATGAGAGGGAGAGTTGATGTAATTTTTATTTAATAAATTAATGATCGAATTTTATTCCATAATGACCAAAATAAATAAATATAGTTACTCTAAAAAGTTGGGATTTTTCCAAAGACTTTTATCTGCTACTGATTAACAACGGAGTACGAAATAATACCCCCGATAAAACAATGACAATTAGGGGCGGCTAGTATTTTAACATGTTTTAAAAGTTTGTGATTTATATTAATCAATTGTAATTATTTTCAAACTTCCTGTACAATAAAGTAACTAATAATTTTCCTATTTGTGTCTATATTGTGATTCATATTAATATATATTGAGGTTATTGTCTCCCACTTGTATTAAAAAAATCCCATGCAGTTTTCTGATCCCGTCTCCTATTTTAATCATCTCCACAACATCATTCAATCAACAAAAATCCCAAAAATTCTTTAATGTAAAACCACCATCTATCTTTTTTTTCTCATATCTTACTCCTCCTCACATATATTTTTTCTTTCTTTCTGTGAACAACCGGGACACCAACCATACTTTATGTTTTCCTTTTTGATTTGCAGCAACAAAAATACTAGTGTCTTATATGTACCAAACAACCATCACCACCCCATCATTGAACACCACCCTTTGATCGTCTTTCTGTTTCTAGCTTAAACGAAACTCACAAACAAAAACACTTGTGTTAACCATCAACCCTCATGAGCCATCATCACTCCTATTCCATTTTCTTTCTTTCTTTTCTTTATTTACTTCCTTTGAGAATTTACACAAACCCACTTTGTGACGCCCCGTATAAAATCATCGTGTACGGTACATCAATAACAGGATCATTACAAGGTCAAACACTATATGCTGTTTGAAAACCAATTTTGCATTCATGAACAGATAATGTTTTACAAAAGATGAATAGGAAACATTAACATGAGTACATGATACTAAGGTCATTACAAAGCTATTGTTTTGAAAATAACATAAGTTGGGAATGCAAAGTAAAAGTTTCATGTTTGAGACATCTCTAAGTAATGCAGCGGAAGTCTAACACAGCAAGTCTGTAACAGCAAGTCTATACACCAAGACTAGAACAGCAAGGCTAACAGCAGAAGCAACAACATCTAAACACCTGAGAAATACATGCTTAAAAAGTCAACACGAATGTTGGTGAGCTATAGTTTGTTTGTATTCAGTAATGTAATGTAGGCCACGAGATTTCAGTGCTTCAAACAAGCGTTTCAAATCAGTAATTCAAATCAGTATGATTAAGTATATGCTCAACCGTGGGCACTCGGTAACTAACTTAACGTTTATACCCCCTGAAAGTACACTTGGCAAGTGCGTATGTTTACGAAGTATTAAACACTCGTTAAATGCTAGCGCTACTAGCCCGAGTGGGGATGTCAAACCCTATGGATCCATATCTAAGATTCGCGTTCACGGTTCAAAAACCGATGATTGAACGTTACCGAGCTAAAGGGAATGTTTATGCCGTTGTATAACCCACACATATATAAGTTTAAGTACTCGTGCCTAGTATGTAAAACATAAAATCCGCATGTATTCTCAGTTCCCAAAATAAGTTAAAGTAAAAAGGGAATGCTATAACTCACAGTGATAAAAGCGGTAAAGTCGGTAATGAAAGTACGCAAGTAGTAAGTCGGTCCGAAAGGTCGTCAACCTAAATAAAGGGTTACTAGGTCAGTAGGTTATTTTTATAAATTCTAATAGTGCATAAAATAAGTTTAAGTGTCATCATCATCATCATTCATCATCATAAAAGCTAAGTAAGTTCGACAAGAATAGAGATTGAAACAATAGGCTGACTTCGGTCAGCTGCTGCGACCTCTACGTAAATTGAAAAGATGCATAGTCAGTGGCTATGGCTCCGTATATGAGTCCCCTAACCGTTGACCAATTTTCAGAACCTAAATCGTCTTCGTTTGACCGTGGCGACGGTTTAAGTGCGAGTAAGTCAGAAATTTCAGCACAACATTAATAGGGTGTAGTGACTCTCGGAGGGCCATAAATCCTAAACCGTAACTCGGATTAAGACGAGGCCTAAACGGAAAATCATCTACTCGAACCGAACTAACTGAAAATCAACTTTCCAGTAGCCCAGGTAGTCTGATCAGATAATAAAATCAGTGGAAAAGTGCTCCGGTGAGGTTCTTGGTGCTTGATGCTCATCACGGTTCCCATCCTTGATGCTTGTAGCTTCAAGTGTACAACTCGTTGATGGTTTAGCATCACTTTTGACCAAGATTCTACCATCAATACACAATATGTTAAGACCAAGTGGTAACACAACTCATTTAAGAGTCTTAGATGGATGATGAACCAAGGTTACATCATATCCTTAGTCTTAACACAATTACAAGTCCTATTTACAAACAAAGTTACAAACTTTACATCAATCAAACAAGTATGAACATGATCCAAGTCAAAAGAGGTGATGGAACCCTAAGCTAGAGAGCTTGGATCCCTTTCACACAATTTATAAGGTCACAAAGCTAGAAAGCTTGAACCTTTAGTGTTCTTGAAGATCTTGAAGCATAAAGCTTGGATCTTTAAGATATATGAAGATAACAAACAAAAGTTTGAATCTTTATCACAAAATAACAAGATTAAAGTAAAAGAAAGATGAATCTACAAAGTTGATGAAGATTCAAAGCTAGAAAGCTTGAATCTTCCATGTTCTTGAAAGATTCATGCTTGAATCAACAAGATATAAGCAAGATCAAAGCTAAAAGGAACTTTGATCTCCATAATATGATGATGATGGCCACGAAAATGAAAGGAAAATAAGAAGAAAAAGAATACTTACAAGCAATACTAGAAAGGAAAGAAAGAAAGAACAAGGGTGTGTGAAAACCAAATGAGCAAGTGATTTGAATGAGAGGTAAATGGCTAGTGTTTATAAGCAAGGAATTTGACAAGGATCGATGACATGGACAAGGGCTAGTATTTATAAGCAAAGAATATGACAAGGATTGATGACATGGACAAGGGCTATTATTTATAAGCAAGGAATTTGACAAGGATTGATGACATGGACAAGGGCTAGTATTTATAAGCAAGGAATTTGACAAGGATTGATGACATGGACAAGGGCTAATTATTTGGGTCACTAGCTAGAGTAGGGTGGGCTTGAGCCCATCAAGGTAGAAAGTCCAACAAGACTAACTATTGTGCATAATTAAATAACTACGCGTAATTAAGCATCCAAAAACCCAGGTAATTATTATTATAAAATAATAATTAATATTTCGCAGTCATAATATTCCGATTATGACAAAAGTTAAACGTGCGCGCAAGTTCGCGGTTTATTCGAAACGTCAAATAATACTAACGGTTATAAAGGCTTCCAATGATCAAGTTATGTCTCCTACGTACTCTAAGGCACGTTTTAACATATAAATGGAAGTAAACCACGTAAATCAAGTTTCCAGAGTATAAAGTAACACAGTACGCACAAATACGCAGTTTCGCAAAAACACAAGGCACAAAAGCAAGTCGAAAAATTCGGGTCGTTACATTACCCACCTGTTAATGGAAATTTCGTCCCGAAATTTGAGGAGTGAAAAAAAAAATGGTACCGTATTTAAATAAGAAGTAGCGTATCAAAGTTCCGAAAGATTCGTGGGCTAAAAAGTGAGCTATTTACCTTGAAAGGTACTCTGGCGTATAAAAGTAAGAATAGGTATATGCTATTAATTAAGTCTCTTAGGAGATCAACAAATTGATTTCGTTTCTGGTTAACATGAGTATGTTGTCTGAATATATCCACAAAAGAAAAGATGATGTTTTTAGCCTTACAGGCATCTTTAGTAAGCTGGATGCATGAAATACATCATGAATGTTACTAAACTCATCTAAAACATTGAGCGCTTATATCGCAATACAAAGCTGACAGGTAGGATGGAAAACATGGTGATCATAACCATGCGATTTGATGTCTGGATAGTGTTAGCCACGGATTTTACTAACCCCTTGATTTCGGAAAGAGACCATAGGCATAAAGAACTCGATATTTAAGAACGTTTCATTTGACTATATGAATTGAAACTTTTGCTGAAAGTGAATAATCGGAATTATATGAAATGCAAGCCATAATTATCTATAGTGCCTTCAGGACGGTCTGAACGAACAATGAAGGATATCACCCAGTTTACCATACTGCAGGTGAACTTATCCTTAGATGGAATGAAAGAACAGTTCCATAATGTAACTTTATCCTTTCAGTTACATGTTGAAGTTAGGGTTAACATTAACTAGAACAACATATAGTTGCAACCAACGAAGAAAGGAATGTGTAGAGTAACCATATCCGTATTACAGATGTTTTAAGCAGTCCCTTCCAAGAGGATAACAAGATTCATAGATTCCTAAAGTATGTTACTTTACATTTCCGAAAGAGAATCGCACGAAAGGTGTGATCTTTGAACCAGGGTGAACTCTTCGAGCGGTTTGTTCTGAATTTATCCTTATACTTAAGGAGATGCGCGGACAAGAAGATACGTGGACCCTTGGTCGTAAAGAACGGTTTACTCTAAGTGAAAAGAATCTCAAAACGATTCCTTGTACCTCAACCTACTAATTCATAGAGATGATTTTTATGAGGATGTTGCGATTAGCCGTGAAATATTGAGAATAGAAACCCACCTAGTGCCCTTCCTACAATGGGGTGACCATTAAGTGTACCTCAGAAAACTGATTTATCGGCCCGCGATTTTGCCATGTTTAACCTTAAAGGGAACATTTTTCGAGTACAAAGACTTCCTAACAAATTTTTTTTTTTTTTATAAATCTGCCACCCAAAGTGGCTCAAGCGTTTTTAACAAGGATTTTAATAGTAAGCTTCATCCCTAACGGAGGGAGAGAAGAAGTGTGATCCCTACATGGTGTAGTCTAATACGGAAACCTTTAATAAAATCAACCGAGGAAGTTTTGAAAAACCTTTAAACGTTTGATGCGACAACATAAATGGAACGAAGTTCTTGGTAAATTTAGAAGTATGTATTACGAGTACCATTTGCACAAAATTATTTGACTTAAAACAACTCAATAAAGGAGCGATTTTTAATCATCTTGAAGGTATAACTTATTATGTACTAACCTAAAATAAGTAAGGGTAAATTTATACATATATGATTTTATAAATCGCGTAAGTGATAGAAAAGTTTTTAGTACTTTCATTTGTCCATAAATCTCGTGAGCACTGCACAAATAAGCAACGTGTAAATCAACGTGTAAAAATTTTGATAAACATAGTTTTTCGTATTTCAGAGGTTACGAGTTGAAAAAGGTCGAGTGAAAAATCTTTGAATCATCGGTTGACATGTTACTAGGTAATGAAAACTAATGAATTAAATGTAGTTTTGATGATTATCCGAACTTAAGTCTTTGGCCCAAAAATGTTTACGTGTGAAGCCGTTGCTAAAAAGTGAGGTATGAAGGATAGAGCATGAGGATGAGAAGTTAATCGCTTCTTGACTTTGCAGAATGCCACACAGGTTATGGCTAATATTAAAGTCAGAATACTAATGATGTTAATATCGCTAGATGAGAATTTCCTTGAAATAGGTCAGGACTTTGAGTTATGTAAGATAGAGCATCGCTCCGACAGGTGTGAAGAATAAGATCCCTGGGGTAACGCAGTAATTTTGAATGGTTTAAGTGTTTGTGGATGCCCGAAGGCTCTGCATGACGTGGTAGTAAGTGCCTTCATCACATACACACACATGAATCTCTTAGTTTCGACAGTTGTCTGTCTTCATGATGACTTGGATACGAATAAGCAACGAAAAATTTTATATTGACAAGCAACGAAAATTTTATAGAATTCATTTAAGGTGACGATGTAAGAAAAGAAATTAAGTTCTTAGCAAACTAGGGTTATGTACAACACGTACCATTCAAGGTAAAATATCCTTTGAATAAAAGATTTGATTTGTAAAAGTGAAAGTAAAATTTCATATTATTTGTCAAAAAGAAGTAATTATTTACTTTATTTTATATAACGTATACGATTTCAAAAATTTGCACGAATGGCAAATAAAATAAATTTATTTTTATTAAGTTTTGAGAGGATCGCACAGTAAAATAGTTTAAGTAAAATTTTGGCAAACAAAATTTTCATATTTCGGAGGTTACAAGTTGAAAAAAGATTGATGAGAATCGAGTAAAAGACTTTTGAAAATCTCGGGTGATATTTGAGCAAAAATGTTACGAGGTAATGAAAACTGTTGAATTTTAATGTGGTTGATGACTATTAGTAGGGCATAAGTCCTTCGACCAAAAATGCTTAGGTATAAAGTTGTTGCTTATAAGTGAGAAACGAAAGGGAGAGTATGAGGACGGGGATTAACTACCCATTGATTTTGGAAATTCCGAACTGGTATGACTAATATCGAAGTAAGAAGGGTGATGGTATGATTATCATTGATTAAGAATTCTCTCGGAATAAGTTAGGATTCAGTGTCGCATAAGAATGAGTATCAAATACGATTCTTGGGTAGTATAGAATTTGAATTGCTGAAGTAACGGGATACAATTTCCTTTATGTATCGTTGTCCATTGTATCGGTTTCTTTCATGGATAGAAAGTGAGCAGATTTGGTGAGGCGATCAACGATAACCCCGATAGTGTCATAACTGCCGACTGTTTTCGGTAGTTTCAAAATGAAATCCATCGTCATCCCTTCCCATTTCCATTGTGGGATCTCGGGTTGTTGAAGTAATCCAGATGGCTTTTGGCTCACCATTCTCGCGAGGTATACGAATAATCTTCTTACTATAAATAACTTTCGCTTTCGTCCTTGAAAGTCAGTCCGTTCCAACTATTTCCTCAAAGCTTTCTAACTCGATGAGTATTAGGTTAATTTTAAGGTCCATTCCAACCAAATCTTATTATACTGCCGTGAAAATTTTTATCAACCTTCTCAAATAACATCTTCTTGTGCGCAGGTAACTAATCCTTTCCAACTACTACTATAAAACTTCCAAGTTTTGTTGGCATGAGGTCATCTCCAAATGACCCACCTGTTAATTTTTAAGGTACTATCTTAAATTACTCCTCTATCTCTGCCAACTTACCATTAGCTTGTCCTATAGAATACTTAACTCTCATAATTGTTAATGGCTTATTAGTCATCACACTAGGATTCTTAGATATAAGGTTTCTATCACTCTAGTATTAAACAATTCTGAGACAATAAATCGTTGTGAAGAAACGTACCCTAACTAAAATCAGGATCCATGCGAGTCTCCATAGCTGAGATAACGATTGCTCTATCGTATGTGAGTCCAAAGTTTTTTTTTTCCTATTTGAGAACTTTTTCCTTAAGTATCCAGGGTGTCTATATCTATAAAAATTTTCGGGTTATCAATTCTGCAGTCCAGGCCCTTCTCGTACAGTATCTAGACCAAGTGGTTATTCCCGCCTTTATCAGACCATAATGCGTATACTCAAGTGGTTTCTACCAAAATTTCCTTTGAATCGCTTCATATTCCTTATGTAGTAACATTGGGACTTCTGCATGATTCACTTCAATATAATTACACTGGCCTGGCGTCATTATATTGCACTAAATCGTACGTTCATTCCAATATCACTCCATATGGTCAATGTAACGTGATCACTTTCAGTTCTACTCAATTTCATCCAACGGTGCTTTATCTATGCTATCTCAAAATAAAATCTACATAATTAATCTCACGGTTTCTCGGTGTGGGTGCGTAAGTTCCGTAGGTCATGCACCAATGCCTAAATGTCCTGAAATTTCTTCAAAATGTTCAGGTTCAGGTAACATCGTTAGGTTCCTTTCTGGAAATTCAATCTGGGTCTCGCGTCGAGTTGTATGTGTAGCAAGTAGTAGTACGATATGTCTTGAGGCGACTCCCAAGTCTTTGGGTATGGTTGAGCATCAGTAGAAGGCACTCTGACCTTGTGAAAGGAGATGTCCTCCCGACTTCCCCAATGCCTAAGAGTGTTAGGGTACTAAATCCAGAAATGTCGTCAGATCGTCGAGCAGTGGTGAAGAATGAAAGAGATAAGTGACGGTCATGAAAGCGTACGAGATACGAGCCATCTTGCAGGAACTGAACAACCTTCGAATGTTCACACGTCGTACGTGGCTATTTAGAGTGAGCTCGGGGTGCTGTTACTCCGACAAATCCTCCAATATCTCCTCCTCCGAGGATCGACTTTAGTGGGCGTGTAATCCGAGGGGTACTCCTCCTAGATTGCGTGAAGAATCGTTTCGATCTCTGGAACGGTGGAACAGTAGTAACATGTGGATTACAATACTAATCCTTAGGGTTAGACGTATGGGAAATGGGTTCAGAAGAACATCTGAACTAGGAAAGGTAAGTTTTTCCAAGTCGGTGCAACGAATAGCAGGCATGAAGCAAGCACGTAATCAGGCACTACAGCAACCTAGCTCGTTTACAGCAGTATATAGCATGGCAATATTAACAGTACTAAACAGAAGTAACATGCAATCGAAAGCAGATAGTAGCATGCAGTAGCTAGAATAAGCAAAAGCATGCAGCGAGTTTACATAGCAGTAAAAGGAAACGGTAGCATGTAGCAAGTTCATACGGTAGTAAAAGTAAGCAGTGGCATGCAGTAGTAGTAAGCAGTAACATGTAGTAATATAACACAGTAGCATGCAGCAGGTTCCGCGGAAACAAGTAAACTAGCAAGTTGTAGATTAGTCCTATTAGTGAATCCTACTCGGGTCGGTCCTAGAATCACTAATGCAACCTAATTCCCTACAACCAATGCTCTGATACCAACTGTGACGCCCCGTATAAAATCATCGTGTACGGTACATCAATAACAGGATCATTACAAGGTCAAACACTATATGCTGTTTGAAAACCAATTTTGCATTCATGAACAGATAATGTTTTACAAAAGATGAATAGGAAACATTAACATGAGTACATGATACTAAGGTCATTACAAAGCTATTGTTTTGAAAATAACATAAGTTGGGAATGCAAAGTAAAAGTTTCATGTTTGAGACATCTCTAAGTAATGCAGCGGAAGTCTAACACAGCAAGTCTGTAACAGCAAGTCTATACACCAAGACTAGAACAGCAAGGCTAACAGCAGAAGCAACAACATCTAAACACCTGAGAAATACATGCTTAAAAAGTCAACACGAATGTTGGTGAGCTATAGTTTGTTTGTATTCAGTAATGTAATGTAGGCCACGAGATTTCAGTGCTTCAAACAAGCGTTTCAAATCAGTAATTCAAATCAGTATGATTAAGTATATGCTCAACCGTGGGCACTCGGTAACTAACTTAACGTTTATACCCCCTGAAAGTACACTTGGCAAGTGCGTATGTTTACGAAGTATTAAACACTCGTTAAATGCTAGCGCTACTAGCCCGAGTGGGGATGTCAAACCCTATGGATCCATATCTAAGATTCGCGTTCACGGTTCAAAAACCGATGATTGAACGTTACCGAGCTAAATGGAATGTTTATGCCGTTGTATAACCCACACATATATAAGTTTAAGTACTCGTGCCTAGTATGTAAAACATAAAATCCGCATGTATTCTCAGTTCCCAAAATAAGTTAAAGTAAAAAGGGAATGCTATAACTCACAGTGATAAAAGCGGTAAAGTCGGTAATGAAAGTACGCAAGTAGTAAGTCGGTCCGAAAGGTCGTCAACCTAAATCAAGGGTTACTAGGTCAGTAGGTTGTTTTTATAAATTCTAATAGTGCATAAAATAAGTTTAAGTGTCATCATCATCATCATTCATCATCATAAAAGCTAAGTAAGTTCGACAAGAATAGAGATTGAAACAATAGGCTGACTTCGGTCAGCTGCTGCGACCTCTACGTAAATTGAAAAGATGCATAGTCAGTGGCTATGGCTCCGTATATGAGTCCCCTAACCGTTGACCAATTTTCAGAACCTAAATCGTCTTCGTTTGACCGTGGCGACGGTTTAAGTGCGAGTAAGTCAGAAATTTCAGCACAACATTAATAGGGTGTAGTGACTCTCGGAGGGCCATAAATCCTAAACCGTAACTCGGATTAAGACGAGGCCTAAACGGAAAATCATCTACTCGAACCGAACTAACTGAAAATCAACTTTCCAGTAGCCCAGGTAGTCTGATCAGATAATAAAATCAGTGGACAAGTGCTCCGGTGAGGTTCTTGGTGCTTGATGCTCATCACGGTTCCCATCCTTGATGCTTGTAGCTTCAAGTGTACAACTCGTTGATGGTTTAGCATCACTTTTGACCAAGATTCTACCATCAATACACAATATGTTAAGACCAAGTGGTAACACAACTCATTTAAGAGTCTTAGATGGATGATGAACCAAGGTTACATCATATCCTTAGTCTTAACACAATTACAAGTCCTATTTACAAACAAAGTTACAAACTTTACATCAATCAAACAAGTATGAACATGATCCAAGTCAAAAGAGGTGATGGAACCCTAAGCTAGAGAGCTTGGATCCCTTTCACACAATTTATAAGGTCACAAAGCTAGAAAGCTTGAACCTTTAGTGTTCTTGAAGATCTTGAAGCATAAAGCTTGGATCTTTAAGATATATGAAGATAACAAACAAAAGTTTGAATCTTTATCACAAAATAACAAGATTAAAGTAAAAGAAAGATGAATCTACAAAGTTGATGAAGATTCAAAGCTAGAAAGCTTGAATCTTCCATGTTCTTGAAAGATTCATGCTTGAATCAACAAGATATAAGCAAGATCAAAGCTAAAAGGAACTTTGATCTCCATAATATGATGATGATGGCCACGAAAATGAAAGGAAAATAAGAAGAAAAAGAATACTTACAAGCAATACTAGAAAGGAAAGAAAGAAAGAACAAGGGTGTGTGAAAACCAAATGAGCAAGTGATTTGAATGAGAGGTAAATGGCTAGTGTTTATAAGCAAGGAATTTGACAAGGATCGATGACATGGACAAGGGCTAGTATTTATAAGCAAAGAATATGACAAGGATTGATGACATGGACAAGGGCTATTATTTATAAGCAAGGAATTTGACAAGGATTGATGACATGGACAAGGGCTAGTATTTATAAGCAAGGAATTTGACAAGGATTGATGACATGGACAAGGGCTAATTAATTGGGTCACTAGCTAGAGTAGGGTGGGCTTGAGCCCATCAAGGTAGAAAGTCCAACAAGACTAACTATTGTGCATAATTAAATAACTACGCGTAATTAAGCATCCAAAAACCCAGGTAATTATTATTATAAAATAATAATTAATATTTCGCAGTCATAATATTCCGATTATGACAAAAGTTAAACGTGCGCGCAAGTTCGCGGTTTATTCGAAACGTCAAATAATACTAACGGTTATAAAGGCTTCCAATGATCAAGTTATGTCTCCTACGTACTCTAAGGCACGTTTTAACATATAAATGGAAGTAAACCACGTAAATCAAGTTTCCAGAGTATAAAGTAACACAGTACGCACAAATACGCAGTTTCGCAAAAACACAAGGCACAAAAGCAAGTCGAAAAAGTCGGGTCGTTACACACTTCATCTTATTTGTAATCTATATCATTAACGTCACTTGATAAGTTTACAACTTCGTTGATCCCCACGGCTTAACCACGACACCACCTACAATCGTCACCACCATCATCAAAATCATAACCATCATCACCTTTACATATTTTTGTTGATGTATTTGTCTTCTATTGTAAACACCACGAACCACAAGCCAAATCCATTGTATTGTTTCTGTTTAATCACAAAAACCGTTACCACCATTGCCGAGCATCAAGCTCAAACTCTGGACTATCACCTTAAACCATCATCGACCTCCGCGACCATGATAACCACCATCGCTACTTTAACCGTAAGACCTCCATAAACCGCTAACCTCCATCATCTACACCTATATTTTTTTTTTTATTCATCGTGGACTGCTGCATAAGTGTTCCGTTCAAATAACAATCACACCATTAAATCACTTCCAAACTACATCACGATAATACCTACTGCTGCGTAATTCTTTTTTTTTTATTTTTTTTATTTCTTTCAAACTGTTATAACGACAAACAATATAATATATGAGCATGCTGATGTAAACCGTAATGATAATAATGAAGTATGGTGATGATGTTACGAAGAAGATGATAATGATTAAACACTGATTATGGTGTTAATGATGATTGAAGTTCGAGGATAGTAAGGATGAAACAATCGAAGATGATAAGATTGAGGATCAATTTTTATTTGTTTCTGTCGAACTGCAACAAACAATCCCTCGCAGATCCTTATTTGGTATAAATATCCTTATAAATTTAATTATTAAAATTATTATCTATATATTATCATTATGATATATCATCGAAGGGTTTTTAAAAATATAGTTACAATATATAACAGAAAGGCAAGATAGCTCGATGGTGTTGGAGGTGGGATGATGAACGAGAGGTCCCTGGATCGAGTCTAGCCGACTGCATTTTTTTTCTTTTCGAATCATAACTAGTGATTAGTTGGGCCATAGTCTACTAGTGATTAGTTAGGCCTGGAAATCGTGTTCTTGGGCCGTGACATTGTAAGGATATTAAGTGGGCCGTAAATCAAACCATCAGTTGGGCTTGAGCATATTAACGGATTAAATGGAAATAAATCCCAAATTAAAACAGAAAAGTGGATTCGGAGTAGATGGTTAGGCGTGGTTGTGGGTTAGCGGGAGGTCGCGGGTTCGAGCCCGGACATGGGCAGTTATTCTTTTTGGAGCTTTTTCTAGTGAGGTAGTTATTATTATTACTCTTATTGTTGTTATTATTATTATTTTTATTATTATTATTATTATTATTATTATTATTATTATTATTATTATTATTATTATTATTATTATTATTATTATTATTATTATTATTAGTATTATTATTATTATTAAGATCATAAGTATATATATCAACTTTATTAGCAAATTATTTTAGAAATATTCATATATAACAAATTAGGTATTTTTAATATAAAACTAAACAGATATACATATATATTAATATAACTATAAAAATATTAATCATTTTGAATGTATAAACAAATTAAAAGTATATGTTATTAATATAAAAATGGTGTAACTAATAAATTTATATATATATGCACTCAATTATGATTATATGTATTAATGAATATACAAATGATATAGGTTCGTGAATCCAAGGCCAACCCTGCATTGTTCAGTGTCGTCGTATGAATATTTTTACTACAAAATATCGTATAGTGAGTTTCATTTGAATCCCTTTTACTCTTTACATTTTTGGGACTGAGAATACATGCAAATGCTTTAATAACTGTTTTACAATAATTATATGTGTGAGTTTCATTAATCCCTTTTTAAATGCTTTTGCAATATATATTTTTGGGACTGAGAATACATGCGCTGTTTTTATAACTGTTTTACGAAATAGACACAAGTAATTGAAACTACATTATATGGTTGAATGATCGAAATCGAATATGCCCCTTTTTATTAAGTCTGGTAATCTAAGAATTAGGGAACAGACACCCTAATTGACGCGAACTCTAAAGATAGATCTATCGGGCCCAACAAGCCCCATCCAAAGTACCGGATGCTTTAGTACTTCGAAATTTATATCATGTCCGAAGGAGGATCCCGGAATGATGGGGATATTCTTATTTGCATATTGTAAATGTCGGTTACCAGGTGTTCAATCCATATGAATAATTTTTGTCTCTATGCA
Source organism: Rutidosis leptorrhynchoides (assembly GCF_046630445.1). Lineage (NCBI taxonomy): Eukaryota > Viridiplantae > Streptophyta > Magnoliopsida > Asterales > Asteraceae > Rutidosis > Rutidosis leptorrhynchoides. The sequence continues at coordinate 218,757,857 of NC_092333.1, read as the reverse complement.
TGGGACGTATGTTTATGAGAAATGGAAATATGAAATCTTGTGGTCTATTAAAGTTATGAAATGATTATTTATGATAAACTAATGAACTCACCAACCTTTTGGTTGACACTTTAAAGCATGTTTATTCTCAGGTACGAAAGAAATCTTTCGCTGTGCATTTGCTCATATTAGAGACATTACTTGAAGTCATTCATGACATATTTCAAAAGACGTTGCATTCGAGTCGTTGAGTTCATCAAGATTATTTAAAGTCAATTATAGTTACATATATTATGAAATAGTATGTCTGCTATAAACTTTCGATGTAATGAAAGATTGTCTTTTCAAAAACGAATGCAATGTTTGTAAAATGTATCATATAGAGGTCAAGTACCTCGCGATGTAATCAACTGTTGTGAATCGTTTATAATCAATATGGACTTCGTCCGGATGGATTAGGACGGGTCCTTTCAGTTGGTATCAGAGCGGTGGTCTTAGCGAACCAGGTCTGCATTAGTGTGTCTAACTGATAAGTCGTTAGGATGCTTTAGTGAGTCTGGACTTCGACCGTGTCTGCATGTCAAAAGTTTTGCTTATCGTCTTTGTCAAAAATCATCTGCTCATCATCCTTAGGAAAATTACCTACTCATTATTCTTAGTCTAGACACGTTTTACTGCATTTACTGCATGAATAGTGTATAGACAAAACTCATATCTTAGCATATCTGCTAATTTATATCTTAGCGTATCTGTTACTGTAGACTTTTCCTGACAGCTTCCGTAGATTCCTCCGTAACTTATGGGATTCTAGTATTATATATGCATATGTAAATTATGTATTGCAGGGTAATAATCTACATCGTATAATCTATTTCTTATCGAAAATCCTTCATATGATCGTACGAGATGAATCCCCCAACCAGTTCGAATTCTTCGGATTCCGACAACTATTCCGATATGGATTTTCACCTAAGCTCCGAAAGCAGAGTCACCAGAATGAATCAACCAATCATCCATCCTCAATTCATTTGATGGATTCATAGTCGATTTAATTAATGGAGATGCGAAGAAGGCGATCCTTTCCACCAACCGAATTCATCTCTTGGCGGAGAACCTGAAGCACTTACCGGCGAACCACTTCGATACACTATATTCACTCTCATTTCCAGGATATCTCGCCATGATTATATGATATCCAAAATTCTCAACCTTATCCATCCGCTCGTTCCAACCGACAATCATCTCGGAATAATAGAAGAAGTCAACGAATTTCGCGCTCGAGTAATCAATTTAGAAAATATGGTGCAAAACGTACCAGCTTCAGCAACATCACCGGCCCCAACAGTACCACCAACAATACAAGTTTCAACATCACATGCCTCAACATCTCATTCTGTACCTCGAGGATAATCATCGTTCTACGAATCGTTCTACATCATTTATTTTCGTTCTTCCTGGCGATTATGTAATCTCTAATGTTTTAGAGATTATATATTCATGTTCTAACGGTAATTTAAATGAGTTTAATATCATATTGACTCATTAAATCCATGATTACATCTGAAGAAAATATATATGTATATATGTTTTCATAAAGATTGTAATTAAAAATTCTTTTGTACAAACTGTTAATGGTGAAAATATTTTAACGGGTAGGTAATACCCGAGAAATATTTAGAATTCCACATTAATATGTTGCACTGTACGTTCTTCGAATATAATTTGACAATCGTTTACTATCCTACTTACATCCACAGATATACGAATCCGTTCACCACAGAATAACCATTTTCATTCAAATTTCATATTTGGATTTTGACCTATCAGAATCCAACAAGTGGCATAATGAAGAAAACATTTGACAAAATAAAAATTGTTAGAAACAAACAAATTAACTATGAGTAATTTTGTTAAGAATCCACGCTAAAAAAATCCTAGCTAACTGTTCCTAGCTAACTGATTACATTTTATTTATCGCAATTTATTTTATCGCAATTTACATTCTCGCAATTTTATTTATCGTCATTAAATTTCTATTATTTACTTTACGCACTTTATTTATCGTTATTTAATTTTCTGTTATTTGTTTTATGCACTTTAAATATCGGGACACGTATACAAGGTTTTGACATGTCATATCGACGCATCTATATATATTATTTGGAATCACCATAGACACTCTATATGCAGTAATGATCGAGTTCTCTATACAGGATTGAGGTTGATTCTACAATAATATATATAGTTTGAGTTGTGATCGAGTCTGAGACGTATACGGGTCACGACACGTATTAATTAATTCGAATATTATATATTAAACTATATATGAATTATTGGACTGTCAACTGTGGACTATCGACTGTGGATTAATAACATTGGACAATTAAAATGAATTAAAATATTGTTTATAACATATGAAACTAAACAATTCTTCAAGTTGCCACTTGAATTCGTCTTAAACATCATTTGTATCTTCACGATTACATTCTGCGTTCAAACCTTTCATGATTCTTGAAAACACCTCAATCGAGAGTATGAACCAACCGCACATCATTTACGGGAGAAAAGATGGACGCATATAGTTATGCACCTAAAAACACTCGGAACCTGGGTAAACGTTTAACACGTAGCTGTGCTAATTCCTTTAGCGTTATTATTACCAAAAATAACTTTGCATCTGCTGTTCGGAATAGGCAGTTTTGTCACAGCTTCAGCAAGACAACTTCGACTTTTCGTACGAAAAAAAACCTTATTATAACGTTGATATATGCGCGTGCTCTCTTATTGTTACCAGGAAACCTTCCATATTCCACCATATTACCATCAGCGTTTAATCATCTAAAATCACAATTTTCCTGAAACCACCTCGGATTAATAACCGATGATTCAGATATCATAGCATTAAATGCAGAGGAAACAGAAAAATGGTAGATGGTCTAAATGACTAAAAGTTTGATGATAAAGAAAGGAGTGTTAGGAACGCTCGATAGAAAAATTGGGTATTGAAAAACAGATTGAGCTACCCATGAAGGAGACCAAGGACAAATACAAGAACCAAACCCTATATTCAAAGAATTCAGGTAATTTTGGATCCGTTGAAATCTTTAGAGAATATCTTGCTCCGAAGTCATGTTAAAATCTTCAGGAAAATCTTTCTCCATCAACCATCGAACTTAGAAATTCCAAAAATATCATCATCAATATCTTCGATATTTCTGAAGATATTTTCATAAATATTCTTTTCCGAAATTATATACCTCCTCGTGCTTCCTGTGTATCATTATATTGGAAATATTCAATAGAAAATTTAGTACCGAAAAGCAGATTATGCGAAATTATAAAAGAAATCGTGGACAAATCAAAAAGAATAAGTTTGACTTCAAAGAATCTAAATGATTCAATGTCTGCTGAAGTCTTTAGCGAATATTTTGCTCATTACTCTAAACCCTTGCGGACAATAGTCTCCATCATCCTCTGATCTTAGATATTCAAAGATATTATCGTATCTTTCATTATAAATATCCTCGATATTTCTGAATATATTTTTATAACTAATACTATCTGAAATCATCTATCTCTTCGTGCTATCAGTGTTACATCATATAGAAACTGTTAGTTTCTATATTCTGTAAACTTTCGAGCTTAAAATATGAATGTTATTGAAGTAATGTTGGGAACTGATGCATGAGTTAGTATAATATAATGACACTTGATCAACGTCATTATATTACAGTAAGTCATGCTGAGTTTCAAATGGAACGTGATGATTCACAGACTATAACGTCTTCATGTGCCATTTACACGACTCTTACATTCTATCTAATCTATAAATATATCAAGAACATATTCTCTTGATAAGTCCTATCTTTTCTCTTGAATTCTGGTAAATTAACCAATCCAGATCCTGCTATCACAATCTCTCTTAAAACGTTAGTCATGTTCAATCGAAATTTCATACCTACAAATTCTGGACCATTATTTGCTTATTTAAAGTCGAGAAGAGAAAACAAAAGCATGGAGCTCCGAAATATAAGGGAGGATATAAAGCCCGATAACAACACATAAATTACAAACCGTGTATGTCAATGTTTATCGCAAAATAAAGACACGGGAAAATTAAAAACACTATAACCCCAAGGGCGAAGTGGAAGAAAACAGATTCCTCCGGTGGAAGTTGGAAAAGGAGAATTATTGTTGCGATAGTGAGGATAAGGACAAGGATCAAAACTGAATTACGCATTTTCACAATCTTTTGAATTTGGGAATTAAGTATAGAAATGGTGAAAATAATGAAACGGAAGAGTTTAATTTATGATGGAAATACCAGATAGAGTAATCAAGACAGATCTCTGCATTTAATTAGGGAGATCCTGATTTCCTTATTAGCCGAAGAATCAGATCTTATAGATTTTCAAAGATTTCTTTTAAATTCTTTAAATTCCGGAAATTCACCGTAACTACGTCAAAAGGTAAGACGAATATGCATTTATTCATTTCACTCTTTTGTGATAGCTTCATTCGTACTCTTCGAATAATCGAATTGTTTTATCCATATTGCTCGATGATGATAAAACTATGTTCATCAATTCATATTCGTCATGAAAACATTTTTATTGTTAGCCATGACCACCTCACTCAAATTTCGGGACGAAATTTCTTTAACGGGTAGGTACTGTGACGACCCGTGAATTTCCGACCAAATTTAAACGTAAACTTTATATGATTTTGACACGATAAGCAAAGTCTGTGATGTTGAGTCTCAAAATTTTGAACTGTTTTTCATAAAATCAATTTAGCTTCGACCAATTCCGACGATTCACGAACTATTACATATAAATAAATAAATACATATATATTTAAATATATAAATATATATAATACTTTGAAATATAGTTTGATTATATGATTTAAATTATAAAATAATATAGGAGATGATAAAATTTATTGTATAAAATAAATCTATATATATACATAAAAAGTATATTAAATATATTTTGTGATTTCGAATTTATTTAGTAAACAACGGTAAAGCACAATTGTCATATTGATTGATAATAAATGAGTTAAAAAGAAACTTATGTAATTTTAAAATAAATGGTGATACGAAAATGGGTTCTATAAATTTTAGGCTTATTAAAAATGTATTTAGGAACTATTTGTTAAGTTTTAACACTTTTTATATTTTACCCATAAATGAGAGGGAGAGTTGATGTAATTTTTATTTAATAAATTAATGATCGAATTTTATACTATAATGACCAAAATAAATAAATATAGTTACTCTAAAAAGTTGGGATTTTTCCAAAGACTTTTATCTGCTACTGATTAACAACGCAGTACGAAATAATACCCCCGATAAAACAATGACAATTAGGAGCGGCTAGTATTTTAACATGTTTTAAAAGTTTGTGATTTATATTAATCTATTGTAATTATTTTCAAACTTCCTGTACAATAAAGTAACTAATAATTTTCCTATTTGTGTCTATATTGTGATTCATATTAATATATATTGAGGTTATTGTCTCCCACTTGTATTAAAAAAATCCCATGCAGTTTTCTGATCCCGTCTCCTATTTTAATCATCTCCACAACATCATTCAATCAACAAAAATCCCAAAAATTCTTTAATGTAAAACCACCATCTATCTTTTTTTTCTCATATCTTACTCCTCCTCACATATATTTTTTCTTTCTTTCTGTGACCAACCTGGACACCAACCATACTTTATGTTTTCCTTTTTGATTTGCTACAACAAAAATACTAGTGTCTTATATGTACGAAACAACCATCACCACCCCATCATTGAACACCACCCTTTGATCGTCTTTCTGTTTCTAGCTTAAACGAAACTCACAAACAAAAACACTTGTGTTAACCATCAACCCTCATGAGCCATCATCACTCCTATTCCATTTTCTTTCTTTCTTTTCTTTATTTACTTCCTTTGAGAATTTACACAAACCCACTTCATCTTATTTGTAATCTATATCATTAACGTCACTTAATAAGTTTACAACTTCGTTGATCCCCACGGCTTAACCACGACACCACCTACAATCGTCACCACCATCATCAAAATCATAACCATCATCACCTTTACATATTTTTGTTGATGTATTTGTCTTCTATTGTAAACACCACGAACCACAAGCCAAATCCACTGTATTATTTCTGTTTAATCACAAAAACCGTTACCACCATTGCCGAGCATCAAGCTCAACCTCCGGACTATCACCTTAAACCATCATCGACCTCCGCGACCATGATAACCACCATCGCTACTTTAACCGTAAGACCTCCATAAACCGCTAACCTCCATCATCTACACCTATATTTTTTTTTATTCATCGTGGACTGCTGCATAAGTGTTCCGTTCAAATAACAATCACACCATTAAATCACTTCCAAACTACATCACCATAATACCTACTGCTGCGTAATTCTTTTTTTTTTTATTTCTTTCGAACTGTTATAACGACAAACAATATAATATATGAGCATGCTGATGTAAACCGTAATGATAATAATGAAGTATGATGATGATGTTACGAAGAAGATGATTGATGTTAAAGCTAAGAGGTATAAAATACTATTAAATTTTAGCAGGAAATACTATTAAATACGATACAATTTTACACAAGATATTTATTTATTTATAGAATGGATATACTTAAACCTTGCTACAACACTTATAGGCAGTGTACCTAATCGTACAGTAGTGTAGTTTTTAGTAAGTTCGGTTCGTTCCACAGGAAAAATCTTTAAACAAAGTTTAACGCTATATTAGTTTACTTTTATAAAAATACAAATATATATATATAAGTAATATTATTATTATAAAGGAGGGTTTTTACCGTTTAATGACCGGTTTGTCGATTTTAAAACTTTAGTCGCAGTTAAAACCAAATGTAAAATAATAAATAAATACAAGACTTAATTTAAAGCGTAAAGTAAATAACGATAATGAAATTGCGATAAATGAAAGTGTGATAAAATAAACTTGCGATAATTAAAAAGTACGATAATTAAAAGTGCAATTAAATACAATAACAATAAAAATGCGATAATTAGAAGTGTAATTAAATATAAAATAAAGGAAATTAAATATGAAATAAAAGAATTATGCTTATTTAAACTTTCGTAATCATGATGTTTGACATGTTGATTTTAGTTTTATGCCCATGGGTTAATTGTCCTTTGTTCTGGATTATTTAATATGTTCGTCTGGTTTTTGTCCATAACAGTCCATCAGTCATAAATATAAAGAGCGAAAGCCTTCGTCAAATTATTCTTATTCCCGAAGTCAAATATTCCAACTAATTGGGGATTCGAATTGTAACAAGGTTTTAATACTTTGTTTAATGAATATACCAGGTTATCGACTGCGTGTAAACCAAGGTTTTACTACTTTGTTAACAATTACACCAATTACCCTTGAATGTAATTCACCCCTATTTCAACAAGTCTATTAACTATTAATCCAGTTCCGTGTCCGGTAAAATGAATAATTATTGGTATTTATAGATATCCCGCCCACCGTACCCAGTCAAGCGTATGTGGTTATATATAAATACGTCGAATTATAAGTTTGTATATTAAATTAACAAGGTATTGTTTAGTTAATATAAAACCCATTAATAGCCCATAGTCTAATTTCCACAAGTGTCGTTCTTTTATCCAAACCCCAATTATGGTACAAAGCCCAATTACCCAATTTTAGTAATTAGCCCAACATCATGATTACTTCGGTATTAAATAAGTATAATAATAACTTAGCTACGAGACATTAAATTAAAAAGGTTGAACATAACTTACAATGATTAAAAATAGCGTAGCATTACACGGACAGAATTTCGACTTACACCATTACAACATTCGCTAACATACCCTTATTATTAGGATTAAAATTAAAATTAAAATTAAAATATAAATTATAAATATAAATATTACGTATATAGATAGAGAGATTGATATATTGGATGGTTTTTGCGATCAAACTGCGTTTGCTTTTATAGGGAATTGAGTCCAGGGGAACTCCGCGACTCGCGGCATTTTTTGCCTTCAAACTCCGCGAGTCGCGGAGTTTGAAATTCCAGCTCACCAGCTTTGGCTTCTTTCTTGCCGACGATTTTAAATATTAATATAATATATATATAATTTTTAATAATTATTTATATATTATATTATATTCATGTGCATAGTTGACTTGTAATTTTTAGTCCGTTGCGTCGAGCGTTGAGAGTTGACTCTGGTCCCGGTTCCGGATTTTCGAACGTCCTTGCGTACAATTTAATATCTTGTACTTTGCGTTTTGAATCTTGTACTCTTGTAATTTTGAGACGTTTCTTATCAATAATTGGAACCTCTTTGATTGTATTTTGTACTTTTGAGCTTTTTGGTTGTTTGCGTCTTCAATTCGTCGAATCTGTCTTTTGTCTTCACCTTTTAATATTTAAATGAATATCACTTGTAAATAGAACATGTAGCGACCCGACCAAATCATGTTTGACGGCGCCGTCTACTTAGGTCCCGTTACGTGGTCATAAGTCTTTAAGACAAAGTTTGACCAAAATATGTCGCCTTCATTTCAAAATAAAGATTGTTCCCAAAGTTTACAAGAATTGTTCAACCAATAGTTAAGTTACAACGTTATAATACGAATGAAATCTAGGCGACACGGTTTAAAGTAAAGTCAAAAGACGCTCCATGAAATGCACATATACTCGACATCCAATGCAAGTATCAAATAATGAGCGGAAGCATGTATCATGTATCGTTCAAGGACCTGAGAAAAACATAAAAATCTGTCAACGAAAACGTTGGTGAAATCATAGGTTTAAGTAAGTAAGTACAAGTGAACCACAAGATTTGCATCAATGAAATAATAGTAATACATTCCAAAAGTTTGTTTCACGAGCACCCAATTATCAAAGCTTAACATTCCTTCCATTGTATACCCCATCACTTAGTGCTAGAACAAACACTGATTCTCGAAAATATATTTCATCCGTAGACGGTAGCGAACCGTCAAAGATGAGGGTTGTCAACCCATATGGCCATATAACATAAGTTCTCGCTTACACTCGGCAAGTGTAACTAATGATAATCGAATTGAGGATTTTGTTCTAAACTCGTATGTAGAATGTTTGTTTTCCTGTACTTGTGTTCACTTAGTAAAAGAAATGTTTATGTTTTCTCATCCCAAATGTAAGTTCAAAAAGAGTAAAAGTGGGACTATGATCTCACCTTGAGTGCACGAGTAGTAAAGTACTTCAACAAGTAAACGTGTGCAAAGGACAATGCTAGTCTTGACCTAAACAATAGGTTTGTATCAATAACGGTAAACACGATAGGTCAAAGATGTTCAATTAGTCCTATGGCTCGTTAAGACTCGATCCTAATAGCATGTGAATCAAATTGTCATGTTTCATGCAAGGTACAAGTATAAAAACATGTTAGAACGATTGCACAATTATTTGGTTAAGTTTGATTAAAAGTCAACTTGGTCGGGTCAAAGTCAACAGAAAAGTCAACGGGGTCGGGTTGGATATCCGACAATTTTTCTAAGTTACATAATCATATATGAGCATGTTGGCCAAGTTTCATGTTAATCGGAGGTCCGTAGCATAGCAAACATTTTCATGTCAAATGACCAAAACAAACAGCCAGTTTTAGCCAAATGGGACGGCGTCCTGAGAAGCTAGACGGCGTCCCGGTTTGAAGGTTGGGACGGCGTCCCGAGAAGCTAGACGGCGTCCCGGTTGGTTTCCAGGCCCTGTTGTTTGCTGCAACTCTAAGTGCACGAACCAACAATCAAACCAACCCAAATTACAAACCGCAAACAATTAGAACATGTATTTTATATCACCGGAAAGGTAATTTGACGAGGAAAACACCTAGACACATTTCATCAAGCAATTCAACACTTACACACCCCAAAACCGCATTTAAACGTCCATAATCAAAGTTCAAGTTCCAAATATGCATTTCATGATTCGGGCAACCAATTTACATGTATGATATGCCGTTTCGAAGGTAATCATACACACATTGCAACAAAATTCTCATCTACAATATTTCATAGCATTTGGTGCATCAAAAGTTCATCTAAAGCTTATCAAACCCTAATCCAAGTTCACAAAATCACTAATCATGTTCTTGGAGTTTCCTTAATCAACCTATACATCAAAACGAAGCTAATGATACTAGGAACACAATTAGAACATGAACTTTTAACATCTAACAACATATGATCATCCAAAATTCCAGAACAACACACCAAAATTCAAGTTCATGCTAGTTACACTAAAACAACGAGATCGAGCATACAAATTACATACACGACATCACAATGAGCCATAGACACTAACTAACACCATTTCAAGTCAAAAACACGAATTTAGAGAAATCTAGAGTTTTAGAAATGTTACCCAAACGAGATGAAGTTGGTACCAAAGTGAAGAGGATGAAGAGAGGATCACGAATATGTAGTTTATTTTGTTGTAAGCCTCCTAGATCGAATTTAGATGATGATTGAATGAATTTGGTTTTGAGTGTGTGTTCTTGCTAGAGAGAAAGAGAGAGAGATGGAGGTGGAAATGAATGGGTGAAAGGGGTTTGACCCTTTGACCTAGTCAAGGGTTTGATCCCTTGTCAAGTTTAGTCCCTCAACTTTCGTTCGGGTGCGGGAATTACCTAAACGAGATAATTTAAAACGCGTATCAACGGAAGATGTTATAAACATATAACGGACTTTATATTAGTATAACGGAAAGTAATTGGAAAAAGGCGGGATGTTACATTACCTACTCCTTAAAAGAATTTTCGTCCCGAAATTTAAGTAGGCGTAGTAGTCGTTGTTTCTTCCTCGAGATCTTGCGTTTCCGAATTCCTGAATAGATGAGGATACTTCCTTTGCATTTGATCTTGTCTTTCCCAAGTAAACTCGGGTCCTCTTTTGGCATTCCAACGAACCTTGACAATCGGGATTCGGCTTTGTTTCAATGTCTTGACGGAGGTGTCCACAATTTCAACCGGTTCCTCCACAAAATGAAGTTTGTCATCAATAGTAAGTTCTTCGAGAGGGATGACGATATCGGGTTCGGCAAGACACTTTTTCAAGTTAGATACATGGAAGGTAGGATGAACGGAGTTCAATTGAGGCGGAAGATCTAAACGATAAGCAACGGTTCCAATACGCTCCGAGATTTCGAAAGGACCAATATACCGCGGATTTAGCTTCCCGCGTTTCCCAAAACGGATTACACCCTTCCAAGGTGCGACTTTTAACATTACTCGGTCACCGACTTGAAATTCAAGATCGTTGCGTCGTTTGTCGGTATAGCTCTTTTGACGACTTCGGGCCGTCCTAAGCCTATCTCGGATTTGAACGATTTTCTCGGTGGTTTCGTGAATGAGTTCGGGTCCGGTGATTTGCACGTCGCCTACCTCGGCCCAACAAAGAGGTGAACGACATTTGCGGCCATATAGCGCTTCAAAAGGTGCGGCTTTAATACTCGCGTGATAACTATTGTTGTAAGAGAACTCGGCGAGAGGTAAGTGCTTGTCCCAAGCTTTTCCGAAATCAACCACGCAAGCTCGTAACATGTCCTCTAAGGTTTGAATTGTACGTTCGCTTTGTCCATCGGTTTGAGGATGATATGCGGTGCTCATGTCTAAACGCGTTCCCAACGCTTCTTGCAATGTACGCCAAAATCTAGAAACGAAACGGCCATCTCGGTCGGAGATAATCGATAAAGGTACACCGTGTCGGGCTACGATCTCCTTAATGTAAAGTTGTGCAAGTTTCTCCATTTTGTCCGTTTCTTTCATGGCCAGGAAGTGTGCGGATTTGGTGAGACGGTCAACAATAACCCAAATGGTATCATAACCGCCCGTCGTTTTTGGTAGTTTGGTGATAAAATCCATCGTTATTCTTTCCCACTTCCATTGCGGGATCTCGGGTTGTCGAAGTAGTCCGGACGGTCTTTGGTGTTCGGCTTTGACTTTGGAACATGTCAAACACTTGGAAACATACGTAGCTACGTCCCTTTTGATGTTCGGCCACCAATATAGTTGTTTAAGATCGTGGTACATCTTATTGGCACCGGGGTGAATCGAGTATCGTGACTTATGGGCTTCATCTAAAATAAGGCTTCGTAGATCCCCATAACTAGGCACCCAAATTCTTCCGGCGAAATATCGGAGTCCGGTTTCTTTAACTTCGAATCGAGAGGTGAGGACGTTCAAGTGTTCGAGAGAGATGTTTTCATCCTTGAGAGCCTCATCTTGGGCTACCCGAATTTGGCTATTAAGGTTGGTGTGAATGGTGATGTTTAAAGCTCGGACACGGAGAGGCACCGCTCTTTCTTTTCGACTTAAGGCATCGGCTACTACATTTGCCTTCCCGGGATGGTAACGAAGCTCGCAATCGTAATCGTTTAAGGTTTCAATCCACCTTCGTTGTCTCATGTTTAGTTGCTTTTGATCGAAAATGTGTTGAAGGCTTTTGTGATCGGTGAAGATAGTACTCTTGGTTCCATAAAGATAGTGTCTCCACATTTTAAGTGCAAAGACAACGGCTCCGAGTTCGAGATCATGTGTCGTATAGTTTCGTTCATGAATTTTGAGTTGTCGAGAAGCATAAGCAATGACTTTCGTTCGTTGCATCAATACACACCCAAAACCATGTTTTGAGGCATCGCAATATACAACAAAGTCATCATTGCCTTCTGGAAGTGACAAGATAGGAGCGGTGGTTAGCTTCGTTTTCAAGATTTGAAACGCGGATTCATGTTCGGTCGCCCAAATGAATTTCTTTCCCTTGTGAGTCAATGCGGTTAGAGGACGTGCAACCAAAGAGAAATTTTCGATGAATCTACGATAGTACCCGGCGAGACCCAAAAATTGACGAATGTGAGTAGGAGTAGTAGGAGTCTCCCATTTACTAATGGCTTCGATCTTCGTGGGATCGACTTTAATGCCTTGATCACTTACAACATGACCAAGAAATTGAACTTCCTTCAACCAAAATTCACACTTGGAGAATTTGGCATAAAGTCGTTCTTGTCTCAAGAGTTCAAGCACAAGTCGGAGATGTTGTTCGTGCTCTTCTTCATTTTTAGAATAGATCAATATATCATCGATGAACACAATAACGAATTTATCGAGATACGGTTTGCACACGCGGTTCATAAGATCCATGAACACCGCCGGTGCGTTAGTGAGACCAAATGGCATTACAAGAAATTCATAACTACCGTAACGAGTCCGGAAAGCGGTTTTGGAGACATCTCCCCCCTTAACCCTTAATTGATGATAACCCGAGCGGAGATCGATTTTCGAATATACACAAGACCCTTGTAGTTGATCAAAGAGGTCATCGATGCGAGGAAGAGGATATCGGTTCTTAACCGTCAATTTATTTAGTTCACGATAATCAATGCACATTCGTAGGGATCCGTCTTTCTTTTTAACAAACAAAATCGGAGCACCCCAAGGTGAATGGCTAGGTTGGATAAAACCACGATCAAGTAGTTCTTGGATTTGACTTTGCAATTCTTGCATTTCGGATGGGGCGAGTCTATATGGTGCACGTGCTACGGGTGCGGCTCCCGGAATAAGATCGATTTGGAATTCAACCGGTCGATGAGGTGGAAGACCCGGCAATTCGTCGGGAAATACATCGGAAAAGTCACTAACAATTGGCACATCATCGATATGCTTCTCATCGGACTCGACTTTCTTAACGTGGGCAAGGATCGCAAAACAACCCTTACGGAGTAGTTTTCTAACTTTAAGGCACGAAACGAGGTTGAGTCTGGTGCAACTCTTATCGCCATAAACAATCAAAGGTTCACCATTCTCGATAGGAATTCGGATTGCGTTAAGATCACAAAGGATGTGAGATTTCGTTTTGACTAACCAATTCATACCGATTATTACATCAAAGCTTCCTAGTTCCATGGGTATCAAGTCAATTTCAAATTCCTTACCCAAAATGTTTAACGCGCACCCCCGGTAATATGTGTCGGCACTTAATAGTTTCCCGTTAGCCACTTCAATGGTATAAGGGGTATCTAATGGAAGAGGTGGAGTGCTAAAATAATGAGTCAAAGTCTTGGATACAAAGCATTTATCGGCACCCGAATCGAATAAGCAAGAGACATAAGAATTGTTGAGAAGAAACGTACCCGTGACTAGTTCAGTGTCATCCCGGGCTTCCTCGGTGTTGATGTTGAAAGCTCGGCCGCGCGTATTGGGGTTATCTTTCTTCTTTGGGCATGCATTTCTATAATGACCCGTTTGGCCACATTCGTAACAAGTGCCCGTCTTTGGTGCATTGGGCCACTTTCGAGCAACGGGAGTGGCACTTTTACAATCGTTGGCCTTATGACCAACTCCTTGGCACCGGTGGCAAATTAACTTGCCACATTCACCAAAGTGATGTTTGTTGCATTTGTTGCAAAGAGGTAGGTTCCCGGCATAACCCCTCTTGCCGTCGGAGGTGTAAGGCTTCTTAGCAAAGTTGTTGTTGCTTGATTGGGAGGGTTCCCACTTTCTTTTGTTGCCGCCCGATTTATCCTCGGCCTTAGGTGCCGGAACTACGATTTCGTCAACCGTTTCAATTAGTTGGCGAGCCATGTTCATAGCGGCTTGATGAGTAGTGGGTTTGGATGACATCACCCCTTGTTTGATGCTTTTTGGAAGACCGAGCATGTAGAGCTCAATCCTTTGAGATTCGGGGTTAACAAGATTAGGACACATCAAGGATAGTTCGGTGAAGCGTTGATTATAAGCTTTAAGATCGTTTCCGACCGCTTTCAAAGCTCTTAGTTCTTCCTCAAGCTTTCGGGTTTCTTCGCGCGGAAAATATTCAACAATCATCTTTTCCTTTAGATCGGCCCAAGAGAGGGCATGAGCTTCATCGGTACCCACCGATTGAACATAGGTGTTCCACCATGTTAGAGCAATTCCGGAGAAAGTGTGAGTGGAGTATTTGACCTTGTCTTGGTCCCGACAACCGCTTATGCTAAAGACGGCTTCCGTTTGCTCAAACCATCGGGTGAGCACAACCGGTCCCCCGGTTCCATCAAAAGTGTGAGGTTTGCACCCCATGAAAGCTTTATAGGAGCATCCCTCGTTTGAGTTTCCGGCTCCATTGTTGTTGTTGTTGTTGTTGTGGTTGTTATTATTATTGTTGTTGGATGAGTGACCGGCCATGGCCGCATCTACGGCGGTAGCTATCATCCGTTCGAGAGCTTGTTCGGGAGTTTCATTGCGGCGTACACGACGAGGAGCCATTGTTCCTTCAAGACACAAGAATATCATTGATTAGTATTCTCAATAATACTAACCGTGATATAGAATAAAGATAAAGAGAAGTTTTTTTTTTCCTCGACTCGCCTTAAATTCTTTATGCCATAATGTCGGAACGTTCATATGAGTCACCGTAATATAATCCCGGAAATTATATTACCCTGATTCATATGTGCATTCGACATCATTTCATATAGTCAAGGTGGCGCGTCAATCAAATTAAACAACGTGAGATTAAGATGAACTAAGAGTAGATATGAGTAGAAGCGTTCGAGTATAAATGCACAAGTAGTCAAGTAATTCCTACTTCAAGTCTATATGCCGGTTGTAGTCTAGACTCACCAATGTACCCTATGACTCGGGGTTGACACTAATGAACTCTAAATCCCTACAACCAACGCTCTGATACCATCTGTAGCGACCCGACCAAATCATGTTTGACGGCGCCGTCTACTTAGGTCCCGTTACGTGGTCATAAGTCTTTAAGACAAAGTTTGACCAAAATATGTCGCCTTCATTTCAAAATAAAGATTGTTCCCAAAGTTTACAAGAATTGTTCAACCAATAGTTAAGTTACAACGTTATAATACGAATGAAATCTAGGCGACACGTTTAAAGTAAAGTCAAAAGACGCTCCATGAAATGCACATATACTCGACATCCAATGCAAGTATCAAATAATGAGCGGAAGCATGTATCATGTATCGTTCAAGGACCTGAGAAAAACATAGAAATCTGTCAACGAAAACGTTGGTGAAATCATAGGTTTAAGTAAGTAAGTACAAGTGAACCACAAGATTTGCATCAATGAAATAATAGTAATACATTCCAAAAGTTTGTTTCACGAGCACCCAATTATCAAAGCTTAACATTCCTTCCATTGTATACCCCATCACTTAGTGCTAGAACAAACACTGATTCTCGAAAATATATTTCATCCGTAGACGGTAGCGAACCGTCAAAGATGAGGGTTGTCAACCCATATGGCCATATAACATAAGTTCTCGCTTACACCCGGCAAGTGTAACTAATGATAATCGAATTGAGGATTTTGTTCTAAACTCGTATGTAGAATGTTTGTTTTCCTGTACTTGTGTTCACTTAGTAAAAGAAATGTTTATGTTTTCTCATCCCAAATGTAAGTTCAAAAAGAGTAAAAGTGGGACTATGATCTCACCTTGAGTGCACGAGTAGTAAAGTACTTCAACAAGTAAACGTGTGCAAAGGACAATGCTAGTCTTGACCTAAACAATAGGTTTGTATCAATAACGGTAAACACGATAGGTCAAAGATGTTCAATTAGTCCTATGGCTCGTTAAGACTCGATCCTAATAGCATGTGAATCAAATTGTCATGTTTCATGCAAGGTACAAGTATAAAAACATGTTAGAACGACTGCACAATTATTTGGTTAAGTTTGATTAAAAGTCAACTTGGTCGGGTCAAAGTCAACAGAAAAGTCAACGGGGTCGGGTTGGATATCCGACAATTTTTCTAAGTTACATAATCATATATGAGCATGTTGGCCAAGTTTCATGTTAATCGGAGGTCCGTAGCATAGCAAACATTTTCATGTCAAATGACCAAAACAAACAGCCAGTTTTAGCTAAATGGGACGGCGTCCTGAGAAGCTAGACGGCGTCCCGGTTTGAAGGTTGGGACGGCGTCCCGAGAAGCTAGACGGCGTCCCGGTTTGAAGGTTGGGACGGCGTCCCGAGAAGCTAGACGGCGTCCCGGTTGGTTTCCAGGCCCTGTTGTTTGCTGCAACTCTAAGTGCACGAACCAACAATCAAACCAACCCAAATTACAAACCGCAAACAATTAGAACATGTATTTTATATCACCGGAAAGGTAATTTGACGAGGAAAACACCTAGACACATTTCATCAAGCAATTCAACACTTACACACCCCAAAACCGCATTTAAACGTCCATAATCAAAGTTCAAGTTCCAAATATGCATTTCATGATTCGGGCAACCAATTTACATGTATGATATGCCGTTTCGAAGGTAATCATACACACATTGCAACAAAATTCTCATCTACAATATTTCATAGTATTTGGTGCATCAAAAGTTCATCTAAAGCTTATCAAACCCTAATCCAAGTTCACAAAATCACTAATCATGTTCTTGGAGTTTCCTTAATCAACCTATACATCAAAACGAAGCTAATGATACTAGGAACACAATTAGAACATGAACTTTTAACATCTAACAACATATGATCATCCAAAATTCAAGAACAACACACCAAAATTCAAGTTCATGCTAGTTACACTAAAACAACGAGATCGAGCATACAAATTACATACACGACATCACAATGAGCCATAGACACTAACTAACACCATTTCAAGTCAAAAACACGAATTTAGAGAAATCTAGAGTTTTAGAAATGTTACCCAAACGAGATGAAGTTGGTACCAAAGTGAAGAGGATGAAGAGAGGATCACGAATATGTAGTTTATTTTGTTGTAAGCCTCCTAGATCGAATTTAGATGATGATTGAATGAATTTGGTTTTGAGTGTGTGTTCTTGCTAGAGAGAAAGAGAGAGAGATGGAGGTGGAAATGAATGGGTGAAAGGGGTTTGACCCTTTGACCTAGTCAAGGGTTTGATCCCTTGTCAAGTTTAGTCCCTCAACTTTCGTTCGGGTGCGGGAATTACCTAAACGAGATAATTTAAAACGCGTATCAACGGAAGATGTTATAAACATATAACGGACTTTATATTAGTATAACGGAAAGTAATTGGAAAAAGGCGGGATGTTACAGAACATTTGCAACTAAAAGCTTGTCTTTCTTGGAGAATAATGCTATGAAATATATGTTCATTTTTAGCATTATCAAATATTCCCACACTTGAGCGTTGCTTGTCCTCAAGCAATATAGTCTTGAAATACTAGAATCACTTCTTTATTCTTCACACTTTGTACATCAGTGATTTCTATACGGCGGTATAAACAATGGTAGTAACGATATGGTTTACAGTCCCACATGACTATAAAAATTTAGATCCATTAAGGAAATTGGATCTTTATGAAAACATTTGATCTTTTGAAAATTAAATCTAGTTTTTACCCTAGATAAGTTTTCCGGAATAACCCTTCACCGGTGTTTGCAAATTATTTTTGTGGGTTTGGTGGGTTTCAGATTTGAAAATTTTAGCTCAAAACTTGCGGTTTTGTGTCACCCACTTGCTAACCTTGTATTAGGAAAGCAACACGTCCAGTTTACTTGTCCCGTATATTACCTTTCGGTAAACTACCGTCCGGTTGTAAAGGAAAGCGTTGAACAAGCAACTGTTAAGGCAATGTCCCCTGACATGCTTTTAATTATGGTCTATAACGTGTCGGACGCAATTACTATCCTTTGTAGGAGCAATAGTAAAGCTCACCCTTTTAATTTGTCACTCTGGCACAAGGTCCTGTCTTTGACCATGCTATGCAACCACCGTTCTTACGGTTGACACCCGATTTGGTTCAGGTGACCTAATGAATTCCAGGTGAATTCCTAGGATTTTACGTTCAATGGTAATGAACGCATTGAAAATGGGTTTTTAGAAAACAAATCGGTTTTAATTTTGATCAAAATATTTTCTCGTTCAAGCTCGAGTTTAGATATCATCGAATTCCATGAGTTTGTAATTCTCAATCTTTAAGGTCAATCTCTAGGATTGAGTAATATCAGTCTTAAAAGCTGATTTTTGATCTTTAAGGAGATTATCCTTTCTGGGGATCTGATTCATTAGTCTTATCAAGCTAATTTGCACGGTGCCCCCCCTCATTTTACGAGATAAATCCTTCTCATGGTTAGGATAAATCTGACCACTTGGCGACCCTGTTTAATGCTGAGGTCCGTGGATTTCCTGCTGATTTTAGTGATGACTTTTCTAGATTTTTCGTCAACCTACAGCTGGTCTGAACGACAACTTCCTGACCTAAATCAAGAAGCGCGTTACTTTTTCGGAAGACTTTACTTCCTTTTAATGATGGAATTGATTCATCGTGTAGATCCATCTTTCTTACAGTAAATCAGGTAAAACTTTTTAGTTTAGTCAAAAGCAAAAGTATTTTCAGTTATTTGTACAAAAATATGTGACATATGTTTTGAATAACTTGGAGAATTTTCCCACACTTGGCTTTTATTTTCCTTTTTACTGTCCTCGATTCCATTTTAAATGAATTTTAACATTTTGGTTTGTTTCTCAATTTATGTCCTTTCCGAGGTAACAATAATTTCGGTGTTAAAACCTAGTTTTATCATTCATAAATATGTATAAACATGATTTTGAGTTCATTTAATTGAAAATTTTGAAAATTTTTACTAGAATTGGGTAGTCAGTATATAAGACTAGGGCTGTTCTTTATTATCAGAGAGCACTAGGTTCTAATACAACTACTGCTTTACTAGTATTTTTAATGGTAACCAAGTGTTTAAAGTAAAAAATTTTAAAATCCGAAAGAATTTAACCCCTTCCCACACTTAAGATCTTGCAATGCCCTCATTTGCAAGAAATCAGTAACAATTTAAATTATTGAGGGTGATTTGTGTGAAAATGATTAAATTTTACCAAAGTTTCCAAACATATTTGTGTTTGCTTGCTGAATGATAAATGGTGCATATCATTTGTTCATTTCGTCTTGTTGTTATATCACATTTATTTTGCATCTTGTCGTCAAAATTAGTTGCTTTTGCTGAACTTAATGCCAGTCTTTGAAAATGCATTGTTTTACCCTGTTGTGTACATAAAATAAACTGCAAACATATATACATGTAACAACCCAAACCAACCCGCGAACAAACCACGTGAAAATACAAAATAAAAAAAAAATTTGCTGGACTGTCACCTGGCGCGGCGCGCCATATAGGCCGCGCGGCGCGCCAAACCTGACTGTCCGGAAAGTCTTTAAATGCGAAAATGTTTGACTAGTTCCCGACGTATTTAGACAAAACGCTTTTAACCGCATATTCAATATATAAAAACTAGCGCGTTCCATTAATAAAATTTAGTTTACGAAGCGGGGCCCACATTGACCCAAATTACCCCTTAAGTACCAAAATACAATTTTCGACCATACGACTTTTAATACGAAACAAAGCCGAGCATGGCGATTGGGGATACGCTACCCAATCCTAATAAATCCAAAAGCAAGCCTTCTACGCAAACTATGCAAGTCCTCTAATCCTCGCGCTTACCCGAGCCACCATCCGCATGCAATCTATAAAAAGAGTCAACAACGAGAGGGTAAGCTAACGCTTAGTGAATGATAATATACTACATACATATATATGTATAAAATGGACACGCCACAAAATAACAAATACCGCATACCGAGGCATCCATATATAAGGCACTACACTAAGCATACCGTACGATCTCTAAGCAACGAGCTAAAGATACAACAACAATATAAGTTCACCAACGACGATGTGAACAACGCCAAATAGCTACACCCGGAGGGTTAGCTACAACACAACAATACATTAATATATAACAATATAAACGAACAAGGTTAACACCTTAACCCGATACCGAGAACCAAATACCACAATGAAGATTGGCCGAACTACACGAGCCTTAGTAATCCGAAACCACATGAGATTACTATCTTCACAACATCGAGATTGGCCGAACTACACGAGCCTTAGTAATCCGAAACCACACGAGATTACTACCTCAATAAGATGACCGAACTACACGAGTCACCATGAATCCGAACTACACGAGATTCATTTCCACAATACAATAAGATGACCGAAACCACACGCGTCATCGTGAATCCGAATACACACGCGATTCACTTCTCAATATTATACCCTTCGCCATTGGGGTTATATCAACCACATCACAATCACGTGTGATAATGTACACGCGAACGCGTACTTCGCCAAAGATGGTCAACCAAAACGCACAACCGTGCCAATTGGACTCATACAAAAGTCCATCAAATCCATCTATATGTGAAGTGAGCTCTATAGCCGAGAATCACTTCACCCGACCCTCACCCATCCTACACATACATATGCACATAGGATATTATCACTCACCTTGAAGTCTTGAAGAATGCTTCCAAGTAATCCGTAACTCGCCAATGGAAAGTACCTATTCCATTATCACAATTACAACAATACACTTAGAGTGGATTTACAAATCAACCCAATTCGTCACTTAGTGCAATTTCGACCCAAATGCACTTCCAAGCACAAACCGTGCCCAAAACTAACCAATAATCACTAACACAAGTGAGAATGGTCCTAATACGCCAATTAAACCCGAACTCAAGTGTTAAACACGTGTCATACCCATTTTGACACTTAAACCCTAATTTTGACCCATAAGGTCAAAATCTCACCATTTACAAGTTTTGACACCAAAACACATTTAACTTGGTTTTATACTTCAACTTAATCCATTTCAAGTTTATAAACCTCATTAAATCGCCAAATGGGTCATAATCACCACCAAACCCTAATTTGACCTAAAGTCACAATTAGTCAACCAAATAACCTTAAATGGGTTTCAATACTTTCATAATCACTAACTTAAGTGATTAAACTCAATTTCAAGTCCTAAACATGGCCAATTAGTTCACCAACCCAAAATCCACCAACAATTAACAATAAACCCAATTACTAGCATCACTAAACCCATTTTATCATCTAAAAGGGTTTTTCATCAAACTAACTCAAACCCTAACTTGAATATCAAATCAAATAGATGAAATTCGGAGTTTGAGCTTACCAATACTATCACCGCGTAGCCAAGAACGATAGGAACAACTTTAGAACCCGAGCTTTTGATCCAAACGGCTTCCTTCTTCTCCAAAACCCCAAATCTCTCTCTAGAATCTCTCTCTCTCTCTCTAGATAGTTGGGAGTGATGAATGGATGTGAAAATGATCCAAAACTGATCCAAACCAGCTAATATGGCTCACAAATTCGGCCCCAAGTGAAATTACCCAATTACCCTTCATTTAAACCAATTAAAACAAAGGATTCTGTCAGCGCCAAATGGCGCGGCGCGCCCGAAACTCGCGCGGCGCGCCCGAAACTCGCGCGGCGCGCGATCCTACTGAAACAGTTTCTTTTGCATTTTAATTTATATACAATAAAACCCACACCCTTGAACACCATAATACACAGGTAAGTAAGATAATTATTCGGGTCTTACAATACATATTTTTGAAGTTTGGTATATTACCCCACATTCAAAAATTATTAAAATCTAATAATAAAAGTTAGAAAATTAAAAAACTATTACAATATTAACATAAGTATTAAATGTATTAACATTACAAATAATAAAATAAATAAAAAAACTAAGTAGACTAGGGATGATACTGATACCAGTAGGGGTTCCATGCATAACCATAGGTGCTATAAAATGCTTCGGCAGGGTTATACGTAGGATACGGTGGTTGGATCTCTATAGACCAGGGAGGGAATATGGGCGATGGAGTAGGAATATAGTTTCTACCTATATGTTGGCAATAAGCTATGATTTGGTTTTGATGAACTTGCCAATCTTCAAATGCTCTATGTCTAGCATTTTCATACTCTTGTGAAGCTATAAACCTTTGCATTTCTGCCATTTCATTTCCCCCTACTACATTACCTTGCTGTTGGTTTCTCTCAACCTGTGGATGTCTACCATTATATCGTACTGTGGCGTTATTTCGCCTCTTCAAAACCTTCGCACCATGGTATACATTTAAACCTATTGTATCGCGGGGTTCTGGTTCTTCGACTAATAATCCCCCCCGACTTATATTCACACCGAGATATTTAGCAATCAAAGTAATAAATATACCACCTCCTATTATGCTATGTGGTCTCATCCCCCTAACCATAGCTGATAAATAATAACCCACACAATAAGGTATACTTACAGTGCTTTGTGGGTCTCGAATACACATATGGTAAAACAAATCCTGTTCATTTACCTTTTCCTTATTCTTACCTCTTTGTGTAATCGAATTAGCTAAAAACCTATGAATTACTCTTAACTCTGCTCTATCTATATCCAAATAAGAGTAATTTCCCCCTTTAAATCGGTGATGGCTAGTCATTTGACTCCATACACCATGCGTATCAAAATTTTCGTCTATCTTCCTACCGTTCAATATCAACCCTCTACAATCGGCAGATGCTAACTCCTCAGGCGTATATGTACGTAAAGCCTGAGCCATGTCTAGTAAAGACATGTGGCGCATCAAACCTCCTAACAAAAATCTAATAAAAGATCGATCGGTTAAACTAGCTACCCGATCATTTAATTCTATACTACACAACAATTCTTCACACCATACTTTATATACAGGTCTACGCATGTTGAATAACCGTACCCAATCGTTAAAAGTAGAATTACCATACCTCTGTGTAAGTAATTCCCTAATTGGCCCGGCCATTTCTACAGCTTCTAATGGTCCCCATTCTATGACCCTAGGTACTTCAACAGCTTTAGAATGAAGAGTATGCAAACCCCTTTGGTATTTTGGATAATCTATCCAAAGTCTGTCAAATCTCAGGTTCTGGTGCAAATCTTCCAAGTGCATATCAGAAAATGTCATGACTGGATGAGGTATATCTTGTTTGTAGTAGTTATCCACCTCCTGTTGTTCCGTATTCTCAGTAGGAGCATTGCGAGCATGGGATGAAGATTCACCCCTTTCAGTCTGTAAAACACATCAAACACAATTTTTGTGCATCCAAATATGCATTAGTGTCAGCAAAATTATCAATCAAAATAATTACAATGACATGATCAATTTATATCAAACTTAAGCTCATTTACATATTTTCATCAAATCTACACTTTTTCAAATAAGCATATACAAAAATGTTCGCCAAGTTCATAAGCATTCAACTCAAATAACATGTCAAAATAATCATTACTAGCAATTAAACAAGTTTCAAATGGCATTATCTCTCAAAAATCAAGTTCATGAATTTTAGACTTGAAAAAGTCCACTTTAATTCTCAAAATCATGTTTAGGCTCAAAGTTTGGATCATTTAACTACCTAAACATGTTACACTACTTAATTTAGCAACAATTCATGACAAAAATCGGCCATAACCTGTTTATATCAAAAAGCCCCAAATTGCTCAAGAACACAAGCCCTAGATTACTCAAAATTTGAAGTTTAAGGCTTCTAATCATGTTAAATAGCATCAATATAGGTTATACAAGCATAATACATAAGCAATTTAAACATAATTACACTAAAAAGCATCAAAATCAAATTGGGTATAAAATTGCTCAAGAACACTAATTTTCGGATTAAATGGTGTTTAGGTGTAGAAATTTACCGTTTTTCTTGAGTAATTCCTTGATAGCATCCTTCTCAACATGATTTTAGTAAAAGATTTGATGATTATCGGTCAAAAATTGCGAATTTGGGAGGTCTTTTTCGGGTTTTTGCGCAGTATTTTCGCAGTTTTTGTTTTTGTGGTGTGTGGACTGAGCTGTTCGTTCAGCTTTTATTTTTTTCTGGATTTTGTTCCCTCCGCGAGTCGCGGTGTTTGACCCTTCAAACTCCGCGAGTTGCGGAGTTTGTATTTTTTTTATATATCTTATACTAATTAAAACAATTAAGTAATTAATTTTAAAATTTTGTTTCCCTTGTTATTTAGGACGAGGTCGTTTCGGATCGATGTCCTAGTCCGTCCTTCGACAAAATTTTAAAATTTTTCTTTTTCAAGCGATTGTTTTAAAAGCTAAGATTTTTGGTTTTTTTAATGTTTTTGGCATATTTTAATTCAATAAGATTAAAAATAATGATAATAAAAGTTCTCGTCCCTCCCTCGGGTAAAGCAATTTCGGTTTAAAGACCTAGTCTTCTACTTACGACGAATTTTAAAAATCATATTTTTAACTTAACGAAATAAAGTAAATTTTTGTTTTTAAATTCACACAACTTAAATATAAAATTCAAAATTAATATTAAAAATTCACACCAAACTTACAATTTAAAATGCATAAAAATAAAATTCATATTTTAAAAATTAAAAATTCACACCAAACTTAATTTAAAAATTCATATTATAAATTCACACCAAACTTATATTAATTTTTCAAATATTTACAATTTTAAATATATTGTTTTTACAAAGTTTACAATATTAATTTAAGATTTATATATTAATTTTAAAAAAAAATGGTAAAAATAAAGTTAAAAATCTTTTTGGCTTTTATCCCACTTTAATCAATCAAATATTATCAAAAATATGCGCCCCTCTTTTCGGTAAAGTAATTTCGGTTCCAAAACCTAATTTAACTCATGACGAATTTTTGAAATATTTTGGGTTGATTGATTAAAGATAATTATACCTTAAGAATAAACGTTAAATTTCGCAGTGATGTAATAAATTTTTGTATGATATCAATAATTTCGGTCGTCAAACCTAATTTTATTTAATACCAATTTAATACTTTATAGCGAACAAATTAGCGTTTATTATCAAAAGGTTAAAAATAAAAATAAAAACAAAAAAAACTGTACAGACTTACCTGTGAGATAGTATTCTTAGTTATATGATCTATCCCATTCATAAGATAGTCAGTTTAATTGGTTTTCCATGGCTACATAGGCGTAACCTCGAGCATTCAGTGTTTTTTCTTCTAAACATATGAACGGTCCGTCTCTGCATAAAGTAATAAATTCGGTATTTGAATAGGTTTGATTATTTGAACATTTACCTCCATGTGACCATTTTCCGCATTTGTGACATCTTTCTAGGTGTCGTGCTCTTCTTTTCGCTGCGGATTTTGATTTTCCTTTACCAAATTGTGACTTATTATCTTCGCATCTGGATTCTTTTCTTACTCCGTCCAATCTTTCTCTGATTACTGATACTATTTCACTCGGAAGTGTATCATTATTACGTTTAGTGATCAAAGCGTGTAGCATTAGACCATGGTTTAGTTCACAGGCAGTCTTCATTTCGTAAAAACCTAAAAAAAATAAAAATTCAGAATGGGGGGAGAAGACTAGTTCTTTAGGGTCTGCTATGGAAAGACCATTCGAGTTTCATTTTCGAGAACTACACGAAAACAGAAAATCTAACTCTAACAGAAATACATAAACCCCCTATACTTAGTTGAAATTGTGATTAACATTATTTTCAATTGAATCATCAACAACTTGTATATCTTTGACTTTTACTTTAATCCATTTGTTGATTTCCTCCGTAACTTTCACAAATTCAACTAACATTGCCTTTTCTTTTGACGATAAATTGGATATTAATCGGTTATATAACTTAAAGTTTCCTTTAATCTTAGCATCATGAATCCGTTTATAAAGTTTCTTCATTGAACTGTTAAAAATGGGTTCATCTAATTTCGTATCATCAATGACATTCTTTGTGATTGGATCATCATTAAGTGTTTCTTCATCTTCCCCACACTTATGCGTTTTTATTGGTCTAACAGTTTTGGTTTGTGGAGATCTAAACTTTCGGTTCACAAAGGTGATCGATGTATCACCATCCCTAAGTGTCATTCTACCTTCCCTTACATCAATGAATGCCTCGGTGGTTGCTAAAAATGGGCGGCCTAGAATTAGAGGAATATCAAGGTTTTCCTCCATATTAATCACTATGAAGTTTGCAACAAAGGTCAAACTTCCGACGTTAACAAGTAAATTATTTGCTATTCCAACCGGGTGTTTAATGGTTTGGTCAAATGATTTAACACCTATTTTGATTGGTTTTAATTTACCCATGCCTAATCTTTTGTATAAGGAAAGAGGCATAATATTTGCACTTGCTCCTAAATCTGCGAGTCCATTATATACAGCACCATCATTAAGTAAGCAAGAAATGATAAATTCACCTGGGTCTCCTGCTTTAGTAAGTCGAGTTGGTTTGTAAACCTTTTTCGGGTGTTCTTTCCTTGGTTCTTTCACTTCTATTTGAATTTCTTGTTCACATTTTTCTTCGTTTCTTGGAATGGGAGGTTTGTATAAGAATTCTTCTTCATCACTCAAATTTGAATCCTCCTTATATTCTAATTTTGATTTTTCATATGTTGTTGATAACATATTTATGTTTTCATTTAGAAGGTTTTCTTGGATGGTGAAATTATGATTAACTTCATTGTCAACTTCCATCGGACCATGTATGTAATGTTTAACTCTGTGACCATTAACTTTAAATTCAATCCCATTTGAATTTATTAATTCTATCGTTCCGTATGGGAAAACTCTTTTGACTATGAATGGTCCAGACCATCTTGATTTCAATTTTCCAGGAAATAGCTTGAATCGTGAATTGAAAAGAAGAACTCTGTCTCCTTCTTTAAATTCTTTTGAACTTCTGATTCTTTTATCATGCCATTTCTTCGTTCTTTCTTTATAGATTAACGAATTTTCGTATGCTTCATGTCTTAATTCTTCTAATTCGTTTAGTTGACTTAATCGTAGACGTCCAGCTTCATGTAAATCAAGATTACATGTCTTTAAAGCCCAAAATGCTTTGTGTTCAATTTCTACTGGAAGATGACATGCTTTTCCATAAACAAGTCTAAAAGGTGTGGTTCTGATAAGGCTAAAAAGGAACATATATTTCATAGCATTATCCCCCAAGAAAGACAAGATTTTAGTTGCAATTGTTCCATTTTCAAGTGATATTCGTTTATATTAAATAAGTGCGAAGACAAAAGGCAGATTCGACAAATTGAAGACAAAAAGGTCCAAAAAGCTCAAAAGTACAAGATACAATTAAAAAGGTTCAAATTATTGATGAAGAACGTCTAAAAATGACAAGAGTACAAGTTACAAAACGCAAAGTACACGATATAAAATAGTACGCAAGGGCGTTCGAAAATCCGGAACCGGGACATGAACCAACTTTCAACGCTCAACGCAACGGATCTGAAAGTACAAGTCAACTATGCACAAGAATATAATATAATATTTAAATAATTCATAATAAGAATAATATTAAATATTAAAAAGTTGTTAATTGAGCATAGTTCAGGGGTCATAAGTGAAAATTTCAATTTATCATTTGCCTATAAAAGGCCATCTAAATCGATGATTTAGATACACCTTTTCAATTCTCTTTCTTTGTAACATATATATTTATATTTATAATATTAATTTTAATTTTAAGTTTAATAATAATTTTGGGGTAGTGTAACAAATGTTTAACGGGTTTTAAGTCGGAACTCTGTCCGTGTAACGCTACGCTATTTTTAATCATTGTAAGTTATGTTCAACCTTTTTATATTAATGTCTCGTAGCTAAGTTATTATTATGCTTATTTAAAACGAAGTAATCATGATGTTGGGCTAATTACTAAAATTGGGTAATTGGGCTTTGTACCATAATTAAGGTTTGGGCAAAAGACCGACACTTGTGGAAATTGGACTATTGACTATTAATAGATGGGGGGGTATTGTCTAATTGAGTGACAACTCATTGGAGTCTGTCGAACCTATCTTCAAATTAATTATCCTAATAATTAATAATGATTATGGTTGTCCTATTTAGTGACGTTCATATGGAATCTATTATAATCATTTAATTAATTATTCGGGTTGGGTAATTGATTATTCAAACTGATCAAGTGGGTAAATTAATATTCATATCTAATCAAAACAGGGGTAGATTACATACAGTGATAACTGGTGTAATTGTTGACAGAAGTGATAACTGCGTCACAGTTTAAATCCTTAATTAGTTGGAATATTTGACTTCGGGTATAAGGGTAATTTGACGAGGACACTCGCACTTTATATTTATGACCGATGGACTATTATGGATAAAAACCAGATAGGTATCAAATAAACCATGACAAAGGACAATTAACCCGAGTAACAATTAATTAAAATCAAAACGTCAAACATCATGATTACGGAAGTTTAAATAAGCATAATCATTTTATTTCATATTCTATCGCAATTTTATTTATTGTTATTTTATTTATCGTCATTTATTTATTTTACGCACTTTAATTATTGTCATTTATCTTTACGCTTAAAAATATAAAATCGACAAACCGGTCATTAAACGGTAAAAACCCCCTTTTATAATAATATTACTACTTATATATATATATATATATATATATTTATATAAATATAGTTTTATAAAAATATAGTACGTAATCACTAGCTCCCTGTGGAACGAACCGGACTTACTAAAAACTACACTACTCTACGATTAGGTACACTGCCTATAGTGTTGTAGCAAGGTTTAGGTATATCCCATCCGTAAATTAATAAAACTTGTGTCATATTTTGTAGTATTTCCTAGTAAAAATAATACTATTTCGTACCCTCACGCTACATCATCAAGTTTTTGGCGCCGCTGCCGGGGAGCGCTAAAACGCTATATTTTTAATTATAATAATATTGAAATAAAATATAATAATATAATAATATTGAAATAGAATATAATAATATAATAATATTTTAGATAGAATATAATAATATAATAATATTTTAGAATCAAAATTTGATACGTAAATTTTAAAAAAGTCGTATTTATTAAATACTTCAGGGGTATATTATGTAACTTATAATTAATAATTTCTATAATGTCACTTTCATGTGAATAGTAAATTAATTAATTTCTTTTCATTTACTATTCATGAATAGTAAATGAGTTAAAAAAAAATTTGTGTAAAAAAAAACGTTTTTCTTAAAGGAAAAAAAAATTCGTTTTTTATAAAAAAAAAAAAAATTTGTAAAAAAAAAAACGTTTTTTTAAGAAAAAAAATTCGTTTTAAAAAAAAAAAAATTGTAAAAAAAAATCGTTTTTTTTAAAAAAAAAAAAAATTTTAAAAAAATAATAAATAATAATATTTTTTTTTTTAAGTTTTATTACCTTTAGATTTTTAGATTATAGTCGCAACTTTTAGTATTAAATTTATTTTTGGCGTAGTTATTTTTTTTATTTCTAGATTTTTAGGCTTTGCCGTAAAATCCCTTAAGTGCTTATTCCTTAGACTAAGATTTAGGTGCTTTAGAATTTTGCGACGCCATTTTTCGTGCTATCTTCTTATTTTTATTTTTCGACGCTTATTTTTCGACCTTTTTATTTTTCGACACTTTTCGACGCGCAATCTTTTTCTTTCTTATTTCTCGACGCTCTAGTTATAGGATATAGAATTTTCTTTACTTCTTATCTAATTCTTCAAACGGAAAGAAAAATTATTTAAGCGGTTAAGTTAATAGACGTTGACATTTTTCTGGTTCGTAGTAATAGTTGGATTTGTTAGTGGCAAGTTGTGGGCTTCCGATTTAAAGGGTCCTGGCTTCCTGCTGCATCTTTTGGCTATTCGAAACGTGGGCAAAATCAGAAAAGTCTATTGATTGGATAACTTATTATAATTTTTCTTTCCTTTTAAAAACTAATAGGATATTCAGTGAATGCACCGAGCAAGACGTTCACCACCTTTCATACGTTCACCACCTGTAACTCGATCAAGACATCTAGCCAATATTGTCACCGTTGATTTTTCTTTAGAATCATCATCTAGTCGACCAAGAACTCCAACTCAAATTTCCGATAATCCATCTTTTGAACTCGACTTCACAATTAAGAACCCGGAGCATATTCAAGGACAATTCCAAGATCTTGAACCACTAATTATTCCTCCTGAGCCACAAACCATTAAATCAGAATCCTCTAGTGATTCGTATTCAACAAATTCAATTATGGAAGTAACGGAACCTCTAAGTATGGAAGATCGAATGAGAGCCACACGCACGGGCCAAGGTCACGCCATTATTAAGCCAGAAGTTAATGCGCCAGATTATGAAATCAAAGGACAAATTCTACACATGGTAACTAACCAATGCCAATTCAGTGGTGCACCGAATGAAGATCCTAACGAACACCTTCGTACGTTTAAAAGAATTTGTACACTATTCAAAATCCGAGAAGTGGAAGATGAGCAGATCTATCTCATGTTGTTTCCCTGGACTTTAAAGAGAGAAGCTAAAGACTGGTTAGAATCGTTACCTGAAGGGGCGATTGACACATGGGATGTTTTAGTTGAAAATTTTCTTAAACAATTCTTTCCGGCATCTAAAGCCGTGAGACTTCAAGGAGAAATTGTTACGTTCGCGCAAAAGCTAAATGAAACATTATATGAGGCGTGGACAAGATTCGGAAGGATGTTGAGAGGATGTCCTCAACACGGTTTAGACACTTACCAAATAGTACAAATATTCTACCAAGGTGTCAACGTTGCTACACGAAAAGACATCGACATAACAGCTGGTGGTTCCATTATGAAGAAAACCGCAACTGAAGCTTACAAAATTATTGATAACACAGCATCCCACTCACATGAGTGGCACCAAGAAAAAGATATCTTTCGATCATCTAAAGCGGCTAGAGCTGATTCTAGCCATGACTTTGATTCCGTTTCCGCAAAAATAGATGCTTTCGAAAGACGAATGGAAAAGATGAATAAAGATATTCACGCAATACGAATCAGTTGTGAGCAATGCGGTGGACCACACTTATTGAAAGATTGTCACTTTGAACCAACCATGGAACAACGAGAGAATGTTTTCTATATGAACCAAAGGCCGGGAAATAATTATCAAAACAATTATCAACCGCCAAAGCTAAACTTCAATCGAAATCAAAACATTCTTTACAATCCAAAAGGACCCGAAAATAACTGGTATAACCAACAAGGTCCGAATAACCAACCAACTCAAAACAACACTTTCAATCAACAAAGACCTGGCTTATATAAACCACTACAACAAACCGAAGAGAAAAAGTCAAATATGGAAGACGTGGTATTCAAGCTAGTTGAATCTCAAACACAATTTATTGAAACTCAAACCCAAATGAACGAGAGATTTGATCAGTCATTAAGAACTCAACAAGCTTCCATTTTGAATCTAGAAAAACACGTAGGTACTCTTGCTAGCATGATGAGTGAGAGGGAACAAGGAAAGCTACCGAGTAATACTGAAGTAAATCCTCGGAATGAGAATGTTAATATGGTTTCAACGAATTCTGAAAAACCAGCACCAGAAGATGGGAAGGTTTTAGATGAGAGTAACAATGAAGAAGTTACACCACCACCACCCGAGTATGTAAAGCCAGTGGTGGCACCATACAAACCACCCATCCCGTTTCCAAGAAAAGGAGTTGAGTATGAGCAAGTGATAGGTAATAAAGATTGTGATACCTCTGGAAAGAAGAAGAAGAAAAAGAATAAGAAAGTGCAAGAAACAAAAGCCGTAAATATAAACCCGGTGAAGAAAGTTCCACCAAAACCTCCACCTAGGGTAGGTGATCCGGGTGAATTTATTGTTCCTTGTCTACTTAGTGATTGTGTCATGTATGATGCACTAGCAGATTTAGGTGCAAGTGTAAGTGTTATGCCTCTTTCCTTATATAAGAGATTAGGTGTAGGTAAGTTAAGTCCAACGGATATGAGTGTTCGACTCTTTGATCAAACCATTAAGCACCCAGTTGGAATTGCTGACAACCTACCCGTTCAAGTAGGCAATTTAACCTTTCTAGTCGAATTTATTGTCATTGACATAGAAGAGGACCCAAACATTCCTCTAATTTTAGGTCGGCCATTCTTAGCGTCCACCAAGGCGTTATTTGATGTAGGAAATGGAAGAATGACACTTAAAAGTGGTGACAAATCGATCACCTTTATGATTCGAAAGTCTAAATCTCCACCAGCCAAAACCGTTGAACCAGTAAAAACAATTGGTAAGAACCATGTGCTTTTACCAACTCCAACGGTAATACTTAGCAATAATGAAACGCCTAAGTGTGGGGAAAATGAAGTAACACCTAATGATGACATGATAACAAAGAACCCCGTTGTTGATACGAAATTAAATAATCCCGTTATTAATAGCTCAATGAAGAAACTTATTAAACGGATTCGCGATGCTAAAACCAAGGGGAACTTTAAGTTATGTAACCGGTTAGTATCCAATCTATCACCTAAAGAAAAGGAGAAACTAGTTGAAATTGTGGATATTACACAGGAATCCGACCAATGGCTTAAAGAAAAAGTCACGGATATGCAAGTTGATTATGGACCAAGAGAAATTAACGATGAAGTTAATCACAATTTTGACACCACGGCTACCTAAGTGTGGGGAGATTCAAATGTTCTAAAAAGAAAATGCTATCTAGAGTTAGTTGTTCTGTTCTCGTGTAGTTCCGAGAATGGAACCCGATTGGTCTTTTCCGCTAGCAGACACTAAAGAACTAGTTTTCTCCCCCATTCTGATTTTTTTTATTTTGTAGGTTTTATATGAAATTAATATGCTTTTTAAATTTAAGTTTTGTGTGAATTTAAAAACAAAATTTACTTTATTTCATTAAGTAAAAAAATGATTTCTAAAATTCGTCGTGAGTTGAAGATTAGGTAGTTGAGCCGAAATTGCTTTACCCAAGGACGGGGCGATAAATTTTGTTATCATTATTTTTTTAATTTTATTGATCTAAAGTATGCAAAATATATATATATATATATATATATATATATATATATATATATATATATATATATATATATATATATATATATATATATATATATATTATATTTTATAAATTTTTAAACGTGGGGTAATATACCCAACTTCAAAATTATGTATGTTTGTATTTTATGTTATGTACACAACAGGGTAAAACAGCGCACTTTCAAAGACTGTCATTAAGTTCAACAAAAAGCTACTAATTTTGATGACAAGGCGAAAAATATCAAATGTGATATGACAACAACATGTTTGCAAACTCGGTATTTTTAATCACTTTTCTACACTAATCACCCTCGTGAATTTATAATTAGAGTCTGATTTCATGCAAATGAGGGCATTGCATGATCTTAAGTGTGGGGAAGGGTTATAAATTCTCTCGGGTTTACACTTAGTTTATTTGCCAAATTTTGTGAAAATTTGAAAAATTTTCAACTAAATGAATTTAAAATCATGTTTATACATATTTATGAACGGTGAAAACTAGGTGATAATACCGAAATTATCGTTACCTCGAAAAGGACATAAATTGAGAAACAACCCAAAACGCTTGAATTCATTTAAAATGGGATAGAAGAGAATAAAAAGGCAAAGAAAAGAATAAATAAAAGCTAAGTGTGGGGAGAATGTACCAAGTTATTCAATTAAAAACTATCTATCACATTTTTGTATAAGAATTATTGCAGGTACTTTTGCTTTGGACGATACTAATCAGTTTTACCCGGTTTACTGTAATATATTTTAAAGAAAGATGGATCTACACGATGAATCAATTCCATCATTAAAAGGAAGTAAAGTCTTCCGAAAAAGACACGCGCTTCTTGATTTAGGTCATGAAGTTGTCGTCCAGACCAGCTGTAGGTTGACGAAAAATCTAGAAAAGTCATCTCTAAAATCAGCAGGAAATCCATGGACCTCAGCATCAAACAGGGTCGCCAAGTGGTCAGATTTATCCTAACCATGAGAAGGATTTATCTCGTACAATGGGGGGGCACCGTGCAAATTAGCTTGATAAGACTAATGAATCAGATCCCCAGAAAGGATAATCTCCTTAAAAGATTAAAAATCAGCTTTTAAGACTGATATTACTCAATCCTTGAGATTGACCTTAAAGATTGAGAATTCAAACTCATGGAATTCAATGATATCTAAACTCGGGCTTGAACGAGAAAATATTTTGATCAAAAATACAAACCGATTTGTTTTCTGAAAACCCATTTTCAATGCGTTCATTACCATTGAACGTAAAATCCTAAGAAATTCACCTGGAATTCATTAGGTCACCTGAACCAAATCGGGTGTCAACCGTAAGAACGGTGGTTGCATAGCATGGTCGGAGACAGGACCTTGTGCCAGACCGAAAAATTATAGGATGATCTTTACTATCGCTCCTACCAAGGATAGTTCTAGCATCCGACACATTAATAAGACCATAATCATCTACATGTCACGGGACATTGCCTTAACAGTTTCTTGTTCATCGCTTTCCTTTACAACCGGACGGTAGTTTACCGAAAGGTAATATACGGAACAAGTAAACTGGATGTGTGCTTTCCGATACCGGGATAGCAGTGGATTACACGAACCTAAAAGTTTTAGCCAAAATATTGATCCACAAATATATTTTGCAACACCGATGATGGATCAAATCAGAAAACTTATCTAGGGTAAAAGCTAGAATGAATTTTCAAAAGATCAAATGTTTTCATAAAGATCCAATTTCCTTAATGGATCTAAATTTTTATAGTCATGTGGGACTGTAAACCATATCGTTACTACCATTGTTTATACCGCCATATCAAAATCACTGATGTACAAAGTGTGAAGAATAAAGAAGTGATTCTAGTATTTCAAGACTATATTGCTTGAGGACAAGCAACGCTCAAGTGTGGGGATATTGATAAGGCTAAAAAGGAACATATATTTCATAGCATTATCCCCCAAGAAAGACAAGATTTTAGTTGCAATTGTTCCATTTTCAAGTGATATTCGTTTATATTAAATAAGTGCGAAGACAAAAGGCAGATTCGACAAATTGAAGACAAAAAGGTCCAAAAAGCTCAAAAGTACAAGATACAATTAAAAAGGTTCAAATTATTGATGAAGAACGTCTAAAAATGACAAGAGTACAAGTTACAAAACGCAAAGTACACTATATAAAATAGTACGCAAGGACGTTCGAAAATCCGGAACCGGGACATGAACCAACTTTCAACGCTCAACGCAACGGATCTGAAAGTACAAGTCAACTATGCACAAGAATATAATATAATATTTAAATAATTCATAATAAGAATAATATTAAATATTAAAAAGTTGTTAATTGAGCATAGTTCAGGGGTCATAAGTGAAAATTTCAATTTATCATTTGCCTATAAAAGGCCATCTAAATCGATGATTTAGATACACCTTTTCAATTCTCTTTCTTTGTAACATATATATTTATATTTATAATATTAATTTTAATTTTAAGTTTAATAATAATTTTGGGGTAGTGTAACAAATGTTTAACGGGTTTTAAGTCGGAACTCTGTCCGTGTAACGCTACGCTATTTTTAATCATTGTAAGTTATGTTCAACCTTTTTATATTAATGTCTCGTAGCTAAGTTATTATTATGCTTATTTAAAACGAAGTAATCATGATGTTGGGCTAATTACTAAAATTGGGTAATTGGGCTTTGTACCATAATTAAGGTTTGGGCAAAAGACCGACACTTGTGGAAATTGGACTATTGACTATTAATAGATGGGGGGTATTGTCTAATTGAGTGACAACTCATTGGAGTCTGTCGAACCTATCTTCAAATTAATTATCCTAATAATTAATAATGATTATGGTTGTCCTATTTAGTGACGTTCATATGGAATCTATTATAATCATTTAATTAATTATTCGGGTTGGGTAATTGATTATTCAAACTGATCAAGTGGGTAAATTAATATTCATATCTAATCAAAATAGGGGTAGATTACATACAGTGATAACTGGTGTAATTGTTGACAGAAGTGATAACTGCGTCACAGTTTAAATCCTTAATTAGTTGGAATATTTGACTTCGGGTATAAGGGTAATTTGACGAGGACACTCGCACTTTATATTTATGACCGATGGACTATTATGGATAAAAACCAGATAGGTATCAAATAAACCATGACAAAGGACAATTAACCCGAGTAACAATTAATTAAAATCAAAACGTCAAACATCATGATTACGGAAGTTTAAATAAGCATAATCCTTTTATTTCATATTCTATCGCAATTTTATTTATTGTTATTTTATTTATCGTCATTTATTTATTTTACGCACTTTAATTATTGTCATTTATCTTTACGCTTAAAAATATAAAACCGACAAACCGGTCATTAAACGGTAAAAACCCCCCTTTTATAATAATATTACTACTTATATATATATATATATATATATATATATTTATATAAATATAGTTTTATAAAAATATAGTACGTAATCACTAGCTCCCTGTGGAACGAACCGGACTTACTAAAAACTACACTACTCTACGATTAGGTACACTGCCTATAGTGTTGTAGCAAGGTTTAGGTATATCCCATCCGTAAATTAATAAAACTTGTGTCATATTTTGTAGTATTTCCTAGTAAAAATAATACTATTTCGTACCCTCACGCTACATCATCAGGTTCCAATTGGAGTTTTGTAGGCTGTTCTAAAAGCCCAGAGTGCATCCTCCAATTTAATAGACCATTCCTTCGGATTTGATCCTACGGTTTTCTCTAGAATACGTTTTAAAGCTCGGTTGGTATTTTCAACTTGTCCACTTGTTTGTGGATGATATGCGGTGGAGATTTTATGAGTTACTCCATATCTTTTAAGAACTTTCTCAAGTTGATTATTACAGAAATGAGTACCCCGATCACTTATTAAAGCTTTCGGTGTTCCAAACCTTGCAAAAAGACGTTTTAAAAAGTTGACTACAACTCGTGCATCGTTAGTTGGGAGAGCTTGTGCTTCCGCCCATTTAGATACATAATCAATGGCAACGAGAATGTAGAGATTATTATGAGATTTTGGAAATGGACCCATAAAGTCAATACCCCAAATGTCAAATACTTCACATACTTGTATGACATTTTGTGGCATTTCATCACGTTGACTTATTTTTCTGGCCCTTTGACAAGCATCACAGGATTTGCAAAGAAGGTGTGCGTGTTTGTAAATTGTAGGCCAATAGAATCCAGCATCATAAACTTTTCTTGCTGTTAGTTGAGGCCCATAATGCCCTCCTGTTGGTCCTGTGTGACAATGGTTTAAAATTTTACTAGCTTCATCTCCGAATACACATCGGCGTATTATTCCATCGGGACAACTTTTAAACAGATGTGGATCTTCCCAAAAATAGTGTTTTATATCACTAAAGAATTTCTTTCGTTTTTGGTACGATAATCCTTTTTCAAGGAATCCACAAACTAAGTAATTTGCATAGTCTGCAAACCATGGAATTTCATTATAATCTATCTTCAATAGATATTCATCAGGAAAGTTGTCTTGTATGGCCGATTCATTTAGAACTTCTAATTCGGGATTTTCAAGACGAGAAAGATGATCAGCGGCGAGATTTTCTGCTCCTCTTTTATCTCGGATTTCAATATCGAACTCTGGTAAGAGTAAGATCCAACGGATTAATCTTGGTTTGGCATCTTGTTTCAAAAATAGGTATCTAAGAGCAGAATGGTCGGTATAGACCACCGTTTTAGCTAGAACGAGATATGAACGAAATTTGTCAAAAGCAAAGACAATAGCAAGGAGTTCTTTTTCAGTAGTTGTGTAATTTGTTTGTGCTCCTTGTAACGTCTTACTAGCATAATATATAGGTTGAAATCGTTTTTCAATCCTTTGTCCTAAAACGGCTCCCATTGCAAAATCACTTGCATCGCACATTAATTCAAACGGTAGATTCCAATTTGGTGTTATCATGATCGGCGCATTAGTGAGTTTCTCTTTAAGAATATTAAAAGATTTGATACATTCATCTGAAAAGATGAATGGAGCATCTTTTTCTAGGAGTTTATTCATAGGAGTGGCAATTTTAGAAAAATCTTTTATGAAACGTCGGTAAAAACCGGCATGCCCTAGAAAACTCCTAACTCCTCTAACATTGGTGGGATGTGGAAGTTTAGCAATTACATCTACTTTAGCTCTATCCACTTCAATTCCTTCTTTTGAGATTTTATGTCCAAGAACGATGCCTTCTTTAACCATGAAATGGCATTTCTCCCAATTAAGTACTAGATTTGATTGTT
This sequence comes from Rutidosis leptorrhynchoides, assembly GCF_046630445.1. Lineage (NCBI taxonomy): Eukaryota > Viridiplantae > Streptophyta > Magnoliopsida > Asterales > Asteraceae > Rutidosis > Rutidosis leptorrhynchoides. The sequence goes on along the minus strand of NC_092333.1, from coordinate 218,718,778 downwards.
CGCATCTAATAAGCATTCGTTCAAGATTAGCTAGACATGTTTCAAATGTATCACCGAAGACTGAAAAGTCATCCATGAAAACTTCCATGCATTCTTCTATCATGTCGTGAAAAATCGCCATCATACACCTTTGAAAGGTTGCAGGGGCGTTGCAAAGTCCAAATGGCATGCGTTTGTAAGCAAAAGTACCATAAGGGCACGTGAATGTGGTTTTCTCTTGATCTTCGGGTGCTATTGGAATTTGAAAATATCCGGAAAATCCATCAAGAAAACAATAGTAACTATTTCCGGCTAGCCTTTCCAACATTTGATCAATGAAAGGTAAGGGAAAGTGATCTTTTCTGGTGGCGTCATTTAATTTTCTATAATCAATACATACACACCATTTTGTTACAGTCCTAGTAGGAATAAGCTCATTTTTCTCATTTGTAATGACAGTCATGTCACCCTTCTTAGGCACACATTGAACTGGGCTTACCCATGGACTATCAGAAATTGGATAAATTAGACCTGCATCTAGTAGTTTAATAATTTCTTTCTTAACTACATCTTGCATATTAGGATTTAGTCTTCGCTGGCGTTGCACATACGTTTTATGACCTTCTTCCATAAGGATTTTATGTGTGCAATACGAAGGACTTATTCCTTTAATATCATGAATCTTCCATGCAATGGCTGGTTTATGAGCTTTCAACACGGAAATGAGTTGTGATTTCTCATTTTCAGTAAGAGAAGACGATATTATTACAGGTAATTCAGATTCACCATGTAAATAAGCGTATTCCAAATGGTTTGGAAGTGGCTTTAACTCTAATTTTGGAGGTTCTTATATCGATGATTTATATCGATATCTGTCTTCTTCTTTTAGCATTTGAATTTCTTCTGTTGTTGGTTCATATCCATTAGCTATAAGTGTAGCTAACATTTCAGCTTCATCAATTGGTTCATTACCTTCTCCTAAAGAACATTCTCCTGTTCCTTGTAATTCTGGAAATTCTTCTAACAATTCTGCATGTGCATCTATAGTTTGAATATAATAACATGTATCATCTGCAGATTGTGGTTGTTGCATTGCTCTATCAACTGAAAATGTAACACTCTCATCGTCTATACTTAGGGTCAATTTCTTACCGAACACGTCTATCATTGCTTTAGCCGTGTTTAAGAATGGTCTTCCTAATATGAGAGGAACTTGAGAATCTTCTTGCATGTCCAGAACAACAAAATCTACTGGAAATACTAAAGTACCAACTTTAACTAGCATGTTCTCCATTATCCCTCTAGGATATTTTATTGATCTATCGGCTAGTTGTATGCTTATTCTTGTTGGTTTCAATTCTCCAAGGTCTAGTTTAGCGTATAGTGAATACGGCATTAAATTTATACTAACACCTAAGTCTGCTAATGCTTCTATTGAACTAAGACTACCCAGAAAACATGGAATTGTGAAACTTCCTGGATCAGATAGTTTTTCTGGTATCTTATTCAACAGCACTGCTGAACAATTAGCATTCATAGTAACAGCCGAGAGTTCTTCCATTTTCTTTCTATTCGTGATCAGATCTTTCAAGAATTTAGCATATCTAGGCATTCCTGAAATCACATCAATGAAAGGAAGATTTACATTTATCTGTTTAAACATATCCAAGAATTTGGATTGCTCGGCTTCAAGTTTCTCTTTCTTCATTTTACTCGGGTAAGGAAGTGGTGGTTGGTATGGTTTAACATAAGGTTTATCCTTAACTGTGTTATCTTCATTAACCTTTTCAACTACCGGTTCTTTTTCCTTATCTTGATCAGGTTGTGGTTCTTGTGAAGTAGGAATAGCTTCATCAGAAGTTACAGGTATTTCAGGTGGTTTACGTGTTGTACCACTTCTTGTGGTAATAGCTTTAGCTGTTTCATTCCGGGGGTTAGCATTTGTATCACTAGGTAAACTTCCCGGTTTTCTTTCACCTATTAACCTTGCTAGGTTACTTACTTCTTGTTCCAAGTTTTGAATAGAAGCTTGTTGATTTCTAAATGCTTAAGCATTTTGTTCATTGGTTTGTTTTTGAGATGTGAAAAACTGCGTTTGAGTTTCAACTAGCTTCGTCATCATATCTTCTAAATTCGGCTTTTTATCATCGGTTTGTGGTAGTTTGTTTTGAAAATTAGGTCTTTGCTGGTTGTAAGTATTATTGGATACTTGTTGATTGCTAGGACCTTGTTGGTTGTTGTATGGAACATTTCTGTTATAATTCTGATTTTGATTGTAAATAGGTCTTGGCGGTTGATAATTATTCTGATAATTATTTCCAGGCCTTTGGTTTATGTATGAAATATTCTCTCTTTGTTCCATTGTTAATTCAATACTGAGACAATCTTTTGTCAAATGTGGTCCTCCACACTGCTCACAACTAATTCGTATTGAGTGAATATCCTTAGTCATCTTTTCCATTCGTCTCTCAACAGCATCTATCTTTGCGGAAATGGAATCTAAGTCATGGCTAGAATCGGCTCTAGCTGCTTTAGATGATCTAACGATATCTTTTTCTTGGTGCCACTCATGTGAGTGGGAAGCAGTGTTATCAATAATTTTGTAAGCATCAGTTTCGGTTTTCTTCATAATGGAACCACCAGCTGCTATATCTATGTTTTTCCTTGTAGTGATGTCGCATCCTTGGTAGAATATTTGTACTATTTGACAGGTGTCTAAACCATGTTGCGGACATCCTCTTAATAACTTTCCAAATCTTGTCCACGCCTCATATAGAGTTTCATTTGGCTTCTGTGTGAACGTAACAATTTCTCCTTGAAGTCTTACGGCTTTAGATGCAGGAAAGAATTGTTTAAGAAATTTTTCAACTAAAACGTCCCATGTATCAATTGCCCCTTCAGGTAACGATTCCAACCAATATTTGGCTTCTCCCTTTAAAGTCCAGGGAAATAACATGAGATATATCTGTTCATCCTCAACTTCTCTTATTTTAAATAGAGTGCAGATCCTATTAAAGGTACGAAGATGTTCATTTGGATCTTCCTTCGGCGCACCACTAAATTGGCATTGATTAGTCACCATGTGTAGAATTTGTCCTTTGATTTCATAATCTGGTGCATTAATGTCAGGATGAGTAATTGCGTGACCTTGGCCAGTGCGTTTAGCTCTCATTCGGTCTTCCATACTTAAAGGTTCCAGATTCTCCATAATTGAATTTGTTGAATCCGAATCACTAGAGGATTCTAATTTAATGGTTCGTTCCTCAACAATCTCTGTTTGAATGATTGGTGGTTCTGGAGGAAAATTTAATGGTTCAGGATCTATGAATCGTCCTTGAATATTCTCCGGATTCTCAATTGTGAGGTCGGGTTCAAAAAATGGATTATCGGAAATTTGAACTGGAGTACTTGGTCGACTGGATGACGATTCTAAAGAAAAATCAACGGCGGTAATATTTGCTAAATGTCTTGATCTAGTTACAGGTGGTAAACGTACAAAAGGTGGTGAACGTCTTGATCGGTGCATTCACTGAATATCCTATTAGTTTTTTTAAAAGGAAAGAAAAATTATATAAGTTATCCAATCAATAGACTTTTCTGATTTTGCCCACGTTTTGAATAGTCAAAAGATGCAGCAGAGGGGCAGGATTCGTTTGGTCTCAATATAATTGAGGACTGTTTGGCTCCAATAACCCGGTCCACGTACAAATCCAACTATTACTACGAACCAGAAAATTTTGATGTCTATCAATTTAACCACTTAAAATAAATTTTCGTAATTTTAAGAAATTTAGATAAGAAGTAGAATAAAAAATCTATGTCCTAAAAACTAGAATAGCGAGAAATAAGAAAGAAAAAGAGCGTGTCGGAAAAAGATTGAAAAATAAAAATAAGAAAGAAAAAGAGTAACTTATAGAACTTAAAAACACTCGACTAACCCAACCTTATTACTATCACTAACTTAAAATTATAATCGCAAATTGAGATTACTAATTGGAATGATAATTGATACATAGGTAAAAGGTGTCTAAAAATATTAAAGCTTACAAGAAAAACTATATCCCAAATGGCAATAACTTAAAAAGAAGCTAAAACTTAAAAAGGCGTCGCAAAATTCTAAAGCACCTAAATCTTAGTCTAAAGAAAAAGCACTTAAGGGATTTTACGGCAAAGCCTAAAAATCTAGAAGTAAAAAATAACTATGGCAAAAACTATATCTTAAAACTAAATACGAGCGAAAAATACAAATATTACGCTAAAACAATTAAAAAGGGACAAAATATAAAAATATACAAAAAGTTGTAAAAATTACAAAAAATATTATTTTTATATTATTTATTTTATTAAACTGTTAATTTTATATTTTAATTAAACTAATTTAACTTTAAAATACAATTTAATTTAAAAACTTAAACTAATTATAATAATAATTAAGTAATTAGGGTTTATTAATAATAATAATAATAATTATCCGTAATAAATGCGGATTAGGGTTTCTGTCGGTGTCAGGATGGCTCCGCGAGTCGCGGTTCTCGAAGCTGCAAACTCCGCGAATCGCGGGGTTCCAATTTTCAGATGACAGGTTGAATAAAATTCGACGCGTTTTTTTTATTCTGTTTTATATTTTCTGTTTAAATAAAATTATTTATATAATAAAAACTTATATTTAAAAACTAAAATAAAAATAGAAATAAAAATCTTAAAACTAGATTTATATATATATATATATATTTTTCGGTTTTTTTTTAAATAAACACAAAATATTTAAATAAAACTTATATTTTTATAAAATAAAAATAAAGAAACTTTATAAAACTTAAATATTTAATAAATTCTTAAAAATATTTATATTTTTGTTTTTCTTTTCTATGTTTTCGAATATTTAAAAAGTATTTTTACAAAAACGTATTTTTATAAAAGTAAACTAAAAATAAAAATCTTTTTTTTTTAATATTTAGCGTTGCGCTTTCGGCGTTTAAGATTCCCCGGCAGCGGCGCCAAAAATAACTTGATGTTAAAGCTAAGGGGTATAAAATACTATTAAATTTTAGCAGCAAATACTATTAAATACGATACAATTTTACACAAGATATTTATTTATTTATAGAATGGATATACTTAAACCTTGCTACAACACTTATAGGCAGTGTACCAAATCGTACAGTAGTGTAGTTTTTAGTAAGTCCGGTTCGTTCCATAGGGAAAATCTTTAAACAAAGTTTAACGCTATATTAGTTTACTTTTATAAAAATACAAATATATATATAAGTAATATTATTATTATAAAGGGGGGTTTTTATCGTTTAATGACCGGTTTGTCGATTTTAAAACTTTAGTCGCAGTTAAAACTAAATGTAAAATAATAAATAAATACAAGACTTAATTTAAAGCGTAAAGTAAATAACGATAATGAAATTGCGATAAATGAAAGTGTGATAAAATAAACTTGCGATAATTAAAAAGTACGATAATTAAAAGTGCAATTAAATACAATAACAATAAAAATGCGATAATTAGAAGTGCAATTAAATATAAAATAAAGGAAATTAAATATGAAATAAAAGAATTATGCTTATTTAAACTTCCGTAATCATGATGTTTGACGTGTTGATTTTAGTTTTATGCCCATGGGTTAATTGTCCTTTGTCCTGGATTATTTAATATGTCCGTCTGGTTTTTGTCCATAACAGTCCATCAGTCATAAATATAAAGAGCGAAAGCCTTCGTCAAATTATTCTTATTCCCGAAGTCAAATATTCCAACTAATTGGGAATTCGAATTGTAACAAGGTTTTAATACTTTGTTTAATGAATATACCAGGTTATCGACTGCGTGTAAACCAAGGTTTTACTACTTTGTTAACAATTACACCAATTACCCTTGAATGTAATTCACCCCTGTTTCAACAAGTCTATTAACTATTAATCCAGTTCCGTGTCCGGTAAAATGAATAATTATTGGTATTTATAGATATCCCGCCCACCGTACCCAGTCAAGCGTATGTGATTATATATAAATACGTCGAATTATAAGTTTGTATATTAAATTAACAAGGTATTGTTTAGTTAATATAAAACCCATTAATAGCCCATAGTCTAATTTCCACAAGTGTCGTTCTTTTATCCAAATCCCAATTATGGTACAAAGCCCAATTACCCAATTTTAGTAATTAGCCCAACATCATGATTACTTCGGTATTAAATAAGCATAATAATAACTTAGCTACGAGACATTAAATTAAAAAGGTTGAACATAACTTACAATGATTAAAAATAGCGTAGCGTTACACGGACAGAATTTCGACTTACACCATTACAACATTCGCTAACATACCCTTATTATTAGGATTAAAATTAAAATTAAAATTAAAATTAAAATTAAAATTATAAATATAAATATTACGTATATAGATAGAGAGATTGATATATTGGATGGTTTTTGCGATCAAACTGCGTTTGCTTTTATAGGGAATTGAGTCCAGGGGAACTCCGCGACTCGCGGCATTTTTTGCCTTCAAACTCCGCGAGTCGCGGAGTTTGAAATTCCAGCTCACCAGCTTTGGCTTCTTTCTTGCCGACGATTTTAAATATTAATATAATATATATATAATTTTTAAGAATTATTTATATATTATATTATACTCATGTGCATAGTTGACTTGTAATTTTTAGTCCGTTGCGTCGAGCGTTGAGAGTTGACTCTGGTCCCAGTTCCGGATTTTCGAACGTCCTTGCGTACAATTTAATATCTTGTACTTTGCGATTTGAATCTTGTACTCTTGTAATTTCGAGACGTTTCTTATCAATAATTGGAACCTCTTTGATTGTATTTTGTACTTTTGAGCTTTTTGGTCGTTTGCGTCTTCAATTCGTCGAATCTGTCTTTTGTCTTCACCTTTTAATATTTAAACGAATATCACTTGTAAATAGAACATTTGCAACTAAAAGCTTGTCTTTCTTGGGGAATAATGCTATGAAATATATGTTCGTTTTTAGCATTATCAATGATAATGATTAAACACTGATTATGGTGTTAATGACGATTGAAGTTCGAGGATAGTAAGGATGAAACAATCGAAGATGATAAGATTGAGGATCAATTTTTATTTGTTTCTGTCGAACTGCAACAAACAATCCCTCACAGATCCTTATTTGGTATAAATATCCTTATAAATTTAATTATTAAAATTATTATCTATATATTATCATTATGATATATCATCGAAGGGTTTTTAAAAATATAGTTACAATATATAACAGAAAGGCAAGATAGCTCGATGGTGTTGGAGGTGGGATGATGAACGAGAGGTTCCTGGATCGAGTCTAGCCGACTGCATTTTTTTTCTTTTCGAATCATAACTAGTGATTAGTTGGGCCATAGTCTACTAGTGATTAGTTAGGCCTGGAAATCGTGTTCTTGGGCCGTGACATTGTAAGGATATTAAGTGGGCCGTAAATCAAACCATCAGTTGGGCTTGAGCATATTAACGGATTAAATGGAAATAAATCCCAAATTAAAACAGAAAAGTGGATTCGGAGTAGATGGTTAGGAGTGGTTGTGGGTTAGCGGGAGGTCGCGGGTTCGAGCCCGGACATGGGCAGTTATTCTTTTTGGAGCTTTTTCTAGTGAGGTAGTTATTATTATTACTCTTATTGTTATTATTATTATTATTTTTATTATTATTATTATTATTATTATTATTATTATTATTATTATTATTATTATTATTATTATTATTATTATTATTATTATTATTATTAGTATTATTATTATTAAGATCATAAGTATATATCAACTTTATTAGCAAATTATTTTAGAAATATTCATATATAACAAATTAGGTATTTTTAATATAAAACTAAACAGATATACATATATATTAATATAACTATAAAAATATTAATCATTTTGAATGTATAAACAAATTAAAAGTATATGTTATTAATATAAAAATGGTGTAACTAATAAATTTATATATATATGCACTCAATTACGATTATATGTATTAATGAATATACAAATGATATAGGTTCGTGAATCCAAGGCCAACCCTGCATTGTTCAGTGTCGTCGTATGAATATTTTTACTACAAAATATCGTATAGTGAGTTTCATTTGAATCCCTTTTACTCTTTACATTTTTGGGACTGAGAATACATGCAAATGCTTTCTTAACTGTTTTACAATAATTATATGTGTAAGTTTCATTAATCCCTTTTTAAATGCTTTTGCAATATATATTTTTGGGACTGAGAATACATGCGCTGTTTTTATAACTGTTTTACGAAATAGACACAAGTAATTGAAACTACATTATATGGTTGAATGATCGAAATCGAATATGCCCCTTTTTATTAAGTCTGATAATCTAAGAATTAGGGAACAGACACCCTAATTGACGCGAACTCTAAAGATAGATCTATCGGGCCCAACAAGCCCCATCCAAAGTACCGGATGCTTTAGTACTTCGAAATTTATATCATGTCCGTAGGAGGATCCCGGAATGATGGGGATATTCTTATTTGCATATTGTAAATGTCGGTTACCAGGTGTTCAATCCATATGAATGATTTTTGTCTCTATGCATGGGACGTATGTTTATGAGAAATGGAAATATGAAATCTTGTGGTCTATTAAAGTTATGAAATGATTATTTATGATAAACTAATGAACTCACCAACCTTTTGGTTGACACTTTAAAGCATGTTTATTCTCAGGTACGAAAGAAATCTTCCGCTGTGCATTTGCTCATATTAGAGACATTACTTGAAGTCATTCATAACATATTTCAAAAGACGTTGCATTCGAGTCGTTGAGTTCATCAAGATTATTTAAAGTCAATTATAGTTACATATATTATGAAATAGTATGCCTGCCGTCAACTTTCGATGTAATGAAAGATTATCTTTTCAAAAACGAATGCAATGTTTGTAAAATGTATCATATAGAGGTCAAGTACCTCGCGATGTAATCAACTGTTGTGAATCGTTTATAATCGATATGGACTTCGTCCGAATGGATTAGGACGGGTCCTTTCACCATTAACCCTTGCGGGTCCCCATACATCGGAGTGAACTAAAGCAAAGGGACGTTCGGCCTTTGTATTACTAGTTTTAAACGAGTTTTGATGGCTTTTGGCCAAAATACAAGTTTCACACTCAATACTATTATTTGAAGAAAATAAATTAGGAAATAAAACGCGCAAATATCCAGCAGACGGATGACCAAGACGTCTATGCCACAACCATGCTTGTCTATCTGGAGTCCCGTGAGCTAGCATGATCCTACCATCTTTAGTGACCTCATCCACATAGTACAGACCATCCAGTTCAGTACCACGCCCAATTATCTCCCCCGTTCTGATGTCCAGTAAGATACAGAATGTAGGGTGTAATAAGACGGTACAATTAAGTTCTTTTGTCACGTGACTAACAGAAATTAATTTATGGGAAAGGTCGGGAACATAAAGACAGTTTTTTAAATTTAAATTTGGTGAAATTTCAACTGTTCCCCCGCCCTTGACTTGTATAATACCACCATTAGCGGTTTTAATTTTGGTTTTGTTTGGTTTTATATTTATAATAATATCATTTTTATTAAAAGTCATAGTATCGGTGGCACCACAATTGAAAGGACCCGTCATATTCCATCCGGACGATGTCCATATCGATTATAAACGATTCACAACAGTTGATTACATCGCGAGGTACTTGACCTCTATATGATACATTTTACAAACATTGCATTCGTTTTTGAAAAAAACAATCTTTCATTTCATCGAAAGTTGACAACATGCATATCATTTCGTAATATATCTTACTATAATAGACTTAATAATAATCTTGATGAACTCAACGACTCGAATGCAACGTCTTTTGAAATATGTCATGAATGACTCCAAGTAATATCTCTAAGATGAGCAAATGCACAGCGGAAGATTTCTTTCATACCTGAGAATAAACATGCTTTAAAGTGTCAACCAAAAGGTTGGTGAGTTCATTAGTTTAACATAAATAATCATTTCATAATTTTAATAGACCACAAGATTTTGTATTTCCATTTCTTATAAACATACATCCCATGCATAGAGACAAAAATATCATTCATATGGATTGAACACCTGGTAACCGACATTCACAATTTTGCATATAAGAATATCCCCATCATTCCGGGATCCTCCTTCGGACATGATATAAATTTCGAAGTACTAAAGCATCCGGTACTTTGGATGGGGCTTGTTGGGCCCGATAGATCTATCTTTAGAGTTCGCGTCAGTTAGGGTTTCTGTTCCCTAATTCTTAGATTACCAGACTATATAAAAAGGGCATATTCGATTAGATAATCTAACCATAGAATGTAGTTTCGATCACTTGTGTCCATTTCATAAAACATTTATAAAAGCAGCGCATGCATTCTCAGTCCCAAAAATATATATTGCGAAAGCATTTAAAAAAGGGATTAATGAAACTCACAGTACTGTATTTTGTAGTAAAAATACATATGACGACATTGAACAAGTGTAGGGTTCGCCTTGGATTCACGAACCTATATCATTTATATATATTAACACATATATTTATAATCGAACAAATTTATTATATCTTAAATTATATATTATATATATTCAATTTGTATGTATCTTTAAAAATGACTAATATTTATATAGATATATTAATATTTATATATGATTAATATTATATTTAAAAATACATTATTTGTTAAATATGAATGTTTATATAAAAAAAATATGTTTATTATAAGTTTAACTTTATATGCACAATATTTATTTGTTGTAAAAATAATAATAATGATAATACTAGTAATAAAAATAATGATGATAATAATAATGATTATAATTTTTTTAATAATAATAATTCTTATGTTCATAATAATAATAGTAATAATAATAATAATATTGAAAATGAGAATATAAGTGTGTATACCCTTTTGAAAACTTTTCTAAAAACAATTACGCACGACGGAGCTCGAACCCGCGACCCCTCGTTAACACAAACATCACATAACCATTCCTCTGACCACTTCATTTCTTTTTAAACTCATATCCTATCTATATACCCCGTAAATTTTGTTTCCTTCTTCTTCACTTAATATCATAGAAACCATAAACTAGTTTTACTTATATGAGTTGTTATTAGGCCGGCCCAATTAGACACACCAACATTCGGTCCAACAGAAAACAAGATGGGTTTCATTAAGTATTATGTTGACCCAAGGTATCATCTAATCATCACTGTAATCACGAACCATCACCAGATCGGCCTTGATCATCTCACACGACTATGAAATCGACAAGTAATTTCCAACAGCAATTGAAGATTAATTCATTGAAATCATCAAGAAACAATCGATGAATTCAATCAGGAACAAGATTTGTGACAACCCGGAAATTTCCAACCAAATTTAAACTTTAATCTTTATATGTTTCCGACACGATAAGCAATATTTGTTAAGTTAAATTTCAAGAATTTTAAACTATGTTCATACATTCATTCACCATCGACCAAGTTCCAACGATTCACGAACCATTAAACGAATATGATTATATATGTATATGTGTATATATATTATAACTTGAAACGTAAACAAAATATTAGATTAAATACTTTATATGATTGTATCTGTTTCAAAATGTTTATCAATGGAATTAGAAGATAAGATCAAATAATTGAATTATCAGATATATTGAATTATGATTACAAGTCTCTGTTGAAAGGCCCACGTTGATTTGAGAAATCTTTCCATTTTAACAATATTCGGAAAATGGTAAAGTGATTTATAAATAAGAACAAATTGTCAATCATTGAGAACTAGACAAAGGATAGTGGAAGATTGAATCTCATAAAGACTCGATTGATCTATTTAGTTTTAAACGTACAAAAACGTTTTCAGTTTAAAAAGAACTTTATTATTAAAACGTATATAACTTTTATAAATATCTAGAACCACTTTTGACAACTCATTACTTAACTAGTATGATAAAGATAACGATATTTATATTTTATTTTATATATATAACGATTTAAATTAATATTATATATATTTATACGCGTATTATACGTACATAGTTTTCTACTTTTACTATACTTAAACTTTACCTTTACTTTATTTTTACTTTACTTTAACTTTAATAATAATTCACTTTAATAATTCATACTTTAATAATTCACTTTAATAATTCATACTTTAATAATTCACTTTAATAATTCATACTTTAATAATTCACTTTAATTCATACTTTAATAATTCACTTTAATAATTCATACTTTAATAATTCAAAAATCTATTATAAATAGAATTCAATAGGTTTCATTATTTCATAGAAACTTGAAAATATTTTTCTCTAAACTCTCTCAATCGATTTACATATATATATTTACTCCGTATTATTTCAAGATATATTAGTATACATAAAATATTACGACGGAGTGCTGTCCGAGTGATTTCGAAATTGTTTATCGAGTGGGATAGGATTAAGGAAATTATGGGTTATAGCTATGGAGGTGATTGAGTATGGTTCATGGGTATGCTCGTGAGGTCAATATAGTGTTTATCATTTCCGTTGCGTCTACGTACCTTTCCTGCAATATTGAATCTCAATATTGATACGTGAGTACTCATAATTTAACTTTTACATACTAATAGTGTATCCCTGACTAGTGCTCGAGTATTTAGGATTATGCATGCTTGTACTTTTAATATTGCCCTTAGACAGGTTAGGTTGAATGTTGAATTAGTTACACTTGCGATTGAGATAAGGTATAAGATATGCATGTCCTTGGAAAGTTAGCGAAAAATTAAGAACTTTTCCTTTAGATATCGAATGGTTTCGATGAACGGATTAGAAGTTATAATCAATTGAATTTTTGATATTTTTATTAAAAATGATTATTATTATCGTCGTTTTTATCGTCGTTCTAGTTTTATCTTATTATTATGATTATTATTATCTTTATCAATAAAAGAGATTTATCATTAAAAATTGTTATTTTTTTTTATTATTACTATCGTTATTATCGTTAAAGTTATAATTAGTATTATTATTATTATCCAATTATTATTATTATTATTATTATTATTATTATTATTATTATTATCGTTATTAATATATATATCATTATTTAAAAATGGTTATTGTTATTGTTATTATTATTATTACTATATTATCATTAAGATAATTATTAGTATTATCGTTAATAATGTTATAGTAACTATCATTATTAATATTAGTGTATTTAAAACAAATATTTGTAACACCTAATTATTTTGATTACTATTATTATCATTATTATGAACAGGATATAAAAGACGATTAAAAGCTATTAAACGAAACGATTAGGAAATAATGAGTAAGAGTATCATGATGAAATTAAAATATTATAAGATATTGATTTAGATAAAATTATCGTTCTTATTATTTTTATCATTACTATTATTATTAAAAGTATCGTTAGTATTAAAACTATCATTTTAACAAAAATTATCATTTTAATAGAAATATCATTGTTACTATAAAATATCATTATTATTATTTTAAATAGAATTATTATTTTAAAGATAATATTAAAAATTATCGTAAATATTAAAGTTATCATAATTAGAATTATCGTTTTATCATAATGTCATCTTAGTAATTATAAATATTGATATTTTTATAATAATAATTATTATTACAAAATAATACAACTTTTACTTACTATCATTATAGATATTATTTTATCAAATAAATATGTGATACAAACATATTTTACTATGTGTAATAACTTACTTTAATAATACCTATCATATTATCTTTATGATATTAAATGAACCCTATAAATTTTATAACTTAATATATATAAAAGTATATTTTATTATATAAATTTAATATAAAATTTTATTTATTAATAAATAAATTATATTATTTACTCTAATAAATCTTTTAAAAATATTTAAAAATATTAAACGACGATATTTAAACTATATATTAATCATGTATAGATTTTTGGAAATTATTTTGAGTCAAATTTACTTTTGTTGACTTTTGCATATTAGTCTCGAGCATTAGGATTGTGGTACACTATGACTTAACCTAATTTGTTAGACAAATATTGACCAACACATAAATATATATAATTAATTTAGGTTCGTGAATCCGAGGCCAACCTTGCACTTGTTCAATGACGTTATATGTATTTTTACTACGAAATACAGTATGTGAGTTTCATTTGCCTTTTTACCCTTTATATTTTTGGGACTGAGAATACATGCGCTTTTATAAATGTTTGACGAAATAGACACAAGTAATTGAAACTACATTCTATGGTTGAATTATCGAAATCGAATATGCCCCTTTTTATTAAAGTCTGGTAATCTAAGAATTAGGGAACAGACACCCTAATTGACGCGAATCCTAAAGATAGATCTATTGGGCCTAACAAACCCCATCCAAAGTACCGGATGCTTTAGTACTTCGAAATTTATATCATGTCCGAAGGAGGATCCCGGAATGATAGGGGATATTCTTATATGTATCTAGTTAATGTCGGTTACCAGGTGTTCACCATATGAATGATTATTTTTGTCTCTATGCATGGGACGTATATTTATGAGAACTGGAAATGAAATTCTTGTGGTCTATTAAAATTATGGAAATAAATGATTATGATAAACTAATGAACTCACCAACCTTTTGGTTGACACTTTAAAGCATGTTTATTCTCAGGTGTTAAAGAAATCTTCCGCTGTGCATTTGCTCATTTTAAAGATATTACTTGGAGTCTTTCATAGCATATTTCGAAGAACGTTGCATTCGAGTCATTGAGTTCATCAAAGATTATTATTAAATTAATTTATAGTTGGATAGTGGATATTATGAAATGGTATGCATGCCTGTCAATTTTTGATGTAAAGAAAGATTGTCTTTTAAAAACGAATGCAATGTTTGTAAAATGTATCATATAGAGGTCAAATACCTCGCAATGTAATCAACTATTGTGAATCGTTTATAATGTATATGAACGGGTCCTTTCAGTTGGTATCAGAGCGGTGGTCTTAGCGAACCAGGTCTGCATTAGTGTGTCTAACTGATAAGTCGATAGGATGCATTAGTGAGTCTGGACTTCGACCGTGTCTGCATGTCAAAAGTTTTGCTTATCATTTTGTGTCAAAAATTAACTACTTATCATCCTCAGGAAATTATCTTCTTATCATTTTTAGTCTAAGACACGTCTTGCTGCATTGATTGCATGAATAGTGTATAGACAAAAATTCATATCTTAGCATATCTGCTAAATCATATCTTATCGTATCTGTTACTTTAAACTTTGACTGACATATCCCGCAAAGTCCTCCGTAATCTACGAAATCTTTTGATCTATATATATATATATATATATATATATATATATATATATATATATATATATATATATATATATATATATATATATATATATATATATATCTATATATATATATATATCTATGTAATTAGAATACCATCCGTTAGCCAAAATCATTTCATAACGAAAAAAAAATCCTTTATCCAATCGTACGAAATGGAATTCGTCATCAGTTCAAGTCACTCAGATTCCGAAATGGAATCCCATTCAAGCTCCGAAAGCAGTGTGACCGGAATAGATCAACCAATCAGTCATCACCTATTCTGGATGAATTGGGGATGGGTTCGTAGCCTCCTCAATCATTGGAAACAAGAAGAAGGTGATCCCTTCCATCCACCACATTGCCCTCTTGACGAAGAACCTGAAGCACTTACCGGCGAACCTGTCCGAAACACCATTTTCTCGCTTATTTCCAGAGTATCTCGTCACGATTATATATTACATCAAATTTTAGATTTTATTTATCCGCTCGTCCGAACCGACAATCACCCCGGTGTAATAGAAGAAGTCAACGAGCTTCGTGCTCGGGTAGTGGCTTTGGAGAATATGGTGCAGAGATTACAAACACCAGCAGCAGCATCAGCAGCATAACCAGTACCACCATCATCAACTCCAACAGTACCATTACCACCTCCAACCACAACCGCGTCGTAAACCTCAACTTCACAATCTGTCCCACGAGCATCAACGTCATACGCACCATAGATACCAAGGAGTACCAACAACAATAACTGACGAAGTATTAATTCATAACTTCATTGGAGAAACATTCTGCGGAGATTATGTAATCTCTAAAGTCTTAGAGATTATCTAATCTAGCCCTAACCATAAATCAGTTAAGCGAACCAAAATGATAGAAGGAAGAGTAGAAACCCTGACAAAAATGGTGCGTGATTAACAAGCTAAACTTGCTTTACCAACAGCATCAACAGTACCGTCAGCGTTACCAGCATCGTCAATACAGTCAACATCCGAATCAACAACACAGATAACATCACAAACTCCGTCAGTTCAAGAATCACTGTGGACATCATTACGAATCAATAACGTGTATATTGTATCAACGAGTTATGAAGAATTAACTCATTCCCTCTCAAGAAATTATATGTATATTATATATATATATATATATATATTTTGAAATAAATCTTTCCGTGCTAAACTATTTTGTGTGAATCTTAACTACTCGGTTAATTCATATTACAAATATGCAATAATGTACGTCCTTCGGTCGCAACTTAACCAGCGTTAACTACAATCTTTGTCACAATTCAACAAATTCCAATTCATAATAAATCAAGTATATATTTGATTTTACACTTTCATCATCGATGTACCCGAAACTTTTCAGATAACATCATTCGTACTTTGCGAAATTCACAAGAATTCTACGAACCGAACATCATACATCAACAAATAACTAAGTATTGATTCATAATTTCAATGTCATTAAAGAAATACTGCGTAAAAGTTATGTACTTTTTAAAGACTTTAAGGATTATTAAATTCTAGTTTCAACCGTAAATCAAATGAGTTTAATTTAACATTAACTCATTAAATCTATGTTACATCTGAAGAAAATATACATATTTTCATAAAGACTGTAATAAAATTCCTTTGTACAAAATATTAATTGTAAATTTTTTTTTTAACGGGTAGGTAATACCCGAGAGATATATAAATTCACAATTAATATATTACAATATTCGAATCTGATTCAGCAAATCATCCATTATACTCCCTACTTTCACAACAATATACATTCTTTTATAGAAATCAAAACAACCATACTCATTCAAAATTTAATTACATATTCTGATTTTAAAATCTCAGAATTCAATTCGAGATATAACCGGTACCATTACTTTTAGATTCCTACATCTTTCAAAGCTATACTTTGACTTCAAAAGTGTGTTAGAACATCAAATGTATACAAACGATTACAATCTATGTTCAAACCCTTCGAAAATCTCTGAAGACACTTCAAATAATGAGCAATCGAGATGATGATCCAACCACATATTACCCACAGTTATGTACTTAAAAAGCTCTCGAAACCAAAGTCATAATTCAACACATATCTGTGTCAGATCTTTTGGCATTTATTAGCAAAAATAACTTTGCAATTCCTTTGCAAAGTAGCAAATTATATCACAGCTCCAGCAAGACAACTTCGATTTTTTCATTCGAAGTAGCCTTATCATAATTTTGATATATGTGATTACCCTTTTTGTTACCGGAGAACCTTTCATATTCCACCACATTAGCAATAAACTTACCAACAACTTCACTGATCTTGGGCATTCCGAAGAATCTTTATATTTATCGAAACCTCATCATTTACTCATCTGCCTCTTGTAACGAGAATTGTCATACGAATCATTGGGAGTTAGCAATCAGTATTTTGAAATCTCACAGCATGTTGACGCCAACAGTTATACATAACGTCTATTTTCAAGGCTTACATACTTCGAATGTGAAGTTTCTGAAAAACACTCTGGACCGCGAACTAGTTCTCGAAATGCTGATGAAGCAACAAAAACTGTAAACGACCTTAGCAGTAAAAAGTTTGATGATAAAGATTAGTGTATTAACAAAGCTCAGAAATAGAGAAGTTTTGGAACTGGAAAACGGATTGAGCAAGGTATGAAGGAGGCTGTGGACAAATCACAAAGACTGAACCTTCCTTCAAAGAATCCAAATGATTCAGTGTCCGCTGAAGTCATTAACGAATACCTTGCTCCTGACACTAAACCCTTACAGACAATATTCTTCATCATCCTCTGATATTAGAAATTCTAAGATATCATCGTATCTTTCATTATAAATATCCTCCATATTTCTGAAGATATTTCCATAACTATTTTTATCTAGAATCATTTATCTCTTTGCGCTATCTGTATTACATCAAAAAGGAAACTGTTTAGTTCCTATACTCTGTAAACCTTTGAGTTTAAAATATGAATGTTTTTGAAGTAGTGTTGGAAACTGAAGCATGAGTTAGTATAATATAATGACACTTGATCAACGTGATTATATTACAGTAACTCATGCTGAGTTTCTAAATGGAACGTGATGATTCACAGATCATAACATCATCATGTGCCATGTTATACGACTCTTGTATTCTATTTAACCTCTAAATTATCAAGAAAATATTTCTTGATGATTCGGCCTTTTCCAATGTATTTTAATAATTTGACAAGTCAAGATCGTGCCATCACAATTTTCTTCCTAGAACATTAACAATGTTCATTTCGAAATTCATATCTGTGAATTCTGGACCATTACAAGCGGTGCTTAATCGCAAGAAGAATAAACGAAAGTACAAAACTCCGAAATAGAAATTGGGGTATAAATTGCAGCAAATAAAAGAGAGCATTAACTGTGAATGATAATGATTATAGAAGACAGAAGCAGAGACTTTGAAATATAACGGAACATATAAAGCCCAACGACAAACCAGAAATTATAAACCATATATATCGATGCATATAGCAATATAAAGACACGGGAGAACTAGGAACACTATAAATCTAAGAGTATAGTAGAAGTAAATAGATTCTTCCGACGGTAGATGAAAAAAAAGAAGAATGACCGATATGAAAGTTAGAAGTATATCGAGAATCAGAACTGGATGGAGCATATTGATGAATACTTTAAAATATGAGTTGAGGGGGAAAGAATAGAAGGTGATGAAACATGACTAGGAACTTAGAAATCAACAAATTTAACTCACACAATGGCAGAATAAGTGAATCAAACCCTCTAGTGAATAGGTTAAGTTTTTTTTGATTAATTTAGTCAAACCACAACTAAATCAAGTGTGATTAGATCAACACCTAGAGCTATTATTCACCACCTGGGTGATTTAGACTGAGAGAGAATCGAAGGAGCTCACTAGATCTAAGTGTGTGTAACAAATGAGAGGCTTAACCTAAAATGAAGAACATAAGACTTTATATACCCCTGCTGTTGACACACCCATACGATTCATTCATCACACGTACGAGTTGGCTTCATCAACCGTACAGGTGATCACTCACTCGTGTCTTATCATTTAGGTTGTAATTGTGACTTAGCTCAGCATCAACTGTGCATATGAGCCTGTCAACCGTACTAGTGAGGCTTCACTCGTACGTCTAACTAAGTCTAACATAGTCAAACATCTAAATCTCGTTGCTGCAGTTCCTGTAACCACATACAAACATGTATAGGATAATAACGAGCAATCATGGTGGCCTGTAAACTGTTGTACCTGCAATGGACGTGGGTAGATGTCTAGGGACTTGCATAAAATGCATCAACAGAAGGTGTGAGTTGTAAGGAAACGAAGGAGGTGAATTTATAAGAAAATCTCCGACAGAACAATTAAAATGGACGATCGCATTTAAAGCGGATCCTAATTCCCTTGATTACCGGAGAGTCAAATCTTATTAAGAAGATTTTCTTCAAATCCCTTGAAATCTGGGAATCAATCATATCTACGTCAAATGATAAGATGAATTTACATTTACTCATTTCACTCTTCTATGTTAGCTTCATTCGTACTCTTCATATAAATGGATTGTTTATCCAAATTATTCGCTGATGATAAAACTCTAATTTTCAGCCCGTATGCATCATAAAAACATACTTATTATCATTCACGACCTTTCCACTCAAATTTCGGGACGAAATTTCTTTAACGGGTAGGTACTGTGACAACCCGGAAATTTCCAACCAAATTTAAACTTTAATCTTTATATGTTTCCGACACGATAAGCAATATTTGTTAAGTTAAATTTCAAGAATTTTAAACTATGTTCATACATTCATTCACCATCGACCAAGTTCCAACGATTCACGAACCATTAAACGAATATGATTATATATGTATATGTGTATATATATTATAACTTGAAACGTAAACAAAATATTAGATTAAATACTTTATATGATTGTATCTGTTTCAAAATGTTTATCAATGGAATTAGAAGATAAGATCAAATAATTGAATTATCAGATATATTGAATTATGATTACAAGTCTCTGTTGAAAGGCCCACGTTGATTTGAGAAATCTTTCCATTTTAACAATATTCGGAAAATGGTAAAGTGATTTATAAATAAGAACAAATTGTCAATCATTGAGAACTAGACAAAGGATAGTGGAAGATTGAATCTCATAAAGACTCGATTGATCTATTTAGTTTTAAACGTACAAAAACGTTTTCAGTTTAAAAAGAACTTTATTATTAAAACGTATATAACTTTTATAAATATCTAGAACCACTTTTGACAACTCATTACTTAACTAGTATGATAAAGATAACGATATTTATATTTTATTTTATATATATAACGATTTAAATTAATATTATATATATTTATACGCGTATTATACGTACATAGTTTTCTACTTTTACTATACTTAAACTTTACCTTTACTTTATTTTTACTTTACTTTAACTTTAATAATAATTCACTTTAATAATTCATACTTTAATAATTCACTTTAATAATTCATACTTTAATAATTCACTTTAATAATTCATACTTTAATAATTCACTTTAATTCATACTTTAATAATTCACTTTAATAATTCATACTTTAATAATTCAAAAATCTATTATAAATAGAATTCAATAGGTTTCATTATTTCATAGAAACTTGAAAATATTTTTCTCTAAACTCTCTCAATCGATTTACATATATATATTTACTCCGTATTATTTCAAGATATATTAGTATACATAAAATATTACGACGGAGTGCTGTCCGAGTGATTTCGAAATTGTTTATCGAGTGGGATAGGATTAAGGAAATTATGGGTTATAGCTATGGAGGTGATTGAGTATGGTTCATGGGTATGCTCGTGAGGTCAATATAGTGTTTATCATTTCCGTTGCGTCTACGTACCTTTCCTGCAATATTGAATCTCAATATTGATACGTGAGTACTCATAATTTAACTTTTACATACTAATAGTGTATCCCTGACTAGTGCTCGAGTATTTAGGATTATGCATGCTTGTACTTTTAATATTGCCCTTAGACAGGTTAGGTTGAATGTTGAATTAGTTACACTTGCGATTGAGATAAGGTATAAGATATGCATGTCCTTGGAAAGTTAGCGAAAAATTAAGAACTTTTCCTTTAGATATCGAATGGTTTCGATGAACGGATTAGAAGTTATAATCAATTGAATTTTTGATATTTTTATTAAAAATGATTATTATTATCGTCGTTTTTATCGTCGTTCTAGTTTTATCTTATTATTATGATTATTATTATCTTTATCAATAAAAGAGATTTATCATTAAAAATTGTTATTTTTTTTTATTATTACTATCGTTATTATCGTTAAAGTTATAATTAGTATTATTATTATTATCCAATTATTATTATTATTATTATTATTATTATTATTATTATTATTATCGTTATTAATATATATATCATTATTTAAAAATGGTTATTGTTATTGTTATTATTATTATTACTATATTATCATTAAGATAATTATTAGTATTATCGTTAATAATGTTATAGTAACTATCATTATTAATATTAGTGTATTTAAAACAAATATTTGTAACACCTAATTATTTTGATTACTATTATTATCATTATTATGAACAGGATATAAAAGACGATTAAAAGCTATTAAACGAAACGATTAGGAAATAATGAGTAAGAGTATCATGATGAAATTAAAATATTATAAGATATTGATTTAGATAAAATTATCGTTCTTATTATTTTTATCATTACTATTATTATTAAAAGTATCGTTAGTATTAAAACTATCATTTTAACAAAAATTATCATTTTAATAGAAATATCATTGTTACTATAAAATATCATTATTATTATTTTAAATAGAATTATTATTTTAAAGATAATATTAAAAATTATCGTAAATATTAAAGTTATCATAATTAGAATTATCGTTTTATCATAATGTCATCTTAGTAATTATAAATGTTGATATTTTTATAATAATAATTATTATTACAAAATAATACAACTTTTACTTACTATCATTATAGATATTATTTTATCAAATAAATATGTGATACAAACATATTTTACTATGTGTAATAACTTACTTTAATAATACCTATCATATTATCTTTATGATATTAAATGAACCCTATAAATTTTATAACTTAATATATATAAAAGTATATTTTATTATATAAATTTAATATAAAATTTTATTTATTAATAAATAAATTATATTATTTACTCTAATAAATCTTTTAAAAATATTTAAAAATATAAAACGACGATATTTAAACTATATATTAATCATGTATAGATTTTTGGAAATTATTTTGAGTCAAATTTACTTTTGTTGACTTTTGCATATTAGTCTCGAGCATTAGGATTGTGGTACACTATGACTTAACCTAATTTGTTAGACAAATATTGACCAACACATAAATATATATAATTAATTTAGGTTCGTGAATCCGAGGCCAACCTTGCACTTGTTCAATGACGTTATATGTATTTTTACTACGAAATACAGTATGTGAGTTTCATTTGCCTTTTTACCCTTTATATTTTTGGGACTGAGAATACATGCGCTTTTATAAATGTTTGACGAAATAGACACAAGTAATTGAAACTACATTCTATGGTTGAATTATCGAAATCGAATATGCCCCTTTTTATTAAAGTCTGGTAATATAAGAATTAGGGAACAGACACCCTAATTGACGCGAATCCTAAAGATAGATCTATTGGGCCTAACAAACCCCATCCAAAGTACCGGATGCTTTAGTACTTCGAAATTTATATCATGTCCGAAGGAGGATCCCGGAATGATAGGGGATATTCTTATATGTATCTAGTTAATGTCGGTTACCAGGTGTTCACCATATGAATGATTATTTTTGTCTCTATGCATGGGACGTATATTTATGAGAACTGGAAATGAAATTCTTGTGGTCTATTAAAATTATGGAAATAAATGATTATGATAAACTAATGAACTCACCAACCTTTTGGTTGACACTTTAAAGCATGTTTATTCTCAGGTGTTAAAGAAATCTTCCGCTGTGCATTTGCTCATTTTAAAGATATTACTTGGAGTCTTTCATAGCATATTTCGAAGAACGTTGCATTCGAGTCATTGAGTTCATCAAAGATTATTATTAAATTAATTTATAGTTGGATAGTGGATATTATGAAATGGTATGCATGCCTGTCAATTTTTGATGTAAAGAAAGATTGTCTTTTAAAAACGAATGCAATGTTTGTAAAATGTATCATATAGAGGTCAAATACCTCGCAATGTAATCAACTATTGTGAATCGTTTATAATGTATATGAACGGGTCCTTTCAAGATTTAGGGTTCACACAAGGCTCAACCTCGATCGATAACAATCAGGGTTATCAAAGCAGTCGAAGCTTTCATCAATAATCAATTTGATGGAAATTGATTTCAGTAAGATCTCTTACTCTTCGATTTAGATTAAAGTTTTAATTTTATTATTAAAACTAATATATGTTGCATTGATTAAATCGAGATAGATTGGTTTCAAGTATCTGGAAATCATGGTTTTGTTGCATGTTTTGGTTTAGGGTTCGACAAAAAAACAGACATAGCAACATTAGTAGTAGTTATACTTTGATTTGTAGCAGTGAAAAATGACGTGTGTTTGTGGTTGTTTGGTTTAACAGGAAATAGAACAAGCAATATTTTTGTTTGATGATATGGGTGGAGATCATGGGTTTTTGTTGGTTTGGTTTTTGAATTAATTGAACAGAAAGAAACAGATAAATACCATTAGCAGCAGCAATGATATGTAGGTGGTTTAGGTTGTTCGAACAGTTTACAAAAATAGAAACTAAGTTGCAAAAAAAATATAGAATTTATAACCTTGGTAAAAAAAATAGAAGTTATAACCTTGATGGTTTATGGCAGTGGTATACAATTAAAGTGTTAGTATATATCAATGGTTTGATAATGTTTGCAGGTGAATCATTGTTGTCGTAGGGTGGTGGAAGAAGGTTGATGCAGGTGGTGTTTGAGTGACCTGTGCGAGCAGCAACAAACCAGATTGCAGGTGGGTTTATGGGTTAGGTTTAATCGATCAATAAAACAATCATCAACTTCAAGGTGTTTAACTTTTGTTGCAGGTTTAAACAGAAACATTAAGAAGGTTTCCAGCAGCTTACTTTGGCGTTTGATGAAAGAAAGTTTTGGTAGAAGGGGTTATGGTGTGGTCACTGCTGTACAGCCGATCCCACTTTGGTGTTTCTTTTCATCAAGTAATAGGAACATGAACTTTGCAACAGCTGCAACTGTGTTTCGTGTGGGCATGGTTGTGTAACTTGAAGCCCAAGGACAGAAAAAAAAAGCAGCCATTTGATTCACCTTGGGTTGAACCAAAACATTTGGTGGGTGAGTTAGAATATTTTCTTGTTGTTGATAAACAGAATGATTAATGTTTTGTTGAGATTGTTCGTAAGTTGTAGTTTGATATTGAGGTTGATCGTGTGTGACCGATTGAGAATAATATGAATATAGATCGTAGGTTGTTTTGTTGGGTATACATGTATGGGTCTTGTTAAGTTTGTGATGAAGGTGACATTTGAGGGTGGTTTACGGTTGCAATGATGGTGAAATAATATGTCACAATGGTCATAATGAAGTAGGTGTTTTTCATGTATGGATCAAATTAGCATGCTTGTGATTGTAAGATCATGATTTTAAATCATGATCGGATTGGTTAGGGACAACTATGAAAGGTCCATATATAAAGTTGATTGAGTAAAACAAAACAACTTTTGACAAAGGTGCTTATCATTTCATATGCCAGCATATGCATATGTATTTTATCTATAATCAAATGCTATAAGTCAAGTTGTAAAACAATTATAATAACTAAACCTCACATTACCCAATAGCAGACAGGGAGTACAGACAAGGAGTACGTGAATTTCAATTAGGGAAGTATAAAAAGAATAACTTGATAGTAATGGTTAACAAAGTTTTTGTTTGATATGCAATTGATTTGTACTAATATCAATTAGGAACAGGAAGTGAATCTCTTACAATATGATTTATAGCTGTAACTAAATCTTGTGATTTTATAAAATTTATATTAATAATTTATATATATATATATATATATATATATATATATATATATATATATATATACTTATATACTTATATTGATAATAATAGTTCTAATTCTAATAACTAAATAAAATACTGAATTTTGTAATAATAACATAATAATAATTCTATTAATAATAATTATCCTAATAATAACAATTTTTAGAATAATAACATTAATAATTATATTAATGTACATAATAATATTATTGATGCAATTATTAATATTAGTATTAGTAATGCTAATGAAAATAATGTTGATAATATTGATATAACAATTATTTCTTCACTTGTACTAGTAATTACATTTAATATATTACCATTTATTATATAAAACTTAGCCGTTATATAATTTATTGAATCTTTAATATTTATTAATTATATATATATTACATATTTATTAACAACAATTGTTCGTGAATCATCGGGCAAGGTCAAAGGTTCAATATATGAACATAGTTCCAAAGTTTACGAGACTCAACATTACAGACTTTGCTTATCGTGCCGAAAACATATAAAGATTAGGTTTAAATTTGGTCGGAAATTCCCGGGTCGTCACAGTACCTACCCGTTAAAGAAATTTCGTCCCGAAATTTGAGTGGGAAGGTCATGGCTAACAATAAAAATGTTTTCATGACCAATATGAGTAGTTGATAATTAGAGGTTTATCCTCATTGAATAATAATGATAAAATAATTTGATTATTCTAAGAATACGAATGAAGCTATCGCAAAAGAGTGAATTGAAGAAAATAAGATTTTGTTTTGCTTTTGACGTAAACAGGGTTGAATTCCGGAATTCAAGAGATTTAAAGGAAATCTTCGAAATCTAAAAGATTTGATTCTTCGGTGAATAAGGAAATTAAGATCTCTAAAATTAAATATGGTGATCCGCCTCGATTACTCTGTCTGATATTTCCCTTATAAATTAAGCTCTTCCGTTCCCTTATTCTCACCATTTCTATACAATCCACAAATTCAAAAGATTATGAAAATGCTTAATCCAATTCTGATCCTTGTCCTTATCCTCACTATCGCAACAATCATTCTCCTTTTCCAATTACCATAAGAGGAATCTGTTTTCTTCTACTTCGCCCTCGGGGTTATAATGTTTTTAATTCTCCCGTGTCTTTATGCTGCGATAAACATTGATATACACGGTTTGTAATTCCCATGTTTGTGATCGGCTTTATATTTTCCTTTATTTTTCGGAGCTCCATGTTCTTGTTTTCTCTTCCCGACTCCAAGTCAAGCGAACAATGATCCAGAATTCGTAGATATAGAGTTTCAAATGATTATAATGTTCTAAGCATGGTGGAACGTGATAGCACGATTTGATTTTCAAATTTATCAAAAATACAGACGATAGAACTATCAAGAATATATTCTTCTTGATATGTTTGGAGGTTATGTAGAATGAAAGAGTTATGTAACATGACACACGATGATGGTATAATCTACTGTGAACCATCACCAGGTTTCATTAGAACTCAGCATGACTTACTGTAATATAATCACGTTGATCAAGTGTCATTATATTATACTAACTCATGCATTAGTTCCCAACACCACTTCAAAAACATTCATATTTTAAGCTCGAAAGTTTACAGAATATAGAAACTAACAGTTTCTATATGATGTAACATTGATAGCAAGAATAGATTATTGATTTCAGATAAGAATAGTTATGAAAATTTCTTCAGAAATATGGAGGATATTTATAATGAAAGATATGATGATATCTTGGAATTTCTAATATCGAGGGATAATGAAGAAGATTTATCCGTAAGGGTTTAGATTCGGAAGCAAGGTATTCGCTAAAGATTTCATCAGAAACAGAATCATTTGGATTCTTTGAAGTCAAACTTATTCTTTGTGATTTGTCCGCGGCTTCCTTCATAGTTTCGCATAATCCGCTTTTTGGTACTAAATTTTCTATTGAATGTTTCCAATATAATGATACACAGGAAGCACGAGGAGGTATATAATTTCGGACGAGAATATTTATGAAAATATCCTCAGAAATATCGAAGATATTGATGATGATATTTTGGAATTTCTAAGTTCAGTGGTTGATGGAGAAAGATTTTTCCGCAAGATTTTAACATGACTTCGGAGCAAGATATTCTCTAAAGATTTCAACGGATCCAGAATTATCTGAATTCTTTGAATATAGGGTATGGTCCTTGAATTTGTCCTTGGTCTCCTTCATGGTTAACTCTATCCGTTTTCCAGTTCCAACGTTTCTGAGCTTTTCCCACATATTATTATTATTTTTTTTTCATCAAACTTCTGACGACTAAATCCATTTGCGGTTGCCTACAGTTTCTGCTGCTTCATTCAGCTTTTTCAACATTCAGAGTATTGATTTGTAGATTGAGTGCTTTTCAGGATTTCAGAATAAGAGACCATAATTCTAAAAGATAAATGTTATACATATAACTGTTGATGTAGATATGATGTTTTTCAAAATACTGATTGCTGATTCTCGGTATTTGGTACGGCAATTCTTGTTATCAGATGCAGATGAGTAGATGATGGGATTTATAATAATTTTTCATAAAGTCAAAGATCAATGATGTTGCTGGTAAGTTTACTGCTAATGTAGTGAGATATAAACGGTTTTCCGGTATCGATGACGAAAGGCAACTTATATATCAGGGTTATAATAAGCTAATCCGAATGAAAAGTCGAAGTTGACTTGTTGGAGCTGTGATAAAATTGGCTAATTTGGAAAGGAATTGCAAAGTTATTTTCGGTAATAAAAACGTCAATGGAGCTAGCACAGATACGTGTTAAACGTTTACTCAGGTTCCGAGAGTTTTTCAGGTGCATCTCTATATGCATCAATCTTTTCTTTCGTAGATGAAGTACAGTTGGTTCATTCTCTCGATTGAGGTGTTTTCAAGAATCGTGAAAGGTTTGAACGCGGATTGTAATCGTCAAGATACAAACGAGGTTTAAGATGAAATCAAGTGGCAAACTTGAAGAATTGTTTAGTTTCATATGTTATAACCAATATTTTAATTCATTTTAATTGTCCAATGCTATTAGTCCACAGTC
The DNA here is from genome assembly GCF_046630445.1 of Rutidosis leptorrhynchoides. Taxonomy (NCBI): domain Eukaryota; kingdom Viridiplantae; phylum Streptophyta; class Magnoliopsida; order Asterales; family Asteraceae; genus Rutidosis; species Rutidosis leptorrhynchoides. Next base: position 218,690,217 of record NC_092333.1, on the reverse strand, counting down.
GATAGTCCACAGTTAACAGTCAAATAATTTATATATAGTTTAATATATATATTCGAATTAATTAATAAATATCGTGACCCGTGTACATGTCTCAGACTCGATCACAACTCAAAGTATATATATTATTTGAGAATCAACCTCAACCCTGTATAGAGAACTCGATCATTACTGCATATAGAGTGTCTATGGTGATTCCAAATAATATATATAGATGCGTCGATATGATATGTCAAAACCTTGTATACATGTCCCGATATTTAAAGTGCGTAAAATAAATAACAGAAATTAAATGACGATAAATAAAGTGCGTAAAGTAAATAACAGAAATTAAATGACGATAAATAAAATTGCGAGAATGTAAATTGCGATAAATAAACTGCGATAAATAATTTGTGATAATTAAATGGTAATACGGAATTAACAGTTAGCTAGGAACAGTTAGCTAGGATTTTGTCAGCGTGGATTTTTAATAGAATTTTATATTGTTAATTAATCTGTTTCTAATCAATTTTTATTGTGTCCATTATTTCTTCATTATGCCACTTGTTGGATTCTGATAGGTCAAAATCCAAATATGAAATTGAATGAAAATGGTTATTCTGCGGTGAACGGATATGTATATCTTGTGGATGTAAGTAGGATAGTAAATGACTGTTGAATTAGATTCGAAGAATGTACAGTGTAATTTATTAATGTGAAATCTTAAATATTCCTCGGGTATTACCTACCCGTTAAAATATTTTCACCATAAACAGTTTATACAAAAGAATTTTTAATTACAATCTTTATGAAAATATACTTACATATATATTTTATTCAGATGTAATCATGGATTTAATGAGTTAATATGATATTAATCTCATTTGATTTACCGTTAGAATTAGAATGAATAATCTCCAAAACTTTAGAGATTACTTAATCGCCATGTCGAACGAAGATAAATGATGTTGATCGATTCACAAATTGATGATTATGCTCGAGGTACATAATGAGATGTTGAGGTATGAGATGCTGAACTTGGGTTGTTGGTGGTACTGGTATTGATGTTGATGTTACTGTTGGTGTCATTGATGTTGCTGAAGCTGGTACGTTTTGCACCATATTTTTCAAGGCTACAACTTGGCGCGTAGTTTGTTGACTTATTACTCTGGGATGATTGTCTGTAAGAACGGGCGAATGAATAAGGTTCAGAATTGTGGATAGAATATAATCTTGTCGAGTTACCCTGGAAATGAGACTGAAAATGGTGTCTCGAACAGGTTCGCCGGAAAACGCTTCAGATTCATTGTCAAGAGGTGAATTCAGTTGTTTAGAAGGGATTGCCTTCTGCGCGTTTCCGTTAATTAAGTAGACTACGAACCCATCAGATAAATTAGGGATGGCTGACTGGTTGCTCCATTCCGGTTACACTGCTTTCGAAGTTCGAGTGGAAATCCATATCGGAATAGCTGTTCGGAATAACTATCGGAATAGCTATTGGAATCTGAGGGACTCGAACTGGTTGAGGGTTTCATCTCGTACGATCAGATGAAGGATTTTCGATAAGAAATAGATTATAGGATGTAGATTAGTACCCTGCAATACATAATTTACATATGCATATATAATACTAAAATCTCATAAGTTACGGAGGGATCTCCGGAAACTGTCAGGCAAAGGTAACAACAATAGATACGCTAAGATATGAATTTTTTTTCTATACACTATTTATGCAGTCAATGCAGTAAAACGTGTCTAGACTAAGAATAATGAGCAGGTAATTTCCTAAGGATGATAAGTAGATGAATTCCGACAAAAATGATAAGCAAAACTTTTGACATGCATACACGGTCGAAGTCCAGACTCACTAATGCATCCTAACGACTATCAGTTAGACATACTAATGCAAGACCTGGTTCGCTAAGACCACCGCTCTGATACCAACTGAAAGGACCCGTCCTATTCCATCTGGACGATGTCCATATCGATTATAAATGATTCACAACATTTGATTACATCGCGAGGTACTTGACCTCTATATGATACATTTTACAAACATTGCATTCGTTTTTGAAAAAGACAATCTTTCATTTCATCGAAAGTTGACAACATGCATACCATTTCGTAATATATCTTACTATAATAGACTTAATAATAATCTTGATGAACTCAACGACTCGAATGCAACGTCTTTTGAAATATGTCATGAATGACTCCAAGTAATATCTCTAAGATGAGCAAATGCACAGCGGAAGATTTCTTTCATACCTGAGAATAAACATGCTTTAAATAGTCAACCAAAAGGTTGGTGAGTTCATTAGTTTAACATAAATAATCATTTCATAATTTTAATAGACCACAAGATTTCGTATTTCCATTTCTTATAAACATACGTCCCATGCATAGAGACAAAAATATCATTCATATGGATTGAACACCTGGTAACTGACATTCACAATTTTGCATATAAGAATATCCCCATCATTCCGGGATCCTCCTTCGGACATGATATAAATTTCGAAGTACTAAAGCATCCGGTACTTTGGATGGGGCTTGTTGGGCCCGATAGATCTATCTTTAGAGTTCGCGTCAATTAGGGTTTCTGTTCTCTAATTCTTAGATTACCAGACTATATAAAAAGGGCATATTCGATTAGATAATCCAACCATAGAATGTAGTTTCGATCACTTGTGTCCATTTCGTAAAACATTTATAAAAGCAGCGCATGCATTCTCAGTCCCAAAAATATATATTGCGAAAGCATTTAAAAAAGGGATTAATGAAACTCACAGTACTGTATTTTGTAGTAAAAATACATATGACGACATTGAACAAGTGTAGGGTTCGCCTTGGATTCACGAACCTATATCATTTATATATATTAACACATATATTTATAATCGAACAAATTTATTATATCTTAAATTATATATTATATATATTCAATTTGTATGTATCTTTAAAAATGACTAATATTTATATAGATATATTAATATTTATATATGATTAATATTATATTTAAAAATACATTATTTGTTAAATATGAATGTTTATATAAAAAAAATATGTTTATTATAAGTTTAACTTTATATGCACACTATTTATTTGTTGTAAAAATAATAATAATGATAATACTAGTAATAAAAATAATGATGATAATAATAATGATTATAATTTTTTTAATAATAATAATTCTTATGTTCATAATAATAATAGTAATAATAATAATAATAATGAAAATGAGAATATAAGTGTGTATACCCTTTTGAAAACTTTTCTAAAAATAATTGCGCCCGACGGAGCTCGAACCCGCGACCCCTCGTTAACACAAACATCACATAACCATTCCTCTGACCACTTCATTTCTTTTTAAACTCATATCCTATCTATATACCCCGTAAATTCTGTTTCCTTCTTCTTCACTTAATATCATAGAAACCATAAACTAGTTTTACTTATATGAGTTGTTATTAGGCCGGCCCAATTAGACACACCAACATTCGGTCCAATAGAAAACAAGATGGGTTTCATTCAGTATTATGTTGACCCAAGGTATCATCTAATCATCACTGTAATCACGAACCATCACCAGATCGGCCTTGATCATCTCACACGACTATGAAATCGACAAGTAATTTCCAACAGCAATTGAAGATTAATTCATTGAAATCATCAAGAAACAATCGATGAATTCAATCAGGAACAAGATTTAGGGTTCACACAAGGCTCAACCTCGATCGATAACAATTAGGGTTATCAAAGCAGTCGAAGCTTTCATCAATAATCAATTTGATGGAAATTGATTTCAGTAAGATCTCTTACTCTTCGATTTAGATTAAAGTTTTAATTTTATTATTAAAACTAATATATGTTGCATTGATTAAATCGAGATAGATTGGTTTCAAGTATCTGGAAATCATGGTTTTGTTGCATGTTTTGGTTTAGGGTTCGACAGAAAAACAGACATAGCAACATTAGTAGTAGTTATACTTTGATTTGTAGCAGTGAAAAATGACGTGTGTTTGTGGTTGTTTGGTTTAACAGGAAATAGAACAAGCAATATTTTTGTTTGATGATATGGGTGGAGCTCATGGGTTTGTGTTGGTTTGGTTTTTGAATTAATTGAACAGAAAGAAACAGATAAATACCATTAGCAGCAGCAATGATATGTAGGTGGTTTAGGTTGTTCGAACAGTTTACAAAAATAGAAACTAAGTTGCAAAAAAAATATAGAATTTATAACCTTGGTAAAAAAAAAATAGAAGTTATAACCTTGATGGTTTATGGCAGTGGTATACAATTAAAGTGTTAGTATATATCAATGGTTTGATAATGTTTGCAGGTGAATCATTGTTGTCGTAGGGTGGTGGAAGAAGGTTGATGCAGGTGGTGTTTGAGTGACCTGTGCGAGCAGCAACAAACCAGATTGCAGGTGGGTTTATGGGTTAGGTTTAATCGATCAATAAAACAATCATCAACTTCAAGGTGTTTAACTTTTGTTGCAGGTTTAAACAGAAACATTAAGAAGGTTTCCAGCAGCTTACTTTGGCGTTTGATGAAAGAAAGTTTTGGTAGAAGGGGTTATGGTGTGGTCACTGCTGTACAGCCGATCCCACTTTGGTGTTTCTTTTCGTCAAGTAATAGGAACATGAACTTTGCAACAGCTGCAGCTGTGTTTCGTGTGGGTATGGTTGTGTAACTTGAAGCCCAAGGACAGAAAATAAAAGCAGCCATTTGATTCACCTTGGGTTGAACCAAAACATTTGGTGGGTGAGTTAGAATATTTTCTTGTTGTTGATAAACAGAATGATTAATGTTTTATTGAGATTGTTCGTAAGTTGTAGTTTGATATTGAGGTTGATCGTGTGTGACCGATTGAGAATAATATGAATATAGATCGTAGGTTGTTTTGTTGGGTATACATGTATGGGTCTTGTTAAGTTTGTGATGAAGGTGACATTTGAGGGTGGTTTACGGTTGCAATGATGGTGAAATAATATGTCACAATGGTCATAATGAAGTAGGTGTTTTTCATGTATGGATCAAATTAGCATGCTTGTGATTGTAAGATCATGATTTTAAATCATGATCGGATTGGTTAGGGACAACTATGAAAGGTGCATATATAAAGTTGATTGAGTAAAACAAAACAACTTTTGACAAAGGTGCTTATCATTTCATATGCCAGCATATGCATATGTATTTTATCTATAATCAAATGCTATAAGTCAAGTTGTAAAACAATTATAATAACTAAACCTCACATTACCCAATAGCAGACAGGGAGTACAGACAAGGAGTACGTGAATTTCAATTAGGGAAGTATAAAAAGAATAACTTGATAGTAATGGTTAACAAAGTTTTTGTTTGATATGCAATTGATTTGTACTAATATCAATTAGGAACAGGAAGTGAATCTCTTACAATATGATTTATAGCTGTAACTAAATCTTGTGATTTTATAAAATTTATATTAATAATTATATATATATATATATATATATATATATATATATATATATATATATATATATATATATATATATTGATAATAATAGTTCTAATTCTAATAACTAAATAAAATACTGAATTTTGTAATAATAACATAATAATAATTCTATTAATAATAATTATCCTAATAATAACAATTTTTAGAATAATAACATTAATAATTATATTAATGTACATAATAATATTATTGATGCAATTATTAATATTAGTATTAGTAATGCTAATGAAAATAATGTTGATAATATTGATATAACAATTATTTCTTCACTTGTACTAGTAATTACATTTAATATATTACCATTTATTATATAAAACTTATCAGTTATATAATTTATTGAATCTTTAATATTTATTAATTATATATATATTACATATTTATTAACAACAATTGTTCGTGAATCATCGGGCAAGGTCAAAGGTTCAATATATGAACATAGTTCCAAAGTTTTCGAGACTCAACATTACAGACTTTGCTTATCGTGCCGAAAACATATAAAGATTAGGTTTAAATTTGGTCGGAAATTCCCGGGTCGTCACAACAATCAATAATCCACTCATACTTTTGGTCTTATTTGAAACAATATTAGTTGACGAAACGTTATTTTTAACTTTAAAAACTTTAGTGTTATTTAAAAATGTTTTGTTTTAAAACAAGTTTTGTTAAAAAACGTTTTACACTCAAAAGTATTATTTGGGACCACATATTTATTTGAAGTATTATTTTCGGTGGTGGTGGGTGTCGACTCATCATCTATCTCATCATCCCCTTTTAACCTACCCACTTTATTTATCTCATCATCGACACCCTCTTTATTTGAAGCATTATATTCGGTGGTGGGTGTCGACTCATCATCTATCTCATTATCTGTATTTACCCTACCCACTTTATTTATGTTGTTGGGTATGAAATTTTAGAATTTAAACCCTAATCCCAACCCCTTGTTACCTTCACCGGATGATGATGATGGTGGATCGGCAGCAAGTAAACCAAAACCACCTTGAGAGGTGGTGCCGGTTTCGTTATCTCCTTGTTTGCCTCTGGTTGTAGCCGTCATTACCATCGAAGCTTTTCCCTTTTTGTGTCCATCAGGACACCAATCGGGATATCCAACGATTCTGAAGCATTGATCTTTGGTATGTCGTTTCATACCACACTCTGTACATTTAAGGTTGTCTTTATCCCGGGATGATGACGTGGAGTCTGACCGGCGCTGTTGATTTCTTGATAGCAACCCATGGCCGTCGAAATCCTTGGATTTTGATGCCGGTGCTACCAGGCCAGTGGCTATGCCAGATTGGGTAAGGGCATCCGTTTTATTGTTAAATATAAATTGGTGTGCATTTTCTTTTCGAATGGCAGCTTAAGCTCCTTCGACAGTGGGTAATGGATCGGTTCTTAATAGCTCACGTTTGATATTGTCATGTTTATGATCTAAAGAATTTAAAAACTGGAATAGTTTTTGTTCTGACCTGATGTTATTATACTTGACAATATCATTCGGATGTTCCATTGGATTTGGATCCCTTATGTCGATTTCACCCCAGATTCCTTGCAATTTCAACCACAGTTCTTCAATTGATTTACCATCTTGCCTGATATTGTTGGCTTTGACATGTAAATCAAAGGTTTGAAGCTTGTCTTTTCCAGAACTGTAGGTTGTTATTAGAGCATTCCATAGTGTTTTTGCTGTTGAAAACTGAGTAAGATTGCTTGCAATCTGTGGCTCTATGTTTTGAATGATCCAGGAAAAGACCACCAAGTCTTCCTGGTTTCACTTCTGGTTGTTGCTTGTTGGTTGATCTTCTGTTAAGTGATTGAGGAGGGCCTCAGATTTACCTCCGATGGCAACCTTGATCATACGAGACCAAAGTGAATAATTTGAGTTATTAAGGGTAACACTGATTTTTAAAGAATCATGATGCCTTTGTGATTGATTTTCATTGTTGGTTTGAAGAATTCTAACCAATTGACTAGTTAATTCTGTGATAAGTTGAGTTTGGATGTCATCGTTTCCAGACATGATAACCACTCAAAGCAGGAAAAAAAAAAAGAAGGCAAATGATTGAGTTGCAGTGATTTGAATGATCCTAGATCATCAACACTTGCTCTGATGCCATGTTCAAACTAAGAATTGTATTGCTTTGAATATGAATTTGACTGTTTTCTGTTATCTTTACATTTTGAAGATAAATGCTATCTTATACAGGAAAATAGCCAACGGCTCTATGCCTAAATCATTAAGAAAATAAAGTATGTTCTCCTTTTTGTAAAAGGTTGCTTTTGTAAAAATGGGAAATGATGAGCTTGATCCCACATTCTATTTTATTTCTAACAATACGTGCAACTTCTCTTTTATTAACGCTAAGTTCCACATCGGTACCATTGGCATCCCGCATCAAGTTCACAAATGAATCACAAAAAAAGCTGAAAACCAACAAAAAGCAAAGTTATTACTTATTAGTGAACATATTAAGAGAAGTCATCAATAAAATAACACGTGACAAACTTCCTTAAGGTGAAGAGTATACCAGATGATTGAAGACGATTAAAACCTAGGTCTTATGTCTACCAACCTATAGCCGGGTAGAAATAAAAAATATCCAAATATGATGTAGTAATAAATCAGTAGGAGATGGCGGAAATGTAAGTACATTAACAATGATTGACGACGAATTTATGCATTGATGAGTCTATAATCAACAGAGAAGCTCTTGATTTTTCGCAAGCATGTATCATATACGTAAGCCAAAAGTTAATATGATTACTCCTCATTTTCGTTGAAAACTCATATACGTTATCGTCCGCTGATTTGAATTGAAGGTGCAAGTAAAGTTCATATTCCTTAAACATAAACGGAGAAGACTGACTTGCTGGATTTATGTTCTTTAGGGTTCAAAATCAAATATCTAGGTTACATGATTATGATACAACTTCATTTTTTTGGTTTATGTTTCAACTGTATGAAAGGCATTATGAAAATGAATGAATACGTAATGAAGAAGATCTTAAGAAAACCTTATGTCCTTATGAACAACGTCTAGTTTGTTTTTGCAGGATATGGAATTCTTGATCATGTATACTTATTGATTTTGCATACGAAATTGTATCAATGTATAGTGCTTATATGTATTATGTATAAATGATAGTATATAGATGGTAATGTACTGGATTGAACGAAAAAAGTATGTCCTCTTCAAGTTGTCAGTTTGTAACTTGTAATAGTAACAACACTAATTATATTGAGAAACAAATTAAAACCTTACCATACACTAACGATTTACTCCCAAATCTAATGCACGTGTTTGTTAGTTATATTTTGGTTAGAAGGAAAAAATGGAGTTTTGTCCCACATTGGTAGAAGAGTGAAGTTGGAGGTGAACTCCTTGGCTATAAAAGGAGGCCATGGGATTACTTCCAAATTGCACCAATCAATACACTTTAAGTATTTGATTATTTCTTTCTTTCTTACCCTTGTTTGAGAATTGTATTAGTTAAATATTTTGGAGAGTGTAGTTGGCTTAAGAGAGTCGTCTATATCATTGTAACAATTTGTGATATAGTGTATTTCTCTCTTTGGGGGCCGGTGGTTTTTCTCCTGTTTTGGAGTTTCCACGTTAAATCTTGTGTTGTGTATTGTTCTTATTTCTTTACTGTTTTTCATTGGGCGTTTGTTGGAAATTAGTGAGGCCGTAATTTCCCAACAACTGGTATCAGAACGTCAGGTTTGACGGGGGTCTCGGTTATAGGAGTCGGAGTATGCTTTGTGATTGCCACGTGAGTGGATCGTCCACATCAGAAACGAGTTCTATTGATCGTATAGGGTATCTGGTTAGACAATATTTATTCTGATTCGTAGTAATAGTTGGATTTGTTAGTGGCGAGTTGTGGATTTCCAATTTAAAGGGTCTTGGCTACCTGCTACATCTTTTGGCTATTCGAAACGTGAGCAAAATCAGAGAAAGTGTTGTTTATAGGATACGGATACGATGTCGAAGTTCAGTCCAATGAGGTTTGATGTAGAGAAATTTGATGGGATGATCAATTTTGGCTTATGGCAGGTTCAAGTCAAGGATGTGTTGATTCAGTCCGGGTTACACAAGGCATTGAAAGTAAACCCACCTTTGTTCCCGGCAGTGATTCTAGCAGTAAGTTCGATGAAGAAGAATGGGATGATATGAATTTGAGGGCAGCAAGTGCGATTCGTTTGTGTCTTGCAAAGAACGTGCTTGCAAATGTGCACGGGTTATCAATGAAATGTCCCGTTCTTATTGATTAAAAACGTTCCATATTAATTGATTTCGTTGCGAGGTTTTGACCTCTATATGAGACGTTTTTCAAAGACTGCATTCATTTTTAAAACAAACCATAACCTTTATTTCATAAATAAAGGTTTAAAAAGCTTTACGTAGATTATCAAATAATGATAATCTAAAATATCCTGTTTACACACGACCATTACATAATGGTTTACAATACAAATATGTTACATCGAAATCAGTTTCTTGAATGCAGTTTTTACACAATATCATACAAGCATGGACTCCAAATCTTGTCCTTATTTTAGTATGCAACAGCGGAAGCTCTTAATATTCACCTGAGAATAAACATGCTTTAAACGTCAACAAAAATGTTGGTGAGTTATAGGTTTAACCTATATATATCAAATCGTAACAATAGACCACAAGATTTCATATTTCAATACACATCCCATACATAGAGATAAAAATCATTCATATGGTGAACACCTGGTAACCGACATTAACAAGATGCATATATAAGAATATCCCCATCATTCCGGGACACCCTTCGGATATGATATAAATTTCGAAGTACTAAAGCATCCGGTACTTTGGATGGGGTTTGTTAGGCCCAATAGATCTATCTTTAGGATTCGCGTCAATTAGGGTGTCTGTTCCCTAATTCTTAGATTACCAGACTTAATAAAAAGGGGCATATTCGATTTCGATAATTCAACCATAGAATGTAGTTTCACGTACTTGTGTCTATTTTGTAAATCATTTATAAAACCTGCATGTATTCTCATCCCAAAAATATTAGATTTTAAAAGTGGGACTATAACTCACTTTCACAGATTTTTACTTCGTCGAGAAGTAAGACTTGGCCACTGTTGATTCACGAACCTATAACAATATATACATATATATTAAAGTATGTTCAAAATATATTTACAACACTTTTAATATATTTTGATGTTTTAAGTTTATTAAGTCAGCTGTCCTCGTTAGTAACCTACAACTAGTTTTCCACAGTTAGATGTACAGAAATAAATCGATAAATATTATCTTGAATCAATCCACGACCCAGTGTATACGTATCTCAGTATTGATCACAACTCAAACTATATATATTTTGGAATCAACCTCAACCCTGTATAGCTAACTCCAACATTCACATATAGAGTGTCTATGGTTGTTCCGAAATATATATAGATGTGTCGACATGATAGGTCGAAACATTGTATACGTGTCTATGGTATCTCAAGATTACATAATATACAATACAAGTTGATTAAGTTATGTTTGGAATAGATTTGTTACCAATTTTCACGTAGCTAAAATGAGAAAAATTATCCAATCTTGTTTTACCCATAACTTCTTCATTTTAAATCCGTTTTGAGTGAATCAAATTGCTATGATTTCATATTGAACTCTATTTTATGAATCTAAACAGAAAAAGTATAGGTTTATAGTCGAAAAAATAAGTTACAAGTCGTTTTTGTAAAGGTAGTCATTTCAGTCGAAAGAACGACGTCTAGATGACCATTTTAGAAAACATACTTCCACTTTGAGTTTAACCATAATTTTTGGATATAGTTTCATGTTCATAATAAAAATCATTTTCTCAGAATAACAACTTTTAAATCAAAGTTTATCATAGTTTTTAATTAACTAACCCAAAACAGCCCGCGGTGTTACTACGACGGCGTAAATCCGGTTTTACGGTGTTTTTCGTGTTTCCAGGTTTTAAATCATTAAGTTAGCATATCATATAGATATAGAACATGTGTTTAGTTAATTTTAAAAGTCAAGTTAGAAGGATTAACTTTTGTTTGCGAACAAGTTTAGAATTAACTAAACTATGTTCTAGTGATTACGAGTTTAAACCTTCGAATAAGATAGTTTTATATATATGAATCGAATGATGTTATGAACATCATTACTACCTCAAGTTTAGTAGGTAAACCTACTGGAAGTGACAAGAAATGATCTAGCTTCAAAGGATCTTGGATGGCTTGAAAGTTCTTGAAGTAGGATCATGACACAAAAACAAGTTCAAGTAAGATTTTTACTCGAATTAAGATAGTTTATAGTTATAGAAATTGAATCAAAGTTTGAATATGAATATTACCTTGAATAAGAAAGATAACCTACTGTATATAACAAAGGTTTCTTGATCTTAGATGATTACTTGGAATGGATTAGAAAGCTTGGAAGTAAATTAGTAAACTTGAAGGGATTTTTGAAGTGTTCTTGAAGTGTTCTTCCTATGATGATTATAGCTTGATTCTTGAAGTGATTTTTGATGAAGATGATGATTAACTACTGGAAAAATACGTTCATAATAGTGTGTGTGTGTTGAGAGAGAATTAGAAAGAGAATTGGAAGTGAAATGGAGTGAATGATGAGTGGTAATTGGTGAGTGGTGAGTGGGGTTAAAAGGAGTTCTAGTTAGTTGACTAGCTCATGGTAGAAGTTAAAATTGATTAGTCATACATGACATAATCAAGAGTGGAATCCCGTGCTAGTTCCTATTGGTATATACCCATAGTAAGTACCTTTTGAAGTTGTGTATAATGCGGGTAAGAATACGACTAGAATTCTTGATGAAAGAAAAGAATGGGAAAGTAACTGTAACCATTTTCGTTAAGTATGAGTGTTTTGATATATGTCTTGAAGTCTTCCAAAAGTATTTTAATACATCTAAATACACTACATGTATATACATTTTAACTGAGTCGTTAAGTCATCGTTAGTCGTTACATGTAAGTGTTGTTTTGAAACCTTTAAGTTAACGATCTCAATTAATGTTGTTAACCCATTGTTTATTATATCTAATGAGATGTTAAATTATTATATTATCATGATATTATGATATATTAATATATCTTAATATGATATATATACATTTAAATGTCGTTACAACGATAATCGTTACATATATGTCTCGTTTCGAAATCATTAAGTTAGTAGTCTTTTTTATATGTATATAACTCATTGTTAATATACTTATGGAGATACTCACTTATCATAATCTCATGTTAACCATATGTATATCCATATATATATTGTCATGTCGTTTTTACAAGTTTTAACGTTCGTGAATCGCCGGTCAACTTGGGTGGTCAATTGTCTATATGAAACATATTTCAATTAATCAAGTCTTAACAAATTTGATTGCTTAACATGTTTGAAACATTTAATCATGTAAATATCAATCTCAATTAATATATATAAACATGGAAAAGTTCGGGTCACTACAATCAATGGCAAAGGAGCTTTGGGTTAAACTAGAGCAGTTGTACCAAGGCAAGGGCATCTCAAATCGGTTGTGTCTTAAAGAACAATTTAATACTCTGCGAATGGATGGGGGTTCAAAGATTTCAGATCATCTAAGTATTCTTAACGGTATTGTTTCAGAACTGGAGGCTATTGGAGTTAAAACGGATGATGAAGATAAAGCTTTGAGGTTGATATTATCTTTATCATCGTCTTATGAACACATGAAACCTATTTTGATGTATGGGAAGAAAACTCTGAAGTTTGAAGACGTTACTAGCAAGCTCCTATCCGAGGAGAAAAGACTGGAAGATAACGGGGTCTCATCATCAGGAGATACGATAGTGTTGTGTTCAGATAGGCGAAAGAGAAACTCTGAGAAGAATCTGGTATGCTGGAGGTGAGGAAAGACTGGGCATGTAAGGGTTAATTGTCCAGGTGGAGCTAATCCGACAAATGGCTCCAAAGACGTTAACATTGTCTCCGTTGTTACGGAGAGTGTAACATCCCGTTTTTCCCGTACATATCGAAAGGTACATACTTAATCATTTGTACGTATGTAACTCGTTGTTTATGCGTAATTGTGTAGATATATATATATATATATATATATATATATATATATATATATATATATATATATATATATATATATATATATATATATATATATATATATGTGTACTTGTTAATGTGTGCGTAAATAAGTCTTAAAGGAGCTTCGGATAGTGTTAAGTCTTGTGAGACTTAGATATGAGAGTTAGACGTGCATTGAAGGCTTGAACGAATTAATGTTGTGTAAAACGATTTTTTGTGTGTTTAAGATGGTCGAGCTGACCAGATCGTGCCTTAAGCCGCGCCGCGACAAATGGGGCCGCGCCGCGGCAAAGCAAGCAAACCAGGATCAGAAGTTGAGTTAAGAGTGGTGGTTTTTCCTTTGTAACGTCGCGCCGCGAAATTTAGCGCCGCGCCGCGGCAATTCTGCAGTTCTGATTCCGGTTTTAGCTTAAATTAAATGACTTTGAGGGACAAAATGGTAATTTGACATGTAAATCTGGTGGGAGCATTAACTCTCCACCACACATCCATTTATTTCATTTTCATTTCCATTTTCTTTCCTATTTCTCTCCCAAAACACAAAACCCACCTAGCTTGATCTTGAGATTTGAAGTTGGAGATTTGTGAATCAAACCTTGGAGCGAGATTTAAAGTTGTTCCTTGTGTCTCTAGCTACGCGTTGATAGTCTCGGTAAGTTCTAACTCTAAGTTTGAGTTTTTATTGGTTAATGACTAGGGTTTTGGGTACTAGTGATTTGTATGACCCATTTGAGGGTAAAATGGGTGAGTTTGGGTTATGTTGTTGTAATTAAACCCTAATAGCCATAATCTAGGGTTTTGGCCTTGTGATTTGAGGTTGTAAGTGTCAATTGGTGTTGTTAGCCACTAATGCACTTTAAGAATTATGAAAGAGGTGTTAATGGGCGAGTTTGACTTGATTGTGAGTTTAAGTGTTATAAAATGGGTCAAAATGTACTAGTTGACCTAATTAGTTGAAATGGGTATGTATTACCTTAAGTTTTGTGTTAATTGAAGTTAATAGACTTTAATTCACTAGTCTTAGTGATTAAGGTCGAGTCTTGGCCATTTATGGGCGGTTGTGTGTAGTCGAGTCACTTAATGCAAATTGGGTCATTAAATGCTCAAGTGGGAGTATTGTGGTAAATCCCACTAGTTGTGAAATTGAATGTGCACTTAATGATTTAGGTACATTGCGTTGAAGCTCGGAAGTGCTAAATCATCCTTGTGACAAGGTGAGTGGAATAATTATATGTGTATGTATATAATTTATTTACTTGTGGGGTGTGGGTTTAAAGTTCGTTGTTGACGATACCATACACTAGAGTATATTGTGTTGTGATGAGGGTTTAAAGTTCGTTGTTGACGATACCTCACGTATGGAATTAAAGTTCGATGTTGACGATGCCATACGACTATTGTAGTGAGTTGATGAGGGTTTAAAGTTCGATGTTGACGATACCTCATATGTGGGTTTAAAGTTCGGTGTTGACGATACCACATTAATGTAGGCGAATGGGGTTTAAGTTCGATGTTGACGATACCATTCGTTGGGCTAGCCTTGAGATCTTGAGCACTTTGGATGTTGTGAACATCATTGTTATACTTGTATTTTAGCAGGATGTGTCGTTGTGTTATATGCTATCGTTATACTAGTCTTGTTATCGTGGTGCTTAGCGTTATACATATGAAAGGTATGCTAACTATGTAACTAGTATGTATGCGGATTTGGTAAGTGTTTGCAAGTAAGTAGGTTATATATATGTATGTATAATTGTTGCACTCACTAAGCCTTGCTTACCCTCTCGTTGTTTACCATTTTATAGGTTCCGGCTTGGACAAGGGTAAGGGCATACGGTTGGATTAGTTGTCTCCCGTTTGTGTTGACAGGGGATGCTTTTGGGATAGCTTTTGAAGTGGCCGAATGTTTTGGGTAGTTTAGCCCCAAACCATGCTCGAGTGTCGTTTGGATTATAAACTATCATTTGTTGTTGGTCAAACTAGTATCACATTCGTTAATGGCCTTTGTGCCTTTTTGTAGACATTAAACTCGTAGTGTGTTTTGACGAATCGTGTGGAATGGGTTACATATTTAATTGGCGCGTATATGTGTATTATATTTATAAAAAAAAAATATATCGTACGGAGTACGGGTTGGGTTGTTTCAAGTGGTATCAGAGCATGGTCTAAGGGATTTAGGCGACTTGAGATAGGTGCCTAGACTTGGACTTTATTGTGTGAGCGCTTTATGCGGGACTTGTAGGACTTTGGGTCTAATCGGGAATTGTTAGTGCCTTGGTTTATATGAACTAACCTTGTGCTAATTGTTTTGTATTGTGTTTAGCAATCATCAAGCAAGACGGGCGTTGTACTAGTGAGTTAATGCGACTTGCTCGCGTAACAACGATTAGCTACCGTTGTTACGAGTGCAAATCGTGTCAAACGAGTAATGTACGACGATTGTTGAGCAAGATGGGGTAGTGTGGTACGCATGTATATACTCACGTGTTAAGCTTTTCGTTCATGGTTTAACCCTTTCCGTTTTATAGAATGAAGACGAGAAACGGACCCGATCATGATAATGGAAGTACAAGCGAGGACGTCGAGTTTTCGGCTAAGGTTGAGGCCGTCTTTAAAAAGTTAAAAGCGGATTTTCTTACGGACGTCCGAAAGGTCTTCCAAGATTCGGTCGATGGGCAAGTGACCGATTTGATAAATGAACGAATGAAGGCCACTATCGAAGAGGCCCTTGATGCTAGAAACATTTACCCTCGCGGTGGAGGAGGTGAAGGAAGGCGGGACTTCCACTACAAGAATTTCAAGGATACTCAACCACCGATGTTTAATGGGGTGAGGGATCCATTGAAAAGCACTTGTTGGATTTTCGATATCGAGGGAGCTTTCCGTACCGCGAAATGTCCTCCCGAGAAGAAGACGAGATATGGGTCTAGCATGTTACGTGAAGAAGGAAAGTTGTGGTGAGACGATAAAATCAATTTGTATGGTGAAGAGCAATGCATAAGCTTGACATGGGAGGAGTTTAAGAAGGAATTCTTCCAAGAATACCGAACTTCTTCCGACCTTGATAGAATCCGGGACGAGTTGCATCATTTGCAACAAGGTTCGATGGACTTGGTTACTCTCAAGTCTACCTTTTTGGCAAAGACTCGCTTTTGCCCGGAATATGTTGGTGACGATCACAAGTTAATGAAAGATTTCTACCGTACTTTGAACGACGAGTTCAAGGGTAAGATTAGCCGGGGAATGGCTAAGACTTTTGAAGAGCTATACGAGTTGGCTCGGGGTTTTGAGCCGGAGGTTCCAAGAAAAAGCGATTTCACGTTCTCAAAAAGAAAGTTTGAAGGTTCGAGTCATTCGAACTTTTCAAATAAAAAGAACAAGAACAAAAAGGGTTCCGAAAGTGTCAATAATGTGAAGAAGGGCGCTACCGGTGGTTTTGGGAGCTTTGTCCCTACTTGCTACAATTGTGGGGTACGTGGACATATGGCTCGAGATTGTCCGAAGCCAAATTCAACAAACAAGCTCACTTGTTTTAATTGCAACAAAGAAGGACATCGAAAGTCAGAGTGTCCCGATTTGAACAACGATAATGTTAAAAGGCTAGAGAAGGCGGCGGGTACGGCTCGAGGGCGAAACTATTTGATGACTAACGACGAAGCCAAGCAATCCAACGAAGTTGTCTCAGGTACTTTCTCGGTTAATTCCAATCCGGCAAGGATTTTATTTGATAGCGGTGCAAATTTGTCGTTTGTGTCTCCAAAATTTGTGCCTAAACTTGATAGACCGTTAGCTAAGTTAAGTCGTCCGGTAGAAGTCGAAATAGCGGACGGCAAGACGGTGCTAGTGGTTGATGTGTGTAAGAACTGTGATGTCGTTTTTGGTGCCGAAAACTTTAAAATTGATCTCATCCCTATGACTTTGGGCGACTTTGATATCGTTGTTGGTATGGATTGGCCAGATCGAAATAGAGCCGATATTGCATGCCATGAAAAGTTTATCCGCGTGAAGACCCCAAGTGGGGGAGAGCTAGTTATTCACGGCGATAAGCGAAGAAGACTTGTGCCGATATGTTCTTTCGCACGGGCACGTCGTTTTCTTGTTAGTGGTGGCGTGGCTTTTCTTGCCCATGTTGTTGATACTCGTGATGACCCACCACCTATTCGTGAAATTCCGGTGGTTAGTGAATTCGAAGACGTTTTTCCGGATGAGTTACCGGGTGTTCCGGCGGAAAGACAAGTTGAATTTCGCATTGAGTTGGTTCCGGAAGCTACTCCCATTGCTAAAACTCCTTATCGTTTAGCACCGACGGAAATGCAAGAGTTGTTAAATCAAACCCAAGAGTTGCTTGAGAAGGGTTTTATTCGATCGAGTGCTTCGCCGTGGGGCGCTCCGGTTTTATTCGTGAAAAAGAAGGATGGTAGTATGCGGATGTGCATCGATTACCGGGAGTTGAATAAAGTGACGATCAAGAATCGTTATCCGTTGCCTCGGATTGATGATTTGTTTGACCAACTCCAAGGTGCGACGTATTTCTCTAAGATCGACCTACGGTCCGGCTATCACCAAATGCGGGTCCGTGAGGAAGATATCGAGAAAACGGCTTTTCGAACGCGTTATGGGCATTTTGAGTTCGTAGTTATGCCTTTTGGTCTTACGAATGCACCGGCGGCATTCATGGATCTTATGAACCGAGTGTGCCAACCTATGTTGGACAAGTCGGTGATTGTGTTCATTGACGACATACTAGTCTACTCGAAGAGTATGAACGAACATGAACGTCATTTGCGTGAAGTATTGAAGACGTTACGAAAGGAGAAGTTGTATGCTAAGTTCTCCAAATGTGAATTTTGGCTAAGGGAGGTTCAATTCCTTGGTCACATTGTGAACAAAGACGGTATCCAAGTAGATCCGGGGAAGATAGAGACGGTGAAAAGTTGGAGACAACCGACTACGCCTACGGAGGTCCGAAGTTTTCTCGGATTGGCCGGTTATTATCGTCGGTTTATCCAAGACTTTTCTAAGATCGCCTCTTCATTGACGAAATTGACGAGGAAGAACGTGAGGTTTGTTTGGGAGAACGAGCAAGAAATTGCTTTTCAATTGTTAAAAGAGAAGTTATGTCAAGCTCCGGTGTTGGTTTTGCCGGAAGGGGTGGAAGACATGACGGTTTATTGTGATGCCTCGTTAAATGGACTCGGGTGTGTTCTAATGCAAAGAGGTAAAGTCATCGCTTATGCCTCTCGACAATTAAAGGAACACGAGACGAGATATCCGACTCATGATCTTGAGTTGGCGGCGGTTGTGCATGCGTTAAAAATTTGGCGCCATTACTTGTATGGTGTCAAGTGTACGATTTATTCGGATCATAAGAGTTTGAAACATCTCTTTAATCAACGAGATTTGAATTATCGTCAACGTAGGTGGATGGATGTGGTAAAAGATTATGATTGTGAAATACTTTATCATCCGGGCAAGGCGAATGTGGTCGCGGATGCGTTAAGTCGAAAGAGTCATCACCCGGCGTTACGATTGGGATTGTTACGTATGATTATTACTAACGATTTTCTTGAGAAACTTGGTATGACTCAAATAGAGGCTTACGTTCACAACAAGCATGCGGAGCGAATTGTGGGACAATCGGAGTTCATTACTATGGGCTCGCGGGGTCTGTTGTCTTTTCAAGGAAGAGTGTGGGTGCCTAAGATGGGGGATTATCGACAAGTGCTACTTGATGAAGCACATAAGTCAAAGTATTCCATTCATCCGGGCGCGACGAAAATGTATCTTGATTTAAGGAAAGATTATTGGTGGCCGGGCATGAAACGTGATGTTGTGAAGTATGTTGAGCAATGCGTCACGTGTTTGCAAGTTAAAGCCGAGCACCAAAAGCCGTATGGTAAGTTACAACCGTTAGAAATCCCGAAATGGAAATGGGAGCACATTACCATGGATTTCATCACAAAGTTACCTAAAACGGCGAGAACCCAATTTGATTCGATTTGGGTTATAGTAGATCGATTGACGAAGAGTGCTTTGTTTCTTCCCATTAAGGAAGCGATATCGTCGGAGACTTTGGCTAAGTTGTTTATCAAGGAAGTCATCTCACGACACGGTGTTCCTATATCTATTATTTCGGATCGAGATACCCGTTTTACATCTCGGTTTTGGGAAAAGTTTCATGAAGATATGGGTACGCAATTGAAATTGAGCACGGCGTATCATCCTCAAACGGACGGTCAAACCGAACGTACGAATCAAACTTTGGAGGATATGTTACGGGCGTGTATTATCGATTTTGGTGGTAGTTGGGACGAGCACTTACATTTGGTGGAATTCTCGTACAATAATAGTTATCATACTAGTATTGGGATGCCACCTTATGAGATGCTTTATGGGAGTAGGTGTCGAACCCCGATTTGTTGGGGTGAAGTGGGACAAAAGGAAATCGGGAGTACCGATTTGGTTTTAGAGACGAATAGTAAGATTGATGTGATTCGAGAGCAATTGAAAAAGGCTCAAGATAGGCAAAAGTCGTATGCCAACAAACGTAGACGAACGATCGAATTTCAAGAAGGTGACATGGTGATGCTTAAGGTTTCGCCATGGAAAGGTATTATTCGATTCCGGAAACGAGGAAAGTTAGCTCCTCGGTTTATTGGACCATTTAAGGTTTTAGCTCGTGTTGGTGAAGTCGCGTATCGTTTGGAATTACCCGAAGAGCTTGCGGGGATCCATAATACATTTCATGTTTTCCATCTCCGGAAGTGTCTTGCGGATGATTCGTCTTGGGTGCCATTAGACGAGATTGAGCTAAATAATAAGTTAGAGTATATCGAGGAACCGATTGCCATACTTGATGAGAAGGTCAAAAGGTTGAGACATAAAGAGGTTAGGACTTTTAAAGTTCAATGGCGCCGTAGTAAGGGTTCCGAGTTTACTTGGGAGCCCGAAGAGTTTGTGTTGGTTTATCTCCCTTCTTGTCATGCGGCATGGATCGCGAGGACGCGCTCCGATTCAAGTGGGGGAGAGTTGTAACATCCCGTTTTTCCCGTACATATCGAAAGGTACATACTTAATCATTTGTACGTATGTAACTCGTTGTTTATGCGTAATTGTGTAGATATATATATATATATATATATATATATATATATATATATATATATATATATATATATATATATATATATATATATATATATATATATATATATATATATACTTGTTAATGTGTGCGTAAATAAGTCTTAAAGGAACTTCGGATAGTGTTAAGTCTTGTGAGACTTAGATATGAGAGTTAGACGTGTATTGAAGGCTTGAACGAATTAATGTTGTGTAAAACGATTTTTTTGTGTTTAAAATGGTTGAGCTGACCAGATCGTGCCTTAAGCCGCGCCGCGACAAATGGGTCCGCGCCGCGGCAAAGCAAGCAAACCAGGATCAGAAGTTGAGTTAAGAGTGGTGGTTTTTCCTTTGTAACGTCGCGCCGCGACATTTAGCGCCGCACCGCGGCAATTCTGCAGTTCTGATTCCGGTTTTAGCTTAAATTAAATGACTTTGAGGGACAAAATGGTAATTTGACATGTAAATCTGGTGGGAGCATTAACTCTCCACCACACATCCATTTATTTCATTTTCATTTCCATTTTCTTTCCTATTTCTCTCCCAAAACACGAAACCCACCTAGCTTGATCTTGAGATTTGAAGTTGGAGATTTGTGAATCAAACCTAGGAGCGAGATTTAAAGTTGTTCCTTGTGTCTCTAGCTACGCGTTGATAGTCTCGGTAAGTTCTAACTCTAAGTTTGAGTTTTTATTGGTTAATGACTAGGGTTTTGGGTACTAGTGATTTGTATGACCCATTTGAGGGTAAAATGGGCGAGTTTGGGTTATGTTGTTGTAATTAAACCCTAATAGCCATAATCTAGGGTTTTGGCCTTGTGATTTGAGGTTGTAAGTGTCAATTGGTGTTGTTAGCCACTAATGCACTTTAAGAATTATGAAAGAGGTGTTAATGGGCGAGTTTGACTTGATTGTGAGTTTAAGTGTTATAAAATGGGTCAAAATGTACTAGTTGACCTAATTAGTTGAAATGGGTATGGATTACCTTAAGTTTTGTGTTAATTGAAGTTAATAGACTTTAATTCACTAGTCTTAGTGATTAAGGTCGAGTCTTGGCCATTTATGGGCGGTTGTGTGTAGTCGAGTCACTTAATGCAAATTGGGTCATTAAATGCTCAAGTGGGAGTATTGTGGTAAATCCCACTAGTTGTGAAATTGAATGTGCACTTAATGATTTAAGTACATTGCGTTGAAGCTCGGAAGTGCTAAATCATCCTTGTGACAAGGTGAGTGGAATAATTATATGTGTATGTATATAATTTATTTACTTGTGGGGTGTGGGTTTAAAGTTCGTTGTTGACGATACCATACACTAGAGTATATTGTGTTGTGATGAGGGTTTAAAGTTCGTTGTTGACGATACCTCACGTATGGAATTAAAGTTCGATGTTGACGATGCCATACGACTATTGTAGTGAGTTGATGAGGGTTTAAAGTTCGATGTTGACGATACCTCATATGTGGGTTTAAAGTTCGGTGTTGACGATACCACATTAATGTAGGCGAATGGTGTTTAAGTTCGATGTTGACGATACCATTCGTTGGGCTAGTCTTGAGATCTTGAGCACTTTGGATGTTGTGAACATCATTGTTATACTTGTATTTTAGCAGGATGTGTCGTTGTGTTATATGCTATCGTTATACTAGTCTTGTTATCGTGGTGCTTAGCGTTATACATATGAAAGGTATGCTAACTATGTAACTAGTATGTATGCAGATTTGGTAAGTGTTTGCAAGTAAGTAGGTTATATATATGTATGTATAATTGTTGCACTCACTAAGCCTTGCTTACCCTCTCGTTGTTTACCATTTTATAGGTTCCGGCTTGGACAAGGGTAAGGGCATACGGTTGGATTAGTTGTCTCCCGTTTGTGTTGACAGGGGATGCTTTTGGGATAGCTTTTGAAGTGGCCGAACGTTTTGGGTAGTTTAGCCCCAAACCATGCTCGAGTGTCGTTTGGATTATAAACTATCATTTGTTGTTGGTCAAACTAGTATCACATTCGTTAATGGCCTTTGTGCCTTTTTGTAGACATTAAACTCGTAGTGTGTTTTGACGAATCGTGTGGAATGGGTTACATATTTAATTGGCGCGTAAATGTGTATTATATTTTAAAAAATATATATATATATCGTACGGAGTACGGGTTGGGTTGTTTCAGAGAGTGACAAATTCCTCTGAAGTCACACCATCCTCATGGTGTGTCCGCGCCACCATGAAAAGGGATGTTCGTTAGCGGTTCCACAATTGCACATGGGCATTGGTTTGACATTGATGCAGGTTGTGTGGTGGAAACTGATGTTATAGCTGATGAAACTTCCAGGGAAAGCCAAACAGGAAGTTGCACCATAAAGTTTCAGCTGGTTGTTCAACAACATGTGCCGAGGTGAAATGCTTGGAATGTGATATTCTAAGTGCTATACTCTTAATGGTGGAGTATGATAATTCTTATTAAGAGTTATGATTGTCTGTGATGACAATGATTGTCGGTTTAGACAATGTTCGGTAAAGATGCAAGTTTTGTCTCTTGGGAGATAATGTCAACGGCATGAAGATGAGGATCTTGAAGTTGTCGTCGAGGAAGCGTCTACATCGGTTATCTTTGCAATGTGGAAGCATGATTATTTTCTTCTATCCAAAAGGTGAAGATTGGTTAGTTATATTTTTGTTAGAAGGAAAAAATGGAGTTTTGTCCCACATTGGTAGAAGAGTGAAGTTGGAGGTGAACTCCTTGGCTATAAAAGGAGGCCATGGGATTACTTCCAAATTGCACCAATCAATACACTTTAAGTATTTGATTATTTCTTTCTTTCTTACCCTTGTTTGAGAGTTGTATTAGTTAAATATTTTGGAGAGTTTAGTTGGCTTAAGAGAGTCGTCTATATCATTGTAACAATTTGTGATATAATGTATTTCTCTCTTTGGGGGCCGGTGGTTTTTCTCCTGTTTTGGAGTTTCCACGTTAAATCTTGTGTTGTGTATTGTTCTTATTTCTTTACTGTTTTTCATTGGGCGTTTGTTGGGAATTAGTGAGGCCGTAATTTCCCAACAGTGTTGTCACTAAACTGTAATTGAAAACATAAATTCAACAAATCTTAGCTCATACTACGCTACCAAAACTCAATTATAAAAGCAATATCAGTAATAAAAGCACACATAGAAACTTAAAAAGAAGCTTAATTTAACCTATTACCAAAATCAGTGAAGATATGAACCGGGATCTGAAGGTTTGTCATATGATGTCTTTTCTTACTCTTAACGTATCACCAATTAAAACTGCATACAATATGATTCTAAGGCATTGACTAACATAACAACAATATGGGATGTTTGCACCGTCTATTTACACATCTTTTTAGGCTATCGTGCCACTCATATCTTACTATAGTAACCACTTTCGCATGCCTAAACAGCCCATGGGCTGATAGCCATTCTTAGCCATATAAGCTATCCCTACAAACAGGGGCGGAAGTAGTAAGGGACAAGCGGGGGTACCCGCCCCCAGTGGATTCGGAATTTTTAGTGCAAAAATTTTAGATTTTTTGATTTTGCCCCTAGTGGAATTTTTTTGGGTCCAAAAGTCATCCTATTTTGCCTCCAAAGCCTCCAAATTTTGCCCAAAAGTCTTAGTATTTTGTCCAAAAACCTCCATATATTACCCAAAAACCTCCATATTTTGCTCAAAAGTATCCATATTTTGCCCAAAAAAATTGCTACGTTTTTTATTTTTATTTTTTTACCCCCGGTGATAAAAGTTTCTGTTTCCGCCACTGCCTACAAAACTAACATCTAGGTGCACTTTGGTATTTTATGCCTTACTCTTTGGTGCTTATTCCCACACATGAATCTACAACTTCTATTTTCCAATATAAAGGAAAAACCTGATAGTAACCCACCAAAAATTATGACCTATAAGTGCATTTTTTATGTAAACAACATATGGTTATAATAACCTAACATTGTCTTGTAACCCCCTTAGATCACGAAAGGTAACAATTACGTACTACGTCTCAAAAGCACACTTATAAGCTCTAATGATCTCTTACTTTACACCAATAATGCAACCCTAAAGATTTGTACCTAATAGAGGTGTTAAAACAGTTAATTACAAAAAAGCCTATAAATCAATCACCTAATTCTCACTTTACCTACACAAAGACAACTCAAAAAGCACCATTTAAGTACAAATATAATACATAATACGTATATTTATAAATTATAATAATTAGTAACAATCACTAAGCCCTGCTATGTATCATCATAAAATCCTATAAAGAGACATACAAATCAGAAAACCACAACAATTAAAAGACCAACAATCGTATAATTAACAATCAAATTAAACAGGAAAAAATATAAAAATAAATAAAAATAAAAAGATACCTAATTTCAATTTATGATGTTAGGGAAGAAGAGCAAAAGATAGCAAAGGAGAACCCAAAATCAATTTCAGCGTTCAGAGTTTAACTTGGAGGGTTATGAAAAAATTTAACTATTTGTTTGGAAAGAAAAGGTAATTATCTTTGAAGAAGAGTAGAAGAAAGAGTGGCGCTGTTTGTGAAGATAAGTAGCAATTGTTATGGTTAACGTGTCGCTTTGCAGCTCAGGGTGTCGATCAAGCAGGTGGTGTCAATCGGTAAGGTTGATATGTGGAAAGTAGGGATGCCAAAATGACCGGTAGCCGATGAGAAATTCGAAACCTGTTACAATTAGGTCGGGTTGATCCGAGTCCGTCGGGTCATGGGTCGGTAGGGGATGGTTATAAAAAAAAAATTCGGGTTCGGGTTCGAGTATAGCTTTGAATACAAACCCGTATACCCGACACATATACCCGACCCGCATACCCGTATACCCGACCCGAGGAATTTTAATAATAATTTTTTATGTAAATTATTATTATTATTATTATTATTATATTGTTAATATATGAAAGATTTCTCTTATTTGTTTTGAAAACGATTATAATTTTATTCAATAATATAATCATGTACAACAAGTTTTCGAGATATAATATTTTATATACTTTGTGTATTTGATTGTTTTAGAAACTTCTCAATCAACTTTTTGATTGTGATATTTTATAATACTTTAAACATGAAGTAGTTAAATTATTTTTCGATATTTTGATTTGGTAACTTATTGAAAAATAAATATATAATGGCTAATCGGGTATCCCTTTTACCCGTGGGGAAACCCGAAATCCGATAGTATGTAAGTAAATGGGGACCCGACAGGTTTCGAGCCGGATATGGGGCAGAGTTTCTTATTCGGGTTCCAAACCTGACCCGATGCCATCTCTACTGGAGAGTGGAAGCCGCTGGTGTGTGTGAAGAGTAAAAATGCCCTCTTTTCATTGTTAGACTAAATTAATTGATATTTATCTAGAGTATATAAACTTAAACCATCTATACTATCTATTAAATTGCTAACATGATTATATCATCTTAAACAATTTTAACTCACTCTTAACTTTTAAAAAGGACACATGTCATTCACAAAATTTCTTATGATGTCATAATTAAATAAATAAAAATATCTTTTATGTAAAAACTAAAAAATTAATTCAAAGAATTGATAACTCCAAAGGATTACGATCCATTAAATCCATTAAATCCATTCCATCCAGTATGTATTTTGTGATATATTCCATTAAATCCGTTCTTTATAATCGATTTTCAATTTTATTGTGAATTCTTTTTTATGTTATTTATATGGGGTATGGTGTAATACATTATATTTCTAGAACTGACTTTGTATTTTGATGAATTTTGTGATAAACACAAGGATACGGAACATTAGACTTGCAACCATGTACTAGATGAGATAATTGATTTGCATGCGCATTGAGGTAATATAACATTAAAACGATTATTTTTTCTAAGGTTAAGTATTGATAGTAGTTATTTTGTTGTTTACTTGAACATGATACTGGATATTGTGACAACCCGGAAATTTCCAACCAAATTTAAACTTTAATCTTTATATGTTTCCGACACGATAAGCAATATTTGTTAAGTTAAATTTCAAGAATTTTAAACTATGTTCATACATTCATTCAACCTCGACCAAGTTCCAACGATTCACGAACCATTAAACGAATATGATTATATATGTATATGTGTATATATATTATAACTTGAAACGTAAACAAAATATTAGATTAAATACTTTATATGATTGTATCTGTTTCAAAATGTTTATTAATGGAATTAGAAGATAAGATCAAATGATTGAATTATCAGATATATTGAATTATGATTACAAGTCTCTGTTGAAAGGCCCACGTTGATTTGAGAAATCTTTTCATTTTAACAATATTTGAAAAATGGTAAAGTGATTTATAAATATGAACAAATTGTCAATCATTGAGAACTAGACAAAGGATAGTGGAAGATTGAATCTCATAAAGACTCGATTGATCTATTTAGTTTCAAACGTACAAAAACGTTTTCAGTTTAAAAAGAACTTTATTATTAAAACGTATATAACTTTTATAAATATCTAGAACCACTTTTGACAACTCATTACTTAACTAGTATGATAAAGATAACGATATTTATATTTTATTTTATTAAATATATATAACGATTTAAATTAATATTATATATATTTATACGCGTATTATACGTACATAGTTTTATACTTTTACTATACTTAAACTTTACCTTTACTTTATTTTTACTTTACTTTAACTTTAATAATTCACTTTAATAATTCATACTTTAATAATTCACTTTAATAATTCATACTTTAATAATTCACTTTAATAATTCATACTTTAATAATTCACTTTAATAATTCATACTTTAATAATTCACTTTAATAATTCAAAAATCTATTATAAATAGAATTCAATAGGTTTCATTATTTCATAGAAACTTGAAAATAGTTTTCTCTAAACTCTCTCAATCGATTTACATATATATATTTACTCCGTATTATCTCAAGATATTATTAGTATACATAAAATATTACGGCGGAGTGCTGTCCGAGTGATTTCGAAGTTGTTTTTACGAGTGGGATAGGATTAAGGAAATTATGGGTTATAGCTATGGAGGTGATTGAGTATGGTTCATGGGTATGCTCGTGAGGTCAATATAGTGTTTATCATCTCCGTTGCGTTTACGTACCTTTCCTGCAATATTGAATCTCAATATTGATATGTGAGTACTCATAATTTAATTTTTACATACTAATAGTGTATCCCTGACTAGTGCTCGAGTATATAGGATTATGCATGCTTGTACTTTTGATATTGCCATTAGATAGGTTATGTTGATTCCTGAATTAGTTACATATACGATTGAGATAAGGTATAAGATATGCATGTCGTTGGAAAGCTAGCGAAAAATAGTTGAATTTTGGTTTAAGAATCACTTGAATCCAAGTAACGGTTAGAAAGTTATGAAATAAACAAATTGCATAATTAATTTCGTAATTAAAATTGCTGATGATAATTAGTGAACTAATTTTCTGGGTTATAAAAAGTGGTTATTTGGATTCTACTCGTCGAGTAGATGAATTTTCATATAAAGCACGTCTCGTTTCGTTGAACGGTTGTCAAGTTATGGACAAAAGAAGTTTTGCAAATTTTGATGAAATGTCGAAACGGGAACTGAAATTCTCGCTGATCTGCGTTGTTTCATATATAACAAAAAATACCACTGAATTCTTTGCTGTAAGGTCTAACAAACGACTCTGGCCGTTTGTCAATTCGAGTCTCGACGATTTTTCTAAAAATCATCAAAGTTGACGGTTTGGTCACATTTTAAAATTCTAAAAAGAGCTGAAACTTTTTTATTTAAAAATGCCAGTTTTGTATCAGTTGTCATGGTCAGCCTGATATGTGTTTACTCTTGCCAAAAATCATGTTATATCTTTGTGGTAACGAGAATTTGCAGGCTTTAACCGTTTGTCAATACGAGTTTTGAGGAATTTTCTAAAAATCTCCAAAGTAGGCTACTCGGTCACTTTTGTAAATTTATTAAAGCTGAAAAATTAACTTTGAAACGCCGAAAACGCGTTGGCAACTACGAGTTGTCTAGGTTTAGTTTACTTCTGTAATATTTATGCTTAATCTTTTTGGTAATGTGTAACTTTTATCTTTGGCCGTTTATCAATCGGAGTTCCGAAAATTTTTCTAAAAATAGCTGAAGTGGCCCGTTTAGTCATGTTTGACCGAAAATCATTTTTGTATAAGTTATTATATATTTGCATGCGACCTCATTTTTACTTTGACCTTTGACTTTGAACTTTGACTTTTCCTGTTAACTTTTCAGTTAACTTTTTGTGTTGATTTTCTCTAAAAAAAAAAAACCTAAAATACTATTTTATGATTATGAAACCATTTGTGTTACGTTGTTTCACACGTCACCTTTTACTAGAATCTTAATTGAGCATGAGTAATATAACATGTTACTATACTTTAGAGTCAGACTCGAGCTATAGGATAGGATTACACTATGACCTGACCTAAATTGCTATACAAATATTGACCAACATATAAATATATATAATTAATATAGGTTCGTGAATCCGAGGCCAACCTTGCACTTGTTCAATGACGTTATATGTATTTTTACTACGAAATACAGTATGGTGAGTTTCATTTGCCTTTTTACCCTTTATATTTTTGGGACTGAGAATACATGTGCTTTTATAAATGTTTGACGAAATAGACACAAGTAATTGAAACTACATTCTATGGTTGAATTATCGAAATCGAATATGCCCCTTTTTATTAAAGTCTGGTAATCTAAGAATTAGGGAACAGACACCCTAATTGACGCGAATCCTAAAGATAGATCTATTGGGCCTAACAAACCCCATCCAAAGTACCGGATGCTTTAGTACTTCGAAATTTATATCATGTCCGAAGGAGGATCCCGGAATGATAGGGGATATTCTTATATGCATATTGTTAATGTCGGTTACCAGGTGTTCACCATATGAATGATTATTTTTGTCTCTATGCATGGGACGTATATTTATGAGAACTGGAAATGAAATTCTTGTGGTCTATTAAAATGATGGAAATAAATGATTATGATAAACTAATGAACTCACCAACCTTTTGGTTGACACTTTAAAGCATGTTTATTCTCAGGTGTTAAAGAAATCTTCCGCTGTGCATTTTCTCATTTTAAAGATATTACTTGGAGTCTTTCATAGCATATTTCGAAGAACGTTGCATTCGAGTCATTGAGTTCATCAAAGATTATTATTAAATCAATTTATAGTTGGATAGTGGATATTATGAAATGGTATGCATGCCTGTCAATTTTCGATGTAAAGAAAGATTGTCTTTTAAAAACGAATGCAATGTTTGTAAAATGTATCATATAGAGGTCAAATACCTCGCAATGTAATCAACTATTGTGAATCGTTTATAATGTATATGAACGGGTCCTTTCAGTTGGTTTCAGAGCGGTGGTCTTAGCGAACCAGGTCTGCATTAGTGTGTCTAACAGATAAGTCGATAGGATGCATTAGTGAGTCTGGACTTCGACCGTGTCTGCATGTCAATAGTTTTGCTTATCATTTTGTGTCAAAAATTAACTACTTATCATCCTCAGGAAATTACCTGCTTATCATTTTTAGTCTAAGACACGTCTTGCTGCATTGATTGCATTAATAGTGTATAGACAAAAATTCATATCTTAGCGTATCTGCTAAATCATATCTTATCGTATCTATTACTGTAAACGTTGCCTGACATATCCCGTAAATTCCTCCGTAATTTACGAAATCTTTTGTTCTATATATATGGATATTCTATGTAATTAGAATACCATCCGATAATCGAAAATCATTTCATATCGAAAAAAAAAATCCTTATTCAATCGTACGAAATGGAATTCATCATTAATTCAAGTTCCTCGGATTTCGAAATGGAATCCCACTCCAGCTCCGAAAGCAGTGTGACCGGAATAGATCAACCAATCAGTCATCACCTATTCTGGATGAATTGGGGATGGGTTCGTAGCCTCCTCAATCATTGGAGACAAGAAGAAGGTGATCCCTTCCATCCACCACATTGCCCTCTTGACGAAGAACCTGAAGCACTTACCGACGAACCTGTCCGAAACACCATTTTCTCGCTCATTTCCAGAGTATCTCGTCACGATTATATATTACATCAAATTTTAGATTTTATTTATCAGCTCGTCCGAACCGACAATCACTCCGGTGTAATAGAAGAAGTCAACGAGCTTCGCGCTCGGGTAGTGGCTTTGGAGAATATGGTGCAGAGATTACAAACACCAGCAGCAGCATCAGCAGCATAACCAGTAACACCATCATCAACGCCAATAGTACCATTACCACCCCAACCACAACCACGTCGTAAACCTCAACTTTACACTCTGTCCCACGAGCACCAATGTCATACGCCCTGTAGATACCAAGGAATACCAACAACAATAACCGAAGAAGTATTAATTCATAACTTCATTGGAGAAACATTCCGCGCAGATTATGTAATCTCTAAAGTCTTAGAGATTATCTAATCTAGCCCTAACCATAAATCAGTTAAGCGAACCAAAATGATAGAAGGAAGAGTAGAAACCCTGACAAAAATAGTGTGTGATTAACAAGCTAAACTTGTTTTACCAACAGCATCAACAGTACCGTCAGCGTCACCAGCATCATCAGTACAGTCAACATCAGAATCAACAACACCTATAACATCACAAACTCCGTCAGCTCAAGAATCACTATGGACATCATTACGAATCAATAACCCGTATATTGTATCAACGAGTTATGAAGAATTAACTCATTCCCTTTGAAGAAATTATATGTATATTTTATATATTTTGAAATAAAAATAAATCTTTCCGTGCTAAGCTATTGTGTGTGAATCTTAACTACTCGGTTAATTCATATTACAAATATGCAATAATGTACGTCCTTCGGTCGCAACTTAACCAGCGTTAACTACAATCTCTGTCGCAATTCAACAAATTCCAATTCATAATAAATCAAATATATATTTGATTTTACATTTTCATCATCGATGTACCCGAAACTTTTCAGATAACATCATTCGTACTTTGCGAAATTCACAAGAATTCCACGAACCGAACATCATACATCAACAAATAACGAAGTATTGATTCATAATTTCAATGTCATTAAAGAAATACTGCGTAAAAGTTATGTACTTTTTAAAGCCTTTAGGGATTATTCAATTCTAGTTTCAACCGTAAATCAAATGAGTTTAATTTAACATTAACTCATTAAATCTATGTTACATCTGAAGAAAATATACTTATATATATTTTCATAAAGACTGTAATAAAATTCTTTTGTACAAAATATTAATTGTGAAATTTTTTTTAACGGGTAGGTAATACCCGAGAGATATATAAATTCACAATTAATATATTACATTCTTCGAATCTGATTCAGCAAATCATCCATTATACTCCCTACTTTCACAACAATATACATTCTTTTATAGAAATCAAAACAACCATACTCATTCAAAATTTAATTACATATTCTGATTTTGAAATCTCAAAATTCTACTTGAGATATGACCAAAATCATCACTCTTAGATCCTTACATCTTTCACAAGCTATATTTTGACTTCAAAACTGTGTAAGAACATCAAATGTATGTTAACGATTACAATCTGTGTTCAAACCCTTCGAAAATTTCTGAAGACACTTCGAATCATGAGCAATCGAGATGATAATCCAACCACATGTTACCCACAGTTATGTACCTGAAAAACTCTTGAAACCAAAGTAAAAGTTTAAACAACGTATCTGCGTCAGATTCTTTAGCATTTATTAGCAAAAATAACTTTGCGACTCCTATTCAAAGTAGCCAGTTTTGTCACAGCTCCAACAAGTCAACTTCGACTTTTCAGTCAGACTAACCTTATTATAACCTTGAGATATACACCATCGTTACCAGGGAGCCTTTTACATTCCACCACATTATTAACAGATGTATCAACAACTTCATTACCCTTTGACTTTAGCCTCTCCAAAAAGTCATTATAATTATTCATTGAAATCCCATCATTTACTCATTCGCATCTTGTAATGAGAATTTCCATACGAATCATTGGGAATTAGCAATCAGTATTTTGAAATCTCGCAGCATGTCTAAGCCAACAGTTATATGCGTATATATAACGTCTATCTTCTGGACTTAATTTGAATGTGAAGATTCTGAAAAACACTTCGAACTACGAATTGGTTCTCCGAAAATGGAAAAATACTGATGAAGCAGCAAAAAAACTATAAACGACCTTAACAGTAAAAGTTTGATGATAATGAATAGGTGTGCTGGCAAAGCGCAGAAAAAGAGAAGTCTTAGAACTGGAAAACGGATTGAGCAAAGTAGGAAGGAGGCTGTGGACAAATTACAAAGACTAAAACTGACTTCAAAGGATCCAAATAATTCAGTATCTGCTGAAGTCATTAACGAATACCTTGCTCCTGACTCTAAACCCCTGCGGACAATATTCTTCATCATCCTCTGATATTAGAAATTCTAAAATATCATCATATCTTTCATTATAAATATCCTCCATATTTCTAAAGATATTTTCTTAATTTTTCTTATTTGAAATCATTTACCTCTTCGCGCTATCTGTATTACATCATAAAAGAAACTATTTTAGTTTCTAAATTCTGAAACATTCAAGTTTAAAATAGGAATATTTTGAAGTAGTGTTGGGAACTGAAGCATGAATTAGTATAATATAATGACACTTGATCAATGTGATTATATTACAGTAAGTCATACTGAGTTTCTAAATGGAACGTGATGATTCACAGATCATAACATCATCATATGCCATGTTATACGACTCTTGTATTCTATTTAACCTCTAAAATATCAAGAAAATATTTCTTGATGATTCGGCCTTTTCCAAGGTATTTTAGTAATTTGACAAGTCAAGATCGTGCCATCACAATTTCCTTCCTAGAACATTAACAATGTTCATTTCGAAATTCGTATCTGTGAATTCTGGACCATTACAAGCGGTGCTTAATCGCAAGAAGAAGAAACGAAAGGACAAAACTCCGAAATAGAATTTGGGGTATAAATTGCAGCAAATAAAAGAGAGCATTAACTGTGAATGATAATGATTATAGAAGACAGAAGCAGAGACTTTGAAATATAAGGGAACATATAAAGCCCAACGACAAACCAGAAATTATAAACCATATATATCGATGCATATAGCAATATAAAGACACGGGAGAACTAGGAACACTATAAACCCAAGAGTATAGTAGAAGTAAATAGATTCTTCCGGCGGTAGATGAAAAAAAGAAGATTGACCGATATGAAAGTTAGAAGTATATCGAGAATCAGAACTGGATGGAGCATATTGATGAATACTTTAAAATATGAGTTGAGGGGGAAAGAATAGAAGGTGATGAAACGTGACTAGGAACTTAGAAATCAACAGATTTAACTCACACAATGGCAGAATAAGTGAATCAAACCCTCTAGTGAATAGGTTAAGTTTTTTTTTGATTAATTTAGTCAAACCACAACTAAATCAAGTGTGATTAGATCAACACCTAGAGCTATTATTCACCACCTGGGTGATTTGGACTGAGAGAGAATCGAAGGAGCTCACTAGATCTGAGTGTGTGTAACAAATGAGAGGCTTAACCTAAAATGAAGAACATAAGACTTTATATACCCCTGCTGTTGACACACCCATACGATTCATTCATCACACGTACGAGTTGGCTTCATCAACCGTACGGGTGATCACTCACTCGTGTCTTATCATTTAGGTTGTAATTGTGACTTAGCTCAGCATCAACCATGCGTATGAGCCTGTCAGCCGTACTAGTGAGGCTTCACTCGTACGTCTGACTAAGTCTAACATAGTCAAACATCTAAATCCCGTTCTTGCAGTTCCTGTAACCACATACAAACACGGATAGGATAATAACGAGCAATCATGGTGGCCTGTAAACTGTTGTACCTGCAATGGACGTGGGTAGATGTCTAGGGACTTGCATAAAATGCATCAACAGATGGTGTGAGTTGTAAGGAAATGAAGGAGGTGAATTTATAAGAAAATCTCCGACAGAACAATTAAAATGGACGATCGCATTTAAAGCGGATCCTAATTCCCTTGATTACCGGAGAGTCAAATCTTATTAAGAAGATTTTCTTCAAATCCCTTAAAATCTGGGAATCAATCATATCTACGTCAAATGATAAGATGAATCTACACTTACTCATTTTACTCTTCTATGTTAGCTTCATTCGTACTCTTCATATAAATGGATTGTTTATCCAAATTATTCGCTGATGATAAAACTCTAATTTTCAGCCCGTATGCATCATGAAAACATACTTATTATCATTCACGACCTTTCCACTCAAATTTCGGGACGAAATTTCTTTAACGGGTAGGTACTGTGACAACCCGGAAATTTCCAACCAAATTTAAACTTTAATCTTTATATGTTTCCGACACGATAAGCAATATTTGTTAAGTTAAATTTCAAGAATTTTAAACTATGTTCATACATTCATTCAACCTCGACCAAGTTCCAACGATTCACGAACCATTAAACGAATATGATTATATATGTATATGTGTATATATATTATAACTTGAAACGTAAACAAAATATTAGATTAAATACTTTATATGATTGTATCTGTTTCAAAATGTTTATCAATGGAATTAGAAGATAAGATCAAATGATTGAATTATCAGATATATTGAATTATGATTACAAGTCTCTGTTGAAAGGCCCACGTTGATTTGAGAAATCTTTTCATTTTAACAATATTCGAAAAATGGTAAAGTGATTTATAAATATGAACAAATTGTCAATCATTGAGAACTAGACAAAGGATAGTGGAAGATTGAATCTCATAAAGACTCGATTGATCTATTTAGTTTCAAACGTACAAAAACGTTTTCAGTTTAAAAAGAACTTTATTATTAAAACGTATATAACTTTTATAAATATCTAGAACCACTTTTGACAACTCATTACTTAACTAGTATGATAAAGATAACGATATTTATATTTTATTTTATTAAATATATATAACGATTTAAATTAATATTATATATATTTATACGCGTATTATACGTACATAGTTTTATACTTTTACTATACTTAAACTTTACCTTTACTTTATTTTTACTTTACTTTAACTTTAATAATTCACTTTAATAATTCATACTTTAATAATTCACTTTAATAATTCATACTTTAATAATTCACTTTAATAATTCATACTTTAATAATTCACTTTAATAATTCATACTTTAATAATTCACTTTAATAATTCAAAAATCTATTATAAATAGAATTCAATAGGTTTCATTATTTCATAGAAACTTGAAAATAGTTTTCTCTAAACTCTCTCAATCGATTTACATATATATATTTACTCCGTATTATCTCAAGATATTATTAGTATACATAAAATATTACGACGGAGTGCTGTCCGAGTGATTTCGAAGTTGTTTTTACGAGTGGGATAGGATTAAGGAAATTATGGGTTATAGCTATGGAGGTGATTGAGTATGGTTCATGGGTATGCTCGTGAGGTCAATATAGTGTTTATCATCTCCGTTGCGTTTACGTACCTTTCCTGCAATATTGAATCTCAATATTGATGTGTGAGTACTCATAATTTAATTTTTACATACTAATAGTGTATCCCTGACTAGTGCTCGAGTATATAGGATTATGCATGCTTGTACTTTTGATATTGCCATTAGATAGGTTATGTTGATTCCTGAATTAGTTACATATACGATTGAGATAAGGTATAAGATATGCATGTCGTTGGAAAGCTAGCGAAAAATAGTTGAATTTTGGTTTAAGAATCACTTGAATCCAAGTAACGGTTAGAAAGTTATGAAATAAACAAATTGCATAATTAATTTCGTAATTAAAATTGCTGATGATAATTAGTGAACTAATTTTCTGGGTTATAAAAAGTGGTTATTTGGATTCTACTCGTCGAGTAGATGAATTTTCATATAAAGCACGTCTCGTTTCGTTGAACGGTTGTCAAGTTATGGACAAAAGAAGTTTTGCAAATTTTGATGAAATGTCGAAACGGGAACTGAAATTCTCGCTGATCTGCGTTGTTTCATATATAACAAAAAATACCACTGAATTCTTTGCTGTAAGGTCTAACAAACGACTCTGGCCGTTTGTCAATTCGAGTCTCGACGATTTTTCTAAAAATCATCAAAGTTGACGGTTTGGTCACATTTTAAAATTCTAAAAAGAGCTGAAACTTTTTTATTTAAAAATGCCAGTTTTGTATCAGTTGTCATGGTCAGCCTGATATGTGTTTACTCTTGCCAAAAATCATGTTATATCTTTGTGGTAACGAGAATTTGCAGGCTTTAACCGTTTGTCAATACGAGTTTTGAGGAATTTTCTAAAAATCTCCAAAGTAGGCTACTCGGTCACTTTTGTAAATTTATTAAAGCTGAAAAATTAACTTTGAAACGCCGAAAACGCGTTGGCAACTACGAGTTGTCTAGGTTTAGTTTACTTCTGAAATATTTATGCTTAATCTTTTTGGTAATGTGTAACTTTTATCTTTGGCCGTTTATCAATCGGAGTTCCGATAATTTTTCTAAAAATAGCTGAAGTGGCCCGTTTAGTCATGTTTGACCGAAAATCATTTTTGTATAAGTTATTATATATTTGCATGCGACCAAATTTTTACTTTGACCTTTGACTTTGAACTTTGACTTTTCCTGTTAACTTTTCAGTTAACTTTTTGTGTTGATTTTCTCTAAAAAAAAAAAAAACCTAAAATACTAATTTATGATTATGAAACCATTTGTGTTACGTTGTTTCACACGTCACCTTTTACTAGAATCTTAATTGAGCATGAGTAATATAACATGTTACTATACTGTAGAGTCAGACTCGAGCTATAGGATAGGATTACACTATGACCTGACCTAAATTGCTATACAAATATTGACCAACATATAAATATATATAATTAATATAGGTTCGTGAATCCGAGGCCAACCTTGCACTTGTTCAATGACGTTATATGTATTTTTACTACGAAATACAGTATGGTGAGTTTCATTTGCCTTTTTACCCTTTATATTTTTGGGACTGAGAATACATGTGCTTTTATAAATGTTTGACGAAATAGACACAAGTAATTGAAACTACATTCTATGGTTGAATTATCGAAATCGAATATGCCCCTTTTTATTAAAGTCTGGTAATCTAAGAATTAGGGAACAGACACCCTAATTGACGCGAATCCTAAAGATAGATCTATTGGGCCTAACAAACCCCATCCAAAGTACCGGATGCTTTAGTACTTCGAAATTTATATCATGTCCGAAGGAGGATCCCGGAATGATAGGGGATATTCTTATATGCATATTGTTAATGTCGGTTACCAGGTGTTCACCATATGAATGATTATTTTTGTTTCTATGCATGGGACGTATATTTATGAGAACTGGAAATGAAATTCATGTGGTCTATTAAAATGATGGAAATAAATGATTATGATAAACTAATGAACTCACCAACCTTTTGGTTGACACTTTAAAGCATGTTTATTCTCAGGTGTTAAAGAAATCTTCCGCTGTGCATTTGCTCATTTTAAAGATATTACTTGGAGTCTTTCATAGCATATTTCGAAGAACGTTGCATTCGAGTCATTGAGTTCATCAAAGATTATTATTAAATCAATTTATAGTTGGATAGTGGATATTATGAAATGGTATGCATGCCTGTCAATTTTCGATGTAAAGAAAGATTGTCTTTTAAAAACGAATGCAATGTTTGTAAAATGTATCATATAGAGGTCAAATACCTCGCAATGTAATCAACTATTGTGAATCGTTTATAATGTATATGAACGGGTCCTTTCAGATATGATAACTGTATACATTGAGGTGAAGCTATGGTTTATGTATAATTTGTTACTAATGCGAATAACAACTAGAGATATCGATAAGGTTTCTAAGCATTATTATCCTGGGCATCTCAACTCGGGTCTAATCATTAATTTGATACATTGATGTCGATGAAGGGATGATGATGTTCAAAGGGTACCAAATTGTAGAATTGTCTGAAAGTAGTTCATTCTTAGATTTAACATACATTTTTGTTGTAAGTGAAAATATTTTTGATTTTATTAGTACTTTAGTACTCAAGATTTGTGTATATTTGTAAAAATATCGTCAGTCTAAAAGATGTACACATTTTTCTTAAAAATATATAGGGGTATGGTGTTATCGTTGATTACTTGAATGATGATATGCTAAAGGGAAGTTGTTTAATTGCTCCTTGATTCGACTTCTAACTAATATTTAGTGATTCTATATTTTGTGTATGAGTGTCTCATTTATTTGTAAAACGGTCAAAGTGGTTAAGTTGTGAGCATGTTAACCATGTTTTGTTTGTTTATTCTTTATTTTATTTTATTTTTTGGCAAAAAGAACACATGTGTTGATATTGAAATTCAAGACTAGCCAACAAAGTGGTGGCTTAGTCCATTACAAAGAAGCCTACTGTTAGTCCATATTAAAGATGGATAAAGGCTAGAGCAAAATACACCATGTAACTTACAAGCAACAAACATACAAATGCCAAAACAAAAACACTAAGCTAGAAAGTAAAGAAACTAGCTAATAAAGAGTTACAATAATGCCCATGGATTAGACTCCCAAATGTAGAATTGATGTGAGTAACAAAACCTCGCATTCGTTGCCCATTCAAATGACTTGATCTTGATTTGTTTTGCTATAACGGACCAACATGTAAAATCATTATTAAAGAGAGCATTATTTCTTGCAAGCCAAATGAGCCAAATTGTAACCGGACCGATTAAACGACATAATTTACCGGCTTTAATGCCCATGCCGGAACCCCAAGAATAGGAAAAGGACGCGAGAGAAGAAGGCATAACCCAAGTAATGTTCCACCATCGAAAAACTTCCGCCCAAATTAACGTGGCCCAAGGACAATGCAAAAGTAAATGATTTACCGATTCAAGCGTATTAAAACACCAAAAACAAGAAGCATTTTGGCCATCTTGCAATATATCTCTTTGAAGAAGAACTTTCTTTACCGGAATGCAGCCTTGAATCGATAGCCAATGAAAAATAAGGACTTTAGAAGGGATAGGATTATACCAAATTAAGTTTGCCCATTCCGGAATGGAATCGGCATTATCATTGACTAGTAATCGAACACCATCCGAAACCGAATAACAACCGTCCAAAGCCGGAACCCAAAACATGACGTCGTCTTTGTCTTCAATCAAAACAACGTTTCGCAACTCATCCATCATAAGATCAAACTCGGATGAGTCAAATGATTGAAGAGGAAAGTCTACGTAAATAAACCAACCGTTATTATATGTCGAGTCATGAAATTGAAAAAAGCATACTGTTTCATTTTGGTAATGGCTAAATCGAAACAGAGAAGGGTATTTGAGGTATAAAGGCATGGAACATAACCAAGAATCTAGCCAAAATAACGTTTTTGACCCATTGCCAACCTTCCACTTCCATGTTCCGTTACCCAAGATAGGCTCCATACAATTGTCATCTTTTAAAGAGACGATGTCATTCCATAAAGGTGACAAATTTTGAATATTAACATTAGCAGTTTCGAACATTAATTTGCCTCTAAAAGATGGACCGAAAGAATTAAGAACGATTGATTTCCAAAGAACATTCTTATTTTCGTTCAACCTAGCCCACCATTTCGCTAGCATAGCCAGATTTTTTTAGCCTAAGAGGAATCACCCCGAGACCTCCTAACTCTTTTGGTTTGCACACTTGAGACCACTTAATTAAACAGAGTTTTCGTTTGAAACAATCGCCGCCCCACAAGAAATTTCTTCTCATGCCTTCTAACTTTTTTATCACATTAAGAGGAGCTTTGTAAATGGCCATGTAATGGAGGGGAAGGCTCGAAAGGACGGCGTTAACTAGCACAAGTCTACCGCCAAAAGATAAACATCGACCTTTCCATTTGTTTGTTTATTCTTGCTCGCCATGTTTTAGAAAGTGTTAGTACCTATTTTGTTATAATTATTGGATGGTCATCAAACAGTAATTGTGAACATAATTTTTCAAAAAGTACACACTAGAGTCAATTTGATTCACTAGATAGTATGTTAACATGTTACTACTAAACATTTTATGATAATATATAACAAAATTATTCTACTTATGTCTTTTACATGTTTTTTTTAACTTACCCGTAAATTTACGGGTCTTTTAACTATTAAACTATAAAGGGCTAAATGGAGAGAAATCAGCCGATGCTAACACGTGGCGTTCAATAAGCCTGCTACAGTAAAATGGATGTCTTTATACTCCCTCCGTCTCAGATTAATTGTCTTAGACAAAAAAACACACAGTTTAAGAAATGTCATTATCACACTGTACTTTTTATATACTTTTTTCTTACTTTACTGTTTTACCATCAACTAATTAATTAGAAATCTCTGTCACCTTTGTAATTTAATTAATTCATTAGGGACAATATTGTAAACATCATCAAATTTACTTTCCATATTTGAAAGTGGACAATTAATTTGAGACGTCCCAAAAAGGAATATTGGACAATTAATTCGGGACGGATGGAGTATATATATATATATATATATATATATATATATATATATATATATATATATATATATATATACCAGTTTTATGAACCCGTCCGTTGGACGGAAGTTCTAAACATATGATTTCGTAACTGTTAAATATATATAACAAAAGCAAAAGTACATATTATGGTGATGTTCGTTGTAATTTTATGAGCCCATCCGTTAGAAAGAAGTTTCAAGAATATGATTTCGCAACTGTTGAACATATAGCAAAATCAGAATTACATATCATGGTGAAGTTTTTTGCAATTTTATGAGGTGGTCCGCAGTTCTAAGAATACAATAGCAATTGTTGAATATATAACAAAAATTAGAATTACATATTATGGTGAAGTTCGTTACGGTTTAAGATTTTAAAAGTATTATAGTGCCCTTGTTATAAATGACTACACAACTCTTGAGGAAATTCAATTATTTTTAGCTCATATGGTGATACGTTTATGAGCCCATATTAAAAAACATATCAGCAAATTCAATAATTGCTATAACGTATATTATTATTATAATAATAAAATATATGATGATAGAAATAATATATTAAGTAATCTATAATTCAATTTATGTATTTAAATAATCCACTATTAGTATTGTAACCGATTTATCATTCATGTTACACTAATAATCCAATTGTTATTTAATCGATCTGTGCAAGTGTGATGTCTACGTTTTATATTAATATATTAAATTTATTATTATCTTAAACTAATTAAGATTTAAAATTACATACCTAAATTAAGGGAGTTATATTAAGAAATTATTATTTTTTAAATCAATTTAATTGAGAAATTGACACGTGTATAATATTAGTTCAGATTAATTGAAAAATTGACACGTAGGATTATTATCCCGCGCTTTATAATATTATTATATATATAATATATAATATATATAATATAATATAATATATATATATATATATATATATATATATATATATATATATATATCTACATATTTCAATTAATCAAGTCTTAACAAATTTGATTGCTTAACATGTTTGAAACATTTAATCATGTAAATATCAATCTCAATTAATATATATAAACATGGAAAAGTTCGGGTCACTACAATCAATGGCAAAGGAGCTTTGGGTTAAACTAGAGCAGTTGTACCAAGGCAAGGGCATCTCAAATCGGTTGTGTCTTAAAGAACAATTTAATACTCTGCGAATGGATGGGGGTTCAAAGATTTCAGATCATCTAAGTATTCTTAACGGTATTGTTTCAGAACTGGAGGCTATTGGAGTTAAAACGGATGATGAAGATAAAGCTTTGAGGTTAATATTATCTTTATCATCGTCTTATGAACACATGAAACCTATTTTGATGTATGGGAAGAAAACTCTGAAGTTTGAAGACGTTACTAGCAAGCTCCTATCCGAGGAGAAAAGACTGGAAGATAACGGGGTCTCGTCATCAGGAGATACGATAGTGTTGTGTTCGGATAGGCGAAAGAGAAACTCTGGGAAGAATCTGGTATGCTGGAGGTGAGGAAAGACTGGGCATGTAAGGGTTAATTGTCCAGGTGGAGCTAATCCGGCAAATGGCTCCAAAGACGCTAACATTGTCTCCGTTGTTACGGAGAGTGTAACATCCCGTTTTTCCCGTACATATCGAAAGGTACATACTTAATCATTTGTACGTATGTAACTCGTTGTTTATGCGTAATTGTGTAGATATATATATATATATATATATATATATATATATATATATATATATATATATATATATATATATGGACAGGATCAATGGGGAAATAACCAATCGAGGGAAAGCGGGGGGAAGCAAAAAAAAAAAATTTCATTTTTTTTTTTTGAATTTTTTTTCAGGCATCAAGATCACACGAAAATATGAACATTTAAAACAGACACTTCGTGATGAATGTTATTATTTAGGAGGGAAAACGATCGACAAAAATAACACTCAAGATAATATTGATCGTGAAAAATGTTAACGTTTTGTTTTCATGTTTTGTGAAGTAAAATTTAGTCCAATTTAGAGTTTAGGGTTTAGGGTTTAGGGTTTGGTGTTTTGGGTTTAGTCCCTAAACCCAAAATCAAAACCCCAAACCCAAAACCCTAAACCCTAAACTCTAAACCGTTCGTGTTAAAAACTCAATCTAAATCCTAAATCTAAACCCAAAATCTAAACCCTAATATCTAAACCCTATAAACCCTAATATCTAAACCCTAATATTTAAAACCTCAACATACGCT
Organism: Rutidosis leptorrhynchoides; assembly: GCF_046630445.1. Classification (NCBI taxonomy): domain Eukaryota; kingdom Viridiplantae; phylum Streptophyta; class Magnoliopsida; order Asterales; family Asteraceae; genus Rutidosis; species Rutidosis leptorrhynchoides. Next base: position 218,646,622 of record NC_092333.1, on the reverse strand, counting down.
CGGAAAACACGATAATTGTTATATATTACTTCTTCGAGCGTTTTTCTGCCAAAATAAAAACATTTATCACAAAGTGTCTTTATTATATGTTCATATTTTCATCCGATCTATAATGCTCGTGAACAAAGTTTTTTCAAAAAACGAAAAAAAAAAAATTGCTTCCCCCCGATAGGTTACTTCCCCCTTGATCCTACCACTATATATATATATATATATATATATATATATATATATATATATATATATATATATATATATATATATATATATATATATATATATATATACTAGTGAAATGACTCGTGGAACCACGAGTTTGTTTAAAAGAAACAGTTTAATGATATGTTTTAGGTATTAAGTGAACGTAAATGCTAAAGTTATTTAGTTTAATAACCCATGGAACCACAGAGTCCGACTAAGAAACTTGTCAGCTGAACATTTCATCAAACACCTAAAATTCATATTAAACAATCCACATCCAATCATAAAAGATAATATTGGTTGTCATTTTATTTTATAAGTGTAAATTAAAATATAAATTTAGAATTGGTTTTTCTTCTGTCTAGCTTTTATAGCTTCTCGTACCCAATTTAAAATAATTAATTAAAATAATTTAATTCTAATAATTAAAATAATTATTAATAAGATTTAATAATAATAATTAAATAATAGAATTTAATTTTAATTCAAAATTATCTAGATTAATGACATCATCCATTATGCTTAGATTTTTTTTTTCTTTTTGATTTTTTCTTAATAAAAGAATTAGCCTAATAATGACATTATCATTATAGTATTTTAATATTAACTATAGATAGATAGATGAATTTGATTGATGAGACAAATCAAAGTATGATATATACAGATTAACTATTCGATGTATTATCTCATAGTTTGATCTTTATTAATCTCTCCGAATCATGCCTCATTCTTTTTAAAACGTCAATATTCATCTTTTAGAGATTTTGAACTCACACATCCAAACTTTCAGCAACATGTTATTTGAAGATACGGAGTAAAAATATCACACATGAAAAATTTCATCTAGAAAATCCGAGGCTAGAGATGAATTCAAATCAATAAATTATTGACAGAGTCAAACATTTCTGATAAGTCTTCTCTACCCTACTCGAATCGTTATCCGGGCCAAATTTAAACAATTTCGAGGTCTAGTAACAAATAACTTGCCCACTTGACAATGTGCCCCCTCGTTATCGCTAGAAGCCTGCCTCAACTTTTCATTGATCAAACACTGATATCGTATAGATTAGAGTTGTATATGGTACAGAAGAGTACTCGGTTAGTTCGACTTTATATTGAGTTTTAATTTGTGCAAGAAAAATCGGACTAAAGGTGAAATATATTATTAGTTTGGATCGATTATTTTCCGTGTTTTTTTCGAGTTTAATACGGTTCGCTTCGGACCGAGACCTAAGATCTAACAAACCGTAAAAGACATTACCGAAAATATCCGTTTCTGTTATGATACCACAAAGTCAAGATAAGGTGGCTATGTGGATGTCAATTTTGTATACAGAACTTACGCATGCAGAGGAATAGTTATTTGCACAGTAAACTTTGCATTATAAATAAGGCATCAATATTTACCATTCAAACTTGTACCTAACTTTCATAATATAGAAAGTTTCTTTATCTTATCTTTATTCTTTATTCATATATACATATATTAAGAAGTCTTTGCTAAGATCAGCCATAAAGGTTGTTATAAACCACTAGAACCATAACACGTTATCAGCACGAAGTGCTCCGTATAATTAAGGTTTATATAAGCAAGTACAAGTCACTAATCAAGGCAAGTGTTTAAGTCCGGCAGTACGCTGCTTCGGACCGGTGTACCCTGGGAACAGACGCAGAATCTGTTTAAGGGAATTGTGTCAAACACAAGCCCGGTTCAAACCTTCAATTCGGTTAGATCGTTTTAACTTTCTCATTTTGATTGATTATATGTTTAATTATTTCAGTTTCGTATAAATATTTCCTACAAACTTAAACAGATTCTTATATAAAAATATTACGAAACTGCTGTGATTAACAGATTTATTATAATTATGTTTATTAATTATTTACTGATCTGCCTATATGAGATATATATTTGCTTATATATTCTGTTGCGTAGGTATGCATATATATCTCAACTCAATAAACTGTTGTCAATATAATCTGCCATAATTGTTGATGCTGTGATTTGTTTAACTGTTATGACATACTGGTCGTGTATATATTCTGGTTATACTTGATAATCTACGTGTTTGATTATATATATCAGTAAGTGCATAATATGATCTTGCTATATACCACATATTACCTTTGTCTATAATTATATTCCGTTTTGTTGTCCATCGAGATTGCAAATAGTTAATATGAATGTGAATGTGTCCAACTGATTATAGATTCATTGTAACCATTATTGGCGAAATAAAATTACAGTTTGTTTGTAGTAAAAAAAAAATAAAAATATTAGCTAACATGTTCAAAACTTTTATTATAATATAATAAATGTGTATTACTCCGTATGATTATATAGATAGATCATAACCGTGTATTTGAAGCACGATATCTTGGTGACTAATAAAATATTCTATTGTTTCCAGATTACAGAGTATATAGTTGTCGAGTATAGTTGTAAATTTTATATCTGCTATACTATTGTTGATTGCTATATATGTTGTGGGTAATTAACATATTTGTTGACTTAATTTGTGGACTGAAATAATTTGTGATTAATCAAATTATTTAGTTATCAATAAATTTTGATATTAAATAATTAATATAATCGATGTTAATGTGACTTTATTTAAGTCATTTTGTCAGTATCAATTATGATCATGGTGATTTATTTTCAAGTTCAATGAGTAAAGCATATATAATTTTTTTCGGCTATTTTTTTAATCCTGATAGAACGCTACAAATTCCCGTGAAGAATAAAAGTTTCCCTTTTATTATTTACAATTTTTACATTTAATTATTTGATCACCAGACCGTTCAATTGATTGTTCCGATAAAGTTTCCCTTTATTATTTCGATTGAGTTTTATTTTGGTGGTTGGATTTCTAAGTACACATATATAAATTATATGTTTCATCATGTGTGTTATTTGATTTATATATTCGATATTAATATTAAATAAGTCCCAAAAAGAAAAGAAAACGAGAGTGAATCTGTTGAAAAATCTTGATTAAATAAACCCTGAGCTACCTTGAGACTTGAATGGTTTGAATTTTCTAAGATGCCTAGTTTGTTATGTATCACTCATAAATAAATGATTTTAGACAATAACGCATATGTTTTATTAAATGTTATCTTTTATGTACTTCAGATTGTAACTTGTTTGCAGGTAATATAATTTGATTATCTTGCTGAAATATAACTCATTATTTGCTTATCTTATTTGAAGTTTTAGTATGAATCCTGCTGAAATACAACATCAATTAAATGTTAAAGACCTATGTATTGCAGATAGTGGTAACATACACACTATGATCAAATCTAAGAAATATTTCATTGATTTAAATCAAATGAAGGAATTATAAATACTATATCAGTTCTTGCAAACTTGATATAAGGAACGGAAAAGGCAAAAAAATTCATATTACCAAATGGTACGAATTTTCTGATAAACAATTCTTTGTTTTCTCCTAAATCAAAGAGAAATTTGTTAATTTTCTCTGATATATATCATAATGGATATGATTAAAAGCGCATATGATAAAAAGTGCATATGATGAAAAGCGCATATGATGAAAAGCGCAGCGCATATGATTAAAAGCGCATATGATGAAAAGTGCATATGATATTAAAAGCGCATATGATGAAAAGTGCATATGATGAAAAGCACAACGCATATGATTAAAAGCGCATATGGTGAAAAGGATATATGATGAAAAGCGCATATAGTGATTAATGAAAAAGCACATATGGTGATTAATGAAAAGCACATATGGTGATTAATGAAAAGAATATTGAGAAAGAATCATCAATGTTTCTTGAAAGAATTCAAGGTTATATATATGGACTAATTCATCCATCATGTGGACCATTTTGATATTTCATGGTTCTAATAGACGCATCTAGCGGATGGTCTCATGTTTGTGTGTTATCAAGCCGTAATATGGCATTTGCAAAGTTTCTTGCACAAATTATTAAATTGAGAACACATTATTCTGATTACACCATTAAAAATGATGAGACTTGATAATGCTGGTGAGTTAACATCTCAAGCATTTAATGATTTTATATGTCTACGGAGATTGTTCTTAAACATCCAGTTGCTCATTGAAAATGAGTACAAAACTCTCAGAATTTATATGGGGACATGCAAATTTACATGCTGCGATGTTATTTCACATTAGACAAAGTGAAACTCATAAATATTCTCCCCTACAACTTGATTTTGGCCGAGAGTCAAATATTTTCCACCATTAGAACATTTGATTGTGCAGTGTATGTTCTAGTTGCACAACCACAACGCACTAAAATGGATCTTCAAATGAGGATGGGAATATATATTGAATATGAAACATCTTCAATTATAAGATATATTAAACCCATGACGGGTGATGTTTTTACAGCACGTTTTGCTGATTGTCATTTAAAAAAAAAATTATTCCCTATATTAGGGGAGAAAGGAAAAATAAAGAAAAAGATACTTCATGATGTGAACATCAATTAAAGTATATAGAATTCGCACAAAAGAATGCGAAACGAAAGTTCAAAGAAATAATGCATATGCAAGAACTTGCAAATTAATTATTTTATGCATTTAAAGATACAAAAAGAGTGACTAAATCATATATAATAGCAGGAAATGCTCCAGCTCGAATTAAAATTCCAAAAGCAGGCAATAATGTCACTCATGAGTCTTTGCCACGTCTGAAACGTGGAAGTACAATTGGTTCCAAAGATAAAAATCCCCGAAAAGGAAAAATCAGCTGATAATAAGGTAAAGGAAAGTGTTCAAGAAGAACCACAAATCAATATTCCTTCTGCAGAGGATATTGATAAATGTAAATACATAAATTGCGATAAATTATGCAATATTATGAATCAAAATGAAATGAAAAATCTTGATGAGATATTTTCATATAATGTTACAATGACATCATGAATAAAGATGATGATCTGGAACCAAAATCTGTCATTGAATGTCAAAATAGACATGACTATATACGAGCTGAATTGGAATTGCTCAATAAAAGAAAAGTTTTCGGATAAATCGTTATCACTTTTAAAGATGTGAAACGAATGAGATAAAAAATGAATTTTTATCCGAAAAAAGAAATGAGAAAAATGAAATTACAAGATAAAGCAAGACTTGTAACTCAAGATTTCTCTCAAAGACCATGAATGGATTATGAGGAAAACTTATTCTCCTGTTATGGATGCAATTACTTTTAGATACTTAATCAGCCTAACAGTTTCTAAAAATTTAGAAATGCATCTCATGGAAGTTATTACTACTTATTTAAATGAATCACTTGATAGTGATATATACATGAATCCATGAAGGGTTTAAGGTATTAGAAACATCTAATGCAAAACTCAAAGAAATGTATTCTATTGAATCACAAAGATTTTTATATGGGTTGATACAATAGTATAACTGATTAAGTAATTACTTGATAAGAAAAAGGGTATACAAATAATCTTATTTGAACATGTGTTCTTATTAAGAAAACAATGTCCGGATATGTGATTGTAAGTTGTTTATGTCAATGATCATAACATCATATGAACAAATAAAGAGATCTATGAAATCATTCAACTTCTAAAAAATTAAATGAAAGATCTTGAAAAAAAAACCCAAGTATTGCCTTGATTGCAAATTGAGCATATGCCTAATGGTTTACTTGTACATCAAACAAACTATACCGAAAAGATTTGAAAGCATTTTTAAATACAAAACTATTGGTTGATATATCACTCAATATTGACATTGATCCATTTCATCCCCGTGAAGATCATGAAGATCTTTACGGATAAGAAATTCCATATCTTAGTGCAATTGGGGTTATTATGTATTTTACAAATTGTACAAGACCTGATATTTCTTTTGCAGTTAATTTGTTGACAAGGTTCGGCTCAACCTCTACAAAAAGACATTGAAATGGGATCAAGCAGATATTTCGATACCTTCGAGGAACTACTGATTTAAAATTATTTTATTCTAACGCTTCAAAACAAGATTTGGTTGATTATGTATATACAGGTCATTCATCAAATCTACATAAAGCTAAATCTCAAACTGGATATGTATTCCTAAATGGAGATACTGCAATATCATGGCGTTCTCAAAACAAACACTTGTTGCAACATCATCAAATCATGCTGAAGTGATTGCATTACATGAAGCTACTCGGGAATGTTTTTGGTTGAGATCAATGACACAACTCATTGCTGATTCTTGTGGACTAGAACGCTATAAAAGACCAACAACTATCTTCACCAACAACTATATATGAAGATAATGCAGCTTGCATAATACAAATGAATGAAGAGTATCAAAAGTGACAGAACAAAATATAAATGCCGACGAGGCGCCAAAGCCATAGACGGTTTTAACGGTCATAAGTTTGATGGAAAAGAATGGTATGTTGGTAAGGCTCAGAAAAGACGAAAAGGAAATAGGAATTGAAATAAAGGTTTGAGCAAACTATGAAGGAGACTGTAGACAAATCACACTGGCTAAACTTGTACATAAAAGATTAAGATGATACAGTTTCAGATGAAAACCTCAGATTCTTCTCATATACTCAAGATCTCGTAAAAGACAACCAGATTAAAATGAGATACGTTCAATCAACAACTCTGTTGATCTTTATACCAAAGCACTGTCAACCGCTGTTTTCAGAACACACGTTCACAATATTGGCATGAGGCAAGTTCAAAAGATGTGACGACTCAGCGATATCTACTTGAGGGGGAGTCAACTCTATACTGCACTCTTTTTCCCTTGACTAAAGTTTTTATCCCACTGGGTTTTTCTTTAGCAAGGTTTTTAACGAGACAGTACTAGTTGCACTCTAATAAAATTGTCATCCAAGGGGGAGTGTTATGATACCACAAAGTCAAGATAAGGTGGCTATGTGGATGTCAATTTTGTATACAGAACTTACGCATGCAGATGAATAGTTATTTTCACAGTAAACTTTGCATTATAAATAAGGCATCAATATTTGCCATTCAAACTTGTACCTAACTTTCATAATATAGAAAGTTTCTTCATCTTATCTTTATTCTTTATTCATATATACATATATTAAGAAATCTTTGCTAAGATCAGCCATAAAGGTTGTTATAAACCACTAGAACCATAACAGTTTCAATTTAGTAATGGATCTATTCCTCTTTATCAGTCCAGTTCTTTAGTTTTTCCGCACGATATACAAATAATGAAAATTACTCAATTAGACATTTTAATTAACAGAATCAGACCTATTTTTTAACACGTGTCGAAAAGGAAAAAAAATCAAAACTGAATTTGGGGATCAATACAACACCCTAAAAAATTTAATCGTCAACTATAACTGTTTGTAAAGGACCTGTGGCGTAGCATCATTTTCCTATAATTCAAAACAATATACCATTCTAATCTCCTGCGAACACCACATGAAAAATCATATAACCTTCCACGAGGCATTTTTAGTTTTAGGGTATAAAAAGAAACATATTGTACGATTGTGGTATATAATCTCATTTTTGCCATCTAACACACAAACAGTTGGTATTTCGTAATTTGATCAAAGACCAGATAACATATTTTAGAAAAATAGGTCACTTACAATTGATTCACATGCCGCAACATATTAACAACGGAGCTGTAACATCCCTCCTTACCATGACCACAATATTGTCCGTTGCCCGTAGACGCACGGCTTTTTTCTTGGTGACCACATGAGGCTTTCCCAGGAGGTCACCCATCCAAGTACTACTCCCGCTCGAGCACGCTTAACTGCAGAGTTCTGACGGGATCTGCTGTGCTTGTAGCCCCAAAACGCGTTGTGTCTGGTAAGGATGAGAGTTACCTTATAAGGGGCTCAAACTTTCTTACACAAATCGATGTGGGACGGGGTATTACAAACTCCCCCACTTAGAATCCTGATCAGGAGATGCACGAGCCGAATGCCCGTCACACCCCGAGAGGCTAGTGCTCTGATACCATCTGTAACATCCCTCCTTACCATGACCACAATATTGTCCGCTTTTGTAACATCCGTGTTACATCCGTCCCACATTGGTTGGAGAGGGGAATGAAGCATGCCTTATAAGGGTGTGGAGACCTTTCCTAGCATGACGCGTTTTGGGACAAGCACAGCAGATCCCATGAGAACTCTGCAGTTAAGCGTGCTCAGGCAAGGGCACTACCAGGATGGGTGACCTCCTGGGAAAGTGTTCGTCGTGTGTGGTCGCCAAGAAAAATCCGTGAGCAACCTACGGGGTGAACACATGAGGCTTTCCCAGGAGGTCACCCATCCTAGTACTACTCCCGCTCGAGCACGCTTAACTGCAGAGTTCTGACGGGATCTGCTGTGCTTGTAGCCCCAAAACGCGTTGTGTCTGGTAAGAATGAGAGTTACCTTATAAGAGGCTCAAACTTTCTTACACAAATCGATGTGGGACGGGGTATTACAGGAGCCCTCTGTCTTTAACCATTGCATCTCCAAGTAGATTGGCAACACGCGTTGTTGTAGTTACTTCACAAGATTTCTATTCACCATAATCAAAAAAAGACTACATCATAGTGCTCGATTAGTAACCTATATTATGTCACGATACTACATGTGTACTAATTTCATAATTTCACCTAAACTTACTAACCAAAACCTCAACAAACGTAATTTAGAGAACCCATATAATGTAGAGAACCCATTTCATAAAAGTGATTTTAAATTCTTGACCTACACGACACATGCCGACTTTGATCCAACTTTTTAAGCGTTTTTGAGCGACTTTGGGACGAGCTAGTCCTCAAACCGACGCGTTGGCCGACTCAGCTTACTTTAACAACAATGATAAAGTTGAAATTACCTTTGAAACTCAAACCTGAGATAGATCCTCATGACTTGAATACCTTTCAAGTAACTAAATTTAGTTGAATACCTTTTAAGAGTTGGCCAAAGAGTTGATTTAATGTTCATTCCCGGACACTGAGATGACATACATGATCATAATTGAACATATAGTATTAGAACCATACCACCAACGAATAAATATTACAACGTACTTGCAAGATATTACAAATACCTCATCATCTACGTTTATGAAACATCTGAAAGATAAAAATGACATCAACACCCGACAGGTTCAGGATCACCCATGCTGAACCGCTCCACTTTGTATTAGCTACCGAATCTCCTAAGAGGATGCGAGCTGTAACTGCAATGCGAGCTTCTGACATCAATTAATAAAAAAAAAAATAATCACTGTTAAGATGTTCTTCAATTAATTCAGGTTGACCCGATCCACTTTGACATGTAACAAAAAAGCACTCATTTTCTCTGCAACTCGTTCTCGCCCACTGAAACGTATAGTGCACTTGCAAATATAGTAACACCATAAAAGTAAACAATAGATTTGTTTATTTCTAAGATTTCAAAATAGAACAACTTTATTGTGTTAGATTCAAAATAGTCACATGCTAGTTGACAAATATTATTCCAGAAAGTAATAAAATTATAGGCCTACCAAAAAGATAATTTTCAAGTCTCCCCATAGTCATGTATTCATAAACGTAGTCTTTGATCTCCATCCGTGCAGTAACCGTTTAAAATGACAAGGTTTGAATGACGCAAGAGACTCAACATAAGAACCTCCACGATGAAGACAAAATAATTTCAAAGCTAAATGTTTATATCTCTTCATATATGCAACAATACATATAACTATGAAATTAAAGTAAAGCAGATAAAAGAAATAAGTTTTTTAAACGTGCATATCGAATTCATCCATTTTGCTTAATGAGATATAATTATTCAAATGCCAAACCATATCAGATCATCTTCATACTTCGGCAAACTGTTTCACAATCAAGACGAATCTATGTTCAGTCAATATACATCCGTTCGACATAAATAGTAATACTAATAATATTAATAATTAATAATAAATTTGATAAATACAATTCAAAACGAAACCGGTTTCGAATATAGTATACACTTAACAGCGGCAATAGTCTATCGTCAGCATAAGTTGTGTAAAATTGGATCAATGAATCAATAACCCTACAAAGACAACATATTTCGTTCAATAAGTAGTGCAAATCTGAATATCAACAGATTGGAATGGAAGGGTAATCACACATAATTGATTAATAATTCCTTCTGTAACTTATAGCCAAACACCTAGCACATTGTATAATCTGGGGTTACAATTTTGAAAAATGGAATTCAATCGTTCAATTTTAGGGTTACACTTTTAGGGTTACAGTTTTGATAAAAACTCGTTCACAATTTGAAATTAAAGTAATCTATTGAAGAAATCGTGTAATTGTCATATGATTTATTAAAGAATGGACAATAAAAATCGAAATACCTAATCATAATTTGTACTTACAATTAGCAGCATCGTTAGTTTGAAACGCATGGTTCGTTAATTGATTTTTTCATTATTCATTGTAGTCTGCGTTTTCTTCATCAACGCGTAGTCCATTATTTTGTATGAATGAACCCTAATCCAATTTTGTATGGATGAACTCTAATCCATCGTCTTCACCGTCGTTGAAATCAAAAGAGAAAATTAGGGCAAAAAACTTAATCGGATGATTACAAAATTTATACCAAATTTTACATATATCTAGCAAAAGTTTACTGTTAGTTTTAATAAAATAAATAGTCATGGGGTGTGTGAGAGAGAGTGTGAGGAGAGAGAGTGTGAGGTTTGAGGGTTTTGCAGGTGGCAGCAAGGATGATCGACGGCAAAGGTACAATGGTAAATCACAAGATCGGCTAACAAGTATCTTCGGAATCCACTTAACTTCCTTCATGTTTTTCAACTTCCCGGATAATTGGAACGTTACAGACTTATGGAGATCCTTCAAACCTTATGGAGAGATTAGGGACGTGTACCTAGCTCGAAAAAGGTTAAGGAATGGCTGCCGGTTTGCATTCGCTAGGTTTGGAAATGTAACGAATGTTGAAATAATGTTAAAGAAGCTTGAGAATATTATGTTCAATGAGAAACCTATAAGAATTTTCATGGCCAGAGAAAGAGATGAAGCACATCAAATGCATAGCAATATCCAGCAGAAACAACAACCACCAATCAACGGCAGGGTAAATGGTATGTACTACTCAAACGCATTAAGAGACAACAGAAGATTTAACGAGGTTGTTGGTACGCCTATGGGCGATCTCCGTGATAAACTCAACAGCAAAAAGGGCGGTGAGTGTATGAAGGATATTAGAGATGGTGATCTTAGGGATAAAATTAACAAGAAGAAGGGACCGGCAGTGAATATTGAAGCACCGTACAAGTACAAGGATGGTAGAACGATCAACCTGAAAGACCAAACACTCCCCAACTCATATTTGATGGGCAAATCCATCCTATGTGAACTTAAAGGGACTGAATTGTTCTTCCAACTAGAAGATCTGTGTAAAGCGGAGGGATTAGCAAATTTCACGCTCAAATACCTAGGTGGGTTGGATGTACTCTTAGTATGTGAATCATCAAGTGTGGCAAAAAAAATCATGGAAAATTGTAACCACGCCATCCACAAGTGGTGTAACAAGTTGAAGATCCTGGACGAAAAGCATTGGTCATCTGGAAGGTTGATATGGATCACTATCAGGGGTGTTCCTGTTACTTGGTGGGATGAAGTTACGTTCAAGAAAATTGCGGGATGGTGGGGTAAGATTATCGATATGGAAAATTGCAGCATCACAGATGGTAATCAAAATCTGGATGTTGGCAAAGTTCTAATTCACTCCCGTAGTAACACTATAAGTTTTGATGGTGAAATTCAATTAATTGACAACACAGGCAGCGTTTATGTAAGTGTCAAGGAAGATCAAACGAAGGTAGTTCAGTTCGCGTTCAACGTAAATGATTCATTCGGTCATATCTCAAAAGAGTCCAAAAAAGATGATGATGAAGAAGATGAGTTTATCGATGACACCTTCGACGGTTCGGAAGATGATGATTTCGATCTCAACCCCAACCTAGATGATGAAATAGATGACCCCGTTGGTAATGGCAATTATAAATCTGATCGTGCTGAGTGTAACTCTCAAGGTAGCCAACAGGATGATTGCATTCATGATGGAGGCCCAAAGTATGGCCATGGTGACCGGAACTGCGAAGATTCCGGTGAAAGGAATCATGTGAGAGAAACTGTAGAAGATGAGGAATCTGGGTGTTGGAACCTAGGCAACTTCTTCCAAGGTCACAATGATGATGTTGGGAAAGCAAGTGTGGACGCTTTGGTTACCGAAAATTTCGGGGATGATACCCAAGATATAGGGCAACAAAACACGCGTGCATCTTCGACCAATCATTTAGAAGATCAGGTAGCTATTCCTGTGGGCCCCAAATTGGTGAATAATCAATTAAATAAAAATGACTCCAATAAGGAATATCCGTCAGAGGAGACACAGGTAAGCCCAACAACCACAAAAAGTAGTAAGCCCATCAATAAAAAGGAGCCCAATCATGCCAATCATGTATACACTTCTAGAACCAGAAGCCCAAGAAACACTGATGGACCAAAACCCGTTAATAAAAATGTCGGTCCTAAAAAGGATTGTTGCTGGAGCAATATCAGGAGTTGGAAAACATCATCGCGTATGATGAACCTCAAGAATGCCGCCAGAAAGAGTCGCCCTGAAAAACAACCTGTTCGATCCAATTGCACTTCGTGTGAAGCAAAAAATCACAATTACAACTCACCAATTATCGATGCTACTAGTAAGTGTGACAATCTACCCAGATCAGCCCCAGATAATGACGTTGGCAAATCAAGACAGCCCCAATCGATCAAATCAGCAAACTCAGAGGAGGTTTATGACTTTGGACGCCGTTTAGGACTAAAATGGCAGAAAAAGCAAACTACCCAGTAAGCTTTCCCCTACTATCTCGTTTCCTTAATGTTTAAATATGAAGATTATGTCATACAACATTAGATCTTTCGGGTTAGGAAAAAATAGTAAATTTGGGGCCTTGAAGAAATTGATTCTGAAGGAAAAACCTTCTTTTTTCGCCCTACAAGAAACAAAACTTGAATCAGTCGATGATAGGTGGGTTAATTTAATTTGGGGTTCTTTAAACTGCAACTTTATTCAGCAAGACAAAATTGGTAAATCGGGAGGACAATTACTAATTTGGGATTCGAGTCTTTTTGAAGCGACTGATGTAATAAAATTCGATAGAGTTATTGGTGTTCGCGGTAAATGGAAAGACAACGGTTCCATCCTAAATGTCCTAAATATTTATGGACCTCACGATGAGAGAGGTAAACAGAGTTTGTGGGATTCTTTGTCAAACGTAATTAATAGCAACAATGAGGCTTGGGTTTTATGCGGTGACTTCAATGAGGTAAGAACTCCCGAGGAACGACTTAATTGTGTTTTTGTTGAGAACAGGGCAAAAAAGTTTAACGAGTTCATACAAGCTAATAATCTGTTAGAAATCCCCATGGGAGGTCGTAGCTTTACACGTGTTTGTGATAATGGAATAAAATTTAGTAAGCTTGATCGCTTTCTTGTCTCCGAACCATTCTTATTGCTCTGGAGAAATTTAACTGCTGTGGTTATGGAGAGAACCGACTCAGATCACTGCCCTATTTCACTCTCTGACGATGAGAGAAACTTTGGTCCAAAACTCGTGAAGGTTTTCGATGCTTGGCTTGATAATAATGATGCGGAATTGTTAATCCAGAATACTTGGGCAGCTTGTTCACCCCCAGGCCCACGTAGAGATCGTCAATTCCTTTCGAAACTTAAGATGGTAAAAGCAGCACTTATACAGTGGAGTTCACAGCAGTTTGGTTCATTAGATAGCGAGATTGATGACCTCAAAACTAAGGCACAAGCTTTAGAATTAAAGGCATAATCGATTAACTTAAATGATAGTGAACTTGCAGAGTGGAAAGATGCCCGTAAACATTGGTTGGAAAAAGAAAAAATTAAAACAAGCATGCTTAAACAAAAAGCGCGGATTAAATGGAATTTAGAGGGTGACGAAAACACAAGGTTTTTCCACTCGGTGATTCGGAATAATTACAACAGGAACAATATTAGAGGGCTTATTATAGATGGAGTTTGGAATGACAAACCACCGGACATAAAGGAAGCAGCCCTTAATCACTTTAGCCACTTGTTCGAAGAGCCTAATAATTCAAGACCTACACTTGAAGATCTGAGTTATCCTTCGATCTCCCGTGAGGATGCTACTTCACTCGAAAGCCAGTTTCTTGAGTCTGAAATTCTTGGTGCTATAAACGACTGTGGTAGCTCGAAGGCTCCAGGGCCGGACGGGTTTAATCTACGCTTCTTTAAAAAATACTGGAACACGATCAAGTCAGACCATATTGATGCTATTACCTGGTTTTGGGAAAAAGGCGAGATGTCCAAGGGATGTAACGCCTCTTTTGTCACATTTGTTCCCAAAAAGTCTGACCCATTAACCCTCGGCGATTTCAGGCCCATCAGTCTCATCGGTAGCTACTACAAAATAGTGGCTAAGATTCTCTCCAATCGACTCCGAAAGGTTCTACCTAATCTTGTTGGAACCGAGCAAAGTGCCTTCTTAAAAGGGCGTTTTATTCTCGATGGTGCCCTAATTGCAAATGAAACGGTAGAATTCATCAAATCAAATCGAAAGAAAGGACTCATCTTTAAGGTAGATTTTGAGAAGGCTTTCGATAGCCTAAATTGGAACTTCCTTACCGATGTCATGAAATGTATGGGGTTTGGTCCTAAGTGGAGAAAATGGATCCTAGCGTGCTTAAAATCTGCTTCTATCTCAATTCTTGTAAACGGATCTCCAACAAAAGAGTTTAATCTTGAAAGAGGTGTGAGGCAAGGTGACCCACTGTCTCCGTTTCTTTTTATTCTTGCGGCAGAGGGACTGAACATCCTAACGAAGGCAGCGGTTGATCGGGGCCTTTTTAAAGGTATTGAAGTTGGTAACGATAAAATCCTAGTGTCACACCTACAATACGCGGACGACACAATCTTTTTCGGGGAATGGAGTCGCATAAATGCTTCTAACATTTGGAACATTTTAAATTGCTTTGAACTTGTGTCGGGTCTTAAAGTGAATTTTAGCAAAAGCTATGTTTTTGGTTTGGGGGTAGATATAGCCGAAATCAGCCCGATTGCCCAACACTTGGGCTGTCAAATTGGTTCCTTCCCGTTTACATACCTTGGTATCCCTATTGGCGCGAATATGAAAAAATCAAGTGATTGGCGTCCAGTAATTGACAAGTTCGATAAAAGGTTATCCGGTTGGAAAATGAGATCGATGTCTTTTGGAGGAAGATTGGTACTTATTAAGTCGGTCCTGTCGAGTTTACCATTGTACTTCTTCTCGCTTTTCCGAGCTCCACCATGTATCCTTAAAAATCTTGAGAGTGTTAGACGCAATTTTGTTTGGGGCGGGACGGGTACACGATCCAAAATCCCTTGGATTAAATGGGAAACTATCCTAAATTCTTTTGAAAACGGGGGGCTTAATATTGGGTCATTAAAAAGCAAAAATCTCGCTTTATTGGGGAAATGGTGGTGGAGGTTTAAAACCGAAACCGATGCCTTTTGGGTCAAAATTATTCGTAGCATACATGGTTCTAATGGCGGCCTGGTTTCGGGGAGTGTAAACTCCTCGGGTACTGGGACGTAGTTTAACATTGTGTCAGCAGGTACAGAGATCGAGAATTCTCAGGTGGCCTTCAAGTCTTATTTCAGTAAACAAGTCCGTGATGGCAGCAAGACCTCCTTTTGGTTCGAACATTGGATCGGTGAAGACAAACTTTGCAACTTATTTCCTAGACTGTTTAGATTTGAAACTGATCCTGATGTAACAGTGAAAGATCGAGTCATTTCGGGTAACACTATTTCATCCTTAATGGGCTGCTGGCGTCGAACTCCTACAGGTAGAGCACATGGTGAGTTGGAAAAGCTAACAAGTCTGATTTCTACCTTCCATTTCGATCACAATGCAACAGATATTTGGAAATGGTCCTTGGATGGAGACGGTATGTTTAGGGTAAAATCATTGGCATCAGCAATTGATGATAGGATACTAGGGTCAAACAGCTCTTCGGTAAGCACGATTAGAAACAACTTAGCTCCGAAAAAGCTTGAAATCTTTGCGTGGCGGGCATTGCACAAAAGATTACCCGTTAGACTTGAATTGGACAAACGGGGGATCGATCTTCATAGTGTTAGATGCCCGTTATGCGACGACGATTTGGAATCCGTGGATCACTCTATTATTTTTTGCCAACAATCTCTCGACATTTGGGAGAGGGTATATAAATGGTGGGACATGGGTCCCTTCTCGAGTTTCAGTGTCAACGAGGTGCTCGGTACAGTAAACAACCCAAGAATGTCCAAATTCGGGGGGATGCTTTGGTTAGCCGTAAGGTGGGTTAGTGCTTACATCATTTGGAAAAACCGAAACAACAAGGTATTTAACGGGAAATGTTGGAACACTCCGATGGTCTTCAATGAAATTCAAATCAAGTCATTCGAGTGGCTTTCTCCAAGAGCGAAAGGTAGAAAACTCGAGTGGCTAACGTGGCTTTCGAACCCATCTAC
Organism: Rutidosis leptorrhynchoides; assembly: GCF_046630445.1. Taxonomy (NCBI): domain Eukaryota; kingdom Viridiplantae; phylum Streptophyta; class Magnoliopsida; order Asterales; family Asteraceae; genus Rutidosis; species Rutidosis leptorrhynchoides. The sequence goes on along the minus strand of NC_092333.1, from coordinate 218,629,850 downwards.
TTTTCTCACAGTCACGTAGCTGCACAAACTCACTGTAATTTATATTGTGTCTCGTGATTTTCATAGTTTCGTGATTGTCTGATGTATATTTTCGTGTAATTCTTCTATTATTCTATGTTGTAGTTGGTCTTCAATGGTCAATTGGAGGCCCATGCTCGATGTACATTCAAATTAGTATTTCAAATAAAAATTACCTTGCTTTTCAAAAAAAAAAAAAAATTTATACCATTAGGTGCATAAAATTATAATGGATAAATTAGTGCTATTCGCGTGATCGATTTCAGGAGTACGGCAGCCATAATCTCAGACGAAAGGTAGAAGGTTTTAAGAAGAAAGGGGTGATCAAGCATAAAATGGTTAGGTTCATGCATGATCGACTTGAGGGTTTTTTTGAGTTTAACTCCGTGAGTAACCTCGTACGAGATGATAATTTTAGAAAGGGTGGTTAAACGTAACCCACCATCATTCGGGTTAATCAGAAACAATGGCTCGTTGGACGTTGTTAGGATTTGATGTTCAAGGAACGTTACCTGAGAACCGTTATTATGACTGTGCAGATAGAGTGTTGTGAGAGATGAGTTTTCTCCTTCTATATTGAATTAGTCCTTTGTGAGAAGCTGGGTGTGTGTATTTATAGGCAAGAGTAGCTGTCTTTTTCTTTGCCACGTGGGTGACAAGAAAAGGAGGAGGGTACAAAATGGTACAGAATTGTACTATTCTGTCGCATTGGATCGTGCACTCGCGTGGTCCCCTCCACATCTTGCTGTTTTGCTACGTCCTGCCACTCGTACGATTACTGAGATTCTGTCCTTAATGTCTTGTACTGTCTCCTGTCTTATTCATTCCCCGCCTTTACTTAACGCAATCTTCTGGTAGCGCTACACTCAATCGCGCGATATCATTGGCCGAACTGCGCCTTATATTGCTTGCAATAACAGTCTTACGTGATATGTTAGCGTATTTTATGCGCGATATGTTTAGCGTATTTTATGCGCATCATTAAGTCCCCCCCCCCCAGTTCTATGGTATGTGCAGTTCATTCGCGCATAGCGTAGAACTATTATCATTTCGTCTTGAGTTGCGATGAGACAGTTCTGACGCAATAACCATTGGGGTCCTTAACTGTCACTTTCACAGTCAGATCTTTAAATCCACTGCCTTGCTGTCAGATCTAATCTGACACGTGTACGGTTCAGATTCGTTCCGTATTCTCTATCCTTCTTTTTCTCCCCAATAAATACTTCGAAAGTTCTCATTTTCATCTTTACTTTTATCTTCTTCCTTCTCTCACACACACATTTCTATAATGGTTGCAAGTAGCGCGAGCGCCGATTTTTCAAACATAGGAAATTTTATGTCCGACGTAATCCAGGATTATAAAAACAAGCTGCTTACGTGGTATCCTCCCATTAAAGAGTTCAATCCTTTTGTTCCTAGCTTTCGTGATCGCGCTAATCGTCCCCCCACATGGCAAGGTCGCGATTAATGATTTGGCGATGAAGAGGGGTAATATACGCATTCCTCCCACCAACTTTTATATGTTAGTGCTATCTCACTTTAACATTGGCATTGGGCAGCTGGATCCAAATGGCGCTTGCATAGTGTCTTTGTTTCAAATGTGGTGACATGTGCATAATTTTACACCCACGGTGAATCTCTTCAAAAACATTTTCAACTATGAGCGAGTCAATCAGAGTTGGTATAGTTTCAAAGATATCCAGGGGTCCACTCGAGAGCATTGGTGGAAGATTTCCCCCAACTGGAAAGAGAATTATTTCTTTTTCGATAATACTTTTATTCCTTCTTCTTATGCCAATATAATGTAATGGCAATATGGTTTCAATGCTGATTTGAACTATGCCTGCATTAAGTTCGGTGGAGCGCGATATGTTAGACAAGTGCGTGGGCCAATCTTTGTACCTGCACATCTATCAGAACATCACCTTGTACGCTGGCGGTATCTCTAAACATTGGCCTCATCTCGAATGTAGCCCTTGCTTTACGCAGCATCTCAAAGGTTAGCGAATTTCTTAGAATTCTTTTGTGTATTGCGCGACTCGTGCTTAATGCATCATTGTACCTTGTGGTTTTCTTCTTTTTAGAGATACCGTTTGCAGCGTGTCTCACGACAGAGAAATTGGCGTATGTGTGAGGCCCCGTACAAAAATTAACGTGTACGGATCATCAACAACAGGTCCATTACAAGGTTACAACACTATATGCTGTTTTAAAACAAGTTTGCATTCATGGAAAGATAACGTTTTACAGAAGATAGCGTGCTTCTACGAATAGAAAGCATTAATATAAGTACGTGACACAAAGGTCATTACAAAGCCACTGTTCAAATATAGCATAAGTTATGAATGCAAAGTAAAAGTTTCGTAATTGAGACATCTCTAAGCAATGCAGCGGAAGTCTAACACCGAGAGTCTAATACAGCGGAAGCAACATACGTCTAAGCACCTGAGAAATAACATGCTTAAAAAATCAACACGAATGTTGGTGAGCTATGGTTTGATTGTAACAATAATGTAATGTAGGCCACGAGATTTCGTATTCAAAACAGTATGAAAAGTATATGCTTAACCGTGGGCACTTGGTAACTAACTTAACGTATATATATCACCCCCTAAAAGTACACTTGGCGAGTACGTAAGTTTACGAAGTATTAAACACCCGTTAAATGCTAGCGCGACTAGCCCGAGTGGGGATGTCAAACCCTATGGATCCATATCTAAGATTCGCGTTCACCGGTTCAAAAACCAATGACTAAACGTTACCGAGCTAAGGGAAAATTTTATGCCGTTATATCACCCACACATATATAAAGTTTAAGTAATCGTGCCTAGTAAGTAAAATATAAAAAGCGCATGTATTCTCAGTCCCAAAAATAGTTAGGTAAAAAGGGAGCTATAACTCACAGTGAAAGTGCGGTAAAAGTCGATACGAGATAAGTAAGCAAGTAAGTCGGTCCGAAAGGTCCTCAACCTAAGTCAAAAGTTACTAAGTCAGTAAGTTGTCCCAAAAGGGTTTAAATGTACGTAAGTTAAGTCTTAAGTGTCATCATCATCAACATCATACGTAAAAAGTAAAGTAAGTTTTCAATCAAGAATAGAGATCGAAACAAAGGCTGACTTCGTTCAGATGCTACGACCTCTATACAAAGGGAAATGACATGAAACCAATGGCCAAGGCTCCGTATGTGAGTCCTCTAACCTCTGACCAATTTTCAGAACCTAACTCGTCTTCGTTTGACCATGGCGACGGTTTAAGGGCGAGTAGGTCAGAATTTTCAGCACAACGTTACAAAGGCGTAGTGACTTTCGGAAGGCTACAAATCCTAAACCGTAAATCGGATTAAGACGAGTATTAAAAGAAAAGTCATCTACTCGAACCAAATTATCTGGAAATAAACTTTTTCAGAAGCCCAGGACCTTGATCAGACCCTGAAAAACAGAAAGAAAGTGCTCCGGTGGGTTTCTTGGTGTTTGATGCTCATCACGGTTCTCATCCTTGATGCGTATGAGCCTCAAGTATACAACTCTTGATATTTTAGCATCACTTTAACCAAGGTTTAACCATCAACACACAAAGTTAGGACTAAAAAATAAAATACAACTCTTGTGAGAGTTTGAGCAAGGTGATGAACCAAAGTTACATCAATTTCTTAGTTCCAACACAAATACAAGTCCTATTAAGTTATAAACTTTAAATCCAACTAAATAAGCAAGACCTTAAGCTATTGAACTTAGATCTTAGCTAAACATTAAATACCTTAGACTAAAAACTCTAGATCTCATGTTCTTGGTGAAACCCTAAGTCATAATACTTAGACTTTCAACTTTTACACAACCATAAGTTACAAAACTTAGATCTTGTAAAGTAAAGTGAACACAAGTTAATGAATTCTTGTTTTGATAAGCTAGATGACCATAAGTTACTTAACTTAGATCAACTTTAAATGTGTGAAAGTTATAAGCTAGGAAGCTTAAACTTTCTTGTTCTTGAACCTTCAAAGTTAGACTTTGGTTACAAGATTTATGAGATCAAAGTTAACAAGTAAATCTTTGACCAAGGAGCTTACATAAATTGATTTCTCAAACATAAATGATAAATTTAAAGTTAACACTAAACAAGTTCAAGGTTGGATCCTTTATATAATGAGATGTCAAGTTACAAGCTTGAATCTTCATAAAATGAACTTTAAAGTTCCAATACTTGAACTTAAAGAGAATCTTAAAGTAATTGATCCTTTAATTATTACAAGTTTCATGTAGGACCAAAAGCTACAAAGCTTTGATCCTTGTTCTTGATTCTTTATCATACAAGTAATTAAAGAATGCAAGATAACATAAGGATTTAAGTTACAGAACCAAAATCCAAAAATAATAAAAAGATGATGATGATTACGATTTTAGGAGCAAAAAAAAGAAAGAAAAAGAGTTTAAACCTTCAAGTTCTTCAAGTAATTTTGAGAGAAAAGTTCGAGAGAAACTTGAGAGAAAAAGAGTGTGTGTTTTGAAATGAAATGAGAGAATGAAGTGAAGTTTAAAAAAAATAAAGTGGTGGTGAGATGGTGTTGGTGGCCGATAGTTAAGGGAGCAAGGGGAGGGGACCATTTGCTTGGCATGGGTGGTAGTACATGGTGGTGTGGGTACATGTTGGGTGGCATGGGGTGTAAGGTTAAAGCGTGTAAGTATTAGTACCAAGCATGCTTAATACTTGTCTTATTTACTAATGGGTTTTGTCTTATGTTTCATGGGCTAACTAGTCCACTAATTAGTCCATTAAGTGAGCCCATTAAGTTAAGTAGGTTGGGCCTTTAATAAGCTAGGTCCATTAAGGGCTTAAGTCCATTAAAACTAACTAGTAAGCATTAGTAAACACTAAGCATAATTAAGGAATCATAAAGACAATTAATTGTCATAAATATATAACAATTTTGTTTACGTAGTCATAAAATTCCAATTATGAAAAAAGTTTATCGTGCACTAAGTACGTAGCTCGTTTTAAACAATAAGTGGCACTAACGTTCGTAAATGTATTCAAGGATTATGTTAAGTAACTAAGTACTTAAAAACACATTGTAAGGCATTAACGAAAGTAATTAACATAATTAATGATCTCAGTAATTAATCTAACTCAGTACGCACAGAAACGCAGTTTCGTGAAAGTAATAAATATAATTAAAAGTCGAAAAAGTCGGGTCATTACATTACCCACCTGTTAAAGAAAATTTCGTCCCGAAATTTAAGCTGAGGTAGATGGTGGAGTTGGGAAGAGGTGAGGATACTTTTGCATCATTTGATCCTCTCGTTCCCAAGTAAACTCAGGCCCTCGTTTTGCATTCCATCGAACTCGGACGATCGGAATCTTGTTACGTTTCAAGGTCTTGACCTCACGGTCCATAATTTCAATGGGTTCTTCCACGAAGTGGAGTTTGTCATCAATCGTAAGCTCATCGAGAGGGATGACAAGTTCTGGTTCAGCAAGACATTTCTTTAGATTCGACACGTTAAAAGTAGGATGAACGGAGCTCAATTGTGTCGGAAGATCCAAACAGTAAGCAACGGGTCCAATACGCTCCAAGATTTCAAAAGGACCAATGTATCACGGATTTAACTTTCCACGCTTTCTGAAACGGGTTACACCTTTCCAAGGTGCGACTTTCAACATTACGCGGTCACCCACTTGGAATTCAAAATCTTTACGTTTAAGGTCGGCATAGCTCTTTTGATGATTGCGGGCTGTCTTGAGCCTCGCTTGAATTTGAACAATCTTCTAGGTTGTTTCATGGATTAGCTCGGTTCCAGTGATTTTCTTCTCATCCACTTCGGCCCAACAAATAGGAGAATGACATTTGCGGCCATACAACGCTTCTAAAGGTGCGGCATTAATACTCGAATGATAACTATTGTTGTAAGAAAATTCGGCTAGCGGCAAATGCTTTTTCCAAGCTTTTCCAAAATCAATAACACAAGCACGCAACATGTCCTCCAAAGTTTGAATCGTGAGTTCGCTTTATCCATCGGTCTGCGGGTGATATGCGGTACTCATGTCGAGACGTGTTCCCAAGGCTTCTTGCAAGGAACGCCAAAATCTAGAGGCGAAACGGGCATCTCGGTCTGAAATAATCGATAAGGGCACACCATAACAAGATACAATTTCCTTTATGTATAGTTGAGCGAGTTTTTCCATCATATCAGTCTCTTTCATGGCTAGGAAGTGTGCAGATTTGGTAAGACGGTCAATGATAACCCAGATGGTATCGTATCCGCCCATCGTATTTGGTAGTTTCTTGATGAAGTCTATCGTTATCCTTTTCCACTTCCATTGCAGGATTTATGGTTACTGAAGTAACCCAGATGGCCTTTGATGTTCGGCCTTAACCTTTGAACAAGTCAAAAACTTCCCAACATAAGTAGCAACGTCCTTCTTAAGATTAGGCCATCAATACTGTTCCTTGAGAGCGTGGTACATCTTACCGGCTCCTGGATGAATCGAATATCTTGACTTGTGGGCTTCGTCTAGAGTAAGGCTTCGTAAATCCCCATAACTAGGCACCCAAATCCTTTCGGCGAAATATCGAAGTCCAGTCTCCTTAACTTCAAATAGAGAGACGAGAATGTTCAAGTGCTCATGAGAAATATTCTCCTCCTTGAGAGCTGTGATGACCCGAAAAATTTCGACTTATTTAAACCAATTCTCTATACGATTTATTATTTTGACACGTTAAACAAAGTCTGTTAGATTGAGTCTCAAAATTTTAGAATTGTTTCATATATTCAATTACCTTTGACTGCTCTCGACGATTCACGAACAATTATATGTATATATATATATTATAAGATGTACAAGTAAAACACTATTTGCTACAGTGAATAATATGTCGACAAACAAGAAAACAAAACAAAGTGAGCTGGCCATGCAATCGCATGGCAGATACACCAAAAGCCCATGCGATCGTATGGGGACCAAAAACACTATTTGTACAGTAAATATTATGTCGACGAACTAGCAAACAAAAGTAAAATGAGCTGGATTAGGCGGCCATGCGATCGCATGGCAAATACACTACAAACCCATGCGATCGCGTGGGCTACAGGAAATGGAAAAGTACTATAAATACGCCAGTTTGCTCGACGAATTCTTCACACTCTTTCTTTTCTTTATTCTATAATTTAAATTTATATTTATAATTATAATTATAATTATAATTTAAGTTTAATAATAATAAAGTATATACGGGGGTGTTTTAATTCGGGTTTCAAACCGTTTTAAGCTAAGGAAATATTGAGTATTGTTCGGGGTATTGTTCGTGAATCCAAGACCAACCATACAGTCATCCACTATCTTTACGTCTACGTAATTTGCCTACAATATTGAACCTCAATATTGAACAGTGAGTTATAGATCCCCTTTTAAATGCTTTAAATATTATTGGGCTGAGAATGCATGCAATTTATTTTTAACGCAATGGATACAAGTACATACTTAATTCTACACTGAGCTAAACCAAAAATCCCTTAGATTTGGTAACTAGTAGCTGCCAGTACATAGGATATGGACTGGTGGGCGCGAATAATTGTATATGGATCCATAGGGCTTGACATCCCCGTCCGAGCTAGAGCGCTTGCCTTTTAACGGACGTATGTTATTTGAGTTTATGACACGTTGGTTTGCGTGTATTAAAACGAATAGGGTAATTATCATTATAGCGTTAAGTTTAGTTACCAGGGTGCTCTGTTACGTAGAATCTATTGATAAACTTTTGATGAAATCTTGTGGTCCATCTTTATATTTATGACTCGAGCAATTAAACCTATAACTCACCAACATTCGTGTTGACTTTTTAGCATGTTTTATTCTTAGGTCCTTAGACTGCTTCCGCTGTGATGTGCTTGTTGCCTGCATGGAGTCTCTCATGCTTTGTATAAAGTTTATTGCATTCGAAATAAAACTGCGTTGTGTAATAAATAATTTGACTGTGATGTCAAACTGTATGATAAAAACTTATGTAATTTGGGGATTTGCTTATACCTAAGCACTCACCCACATGTTTATAACTTTCTATGTTTAGAAAGTCACTTATTTTAATGAATGTAATATTTTATCAAAACGTATCATATAGAGGTCAAAACCTCATTGTGGAATCAATGATTAACGTGTCGCGTCAATAGCAATTTTGACGGGTCGTTACAGTTGGTATCAGAGCTTGAGGTCATAGGGTACCAGAATTTGCATTAGTGTGTTTAACTGGTAATTATTAGGATACATTAGTGAGTCTGAACTATGATCGTATCTGTTATTACCGATTTTTTCTTATCATTTTTGTCAAAAACAATATATGTGATATATTTATATGCTAACGTAATTATTGTTTCAATTATGTGATAGATGACTTCTTCTAATGCTATCATTTTGTATGACTCGGAATCAGACACTGAATCTATTCTATCCACAACTGAAAAGGGCGTTCCAATACCTATTAAAGAAGAAATTGTGTTAGCCGGGGAATCTCAACTCCAGGTAAACCCAGAGGAGGTCCCAGCTCCACCCATCCCTGGTTTTTCGGAGCTACATTATCATTTCGATGGAACTGTGATCCCTGGAATAAATGAGGGCCGTCCATTTCTAAACGAACATGGACACTGGGTGTGATGGCCCCGTCAAAACACTTAACGGCTCCGTCACTTGGTCCCACAGCTTGATCGAACTTATATGAATTTAACAAATGACATTGCATTCTTTTATTTCAAAAGTTTCGCAAAAAGGAAAGCATACCAAAATATGTAGTTTAAAAGTAACCCAACATATTAATAATCCAAAGTTGACACAAAACATTGTCAACAACCCACAAGTAATAATTATTCAAAAACCGAATGCAAGCCAAAGTTTCATAAATTGTTTCATTAAAATCTGCCCAAATGCATGCAGACTCTTCTAAACACAGCGGAAGCATCACATAAACTCAAGTACCTGTGAAAACATGCGAGTAAACTGTCAACACAAAGGTTGAGTGAATTATAGGTTTAAATAATTAAATAAACTTTAGACCACAAGATTTAAAAATGTTAGAAAACATTAAACATTATTCCATTATCAATGAGCCACCTGGTAAACACTTAACCCTTTATTTACCCTTGCCAAACATAATAGAAATATACACTGGACAGTGTATCTACAACAAAATACGAAGTACTAAACATTCTGATTATAAATTGCTAGCGCGACTAGCTCGAAATGGGGTTGTTAAACCCGATAGATCTATCCGTAGGATTCGCGTTCACCGGTAGAAACCAATGATTACAGTTACCAGACTAGGGAATATTTTTGTCCAACTCACAATGAATAATTTAAATTTAATCGTCACTTGTGTCTAAATGTGAAATAAAATGCATGTAATCACATCCCAAAAATATACTTTGAAAAGTATGTAAAAACGGGACTATAACTCACCTTAATAGTAATGAAGTAACCAACACAATTAAGCGAACAACAAATGTAGTACAGTGATCAGGAATGATCACAACGCAGACCTATAAATAAAGCAGGTCGATATAAATAACTAACTTAGGTCAAGTCTTAGTATGATAGCTATTGTACATGTTGCAAGTAGACATAGAACAATACTCAATATGCATCGGTTTGATCGGAACAGCTTATGGACACACACTTTCTATTTTTAGAAAGTTTCTATTTTTAGCAGGTTTCCATTTTTGGAAAGTTTCTATTTTTAGAAAGTTTCCATTTTTGGAAAGTTTCTATTTTTGGAAAGTTTATAAGTTAGGAAAGTTTCCTTAATTAGAAAGTCAACAAAAGTTAACTGAAAGTCAAAGTCAACCGAAAGTCAACTCAAAAGTCAACCTTGGTCAAAATAGTCAACGTTAATTTTAAAAGTGTAAGTTGTAATAATAATATAAGTTATAACGTTTATTAAAGTTAAATATGTCTAATTATGTCATAACATAAGTTTAATTAAATTAAAATGAATTATTAAAGTTAATATAAGTTTAAATGATATATTTAATATAACATAAGTATTTAATTAATTAATTAAATATTAGTCATAATATAAGTATTATTAATTAATAATAAATTTTAAATCATATCATAAGTATTATTAATTAATAATGAATTATTAATCATATCATAAGTTTCTAATTATAATTATTAAATCATAAATATTTAATAATTAAATTATAATTAAATAATAACTAAGCCTTATAATAATTAAATAATTAATTAATCCTTATTATAAGTCTTATTATAATAATCTCATAATATAAGTTTAATACTTATCATAAGTATTTTCCATTAATAATAAAAGTATTATTAATCATAAGTTTAATTAAAATGTTAATTGAATCATAAGTAATAATTAAATGATATAATAAATATATATCATAAGTCTTAAATAATAATAATTACTTTTTTATCATAAGTAATTAAATGATAATGAAATTCATTATTTGTATCATAAGTTTAATTATTAATCATAAGTTTTAAATCAAAAGTTCATCGGATCGTATCCTGAGCCCCGGGTGTCGGTTTTCGGCGAGCATTACATATATCTCTGCCTAATCAAACCACCCAACACTTCGGTACACTCAAGAACACATCATGAATAGCCCGCAAGTCGTGATGTACAGCCAATTCACTACTTGGAACTTCAATTCAACCAAAAACGTGTTTTTGACGTAACGGGTGATTCGTGGCTCGGATTGAGATGACCCGAACATGAAGTTCGCCCCAACATCAGTACTAACACACTAACACACCCTAAAGTCACCAAATATGGTCACAAAGTTGGACCAAACCTGGTTCATACCAATATCACACTTCAATCTTAACAAAATACCATTTTGATCATAATTAGGGCTCCGGAAATCGAAACGACATGAATCCGGAGTCTAAAATTAATGTCTTGATGAGAGGAACTCATCTAGATACTTTATTTTAACTTTTATATCAGTCACAATATCAGAAACATACGAAAAAGCTGCTGTCCCAATTATATCAAACCGAAAACACATGTTTACGAGTAATTCTATGCATACAAACACCATTACAACAACAAGTAATCATCATACTACTAATATGTAATCAAAATACAGAAATATAATGAAAGATTAAAAGTTTTAGGGTTAGGGTTTATACCATAATCAAGAAACAATTAGTATAATCGCTTAGAGAACGGAACGAGGAACACGTTGGTGTTGATTAATCCTTGATCCAAGCTTGATTTTTGATGAAGAATGGTGGTGTTGGGGAGGTGATAGGCGACATCCAAAGAAACAAAAGGGAGAAGGAAAAAGTTAGAGAGAAAAATAAGGGTTTGATTAAAATTGTAAAATGTGTAAATAAATTGAAAAATAAAAAAATGGGGAGTATACTCCCTACCCTCCCATTTGGCCGATCCTAGGGGTGGGGTGGACCCCACTTGGCCCATCTCACTTAATTGTTAATTTACTTATGGCCCGAAAGCCCGAACGAATCCCGAAACGCGAAAACACGCTTACGCGATTAAAAATCCGGAGAGATAACAAACGCGCGACGAAAAATAAATAAAAATACCCTATATAATTATATGATCTTAAAATATCATATTTAAAATAATTAGGATTTAAATATCCCTAAAACGCGACCGTTGGTTTGAAAACTGAAAAGATTCGCCGGATAGAAATCTGCGACACGTAGAATCGTATAAATTAAAATATGAATACAATTATTCACATAACACTTAATAATTAATATATTATTATTAATATAATAATATAGGTCATGAAATGACGTAGCACAATTAACAGTTAACGGTCGTTAAATAATTAACGGAAAAGATAACGGAAAAAGTAGGGTCGTGACAGTACCTTCCCATTACGGAAATTTCGTCCCGAAATTTAAGCAGGTGCAGGGGTTGACTCAGCATCTGGGAACAAATGCGGGTATTTCTGTTTCATCTGATCTTCACGCTCCCAAGTGAACTCGGGACTGCGTCTGGCGTTCCATCTAACCCGGACAATAGGAATTCGGCTCTGCTTAAGAGTCTTAACTTCTCGATCCATAATTTCAATAGGTTCCTCAATAAAGTGTAGTTGCTTATCAACATGAAGTTCTTCCAGAGGAATAGTCTTTTCGGCCTCGGCCAAACACTTCTTTAAGTTCGATACATGAAAAACATCGTGAACAACATTGAGTTCTTGTGGCAACTTTAAACGATAAGCCGCCGGTACAACTCTCTCAATAATCTCAAACGGTCCAACAAAATGAGGACTTAGCTTTCCCCTTTTACCAAAACGGATCACACCCTTCCAAGGTGAAACCTTTAACATAACACGATCACCAACTTGAAATTCCACAACTTTCCTTCCCCTATCGGCATAACTCTTTTGCCGACTTCTAGCGGTTTTCAACCTTTCCTTAATCTGTACAATCTTCTCGGTAGTCTCGTGAATAATTTCTGGACCTGTGAGTTGAGCATCCCCAACCTCATTCCAACAGACAGGAGACCTACACTTCCTACCGTACAGAGCTTCAAATGGTGCAGCTTGAATACTTGCGTGATAACTGTTGTTATAAGAAAACTCAGCTAACGGTAAATATTTATCCCACCCATTACCAAAATCAATAACACACGCTCATAACATATCTTCTAACGTCTGAATGGTCCTTTCACTCTGACCATCCATTTGAGGATGATAAGCGGTGCTCATGTCTAACCTAGTTCCCAAGGCTTCCTGTAAAGATCACCAAAACCTCGATACAAATCGACTATCTCGGTCCGAAATAATGGATACAAGAACACCATGCCTAGAAACAATCTCCTTCAAGTACAAACGTGTAAGCTTCTCCATTGAATCTGTTTCCCTAATCGGCAAAAAGTGAGCCGACTTAGTGAGTCGATCTACAATCACCCAAATAGTGTCATAGCCACCCGCAACTCTCGGTAACTTAGTAATAAAATCCATCGTAATCCTTTCGTACTTCCACTCGGGAATCTCGGGTTGCACCAAAAGTCCAGACGGTTTTTGATGTTCAGCTTTAACCTTAGCACAGGTCAAACACTTAGCCACATACGTAGCCACATCACCTTTCAAATTAGGCCACCAATACAGATCCTTAAGATCATGATACATCTTTCCCGAACCAGGATAAATAGAGTACCTAGACTTATGAGCCTCATCCAAAACAAGTTGTCGCAGTTCACCAAACTTCGGAACCCAAAGACGTCCTGCAAAGTACCTAGTACCATCTGCTCGAATCTCAAATTTCTTAGCCATACCTCTTACGTTCTCTTTCACAAAATTCTCTTCCTTTAAGGCTTCTTGTTGTGCCTTAAGAATCTGCCTTGCGAGGTTTGTTCTAATTGTCATATTCAAGGCTCTAAACCTGCGAGGTTCAGCCCTTTCTTTACGAATCAACGCATCCACCACAACATTGGCCTTACCCGGATGATATAAAAGTTCACAATCGTAATCGTTCAATGTCTCAATCCATCTTCGTTGTCTCATGTTCAACTGTTTCTGATCGAGGATATGTTAAAGACTTTTGTGATCTGTGTACACAGTACTCTTGACCCCATACAAATAATGTCTCCAAAATCTTAAGCGCAAAAACAACGGCCACCAACTCTAAATCATGAGTTGTATAATTTTGCTCCTGAATCTTCAACTGGCGTGACGCATACGCAATGACTTTCTTTCGCTGCATTAAAACACAGCCAAAGCCCTGACGCGAAGCATCACAATAAACAACCAAATCATCATTACCCTCAGGTAGTGACAATATCGGAGCGGTAGTCAACTTCTTCTTTAAAATCTGAAAAACAGCCTCTTGTTCATCCTTCCACTCATATTTCTTCCCCTTATGCATTAAAGCAGTCAAAGGTTTTGCGATACGAGAGAAATCTTGAATGAACCTTCGATAGTAACCCGCTAATCCTAGGAACTGATGAATCTGAGTAGGAGTTTTAGGGGTTTCCCACCTTTCAATCGCCTCAATCTTAGCAGGATCAACTTGAATCCCTTGCTTACTAACAATATGTCCAAGGAATTGAACTTCTCGTAACCAGAATGCACACTTAGAGAACTTAGCGTACAACTCTTCTTTTCTTAACAGATCGAGCAATAACCTCAAATGTTCTTCGTGCTCTTCACCACTCTTCGAATAAATAAGGATGTCGTCGATGAACACAATAACGAACTTGTCCAGATAGGGTCTATACACACGGTTCATGAGGTCCATGAACACAGCAGGTGCATTCGTCAATCCGAACGGCATAACAAGAAACTCAAAGTGACCGTAACGGGTGCGAAAAGTAGTTTTCGAAACATCAGATTCTTTAACACGTAACTGATGATAGCCGGAACGAAGATCGATTTTTGAATAAACAGATGAACCCTGAAGCTGATCGAATAGATCATCAATTCTCGGAAGGGGATAACGGTTTTTAATAGTAAGCTTGTTCAACTCACGATAATCAATGCACAAATGGAAAGAACCATCCTTCTTATTAACAAACAGAACAGGAGCTCCCCAAGGGGACAAACTAGGTCGAATAAAACCTTTGTCTAACAACTCACGGAGTTGACTCGACAATTCTTGAAGTTCAGAAGGCGCAAGACGATAAGGAGCACGTGCTACAGGAGCAGCACCGGGAACAAGATCAATTTGAAATTCTACCGCGCGTTGTGGAGGAAGGCCAGGTAAATCTTCGGGAAATACCTCGGGAAAATCTCTCACAATATGAACATCTCCAACGCTCTTCGTTTCTTTATCGGAATCAACAACATGGGCTAGAATAGCATGACAGCCCTTGCGAAGATGTTTAAGAACTTTCAAACAGCTAATAAGATTTAACTGTCAGCATTTCTTATCTCCAAGAACCATCAGCGGCTCTCCAACTACATTAGTAATACGAATAGCTTTATCATAACACACAATCTCAGCACGATTCGCAGATAACCAATCCATCCCAATGACAATGTCAAAACTACCAAGTTCAATCGGTACCAAATCTATCTCAAAATCTCTACCAGCTAACCTAATGTTACACTTATGATGCACAGTCTTAGTGTGACGACCCAGGAATTTCCGACTAAATTTAAACTTAATCTTTATATGATTTCGATACGATAAGCAAAGTATGTAATGTTGAGTCTAGAGAATTTTGAAATGATGTATATATATTCATTTGACCTTCGACTGCTCTCAACGATTCACGAACAATTAATTGTAAATAGATATGTGTGTAGGTATATATAAATAATAATTCGAAATATAATTTGAAGTATTATATGTTGTTGTTATTAAAAATTTATATTATAATAATTATTATTTAAAAAAATATCTATATATATAAATAAAGTATATTAAAAATAAATATTAAATAATTGTAATACTCGTTTGATGTTCTGATTGATATTAAAGAAGTTTAATTCGAACTTATATGATCTTAAAATAAACGGTGATCCGAAAATGAGTTTTATAAATTTTAGGCTTATTAATAATATGTTTAGAAGTTGTTTGTCAAATTTTAAAACTTTTTATATTTTACTTGGAGGTTGGGAGTGAATAATTAATGTAATTTTTATTTAATAATTTATGATTGAATTTTATAAAATAATGACTAGAATAATTAAATATATTTAATTTAAAAAGTTGGAATTTTTCTGAGCACTTTTAATCCGATACTGATTTATCAATAGAGTACGAAATCCGGTCCATGAAAAATTGTCGGCAGAATATGATGTAGATATTTATTTTCATCTGCACGTTTATAAAATTTAATTTATTATTATATTATTAATCAGTTATCTATCTTTGTTCAATCGACACGAACAAATAAGTTTCACAATCGATTACTGTTGTTCTTTTGACTTCTCCAATAAAGCATTATGAAAGTGTGTGTATATATATACACGATAGGTAAATGGAGATAACTCTTTACATTTGGCAAACTCCCAATACCATCAAATCCATTATCCATCACCAATCTATTTCTTCTTCCTCATGAATACTTAAACCGCCACCTTCCACCTCTGGATTCGTCACCACCACCGGATCACCACCCTATCAACCACCTTAACAACCTCCTAACTCCAACACTTCAACCATGATCACCTTCATATTCGTGAACCTCTACAACTCACCACCACGACAATCTAGACCATCACCATTTTAGTTATTTACTTTGTTTCTTATTTCTGACCAACAAGTAAGTCACTTCATTTGTTGCTACTGTTTATTCTTTCTGTTTCTTTCTATTTTGTCTACCACCACCTTAAACCCATTACTATTTTAAATATTGAAAACTCTATTGTTGCAAGCTACGATATTATTTTCTGTTCCTTTTCTTGAAAACACCACGACCATAATAATACTCCACCAAACCACCACCATCTTCATCACGAAAACCACCACCTTTGAATCTTCAACCTTAAACAAAACCGCCATCCTACAAACACTACCTCCTCCTCACTAGGTGTATGGTTTACTTACACTTCTTCTGCTTTCTAATCGAGCACCCCAAAAACTGAAACTTAAGCGTAGACTGCTACTTCGGTTAGCTTTCTATTCGAATTTTGTTGCTTCTGTTCGATAATCACCTTTTCACGAACACCCACCAACGAAAACCACTTCAAACGCAACCATCGAATCCAATTTAAATTGCTATTATACTCCTCCTTTTACAGCTCAATACCATGATTGTTCAACCACAAAACTTCACGATATACTTGCTGCAAGGTGCATTCTCCACTTTTAATTTTCTAGAAACCATGAACAAAAGGAAACAATAAAGATGAATATAGAGTTATAAGGATATTAAACAAATACATGTTGGGATGGAATTGATTGGTTTCCAGCTAAAAAAAAAAATGTGTCGGCTGTATATTTATTTTATTCTGCCGACCAGCTTGTCCCACGTAGGTCATTATGCCATCACCAGTGTATTCTTTTAAAACGAGCTATTGGATCAACCTTGGGCCAAAATGAATCGAACTAGGCCATTAAAATAAGATAGGCTTCTTGTTAGATTGGAAATTTGATACAACTTTGGACCTTTAACAAAAAAAATTCACTTGTAATCGAACCGAGATGGAATTCTGTTAAAATAATGGATGGGGTCGTAATGATACAGTAGGGATGGTGATGAATGACATATTATTATGATAATAATGATGATAAACTTGATCATGATGGTAACGATATTATATAACGATTTTATAGATTACGATGAGGAAACTGTGATTCACGAAAATGAAAATGATGATGATGCGAGTTCGATTGTTAGGATGATTATGATTATGATTAGATGATGATTGTGGTTAAGTTATTTTGATCGATTATAAGTGAAGATAATGGAAGACAATAACCTGAAATAATAATAATGAAAATGATGATGAATAAATAAGAAGAAAAAGAAAAACAGAAATGGCTAGATGGTTAGGTTGTTATCGGGTTAGCGGGACGTCTCGGATTCAAGCTCGGACTTGGGCATTTTTTTTAGGACTACTCCTTTGAGGTAGTTACTTATCTATTCATTTATTAATATTATCATCTTATTATTATTATTATTATTATTATTATTATTATTATTATTACTAATATTATTATTATTATTATTATTATCATTATTATTATTATTATAGGTATTAACATATAACATTTTATCATTAAGTATTATCATTATTTTAGTATTATTATAATTAATATTTTAACAAACAAAAGATACTTATATAAAAATATATTTTACTACACATACCATGACTATATTAATAGTACATGCTATTTTTCTTTAAAATGTTATTATATATAATTATCTAACATTAATTAATTTACATAGCATATATAAATATATTTTTGAGTATATATAATCATATAGGTAAATATTAACTTTAAAACATTATATAATTTTTATAATAAATAATATACATTAAACTACTTTAATAAGAATTTAATATATAATATATATAAAATAATTAATCTATTTATTAACATGACATAAAAATTATTAAAGTATTAATATATAAACTTTGTTTGATTGTGATTAAGTGTTTTAATATATATAACTGATATAGGTTCATGAATCCGAGGCCAACCATGCATTGTTCAGTTTCGTCGTATTGCATATTTTTACTACAAAATATCGTAGTGTGAGTTCTTTTGTTCCCTTTTTACTCTTTACATTTTTGGGACTGAGAATACATGCGCTGCTTTTATAAATGTTTTTACGAAATGGACACAAGTAATCAAAACTACATTATATGGTTGAATGATCGAAATCGAATATGCCCCTTTTTAATAAGTCTGGTAATCTAAGAATTAGGGAACAGACACCCTAATTGACGCGAATCCTAAAGATAGATCTATCGGGCCAAACAAGCCCCATCCAAAGTACCGGATGCTTTAGTACTTCGAAATTTATATCATGTCCGAAGGAGGATCCCGGAATGATGGGGATATTCTTATATGCATATTGTGAATGTCGGTTACCAGGTGTTCAATCCATATGAATGATATTTTTGTCTCTATGCATGGGACGTATGATTATGAAAAATGGAAGTATGAAATCTTGTGGTCTATTAAAATTATGAAATGATTCTTTATGATAAACTAATGAACTCACCAACCTTTTGGTTGACACTTTAAAGCATGTTTATTCTCAGGTACGAAAGAAATCTTCCGCTGTGCATTTGCTCATATTAGAGATATTACTTGGAGTCATTCATGACATATTTCAAAAGATGTTGCATTCGAGTCGTTGAGTTCATCAAGATTATTATTAAGTCAATTATATTTGGATATATTATGAAATGCTTTACATGCCTGTCAACTGTCGATGTAACGAAAGTTTGTCTTTTAAAAACGAATGCAATGTTTGTAAAATTTATCATATAGAGGTCAATTACCTCGCGATGTAATCAACTGTTGTGAATCATTTGTAATCGATATGGACTTCGTCCGGATGGATTAGGACGGGTCCTTTCAGTTGGTATTAGAGCGGTGGTCTTAGCGAACCAGGTCTACATTAGTAT
Source organism: Rutidosis leptorrhynchoides (assembly GCF_046630445.1). NCBI lineage: Eukaryota > Viridiplantae > Streptophyta > Magnoliopsida > Asterales > Asteraceae > Rutidosis > Rutidosis leptorrhynchoides. The sequence continues at coordinate 218,610,813 of NC_092333.1, read as the reverse complement.
GCATAACTGATAAGTCGTTAGGATGCATTAGTGAGTCTGGACTTCGACCGTGTCTGCATGTCAAAAGTTTTGCTTATCATTTTTGTCAAAAATCATCTGCTTATCATCCTTAGAAAATTACATGCTCATTATTCTTAGTCTAGACACGTTTTACTGCATAGACTGCATAAATAGTGTATAGACAAAATTCATATCTTAGCGTATCTGACAATTCATATCTTAGCGTATCTGTTACTGTAGATCTTGCCTGATATCTTCCGTAAATTTCTCCGTAATTTAAGGGAACCTGGTACTATATATCTATGCATATTATGCATTGAGAATACCATCCAACTATCAATTGCTGTCACTAAACTCTTCATACCAAATTTTTTTTTTCTGAGATCGCGTAAGATGGCCTCTACGAACCAACCAAGTTCATCTGACTCCGAAGATAGCGTGACAGGAGCACACCAACCAATCAACTACCGTGATTACTGGAGAAAATGGGGGTGGGTTCGCGACATACTCACCCTATGGAGAAGGGAAGAAGGTACTCCATATCATGAACCGAATCTACCACCTAACCTTGGAGTACTTGACCCGCTCACCGGCGAACCCGTTCGCAACACCATTTATACCCTTTTTGCAAGAATTTTTCGTCTTGAGGCTACCATTAACGGAAATAGAGGAGATATCTGACCTCTACCTCACACTGGTAACCAACCAGGGTTAGTAGAAGAAGTTAGAGAACTCCGAGCTCGAGTATTAACTTTAGAGAGCACGCTACACAACTTACAAGCACCTGCAGTATCACCAACACCAGTAACGTCACCAGCCTCAGCACTAACGGCACCAGTACCACCAACAACCCAAGTTTCAACAATCCATGCCTCAACATCTCATTCTGTACCTCGAGTATAATCATCGTTCTACGTATCATTCTACATCAATTACCTTCGTTCTTCATGGCGATTATGTAATCTCTAATGTTTTAGAAATTATGTGTTCTTGTTCTAACGGTAAATCAGATGTGTTAATATCATATTAACTCATTAAATCCATGATTGCATCTGAAGAAAATATATATGTATATATGTGTTCATAAAGATTGTAATTAAAAATTCTTTTGTACAAACTGTTAATGGTGAAAATATTTTAACGGGTAGGTAATACCCGAGGAAATATTTAACTTTCATATTAACATGTTATACTGTACATTCTTCGAATCTGATTCAAGTCATTTACTATCCTATTTACATCCACAGATATACATATCCGTTTACAGCAAAATAACCATTTTCCTTCAATTTCATATTTGAATTTTGACCTATCAGAATCCATCAAGTGGCATAACGAAGAAATAATGGACACAATAAAAATTGATTAGAAACAGATTAATTAACAATATGAAATTCTATTAAGAATCCACGCTAACAAAATCCTAGCTAACTGTTCCTAGCTAACTGATTACATTTTGTTTATCGCAATTTATTTTATCGCAATTTACATTCTAGCAATTTTATTTATCGTTATTTAATTTCTGTTATTTATTTTACGCACTTTAAATATCGGGACACGTATACAAGGTTTTGACATATCATATCGACACATCTATTTATATTATTTGGAATCACCATAGACACTCTATATGCAGTAATGATCGAGTTCTCTATACAGGGTTGAGGTTGATTCTATAATAATATATATACTTTGAGTTGTGATCGAGTCTGAGACGTATACGGGTCACGACACGTATTAATTAATTCGAATATTATATATTAAACTATATATGAATTATTGAACTGTCAACTGTGGACTATCGACTGTGGACTAATAATATTGGACAATTAAAATGAATTAAAATATTGATTATAACATATGAAACTAAACAATTCTTCAAGTTTGCCACTTGATTTCATTCTAAACCTCGTTTGTATCTTGACGCTTACAATCTGCGTTCAAACCTTTCATGATTCTTGAAAACGCCTCAATTGAAAGGATGAACCAACCGCACTTCATCTACGGAAGGAAAGATTTGTGCATATAGTTATGCACCTGAGAAACTCTCGGAAACTGAGTAAAAGTTTAACACGTAGCCGCGTCAGATCCTTTGGCATTTATTAGCAAAAAATAACTTTGCGATCCCTTTTCAAAGTAGCAAATTTTGTCACAGCTTCAACAAATCAACTTCGACTTTTCGTTCGAAACAACCTTATTATCACCTTGACTAATATGTATGTCTTTTATTGTTACCGGGGAATCTTTTATATTCCACCATATTACCATCAGCGTTTAATCATCTAAAAACACAATTCTTTTGAAACCACCTCGGATCGATAATCAATGATTCAGATATAGTAGCATTAAATGCAGAGGAAATAGCAAAAAGAGTAGATGGTCTAAACAGCCAAAAGTTGGATAATAAAGAATGGAATGTTGGGAACGCTCGATAGAAAATTTGGTACTGAAAAACAGATTGAGCAAACCATGAAGGAGACCAAGGCCAAATACAAGGACCATACCATATATTCAAAGAAACCAGTTAATTTTGGATCCGATGAAACCTTCAACGAATATCTTGCTCCGTACTCATGTTAAAATCTTGCGGAAAATCTTTCTTCATCAACCATCGAACTTAGAAATTCCAAAATATCATCATAAATATCTTTGATATTTCTGAAAATATTTTCATAAATATTCTCGTCCGAAATTATTTATCTCTTCGTACTATCTGTATTATATTATAAAGGAAACTGTTTAGTTTCTATATTCTGTAAACCTTCGAGCTTAAATTATGAATGATTTTGGAGTAGTGTTAGGAACTAATGCATGAGTTAGTATAATATAATGACACTTGATCAACGTGATTATATTACAGTAAGTCATGCTGAGTTTCTAAATGGAACATGATGATTCACAGATTATAACATCATCATGTGTCATGTTACATAACTCTTTCATTCTGTTTAACTTTTGAACCTATCAAGAAAATATGTTCTTAATAGTTCTATTCTCAGTGATTCTGGTAATTTGACAAATCAAATCGTGCGATCACGTTCTTTCTTGTTTAGAACATGGAGTTCATTCGAAACTCCATATATACTAATTCTGGACCATTACTCGCTTTACTAGAGATCGAGAAGAGAATAAAAAGGCAAAAAGATCCAAAATATAAGAGAAAATATAAAGCCCAATGACAACACCGAAATTACAAACCGTGGATATCAGTACGTATGGCAATATAAAGACACTGTATAATTAAGAATAGTATCACCTGAGGTAATAGTAGAAGTAAACAGATGTTTCTAGGGGAAGATTGAAAAGAAGGATGACAGAAATGATAATTAGGAAAATATCAAGGATTAGAACTGGATTAAGCATTTCACAATCTTTTGGATGTATGAACTAAGAAAGGAAGTATAGGAATGGTAAAAATAATGGAACGGAAAAAGTTTAATTTATAATGGAAATATCAGACAGAGTAATCGAGACAGATTACCGTATTTAATTATAGAAATCTTAATTTTCTTACTCGCTGAAGAATCAAATCTTTTAGATTTCGAAGATTTTCTTTAAATCCCTTGAATTCCGGAATTCAACCAAGACAACGTCAAACGTTAAGACGAAACTTTATTTATTCATTTCACTCTTTTGTGATAGCTTCATTTATACTCTCCACGTAATCAAATCGCTTTATATATATTAATCAATAATGATAAAACTCTATTTATTAACTTATATGCGTCATGAAAACATTTTTATTGTTAACCATGACGACCACACTCAAATTTTGGGACGAAATTTCTTTAACGGGTAGGTACTGTGACGACCCGGGAATTTCCGACTAAATTTAAACTTAATCTTTATATGATTTCGATACGATAAGCAAAGTATGTAATGTTGAGTCTAGAGAATTTTGAAATGATGTATATATATTCATTTGACCTTCGACTGCTCTCGACGATTCACGAACAATTAATTGTAAATAGATATGTGTGTAGGTATATATAAATAATAATTCGAAATATAATTTGAAGTATTATATGTTGTTGTTATTAAAAATTTATATTATAATAATTATTATTTAAAAAAATATCTATATATATAAATAAAGTATATTAAAAATAAATATTAAATAATTGTAATACTCGTTTGATGTTCTGATTGATATTAAAGAAGTTTAATTCGAACTTATATGATCTTAAAATAAACGGTGATCCGAAAATGAGTTTTATAAATTTTAGGCTTATTAATAATATGTTTAGAAGTTGTTTGTCAAATTTTAAAACTTTTTATATTTTACTTGGAGGTTGGGAGTGAATAATTAATGTAATTTTTATTTAATAATTTATGATTGAATTTTATAAAATAATGACTAGAATAATTAAATATATTTAATTTAAAAAGTTAGAATTTTTCTGAGCACTTTTAATCCGATACTGATTTATCAATAGAGTACGAAATCCGGTCCATGAAAAATTGTCGGCAGAATATGATGTAGATATTTATTTTCATCTGCACGTTTATAAAATTTAATTTATTATTATATTATTAATCAGTTATCTATCTTTGTTCAATCGACACGAACAAATAAGTTTCACAATCGATTACTGTTGTTCTTTTGACTTCTCCAACAAAGCATTATGAAAGTGTGTGTATATATATACACGATAGGTAAATGGAGATAACTCTTTACATTTGGCAAACTCCCAATACCATCAAATCCATTATCCATCACCAATCTATTTCTTCTTCCTCATGAATACTTAAACCGCCACCTTCCACCTCTGGATTCGTCACCACCACCGGATCACCACCCTATCAACCACCTTAACAACCTCCTAACTTCAACACTTCAACCATGATCACCTTCATATTCGTGAACCTCTACAACTCACCACCACGACAATCTAGACCATCACCATTTTAGTTATTTACTTTGTTTCTTATTTCTGACCAACAAGTAAGTCACTTCATTTGTTGCTACTGTTTATTCTTTCTGTTTCTTTCTATTTTGTCTACCACCACCTTAAACCCATTACTATTTTAAATCTTGAAAACTCTATTGTTGCAAGCTACGATATTATTTTCTGTTCCTTTTCTTGAAAACACCACGACCATAATAATACTCCACCAAACCACCACCATCTTCATCACGAAAACCACCACCTTTGAATCTTCAACCTTAAACAAAACCGCCATCCTACAAACACTACCTCCTCCTCACTAGGTGTACGGTTTACTTACACTTCTTCTACTTTCTAATCGAGCACCCCAAAAACTGAAACTTAAGCGTAGACTGCTACTTCGGTTAGCTTCCTATTCGAATTTTGTTGCTTCTGTTCGATAATCACCTTTTCACGAACACCCACCAACGAAAACCACTTCAAACGCAACCATCGAATCCAATTTAAATTGCTGTTATACTCCTCCTTTTACAGCTCAATACCATGATTGTTCAACCACAAAACTTCACGATATACTTGCTGCAAGGTGCATTCTCCACTTTTAATTTTCTAGAAACCATGAACAAAAGGAAACAATAAAGATGAATATAGAGTTATAAGGATATTAAACAAATACATGTTGGGATGGAATTGATTGGTTTCCAGCTAAAAAAGAAAAATGTGTCGGCTGTATATTTATTTTATTCTACCGACCAGCTTGTCCCACGTAGGTCATTATGCCATCACCAGTGTATTCTTTCAAAACGAGCTATTGGATCAACCTTGGGCCAAAATGAATCGAACTAGGCCATTAAAATAAGATAGGCTTCTTGTTAGATTGGAAATTTGATACAACTTTGGGCCTTTAACAAAAAAAATTCACTTGTAATCGAACCGAGATGGAATTCTGTTAAAATAATGGATGGGGTCGTAATGATACAGTGGGGATGGTGATGAATGACATATTATTATGATAATAATGATGATAAACTTAATCATGATGGTAACGATATTATATAACGATTTTATAGATTACGATGAGGAAACTGTGATTCACGAAAATGAAAATGATGATGATGCGAGTTCGATTGTTAGGATGATTATGATTATGATTAGATGATGATTGTGGTTAAGTTATTTTGATAGATTATAAGTGAAGATAATGGAAGACAATAACCTGAAATAATAATAATGAAAATGATGATGAATAAATAAGAAGAAAAAGAAAAAGAGAAATGGCTAGATGGTTAGGTTGTTATCGGGTTAGCGGGACGTCTCGGGTTCAAGCTCGGACTTGGGCATTTTTTTTAGGACTACTCCTTTGAGGTAGTTACTTATCTATTCATTTATTAATATTATCATCTTATTATTATTATTATTATTATTATTATTATTATTATTATTATTATTACTAATATTATTATTATTATTATCATTATTATTATTATTATAGGTATTAACATATAACATTTTATCATTAAGTATTATCATTATTTTAGTATTATTATAATTAATATTTTAACAAACAAAAGATACTTATATAAAAATATATTTTACTACACATACCATGACTATATTAATAGTACATGCTATTTTTCTTTAAAATGTTATTATCTATAATTATCTAACATTAATTAATTTACATAGCATATATAAATATATTTTTGAGTATATATAATCATATAGGTAAATATTATCTTTAAAACATTATATAATTTTTATAATAAATAATATACATTAAACTACTTTAATAAGAATTTAATATATAATATATATAAAATAATTAATCTATTTATTAACATGACATAAAAATTATTAAAGTATTAATATATAAACTTTGTTTGATTGTGATTAAGTGTTTTAATATATATAACTGATATAGGTTCGTGAATCCGAGGCCAACCATGCATTGTTCAGTTCCGTCGTATTGCATATTTTTACTACAAAATATCGTAGTGTGAGTTCTTTTGTTCCCTTTTTACTCTTTACATTTTTGGGACTGAGAATACATGCGCTGCTTTTATAAATGTTTTTACGAAATGGACACAAGTAATCAAAACTACATTATATGGTTGAATGATCAAAATCGAATATGCCCCTTTTTAATAAGTCTGGTAATCTAAGAATTAGGGAACAGACACCCTAATTGACGCGAATCCTAAAGATAGATCTATCGGGCCAAACAAGCCCCATCCAAAGTACCGGATGCTTTAGTACTTCGAAATTTATATCATGTCCGAAGGAGGATCCCGGAATGATGGGGATATTCTTATATGCATATTGTGAATGTCGGTTACCAGGTGTTCAATCCATATGAATGATATTTTTGTCTCTATGCATGGGACGTATGATTATGAAAAATGGAAGTATGAAATCTTGTGGTCTTTTAAAATTATGAAATGATTCTTTATGATAAACTAATGAACTCACCAACCTTTTGGTTGACACTTTAAAGCATGTTTATTCTCAGGTACGAAAGAAATCTTCCGCTGTGCATTTGCTCATATTAGAGATATTACTTGGAGTCATTCATGACATATTTCAAAAGATGTTGCATTCGAGTCGTTGAGTTCATCAAGATTATTATTAAGTCAATTATATTTGGATATATTATGAAATTCTTTACATGCCTGTCAACTGTCGATGTAACGAAAGTTTATCTTTTAAAAACGAATGCAATGTTTGTAAAATTTATCATATAGAGGTCAATTACCTCACGATGTAATCAACTGTTGTGAATCGTTTGTAATCGATATGGACTTCGTCCGGATGGATTAGGACGGGTCCTTTCACTTAGCAGTGAGTACCTTACCATTAGCTATTTCAACAACATACGTATTGTCTAAAGGAGTTAACGGTGTTTTGATTTTTGGACTTAATTTACTCGACACAAAACTCAAATCAGCCCCTGAATCAAATAGTACATAAACTGATAAATTGTTGACCGAGAACGTACCAGTAACAAGTTTAGGATCTTCCTCGTGCTGTCTCTACAGTTTTCTTGTTGGGACATGCATCACGGAAATGCCCCGGCTTCCCACACTCGTAACAAACTCTCGGATTACCACCATTATTCGACTTTCCATTACCATTACCATTTCCACCTCTATTACCAGCATTATTACCATTATTACCACCTGCGGCAGGAGTAGCAGAACCTGGCAAAAGCACCGTACAATCCTTAGCAATGTGTCCCTGTTTGGAACACCTCTTGCAAGTCACGGTACAGAAACCATCATGAGTCTTGTAACAACGAGGACACACACACTGACTGCGGTTATTCGAACAAGAAGTATCCTGCTTTTTCTGCTGATTCTGGTTTTGATTGTGGTTATTATCCCACTTTCTCTTCCCATTATCAGCTTTCTTAACAGCCTCTTCACTGGGTTCGGTTACAACAGCCTTGCTTCTTCTCAAGATCTTATCATTCAGCTTATGAGCCATAGACATCGCGGCCTCAATTGTCTGGGGCTCACTAGATTCAACTCCATTTTCAATTTTCTCGGACAACCCATCAATGTAAGCTTCAATCTTAAGATTCTCTTCGGCATAAACATTAGGGCACAACAAAGTCAACTCAAAGAACCTCTGCTCGTAGGCATCTAATTCGGTGCCCTTCATTTTCAAGTTTTTAAGTTCAACCTCTAACTTCTTAAGCTCACCCCTAGGTCGGTAGCGGGTGATCATTCTTTCCTTGAAATTATTCCAAGTTAACCCATAAGCCACATCATTTCCCAAACTGTTAACTAAGTTGTTCCACCAGGTCAATGTACTATCCTTCAAAGTGCAGCTAGCAAAACTAACCTTGTCCTCCTTTCGGACTCGACTAACCCTAAAAATAGACTCGATTTTCTCGAACCAGCGGGTAAGTCCTATGGGTCCTTCTGTACCACTGAATTCCTGTGGACGACTTGCCATACACGTTTTGTGGGAGCATCCCACCTGATTGTTGTTCGCATTAGCATTTGCATTAGCATTCGCTGCCATAGCAGTAGCTATCCCTTCGGTAACTAGATGTTGGATACGGGCTTCGTTAGACTCTCTAGGAGGCATGATCTTCAAAACAGAATAACACAACCGTTAGTACTAAGAATAATACCAGTGTTATAAAGGAATAGATCGAACACGAAAAGATTAACCATTAAAATAATAGTCAGTAACCACTATGAGTAATAACATGACAGTTATGATTGTTATAGAAATAACCACCACATGCATACATATTTTATGATAACATCATACAACATACATAGCACCTAACATACATGATCTACATTACGCATAATATAACATCCCAAGAGTCACAATATCAGAAATAAAATGTGATAATGATAATAGATGTCATAAAAATAACCATCCATACATAATGAAAAACATCCCATAATAAAACCTTAATAAAGTCCTCGGCAAAACGCCATACATAACCCAAAAATGTACGTATGAAAGGACATTAAGTCTTATGAAATAAATAATCAATCATGAATCATCATATCACATCTGCTTAGAGCGGGTGTGATAAGTTGGGCCAGCATGAGTCTCAGTAGAAGGCTCATACTTCCGCAACTTTCCTTTCACTTCTTCCAACTCTGCCTTCAAACCACGAACTGTGCTCTCGAGAGCCTCGAACTTAGCGTTAACTTCACGGTTACGCTTACGATTCTCGAACCCAACATTGTTCTTGAAGCTAACAAATGAATCCATACTAGCTCGTATCTGGTCCATCATCTCATTATGTGGTAAAGTACGCATACAATCACTAAGAGCATTAATACGCGTCACTTCATTGTAAGCCCTGTTCATATGAGTAAGGGTGGAAAAGTAGTAGTGAACAGGATCATCGATCTGGGGTTGACCAGCACGGCGTCTGGCGGCAGCCGGAGGAGCAGGAGCAGCAACAGAGTTATCGCTCGAAGTCGACATCTGCAAACAGTAAAACCGCAAACCATATACCAAATAGGAATAAATGCTAATGATATAACACATACGAAATGAAATGCATAATAATGCTATAGCAAAAGGGTCGGGCTGTCGACTAGACTCTAATGCACCCTAAGAACCACAGGTTGACCACATTAAGACTGCCTAGTTCCATACAACCAGAGCTCTGATACCAACTGTGATGGCCCCGTCAAAACACTTAACGGCTCCGTCACTTGGTCCCACAGCTTGATCGAACTTAAATGAATTTAACAAATGACATTGCATTCTTTTATTTCAAAAGTTTCCCAAAAAGAAAAGCATACCAAAATATGTAGTTTAAAAGTAACCCAACATATTAATAATCCAAAGTTGACACAAAACATTGTCAACAACCCACAAGTAATAATTATTCAAAAACCGAATGCAAGCCAAAGTTTCATAAATTGTTTCATTAAAATCTGCCCAAATGCATGCAGACTCTTCTAAACACAGCGGAAGCATCACATAAACTCAAGTACCTGTGAAAACATGCGAGTAAACTGTCAACACAAAGGTTGAGTGAATTATAGGTTTAAATAATTAAATAAACTTTAGACCACTAGATTTAAAAATGTTAGAAAACATTAAACATTATTCCATTATCAATGAGCCACCTGGTAACCACTTAACCCTTTATTTACCCTTGCCCAAAACAATAAAAATATACACTGGACAGTGTATCTACAACAAAATACGAAGTACTAAACATTCCGATTATAAATTGCTAGCGCGACTAGCTCGAAATGGGGTTGTCAAACCCGATAGATCTATCCGTAGGATTCGCGTTCACCGGTAGAAACCAATGATTACAGTTACCAGACTAGGGAATATTTTTGTCCAACTCACAATGAATAATTTAAATTTAATCGTCACATGTGTCTAAACGTGAAATAAAATGCATGTAATCACATCCCAAAAATATACTTTGAAAAGTATGTAAAAACGGGACTATAACTCACCTTAATAGTAATGAAGTAACCAACACAATTAAGCGAACAACAAATGTAGTACAGTGATCAGGAATGATCACAACGCCGACCTATAAATAAAGCAGGTCGATATAAATAACTAACTTAGGTCAAGTCTTAGTATGATTGCTATTGTACATGTTGCAAGTAGACATAGAACAATACTCAATATGCATCGGTTTGATCGGAACAGCTTACGGACACACACTTTCTATTTTTAGAAAGTTTCTATTTTTAGCAGATTTCCATTTTTAGAAAGTTTCTATTTTTGATTTCTATTTTTGGAAAGTTTCTATTTTTGGAAAGTTTATAAGTTAGGAAAGTTTCCTTAATTAGAAAGTCAACAAAAGTCAACTGAAAGTCAAAGTCAACCGAAAGTCAACTCAAAAGTCAACCTTGGTCAAAATAGTCAACGTTAATTTTAAAAGTGTAAGTTGTAATAATAATATAAGTTATAACGTTTATTAAAGTTAAATATGTCTAATTATGTCATAACATAAGTTTAATTAAATTAAAATGAATTATTAAAGTTAATATAAGTTTAAATGATATATTTAATATAACATAAGTATTTAATTAATTAATTAAATATTAGTCATAATATAAGTATTATTAATTAATAATAAATTTTAAATCATATCATAAGTATTATTAATTAATAATGAATTATTAATCATATCATAAGTTTCTAATTATAATTATTAAATCATAAATATTTAATAATTAAATTATAATTAAATAATAACTAAGCCTTATAATAATTAATCCTTATTATAAGTCTTATTATAATAATCTCATAATATAAGTTTAATACTTATCATAAGTATTTTCCATTAATAATAAAAGTATTATTAATCATAAGTTTAATTAAAATGTTAATTGAATCATAAGTAATAATTAAATGATATAATAAATATATATCATAAGTCTTAAATAATAATAATTACTTTTTTTTATCATAAGTAATTAAATGATAATGAAATTCATTATTTATATCATAAGTTTAATTATTAATCATAAGTTTTAAATCAAAAGTTCATCGGGTCGTATCCTGAGCCCCGGGTGTCGGTTTTCGACGAGCCTTACATATATCTCCGCCTAATCAAACCACCTGACACTTCAGTACACTCAAGAACACATCATGAATAACCCTCAAGTCGTGATGTACAGCCAATTCACTACTTGGAACTTCAATTCAACCAAAAACGTGTTTTAGACTTAACGGGTGATTCGTGGCTCGGATTGAGATGACCCAAACATGAAAGTTCACCCCACCATTAGTCCTAACACACTAACACACCCTAAAGTCACCAAATATGGTCACAAAGTCGGACCAAATCTGGTTCATACCAATATCACACTTCAATCTTAACAAAATACCATTTTGATCATAATTAGGGCTCCGGGAATCGAAACGACATGAATCCGGAGTCTAAAATTAATGTCTTGATGAGAGGAACTCATCTAGATACTTTATTTTAACTTTTATATCAGTCAAAATAGCAGAAACACACGAAAAAGCTGCTGTCCCAATTATATCAAAACGAAAACACATGTTTACGAGTAATTCTATGCATACAAACACCATTACAACAACAAGTAATCATCATACTACTAATATGTAATCAAAATATAGAAATATAATGAAAGATTAAAAGTTTTAGGGTTAGGGTTTATACCCTAATCAAGAAATAATTAGTATAATCGCGTAGAGAACGGAACGAGGAACACGTTGGTGTTGATTAATCCTTGATCCAAGCTTTATTTTTGATGAAGAATGGTGGTGTTGGGGAGGTGGTAGGCGATGGCCAAAGAAACAAAAGGGAGAAGGAAAAAGTTAGAGAGAAAAATAAGGGTTTGATTAAAATTGTAAAATGTGTAAATGAATTGAAAAATAAAAAAAGATGAGGAGTATACTCCCTCCCCTCCCATTCGGCTGATCCTAGGGGTGGGGTGGACCCCACTTGGCCCATCTCACTTAATTGTTAAGTTACTTATGGCCCGAAAGCCCGAACGAATCCCGAAATGCGAAAACACGCTTACGCGATTAAAAATCCGGAGAGATAACAAACGCGCGACGAAAAATAAATAAAAATACCCTATATAATTATATGATCTTAAAATATCATATTTAAAATAATTAGGATATAAATATTCCAAAAACGCGACCGTTGGTTTGAAAACCGAAAAGATTCGCCGGATAGAAATCCGCGACACGTAGAATCGTATAAATTAAAATATGAATAAAATTATTCACATAACACTTAATAATTAATATATTATTATTAATATAATAATATAGGTCATGAAATGACGTAGTACAATTAACAGTTAACGGTCATTAAATAATTAACGAAAAAGATAACGGAAAAAGTAGGGTCGTGACACTGGGCCAGATACACGGCCGACGGGCGGGTTGTGCCGATTACACCTTTTAGATATCAGCTCATGACCACCGATCAAACATATTCTCCTACACATGACTCAGACAGTTCAATAGGTGAGATCAGTGAGGAGGAGGAGGAAGTAAAGGATATTACTGAAAAAGAAGTTAAAAAAGGAAAGGAACCTGTAGTCACCAACCCAGAATTGCCGAATCCAAAAATTAATAAAGCAATTGTTGCTCCTAATATTGCTACCCCTAGTCACCCTTCTCTTACCAACTCTATTGAGGTATCAAGTACCTCAGAACCCCGATAAAAATATAAACCTACCGCTCGAATAAACGATATTCCAGTACCTGATAACAAGAAGCCTCGCCGCTTTAAAAAAAAATAAAACCATTTCCTCTACGACATCACTTCATGCATTGTGTAATATTAATTAGTGTGCTTTACTCTATTCTATGTATGTTTTATGTAAAATAAACTTATGTGAATAAGTGGTATTGTATCGTTGTACCATAATGCATTGAAGAATAAAGCGTGAAATGAAAATGCATTAGTTTTTCATAATAGAATATCATTTGAATGGTAGTAGTTAATTGTTGTACTAAGCTATTAAGTATGAACTTTAACGGGTAGGTAATACCCTAGAAATAATTATAAAATGCTAATAAGAAGAAAAGGCTTTTATAATAATTGGTTCATATTATTAATATGTTATGATTAACTATTAACAACTCATTTTACCTATAATATTCTATATGATTAATTTATCTCTGTTGTGTTTATTGAAGAAACATGTCCTAAATGTCGGATGATGAGTTTGAGGAACTAGTCGAGAAACGTGTGAATGAAAGAATTGTTGCAGCCGAGGTAGCAAAAGCAGCAGCCGTGAACACAAACTCATGAAACGGATGCTCATACAAAACTTTTCAAGGATGCAAACCACAGACGTTTAGTGGAACCGAGGGACCAGTCGGTCTAACCCGATGGTTTGAAAAGATGGAGTCCGTTTTCAAAATCAGTAATTGTGCGGACGGAGACAACTCAAAGTATGCTTCGTGTACATTGCAAGACAGTGCACTTACTTGGTGGAACAATTATGCTAAAGCAGAAGGAGTAGATACGACATATGATATCTCTTGGGAAGAATTGAAAAAGATGCTTATCGAGGAGTACTGTCCTCGAAATGAGATCAAAAAAATGGAATCTGAGTTACGTAATCTGAAAGTTGTCGGTACGAATCTCAAGAACTATGAAAATCGTTTCATGGAACTAGCCTTGTTGTGTTCCGAATTAGTGCCAAACGAGAAACAAAATATAGAGATGTATATTGACGGTTTATCGATCAATATCAAAGGAAATGTTACATCGTCCAAACCAAATACGATGCAGGAAGCCATGAAAATGGCACACCAACTCATAGACCAGATCATAGAGAGTTCGATTAAGGCACCAATTACCGAAGTCAAGATAACTGAAGGAAAGAGGAAATGGGAAGACTATAAGGGCAAAAGTACTCACCTGAAGAGGCTAGAAACTTTTAAAGGTAAACAAGATGGGGCAACTGCTAGTCCAAACTATAAGGGAACCCATCCGTTCTGCAAAATACGTTACACACATCATGCAGGTTATTGCCAAGTGGTCTGTGATAAGTGCAACAAGAAAGGACATGTGGCAAAAGATTGTTATGCCATCATTTCTGAAGTAAAGACAAAACCGACCGATGTCAAGAAATGTTTTGGATGCGGGAAGTCTGGTAACTTTATAAATCAATGCCCTGATAAGGAGAAGAACAAAGAACCCGCACGTGGGAGGGCATTTAATGTTAGTGCCAGTGAAGCACGTGAGGATCCTGATCTTGTCACGGGTACGTTTACCGTTAATAATCAACTAGCTTTTATTATGTTTGATACGGGTGCTGATAGAAGTTATATGTGTAAAGACTTTATTTCTAAACTAAAATGTGCATCATTGCCTCTAGACGATAAATATACTATTTAATTAGCTAATGGTAAACTGATAAAAGCCGATAAAATCTGCCATGGTTGCGAAATAAATCTCGCTGGTGAAACCTTCAAAATCGATTTGATACCCGTAGAATTAGGAAGTTTTGACATAATCGTTGGCATGGACTGGATGTCCAAAATAAGAGCGGAAGTTGTTTGCGCTGAGAAAGCAATCCGCATCCCTCGAAAGGATGAAACGTCATTAATGATTTATGGGGAGAAGAGCAACTCGAAGCTGAACCATATCAGCTGTATGAAGGCTTAGAAACTTATAAGAAAAGGTTTTTTATGCTATTCTCTCACACGTGAAGAAGATCAATACCGAAGGAAGAAGTATTGAAGACGTGCCGGTTGTAAGAGAATATCCCGAAGTATTTCCAGAAGAATTACCAAGGCTACCTCCACACAGATGTGTAGAATTCCAGATTGATCTCGTACCAGGAGCCGCACCTGTAGCCCGATCCCCATATAGACTTGCACCTTTAGAAATGCAAGAATTACAAAACCAGTTGCAAGAATTATCGGACCGTGGATTTATTCATCCTAGTTTTTCACCTTGGGGTGCTCCTATTCTGTTCTTCAAGAAGAAGGATGGATCTATGAGGATGTGCATAGATTACCGGGAATTAAACAAATTAACGATCAAGAATCGGTACCCATTACCGAGGATTGATGATTTGTTTAATCAATTGCAAGGATTAAGTGTTTATTCTAAGATTGATCTACGCTCTGGGTATCATCAGCTGAGAGTGAAGGAAGAAGATGTTCCTAAAACCGCGTTCAGAACCCGTTACGGTCACTATGAGTTTTTAGTCATGCCTTTTGGATTGACTAATGCTCCAGCAGTATTCATGGATCTAATGAATCGCATCTGTAGACCGTATTTAGACAAATTTGTCATTGTTTTTATTGACGACATATTGATTTACTCGAAGAACAAGGAAGAACATGAACAAAACTTAAGATTGGTACTAGAGGTACTTAAGAAAGAAGAACTGTACGCAAAATTTTCGAAGTGTGATTTCTGGTTACAAGAAGTACAATTTTTGGGCCATGTTGTTAGTAAACATGGAATTAAAGTTAACCCTGCCAAGATTGAAGCCATTAGTAAATGGGAAACACCGAAGACTCCAACACAAATCCGCCAATTCTTAGGTCTTGCTGGTTACTACCGAAGATTCATTCAAGATTTCTCTTAAATCGCCAAATCCTTAACTGCATTGACTAAAAAGGTAAAGAAGTATGATTGGTTCACGGAACAAGAATCCGCGTTCTAGTTATTAAAGAAGAAGTTAAAGTCTGCACCCATTTTGTCATTACCAGAAGGAAATGATGATTTCGTGATCTATTGTGACGCTTCGCGCCAAGGTTTATGATGTGTATTAATGCAACGCACAAAAGTTATTGCATACGCCTCACGACAACTAAAAGTTCACGAAAGGAACTACACAATGCACGATTTGGAACTTGGAGCAGTAGTTTTTGCACTCAAAATATGGAGACACTATCTATATGGAACCAAGTGTACAGTGTACACCGACCATAAGAGTCTTCAGCATATTTTTGATCAAAAACAACTCAATATGAGGCAACATCGCTGAGTAGAGTTATTGAACGATTACGATTGTGAATTCCGTTACCACCCCGGAAAAGCTAATGTAGTAGCTGATGCCGTAAGTCAAAAAGAGAGTAAAACCTCTTAGGGTCCGAGCTTTGAACATTACAATTCGTACTGATCTCATAAAGAAAATTCAAGCAGCACAGTTAGAGGCTTTAAAAGCAGAAACGAAAAACGCGAAATGAGCAAAGGGTTAGAAAAACAGCTTGAAGTAAAAGCCGATGGAACCCTGTATTTTGCTGGCAGGATATGGGTACCAAGACATGGTAACATAAGGTAACTAGTACTGAATGAAGTACACAAAACGAGGTACTCAATTCACCCAGGTAACGGGAAAATGTACCACGATCTCAAGAAGTTCTATTGGTGGCCTAATATGAAGACAGAAATTGCTACTTATGTAAGCAAATGTTTGACATGTGCGAAAGTCAAAGTTGAGCATCAAAAGCCGTCAGGGTTACTGCAACAACTGGAAATTCCTCAATGGAAATAGAAAAGAATAACCATGGATTTCATTACGAAACTGCCAAGGACTGCAAGTAGTCACGATACTATTTGGGTGATAGTTGATCGCCTCACTAAATCAGCTCACTTTCTACCAATAAAGGAGACAGACAGTATGGAGAAATTAGCACGCCTATATTTCAAGGAAGTAGTTTCTAGGCATGGTGTACCTATCTCCATCATATCTGATCGCGACACCCGATTCATATCATGTTTTTGGCAGTCATTACAAAAAGCATTGGGAACTCGATTAGATATGAGCACCGCTTATCACCTACAGACAGATGGTTAAAGTGAAAGAATAATACAAACATTATAAGACATGTTACGGGCATGCGTCATTGACTTTGGAACTAGTTGGGATCGACACTTACCCTTGGCAGAATTCTCATATAATAACAGCTATCATACGAGCATCAACGCAACGCCATTTGAAGCACTTTACGGTAGAAAGTGCAGATCTCCTATTTGTTGGAGTGAAGTAGGAGAAAGACAACTTACTGGACCAGAAATTATTCATGAAACCACCGAAAAGATCATTCAAATAAAACAACGATTAAAAATGGCGATGAGTCGCCAAAAGAGTTATGCTGATGTAAGAAGAAAATCGCTAGAATTTCAAGTGGGCGACAAAGTCATGTTGAAAGTGTCACTTTGGAAAGGCATTGTACGATTCGGTAAACGAGGAAAGCTAAGTCCTAGGTACGTAGGACCCTTTGAAATCACCGAAAGAATTGGGGCAGTTGCTTATCGATTAAAACTACCGCAAGAACTTAGTAGTGTTCACGACACATTTCATGTGTCAAATTTGAAGAAATGTTTAACTGAAGAGGATATCGTAATTCCTCTTGATGAAATACGAATCAATGATAAACTCCATTTTATCGAAGAACCTGTTGAAATCATGGACCGTGAGGTCAAACAATTAAAACAAAGCAAAATACCGATAGTTAGAGTTCATTGGAATGCAAGACGAGGACCCGAGTTTACTTGGGAACGTGAAGATCAAATGAAGCAAAAGTATCCACATTTGTTCACTGATATTGCTCATAAAATGGGTACTACTCAAAATTTCGGGATAAAATTTTCTTTAACGGGGAGGTACTGTGATGACCCGAAAAATTTTGACTTATTTAAACCAATTCTCTATACGATTTATTATTTTGACATGTTAAACAAAGTCTGTTAGATTGAGTCTCAAAATTTTAGAACTGTTTCATATATTCAATTACCTTTGACTGCTCTCGACGATTCACGAACAATTATATGTATATATATATATATATATATATATATATATATATATATATATATATATATATATATATATATATATATATATATATATATATATATATATTATAAGATGTACAAGTAAAACACTATTTGCTATAGTGAATAATATGTCGACAAACAAGAAAACAAAACAAAGTGAGCTGGCCATGCGATCGTATGGCAGATACACCAAAAGCTCATGCGATCGCATGGGGACCAAAAACACTATTTGTACAGTAAATATTATGTCGATGAACTAGCAAACAAAAGCAAAATGAGCTGGATTAGGCGGCCATGCGATCGCACGGCAAATACACTACAAACCCATGCGATCGCATGGGCTACAGGAAATGGAAAAGTACTATAAATATGCCAGTTTGCTCGACGAATTCTTCACACTCTTTCGTTTCTTTATTCTGTAATTTAAATTTATATTTATAATTATAATTTTAATTTAAATTTAAGTTTAATAATAATAAAGTATATACGAGAGTGTTTTAATTCGGGTTCCAAACCGTTTTAAGCTAAGGAAATATTGGGTATTGTTCGGGGTATTGTTCGTGAATCCAAGACCAACCATACAGTCATCCACTATCTTTACGTCTATGTAATTTTCCTACAATATTGAACCTCAATATTGAATAGTGAGTTATAGATCCCCTTTTAAATGCTTTAAATATTATTGGGCTGAGAATTCATGCAATTTATTTTTAACGCAATGGATACAAGTACATACTTAATTCTACACTGAGTTAAACCGAAAATCTCTTAGCTTTGGTAACTAGTAGCTACCAGTACATAGGATATGGACTGGTGGGCGCGAATAATTGTATATGGATCCATAGGGCTTGACATCCCCGTCCGAGCTAGAGCGCTAGCCTTTTAACGAACGTATGTTATTTGAGTTTATGACACGTTGGTTTGCGTGTATTAAAACGAATAGGGTAATTATCATTATAGCGTTAAGTTTAGTTACCAGGGTGCTCTGTTACGTAGAATCTATTGATAAACTTTTGATGAAATCTTGTGGTCCATCTTTATATTTATGACTCGAGCAATTAAACCTATAACTCACCAACATTCGTGTTGACTTTTTAGCATGTTTTATTCTCAGGTCCTTAGACTGCTTCCACTGTAATTTGCTTGTTGCCTACATGGAGACTCTCATGCTTTGTATAAAGTTTATTGCATTCGAAATAAAACTGCGTTGTGTAATAAATAATTTAACTGTGATGTCAAACTGTATGATAAAAACTTATGTAATTTGGGGATTTGCTTATACCTAAGCACTCACCCACATGTTTATAACTTTCTCTGTTTAGAAAGTCACTTATTTTAATGAATGCAATATTTTATCAAAACGTATCATATAGAGGTCAAAACCTCACTGTGGAATCAATGATTAACGTGCCGCGTCAATAGCGATTTTGACAGGTCGTTACAAGAGCCTCATCTTGAGCTACACAGATCTGGCTATTGAGATTCGTGTGAATGGTGATGTTCAAGGCTCGGACACGAAGAGGTACCATTCTCTCCTTTCGGCTCAAGGCATCGGCTACTACATTTGCCTTGCCAGGATGATAACGTAGTTCACAATCATAATCGTTCAATGTTTCGATCCACCGTCGCTGTCTCATGTTCAGTTGTTTCTGATCGAATATGTGTTGGAGGCTTTTGTGGTCGGTGAAGATAGTACTTTTAGTTCCATAGAGGTAGTGTCTCCACAATTTTAGTGCAAAGACAACAGCACCAAGTTTGAGATCATGCATTATGTAATTTCGCTCGTGAATCTTCAGTTGACGGGAGGCATAAGCAATAACCTTTATTCGTTGCATCAATACACAACCAAAACCATGTTTTAAGGCGTCGCAATACACAACGAAGTCATCACTGCCTTCGGGAAGTGATAAGATAGGTGTGGATGTTAACTTCTGCTTCAGGGTTTAGAATGCCGAATCTTGCTCGGCCGCCCTAACGAATTTCTTCCCTTTGTGAGTTAATGCAGTTAATGGTCGCGCAATCAGAGAGAAACCTTCAATGAATCTGCGGTAATAACCGGCGAGGCCTAAAAATTGGCGGATATGAGTAGGAGTAGTGGGGGTTTCGCACTTGCTGATGGCTTCAATCTTTGAGGGATCGACTTTGATACCCTGATCGCTCACGATATGACCGAGAAACTGAACTTCCTTCAACCAAAATTCACACTTGGAGAATTTGGCATAGAGTTGCTCTTGTATCAAAAGTTCAAGCATGAGTCGAAGATGTTGCTCATGTTCTTCTTCGCTTTTGGAATAGATTAGGATATCATCTATGAAGACGATAATGAACTTGTCTAGGTACGGCTTGCATACGCGATTCATGAGATCCATAAACACAGCAGGTGCGTTGGTTAAACCGAATGGCATTACCAGAAACTCATAGTGACCATAACGCGTTCGGAATGCAGTCTTAAGTACATCGCTCTCCTTCACCCTCAACTGGTGATAACCTGATCGCAAATCGATCTTAGAGTAAACGCTGGATCCTTGCAGCTGATCAAATAGATCGTTAATTCTGGGAAGGGGATACCGATTCTTGATTGTCAACTTGTTGAGTTCGCGGTAATCAATACACATGCGAAAAGAACCGTCCTTCTTCTTTACAAACAAAACAGGTGCGCCCCAAGGCAAAGAGCTTGGTTGGATGAATCCACGGTCTAGTAGTTCTTGTAGTTAACTTTGCAACTCTTACATTTCGAAAGGTGCAAGTCGATAAGGTGCGCGAGCTACAGGTGTGGCTCCTGGTACTAGATTAATCAGAAACTCTACTGATCATGGTGGGGGGTAATCCTGGAAGTTCTTCTGGAAAGACGTCGGGATATTCGTTCACAATTTGGACATCATCTACACTTTTCTCCTCCGTTTCTAACTTCTTTACGTGCGCCAGAACAGCAAATCGCCCCTTTTTCATAATCTTTTGAACCTTCATGCAGCTAATAAGGTTCAACTTTGGGCTACATCTCTCCCCGAATACAATTAATGGCACATCGTCTTCGCGTGGTATACGAATAATCTTTTCTCTACAGAAGACTTCTGCTTTTACTTTGGACAACCAGTCCATGCCAACTATCACATCAAAGCTTCCCAACTTAATGGGTATCAAATCTATCTCAGATTCCGCTTTGGCTAAGTTTATAATACCTCCTCGGCTAATTTGGTCAACTTTCTCAAGTTTTCCATTGGCTACTTCAACAAGCATACTCTCCTTCAAAGGTACTAACGACCAACATATCTTAGAGCAAACGTGTCTATCTACATAACTCCTATCGGCACCAGTATCAAACAAGACAGAAGTTAATAGTTTATTAATAGTGAATGTACCTGTGACCAAGTCAGGATCCTAATGGGCATCCATGGCGTTTATGTTGAAGACTCTCCCACATGCTGTCCCGCCATCCTTCTTCTTATTTGGACATTCATTTTTAAAGTGGCCCTACTGGCCACATTCAAATCATTTCTTTGGCCCATTTAGAGTTGTTCTCACAGCTGAGGTGTTGATCTTGAAATCCTTGCCGATATGTCCAGTCCGCTTGCACTTTTCACATACTATGTTGCAGTACCCAGTATGATGCTTGTAGCATCTCTTGCACTGCGGAAGGCTTCCTTTGTAGTTAGGGTTCGAGCTAGGGTTCTTCCAGTCGTTGTTTCCCTTGAAATTCTCGTACCTCTTAGCTGGGTTTTGATCAAAACCCTTTCCCTTGTTTCCGTCCCACTTACGTTTCCCATTACTAGCTCCCAATTCCGATTCCCCCTTTTCTGGCTCTTTTTGGGTAATTTGATTCATCAGGGTGTGCGCCATGCGCATAGGTTCCGGGACATCTGCTGGTTTCGAAGAGGTGACATTTCCCTTAATGGTCTTGGGAAGTCCCCACAAATACCGTTCCATTCATTTAAATTCGGGAGTAACCATCGTGGGCCACATCAAAGCTAACTCCAAATACCTTCATTTATAGCCATCAAGATCAGTCCCTACAACTTTCAGTTCCCAAAACTCCGCTTCCATCTTCTGAATTTTAGTTCTGGGGCAGTACTCCTCGATCATAGCACTATTAAACTCCTCTCATGGCATAGCATAAGCCTCATCAATTCTCTTAGCCTGGGCGAGTGTGTTCCACCAGGTTAAAGCGCCGTCCGACAACGTGCAGGAGGCGTACTTAGTTTTGTTTGCCTCGGAACAGTTACTCACGCGGAAAACAGCTTCCAACTTTTCAAACCATCTAGTCAGCCCAACTGGCCCCTCGATACCACTGAAATTGTGGGGCTTGTAGCTTTGAAATTCCTTATAAGTACAACCGTTATGAACGTTCTGGTTAGCCGATGGAGCTTGGGAGTTGGTATCCTCCATAGCTGCAGCTACTCGAGCAGCTATCATCTCCTCAATCTGTGCAGCTGTGGGCGTTTCTCTTGGAACTCTTCCATTTGCCATTGGCCTTATAAACTAAAATTTCGACTTAAGTCAAAATCCAGCATTCGATAATTCATGATATTATAGTATATGATAACCAATATTGGATCCACACAATACACGTTGACTAAGCATGGCAAACTAGTGGTAGAAAGCACAAAAACCAACGTGCAACAATTTAAAGTAAACGTCGTACAATAATTAAACAACCTTAATTCCGTTCATTAATCATAAAATTTGCATACAACTTCATAAGGTTTGTATAATACCTGCATAAAACATGAAACTACTAACGGAATTACATAATGAAATCTAATACAACAGCCCTATGGTGAAGGTGGGTAAATGATGTCCATCAGGTGGGTCATCTGGTCCTCGAGCTCAGTTACTCGAGCACGGAGGGTATGCACTTCCCTTGTGTGACGACCCGGAAATTTCCGACCAAATTTAAACTTTAATCTTTATATATTTTGACACGATAAGAAAAGTCTGTAAAGTTGAGTCTCAAAAAGTTTGAGCTGTTTCATATATTCAATTGACCATCGACTGTTCTCGACGATTCACGAACAATTAATTGTAAATAGATATGTGTGTGTGTGTGTGTGTGTACATATATATATATATATATATATATATATATATATATATATATAATTGAAAATATAATTTGAAATATTATATGTTGTTGTTATTAAAAATTAATTATGTAAAATAAAAAAATATATGATATTATGATAATTATTATTTAAAACACATCTATATAAATAAAGTATATTAAATATATTTTGTGATATCGAATCTATTTAGTAAACGAAAATAACACACAATTGTCATTCGATCGATATTAAGCAAGTTAATTTCGAACTTATGTGATTTAAAAATAAACAGTGATTCGAAAATGAGTTATATAATTTATAGGCTTATTCAATATGTATTTAGGAACTATTTGTTAAGTTTTTTTTATTTTATTTTATCTGGGATCGGGCGTGGACAGTGAGTTAATTTTTGTTTAAATAGTTAATGATCGAATTTTATACCATAATGACCAAAATAAATAAATATAGTTAATTTAAAAATATGGGATTTTTCTAAACACTTTTATTCACCACTGAGTAAACAACGGAGTACGATATATTAGCTCATAAAAACTGTTGGTAACTAAACTCCAATTTATATGGCTGCCTCACTAATTCAAATTATTATTATATGTTATTAGCACGTTCTTATCCATATATATAATTCTGTATCTTTGGAACATAACAAGACCCACTAGCCAAATTTTTCTTGATTTCTTGTTATAAGTCACAACTCATGACAGCTACTTTAATACCTCTAACCCCACCACTACAAAAACAACAATATATGGTGTCTTTAAATTTGTTTAAACTCGAGATTAGTGTTCCATTTTACATTATTTATACTTGAAATTTTCATTTGTGTATCAAGTGTTTATCTTCTTCAAAATCTAGTTTTTGACAACCATCAAACAACCACCGGGAACTAATAAGCAAACACCAAGAAATTAATTATTTTCTCTTCAATTATTTGTAACCAGTCGACTTACTTTTATCTTTTGGCCAATTCAACATTTCCACATACACTGTTATATAAAAGTGGTTTAGTGCTTTTCAAATTATCCATCAAACGATACACATGTTTATACCTCCAATCAAATGGATACGATCAAAAATAATAATACTATTATTAATGGATAATGAATAAGATTAGACGTAAAAGTTAGATGCTTAAAATCGAGATATTGATAAAAATAAGGAGTTTAGGCATTGAAATAGACAAACACATATCCTTGTTATTATAAACGAAACTTATGAGCTAGCCATCTTGGAGCATGGGCATGACCCACCCATAAACTTAGTCATCATGTACAACTGTATTCTAACCATATTAATAATAGTAAATCCACCTTTAAGAATCTCTAAATCACGAGGCCACAATACAAATCCACTAACCCAAATTATTTGATTTGCTTTTTCTCTTGCCTTGTCGTGGACCCACACAAACAAACATATCCTTCTCTTTGTCTTTGCAATTTGACAGAAAGCAACCCAAGTGGGTCACCTACGATTGCTGCAACCCAAACGTGACAAACACCATCAACCCTCACAAACACGCTATATATTGAATCTGCTTCTGTTTCTCCATTGTTCACCATTTAACCACCCACCGCCGTGAACCACTCCCTCTATCTCCCTCACTCCCTCTCTTCTTCGTGAACCTCAAAACCACTCAACCCACACCCTACGAATCTCACAACCAACAAGTTCCACTACTACTGCAGCTGTTGGAAAACCACCACCATCTATAACTCTAGTACTGTTTCGGTTCGAGAACACCACACAGACCACATAAAACTGCTGCACTCCTAATCTGTTCAAACTACTGATGCTATAATTATACTTCTGTTTCCATTTTAAAGACGATAATGAACAGTGACGAAATAAGAAAGATGATGATGAATAGTAATATAAATATTGATGGTGATGGTAAAGGCTGTGATGATCATGAGAGGATACGAGTGTGATGATAAAGATAATGATGAACCCATTTCAATCGTTTCTATTTTTATTCATAATCGACCAACAATGCTATCCCTCAAGAAACCAACATCGTACAATCGGTTCCTGCTTTTCCTGGTAACTGTTTCGATCCAAAAACTCCATCAATAAAACGGTTGATAAATTCTAACGTTTCTGCCCTAAACCAAAGCAATTTAATTATCATTCAATGCTATTCTATTGTAGCCATTTGAATGAAATAAAACCCAACAAATCATCAAACCCCAACTCATTTCACTTCAATCTATAAATTTTGTTTGGTTGTAAACCACCACCATTGCCACCCTGCTAGCTATATATTTCTGTCCTATTTCGATTGCTGACCCCACGTACCATCATCTATTCATTGTATGTTTTAGTTGAAACCCTACAAACACCATCATAACCTTCTAAGAACACTAACCGCTACTTTAGTTCTCTATTACTATTTGAATGATAATGATGAATGTCACGACCCTACTTTTTCCGTTATCTTTTATCGTTAATTATTTAACGACCGTTAACTGTTAATTATGCTACGTCATTTCTATGGCCTATATTATTATATTAATAATAATATATTAATTATTAAGTGATATGTGAATATTTGTATTCGTATTTTAAGTTATACGTTTCTACGTGTAGCGGATTTCTATCCGGCGAATCTTTTCGGTTTTTAAACCAACGGTCGCGTTTTTGGGATATTTAAATCCTAATTATTTTAAATATGATATTTTAAGATCATATTATTATATAGGGTATTTATATTTATTTTTCGTCGCGCGTTTGTTATCTTTCCGGATTTTTAATCGCGTAAGTGCGTTTTCGCGTTTCGGGACTCGTTCGGGCTTTCGGGCCATCAGGAAATAATATTTTAGCAAGTTGGACCACCATGGGGCCCACCCCATCCATATTCGGCCGAATGGGGGGAGGGAGGGAGTATTACTCCCATGATTTCTATTTTTGATGTTTTATTTTTCGATTCCACAAAATCCCTTAACCTAATATTATTTTTGGTGCTCTCTCCTCTCTCCCTCTTCTATTTGCCATTGCCAACCATCACCATATCATCATCATCATCATCAACCAAAAATATTGCTTGGATCAAGGATCAGTTAACACCAACGCATTCCTCGTTCCGTTCTCTACGCGATCATACCAATTGTTTCTTGATTAGGGTATAAACCCTAACCCTAGAAATTTTAATTTTTATTTATTTTTCTGTATTTTATGTTTATATTATTAGTATGATGATTATTAGTTGTTGTAATGTTGATCGCATGCGTAGAATTGCTCGATTGCATATTTTTTCGGTTTGATAAAATTGGGACAGTAGCTTTTTCGCGTGTTTCTGATATTTTAACTGATGTTGATCATAAAATAAACTATATAAATGAGTTCCTCTCATCAAGACATTAATTTTAGATTCCGGATTCATGTCGTTTCGATTTTCGGAGCCCTAGATATGATCAAAGTGGTATTTTGTTAAGATTGAAATGTGATTTTGGTATGAACCAGGTTTGGTCCTACTTTGTGACCATATTTGGTGACTTTAGGGTGTGGTAGTGTGTTAGGACTGATGGTGGGGTAAACTTTCATGTTCGGGTCATCTCAATCCGAGCCACGAATCACCCGTTACGTCTAAAACACGTTTTTGATTGAATTGAAGTTCCAAGTAGTGTATTGGCTGTATATCACGACTTCTGGGCTGTTCATGGGGTGTTCTTGAGTATACCAAAGTGTCGGGTGGTTTGATTAGGCGGAGATATATGTAAGGCTCGCCGAAAATCGACACCCGGGGCTGAGGATACGACCCGATGAACTTTTGATTTAAAACTTATGATTAATTATTAAACTTATGATATAATTAATGGATTTCATTATCTTTTAATTACTTATGATAAAAAAAGTAATTATTGTTATTTAAGACTTATGATATATATTTATTATATCATTTAATTAATACTTACGATTTAAGTAACATTTTAATTAAACATATGATTAATAATACTTCATTATTAATGGAAAATACTTATGATAAGTATTAAACTTATATTATGAAATTACTATTATAAGACTTATAATAAGGATTAATTAATTATTTAATTATTATAAGGCTTAATTATTATTTAATTATAATTTAATTATTAAATACTTATGATTTAATAATTATAATTAGAAACTTATGGTATGATTAATAATTCATTATTAATTAATAATACTTATGATATGATTTAAAATTTATTATTAATTAATAATACTTACATTATGACTAATATTTAATTAATTAATTAAATACTTATGTTATATAAATTATATCATTTAAATTTATATTAACTTTAGTAATTTATTTTAATTTAATTAAACTTATGTTATGACATAATTAGGCATATTTAACTTTAATAAACGTTATAACTTACATTATTATTGTAACTTATACTTTTAAAATTTACGTTGACCATGTTTGACTAAGGTTGACTTTTGAGTTAACTTTCGGTTGACTTTGACTTTCAGTTGACTTTTGTTGACTTTCTAATTAAGGAAACTTTCCTAAATTATAAACTTTCCTAAAATAGCAACTTTCCAAAAATAGAAACTTTCCAAAAATAAAAACTTTCCAAAAATAGAAACTTTCCAAAAATAGAAACTTTCCAAAAATGGAAACCTGCTAAAAATAGAAACTTTCTAAAAATAGAAAGTGTGTGTCCGTAAGCTGTTCCGATCAAACCCATGCATATTGAGTAATATTCTATTACTACTTAAAATATGTACAATAGCTATCATACTAAGACTTGACCTAAGTTAGTTATTTATATCGACCTGCTTTATTTATAGGTCGGCGTTGTGATCATTCCTGATCACTGTACTACAATTGCTGTTCGCTTAATTGTGTTGGTTACTTCATTACTATTAAGGTGAGTTATAGTCCCGTTTTTACATACTTTTCAAAGTATATTTTTGGGATGTGATTACATGCATTTTATTTCACGTTTAGACACAAGTGACAATTAAATTTAAATTATTCATTGTGAGTTGGACAAAAATATTCCCTAGTCTGGTAACTGTAATCATTGGTTTCTACCGGTGAATGCGAATCCTACGGATAGATCTATCGGGTTTGACAACCCCATTTCGAGCTAGTCGCGCTAGCAATTTATAATCGGAATGTTTAGTACTTCGTATTTTGTTGTAGATACACTGTCCAGTGTATATTTTTATTGTGTTTGGCAAGGGTAAATAAAGGGTTAAGTGGTTACCAGGTGGCTCATTGATAATGGAATAATGTTTAATGTTTTCTAACATTTTTAAATCTTGTGGTCTAAAGTTTATTCAATTATTTAAACCTATAATTCACTCAACCTTTGTGTTGACAGGTTACTCGCATGTTTTCACATGTACTTGAGTTTATGTGATGCTTCCGCTGTGTTTAGAAGAGTCTGCATGCATTTGGGCAGAATTTTATGAAACAATTTATGAAACTTTGGCTTGCATTCGGTTTTTGAATAATTATTACTTGTGGGTTGTTGACAATGTTTTGTGTCAACTTTGGATTATTAATATGTTGGGTTACTTTTAAACTACATATTTTGGTATGCTTTCCTTTTTGGGAAACTTTTGAAATAAAAGAATGCAATGTCGTTTGTTAAATTCATTTAAGTTCAATCAAGCTGTGAGACCAAGTGACGGAGCCGTTAAGTGTTTTGACGGGGCCATCACAATGAAGAATGATGACGATGAATGATAATGATTATGAACTATGATGATGATATTAAATGATTAAGGTGAAACGAAGAGAACTGCTAGTCTGCTACACCGAACGGTTTAATTGTTAATTGGGTTTTGATAATTGGGTCGTTAGGATTTTAAATGAACTTGCAAATTGCTTTGGGCTGTATTGGACTACCATGTTTTTTTTTTATAATTGGGCCGTAAACCATTTGGTGATATTGGGCCGAAACTCAATTATATATAATGAAGAAACATCTACGTGGTTTACATATAATTGAATTGTGAATTACAACAAGAAGTAATGGTAGAGGAATGGTAACAGGTGTTTTTGGTTAAGCGTGAGGTCGTGGGTTCGAGCCCTAACAGTGGCTATTTTTTTAGGAAGCTTTTACAATCTCTTTAAGGTAGTATTTATATTCATTATTATTATTATTATTATTATTATTATTATTATTATTATTATTATTATTATTATTATTATTATTATTATTATTATTATTATTATTATTATTATTATTATCATTATTATTATTATTATTATTATTATTATTATTATTATTATTATTATTATTATTATTATTATTATTTTATCATTATTATTACTATTATTATATAAAGATACAACTTTCTATTATTATTTTACCAAATAAATATTAGTTATATAAAAATTTATTTAATACATATAAGATAACTAAATAATATAACTATTTTAATGTTTTTTTATAGTAAATACTAATTATTTATCTAAAGTATATAAAGTAAATATAATTAATTAAGTTATTAATGAAACACATGATTTAAAATAAAATCACTAATAATATATATATATTGTTCAATTACCATTACATGTGTTAATATACATAACTGAATATAAGTTCGTGAATCCGAGGCCAACCTTGCATTGTTCAGTTCCGTCGTATGCATATTTTTACTACAAAATATCGTATTGTGAGTTTCATTACTCCCCTTTTAAATGCTTTTGCAATATATATTTTTGGAACTGAGAATACATGCGTTGCTTTTATAAATGTTTGACGAAATAGACACAAGTACTTAAAACTATATTCTATGGCTGGATTATTAAACCGAATATGCCCCTTTTTAGTCTGGTAATCTAAGAATTAGGGAACAGACACCCTAATTGACGCGAATCCTAAAGATAGATCTATTGGGCCCAACAAGCCCCATTCAAAGTACCGGATGCTTTAGTACTTCGAATTTATCATGTCCGAAGGGAGTCCCGGAATGATGGGAATATTCTATATGCATCTTGTTAAGGTCGGTTACCAGGTGTTCACCATATGAATGATTTTTATCTCTATGTAGTTTGCGAAATGCCTGATATGAGTTGTATATTTATGGAATCATATCCTATCATATCTATTACCGTGGATCTTATTTGGCACTTTCTGAAATTTCCTCCGTAAATCGGAATCCTTTTGCTATATATATGTATTCGAGAAGACGAAAATATCATCCAGTATTCAGCCCTTAATTCATATCAAGAATCATTTCATAACTTTCTGTGATCGCGTAAAATGGCCTCTTCGAATAGACCAAGTTCCTTCAGCTCCGAAGACAGCGTGACGGGAGCGCACCAACCGATCAACTACCATGATTTCTTTAGAAAGTGGGGATGGGTTCGCGAAATACTTACCCTATGGAGAAATGAAGAAGGTACTCCATATCACGAGCCGAACTTACCACCTAATGTCGGAGTACTCGATCCGCTTACCGGTGAACCTATTCGCAATACCGTTTTCACTCTTGTCGCTAGGATTTTCTGCCTCAAAGGTCGACTAAATGTAATTAAAGATAGTATTCGTCCTCTACTCCTGAATTCTAATCAGATAGGATTATTAGAAGACGTTAGAAGACTTCGAACTAAATATCAAGAATTGACAAACCTTACAGAAGAATGGGTAGAACTAATTCATATACTCGAGCGTAAAGTAGAAACCCTGGAGGTGACGGTGTTCGATTTGGAAGCTAGGCTCGTATATACTACGCAAGTACCACAAGCATTACCAACACCAACAGCAACACCACCAGTGCCAGCATCCTCTCCAGCACCACAAGCACTGGAATCACCACAAGCTCCGTAGGCACCACATACACCGAAGAGTACCGATAATGATGAATTATGAGATATTAATTCATTACTTTTGGTTCACGATTAAACGGATATACGTATATATGTTTATGTATAACTCGAAATCGTAATAAAAATTCTTTTTATATTAACTATGACGTGTGAATTTTTAACGGGTAGGTAATACCCGAGAAAGATAAAAGAAGCTTTAAAGGGCTTTTATCATATTTAATTCACATATGCTATCATTCACATCTTTCATCAACGATTTAACAATCGATATCTATAATCTTTAATCTTCGTTCTACATATCGTTCTACATCGATTATCTTCATTCTACATGGCGATTATGTAATCTCTAATGTTTTAGAGATTATGTATCATAATTCTAACCGTAAATCAGATGAGTTTAATATCACATTGACTCATTAAATCCATGATTACATCTGAAGAAAATATATATGTAAGTATATTTTCTCAAAAATTGTAATTAAAAATTCTTTTGTACAAACTGTTAATGGTGAAAATATTTTAACGGGTAGGTAATACTCAAGAAACATTTAGATTTCACATTAATAAGTTACACTGTACATTCTTCAATTCAGATTCAGTAGTCATTAACAATACTGCTCAAATTCACACATATACGTATCCGTTCACCAAAGAACAACTATTTTCATTCAAATTCAATATCATATTTGGATTTTGACCGATCAGAATCCAAGTCAAGATTTGACAAGTGGCATAATGAAGAAAATAATAGACTAAATAAAATTGATTAGAAACAAATTAATTAACTACGTAAATTTTAAATCTATACTAACCAAATCCTAGCTAACTGTTCCTATACCCGTTATGACTATTTCCTTGTTACATTTTATTGATTGTCATTTTAATTATTGCAATTAATTATCGCAATTTTAATACTCGTAATTTTATTTATCGTCATTTAAATACTGTTATTTATTTTACGCAATACGTCGATTAATTATAAGATTATATATTAGACCATTGAACTATTGGACTATTGTACTACTAACATTGGACTGCTAAACTTGGACAATTAAAAAGTATTAAAAGAGTAGGAAATATTAATTACAACATTTTGACGTAAAATATCGTTAATAAGTTACATCTTCTACAGTTAAACATTTCTTCAAGTTTGCCACTTGATTTCATTTTAAACACCATTTGAATCTTGACAATTACAATCTTCATTTAAACCCTTCAAACTCTTGAAAACACCTCGGATTGATAACCAATAATTCAGATATGAGAGTGCTGATGAAGCAGCAAAAGCTACAGATGGTCTTAATGGCCAAAAGCTTGATAATAAAGAATGGCGTGTTGAAAAAGCTCAGATTCATAACTGAAAAATAGATTGATCAAACTATGAAGGAGACTATGGACAAATCACCAGGATTAAACCTGTATTCAAAGAATCCAGATGATTCAATATCCGACAAAATCTATAGCGAATACCTTGCTCCTTACCTATCTTAAATTCTTGCAGAAAAATTTTCTTCATCATCCTTCGATCTTAGAAATTCTAAGGTATCATCGTATTTTTTGTTATAAATATCTTCGATATTTCTGAAGATACCTTCATAAATATCTTCGTCCGAAATTATCTATCTCCTCGTGCTATATATGTTACATCATAAAAGAAACTATTTTAGTTTCTATCCTTCTATAAAATTTGAGTTTAAATTATGAATGATTTTTGGAGAAGTGTTGGGAATTGAAGCATGAGTTAGTATAATATAATGACGTCTGACCAACGTGATTATATTACAGTAAGTCATGCTAAATTGCTAATGGGACGTGATGATGGTTCACAGATCATACCGCCATCATGTGCCATGTTACATAACTCTTTCATTCTACTTAACCTCTAATCATATCAAGAAAATATATATTCTTGATAGTTCTATCCTTTGTTAATTTTGATAATTTACCAAATCAAATCGTGCTTACAAATTCATTCTTGGAACATTAGTCATGTTCATTCATTCCAAGATTTAATCTACAAATCCGAGACGTCTTAATCGCTTTACTTCAAGTCGGGAAGAAAATAAAAGCATGAATCTACGTATCATAAGGGAAGATATAAAGCCCGATAACAACACAGAAATTACAAACCGTGTATATTAATGCGTATAGTAATATAAAGACACGGGAGAATTAGAAATACTATAACCCCAAGGTTATAGTAGAAGTAAATAGATTCTTCCGGTGGTAAATGAAAAAGAAGAATGATAGAAGTGATAGTCAATATAAGGTCAAGGACCAGAACTGGATTAAGAATTTTCACAATCTTTGGAAGTATAAATTGAGGAAGAAAGTATAGGAGTGCTGAAAATAATGGAACATAGAAGGTAAATTTATAGCGAAATATCAGGCGTAGCAATCAAGGCAAATTACCGCATTTAATTCCATAGGATCCTAATTCCCTTAATCACCGAAGAATCAAATCTTATATAGATTACGAAGATTTTCTTTAAATTCCTTGAATTCTGGAAATCCACCGTGACTACGTCAAAAGTTAAATCTCTATCTCAATCTTTTGTGACAGCTTCACTCGTATGCTTCACATAATCGAATTGTTTTATCTATGTTAATCAATAATGATAAAACTCTATTTTACAACTCATATTCATCATGAAAACATTTTTATTGTTAGCCATGACTACCTCAATCAAATTTCGGGATGAAATTTCTTTAACGGGTAGGTACTGTGACGACCCGGAAATTTTTGACCAAATTTAAACATTAATCTTTATATAGTTTGACACGATAAGAAAAGTCTGTAAAGTTGAGTCTCAAAAAGTTTGAGCTGTTTCATATATTCAATTGACCTTTGACTGTTCTCGACGATTCACGAACAATTAATTGTAAATAGATATTTGTGTATATATACATATATATATATGTATATAAATAATAATTAAAAATATAATTTGAAATATTATATGTTGTTGTTATTAAAAATTAATTATGTAAAATAAAGTAAAAATATGATATTATGATAATTATTATTTAAAACACATCTATATAAATAAAGTATATTAAATATATTTTGTGATTTCGAATCTATTTAGTAAACGACAGTAACACTCAATTGTCATTCAATCGATATTAAGTAAGTTAAATTCGAACTTATGTAATTTAAAAATAAACAGTGATTCGAAAATGAGTTATATAATTTATAGGCTTAATCAATATGTATTTAGGAACTATTTGTTAAGTTTTATTATTTTTTTTATTTTATCTGAGATCGGGCGTGGACAGTGAGTTAATTTTTGTTTAAATAGTTAATGATCGAATTTTATACCATAATGACCAAAATAAATAAATATAGTCAATTTAAAAATATGGGATTTTTCTAAACACTTTTATTCGCCACTGAGTAAACAACGGAGTACGATATATTAGCCCGTAAAAACTCTCGGTAACTAAACTCCAATTTATATGGCTACCTCACTAATTCTAATTATTATTATATGTTATTAGCATGTTCTTATCCATATATATAATTCTGTATCTTTGGAACATAACAAGACCCACTAGCCAAATTTTTCTTGATTTCTTGTTATAAGTCACAACTCATGACAACTACTTTAATACCTCTAATGTGACGACCCGGCAATTTCTGACCAAATTTAAACTTAATTCTTATATGATTTCGACACGATAAGCAAAGTCTGTAATGTTGAGTCTCAAAAACTTTGAACTGTTTTGTATATTCATTTGACCTTCGACCATTCTCGACGATTCACGAACAACTATATATAAATATATACATATACATTAATTTGAAAATATTATTTGAAATAATATATGATTTAATTGTTGAAAATAAATATGAAAAATAATATGCGATGTAATGAAAACTATTATTATAAATATATAGATATATATTTATATATATAAATATGTATATAAATATTACTTGTAAATATATAAAAATTATATTAAATTCAATGGTTTAAAGATATATAATATATTTATTTAGTAGTTAAACTTACTATTTAAAACTCTTTATATATAGAAAGAGAATATATTAAAAATAAATGATTTTGAGTCTAATTAATAAATGTCAGTAGCACTCGGCTGACGATTTGTTAGTTTTAATATAGATATTGTACATGTCCATGAAGGATTGAAATAAAAGTTGAACTGTAAATTGATTACGAAGATTTTAGATTTGTAAAAAATATTTTTACCTTTTTAAGATTAAATATTAGCACTCCGTACATATAAATTGGAACATAAAATAAATAATTATTGAACCTTTTTGATCAGGTTTCAAACAGTTAATGAGTGAAATAATTAAATATATTTAATCTAAAAATATGGGATTTTTTCGAATTAAATTATCCGTAACTGTTTAGCAATGGACACACTCCGTGTAAACTGTCGGTATAAAATTCCAAGTAATGTGGCTGCATTACTGTTTGACACTGTGTAAGATTGAATTACTATTCTTAATTGATATCCTATTTTTGTTCCTTCTTCTCATTTTTTTAGAATTTTACAGTGTATATAAATATAGATACATATATTACATATATGAATTCCTAGCGCACTATAATTTTCACTCTATCATCTCCTATAACTGTAGAACCACCTTCCTTCTTGCACATTCTTCTCCGGCCACTTTATCACAACCGAAAAATGCTACCACCTCCTCCTTCAGTCGGCAACCATCACCTAAACTATCCTAGACCGTTGTGATTCTTTCTCTCTCTCTCTCTCCTTCTATCTCGCTCATCGTAACCTACTACAACTATATATATATATATATATATATATATATATATATATATATATATATATATATATATATATATATATATATATATATATATATATATTATATGATAACCGACACTATCAACTCCACCATGATCCGCCACCCTCCTCCACCGGAACATCACCCTACACCACCACTACAACCGGTTACCTTTTCTCACTCATAAAACCACCATAAAACCATCGAAACCCACTTATTATTTATGATGTTGAACGATGATCTAGTTATGATGTTGATCGAGATGTCAGATGATATTGATGATGAATGTTGTAACGACCCTGGTTTTTCCTACGTTATTTATTAATAATTATTATTATTAATACGCTTGATTAAACGAATGTATGTTATTACATTTACATGTTGCTTTAATTGCCCGTACTTGAACTTTAAATGCCCGAAACGTCTTTGTGACACCCGGAACTTGCACGAATAATATTTTCAAGTATTATTTACATTCATGATTAATTTTATTAATCATTTTAATTAACTAAGGCTTTTAGTTAGTTACTTGGGCTTAAGATGGACTTTTATTGGATTACTTGCTAACTACTTGCAACTTGGGCCTTTTAAGTGTTAATGGACTAGTGTAAGCCCACCCTACTTATATTATGGACTTGACTAGCCCACTCTTTCATGTGTAACTATCACTTAGGAGTGTAACTAGTTAGTTAATACTTGTAGGAATCTTGTTACAACTTCTCCCCATGCATGCACCTCTAAGTATCCAACTTTTTCAAGCTTTTCATTCAAGTGACCAACAAACAAACCTCTTCCCCTTGTTTTTGCTGCAGAATGCCGAATCCCTTGGTCACTTTTAGTGGTGTTTTGATTTCATTTTTCCTTCATTACTCTCACTTGTATGCTCTCTCAAAAACACACACACTTTACTTGCAAATTCCCTCAAACTTTCTTCTCTTTTTCTCTCATACTTGTAAGTGTTTGAAACAACTTCTTTTCTTCTTTTCTTTTGTTGGTAAAAACTGATTTCATAAGCATTAATCATCATCATACTTTGTTTGTTTTAATCTTTGTTTACTTGTGTTGATTACTAGTAGTTGTTAGTCACTTATTTATTTGGTTTCAAGAAACAAACTTGCTAGTTTCTTTCTTCATTTATCTTGTAATTTCAAGAACACCCAAGAACTAAACTTACTAGTTTATGTTCTACATATATTGTTTCAAAAGATATAAGTTCATTGTTGTTGGAATCATACTTGTAAGTCATGGAAGTAAACTTAAAGTTTACTTTACTTAAAGATCAACTTTGGTTGAATCTTTAAAGTATGAGCAACCCTTGAACTAATTACTTGTTTAGTTAACTTGTTTCTTTATTTTATACACTTTAATTTCATGTAGTTAGTTTATATGGTCAAGTACTACAAGTTAGTCTTGATCTCATATCTCTTGAACAAATCAAGTTAACCTTGGAAGTTCAAGAACACACAAACTAGTTTTCTTTAAATATAACTTTGGATCTAGACTTTTGAGTCTTGGATCTTCAAGATCAAACTAAGAACTATGTTCTACTACTTATGATCTTGATTAGTTAGTTTACTTTCAAGTTTGTAACTTGTTATTAGCTTTAAAGTCCATGTATGTGTTAGATCTAAGACTTTGATGCAACTTTGGTTCATCAAACTTCATACAACTCTTAAGTGAGTTGTGCTTCATGTCTTAGACTTGCACATGGGTTATGATGGTCAAGACTTGGTTAATATGATGTAGATACATCAATGAGTTGTACACTTGAAGCTATATGCATCAAGGATGAGAGCCATGATGAACATCAAGCACCAAGACCACCGGAACCCTTAAAAACTCACTGTTCTGTCCAAAACCTACTGACCTGATGCTTCTGGAACAGACCAGTAGACCTGGGCTGTTCTAACCTTGATTTTTAGATAGAACTTTTCGAGTAGATAACTTTTCATATAGGACTCGTCTTAATCCGAGTTACGGTTTAGGATTTATGGCCCTCCGATCGTTACCATGTCCTTTAACGTTGTGCAGAAATTTCTGACCTACTCGCACTTAGACCGTCGCCACGGTCAAACCAAGACGAGTTTGCTTCTGTAAATTTTACCACACTTAAGGGACTCATAGACGGAGCCATGACCACTGGTCTCACCTTAATTCAGTAAGGGTAGAGGCCGTGGTGACTGACCGAAGTCAGCCTTTGTTTTAAACGACTTTCATAAACGAGTCTTACTTGTTACCTTTTGTTTAATGATGATTGATGATGACCCTTATGACCTTAATTACGTACTTGTAAACCTTTTGAGACGACTTATTGACTTAGTGCTATTTGACTTAGGTTGAGGACGTTTGGACCGTTACTTGCACACCACTTTCCGACTACTACCTTACCATTACTACTAATCATTGTGAGTTATAGCATTCCCTTTTTACTTTAACTTATTTTGGGAACTGAGAATACATGAGGATTTTATGTTTTACATACTAGGCACGAGTACTTAAACTTTATATATGTGTGGGTTATATAACGGCAGAAACATTCCCTTTAGCTCGGTAACGTTTAATCATCGGTTTTTGAACCGTGAACGCGAATCTTAGATATGGATCCATAGGGTTTGACATCCCCACTCGGGCTAGTAGCGCTAGCATTTAACGAGTGTTTAATACTTCGAGGTTATACGCACTTTCCAAGTGCACTTTAAGGGGGTACATTAAACGTTAAGTTAGTTACCGGGTGCCCACGGTTAAGCATATACTTTTACATACTTTTGAAACGCTCGTTGTAGCACTGAAATCTCGTGGCCTACTTACATTACTGTTATACTTAAACTATAGCTCACCAACCTTTGTGTTGACCTTTTTAAGCATGTATTTTCTCAGGTGTTTGAAGTCGCTTCCGCTATCTTACTAGTCGTGCTGTAGAACCCGCTGCCTAGAGTTGTTATCGCATGACTACTTATGTTGCATTCAAACTTTTTACTTATGAACTTATGTTATGTAACGACCATTATGGTCACGTACACTTATTTAATGCTTCTACTTAGCGAAGCATACTTTTGATTTGTAAAACAATTGACGTATGTTATGACGTCACTTTTATTAATGAATGCAAATTCTGTTTTGAAAACGCATATAGTACTTAACCTTGTAATGATCCTGTTGTTGATGGTCCGTACATGATGATTTAGTACGGGGCGTCACATTTGGTATCAGAGCATTGGTTGTAGGGAATTAGGATGCATTAGTGAGTCTAAGACCGACCCGAGTAGGATTCACTAATAGGGCTAATCTACAACTTGTTAGTTTACTTGTTTCCGCTGAACTTACTGCATGCTGCTGCTTACTGTTACTGCGATATGCCGTATGCTACTACGTGATCTCACTACTGCATGCTATTACTTGCTTTCGATTGCATGCTAGTTTCGTACGATTACTGA
This sequence comes from Rutidosis leptorrhynchoides, assembly GCF_046630445.1. Classification (NCBI taxonomy): domain Eukaryota; kingdom Viridiplantae; phylum Streptophyta; class Magnoliopsida; order Asterales; family Asteraceae; genus Rutidosis; species Rutidosis leptorrhynchoides. The sequence goes on along the minus strand of NC_092333.1, from coordinate 218,571,120 downwards.
TATTGCCATGCTACTTATTGTTATACATGAATTAAACTGTTGGCCTATTATTTGCTTGCTTTATGACATACTGACATGGAAAATTTATTTTTCCTTGTTCAGATGTCGGACGTTCCACCTACTGACATCCCGAGCGGCTCAGGCCCCGTTGTTCCACCCACTGCTGCACCTGTTGCTGCTGCTGCTGCTGCCGACATTCCGGCCCCGACACCCACTGGCGACCCCGGCGCCTCTAGTTCTGGAGCTAGCTCTAGTGTGCCTATCCCGGCGTCTTCTTCCAGACCCCTGAGGCAACTGGCTCGCATTGGTGGCATGGAGATCCCCGCGGAGTTCGGGGAAGGACCCTTCCGTAATCACTGGCGCACACCTTGCCGACGCACTGCCGACGGCCGATTAGCCGTGATTACGCCAGGCCGACACCGACAGATGTTGGCCGCTTTCGGATATGTTGAGCCACCCGCGCCACCACCGCATGATTCAGACGACGGTTCTTCCACCGATGCTTCTTCAGACGACACCTCATCTGACGACTCCAGTGATGAGGAGGATCCCGCTGACCGACCGATTCAGGCACCTTCTACCCCGCCGAAGAAGCGGTATCGCTTCGCTGGCATAATTCCTGGTCGTACTGTCACTGACGCTTATGGTCGGCGTCGTAGGATCACTGCTCGTAAACGGCTGGTGCCGTACCCCGCCGACCCACTGATATTACCGTCTCCACCCAGAGCCGGACCATCCACTTCAGCACCACCGGCTCCACCTGCACCGCCAGCACCACCGGCCCCATCATCTTCCTCTAATGAGGAAATGAGGCGGGAGATTGAGATTCTCCAGACTCGAGTTACTGAGCTCGAGGAGCAGTTGGCTCATGTTTTGGACATCTTGTACCCACCATCGCCGTAGGACTTTGTACTAGATTCTGTATTGTAATCTCTTTTGTAATTTCATATTTCACTTATGTAATGTACGAACTTATTGTAATGTATGAACTTATTATCATTAATGAATGAAATTTGTGTTGCTTACTTCTTGCGCAAGTGTTCTATTTACGTTATCATCTCAGGGTTTTGTGGTACCTATATCTGCTTGCGTTATTTAATCAACATGTGTTGTGCTGTTTTCATGTTGGTTGTTATATAATGTACTATTATTATTTGCATAATGGATTTTGACTTGAGTCAAAATGTTTGTATAGAACATCATGGCCAACGGGAGATCTATCCCCACCGCGGCACAAATTGAGGAAATGATTAACGAGCGAGTCGCTGCTGCACTAGCTGAAAGACAACCCCAAGTTCCACCACCACCGCCTGTCAATCCACCTGTCGTCCGAGATGGGTGTACTTACAAGGAATTTCAAAACTGCAAGCCACACTACTTCAGTGGCACTGAGGGACCCGTCGGTCTCACCAGATGGTTCGAAAAGTTGGAATCGGTATTCAGGGTTAGCAATTGTTCTGAGGCTAACAAAACGAAATTTGCATCTTGCACGCTGTCTGATGGCGCGCTCACATGGTGGAATACCATGGCCCAAGCGAAAGGAATTGATGAGGCGTATGCTACGCCTTGGGAAGAATTTAAATGTGCTATGATCGAGGAATACTGTCCGAGAACCGAGATTCAAAAGATGGAAATCGAATTTATGCAATTGAAAACCGTAGGGAACGACCTTAACAGCTACAACCGTAGGTTTTTGGAATTGGCTCTTATGTGTCCAACCATGGTCACCCCCGAATTTAAGCGTTTGGAGAAATACTTCTCGGGACTTCCTAAGTCCATCAAGGGTAATGTTACCTCATCCAAACCACCAAGTGTTCCCGAAGCAATGCGCATGGCGCATACTCTCTTGAATCAAATCATCCTGGACGAGCCGGAGAAGGCTAAGTTTGAAACTGTTAGTGGTGAAAAGAGGAAATGGGACAACAACCACAACAACAACAGGGGTAGGAACTATGATCAAAACCCGGCAAAACGACATGAAGGGTTCAGGCAAAACAACAACATGCACAACAACAACACCAACCCCAACAACAACAACCGCACCAATCCGAACTACAAAGGAACCTTACCACAATGCAATAGGTGCTACAAGCACCACACTGGGTATTGCAATGTTATCTGTGAGAAGTGCCAACGATCTGGACATGTTGGCAAGGATTGCAAGGTTACCACTTTGAATGTGAAGCCAAACCACAACAACAATGGGCCTAAGAAGTGTTATGAATGTGGAAAGACGGGCCATTTCAGAAACGAGTGTCCTAACAAGCGTAAGGATGGCGGACCACCACGTGTTAGAGCCTTCAATGTTAATGCAAGGGACGCTCGCGACAACCCCGACTTGGTGACAGGTATATTCAAGATCAACAATCTTTTAGCTTCTGTCCTATTTGATACGGGTGCCGATAGGAGCTATGTGTGTAGACATTTTTGTGATAAGTTAGATTGGTCGTTAGTTCCCTTAAAGGAAAGTATGCTTGTCGAGGTAGCCAATGGAAAACTTGAAAAGGTTGACCATATTAGTCGTGGAGCTATTATCAACATAGCTGGTGCAGATTTCGAAATTGATTTGATACCTATCAAACTGGGAAGTTTTGACGCGATCGTCGGTATGGATTGGTTGAGCAAGATAAAGGCCGATGTTATCTGTGGAGATAAAGCACTTCGCATACCACAAGGAGATGGCAAACCACTGGTTATCTATGGAGAGAGATGTACCTCGAAGTTGAACCTCATTAGTTGCGTGAAAGCGCAAAAGATTATGAAGAAGGGACGCTTTGCTGTCCTAGCACATGTGAAAGCGGTAGAAACTGAAGTGAAGAGCGTGAACGACGTTCGAATTGTGAACGAATTTTCCGATGTCTTCCCAGAGGAATTGCCTGGATTACCACCGCCGAGAGCCGTAGAATTTCAGATTGATTTAGTGCCAGGAGCTGCACCTGTAGCTCGCGCACCTTATAGACTCGCACCTTCCGAGATGCAAGAATTACAGAGTCAACTACAAGAACTCTTAGATCGAGGGTTTATCCAACCAAGCTTCTCGCCTTGGGGCGCACCTGTGTTGTTTGTAAAGAAGAAGGATGGATCCTTCCATATGTGTATTGACTACCGTGAACTCAACAAATTGACTATCAAGAATCGATATCCTCTTCCACGAATTGATGATCTTTTTGATCAACTACAAGGATCGAGCGTTTATTCAAAGATCGATTTGCGATCCGGATATCACCAGCTGAGGGTGAAGGAAAGTGACGTGATGAAAACTGCATTCAGGACCCGTTATGGTCATTATGAGTTCCTCGTGATGCCATTCGGTTTGACAAATGCACCTGCCGTGTTCATGGATCTCATGAATCGTGTCTGCAAGCCTTACTTGGATAAGTTTGTTATCGTCTTCATAGATGATATCCTCATCTACTCTAAGAGCGAAGAAGAACATGAGCAACACCTTCGGCTAGTGCTTGAACTCTTAAGACAAGAGCAACTTTACGCCAAATTCTCCAAGTGCGAATTTTGGTTGAAGGAAGTACAGTTTTTGGGTCATGTTGTGAGCGACCAGGGTATCAAAGTTGATCCCGCCAAGATTGAAGCCATCAGCAAGTGGGAGACCCCCACTACTCCAACGCATATTCGCCAATTTTTAGGTCTCGCCGGTTATTATCGAAGGTTTATCGAAGGATTTTCTCTGATTGCGCGTCCTTTGACCGCACTGACTCACAAGGGCAAGAAGTTCATTTGGGAACCCACACACGAATCAGCATTCCAAACTTTGAAGAAGAAGTTAACCTCCGCACCTATCCTATCACTTCCTGAAGGCAGTGACGACTTTGTTGTTTATTGCGATGCATCGAAGAGTGGTTTTGGTTGTGTACTGATGCAACGATCAAAGGTTATTGCCTATGCCTCCCGCCAATTGAAGATTCACGAGCGGAACTACACTACACATGATCTTGAACTTGGAGCCGTTGTCTTTGCACTCAAATTGTGGAGACATTATTTGTATGGAACTAAGAGCACTATCTTCACCGATCACAAGAGTCTCCAGCACATCTTCGATCAGAAGCAATTGAATATGAGACAGCGTCGATGGATCGAGACGCTCAACGACTACGATTGTGAACTCCGTTATCACCCTGGCAAGGCCAATGTTGTAGCTGACGCTTTAAGCCGAAAGGAGAGGACGGCACCTCTCCGTGTTAGGGCTCTGAACATCACCATCCATTCGAACCTCAACAGCCAGATCAGAGTAGCCCAAGTTGAGGCTCTCAAGGAGGAGAACATATCTCACGAGCATTTGAACATACTTGTCTCTCGATTCGAGGTTAGAGAGTCTGGACTCCGATGTTATGCCGGAAGAATTTGGGTACCTTACTATGGAGATCTACGAAGCCTGATACTTGATGAAGCACACAAATCGAGATATTCGATTCACCCCGGTGCAGGTAAGATGTACCACGACCTTAAAGAACAGTATTGGTGGCCGAATCTTAAGAAGGACGTTGCGACTTATGTTGGTAAGTGTTTGACTTGCTCGAAGGTTAAAGCCGAACATCAGAGACCTTCTGGGTTACTTCAACAGCCGGAAATCCCACAATGGAAATGGGAAAGGATCACAATGGATTTCATTACTAAGCTGCCGAAGACGGTGGGCGGATGCGATACTATTTGGGTTATTGTTGACCGCCTCACCAAATCTGCACACTTCCTAGCGATGAAGGAAACTGATACAATGGAAAGACTTGCTCAGCTGTACATCAAAGAGGTTATATCTCGTCATGGTGTACCTTTATCAATCATCTCCGATCGCGATCCCCGTTTTGCTTCCAGATTTTGGCGTTCTTTGCAAGAAGCCATGGGAACTCGTCTTGACATGAGTACTGCTTATCATCCTCAGACTGACGGGCAAAGTGAACGAACGATTCAGACCTTGGAGGACATGCTGCGTGCATGTGTCATTGATTTTGGAAGGGCCTGGGAAAGGCATTTGCCACTCGCCGAATTCTCGTACAATAACAGTTATCACTCAAGCATTAATGCTGCACCTTTTGAAGCATTGTATGGTCGTAAGTGCCGATCTCCTATTTGTTGGGCCGAAGTAGGCGAAAAGCAAATCACCGGACCCGAGGTAGTTCACGAAACCACGGAGAAGATTGCTCAGATCCAAGCTAGACTTAAGACTGCCCGTGATCGCTAAAAGAGCTATGCCGATCTTAAACGGAAAGACTTTGAATTTAATGTTGGTGATCGTGTAATGTTGAAGGTTGCACCTTGGAAAGGTGTGATCCGTTTTGGAAAACGTGGAAAGTTGAACCCACGATACATTGGTCCATTCGAGATCTTGGAACGTGTTGGACCAGTTGCATACCGTTTGGATCTACCAGCACAATTGAGCTCAGTTCATCCTACCTTCCATGTGTCAAACTTGAAGAAGTGTCTTGCTGCACCCGAACTCATCATACCATTGGAAGAACTTACTATTGATGACAAACTCCACTTTGTGGAGGAACCTGTTGAGATTATGGATCGTGAGATCAAAACTTTGAAACGCAACAAGATTCCGATTGTACGAGTACGATGGAATGCCAAACGAGGACCTGAGTTTACTTGGGAACGAGAGGATCAAATGATGCGGAAATATCCTCATCTTTTCCCGACTCCTCCATCTACTTCAGCTTAAATTTCGGGACGAAATTTTCTTTAACAGGTGGGTAATGTAACGACCCTGGTTTATCCTACGTTATTTATTAATAATTATTATTATTAATACGCTTGATTAAACGAATGTATGTTATTACATTTACATGTTGCTTTAATTGCCCGTACTTGAACTTTAAATGCCCGAAACGTCTTTGTGACACCCGGAACTTGCACGAATAATATTTTCAAGTATTATTTACATTCATGATTAATTTTATTAATCATTTTAATTAACTAAGGCTTTTAGTTAGTTACTTGGGCTTAAGATGGACTTTTATTGGATTACTTGCTAACTACTTGCAACTTGGGCCTTTTAAGTGTTAATGGACTAGTGTAAGCCCACCCTACTTATATTATGGACTTGACTAGCCCACTCTTTCATGTGTAAGTATCACTTAGGAGTGTAACTAGTTAGTTAATACTTGTAGGAATCTTGTTACAACTTCTCCCCATGCATGCACCTCTAAGTATCCAACTTTTTCAAGCTTTTCATTCAAGTGACCAACAAACAAACCTCTTCCCCTTGTTTTTGCTGCAGAATGCCGAATCCCTTGGTCACTTTTAGTGGTGTTTTGATTTCATTTTTCCTTCATTACTCTCACTTGTATGCTCTCTCAAAAACACACACACTTTACTTGCAAATTCCCTCAAACTTTCTTCTCTTTTTCTCTCATACTTGTAAGTGTTTGAAACAACTTCTTTTCTTCTTTTCTTTTGTTGGTAAAAACTGATTTCATAAGCATTAATCATCATCATACTTTGTTTGTTTTAATCTTTGTTTACTTGTGTTGATTACTAGTAGTTGTTAGTCACTTATTTATTTGGTTTCAAGAAACAAACTTGCTAGTTTCTTTCTTCATTTATCTTGTAATTTCAAGAACACCCAAGAACTAAACTTACTAGTTTATGTTCTACATATATTGTTTCAAAAGATATAAGTTCATTGTTGTTGGAATCATACTTGTAAGTCATGGAAGTAAACTTAAAGTTTACTTTACTTAAAGATCAACTTTGGTTGAATCTTTAAAGTATGAGCAACCCTTGAACTAATTACTTGTTTAGTTAACTTGTTTCTTTATTTTATACACTTTAATTTCATGTAGTTAGTTTATATGGTCAAGTACTACAAGTTAGTCTTGATCTCATATCTCTTGAACAAATCAAGTTAACCTTGGAAGTTCAAGAACACACAAACTAGTTTTCTTTAAATATAACTTTGGATCTAGACTTTTGAGTCTTGGATCTTCAAGATCAAACTAAGAACTATGTTCTACTACTTATGATCTTGATTAGTTAGTTTACTTTCAAGTTTGTAACTTGTTATTAGCTTTAAAGTCCATGTATGTGTTAGATCTAAGACTTTGATGCAACTTTGGTTCATCAAACTTCATACAACTCTTAAGTGAGTTGTGCTTCATGTCTTAGACTTGCACATGGGTTATTGAAATGTCCCGTTCTTATTGATTAAAAACGTTCCATATTAATTGATTTCGTTGCGAGGTTTTGACCTCTATATGAGACTTTTTTCAAAGACTGCATTCATTTTTAAAACAAACCATAACCTTTATTTCATAAATAAAGGTTTAAAAAGCTTTACGTAGATTATCAAATAATGATAATCTAAAATATCCTGTTTACACACGACCATTACATAATGGTTTACAATACAAATATGTTACATCGAAATCAGTTTCTTGAATGCAGTTTTTACACAATATGATACAAACATGGACTCCAAATCTTGTCCTTATTTTAGTATGCAACAGCGGAAGCTCTTAGTATTCACCTGAGAATAAACATGCTTTAAACGTCAACAAAAATGTTGGTGAGTTATAGGTTTAACCTATATATATCAAATCGTAACAATAGACCACAAGATTTCATATTTCAATACACATCCCATACATAGAGATAAAAATCATTCATATGGTGAACACCTGGTAACCGACAATAACAAGATGCATATATAAGAATATCCCCATCATTCCGGGACACCCTTCGGATATGATATAAATTTCGAAGTACTAAAGCATCCGGTACTTTGGATGGGGTTTGTTAGGCCCAATAGATCTATCTTTAGGATTCGCGTCAATTAGGGTGTCTGTTCCCTAATTCTTAGATTACCAGACTTAATAAAAAGGGGCATATTCGATTTCGATAATTCAACCATAGAATGTAGTTTCACGTACTTGTGTCTATTTTGTAAATCATTTATAAAACCTGCATGTATTCTCATCCCAAAAATATTAGATTTTAAAAGTGGGACTATAACTCACTTTCACAGATTTTTACTTCGTCGGGAAGTAAGACTTGGCCACTGGTTGATTCACGAACCTATAACAATATATACATATATATCAAAGTATGTTCAAAATATATTTACAACACTTTTAATATATTTTGATGTTTTAAGTTTATTAAGTCAGCTGTCCTCGTTAGTAACCTACAACTAGTTGTCCACAGTTAGATGTACAGAAAAAAATCGATAAATATTATCTTGAATCAACCCACGACCCAGTGTATACGTATCTCAGTATTGATCACAACTCAAACTATATATATTATGGAATCAACCTCAACCCTGTGTAGCTAACTCCAACATTCACATATAGAGTGTCTATGGTTGTTCCGAAATATATATAGATGTGTCGACATGATAGGTCGAAACATTGTATACGTGTCTATGGTATCTCAAGATTACATAATATACAATACAAGTTGATTAAGTTATGGTTGGAATAGATTTGTTACCAATTTTCACGTAGCTAAAATGAGAAAAATTATCCAATCTTGTTTTACCCATAACTTCTTCATTTTAAATCCGTTTTGAGTGAATCAAATTGCTATGGTTTCATATTGAACTCTATTTTATGAATCTAAATAGAAAAAGTATAGGTTTATAGTCGGAAAAATAAGTTACAAGTCATTTTTGTAAAGGTAGTCATTTCAGTCGAAAGAACGACGTCTAGATGACCATTTTAGAAAACATACTTCCACTTTGAGTTTAACCATAATTTTTGGATATAGTTTCATGTTCATAATAAAAATAATTTTCTCAGAATAACAACTTTTAAATCAAAGTTTATCATAGTTTTTAATTAACTAACCCAAAACAGCCCGCGGTGTTACTACGACGGCGTAAATCCGGTTTTACGGTGTTTTTCGTGTTTCCAGGTTTTAAATCATTAAGTTAGCATATCATATAGATATAGAACATGTGTTTAGTTTATTTTAAAAGTCAAGTTAGAAGGATTAACTTTTGTTTGCGAACAAGTTTAGAATTAACTAAACTATGTTCTAGTGATTACAAGTTTAAACCTTCGAATAAGATAGCTTTATATGTATGAATCGAATGATGTTATGAACATCATTACTACCTTAATTTCCTTGGATAAATCTACTGGAAAAGAGAAAAATGGATCTAGCTTCAATGGATCCTTGGATGGCTCGAAGTTCTTGAAGCAGAATCATGACACGAAAACAAGTTCAAGTAAGATCATCACTTGAAATAAGATTGTTATAGTTATAGAAATTGAACCAAAGTTTGAATATGATTATTACCTTGTATTAGAATGATAACCTACTGTAAGAAACAAAGATTTCTTGAGGTTGGATGATCACCTTACAAGATTGGAAGTGAGCTAGCAAACTTGAAAGTATTCTTGATTTTATGAAACTAGAACTTTTGGAATTTATGAAGAACACTTAGAACTTGAAGATAGAACTTGAGAAAGATCAATTAGATGAAGAAAATTGAAGAATGAAAGTGTTTGTAGGTGTTTTTGGTCGTTGGTGTATGGATTAGATATAAAGGATATGTAATTTTGTTTTCATGTAAATAAGTCATGAATGATTACTCATATTTTTGTAATTTTATGAGATATTTCATGCTAGTCGCCAAATGATGGTTCCCACATGTGTTAGGTGACTCACATGGGCTGCTAAGAGCTGATCATTGGAGTGTATATACCAATAGTACATACATCTAAAAGCTGTGTATTGTACGAGTACGAATACGGGTGCATACGAGTAGAATTGTTGATGAAACTGAACGAGGATGTAATTGTAAGCATTTTTGTTAAGTAGAAGTATTTTGATAAGTGTATTGAAGTCTTTCAAAAGTGTATAAATACATATTAAAACACTACATGTATATACATTTTAACTGAGTCGTTAAGTCATCGTTAGTCGTTACATGTAAGTGTTGTTTTGAAACCTTTAGGTTAACGATCTTGTTAAATGTTGTTAACCCAATGTTTATAATATCAAATGAGATTTTAAATTATTATATTATCATGATATTATCATGTATGAATATCTCTTAATATGATATATATACATTAAATGTCTTTACAACGATAATCGTTACATATATGTCTCGTTTAAAAATCATTAAGTTAGTAGTCTTGTTTTTACATATGTAGTTCATTGTTAATATACTTAATGATATGTTTACTTATCATAGTATCATGTTAACTATATATATATCCATATATATGTCATCATATAGTTTTTACAAGTTTTAACGTTCGTGAATCACCGGTCAACTTGGGTGGTCAATTGTCTATATGAAACATATTTCAATTAATCAAGTCTTAACAAGTTTGATTGCTTAACATGTTGGAAACATTTAATCATGTAAATATCAATCTCAATTAATATATATAAACATGGAAAAGTTCGGGTCACTACAGTACCTACCCGTTAAATAAATTTCGTCCCGAAATTTTAAGCTGTTGAAGGTGTTGACGAATCTTCTGGAAATAGATGCGAGTATTTCTTCTTCATCTGATATTCACGCTCCCAGGTGAACTCGGGTCCTCTACGAGCATTCCATCGAACCTTAACAATTGGTATCTTGTTTTGCTTAAGTCTTTTAACCTCACGATCCATTATTTTGACGGGTTCTTCGATGAATTGAAGTTTTTCGTTGATTTGGATTTCATCTAACGGAATAGTGAGATCTTCTTTAGCAAAACATTTTTTCAAATTCGAGACGTGGAAAGTGTTATGTACAGCCGCGAGTTGTTGAGGTAACTCTAGTCGGTAAGCTACTGGTCCGACACGATCAATAATCTTGAATGGTCCAATATACCTTGGATTTAATTTCCCTCGTTTACCAAATCGAACAACGCCTTTCCAAGGTGCAACTTTAAGCATGACCATCTCTCCAATTTCAAATTCTATATCTTTTCTTTTAATGTCAGCGTAGCTCTTTTGTCGACTTTGGGCGGTTTTCAACCGTTGTTGAATTTGGATGATCTTCTCGGTAGTTTCTTGTATAATCTCCGGACCCGTAATCTGTCTATCCCCCACTTCACTCCAACAAATCGGAGACCTGCACTTTCTACCATAAAGTGCTTCAAACGGCGCCATCTCAATGCTTGAATGGTAGCTGTTGTTGTAGGAAAATTCTGCTAACGGTAGATGTCGATCCCAACTGTTTCCGAAATCAATAACACATGCTCGTAGCATGTCTTCAAGCGTTTGTATCGTCCTTTCGCTCTGCCCATCAGTTTGTGGATGATAGGCAGTACTCATGTCTAGACGAGTTCCTAATGCTTGCTGTAATGTCTGCCAGAATCTTGAAATAAATCTGCCATCCCTATCAGAGATAATAGAGATTGGTATTCCATGTCTGGAGACGACTTCCTTCAAATACAGTCGTGCTAACTTCTCCATCTTGTCATCTTCTCTTATTGGCAGGAAGTGTGCTGATTTGGTGAGACGATCAACTATTACCCAAATAGTATCAAAACCACTTGCAGTCCTTGGCAATTTAGTGATGAAATCCATGGTAATGTTTTTCCATTTCCATTCCGGGATTTCGGGTTGTTGAAGTAGACCTGATGGTTTATGATGCTCAGCTTTGACCTTAGAACACGTCAAACATTCTCCTACGTATTTAGCAACATCGGCTTTCATACCCGGCCACCAAAAATGTTTCTTGAGATCCTTGTACATCTTCCCCGTTCCAGGATGTATTGAGTATCTGGTTTTATGAGCTTCTCTAAGTACCATTTCTCTCATATCTCCAAATTTTGGTACCCAAATCCTTTCAGCCCTATACCGGGTTCCGTCTTCCCGAATATTAAGATGCTTCTCCGATCCTTTGGGTATTTCATCCTTTAAATTTCCCTCTTTTAAAACTCCTTGTTGCGCCTCCTTTATTTGAGTAGTAAGGTTATTATGAATCATTATATTCATAGATTTTACTCGAATGGGTTCTCTGTCCTTCCTGCTCAAGGCATCGGCTACCACATTTGCCTTCCCCGGGTGGTAACGAATCTCAAAGTCGTAATCATTCAATAATTCAATCCACCTACGCTGCCTCATATTCAGTTGTTTCTGATTAAATATGTGTTGAAGACTTTTGTGATCGGTATATATAATACTTTTGACCCCATATAAGTAGTGCCTCCAAGTCTTTAATACAAAAACAACCGCGCCTAATTCCAAATCATGCGTCGTATAATTTTGCTCGTGAATCTTCAATTGTCTAGACGCATAAGCAATCACCTTCGTTCGTTGCATTAATACACAACCGAGACCTTGCTTTGATGCGTCACAATAAATCACAAAATCATCATTCCCTTCAGGCAATGACAATATAGGTTCCGTAGTTAGCTTTTTCTTCAATAACTGAAACGCTTTCTCTTGTTCATCATTCCATTCAAATTTCTTCCCTTTATGCGTTAATGCAGTCAAGGGTTTTGCTATTCTGGAAAAGTCTTGGATGAACCTTCTGTAGTAACCAGCTAGTCCTAAAAACTGGCGTATGTATTTCGGAGTTTTTGGGGTTTCCCACTTTTCAACAGTTTCTATCTTTGCCGGATCCACCTTAATACCTTCTTTGTTCACTATGTGACCGAGGAATTGAACTTCTTCCAACCAAAATGCACACTTTGAAAACTTAGCGTACAATTCTTCCTTCCTCAATACTTCTAACACCTTTCTCAAATGTTCACCGTGTTCTTGGTCATTCTTTGAGTAAATAAGTATGTCATCAATGAAAACAATGACAAACTTGTCAAGGTATGATCCACACACTCGGTTCATAAGGTCCATGAACACAGCTGGTGCATTAGTTAAACCAAACGGCATGACCATAAACTCGTAATGACCGTAACGTGTTCTGAAAGCAGTCTTTGGAATATCATCTTCTTTCACCCGCATTTGATGATACCCGGAACGTAAGTCAATCTTTGAATAAACAGACGAGCCTTGTAGTTGATCAAATAAGTCATCAATTCTCGGTAGTGGGTAGCGGTTCTTGATGGTAAGTTTGTTCAACTCTCGGTAGTCGATACACAACCTGAATGTACCATCTTTCTTCTTTACAAACAAAACAGGAGCTCCCCACGGTGATGTGCTTGGTCGAATGAAACCATGCTCTAAAAGTTCTTGTAATTGGCTTTGTAGTTCTTTCATCTCGCTGGGTGCGAGTCTGTAAGGAGCACAAGCTATTGGTGCATCTCCTGGTACAAGATCTATTTGAAATTCAACGGATCGATGTGGGGGTAATCCCGGTAATTCTTTCGGAAATACATCAGGAAATTCTTTTGCGACGGGAACATCATTGATGCTCTTTTCTTCAGTTTGTACTTTCTCGACGTGTGCTAGAACAACATAGCAACCTTTTCTTATTAGTTTTTGTGCCTACAAATTACTAATAAGATGTAGCTTCGTGTTGCTCTTTTCTCCGTACACCATTAAGGGTTTTCCTTTTTCTCGTATAATGCGAATTGCATTTTTGTAACAAACGATCTCTGCTTTCACCTCTTTCAACCAGTCCATACCGATTATCACATCAAAACTCCCTAACTCTACTGGTATCAAATCAATCTTAAATGTTTCGCTAATCAGTTTAATTTATCGATTCCGACATATATTATCTGCTGAAATTAATTTACCATTTGCTAATTCGAGTAAAAATTTACTATCCAAAGGCATCAATGGACAATTTAATTTAGCACAAAAATCTCTACTCATATAGCTTCTATCCGCACCCGAATCAAATAAAACGTAAGCAGATTTATTGTCAATAAGAAACGTACCCGTAACAAGCTCCGGGTCTTCCTGTGCCTCTGTCGCATTAATATTGAAAACTCTTCCACGGCCTTGTCCATTCGTGTTCTCCTGGTTCGGGCAATTTCTAATAATGTGGCCCGGTTTTCCACATTTATAACAAACTACATTGGCATAACTTGCTCCGACACTACTTGCTCCGCCATTACTCGTTCCGACACCATTTGTTCCTTTCGTTCTATTAACCCCTGGTCCATAGACCTCACACTTCGCCGCGCTATGACCATTTCTTTTACACTTGTTGCAAAATTTGGTGCAGAACCCCGAGTGATTCTTTTCACACCTTTGGCATAGCTGCTTCTGATTGTTGTTGTTGTTGCGGTTATTATTGTTGTTGGGATGATTGTTGTAGTTGTTGTTGTTGTTGTTTTTGTTGTTGGGCCGTTTGTTATAGTTGCGATTGATGTTGCGATTGTTGGGATAATTGTTGCGATTATTGTTGTAATTGCTGTTGTTGTTGTATTGGTGATTCTTATCACCGTTTTCCTCCCACTTTCTTTTGACTTGCTTCACATTGGCCTCTTCAGCAGTCTGTTCTTTAATTCTTTCTTCAATCTGGTTCACGAGTTTGTGAGCCATTCTACATGCCTGTTGTATGGAGGCGGGCTCGTGTGAACTTATATCTTCTTGGATTCTTTCCGGTAATCCTTTCACAAACGCGTCGATCTTCTCTTCCTCATCTTCGAATGCTCCCGGACACAATAGGCACAATTCTGTGAATCGTCTTTCGTACGTGGTAATATCAAATCCTTGGGTTCGTAACCCTCTAAGTTCTGTCTTGAGCTTATTGACCTCGGTTCTGGGACGGTACTTCTCGTTCATCAAGTGCTTGAATGCTGACCACGGTAGTGCGTACGCATCGTCTTGTCCCACTTGCTCAAGATAGGTATTCCACCATGTTAACGCAGAACCTGTGAAGGTATGCGTAGCGTACTTTACTTTGTCCTCTTCAGTACACTTACTTATGGCAAACACCGATTCGACCTTCTCGGTCCACCGTTTCAATCCGATCGGTCCTTCGGTTCCATCAAATTCCAAAGGTTTGCAGGCAGTGAATTCTTTGTAGGTGCATCCTACACGATTTCCTGTACTGCTAGATCCAAGGTTATTGTTGGTATGTAGCGCAGCCTGTACTGCGGCTATGTTTGAAGCTAGAAAAGTACGGAATTCCTCTTCATTCATATTCACGGTGTGTCGAGTAGTCGGTGCCATTTCCTTCAAAATAGTTAAATGGAACAAGTTAATCATACAGAATATTAAGAGTAGTTAATAGTATTTCGTAGCATAATATGAACTCATTTATAAAAGCTTTTTCTTCATATTAGCGTTTTATAAGTTTAAATTCGGGTAGTACCTACCCGTTAAGTTCATACTTAGTAGCTAATATACAATTCAACTACTACAATTCTATATGAAAAACTGATTATAATAATATTTCGCGTTCAAACTTTTACACAATATTTTACAAACTTACAATACCGCTTATTTTACATATAGCATGAAATATAGCACACAATAAATTTGATACAAGATGGTTGTGAAGATAATTCTAGCTAGTACACAAGTCGTTCAGCAAAGGCAATAAAGACACGTAATTCATACATCCAGAAACAAGTCATGCATTCTGGTTTTACTAGGACTACTTCCCATCCTTGGTCTTGTGGAACATAACCGTTATGGCCGTTGATAAGACAGCGTGTTGTGACATCGTCAAAGGGACGAGGGTTACGTAATGTCCAACAGTCCCGTAACAATCTAAAAACCTCATTCCTTACCCCAATTACCGACTCCGTCACTTGTGGGAACGTTTTATTTAATAGTTGTAGCCCGATGTTCTTGTTCTCACTTTGGTGAGAAGCGAACATTACTAATCCGTAAGCATAACATGCTTCTTTATGTTGCATGTTAGCCACTTTTTCTAAATCACGAAGTCCAATATTCGGATATATTGAGTCAAAATAATTTCTTAACCCATTGCGTAAAATAGCATTTGGGTTCCCCGCAATATATGCGTCAAAGTAAACACATCGTAACTTATGGATTTCCCAATGTGATATCCCCCATCTTTCGAACGAAAGCCTTTTATAAACCAAGGCATTCTTGGAACGTTTTTCGAATGTCTTACAAACTGATCTCGCCTTAAATAGTTGTGTCGAAGAATTCTGACCGACTCTAGACAAGATTTCATCAATCATGTCTCCGGGTAGGTCTCTTAAAATATTGGGTTGTCTATCCATTTTGTGTTTTTATACTGTAAAATAGACAAGAGTTAGATTCATAAAAAAATACTTATTAATACAAGCAATTTTTACATATATCATAAAGCATAAGCACACTATATTACTTATATTACCCCACACGAATACAACTATCTTATTCCGACTCGCTTGTTTCTTCTTCTTCGGTTTTGGTTCGTTTTGCCAAGTTTCTAGGGATATACGATGTTCCCCTAATACGAGCCGTCGTTATCCACATTGGTTTAGAAAAACCTGGTGGTTTAGAGGTTCCCGGGTCATTGTTACAACATAAGGACTTCGGGGGTTGACGATACATATAAAGTTCATCGGGGTTGGAATTAGATTTCTCTATTTTTATGCCCTTTCTCTTATTATTTTCTTTTGCCTTTTTAAATTCAGTTGGGGTAATTTCTATAACATCATCGGAATTCTCGTCGGAATCCGATTCATCGGAGAATTGGTAATCCTCCCAATATTTTGCTTCCTTGGCGGAAACACCATTGACCATAATTAACCTTGGTCGGTTGGTTGAGGATTTTCTTTTACTTAACCGTTTTATTATTTCCCACACCGGTTCTATTTCTTCATCCGGTTCCGATTCTTCTTCCGGTTCCGATTCTTCTTCCGGTTCCGACTCTTCTTCCGGTTCCTCTTCGGGAACTTGTGAATCAGTCCACGAATCATTCCAATTTACATTTGACTCTTCATTATTATTAGGTGAGTCAATGGGACTTGTTCTAGAGGTAGACATCTATCACATAATATCAAACGCGTTACGAGATTAATATATCACATAATATTCACATGTTAAAAATATATAGTTTCCAACAAAATTTGTTAAGCAATCATTTTTCAAGTAAACACGGTCGAAGTCCAGACTCACTAATGCATCCTAACAAACTCGATAAGACACACTAATGCAAAATTCTGGTTCTCTAAGACCAACGCTCGGATACCAACTGAAATGTCCCGTTCTTATTGATTAAAAACGTTCCATATTAATTGATTTCGTTGCGAGGTTTTGACCTCTATATGAGACTTTTTTCAAAGACTGCATTCATTTTTAAAACAAACCATAACCTTTATTTCATAAATAAAGGTTTAAAAAGCTTTACGTAGATTATCAAATAATGATAATCTAAAATATCCTGTTTACACACGACCATTACATAATGGTTTACAATACAAATATGTTACATCGAAATCAGTTTCTTGAATGCAGTTTTTACACAATATGATACAAACATGGACTCCAAATCTTGTCCTTATTTTAGTATGCAACAGCGGAAGCTCTTAGTATTCACCTGAGAATAAACATGCTTTAAACGTCAACAAAAATGTTGGTGAGTTATAGGTTTAACCTATATATATCAAATCGTAACAATAGACCACAAGATTTCATATTTCAATACACATCCCATACATAGAGATAAAAATCATTCATATGGTGAACACCTGGTAACCGACAATAACAAGATGCATATATAAGAATATCCCCATCATTCCGGGACACCCTTCGGATATGATATAAATTTCGAAGTACTAAAGCATCCGGTACTTTGGATGGGGTTTGTTAGGCCCAATAGATCTATCTTTAGGATTCGCGTCAATTAGGGTGTCTGTTCCCTAATTCTTAGATTACCAGACTTAATAAAAAGGGGCATATTCGATTTCGATAATTCAACCATAGAATGTAGTTTCACGTACTTGTGTCTATTTTGTAAATCATTTATAAAACCTGCATGTATTCTCATCCCAAAAATATTAGATTTTAAAAGTGGGACTATAACTCACTTTCACAGATTTTTACTTCGTCGGGAAGTAAGACTTGGCCACTGGTTGATTCACGAACCTATAACAATATATACATATATATCAAAGTATGTTCAAAATATATTTACAACACTTTTAATATATTTTGATGTTTTAAGTTTATTAAGTCAGCTGTCCTCGTTAGTAACCTACAACTAGTTGTCCACAGTTAGATGTACAGAAAAAAATCGATAAATATTATCTTGAATCAACCCACGACCCAGTGTATACGTATCTCAGTATTGATCACAACTCAAACTATATATATTTTGGAATCAACCTCAACCCTGTGTAGCTAACTCCAACATTCACATATAGAGTGTCTATGGTTGTTCCGAAATATATATAGATGTGTCGACATGATAGGTCGAAACATTGTATACGTGTCTATGGTATCTCAAGATTACATAATATACAATACAAGTTGATTAAGTTATGGTTGGAATAGATTTGTTACCAATTTTCACGTAGCTAAAATGAGAAAAATTATCCAATCTTGTTTTACCCATAACTTCTTCATTTTAAATCCGTTTTGAGTGAATCAAATTGCTATGGTTTCATATTGAACTCTATTTTATGAATCTAAACAGAAAAAGTATAGGTTTATAGTCGGAAAAATAAGTTACAAGTCATTTTTGTAAAGGTAGTCATTTCAGTCGAAAGAACGACGTCTAGATGACCATTTTAGAAAACATACTTCCACTTTGAGTTTAACCATAATTTTTGGATATAGTTTCATGTTCATAATAAAAATAATTTTCTCAGAATAACAACTTTTAAATCAAAGTTTATCATAGTTTTTAATTAACTAACCCAAAACAGCCCGCGGTGTTACTACGACGGCGTAAATCCGGTTTTACGGTGTTTTTCGTGTTTCCAGGTTTTAAATCATTAAGTTAGCATATCATATAGATATAGAACATGTGTTTAGTTTATTTTAAAAGTCAAGTTAGAAGGATTAACTTTTGTTTGCGAACAAGTTTAGAATTAACTAAACTATGTTCTAGTGATTACAAGTTTAAACCTTCGAATAAGATAGCTTTATATGTATGAATCGAATGATGTTATGAACATCATTACTACCTTAATTTCCTTGGATAAACCTACTGGAAAACAGAAAAATGGATCTAGCTTCAATGGATCCTTGGATGGCTCGAAGTTCTTGAAGCAGAATCATGACACGAAAACAAGTTCAAGTAAGATCATCACTTGAAATAAGATTGTTATAGTTATAGAAATTGAACCAAAGTTTGAATATGATTATTACCTTGTATTAGAATGATAACCTACTGTAAGAAACAAAGATTTCTTGAGGTTGGATGATCACCTTACAAGATTGGAAGTGAGCTAGCAAACTTGAAAGTATTCTTGATTTTATGAAACTAGAACTTTTGGAATTTATGAAGAACACTTAGAACTTGAAGATAGAACTTGAGAAAGATCAATTAGATGAAGAAAATTGAAGAATGAAAGTGTTTGTAGGTGTTTTTGGTCGTTGGTGTATGGATTAGATATAAAGGATATGTAATTTTGTTTTCATGTAAATAAGTCATGAATGATTACTCATATTTTTGTAATTTTATGAGATATTTCATGCTAGTCGCCAAATGATGGTTCCCACATGTGTTAGGTGACTCACATGGGCTGCTAAGAGCTGATCATTGGAGTGTATATACCAATAGTACATACATCTAAAAGCTGTGTATTGTACGAGTACGAATACGGGTGCATACGAGTAGAATTGTTGATGAAACTGAACGAGGATGTAATTGTAAGCATTTTTGTTAAGTAGAAGTATTTTGATAAGTGTATTGAAGTCTTTCAAAAGTGTATAAATACATATTAAAACACTACATGTATATACATTTTAACTGAGTCGTTAAGTCATCGTTAGTCGTTACATGTAAGTGTTGTTTTGAAACCTTTAGGTTAACGATCTTGTTAAATGTTGTTAACCCAATGTTTATAATATCAAATGAGATTTTAAATTATTATATTATCATGATATTATCATGTATGAATATCTCTTAATATGATATATATACATTAAATGTCTTTACAACGATAATCGTTACATATATGTCTCGTTTAAAAATCATTAAGTTAGTAGTCTTGTTTTTACATATGTAGTTCATTGTTAATATACTTAATGATATGTTTACTTATCATAGTATCATGTTAACTATATATATATCCATATATATGTCATCATATAGTTTTTACAAGTTTTAACGTTCGTGAATCACCGGTCAACTTGGGTGGTCAATTGTCTATATGAAACATATTTCAATTAATCAAGTCTTAACAAGTTTGATTGCTTAACATGTTGGAAACATTTAATCATGTAAATATCAATCTCAATTAATATATATAAACATGGAAAAGTTCGGGTCACTACAGTTATGATGGTCAAGACTTGGTTAATATGATGTAGATACATCAATGAGTTGTACACTTGAAGCTATATGCATCAAGGATGAGAGCCATGATGAACATCAAGCACCAAGACCACCGGAACCCTTAAAAACTCACTGTTCTGTCCAAAACCTACTGACCTGATGCTTCTGGAACAGAACAGTAGACCTGGGCTGTTCTAACCTTGATTTTTAGATAGAACTTTTCGAGTAGATAACTTTTCATATAGGACTCGTCTTAATCCGAGTTACGGTTTAGGATTTATGGCCCTCCGATCGTTACCATGTCCTTTAACGTTGTGCAGAAATTTCTGACCTACTCGCACTTAGACCGTCGCCACGGTCAAACCAAGACGAGTTTGCTTCTGTAAATTTTACCACACTTAAGGGACTCATAGACGGAGCCATGACCACTGGTCTCACCTTAATTCAGTAAGGGTAGAGGCCGTGGTGACTGACCGAAGTCAGCCTTTGTTTTAAACGACTTTCATAAACGAGTCTTACTTGTTACCTTTTGTTTAATGATGATTGATGATGACCCTTATGACCTTAATTACGTACTTGTAAACCTTTTGAGACGACTTATTGACTTAGTGCTATTTGACTTAGGTTGAGGACGTTTGGACCGTTACTTGCACACCACTTTCCGACTACTACCTTACCATTACTACTAATCATTGTGAGTTATAGCATTCCCTTTTTACTTTAACTTATTTTGGGAACTGAGAATACATGAGGATTTTATGTTTTACATACTAGGCACGAGTACTTAAACTTTATATATGTGTGGGTTATATAACGGCAGAAACATTCCCTTTAGCTCGGTAACGTTTAATCATCGGTTTTTGAACCGTGAACGCGAATCTTAGATATGGATCCATAGGGTTTGACATCCCCACTCGGGCTAGTAGCGCTAGCATTTAACGAGTGTTTAATACTTCGAGGTTATACGCACTTGCCAAGTGCACTTTAAGGGGGTACATTAAACGTTAAGTTAGTTACCGGGTGCCCACGGTTAAGCATATACTTTTACATACTTTTGAAACGCTCGTTGTAGCACTGAAATCTCGTGGCCTACTTACATTACTGTTATACTTAAACTATAGCTCTCCAACCTTTGTGTTGACCTTTTTAAGCATGTATTTTCTCAGGTGTTTGAAGTCGCTTCCGCTATCTTACTAGTCGTGCTGTAGAACCCGCTGCCTAGAGTTGTTATCGCATGACTACTTATGTTGCATTCAAACTTTTTACTTATGAACTTATGTTATGTAACGACCATTATGGTCACGTACACTTATTTAATGCTTCTACTTAGCGAAGCATACTTTTGATTTGTAAAACAATTGACGTATGTTATGACGTCACTTTTATTAATGAATGCAAATTCTGTTTTGAAAACGCATATAGTACTTAACCTTGTAATGATCCTGTTGTTGATGGTCCGTACATGATGATTTAGTACGGGGCGTCACAAATGTGTTGATGGATCGATGATGACGATGATGGTGTATGGATTCGAACAAATATTAAAGATGATGACTAGTGACGATTTAATGAAGACGATGAAGACAATACGCTTATGTTGGTATTTTGTCATAATGAAGATACGCGAGGATGTCGTGGAATGATGTATGGTGTGAAGAGAATGTTCGAAGAAGATAAACAATAACAAGTTGCTACTGCTACTGTTCCGACAAGATAAAACCATCACCGCTGCTCACCACGAAATCGCCAATTTATTTTAATTTTAATTTTTTTTCTCCTTCGTCGTTGGTTAATTAGCTGCTACTGCAGCCAGTGTTGTAAAAGTCGGCCGACTTGGACGACGCGTCGGCCGATGCGTCGTTTTTTTGGGTTCTCCGTCCCGTTTTTCTGAAAACGACTCAAAAGACGGTCAAAGTTAAAAGTTCTGTCAAAGAAAGTCAAATTTGGTCAAAAACGGTCAAAATCATTCAAATTTTTTTCAAGATGTGATATGTTTTAAAATTAGGGTACGTTTTCATTTTTTGGGCCGCTCTTTTCTCTGTATCCTTACTGATTATGTACTCGGTAACATTAATTAAGTTTGAAGTTTGATTGTATTTAATTTGAATTTCTTATTTAAGAAATTTATGGTACAGAATCAACTATTTTATATATATATATATATATATATATATATATATATATATATATATATATATATATATATATATTTAAGAAATTATCAATAAAGTCAACGTTGGTCAACGACCGATGCGTCCCCGATGCATCCCCGACTCGGCCGACGCGTCCTTTTTAAGTCTCGACCGATGCGTCCCCGACTCGCGACTTTTACAACCTTGACTGCAGCTGAAAGAACTTGTTTTCTGTTTATGATTACTGTTACAACGACGAGGGAAAGATGATGTGATAGACTTACGAGATAATGAAGTTGGCGATGGTGATTCTTAATGATTGACGATGATAATATGAAATGAAAACGAAGATGATGACGTGATTACTTGATAAAGATGGCGATGCTTGATCACGAATTCAAGATGAAGATGTGATAAAGATGATGATAAATATGATGGATACGGTTGGATGATGATGAAATGAAACTGAGATGACGAGTTTGTTAAGATGTTAATGATGATGAATAGTTCCGGGTTTTGTTTTGTGAAGGTGAAGAAGAACAAGGAACAGAAATACGAGTTATATAAATATAAACTGTGAGTTTAAAACAGAAATGTAGTTAGCAGAACAATGGTTCAGGGTGTTGTGTTTAAGCTAGAGGTTGTGGGTTCAATCCCTACCTGCATCCTATTTTTTTTTTAAACTACAACAACTTGGGCCGTATATAATAAGACTGTGGCTATCGAATCTATTGGGCTTATGTAAATAGGATTGGGCCGTGGAGACGTGTTGAGCCAGTTTATGGAGAATGATGGAGAAATAAAGAAAAACAAGATAGTAATGCGGTTTAAATAAATTGTTCTGCAAAATAGATCAGATATGTGTAAAGAGAGGAATGGTTAGGCAGTTTTATGCGTAAATCAGAGGTCTTGGGTTCGAGCCTTGTCTAGTGCATTTTGTTTTTGGGAAAAGCTTTCTAAGGTAGCCTTATTTATTATTCTTTTCTTATTATTTTTTTACTGTTATTATTATTAATGATTGTTGTTATATGAATAATATTATTATCATTAATAAGTATATCACTAATAAGTATTAGCAATAGGTATTATAAGTATTATTATCATTAATATCATTATTACTATTAAAATAAGTATTATTAGTATTAATATTAATATTATTATTATTATTATTAGAAAAATTATTATTTTTATAGTTATTATAGTTATTATAGTTATTATTATTATTGTTATTATTATTATTATTATTATTATTATTATTATTATTATTATTATTATTATTATTATTATTATTATTATTATTATAAAAATTTATATTATTATTAAAATTATCATTTAGATTATTAGAAGTATCAATATTATTATTATTATTATCATAAAAAGATACAAATTGTTATTTATTATTATTGATATTATTTTATCAAATAAATAACTATATAAGAATATATTTAATACATATCACATAACGACATTAATGTTTTTATAATAAATACTAACTATTTATCTATTGTATATAAAATAAATATAGTTAATTTAGTTATTAATGAAACATACAAATTACTAAAATAACAATTAATAATAATACATAAATTGTTCGATTACCATTACATGCATTAATATACATGATTGAATAATAGGTTCGTGAATCCGAGGCCAACCTTACACTTGTTCAATATAGTCATATGTATTTTTACTACAAAATACATTAGATGAGTTTCATTTCCTCACTTTTTAAATGCTTTTGCAATATATATATTTTTGGGACTGAGAATACATGCGCTGTTTTTATAACTGTTTTACGAAATAGACACAAGTAATTGAAACTACATTATATGGTTGAATGATCAAAATCGAATATGCCCCTTTTTATTAAGTCTGGTAATCTAAGAATTAGGGAACAGACACCCTAATTGACGCGAACTCTAAAGATAGATCTATCGGGCCCAACAAGCCCCATCCAAAGTATCAGATGCTTTAGTACTTCGAAATTTATATCATGTCCGAAGGAGGATCCCGGAATGATGAGGATATTCTTATATGCATATTGTGAATGTCGATTACCAGGTGTTCAATCCATATGAATGATATTTTTGTCTCAATGTATGGGACGTATGTTTATGAGAAATGGAAATATGAAATCATGTGGTCTATTAGAAGTTATGAAATGATTATTTATGATAAACTAATGAACTCACCAACCTTTTGGTTGACACTTGAAAGCATGTTTATTCTCAGGTACGAAAGAAATCTTCCGCTGTGCATTTACTCATTTTAGAGATATTACTTGGAGTCATTCATGACATATTTCAAAAGACGTTGCATTCAAGTCGTTGAGTTCATCAAGATTATAATTAAGTCAGTTATAGATAGATATATTATGAAATGGTATGCATGCCGTCAACTTTCGATGTAAATGAAAGATTGTCTTTTCAAAAACGAATGCAATGTTTGTAAAATGTATCATATAGAGGTCAAGTACCTCGCAATGTAATCAACTGTTGTGAATCATTTATAATCGATATGGACTTCGTCCGGATGGATTAGGACGGGTCTTCACAGTTGGCATCAGAGCTGGTATAACGCCATCCATGTGTGGCGGGTTAGTCGTAAAGGAGGTTCTCACAGTGTTACCTGTGACGAAGCATTGGCTCTTACTCCTTGTGATCCCTTACGAGGGTTGGCAGTTGCCGAGAGGCAGGCCCTAAAATCAGTGTCTGAGGTACACTCAGTGGTCAGCTGGGAAGGCACTGGGTGGGGCGGTGGCTGTCCCTAACTGTTTCATAGTTGGTATCATAGCGGTGGTCTTAGCGAACCATGTCTGCATTAGTGTGTCTAACTGATAAGTCGTTAGGATGCATTAGTGAGTCTGGACTTCGACCGTGTCTGCATGTCAAAAATTTTTCTTATCATTTTGTGTCAAAAATTACCTGCTTATCATTCTTAGAGAATCACTTGCTTATCATTCTTAGTCTAGACACGTTTTACTGCATTGACTGCATGAATAGTGTATAGACAAAATTCATATCTTAGCGTATCTGCTACTTCACATCTTAGCGTATCTGTTATTGTAACTTTGCCTGACAACTTCCGTAGATTCCTCCGTAACTTATGGGATTTTAGTATTATATATGCATATGTAAATTATGTATTGCAGGGTACTAATCTACATCCTATAATCTATTTCTTATCGAAAATCCTTCATCTGATCGTACGAGATGAATACTGCAACCAGTTCGAGTCCCTCAGATTCCAATAGCTATTTCGATAGTTATTCCGACAGCTATTCCGACATAGATGTTCACCAAAGCTCCGAAAACAGCGTCATCGGCATGAATTAACCAATCAGCCATTATCAATTCATCTGATGGGTTCGTAGTCGACTTAATTAATGGAAACGCGCAGAAGGTAATCCCTTCCACCAACCGAATTCACCTCTTGACAATGAACCTGAAGCGTTTACCGGCGAACCTATTCGAAACACCATTTTCAGTCTCATTTCCAGGGTAAATCGACAAGATTATATTCTATCCACAATTCTGAACCTTATTCATCCGCTCGTTCCGACCGACAATCATCCTGGAGTAATAAGTCAACGAACTTCGCGCTTGGATAATCAATTCGGAGAATATGATGCAAAATGTACCAGCTTCAGCAACATCACCGGCACCAACAGTACCATCAATAACAGCACCAGTACCATCAATAATCCATGCTTCAATATCATCATCTGTACTTTGAGTATGATCTTCTTTCTACGTATCGTTCTACCTCATTTATCTTCATTCGACATGGCGAATATGTAATCTCTAAAGTTTTAGAGATTATTTATTCTAGTTCCAACCGAAAAGCAAATGAGTTTAATATCATATTAACTCATTAAATCCATGAATACATCTGAAGAAAATATATATGTATATATGTTTTCATAAAAATTGTAATTAAAAATTCTCTTTTACAAACTGTTAATGGTGAAAATATTTTAACGGGTAGGTAATACCCGAGGAATATTTAAATTTCACATTAATAAGTTACATTGTACGTTCTTCGAATCCGTTTCAACAGTCATATACTATCCTACTTACATCCACCGATATACACATCCGTTCACCACAGAATAACCATATTCATCCAATTTCATATTTGGATTTTGATTTATCAGAATCCAACAAGTGGCATAATGAAGAAAACATTTGACAAAATAAAATTTGTTAGAAACAGACAAATTAACTATGAGAAATTTTGTTAAGAATCCACGCTAACTGTTCCTAGCTAATTGTTCCTAGCTAACTGATTACATTTTATTTATCGCAATTTAATTATCGCAATTTACATTCTCGCAATTTTATTTATCGTCATTTAATTTCTGTTATTTACTTTACGCACTTTATTTATCGTCATTTAAAAAAAAGTTATTTATTTTTACGCACTTTAAATATCGGGACGCGTATACAAGGTTTTGACATATCATATCGACACATCTATATATATTATTTGGAATCACCATAGACACTCTATATGCAGTAATGATCGAGTTCTCTATACAGGGTTGAGGTTGATTCTCAAATAATATATATACTTTGAGTTGTGATCGAGTCTGAGACGTATACGGGTCACGATACGTATTAATTAATTCGAATATTATATATTAAACTATATATGAATTATTGGACTGTTACTGAAATGTCCCGTTCTTATTGATTAAAAACGTTCCATATTAATTGATTTTGTTGCGAGGTTTTGACCTCTATATGAGACGTTTTTCAAAGACTGCATTCATTTTTAAAACAAACCATAACCTTTATTTCATAAATAAAGGTTTAAAAAGCTTTACGTAGATTATCAAATAATGATAATCTAAAATATCCTGTTTATACACGACCATTACATAATGGTTTACAATACAAATATGTTACATCGAAATCAGTTTCTTGAATGCAGTTTTTACACAATATCATACAAACATGGACTCCAAATCTTGTCCTTATTTTAGTATGCAACAGCGGAAGCTCTTAGTATTCACCTGAGAATAAACATGCTTTAAACATCAACAAAAATGTTGGTGAGTTATAGGTTTAACCTATATATATCAAATCGTATCAATAGACCACAAGATTTCATATTTCAATACACATCCCATACATAGAGATAAAAATCATTCATATGGTGAACACCTGGTAACCGACATTAACAAGATGCATATATAAGAATATCCCCATCATTCCAGGACACCCTTCGGATATGATATAAATTTCGAAGTACTAAAGCATCCGGTACTTTGGATGGGGCTTGTTGGGCCCAATAGATCTATCTTTAGGATTCACGTCAATTAGGGTGTCTGTTCCCTAATTCTTAGATTACCAGACTTAATAAAAAGGGGCATATTCGATTTCGATAATTCAACCATAGAATGTAGTTTCACGTATTTGTGTCTATTTTGTAAATCATTTATAAAACCTGCATGTATTCTCATCCCAAAAATATTAGATTTTAAAAGTGGGACTATAACTCACTTTCACAGATTTTTACTTCGTTGGGAAGTAAGACTTGGCCACTGGTTGATTCACGAACCTATAACAATATATACATATATATCAAAGTATGTTCAAAATATATTTACAACACTTTTAATACATTTTGATGTTTTAAGTTTATTAAGTCAGCTGTCCTCGTTAGTAACCTACAACTAGCTGTCCACAGTTAGATGTACAGAAATAAATTGATAAATATTTTCTTAAATCAATCCACGACCCAGTGTATACGTATCTCAGTATTGATCACAACTCAAACTATATATATTTTGGAATCAACCTCAACCCTGTATAGCTAACTCCAACATTCACATATAGAGTGTCTATGGTTGTTCCGAAATATATATAGATGTGTCGACATGATAGGTCGAAACATTGTATACGTATCTATGGTATCTCAAGATTACATAATATACAATACAAGTTGATTAAGTTATGGTTGGAATAGATTTGTTACCAATTTTCACGTAGCTAAAATGAGAAAAATTATCCAATCTTGTTTTACCCATAACTTCTTCATTTTAAATCCGTTTTGAGTGAATCAAATTGCTATGGTTTCATATTGAACTCTATTTTATGAATCTAAATAGAAAAAGTATAGGCTTATAGTCAGAAAAATAAGTTACAAGTCATTTTTGTAAAGGTAGTCATTTCAGTCGAAAGAACGACGTCTAGATGACCATTTTAGAAAACATACTTCCACTTTGAGTTTAACCATAATTTTTAGATACAATTTCATGTTCATAATAAAAATTATTTTCCCAGAATAACAACTTTTAAATCAAAGTTTATCATAGTTTCTAATTAACTAACCCAAAACAGCCCGCGGTGTTACTACGATGGCGTAAATCCGATTTTTACGGTGTTTTTCGTGTTTCCAGGTTTTAAATCATTAAGTTAGCATATCATATAGATATAGAACATGTGTTTAGTTGATTTTAAAAGTCAAGATAGAAGGATTAACTTTTATTTGAGAACAAGTTTAGAATTAACTAAACTATGTTCTAGTGATTACAAGTTTAAACCTTCGAATAAGATAGCTTTATATGTATGAATCGAATGATGTTATGAACATCATTACTACCTCAAGTTCCTTGGATAAACCTACTAGAAATGAGAAAATAGATCTAGCTTCAAAGGATCCTTGGATGGCTTGAAAGTTCTTGAAGCAGAATCATGACACGAAAACAATTTCAAGTAAGATTTCCACTCGAAATAAGATTGTTATAGTTATAGAAATTGAATTAAAGTTTGAATATGATTATTACCTTGTATTAGAAAGATAACCTACTGTAAGTAACAAGGTTTCTTGATCTTGGATGATTACTTGGAATGGATTTAGAAAACTTGGAAGTAAACTTGCAATCTTGGAAGTATTCTTGATTTTATGAAACTAGAACTTTTGGAATTTATGAAGAACACTTAGAACTTGAAGATAGAACTTGAGAGAGATCAATTAGATGAAGAAAATTGAAGAATGAAAGTGTTTGTAGGTGTTTTTGGTCGTTGGTGTATGGATTAGATATAAAGGATATGTAATTTTGTTTTCATGTAAATAAGTCATGAATGATTAGTCATATTTTTGTAATTTTATGAGATATTTCATGCTAGTTGCCAAATGATGGTTCCCACATGTGTTAGGTGACTCACATGGGCTGCTAAGATCTAATCATTGGATTGTATATACCAATAGTACATACATCTAAAAGCTGTGTATTGTACGAGTACGAATACGGGTGCATACGAGTAGAATTGTTGATGAAACTGAACGAGGATGTAATTGTAAGCATTTTTGTTAAGTAGAAGTATTTTGATATGTGTCTTGAAGTCTTTCAAAAGTGTATGAATACATATTAAAACACTACATGTATATACATTTTAACTGAGTCGTTAAGTCATCGTTAGTCGTTACATGTAAGTGTTGTTTTGAGACCTTTAGGTTAACGATCTTGTTAAATGTTGTTAACCCAAAGTTTATAATATCAAATGAGATTTTAAATTATTATATTATCATGATATTATGATATATTAATATATCTTAATATGATATATATACAGTTAAATATCGTTACAACGATAATCGTTACATATATGTCTCGTTTCGAAATCATTAAGTTAGTAGTCTTATTTTTACATATGTATTTCATCGTTAATACAATTAATAATATATTTAATTATCATTTAACATAATTAACCAAGTGTATCAATATCTTAATATGATTCATATGTACCTAGTAAGATGTTGTTATAACGATAATCGTTATATATATCGTTTTCGAGTTTCTTAAATTAATAGTCTCATCTTTATGTATATAACTCATTGTTAAAATACCTAATGAGATACATACTTATAATAAAATCATGTTAACTATATATATAACCATATATATGTCATCGTATGGTTTTTACAAGTTTTAACGTTCGTGAATCACCGGTCAACTTGGGTGGTCAATTGTCTATATGAAACCTATTTCAATTAATCAAGTCTTAACAAGTTTGATTGCTTAACATGTTGGAAACACTTAATCATGTAAATAACAATTTCATTTAATATATATATAAACTTGGAAAAGTTCGGGTCACTACAGTACCTACCCGTTAAATAAATTTCGTCCCGAAATTTTAAGCAGTTGGAGGTGTTGACGTATCTTCTGGAAATAAATGCGGGTATTTCCTCTTCATCTGATCTTCATGCTCCCAGGTGAACTCGGGTCCTCTAAGAGCATTCCATCGAACCTTAACAATAGATATCTTATTTTGTTTAAGTCTCTTAACCTCACGATCCATTATTTCGACGGGTTCTTCAATGAATTGAAGTTTTTCATTGATTTGGATTTCGTCCAACGGAATAGTGAGATCTTCTTTAGCAAAACATTTCTTCAAATTTGAGACGTGGAAAGTGTTATGTACAGCCGCGAGTTTTTGAGGTAGCTCCAGTTGGTAAGCTACTGGTCCGACACGATCTATAATCTTGAATGGTCCAATGTACCTTGGATTTAGTTTCCCTCGTTTACCAAATCGAACAATGCCTTTCCAAGGTGAAACCTTAAGCATGACCATTTCTCCAATTTCAAACTCTATATCTTTTCTTTTACTGTCCGTGTAGCTCTTTTGTCGACTCTGGGCGGTTTTCAATCTTTGTTGAATTTGGATGATTTTCTCGGTAGTTTCTTGTATTATCTCCGGACCCGTAATCTGTCTATCCCCCACTTCACTCCAACAAATCATAGACTTGCACTTTCTACCATAAAGTGCTTCAAACGGCGCCATCTCAATGCTTGAATGGTAGCTGTTGTTGTAGGAAAATTCTGCTAACGGTAGATGTCGATCCCAACTGTTTCCGAAATCAATAACACAAGCTCGTAGCATGTCTTCAAGCATTTGTATCGTCCTTTCACTCTGCCCATCAGTTTGTGGATGATAGGCAGTACTCATGTCTAGACGAGTTCCCAATGCTTTCTGTAATGTCTGCCAGAATCTTGAAATAAATCTGCCATCCCTATCAGAGATAATAGAGATTGGTATTCCATGTCTGGAGACGACTTCCTTCAAATACAGTCATGCTAACTTCTCCATCTTGTCATCTTCTCTTATTGGCAGGAAGTGTGCTGACTTGGTGAGACGATCAACTATTACCCAAATAGTATCATAACCACTTGCAGTCCTTAGCAATTTAGTAATGAAATCCATGGTAATGTTTTCCCATTTCCATTCCGGGATTTCAGGTTGTTGTAGTAGACCTGATGGTTTCTGATGTTCAGCTTTGACCTTAGAACACGTCAAACATTCTCCTACATATTTAGCAATATCGGCTTTCATACCTGGCCACTAAAAATGTTTCTTAAGATCCTTGTACATCTTCCCCGTTCCAGGATGTATTGAGTATCTGGTTTTATGAGCTTCTCTAAGTACCATTTCTCTCATATCTCCAAATTTTGGTACCCAAATTCTTTCAGCCCTATACCGGGTTCCATCTTCCCGAATATTAAGATGCTTCTCCGATCATTTGGGTGTTTCATCCTTTATATTTCCCTCTTTTAAAACTCCTTGTTGCGCCTCCTTTATTTGAGTAGTAAGGTTAGTGTGAATCATTATATTCATAGATTTTACTCGAATGGGTTCTCTGTCCTTTCTGCTCAAGGCGTCGGCTACCACATTTGCCTTCCCCGGGTGGTAACGAATCTCAAAGTCGTAATCATTCAACAATTCAATCCACCTACGTTGCCTCATATTCAGTTGTTTCTGATTAAATATGTGTTGAAGACTTTTGTGGTCGGTATATATAATACTTTTGACCCCATATAAGTAGTGCCTCCAAGTCTTTAATGTAAAAACAACCGCGCCTAATTCCAAATCATGCGTCGTATAATTTTGCTCGTGAATCTTCAATTGTCTAGACGCATAAGCAATCACCTTCGTCCGTTGCATTAATACACAACCGAGACCTTGCTTTGATGCGTCACAATAAATCACAAAATCATCATTCCCTTCAGGCAACGACAATATAGGTGCCGTAGTTAGCTTTTTCTTCAATAATTGAAACGCCTTCTCTTGTTCATCCTTCCATTCAAATTTCTTCCCTTTATGCGTTAATGCAGTCAAGTGTTTTGCTATTTTGGAGAAATCTTGGATGAATCTTCTGTAGTAACCAGCCAATCCTAAAAATTGACGTAAATGCTTCGGAGTTTTTGGGGTTTCCCACTTTTTAACGGTTTCAATCTTTGCCGGGTCCACCTGGATACCTTCTTTGTTCACTATGTGACCGAGGAATTGAACTTCTTCCAACCAAAATGCACACTTTGAAAACTTAGCGTACAGTTTTTCTTTCCTCAATACTTCTAGCACTTTTCTCAAATGTTCTTCGTGCTCTTGATCATTCTTTGAGTAAATAAGTATGTCATCGATGAAAACAATGACAAACTTGTCAAGATATGGCCCACATACTCGGTTCATAAGGTCCATGAACACAGCTGGTGCGTTAGTCAATCCAAACGGCATAACCATAAACTCGTAATGACCATAACGCGTCCTAAAAGCAGTTTTTGGAATATCATCCTCCTTTACTCGCATTTGATGATATCCAGAACGTAAATCGATCTTCGAATAAACTGACGAGCCTTGTAGTTGATCAAAGAAGTCGTCAATTCTCGGCAGTGGATAACGGTTTTTGATGGTAAGTTTGTTCAACTCTCTGTAGTCAATACACAACCTAAATGTACCATCCTTCTTCTTGACAAACAAAACAGGAGCTCCTCATGGTGATGTGCTTGGTCGAATGAAACCACGTTCTAATAGTTCTTGCAGTTGGCTTTGCAGTTCTTTCATCTCGCTGGGTGCGAGTCTATAAGGAGCACGAGCTATTGGTGCAGCTCCTGGTACAAGATCTATTTGAAATTCAACAGATCGATGTGGAGGTAGTCCCGGTAATTCTTTAGGAAATACATCGGGAAATTCTTTTGCGACGAGAACATCATTGATGCTCTTTTCTTCAGTTTGTACTTTCTCGACGTGTGCTAGAATAGCATAGCAACCTTTTTTTATTAGTTTTTGTGCCTTCAAATTACTAATAAGATGTAGCTTCATGTTTCCCTTTTCTCCGTACACCATTAAGGGTTCTCCTTCTTCTCGTACAATGCGAATTGCATTTTTATAACATACGATCTCTGATTTCACCTTCTTCAGCCAGTCCATGCCAACTATTACATCAAAACTCCCTAACTCTACTGGTATCAAATCAATCTTAAATATTTCGCTACCCAGTTTAATTTCTCGATTCCGGCATATATTATCTGCTGAAATTAATTTACCGTTTGCTAATTCGAGTAAAAATTTACTATCCAACGGCGTCAATGGACAACTTAATTTAGCACAAAAATCTCTACTCATATAGCTTCTATCCGCACCCGAATCAAATAAAACGTAAGCAAATTTATTGTCAATAAGAAACGTACCCGTAACAAGCTTCGGGTCTTCCTGTGCCTCTGCCGCATTAATATTGAAAACTCTTCCGCGGCCTTGTCCATTCGTGTTCTCCTGGTTTGGGCAATTTCTAATAATGTGGCCCGGTTTTCCACATTTATAACAAACTACATTGGCATAACTTGCTCCGACACTACTTGCTCCACCATTACTCGTTCCGACACCATTTGTTCCTTTCGTTCTATTAACCCCTGGTCCGTAGACCTCACACTTCGCCGCGCTATGACCATTTCTTTTACACTTGTTGCAAAATTTGGTGCAGAACCCCGAGTGATACTTTTCACACCTTTGGCATAGCTGCTTCTGATTGTTGTTGTTGTTGCGGTTGTTATTGTTGTTGGGATGATTGTTTTAGTTGCTGTTTTTGTTTTTGTTTTTGTTGTTGTTGTTGTTGTTGTTGTTGGGCCGTTTGTTGTAGTTGCGATTGATGTTGCGATTGTTGGGATAATTGTTGCGATTATTATTATAATTGCTGTTGTTGTTGTATTGGTGATTCTTATCACCGTTTTCCTCCCACTTTCTTTTGACTTGCTTCACATTGGCCTCTTCAGTCGTCAGTTCATTAATTCTTTCCTCATTCTGGTTCACTAGTTTATGAGCCATTCTACATGCCTGTTGTATGGAGGCGGGCTCGTGTGAACTTATATCTTCTTGGATTCTATCCGGTAATCCTTTCACAAATGCGTCGATCTTCTCTTCCTCATCTTCGAATGCTCCCGGACACAATAGGCACAATTCTGTGAATCGTCTTTCGTACGTGGTAATATCAAATCCTCGGGTTCGTAACCCTCTAAGTTCTGTCTTGAGCTTATTGACCTCGGTTCTGGGACGGTACTTCTCGTTCATCAAGTGCTTGAATGCTGACCACGGTAGTGCATAAGCATCATCTTGTTCCACTTGCTCTAGATAGGTATTCCACCATGTTAACGCAGAACCTGTGAAGGTATGTGTAGCGTACTTCACTTTGTCCTCTTTAGTACACTTACTTATGGCAAACACCGATTCGACCTTCTCGGTCCACCGTTTCAATCCGATCGGTCCTTTGGTTCCATCAAATTCCAAAGGTTTGCAGGCAGTGAATTCTTTGGAGGTGCATCCTACACGATTTCCTGTACTACTAGATCCAAGGTTATTGTTGGTATGTAGTGCAGCCTGTACTGCGGCTATGTTTGAAGCTAGAAAAGTACGGAATTCCTCTTCATTCATATTCACGGTGTGTCGAGTAGTCGGTGCCATTTCCTTCAAAATAGTCAAATGGAACAAGTTAATCATACATAATATTAAGAGTAGTTAATAGTATTTCGTAGCATAATATGAACTCATTTATAAAAGCTTTTTCTTCATATTAGCATTTTATAAGTTTAAATTCGGGTAGTACCTACCCATTAAGTTCATACTTAGTAGCTAATATACAATTCAACTACTACAATTCTATATGAAAAACTGATTATAATAATATTTCGCGTTCAAACTTTTATACAATATTTTACAAACTTACAATACCGCTTATTTTACATAAAGCATGAAATATAGCACACAATAACTTTGATACAAGATAGTTGTGAAGATAATTCTAGCTAGTACACAAGTCGTTCAGCAAAGGCAATAAAGACACGTAATTCATACGTCCAGAAACAAGTCATGCATTCTGGTTTTACTAGGACTACTTCCCATCCTTGGTCTTGTGGAACATAACCGTTATGGCCGTTGATAAGACAGCGTGTTGTAACGTCATCAAAGGGACGAGGGTTACGTAATGACCAACAGTCTCGTAATAACCTAAAAACCTCATTTCTTACCCCAATTACCGACTCCGTCACTTGTGGGAACGTTTTGTTTAATAGTTGTAGCCGGATGTTCTTTTTCTCACTTTGGTGAGAAGCGAACATTACTAACCCGTAAACATAGCATGCTTCTTTATGTTGCATGTTAGCCGCTTTTTCTAAATCATAAAGTCCTATATTCGGATACATTGAGTCAAAATAATTTCTTAACCCGTTGCGTAAAATAGCATTTGGGTTCCCCGTAATATATGCGTCAAAGTAAACACATCGTAACTTATGAGTTTCCCAATGTTATATCCCCCATCTTTCAAACGAAAGTCTCTTATAAACCAAGACATTCTTGGAACGTTCTTCGAATGTCTTAAAAACTGATTTCGCCGTAAATAGTTGTGCCGAAGAATTCTGACTGACTCTAGATAAGATTTCATCAATCATGTCTCCGGGTAGGTCTCTTAAAATATTGGGTTGTCTATCCATTTTGTGTTTTTATACTGTAAAATAGACAAGAGTTAGATTCATAAAAAAAAATACTTATTAATACAAGCAATTTTTACATATATCATAAAGCATAAGCACACTATATTACATATATTACACCACACGAATACAACTATCTTATTCCGACTCGCTCATTTCTTCTTCTTCGGTTTTGGTTCGTTTTGCCAAGTTTCTAGGGATATATGATGTTCCCCTAATACGAGCTGTCGTTTTCTACAACGGTTTAGAAAAACCTGGTGGTTTAGAGGTTCCCGGGTCATTGTTACAACTTAAGGACTTCGGGGGTTGACGATACATATAAAGTTCATCGGGGTTGGAATTAGATTTCTCTATTTTTATGCCCTTTCCCTTATTATTTTCTTTTGCCTTTTTAAATTCAGTTGGGGTAATTTCTATAACATCATCGAAATTCTCGTCGGAATCCGATTCATCGGAGAGTTGGTAATCCTCCCAATATTTTGCTTCTTTGGCAGAAACACCATTGACCATAATTAACCTTGGTCGGTTGGTTGATGATTTTCTTTTACGTAACCGTTTTATTATTTCCCCCACCGGTTCTATTTCCTCCTCCGGTTCCTCCTCTTCCGGTTCTGATTCTTCTACCGGTTCTGATTCTTCTTCCGGTTCTTCTTCGGGAACTTGTGAATCAGTCCAATATATATTCGACTGTTTGTTATTATTAGGTGAGTCAATGGGATTTGTGCTAGAGGTAGACATCTATCACACAATATCAAACATGTTAAGAGATTAATATATCACATAATATATACATGTTAATAATATATAGTTTCCAACAAAAATGTTAAGCACTCATTTTTAAAGAAAACACGGTCGAAATCCAGACTCAATAATGCATCCTAACAAACTCGATAAGACACACTAATGCAAATTTTTTGGTTCTCTAAGACCAACGCTCGGATACCAACTGAAATGTCCCGTTCTTATTGATTAAAAACGTTCCATATTAATTGATTTCGTTGCGAGGTTTTGACCTCTATATGAGACATTTTTTCAAAGACTGCATTCATTTTTAAAACAAACCATAACCTTTATTTCATAAATAAAGGTTTAAAAAGCTTTACGTAGATTATCAAATAATGATAATCTAAAATATCCTGTTTACACACGACCATTACATAATGGTTTACAATACAAATATGTTACATCGAAATCAGTTTCTTAAATGCAGTTTATACACAATATCATACAAACATGGACTCTAAATCTTGTCCTTATTTTAGTATGCAACAGCGGAAGCTCTTAGTATTCACCTGAGAATAAACATGCTTTAAACATCAACAAAAATGTTGGTGAGTTATAGGTTTAACCTATATATATCAAATCGTAATAATAGACCACAAGATTTCATATTTCAATACACATCCCATACATAGAGATAAAAATCATTCATATGGTGAACACCTGGTAACCGATATTAACAAGATGCATATATAAGCATATCCCCATCATTCTGGGACACCCTTCGGATATGATATAAATTTCGAAGTACTAAAGCATTCGGTACTTTAGATGGGGCTTGTTGGGCCCAATAGATCTATCTTTAGGATTCGCGTCAATTAGGGTGTCTGTTCCCTAATTCTTAGATTACCAGACTTAATAAAAAGGGGCATATTCGATTTCGATAATTCAACCATAGAATGTAGTTTCACGTACTTGTGTCTATTTTGTAAATCATTTATAAAACCTGCATGTATTCTCATCCCAAAAATATTAGATTTTAAAAGTGGGACTATAACTCACTTTCACAGATTTTTACTTCGTCGGAAAGTAAGACTTGGCCACTGGTTGATTCACGAACCTATAACAATATATACATATATAACAAAGTATGTTCAAAATATATTTACAACACTTTTAATACATTTTGATGTTTTAAGTTTATTAAGTCAGCTGTCCTCGTTAGTAACCTACAACTAGTTGTCCACAGTTAGATGTACAGAAATAAATCGATAAATATTATCTTGAATCAATCCACGACCCAGTGTATACGTATCTCAGTATTGATCACAACTCAAACTATATATATTTTGGAATCAACCTCAACCCTGTATAGCTAACTCCAACATTCACATATAGAGTGTCTATGATTGTTCCGAAATATATATAGATGTATCGACATGATAGGTCGAAACATTGTATACGTGTCTATGGTATCTCAAGATTACATAATATACAATACAAGTTGATTAAGTTATGGTTGGAATAGATTTGTTACCAATTTTCATGTAGCTAAAATGAGAAAAGTTTTCCAATCTTGTTTTACCCATAACTTCTTCATTTTAAATCCGTTTTGAGTGAATCAAATTGCTATGGTTTCATATTGAACTCTATTTTATGAATCTAAACATAAAAAGTATATGTTTATAGTCGAAAAAATAAGTTACAAGTCATTTTTGTAAAGGTAGTCATTTCAGTCGAAAGAACGACGTCTAGATGACCATTTTAGAAAACATACTTCCACTTTGAGTTTAACCATAATTTTTGGATATAGTTTCTTGTTCATAATAAAAATTATTTTCACATAATAACAACTTTTAAATCAAAGTTTATCATAGTTTTTAATTAACTAACCCAAAACAGCCCGCGGTGTTACTACGACGGCGTAAATCCGATTTTTACGGTGTTTTTCGTGTTTCCAGGTTTTAAATCCTTAAGTTAGCATATCATATAGATATAGAACATGTGTTTAGTTGATTTTAAAAGTCAAGTTAGAAGGATTAACTTTTATTTGCGAACAAGTTTAGAATTAACTAAACTATGTTCTAGTGATTACAAGTTTAAACCTTCGAATAAGATAGCTTTATATGTATGAATCGAATGATGTTATGAACATCATTACTACCTAAAGTTCCTTGGATAAACCTACTGGAAATGAGAAAAATAGATTTAGCTTCAAAGGATCCTTGGATGGCATGAAAGTTCTTGAAGCAGAATCATGACACGAAAACAATTTCAAGTAAGATTTCCACTCGAAATAAGATTGTTATAGTTATAGAAATTGAATTAAAGTTTGAATATGATTATTACCTTGTATTAGAAAGATAACCTACTATAAGTAACAAGGTTTCTTGATCTTGGATGATTACTTGGAATGGATTTAGAAAACTTGGAAGTAAACTTGCAATCTTGGAAGTATTCTTGATTTTATGAAACTAGAACTTTTGGAATTTATGAAGAACACTTAGAACTTGAAGATAGAACTTGAGAGAGATCAATTAGATGAATAAAATTGAAGAATGAAAGTGTTTGTAGGTGTTTTTGGTCGTTGGTGTATGGATTAGATATAAAGGATATGTAATTTTGTTTTCATGTAAATAAGTCATGAATGATTAGTCATATTTTTGTAATTTTATGAGATATTTCATGCTAGTTGCCAAATGATGGTTCCCACATGTGTTAGGTGACTCACATTGGCTGCTAAGAGATGATCATTGGAGTGTATATACCAATAGTACATACATCTAAAAGCTGTGTATTGTACGAGTACGAATACGGGTGCATACGAGTAGAATTGTTGATGAAACTGAACGAGGATGTAATTGTAAGAATTTTTGTTAAGTAGAAGTATTTTGATAAGTGTCTTGAAGTCTTTTAAAAGTGTATGAATACATATTAAAACACTACATGTATATACATTTTAACTGAGTCGTTAAGTCATCGTTAGTCGTTACATGTAAATGTTGTTTTGAAACGTTTAGGTTAACGATCTTGTTGAATGTTGTTAAACCATTGTTTATTATAACAAATGAGATGTTAAATTGTTATATTATCATGATATTATGATATATAATATATCTTAGTATGATATATATACAGTTAAATGTCGTTACAACGATAATCATTACATATATGTCTCGTTTCTAAATCATTAAGTTAGTAGTCTTATTTTTACATATGTATTTCATTGTTAATACACTTAATAATATATTTACTTATCATTTAACATAATTAACCAAGTGTATCAATATCTTAATATGATTCATATGTACCTAGTAAGACGTTGTTATAACGATAATCGTTATATATATCGTTTTCGAGTTTCTTAAATTAATAGTCTCATCTTTATGTATATAACTCATTGTTAAAATACCTAATGAGATACATACTTATAATAAAATCATGTTAACTATATATATAACCATATATATGTCATCGTATAGTTTTTACAAGTTTTAACGTTCGTGAATCACCGGTCAACTTGGGTGGTCAATTGTCTATATGAAACCTATTTCAATTAATCAAGTCTTAACAAGTTTGATTTCTTAACATGTTGGAAACACTTAATCATGTAAATAACAATTTCATTTAATATATATATAAACATGGAAAAGTTCGGGTCACTACAGTTACTGTGGACTATCGACTGTGGACTATCAAGATTGGACAATTTAAAATGAATTAAAATATTGATTATAACATATGAAACTAAACAACTCTTCAAGTTTGCCACTTGATTTCATCTTAAACCTCATTTGTATCTTGACGATTACAATACGCGTTCAAACCTTTCATGATTCTTGAAAACACCTCAATGGAGAGGATGAACCAACTGCACATTACCTATGGAAGAAAAGATCGATGCATATTGTTATGCACCTGAAAACTCTCGAAAATTGAGTAAACGTTTAACGCATAGCTGTGCTAATTCCTTTAGCGTTATTATTATCGAAAATAACTTTGCAATCTCTTTCCAAATTAGCCAATTTTATCACAGCTCCAACAAGTTAACTTCGACTTTTCGTTCGAAACAACCTTATTATAACCTTGATATATATACGTGCTCTTTTATTGTTGCCGGAGAACCTTTCATATTTTACCATATTACCAGCAGACGTACCAGCAACCTCGTTGCTTCTTGGTTTAAATATCTCTGATAAATCATTATATTTATTTATTGGAACCCTATTATATACTCATCCGCATCTTGTAACGAATACTGCCATACCAATTACCAGGAATTAGCTATCAGTACTTTGAAAACTCACAGCATATCTACATCAACAGTTATATGTATCCATATAACATTTATCTCTTAGAATTATGATCTTTCATTCTGAAATTTTGAAAAGGCACCCAGCTTACGAATCAATACATTGAACTTTGAAAAAGCTGAATGAAGCAGCAGAAACTGTAGGCAACCGTAAACGACCTTAGTCATCGGAAGTTTGATGATAAAGAATAATGTTTTGGAAAAGCTCAGAAACGTTGGAACTGGAAAACGGATAGAGTTAACCATGAAGGAGACCAAGGACAAATACAAGGACCATACCCTATATTCAAAGAATCTAGTTAATTCTGGATCCGATGAAATCTTCAAAAACTATCTTGCTCCGTACTCATATTAAAATCTTGCGGAAAATCTTTCTTCATCAACCATCGAAATTAGAAATTCCAAAATATCATCATCAATATTTTCGATATTTCTGAGGATATTTTCATAAATATTCTCGTCCAAAATTATATACCTCTTCGTGCTTCCTGTGTATCATTATAATGGAAACATTCAATAGAAAATTTAGTACCGAAAGCAGATTATGCGAAACTATGAAGAAATCCGTGGACAAATCACAAAGAATGAGTTTGACTTCAAAGAATCCGAATGATTCAATGTCTGCTAAGGTCTTTAGTGAATATCTTGCTCATTACTCTAAACCCTTGCAGACAATAGTTCCTATCATCCTCTGATCTTAGATATTCCAAGATATTATCGTATCTTTCATTATAAATATCCTCCATATTTCTGGAGATATTTTTATAACTATTCTTACCTGAAATCATTAATCTCTTCGTACTATCAGTGTTACATCATATAGAAACTGTTAGTTTCTATATTCTCTAAACTTTCGAGCTTAAAATATGAAAGTTATTGAAGTAATGTTGGGAACTGTTGCATGAGTTAGTATAATATAATGACACTTGATCAACGTGATTATATTACAGTAAGTCATGCTGAGTTTCTAATGGAACGTGATGATTCACAGAACATACCATTATCATGTGCCATGTTACATAACTCTTACATTCTACTTAACTCCTGAACAAATCAAGAAAATGTATTCTTGATGGTTCTATCTTCCGTGATGTTGATAAATTTAAAAATCAAATCGTGCTATCATGTTCCTTCCTGTTTAGAACATTATAATCATTCGAAACTCTATATCTACAAATTCTGGACCATTATTCGCTTGACTTAAAGTCGGGAAGTGAAAACAAAAGCATGGAGCCCCGAAATATAAAGGAGTATACAAAACCCGATAACAACACAGGAATTACAAACCGTGTATGTCAATGTTTAACGCAACGTAAAGACACGGGAGAATTAAAAACACTATAACCCCCAAGAACGAAGTAGAAGAAAACAGATTCCTCCGGTGGGAGTTGGAAGAGGAGAATGAATGTTGTGATAGTCAGAATAAGAACAATGATCAGAACTGGATTAAGCATTTTCACAATCCTTGGAAATGTAAATCAAGGATAGAAAATATAGAAGTGGTGAAAATAATGGAACGGTAGAGGTAAATTTATAATAAGAGTATCCGACATAGCAATCAAGGCAGATATCCGCATTTAAATTAAGAGATCTTAATTACCGTATTAAATGAAGAATCAGATCTTTTAGATTTCAAAGATTTTCTTTAAATCCCTTGAATTCCGGAATTCAACCAAGACAACGTCAAAAGTTAAGATGCACCTTATTTTCTAATTTCCACCGTGACTACGTCAAAAATTAAATCTCTATCTTAATCTGTTGTGACAGCTTCATTCGTATGATTCACCTAATCGAATCGTTTTATCTATATTAGTCAATAATGATAAAACACCATTTATCAACTCATATTTGTCATGAAAACATTTTTATGGTTAGCCATGACCACCCCACTCAAATTTCGGGATGAAATTTCTTTAACGGGTAGGTACTGTGACGACCCGGCAATTTTCGACCAAATTTAAACTTAATTCTTATATGATTCCGACACGATAAGCAAAGTCTGTAATGTTGAGTCTCAAAAACTTTGAACTGTTTTGTATATTCATTTGACCTTCGACCATTCTCGACGATTCACGAACAACTATATATAAATATATACATATACATTAATTTGAAAATATTATTTGAAATAATATATGATTTAATTGTTGAAAATAAATATGAAAAATAATATGCGATGTAATGAAAACTATTATTATAAATATATAGATATATATTTATATATATAAATATGTATATAAATATTACTTGTAAATATATAAAAATTATATTAAATTCAATGGTTTAAAGATATATAATATATTTATTTAGTAGTTAAACTTACTATTTAAAAGTCTTTATATATAGAAAGAGAATATATTAAAAATAAATGATTTCGAGTCTAATTAATAAACGTCAGTAGCACTCGGTTGACGATTTGTTAGTTTTAATATAGATATTGTACATGTCCATGAAGGATTGAAATAAAAGTTGAACTGTAAATTGATTACGAAGATTTTAGATTTGTAAAAAATATTTTTACCTTTTTAAGATTAAATATTAGCACTACGTACATATAAATTGGAACATAAAATAAATAATTATTGAACCTTTTTGATCAGGTTTCAAACAGTTAATGAGTGAAATAATTAAATATATTTAATCTAAAAATATGGGATTTTTTCGAATTAAATTATCCGTAACTGTTTAGCAATGGACACACCCCGTGTAAACTGTCGGTATAAAATTCCAAGTAATGTGGCTGCATTACTGTTTGACACTGTGTAAGATTGAATTACTATTCTTAATTGATATCCTATTTTTGTTCCTTCTTCTCATTTTGTTAGAATTTTACAGTGTATATAAATATAGATACATATATTACATATATGAATTCCTAGCACACTATAATTTTCACT
This sequence comes from Rutidosis leptorrhynchoides, assembly GCF_046630445.1. Taxonomy (NCBI): domain Eukaryota; kingdom Viridiplantae; phylum Streptophyta; class Magnoliopsida; order Asterales; family Asteraceae; genus Rutidosis; species Rutidosis leptorrhynchoides. The sequence continues at coordinate 218,527,064 of NC_092333.1, read as the reverse complement.
CTATCATCTCCTATAACTGTAGAACCACCCTTCCTTCTTGCACATTCTTCTCCGGCCACTTTATCACAACCAAAAAATGCTACCACCTCCTCCTTCAGTCGGCAACCATCACCTAAACTATCCTAGACCGTTGTGAACCTTTCTCTCTCTCTCCTTCTATCTCGCTCATCGTAACCTACTACAACTATATATATATATATATATATATATATATATATATATATATATATATATATATATATATATATATATATATATATATATATATATATATATATATATATATATATATATATATATATATATATATATATATATTTTATATGATAACCGACACTATCAACTCCACCATGATCCGCCACCCTCCTCCATCGGAACATCACCCTACACCACCACTACAACCGGTCACCTTTTCTCACTCATAAAACCACCATACAACCATCGAAACCCACTTATTGTTTATGATGTTGAACGATGATCTAGTTGTGATGTTGATCGAGATGTCAGATGATATTGATGATGAATGTGTTGATGGATCGATGATGACGATGATGGTGTATGGATTCGAACAAATATTAAAGATGATGACTAGTGACGATTTAATGAAGACGATGAAGACAATACGCTTATGTTGGTATTTTGTCATAATGAAGATACGCGAGGATGTCGTGGAATGATGTATGATGTGAAGAGAATGTTCGAAGAAGATAAACAGTAACAAGTTGCTACTGCTACTGTTCCGACAAGATAAAACCATCACCGCTGCTCACCACGAAATCGCCAATTTATTTTTATTTTAATTTTTTTTTCTCCTTCGTCGTTGGTTAATTAGCTGCTATTGCAGCTGAAAGAACTTGTTTTCTGTTTATGATTACTGTTACAACGACGAGGGAAAGATGATGTGATAGACTTACGAGATAATGAAGTTGGCGATGGTGATTCTTAATGATTGACGATGATAATATGAAATGAAAACGAAGATGATGACGTGATTACTTGATAAAGATGGCGATGCTTGATCACGAATTCAAGATGAAGATGTGATAAAGATGATGATAAATATGATGGTTACGGTTGGATGATGATGAAATGAAACTGAGATGACGAGTTTGTGAAGATGTTAATGATGATGAATAGTTCCGGGTTTTGTTTTGTGAAGGTGAAGAAGAACAAGGAACAGAAATACGAGTTATATAAATATAAACTGTGAGTTTAAAACAGAAATGTAGTTAGCAGAACAATGGTTCAGGGTGTTGTGTTTAAGCTAGAGGTTGTGGGTTCAATCCCTACCTGCATCCTATTTTTTTTTTAAACTACAACAACTTGGGCCGTATATAATAACACTGTGGCTATCGAATCTATTGGGCTTATGTAAATAGGATTGGGCCGTGGAGACGTGTTGAGCCAGTTTATGGAGAATGATGGAGAAATAAAGAAAAACAAGATAGTAATGCGGTTTAAATAAATTGTTCTGCAAAATAGATCAGATATGTGTAAAGAGAGGAATGGTTAGGTAGTTTGATGCGTAGATCAGAGGTCTTGGGTTCGAGCCTTGTCTAGTGCATTTTGTTTTTGGGAAAAGCTTTCTAAGGTAGCCTTATTTATTATTCTTTTCTTATTATTTTTTTACTGTTATTATTATTAATGATTGTTGTTATATGAATAATATTATTATCATTAATAAGTATATCACTAATAAGTATTATGATAATGCTAAAAATGAACATATATTTCATAGCATTATTCCTCAAGAAAGACAAGCTTTTAGTTGCAATTGTTCTATTTACAAGTGATATTCGTTTAAATAATAAAAGGTGAAGACAAATGACAGATTCGACGAATTGAAGACGCAAAGCTCCAAAAAGCTCAAAAGTACAAAATACAATCAAAGTGGTTCCAATTATTGATAAGAAACATCTCGAAATTACAAGAGTACAAGATTCAAATCGCAAAGTACAAGATATTAAATTGTACGCAAGGACGTTCGAAAATCCGGGACCGGGACCAGAGTCAACTCTCAACGCTCGACGCAATGGACTAAAAATTACAAGTTAACAATGTATATAAATATAATATAATATATAATTAATTATATAAATTATATATATTATATTTATATAAAAATCCGTCGGCAAGAAAGGAGCCAAAATGGAGTGAGCTGTAAAATCAAACTCCGCGACTCGCGGAGTTTGAAGAAGGAAAGGGGCGCGAGTCGCGGAGCTCCCCTGGACGAAAATTCCTATAAAAGCCAGCACAGTTCGACGTAAAAAAATATCATATATCCATCCTCTCTATATCTATACGTAATATTTATATTTATAATTTATATTTTAATTTTAATTTTAATTTTAATTCTAATAATAAGGGTATGTTAGCGAATGTTGTAAGGGTGTAAGTCGAAATTCTGTCCGTGTAACGCTACGCTATTTTTAATCATTGTAAGTTATGTTCAACCTTTTTAATTTAATGTCTCGTAGCTAAGTTATTATTATGCTTATTTAATCCAAAGTAATCATGATGTTGGGCTAAAAATATTAAAATTGGGTAATTGGGCTTTGTACCATAATTGGGGTTTGGACAAAAGAACGACACTTGTGGAAATTAGACTATGGGCTATTAATGGGCTTTATATTTGTTTAACTAAATGATAGTTTGTTAATTTTAATATAAAGATTTACAATTGGACGTCCCTATAAATAACCATATACACTCAATCGGACAAGATGGGCGGGATATTTATATGTACGAATAATCATTCATTTAACCGGACACGGGAATGGATTAATAGCCACTAGAATTATTAAAACAGGGGTGAAATTATGTACAAGGATACTTGGCATAATTGTTAACAAAGTATTAAAACCTTGGGTTACACGCAGTCGATAATCTGGTGTAATTATTAAACAAAGTATTAAAATCTTGTTACAGTTTAAGTCCCCAATTAGTTGGAATATTTAATTTCGGGTATAAGGATAATTTGACGAGGACACTCGCACTTTATATTTATGAGTGATGGACTGTTATGGACAAAAACCAGACGGACATATTAAATAATCCAGAACAAAGGACAATTAACCCATGGGCATAAAACTAAAATCAACACGTCAAACATCATGATTACGGAAGTTTAAATAAGCATAATTCTTTTATTTCATATTTAATTTCCTTTATTTTATATTTAATTGCACTTCTAATTATCGCACTTTTATTTATTGTTATTGTATTTAATTGCACTTTTAATTATCGTACTTTTAATTATCGCAAGTTTATTTTATCGCACTTTTATTTATCGCAATTTCATTATCGTTATTTACTTTACGCTTTAAATTAAGTCTTGTATTTATTTTTTATATTTTACATTTAGGTTTTAACTGCGACTAAAGTTTTAAAATCGACAAACCGGTCATTAAACGGTAAAAACCCCCCTTTAAAATAATAATATTACTTTTATATATATTTGTATTTTTATAAATTAAAACTAATATAGCGTTAAGTTTGATTAAAAGATTCCCTGTGGAACGAACCGGACTTACTAAAAACTACACTACTGTACGATTAGGTACACTGCCTATAAGTGTTGTAGCAAGGTTTAAGTACATCCATTCTATAAATAAATAAATATCTTGTGTAAAAATTGTATCGTATTTAATAGTATTTCGTTGTAAAAATAAAGCTATTTTATATACACCTCGCAGAACATCAAGTATTTTTGGCACCGCTGCCGGGGATCCTAAAATCTAGCTTAAAAGCCGGAAGCGCAACGCTAATATATAAAAAAAAGATTTTTATTTTTAGTTTACTTTTATAAAAATACATTTTTATAAAAATACGTTTTAAATATTCGAAAACATAAAAAGAAAACAAAAATATAAAAATATTTTTAAGAGTTTGTTAAATATTTAAGTTTTATAAAGTTTCTTTATTTTTATTTTATAAAAATATAAGTCTTATTTAAATATTTTGTTTTTATTAAAAACATAAAAAAAACCGAAAGAAAAAATATATATATAATTGCGTTGAACCTGTCAAACGAAACAACCTGATCTGAAATTTGAAATCCCGCGACTCGCGGAGTTTTCTAGCTTCGAGAACCGCGACTCGCGGAGGAACCCTGACACGGGTACACAGAAACCCTAACAGCATTAATTACGGGATAATTATTATTATTATTAATTCTAAACCCTAATTAGGGTATTTTTATTATAATATTTAGTTTTAATTAGTTTATTTAGTTTTATTTAGTTTTATTTAGTTTAATTAAAATATAAAATTAATAGTTTTAATAAATAAATAATATAAAAATAATATTTTTATAAAAATTGTAATTTTTATAACTTTTAGTATATTTTTATATTTTGTTCCTTTTTAATTATTTTAGCGTAATATTTGTGTTTTTTGCTCGTATTTAGTTTTAAACTTAGTTTTTGCCATAGTTATTTTTATTTCTAGATTTTTAAGCTTTGCCGTAAAATCCCTTAAGTGCTTTTTCTTTAGACTAAGATTTAGGTGCTTTAGAATTTTGCGACGCCTTTTTAAGTTTTAGTACCTTTTTAAGTTATTACCATTTGGGATATAGTTTTTCTTTTAAGCTTTAATATTTTTAGACGCAACCTTTAATTTTTAGTTTTTAGTTCCTTTTTAAGTTTCAACGCGCTACTTTCTTATTTTTATTTTTCGACGCCTTTTACCTATGTATCAATTATCACTCCAATTAGTAATCTCAATTTGCGATTATAATTTTAAGTTAGTGATAGTAATAAGGTTGGGTTAGTCGAGTGTTTTTAAGCTCTATAAGTCATTTTTTTATTTCTTATTTTTTGACGCCTTTTATTTTTCGATCTTTTCTTTTTCGACCTTTTTCGACGCGCTCTTTTTCTTTCTTATTTCTCGCTATTCTAGTTTTTAGGACTTAGAATTTTTTCTACTTCTTATCTAAATTTCTTAAAATTACGAAAATTTATTTAAGTGGTTAAATTGATAGACATCAAAATTTTCTGGTTCGTAGTAATAGTTGGATTTGTACGCGGACTAGGTTATTGGAGCCAAACACTCCTCAATTATATTGAGACCAAACGAATCCTGCCCCTTTTTTGGCTATTCGAAACATGGGCAAAATCAGAAAAGTCTATTAATTGGATAACTTATATAATTTTTCTTTCCTTTTAAAAACTAATAGGATATTCAGTGAATGCACCGAGCAAAACGTTCACCACCTTTTGTACGTTCACCACCTGTAACCAGATCAAGACATCTAGCAAATATTGTCGCCGTTGATTTTTCTTTAGAATCGTCATCCAGTCGACCAAGTACTCCAATTCAAATTTTCGATAATCCATTTTTTGAACCCGACCTCACAATTGAGAATCCGGAGAATATTCAGGGACAATTCATAGATCCTGAACCATTAATTTTTCCTCCGGAACCACCAATCATTCAAACAGAGATTGTTAAGGAACGAACCATTAAATCAGAATCTTCTAGTGATTCAGATTCAACAAATTCAATTATGGAAAATCTGGAACCTTTAAGTATGGAAGACCGAATGAGAGCTAAACGCACTGGCCAAGGTCACGCAATTACTCATCCAGACATTAATGCGCCAGATTATGAAATCAAAGGACAAATTCTACATACGGTGACTAATCAATGCCAATTTAGTGGTGCGCCGAAGGAGGATCCAAATGAACATCTTCGTACCTTTAATAGGATCTGCACACTATTTAAAATAAGAGAAGTTGAGGATGAACAGATATATCTCATGTAATTTCCCTGGACTTTAAAGGGAGAAGCCAAAGATTGGTTGGAATCGTTACCTGAAGGGGCGATTGATACATTAGATGTTTTAGTTGAAAAATTTCTTAAACAATTCTTTCCGGCATCTAAAGCCGTAAGACTTCAAGGAGAAATTGTTACGTTCACACAGAAACCGAATGAAACTCTATATGAGGCATGGACAAGATTTGGAAAGTTATTAAGAGGATGTCCGCAACATGGTTTAGACACCTGTCAAATAGTACAAATATTCTACCAAGGATGCGACATCACTACAAGGAAAGACATAGATATAGCAGCTGGTGGTTCTATTATGAAGAAAACCGAAACTGATGCTTACAAAATTATTGATAACACTGCTTCCCACTCACATGAGTGGCACCAATAAAAAGATATCGTTAGATCATCTAAAGCAGCTAGAGCCGATTCTAGTCATGACTTAGATTCCATTTCTGCAAAGATAGATGCTGTCGAGAGACGTATGGAAAAGATGACTAAGGATATTCACTCAATAAGAATTAGTTGTGAGCAGTGTGGTGGACCACATTTGGAAAAAGATTGTCTCAGTATTGAGCTAACAATGGAATAAAGAGAGAATATTTCATACATAAACCAAAGGCCTGGAAATAATTATCAGAATAATTTTCAACCGTCAAGACCAATTTACAATCAAAACCAGAACTATAACCGAAATATTCCATACAACAACCAACAAGGTCTTAGTAATCAACAAGTATCCAACAATACTTACAATCAGCAATGACCTAATTTTCAAAACAAACCACCACAACCCGATGATAAAAATCCAAATTTAGAAGATATGATGACGAAGCTAGTTGAAACTCAAACGCAGTTTTTCACATCTAAAAAACAAACGAATGAACAAAGTGCTCAAGCATTTAGAAATCAACAAGCTTCTATTCAAAACTTGGAACAAGAAGTAAGTAACCTAGTAAGGTTAATAGGTGAAAGAAAATCGGGAAGTTTACCTAGTGATACAAATGCAAACCCCCGGAATGAAACAGCTAAAGCCATTACCACAAGAAGTGGTACAACACTTAAACCACCTGAAATACCTGTAACTTCTGATGAAGCTATTCCTACTCCACAAGAACCACAACCTGATCAAGATAAGGAAAAAGAACCGGTAGTTGAAAAGGTTAATGAAGATAACACAGTTAAGGCTAAACCTTATGTTAAACCATACCAACCACCACTTCCTTACCCAAGTAAAATGAAAAAAGAGAAACTTGAAGCCGAGCAATCCAAATTCTTGGATATGTTTAAACAAATAAATGTAAATCTTCCTTTCATTGATGTAATTTCAGGAATGCCTAGATATGCTAAATTTTTGAAAGATCTGATCACGAATAGAAAGAAAATAGAAGAACTCTCGGCTGTTACTATGAATGCTAATTGTTCAGCAGTGCTGTTGAATAAGATACCAGAAAAATTATGTGATCCAGGAAGTTTCACAATTCCATGTTTTCTGGGTAGTCTTAGTTCAATAGAAGCATTGGCAGACTTAGGTGCTAGTATAAATTTAATGCCGTATTCACTATACGCTAAACTAGACCTTGGAGAATTGAAACCAACAAGAATAAGTATACAATTAGCCGATCGATCAATAAAATATCCTAGAGGGATAATGGAAAACATGCTAGTTAAAGTTGGTACTTTAGTATTTCCAGTAGATTTTGTTGTTCTGGACATGGAAGAAGATTCTCAAGTTCCTCTCATATTAGGAAGACCATTCTTAAACACGGCTAAAGCAATGATAGACGTGTTTGGTAAAAAATTGACCCTAAGTATAGAGGACGAGAGTGTTACCTTTTCAGTTGATAGAGCAATGCAACAACCGCAATCTGCAGATGATACATGTTATTATATTTAAACTATAGATTCACATGCAGAATTATTAGAAGAATTTCCAGAATTACAAGGAACGGGAGAATGTTCTTTAGGAGAAGGAACTGAACCAATTGATGAAGCTGAAATGTTAGCTACACTAATAGCTAATGGATATGAACCAACAACAGAAGAAATTCAAATGCTAAAAGAAGAAGACAGATATCGATATAAATCATCGATAGAAGAACCTCCAACATTAGAGTTAAAGCCACTTCCAAACCATTTGGAATACGCTTATTTACATGGTGAATCTGAATTACCTGTAATAATATCGTCTTCTCTTACTGAAAATGAGAAATCACAACTCATTTCTGTGTTGAAAGCTCATAAACCAGCTATTGCATGGAAGATTCATGATATTAAAGGAATAAGTCCTTCGTATTGCACACATAAAATCCTTATGGAAGAAGGTCATAAAACGTATGTGCAACGCCAACGAAGACTAAATCCTAATATGCAAGATGTTGTTAAGAAAGAAATTATTAAACTGCTAGATGCAGGTTTAATTTATCCGATCTCTGATAGTCCATGGGTAATCCCAGTTCAATGCGTGCCTAAGAAGGGTGGCATGACTGTTATCACAAATGAGAAAAATGAGCTTATTCCTACTAGGACTGTAACAGGATGGCGTGTGTGTATTGATTATAGAAAATTAAATGACGCCACCAGAAAAGATCACTTTCCCTTACCTTTTATTGATCAAATGTTGGAAAGGTTAGCCGGAAACAGTTACTATTGTTTTCTAGATGGTTTTTCCGGATATTTTCAAATTCCAATAGCACCCGAAGATCAAGAGAAAACCACGTTCACGTGCCCTTATGGTACTTTTGCTTACAAACGCATGCCATTTGGACTTTGCAACGCCCCTGCAACCTTTCAAAGGTGCATGATGGCGATTTTTCACGACATGATAGAAGAATGCATGGAAGTTTTCATGGATGACTTTTCAGTCTTTGGTGATACATTTGAATTATGTCTAGCTAATCTTGAACGAATGCTGATTAGATGCGAACAATCAAATCTAGTTCTTAATTGGGAGAAATGCCATTTCATGGTTAAAGAAGGCATCGTTCTTGGACATAAAATTTCAAAGGAAGGAATTGAAGTGGATAGAGCTAAAGTAGATGTAATTGCTAAACTTCCACATCCCACCAATGTTAGAGGAGTTAGGAGTTTTCTAGGACATGCCGGTTTTTACCGACGTTTCATAAAAGATTTTTCTAAAATTGCCACTCCTATGAATAAACTCCTAGAAAAGGATGCTCCATTCATCGTTTCAGATGAATGTATCAAATCTTTTAATATTCTTAAAGAGAAACTCACTAATGCGCCGATCATGATAACACCAAATTGGAATCTACCGTTTGAACTAATGTGCGATGCAAGTGATTTTGCAATGGGAGCCGTTTTAGGACAAAGGATTGAAAAACGATTTCAACCTATATATTATGCTAGTAAGACGTTACAAGGAGCACAAACAAATTACACAACTACTGAAAAAGAACTCCTTGCTATTGTCTTTGCTTTTGACAAATTTCGTTCATATCTCGTTCTAGCTAAAACGGTGGTCTATACCGACCATTCTGCTCTTAGATACCTATTTTCGAAACAAGATGCCAAACCAAGATTAATCTGTTGGATCTTACTCTTACAAGAGTTCGATATTGAAATCCGAGATAAAAGAGGAGCAGAAAATCTCGCCGCTGATCATCTTTCTCGTCTTGAAAATCCCGACTTAGAAGTTCTAAATGAATCGGCCATACAAGACAACTTTCCTGATGAATATCTATTGAAAATAGATTATAATGAAATACCATGGTTTGCAGACTATGCAAACTACTTAGTATGTGAATTCCTTGAAAAAGGATTATCGTACCAAAAACGAAAGAAATTATTTAGTGATATAAAACATTATTTCTGGGAAGATCCACATTTGTTTAAAAGTTGTCCAGATGGAATAATACGCCGATGTGTATTCGGAGATGAAGCTAGTAAAATCTTAAACCATTGTCACACAAGACCAACAGGAGGGCATTATGGGCCTCAACTCACAGCAAGAAAAGTCTATGATGCTGGATTCTATTGGCCTACAATTTACAAAGACGCACACCTTCTTTGCAAATCCTGTGATGCTTGTCAAAGGGCCGGAAAAATAAGTGAACGTGATGAAATGCCACAAAATGTCATTCAAGTATGTGAAGTATTTGACATTTGGGGTATTGACTTTATGGGTCCATTTCCAAAATCTCATAATAATCTCTATATTCTCGTAGCCATTGATTATGTATCTAAATGGGCGGAAGCACAAGCTCTCCCAACTAACGATGCACGAGTTGTAGTCAACTTTTTAAAACGTCTTTTTGCAAGGTTTGGAACACCGAAAACTTTAATAAGTGATCGAGGAACTCATTTCTGTAATAATCAACTTGAGAAAGTTCTTAAAAGATATGGAGTAACTCATAAAATCTCCACCGCATATCATTCACAAATAAGTGGACAAGTTGAAAATACCAACCGAGCTTTAAAACGTATTCTAGAAAAAACCGTAGGATCAAATCCGAAGGAATGGTCCATAAAATTGGAGGATGCATTCTGGGCTTTTAGAACAGCCTACAAAACTCCAATTGGAACCACACCTTTCAGACTCATTTATGGAAAAGCATGTCATCTTCCAGTAGAAATTGAACACAAAGCATTTTGGGCTTTGAAGACATGTAATCTTGATTTACATGAAGCTGGACTTCTACGATTAAATCAACTAAATGAATTAGAAGAATTAAGACATGAAGCATACGAAAATTCGTTAATCTATAAGGATAGAACAAAGAAATGGCATGATAAAAGAATTAGAAGTTCAAAATAATTTAAAGAAGGAGACAGAGTTCTTCTTTTCAATTCACGATTCAAGCTATTTCCTGGAAAATTGAAATCAAGATGGTCTGGACCATTCATAGTCAAAAGAGTTTTCTCATACGGAACAGTAGAATTAATAAATTCAAATGGGATTGAATTTAAGGTTAATGGTCACAGAGTTAAACATTACATACATGGTCCGATGGAAGTTGACAACGAAGTTAATCACAATTTCGATACCACAGCTAACTAAGTGTGGGGAGAATCAAGTCTTTAAAGGATTTTATGTATTTCTGTTAGAGTTAGATTTTCTGTTTTCGTGTAGTTCTCGAAAATGGAACTCGAATGGTCTTTCCCTAGCAGACCCTAAAGAACTAGTCTTCTCCCCCCATTCTGAATTTTTATTTTTTTTAGGTTTTATGAAATGAAGACTTCTTGTGAACTAAACCATGGTCTAATGCTACACGCTTTGATCACTAAACGTAATAATGACATACTTCTGAGTGAAATAGTATCAGTAATCAGAGAAAGATTGGACGGAGTAAGAAAAGAATAAAGATGCGAAGATAATAAGTTACAATTTGGTAAAGGAAAATCAAAATCCGCAGCGAAAAGAAGAGCACGACAACTTGAAAAATGTCACAAATGCGGAAAATGGTCACATGGAGGTAAATGTTCAAATAATCAAACCTATTCAAACACCGAATTTGTTACTTTATGCAGAGACGGACCGTTCATATGTTTAGAAGAAAAAACACTGAATGCTCGAGGTTACGCCTATGTAGCCATGGAAAACCAATTAAACCGAATATCTTATGAGTGGGATAGATCATATCACTAAGAATACTATCTCACAGGTAAGTCTGTACAGTTTTTATTTTTATTTTTTTTTACCTTTTGATAATAAACGCTAATTTGTTCGCTATAAAGTATTAAATTGGTATTCGATGAAATTAGGTTTGGCGACCGAAATTATTGATATCATTCAAAAATTTATTACATCACTGCGAAATTTAACGTTTATTCTTAAGGTATAAATATCTTTAATCAATCGACCCAAAATATTTCAAAAATTCGTCATGAGTTAAATTAGGTCATTGAACCGAAATTACTTTACCGAAAAGAGGGGCGTATATTTTTGATAATATTTTATTGATTAAAGTGGGATAAAAGACCAAAAAGATTTTTAATTTTATTTTTACCATGTTTTTAAAATTAATATATAAATATTAAATTAATATTGTAAACTTTTTAAATTAATATATTTAAAATTGTAAATATTTGAACAATTGATATTTTTAAGTTTGTATGTATAAAAATAAAAATATAATATAAGTTTGGAGTGAATTTATAATATGAATTTTTAATTAAGTTTGGTGTGAATTTTTAATTTTAAATATGAATTTTGAATTTTATATTTAAGTTGTGTGAATTTAAAAACAAAAATTTACTTTATTTCGCTAAGTTAAAAATATGATTTTTAAAATTCGTCGTAAGTTGAAGACTAGGTCGTTAAACCGAAATTGCTTTACCCGAGGGAGGGTCGAGAACTTTTATTATCATTATTTTTAATCTTATTAAATTAAAGTATGCCAAAAACATTAAAAAAAACCCAAAAATCTTAGCTTTTAAAACAATCGCTACAAAAAGACAAATTTTAAAATTTTGTCGAAGGACGGACTAGGACATCGTTCCGAAACGACCTCGTCCTAAATAACAAGGGAAACAAAATTTTAAAATTAATTAATTAATTGTTTTATAAGATAAGGTTTTTACAAAAAAAAAAAAAAAAAAAAAAAACAAACACCTCGACTCGTGAAGTTTGTAAGGGTCAAACACCGCAAGTCGCGGAGAGACCAAAATTCAGAAAAAAAATAAAAACGCTGGAAACAGATCAGTTGCACACTACCACCCACAAAATACTGCGAAAAACACCCAAAAACACATACGAAATTCGCAAATTTTCACCATTTTTCATCAAATCTTTCACAAAATCATGTTGAGAAGGATGCTATCATGGAATTACTCAAGAAAAAGGGTAAATTTCTACAACTAAACACCATTTAATTCGAAAATTAGTGTTCTTGAGCAATTTTATACCCAATTCGATTTTGATGCTTTTTAGTGTAATTATGCTTAAATTGTTTATGTATTATGCTTGTATAACCTAGATTGATGCTATTTAACATGATTAGAAGCCTTAAACTTCAAATTTTGAGTAATCCAGGGTTTGTGTTCTTGAGCAAATTTGGGACTTTTTGATATAAACAGGTTATGGCCGATTTTTTTCATGAATTATTGTTAAATTAAGTAGTGTAACATGTTTAGGTAATTAAATGATCCAAACTTTGAACCTAAACATGATTTTGAGAATTAAAGTGGACTTTTTCAAGTCTAAAATTCATGAACTTGATTTTTGAGAGATAATGCCATTTGAAACTTGTTTAATTGCTAGTAATGATTATTTTGACATGTTATTTGATTTGAATGCTTATGAACTTGGCGAACATTTTCGTATATGCTTATTTGAAAAAGTGTAGATTTGATAAAAATATGAAAATGAGCATAAGTTTGATATAAATTGGACGTGTCATTGGAATTATTTTGATTGATGATTTTGCTGACACTAATGCATATTTGGATGCATAAAAATTGTGTTTGATGTGTTTTGCAGACTGAAAGGGGTGAATCTTCATCCCAAGCTCGCAATGCTCCTCCTGAGAATGCGGAACAACAGGATGTTGATAGCTATTATAAACAAGATATACCTCATCCGGTTATGACCTTTTCAGATCTGCACCCGAACTTGAGATTTGACAGACGTTGGATAGATTATCCAAAATACCAAAGGGGCTTGCATACTCTTCATTCTAAAGCTGTTGAAGTACCTAGGGTAATAGAATGGGCACTGTTAGAAGCTGTAGAATTAGCCGAGCCAATTAGGGAATTACTTACACAGAGGTATGGTAATTCTACTTTTAACGATTGGGTACGTTTATTCAACATGCGTAGGCCTGTATATAAAGTATGGTGTGAAGAATTATTGTGTAGTATAGAAATAAATGATCGGGTAGCTGGTTTAACCGATCGATCTTTTATTAGATTTTTGTTAGGAGGTTCGATGCGCCACATGTCTCTACTAGATATGGCTCAGGCCTTACGTATATATACGCCTGAGGAGTTAGCATCTGCCGATTGTAGAGGGTTGATATTGAACGGTAGGAAAATTGATGAAAATTTTGATACGCATGGTGTATGGAGTCAAATGACTAGCCATCACCGATTTAAAGGGGGAAATTACTCTTATTTGGATATAGATAAAGCAGAGTTAATAGTAATTCATAGGTTTTTAGCTAACTCGATTACACAACGAGGTAAGAATAAGGAAAAAGTAAATGAACAGGATTTGTTTTACCACATGTGTATTCGAGACCCACAAAGAGCTGTAAGTATACCTTATTGTGTGGGTTATTATTTATCAGCTATGGTTAGGGGGATGAGACCGCACAGTATAATAGGAGGTGGTATATTTATTACACTAATTGCTGAGTATCTCAATGTGGATATAAGTCGGGGGGGGGGGGGGATTATTAGTCGAAGAACCAGAACCCCACGATACAATTGGTTTAAATGTATACCATGGTGCGAAGGTTTTGAAGAGGCGAAATAACGCTGCAGTACAATACCATGGTTGACATCCACAGGTTGAGAGAAATCAACAGCCAGGTAATGTGGGAGGGGGAAATGAAATGACAGAAATGCAAAGGTTTATAGCTTCACAAGAGTATGAAAATGCTAGACATCGAGCATTTGAAGATTGGCAAGTTCATCAAAACCAAATCATAGCTTATTTCCAACATATAGGTAGAAACTATATTCCTACTTCAACGCCCATATTTCCTCCATGGTCTATAGAGATGCAACCACCGTATCCTACTTATAACCCAGCTGAAGCATTTTATAACACATACGGTTATGCATGGAACCCCTACTGGTATCAGTATCATCCCTAGTCTACTTAGTTTTATTTATTTTATTATTTGTAATGTTGATACATTTAATACTTATGTTAATATTGTAATAGTTTTTATAATTTTCTAACTTTTATTATTAGATTTTAATAATTTTTGAATGTGGGGTAATATACCAAACTTCAAAAATATGTATATATGTTTGCAGTTTATCTTATGTACACAACAGGGTAAAACAACGCATTTTCAAAGACTGGCATTAAGTTCAGCAAAAGCAACTAATTTTGACGACAAGATGCAAAATATATGTGAAATAACAACAAGACGGAATGAACAAATGATGTGCACCATTTATCATTCAACACAAACAACAATATATTTGGAAACCTTGGTAAAATTTAATCACTTTTCTACACTAATCACCCTCAATAATTTAAAATGTTACTGATTTCTTGCAAATGAGGGCATTGCAAGATCTTAAATGTGGGAAGGGGTTAAATTCTTTCGGATTTTTAAAATTTTTATCTTAAACACTTGGTTAACATTAAAAATACTAGTAGTAGTTGTATTAGAATCTAGTACTCTCTGATAATAAAGAACAGCCCTAGTCTTATATACTGACTACCCAATTCTAGTAAAAATTTTCAATTAAATGAACTCAAAATCATGTTTATACATATTTATGAACGATAAAACTCGGTGTTAACACCAAAATTATTGTTACCTCGGAAATGACATAAATTGAGAAACAAACCAAAATGTTAGAATTCATTTAAAATGGAATAGAGGACAATAAAAAGGCAAATAAAAGAAAATAAAAGCCAAGTGTGGGAAAATTTACCAAGAAATTTTAAACATATGTCACATATTTCTGTAACAAATAACTGAAGATACTTTTGCTATGGACTAAACTAAACAGTTTTACCCGATTTACTGTAAGAAAGATGGATCTACACGATAAATCAATTCCATCATTTAAAGGAAGTAAAGTCTTCCGAAAAAGAAACGCGCTTCTTGATTTAGGTCATGAAGTGGTCGTCCAGACCAGCTGTAGGTTGACGAAAAATCTAGAAAAGTCATCACTAAAATCAGCAGGAAATCCACGAACCTCAGCATAAAACAGGGTCGCCAAGTGGTCAGATTTATCCTAACCATGAGAAGGATTTATCTCGTACAATGGGGGGGGCACCATGCAAATTAGCTTGATAAGACTAATGAATCAGATCCCCAGAAAGGATAATCTCCTTAAAGATTAAAAATCAGCTTTTAAGCCTGATATTACTCAATCCTTGAGATTGACCTTAAAGATTGAGAATTACAAACTCATGGAATTCAATGATATCTAAACTCGAGCTTGAACGAGAAAATATTTTGATCAAAAATTACAAACCGATTTGTTTTCTGAAAACCTATTTTCAATGCGTTCATTACCATTGAACGTAAAATCCTAGGAATTCACCTGGAATTCATTAGGTCACCTGAACCAAATCGGGTGTCAACCGTAAGAACGGTGGTTGCATAGCATGGTCAAAGACAGGACCTTGTGCCAGACCGGAAAATTATAAGGGTGAGCTTTACTATTGCTCCTACAAAGGATAGTAATTGCGTCCGACACGTTATAGACCATAATTAAAAGCATGTCAGGGGACATTGCCTTAACAGTTGCTTGTTCAACGCTTTCCTTTACAACCGGACGGTAGTTTACCGAAAGGTAATATACGGAGCAAGTATATTGGACGTGTTGCTTTCCCAATACAAGGTTAGCAAGTGGGTGACACAAAATCGAAAGTTTTGAGCCAAAATTTTCAAATCTGAAACCCACCAAACCCACAAAAAGAATTTGCAAACACCGGTGAAGGGTTATTCTGGAAAACTTATCTAGGGTAAAAGCTAGATTTAATTTTCAAAAGATCAAATGTTTTCATAAAGATCCAATTTCCTTAATGGATCTAAATTTTTATAGTCATGTGGGACTGTAAACCATATCGTTACTACCATTGTTTATACCGCCGTATAGAAATCACTGATGTACAAAGTGTGAAGAATAAAGAAGTGATTATAGTATTTCAAGACTATATTGCTTGCGGACAAGCAACACTCAAGTGTGGGAATATTTGATAATGTTAAAAATGAACATATATTTCATAGCATTATTCCTCAAGAAAGACAAGCTTTTAGTTGCAATTGTTCTATTTACAAGTGATATTCGTTTAAATAATAAAAGGTGAAGACAAATGACAGATTCGACGAATTGAAGACGCAAAGGTCCAAAAAGCTCAAAAGTACAAAATACAATCAAAGTGGTTCCAATTATTGATAAGAAACGTCTCGAAATTACAAGAGTACAAGATTCAAATCGCAAAGTACAAGGTATTAAATTGTACGCAAGGACGTTCGAAAATCCGGGACCGGGACCAGAGTCAACTCTCAACGCTCGACACAATGGACTAAAAATTACAAGTTAACTATGTATATAAATATAATATAATATATAATTAATTATATAAATTATATATATTATATTTATATAAAAATCCGTCGGCAAGAAAGGAGCCAAAATGGAGTGAGCTGTAAAATCAAACTCCGCGACTCGCGGAGTTTGAAGAAGGAAAGGGCCGCGAGTCGCGGAGCTCCCCTGGACGAAAATTCCTATAAAAGCCAGCGCAGTTCGACGTAAAAAAATATCATATATCCATCCTCTCTATATCTATACGTAATATTTATATTTATAATTTATATTTTAATTTTAATTTTAATTTTAATTCTAATAATAAGGGTATGTTAGCGAATGTTGTAAGGGTGTAAGTCGAAATTCTGTCCGTGTAACGCTACGCTATTTTTAATCATTGTAAGTTATGTTCAACCTTTTTAATTTAATGTCTCGTAGCTAAGTTATTATTATGCTTATTTAATCCGAAGTAATCATGATGTTGGGCTAAAAATATTAAAATTGGGTAATTGGGCTTTGCACCATAATTGGGGTTTGGACAAAAGAACGACACTTGTGGAAATTAGACTATGGGCTATTAATGGGCTTTATATTTTTTTTAACTAAATGATAGTTTGTTAATTTTAATATAAAGATTTACAATTGGACGTCCCTATAAATAACCATATACACTCAATCGGACACGATGGGTGGGATATTTGTATGTACGAATAATCGTTCATTTAACCGGACACGGGAATGGATTAATAGCCACTAGAATTATTAAAACAAGGGTGAAATTATGTACAAGGACACTTAGCATAATTGTTAACAAAGTATTAAAACCTTGGGTTACACGCAGTCGATAATCTGGTGTAATTATTAAACAAAGTATTAAAATCTTGTTACAGTTTAAGTCCCCAATTAGTTGGAATATTTAACTTCGGGTATAAGGATAATTTGACGAGGACACTCGCACTTTATATTTATGACTGATGGACTGTTATGGACAATAACCAGACTGACATATTAAATAATCCAGGACAAAGGACAATTAATCCATGGGCATAAAACTCAAATCAACACGTCAAACGTCATGATTACGAAAGTTTAAATAAGCATAATTCTTTTATTTCATATTTAATTTCCTTTATTTTATATTTAATTGCACTTCTAATTATCGCACTTTTATTTATTGTTATTGTATTTAATTGCACTTTTAATTATCGTACTTTTTAATTATCGCAAGTTTATTTTATCGCACTTTTATTTATCGTAATTTCATTATCGTTATTTACTTTACGCTTTAAATTAAGTCTTGTATTTATTTTTAATATTTTACATTTAGGTTTTAACTGCGACTAAAGTTTTAAAATCGACATACCGGTCATTAAACGGTAAAAACCCCCTTTAAAATAATAATATTACTTTTATATATATTTGTATTTTTATAAATTAAAAATAATATAGCGTTAAGTTTGATTAAAAGATTCCCTGTGGAACGAACCGAACTTACTAAAAACTACACTACTGTACGATTAGGTACACTGCCTATAAGTGTTGTAGCAAGGTTTAAGTATATCCATTATATAAATAAATAAATATCTTGTGTAAAAATTGTATCGTATTTAATAGTATTTCATTGTAAAAATAAAGCTATTTTATATACACCTCGCAGAACATCATATTAGCATTAGGTATTATAAGTATTATTATCATTAATATCATTATTACTATTAAAATAAGTATTATTAGTATTAATATTATTATTATTATTATTATTATTATTATTATTATTATTATTATTATTATTATTATTATTAGAAAAATTATTATTTTTATAGTTATTATAGTTATTATTATTATTATTGTTATTATTATTATTATTATTATTATTATTATTATTATTATTATTATTATCAAAATTTATATTATTATTAAAATTATCATTTAGATTATTAGAAGTATCAATATTATTATTATTATTATCATAAAAAGATACAAATTGTTATTTATTATTATTGATATTATTTTATCAAATAAATAACTATATAAGAATATATTTAATACATATCACATAACGACATTAATGTTTTTATAATAAATACTAACTATTTATCTATTGTATATAAAATAAATATAGTTAATTTAGTTATTAATGAAACATACAAATTACTAAAATAACAATTAATAATAATACATAAATTGTTCGATTACCATTACATGTATTAATATACATGATTGAATAATAGGTTCGTGAATCTGAGCCCAACCTTACACTTGTTCAATATAGTCATATGTATTTTTACTACAAAATACATTAGGTGAGTTTCATTTGCTCCCTTTTTAAATGCTTTTGCAATATATATATTTTTGGGACTGAGAATACATGCGCTGTTTTTATAATTGTTTTACGAAATAGACACAAGTAATTGAAACTACATTATATGGTTGAATGATCGAAATCGAATATGCCCCTTTTTATTAAGTCTGGTAATCTAAGAATTAGGGAACAGACACCCTAATTGACGCGAACTCTAAAGATAGATCTATCGGGCCCAACAAGCCCCATCCAAAGTATCGGATGCTTTAGTACTTCGAAATTTATATCATGTCTGAAGGAGGATCCTGGAATGATGGGGATATTCTTATATGCATATTGTGAATGTCGATTACCAGGTGTTCAATCCATATGAATGATATTTTTGTCTCAATGTATGGGACGTATGTTTATAAGAAAAGGAAATATGAAATCTTGTGGTCTATTAAAAGTTATGAAATGATTATTTATGATAAACTAATGAACTCACCAACCTTTTGGTTGACACTTGAAAGCATGTTTATTCTCAGGTACGAAAGAAATCTTCTGCTGTGCATTTGCTCATTTTAGAGATATTACTTGGAGTCATTCATGACATATTTCAAAAGGCGTTGCATTCAAGTCGTTGAGTTCATCAAGATTATAATTAAGTCAGTTATAGATAGATATATTATGAAATGGTATGCATGCCATCAACTTTCAATGTAAATGAAAGATTGTCTTTTCAAAAACGAATGCAATGTTTGTAAAATGTATCATATAGAGGTCAAGTACCTCGCAATGTAATCAACTGTTGTGAATCGTTTATAATCGATATGGACTTCGTCTGGATGGATTAGGACGGGTCTTCACATCTAACCCCACCACTACAAAAACAACAATATATGGTGTCTTTAATTTGTCTAAACTCGAGATCAGTGTTTCATTTTACATTATTTTTACTTGAAATTTTCTTTTGTGTATCAAGTGTTTATCTTCTTCAAAATCTAGTTTTTGACAACCATCAAACAACCACCGGGAACTAATAAGCAAACACCAAGAAATTAATTATTTGCTCTTCAATTATTTGTAACCAGTCGACTAACTTTTATCTTTTGGCCAATTCAACATTTCCACATACACTGTTATATAACAGTGGCTTAGTGCTTTTCAAATTATCCATCAAACGATACACATGTTTGTACCTCCAATCAAATGGATACGATCAAAAATAATAATACTATTATTAATGGATAATGAATAAGATTAGAATTAAAAGTTAGATGCTTAAAATCGAGATATTGATAAAAATAAGGAGTTTAGGCATTGAAATAGACAAACACATATCCTTGTTATTATAAACGAAACCTATGAGCTAGCCATCTTGGAGCATGGGCATGACGCACCCATAAACTTAGTCATCATGTACAACTGTATTCTTACCATATTAATAATAGTAAATCCACCTTTAAGAATCTCTAAATCACGAGGCCACAATACAAATCCACTAACCCAAATTATTTGATTTGCTTTTTCTCTTGCCTTGTTGTGGACCCACACAAACAAACATATCCTTCTCTTTGTCTTTGAAATTTGACAGAAAGCTGAAGTGACCCGTCCTAATCCATCCGGACGAAGTCCATATTGATTATAAATGATTCACAACTGTTGGTTACATCGCGAGGTACTTGACCTCTATATGATACATTTTACAAACATTGCATTCGTTTTTGAAAAGACAATCTTTCATTACATCGAAAGTTGACGGCATGCATACCATTTCATAATATATCTAACTTTAATTGACATAATAATAATCTTGACGAACTCAATGACTCGAATGCAACATCTTTTGAAATATGCCATGAATGACTCCAAGTAATATCTTTAAAATGAGCAATTGCACAGCGGAAGACTTCTTTCATACCTGAGAATAAACATGCTTTAAAGTGTCAACCAAAAGGTTGGTGAGTTCATTAGTTTAACATAAATAATCATTTCCATCATTTTAATAGACCACAAGGTTTTCATTTCCAGTTCTCATAAATAAGCGTCCCATGCATAGAGACAAAAATATCATTCATATGGATTGAACACCTGGTAACCGACGTTAACTTAATGCATAGAATATCCCCAAACAGAACCTCTCGTCTGTATAATAATAATCTCGAAGTACTAAAGCATTCGTACCCCGAATGGGACATGTCAAGGTCCATAGATCTATCTTTAGGATTCGCGTAAATCAGGGGCCATTTCCCTAAATTCTAGATTATATTTATCCGCTAGTCCGAACGGAAAATCACCCCGGTGTAATAGAAGAAGTCAACGAGCTTCGCGCTCGGGTAGTGGCTTTAGAGAATAAGGTGCGAAGGTTACAAACACCAGCAGCAGCACATTCAGCATAACCAGTACCACCACCAATGTCAACAGTACCATCACCACCACCAACATCAACATCCGCATCCCACACCTCAACATCTTAATCTATACCTTGAACATCAATGTCATACGCACCATGGATACCAAGGAGTACCAACAAGAACAACATCATCACACGTCTCAACCTCGCAATCTATACCTCAAGCATAATCATCGTTCTACGAATTGTTTTACGAATCGTTCTACATAAACTATCTTCGTCCTTCATGGTGATTATGTAATCTCTAATATTTTAGAGATTATGTACTCTAGTTCTAGCCGTAAATCTGATGAGTTTAATATCACATTGACTCATTAAATCCATAATTACGTCTGAATAAAATAAATATTTATATATGTTTTCATAAAGATTGTAATTAAAATTCTTATTGTACAAACTGTTAATGGTGAAAATATTTTAACGGGTAGGTAATACCCGAGGAATATTTATATTCCACATTAATAAGTTACACTGTAGATTCTTCAATTCAAATTCAGCAGTCATTAACAACACTGCTCAAATTCACACATATACGTATCCGTTTACCAAAGAACAACTATTTTCATTCAAATTCAATTTCATATTCGGATTTTGACCTATCACAATCCAACAAGTGGCATAATGAAGAAAACATTGGACAAAATAAAATTTGTTAGAAACAAACAAATTAACTATGAGAAATTTTGTTAAGAATCCACGCTAACAAAATCCTAGCTAACTATTCCTAGCTAACTGATTACATTTTGTTTATCTCAATTTATTTTATCGCAATTTACATTCTCGCAATTTTATTTATCGTCATTAAATTTCTGTTATTTACTTTACGCACTTTATTTATCGCTATTTAATTTTTCTGTTATTTATTTTACGCATTTTAAATATAGCGACACGTATATAAGGTTTTGACATATCATATCGACGCATCTATATATATTATTTGGAATCACCATAGACACTCTATATGCAGTAATGATCGAGTTCGCTATACAGGGTTGAGGTTGATTCTACAATAATATATATAGTTTGAGTTGTGATAGAGTCTGAGACGTATACGGGTCACGACACGTATTAATTAATTCAAATATTATATATTAAACTATATATGAATTATTGGACTGTCAACTGTGGACTATCGACTATGGACTAATAACATTGGACAATTAAAATGAATTAAAATATTGATTATAACATATGAAACTAAACAATTCTTCAAGTTTCCACTTGATTTTGTCTTAAACATCATTTGTATCTTCACGATTACATTCTGCGTTCAAACCTTTCATGATTCTTGAAAACACCTCAATCGAGAGGATGAACCAACCGCACTTCATTTAAGGGAGAAAAGATTGATGCATATAGTTATGCACCTGAAAACACTCAGAACCTGAGTAAACGTTTAACACGTAGCTGTGCTAATTCCTTTAGCGTTATTATTACCGAAAATAACTTTGCATCTGCTGTTCGAGATAGCCAGTTTTGTCACAGCTCCAGCAAGACAACTTCAACTTTTCGTACGAAACAACCTTATTATAACGTTGATATATACGCGTGCTCTTTTATTGTTACCAGAGAACCTTTCATATTCCACCATATTACCATCAGCGTTTAATCATCTAAAAACACAATTTTCTTGAAACCACCTCGGATTAATAACCGATGATTCAGATATCATAGCATAAATGCAGAGGAAACAGAAAAATGGTAGATGGTCTAAACGATCAAAAGTTTGATGATAAAGAAAGGAGTGTTAGGAACGCTCGATAGAAAATTGGGTATTGAAAAACAGATTGAGCTACCCATGAAGGAGACCAAGGACAAATACAAGGACCAAACCCTATATTCCAAGGATTCAGGTAATTATGGATCCATTGAAATCTTTAGAGAATATCTTGCTCCGAAGTCATGTTAAAATCTTGCGAAAAATCTTTCTCCATCAACCATCGAACTTAGAAATTCCAAAATATCATCATCAATATCTTCGATATTTATGAGGATATTTTCATAAATATTCTCTTCCGAAATTATATACCTCCTCGTGCTTCCTGTGTACCATTATATTGGAAACATTCAATAGAAAATTTAGTACCGAAAAGCAGATTATGCGAAACTAGGAAGAAAGCTGTGGACAAATCACAAAGAATATGTTTGACTTCAAAGAATCCAAATGATTCAATGTCTGCTAATGTCTTTAGTGAATATCTTGCTCCTTACTCTAAACCCTTACAGATAATAGTTTCTATCATCCTCTGATCTTAGATATTTCGAGATATTATCGTATGTTTCATTATAAATATCCTCCATATTTCTGGAGATATTTTTATAACTATTCTTATCTGAAATCATTAATCTCTTCGTGTTATCAGTATTACATCATATAGAAACTGTTAGTTTCTATATTCTGTAAACTTTCGAGCTTAAAATATGAATGTTATTGAAGTAATGTTGGTAACTGATGCATGAGTTAGTATAATATAATGACACTTGATCAACATGATTATATTACAGTAAGTCATGCTGAGTTTCTAATGGAATGTGATGATTCACAGTACCATCATTATGTGCTATGTTACACGATTCTTTCATTCTACTTAACCTCTAAACATATCAAGAAAATATTTTCTTGATGGTCCTATCTTTTCCGTAACTTCTGGTAATTTAACAAATTAAATCGTGCTATTACCTTTCCTTTCCCCTTAGAACATTAAGTTATGTTCATTCAAAATTTTATACGTACGAATTCGAGACGTCTTAATCGCTTTACTTCAGGTCGGGGAGAAAACAAAAACATAGAGCCTCGAAATACAAATTGGAGTATAAATCGCAGCAAACAAGAAAGATCATAAACCGTGTATGTCTATGCGAATAGCAAGATAAAGACACGGGAGGATCAGGAATACAATAATCCCTAGAGCGTAATAGAAGTAAACAGATACTTCTGTTGGCAAATGAAAAAGAAGAATTATTGTTGCAATGACCAAAATAATATTCAGAATTTGAATTGGATTGAGCATTTTCACAATCCTTAAGAGAATAGATTGAGGAAGAAAGTATATGAGTGATGAAAATAAAAGGAACGAAAGAGGTTGATTTATAACGAAGCAATCGAGGCAGATGACCGCAATAAATTAAAGAGAATCCTAATTTTATTATTTACCGAAGAATCAAATCTTATAGATTACAAAGATTTTCTTTAAATCCCTTGAATTCTGGAATTCAACCCTAACTACGTCACCAGTTAAGACAAACCTGCAATTACTCATTTCAATCTTTTATGATAGCTTCACTCGTACTCTTCGAGTAATCAAATTGTTTTATCTATATTAATTAATAATGATAAAACTCTATTCATTAACTCATATTCGTCATGAAAACATTTTTTTTTATTGTTAGCCATGACGACCTTACTCAAAATTTTGGGACGAAATTTTCGACTAAATTTAAACTTAATCTTTATATGATTTTGATACGATAAGCAAAGTCTGTAATGTTGATGTTTCAAAAACTTTGAACTGTGTTCATATATTCAATTGACCTTTGACTGCTCTTGTCGATTCACGAACAATTAATTGTAAATAGATATGTGTGTATATATATATAAATAACAATTCGAAATATAATTTGAAGTATTATATGTTGTTGTTATTAAAATTAATTATGTAAAAAAAATAAGATAATATGATAATTATTATTTAAAACACATTTATATAAATAAAGTGTATTAAATATACATATTTTGTGATTTCAAAGTTATTTAGTAAACAACGGTAACACTTAATTGGCATATAAAGATTAAGTTTAAATTTAGTCGAAAATTTCGTCCCGAAATTTTGAGTAAGGTCGTCATGGCTAACAAAAAAAAAATGTTTTCATGACGAATATGAGTTGATGAATAGAGTTTTATCATTATTGATTAATATAGGTAAAACAATTCGATTACTCGAAGAGTACGAGTGAAGCTATCATAAAAGATTGAAATGAGTAATTGCAGGTTTGTCTTAACTGGTGACGTAGTCAGGGTTGAATTCCGGAATTCAAGGGATTTAAAGAAAATCTTTGTAATCTATAAGATTTGATTCTTTGGTAAATAATAAAATTAGGATTCTCTTTAATTTAATGCGGTCATCTGCCTCGATCGCTTCGCTATAAATCAACCTCTTTCGTTCCTTTTATTTTCATCACTTGTAACAACCCAAACCAACCCTCGAACAAACACGCGAAAAAATATGAAATAAAAAAAAAATTGTTGTGACTGCCATCTGCGTGGCGCGCCAGGTGGGTGCGCGCCGCGCCAAACCACCTGGACAGCCCGCTGTCCGGTTTTGCCAAAAACACGAAAATGTTTGACCCTTTCCCGACATTTTTAGACGAAACGCTTTCAACCACATATTCATGTATGTAAAACTAACACGTTCCATTAATAAAATAAGTTTTACGAACCCGGGCCCACATACGCCCAATTTACCCTTCAAGTACAAAATACAAATTCGACCACAAAAGTTTAAGTTCCAACAAAACTACGAGCATGATGTTGGGGATAAACTACCCAATCCTAGGTCAAATACAAAAGTAATCCATGCAAGCATCAAAAGGGAAAATTATCTAAATCCCGAGCATACCCTTGCCAAAACCGCTTCCGTACCTAAAAAATGAAAACAACGAGAGGGTAAGCTAATGCTTAGTGAATGCAATACTTATACATATACATATGTAATTTACCTACACACATCTACTTACAATACCATGCATACAATATATAAACGAGGTAGCATCAACAAACACGCGACTAGCAACAACGTTAGAATATAAATTACAACAATTATAAACTAAACATAAAAGGCATAGACATGCTAACCGTTCACCGCTTTGCTACTACCGACTTGTAGCCGACCAAGATCATCGAGTCACACTCGTACTATGTCACCGACTTGTGACTCGTCATTTAGTGTCACCGACTCGTGAATCACCACTAATACTTATGGGTCACCGACTTATGAACGCCATGTGGCATCACCGACTTGTGAAGTACCACCAAGTGTCACTGACTTGTGAAGCACTATAAGGTGTCACCGACTTGTGAAACACCCGTCAATACATATGAGGTCACCGACTTGTGAAACACCACTAAGTGCCACCGACTTGTGAACACTATGAAGTGTTACCGACTCGTAAATCACTTCTCCAACTTTTGGTGCCACCGACTTGTGAAACACCAACCAACTACTAAGGGTCACAGCCTCGTGAACCACCGTGAGGTGTAACCGACTCGTGAGTCTCCTAACGAGACATTACCTACACGTAATCCTCTTCACCCATAACCCCGATAAGTCACCATCTTGTGATACAATGCCCAATACTCACGATGTGGCACCAAAGGCCCACATCGCGTACGAGTAAATAAACCACATACATACATGTATAAATATTCCACTCACCTCGATTACTTGAAGAAGTGCAACTCGCAAACTTGAACTCCTTCCACCAACTTCACGTATATCACCTACGCAAATCATACATGCAAATAAGCTACAACTTAAGCCTATTCGACTTAACACATCACAAGTGTAATTTCGACTATATACACTTGACCAACTTTGACTAAGTCAAATCTTACCCGAACCACTCATAATCACAATCGAATAGTGATTATGTCCCACTAATACATTTTGCACAAGGTTTGATCAACCAATCCCCCATTTGGGCTCACGACCCGCCCAAATTGACATAAAGTGCAATTTACGCCTTTTTGCACTTTTAACGATACTTGAAAGTCCAAAACTAACGATACCATTTCTCGCGTTCCCGAAATACCTAAATACACCTCTTTTAGGCTTTAAATGCATTTTAGACCAACATTTACACAAAAACCCATTTTGACCTAAAAACTAGTCAAAACACCAAATTTGTGAACTTACACCCCAAATCACTAATAATCCAAGCTAGCTAGTGATTTCATCAACAAAATTAGTTTACAAACTAACAATATCATCATCCAATCCTAAACCCACCAACATCAACAATAACTAGTTACAATTACCCATTTCACCTCCTAAAAGAGTTTTATAACTAACTAGTTCAAAACCCTAAACTTGAATATCAAATTACAAAGATGAAGTTCGGAGTTTGAGCTTACCAATACTGCCAAAATGATGCCGTTGACGAGTAGAACAACTTTAATACCCGGGGTTTGACCCGAAACACCCTTCTTCTTCTCCAATTGGAGCTCTCTCTCTCTCTAAAACTCTCCTCTCACTCTAGGGTTTGAAGATGAGAGTGTTTGATGAGTGAAAATGAGCTCCAATGGAGTTCTAGATCAGTTTTGGTGACCCTAAACCGACCCTAAATGAAAAGACCAAAACCTTTTAAAAAGGCTGAAAATTGCATCAGACGGGTTCGGCGCGCCGCGCCGAAATGTGGAGCGCTGCTCCAACCTACAGGTCAGTTTTCAGAAACTTGTTTTGGCCATAACTTTTTGACCGTAGCTCCGTTTTCGATGAATCAAATATCGTTGGAAACGTAATAAGATATTATTTCCAATGGTAAGGCTTTAAAACATCAATTCAAAATTTATTTGGGGTTGAAAAGATACGTACACACCTTGTACCTCAAACAACGTCCAGTTTTCTTCGACATTCGAGCAAGCAACACGTACATGCTCCGTACACTTCATATATGCATCGTACACCATAAATACATTATGTACAATAAATATTTGGGTCTTACATCACTCATATACTTTCTTCCTCAATCTATTCTCTTAAGGATTGTGAAAATGCTCAATCCAGTTCTAATTCTGAATATTATTCTGGTCATTGCAACAATAATTCTTCTTTTTCATTTGCCAACAGAAGAATCTGTTTACTTCTATTACGCTCTAGGGATTATTGTATTCCTGATCCTCCCGTGTCTTTATCTTGCTATTCGCATAGACATACACGGTTTATGATCTTTCTTGTTTGCTGCGATTTATACTCCAATTTGTATTTCGAGGCTCTATGTTTTTGTTTTCTCCCCGAACTGAAGTAAAGCGATTAAGACGTCTCGAATTCGTACGTATAAAATTTCGAATGAACATAACTTAATGTTCTAAGCGGAAAGGAAAGGTAATAGCACGATTTAATTTGTTAAATTACCAGAAGTTACGGAAAAGATAGGACCATCAAGAAAATATTTTCTTGATATGTTTAGAGGTTAAGTAGAATGAAAGAATGGTGTAACATAGCACATAATGATGGTACTGTGAATCATCACATTCCATTAGAAACTCAGCATGACTTACAGTAATATAATCACGTTGATCAAGTGTCATTATATTATACTAACTCATGCATCAGTTCCCAACATTACTTCAATAACATTCATATTTTAAGCTCGAAAGTTTACTGAATATAGAAACTAATAGTTTCTATATGATGTAATACTGATAGCACGAAGAGATTAATGATTTCAGATAAGAATAGTTATAAAAATATCTCCAGAAATATGGAGGATATTTATAATGAAAGATACGATAATATCTCGGAATATCTAAGATCAGATGATGATAGAAACTATTATCTGCAAGGGTTTAGAGTAAGGAGCAACGTATTCACTGAAGACTTTAGCAGACATTGAATCATTTGGATTCTTTGAAGTCAAACTTATTATTTGTGATTTGTCCACGGCTTTCTTCCTAGTTTCACATAATCTGCTTTTCGGTACTAAATTTTCTATTGAATGTTTCCAATATAATGATACACAGGAAGCATGAGGAGGTATATAATTTCGGACGAGAATATTTATGAAAATATCCTCATAAATATCGAAGATATTGATGATGATATTTTGGAATTTCTAAGTTCGATGGTTGATGGAGCAAGATTTTCCGCAAGATTTTAACATGACTTCGGAGCAAGATATTCTCTAAAGATTTCAACGGATCCATAATTACCTGAATCCTTTGAATATAGGGTTTGGTCCTTGTATTTGTCCTTGGTCTCCTTCATGGGTAGCGCAATCTATTTTTCAATACCCAATTTTCTATCGAGCGTTCCTAACACTCCTTTCTTTATCATCAAACTTTTGGTCATTTAGACCATCTACCATTTTTCTGTTTCCTCTGCATTTAATGCTATGATATCTGAATCATCGGTTATTAATCCGAGGTGGTTTCAGGAAAATTGTGTTTTTAGATGATTAAACGCTGATGGTAATATGGTGGAATATGAAAGGTTCTCTGGTAACAATAAAAGAGCACGCGTATATATTAACGTTATAATAAGGTTGTTTCGTACGAAAAGTCGAAGTTGTCTTGCTGGAGCTGTGACAAAACTGGCTATCTCGAACAGCAGATGCAAAGTTATTTTCAGTAATAATAACGCTAAAGGAATTAGCACAGCTACGTGTTAAACGTTTACTCAGGTTCCGAGTGTTTTCAGGTGCATAACTATATGCATCAATCTTTTCTCCCGTAAATGAAGTGCGGTTGGTTCATCCTCTCGATTGAGATGTTTTCAAGAATCATGAAAGGTTTGTACGCAGAATGTAATCGTGAAGATACAAATGATGTTTAAGACGAAATCAAGTGGCAACTTGAAGAATTGTTTAGTTTCATATGTTATAATCAATATTTTAATTCATTTTAATTGTCCAATGTTATTAGTCCACAGTCGATAGTCCACAGTTGACAGTCCAATAATTCATATATAGTTTAATATATAATATTCGAATTAATTAATACATGTCGTGACCCGTATACGTCTCAGACTCGATCACAACTCAAACTATATATATTATTGTAGAATCAACCTCAACCCTGTATAGAGAACTCGATCATTACTGCATATAGAGTGTCTATGGTGATTCCAAATAATATATATAGATACGTCGATATGATATGTCAAAACCTTGTATACGTGTCCCGATATTTAAAGTGCCTAAAATAAATAACAGAAAAATTAAATAACGATAAATAAAGTGCGTAAAGTAAATAACAGAAATTTAATGACGATAAATAAAAATGCGAGAATGTAAATTGCGATAAAAGAAATTGCGATAAACAAAATGTAATCAGTTAGCTAGGAACAGTTAGCTAGGACTTTGTTAGCGTGGATTCTTAACAAAATTTCTCATAGTTAATTTGTTTGTTTCTAACAAATTTTATTTTGTCCAATTTTTTCTTCATTATGCCACTTGTTGGATTCTGATAGGTCAAAATCCGAATATGAAATTGAATTTGAATGAAAATAGTTGTTCTTTGGTAAACGGATACGTATATGTGTGAATTTGAGCAGTGTTGTTAATGACTGCTGAATCTGAATTGAAGAATCTACAGTGTAACTTATTAATGTGGAATATAAATATTCCTCGGGTATTACCTACCCGTTAAAATATTTTCACCATTAACAGTTTGTACAATAAGAATTTTAATTACAATCTTTATGAAAACATATGTACATATTTATTTTCTTCAGATGTAATTATGGATTTAATGAGTCAATGTGATATTAAAGTCATCAGATTTACGGCTAGAACTAGAGTACATAATCTCTAAAATATTAGAGATTACATAATCACCATGAAGGACGAAGATAGTTTATGTAGAACGATTCGTAAAACGATTCGTAGAACGATGATTATGCTTGAGGTATAGATTGCGAGGTTGAGACGTGTGATGATGTTGTTGTTGTTGGTACTCCTTGGTATAAATTGTTATTATAAGAATTATATGTTGATCAGATCATTATACCAGTGTATATATTATTTAGTTGAAAATATATCTGAACTAATAATTGTTAATTTAATAATTTCAGATAGGTTAAATAGTTGAAATTGTTATTATAAATTGTGATGATTTAATTATATATAATGTTTAAATACTATTTTACTCGTAAGTTTATATATTAGTTGTGATGACCCGGAAATTTCTGACCAAATTTAAACTTAATCTTTAACATTTTCGACACGATAAGCAAAGCCTATGAAGTTGAATCTCAAAATCTTGAACTATTCAAATACCCTTCGGTTGTTCTCAACGATTCGCGAACCATTATATGTAAATAGATACATATATATACTATAACTTGAAAACGTAACAAAGTTTTAATTGCATGATACCGAACATTAAACTTATTGGTTTATATATCTATTTGAATATATATGATTTCAAGTTATTTAGTAAACGATAGTAACATTCGATTATTGATTCGATTGATATTTAGATAAGTTAACTAAAACGTTTAAGATGAACAAGAAAAACACTAAATTGCTACAGTATTTTCAAATTGCTACAGTACCCAAAATGCTACAGTGTTTTCGAAAATCACTATTTGCTACAGTAAAACACTATTTTAAAATGTATTTTAACAAATAACGAGACGATGATTTATAGAAGTAAATGACCAAAATACTCGAAAGTTTAAGATATACTTTGAGTGGTATAGTTTAGGGATAATTTAAGGCTATATTTTGACAAAGGTACGAGTCACGAAATGTAAAATGCAAGTTTTCTAAGCGTACGAAAATGCGTTCGAGAAACCGGAACCAGGACATAAGTCGAGTGACGACGTACGACATATCGGAACAAAAATTACAAGTCAACTATGCACGTGAATTTAATATAATATATAATTAATTATATAAATTATATATTAATATTTATATTATGTCGACAAAGATAAAAACAAACGAACCAGGCTGGTGACAGTTGGACATGCGATCGCATGGCCATATGCCCATGAAACCATGCGATCGCATGGAAGGAGAAATCAGGCCACACTATAAAAGCTCGACCATTTCTACTTCTGATTTAATTTAATTTTACTCCATATTATTTAAATTATTTATATTATTATTATTATTATTATTATTATTATTATTATTATTATTATTATTATTATTATTATTATTATTATTATTATTAATAAGATTATTATTAATCTTATTATTTTTATTATAAGTGTTATTATTTTTGCGATACAAAAATAATAATGTACATAAAATATTACGACGGAGTGCTGTCCAAGTAATTTTCAAAACGAATTTTCGAGCGAGCTAGAGCTAAGGAAAATATGGGTTATTACCAAGGAAATTATGGGTAATGTTCGGGGGTATTTTTGTGAATCAAACCTCGTGTTTATCATCTCCAATGCGTCTACGTGCTTTCCTGCAATATTGTATATCAATATTAAACAGTGAGTTTCATAAGATCCCTTTTACTCTCTACATTTTTGGGCTGAGAATACATGCAAATGCTTTATTAACCGATATACAATATTTATATGCGTGAGTTTCATTTGCTCCCTTTTTAAATGCTTTTGCAATATATATTTTTGGACTGAGAATACATGCAATTTATTTTAAACAATGGATACAAGTACATACTATATTCTATACTGAGTTTGAACCGAAAATCCCTTAGCTTTGGTAACTAGTAACTGCCGGTTATAAGAACTGGTGGGCGCGAGTAGTAGTATATGGATCCATAGGGCTTGACATCCCCGTCTGTTCCAGGTATAGAAAGAAACTCTAGCCTGAACTATAAAACAGACGTATGCTATTTGAAGTTAGTACACGTTGAATTGTGTGTATTGTACATGTTGGTTGCATGTTAAACGAGGGGTACTTATTATAAACGTTAAGGCTTGGTTACCAGGGTGCTCAATTTTGTAGAACCGATTGATAAACGTTTCGGATGAAACAACTGAAATCTTGTGGTCCACCTTTTATGTAAAACCTATTGATAAACGTTTTGAATAAAACAACTGAGATCTTATGATCAACCTTTACATACAGATGATTTGAAATGTTAAAACATATTGATAAACGTTTTGAATGAAACAACTGAACTTTTGTAATCCACATTGATATACGGATTATGTGTAATATTAAAACTATGAACTCACCAACCTTTGTGTTGACACTTGAAGCATGTTTATTCTCAGGTTTCTAGAAGTCTTCTGCTGTTTGCTTATACGTGATACAAGATATGTGCTTGGAGTCATACATGCTATATACAAGAAACTTGCATTCACCAAACCATTACCATGTACCTTATTTTGACTGTATTGTCAACAGATGTATTATTGTAAACCATTTAAATGGTGATTGTCTATACGTAGGAATCATCAGATGTTAAAAACCTGGAATTTATATATTCATTTATGAAATACCTTCTCAAACGAATGCAATGTTACAAAACGTATCACATAGAGGTCAATACCTCGCAATGAAATCAATGAATGACGTGTTCGTCTAGGTGGATTAGGACGGGTCATCACAGTTGGTATCAGAGCGTTGGTCTTAGCGAACCAGAATTTGCATTAGTGTGTCTAACCGGTTATTGTTAGGATACATTAGTGAGTCTGGACTTCGACCATGTTTGCATGATAAAAGTTGTTGCTTATAATTTCTTGTTAGAAATTACCTGCTTATCATTCCTTGTGTGGAAAATTACCTGCTTATCATTCCTTGTGTGGAAAACTACCTGCTTATCAATTGTAGTCTAGACACACCTTATTGCATGGATTGCATGACTAGTGTATAGACAAAATGAATATCTTAGCGTATCCGTTACTGTTACCTTTACTTGACAGTTTCCGAAAGTTTCTCCATAATTTGTGGAACCTTTGTACTATATATAGGTATTCTATGTAATTAGAATATCATCCGATATCCGAAAATCATTTCACATTGAAAATTCTTTATCTAGCTTTGTAAGATGAATTCTGCAAGTAATTCGAGTTCTTCGGATTCCGATATGGATTTCCACCTGAGTTCCGAAAGCAGTGTAACCAGAATAAATCAACCAATCAGTCATCACCAATTCTGGATGAATTGGGGATGGGTTCGTAATCAACTTAATCAATGGAGACAAGAGGAAGGCGATCGTTTCCACCAACTAAATTCACCTCTTGGCAAAGAACCTGAAGCACTTACCGGCGAACCTGTTCGTAATACCATTTTCTCTCTCATCTCCAGAGTATCTCATCACGATTATATACTATCCCATATTCTAAATCTTATTTATCCGATCGTCCGAATCACCGATCATCCCGGAATAATAGAAGAAGTTAACGAGCTTCGCGCTCGAGTTGTGGCTTTGGAGAATATGATGCGCAATTTGCAGGCATCACAGGCATCACCGGCACCACCAGTACCAGCAGCACAACCAACAACAGTACCAAGACCACCAATAACAACATCCGCACCGCAAACCTTAACCTCACAATCTGTCCCACGAGTATCAACCTCATATGCACCGTAGGCACCGAAGAATACTAATAACCATAAACGATGAAGTATTGATTCATAACTTCATTGGAGAAATATCCTGCGACGATTATGTAATCTTTAATATAGAAGAGATTATTCGTTTCTAGTTCCAACTGAAAACCAAATGAGTTTAATAACTTATTAAATCTATATTACATCTGAAGGAAATATACATACATATATTTTCATAAAGATTGTAATTGAAAATCCTTTTGTACAAACTGTTAATGATGAGAATATTTTAACGGGTAGGTAATACCCTAGAAATATATAAATTCCACATTAATATGTTACACTATACATTCTTCAATTCTGATTCAGCAATCATTAACTATACTGCTCAAACCTACAGATATACGTATCTGTTCATCACAGAATAACCATTTTCATTCAATTTCATATTCTGATTTCGATAAATCAGAATCCAAGTCAAGATTAAACGGAAAACATCACTCTTAGATTCCTACATCTTTCAAAACCATGCTTCGAAAACCATGCTTTGAATTCAGGACTGTACTAGAACATCATATGATTACATTTTGCGTTCAAACCCATCGAAATTCTTGAAAACACTTCAACTAATGAACAAACAAGAAGACAAACCAACTACACGATATCTACAAGAAGAAAGATTTGTACTTATAATCATACATCTGGAAAACTCTCGAAACCCAAGTAAAACTTTAACACGTATCTGTGATAAATCCTTCGGCATTATTATTACTGAAAATAACCTTACAATTCCTTTTCAAGTATCCAGTTTTGTCACAACTTCAGCAAGTCAACTTCATCTGGATAAGCCTTAATTAAACCTTGACATATACGATTACCCTTTATATTGTTGTTACCGGGGAACCTTTTGTATCCCACCATATTAGCAGTAAATGTACCAGCGACTCCGTCACTCTGCAATTTGAATCTCTCCGGAAATCACTATATATACCTTGAAATCTGATCATGTACTCATTATCGCATTGTAACGATAATTGTTATACCACAAACCGGGAATCATCAATCATTACGTCTCGATTTTCGTAGCGATTCTATGTCAACAATTATATATATATATGTATATAACATCTATCTTCTGGACTTATGAGCTTAATTCTAAACTTCTGAAAAGCACCCTAACCTACCAATCAGTTTTTCGAGTTTGAGAAAGCTGATGAATCAGCGAAAACTGAAGACAATGTTAACAGTCAAAAGTTTGATGATAAAGAATAGAATGGTGGTAAAGCTGAGAAAAATAGAAGGTTTGGAACTGGAAAACGGATTGAGCAAAGTATGAAGGAGGCTGTGGATAAATCACAAAGACTGAACCTGCCTTCAAAGAATCTAAATGATTAAGTATTTGCCGAAGCCATTAACGAATACCTTGCTTCCGAATCTAAACCCTTG
The DNA here is from genome assembly GCF_046630445.1 of Rutidosis leptorrhynchoides. Taxonomy (NCBI): domain Eukaryota; kingdom Viridiplantae; phylum Streptophyta; class Magnoliopsida; order Asterales; family Asteraceae; genus Rutidosis; species Rutidosis leptorrhynchoides. The sequence continues at coordinate 218,490,765 of NC_092333.1, read as the reverse complement.
CGGACAATATTCTTCATCATCCTCTGATATTAGAAATTCTAAGATATCATCGTATCTTTTATTATAAATATCCTCGATATTTCTGAAGATATCTTCATACCTATTCTTATCGGAAATCATTCATCTCTTCGCACTATCTGTGTTACATCATAAAAAAAACTATTTTAGTTTCTAATTTCTGAAAATTTTGAAAAATGGATGTTTTTAAAGTAGTGTTGGGAACTGAAGCATGAGTTAATATAATATAATGACACTTGATCAACGTGATTATATTACAGTAAGTCATGCTTAGTTTCTAATGGAACTTGATAAAGGTTCACATATAACACCCTCATCATGAACCATGTTACATAACTTTTTCATTCTATTTAATCTCTAAATATATCAAAAAAATACTTTTCTTGATGATTCGGTCTTTTCCAGATATTCTGGTAATTTGACAAATCAAGATCGTGCCATTACAATTACCTTCTCGGAACACTAACTATGTTCATCCAAAACTCCATAGCTACGAATTCTGGACCATTATTCGCTTGACTTGAAGTCGGGAAGGAAAAACGAAAGCATGGAGCTCCTAAATATAAGGGAAAATATAAAGCCTGACAACAACACATATATTATAAACCATGTATATCAATGCGTATAGCAATATAAAGACACGGGAGAATGATAAATACAACAATCCCTAGAGCATAATAGAAATAAACAGATTCTTCTGGTGGGAGCTGGAAAAGAAGGATGATTGTGGCAAACGTCAATATTAGGTCAAGAACCAGAACCGGATTGAGCATTTTCACAATCTTTTGAATGTATTAATTGGGGAAGAAAGAGGATTATAGGAGTGGTGAAAATAAATGAAACGGAAGAGGTCAATTTATAGCGAAATATCAGACATAGTAATAGAGGCAGATTACGCATTTAATCAAAGGAAATCCTAATTTCCTTAAATTCCGAAGAATCAAATCTTATTTAGATTATGAAGATTTTCTATTCCTTAAATTCCAGAAATCAATCGTTACTACGTCAAAAGATAAGACGCATCTCTATTCTTCATTTCACTCTATTACGATAACTTCTCTTATACGCTTCGAGTAATTGGATTGTTTTATCCATATTATTCAACGGTGATAAAAAAAAATTCTATTTATCAACTCATATTCGTCATGAAAACATTTTTATTGTTAGCCATGCCGACCTCACTCAAATTTCGGGACAAAATTTCTTTAACGGGTAGGTACTGTGATGACCCGGAAATTTCTGACCAAATTTAAACTTAATCTTTAACATTTTCGACACGATAAGCAAAGCCTATGAAGTTGAATCTCAAAATCTTGAACTATTCAAATACCCTTCGGTTGTTCTCAACGATTCGCGAACCATTATATGTAAATAGATACATATATATACTATAACTTGAAAACGTAACAAAGTTTTAATTGCATGATACCGTACATTAAACTTATTGGTTTATATATCTATTTGAATATATATGATTTCAAGTTATTTAGTAAACGATAGTAACATTCGATTATTGATTCGATTGATATTTAGATAAGTTAACTAAAACGTTTAAGATGAACAAGAAAAACACTAAATTGCTACAGTATTTTCAAATTGCTACAGTACCCAAAATGCTACAGTGTTTTCGAAAATCACTATTTGCTACAGTAAAACACTATTTTAAAATGTATTTTAACAAATAACGAGACGATGATTTATAGAAGTAAATGACCAAAATACTCGAAAGTTTAAGATATACTTTGAGTGGTATAGTTTAGGGATAATTTAAGGCTATATTTTGACAAAGGTACGAGTCACGAAATGTAAAATGCAAGTTTTCTAAGCGTATGAAAATGCGTTCGAGAAATCGGAACCAGGACATAAGTCGAGTGACGACGTACGACATATCGGAACAAAAATTACAAGTCAACTATGCACGTGAATTTAATATAATATATAATTAATTATATAAATTATATAAATTATATATTAATATTTATATTATGTCGACAAAGATAAAAACAAACGAACCAGGCTGGTGACAGTTGGACATGCGATCGCATGGCCATATGCCCATGAAACCATGCGATCGCATGGAAGGAGAAATCAGGCCACACTATAAAAGCTCGACCATTTCTACTTCTGATTTAATTTAATTTTACTCCATATTATTTAAATTATTTATATTATTATTATTATTATTATTATTATTATTATTATTATTATTATTATTATTAATAAGATTATTATTAATCTTATTATTTTTATTATTAGTGTTATTATTTTTGCGATACAAAAATAATAATGTACATAAAATATTACGACGGAGTGCTGTCCAAGTAATTTTCAAAACGAATTTTCGAGCGAGCTAGAGCTAAGGAAAATATGGGTTATTACCAAGGAAATTATGGGTAATGTTCGGGGGTATTTTTGTGAATCAAACCTCGTGTTTATCATCTCCGATGCGTCTACGTGCTTTCCTGCAATATTGTATATCAATATTAAACAGTGAGTTTCATAAGATCCCTTTTACTCTCTACATTTTTGGGCTGAGAATACATGCAAATGCTTTATTAACCGATATACAATATTTATATGCGTGAGTTTCATTTGCTCCCTTTTTAAATGCTTTTGCAATATATATTTTTGGACTGAGAATACATGCAATTTATTTTAAACAATGGATACAAGTACATACTAAATTCTATACTGAGTTTGAACCGAAAATCCCTTAGCTTTGGTAACTAGTAACTGCCGGTTATAAGAACTGGTGGGCGCGAGTAGTAGTATATGGATCCATAGGGCTTGACATCCCCGTCTGTTCCAGGTATAGAAAGAAACTCTAGCCTGAACTATAAAACAGACGTATGCTATTTGAAGTTAGTACACGTTGAATTGCGTGTATTGTACATGTTGGTTGCATGTTAAACGAGGGGTACTTATTATAAACGTTAAGGCTTGGTTACCAGGGTGCTCAATTTTGTAGAACCGATTGATAAACGTTTCGGATGAAACAACTGAAATCTTGTGGTCCACCTTTTATGTAAAACCTATTGATAAACGTTTTGAATAAAACAACTGAGATCTTATGATCAACCTTTACATACAGATGATTTGAAATGTTAAAACATATTGATAAACGTTTTGAATGAAACAACTGAACTTTTGTAATCCACATTGATATACGGATTATGTGTAATATTAAAACTATGAACTCACCAACCTTTGTGTTGACACTTGAAGCATGTTTATTCTCAGGTTTCTAGAAGTCTTCTGCTGTTTGCTTATACGTGATACAACATATGTGCTTGGAGTCATACATGCTATATACAAGAAACTTGCATTCACCAAACCATTACCATGTACCTTATTTTAACTGTATTGTCAACAGATGTATTATTGTAAACCATTTAAATGGTGATTGTCTATACGTAGGAATCATCAGATGTTAAAAACCTGGAATTTTTATATTCATTTATGAAATACCTTCTCAAACGAATGCAATGTTACAAAACGTATCACATAGAGGTCAATACCTCGCAATGAAATCAATGAATGACGTGTTCGTCCGGGTGGATTAGGACGGGTCATCACATTAGTACTTATAATTTAATTGTTTAAAGCTTGTTATCTTTGGAGACAAGAAGAAGGTGATCCTTTCCATCCGCCACATTGCCCTATTGGCGAAGAACCAGAAGCACTTACCGGTGAACCTGTTCGAAACACCATCTTTTCTCTCATTTCCAGAGTATCTCGCCACGATTATATACTATACCAAATTCTAGATTATATTTATCCGCTAGTCCGAACCGAAAATCACCCCGGTTTATATACAATATTTTAAGCTCGAAAGTTTACACAATATAGAAACTAACAGTTTCTATATGATGTAATGCTGATAGCATGAAGAGATTAATGATTTCAGATAAGAATAGTTATAAAAATATCTCCAGAAATATGGAGGATATTTATAATGAAAGATACGATAATATCTCGGAATATCTAAGATCAGAGGATGATAGAAATTATTATCTGCAAGGGTTTAGAGTAAGGAGCAAGATATTAACTAAAGACTTTAGCAGACATTGAATCATTTGGATTCTTTAAAGTCAAACTTATTCTTTGTGATTTGTCCACGGCTTTCTTTCTAGTTTCGCATAATCTGCTTTTCGGTACTAAATTTTCTATTGAATGTTTCCAATATAATGATACACAGGAAGCACGAGGAGGTATATAATTTCGGACGAGAATATTTATGAAAATATCCTCATAAATATCGAAGATATTGATGATGATATTTTGGAATTTCTAAGTTCGATGGTTGATGGAGAAAGATTTTCCACAAGATTTTAACATGACTTCGGAGCAAGATATTCTCTAAAGATTTCAACGGATCCATAATTACCTGAATCCTTTGAATATAGGGTTTGATCCTTGTATTTTTCCTTGGTCTCCTTCATGGGTAGCTCAATATGTTTTTCAATACCCAATTTTCTATCGAGCGTTCCTAACACTCCTTTCTTTATCATCAAACTTTTGGTCGTTTAGACCATCTACCATTTTTCTGTTTCCTCTGCATTTAATGCTATGATATCTGAATCATCGGTTATTAATCCGAGGTGGTTTCAGGAAAATTGTGTTTTTAGATGATTAAACGTTGATGGTAATATGGTGGAATATGAAAGGTTCCCTGGTAACAATAAAATAGCACGCGTATATATCAACGTTATAATAAAGTTGTTTCGTACGAAAAGTCGAAGTTGTCTTGCTGGAGCTGTGACAAAACTGGCTATCTCGAACAGCAGATGCAAAGTTATTTTCGGTAATAATAACGCTAAAGGAATTAGCACAGCTACGTGTTAAACGTTTACTCAGGTTCCGAGTGTTTTCAGGTGCATAACTATATGCATCAATCTTTTCTCCCGTAAATGAAGTGCAGTTGGTTCATCCTCTCGATTGAGGTGTTTTCAAGAATCATGAAAGGTTTGTACGCAGAATGTAATCGTGAAGATACAAATGATGTTTAAGACGAAATCAAGTGGCAACTTGAAGAATTGTTTAGTTTCATATGTTATAATCAATATTTTAATTCATTTTAATTGTCCAATGTTATTAGTCCACAGTCGATAGTCCACAGTTGACAGTCCAATAATTCATATATAGTTTAATATATAATATTCGAATTAATTAATACATGTCGTGACCCGTATACGTCTCAGACTCGATCACAACTCAAACTATATATATTATTGTAGAATCAACCTCAACCCTGTATAGAGAACTCGATCATTACTGCATATAGAGTGTCTATGGTGATTCCAAATAATATATATAGATGCGTCGATATGATATGTCAAAACCTTGTATACGTGTCCCGATATTTAAAGTGCGTAAAATAAATAACAGAAAAATTAAATAACGATAAATAAAGTGCGTAAAGTAAATAACAGAAATTTAATGACGATAAATAAAAATGCGAGAATGTAAATTGCGATAAAAGAAATTGCGATAAACAAAATGTAATCAGTTAGCTAGGAACAGTTAGCTAGGATTTTGTTAGCGTGGATTCTTAACAAAATTTCTCATAGTTAATTTGTTTGTTTCTAACAAATTTTATTTTGTCCAATTTTTTCTTCATTATGCCACTTGTTGGATTCTGATAGGTCAAAATCCGAATATGAAATTGAATTTGAATGAAAATAGTTGTTCTTTGGTAAACGGATACGTATATGTGTGAATTTGAGCAGTGTTGTTAATGACTGCTGAATCTGAATTGAAGAATCTACAGTGTAACTTATTAATGTGGAATATAAATATTCCTCGGGTATTACCTACCCGTTAAAATATTTTCACCATTAACAGTTTGTACAATAAGAATTTTAATTACAATCTTTATGAAAACATATATACATATTTATTTTCTTCAGACGTAATTATGGATTTAATGAGTCAATGTGATATTAAACTCATCAGATTTACGGATAGAACTAGAGTACATAATCTCTAAAATATTAGAGATTACATAATCACCATGAAGGACGAAGATAGTTTATGTAGAACGATTCGTAAAACGATTCATAGAACGATGATTATGCTTGAGGTATAGATTGTGAGGTTGAGACGTGTGATGATGTTGTTGTTGTTGGTACTCCTTGGTATCCATGGTGCGTATGACATTGATGTTCGAGGTATAGATTAAGATGTTGAGGTGTGGGATGCGGATGTTGATGTTGGTGGTGGTGATGGTACTGTTGACATTGGTGGTGGTACTGGTTATGCTGCTGGTGCTGCTGCTGGTGTTTGTAACCTTCGAACCATATTCTCTAAAGCCACTACCCGAGCGTGAAGCTCGTTGACTTCTTCTATTACACCGGGGTGATTTTCGGTTCGGACTAGCGGATAAATATAATCTAGAATGTAGTATATTATATAATCGTGGCGAGATACTCTGGAAATGAGAGAAAAGATGGTGTTTCGAAGAGGTTTACCGGTAAGTGCTTCTGGTTCTTCGCCAATAGGGCAATGTGGCGGATGGAAAGGATCACCTTCTTCTTGTCTCCAATGATTGAGAAGGCTACGAACCCATCCCCAATTCATCCAGAATAGATGATGACTGATTGGTTGATCCATTCCGATCACACTGCTTTCGGACCTTGAGTGGGATTCCATTTCGGAATCCGAGTGACTTGAACTAATGACGAATTCCATTTCGTACGATTGAATAAATAATTTTTAGATATGAAATGATTTTCTGGCTAACGGATGGTATTTTTAATTACATAGAATATCCATATATATCGGACAAAAGGTTTCGTAGATTACGGAGGAATTTACGGGATACGCCAGGTAAGGTTTACAGTAACAGATACGCTAAGATATGAATCTTGTCTATACACTATTCATGCAATCAATGCAGCAAGACATGTCTAGACTAAGAATGATAAGCAGATAATTTTCGACACAAAATGATAAGCAAAACTTTTTGACATGCAGACCAGGTCGAAGTCCAGACTCACTAATGCATCCTAACGACTACTAGTTAGACACACTAATGCAAGACCTGGTTCGCTACGACCACCGCTCTGATAAGTATTATTATTAAACATGGTTATCATTTTTCGTCACAAAATAGTGATTACATTTTATTTATCGCAATTTTAATTTTCGCAATTTTATTTATCGTCATTTAATTTCTGTTATTTACTTTACGCACTTTATTTATCGTCATTTAATTTCTGTTATTTATTTTACGCACTTTAAATATCGGGACATGTATACAAGGTTTTGACATATCATATCGACGCATCTATATATATTATTTGGAATAACCATAGACACTCTATATGTAGGAATGATCGAGTTCTCTATACAGGGTTGAGGTTGATTCTACAATAATATATATACTTTGAGTTGTGATCGAGTCCGAGACATGTACACGGGCCACAATACGTATTAATTCGAATATTATATATATAATTATATATGAATTATTGAATTGCTAACTGTGGACTATCAACCGAGGACTATCAACATTGGACAATTAAAATGAATTAAAATATTAATTATAACATATGAAACTAAACAATTCTTCAAGTTTGCCACTTGATTTCATCTCAAACCTCATTTGTATCTTGACAATTACGATCTACGTTCAAACCTTTCATGATTCTTGAAAACATCTCAAACGAGAGGATAAACCAACCGCACTTCATCTACGGGAGAAAAGATTTATGCATCTAGTTATGCATCTGAAAAACTCTCGAAAACTGAGTAAACGTTCAACACATAACTGTGCTAATTTCTTTAGTGTTATTATTACCCAAAATAACTTTGCAGTTCTTCTTCAAAATAGCCAATTTTGTCACAGCTTCAGCAAGACAACTTCGACTTTTCGTACGAAACAACCTTATTATAACATTGATATATACGCGTGCTCTTTTATTGTTACCAGGGAACCTTTCATATTCCACCATATTACCATCAGTGTTTAATCATCTAAAAACACAATCCTCCTGAAACCACCTCGGATTAATAACCGATGATTCAGATATCATAGCATTAAATGCAGAGGAAATAGAAAAATGGTAGATGGTCTAAACGGCCAAAAGTTTGATGATAAAGAAAGGAGTGTTAGGAACGCTCGATAGAAAATTGGGTATTGAAAAACAGATTGAGCTACCCATGAAGGAGACCAAGGACAAATACAAGGACCAAACCCTATATTCAAAGGATTCAGGTAATTATAGATCCGTTGAAATCTTTAGAGAATATCTTGCTCCGAAGTCATGTTAAAATCTTGCGGAAAATCTTTCTCCATCAACCATTGAACTTAGAAATTCCAAAATATCCTCATCAATACCTTCGATATTTCTGAGGATATTTTCATAAATATTTCCGTCTGAAATTATATACCTCTTCGTGTTTCCTGTGTATCATTATATTGAAAACATTCAATAGAAAATTTAGTACCGAAAAGTAGATTATGCGAAACTATGAAGAAAGCCGTGGACAAATCACAAAGAATAAGTTTGACTTCAAAGAATCCAAATGATTCAATGACTGCTAAAGTCTTTAGCGAATATCTTGCTCTTTACTCTAAACCCTTGCGAACAATAGTATCTATCATCCTTCGATATTAGAAATTCCAAGATATCATCGTATCTTTCATTATAAATATCCTCCATATTTCTGAAGATATTTTCATAACTATTCTTATCTGAAATCATTAATCTCTTCATGCTATCAGTGTTACATCATATAGAAACTGTTAGTTTCTATATTCTGTAAAATTTCGAGTTTAAAATATGAATGTTATTGAAGTAATGTTGGGAACTGATGCATAAGTTAGTATAATATAATGACACTTGATCAACGTGATTATATTACAGTAAGTTATGCTGCGTTTCTAAGGAAACGTGATGATGGTTCACAGTAGATCATACCATCATCATGTGTCATGTTACATAACTCTTTCATTTTGATTAACTTCTGAACATATCAAAAAAATATATTCTTGATAGTTCTATTCTCAGTGATTCTGGTAATTTGAAAATCAAATCGTGCTATCACGTTTCACCCTGCTTAGAACATTATAATCATTCAAAACTCTATATCTACGAATTCTGGACCATTATTCACTTGAATTGGAGTCGGGAAGATAAAACAAGAGCATGGAGCTCCGAAAAATAAATGAAAACATAAAGCCGATCATAAACCCAGAAATTACAAACCGTGTATATCAATGTTTATCACAACATAAAGACACGGGAGAATTAAAAATATTATAACCCCAAGGTAATCATAGAAGTAAATAGATTCCTCTGGTGATAAATGAAAGAGAAGAATGACAGAAGCGATAGTCAGGAAAATACAAAGTATTAGAACCGGATTAAGCATTTTCACAATCTTTAGAAGTATGGATTAAGGAAGAAAATATAGGAATGGTGAGAATAATAAAATGGAAGAAGTAAATTTATAATGGACATACCAGACAGAGTAATCGAGACAGATCACCGTATTTAATTATAGAGATCTTACCTTCCTTATTCGCCGAAGAATCAAATCTTATAGATTACGAAGATTTCCTCTAAATTCCTTGAATTCCGGAATTCAACCGTGAGTACGTCACCGATTAAGACAAACCAGCAATTACTCATTTCACCCTTTTACGATAGCTTCACTTATATGATTCGAGTAATCGAATCGTTTTATCCAAATTATTCAATGGTGATAAAACTCTAATTATCAACTCATATTCGTCATGAAAACATTTTTATTGTTAACCATGACCACCTCACTCAAATTTCGGGACGAAATTTCTTTAACGGGTAGGTACTGTGACGACCCGGGAATTTCCGACCAAATTTAAACTTAATTTTTTTATATGTTCCGACACGATAAGCAAAGTTTATCAAAATGAGTCTCAAAATGTTTAAACTATTTTTTTTTTATGAATGCATTTAACCTTGACTATTTCCGAAGATTCACGAACAAATTGTTTTGTAGGTAAATATGTAATTATATATATATATATATATATATATATATATATATATATGTATATATATATATATATATATATATATATATATATATATATATATATATATATATATATATATATATATATATATATATATATATAAATGAAAATGCAAAATAGTAAATAGGATCATTAAATTGTTATTAAAAGTGTGATAAATTTAAGGTATTATAATATTATCATTATTATTATCAATTTTATTATTATAAAACTTATAGATATTATTATTATCAATAATATAATTATTATTACCATTACATTATTATAAAGTGTTATTATTATTATTAATTATAATATTAAGAAGTATTATTATTATAGTTATAATTAACTAATGAGACTAAATTTAATACATATATGTCTACTGATATATTGTATATATACATAAATATATATACAAATATATATATAGAATTACAAGTTATAATATAACTGACATGTTAATATTATTACATTCATTAATATGTATATTATTATTAGCATTAAAATCTGTATTTTTTTATTTTTTGTTATTAGATATTAGTATTAAGAATCTTTATTATTATAAATAATTATCATTATCAATATGTTAATTGTTAGAAAATAATAAAATTTAGTGTTTTTATCATCTATAATATTAGTGTTTCTATTTTTATTAAACGATATTATTATTACTAATTAGTATTTTTATTATTAATATGTTTATTAATTACTATTATTTATTAATTTTATTAATCATATTATATAAAGCAGATATATTCGTTGTAATTAGATTTCACTATCTGTTCTATTTCTTTCCTCCTTTCTGTTCTTCACGTGATCTGTTGTCGATCACCTACTCCATTATTACAAACTTTCCACCAAATCTGTTATAGCTTGGCATTCAACTAGTATGAATATATGGTTCATCTGTTAACTGATAATAATGAGAATTGAAAACAGAAAAGTTAGAAAACCACTCATTTTTCTCTCTGTTAGTGTCACTTTTTAGCAAGAACATGAAATCGAATAAAATCTCAAAATCCATTAATGTAGGAACGTTAGGAATCCTCCATTGAAACTATCTTCAAAGTTTCATATCTCAAATTCTTGTATTGAAGCCTAATTTTCGAAGTCCAAGTTTATGAAGAAAAGTCAAACAGATTCGTTCTTGGAAAAATTCAAGTTCGATTCAAAGTTTTGGATGCAATTGAGGTTACTGAAAGTTTTTACGTTTGATTTAAAACCTATTTCGTGTTTTAAAGATTAACCAAAACGAGCTCCAAACTAAAATCAATTTTTTTTTACAAGTAGCGACGGCAGCAGGAGCTTTTGGTTCAATACATTTATATTTTTTTTTCAAACCAATTGATCGTTTGTTATTTGTATCTGAATCTATTTTAGGCCTAGGAACAAATTAGTAACACATTATTTATCAATTTTGTCTCTCTGGTCGATTTTGTGTTTGAAGAAGGAGATGAAGAATAGGGAACAGGAAAGAAGGTGTTATATATAAATAGGATGGGGTTATATACAGAAAAACAAAAATGGTTAAGTGATCTGGGTGTGTGCTGTATAAGCTTGAGGTCGGGGGATCGAATCTAGGCGCCAACATTTTTTTTTACAATAGAAAACTGCTGAAAGCTTGGGCCGAAATCTTGGGCCTAAATCTAAGATATTGGGTCGAATTCATTTCTTTTTCCGATAGGCCCGAGTCCTTGTTGGACTATTAGAATTAAAGGGGTTATAAGGTTTTAGTTGTATTTTATAATAGGAATGTAACAAATGGAGCATTGGTTTGATGTGTTGCGTTTAACCAAGAGGTCGCGGGTTCGAGCCTGGGCTAGGGCACTTTCTTTTTAAAAGCTCAGTTAACCATTTGAAAGGTAGTCTTATTTATTGTTATTATTATTATTATTGTTATTATTATTATTATTATTATTATTATTATTATTATTATTATTAATAATAATAATAATAATTATTATTATTATTATTATTATTATTATTATTATTATTATTATCATTATTATTATTATTAAGTATTAGGTATTGTTATAAAAATTATTATTTTCATTATTATTATTAAACTTTCATCTTTATTAAAACTACTACTATTATCATTATTTTTATTATTATTATCATTATTATCATTTTATGAATAATAATATTAACTATATGAAAATTTCTATTAATATTAATTTTAAGAATATTATTATTATTATTATTATTATTATTATTATTATTATTATTATTATTATTATTATTATTATTATTATTATTATTATTATTATTATTATTATTATTATTATTATTATTATTATTATTATTATTATTATCATCATCATTATTACTAACATTAAAATAATTATTTTCAACATTATTCATCTAAAATATACATAAAATAAATATAGCTAAACTATTTATGAAACATATAACTTACGAAGGTTACAATTAATAATAATAATAATAAATAAATTGTTCAATTACGTTATGTGTATTAATAGATATACAATTGATATAGATTCGTGAATCTGAGACCAACCCTATACTTGTTCAATGTCGTCAAATGTATTTTTACTACAAAATACATTAGGTGAGTTTCATTTGCTCCCTTTTTAAATACTTTTGCAATATATATTTTTGGGACTGAGAATACATGCGCTGCTTTTATAAATGCTTTACGAAATAGACACAAGTGATCAAAACTACATTCTATGGCTGGATTATTAAACCGAATATGCCCCTTTTTATTTAGTCTGGTAATCTAAGAATTAGGGAACAGACACCCTAATTGGCGCGAACTCTAAAGATAGATCTATCGGGCCCAACAAGCCCCATCTAAAGTACCGGATGTTTTAGTACTTCGAAATTTATATCATGTCCGAAGGAGGATCCCGGAATGATGGGATATTCTTATATGCATATTGTGAATGTCGGTTACCAGGTGTTCAATCCATATGAATGATATTTTTGTCTCTATGCATGGCACGTATATTTATGAGAAATGAAAATCTTGTGGTCTATTAAAATAATGGTAATGATTATTTAAGTTAAACTAATGAACTCACCAACCTTTTGGTTGACACTTTAAAGCATGTTTATTCTCAGGTACGAAAGAAATCTTCCGCTGTGCATTTGCTCTTTATAGAAATATTACTTGGAGCCATTCATGACATATTTCAAAAGACGTTGCATTCGAGTCGTCGAGTTCATCAAGATTATTATTAAGTCAATTATAGTTGGAGGTATTATGAAATAGTATGCTTGCCATCAACTTTTAATGTAAAGAAAGTTTGTCTTTTAAAATTGAATGCAATGTTTGTAAAATGTATCATATAGAGGTCAAGTACCTCGTGATGTAACCAAATGTAATGTATTCGTCCAGATGGATTAGGACGGGTCCTTTCAGTTGATACCAACTATGAAGACCCGTCCTAATCCATCCGGACGATGTCCATATCGATTATAACGATTCACAACAGTTGATTACATCGCGAGGTACTTGACCTCTATATGATACAATTTACAAATATTGCATTCGTTTTTGAAAAGACAATCTTTCATTACATCGAAAGTTGACGGTGTGCATACCATTTTATAATATATCTAACTATAATTGACTTAATAATAATCTTGATCAACTCAACGACTCAAATGCAACGTCTTTTGAAATATGTCATGAATGACTCCAAGTAATATCTTTAAAATGAGCAATTGCACAGCGGAAGACTTCTTTCATACCTGAGAATAAACATGCTTTCAAGTGTCAACCAAAAGGTTGGTGAGTTCATTAGTTTAACATAAATAATCATTTCATAATTTTAATAGACCACAAGATTTCATATTCCCAATTCTCATAAATAAACGTCTCATGCATAGAGACAAAAATATCATTCATATGGATTGAACACCTAGTAACCGACATTCACAATATGCATATAAGAATATCCCCATCATTCCGGGATCCTCCTTCGGACATGATATAAATTTCGAAGTACTAAAACATTCGGTACTTTGAATGGGGCTTGTTGGGCCCGATAGATCTATCTTTAGGATTCGCGTCAATTAGGGTGTCTGTTCCATAATTCTTAGATTACCAGACTAAAATGGGCATATTCGATTTCGATCATTCAACCATATAATGTAGTTTCAATTACTTGTGTCTATTTCGTAAAACAGTTATAAAAACAGCGCATGTATTCTCAGTCCCAAAAATATATATTGCAAAAGCATTTAAAAGGGGAGTGTAATGAAACTCACCTAATGTATTTTGTAGTAAAAATACATATGACGACATTGAACAACTGAACAATGCAGGGTTGGCCTCGAATTCACGAACCTATATCATTTGTATATATATTAAAACATATAATGGAAATCACATAATTTCCTTTATTACTTATATATTATTTATGTGTTTGTAGTTTACATAAAATTTATACTAAATTTTATTAAAAATATACTTCATTTTTGTTTATTATATCTTAACTTATATATTATGTAAATTACTTTAATATAGTTATTATTTATTCATTTAGTTATTTTAAAATATCTATATATACATATATGTTTAATGTTTTATCTAAAATCAATAGTTTGATATATGTAAGTATAATGTTAATGAGTTTTATATATATAGTTTTGTGAAATATTAATATAATTATAGTATATGTAATAAGTATATTTTTGTACTAAATATTTATTTGTTTAAAATGATAATCATGATAATAATAATTTACCATTAATAATAATAATAGCTTTATTAATAATGATATTGTTAACAATGATACTTATGTTTAATAATAATAATAATAATATTACTAATAGTTACAAAAGTGATACTAATAATAATAACTTGTATTATTTTAACAATAATAATAATAATAATAATAATAATACTAGTCATAATTATAATCATAATAATAATAAATGATAGATTTTGTAATAATACTTGTATTTGAACTAATAAGTCTTCTAAAAATAACTATAATAATAATAATAATACCAATACTAATAATAATATCAATTTTAAAAAATGAAAACTACCTTCAAAAAGGGTTTCTAAAAAGAAAAACCTCAGACGGGGCTCGAACCCATGACCTCCCGCTCAACCACAACACCACTAACCATTCAGCTGCTTCTACTTTTCTGTTTATACTCCTAGCTAAAACTATTTAACCCATTTAATTTTTTATTTTTTTTGTTTGTCTCTTCTTTTCTTTCCATCGTTTTCGTTCGAGATGCTACTGCTGATTGTTTCTGTTCCATCACGCAAACACCACCAATACCTTTAAACTATAACCACCATCGGGAAAAAAAAAACTAATCGTCGCTGGATATTTTTTTTTAAATTTTTTTTTGTTGATCTCTTCATCGCTACTGCTCCAATTTCATGAGATAGTGATTTTGATTGGGAAGAAGTTGATGATCAAGATTTTTTATTTATTTATTTATGATACATGAAATAACAAAGAGGATAAATGTTCTGGGTTTTGCATTGAAGAAGAAGAATGAAACAGTTAAAGGCTAAATAGATATTAGGTATGTTATATTTCAGAAAAACAAGGTGGATCAGATGGTTAGAGTGTGTAGTCAGGGAACAAGGGGTTTGAACTGCAACCCAAACGTGACAAACACCATCAACCCTCACAAACACGCTATATACTGAATCTGCTTCTGTTTCTCCATTGTTCACCATTTAACCACCCACCGCCGTGAACCACTCCCTCTATCTCCCTCACTCCCTCTCTTCTTCGTGAACCTCAAAACCACTCAACCCACACCCTACGAATCTCACAACCAACGAGCTCCACTACTACTGCAGCTGTTGGAAAACCACCACCATCTATAACTCTGTTACTGTTTTAGTTCGAAAACACCATACAGACCACATAAAACTGATGCACTCCTAATACGTTCAAACTACGGCTGCTATAATTATACTTTTGTTTCCGTTTTAAAGACGATAATGAACAGTGATGAAATAAGAAAGATGATGATGAATAGTAATATAAATATTGATGGTGATGGTAAAGGCTGTGATGATCATGAGAGGATACGAGTGTGATGATAAAGATAATGATGAACCCGTTTCAATCGTTTCTATTTTTATTCATAATCGACCAACAATGCTATCCCTCAAGAAACCAACATCGTACATGTAACATCCCGCCTTTTTTGGTTTACTTTCCGTTTAACTATTTTAAAGTCCGTTATATGTTTATAACATCTTTCGTTAATACGCGTTTTAAATTATCTCGTTTAGGTAATTCATGCACCCGAATGAAACTAGGGGGACTAAACTTGCCAAGAGGCCAAAGATTTGACTAGGTCAACTAGTCAAACCTTCAACCTCCTCCTCTCATTTCATCATCTCCATCTTTATTACTTCCTTCTTTTCTCTCCACACCCCAAACAAGAATCACCATCTATTTCAAATCGAGCAAGCAACAATCCAAACAAATTACATATTCGGAATCCTTGCAACTTCCTCTTCGATTCGATACTAATTTTATTAGATTTGGGTAACTTTCTAAAATCACTATATTTTGTGTTCTTGAGGTTTTTAACTTATAGAGTTGTTAATTAGTGTCTATGGCTCAAGTCTAACATGAATATATGATTTATATGCTCGATCTCGTTGTTTTAGTGTAGCTAGCATGAACATGAAAAGTGTGTGTTTGATTTAGAGTTTGGATGATTTAGTGTTGTTGTTATGATAAAGTGCAAGTATTAAATGTGTTCCTAGTATCACTAGCTTCAATTTGATGTGTAGATTGCTTTAGAAAACTTCATAAACTTGATTATTGATTTTGGTGGATTTGGGTTAGGGTTTGATGAACTTGAAATGAACCTTTGATGTTTTGAATGACATGAGATGTTATTAGTAAGTGTTTAGTTGTATTGTATGTTTAATTATCTTCGAAACGACATATCATTTGTGTAAATTGGTTGCCCGAATCATTGAATTGCATTTATGAACTTGAATACATTAAATGATGAGCATTGAATGTGATTTGGGTTGTTGCATGTATTAAATTGTTTGCTGAAACATGTTTAGTTGTTTTCCTCGTCAAAATACCTTCCCGATGATATAAGATACATGTTTTGGTTGTTTGTGGGTCATAAATTGGGAATGTTTGAAGTTTGGTTCGTGCATTTATTTGTTGCAGCAGAAACAGGGTCTGCATACCAATCTGGATGCCGTCCAGATTATTGGACGCTATCCAGGCCTTCAATGCTGGACTCCGTCCAGCAAATCTGGACGCCGTCCAGTTACACTGCCAGTTTCTGTTTTGTTTTACCATTTTACGAAAAATGTTTGCTATGCTACGCACCTCCGATTCATATGTAACTTGTTCTAACATGCTCATATATGATTAAAAACCTCAGAAAAATAGTTCGGGACCAGACCCGAACGTGTTGACTTTTCGTTGACTTTGACCCGACCAAAGTTTGACTTTTAATCAAACTTAACCAAATGTTTGTGCAATCGTTCTAACATGCTTTTATACTTGTACCTTGCATGAAACATCATAATTTGATTCACATGCTATTATAATTGAGTCTTAACGAGCCATAGGACTAATTGAACGCTTTGACCGACCGTGTTTACCGTTATTGATACAAACCTACTTGTTTAGGTCAAGACTAGCATTCGTTCTTGTACACGTTTACTTGTTGAAGTACTATATTACTCATACACTCAAGGTGAGATCATAGTCCCACTTTTACTCTTTTGAACTTACAATTGGGATGAGAAAACATAAACGTTTCTTTTTACTAAGTGAACACAAGTACAGGAAAACAAACATTCTACATACGAGTTTGAACAAAAATCCTCAATTTGATTATCATTAGTTACACTTGCCGGGTGTAAGCGAGGACTTATGTTATATGGCCATATGGGTTTAACAAACCCTCATTCAGGCGGTTTGCTACCGTCTACGAATGAAATATATTTTCGAGAAAATAGTGTATGTTCTAACACTATTGTGATGGGGTTCTATGGAAGGAATGTTAAGCATTGATAATTGGGTGCTCGTGAAACAATTTTTGGAATGGTTTACTATTATATCAATGTTACAAATCTTGTGGTTCACTTGTACTTACTTACTTAAACCTATGATTTCACCAATGTTTTCGTTGACAGATTTCTATGTTTTTCTCAGGTCGTTGAACGTTTGTGATACATGCTTCCGCTCATTACTTTTGATACTTGCTTGGATGTCGAGTATACATGCATACGTAGAGCGTATTTTGGCTACTTTCAAATTGTGTCGCATATGTTTCAATTGTACTTTAAACTTTGTTATGTAACTAGTTTTTGAACTACTTTGTAAACCTTAAAACATCTTTACTTTTGAAATGAATGCGATATACTTTTGGTCAAACGTTGTTTTAAAGACTTATGACCACGTAACGGGACCTAAGTAGATGGCGCCGTCAATGACGATTTTGTATGGTCGCTACAGATGGTATCAGAGCGTTGGTTGTAGGGATTTAGAGTTCATTGGTGTCAACCACGAGTCATAGGGTACATTAGTGAGTCTAGACTACAACTGGCATATAGACTTGAAGTAGGAATTACTTGACTACTTGTGCATTTATACTCGAACGTTTCTACTCATATCTACTCTTAATTCATCTTAATCTCACGTTTTTTAATTTGATTGATGCGCCACCTTGACTTAGTGAAATAATGTCGAATGCACATATGAATTAGGGTAATATAATTTCCAGGATTATATTACGGTGACTCATATGAACGTTCCGACATTATGACACAAAGAATTTAAGGTGAGTCAAGGAAAATTTTTCTCTTTATCCTTATTCCATATCATGAATAGTATTATTGAAAATACTAATCAACGGTATTCTTGTGTTTTGAAGGAACAATGAATCCTCGCCGTGTACCACGCCACGAAACGCCCGAACAAGCCCTTCAAAGGATGATAGCCACCACCGTAGATGCGTCCATGGCTGGTCACTCCTCCAACAACAACAAAAACAACAACCATAATAACAACAATCAAGGGGTCGATAACTCAAGCGAAGGGTGCTCCTACAAAGCCATCATGGGGTGCAAACCACATACTTTTGATGGGACCAGGGGACCGGTTACTCTCACTCGATGGTTTGAACAAATGGAGGCCATCTTTAGCATAAGCGGTTGCCGGGACTAAAATAAGGTCAAATACTCCACTCACACTTTCGCCGGTGTCGCCCTCACATGGTGGAACACCTATGTACAATCGGTGGGTACCGATGAAGGTCACGCCCTCTCTTGGGCCGACTTAAGGGAAAAGATGATCGTCCAATATTTCCCCCGTGAAGAAACCCGAAGGCTCGAACAAGAGCTAAGAACTTTGAAAGCGGTCGGAAACGATCTCAAGGCTTATAATCAACGATTTTCCGAACTAGCCTTGATGTACCCAAACCTTGTGAACCCCGAAGCTTTAAGGGTTGAACTTTACATGGATGCTCTTCCAAAGAGCATCAAACACGGGGTAATGTCATCCAAACCCACTAATCATTAAGAAGCTTTGAACATGGCCCACAAGTTGATAGAAACGGTGGACGAAATCGTAGTGCCGGCACCTAAAGCCGAGGATAAGTCGGGTAACAACAAAAGAAAATGGAAAACCCCCCAATCAAGCAACAACAACTTTACCAAGAAGCCTTACACCTCCGACGGCAAGAAGGGTTATGCCGGGAACCTACCTCTTTGCAACAAGCATCACTTTGGTGAATGTGGCAAGCTAATTTGCCATCGGTGCCAAGGAGTTGGTCATAAGGCTAACGAATGTAAAAGTGTCGCCCCCATCGCTCGAAAGGGGCCTAATGCACCAAACACGGGCACTTGTTACTAATGTAATGGGCCATTATAGAAATGCATGCCCGAAGAAGAAAGATAACCCCAATAAGCGTGGCCGAGCTTTCAACATCAACACCGAGGAAGCCCGAGATGACAATGAATTAGTCACGGGTACGTTTCTTCTCAACAACACTTATGTTACTTGCTTATTCGATTCGGGTGCCGATAAATACTTTGTATCCAAAACTTTGACTTATTCTTTTAGCACTCCACCACTTCCACTAGATACCACTTATACCATTGAAGTGGCCAACGGGAAACTATTGAGTGCCGACACATATTACCGGGGGTGTATGATAGTGCTCCAAATGAACATATATTTAGTAGCAATATCCTCCCAATATGTAAATTATTTAGTTGTAATTGTCCTATTTTAAGTTGTAATCGTTTATATTAAATAAGTGCGAAGACAAAAGGCAAAAATGACGATTTGAAGACGCAAATGACCAAAAATCTCAAATGTACAAGATACAATTCAAGTGGTTCAATTTATTGATGAGAAACGTCTAAAAATGACAAAAGTACAAGTTGCGGAACGCAAAGTACAAGATATTAAATTATACAAAAGGACGTTCGAAAATACGGAACCGGGACCTGAGCCAACTATCAACGCCCGACTCAACGGACCAAAAATTACAAGTCTACTATGCACAAGAATATAATATAATATTTAAATAATTATATAAATTATTTATATATTATATATATTTAAATAATACGTCGACAAAGTAGAAAACAAAACAATGTGGCTGGATCCAGCTGGCCATGTGATCGCATGGACTGGAAGGCAAAAATCCATGCGATCGTATGGCTTCAGAATCCTGGCCACATCTATAAAAGGAAACGAGTTTTGGCCAGAAAAGATACACAAATAAATATATACTCCCTCTGTAATAGATATAATATATAATTTGTATTTGTATTGTTTATTTTATATTTGTCATTCGTAATTAGTTTTAAAATTTGTTTTTGCCGTAGTTATTTTATATTTCTAGATTTTTAGGCTTTGCCGTAAAATTCCTTAAGTGCTTTTTCTTTAGACTAAGATTTAGGTGCTTTAGAATTTTGCGACGCTGTTTATAAATATTAGTACCTTTTAAGATACGACGCGCTACTTTCTTATTTTTATTTTTCGACGCGTAATCTTTTTCTTTCTTATTTCTCGACACGCTAGTTTTTAGGACATAGATTTTCTATTTCTTCTCTAAAATTTCAAACGAAAAAAACAATTATTTTAAGCGGTTAAATTGATAGACATCCAAAATTTTCTGGTTCGTAGTAATAGTTGGATTTGTTAGTGGCGAGTTGTGGGTTCCGATTTAAAGGGTCATGACTACCTGCTGCATCTATTGGCTATTCGAAACGTGGGCAAAATCAGAAAAGTCTATTAATTTGATAACTTATATAATTTTTATAGTTATAACTAATAGGATAATTAATAAATGCACCACATTGTAGCTAAATTTGGTAATAAGTGTAGTATGGAAAACCTCGAAAATATCTTGGAAACTCTTTATGACATCCAAAATCAATTTCATCAATACTCTCAAACTGGTGTTGATGACAATTCATTCGGTCAATCTTGGATCACGAATGACAAAACAATAACTGGTTGTGAAATCTGTGGAGATTATCACTCAACATGGGAATGTTATTATTATGTTCCTATGGAAAATTATGCACCCATGGAACCTGAATGGAATGATTATGAGGAATACAATTCTAATTGGGATTATTCCCAAGAATATATCCAAACTCAACAACCAGAAGATGAGAAAAATTATGTGCCTGAAAATTCTTTAGATAATATGAAAATCAAACTCGAAGAACTTGATGCTCAAAATGAACAAATGATAGAGTTTGTAAATCGGCAAGCTGAAACTCTATCAGATTACACACCTGTTGATCTGAGGAGTCGTGTGCAAGAAAATCTCATATCATCGAATTTTGATGAATTCGAGAGCTCCGAAATCACCAACTATCCCGATGATACTTTTTATTCAGCTTTACCAATTTCACAACATATTGACACATTAGCCTCTACCGATGAAATCATCGATCCATTAATGGATGAAGAAGAAGTAAGGGTGACAAATTGGTACTCTTGGGAAAACGAAAACTTTACCCTCGAGACCAAAGTGGTGGGACCGATAAGTACCGTTAATGAAAAAGAATCTGCTTCGATCCCGAAATTCACCATTCCACAACCTTCTAACCCAATATTCTCAATAGACAAGTCATTTACTGAAGATGAACTACGAGCTGTAATAGATAATGACACCTCAGATTTCACCCAATTGGGTAATAGAGGTGAAAACTTTGATCCCGAGAATAAACGGAAGGAAATGTTAGGAATTGCCCACCCTATAGAAATATGTATGTCGGTGTATATCGATCCATTTGACCAAGAACCAGAAAAGAGACGTATCCATTTACTAAAAGCTACACTTAAAAAAGAATTAAGTAGTGACGATCGGGTGGTTCTAAACTTTAAACCCATTGATATATTATACACCACCCGAGATGTAAATAACTGGCTCACTATTCTAATTCGTGGAACTTATTCTACCGACTTCACATATCATCAGCTAAGTGTGGGGAAGTCTAACCCCACTTAACGTTAAATTAGGGGTTCGGGTTAGTGCATAACTCGTTAATAAACATGCATAATAAGTAAGGGTAAAAGACGCATTTTCAAATATTAACAAACAGCTCAGAAAAGCAGCCGTTTTTGAAGAAAAAAAACATGTGTGATAAAACAAGAAGGGATGAATGATGAGGTGCACCATCTATCATTCGACGAGCTTTGAAAATACAAACTGGGTATTTTTAATCATTTTCTACACTAATCACCCTTATGAATTTATAATTAGAGTCCGATTTCATGCAAATGAGGGCATTGCATGATCTCAAGTGTGGGGATATTGAAGGGTTATAAATTCTCTCGGGTTTATACTTGGCTTATTTTCTAAATTTTGTGAAAATTTTAAAAATTTTCAACTAAATGAATTCAAAATCATGTTTATATATATTTATAAACGATAAAACTAGGTATTAATGCCGAAATTATTGTTACCCTAAAAAAAGGACATAAATTGAGAAACAACTAAAACACTTGAATTTATTTATTAAGATATAAAAAGACGCATGAAAAAAGCCAAGTGTGGGGAGAATGTACCAAGTTATTCAATTAAAAACTATATATCACATGTTTCTGTAAAGTTTATTGTAGGTGCTTTTGTTTTGGACTAAATTAATTGTTTTATCCGATTTATTGTAATACTTTTGAAAGAATAGATGGATCTACATGATGAATCAATTCCATCATTAAAAGGAAGTAAAGTCTTCCGAAAAACACACGCGCTTCTTGATTTAGGTCAACAAGTGTCGTCCAGACCAGCTGTAGGTTGACGAAAAATCTAGAAAAGTCATCTCTAAAATCAGCAAGAAATCCACGGACCTCAGCATCAAATAGGATCGCCAAGTGGTCAGACTTATCCTAACCATGAGAGGATCTGTCTCGTAAAATGGGGAGGGCGCCGTGCAAATTAGCTTGATAAGACTAATGAATCAGACCCCCAGAAAGGATAATCTCCTTAAAGATTAAAAATCAGCTTTTAAGCCTGATATTACTCAATCCTTGAGATTGACCTTAAAGATTGAGAATTCAAACTCATGGAATTCAATGATATCTAAACTCGAGCTTGAACGAGAAAATATTTTGATCAAAATTAAAACCGATTTTTTTTTTGAAAACCAATTTTCAATGCGTTCATTACCATTGAACGTAAAATCCTAAGAATTCACCAAAATTCATTAGGTCACCTGAACCAATTTGGCTGTCAACCGTAAGAACGGTGGTTGCATAGCATGGTCGAAGACAGGACCTTGTGCCAGACCAAAAAATTATAGGGTGATCTTTACTATTGCTCCTACAAAGGATAGTAATTGCATCCGACACGATATAGACCATAATCAAAAGCATGTCACGGGACATTGCCTTAACAGTTGCTTGTTCAACGCTTTCCTTTACAACCGGACGGTAGTTTACCGAAAGGTAATATACGGAACATGCAAACTGGATGTGTGCTTTCCTAATACAAGGTTAGCAAGTGGGTGACACAAAACTATAAGTTTTGAGCTAAAATTTTCAAAACTGAAACCCACAACAACCCACAAAAATATTTTGCAACACCGGTGAAGGGTTATTCCGGAAAACTTATCTAGGGTAAAAGCTAGATTGAATTTTCAAAAGATCAAATGTTTTCATAAAGATCCAATTTCCTTAAAGGATCTAAATTTTCATAGTCATGTGGGACTGTAAACCACATCGTTACTATCATTTTTATACCACTGTATCAAAATCACTGATGTATAAAGTGTGAGAATAAAAAAATGATTCGAGTGAAGTGTGATTTTATTTCAAGTTATGTATTGCTTGAGGACAAGCAACGTTCAAGTGTGGGGATATTTTATAGTGCTCCAAATGAACATATATTTAGTAGCAATATCCTCCCAATATGTAAATTATTTAGTTGTAATTGTCCTATTTTAAGTTGTAATCGTTTATATTAAATAAGTGCGAAGACAAAAGGCGAAAATGACGATTTGAAGACGCAAATGACCAAAAAGCTCAAATGTACAAGATACAATCCAAGTGGTTCAATTTATTGATGAGAAACGTCTAAAAATGACAAAAGTACAAGTTGCGGAACGCAAAGTACAAGATATTAAATTATACGAAAGGACGTTCGAAAATCCGGAACCGGGACCTGAGTCAACTATCAACGCCCGACTCAACGGACCAAAAATTACAAGTCTACTATGCACAAGAATATAATATAATATTTAAATAATTATATAAATTATTTATATATTATATATATTTAAATAATACGTCGACAAAGTAGAAAACAAAACAATGTGGCTGGATCCAGCTGGCCATGCGATCGCATGGCCTGGAAGGCAAAAATCCATGCGATCGCATGGCTTCAGAATCCTGACCACATCTATAAAAGGCAACGAGTTTTGGCCAGAAAAGATACACAAATAAATATATACTCCCTCTGTAATAGATATAATAAATATATATATATATATATATATATATATATATATATATATATATATATATATATATATATATATATAATAGATATAATAAATAAATATATATATATATAAATATATATATATATAAATATATATATATATATATATATATATATATTATATAGTATAGTGTAGTGTAGTTTTATATTAGATTAGTTTGGTTTATGTAAAAGTTATTTTACGGGTTCTAAAGTCGAAGTTCTGTCTGTGAAAAGCTACGCGATAAATACTCAATGTAAGTTATGTTCTCCTTTTTAAATTAATGTCTCGTAACTAAGTTATTATTATGCTTATTTAAATCGAAGTAATCGTGATGTTGGGCTAAATATTAAAGATGGGGTAATTGGGCTTTGTACCATAATTGGGGTTTGGACAAAAGAACGACACTTGTGGAAATTAGACTATGGGCTATTAATGGGCTTTAAATTAAATTAACGATACCTCGTTAATTTAATATAAAGGTTACAATTTGATGTATCAATATATAACCACATACGCTTAATCGGATACAATGGGCGTGATATTTATAAATACAAATTATTGTTCATTTGACCGGACATGGGGATAGATTAATATTCAATGGACTCATTAAAACAGGGGTGGATTACATTCAAGGGTAATTGGTGTAATTGTTAACAAAGTATTAAAACCTTGGTTTGCACACAGTCGATAACCTGGTGTATTCATTAAACAAAGTATTAAGACCTTGTTACAGTTCGAATCCCCAATTAGTTGGAATATTTGACTTCGGGTATAAAGTTAAAATTGGCGAGCATTTTATAATTATGACCGATGAACTATTATGGACAAAAACCAGATAAGTTTCAAATACATCCAGGACAAAGGACAATTAACCCAGGGTAATAAATAATCAAAACGTCAAACATCATGGTTACGGAAGTTTAAATAAGCATAATTATTATATTGTTATTTATTTTACGCACTTTAATTATTGTCATTTATATTTACGCTTAAGTTTTAAAATCGACAAACCGGTCATTCAACGGTAAACCCCCTTTTATATATTATTATATATAATTATATATACTTTGTACAAATATAGTCATTTAAAATATAGTGTGAAATAAGCCATCTCCCTGTGGAACGAACCGGACTTACTAAAAACTATACTACTCTACGATTAGGTACACTGCCTATAGTGTTGTAGCAAGGTTTAGGTATATCCCATTTGTAAATAAATAATTAAAACTTGTGTAATTCGTAACGTTTTCCGTAGTAAAAATAATAACTATTTCACGTACACCTCGCTGCCATCAGTGTACGTTAAACATTTTGGGTAATGAGTTTGAAATTGACTTGATACCCATGGAACTAGGAAGCTTCGATGTAATAATCGGTATGAATTGGTTTGCCAAAACGAAATCTCACATCCTTTGTGATCTTAACGCAATCCGAATTCCTATCGAGAATGGTGAACCTTTGATTATTTATGGCGATAAGAGTTGCACCGGACTCAACCTCGTTTCGTGCCTTAAAGTTAGAAAACTACTCCGTAAGGGTTGTTTTGCGATCCTTGCCCACGTTAGGAAAGTCGAGTCCGATGAGAAGCATATCGATGATGTGCCAATTGTTAGTGACTTTTTCGATGTATTTCCCAACGAATTGCCGGGTCTTCCACCTCATCGACCGGTAGAATTCCAAATTGATCTTATTCCGGGAGCCGCACCCGTAGCACGTGCACCATATAGACTTGCTCCATCCGAAATGCAAGAATTGCAAAGTCAAATCCAAGAACTACTTGACCGTGGTTTTATCCATTCTAGTCATTCACCATGGGGCGCTCCGATTTTGTTTGTTAAAAAGAAAGACGGATCCCTACGAATGTGCATCGATTATCGTGAACTAATTAAATTGACGGTTAAAAACCGATATCCTCTTCCTCACATTGATGACCTCTTCGATAAACTACAAGGATCTCGTGTATATTCTAAAATCGATCTACGCTCGGGTTATCATCAATTAAGGGTTAAGGGGGAAGATTTCTCTAAAACCGCTTTCCGGACTCGTTATGGTAGTTATGAATTTCTTGTTATGCCATTTGGTCTCACTAACGCACCGGCGGTGTTCATGGATCTTATGAACCACGTGTGCAAACCGTATCTCGATAAATTCGTTATTTTATTCATCGACGACATCTTGGTCTATTCTAAAAGCGAAGAAGAGCACGAACAACATCTTCGACTTGTGCTTGAACTCTTGAGACAAGAACAACTCTATGCCAAATTCTCCAAGTGTGAATTTTGGTTGAAGGAAGTTCAATTTCTTGGTCATGTTGTCAGTGATCAAGGTATTAAAGTCGATCCCATGAAAATCGAAGCCATTAGTAAATGGGAGACTGCTACTACTCCTACTCACATTCGTCAATTTTTGGGTCTCGCCGGATACTACCGTAGGTTCATCAAGGATTTCTCTTTAGTTTCTCGTCCTCTAACCGCGTTAACTCACAAGGGAAAGAAATTCATATGGGCAA
This sequence comes from Rutidosis leptorrhynchoides, assembly GCF_046630445.1. NCBI lineage: Eukaryota > Viridiplantae > Streptophyta > Magnoliopsida > Asterales > Asteraceae > Rutidosis > Rutidosis leptorrhynchoides. The sequence continues at coordinate 218,463,285 of NC_092333.1, read as the reverse complement.
CCAAACAAGAATTCGCATTTCAAATCTTGAAGACAAAGCTAACCACCGCTCCTATCTTGTCACTTCCCGAAGGCAATGATGATTTTGTTGTATATTGAGATGCCTCGAAACATGGTTTTGGGTGCGTATTGATGCAACGAAAGAAAGTCATTGCCTATGCCTCCCGACAACTCAAAATTCACGAACGGAGCTATACAACACATGATCTCGAACTCGGAGCCGTTTTTTTCGCACTTAAAATGTGGAGACACTATCTTTATGGAACCAAAAGTACCATCTTTACCGATCCCAAAAGCCTTCAACACATCTTCGATCAAAAGCAACTAAACATGAGACAACGACGGTGGATTGAAACTTTAAATGATTACGATTGTGAGCTTCGTTACCATCCCGGGAAGGCAAACGTAGTAGCCGATGCCTTAAGTCGAAAGGAAAGAGCGGTGCCTCTTCGTGTCCGAGCTTTAAACATCACCATTCACACCAACCTCAATAGTCAAATTCGTGTAGCCCAAGACGAGGCTCTCAAGGATGAAAACATCTCTCTCGAACACTTGAACGTCCTCACCTTTCGATTCGAAGTTAAAGAAACCGGAATCCGATATTTCGCCGGAAGAATTTGGGTGCCTAGATATGGGGACTTGCGAAGCCTTATTTTAGACGAAGCCCATAAGTCAAGATATTCGATTCACCCCGGTGCCAATAAGATGTACCACGACCTCAAAGAACAATATTGGTGGCTGAACATTAAAAAGGTCGTTGCTACTTATGTTGGAAAGTGCCTAACTTGCTCCAAAGTCAAAGCCGAACATCAAAGACCGTCTGGAATACTTCAACAACCCGAAATCCCGCAATGGAAATGGGAAAGGATAACGATGGATTTTATCACTAAACTACCAAAGACGGTTGGCAGTTATGATACTATTTGGGTTATTGTTGACCGTCTCACCAAATCCGCGCACTTCCTAGCCATGAAGGAAACCGACAACATGGAGAAACTCGCACAACTTTATATTAAAGAAATCGTAGCCCGACACGGTGTGCCCTTATCGATTATCTTCGACCGAGATGGCCGTTTTGTCTCTAGATTTTGGCGTACTTTACAAAAAGCATTGGGAACGCGTTTAGACATGAGCATCGCATACCATCCGCAAACCAACGGACAAAGTGAACGCACAATTCAAACCTTGGAAGACATGCTACGAGCTTGCGTTGTCGACTTTGGAAAAGCTTGGGATAAGCACTTGCCTCTCACCGAATTCTCCTACAACAATAGTTATCACGTGAGTATTAACACCGCACCATTCGAAGCTTTATATGGCCGAAAATATCGTTCACCTTTTTGTTGGGCTGAAGTAGGCAACACACAAATCACCGAACCCGAAATCATTCATGAAACAACCGAGAAAATCGTTCAAACAGTCGAGGAGCTTACTATTGATGACAAACTTCATTTCGTGGAGGAACCGGTCGAAATTGTGGACACCTCCGTCAAAACGTTAAAACAAAGCCGAATTCCAATTGTCAAGGTCCGTTGGAATGCCAAAAGGGGACCCGAGTTTATTTGGGAAAGACAAGATCAAATGCAAAGGAAGTATCCTCATCTATTCACGAATTCGGAAATGCAAAATCCCGAGGAAGAAACAACGACTACTACGCCTACTTAAATTTCGGGACGAAATTTCTTTTAAGGAGTAGGTAATGTAACATCCCGCCTTTTTTCGTTTACTATCCTTTTAACTATTTTAAAGTTCGTTATATGTTTATAACATATGTCGTTAATACGCGTTTTAAATTATCTCGTTTAGGTAATTCACGCACCCGAATGAAACTAGGGGGACTAAACTTGCCAAGAGGCCAAAGATTTGACTAGGTCAACTAGTCAAACCTTCAACCTCCTCCTCTCATTTCATCATCTCCATCTTTACTACTTCCTTATTTTCTCTCCACACCCCAAACAAGAATCACCATCTATTTCAAATCGAGCAAGCAACAATCCAAACAAATTACATATTCGGAATCCTTGCAACTTCCTCTTCGATTCCATACCGATTTCATTACGTTTGGGTAACTTTCTAAAATTACTAGATTTTGTGTTCTTGATGTTTTTAACTTATAGAGTTGTTAATTAGTGTCTATGGCTCAAGTCTAACATGAATATATGATTTATATGCTCGATCTCGTTGTTTTAGTGTAACTAGCATGAACATGAAAAGTGTATGTTTGATTTTGAGTTTGGATGATTTAATGTTGTTGTTATGATAAAGTGCAAGTATTAAATGTGTTCCTAGTAACACTAGCTTCAATTTGATGTGTAGGTTGCTTTAGAAAACTTCATAAACTTGATTATTGATTTTGGTAGATTTGGGTTAGGGTTTGATGAACTTGAAATGAACCTTTGATGTTTTGAATGACATGAGATGTTATTAGTAAGTGTTTAGTTGTATTGTATGTTTAATTATCTTCGAAACAGCATATCATTTGTGTAAATTGGTTGCCCGAATCATTGAATTGCATTTATGAACTTGAATACATTAAATGATGAGCATTGAATATGATTTGGGTTGTTTCATGTATTAAATTGTTTTTTGAAACGTGTTTAGCTGTTTTCCTCGTCAAAATACCTTCCCGATGATATAAGATACATGTTTTGGTTGTTTGCGGGTCATAAATTGGGAATGTTTGAAGTTTGGTTCGTGCATTTATTTGTTGCAGCAGAAACAGGGTCTGCATACCAATCTGGACGCCGTCTAGATTATTGGATGCCGTCCAGGCCTTCAATGCTGGACGTCGTCCAGCAAATCTGGACGTCGTCCAGCAAATCTGGACGCCGTCCAGTTACACTGCCAGTTTCTGTTTTGTTTTACCATTTTACGAAAAATGTTTGCTATGCTACGTACCTCCGATTAACATGTAACTTGTTCTAACATGCTCATATATGATTAAAAACCTCAGAAAAATAGTTCGGGACCCGACCCGAATGTGTTGACTTTTCGTTGACTTTGACCCGACCAAAGTTTGACTTTTAATCAAACTTAACCAAATGTTAGTGCAATCGTTCTAACATGCTTTTATACTTATACCTTGCATGAAACATGACAATTTGATTCACATGCTATTATAATCGAGTCTTAACGAGCCATAGGACTAATTGAACGCTTTGACCGACCGTGTTTACCGTTATTGATACAAACCTACTTGTTTAGGTCAAGACTAGCATTCGTTCTTGCACACGTTTACTTGTTGAAGTACTATATTACTCGTGTACTCAAGGTAAGATCATAGTCCCACTTTTACTCTTTTGAACTTACAATTGGGATGAGAAAACATAAACGTTTCTTTTTACTAAGTGAACACAAGTACAGGAAAACAAACATTCTACATACGAGTTTGAACAAAAATCCTCAATTCCATTATCATTAGTTACACTTGCTGGGTGTAAGCGAGAACTTATGTTATATGGGCATATGGGTTTGACAAACCCTCATTCAGGCGGTTCGCTACCGTCTACGAATGAAATATATTTTCGAGAAAACAGTGTATGCTCTAACACTATTGTGATGGTGTTCTATGGAAGGAATGTTAAGCATTGATAATTGGGTGCTCGTGAAATAATTTTTGGAATGGTTTACTATTATATCAATGTTACAAATCTTGTGGTTCACTTGTACTTACTTAAACCTATGATTTTACCAACGTTTTCGTTGACATATTTCTATGTTTTTCTCAGGTCCTTGAACGTTTGTGATACATGCTTCCGCTCATTACTTTTGATACTTGCTTGGATGTCGAGTATACATGCATACGTGGAGCGTCTTTTGGCTACTTTCAAATTGTGTCGCATATGTTTCAATTGTACTTTAAACTTTGTTATGTAACTAGTTGTCGAACTACTTTATAACCTTGAAACATCTTTACTTTTGAAATGAATGCGACATACTTTTGGTCAAACGTTGTTTTAAAGACTTATGACCACGTAACGGGACCTAAGTAGACGGCGCCGTCAATGAAGATTTTGTCGGGTCGCTACAGTACAATCGGTTCCTGCTTTTCCTGGTAACTTTTTCTATCCCAAAACTCCATCAATAAAACGGTTGATAAATTCTAACGTTCCTGCCCTAAACCAAAGCTATTTAATTATCATTCACTGCTATTCTATTGCAGCCATTTGAATGAAATAAAACCTAACAAATCATCAAACCCCAACTCGTTTCACTTCGATCTGTAAATTCTGTTTGGTTGTAAACCAACACCATTGCCACCCTGCTAGCTATATATTTCTGTCCTATTTCGATTGCTGACCCCACGTACCATCATCTATTCATTGTATGTTTTAGTTGAAACCCTACAAACACCATCGTAACCTTCTAAGAACACTAACCGCTACTTTAGTTCTCTATTACTATTTGAATGATAATGATGAAGAATGATGACGATGAATGATAATGATTATGAACTATGATGATGATATTAAATGATTAAGGTGAAACGAAGAGAACTGCTAGTCTGCTACACCGAACGGTTTAATTGTTAATTGGGTTTTGATAATTGGGTCACTAGGATTTTAAATGAACTTGCAAATTGCTTTGGGCTATATTGGACTACCATGTTTTTTTTTTATAATTGGGCCGTAAACCATTTGGTGATATTGGGCCGTAACCCAATTGTATATAATGAAGAAACAGCTACGTGGTTTACATATAATTGAATCGTGAATTACAACAAGAAGTAATGGTAGAGGAATGGTAATGGGTGTTGTTGGTTAAGCGTGAGGGCGTGAGGTCGTGGGTTCGAGCCCTAACAGTGGCTATTTTTTTAGGAAGCTTTTACGATCTCTTTAAGGTATTATTTATATTCATTATTATTATTATTATTATTATTATTATTATTATTATTATTATTATTATTATTATTATTATAATTATTATTATTATTATTATAATTATTATTATAATTATTATTATTATTAGTATTATTATTATTATTATTATTATTATTATTATTATTATTATTATTATTATTATTATTATTATTATTAGTATTAACATGAATTGAAGATTATTATTATTATTATTATTAACGTTAGTATTAGTAATATTATTAAGAATATTATTAGTAGTTTCATTATGATTAAAATCATTATTATTATTAATATCATTATTGTTAAAATTATTATTTTTATTAAAATTTTATTATTAAAATTAACATTTTATTTAAAATTATCACTTTTAGAATTATTATTATTTTATTAATATTTTTATCATTAATAATATCATTATTTTTATTATTATAAGTATCATTATTTTTAGTAATATTATTATTATCATTATTATTATTATTAATATTATCATTATTATTATTATTATTATTATTATTATTATTATTATTATTATTATTTTTATCATTATTATTACTATTATTATATAAAGATACAACTTTCTATTATTATTTTAACAAATAAATATTAGTTATATAAAAATTTATTTAATACATATAAGATAACTAAATAACATAACTATTTTTAATGTTTTTTTTATAGTAAATACTAATTATTTATCTAAAGTATATAAAGTAAATATAATTAATTAAGTTATTAATGAAACACATGATTTAAAATAACATCACTACTAATATATATATTGTTCAATTACCATTACATGTGTTAATATACATAACTGAATATAGGTTCGTGAATCCGAGGCCAACCTTGCATTGTTCAGTTCCGTCGTATGCATATTTTTACTACAAAATATCGTATTGTGAGTTTCATTACTCTTTTTTTCAATGCTTTTGCAATATATATTTTTGGGACTGAGAATACATGCACTACTTTTATAAATGTTTGACGAAATAGACACAAGTACTTAAAACTACATTATATGGCTTCATTATTAAACCGAATATGCCCCTTTTTAGTCTGGTAATCTAAGAATTAGGGAACAGACACCCTAATTGATGCGAATCTTAAAGATAAATTTATTGGGCCCAACAAGCCCCATCCAAAGTACCGGATGCTTTAGTACTTCGAATTTATCATGTCCGAAGGGAGTCCCGGAATGATGGAGATATTCTATATGCATCTTGTTAAGGTCGGTTACCAGGTGTTCACCATATGAATGATTTTTATCTCTATGAAGTTTGCGAAATGCCTGATATGAGATGTGTATTTATGCAAAAATGAAAATCTTGTGGTCTATTAAAATAATGGAAATGATTGTTTATGATAAATCTATGAACTCACCAACCTTTTGGTTGACACTTTTAAGCATGTTTATTCTCAGGTATGAAAGAAATCTTCCGCTGTGCATTTGCTCATTTTAAGGATATTACATGGAGTCGTTCATGGCATATTTAGGACAGTACCTCGCAATGGGACCAAATGTTGATGACTTCGTCCAGATGGATTAGGACGGGTTATCACACCTCGTCAGCTCCTCGACGGTGGGAGATGTTGGTGGGGCAGGTGGTGTAGATGGTACAAGCGGCGCGGGTGGTGCAGATGGTGCAGTGCCAGAAGTAGAAGGCGCATAATGAGCGGCCTTACGCACGAATGGATCAGCAGGATATGGCACAACCCGCTTACGGGTGGTGACCCTAACCAACAGTCCACGTGCGTTCATGAACTGCTTACCTCCGTTAACCCCTGGAATAACAGTACCATCGAAGCGGTACCACTTCTTCGGCGGGTAGAGGGTGGCTGCACGGGCTCCTCCTCGGAGTCCTCCTCAGAATCCTCCTCGGGATCCTCATCCGATGACGAACTGTCTGAATCATCCGAAGGTAGTGCAGGGTCGTTGTCTTCAGGTGGATGTGCCTGGCCGGTGGTCATGAGTCGATATCTGCCGGGTGGAATTGGAACGACACGTCCGTCAGCGGTGCGTCTGACCCAATGCCCACGCTCATTACGAAAAGGACCATTTCTGTCTCCCCCAGGGATCACAGTACCATCGGGATGGTGCTGTGGCCCCAAGAGTCTAGGGCTGGGTGGAGCTGGAATCTTCGCGGGATCCTCGTCTCCGTCTGAGATGTCCATTAGGTCAAGCACGAGCCCACTATCTCCAGAAAATGAATCGCCAGAGTCATCGGAGGGTAGCGGTGACGGGGTCTGTGAGTCAGCAACAACGGTAGGCGAAGTAGTAGATGAATCTGAGTCACTCTCCAAATCAATGATAATGGGCGGTATGTCCGACATCTGAACAAGGAAAAATAACTTTTTCCCTGTCAGTAAGACATATAGCAAACACGTAATCAGGCATAATAACTACAGCAGCCTAGATCGTATACAGCAGTACATATCATGACAATAATAACAATATCATACCGAAGCAACATAAAATCAAAAGCAAATAGTAGCATACAGTAGCGAGAATAAACAGTAGTATACAGCAAGTTCACATAGCAGTAAAAGTAAGCAGTAGCATGCAGCAGTTCTGCAGAAGCAAGTAAACAAGCAAGTTGTAGTTTAGTCCTATTAGCGAATCCTACTCGGCTCAATCAAGACTCACTAATGTAACCTAATTCCCTACAACCAATGCTCTGATACCAAATGTGATGCCCCGTATAAAATTAACGTGTACGGATCATCAACAACAGGTCCATTACAAGGTTACAACACTATATGCTGTTTTAAAACAAGTTTGCATTCATGGAAAGATAACGTTTTATAGAAGATAGCATGCTTCTACGAATAGAAAGAATTAATGTAAGTACGTGACACGAAGGTCATTACAAAGCCACTGTTCACATATAGCATAAGTTATGAATGTAAAGTAAAAGTTTCGTAATTGAGACATCTCTAAGCAATGCAGTGGAAGTCTAACACCGAGAGTCTAATACAGCGGAAGCAACATACGTCTAAGTACCTGAGAAATAACATGCTTAAAAAGTCAACACGAATGTTGGTGAGCTATAGTTTGATTGTAACAATAATGTAATGAAGGCCACGAGATTTCGTATTCAAAACAGTATGAAAAGTATATGCTTAACCGTGGGCACTTGGTAACTAACTTAACGTATATATATCACCCCCTAAAAGTACACTTGGCGAGTGCGTAAGTTTACGAAGTATTAAACACCCGTTAAATACTAGCGACTAACCCGAGTGGGGATGTCAAACCCTATGGATCCATATCTAAGATTCGCGTTCACCGGTTCAAAAACCAATGACTAAACGTTACCGAGCTAAGGGGAAATTTTATGCCGCTATATCACCCACACATATATAAAGTTTAAGTACTCGTGCCTAGTAAGTAAAACATAAAAAGCGCATGTATTCTCAGTCCCAAAAATAGTTAGGTAAAAAGGGAGCTATAACTCACAGTGAAAGTGCGGTAAAAGTCGATACGAGATAAGTAAGCAAGTAAGTCGTTCCGAAAGGTCCTCAACCTAAGTCAAAAGTTACTAAGTCAGTAATTTGTCCCAAAAGGGTTTAAATGTACGTAAGTTAAGTCTTAAGTGTCATCATCATCAACATCATACGTAAAAAGTAAAGTAAGTTTTCAATCAATAATAGAGATCGAAACAAAGGCTGACGTCGTTCAGCTGCTACGACCTCTATACAAAGTGAAATGACATGAAACCAGTGGCCAAGGCTCCGTATGTGAGTCCTCTAAGCACTGACCAGTTTTCAGAACCTAACTCATCTTTTTTTGACCGTGGCGACGGTTTAAGTGCTAGTAGGTCAGAATTTTTCAGCACAACGTTACAAAGGCGTAGTGACTTTCGGAAGGCTACAAATCCTAAACCGTAAATCGGATTAAGAAGAGTATTAAATGAAAAGTCATCTAATTGAACTGAACTATCTAGAAATGAACTTTTCCAGAAGTGCAGGAGCTTGATAAGACCCTGAAAAACAGAAAGCAAGTGCTCCGGTGGGTTTCTTGGTGTTTGATGCTCATCACGGTTCTCATCCTTGATGCGTATGAGCCTCAAGTATACAACTCTTGATGTTTTAGCATCACTTTAACCAAGATTTAACCATCAACACACAAATTTAGGACTAAGAAATAAAATACAACTCTTGTGAGAGTTTGAGCAAGGTGATGAACCAAAGTTACATCAATTTCTTAGTTCCAACACAAATACAAGTCCTATTAAGCTATAAACTTTAAATCCAACTAAATAAGCAAGACCTTAAACTATAGAACTTAGATCTTAGCTAAACATTAAAGACCTTAGACTAAAAAGTCTAGATCTCATGTTCTTGGTGAAACCCTAAGTCATAATACTTAGACTTTCAACTTTTACACAACCATAAGTTACAAAACTTAGATCTTGTAAAGTAAAGTGAACACAAGTTAATGAATTCTTGTTTTGACAAGCTAGATGAACATAAGTTACTTAACTTAGATCAACTTTAAATGTGTGAAAGTTATAAGCTAGGAAGCTTAAACTTTCTTGTTCTTGAACCTTGAAAGTTAGACTTTGGTTACAATATTTATGAGATCAAAGTTAACAAGTAAATATTTGACCAATGAGCTTACATAAATCAAATTTCCCAAACATTGTTGGGATTTAACAAGTTTCATTATACTTACAACATTTTAAGAATCAAATTAAAGCGGAAGCATGTGTATATTACCATTTAAAACTTGTATATTTTTAACCAATTAAAGTTAAATCCCAATGAGGATCAAGTTATGAAACATGCTTACAAACTACAAGCAATAATAAAGAGGTTATACCTATTCCAAGCTTGGTAGTGAGTGATGAAGATGATGATGAAGAATAGAGCTCCAAATGGATGAAACCTCAAGTAGTTATACCCCAAACTTTTGCACCAACACCTAGCTTTTGGTTAGGATTTTTCTAACACTTGAATATACCTTAAAAAAAATTAAATGGACTCTCTTTGAGCTACTAAAGCTCACGGCAGCAGCTGTTAGAAATAGAGAGTGCAGAATTTTTTTTTCAAGTTCTTTTGATGTGTAATGCATGTGTGTGTTGGTCTTGCAAAATGTATTAGTTAATATGCACATGGAATGCAAGTAACAAGGTAAAAGCAAGTCAAAAGAGCATGCCTTCACCATACTCCCATGCCACTTCCAATTCTTTTATAAACTTATTTTATAAGACTAGATTTTATAAAACTAGTTTTTATAAAACTAGTTTTTATAAAACTAGATTTTATAAAATACATTTTTCTAAACTTGAACATTATATATTTTACAAAACTAACTTTACAAAATGTAACATAACTTAATTAATTACTTAACCTATAAATAATTAAATCCATATTATAAGTTATGTTTACATTATTTTATAAAACCAATTTTATAAAATGTAACTTAACTTTATTAATTATTTAACCTATAAATAATTAAATTCTTGTTATATAAATTATACCATAATTTATATACACATCAAGTAATATTATTTAAGAAAACCATTTTTCTTAAATTTCAAGTGTTGCGTAATTCAATCAATGATCCAATCGTTAAGATCAAAATACGATTAAGGTGTCGGTAAGCTTGTTATTGGGTATGACCCGACTTGGATCAAAACATATTAGCCACATTAATTTAATATGTCTCTCGGGCATACGAAATACCTTCAATCTCCCACTTGCACGAGAAACATAAGAAATTAATGCAAGTGATGAATACCACCTAACGACCGTCCATCACCCCCAATATGCTATGACTTTGTGCCATTCAATAACATCATCCCTTTCAAGTTCCCATCTCGAATATGAATAGGTGAATCTTTCATTATTTCCTTTCGTCCTAGATGTCATGTTAAATCCAAGAGACGCGAGGTGATCACTCCCTTCTAGATTTAACTTTATCAGGCCTTAGATATCTGACTCTCAACGTATAAGAGGGACAAATTCCATCTTGACTACATACGTCCTAAATATATACCTTGCATTATACCTGAGCTCTCCCTTATGAACTACCATATTTCAGAATAGCGAAGGAAAGAATCAAGGTACAATACTTAGTGAATATCCGAACCCAATATGCATCTCAGGTCAGAGGATACAATGATATTCGCCTTTACTCAAGATTACATGTGATCAACCACAAAGGCTCCATTTAGTAAATCTTGAGGGCGGGTCTTCCAATATTTATATCCTACAAATATCTATGAACCTTGGTTGCAACCTTGCCCCACATTCATCCCGTGAACGTATACCAATCCGAGTTCATAATAGTCTAAACCTCACACTTGTTCCCACAAATGTGATTGACTACGGAATTTAGAATAATTACTTATTCATGGATACAATATGCAAAATAGGAACATGACTCAAGATTAATAATACCATAATTATATTAATGAGTTTGAACAAATTTCGTTCCGTTATAATACATAAAACAGATCATGACCAATCACTAGAATATCGAAGCCCTAATGCACAAACATGTCCTGTATGTTTTGCGCCATGCAAGAGCTTTGTGAGTGGATCCGCTATATTAAGATATGTGTGAACTTTGCGAATACATATCTTTCCCTTTTCAACTTCATCCCTTATGTAGTTGAATCTTCGCTCAATGTGACGGGTCTTTTGGTGAGCACGAGGTTCCTTGATTTGAGCAATCGCACCCTCGTTGTAACAAAAGATCTCAAGAGGGTCCTGAATGGAAGGGACCACTCCTAAGTCGTCTATGAATTTCTTCATCCATGCAGCTTCCTGAGCTGCCAATGAGGCGGCAATGTACTCCGACTCTGTAGTGGATAATGCAACAACATCCTGTTTTGAACTCTTCCAAGAGACCGCACCTCCATTTAACGTGAAGACATAATCGGATTGTGATCGAGAATCATCTCGATCAGTTTGGAAACTCGCGTCCACGTAACCTTTTACAGCGAGTTCCTCCTCACCAGACCCATATATCAGAAACATATCCTTAGTCCTCCTAAGGTATTTCAATATAATTTTGACAGCAATCCAATGACTGTTTCCTGGGTTATTCTGGTATCTACTTGTCAGGCTAAGAGCGCATGATACATCCGGTCTAGTGCATATCATTGCATACATGATTGACCCAATGGCAGACGCATATGGGACTTTCTTCATTCTCTCCTGTTCATCTTTCGTGGTAGGGCACTGAGATGAACTGAGAAGTGTTCCCTTTTGAATAGATACCAAACCTTTCTTAGAGTTCTCCTTTTCAAGATCTTTTCAATGTATGCACTTTGATTCAAACCTATCAGTTTCTCGGATCTATCCCTGTAGATCCCAATCCCCAAAACGTATTGTGCTTCTCCAAGATCCTTAATAGAGAAGCATTTACTTAGCCAAGTTTTAACACCCTCCATTGCCAGAATATCATTTCCAAATAACAATATATCATCCACATATAGTACAAGGAACATGATTGTGCTCCCACAAGCTTTCTTGTATACACAAGCTTCATCACCATTTTTAATGAAGCCAAATTTCTTGGCCTCCTCATTAAAACGATGATTCCACATTCTAGATGCTTGTTTCAATCCGTAAATTGACTTCTTTAACTTGTATACCTTTTTAGGATATTTCGGATCCACAAAACCTTCAGGCTGAACCATATAGACATCTTCCTCAAGATGTCCATTTAGGAAAGCGGTTTTGACATCCATTTACCATATTTCATAATCAAAATGAGCAGCAATGGCAAGTAATATCCTAATAGACTTTAGCATTGCCACAGGCGAAAAAGTTTCATCATAGTCAACCCCTTGAGTTTGAGTGAAACCTTTTGCTACAAGTCTAGCTTTATATGTATCCAAGTTTCCATGTATGTCAGTTTTCATTTTGAAAAGCCATTTACAATCAACTAGCCTTGAGCCAGTAGGTTGTTCAACAAGTTCCCAAACTTGGTTGTCATACATGGATTGCATCTCAGCGTTCATGGCTTCCTGCCATTTATCTTTATCAATCCTTGATAAAGCATCTTGGTAGTTGGTTGGTTCATCCAAATCAACCACATAGCAACCATCCATGAGAAACCCATATCTCTCAGGAGGATTACTAATCCTACCAGATCTGCGAACGTCTTGTGTATTTTGATCATCCTTTTGATCATTCTCAACATTTTCATGTTGAGTGCTAGTGTCAACCAATTATGCATCATCTACTTGATCTTGAACCTCTACAAGATCTATCTTCCTTTCACTATTTCCTTCCATTAGGAACTTAGTTTCAAGGAACTCAGCCTTTCGAGCAACAAATACATTTTGCTCGGTTGGATCATAGAAATAGTATCCCATATCATCCTTGGGATATCCTATGAAGATACACTTCGTGGATCGAGCATTCAACTTATTAGGGACGTAACGCTTAGGATAAGCTTCACATCCCCATACCTTTAAGTATGATAGAGATGGAGGTTTTCCAAACCACATCTCATGAGGAGTTCGTTCCACTTTCTTGGTTGGGGCCATATTTAGAATACGAGCCGCGGAGCATAGACAATAACCCCAAAATGATAGAGGCAACGAGCTTCTAGCCATCATAGATCGAACCATATCCATTAGGGTTCGGTTCCTCCTTTCGGAAACACCATTAAACTGGGGTGTTCCAGGAGGAGTGAGTTGCGAGATAATCCCACAACTTCTAAGATGATCTTGAAAAGCTTCGCTTAGGTATTCACCTCCTCTATCGGTACGAAGTACCTTAATTGTCTTGTTGAGTTGATTTTGTACTTCGTTTTGATATTCTTTGAATGCTTCAAAAGTTTCGTCCTTGTGTCTTAATAAGTAGACGTATCCGAAACGACTGAAGTCATCAATGAAAGTAACGAAGTATCTTTCACCATTCCTAGTCATGGGCTTAAAGGGTCCACATACATCTGAATGTATTAATCGCAATAAGTCTTTAGCCCTTTCATAGGTCCCTTTGAAAGGTGCTTTAGTTATTTTGCCTTGTAAACAAGATTCACATACATCAAACGAGTCTAGTTCATTTGATTTCAAAAGTCCATTCTTTTGAAGTGTATGCATTCGATTCTTATTTATGTGACCAAGGCGACAATGCCATAAGTAGGAATCACTCAAATCCCTTTTGAGTTTCTTGGTGTTTGTATGGAATATTGAGCCATTGTATGATGTGTCATCATGAACCAATTCATAAATACCATTCGAAGGTGAAGCCTTGAAATAGAACACATTATCTAAAGAAACATAGATATCATCATTAATGAAATTAAGATTAAAACCATATTGTCTCAAACAGGATACAGAAATAATGTTTCGTGATAAATCGGGTGCATACAAAACATTTTTCAAAATAAGCTCCAAACCACTTGGAAGCTTTAAAACAAAGTCTCCATGAGCTTTCACTTGCACCCTTGCTCCATTTCCCATGAAGAGACTTGTTGTTCCCGCATCTTGATCACTTCTTTTGAACCCCTGCAAAGAATTGCAAATATAAGTTCCACATCCTGTGTCTAATACCCATGTATTAGAAGAAGTAATACTAAGCTCAATGTATACCATATATACATTACCTGAGGTTTGCCCCGCATCCCTCTTTTCCTTCAACTCCTTAAGGTAGACCGGGCAGTTGCGTTTCCGGTGACCCATTTCACCGCAACCAAAGCACGGATCTTCCTTGGGGTTAGCTTTACCGGCAACCTTTTGCTTCTTGTTATTGTTGGTTGGGGTAACCATCTTCCCCTTTCCCTTGCCCTTGCCTTGGTAGGCGTGTCCTTTCCTCTTAGCTGCCTTCGGCTTAGAGGTGTTATTGTTTTTGGACCCGCCTTCATTGATCGTAAACACGGGTGAAGCCCTTTTACCCATGCTTGCTTTTGCCGTCTTAAGCATGGCATGTAATTCGCCAATGCTCTTATCCCATCCATTCATGTTGTAATTCATTACAAATGTGTCAAACTTCTTTGACAAGGAATTAAGGATAAGGTCCGTGGCTAATTCATTAGACACGTTGCAGTTTAGACGGTTTGCTCGATCAATTAGGCTTTTCATCTTAAGGACATAAGATGAAACGGATTTGGAGTCGTCCATCCGACATGCATGAAGCACTCGGACCGTTTCAAAGCGCTCGACACGAGCTTGTTGAAGGAACATCTCCTTCAACTGTGTGATCATGTCATATGCACTATGATGCTCAAAATCCTTTTGGAGTTCGGGTATCATAGTCCCAAGCATGAGGCAAGAAACTTGCAACGAATCGGTGCAATATTTCTCCCAATAAGCCATGCCTTCCGTATCATCCTCGTCCGGTTGATCGGGAATGGGGTCTTCCAACACATACGCCCTGTCCTCTAGTTTGAGGACAATTCTTAGATTGCGGAACCAATCCATGAAGTTCGTATGGTTGAGTTTTTCCTTTTCGAGGATTGACCTCAACGATAGGTTGTTAAAGTTTATTGGTGCGTTGGGAATGTTGTTGTTATTGGCGGCCATCTACAAAATTTAACAAAGTCGTTTAAGTATTAATTTTAATTTAACAATCAATACCATTTAAATCCAATTGATATTTATTAAATTTTAGAATCCAACGGTAAACCAAATTTTGGTTAGGTGACCTTTATCCCGTCATTTGATTTTGCTAGGTAGTCATTATATGACAATTGCAATCCTTTTGCAACTTCTAAGATATGGGATCATGCAATCCTTTTGAATGGCATATTTATCCCATCAACGCCTATTTGTTCCTCATGCTTCGGTGACCCTAAGTTCATGATTCCCAAATCAAGTCGTCCTACTAGTGTAAACGTGTAAATTCAACACACAAGTGGTTAGGTGACCTTTATCCCACAAGTGTGCGAAATCCACCTCAATCATATTAGTTTGCTCATAACAGTTAGGTGACCTTTATCCCATTATGAGTTCCCTAATATTTTCAAGTGTCACACAAAAGGATGGCGTTTAACTTGTTTGCCTTGTTAATTAAGGGATTTTAAGTTTTCTTTAATTCTAGCTTGAGAAAACATTTATGCCATACACCAACATGCATTTAGTATATGGTTCATTTGAAATCCATTTTCAAGTCTAGTAATATTAGCCAATTACTTGATATAAACCATTTTATATATATGATCCTTATCATGTTCTTAATAACCGTTTATTAATGTTCTTTTAGCCGTTTTTAATTTAACCATTTAAATTGATGTTTTGCATGTCGTTAATAATTTAACCAATTAAATTGTAGTTATGCTTGTTGTTAACTTGTGTGATAACTTGTTGTAGTAACATACACAATCCACAATCATACAAGAAATAAAACAACCATGCATGCAAACAAATGTGTTCACAATCAAGCCAATTTGGTAGACATTTGTTTAGCCGAAAACAAATGTCACTGGTTAAGGGTTATAACACTAAGTAGGAGATTTCAAAATCTCCCACTTAATCTTGCATCCAAATGCATCTTCCAAGTCTTCATCTTGTATCTTCATTTTTACAAAAAATATATCCTAATACATTTTTCTAGAAAATAAAAATACAACCTAATCTATTTTACATACCAAATATAAAATAAATTACATAACCAAAAAAATAAAATAACAACCAAATTGAATGAATATTACAACCACATGAATGAATTAATATTACATACCAAATGAATTATTAATAATCATCCAAACATGCAACCATTCAAACAAAAGGTCTAGGCTTGATTGTGAACTTCTACATACAACAAATATGACCAAAATGGAAGAGCCCAAAACCCATTTTGGGACTCAAACAATTCGGCCTAAATAACATACCCACCCAAACCCATTAATTTTTTTGCATTTTTCTTTCATGCATGTACATAAAATGCAAAATATAGTATGTATAATAAATCATCTCGAAGCATATTCCGTCAACTTCGGCTCTAGATACCATTGTTGGGATTTAACAAGTTTCATTATACTTACAACATTTTAAGAATCAAATTAAAGCGGAAGCATGTGTATATTACCATTTAAAACTTGTATATTATTAACCAATTAAAGTTAAATCCCAATGAGGATCAAGTTATGAAACATGCTTACAAACTACAAGAAATAATAAAGAGGTTATACCTATTCCAAGCTTGGTAGTGAGTGATGAAGATGATGATGAAGAATAGAGCTCCAAATGGATGAAACCTCAAGTAGTTATACCCCAAACTTTTGCACCAACACCTAGCTTTTGGTTAGGATTTTTCTAACACTTGAATATACCTTAAAAAAATTAAATGGACTCTCTTTGAGCTACTAAAGCTCACGGCAGCAGCTGTTAGAAATAGAGAGTGCAGAATTTTTTTTTCAAGTTCTTTTGATGTGTAATGCATGTGTGTGTTGGTCTTGCAAAATGTATTGGTTAATATGCACATGGAATGCAAGTAACAAGGTAAAAGCAAGTCAAAAGAGCATGCCTTCACCATACTCCCATGCCACTTCCAATTCTTTTATAAACTTATTTTATAAGACTAGATTTTATAAAACTAGTTTTTATAAAACTAGTTTTTATAAAACTAGATTTTATAAAATACATTTTTATAAACTTGCACATTATATATTTTACAAAACTAACTTTACAAAATGTAACATAACTTAATTAATTACTTAACCTATAAATAATTAAATCCATATTATAAGTTATGTTTACATTATTTTATAAAACTAATTTTATAAAATGTAACTTAACTTTATTAATTATTTAACCTATAAATAATTAAATTCTTGTTATATAAATTATAGCATAATTTATATACACATCAAGTAATATTATTTAAGAAAACCATTTTTCTTAAATTTCAAGTGTTGCGTAATTCAATCAACGATCCAATCGTTAAGATCAAAATACGATTAAGGTGTCGGTAAGCTTGTTATTGGGTATGACCCGACTTGGATCAAAACATATTAGCCACATTAATTTAATATGTCTCTCGGGCATACGAAATATCTTCAAACATAAATGATAAATTTAAAGTTAAAACTAAACAAGTTCAAGGTTGGATCCTTTATATAATGAGATGTCAATATACAAGCTTGAATCTTCATAAAATGAACTTTAAAGTTTCAATACTTGAACTTAAAGAGGATCTTAAAGTAATTGATCCTTTGATTATTACAAATTTCATGTAGGACCAAAAGCTACAAGGCTTTGATCCTTGTTCTTGATTCTTTATCATACAAGTAATTAAAGAATGCAAGATAACATAAGGATTTAAGTTACAAAACCAAAATCCAAAAATAATAAAAAGATGATGATGATGATTACGGTTTTAGGAGCAAAAAGAAGAAGGAAAAAGAGTTTAAACCTTCAAGTTCTTCAAGTAATTTTGAGAGAAAAGTTAGAGAGAAATTTGAGAGAAAAAGAGTGTGTGTTTTTTTGAAATGAAATGAGAGAATGAAGTGAAGTTTAAAAAAAATAAAGTGGTGGTGAGGTGGTGTTGGTGGCCAACGGTTAAGGGAGCAAGGGAGGGGACCATTTGCTTGGCATGGGTGGTAGTACATGGTGGTGTGGGTACATGTTGGGTGGCATGGGGTGTAAGGTTAAAATGTGTAAGTATTAGTACCAAGCATGCTTAATACTTGTCTTATTTACTAATGGGTTTTGTCTTATGTTTCATGGGCTAACTAGTCCACTAATTAGTCCATTAAGTGAGCCCATTAAGTTAAATAGGTTGGGCCTTTAATAAGCTAGGTCCATTAAGGGCTTAAGTCCATTAAAACTAACTAGTAAGCATTAGTAAACACTAAGCATAATTAAGAAAATAATAAAGCCAAGTAATTGTCATAAATATATAACAATTATGTTTACGTAGTCATAATATTCCAATTATGACAATAGTTTATCGTGCACTAAGTACGTAGCTCGTTTTAAACAATAAGTGGCACTAACGTTCATAAATGTATTCAAGGATTATGTTAAGTAACTAAGTACTTAAAAACACGTTGTAAGGCATTAATGAAAGTAATTAACATAATTAATGATCTCGGCAATTAATCTAACTCAGTACGCACTGAAACGCAGTTTCATGAAATTAATAAATATAATTAAAAGTTGAAAAATTCGGGTCGTTACAGTATGTAGCTGCTTCCTACGCGCCAGTGCCCAAAACTTCCGGTCATGCTCGCTCATCTAGTGTACCCCGTAGTTCTTTACGTACACGTGAGTCTGCTGAAGCGGGGTCTTCTAGTCGCCATCCATTTTACGTTGGTAAGCGAAAATTGACACCCAAGGAATTCAACGACATGTTTGCGCCTTTTTCTCCACTTTATTTATAACCCCTCATATTCTTCAAAGCGCGCAACTCCTGGTAAAATATTGATTGCGCGCTTGGTTACCTTACTGTGTTTTATTGATTTAAAGTATTTTTGTCTTTTTTAGATGATGATGATGATGATGATGATGATGAGGAAGCGGTCCCCTCGAATTCCACTGATACTTCTCCCCAGGGTGAGCGCCAAACTGGTGAAGGTTTACGCGATGATGCGCACGTAGATGTAACAAATAAGGTGTGAGCGCTGCGAGAGGAAAATCAACGTCTTCGCGAAGTGTTGGAAAAGTCAAAATCTGAAAGAGACGATTTGCAGCTCAAGCTGGGGGTTACTTTTTCACAGAAGATGCAAATGGAGGCGGACATGAGTGAATTAATGGATCGCCATTATGCGCTTGTCCAGGAGACGTGATCAATCCTAAATTAGATGCTTAGATCTAATTTAGGAGTTGAGTGCAATGAGGGGTGGATGGTGGTATTGATAATGGTTTTGGGACCTTATGATCGTCTTTCACTTAGATTCAAGTGATCAATCACTATGTCCCGGTCTTGATCGAATTACCTTGGTTTGATTATGATTAAGGCTTGGGCGTGTTCACAAGCGAACCATAAAAACCTTAGCAATTGCACAGAATCAACAACCTAAAATGAGAGGCCAAGCTCCCTATTCATAGGCTTCAGATTTCCGCAGAGCTATCAACCGCGCATCACCAACATACCCGCAGTAATTGTGCGGGACACTCTTGCAGATATTCTTTGCACATGGTTCCGCAGAGTTTAAAAACCGCGCATAATTGCTTGTTCACTTCAGCGGTTCTGTTTGCTTTTGCACTTGAGTTGCCTTTTGCACTTAAAATATACATATATATGCCTATATATATGATCAAGTCCCCCCAGTTTATTGTGTTATATATAAGCAGAAAATATAACATAATAAACTCTAAAAAATGTAGTTTAAAATGCTCTTCTCAATCGGTCCGCAAAATATTAATTATTTGGTAAGCATTTTTATGCAATAGTCAAGTGACCATTAAACTATGCAGTAAAACAACGGCTACATAGTTTCCCGAAGCATTTTACGCACTTGCTATTCGTTAAAGTAAACCGTTGCAAAGTTAATTCTCCTATAAATACTAGCGAATCCAGTTTTATCAAGATTCACATTACCAACTCACTTATTCACATATTTCCAAAACTTCAATAATCTATTCTCTTATTTTTCCAACTTTTAACAATCTTCGCCGTTTATTCAATTAATTAATCATTAAGATCCAAGAACTTAGCCAAAAGGATAATCCCAAATCCTTTATTGCTTCACGGCTTAGAAGCCCCAAAGCAAAAACTCAATCCTCTTCTGCCAACAAGGGCACAGAGGTACCTTCTACTGCAGAATCGAGCAAAAAGTGCAAG
This sequence comes from Rutidosis leptorrhynchoides, assembly GCF_046630445.1. Classification (NCBI taxonomy): domain Eukaryota; kingdom Viridiplantae; phylum Streptophyta; class Magnoliopsida; order Asterales; family Asteraceae; genus Rutidosis; species Rutidosis leptorrhynchoides. The sequence continues at coordinate 218,442,737 of NC_092333.1, read as the reverse complement.
TATATCGGTCCTTCTGCATCTGAGCAAAGGCAAACCCGATCAAATACAAAGAACCTTGTTGAGACCCCAATTGTTTCAGAATACTCTTCTGAAACAAAAACTCATAAGTTTAGTCGCCTTTTATACGCTTTTATTGAATTCGCAATTTATATTAGCCGATATGCATAGCATTCGATTTAATTCATGCATATATATTTTCCTTTCTTCTTGCAGCTGAGCAGACCATTACCCCTCCAGAGTCTGGTGATCTGACCCTCGCTAAATATGAAAAGGCATTTCGCACTCCTCCCAACCCAATTAATTCAGTACGAATTGATGGCTTCCATGGGTATTTCTGTGCTTCCCCGGCTGCTACGGAGGAGCAATTTCAAAAGATGAAACTTGCAATTCCTGACAATCTGCGTCAGGAATTTGCCAAGCTTAATTCTGTTTCTGCACATAACTCATTTGTGCAGAACTTTTACATGCCTTTCAATTCTGCTGCAGACATGATTGCTTGTCAAGAGCAGTTTTATGACCTCTTAAACAGCGAGAAGTTGAAGCTTGAAGAAGAGCGCAAGAAAACAACTCTTGCTCAAAAGCAATACTCCACCCTTACCACAGACCTCAAGACTGTGAACGAGGCTGTGGAGGATCTTAAAAAGCAGTTGTCTGAAAAGACAACTGAAGAAAACAAACTAAAGGTGGCACTTGAAGCTGCCAATAAGACAATCGAAGAGCGTACTTCAGAGCGCGATGAAGAATAGTTTTCTAGAGTTGCTGCTGAATTAGAATTTTCAAGACTGCGCCAACATCTACCTGTTTTTGCGCAAAAGGTGATGGACTCTCATGCTATTTCTGAGAGATTTGATGTTTACATTGCTGCACTTCAGCAACGTGAACGGGTTAAATTTCATGCTCGCCTTGGAGAAATTTGCGAGCTACCAGAACCACTGCCTAAAGACATAGCAAATATGCTCTGCAGCTGCAAAGAGGCTGACGAATAATATGAACTCGGCAAGGCGTACATTACTGAGATTCCCATCCTCAAAGTTATTGCTATTAGCAAAAATAGGGATGCTACTGCTGAGGATATTATGATACTTGACCTCAGCAAGAGTGATAAACAAGCGCAGTAGTTTTCGCGCATTTAATTTGTAACAGACAACGCAGCTGTCTCTGCGTTTTTATTTAATATTAATGAATTTCTTTTTATAATAATCAATTGCAATTGTTTATTTTTATAGCGCTTCATTCCATGTAATATTCGCAATCACTAGACTTGTCTTTTGCATATTCAATCATTTATTATTGTGCACATAATAAAGATTTACTTTAGCGAAACAATCTTTTACTTGTATAATTATAAATATACCTTGCGAATCTTCCAAGTCCGCCGAAACGATCCTTGAGAAAAATATTGCGTTTAAAATACGCTAACTGTGTCATTGCGAAGCATCTAAGTTGGGTCGATTCACAACTTAGGAATTTTAATATACATAAGGTTCCTTCATTTCGCAAACACTTAATTAAAATATCTGTTCCAATTTTTAGCGGGCTTTTCCATCGCTATATTACTACTACTGCACTTTAATATGCAGAGTTTATCATGAAAATAATACGCAAAACAATTGCCAAACACTTTCTTTATTATTCATATACGCCTTAAGCACAAAATTCTTACATATATCATGAAAAAATATCATACAAATATTCCTCACATAGGGCAACAATTTTCAAAAATTTTCACAAGTATTTCTGTTTCTGCAACAATGTTGCCAAATTTTTGTGCATACCGCAATGAAGTGCGAAACCTTGCCATTGTTACTCGTTAATTTTTCAATTCATGCATAACCATGCAAATGAACCTTTTAAATATGCGCCATCTTTCTGCAGAAGTATGCATTATACGCATAAAAGTTGTCGCTGTTGAGCTGTTATTGCCATCCACTCATGACACATTTTTGGCAGAGTTAACTGTATCACACATGGTATGCTCAATTGCCATTGTTTGTTGGCTCATGACTTCTCTTGAGCTATCATCACTTTGCTTTAGAACAATGCAGCTGGTTACAACCTCATGACCTTCGATACCCACATTTTCCTGCACAGTAATTAACGCACACGTTGGCTCACTTTCTGTAGATGTTACTGTCGCTATGCCTTTGCATGTTGTGAACTTAACCATTCCCTGAATTGTGGATGAAATAACTCCCAATTTACATAGTGCAGTGCATCCCAGAAGGATATTAAAACGTGAAGTGGACCACATAACCTATAAATTTAAAATCTCCTTTCGCACCCTTTTTGCGTCCACCTCATCGGTTAATTCAACATCTAATTCCAATTGCCCCAAAGGCCATGTTGCTTTGCCCGAAAATCCAGAGAGCGATATTGCAGTTGGTAGCAGTTTTGATTTAATGTTGTCTGGTAATTTACTGAAACATTATTTATACATGACATAAACACTACTTCCAGTGTCAATATGCACTTTTCGGATAAGAATTATTGAATCTGCAATCTTACATGAGATGATTACAGGCTCTTCTGACAATCCGCAGTGTTGCACTGGCGGAAAAGTTATTGGCGTAAATTGCCATTTTTCAGGAACTTCATCAGCTTTTCTTTTCTGCGCAACATTGTTTATTTGTAACATATTAATCACTTTAATTTCCTGCAAATTTTCCTTTTTTCAACAAATTTTGCGCCCAAATTTTTGACAGCGGGAGCTTTTCTTTCTTGTTGAACAGTTGCGTTTACATTTGGCGTCTTAGGTGTGTTATTCAAACAAGGCACAATCATTGCATCTGTAGAACTTGCCATTTTATCAATTAACAAGTGACTCAATTTGCCTTGCGTTGTTGCTTCGGCAATCAACTCAACCAGATCGCGGCATCTGTGTGTGTCATGACCGTAATCATCATGAAAAACACAAAACTTAGATTTATCGCGTCTGTTATTTTCTGACAGCGGTGGTGGATCTGGGAAAGCTTTTGCGATCCTCTCTTGCATCAAAATCTCTTTTGGCATTTTAGATAACGCCTGAATTATATCAAATGAATCATTACTCCATTTTGCGATTGTTGTTCCCATGGTTACCATTATCACCATTATTGCACTGTCGATCATTACGCTGATAACCGCCATTATTGTTTCTTCGCTGATAGCCTTATCCACGATTGTTATCACGATAATTATCCTGATTACCATCTCGAAAATAATCATGATCATCTCGCCAGCCCCTTTCCTTTCCCCAATTACAGTTTTGCGTAATGTTGCTATCTTCCCTACAATGTATATAATCATAAGTTTCTTGCATAACATTTGCAAAGGTTTACGGCACATCTCTACGCAATCTCCGCACTAATGTGGGGTGTTTCTGCGGGTTAATTGCATGAACGAAACCAGAGATTTTTTGGTCTTCAAACAGATTTGGTATCTTCTGACATTCATAAACATAGCGCGTAAGCAAGCCACCTAGCGTTTTTTTAAACCCTTGCTTGATATCATGGCACTCGATGTGCGTCTTTTTCTGCGGCAGCAAATTTTGAAACTGCAAAAGGAATTTTTCACGCAGGTCAATGAAGCCAGCAATGCTTTGTGCATTCAAATCATGGAACCATTCTCGCGTTAAGCCTTGTAAAACCATGGGAAAACTCTGTATGCGACAGGTTCATCCCAATTATATGTACTCACGACTCTTTCGAGCCGCTGTAAGAAATCTAGGGGATCAGTTAAGCCGGAATACATGCCCAAGGTTGCAGGCACAATTGGCGGTGTTGTGATTAGATAATCAGAAATATGCGGTACAAATTTATCTATCACCGAAGTAATTTCTGTCGCGGTTTTAGTGCGCGTTTCTTTTGTTTCTGCACAATATCTTTCAATCATCTTTTAAATCACATCAGGTTGATCAAATTTATGTTGCATATCTTTCGGCGCAATTTTGCGAAATATATCTGCTAAAAATAATTGTGCATTTTCCTTTTCTGCAACATTTGAAGTTTCGCCCTCTTCCATATACTGTAGAATTGGCGTTCCAGGCCTTCTGTGTTTTAACTTTTTTTACTTCAATGATTTCAGGATCACTCTCTGAATTATCAGAGAGTTGACACTGTACTTTTGAATGCTTTGCTTTCTTTAAAAGCAGTACAGGCAATCAAACGCGTTACAATCACGCATATCTTCAGTTAAAGTTTCACTGCTGTTTATGACCAATTGTTGCTTTTGCAACAAGGTGTCTTTTAGCGGCCATTCATAGTTTAGCGGTATATGAAGATCAAGACCTTTCTCTTGAAGTAATTGCCTTGACTCTAAAGGCAGTATTACGCGCTTTGCATTTTTATTTGTCATATCTTTTTCCGCGTTTTTGTTAGCAACATTCACGGTGCTCTCATTCGCCGAATTTTTATCTACATTCCCTTGAGGATTTGTAGAAACAACTTTTGCAGTATTTTCTTCCCGATTATTTTTAACTTGCGAAGCATTGCGTTTAGCTGCAATCGCTTTTTCAACTACAGCATTTTGTTGTGTTCCTTCATTAGCAATAACATTTCCTGATGATTTAGCAAGCAAATCTTTTGTTTTCTTGCTGATCTCAGGACTTGTTTGAAAATCGAACGACGTTGAATTTCTAAAATCACAGATATCAGCTGTATTATTGCTCTTCTTTTTGCTGTGTGTTGTCATTTTAGTTTGACACTTTCAATTAAATCGTAAAAACCTGCAAATCATGAAACAAGAACATGACTATAATTGAATTCGCAATTATTTTTATTCGATTATACAGAATGAATTTATTGAATTCAATTTTAATTCAGGTTACACGGTTGGTGCCAGTTGATCATTCCTAAATTAAATGCTTAGATCTAATTTAGGAGTTGAGTGCAATGAGGGGTGGATGGTGGTGTTGATAATGTTTTTGGGACCTTATGATCGTCTTTCACTTAGATTCACATGATCAATCAACATGTCCCGGTCTTGATCGAATTACCTTGGTTTGATTATGATTAAGGCTTGGGCGTATTCACAAGTGAACCATAAAAACCTTAGCAATTGCACAGAATCAACAACCTAAAATGAGAGACCAAGCTCCCTATTTATAGGCTTCGAATTTCCGCGGAGCTATCAACCGCGCAGCACCGACATACCCGCAGTAATTGTGTGGGACACTCTTGCAGATATTCTTTGCGCATGGTTCCGCAGAGTTTAAACACCGCATATAATTGCTTATTCATTTATGTGGTTCTGTTTGCTTTTGCACTTGAGTTGCCTTTAGCACTTAAAATATACATATAATTGCTTATATATATGATCAAGACGGGCAAGTCGGAGCGTGATTTTAAACATTTAAAGGCTGGATTCCCTCACATTATCAGCAATGCACTCAATTGTAAGGTAGTCAACTATGCTTATAATTCGCTGGGTGAAGGCTGTTGAGGACCGGGAGCACGTTCGATTTTGGGATTTCATCAAGAAGCACGTATCTGTCCCTGACCCTCTTCTTGCTGCTACCGAGGCTCGTCTCACTCCTAACGCCGAGGTAATCACGAGGGCGGTGGTGAAATCCTTAGAAAACATTGAGATTATTTGCTTGAAGTGATATTCGCGCGATCCAAGAATGACTGCGCAGGATCTAATAAACCCAGAATTGTAATTTGCGCATGTATATATTTTAAAGAATTTCATTCTTTAGTAGCGTATGCACTTTGTCCATTCGATGTAATTAATGAAAGTATAATGTTTATAAGCATTTTCACCATTTTTCATTTTATTGTTATCGTTAAGTGCGTACAACACCGTATTTATTGGTATAGTTATCTCATGATGCCGCGTTTATGCGCTTTTTGGTGTTGCACGTTATGGACTTGTTAAAGTAACTAGTTTTATGCTCGAGACATTAGTATCGGTCTCCACATATATTGTTGTGCAAAAACCATACATATTGACGTAATACTTCGTTGCGCGTGTTCAGGAGTCTTTTAAATGCGCCAACACTTAGGATCGAGGTCAAGGTGACCAAACCTTTCGTTTATAGTCATGACTTACAGATCTCTAGTTCTGTGAGGGTGAGGCTAGGGCAAACCAATGATCGTCGCCCTCCGATTAATAAAGTTAGCCTATCGCCAAATAGGCTTCTACCGCGTGGGAACTAGAGAAGACATCCCTTATGTTGGCAGGACCAGTGCAAAAGACTTCCCTGTGCTCAGACAGTTTAAGTCAAATATCTATTCTGCTTAACACATGTACATGAAATAGTAGACTGGAAATGACTTGATGTATGAAAAGTACAATTGAAAAGACATTATTTAATAGTGAAATTAACTAGTAACCAATCTTTGCGCGTAATAATAGTATCGCTACATGAAAATTAAGATAAACTAGCGGAATGATCAGTTCCTCTACTTTCTTCATCACATGTAACATTGTTTCAGCGCGGTAGCATGCCAAGTGCGTTTAATCGTCTTACCATTGAGCTCTGCCAGTTTATCGATTCCAGTTTTGCTAATTCCATTGACTCTGTAGGGAGCCTCCCAATTAGGCCCACTTTCCCAGTATCTTCGACTCTGATTGCCTGGTTGTCACGCCAAACAAGGTCACCCACCGCATACGTTATGAGTCTAACTCTCTTATCGTAGTACCCAGCGATGCGTTGTTTGTTAATGGCTTCGCGCGCGGCTGCCATTTCTCTGCGCTCTTCCAGTAAATCCAGGTTAGTACGCAGATCCCTAGAGTTCTTCTCTTGGCTGAACGAAAGTGTTCGCTCTGTGGGTATGGCTATCTCTGCAGGAAAGACTACTTATGAGCCATATACCAGGCTAAATGGCGTCTCTTCGGTGCTATTTTTGGTGTCCTGCGATGTGCCCAAAGGACTTTAGGGAGCTTGTCCAACCATCCTCTTCGTTACTTTCCTAATCTTGTCTTGATGGCGTGGACGATGTCTCTATTAGTGACTTCGCATTGTCCATTGGCTTGAGGGTGCGCAATCGATGAGAAACTTTGTTTTATGTTTATCCATTGACACCAACTGCGAAAAGGCTCTCCTTCAAACTGCATTCCGTTATCGCTCACTATTTTATTAGGGATGCTGAACCTGCAGACAATGCTTTCCCAGAAAAAATCCCTCACTTTTTTACTCGTAATTTTGTTCAGCGGTTTTGCTTCTACCCATTTGGTGAAGAAGTCAATCACAACTACCAAATAATTAGCGCTTCCGGACCTGGCTGGGAACGGTACCACTATGTCGATAACCCATTTGTAGAAGGGCCATCACGACGTTATGGAAATCATCGGGTGGCGTAGCGCTTTGCAGATGGGTGCATGCAATTGACATTCTTGACATACCCTTATCCTTTCAGCCGAATCGTTATACATATCGGGCCAGTAATAGCCCAGTCTTTTGATTTTTTTCTGCCACCGTTCTAAAACCATAGTGTAACACGCAAGCTCCTGCGTGAACTTCGTCTATGATATTCTCGGCTTGCTTGGGCCTGACGCAACGAAAGCTCGGCCCAAGATATGACTTCATATACAGGACATCATCACGCAATTCGTACATTGGAGCTTTGACTCTTATCTTTTTGGCTTCTTTTTCATCTTCGGGCAACGACCCCATTTTCAAAAATTCAATGATGTTGGTCATCCAGCAATGCTCAGCTTCTTCAACAATAGCGGTTAGTTGACTGGGTTCAATTGATTTCTTGAAGATTTAATCGACTAAAACTTCCTTTTCAAGATGATTAAATGTCAGCACAGCCAACTTGCTCAACACGTCCGCCTACTTATTCTGACTTTGAGGTATTTGGCTTATCTGGAAATCATCAAATTCGCTGATCAGGGAACGCACTAGGGCTAGATATTCCTGCATTCCTTCATCGTGAGCATCGAAAGTGCCATTAATCTGGTTGGTGACTAACTGGGAATCAACGTATGCTTGGATTTTCTTAACCCCAATCTCTTTGGCCAGCCTTACTCCTGCCAACAGGGCTTCATACTCAGCTTCATTATTCGTCGCTTTGAAGCTGAACCTAAGCGCATAAGTGTGTTCCTCCTTGGCGGGACCCGTGAGCAACATTCCTGCACCTGCTCCTTCTGAAGCACTCTCACCATCAGTATACAACTCCCAAAGTTCTGCCATTGATGGTGTAACATTTTCGAAATCTAGCGTAATAGGCATATCTGAAGTGGTTTCTACTAGGTAATATGCTAGTATCTGCCCCTTAACTCGCTTCTCGCACAAAGTTAATCTCATGTTCTCCCAACTCAATTGCCCACTTTGTTAGTTGTCTCGACATTTCTGGTTTATGCAGAATTTGTTGGATAGGCTGATCTATCAATACCACTATAGAATGAGCTTGGAAGTATCGTCGTAGCCGTCGCGTAGTAATCACGAGCGCATATACGAACTTTTCAATTGGGCGATAGTTTAGCTCACTTCCAGTCAGTGCTTTACTCAGGAAGTATATAGGTGTCTGCACTCCATCTCTTTCAGCAATTAGAACTGAGCTAACGGCTTCTCGCGCAATCGCCAAATATAAGATAAGGGTTTCCCCAGCAATTGGCGCGGTCAAGGTGGGAAGGTTTTTTAGCAGCACCTTCATTTCTTGAAATGCCTTTTGGCTTCCTCAGTCGATTTGAAATCAGACCTTTTCGCACAATTCTTTTGCGTACTAAAAAAAGGAAGCGATCGTTCGGCTGCTTTTGATAGGAACCTAGTTACCGCGGCAAGCTTAATGTTTAGACTTTGAACTTGTTTTTTGGTTTTTGGAGATGGCATGCGTTCAATGGCTTCGATCTTCTTTGGGTTAGCTTTGATCCCCCTAGTGGTGATCACGTGTCCCAAAGATGATCCTTCTTCTTCTCCAAAACTACACTTTGATGGTTTGAGATTCATGTTAACGATGCGCAGTGTGTCGAAGGTTTCGAGGATGTCTGCTAGCAGTTGTTCCTCGCTATTACTCTTAATAACCAAGTCATCGACGTATGCTTCCAGATTGCAACTAAACTGCTTAGCGAAAGTCGTGTCAATCATGCGTTGGTAATTAGCGCCAACATTCTTGAGACCGAATGGCATCTTTGTATAACAGTATATGCCATGGTACGTGTGAAATGCTGTCTTTTCTTCGTCTTCCACTGCCATAAGGATTTGATGACAACCTTTGTACGCGTCTAAGAAGCACTTAAACCTGAATCCCGTGAGGAATTCGACCATCCAATGAATTTCTGGCAAGGGGTAGTTATCCTTCGGGTACACCTTGTTAATGTCTTTGAAGTCGACACACAGGCGCCACGACCCGTCGGCCTTAGGGACTAGGACGAGATTTGGCACCCACGTTTGATAATTAACTTTCCGCAAGATATTTGCTTTGACCAACTTGTTAACTTCCCCGCACAACCATTCACTTCTGTCTGGCGCCATGGGCTTCTTCTTTTACCGGACAGGTTTCATGTTTACGTTAGCATTAAGGCGGTGTTACGCAACGTCGCGTAATGATGCGCATAAGCTGCACATCTATATGCGCTATATCAGATCAGCGCGCGTCGCCCCATATAAATCGTGCGGGCTCATATCTTACGCTGACTAGCGCGCCATCTTGTCATGCTCTAACAAAGAACTCATAAACATCAATCGCACAAATTTAACAAACAGTGTCGTATTAGAAAACGGATAAAGCTAGAAAGGTAATATGGCGACACAAAAAAAGAAAGGACACCTGTGGCTGCACGATGCGATCCTGACATTGCAGGGTAGATAGAAAAGGAGAGCAGGGTATAAAGGGGACAACACTAAGATAATGACAGCACTTTTTCAGCTTTTTGGGATAAAAGGACAGAGATTGTGACGACCCGAAAATTTTCGACCAAATTTAAACTTTAATTTTAATATAAGTTTGATATGATAAGCAAAGACTATTAGATTGAACTTTAGAATTATTGAACTATTTCATGAAAGCATTTAACCCTTGACTATCCTCGAGGATTCACGAACAAATTGTGTGTGGATAAATATATATATATATATATATATATATATATATATATATATATATATATATATATATATATATATATATATATATATATATATATATATATATAAGTATATATATAATAATAATTGAAAGAATAAAATATAATATAAACATTAAAGTTAAATATGTAAATAAGATATAAAATAATTAAATTTATTCTATATATATATATATATATATATATATATATATATATATATATATATATATATATATACATATGACTTTTTATACATAACTGATATTGTAGGTATATTGTAATAAATATAAAATATATAAATCTTGACAAATCAAATATAAATTCTATAGATAATTATTATTATATTGTTGTAAGATATAAAAATTAAGTGCTCAAACTATGTTGTTATGTATATATGTATATGTATATCTTAAAAAGGACATATGTAATATTATTATATTAAATTTAATTACAAGTTGAATATAATTGTTATATTAATGTTATTATCATTACTTTCATTATTATTATTATTTGTAAAATTTGATATATATAATTTGTTATATTATTATTATTAGTAGTATTTTGATTAGTAATATTATTATTATTATTTTTATTAACAGTATTTCCTATAACACTTTATTATTTGATATTAATATTAGTAATATATTTATTTATTTATTAATAGCAAATATATAGGATTAAAATATGTTATATCACGACTAATTAATTATTTGACATTAAAATCTTTAAATGATACAATTCTGTCCCAATCCCTTCCACTTGGCTTAAAGTCTTGATTCCATTTGCAATACTCCAAATTCTGTTGCTAGTCGAAACAGATATACATATACTGTTATATATATAGATACAAGGTATGTAATTCTATTTCCTATCATTGTCATTCTATAGGAAATTTTGAGTTTGTCTTTAAAATCTACACAGATCGATTTCCAAATCAGATATATCCAAAAATTAGATTACAATCACTTTCAATTTTTTTTTGTGTACTCCTGTTTCTGCTCGATTTCTTGTCGACCCGATTAATATAAAACGTGATTTAATACCAAGTGTTAAGAGATGCTAATCAACTTTACAATCTCAATCTCAAATATCATAATCATCTGTTTGAAACTGATCAATTTTTTTTTCAAATATTCAAGTATACAGCTTACCAAATCACTTTTTCACCAAATCACGAAATTGAACGAAACTTTAAAATCTAATAATGCAAAGTTATTAGAAATCTTTTACTCAATCACTCTGTAAATTCACAGCCTTCAATTTTCATTATCGAATCCAAATTTCAGAGTTAAAGTTTGGTTTCAAAAAGTCAAACAAATCGTTCATCGTGAAATTCAAATTCGTGTGTGTGTTTCAAGGTAAATTGACGATTCCTATAGTTTCTATATGTGATTACTAAACTACTTCGTGTTATAGTCCTTAGCTATAAAGCAATTAAAATCGAAAATCATTATAATTTATTTTTTTGTTTCCAACCGTCACCTAGCAAGCTGTCTTTCTTTTTTTTTTTTTCAATCAAATTCATCACTAATATATGTTTTTATATTGGATAATAAATCCCAAAAATAATTAGTAAACTTATTTTTATGTGGATTGGATTTTTGGATCGATTTTGATTTTTAGTGGTGAGGAAGAAGATGACTACGGTTTAAGGGTTAAAAGCAATTAAAATCCAATATTAACAGAAAAGCAATGTGGCTCAGTTGGTGGGGAGGATGTGTTGGTTTCGAGAGGTCTCGGGTTCAATTCCAGGCGTGGGCAGTTATTTCTCTAGAACTCTTTTTAAGGTAGTTTACTATTTGTTATTATTAATATTATTTGTTATTATTATTATTATTATTGTTATTATTATTATTAATGTTATTATTATTATTATAAATATTATTGTTATCATTATTGATTATTGATATTATTATTATTATGCTTATGAATATAATTATAATTAAGATATAGAAGATGATAATAGAAAGATAACAAAATAAGATAATATATAACTATGATTAATATTGTTATTTTGATTATTATCGTAAACTTTAATATTAGTATTATTATCAACATAGTTATTAGTTAAGGTTATATACATATGCAGATTATAAATACAAACATGTTTATAAAGATGATTATACTTGTAATTGAATAATGAGTTAAAATGAAATATTATTATTATTAATATCATTATATTATTAATCATTATTATTATTAGTGTTATTATTGACATAAGATTATGGATGATATTAGGAACAACGAGTACGATAAGTATGCTATAAATAAAGATGAAATCGTTAGTAATGATAATAAATAATATTATGAATACGTAAGAAATCTAAATAAATTTATGGGTTGTATAAGTATGTATAACACATCTTTTATTATTAAAAAGGTTATTATAATTAATACCAAATTTGTGATTTTTATCATTACCATAATTATACTAATATTATTACTATTAGTAATATTATAATTATTATCATTTTTACCACTATTAATACTATTTCGATATTACTATAACTACTATTATTAATATACAAATTATATATATATATATATATATATATATATATATATATATATATATATATATATATATATATTAAAAATATATTTAATACATATAACATAACAAAAATTAATATTTTATATAACAAAATGAATAAATGACACATATATACATATATATACATTCAATATAAAAACAACATAACTAATAAAGTTATATATTTAGATAAATTTGATCGATTACGAATATGTATATTAATAAATATACCAATGATATAGGTTCGTGAATCCGAGGCCAACCCTGCATTGTTCAATGTCGTCATATGTATTTTTACTACAAAATACAGTATTGTGAGTTTCATTTGTTCCCTTTTTAAATGCTTTTGCAATATATATTTTTGGGATGAGAATACATGCAGGTTTTATAAATGATTTACAAAATAGACACAAGTACGTGAAACTACATTCTATGGTTGAATTATCGAAATTGAATATGCCCTTTTTATTAAGTCTGGTAATCTAAGAATTAGGGAACAGACACCCTAATTGACGCGAATCCTAAAGATAGATCTATCGGGCCTAACAAACCCCATCCAAAGTACCGGATGCTTTAGTACTTCGAAATTTATATCATATCCGAAGGGTGTCCCGGAATGATGGGGATATTCTTATATATGCATCTTGTTAATGTCGGTTACCAGGTGTTCAATCCATATGAATGATATTTTTGTCTCTATGCATGGGACGTATGTTTATGAGATATGGAAATATGAAATCTTGTGGTCTATTAAAATTATGAAATGATTATTTATGATAAACTAATGAACTCACCAACCTTTTGGTTGACACTTTAAAGCATGTTTATTTTCAGGTATGAAAGAAGTCTTCCGCTGTGAAATTGCTCATTTTAAAGATATTATTTGGAGTCATTCATGACATATTTCAAAAGACGTTGCATTCGAGTCGTTGAGTTCATCAAGATTATTATTAAGTCAATTATAGTTAGAAATATTATGAAATGGTATGCATGCCGTCAACTTTCGATGTAAATGAAAGTTTGTCTTTTAAAAACGAATGCAATGTTTGTAAAATGTATCATATAGAGGTCAAGTACCTCGCGATGTAATCAACTATTGTGAATCGTTTATAATCGATATGGACTTCGTTCAGATGGATTAAGACGGGTCGTTAGAGTTTGTATCAGAGCGGTGGTCTTAGCGAACCAGGTCTGCATTAGTGTGTATAACTGATAAGTCGTTAGGATGCATTAGTGAGTCTGGACTTCGACCATGTCTGCATGTCAAAAATTTTGCTTATCATTTTTGTCGGAAATCATCAGTTTATCATCCTTAGGAAATTTCCTGCCTATCATTCTTAGTCTAGACACATCTTACTGCAATGATTGCATGTTTAGTGTATAGACAAAATTCATATCTTAGCATATCTACTAATCCATATCTCAGCGTATCTATCACTATAGACTTTATCTGACACGTTTCCTTAATTTTCTCCGTAATTCATGGGATCTTTGGAAGTATGTATAGATATTCTATATATAATTAGAATATTATTCGATATTCGAAAATCATTTCATATCAAAACCCTTTAACTGATCGTGAGAGATGGATCCTACACCTAGCTTGGATTCCATTAGTTCCGAAAGCGATTTCGAGATGTATATTGAAGCATACTCCGAAGTCAATGAACCAGAAGTGCCTCAACCATTTAGTTATTTTTCTTTCTGGAGGAGATGGGGGTGGGTCCGAGACTTACTCACTCGATGGAGAAATGAAGAAGGCGAGCCCTACCGCGAACCAAACTTACCTCCTAACATCGGAGAAAATGATGTACTCATGTAACAACCCAAACCAACACCCGACAAAACCTTGTGAAAATACGAAATAAAAAAAAAAAAATCTGTTGCAGACCATCGGCGGGCCGCGCCATATGGCCCGCGCGCCGCGCCATATCTGGCTGTCCCCGGGACTTTTAACCGCGAAAAGATTGACTAGTTCCCGGCACTTTTAGAGAAAACGCTTTTTACCATACAACCAAATATGTAAAACTAACATGTTTCAAACATAAAATTAAAGTTTTACAAGCGGGGCTCACATCGGCCGTTTTACGAGTTTAATACAATTTACGAGTTTCGACCACCAAAAAGTTTAAGTTCCAAACTACACAATGAGCATGGCATTTGGGATTAAACTACCCAACTATCGGTCAAACTCCAAGAGCTACTAAAGCCAAAAGCGTCCCCTAGCATCGAGCGGGATCTTTAGTCCAAAACGATGCCCTTACCCTTGTCCAAAACCGAACCTATAAAATGGTAAACAACGAGAGGGTAAGCAAAGCTTAGTGAATGCAATAATTATACGAATACATATATAATTATACCTACTTGCATACACTTACACAACCGCAAACATGCTAGCAAACAACATTAGCTTATCGTCGCAATATCAAGCTATAATTCTCCCATACCACAAGCTAGCATAACAACCGCATATAAATATAACTCGAATAATATAATATGCTTACAATACAAATAACCATGGTTAACCAATAGTACAGGGGAACGGCGCTCGCGAAAACGCCATCGGTGTTCATAACATCTGTTAGGGCACTTAACACCTCGCACCACTAACCCCTAGGGTGGCACCTTAACACCTCGGCACTTCACCCCGAGTGGCATCTTAACACCTCGATGCTTCACTCATTATTTTACGGAGTGGTGTCTTAACACCTCGACACTACACTCCTAGGTGGCATCTTAACACCTCGATGCTACACCCGAGTGGCATCTTAACACCTCGATGCTACACTCTTCACGTGAAACGTGGTGTCTTAACACCTCGACACTACACCTTTCACGCTACAACAAATAGATACATTATATACATACGCATATAATCATTCCACTCACCTCAAAGTCTTGTGAAAAGATACCCGAGCTTACGAAACCTCAAAGTAACGTACCTATCACATTATACATATTATCAAACGCAAACTCAAGTCGGTCAACCAATTCTTTCACCCTTCCTAAGTCATTTTGACCCAAAGTGCAATTTCAACCCATTTGCACCCTTAACCCTACATTGGGTCAACACACAAAAAAACCCTAATCATTCGTCAAGATGGGTTTAAAACACATTTAGGTCACAAGGCTAACTCGTTTTCATAATTACTAGGCCACTTAGGTCATTAAAGACCCATTTGACCCATTTCAAGGTCAACACACCCATTTGGGTCATCTATGCCCAATTAACACCCATTTACATATCATTGAAGTGTTCTAGTACTTTAACTAACTAATTAGGTTCATAAACATAAATTAACACTTTGAAAACCCTAATTAGTTACCTTTGAGTCTACATGACCCAAATTCACCCAAAACCCCCAAATTACTAGCAAGTGGGTTTTGTGTGCATCACTAACCCAAACCCTAACCCTTAATGCAATTAAAGTAAGAATCTAGGTTTTAGAACTTACCAACACAATCACTACGTAGCTAGTGACTAGATGAACGACTTTAGAACTCGCACTAAGACCCGATTCAACCTCTTTCACCCTTTGATGGAGCTTTCTCTCTCAAGGATTGCACTCTCTCTCTAGAGTTTAATTGGAGAAGATGAGGTTGTTGTGGGAGTAGTAAATGAGCTCCCCAAAACTGATCTAGGGTAATAAATTCGGCCTCCAAGTGATTTTACCAAAATACCCTCAAAATATCTAATTTAAAAGAAAGAGAGAATCTGTCACAGACAGATGGCGCGGCGCGCCACCTACCCGCGCGGCGCGCGACCCTCCCAGTTCAGCATCTTTTGTCTTTTTAATTATGTGCAACAAAAACCCCAAACTTGAGTAACTCATATACACATATGTACACTACGAATATTCGGGTCTTACAACTATCCCCCACTTATTCGGATTGCGTCCTCGCAATCCAAGCCGCATGACACGAGGGAAGATAAACCAACACGAACTCTTCGGGTTCCCAAGTGAACTCGGAACCTTTACTTCATCGCCATTGAACCTTGAAAGTTCTCACCTCTTTATTTCTCAACTTTTTCACCTTCTCGTCAAGGATAGCAATCGGTTCCTCGACATATTCTAACTTGTTGTTTAGCTCGATCTCGTCTAAGGGCATCCATGAGGAATCATCCGCAAGACACTTACGGAGGTGGGAAACATGAAATGTATTATGGATCCCCACAAGCTCTTCGGGTAATTCCAATCGATATGCAACTTCACCAACACGAGCTAAAACCTTGAATGGCCTAATAAACCGAGGAGCTAACTTTCCCCGTTTTCGAAATCGAATAATACCCTTCCATGGCGAAACCTTAAGCATCACCATATCGCCTTCTTGGAACTCAATCAATCGCCTACGTCTATCGGCATACGACTTTTGCCTATCTTGAGCCTTCTTCAAATGTTCCCGAATCAAATCGATCTTGCCATTGGTCTCTAAAACCAAATCGGTACTCCCGATCTCTCTTTGACCCACTTCTCCCCAACAAACGGGAGTTCGACACCTACGCCCGTAAAGCATTTCGTAAGGTGGCATCCCGATACTAGTATGATAACTATTATTGTACGAGAATTCCACCAAAGGCAAATGCTCATCCCAACTACCACCGAAGTCAATGATGCACGCTCGTAGCATATCTTCCAAAGTTTGATTCGTACGTTCGGTTTGACCGTCCGTTTGAGGATGATACGCTGTGCTCAACTTCAATTGCGTACCCATATCTTCATGAAACTTTTCCCAAAACCGAGATGTAAAACGGGTATCTCGATCCGAAATAATAGATATAGGAACCCCATGTCGTGAGACCACTTCCTTGATAAACAACTTAGCCAAGGTCTCCGACGATATCGCTTCTTTAATGGGAAGAAACAAAGCGCTTTTTGTCAATCGGTCAACTATAACTCAAATCGAATCGAATTGGGTTCTCGCCGTTTTAGGTAACTTTGTAATGAAATCCATGGTAATGTGCTCCCATTTCCATTTCGGGATTTCTAATGGTTGCAACTTACCATACGGCTTTTGGTGTTCGGCTTTTACTTGTAAACACGTGACACATTGCTCAACATACTTCACAACATCACGTTTCATGCCCGGCCACCAATAATCTTTCTTCAAGTCAAGGTACATTTTCGTCGCGCCCGGATGAATGGAGTATTTTGACTTATGTGCTTCATCAAGTAGCACTCGTCGGTAATCACCCATCTTAGGCACCCACACCCTTCCTTGAAAGGACAACAACCCACGCGGACCCATAGTAATAAACTCCGATTGGCCCACGATTCGCTCCGTATGCTTGTTGTGAACATAAGCCTCTATTTGAATCTCACCAAGCTTTTCAAGAAAATCGTTGGTAATAATCAAACGTAACGACCCTACTTTTATCGCCGGATGTTGACTCTTTCGACTCAACGCATCCGCGACCACATTCGCCTTACCCGGATGATAAAGTATTTCACAATCGTAGTCTTTCACCACATCCATCCACCTACGTTGGCGATAATTCAAATCTCGTTGATTAAAGAGATGTTTCAAACTCTTATGATCCGAATAAATCGTACACTTGACACCATACAAGTAATGGCGCCAAATTTTCAACGCATGCACTACCGCCGCCAACTCAAGATCATGAGTCGGATACCTCGTTTCATGTTCCTTTAATTGTCGAGAGGCATAAGCGATAACCTTACCTCTTTGCATTAGAACATACCCGAGACCATTTAAGGAAGCATCACAATAAACCACCATGTCTTCAACACCTTCCGGTAACACTAACACCGGAGCTTGACACAACTTCTCTTTTAACAATTGAAAAGCAATTTCTTGCTCGTTCTCCCAATTAAACCTAGCATTCTTTCTTGTCAACTTCGTCAATGGAGAAGTAATCTTAGAAAAGTCTTGGATAAACCGACGATAATAACCGGCCAATCCGAGAAAACTTCGGATTTCCGTAGGCGTAGTCGGTCGTCCCCAACTCTTCACCGTTTCGATCTTCTCCGGATCTACTTGAATACCGTTTTCGTTCACTATATGACCAAGGAATTGAACTTCCCTTAGCCAAAATTCACATTTGGAGAACTTTGCATACAACTTCTCCTTTCGTAGCGTCTTCAATACTTCACGCAAATGACGTTCATGCTCGTTCATACTTTTCGAGTAGACTAGTATGTCGTCAATGAACACTATTACCGACTTGTCCAACATAGGTTGGCACACTCGGTTCATAAGATCCATGAATGCCGCCGGTGCATTCGTAAGACCAAAGGGCATAACTACAAACTCATAATGCCCGTAACGCGTTCGAAAAGCCGTCTTCTCTATGTCTTCCTTACGGACCCGCATTTGGTGATAGCCGGACCGTAGGTCGATCTTAGAGAAATACGTTGCACCTTGAAGTTGATCAAATAAATCGTCAATCCTAGGTAATGGATAACGATTCTTGATCGTCATTTTATTCAACTCACGGTAATCAATGCACATACGCATACTACCATCTTTCTTCTTCACAAATAATATCGGAGCGCCCCATGGCGAAGCACTCGGTCGAATAAAACCCTTCTCGAGCAACTCTTGGGTTTGATTTAACAACTCTTGCATTTCTGTTGGTGCTAAACGATAAGGAGT
Organism: Rutidosis leptorrhynchoides; assembly: GCF_046630445.1. NCBI lineage: Eukaryota > Viridiplantae > Streptophyta > Magnoliopsida > Asterales > Asteraceae > Rutidosis > Rutidosis leptorrhynchoides. The sequence continues at coordinate 218,423,599 of NC_092333.1, read as the reverse complement.
TTTAGCAATGGGAGTAGCCCCCGGAACCAACTCAATGCGAAACTCGACTTGTCTTTCCGCCGGAACACCCGGTAACTCATCCGGAAAAACGTCTTCAAACTCATTAACTACCGGAATTTCACGAATAGGTGGTGGCTCATTACGAGTATCAACAACATGAGCAAGGAAAGCCATGCCACCGGTAACAACGGAACGACGCGCACGTGCAAAAGTGCATATCGGCACCGTTCTTCTTCTCCTATCACCATGAATAATCATTTCTCCCCCACTTGGGGCCTTAACACGAATAAACTTGTCATGGCATGCAATATCGGCTCTGTAATGATCGAGCCAATCCATACCAACGACAATATCAAAATCGCCCAAGGTCATTGGAATGAGATTAATTTTAAAGGTTTCGGAACCAAAAACAACATCACAATTTTCACACACATCAACCACTAGTACCGTCTTGCCGTCCGCTATTTCAACTTCTACCGAACGACTTAACTTAGCTAACGGTCTATCAAGTTTAGGCACAAATTTAGGAGAAACAAACGACAAATTTGCACCGCTATCAAAAAGAATTCTCGCCGGATTAGAATTAACCATAAAAGTACCTGAGACAACTTCGTTCGATTGTTTGGCTTCATCATTAGTCATCAAATAGTTGCGACCCCTAGCCGTACCCGCCGCCTTCTCTAACCGCTTCACGTTATCATTTCGTAAATCGGGACACTCCGGCTTCTTATGCCCCTCCTTGCCGCAATTAAAACAAGTGACTTTGTTTCCGGAACGTGGTTTCGGACACTCACGAGCCATATGACCCGATTGCCCACAATTGTAGCACGTATAAGAAAACTCGCCGGTAGTGCCCTTCTTTGCACTATTGACACTTTCGGCCCCCCTCTTGCTCTTGCTCTTCTTGCTTGAGGCGTTAGAGTAACTAAAACCCTCAAATTTTCTTTTGGAAAACATGAAATCACTCTTTCTTGGAACCTCCGGCTCAAAACCCCGAGCCAACTCGAACAATTCCTCAAAAGACTCAGCCATACCCCGACTAATCTTCCCCTTGTACTCATCATTCAAAGTACGGTAGAAATCCTTCATGAGCTTATGATCATCACCAACATATTCCAGGCAAAAACGAGTCTTTGCCAAGAATGTAGACTTAAGAGTAACTAAGTCCATTGAGCCTTGTTGCAAATGGTGCAACTCGTCCTGGATTCTATCGAGATCGAAAGAAGTTCGGTATTCCTTGAAAAACTCCTTCTTAAACTCTTCCCACGTCAAGCCCATACATTGTTCCTCACCATACAAGTTGATTTTATCATCCCACCATAACTTAGCCTCTTCTTGTAGCATGCTAGAGCCATACCTCGCCTTCTTCTCGGGAGGACATTCTGAGGTACGGAAAGCTCCCTCGATGTCGGAGATCCAACATGTACTTTTTAAAGGATCTCGTACCCCATTAAACATCGGGGGTTGAGCGTCCTTGAAATTCTTGTAGTGGAAGTCCCGCCTTCCTTCACCTCCTTCACCACGAGGATAAATGTTTCTAGCATCAAGGGCCTCTTCGATAGTGGCCTTCATTCGTTCATTTATCAAATCGGTCACTTGCCCATCGACCAAATCTTGGAAGACCTTTCGGACGTCCGTAAGAAAATCCGCTTTTAACTTTTTAAAGATGGCCTCAACCTTGGCCGAAAACTCCGCGTCCTCACTTGTACTTCCGTTATCATGACCGGGTCCGTTTCTCGTCTTCATTCTATAAAACGAAGTAGGTTAAGCGGCGAAACAAAAGGACATAACACGTATGTATATACATATACACCACACTACCCCATCTTGCTCAACAATCGTCGTACATTGCTCGTTCGACACGATTTGCGCCCGTAACAATGGTAGCTAATCATTGTTACGCGAGCACGTCGCATTAACTTGCTAGTACAACGTCCATCTCGCTCGATGCTCGCTAAACATACATAACAAATAGCACATGATTAGTTTACATAAACCTATGCACAAACCAATCCCGATCCGACCCAAAGTCCTACAAGTCCCGCATAAACGCGCACACAAAAAGTCTAAGTCTAGGCGCCTATCTCAAGTCACCTAAATCCCTTAGACCATGCTCTGATACCACTTGTAACAACCCAAACCAACACCCGAAAAAACCTTGTGAAAATACGAAATAAAAAAAAAATTTCTGTTGCAGACCATCGGCGCGCCGCGCCATATGGCCCGCGCGCCGCGCCATATCTGGCTGTCCCCGGGACTTTTAACCGCGAAAAGATTGACTAGTTCCCGGCACTTTTAGACAAAACGCTTTTTACCATACAACCAAATATGTAAAACTAACATGTTTCAAACATAAAATTAAAGTTTTACAAGCGGGGCCCACATCGACCGTTTTACGAGTTTAATACAATTTACGAGTTTCGACCACCAAAAAGTTTAAGTTCCAAACTACATAATGAGCATGGCGTTTGGGATTAAACTACCCAACTATCGGTCAAACTCCAAGAGCTACTAAAGCCAAAAGCGTCCCCTAGCATCGAGCGAGATCTTTAGTCCAAAACGATGCCCTTACCCTTGTCCAAAACCGAACCTATAAAATGGTAAACAACGAGAGGGTAAGCAAAGCTTAGTGAATGCAATAATTATACGAATACATATATAATTATACCTACTTGCATACACTTACACAACCGCAAACATGCTAGCAAACAACATTAGCTTATCGTCGCAATATCAAGCTATAATTCTCCCATACCACAAGCTAGCATAACAACCGCATATAAATATAACTCGAATAATATAATATGCTTACAACACAAATAACCATGGTTAACCAATAGTACAAGGGAACGGCGCTCGCGAAAATGCCATCGGTGTTCATAACATCTGTTAGGGCACTTAACACCTCGCACCACTAACCCCTAGGGTGGCACCTTAACACCTCGGCACTTCACCCCGAGTGGCATCTTAACACCTCGATGCTTCACTCATTATTTTACGGAGTGATGTCTTAACACCTCGACACTACACTCCTAGGTGGCATCTTAACACCTCGATGCTACACCCGAGTGTCATCTTAACACCTCGATGCTACACTCTTCACGTGAAACGTGGTGTCTTAACACCTCGACACTACACCTTTCACGCTACAACAAATAGATACATTATATACATACGCATATAATCATTCCACTCACCTCAAAGTCTTGTGAAAAGATACCCGAGCTTGCGAAACCTCAAAGTAACGTACCTATCACATTATACATATTATCAAACGCAAACTCAAGTCGGTCAACCAATTCTTTCACCCTTCCTAAGTCATTTTGACCCAAAGTGCAATTTCAACCCATTTGCACCCTTAACCCTACATTGGGTCAACACACAACAAAACCCTAATCCTTCGTCAAGATGGGTTTAAAACACATTTAGGTCACAAGGCTAACTCGTTTTCATAATTACTAGGCCACTTAGGTCATTAAAGACCCATTTGACCCATTTCAAGGTCAACACACCCATTTGGGTCATCCATGCCCAATTAACACCCATTTACATATCATTGAAGTGTTCTAGTACTTTAACTAACTAATTAGGTTCATAAACATAAATTAACACTTTGAAAACCCTAATTAGTTACCTTTGAGTCTACATGACCCAAATTCACCCAAAACCCCCAAATTACTAGCAAGTGGGTTTTGTGTGCATCACTAACCCAAACCCTAACCCTTAATGAAATTAAAGTAAGAATCTAGGTTTTAGAACTTACCAACACAATCACTACGTAGCTAGCGACTAGATGAACGACTTTAGAACTCGCACTAAGACCTGATTCAACCTCTTTCACCCTTTGATGGAGCTTTCTCTCTCAAGGATTGCACTCTCTCTCTAGAGTTTAATTGGAGAAGATGAGGTTGTTGTGGGAGTAGTAAATGAGCTCCCCAAAACTGATCTAGGGTAATAAATTCGGCCTCCAAGTGATTTTACCAAAATACCCTCAAAATATCTAATTTAAAAGAAAGAGAGAATCTGTCACAGACAGATGGCGCGGCGCGCCACCTAGCCGCTCGGCGCGCGACCCTCCCAGTTCAGCATCTTTTGTCTTTTTAATTATGTGCAACAAAAACCCCAAACTTGAGTAACTCATATACACATATGTACACTACGAATATTCGGGTCTTACAACTCACCGGTGAACCTATGTGTAACACTGTATTCACCCTTCTTGCTAAAGTTTTCCACCTCGAAGGTCGTGTTACTACAATCTCAGAAAATATTCAACCTCTACTTCCGAATACCAATCGAAGGGGAATATTAGAAGAAGTTAGGAAACTTCGAATTGATAATCAAGATCTATCGAATCAGATGAGTGGATGGATAGAAATGATAGAGGGTAGGATAGAAACCCTGACAAGAATGGTGCGTGAATTACAAGCTATACTTACTACACCAACATCATCATCAACCTCAGCACCAAGAACACTTGTAGCACCGACAGCAACAGTACCACCATCAGCAGCACCACAGCATAACCAGTACCAACAACGAAAACATCATCACACGTCTTAACCTCGCATTCTGTACCTTGAGTATAATCATTGTTCTACGTATCGTTCTACCTCATTTATCTTGTTTGACATGGCAAGTATGTAATCTCTAATGTTTTAGAGATTATGTACTCTAGTTCTAGCTGTAAATCTGATGAGTTTAATATCACATTGACTCATTAAATCCATGATTACATCTGAAGAAAATATATATATGTATATATGTTTTCATAAAAATTGTAATTAAAAATTCTTTTGTACAAACTGTTGATGGTGAAAATATTTTAACGGGTAGGTAATACCCGAGGAATATTTAGATTTCACATTAATAAGTTACATTGTACATTCTTCAAATTTGATTCAACAATCATTTACTATCCTACTTACATCTCCAGATATATGAATCTGTTCACCGCAGAATAACCATTTTTTCATTCAATTTCATATTTGGATTTTGACCTATCAGAATCCAACAAGTGGCATAATGAAGAAAACATTGGACAAAATAAAATTTGTTAGAAACAAACAAATTAATTATGAGAAATTTTGTTAAGAATCCACGCTAACTGTTCCTAGCTAACTGTTAATTCCGTATTACATTTTAATTATCGCAAGTTATTTATCGCAATTTAATTATCGCAATTTATTTTATCGCAATTTTAATTCTCGCAATTTTATTTATCGTCATTTAATTTCTGTTATTTATTTTTACGCACTTTAGATATCGGGACACGTATACAAGGTTTTGACATATCATATCGACGCATATATATATATATATATATATATATATATATATATATATATATATATATATATATATATATATATATATATATATATTATTTGGAATAACCATAGACACTCTATATGCAGTAATGATCGAGTTCTCTATACAATGTTGAGGTTGATTCTACAATAATATATATACTTTGAGTTGTGATCGAGTCTGAGACATGTACACGGGTCACGATATGTATTAATTAATTCGAATATTATATATTAAACTATATATGAATTATTGGACTATTACTGTGGACTATCGACTGTGGACTAATAACATTGGACAATTAAAATGAATTAAAATATTGATTATAACATATGAAACTAAACATTTCTTCAAGTTTGTCACTTGATTTCTTCTTAAACCTCATTTGTATCTTGATGATTATAATTCGCGTTCAAACCTTTCATGATTCTTGAAAACACCTCAATCGAGAGAATAAACCAACCGCACTTCATCTACAGCAGAAAAGATTGATGCATATAGTTATGCACCTGAAAAACACTCGGAACCTGAGTAAACGTTTAACATGTAGCCGTGCAAATTCCTTAGTGTTATTATTACCCAAAATAACTTAATAATTCCTTTCAAAGTAGCAAATTTTGTCACAGCTTCAGCAAGACAATTTTGACTTTTCGTTCAAAACATCCTTAATATAACTTTGATATATATGCGTGCTCTTTTATTGTTACCGGGGAACCTTTCATATTTCACCATATTACCATCAGCGTTTAATCATCTAAAAACACAATTCTCCTGAAACTACCCCGGATTGATAACCGATGATTCAGATATCATAGCATTAAATGCAGAGGAAACAGAAAAAAATGGTAGATGGTCTAAACGGCCAAAAGTTTGATGATAAAGAAAGGAGTGTTAGGAACGCTCGATAGAAAATTTGGTACTGAAAAATAGATTGAGCGAACTATGAAGGAGACCAAGGATAAATACAAGGACCAAACTCTATATTCAAAGTATCCAGGTAATTCTGGATCCGATGCAATCTTTAGCGAATATCTTGCTCCTTACTCTAAACCCTTGCAGACAATATTCTTCATCATCCTCTGATCTTAGAAATTCCAAGATATCATCGTATCTTTCATTATAAATATCCTCCATATTTCTGAAGATATTTTCATAACTATTCTTATCTGAAATCATTAATCTATTAGTGCTATCAGTGTTACATCATATAGAAACTGTTAGTTTCTATATTCTGTAAACTTTCGAGCTTAAAATATGAATGTTATTGAAGTAGTGTTGGAAACTGATGCATGAGTTAGTATAATATAATGACACTTGATCAACGTGATTATATTACAGTAAGTTATGCTGAGTTTCTAAATGGGACATGATGATTCACAGAGTATAACGTCATCATGTGCCATGTTACATGACTCTTATATTTTATCTGATATATAAACATATCAAGTACATATTTTCTTGATAGTTCTATCTTTCCCGGATATTCTAGTAATTTGACGAATCAAGATCGTGTTATTACCATTTCTTTCTTAGAACATTAACTATGTTCATTTCGAAATTCATATCTATGAACTCTGGACCGTTGCTTGCTTTAATAGAGGTCGAGAGGGTAATAAAAAGGTAAAGAGATCCAAAATATAAGAGAAAATATAAAGCCCAATGACACAACCAAAATTACAAACCGTGGATATCAGTACGTATAGCAATATAAAGACACGGGAGGATTATAAATACAATAATCCCTAGAGCATAATAGAAATAAACAGATTCTTCTGGTGGGAGTTGGAAAAGAAGAACGATCATTGCGATAGTTAGAATAAGAACAAGGATCAGAACAGGGTTAAGCATTTTCATAAATCTTTTGAATTTGGGAATTGAGTATAGAAGTGGTGAAAACAAATGGAACGAAAAAGGTAAATTTATAAAGGAAATATCAGACGTAGTAATCGGGGTAGATCACCGTATATAATTAAAGAGATCTTAATTTCCACAAATCCCGAAGAATCAGATCTTATAGATTTCCAAGATTTTCTTTTAAATCTCTTGAATTTTGGAATTCAATCAAGACGATATCAAAAGTTAAGACGCACCTTATTTTCTAAATTCAACCATGACTAGTCAAAAGTTATGGTGAAACCTGTCTTCCTCATTTCACTATTTAGTGATAACTTCACACGTAGTCTTCGAGTAATCGAATTATCTTATCCATATTACTCAACAGTAATAAAACTCTATTTATCAGCTCGTATTCGTCATAATAACATTCTTATTGTTAGCCATGACGACCACTATCAAATTTCGGGGACGAAATTTCTTTAACGGGTAGGTACTGTGACGACCCGGAAATTTTCGACCAAATTTAAACTTTAATTTTAATATAAGTTTGATATGATAAGCAAAGACTATTAGAATGAACTTTAGAATTATTGAACTATTTCATGAAAGCATTTAACCCTTGAAAGTTAAATATGTAAATAAGATATAAAATAATATAATTGAAAGAATAAAATATAATATAAACATTAAAGTTAAATATGTAAATAAGATATAAAATAATTAAATTTATTCTATATATATATATATATATATATATATATATATATATATATATATATATATATATATACATATGACTTTTTATACATAAATGATATTGTAGGTATATTGTAATAAATATAAAATATATAAATCTTGACAAATCAAATATAAATTCTATAGATAATTATTATTATTGTAGTGACCCGAACTTTTCCATGTTTATATATATTAATTGAGATTGATATTTACATGATTAAATGTTTCCAACATGTTAAGCAATCAAACTTGTTAAGACTTGATTAATTGAAATATGTTTCATATAGACAATTGACCACCCAAGTTGACCGGCGATTCACGAACGTTAAAACTTGTAAAAGCGACATGGCGATATATATATATGGATATACATATGGTTAACATGAGATTATGATAAGTAAGTATCTCCATAAGTATATTAACAATGAGTTATATTGATGTGCAGCGGGGTAGTATATAAAATAGTTATTATTTTACTAGGAAAATACTATTAAATACGATACAATTTTACACAAGATATTTATTTATTTATAGAATGGATATACTTAAACCTTGCTACAACACTTATAGGCAGTGTACCTAATCGTACAGTAGTGTAGTTTTTAGTAAGTCCGGTTCGTTCCACAGGGAAATCTTTAAACAAAGCTCAACGCTATATTAGTTTACTTTTATAAAAATACAAATATATATATAAGTGATATTATTATTATAAAGGGGGGTTTTTACCGTTTAATGACCGGTTTGTCGATTTTAAAACTTTAGTCGCAGTTAAAACCTAATGTAAAATATAAAATAAATACAAGACTTAAATTAAAGCGTAAAGTAAATAACGATAATGAAATTGCGAATAAAAATGCAATAAAATAAAATTGCGATAATTAAAGGTACGATAATTAAAAGTGCGATTAAATAAAATAACAATAAATAAAAGTGCGATAATTAGAAGTGCAATTAAATATAAAATAAAGGAAATTAAATATGAAATAAAAGAATTATGCTTATTTAAACTTCCGTAATCATGATGTTTGACATGTTGATTTTAGTTTTATGCCCATGGGTTAATTGTCCTTTGTCCTGGATTATTCAATATGTCCGTCTGGTTTTTGTCCATAACAGTCCATCAGTCATAAATATAAATTGCAAGTGTCCTTGTCAAATTATTATTATACCCGAAGATAAATATTCCAACTAATTGGGGATTCGAATTGTAACAAGGTTTTAATACTTTGTTTAATGAATACACCAGGTTATCGACTGCGTGTAAACCAAGGTTTTACTACTTTGTTAACAATTACACCAATTACCCTTGAATGTAATTTCACCCCTGTTTTAATTATTCTAGTGGCTATTAATCCATTCCCGTGTCCGGTTAAATGAACGATTATTCGTACATATAAATACCCCGCCCATCGTGTCCGATCGAGTGTATATGGTAATTTATAGGGACGCCCAATTGTAAATCTTTATATTAACATTAACAAACTTTCATTTAGTTAAACAAATATAAAGCCCATTAATAGCCCATAGCCTAGTTTCCACAAGTGTCGTTCTTTTGTCCAAACCCCAATTATGGTACAAAGCCCAATTACCCAATTTTAGTAATTAGCCCAACATCATGATTACTTCGTTTTAAACAAGCATAATAATAACTTAGCTACGAGACATTAATATAAAAAGGTTGAACATAACTTACAATGATTAAAAATAGCGTAGCGTTACACGGACAGAATTTCGACTTACACCCTTACAACATTCGCTAACATACCCTTATTATTAGAATTATAATTAAAATTAAAATATAAATTATAAATATAAATATATATTACTTCGTATGAAGAGAAGAAAAAAAAATGATGATAAAACTCGTCAGAAAACTGGCTATTTATAGGACCTGACCAGCAATCTCAAACCATGCGACTCGCATGGTTTTGTGCTTCTGGCCATGCGAGTCGCATGGCCACCCTGGATTCAGCCAACTACTTTTGTTTTCTTCTTGCCGACGTAATATAATAATAATAATATATATAATATATAATTATATATAATTATATATATATTATATTATATTCTTGTGCATAGTAGACTAGATATTTTTGGTCCGTTGCGTCGGGCGTTTCTTCTTGGCTCAGGTCCCGGTTCCGGATTTTCGGACGTCCTCGCGTATTATTTTATATCGTGTACTTTGCGTCTTGTAACTTGTACTCTTGTCATTTTGAGACGTTCCTCATCAATATTTTGAACCTTTTTGATTGTATCTTGTACTTTTTAGCTCTTTGGACCTTTTTGTCTTCATTTTGTCGAATCTGCCTTTTGTCTTCACCTTTTATTATTTAAACGAATATCACTTGTAAATAGAACAATTGCAACTAAAAGCTTGTCTTTCTTGAGGAATAATGCTATGAAATATATGTTCGTTTTTAGCATTATCAAATATTCCCACACTTGAGCGTTGCTTGTCCTCAAGCAATATTGTCTTGAAATACTAGAATCACTTCTTTATTCTTCACACTTTGTACATCAGTGATTTCTATACGGCGGTATAAACAATGATAGTAACGATATGGTTTACAGTCCCACATGACTATAAAAATTTAGATCCATTAAGGAAATTGGATCTTTATGAAAACATTTGATCTTTTGAAAATTAAATCTAGTTTTTACCCTAGATAAGTTTTCCGGAATAACCCTTTACCGGTGTTTGCAAAATATTTTTGTGGGTTTGGTGGGTTTCAAATTTGAAAATTTTAGCTCAAAACTTGCGGTTTTGTGTCACCCACTTGCTAACCTTGTATTTGGAAAGCAACACGTCCAGTTTACTTGTCCCGTATATTACCTTTCGGCAAACTACCGTCCGGTTGTAAAGGAAAGCGTTGAACAAGCAACTGTTAAGGCAATGTCCCGTGACATGCTTTTGATTATGGTCTATAACGTGTCGGACGCAATTACTATCCTTGGTAGGAGCAATAGTAAAGCTCACCCTTATAATTTTTCGGTCTGGCACAAGGTCCTGTCTTTGACCATGTTATGCAACCACCGTTCTTACGGTTGACACCCAATTTAGTTCAGGTGACCTAATGAATTCCAGGTGAATTCCTAGGATTTTACGTTCAATGGTAATGAACGCATTGAAAATAGGGTTTTCAGAAAACAAATCGGTTTGTATTTTTGATCAAAATATTTTCTCGTTTCAGCTCGAGTTTTAGATATCATTGAATTCCATGAGTTTGAATTCTCAATCTTTACGGTCAATCTCTAGGATTGAGTAATATCAGTCTTAAAAGCTGATTTTTAATCTTTAAGGAGATTATCCTTTCTGGGGATCTGATTCATTAGTCTTATCCAGCTAATTTGCACGGTGCCCCCCCATTGTACTTGATAAATCCTTCTCATGGTTAGGATAAATCTGACCACTTGGCGACCCTGTTTAATGCTGAGGTCCGTGGATTTCCTGCTGATTTTAGTGATGACTTTTCTAGATTTTTCGTCAACCTACAGCTGGTCTGAACGACAACTTCATGACCTAAATCAAGAAGCGCGTGTCTTTTTCGGAAGACTTTACTTCCTTTTAATGATGGAATTGATTCATCGTGTAGATCCATCTCTTCTTTTCTTTCATCGGGTAAAACAGTTTAGTTTAGTTCAAAGCAAAAGTATTTTCAGTTATTTGTTACAAATATATGTGGCATATGTTTAAAATAACTTGGTAAATTTTCCCACACTTGGCTTTTTATTCTTCTTTTTATCGTCCTCTATTCCATTTTAAATGAATTTTAACATTTTAGTTTGTTTCTCAATTTATGTCCTTTCCGAGGTAACAATAATTTCGGTGTTAAAACCTAGTTTTATCGTTCATAAATATGTATAAACATGATTTTGAATTCATTTAATTGAAAAGGTTGAAAAATTTTACTAGAATTGGGTAGTCAGTATATAAGACTAGGGCTGTTCTTTTTTATCAGAGAGCACTAGATTCTAATACAACTACTGCTTTACTAGTATTTTTAATGGTAACCAAGTGTTTAATATAAAAATTTTAAAATCCGAAAGAACTTAACCCCTTCCCACACTTAAGATCTTGCAATGCCCTCATTTGCAAGAAATCAGTAACAATTTAAATTATTTAGGGTGATTTGTGTGAAAATGATTAAATTTTTACCAAAGTTTCCAAATATATTGGTGTTTGTTTGCTGAATGATAAATGGTGCACGTCATTTGTTCATTCCGTCTTGTTGTTATTTCACATACATTTTGCATCATTGTCGTCAAAATTACTTGCTTTTGCTGAACTTAATGCCAGTCTTTGAAAACGCGTTGTTTTACCCTGTTTTGTGCATAAAATAGAATACATACAATACAAATATAATCATACATGAAATTTGAAATGGAACTTTGGCATCCCACTTTCAAACTATAAGAAAAATATTAGTACACAATAATAATAAAAATATCAAACATTACATAAACGTAATAGAAATGTTAAGTGTTTAAAATAATAAAAATAAAAATTACCAACTTATCTCTACTGATCAGGAGGTGGGTTAGGAGGAAAATTAGGATATGGATCCCAATTCATGTTCGCGTCCGGGTTCCATGGCTGATTATAGGTGTACTGGTATGCTGCGTCATAATCATATGAATCATAGGGTGGTCTCATCTCTGGCTGATGTGCGGGATAGTATGCGGGTCGGGTCGGATAATACATCTCACCAGGCTGCAACTGGCTTATAATTTGGCGCTGATGATAATCCCATCGGCCATGCTCTCGTTGCCGGGAATGCTCGTAGTCATTCCGGCGTTGCCATGCCTCGTACTGCATATGCCTATCATAGTTCGTCATGTATTCATCCTCCATACGAATACCTAAATCAAGAGCAGTCTCCCGAACAACTCCTATAATGTTGTTCGCCTCCTCCATCTCGTCATCCGAACCTCTCTCTACCTGTCGCTGAGGTCCCTCGTATCGATGTACCCGACCACGTCTCATCAATAATACCCTTGCACCGTGATAAAGGTTTGAACTTATGGTTTCACCTCCGTCCTCTATTTCGTTCATTGGACCCCCTTGGTGCTTATCTACTCCTAAATACTCTCCAATGAGAGTAATGAAAATACCACCACCTATAATACTCCCCGATTTCATCCCCGAAACTACATTAGCGAGATAATAACCAACACAATAGGGAATGTTAACGAAACTCCTCGGGTCTCTAATACACTTGAGGTAGAACAAATCGTTTACGGTCAATTTCTCCTTATTCCTACCCCTTTGTGTAATTGTGTTTGCTAAGAATCTATGAATCACCCGGAGTTCAGCCCTGTCTATATCTAAATATGTATGATTTCCACTGGCGTGAAATTCATTAAAGTGGGACATACGCCTCCAGACAGCGTTAATATCAAATTCCCTATCTACCCTTTCTCCTTGGGCAATCAAGCTATTACAGTCGGGGCTCAAAAGTTCAGCAGGGGTGTAAATCTGTAAGGCCCTAGCTAAATCTATCATGGACATTCTGTACATGCGTCCACCTAAAAGAAATCTAATAAAGCTTCTATCATCTATCCTCCTAACATCACTGTTTAACTTAATAGTACTAAGTAATTCTATACACCATTCCCTATATATGGTTCTACGAATGGAAAATAGGCGCATCCAATCGTTAAACTGAGAATTTCCATACCTTTGCACCAATAATTGTCGAATCGGTTCGGCAAGGTCAACTGTTTCCAAAGGTACCCAGTCAATTGCCCTTGGCATTTCAACAACCTTAAAGTAGAGAATGTGCATGTTCTTTTGATAATCTGGATACTCTATCCAACATCTATCAAATCTCAGATTTGGGTGTAACTGATCTTCATTAATGTCTAAACTCAGAATCCTTTGATGTGGAGCGAATTGACGAAACTGATTCACGAATAATTGATCTTGATCGTGATAAGGAATATGTTGCTCCTCCTGTTCTTCTTCTTCTTGTTGCATATGTTGTTCCTGTTCATGAAACATTTCCGGTTCGGGCTCTGGTTGCCTGGACGATGATGCTCCTGAACCTCCAGTATCGGCTTTCTGCAAAACACATTAAACACAAAATTTGTGCATCCAAATATGCATTAGTGTTAGCAAAATAATAACTTGAAACAATTATGATGACCTGTTCAATTCATAACACATTTTATACACATTTTCTTAACAATAACAATTCTACACTTTTACATACGAAAATGTGTACAATGTTTTATCACATTTAAACTCTTAAACATGTCAACAATAATCATTATAGCAATTAAACACTTGTTACATGGCATTCAAATCAAACTAGTGTTCATTTTCATATTTTTGTCAAGTCTACACTTTGTCAAATAAGCATATACGAAAAATGTACATCAAGTTCATAAGCATTTATCTTAAATAACATGCCAAAATAATCACTACTAGCAATGAAACAAGTTTCAAATAGCCTTTATATCAAATTATCCAAGTTCATGAATTTTTAGACTTAAAAAGTCTACTTTAATTTTCAAAAACATGTTTAGGCTCAAAGTTTGGATCAATTAACTACCTAAACATGTTACACTACTTAATTTAGCAACAATTCATGACAAAAATCGGCCATAACCTGTTTATATCAAAAAGCCCCAAATTGCTCAAGAACACAAACCCTAGATTCTTAAAAATTTGAAGTTTTTAGCTTCAATTCATGTTAAATAGCTTCTATCTAGGATATACATGCATAATATAACAACAATTTAGCTCTAATTACACCTAAATTTAACAAAATCAAAATATAAATTTTCTAGCTCAAGAACACAAAAATTCGAATTTAAAGAGATTAGGGGTGAAATCTTTACCTTTCTCCTGAAGGGGTTGAGACTACTGAATCTAGGCATGATTATTGTGAAGTTTTGCAAGAAATTTGGTAAAAAATGGCGGATTTTTGAGAGGATTTGGGAGAGTTTTCGTGTATATGTGTGTGTGTTGTGAATGAAGCAGAACTCGGCTGCCTTTTTGATCCTGTCCAGTTTTTTACAGCCATGCGAGTCGCATGGCTGCCTGCCCATCCCCATGCGACTCGCATGGGGGTCAATTCCCAGGTATTTTTTTTTTTTTTTTTTTTTTTTTTTTTTTTTTTTTTTTTTTTTTTTTTTATTTTATAAACCTTAAACTTTTTAAAACATAAAATTTAATAAAATTTTAAAAATTTTGTTTCTTTTTAAGACGAGGTCGTTTCGGGACTATGCCCTAGTCCGTCCCTCGACAAAATTTTAAAATTTGTCTTTTTGTAGCGATTGTTTTAAAAGCTAAGATTTTTTTTTGGGTTTTTTAATGTTTTTGGCATACTTTAAATCAATAAGATTAAAAATAATGATAATAAAAGTTCTCGTCCCTCCCTCGGGTAAAGCAATTTCGGTTCAAAGACCTAGTCTTCAACTTACGACGAATTTTAAAAATCATATTCTTAACTTAATGAGATAAAGTAAATTTTTGTTTTTAAATTCACACAACATAAATATAAATTTCAAAATTAAAATTAAAAATTCACACCAAACTCAAAATTTAAAATGCATAAAATTAAAAATTAATATTTTAAAAATTAAAAATTCACACCAAACTTAATTTAAAAATTTATAAATTCATACCAAACTTATATTAATTTTTCAAATATTTACAGTTTTTTTTTTTTTTTTTTTTTTTTTTAAAAAATATTGTTTTTACAAAGTTTACATTATTAATTTAAAATATTAAGATTAAAAACATAATAAAATTAAAAATCTTTTTGTCTTTTTATCCCACTTTAATCAATCAAATATTATCAAAAATATGCGCCCCTCTTTTCGGTAAAGTAATTTCGGTTCCAAGACCTAATTTAACTCATGACGAATTTTTGAAATATTTTGGGTTGATTGTTTAAAGATATTTATACCTTAAGAATAAACGTTAAATTTCGCAGTGATGTAATAAATTTTTGAACGATATCAATAATTTCGGTCGCCAAACCTAATTTTATTTAATACCAATTTAATACTTTTTAGCGAACAAATTAGCGTTTATTATCAAAAGGTTAAAAATAAAAATAAAAATAAAAACTGTACAGACATACCTGTGAAATAGATTTCTTAGTTATATGATCTATTATATTCATAAGATAGTCGGTTTAATTGGTCTTCCATGGCTGCATAGGCGTAACCTCGAGCATTCATTGTCTTTTCTTCTAAACATATGAACGGTCCGTCTCTGCATAAAGTAACAAATTCGGTATTTGAATATGTTTGATTATTTGAACATTTACCTCCATGTGACCATTTTCCGCATTTGTGACATTTTTCTAGGTGTCGTGCTCTTCTTTTTGCTGCGGATTTTGATTTTCCTTTACCAAATTGTAACTTATTATCTTCGCATCTGGATCCTTTTCTAACTCCGTCCATTCTTTCTCTGATTACTGATACTAATTCACTCGGTAGTATGTCATTATTACGTTTAGTGATCAAAGCGTGTAGCATTAGACCATGGTTTAGTTCACAGGCAGTCTTCATTTCGTAAAAACCTAAAAAAAATAAAAATTCAGAATGGGGGGAGAAGACTAGTTCTTTAGGGTCTGCTAGGGAAAGACCATACGTGTTCCATTTTCGAGAACTACACGAAAACAGACAATCTAACTCTAACAGAAATACATATTATCTTTTAAAGACTTGATTCTCCCCACACTTAGTTAGCTGTGGTGTCGAAATTGTGATTAACTTCGTTGTCGACTTCCATCGGACCATGTATGTAATGTTTAACTCTGTGACCATTAACTTTAAATTCAATCCCATTTGAATTTATTAATTCTATTGTTCCGTATGGGAAAACTCTTTTGACTATGAATGGTCCAGACCATCTTGATTTCAATTTTCCAGGAAATAGCTTGAATCGTGAATTGAAAAGAAGAACTCTGTCTCCTTCTTTGAATTCTTTTGAACTTCTGATTCTTTTATCATGCCATTTCTTCGTTCTTTCTTTATAGATTAACGAATTTTCGTATGCTTCATGTCTTAATTCTTCTAATTCGTTTAGTTGACTTAATCGTAGACGTCCGGCTTCATGTAAATCAAGATTACATGTCTTCAAAGCCCAAAATGCTTTGTGTTCAATTTCTACTGGAAGATGACATGCTTTTCCATACACAAGTCTAAAAGGTGTGGTTCCAATTGGAGTTTTGTAGGCTGTTCTAAAAGCCCAGAGTGCATCCTCCAATTTAATGGACCATTCCTTCGGATTTGATCCTACGGTTTTCTCTAGAATACGTTTTAAAGCTCGGTTGGTATTTTCAACTTGTCCACTTGTTTGTGGATGATATGCGGTGGAGATTTTATGAGTTACTCCATATCTTTTAAGAACTTTCTCAAGTTGATTATTACAAAAATGAGTACCCCGATCACTTATTAAAGCTTTCGGTGTTCCAAACCTTGCAAAAAGACGTTTTAAAAAGTTGACTACAACTCGTGCATCATTAGTTGGGAGAGCTTGTGCTTCCGCCCATTTAGATACATAATCAATGGCTACGAGTATATATAGATTATTATGAGATTTTGGAAATGGACCCATAAAGTCAATACCCCAAATGTCAAATACTTCACATACTTGGATGACATTTTGTGGCATTTCATCACGTTGACTTATTCTTCCGGCCCTTTGACATGCATCACAGGATTTGCAAAGAAGGTGTGCGTCTTTGTAAATTGTAGGCCAATAGAATCCAGCTTCATAAACTTTTCTTGCTGTTAGTTGAGGCCCATAATGCCCTCCTGTTGGTCCTGTGTGACAATGGTTTAAAATTTTACTAGCTTCATCTCCAAATACACATCGGCGTATTATTCCATCGGGACAACTTTTAAACAGATGTGGATCTTCCCAGAAATAGTGTTTTATATCACTGAAGAATTTCTTTCGTCTTTGGTACGATAATCCTTTTTCAAGGAATCCACAAACTAAGTAGTTTGCATAGTCTGCAAACCATGGGATTTCTTTATAATCTATCTTCAATAGATATTCATCAGGAAAGTTGTCTTGTATGGCTGATTCATTCAGAACTTCTAATTCGGGATTTTCAAGACGAGAAAGATGATCAGCGGCGAGATTTTCTGCTCCTCTTTTATCTCGGATTTCAATATCAAACTCTTGTAAGAGTAAGATCCAACGGATTAATCTTGGTTTAGCATCTTGTTTTGAAAATAGGTATCTAAGAGCAGAATGGTCGGTATAGACCACCGTTTTTGCTAGAACGAGATATGATCGAAATTTATCAAAAGCAAAGACAATAGCAAGGAGTTCTTTTTCAGTAGTTGTATAGTTCGTTTGTGCTCCTTGTAATGTCTTACTAGCATAATATATAGGTTGAAATCGTTTTTCAATCCTTTGTCCTAAAACGGCTCCCATTGCAAAATCACTTGCATCGCACATTAGTTCAAATGGTAGATTCCAATTTGGTGTTATCATGATCGGTGCATTAGTGAGTTTTTCTTTAAGAATATTAAAAGATTTGATACACTCATCTGAAAAGATGAATGGCGCATCCTTTTCTAGGAGTTTATTCATAGGAGTGGCAATTTTAGAAAAATCTTTTATAAAACGTCGGTAAAAACCGGCATGCCCTAGAAAACTCCTAACTCCTCTAACATTGGTGGGATGTGGAAGTTTAGCAATTACATCTACTTTAGCTCTATCCACTTCAATTCCTTCTTTTGAAATTTTATGTCCAAGAACGATGCCTTCTTTAACCATGAAATGGCATTTCTCCCAATTAAGTACTAGATTTGATTTTTCGCATCTAATTAGCATTCGTTCCAGATTAACTAGACATGATTTAAATGTATCACCGAAGACTGAAAAGTCATCCATGAATACTTCCATGCATTCTTCTATCATGTCATGAAAAATCGCCATCATACACCTTTGAAAGGTTGCAGGGGCGTTGCAAAGTCCAAATGGCATGCGTTTGTAAGCAAAAGTACCATAAGGGCACGTGAATGTGGTTTTCTCTTGGTCCTCGGGTGCTATTGGAATTTGAAAATATCCGGAAAATCCATCTAGAAAACAATAGTAACTATTTCCGGCTAATCTTTCCAACATTTGATCTATGAAAGGTAAGGGGAAGTGATCTTTTCTGGTGGCGTCATTTAATTTTCTATAATCAATACATACACGCCATCCTGTTACAGTCCTAGTAGGAATAAGCTCATTTTTCTCATTTGTGATGACAGTCATGCCACCCTTCTTAGGCACGCATTGAACTGGGCTTACCCATGGACTATCAGAAATTGGATATATCAAACCTGCATCTAGCAGTTTAATAATCTCTTTTTTAACTACATCTTGCATATTAGGATTTAGTCTTCGTTGGCGTTGCACATACGTTTTATGACCTTCTTCCATAAGGATTTTATGTGTGCAATACGAAGGACTTATTCCTTTAATATCATGAATTTTCCATGCAATGGCTGGTTTATGAGCTTTCAACACAGAAATGAGTTGTGATTTCTCATTTTCAGTAAGAGAAGACGATATTATTACAGGTAATTCAGATTCACCATGTAAATAAGCGTATTCCAAATGGTTTGGAAGTGGCTTTAACTCTAATTTCGGAGGTTCTTCTATCGATGATTTATATCGATATCTGTCTTCTTCTTTTAGCATTTGAATTTCTTCTGTTGTTGGTTCATATCCATTAGCTATAAGTGTAGCTAACATTTCAGCTTCATCAATTGGTTCATTACCTTCTCCTAAAGAACATTCTCCTGTTCCTTGTAATTCTGGAAATTCTTCTAATAATTCTGCATGTGCATCTATAGTTTTAATATAATAACATGTATCATCTGCAGATTGTGGTTGTTGCATTGCTCTATCAACTGAAAAGGTAACACTCTCATCCTCTATACTTAGGGTCAGTTTCTTACCGAACACGTCTATCATTGCTTTAGCCGTGTTTAAGAATGGTCTTCCTAATATGAGAGGAACTTGAGAATCTTCTTCCATGTCCAAAACAACAAAATCTACTGGGAATACTAAAGTACCAACTTTAACTAGCATGTTCTCCATTATCCCTCTAGGATATTTTATTGATCTATCGGCTAGTTGTATGCTTATTCTTGTTGGTTTCAATTCTCCAAGGTCTAATTTAGCGTATAGTGAATACGGCATTAGATTTATACTAGCACCTAAATCAGCCAATGCTTCTATTGAACTAAGACTACCCAGAAAACATGGAATTGTGAAACTTCCTGGATCAGATAGTTTTTCTGGTATCTTATTCAACAGCACTGCTGAACAATTAGCATTCATAGTAACAGCCGAGAGTTCTTCCATTTTCTTTCTATTCGTGATTAGATCTTTCAAGAATTTAGCATACCTTGGCATTCCTGAAATCACATCAATGAAAGGAAGATTTACATTTATTTGTTTAAACATATCCAAGAATTTGGATTGCTCGGCTTCAAGTTTTTCCTTTTTCATTTTACTCGGATAAGGAAGTGGTGGTTGGTATGGTTTAACATAAGGTTTATCTTTAACTGTGTTATCTTCATTAACCTTCTCAACTACCGGTTCTTTTTCCTTATCTTGATCAGGTTGTGGTTCTTGTGAAGTAGGAATAGTTTCATCAGAAGTTACAGGTATTTCAGGTGGTTTAAGTGTTGTACCACTTCTTGTGGTAATAGCTTTAGCTGTTTCATTCCGGGGGTTAGCATTTGTATCACTAGGTAAACTTCCCGGTTTTCTTTCACCTATTAACCTTGCTAGGTTACTTACTTCTTGTTCTAGATTTTGAATAGAAGCTTGTTGATTTCTAAATGCTTGAGCATTTTGTTCATTGGTTTGTTTTTGAGATGTGAAAAACTGCGTTTGAGTTTCAACTAGCTTCGTCATTATTTCTTCTAAATTCGGCTTTTTATCATCGGTTTGTTGTGGTGGTTTGTTTTGAAAATTCGGTCTTTGCTGATTGTAAGTATTGTTGGATATTTGTTGATTGCTAGGACCTTGTTGGTTGTTGTATGGAATATTTCGGTTATAATTCTGGTTTTGATTGTAAATCGGTCTTGGCGGTTGATAATTATTCTGATAATTATTTCCAGGCCTTTGGTTTATGTATGAAATATTCTCTCTTTGTTCCATTGTTAATTCAATACTGAGACAATCTTTTGTCAAATGTGGTCCTCCACACTGCTCACAACTAATTCGTATAGCATGAATATCTTTAGTCATCTTTTCCATTCGTCTCTCGAAAGCATCTATCTTTGCGGAAATGGAATCTAAGTCATGGCTAGAATCGGCTCTAGCTGCTTTAGATGATCTAATGATATCTTTTTCTTGGTGCCACTCATGTGAGTGGGAAGCAGTATTATCAATAATTTTGTAAGCATCAGTTTCGGTTTTCTTCATAATAGAACCACCAGCTGCTATATCTATGTCTTTTCTTGTAGTGATGTCGCATCCTTGGTAGAATATTTGTACTATTTGACAGGTGTCTAAACCATGTTGCGGACATCCTCTTAATAACTTTCCATATCTTGTCCACGCCTCATATAGAGTTTCATTTGGCTTCTGTGTGAACGTAACAATTTCTGCTTGAAGTCTTACGGCTTTAGATGCAGGAAAAAATTGTTTAAGAAATTTATCAATTAAAACGTCCCATGTATCGATCGCCCCTTCAGGTAACGATTCCAACCAATCTTTGGCTTCTCCCTTTAAAGTCCAGGGAAATAACATGAGATATATCTGTTCATCCTCCACTTCTCGTATTTTAAATAGTGTGCAGATCCTATTAAAGGTACGTAGATGTTCATTTGGATCTTCCTTCGGCGCACCACTAAATTGGCATTGATTAGTCACCATGTGTAGAATTTGTCCTTTGATTTCATAATCTGGCGCATTAATGTCTAGATGAGTAATTGCGTGACCTTGGCCAGTGCGTTTAGCTCTCATTCGGTCTTCCATACTTAAAGGTTCCAGATTCTCCATAATTGAATTTGTTGACTCGGTATCACTGAATGATTCTGATTTAATAGTTCGTTCCTCAACAATCTCTGTTTGAATGATTGGTGGTTCCGGAGGAAAGTTTAATGGTTCAGGATCTATGAACCGTTCCTGAATATTTTCTGGATTCTCAATTGTGAGGTTTGTTTCAAAAACTGGATTATCGGAAATTTGAACTGAAGTACTTGGTCGACTGGATGACGATTCTAAAGAAAAATCAACGGCGGTTATATTTGTTAAACGATGTCTTGATCGAGTTACAGGTGGTGAACGTACAAAAGGTGGTGAACGTCTTGCTCGGTGCATTCACAGAATATCCTATTAGTTTTAAAAAGGAAAGAAAAATTATAATAAGTTATCCAATTAATAGACTTTTCTGATTTTGCCCACGTTTCGAATAGCCAAAAGATGCAGCAGAGGGGCAGGATTCGTTTGGTCTCAATATAATTGAGGACTGTTTGGCTCCAATAACCCGGTCCACGTACAAATCCAACTATTACTACGAACCAGAAAATTTTGATGTCTATCAATTTAACCACTTAAAATAAATTTTCGTAATTTTAAGAAATTTAGATAAGAAGTAGAAAAAAATTCTAAGTCCTAAAACTAGAATAGCGAGAAATAAGAGAGAAAAAGAGTTCGCGTCGAAAAATGTCGAAAAAGAAAAATAAATGGTTGAAAAATAAAAGGTGACGGAAAAATAAAAGAAACTTATAAAAACTTAAAAATACTTAACTAATTTAACCTTATTACTACAACTAACTTAAAATTATAATCGCAAATTGATATTACTAATTGGAATGATAATTGATACATAGTAAAAAGTCTAAAAATATTAAAGCTTACAGGAGAAACTAAATCCCAAATGGAAATAACTTAAAAAGAAACTAAAACTTAAAAAGGCGTCGCAAAATTCTAAAGCACCTAAATCTTAGTCTAAAGAAAAAGCTCTTAAGGAATTCTACAGCAAAGCCTAAAAATCTAGGAGTAAAAATAACTATAGCAAAAACTAAGTTTAAAATTAAATATGAGCTAAAAATATAAATATTACGCTACAACGATTAAAAAGGGACAAAATATAAAAGTTATAAAAAGTTATAAAAATATTAGATTTTATAAAAATATTATTTTTATATTTTATAATTTAAAGTATTAAATATTATATAATTAAAACTAGTTAAAAGTAATAATTAATTTAAATAACTAAAACTTAATTAATAATAATAAATAAAACTAGGGTTTAAATAATAATAATAAATAATATCCGTAATTATTACGAAATTAGGGTTCAGATGTGGTCCTGTCAGACCCCTCATGCGAGTCGCATGGTTTTAGGGGTTGGGTCATGCGAGTCGCATGACTGAACTGGACCAGTTCAACTGGACTGGTTCAAATGACGGGTCACGTATTATTTTATATTTAATTTCTTTTTTTTTCTGTTTTATATTTAAAATATAAATATATATATATAATTAAAATAAAAACTTAAAAATAAACTTAAAATACTTTATAATTTTGTAAAAATAAAAGAAAAACTTAAAAATATACTTAAAATACTTTTTTTTTTTTTCGATTTTAAAAGCTTTTTTTTTTTTTTTATATATGTTTTTTTTTTTTTTAATTTTTAAACAAAAATATAAATTTTACAAAAACTAATTATAACTTAAAAATTAAAAATATGGCGTTTCGCTTCGAGCATCCCCGGCAGCGGCGCCAAAAATACTTGATGTGCAGCGGGGTAGTATATAAAATAGTTATTATTTTACTAGGAAAATACTATTAAATACGATACAATTTTACACAAGATATTTATTTATTTATAGAATGGATATACTTAAACCTTGCTACAACACTTATAGGCAGTGTACCTAATCGTACAGTAGTGTAGTTTTTAGTAAGTCCGGTTCGTTCCACAGGGAAATCTTTAAACAAAGCTCAACGCTATATTAGTTTACTTTTATAAAAATACAAATATATATATAAGTGATATTATTATTATAAAGGGGGGTTTTTACCGTTTAATGACCGGTTTGTCGATTTTAAAACTTTAGTCGCAGTTAAAACCTAATGTAAAATATAAAATAAATACAAGACTTAAATTAAAGCGTAAAGTAAATAACGATAATGAAATTGCGAATAAAAATGCAATAAAATAAAATTGCGATAATTAAAGGTACGATAATTAAAAGTGCGATTAAATAAAATAACAATAAATAAAAGTGCGATAATTAGAAGTGCAATTAAATATAAAATAAAGGAAATTAAATATGAAATAAAAGAATTATGCTTATTTAAACTTCCGTAATCATGATGTTTGACATGTTGATTTTAGTTTTATGCCCATGGGTTAATTGTCCTTTGTCCTGGATTATTCAATATGTCCGTCTGGTTTTTGTCCATAACAGTCCATCAGTCATAAATATAAATTGCAAGTGTCCTTGTCAAATTATTATTATACCCGAAGATAAATATTCCAACTAATTGGGGATTCGAATTGTAACAAGGTTTTAATACTTTGTTTAATGAATACACCAGGTTATCGACTGCGTGTAAACCAAGGTTTTACTACTTTGTTAACAATTACACCAATTACCCTTGAATGTAATTTCACCCCTGTTTTAATTATTCTAGTGGCTATTAATCCATTCCCGTGTCCGGTTAAATGAACGATTATTCGTACATATAAATACCCCGCCCATCGTGTCCGATCGAGTGTATATGGTAATTTATAGGGACGCCCAATTGTAAATCTTTATATTAACATTAACAAACTTTCATTTAGTTAAACAAATATAAAGCCCATTAATAGCCCATAGCCTAGTTTCCACAAGTGTCGTTCTTTTGTCCAAACCCCAATTATGGTACAAAGCCCAATTACCCAATTTTAGTAATTAGCCCAACATCATGATTACTTCGTTTTAAACAAGCATAATAATAACTTAGCTACGAGACATTAATATAAAAAGGTTGAACATAACTTACAATGATTAAAAATAGCGTAGCGTTACACGGACAGAATTTCGACTTACACCCTTACAACATTCGCTAACATACCCTTATTATTAGAATTATAATTAAAATTAAAATATAAATTATAAATATAAATATATATTACTTCGTATGAAGAGAAGAAAAAAAAATGATGATAAAACTCGTCAGAAAACTGGCTATTTATAGGACCTGACCAGCAATCTCAAACCATGCGACTCGCATGGTTTTGTGCTTCTGGCCATGCGAGTCGCATGGCCACCCTGGATTCAGCCAACTACTTTTGTTTTCTTCTTGCCGACGTAATATAATAATAATAATATATATAATATATAATTATATATAATTATATATATATTATATTATATTCTTGTGCATAGTAGACTAGATATTTTTGGTCCGTTGCGTCGGGCGTTTCTTCTTGGCTCAGGTCCCGGTTCCGGATTTTCGGACGTCCTCGCGTATTATTTTATATCGTGTACTTTGCGTCTTGTAACTTGTACTCTTGTCATTTTGAGACGTTCCTCATCAATATTTTGAACCTTTTTGATTGTATCTTGTACTTTTTAGCTCTTTGGACCTTTTTGTCTTCATTTTGTCGAATCTGCCTTTTGTCTTCACCTTTTATTATTTAAACGAATATCACTTGTAAATAGAACAATTGCAACTAAAAGCTTGTCTTTCTTGAGGAATAATGCTATGAAATATATGTTCGTTTTTAGCATTATCATATATACATATAAACAAGACTACTAACTTAAGGATTTCGAAACGAGACATATATGTAACGATTATCGTTGTAACGACATTTAAATGTATATATATCATATTAAGATATATTTATATATCATAATATCATGATAATATAATAATTTAACATCTCATTAGATATAATAAACAATGGGTTAACAACATTAATTGAGATCGTTAACTTAAAGGTTTCAAAACAACACTTACATGTAACGACTAACGATGACTTAACGACTCAGTTAAAATGTATATACATGTAGTGTATTTAGATGTATTAAAATACTTTTGGAAGACTTCAAGACATATATAAAAACACTCATACTTAACGAAAATGGTTACAGTTACCTTCCCATTCTTTTCTTTCATCAAGAATTCTAGTCGTATTCTTACCCGTATTATACACAGCTTCAAAACGTACTTACTATGGGTATATACCAATAGGAACTAGCATGGGATTCCACTCTTGATTATGTCATGTATGACTGATCAATTTTAACTTCTACCATGAGCTACTCAACTAACTAGAACTCCTTTTAACCCCACTCACCACTCACCAATTACCACTCATCATTCACTCCATTTCACTTCCAATTCTCTTTCTAATTCTCTCTTAACACACACACACTATTATGAACGTATTTTTCCAGTAGTTAATCATCATCTTCATCAAAAATCACTTCAAGAATCAAGCTATAATCATCATAGGAAGAACACTTCAAGAACACTTCAAAAATCCCTTCAAGTTTACTAATTTACTTCCAAGCTTTCTAATCCATTCCAAGTAATCATCTAAGATCAAGAAACCTTTGTTATATACAGTAGGTTATCTTTCTTATTCAAGGTAATATTCATATTCAAACTTTGATTCAATTTCTATAACTATAAACTATCTTAATTCGAGTAAAAATCTTACTTGAACTTGTTTTTGTGTCATGATCCTACTTCAAGAACTTTCAAGCCATCCAAGATCCTTTGAAGCTAGATCATTTCTTGTCACTTCCAGTAGGTTTACTTACTAAACTTGAGGTAGTAATGATGTTCATAACATCATTCGATTCATATATATAAAACTATCTTATTCGAAGGTTTAAACTCGTAATCACTAGAACATAGTTTAGTTAATTCTAAACTTGTTCGCAAACAAAAGTTAATCCTTCTAACTTGACTTTTAAAATTAACTAAACACATGTTCTATATCTATATGATATGCTAACTTAATGATTTAAAACATGGAAACACGAAAAACACCGTAAAACCGGATTTACGCCGTCGTAGTAACACCGCGGGCTGTTTTGGGTTAGTTAATTAAAAACTATGATAAACTTTGATTTAAAAGTTGTTATTCTGAGAAAATGATTTTTATTATGAACATGAAACTATATCCAAAAATTATGGTTAAACTCAAAGTGGAAGTATGTTTTCTAAAATGGTCATCTAGACGTCGTTCTTTCGACTGAAATGACTACCTTTACAAAAACGACTTGTAACTTATTTTTCCGACTATAAACCTATACTTTTTCTGTTTAGATTCATAAAATAGAGTTCAATATGAAACCATAGAAATTTGATTCACTTAAAACGGATTTAAAATGAAGAAGTTATGGGTAAAACAAGATTAGAAAATTTTTCTCATTTTAGCTACGTGAAAATTGGTAACAAATCTATTCCAACCATAACTTAATCAACTTGTATTGTATATTATGTAATCTTGAGATACCATAGACACGTATACAATGTTTCGACCTATCATGTCGACACATCTATATATATTTCGGAACAACCATAGACACTCTATATGTGAATGTTGGAGTTAGCTATACAGGGTTGAGGTTGATTCCAAAATATATATAGTTTGAGTTGTGATCAATACTGAGATACGTATACACTGGGTCGTGGATTGATTCAAGATAATATTTGTCGATTTATTTCTGTACATCTAACTGTGGACAACTAGTTGTAGGTTACTAACGAGGACAGCTGACTTAATAAACTTAAAACATCAAAATATATTAAAAGTGTTGTAAATATATTTTGAACATACTTTAATATATATGTATATATTGTTATAGGTTCGTGAATCAACGGTGGCCAAGTCTTACTTCTCGACGAAGTAAAAATCTGTGAAAGTGAGTTATAGTCCCACTTTTAAAATCTAATATTTTTGGGATGAGAATACATGCAGGTTTTATAAATGATTTACAAAATAGACACAAGTACGTGAAACTACATTCTATGGTTGAATTATCGAAATCGAATATTCCCCTTTTTATTAAGTCTGGTAATCTAAGAATTAGGGAACAAACACCCTAAGGACAAGATTTGGAGTCCATGTTTGTATGATATTGTGTAAAAACTGCATTCAAGAAACTGATTTCGATGTAACATATGTGTATTGTAAACCATTATGTAATGGTCATGTGTAAACAGGATATTTTAGATTATCATTATTTGATAATCTACGTAAAGCTTTTTAAACCTTTATTTATGAAATAAAGGTTATGGTTTGTTTTAAAAATGAATGCAGTCTTTGAAAAATGTCTCATATAGAGGTCAAAACCTCGCAACGAAATCAATTAATATGGAACGTTTTTAATCAATAAGAACGGGACATTTCAGTTGGTATCAGAGCGTTGGTCTTAGAGAACTAGAATTTTGCATTAGTGTGTCTTATCGAGTTTGTTAGGATGCATTAGTGAGTCTGGACTTCGACCGTGTTTACTTGAAAAATGATTGCTTAACAAATTTTGTTGGAAACTATATATTTTTAACATGTGAATATTATGTGATATATTAATCTCTTAACGCGTTTAATATTATGTGATAGATGTCTACCTCTAGAACAAGTCCCATTGACTCACCTAATAATAATGAAGAGTCAAATGTAAATTGGAATGATTCGTGGACTGATTCACAAGTTCCCGAAGAGGAACCGGAAGAAGAGTCGGAACCGGAAGAAGAATCGGAATCGGAAGAAGAATCGGAATCGGATGAAGAAATAGAACCGGTGGGGGAAATAATAAAACGGTTAAGTAAAAGAAAATCCTCAACCAACCGACCAAGGTTAATTATGGTCAATGGTGTTTCCGCCAAGGAAGCAAAATATTGGGAGGATTACCAATTCTCCGATGAATCGGATTCCGATGATGTTATAGAAATTACCCCAACTGAATTTAAAAAGGCAAAAGAAAATAATAAGGGAAAGGGCATAAAAATAGAGAAATCTAATTCCAACCTCGATGAACTTTATATGTATCGTCAACCCCCGAAGTCCTTAAGTTGTAACAATGACCCGGGAACCTCTAAACCACCAGGTTTTTCTAAACCAATGTGGATAACGACGGCTCGTATTAGGGGAACATCATATATCCCTAGAAACTTGGCAAAACGAACCAAAACCGAAGAAGAAGAAACAAGCGAGTCTGAATAAGATAGTTGTATTCGTGTGGTGTAATATAAGTAATATAGTGTGCTTATGCTTTAAGATATATGTAAAAATTGCTTGTATTAATAATTATTTTTTTTTATGAATCTAACTCTTGTCTATTTTACAGTATAAAAACACAAAATGGATAGACAACCCAATATTTTAAGAGACCTACCCGGAGACAGGATTGATGAAATCTTGTCTAGAGTCGGTCAGAATTCTTCGGCACAACTATTTAAGGCGAGATCAGTTTGTAAGACATTTGAAGAACGTTCCAAGAATGCCTTGGTTTATAAAAGGCTTTCGTTCGAAAGATGGGGGATATCACATTGGGAAATCCATAAGTTACGATGTGTTTACTTTGACGCATATATTGCGGGGAACCCAAATGCTATTTTACGCAATGGGTTAAGAAATTATTTTGACTCAATATATCCGAATATTGGACTTCGTGATTTAGAAAAAGCGGCTAACATGCAACATAAAGAAGCATGTTATGCTTACGGATTAGTAATGTTCGCTTCTCACCAAAGTGAGAACAAGAACATCGGCCTACAACTATTAAACAAAACGTTCCCACAAGTGACGGAGTCAGTAATTGGGGTAAGAAATGAGGTTTTTAGATTGTTACGGGACTGTTGGACATTACGTAACCCTCGTCCCTTTGACGACGTTACAACACGCTGTCTTATCAACGGCCATAACGGTTATGTTCCACAAGACCAAGGATGGGAAGTAATCCTAGTAAAACCAGAATGCATGACTTGTTTCTGGACGTATGAGTTACGTGTCTTTATTGCCTTTGCTGAACGACTTGTGTACTAGCTAGAATTATCTTCACAACCATCTTGTATCAAATTTATTGTGTGCTATATTTCATGCTATATGTAAAATAAGCGGTATTGTAAGTTTGTAAAATATTGTGTAAAAGTTTGAACGCGAAATATTATTATAATCAGTTTTTCATATAGAATTGTAGTAGTTGAATTGTATATTAGCTACTAAGTATGAACTTAACGGGTAGGTACTACCCGAATTTAAACTTATAAAACGCTAATATGAAGAAAAAGCTTTTATAAATGAGTTCATATTATGCTACGAAATACTATTAACTACTCTTAATATTCTATATGATTAACTTGTTCCATTTGACTATTTTGAAGGAAATGACACCGACTACTCGACACACTGTGAATATGAATGAAGAGGAATTTCGTACTTTTCTAGCTTCAAACATAGCCGCAGTACAGGCTGCGCTACATACCAACAATAACCTTGGATCTAGCAGTACAGGAAATCGTGTAGGATGCACCTACAAAGAATTCACTGCCTGCAAACCTTTAGAATTTGATGGAACCGAAGGACCGATCGGATTGAAACGGTGGACCGAGAAGGTCGAATCGGTGTTTGCCATAAGTAAGTGTACTGAAGAGGACAAAGTAAAGTACGCTACGCATACCTTCACAGGTTCTGCGTTAACATGGTGGAATACCTATCTAGAGCAAGTGGGACAAGACGATGCGTATGCACTACCGTGGTCAGCATTCAAGCACTTGATGAGCGAGAAGTACCGTCCCAGAAACGAGGTCAATAAGCTCAAGACAGAACTTAGAGGGTTACGAACCCAAGGATTTGATATTACCACGTACGAAAGACGATTCACAGAATTGTGCCTATTGTGTCCGGGGGCATTCGAAGATGAGGAAGAGAAGATCGACGCGTTTATGAAAGGATTACCGGAAAGAATCCAAGAAGATATAAGTTCACACGAGCCCGCCTCTATACAACAGGCATGTAGAATGGCTCACAAACTAGTGAACCAGATTGAAGAGAGAATTAAAGAACAGACTACTGAAGAGGCCAATGTGAAGCAAGTCAAAAGAAAGTGGGAGCAAAACGGTGATAAGAATCACCAATACAACAACAACAGCAATTACAATAATAATCGCAACAATTATCCCAACAATCGCAACATCAATCGTAACTACAACAAACTTCCCAACAAAAACAACAACAACAACAACAACAACAACAACAACAACAGCAACTACAACAATCATCCCAACAACAATAATAACCGCAACAACAACAACAATCAGAAGCAGCTATGCCAAAGGTGTGAAAAGTATCACTCGGGGTTCTGCACCAAATTTTGCAACAAGTGTAAAAGAAATGGTCATAGCGCGGTGAAGTGTGAGGTCTACGGACCAGGGGTTAATAGAACGAAAGGAACAAATGGTGTCGGAACGAGTAATGGCGGAGCAAGTAGTGTCGGAGCAAGTTATGCCAATGTAGTTTGTTATAAATGTGGAAAACCGGGCCACATTATTAGAAATTGCCCGAACCAGGAGAACACGAATGGACAAGACCGCGGAAGAGTTTTCAAGATTAATGCGGCAGAGGCACAAGAAGACCCGGAGCTTGTTACGGATACGTTTCTTATTGACAATAAATCTGCTTACGTTTTATTTGATTCGGGTGCGGATAGAAGCTATATGAGTAGAGATTTTTGTGCTAAATTAAGTTGTCCATTGACGCCTTTGGATAGTAAATTTTTACTCGAATTAGCAAATGGTAAATTAATTTCAGCAGATAATATACGTCGGAATCAAGAAATTAAACTGGTTAGCGAAACATTTAAGATTGATTTGATACCAGTAGAGTTAGGGAGTTTTGATGTGATAATCGGTATGGACTGGTTGAAAGAAGTGAAAGCAGAGATCGTTTGTTACAAAAATGCAATTTGCATTATACGAGAAAAAGGAAAACCCTTAATAGTGTACGGAGAAAAGGGCAACACGAAGCTACATCTTATTAGTAATTTGAAGGCATAAAAACTAATAAGAAAAGGTTGCTATGCTGTTCTAGCACACGTCGAGAAAGTACAAACTGAAGAAAAGAGCATCAATGATGTTCCCATTGCAAAAGAATTTCCCGATGTATTTCCGAAAGAATTACCGGGATTACCCCCACATCGATCCGTTGAATTTCAAATAGATCTTGTACCAGGAGCTGCACCAATAGCTCGTGCTCCTTACAGACTCGCACCCAGCGAGATGAAAGAACTGCAAAGCCAATTACAAGAACTTTTAGAGCGTGGTTTCATTCAACCAAGCACATCACCGTGAAGAGCTCCTGTTTTGTTTGTCAAGAAGAAAGATGGTACATTCAGGTTGTGTATCGACTACCGAGAGTTGAACAAACTTACCATCAAGAACCGCTACCCACTACCGAGAACCGACGACTTATTTGATCAACTACAAGGCTCGTCTGTTTATTCAAATATTGACTTATGTTCCGGGTATCATCAAATGCGGGTGAAAGAAGATGATATTCCAAAGACTGCTTTCAGAACACGTTACGGTCATTACGAGTTTATGGTCATGCCGTTTGGTTTAACTAATGCACCAGCTGTGTTCATGGACCTCATGAACTGAGTGTGTGGACCATACCTTGACAAGTTTGTCATTGTTTTCATTGATGACATACTTATTTACTCAAAGAATGACCAAGAACACGGTGAACATTTGAGAAAGGTGTTAGAAGTATTGAGGAAGGAAGAATTGTACGCTAAGTTTTCAAAGTGTGCATTTTGGTTGGAAGAAGTTCAATTCCTCGGTCACATAGTGAACAAAGAAGGTATTAAGGTGGATCCGGCAAAGATAGAAACTGTTGAAAAGTGGGAAACCCCAAAAACTCCGAAACACATACGCCAGTTTTTAGGACTAGCTGGTTACTACAGAAGATTCATCCAAGACTTTTCCAGAATAGCAAAACCCTTGACTGCATTAATGCATAAAGGGAAGAAATTTGAATGGAAGGATGAACAAGAGAAAGCGTTTCAGTTATTGAAGAAAAAGCTAACTACGGCACCTATATTGTCATTGCCTGAAGGGACTGATGATTTTGTGATTTATTGTGACGCATCAAAGCAAGGTCTTGATTGTATATTAATGCAACGAACGAAGGTGATTTCTTATGCGTCTATACAATTGAAGATTCCCGAGCAAAATTATACGACGCATGATTTGGAATTAGGTGCGGTTGTTTTGCATTAAAGACTTGGAGGCACTACTTATATGGGGTCAAAAGTATTATATATACCGACCACAAAAGTCTTCAACACATATTTAATCAGAAACAACTGAATATGAGGCAGCGTAGGTGGATTGAATTATTGAATGATTACGACTTTGAGATTCTTTACCACCCGGGGAAGGCAAATGTGGTAGCCGATGCCTTGAGCAGGAAGGACAGAGAACCCATTCGAGTAAAATCTATGAATATAATGATTCATAATAACATTACTACTCAAATAAAGGAGGCACAACAAGGAGTTTTAAAAGAGGGAAATTTAAAGGATGAAATACCCAAAGGATCGGAGAAGCATCTTAATATTCGGGAAGACGGAACCCGGTATAGGGCTGAAAGGATTTGGGTTCCAAAATTTGGAGATATGAGAGAAATGGTACTTAGAGAAGCTCATAAAACCAGATACTCAATAAATCCTGGAACGGGGAAGATGTACAAGGATCTCAAGAAATATTTTTGGTGGCCGGGTATGAAAGCCAATGTTGCTAAATATGTAGGAGAATGTTTGACGTGTTCTAAGGTTAAAGCTGAGCATCAGAAACCATCAGGTCTACTTCAACAACCCGAAATCCCGGAATGGAAATGGGAAAACATTACCATGGATTTCATCACTAAATTGCCAAGGACTGCAAGTGGTTTTGATACTATTTGGGTAATAGTTGATCGTCTCACCAAATCAGCACACTTCCTGGCAATAAGAGAAGATGACAAGATGGAGAAGTTATCAGGACTGTATTTGAAGGAAGTCGTCTCCAGACATGGAATACCAATCTCTATTATCTCTGATAGGGATGGCAGATTTATTTCAAGATTCTGGCAGACATTACAGAAAGCATTAGGAACTCGTCTAGACATGAGTACTGCCTATCATCCACAAACTGATGGGCAGAGCGAAAGGACGATACAAACGCTTGAAGACATGCTACGAGCATGTGTTATTGATTTCGGAAACAGTTGGGATCGACATCTATCGTTAGCAGAATTTTCCTACAACAACAGCTACCATTCAAGCATTGAGATGGCGCCGTTTGAAGCACTTTATGGTAGAAAGTGCAGGTCTTCGATTTGTTGGAGTGAAGTGGGGGATAGACATATTACGGGTCCGGAGATTATACAAGAAACTACCGAGAAGATCATCCAAATTCAACAACGGTTGAAAACCGCCCAAAGTCGACAAAAGAGCTACGCTGACATTAAAAGAAAAGATGTAGAATTTGAAATTGGAGAGATGGTCATGCTTAAAGTTGCACCTTGGAAAGACGTTGTTCGATTTGGTAAACGAGGGAAATTAAATCCAAGGTATATTGGACCATTCAAGATTATTGATCGTGTTGGACCAGTAGCTTACCGACTTGGGTTACCTCAACAACTCGCAGCTGTACATAACACTTTCCACGTCTCGAATTTGAAGAAATGTTTTGCTAAAGAAGATCTCACTATTCCGTTAGATGAAATCCAAATCAACGAAAAACTTCAATTCATCGAAAAACCCGTCGAAATAATGGATCGTGAGGTTAAAAGACTTAAGCAAAACAAGATACCAATTGTTAAGGTTCGATGGAATGCTCGTAGAGGACCCGAGTTCACCTGGGAGCGTGAAGATCAGATGAAGAAGAAATAACCTCATCTATTTCCAGAAGATTCGTCAACACCTTCAACAGCTTAAAATTTCGGGACGAAATTTATTTAACGGGTAGGTACTGTAGTGACCCGAACTTTTCCATGTTTATATATATTAATTGAGATTGATATTTACATGATTAAATGTTTCCAACATGTTAAGCAATCAAACTTGTTAAGACTTGATTAATTGAAATATGTTTCATATAGACAATTGATCACCCAAGTTGACCGGCGATTCACGAACGTTAAAACTTGTAAAAGCGACATGACGATATATATATGGATATACATATGGTTAACATATGGTTAACATAAGATCAAGAAACCTTTGTTATATACAGTAGGTTATCTTTCTTATTCAAGGTAATATTCATATTCAAACTTTGATTCAATTTCTATAACTATAAACTATCTTAATTCGAGTAAAAATCTTACTTGAACTTGTTTTTGTGTCATGATCCTACTTCAAGAACTTTCAAGCCATCCAAGATCCTTTGAAGCTAGATCATTTCTTGTCACTTCCAGTAGGTTTACTTACTAAACTTGAGGTAGTAATGATGTTCATAACATCATTCGATTCATATATATAAAACTATCTTATTCGAAGGTTTAAACTCGTAATCACTAGAACATAGTTTAGTTAATTCTAAACTTGTTCGCAAACAAAAGTTAATCCTTCTAACTTGACTTTTAAAATTAACTAAACACATGTTCTATATCTATATGATATGCTAACTTAATGATTTAAAACATGGAAACACGAAAAACACCGTAAAACCGGATTTACGCCGTCGTAGTAACACCGCGGGCTGTTTTGGGTTAGTTAATTAAAAACTATGATAAACTTTGATTTAAAAGTTGTTATTATGAGAAAATGATTTTTTGTTATGAACATGAAACTATATCCAAAAATTATGGTTAAACTCAAAGTGGAAGTATGTTTTCTAAAATGGTCATCTAGACGTCGTTCTTTCGACTGAAATGACTACCTTTACAAAAACGACTTGTAACTTATTTTTCCGACTATAAACCTATACTTTTTCTGTTTAGATTCATAAAATAGAGTTCAATATGAAACCATAGCAATTTGATTCACTCAAAACGGATTTAAAATGAAGAAGTTATGGGTAAAACAAGATTGGATAATTTTTCTCATTTTAGCTACGTGAAAATTGGTAACAAATCTATTCCAACCATAAATTAATCAACTTGTATTGTATATTATGTAATCTTGAGATACCATAGACACGTATACAATGTTTCGACCTATCATGTCGACACATCTATATATATTTCGGAACAACCATAGACACTCTATATGTGAATGTTGGAGTTAGCTATACAGGGTTGAGGTTGATTCCAAAATATATATAGTTTGAGTTGTGATCAATACTGAGATACGTATACACTGGGTCGTGGATTGATTCAAGATAATATTTATCGATTTATTTCTGTACATCTAACTGTGGACAACTAGTTGTAGGTTACTAACGAGGACAGCTGACTTAATAAACTACATTCTATGGTTGAATTATCGAAATCGAATATTTTTGGGATGAGAATACATGCAGGTTTTATAAATGATTTACAAAATAGACACATGTACGTGAAACTACATTCTATGGTTGAATTATCGAAATCGAATATGCCCCTTTTTATTAAGTCTGGTAATCTAAGAATTAGGGAACAGACACCCTAATTGACGCGAATCCTAAAGATAGATCTATTGGGCCTAACAAACCCCATCCAAAGTACCGAATGCTTTAGTACTTCGAAATTTATATCATATCCGAAGGGTGTCCCGGAATGATGGGGATATTCTTATATATGCATCTTGTTAATGTCGGTTACCAGGTGTTCACCATATGAATGATTTTTATCTCTATGTATGGGATGTGTATTGAAATATGAAATCTTGTGGTCTATTGTTACGATTTGATATATATAGGTTAAACCTATAACTCACCAACATTTTTGTTGACGTTTAAA
Organism: Rutidosis leptorrhynchoides; assembly: GCF_046630445.1. NCBI lineage: Eukaryota > Viridiplantae > Streptophyta > Magnoliopsida > Asterales > Asteraceae > Rutidosis > Rutidosis leptorrhynchoides. The sequence continues at coordinate 218,386,850 of NC_092333.1, read as the reverse complement.
GCATGTTTATTCTCAGGTGAATATTAAGAGCTTCCGCTGTTGCATACTAAAATAAGGACAAGATTTGGAGTCCATGTTTGTATGATATTGTGTAAAAACTGCATTCAAGAAACTGATTTTGATGTAACATATTTGTATTGTAAACCATTATGTAATGGTCGTGTGTAAACAGGATATTTTAGATTATCATTATTTGATAATCTACGTAAAGCTTTTTAAACCTTTATTTATGAAATAAAGGTTATGGTTTGTTTTAAAAATGAATGCAGTCTTTGAAAAACGTCTCATATGGAGGTCAAAACCTCGCAACGAAATCAATTAATATGGAACGTTTTTAATCAATAAGAACGGGACATTTCAATTATATTGTTGTAAGATATAAAAATTAAGTGCTCAAACTATGTTGTTATGTATATATGTATATGTATATCTTAAAAAGGACATATGTAATATCATTATATTAAATTTAATTACAAGTTGAATATAATTGTTATATTAATATTAATGTTATTATCATTACTTTCATTATTATTATTATTATTATTATTATTATTATTATTATTATTATTATTATTATTATTATTATTATTATTATTATTATTATTATTATTATTATTATTTGTAAAATTTGATATATATAATTTGTTATATTATTATTATTAGTAGTATTTTGATTAGTAATATTATTATTATTATTTGATATTAATATTAGTAATATATTTATTTATTTATTTATTAATAGCAAATATATAGGATTAAAATCTGTTATATCACGACTAATTAATTATTTGACATTAAAATCTTTAAATGATACAAATCTGTCCCAATCCCTTCCACTTGGCTTAAAGTCTTGATTCCATTTGCAATACTCCAAATTTTGTTGCTAGTCGAAACAGATATACATATACTGTTATATATATAGATACAAGGTATGTAATTCTATTTCCTATCATTGTCAATATGTAGGAAATTTTGAGTTTGGCTTTAGAATCTGCACAGATCGATTTCCAAATCAGATATATCCAAAAATTAGATTACAATCACTTTCATTTTTTTTTTTTTATACTCCTGTTTCTGCTCGATTTCTTTTCGATCCGATTGATATAAAACGTGATTTAATACCAACTGTTAAGAGATTCTAATCAACTTTACAATCTCAATCTCAATTATCATAATCATCTGTTTGAAACTGATCATATTTTTTTTCAAATATTCAAGTATACAGCTCAACATCTCTGTATCCTTCACTTTTTCACCAAATCACGAAATTTCATGAAACTTTAAAATCTAATAATGCAAAGTTATTAGAAATCGTTTACTCAATCACTCTGTAAATTCACAGCCTTCAATTTTCATTATCGAATCCAAATTTCAGAGTCAAAGTTTGGTTTCAAAAAGTCAAACAAATCGTTCATCGTGAATTTCAAATTCGTGTGTGTGTTTCAAGGTAAATTGATGATTCCTATAGTTTCTATATGTGATTACTAAACTACTTCGTGTTATAGTCCTTAGCTATAAAGCAATTAAAATCGAAAATCATTATAATTTTTTTTTGTTTCCAACCGTCACCCAGCAAGCTGTATTTCTTTTTTTTTTCAATCAAATTCATCACTAATATATGTTTTTATATTGGATATTAAATCCCAAAAATAATTAGTAAACTTATTTTTATGTGGATTGGATTTTTGGATCGATTTTGATTTTTAGTGGTGAGGAAGAAGATGACTACGGTTTAAGGGTTAAAAGCAATTAAAATCCAATATTAACAGAAAATCAGTGTGGCTCAGTTGGTGGGGTGGATGTGTTGGTTTCGAGAGGTCTCGGGTTCAATTCCAGGCGTGGGCAGTTATTTCTCTAGAACACTTTTTAAGGTAGTTTACTATTTGTTATTATTATTATTATTTCTTATTATTATTATTATTGTTATTATTATTATTATTAATGTTAAAATGTTATTATTGTTATCATTATTGATTATTGATATTATTATTATTATGCTTATGAATATAATTATAATTAAGATATAGAAGATGATAATAGAAAGATAATAAAATAAGATAATATATAACTATGATTTATATTGTTATTTTGATTATTATCGTTAACGTTAATATTAGTATGATTATCAACATAGTTATTAGTTAAGGTTATATACATATGCAGATTATAAATACAAACATGTTTATAAAGATGATTATACTTGTAACTGAATAATGAGTTAAAATGCAATATTATTATTATTAATATCATTATATTATTAATCATTATTATTATTAGTGTTATTATTGACATAAGATTATGGATGATATTAGGAACAACGAGTACGATAATTATGCTATAAATAAAGATGAAATCGTTAGTAATGATAATAAATAATATTATGAATACGTAAGAAATCTAAATAAATTTATGGGTTGTATAAGTATGTATAACACATCTTTTATTATTAAAAAGGTTATTATAATTAATACCAAATTTGTGATTTTTATCATTACCATAATTATACTAATATTATTACTATTAGTAATATTATAATTATTATCATTTTTACCACTATTAATACTATTTCGATATTACTATAACTACTATTATTAATATACAAATTATATATATATATATATATATATATATATATATTAAAATATATATATATATATATATATATATATATATATATATATATATATATATATATATATATTAAAAATATATTTAATACATATAACATAACAAAAATTAATATTTTATATAACAAATGAATAAATGACACATATATACATATATATACATTCAATATAAAAACAACATAACTAATAAAGTTATATATATAGATAAATTTGATCGATTACGAATATGTATATTAATAAATATACCAATGATATAGGTTCGTGAATCCGAGGCCAACCCTGCATTGTTCAATGTCGTCATATGTATTTTTACTACAAAATACAGTATTGTGAGTTTCATTTGATCCCTTTTTAAATGCTTTTGCAATATATATTTTTGGGATGAGAATACATGCAGATTTTATAAATAATTTACAAAATAGACACAAGTACGTGAAACTACATTCTATGGTTGAATTATCGAAATTGAATATGCCCTTTTTATTAAGTCTGGTAATCTAAGAATTAGGGAACAGACACCCTAATTGACGCGAATCCTAAAGATAGATCTATCGGGCCTAACAAACCCCATCCAAAGTACCGGATGCTTTAGTACTTCGAAATTTATATCATATCCGAAGGGTGTCCCGGAATGATGGGGATATTCTTATATATGCATCTTGTTAATGTCGGTTACCAGGTGTTCAATCCATATGAATGATATTTTTGTCTCTATGCATGGGACGTATGTTTATGAGATATGGAAATATGAAATCTTGTGGTCTATTAAAATTATGAAATGATTATTTATGATAAACTAATGAACTCACCAACCTTTTGGTTGACACTTTAAAGCATGTTTATTTTCAGGTATGAAAGAAGTCTTCCGCTGTGAAATTGCTCATTTTAAAGATATTATTTGGAGTCATTCATGACATATTTCAAAAGACGTTGCATTCGAGTCGTTGAGTTCATCAAGATTATTATTAAGTCAATTATAGTTAGATATATTATGAAATAGTATGCATGCCGTCAACTTTCGATGTAAATGAAAGTTTGTCTTTTAAAAACGAATGCAATATTTGTAAAATGTATCATATAGAGGTCAAGTACCTCGCGATGTAATCAACTATTGTGAATCGTTTATAATCAATATAGACTTCATTCAGATGGATTAGGACGGGTTGTTAGAGAGACAATACGACGTGGCAACAACATATCCTCTTTGTCCCATTACGTGGCACTAAGGGACAAAAGCCAACAAGTATAAGTAAGAGTAATTTGAACGAGAATAGGGATATATCATATCTGGAATTTAATTCCACTGCACCCACAAGAATACTCTCAAGTGTATTCCATCTCAGCTAACCCGCGCAACTAGCATAGCACCCTCAAACACTTAGCGATTTCATGTAGCGTGCACAACGTAAATAGGAACATCGCCCTTGGGCCATCAACTTCGGTTAACCCAAATGTTGGTGGGTTACATTTAACCACCCTTTCTAAGATCATCATTTCGTATGAGGGTTATTCACGGTACTCCGGACCGGAGAGTTAAACTCAAAAAACCCTTAAACCCCTCATTATTATTGATCTTTCATGAACCGAACCCCTTCAACCATTTTATGCTTGATCAAATGGCGCCATCCGTGGGACTCTAAGTTAAAAGGTTTTGTTAAAATCTTTTCTCCTCAAAGATCTTTACATTCAAACGTTTCTTTTTTTTTGTATGTGTATTTCAGTTCCAGGTAACTTTAAGAGCGTCGCGAAGAAATGGCAAGTCAACCGAAGGCTTCAAAGGCGGTACCATCATGTCCGCAAGCCTCGCGCGTATCCAGACCGGTGGGTACACCGGTGAGCAGCGGCACGAGTGCAAAACTGACAAGAACTTTTTTTCCTTCATCACTAGAAACTCCTACTCAGGGCTTCATGACCCCGGAAGTTATGCGACCGATACGATGGGCGACGAATACCACAGGTGTGGGAACCATTTCCATCTACGTTGGTGTGTCTAGGTCCTCTGCGCATGGCACTAAAGCTGAATTCTCAAGTATCGAGTCGCGCACACCCACTACGCCTGCCAGCGCAATAGAAGCTTTGCGAAAATTGGGCTTTGACACAAAAGGGCTGAACATCCAAAACACTCAGCTGAACTCAGGATTATATCAAACATCCCCGCTAACAGAACAGCGTTTAACCCCAACAGTCTATGTCTCCCGGCAGACGCCTCTCAAAACAGTGTCAAATTCTGCGCCAAGCACTCAAACACTTGAAGAGCGAGCCCAAAACCAAGCTAATTTGATCTACTCGCTAATGAAGGTTGCACCAGATAATATGGTTGAAGACTTTGAGCAACCAGAAAAAGCAGAGCTCATGATTAGAAATGTTTTTGCAAGCATGAAGGGAGTTAGTGTTAAGCCTAACTTTGAGACCGCACCTACGTCTGAAAAGTTTACATCTCACATACTTAACTATGTTGCCCCTACCTTGCCTACGATCCTGCTCAAGTTAGGATACTACGATGGACTTTCAAATCCTGATGACTTCTTGTAGAAATATGAGGGTATCGCTCGCAATCAAAGGTGGGCTGATGAAATAAAGTGCGCTGAATTTCCTCCCCTTCTCGAGGGAATAGCGCGTCAATGGTTTAATAACCTACCCGCACCACTCATCGTCTCTTATCGTGATTTGAGAGAACGCTTCTTACTAAACTTTCACAACATGAGAGCATCCAGAAGGACTCATGTCGAATTTCATGATATCAAGCAAGGATAAGGAGAGTTTATGGGACAGTTTATTGATAAATACAGTTGGGAAGTTGCGCATATTCCTAACTTGGCAGAATCACCGAAAGTCTCTGGATTCATTCATGGAATCTGCAGAGAGCGCCATTTGCAGCTATGTCAAAAGTTGCGAAAGAGGCCACCAGAAATACTGGCTGAGACCATCAGAGAAGTACACGAGCATTTGCGTGCAGCTGAAGACACCATACGGTACTCAGGGTATGGAAATAGCCATGGATGTCGGACGACCATGATTCACCAAGAGGAGGGCACAGCTCTCATAACTCCCATAGAGGATACCAGGATAACGGTCCCTATCAACATGACAATGATAGTAGACGCGCACATACTAATGGACGTCACGGCAGCAACAATAAGTGGAATAGATACCAGGAACACAACCAAACGCTCATCAAAAACTTGACAAAAAGCCTCAAAGAAATTCTTGCAACAGAACCAATATCACAGACTTTCGGCAGGCCTGCGCGTATGTCAGAGTACGCGAGGCGCGACAAGTCCAAATTCTGTGACTTTCATGATGATTATGGGCACGAGACCAATAGGTGCAAGACATTAACAGATAAGGTAGTTGCATGTTTGAAACAAGGCGAGCTTCAGCATTTAAAGGAACCAAAAGAACGTCCGTGCAAGGAAGAATATGATGAAGACAAGGAAAAGGGGCGAGATAAGGTGATCCATATTGTAACAAAAGAGTGTATCACCGTAAAGACCGGACCTACGCGTTCTCGAGAATGCATGTAGGTCCCATTCTCGATTAGCAAAACTTGAGAAGCTAAGAGTAACCTCATCCTGGTTAGCGGATTGTTACCAGATTTAAAACTCAAGATCGGGCGCCTTTGCGTCGACACTGGCAGCGTCGTCGATATTATGTTTGAACAATACTTCCAAAAACTCCCGCGCAAACTCAGGCTCAACTTGAAACCGTTAAGGGATAGGTTTTAAGGGCTCTCGGGCTACCCATTGCTGACTTTGGGAAATGTAGAATTTGAACTACAGCTCGAAGATGACGACAATTGGGAGAAAAGGCGAATTGAGAAAGTAAAGTTTAGCATCGTACATGCGACATCCGACTATGATGCATTGTTGGGGTACCCTTCATTACAAAAGTTTGAGGCAGTGCTCTCCATCGCACATGGTTAGTTTGAGTTTCCCACAAAGGTTGGAATTGCAGCGATAATGTCAAAGTCACCAGAGAACATTAACGATCAGGTACTTTGCTAATTGTAGACTCCTTGATTATAAGATGGTTACTTGACGATGCTTAAACGCGTGTACAGTTCAGCGCGCATACCACATTTAAATGAGTAAAATCTTGTACAATCCGAAACATAAGATGCACGTTAAAATGCACATTAACGCATACTTACGCTCATTTGTTGATTTACAAAAAATATTGAACTGGTCTAAACATGTCCCAGGGAATAACACAATGAAAGATGGAAAAAGAAACAACCCCACCAAAGGAACAAAGGATACTGGGAGCTACGACACTCAACCATGAAGTTACACACAATGAATGCAAGAAGGCGTTTAGGGTCTGTGACTTAAGCCATGTTTTTCATATATTGTTCCTAGAAGAAAATCATTGTACCACTTATGTAACTGCGATTAGCAAAAAAAACTACTGTAATCAATATCGGCGATATGCCTATATTTTGTCTACTTTTCCAAGATATTGTCTGCAAAAATCTTTGTGCCATATATAATGCAAAGTAGCTCTTTAACTTGGACTGGTGCGTACGCTCGCGATTACCTCACGCACTTCTGCCTTTGAAGGGGTGTTTTCTCCAACCCCCACTTGGCAGAAGCTTGTTTGGCAACAAGCCAGATTTTATTACCGGAGGTGATGTGACGACCCAGAAAATTTTGACTAATTTTAAAGCAAACTCTCGAATACGATTAAATATTTTTACACGATAAGCAAAGTCTGTAAAGTTTAGTCACAAAATTTTTGAACTGTTTTCATAATTCATTAAACCCTCGATTATTTTCGACGATTCACGCAGCAACTATTTGTAAATAGATATGTATATATATATGTATATAATTAACAACTTAGTAAAATATATTATTAACATATATTTTTATATATATATATATGGATGCATATTTTTTTTTACATAAGATTAAATACAGCCGTGATATATTTATGCTATAATTAAAAGTCTAGTAGAAGATCATTTGATTGATGATAAATGTGTGCACTTCATAATAATTGATTTCATTTTGTTTTAAGAGTCGGTGGGCCAAATTACAAGCATGGTTAGCAAACTCAAATTGAGTTTGAATAAGTAATTGATCAAATATAATAATATAGGTAAACTATTTAATAATGCATCATCATCTAAATTGTTAATTAACTGATACATTATGATTTCCTATTTTTATTATTACATCCATCACCTTTAACTTTAACTATAGAATAATAAATGAATTATATAAAATTTAGAAAGTTTAAGAACATGAAGTGGATACCGAGGGAAACAGTGTCCTTAGCATACAAACAAATAATAAAGTTCACCAGATTAAAATAACTGGCTACTTTTAAATTTCAAACGTGGGACAATATTTCTGTTTACTGATTTATCATATTATTATTATTATTATATATATATATATATATATATATATATATATATATATATATATATATATATATATATATATATATATATATATATATATAATAATACACCTGCATATGAATCCGTTAAATCAATATCATCTTTATCTTTATTTTTCTTTTTGGCTGTGAGTGTTAATCAATCCATATCTTTATTACTACGTACATAACAACCAAGAGTCACGGACTTTTAATTTCCTCATATTTTAGCATGTGGCATCTTCCTTCTTTTTAAACGTAAGAATTTGTTTTCTTAAATTATTACTTTTGGTTGCTAGTGTATATCTCAACTTTATATGTTATTATATGCACATACATGCATATCCTTCCTACTGCCTTATTTCTCTACTCTTGGTTCAAACATATCACCATCATAAATTCTTTAATTTCTTCTACTTGATCAAACCAAGAATAGCAAATGCGACTACTTGTTTTGCTATTCAACTCACCACAAAACTACCTTTCTTCTATATTTACCACCGAACCATTATCGTTTTGTTTCCCTGTTGTCCTTTGATCATTAACCCATGATAACCTGCTTGTGTTTGTTGTTGATCGACCAAACATCACATTTCATCTACACTTGTTTTGCTACTCAATCACTTAAACTGTTACTATTGATCGAAGGTCAAGAACCACCCTTCTTTCGAGTCATAAACCCACCCAAAATAACACCCAAAAGCTGCTACAGTTTTCTGTTTCACTTCGGTTGTGTCTACTGCTCGATGAAACCAAAACCGCCACCACCACTTTTACTACACAATGAGAACCTCATCACCACAATACCACCGGCTGGTTCACTATTACTACAGCTTGTTATCTATATACTCCGTTTACAACTCACTATTTACTGCAGCCCAAGACCATCACAAAACCAACTCGACCATCACAACCTTCTAAAACGCTACTGCTATAGCGTGTTCCTACTATACTGCCACTAAAAATTGTTCCGGTCTTCAATCCAAAAACCGCTGTACCATCACCACAATATCATCTTCAAGTACTTCACATCCTTTTGTTGCTGCTACACTATCGGTTTCTGTTACAACACATAATCAAATCAAAGGGTAAGCTACTACTGATCATTCATAACATCACCAAGCCATTTAAATTTTTCTTTGCTGCATCCATCTCTCTTCTCTCTCTCTCTATCTCTCTCTCTCTCTCCTTCCTTTCTTTGTTCTCTTCCTCTTTTCGTTGTAGTTCTGTATAATGAACCAGATTACCAACCACAACTCACAATCTTTGATCACCATTAAACCATTATCCTATCATAACAACAAGTAACCATTGCTCGAGATTTTTCTATTTTAATCAACACACTCACCATTGTTGCTGTTGCGTTGTTTCTTTGTTTCTTTTTCCTGTTTCTACTACGATACAGAATGATGAATTGGTGATGAAAAACGAAAAGAAAAATGATGATGAAGATGACGGTTATTTAATTGATGATACATGAATTATTAACGAATGAGAATGATGACAGAAAGTAGAGTGTCAACTTGATAGGGTTTGTGGCAGACAAAGATAATGATGAAGGGAGAATGGGTCGGCTGTGATATCTTAATCGAAGCATAAATCGACCCTATATTGTTTCTTTTTGATTTTGGGCCAATCCTATACAAACCCAGCAGAACATAATGGATATTGTTAAGTGTGGATTAAGCTAATTAATATCTTGGGCCTTGCTACAGAATAGGCCGCAACCCATTATACTCTTAATTGTTGGACTAGCTATTTATGATGTCGACGTTCTACTGCTGCTGTAGCTACTTCTCTTTCGATGAAGATTACGATTCAAATGATGATGATCATCGTGATGATGATCATGGGTGTGATGATGATTATAGTTATTAGATGATGATGATAATGAAAATGTTAACACCGGTTTTGATCTAAGAAGATGAGGAAGAAGAATTGAAACAGAATAATTCGGTTATATATATAATTAAGTCTGATAAATAATCAGATAATGAGTAGCAGAAAAATGGTTACGGAGTTTGTGTTTAACCGATAGGTCACGAGTTCGAGCTCGGTCTCTGCCATTTTTTTTAAAAAAGCATATAAAAGGTAGTATTACTCATATTTATTATTATTATTACTATTATTATTATTATTATTATTATTATTATTATTATTATTATTATTATTATTATTATTATTATTATTATTATTATTATTATTATTATCATTTTTATTATTATATTATTATTATTATGATTATATTTATTATTATTATTATTATTACTATTATTATTATTATTATTATTATTATTACTATTATTATTACTATTATTATTATTATTATTATTATTATTATTATTATTATTATTATTATTATTATTATTATTATTGTTGTTGTTGTTGTTGTTGTTGTTGTTGTTGTTAAGTATTAAGTATTATTATCAAAGTTATTATTTTCATTATCATTATTATTAAACTTTTCATCTTTATTAAAAATTACTATTATTATCATTATTTTTATTATTATCATTATTATTATTACTTTCATATTAACAATATTATTATAATAAATAAGTATATATTTTTTGATATATAAGAATATATTTACAACTACCATAAATTACATATGATTATATATATTTATATAAATATTTACACATAACAAAATATCGATTTTTACAATAATATTAATCATATTTATATAAAACCGTACAAATATTAATTATTTTAAATATATAAATATATATATATATATATATATATATATCTATATATATATATATATATATATATATATATATATATATATATATATATACAAATTAAATACATAAGATATATAATTTAAGCTATAACATATAAATTGTTCGATTACGGTTATATGTATTAATATATATACCTGATATAGGTTCGTGAATCCGAGGCCAACCCTGCATTTGTTCAGTGTCGTCGTATGCATATTTTTACTACAAAATATCATATTGTGAGTTCATTTGATTCCCTTTTACTCTTTACATTTTTGGGACTGAGAATACATGCGCTACTTTTACAACTGCTTTATTAAATGCTTTTGAAATACATTTTGAACCGCGAATACATGAAATGGTTTTATAAATGTTTGACGAGATAGACACAAGCAAAACATTCCTCGAATGAATTATGTGGACGTGATAATTGCCACCATTGAATTATGTGGACGTGATAATTGCCACAATTGATATGAATATTTTTCCCCTGATTATTATTGCTTGGTAACCTAAGAATTAGGGAACATCACTAATTTTGAGAATTAGTGCACGCCTAATTGACGCGAATCCTAAAGGTAGCTATCGGGTTTAACACCCTCACCCAGAATGCTCACTAGACGGAAGGGCTAGTGGGCGTGGTGTTTAGTACTTTGAAGTTTATATAATTATTATACAAACGAGATGTTCTGTTTTGGGGATATTATTATGCGCATTATATGTTAAGGTCGGTTACTAAGCCAAACTATGAAAGCAAAGTGAATGTTATATATCGAGAGAATGATTTTTATACACAGGTTATGTGTATGAGATTTTGTGCACGAGATATGTGTACGGTTACTAAGATTTATGAAAAATAGATTTTGTACACGAGAAAGGTGTACTGTATTTAAAAGATATCACATGTACATTACAGGTGGGTGTAGGATTCAGGCCCATTTGTACCATGCAGCATTTAAATCTTGTGGTCTATCAAAATGATAAATTTTATTGTTTTATGATAAACTTATGAACTACTCCATCCTCTCGATTGAGGTTTTTTCAAGAATCATGAAAGGTTTGAACACAGATTGTAATCGTCAAGATACAAATGAGGTTTAAGATGAAATCAAGTGGAAAACTTGAAGAAATGTTTAGTTTCATATGTTATAATCAATATTTTAATTCATTTTAATTGTCCAATGTTGGTAGTCCTCAGTTGATAGTCCATAGTTAGCAATTCAATAATTCATATATAGTTTAATATATAATATTCGAATTAATTAATACATATCGTGACCCGTGTACATGTCTCAGACTCGATCACAACTCAAAGTATATATATTATTGTAGAATCAACCTCAACCCTGTATAGAGAACTCGATCATTACTGCATATAGAGTGTCTATGGTTATTCTAAATAACATATATAGATGCGTCGATATGATATGTCAAAACCTTGTATACGTGTCCCGATATTTAAAGTGCGTAAAATAAATAGCAGGAATTAAATGACGATAAATAAAGTGCGTAAAGTAAATAACAGATATTAAATGACAATAAATAAAATTGCGAGAATTAAATTGCGATAAATAAATTACGATAATTAAATTGCGATAAATAAAATGTAATATGGAATTAATCAGTTAGCTAGGAACAGTTAGCTAGGAACAGTTAGCGTGGATTCTTATCAAAATTCTTCTCATGGTTAATTTGTTTGTTTCTAACAAATTTTATTTTTGTCCAATATTTTTCTTCATTATGCCACTTGTTGGATTATGATAGGTCAAAATCCAAATATGAAATTGAATGAAAATGGTTATTCTGCGGTGAACGGATTCGTATCTCTGTAGATGTAAGTAGGATAGTAAACGAATATTGAATCAGATTCGAAGAATGTACAGTGTAACTTATTAATGTGAAATCTAAATATTCCTCGGGTATTACCTACCCGTTAAAATATTTTCACCATTAACAGTTTGTACAAAAGAACTTTTAATTACAATCTTTATGAAAATATACTTACATATATATTTTCTTCAGATGTAATCATGGATTTAATGAGTTAATATGATATTAATCTCATTTGCTTTTCAGTTTGAGCTAGAATAAATAATCTCTACAACTTTAGGGATTACATAATCGCCATGAAGAACGAAGATAATTGCTGTAAAACGATACGTAGAACGATGATTATACTCAAGGTACAGAATGGGATGGTGAGGCGTGTGTTGTTGATGGAACGGGTGCTATTACTGATGGTACTGTTGGTGCCGGTGATGTTGCTGAAGATGGTAAATTTTGCACCATATTTTTCCAAAGCTATAACTTGGGCGCGGAGCTGGTTGACTTCTGCTATTACTCCAGGATGAGTGTCGGTTCGAACGAGCGAATGAATAAGATCTAGAATCTGAGATAGTATATAATCGTGATGAGATACCCTGAAAATGAGGGTGAAAATGGTGTTTCGGATAGGTTCGCAGGTAAGTGCTTCAGGTTCATCGCAAAGAGGTGAATTCGGTTGGTGGGAGGGATCGCCTTCTTCGCGTCTCCATTGAATAAGTCGACTACGAACCCATCAGATGAATTGGGGATGGCTGATTGGTTGATTCATTCTGGTGACGCTGCTTCCGGAGCTTAGGTGAACATCCATGTCGGAATAGCTGTCGGAATTCGAGGGACTTGAACTGGTTGAGGGATTCATCTCGTACGATCAGATGAAAGATTTTTGATATGAAATAGATTATAGGATGTAGATTAGTACCCTGCAATACACGATTTACATATGTATATATAATACTAAAATCCCATAGGTTACGGAGGAATCTACGGAAGCTGTCAGGCAAAGGTAACAATAACAGATATGCTAAGATATGAATTTATCTATACACTGTCTATGCAATAGAGGCAGTAGGACATGTCTAGACTAAGAATGATAAGCAGATAATTTCTGACTAGAAATGATAAGCAAAACTTTTGACATGCAGACACGGTCGAAGTCCAGACTCACTAATGCATCTAAACAACTATCAATTAGACACACTGTGATGCCCCGTACAAAACCATCGTGTACGAATCATCAACAACAGGATCATTACAAGGTTAAGTACTATATGTTGTAGTTAAAGAAGTTGCATTCACGATAAAAAGGTGATGTCATAACCGACATCAAATGTTTTACATTTCAAAAGCATGCTTCACTAAGTAGAAGCAAATAATAAGTGTATGTGACCACAATGGTCGTTACAAGTCATAGTTCAAAAGTTCTAAAGTTTGAATGCAAGGTAAAGTAGTTCATGCGATGACAACTCTAAGCAGCGGGTGTCTACAGCACGACTAGTACACAGCGGAAGCTAACCTCAAGCACCTGAGAAAAACATGCTTAAAAACGTCAACACAAAGGTTGGTGAGCTATAGTTTAAGTATAACAGTAAGTAAGGTAGGCCACGAGATTTCAGTGCTACAAAGAGCGTTTCAAAACAGTATGATAAAGTATATGTTAACCGTGGGCACTTGGTAACTAACTTAACGTTTATACCCCCTGAAAGTACACTTGGCAAGTGCGTATGTTTACGAAGTATTAAACACTCGTTAAATGCTAGCGCGACTATGAAATGTCCCGTTCTTATTGATTAAAAACGTTCCATATTAATTGATTTGGTTGCAAGGTTTTGACCTCTATATGAGACGTTTTTCAAAGACTGCATTCATTTTAAAACAAACCATAACCTTTATTTCATCAATAAAGGTTTAAAAAGCTTTACGTAGATTATCAAATAATGATAATCTAAAATATCCTGTTTACACACGACCATTACATAATGGTTTACAATATAAATATGTTACAACAAAATAAGTTTCTTGAATGCAGTTTTTACACAATATCATACAAGCATGGACTCCAAATCTCGTCCTTATTTAAGTATGCGATAGCGGAAGCTCTTAATAATCACATGAGAATAAACATGCTTAAAACGTCAACAAAAATGTTGGTGAGTTATAGGTTTAACCTATATATATCAAATCATAATAATAGACCACAAGATTTCATATTTCAATACACATCCCATACATAGAGATAAAAGTCATTCATATGGTGAACACCTGGTAACCGACATTAACAAAATGCATATATAAGAATATCCCCATCATTCCGGGACACCCTTCGGATATGATATAAATTTCCAAGTACTAAAGCATCCGGTACTTTGGATGGGGTTTGTTAGGCCCAATAGATCTATCTTTAGAATTCGCGTCAATTAGGGTGTCTGTTCCCTAATTCTTAGATTACCAGACTTAATAAAAAGGGGCATATTCGATTTCGATAATTCAACCATAGAATGTAGTTTCACGTACTTGTGTCTATTTTGTAAATCATTTATAAAACCTGCATGTATTCTCATCCCAAAAATATTAGATTTTAAAAGTGGGACTATAACTCACTTTCACAAATTTTTACTTCGTCGGGAAGTAAGACTTGGCCACTGGTTGATTCACGAACCTATAACAATATATACATATATATCAAAGTATGTTCAAAATATATTTACAACACTTTTAATATATTTTGATGTTTTAAGTTTATTAAGTCAGCTGTCCTCGTTAGTAACCTACAACTAGTTGTCCACAGTTAGATGTACAGAAATAAATCGATAAATATTATCTTGAATCAATCCACGACCCAGTGTATACGTATCTCAGTATTGATCACAACTCAAACTATATATATTTTGGAATCAACCTCAACCCTGTATAGCTAACTCCAACATTCACATATAGAGTGTCTATGGTTGTTCCGAAATATATATAGATGTGTCGACATGATAGGTCGAAACATTGTATACGTTTCTATGGTATCTCAAGATTACATAATATGCAATACAAGTTGATTAAGTTATAGTTGGAATAGATTTGTTACCAATTTTCACGTAGCTAAAATGAGAAAAATTATCCAATCTTGTTTTACCCATAACTTCTTCATTTTAAATCCGTTTTGATTGAATCAAATTGCTATGGTTTTATATTGAACTCTATTTTATGAATTTAAACAGAAAAAGTATAGGTTTATATTCATAAAATTAAGTTACAAGTCATTTTTGTAAAGGTAGTCATTTCAGTCGAAAGAACGACGTCTAGATGACCATTTTAGAAAACATACTTCCACTTTGAGTTTAACCATAATTTTTGGATATAGTTTCATGTTCATAATAAAAATCATTTTCTCAGAATAACAACTTTTAAATCAAAGTTTATCATAGTTTTTAATTAACTAACCCAAAACAGCCCGCGGTGTTACTACGACGGCGTAAATCCGGTTTTACGGTGTTTTTCGTGTTTCCAGGTTTTAAATCATTAAGTTAGCATATCATATAGATATAGAATATGTGTTTAGTTGATTTTAAAAGTCAAGTTAGAAGGATTAACTTTTGTTTGCGAACAAGTTTAGAATTAACTAAACTATGTTCTAGTGATTACAAGTTTAAACCTTCGAATAAGATAGCTTTATATGTATGAATCGAATGATGTTATGAACATCATTACTACCTTAAGTTCCTTGGATAAACCTACTAGAAAAGAGAAAAATGGATCTAGCTTCAACGGATCCTTGGATGGCTCGAAGTTCTTGAAGCAGAATCATGACACGAAAACAAGTTCAAGTAAGATCATCACTTGAAATAAGATTGTTATAGTTATAGAAATTGATCCAAAGTTTGAATATGATTATTACCTTGTATTAGAATGATAACCTACTGTAAGAAACAAAGATTTCTTGAGGTTGTATGATCACCTTACAAGATTGGAAGTGAGCTAGCAAACTTGAAAGTATTCTTGATTTTATGTAACTAGAACTTGTAGAATTTATGAAGAACACTTAGAACTTGAAGATAGAACTTGAGAGAGATCAATTAGATGAAGAAAATTGAAGAATGAAAGTATTTGTAGGTGTTTTTGGTCGTTGGTGTATGGATTAGATATAAAGGATATGTAATTTTGTTTTCATGTAAATAAGTCATGAATGATTACTCATATTTTTGTAATTTTATGAGATATTTCATGCTAGTTACCAAATGATGGTTCCCACATGTGTTAGGTGACTCACATGGGCTGCTAAGAGCTGATCATTGGAGTGTATATAGCAATAGTACATACATCTAAAAGCTGTGTATTGTACGAGTACGAATACGGGTGCATACGAGTAGAATTGTTGATGAAACTGAACGAGGATGTAATTGTAAGCATTTTTGTTAAGTAGAAGTATTTTGATAAGTGTATTGAATTCTTTCAAAAGTGTATAAATACATATTAAAACACTACATGTATATACATTTTAACTGAGTCGTTAAGTCATCGTTAGTCGTTACATGTAAGTGTTGTTTTGAAACCTTTAGGTTAACGATCTTGTTAAATGTTGTTAACCCAATGTTTATAATATCAAATGAGATTTTAAATTATTATATTATCATGATATTATCATGTATGAATATCTCTTAATATGATATATATACATTAAATGTTTTTACAACGACAATCGTTACATATATGTCTCGTTTAAAAATCATTAAGTTAGTAGTCTTGTTTTTACATATGTAGTTCATTGTTAATATACTTAATGATATGTTTACTTATCATAGTATCATGTTAACTATATATATATCCATATATATGTCATCATATAGTTTTTACAAGTTTTAACGTTCGTGAATCACCTGTCAACTTGGGTGGTCAATTGTCTATATGAAACATATTTCAATTAATCAAGTCTTAACAAGTTTGATTGTTTAACATGTTGGAAACATTTAATCATGTAAATATCAATCTCAATTAATATATATAAACATGGAAAAGTTCGGGTCGCTACAGTACCTACCCGTTAAATAAATTTTGTCCCGAAATTTTAAGCTGTTGAAGGTGTTGACGAATCATCTGGAAATAGATGCGGGTATTTCTTCTTCATCTGATATTCACGCTCCCAGGTGAACTCGGGTCCTCTACGAGCATTCCATCGAACCTTAACAATTGGTATCTTGTTTTGCTTAAGTCTTTTAACCTCACGATCCATTATTTCGACGGGTTCTTCGATGAATTGAAGTTTTTCGTTGATTTGGATTTCATCTAACGGAATAGTGAGATCTTCTTTAGCAAAACATTTCTTCAAATTCGAGACGTGGAAAGTGTTATATACAGCCGCGAGTTGTTGAGGTAACTCAAGTCGGTAAGCTACTGGTCCGACACGATCAATAATCTTGAATGGTCCAATATACCTTGGATTTAATTTCCCTCGTTTACCAAATCGAACAACGCATTTCCAAGGTGCAACTTTAAGCATGACCATCTCTCCAATTTCAAATTCTACATCTTTTCTTTTAATGTCAGCGTAGCTCTTTTATCGACTTTGGGCGGTTTTCAACCGTTGTTGAATTTGGATGATCTTCTCGGTAGTTTCTTGTATAATCTCCGGACCCGTAATCTGTCTATCCCCCACTTCACTCCAACAAATCGGAGACCTGCATTTTCTACCATAAAGTGCTTCAAACGGCGCCATCTCAATGCTTGAATGGTAGCTGTTGTTGTAGGAAAATTCTGCTAACGGTAGATGTCGATCCCAACTGTTTCCGAAATCAATAACACATGCTCGTAGCATGTCTTCAAGCGTTTGTATCGTCCTTTCGCTCTGCCCATCAGTTTGTGGATGATAGGCAGTACTCATGTCTAGACGAGTTCCCAATGCTTGCTGTAATGTCTGCCAGAATCTTGAAATAAATCTGCCATCCCTATCAGAGATAATAGAGATTGGTATTCCATGTCTGGAGACGACTTCCTTCAAATACAGTCAGGCTAACTTCTCCATCTTGTCATCTTCTCTTATTGGCAGGAAGTGTGCTGATTTAGTGAGACGATCAACTATTACCCAAATAGTATCATAACCACTTGCAGTCCTTGGCAATTTAGTAATGAAATCCATGGTAATGTTTTCCCATTTCCATTCCGGGATTTCAGGTTGTTGTAGTATACCTGATGGTTTCTGATGTTCAGCTTTGACCTTAGAACACGTCAAACATTCTCCTACATATTTAGCAATATCGGCTTTCATACCTGGTCACCAAAAATGTTTCTTAAGATCCTTGTACATCTTCCCCGTTCCAGGATGTATTGAGTATCTGGTTTTATGAGCTTCTCTAAGTACCATTTCTCTCATATCTCCAAATTTTGGTACCCAAATCATTTCAGCCCTATACCGGGTTCCGTCTTTCCGAATATTAAGACGCTTCTCCGATCCTTTGGGTATTTCATCCTTTAAATTTCCCTCTTTTAAAACTCCTTGTTGCGCCTCCTTTATTTGAGTAGTAAGGTTATTATGAATCATTATATTCATAGATTTTACTCGAATGGGTTCTCTGTCCTTCCTGCTCAAGGCATCGGCTACCACATTTGCCTTCCCCGGGTGGTAACGAATCTCAAAGTCATAATCATTCAATAATTCAATCCACCTACGCTGCCTCATATTCAGTTGTTTCTGATTAAATATGTGTTGAAGACTTTTGTGGTCGGTATATATAATACTTTTAACCCCATATAAGTAGTGCCTCCAAGTCTTTAATGCAAAAACAACCGCGCCTAATTCCAAATCATGCGTCATATAATTTTGTTCGTGAATCTTCAATTGTTTAGACGCATAAGCAATCACCTTTGTTCATTGCATTAATATACAACTGAGACCTTGCTTTGATGCGTCACAATAAATCACAAAATCATCATTCCCTTCAGGCAATGACAATATAGGTGCCGTAGTTAGCTTTTTCTTCAATAACTGAAACGCTTTCTCTTGTTCATCATTCCATTCAAATTTCTTCCCTTTATGCGTTAATGCAGTCAAGGGTTTTGCTATTCTGGAAAAGTCTTGGATGAACCTTCTGTAGTAACCAGCTAGTCCTAAAAACTGGCGTATGTGTTTCGGAGTTTTCGGGGTTTCCCACTTTTCAACAGTTTCTATCTTTGCCGGATCCACCTTAATACCTTCTTTGTTCACTATGTGACCGAGGAATTGAACTTCTTCCAACCAAAATGCACACTTTGAAAACTTAGCGTACAATTCTTCCTTCCTCAATACTTCTAACACCTTTCTCAAATATTCACCGTGTTCTTGGTCATTCTTTGAGTAAATAAGTATGTCATCAATGAAAACAATGACAAACTTGTCAAGGTATGGTCCACACACTCGGTTCATAAGGTCCATGAACACAGCTGGTGCATTAGTTAAACCAAACGGCATGACCATAAACTCGTGATGACCGTAACGTGTTCTGAAAGCAGTCTTTGGAATATCATCTTCTTTCACCCGCATTTGATGATACCCGGAACGTAAGTAAATCTTTGAATAAACAGACGAGCCTTGTAGTTGATCAAATAAGTCGTCGATTCTCGGTAGTGGGTAGCGGTTCTTGATGGTAAGTTTGTTCAACTCTCGGTAGTCGATACACAACCTGAATGTACCATCTTTCTTCTTGACAAACAAAAAGGAGCTCCCCACGGTGATGTGCTTGGTCGAATGAAACCACGCTCTAAAAGTTCTTGTAATTGGCTTTGCAGTTCTTTCATCTTGCTGGGTGCGAGTCTGTAAGGAGCACGAGCTATTGGTGTAGCTCCTAGTATAAGATCTATTTGAAATTCAACGGATCGATGTGGGGGTAATCCCGGTAATTCTTTCGGAAATACATCGGGAAATTCTTTTGCAATGGGAACATCATTGATGCTCTTTTCTTCAGTTTGTACTTTCTCGACGTGTGCTAGAACAGCATAGCAACCTTTTCTTATTAGTTTTTGTGCCTTCAAATTACTAATAAGATGTAGCTTCGTGTTGCCCTTTTCTCCGTACACCATTAAGGGTTTTCCTTTTTCTCATATAATGCGAATTGCATTTTTGTAACAAACGATCTATGCTTTCACTTCTTTCAACCAGTCCATACCGATTATCACATCAAAACTCCCTAACTCTACTGGTATCAAATCAATCTTAAATGTTTCGCTAACCAGTTTAATTTCTCGATTCCGACATATATTATCTGCTGAAATTAATTTACCATTTGCTAATTTGAGTAAAAATTTACTATCCAAAGGCGTCAATGGACAACTTAATTTAGCACAAAAATCTCTACTCATATAGCTTCTATCCGCACCCGAATCAAATAAAACGTAAGCAGATTTATTGTCAATAAGAAACGTACCCGTAACAAGCTCCGGGTCTTCCTGTGCCTCTGCCGCATTAATATTGAAAATTCTTCCGCGGCCTTGTCCATTCGTGTTCTCCTGGTTTGGGCAATTTCTAATAATGTGGCCCGGCTTTCCACATTTATAACAAACTACATTGGCATAACTTGCTCCGACACTACTTGCTCCGCCATTACTCGTTCTGACACCATTTGTTCCTTTCGTTCTGTTAACCCCTGGTCCTTAGACCTCACACTTCACCGCGCTATGACCATTTCTTTTACACTTGTTGCAAAATTTGGTGCAGAACCCCGAGTGATACTTTTCACACCTTTGGCATAGCTGCTTCTGATTGTTGTTGTTGTTGCGGTTATTATTGTTGTTGGGATGATTGTTGTAGTTGCTGTTGTTGTTGTTGTTGTTGTTGTTGTTGTTGTTGTTGTTGTTGTTGTTGTTGGGCCGTTTGTTGTAGTTGCGATTGATGTTGCGATTGTTGGGATAATTGTTGCGATTATTGTTGTAATTGCTATTGTTGTTGTATTGGTGATTCTTATCACCGTTTTCCTCCCACTTTCTTTTGACTTGCTTCACATTGGCCTCTTCAGCAGTCTGTTCTTTAATTCTTTCTTCAATCTGGTTCACTAGTTTGTGAGCCATTCTACATGCCTGTTGTATGGAGGCGGGCTCGTGTGAACTTATATCTTCTTGGATTCTTTCCGGTAATCCTTTCACAAATGCGTCGATCTTCTCTTCCTCATCTTCGAACGCTCCCGGACACAATAGGCACAATTCTGTGAATTGTCTTTCGTACGTGGTAATATCAAATCCTTGGGTTCGTAACCCTCTAAGTTCTGTCTTGAGCTTATTGACCTCGGTTCTGGGACGGTACTTCTTGTTCATCAAGTGCTTGAATGCTGACCACGGTAGTGCGTACGCATCATCTTGTCCCACTTGCTCTAGATAGGTATTCCACCATGTTAACGCAGAACCTGTGAAGGTATGCGTAGCGTACTTCACTTTGTCCTCTTCAGTACACTTACTTATGGCAAACACCGATTCGACCTTCTCGGTCCACCGTTTCAATCCGATCGGTCCTTCGGTTCCATCAAATTCCAAAGGTTTGCAGGCAGTGAATTCTTTGTAGGTGCATCCTACACGATTTCCTGTACTGCTAGATCCAAGGTTATTGTTGGTATGTAGTGCAGCCTGTACTGCGGCTATGTTTGAAGCTAGAAAAGTACGGAATTCCTCTTCATTCATATTCACGGTGTGTCGAGTAGTCGGTGCCATTTCCTTCAAAGTAGTCAAATGGAACAAGTTAATCATACAGAATATTAAGAGTAGTTAATAGTATTTCGTAGCATAATATGAACTCATTTATAAAAGCTTTTTCTTCATATTAGCGTTTTATAAGTTTAAATTCGGGTAGTACCTACCCGTTAAGTTCATACTTAGTAGCTAATATACAATTCAACTACTACAATTCTATATGAAAAACTGATTATAATAATGTTCAAACTTTTATACAATATTTTACAAACTTACAATACCGCTTATTTTACATAAAGCATGAAATATAGCACACAATAACTTTGATACAAGATAGTTGTGAAGATAATTCTAGCTAGTACACAAGTCGTTCAGCAAAGGCAATAAAGACACGTAATTCATACGTCCAGAAACAAGTCATGCATTCTGGTTTTACTAGGACTACTTCCCATCCTTGGTCTTGTGGAACATAACCATTATGGCCGTTGATAAGACAGCGTGTTGTAACGTCGTCAAAGGGACAAGGGTTACGTAATGTCCAACAGTCCTGTAACAATCTAAAAACCTCATTTCTTACCCCAATTACCGACTCTGTCACTTGTGGGAACGTTTTGTTTAATAGTTGTAGCCCGATGTTCTTGTTCTCACTTTGGTGAGAAGCGAACATTACTAATCCGTAAGCATAACATGCTTCTTTATGTTGCATGTTAGCCGCTTTTTCTAAATCACGAAGTCCTATATTCGGATATATTGAGTCAAAATAATTTCTTAACCCGTTGCGTAAAATAGCATTTGGGTTCCCCGCAATATATGCGTCAAAGTAAACACATCGTAACTTATGGATTTCCCAATGTGATATCCCCCATCTTTCGAACGAAAGCCTTTTATAAACCAAGGCATTCTTAGAACGTTCTTCGAATGTCTTACAAACTGATCTCGCCTTAAATAGTTATGCCGAAGAATTCTGACCGACTCTAGACACGATTTCGTCAATCATGTCTCCGGGTAGGTCTCTTAAAATATTGGGTTGTCTATCCATTTTGTGTTTTTATAATGTAAAATAGACAAGAGTTAGATTCATAAAAAAAATACTTATTAATACAAGCAATTTTTACATATATCATAAAGCATAAGCACACTATATTACATATATTACACCACACGAATACAACTATCTTATTCCGACTCGCTTGTTTCTTCTTCTTCGGTTTTGGTTCGTTTTGCCAAGTTTCTAGGGATATATGATGTTCCCCTAATACGAGCCGTCGTTTTCCACATTGGTTTAGAAAAACCTGGTGGTTTAGAGGTTCTCGGGTCATTGTTACAACTTAAGGACTACGGGGGTTAACGATACATATAAAGTTCATCGGGGTTGGAATTAGATTTATCTATTTTTATGCCCTTTCCCTTATTATTTTCTTTTGCCTTTTTAAATTCAGTTGGGGTAATTTCTATAACATCATCGGAATTCTCGTCGGAATCCGATTCATCGGAGAATTGGTAATCCTCCCAATATTTTGCTTCCTTGGCGGAAACACCATTGACCATAATTAACCTTGGTCGGTTGGTTGAGGATTTTCTTTTACTTAACCGTTTTATTATTTCACCCACCGGTTCTATTTCTTCATCCGGTTCCGATTCTTCTTCCGGTTCCGATTCTTCTTCCGGTTCCGACTCTTCTTCCGGTTCCTCTTCGAGAACTTGTGAATCAGTCAACGAATCATTCCAATTTATATTTGACTCTTCATTATTATTAGGTGAGTCAATGGGACTTGTTCTAGAGGTAGACATCTATCACATAATATCAAACGCGTTAAGAGATTAATATATCACATAATATTCACATGTTAAAAATATATAGTTTCCAACAAAATTTGTTAAGCAATTATTTTTCAAGTAAACACGGTCGAAGTCCAGATTTACTAATGCATCCTAGCAAACTCGATAAGACACACTAATGCAAAATTTTGGTTCTCTAAGACCAACGCTCGGATACCAACTGAAATGTCCCGTTCTTATTGATTAAAAACGTTCCATATTAATTGATTTCGTTGCGAGGTTTTGACCTCTATATGAGACGTTTTTCAAAGACTGCATTCATTTTAAAACAAACCATAACCTTTATTTCATCAATAAAGGTTTAAAAAGCTTTACGTAGATTATCAAATAATGATAATCTAAAATATCCTGTTTACACACGACCATTACATAATGGTTTACAATACAAATATGTTACAACAAAATAAGTTTCTTGAATGCAGTTTTTACACAATATCATACAAGCATGGACTCCAAATCTCGTCCTTAATTAAGTATGCGACAGCGGAAGCTCTTAATAATCACCGGAGAATAAACATGCTTAAAACGTCAACAAAAATGTTGGTGAGTTATAGGTTTAACCTATATATATCAAATCATAATAATAGACCACAAGATTTCATATTTCAATACACATCCCATACATAGAGATAAAAGTCATTCATATGGTGAACACCTGGTAACCGACATTAACAAAATGCATATATAAGAATATCCCCATCATTCCGGGACACCCTTCGGATATGATATAAATTTCGAAGTACTAAAGCATCCGGTACTTTGGATGGGGTTTGTTAGGCCCAATAGATCTATCTTTAGAATTCGCGTCAATTATGGTGTCTGTTCCCTAATTCTTAGATTACCAGACTTAATAAAAAGGGGCATATTCGATTTCGATAATTCAACCATAGAATGTAGTTTCACGTACTTGTGTCTATTTTGTAAATCATTTATAAAACCTGCATGTATTCTCATCCCAAAAATATTAGATTTTAAAAGTGGGACTATAACTCACTTTCACAGATTTTTACTTCGTCGGGAAGTAAGACTTGGCCACTGGTTGATTCACGAACCTATAACAATATATACATATATATCAAAGTATGTTCAAAATATATTTACAACACTTTTAATATATTTTGATGTTTTAAGTTTATTAAGTCAGCTGTCCTCGTTAGTAACCTACAACTAGTTGTCCACAATTAGATGTACAGAAATAAATCGATAAATATTATCTTGAATCAATCCATGACCCAGTGTATACGTATCTCAGTATTGATCACAACTCAAACTATATATATTTTGGAATCAACCTCAACCCTGTATAGCTAACTCCAACATTCACATATAGAGTGTCTATGGTTGTTCCGAAATATATATAGATGTGTCGACATGATAGGTCGAAACATTGTATACGTGTCTATGGTATCTCAAGATTACATAATATACAATACAAGTTGATTAAGTTATAGTTGGAATAGATTTGTTACCAATTTTCACGTAGCTAAAATGAGAAAAATTATCCAATCTTGTTTTACCCATAACTTCTTCATTTTAAATCCGTTTTGATTGAATCAAATTGCTATGGTTTAATATTGAACTCTATTTTATGAATTTAAACAGAAAAAATATAGGTTTATTTTCAGAAAATTAAGTTACAAGTCGGTTTTGTAAAGGTAGTCATTTCAGTCGAAAGAACGACGTCTAGATGACCATTTTAGAAAACATACTTCCACTTTGAGTTTAACCATAATTTTTGGATATAGTTTAATGTTAATAATAAAAATCATTTTCTCAGAATAACAACTTTTAAATCAAAGTTTATCATAGTTTTTAATTAACTAACCCAAAACAGCCCGCGGTGTTACTACGACGCCGTAAATCCGGTTTTACGGTGTTTTTCGTGTTTCCAGGTTTTAAATCATTAAGTTAGCATATCATATAGATATAGAACATGTGTTTAGTTGATTTTAAAAGTCAAGTTAGAAGGATTAACTTTTGTTTGTGAACAAGTTTAGAATTAACTAAACTATGTTCTAGTGATTACAAGTTTAAACCTTCGAATAAGATAGCTTTATATGTATGAATCGAATGATGTTATGAACATCATTACTACCTTAAGTTCCTTGGATAAACCTACTGGAAAAGAGAAAAATGGATCTAGCTTCAACAGATCCTTGGATGGCTCGAAGTTCTTGAAGCAGAATCATGACACGAAAACAAGTTCAAGTAAGATCATCACTTGAAATAAGATTGTTATAGTTATAGAAATTGAACCAAAGTTTGAATATGATTATTACCTTGTATTAGAATGATAACCTACTGTAAGAAACAAAGATTTCTTGAGGTTGGATGATCACCTTACAAGATTGGAAGTGAGCTAGCAAACTTGAAAGTATTCTTGATTTTATGTAACTAGAACTTGTAGAATTTATGAAGAACACTTAGAACTTGAAGATAGAACTTGAGAGAGATCAATTAGATGAAGAAAATTGAAGAATGAAAGTGTTTTTAGGTGTTTTTGGTCGTTGGTGTATGGATTAGATATAAAGGATATGTAATTTTGTTTTCATGTAAATAAGTCATGAATGATTACTCATATTTTTGTAATTTTATGAGATATTTCATGCTAGTTGCCAAATGATGGTTCTCACATGTGTTAGGTGACTCACATGGGCTGCTAAGAGCTGATCATTAGAGTGTATATACCAATAGTACATACATCTAAAAGCTGTGTATTGTACGAGTACGAATACGGGTGCATACGAGTAGAATTGTTGATGAAACTGAACGAGGATGTAATTGTAAGAATTTTTGTTAAGTAGAAGTATTTTGATAAGTGTATTGAAGTCTTTCAAAAGTGTATAAATACATATTAAAACACTACATGTATATACATTTTAACTGAGTCGTTAAGTCATCGTTAGTCGTTACATGTAAGTGTTGTTTTGAAACCTTTAGGTTAACGATCTTGTTAAATGTTGTTAACCCAATGTTTATAATATCAAATGAGATTTTAAATTATTATATTATCATGATATTATCATGTATGAATATCTCTTAATATGATATATATACATTAAATGTTTTTACGACGATAATCGTTACATATATGTCTCGTTTAAAAATCATTAAGTTAGTAGTCTTGTTTTTACATATGTAGTTCATTGTTAATATACTTAATGATATGTTTACTTATCATAGTATCATGTTAACTATATATATATCCATATATATGTCATCATATATATTTTACAAGTTTTAACGTTCGTGAATCAACGGTCAACTTGGGTGGTCAATTGTCTATATGAAACATATTTCAATTAATCAAGTCTTAACAAGTTTGATTGTTTAACATGTTGGAAACATTTATTCATGTAAATATCAATCTCAATTAATATATATAAACATGGAAAAGTTCGGGTCACTACAGACTAGCCCGAGTGGGGATGTCAAACCCTATGGATCCATATCTAAGATTCGCGTTCACGGTTCAAAAACCAATGATTAAACGTTACCGAGCTAAAGGGAATGTTTATGCCGTTGTATAACCCACACATATATAAGTTTAAGTACTCGTGCCTAGTATGTAAAACATAAAATCCGCATGTATTCTCAGTTCCCAAAATAAGTTAAAGTAAAAAAGGGAATGCTATAACTCACAATGATAATGTAGTCGTAAAGTCGGTTCGGAAAAGGTGTGCAAGTAATCGGTCCGAAGGTCCTCAACCTAAGGCAAATAGTACTAAGTCAGTAAATCATATTAATAGGTTTAAAAATATGTAAATAAGGTCTTAAGGGTCATCATCGTTCATCATTAAACAAAAGGCGTAAAGTAGGTTTCGTTTATGAAAGTAGTTTAAAACAAAGGCTGACTTCGATCAGTCACCACGGCCACTACCCTTACTGAATTAAGGTGAGACCAGTGCCCATGGCTCCATATATGAGTCCTTTAAGTTTGGTAAAATTTACAGAAGCAAACTCGTCTTCATTTGACCGTGGTGACGGTCTAAGTGTGAGTAGGTCAGAAATTTCTTCACAACGTTAAAGGACATAGTGACGATCGGAGGGCCATAAATCCTAAACCGTAACTCGGATTAAGACGAGTCCTGTACGAAAAGTTATCTAATCGAAAATTTCTATCTAAAAATCATGGTTAGAACAGCCCAGGTCTAATGGTCTGTTACAGAAACAGCAGGTCAGTAGGGTTTGGACAGAAACAGTAAGTTTAAGTGAGTTCCGGTGGTCTTGGTGCTTGATGCTTATCACGGTTCTCATCCTTGATGCGTATAGCTTCAAGTGTACAACTCGTTGATGTGTTTACATCATATTGACAAAGATTTGACCATCATAACCCTAGTGCAAGTCTAAGACATGAAGCACAACTCACTTAAGAGTTGCATGTAGTTTGATGAACCAAAGTTACATCAAAGTCTTAGGTTTGACACTTACATGAACTATAATAGAAATATTGAACTCTAAACTTGAAAATAAACTAACTAATCAAGATCTTAAAATGTAGAACATAGTTCTTAGTTAGATCTTGAAGATCCAAGACTCAAAAGTCTAGATCAAGCATAAGTATACAAGGTTATATTTAAAGAAAACTTATTTGTATGTTCTTGAACTTTCAAGGTTAACTTTTAGTTCAAGATTAATGAGATCAAGACTAACTTGTAGTACTTGGCCATTTAAACTAATTACATGAAAGTAAAGTGCAAGAAGAAGTAAACTAAGTAAACAAGTAAATTATTCATGGTTGTTCATACTTTAAAGATTCAAACCAAAGTTTGATCTTTAGAAAGTAAACTTTAAAGTTTACTTCATGAACTTCAAGTATGAGTTACAACACATGAACTTTCTTTCTTTAAACAAGTAATAAGTGGAGATCATAAACTAGAGAGTTTATGTCTTGTATGTTCTTGAAGATACAAGATAAAATGATGAACAAACTAGTGAGTTTGATTCATAATAACTGGTAAGTAATTACAACAAGTAAGTAAACTACAAGTAATTAATAACAACAACAAGTGATGATGATGATTCAAGATGTATATGTTTCAGTTTTTGGCCAAGAAATAAAGGATAAAAGAGATTGTTACTTACAAGGTTTAGTGAGAAAAGTGAAAAAGAAAGAGTGAAAAGATGAAAGAAAATGAATGTGTGTTTGAATGAGAGAAGTCTAGCAAGTTAACAAGTAATGTAAAAAAAAAATTTGAATCCCTTTGTGCCCATGAAAGGTCACGGCTGCAGCAGCCAAAAGGAGGAGGGGGAAGTTTGTTCTATGGTTACTAGCTTGTAAAGTTCATTAAAGTTGGTTACAAGGTGGTATGTGCATGGGGAGGAGAAGTAACAAGATTCTAAGTCTTTTAACTAACTAGTTCCATTCAAACATGATACTTACACATGAAAGACTTGGGCTAAATAGTCCATTAAAGGAGTAGGGTGGGCTAATCAAGTCCATGCACAAAAATAAAGCCCAAGTTTGTAAGTAATTAACAAGTAATCCAATAAAAGTCCAATTAAAGCCCAAGTAACTAACTAATCACCATAGTTAATTAAAATGATTAATAAAATTAATCATGAATGTAAATAATACTCTAAAAATATTATTCGTGAAGTTTCGTGTGTCACAAAGACGTTTCGGGCAATTAAAGTCAAGTACGTTTAGTCATGGCAACATGTAAATGTAATAACATACATTCGTTTAATCACACGTATTAATAATAATAATTATTAATAAATAAACGTTGGAAATTCCAGGGTCGTTACATTACCCACCTGTTAAAGAAAATTTTGTCCCGAAATTTTAAGATGAGGTAGATGGAGGAGTTGGGAAAAGGTGAGGATATTTCCACATCATTTGATCCTCTCGCTCCCAAGTAAACTCAGGTCCTCGTTTGGCATTCCATCGTACTTGGACGATCGGAATCTTGTTGCGTTTCAAAGTTTTGATCTCACGATCCATAATTTCAACAGGTTCTTCCACAAAGTGGAGTTTGTCGTCAATTGTAAGTTCTTCTAGTGGTATGATAAGTTCCGGTGCCGCAAGGCACTTCTTCAAGTTTGACACGTGGAAGGTAGGATGAATTGAGCTCAATTGTGCTGGTAGATCCAAACGGTATGCAACGGGTCTAACACGTTCTAAGATTTCAAAAGTACCAATGTATCGTGGATTTAACTTTCCACGTTTTTCAAAATGAATCACACCTTTCCAAGGTGCAACCTTCAACATTACACGATCACCAACATTGAATTCAAAGTCCTTACATTTAAGATCAGCATAACTCTTTTGACGGTCACGAGCAGTCTTTAGTCGAGCTTGAATCTGAGCAATCTTCTCTGTGGTTTCGTGGACTACCTCGGGTCCGGTGATTTGCTTTTCGCCTACTTCGGCCCAACAAATAGGAGATCAGCACTTACAGCCATACAATGCTTCAAAAGGTGCGGCATTAATGCTTGAGTGATAACTGTTGTTGTACGAGAATTCGGCGAGTGGCAAATGTCTTTCCCAGGCCTTTCCAAAATCAATGACACATGCACGCAACATGTCCTCTAAGGTCTGAATCGTTCGTTCACTTTGCCCGTCAGTCTGAGGGTGATAAGCAGTACTCATGTCGAGATGAGTTCCCATGGCTTCTTGCAAAGAACGCCAGAATCTGGAAGCAAAACGGGGATCGCGATCGGAGATGATCGATAAAGGTACACCGTGACGAGATACAACCTCCTTAATGTATAGTTGAGCAAGTCTTTCCATCGTATCAGTTTCCTTCATCGCTAGGAAGTGTACAGATTTGGTAAGGTGGTCAACAATAACCCAAATGGTATCGTATCCATCCACCGTCTTTGGTAGCTTAGTAATGAAATCCATTATGATCCTTTCCCACTTCAATTGTGGGATTTCCGGTTGTTGAAGTAAACCAGAAGGTCTCTGATGCTCGGCTTTAACCTTTGAGCAAGTCAAACACTTACCAACATAAGTCGCAACGTCCTTCTTAAGATTCGGCCACCAATACTGTTCTTTAAGGTCGTGGTACATTTTTCCCGCTCCAGGGTAGATCAAATATCTCGATTTGTGTGCTTCATCAAGTATCAGGTTTCGTAGATCTCCATAAAGAGGTACCCAAATTCTTCCGGCATAACATCGGAGTCCAGACTCCCTAACCTCGAATCGAGAGACAAGTATGTTCAAATGTTCATGAGCTATGTTCTCCTCCTTGAGAGCCTCATCTTGGGCTACTCTGATCTGACTATTGAGATTCGAATGGATGGTGATGTTCAGAGCCCTAACACGAAGAGGTGTCGTCCTCTCCTTTCGGCTTAAAGCGTCAGCTACAACATTGGCCTTGGCAGGGTGATAACGGAGTTCACAATCGTAGTCATTGAGCATCTCGATCCATCGACGCTGTCTCATATTCAGTTGCTTCTGATCGAAGATGTGCTGGAGACTCTTGTGATCGGTGAAGATAGTACTCTTAGTTCCATACAAATAATGTCTCCATAATTTGAGCGCAAAGACAACGGCTCCGAGTTCAATATCATGCGTAGTGTAGTTCCGCTCGTGAATCTTCAGTTGGCGGGAGGTATAGGCAATAACCTTTGAACGTTGCATCAGTACACAACCAAAACCACTCTTCGATGCATCACAATAAACAATAAAGTCGTCACTGCCTTCAGGAAGTGATAGGATAGGTGTGGTGGTCAACTTCTTCTTCAAAGTTTAGAATGCTAATTCGTGTGCGGGTTCCCAAATGAACTTCTTGCCCTTGTGAGTCAGCGCGGTCAAAGGACGTGCAATCAGAGAAAATCCTTCGATGAATCTTCGGTAGTAACCGGCGAGACCTAGGAATTGGCGAATATGAGTCGGAGTAGTGGGGGTCTCCCACTTTCTGATGGCTTCAATCTTGGCGGGATCAACTTTGATACCCTGGTCGCTCACAACATGACCCAAAAATTGAACTTCCTTCAACCAAAATTCACACTTGGAGAATTTGGCGTAAAGTTGCTCTTGTCTCAAGAGTTCAAGTACTAGCCGGAGGTGTTGCTCATGCTCTTCTTCGCTCTTAGAGTAGATGAGGATATCATCTATGAAGACGATGAAAAACTTGTCCAAGTAAGGCTTGCAGACACGATTCATGAGGTCCATGAACACGGCAGGTGCATTTGTTAAACCGAATGGCATCACGAGAAACTCATAATGACCATAACGGGTTCTAAATGCAGTTTTCATCACGTCACTTTCCTTCACCCTCAACTGGTGATAACCGGATCGCAAATCGATCTTTGAGTAAACGCTCGATCCTTGTAGTTGATCAAAAAGATCGTCAATTGGTGGAAGAGGATACCAATTCTTGATTGTCAATTTGTTGAGTTCACGGTAGTCGATACACATACGGAAGGATCCATCCTTCTTCTTCACAAACAACACAGGTGCGCCCCAAGGCGAGAAGCTTGGTTGGATAAATCCACGATCTAACAGCTCTTGTAGTTGACTTTGTAATTCTTGCATCTCAGAAGGTGCGAGTCTATAAGGTGCGCGAGCTACAGGTGCAGCTCCTGGCACTAAATCGATCTGAAACTCTACTGCTCTCTACGGCGGCAATCCAGGCAATTCCTCCAGGAAGACATCAAAAAATTTGTTCACAATTCGAACGTCGTTCACGCTCTTCACCTCAGTTTCCACTGCTTTCACATGTGCTAGGACAGCAAAACGTCCCTTCTTCATGATCTTTTGCGCTTTCACGCAACTAATGAGGTTCAACTTCGAGGTACATCTCTCTCCATAGATAACTAGTGGTTCGCCATCTCCTTGTGGTATGCGAAGTGCTTTATCTCCACAGATAATATCGGCCTTTATCTTGCTCAACCAATCCATACCGACGATCACGTCAAAACTCCCCAGCTTGATAGGTATCAAGTCAATTTCGAAATCTGCTCCAGCTATGTTGATAATAGCTCCACGACTAATATGGTCAACCTTTTCAAGTTTTCCATTGGCGACCTCGACAAGCATACTCACTTTTAACGGGACTAATAACCAATTAATCTTATCGCAAAAATGTCTACATACATAACTCCTATCCGCACCAGTATCAAACAAGACAGAAGCTAAAAGATTGTTGATTTTGAATATACCTGTCACCAAGTCGGGGTTATCGCATGCATCCCTTACATTAACATTAAAAGCTCTACCACGGGGTGGTCCGCCATCTTTTCGCTTGTTTGGGCATGCATTTCTGAAATGGCCCGTCTGTCCACATTCGTTGCACTTCTTAGGTCCATTGGTGCTTGGCTTCCCATTCAAAGTGGTGACCTTGCAGTCTTTCCCGATATGCCCAGCCCGTTGACACTTCTCACAGACAACATTGCAATACCCAGTGTGGTGTTTGTAACACCTCTTGCATTGTGGTATGGTTCCTTTGTAGTTCGGGTTGGAGTTGGTGTTGCTGTTGGGGTTAGGGTTTCCACCATTGTTGTGCCTCTTGGCGGGGGTTTGATCGTAGTTTCTCCCCCTGTTGTTGTTGTTGTTGTTGTTGTGGTTGTTGTGGTTGTTGTCCTATTTCCTCTTTTCGCTACTACCAGCCTCAAACTTAGCCTTCTCCGGCTCATCAATAAGAATCTGATTCATGAGTGTATGTGCCACGCGCATTGCTTCGGGAACATTCGGTGGTTTGGACGAGGTGACGTTACCCTTGATGCTCTTAGGGAGTCCCCAGAAGTACCTTTCCATTCGTTTGAATTCCGGGGTGACCATTGTCGGACACATGAGAGCTAGTTCCAAAAATCTCCTGTTATAGCCATCAAGGTCGTTCCAAACGGCCTTTAACTGCATAAATTCGATTTCCATCTTCTGGATTTCAGTTCTCGGACAATACTTATCAATCATTGCCGCTTTGAATTCCTCCCATGGTGTAGCATACGCCTCATCGATACCTTTCGCTTGAGCTAACGTGTTCCACCACGTTAGTGCGCCGTCAGATAGTGTGCAAGATGCAAACTTGGTCTTGTTGTCCTCCAAACATTTGCTAACTCGGAATACTGATTCAAGTTTCTCGAACCATCTGGTGAGACCAACCGGTCCCTCGGTTCCACTGAAGTTATGCGGTTTGCAGCTCTGGAATTCCTTGTAAGTACACCCATTTCGAACGGGTGGGATAACCGGTGGTGGTGGCGGTGGAGCTTGGAGATTTCTTTCTGCTAGTGCTGCAGTGACACGTTCTTGGATCATCTCTTCAATTTGAGCAGCAGTAGGTGTGGATCGACCGTTAGCCATGATGTTCTAAACAAAAATTTTGACTCAAGTCAAAATCCAGCATGCAAGTAGTAATAATACAGTATATAGTGACCAACATGGAATCAAAATGACATGTTATTAAATAACGCATCTAGGTACAAATACCACAGAATCATCGTACAGTAATGTAAATAGAACATCGTGCAAGAATTAAATAACGCAAAGTTCCATTAATAATAAGTTCCATACATCTGAATAAGTCCGTACAATACATAAATAATACAAGAAGCTACAACTAGATTACATTATGAAATCTAATACAAAAGTCCTACGGTGGAGGTGGGTGTAGGATGTCTAAAACCTGAGCCAACTGCTCCTCGAGCTCAGTAACCTGAGCTCGGAGGATTCCCACCTCCCTTGTCAATTCCTCGACAGTGGGTGTTGGTGGGGCAGGCGGTGCTGGCGGTGCCGGTGGAGCGGATGGTGCTGGTGGAGCGGGTGGTGCAGACCGCACGAAGCAGGGTGCAGATGTCCCGGCTCCAGAAATAGTCAGCACGTAACGAGGTACCTTACGTATGAGTGGGTCGGCAGGGTACGGCACAAGCCGTTTACGAGCAGTAACCCTACGACTCTGACCAAATGCATCAGTGAAAGCACGACCTCCATTCACCCCTGGAATGACGGTGCCATCAGGACGGTACCGCTTCTTCGGCGGGGTGGAGGGTGCCTGTATAGGTATATCAGCAGGGTCCTCGTCGTCACTGGAGTCATCTGAAGAGGTGTCGTCTGATGGAGCATCAGTGGAAGACCCGTCATCTGAATCATGTGGTGGCAACACGGGTGGCTCAAATGGCAGTCCGAAGGCGGCCAACATCTGTCTGTGTCTGCCTGGAGGAATCGGCACTAAACGTCCGTCGGGAGTGCGTCGGCAAGGCGTGCGCATATGGTTACGAAATGGCCCTTCCTCGAACTCCGCGGGAATCTCAATCCCACCGATGCGGGGCTGTGACCCCGAGGGTCCGGGAGCAGACGGAGCTGGAATCTCCGTAGGGCCTACGTGTCCATCGGAAGCAGCCACTGGGGCAGGTGTACTACTGGCTCCGAAAGTAGAAGCGCCGAGATCACTAATGGGCAGTGGGACCGGTGGATCTGCAACGGTGGTAGGTGGAGTAGCTGAAGAGTCTAAACTGCCCAAAACACTAGCAGGTGGTACATCCGACATCTGAACAAGGAAAAATAAATTTTCCATGTCCGTAAGTCATAAAGCAAGCACGTATTAGGCCAACAGTTTTAAATCATGTATAACAATAAGTAGCATGGCAATAACCGCAAATCGTACGAAGGTAGCATGCAATCGAAAGCAAGTAATATCATACAGCAGTGAAATCATGTAGTAGCATACGGCATATAGCAGTAAAAGCAAGCAGCAGCATGCAGTAAGTTCAGTGGAAACAAGTAAACTAGCAAGTTGTAGATTAGTCCTATTAGTGAATCCTACTCGGGTCGGTCTTAGACTCACTAATGCAACCTAATTCCCTACAACCAATGCTCTGATACCAAATGTGATGCCCCGTACAAAACCATCGTGTACGAATCATCAACAATAGGATCATTACAAGGTTAAGTACTATATGCTGTAGTTAAAGAAGTTGCATTCACGATAAAAAGGTGATGTCATAACCGACATCAAATGTTTTACATTTCAAAAGCATGCTTCACTAAGTAGAAGCAAATAATAAGTGTATGTGACCACAATGGTCGTTACAAGTCATAGTTCAAAAGTACTAAAGTTTGAATGCAAGGTAAAGTAGTTCATGCGATGACAACTCTAAGCAGCGGGTGTCTACAGCACGACAAGTACACAGCGGAAGCTAACCTCAAGCACCTGAGAAAAACATGCTTAAAAACGTCAACAAAAAGGTTGGTGAGCTATAGTTTAAGTATAACATTAAGTAAGGTAGGCCACGAGATTTCAGTGCTACAAAGAGCGTTTCAAAACAGTATGATAAAGTATATGTTAACCGTGGGCACTTGGTAACTAACTTAATGTTTATACCCCCTGAAAGTACACTTGTCAAGTGCGTATGTTTACGAAGTATTAAACACTCGTTAAATGCTAGCGCGACTAGCCCGAGTGGGGATGTCAAACCCTATGGATCCATATCTAAGATTCGCGTTCACGGTTCAAAAACCAATGATTAAACGTTACCGAGCTAAAGGGAATGTTTATGCCGTTGTATAACCCACACATATATAAGTTTAAGTACTCATGACTAGTGTGTAAAACATAAAATCCGCATATATTCTCAGTTCCCAAAATAAGTTAAAGTAAAAAGGGAATGCTATAACTCATAATGATAATGTAGTCGTAAAGTCGGTTCGGAAAAGGTGTGCAAGTAATCGGTCCGAAGGTCCTCAACCTAAGGAAAATAGTACTAAGTCAGTAAATCGTCTTAATAGGTTTAAAAGTATGTAAATAAGGTCTTAAGGGTCATCATCGTTCATCATCAAACAAAAGGCGTAAAGTAGGTTTCGTTTATGAAAGTAGTTTAAAACAAAGGCTAAATTCGATCAGTCACCACGGCCTCTACCCTTACTGAATTTAGGTGAGACCAGTGGCCATGGCTCCGTATATGAGTCCTTTAAGTGTGGTAAAATTTACAAAATCAAACTCGTCTTTTTTTGACCGTGGCGATGGTCTAAGTGCGAGTAGGTCGGAAATTTCTGCACAACGTTAAAGGACATAGTGACGATCGGAGGGCCATAAATCCTAAACCGTAACTCGGATTAAGATGAGTCCTATATGAAAAGTTATATACTCGAAAAGTTCTATCTAAAAATCATGGTTAGAACAGCCCACGTCTAATGGTATGTTACAGAAACAGAAGGTTAGTAGGGTTTGGACAGAAACAGTAAGTTTAAGTGAGTTCCTGTGGTCTTGGTGCTTGATGCTTATCACGGTTCTCATCCTTGATGCGTATAGCTTCAAGTGTAGAACTCGTTGATGTGTTTGCATCATCTTGACCAAGATTTGACCATCATAACCCTAGTGCAAGTCTAAGACTTGAAGCACAACTCACTTAAGAGTTGCATGTAGTTTGATGAACCAAAGTTACATCAAAGTCTTAGGTTTGACACTTACATGAACTATAATAGAAATATTGAACTCTAAACTTGAAAATAAACTAACTAATCAAGATCTTAAAATGTAGAACATAGTTCTTAGTTAGATCTTGAAGATCCAAGACTCAAAAGTCTAGATCAAGCATAAGTATACAAGGTTATATTTAAAGAAAACTTATTTGTATGTTCTTGAACTTTCAAGGTTAACTTTTAGTTCAAGATTAATGAGATCAAGACTAACTTGTAGTACTTGACCATTTAAACTAATTACATGAAAGTAAAGTGCAAGAAGAAGTAAACTAAGTAAACAAGTAAATTATTCATGGTTGTTCATACTTTAAAGATTCAAACTAAAGTTTGATCTTTAGAAAGTAAACTTTAAAGTTTACTTCATGAACTTCAAATATGAGTTACAACACATGAACTTTCTTTCTTTAAACAAGTAATAAGTGGAGATCATAAACTAGAGAGTTTATGTCTTGTATGTTCTTGAAGATACAAGATAAAATGATGAACAAACTAGTGAGTTTGATTCATAATAACTAGTAAGTAATTACAACAAGTAAGTAAACTACAAGTAATTAATAACAACAACAAGTGATGATGATGATTCAAGATGTATATGTTTCGGTTTTTGGCCAAGAAAGAAAGGAGAAAAGAGCTTGTTACTTACAAGGTTTAGAGAGAAAAGTGAGAGAGAAAGAGTGAAAAGATGAAAGCAAATGAATGTGTGTTTGAATGAGAGAAGTCTAGCAAGTTAACAAGTAATGTAAAAAAAAAAATTTTTGAATCCCTTTGTGCCCATGAAAGGTCACGGCTGCAGCAGCCAAAAGGAGGAGGGGGAAGTTTGTTCTATGGTTACTAGCTTGTAAAGTTCATTAAAGTTGGTTACAAGGTGGTATGTGCATGGGGAGGAGAAGTAACAAGATTCTAAGTCTTTTAACTAACTAGTTCCATTCAAACATGATACTTACACATGAAAGACTTGGGCTAAATAGTCCATTAAAGGAGTAGGGTGGGCTAATCAAGTCCATGTACAAAAATAAAGCCCAAGTTTGTAAGTAATTAACAAGTAATCCAATAAAAGTCCAATTAAAGCCCAAGTAACTAACTAATCACCATAGTTAATTAAAATGATTAATAAAATTAATCATGAATGTAAATAATACTCTAAAAATATTATTCGTGAAGTTTCGTGTGGCAATTAAAGTCAAGTACGTTTAGTCATGGCAACATGTAAATGTAATAACATACATTCGTTTAATCACACGTATTAATAATAATAATTATTAATAAATAAACGTTGGAAATTCCAGGGTCGTTACACACACTAATGCAAGACCTGGTAAGACCACCACTTTGATACCACATGTTTTCATAAATTTATTATTGCTTGGTAACCTAAGAATTAGGGAACATCACTAATTTTGACAATTAGTACACGTCTAATTGACGCGAATCCTAAAGGTAGCTACCGGGTTTAACACCCCCACCCAGAATGTTCACTAGATGGAAGGGCTAGTGGGCGTGGTGTTTAGTACTTCGAAGTTTATATGATTATTATACAGACGAGATGTTCTGTTTTGGGGATATTATTATGCGCATTATATGTTAAGGTCGGTTACCAAGCCAAGCTATGAAAGCAAAGTGAATGTTATATATCCAGAGAATGATTTTTATACACAGGTTATGTGTATGAGATTTTATACACGAGATATGTGTACGGTTACTAAGATTTATGAAAAATGGATTTTGTACACGAGAAAGGTGTATTGTATTTAAAAGATATCGCATGTACATTACAGGTGGGTGTAGGATTCGGGCCCATTTGTACCATGCAGCATTTAAATCTGGTGGTCTATCAAAATGATGAATTTTATTGTTTTATGATAAACTTATGAACTCACCAACCTTTTGGTTGACACTTTAAAGCATGTTTATTCTCAGGTATGAAAGAAATCTTCCGCTGTGCATTTGCTCATATTACATGGAGTCGTTCATGGCATATAGAGGTCAGAACCTCGCAATGGGACCAACTGTTGAAGACTTCGTCCAGATAGATTAGGACGGGTCACTACAGGTGACGGACATTGGTTTGTCCTAGCCACACCCGAGCAGAATACGAGATCTACAAGTCATGATGATAAGCGATAGGGTTGGTTGCTCTTGACCGCAGTCCTAAGTGTTAGCGCACTTAGAAGACTCTCGATGCGCAGCTATTAGGGTGCGTGATTTAAGTCTATGTTGTGTGCACAACAACATATATGATAAATCACGCACTGACATGCCTTGAGTATAATATACGATTAACAAACTTAACTTGTTTAAGACACGCACGTAACATGCTCTAAACGATTAAATCAATACGCGCACAATCGGTGTCACCACAATTCACAAGTGCAGTTCTAAACCCGATTTCATGCATGCACATTTTTTGAATACAAGTACTAAATGTAATAGCACGAACAGCAAGAAGCATTACTTAACAAAAAAGGTTCGTCTCGTTAAACATTCATTACAAAAAGCGCAATACGCGTACAATACATGAATAAGAGAAGTTGCAAGGCAACATTCGACAAAGACTCGACAAAGTCCTTCACGCTAACATGCACGTCCCGCGTTACCTCCACCTCGTCATAAAACACAGCACGACGTCCACACATGTCCGTGTACAGGCCCATCTCTAGATTCTTCCTTTTAAAACGGTTTCTGCGCACTTACGAAGATACAGTTCGTATAGCCTTTTCAAATCAAGCAGCTAATGGTTTGAGAGGTTATTAAGAGATACCTTGCATCTAAACAATACACTATTACTACAAAATTATAGAGGCTTATACTGCATGCTAAGAAGACTGCTTTTGTGGTTGAACGTAACTTTATGATAACAACCAACTTAGCAAACCGATTTATCATTTATGAAGGAATCCTGCCTATGCACAAGCAAGGATCTAATCAATTTACAACCAAGAATTGACAAGCCTAGTCCAACAAAGGACAGGGAGCAGAAACTTGCTGGATCTTACTATTACTTGGACGATAAACTAGGTCGTGCGCATGCATCGACGCTAGTTGCCAGATCGATAAAATGCAAGAACACGTTCTGGAGAAGGTTACACGCGACTTTTGTGATGGCTGTGCAAATAAAAGATAGGCGGTTACACGAAGCAACAAAGAAAACTACAAAGATAATGGAAAAGACGCACAACGTAACGCACTTACCACCTTTCTTCCCCCTATAGGACTCCTCTTCCCTCTCATCAAAATTCTTGCACTCCGTCCTGTGGGAAGAAATGCCCTAGTCCATCGAGCCCCCTCGTTGACAACAGGAGGGGTGAATACTATAACATTGTGATTGCTGAATCTCGCGTCTATGTATGGAACCTCCTCCTCAAAACACACACAACCTTTGAGCATATGTAACCTGACGCCAGTATAAGGAACGTTATCACCTATGCCGGTGATGGATGGATGGCAAAGGGCGCCAGACTGCTTAACTTGTAAAAATATAACTACTCTACTGGTAGGAGGATTGTTAATATGATAACCAAAACCAGGAGGAACGAGGCCAAAAGAGTAAAAAAGGAGATAATCCTCCGTAGTACCTTCCAAATCCTATCGAAGGATCATCGAAGAAGACCCTCACGGTGTTCAGTTTCAGTAACGAAGAAAGAAAAAGATGAAATCTTATGTGAGAAAGAAAGGAAGGGAACTAGAAAGGTATTGGATCAGTGGCTCGAGGAAGAAGAAGATATGCAAGTGATGAACACTTTGAAAAAACAAAGAAGATATTTATAGGGATAAGAATGAAACATGGAAAAATGGAAGGCGCATCGTGTCCATACACATGTCACAAATTCGACGGAAAGAGAACTAGTAAGCTACAGTGATCAGGTTAAAGCAATGATTACGTTGATGACTTCTGAATGACAGGCTACAGTGACTTATGGTAGAGTGATGATTGAGTTTGTGGTTTCTCGCGCTGAACAGACTGACAAGTTGTAAAAACCACCCTGGCATTAAATGCACTGATCTAGTGCATTGTGCGTAATAATTCAAGTTCTGCAACACACGTGTTTCCTTTGCATTAAATGCAACTATTCGACGCCCTAAACAACATCATTAGAAATTTCACATCGTGCACAAAACCATGAATTAAATGCACCATTTAGCACGCTATAAGGCATGATTAGAGTTCTAAATCGCGCGCAATATAGAACTGGGGGGATTTAATGATGCGCATAAGCTCCACATCTATATGCCCTATATCAAATCAGCGCGTGTCGCCCCATATAAATCTCGAGGGCTCATATCTTACGCTGACTAGCGCGCTATCTCGTCATGCTCTAACAAAGAACTCATAAACATCAATCAGCTTTAACAAACAGCACCGTATGTAGTGACCCGAACTTTTCCATAATTATATATATTAAATGATATCTAATATTAACATGATTAAATGTTTCCAACATGTTAAGTAATCAAACTTGTTAAGACTTGATTATTTGTTATGAGTTTCATGTAGACAATTGACCACCCAAGTTGACCGGCGATTCACGAACGTTAAAATTTGTAAAACGGCATGATGATATATATATGGACATATATATGGTTAACATGAGAGTATGATATGTAAGAATCTCACTAAGTATATTAACAATGTGTGATATACATAAAAATGAGAATATTGAATTATGAAGCTCGAAATGATATATATAACGATTATTGTTAAAATAACGTCTTACTAAATACATATGTATTGTAATAAGATATTGATATACTATATTTAACATGATAAAATGATAATTAAGTATATCATTGAGTGTATTAACAATGAACTATACAAGTAAGATGAGATTACTAACTTAAGGATTTCGAAACAACATATATATGTAACGATTATCGTTGTAATAGTATTTTAATATATATATATATATATATATATATATATATATATATATATATATATATATATATATATATATGATGTTAAGATATATTCATACACCATGTTATCATATTAACATAACAATTTAACATCTCATTTAAGTATAATAACAATGAATTAATTACATTTAAAAAGATCGTTAACTTAAAGGTTTCAAAACAACACTTACATGTAACGACTAACGATGACTTAACGACTCAGTTAAAATGTATATACATGTAGTGCATTTAGATGTATTAGTACACTTTTGAAAGACTTCAAGACACATATCAAAGTACTTCTACTTAACAAAAATACTTACAATTACATCCTCATTCATTTTCATCAACAATTCTACTAGTATGCACTCGTATTCGTACTCGTACAATACCCAGCTCCTAGACGTATATACTATTGGTATATACACATAATAATTCAGCTCTTAGCAGCCCTAGATAGTCAACAAACATGTGGAACCGAACATTTGGCTACTAGCATGAATTATTCACTAAAAATCAAATTACAACTTGCTTAAATGGACACCATGATTCACGTCCCATTTCACTCACCCACACACTTGCAATTTTCAATTTTCTTTCACTCATTTAATCTCTCTCTTGTTCTATGATGATGTTCTAAGTGTTCTTCATCATATTCATCAAAATCTACATCAATCTAGCTCATAAATCCAACCTTTGATCAACCTACAAAATAACTACTTAAGAACACTTCAATAACACTTTCAAGATTACTAGTTTACTTCTAAGCTTTCAAGTCCATTCCAAGTAATCATCCAAGATCAAGAAACCTTTGTTAATTACAGTAGGTTATCTTTCTTATTCAAGGTAATATTCATATTCAAACTTTGATACAATTTCTATAACTATAACAATCTTATTTCGAGTGGAAATCTTACTTAAACTTGTTTTCGTGTCATGATTCTGCTTCAAGAACTTTCAAGCCATCCAAGGATCCTTTGAAGCTAGATCTATTTTTCTCATTTCTAGTAGGTTTATCTACTAAAATTAAGGTAGTAATGATGTTCATAATATCATTCGATTCATACATATAAAACCATCTTATTCGAAGATTTAAACTTGTAATCACTAGAACATAATTTAGTTAATTCTAAACTTGTTCGCAAAACAAAGTTAATCCCTCTAACTTAACTTTTAAAATCAACTAAACACATGTTCTATATCTATATGATATGCTAACTTAATGATTTAAAACCTGGAAACACGAAGAACACCGTAAAACCGGACATACGCCGTCGTAGTAACACCGCGGGCTGTTTTGGGTTAGTTAATTAAAAACTATGATAAACTTTGATTTAAAAGTTATTCTTCTGGGAAAATGATTTTTCTTATGAACATGAAACTACATCCAAAAATCATGGTTAAACTCAAAGTGGAAGTATGTTTTTCAAAATGGTCATCAAGACGTCGTTCTTTCGACTGAAATGACTAGCTCTTATAATATTGACTTATAACCTGTATTTCCAAGTATAAAATTATACTTTTTCTATTTAGATTCATAAACTTAAGTTCAATATAAAACCATAGCAACTTGAATCACTCAAAACGGATTTCAAACGAAGAAATGACGGGTAAAACAAAATTGGATAAACTTGCTAGTTTTAGCTACGAAAATTTTGTAACAAATCTAGACTAAACATATCCTAACTAATTTATATTGTATTATACATATTATGAAATCTTAGGATACCATAGACACGTATACAATGTTTTGACATATCATATATATATATATATATATATATATATATATATATATATATATATATATATATATATATATATATCGGAACAACCATAGACACTCTATATGCGGTAATGTTTGAGTTAGCTATACAGGGTTGAGGTTGATTCCAAAATAATATATATACTTTGAGTTGTGATCGAGTCTGAGATTTGTAGACACTGGTTCGTGGATTGATTCGAGATAATATATATTGCTTTATTTCTGTACATCTAACTGTGGACAACTAGTTGTAGGTTACTAACGAGAACTG
Source organism: Rutidosis leptorrhynchoides (assembly GCF_046630445.1). Classification (NCBI taxonomy): domain Eukaryota; kingdom Viridiplantae; phylum Streptophyta; class Magnoliopsida; order Asterales; family Asteraceae; genus Rutidosis; species Rutidosis leptorrhynchoides. The sequence continues at coordinate 218,342,521 of NC_092333.1, read as the reverse complement.
CTGACTAAAAAAACTCAAATCATTAAAACGTAATAAAAATGTTGTAAATATATTTTGAACATACTTTGATATATATGTACATATTTGTTATAGGTTCGTGAATCGACCAGTGGCCAAGTCTTACTTCCCGACGAAGTAAAAATCTGTGAAAGTGAGTTATAGTCCCACTTTTAAAATCTAATATTTTTGGGATGAGAATACATGCAGTTTTATAAATGTTTTACGAAATAGATACAAGTAATCAAAACTACATTCTATGGTTGAATTATTAAACCGAATATGCCCCTTTTAGCTTGGTAGCTAAGAATTAGGGAACTGGCCCCTAATTGACGAGAATCCTAAAGGTAGATCTACGGGAACTAACAACCCCCATTCTGGAATTTGGAATGCTTTAGTACTTCGAGTTTATCATGTCCGATGGGTGTCCCAGAATGATGGGGATATTCTATATGCATCTTGTTAATGTCGGTTACTAGGTGTTCACCATATGAATGATTTTTGTCTCTATGCAGTTTGCGAAATGCCTGATATGAGATGTGTTATAAAAATGAAATCTTGTGGTCTATTATTATGATTTGATAATATATAGGTTAAACCTATAACTCACCAACATTTTTGTTGACGTCTTAAGCATGTTTATTCTCAGGTGATTATTAAGAGCTTCCGCTGTTGCATATAAAAAATAAGGACAAGATTTGGAGTCCATGCTTGTATGATATTCTGTAAAAACTGCATTCAAGAAACTTATTTTGATGTAATATATTCATATTGTAAACCATTATGTAATGGTCGTGTGTAAACGGTATATTTTAGATTATCATTATTTGATAATCTATGTAATGCTTTTTAAACCTTTATCGATAAAATAAAGGTTATGGTTGTTTTAAAAATGAATGCAGTCTTTGAAAAACGTCTCATATAGAGGTCAAAACCTCGCGACGAAATCAATTAATATGGAACGTTTATAATCAATATGAACGGGACATTTCAGTTAGTATCCGAGCGTTGTTCTTAGAGAACCAAAAATTGTATTAGTGTGTGTCTAACCGAGTTTGTTAGGAAGCATTAGTGAGTCTGGACTTCGACCGTGTTTTCTTTAAAAACGATTGCTTAACACTTTTTGTTGGAAACTATATATTATTAACTTGTAAATATTATGTGATATATTAATCTCTTAACATGTTTGATATTGTGTGATAGATGTCTACCTCTAGTACAAATCTCATCGACTCACCTAATAATGATGAAGAGTCGAATATATTTTGGGAAGATTCACAAATTCCCGAAGAGGAACCGGAAGAAGAGGAACCGGAAGAAGAGGAACCGGAAGAGGAGGAACCGGAAGAGGAGGAACCGGAAGAAGAGGAACCGGAAGAAGAGGTTTCGGAGGAGGAAATATTAGGAACCACAGAAAAACGGATAAATAAAAGAAAATCCTCAACCAATGGACCAAAGTTAATAATGGTCAATGGTGTTTCCGCCGAGAAAGCAAAATATTGGGAAGATTACCAATTTTCCGATGAATCGGATCCCGATGAGGATTCCGATGATGTTATAGAAATTACCTCGACCCAATTTGAAAAAGCAAAAGAAAATAATAAGGGAAAGGGCATCTAAATAGAGAAACCTGATTCCAATCCCGATGAACTCTATATGTATCGTCAACACCCGTATTTCTTAAGTTGTAACAATAACCCGGGAACCTTTAAGCCACCAGGTTTTTCTAAACCATTTGTGAAAACAACGGCTCGTATTAGAGGAACATCACATATTCCTAGAAAATTAGCAAAAACGAAACAGGTCCGAAGAAGACGAAACTAGTGAGTCGGAATAAAGAGTTGTAATAATGAGGTGTAAAATATGTAAAATAAGTGTGCTTGTACTTTTCTTGTTGTATGTGAGAATTGCTTGTATTATTTGATAATTATCTTTTACGAATCTAATTCTCGTCTGTTTTACAGTATAAAAACACAATGGAGGTTAAGGATAGACAACCAAAAAATTTAGAAGACCTATCCGGGGACATGATTAATGAAATCTTGTCTAAAGTCGGTCAGAATTCGTCAGCAAAATTATTTACGGCGAAATTAGTGTGTAGAACATTTGATAAACATTCCAGGCATGCCTTAGTTTATAAAAGGCTTTCATTTTAAAGATGGGGTATATCACATTGGGGAGACCGTAAGTTACGCCGTGTTTTCTTTAAAGCGTTAAATGCGGGAAACCCAAATACAATTTTACGCTACGGGTTGAGAACCTATTTTGACTCAACATATCCCAACCTAGGACTTCGTGAGTTAGAAAGAGCTTCTAACATGCAACATAAAGAAGCATGTTATGCTTACGGGTTAGTGATGTTCGCTTCTCACCAAAGTGAGAAAAAGAACATCGGATTACGACTATTAAGTAAAACATTCCCACAAGTGACGGATTCAGTAGTTGGGGTGAGAAACAACGTTTTTAGATTATTACGGGGCTGTTGGGCATTACGAAACCCTCGTCCTTTTGACAACGTTACAACATGCTGTCTAGCCAACGGTCATAACGGTTATTTTCCACAAGACCAAGGATGGGAAGTAGTCTTAGTAAAACCAGAATGCATGACTTGTTTCTGGACTTATGAATTACGTGTTTTTATTGCCTTTGCTGAACAACTTGCGTATTAACTAGGATTGTTGTCACAACTATTTTGTATCATAGTGATTGTGTGCTATATTTCATGCATATGTATAATAGCGGTATTGTAAGTTTGTAAAAAATTTTTGTATAAAAGTTTGAATGCGAATATTATTATAATCAGTTTTTCATATAGAATTGTAGTAGTTGAATGATATATTAGCTATTAAGTATGAACTTAACGGGTAGGTACTACCCGAATTAAAACTATAAAACGCTAATATGAAGAAAAAGCTTTTATAAATGAGTTCATATTATGCTACGAAATACTATTGACTACTCTTAATATTCTATATGATTAACTTAATTCTTTTGGGCTATTTATAAAGGAAATGGCACCGACGACTCGTCAGAATTTGAACATGAGCAAGGAAGACTTCCGTGTTTTCCTTGCAGCAAACATAGCCGCAGCAGGCTGCAATTCAAAACAACAACAATAACTCTGAATCTAGCAATGCAAATAACGCCACAAGAAATCGTGTAGGATGCTCCTACAAAGAATTCATTGCCTGTAAACCTCTGGAATTCGATGGAACCGAGGGTCCAATCGGATTGAAACGGTGGACCGAAAAGGTTGAATCGGTGTTTTCCATAAGTAAGTGTACTGAAGAAGACATAGTAAAGTACGCTATGCATACCTTCACAGGTACTGCGTTAACATAGTGGAATACCTATCTAGAACAAGTGGGACAAGATGCTGCATGGCACTACCGTGGTCAGCATTCAAACATTTGATGACTGAGCAGTATCGTCCCAGAAGCGAGGTCAATAAGCTAAAAGTAGAGCTTAAGGGATTACGAACATAAGGATTCGATATTACCACATACGAACGACGATTCACGGAGTTGTGCTTATTGTGCCTGAGAGCGTTCGAAGATGAAGAGTAGAAAATCGACGCATTTGTAAAAGGGTAACCAGAAAGGATCCAAGAAGATATAAGTTCACACGAGCCCACTTCCATACAAAAGGCGAGTCGAATGGCTCATAAACTCATAAATCAGATTGAGGAAAGAGTTAAAGAGCAGACAGCCAAAGAAGCCAACACGAAACAAATTAAAAGAAAGTGGGAAGAAACCAGTGACAAGGGTCACAATTTTAACAATCAACACAACAATCACAACTTCAATCGCACCAATTATCGCAACAATAAAACGCAACAACAATCGTTCCAACAACAACAACAACAACCATCCTAACAACAATAACCACCACAAAAATTGTCCCAACATCAATAACAACCGCAACAACAACAATTCCTATAACAATAATAATCAGAAAAAGCCATGCCAAAGTTGTGAAGAGTACCACCCGAATGAGTTCTGCATGACATTTTGCACCAAGTGTAAATGAACTGGCCATGGTGCGAGAAAGTGTGAGGTCTATAGCCCAATGAATAACAGAAATAAAAGAACAGATAATGTCTAAACAAGTAATGCCACTTTTGTTTGTTATGGATGTGGAAAAACGGGCCACATTAGGAGTAATTGCCCGAACCCAGAGAAAAATAATGGGCAAATTCGTGGAAGAGTTTTCAATATTAATACGGCAGAAGCGCAGGAAGACCCGGAGCTTGTTACGGGTATGTTTCTCATTGACAATAAATCTGCTTATGTTTTATTGGATTCGGGTGCGGGTAGGAGCTATATGAGTAGAGATTTTTGTGCCAAATTAAGTTGTCCATTGACGCCTTTGGATAATAAATTTTTACTCGAATTAGCAAACAGTAAATTAATTTCAGCAGATAATATATGTCGGAATCGAGAAATTAAACTGGTTAGCGAAACATTTAAGATTGATTTGATACCAGTAGAGTTAGGGAGTTTTGATGTGATAATCGGCATGGACTGGTTGAAAGAGGTGAAAGCAGAGATCATTTGTTACAAAAATGCGATTCGCATCATACGAGAAAAAGGAAAACCCTTAATGGTGTACGGAGAAAAGAGCAACGCGAAGCTAAATCTTATTAGTAATTTGAAGGCGCAAAAACTAATAAGAAAAGGTTGCTATGCTGTTCTAGCACATGTCGAGAAGATACAAACCGAAGAAAAGAACATCAATGATGTTCCCGTCGCAAAAGAGTTTCCCGATGTATTTCCAAAAGAATCACCGGGATTACCTCTACACCGATCCGTTGAATTTCAAATAGACTTGGTACCATGAGCTGCACCAATAGCCCGTGCTCCATATAGACTTCCACCCAGTGAAATGAAGGAACTCCAGAACCAATTACAAGAACTTTTAGAGCGAGGTTTCATTTGACCAAGCACGTCACCGTGGGGAGCCCCTGTTTTGTTTGTCAAGAAGAAAGATGGTACATTTAGGTTGTGTATCGACTACCGAGAGTTGAACAAACTTACCATCAAGAACCATTACCCACTACCGAGAATTGATAACTTATTTGATCAACTACAAGGTTCATCAGTTTATTCGAAGATTGATTTACGTTCCGGATATCATCAAATTCTGAAGACTGCTTTTAGAACGTGTTACGGTTATTACGAGTTTATGGTTATGCCGTTTGGTTTAACTAACGCACCAGCTGTGTTCATGGACCTCATGAACCGAGTGTGTGGGCCATATCTTGACAAGTTTGTCATTATCTTCATCGATGACATACTTATCTACTCAAAGAATGATCAAGAGCATGAAGAACATTTGAGAAAAGTGCTAGAGTTGTTAAGGAAAGAAAAACTGTACGCTAAGTTTTCAAAGTGTGCATTTTGGTTGGAAGAAGTTCAATTTCTCGGTCACATAGTGAACAAAGAAGGTATTCAGGTGGATCCGGTAAAGATTGAAACCGTTGAAAAATGGGAAACCCCGAAAACTCCGAAGCATATACGCCAATTTTTAGGACTAGCTGGTTACTACAGAAGATTCATCCAAGATTTTTCCAAAATAGCAAAACCCTTGACTGCATTAACGCATAAAGGGAAGAAATTTGAATGGAAGGATGAGCAGGAGAAAGCGTTTCAATTGTTGAAGAAAAAGTTAACTACGGCACCTATATTATCATTGCCTGAAGGGAATGATGATTTTGTGATATATTGTGACACCTCAAAGCAAGGCCTTAGTTGTGTATTAATGCAACGAATGAAGGTAATTGCTTATGCGTCTAGACAATTGAAGATTCACGAGCAGAATTATACGACACATGATTTGGAATTAGGCACGGTTGTTTTTACATTAAAGACTTGGAGACACTACTTATATGGGGTCAAAAGTATCATATATACCAATCACAAAAGTCTCCAGCATATATTTAATTAGAAACAACCGAACATGAGGCAGCGTAGATGGATTGAATTGTTAAATGATTAAGATTTTGAGATTCGTTACCATCCGGGGAAGGCGAATGTGGTAGCTGACGCTTTGAGTAGAAAGGACAGAGAACCTATGCGGGTAAAATCTATGAATATAATTATTCGTACTAACCTTACTACTCAAATAAAGGAGGCGCAGCAGGGAGTTGTAAAAGAAAGAAAGTTGAAGAATGAAATACCTAAAGATCGGAGAAACATCTTAATATTTGGGAAGACGGAACCCGGTATAGGGCTGAAAGAATTTGGGTACCAAAGTTTGGAGATATGAGAGAAAAGGTACTTAAGGAAGCACATAAAACCAGATATTCAATACATCCCGGAGCGGGGAAGATGTACAAAGATCTCAAGAAACACTTTCGGTGGCCGGGTATGAAAGTCGATATTGCTAAATACGTAGGAGAATGTTTGACGTGTTCTAAAGTCAAAGCTGAACATCAGAAACCATCGGGTCTACATCAATAACCTGAATTCCCAGAATGGAAATGGGAAAACATTACCATAGATTTCATTACTAAATTGCCAAGGACTGTAAGTGGTTATGATACTATTTGGGTTATAGTCGATCGTCTTACCAAATCAGCACACTTTCTACCAATGAGAGAAGATGATAAAATGGAGAAGTTGGCGCGATTATATTTAAAGGAAGTTGTCTCCAGAAATGGAATACCAATCTCTATTATCTCTAATAGGGATGGCAGATTTGTTTCAAGGTTTTGGCAGTCACTGCAACAAGCATTGGGGACTCATCTAGACATGAGTACTGCATATCATCCACAAACTGATGGGCAAAGTGAAAGGATGATACAGACCCTTGAAGACATGCTACGAGCATGTGTTATCGATTTTGGAAACAGTTGGGATTGACACCTACCGTTAGCAGAATTTTCCTACAACAACAGTTACCATTCGAGTATTGAAATGGCGCCGTTTGAGGCACTTTATGGTAGAAATTGCAGGTCTCCGATTTGTTGGAGTGAAGTAGGGGATAGACAGATTACGGGTCCGAAGATAATACAAGAAACTACCGAGAAAATAATCCAAATTCAACAACGATTGAAAATTGCCCAGAGTCGACAAAAGAGTTACGCAGACAGTAAAAGAAAAGATATAGAATTTGGGATTGGAGAAATGGTTATGCTTAAGGTTTCACCTTGGAAAGGCGTTGTTGGATATGGTAAACGGGGGAAACTAAATCCAAGGTACATTGGACCATTCCAGATTATAGATCGTGTCGGACCAGTAGCTTACCAACTTGAGTTACCTCAACAACTCGCGACTGTACATAACACTTTCTACGTCTCGAATTTGAAGAAATTTTTTGCTAAAGAAGATCTCACTATTCCATTAGACAAAATCCAAATCAACGAAAAACTTCAATTCATTGAAGAATCCGTCGAAATAATGGATCGTGAGGTTAAAAGACTTAAGCAAAACAAGATACCAATTGTTAAGGTTCAATGGAATGCTTGTAGAGGACCCAGTTCACCTGGGAGCATGAAGATCAGATGAAGAAGAAATACCCGCACCTATTTCCAGAAGATTCGTCAACACCTTCTACAGCTTAAAATTTCGGGATGAAATTTATTTAACGGGTAGGTACTGTAGTGACCCGAACTTTTCCATAATTATATATATTAAATGATATCTAATATTAACATTATTAAATGTTTCCAACATGTTAAGCAATCAAACTGGTTAAGACTTGATTATTTGTTATGAGTTTCATGTAGACAATTGACCACCCAAGTTGACCGGCGATTCACGAACGTTAAAACTTGTAAAACGACATGATGATATATATATATGGACATATATATGGTTAACATGAGAGTATTGATAATGCTAAAAATGAACATATATTTCATAGCATTATCCCTCAAAAAAGACAAGTTTTTAGTTGCAACTGTTCTATTTACAAGTGATATTCGTTTAAATAATAAAAGGTGAAGACAAAAGACAGATTCGACGAATTGAAGACGCAAACGACCAAAAAGCTCAAAAGTACAAAATACAATTAAAGAGGTTCCAATTATTGATAAGAAACGTCTCGAAATTACAAGAGTACAAGATTCAAAACGCAAAGTACAAAATATTAAATTGTACGCAAGGACGTTCGAAAATCCGGAACCGGGACCAGAGTCAACTCTCAACGCTCGACGCAACGGACTAAAAATTACAAGTCAACTATGCACATAAATATAATATAATATTTAAATAATTCTTATAATTATTTATATATTATATTTATTTAATTAAAACGTCGACAAACAAGAAAACAAGAATTTTGAGCTGTCACCTACCACCATGCGATCGCATGGCCTGGAGGCACAAAAGCCATGCGATCGCATGGCCAACTTTTTCAGTTCACAAGGCCTATAAAACACGAGCTCTGGTGTACCATATATCCATATCTTTCTCTCTATCTCGTAAACACACATATATATATATATATATATATATATATATATATATATATATATATATATATATATATATATATATATATATATATATATATATATATATATATTATAATTTTAATTTTAATTTTAATTTTAATTCTAATAATAAGGGTATGTTAGCGAATGTTGTAAGGGTGTAAGTCGAAATTCTGTCCGTGTAACGCTACGCTATTTTTAATCATTGTAAGTTATGTTCAACCTTTTTAATTTAATGTCTCGTAGCTAAGTTATTATTATGCTTATTTAATCCAAAGTAATCATGATGTTGGGCTAAAAATATTAAAATTGGGTAATTGGGCTTTGTACCATAATTGGGGTTTGGACAAAAGAACGACACTTGTGGAAATTAGACTATGGGCTATTAATGGGCTTTATATTTGTTTAACTAAATGATAATTTGTTAATTTTAATATAAAGATTTACAATTGGACGTTCCTATAAATAACCATATACACTCGATCGGACACGATGTGCGGGGTATTTATATGTATGAATAATCGTTCGTTTAACCGGACACGGGAATGGATCAATAGTCACTAGAATTATTATAACAGGGGTGAAATTATGTACAAGGACACTTGCATAATTGATAACAAAGTATTAAAACCTTGGGTTACACGCAGTCGATAACCTGGTGTAATTATTAAACAAAGTATTAAAATCTTGTTACAGTTTAAGTCCCCAATTAGTTGGAATATTTAACTTCGGGTATAAGGATAATTTGACGAGGATACTCGCACTTTATATTTATGACTGATGGACTGTTATGGACAAAAACCAGACGGACATATTAAATAATCCAGGACAAAGGACAATTAACCCATGGGCATAAAACTAAAATCAACACGTCAAACATCATGATTAAGGAAGTTTAAATAAGCATAATTCTTTTATTTCATATTTAATTTCCTTTATTTTATATTTAATTGCACTTCTAATTATCGCACTTTTATTTATTGTTATTGTATTTAATTGCACTTTTAATTATCGTACTTTTTAATTATCGCAAGTTTATTTTATCGCACTTTTATTTATCACAATTTCATTATCGTTATTTACTTTACGCTTTAAATTAAGTCTTGTATTTATTTTTAATATTTTACATTTGGTTTTAACTGCGACTTAAGTTTTTAAAATCGACAAACCGATCATTAAACGGTAAAAACCCCCCCTTTATAATAATAATATTACTTATATATATATTTGTATTTTTATAAAATAAAACTAATATAGCGTTAAGCTTTGATTAAAAGATTCCCTATGGAACGAACCGGACTTACTAAAAACTACACTACTGTACGATTAGGTACACTGCCTATAATTGTTGTAGCAAGGTTTAAGTATATGCATTCTCTAAATAAATAAATATCTTGTGTAAAATTGTATCGTATTTAATAGTTTTTCCTGTAAAAATATAAGCTATTTTATATACACCTCGCATAACATCAAGTATTTTTGGCGCCGCTGCCGGGGAACAAAATCTAGCTTAAAAGCCGGAAGCGCAACGCTAAATAAAAATAAAAATAAAATATTTTTAGTTTACTTTTATAAAAAAAAATACACTTTTGTAAAAATACGTTTTAAATATTCGAAAATATAAAAAGAAAAACAAAAATATAAATATTTTTAAGAGTTTGTAAGTTATATAAAAATTTTCTTTATCTTTATTTTATAAAAAAATAAGTTTTATTTAATTTATTTAAATATATTACATAATTTTTTATTAAAACAGCAAAACAGAAAAAAAAAAAAAAAATAATAAAAACACTCGAGTCCAAGTACTGTAGCAACCCAGTGTCTGGCCCGAAACCCTAGCCCATGCGATCGCATGGCCGGGTAACTTAGAACTCATGCGATCGCATGAGCTCTGCAGACACGCCAGAATTGACTGAAAACTGCAATCATTACGGTTTTATTATTAATTATTTATATAAACCCTAATTAGGTTATTCTTAATTTATTAATTAGTTATTAGTTTTTATTTAATTTGTATTATTTAGTTAAATTAGTTTAATTAAATTATAAATTTTATACTTTTATAAAATAAATAATATAAAAATAATATTTTTATAAAAATTGTACTTTTTACAACTTTTAGTATATTTTTATATTTTGTCCCTTATTAATTGTTTTAGCGTAATTTTTGTATTTTTCGCTCGTATTTAGTTTTAAGATATAATTTTTGCCATAGTTAGTTTTATATCTAGAATTTTAGGTTTTGCCGTAAAATCCCTTAAGTGCTTTTTCTTTAGACTAAGATTTAGGTGCTTTAGAATTTTGCGACGCCTTTTTAAGTTTTAGTTTCTTTTTAAGTTATTGCCATTTGGGATATAGTTTTACTTGTAAGCTTTAATATTTTTAGACGCAACTTTTAGTTTTTAGTTTTTAGTTCCTTTTTAAGTTTCAACGCGCTACTTTCTTATTTTTATTTTTCGACGCCTTTTACCTATGTATCAATTATCACTCCAATTAGTAATCTCAATTTGAAATTTTAATTTTAAGTTAGTGATAGTAATAAGGTTGGGTTAGTCGAGTGTTTTTAAAATTTTATAAGTCGCTCTTTTTCTTTTCTTTTTTGACCTTTTTCGACGCGCTCTTTTTCTTTCTTATTTCTCGCTATTCTAGTTTTTAGGACTTAGAATTTTCTCTACTTCTTATCTAAATTTCTTAAAATTACGAAAATTTATTTAAGTGGTTAAATTGATAGACATCAAAATTTTCTGGTTCGTAGTAATAGTTGGATTTGTACGTGGACCGGGTTATTGGAGCCAAACAGTACTCAATTATATTGAGACCAAACAAATCCTGCCCCTCTGCTGCATCTTTTGGCTATTCGAAACGTGGGAAAAATTAGAAAAGTCTATTAATTGGATAACTTATATAATTTTTCTTTCCTTTTAAAAACTAATAGGATATTCAGTGAATGCACCGAGCAAGACGTTCACCACCTTTTGTACGTTCACCACCTGTAACTCGATCAAGACATTTAGCAAATATTACTGCCGTTGATTTTTCTTTAGAATCATCATCCAGTCGACCAAGTACTCCAATTCAAATTTCTGATAATCTATTTTTTGAACCCGACCTCACAATTGAGAATCCGGAGAATATTCAGGGACGATTCATAGATCCTGAACCATTAATTTTTCCTCCGGAACCACCAATCATTCAAACAGAGATTGTTGAGGAACGAACCATTAAATCAGAATCTTCTAGTGATTCAGATTCAACAAATTCAATTATGAAAAATCTGAAACCTTTAAGTATGGAAGACCGAATGAGAGCTAAACGCACTGGCCAAGGTCACGCAATTACTCATCCTGACATTAATGCGCCAGATTATGAAATCAAAGGACAAATTCTACACATGGTGACTAATCAATGCCAATTTAGTGGTGCGCCGAAGGAAGATCCAAACGAACATCTTCGTACCTTTAATAGGATCTGCACACTATTTAAAATAAGAGAAGTGGAGGATGAACAGATATATCTCATGTTATTTCCCTGGACTTTAAAGGGAGAAGCCAAAGATTGGTTGGAATCGTTACCTGAAGGGGCGATTGATACATGAGACGTTTTAGTTGAAAATTTTCTTAAACAATTCTTTCCGGCATCTAAAGCCGTAAGACTTCAAGGAGAAATTGTTACGTTCACACAGAAACCGAATGAAACTCTAAATGAGGCGTGGACAAGATTTGGAAAGTTATTAAGAGGATGTCAGCAACATGGTTTAGACACCTGTCAAATAGTACAAATATTCTACCAAGGATGCGACATCACTACAAGGAAAGACATCGATATAGCAGCTGGTGGTTCTATTATGAAGAAAATCAAAACTGATGCTTACAAAATTATTGATAACAATGCTTCCCACTCACATGAGTGGCACCAAGAAAAAGATATTGTTAGATCTTCTAAAGCAGCTAGAGCCGATTCTAGCCATGACTTAGATTCCATTTATGCAAAGATAGATGCTGTCGAGAGACGAATGGAAAAGATGACTAAAGATATCCACTCAATACGAATTAGTTGTGAGCAGTGTGGAGGACCACATTTGACAAAAGATTGTCTCAGTATTGAACTAACAATGGAACAAAGAGAGAATGTTTCATATCTAAACCAAAGGCCTGGAAATAATTATCAGAATAAATATCAACCGCCAAGATCGATCTACAATCAAAACCAGAATTATAATCGAAATGTTCCATACAACAACCAACAAGGTCCTAGCAATCAACAAGTATCCAATAATACTTACAATCAGCAAAGACCTAATTTTCAAAACAAACCACCACAAACCGATGATAAAAAGCCGAATTTAGAAGATATGATGACAAAGCTAGTTGAAACTCAAACGCAGTTTTTCACATCTCAGAAACAAACAAATGAACAAAATACTCAAGCATTTAGAAATCAACAAGCTTCTATTCAAAACTTGGAACAAGAAGTAAGTAACCTAGCAAGGTTAATAGGTGAAAGAAAACCGGGAAGTTTACCTAGTGATACAAATGCTTACCCCCGGAATGAAACAGCTAAAGCCATTACCACAAGAAGTGGTACAACACTTAAACCACCTGAAATACCTGTAACTTCTGATGAAACTATTCCTACTCCACAAGAACCACAACCTGATCAAGATAACGAAAAAGAACCGGTAGTTGAACAGGTTAATGAAGATAACATAGTTAAGGCTAAACCTTATGTTAAACCATACCAACCACCACTTCCTTACCCGAGTAAAATGAAAAAAGAGAAACTTGAAGCCGAGCAATCCAAATTCTTGGATATGTTTAAACAAATAAATGTCAATCTTCCTTTCATTGATGTGATTTCAGGAATGCCTAGATATGCTAAATTTCTAAAAGATCTAATCTCAAATAGAAAGAAAATGGAAGAACTCTCGGCTGTTACTATGAATGCTAATTGTTCAGCAGTGCTGTTGAATAAGATACCAGAAAAACTATCTGATCCAGGAAGTTTCACAATTCCATGTTTTCTGGGTAGTTTTAGTTCAATAGAAGCATTAGTAGACTTAGGTGCTAGTATAAATCTAATGTCGTATTCACTATATACTAAACTAGACCTTGGAGAATTGAAACCAACAAGAATAAGTATACAACTAGCCGATAGATCAATAAAATATCCTAGAGGGATAATGGAGAACATGCTAGTTAAAGTTGGTACTTTAGTATTTCCAGTAGATTTTGTTGTTCTAGACATGGAAGAAGATTCTCAAGTTCCTCTCATATTAGGAAGACCATTCTTAAACACGGCTAAAGCAATGATAGACGTGTTTGGTAAGAAACTGACCCTAAGTATAGAGGACGAGAGTGTTACCTTTTCAGTTGATAGAGCAATGCAACAACCGCAATCTGCAGAAGATACATGTTATTATATTCAAACTATAGATTCACATGCAGAATTATTAGAAGAATTTCCAGAATTACAAGGAACAGGAAAATGTTCTTTAGGAGAAGGAACTGAACCAATTGATGAAACTGAAATGTTAGCTACACTAATAGCTAATGGATATGAACCAACAACAGAAGAAATTCAAATGCTAAAAGAAGAAGACATATATCGATATAAATCATCAATAGAAGAACCTCCGAAATTAGAGTTAAAGCCACTTCCAAACCATTTGGAATACGCTTATTTACATGGTGAATCTGAGTTACCTATAATAATATCGTCTTCTCTTACTGAAAATGAGAAATCACAACTCATTTCTGTGTTCAAAGCTCATAAACCAGCTATTGCATGGAAGATTCATGATATCAAAGGAATAAGTCCTTCGTATTGCACACATAAAATCCTTATGGAAGAAGGTCATAAAATGTATGTGCAACGCCAACGAAGACTAAATCCTAATATGCAAGATGTTATTAAAAAAGAAATTATTAAACTGCTAGATACAGGATTAATTTATCCAATTTCTGATAGTCCATGGGTAAGCCCAGTTCAATGCGTGCCTAAGAAGGGTGGCATGACTGTTATCACAAATGAGAAAAATGAGCTTATTCCTACTAGGACTGTAACAGGATGGCGTGTTTGTATTGATTATAGAAAATTAAATGACGCCACCAGAAAAGATCACTTTCCCTTACCTTTCATTGATCAAATGTTCGAAAGATTAGCCGGAAATAGTTACTATTGTTTTCTTGATGGTTTTTCCGGATATTTTCAAATTCCAATAGCACCCGAGGACCAAGATAAAACCACGTTCACGTGCCCTTATGGTACTTTTGCTTACAAACGCATGCCATTTGGACTTTGCAACGCCCCTGCAACCTTTCAAAGGTGCATGATGGCGATTTTTCACTACATGATAGAAGAATGCATGGAAGTTTTCATGGATGACTTTTCAGTCTTCGGTAATACTTTTGAATCATGTCTAGTTAATCTGGAACGAATGCTTATTAGATGCGAACAATCAAATCTAGTACTTAATTGGGAGAAATGCCATTTCATGGTTAAAGAAGGCATCGTTCTTGGTAATAAAATTTCAAAGGAAGGAATTGAAGTGGATAGAGCTAAAGTAGATGTAATTGCTAAAATTCCACATCCCACCAATGTTAGAGGAGTTAGGAGTTTTCTAGGGCATGTCAGTTTTTAACGACGTTTCATAAAAGATTTTTCTAAAATTGCCACTCCTATGAATAAACTCCTAGAAAATGATGCTCCATTCATCTTTTCAGATGAATGTATCAAATCTTTTAATATTCTTAAAGAGAAACTCACTAATGCGCCGATCATGATAACACCAAATTGGAATCTACCGTTTGAACTTATGTGTGATGCAAGTGATTTTGCAATGAGAGCCGTTTTAGGACAAAGGATTGAAAAACGATTTCAACCTATATATTATGCTAGTAAGAAGTTACAAGGAGCACAAACAAATTACACAACTACTGAAAAAGAACTCCTTGCTATTGTCTTTGCTTTTGACAAATTTCGTTCATATCTCGTTCTAGCAAAAACGGTGGTCTATACCGACCATTCTGCTCTTAGATACCTATTTTCGAAACAAGATGCCAAACCAAGATTAATCCGTTGGATCTTACTCTTACAAGAGTTCGATATTGAAATCCGAGATAAAAGAGGAGCAGAAAATCTCGCCGCTGATCATCTTTCTCGTCTTGAAAATCCCGGATTAGAAGTTATAATGAATCGGCCATACAAGACAACTTTCCTGATGAATATCTATTGAAGATAGATTATAATGAAATTCCATGGTTTGCAGACTATGCAAACTACTTAGTATGTAGATTTCTTGAAAAAGGATTATCGTACCAAAAACGAAAGAACTTCTTCAGTGATATAAAACACAATTTCTGGGAAGATCCACATTTGTTTAAAAGTTGTCCAGATGGAATAATACGCCGATGTGTATTCGGAGATGAAGCTAGTAAAATTTTAAACCATTGTCACACAGGACCAACAGGAGGGCATTATGGGCCTCAACTAACAGCAAGAAAAGTTTATGATGCTGGATTCTATTGGCCTACAATTTACAAAGACGCACACCTTCTTTGCAAATCCTGTGATGCTTGTCAAAGGGCCGGAAAAATAATTCAACGTGATGAAATGCCACAAAATGTCATTCAAGTATGTGAAGTATTTGACATTTGGGGTATTGACTTTATGGGTCCATTTCCAAAATCTCATAATAATCTCTATATTCTCGTAGCCATTGATTATGTATCTAAATGGGCGGAAGCACAAGCTCTCCCAACTAACGATGCACGAGTTGTAATCAACTTTTTAAAATGTCTTTTTGCAAGGTTTGGAACACCGAAAGCTTTAATAAGTGATCGGGGAACTCATTTCTGTAATAATCAACTTGAGAAAGTTCTTAAAAGATATAGAGTAACTCATAAAATATCCACTGCATATCATCCACAAACAAGTGGACAAGTTGAAAATACCAACCGAGCTTTAAAACGTATTCTAGAAAAAACCGTAGGATCAAATCCGAAGGAATGGTCCATTAAATTGGAGGATGCACTCTGGGCTTTTAGAACAGCCTACAAAACTCCAATTGGAACCACACCTTTCAGACTCGTTTATGGAAAAGCATGTCATCTTCCAATAGAAATTGAACACAAAGCATTTTGGGCTTTGAAGACATGTAATCTTGATTTACATGAAGCTGGACGTCTACGGTTAAGTCAACTAAACGAATTAGAAGAATTAAGACATGAAGCATACGAAAATTCGATAATCTATAAAGAAAGAACAAAGAAATGGCATGATAAAAGAATCAGAAGTTTAAAAGAATTTAAAGAAGGAGACAGAGTTCTTCTTTACAATTCACGATTCAAGCTATTTCCTGGAAAATTGAAATCAAGATGGTCTGGACCATTCATAGTCAAAAGAGTTTTCCCACACGGAACGATAGAATTAATAAATTCAAATGGAATTGAATTTAAAGTTAATGGTCACAGAGTTAAACATTACATAGATAGTCCGATGGAAGTCGACAACGAAGTTAATCACAATTTCGATACCACAGCTAACTAAGTGTGGGGAGAATCAAGTCTTTAAAGGATAATGTCACACCCCCCAAAATGGACCAGGGGTAATTGTGACCAATCATATCATAACACAGTTGTATAAACGAGAACGACTCTATATGACACTTTTTAAATAAAACCTTTGTTAATAAAACAGCGAAAGCAGTAATACATGTTTACATTATTATTAAAACGTAAAATAAATGTTTATGAACTAAAATATAATATGCGATGTGGACTCCATGCAAGCATCAAATCTATCATCACAAAGTTGCAAACAGCTAGCTCAATCATCACCTGAGACAAAACATGCTTAAAGTGTCAACCAAAAAGGTTGAGTGAAATTCACAGGTTTATAAATAATATCCAAAGTTTTAGACCACAAGATTTAGTTTAAAGTTGATTGATATAGAAATATCAATCTAAAAGTGTTGCTGCATTTTGTAATATCGCTACTAAACAAGTTTACCCTATGACACCTTGTACTGTCAGTGTCGTGGAATCATTATTATGTAACCAAAGACCAACGGTCGAATGGTTAGAGACGTTACTCTTAATAGGCCTACTCACAATAATTAAGTTTGCATTTAAACGTAGCAATTGACGATATTACGGTAGGGATTTAGCATGAATCAAAGCATGACAGCATAGTTAACAATTTAGTACTTGTGTCTAAGTGTAAAATAGTTATAAAGCAAGCATGTGTCTCACCCCAAAAGTTATAAAACATTTATGAAACAGTAAAAAGTGGGGCTATGAAGTTCACCTTAGTAGCACAAAAGGGTATTCCACGAAAGAATTAAACGGAAGGACGTGACCGAGATCTCAACCTAGAGATAGAACGTATGATCAGACATTGCCTAACAGACAATAGTATATAGTACTATATTGATAGTAATGGTTCACTAAAGAATTTCCATTTTCGGAAGGTTACTATTTATGGAAAGTTTCCACTTATAGTAATTTTCCAATTTTAGAAAGTTCAGGTTAATCTTTAGCAAGACGTTGTATAACTTTACTCAAACTTCGTTGCTATCAAATAAGTCAGGAATGACCAGATGTAACAGGGTGCCCAGGACTCTTGACCAGAATCTAAGTCATGGCATTCGAGATCCACAAGCTTACCCATAAATGGCAACCTAGACATCACTCACTTACGACCGTAAGTAGCGATGAAGTTCACATGAATTGTACATTATCTTTGATTAACCTTTACTTTAGGTTTATATGTTATTATATATACTATAAGTTATTATTATTAAATTAGTATAGTTATAAAATAAGTGTTTATTAATAATGTATTGTTATTAACTTACATTATCAGCATTGTACTTTATTATATAGTATACTTAGTTATTAACCGTAAGTTATAATAATAATATTAATTTAGTATATGTAATATACTTATGTTAATCGAAAATCATACTAATATAAGTTAATACAAATATTAATTCATTAAATATTATATTTATAATTTTTATAAACTTAGTTAATTATACAATTCAGTAGGATATTTTATAAAAATAATTTTATCAATTTTTTGTATTTATTTCCCACTTTTCTTTATATATATACTCGGTTTATATTAATCAAATTTAATTAGGTAATAAATATTAAATCGACCTAAATAAATAATTTTATATTTTTTTACAGGTTCTATATTATGTAAAAATGTTATAAAAATTTTTAAATCAAATTTTATATCAAAATATTATTTATTTAATGTTTTCTAATTATTTAACCATTGTAATCGGCCTATAATTAAATAAATAGGAAAAAATAATTTAAAATTAATTTTTATATTTTTTTTAAAGTATCTAGTGATGCTACTAATCATATAAAAATTTTATAAAAATATTTAATACACGTTTGTATTTATTTTGTATTTTCTTTATTATTTCTCTCGGTTTAGAATAATGCAAAAGTAAATTCTTTTTAAATACTAATCGTCCCATTTATTTAAGTTTTATAATTTTTGCTTGTTTATAAAAGTATAATAATCTCAAAAAAAATTTATAATTATTTTTATCACTGTTTAATATTTTATTACAAATTTTATATTGTTTTTATGTTTAAATACTACATAATTCGTATTTAATTATAAATAATATTCCATAAATTATAAAAATTATTTTTATACATCATAATACTTATAATACTAATTATAACATGTAAAAATAATTTATATATATTAAATTCGAATTTTTAAAGAATATACAAAAAAAATAAAAGCAATTCGATAAAAAATATAGAAAATACCTCAAGTACTTTCCCAAGTTTGTGAGAGAGTTTTTCCAAAGATTTGATACAAGTTTTTATGAAATGAAAGTGGGTATTTATAAGAAAAAAATGGTTGGTGAAAAGAAAAAATATAAATAAAATAAAGGTGCCAATTTTGACAAAAAATAAAAACATGTTAAAAATGTTTTTAATAAGTTTTTGTTTTTGAAAATATTTAGTCAAAATTCATGGGCTCATTATTTAATTTATAAAAAAAATCTCTTTTTTTTATAAGCTAAAAATATATATATAATGATTAAAATAACTTATCATTTAATTAATAATTATGTTTCATATAGTTTTAAATATAATACGCATTAATATTAATATTAACTAAAGTTATTTTATATAATTAGTGTAAACTTTAGTTAGCAAAAAGTGTCGACTAAAAATAAATATTTGATCAATGTCAAGTTTAATTATATATTAAGTATGGATAACAACCCTATAGTCAAATTAGTCAATTCAGGTATGGATATGTGAGGGTTGTTATAGTACCTACCCGTTAAAAGAAATTTCGTCCCGAAATTTAGTTGTTGTCATTAATCGGTGTTGTTCGTACATAGACGAGGATATTTACATTTTATTTGGTTTTCACGTTCCCAGGTATGCTCGGGGCCTTGCGTGAATTCCAACGGATAGAATATTGTTCTGTTTCAAGAATTAAAATCATACAAACCACAATTTCTACAAGTTCTTCTACAAAGTGCATTTTATTATTAATGCGGAGATCATTCAAAATGATGATGTTTTACAAGTCATTTCAGTAAATTAGATACATGAAATATGTTATGAATAATATTGTGCTCATTTAAAACCTTGAGCGTTTATGCCACAATATTGGGGCAGATAAGACAGAGAGGAGTTCGTGAAATCATATTCATGAAATTTGATAGAGATCATCATTGTTTACAACAAGAATATCTTAATGATGAATATGAGTTGAAAAATAAAGTTTTATCACTATTTAATAATATGGATAAAACAATTCGATTATAGGAAGCGTATAAACGAAGCTATCGTAAAAGAGTGAATGAGAAAATTAAATGTTCGCCTTAACTTTGGACGTAGTCACGATTGATTTCCGGAATTCAAGGGATTAAAGGAAATCTTCGTAATCTATAAGATTTGATTCTCCGGTATTCACGGAATTTTTAGATTTCTTTGATTAAATGCGGTGAATTGCCTTGATTGACGTGTTTGGAAATTTTGCTATAAATTAGCTTCTTCCGTTTCATTATCTTCACCACTTCTATACTTTCTTCCTAAATTCATACTTCCAAAAGATTTGTTAATATGCTCAATCCTGTATTGATACTTGTTATTATATTGACCATATATGCAGTCATTCTTCTTTTTCTTTTACCACCAGAGGAATCTGTTTACTTCTACTATGCTCTTGGGGTTATAGTGTTTTTAATTCTTCCGTGTCTTTATATTGTTATACGCATTGATATACACGGTTTGTAGTTTCGGAGTCGTTATCGGGCTTTATATTTTCCCTTATATGTCGGAGCTTTATGCTTTTGTTTCTTCTTCCCGACTTCAAGTCAAGCGAATAATGGTCCAGAACTCGTAGGTATGAAGTTTCGAATGATCATAATTTATAAAGTAGAAAGGAAAGGTAATAGCACGATTTGATTTGTCAAATTACCAGAATATTCGAAAAAGACCGAATCATCAAGAAAAATATTTTCTTGATATGTTTAGAGGTTAAATGGAATGTAAGAGTCTTGTAACATGGCGAATGGTGATTTATACAGTCTATGAATCATCATCTTCCATTAAAAATTTAGCATGTCTTACTGTAATATAATCACGTTGGCCTGACGTCATTATATTATACTAACTCACGTTTCAATTCCCAACACTTCTTCAAATCATTCATAATTTAAACTTGAATTTTACAGAATATAGAAACTAATACAGTTTCCTTTATGATGTGATAAAGATATCGCAAAGAGATAATTAATTGCGGACAAGAATCGTTATGATGATATCATCAGAAATATAGAGGATATTTATGATGATATTTTGGAATTTCTAAGTTCAAAAGTTGATGAAGAAAAATTTTTCGCAAGCTTTTAACATGACTTCGAAGCAAGATATTCTCTAAAGAATTCATCGGATCCAGAATTACCTGGATTCTTTGAATATAGGGTTTGGTCCTTGTATTTGTCCTTGGTCTCCTCCATGGCTAGCTCAATCCGTTTTTCAGTTCCTAATTTTCTTTTGAGCTTTTCCAACGTACCATTCTTTATTATAAAACTTTTGACCATTGAGACCATCTACAATTTTGCTATTTTCTCTGCATTTAATGCAGCCATATTTGAATCATTGGTTATCAATCCGAGATGGTTTCAAGAAATTTCGTTTTTAGATGATTAAACGCTGATTGTAATCGTCAACGGATCTAATGGTTGATGAATAGGCGTTGTTGATTTCAAAAGAAATGAACGATAATTTCGGTGGTTTGATGTGATAATTCATCATAGAATACGAATGAATATATATATGAATTTAGTAATCTTTAGGAAGATAACACCTGCTAAAGCTTTACTTGGATTCTGATATGTCAAAATTAGAATATGTAATTGAATTTGTACGAAAATGGTTGTTCTTTAGCGAACGGATACATATATCTTGTGAACGTAAGTAGTATAGTTACTGATTATTGAATCAGAATTGAAGAATGTACAATGCAACATATTAATGTGAGATATAAATATTTCTCGGGTATTACCTACCCGTTAAAATATTTTCACAATTAACAGTTTGTACAAAAGAACTTTAATTACAATCTTTATGGAGATATACGTTCATATATGTATTCTTCAAATATAATATAGATTTAATGAGTTAATATAATATTAAAATCATTTAATTTGCGGTTGGAACAAGAATAAATAATCTTCAAAACATGAGAGATTACATAATCGTCGCGGAATATTTCTTTAATGAAGTTTTGAATCAATACTTCATCGTTTATTGTTATTGATATACCTCGATATATGATGTTGGTGCTCGTAGAATTCTTGTGAAATTCACAAGACACGAATAATGTTTTCTAAAAAGTTTCGAGTACATCGAAAATGGAAGTGTAAAATCAGACATGTATTTGAATAATACACTTGATTTATTATGAAATGGAGTTTATTGTGCTGAAGCAGTGATTAACGATCATTAAGTCATTAATGAAGGATGTACATTATAGCATATTAGTGATATGAATTAACCAAGTAGTACATACTAGTTAAGATTTACACGTAATAGCTTAGTACAAAAAGATTTATTATTGTTTCAAACCATATATATATAAAGTATACATATATAATTCTTCAGGAAGAATGAGTCAATACATCTTAACTCATTATTACTAATATTCCTTGGTATCTATGGGGCGTATGATGTTGATATCAGAGGTACTGAGTGTGATGTTGAGGCGTGAAATACAGATGTTATTGTTGGTGATGCTTATGCTGTTGGTGGTGATGCTGATGGAACTGGTTATGCTGCTGGTGCTGCCGCTGGTGTTCGTAGGTTTCGCACCATATTCTCCAGAGCCACCACTCGAGCGCGAAGCTCGTTGACTTCTTCTATTATTCCGGGATGATTGGCGGTTCAGACAAGTGGATGAATAAGATCTAGAATTTTAGATATTATATATTCGTGACTGGATATCCTGGAAATGAGGGTGAAAATAGTGTTCCGAACAGGTTCGCCGGTAAGTGCTTCAGGTTCTTCACCAAGAGGTGAATTCAGTTGGTGGAAGGGATTACCTTCTTCTTATCTCCATTGATTAAGTTTACTACGAACCCATCCCCAATTCATCCAAAATAGATGATGGCTGATTAGTTCGTTTATTCCGGTTACGCTGCCATTGGAGCTCGAGGAATCGGTTGAGAAATCCATATTATGTGATTTGATTTAGGGTTTGATATGAGATTAGTGTTGAATACTGGATGATATATTCATCTCCTTGAATATGTATATGTAGCAAAAAGATTTTCTTAATTTACGGAGGAAATTTAGAAAAAGTGTTAGACAAAGATTATTGGGATAGATACGATAAGATATAATAAGATATGATGTGTCTATACTCTAATAATGGTAGTATGACGTGTCTAGATGATAAGTATGTAATCTGATAATCTTTTGATTAAAGATTTTCAATTCGTAATGTCCTATTCAGGTCCAGGGGCTTGAGCTATAGGATCCTTTAAATCAGTAATCCAAACGCTTTCTATTCTATAGTTTCGTAGACGTCATCCGTCAGTAAAATTCAATGATCAAAACAACAAGAAAGCAAAGAAAGTAATGAATATAAATAGCGATGACATTGTAATGTCTTTGAGATTCTCGATAACTCAATAACATTTTCTGGTTCGCAAACCGATGCATAAAGGCATAAGGCATATAGGTACGTGATATAACAGGGAGTTATATACGTTTGAGTATGAATAGTAACAAATATAGGAGTTTCAAAATTCATGGATAATATTTCATGTAATACATATGTAATACACAAACCATGATAGATGACTTAGGAATGTCAAGAATTTCAGAAATCGTAGTGTCGCATTTAAACACGGTGGCGTAATTGGATAGTACTTAGAAAGTGAACAGAGTTCTTAGATTGACTTGGCATTCTAAGATAAGTAAAGTTTCTAAAGTATAGTGTAGCATTTAACAATTAAAGGCAACAATTAAAGGCACTATAGTCAAGGAAAGTTGTAGTCCTACATTACTAAGGTACCTAATTGTATAAGACACACTTAAAATACAATCCTGGTTCTCTACAACAACACTGCTCTGATACCAATCTGTCACACCCCCCAAAATGGACCAGGGGTAATTGTGACCAATCATATCATAACACAGTTGTATAAACGAGAATGACTCTATATGAGACTTTTTAAATAAAACCTTTGTTGATAAAATAGCGGAAGCAGTAATACATGTTTACATTATTATTAAAACGTAAAATAAATATTTATGAACTAAAATATAATATGCGATGTGGACTCCATGCAAGCATCAAATCTATCATCACAAAGTTGCAAACAGCTAGCTCAATCATCACCTGAGACAAAACATGCTTAAAGTGTCAACCAAAAAGGTTGAGTGAAATTCACAGGTTTATAAATAATATCCAAAGTTTTAGACCACAAGATTTAGTTTAAAGTTGATTGATATAGAAATATCAATCTAAAAGTGTTGCTGCATTTTGTAATATCGCTACTAAACAAGTTTACCCTATGACACCTTGTACTGTCAGTGTCGTGGAATCATTATTATGTAACCAAAGACCAACGGTCGAATGGTTAGAGACGTTACTCTCAATAGGCCTACTCACAATAATTAAGTTTGCATTTAAACGTAGCAATTGACGATATTACGGTAGGGATTTAGCATGAATCAAAGCATGACAGCATAGTTAACAATTTAGTACTTGTGTCTAAGTGTAAAATAGTTATAAAGCAAGCATGTGTCTCACCCCAAAAGTTATAAAACATTTATGAAACAGTAAAAAGTGGGGCTATGAAGTTCACCTTAGTAGCACAAAAGAGTATTTCACGAAAGAATTGAATGGAAGGACGTGACCGAGATCTCAACCTAGAGATAGAACGTATGATCAGACATTGCCTAACAGACAATAGTATATAGTACTATATTGATAGTAATGGTTCACTAAAGAATTTCCATTTTCGGAAGGTTACTATTTATGGAAAGTTTCCACTTATAGTAATTTTCCAATTTTAGAAAGTTCGGGTTAATCTTTAGCAAGACGTTGTATAACTTTACTCAAACTTCGTTGCTATCAAATAAGTCAGGAATGACCAGATGTAACCGGGGGCCCAGGACTCTTGACTAGAATCTAAGTCATGGCATTCGAGATCCACAAGCTTACCCATAAATGGCAACCTAGACATCATTCACTTACGACCGTGAGTAGCGATGAAGTTCACATGAATTGTACATTATCTTTGATTAACCTTTACTTTAGGTTTATATATTATTATATATGTTATATTATATTTATTAATGTATTAACAATTTGATTATCTTATATTATATATACTATAAGTTATTATTATTAAATTAGTATAGTTATAAAATAAGTGTTTATTAATAATGTATTGTTATTAACATACATTATCAGCATTATACTTTATTATATAGTATACTTAGTTATTAACCGTAAGTTATAATAATAATATTAATTTAGTATATGTAATATACTTATGTTAATCGAAAATCATACTAATATAATTTAATATGAATATTAATTCATTAAATATTATATTTATAATTTTTATAAACTTAGTTAATTATACAATTCAGTAGGATATTTTATAAAAATAATTTTATCAATTTTTTGTATTTATTTCCCACTTTTCTTTATATATATACTCGGTTTATATTAATCAAATTTAATTAGGTAATAAATATTAAATTGACCTAAATAAATAATTTTATATTTTTTACAGGTTCTATATTATGTAAAAATGTTATAAAAATTATTAAATCAAATTTTATATCAAAATATTATTTATTTAATGTTTTCTAATTATTTAACCATTGTAATCGGCCTATAATTAAATAAATAGGAAAAACAATTTAAAATTAATTTTTATATTTTTTTAAAGTATCTAGTGATGCTACTAATCATATAAAAATTTTATAAAAATATTTAATACACGTTTGTATTTATTTTGTATTTTCTTTATTATTTTTCTCGGTTTAGAATAATGCAAAAGTAAATTCTTTTTAAATATTAATCGTCCCATTTATTTACGTTTTATAATTTTAGCTTGTTTATAAAAGTATAATAATCTCAAAAAAAAATTATAATTATTTTTATTACTGTTTAATATTTTATTACAAATTTTATATTGTTTTTATGTTTAAATAATACATAATTCGTATTTAATTATAAATAATATTCCATAAATTATAAAAATTATTTTTATATATCATAATACTTATAATACTAATTATAACATGTATAAATAATTTATATATATTAAATTCGAATTTTTAAAGAATATCCAAAAAAAATAAAAGCAATTCGATAAAAATATAGAAAATACCTCAAGTACTTTACCAAGTTTGTGAGAGAGTTTTTCCAAAGATTTGATACAAGTTTTTATGAAATGGAAGTGGATATTTATAGGAAAAAAATGGTTGGTAAAAATAAAAAATATAAATAAAATAAAGGTGCCAATTTTGACAAAAAATAAAAACATGTTAAAAATGTTTTTAATAAGTTTTTGTTTTTGAAAATATTTAGTCAAAATTCATGGGCTCATTATTTAATTTATAAAAAAAATCTCTTTTTTTTATAAGCTAAAAATATATATATAATGATTAAAATAACTTATCATTTAATTAATAATTATGTTTCATATAGTTTTAAATATAATACGCATTAATATTAATATTAACTAAAGTTATTTTATATAATTAGTGTAAACTTTAGTTAACAAAAAGTGTCGACTAAAAATAAATATTTGATCAATGTCAAATTTAAATATATATTAAGTATGGATAACAACCCTATAGTCAAATTAGTCAATTCAGGTATGGAAATATGAGGGTTGTTATAGATAATATGTATTTCTGTTAGAGTTAGATTTTCTGTTTTCGTGTAGTTCTCGAAAATGGAACCCGAATGGTCTTTCTCTAGCAGACCCTAAAGAACTAGTCTTCTCCCCCCATTCTGAATTTTTATTTTTTTTAGGAAATGAAGACTTCCTGTGAACTAAACCATGGTCTAATGCTACACGCTTTGATCACTAAACGTAATAATGACACACTTCCTAGTGAACTAGTATTAGTAATCAGAGAAAGATTGGACGGAGTAAGAAAAGAATCCAGATGCGAAGATAATAAGTTACAATTTGGTAAAGGAAAATCAAAATCCGCAGCGAAAAGAAGAGCACGACACCTTGAAAAATGTCACAAATGCGGAAAATGGTCACATGGAGGTAAATGTTCAAATAATCAAACCTATTCAAACACCGAATTTGTTACTTTATGCAGAGACGGACCGTTCATATGTTTAGAAGAACAAACACTGAATGCTGGAGGTTACGCCTATGTGGCTATGGAAAACCAATTAAACCGACTATCTTATGAGTGGGATAGATCGTATCAGTAAGAATACTATCTCACAGGTAAGTCTGTACAGTTTTTATTTTTTATTTTTATTTTTAACCTTTTGATAATAAACGCTAATTTGTTCGCTATAAAGTATTAAATTGGTATTGAATAAAATTAGGTTTGGCGACCAAAATTATTGATATCATTCAAAAATTTATTACATCACTGCGAAATTTAACGTTTATTCTTAAGGTATAAATATCTTTAATCAATCAACTAAAATATTTCAAAAATTCGTCATGAGTTAAATTAGGTCATGGAACTGAAATTACTTTACCGAAAAGAGGGGCGCATATTTTTGATAATATTTGATTGATTAAAGTGGGATAAAAAGCCAAAAAGATTTTTAATTTTATTTTTATCATGTTTTAAAATAAATATATTAATATTAAAATTGTAAACTTTTTAAATCAATATATTTAAAATTGTAAATATTTGAAAAAATTAATCTTTTTAATATAAGTTTGTATGTATAAAAACAAAAATATAATATAAGTTTGGTGTGAATTTATAATATGAATTTTTAATTAAGTTTGGTGTGAATTTTTAATTTTATGCATTTTAAATTTAAGTTTGGTGTGAATTTAAAAACAAAAATTTACTTTATTTTGCTAAATTAAAAATATGATTTTTAAAATTCGTCGTAAGTTGAAGACTAGGTCATTGAACCGAAATTGCTTTACACGAGGGAGGGACGAGAACTTTTATTATCATTATTTTTAATCTTATTGAACTAAAGTATGCCAAAAACATTAAAAAAAAAACTCAAAATTCTTTACTTTTAAAACCGCGCTTTGATTTGACAAATTTTAAAATTTTGTCGAGGGACAGACTAGGACAACGATCCGAAACGCCCTCGCTCCTAAAGAAAAACAAAATTTTTAGAATTTTATTAATTATATGTTTTATAAAGTATAAGGTTTTACATTAAAAAAAAAAAAAACTGAAAGTACTGTAGCCGGCACCCCATGCGATCGCATGGGGTTTGCACTTGGAACCCATGCGATCGCATGGGGACCAAATGCAGGCCAGAAACAAATAGCTCAGAGAGCCGAGTTCTTCACACCACAACACACAAACATACGAAAATACTCCCAAATCACCTCTAAAATTCGCCATTTTTCACCGTAATTCGTCATTTTTCTTGCTCTAATCATGCCTAGATTCTCATTCTTCAGCAAAATGGTAAAAATTACACCCCTAAACTCTATAAATTCCTAGTTTTTGTGATAATTACCAATTTTTTACCTAATGCAATTTTGTTAATTTCTAGTGTAATTAGTGTTAAATTGTTAGTATTTTATGCATGTATAACCTAGATTGATGCTATTTAACATGATTTGAAGCCAAAAACTTCAGAAATTTTAGAAATCTAGGGTTTGTGTTCTTGAGCAATTTGGGGCTTTTTGATATAAACAGGTTATGGCCGATTTTTGTAATGAATTATTGCTAAATTGAGTAGTGTAACATGTTTAGATAGTTAAATGATCCAAACATTGATCCTAAACATGATTTTTAGAGATTAAAGTGGACTTTTTAAGTCCAAAATTCATGAACTTGATTAATTTTATATATTTGCCATTTGAGACTTGTTTAATTATTAGTAATGACTATTTTGACATGTTATTTGAGTTAAATGCTTATGAACTTTGTATACATTTTCATATGTGCTTATTTGAAAAGTGTAGAATTGTGAAAAATTGTGAAAATATGTATAAGTTTAATTTTGATTTAACATGTTATAGTGATTGTTTTAAGTTGTTATTTTGCTAACACTAATGCATATTTGGATGCACAAATTTTGTGTTTAATGTGTTTCGCAGAAAGCCGATACTGGAGGTTCAGGAGCATCATCATCTAGACGACCAGCACCAGCACCAGAACTAGAACCAGAAATGCAACACGAACAAGAACCACAACAAGAACCACAACAACAGCCTGATCAGCACATACCTTATTATGATTCGGTACAGTTTGTTGATGAATTCATAGTATTCCCAATGAGGCCGCCAGTAGAATTCCCAACGATTCCTGAGCACATTCTGCATCCTAATCTGAGATTTGATAGGAGATGGAGAGATTACGAGACATATCAACGGAACAAATTTAAATTGGTAACAAAAAATGTAGAGGTGCCAATGGTAATCGATTGGGTTCCTTTGGAAACGGTCCATCTAGCTGACCGTGTTAGACAGCTTTTAGTTCAAAGGTATGGCAGTTCTTCTTTTACAGATTGGGAACGTCTTTTCACCATTCGTAGACCTGTATATAAGGAATGGTGTGTTGAGTTGATGAGTACTGTATCACTTGATACAAATATAGTTAGGATAGATGATAGAAGATTTCTTAGGTTTATCCTTGGCGGTAGGATGTACAGAATGTCCATGCTAGACATGGCCAGGGCTTTACAGA
Organism: Rutidosis leptorrhynchoides; assembly: GCF_046630445.1. Taxonomy (NCBI): domain Eukaryota; kingdom Viridiplantae; phylum Streptophyta; class Magnoliopsida; order Asterales; family Asteraceae; genus Rutidosis; species Rutidosis leptorrhynchoides. Next base: position 218,312,689 of record NC_092333.1, on the reverse strand, counting down.
TATATACTCCTGGTGAGTTTGCTACTACCCGATTGTACAAACTTGATTCATTATGGTGAAAGGGTAGATAGCAACTTTGACGTTGACGCCATTTGGAGGCGTATGTCACATTTTGATGTTTTTACACGAGCAGGAGGACACTCCTATACACATATTGACAGAGCCGAGCTTCGTATTATTCATAGATTTTTTGCTAACTCGATTACACAGAGAGGTTACAATAAAGAAAAAATTACCTTACATGATTTATTCTACCTAAAGTGTATTCGGGATTCTAGAAGCTTTGTCAATATCCCTTACTGTGTTGCTTTTTATTTATCTAAAATGGTAGAGGGAATGCAGGACGGGAGTATAATAGGAGGAGGTATTTTTGCTACTCTCATTGGAGAGTATTTAGGTGTTGATAGGAACCAAGGAGGTCCATTACAGCTTTGTAGAGAACAGGTTGAGCCCTTAGGATTGAAAGTTTATGTGGGTGCTAAGGTATTAAAAAGTAGACGTAACCAGGCAGTACCCTATGAGGGATCTCATCCTCAGGTAAAGAGAGGCTCAGACGAGGAAATGGAGGAGGCGGAAGACATTAGGGATGTCTTTCGAGATGCTATTCTTGACGTCCACGTTCGTATAGATGAGAAAGCAATGACGAACGCGGCCAGACATAGTATGTATGAGCAGTGGAACTCCGAGCGAGTATACGAGGATTATAGGCTACGCCAACACGATAGCTGGTTAGTTCATCAGCACCAAATCATGAGCCAGCTATCATATCAGGTACCAAATAATTACGTGCCTACTCGACCTGCTCATTTTCCGCCACACAGCCCCGAGATCCGACCACCCTTTAACCGGTATGACTATAACCAAGCCTATCAGAACACCTATAACCAACAATGGAACCCACCTGACGAGATGAACTGAAACCCATATCCAGACTGATTTGGTTCCATTTGGTTATTTTTATGATTGTTATGTTTTTATCTTTTGACTTTTTCATGTTTAAACTTATGTTATTGGATATATTTGTGTAATTTTTATCATTTTTATTATTATTGTGTACTAATATTTCACATTTAGGATTTGAAAGTGGGATATTAAGTCCCATTTCAAATTGCCATGAATGTTTATATTTGTATGTATGTATATTGTCGATTGTACAAAACGGGGTAAAACATCACATTTTCAAAGACTGGCATTAAGTTCAGCAAAAGCTAGTTTTGACGACAAAATGAAAAACAAATGTGATGTAACAACAAGATGAATGAACAAATGATGTGCACCATTTATCATTCATCAAACAAACGCCAATATGTTTGGAAACTTTGGTAAAATTTAATCATTTCTACGCTAATCACCCTCAATAATTTAAATTGTTACTGATTTCTTGCAAATTAGGGCATTGCAAGATCTTAAGTGTGGGAAGGGGTTAAATTCTTTCGGATTTTAAAATTTTTACTTTATACACTTGGTTACCATTAGAAATACTAGTAAAGTAGTAGTTGTATTAGAATCTAGTGCTCTCTGATAATAAAGAACAGCCCTAGTCTTATATACTGACTACCCAATTCTAGTAAAAATTTTCAAAATTTTCAATTAAATGAACTCAAAATCATGTTTATACATATTTATAAACGATAAAACTAGGTGTTAACACCGAAATTATTGTTACCTCGGAAAGGACATAAATTGAGAAACAAACCAAAATGTTAAAATTCATTTAAAATGGAATAGAGGACAATAAAAAGGAAAATAAAAGCCAAGTGTGGGAAAAATTACCAAGTTATCTTAAACATATGTCACATATTTCTGTAACAAATAATTGAATTTACTTTTGCTTTGGACTAAACTAAACAGTTTTACCCGATTTACTGTAATATATTAGAAAGAAAGATGGATCTACACGATGAATCAATTCCATCGTTAAAAGGAAGTAAAGTCTTCCGAAAAAGAAACGCGCTTCTTGATTTAGGTCATGAAGATGTCGTCCAGACCAGCTGTAGGTTGATGAAAAATCTAGAAAAGTCATCTCTAAAATCAGCAGGAAATCCACGGACCTCAGCATAAAACAAGGTCGCCATGTGGTCAGACTTATCCTAACCATGAGAGGATCTGTCTCGTAAAATGGGGAGGGCGCCGTGCAAATTAGCTTGATAAGACTAATGAATCAGACCCCCAGAAAGGATAATCTCCTTAAAGATTAAAAATCAGCTTTTAAGCTTGATATTACTCAATCCTTGAGATTGACTTTAAAGATTGAGAATTACAAACTCATGGAATTCGATGATATCTAAACTCGAGCTTGAACGAGAAAATATTTTGATCAAAGTTAAAACCGATTTGTTTTCTGAAAACCTATTTTCAATGCATTCATTACCATTGAACGTAAAATCCTAGGAATTCACCTGGAATTCATTAGGTCACCTGAACCAAATCGGGTGTCAACTGTAAGAACGGTGGTTGCATAGCATGGTCAAAGACAGGACCTTGTGCCAGACTAGAAAATTATAAGGGTGAGCTTTACTATTGCTCCTACAAAGGATAGTAATTGCGTCTGACACGTTATAGACTATAATTAAAAGCATGTCAGGGGACATTGCCTTAACAGTTGCTTGTTCAACGCTTTCCTTTACAACCGGACGGTAGTTTATCGAAAGGTAATATTCGGAGCAAGTATACTGGACGTGTTGCTTTCCTAATACAAGGTTAGCAAGTGGGTGACACAAAACCGCAAGTTTTGAGCTAAAATTTTCAAATCTGAAACCCACCAAACCCACAAAAATATTTTGCAAACACCGGTGAAGGGTTATTCCGGAAAACTTATCTAGGGTAAAAGCTAGATTTAATTTTCAAAAAGATCAAATGTTTTCATAAAGATCCAATTTCCTTAATGGATCTAAATTTTATAGTCATGTGGGACTTTAAACCACATCGTTACTACCATTGTTTATACCGCCGTAAAGAAATCACTGATGTACAAAGTGTGAAGAATAAAGAAGTGATTCTAGTATTTCAAGACTATATTGCTTGAGGACAAGCAACGCTCAAGTGTGGGAATATTTGATAATGCTAAAAACGAACATATATTTCATAGCATTATCCCTCAAGAAAGACAAGCTTTTAGTTGCAACTGTTCTATTTACAAGTGATATTCGTTTAAATAATAAAAGGTGAAGACAAAAGACAGATTCGACGAATTGAAGACGCAAACGACCAAAAAGCTCAAAAGTACAAAATACAATCAAAGAGGTTCCAATTATTGATAAGAAACGTCTCGAAATTACAAGAGTAGAAGATTCAAAACGCAAAGTACAAAATATTAAATTGTACGCAAGGACGTTCGAAAATCCGGAACCGGGACCAGAGTCAACTCTCAACGCTCGACGCAACGGACTAAAAATTACAAGTCAACTATGCACATAAATATAATATAATATTTAAATAATTCTTATAATTATTTATATATTATATTTATTTTATTAAAACGTCGACAAACAAGAAAATAAGAATTTTGAGCTGTCACCTACCACCATGCGATCGCATGGCCTGGAGGCACAAAAGCCATGCGATCGCATGGCTAACTTTTTCAGTTCACAAGGCCTATAAAACACGAGCTCTGGTGTACCATATATCCATATCTTTCTCTCTATCTCGTAAACATATATATATATATATTATAATTTTATTTTTATTTTTAATTTTAATTCTAATAATAAGGGTATGTTAGCGAATGTTGTAAGGGTGTAAGTAGAAATTCTGTCCGTGTAACGCTACGCTATTTTTAATCATTGTAAGTTATGTTCAACCTTTTTAATTTAATGTCTCGTAGCTAAGTTATTATTATGCTTATTTAATCCGAAGTAATCATGATGTTGGGCTAAAAATATTAAAATTGGGTAATTGGGCTTTGTACCATAATTGGGGTTTGGACAAAAGAACGATACTTGTGGAAATTAGACTATGGGCTATTAATGGGATTTATATTTGTTTAACTAAATGATAATTTGTTAATTTTAATATAAAGATTTACAATTGGACGTTCCTATAAATAATCATATACACTCGATCGGACACGATGAGCGGGGTATTTATATGTACGAATAATCGTTCATTTAACCGGACACGGGAATGGATCAATAGTCACTAGAATTATTAAAACAGGGGTGAAATTATGTACAAAGACACTTGGCATAATTGATAACAAAGTATTAAAACCTTGGGTTACATGCAGTCGATAACCTGGTGTAATTATTAAACAAAGTATTAAAATCTTGCTACAGTTTAAGTCCCCAATTAGTTGGAATATTTAACTTCAGGTATAAGGATAATTTGACGAGGATACTCACACTTTATATTTATGACTGATGGACTGTTATGGACAAAAACCAGACGGACATATTAAATAATCCAGGACAAAGGACAATTAACCCATGGGCATAAAACTAAAATCAACACGTCAAACATCATGATTACGGAAGTTTAAATAAGCATAATTCTTTTATTTCATATTTAATTTCCTTTATTTTATATTTAATTGCACTTCTAATTATCGCACTTTTATTTATTGTTATTGTATTTAATTGCACTTTTAATTATCGTACTTTTTAATTATCGCAAGTTTATTTTATCGCACTTTTATTTATCACAATTTCATTATCGTTATTTACTTTACGCTTTAAATTAAGTCTTGTATTTATTTTTAATATTTTACATTTGGTTTTAACTGCGACTTAAGTTTTTAAAATCGACAAACCGGTCATTAAATGGTAAAAACCCCCCTTTATAATAATAATATTACTTATATATATATTTGTATTTTTATAAAATAAAACTAATATAGCGTTAAGCTTTGATTAAAAGATTCCCTATGGAACGAACTGGACTTACTAAAAACTACACTACTGTACGATTAGGTACACTGCCTATAATTGTTGTAGCAAGGTTTAAGTATATCCATTCTCTAAATAAATAAATATCTTGTGTAAAATTGTATCGTATTTAATAGTTTTTCCTGTAAAAATATAAGCTATTTTATATACACCTCGCATAACATCAAGTATAATATGTAAGAATCTCACTAAGTATATTAACAATGTGTGATATACATAAAAATGAGAATATTGAATTATGAAGCTCGAAATGATATACATAACGATTATCGTTATAATAACGTCTTACTAAATACATATGTATTGTAATAAGATATTGATATACTATATTTAACATAATAAAATGATAATTAAGTATATCATTAAGTGTATTAACAATGAACTATACAAGTAAGATGAGACTACTAACTTAAGGATTTCAAAACAATATATATATGTAACGATTATCGTTGTAATATATATATATATATATATATATATATATATATATATATATATATATATATATATATATATATATATATATATATATATATATATATATATATATGATGTTAAGATATATTCATACACCATGTTATCATATTAACATAACAATTTAACATCTCATTTAAGTATAATAACAATGAATTAATTACATTTAAAAAGATCGTTAACTTAAAGGTTTCAAAACAACACTTACATGTAACGACTAACGATGACTTAATGACTCAGTTAAAATGTATATACATGTAGTGTATTTAGATGTATTAGTACACTTTTGAAAGACTTCAAGACACATATCAAAGTACTTCTACTTAACAAAAATACTTACAATTACATCCTCATTCATTTTCATCAACAATTCTACTAGTATGCACTCGTATTCGTACTCGTACAATACCCAGCTCCTAGACGTATATACTATTAGTATATACACATAATAATTCAGCTCTTAGCAGCCCTAGATAGTCAACAAACATGTGGAACTAAACATTTAGCTACTAGCATGAATTATTCACTAAAAATCAAATTACAACTTGCTTAAATGGACACCATGGTTCACGTCCCATTTCACTCACCCACACACTTGCAATTTTCAATTTTCTTTCACTCATTTTATCTCTCTCTTGTTCTATGATGATGTTCTAAGTGTTCTTCATCATATTCATCAAAATCTACATCAATCTAGCTCATAAATCTAACCTTTGATCAACCTACAAAACAACTACTTAAGAACACTTCAATAACACTTTCAAGATTACTAGTTTACTTCCAAGCTTTCAAATCCATTCCAAGTAATCATCCAAGATCAATAAACCTTTGTTAATTATAGTAGGTTATATTTCTTATTCAAGGTAATATTCATATTCAAACTTTGATACAATTTCTATAACTATAACAATCTTATTTCAAGTGGAAATCTTACTTGAACTTGTTTTCGTGTCATGATTCTGCTTTAAGAACTTTCAAGCCATCCAAGGATACTTTTAAGCTAGATCTATTTTTCTCATTTCCAGTAAGTTTATCTACTAAAATTAAGGTAGTAATGATGTTCATAACATCATTCGATTCATACATATAAAACCGTCTTATTTGAAGATTTAAACTTGTAATCACTAGAACATAGTTTAGTTAATTCTATACTTGTTCGCAAAACAAAGTTAATCCCTCTAACTTGACTTTTAAAATCAACTTAATACATGTTCTATATCTATATGATATGCTAACTTAATGATTAAAAACCTAGAAACACGAAGAACACCGTAAAACCGGACATACGCCGTCGTAGTAACACCGCGGGTGTTTTGGGTTAGTTAATTAAAAACTATGATAAACTTTGATTTAAAAGTTGTTCTTCTGGGAAAATTATTTTTCTTATGAACATGAAACTATATCCAAAAATCATGGTTAAACTCAAAGTGGAAGTATGTTTTTCAAAATGGTCATCAAGACGTCGTTCTTTCGACTGAAATGACTACCTCTTATAATATTGACTTATAACCTCTATTTTTGACTATAAACTTATAATTTTTTGTTTATATTCATAAACTTAAGTTCAATATGAAACCATAGCAACTTGAATCACTCAAAACGGATTTGAAACCAAGAAATGACGGGTAAAATAAAATTGGATAAATTTGCTAGTTTTAGCTACGAAAATTTTGTAACAAATCAAGACTAAACATATCTTAACTAATTTATATTGTATTATACATATTATGAAATCTTGGGATACCATAGATATGTATACAATGTTTTGACATATCATATCGACCCATCTATATATATATTTCGAAACAACCATAGACACTCTATATGCAGTAATGTTTGAGTTAGCTATACAGGGTTGAGGTTGATTCCAAAATAATATATATACTTTGAGTTGTGGTCGAGTCTGAGACTTGTAGACACTGGGTCGTGGATTGATTCGAGATAATATATATTGCTTTATTTCTGTAAATGTAACTGTTGACAACTAGTTGTTGGTTACTAACGAGGACTGCTGACTAAACAAACTCAAATCATTAAAACGTAATAAAAGTGTTATAAATATATTTTGAACATACTTTGATATATATGTACATATTTGTTATAGGTTCATGAATCGACCGGTGGTCAAGTGTTACTTCCCGACGAAGTAAAAATCTGTGAAAGTGAGTTATAGTCCCACTTTTAAAATCTAATATTTTTGGGATGAGAATACATGCAGTTTTATAAATGTTTTACGAAATAGATACAAGTAATCGAAACTACATTCTATGGTTGAATTATTAAACCGAATATGCCCCTTTTAGCTTGGTAGCCTAAGAATTAGGGAACTGGTCCCTAATTGACGCGAATCCTAAAGGTAGATCTACGGTAACTAACAACCCCCATTCAGGAATTTGGAATGCTTTAGTACTTCGAGTTTATCATGTCCGATGGGTGTCCCGGAATGATGGGGATATTCTATATGCATCTTGGTAATGTCGACTACCAGGTGTTCACCATATGAATGATTTTTGTCTCTATGCAGTTTGCAAAATGCCTGATATGAGATGTGTTATAAAAATAAAATCTTGTGGTCTATTATTATGATTTGATAATATATAGGTTAAACCTATAACTCACCAACATTTTTGTTGACGTCTTAAGCATGTTTATTCTCAGGTGATTATTAAGAGCTTCTGCTGTTGCATATAAAAAATAAGAACAAGATTTGGAGTCCATGCTTGTATGATATTCTGTAAAAACTGCATTCAAGAAACTTATTTTGATGTAATATATTCATATTGTAAACCATTATGTAATGGTCGTGTGTAAACGGTATATTTTAGATTATCATTATTTGATAATCTATGTAATGCTTTTTAAACCTTTATCGATAAAATAAAGGTTATGGTTTTTTTAAAAATGAATGCAGACTTTGAAAAACGTCTCATATAGAGGTCAAAACCTCACGACGAAATCAATTAATATGGAACGTTTATAATCAATATGAATGGGACATTTCACCGTATTAGGAAACGGATAAAGCTAGAAAGGTACTATGGCGACACAAAAGAAGAAAGGACACCTGTGGATGCACGACGCGATCCTGACATTGCAAGGCGGACATAAAAGGATAGCAGGGTATAAAGGGGACATCACTGAGATAATGACAACAATTTTTCAGCTTTTTGGAATAAAAAGACAGAAACAATATGACGTGGCGACAACATATCCTCTTTGTCCCCTTACGTGGCACTAACAGACAAAAGCCAACAAGTATAAATAAGAGTAATTTGAACAAGAATAGGGATATATCATATCTGGAATTTCATTCCACTCCACCCACAAGAATACTCTCAAGTGTATTCCATCTCAGCTAACCCGCGCAACCGGCATAGCACCCTTAAACACTTAGCGATTTCAGGTAGCGTGCACCACGTAAATACTAACATCGCCCTTGGGCCATCAACTCCGGTTAACCAGAATGATGGTGGGTTACGTTTAACTACCCTTTCTGAGATCATCATCTCGTATGAGGGTTATTCACGGTACTCCGGACAGGAGAGTTAAACTCAAAAACCCCTTAAACCCCTCATTATTGTTGATCTCGCATGAACCGAAACCCTTGGACCATTTTATGCTTGATCATCGCGCGGAACACCTTTCATATCGGCGTCGCACCAGCAGAATACGTCTAAATTTGTAATGACCTGAACTTTTCCATGATTATATATTAATTGAAAACTATATTTGCATGATTTAATGTTTCCAACATGTTAAGCAATCAAACTTGTTAAGACTTGATTATTTGAAATGAGTTTCATGTAAACAATTGACCACCCAATTTGATCGGTGATTCACGAACGTTAAAACTTGTAAAAACTATATGATGACATATATATGATTATATATATAGTTAACATGATATTATGATAAGTAAGTATCTCATTAGGTATTTTAACAATGAGTTATATACATAAAATTGAGTTTATTGAATTAAGAAACTAGAAACGATATATATATAACGATTATCGTTATAACAACGTCTTACTAAATACATATGAATCATATTAAGATATTGATACACTATGTTTAATCATGATAAATGATAAGTAAACATGTCATTAAGTGTATTAACAATGAACTACATATGTAAAAATAAGACTACTAACTTAATGATTTCGAAACGAGACATATATGTAATTATTATCGTTGTAACAACATTTAACTGTATATATATCATACTAAGATATATTAATATATCATAATATCATGATAATGTAATAACTTAACATCTCAATAGATATAATAAACATTGAGTTAACAATATTTAACATGATCGTTAACTTAAAGGTTTGAAATCAACATTTACATGTAACGACTAACGATGACTTAATGACTCGGTTAAAATGTTTATACATGTAGTGTTTTAATATGTATTCATACACTTTTTAAAGACTTCAAGACACTTATCAAAATACTTCTACTTAACAAAAATGCTTACAATTACATCCTCGTTCAGTTTCATCAACAATTCTACTCGTATGCACCCGTATTTGTACTCGTATAATACACAGCTTTTAGATGTATGTACTATTGGTAAATACACTCTAATGATCAGATCTTAGCAGCCCGTGTGAGTCACCTAACACATGTGGGAACCATCATTTGGCAACTAGCATGAAATATCTCATAAAATTACAAAAATATTAGTAATCATTCATGACTTATTTACATGTAAACAAAATTACACATCCTTTATATCTAATCCATATACCAACGACCAAAAACACCTACAAACACTTTCATTCTTCAGTTTTCTTCATCTAATTGATCTCTCTCAAGTTCTATCTTCAAGTTCTAAGTGTTCTTCATAAATTCTATAAGTTCTAGTTTCATAAAATCAAGAATACTTCCAAGTTTGCTAGCTTACTTCCGATCTTGTAAAGTGATCATCCAACCTCAAGAAATCTTTCTTATTTACAGTAAGATATCTTTCTAACAAAATGTAATACTCATATTCAAACTTTGATTCAATTTCTATAACTATAACAATCTTATTTCGAGTGGAAATCTTACTTGAACTTGTTTTCGTGTCATGATTCTGCTTCAAGAACTTTCAAGCCATCCAAAGATCCTTTGAAGCTCAAGTTATTTTTTTCATCATTTCCAGTAGGTTTACCTACTAAACTTGAGGTAGTAATGATGTTCATAACATCATTCGATTCATATATATAAAACTACCTTATTCGAAGGTTTAAACTTGTAATCACTAGAACATAGTTTAGTTAATTCTAAACTTGTTCGCAAACAAAAGTTAATCCTTCTAACTTGACTTTTAAAATCAACTAAACACATGTTCTATATCTATATGATTTGCTAACTTAATGATTTAAAACCTGAAAACACGAAGAAAAAAAACACCGTAAAACCGGATATACGCCATCGTAGTAACACCGCGGGCTGTTTTGGGTTTGATAATTAAAAACTATGATAAACTTTGATTTAAAAGTTGTTCTTCTGGGAAAATGATTTTTCTTATGAACATGAAACTATATCCAAAAATCATGGTTAAACTCAAAGTGGAAGTATGTTTTTCAAAATGGTCATCAAGACGTCGTTCTTTCGACTGAAATGACTACCTCTTACAAAAATGACTTGTAACTTATATTTCCGACTATAAACCTATACTCTTTCTGTTTAGATTCATAAAATAGAGTTCAATATGAAACCATAGCAATTTGATTCACTCAAAACGCATTTAAAACGAAGAAGTTATGGGTAAAACAAGATTGGATATTTTTTGATTGTTTTAGCTACGGGAAATATTGTAACAATTCTATACAAATCATATCCTAGCTAACTTACATTGTATTATACATGTATTCTAATATATTATGTAATCTTGGGATACCATAGACACGTATGTAAATGTTTTGACATATCATATCGACCCATCTATATATATTATTTAGAACAACCATAGACACTCTATATGCAGTAATGTTGGAGTTAGCTATACAGGATTGAGGTTGATTCCAAAAATATATATACTTTGAGTTGTGATCTAGCCTGAGACGTGTATACACTGGGTCATGGATTGATTCAAGATAATATATATCAATTTATTTCTGTACATCTAACTATGGACAACTAGTTGTAGGTTACTAACGAGGACAGCTGACTTAATAAACTTAAAATATCAAAATGTATTAAAAGTGTTGTAAATATATTTTGAACATACTTTGATATATATGTACATATTTTTTATCGGTTCGTGAATCGACCAGTGGCCAAGTTTTACTCCCGACGAAGTAAAAATCTGTGAAAGTGAGTTATAGTCCCACTTAATATTTTGGGATGAGAATACATGTAGTTTTATAAATGTTTTACGAAATAGACACAAGTAAATGAAATTACATTATATGGGTGAATGATCGAAGCCGAATATGTCCCTTTTGCTTGGTAGCCTAAGAATTAGTAAACCGATCTACTAATTGACGCGAATCCTAAAGATAGATCTATTGGGCCTAACGAACCCCATCCAAAGTACCAGATGCTTTAGTACTTCGAATTCGTTTTTATCATGTCCGAAGGATTTCCCGGAATGATAGGGGATATTCTTATATGCATCTTGTTAATGTCGGTTATCAGGTGTTCACCATATGAATGATTTTTATCTCTATGTATGGGATGTATATTGAAATATGAAATCTTGTGGTCTATTATTATGATTTGATAATATATAGGTTATGAAATATCCCGTTCTTATTGATTAAAAACGTTCCATATTAATTGATTTCGTTGCGAGGTTTTGACCTCTATATGAGACGTTTTTCAAAGACTGCATTCATTTTTAAAACAAACCATAACCTTTATTTCATAAATAAAGGTTTAAAAAGCTTTACGTAGATTATCAAATAATGATAATCTAAAATATCCTGTTTACACACGACCATTACATAATGGTTTACAATACAAATATGTTACATCGAAATCAGTTTCTTGAATGCAATTTTTACACAATATCATACAAACATGGACTCCAAATCTTGTCCTTATTTTAGTATGCAACAGCGGAAGCTCTTAGTATTCACCTGAGAATAAACATGCTTTAAACATCAACAAAAATGTTGGTGAGTTATAGGTTTTACCTATATATATCAAATCGTAACAATAGACCACAAGATTTCATATTTCAATACACATCCCATACATAGAGATAAAAATCATTCATATGGTGAACACCTGGTAACCGACATTAACAAGATGCATATATAAGAATATCCCCATCATTCCGTGACACCCTTCGGATATGATATAAATTTCGAAGTACTAAAGCATCCGGTACTTTGGATGGGGTTTGTTAGGCCCAATAGATCTATCTTTAGGATTCGCGTCAATTAGGGTGTCTGTTCCCTAATTCTTAGATTACCAGACTTAATAAAAAGGGGCATATTCGATTTCGATAATTCAACCATAGAATGTAGTTTCACGTACGTGTGTCTATTTTGTAAATCATTTATAAAACCTGCATGTATTCTCATCCCAAAAATATTAGATTTTAAAAGTGGGACTATAACTCACTTTCACAGATTTTTACTTCGTTGGAAAGTAAGACTTGGCCACTGGTTGATTCACGAACCTATAACAATATATACATATATATCAAAGTATGTTCAAAATATATTTACAATACTTTTAATACATTTTGATGTTTTAAGTTTATTAAGTCAGCTGTCCTCGTTAGTAACCTACAACTAGTTGTTCACAGTTAGATGTACAGAAATAAATCGATAACTATTATCTTGAATCAATCCACGACCCAGTGTATACATATCTCAGTATTGATCACAACTCAAACTATATATATATATATATATTTTGGAATTAACCTCAACCCTGTATAGCTAACTCCAACATTCACATATAGAGTGTCTATGGTTGTTCTGCAATATATATATATAGATGGGTTGACATGATAGGTCGAAACATTGTATACGTGTCTATGGTATCTCAAGATTACATAATATGTAATATAAGTTGATTAGGTTATGGTTGGAATAGATTTATTACTAACTTTCACGTAGGTAAAATGAGTAGTTTTTATCAATCTTGTTTTACTCGCCATTTCTTCGTTTCTAATCCGTTTTGAGTGATTCCAGTGGCCACGATTTCGTATTGAACTTAACTTTATTAATCTAAATAGAAAAGGTATAAGTTTATCAATCTTGTGGTTGTTATTGTTGTTGGGATGATTGTTGTAGTTGTTGTTTTTGTTGTTGTTGTTGTTGTTGTTGTTGTTGGGCCGTTTGTTGTAGTTGCGATTGATGTTGCGATTGTTGGGATAATTGTTGCGATTATTATTGTAATTGCTGTTGTTGTTGTATTGGTGATTCTTATCACCGTTTTCCTCCCACTTTCTTTTGACTTGCTTCACATTGGCCTCTTCAGCCGTCTGTTCTTTAATTCTTTCCTCAATCTGGTTCACTAGTTTGTGAGCCATTCTACATGCCTGTTGTATGGAGGCGGGCTCGTGTGAACTTATATCTTCTTGGATTCTTTCCTGTAATCCTTTCACAAATGCGTCGATCTTCTCTTCCTCATCTTCGAACGCTCCCGGACACAATAGGCACAATTCTGTGAATCGTCTTTCGTACGTGGTAATATCAAATCCTTGGGTTCATAACCCTCTAAGTTCTGTCTTGAGCTTATTGACCTCGGTTCTGGGACGGTACTTCTCGTTCATCAAGTGCTTAAATTCTAACCACGATAGTGCGTATGCATCATCTTGTCCCACTTGCTCTAGATAGGTATTCCACCATGTTAACGCAGAACCTGTGAAGGTATGCGTAGCGTACTTCACTTTGTCCTCTTCAGTACACTTACTTATGGCAAACACCGATTCGACCTTCTCGTTCCACCGTTTCAATCCGATCGGTCCTTCGGTTCCATCAAATTCCAAAGGTTTGTAGGCAGTGAATTCTTTGTAGGTGCATCCTACACGATTTCCTGTACTGCTAGATCCAAGGTTATTGTTGGTATGTAGCGCAGCCTGTACTGCGGCTATGTTTGAAGCTAGAAAAGTACAGAATTCCTCTTCATTCATATTCACGGTGTGTCGAGTAGTCGGTGCCATTTCCTTCAAAATAGTTAAATGGAACAAGTTAATCATACAGAATATTAAGAGTAGTTAATAGTATTTCGTAGCATAATATGAACTCATTTATAAAAGCTTTTTCTTCATATTAGCATTTTATAAGTTTAAATTCGGGTAGTACCTACCCGTTAAGTTCATACTTAGTAGCTAATATACAATTCAACTACTACAATTCTATATGAAAAACTGATTATAATAATATTTCGCGTTCAAACTTTTATACAATATTTTACAAACTTACAATACCGTTTATTTTACATAAAGCATGAAATATAGCACACAATAACTTTGATACAAGATAGTTGTGAAGATAATTCTAGCTAGTACACAAGTCGTTCAGCAAAGGCAATAAAGACACGTAATTCATACGTCCAGAAACAAGTCATGCATTCTGGTTTTACTAGGACTACTTCCCATCCTTGGTCTTGTGGAACATAACCGTTATGGCCGTTGATAAGACAGCGTGTTGTAATGTCGTCAAAGGGACGAGGGTTACGTAATGACCAACAGTCTCATAATAACCTAAAAACTTCATTTCTTACCCCAATTACCGATTCCGTCACTTGTGGGAACGTTTTGTTTAATAGTTGTAGCCCGATGTTCTTTTTCTCACTTTGGTGAGAAGTGAACATTACTAACCCATAAGTATAACATGCTTCTTTATGTTGCATGTTAGCTGCTTTTTCTAAATCACGAAGTCCTATATTCGGATATATTGAGTCAAAATAATTTCTTAACCCGTTGCGTAAAATAGCATTTGGGTTCCCCGCAATATATGCATCAAAGTAAACACATCGTAACTTATGGGTTTCCCAATGTGATCTCCCCCATCTTTCAAACGAAAGCCTTTTATAAACCAAGGCATTCTTGGAACATTCTTCGAATGTCTTACAAACTGATTTTGCCATAAATAGTTGTGCCGAGGAATTTTCTGACAGACTTTAGACAAGATTTCATCAATCATGTCTCCGGGTAAGTCTTCTAAAATATTGGGTTGTCTATCCATTTTGTGTTTTTATACTGTAAAATAGACAAGAGTTAGATTCGTAAAAAAAATACTTATTAATACAAGCAATTTTTACATATATCATAAAGCATAAGCACACTATATTACATATATTACACCACACGAATACAACTATCTTATTCCGACTCGCTCGTTTATTCTTCTTCGGTTTTGGTTCGTTTTGCCAAGTTTCTAGGAATATATGATGTTCCCCTAATACGAGCTGTCGTTTTCCACAACGGTTTAGAAAAACCTGGTGGTTTAGAGGTTCCCGGGCCATTGTTACAACTTAAGGGCTTCGGGGGTTGACGATACATATAAAGTTCATCGGGGTTGGAATTAGATTTCTCTATTTTTATGCCCTTTCCCTTATTATTTTCTTTTGCCTTTTTAAATTCAGTTGGGGTAATTTCTATAACATCATCGGAATTCTCGTCGGAATCCGATTCATATGAGAATTGGTAATCCTCCCAATATTTTGCTTCCTTGGCGGAAACACCATTGACCATAATTAACCTTGGTCGGTTGGTTGAGGATTTTCTTTTACTTAACCGTTTTATTATTTCCCCCACCGGTTCTATTTCCTCCTCCGGTTCCTCCTCTTCCGGTTCTGATTCTTCTTCCGGTTCTGATTCTTCTTCGGGAACTTGTGAATCAGTCCACTATATATTCGACTATTCGTTATTATTAGGTGAGTCAATGAGATTTGTGCTAGAGGTAGACATCTATCACACAATATCAAACATGTTAAGAGATTAATATATCACATAATATATACATGTTAATAATATATAGTTTCCAACAAAAATGTTAAGCAATCATTTTTAAAGAAAACACGGTCGAAGTCCAGACTCACTAATGCATCCTAATAAACTCAATAAGACATACTAATGCAAATTTTCTGGTTCTCTAAGACCAACGCTCGGATACCAACTGAAATGTCCCGTTCTTATTGATTAAAAACGTTCCATATTAATTGATTTCGTTGCGAGGTTTTGACCTCTATATGAGACGTTTTTCAAAGACTGCATTCATTTTTAAAACAAACCATAACCTTTATTTCATAAATAAAGGTTTAAAAAGCTTTACGTAGATTATCAAATAATGATAATCTAAAATATCCTGTTTACACACGACCATTACATAATGGTTTACAATACAAATATGTTACATCGAAATCAGTTTCTTGAATGCAGTTTTTACACAATATCATACAAACATGGACTCCAAATCTTGTCCTTATTTTAGTATGCAACAGCGGAAGCTCTTAGTATTCACCTGAGAATAAACATGCTTTAAACGTCAACAAAAATGTTGGTGAGTTATAGGTTTTACCTATATATATCAAATCGTAACAATAGACCACAAGATTTCATATTTCAATACACATCCCATACATAGAGATAAAAATCATTCATATGGTGAACACCTGGTAACCGACATTAACAAGATGCATATATAAGAATATCCCCATCATTCCGGGACACCCTTCGGATATGATATAAATTTTGAAGTACTAAAGCATCCGGTACTTTGGATGGGGTTTGTTAGGCCCAATAGATCTATCTTTAGGATTCGCGTCAATTAGGGTGTCTGTTCCCTAATTCTTAGATTACCAGACTTAATAAAAAGGGGCATATTCGATTTTGATAATTCAACCATAGAATGTAGTTTCACGTACTTGTGTCTATTTTGTAAATCATTTATAAAACCTGCATGTATTCTCATCCCAAAAATATTAGATTTTAAAAGTGGGACTATAACTCACTTTCACAGATTTTTACTTCGTTGGGGAGTAAGACTTGGCCACTGGTTGATTCACGAACCTATAACAATATATACATATATATCAAAGTATGTTCAAAATATATTTACAATACTTTTAATACATTTTGATGTTTTAAGTTTATTAAGTCAGCTGTCCTCGTTAGTAACCTACAACTAGTTGTCCACAGTTAGATGTACAGAAATAAATCGATAAATATTATCTTGAATCAATCTATGACCCAGTGTATACGTATCTCAGTATTGATCACAACTCAAACTATATATATATTTTGAAATCAACCTCAACCCTGTATAGCTAACTCCAACATTCACATATAGAGTGTCTATGGTTGTTCTGCAATATATATATATAGATGGGTCGACATGATAGGTCAAAACATTGTATACGTGTCTATGGTATCTCAAGATTACATAATATACAATATAAGTTGATTAGGTTATGGTTGGAATAGATTTATTACTAACTTTCACGTAGGTAAAATGAGTAGTTTTTATCAATCTTGTTTTACTCGCCATTTCTTCGTTTCTAATCCGTTTTGAGTGATTCCAGTGGCCAGGGTTTCGTATTGAACTTAACTTTATGAATCTAAATAGAAAAGGTATTAGTTTATAGTTAGAAATACAAGTTACAAGTCGTTTTTGAAAGAGGTAGTCATTTCCATCGAAAGAACGACATCTTGATGACCATTTTGAAAAACATATTTTCACTTTGAGTTTAACCATGATTTTTGGATATAGTTTTCATGTTCATAAGAAAAATCATTTTTCCAGAAGTATAGCTTTTAAATCAAAGTTCTTCTTAGTTTTTAATTATCCAAACCAAAACAGCCCCCGGTTGTAACTACGACGGCGTAAATCCGGTTTTATGGTGTTTATCGTGTTTTCGGGTTTTAAATCATTAAGTTAGCATATCATATAGATATAAATCATGTGTATAGTTGATTTTAAAAGTGTAGTTAGAAGGATTAACTTTATTTGCGAACAAGTTTAGAATTAACTAAACTATGTTCTAGTGATTACAAGTTTATAACGTTGAATAAGACAGCTTTTTATGTATGAATCGAATGATGTTATGAACATCATTACTACCTCAAGTTCCTTGGATAAACCTACTAGAAATGAGAAAAATAGATCTAGCTTCAAAGGATCCTTGGATGGCTTGAAAGTTCTTGAAGCATAATCATGACACGAAAACAATTTCAAGTAAGATTTCCACTCGAAATAAGATTGTTATAGTTATAGAAATTGAATTAAAGTTTGAATATGATTATTACCTTGTATTAGAAAGATAACCTACTGTAAGTAACAAAGGTTTCTTGATCTTGGATGATTACTTGGAATGGATTTAGAAAACTTGGAAGTAAACTTGCAATCTTGGAAGTATTCTTGATTTTATGAAACTAGAACTTTTGGAATTTATGAAGAACACTTAGAACTTGAAGATAGAACTTGAGAGAGATCAATTAGATGAAGAAAATTGAAGAATGAAAGTGTTTGTAGGTGTTTTTGGTCGTTGGTGTATGGATTAGATATAAAGGATATGTAATTTTGTTTTCATGTAAATAAGTCATGAATGATTACTCATATTTTTGTAATTTTATGAGATATTTCATGCTAGTTTCCAAATGATGGTTCCCACATGTGTTAGGTGACTCACATGGGCTGCTAAGAGCTGATAATTGGAGTGTATATACCAATAGTACATACATCTAAAAGCTGTGTATTGTACAAGTACGAATACGGGTGCATACGAGTAGAATTGTTGATGAAACTGAACGAGGATGTAATTGTAAGCATTTTTGTTAAGTAGAAGTATTTTTATAAGTGTCTTGAAGTCATTCAAAAGTGTATGAATACATATTAAAACACTACATGTATATACATTTTAACTGAGTCGTTAAGTCATCGTTAGTCGTTACATGTAAGTGTTGTTTTGAGACCCTTAGGTTAACGATCTTGTTAAATGTTGTTAACCCAAAGTTTATAATATCAAATAAGATTTTAAATTATTATATTATCATGATATTATGATATATTAATATATCTTAATATGATATATACATTTAAATGTCGTTACAACGATAATCGTTACATATATGTCTCGTTTCAAAATCCTTAAGTTAGTAGTCTTGTTTTTACTTATGTAGTTTATTGTTAATACACTTAATGATATATTTAATTATCATATTATCATGTTATATATAATATAACAATGTATTAATATGCTTCATATATATTTAGTAAGACGTGGTTATAACGATAATCGTTATATGTATCGTTTCGAGTTTCATACGTCAATAGTCTCCTTTTTAAGTATATAACTTATTGTTACTATTTTTAATGAGATACTTGATGATCGTTATATCATGTTAAACATATATATTTATTCATTTATGTATCATCATGTCATATACAACTTATAGCGTTCGTGAATCATTGGTCAAACTGGGTAATCAGACGTTTACAAAATTTCCGTTTCAATTAACCAAGTCTTAACAAGTTTGATTGCTTAACATGTTGGAAACATTTAATCACATAGTTTTCATTAAACATATAATCATAGAAAGGTTCAGAAAAGTTCGGGTCACTACAGTACCTACCCGTTAAATAAATTTCGTCCCGAAATTTTAAGCGATTGGAGGTGTTGGCTCATCTTCTGGAAATAAGTGCGGGTACTTCTTCTTCATCTGATCTTCTCGTTCCCAGGTGAACTCGGGTCCTCTACGAGCATTCCATCAAACCTTAACAATCGGTATCTTGTTTTGTTTAAGTCTCTTAACCTCACGATCCATTATTTCAACGGGTTCTTCAATGAATTGAAGTTTTTCATTGATTTGGATTTCGTCCAACGGAATAGTGAGATCTTCTTTAGCAAAACATTTCTTAAAATTCGAGACATGGAAAGTGTTATGTACAGCTGCGAGTTGTTGAGGTAACTCAAGTCGATAAGCTTCTGGTCCGACACGATCAATAATCTTGAATGGTCCAATATACCTTGGATTTAATTTCCCTCGTTTACCAAATCGAACAACACCTTTCCAAGGTGCAACCTTAAGCATGACCATCTCTCCAATTTCAAATTCTATATCTTTTCTTTTAATGTCGGCGTAGCTCTTTTGTCGACTTTGGGCGGTTTTCAACCGTTGTTGAATTTGGATGATCTTCTCAGTAGTTTCTTGTATTATCTCCGGATCCGTAATCTGTCTATCCCCCACTTCACTCCAACAAATCGGAGACCTACACTTTCTACCGTAAAGTGCTTTAAACAGAGCCATCTCAATGCTTGAATGGTAGCTATTGTTGTAGGAAAATTCTGCTAACGGTAGATGTTGATCCCAACTGTTTCCGAAATCAATAACACATGCTCGTAGCATGTCTTCAAGCATTTGTATCGTCCTTTCACTCTGCCCATCAGTTTATGGATGATAGGCAGTACTCATGTCTAGACGAGTTCCTAATGCTTGTTGTAATGTCTGCCAGAATCTTGAAATAAATCTGCCATCCCTATCAGAGATAATAGAGATTGGTATTCCATGTCTGGAGATGACTTCCTTCAAATACAGTCGTGCTAACTTCTCCATCTTGTCATCTTCTCTTATTGGCAGGAAGTGTGCTGATTTGGTGAGACGATCAACTATTACCCAAATAGTATCAAACCCACTTGCAGTCCTTGGCAATTTAGTGATGAAATCCATGGTAATGTTTTCCCATTTTCATTCCGGGATTTCGGGTTGTTGAAGTAGACCTGATGATTTCTGATGCTCAGCTTTAACCTTAGAACACGTCAAACATTCTCCTACGTATTTAGCAACATCGGCTTTCATACCCGGCCACCAAAAATGTTTCTTGAGATCCTTGTATATCTTCCCCGTTCCTGGATGTATTGAGTATCTGGTTTTATGAGCTTCTCTAAGTACCATTTCTCTCATATCTCCAAATTTTGGTACCCAAATCCTTTCAGCCCTATACCGGGTTCCGTCTTCCCAAATATTAAGATGCTTCTCCGATCCTTTGGGTATTTCATCCTTTAAATTTATCTCTTTTAAAACTCCTTGTTGCGCCTCCTTTATTTGAGTAGTAAGGTTATTGTAAATCATTATATTCATAGATTTTACTCGAATGGGTTCTCTGTCCTTCCTGGTCAAGGCGTCGGCTACCACATTTGCCTTCCCCGGGTGGTAACGAATCTCAAAGTCGTAATCATTCAACAATTCAATCCACCTACGCCACCTCATATTCAGTTATTTCTAATTAAATATTTGTTGAAGACTTTTGTGGTCGGTATATATAATACTTTTGACCCCATATAAGTAGTGCCTCCAAGTCTTTAATGCAAAAACAACCGCGCCTAATTCCAAATCATGCGTCATATAATTTTGTTCGTGAATCTTCAATTGTCTAGACGCATAAGCAATCACCTTCGTCCGTTGCATTAATACACAACCGAGACCTTGCTTTGATGCGTCACAATAAATCACAAAATCATCATTCCCTTCAGGCAATGACAATATAGGTGCCGTAGTTAGCTTTTTCTTCAATAACTGAAACGCTTTCTCTTGTTCATCCTTCCATTCAAATTTCTTCCCTTTATGCGTTAATGCAGTCAAGGGTTTTGCTATTCTGGAAAAGTCTTAGATGAACCTTCTGTAGTAACCAGCTAGTCCTAAAAACTGGCGTATGTGTTTCGGAGTTTTCGGGGTTTCCCACTTTTCAACAGTTTCTATCTTTGCCGGATCCACCTTAATACCTTCTTTGTTCACTATGTGACCGAGGAATTGAACTTCTTCCAACCAAAATGCACACTTTGAAGATTTAGCGTACAATTCTTCCTTCCTCAATACTTCTAACACCTTTCTCAAATGTTCACCATGTTCTTGGTCATTCTTTGAGTAAATAAGTATGTCATCAATGAAAACAATGACAAACTTGTCAAGGTATGGTCTACACACTCGGTTCATAAGGTCCATGAACACAGCTGGTGTGATGACCCGGAAATTTCCAACCAAATTTAAACTTTAATTTTTATATGTTTCCGACACGATAAGCAAAGTCTGTAATGTTGAGTCTCGAAAATTTTGAAACTATATTCATGTAATCAAATACACTTTGACTATTCCCGACAATTCACGAACAATTAATTGTAAATAGATGTGTGTGTATAAATGTATATATATAATTAATAATTGGAAATATAATTTGAAGTATTATATGTTATTGTTATTAAAATTAATAAAATAAAAATAGGATATTATAATAATTATCATCTACAATATATCTATATATATAAATAAAGTATTTTAAAAATAAATATTAAATGATTGTAATATTCAATTGATGTTCCTAGTGATATTAAGTATGTTAAATCCAAACTTATGTAATTTTAAGTTAGACGGTGATACGAAAATGAATTATATAAGTTGTAGGCTTATTAAAAGTATATTTAGGATCTAATTAATTAATTTTAACACTTTTTATATTTTACCCATAAATGAGAGGGACAGTTGATGTAATTTTTATTTAAACAATTTATGATTGAATTTTATACCATAATGACCAAAATAAATAAATATAGTTAATTTAAAAATATGGGATTTTTCTGAATACTTTTGTCCGCCATTAATTAACAGTAGAGTACTATATTTTATCCAAATTAAAAGTATCTGTAAGATGTAAACAAGTAATGGTCATGGGTGATTTAAATTGTCAAAAGTGACAGCTGTGTCTTTTAATTATTTTTCTCTTGATTCATGCACATGGGAAATATTATATTTCTCTGCTTTCCTTATTGAAATACAGCAACTTCTTCACCTACCTCAAACTCTCAATTCACACATACTCGATCACTCTTCATCCTCTTCATTCGGTAATCACCTTAACACCCTCTCTAATTTTATTGTAACCGTGATATTTAAATATACATATATAACCGGGAAATTTCTAACTGTTTTGCTTGTGTTTCTACATTGATTATAAGCCAACCCCAACTACAACTATCGTCCATCATCACCAAAACCACATGAACTATGTTAACTACTACTGCCCACTGTATCCGTTTTATATCCAAGAACACCCACTCCAATAACCGAACACCCCACTCACCATTACACCACAACCATTATAATCACATCCCCATGATTCACTGTTGCGTGTATTACTTGCTTTTACTTCTGTAAAACCGCCACCCTACACCACCGCCATCCACTATCACCATGAACTAACCATCATGACTTTCACCATCTTCGGGCAACCAACACCAACCGTTGTTTTTCTTGTTAAACAACCACCATTGTTAAATATCCTGTCTTTCTCTTCTACTTCATTTGGTTCGATGAAAACACAAACATCAATCCTTTATCTCTATCCTCTCTCTCTCTCTCATAATCTTGATCTTCTTATTCGTTTATGTTTTGAACCACCATCGCCACCTTGTGCCACCACCACCCGTCGACAAAACCTTCACCACCATCAGCACAAGTCCACGTTGCCATCACCTGCTACAAATGCTTTATTGTTGATGCAGCTCTATTCCTGATTCTCTTGTTCGAATACCACAACCAACCTTTATTTGTTTTCCTTGTTCTGCTACTTCTGTCGACTACAACTGCTGTACTTCCTATTGTTTCGTTATTACATTGAAACAATATGATAACCATGATGAAGTATAACGCATAAAGGGCTGTGATATTTTCCTATTCGTGAAAACTAATGCAAACAAAGAATTAATAAGGAAGGAAGGTGATTGCACATCCTTTTCCTTGTTCCTTTTTGGCCAACAATTACTACAGCAAGTTCTATTATACAAATTAGTTAACATATTAAAAGCAAAGTTGGAATCCACTTTAGTGGATTAATTCGCTGGCATATGGTCCGTAATAATAATAAAAATATGTTGAAGTGCTGTTTAGCAAGTAGATTTTAAACTAGCGAATATTATATATTCTCTTTATTTACAATCGAGTTCCAGCAAATCATTCAAAGGCCACGTTAATCTTTCCTACTACTTTTCCTGATGGCCGACAATTTGCAACCTTAAGTAACCCCATTTAAAAAAAAGGAGAATCGAAACCCTGTTGAAATACTCCCGGTTGATTTATCCATGGTGATTGGGCTTCTAGTAGACTAGTTAGGATTATAATTGGACTTCTGAAACTGAATTGGGCCGAAACCCATTTCCATTTAAACTATACGTGATAATGGGGATTGAATCTGATTTAAACGTTAATGATGGTGCATGAAAATGAAGACGATTGATGATGATTCTATAATCATATTAATGAAGAAGGGATGCAGTTCGAAGGCTGTGATTATACTGGTTAAGTTTATGATCGATTTGCTTAGAGAAGAAGAAGAAGATGAAAAAATGAAATAAAAAATAAGATGAAATAAAATCCGTAAGTTAACATAAAGAAGCAGATGGTGTAGTGGTTAAGGGTGTTTGCGTATAACGAGAGGTCAGGGGTTCAAGCCTGGGCAGTGGCGTTTTATTTTTAAAGCTCATTTCTTCAAAGGTTGTACTCTTTTATTATTATTATTATTATTATTATTATTATTATTATTATTATTATTATTATTATTATTATTATTATTATTATTATTATTATTATTATTATTATTATTATTATTATTTTTATTATTATTATTATTATCATTATTATTATCATTAATTGTATTACTAATAGTACCATTTGTATTATTATTATTATTATTACAATAAATATTATATATATAAAATATAATTATTACATATAACATAAATATAACTAATATTACAAACTACTATGTTTTAACATGTTAACTAATATATTATTTTTATAACACTAATTAAATTATATATCATATATATAATATAACGTATTATAAGTACTAATATGATTATATTAAAATATATATAAACTTAATTGATTAATGTTACAATGTGTTAATATATATACTTAATATAGGTTCGTGAATCCGAGGCCAACCCTGTAATTGTTCAATGTCGTCATATGTATTTTTACTACAAAATACATTATGTGAGTTTCATTTGCTCCCTTTTTACTCTTTACGTTTTTGGGCTGAGAATACATGCAAATGTTTTATTAACTGTTTTACAATGTTTATATGCGTGAGTTTCATTTGATTCCCTTTTACTCTTTATATTTTTGGAACTGAGAATACATGCGCTGTTTTTACAACTGCTTTATTAAATGCTTTTGAAATATATTTTGGACTGCGAATAAATGCAAATGCTTTATTAACTGTTTTACAATATTTATATGCGTGAGTTTCATTTGCTCCCTTTTTACTCTTTACGTTTTTGGGCTGAGAATACATGCAAATGTTTTATTAACTGTTTTACAATATTTATATGCGTGAGTTTCATTTGATTCCCTTTTACTCTTTATATTTTTGGGACTGAGAATACATGCGCTGTTTTTACAACTGCTTTATTAAATGTTTTTGAAATATATTTTGGACTTCGAATACATGCAAATGCTTTATTAACTGTTTTACAATATTTATATGTGTGAGTTTCATTTGCTCCCTTTTTAAATGCTTTTGCAACATATATTTTTGGGACTGAGAATACATGCGCTGCTTTTATAAATGCTTTACGAAATAGACACAAGTGATCGAAACTACATTCTATGGTTGGATTATTAAACCGAATATGCCCCTTTTTATTAAGTCTGGTAATCTAAGAATTAGGGAACAGACACCCTAATTGACGCGAATCCTAAAGATAGATCTATCGGGCCCAACAAGCCCCATCCAAAGTACCGGATGCTTTAGTACTTCGAAATTTATATCATGTCCGAAGGAGGATCCCGGAATGATGGGGATATTCTTATATGCATATTGTGAATGTCGGTTACCAGGTGTTCAATCCATATGAATGATATTTTTGTCTCTATGCATGGGACGTATGTTTATGAGAAATGGAAATATGAAATCTTGTGGTCTATTAAAATCATGAAATGATTATTTATGTTAAACTAATGAACTCACCAACCTTTTGGTTGACACTTTAAAGCATGTTTATTCTCAGGTATGAAAGAAATCTTCCGCTGTGCATTTGCTCACTTTAAAGATATTATTTGGAGTCATTCATGACATATTTCAAAAGACGTTGTATTCGAGTCGTCGAGTTCATCAAGATTATTACTAAGATAATTATAATTAGATATATTATAAAATGGTATGCATATCGTCAATTTTCGATGTAAGGAAGTTTGTCTTTTTAAAACGAATGCAATGTTTGTAAAATGTATCATATAGAGGTCAAGAACCTCGCGATGTAATCAACTATTGTGAATCGTTTGTAATCGATATGGACTTTGTCCGGATGGATTAGGACGGGGAATTTCAGCTGGTATCAGAGCGGTGGTCTTAGCGAACCAGGTCATGCATTAGTATGTCTAACTGATAGTCGTTAGAATACATTAGTGAGTCTGGACTTCGACCGTGTCTGCATGTCAAAAGTTTTGCTTATCATTTCGTGTCAAAAATTACCTGCTTATCATTCTTAGAGAATCACTTGCTTATCATTCTTAGTCTAGACACGTTTTACTGCATTGACTGCATGAATAGTGTATAGACAAAATTCATATCTTAGCGTATCTGCTACTTCATATCTTAGCGTATCTGGTACTGTAACCTTGCCTGACAACTTCCGTAGATTCCTCCGTAACTTATGGGATTTTAGTATTATATATGCATATGTAAATTATGTATTGCAGGGTACTAATCTACATCCTATAATCTATTTTTATCGAAAATCCTTCATCTGATCGTACGAGATGAATCCTGCAACCAGTTCGAGTCCCTCAGATTCTGATAGCTATTCCGATAGTTATTCCGACAGCTATTCCGACATAGATGTTCACCTAAGCTCCGAAAACAGCGTCATCGGCATGAATCAACCAATCAGCCATTATCAATTCATCTGATGGGTTCATAGTTGACTTAATAAATGGAAACGCGCAGAAGGCAATCCCTTCCACCAAACGAATTCACCTCTTGACAATGAACCTGAAGCGTTTACCGGCGAACCTGCTCGAGACACCATTTTCAGTCTCATTTCCAGGGTAACTCGACAAGATCATATTCTATCCACAATTCTGAACCTTATTCATCCGCTCGTTCTGACCGACAATCATCCTGGAGTAATAAGTCAAAGAACTTCGCGCTCGAATAATCAATTCGGAGAATATGGTGCAAAATGTACCAGCTTCAACAACATCACCGGCACCAACAGTACAATCAATAACAGCACCAGTACCATCAACAATCCATGCTTCAATATCAACATATGTACTTTGAGTATGATCTTCGTTCTACGTATCGTTCTACCTCATTTATCTTCGTTCGACATGGCGAATATGTAATCTCTAATGTTTTAGAGATTATTTATTCTAGTTCCAACCGAAAAGCAAATGAGTTTAATATCATATTACCTCATTAAATCCATGAATACATCTGAAGAAAATATATATGTATATATGTTTTCATAAAGATTGTAATTAAAAATTCTCTTGTACAAACTATTAATGGTGAAAATATTTTAACGGATAGGTAATACCCGAGGAATATTTAAATTTCACATTAATAAGTTACATTGTACGTTCTTCGAATCTGATTCAACAGTCATTTACTATCCTACTTGCAACCACAGCTATACGAATCCGTTCATCACAGAATAACCATTTTCATTCAATTTCATATTTGGATTTTGACCTATCAGAATCCGACAAGTGGTATAATGAAGAAAACATGGGACAAAATAAAATTTGTTAGAAACAAACAAATTAACTATGAGAAATTTTGTTAAGAATCCACGCTAACGAAATCCTAGCTAACTGTTCCTAGCTAACTGATTACATTTTGTTTATCGCAATTTATTTTATCGCAAATTACATTCTCGCAATTTTATTTATCGTCATTAAATTTCTGTTATTTACTTTACGCACTTTATTTATCGTTATTTAATTTTCTGTTATTTATTTTACGCACTTTAAATATCGGGACACGTATACAAGGTTTTGACATATCATATCGACGCATCTATATATATTATTTGGAATCACCATAGACACTCTATATGCAGTAATGATCGAGTTCTCTATACAGGGTTGAGGTTGATTCTACAATAATATATATAGTTTGAGTTGTGATCGAGTCTGAGACGTATACGGGTCACGACATGTATTAATTAATTCGAATATTATATATTAAACTATATATGAATGATTGCACTGTCAACTGTGGACTATCGACTGTGGACTAATAACATTGGACAATTAAAATGAATTAAAATATTGATTATAACATATGAAACTAAACAATTCTTCAAGTTGCCACTCGATTTCATCTTAAACATCATTTGTATCTTCACGATTACATTCTGCGATTCAAACCTTTCATAATTCTTGAAAACACTTCAATCGATAGGATGAACCAACCGCACTCCATCTACGGAAGAAGAGATTGATGCATATAGTTATGCACCTGAAATCACTTGAAAACTGAGTAAATGTTAAACACGTAGCTGTGTTAATTCCTTTAGTGTTATTATTACCCAAGATAACTTTACAGTTCTTTTTTCAAAATAGCCAGTTTTGTCACAGCTCCAGCAAGACAACTTTGACTTTTCGTACGAAACAACCTTATTATAACGTTGATATATACGCGTGCTCTTTTATTGTTACCAGGCAACCTTTCATATTCCACCATATTACCATCAGCGTTTAATCATCTAAAAACATAATTTTCCTGAAACCACCTCGGATTAATAACCGATGATTCAGATATCATAGCATTAAATGCAGAGGAAACAGAAAAATGGTAGATGGTCTAAACAACCAAAAGATTAATGATAAAGAAAGGAGTGTTAGGAACGCTCGATAGAAAATTGGGTATTGAAAAAAAAAAAAACAGATTGAGCTACCCATGAAGGACACCAAGGACAAATACAAGGACCAAATCCTATATTCAAAGGATTCAGGTAATTCTGGATCCGTTGAAATCTTTAGAGAATATCTTGCTCCGAAGTCATGTTAAAATCTTGCGGAAAATCTTTCTCCATCAACCATCGAACTTAGAAATTCCAAAATATTATCATCAATATCTTCGATATTTCTGAGGATATTTTCATAAATATTCTCATCCGAAATTATATACCTCTTCGTGCTTCCTGTGTATCATTATATTGGAAATATTCAATAGAAAGTTTAGTACCGAAAAGCAGATTATGCCAAATTATGAAGAAAGCCGTGGACAAATTACAAAGAATAAGTTTGACTTCAAAGAATCCAAATGATTCTGTTTCTAATGAAATCTTTAGTTAATACCTTACTTCCGAATCTAAACCCTTACGGATAAATCTTCTTCATCATCCATCGATGTTAGAAATTCCAAGATATCATCGTATCCTTCATTATAAATATCCTCCATATTTCTGAAGATATTTTCATAACTAATCATATCTGAAATCATTAATCTCTTCGTGCTATCAGTGTTACATCATATAGAAACTGTTAGTTTCTATATTCTGTAAATTTTCGAGTTTAAAATACGAATGGTTTGAAGTAGTGTTGGGAACTGATGCATGAGTTAGTATAATATAATGACACTTGATCAACGTGATTATATACAGTAAGTCATGCTGAGTTCTAATGGGACATGATGTTTCACAGTAGATCATACCACCATTATGTGTCATATCACATAACTCGTTCATTTTGATTAACTTCTGAACATAACAATAAAGTATATTCTTGATATCTCTATTCTCAATGATTCTGGTAATGTGACGAATCAAATCGTGCTAATACGTCCTTTCTCGATTATAACATTAAATTCATTCGAAACTCCATACTTACAAATTCTAGACCATCACTCGTTTTATTAGAGATCGAGAGGAGATTAAAAAGGCGAAGAGCTCCGAAACATAAAGGAAGATATAAAACTCGGCAACAACACTGAAATTACAATAATTAAAAATTAAAACAACACGACAATTAAAAATTAAAGGATTTCAATCAAACTACTAGTCGTCGTCAATTGTTATCTGCAAAGTAGCGTTCACCAGTCATTTCACCATCCGTGAGGTACTCTGGAGACATCGGTATTTCTCTTGATGCCTCAACTGCTGCTTCAGCTGATTTATCGAAGTAACGATAACCCAATGGCTCTTCATCTTCAAGAACCGCATACAAAGAAATGTGTTTACCGCGATCTTCAATGGTATCTTTTATAAAGTACCATTGATCATCAGTACACAGAAAACTTTCCCTACAATCCGCATCATAATCGTCTCTATAAAAGAACACGGACGTGAATTCACACGGAACTTTTTCCTTCAGAAAGGATAGCAAGTCTTGTAAACCAACATCACGAATGTCGATATCTTCAAACGAAATACTGTCACCCCACTTATATTCCTTCATTTGATTACGGAAATCACCTCCGAAATGAACATCGAAACGAAACAATCATTGGGGGAAGTGTTAACATTTCTCAGTTTGGGAGTGTTTGATTTTGAATTTGAGAAAGGTGGAAATATAAAAGAAATATATTTTAGAGTGTATAAAATGAAATATATGGTTGGTGTTTTTATAGTGTAAAAGTGACCGTTGGGATAGCCGTTGAAATTTTTTTTTTATTT
Organism: Rutidosis leptorrhynchoides; assembly: GCF_046630445.1. Classification (NCBI taxonomy): domain Eukaryota; kingdom Viridiplantae; phylum Streptophyta; class Magnoliopsida; order Asterales; family Asteraceae; genus Rutidosis; species Rutidosis leptorrhynchoides. Next base: position 218,281,754 of record NC_092333.1, on the reverse strand, counting down.
TACTAACGGCTAAAAATTTGGGCAAGTTTTTGGGCGAAGGTGGACGATGCCTGTTGGGACCTCTCTCATGATAGTTTCATTCGTGCTCTTCGAATAATCGAATTATTTTACCTGTATTATTCTATAATGATGAAAACTCTATTTATCAGCTCATATTCGTCAAGAAAAACATATTTATTGTTAGCCATGACGACCTCACTCAAATTTCGGGACGAAATTTCTTTAACGGGTAGGTACTGTGATGACCCAGAAATTTCCAACCAAATTTAAACTTTAATTTTTATATGTTTCCGACACGATAATCAAAGTCTGTAATGTTGAGTCTCGAAAATTTTGAAACTATATTCATGTAATCAAATACACTTTGACTATTCCCGACGATTCACGAACAATTAATTGTAAATAAATGTGTGTGTATAAATGTATATATATAATTAATAATTGGAAATATAATTTGAAGTATTATATGTTATTGTTATTAAAATTAATAAAATAAAAATAGGATATTATAATAATTATCATCTACAATATATCTATATATATAAATAAAGTATTTTAAAAATAAATATTAAATGATTGTAATATTCAATTGATGTTCCTAGTGATATTAAGTATGTTAAATCCAAACTTATGTAATTTTAAGTTAGACGGTGATACGAAAATGAATTATATAAGTTGTAGGCTTATTAAAAGTATATTTAGGATCTAATTAATTAATTTTAACACTTTTTATATTTTACCCATAAATGAGAGGGACAGTTGATGTAATTTTTATTTAAACAATTTATGATTGAATTTTATACCATAATGACCAAAATAAATAAATATAGTTAATTTAAAAATATGGGATTTTTCTGAATACTTTTGTCCGCCATTAATTAACAGTGGAGTACTATATTTTATCCAAATTAAAAGTATCTGTAAGATGTAAACAAGTAATGGTCATGGGTGATTTAAATTGTCAAAAGTGACAGCTGTGTCTTTTAATTATTTTTCTCTTGATTCATGCACATGGGAAATATTATATTTCTCTGCTTTCCTTATTGAAATACAGCAACTTCTTCACCTACCTCAAACTCTCAATTCACACATACTCGATCACTCTTCATCCTCTTCATTCGGTAATCACCTTAACACCCTCTCTAATTTTATTGTAACCGTGATATTTAAATATACATATATAACCGGGAAATTTCTAACTGTTTTGCTTGTGTTTCTACATTGATTATATGCCAACCCCAACTACAACTATCGTCCATCATCACCAAAACCACATGAACTATGTTAACTACTACTGCCCACCGTATCCGTTTTATATCTAAGAACACCCACTCCAATAACCGAACACCCCACTCACCATTACACCACAACCATTATAATCACATCCCCATGATTCACTGTTGCGTGTATTACTTGCTTTTACTTCTGTAAAACCGCCACCCTACACCACCGCCATCTACTATCACCATGAACTAACCATCATGACTTTCACCATCTTCGGGCAACCAACACCAACCGTTGTTTTTCTTGTTAAACAACCACCATCGTTAAATATCCTGTCTTTCTCTTCTACTTCATTTGGTTCGATGAAAACACAAACATCAATCCTTTATCTATCTCCTCTCTCTCTCATAATCTTGATCTTCTTATTCGTTTATGTTTTGAACCACCATCGCCACCTTGTGCCACCACCACCAGTCGATAAAACCTTCACCACCATCAGCACAAGTCCACGTTGCCATCACCTACTACAAATGCTTTATTGTTGCTGCAGCTCTATTCCTGATTCTCTTGTTCGAATACCACAACCAACCTTTATTTGTTTTCCTTGTTCTGCTACTTATGTCGACTACAACTGCTGTACTTCCTATTGTTTCGTTATTACATTGAAACAATATGATAACCATGATGAAGTATAACGCATAAAGGGCTGTGATATTTTCCTATTCGTGAAAACTAATGCAAACAAAGAATTAATAAGGAAGGAAGGTGATTGCACATCCTTTTCCTTGTTCCTTTTTGGCCAACAATTACTACAGCAAGTTCTATTATACAAATTAGTTAACATATTAAAAGCAAAGTTGGAATCCACTTTAGTGGATTAATTCGCTGGCATATGGTCCGTAATAATAATAAAAATATGTTGAAGTGCTGTTTAGCAAGTAGATTTTAAACTAGCGAATATTATATATTCTCTTTATTTCCAATCGAGTTCCAGCAAATCATTCAAAGGCCACGTTAATCTTTCCTACTACTTTTCCTGATGGCCGACAATTTGCAACCTTAAGTAACCCCATTTAAAAAAAAGGAGAATCGAAACCCTGTTGAAATACTCCCGGTTGATTTATCCATGGTGATTGGGCTTCTAGTAGACTAGTTAGGATTATAATTGGACTTCTGAAACTGAATTGGGCCGAAACCCATTTCCATTTAAACTATACGTGATAATGGGGATTGAATCTGATTTAAACGTTAATGATGGTGCATGAAAATGAAGACGATTGATGATGATTCTATAATCATATTAATGAAGAAGGGATGCAGTTCGAAGGCTGTGATTATAATGGTTAAGTTTATGATCGATTTGCTTAGAGAAGAAGAAGAAGATGATGAAAAAATGAAATAAAAAATAAGATGAAATAAAATCCGTAAGTTAACATAAAGAAGCAGATGGTGTAGTGGTTAAGGGCGTTTGCGTATAACGAGAGGTCAGGGGTTCAAGCCTGGGCAGTGGCGTTTTATTTTTAAAGCTCATTTCCTCAAAGGTTGTACTCTTTTATTATTATTATTATTATTATTATTATTATTATTATTATTATTATTATTATTATTATTATTATTATTATTATTATAATTATTATTTTTATTATTATTATTATCATTATCATTATTATTATCATTAATTGTATTACTAATAGTACCATTTGTATTATTATTATTATTATTACAATAAATATTATATATATAAAATATAATTATTACATATAACAAAAATATAACTAATATTACAAACTACTATGTTTTAACATGTTAACTAATATATTATTTTTATAACACTAATTAAATTATATATCATATATATAATATAACGTATTATAAGTACTAATATGATTATATTAAAATATATATAAACTTAATTGATTAATGTTACAATGTGTTAATATATATACTTAATATAGGTTCGTGAATCCGAGGCCAACCCTGTAATTGTTCAATGTCGTCATATGTATTTTTACTACAAAATACATTATGTGAGTTTCATTTGCTCCCTTTTTACTCTTTACGTTTTTGGGCTGAGAATACATGCAAATGTTTTATTAACTGTTTTACAATGTTTATATGCGTGAGTTTCATTTGATTCCCTTTTACTCTTTATATTTTTGGAACTGAGAATACATGCGCTGTTTTTACAACTGCTTTATTAAATGCTTTTGAAATATATTTTGGACTGCGAATAAATGCAAATGCTTTATTAACTGTTTTACAATATTTATATGCGTGAGTTTCATTTGCTCCCTTTTTACTCTTTACGTTTTTGGGCTGAGAATACATGCAAATGTTTTATTAACTGTTTTACAATATTTATATGCGTGAGTTTCATTTGATTCCCTTTTACTCTTTATATTTTTGGGACTGAGAATACATGCGCTGTTTTTACAACTGCTTTATTAAATGTTTTTGAAATATATTTTGGACTTCGAATACATGCAAATGCTTTATTAACTGTTTTACAATATTTATATGCGTGAGTTTCATTTGCTCCCTTTTTAAATGCTTTTGCAACATATATTTTTGGGACTGAGAATACATGCGCTGCTTTTATAAATGCTTTACGAAATAGACACAAGTGATCGAAACTACATTCTATGGTTGGATTATTAAACCGAATATGCCCCTTTTTATTAAGTCTGGTAATCTAAGAATTAGGGAACAGACACCCTAATTGACGCGAATCCTAAAGATAGATCTATCGGGCCCAACAAGCCCCATCCAAAGTACCGGATGCTTTAGTACTTCGAAATTTATATCATGTCCGAAGGAGGATCCCGGAATGATGGGGATATTCTTATATGCATATTGTGAATGTCGGTTACCAGGTGTTCAATCCATATGAATGATATTTTTGTCTCTATGCATGGGACGTATGTTTATGAGAAATGGAAATATGAAATCTTGTGGTCTATTAAAATCATGAAATGATTATTTATGTTAAACTAATGAACTCACCAACCTTTTGGTTGACACTTTAAAGCATGTTTATTCTCAGGTATGAAAGAAATCTTCCGCTGTGCATTTGCTCACTTTAAAGATATTATTTGGAGTCATTCATGACATATTTCAAAAGACGTTGTATTCGAGTCGTCGAGTTCATCAAGATTATTACTAAGATAATTATAATTAGATATATTATAAAATGGTATGCATATCGTCAATTTTCGATGTAAGGAAGTTTGTCTTTTTAAAACGAATGCAATGTTTGTAAAATGTATCATATAGAGGTCAAGAACCTCGCGATGTAATCAACTATTGTGAATCGTTTGTAATCGATATGGACTTTGTCCGGATGGATTAGGACGGGGCATTTCAGCTGGTGCATTAGTTAAACCAAACGGCATGACCATAAACTCGTAATGACCGTAACATGTTCTGAAAGCAGTCTTTGGAATATCATCTTCTTTCACCCGCATTTGATGATACCCGGAACGTAAGTCAATCTTTGAATAAACAGACGAGCCTTGTAGTTGATCAAATAAGTCATCGATTCTCGGTAGTGGGTAGCGGTTCTTGATGGTAAGTTTGTTCAACTCTCGGTAGTCGATACACAACCTGAATGTACCATCTTTCTTCTTGACAAACAAAACAGGAGCTCCCCACGGTGATGTGCTTGGTCGAATGAAACCACGCTCTAAAAGTTCTTGTAATTGGCTTTGCAGTTCTTTCATCTCACTGGGTGATAGTCTGTAAGGAGCACGAACTATTGGTGCAGCTCCTGGTACAAGATCTATTTGAAATTCAACGGATCGATGTGGGGGTAATCCCGGTAATTCTTTCGGAAATACATCGGGAAATTCTTTTGCGACGGGAACATCATTGATGCTCTTTTCTTCAGTTTGTACTTTCTCGACGTGTGCTAGAACAGCATAGCAACCTTTTCTTATTTGTTTTTGTGCCTTCAAATTACTAATAAGATGTGGCTTCGTGTTTCCCTTTTCTCCGTACACCATTAAGGGTTCTCCTTCTTCTCGTACAATGCGAATTGCATTTTTATAACATACGATCTCTGCTTTCACCTTCTTCAGCCAGTCCATACCAACTATTACATCAAAAATCCCTAACTCTACTGGTATCTAGTCAATCTTAAATATTTCACTACCCAGTTTAATTTCTCGATTCCGGCATATATAATCTGCTGAAATTAATTTACCGTTTGCTAATTCGAGTAAAAATTTACTATCCAAAGGCGTCAATGGGCAACTTAATTTAGCACAAAAATCTCTACTCATATAGCTTCTATTCGCACCCGAATCAAATAAAACGTAAGCAGATTTATTGTCAATAAGAAACGTACCCGTAACAAGCTCCGGGTCTTCCTGTGCCTCTGCCGCATTAATATTGAAAACTCTTCCGTGGCCTTATCCATTCGTGTTCTCCTGGTTTGGGCAATTTCTAATAATGTGGCCCGGTTTTTCACATTTATAACAAACTACATTGGCATAACTTGCTCCGACACTACTTGCTCCGCCATTACTCATTCCGACACCATTTGTTCCTTTCGTTCTGTTAACCCCTGGTCCGTAGACCTCAAACTTCGCCGCGCTATGACCATTTCTTTTACACTTGTTGCAAAATTTGGTGCAGAACCCCGAGTGATACTTTTCACACCTTTGGCATAGCTGCTTCTGATTGTTGTTGTTGTTGCGGTTATTATTGTTGTTGGGATGATTGTTGTAGTTGCTGTTGTTGTTGTTGTTGGGCCGTTTGTTGTAGTTGCGATTGATGTTGCGATTGTTGGGATAATTGCTGCGATTATTATTGTAATTGCTGTTGTTGTTGTATTGGTGATTCTTATCACCATTTTCCTCCCACTTTCTTTTGACTTGCTTCACATTGGCCTCTTCAGCCGTCTGTTCTTTAATTCTTTCCTCAATCTGGTTCACTAGTTTGTGAGCCATTCTACATGCCTGTTGTATGGAGGCGGGCTCGTGTGAACTTATATCTTCTTGGATTCTTTCTGGTAATCCTTTCACAAATGCGTCGATCTTCTCTTCCTCATCTTCGAACGCTCCCGGACACAATAGGTACAATTCTGTGAATCGTCTTTCGTACGTGGTAATATCAAATCCTTGGGTTCGTAACCCTCTAAGTTCTGTCTTGAGCTTATTGACCTCGGTTCTGGGACGGTACTTCTCGTTCATCAAGTGCTTAAATGCTGACCACGGTAGTGCGTACGCATCATCTTCTCCCACTTGCTCTAGATAGGTATTCCACCATGTTAACGCAGAACCTGTGAAGGTATGCGTAGCGTACTTCACTTTGTCCTCTTTAGTACACTTACTTATGGCAAACACCGATTCGACCTTCTCGGTCCACCGTTTCAATCTGATCGGTCCTTCGGTTCCATCAAATTCCAAAGGTTTGCAGGCAGTGAATTCTTTGTAGGTGCATCCTACACGATTTCCTGTACTGCAAGATCCAAGGTTATTGTTGGTATGTAGCGCAGCCTGTACTGCGGCTATGTTTGAAGCTAGAAAAGTACAGAATTCCTCTTCATTCATATTCACGGTGTGTCGAGTAGTCGGTGCCATTTCCTTCAAAATAGTCAAATGGAACAAGTTAATCATACAGAATATTAAGAGTAGTTAATAGTATTTTGTAGCATAATATGAACTCATTTATAAAAGCTTTTTCTTCATATTAGCATTTTATAAGTTTAAATTCGGGTAGTACCTACCCGTTAAGTTCATACTTAGTAGCTAATATACAATTCAACTACTACAATTCTATATGAAAAACTGATTATAATAATATTTCGCGTTCAAACTTTTATACAATATTTTACAAACTTACAATACCGCTTATTTTACATAAAGCATGAAATATAGCACACAATAACTTTGATACAAGATAGTTGTGAAGATAATTCTAGCTAGTACACAAGTCGTTCAGCAAAGGCAATAAAGACACGTAATTCATACGTCCAGAAACAAGTCATGCATTCTGGTTTTACTAGGACTACTTCCCATCCTTGGTCTTGTGGAACATAACCGTTATGGCCGTTGATAAGACGGCGTGTTGTAACGTCGTCAAAGGGACGAGGGTTACGTAATGACCAACAGTCTCGTAATAACCTAAAAACCTCATTTCTTACCCCAATTACCGATTCCGTCACTTGTGGGAACGTTTTGTTTAATAGTTGTAGCCCGATGTTCTTTTTCTCACTTTGGTGAGAAGCGAACATTACTAACGCGTAAGTATAACATGCTTCTTTATGTTGCATGTTAGCTGCTTTTTCTAAATCACGAAGTCCTATATTCAGATATATTGAGTCAAAATAATTTCTTAACCCGTTGCGTAAAATAGCATTTGGGTTCCCCGCAATATATGTGTCAAAGTAAACACATCGTAACTTATGGGTTTCCCAATGTGATATCCCCCATCTTTCAAACGAAAGCCTTTTATAAACCAAGGCATTCTTAGAACGTTCTTCGAATGTCTTACAAACTGATTTTGCCATAAATAGTTGTGCCGAGGAATTCTGACCGACTTTAGACAAGATTTCATCAATCATGTCTCCGGGTAAGTCTTCTAAAATATTGGGTTGTCTATCCATTTTGTGTTTTTATACTGTAAAATAGACAAGAGTTAGATTCATAAAAAAATACTTATTAATACAAGCAATTTTTACATATATCATAAAGCATAAGCACACTATATTACATATATTACACCACACGAATACAACTATCTTATTCCGACTCGCTCGTTTCTTCTTCTTCAGTTTTGGTTCGTTTTGCCAAGTTTCTAGGGATATATGATGTTCCCCTAATACGAGCTGTCGTTTTCCACAACGGTTTAGAAAAACCTGGTGGTTTAGAGGTTCCCGGGTCATTGTTACAACTTAAGGGCTTCGGGGGTTGACGATACATATAAAGTTCATCGGGGTTGGAATTAGATTTCTCTATTTTTATGCCCTTTCCCTTATTATTTTCTTTTGCCTTTTTAAATTCAGTTGGGGTAATTTCTATAACATCATCGGAATTCTCGTCGGAATCCGATTCATCGGAGAATTGGTAATCCTCCCAATATTTTGCTTCCTTGGCGGAAACACCATTGACCATAATTAACCTTGGTCGGTTAGTTGAGGATTTTCTTTTACTTAACCGTTTTATTATTTCCCCCACCGATTCTATTTCCTCCTCCGGTTCCTCCTCTTCCGGTTCTGATTCTTCTTCCGGTTCTGATTCTTCTTCCGGTTCTTCTTCGGGAACTTGTGAATCAGTCTAATATATATTCGACTATTCGTTATTATTAGGTGAGTCAATGAGATTTGTGCTAGAGGTAGACATCTATCACACAATATCAAACATGTTAAGAGATTAATATATCACATTATATATACATGTTAATAATATATAGTTTCCAACAAAAATGTTAAGCAATCATTTTTAAAGAAAACACGGTCGAAGTCCAGACTCACTAATGCATCCTAACAAACTCGATAAGACACACTAATGCAAATTTTCTGGTTCTCTAAGACCAACGCTCGGATACCAACTGAAATGTCCCGTTCTTATTGATTAAAAACGTTCCATATTAATTGATTTCGTTGCGAGGTTTTGACCTCTATATGAGACGTTTTTCAAAGACTGCATTCATTTTTAAAACAAACCATAACCTTTATTTCATAAATAAAGGTTTAAAAAGCTTTACGTAGATTATCAAATAATGATAATCTAAAATATCCTGTTTATACACGACCATTACATAATGGTTTACAATACAAATATGTTACATCGAAATCAGTTTCTTGAATGCAGTTTTTACACAATATCATACAAACATGGACTCCAAATCATGTCCTTATTTTAGTATGCAACAGCGGAAGCTCTTAGTATTCACCTGAGAATAAACATGCTTTAAACGTCAACAAAAATGTTGGTGAGTTATAGGTTTTACCTATATATATCAAATCGTAACAATAGACCACAAGATTTCATATTTCAATACACATCCCATACATAGAGATAAAAATCATTCATATGGTGAACACCTGGTAACCGACATTAACAAGATGCATATATAAGAATATCCCCATCATTCCGGGACACCCTTCGGATATGATATAAATTTCGAAGTACTAAAGCATCCGGTACTTTGGATGGAGTTTGTTAGGCCCAATAGATCTATCTTTTGGATTCGCGTCAATTAGGGTGTCTGTTCCCTAATTCTTAGATTACCAGACTTAATAAAAAGGGGCATATTCGATTTCGATAATTCAACCATAGAATGTAGTTTCACGTACTTGTGTCTATTTTGTAAATCATTTATAAAACCTGCATGTATTTTCATCCCAAAAATATTAGATTTTAAAAGTAGGACTATAACTCACTTTCACAGATTTTTACTTCGTCGGGAAGTAAGACTTGGCCACTGGTTGATTCACGAACCTATAACAATATATACATATATATCAAAGTATGTTCAAAATATATTTACAATACTTTTAATACATTTTGATGTTTTAAGTTTATTAAGTCAGCTGTCCTCGTTAGTAACCTACAACTAGTTGTCCACAGTTAGATATACATAAATAAATCGATAAATATTATCTTGAATCAATCCACGACCGAGTGTATACGTATCTCAGTATTGATCACAACTCAAACTATATATATATATTGGAATCAACCTCAACCCTGTATAGCTAACTCCAACATTCACATATAGAGTGTCTATGGTTGTTCTGCAATATATATATATAGATGGGTCGACATGATAGGTCGAAACATTGTATACGTGTCTATGGTATCTAAAGATTACATAATATACAATATAAGTTGATTAGGTTATGGTTGGAATAGATTTATTACTAACTTTCACGTAGGTAAAATGAGTAGTTTTTATCAATCTTGTTTTACTCGCCATTTCTTCGTTTCTAATCCGTTTTGAGTGATTCCAGTGGCCACGATTTTGTATTGAACTTAACTTTATGAATCTAAATAGAAAAGGTATAAGTTTATAGTTGGAAATACAAGTTACAAGTCGTTTTTGAAAGAGGTAGTCATTTCCGTCGAAAGAACGACATCTTGATGACCATTTTGAAAAACATACTTTCACTTTGAGTTTAACCATGATTTTTGGATATAGTTTTCATGTTCATAAGAAAAATCATTTTTCTAGAAGTATAGCTTTTAAATCAAAGTTCTTCTTAGTTTATAATTATCCAAACCAAAACAGCCCCCGGTTGTAACTACGACGGCGTAAATCCGGTTTTATGGTGTTTATCGTGTTTTCGGGTTTTAAATCATTAAGTTAGCATATCATATAGATATAAATCATGTGTATAGTTGATTTTAAAAATGTAGTTAGAAGGATTAACTTTATTTGCGAACAAGTTTAGAATTAACTAAACTATGTTCTAATGATTACAAGTTTATAACGTTGAATAAGACAGCTTTTTATGTATGAATCGAATGATGTTATGAACATCATTACTATCTCAAGTTCCTTGGATAAACCTACTGGAAATGAGAAAAATAGATCTAGCTTCAAAGGATCCTTGGATGGCTTGAAAGTTCTTGAAGCAGAATCATGACACGAAAACAATTTCAAGTAAGATTTCCACTCGAAATAAGATTGTTATATTTATAGAAATTGAATTAAAGTTTGAATATGATTATTACCTTGTATTAGAAAGATAACCTACTGTAAGTAACAAAGGTTTCTTGATCTTGGATGATTACTTGGAATGGATTTAGAAAACTTGGAAGTAAACTTGCAATCTTGGAAGTATTCTTGATTTTATGAAACTAGAACTTTTGGAATTTATAAAGAACACTTAGAACTTGAAGATAGAACTTGAGAGAGATCAATTAGATGAAGAAAATTGAAGAATGAAAGTGTTTGTAGGTGTTTTTGGTCGTTGGTGTATGGATTAGATATAAAGGATATGTAATTTTGTTTTCATGTAAATAAGTCATGAATGATTACTCATATTTTTGTAATTTTATGAGATATTTCATGCTAGTTGCCAAATGATGGTTCCCACATGTGTTAGGTGACTCACATGGGCTGCTAAGAGCTGATCATTGGAGTGTATATACTAATAGTACATACATCTAAAAGCTGTGTATTGTACGAGTACGAATACGGGTGCATACGAGTAGAATTGTTGATGAAACTGAACGAGGATGTAATTGTAAGCATTTTTGTTAAGTAGAAGTATTTTGATAAGTGTCTTGAAGTCATTCAAAAGTGTATGAATACATATTAAAACACTACATGTATATACATTTTAACTGAGTCGTTAAGTCATCGTTAGTCGTTACATGTAAGTGTTATTTTGAGACCTTTAGGTTAACGATCTTGTTAAATGTTGTTAACCCAAAGTTTATAATATCAAATGAGATTTTAAATTATTATATTATCATGATATTATGATATATTAATATATCTTAATATGATATATACATTTAAATGTCGTTACAACGATAATCGTTACATATATGTCTCGTTTCGAAATCCTTAAGTTAGTAGTCTTGTTTTTACTTATGTAGTTCATTATTAATACACTTAATGATATATTTAATTATCATATTATCATGTTATATATAATATAACAATGTATTAATATGCTTCATATATATTTAGTAAGACGTGGTTATAACGATAATCGTTATATGTATCGTTTCGAGTTTCATACGTCAATAGTCTCCTTTTTAAGTATATAACTTATTGTTACTATTTTTAATGAGATACTTGATGATCTTTATATCATGTTAAACATATATATTTATTCATTTATGTATCATCATGTCATATACAACTTATAGCGTTCGTGAATCATTGGTCAAACTGGGTAATCAGACGTTTACAAAATTTCTGTTTCAATTAACCAAGTCTTAACAAGTTTGATTGCTTAACATGTTGGAAACATTTAATCACATAGTTTTCATTAAACATATAATCATAGAAAGGTTCGGAAAAGTTCGGGTCACTACAGGTTAAACCTATAACTCACCAACATTTTTGTTGACGTTTTAAGCATGTTTATTCTCAGTTGATTAATAAGAGCTTCCGCTATTGCATACTAAAATAAGGACAAGATTTGGAATCCATGCTTGTATGATATTGTGTAAAAACTGCATTCACGAAACTTATTTTTGATGTAATATATTCTTATTGTAAACCATTATGTAATGGTCGTATGTAAACGGTATATTTTAGATTATCATTATTTGATAATCTACGTAATGCTTTTTAAACCTTTATAGATAAAATAAAGGTTATGGTTGTTTTAAAAACGAATGCAGTCTTTGGAAAACGTCTCATATAGAGGTCAAAACCTCGCGACGAAATCAATTAATATGGAACGTTTATAATCAATATGAACGGGACATTTCAGTTGGTATCAGAGCTGGTATAACGCCGTCCATGTGTGGCGGGTTAGTCGTAAAGTAGGTTCTCACAATGTTACCTGTGACGAAGCATTGGCTCTTACTCTTTGCGATCCCTTACGAGGGTTGGCAGTAGCCGAGAGGCAGGCCGTAAAATCAGTATCTGAGGTACACTTAGTGGTCACCAGGCGGTTAGCTGGGAAGGCACTGGGTGGGACGGTGGTTGTCCCCAACTGTATTTCAGTTGGTATCAGAGCGTTGGTCTTAGAGAACCAGAGTTTGTTAGGATGCATTAGTGATTCTGGACTTCGACCGTATTTTTCTTCAAAAAGGATTGCTTAACATTTTTTTTTTTTGAAAACTATACATTATTAACATGTAAATATTATGTGATATATTAATCTATTAATGTGTTTGATATTGTGTGATAGATGTCTACCACTAGTACAAATTCCATCGATTCACCTAATAATAATGAAGAGTCGAATATATTTTGGGAAGATTCACAAATTCCCGAAGAGGAACCGGAAGAGGAGGAACCGGAAGAGGAGGAACCGGAAGAAGAGGAACCAGAAGAGGAGGAATTGGAAGAGGAGGAACCAGAAGAAGAAGAGGTTCCGGAGGAAGAAATATTGATACCTATAGTAAAACGATTAAATAAAAGAAAATCCTCAACCAACGGACCAAAGTTAATAATGGTCAATGGTGTTTTCGCCGAGGAAGCAAAATATTGGGAAGATTACCAATTTTTCGATGAATCGGATCCCGATGAGGATTCCGATGATGTTATAGAAATTACCTCGACCCAATTTAATAAAGCGAAAGAAAATAATAAGGGAAAAGTATAAAAATAGAGAAACCCGATTCTAACACCGATGAACTTTATATGTATCGGCAACATCCGTATTTCTTAAAATGTAACAATGACCCGGGAACCTCTAAACCACCAGGTTTTTCTAAACCATTGTGGAAAACGATGGATCGTATTCGAGGAACACCATATATTCCTAGAAAATTAGGAAAACGAACCAAGTTCGAAGAAGAAAAAACCAGTTATTCAGATTAGAGGGTTGTAATCATGTTATGTATTATATGAATTGTAGTATGCTTGTACTTTTATGTTCTATGTAAAAATTGCTAGTATTGTTTGTTAATTATATTTTACGAATCTAATCCTTGTCTATTTTACCGTATAAAAACAAAATGAACGTTAAGGGTAGACAACCGAATATTTTAGAAGATCTACCAGAGGATATGATTGAGGAAATCTTGTCTAGAGTCGGTCAGAATTCATCAGCACAATTAATTATGGCAAAATTAACTTGTCAAACATTTGAAAGACTTTCCAGAAATGCCTTAGTTTATAAAAGGCTTTCCTTTGATAGGTGGGGTATATCACATTGGGGAGACCGTAAGTTACGCCGTGTTTTCTTTAAAGCGTTAAATGCGGGGAACCCAAATGCAATTTTACGCTACAGATTAAGAACCTATTTTGACTCAACATATCCCAACATAGGATTTCGTGAATTAGAAAGAGCTTCTAACATGCAACATAAAGAAGCATGTTATGCTTACGGGTTAGTGATGTTCGCTTCTTACCAAAGTGAGAAAAAGAACATCGGATTGCAACTTTTAAATAACACCTTCCCACAAGTGACGGATTCAATAGTTGGGGTGAGAAACAAGGTTTTTAGATTATTACGGGGCTGTTGGACATTACGAAACCCTTGTCCTTTTGACGACATTACAACATGCTGCCTAGCCAATGGTCATAACGGTTATTTTCCACAAGACCAAGGATGGGAAGTCCTCTTAGTAAAACCAGAATGCATGACTTGTTTCTGGACTTATGAATTACGTGTCTTTATTTCCTTTGTTGAACAACTTGCGTATTAACTAGATTTATCTTCAAAACTGTCCTGTATCAAAGTGTACTATATTTCATGTTATATGTAATATAGCGAAGTTGTAAGTTTGAAGAATATTTGTATGTGATATATTATTATAATCAGTTTTTCATATGGAATTGTAGTAGTTGAATTGTATATTAGCTACTAAGTGTGAACTTAACGGGTAGGTAGTACCCGAATTAAAAACTATAAAATGCTAATATGAAGAAAAAGCTTTTATATATAAGTTCATACTATGCTACGAAATACTATTGACTACTCTTAAAATTTTATATGATTAACTTAATTCTTTTGGGCTATTTTTGAAGGAAATGGCACCGGCGACTCGTCAGAATTTGAACATGAGCGAGGAAGACTTCCGTGTTTTCCTTGCAGCAAACATAGCCGCAGTACAGGCTGCGATGCAAAATAACAATAACTCTGGATCTAGCAGTGGAACTAATTTCACAAGAAATCGTGTAGGATGCTCCTACAAAGAATTCACTTCCTGCAAACCTTTGGAATTTGATGGAACCGAGAGTCCAATTGGATTGAAACGGTGGACCGAGAAGGTTGAATCGGTGTTTGCCATAAGTAAATGTACTGAAGAAGACAAAGTAAAGTACGCTACGTATACCTTCACAGGTATGGTTCTAACATGGTGGAATACCTATCTCGAGCAGATAGGACAAGATGCTGCTTACGCACTACCATGGTCAGCATTCAAGCAATTGATGAACGAGCAGTATCGTCCCAGAAACGAGGTCAACAAGCTCAAGGTAGAGCTTAGAGGATTACGAAAACAAGGTTTCGATATCACCACGTACGAACGACGATTCACCGAATTGTGCCTATTGTACCCCAGAACGTTCGAAGATGAAGAAGAGAAGATCAACGCATTTGTAAAAGGGTTACCGGAAAGGATTCAAGAAGATGTGAGATTACACGAGCCCGCCTCCATACAAAAGGCAAGTCAAATGGCTCACAAATTAGTGAACCAGATCGAAGGAAGGATTAAAGAGCAGATGACTGAAGAGGCTAACATGAAACAAGTCAAGAGAAAGTGGGCAGAAACCAATGACAAGAGTCACCAATACAACAACAACAATCACAACCACAATCGCAATAACTATCCCAACAACCGCAACATCAATCACAACAACAACTTCAACAAACGTCCTAATAACAATAGCAATAATAACAATCCCAACAACAATCTCAATAACAACAATGGCAACAAAAACCAAAAACAGTCATGCCAAAGGTGTGAAGAGAATCACCAGGGGTTCTGCACGACATTTTGCACTAGGTGTAGAAGAAATGGTCATAGTGCGGAAAAGTGTGAGGCCTACAGACCAAAGTTTAACAGAATTAAAAGAATAAATAATGTCGAACGAGATAATGCCGCCATAGTTTGCTTTGCATGTGGAAAACTGGGGCACATTAGTAGAAATTGCCCGAATCAGGGGAATACTAGTGGGCAGGGCCGCGGAAGAGTTTTCAATATTAATACGGCAGAAGCGCAGGAAGACCCGGAGCTTGTTACGGGTATGTTTCTTATTGACAATAAATCTACTTATGTTTTATTTGATTCGGGTGCGGATAGAAGCTATATAAGTAAAGATTTTTGTGCTAAACTAAGTTGTCCACTGACGCCTTTGGATAACAAATTTTTACTCGAATTAGAAAACGGTAAATTAATTATAGTAGATAATATATGTCGGAATCGAGAAATTAATTTGGTTAGCGAAACATTTAAGATTGATTTGATACCAGTAGAGTTAGGGAGTTTTGATGTGTTAATCGGTATGGATTGGTTGAAAAAGGAGAGAGCAGAAATTGTAAGTTACAAAAATGCAATTCGCATTGTACGAGAAAAAGGAAATCCCTTAATGGTGTACGGAGAAAAGAGCAATGCGAAGCTAAATCTTATTAGTAATTTAAAGGCGCAAAAACTAATAAGAAAAGGTTGCTATGCTGTTCTAGCACATGTCGAGAAAGTACAAACTGAAGAAAAGAACATCAATGATGTTCCCGTCGTAAAAGAATTTCCCGATGTATTTTCGAAAGAATTACAGGGACTGCCTCCACACCGATCTGTTGAATTTCAAATAGATCTCGTACCAGGAGCTGCACCAATAGCTCGTGCTCCATACAGACTTGCACCCAGCGAAATGAAGGAACTCCGAAGCCAATTATAAGAACTTTTAGAGTGTGATTTTATACGATCAAGTACATCACCATGGGAAGCTCCTATTTTGTTTATCAAAAAGAAGGATGGTACATTCAGGTTGTGTATCAACTACCGAGAGTTGAACAAACTTACCATCAAGAATCGTTACCCACTACCGAGAATCGACGAATTATTTGATCAACTACAAGGCTCATCGGTTTATTCGAAGATCGATTTACGTTCCGGGTATCATCGAATGCGGGTGAAGGAGGATGATATTCTGAAGACTGCTTTCAGGATGCGTTACGGTCATTACAAGTTTATGGTTATGCCGTTCAGGTTGACTAACGCACCAGCTGTGTTCATGGACCTCATGAACCGAGTGTGTGGACCATACCTTGACAAGTTTGTCATTGTTTTCATCGATGACATACGTATTTACTCAAAGAATGATCAAGAGCAAGAAGAACATTTGAGAAAAGTGCTAGAGTTGTTGAGGAAAGAAAAACTGTACGCTAAGTTTTCAAAGTGTGCATTTTGGTTAGAAGAAGTTCAATTCCCCGGTCACATAGTGAATAAAGAAGTTATTCAAGTGGATCCGACAAAGATTGGAACCGTTGAAAAGTGGGAAACCCCGAAAACTCCGAAGCATATACGCCAATTTTTAGGACTGGCTGGTTATTACAGGAGATTCATCCAAGATTTTTCCAAAATAGCAAAACCCTTGACTGCATTAACGCATAAAGGGAAGAAATTTGAATGGAAGGATGAACAAGAGAAAGCATTTCAATTATTGAAGAAAAAGTTAACTACGGCACCTATATTGTCATTACCTGAAGGGAATGATGATTTTGTGATATATTGTGATGCCTCAAAGCAAGGTCTCGGTTGTATATTAATGCAACGAACGAAGGTAATTGCTTATGCGTCTAGACAATTGAAGATTCACGAGCAGAATTATACGACGCATGATTTGGAATTAGGCGCAGTTGTTATTGCATTAAAGACTTGGAGGCACTATTTATATGGGGTCAAAAGTATTATATATACCAACCACAAAAGTCTTCAACACATATTTAATCAGAAACAACTGAATATGAGGCAGCGTAGGTGGATTGAATTATTGAATGATTACGACTTTGAGATTCATTACCACCTGGGGAAGGCAAATGTGGTAGCCGACGCCTTGAGCAGAAAGGACAGAGAACCCATTCGAGTAAAAGCTATGAATATAATTATTCGTACTAACCTTACTACTAAAATAAAGGAGGCGCAGCAGGGAGTTGTAAAAGAAGGAAAGTTGAAGAATGAAATACCCAAAGGATCGAAGAAACAACTAAATATTCAGGAAGACGGAACCCGGTATAGGGCTGAAAGAATTTAGGTACCAAAGTTTGGAGATGTGAGAGAAAAGGTACTTAAGGAAGCACATAAAACTAGATATTCAATACATCCTGGAGCAGGGAAGATGTACAAAGATCTCAAGAAACACTTTTGGTAGCCGGGTATGAAAGCCGATATTGCTAAATACGTAGGAGAATGTTTGGCGTGTTCTAAGGTCAAAGCTGAACATCAGAAACCATCAGGTCTACTTCAACAACCTGAAATCCCGGAATAGAAATGGGAAAACATTACCATGGATTTCATTACTAAATTGCCCAGGACTGCAAGTGGTTATGATACAATTTGGGTAATAGTCGATCGTCTTACCAAGTCAGCACACTTTCTGCCAATTAGAGAAGATGATAAAATGGAGAAGTTGGCACAATTATACTTGAAGGAAGTTGTCTCCAGACATGGAATACCAGTCTCTATTATCTCAGATAGGGATGGCAGATTTGTTTCAAGATTTTGGCAGACATTGCAACAAGCATTGGGGACTCGTCTAGACATGAGTACTGCTTATCATCCACAAATTGATGGGCAAAGTGAAAGGATGATACAGACCCTTGAAGACATGCTACGAGCATGTGTTATCGATTTCGGAAACAGTTGGGATCAACACCTACCGTTAGCAAAATTTTCCTACAACAACAGTTACCATTCGAGTATTGAGATGGCGCCGTTTGAAGCACTTTATGGTAGAAAGTGCAGGCCTCCGATTTGTTGGAGTGAAGTGGGGGATAAACAGATTACGAGTCCGGATATAATTCAAGAAACTACCGAGAAGATCATCTAAATTCAACAACGATTGAAAACTGCCCAAAGTCGACAAAAGAGCTATGCAGACATTAAAAGAAAAGATATAGAATTTGAGATTGAAGAGATGGTCATGCTTAAGGTTTCACCTTGGAAATGCATTGTTCGATTTGGTAAACGGGGGAAACTAAATCCAAGGTACATTGGACCATTCAAGATTATAGATCGTGTCGGACCAGTAGCTTACCGACTTAACTTACCGCAACAACTCGCCGGGGTACATAATACTTTTCATGTCTCAAATTTGAAGAAATGTTTTGCTAAAGAAGATCTCACCATTCCATTAGACGAGATTACAATTAACGAAAAACTACAATTCATTGAAGAACCCGTCGAAATAATTGATCGTGAGGTTAAAAGACTTAAGCAAAACAAGATACCAATTGTTAAGGCTCGATGGAATGCTCGTAGAGGACCCGAATTCACCTAGGAGTGTGAAGATCAGATGAAGCTGAAATACCCTCACCTATTTCCAGAAGATGCGTCAACACCTTCAACAGCTTAAAATTTCGGGACGAAATTTATTTAACGGGTAGGTACTGTAGTGACCCGAACTTTTCCATGATTATATATTAATTGAAAACTATATTTGCATGATTAAATGTTTCTAAAATTTTAAGCAATCAAACTTGTTAATACTTGATTATTTGAAATGAGTTTCATGTAGACAATTGACCACCCAAGTTGACTGGTGATTCACGAACGTTAAAACTTGTAAAAACTATATGATGACATATATATGATTATATATATAGTTAACATGATATTATGATAATTAAGTATCTCATTAGGTATTTTAACAATGAGTTATATACATAAAATTGAGTTTATTGAATTAAGAAACTCGAAACGATATATATAACGATTATCGTTATAACAACGTCTTACTAAATACATATGAATCATATTAAGATATTGATACACTATGTTTAATCATGATAAATGATAAGTAAACATGTCATTAAGTGTATTAACAATGAACTACATATGTAAAAACAAGACTACTAACTTAATGATTTCGAAACGAGACATATATGTAACGATTATCGTTATAACAACATTTAACTGTATATATATCATACTAAGATATATTAATATATCATAATATCATGATAATGTAATAATTTAACATCTCATTAGATATAATAAACATTGGGTTAACAACATTTAACATGATCGTTAACTTAAAGGTTTCAAATCAACATTTACATGTAACGACTAACGATGACTTAACGACTCAGTTAAAATGTATATACATGTAGTGTTTTAATATGTATTCATACACTTTTGAAAGACTTCAAGACACTTATCATAATACTTCTACTTAACAAAAATACTTACAATTACATCCGCGTTCAGTTTCATCAATAATTCTACTAGTATGCACCAGTATTCGTGCTCGTACAATAC
Source organism: Rutidosis leptorrhynchoides (assembly GCF_046630445.1). Classification (NCBI taxonomy): domain Eukaryota; kingdom Viridiplantae; phylum Streptophyta; class Magnoliopsida; order Asterales; family Asteraceae; genus Rutidosis; species Rutidosis leptorrhynchoides. The sequence goes on along the minus strand of NC_092333.1, from coordinate 218,261,466 downwards.
ACAGCTTTTAGATGTATGTACTATTGGTAAATACACTCTAATGATCAGATCTTAGCAGCCCATGTAAGTCACCTAACATATGTGGGAACCATCATTTGGCAACTAGCATAAAATATCTCATAAAATTACAAAAATATTAGTAATCATTCATGACTTATTTACATATAAACAAAATTATACATCCTTTATATCTAATCCATATACCAACGACCAAAAACACCTACAAACACTTTCATTCTTCAATTTTATTCATCTAATTTATCTCTCTCAAGTTCTATCTTCAAGTTCTAAGTGTTCTTCATAAATTCTATAAGTTCTAGTTTCATAAAATCAAGAATACTTCCAAGTTTGCTAGCTTACTTCCAATCTTGTAAAGTGATCATCCAACCTCAAGAAATCTTTCTTATTTACAGTAAGATATCTTTCTAATACAAGGTAATACTCATATTCAAACTTTGATTCAATTTCTATAACTATAACAATCTTATTTATAGTGGAAATCTTACTTGAACTTGTTTTCGTGTCATGATTCTGCTTCAAGAACTTTCAAGCCATCCAAAGATCCTTTGAAGCTCAAATTTTTTTTTTCATCATTTCCAGTAGGTTTACCTACTAAACTTGAGGTAGTAATGATGTTCATAACATCATTCGATTCATATATAAAAAACTACCTTGTTCGAAGGTTTAAACTTGTAATCACTAGAACATAGTTTAGTTAATTCTAAACTTGTTCGAAAACAAAAGTTAATCCTTCTAACTTGACTTTTAAAATCAACTAAACACATGTTCTATATCTATATGATTTGCTAACTTAATGATTTAAAATCTGAAAACACGAAAAAACACCGTAAAATCGGATATACGCCATCGTAGTAACACCGCGGGCTGTTTTGGGTTTGATAATTAAAATCTATGATAAACTTTGATTTAAAAGTTGTTCTTCTGGGAAAATGATTTTTCTTATGAACATGAAACTATATCCAAAAATCATGGTTAAACTCAAAGTGGAAGTATGTTTTTCAAAATGGTCATCGAGACGTCGTTCTTTCGACTGAAATGACTACCTCTTACAAAAACAACTTGTAACTTATATTTCTGACTATAAACCTATACTTTTTCTGTTTAGATTCATAAAATAGAGTTCAATATGAAACCATAGCAATTTGATTCACTCAAAACGGATTTAAAACGAAGAAGTTATGGGTAAAACAAGATTGGATATTTTTTTATTGTTTTAGCTACGGGAAATATTGTAACAATTCTATACAAATCATATCCTAGCTAACTTATATTGTATTATACATGTATTCTAATATATTATGTAATCTTGGGATACCATAGACACGTATGTAAATGTTTTGACATATCATATCGACCCATCTATATATATTATTTGGAACAACCATAGACACTCTATATGCAGTAATGTTGGAGTTAGCTATACAGGGTTGAGGTTAATTCCAAAAATATATATACTTTGAGCTGTGATCTAGCCTGAGACGTGTATACACTGGTTCGTGGATTGATTCAAGATAATATATATCAATTTATTTCTGTACATCTAATTATGGACAACTAGTTGTAGGTTACTAACGAGGACAGCTGACTTAATAAATTAAAACATCAAAATGTATTAAAAGTGTTGTAAATATATTTTGAACATACTTTGATATATATTTACATATTTGTTATAGGTTCGTGAATCGACCAGTGGCCAAGTCTTACTCCCGACGAAGTAAAAATCTGTGAAAGTGAGTTATAGTCCCACTTTTAAAATCTAATATTTTGGGATGAGAATACATGCAGTTTTATAAATATTTTACGAAATAGACACAAGTAAATGAAACTACATTATATGGGTGAATGATCGAAGCCGAATATGCCCCTTTTGCTTGGTAGCCTAAGAATTAGTAAACCGATCTACTAATTGACGCGAATCCTAAATATAGATCTATTGGGCCTAACGAAACCCATCCAAAGTACCGGATGCTTTAGTATTTCGAATTCATTTTTATCATGTCCGAAGGATTTCCCGGAATGATAGGGGATATTCTTATATGCATCTTGTTAATGTCGGTTATCAGGTGTTCACCATATGAATGATTTTTATCTCTATGTATGGGATGTATATTGAAATATGAAATCTTGTGGTCTATTATTATGATTTGATAATATATAGGTTAAACCTTTAACTCACCAACATTTTTGTTGACGTTTTAAGCATGTTTATTCTCATGTGATTATTAAGAGCTTCCACTGTTGCATACTAAAATAAGAACAAGATTTAGAGTCCATGCTTGTATGATATTGTGTAAAAACTGCATTCAAGAAACTTATTTGTGATGTAATATATTCTTATTGTAAACCATTATGTAATGGTCATATGTAAATGGTATATTTTAGATTATCATTATTTGATAATCTACGTAATGCTTTTTAAACCTTTATAGATAAAATAAAGGTTATGGTTGTTTTAAAAATGAATGCAGTCTTTGAAAAACGTCTCATATAGAGGTCAAAACCTCGTGACGAAATCAATTAATATGGAACATTTATAATCAATATGAACGGGACATTTCAAAGTTTGTCATGAGGATGTTGTGCAACTTGGCTTGGGTTTCCTTCGTCAAACTCGCTCCTATTTTCACTTTCTGATCCGGGTACGTGGGATTTATCAAGATGTAACACCCTGCCGATGTTTCGCCTGTTGATTTCTCTTCCTCTTTCACCGTAACTGAAGCACGATTCCTTGCTTTTTAAGGAATTTTACTAATCCGTGAACCGTGGACGGTATTTGTAATGACCCGGCTTTTTCGAATTGCATTCGTATATGTGTAATTTATATTATGTGCATTTATACTTCTGTCATCTTGAATATTTTCTGAGCTTACGACATATTTAGAAATAATTCGCGATATTTCAGAAATGCGTACTTACTTGAATAGCCTACTTTAATTTAATTCTGAATGGATTCGCCCGTTAGCGTCACTAGCCAGAAGGACTTAGATGTTTGGATGACTTACAATGTAATTTAATAATAATTGAAATATTATTATTATTATTTTTATTTATTATTTATTAGTGATAATTAATTAAATAAATTACTTGTGCACACTAGCTCCCTACTTGGGCTTAGCATTTTATTTGGACTACAAGTATTATTTATTCCATGGCCCAACCTAAATTAATTAGTGGACTATATAGAACATGGCTAACCCATTAAAATTAAGCCTTTTAAGCATAAAGCAACCCACCAACCAAAAAGTAAAAGTTGCCACTACATGTGTACTAGATTCCCAACATTCTTTTCCATTACCAACATCACAAACCCTCCCCCCCCCCCCCCTTATAAATTTCAACCTAAATCACTCTCATCATCATTTCCATCATTTTTCAAGTTTTGAATTTTTCTTTAAGGAAGTTTAAGCTCTAGTTTCATTCCTTTTCAATTTCTTGAAAAGCTTGTAAGTTTTCTTGATTTTTCATGCTTACTTCCACTTTATTTATTACTTTTTATTTCATAATCATCATCATCCAAGATCTAAGCTTTCTAGCTTATGGTCTCATGAATCTTTGTTATATCTAAGCTTTCTAGCTTATGGCCTCATGAATCTTTGTTAGATCTAAGCTTTCTAGCTTATGGTCTCATGAATCTTTGTTAGATCTAAGCTTTCTAGCTTATGGTCTCATGAATCTTGTTAGATCTAAGCGTTATAGCTTATGGTTTCATGTATTTTGTTTAGATATAAGCTTTATAGCTTATGGTCTCAAAAATCTTTGTTAGATCTAAGTTTGTTTTGCTTATGGTCACTTAAAACATGAAGATCTAAGCTTCTAGCTTAAAGATCCATGACAGACTTGTTATTATTTTGAAAATGGAAGAAAGATGCAATCTTTAGCACCTTAGTTGCAAAAGGTTGTAGCTTTCATCTACTTGAACATAAAGCTTGAGTCTTTATCATCAAAATGTGATAAAGAAGCAAACTTGAACATAAAGCTTGAGTCTTTATCATCAAAATATGATAAAGGTGCAACCTTTGTAAACTTAGAAGCTTGAAACACTAAGAAGGTTGAAGCCTTTCTACTCCTATGTAGTAATGATGCAATCTTGTTGAACGTGGAAGCTTTGATTACTATAAAGGTTGAAGCTTTACTACTTCCATGTAATAAAGATGCAATCTTTTTCAATATGAGAGCTTTAGATGTCACGATCCGGAAAATTTTGACTAATTTTTAAACCAAACTCTCGATAGGATTTAATATTTTTGACACGATAAGAAAAGTCTGTTATCTTGAATCTCAAAAATTTTGAACTGTTTGCATGAATTCATTTGATCCTCTGACTTTTCCCAGCGATTCACGAACAACTGTTTGTAGATAGATATGTATATAAATATATTTGTGTGTGTATATATATATATATATAATAACTTGAAACTTGTTATTTAAAAACGTATTTATATATATTTTTGTAGGAATATATATATACATCCATATTTTTTTTAGTTAAATATCAACTGAGATCATTAACCTTTATATTATGTTCAATATTGCAACTATCTGAAAATGACTTATTAAGTGCAAAGCATTTGGTTAATTAAGATCACTTGAACTGTCGGTAGATAATACAAATAAAAGGCTGCTATATCTTTTAATTATTGCAAATGAGAATTTAAAATTTTGTATATAATACCCCCTACGTTCCTTTATGGTGTTAGTCAAAGAACACAATTCTATATATATATATATATATATATATATATATATATATATATATATATATATATATATATATATATATATATATATATATATATATATATATATATATATATATATATATATATATATCTTAGACAACTAGCACACCACAATCTTTTGTTCAAACTCTACATCATCACCTTTATTTCTTTCATTTGTTTTATGTTTGCTATTCCCTAATTCCATTGACATCTTTACCATCTTCTTTACTATTTCCTTTACAACTAGCATATGTAGTGGTATTTTTAGTCAACAATTAAACTATATATTACTCCTTTACGTTGCATCGTGTATCATTTCCATTCGGTCACTGGTGAAGATGAAACAAATTAACAATGATTAAGAGTCACTTGCATTGTTTATTTAACTCTATATATGCACACATACATGCACGATATATTTACCTCATTTTATTCTTCTAACTTTAAAAACAAATCACAATCATTAACACTATGCAAATGTTTGATTCCTTACTTTCTGTTTTCAATCCTTTGCACACCATAACATATATAATATATGAATATATTGATAAAATAAGATACATGCATATTATCATTATCAACAATTACAACTAGTACCATCTCTTGTTCTTATTCAATTATGAGACGACCCGTCCTAATCCATCTGGACGAATACATTAAATTTGGTTACATCACGAGGTACTTGACCTCTATATGATATATTTTATAAACAATGCATTCGTTTTTAAAAGATAAACTTTCATTACAATGAAAGTTGATGGCATGCATACCATTTCTGTTGGTCCCTTGATAACAACAGGAGTATTATAGAGGGAGGGTGAATACAATTTTTTTAATTAACTTAACAGTTAAACACGATTAGTATTCAAGCATGTAAATGAAATAGAGTCACAGGTAATTTTCAAAGGTTATTCTTTATTGATTGAATCACAAAGAATCACAACTATCCTTGGCAGAATGATAGTTGGTTGATATAGATTACCTAGAATATAGCTAAGAGGTAAACTAAAAGCTATTACACGTTTTTGACTCTAAATAAATAAATCCACACCACTAGTTGTTACAATAGTGGATACAACAATTTATAGTAGTCCTATTAACTGTGTAATGGTTCTATTGTCCACTGGTACATAGGATGTCTGTACTTGTGGGGACAACTGCATCAGAGAGCATGCTCTCCTCTTTCCTCTTTGGTAGCTATTTATAGGAACATCCCAATTCGGTTTGGCACCACTATTTGATTAAACAAATAGAATTTTGTGTTTCCTAGGTGTTGACAAAGTATAACCCATGTTTGTACATGCGTTAAACTTCTGCATTCCCACGTGGTCTTGTAAGGTCACTTGTCAGCCGCCGACGCGTGTCCTTTTCTGTTCAACTTTGTCTTTGACTTCTGTTGAATAGTACAATTGATGTAGACCACTCAGGAAACTACTATGCTTATAATGGAGCATAGCTGTCTTGTGTTTTAAGCTGCATTCCAGCTGTGCTGGTTCTTCATTACTGAGACACTTGATATTCTTGAACTGCTGAGTACACATCATGTGCTGATTGAATAAAACTGTCTACCTTGTGCTGGTAGACTGAGCAGCAAACTACACTCGACACAACAATATCTGCTGTCTATACATAAACAAACTTGTGCTGGCTGCACATAACATTTTCGTGCAAATAAATTACAGTTTTGTCATAATTAAATCCTTAATTATTTTGGGGACTTAACAATCTCCCCCTATTTGATGATGACAAAACCTATGACATATAGAGAAAACACTGAAGCTACCACAGAGGGACCTAATGAAAAATGGGCAGTAAATTTGTCCCTTTTAAGTTTTTTTTTTTGGGATCTTTTGCTGAGTTATCTATATCTTATAATTTGATATGATTTTGAAGATAAACTCATTTCACTTTCATTATAACAGAGTATATACAGTAATTACAAGAACATCATAATGAAAAATGAAATAAACAAAAGATACAATTTAAGCACTAGAGGGCTATCTGTCTTTATCTTTATATAATTCCTCTTCAGATAGCTCCTCTTGTTTGATTTTCCAGGCTTCAGGAAATAGGATAGGTATATCAGCAGGATCAAATACAGGGATATGAGGAGGTAGAATGATGGGATCTCTTCTTTGTGGGCCTTCACCAGTAGATTTCTTTCCTTTAGGTTTTTGAAAAAGTACTTCTTCTACGTTTACTACTGGTGCATTCCTAAATTTTGTAGCTTTGTTGAAGAGCTCTTGGAGTTCTGGCTTCAATGTCTTTTTAATACCACTTTCAGCTTTACCAATGAAGTACTCCAATATCTCCATCCATTCACTGAATCCTAAGGATCGTAACTCATCATAATTTATCCTTTCTTGAACATTATTCTCCCTACTGACATTGAAAGGTCTTTTTGAGCCTCTGTGCACTTTGATGATCTTGATGGGATTTGATCTTCTATTCATCACATAACCATACCTGCTCCTATAAAAATGATCAAATAGTTCTATGGTTCGGGCAGTTTCTATAGGAGCAATAGCAGGTGCTTTCTCAGCAGCTTCTAGTTCATCAAGGGCCTTATCCTGTTCCTTGACAATGGCTTTAGCTAATTTGAGGGACTCAGCCTCTTGATTTCTATTAGCAGCCAATTTGTCTTCTACTTCCTGAAGCCTTAACCTCTCAGAGAGTTCAGCATCAGCAACCTCCCTTCTTTGCCTTTCAGCTTCTAAGCCCAACAGATAATCATCGGCAATAATTTTCAGGGACTTTGCTGTTTCAATTATCTTTCTACCCTCTTCAGTTCTAAGGGCAGCACGATACTGCCTTAGATCCATACCCAGTTAGCGAGCCTCTTGAAATTGAGCTTTCTCCTCATCAGTAGAGAGCCTTTGACCACTGTTATTTAAGTATACACCAATTTCAATGCCATAAGTCAAGGCGATGATGTAGAATGGCTGATCAAGAGGATGATACAGCAATCTAACTTGGCGTATCCTTTCATTAATAGCTGCTTGTCTTTGCTCAAGAAATTCTTGTACAGTGATCTCCAGCCTGTAAGCCTCTCTTTCATCTCGATTCATTCTAGATAGATCTGGCTCACTACGAGCAACTGAATCATCTTCCCAAGATCTGTGTTTACCATGACGTTTTGGGGAAGATGGAGGATACATGATTGATTCACCTATGCCAGATGAACTCACTGGAAACTGATTAACACGATTATCCTGTGTTTTGTTAAAATAAGTGAGGGTCCGGGGAGAGATAGGTGATTGAACAAATAAGTGATCTCTTCTACCCCAGACTGTAAAGTCAGCAGGATTAACCGTATCATCATCTTGATTAGCACCCAGCACATCCACCTTTGCTGGGTCTTCAACACTTATTTCACCCAGCAGCACACTACTGGCTGGGTCTTCATTCACAGCACTCCTTGATGTGTCTTCAGTACCAGCTGACTGATTAGTATCAGCTGGCACAACTGCCACAGTATCTTCATCAGCTGCCTCAAATAGGGGTCCTTTCCTTAGGGGTTGGTTATCCCTAGGAGCAGATTTCACCCTTTATTTGTCAATTGGCTTGGGTTCAGCTGATGGTTCTTGTGTTGATACTGGTTCTTGTGGTGGCAGATAGGGAACAATAGCAAGATGCTCCCCCTAAACATCAACATCTGCTGGCTGTTGTTGTGTAGCTGGCTGAGTAGACGATACTGGTCGAGAAGATGAGCTGGTTTCTAACATTGCATCTAGCCATTTCATAAATGCATCAGCTCTAACTCCTCCTGACTCAGTAGAAGCTAAATAGTCTTTCATCTCTTCAGGAGTCATCTTCTTTATTCTATCTGCTCGCTCAGCATACAGCTTGGCTTTCTTTTTAACATACTTGATCATGAACTTAGCATTTCTTTTCAGGGTAGCCCTTTTATATTCTTCAATGCTGATCAGATCATCATCAATTTCACACTTATCAGGAGTGAGGGTTCGTCTACACTCAATTTTAAGTCTTTTTAGAGCAGCATAGGCCCCAAATTTAGCGTTGAAAGTGAAATGTCCCATTCATATCGATTATAAACGTTTCATATTAATTGATTTCCTTGCGAGGTATTGACCTCTATATGAGACGTTTTTCAAAGACTGTATTCGTTTTTAAAACAAACCATAACCTTTATTTTATTGTTAAAGGTTTTAAAATCATAACGTAGATTATCCAGTAATGATAATCTAAAAGATAACATTTTTCACACTGCCATTACATAATGGTTTACAATAATATTACACATCGATTTAAATCTCCGAATGCAGTTTTTAAACAATATATTACAAGCATGCTGACTCCAATTCTTGTCCTTAATTAGCATGCAATAGCGGAAGCTCTTAATAATCACCTGAGAAAAAACATGCTTAGAAACGTCAACAAAAATGTTGGTGAGTTATAGGTTTAACCTATATATTTCAAATTGTAATAATAGACCACAACATTTCATTTTTCATAAACATCCATCTCATATCAGGCATTTCGCATAAACTGCATAGAGATAAAAATCATTCATATGGTGAACACCTAGTATCCGAAATTAATAGAACGCGTCTAGAATATCCCCATCATTCCGGGACTCTCATCGGACATGATAAAATCGAAGTACTAAAGCATCCGTAACCCGGATGGGGTTTGTTAGGCCCAATAGATCTATCTTTAGGATTCGCGTCAATTAGGATTTCTGTTCCCTAATTCTTAGATTACCAGACTAAAAAGGGTGATATTCGGTAATAATAATTCAACCATAGAATGTAGTTTCGCATACTTATGTTTATTTTGTAAAACATTTATAAAATTGCATGTATTCTCATCCCAAAATATTAGATTTTAAAAGTGGGATTATAACTCACTTTCACATATTCTTAATTCGTTGAGAATTAGACTTGGCCACTGATCGATTCATGAACCTATAATAAATATATACATATATATCAAAGTATGGTCGAAATATATTCACAATATGTTTTATTACGTTTTAACGATTTAAGTTTGTTAAGTTAGCAGTCCAACGTTAGTAATCTACAACTAGTTGTCCACAGTTAGATGTACAGAATTAAATCAATATATATTATCTCGAATCAATTCATGACCCAGTGTATACAAGTCTCAGGCTAGATCACAACTCAAAGTATATATATTATTTTGGAATCAACCTCAACCCTGTATAGCTAACTCGAACATTACTGCATATAGAGTGTCTATGGTTGTTCCCAAATAATATATATAGATGGGTCGATATGATATGTCAAAACATTGTATACGTGTCTATGGTATCCCAAGATTACATAATATATGTTAGAATACATGTATAATACAATATAAGTTAGTTAAGTTATGATTTGTATAGATTTGTTACAAATTTCACGTAGCTACAACAAGTAAAAATATCCAATTTTGTTTTACCCATAACTTCTTCGTTTTAAATCCGTTTTGAGTGATTCAAGTTGCTATGGTTTCATATTGAACTGAAATTTATGAATATAAATAGAAAAAGTACAAGTTTATAGTCAGAAATATAAGTTATAAGTCGTTTTTTTAAGAGGTAGTCATTTCAGTCGAAATAACGACATCTTGATGACCATTTTGAAAAACATACTTTCACTTTGAGTTTAACCATGATTTTTGTATATAGTTTAATGTTCATAAGAAAAATCATTTTCCCAGAAGAACAACTTTTAAATCAAAGTTTATCATAGTTTTTAATTATCTACCCCAAAACAGCCTCTGGTTTCACTACGACGGCGTATGTCCGGTTTTACGGTGTTATTCGTGTTTCCAGGTTTTAAATCATTAAGTTAGCATATCATATAGATATAGAACATGTTTTTAGTTGATTTTAAAAGTTAAGTTAGAAGGATTAACTTTGTTTGCGAACAAGTTTAGAATTAGCTAAACTATGTTCTAGTGATTACAAGTTATAATCTTTGAATAAGATAGTTTTATATATATGAATCGAATGATGTTATGAACATCATTACTACCTCAAGTTTAGTAGGTAAACCTACTGGAAGTGACAAGAAATGATCTACTTTCAAAGGATCTTGGATGGCTTGAAAGTTCTTAAAGTAGAATCATGACACGAAAACAAGTTCAAGTAAGATTTCTACTCGAATTAAGATTGTTATAGTTATAGAAATTGAATCAAAGTTTGAATATGAATTATACCTTGAATTAAAATGATAACCTACTATAAATAACAGAGGTTTCTTGATCTTAGATGATTACTTGGAATGGATTAGAAAGCTTGGAAGTAAACTTGTAAACTTTAAAGTGTTTATGAAGTGTTCTTGAGTAGTTGTTTTGTATGTTGATCTAGGTCAACTAGATTGAGCTAGATTGAGCTAGATTATGAAGAAAATGATGAAGAACACTTAGAACAATAAGAGAGGAATTGAGAGAGAGTAATTTGATGCATAAAAGTTGGAATGAAAATGTGTATATGGTTGGTAAAGAAAAACGTGATCCTACCCTTGAATATAAGGTTCCATTAGTTTGTATTTTTGTTAGATATTTCATGCTAGTTGCCAAATGATGGTTCCCACAGGTTTAGGTGACTCATTAAGGCTGCTAAGAGCTGATCATTGAAGTGTATATACCAATAGTATATACATTTAGAAGTTGTGTATTGTACGAGTACGAATACAAATTGAATACGAGTAAATAGTGTACTGTAGTAAATAGTGTTTACTATAGCAAATAGTATTTTACTGTAGTAAATAGTATTTTACTGTAGCGAATAGTATTTACGGTAGCAAATAGTGTTTTACTGTAGCAAATAGTGTTTTACTGTAGAAGTATTTTACAGTAAATAGTGTACTGTAGTAAATAGTGTTTACTATAGCAAATAGTATTTTACTGTAGAAGTTGTGTATTTTTGATTTAATTGTATTTCTTCTTATATATATATATATATATATATATATATATATATATATATATATATATATATATATATATATATAAAAACTTACATCATAAAAAAAACAATTATATAATTATCACAAGTTTTGACGTTCGTGAATCATCAGGCAAACGGGGTGGTCAATTGTCTACATAAACTCATTTCAATTAATCAAGTCTTAACAAGTTTGATTGCTTAACATGTTGGAAACATTTATTCATGTAAATATTAATCTCATATAATATATAATCATGAAAAAGTTTGGGTCACTACAGTACCTACCCGTTAAATAAATTTCGTCCCGAAATTTTAAGCAGTTGGAGGTGTCGACACATCTTCTGAAAATAAGTGCGGGTATTTCTTCTTCATCTGATCTTCACGCTCCTAGGTGAACTCGGGTCCTCTACGAGCATTCCATCGAACCTTAACGATTGGTATTTTGTTTTGCTTAAGTCCTTTAACCTCACGATCCATTATTTCGACTGGTTCTTCAATGAATTGAAGTTTTTCATTGATTTAAATTTCGTCTAAAGGAATAGTGAGATCTTCTTTGGCTAAGCATTTCTTCATATTTGATACGTGAAAAGTATCATGTACGCAGGCGAGTTGTTGAGGTAATTCAAGTCGGTAAGCTACTGGTCCGACACGATCTATAATTTTGAATGGTCCAATGTACCTTGGATTCAGTTTTCCCCGTTTACCAAATCGAACAACACCTTTCCAAGGTGATACCTTAAGCATGACCATATCACCAATTTCAAATTCTATATCTTTTCTTTTACTGTTCGCGTAGCACTTTGTCGACTTTGGGCGGTTTTCAACCGTTGTTGAATTTGAATGATTTTCTCGGTAGTTTCTTGGATAATTTCTGGACCCGTAATTTTTCTATCCCCCACTTCACTCCAACAAATCGGAGACCTGCACTTTCTGCCATAAAGTGCCTCAAACGGTGCCATCTCAATACTCGAATGGTAACTGTTGTTGTAGGAAAATTCTGCTAACGGTAGATGTCGATATCAACTATTTCCAAAATCAATAACACATGCTCATAGCATGTCTTCAAGGGTCTGTATCGTCCTTTCACTTTTCCCATCAGTTTGTGGATGATAGGAAGTACTCATGTCTAGACGAGTCCCCAATGCTTGTTGTAACATTTACCAAAACCTTGAGACAAATCTGCCATCCCTATCAGAGATAATAGAGATTGGTATTCCATGTCTGGAGACAACTTCCTTCAAGTATAGTCGTGCTAACTTCTCCATTTTATCATCTTCTCTCATTGGTAGAAAGTGTGCTGACTTGGTGAGACGATCGACTATTACCCAAATAGTATCATAACCACTTGCAGTCATTAGCAATTTAGTAATAAAATCCATGGTAATGTTTTTCCATTTCCATTCCGGGATTTCAGGTTGTTGAAGTAGACCTGATGGTTTCTGATGTTCAACTTTGACCTTAGAACACGTCAAACATTCTCCTACGTATTTAGCAATATCGGCTTTCATACCCGGCCACCAAAAATGTTTCTTGAAATATTTGTACATCTTCCCCGCTCCGAGATGTATTGAATATCTGGTCTTATGTGCTTCCTTAAGTACCATTTCTCTCACATCTCCAAACTTTGGTACCCAAATTCTTTCAGCCCTATATCGGGTTCCGTCTTCCCGAATATTAAGATGTTTCTCCGATTCTTTGGGTATTTCATTCTTCAAATTTCCTTCTTTTAAAACTCTCTGATGTGCCTCTTTTATTTGAGTAGTAAGGTTAGTACGAATAATTATATTCATAGCTTTTACCCGCATAGGTTCTCTATCCTTCCTACTCAAAGCGTCGGCTACCACATTCGCCTTCCCCGGGTGGTATCGAATCTCAAAGTCATAATCATTCAATAGTTCAATCCACCTACGTTGCCTCATGTTCAGTTTTTTCTAATCAAATATATGTTGGAGACTTTTATGGTCAGTATATATGATACTTTTGACCCCATATAAGTATGTCTCCAAGTCTTTAATGCAAAAACATCCGCGCCTAATTCCAAATCATGTGTCGTATAATTCTGCTCGTGAATCTTTAATTGTCTAGACGCATAAGCAATTACTTTCGTTCGTTGCATTAATACACAACCAAGGCCTTGTTTTGAGGCATTACAATATATCACAGAATCATCATTCCCTTCACGCAATGACAATATAGGTGCCGTAGTTAACTTTTTCTTCAACAATTGAAACGCTTTCTCCTGCTCATCCTTCCATTCAAATTTCTTCCCTTTATGTGTTAATGCAGTCAAGGTTTTTGCTATTTTGGAAAAATCTTGGATGAACCTTCTGTAGTAACCAGCCAATCCTAAAAATTGGTGTATCTGCGTCGGAGTTTTCGGGGTTTCCCATTTCTCAACGGTTTCAATCTTTGCCGGATCAACTTGAATACCTTCTTTGCTCACTATGTGACTGAGGAATTAAACTTCTTTCAACCAAAATGCACACTTTGAAAATTTAGCATACAGTTTCTCATTCCTCAACAATTCTAGCACTTTTCTTAAATGTTCTTCGTGCTCTTGCTCATTCTTTGAGTAGATAAGGATGTCATCAATGAAAACAATAACAAACCTGTCAAGATATGGCCTACACACTCGGTTCATGAGATCTATGAACATAGCTGGTGTGTTAGTCAATCCAAACGGCATAACCATAAACTCACAATGACCGTAACACGTCCTAAAAGCAGTCTTTGGAATATCATCTTCCTTCACCCGCATTTGATGATACCCGGAACGTAAATCGATCTTTGAATAAACCGACGAGCCTTGTAGTTAATCAAATAAGTCATCGATTCTCGGTAGTGGATAACGGTTTTTGATGGTAAGTTTGTTCAACTCTCTATAGTCGATACACAACCTGATGTACCATCCTTCTTTTTGACAAACAAAACAGGAGCTCCCCACGGTGATGTACTTGGTCGAATGAAACCATCTAAAAGTTCTTGTAATTGGCTCTGGAGTTCCTTCATTTCACTGGGTGCGAGTCTGTATGGCGCACGAGCTATCGGTGCAGCCCCGGGTACAAGATCTATTTGGAATTCAACGGATCGATGTGGAGGTAGTCCCGGTAATTCTTTCAAAAATACATCGGGAAATTCTTTTGTAACGGGAACATCACTAATGTTCTTTTCTTAGGGTTTGACTTCCTCGATATGTGCTAGAATGATATATCAACCTTTTCTTATATTAATTTTTGCGTCTTCAAACTACTAATAAGATTTAACTTCGCGTTGCTCTTTTCTCCGTACACCATTAAAGGTTTTCCTTTTTCACGTACAATACGAATCTCATTTTTGTAACATACAACCTCTGCTCTCTCCTTTTTCAACTAGTCCATGCCAATTATCACATCAAAACTTCCTAACTCTACTGGTATCAAATTAATCTTAAATGTTTCGCCAACCAGTTTAATTTCTCAGTTTTGACATATTTTATCCACCGTAATAAACTTACCTTTTGCTAATTCGAGTAAAAACTTATTATCTAAAGGCTTTAATGGAAAACTTAATTTGGCACAAAAATCTCTACTCATATAGCTTCTATCCGCACCCGAATCAAATAAAACATAAGCAGGTTTATCGTCAATAAGAAACGTACCCGTAACAAGCTCTGGGTCTTCTTGCGCTTCTATCGCATTAATGATGAAGACTCTTCCTCGTCCTTGACCATTTTTATTTTCCTGATTTGGGCACCTAGTTTTGTAGTGGCCCTTCTTTCCGCATCCGAAACAAATAATGTTGGCATTTTCTGTTCCTTTATTCCCTGGTCCGTAAACTTCACACTTTGCTGCACTATGCCCCATTCTATTACACTTGGTACATGTTACCGAACAATAAATATCCGAATGGTACCCCTCACACCTTTTGCACGGAATTTTCTGGTTTTTGTTGCCATGGTTGTTATTGAGATGGTTGTTGTTGCGATTGTTACTATTATTGGGACGGTGGTTGTAGTAGTTGTTGTTGTTGGGATTATTGTTGTTGCATTTGTTGTTGCGAAAATTGGTGCGATTGTAGTTGTGATTGTTATGTTGATTGTTGAAGCGATAGTTACTGTTGTTGTGTTGGCGACTTTTGTCACTATTTTCTTCCCACTTCCTCTTGACTTGTTTCTTGTTGGCTGCTTCGGCTGCCTGCTCTTTAATTCTTCCCTCAATTTGATTTATGAGTTTATGAGCCATTCGACTTTCCTTTTGTATGGAGGCGGGCTCGTGTGAACTCACATCCTCTTGAATTCTTTCTGGTAACCCTTTTACAAATGCGTCGATCTTCTCTTCTTCATCTTCGAACGCTCCCGGACACAATAGGCACAATTCTATGAATAGTCGTTCGTACGTGGTAATATCAAACCCTTGTGTTCGTAACCCTCTAAGCTCTACCTTGAGCTTATTGACCTCGTTTCTGGGACGGTACTGCTCGTTCATCAAGTGTTTGAATGTTGACCACGGTAGTACGTAAGCAGTATCTTGTCCCACCTGCTCGAGATAGGTGTTCCACCATGTTAACGCAGTACGTGTGAAGGTATACGTAGCATACTTTACTTTGTCTTCTTCAGTGCACTTACTTATGGCAAACACCGATTCGACCTTCTCGGTCCAACGTTTCAATCCGATTAGTCCTTCAGTTCCATCGAATTCTAAAGGTTTACAGGCAGAGAATTCTTTATAGGAGCATCCTACACGATTTCTTGTAGAATTAGTTCCACTGCTAGAACCAGAGTTATTGTTGTTATTTTGCATTATGGCCTGC
The DNA here is from genome assembly GCF_046630445.1 of Rutidosis leptorrhynchoides. Classification (NCBI taxonomy): domain Eukaryota; kingdom Viridiplantae; phylum Streptophyta; class Magnoliopsida; order Asterales; family Asteraceae; genus Rutidosis; species Rutidosis leptorrhynchoides. The sequence goes on along the minus strand of NC_092333.1, from coordinate 218,245,017 downwards.
ATTGCAGCTATATTTGCAGCAAGAAAGGTACGGAATTCTTCTTCACTCATATTCATGGTGTGTTGAGTAGTCGGTGCCATTTCCTTCAAAAATAGCCAAAAGAAATGAGTTAATCATATAGAATATTAAGAGTAGTCAATAGTATTTCGTAGCATAATATGAACTTATTTATAAAAGCTTTTTTTTCATATTAGCATTTTATAAGTTTTAATTCGGGTAGTACCTATCCGTTAAGTTCATACTTAATAGCTAAAATACAATTCAACTACTACAATTCTATATGAGAAACTGATGACAATAATATTTCACGTTCAAACTTTTATACAATATTTTACAAACTTACAATACCGCTATTTTACATATAGCATGAAATATAGCACACATTAACATTGATACAAGGCAATTGCGAAGACAATTCTAGTTTAACGCAAGTCATTCCGCTAAAGCAATAAAGATACGTAATTCATAGGTCCAGAAACAAGTCATGCATTCTGGTTGTACTAATATTATTTCCCATCCTTGATTATGTGGAAGATAACCATTGTGACCGTTGGCTAGGCAGCATGTTGTAACGTCGTCAAAAGGACGAGGGTTTCGTAATGCCTAACAGCCCTGTAACAATCTAAAAACCTTGTCTCTCACCCCAACTACCGAATCCGTCACTTGTGGGAAGGTTTTATTTAAAAGTTGTAATCCGATGTTCTTTTTATCACTTTGGTGAGAAGCGAACATTACTAACCCGTAAACATAACATGCTTCTTTATGTTGCATGTTAGAAGCTCTTTCTAAAGCACGAAGTCCTATGTTGGGATATGTTGAGTCAAAATAGGTTCTTAACCTGTAGCGTAAAATTGCACTTGGGTTCCCCGCATTTAACGCTTTAAAGAAAACACGGCGTAACTTAAGGTCTCCCCAATGTGATATACCCCATCTTTCAAAAGAAAGCCTTTTATAAACTAAGGCATGCCTGGAACGTTCTTCAAATGTTCTACAAACTAATTTTGCCGTAAATAATTGTGCCGACGAATTCTGACCGACTCTAGACAAGATTTCATCAATCATATCCCCGGGTAGGTCTTCTAAAATTTTTGGTTGTCTATCCTTAACATCCATTTTGTGTTTTTATACTGTAAAAATAGACGAGGGTTAGATTCATAAAAGATACTTAACAAACAATACAAGCAATTTTTACATATATCATAAAAGCACAAGCACACTATATTACATATATTACATCGCATGATTACAACTCTTTATTCCGACTTACTTGTTTCTTCTTCTTCGGACTTGGTTTGTTTCGCTAATTTACTAGAGATATATGGTGCTCCCCTAATACGAGCCGTTCTTTTCACAAATGGTCTAGAAAAACCTGGTGGCTTAGATGTTCCCGGGTTATAGCTAAAACTTAAGAAATACGGGTGTTGACGGTATTTCCCATCGGGATATTTCATGTTAACATAGAGGTCATCGGGGTTGGAATTAGGTTTCTCTATTTTGATGCATTTTTCCTTATTATTTTCTTTTTCCTGTTCAAATTGGGTCGGAGTAATTTCTATAACATCATAGGAATCCTCATCGGGATCCGATTCATCGGAAAATTGGTAGTCTTCCTAATATTTTGCTTCCTCGGAGGAAACACCATTGACCATTATTAATTTTGGTCTATTGGTTGAGGGTTTTCTTTTATTTATCTGTTTTTCAGTGGTTTCTAATATTTTCTCCTCTGGAACCTCTTCTTCTTCCGGTTCCTCTTCTTCCGGTTCCTCTTCTTCTGGTTCCTCTTCTTCCGGTTCCTCTTCTTCGTTCCTCTTCGGGAATTTGTGAGTCTTCCCAATATATATTCAACTCTTCATTATTATTAGGTGAGTCAATGGGATTTGTACTAGAGGTAGACATCTATCACACAATATCAAACATATTAAGAGATTAATATATCACATAATATTTACATGTTAATAATATATAGTTTTCAACAAAAAAATGGTAAGCAATCGTTTTTCAAGTAAACACGGTCGAAGTCCAGACTCACTAATGCATCCTAACAAACTCGGTTAGATACACTAATGCAAATTTCTGGTTCTCTAAGACCAACGCTCGGATACCAACTGAAATGTCCCGTTCATATCGATTATAAACGTTTCATATTAATTGATTTCCTTGCAAGGTATTGACCTCTATATGAGACGTTTTTCAAAGACTGCATTCATTTTTAAAACAAACCATAACCTTTATTTTATCGTTAAAGGTTTTAAAATCATAACGTAGATTATCCAGTAATGATAATCTAAAAGATAACATTTTTCACACGACCATTACATAATGGTTTACAATAATATTACACATCGATTTAAATCTCCGAATGCAGTTTTTAAACAATATATTACAAGCATGCTGACTCCAATTCTTGTCCTTAATTATCATGCAACAGCGGAAGCTCTTAATAATCACCTGAGAATAAACATGCTTAAAAACGTCAACAAAAATGTTGGTGAGTTATAGGTTTAACCTATATATATCAAATTGTAATAATAGACCACAAGATTTCAGTTTTCATAAACATCCATCTCATATCAGGCATTTCGCATAAACTGCATAGATATAAAAATCATTCATATGGTGAACACCTGGTAACCGACATTAACAGAACGCGTCTAGAATATCCCCATCATTCCGGGACTCTCATCGGACATGATAAAATTGAAGTACTAAAGCATCCGTAACTCGAATGGGGTTTGTTAGGCCTAATAGACCTATCTTTTGGATTCACGTCAATTAGGGTTTATGTTCTCTAATTCTTAGATTACCAGACAAAAAAGGGTGATATTAGGTAATAATAATTCAACCATAGAATGTAGTTTCGCATACTTGTGTCTATTTTGTAAAACATTTATAAAACTGCATGTATTCTCATCCCAAAATATTAGATTTTAAAAGTGGGACTATAACTCACTTTCACAGATTCTTAATTCGTTGAGAATTAGACTTGGCCACTGATCGATTCACGAACCTATAATAAATATATACATATATATCAAAGTATGATCGAAATATATTCACAATATGTTTTATTACATTTTAACGATTTAAGTTTGTTAAGTTAGCAGTCCAACGTTAGTAATCTACAACTAGTTGTCCACAGTTAGATGTACAGAATTAAATCAATATATATTATCTCAAATCAATCCACGACCCAGTGTATACAAGTCTCAGGCTAGATCACAACTCAAAGTATATATATTTTCTTGGAATCAACCTCAACCCTGTATAGCTAACTCGAACATTACTGCATATAGAGTGTCTATGGTTGTTCCCAAATAATATATATAGATGGGTCGATATGATATGTCAAAACATTGTATACGTGTCTATGGTATCCCAAGATTACATAATATATGTTAGAATACATGTATATTACAATATAAGTTAGTTAAGTTATGATTTATATAGATTTGTTACAAATTTCACGTAGCTACAACAAGTAAAAATATCCAATTTTGTTTTACCCATAACTTCTTCGTTTTAAATCCGTTTTGAGTGATTCAAGTTGCTATGGTTTCATATTGAACTGAAATTTATGAATCTAAACAGAAAAAGTATAAGTTTATAGTCATAAATATAAGTTACAAGTCATTTTTGTAAGAGGTAGTCATTTCAGTCGAAAGAACGACGTCTTGATGACCATTTTGAAAAACATACTTCCACTTTGAGTTTAGCCATAATTTTTAGATATAGTTTCATGTTCATAAGAAAAATTATTTTCCCAGAAGAACAATTTTTAAATCAAAGTTTATCATAGTTTTTAATTATCTATCCCAAAACAGCCCCCGGTTTCACTACGACGGCGTATGTCCGGTTTTACGGTGTTATTCGTGTTTCCAAGTTTTAAATCATTAAGTTAGCATATCATATAGATATAGAACATGTGTTTAGTTGATTTTAAAAGTCAAGTTAGAAGGATTAACTTTGTTTGCGAACAAGTTTAGAATTAACTAAACTATGTTCTAGTGATTACAAGTTATAATCTTCGAATAAGATAGTTTTATATATATGAATCGAATGATGTTATGAACATCATTACTACCTCAAGTTTAGTCGGTAAACTTACTGGAAGTGACAAGAAATGATCTAGTTTCAAAGGATCTTGGATGGCTTGAAAGTTCTTGAAGTAGAATCATGACACGAAAACAAGTTCAAGTAAGATTTCTACTCGAATTAAGATTGTTATAGTTATAGAAATTGAATCAAAGTTTGAATATAAATAAGACCTTGAATTAGAATGATAACCTACTGTAAATAACAGAGGTTTCTTGATCTTAAATGATTACTTAGAATGGATTAGAAAGCTTGGAAGTAAACTTGTAAACTTTAAAGTGTTTATGAAGTGTTCTTGAGTAGTTATTTTGTATGTTGATCTACGTCAACTAGATTGAGCTAGATTGAGCTAGATTATGAAGAAAACGATGAAGAACACTTAGAACAATAAGAGAGGAATTGAGAGAGAGTAATTTGATGCATAAAAGTTGGAATGAAAATGTGTTTATGGTTGGTGAAGAAAAAACGTGATCCTACCCTTGAATATAAGGTTCCATTAGTTTGTATTTTTGTTAGATATTTCATGCTAGTTACCAAATGATGGTTCCCACATGTTTAGGTGACTCATTAAGGCTGCTAAGAGCTGATCATTGAAGTGTATATACCAATAGTATATAAATTTAAAAGTTGTGTATTGTACGAATACAAATATAGATTGAATACGAGTAAATAGTGTTACTGTATTAAATAGTGTTTACTGTAGCAAATAGTATTTTACTGTAGCAAATAGTGTTTTACCGTAGCAAATAGTATTTTACTATAGCGAATAGTGTTTTAGTTGTACATCTTTAATTTAATTGTATTTCTTCTTATATATATATATATATATATATATATATATATATATAAAATAAAAACTTACATCATAATAAAAAAATAAAACGATTATATAATTATCCCAAGTTATGACGTTCGTGAATCATCAGGCAAACGGGGTGGTCAATTGTCTACATAAACTCATTTCAATTAATCAAGTCTTAACAAGTTTGATTGCTTAACATGTTGGAAACATTTATTCATGTAAATATTAATCTCATACAATATATAATCATGGGAAAGTTTGGGTCACTACAGAAAGCAGCATCTAATTCCTGCTGTCTCTTCTGACGTCTCTCCATTTTTCTTTTCATTTTACGTTCAATGATTTGAGAGACAACAAAAGATTCAGCAACAGCCAATTCAGAAACGTCACTGGGCTTACTGCCAGAACCAATATCATCCACTAATGTGGCAGACACACTGGGTTGAAATTCACCAGCTGCCTGTACACCAGCTTCAGTATGAGTGTTGCTGGGCTTAGTGCCAGTACCATCATCACCATCTCTCCTTTGCTGTTTAAGAGCCTTTTCATGCTCATGCTCCCCCTTAGATGGTTTTCTCTTTTTGGACTTCTTTCTAGACTTCTTCTCCCCCTTTTTGTCATCAGCAGGGGCAGAAGGGTGAGCAGGGGAGACCTGTGCATCAAGGTCACTATCTGACTGAGGAACAGAGAAAGCAAAATTGTTCCAGTCAGCATCAGCAGGAGAAAGATGGGCATCAGGATCTACGCCATATTGTCTTAGGCAGGGGTTGGAAGTTCGAACTTCATTTCTAGCAACACCCATGGCCATTTGTTGGACATCAGCCCTAACATCAGCTTGAAGAGTAGCCATTCGTTGCATTACCTCCACCATTTGAACATAAGCTGAGGCAGGAATCATAGTAGCCATTTGCTGTTCCTGCGAATCCAATCTCTCTGACAATACCCTATTCTCCTCATTAAGAAAGAGAATTCTGCGATTAGAAGCATCCAAATCAGCTTGAAAATGGGAAATATCCTCAGTATACTCATTGTGAGAGATGATTCGCTTCTTTAAATCCTCCTCCTCGTCATGTTGTTTGACAATGGCTTCCACCGCAAGATCTGTAAAGGCACATACTTGTTTGAGCTGGGCTTCAATGGATGAAGTTGTAACTTGCCCAGCTGTTTGTATGGCTTCAGTTATTCTATCAACAATGGTAGAGTGGATGGTGTTTTGTAGATCTGGTATAACTTCAGCTAATGTCTTATAGACAGCCAAAGTGGAGATGGCAGCCACCTCATCAGCATTAAACTTAGTATAGCTGGTGGAAGGACGATCACTAGCAGCTAACACAGGAGTACCTCTGTGGGGTGGTGGAGGTGGAAGGTCAGAGTCTGACTCGTCACCATGATCACCATCATTTTTACCTTCACCCGAAGGTTTAAAACCACTGGTATCCTTGTCAGCATCATTATCAGCACCATCAGTGAGATCCATTAGTTTATCTTTGGATCCAGTCACATTATCATGAATGACTGGCTCTTTCTTATCAGTACCTTTATCAGCATCACCATCAGATGAAGAAGATGATGAGGAAGAAGCTGATGACTCAGAAGGTACTGGCAAATCAGGAAGTTTTTGCATGATAAATTTACCAGTAGTGGGATCTCTGATGAACTTGAGAGGCCTCCATGTACCAGGCCATGGAGAAGCAGCTGGAGCCATACCAAAATAGTGATAGTATGGCTGCTCATTGATATGTTCTAAAGTGGCCAGCCTCTCATATACTTCTTCTCTTGCTGGTCGATCAAGCTGAGACAGCATTTCAGTCAGCTCTTCTCTAGGTAGTTTACTGGCTGACACCAGAGCACTTTGGGGATCAATAGTCAGCTGATCCACCAGCAAGGCAACTTTGGGAGTGATGGATGCTCCCTGATAGATGAAGTTAGGTATAAATTCATCAGGATCTAGTACCTGGCACACATATGGCTTCTGCTCAACAGAAGCAGTAGCCTGAGATGAATCAGTAGTGGCAGTAGCAGAGGTACCAGCATCCATAATGAGTTCCGTAGAACCAGTAGCAGCAGTAGGTGACTGTGCAGTAGGTGAAGAAGCAGCATCTCCAACACCTCTAAAGAAAGTATCCGGTTTTGAATCAGAAACCTGTAGATTACCAGCGGGATCCACAGTAATAAATTGTCTCGATTGAAGATCAGAAACATCCAGAATACTAATAGAACCAGTGACATGTGCAGAATAGGCAGCATTTACTGCAATAAGCTCATCGGTAAGCACCACGTCATCCTGGTCACCACCTGTAGTAATTTCCTCACTAACAGCAGTCGGAGGAGTAACAGTGGTAGAACCAGTAACATCAATATCAAGAACCTCCTTAACAATATTACCAATGACCTTTTCAAGTGCAGGAGGAGGTTCCATTATCATCTCCTCAACCACTACAGAATCGGTGGTTGAAGTAGCAATACCAGAGACAGTAGGAGGAGTAGTAGAAATATCAGCAGTAGCTAACTCGTCATTATCAGTAAGAACAGTGGAACCAGCAACCACATTGTCTCCAGTAGAGCATGCAGCAGTAGAGATAACAGTACTAGTATCAACACCACCAGTAGGCAAATCAGTAGAACCAACACCAGTAGCAGAAGTAGAGAGCTCATCAGTAGAAACATTAACATCCTTTTCTTGCTCCCCCTCTGCCTGTTCATCTACCCGGCTAAGAACTGAAACAAAAGAACATTTTATGTTAACAACTATAGAACCAAATAAATTTCACTCAACAATTGCATCTGTTGTTGGTCTCTGGGGACAGACTGGTGGTTTAGTCAGCCCTTTGATTGAGACAGAGTTAGGTGTCTATAAGTGCAGCTGTGACTCTGCTGACTCATTGGCAACACATGTTGACCCAGATAGCGTAAGAGTTCTGGCTGGTAATGATGTAGGAGTGAGACTCTTATCATGATCTAAGTAACATATTGGCTGTGCGGTATCCTGAGCTGGTTCAACACGATGAGGACCCAGCTCAAGTCTGCTTTGGGGGTCAATTATGTGCTCTGCTGGTTGTACTGTCAGCAGAGGATATAGCATTAAGTTCAATTTAGAAAAATGTGGAAGTGTCTAGTTAGAAGAGTATGGGTTGCTACTCTTTTTAACACTAGTTTTAAAACCAGTCAGCTTGGGAGCCAAGGTTATACCTTTAACTCCACTTTCATTTTTCAAGTCAGCAGTTAAAATGTTTTTAATTAAGTTAGAATTTTCTGCTGTTAGGTCTAGAAACGCACCAGGTTCCATAGCCACATCCTTTGCAGGAGCAGCAGTTGAGACTGGTGCAATCTCCCCTGTGGTTTACTTGGAGCCAGCCTTTGCACGTTTGGATTTGCCTGTTACCAAGAAATAGATGAGCAACAGATTTCAATACTAGAATTGGGTAGTCAATATATAAGACTGGGGTTGTTGTTTATTTTCAGAAAGCACTAGATTCTAATACAACTACTGCTTTACCAGTATATGAGACGGTGGCTGTTCTAGTTGAGGTAGCTGGCTGCTTCCTACGCGTAGCTGGCTTACGCTGAGGACCCTCCCCCTCAGCTGGTGCAACACCAGAGGCAGTCGATTGGTGAGCTCCACCCCGAGCAGCAAGATACTCGAGCATGCCTGGTGTTAAACCAGTATATGGAGCAGCAGGCACATCTTTTGGCATACCCCCTTGTTTTAGAGGCAGGTCGTATGATTGATCAGCAATCTGCTGGTAAGCTTCACCCAGCTCATTTTCAAAGACCAGGGAATCTTGGAAAGGGGATTAAATGTGTTCGTTTAGGTGCTTGCACCATCTCCCTTAGCCTCAAATAAATTTCCCCGGCATAATCAATGTTTCTGTTGAACAACAAACCATGAGCAATTTTAAGCTCAAAATCTGAGCACTGGTCAAAACTTCCTAATTTTTAGCTGATGCACTGGGTCAGCAGCCCAAAGAAGTAGTACCAAAGAGGTAGCATATGCTTCCTCAAAGGTGTATGAGCTATTGGTTGAGAAAATCCAATGATTTCTAGCACCTCCCGTCTGAATACATCGCTGGATGGTGAATTGATAAACGGTCCATCTGGTAAATGAAGGGCATGGCGGATGGCCTCAACGGTGATGGAGCAAGTTAGGGTTTTGGTTACCATGCCATGAATACATGGAACATTCTGGGGAGTGGTGGCAGTATACCAAAATCGTGCCAAGCAGGCAGCATATAAGTGTGAGGGTACACCGGTGATAGCTCTAGCCATAGGGGATTGCCGGATGTAGTCGATTAGCATTTCATAACCCATATTGGCTTTTGATTTGGGAATGGAGAGTGAATGAGTAGCATTGCCTCTCGATAAGCGAATAGTCGTGTGTTCAGGTGCATTAGCAGCCCTGTTCCTCCGTTGCCGGTTGTGAAATGTCCCGTTCTTATTGATTAAAAACGTTCCATATTAATTGATTTCGTTACGAGGTTTTGACCTCTATATGAGACGTTTTTCAAAGACTGCATTCATTTTTAAAACAAACCATAACCTTTATTTCATAAATAAAGGTTTAAAAAGCTTTACGTAGATTATCAAATAATGATAATCTAAAATATCCAGTTTACACACGACCATTACATAATAGTTTACAATACAAATATGTTACATCGAAATCAGTTTCTTGAATGCAGTTTTTACACAATATCATACAAACATGGACTCCAAATCTTGTCCTTATTTTAGTATGCAACAGCGGAAGCTCTTAGTATTCACCTGAGAATAAACATGCTTTAAACGTCAACAAAAATGTTGGTGAGTTATAGGTTTAACCTATATATATCAGATCGTAACAATAGACCACAAGATTTCATATTTCAATATACATCCCATACATAGAGATAAAAATCATTCATATGGTGAACACCTGGTAACCGACATTAACAAGATGCATATATAAGAATATCCCCATCATTCCGGGACACCCTTCGGATATGATATAAATTTCGAAGTACTAAAGCATCCGGTACTTTGGATGGGGTTTGTTAGGCCCAATAGATCTATCTTTAGGATTCACGTCAATTAGGGTGTCTGTTCCCTAATTCTTAGATTACCAGACCTAATAAAAAGGGGCATATTCGATTTCGATAATTCAACCATAGAATGTAGTTTCACGTACTTGTGTCTATTTTGTAAATCATTTATAAAACCTGCATGTATTCTCATCCAAAAAGTATTAGATTTTAAAAGTGGGACTATATCTCACTTTCACAGATTTTTACTTCGTCGGGAAGTAAGACTTGGCCACTGGTTGATTCACGAACCTATAACAATATATACATATATATCAAAGTATGTTCAAAATATATTTACAACACTTTTAATATATTTTGATGTTTTAAGTTTATTAAGTCAGATGTCCTCGTTAGTAACCTACAACTAGTTGTCCACAGTTAGATGTACAGAAATAAATCGATAAATATTATCTTGAATCAATCCACGACCCAGTGTATACGTATCTCAGTATTGATCACAACTCAAACTATATATATTTTGGAATCAACCTCAACCCTGTATAGCTAACTCCAACATTCACATATAGAGTGTCTATGGTTGTTCCGAAATATATATAGATGTGTCGACATGATAGGTCGAAACATTGTATACGTGTCTATGGTATCTCAAGATTACATAATATACAATACAAGTTGATTAAGTTATGGTTGGAATAGATTTGTTACCAATTTTCACGTAGCTAAAATGAGAAAAATTATCCAATCTTGTTTTACCCATAACTTCTTCATTTTAAATCCGTTTTGAGTTAATCAAATTGCTATGGTTTCATATTGAACTCTATTTTATGAATATAAACAGAAAAAGTATAGGTTTATAGTCGGAAAAATAAGTTACAAGTCGTTTTTGTAAAGGTAGTCATTTCAGTCGAAAGAACGACGTCTAGATGACCATTTTAGAAAACATACTTCCACTTTGAGTTTAACCATAATTTTTGGATATAGTTTCATGTTCATAATAAAAATCATTTTCCCAGAATAACAACTTTTAAATCAAAGTTTATCATAGTTTTTAATTAACTAACCCAAAACAGCCCGCGGTGTTACTACGACGGCGTAAATCCAGTTTTACGGTATTTTTCGTGTTTCCAGGTTTTAAATCATTAAGTTAGCATATCATATAGATATAGAACATGGGTTTAGTTGCTTTTAAAAGTCAAGTTAGAAGGATTAACTTTTATTTGCGAACAAGTTTAGAATTAACTAAACTATGTTCTAGTGATTACAAGTTTAAACCTTCGAATAAGATAGCTTTATATGTATGAATCGAATGATGTTATGAACATCATTACTACCTCAAGTTCCTTGTATAAACCTACTGGAAATGAGAAAAATAGATCTAGCTTCAAAGGATCCTTGGATGGCTTGAAAGTTCTTGAAGCAGAATCATGACACGAAAACAATTTCAAGTAAGATTTCCACTCGAAATAAGATTGTTATAGTTATAGAAATTGAATTAAAGTTTGAATATGATTATTACCTTATATTAGAAAGATAACCTACTGTAAGTAACAAAGGTTTCTTGATCTTGGATGATTACTTGGAATGGATTTAGAAAACTTGGAAGTAAACTTGCAATCTTGGAAGTATTCTTGATTTTATGAAACTAGAACTTTTGGAATTTATGAAGAACACTTAGAACTTGAAGATAGAACTTGAGAGAGATCAATTAGATGAAGAAAATTGAAGAATGAAAGTGTTTGTAGGTGTTTTTGGTCGTTGGTGTATGGATTAGATATAAAGGATACGTAATTTTGTTTTCATGTAAATAAGTCATGAATGATTACTCATATTTTTGTAATTTTATGAGATATTTCATGCTAGTTGCCAAATGATGGTTCCCACATGTGTTAGGTGACTCACATGGGCTGCTAAGAGCTAATCATTGGAGTGTATATACCAATAGTACATACATCTAAAAGCTGTGTATTGTACGAGTATGAATACGGGTGCATACGAGCAGAATTGTTGATGAAACTGAACGAGGATGTAATTGTAAGAATTTTTGTTAAGTAGAAGTATTTTGATAAGTGTCTTGAAGTCTTTCAAAAGTGTATGAATACATATTAAAACACTACATGTATATACATTTTAACTGAGTCGTTAAGTCATCGTTAGTCGTTACATGTAAATGTTGTTTTGAAACCTTTAGGTTAACGATCTTGTTGAATGTTGTTAACCCATTGTTTATTATAACAAATGAGATATTAAATTGTTATATTATCATGATATTATGATATATAATATATCTTAGTATGATATATATACAGTTAAATGTCGTTACAACGATAATCGTTACATATATGTCTCGTTTCGAAATCATTAAGTTAGTAGTCTTATTTTTACATATGTATTTCATTGTTAATACACTTAATAATATATTTACTTATCATTTAACATAATTAACCAAGTGAAACAATATCTTAATAAGATTCATATGTACCTAGTAAGACGTTGTTATAACGATAATCGTTATATATATCGTTTTCGAGTTTCTTAAATTAATAGTCTCATCTTTATGTATATAACTCATTGTTAAAATACCTAATGAGATACATACTTATAATAAAATCATGTTAACTATATATATAACCATATATATGTCATCGTATAGTTTTTACAAGTTTTAACGTTCGTGAATCACCGGTCAACTTGGGTGGTCAATTGTCTATATGAAACCTATTTCAATTAATCAAGTCTTAACAAGTTTGATTGCTTAACATGTTGGAAACACTTAATCATGTAAATAACAATTTCATTTAATATATATATAAACATGGAAAAGTTCTGGTCACTACAGTACCTACCCGTTAAATAAATTTCGTCCCGAAATTTTAAGCAGTTGGAGGTGTTGACGTATCTTCTGGAAATAAATGCGGGTATTTCTTCTTCATCTGATCTTCACGCTCCCAGGTGAACTCGGATCCTCTACGAGCATTCCATCGAACCTTAATAATCGGTATCTTGTTTTGTTTAAGTCTCTTAACCTCACGATCCATTATTTTGACGGGTTCTTCAATGAATTGAAGTTTTTCATTGATTTGGATTTCGTCCAACGGAATAGTGAGATCTTCTTTAGCAAAACATTTCTTCAAATTTGAGACGTGGAAAGTGTTATGTACAGCCGCGAGTTGTTGAGGTAGCTCCAGTTGGTAAGCTACTGGTCCGACACGATCTATAATCTTGAATGGTCCAATGTACCTTGGATTTAGTTTTCTCCGTTTACCAAATCGAACAATGCCTTTCCAAGGTGAAACCTTAAGCATGACCATTTCTCCAATTTCAAACTCTATATTTTTTCTTTTACTATCCGCGTAGCTCTTTTGTCGACTCTGGGCGGTTTTCAATCTTTGTTGAATTTGGATGATTTTCTCGGTAGTTTCTTGTATTATCTCTGGACCCGTAATCTGTCTATCCCCCACTTCACTCAAACAAATCAGAGACCTGCACTTTCTACCATAAAGTGCTTCAAACGGCACCATCTCAATGCTTGAATGGTAGCTGTTGTTGTAAGAAAATTCTGCTAACGGTAGATGTCGATCCCAACTATTTCTGAAATCAATAACACAAGCTCGTAGCATATCTTCAAGCGTTTGTATCATCCTTTCGCTCTGCCCATCAGTTTGTGGATGATAGGCAGTACTCATGTCTAGACGAGTTCCCAATGCTTGCTGTAATGTCTGTCAGAATCTTGAAATAAATCTGCCATCCCTATCAGAGATAATAGAGATTGGTATTCCATGTCTGGAGACGACTTCCTTCAAATACAGTCGTGCTAACTTCTCCATCTTGTCATCTTCTCTTATTGGCAGGAAGTGTGCTGACTTGGTGAGATGATCAACTATTACCTAAATAGTATCATAACCACTTGCAGTCCTTGGAAATTTAGTAATGAAATCCATGGTAATGTTTTCCCATTTCCATTCCGGGATTTCATGTTATTGTAGTAGACCTGATGGTTTCTGATGTTCAGCTTTGACCTTAGAACACGTCAAATATTCTCCTACATATTTAGCAATATTGGCTTTCATACCTGGCCACCAAAAATGTTTCTTAAGATCCTTGTACATCTTCCCCGTTCCAGGATGTATTAAGTATCTGGTTTTATGAGATTCTCTAAGTACCATTTCTCTCATATCTCCAAATTTTGGTACCCAAATTCTTTCAGCCCTATACCGAGTTCCGTCTTCCCGAATATTAAGATGCTTCTCCGATCCTTTGGGTATTTCATCCTTTAAATTTCCCTCTTTTAAAACTCCTTGTTGCGCCTCCTTTATTTGAGTAGTAAGGTTAGTGTGAATCATTATATTCATAGATTTTACTCGAATGGGTTCTCTGTCCTTTCTGCTCAAGGCGTCGGCTACCAGATTTGCCTTCCCCGGGTGGTAACGAATCTCAAAGTCGTAATCATTCAACAATTCAATCCACCTATGCTGTCTCATATTCAGTTATTTCTGATTAAATATGTGTTGAAGACTTTTGTGGTCGGTATATATAATACTTTTGACCCCATATAAGTAGTGCCTCCAAGTCTTTAATGCAAAAACAACCGCGCCTAATTCCAAAACATGCGTCGTATAATTTTGCTCGTGAATCTTCAATTGTCTAGACGCATAAGCAATCACCTTCGTCCGTTGCATTAATACACAACCGAGACCTTGCTTTGATGCGTCACAATAAATCACAAAATCATCATTCCCTTCAGGCAATGACAATATAGGTGTCGTAGTTAGCTTTTTCTTCAATAATTGAAACGCCTTCTCTTGTTCATCCTTCCATTCAAATTTCTTCCCTTTATGCGTTAATGCAGTCAAGGGTTTTGCTATTTTGGAGAAATCTTGGATGAATCTTCTGTAGTAACTAGCCAATCCTAAAAATTGACGTATATGCTTCGGAGTTTTTGGGGTTTCCCACTTTTCAACGGTTTCGATCTTTGCCGGGTCCACCTGGATACCTTCTTTGTTCACTATGTGATCGAGGAATTGAACTTCTTCCAACCAAAATGCACACTTTGAAAACTTAGCGTACAGTTTTTCTTTCCTCAATACTTCTAGCACTTTTCTCAAATGTTCTTCGTGCTCTTGATCATTCTTTGAGTAAATAAGTATGTCATCGATGAAAACAATGACAAACTTGTCAAGATATGGCCCACACACTCGGTTCATAAGGTCCATGAACACAGCTGGTGCATTAGTCAATCCAAACGGCATAACCATAAACTCGTAATGACCATAACGCGTCCTAAAAGCAGTTTTTGGAATATCATCCTCCTTTACTCGCATTTGATGATATCCAGAATGTAAATCGATCTTCGAATAAACCGACGAGCCTTGTAGTTGATCAAATAAGTCGTCAATTCTCGGCAGTGGATAACGGTTTTTGATGGTAAGTTTGCTCAACTCTCTGTAGTCAATACACAACCTAAATGTACCATCCTTCTTCTTGACAAACAAAACAGGAGCTCCCCACAGTGACGTGCTTGGTCGAATGAAACCATGTTCTAATAGTTCTTGCAGTTGGCTTTGCAGTTCTTTCATCTCGCTGGGTGCGAGTCTATAAGAAGCACGAGCTATTGGTGCAGCTCCTGGTACAAGATCTATTTGAAATTCAACAGATCGATGTGGAGGTAGTCCCGGTAATTCTTTCGAAAATACATCGGGAAACTCTTTTGCGATGGGAACATCATTGATGCTCTTTTCTTCAGTTTGTACTTTCTCGACGTGTGCTAGAACAGCATAGCAACCTTTTCTTATTAGTTTTTGTGCCTTCAAATTACTAATAAGATGTAGCTTCATGTTTCCCTTTTCTCCGTACACCATTAAGGATTCTCCTTCTTCTCGTACAATGCGAATTGCATTTTTTTAACATACGATCTCTGCTTTCACCTTCTTCAGCCAGTCCATGCCAACTATTACATCAAAACTCCCTAACTCTACTGGTATCAAATCAATCTTAAATATTTTGCTATCCAGTTTAATTTCTCGATTCCGGCATATATTATCTGCTGAAATTAATTTACCGTTTGCTAATTTGAGTAAAAATTTACTATCCAACGGCGTCAATGGACAACTTAATTTAGCACAAAAATCTCTACTCATATAACTTCTATCCGCACCCGAATCAAATAAAATGTAAGCAGATTTATTGTCAATAAGAAACGTACCCGTAACAAGCTCCGGGTCTTCCTGTGCCTCTGCCGCATTAATATTGAAAACTCTTCCGCGGCCTTGTCCATTCGTGTTCTCCTGGTTCGGGCAATTTCTAATAATGTGGCCCGGTTTTCCACATTTATAACAAACTACATTGGCATAACTTGCTCCGACACTACTTTCTCCGCCATTACTCATTCCGACACCATTTGTTCCTTTCGTTCTATTAACCCCTGGTCCATAGACCTCACACTTCGCCGCGCTATGACCATTTATTTTACACTTGTTGCAAAATTTGGTGCAGAACCCCGAGTGATACTTTTCACACCTTTGGCATAGCTGCTTCTGATTGTTGTTGTTGTTGCGGTTGTTATTGTTGTTGGGATGATTGTTGTAGTTGTTGTTGTTGTTGTTGTTGTTGTTGTTGGGCCGTTTGTTGTAGTTGCGATTGATGTTGCGATTGTTGGGATAATTGTTGCGATTATTATTGTAATTGCTGTTGTTGTTGTATTGGTGATTCTTATCACCGTTTTCCTCCCACTTTCTTTTGACTTGCTTCACATTGGCCTCTTCAGCCGTCTGTTCTTTAATTCTTTCCTCAATATGGTTCACTAGTTTGTGAGCCATTCTACATGCCTATTGTATGGAGGCGGGCTCGTGTGAACTTATATCTTTTTGGATTCTTTCTGGTAATCCTTTCACAAACGCGTCGATCTTCTCTTCCTCATCTTCGAACGCTCCCGGACACAATAGGCACAACTCTGTGAATCGTCTTTCGTACATGGTAATATCAAATCCTTGGGTTCGTAACCCTCTAAGTTCTATCTTGAGCTTATTAACCTCGGTTCTGGGACGGTACTTCTCGTTCATCAAGTGCTTGAATGCTGACCACGGTAGTGCGTAAGCATCATCTTGTCCCACTTGCTCTAGATAGGTATTCCACCATGTTAACGCAGAACCTGTGAAGGTATGCGTAGCATACTTCACTTTGTCCTCTTCAGTACACTTACTTATGGCAAACACTGATTCGACCTTCTCGGTCCACCGTTTCAATCCGATCGGTCCTTCGGTTCCATCAAATTCCAAAGGTTTGCAGGCAGTGAATTCTTTGTAGGTGCATCCTACACGATTTCCTGTACTGCTAGATCCAAGGTTATTATTGGTATGTAGCGCAGCCTGTACTGCGGCTATGTTTGAAGCTAGAAAAGTACGGAATTCCTCTTCATTCATATTCACGGTGTGTCGAGTAGTCGGTGCCATTTCCTTCAAAATAGTCAAATGGAACAAGTTAATCATACAGAATATTAAGAGTAGTTAATAGTATTTCGTAGCATAATATGAACTCATTTATAAAAGCTTTTTCTTCATATTAGCGTTTTATAAGTTTAAATTCGGGTAGTACCTACCCGTTAAGTTCATACTTAGTAGCTAATATACAATTCAACTACTACAATTCTATATGAAAAACTGATTATAATAATATTTCGCGTTCAAACTTTTATACAATATTTTACAAACTTACAATTCCGCTTATTTTACATAAAGCATGAAATATAGCACACAATAACTTTGATACAAGATAGTTGTGAAGATAATTCTAGCTAGTACACAAGTCGTTCAGCAAAGGCAATAAAGACACGTAATTCATATGTCCAGAAACAAGTCATGCATTCTGGTTTTACTAGGACTACTTCCCATCCTTGGTCTTGTGGAACATAACCGTTATGGTCGTTGATAAGACAGCGTGTTGTAACGTCGTCAAAGGGACGAGGGTTACGTAATGACCAACAGTCTCGTAATAACCTAAAAACCTCATTTCTTACCCCAATTACCGACTCCGTCACTTGTGGGAACGTTTTGTTTAATAGTTGTAGCCAGATGTTCTTTTTCTCACTTTGGTGAGAAGTGAACATTACTAACCCGTAAGCATAGCATGCTTCTTTATGTTGCATGTTAGCCGCTTTTTCTAAATCATGAAGTCCTATATTCGGATACATTGAGTCAAAATAATTTCTTAACCCGTTGCGTAAAATAGCATTTGGGTTCCCCGCAATATATGCGTCAAAGTAACACATCGTAACTTATGGGTTTCCCAATGTGATATCCCCCATCTTTCAAACGAAAGTCTCTTATAAACCAAGACATTCTTGGAACGTTCTTCGAATGTCTTACAAACTGATTTCGCCGTAAATAGTTGTGCCGAAGAATTCTGACCGACTCTAGACAAGATTTCATCAATCATGTCTCCGGGTAGGTCTCTTAAAATATTGGGTTGTCTATCCATTTTGTGTTTTTATACTGTAAAATAGACAAGAGTTAGATTCATAAAAAAAATACTTATTAATACAAGTAATTTTTACATATATCATAAAGCATAAGCACACTATATTACATATATTACACCACACGAATACAACTATCTTATTTCGACTCGCTCGTTTCTTCTTCTTCAGTTTTGGTTCGTTTTGCCAAGTTTCTAGGGATATATGATGTTCCCCTAATACGAGCTGTCGTTTTCCACAACGGTTTAGAAAAACCTGGTGGTTTAGAGGTTCCCGGGTCATTGTTACAACTTAAGGGCTTCGGGGGTTGACGATACATATAAAGTTCATCGGGGTTGGAATTAGATTTCTCTATTTTTATGCCCTTTCCCTTATTATTTTCTTTTGCCTTTTTAAATTCAGTTGGGGTAATTTCTATAACATCATCGGAATTCTCGTTGGAATCCGATTCATCGGAGAATTGGTAATCCTCCCAATATTTTGCTTCCTTGGCGGAAACACCATTGATCATAATTAACCTTGGTCGGTTGGTTGAGGATTTTCTTTTACTTAACCGTTTTATTATTTCCCCCACCGGTTCTATTTCCTCCTCCGGTTCCTCCTCTTCCGGTTCTGATTCTTCTTCCGGTTCTTCTTCTGGAACTTGTGAATCAGTCCAATATATATTCGACTCTTCGTTATTATTAGGTGAGTCAATGGGATTTGTGCTAGAGGTAGACATCTATCACACAATATCAAACATGTTAAGAGATTAATATATCACATAATATATACATGTTAATAATATATAGTTTCCAACAAAAATGTCAAGCAATCATTTTTAAAGAAAACACAGTCGAAGTCCAGACTCACTAATGCATCCTAACAAACTCGATAAGACACACTAATGCTAATTTTCTGGTTCTCTAAGACCAACGCTCTGATACCAACTGAAATGTCCCGTTCTTATTGATTAAAAACGTTCCATATTAATTGATTTCGTTGCGAGGTTTTGACCTCTATATGAGACGTTTTTCAAAGACTGCATTCATTTTTAAAACAAACCATAACCTTTATTTCATAAATAAAGGTTTAAAAAGCTTTACGTAGATTATCAAATAATGATAATCTAAAATATCCTGTTTACACACGACCATTACATAATGGTTTACAATACAAATATGTTACATCGAAATCAGTTTCTTGAATGCAGTTTTTACACAATATCATACAAACATGGACTCCAAATCTTGTCCTTATTTTAGTATGCAACAGCGGAAGCTCTTAGTATTCACCTGAGAATAAACATGCTTTAAACGTCAACAAAAATGTTGGTGAGTTATAGGTTTAACCTATATATATCAAATCGTAACAATAGACCACAAGATTTCATATTTCAATACACATCCCATACATAGAGATAAAAATCATTCATATGGTGAACACCTGGTAACCGACATTAACAAGATGCATATATAAGAATATCTCCATCATTCCGGGACACCCTTCGGATATGATATAAATTTTGAAGTACTAAAGCATCCGGTACTTTGGATGGGGTTTGTTAGGCCAAATAGATCTATCTTTAGGATTCGCGTCAATTAGGGTGTCTGTTCCCTAATTCTTAGATTACCAGACTTAATAAAAAGGGGCATATTCGATTTTGATAATTCAACCATAGAATGTAGTTTCACGTACTTGTGTCTATTTTGTAAATCATTTATAAAACCTGCATGTATTCTCATCCCAAAAATATTAGATTTTAAAAGTGGGACTATAACTCACTTTCATAGATTTTTACTTCGTCGGGAAGTAAGACTTGGCTACTGGTTAATTCACGAACCTATAACAATATATACATATATATCAAAGTATGTTCAAAATATATTTACAACACTTTTAATATATTTTGATGTTTTAAGTTTATTAAGTCAGCTGTCCTCGTTAGTAACCTACAACTAGTTGTCCACAGTTAGATGTACAGAAATAAATCGATAAATATTATCTTGAATCAATCCACAACCCAGTGTATACGTATCTCAGTATTGATCACAACTCAAACTATATATATTTTGGAATCAACCTCAACCCTGTATAGTTAACTCCAACATTCACATATAGAGTGTCTATGGTTGTTCCGAAATATATATAGATGTGTCGACATGATAGGTCGAAACATTGTATACGTGTCTATAGTATCTCAAGATTACATAATATACAATACAAGTTGATTAAGTTATGGTTGGAATAGATTTGTTACCAATTTTCACGTAGCTAAAATGAGAAAAATTATCCAATCTTGTTTTACCCATAACTTCTTCATTTTAAATCCGTTTTGAGTGAATCAAATTGCTATGGTTTCATATTGAACTCTATTTTATGAATCTAAACAGAAAAAGTATAGGTTTATAGTCAGAAAAATAAGTTACAAGTCATTTTTGTAAAGGTAGTCATTTCAGTCGAAAGAACGACGTCTAGATGACCATTTTAGAAAACATACTTCCACTTTGAGTTTAACCATAATTTTTGGATATAGTTTCATGTTCATAATAAAAATCATTTTCCCAGAATAACAACTTTTAAATCAAATTTTATCATAGTTTTTAATTAACTAACCCAAAACAGCCCGCGGTGTTACTACGACGGCGTAAATCCGGTTTTACGGTGTTTTTCGTGTTTCCAGGTTTTAAATCATTAAGTTAGCATATCATATAGATATAGAACATTTGTTTAGTTAATTTTAAAAGTCAAGTTAGAAGGATTAACTTTAATTTGCGAACAAGTTTAGAATTAACTAAACTATGTTCTAGTGATTACAAGTTTAAACCTTCGAATAAGATAGCTTTATATGTATGAATCGAATAATGTTATGAACATCATTACTACCTCAAGTTCCTTGGATAAACCTAGTGGAAATGAGAAAAATAGATCTAGCTTCAAAGGATCCTTGGATGGCTTGAAAGTTCTTGAAGCAGAATCATGACACGAAAACAATTTCAAGTAAGATTTCCACTCGAAATAAGATTGTTATAGTTATAGAAATTGAATTAAAGTTTGAATATGATTATTACCTTGTATTATAAAGATAACCTACTGTAAGTAACAAAGGTTTCTTGATCTTGGATGATTACTTGGAATGGATTTAGAAAACTTGGAAGTAAACTTGCAATCTTGGAAGTATTCTTGATTTTATGAAACTAGAACTTTTGGAATTTATGAAGAACACTTAGAACTTGAAGATAGAACTTGAGAGAGATCAATTAGATGAATAAAATTGAAGAATGAAAGTGTTTGTAGGTGTTTTTGGTCGTTGGTGTATGGATTAGATATAAAGGATATGTAATTTTGTTTTCATGTAAATAAGTCATGAATGATTACTCATATTTTTGTAATTTTATGAGATATTTCATGCTAGTTGCCAAATGATGGTTCCCACATGTGTTAGGTGACTCACATGGGC
The DNA here is from genome assembly GCF_046630445.1 of Rutidosis leptorrhynchoides. NCBI lineage: Eukaryota > Viridiplantae > Streptophyta > Magnoliopsida > Asterales > Asteraceae > Rutidosis > Rutidosis leptorrhynchoides. The sequence goes on along the minus strand of NC_092333.1, from coordinate 218,223,196 downwards.
TTCTAATAGCTGATCATTGGAGTATATATACCAATAGTACATACATCTAAAAGCTGTGTATTGTACGAGTACGAATACGGGTGCATACGAGTAGAATTGTTGATGAAACTGAACGAGGATGTAATTGTAAGCATTTTTGTTAAGTAGAAGTATTTTGATAAGTGTCTTGAAGTCTTTAAAAAGTGTATGAATACATATTAAAACACTACATGTATATACATTTTAACTGAGTCGTTAAGTCATCGTTAGTCGTTACATGTAAATGTTGTTTTGAAACCTTTAGGTTAACGATCTTGTTGAATGTTGTTAACCCATTGTTTATTATAACAAATGAGATATTAAATTGTTATATTATCATGATATTATGATATATAATATATCTTAGTATGATATATATACAGTTAAATGTCGTTACAACGATAATCGTTACATATATGTCTCGTTTCGAAATCATTAAGTTAGTAGTCTTATTTTTACATATGTATTTCATTGTTAATACACTTAATAATATATTTACTTATCATTTAACATAATTAACCAAGTGTATCAATATCTTAATAAGATTCATATGTACCTTGTAAGACGTTGTTATAACGATAATCGTTATATATATCGTTTTCGAGTTTCTTAAATTAATAGTCTCATCTTTATGTATATAACTCATTGTTAAAATACCTAATGAGATACATACTTATAATAAAATCATGTTAACTATATATATAACCATATATATGTCATCGTATAGTTTTTACAAGTTTTAACATTCGTGAATCACCGGTCAACTTGGGTGGTCAATTGTCTATATGAAACCTATTTCAATTAATCAAGTCTTAACAAGTTTGATTGCTTAACATGTTGGAAACACTTAATCATGTAAATAACAATTTCATTTAATATATATATATAAACATGGAAAAGTTCAGGTCACTACAGGTTGTGGTTGTTGATCAGGTTGTTATACCGGTTGTTGTTGTTGTTGTTGTTCCTCGGGCTGGTTTTCAACATGTGGTGATTGTGGTTGGATTGCCATTGATGATAGGTAAAGATGAAGATATGAAGTTGTGAAAGTTGGAAGATTGGAAGATTTTGAGAGAAAAGAGTGTGTGATTTTGAATAATGAATAACCGAAGGTTATTATGGAAGATAAAACACTCTTTTATCCGTTTTGATTGGGTGAAAAAGTGCAGGAGAGAGAAAATGGCAACTGTCATCTGCAGGCGTGTGGGCAGATGTGACAGACTGGCACATTTTTGAGGGGATACAGACTGTTGACATGACGTATATACGGCTTAAACACTCATACCTCCCATTCAGCATTAAATGCAGCAGGTTTTATTTCAAAATTGATTTAAAGACCACAAAATAAATTTTGTATTAAATACAAAATACTTTGTTACATATAATATGTCATGAATTTAATTTAAATCATTGGGAGTAAATGAGTTTCAGTTTTAAGGAATCATTTAATTTTGTGAGCTATTTATTATTTCATTTAAAACATTTTGAGTAACCAAAGTATAAAAGACCTTGTTGTGCTGAGTGTTTGACATGTAGGCAGTAAGTTAATAAATGTGACTTGCTGGTTTGCCCTACATGTTGTAGAGCCAGCACACCAAAAAAATTGTCTTTTATTTAAAGTTCAAGCATACCCAGCTCAGAGATGGGATAGTTAAAACGTTCTCATCTAAGGGCTTTGTGAATAGATCTGCTAACTGCTGGTCTATTGAAAGAATAGATCTGCTAACTGCTGGTCTGTTGAAATAAAATGTAGCTCCACATCTCCTTTTTGAACATGATCCCTTATGAAATGATATCGAACATCAATGTGCTTCGTCCTTGAATGCATCACAGGATTGTTGGTGATAGCAATTGCACTTGTGTTGTCACAGTAGATTGCAGTCTCTATAACAGGAACACCATAGTCCTTCAGCTGGCTTTGCATCCATAGTACTTGAGCAGTACAACTACCAGCAGAAATGTATTCTGCCTCAGCAGTAGATGTGGACACAATATTTTTCTTTTTGCTTGTCCAACTGACTAGCTTACCACCCAGTAACTGGCAACCACCAGTAGTACTTTTCCTATCTATTTTACACCCTGCGAAGTCAGCATCTGAATACCCAATTAGCTCAAAATCCTGGTCTTTGGGATACCAAAGACCACGTTTAGCACTACCTTTCAGATACCTAAATATCCTTTTTACTGCTAGCAAGTGTGACTCTTTAGGATCAGCTTGATATCTAGCACAGAGACATGTGGCAAACATAATATCTGGTCTGCTGGCTGTAAGATAAAGCAGGGATCCAATCATACCTCTATATTCAGTGATATTGACTGGTTCACCATTGGGATCAGTATCTATTTTAATAGATGCTGCCGTTGGGGTCCCTATATCCTTTAAACAGGTCAAACTAAATTTCTTTAACATATCTTTGATATATTTATCCTGATTTATAAAAATTCCATCATCAAGTTATTTAATTTGCAATCCCAAAAAGTATTGCAAATCTCTTTGTAAGCTCATTTCATATGTCTTTTACATAAGTTTTGAAAAATCTTGACAATGTTTCTCATTTTTAGATCCATAAATAATATCATCCACATATATCTGTACCAGTGAGAGATCACCATCTGTCTCTTTTGAGAACAGAGTGGTATCAATTATTCCAACTTTAAAACCTATACCAGTGAGATACACATGAAGTGTCTCATACCATGCTCTTGGTGCCTATTTGAGGCCATAAAGAGCTTTGTCTAGCTTGTAGACATGGTCTGAATATTTACTACTTACAAAACCATGAGGCTATTTGACATAAACTTCTTCTTGCAGCTTCCCATTTAGATATGCAGATTTAACATTCATCTGGAATACCCTAAAGTTCATCTTAGCAGCATATGCCAAGAACAATCTGATAGCTTCCATCCTAGCTACTGGAGCATATGTCTCTCCATAATCCAATTCTTCTTCCTATTTGAATCCTTGAGCTACCAATCTAGCTTTGTTTCTGATCACAATTCCATCTTCATCCATCTTGTTCTTGAAAACCCACTTGGTACCAATGATCTTCTTAGTTTCATCATCAGGTTTAGGTACCAATGTCTAAACCTTATTCCTATCAAACTGGGAGATCTCTTCTTGCATAGCTCCTGCCCAGCTTGGATCTTTGATTGCTTCATCAGGACATGTAGGTTCAATGGTAGACACAAAATTTACATGCATACAAAAGTTGCGGGTTGCATGTCTTCTTGTTTTAACACCACTAGCCAGATTACCAATAACTTGCTTAATTGGATGCTTTTTTGTCCATCTAGTGTTGTGAACAGGTGAGCTTGTCGTGGAACACACAGCATCTTGATCATCAGCTGGTTCAAAGGTATGAGCAGCAGTTGGAGACAGCTGTTCATTATTAATGTAACTAGTACCAGCTTGTGATCCTTCAGAACCAGTAGACCTATGCTCAAGTTGTAGGACTTCAGTAGAGCTAGTAGGTCCACTTGGTTTAGACACAGATGGAACAAAGTGTTCCATCTCATCATCAGAGAACCCAGTAAAATGGATTGGTGAGGGATTTGCAGCTGGTTCTTCTTCATCATCAAGAGCTTGCTGAGTAGGCTCTTTAAATAATAACACTTCATCTTCTTGACTGGGAGATGAAGCTAGGGCAGTTTCATCAAATGTAACATTAATTGATTCTTCAAAACAACCCCTTCTTTTATTAAAAACCCTATATGCCTTTGACATATTGGAATATCCCAAGAATATACCTTCATCAGCCTTAGCATCAAACTTGCCTAGCTGATCCCTATTGTTTAGAATGAAACAGGGAGTGCCAAATACATGAAGAAATGAAATTGAGGGTCTTCTTCCTTTAAGAACTTCATAAGCAGTTTTCTGATGTCTTTTCACTATTAAAGATCTATTCTGGGTAAAACATGCAGTGTTCACAGCTTCTGCCCAATATGAATTTTTCAGCCCAGACTCAGCTAACATAGATCTTGCTACTTCAATGAGAGTTATGTTTCTTCTTTCTGCAACACTATTCTGCTGAGGTGTTCTCACAGCAGAAAAGTTCTGTGAAATACCTTTGACAGCACAAAATTCTTCTAATGCAGCATTTCTGAATTCTGTACCATGATCACTTCTTAGCTGTTTCACCAGTTGCCCATTTAAAAGCTCCATTCTTTTGATAAAATTGATAATTTCATCAGCAGCTTCACTCTTTTGCTTCAAAAAGAATACCCAGGTGTATCTGGAATATTCATCAACAATAACCAGTGTATACTTCTTCCCACTACAGCTGGCCACATTAACAGGACCAAATAGATCCATATGAAGTAAATGAAATGGTTTCTCAACAGATGAGATTTGCTTTGATTTGAATGAGGCATTGTGATGTCTTCCCTTTTCACAGCCAGGACACAATCTGTCCTTTACATAAGACATAGTGGGTAGCCCAGACACCAAACTTCTACTGGATAATTTGTGAATGTCTTTGAAGTTGAGATGTGAGAGTCTCTTGTGCCAAAACCACTTCAGGTTGTCTGCTGCCTTTGAATAGAAACAAGTATCAGTTGTTGTGACTACTGTGTTAATGTCAATTTGATACATGTTTTCATGACGTTTTGCAGTCAGCAGTGGCTTCCCTGTCTTATCAAAAATAGTGCCAATTTTCCTTTTGAATTGGACTATCTTATTCTTACTTGTCAGTTGGCTTATGCTGAGTAAATTATGTTTAAGCCCAACGACATATGCAACATTTGAGAACGTGACATTCCCATTTGTCAATGTACCAAAACCCTTTGTGTAACCCAACGAAGTATCTCCATACGAAACAACTGGACCATCCTTTTCTTGATAGTCCATCAGCAAGGACTTACATCCGGTCATATGTCTCGAACAACCACTATCGAGATACCAGATTTGCTTGTTTTGAATGCCCTGCACAGTAGCTAAGAGATTAGTTCTTTTTGGGAACCCATCCAAGGATGGGTTCTGGAAGGGTCATCTTTGATGATCTCTTCCTGTCTGCTGGTTTGCTTGAAGAAGCAGTAGCAGATAAGGTTAGGGTTAGAGTACACCGGTTAGCTACGTGAAACTTGCTGCCACATTTGTAGCATTTTCTCACATTTGGTATCGGTGACTGGTCATACACTGAGTAAATTGGTGCAGTAAGATCGGGTTGACTTTTGGTTACTGCCTCAATTAGCTGGTCAAGCTTAACTGTCATAATTTCAGTAATAGACAGCTCATCATTCGAGTCCACTTTTGCTTTTTCCTTAAGGGCGGCTTTCTTCTTAGAACCAGTACCATAGTCATGGCGTATTGCTTTGCCTTTATCACTTGACGAGCCAGCGTGGGAAGTTACTGGCTTGTCTACTGAAGCTGATGAGCTAGAAGAAGTTTTACCTGCTGCCTTGGACTTGCCAGTATTTTGTTTGACTGGCTTGTCTACAGCTACTGGTTGACCAGTAAGTTTGTCATCAGCTGGCTCAGCACAATTGGAACTCGAACACGAAGGGGAATCAGTAGGTTTAATTTTTCGTAGATTATTTTCAGTGATTTCCCTTTTAATACGTCTTTCTTTTGGAGTCATGTAGTAGATGCTTGAGGGGTCAGTAGTCTCATCAATTGAGGTACTGGCTTCTCTTGCTCTAACTTCATCCTCCAAAATCTCTTTCATGGCAGGTGGTAGGGACACAGCAGGTCTAACAAACTTATTTTTCAAGACCTTTTTACCCTTAACTATCTTGGCAAAAGTATTTGGCAAGACAGCTTCAGGATCAGTATCAAGAATTGGGTCCATGAAAGTAACTTTTGCAATAGCAGCAGCAGCAGCATAGTCACCAGTAAAGAAAGCTTCAACTTGGACAGGCACCTGCTCGTTAACACACTTGGCTGTACGTTGAGCAGATGTACACCACGAAGCGACAACCTTTTTAAGATTATCCAGCTGGTTCTTGACTTCTGCTGCCTCAACGTGAAGAGACTTTAAATCATAGTTTTGTTTTTCAAGTTTGGAAATATCATCTTTCAAGATTTTAATTTCATCATTTTTGCTTTTAAGTTTCTCATTTAAAGATTTGTTGTCAGTTTTCAAAACTTCTTCACGTTTGCTGCCTCTACATAAGTCAACTCTTAGGTAGTCAAACATTTCGGCTTTTTCATCATCAGTATAAGTTCGAAAATTATCAACCTTATACATCATTTCAGTTTTTCATTGAGGCGAATCTTTTTTCTGATCAGCCTCCCTCATATCAGCCAAAAACTTACTACCACTAACATCCTCATCAGACTCCTTGACCTCCTTGGCCATTAAACACAGCTTTTTATCAGAAGCATAACCAGCACCATCATCATCAGTATCACTATCAGAGGATGACGACGAGCTGGTTTCATCCCAATCATGATGCTCAGCAACTAGAACCTTTTCTGGCTTTTTTCCCTTCTTATCAGTCTTAGCACTTTCCTTCATCTGAGCTTTCATAGCTTTGTACTTGTTCTTATACTTATCAGCTTTTGAGAAAGAGTTAGCATGTGAAGTTGAAGGTTTCCTGGACATGCATTCAGCAGCAAAATGTCCAACCTTCCCACAATTATAACACTCAGATTTAGGACCTTGACTGACTTGCTGCTATACCTAGCACTCGGTTTCTTACTCCCTTTGTATGACTTGCTGGTTCTATTACGATTGAACCTTTTGAACTGCCTAGCCAGCAAAGTCATACCTTCAGCAAACCCTTCTACATCACTTTCATCATCACTGCTTTCTTCAGACCCAGTACCACTATCCACATCACTCTCAGTTGTCTCTTCTTCTGCCAACAACTTTTGAACCAGTAAAGCCTTTTGAGCTTTCTTTTTAGCAGCATCAATAAGAGCAGTATCATCTGTCTTAGAAGATTTTGAAGTGGTGGGGGTAGACCTAAAGTTTTCTTTCAAGTTAAGTTCAAATTTAGCCTCTGCTTTCTCATGGTTCCATAGTGAACTGTAGAGAGAAGACATGTTAAAGTTCTTTAAGGTCTGAGTGGTTCTTAAAGGGTCAGTAACAGATTTCCATTTAGTAGGCAGTGAATCAATGAATTTGTTTACTTGTTCAAATTCAGTATAGGTGACATTCAAAGTGATCAGGTCTGCAATCTAGGAGTTAAACCTAATAAAGGTTTGCTTAAGGGTTTCATTCTTGTAGGTAAAGAACATTTCATATTCTCTTTTCAAAGTAATCATTCTGTTCTGCCTTACTTCTCCCATACCCTCATAGGTGACATCTAGATAGTTTAACATAAGCTTGGCATTTGCTTTTCCCCTAATCAGTTTGAATAGTGGGTTAGGCAAAGTTATAGCTAACAGGGTTCTGATTTTAGGGTCAAGTCCAACACGACGTTTATCCTCAGCATCCCATTTAGAAGGAGTGAGAATAACCTCTCTGCCAGGAACAGCAGGAGTGTCAGCTGTAGCTGGAGCACTACCAATAGTCTCAGTGGGAACAAATGGACCATTTGTGGCAATACCAGGCATGAGTGGGTCAATACACTCAAGGTGAAGCATGCCTTCCAAGTTTCATACTCATCTTCATCAAATTTGGGTGGTCTATTGGATGAGCCATTTTCAAGGTAAGCTATATTTGAATATGCAGCCATGAGAGAATTCAGATCCAAGATATTAATTATCAAGACTGAAGCTCTGATACCAGTTGTTGGTCCCTTGATAACAACAGGAGTATTGTAGAGGGGGTGAATACAATTTCTTTTAATTAACTTAACAGTTAAACACGATTAGTATTCAAGTATGTAAATTAAATGGAGTCACAGGTAATTTTCAACGGTTATTCTTTATTGATTGAATCACAAAGAATCACAACTATCCTTGACGGAATGATAGTTGGTTGATACAGATTACCTAGAATATAGCTAAGAGGTAAACTAAAACTCTAAATAAATAAACCTACACCACTAGTTGTTACAATAGTGGATACAACAATTTATAGTAGTCCTATTAACCGTGTAATGGTTCTATTGTCCACTGGTACATAGGATGTCTGTACTTGTGGGGACAACTGCATCAGAGAGCATGCTCTCCTCTTTCCTCTTTGGTAGCTATTTGCAGGAATATTCCAATTTGGTTTGGCACCACTATTTGATTAAACAAATAGAATGTTGTGTTCCCTAGGTGTTGACAAAGTATAACCCATGTATGCACATGCGTTGAACTTCTGCATTCCCACGTGGTCTTGTAAGGTCACTTGTCAGCCGCCGACGCGTGTCCTTTTCTGTTCAACTTTGTCTTTGACTTATGTTGAATAGTACAATTGATGTAGACCACTCGGGAAACTACTATGCTTATAATGGAGCATAGCTGTCTTGTGTAGTAAGTTGCATTCCAGCTGTGCTAGTTCTTCATTGCTGAGACACTTGATATTCTTGAACTGCTGAGTACACATCCTGTGCTGATTGAAGAACACTATCTACCTTGTGCTGGTAGACTGAGCAGCAAACTACACTCGACACAGCAATATCTGATGTCTATACATAAACAAACTTGTGCTGGCTGCATATAACATTTTAGTGCAAATAAATTACAGTTTTGTAATAATTAAATCCTTAATTATTTTGGAGACTCAACAATTTCATAATACATCCAACTATAATTGACTTAATAATAATCTTGATGAACTTAATGACTCGAATGCAACGTCTTTTAAAATATGTCATGAATGACTCCAAGTAATATCTCTAAAATGAGCAAATGCACAGCGGAAGATTTCTTTCATACCTGAGAATAAACATGCTTTAAAGTGTCAACCAAAAGGTTGGTGAGTTCATAAGTTTATCGTAAACAATAAAATTCAAAATTTTGATAGACCACAAGATTCAAATACAGTACACCTATCTCGTGTACGAAACCATTTTTTATAATGCTTAGCAGAGTAGGTTCGTATCCTTTTCTCCCCCGTAGTTTGCCTCGCGATTTTTAAATAATCGTGCACATATCTCGTGCACAAAACTAATACACATAACCTGTGTATAAAAATCATTCTCTAGATACTTAACATTCATTTCGATTTTATTGCTTAACATGGTAACCGACCTTAACATATAATGCGCATCAATAATATCCCCAAAACAGAACATCTCGTATGTATAATATATAAACTTCGAAGTACTAAACACCACGCCCACTAGCTCTTCCGTCTAGTGAACATTCTGGGTGGGGGTGTTAAACCCGGTAGCTACCTTTAGGATTCGCGTGAATTAGGGCCATACCCGTTTCTAATTCTTAGGTTATCAAGCAATAATAATCAGGAAAAAAATATTCACAACAATTAGTGGCAATTATCACGTCTAACTAATTCAATAATAATCCACAGAACTTCTGTCTGCATAATAATTCATTCGAGGAATGTTTTGCTTGTGTCTATCTCGTCAAACATTTATAAAAGTATTTCATGTATTCGCAGTTCAAAATATATTTCAAAAGCATTTAATAAATCAGTTATAAAAACAGTGCATGTATTCTCAGTCCCAAAAATGTAAAGAGTAAAAGGGAATCAAATGAACTCACGATATGATATTTTGTAGTAAAAATATACATACGACGGAACTGAACAATGCAGGGTTGGCCTCGGATTCACGAACCTATATCATTTATATGTATATTAATACATATAATCGTAATTGAACAATTTCACATATTATAACTTGTTTTATATATTATATATATTTAATTTGTTTATATATATTTATAATGACTAACATTTATATAGTTATATTATTATATATTTGTTTAGTATTATATTAAAAATACTTAATTTGTTATTTATGAAAAAAAATGTTAATATGATTAATACATACTTATATGTAATACTACTAAAAGTATATTTTTATATACAAAATGTTTATTTAGTAACATAATATCAATAATAGTAATAAATGTTATTTTTGATTATAATGATAATAATACTACTAATAATAATAACTATAAAAATAATGATTTTACGATTAATAAAAATACTAATATTTATATTAATAAGTATAATGATAATAATACAACTAATAATAATACTAATACTTATGATAATATTAAAAATAATAATGATAAGAATAATAATAATAATAATAATAATAATAATAATAATAATAATAATAATAATAATAATAATAATAATAATAATAATAATAATAATAATAATAAGGCTACCTCAATGTATCAAGCCTAAAAATAAATGTCCATGCCCGGGCTCGAACCTAAAACCTCTCGTTTAAACTACATAACACTAAACCCTCGATCTGTTATCTACTATATGTTATAACTAGAGTTTTAAATCCTTTTAACCCAATTATCCCTGCTGCTATTTCTTCTTCATGATAATTATTCGACCAGTGTACTAACAATCATAATACCAACATTTAGTTCATCACATGCCTATTTATCAGAGCCCACGCTTGCAAGCCCAAGAGATTATAAATCTAGCCCAATCGGTAACTAGCCCATTAAATACTCCATAAATAAACAGCCCAATACGCCTTTAACAAACATTCGCTGTAACCTTATGGTTTCCACTTTCATTAACTGTCCCCATCTAATTATCATGTGTCAAATGTGTTTATAAATTTGAGAGACACACGGTCCCCATTATTAATTAACTAAACCCAATTTGCTTTATCAAATGCCACATGAACTTTAGAAACATCAGTGTAGTATTTTAAATGAGTAATACCATCATCATCATCCACTAACTATCATCATAATACTTATATTATCATCTATATCTATCTTTACCATCATCATCCCTATTATTCGTATGGTTATCATCATCATAGTCTATCATCTATTATCATGGAGTCGTCATCAATATACGCCATCAACATGTTCACTGTAATCCCTCATCATCATCACTCGTTATTATTTTATGTACATAAATATCATTATCTTTTCTAATTACTCTACGTTGTTATCATGTTATTAACACAATACAACCTTATCATCTATGCATCATCGTCATTTATTAACCTCATCTTCTACTAAAAATTTTGGTTTGTGGCCCAGCTAGATCACCAAATCATATCGGCCCAATAATAATTAAGTAACATGCGCCCAAGTTGTATCAACCTATAAGAATATCGGTTCATCCGGAATTTTTAAAGTGGTAGCTTGGTAATAACAACTTAATATAATCTAAAAGTTATCCCAAGTGGACGTATTTATTTGATTTAAGATAAAGAACTAGATTGAGTGGAATTTTGGAATCCTATGATGCGTGTCCTAACAATTTCCAAAAGTGCCAACATATATGATGACCTATATACTGATATGGCTTGTGGGGTTGTAGGGTTTCAAAAAGGAAAAAGGAAATGGTATCGATCAGGAAAAAGATAAGGGAATACAGCCATGATTCACCTCATTCAGAATTTCATAGTGGGAGGCATAAACACTTGCTAACTTTACAGCTCACCCATTCCTCAACATACCCTTTACATAAAGCAATTTAATGGACTAGTGGATGATTGAATGGATTTGGACCCTACTGCAACTTAATATAACGTAAACATAACAACATTATTCAACCATTTAGCAATTGGGTTTGTGTTTGTGGCGAGTTTAAAATATATATATATATATATATATATATATATATATATATATATATATATATATATATATATATATATATATATATATATATATATATATATATAATACATGGGCAGCAGTAGCAACCGGAAGGGTGGGATGATGGTGGTGTTTTGGGTCGATGGTTTATGTGGTGTTTAGTTGTGCTTGTTGTAGTGACCCGAACTTTTCCATGTTTATATATATTAATTGAGATTGATATTTACATGATTAAATGTTTCCAACATGTTAAGCAATCAAACTTGTTAAGACTTGATTAATTGAAATATGTTTCATATAGACAATTGACCACCCAAGTTGATCGGTGATTCACGAACGTTAAAACTTGTAAAAACTATATGATGACATATATATGGATATATATATATAGTTAACATGATACTATGATAAGAAAACATATCATAAAGTATATTAACAATGAACTACATATGTAAAAACAAGACTACTAACTTAATGATTTTTAAACGAGACATATATGTAACGATTATCGTTATAAAGACATTTAATGTATATATATCATATTAAGAGATATTCATACATGATAATATCATGATAATATAATAATTTAAAATCTCATTTGATATTATAAACATTGGGTTAACAACATTTAACAAGATCGTTAACCTAAAGGTTTCAAAACAACACTTACATGTAACGACTAACGATGACTTAACGACTCAGTTAAAATGTATATACATGTAGTGTTTTAATATGTATTTATACACTTTTGAAAGACTTCAATACACTTATCAAAATACTTCTACTTAACAAAAATTCTTACAATTACATCCTCGTTCAGTTTCATCAACAATTCTACTCGTATGCACCCGTATTCGTACTCGTACAATACACAGCTTTTAGATGTATGTACTATTGGTATATACACTCCAATGATCAGCTCTTAGCAGCCCATGTGAGTCACCTAACACATGTGGGAACCATCATTTGGCAACTAGCATGAAATATCTCATAAAATTACAAAAATATGAGTAATCATTCATGACTTATTTACATGAAAACAAAATTACATATCCTTTATATCTAATCCATACACCAACGACCAAAAACACCTACAAACACTTTCATTCTTCAATTTTCTTCATCTAATTGATCTCTCTCAAGTTCTATCTTCAATTTCTAAGTGTTCTTCATAAATTCCAAAAGTTCTAGTTTCATAAAATCAAGAATACTTTCAAGTTTGCTAGCTCACTTCCAATCTTGTAAGGTGATCATCCAACCTCAAGATATCTTTGTTTCTTACAGTAGGTTATCATTCTAATACAAGGTAATAATCATATTCAAACTTTGGTTCAATTTCTATAACTATAACAATCTTATTTCAAGTGATGATCTTACTTGAACTTGTTTTCGTGTCATGATTCTGCTTCAAGAACTTCGAGCCATCCAAGGATCCATTGAAGCTAGATCCATTTTTCTCTTTTCCAGTAGGTTTATCCAAGGAAATTAAGGTAGTAATGATGTTCATAACATCATTCGATTCATACATATAAAGCTATCTTATTCGAAGGTTTAAACTTGTAATCACTAGAACATAGTTTAGTTAATTCTAAACTTGTTCGCAAACAAAAGTTAATCCTTCTAACTTGACTTTTAAAATCAACTAAACACATGTTCTATATCTATATGATATGCTAACTTAATGATTTAAAACCTGGAAACACGAAAAACACCGTAAAACCGGATTTACGCCGTCGTAGTAACACCGCGGGCTGTTTTGGGTTAGTTAATTAAAAACTATGATAAACTTTGATTTAAAAGTTGTTATTCTGAGAAAATTATTTTTATTATGAACATGAAACTATATCCAAAAATTATGGTTAAACTCAAAGTGGAAGTATGTTTTCTAAAATGGTCATCTAGACGTCGTTCTTTCGACTGAAATGACTACCTTTACAAAAACGACTTGTAACTTATTTTTCTGACTATAAACCTATACTTTTTCTGTTTAGATTCATAAAATAGAGTTCAATATGAAATCATAGCAATTTGATTCACTCAAAACGGATTTAAAATGAAGAAGTTATGGGTAAAACAAGATTGGATAATTTTTCTCATTTTAGCTACGTGAAAATTGGTAACAAATCTATTCCAACCATAACTTAATCAACTTGTATTGTATATTATGTAATCTTGAGATACCATAGACACGTATACAATGTTTCGACCTATCATGTCGACACATCTATATATATTTCGGAACAACCATAGACACTCTATATGTGAATGTTGGAGTTAGCTATACAGGGTTGAGGTTGATTCCAAAATATATATAGTTTGAGTTGTGATCAATACTGAGATACGTATACACTGGGTCGTGGATTGATTCAAGATAATATTTATCGATTTATTTCTGTACATCTAACTGTGGACAACTAGTTATAGGTTACTAACGAGGACAGCTGACTTAATAAACTTAAAACATCAAAATATATTAAAAGTGTTGTAAATATATTTTGAACATACTTTAATATATATGTATATATTGTTATAGGTTCGTGAATCAACAGTGGCCAAGTCTTACTTCCCGACGAAGTAAAAATCTGTGAAAGTGAGTTATAGTCCCACTTTTAAAATCTAATATTTTTGGGATGAGAATACATGCAGGTTTTATAAATGATTTACAAAATAGACACAAGTACGTGAAACTACATTCTATGGTTGAATTATCGAAATCGAATATGCCCCTTTTTATTAAGTCTGGTAATCTAAGAATTAGGGAACAGACACCCTAATTGACGCGAATCCTAAAGATAGATCTATTGGGCCTAACAAACCCCATCCAAAGTACCGGATGCTTTAGTACTTCGAAATTTATATCATATCCGAAGGGTGTCCTGGAATGATGGGGATATTCTTATATATGCATCTTGTTATTGTCGGTTACCAGGTGTTCACCATATGAATGATTTTTATCTCTATGTATGGGATGTGTATTGAAATATGAAATCTTGTGGTCTATTGTTACAATTTGATATATATAGGTTAAACCTATAACTCACCAACATTTTTGTTGACGTTTAAAGCATGTTTATTCTCAGGTGAATATTAAGAGCTTCCGCTATTGCATACTAAAATAAGGACAAGATTTGGAGTCCATTTTTGTATGATATTGTGTAAAAACTGCATTCAAGAAACTGATTTCGATGTAACATATTTGTATTGTAAATCATTATGTAATGGTCGTGTGTAAACAGGATATTTTAGATTATCATTATTTGATAATCTACGTAAAGCTTTTTAAACCTTTATTTATGAAATAAAGGTTATGGTTTGTTTTAAAAATGAATGCAGTCTTTGAAAAACGTCTCATATAGAAGTCAAAACCTCGCAACGAAATCAATTAATATGGAACGTTTTTAATCAATAAGAACGGGACATTTCAGTTGGTATCCGAGCGTTGGTCTTAGAGAACCAGAAAATTTGCATTAGTGTGTCTTATCGAGTTTGTAAGGATGCATTAGTGAGTCTGGACTTCGACCGTGTTTTCTTTAAAAATGATTGCTTAACATTTTTGTTGGAAACTATATATTTTTAACATACGAATATTATGTGATATATTAATCTCTTAACGTGTTTGATATTATGTGATAGATGTCTACCTCTAGAACAAGTCCCATTGACTCACCTAATAATAATGAAGAGTCAAATGTAAATTGGAATGATTTGTGGACTGATTCACAAGTTCCCGAAGAGGAACCGGAAGAAGAATCGGAACCGGATGAAGAAATAGAACCGGTGGGGGAAATAATAAAACGGTTAAGTAAAAGAAAATCCTCAACCAACCGACCAAAGTTAATTATGGTCAATGGTGTTTCCGCCAAGGAAGCAAAATATTGGGAGGATTACCAATTCTCCGATGAATCGGATTCCGACGAGAATTCCGATGATGTTATAGAAATTACCCCAACTGAATTTAAAAAGGCAAAAGAAAATAATAAGGGAAAGGGCATAAAAATAGAGAAATCTAATTCCAACCCCGATGAACTTTATATGTATCGTCAACCCCCGAAGTCCTTAAGTTGTAACAATGACCCGGGAACCTCTAAACCACCAGGTTTTTCTAAACCAATGTGGACAACGACGGCTCGTATTAGGGGAACATCATATATCCCTAGAAACTTGGCAAAACGAACCAAAACCGAAGAAGAAGAAACGAGCGAGTCGGAATAAGATAGTTGTATTCGTGTGGTGTAATATATGTAATATAGTGTTCTTATGCTTTATGATATATGTAAAAATTGCTTGTATTAATAAGTATTTTTTTATGAAACTAACTCTTGTCTATTTTACAGTTTAAAAACACAAAATGGA
The DNA here is from genome assembly GCF_046630445.1 of Rutidosis leptorrhynchoides. Classification (NCBI taxonomy): domain Eukaryota; kingdom Viridiplantae; phylum Streptophyta; class Magnoliopsida; order Asterales; family Asteraceae; genus Rutidosis; species Rutidosis leptorrhynchoides. Next base: position 218,207,235 of record NC_092333.1, on the reverse strand, counting down.
TAGACAACCCAATATTTTAAGAGACCTACCCGGAGACATGATTGATGAAATCTTGTCTAGAGTCGGCCAGAATTCTTCGGCACAACTATTTAAGGCGAGATCAGTTTGTAAGACATTCGAAGAACGTTCCAAGAATGTCTTGGTTTATAAGAGACTTTCGTTTGAAAGATGGGGGATATCACATTGGGAAACCCATAAGTTACGATGTGTTTACTTTGACGCATATATTGCGGGGAACCCAAATGCTATTTTACGCAACGGGTTAAGAAATTATTTTGACTCAATATATCCGAATATTGGACTTCGTGATTTAGAAAAAGCGGCTAACATGCAACATAAAGAAGCATGTTATGCTTACGGATTAGTAATGTTCGCTTCTCACCAAAGTGAGAACAAGAACATCGGGCTACAACTATTAAACAAAACGTTTCCACAAGTGACGGAGTCGGTAATTGGGGTAAGAAATGAGGTTTTTAGATTATTACGGGACTGTTGGACATTACGTAACCCTCGTCCCTTTGATGACGTTACAACACGCTGTCTTATCAACGGCCATAACGGTTATGTTGCACAAGACCAAGGATGGGAAGTAGTCCTAGTAAAACCAGAATGCATGACTTGTTTCTGGACGTATGAATTACGTGTATTTATTGCCTTTGCTGAACGACTTGTGTACTAGCTAGAATTGTCTTCACAACTATCTTGTATCAAAGTTATTGTGTGCTATATTTCATGCTTTATGTAAAATAAGCGGTATTGTAAGTTTGTAAAATATTGTATAAAAGTTTGAACGCGAAATATTATTATAATCAGTTTTTCATATAGAATTGTAGTAGTTGAATTGTATATTAGCTACTAAGTATGAACTTAACGGGTAGGTACTACCCGAATTTAAACTTATAAAACGCTAATATGAAGAAAAAGCTTTTATAAATGAGTTCATATTATGCTACGAAATACTATTAACTACTCTTAATATTCTGTATGATTAACTTGTTCCATTTAACTATTTTGAAGGAAATGGCACCGACTACTCGACACACCGTGAATATGAATGAAGAGGAATTCCGTACTTTTCTAGCTTCAAACATAGCCGCAGTACAGGCTGCGCTACATACCAACAATAACCTTGGATCTAGCAGTACAGGAAATCGTGTAGGATGCACCTACAAAGAATTCACTGCCTGCAAACCTTTGGAATTTGATGGAACCGAAGGACCGATCGGATTGAAACGGTGGACCGAGAAGGTTGAATCGGTGTTTGCCATAAGTAAGTGTACTGAAGAGGACAAAGTGAAGTACGCTACGCATACCTTCACAGGTTCTGCGTTAACATGGTGGAATACCTATCTAGAGCAAGTGGGACAAGATGATGCGTACGCACTACCGTGGTCAGCATTCAAGCACTTGATGAACGAGAAGTACCGTCCCAGAACTGAGGTCAATAAGCTCAAGACAGAACTTAGAGGGTTACGAACCCAAGGATTTGATATTACCACGTACGAAAGACGATTCACAGAATTGTGCCTATTGTGTCCGGGAGCATTCGAAGGTGAGGAAGAGAAGATCGACGCGTTTGTGAAAGGATTACCGGAAAGAATCCAAGAAGATATAAGTTCACACGAGCCCGCCTCCATACAACAGGCATGTAGAATGGCTCACAAACTAGTGAACCAGATTGAAGAAAGAATTAAAGAACAGACTGCTGAAGAGGCCAATGTGAAGCAAGTCAAAAGAAAGTGGGAGGAAAACGGTGATAAGAATAACCAATACAACAACAACAGCAATTACAACAATAATCGCAACAATTATCCCAACAATCGCAACATCAATCGCAACTACAACAAATGGCCCAACAACAACAACAACAACAACAACAGCAACTACAACAATCATCCCAACAACAATAATAACCGCAACAACAACAACAATCAGAAGCAGCTATGCCAAAGGTGTGAAAAGAATCACTCGGGGTTCTGCACCAAATTTTGCAACAAGTGTAAAAGAAATGGTCATAGCGCGGCGAAGTGTGAGGTCTACGGACCAGGGGTTAATAGAACGAAAGGAACAAATGGTGTCGGAACGAGTAATGGCGGAGCAAGTAGTGTCGGAGCAAGTTATGCCAATGTAGTTTGTTATAAATGTGGAAAACCAGGCCACATTATTAGAAATTGCCCGAACCAGGAGAACACGAATGGACAAGGCCGTGGAAGAGTTTTCAATATTAATGCGGTAGAGGCACAGGAAGACCCGGAGCTTGTTACGGGTACGTTTCTTATTGACAATAAATCTGCTTACGTTTTATTTGATTCGGGTGCGGATAGAAGCTATATGAGTAGAGATTTTTGTGCTAAATTAAGTTGTCCATTGACGCCTTTGGATAGTAAATTTTTACTCGAATTAGCAAATGGTAAATTAATTTCAGCAGATAATATATGTCGGAATCGAGAAATTAAACTGGTTAGCGAAACATTTAAGATTGATTTGATACCAGTAGAGTTAGGGAGTTTTGATGTGATAATCGGTATGGACTGGTTGAAATAAGTGAAAGCGGAGATCGTTTGTTACAAAAATGCAATTCGCATTATACGAGAAAAAGGAAAACCCTTAATGGTGTACGGAGAAAAGGGCAACACGAAGCTACATCTTATTAGTAATTTGAAGGCACAAAAACTAATAAGAAAAGGTTGCTATGCTGTTCTAGCACACGTCGAGAAAGTACAAACTGAAGAAAAGAGCATCAATGATGTTCCCATTGCAAAAGAATTTCCCGATGTATTTCCGAAAGAATTACCCGGATTACCCCCACATCGATCCGTTGAATTTCAAATAGATCTTGTACCAGGAGCTGCACCAATAGCTCGTGCTCCTTACAGACTCGCACCCAGCGAGATGAAAGAACTGCAAAGCCAATTACAAGAACTTTTAGAGCGTGGTTTCATTCGACCAAGCACATCACCGTGGGGAGCTCCTGTTTTGTTTGTCAAGAAGAAAGATGGTACATTCAGGTTGTGTATCGACTACCGAGAGTTGAACAAACTTACCATCAAGAACCGCTACCCACTACCGAGAATCGACGACTTATTTGATCAACTACAAGGCTCGTCTGTTTATTCAAAGATTGACTTACGTTCCGGGTATCATCAAATGCGGGTGAAAGAAGATGATATTCCAAAGACTGCTTTCAGAACACGTTACGGTCATTACGAGTTTATGGTCATGCCGTTTGGTTTAACTAATGCACCAGCTGTGTTCATGGACCTTATGAACCGAGTGTGTGGACCATACCTTGACAAGTTTGTCATTGTTTTCATTGATGACATACTTATTTACTCAAAGAATGACCAAGAACACGGTGAACATTTGAGAAAAGTGTTAGAAGTATTGAGGAAGGAAGAATTGTACGCTAAGTTTTCAAAGTGTGCATTTTGGTTGGAAGAAGTTCAATTCCTCGGTCACATAGTGAACAAAGAAGGTATTAAGGTGGATCCGGCAAAGATAGAAACTGTTGAAAAGTGGGAAACCCCGAAAACTCCGAAACACATACGCCAGTTTTTAGGACTAGCTGGTTACTACAGGAGGTTCATCCAAGACTTTTCCAGAATAGCAAAACCCTTGACTGCATTAACGCATAAAGGGAAGAAATTTGAATGGAATGATGAACAAGAGAAAGCGTTTCAGTTATTGAAGAAAAAGCTAACTACGGCACCTATATTGTCATTGCCTGAAGGGAATGATGATTTTGTGATTTATTGTGATGCATCAAAGCAAGGTCTCGGTTGTGTATTAATGCAACGAACGAAGGTGATTGCTTATGCGTCTAGACAATTGAAGATTCACGAACAAAATTATACGACGCATGATTTGGAATTAGGCGCGGTTGTTTTTGCATTAAAGACTTGGAGGCACTACTTATATGGGGTCAAAAGTATTATATATACCGACCACAAAAGTCTTCAACACATATTTAATCAGAAACAACTGAATATGAGGCAGCGTAGGTGGATTGAATTATTGAATGATTACGACTTTGAGATTCGTTACCACCCGGGGAAGGCAAATGTGGTAGCCGATGCCTTGAGCAGGAAGGACAGAGAACCCATTCGAGTAAAATCTATGAATATAATGATTCATAATAACATTACTACTCAAATAAAGGAGGCGCAACAAGGAGTTTTAAAAGAGGGAAATTTAAAGGATGAAATACCCAAAGGATCGGAGAAGCATCTTAATATTCGGGAAGACGGAACCCGGTATAGGGCTGAAAGGATTTGGGTACCAAAATTTGGAGATATGAGAGAAATGGTACTTAGAGAAGCTCATAAAACCAGATACTCAATACATCCTGGAACGGGGAAGATGTACAAGGATCTCAAGAAACATTTTTGGTGGCCGGGTATGAAAGCCGATGTTGCTAAATACGTAGGAGAATGTTTGACGTGTTCTAAGGTCAAAGCTGAGCACCAGAAACCATCAGGTCTACTTCAACAACCCGAAATCCCGGAATGGAAATGGGAAAACATTACCATGGATTTCATCACTAAATTGCCAAGGACTGCAAGTGGTTTTGATACTATTTGGGTAATAGTTGATCGTCTCACCAAATCAGCACACTTCCTACCAATAAGAGAAGATGACAAGATGGAGAAGTTAGCACGACTGTATTTGAAGGAAGTCGTCTCCAGACATGGAATACCAATCTCTATTATCTCTGATAGGGATGGCAGATTTATTTCAAGATTCTGGCAGACATTACAGCAAGCATTAGGAACTCGTCTAGACATGAGTACTGCCTATCATCCACAAACTGATGGGCAGAGCGAAAGGACGATACAAACGCTTGAAGACATGCTACGAGCATGTGTTATTGATTTCGGAAACAGTTGGGATCGACATCTACCATTAGCAGAATTTTCCTACAACAACAGCTACCATTCAAGCATTGAGATGGCGCCGTTTGAAGCACTTTATGGTAGAAAGTGCAGGTCTCCGATTTGTTGGAGTGAAGTGGGGGATAGACAGATTACGGGTCCGGAGATTATACAAGAAACTACGGAGAAGATCATCCAAATTCAACAACGGTTGAAAACCGCCCAAAGTCGACAAAAGAGCTACGCTGACATTAAAAGAAAAGATATAGAATTTGAAATTGGAGAGATGGTCATGCTTAAAGTTGCACCTTGGAAAGGCGTTGTTCGATTTGGTAAACGAGGGAAATTAAATCCAAGGTATATTGGACCATTCAAGATTATTGATCGTGTCGGACCAGTAGCTTACCGACTAGAGTTACCTCAACAACTCGCGGCTGTACATAACACTTTCCACGTCTCGAATTTAAAGAAATGTTTTGCTAAAGAATATCTCACTATTCCGTTAGATGAAATCCAAATCAACGAAAAGCTTCAATTCATCGAAGAACCCGTCGAAATAATGGATCGTGAGGTTAAAAGACTTAAGAAAAACAAGATACCAATTGTTAAGGTTCGATGGAATGCTCGTAGAGGACCCGAGTTCACCTGGGAGCGTGAAGATCAGATGAAGAAGAAATACCCGCATCTATTTCCAGAAGATTCGTCAACACCTTCAACAGCTTAAAATTTCGGGACGAAATTTATTTAACGGGTAGGTACTGTAGTGACCCGAACTTTTCCATGTTTATATATATTAATTGAGATTGATATTTACATGATTAAATGTTTCCAACATGTTAAGCAATCAAACTTGTTAAGACTTGATTAATTGAAATATGTTTCATATAGACAATTGACCACCCAAGTTGATCGGTGATTCACGAACGTTAAAACTTGTAAAAACTATATGATGACATATATATGGATATATATATATAGTTAACATGATACTATGATAAGAAAACATATCATAAAGTATATTAACAATGAACTACATATGTAAAAACAAGACTACTAACTTAATGATTTTTAAACGAGACATATATGTAACGATTATCGTTATAAAGACATTTAATGTATATATATCATATTAAGAGATATTCATACATGATAATATCATGATAATATAATAATTTAAAATCTCATTTGATATTATAAACATTGGGTTAACAACATTTAACAAGATCGTTAACCTAAAGGTTTCAAAACAACACTTACATGTAACGACTAACGATGACTTAACGACTCAGTTAAAATGTATATACATGTAGTGTTTTAATATGTATTTATACACTTTTGAAAGACTTCAATACACTTATCAAAATACTTCTACTTAACAAAAATTCTTACAATTACATCCTCGTTCAGTTTCATCAACAATTCTACTCGTATGCACCCGTATTCGTACTCGTACAATACACAGCTTTTAGATGTATGTACTATTGGTATATACACTCCAATGATCAGCTCTTAGCAGCCCATGTGAGTCACCTAACACATGTGGGAACCATCATTTGGCAACTAGCATGAAATATCTCATAAAATTACAAAAATATGAGTAATCATTCATGACTTATTTACATGAAAACAAAATTACATATCCTTTATATCTAATCCATACACCAACGACCAAAAACACCTACAAACACTTTCATTCTTCAATTTTCTTCATCTAATTGATCTCTCTCAAGTTCTATCTTCAATTTCTAAGTGTTCTTCATAAATTCCAAAAGTTCTAGTTTCATAAAATCAAGAATACTTTCAAGTTTGCTAGCTCACTTCCAATCTTGTAAGGTGATCATCCAACCTCAAGATATCTTTGTTTCTTACAGTAGGTTATCATTCTAATACAAGGTAATAATCATATTCAAACTTTGGTTCAATTTCTATAACTATAACAATCTTATTTCAAGTGATGATCTTACTTGAACTTGTTTTCGTGTCATGATTCTGCTTCAAGAACTTCGAGCCATCCAAGGATCCATTGAAGCTAGATCCATTTTTCTCTTTTCCAGTAGGTTTATCCAAGGAAATTAAGGTAGTAATGATGTTCATAACATCATTCGATTCATACATATAAAGCTATCTTATTCGAAGGTTTAAACTTGTAATCACTAGAACATAGTTTAGTTAATTCTAAACTTGTTCGCAAACAAAAGTTAATCCTTCTAACTTGACTTTTAAAATCAACTAAACACATGTTCTATATCTATATGATATGCTAACTTAATGATTTAAAACCTGGAAACACGAAAAACACCGTAAAACCGGATTTACGCCGTCGTAGTAACACCGCGGGCTGTTTTGGGTTAGTTAATTAAAAACTATGATAAACTTTGATTTAAAAGTTGTTATTCTGAGAAAATTATTTTTATTATGAACATGAAACTATATCCAAAAATTATGGTTAAACTCAAAGTGGAAGTATGTTTTCTAAAATGGTCATCTAGACGTCGTTCTTTCGACTGAAATGACTACCTTTACAAAAACGACTTGTAACTTATTTTTCTGACTATAAACCTATACTTTTTCTGTTTAGATTCATAAAATAGAGTTCAATATGAAATCATAGCAATTTGATTCACTCAAAACGGATTTAAAATGAAGAAGTTATGGGTAAAACAAGATTGGATAATTTTTCTCATTTTAGCTACGTGAAAATTGGTAACAAATCTATTCCAACCATAACTTAATCAACTTGTATTGTATATTATGTAATCTTGAGATACCATAGACACGTATACAATGTTTCGACCTATCATGTCGACACATCTATATATATTTCGGAACAACCATAGACACTCTATATGTGAATGTTGGAGTTAGCTATACAGGGTTGAGGTTGATTCCAAAATATATATAGTTTGAGTTGTGATCAATACTGAGATACGTATACACTGGGTCGTGGATTGATTCAAGATAATATTTATCGATTTATTTCTGTACATCTAACTGTGGACAACTAGTTATAGGTTACTAACGAGGACAGCTGACTTAATAAACTTAAAACATCAAAATATATTAAAAGTGTTGTAAATATATTTTGAACATACTTTAATATATATGTATATATTGTTATAGGTTCGTGAATCAACAGTGGCCAAGTCTTACTTCCCGACGAAGTAAAAATCTGTGAAAGTGAGTTATAGTCCCACTTTTAAAATCTAATATTTTTGGGATGAGAATACATGCAGGTTTTATAAATGATTTACAAAATAGACACAAGTACGTGAAACTACATTCTATGGTTGAATTATCGAAATCGAATATGCCCCTTTTTATTAAGTCTGGTAATCTAAGAATTAGGGAACAGACACCCTAATTGACGCGAATCCTAAAGATAGATCTATTGGGCCTAACAAACCCCATCCAAAGTACCGGATGCTTTAGTACTTCGAAATTTATATCATATCCGAAGGGTGTCCTGGAATGATGGGGATATTCTTATATATGCATCTTGTTATTGTCGGTTACCAGGTGTTCACCATATGAATGATTTTTATCTCTATGTATGGGATGTGTATTGAAATATGAAATCTTGTGGTCTATTGTTACAATTTGATATATATAGGTTAAACCTATAACTCACCAACATTTTTGTTGACGTTTAAAGCATGTTTATTCTCAGGTGAATATTAAGAGCTTCCGCTATTGCATACTAAAATAAGGACAAGATTTGGAGTCCATTTTTGTATGATATTGTGTAAAAACTGCATTCAAGAAACTGATTTCGATGTAACATATTTGTATTGTAAATCATTATGTAATGGTCGTGTGTAAACAGGATATTTTAGATTATCATTATTTGATAATCTACGTAAAGCTTTTTAAACCTTTATTTATGAAATAAAGGTTATGGTTTGTTTTAAAAATGAATGCAGTCTTTGAAAAACGTCTCATATAGAAGTCAAAACCTCGCAACGAAATCAATTAATATGGAACGTTTTTAATCAATAAGAACGGGACATTTCACTTGTTCTCGATCAGAATAGGGATACAGTGGGTAGCAGAAGTAGCGAAGGTGTGGTAGTGGTGATGGAAGGTTGAGAGGTGAGGTCGTGAGGATGGTGATAGGTTTAGTGGGTTCAAGGTGGTTTTCAAGATTTGAAAACTAGAGACACATACAATAGCTTTTGATGATCGTGGTGTGGTCAAATTTTCCTTTGTGGTTCTATCGAGACAGACAGAAGCAGTAGCAGTACAGTAATCGTACCTTATCGTATGAGTTTGTTGATGATGGTGTGCATAGGATGATAAGGTGATGGTGGGTTGAGGTTCACGGTGAGTAATGTGGTGGGAGTGGCGGTTGGTGGTAATTGAGGAAGATGCAGTGGTGATATGGGTGTTCAATTCATATATGTATGTATGATATATATAACAATTAATAACATAATATAATATTATATATATATATATATATATATATATATATATATATATATATATATATATATATATATATATATATATATATATAACGTGGTAATTTAATATAGATTAGCAGCCATACTGTCATTACTCTACCGACAATATACACGGGTTATTATATCGTACTCCGTTGTTCACTCAGTGGCGAATAAAAGTGTTCAGAAAAATTCCATATTTTTAAATTAACTATATTTATTTATTTTGGTCATTATGGTATAAAATTCGATCATTAACTATTAAATAAATATTACATTAATTATTCACCCCAACCCCAAGTAAAATATAAAAAGTTTTAAAATTTAATAACTAGGTCCTAAATACATTTTTAGTAAGTCTAAAGTTTATAGAACTCATTTTCAAATCACCGTTTATTTTAAAATCATATAAGTTTGAATTTTTAACTTGCTTAATATCAATCGAAACATCAAACGAGTATTACAATCATTTAATATTTATTTTTAATATACTTTATTTATATATAGAGATATATTTTAAATAATAAATATTATAATATCCTATTTTTATTTTATTATTTTTTTTTAATAACAACAACATATAATACTTCAAATTATATTTTGAATTATTATTTATATATACATACACACATATCAATTTACAATTAATTGTTCGTGAATTGTCGAGAGCAGTCGAAGGTCAAGTGAATATATGAAACAGTTCAAAATTTTTGAGATTTAATTAAATAGACTTTGCTTATCATGTCGAAACCATATAAAGATTAAGTTTAAATTTGGTCGAAAATTTCTGGGTCGTCACAGATCACCAATCCAAACACAATCTCATATTCTTTAAATAATGATACATGTTATTTATTAGCCTACTTTCTGTTAGCAATCATTATCTATCAATATCTATCCTATCTATTCTATATCAATATATATTAAACTCACTGAATCATTTTATATGGAATGAAAACAAACTCCATCACCATCCTAGTTTTCCTTTTCTCTTCCTCCTTTCTTTCTTTTTGCACGATACCCTGCTCCACTTCCAACCCTCTTGTTTGTACACTAGCTTGAAAGTTAAATAAATATCTATAAGCATTTATTATATATACACATATTGGTTACAGATAAAGAAGAAGGAAAACCCATTTGATGCAATCAACACCCAACCAACCTACAAACCACAAGTCGACACCTTCATCGGACCATCTCCACGACATTCTTGTTCAATCACCACCCCCATCGTGACATCATTTCCCCAAACCCATTTAATATCGCTTCCATGTTTTTATTTTCTGTCACCGAGAACCACACAAAACCATCATGGACACACTCCCACCATCAACTCTTAGTCAATCATCACCACCATAACCATTTCTATCGTTGACAACTATCACTATAAACCCACCAATTTGTTTCTGTTGTTACTACTACTATACCTGCAATAAAACCCAACCACTAACCATGTTACTGTTTGAATCCATTTATACTACTCGCTATTGTTATACCTACTGTGTTTTCTATTTTGATCACCACTAACCCGTCGGCTTTTTGATTCTTCTTTTGCTTTTCTTCGACACTGCAACTGCCACTGTACCAATTTGTTGTTCGAAAACCACTGCTGCTGCAGTCCTATCTCTGGTTTTCTGTTTACTTCAACAACCACCATTACTGCTACCACCGTGACACCATCAACAACCACCTCCTACACCTGCTTAATCATGTTTCCTGTCGTCAAAACCTCACAAGTAAACTTAAACTATTACTGTAACTATACTGTTTCTGTTTCTGTTTCAAAACACGAACCACCACCTAATTATCACCGCTGTTACCACTATGCTTCTGTCCCTTTTACTGTTGCTGCCACCCTTCTTCTCCACCAAAACCATCATCAACCACTACTGCTGCAACTGCAGCTGCTAGTGCACCTGTTTCTATTCGAATTCAAACCCTAAAAGTCAAATGATTAAATATCAAATTAAATTAATGACTTATTTCGATTCCTGGATGCTTATTAGTGCTTCGTGAGGTATTAACCTCAATTAATTTACACTTCTAAAATCCAGATCTCAAAGTCAACATATAAAGATTTCGGTCAACCTTTCAATTCATGAACTATAAGGTGTTTCTGAAACAAATGATTATTTACGAGCATGCTATGGGAGATTCTAAACACTTTTCATGAAAGAATCCATACCTGAACCGAATTAGACTTCAGTTTCTGAATTGATGTTCATCATCACCATCGCCACTATTATTAACAAAATTAGAGTTTGTTATTGTTCCTAACCTTGATTTCCTTCATAAACCTCCTTAAGCGTGGATATAGGAAACAAGCTCATCGATCTGGTGACTTGATTTTGTGGAATTTGGTCTTGAAACAAAATGGGGTAATGACTAACATGAGGAATGAAACGATCCAGGGTAACCAGAAGGACTGGATGTATATGATACAGGCCATCGAGTTTTTTTTTATAGGCTTAAATTCTTATAAGGCCCAACAAATGGTTACTCCTAATGGACTGCTAAAATACTCCTATGGCCCAAGAAACCCATTCACTCTGTACTTATTAAGTGTTGTTCAATTTGTATCGGGCGCAAGTGCAACCAGTGCTCATCTCTCGTTCAATTTACACCGAGGGTATATCCCTTAATCCATTACGTTTGATATTGTCTTTAAATATTTAATGAGATTATGATTTTGATCAAGAGCTAAATAATATTAACAATATAATTATAGATATAGTTTCAAGTATGGATACAAATATGAAAACGATTATAATTATAATTAAGTTATGATTTAAATGAAATATTATTATTATTATTATTATTATTATTATTATTATTATTATTATTATTATTATTATTATTATTATTATTGCTATTATTATTATTATTATTATTATTAGGGTTATTAATATTATTTTAAGTATTAACATTTTTTATTATCATTATAATTAGTATTATTATAAGAATTATTACTATTATTATCATTATTATTAGTATTATAAGTATTTTCATTTTTATTAACATTATTATTATTTTTAACATCATTATCATTAATATTAAAAGTATCATTTTTTTTTAAATTATCATTTTTATTAAAACTATCGTACTTATTAAAATCATTATTATTATTACTATCATTATTATTATTATTACAACAAATATTATTTATATAAATATTTATTACATATCTATACTAATATTACATACTTTTATATTCTTAAACAAAATGTTACTTTTATATAAAAAAAATTAAGTGATACACAAAATATATACACAAATTAAATATATAAAATATATAATTTAAGATATAATATATGAATTTGTTCGATTACAAATATGTATGTTAATATATATGTAAATGTTATAGGTTCGTGAATCTGAGGTCAACCCTGCATTGTTCAGTTCCGTCATATGCATATTTTTACTACAAAATATCGTATCGTGAGTTTCATTTGCTCCCTTTTTAAATGCTTTTGCAATATATATTTTTAGAATTGAGAATACATGCGCTGCTTTTATAAATGATTGACGAAATAGACACAAGTACTTAAAACTACATTCTATGGTTGGATTACTATACCGAATATTTTCCCTTAACTTGGTAACCTAAGAATTAGGGAAATGGCCCCTAATTGACGCGAATCCTAAAGGTAGATCTACGGGCACTGACCAGCCCCAGTCAGAGGATTTGAACTGCTTTATTACTTCGATTTAAACGGTGATTGCGATTGCCGGTATATGGCATACTTGCGAGTATGCGGGGGATATTCTATATGCATTATGTTAATGTCGGTTACCAGGTGTTCATCATACGAATGATTTTTATACACTTGCGAGTGTAATGTTATTTATGAAAAATGAAATCTTGTGGTCAATTAAAAATTATGGAAATGATTGATTACGATAAACCTATGAACTCACCAACCTTTTGGTTGACACTTTAAAGCATGTTTATTCTCAGTTATGAAAGAAATCTTCCGCTGTGCATTTTCTCATTTTAAAGATATTACATGGAGTCGTTCATGGCATATAGAGGTCAGAACCTCGCAATGGGACCATCTATTGAAGACTTCATCCAGGTGGATTAGGATGGGTCTTTATATTAGACACCAAAAAGGGTGAAGCTATATTGCTTACATGCAATAAAAGTGCACCTTACTTGAGTCGAAAAGTGTCTAAACGTTCCTAACAACTCGATCAGCCCATTCTGATCATAACAGCACACCTGGAGGTTCAAGAAGTTTATGATTTGGATTCCTCAGGTTGTGTAGATGATTTTTCATATAGGCCTCATCAGAATCCGTTGCACGGTTTGTGAATTACGCCTCCGACGAATCACTATGTTTTTCTTACGACGTGTTGAAAATTCTGACCCACTCACGGTTTGACCAACGCCACGATCAAACGACATTGAGTTGAGGTCTGATTTTTAGATAGCGGCAAGAGGACTCACAAACGGAGCCTTAACCACTGGCCGCGCGTCATTTTAGTTTGCGTAGAGGTCGTAGCGGCTGTTCGAATTCAGCTCTTCGTTTCGACCTCTATTCTTGTTGAAAACTTACTTTATCTTATACATATGATGATAATGATGATACTTAAGACTTAACTTACTTACTATAAAACTTCTTGGGACAACTTACTGACTTAGCAACCATTGACTTAGGTTGAGGGCCTTTTGGATCTACCAACTTACTTGTTTGGACCGACTTACTACTTGCTTACATTTTCGTATCGACTTTACCGTACATCCACTGTGAGTTATAGCTCCCTTTTTACTTTAACTATGTTTGGGACTGAGAATACATGCGCTTTTTATGTTTTACATACTAGACACGAGTACTTTAACTTTATATATGTGTGGGTGACATAACGTCACAAATTTTCCCCTTAGCTCGGTAACGTTTAACTATTGGTTTATGAACCGGTAGACGCAAATCTTAGATATGGATCCATAGGGTTTGACATCCCCAATCGGGCTAGTCGCGCTAGCATTCAACGGGTGTTTAATACTTCGTCTATTTTAACGCACTCGCCAAGTGTACTTTTAGGAGGTGATATATTATATTTCTTTGTTAAGTTGGTTACCAAGCGCCCACGGTTAAGCATATACTTTTCATACCGTTTTGAATACAAAATCTCGTGGTCTACATTGCATTATTGTTTACAATAAAACTATAGCTCATCAACATTCGTGTTGACTTTTTAAAGCATGTTATTTCTCAGGTGCTTAGATGAAATTGCTTCCGCTGTAATAGACTTGATGTGTTAGACTTCCGATGTACTCTGCATTGTTAGAGATGTCTCATAGTCATGGAATTTTTATTTTGCATTCACTACTTATGTTATATTCGAACCATGGTTTTGTAATGACCTAAGTGTCACGTACTTTTGTTAATGCTTTCTATCCGTAGAAGCACGTTACTTTTATAAAACATTTGTCGTTGGAAAAACGTTATCTTTTTATGAATGCAAAACCTTGTTTTAAAATAGCATATAGTGTTATACCGTGTAATGGACCTGTCGTTGATGATCCGTACCATAGAGGTTTTGGACGGGGCATCACAGTATTGCTCCAAATCTTTAAAGGGATATTCTGCGTAGTATGGCGTTATACCTGGAGCGCGCGCGCATTATTCAAAACTCAACATCTTCAGTGCACGTCTTAGATTTATCATTGTCATCCCTCAATTCTAGTTTCAGATCCAGGGAGCCTATAGGCCATGCCGACTCCCCTGAGAATCCAGAGAGCGCCATAGTTGAAGGCCGGATGCCTTACTTTACGGACTCTGGAAATTGCTTGAAACATTGTCCGTACATTATGTCCACGGTGCTACCGGTGTCCATATGTAAACGCCTTATCCTGTATCCGGATTCAGGCAAGTAGCCCTGAACCACAATAGGTGCGCACGAGCTGTTATGAAACCGGATAACAGGAAAAGAGATTCCTGTAATCTCTCCACCTATTTGGTCAGCTTTGCGCTTTCCATCTCTGCGCGAAGATAGAGTGGTCATACTTGCATATGCCTTTCTTCTGTGAGCTAAACTATGGATAGCAGCGAGAGCTGAGAAGAAAAATTGAGAAAACGTTAAGAACAATAGAGGAAAAAGATATATTTAAACCTTTTAACTTTCTTGTCCCAGGGATGGCGCCATTTGACCAAGCATAAAATGGTCCAAGGGGTTCGGTTCATGCAAGATCAACAATAAAGGGAGATTTAAGGGTTTCTTGAGTTTAATTCTCCGGTCCAGAGTACCGTGAATAACCCTCATACGAGATGATGATCTCAGAAAGGGTGGTTAAACGTAACCCAACATCATTCGGGTTAACCGGAGACGATGGCTCGTTGGACTGTGTTAGGATTTGATGTTCAAGGAACGTTACCGGAGAACCGTTATTATGACTGCGCAGATAGAATGTTGTGAGAGATGAGTTTTCTCCCTCTATCTTGAATTGGTCCTTTGTGAGAAGCTGGATGTGGGTATTTATAGGCAAGAGTAGCTATCATTTTCTTTGCCACGTGGGCGACAAGAAAAGGAGGAGGGGACAGAATGGTACAGAATTGTACTATTCTGTCGCATTGGATTGTGCACTCGCGTGGTCCCCTCCACATCGTGCTGGTTTGCTACGTCCTGCCACTCGTACGATTACTGAGATTCTGTCATTGATGTCTTGTACTGTCTTTTGTCTTATTCATTCCCCGCCTTTACTTATCGCAATCTTCAGGTAGCGCTACACTCAATCGCGCGATATCGTTGGCCGAACTGCGCCTTATATTGAACGCGATAACAGTCTTACGCGATATGTCAGCGTATTTTATGCGCGATATGTTTAGCGTATTTTATGCGCGTTATTAAGGGGGAAGAGAGATGGGTGCGGTGGTGAACAGTTTTAGAAGAGAGTTTAATATTTGGATCAATAATGATGAAACAAATGGCAATCTTTAGTTATTAAAAACTGACCAATAAGAAGCTTACACATGTCAATACCAAATGGCCAAATGAAGCTTCTGTTGACACGTAGGATAAGACATTTGCTTTATCAAATGTTATATATATATATATATATATATATATATATATATATATATATATATATATATATATATATATATATATATATATATATATATATATATATATATATAGAAGATAGATATATAGATTATAGATATAGATATGTTAAAAATTTACAAAGCTACTACGAGTTAATTTTACAAAAAATATCTAAACGTGGTTTAAACAAACCGACAGTTTAGTCAAACAATAAAGGACAAACCGACGGTTTTAGTCCAACCCAAACTATTCGAACTCACCGAATTAATCTCCGAGTCAACTCCAAACTCAAACCAGTGAGTTGTCTGTCGGTGGCGAGTTAACTTAAATCTTTAGTTGGTGGGTCGTGTTTCAAAGGTTCACAATACAATACTCCTACGTTTACTTGATTCCAAATCCAGCCTGTTCATCTATCAATGATTTATACATTTCAACTATAACCCATCTTTCAATCTCAACCGTCCATTTCTACAACCTCACATTCATTGTTCCACCTGACACAAATATTTCATCTAACGCTTCACTATATCTGCTCTGGGAATACTTTTCATACCAAAAGCAATTGCATTTCAAGCAAAGTAATCAAAAATATCAAATCTTGTTGAAGGAACAAGTCTCCAATCTCAGTAAGTTGATGCACATTTTCAGTTTCTTGAAATTGTGTATATTCATTTTGGTTTTAGCATTTGTTTTGTTAATTTCTTATGGTAAAACCCTAAAAGGCGACAAATTTGTTGATGTTTTGTTTTGTTAACTTGTACTATTATACTCCGTATTGTTTATTTATATTATATTTTTTTTTCCAAGGCAAAAATATATTATTTATATTATATGGGTTTGTTTGATTCGTGATATTTTGCGAAGCAAAATTCAACAAATGCTGAAATCATTTAAAAAGGAACTTGATTTGTTATTGGGTATTTAGTTTATAATTCATGCTAAATTATGTGTCTTTGTGAATAGGATTCAGTAAAACCCTAAAAGGTAACATATTATTATAATGGATATATTGTATATTGTATATACTGTATTAGGTGTTATCTGTTCTTTATAGTATTTGGGTATGTTTGATTATTGTATTTTTTTGACCAAATGCTTAAATAATCAAGAAAAGGATGTTGCTTTATCAGTGGGTAATACGGAATATGTATCATCTGCCCATTTCAGATTATGATTTGTATTTAATTTTGTTTCCAATTGATATTATAACCATAAAAAGAAGACTAAATTCCTTGATGTATTTGTTGTTTTACTTATATCTGTTCATTTGGTTGATTTATATTCTTTAACTTTTCAGAGTGTAATTCAACTTTCAATGTTTTTGTTAACTTTACATTAAAAACAAACAAGAGATGATAATGCGTTTCCGGTTTTTATGTTTCATATTCTCGTAACCTTGTGTGTTTTGCATTTCAATTTACATAAACTGAGCTTAAATTGTTACTTGTTGTTTGGTTTTTATAGCAAAGAAGAATGGAGAAAAAACATACGTGTCTTTTGTTGATAACCTTAATGTTTATGATCGTTTCGATTGTGGATGCCGACACATCACCTATATTGGTGAAAAAGGTGAAGGGAAAAAAAGTTTGTGATCAAGGTTGGGAATGTAAAGGATGGTCAGAGTATTGTTGCAACCTTACAATATCTCAATATTTTGATTATTACCAATTCGAGAATCTTTTCCCGAAAAGAAATACACCAGTTGCACATGCTGTCGGTTTCTGGGATTTTAAGTCATTTATTATTGCCTCAACCGTTTACCAGCCCATCGGGTTTGGTACTACAGGCAACAAAACAACGCAAATGTTGGAGATGGCTGCTTTTCTTGCTCATGTTGGTAGTCAAACTTCGTGTAAGTTGTGCTAATGATTAGTTTATTTGTTAACGAGTAATCTTGTTTTGCAGTAGTTGAATCTTGAACTAATAATACTATAGAGTATGCATTTGGAATTCCATCAATGTATATAGGTAAAAAAGGGCCTGTTAGAACGGACCAGCCCTGCTTGCCCACTGACACATTTTTTGACAACAGTTGCGAAGTTCTCCCATTATTAACGTGTTAATAACATTAATATTTATTACATTAGGAAGTCGTATGCTTAAAAAATGGAGTTTGGGAAACTTTCATCCTGTTTGACTTGTTCATCTTTTATCTAATTTTTTAACAAGTTTCTTTATGCGTTTGAGGTAAAATATAGCCCAACTTGACTCATTCACAAGTTAATGGATTGAAATAGCTAACTTCACTGATTGCTAATTACTGTATTTTGAGTCTTGGGGAAGTATGTAACAAGTATTGAAAACCCTTCTAGATTGCATTTTTATATTTTTCATATTAATTCAAAAAAATGGTGCTACTTTTATTGTCAAATTGCTTATGTTATTGGATTATGGCATCTTTGTTATATTAATGGCACTTAAAATTGCCAAAGGTTAACATAACTTGATCATTGTTGTTGCAAATGGTTTAGGTGGATACGGAGTGGCAACCGGAGGACCGACGGCATGGGGATTGTGTTACAACAAAGAAATGAGCCCTATGCAAGATTACTGTGACGAAAGCTACAAATACACTTACCCTTGTGCACCTGGAGCTGACTATTTTGGTCGTGGTGCTTTACCCGTCTTTTGGTATGGAACTTAAATTCCCTGAAATATGTTAATTTAGTTTTACGTAACATATTGAACTACTTAGTGACTAGGGGTGCATCTTAACTAAGCCCAAGCTTTCTTGCTGCATGAAGAACATTGTAGGCTTGTATGCCACAAGTTCAAGCTACATCAAATTTTGTTTGATGTAAAAGCATGAATGCATCAAAAGGTGCACCGATTTTGATGTAAAAGAAAAATATTTTGTACATCAAATTTGTTTTCACTCCAATGCCTACACCTAGTGTATTTTTTAGTACAATATTTTGCATATAATTATTTTTATTTTAAAATTTAACATATAAATTTATATGATCCAATCAATATATGATATATGTAAATTAAAATACAGATAGGTTAAAATAGAAGAAAGTAATAGGTAAAATGAGGGTTTCAAATTTGGTGTGATGTTTAGTGTTGCACCAAATTTGATGTAAAATGTCAAAATATCTATGGGACCTAAATTTGCTAAAAAGGATGTTTTGGTTGGAGAGGTTTTTTTACACCAACCAAAACATAGATTTGATGACTTGGTGCATACATGGGGATGGTCACAATCGGAGTTGCGCCAACTAACCTAAACCCTAGTCTAATAATCCTAACCATTTATGTGAAAGTTTAAAGGTTATAAATTACCGACATAATGTGGATCACCAACTTCCTCGAAGCGAACATGAAGCACTTTTGCTATTCGGAACATCGTTTGCAGATTAATGATTCTTAACACTTCAACTCAAGGTAACAGATTTTAATTAGGATGATGATTATTGTTTCAGGAATTTCAACTATGGATACCTTGGTGACTGTTTGAAGGTTGATCTTCTACACCACCCCGAATACCTCGAACAAAACGCAACTTTGGCCTTCCAAGCTGCAATGTTTCAATGGATGACTCCGTTAAAAAAGGGTCAACCATCACCTCATGATTGCATGGTCGGGACCTTCAAGCCCACCAAAAATGACACTTTGTCCAAAAGATTACCAGGATTCGGCTGCACCATGAACGTTCTATACGGTGAACGTACATGTGGTCAGGGTGATGTCGATGACATGAACACCATCATCACACATTACTTGTATTATCTTGATTTGATGGGTGTCGGCCGAGAACAAGCTGGGCCCCATGACGTGCTCACATGTGCTGAACAGAAAGCGTTCAACCCATCAACCAAGAAAGCAACCGCTTCGAGTTAACTTTGAAGGCAAATTACACAATGTGAATCTGGCTTGTATATCTACAGAAATAAAAAGGTGCACCCTTGGAATGTTTGTAGGTTGTGAAGCTGGGGTCTGCCTATGTGTTAGTTAATAGATTTATAGTTACTTTCGTTTATTTTGTGAATTTGTGAATTTTGTTTTTTTATTTTTTACTATATGAAATTACAGACATGAGATATATAAATTTGTTCAGATTATGTATATTGAGTTTGCCATTGTATTATAAATTGTATTATAAAAATTATAATAAATCTGTATGTAGCCATGTTAAATGAAAATCGTAAAGCTACTTATTTGTCTATTGTTTTTGGTTATAAGTTGTTAATGAAATATAATGATTAAACGATAGTTCGTCGCCGAACTTTTTGGTTGTGAAGTTATAGCACTCAACAACATCCATTAGCTTCAGTCCTCCTGGTGTAAGTTAAAGTATGATGGGTGGCTGCTAGAGTAGGGATGCGGATGATAGAAAAATATACTCTGTATGTGTGATTCAAATATTTGTACTACAATCGAGTTACACTTACCTGCGTTTGATACACAAGATGTGTATTACAATCGATTCAGACATAAAGCGTCTGATTCACAATATCTTATGAATCTATTCGAGTATTCTATTGAACTAAACTCAATTTACATACCAATTTGCATTGACCAAATACACCATAAACATCAAACTAACCAGTGAGGAGCATTAAAACTGAGCGATGCGAAACCTATTAAATACCAACACTTGAAACTCACCTATTTCCTAACACAACCTAAAATCTAGACCTGGCAATTGTGACCCATACACTCAAATTCGGGTCAAATGGGTCAAGCTTTCAGGTCAATTGGGTCTTGAGAAAAATTAAGCCTAACAATGTAAATCAAAACTTAAAAAAAAAGATCCAAATGAGTTTCTCTCCAACCTAGTGAGTCCTATAAAAAAAAATGAACGAGCGGGTCTAATGGGTATCAATACTCAAAGATCAATAAATAGAAATGGGTCTAATGGATTTTGTGAATGAGTCAAATGGGTCGAGCACAAAAAGTTTCATCCGTCAAAAATTTATGAAAGCTTTCATAGTTATATCATTTATTATCTATATTAATAGTTCTTATGCATATATAATAAATAATAACTAAAATAATGTCATAAATGTAAAAAAAGCAATGTAACCCATTTGACTCAACTGACCTGTGACCCGTTTCGACCCGTTACCCAAACAGACCCAACCCGACCCAATTTGACCTATGACCCATTTCAACCCAAAACCATTTTGACCAGTTACCCAAACCGACCCAACCTGACCCGTTTTCCAGGCATACTAAAATCGTTGATCTATCCTCATCGAATTCCCTAAATCAACCAAGATACAATTGAAACCAAAAACGACAACAAACGACCACGAACCACAATCAAAACACGGACAAGGAATCACTAAAACTATACGTAAAACACAAGCCCCAACTATAGGCTCATCTAACATGATAAGAGTGCTCCCAACAGTGCCTCCTTCCCTCTCGTCCTCCTCTTAGTCCTCGAGGACTCCATTGGCAGCAATTAGACCAACCTTCCACCCTTTTCCATGTCCATTTCAATCATATTTGTGGACGGAGGAGTATGGTAAAATGTGTGGTACTTTTGGCTTCTTTACTTGTACATTTAATTTAATTTATTAATTAATATAGTAAGTCTCAAATTATTTGAAGGGGTATGTCATTGTTGGTAGTGTTTAATCTTGGGTTAGTCCTAGAATAAAAAAGTGCTCATGTGGCAGCTAGTCCCAAAAAAAAGTATGTCACAATTAGGAGCACACTAAGTAAATGCACAATGGGTATACCCGACCTGTAATTGACAAATGTAGTCGAAAGGTGGACACAAACAAATGGATGCCGAAAATACATCCATGAAACCCACAAACATCTACCAACAGAGAAGAACAGAAGCACCTAGATTAGAGGCCCGAGAAGAAGGTAGCGAAGGCGGAACGACACAATGAGAAACACATCGGCAAAGGAACGAAGATCAGAGAGATGCGAAAACGAGTGTAGAAGGAATGAAAATGTTATATATTTTACATGATTGATTAGCAAATTCTTTTAATACTATAGAAAGAATAAACAAATTCAACTCTATATAGGTCAAAATAAAAGTTACTGCTGATTGATCCAATACAATGCATAAGATTCACGACATCATTAGTTTCATTAAACAAAACATAATAAGTAACAAAAGAGACGGTAATCGATCACGTTTACACTTCTTAGCGTTATACATATATGTGTAATGACTAACTAGTACGAACCTGTCTAACAATGATATCCACCACTGGTGATGCACACGGGGAACGTAGGAGAACTCTCAGAATCTGCAACTCTTCATCCTTATCACCATCTTCGTCTAGATATATCCTCACCTTCTTTAGCACAGGTGACTTGGCCAATATAAGCCTCACAAAATCCAACGCATTCTTCCCGTCACTAAATTCCACAATCTCTAATTCGTTCAGATGCTCCACCCAAATATTTTGATAATCCTTAAGTGTGACGGAGCCAACCTCAACTTCATCAAGATATGAATCGTCTATAAGCCACATGTAACATCGCCATTTCTTGTATGAGTGTACATTTGCACCAACAATAAAAACACAAGATACAAAATAGAGTTCCGTCATATACCTGTAGCTTAAGTTTCTTCAAGTTAGGAGAGCTTTTAATCAAAAGAACGAGAAAAGGTAACCCATATTTGTGAAGAAAGGATAGACCCTCCATACACAAGTATTTGAGGTGAACTAATGCAGTTGGAAGCTTTTTAGGTATTCTGTCTGGTTGAAAACACTAGAACCATAGCCACCACAAAGATCAGTAATAAATAAGAAAAAAAAAAAATTCACAGCAAAATTGAGTAAGTTATTGACAAAGTCAGTACTATTACAAGAATGATGTGAAAAGAAATACACAAATCTTCAATCACCGGTAAACACTTGAATAGGTCAGCAATGACATAATCGTCACTATATTCGATAGTTGTACAATTACTACCCTGCAACAACTTACAATGATCAAATAAGTTTTGAAAGCCAATATTATGTTTGAAATAAAAACTTACCAGATTCAAGTGCTTGAGTGAAGGACAGTTAGATAGGAGATGCATAAGCGTTTTCTCAGTGGTGTGTATTTCTTGAAGAAATAAGTAAGTGAGGCTATCAAATCCTTTAAATGTTGGCTGGTGGTCAAGAGCACAACTAGAAATAGATAGGTCCGTTAAATGACTCAAAGAGAAAAGAGATAACGGTAACTTATATCCACAGCAAATGTCAAGTGTTAATTTCTTAAGAGTATTTTTCCGCGACAAATGATAAAGCATATGGTCAATCTCAACACAAGAGTTATCCGCCCACATGGAAAGGGTGAATTCATGTATTGGACCCTCATGCATTAACAGAACTTGGTATACAGCATTGAAAATTTTACACCTCTTGGCCTTTACTTTCCTTTCATTTGATCCGCCAATTATTTGATCCAGAATGGACAGCTCATCGTCATAAGTTACTTGAAACGTTTCCTCAATAAATGCAAGCTTAGGGATTGTGATCCAACGATACCTCCATTCCCTAGAGAGGATACTTGTCCTTGCAGCCTCTTGAATCGGTAAAAAACATAAAATGGTTTCAATTATGCCCAGAGGAAGCTTGCTGATCATATCCATATCATCATATTTTCTTGACGGTGGCAACATTACCTACAATGAAAGTCTGTTTAGGATAAACTCTATTTCTTTTATAGAGTTTATTGGCGGCTTGACTGACTCTTAGAGCCTAAATTAAATTTCAGGCAGGATTTAAAACCCATGGAAATTTGATTTTACCATTTTCATGGCGTCTCAATTTTATTTTTTATTTTATTTTATTTTTTAAAAAAACTTTTTCCTACTTATTGGCCGGAGGTCCACTCGGAAGCAATCTCTCTATCCGGTCGAATAGAGAGAGGGATGATTTTCTCTACTTTTGAGAGTGTTTTTACTCTAGGTGGAGAAATGACTTGACTTTATTCTCGGATAGGGGAATGATTGTCTACATCTCACCTCCCCCATACACCACTTATGTGGTATTGGGTTTTGTTGTTGTTGTTGTTGTTGTTGTTGTCTATTTATTTCATAGACAAAATAAGCCAGATTTACACTAGTTGAAATTAAAATCAATTGTGAGCAAAAATATGTTTACGAGTTATGAAATTTTGAGCATACCAGTTGTCAATTGTCCATCAAAAACGCATTACAAGCAAAACAAAAAGTAAGTGAAACCAATCTCCTCATATTAATCACACAAACATCATAAATAAAAAATAAAACTGGCAAAATCACTTAAAAATAAAATGAAAATGACAAAAAAAGGCACACAAGAAAAGCCAGCAATAAACAATGCAATAATATCAACGAAATTTCATTGCGCACACTTATTTGATACAGTAACAATTTGACAAAATAACTCAAAAATTGAAAGGAAATAATATGAAATTGACATAAAATTGCTTCAGAATCAGAAATGAACAAGTTAATATAGCGTAGGAAGAGTATATCTAATTAATTTTTAAGATATACATAACATAAGGATACATATACGGTATATCGTATACCTGCCAGTGCCAGTCTGCGACCAATGTGATATGGTTTATGTTTAGTAATCATCAATCTGATGATGCAAAAGAAGCAATCAATTAATGAACCACCAGTCTCCGGCAACCAGGATTAGCTGCAGAAGGCGACGAACGGCGACGGAGTGCTAGGGTTCGCCGCGCTTTCAGTATTAACGAAATGATTTTAAAACTATATATTCATTTTCCGTCGTCTTTATTGAGTGAAGAAAAAAACTAAAAAAGAAAAATTTATACCCGAGTAAACCAAAAAAAAAAATTCACCCTGAATACGATTATCATTAGTTAAAGGTATTTTAACTATAGCCCAGGTGCCCAACAAAGATTGGTTAGACCACTCGTAACCAAACGCTAGTTGTCATTAGGGTTGCAAATGAGTTGAGTTATCCACGAGCTAACTCGTTAAACTAACATATTGTTTAATGAATGTTACTTTTCAAATCTAGTCACTAATCAAAATATCCCTATGATTCTCTCTCAAAGTCCCTTTCCAAAAATTTCAAGTTCCTTGTTCTCGCTGAGTTTTTTCTTGTTTTCGGCTCCCGGCATCTCGTTGGTGATCCGGTGACCTTCACAACTCTTCCTTCATTGATTTTTTCATGGTCCTTTCCACCTTCCCTCTAAGGTCGGTGTCTTTTGTATTTTCGACACACCTCTCACTCCTTCCGCCGCAGGCGACAAATATGGGGGTTATCACGCGTATTTTGTGCTCGGTGTGGTGGGTTGGTTTGGTTATTTAGTTTTACACCGGTTCTCGAGTTCCAGAATTTTCAACTAGCGATTTTAGATTTCAGAAATTTTAGCTGGAGTTTGGTCGTTTATCATAGTTTGTTGGAGTTACATGCCCCTAGCTCCTTGTCCTTTTAGATGGAGGATTTTTTCGAAGTTTCGGAGTTACAAGTGTTCACCGGAAAACTCTATGTTCGAGTGTAGGCTAGCCTAGGTGGTGGTTTGTTTACCGGTAGTGATACAAGTGTTCATCAGAGTTTTGTTTTGACAAGTGTTTATAGGTGGTTGTTTGTCCTTTAGTGATAGAGTTCAATTCATAGCGAGGAGAGCCTGTCCGGTCTGTCTCAAGAGTTGGTGCTGTGACAATTTTTTTACGCGTGAGATAAAACTCAATTTGACTCATTAATTTGTTCAGAGAATGTGTATTGGCGGTACCTTTGGTATTATAAAAATTGTGATAAATTTGAATTTGAATGTAGACATGTTAAATGAAAATTGTAAAACTACTTATTTGTCCATTGTGTTTTAGTTATATAAGTCGTTCAACAATTGGAAATATGTAAAACTTAGATTCTACCATTTCCATGAAAAAAAGACAATTAAAAATTCACAAAACCAAATAACAGAAGCAACAACCTACAATAGATTTATAATCTCAGATCAAAACTCAGGTTTCTTTCGTAAAAAAGGTCAACAAATATCGTCTAAAAAGTAACAATGATATCCACCACCGGTGATACACGCGGGGAACGTAGAAGAATCCTCATAATCTGCAACTCTTCATCCTTATCACCATCTTCGTCGAGCAATATCTTCACCTTCTTTAGCACGGGTGACTTGGCCAATATAAGCTTCACAAAACCCAACGCATTCTCCCCGTTACTAAAATCCAAAATCTCTAATTCGTTCAAATGTTCTAGCCAAATATTTGAATAATCTTCAACCTCATTTTCATCATCAGATGAAACTTCACTCTCATCATCATCTGAATTGTCTTCAAGCTGCATGAAACATCGCCATTTCTTGTATAAGTGTAACTTGGGAATGATAATGGGAACACAAGATACGAAATAGAGTTATGTCATTTACCTGTAGCTTAAGTGTCTTCAGGTTTGGTGAGCTTTTAATCAGCAGAAGGAGAAAAGGTAACCCATGTATGCTATGAAAACATAGCTCATTTAT
The DNA here is from genome assembly GCF_046630445.1 of Rutidosis leptorrhynchoides. Taxonomy (NCBI): domain Eukaryota; kingdom Viridiplantae; phylum Streptophyta; class Magnoliopsida; order Asterales; family Asteraceae; genus Rutidosis; species Rutidosis leptorrhynchoides. Next base: position 218,180,456 of record NC_092333.1, on the reverse strand, counting down.
AGCCAAGTTTTTCAGATGAAGTAATGCGTTCGGAAGCTTTTCAGGTATTCTGTCTGGACAAAAACACTACAACCATAGCCACCACAAAGATCAGTACTCAATAAGAAAGAAAACTTTTTTCACTTCAAAATTAAGTAATTTATTGACAAAGTAGGTGATATTACATGAATGATGTGAAAACAAAAACACAAATTTTCAATCGACGGTAAACACTTGAATAGGTCAGCAATAGAGAAATCGCCACTATGGTCGATAGTTGTACCGTCACTATCCTGCATCAGCTTACAAAGTTCAGATAAGCAGTGAAAGTTTATGAGGGTGGATATTATTTTTTTAATAAAAATTGTACCAGATTCAAGCTCTTGAGTGAAGGACAATGGGATAGGAGATGCATAAGTGTTTTCTCAGTGGTCTCTATGCCTTCCAAATGTAAGCTTGTAAGGTTACCAAATCCCTTGAATGTTGGTTGGTGGTCGAGAATACAACCGGCGATAGATAGGTCTGTTAACTGACCAAACGAGAAGAGAGATAACGGTATCTTGTACCTAAAATTAATGTACCACCAACAAAATTCAAGTTTTAATTTCTTAACAGTATTTTTCCGCGACAAATGATGTAACATATGGTCAATCTCAACACAAGTATCATCTGCGTCTATGGAAAAAGCGAATTCATGTATTGGACCCTCATGCATTAACAGAACTTGATATACAGCATTGAAAATTCTACCCCTCTTGGTCAATGCTCTCCTTTCACTTGTTGCGCCAAATGTTTGCTCGAGAAAGGACAGCTCAGCGTCATCAGTTACTTGAAATGTATCCTGTATAAATGCAAGTTTAGGGATTGTGATCCAACGATACCTCCAAAACCTAGAAAGGATACTTGTCCTTGCAGCCTCTTGAATTGGTAAAAGACATAAGATGGTTTCTATTATACCCAGAGGAAGCTTGCTGATCTTATCCATCTCAAAACATTTCCTCGATGGTTGCAACATTATCTCAAGTGAGATCTGTTTAAAATAAGCCTGATTTATAACAATTGCAATTAGAAATAATATTGAGCAAAGTATGAATACGAGTTTCTAAATTGAACATAACAGTTGTCATATTAGTTTTAGTCTTTTGGAGCACAAGGGCGAAGCAGATAAGAAAGTTCTACCACATACAATCTCCAAACGTACAAGACAAACCAAATTAGAACAACAAAAATAACATAGATTTATTTATTCATAACACTGACATAGGTAAAACAATCGGATGGGAGATGTTCAATCAAAGTATGAAAGAACACTAACCATTTTACACTAAAGTACGAAATTTCCAGCAAGTGAACATTATAGCCATATTGTTTTTCAGCGGGAACGATTAATTATCGTATGCACTATCACTCGTAATCACAAGCTTACCCCTTGCACCCACCAAATCCGTAAACTGATACTTAACACCTGGTTATTATTATGATATACTCTTTTACCATGCAAATCCTTGTAACAATAGTCTAGTGCATATACTAGTGATACTTAACACCTGGTTATCAAACTACATGGAAAAAGGAATCCATCAAAAACACAATACAAACAAAACAAAAACCAAGTGAAATCAATCAACTCATGTTAATCAGGCAAACCTCATAAATAGTATTGACAAAATTACTTAGAAACTAAAATGAAAATGACATGAAACACACACAAAATGCCAGCAATAAACAATGCACTAATATCAATGAAACTTCATTGTGATTGAGCAGAATTATTTGATACAGTAACAAACTGACATAATCATTCAGAATTTAACGAAGTTGTATATTATTATTACCCGCGAGTCACGGGCAAGGTTGGAGAATTTGGATCTCGGGGAGATCTCGTTTGGACTTTTTTAGGGAGATCTCGGCATCTCGGACGTTGATTTACGTTGACTTTATAGTTTTTTTTTTTAATAAAAATATACATAAAAACATAAATATATGTATATTTATATACGTTTTTACGAGATTTTACAAAAATATCCGAGAAATAGGCGAGAAAATCTTAGAAATTATGAATTTTACAAGAAAATCTTACAAATTAGCAAGAAAATCCGAGAAATCGTGGCTTTAACTAAGTTTGACCCCGTTGACCGGGAAATCTCGGGAGATTGAACATCTCGTCTCGGTTGCCTCCTAAAAACGAGATCTCGGGGGAGATTTACAACACTGGTCACGGGTATCCGCGGGTCAAGGGCATGGGCGAAGTTTTTTTACCCGCGGTCGGCTAACGGATCTCAACGAGCAAAAAAACAACCCGATGGGCGGGTGCGGGTATATAGAACCCGTGCCCGTTACCCGCGGGCGCCATCCCTACATGAAACACACACAAAATGCCAGCAATAAACAATGCACTAATATCAATGAAACTTCATTGAGCCAAATTATTTGATACAGTTTCAAACTGACATAATCACTCAGAATTGAAGGGGAAATTACTTCAGAATCAGAAATGAACAAGTTAATATATATAGTGTTCGATAAGTAAATATATATTATGTATTTACAACGCAATTTTCAATATACATAAGGAATAAGGATAAGGAATTAAGGATATATATACCTGCCACTAATGTGATATAGTTTATGTTTACTAGTCTGAAGCAAAAAAATCAATCAATTGATAAACCATCAGCGACCACGATTAGCGGCGGAAGGCGACGGATTAGGGTTAGGTTTCCCGCGCTTTAACTATTAGCAGAATGATCTAGAAACGATTAGCAGTGAATTTCATAACTCGGTACAATATCTAATCTAATCCCCTTTTTAATACGGAGTATATCTATCTACTTAGATTTTTTTTTTTAAATAGTAGATTTTTTTAAGGCCTTACAAAATAAGAAATTAAACATAATTTTTTACACAAATGGTAAAATCGAAATTTTAAACTTCGAATTTGGTAAAATCGAAGTTTGGAACTTCGATTTTTACCCTTTTTGACAAAACAGGCTCAACGGCGGAACTTAAACTCGGATACAGGTGGGACGATTGTAAATTTTTTTTTACTTCTTTCATAGTCAGCAGGGACGAACACTAAAAAAAAACACCTTATATTTTAGTAATTTTTTTTAGTGTAAAAATTTTTGTTCCGTAAAATTCAGGGTGGGCGGACACCACCTTTGGGATACCTTAAGTACCGCCACTGCACATGCTGACTGGTCAAACGAATATAATACGTAGTAAAATCGAAGTTTGAAACTTCGGTTTCATTCAAATGCTGCAACCGTAATTTTAATGCTCATTTAAGCCCTTGATCCGTGTAAATAAAAACTGTCCAATAAATTATTGTCACGTGGAAACTGAAGTTTCAAACTTCGGTTTCTTTGTTTATAAAATCCGAAGTCTGGAACTTCGATTTCACACACATCAAACCAAAATCAAAGTTATTCTGAAAAAAAAAACCCGAATTAAAAAAAATGGCTTAAATGAATCAAGTTCGTGCTAAATCGGTCCCGATTGATAGTTCTTTAGTGTTTTTACAAGCAGAAAAAGAGTCATAAATCATATTCAATATTTACTAAGGAGATTGAAGAGTACATGTTAATAAAACCAAGAAGATGTGATCTCAGCTTTTGGCAGCATATTACGGGTCTTGAAAACGAAACAATACATGCGGAGGTCCAGGTGTACCTTGATAATATCGGGTTAGGTTTAGTTTGTAAATTGGGTAAACAAAGACTAACTCGGGTTAGGTTTAGTTTGTAAATTGGGTAAACAAAGACTAACTGGTCACTTATTACTGCTATGGTTGAAAGATGGCGTCCGAAGACGCATATGTTTCATTTACAGATTGGTAAAAATACTGTTACCTTATATATTAATAATTATTTATTTCAATATATATATATATATATATATATATATATATATATATATATATATATATATATATATATATATATATATATATATATATATATATATATATATATATATATATATATATATATATATATATATATATATATATATATATGTGTGTGTGTGATGACCCGAAAAATTTCGACTTATTTAAACCAATTCTCTATACGATTTATTATTTTGACACGTTAAACAAAGTCTGTTAGATTGAGTCTCAAAAATTTTAGAACTGTTTCATATATACAATTACCTTTGACTACTCTCGACGATTCATGAACAATTATATGTATGTATGTATATATATATATTATAAGATGTACAAGTAAAAATGACTTTCCTACAGTAAAAACGACTTTGCTACAATAAAACACTATTTGCTACAGTGAACCGTACTGTGCTACAATGCTACAGTGAAAACGACTTTGCTACATTAAAACACTATTGCTACAGTAAACACTATTTGCTACATTAAACACTATTTGATGTCGACGAACTAGCAAACAAAAACGGATAAGGCAGCCATGCGATCGCATGGCAAAAACACTGAAAACTCATGCGATCGCATGAGCTACAGTAAATGGAAAAGTATTATAAATACGCCAGTTTTCTGCTCGTATCAACACATCTTTTTTTCTTTTCTTCTTCTGTAATTTAAATTTATATTTATAATTATAATTATAATTTTAATTTTAAGTTTAATAATAATAAAGTATATTCGAGGGTGTTTTAATTCGGGTTTCAAACCGCTTTAAGCTAAGGAAATATTGGGTATTGTTCGGGGTATTGTTCTTGAATCCAAGGCCAACCATACAGTCGTCTACCATCATTACGTCTACGCAATTTGCCTACAATATTGAGTCTCAATATTGAACTGTGAGTTTATAGTCTCCCTTTTTAAATACTTTAAATATTTTTGGGCTGAGAATACATGCAATTTATTTTAAACGCAATAAGACACAAGTACATACTAAATTCTACACTGAGTTAAACCGAAAATCCCTTAGCTTTGGTAACTAGTAGCTGCCAGTACATAGGATATGGACTGGTGGGCGCGAATAATTGTATATGGATCCATAGGGCTTGACATCCACGTCCGAGCTAGAGCGCTAGCCTTTTAACGGACGTATGTTATTTGAGTTTATGACACGTTGGTTTGCGTGTATTAAAACGAATGGGGTAATTATCATTATAACGTTAAAGTTTAGTTACCAGGGTGCTCTGTTACGTAGAATCTATTGATAAACTTTTGATGAAATCTTGTGATCTATCTTTATATATATTTATGACTCGAGCAATTAAACCTATAACTCACCAACATTCGTGTTGACCTTTTTATCATGTTTTATTCTCAGGTCCTTAGACTGCTTCCGCTGTGATATGCTTGTTGCCTGCATGGAGTCTCTCATGCTTTGTATAAAGTTTATTGCATTCTAAATAAAACTGCGTTATGTAATAAATAATTGGACTGTGATGTCAACTTGTAAATTAAAGACTTATGTATTTTGGGGTTTTGCTTATACCTAAGCACTCGCCCACATGATTATGACTTTTTATGTTTAGAAAGTCACGTATTTTAATGAATGCAATATTTTATCAAAACGTATCATATAGAGGTCAAAACCTCACTGTGGAATCAATGATTAACGTGCCGCGTCAATAGCGATTTTGACGGGTCGTTACATTTGGTATCCGAGCTTGAGGTTATAGGGAACCAGAATTTGTATTAATGTGTTTAACTGGTTATTGTTAGGATGCATTAGTGAGTCTGGACTATGACCATATCTGTTTTTACCGATTTTTGCTTATCATTTTGTCAAAAACATTATATGTGATATATTTATATGCTAACATAATTGTTGTTTCAATTATGTGATAGATGACTTCTTCTAATCCTATCATTTTGTACGACTCGAAATCGGACACTGAATCTATTCTTTCCACAACTGAAAAGGGGGTTCCCATACCTATTAAAGAAGAAATTGTGTTAGCCGGAGAATCTCAACTCCCAGTAAACCCAGAGGAGGTTCCAGCTCCACCGAGCTCTAGTTTTTCGGGGCCACAGTATCGTTGGCATAGACCCATGATCCCTGGAGTAAACGAGGATCGTCCATTTCTAAACGAACATGGACATTGGGCCAGATACATCGCTGACGGGCGGGTTGTGCCGATTACGCCTGGCAGATTTCGGTTCTTGACCACCGGTACATATTCTCGTACACATGATTCAGACAGTTCGTCATCATATTCTCCTACACATGACTCAAACAGTTCGTCATCAGACGAGATCAGTGAAGAAGAGGATTTCGCTAATAAAATAAAAGAAGTCACTAAGGAGAAATTTCAACTTGCTATTGATAATAAAAACAACCACAGTAATAAAAAGACCTTAATTATTAAAAAGGAACAAGACCATTCGATCCGTAACCACCCTTATTGTATTAAACCCACTGAGGCAACGGGTACCTCAAAACCCCAACCAAAAATTAAATACACTGCCAGAATGTCTGTCGGACCATGCACACACAAACAATTGGCAGAGAGAACCAAATGGGAAGAAGTTTCTGATAGTTCTGAATAAACGACCTCGCAACCATAAATCTTCCATGCGCTATTCTATTGCTTATGTGTGCTACTCTATCTTGTTATATAAAATAAGCATATGTAAAATATCAGTATTGTATGGTATTGTATTATTTTGGTTTATTAATAATAGAAGCATGGAATGATTATTTGTATTATTAATACTTATTATTATTATTACTAAATAATAACGTAGTAACTCGCTATAATTTTTCATAATAGAATATTATTTGAATTGTAGTAGTTAATTGTTGTACTAAGCTATTAAGTATGAACTTTAACGGGTAGTTAATACCCGAGAAATAATTATAAAACGCTAATAAGAAGAAAAGGCTTTTATAATAATTGGTTCATATTATTAATATGCTACGATTAACTATTGACAACTCATTTTACCTATAATATTCTATATGATTAAATTATCTCTGTTGTGTTTATTAAAGAAACGTGTCTCAAATGTCGGATGCTGAGTTTGAGGAACTAGTCGAGAAACGTGTGAATGAAAGAATTGCTGCAGCCGAGGCAGGAAAAGCAGCAGTCGAAGCAGCAGCTATAAACACAAATTCACGAAACCGATGCTCATACAAAACTTTTCAAGGATGCAAACTGAAATGTCCCGTTCTTATTGATTAAAAACGTTCCATATTAATTGATTTCGTTGCGAGGTTTTGACCTCTATATGAGACGTTTTTCAAAGACTGCATTCATTTTTAAAACAAACCATAACCTTTATTTCATAAATAAAGGTTTAAAAAGCTTTACGTAGATTATCAAATAATGATAATCTAAAATATCCTGTTTACACACGACCATTACATAATGGTTTACAATACAAATATGTTACATCGAAATCAGTTTCTTGAATGCAGTTTTTACACAATATCATACAAACATGGACTCCAAATCTTGTCCTTATTTTAGTATGCAACAGCGGAAGCTCTTAATATTCACCTGAGAATAAACATGCTTTAAACGTCAACAAAAATGTTGGTGAGTTATAGGTTTAACCTATATATATCAAATCGTAACAATAGACCACAAGATTTCATATTTCAATACACATCCCATACATAGAGATAAAAATCATTCATATGGTAAACACCTGGTAACCGACATTAACAAGATGTATATATAAGAATATCCCCATCATTCCGGGATCCTCCATCGGACATGATATAAATTTCGAAGTACTAAAGCATCCGGTACTTTGGATGGGCTTGTTGGGCCCGATAGATCTATCTTTAGGATTCGCGTCAATTAGGGTGTCTGTTCCCTAATTCTTAGATTACCAGACTTAATAAAAAGGGGCATATTCGATTTCGATAATTCAACCATAGAATGTAGTTTCACTTACTTGTGTCTATTTTGTAAATCATTTATAAAACCTGCATGTATTCTCATCCCAAAAATATTAGATTTTAAAAGTGGGACTATAACTCACTTTCACAGATTTTTACTTCGTCGAGAAGTAAGACTTGGCCACTGTTGATTCACGAACCTATAACAATATATACATGTATATTAAAGTATGTTCAAAATATATTTACAACACTTTTAATATATTTTGATGTTTTAAGTTTATTAAGTCAGCTGTCCTCGTTAGTAACCTACAACTAGTTGTCCACAGTTAGATGTACAGAAATAAATCGATAAATATTATCTTGAATCAATCCACGACCCAGTATATATGTATCTCAGTATTGATCACAACTCAAACTATATATATTTTGGAATCAACCTCAACCCTGTATAGCTAACTCCAACATTCACATATAGAGTGTCTATGGTTGTTCCGAAATATATATAGATGTGTCGACATGATAGGTCGAAACATTGTATACGTGTCTATGGTATCTCAAGATTACATAATATACAATACAAGTTGATTAAGTTATGGTTGGAATAGATTTGTTACCAATTTTCACGTAGCTAAAATGAGAAAAATTATCCAATCTTGTTTTACCCATAACTTCTTCATTTTAAATCCGTTTTGAGTGAATCAAATTGCTATGGTTTCATATTAAACTCTATTTTATGAATCTAAACAGAAAAAGTATAGGTTTATAGTCGGAAAAATAAGTTACAGGTCGTTTTTGTAAAGGTAGTCATTTCAGTCGAAAGAACGACGTCTAGATGACCATTTTAGAAAACATACTTCCACTTTGAGTTTAACCATAATTTTTGGATATAGTTTCATGTTCATAATAAAAATCATTTTCTCAGAATAACAACTTTTAAATCAATGTTTATCATAGTTTTTAATTAACTAACCCAAAACAGCCCGCGGTGTTACTACGACGGCGTAAATCCAGTTTTACGGTGTTTTTCGTGTTTCCAGGTTTTAAATCATTAAGTTAGCATATCATATAGATATAGAACATGTGTTTAGTTAATTTTAAAAGTCAAGTTAGAAGAATTAACTTTTATTTGCGAACAAGTTTAGAATTAACTAAACTATGTTCTAGTGATTACGAGTTTAAACCTTCGAATAAGATAGTTTTATATATATATGAATCGAATGATGTTATGAACATCATTACTACCTCAAGTTTAGTAGGTAAACCTACTAGAAGTGACAAGAAATGATCTAGCTTCAAAGGATCTTGGATGGCTTGAAAGTTCTTGAAGTAGGATCATGACACAAAAACAAGTTCAAGTAAGATTTTTACTCGAATTAAGATAGTTTATAGTTATAGAAATTGAATCAAAGTTTGAATATGAATATTACCTTGAATAAGAAAGATAACCTACTGTATATAACAAAGGTTTCTTGATCTTAGATGATTACTTGGAATGGATTAGAAAGCTTGGAAGTAAATTAGTAAACTTGAAGGGATTTTTGAAGTGTTCTTGAAGTGTTCTTCCTATGATGATTATAGCTTGATTCTTGAAGTGATTTTTGATGAAGATGATGATTAACTACTGGAAAAATACGTTCATAATAGTGTGGGTGTGTTGAGAGAGAATTAGAAAGAGAATTGGAAGTGAAATGGAGTGAATGATGAGTGGTAATTGGTGAGTGGTGAGTGGGGTTAAAAGGAGTTCTACTTAGTTGACTAGCTCATGGTAGAAGTTAAAATTGATTAGTCATACATGACATAATCAAGAGTGGAATCCCATGCTAGTTCCTATTGGTAAATACCTATAGTAAGTACGTTTTGAAGCTGTGTATAATACGGGTAAAAATACGACTAGAATTCTTGATGAAAGAAAAGAATGGGAAAGTAACTGTAACCATTTTCGTTAAGTATGAGTGTTTTGATATATGTCTTGAAGTCTTCCAAAAGTATTTTAATACATTTAAATACACTACATGTATATACATTTTAACTGAGTCGTTAAGTCATCGTTAGTCGTTACATGTAAGTGTTGTTTTGAAACCTTTAAGTTAACGATCTCAATTAATGTTGTTAACCCATTGTTTATTATATCTAATGAGATGTTAAATTATTATATTATCATGATATTATGATATATTAATATATCTTAATATGATATATATACATTTAAATGTCGTTGCAACGATAATCGTTACATATATGTCTCGTTTCGAAATCCTTAAGTTAGTAGTCTTGTTTATATGTATATAACTCATTGTTAATATACTTATGGAGATACTTACTTATCATAATCTCATGTTAACCATATGTATATCCATATATATATCGTCATGTCGTTTTTACAAGTTTTAACGTTCGTGAATCGCCGGTCAACTTGGGTGGTCAATTGTCTATATGAAACATATTTCAATTAATCAAGTCTTAACAAGTTTGATTGCTTAACATGTTGAAAACATTTAATCATGTAAATATCAATCTCAATTAATATATATAAACATGGAAAAGTTCGGGTCACTACAGTACCTACCCGTTAAATAAATTTCGTCCCGAAATTTTAAGTTGTTGAAGGTGTTGACGAATCTTCTGGAAATAGATGCGGGTATTTCTTCTTCATCTGATCTTCACGCTCCCAGGTGAACTCAGGTCCGCTACGAGCATTCCATCGAACCTTAACAATTGGTATCTTGTTTTGCTTAAGTCTTTTAACCTCACGATCCATTATTTCGACGGGTTCTTCGATGAATTGAAGTTTTTCGTTGATTTGGATTTCATCTAACGGAATAGTGAGATCTTCTTTAGCAAAACATTTATTCAAATTCGAGACGTGTAAAGTGTTATGTACAGCCACGAGTTGTTGAGGTAACTCAAGTCGGTAAGCTACTGGTCCGACACGATCAATAATCTTGAATGGTCCAATATACCTTGGATTTAATTTTCCTTGTTTACCAAATCGAACAACGCCTTTCCAAGGTGCAACTTTAAGCATGACCATCTCTCCAATTTCAAATTCTATATCTTTTCTTTTAATGTCAGCGTAGCTCTTTTGTCGACTTTGGGCGGTTTTCAACCGTTGTTGAATTTGGATGATCTTCTCGGTAGTTTCTTGTATAATCTCCGGACCCGTAATCTGTCTATCCCCCAATTCACTCCAACAAATCGGAGACCTGCACTTTCTACCATAAAGTGCTTCAAAAGGCGCCATCTCAATGCTTGAATGGTAGCTGTTGTTGTAGGAAAATTCTGCTAACGGTAGATGTCGATCCCAACTGTTTCCGAAATCAATAACACATGCTCGTAGCATGTCTTCAAGCGTTTGTATCGTCCTTTCGCTCTGCCCATCAGTTTGTGGATGATAGGCAGTACTCATGTCTAGACGAGTTCCTAATGCTTGCTGTAATGTCTGCCAGAATCTTGAAATAAATCTGCCATCCCTATCAGAGATAATAGAGATTGGTATTCCATGTCTGGAGACGACTTCCTTCAAATACAGTCGTGCTAACTTCTCCATCTTGTCATCTTCTCTTATTGGTAGGAAGTGTGCTGATTTGGTGAGACGATCAACTATTACCCAAATAGTATCAAAACCACTTGCAGTCCTTGGCAATTTAGTGATGAAATCCATGGTAATGTTTTCCCATTTCCATTCTGGGATTTCGGGTTGTTGAAGTAGACATGATGGTTTCTGATGCTCAGCTTTGACCTTAGAACACGTCAAACATTCTCCTACGTATTTAGCAACATCGGCTTTCATACCCGGCCACCAAAAATGTTTCTTGAGATCCTTGTACATCTTCCCCATTCCAGGATGTATTGAGTATCTGGTTTTATGAGCTTCTCTAAGTACCATTTCTCTCATATCTCCAAATTTTGGTACCCAAATCCTTTCAGCCCTATACCGGGTTCCGTCTTCCCGAATATTAAGATGCTTCTCCGATCCTTTGGGTATTTCATCCTTTAAATTTCCTTCTTTTAAAACTCCTTGTTGCGCCTCCTTTATTTGAGTAGTAAGGTTATTATGAATCATTATATTCATAGATTTTACTAGAATGGGTTCTCTGTCCTTCCTGCTCAAGGCATCGGCTACCACATTTGCCTTCCCCGGGTGGTAACGAATCTCAAAGTCGTAATCATTCAATAATTCAATCCACCTAAGCTGCCTCATATTCAGTTGTTTCTGATTAAATATGTGTTGAAGACTTTTGTGGTCGGTATATATAATACTTTTGACCCCATATAAGTAGTGCCTCCAAGTCTTTAATGCAAAAACAACCGCGCCTAATTCCAAATCATGCGTTGTATAATTTTGTTCGTGAATCTTCAATTGTCTAGACGCATAAGCAATCACCTTCGTTCGTTGCATTAATACACAACCGAGACCTTGCTTTGATGCGTCACAATAAATCACAAAATCATCATTCCCTTCAGGCAATGACAATATAGGTGCCGTAGTTAGCTTTTTCTTCAATAATTGAAACGCTTTCTCTTGTTCATCATTCCATTCAAATTTCTTCCCTTTATGCGTTAATGCAGTCAAGGGTTTTGCTATTCTGGAAAAGTCTTGGATGAACCTTCTGTAGTAACCAGCTAGTCCTAAAAATTGGCGTATGTGTTTCGGAGTTTTCGGGGTTTCCCACTTTTCAACAGTTTCTATCTTTGCCGGATCCACCTTAATACCTTCTTTATTCACTATGTGACCGAGGAATTGAACTTCTTCCAACCAAAATGCACACTTTGAAAACTTAGCGTACAATTCTTCCTTCCTCAATACTTCTAACACCTTTCTCAAATGTTCACCGTGTTCTTGGTCATTCTTTGAGTAAATAAGTATGTCATCAATGAAAACAATGACAAACTTGTCAAGGTATGGTCCACACACTCAGTTCATAAGGTCCATGAACACAGCTGGTGCATTAGTTAAACCAAACGGCATGACCATAAACTCGTAATGACCGTAACGTGTTCTGAAAGCAGTCTTTGGAATATCATCTTCTTTCACCCGCATTTGATGATACCCGGAACGTAAGTCAATCTTTGAATAAACAGACGAGCCTTGTAGTTGATCAAATAAGTCGTCGATTCTCGGTAGTGGGTAGCGGTTCTTGATGGTAAGTTTGTTCAACTCTCGGTAGTCGATACACAACCTGAATGTACCATCTTTCTTCTTGACAAACAAAACAGGAGCTCCCCACGGTGATGTGCTTGGTCGAATGAAACCACGCTCTAAAAGTTCTTGTAATTGGCTTTGCAGTTCTTTCATCTCGCTGGGTGTGAGTCTGTAAGGAGCACGAGCTATTGGTGCAGCTCCTGGTACAAGATCTATTTGAAATTTAACGGATCGATGTGGGGGTAATCCCGGTAATTCTTTCGGAAATACATCGGGAAATTCTTTTGCAATGGGAACATCCTTGATGCTCTTTTCTTCAGTTTGTACTTTCTCGACGTGTGCTAGAACAGCATAGCAACCTTTTCTTATTAGTTTTTGTGCCTTCAAATTACTAATAAGATGTAGCTTCGTGTTGCCCTTTTCTCCGTACACCATTAAGGGTTTTCCTTTTTCTCGTATAATGCGAATTGCATTTTTGTAACAAATGATCTCTGCTTTCACTTCTTTCAACCAGTCCATACCGATTATCACATCAAAACTCCCTAACTCTACAGGTATCAAATCAATCTTAAATGTTTCGCTAACCAGTTTAATTTCTCGATTCCGACATATATTATCTGCTGAAATTAATTTATCATTTGCTAATTCGAGTAAAAATTTACTATCCAAAGGCGTCAATGGACAACTTAATTTAGCACAAAAATCTCTACTCATATAGCTTCTATCCGCACCCGAATCAAATAAAACGTAAGCAGATTTATTGTCAATAAGAAACGTACCCGTAACAAGCTCCGGGTCTTCCTGTGCCTCTGCCGCATTAATATTGAAAACTCTTCTGTGGCCTTGTCCATTCGTGTTCTCCTGGTTCGGGCAATTTCTAATGATGTGGCCCGGTTTTCCACATTTATAACAAACTACATTGGCATAACTTGCTCCGACACTACTTGCTCCACCATTACTCGTTCCGACACCATTTATTCCTTTCATTCTATTAACCCCTGGTCCGTAGACCTCACACTTCGCCGCGCTATGACCATTTCTTTTACACTTGTTGTAAAATTTGGTGCAGAACCCCGAGTGATACTTTTCACACCTTTGGCATAGCTGCTTCTGATTGTTATTGTTGTTGCGGTTATTATTGTTGTTGGGATGATTGTTGTAGTTGCTGTTGTTGTTGTTGTTGTTGTTGTTGTTGTTGGGCCGTTTGTTGTAGTTGCGATTGATGTTGCGATTGCTGGGATAATTGTTGCGATTATTGTTGTAATTGCTGTTGTTGTTGTATTGGTGATTCTTATCACCGTTTTCCTCCCACTTTCTTTTGACTTGCTTCACATTGGTCTCTTCAGCAGTCTGTTCTTTAATTCTTTCTTCAATCTGGTTCACTAGTTTGTGAGCCATTCTACATGCCTGTTGTATGGAGGCGGGCTCGTGTGAATTTATATCTTCTTGGATTCTTTCCGGTAATCCTTTCACAAACGCGTCGATCTTCTCTTCCTCATCTTCGAATGCTCCCGGACACAATAGGCACAATTCTGTGAATCGTCTTTCATACGTGGTAATATCAAATCCTTGGGTTCGTAACCCTCTAAGTTTTGTCTTGAGCTTATTGACCTCGGTTCTGGGACGGTACTTCTCGTTCATCAAGTGCTTGAATGCTGACCACGGTAGTGCGTATGCATCGTCTTGTCCCACTTGCTCTAGATAGGTATTCCACCATGTTAACGCAGAACCTGTGAAGGTATGCATAGCGTACTTCACTTTGTCCTCTTCAGTACACTTACTTATGGCAAACACCGATTCGACCTTCTCGGTCCACCGTTTCAATCCGATCGGTCCTTCGATTCCATCAAATTCTAAAGGTTTGCAGGCAGTGAATTCTTTATAGGTGCATCCTACACGATTTCCTGTACTGCTAGATCCAAGGTTATTGTTGGTATGTAGCGCTGCCTGTACTGCGGCTATGTTTGAAGCTAGAAAAGTACGGAATTCCTCTTCATTCATATTCACGGTGTGTCGAGTAGTCGGTGCCATTTCCTTCAAAATAGTCAAATGGAACAAGTTAATCATACAGAATATTAAAAGTAGTTAATAGTATTTCGTAGCATAATATGAACTCATTTATAAAAGTTCTTTCTTCATATTAGCGTTTTATAAGTTTGAATTCGGGTAGTACCTACCCGTTAAGTTCATACTTAGTAGCTAATATACAATTCACCTACTACAATTCTATATAAAAAACTGATTATAATAATATTTCGCGTTCAAACTTTTATACAATATTTTACAAACTTACAATACCGCTTATTTTACATAAAGCATGAAATATAGCACCCAATAACTTTGATACAAGATAGTTGTGAAGATAATTCTAGCTAGTACACAAGTCGTTCAGCAAAGGCAATAAAGACACGTAATTCATACGTCCAGAAACAAGTCATGCATTCTGGTTTTACTAGGATTACTTCCCATCCTTGGTCTTGTGGAACATAACCGTTATGGCCGTTGATAAGACAGCGTGTTGTAACGTCGTCAAAGGGACGAGGGTTACGTAATGTCCAACAGTCCCGTAACAATCTAAAAACCTCATTTCTTACCCCAATTACCGACTCCGTCACTTGTGGGAACGTTTTGTTTAATAGTTGTAGCCCGATGTTCTTGTTCTCACTTTGGTGAGAAGCGAACATTACTAATCCGTAAGCATAACATGCTTCTTTATGTTGCATGTTAGCCGCTTTTTCTAAATCACGAAGTCCAATATTCGGATATATTGAGTCAAAATAATTTCTTAACCCATTGCGTAAAATAGCATTTGGGTTCCCCGCAATATATGCGTCAAAGTAAACACATCGTAACTTATGGATTTCCCAATGTGATATCCCCCATCTTTCGAACGAAAGCCTTTTATAAACCAAGGCATTCTTGGAACGTTCTTCGAATGTCTTACAAACTGATCTCGCCTTAAATAGTTGTGCCGAAGAATTCTGACCGACTCTAGACAAGATTTCGTCAATCATGTCTCCGGGTAGGTCTCTTAAAATATTGGGTTGTCTATCCATTTTGTGTTTTTATACTGTAAAATAGACAAGAGTTAGATTCATAAAAAAAAATACTTATTAATACAAGCAATTTTTACATATATCATAAAGCATAAGCACACTATATTACATATATTACACCACACGAATACAACTATCTTATTCCGACTCGCTTGTTTCTTCTTCTTCGGTTTTGGTTCGTTTTGCCAAGTTTCTAGGGATATATGATGTTCCCCTAATACGAGCCGTAATTTTCCACATTGGTTTAGAAAAACCTGGTGGTTTAGAGGTTCCCGGGTCATTGTTACAACTTAAGGACTTCGGGGGTTGACGATACATATAAAGTTCATCGGGGTTGGAATTAGATTTATCTATTTTTATGCCCTTTCCCTTATTATTTTCTTTTGCCTTTTTAAATTCAGTTGGGGTAATTTCTATAACATCATCGGAATTCTCGTCGGAATCCGATTCATCGGAGAATTGGTAATCCTCCCAATATTTTGCTTCCTTGGCGGAAACACCATTGACCATAATTAACCTTGGTCGGTTGGTTGAGGATTTTCTTTTACTTAACCATTTTATTATTTCCCCCACCGGTTCTATTTCTTCATCCGGTTCCTCCTCTTCCGGTTCTGATTCTTCTTCCGGTTCCGATTCTTCTTCTGGTTCCGACTCTTCTTCCGGTTCCTCTTCGGGAACTTGTGAATCAGTCCACGAATCATTCCAATTTACATTTGACTCTTCATTATTATTAGGTGAGTCAATGGGACTTGTTCTAGAGGTAGACATCTATCACATAATATCAAACGCGTTAAGAGATTAATATATCACATAATATTCACATGTTAAAAATATATAGTTTCCAACAAAATTTGTTAAGCAATCATTTTTCAAGTAAACACGGTCGAAGTCCAGACTCACTAATGCATCCTAACAAACTCGATAAGACACACTAATGCAAAATTCTGGTTCTCTAAGACCAACGCTCGGATACCAACTGAAATGTCCCGTTCTTATTGATTAAAAACGTTCCATATTAATTGATTTCGTTGCGAGGTTTTGACCTCTATATGAGACGTTTTTCAAAGACTGTATTCATTTTTAAAACAAACCATAACCTTTATTTCATAAATAAAGGTTTAAAAAGCTTTACGTAGATTATCAAATAATGATAATCTAAAATATCCTGTTTACACACGACCATTACATAATGGTTTACAATACAAATATGTTACATCGAAATCAGTTTCTTGAATGCAGTTTTTACACAATATCATACAAACATGGACTCCAAATCTTGTCCTTATTTTAGTATGCAACAGCGGAAGCTCTTAATATTCACCTGAGAATAAACATGCTTTAAACGTCAACAAAAATGTTGGTGAGTTATAGGTTTAACCTATATATATCAAATCGTAACAATAGACCACAAGATTTCATATTTCAATACACATCCCATACATAGAGATAAAAATCATTCATATGGTGAACACCTGGTAACCGACATTAACAAGATGTATATATAAGAATATCCCCATCATTCCGGGATCCTCCATCGGACATGATATAAATTTCGAAGTACTAAAGCATCCGGTACTTTGGATGGGGCTTGTTGAGCCCGATAGATCTATCTTTAGGATTCGCGTCAATTAGGGTGTCTGTTCCCTAATTCTTAGATTACCATACTTAATAAAAAGGGGCATATTCGATTTCGATAATTCAACCATAGAATGTAGTTTCACTTACTTGTGTCTATTTTGTAAATCATTTATAAAACCTGTATGTATTCTCATCCCAAAAATATTAGATTTTAAAAGTGGGACTATAACTCACTTTCACAGATTTTTACTTCGTCGAGAAGTAAGACTTGGCCACTGTTGATTCACGAACCTATAACAATATATACATGTATATTAAAGTATGTTCAAAATATATTTACAACACTTTTAATATATTTTGATGTTTTAAGTTTATTAAGTCAGCTGTTCTCGTTAGTAACCTACAACTAGTTGTCCACAGTTAGATGTACAGAAATAAATCGATAAATATTATCTTGAATCAATCCACGACCCAGTGTATACGTATCTCAGTATTGACCACAACTCAAACTATATATATTTTGGAATCAACCTCAACCCTGTATAGCTAACTCCAACATTCACATATAGAGTGTCTATGGTTGTTCCGAAATATATATAGATGTGTCGACATGATAGGTCGAAACATTGTATACGTGTCTATGGTATCTCAAGATTACATAATATACAATACAAGTTGATTAAGTTATGGTTGGAATAGATTTGTTACCAATTTTCACGTAGCTAAAATGAGAAAAATTATCCAATCTTGTTTTACCCATAACTTCTTCATTTTAAATCCGTTTTGAGTGAATCAAATTGCTATGGTTTCATATTAAACTCTATTTTATGAATCTAAAAAGAAAAAGTATAGGTTTATAGTCGGAAAAATAAATTACAAGTCGTTTTTGTAAAGGTAGTCATTTCAGTCGAAAGAACGACGTCTAGATGACCATTTTAGAAAACATACTTTCACTTTGAGTTTAACCATAATTTTTGGATATAGTTTCATGTTCATAATAAAAATCATTTTCTCAGAATAACAACTTTTAAATCAAAGTTTATCATAGTTTTTAATTAACTAACCCAAAACAGCCCGCGGTGTTACTACGACGGCGTAAATCCGGTTTTACGGTGTTTTTCATGTTTCCAGGTTTTAAATCATTAAGTTAGCATATCATATAGATATAGAACATTTGTTTAGTTAATTTTAAAAGTCAAGTTAGAAGGATTAACTTTTGTTTGCGAACAAGTTTAGAATTAACTAAACTATGTTCTAGTGATTACGAGTTTAAACCTTCGAATAAGATAGTTTTATATATATGAATCGAATGATGTTATGAACATAATTACTACCTCAAGTTTAGTAGGTAAACCTACTGGAAGTGACAAGAAATGATCTAGCTTCAAAGGATCTTGGATGGCTTGAAAGTTCTTGAAGTAGGATCATGACACAAAAACAAGTTCAAGTAAGATTTTTACTCGAATTAAGATAGTTTATAGTTATAGAAATTGAATCAAAGTTTGAATATGAATATTACCTTGAATAAGAAAGATAACCTACTGTATATAACAAAGGTTTCTTGATCTTAGATGATTACTTGAAATGGATTAGAAAACTTGGAAGTAAATTAGTAAACTTGAAGGGATTTTTGAAGTGTTCTTGAAGTGTTCTTCCTATGATGATTATAGCTTGATTCTTGAAGTGATTTTTGATGAAGATGATGATTAACTACTGGAAAAATACGTTCATAATAGTGTGGGTGTGTTGAGAGAGAATTAGAAAGAGAATTGGAAGTGAAATGGAGTGAATGATGAGTGGTAATTGGTGAGTGGTGAGTGGGGTTAAAAGGAGTTCTACTTAGTTGACTAGCTCATGGTAGAAGTTAAAATTGATTAATCATACATGACATAATCAAGAGTGGAATCCCATGCTAGTTCCTATTGGTATATACCTATAGTAAGTACGTTTTGAAGCTGTGTATAATACGGGTAAAAATACGACTAGAATTCTTGATGAAAGAAAAGAATGGGAAAGTAACTGTAACCATTTTCGTTAAGTATGAGTGTTTTGATATATGTCTTGAAGTCTTCCAAAAGTATTTTAATACATCTAAATACACTACATGTATATACATTTTAACTGAGTCGTTAAGTCATCGTTAGTCGTTACATGTAAGTGTTGTTTTGAAACCTTTAAGTTAACGATCTCAATTAATGTTGTTAACCCATTGTTTATTATATCTAATGAGATGTTAAATTATTATATTATCATGATATTATGATATATTAATATATCTTAATATGATATATATACATTTAAATGTCGTTACAACGATAATCGTTACATATATGTCTCGTTTCGAAATCCTTAAGTTAGTAGTCTTGTTTATATGTATATAACTCATTGTTAATATACTTATGGAGATACTTACTTATCATAATATCATGTTAACCATATGTATATCCATATATATATCGTCATGTCGTTTTTACAAGTTTTAACGTTCGTGAATCGCCGGTCAACTTGGGTGGTCAATTGTCTATATGAAACATATTTCAATTAATCAAGTCTTAACAAGTTTGATTGCTTAACATGTTGGAAACATTTAATCATGTAAATATCAATCTCAATTAATATATATAAACATGGAAAAGTTCGGGTCACTACACAAACCACAGACGTTTAGTGGGACCGAGGGACCAGTCGGTCTAACCCGATGGTTTAAAAAAATGGAGTCCGTTTTCAAAATCAGTAATTGAGCGGACTGAGACAAGTCCAAGTATGCTTCGTGCACGTTGCAAGACGGTGCACTTACTTGGTGGAACAATTATGCTAAAGCAGAAGGAGTAGATACGGCATATGATATCTCTTGGGAAGAACTGAAAAAGATGCTAATCGAGGAGTACTGTCCTCGAAACGAGATCAGAAAAATGGAATATAAGTTACGTAATCTGAAGGTTTTCGGCGCGAATCTCAATAACTATGAAAAACATTTCATGGAACTAGCCTTGTTGTGTCCCGAATTGGTGCCAAACGAGAAACGAAAGATAGAAATGTATATTGACGGTTTATCGATCAATATCAAAGGAAATGTTACATTGTCCAAACCGAATACGATGCAGGAAGCCATGACAATGGCACACCAACTCATGGACCAGATCACAGAGAGTTCGATTAAGGCACCAATTACCGAAGTCAAGACAACTGAAGGAAAGAGGAAATGGGAAGACTATATGGGTAAAAGTACTCAACTGAAGAAACAAGAAACTTTTAAAGGTAAACAAGATGGGGCAACTGCTAGTCCAAACTATAAGGGACCCCATCCGTTATGCAAAAGATGTTACACACATCATGCAGGTTATTGCCAAGTGGTCTGTGATAAGTGCAACAAGAAAGGACATGTGGCGAAAGATTGTTATGCCACCGTTTCTGAAGTAAAGACAAAACCGACCGATGTCAAGAAATGTTTTAGATGCGGGAAGCCTGGTCACTTTATAAATCAATGCCATGAAAAGGAGAAGAACAAAGAACCCGCACGTGGGAGGGCATTTAATGTTAGTACCAGTGAAGCACGTGAGGATCCTAATCTTGTCACGGGTACGTTTATCGTTAATAATCAACTAGCTTCTATTATATTTGATACGGGTGCTGATAGAAGTTATATGTGTAAAGACTTTAGTTCTAAACTAAAATGTGCATCATTGCCTCTAGACGATAAATATACTATTGAATTAGCTAATGGTAAACTGATAAAAGTCGATAAAATTTTCCATGGTTGCGAAATAAATCTCGCAGGTGAAACCTTCAAAATCGATTTGATACCCGTAGAATTAGGAAGTTTTGACGTAATCGTTGGCATGGACTGGATGTCCAAAACACGAGCGGAAATTGTTTGCACTGAGAAAGCGATCCGCATCCCTCGAAAGGATGAAACGTCATTAATGATTTATGGGGAGAAAAGCAACTCGAAGCTGAACCTTATCAGCTGTATGAAGGCCCAGAAACTTATAAGAAAAGGTTGTTATGCTATTCTTGCACATGTAAAGAAGATCGATACTGAAGAAAGAAGCATTGATGACATGCCGGTTGTAAGAGAATATCCCGGAGTATTTTCAGAAGAATTATCGGGGCTACCTCCACACAGATGTGTAGAATTCCAGATTGATCTCATACCAGGAGCTGCACCTGTAGCCAGATCTCCATATAGACTTGCACCTTCAGAAATGCAAGAATTACAAAACTAGTTGCAAGAATTATCGGACCGTGGATTTATTCGTCCCAGTTTTTCACCTTGGGGTACTCCTATTCTGTTCGTTAAGAAGAAGGATGGATCTATTAGAATGTGCATAGATTACCGAGAATTAAACAAATTAACGATCAAGAATCGGTACCCATTACTGAGGATTGATGATTTGTTTAATCAATTACAAGGATCCAGTGTTTATTCCAAGATTGATCTACGCTCCGGATATCATCAGCTGAGAGTGAAGGAAGAAGATGTTCCTAAAACCACGTTCAGAACCCGTTACGGTCACTATGAATTTTTAGTCATGCCTTTTGGATTGACTAATGCTCCAGCAGTATTCATGGATCTAATGAATCGCATCTGTAGACCGTATTTAGACAAATTTGTCATTGTTTTTATCGACGACATATTGATTTACTCGAAGAACAAGGAAGAACATGAGCAACACTTAAGACTGGTACTGGAGGTACTCAAGAAAGAAGAACTGTACGCAAAATTTTCGAAGTGTGATTTTTGGTTACAAGAAGTACAATTTTTGGGCCATGTTGTCAGTAAACATGGAATTAAAGTTGACCCCACCAAGATCGAAGCCATTAATAAATGGGAAACACCGAAGACTCCAACACAAATCCGCCAATTCTTAGGTCTTGCTGGTTACTACCGAAAATTCATTCAAGATTTCTCTAGAATCGCCAAACCCTTAACTGCATTGACTCAAAAGGGAAAGAAGTATGATTGGTCCACGGAACAGGAATCCTCATTCCAGTTATTAAAGAAGAAGTTAACGTCTACACCCATTTTGTCATTACCAGAAGGAAATGATGATTTCGTGATCTATTGTGACGCTTCGCGCCAAGATTTAGGATGTGTATTAATGCAACGCACAAAAGTTATCTTATATGCCTCACGACAACTAAAAATTCATGAAAAGAACTATACGACGCATGATTTGGAACTTGGATCAGTAGTTTTTGCACTCAAAATATGGAGACACTATCTATATGGCACCAAGTGTACAGTGTACACTGACCATAAGAGTCTTCAGCATATTTTTGATCAAAAACAACTCAATATGAGGCAACGTCGCTGGGTAGAGTTGTTAAACGATTACGATTGTGAAATCCGTTACCACCCCGGAAAGGCTAATGTTGTAGCTGATGCCCTAAGTCGGAAAGAAAGAGTAAAACCTCTTAGGGTCCGAGCTTTGAACATTACAATTCGTACCAATCTCACAAAGCAAATTCAAGCAGCACAGTTAGAAGCTTTAAAAGTAGAAAACGAAAAAGGTGAAATGAGCAAAGGATTAGAAAAACAACTTGAAGTAAAAGCCGATGGAACCCTGTATTTTGCTGGTAGGATATGGGTACCAAAACATGGTAACCTAAGGCAACTAGTACTGGATGAAGCACACAAAATGAGGTACTCAATTCATCCAGGAAACTGGAAAATGTACCACGATCTCAAGAAGTTCTATTGGTGGCCTAATATGAAGACAGAAATTGCTACTTATGTAAGCAAATGTTTGACGTGTGCAAAGGTCAAAGCTGAGCACCAAAAGCCGTCAGGATTACTGCAACAACTGGAAATTCTGCAGTGGAAATAGGAAAGAATAACCATGGATTTCATTACGAAATTGCCAAGGACTGCAAGTAGTCATGATACTATTTGGGTGATAGTTGATCGTCTAACTAAATCAGCTCACTTCTTACCAATAAAGGAGACAGACAGTATGGAAAGATTAGTACGCCTATATTTGAAGGAAGTAGTTTCCAGGCATGGTATACCTATCTCCATCATATCTGATCGCGACACCCGATTCACATCACGTTTCTGGCAGTCATTACAAAAAGTATTGGGAACTCGATTAGATATGAGCACCGCTTATCACCCACAGACAGATGGTCAAAGTGAAAGAACAATACAAACATTGGAAGACATGTTACGGGCATGCGTGATTGACTTTGGAACCAGTTGGGATCGACACTTACCGTTGGCAGAATTTTCATACAATAACAGCTATCATACGAGCATCAACGCAACGCCATTTGAAGCACTTTACGGTAGAAAGTGCAGATCTCCTATCTATTGGAGTGAAGTAGGAGAAAGACAACTTACTGGACCAGAAATTATTCATGAAACCACCGACAAGATCATTCAAATATAACAGCGATTGAAAACAGCCATGAGTCGCCAAAAGAGTTATGCTGATGTAAGAAGAAAACCGCTAGAATTTCAAGTGGGCGACAAAGTCATGTTGAAAGTGTCACCCTGGAAAGGCATTGTACGATTTGGTAAACGAGGAAAGCTAAGTCCTAGGTACGTAGGACCCTTTCAAATCACCAAAAGAATTGGTGCAGTTGCTTATCGATTAAAGCTACCGCAAGAACTTAGTAGTGTTCACGACACATTTCACGTGTCAAATTTGAAGAAATGTTTAGCTGAAGAGGATGTTGTAATTCCTCTTGACGAAATACGAATCAATGATAAACTCCATTTTGTCGAAGAACCTGTTGAAATCATGGACCATGAGGTCAAACAATTAAAACAAAGCAAAATACTGATAGTTAGAGTTCGTTGCAATGCAAGACGAGGACCCGAGTTTACTTGGGAACGTGAAGATCAAATGAAGCAAAAGTATCCACATTTGTTCACTGATATCGCTCATGAAACAGGTACTACTCAAAATTTCGGGATGAAATTTTCTTTAACGGGGAGGTACTGTGATGACCCGAAAATTTTTGACTTATTTAAACCAATTCTCTATACGATTTATTATTTTGACACGTTAAACAAAGTCTGTTAGATTGAGTCTCAAAAATTTTAGAACTGTTTCATATATACAATTACCTTTGACTACTCTCGACGATTCATGAACAATTATATGTATGTATATATATATTATAAGATGTACAAGTAAAAGCGACTTTTCTACAGTAAAAACAACTTTGCTATAATAAAACACTATTTGCTACAGTGAAACCGACTTGCTACAGTAAAACACTATTGCCAACAGTGAAACCGTACTGTGCTACAGTGCTACAGTGAAAACGACTTTGCTACATTAAAACACTATTTGCTACAGTAAACACTATTTGCTACAGTGAACACTATTTGCTACGTAAAACACTATTTACTACAGTAAACACTATTTGATGTCGACGAACTAGCAAACAAAAACGGATAAGGCGGCCATACGATCGCATGGCAAAAACACTGAAAACTCATGCGATCGCATGAGCTACAGTAAATGGAAAAGTATTATAAATACGACAGTTTTCTGCTCGTATCAACACATCTTTTTTTCTTTTCTTCTTCTGTAATTTAAATTTATATTTATAATTATAATTATAATTATAATTATAATTTTAAGTTTAATAATAATAAAGTATATTCGAGGGTGTTTTAATTCGGGTTTCAAACCGCTTTAAGCTAAGGAAATATTGGGTATTGTTCTTGAATCCAAGGCCAACCATACAGTCGTCTACCATCATTACGTCTACGCAATTTGCCTACAATATTGAGTCTCAATATTGAACTGTGAGTTTATAGTCTCCCTTTTTATCAGAGCGGTGGTTTTAGCGAACCAGGTCTTGCATTAGTGTGTCTAACTGATAGTTGTGTAGATACATTAGTGAGTCTGGACTTCGATCGAGTCTGCATGTCAAAAGTTTTGATTATCATTTCGTGTCGAAAATTTCCTGCTTATCATTCTTAGGGAATCACTTGTTTATCATTCTTAGTCTAGACACGTCTTACTGCCTCTATTGCATAGACAGTGTATAGATAAATTCATATCTTATCGTATCTGTTATTGTTACCTTTGCCTGATAGCTTCCGTAGATTCCTCCGTAACTTATGGGATTTTAGTATTATATATGCATATGTAAATTATGTATTGCAGGGTACTAATCTACATCCTATAATCTATTTCTTATCGAAAACCCTTCATCTGATCGTACGAGATGAATCCCTCAACCAATTCGAATTCCTCGGACTCCGACAGCTATTCCGATATGGAGTTTCACCTTAGCTCCGAAAGCAGTGTCACTAGAATGAATCAACCAATTCATCTGATGGGTTTGTAGCCTACTTAATCAATGGAGACGAGAAGAAGGTGATATTTTCCATCAACCAAATTTCCCTCTTGGCAAAGAACCTGAAACACTTACCGGCGAACCTGTTCATAATACCATTTTCTCTCTCATTTCCAGAGTATCCCATCACGATTATATACTATCTCAGATTCTGGATCTTATTCATCCGCTCGTCTCAACCGATAATCATCCCGGAACAATAAAAGAAGTCAATGAACTTCGCGCTCGAGTAATCAATTTGGAGAATATGGTGCAAAATTTACCAGCTTCAGCAACATCACCGGCACCAACAGTAACAGCACCATTACCATCAACAATCCATGCCTCAACATCTCATTCTATACCTCGAAGTATAATCATCGTTCTACGTGACGTTCTACATCATTTATCTTCGTTCGACATGGTGATTATGTAATCTCTAATATTTTAGAGATTATATACTCTTGTTCTAACGGTAAATCAAATGAGATTAATATTATATTAACTCATTAAATCCATGATTACATCTGAAGAAAATATATATGTATATATATTTTCATAAGGATTGTAATTAAAAATTCTTTTGTACAAACTGTTAATGGTGAAAATATTTTAACGGGTTGGTAATACCCGAGGAATATTTAGATTTTACATTAATAAGTTACACTGTACATTCTTTAAATCTGATTCAACATTCATTTACTATCCTACTTACATCTACAAAGATATGAATCCGTTCACCGCAGAATAACCATTTTTTCCTTCAATTTCATATTTAGATTTTGACCTATCAGAATCCAACAAGTGGCATAATGAAGAAAACATTGGACAAAATAAAATTTATTAGAAACAAACAAATTAATTATGAGAAATTTTGTTAAGAATCCACGCTAACTATTCCTAGCTAACTGTTAATTCCGTATTACATTTTATTTATCGCAATTTATTTATTACAATTTAATTATCACAATTTATTTATCGTAATTTAAATTCTCGCAATTTTATTTATCGTCATTTAATTTCTGTTATTTATTTTACGCACTTTAAATGTCGGGACACATATACAATGTTTTGACATATCATATCGACGCATCTATATATATTATTTGGAATAACCATAGACACTCTATATGCGGTAATGTTCGAGTTCGCTATACAGGGTTGAGGTTAATTCTACAATAATATATATACTTTGAGTTGTGATCGAGTCTGAGACATGTATATAACGGGTCACGACACATATTAATTAATTCGAATATTATATATTAAACTATATATGAATTGTTGAACTACAAATTGTGGACTGCTAACTGTGGACTGTCAATATTGGACAATTAAAATGAATTAAAATATTGATTATACCATATGAAACTAAAAAAAAAATTCTTCAAGTTTGCCACTTGATTTCATCTTAAATCTCATTTGTATCTTGACGATTCCAATCTACGTTCAAACCTTTCATAATTCTTGAAAACGCCTCAATCGAAAGGATGAATGAACAGCACTTTATCTACGAAAGGAAGAACTTATGCATATAGTTATGTACGTTAAAAACTCTCGAAAACAGAGTAAACATTTAACACATATCTGTGCTAGCTCCTTTAGCATTATTATTACTCAAAATAACTTTGCAATCCCTTTCCAAATTAGCCAATTTTTTCACAGCTCCAGCAAGCCAACTTTGACTTTTCGTTCGAAACAACCTTATTATAACCTTGATTTATATGCGTGCTCTTTTATTGTTACCGGGGAACCTTTTATATTCCACCATATTACCATCAGCGTTTAATCATCTAAAAACACAATTCTCCTGAAATCACCTCAGATTGATAACCGATGATTCAGATATGGTAGCATTAAATGCAGAGGAAACGGAAAAATTGTAGATGGTCTAAACGGCCAAAAGTTTAATAATAAATAATGGAATTTTGGGAACGCTCAATAGAAAATTTGGTACTGAGAAACGGATTGAGCAAACCATGAAGGAGACCAAGGACAAATATAAGGATCATACCCTACATTTAAAGAATCCAGGTAATTCTGGATCCGATGAAACCTTCAACGAATATCTTGCTCTGTACTCATGTTAAAATTTTGCGGAAAATCTTTCTTCATCAACCATCGAACTTAGAAATTCCAAAATATCATCATAAATATCTTCGATATTTCTGAAGATATTTTCATAAATATTTTCATCCGAAATTATATACCTCTTCGTGCTATCTGTAATACATTATATTGGAAATTTCTGTAAAATCTAAGTATAAACTATGAATGAATTTTGAAGTAGTGTTGGAAATTGATGCATGAGTTAGTATAATATAATGACACTTGATCAACGTGATTATATTACAGTAAGTCATGCTGAGTTTCTAATGAAACGTGATGATTCACAGATCATAATGTCATCATGTACCATGTTACATGACTCTTACATTCTATCTAATATATAAACATATCAAGAATATAATTTCTTGATAGTTCTATCTTTTCTCTTGAATTCTGGTAATTTAACCAATCAAGATCGTGCTATCATAATTTCTCTCTTAGAACGTTAGTCATATTCATCTGAACTTTATATCTACAAATTCTGGACCATTATTCGCTTGACTTAAAGTCGAGAAGAGAAAAACAAAAGTATGAAACTCTGAAATATAAGGGAGAATATAAAGCCCGATAACAACACATAAATTACAAACCGTGTATATCAATGTTTATCGCAACATAAAGGCACGGGAGAATTAAAAACACTATAACCCCAAGGGCGAAGTAAAAGTAAGCAGATTCCTCTGGTGGAAGTTGGAAAAGGAGAATGATTGTTGCGATAGTAAGGATAAGGACAAGGATCAGAACTGGATTAAGCATTTTCATAATCTTTTGAATTTGGGAATTGAATATAGGAATGGTAAAATTAATGGAACGGAAGAAGTTAATTTATAGTGAAATACCTGATAAAGAAATCAAGGCAGATCTCCTTATTTAATTACAGAATCTTAATTTTCTTACTCGCCGAAGAATCAAATCTTTAAGATTTTGAAGATTTTCTTTAAATCTCTTGAATTCCAGAATTCAACCATGACTAGTGAAAAGTCATGATGAAACTTATCTATCTCATTTCACTATTTAATGATAGCTTCACTCGTACTCTTCGAATAATCGAATTAATTTATCCTTACTACTCAATGGTAATAAAACTCTAATTATCAACTCATGTTCGTCATGAAAACATTTTTATTGTTAACCATGACCACCTCACTCAAATTTCGGGACGAAATTTCTTTAACAGGTAGGTACTGTGACGACCCGGAAATTTCTGACCAAATTTAAACCTAAACTTAATATGATTTCGACACGATAAGCAAAGTCTGTAATGTTGAGTCTCGAAAACTTTGGAGCCGTTTACATGAATGCATTTGACCTTTGACAATTCCCGATGATTCACGAACAATTTTTATAAATACATATGCATGTGTATATATATATATATATATATATATATATATATATATATATATATATATATATATATATATATATATATATATATAATTGCATGTATAATAAATTAAGATAATAAAATACAATTTAATCATTTGAATTGAATATTTAAATTAATACATAAAATAACTAAGTTGCTATTAAAATGAACATATACATATATATTGAAATATATAATAAATATTCAATATATATTATCATAGAATATATTATCAATATGACATAAATAATAATATATAAATATTTTCAATTTAATTATTAGTTTAAACATAATTGTTATATATTATTATTATTATCTTTATTATTATTAATATTAATGTTAATATCTGTAATATCAGTATTATTATCTCTGATATAAAATATATACATATGAAATTAGTGTACATATAACTTGTTATGTCTACATTATTACTTGTAGTAGTATTATATAATTTAATCATCATTTTGATATTTACCATTATAAATATCATTATTTCTTATTACTAATATTAGTATGATTATTATTATTATTAGAAAATAATACAATTGTTATCATTAATAATATTATTATCATTTGTATTATTATTAAATAACATTATCATTAGTATTATTTTTTAAGTATTATTTTGGTTATTATAAATATTAATATTTTTTTTATTATTATTAACAGCAACCAATTATCCTTAATATAATTATATTATTATTAATACTATTATTTATTATTATTAAAGGTATTATTATTATTTATATATATTAATTATTAATTTGATAAAATTACAAAAGGATAGAATCAGTTCACGTTCCATCAGATCATTACAAGCTTTTGATGGTATCTGCAATTGGTCAACCATCATTATCATTCGTACAAATCAGATTCAATCTATACAGCAATTTCCAAAATCAGTTAGATATCATTTTCCTCTTTTATTTTTTTATATATTTTTTCTATACTAGCAGAATAAAGCTTGTCGATCAAACTGCTATATACCAAATGATCTCTCACAAGTTGCTATGAAATACAGTCGAGTACTCACTCTCAAAACCAATTACACAACAAACAAATTCAATTACGTTAATTAAATTCATTTAAATTCTTATAAACAGAGGGAAAGAAAGAAAGCAACACTCCCATTATTCAACAAGTACCGTTCAAGAACTCAATTAAATTGATCATCATTCAGCCACAATACCTGAATTCATCATCAAGCTAGAAACATTTTAATACTATAACTACGACTGTCTTCGTTTATAGTTCTATCCAAGAACAAACCCAAACTCAACTATCTTCGAGTGCTACTACTACTCACATGTTTATGTTTCAAACGAATACAAACAACCCTTGAATCAACACCACTACAACAACAATATCTACAACCATCAAGCCACCTTCGAGTTCGTTCTAAACCTTCGTCACAAACAACAATCACCCCTCACCATCTTTCTTTAACGATCAATACCACCACTCATCGTGATCTTCACTTCAATATAACCATCACCACATCAAGGACCACCATTTTCAGCCTCTCTCATCTTCTCTCTTTTTCACTTGTTATTTGATGTTACATCTTCTCGTTTCCTGTTTGCAGACAAAACCCCACGAGACCCATATATTCACCACCCTCTTCAACACAACCCAATATGAACTACTACTACTGTTCGCGTTCATATTGTTGATTTATTTCTGTTTAATTCGAAACAACTGTAAGTGTACTGCATTTTTTTTCCTTTCTCTTTTGCAGTAACCTTATCACTCACACACCACCACCTCCTTTACTCTCACCCCTTCTCCTTTTATTTTTTTTTCCCGAAACAAATGCTGTCAAGGGATGGGACAATTATATGGCTCGTTCAGCATGGATAAAATTAGGATTATATAAAGTGTTTTTATTAATCAAGTGGACAAATCCTCACTTATGGCCGACCATTATGATTCTTATTAGCATGCGTATTTTTTATTTATTTATTTATGGATCATGAGTGGTTGGTGATGTTAAAGTAGATGGGGACATAATTAAAAGGTTGATTGTTGAAAACAGCAAAGATAATAAGGAATAATAAATGCAACTAGTGAAGTCATATTTTTTTTTATATATTCGAGCAGCATGGACGAGGCCTTTTTTTTCTATTTCTCTGATTAGGCCGTGATTTGCCAAATGAGATTGAGTCATGAATTTGTTATGTGGGCCGAGGGTTCTGTTGGGCCGGATGTGTTTATTTTGTTGGGCCGGGTGTGTTTATTTTGTTGGGCCGAATT
The DNA here is from genome assembly GCF_046630445.1 of Rutidosis leptorrhynchoides. NCBI lineage: Eukaryota > Viridiplantae > Streptophyta > Magnoliopsida > Asterales > Asteraceae > Rutidosis > Rutidosis leptorrhynchoides. The sequence goes on along the minus strand of NC_092333.1, from coordinate 218,148,884 downwards.
AATTGAAGAAGAATATGAAGCAGAAAAGGATAATGGGTTATATATGTATAAGTTGCATATTATACCAGAAAAACAGAAAGGAGTGGAGTGGTTAGTGGTGTTATGGGTGAACGAGAGGTCGCGGGTTCGAGCCTGGGCTGCGACATTATTTTGGAAGATATTTATTTTTAAGGTAGTATACTTATTATTCTCTTATTATTATTATTATTATTATTATTATTATTATTATTATTATTATTATTATTATTATTATTATTATTATTATTATTATTATTATTATTATTATTATTATCATCATCATCTAAGGAATATTAGATGCATAAAAATATATTTGATACATAATATATTATTATTATATAAATATTTATATATAACAAATTATTGATTTTCAACATAATACTAATCACATATATATATAAAACTATCTAAATATTAATTATTTTAATTGAATATACAAACTAAAAATATAAGATATATAATTTAAGATATAATATATAAATTTGTTCGACTACAATTATGTGTGTTAATATATACATAAATGTTATAGGTTCGTGAATCCGAGACCAACCCTGCATTGTTCAGTTGTTTAATGCCTTCATATGTATTTTTACTACAAAATACAGTATGGTGAGTTCATTTGATTCCCTTTTACTCTTTACATTTTTGGGACTGAGAATACATGCGCTACTTTTACAATTGCTTTATTAAATGCTTTTGAAATACATTTTGAACTGCGAATACATGAAATGCTTTTATAAATGTTTGACGAGATAGACACAAGCAAAATATTCCTCGAATGAATTATGTGGACGTGATAATTGCCACCATTGAATTATGTGGACGTGATAATTACCACAATTGATATGAATATTTTTTCCCTGATTAGTATTGCTTGGTAACCTAAGAATTAGGGAACATCACTAATTTTGAGAATTAGTGCATGCCTAATTGACGCGAATCCTAAAGGTAGCTATCAGGCTTAACACCCCCACCCAGAATGTTCACTAGATGGAAGGGCTAGTGGGCGTGGTGTTTAGTACTTCGAAGTTTATATGATTATTATACAGACGAGATGTTCTGTTTTGGGGATATTATTATGCGCATTATATTTTAAGGTCTGTTACCAAGCCAAGCTATGAAAGCAATGAAAAGTGAATGTTATGTATCGAGAGAATGATTTTATACACATGTTATGTGTACGTTATTTTTGTGCACAAGATATGTGTACGATTACTAAGATTTATGAAAGATGATTTCGTACACGAGAAAGGTGTATTGTATTTAAAAGATATCGCATGTACATTACAGGTGGGTATAGGATTCGGGCCCATTTGTACCATGCAGGATTTAAATCTTGTGGTCTATCAAAATGATGAATTTTATTGTTTTATGATAAACCTATGAACTCACCAACCTTTTGGTTGACACTTGAAAGCATGTTTATTCTTAGGTATGAAAGAAATCTTCCACTCTGCATTTACTCATATTAGAGATATTACTTGGAGTCATTCATGACATATTTCAAAAGATGTTGCATTCGAGTCGTCGAGTTCATCAAGATTATTATTAAGTCAATTATAGTTAGAGGTATTATGAAATAGTATGCTTTCCATTAACTTTCGATGTAAAGAAATTTTGTCTTTTAAAAAACGAATGCAATGTTTGTAAAAAGTATCATATAGAGGTCAAATACCTCGTGATGTAATCAACTATTGTGAATCATTTATATTGTATATGAACGGGGCATTTCATTCAAACCCCATGTCAACACAATCATCGAACCATCATCAACTACTTAGCCGATCACCACCATTCAAAAACCTGCAACCTACCTTCCTGTTACTGCTCGAGCATGACGATGATGAATAGTAGATGATGACGATGATTGTAAGATGATAGAGGATGATGACGTTTATGAAAACGATGATGATGGGTTATGATGTATGACGATTGATGATCATGAAAGGATGATGATATTGATGATGATAAAAACACGATGATGATGACGATATATGATGGTGATATGATCACGATGATGATATGATCCGATGATGATCGTGATGATGGAGATGGTGTACATACGAAGATGATGATGTTAAGTGGAGAAGACAGTGAAACGTCGTGATGTCACGATGATGAAATAATGATACGAGGTATTGATGACGAAAACGTGAAACGATGATGATTGTTACCTTTTTAAGGTATTATTATTATTTACTATTATTATTATTCTTATTATTATTATTATTATTATTATTATTATTATTATTATTATTATTATTATTATTATTATTATTATTATTATTATTGATATTATCGTTATTATTATTATTATTATTATTATTATTATTAAAATTATCATTTTTACTAAAATTATCATTTTATTATCATTAAAACTATCATTATTATTAGGGCAAATGGCCCGAATGGGTAACCTATGTTGTCAAATTTGACAATCAAGGTAACCCCCAATTTGACTAAGCCCAAAAAGGACTTTATTTTAATTTTTGCTCATTAAAAGGACTGCGTGTTCAATTTTTTTTAAAATTGAGGTAATTTTTGACCAAGTGGACAATTTATATTTAAAAAAAGCCACATGTATTTTCCACATGTTTTTATATTTTCCAACTGTTTTTTATTTTATTTTTTATTTAATCATCTTCAATCAATGAACAATCTTCACCTACAACAATCTCCAATTCATTAACTTGATTAACACTATCATTAACACTCGATCTCCGCCTAAAAAAATCCAAAAATTAGAATTGTTCATAACAGCTACAATATTTCGTCTTTTGTTATTCATGGAGCTTCAAAAAGATCAAAATCTATCAGTTGATGATTATAATCAAGAATTGAACCCAGATTCGTTAAACATAAAACACAAATTTAGTGTATCTACAAAATTTGGCTAATTCATAATATTCACTCAGATATCGAATTTTTTAGTTCTCGAATAAAGTACACTGAAATTGATTATTTCTGTGAAGTTCGTTATGTTTATGGAAAATCTGGAATCGTAGTGTTGTTTATCGTGGATCTCTGATGCTTCCTGAAAATTTTTAGACATTCTGGTTGAGTTTTGATGGGTTTTCCATGAACGCCGCCAGCACCCACCGGAGAACCACTACCTTCGCCGGATTCTGGAAAAAATAGGAAGAACACCATGAAAAGCAAAATTGATTACCATTTTGGTTGAGTTATGTTATTCTTGGTAATTGGTTAATGTTTTTATGTAGATTCGAAGAGAGGGTATTGGATTGGATGCGACCACATTTGCTGTTGTTTTAAAGGCGTGTTTGGGATTAAACGATTTAGGTGTTCAAATTCATGGTCTTCTTGTTCGAATGGGGTTTGTTCATGATGTGGTGGCTGTATGCAAAATTCAACTATAGATCATGTACAGGCTTATGTGAATTAAGTTATGGTTCTCAATTACATGGTCATTCATTAAAGATAGTTTCAGCATCAGACAAATAAATAAAAATGAAAAAAATAAAAACACATGGATATATAAATACACATGGAAAATACATAAATAAACAAATGAAATATAAAAATACACATGGAAAATCCAATTGGCAAAATTTTGATGACAAATTGGCTAGATGGCAAAAAATTACCCCAATTTTAAAATTTTCAAACACGCAGTCCTTTTAGCGAGCAAAAATTAAAATAGAGTCCTTTTCGGACTTAGACAAATTGGGGATTACCTTGATTGTCAAATTTGACAACATAAGTTACCATTTCGGGCCATTTGCCCTTATTATTATTATTATTATTATTATTATTATTATTATTATTATTATTATTATTATTATTATTATTAGAATTATCATTATTTTTATCATTATTATTTTTAATATCATTATTATTATTTTTTTAACATTAATATTATTATTTTTAACATTATTATTATTATTATTATTATTATTATTATTATTATTATTATTATTATTATTATTATTATTATTATTATTATTATTATTATTATTATTATTATTATTATTATTATTATTATTATTGCTATTATTATTATTATCATCATTTTTACTACACCTAATGTAGGCTGGGAGTACTTTGTAGGGAATCACATTAAACTTTATATTTTTACTACCCCCAATTCTATTATTATTTTGAACACTAATGTAGGCTGGGAGTACTTTGTGGCTTTGAATGGGTACAAAGTGGGTGATAGGTGTATGAGTGGGTTCTCACGTCGGTACAAGAGTTTTTTCATGGTCTTGGATGGAAGCCACCCACTTTAACAATCTCATTGGGGTCAATAGTCTTCTGATAGTGCAGCTTTAATAACTCTAATTTGTGTAGTAGTTATGGTCTATGTACGAATTGCATGTGTACATGTTTTGATAACATTTAAGTTCCTAACCGGAGAACAATTTATGTTTTAGATTTACTAATGTCTGTAAGAATTCTATATTATGATATGTAAATTATGTTCGTATTTAAAAGTCGATGTTGATGTTTGGTAAATTACTACCGTACTTACATACAATTATTGTTCGATGTGTAGGTTCTTTAATCTTGTTTAGTAATGGAACATTGTAGTTTACAATAAACTATTGTGTCTAATTCAAGTTTGATTATATTTGAAGTTGCGCGTCACAAGTAACAACCTTAAAAAATGGTTCACTTGTCATGGTAAATTGTATGTATTTGGCTTTTCCAATGTAGTAAATGTACAAGATTTTCTAATGAAATGTATGTTTTAAATGGCTCTATTGTTCCATTATTGGCAAATGCTTAAAATTGCATTAAGTTGCAGATTTGTAATCAAAATTAATGCAAGAAGTAAATATTTCTATACTGCATGCATCATTGGAAAACATTAATGTATCCAAAATATTACAACAAACAACATTTAAATACACTGTATAAGTGCAAGCAAAAAATATGTAACCTACCAACATCCAGATTGTACAGCAGTTATACACCAAAAGTAACTACAAATGTTTAAATCTACAAACTAAAGATAAAAGTTTTGTTGCTCCAGATTGTATGTGAGTTCATAAAATTGACCAGGCACCAGGCCATTGATTGATCGGTACTCAGGAAAACCGGAATTAACTGCCAGGTTTGGTTTCTTTTTCCCTGTCTCCTGCTTCAACCGCCACTGAAATTCATCACCTTCATGATTAAAACAACTCACATAACACCCACTCCTCAGTCCTGGAAGTCCAATAAACTCCTCCGGAAGATGCTAACGAAAAAGAAAATACATATTTAGTCAACGGTTTAACCAAATTATTATTCTATAATGATGAAGCATATAACGTTGATATGTAAAAAGATAAAACAAGTAGTGTGCCACCATTTATCAGTTGATGAATGTTAAACTATAAAAAGATAAGAAGCGTACCAACAAGTTACCAGACGGTATTTTGATAATCACAACACGTTCAGGATGTAGATGTTGTTGAGGCATTGGTTCATCTTCTGAGGTATCACTTTCGGTTTCACTGTATGTACTGTCATCAATGTAAATGATTTCAGGAATGGATTGGGAAGTGGATCCTCTTTCCCAGGTAGTAGAAACATCATCATCCTTCAGCTGAAAAGTTAACAAACAACCCTTTTCTACACCACGATGATCATAAATCACCAGCTCAAGATTTTCCGAATTAGTTGCATAAAAGACCATGCAATCACCAGACGCCACTTTAAGGTCTGTAATCAACTCAGACCATCCTTCCCACATGACAACTTCGCCTTCAACTGAGAGTACCACCACCCTTTTGTTGTACCATCTTTGAAAGTGAACAATCATTTGTTCTTTGGGTCCAGAGTCTCCAAAAGTAGTTGTTAACCATTCCTTTGGCAGTATCTACATCCAATCAAAAATAATGCTATTTTTGTTAAAGAAATATAAAACTAATTTGTTAAGATAATAATCATGTACACATACTAAATGTGTGTTACATATGCGAGATCGAAAAATTGACCATACCATTCCTGGTTCACTTGGATTGTTGACGAATTTCATGAATGAAGGGAAACGTCTGTATGGAGCATTTTCATACACTTTTGCCTGAATTCGAGTCAATACACTGAAAGATGTGAATGGATCAAAAAAATTCTTTTGAAACAGGTCAGGTGAGTAAATAGCCAACTCGTAGTTTCTTTTGTCGATTCCGGTCATTAGTAGGATATCACCTTCTCCAATATCAAGATCATTCATGATCTTCAAGTATCATACGGCTACGATCATTCATCGAAAATGTAACTTCAAATTTATATCCTAGTAGGGTGTGGATGATAACAGAATGTCTTGGAAACATGGTATCATAATGGTCAACATACCAATCATGTGGCAAAGCCTGTAACAAAACATAATAACCTGATATGTCTTACAATGGTTTTGCTTTATAAAATATATAATTTTAAGGTTAAAACAGAAACAAAACAATACCAGTTCAAGCTTATCTGTTAATCGTATTATGTGGATGAACGATGGTGGACGATTGTAGGTAGCCATAAATGACAACGTCAGAGATTATTTCTGCTTCTGTAAAATCAACATATATGTACATATCAGTTCTGTAGGTATCAATAATAATTATGGTCAAATTAACACAACTAGATTTAGGTATAATAGTTTGATATTTAGGGCATTTCTTCTTTAACACAAAATATATTAGACTATTTCTGCAGCATCTATTCACCACTTATAAACCCTAATGTGTTCATTTTGCTGAATAATCTAAGACAAAATGTGCATGTATATAACCTAATTTTCGATTATTGTTTCCTAATCACACAACTCGATTCAAGTATAATAGTATGATTTTATGGTCATTACGTCTATAACAAAAATATTCGAGTAAAGAACAATTAGATAACTAAAAAAACCATCTGTACCTGTATTTGAGACGATCCTTCAGCCGTGATGACGAAATCGATTTCATTCGTCAAATAATCTCCGTTCTATGATGTTGGAGTAGGGTGTTTCCGGTGGTTTGATAATGAAGTGGGATGGTTTAGGGTATACGAAGAAGTTGGATGGTTTTGTGATCGCGGTTTGTTCCCGGGCATAATATTGAAAAATGTGCATATATATGTTTATATATATATATATATATGTGTGTGTGTGTGTGTGTGTGTGTGTGTGTGTTTTAGAATTATTTGTATTTGTATTTGTATTGTATACATTGGTATTAGTAATTTAAAAGGTAATAACATAAAGTAGAGTTTTCATGGTAAAAAAAATTAACAAAAAAAATTAACAAAAAAAATTAACAAAAGACATAAAAGACATGTTGCATAAGTCATTAAAAAATATACTCATGGGTGTAAAAAAAAAGGTAATCAATCATATGTTTTAACAATTTTTATGTGTATGCAGCCTCGTCTCCTTCCTTATGGTCTTCTCTAAAGTAGATTGTATTATTTCCAGCAACAACTTCATTCAAAGGTTGAACACTGACTGAAAATGGCGGTAACTCATCAAATTGGTCGTACTCATCCTCATCAACAACGTTCTCGATGTAGTGACCCGAACTTTTCCATGTTTATATATATTAATTGAGATTGATATTTACATGATTAAATGTTTCCAACATGTTAAGCAATCAAACTTGTTAAGACTTGATTAATTGAAATATGTTTCATATAGACAATTGACCACCCAAGTTGATCGGTGATTCACGAACGTTAAAACTTGTAAAAACTATATGATGACATATATATGGATATATATATATATAGTTAACATGATACTATGATAAGAAAACATATCATAAAGTATATTAACAATGAACTACATATGTAAAAACAAGACTACTAACTTAATGATTTTTAAACGAGACATATATGTAACGATTATCGTTGTAAAGACATTTAATGTATATATATCATATTAAGAGATATTCATACATGATAATATCATGATAATATAATAATTTAAAATCTCATTTGATATTATAAACATTGGGTTAACAACATTTAACAAGATCGTTAACCTAAAGGTTTCAAAACAACACTTACATGTAACGACTAACGATGACTTAACGACTCAGTTAAAATGTATATACATGTAGTGTTTTAATATGTATTTATACACTTTTGAAAGACTTCAATACACTTATCAAAATACTTCTACTTAACAAAAATGCTTACAATTACATCCTCATTCAGTTTCATCAACAATTCTACTCGTATGCACCCGTATTCGTACTCGTACAATACACAGCTTTTAGATGTCTGTACTATTGGTATATACACTCCAATGATCAGCTCTTAGCAGCCCATGTGAGTCACCTAACACATGTGGGAACCATCATTTGGCAACTAGCATGAAATATCTCATAAAATTACAAAAATATGAGTAATCATTCATGACTTATTTACATGAAAACAAAATTACATATCCTTTATATCTAATCCATACACCAACGACCAAAAACACCTACAAACACTTTCATTCTTCAATTTTCTTCATCTAATTGATCTCTCTCAAGTTCTATCTTCAAGTTCTAAGTGTTCTTCATAAATTCCAAAAGTTCTAGTTTCATAAAATCAAGAATACTTTCAAGTTTGCTAGCTCACTTCCAATCTTGTAAGGTGATCATCCAACCTCAAGAAATCTTTTTTTCTTACAGTAGGTTATCATTCTAATACAAGGTAATAATCATATTCAAACTTTGGTTCAATTTCTATAACTATAACAATCTTATTTCAAGTGATGATCTTACTTGAACTTGTTTTCGTGTCATGATTCTGCTTCAAGAACTTCGAGCCATCCAAGGATCCATTGAAGCTAGATCCATTTTTCTCTTTTCCAGTAGGTTTATCCAAGGAAATTAAGGTAGTAATGATGTTCATAACATCATTCGATTCATACATATAAAGCTATCTTATTCGAAGGTTTAAACTTGTAATCACTAGAACATAGTTTAGTTAATTCTAAACTTGTTCGCAAACAAAAGTTAATCCTTCTAACTTGACTTTTAAAATCAACTAAACACATGTTCTATATCTATATGATATGCTAACTTAATGATTTAAAACCTGGAAACACGAAAAATACCGTAAAACCGGATTTACGCCGTCGTAGTAACACCGTGGGCTGTTTTGGGTTAGTTAATTAAAAACTATGATAAACTTTGATTTAAAAGTTGTTATTCTGAGAAAATGATTTTTATTATGAACATGAAACTATATCCAAAAATTATGGTTAAACTCAAAGTGGAAGTATGTTTTCTAAAATGGTCATCTAGACGTCGTTCTTTCGACTGAAATGACTACCTTTACAAAAACGACTTGTAACTTATTTTTCCGACTATAAACCTATACTTTTTCTGTTTAGATTCATAAAATAGAGTTCAATATGAAATCATAGCAATTTGATTCACTCAAAACGGATTTAAAATGAAGAAGTTATGGGTAAAACAAGATTGGATAATTTTTCTCATTTTAGCTACGTGAAAATTGGTAACAAATCTATTCCAACCATAACTTAATCAACTTGTATTGTATATTATGTAATCTTGAGATACCATAGACACGTATACAATGTTTCGACCTATCATGTCGACACATCTATATATATTTCGGAACAACCATAGACACTCTATATGTGAATGTTGGAGTTAGCTATACAGGGTTGAGGTTGATTCCAAAATATATATAGTTTGAGTTGTGATCAATACTGAGATACGTATACACTGGGTCGTGGATTGATTCAAGATAATATTTATCGATTTATTTCTGTACATCTAACTGTGGACAACTAGTTATAGGTTACTAACGAGGACAGCTGACTTAATAAACTTAAAACATCAAAATATATTAAAAGTGTTGTAAATATATTTTGAACATACTTTAATATATATGTATATATTGTTATAGGTTCGTGAATCAACAGTGGCCAAGTCTTACTTCCCGACGAAGTAAAAATCTGTGAAAGTGAGTTATAGTCCCACTTTTAAAATCTAATATTTTTGGGATGAGAATACATGCAGGTTTTATAAATGATTTACAAAATAGACACAAGTACGTGAAACTACATTCTATGGTTGAATTATCGAAATCGAATATGCCCCTTTTTATTAAGTCTGGTAATCTAAGAATTAGGGAACAGACACCCTAATTGACGCGAATCCTAAAGATAGATCTGTTGGGCCTAACAAACCCCATCCAAAGTACCGGATGCTTTAGTACTTCGAAATTTATATCATATCCGAAGGGTGTCCCGGAATGATGGGGATATTCTTATATATGCATCTTGTTATTGTCGGTTACCAGGTGTTCACCATATGAATGATTTTTATCTCTATGTATGGGATGTGTATTGAAATATGAAATCTTGTGGTCTATTGTTACGATTTGATATATATAGGTTAAACCTATAACTCACCAACATTTTTGTTGACGTTTAAAGCATGTTTATTCTCAGGTGAATATTAAGAGCTTCCGCTGTTGCATACTAAAATAAGGACAAGATTTGGAGTCCATGTTTGTATGATATTGTGTAAAAACTGCATTCAAGAAATTGATTTCGATGTAACATATTTGTATTGTAAACCATTATGTAATGGTCGTGTGTAAACAGGATATTTTAGATTATCATTATTTGATAATCTACGTAAAGCTTTTTAAACCTTTATTTATGAAATAAAGGTTATGGTTTGTTTTAAAAATGAATGCAGTCTTTGAAAAACGTCTCATATAGAGGTCAAAACCTCGCAACGAAATCAATTAATATGGAACGTTTTTAATCAATAAGAACGGGACATTTCAGTTGGTATCAGAGCGTTGGTCTTAGAGAACCAGAAAATTTGCATTAGTGTTTCTTATCGAGTTTGTTAGGATGCATTAGTGAGTCTGGACTTCGACCGTGTTTTCTTTAAAAATGATTGCTTAACATTTTTGTTGGAAACTATATATTTTTAACATATGAATATTATGTGATATATTAATCTCTTAACGTGTTTGATATTATGTGATAGATGTCTACCTCTAGAACAAGTCCCATTGACTCACCTAATAATAATGAAGAGTCAAATGTAAATTGGAATGATTTGTGGACTGATTCACAAGTTCCCGAAGAGGAACCGGAAGAAGAGTCGGAACCGGAAGAAGAATCGGAACCGGAAGAAGAATCGGAACCGGATGAAGAAATAGAACCGGTGGGGGAAATAATAAAACGGTTAAGTAAAAGAAAATCCTCAACCAACCGACCAAAGTTAATTATGGTCAATGGTGTTTCCGCCAAGGAAGCAAAATATTGGGAGGATTACCAATTCTCCGATGAATCGGATTCCGACGAGAATTCCGATGATGTTATAGAAATTACCCCAACTGAATTTAAAAAGGCAAAAGAAAATAATAAGGGAAAGGGCATAAAAATAGAGAAATCTAATTCCAACCCCGATGAACTTTATATGTATCGTCAACCCCCGAAGTCCTTAAGTTGTAACAATGACCCGGGAACCTCTAAACCACCAGGTTTTTCTAAACCAATGTGGACAACTACGGCTCGTATTAGGGGAACATCATATATCCCTAGAAACTTGGCAAAACGAACCAAAACTGAAGAAGAAGAAACGAGCTAGTCGGAATAAGATAGTTGTATTCGTGTGGTGTAATATATGTAATATAGTGTTCTTATGCTTTATGATATATGTAAAAATTGCTTGTATTAATAAGTATTTTTTTTTATGAAACTAACTCTTGTCTATTTTACAGTTTAAAAACACAAAATGGATAGACAACCCAATATTTTAAGAGACCTACCCGGAGACATGATTGATGAAATCTTGTCTAGAGTCGGCCAGAATTCTTCGGCACAACTATTTAAGGCGAGATCAGTTTGTAAGACATTCGAAGAACGTTCCAAGAATGTCTTGGTTTATAAGAGACTTTCGTTTGAAAGATGGGGGATATCACATTGGGAAACCCATAAGTTACGATGTGTTTACTTTGACGCATATATTGCGGGGAACCCAAATGCTATTTTACGCAACGGGTTAAGAAATTATTTTGACTCAATATATCCGAATATTGGACTTCGTGATTTAGAAAAAGCGGCTAACATGCAACATAAAGAAGCATGTTATGCTTACGGATTAGTAATGTTCGCTTCTCACCAAAGTGAGAACAAGAACATCGGGCTACAACTATTAAACAAAACGTTTCCACAAGTGACGGAGTCGGTAATTGGGGTAAGAAATGAGGTTTTTAGATTATTACGGGACTGTTGGACATTACGTAACCCTCGTCCCTTTAATGACGTTACAACACGCTGTCTTATCAACGGCCATAACGGTTATGTTGCACAAGACCAAGGATGGGAAGTAGTCCTAGTAAAACCAGAATGCATGACTTGTTTCTGGACGTATGAATTACGTGTCTTTATTGCCTTTGCCGAACGACTTGTGTACTAGCTAGAATTGTCTTCACAACTATCTTGTATCAAAGTTATTGTGTGCTATATTTCATGCTTTATGTAAAATAAGCGGTATTGTAAGTTTGTAAAATATTGTATAAAAGTTTGAACGCGAAATATTATTACAATCAGTTTTTCATATAGAATTGTAGTAGTTGAATTGTATATTAGCTACTAAGTATGAACTTAACGGGTAGGTACTACCCGAATTTAAACTTATAAAACGCTAATATGAAGAAAAAGCTTTTATAAATGAGTTCATATTATGCTACGAAATACTATTAACTACTCTTAATATTCTGTATGATTAACTTGTTCCATTTATCTATTTTGAAGGAAATGGCACCGACTACTCGACACACCGTGAATATGAATGAAGAGGAATTCCGTACTTTTCTAGCTTCAAACATAGCCGCAGTACAGGCTGCGCTACATACCAACAATAACCTTGGATCTAGCAGTACAGGAAATCGTGTAGGATGCACCTACAAAGAATTCACCGCCTGCAAACCTTTGGAATTTGATGGAACCGAAGGACCGATCGGATTGAAACGGTGGACCGAGAAGGTTGAATCGGTGTTTGCCATAAGTAAGTGTACTGAAGAGGACAAAGTGAAGTACGCTACGCATACCTTCACAGGTTCTGCGTTAACATGGTGGAATACCTATCTAGAGCAAGTGGGACAAGATGATGCGTACGCACTACCGTGGTCAGCATTCAAGCACTTGATGAACGAGAAGTACCGTCCCAGAACCGAGGTCAATAAGCTCAAGACAGAACTTAGAGGGTTACGAACCCAAGGATTTGATATTACCACGTACGAAAGACGATTCACAGAATTGTGCCTATTGTGTCCGGGAGCATTCGAAGATGAGGAAGAGAAGATCGACGCGTTTGTGAAAGGATTACCGGAAAGAATCCAAGAAGATATAAGTTCACACGAGCCCGCCTCCATACAACAGGCATGTAGAATGGCTCACAAACTAGTGAACCAGATTGAAGAAAGAATTAAAGAACAGACTGCTGAAGAGGCCAATGTGAAGCAAGTCAAAAGAAAGTGGGAGGAAAACAGTGATAAGAATCACCAATACAACAACAACAGCAATTACAACAATAATCGCAACAATTATCCCAACAATCGCAACATCAATCGCAACTACAACAAACGGCCCAACAACAACAACAACAACAACAACAGCAACTACAACAATCATCCCAACAACAATAATAACCACAACAACAACAACAATCAGAAGCAGCTATGCCAAAGGTGTGAAAAGAATCACTCGGGGTTCTGCACCAAATTTTGCAACAAGTGTAAAAGAAATGGTCATAGCGCGGCGAAGTGTGAGGTCTACGGACCAGGGGTTAATAGAACGAAAGGAACAAATGGTGTCGGAACGAGTAATGGCGGAGCAAGTAGTGTCGGAGCAAGTTATGCCAATGTAGTTTGTTATAAATGTGGAAAACCAGGCCACATTATTAGAAATTGCCCGAACCAGGAGAACACGAATGGACAAGGCCGTGGAAGAGTTTTCAATATTAATGCAGTAGAGGCACAGGAAGACCCGGAGCTTGTTACGGGTACGTTTCTTATTGACAATAAATCTGCTTACGTTTTATTTGATTCGGGTGCGGATAGAAGCTATATGAGTAGAGATTTTTGTGCTAAATTAAGTTGTCCATTGACGCCTTTGGATAGTAAATTTTTACTCGAATTAGCAAATGGTAAATTAATTTCAGCAGATAATATATGTCGGAATCGAGAAATTAAACTGGTTAGCGAAACATTTAAGATTGATTTGATACCAGTAGAGTTAGGGAGTTTTGATGTGATAATCGGTATGGACTGGTTGAAAGAAGTGAAAGCGGAGATCGTTTGTTACAAAAATGCAATTCGCATTATACGAGAAAAAGGAAAACCCTTAATGGTGTACGGAGAAAAGGGCAACACGAAGCTACATCTTATTAGTAATTTGAAGGCACAAAAACTAATAAGAAAAGGTTGCTATGCTGTTCTAGCACACGTCGAGAAAGTACAAACTGAAGAAAAGAGCATCAATGATGTTCCCATTGCAAAAGAATTTCCCGATGTATTTTCGAAAGAATTACCGGGATTACCCCCACATCGATCCGTTGAATTTCAAATAGATCTTGTACCAGGAGCTGCACCAATAGCTCGTGCTCCTTACAGACTCGCACCCAGCGAGATGAAAGAACTGCAAAGCCAATTACAAGAACTTTTATAGCGTGGTTTCATTCGACCAAGCACATCACCGTGGGGAGCTCCTGTTTTGTTTGTCAAGAAGAAAGATGGTACATTCAGGTTGTGTATCGACTACCGAGAGTTGAACAAACTTACCATCAAGAACCGCTACCCACTACCGAGAATCGACGACTTATTTGATCAACTACAAGGCTCGTCTGTTTATTCAAAGATTGACTTACGTTCCGGGTATCATCAAATGCGGGTGAAAGAAGATGATATTCCAAAGACTGCTTTCAGAACACGTTACGGTCATTACGAGTTTATGGTCATGCCGTTTGGTTTAACTAATGCACCAGCTGTGTTCATGGACCTTATGAACCGAGTGTGTGGACCATACCTTGACAAGTTTGTCATTATTTTCATTGATGACATACTTATTTACTCAAAGAATGACCAAGAACACGGTGAACATTTGAGAAAGGTGTTAGAAGTATTGAGGAAGGAAGAATTGTACGCTAAGTTTTCAAAGTGTGCATTTTGGTTGGAAGAAGTTCAATTCCTCGGTCACATAGTGAACAAAGAAGGTATTAAGGTGGATCCGGCAAAGATAGAAACTGTTGAAAAGTGGGAAACCCCGAAAACTCCCAAACACATACGCCAGTTTTTAGGACTAGCTGGTTACTACAGAAGGTTCATCCAAGACTTTTCCAGAATAGCAAAACCCTTGACTGCATTAACGCATAAAGGGAAGAAATTTGAATGGAATGATGAACAAGAGAAAGCGTTTCAGTTATTGAAGAAAAAGCTAACTACGGCACCTATATTGTCATTGCCTGAAGGGAATGATGATTTTGTGATTTATTGTGATGCATCAAAGCAAGGTCCCGGTTGTGTATTAATGCAACGAACGAAGGTGATTGCTTATGCGTCTAGACAATTGAAGATTCATGAACAAAATTATACGACGCATGATTTGGAATTAGGCGCGGTTGTTTTTGCATTAAAGACTTGGAGGCACTACTTATATGGGGTCAAAAGTATTATATATACTGACCACAAAAGTCTTCAACACATATTTAATCAGAAACAACTGAATATGAGGCAGCGTAGGTGGATTGAATTATTGAATGATTACGACTTTGAGATTCGTTACCACCCGGGGAAGGCAAATGTGGTAGCCGATGCCTTGAGCAGGAAGGACAGAGAACCCATTCGAGTAAAATCTATGAATATAATGATTCATAATAACATTACTACTCAAATAAAGGAGGCGCAACAAGGAGTTTTAAAAGAGGGAAATTTAAAGGATGAAATACCCAAAGGATCGGAGAAGCATCTTAATATTCGGGAAGACGGAACCCGGTATAGGGCTGAAAGGATTGGGTACCAAAATTTGGAGATATGAGAGAAATGGTACTTAGAGAAGCTCATAAAACCAGATACTCAATACATCCTGGAACGGAGAAGATGTACAAGGATCTCAAGAAACATTTTTGGTGGCCGGGTATGAAAGCCGATGTTGCTAAATACGTAGGAGAATGTTTGACGTGTTCTAAGGTCAAAGCTGAGCATCAGAAACCATCAGGTCTACTTCAACAACCCGAAATCCCGGAATGGAAATGGGAAAACATTACCATGGATTTCATCACTAAATTGCCAAGGACTGCAAGTGGTTTTGATACTATTTGGGTAATAGTTGATCGTCTCACCAAATCAGCACACTTCCTACCAATAAGAGAAGATGACAAGATGGAGAAGTTAGCACGACTGTATTTGAAGGAAGTCGTCTCCAGACATGGAATACCAATCTCTATTATCTCTGATAGGGATGGAAGATTTATTTCAAGATTCTGGCAGACATTACAGCAAGCATTAGGAACTCGTCTAGACATGAGTACTGCCTATCATCCACAAACTGATGGGCAGAGCGAAAGGACGATACAAACGCTTGAATACATGCTACGAGCATGTGTTATTGATTTCGGAAACAGTTGGGATCGACATCTACCGTTAGCAGAATTTTCCTACAACAACAGCTACCATTCAAGCATTGAGATGGCGCCGTTTGAAGCACTTTATGGTAGAAAGTGCAGGTCTCCGATTTGTTGGAGTGAAGTGGGGGATAGACAGATTACGGGTCCGGAGATTATACAAGAAACTACCGAGAAGATCATCCAAATTCAACAACGGTTGAAAACCGCCCAAAGTCGACAAAAGAGCTACGCTGACATTAAAAGAAAAGATATAGAATTTGAAATTGGAGAGATGGTCATGCTTAAAGTTGCACCTTGGAAAGGCGTTGTTCGATTTGGTAAACGAGGGAAATTAAATCCAAGGTATATTGGACCATTCAAGATTATTGATCGTGTCGGACCAGTAGCTTACCGACTAGAGTTACCTCAACAACTCTCGGCTGTACATAACACTTTCCACGTCTCGAATTTAAAGAAATGTTTTGCTAAAGAAGATCTCACTATTCCGTTAGATGAAATCCAAATCAACGAAAAACTTCAATTCATCGAAGAACCCGTCGAAATAATGGATCGTGAGGTTAAAAGACTTAAGCAAAACAAGATACCAATTGTTAAGGTTCGATGGAATGCTCGTAGAGGACCCGAGTTCACCTGGGAGCGTGAAGATCAGATGAAGAAGAAATACCCGCATCTATTTCCAGAAGATTCGTCAACACCTTCAACAGCTTAAAATTTCGGGACGAAATTTATTTAACGGGTAGGTACTGTAGTGACCCGAACTTTTCCATGTTTATATATATTAATTGAGATTGATATTTACATGATTAAATGTTTCCAACATGTTAAGCAATCAAACTTGTTAAGACTTGATTAATTGAAATATGTTTCATTGAGACAATTGACCACCCAAGTTGATCGGTGATTCACGAACGTTAAAACTTGTAAAAACTATATGATGACATATATATGGATATATATATAGTTAACATGATACTATGATAAGAAAACATATCATAAAGTATATTAACAATGAACTACATATGTAAAAACAAGACTACTAACTTAATGATTTTTAAACGAGACATATATGTAACGATTATCGTTGTAAAGACATTTAATGTATATATATCATATTAAGAGATATTCATACATGATAATATCATGATAATATAATAATTTAAAATCTCATTTGATATTATAAACATTGGGTTAACAACATTTAACAAGATCGTTAACCTAAAGGTTTCAAAACAACACTTACATGTAACGACTAACGATGACTTAACGACTCAGTTAAAATGTATATACATGTAGTGTTTTAATATGTATTTATACACTTTTGAAAGACTTCAATACACTTATCAAAATACTTCTACTTAACAAAAATGCTTACAATTACATCCTCATTTAGTTTCATCAACAATTCTACTCGTATGCACCCGTATTCGTACTCGTACAATACACAGCTTTTAGATGTATGTACTATTGGTATATACACTCCAATGATCAGCTCTTAGCAGCCCATGTGAGTCAACTAACACATGTGGGAACCATCATTTGGCAACTAGCATGAAATATCTCATAAAATTACAAAAATATGAGTAATCATTCATGACTTATTTACATGAAAACAAAATTACATATCCTTTATATCTAATCCATACACCAACGACCAAAAATACCTACAAACACTTTCATTCTTCAATTTTCTTCATCTAATTGATCTCTCTCAAGTTCTATCTTCAAGTTCTAAGTGTTCTTCATAAATTCCAAAAGTTCTAGTTTCATAAAATCAAGAATACTTTCAAGTTTGCTAGCTCACTTCCAATCTTGTAAGGTGATCATCCAACCTCAAGAAATCTTTGTTTCTTACAGTAGGTTATAATTCTAATACAAGGTAATAATCATATTCAAACTTTGGTTCAATTTCTATAACTATAACAATCTTATTTCAAGTGATGATCTTACTTGAACTTGTTTTCGTGTCATGATTCTGCTTCAAGAACTTCGAGCCATCCAAGGATCCATTGAAGCTAGATCCATTTTTCTCTTTTCCAGTAGGTTTATCCAAGGAAATTAAGGTAGTAATGATGTTCATAACATCATTCGATTCATACATATAAAGCTATCTTATTCGAAGGTTTAAACTTGTAATCACTAGAACATAGTTTAGTTAATTCTAAACTTGTTCGCAAACAAAAGTTAATCCTTCTAACTTGGCTTTTAAAATCAACTAAACACATGTTCTATATGTATATGATATGCTAACTTAATGATTTAAAACCTGGAAACACGAAAAATACCGTAAAACCGGATTTACGCCGTCGTAGTAACACCGCGGGCTGTTTTGGGTTAGTTAATTAAAAACTATGATAAACTTTGATTTAAAAGTTGTTATTCTGAGAAAATGATTTTTATTATGAACATGAAACTATATCCAAAAATTATGGTTAAACTCAAAGTGGAAGTATGTTTTCTAAAATGGTCATCTAGACGTCGTTCTTTCGACTGAAATGACTACCTTTACAAAAACGACTGGTAACTTATTTTTCCGACTATAAACCTATACTTTTTCTGTTTAGATTCATAAAATAGAGTTCAATATGAAATCATAGCAATTTGATTCACTCAAAACGGATTTAAAATGAAGAAGTTATGGGTAAAACAAGATTGGATAATTTTTCTCATTTTAGCTACGTGAAAATTGGTAACAAATCTATTCCAACCATAACTTAATCAACTTGTATTGTATATTATGTAATCTTGAGATACCATAGACACGTATACAATGTTTCGACCTATCATGTCGACACATCTATATATATTTCGGAACAACCATAGACACTCTATATGTGAATGTTGGAGTTAGCTATACAGGGTTGAGGTTGATTCCAAAATATATATAGTTTGAGTTGTGATCAATACTGAGATACGTATACACTGGGTCGTGGATTGATTCAAGATAATATTTATCGATTTATTTCTGTACATCTAACTGTGGACAACTAGTTATAGGTTACTAACGAGGACAGCTGACTTAATAAACTTAAAACATCAAAATATATTAAAAGTGTTGTAAATATATTTTGAACATACTTTAATATATATGTATATATTGTTATAGGTTCGTGAATCAACAGTGGCCAAGTCTTACTTCCCGACGAAGTAAAAATCTGTGAAAGTGAGTTATAGTCCCACTTTTAAAATCTAATATTTTTGGGATGAGAATACATGCAGGTTTTATAAATGATTTACAAAATAGACACAAGTACGTGAAACTACATTCTATGGTTGAATTATCGAAATCGAATATGCCCCTTTTTATTAATTCTGGTAATCTAAGAATTAGGGAACAGACACCCTAATTGACGCGAATCCTAAAGATAGATCTGTTGGGCCTAACAAACCCCATCCAAAGTACCGGATGCTTTAGTACTTCGAAATTTATATCATATCCGAAGGGTGTCCCGGAATGATGGGGATATTCTTATATATGCATCTTGTTATTTTCGGTTACCAGGTGTTCACCATATGAATGATTTTTATCTCTATGTATGGGATGTGTATTGAAATATGAAATCTTGTGGTCTATTGTTACGATTTGATATATATAGGTTAAACCTATAACTCACCAACATTTTTGTTGACGTTTAAAGCATGTTTATTCTCAGGTGAATATTAAGAGCTTCCGCTGTTGCATACTAAAATAAGGACAAGATTTGGAGTCCATGTTTGTATGATATTGTGTAAAAACTGCATTCAAGAAACTGATTTCGATGTAACATATTTGTATTGTAAACCATTATGTAATGGTCGTGTGTAAACAGGATATTTTAGATTATCATTATTTGATAATCTACGTAAAGCTTTTTAAACCTTTATTTATGAAATAAAGGTTATGGTTTGTTTTAAAAATGAATGCAGTCTTTGAAAAACGTCTCATATAGAGGTCAAAACCTCGCAACGAAATCAATTAATATGGAACGTTTTTAATCAATAAGAACGGGACATTTCACTCGACACCAACAATCCGTCGTTTTCC
Organism: Rutidosis leptorrhynchoides; assembly: GCF_046630445.1. NCBI lineage: Eukaryota > Viridiplantae > Streptophyta > Magnoliopsida > Asterales > Asteraceae > Rutidosis > Rutidosis leptorrhynchoides. Next base: position 218,128,253 of record NC_092333.1, on the reverse strand, counting down.
ATACTGAACCACATGCCATCTAGGATCCTTTGGGTCTTCGATAAGAATACATGAGTAACTAGTTTTGCTAGAATGAATGGTTCTTCTTTATATCCATTGGTGGAAAGATTAACAGTTGTAAAACCATCTTCATCAACTTGAACACCGCGATCATTAGCAACCCACTTACACTTGAACAAGGGTATAGTGTACGAATCACCATAATCTAATTCCCATATTTCTTGAATGACACCATAATACGATTTTTTGGCGATCCTTGATCTTTCTTCACGATTGACCATGGTGAATTCCGCCGACGAGGCTATCACCGTGACACCGCTGTTTTGGGTTTTACTCTTCTTATCTTGAGCTTTAGTGTAAAAGGTATACCCATTTATGTTATATCCTTGATATTGGAACACATGTTTAGGGGCAAATCCCAAAGCTTCGACCGTTTTATCAATATTTAGAAGTGTCCTCCTAACTTTGTCTTTCAACCATTCTGAAAAAGTATTTTTATGTTGATTTGCCAACCACTTTGCACTCTTTTTAGGGTATTGTTGTCTCAAGAACGACATGTGTTCTTGTATGAACGGATCAATAGATGTAGTGTGTTGTAAGACATTGAAATGTGCCTCTTGATAATCGAAAACATTTGAATAGCCCGTCTTGCTCCCAAGTGTCCCTTGACCTGATAGTCTTCCTTCATGACGACTTTGTGGAATCCCGACACTTTTAAACCCATCCATATAGTTTGTGCAGAATTCAATCACCTCTTCAGATGCATATCCTTCAACGATACTGCCTTCTGGTCGATTAAGGTTCCTTACATAACCTTTCAAGATACCCATATATCTTTCAAATGGATACATATACCGTAAGAAAACTGGACCACATACCTTTATTTCTCCTACAATATGAGATACCAAATGAACCATGACATCAAAGAAAGAAGGTGGAAAGTACATCTCGAGTTCGCAAAGAGTAAGTATGATATCTCTTTGATATTCATCCAGCACACCAGGATCAATCACCTTTGAATGAATCATGTTGAAAAATAAGCATAGTTTTGTAATTGTGTGTCGAATACGATTGGGTAGAATTTCACGAATTGCGATATGAATCATCTGGGTCATTAGTACATGACAATCATGTGACTTCATACCAAGTAACTTCAAATCTTTCATCGAAACCAACTTCCTAATGTTAGCAGAGTATCCTGATGGAACCTTAATACCATGTAAACATTGACAAAATTTAGTTTTCTCGACCTTCGACATAGTATAACAGGCCGGAGGAAGAAACTTGGTGGACCTTCCATCAATATCTTTAGGTTGTAGCTCTGGTCTGATATTCATTAATTCCATGTCCCTTCTAACTTTAATTCCATCTTTTGTTTTTCTAGGAATGTTCAACAGTAACCCTATCAAACTTTCACAAACATTTTTCTCAATATGCATAACATCAATACAATGTCGGACTCGTAAATGCTTCCAGTAGGGTAATTTCCAAAAAATAGATTTTTTCTTCCAAATACCTTTGGGAGGACCAACCCCTTTCTTTCCCAACACAACATTTATATTAGAAACTTTGGAGAGTGTAGTTTCTCCATCCAATGGTGGTGGTAGTGTTCTATCCTCTATAGTACCATCAAATAAATCTGACTTTTTACGGTACAGGTGATTCTCAGCAAGCTCTCTCCGATGCCCCATAAATGCAGGTTTCTTACAATTTGTGAGCCATATCGAGTGAGTATTTTCCTCACAAATAGGACATGCCTTTTTCCCCTTCGTACTATATCCAGACAAGTTACCATAAGCAGGAAAATCATTAATGGTGCAAAAAAGCATTGCCCGTAGTTGGAAGTATTCTTTCTTGTATGCATCATAAATGTGTATGCCGGTACTCCATAATTCCATCATTTCATCAACTAATGGTTGCAAATAAACATCAATGTCATTTCCAGGTTGCTTTGGGCCTTGAATCAAAAGAGACATCATTATGTATTTTCTTCTCATACATAGCCAAGGTGGTAGGTTATAAATACATAGAAGAACAGGCCACGTGCTATGACGGCTACTCAAATCTCCGAATGGATTAATTCCATCTGAACTGAGTCCGAACCTTATATTACGTATCTCATCCCCAAATTCTTCAAAATCTTTATCAAAATTTTTCCATTGAAGTGAATCGGCCACATGTCGCATTTTACCATCATTTTTACGATCTTCAGCATGCCAACGTAAAAATTTTGCATCTTTCTCATTCGCATATAGTCTCTTTAATCGTGGTATGATAGGCAAGTACCACAATAATTTTGCAGGAGGTCCATTTTCCGACACATCACTATCAGCATTATCAGTCGGTTTTCCATGTTTATACCTAGATGTACCACATACCTTACATTGATGTAGGTCTTTGTCTTCATTCCTGTATAACATACAATCATTTGGACAAGCATGTATTCTTTGTATTTCCAATCCCATTGGGCACATTAATTTCTTTGCTTGGTATGTTGAAACCGGCAACTCATTACCTTCTGGTAGCATTTTGTTCAACAACTCTAACAGGCTAGTGAAACTTGTGTCGCTCCAACCATTGTTTGATTTTAAGTTAACTAGTTGTATCACGGCGGAAAGTTTTGTAAAATTCATACAACCGGTATATAAAGGTTTTTCAGCGTCAACAAATAGTTGTTGTAATCTGTCATGACACTTATCAGCAACATTATCCTCCATATCCAAATCGTCAAACATGTCATCAAAATTAACATTATTGTCACTATTGTATGAATCTTCTTCATTATCGGTATCGTTATCCGAAACAGACGGGTTAAGGTCAGCTACTGACTCACCATGAAAAGACCAACATGTGTACCCTCTCATAAATCCGTGTGCAATTAGATGACTTTTGATATCAGTTGAATCAGCATACCACCGTGCATTTTTGCATTTCTTACAAGGACAACAAATTGCATTGTTTCCTTTTTCTAGTTGATCAGTCTCGGCAACTGTAATAAATTCATCTACACTATCCATAAACTCAGCGGTAGCTCGACCTATCTCGTACATCCAAGTATTTCGATCCATCTACAAGCAACATTGAAAAAAGTTAATACATTATTAATAATAAAGAATTTAAAAAGTTGGAAATAGGACTAGAACCCACGACCTCCTCTCTACCAAGCAACGTCCTAACCATCTAAGCAATTGTGTAAACCTGACAAATTTACATTTATTTTCTTTAAAAATATCACTTATGGTATACTGTAAAAAAAAACCCCAAATCAAAATCAATTGAGTTTTTATCGATCATAATCCCATTACCTCATTATCATTTCTCTTTTGTTATCGGTCTGTGTTCTAAAAAAAACCGCCAAGCAACCCAAATCACTTGAATCGGTAAACCCTAATTGTTCGATACCCTATTCGATTTCTGTTCTATTTTAGATTCAAACTCTGCACGATTCTACTGTGCTACCATGGCTTACACGAAGCATCGTATTACAAGAGAAAAAGAGTGTCTTTCAAAGGTTAATTCCTACCAGTAATTATAATCAATAATTAATTATGTTTATTTGATAATCTAAATTTATTACTTTTTTTTGTTCAGAAATAAACGTGAATATTATTGTCGCGCAATTAGTCTTTGAAATGGGTTTGGTTATGAGTTCGGTCAATTTCCTTGTTATTGCATATTGTGTATGTGTGATATGTTTGCTGTGTTATTCATAACACAATAATAAGACTGGATTTATTTGAAATGATATTAAGGTGTATAAGCCTGTGTTTGTTGTACTATGATCTTAATTTGTATATGCATGTGCCTAGATGTGTGTCTTTTCTATTGCATTTGATGTGTATCTTTTCTATTGCATTTTGTGTACAGATGCAACAAAAAATTAAAAAAAGAAGTGTAAACAAACTGAAAAAGAAGTCAGCTGTTGTTCAGTTGAACATTTAATTTGACGAGTTTGGCCAAGCCATTGGAAAAACCCAAGCTATTTTTTCGACCAACATTGGCGTTTTAACTAGGACCACTTGTGATTTCCTTGTAAAGGATTGGAAGCATGTGTCTCCTGATCAGAAACAAACTTTATGAAGCAAAATAAAGGTATTTAAATATAAGATTTTGATTAATTACTATTTATTTATATATGTTACAACATTCAACACTTACAGTAGATTACATTATACAGGAACTTCATAATATTGAAGACGGTTTTGCACGAAAAACAACACTGCAAAAATGCAACACAGCGTTTACGAGATTCAAGCGTAAGTTAAGAACGTATATGGATGAAGGCAAGCTTCCTTATGTGGAAGTAAAAGATTACGATTTCATAACTCCAGAAAAATGGCAAAAATTTTGTGCAATCGAAGCTACGCCTGCTAGACGAGTAAGTGCTACTCAACCTGATTTGTATCAGGTTTGGAGGTACATTTTGATATTGTAACGCTTTGAAAAAGTCATTTAATTGCATTAAAACTGTGTAGGAACTAAGAGAAAAAGGCAGGAAGAACGCTTTCAAAAAAGCAAAAGAAAAGTATGCTCGAGTTGGTTGTTCGGGATATCGTGGGAAAAAAGCACAATGGGATACAGAAGCAAATGATCCTCATAAACGTACACCATACCACAATATCAAAGATCCTGCAGCGAGGTATTACGTGCTGGGCAGGATGAAGCAGGATGACAAAGGGAAGACGGCAGTAGAAACATCTGCGCCGCTTGTAGAGAAAATTGTAATATATTTATATTTGAATTTTTAGACTAACCAACTCATAATTTTTCTATAATTAATTACTTGTGTTTTTTTTTCTAGGTTAGGACAAATAAAGAAGGCGGGGATGCCTTGTTAACTCATGTGGGGAAGGAACACGGTGGTCGAAAAAGGGGTATAAGTAGCACAATAGGATACAACAAAATCACAAAGAAACAGAAATCAGACGATAAAGGAACGAGGGTAACTGATTTAACTGATGTTATGTTTCTTACAATATTTAAATGCTTACTTACTACATTTTATATTTCATGTTTGCTAATCAGAAGTCTCAGGAAAACCAAAAGCAAGATGATGAAGAGAATGTTGTTGATGAAGATAATGATGATGAAGAAGAGAATGATGATGAAGAAGAAGATGTAGATGATGAAGAGAAAGAAGATGATGAAGAGGATGTTGATGAGAATTCTGGTCATGAAGATGATGTTGATGATGAAGAGAAGTCTGATGATGAAGATGATGGTGATAATGAAGTGGAAGGTGCTAATGAGAAGTCTCAGGAAAAGGAAAAGCTTGATGATGAAGAGGATGAAGAGAATAATGATGATGATGAAGAAGATGTTGATGATGAAGAGAATGATGAAGATGAAAAGGATGTTGGTGAGAAGGCTGATAATGAAGATGAAGGTGATAATGAAGTGGAAGGTGCTGATGAATGGCCTCAAGAAAATGAAAAGAGTGATGATGGTGAGGATGTTGATGATGAAGATAATGATGATAATGATGAAGAAGATGTTGATGATGAAGAGAATGATGAAGATGAAAAAGATGTTGATGAGAGGGCTGATGATGAAGATGAAGTGGAAGGTGATGATGAATGGGAAGTTGATAATTTAGTGGAAGGTGCTGATGAAGGGGAAGGTGAAAGTGAAAAGGATGTTGATGAAGATGAGGATGTTGATGATGGAAAGGATGTTCAACATCAGAAATTCACCAAAAAAATAGTGAAACAATCGAAACACATAAAGGTAACTGATTTAACTAAATGTTGTTTTTTTCTATACTTTTAAATTACTTACCACATTTAGTTATTCATGTTTGTTAATGAACAGGATGTTGAAAAAGAAAAGCCTGATGAAAATTTAAATGTTCATGACAACATCAAGGAAAAAAAAGATGCAGTGATTGAAGAAGATGCAGAGTATGTTTCATATGATAATGTCCAGATGGTGATGAATGAAGACGAAGAAGAAAATGTGGATAAAGAAGAAGATTTTGTGGTTCGAGAAATAAAAGATGGAGAGTCTAAAAAGGTTAATGAAGCAGAAAAACTTGCATCATTTTCTGACGATGTTGATGAAGAAATGTTGATGGAAGAAGTTAATACAGAGTAAGATCCACTGATTAGACTTATTGATGCAGGGCTAACAAATTTCAGAATGAAACCCAGTCCTCCACCAAGAAGAAGGAAGTCTGAAAGAATCTTATTATAGAACTTTCAAAAAATGTTTTCGTCAAAGATGGCACAGGTATGAGTGAGAACAATCCAATAAAATTGTAATTTGTGATGAATATTATTGATGCTAACATAACTATGTTTGTTAATGTATATTTGTGACTCTACTTTATATTGGAGCTAATGAATATTTGTGATGCTCCTTTTGTATGAAGTTTTGATCTGCTAATATAACTGTCTTTGTTTATGGTAATTTGCCAATGCAACTGTACTTAGGGTTATTATTAGGGTACTGATTGTACTTTGGGTTCTGATTGCCACTGAAGGTGGTTATAAGGTCAACATTGCTTATCATATTGGTTATTGGGTATGATTTGACATGTATACTACCTCATGGGTTTTTTTTTCTAAATTGAAGTGAGCGTTGAGTTGTTATTACTTCACCAAACGAAACGTAGGTTGGTTTCTGCATTAGGCATATATATATTATGTAACAACCCAAACCAATAAGCAAGCGAATACGCGAAACAAATTTTTTTTTTTTATCAGTAGAGTGCGCCACGCGCACCCCTTGGGGTGCGCGGCGCGCACAGGCCCACATTCAGTTCTGTCCGGTTTTGTCAATTTTCAATTAAAGATCTCCCACTTCCCGACATATTTAGACGAAACGCTTTTCACAACATGTTATAATGGTTAAAACTCACACAATTCAATAATAAAATGAGTGTTACAAAATGGGGCCCACATCGGCCGTTTTACGAGTTTCATACCAAAGTTCGAGTTTCGACCACACTAGTTTAAATTCCAAACGACACTAAGAGCATGGTGTTTGGGGTTAAACTACCCACATCTCGGTCAAACTCCAAAAGCTATCACATCCAAAAGCGTCCCCTGTCAAACAACAAGCGGAAAATCTCTAATCCAACCGTACGCCCTTACCCTTATCAACGCCCGAGCCTATAAAAAGATAAACAACGAGAGGGTAAGCAAAGCTTAGTGAATACAATAATTATACATATACATATATAACTTACTTACTTGCAAACACTTACAACATATCCGCATACATACTAGCAACATAATTAGCATACCTTTATAATGTATAACGCTAAATCCTCGATAACATAAGCTAGTATAACAATATCATATAGTGCAACAACACAATACGTTACAACACAATACATAAGCATTGATGTTCACAACATCCATTAGTATTCGAATCCCAAGGCTAGCTCAACGAATGGTATCATCAACATCGAACTTAATTCCCATTCGTCCCAATAAATGTGGTATCGTCAACATCGAACTTAAACCCACATATGAGGTATCATCAACATCGAACTTAAAACCCTCATCGAATTTCACTACAATAGCGGTATGGCTTCGTCAACATCAAACTTTAAATCCATACATGAGGTATCGTCAACATCGAACTTAAACCCTCATCAAAACATACCAACAATATACTCTAGGATATGGTATCGTCAACATCGAACTTTAACCCATACCCCACAAGCAAATAAATCATATACATACATATATAATTATTCCACTCACCTCAACGATTTGGTGATGATTTTATACTTCCGAATGCTTCAAAGCCGAGTACCTAATACAATAAGTACTCAATCAACAAACAAACTTGTTGGGCTAAACACCAACAATTCACTCAAGCGCATTTAATGACTTAAATGCATTAAATGCCCCATTTTCACCAAAACCGCCCCTTAAGGGTCAAGACCATCGTCAATCACCTAAAAGCTAGTGATTAAGGTCTATCAACACTAACTATAACACAATTAGGGTAATTCATACCCATAATCTCAAACTATGTAAATCATTAACCCCTTTGACTCATTTAAAGTCAACACACCCACTTCGGGTCATCCACTAACCCAACTAACACCCATTTACCAATTAGCTAGGTGTGCTAGTAATTAACTAACCAATTAGGACTCATAACATCAATTAACACTTTGAAGCCCTAAGTTAGTTACCATTGAGTCTTCATGACTCCATCTTACCCAATAACACCCAAAATCAACAAATATGGGTTTTATGTTCTTCATTTACCCAAACCCAAACCCTACACAAAATCAAAGTAAGGAAATCAAGATTAGAGCTTACCACTACAACCCCAACGTAGCTAGTGAGTAGATAAACGACTTTAATACCCGCACTTTGGCCCGAGAACAACTTTTTCCTCTTGGATTTAAGCTTTCTCACTCAAGAAATCACACTCTCTCTCCAAAATTAAAGTGAAGAAGATAAGGTTGTTGAAAATGGAGTGAATGATACCCCAAGATCTGACCTACTGGCCTCCAATACGTCCACAAGTGAAATTACCAAAATGCCCATCAAAATATCTGAATAAAACAACAGAACCCGGCTACAGTGAGGAGTGCGCCAGGCGCACCCCTAAGTGTGCGCTGAGCGCACCCTGCTCAGTTCACCCTCTGACCTCTGTTTTAATATACAAGGTCACCCACACTTCATGTACCATAATTACACTGATGTACAATTATTATTAGGGTCTTACATATTAGAATAGGTTTATATGTTTGGTTTTCTTTTGGTTGCCATAGTGTGCAGCAGGTAAATAATCAGGTTATCAAGGTTTTGTTATCCAGGTTTTGAGTTGTTATTACTTCACCAAACATAGCGTTGAGTTGTTATCCAGGTTTTGTTTAAGCTGACCCGGTTGGTTCTGCTACTACTATGAGGTTGTGTTTGCTTATTGTTACTATATAGTATAACTTTCGTTCATTGCATAATAAGGGTTTATATGTTATAGGTTATATATAGTGTGTTTATATGATGTTAATAAAGTTTAAATGTTGTTAATATAGTGTTGTATGATGTTTAGAATCGTGTTGTGTAATCTGGCGTGTTAAAACAGTTAGATGGTTGTGTGTCGTTTGTTTGTCCAGTTCTGCTCCAGGTCTGCACTACATGTCTACAATCGTGTTGGGTAATCGTGTGAATCATGGTGTGTTATATAGTCAAATTCTTGTGCTATAGATCCAATCAAACATGTGTTATAAACCTGATTTATACGCATGCTTCAAACATGTGTGAATCATGTGATATATTTATACAAACTTTCAGAACAAACGCCCAAGTGTATAAAGAAAAAGAAATATTCAATTACCTCTGATGATGTTGAAGTCTCCATTATCTTTGAATCCTGCGACGAAGCTAAACAAGCAAACAAGAGCAAGCCGGAAAAAAAAAAACGTGTGTTTTTATATTTATGAAAAGATTTTTTATATTTTATATTATTTATAACTTCAATATAAATCTTATTTATTTAAGGTATATAAAATTTTATAATATTATAATTATATTATATATACTTATCAAAATCCATTCCTAGTTATCAAATTATTTCCTAACTCTTCCGTAACTAACTAACTTCCTATTAATTAGACGTGTTTGTTTATTAACCCCGTTCAATATGGAACCCTAAATAACCCGTTACATTGTTTGTTTAATTAGACGTGTTCGGTAGTTTCGATAGACTAACACTAATAGAACTTTAAGGGTTAGGTTGATTAAACGGAGATCGTTAACATATATATCCCGTTAACTTATTTAGACGTGTCACAGTTAAAGGCGTTACTTAAAAACTAATTAGACGTGTGTTTTGAAACTTATTAGACGTGTTCCCGGAAAATCTAATTAGACGTGTTGCCAATTAGACGTGTTGTTGTTTCATATAGACGTGTTCCTGGTAGACATAATTAGATGTGTTGTTAATTAGACGTGTTAGTTGGAATACTTTTTAGACGTGTTGTCAATTAGAGGTGTTCCTGGTAAAAGTAATTAGACGTGGTTACCAATTAGAGGTGTTAAACTTATTTAGACGTGTTGAATATATCTAATTAGACGTGTTGCGAATCTTAATTAGACGTGTTCCATGTTTTTTTGTGTAAAAATCTTAATTAGACGTGTTCCGTTTGATAAAATAGACGTGTTATATAGTGAACACGTCTAAATGGAGGGCTCTAAATGAGCCGAAATGTAGTAGTGTGAAAATGTTATTTAATAATAATTCAAATGATAATAATATTATTAATGATAACAATTGTATTATTTTCTAATAATAATAATAATCATACTAATATTAGTAATAATAAATAATGATATTTATAATGGTAAATATCAAAATGACGATAATACTATATAATACTACTACAAGTAATAATGTAGACATAACAAGTTATATGTACACTAATTTCATATGTATATATTTTATATCAGAGATAATAATACTGATATTACAGATATTAACATTAATATTAATAATAATAAAGATAATAATAATAATATATAACAATTATGTTTAAACTAATAATTAAATTGAAAATATTTATATATTATTATTTATGTCATATTGATAATATATTCTATGATAATATATATTGAATATTATTATATTTTTAATATATATGTATATGTTCATTTTAATAGCAACTTAGTTATTTTATGTATTAATTTAAATATTCAATTCAAATGATTAAATTGTATTTTATTATCTTAATTTATTATACATACAATTATATATATATATATATATATATATATATATATATATATATATATATATATATATATATATATATACATACACACACATGCATATTTATTTATAACAATTATTCGTGAATCGTCGGGAATTGTCAAAGGTTAAATGCATTCATGTAAACGGTTCCAAAGTTTTCGAGACTCAATATTACAGACTTTGCTTATCGTGTCGAAATCATATTAAGTTTAGGTTTAAATTTGATCAGAAATTTTTGGGTCGTCACATTGAATAAGAAAAATAGAAGAGAATATTAGCAGTGATCGAGTGGTGATGGTGTTCAACTAGTGATGGTTTACGGTTGTCATCAGGAACAAAGATATAGGTGGTGTTTGATGGTTGTTATATGCGATGGGTAGAAACAGAAAAATAGAAAACTAGCAGTAACAGTTAAACAGAAAATGGGTGGTTCGTAGATGAAACAGGTGGGTGTTTGAATGGTGTTCGTATAGTTACAGAAGAGGCTCATGATGATGGTAACAGTGGTTCTAAATGAAAACAGAATTATGTGAGAGAGATGAGAGAGAGAGAGGTGAGAAGGTGGTGGTTGCGGTGGTTGGGACCAAAGAGGAAAACGCAACAGCTGAGCAGTTATTGTTAGAAATAGGAGGTTATGTATATTATTTGTGGAAGAGAGGATTGATGATTTAGATGTTTGATTGATCTTGAAAGTTTTGTTTATTGCTTATTTAATTGCTTGATTACAAATGAGGGGTGAAGCCCTCTATTTATACTACTCAATGGAGTAGTCTAGAACTCTTCATCATCTACTAATATCTAGATATTTCCTAAGCATTATCTAGATATTTTCTAAGTATTATCTTTAGATATTTTACAAGTTTTTTCTACACACTTTCACTACTAGATATTACAGGAAGTTTCTACATAATGGACTACAATCTTGATCCAAAATACTTGGATACTTGCAAGCCCAAATCTAAAACACATAGCCCAAAATCAAATTTAGTTTCCAACAGCCCCCCTTAAACTTGATTTCGTCACTCTGAACATATTCTGTAATCTCTGAAATGTCTCGTGTTTTAGGGGATTTGTGAAAATATCAGCAACTTGGTCAAGTGACTTCGCGTACTTTATCTGCACCTCTTTATTTGTAACACACTCCCTTATGTAATGGTATTTTGTATCAATGTGTTTGCTTCGATCATGGAAGACTGGATTCTTTGCTAGAGAAATTGCAGACTTGTTATCCACACATATCTCTGTAGGTTCCTTTTGAAAAAACTTAAGCTCATTTAGTAACTTCCTGAGCCATATTGCATGACAGGTGCACGATGTTGCTGCTACAAACTCGGCTTCACACGTTGACAGAGTCATAATGGGTTGCTTCTTCGAGCTCTATGTGAACGTCGTATCTCCCATATAGAACATGAAACCACTCGTACTCTTATGATCATCGATGTCTCCAGCCCAATCACTATCACTGTATCTAACTAGCTTGAAGTGGTCAGAAGGCGAATAAAATAGGCCATAGTTAATCGTACCTTTGATGTAGCAAAGTATCTACTTGGATGCTTTCAAGTGATTTATTGTAGGTGCTTCCATGTATCGACTTACTATTCCAACTCCGTAGAGAATATCTGGCCTCGTGCAGGTTAGGTACCTCAGACTTCCAACCAAACTCTTATATTGTGTTGGGTCCACCAAGTATCCTTCATCATCTTTTGACAATTTGAGATTGCAATCCACCGGTGTGTTCATTGACTTGCAGTCATTCATCTTAAACTTCTTGAGCACCTCATTCGCATAACCTTCTTGGGATATGAATATTCCTTCTTTCTTTTGTTTTGCCTCGATCCCAAGATAGTAAGCCATAAGTCCAATGTCGATCATCTCGAACTCCCGAACCATTACTTTCTTGAACTCCTCAAACATTTTGGGATTACTACCGGTGAATATCAAGTCATCCACGTATAGGCACACAATCATAACATCTCCATCATTGCTAACTTTGGTGTAGAGGGCATGCTCATGGGGGCATTTCGTAAAGTCATTCTGCTGGAAATACTTGTCTATCCTGCTATTCCATGCCCGGGGCGCTAGCTTCAACCTGTATAAGGCCTTTTTCAATTTTAGCACCTTATTCTCTTGGCCTTTCACGATGTATCCCGAAGGTTGTTCTATATAGACTTCTTCTTTTAAGTGGCCATTAAGGAACGTGGATTTGACATCCATTTGATAAATCTTTCAATTATGTTGAGCCGCAAGTGAGATTATTAATCTTATAGTTTCTAGACTAGCGACGGGGGCAAATACCTTGTCATAGTTTATGCCGGCTCGTTGACTATATCCCTTCGCCACCAACCTTGCCTTATATCTTTCAACTTCACCTTTGGAATTCTCCTTGGATTTGTACACCCATTTTACACCAATAGCCTTATGTACTATGGTAGTGTGGCAAGATCCCACGTTTTATTCTTCTCGATTGCTTAAATCTCTTCGTCCATAGCACGTTTCCACTTTTAGATTTTTGATGCGTCTTCATAACTTATTGGCTCACAATCGGCAAGAAGGCAGAAAAATGATAGATCCTCCATAGGCTGGGTTACCTCGTACAACTCATAATTCTCCTTGTGTGATGTTGTAGCCTACTTGATACTCCTTCTGATGTTGGTGTCACTTCATTTAGTGTAGTGGTTGGAGTACGTGGAGAGTGCGGAGATGGTGTACTAGAAGGTTCTTGAACTTCTAGATATTCTTCATTCCTTGCAGTACTTTCGAATGGATAAGGGAGAAAGTCGTAGTTCTCCTCTTCGGGAACATTCCAATCCCATGTTGCTTCTTCATCGAACACCACATCTCGACTTGAGATTATTTTACCGGTCTTGGGATTGTATAACTTGTAACCCTTCGAACTTGAGTCATAGCCCATGAATATGACTTTCTCCCTTTTATCATCAAGCTTCGTCCTCTTCTGATCTGGCACATGAGCATATGTGTGATGCCCCGTACAAAACCATCGTGTACGAATCATCAACAACAGGATCATTACAAGGTCAAATACTATATGCTGTTTCAAAATAAGTTTGCATTCATGATAAAAGGTGACGTTTTAACCAACGTCAAATGTTTAACATCCAAAAGTATGCTTCTACGAATAGCAAGCAAAAATAATAGTACGTGACCCATAGGTCGTTACAAATACATTGTTTCAAAAGTAACATAGTTTGAATGCAAAATAAACGTTTCATGTGGTGACATCTCTAATAAGCGCAGCGGGTGTCTACAAAGCATGACTAGTACAGCGGAAGCAATCAAACCTTAAGCACCTGAGAAAAACATGCTTAAAAACATCAACACAAAGGTTGGTGAGCTATAGTTTAAGTATAACAGTAATGTAAGGTAGGCTACGAGATTTCAGTGCTTCAACAGCGTTTCAAAACAGTATGAAAAGTATATGTATAACCGTGGGTACTTGGTAACTAACTTAACGTATATAACACCCCCTAAAAGTACACTTGGCGAGTGCGTATATTTACGAAGTATTAAACACCCGTTAAATGCTAGCGCTACTAGCCCGAGTGGGGATGTCAAACCATATGGATCCATATCTAAGATCCGCGTTCACCGGTTCAAAGACCAATGACTAAACGTTACCGAGCTAAGGGGAAAGTTTATGCCGTTGTATAACCTACACATATAATAAGTTTAAGTACTCATGCCTAGTATGTAAAACGTAAAATGTGCATGTATTCCCAGTTCCCAAAATAGTTAAAGTAAAAAGGGATGCTATAACTCACAGTGGAAGTAGTAAAAGTCGATACGCGGGAATAGTAAGCAAGTGGTTGGTCCGGAAGGTACTCAACCTAAGTCAAAAGTTACTAAGTCAGTAAATCGTTCCCGAAGATTTAAAAGTATGTAAATTAGGTCTTAAGTACCATCATCATTCATCATTAAACAAAAAGTGTAAAGTAAGTTTTAAGTCAAGACTAGGGTTTGAAATAAAGGCTGACTTCGTTCAGTCGTCATGACCTCTATATAAACTGAAATGGGGTGAGACCAGTGGCCATGGCTCCGTATATGAGTCCCCTAGGTACTGACCAATTTCCAGAACTAAACTCGTCTTTGTTTGACCGTGGTGACGGTTTATGTGCGAGTAGGTCAGAAATTTCAGCACAACGTTAATAGGGTGTAGTGACTTTCGGGAGGCCATAGATCCTAAACCGTAACTCGGATTAAGACGAGGTCTAAACGGAAAATCATCTAATCGAACCGAAATAACAGAAAATCAAATTTCCAGTAGCCCAGGAATTCTGATCAGTTCTAGAAACAGTAAGTAAAGGTGTTTCGGTGGGTTCTTGGTGCTTGATGCTCATCACGGTTCTCATCCTTGATGCGTATAGCTTCAAGTGTACAACTCATTGATGGGTTTGCATCATCTTAACCAAGGTTTGACCATCATAACACTAGTGTAAGTCTAAGATATGTAGCACAACTCACTTAAGAGTTGTATGTAGTTTGATGAATCAAAGTTACATCAAGATCTTAGATCCGACACATACAAGAGTTTTACTAGTAATATTAAGCTACAAACTTGAAAGTAAACTAAATAATCAAGATCATAAGTTGTAGAACTTAGATCTTAGCTAAATCTTAAAGATTCTAGACTAGAAAGTATAGATCTAGTGTTATTAAGTTAGATCCTAAGTTACAAAACTTGGATCTACACTTTAATGAAACCATAAGTTATGAAACTTAGATTTTCAACTTGAAAAATGTATGTAAGCTTGTAAGCTCTTATTTACAACAAAATTAGAAGACCATAAGCTATAGAAACTTAGATCCAACATCAGTATATGAAGTTATAACTAGAAAGTTATACTTCCATGTTCATGAACTTATAAAGTAAACTTTTAGTTTCAAGAAATATGAGATCAAGATTAACTAGTAATACTTGACCAATTTAACAACATCACAACTTTAAAGTACATAAAATGAAGAAATAAATAAAATCTAAAAGTAATAAGTTCATGGTTGTTCATACTTAGAAAGATTCAAGCCAAGGCTTTGATCTTTAAGAAAGTAAACCTTAAGTTTACAAACATGAACACAAGTATGATTTTAAAATTCATGAACTTTCTTTTTAACAAGTTTTATGGAAGAATCAAACTATAAACTTGATCTTCCTTGGTTCTTGTTTGTTCTTGTATAAACAAGATAATATGAAGAACAAACTAGAAAGTTTGATTCTTACAACTAGTAAGTAAACAACAACAAAGAATAAGTAAGTAAGCAACAACAAAGAACAAGTAAGTAAACAAGTAATATGATGATGAATGGTGGCGGTTTGGATGGAAGAAAAAGAGAGAAAACAAAGCTTGATACTTACAATATTTGAGAGAAAAGAAATGAGAGAAAGTTGAGAGAAAATGTAAGTATGTGTGTGTGAAGAAATGAGGAAGTAAACTAGTGAATAAGTAATCAAAAAAAAAAAGATTTTGAACTCCCTCCTAGCCCTTCTTGGCCGACGGTTTTCAACAAAAAAAAAGGAAGGAATCAATTGCACTTTCAAACATGGGGAGAAGGTGATAGCTTAGAGTGGTAATAAAGTTAAATGGTGTTGATAAATGGTGTAAGTATACTTGTAACTAGATTCCCATGAACTAATTAATCCTTGTTCTTAATCTTAATAATTCATTAGCTTAATTATGGGCTAACTAGTCCACTAAGTGTGTAGGGTGGGCTTCCAAGTCCATGTTCAAATAATAAAAGGCCCAAGTCCAAGTATGTAACAAATAATTAAACAAAGCCTAAGTAATTAACTAGTAACATTAGTTAATTAAAATGACTAATAATAATTAATCATGAATGTAAATAATATTCGAAAATATTATTCGTGAAAAGTATGTGTGTCACAAAGACAAATCGGGCATGTAAAGTTAAATACTGTAACAAGTAACACGTATAAGAACACGTTTATTAAAACGCAAGCATTAATAATAAATTATTAATAATCAAACGTTGGAAAATCCAGGGTCGTTACATTACCCACCTGTTAAAGAAAATTTCATCCCGAAATTTTAAGCTGGGGTAGATGGAGGAGTTGGGAAAAGGTGAGGATACTTCTGCATCATTTGATCTTCTCATTCCCAAGTAAACTCAGGTCCTCGTTTCGCATTCCATCATACTCGGACGATTGGAATCTTATTGTGTTTCAAAGTTTTGACCTCACGGTCCATAATTTCGGCAGGCTCTTCCACGAAGTGGAGTTTGTCATCAATCGTAAGTTCCTCCAATGGTATGACATGTTCCGGTTTAGCAAGACACTTCTTCAAATTCGATACATGAAAGGTAGGATGAACTGAGCTCAATTTAGTGGAAAGATCCAAACGGTAAGCAATGGGTCCAACACGTTCCAAGATTTCAAAAGGACCAATGTATCGCGGATTTAACTTCCCACGTTTTCCAAAACGGATCACACCTTTCCAAGGTGCGACCTTCAACATTACACGGTCACGTACGTTGAATTCAAAGTCTTTACGTTTAAGGTCGACATAACTCTTTTGATGATCACGAGCCGTCTTAAGTCTCGCTTGAATTTGGACAATCTTCTCAGTTGTTTCATGGACTATCTCGGGTCCGGTGATTTGCGTTTCGCCAACTTCGGCCCAACAAATAGGAGATCGGCACTTGGGGCCATACAATGCTTCAAAAGGTGCGGCATTAATACTCGAGTGATAACTGTTGTTGTAAGATAATTCGGCTAGCGGCAAATGCCTTTCCCAAGCCTTTCTGAAATAAATGACACATGCACGCAACATGTCTTCTAAAGTCTGAATCATGCGTTCGCTTTGCCCGTCGGTCTGTGGATGATACGTGGTACTCATGTCGAGACGGGTCCTCAAGGCTTCTTGCAAAGAATGCCAAAATCTGGAAGCAAAACGGGGATCGCGATCTGAGATGATCGATAAGGGCACACCATGACGAGATACAACCTATTTTATGTATAGTTGAGTGAGTCTTTCCATCGTATCTGTTTCCTTCATGGCTAAGAAGTGTGCATATTTGCTAAGACGGTCAACGATAACCCAGATGGTATCGTATCCGCCCACCGTCTTTGGTAACTTCGTAATGAAATCCATTGTTATCCTTTCCCACTTCCTTTGCAGGATTTTCGGTTGTTGAAGTAACCCAGAAGGCTTCTGATGTTCGGCCTTAACTTTCGAACAAGTCAAACACTTTCCAACATAAGTTGCAACGTCCTTCTTAAGATTAGGCCACCAATACTGTTCATTGAGATCGTGGTACATTTTACCCGCTCCGGGATGAATCAAATATCTCGACTTGTGGGCTTCATCTAGTATAAGGTTCCGTAGATCTCCATAACGAGGTGCCCAAATTCTTCTGGCATAGCATCGGAGTCCAGTCTCCTTAACTTCGAATCGAGAAACGAGAATGTTCAAGTATTCATGAGATATATTCTCCTCCTTGAGAGCCTCATCTTGGCCTGCTCGAATCTGGCTATTGAGGTTCGAATGAATGGTGATGTTCAGTGCTCGAACAAGAAGAGGTGCCATCCTCTCCTTTCGACTCAAAGTGTCAGCTACAACATTGGCCTTGCCAGGGTGATAACGAAGTTCACAATCATAGTCGTTCAGCGTTTCGATCTATCGACGCTGTCTCATATTCAGTTGCTTCTGATCGAAGATGTGTTGGAGGCTTTTATGATTGGTGAAAATAGTGATCTTAGTTCCATAATGATAGTGTCTCCACAGTTTTAATGCAAAGACAATGGCTCCAAGCTCGAGATCATGAGTTGTGTAATTTCGCTCGTGAATCTTCAGTTATTGGGAGGCGTAAGCGATAACCTTTGTGCGTTGCATCAGTACTCAACCAATACCACTTTTCGAAGCATCGCAATAAATGACGAAATCGTCACTGCCCTCAGGAAGTGATAAGATAGGTGCGGTGGTTAACTTCTTTTTCAAGGTTTGAAATGCAGATTCTTGTTCGGGTTCCCAAACGAACTTCTTCCCTTTGTGAGTTAGCGCGGTCAAAGGATGCGCAATCAGAGAGAAACCTTCAATAAATCTTCGGTAATAACTGGCGAGACCTAAAAATTGGCGGATGTGAGTCAGAGTAGTGAGGGTTTCCCACTTGCTGATAGCTTCGATCTTTGCGGGATCAACTTTGATACCTTGATCACTCACAACATGACCTAGAAATTGGACTTCCTTCAACCAAAATTCACATTTGGAGAATTTGGCATAAATTTGCTCTTGTCTCAAGAGTTCCAACACTAGACGAAGATGTTGCTCATGTTCTTCTTCACTTTTGGAGTAGATGAGGATATCATCTATGAAGACGATAACGAACTTATCCAGGTATGGCTTGCATACACGATTCATGAGATCTATAAATACGGCAGGTGCGTTGGTTAAACCGAATGGCATCACGAGAAACTCATAATGACCATAACGAGTTCTGAATGCAGTCTTCATCACGTCGCTCTCTTTCACCCTCAACTGGTGATAACCGGATCGCAAATCAATCTTTGAGTAAACGCTCGATCCTTGTAGTTGATCAAAAAGATCGTCAATTCGGGGAAGAGGATACCGATTCTTGATCGTCAATTTGTTGAGTTCACGGTAGTCGATACACATGCAGAATGATCCGTCCTTCTTCTTCACAAATAAAACAGGTGCGCCCCAAGGCGAGAAACTTGGTTGGATAAATCCACGGTTTAGCAGTTCTTGTAGTTGACTCTGCAACTCTTGCATTTCAGAAGGTGCGAGTCGATAAGGTGCGCGAGCTACAGGTGCAGCTCCTGGCACTAAATCGATCTGAAACTCCACTACTCTTGGTGGCGGTAATCCAGGTAATTCTTCCAGAAAGACATCGGAAAATTCGTTCATAATTCGTACGTCATCTACGCTCTTCACCTCAGTTTCTAACGTTTTCACATGTGCTAGAACAGCAAGATGTCCTTTCTTCATAATCTTTTGGTCTTTCATGCAACTAATGAGATTCAGTTTCAAGCTACATCTCTCTCCGTAAATAATCAGTGGCTCACCATTTCCGTGCGGTATACGAAGAGCTTTATCTCCACAGATAATATTGGCCCTTATCTTGGTCAACCAGTCCATACCGACAATAACATCAAAGCTTCCGAACTTAATGGGTATCAAGTCAATCTCGAAATTCACACCAGCTATGTTGATAATAGCTCCTCGGCTAACTTGGTCAACTTTCTCAAGTTTTCCATTGGCTACCTCTACAAGCATACTCTCCTTTAAAGGAACTAAAGACCAATTTATCTTAGAGCAAAAGTGTCTACATACATAACTTCTATTGGCACCAGTATCAAATAGAATAGAAGCTAATAGATTATTGATAGTGAATATACCTGTAACCAAGTCGGGGTTCTCATGGGCATCCCTTGCGTTTACGTTGAAAGCTCTGCCACGCGGTGGTCCGCCGTCCTTTCGCTTGTTGGGACACTCATTTCTGAAGTGGCCCTTCTGTCCGCATTCATAGCACTTTCTCGGTCCAGTGGGGTTCGGCTTCCCAGTCATGGTGGTGATCTTGCAGTCCTTGCCAATATGCCCGGTACTTTTGCACTTTTCACAGATAACATTACAGTACCCGGTATGGTGCTTGTAGCACCTCTTGCACTGTGGAAGACTACCCTTGTAGTTGGGGTTCGAGTTGGTGTTCGGATTGGGGTTCCTCCAATATGTGTGCCTCTTAGCGGGGGTTTGATCATAGGCTCTCCCCTTGTTGTTGTCCCACTTACGCTTCTCACTGCTGACCCCTGATTCGGATTTAGCCTTTTCCAGTTCATCGCTGATAATTTGGTTCATTAAGGTGTGCGCCATGCGCATTGCTTTCGGGACGTTTGGTGGCTTAGATGAGGTGACATTTCCCTTAATGGACTTGGGAAGTCCCCACAAGTACCTTTCCATGCGCTTAAACTCCGGGGTAACCATGGTAGGACACATCAGGGCTAATTCCAGATACCTACAGTTGTAACCATCGAGATCATTTCCCACAACCTTCAACTGCCCAAACTCAATCTCCATTTTATGGATCTCTGTCCTAGGGCAATATTCCTCGATCATGGCCCCTTTGAATTCCTCCCATGGGGTAGCATACACCTCATCAATACCCTTTGCTTGAGCCAGTGTGTTCCACCAGGTTAGTGCGCCATCTGACAGCGTACACGAGGCATACTTGGTTTTGTTCGTCTCTGAGCAGTTACTAACGCGGAACACAGATTCTAATTTCTCAAACCACCTAGTGAGCCCAACTGGCCCCTCAGTTCCACTAAAGTTGTGGGGCTTGCAGCTTTGAAACTCTTTGTATGTGCACCCATTACGAATGGGCGGGTTAACTGGTGGAGATTGTGGGTTCATTTCTGCTAAAGCTGCGGCGAATCGTTCAGTGATTATTTCTTCAATTTGTGCTGCGGTGGGTGTTGATCTTCCGTTGGCCATTGATGTTCTAAACAAAAATTATGACTCAAGTCAAAATCCAGTATATTCAATTATAATAATACAGTATATGGTAACCAACATGGAATCA
Source organism: Rutidosis leptorrhynchoides (assembly GCF_046630445.1). Taxonomy (NCBI): domain Eukaryota; kingdom Viridiplantae; phylum Streptophyta; class Magnoliopsida; order Asterales; family Asteraceae; genus Rutidosis; species Rutidosis leptorrhynchoides. The sequence continues at coordinate 218,106,971 of NC_092333.1, read as the reverse complement.
ACACATCACATGTTAATTAAGTAACGCAAATAGATTCAGATACCACAAAATCATCATACAGTAACGTAAATAGAACACTGTGCAAGAATTAAACAACACAAAGTTCCATCCATTAATAATAAGTTGCATACATCCGCATAGGTTTGCACATTACATAAGTAAAACATAAAACTACAAATGAGATTACATAATGAAATCTAATACAAAAGCCCTATGGTGACAGTGGGTAAAGGATGTCCATCATGTGGGACACCTGGTCCTCGAGCTCAGTTACCCAAGCATGGAGGATATCCACCTCCCTCGTCAGTTCCTCGACAGAGGGAGAGGCTGATGGAGCAGGCGGTGCTGATGGTGCTGGTGGAGCTGGTGGTGCAGACGGTCTGGCACCAGAAGTAGATGATGCATAACGGGGAGCCTTACGTATGAATGGATCAGCGGGATACGGCACAATCCACTTATGGGCGGTAACTCTAGTCCTCAGTCCATGTGCATTAACGGACGATATCCCTCCGTTAACCCCAGGAATAACAGTACCGTCAAAACGATACCGCTTCTTTGGCGGGGTAGAGGGTGGCTGCACGGGTGCTTCCTCGAGATCCTCATCGGAATCCTCATCACTGGAGTCATCAGAGGATGAGTCGTCGGATGATGAGTCGTCGGAATCATCTGGGGGTGGCTGCACAGGTGGCTCTGCTATCATCAGTCGGTATCTGAAAGGTGGGATCGGCACGAGGCGTCCATCAGGAAGGCGTCGGCACCAATGGTTATGCTCATTACGGAACGGACCTTCCCCAAGTTCCGCGGGAATCACAGTACCACCGGAATGGTGCTGTGGCTCCGAGGGTCCTGGGGCAAGTGGAGCTGGAATCTCCTGTAGGTCCTCGGCTCCGTCAGAGGTGATCACTGGGTCGGGTGCATGGCTACTGGCTCCAGAGGATGAAGCGCCAGAGTCGCTGGAAGGTGTCGATGACGGGATCTGAGAATCGGCAGCAATGGCAGGCGAGGTGGTGGATGAGTCTGTGTCGCTCTCCAAAATGATAACAGGTGGGACATCCGACATCTGAACAAGGAAAAATAACTTTTTCCATGTCAGTAAGTCATAAAGCAAGCACGTATTAGGTAATGTAACTAAGACAGTCTAGATCATCTATAGCAGTAAGTAGCATGGCAATAACGACAAGTATCATGCAATCGAAAGCAGATACTAGCATGCAGCAGTGAAATCATGTAGTAGCATACGGCATATAGCAGTAAAAGTAAGCAGCAGCATGCAGCAAGTTCCGCAGAAACAAGTAAACTAGCAAGTTGTAGATTAGTCCTATTAGTGAATCCTACTCGGGTCAGTCCAGACTCACTAATGCAACCTAATTCCCTACAACCAATGCTCTGATACCAAATGTGATGCCCTGTACAAAACCATCGTGTACGAATCATCAACAACGGGATCATTACAAGATCAAATACTATATGCTGTTTCAAAATAAGTTTGCATTCATGATAAAAGGTGACGTTTTAACCAACGTCAAATGTTTAACATCCGAAAGTATGCTTCTACGAATAGCAAGCAAAAATAATAGTACGTGACCTATAGGTCGTTACAAATACATTGTTTCAAAAGTAACATAGTTTGAATGCAAAATAAACGATTCATGCGGTGACATCTCTAATAAGCGCAGCGGGTGTCTACAAAGCATGACTAGTACAGTGAAAGCAATCAAACCTTAAGCACCTGAGAAAAACATGCTTAAAAACGTCAACACAAAGGTTGGTGAGCTATAGTTTAAGTATAACAGTAATGTAAGGTAGGCCACGAGATTTCAGTGCTTCAACAGCGTTTCAAAACAGTATAAAAAGTATATGTATAACTGTGGGCACTTGGTAACTAACTTAACGTATATAACACCCCCTAAAAGTACACTTAGCGAGTGCGTATGTTTACGAAGTATTAAACACCCGTTAAATGCTAGCGCTACTAGCCCGAGTGGGGATGTCAAACCCTATGGATCCATATCTAAGATTCGCGTTCACCGGTTCAAAGACCAATGACTAAACGTTACCGAGCTAAGGGGAAAGTTTATGCCGTTGTATAACCCACACATATAATAAGTTTAAGTACTCGTGCCTAGTATGTAAAACATAAAATGCGCATGTATTCTCAGTTCTCAAAATAGTTAAAGTAAATAGGGATGCTATAACTCACAGTGGAAGTAGTAAAAGTCGATACGCGGGAATAGTAAGCAAGTGGTTGGTCCGGAAGGTCCTCAACCTAAGTTAAAAGTTACTAAGTCAGTAAATCATTCCCGAAGGTTTAAAAGTATGTAAATTAGGTCTTAAGTACAATCATCATTCATCATTAAACAAAAAGTGTAAGGTAAGTTTTAAGTCAAGACTAGGGTTTGAAATAAAGGCTGACTTCGTTCAGTCGTCACGACCTCTATACAAACTGAAATGGGGTGAGAATAGTGGCCATGGCTCCGTATATGAGTCCCCTAGGTACTGACCAATTTACAGAACCAAACTCGTCTTCGTTTGACTGTGGTGACGGTTTAAGTGCGAGTAGGTCAGAAATTTCAGCACAACGTTAATAGGGTGTAGCGACTTTCGGGAGGCCATAGATCCTAAACCGTAACTCGGATTGAGACGAGGTCTAAACGGAAAATCATCTACTCGAACCGAAAAAACTGAAAATAAACTTTACAGTAGCCCAGGTAGTTTGATCAGTTCCATAAACAGTAAGTAAAGGTGTTCCGGTGGGTTCTTGGTGCTTGATGCTCATCACGGTTCTCATCCTGGATGCGTATAGCTTCAAGTGTACAACTCGTTGATGGGTTTGCATCATCTTAACCAAGGTTTGACCATCATAACACTAGTGTAAGTCTAAGATATGTAGCATAACTCACTTAAGAGTTGTATGTAGTTTGATGAACCAAAGTTACATCAAGATCTTAGATCCGACACATACAAGAGTTCTACTAGTAATATTAGGCTACAAACTTGAAAGTAAACTAAATAATCAAGATCATAAGTTGTAGAACTTAGATCTTAGCTAAATCTTAACGATCCTAGACTAGAAATTCTAGATCTAGTGTTCTTAAGTTAGATCCTAAGTTACAAAACTTGGATCTACACTTTAATGAAACCATAAGTTATGAAACTTAGATTTTCAACTTGAAAAATGTATGTAAGCTTGTAAGCTCTTATTTACAACAAAATTAGAAGACCATAAGCTATAGAAACTTAGATCTAACATAAGTATATGAAGTTATAACTAGAAAGTTATACTTCCATGTTCTTGAACTTATAAAGTAAACTTTTAGTTTCAAGAAATATGAGATCAAGATTAACAAGTAATACTTGACCAATTTAACAACATCACAACTTTAAAGTACATAAAATGAAGAAATAAATTAAATCTACAAGTAATAAGTTCATGGTTGTTCATACTTAGAAAGATTCAAGCCAAGGCTTTGATATTTAAGAAAGTAAATTTTAAGTTTACAAACATGAACACAAGTATGATTTTAAAACTCATGAACTTTCTTTTAACAAGTTTTATGGAAGAATCAAACTATAAACTTGATCTTCCTTGGTTCTTGTTTGTTCTTGTATAAACAAGATAATATGAAGAACAAACTAGAAAGTTTGATTCTTACAACTAGTAAGTAAACAACAACAAAGAATAAGTAAGTAAGCAACAACAAAGAACAAGTAAGTAAACAAGTAATATGATGATGAATGGTGGCAGTTTGGATGGAAGAAAAAGAGAGAAAACAAAGCTTGATACTTACAATATTTGAGAGAAAAGAAATGAGAGAAAGTTGAGAGAAAATGTAAGTATGTGTGTGTGAAGAAATGAGGAAGTAAACTATTGAATAAGTAATCAAAAAAAAAAAGATTTTGAACTCCCTCCTAGCCCTTCTTGGCCGACAGTTTTCAACAAAAAAAAGGAAGGAATCAATTGCATTTTCAAACATGGGGAGAAGGTGATAGCTTAGAGTGGTAATAAAGTTAAATGGTGTTGGAAAATGGTGTAAGTATACTTGTAACTAGATTCCCATGAACTAATTAATCCTTGTTCTTAATCTTAATAATTTATTAGCTTAATGATGGGCTAACTAGTCCATTAAGTGTGTAGGGTGGGCTTCCAAGTCCATGTTCAAATAATAAAAGGCCCAAGTCCAAGTATGTAACAAATAATTAAACAAAGCTCAAGTAATTAACTAGTAACATTAGTTAATTAAAATGACTAATAATAATTAATCATGAATGTAAATAATATTCAAAAATATTATTCGTGAAAAGTACGTGTGTCACAAAGACAAATCGGGCATGTAAAGTTAAATACGGTAACAAGTAACACGTATAAGAACACGTTTATTAAAACGCAAGCATTAATAATAAATTATTAATAATTAAACGTTGGAAAATCCAGGGTTGTTACAATATGCCACACTTCTGAACACTCGAAGGTGTGAGATGCCAGGCTTCCTTCCACTCCAAGCTTCAATGGGCATTTTGTTCTTGACGCTTCTAGTGGGCGAGCGATTTGCTAGATAGATTGCACAGTCCACTGCCTCAGCCCAAAACTCCTAGGCATCCTTTTGCTCTTTGACATACTCCGGGCCATATCAAGAATGGTCCTATTTTATCTTTCCGCAACACCATTTTGTTGAGGTGAATACGGAAGAGTTAGAGGATGTCGTAACCCATTGTTGTCACAAAATTCCTTGAATTCCTTGGATGTGAACTCTCCTCCACGATCGGATCTCATCGCCTTTATGGTGAGACCACTTTGATTTTCCACAAACGCTTTAAACTTCTTGAACATTCCAAAAAATTCCGACTTCTCTTTTAGAAAATAGACTCATGGCTTTCGACTAAAGTCATCAATGAATAGAAGAAAATATCTATTTTTACCGAAACACGGTGGACTGATGGGTCCACATACATCCGTGTGAATAAGTTCTAGAGGTTTCTTCGCTCTACTAGAAGCCTCCATTGGAAAACTATTTCGGAAGTGCTTTCCTAGAAGGCATCCCTCACAAATTTGATCCGAATGATTAATTGGAGGCAAACCCTTCACCATTCCTTTACTTGATAATAATTTTAAGCCTCCAAAATTTATGTGCCCGTATCTCATGTGCCAAAGCCAAGAGTTATCTTTGAAACATGGTTTTAAACATCTTGGAATGTCATGTTGAATATTTAGCAGAAACATCCTATTTGTTGACATTGGCACTTTAGCAATCAAACCTCCTTTTTAGTCTCTTAAAGAAAGAGTACGATTTATCATGTGAATATCATAGCCTTTCTCTAAGAGTTGTCCAATACTCAGTATATTCGTCTTCATATTGGGCACATAATACACGTTAATGATAAATTGATGCCTTCCATTTTTCAAGCGGATGAGGATCTTACCTTTGCCTTTAACCGGGACTTTAGAGGAATCTCCGAAAGTGATATTTCCACTTGTTACTTCGTCTAACTCCACAAACATGCTTTTGTCACCACACATATGGTTGCTTGCACCCGTGTCAAGATACCACATATTCGATTCTCCGTTATCTTCACCTTTGCATGCTAGTAACAAAGTGTTTTTCACGGATTCGTTATCTTCTTGTGCAAAATTTACTCTTTCTTGCACGTAATTGTTTGACTTCTCGCATTCTGAAGCATAGTGGCCAAATTTATGACAATTAAAGCATTTAGTTTGAGAGTTGTCATACCTTGGCCTTCTACTTGTGTAGCCTCTCCCGCGACCTCTTGTTGAGTGAAAATCTTGGCTTCTTTCTTCATTTTTGTAAGAACTATAGCCTCCACGTTTGGAATATCCTTTCCCTCATCCTCGGCCAAGTACTTGACCACGACCTCGTTGACTCGGTTGATGAGTCTGTTCACTGCTCTCTTCCTTGAAAGATATTTTTGCTTGTAAAGCTTGCTCCAAAGGCTCCTTATTTTTCTTATTGAACCTCTCTTCATGGGCTTGTAGTGAACCCATGAGTTCATCGATAGTCATTGATTCTAGATCTTTAGATTCTTCAATGGCTACGACTATATAGTCGAATTTTGAATCTAATGATCTAAGAATCTTTTCAATGACTCTTACATCACTTAGAGTTTCACCATTCCTCTTTAATTGATTGACAATCGCCAAGACTCTTATAAAATAATCGGAAATTGATTCTGAGTCTTTCTTATTTAAGGATTCGAACTCACCTCACAGTGTTTGTAGTCGAACCTTTTTCACCTTTTCAACTCCCTTGTGAGAATTCTCCAAGATCTCCCATGCTTTCTTGGCGATGGTCGCACTTGAAATTTTCTCAAAAGCTCTATCATCTACACTTTGTTGGATAATCGAAAGTGCCTTTTGATCGTTGGTCTTCAGTAGTTTTTTCTCCTTGCTGAGAGGACCTTTTTCTACAGGTTCCTCATAGCCTTCCTCCACAATATCCCATAAGTCTTGTCCACCTAGGAAGGTCTTCATTTGGATGCTCCATCGATCATAATTATCCTTTGTGAGGCGAGGAAACGTGATGACATTGTTGACCATCATCTTGTCGAACCAAGCTCTTGATACCAATTTGTTAGAAATATGAGGTTATGTATATTATTTGTGGAAGAGAGGATTGATGATTTAGATGTTTGATTGATCTTGAAAGCTTTGTTTATTGCTTATTGAATTGCTTGATTACAAATGAGGGGTGAAGCCCTCTATTTATACTACTCAATGGAGTAGTCTAGAACTCTTCATCATCTACTAATATCTAGATATTTCCTAAGCATTATCTAGATATTTTCTAAGTATTATCTTTAGATATTTTACAAGATTTTTCTACACACTTTCACTACTAGATATTACAAGAAGTTTCTACATAATGGACTACAATCTGATCCAAAATACTTGGATACTTGCAAGCCCGTATCTAAAACACATAGCCCAAAATCAAGTTTAGTTTCCAACAGTTATATGGTGGTTGTCGTGGTTTACAGCGAAGAAAAAAAATAACTTAGAGGTGGTGTGAAATATGGTGGTTTTAGAAGGTGGTCCTTGGTGGTTATACGGTGACGGAGGACTGTGTTGGTGATATAAAAATGGCCGGTGTTCCTGAAGAAGGAGAAGGTGTTGTGTGATTGTTGTTTGGTGATGGTTAGTAATATGCATTGCACTTGCATATCTGTGTATATATAATTCTATGAATATGTATATTGTTTATTAGATGGCTAAGAAGTCAAAAGGCAAAAGTAAAAATAGTATCCATAATTTAACTCTTGTGATATATACTTGATAGATATTGATAGATAATAGATAGTGATATGAAACAGAAAGTGAAACAAGCAGAGTGACCTCAAACAAACTTATCAATTAAGCACAATGTAGGAAAGTGATGGGTGTTTAGTTCATATATGAATTATGTATGTGAATATGTATATAAAGTATATTCACTTGTCGAACTGAATTCAAAAAGAAAACAGGAATCGAATAATAATAATAATAATATAACAATAATTATAATATAATTTAAAATATAACGTGTTAATTGTTAGCCGTTGTCTACTATTTCATTCACGAGTTGAAATTCGTGCTCCGTTGATAATCAGTGACGGATAAACTTATTCAGAAAAAAATATCCCAAATTTTTATATTTATTTATTCAAATCATTATTTTATAGAAACGGTCATTAATTGTTTTAAAATTATTAAATAAAAATTAAATCAACTGTCCGCACTTGATTATGAGTAAAATATAAAAAGTGTTAAAATTTAACAAATAGCTCCTAAATATATTTTTAATAAGCCTATAATTTATATCACTCATATTCGGATCACTGTTTATTTTACAATCGGATAACTTCGTATTTAATTTGTTTAATATTAATCGGAACATCAAACCAGTATTACAATCATTTAATATTTATTTTTAATATACTTTATTTATATATAGATATGTTTTAAATAATAATTATTGTAATAGCCTATTTTTATTTTATTTCACATGATCACTAAATCATATTATATATTTTAAATTATTATATATATATATAATAATTTATTTATATATATATAATAATTTATTTATATAAATATATATATATATATATATATATATATATATATATATATATATATATATATATATATATATATATATATATTTAAAATATATATGCATCTATATACAAATAGTCGTTCGTGAATCGTCGAGAACAGTCGAAGGTCAAATGAATTCATGAAAATAGTTCAAAATTTTGAGACTCAATCTAACAGACTTTTCTTATCGTGTCAAAAATATTAAATCGTATCGAGTGTTTGATTTAAAATTAGTCAAAATTTTCCGGGTCGTCACATCCGAAGTTCCAAACTTCGGTTTCACCAAATCCGAAATTTGAAAATTCGGTTTTACCATTTGTGTAAAAAATTACATATGTTTAATTTCTATTTTTATAAGGTATTATACAAAATCTACTATTTAAAAAAAATCTATCTATTTATCTATATCTTTTTAATTATGCCATTGGTCTCTGTGGTTTACTCAAAAATATACCAGTGGTCTTTATCTTTTTAAAATTATACCGGTAGTCCCTATGGTTTTTAAGGAGCATGGCTCCGGTCCTATATCTAACGTCGATTAAAATTGTGCCATTAAATAAGTACACGTGCATTGCAGATGATGGTTAATAAGTACACATTTATTTTGTTGAAAAGCCAAACATTTTATAAAATTAATCACGATATACATGTACGCTGTATAATATCTCAGATGATCGGAACGAGTGGTTTAGTCCCCCTTGAGTGATCCCAATCGCTGTCAAAAAAAATATCTCAGATGAAAATATATTTTCCATCTATATGTTGTGTATCCAGTGTTGTAAAAAACCTGATTACTCGCCAAATAATCTCCGATTAATCATTTTTAAAAGTAATCCGTTCCGATTTTTTTAAATCCGTTTAATTAATAGGTCAACGTTAATTCATGGGTCAGATCGAATTTAGTAATCAAAGTCGGTCAAGTCAAAATTGATCAACATTTTAACATGAATTTAAGCTAGAACTATAGTTTTTGAATAAAATGAACAATTTTAAACAATTATATTTTAGTTTATGTTTATGGTTTCTTCTATATTTACACATATAATTATTAAAATATAATATTAATTTGTATAAAGTACAATCCGATTAATCCCTGATTAATCCCCGAATTGCCGATTAATCCTTCAAAAGTCCCGACCGATTAATCCCCGAATAGCGAATTTTGCAACCTTGTGTGTATCTATTAACAAGGGAGCTAGCAACCAATTATCTTATTACAATACTAGTGCTTAATTCAGTGATTATAACTCCATTTTGGGATGTATCTCTAGCCAACCCCTGACTCTTTGTACTCTAATGAAATCTTTTGGATTTGTTGTTGTATAAATGGGGTTTGGGTTTTCAGAATATCAATGACCGGATTGATCTTTGAATCATGAATCACTTTCCGAATCAAGTATGTCGACCCAATTAGTCACGGGTTACACGAAATCTCGATTAGGATAAGACAAAGACAACTTAATCTCTTGACTAAAATAGAATTAAGAAAGATGATTGTAATGAATATTTTCGAAGTGTTTTTACAGAGATTGGACCGTCTCGAATTAGGTTGTATCAGTTTTTTAACTATTAGACCACTCCCAACGCTAGCCCCATCCTTCTGGTCCAGAGCTCCGCCAAGGAGGGCGACGTTCGATCCGTCGTCGCCCTCCCATCACCATCCACCTTTCTATTATTTTAAAACATACACGAGCACGACAAAATGGTTAGCGACGGATATATGTTAATTCATTGAAATTCAACGAATATATTCGATTTTTTTATAATTAATTTAAACTTATATTTGTTATAATTCAGTAGGTTTATAACTATCTTTGTTGGCCTATTATTTGAATACTTCTATTGTTATAATAAGAATGGGAGAAAGAGAGAAAATAAGGAGTATATTATAATTTTTGGTACGTTTGATTTACATTCATCGATCCTTATTTATACTACTCAAATTCCATTGTACAACTCATTCATGAGATATCAAATAGGATTTGCCTTTGACTGTAAGCACAAATTTGTCGGTCACTTTTTATGACTTATAACACTCCCCCTTGGACGACAATTTTATTTTGTTGGAGATCAACTATAAGTTACTACATCGATAAAAATCTTGCTAAAGAAAACCCAGTGGGAAAAACTTTAGCTAAGGAAAAAAAATTGCAGTATAGAGTTGACTCCCCCTCAAGTAGACATCGCTTCAGCTGTTACATCTTTTGAACATGTCTCATGCCAATGTTATGAACGTGTGTTCTGAAAATAGCAGTTGGAAGTGCTTTGGTGAAAAGATCAGCAGAGTTTTTTCTGGATTGAACATATCTCATTTCAATCTGGTTGTCCTTAATGAGATTTTGAGTGTATGAGAAGAATCTAGGAGGTATGTGTTTTGTTCGGTCACTTTTGATATACCCTTCTTTCATCTGTGCTATGCAAGCTGCATTATCTTCATAGATAGTCGTTGGACTTTTATCGCGTTCTAGTCTATAAGAATTAGTAATGATTTGTGTCATTGATCTCAATCAAAAACATTCCTGAGTAGCTTCATGTAATGCAATCACTTCGACATGATTTGATGATGTTATAACAAGTGTTTGTTTTTGAGAGCGCCATGATATTGTAGTACCTCCATTTAGGAATACATATCCATTTTGAGATTTAGCTTTATGTAGATCAGATAAATAACCTGCATCTGCATAACCAACCAAATCTTGTTTTGATTTGTTAGAATAAAATAATCCTAAATCAGTAGTTCCTCGAAGGTATCGAAATATGTGTTTGATTCCATTCCAGTGTCTTTTGGTAGGAGCTGAGCTGAACCTTGCCAACAAATTAACTGCAAAAGAAATGTCAGGTCTTGTACAATTTGTAAGATACATAAGAGCTCTGATAAGGCTAAAAAGGAACATATATTTCATAGCATTATCCCCCAAGAAATACAAGATTTTAGTTGCAATTGTTCCATTTTCAAGTAATATTCGTTTATATTAAATAAGTGCGAAGACAAAAGGCGAAAACGACGAATTGAAGACACAAAGGTCCAAAAAGCTCAAATGTACAAGATACAATTAAAAAGGTTCAAATTATTGATGAAGAACGTCTAAAAATGACAAGAGTACAAGTTACAAAACGCAAAGTACACGATATAAAATAGTACGAAAGGACGTTCGAAAATCCGGAACCGGAACATGAACCAACTCTCAACGCTCGACGCAACGGTGTAAAAATTACGAGTCAACTATGCACAAGAATAAAATATAATATTTAAATAATTCATAATAAGAATAATATTAAATAATAAAAAGTTGTTAATTGAGCATAGTTCAGGGGTCGTAAATGAAAATTCAAATTTTCATTTCGCCTATAAAAGGCTTTACAATTCATCAATTTAGACCACCCCTTTTTAATCCCTTTATCAATCAAAATCTCTCTCTCTCTCTCTATATATATATATATATATATATATATATATATATATATATATATATATATATATATATATATATATATATATATATATATATATATATATATATATATATATATATATATATATATATATATATATATATGTAAACGTATATGTAATATATATATTATAATTTTAATTTTACTTTTAAATTTAATAATAATGATTTAGTTTTAGTTATGGTACAATTAATTTACGGGTTTTAAGTCAGAACTCTGTCCGGGTGACGCTACAAAATTAATACCCACTGTAAGTTATGAACTTCCTTTTTAATTTAATGTCTAGTAGCTAAGCCGTTATTATGCTTATTTAATACCGAAGTAATCGTGATGTTGGACTAAATTAAGAAGGGACTATTGGACTTTGGACCATAATTAGGATATGGACAAAAGACCGACTCTTGTGTACTTTGGACCAAACGAATCCTGCCCCTCTGCTGCATCTTTTGGCTATTCGAAACGTGGGAAAAAATCAGAAAAGTCTATTAATTGGATAGCTTATTTAAGTTTTTCTTATTATTTTTATAACTAATAGGATATTCTGTGAATGCACCAAGCAAAACGTTCACCACCTGTCATACGTTCACCACCTATAACTCGATCAAGACATTTAGCAAATATCGTCGCCGTTGATTTTTCTTTAGAATCATCATCTAGTCGAACAAATACTCCAACTCAAATTTCCAATAATCCATCTTTTGAACCCGACTTCACAACTAAGAACCCGGAGGATATTCAAGGACAATTCCAAGATCCTGAACCCCAAACCGTTAAATCAGAATCCTCTAGTGATTCGGATACAACAAATCCAATCATGGAAAATCTAGAACCTCTAAGTATGGAAGATCGAATGAGAGCTAAACGCACTGGCCAAGGTCACGCCATTATTAAGCCAGAAGTTAATGCTCCAGATTATGAAATCAAAGGATAAATCCTACACATGGTAACTAATCAGTGCCAATATAGTGGTACGCTGAATGAAGACCCAAATGAACATCTTCGTACGTTCAATAGGATCTGTACACTATTCAAAATCCGAGAAGTGGAGGATGAACAGATCTATCTCATGTTGTTTCCCTGGACTTTAAAGGGAGAAGCCAAAGATTGGTTAGAATCGTTACCTGAAGGGGCGATTGAAACATGGGACGTTTTAGTTGAAAAATTTCTTAAACAATTCTTTCCGGCATCTAAAGCCGTAAGACTTCAAGGAGAAATTGTTACGTTCGCGCAAAAGCCAAACGAAACATTATATGAGGCGTGGACAAGATTCGGAAGGATGTTGAGAGGATGTCCTCAACACGGTTTAGACACTTACCAAATAGTACAAATATTCTACCAAGGTGTCAACGTTGCTACACGAAAAGACATCGACATAACAGCTGGTGGTTCCATTATGAAGAAAACTGCAACTGAAGCTTACAAAATTATTGATAACACAGCCTCCCACTCTCATGAGTGGCATCAAGAAAAAGATATTTTTCATTCATCTAAAGCGGCTAGAGCCGATTCTAGCCATGACTTTGATTCCGTTTCCGCAAAAATAGATGCTTTCGAAAGACGAATGGAAAAGATGAATAAAGATATTCACGCAATACGAATCAGTTGTGAGCAATGCGGTGGACCACACTTAACGAAAGATTGTCACATTGAACCAACGATGGAACAACGAGAGGATGTTTCCTATATGAACCAAAGGCCGGGAAATAATTATCAAAATAATTATCAACCGCCAAAGCTGAACTTCAATCGAAATCAAAACATTCTTTACAATCCAAATGGACCCAACAATAACTCGTATAACCAACAAGGTTCGAATAACCAACCAACTCAAAACAACACTTTCAATCAACAAAGACCTAACTTGTATAAACCACCACAACAACCCGAAGAGAAAAAGCCAAATCTAGAAGAAATGATGGCAAAGCTGATTGAATCTCAAACACAATTCATTACATCTCAAACCCAAACGAACGAGAGGTTTGATCAGTCATTAAGAACTCAACAAGCTTCCATTTTGAATCTTGAAAAACACGTAGGTACTCTTGCTAGCATGATGAGTGAGAGGGAACAAGGAAAGCTACCGAGTAATACTGAAGTAAATCCTCGGAATGAGAATGTTAATATGGTGTCAACAAACTCTGAAAAACCAGCACCAGAAGATGGGAAGGTTTTAAATGTGAGTAACAATGAAGAAGTTACACCACCACCACCCGAGTATGTAAAGCCAGTGGTGGCACCATACAAACCACCCATCCCGTTTCCAAGAAAAGGAGTTGAGTATGAGCAAGTAATAGGTAATAAAGTTTGGGTTACCATTGGAAAGAAGAAGAAGAAAAAGAATAAGAAAGTGCAAGAAACAAAAACCGTAAATATAAACCCGGTGAAGACAGTTCCACCAAAACCTCCACCTTGGGTAGGTGATCCGGGTGAATTTATTGTTCCTTGTCTACTTAGTGATTGTGTCATGTATGATGCACTAGCAGATTTAGGTGCAAGTGTAAGTGTTATGCCTCTTTCCTTATATAAGAGATTAGGTGAAGGTAAGTTAAGTCCAACGGATATGAGTGTTCGACTCTTTGATCAAACCATTAAGCACCCAGTTGGAATTGCTGACAACCTACCCGTTCAAGTAGGCAATTTAACCTTTCTAGTCGAATTTATTGTCATTGACATAGAAGAGGACCTAAACATTCCTCTAATTTTAGGTCGACCATTCTTTGCGTCCACCAGGGCGTTATTTGATGTAAGAAATGGTAGAATGACACTTAGTAGTGATGACAAATCAATCACCTTTATGATTCGAAAGTCTAAATCTCCACCAACCAAAACCGTTGAACCAACAAAAACGATTGGTATTAACCATGTTGTTTTACCAACTCCAACGGCAGTGCTTAACAATAATAAAACGCCTAAGTGTGGGGAAAATGAAGTAACACCTAATGATGACTTGATAATAAAGAACCCCGTTGTTGATACGAAATTAAATGACCCCGTTATTAATAGTTCAATGAAGAAACTTTTTAAACGGGCTATCGATGCTAGAAGTAAGGGGAACTTTAAGTTATGTAACCGGTTAGTATCCAATCTGTTGCCTAAAGAAAAGGCGAAACTAGTTGAATTTTGGGATATTACGGAAAAAGCCGGGCACTGGCTTAAAGAAAAAGTCACAGATAGGCAAGTTGATTATGGTCCAAAAGAAATTGACGATGAAGTTAATCACAATTTCGACACCACAGCTACCTAAGTGTGGGGAGATTCAAATGTTCTAAGAAAATGTTATCTAGAGTTAGTTGTTCTGTTCTCGTGTAGTTCCGAGAATGGAATCCGATTGGTCTTTTCCGCTAGCAGACACTAAAGAACTAGTTTTCTCCCCCCATTCTGAATTTTTATTTTTTTTAGGTTTTATATAAAATTAATATGCTTTTTAAATTTAAGTTTTGTGTTTTTTTTAAAAAACAAAAATTTACTTTATTTCATTAAGTTGAAAAAAAAATGATTTCTAAAATTCGTCGTGAGTTGAAGACTAGGTCGTTGAGCCGAAATTACTTTACCCGAGGGCGGGGCGAAAAATTTTATTATCATTATTTTTAATTTTATTGATCTAAAGTATGCCAAAAAATTTTTTTTTTTTTTTAGATTTTATAAATTTTTGAATGTGGGGTAATATACCCAACTTCAAAAATATGTATATGTGTTTGTATTTTATCATGTAAACAACAGGGTAAAACAGCGCACTTTCAAAGAATGTCATTAAGTTCAGCAAAAGCTTCTAATTTTGACGACAAGACGCAAAATATCAAATGTGATATAAAACAACATGTTTGCAAACTCGGTATTTCCAATAACTTTTCTACACTAATTACCCTCATGAATTTATAATTAGAGTCTGATTTCATGCAAATGAGGGCATTGCATGATCTTAAGTGTGGGGAAGGGTTATAAATTCTCTCGGGTTTACACTTGGTTTATTTACCAAATTTTGCGAAAATTTGAAAAATTTTCAACTAAATGAAATCAAAATCATGTTTATACATATTTATGAACAATGAAACTAGGTGTTAATGCCGAAATTATTGTTACCTCGAGGACATAAATTGAGAAACAACCCAAAACGCTTGAATTCATAGAAAATAAAAAGGCAAAGAAAAAAATAAATAAAAACTAAGTGTGGGGAGAATGTACCAAGTTATTCAATTAAAAACTATCTATCACATGTTTCTGTAAAGTTATTGCAGGTGTTTTTGTTTTGGACTAAATTAACTGTTTTACCCGATGAAAGAAAAGAAGAGATGGATCTACACGATGAATCAATTCCATCATTAAAAGGAAGTAAAGTCTTCTGAAAAAGAAATGCGCTTCTTGATTTAGGTCATGAAGTTGTCGTCCAGACCAGCTGTAGGTTGACGAAAAATCTAGAAAAGTCATCACTAAAATCAGCAGGAAATCCACGGACCTCAGCATTAAACAGGGTCGCCAAGTGGTCAGATTTATCCTAACCATGAGAAGAATTTATCTCGTACAATGGGGGGGCACCATGCAAATTAACTGGATAAGACTAATGAATCAGATCCCCAGAAAGGATAATCTCCTTAAAGATTAAAAATCAGCTTTTAAGACTGATATTATTCAATCCTAGAGATTGACCTTAAAGATTGAGAATTCAAACTCATGGAATTCAATGATATCTAAACTCGAGCTTGAACGAGAAAATATTTTGATCAAAATTACAAACCGATTTGTTTTCTGAAAACCCTATTTTCAATGTGTTCATTACCATTGAACGTAAAATCCTAGGAATTCACCGGGAATTCATTAGGTCACCTGAACCAAATCGGGTGTCAACCGTAAGAACGGTGGTTGCATAGCATGGTCGGAGACAGGACCTTGTGCCAGACCGAAAAATCATAGGATGATCTTTACTATTGCTCCTACCAAGGATAGTACTAGCATCCGACACGTAATTAGACCATGAACAAATGCATGTCATTAGACATTGCCTTAACAGTTTCTTGTTCATCGCTTTCCTTTACAACCGGACGGTAGTTTACCGAAAGGTAATATACGGAACAAGTAAACTGGATGTGTACTTTCCGATACCGGGATAGCAGTGGATTACACGAGCCTAAAAGTTTTAGCCAAAATATTGATCCACAAATATATTTTGCAACACCGAATGGTGGGTTAAATCAGAAAACTTGTCTAGGGTAAAATCTAGCTTGAATTTTCAAAAGATCAAATGTTTTCATAAAGATCCAATTTCCTTAAGGATCTAAATTTTCATAGTCATGTGGGACTGTAAACCGCCTTTCAAATGTGCACTTTGCTTTGGAAACCGAAAGTAAATCGGCTATTTGATTTCAAGTGTCGTTGACCTAAACCCGAGGCAACTGTGGATGACACACCCACCTTTAACCACATCGTTACTATCATTGTTCATACTGCCGTATTGAAATCACTGATGTACAAAGTGTGAAGAATAAAGAAGTGATTCAAGTGTTTTTCAAGACTATATTGCTTGAGGACAAACAACGCTTAAGTGTGGGAATATTGATAAGGCTAAAAAGGAACATATATTTCATAGCATTATCCCCCAAGAAATACAAGATTTTAGTTGCAATTGTTCCATTTTCAAGTAATATTCGTTTATATTAAATAAGTGCGAAGACAAAAGGCGAAAACGACGAATTGAAGACACAAAGGTCCAAAAAGCTCAAATGTACAAGATACAATTAAAAAGGTTCAAATTATTGATGAAGAACGTCTAAAAATGACAAGAGTACAAGTTACAAAACGCAAAGTACACGATATAAAATAGTACGAAAGGACGTTCGAAAATCCGGAACCGGGACATGAACCAACTCTCAACGCTCGACGCAACGGTGTAAAAATTACGAGTCAACTATGCACAAGAATAAAATATAATATTTAAATAATTCATAATAAGAATAATATTAAATAATAAAAAGTTATTAATTGAGCATAGTTCAGGGGTCGTAAATGAAAATTCAAATTTTCATTTCGCCTATAAAAGGCTTTACAATTCATCAATTTAGACCACCCCTTTTTAATCCCTTTATCAATCAAAATCTATATATATATATATATATATATATATATATATATATATATATATATATATATATATATATATGTAAACGTATATGTAATATATATATTATAATTTTAATTTTACTTTTAAATTTAATAATAATGATTTAGTTTTAGTTATGGTACAATTAATTTACGGGTTTTAAGTCAGAACCATGTCCGGGTGACGCTATAAAATTAATACCCACTGTAAGTTATGAACTTCCTTTTTAATTTAATGTCTAGTAGCTAAGCCGTTATTATGCTTATTTAATACCGAAGTAATCGTGATGTTGGACTAAATTAAGACGGGACTATTGGACTTTGGACCATAATTAGGATATGGACAAAAGACCGACTCTTGTGGACTTTGGACCATGGACAATTAATAGATGGGGAGTATTGTCTAAATTGGATGACAACTCAGGGGAGCCTGTCGAACCTATCTTCAAATTAATTAATCTAAATAAATTATTAAATGGTTATGGATGTCCTATTTAGTGACGTTTATTCGACATCCTTTACAATCATTTAATTAATTATTTGGGTTGGGTAATTGATTATTCAAAGTGATCAATTGGATAAATTAATATTCATGGACCAATAAAACAGGGGTGAATTACATTCAAGGGCACTTGGTGTAATTGTTAACAAAGAATTAAAACCTTGGATTACACGCAGTCGATAACCTGGTGTATTCATTAAACAAAGTATTAAGACCTTGTTACAGTTCGGATCCCTAATTAGTTGGAATATTTGACTTCGGGAATAAGGCTAATTTGCCGAGCAATTTATAATTATGACCGATGATCTATTTTGGACAAAAACCATATAGATTTCAAATACTCCAGGACAAAGGACAATTAACCCATTGGACTAAACTAAAATCAAAAAGTCAAACATCATGGTTATGGAAGTTTAAATAAGCATAATTGTTTTATTATATTTCTCACCGTACTTTTAATTACTGTAATTTTATTTTCTGTCATTTATTTTACTGTAATTTTATTTTATGCACTTTAAATTCCGTCATTTATTTTTACGCTTAAAATCGACAAACCGGTCATTAAACGGTAAAACCTCCCTTTATATAATAATAATACTACTACTTTATAGATATATATTTTTCTATTTTTCTATTTTGTGTGCGTTAAACCTCTCGAGCTTTCCCTGTGGAACGAACCGGACTTACTAAAAACTATACTATAATACGATTAGGTACACTGCCTATAAGTGTTGTAGCAAGGTTTAAGTATATCCACTTGATAAATAAATAAATAACTTGTGTAAAATTGTAGCATATTTAATAGTATTTCGTACTAAAAATAATACTATTTTGTATACACCCCGCTGCACATCAAGCTCCAATTGCACTGAGATATGGTACTTCTGGTCCTAGGATATCTTCATGATCTTCACAGGGACGAAATGGATCAGTGTCAACATTAAGTGATCTAACAACCATAGGAGTACTTAATAGTTTTGCCTTGTCCATATTGAAACGTTTTAAAATCTTTTCCGTATAAGTTTTTTGATGTACAAGTAAACCATTAGGCATATGCTCAATCTGCAAACCAAAGCAATACTTGATTTTTCCGAGATCTTTCATTTCAAATTATTTCTTTAGAAGTTGAATGGCTTCATGGATCTCTTTATTTGTACCTATGATGTTAAGATCATCGACATAAACAGCTATTATTACATATCCGGATGTTGTTTTCTTAATGAATACACATGGGCAAATAAGATTATTGGTATACCCTTTGCTTATCAAGTAATCACTTAATCGTTTATACCACATGCGACCCGATTGTTTCAACCCATATAAAGACCTTTGTAACTTGATTGAGTACATTTCTTTGGGTTTTGCATTGGTTGCTTCTGATACCTTAAATCCTTCAGGTATCTTCATATATATATCACTATCTAGTGATCCATATAGATAAGCAGTCACAACATCCATGAGATGCATTTCTAAATTTTTAGAAACTGCCAGGCTGATTAAGTATCTAAAAGTAATTGCATCCATAACAGGAGAATAAGTTTCTTCATAATCAATTCCTGGTCTTTGAGAAAAACCTTGAGCTACAAGTCTAGCTTTATACCTTGTAACTTCATTTTTCTCATTTCTTTTTCGTACAAAAACCCATCTATATCCCACAGGTTTCACATCTTTAGGTGTGAGAATGATAGATCCAAAAAATTTTCTTTTATTGAGCGATTTAAATTCAGCTCGAATTGCTCCTTTCCAATGATCCCAATCATGTCTATTTTGACATTCCATGACAGATTTTGGTTCTGGATCATCATCATCATTCATGATGTCATATGCAACATTATATGAAAATATCTCATCAAGATTTTTCATTTCATTTCGGTTTCATAATATTTTTGAATGTGCATAATTGATTGAAAATTACGTATTGACATCATCAATCTCCTCTACAGAAGGAGTATTGATTTGTGGTTCTTCTTGAACACTTTCTTTTACCTTATTATCAGCTGATTTTCTTTTTCGAGGATTTTTATCTTTGGAACCAATTGGTCTCCCACGTTTCTGGCGTGACAAAGACTCAAGAGCGATATTATTGCCAGCTTTTGGAATTTCAATTCGAGCTGGAGCATTCGCTGCTGGTATATATGATTTAGTCACTCTTTTTGTATCTGTAAATGCATCAGGCAATTTATTCACAAGTTCTTGCATATGCATTATTTTTTGAACTTCGGTCTCGCATTCTTTTGTGCGAGGATCAAGTTACATTAATTGAGGTTCACACCATGAAACATCATTTTCTTTATTTTTTATTTCTCCCCCTAATCTAGGGAACAATGTTTCATTAAAGTGACAATCAGCAAAATGTGCTGTAAAAACATCACCCGTCATGGGTTCAATATATCTTATGATTGAAGATGTTTCATATCCAACATATATTCCCATCCTTCTTTGAAGACCCATTTTAGTGAGTTGTGGTGGTGCGATAGGAACATAAACCGCACAACCAAATGTTCTAAGGTGGGAAATATTTGGCTGATGGCCAAAAGCAAGTTGCAAGGGAGAATATGTATGACTTGCACTTGGTCTAATGAGAATTAATGATGCAGCATGTAAAATTGCATGACCCTATACATATAATGGGAGTTTTGTTCTCATTATCAATGGTCTAGCTATTAACTGCAATCGTTTGATTAGTGACTCAGCTAAACCATTTTGTGTATGTACATGGGCAACATGATGTTCAACAACAATCCCAATAGACATGCAAAAATCATTAAATGCTTGAGATATAAACTCACCAGCATTATCCAATCTCACCCTTTTAATAGTATAATCAGAAAAATGTGCTCTCAATTTAATAATTTGAGCAAAAAATTTTGCGAATGCCACATTTCGACTTGATAATAGACATGAATGAGACCATCTACTAGATGCGTCTATTAGGACCATGAAATATCTAAATGGTCCACATGATGGATGAATTGGTCCACATATATCACCTTGAATTCTTTTAAGAAACATTGGTGATTCTTTTTCAACCTTAAGATGTGATGGTCTTATTATCAATTTTCCAAGTGAGCATGATGTACATGGGATAAGTGCATCATGAGGGATCTTTTGATCCATCAATGGATGTCCATGTGTATTTTTGTAATAACCCGGAAATTTCCGACCAAATTTAAACTTAATCTTTATATAAGTTCGACACGATAAGCGAAGTCTGTAATGTTAGAGCCTCAAAACTTTTGAACTATGTTTCTGTATACATTTGACCTTCGATCATGCCCAACGATTCACGAACAATTGTGTGTAAATAAATATGTAAATATATATATATATATATATATTAATAATTGGAAATAATAAAATTTAATATAAACATTAAAGTTAAAAATGTAAAATAATATATATAATAGCTGAGTTGTGATTAGAATGAATATATATATATATATATATATATATATATATATATATATATATATATATATATATATATATATATATATATATATATGTATATATATATATATATATATATATATATATATATATATATATTAATAATTTCTATATAATTAAAAATATTTGTACATTGTATCAAATATAAAATATACAAATATTACATATTCGAAGATGTTATTATATAACATAAGTATTAAATAATTTATAACATGTAAAGCTAGAATATGAACTCTTATTACAAGTTAAAATCTAGTTGTTATAGGGATATTATTATTACGTTCATTATTCAACTAATGATAACATTAATATTAATATCAATGTTATGAATATTATTATTTTAATATAATATGTAGATATAAAAATTTGATTTGTTATATTATTATTAATATTATTAATATAAAAGTATTATTATGAAAACTATCATCTATCATGATTAACAAAATTATTTTTCATCATTTAAAAAGATAATCTTGTTAGTTTATTATTTTTTTTTACATAAATGGTATTATTATTTGTATTATTATCATATATTATTAATTAATAAACATGAATATAAAATTGAATATAATACAATTCAGATATATAATTCAGATATATAATTCAGATAAATAATTCAAATATATAATATATAAATACGTGTAATATTATGTCTTTATCATCTTTATTTCTTTATTTTTTTTTCTGTTTGGTTTACTAGTTGCCCGTGACTCTTAGTCGACACCCTGCTGCATACTATTAAAATCGATCATCATAGCTATGAAATTAAGATTAGTCGAATCCCCTTGTCTGTAACAAATACCCAATTTTGCTATTTCATAATTAATATTTTTTTCTTTCTTTTACAGTGAAAACCGAAAACCTCTGTAATTGTTTTTATAAATCAAAACCACGAAATCAAATTAAAATCCAAAATGTAAAAATGCTATTTTGTTAGAAACCTCTTACTCAATCTCTCTATAAATTTTCAAGCTTTAAATTATGATATTGATTGTTAATTGTCGAGTCAAAGTAATTTTCTCAAAAAGTCAAACAATGTTTATCGATAAAATTCGAGTTCGTTTTTGAGTTTATGGAACAATTGACGATTTCTAAAGTTTTCAAAAAAGATTTACAACAACTTTTATGTTATAAGCTTGGCCTAATTCATCTTGAAAACAATATTCATATTTTTTTTTTTAGAACTGCAGCGACGAGCGGTTTGTTCTTCTTCTTGTTTTTTTTTTCTTTCTTTTCTCTGTTAGTTAATATCACGTTGAATATCGTTTCTGTGTTACATCATATAACAGTAATACTAGGAATTGTGATGTTTAGTCGAATGGAATTTGGAACTGAGGAAGATGAAGTAGGAACTAGATAATACGGATTATAATTAAATCGGTGGCATTTAGTAACAGAAAACAGAAACTGGAGGAGTGGTCAAGAGTGTTAGCGTGTTTGCTAGTGGTCACGGGTTCGAGCCCGGTATGGGGCTTTTCTTTTTAGGGACTCTTTTTGAAGGTAGTATTTATTTTTAAAACTTATTATTATCATATTTATTATTATTATTATTATTATTATTATTATTATTATTATTATTATTATTATTATTATTATTATTATTATTATTATTATTATTATTATTATTATTATTATTATTAATTATTGTTATTATTATAAGTATTATAATAATTATCATAACTTTAATTAACAATTATTATTACTTATTATTATTATCATTATTATTATTAGAATTATTATTATTATTATTCTTATTATTAGTAGTATCATTTTTAGTGACATTATTATCATTTTTATCATTATTATTATTATCATTATTTTAGTAAATATTATAATTATCTTTTAACAAACAAATGATATTTGTATAAAAAATATATATTTTACATACGACTATATTAATATTACCTACCATCCTATTAATTGTTATTTATAATAATATAACACAATATTTATATCTATAACATTTAGATTAACAATTATATTACTAAAAATATAGTGTATATTGGATATATATATATATATATATATATATATATATATATATATATATATATATATATATATATATATATATATATATATATATATATATATATATAAATATAAGTTGTTGGATTGTGATTACATGTTTTAACATACATAACTGATATAGGTTCATGAATTCGAGGTCAACCTTATACGTGTTCAATGATGTTATATGTATTTTTACTACAAAATACAGTATGGTGAGTATATAGTCCCTTTTAAACTCTAAATATTTTGGGATGAGAATACATGCATTTCATGATTTACGTTATGGACACAAGTGATCAAAAATAAATTCTATGTTGAGTTGTACCATGGCATATTTCTTTATACTTGGTAGCTAATATTTACATGAGAAATGTAAACGCGAATCCTGTTGATAGATCTATCGGGCCTGACAACCCCAACCGGGCTGGACGACCAGTTTTAAACGGTTGCACAGTACTTCGTTTCTGTATACTACACTTGGTACGGTGTAGTGGTTATTTAAGAATATGCTGCGATGATTTAAATGTTAAGTATGGTTACCAAGTGCTCAACTAATTTTACATACACTTGCGAGTGTATTATGTTTAAATATATGAAATCTTGTGGTCCATAGTTATAACGCTGCTAGCATCAAACCTATATATCTCACCAACTTTATGTTGACATTTTAAAGCATGTTATTCTCAGGTACGAATTAAGTCTTCCGTTGTGCATTTGCTCATGTTAAGGACATTACTTGGAGTCGATCATCGCAATTTTATCAACTATTGTAAATCGTTTATAATCGATATGGACGTCGTCCGGATGGATTAGTAGTAGTCCTTTCAATTTTGAATTATTTTTTTCATCATTGTTAATCCTGGGTGACCTAATCTTTCATGCCACAGATTGATTATTACAGGATCACATGCCTTTTCATTAACTACCATGTGTGTTTCTGGTACATTTATATATGTATAATGTAAACCAGAACTAAGTCTTGGTAGTTTTTCAATCACATGCTTCTTGTCAGTGATACTTAAATATTTATCATTTTCTGTAGTCACTGACTGATAATCATATCCATTTTGGTATATGTCAGAGAAGCTTAACAAATTTCTCTTTGACATGGGAGAAAATAAGGCATTTTTTATCAGAAAATTTGTACCATTTGGTAACATGAATTTTGCCTTTCCCATTCCTTTTATTAAATTCACAGGACCTGATATAGTATGTACCGTTCCTTCGGTTGCTTTAAAATCAGTGAAATATTTTTTAGATTTGAGTATAGTGTGTGTGGTACCACTGTCTGCAATACAAAGATCCCCACCATTTGACTGATTTTGCACTCCATTAGTGTACATTATGAACTTCAAAATATGAGAAACAAATAATGCGTACATAATTCATCAATATATTACATTCAAAATATGTTATAAATGAAAGTACATAATAAGGAAACATATAGATATGATATAGATCGTAAATCTACATCCATTTATTTGATATGGACATAAAATAGGAAATTTATTCATTAAAGTAGTCACTTGTTAGTGACTTTTGTATCAAGGTCATCCACAAGGTTTGCCTCTTTTCCTTTTCCTTTTACGGATTCTTGATATTGATTAACATAATATTGATTTTTTCGACAGTTTTTAGACCAATGGCCAATTTTACCACATCGATAACAAGAATCTTCAATATTCTTTGAAGAGCTTCCTTCAACATTATGATTTGTGGGATTGTATGGTGGTTGAAATTTATAATTTTGTGAATTATTATTTCTTTGTCCACGACCACGACCACCACCACCGTAACCATTACGACCACGACCACCACCACGACCATTACCATAAGGGTGATTTCGAACATAGTTATGATTTTTATTATTGTTATGGTAATTTCCATGATGATGGTTTTGGCCAATATGACCACGACCTCGCCCACGTCCTCATCCAGGTGCATTTCTTTTTTATTATTATTATTGTTAATAGCATTAGCTTCAGGAAATGCTAGCGCACCCGTAGGACGAGATTCTTGATTCTTCATCAATAATTCTTTATTCACTTTTGCAACTAAGAGATAAGTTTGAAGTTTGGAAAAAGTTTTGCAATTCTGCAATCTCAAATTTTCTTGTATAGTTATGTTTGCAGAATGCATTGTGGAGAAAGTTTTCTCCATCATATCAGCATCACTTATTTCTTGACCACAGAATTGAAGCTTTGAACGGATCTTGAACATGGTCGAGCTGTATTCACTTACCTTTTTAAAGTCTTGGAACCTTAGATTTCTCCATTCTTCCCTCGCAGCTGGGAGTAATATTTCCTTTTGATTATCGAATCTACTCTTGATACTTTCCCATAAAACATGTGGATCTTTGATAGTGAGATACATATGTTTTAAGGTGGTATCAATATGTTTACGAATAAAAGCAATTGATTTTAATTTATCTTGATCAGAACAAGTATTGTTTTCTTTTAAAGTTTCTAGAATACCCAATGATCCAAGATTTATTTCTATGTCCATGACCCATGATGTGTAGTTTGTTCCCGATACGTCTAGGGCATCAAACTCAAGCTTTGATAAGTTTAACATTTTCTAATTTTAGAAAGATGAACAACATAAATCATAATCATAATCAATTTCTAACAACATGAAATTAGAATCATTTTAAATTCATAAGTAGCAAACAACAGAATAATGGTATGATTACAAATAATAAAACCACAAGGGCGGGATAGAATATAGGTTCACCCGGTGGTATATTAGCAACAATGATGATAGTTAGTATGACCAATACAATAGGAAAAATTATCCTTGTGTGAATCATCTTTACAAAAACTTTTGAAAGTGGTAATCTGAGAAAATAAAGATTGATTTGTGAAAATGTGAAAACGAAGATGTTTATTTTATATTTGAAAAATATAGTCGTTGTAACGTCGTCAGCTGACGTTAACAACCGTTATGTATATATGACCGTTGTAACGTCATTAGTTGACGTTAACGACTGTTATGTACTCGTTGTATTAATAATAATTTTAATAAAAAAAATTTATTAGTATAAATACGATTACTATAAATACATTTAGTATAAATACGTTTAGTATAAATACTAAGATTAAGAGAATAAACATATTATGCATAAATAATAAATTTAAGAATAAACATTAGTATGCATGAAATAAATAATGATTAATTGCATAAGTAATCATAAATGTTAGATAACATAAATATAAATGTTAGTGAAGTTAATGAGAGTTAGATTACAGAAATATAATTCAGGCGCTATAACCGACCATATATAACTTAAATAACATAAATATAAATGTTAGTGAAGTTAATAAGAGTTAGATTACAGAAATATAATTCAGGCGGTATAACCGACCATATATAACTTAAATAACATAAATATAAATTTTAGTGAAGTTAATAAGAGTTAGATTACAGAATTATAATTTTACTTATGATGATAATAATATTTTTCTTACTAATAAATAATAGAAGATATCGTTAAAGAATTTCTTACCTTGATTAGTGACTTGCTTGCTTAGATAAACCTTGATTATACGGAGCACTTCGTGCTGATAACGTGTTATAATTCAGTAGGTTTATAACTACATTTGTTGGCCTATTATTTGAATACTTCTATTGTTATAAAAAGAATGGGAGAAAGAGAGAAAATAAGGAGTATATTATAATTTTTGGTACATTTGATTTACATTCATCGATCCTTATTTATATTACTCAAATTCCATTGTACAATTCATTCATGAGATATCAAATAGGATTTGCCTTTGACTGTAAGCACAAATTTGTCGGCCACTTTTTATGACTTATAACAATTTTATGATTATAAATACTTCACATATCTCATTTTCAACTACAAAATCATTAAATTCTCTCATTCTCAGTTAATTAAATATCATACTTCATATTTTAATGACTTTGTGCTTTGTTACGTTCGACGTTTATACCGGTGAATTTTTTACTGAATACATCGAAAAAACGTTGATCGATATTAACGTTAATGAATTTAATTTGCCCCACGTATTCAATTTTGTAAGGTAAACCGTCGATTTCGAGGCATCGGAGTTTTTCTATTTTGATGAAGACGAGCAAGAACTCGTGTTTCTTAAGCACGACAAAAAATTGTATGAAATAATCGGCAAAGCTGTGGTACGCTCGGAACCAATCGTGTGTTATTCTAACATATATGAGATGTCCTTCCTCACGAGAGTAGCGATGACGGATACGTGAGTGATGACTCGATTGGGTCAATTCCGTCGTTTAATTTACGTACTTGTAGTTTTATTAATTTATGTAATCGTAGTTTTAAACTTATGTAATTTTAATTTTTTAGGATTTAATTTAATCGTATAGTTATTTAATTTATGTAATCGTAGTTTTTTAAATTAGTATTTACTTAAATATTAATGTTGTAGAAAAGAAATTAAATAAACAAAAAAAATAAAATAAAAAAAAATCATTTATAAAAAGTGAGGAAATTTGTCATGATTAGGAGTGTTTGGTACTGATTTAGTCCTGATGAGAAAATGCTGATGCGGCGCTGATGTGATAGTTAGTCCCGGAGAGGAAATATGTCATGGTTGGGAGTAGTCTTAAAATATGTCATGATTAGGAGTGTTTGGTACTGATTTAGTCCTGATGAGAAAATGCTGATGCGGCGCTAATGTGGCAGTTAGTTCTGCAGAGGAAATATGTCATGGTTGGGAGTAGTCTTAAGGGAAGATAATTATTTTTAGTCAAATGTATTCTAACTACAGCCGTGACAAAGAATAGTTAGACCACTCTCTATAATAACAAACTGAACATTTTAACAGTCATATCAACGTTATATCAACATCGCTTTATCACTAAATCATAATCAAAGGCCGGCTATCATTACCATCATCTTAAACTTCTTATCAACTAATTAATATTCAATTTTCAAATCTAGTCACTAATCAAGATATCCCTTTGGCTATATCAACTTCTTATCGTTGATGTGACATTAATTAACATTTTGTGGCGGTTTGTCATAGCTAGCTGCAGCTGAGCGTCCTTGCAATTGGGTTTCCTGATGGTTGTTTTGTTGCGATGGTGGACGGCGTTCTCCGAATCACCATCGCTGTTAGTTTGTTCATTTACATTGTTTAGTATAGCCGGTACTCAGATTTCATTTGTAATAGTCTTAATTCTGCTTTGTATCCTAGGTAAACGTGTTTTTACCATGTTAGGTGAAGCATTTTATTTAGGCTTGTTTAGTTTAGCTAGGGCTCGTTTGGGTTTCTTTTGTATTATCTTGCACTTGTTGATCTTCGGATCCGTATTAATTTAATTACATTTTTCAGCCAAAAAGTTCCTTTCCCAAGATTTCAAATTTGTTATTCCCACACAATTTTTTTCTTGATATCTAATCACCGGCATCTCGACGGTGGTCCGGTGACCTTCATAGCTCTTCATCGTTTTTATGGTCCTTTTCTCACGTCCCTCTATGGCTGGTGTCTTTCGTGTTTTCGAGTCACCTCTCGCTCCTTTCGCCGCCTTCACAGGTGACGAATACGACAGTTATCACACGTATTATGAGCTCGGTGTGGTGGGTTTGATTATATGGGTGGTTTGGTTACTCTGTTTTACCCCGGTTCTTGGGTTCAAGATTATTCAATTAGTTTCCAGATCGCCGGATTTTCAGCTGAAGTTTCCTCGTTTATCATTGTTTGTTGGAGCTACACGACCCTAACGCGCGGAATGTTTCAGAGTTACAAGTGCTCACCGGAAACTCTCCATTAGGGTGTAGGCTAGAGGTTGGTTGTTTGTTTACTGGTGGTGTTACAAGTGTTCATCAGAGTTTTGGTTATACATTGGTTTTACAAGTGTTTATCGGTTTGTTGTTTGTTCTCTGGTGCTGGAATTCAGTTCATGGTGAGGAGAGCCTATTAGGTCCATCTCGAGAGTTGGTGTTTTGACAGAAATTTTTACAAAACCCCAATTTGACTCATTAATTAGTTCACATAATGTTTATTGAGTGTGCCTTTGTATTATAAAAATGGGATAAATTTGTATGTAGATACGTTAAATGAAAATTGTAAAACTACTTATTTGTCCATTGTATTTTGTTATAAGTTGTTCAACAATTGAAAATACCTAGCATCAAATATGTAAACTTAGATCCTACTATTTCCAAGGAAAAAGACAATAATTCACAATATCAAATGACAGAGCAACAACTTTCAATTAATTTAAGCTGCTTAAAAGGGCATCTTTCTTAGCATTTCAGATCAAAAGTCATAAACAAATACCAAATGTAAAGTTTTTAGGACCAACTGGTTTGGACATGTCAAACAATGATATCCACCACTGGTGATGCACGTGGGGAACGTAGAAGAACCCTCAGAATCTGCAACTCTTCATCCTTATCAACATATACGTCGAGGAATATCCTCACCTTCTTTAGCACGGGTGACTTGGCCAATATAAGTTTCACAAAATTCAACGCATTCTCCACGTAATGAAATTGCAGAATCTCTAATTCGTTCAGATGTTCCAGCCAAATATTTGAACAATCTTCAAGTGTGACGGAGCCAACCGCATTTGCATTATGATATGAAGCGTCTATAAGCTACATGTAACATCCCCATTTGCACAGATAATAAAAACACACGATACGAAACAGAGTTATGCAATTTACCTGTAGCTTAAGTTTCTTCAGGTTTGGAGAGCTTTTCATTACAAGAATGACAAAAGGTAACTCATAACTGCTATAAATAAATACATCCTTCATAAACAAGTATTTGAGGTGATGTAATGCAGTTGGAAGCTTTTCAGGAATTCCGTCTGGACAAAAACACTACAACCATAGCCACCAAAAAGATCAGTAATCAATAAGAGAAGTTTTTTCACTACAAAATTGAGCAAGTTATTGACAAAGTGGGTAATATTACATGAATGACGTGAAAACCAATATACAAATCTTCAATCATCGGTAAACACTTGAATATGTCAGCAATAGATAAATCGTCACTAGAGTTGATAGTTGTATAGTATCCAATCTGCAATGTTCAGATAAGCATTAAAAGCCTATGAGGTTCGATATCATGTTTTAAATAAAAGTTACCAGATTCAAGCTCTTGAGAGAAGGACAATGGGATAGCAGATGCATAAGCGTTTTCACGTTGGTACTTATGCTTTGCAGATGTAAGCTTGTAAGGTTACCAAATCCCTTGAATGTTGGTTGGTGGTCAAGAATACAACTGATGATAGATAGGTCCGTTAACTGACCAAACGAGAAGAGAGATAAAGGTAACTTATACCCGCAGCAAATGTCAAGTGTTAATTTTTTAACAGTATTTTTTCGCGACAAATGATGTAGCATATGGTCAACCTCAACACAAGACTTATCCGCCCATAGGGAAAGGGTGAATTCGTGTATTGGACCTTCATGCATTAACAGAACTTGGTATACAGCATTGAAAATTTTACACCTCTTGGCCTTTACTTTCCTTTCACTTGATCCGCCTGATATTTGGTCGAGAATGGACAGCAAAGCGTCATCAGTTACTTGAAACGTATCTCTAATAAAAGCAAGTATGGGGATTGTGATCCAACGATACCTCCATTCTTTAGAGAGGATACTTGTCCTTGCAGCATCTTGAATCGGTAAAAGACATAAAAGGGTTTCTATTATGCCTGGAGGAAGCTTGCTGATCTGGTCCATCTCGAAATATTTTCTTGATGGTTGCAACATCATCTACAGTGAAACTCTGTTTAAAGTAAGCCTGATTTATAACAATTGCAATTAGAGATAATAGTGAGCAAAAATATGTATACGAGTTTTGAAATTGAACATAACAGCTGTCATATTATTTTTAGTAATTGAACATAACAGCTGTCATATTAGTTTTAGTCTTTTAGAGCACAAGAATGAAGCGGATAAGAAAGTTCTACCACATACAATCTCCAAAAGTACAAGACAAAGCAGATTAGAACAACAAAATAACATATGTAGATTTATTTATTCATAACACTGACGTAGGTAAAACAATCAGATGGGAGATGTTCAATCAAAATATGAAAGAACACTAACCATTTTACACTAAAGTATGAAATTTCCAGCAAGTGAACAACAGTATAGCCAAATTGTTTTCAGAATTATTGTATGCAGTATCACTAGTAATCACAAGCACCAAATCCATAAACTAATACTTAACACCTGGTTATTATTATGATATACTCTTTTACCATGTAAATCCTCGTAACTATAGTTGCATACAGATTAATGAAAACAAAAGAAACAAAGTCATAGTTTTCACAGATATCGAAACAATATGATAATCACAAACTACATGGGAAAGGTAATCCATCAAAAACACATTACAAACAAAACAAAAACCAAAGTGAAACCAATCACCTCATCTTAATCAGGCAAACTTCAAAATTAAGTAAGGGGTATTAAGGTTAATCAGGCAAACTTCATAAATAGTATTGACAAAATCACTTATAAAATAAAATGTAAATCTCATGAAACACACACAAAATGCCAACAATAAAAAATGCGCGCACTAATATCAACAAAACTTCATTTCGCAAAATTATTTGATACAGTAACAAATTGACATAATCACTCGAAAATTAAAGGGGAGTGATTATGAAATCGACAAAAAATACTTCAGGATCAGAAATGAACAACTGAACAAGTTAATATAGTGTTCAATAAGTAAATATATTATGTATATAAAACGCATTTATCAATTTTATCAATATACATAACTACATAGGGATAAGGATAAATATATACCTGCCACCAATGTGATATGGTTTATGTTTATCGACAAGTAATCTGACTGATGCAAAAGAAGCAGCGTCAAGTGATCACGATTAGCGGCGGAAGGCGACGGACGGAGGTGATGGAGTAGGGTTAGGGTTTCCCGCGCTTTCACAGTTAGCAGAATGATGATCTAGTAAGTGTTGTTTTGTTGTGCGAAATATATATATATATATATATATATATATATATATATATATATATATATATATATAAAAAAACTACGAAAAGTAATTAGAGGAAAACTAGTTTTCGAACCCTCCTTCGCGCGCTGGGGGTTCGGTTTTCAATGTATTTTATTGGGTTTAGTTTGTAAAATTATTTCGTGGCTAACGATGATGTCGTTGAAGCGCAACTCGAGTCGAACTAAAAGATATAACCCGTGAAAGATTTAAATGTTATTTTAAATTAACAATACATGTGCATCTCCGGGTTTCGCTATGGAATTGTCGACTTTTAAAAATTTAACGCAAAATCAACGTGTATGAAAAGTACCCCAAATATTTAACGTTCGTTTTGCGTATAGTTAGTGACATTGTGTTCCTAAAATTATTTCGAGTTTAACGATGGTGTCGGAAAAATAACTCGTTGCGAGCGAGAAGACATGACCCGTTGAATATTTGGGTGGATTCATTTAAGATTTTTTATGAAAATGGTTATTTGACACTTTAATCGCTGTTTGAGGGGTCGATTTGAATTTTTGAAAAAAAGTGTGGGGGACTTTGTTGGTGAAATGAAATTTAGTTAAAATTAAAAAAAAAAAAAAAGGTGAAAATTCAAAAATACCCTAGTTATTATCTATAATTTTTGTCTATTATAATATCTAATCCTTTTTTACACGGGGTATATATTATGAAGAATATTTAAATGAATTCAACTTTTAAGTTGAGATTCATGAGATCAATTAGAGTGTCATATGTAGCGCGACAATCATATGCGACTGAAAAAAAAATATTTTTTCAATTTTTTTTTTCAATCTTTTTTTTCAATCACATGTGATTGGATTTGACATACAGTAAATCACATGTGATTCTGCATGCCAATTACATGTGATTATAAAACCGAATCACATCATATGATTCTGCATGATAAATCTAATTACATCTGATTGAAAAAAAAAATAAGTTTTCAAAAAAAAATAAATAAATAACATAGCTTTATTATTCATAACACTGACGTAGGTAAAACAATCAGATGGGAGATATTCAATCAAAGTATGAAACAACACTACCCATTTTACACTGAAGTATGAAATTTCCAGCAAGTGAACAACAGTATAGCCAAATTGTTTTCAGAATTATTGTATGCAGTATCACTCGTAATCACAAGCACCAAATCCGTAAACTAATACTTAACACCTGGTTATTATTATGATATACTCTTTTACCATGTAAACCCTCGTAACTATAGTTGCATACAGATTAATGAAAACAAAAGAAACAAAGTCATAGTTTTCACAGATATCGAAACAATATGATAATCACAAACTACATGGGAAAGGTAATCCATCAAAAACACATTACAAACAAAACAAAAACCAAAGTGAAACCAATCACCTTATCTTAATCAGGCAAACTTCATAAATAAGGGGTATTAAGGTTAATCAGGCAAATTTCATAAATAGTATTGACAAAATCACTTATAAATTAAAATGTAAATCTCATGAAACACACACAAAATGCCAACAATAAAAAATGCACTACTATCAACAAAACTTCATTTCGCAAAATTATTTGATTGCAATGTTGTTGTATAGAGTCTAAACTTAGTAAGATAATTATAAAGGTAGTTATCGATTAAGATATGAGTTCATAGAGAAATATGATCATAGACTAAATGTCGAAGTAATCACGAGGGGACATGTCGATTTTGGAAGACCAAAAGAGGTATGTGGGAATACATCCTATGTAGCTCACAAAATGAGTAAGTGAGGTAAGATCTCATGAATACTGATATACGAGATATTGTATCGTTTTACATACGTATTTACGATATGAGATTTATTATCCAATGCATTTTAGATATGATGTAGTATGACTTGACATGGGACAGGGAGAAATGATCCAGGGTTAACAATCTCTGCATAAGAGATTAGATACCAAGAAGACGGGTCACGAATGGAGTTTATTGCTATTAATTATTGCTCAGATATGGTTAATTGTCTTTTAACTCCTTGCGTTACTCACTAAGCGTAACGCTTACCTCTTTTAGTCGTTGACATGTTGTAGGTTATGGGACCAAATGTTATGTTTATGTTGGTGCATCGGGTACGAGCTCGAGGTACATATTAAGATCATTTTACGTACATAAATGTTGTAATTATGCTTAAAGACAGGTGATTTTTGCGTTGTGTAGTGAATATATGATGTAAAGGCTTCAATGGATCATAAACGGTTAACTGCGGCATCTGTTTCTGTGTAAGGTCGCGTCGCGACATGCTCAGCCGCGTTGCGACTTATAATGGGAATTGAATGTCGAAGTTATATCTAAGAACTGGGCATCTGGTACAGTACCAGGTCGCGTCGCGACTCAATGCTGGAACTGGTGGTTGGAGCTGGGTTCAAGCTTCGGCAATAAAAATACACTTAGGGCCGCATCGTGATCGAATGGTACCGCGACGCGATGTGACACTTTAAAAAAATTGTCGTTTTCTGGTACGAGTTTTAGGACGCTAAACCACTTCTACATTCCACCATTATACTACACCATAACTTCTAAGGTTACATTACACCATAACATGCTACGATTACATTACACCATCACATTCCACCATTGCATTACACAGTCACATTCTACCATTACATTATACCGCTACATTACAGCCATACATACTCTATCATTATATTACATTGGGTTTCAGGTTTAGGGTACATTGTTACATTACACCATCACATATCACCATTACATTACACCTGAAACGACCCAACCCGTCTTTAACCCGACAATTTTTTTTTATAATAAACCATTAACGCGCCACTCAAATGGTTACATGATGTCAACCGTTTCATACAATACATTAATCATTCAACAAGTTTAATGTTTACAAGATAGGCGCGAAGGCCCTTAATCAAATGTGTTACAAGTTCGACCCATAAAATGATAGTTTTAATCCAAACGACACTCGAGCATGGTTTGGGGCTAAACTACCCAAAACAATAGGCCAACTTCCAAAAGCAATGCCTACACCATCATCATGGGAATATCTAATTCCCGAAAACCTCTTTTCCCTTCTCCAAACTTGTACCTAAATAGTAAACAACGAGAGGGGTAAGCAACGCTTAGTGAGTGCAATAGTTATACACATACATATATAACCTACTTACTTGCAGTCACAACACAAATACCTCATACACGCTAGCAAACTAAATAGCATACCATCGCAAAGTATAATGCTAAATCTTCAAGACCACAAGCTAGCACAAACAATAGCATATATAACTCGAACAATATAATATGCTACACTACAACACATAACCATGGTTAACCAATCATACAAGGAGATGGTGCTCACAAAAGACCATCGGAGTTCGCAACATCCATTAGTGTACTTAACACCGCGTATCACTAACTCCCGGGTGGTGTCTTAACACCGCGACTAACTCACCCTCTATGACAATGTGGTGTCTTAACACCGCGACTAACCCACATGTCATTAAATCCCGGAGTGGTGTCTTAACACCGCGACTAACCCACTCGCTACGTATTATGTGGTGTCTTAACACCGCGACTACCCCACATTTCATTAATTTCCGGAGTGGTGTCTTAACACCGCGACTAACCCACTCGTTACGGATTATGTGGTGTCTTAACACCGCGACTACCCCACATTTTACGCCACGTATATAAATACATTATATACATACATGCATAATTATTCCACTCACCTTATCACTTTGGTGATGACTAAACACTTTCGCAAACTTCAAAGCAAAGTACCTAATACATTAAGTACCCAATCAACACACCAACACTTAACTCTTGTGCAATTAATGACCCAATTGCATTAAATGACCCATTTACACCAAAATCGCCCATTCAAGGCCAAAACTTATCACTAATCACTAAAAGCTAGTGATTAAAGTCTAATAACACCAACTAACACAATTTAGGATATTTTCATACCCATCTTGCCCCAACTAGGTCAACCATTACTCATTTGACTCATCTTAACATCAAGACCCATAATTTGGTCAAACTTGAACCCATTACAAAACCTTTCACTAACACATAAGTGTGTTAGTGATTTAACAACACAATTAACTCTATTATAACAACCCTCACTTTTCCCTTCTGAATTTACCAAATTGCCCTTAGAGTTTCAATGTCATACTCTGTGTTAGCATTAGGGTTGCTATTCGGATATAATAGGTGCCTGAGTAAATAAACACACTGTAAATTAATGCTTGTAATTAATAATCTGAAACCTCAACCTCTTCTATTAATTAAAACCCTAATCTTATAAACCTTAACCCTAATATTAAATTAATAATATAAATTATATGTAATAAATTAAATGTGACTTTTATATGAATTAATCTAATAAGAATTCATATGTACTTAGTAAAAATTAATAAAGGTTAGGGATTTATAATTAAATAAAAAGTAATTTAAATAAATGTAACCTTAATAAAAAAAATATAAAATACTTAAATAAATAATAAGTGCCGGAAAAAAAATACATTAAATAAATCGGCTAGGTTAATAAAAAATAGGATTAAATGGATAAAAATAAGGGAACTTGATCATTAAGTTAACTACTCCTAGTTTAATTCTAACTCTTATGCTTGATCACCAAGTTCCTAGAATCCTAAGTTAATCACCACACTTAGATTTGTTTCCCTATAAAAGGCATCATGATATTCCAAGTTTGCACCACAATTTCCTGCTGAGTTTAGTCGACTAAACCCCAGCTACTTTCCCTCTATTTTAGTCGACTAAAAGCCCTCCAAAAACCTACTGCATTAGTCGACATATTTTCTCCCTCTTTTTCAGTCGACTAAAATCTCCACAAAACAGCCACCTGTAATCGACATGCATTCCCTTCAAAATAGCCTGCACATTCGCCACCCCTCCTACTTGATTTGCTTCTGTTTTCTTACTGCAAATCGCCACCACAACAAGCCTTAAATCCGACCTCCTGCAGCCCTTGTTGCTAAATTATTCGACCATCAACAGCCTACTATTTTTCTGCTGCGTGAACTTGATCAAAACAGCTCCAAGGTGCTCCTGAGTTGCTGCGTTTTTTCTGGTTTTTGTTGATGTACCTGCTGGTTTCTGTCATGACAATTCAGACCCAAGAAGACTCCTTGTTTGGGTCGTGAATTGTTGCTGTACCATCATCATCATTCTTGATCTTAATCTTTAAGGTAGTTCTAAAACCCTAGCTTCATGTTACTTATTTACTTTAAGTTATGTTATAAGTCTAATGATTAAGTTATTGATTTAAATATGATCATGATGGGTGATGATAATGAATATGAATAATGAATAAGTAAAAAGGATAATTATAAGAACAAGTGTTGGATTATTAGTGATAAGGATAAAGATTTGATCTTGATATATATATATATACTAGGTGATTAAATGGTTAAAAGCTTTAATGAAAGATTTAGGTTATGTATGGTGAACATGATAATAAAAGATTATGGTTAGAGTTGAAAGATGATAATTATAGTAAG
This sequence comes from Rutidosis leptorrhynchoides, assembly GCF_046630445.1. Taxonomy (NCBI): domain Eukaryota; kingdom Viridiplantae; phylum Streptophyta; class Magnoliopsida; order Asterales; family Asteraceae; genus Rutidosis; species Rutidosis leptorrhynchoides. The sequence goes on along the minus strand of NC_092333.1, from coordinate 218,068,896 downwards.
GATACAAGTATGATAAAAGATTATGAATATGAATTGATTATGATTAAAAAGAGTAGGGTTGATGAATGTGATTAAGTATTATGAATTATGTATTGATCATGAAGTATTATGAATAAGGTTAAAAAGAATTAATAAAAGTTGGTTAATGAGATTTAGTTGCTAATAACGTAGATAAAGTTTATGATTGATAAGAAACTAGTTTAATAAGTATGATTAATTATGATTTTGGGATTGAATATGAAAAAGGTTATGATTTTATGTGATGGTGATAAAGGTTATTAGGTTATGATTATGATAAAAAGTTATGGTTTATAGATTAATAAGTTATAATGATAAAGATATACATGCATGCATGCATGCATGCATACGTACGTATGTGCATGTATACATTGTAGGTATATGGGTGTGTGTATATGTAAATATATACGTACGTGTATATGTATGTGTATATATGTATGTATATGTACGTGTGTATGTATGTATGAATGTGTATTATGTAAGTTATATAAAGTTAGTAAACATAATAAGAAAAGTAATAAGTGCATATATATGTGTATCATCTTACACTTATATATATGTAACATCTACACCTAATATATATATACTATATAGTTATGAACATGTATGATCATAAATAAAGAATATATATATATATATATATATATATATATATATATATATATATATATATATATATATATATATATATATATATATATATATATATCACATAGGTGTATATTTATATATGTAACATATAATGATAAGTATACATAATAGTTGATTAATTAAATAATAATACTATTATTAGTATAACTTATACACTTAACTATATAGTAACACTTAATTACACTAAATATAGTATCACTTATATATAACTAATAAGTACATTAATAACTTGTTATGTGTACACACTTATAACGTGAAGGTTATAATTAAAGATAGCGTACAAAGACTACAAATATCACCGCTACTTGTGGCCTAGGGTGATCCTTGTTGCCATTATGGGACACGCTTGTGGATCTCGAATGCCAAGACTTAGATTCTGGTCAAGAGCCCTGGGCTCCCGGTAACAATAGATCATTCGAGTGACTTGCATGATAGCAACGAAGTTTGGGCGAGATTGTACAACATCTTTGTTAAGAATTATAACTCGAAATTCTTAAACTAAAAGCTTACTATAAGTGGAAGCATTCCATTAATAGTAGGTTTCCAAAAATAAAAACTTTTGAGAAATAGTAACTTTTCTCGAAAACCGTTAATGTTAATATAGTTGCTATATTAATAAACAAACTTTATGTCTGTTAGACGTAAACTAATCAAAGATATTATCTCTAGGTTGAGATTTCCGATTACATACTCCGTTCATACTTCTTGCGTAGAATTTCTTACTTGCTACTAAGGTGAACTTCATAGCCCCCTTTTTACTATTTATTAATCGTTTTACAACTTTTAGGGTGAGACACATGCTTGCTTTAAAATGATTTACAATTTAGACACAAATACCTAAACTATTTGATATGCAAATTCATGAGACTTTTGTTAAACATGTATTTATTGTTACACGCAAATCCCCGCCGTAATATCGTTAATTGCTGGAATTGAAATGTTGCAAGCTTAATTATTGTGAGTAGGCCTATTGAGAGTGATGTCTCTACCCATTGGCGTGATCGTCAAGGGGGTACATAATAATGATTGCCGACACCCGTACAGTGTCAGGGGTTAATGTTTAGTTCGATATTATAACTCGTGGCATATTGAATATTTTGATATTTTGAATTAAAACTTGTGGTCTAAAACTCATATTGATTGTTAAACCTATGATGTTCACTCAATTTTTGTGTTGTCACTTTAAGCATGTTTGTCTCAGGTGAAGATTAGCTTGTGTGCTGCCCTATGATGCTTAGTTAGCTGTTGCATTGGAGTCCACATACTAGACTTATCATTTGTTATTTACATATGAATCTCATTATGTAAAACAATATTATGTTTCCGCTGCAAATCAAATTTTGTTAAAATGTCTCATTTAGAGTCGTTCTCGTTTATACATACTTGTGTTGTGATATTGTGAAGTCATATTTCCCCGGCCCTATTTGGGGATATGACATCTATGAACACCAAATTACATGACTAAACCCTAGATTACAAACCTTAGGGTTTCCATACATCAAGTTCAACCCAAATCCACCCATTTAACCCCCAAATGGGTCTTACAAGTCACACATGAACAAACCCTAGCTATAAATCAAATTGAACTCAAAACTCGGAGTTAAGACTTACCAACACTATCACAACGTAGCTAGAGATGTAGGGAACAACTTTAAAACTCAGACTCGGGCAAGATTTGGTCTTCTTCTTCCCCAAAGTGAGCTCTCTCACTCTAAAACTCTACTCTCTCTCTAAATTGAATGTGTGTAGTTAAAAGAGTGATACATGTGTTAGGGATAAGCTTGAACCAATTTTTATGTTCCCCAAACCGTCCACAAAGTGAAAAGACCAAAACACCCCAAAATATACCCTTAAAAACGGGTCAATTTGGTCAGTTCTGCGTAAATGTTGAGTTTCGCGACAGCCTGTCGCGTTTCGCGACAACCAAAACACGGTAATACTTACTTGAACATGATGAACTGGTCAGGAGGGGGGCTTTCGAGCCATCGCGTTTTGAACCAACCTGGTACGTATCGCAACATACCCAAACGCGACAAAACCCTCTAAAACGCGACAATTTACTAGTTTTGTCCAATTTTCAACATTTGACACATTTACAATCGATCACGGTTAATATTAAACATTCACAAGGTTAAATACACACCTATGGACCATGTACGAGGAAACGGGGTGTTACAATTCTCCCCTACTTGAATCGGAGAGCGTCCTCGCAATCCAAGCCGCATGACAAGCCAGAAGATACACCAAAATGAACTCTTTGGGTTCCCATGTAAATTTAAAACCCTTTTAATGACGCCATTAGACCTTGAAAGTCCTCACTTCTTTGTTACGCAACCTTTTAACTTTTTTGTCAAGAATGGCTATCGGTTCTTCAACATATTCTAGCTTGTTGTTTAGAGCAATCTCATCTAACGGCACCCAAGTCGAGTCATCTGCAAGACACATACAGAGATGAGAAACATGAAATAAGCTCTTCGGGTAACCCTAGTCTATAAGCAACCTCACCAACACTAGCCAAAACTTTGAAAGGCCCAATAAACCGAGGAGCTAACTTTCCTCGTTTTCGGAACCGGATAACACCTTTCCACGGCGAAACCTTAAACATCACCATGTCACCTTATTGAAACTCAATCGGTCGCCTTAGTTTATTGGCATAGGATTTTTGTCTATCTTGCGCCGCCTTTAATCGAGCCCGAATCATCTCAATCTTGCTATTCGTCTCTAAAATCAAATCGGCACTCCCGATTTCCCTTTGTCCCACTTCACCCCAACAAATAGGAGTTCGAAACCTTTGCCCATAAAGCATCTCATATGGTGGTATCCCAATACTAGCGTGATAGCTATTGTTGTACGGGAATTCCACCAAAGGTAAGTTCTCATCCCAACTACCACCGAAATCAATAACACACGCTCGTAACATATCCTCTAACGTTTGATTCGTACGCTAGGTTTGACCGTCCGTTTGAGGATGATACGCCGTGCTCATCTTCAATTGAGTACCCATATCCTCATGAAACTTATTCCAAAATCGAGACGTGAAACGAGTATCTCGATCCGAAAAAATAGATATAGGAACCCCATGTCTCGATATCACCTCCTTGACAAACAACTTAGACAAAGTCTCCGATGATATCGTTTCCCGAATGGGAAGAAACAATGCACTTTTCATCAACAGATCAACTATTATCCAAATCGTATCAAATTGGGTTCTCGCCATCTTTGGTAACTTTGTAATGAAATCCATGGTAATGTGCTCCCATTTCCATTGTGGAATTTCCAACAGTTGTAACATACCATACGGATTTTGGTGTTCGACCTTAACTTTCAAACATGTGACGCATTGTTTAACGTACTTAACAACATCACATTTCATGCCGGGCCACCAATACTCTTTCTTTAAATCAAGATACATCTTCGTCGCACCCGGATGAATGGAATACTTTGACTTATGTGCTTCATCAAGTAGCACTTTGAAACGACCTGTCCAAATCCATATGGATGAATACATCAACATCTGGTCCTATTGTGAGGTACTGACCTCTATATGATACGTTTTACAAACATTGCATTCGTTTTTAAAAAGACAACTTCCATTACATTGAAAATTGACAAATATGCATACTATTTCATAATATCCAAACTATAAATGACTTAATCTGTCATTTACTTAATAATAATCTTTTTGAGACTCAACATTACAGACATTACTTATCGTGTCAAAAATATTAAATCGTATCGAGAGTTTGATTTAAAATTAGTCGAAATTTTCCGGATCGTCACAGTACCTACCCGTTAAAGAAATTTCGTCCCGAAATTTGATCGAGGTCATCATGGCTAACAATAAGAATGTTTTCATGATGAATATGAGTTGATAAATAGAGTTTTATCACCGTTGAGTAATATGGATAAGACAATTCGATTACTTGAAGAGTACGAGTGAAGTTATCACAAAAGATTGAAACGAGAAATTAAAGGTTCATCTTAACTTTTGACGTAGTCACGGTTGAATTCCGGAATTAAAGGAATTTAAAGAAATCTTCTAATCAGAAAGAAAATGTAATAGCATGATTAATTAGCAAACTGTTGATATGTTTAGATGTTAAGTAGAATGAAAGAGTTATGTAACATGGCACATGATGAGGGTAAGATCTGTGAACCATCATCATGTTCCATTAGAAATTTCAGCATGACTTACTGTAATATAATCACGTTGGCCTAACGTCATTATATTATACTAACTCATGCTTTCCATTCCCAACACTTCTCCAGAAATCATTCATAATTTAAACTCAAATTTTGCAGAAGGATAGAAACAAAAATATTTTCTTTTATGATGTAACATAGATAGCACGAGGAGATAGATAGTTTCAGACATAGATATTTATGAAGGTATATTTAGAAATATTGAAGATATTTATAACAAAAGATACGACGATATCTTAGAATTTAAAATATCTAGAATCAAAGGATGTTGCAGAACTTTTCTGCAAGGATTTAGAATAAGTAAGGAGCAAAGTATTTGCTAAAGATTTCAGTAGATACTGAATCATATGGATTCTGTAAGTACAGATTTTATGATTTATCCACAGCCTCCTTCATAGTCTGCTCAATCCGTTTTTCAGTTCCAAAACAGAGCCTTTTCAATACACTATTCTTTATTATTAGGCTTCTGGTCATTAAGACCATCTATAGCTTTTGCTGCTTCATCAACACTCTCATATCTGAATCATTGGTTATCAATCCGAGGTGTTTTCAAGAGTTTGAAGGGTTTGAATGAAGATTGTAATTGTCAAGATACAAATGATGTTTAATGTGACGACCCAGGAATTTCCGACTAAATTTGAACTTAATCTTTATATGATTTCGATACGATAAGCAAAGTCTGTAATGTTGGGTCTCAAAAATTTTGAAACAGTTTACATGAATGCATTGACCCTTTGACTATTTTCGATGATTCACGAAAAATTATTTGTAAATAAATATATATATATATATATATATATATATATATATATATAAATGTAAGTGTGTGTGTGTATATATATATATATATATATATATATATACTAACTTAAATTAATGAAGTATATTTTAGTCAATTAGAATTAAAAATGTATAGTAACAAACAAAATAAGTAAGTTATTATTAACATGAATATATACAAATAGATATATAATATCATTATGAATCTATATAAATAAATAAATATATATATATATATATATATAAGATATCTAGTAATAACTAATATATTGTAGTATTTATAAATTTATAAACAATAAATATTCAATATATATTATTATATAATATATATTTGGATGTAATTAATAAACTGCAATAATAATATATTAAATTTAAATTATAAGTTAAAATATGGTTAATACATTATTGTTAGCATATTTAGCATCAGTATTATTAGAAAAATTATAAGTTTAATTATTACTAGGATTATTAATGATATTATTATTAACTTGATTACTAAATTATTATTTTATATAAAATCATTAATTTTAATATTATTATGATATTAATATCATTAAGATTATTATTATCTCTAATAATAATAATAATAATAATAATAATATTATTGATAATGCTAAAAACGAACATATATTTCATAGCATTATTCCCCAAGAAAGACAAGATTTTAGTTGGTATTGTTCGATTTACAAGCAATATTCGTTTAAATATTAAAAAGTGAAGACAAAAGGCAGATTCGACAAATTGAAGACAAAAAGGTCCAAAGAGCTAAAAAGTACAAGATACAACTAAAAAGGTTCAAAATATTGATGAGGAACGTCTCAAAATGACAAGAGTACAAGTTACAAGACGCAAAGTACACGATATAAAATAATACGCGAAGACGTCCGAAAATCCGGAACCGGGACCTGAGCCAAGAAGAAACGCCCGACGCAACGGACCAAAAATATCTAGTCTACTATGCACAAGAATATAATATAATATATATATAATTATATATAATTATATATTATATATATTATTATTATTATATTACGTCGGCAAGAAGAAAACAAATCAATTTGGCTGGATCCAGGGTGGCCATGCGACTCGCATGGCCAGAGGCACAAATCCATGCGAGTCGCATGGAGTGAGATTGCTGGTCAGGTCCTATATAAAGCCAGTTTTCTGCCGAGTTTTAATCATCTTTTTTTTCTTCCTCTTCATACGTAAATATATTTATATTTATAATTTATATTTTAATTTTAATTATAATTCTAATAATAAGGGTATGTTAGCGAATGTTGTAAGGGTGTAAGTCGAAATTCTGTCCGTGTAACGCTACGCTATTTTTAATCATTGTAAGTTATGTTCAACCTTTTTATATTAATGTCTCGTAGTTAAGTTATTATTATGCTTATTTAAAATGAAGTAATCATGATGTTGGGCTAATTACTAAAATTGGGTAATTGGGCTTTGTACCATAATTGGGGTTTGGACAAAAGAACGACACTTGTGGAAATTAGACTATGGGCTATTAATGGGCTTTATATTTGTTTAACTAAATGAAAATTTGTTAATGTTAATATAAAGATTTACAATTGGGCGTCCCTATAAATTACCATATACACTCGATCGGACACGATGGGCGGGGTATTTATATGTACGAATAATCGTTCATTTAACCGGACACGGGAATGGATTAATAGCCACTAGAATAATCAAAACAGGGGTGAAATTACATTCAAGGGTAATTGGTGTAATTGTTAACAAAGTAGTAAAACCTTGGTTTACACGCAGTCGATAACCTGGTGTATTCATTAAACAAAGTATTAAAACCTTGTTACAATTTGAATCCCCAATTAGTTGGAATATTTAACTTCGGGTATAATAATAATTTGACAAGGACACTTGCAATTTATATTTATGACTGATGGACTGTTATGGACAAAAACCAGACGGACATATTGAATAATCCAGGACAAAGGACAATTAACCCATGGGCATAAAACTAAAATCAACACGTCAAACATCATGATTACGGAAGTTTAAATAAGCATAATTCTTTTATTTCATATTTAATTTCCTTTATTTTATATTTAATTGCACTTCTAATTATCGCACTTTTATTTTATCGCACTTTTAATTATCGTATTTTTTAATTATCGCACTTTTATTATTCGCAATTTCATTATCGTTATTTACTTTACGCTTTAATTTAAGTCTTGTATTTATTTTATATTTTACATTAGGTTTTAACTGCGACTAAAGTTTTAAAATCGACAAACCGGTCATTAAACGATAAAAACCCCCTTTATAATAATAATATTACTTATATATATGTTTGTATTTTTATAAAAGTAAACTAATATAGCGTTGAGCTTTGTTTAAAGATTTCCCTGTGGAACGAACCGGACTTACTAAAAACTACACTACTGTACGATTAGGTACACTGCCTATAAGTGTTGTAGCAAGGTTTAAGTATATCCATTCTATAAATAAATAAATATCTTGTGTAAAATTGTATCGTATTTAATAGTTTTTCCTAGTAAAATATAAGCTATTTTATATACACCTCGTTCGACATCAAGTATTATTATTATTATTATTATTATTATTATTATTATTACTACTAAATTGGGTATTATTATTAATATTAATATTAATGTGTATATTATTATGTCCTTAATATGTAAAAAAAACAGATTTAATTAGATACAGATATACGAATAAACAGATATACAAATATTATACAAGTATATATAGATTCTTATATATACAAATACATATATGTTAATATATATAAACACATTATAAACACAGATATACAACCATTTTTTCTTTTTCAACCCTTTTGCGACGAACTCTTTTTCTCTCTTATTTCTCGCTATTCTAGTTTTTAGGACTTAGAATTTTTTCTACTTCTTCTCTAAATTTCTTAAAATTACGAAAATTTATTTTAAGTGGTTAAATTGATAGACATCAAAATTTTCTGGTTCGTAGTAATAGTTGGATTTGTACGTGGACCGGGTTATTGGAGCCAAACAGTCCTCAATTATATTGAGACCAAACGAATCCTGCCCCTCTGCTGCATCTTTTGGCTATTCGAAACGTGGGCAAAATCAGAAAAGTCTATTGATTGGATAACTTATTATAATTTTTCTTTCCTTTTTAAAAACTAATAGGATATTCAGTGAATGCACCGAGCAAGACGTTCATCACCTTTTGTACGTTCACCACCTGTAACTCGATCAAGACATCGTTTAACAAATATAACCGCCGTTGATTTTTCTTTAGAATCGTCATCCAGTCGACCAAGAACTTCAGTTCAAATTTCCGATAATCCAGTTTTTGAAACAAACCTCACAATTGAGAATCCAGAAAATATTCAGGAACGGTTCATAGATCCTGAACCATTAAACTTTCCTCCGGAACCACCAATCATTCAAACAGAGATTGTTGAGGAACGAACCATTAAATCAGAACCATCTAGTGATACCGATTCAACAAATTCAATTATGGAGAATCTGGAACCTTTAAGTATGGAAGACCGAATGAGAGCTAAACGCACTGGCCAAGGTCACGCAATTACCCATCCAGACATTAATGCGCCAGATTATGAAATCAAAGGACAAATTCTACACATGGTGACTAATCAATGCCAATTTAGTGGTGCGCCGAAGGAAGATCCAAATGAACATCTACGTACCTTTAATAGGATCTGCACACTATTTAAAATACGAGAAGTGGAGGATGAACAGATATATCTCATGTTATTTCCCTGGACTTTAAAGGGAGAAGCCAAAGATTGGTTGGAATCGTTACCTGAAGGGGCGATTGATACATGGGATGTTTTAGTTGACAAATTTCTTAAACAATTCTTTCCTGCATCTAAAGCCGTAAGACTTCAAGCAGAAATTGTTACATTCACACAAAAGCCAAATGAAACTCTATATGAGGCGTGGACAAGATATGGAAAGTTATTAAGAGGATGTCCGCAACATGGTTTAGACACCTGTCAAATAGTACAAATATTTTACCGAGGATGCGACATCACTACAAGAAAAGACATAGATATAGCAGCTGGTGGTTCTATTATGAAGAAAACCGAAACTGATGCTTACAAAATTATTGATAATACTGCTTCCCACTCACATGAGTGGCACCAAGAAAAAGATATCATTAGATCATCTAAAGCAGCTAGAGCCGATTCTAGCCATGACTTAGATTCCATTTCCGCAAAGATAGATGCTTTCGAGAGACGAATGGAAAAGATGACTAAGGATATTCATGCTATACGAATTAGTTGTGAGCAGTGTGGAGGACCACATTTGACAAAAGATTGTCTCAGTATTGAATTAACAATGGAACAAAGAGAGAATATTTCATACATAAACCAAAGGCCTGGAAATAATTATCAGAATAATTATCAACCGCCAAGACCGATTTACAATCAAAACCAGAATTATAACCGAAATATTCCATACAACAACCAACAAGGTCCTAGCAATCAACAAGTATCCAATAATACTTACAATCAGCAAAGACCGAATTTTCAAAACAAACCACCACAACAAACCGATGATAAAAAGCCAAATTTAGAAGATATGATGACGAAGCTAGTTGAAACTCAAACGCAGTTTTTCACATCTCAGAAACAAACAAATGAACAAAATGCTCAAGCATTTAGAAATCAACAAGCTTCTATTCAAAATCTAGAACAAGAAGTAAGTAACCTAGCAAGGTTAATAGGTGAAAGAAAACCGGGAAGTTTACCTAGTGATACAAATGCTAACCCCCGGAATGAAACAGCTAAAGCTATTACCACAAGAAGTGGTACAACACTTAAACCACCTGAAATACCTGTAACTTCTGATGAAACTATTCCTACTCCACAAGAACCACAACCTGATCAAGATAAGGAAAAAGAACCGGTAGTTGAAAAGGTTAATGAAGATAACACAGTTAAGGATAAACCTTATGTTAAACCATACCAACCACCACTTCCTTACCCGAGTAAAATGAAGAAAGAGAAACTTGAAGCCGAGCAATCCAAATTCTTGGATATGTTTAAACAGATAAATGTAAATCTTCCTTTCATTGATGTGATTTCAGGAATGCCTAGATATGCTAAATTCTTGAAAGATCTAATCACGAATAGAAAGAAAATGGAAGAACTCTCGGCTGTCACTATGAATGCTAATTGTTCAGCAGTGCTGTTGAATAAGATACCAGAAAAATTATCTGATCCAGGAAGTTTCACAATTCCATGTTTTCTGGGTAGTCTTAGTTCAATAGAAGCATTGGCAGACTTAGGTGCTAGTATAAATCTAATGCCGTATTCACTATACGCTAAACTAGACCTTGGAGAATTGAAACCAACCAGAATAAGCATACAACTAGCCGATAGATCAATAAAATATCCTAGAGGGATAATGGAAAACATGCTAGTTAAAGTTGGTACTTTAGTATTTCCAGTAGATTTTGTTGTTTTGGACATGGAAGAAGATTCTCAAGTTCCTCTCATATTAGGAAGACCATTCTTAAACACGGCTAAAGCAATGATAGACGTGTTCGGTAAGAAATTGACCCTAAGTATAGAGGATGAGAGTGTTACCTTTTCAGTTGATAGAGCAATGCAACAACCACAATCTGCAGATGATACATGTTATTATATTCAAACTATAGATGCACATGCAGAATTATTAGAAGAATTTCCAGAATTACAAGGAACAGGAGAATGTTCTTTAGGAGAAGGTAATGAACCAATTGATGAAGCTGAAATGTTAGCTACACTTATAGCTAATGGATATGAACCAACAACAGAAGAAATACAAATGCTAAAAGAAGAAGACAGATATCGATACAAATCATCGATAGAAGAACCTCCGAAATTAGAATTAAAGCCACTTCCAAACCATTTGGAATACGCTTATTTACATGGTGAATCTGAATTACCTGTAATAATATCGTCTTCTCTTACTGAAAATGAGAAATCACAACTCATTTCTGTGTTGAAAGCTCATAAACCAGCCATTGCATGGAAGATTCATGATATTAAAGGAATAAGTCCTTCGTATTGCACACATAAAATCCTTATGGAAGAAGGTCATAAAACGTATGTGCAACGTCAACGAAGACTAAATCCTAATATGCAAGATGTAGTTAAGAAAGAGATTATTAAACTGCTAGATGCAGGTTTGATATATCCAATTTCTGATAGTCCATGGGTAAGCCCAGTTCAATGCGTACCTAAGAAGGGTGGCATGACTGTCATCACAAATGAGAAAAATGAGCTTATTCCTACTAGGACTGTAACAGGATGGCGTGTATGTATTGATTATAGAAAATTAAATGACGCCACCAGAAAAGATCACTTTCCCTTACCTTTCATAGATCAAATGTTGGAAAGATTAGCCGGAAATAGTTACTATTGTTTTCTAGATGGATTTTCCGGATATTTTCAAATTCCAATAGCACCCGAAGATCAAGAGAAAACCACATTCACGTGCCCTTATGGTACTTTTGCTTACAAACGCATGCCATTTGGACTTTGCAACGCCCCTGCAACCTTTCAAAGGTGTATGATGGCGATTTTTCATGACATGATAGAAGAATGCATGGAAGTATTCATGGATGACTTTTCAGTCTTCGGTGATACATTTAAATCATGTCTAGTTAATCTGGAACGAATGCTAATTAGATGCGAAAAATCAAATCTAGTACTTAATTGGGAGAAATGCCATTTCATGGTTAAAGAAGGCATCGTTCTTGGACATAAAATTTCAAAAGAAGGAATTGAAGTGGATAGAGCTAAAGTAGATGTAATTGCTAAACTTCCACATCCCACCAATGTTAGAGGAGTTAGGAGTTTTCTAGGGCATGCCGGTTTTTACCGACGTTTCATAAAAGATTTTTCTAAAATTGCCACTCCTATGAATAAACTCCTAGAAAAGGATGCTCCATTCATCTTTTCAGATGAGTGTATCAAATCTTTTAATATTCTTAAAGAAAAACTCACTAATGCACCGATCATGATAACACCAAATTGGAATCTACCATTTGAACTAATGTGCGATGCAAGTGATTTTGCAATGGGAGCCGTTTTAGGACAAAGGATTGAAAAACGATTTCAACCTATATATTATGCTAGTAAGACATTACAAGGAGCACAAACGAACTATACAACTACTGAAAAAGAACTCCTTGCTATTGTCTTTGCTTTTGACAAATTTCGATCATATCTCGTTCTAGCAAAAACGGTGGTCTATACAGACCATTCTGCTCTTAGATACCTATTTTCAAAACAAGATGCTAAACCAAGATTAATCCGTTGGATCTTACTCTTACAAGAGTTTGATATTGAAATCCGAGATAAAAGAGGAGCAGAAAATCTCGCTGCTGATCATCTTTCTCGTCTTGAAAATCCTGAGTTAGAAGTTCTAAATGAATCAGCCATACAAGACAACTTTCCTGATGAATATCTATTGAAGATAGATTATAAAGAAATCCCATGGTTTGCAGACTATGCAAACTACTTAGTTTGTGGATTCCTTGAAAAAGGATTATCGTACCAAAGACGAAAGAAATTCTTCAGTGATATAAAACACTATTTCTGGGAAGATCCACATCTGTTTAAAAGTTGTCCCGATGGAATAATACGCCGATGTGTATTTGGAGATGAAGCTAGTAAAATTTTAAACCATTGTCACACAGGACCAACAGGAGGGCATTATGGGCCTCAACTAACAGCAAGAAAAGTTTATGAAGCTGGATTCTATTGGCCTACAATTTACAAAGACGCACACCTTCTTTGCAAATCCTGTGATGCATGTCAAAGGGCCGGAAAAATAAGTCAACATGATGAAATGCCACAAAATGTCATCCAAGTATGTGAAGTATTTGACATTTGGGGTATTGACTTTATGGGTCCATTTCCAAAATCTCATAATAATCTATATATACTCGTAGCCATTGATTATGTATCTAAATGGGCGGAAGCACAAGCTCTCCCAACTAACGATGCACGAGTTGTAGTCAACTTTTTAAAACGTCTTTTTGCAAGGTTTGGAACACCGAAAGCTTTAATAAGTGATCGGGGTACTCATTTCTGTAATAATCAACTTGAGAAAGTTCTTAAAAGATATGGAGTAACTCATAAAATCTCCACCGCATATCATCCACAAACAAGTGGACAAGTTGAAAATACCAACCGAGCCTTAAAACGTATTCTAGAGAAAACCGTAGGATCAAATCCGAAGGAATGGTCCATTAAATTGGAGGATGCACTCTGGGCTTTTAGAACAGCCTACAAAACTACAATTGGAACCACACCTTTTAGACTTGTTTATGGAAAAGCATGTCATCTTCCAGTAGAAATTGAACACAAAGCATTTTGGGCTTTGAAGACATGTAATCTTGATTTACATGAAGCTGGACGTCTACGATTAAGTCAACTAAACGAATTAGAAGAATTAAGACATGAAGCATACGAAAATTCGTTAATCTATAAAGAAAGAACGAAGAAATGGCATGATAAAAGAATCAGAAGTTCAAAAGAATTCAAAGAAGGAGACAGAGTTCTTCTTTTCAATTCACGATTCAAGCTATTTCCTGGAAAATTGAAATCAAGATGGTCTGGACCATTCATAGTCAAAAGAGTTTTCCCATACGGAACGATAGAATTAATAAATTCAAATGGGATGGAATTTAAGGTTAATGGTCACAGAGTTAAACATTACATACATGGTCCGATGGAAGTCGACAATGAAGTTAATCACAATTTCGACACCACAGCTAACTAAGTGTGGGGAGAATCAAGTCTTTAAAGGATAATATGTATTTCTGTTAGAGTTAGATTGTCTGTTTTCGTGTAGTTCTCGAAAATGGAACACGTATGGTCTTTCCCTAGCAGACCCTAAAGAACTAGTCTTCTCCCCCCATTCTGAATTTTTATTTTTTTTAGGTTTTTACGAAATGAAGACTGCCTGTGAATTAAACCATGGTCTAATGCTACACGCTTTGATCACTAAACGTAATAATGACATACTACCGAGTGAATTAGTATCAGTAATCAGAGAAAGAATGGACGGAGTTAGAAAAGGATCCAGATGCGAAGATAATAAGTTACAATTTGGTAAAGGAAAATCAAAATCCGCAGCGAAAAGAAGAGCACGACACCTAGAACGATGTCACAAATGCGGGAAATGGTCACATGGAGGTAAATGTTCAAATAATCAAACCTATTCAAATACCGAATTTGTTACTTTATGCAGAGACGGACCGTTCATATGTTTAGAAGAAAAGACAATGAATGCTCGAGGTTACGCCTATGCAGCCATGGAAAACCAATTAAACCGACTATCTTATGAATATAATAGATCATATAACTAAGAAATCTATTTCACAGGTATGTCTGTACAGTTTTTATTTTTATTTTTATTTTTAACCTTTTGATAATAAACGCTAATTTGTTCGCTAAAAAGTATTAAATTGGTATTAAATAAAATTAGGTTTGGCGACCGAAATTATTGATATCATTCAAAAATTTATTACATCACTGCGAAATTTAACGTTTATTCTTAAGGTATAAATATCTTTAAACAATCAAACCAAAATATTTCAAAAATTCGTCATGAGTTAAATTAGGTCTTGGAACCGAAATTACTTTACCGAAAAGAGGGGCGTATATTTTTGATAATATTTGATTGATTAAAGTGGGATAAAAAGACAAAAAGATTTTTAATTTTATTTTTACAATGTTTTTAAAATTAATATTTAAATCTTAAGTTAATATTGTAAACTTTATAAAAACAATATATTTAAAATTGTAAATATTTGAAAAATTAATATAAGTTTGATATGAATTTATGAATTTTTAAATTAAGTTTGGTGTGAATTTTTAATTTTATATTTAAGTTGTGTGAATTTAAAAACAAAAATTTACTTTATCTCATTAAGTTAAGAATATGATTTTTAAAAATTCGTCGTAAGTTGAAGACTAGGTCTTTGAACCGAAATTGCTTTACCCGAGGTAGGGACGAGAACTTTTATTATCATTATTTTTAATCTTTTTGATTTAAAGTATGCCAAAAAAATTAAAAAATCCAAAAATCTAAGCTTTTAAAACAATCGCTTGAAAATGACAAAATTTTAAAATTTTGTCGAGGGACGGACTAGGGCATCGTCCCGAAACGACCTCGTCTTAAAAAGAAACAAAATTTTTAAAATTTTATTAAATTTTATGTTTTAAAAGTATAAGGTTTTTAAAAAAAAAAAAAAAAAAAAAAAAAAAAAAACCTGGAAAATACCCCCATGCGAGTCGCATGGATATGGGCAGGAAACCATGTGACTCGCATGGGAGCCAAAAACTGGTCAGGTTCAAAATTCCAGCCGAGCTGCTCTTTTTCACAACACACATACACAAACACGAACTTACTCCAAAACCCTCTCAAAAATTCATCATTTTTCACCAAATTTCTTGCAAAACTTCACAACAATTATGCCTAGATTCAGTAGTCTCAACCCCTTCAGGAGAAAGGTAAAGATTTCACCCCTAATCTCTTTAAATTCGAATTTTTGTG
This sequence comes from Rutidosis leptorrhynchoides, assembly GCF_046630445.1. NCBI lineage: Eukaryota > Viridiplantae > Streptophyta > Magnoliopsida > Asterales > Asteraceae > Rutidosis > Rutidosis leptorrhynchoides. Next base: position 218,052,685 of record NC_092333.1, on the reverse strand, counting down.
TTCTTGAGCTAGAAAATTTATATTTTGATTTTGTTAAATTTAGGTGTAATTAGAGCTAAATTGTTGTTATATTATGCATGTATATCCTAGATAGAAGCTATTTAACATGAATTGAAGCTAAAAACTTCAAATTTTTAAGAATCTAGGGTTTGTGTTCTTGAGCAATTTGGGGCTTTTTGATATAAACAGGTTATGGCCGATTTTTGTCATGAATTGTTGCTAAATTAAGTAGTGGAACATGTTTAGGTAGTTAATTGATCCAAACTTTGAGCCTAAACATGTTTTTGAGAATTAAAGTGGACTTTTTAAGTCTAAAAATTCATGAACTTGGATAATTTGATATAAAGGCCATTTGAAACTTGTTTCATTGCTAGTAGTGATTATTTTGGCATGTTATTTGAGATAAATGCTTATGAACTTGATGTACATTTTTCGTATATGTTTATTTGACAAAGTATAGACTTGACAAAAATATGAAAATGAGCACTAGTTTGATTTGAATGCCATGTAACAAGTGTTTAATTGCTATAATGATTATTGTTGACATGTTTAAGAGTTTAAATGTGATAAAACATTGTACACATTTTCGTATGTAAAAGTGTAGAATTGTTATTGTTAAGAAAATGTGTATAAAATGTGTTATGAATTGAACATGTCATCATAATTGTTTCAAGTTATTATTTTGCTAACACTAATGCATATTTGGATGCACAATTTTTGTGTTTAATGTGTTTTACAGAGAGCCGATACTGGAGGTTCAGGAGCATCATCGTCCAGGCAACCAGAGCCCAAACCGGAAATGTTTCATGAACAAGAACAACATATGCAACAAGAAGAAGAAGAACAGGAGGAGCAACATATTCCATATCACGATCAAGATCAATTATTCATGAATCAGTTTCGTCAATTCGCTCCACATCAAAGGATTCTGAGCTTAGACATTAATGAAGATCAGTTACACCCAAATCTGAGATTTGATCGATGTTGGATAGAGTATCCAGATTATCAAAAGAACATGCACATTCTCTACTTTAAGGTTGTTGAAATGCCAAGGGCAATTGACTGGGTACCTTTGGAAACAGTTGACCTTGCCGAACCGATTCGGGAATTATTGGTGCAAAGGTATGGTAATTCTCAGTTTAACGATTGGATGCGCCTATTTTCCATTCGTAGAACCATATATAGGGAATGGTGTATAGAATTACTTAGTACTATTAAGTTAAACAGTGATGTTAGGAGGATAGATGATAGAAGCTTTATTAGATTTCTGTTAGGTGGACGCATGTACAGAATGTCCATGATAGATTTAGCTAGGGCCTTACAGATTTACACCCCTGCTGAACTTTTGAGCCCCGACTGTAATAGCCTGATTGCCCAAGGAGAAAGGGTAGATAGGGAATTTGATATTAACGCCATCTGGAGGCGTATGTCCCACTTTAATGAATTTCACGCCAGTGGAAATCATACATACTTAGATATAGACAGAGCTGAACTCCGGGTGATTCATAGATTCTTAGCAAACACAATTACACAAAGGGGAAGAAATAAGGAGAAATTGACCGTAAACGATTTGTTCTACCTCAAGTGTATTAGAGACCCGAGGAGTTTCGTTAACATTCCCTATTGTGTTGGTTATTATCTCGCTAATGTAGTTTCGGGGATGAAATCGGGGAGTATTATAGGTGGTGGTATTTTCATTACTCTCATTGGAGAGTATTTAGGTGTAGATAAGCACCAAGGGGGTCCAATGAATGAAATAGAGGACGGAGGTGAAACTATAAGTTCAAACCTTTATCACGGTGCAAGGGTATTATTGATGAGACGTGGTCGGGTATATCGATACGAGGGACCTCAGCGACAGGTAGAAAGAGGTTCGGATGATGAAATGGAAGAGGCGAACAACATTATAGGAGTTGTTCGGGAGACTGCTCTTGATTTAGGCGTTCGTATGGAGGATGAATACATGACGAACTATGATAGGCATATGCAGTACGAGGCATGGCAACGTCGGAATGACTACGAGCATTCCCGGCAACGAGAGCATGGCCGATGGGATTATCATCAGCGCCAAATTATAAGCCAGTTGCAGCCTGGCGAGATGTATTATCCGACCCGACCCGCATACTATCCCGCACATCAGCCAGAAATGAGACCACCCTATGATTCATATGATTATGACGCAGCATACCAGTTCACCTATAATCAGCCATGGAACCCGGACGCGAACATGAATTGGGATCCATATCCTAATTTTCCTCCTAACCCACCTCCTGATCAGTAGAGATAAGTTGGTAATTTTTATTTTTATTTTAAACACTTAACATTTTATTACATTTATGTAATGTTTGATATTTTATTATTATTGTGTACTAATATTTTTCTTATAGTTTGAAAGTGGGATGCCAAAGTTCCATTTCAAATTGCATGTATGATTATATTTGTATTGTATGTAGTTTATCTTATGTACACAATAGGGAAAAACAACGCGTTTTCAAAGACTGGCATTAAGTTCAGCAAAAGCAAGTAATTTTGACGACAATGATGCAAAATATATGTGAAATAACAACAAGACGGAATGAACAAATGACGTGCACCATTTATCATTCAGCAAACAAACGCCAATATATTTGGAAACTTTGGTAAAAATTTAATCATTTTCACACAAATCACCCTCAATAATTTAAATTGTTACTGATTTCTTGCAAATGAGGGCATTGCAAGATCTTAAGTGTGGGAAGGGGTTAAATTCTTTCGGATTTTAAAATTTTTATATTAAACACTTGGTTACCATTAAAAATACTAGTAAAGCAGTAGTTGTATTAGAATCTAGTGCTCTCTGATAAAAAAGAACAGCCCTAGTCTTATATACTGACTACCCAATTCTAGTAAAATTTTTCAAAATTTTCAATTAAATGAATTTAAAATCATGTTTATACATATTTATGAACGATAAAACTAGGTTTTAACACCGAAATTATTGTTACCTCGGAAAGGACATAAATTGAGAAACAAACTAAAATGTCAAAATTCATTTAAAATGGAATAGAGGACGATAAAAAGGAAAATAAAAGCCAAGTGTGGGAAAATTTACCAAGTTATCTTAAACATATGTCACATATATCTGTAACAAATAACTAAAAATACTTTTGCTTTGGACTAAACTAAACTGTTTTACCCGATGAAAGAAAAGAAGAGATGGATCTACACGATGAATCAATTCCATCATTAAAAGGAAGTAAAGTCTTCCGAAAAAGACACGCGCTTCTTGATTTAGGTCATGAAGTTGTCGTCCAGACCAGCTGTAGGTTGACGAAAAATCTAGAAAAGTCATCACTAAAATCAGCAGGAAATCCACGGACCTCAGCATTAAACAGGGTCGCCAAGTGGTCAGATTTATCCTAACCATGAGAAGGATTTATCTCGTACAATGGGGGGGCACCATGCAAATTAGCTGGATAAGACTAATGAATCAGATCCCCAGAAAGGATAATCTCTTTAAAGATTAAAAATCAGCTTTTAAGACTGATATTACTCAATCCTAGAGATTAACCTTAAAGATTGAGAATTCAAACTCATGGAATTCAATGATATCTAAACTCGAGCTTAAACGAGAAAATATTTTGATCAAAATTATAAACCGATTTGTTTTCTGAAAACCCTATTTTCAATGCGTTCATTACCATTGAACGTAAAATCCTAGGAATTCACCTGGAATTCATTAGGTCACCTGAACTAAATCGGGTGTCAACCGTAAGAACGGTGGTTGCATAACATGGTCAAAGACAGGACTTTGTGCCAAACCGAAAAATTATAAGGGTGAGCTTTACTATTGCTCCTACCAAGGATAGTAATTGCGTCCGACACGTTATAGACCATAATCAAAAGCATGTCACGGGACATTGCCTTAACAGTTGCTTGTTCAACGCTTTCCTTTACAACCGGACGGTAGTTTGCCGAAAGGTAATATACGGAACAAGTAAACTAGACATGTTGCTTTCCAAATACAAGGTTAGCAAGTGGGTGACACAAAACCGCAAGTTTTGAGCTAAAATTTTCAAATCTGAAACCCACCAAACCCACAAAAATATTTTGCAAACACCGGTAAAGGGTTATTCCGGAAAACTTATCTAGGGTAAAAACTAGATTTAATTTTCAAAAGATCAAATGTTTTCATAAAGATCCAATTTCCTTAATGGATCTAAATTTTTATAGTCATGTGGGACTGTAAACCACATCGTTACTACCATTGTTCATACCGCCGTATTGAAATCACTGATGTACAAAGTGTAAAGAATAAAGAAGTGATTCTAGTATTTCAAGACAATATTGCTTGAGGACAAGCAACGCTCAAGTGTGAGAATATTTGATAATGCTAAAAACGAACATATATTTCATAGCATTATTCCCCAAGAAAGACAAGATTTTAGTTGGTATTGTTCGATTTACAAGCAATATTCGTTTAAATATTAAAAAGTGAAGACAAAAGGCAGATTCGACAAATTGAAGACAAAAAGGTCCAAAGAGCTAAAAAGTACAAGATACAACTAAAAAGGTTCAAAATATTGATGAGGAACGTCTCAAAATGACAAGAGTACAAGTTACAAGACGCAAAGTACACGATATAAAATAATACGCGAAGACGTCCGAAAATCCGGAACCGGGACCTGAGCCAAGAAGAAACGCCCGACGCAACGGACCAAAAATATCTAGTCTACTATGCACAAGAATATAATATAATATATATATAATTATATATAATTATATATTATATATATTATTATTATTATATTACGTCGGCAAGAAGAAAACAAATCAATTTGGCTGGATCCAGGGTGGCCATGCGACTCGCATGGCCAGAGGCACAAATCCATGCGAGTCGCATGGAGTGAGATTGCTGGTCAGGTCCTATATAAAGCCAGTTTTCTGCCGAGTTTTAATCATCTTTTTTTTCTTCCTCTTCATACGTAAATATATTTATATTTATAATTTATATTTTAATTTTAATTATAATTCTAATAATAAGGGTATGTTAGCGAATGTTGTAAGGGTGTAAGTCGAAATTCTGTCCGTGTAACGCTACGCTATTTTTAATCATTGTAAGTTATGTTCAACCTTTTTATATTAATGTCTCATAGTTAAGTTATTATTATGCTTATTTAAAACGAATTAATCATGATGTTGGGCT